>NC_132795.1:41102042-46102042 GCF_048418805.1 Vulpes vulpes | reverse complement strand
TCTCATGCTTCACTTCCCCCCCCCCTAAAATATAGAAGACATTATGTTTTTCTTATGTCATCTTTTCTGAGCATAAAATTCCTACTGCTGATGGAAATTAGTGATCAACCCAACCCTAATTAATACTTTCTAGTGAAAATTCTGAGGGTTCTTTTTGGGAAGTACTGAATACTACCTCTATCAGTTTATTTGCCATGTTCATTGCAAAAATTCAGAGATCAGGTCATTCTAATGGTGCATTCTGAACTTGTATTTGTATTAAACAAATAGTTTATATAAGTAGTACCCATATTTTCTCAAGCCGTTATACATTCTATTTTCAGATACTAATTGAGCCTTTGGACTCCTATCTTTATTCTTGATTCTTTAAAAATATGATGTCTTTCTAAACCATGAAACAGACTCTTAACTATAGGAACAATCTGATGGTCACCAGAGGGGAGGTGGGGAGATGGGTGAAATAGGTGATAGGGATTAAGGAATGCTCTTGTTATGCTGAGCACTCGATGATGAATGGATTGTTGAATCACTGCATTGTACACCTGAAAATAATATGGCATGGTATGTTAACTATATTGGAATTAAAATTTTAAAGAAAGGTATCTTTATATGAAATTTAATTAACTGTCATTTTCACTTCATTATTTAAAAATTCCTAATAGTTTTTTAAAATCTAGTTAACAGTTGAACATCTAAGAATATGTTCACAAAATACTGTTAATGAAGTTCAGAAGAACTCATATATAGAAATTAGATACAAACACTTTGCATAGATTATTTAGAACTATCTTGGACACCACACCAGGACTATCCATCAAGTCTTTCTAAAGTATAAATGTACCCATATTAAGGAAAATATGCCATGTTCCACATATTTCAGTTAATTGGTAAAAATGACCATTTAAAATATTTTTACAATTCAATTTATTAATTTAACTATTAAATATATATTCAACACACCACTCTCTGCTATATAATGAATAGAAGTTGAAACATCTGACAAATAAAAACTGAGAATACTTAAACATTATCAAAAGACTGATGGTTAATGTGAAATATTGAATGAAAACTAATGTACTCAATTATGTTAAATAAAAAAACAAGTGGTAGGCTAATGCTTCCTGGAGAAATAACTATTTTCACTGCCTTCCCACAAAGCTGTGTATTTCTTTATAAAAACCTTGATGTTTCACCCCAAAACATCTAATAAAAATAGATGTTTCTATTCTAAAAATAGAATTTTTTTCATGTTTTACCTCAACATCGTCTCAAATCTAGAATCCTGAAATATTCCACCTGCTATCATAATATCAAATCTTCAGATAAAAGTCATAAAAGAAAAAGTCCTCATTCATTTGGGGAATATGAATAATAGTGAAAGGGAATATAAAGGAAGGAAAAAGAAATGTTGGGAAATATCAGGAAGGGAGACAGAACATAAAGACTCCTAACTCGGGGAAACGAACTAGGGGTGGTGGAAGGAGAGGAGGGCGGGTGTTGGAGGGGAATGGGTGACGGGCACTGAGGTGGACACTTGACGGGATGAGCACTGGGTGTTTTTCTGTATGTTGGTAAATTGAACACCAATAAAAATTAATAAAAAAAAAAAGAAAAAGAACCTAGAATTATTTTTTGATAAGCTATTCTACTATTTCACAGAGGGCGATTTCCATTTATTTTCCTGAGGAAAAGGTAAACCTAGCACCTCTAATGTATTTTTCTATGGAAATATTTCTTTTTTATTTCAGAAACATCCTTTGAGATAAATTCTTAATGACTTATGGGAAAATAGTAATAGGGTATTGATGAATCATGCACAAGATCAACTTTAGTTAGTATATTTTAATAGGTTTATTATGGGACTCGTGTCCCAGGAGAGGTCTAAAAATATTATCCAGCAGGATAATGACGAGGTATTTGGGGGAGGAGAGAATCCAGGCAAAACCAAACATACATTTTCTAATGTTCATATTCCTATACCTTGTATCACTTCTAACACTCTGGGGAATCGGTTTACTATATGACAGGGAAATGGGCAGAGACTACTGAGAAGAAAGCGGGCAGCCTTGGTGGCTTGGCGGTTTAGCGCTCTCTTCAGCCCAGGGCATGATCCTGGAGACCCAGGATCAAGTCCTGCATCAGGCTTCCTGCATGGAGCCTGCTTCTCCCTCTGCCTGTCTCTCTGCATCTCTCTCTCTCTCTCTCTCTCTTTCTCTCTCTCTCTTATGAATAAATAAAATCTTTAAAAGAGAAATAAGCACTTAGTTCTACGGCTTATGAAATAATTTTAGAATTACTGAAGACTTTTGAAACATAGCATTCCAACTAAAAATTCCATAGGGAATGTTTCTTTAATTGAGCTAAACAACTATATGGGGACACCAGGTTGGCTCAGTCCATTAAAGATCTGACTTTTGATATAAGCTCAGGTCTTGATCACAGGGTTTTTGTGCCAGTACCATACTGTCTTGATAATCAGAGCTTTGAACTACAACTTGAAATGTGGCATTGTGATGCTCCCGGCTCTAGTATTCTTTCTCATATTCACCTGACTATTCAGGGTCTTTTCTGATTCCACACAATTCTATTATTTGTTCTAACTCTCTGAAGAAATATCATGACATTTACATAGGGATTGCATTGAAGGTATAAACTGACCTGGTTGCACAGATATTTTCACAATATTAATCCTGCCAATCCAAGAGCATGGAATATTCTTCCATCTCTTTGTGTCTTCCTCAATTTCTGTCAGAAGTGTTATGTAGTTCTTAGGGTAGAGATCCTTTACCTCTTTGCTTAGGTTTATTCCTAGGTATCTCATGCATTCGGGTGCAATTGTAAATGGGATTCACTCAATAATTTCTCTTTCTTCAGTCTCAGTGTATGGAAATGCCACTGACTTCTGGGCATTTATTTTGTATCCTGCCATGCTGCCAAATTGCTGTCTGAGTTCAAGCAATATTGTAGTGAAGTATATGGGGTTTCCCACATACAGTATTATGTCATCTGCAAAGAGGGAGAGTTTGACGACTTCTTGGCCAATGCTTTGAGGGAGGATTTTAATGCAATGTCTTTCCCCCTCAGAACTGCTTTTGCTGTACCCAAATATTTTGAATGGTTGTATCTTCATTTTCATTAGTTTCCATGAATCTTTTTAATTCTTCTCTAATTTCCAGGTTGACCCTTTCAACTTTTAGCAGGATGGTCATTAACCTCCACGTGTTTGAAATACTTTCAAACTTCTTCTTGTGGTTTCGTTCTAGGTTCAAAGCACTATGGTCTAAAAATATGCAGGGGACAATCCAAATATTTTGGTATCAGTTGAAACCTGATTTGTGACTCAGTTTGTGGTCCATTCTGGAGAAAGTTCCAGGTGCACTTGAGAAGAATGTGTATTCAGTTGCGTTTGGATGTAAAGTTCTGTAAATATCTGTGAAATCCACCTGGTCCAGTGTGTCATTTAAAGCTCTTGTTTCTCCTTTCCCCTTTATTACCTCTCACTATATTTTATATTCCCCAAATGAATGAGAACATATACGGTTTGTCCATCTCTGATTGACTTAATCACTAAGCATAATACCCTCCAGTTCCATCCACGTCGAAGAAAAAGGTAGATATTTGTCGTTTCTAATGGCTGAGGAATATTCCCTTGTGTGTGTGTATACGCATCTTCTTTATCCATTCATCTTTTGATGGACACAGAGGTTCTTTCCACGGTTTGGCTATGGTGGACATTGCTGCTATAAACATCGGGGTGCAGGTGTCCTGGCGTTACACTGCATCTGCATTTTTGGGGTAAATTCCCAGCAGTGAAATTGCTCAGTCATAGGGCAGATCTATATTGAACACATTGAGGAACCTCTACACAGTTTTCCAGAGTGGCTGCACCAGTTCAAGTTCCCACCAACAGTGCAAGAGGGTTCCCCTTTCTCCACATCCTCTCCAACATTTGTGGTTTCCTGCCTTGTTAATTTTCCCCATTCTCACTGGTGTGAGGTGGGATGTCATTGTGGTTTGGATTTGTATTTCCCTGATGGCAAGTAATGCGGAGCATTTTCTCAGGTGCTTCTTGGCCATGTCTAGGCCTTCCTGTGTGAGATATATGTTCATGTCTTTTGTCCCTTTCATGATTGGATTGTTTGTTTCTCTGCTGTTGAGTTTCATAAGTTCTTTATAGATCTTGTAAACTAGCCCTTTATCTGATACGTCATTTGCAAATATCTTCTCCCATTCTGTAGGTTGTCTTTGAGTTTTGTTGACTGTTTCTTTTGCTGTACCAAAGCTTCTTATCTTGATGATGTCCCAATAGTTCATTTGTGCTTTTGTTTCTCTTGCCCACATGGATGTATCTTGCAAGAAGTTACTGTGGCCGAGGTCAAAAAGGGTGTTGCCTGTGTTCTCCTCTAGGATTTTGATGGAATCTTGTCTCACATTTAGATCTTTCATCCATTTTGAGTATATCTTTGTGTATGGTGCAAGAGAGTGGTCTAGTTTCACTCTTCTGCATGTGGATGTCCAATTTTCCCAGCACCATTTACTGAAGAGACTTTCTTACAATGGATAGTCTTTCCTCCTTTATCGAATATTAGTTGACCATAAAGTCGAGGGTCCACTTCTGGGTTCTCTATTCTATTCCATCGGTCTATGTGTCTGTTTTTGGGCCAGTACCACACTGTTTTGATGACCACAGCTTTGTAGTACAACCTGAAATCTGGCATTGTGATGCCTCGAGCTACAGTTTTCGTTTTTAAAATTCCCCTGGCTATTTGGGGTCTTTTCTCATTCCACACAAATCTTAAAATAATTTGTTCTAACTCTGAAGAAAGTCCATGGTATTTTAATAAGGATTGCAATAAACGTGTAAATTGCCCTGGGTAACATTGACAGTTTCACAATATTATTCTGCCAATCAATGAGAATGGAATATTTTTCCATCTCTTGTGTCTTCCTCAATTTCTTTCAGAAGTGTTCAATAGCTTTTAGGGTATAGATCCTATACCTCTTTGGTTACGTTTATTCCTAGGTATCTTATGCTTTGGGGGTTCAATTGTAAATGGGATTGACTACTTGATTTCTCTTTCTTCAGCATCATTGTTAGTGTATTGAAATGCCACTGACTTCTGGGCATTGATTTTGTACACTGCCACGCTGCCAAATTGCTGTATGAGTTCTAGTAATCTTGGGGTGGAGGCTTTTGGGTTTTCTAGGTAGAGTATCATGTCATCGGCAAAGAGGGAGAGTTTGACTTCTTCTTTGCCAATTTGAATGCCTTTAATGTCTTTTTGTTGTCTGATTGCTGAGGCTAGGAATTCCAGTACTATGTTAAATAGCAGTGGTGAGAGTGGACACCCCTGTCTTGTTCTTGGTCTTAGGAAAAGGCTCCCAGTGCTTCCCCAATGAGAATTATATGTGCTGTGGGCTTTCATAGAAGGCTTTTAAGATGTTGAGGAATGTTCCCTCTATCCCTACACTCTGAAGAGTTTAGATCAGGAATGGATGCTGTATTTTGTCGAATGCTTTCTCTGCATCTAATGAGAGGATCATCTGGTTCCTGGTTTTTCTCTTGCTGATATGATGAATCACACTGATTGTTTTACGAGTGTTGAACCAGCCTTGTGTCCTGGGAATAAATCCTACCTGGCCATGGTGAATAATTTTCTTAATGTCCTGTTGGATCTTATTGGCTAGTATCTTGTTGAGAATTTTTGCATCCATGTTCATCAGGGATATTGGTCTATAATTCTCCTTTTTGGTGGGGTCTTTGTCTGGTTTTGGAATTAAGGTGATGCTGGCCTCATAGAATGAATTTGGAAGTACTCCATCTCTTTCTATCTTTCCAAACAGCTTTACTGGAATAGGTATGATTTCTTCTTTAAACGTTTGATTGAATTCCCCTGGGAAGCCATCTGGCCCTGGACTTTTGTGTCTTGGGAGGTTTTCGATGACTGCTTCAATTTCCTCCCTCGTTATTGGCCTCTTCAGGTTTTCTGTTTCTTTCTGTTCCAGTGTTGGTCGTTTGTGGCTTTCCAGGAATGCGTCCATTTCTTCTAGATTGCCTAATTTATTGGCATACAGGTGTTCATAATATATTTTTAAAATCGTTTGTATTTCCTTAGTGTTGGTAGTGATCTCTCCTTTCTCATTCATGATTTTATTAATTTGAGTCTTCTCTCTTCCTTTTAGTAAGGCTGCCTAATGGTTTATCTATCTTATTAATTCTTTCAAAGAACCAACTCCTGCTTTTGTTGATCTGTTCCACAGTTCTTCTGGTATTGATTTCATTGAGTTCTGCTTGAATCTTAATTAACTCTCTTCTTCTGCTGGGTGTAGGATCTATTTGCTGTTTTTTCACTAGCTCCTTTAGGTGTAAGGTTAGCGTTTGTATTTGAGTTCTTCCCAGTTTTTGAATGGATGCCTGTATCGCAATGTATTTCCCCCTTAAGACTGCTTTTGCTGCATCCCCAAAATTTTGAAAGGTTGTATCTTCATTCTCATTAGATTCCATGAATCTTTTTAATTCTTCCTTAATTTCCTGGTTGACCCTTTCATGTTTTAGCAGGATGGTCCTTAACCTCCACGTTTTTGCGTTCCTTCCAAACTTCTTGTTGTGATTTAGTTCTAATTTCAAGGCATTATGGTCTGAGAATATACAGGGGATGATCCCAATCTTTTGGTATCGGTTCAGACTCGATTTGTGGCCCAGAATGTGGTCTATTCTGGAGAAAGTTCCATGTGCACTTGAGAAGAATGTGTATTCAGTTGAGTTTGGATGTAAAGTTCTGTAGATATCTGTGAAATCCATCTGGTCTAGTGTATCATTTAAAGCTCTCGTTTCTTTGGAGATGTTGTGCTTAGAAGACCTATCGAAGGTAGAAAGAGCTATATTGTAGACACCAAGTATAAGTATATTATTATCTAAGTATTTCTTCACTTTGGTTATTAATTGACTTAAATATTTGGCAGCTCTCACATTCGGGGCATATATATTGAGGATTGTTAAGTCCTCTTGTTGGATAGATCCTTTACGTATGATATAGTGTCCCTCTTCATCTCTCACTGCATTCTTCGGGGTAAATTTTAGTTTATCTGTTATAAGGATGGCTACCCCTGCTTTCTTTTGAGGACCATTTGAATGGTAAATGGTTCTCCAACCTTTTATTTTCAGGCTTAGGTGTGCTTCTGTCTAAAATGAGTCTCTTGTAGACAGCAAAAAGATGGGTCCTGCTTTTTTATCCAGTCTGAAACCGTGTGCCTTTTGATGGGGTCATTAAGCTCGTTCATGTTCAGAGCTACTATTGACAGATATGAGTTTAGTGTCATCATGATATTTATTCAGTCCTTGTTTTTGTGGAGTGTTCCACTGAACTTCTTCTTAAAGGGGAATTTGAAGAGTCCCCCTTAAAATTTCTTGCAGAGCTGGTTTGGAGGTCATATATTCTTTCAGTTCCTGCTTGTCTTGGAAGCTCTTTATCTCTCCTTCCATTTTGAATGAGAGCCTTGCTGGATAAAGTATTCTTGGTTGCATGTTGTTCTCATTTAGGACCCTGAATATATCCTGCCAGCCCTTTCTGGCCTGCCAGGTCTCTGTAGAGAGGTCTGCTGTTAACCTAATATTCCTCCCCATAAAAGTCAGGGATTTCTTGTCTCTTGCTGCTTTAAGGATCTTCTCTTTATCTTTGGAACTTGCAAGCTTCACTATTAAATGTCGAGGTGTTGAATGGTTTTTATTGATTTTAGGGAGGGATCTCTCTATTTCCTGGATCTGAATGCCTGATTCCCTTCCCAGATTAGGGAAGTTTTCAGCTAGGATTTGTTCAAATACATATTGTAACGGGACTTCCCTGGGAGCACAGTGGGATGCTCAACAGAGGAGAGGACCAGTCCTGGACCAAGGAGCTGTTGGAAGGCTAGAGGAGATACCACTTCTCACTGACACAACCATCCAGGCCCCTGAAGGCCCGGAGGGACCACCCTCACCCCCACCCAGACAAGATCGTGGAGGGAGCGACGCTTGAATGTAGAACGGGGAGGGAGCCCTGTCCCTGCGCCATCGGCTGGAACCTATTCCGCCCTCACTGACCATGGGTAGGGGACCTAGAAGTGGAGTTCTTGGCTGTCCTTGGCTTTCAGAGCCAACTTAGCTCTGCCTCCTCCCCCACTGGCTAAGTTCTAAGGCCCATTCTAGAACTTGAGGCTGGTTCCAGGAAACCTCTCCTGACCCCTGCCTTTTGGCAGTCCCCCTTTCCAGTCCTTCCATGGTACTGTAGCAGGGAGCTCCCTCCCCCTCCTTGTGCCTTCTTTGTATATAGGCTTCTCACAGCAACCAATAAACAGCTCCCAGTTTGTATACTCTGAAAAAAAAATTCTTGTAGACACAAGAATTATGTACGCCTTTTATCAAAGACTTAAGAGCCAAAAAGCTTTTCATCTCTCCAGAGGGAAAACTGTCTAGTTCCCTTCTGTGTCTAAATTTTCCAAAAGGTTGATTTGCATAATACAGTGGTGTGTGCAATGGATAAATGGCTGTCGTTTCAGAAATTAAAATTCTTTTTTTTCTTTCTCTCCCCCTTCCCCCCAGCTCCACACTTCAAAACTCCCCTATTAGGTCAGCATCCTACTGATAAGAGGGAAAGGAAAATCCGAATCTGTCCTAGTGATTTTACCTTTGTTCTAGAAGGCACTCCTTTCAGGGTTGTGGTATCCTTAGGTTAGCAAACCTTTTTCTCCTTTTCCCCCCACCTCCTAGTACTGTCCACTCTTGATTAACCTGTTTCTTTGGTATGGAACCCTGACAGTCCTTCCCCTTCCCTAGGATCTGCCCCTGCATTGTAGCTTGCTTAACGGAGCACTTCCCCTTTTTCCAAAGGTCTACATTCTAGGGTGTGGGCCAAGTTCTTCTGTAAAGAGATGAACATGATGCCAATAAAATGTAACAAGAACAAAGATCAAAAAAAAAAAATTCCCTCAGGAATCCCTATTAAATGTAGATTTTTCTTCTCAGGCTGTCGTTTATTTCCCTTAGTCTATCTTCATGGTCTTTTAACTGTTTGTCTCTTTTTTCCTCAGTTTCCCTCTTTGCCATCAACTTGTCTTCTTTGTAACTCACTCGTTCTTCCACCTCATTAACCCTCGTCGTTAGGACTTCTAGTTTGGATTTCATCTCATTCAATTGATTTTTAATTTCTGCCTGATTGGATCTAAATTCTGCAGTCATGAAGTCTCTTGAGTCCTTTATGCTTTTTTCTAGAGCCACCAGTAGCTGTATAATAGTGCTTCTGAATTGGCTTTCTGACATTGAATTGTAATCCAGATTTTGTAATTCTGTGGCAGAGAGGGACTGTTGCTGATTCTTTCTTTTGAGGTGAGGTTTTCCTTCTAGTCATTTTGCTCAGTGCAGAGTGGCCAAAAACAAGTTGTATTGGGAAAAGGAGAAAAAGAGGGGAGAGAAATAAGGAAAGAAAAGAGAAAAAGAAAAAAGAAAAAAGGAATAAGAAAAGAAAAAAAGAAGAAAAAGAGAAAGAAAAAGAAAGAAAGAAAAAAAGAAAGAAGAAGAAGAAAGAAAGAAAGAAAGAAAAAGAAAGAAAGAAAGAAAGAAAGAAAGAGAAGAAAGAAAGAAAGAAACAGAAAGAAAGAAGAAAGAAAGAAAGAAAGAAAGAAAGAAGAAAGAAAGAAAGAAAGAAAGAAAGAAAGAAGAAAGAAAGAAAGAAAGAAAGAAAGAAGAAAGAAAGAAAGAAAGAAAGAAAGAAAGAAAGAAAGAAAGAAAGAAAAAGAAAGAAAGAAAGAAAGAAAAAGAAAGAAAGAAATGGGTTGGGGAAGCAAACAGAAATCAAAAAGCAAAAAAACCAAAAAAACAAAAAAACAGGGGAGTATCCTCTGATTGTGTATTCTTTAAGTCTCTTGACTTCCCCTGGAACTTGTCCTTCTAGCTGGTCTTCTGGGGAAGGGGCCTGTTTGCTGAGATTCAGGTGTTAGTACTTGGGGGAGCTGCTCTGCCCCCTCCCTGGTGCAGGGCTCAGTGGGGGTTGTTTGCCCCGTGAGGCCCCAGGAAGAACAACCTCAGTGGCGGGGTCAGCTCTGGAGCCCTGGATTCAGCTCCACAGTAACTAGCTCCACAGAAGCTCTCATCCTGCAGGGCCTGGGGGCTCCAGGGTAGGGGCCGCTGATCTGCTCAACTCGGGTCATGAGCGTCCTTGGTGTCCTGGGCCCTCCCGGCCTCTGCCTGTCCCGGGGGGAGGCCAGATCCTGGGCTGTGTCCCGGCACCCAGTGCCCCAGCCTGCGCTGTTGGATTCACGCTCCCGTCCGCGCAGCCCCCTCCACGGAGCCGCCGCCAGAGCCCCTCTGATCTGCTCCCAGAGCCGGGCAGCCCCCTCCCCACGGAGCCTCTTCCTCTGCCCGAGCCCCTCCGAGCTGCTCCCGGGTCAATGCGTGCGCGCTGTAGCCGTTTAGGGAGCTCGGTGCTCTCTCCTGGGCGCGCAGGTGCCTGTTACTGTCCCAGGGAGCCCGAGGGCATCCCCGCCCTCCTGGGTCCTGCTCTAACTCCCTGCGAGCCCCTTTCCACCGGGAAGGTTGGTGCAGCTCCTGCTCCTCCGGGACGGGGCTCTCCTGTCCTGGGGACACTCGCCCCGGCCTCAGCCCAGCTCCTTGCGGGGCCCCTCCCCCTTGGAGGCCTTTTGTGTCTTTATTTCTTTTCCCCGTCTTCCTACCTTGATAGAAGCGCGATCTCTTCTCACTGTAGCATTCCAGCTGGTCTCTCTTTAAATCTCAGGCCAAATTCGTAGATTTTCAGGATGATTTGAAGGTTATCTAGGTAATTTGGTGGGGACAGGTGATTTGGGGACCCTACTCTTCCGCCATCTTTCCCCTCCTCCACATTACAGTTTTAAGGTGAGAATCCACTACTATGAGAATGATGATGGTCAGGTTTCCAGTTACACCCAACATGTAGGTGGTAAGTAGAAATGTAAAAAATAAGAATCTGTGTTTGAGGGTTATTTGTCAATCCCAGAAGGATCAAACTGCTTATTGATGTATGGTTTCTCAGTCCTGGGTCCTGACTTCTATCCAATCTGCAAATAAAACTGAGGGACTCAAGATCTGAGAAGAGGGTGGAAAAACATATGTCACAATGGACTTGTTTAGAAAAGCCAAGGAATGTATTTTCATATGTATTTTGTTTTCCTTGATAGTAAATATTTTTTTGAAAATTCATGCTCTCAAATAAATAAATAAATAAATAAAATGAAAAAAATTAAAAAAAAAAAGGGGATCCCTGGGTGGCGCAGCGGTTTGGGGCCTCCCTTTGGCTCAGGGCGCGATCCTGGGGACCCGGGATGGAGCCCCACATCCGGCTCCCGGTGCATGGAGCCTGCCTCCCCCTCTGCCTGTGTCTCCGCCTCTCTCTCTCTCTCTCTCTCTCTCTGTGACTATCATAAAAATATATATATATTTTTATATATATATATATATTTATATATATAAAGAAAATTCACGCTCTCAGCTCTGCTGACATGTCATTGGATAGCTTTGAAACTCAGCTTTCAAATATTTTGACCACAACAAATGGCAAGATATACATTATATATTGTAGTCCAATGTATATGCACACACAAATACATACACACACAAATAGACACATGCATGTTAATGAAACATTTCCAAAACAGAATAAATATCAACCTTGCTCTCTGATGCTTTCTATTCTAATTTATCTTATGAAAAATAAATGCAAATATCATCAAATTGACTTTATACTCTACTAAGTGGTCATAACCTGTATTTTAGAAAAATAATTTTTTAGAGATTCTTCAAATAACATAGTCCAAGTGAAACATAATTTTTTATGATTTTTAAGTGCACACTATCCTTTTACTTTATATTTTGGACTAGATTTATTCATAGCACACTTCCTTACGTTGGGGGCAATGAAATCATAAACTTTACGGTATCCTTTTTTTCTAAGAATATTTCCCTTATCACTAACTGAAACTTTACTCAGTTTCATTATCTGCTTGAAGCTTTTTTTTTTCCTGGATAAATTGGAACCACATGAGGAGTGGTTATGGCACAAGGCGTTTCTTTTTTTATTAATAACAAATTAATTTTTTATTGGTGTTCAATTTACCAACGTACAGAATAACACCCAGTGCTCATCCAGACAAGTGCCCCCTTCAGTTTCCACCACACATTCACCCCCACGCACGGCCCTCCTCCCCTTCCATCACCCCTAGTTCATTTCCCAGAGTTAGGAGTCTTCATCTTCTGTCTCCCTTTCTGATATTTCCCACACATTTCTTCTCCCTTCCCTTATATTCCCTTTCACTATTATTTATATTCCCCAAATGAATGAGAACATACACTGTCCTTCTCCGATTGACTTACTGCACTCAGCATAATACCCTACAGTTCCATCCACGTAGAAGCAAATGGTGGGTATTTGTCGTTTCTAATTGCTGAGTAATATTCCATTGTATACATAGACCACATCTTCTTTATCCATTCATCTTTCGATGGACACTGAGGCTCCTTCCACAGTTTGGCTATTGTGGACATTGCTGCTAGAAACATCGGGGTGCAGGTGTCCTGGCGTTTCATTGCATCGGAATCTTTGGGGTAAATCCCCCACAGTGCAATTGCTGGGTCTTAGGGCAGGTCTATTTTTAACTCTTTGAGGAACCTCCACACAGTTTTCCAGAGTGGCTGCACCAGTTCACATTCCCACCAACAGTGTAAGAGGGTTCCCTTTTCTCCACATCCTCTCCAACATTTTTGATTTCCTGCCTTGTTAATGTTCCCCATTCTCACTGGTGTGAGGTGGTATCTCATTGTGGTTTTGATTTGTATTTCCCTGATGCAAGTGATGCAGAGCATTTTCTCATGTGGATGTTGGCCATGTCCATGTCTTCCTCTGTGAGATTTCTGTTCATGTCTTTTGCCCATTTCATGATTGGATTGTTTGTTTCTTTGGTGTTGAGTTTAATAAGTTCTTTATAGATTTTGGAAACTAGCCCTTTATCTGATACGTCATTTGCAAATCTCTTCTCCCATTCTGTAGGTTGTCTTCCAGTTTTGTTGACTGTATCCTTTGCTGTGCAAAAGCGTCTTATCTTGATGAAGTCCCAATAGGTCATTTTCTCTTTTGTTTCTTTTGCCTTCGTGGATGTATCTTGCAAGAAGTTACTGTGGCCGAATTCAAAAAGGGTGTTGCCTGTGTTCTCCTCTAGGATTTTGATGGGATCTTGTCTCACATTTAGATCTTTCATCCATTTTGAGTTTATCTTTGTGTATGGTGCAAGAGAGTGGTCTAGTTTCATTCTTCTGCATGTGGATGTCCAATTTTCCCAGCACCATTTATTGAAGAGACTGTCTTTCTTCGAATGGATAGTCTTTCCTCCTTTATCGAATATTAGTTGACCATAAAGTTCAGGGTCCTCTTCTGGGATCTCATTGATCTATATGTGTTTTTGTGCCAGTACCACACTGTCTTGATGACCACAGCTTTGTAGTACAACCTGAAATCTGGCATTGTCATGCGCCCAGCTATGGTTTTCTTTTTTAAAATTCCCCTGGCTATTCGGGGTCTTTTCTGATTCCACAGAAATCTTAAAATAACTTGTTCTAACTCTCTGAAGAAAGTCCATGGTATTTTGATAGGGATTGCATTAAACGTGTAAATTTCCCTGGGTAACATTGACATTTTCACAGTATTAATTCTGCCAACCCATGAGCATGGAATATTTTTCCATCTCTCTGTGTCCTCCTCAATTTCTTTCCGAAGTGTTCTATAGTTTGGAGTTACAGATCCTTTACCTCTTTGGTTAGGTTTATTCCTAGGTATCTTATGCTTTTGGGTGTAATTGTAAATGGGACTGACTCCTTAATTTCTCTTTCTTCAGTCTCATTGTTAGTGTATAGAAATGCCATTGATTTCTGGGCATTGATTTTGTATCCTGCCACGCTGCCAAATTGCTATATGAGTTCTAGCCATCTTGGGGTGGAGTCCTTTTGGGTTTTCCATGGAGAGTATCATGTCATTGGCGACGAGGGAGAGTTTGACTTTTTCTTTGCCCATTTGAATGTCTTTTTGTTGTCTGATTGCTGAGGCTAGGACTTCTAGTACTATGTTGAATAGCAGTGGTGAGAGTGGACATCCCTGTCTTGTTGCTGATCTTAGGGGAAATGCTCCCAGTGTTTCCCCATTGAGAATTATATTTACTGTGGGTGTTTCATAGATGGCTTTTAAGATGTTGAGGAATGCTCCCTCTATTGTGAAGAGTTTTGAACAGGAATGGATGCTGTATGTCCACAATAGCCAAACTGTGGAAGGAGGACCGTTGTCCATCGAAAGATGAATGGATAAATAAGATGTGGTTTATGTATTCAATGGAATATTACTCAAACAATTACCCACCATTTGCTTTGACATGGATGGAACAGAAAGGTATTATGCTGAGTGAAATATAAATAATATAAATATAAATAATATAAATATAAATAATAGTGAAAGGGAATAGAGGGGAAAGGAGAAGAAATGGGTAAGAAATATCAGAAAGGGAGACAGAACATGGAAGACTCCTAACCCTGGGAAATGAACTAGGGGTGGTAGAAGGGGAGGAAGGCGGAGGGTGGTGGCGACTGGGTGGCCGCCACTGAGGGTTGGCACTTGACAGGATGAACACTGGGTGTTATTCTGTATGTTGGCAAATTGAACACCAATAAAAAATAAATTTATTATTAAATTAGAAAAAAGGAATGGATGCTGTATTTTGTCAAATGCTTTCTCTGCATCTATTGAAATTATCCTATGGTTCTTGTTTTTCTCTTGCTGATATGATGAATCACATTGATTGTTTTATGAGTGTTGAACCAGTCTTACATCCCAGGGATAAATCCTACTTGGTCATGGTGAATAATCTTCTTAATGTACTATTGGAACCTATTCGCTAGTATCTTGTTGAGAATTTTTGCATCTGTGTTCATTAGGGATATTGGACTATAATTCTCCTTTTTTGTGGGGTCTTTGTCTGGTTTTGGAATTAAGGTGATGCTGGCCTCATAGAATGAATTTGGAAGTACTCCATCTCTTTCTATCTTTCTGAACAGCTTTAGTAGAATAGGTATGGTTTCTTCCTTAAACGTTTGATAGAATTCCCCTGGGAAGCCATCTGGCCCTGGACTTTCGTGTCTTGGGAGGTTATTGATGACTGCTACAATTTCCTCCGTGTTTATCCGCCTGTTCAGGTTTCCAATTTCTTCCTGTTCCAGGTTTGATAGTTTGTAGTTTTTCAGAAATGCATCCATTTCCTCTAGGTTGTCTAATTTATTGGCGTATAGCTGCTCATAATAGGTTTTTAAAATTCTTTCTATTTCCTTGGTGTTGGTGGTGATCTCTTCTTTCTCATTCATGATTTTATTAATTTGAATCGTTTCTCTCTTCTTTTTAATAAGGGTGGTTAATGGCTTATCTATCTTATTAATTCTATCAAAGAACCCACTACAGGATTTGTTGATGTGTTTAACAGTTCTTCTGCTCTCTATTTTATTGAGTTCTTTTTTTCATAATAAATTTATTTTTTATTGGTATTCAATTTGCCAACATACAGAATAACACCCAGTGCTCATCCTGTCAAGTGCCCCCCTCAGTGCCCGAGACCCAGTAACCCATGCCCCCCGCTCTCCTCCCCTCCCACCACCCCTCGTTTGTTTCAGAGAGTTAGAGGCTTCAATGGTCTGTCTCACTTTCTGATATTTCCTACCCCTTTCTTCTCCCTTCCCTTCTATTCCCTTTCACTGTTATTTATATTCCCCAAATGAATGAGACCATATAATGTGTGTCCTTCTCTGATTGACTTATTTCACTCAGTGTAATACCTTCCAGTTCCATTCACGTCGAAGCAAATGATGGGTATTTGTCATTTCTAATGAATGAGAACATCCCACTGTATACGGAGTCCACATCTTCTTTATGAATTCATCTTTCGATGGACACCGAGTCTCCAACTACAGTTTGGCTATTGTGGATATTGCAGCTAGAATCATAGGGGGCAAGGTGTGCCAGCGTTTCACTGCATCTGTATCTTTGGGGTAAATCCCCAGAAGTGTAATTGCTTGGTCATAGGGCCGAACTATTTTTTATGTTTTGAGGAACCTCCACACAGTTTTCCGGAGAGGCTGCACCATTTCACATTCCCACCAACAGTGCAAGAGGGTTCCTCTTTCTCCACAACTTCTCCAACATTTGTGGTTTCCTGCCTTGTTAATTTTCCCCATTCTCACTGGTGTGAGGTGGTATCTCACTGCGATTTTCATTTGTATTTCCCTGTAGGAAAGTGATATGGAGCATTTTCTCATGTGCATGTTGGCCATGTCTTTGTCTTTCTCTGTGAGATTTCTGTTCATGTCTTTTGCCCATTTCATGATTGGATTGTTTGTTTCTTTGCTGTTGAGTTTCATAAGTTCTTTCTAGATCTTGGAAACTAGTTCTTTCTCTGATACGTCATTTGCAAATATGTTTTCCCATTCTGTAGGTTGTCTTTTAGTTTTGTTGACTGTATCCTTTGCTGGGCAAAAGCGTCTTATCTTGATGAAGTCCCAGTAGTTCATTTTTTCTTTTGTTTCTTTTGCCTTCGTGCATGTATCTTGCAAGAAGTTACTGTGGCCTAATTAAAAAAAGGTGTTGCCTGTGTTCTCCTCTAGGATTTTGATGGAATCTTGTCTCACATTTAGATCTTTCATCCATTTTGAGTTTATTTTTTATATGGTGCAATAGAGTGATCTAGGTTCATTCTTCTGCATGTGGATGTCCAATTTTCCCAGCACCATTTATTGAAGAGACTTTCTTCGAATGGATAGTCTTTCCTCCTTTATCGAATATTAGTTGACCATAAAGTTCAGGGTCCACTTCTGGATTCTCTATTCTGTTCCATTGATCTATGTGTCTGTTTTTGTGCTAGTACCACACTGCCTTGATGACCACAGCTTTGTAGTACAACCTGAGATCTGGCATTGTGATGCCTCGAGCTACGGTTTTCTTTTTTAAAATTCTTCTGGGTATTCAGGGTCTTTTCTGGTTCCACATGAATCTTAAAATAATTTGGTCTAACTCTCTGAAGAAAGTCCATGGTATTTTGATAGGGGTTGTATTGCACGTGTAAATGCCCTGGGTAACAGTGCACTTGAGAAGAATGTGTATTCAGTTGCGTTTGGATGTAAAGTCCTGTAAATATCTGTGAAATCCATCTCGTCCTGTGTGTCATTAAAAGCCCTTGTTTCCTTAGAGATGTTGTGCTTAGAAGATCTGTTGATTGTAGAAAGCAGTACATTCAAGTCACCAAGTATAAGTGTATTATTATCTAAGTATGTCTCAACTTTGGTTATTAATTGATTGATATACCTGGCAGCTCCCACATTCGGGGCATGAATATTGATGATTGTTAGGTCCTCTTTTTGGATAGATCCTTTAATTATGATATAGTGTCCCTCTTCATCTCTCCCTACAGTCTTAGTGATAAAATTTAGTTTATCTGATATAAGGATTGCTAACCCTGCTTTCTTTTGAGGGGGATTTGAATGGTAAATGGTTCTCCAAACTTTCATTTTCAGGCTGTACATGTCCTTCTGTCTAAACTGAGTCTCTTGTAGACTGCAAATAGATGGGTCTTGCTTTTTTATCCAGTCTGAAATCCTGCACCATTTGATGGGGTCATTGAGCCCATTCACATTCAGAGTTACTATTGAAAGATATGAATTATGTGTCATCATGGTGCCTATTCAGTCCCTGTTTGTGTGGATTGTTTACTTGGACTTCCTCTATTACAGAATCCCCCTTAGTATTTCCTGCAGAGCTGTCTTCGTGGTCACATATTCTTTCAGTTTCTGCTGATCTTGGAAGCTCTTTATGTCTCCTTCTATTCTGAATGAGAGCCTTGCTGGATAAAGTGTTCTTGGCTGCATGTTCTTCTCATTTAGGACCCTGAATATATCCTTCCAGCCCTTTCTGGCCTGCCATGTCTCTGTCGAGAGGTCTTCTATTAATCTAATATTTATCCACATAAAAGTTAGAGATTTCTTGTCTCTTGCTTCTTTAAGGATCTTCGCTTTATCTTTGGAATTTGCAATCTTCACTATTAAATCTCAAGGTGTTGAGATGTTTTTATTGATTTTAGGTGGGGAAATCTATTTCCTGGATCTTAATGCCTATTTCCCTTCCCAGATAAGGAAATTTTTCGGCTATGATTTGTTCAAATACATATTCTGGGCCTCTGTCCCTTTCCGCACCTTCAGGAACCCCAATTAAATGTAGATTTTTCTTCCTCAGGCTGTCCTTTAATTCCCTTCATGTATCCTTATGATATTTTGTTTGTTTTTGTCTTTTTTCCTCAGTGTCCCTCTTTTCCATCAACTTGTCTTCTATGTCACTCACTCATTCTTCCACCTCATTTAATTGATTTTTAAATTCTGCCTGATTAGATCTAAATTCTGCAGTCATGAAGTCTGAGTCCTTTATGCTTTTTTTAGAGCCACCAGTAGCTTCATAATAGTGCTTCTGTGTTGGCTTTCTGGCATTGAATTGTAATACAAATTTGGTAACTCTGGGAGAGCACTGTTTCTGATTCTTTCTTTTGAGGTGAGGTTTTCCTTCTAGTCATTTTGCTCAGTGCCCAGTGGCCAAAAACAAGTTGTATTGGGAAAAGGAGAAAAATGGAGATGAGGGGGAAAAAAAAGAAAAAAGAAAAAAATGAGAAGAAAAGAAAGGAAAAATGGTGGAGGGGAAGCAAACGGAAGACAAAAAGAAGGGGGATTATCCTCTGATTCTATATACTGTAAATCCCTGGACTTTCCTTGGAACTTTCCAGTGCTGCTTGATCAATAACTTGTTTTTCTCCTGTCCCTCTAGCTGGTCTTCTGGGGAAGGGGTATGCTCTGTTGATTCTCAGGGGTGAGCACCTGGGGGGAGCTGCTCAGCCTCCTGTCTGGTGCACGGCTCAGTGGGAGTTGTTTATCCTGTTTATCCAGTGAGGCCGCTGTAAGGCTCAGTGGGGGAGGTTTATCCTGTGAGTCCCCAGGGGGAACAACTATGGTGGCGGCAGCCAGCTTTCCAGCCCTAGAGTCAGCTCCCGCAGTAACTACCGCAGCTCCCAGTCCACAGGGGCCTGGATGCTCCCAGGGTGGGGCCCCTGATCTGCAGAGCTCTCCCAGCGGCAGGAGTGTCCTCGCTCTCCTGTGCCCTCCTGGCCTCTGCCTGTCCCAGGGGGAGTGCCGGATCCTGGGTTGTGTCCCCCGCGCCCTGGGCTCCCAGGCTGGGCAGCACCCTCCTCGGGGAGCCTCCGCCCGAGCCCCTCCGAGTTGCTCCTGTGTCCAGCCGGGCATGCGCTGCAGCCCTTCAGGGAGCTTGGTGCTCTCCCCCGGGGCGGGGGGTGGGCAGGTGTCTGTTAGTGTCCCAGGGAGCCTGAGGGCATCCCCACCCTCCTGGGGTCTTGCTCCAACTCCCTGCGAGCACCTTTCCATCCAGGAAGATTGGTGAAACTCCTGCTTCTCCGGGCGAGGCTTTCCTGTCCTGGGAACACTCGCCTAGGCCTTAGCCCGGCTCCTTGCGGTGCCCCTCCCCCTTGGAGGCCTTTTGTTTCTTTATCTTTTGTTTCCCCCGTCTTCCTACCTTGATAGAAACGTGAACTCTTCTCACTGTAGCATTCCAGCTGTTGTCTCTTTAAATCTCAGGTTGAATTCGTAGGCTTTCAGGATGATTTGAAAATCATCCAGGTAAGTTGGTGGGGACAGGTTACTTGGGAACCCTACTCTTCCGCCCTCTTGCCCCCTGCCCGAGCATTTAAAATTTTCCCAGGGGATGCCTGTGTGGCTCATTCGCTTGAGCTTCAGCCTCTTGGTTTCGGGTCAGGTCATGATCTCCTGGGTCCTGGGATTGAGCTCTGTGTCAGGCTCTGCACTCAGCGGAGAGTCTACTTGAAGATGTTTCCCTCTTTCACTTCTCTTGCTCTCTCTCTCTCTCTGTGTCTCTCTCAAAATATAAATCAATCAATCAAATCTTTGAAAATTTTCCCCCCAGTGTAAATAATATTAGAATGCATAGACACACATATACATTTCGGCATTTTTTACCTATTACCTTTTGACAGTTAAGTTTCCACAAAGGAGTTACTGATCATAATTTTAGACGCTTAAAATGTTTATGCATATTTGCATATTTCTCTAGAGTATGGTTGTTTATATTTCATCTTTAGTCAGTGTCAGGTTTAATCCAATTGGTAGTGAAGTGAAATAAAGAGGCCAGGGAAAAGTTGGTCAAAACAGGCTTTTAATGGGACGCTCTCTTGGGCAAGGTTCCACAGTCCAAAAGGGAGGGTGAGAGTGGGGAAGTCATGGGCCAGGGAAGTTGTGCCCAGGGGAGGGCAAGGGAGCTTTTTAAGGGGGGAGGGGGAAGGGATTGTGTGTCTGTATGGGGTGATAAGTATTAGGTATATGACTGGAGGAATCAACCTGGGGTAATAACTGCCCATGCCCCTATATGGGGTCTGAGTAAGTATGGTTCAGGTTTCCTGCACAGGTCCAGGCTCCCCCTAATGATGTGTCCTCGGGTGGTCTGCTAGTGGTGGGAAAGTTCTGAGTTGGGGACCACAAGGTGGGGGGCCTGCTGCCATTTGTTGGTGTTTCCCGATCCCCCTTGATCCCGCTGGCCCAACATTCTGATCCTTTTGTTGTTATAGGGCATTGGTTCAGATCTGATACTTCCTGCTGAGTAGGGAGTGTCGTGGGGTCCCTTGGAAGTGGGCAAGTGGGAGTAGGGGCGTAGGAGGAGTTGGTTGACAAATACTTGAGACATCTCGTGAATTCATTCCTGGATGAATCAGAGAATCCAAGGGGCCACCATTAATAATATGCTGATGATTAGGAGTGGGCTTAGAAGGGGGAGAAGCCATGTGGTTAGTGGGGTCTGCCACCATTGGGGTGTAGTTGGGCTGCCAGGGTGGTACCGGGCTTGGAGAGACTCAGGAATTCAGCAAGGGTGTGGAGAATGGTCTCAACTATACCTGTTTCATTGCTGTAGTAACAGCATTCTTCATTGAGAAACGCCCTTGTCTGCAGTGAGGAGGTCCCAGGCGCATCAATTCTGGAGGGCCATCTGGGCCGCTGAGGTTATCTGGTGTTGGAGGGAAGCCAGAGACTCTGCCAAGGCCTCGATGGCCTTCTGGAGCCTTTCAGATACGTCCCTGGTGGAATCTACAGAGTGGATTAAGGCCCCCATCCCCAATCCCTTGGCCACCAGGGTTGAAGCCGGGGAGACCCCGATAACTAGTGGGAGAGAGAGACCATTCGTTTCTGCTTTTCCAGGGGGCTGGCAAGGAGGGCTACTTCTACCTGATTATAGATAATCTCAGAACCAGGGAGATAGGCAGACAGAGGAGAGAGGCAGAGGAATTGAGAGATTTAGAAAGGGTGCTGTTGCACCAAAAGAGACCACCAATAGGGGTGTGATGAGAGGTAACATTAGACAGGGTGACGTTGCAGAAGGAGGAGTTAGGGGTGGAATAACAGAAAGGGAATTGGTAGTTGAGAGGCTCAGTGACTAAGGGAATGTCACGGAGAGAGGGATAATAAAGTCCCGTGGGTGTGAGGTTGGTGCAGTTAAATGCATTAGGGAGGGGAACGGCCACCAGGGGGCCTTTACCCAAGGTAGCACAGATTAAACAGTGGGACAGATTGCCCATGGCGGAAAGGCTGGTGGGGGAAGTGCCTTGTTGGATAAGTTTTATCCAGGAGAAGGGGCCCTGGTCCTGAGCTGGGTTAGCCTGTAGGTGGGTTTGGAGAAATTGTTCCTGTTCCTGTATGGTGTGAGCTTGGTTACTTAGGGCCCACTGGATTTGTGGAAGTGAGACCTGCATGTATGTTCTATAGATTCAGAGAGAGGCAGTGGGGTAAGAGGAAAAAGGCCATCGATATAATTTTGCAGTTGCCTCCGTTGCCCAGCAGGATTCCCAAGGGTCTGGAATAAGTTAGGATATACTTATTGTATTGTCTGTAGAAGCGGCATCGTAGGTCACTGGTTGCAAAGGTGCCAGTGAAAGGGTCCCAACAGGAGTGGCCAAGGTGATAAGGACAGCCTCCATAGGATTCAACCCAGTAATTTTGGCAGGTAGGATGGGTCTGATCATAGGTGAAACAGATTATAGGATCAGAGCTGGATACAGGAATTGACTGTAAATTTGGTATGGAGAAATTGATGAGAGCCTGGCAACCCTGTGGTTGAGAATCAGTGGTGGAAATAAGGTGAGACCTGATTTCCTACTCCCAGGTTTCTGTCATGTAAAACCTCCACCTAAACCCAGGGGCAGTGGTGGAGTGACTAGGATGTAGGACCAGGAAGAGGATGATGGTGTGAAAGCCATATTTGAGTACGTCCCAAAGGTTGTGCTATCCATACACCTTGTGAGGGGGCTCATTTTAATTTAGAGACATGTACCCACATGTGGTGTCCTATGAGTTTGGCGGCTGTGGGGCTTGTAAAGACCACCATATAGGGACCAGTCCACTTAGGCTGGAAGGTTTTTGGGTGTGCTTCTTTCACCAGGACACTATCCCCTGGGGCCAGGGCTTGGGGAGTATCTGGTGTGGGTTCTCCTAGAGTAGGGGTGACTGAATCTGCATGGGCCCACAGGAGGGCTCGTAGAAGAGCTAGGTAAGGTAAGTAAGATAGGAGAGGAGGAGGTGATGATGGAAGATTTTGAGTGAGCAGGAAGGGCCGCCTGTAGAGAAGCTCAAAGGGACTTAGACCTGATGACCGTCTAGGGGTAACTCTGAGCCTTGTTAAAGCCAGTGCGAGGAGGGTTGGCCAGGACAGGCAGGTTTCAAGGGTAAGTATGGTGAGATGCTCCTTGAGAAGGCCGTTGGCCTGCTCTACCTTACCCAAAGACTGGGGATGATATGGGATATGGAGTTTCCAGGTAATATTTAGGCTCTCGGAGACTTGCTGGGTGATGCTGGAGATGAAAGCTGTGCTGTTGTCAGATTGTAAGGTCCGTGGGAGGCTGAATCTCGGAATGATGTGCTTGATGAGTATGGTGGCCACCACATCCACCATCTCCCGAGCTATGGGGGAAGCCTCTATCCACCCTGTAAAGGTTTCCACTAAGGTTAATAGCTAGGGAAAGAGTTTATGGCGTGGCATGTGAGTAAAGACAAGTTGCAAGTCCTCACCAGGTTGGTGGCTGTGGAGCTGGTGATTGGGTCTCGGCCTGCGAATTCCACCTTGAGTGTTTACAGTGGAGCAGGTTTTGCAAGACTGATGCACCTCTCCGATTACCTTTTGGAGATGTGGAGAGGGGAAAAGGGGTCCTAGGAACTGGTGTAAGGCATTGGGACCAATATGTAGGGATTGATGTATGTCTGAAATGATCATGGGAGCTAAATGGTTTGGAAGAGCGAGTTTCTTTTGAATGAACATCCAGCCTTTTCCCCCGGCTATTCTTCTCATCCTTTTTAGTATCCGAGTTTCCTCGTCTGTGTAAGGGGGGGAATGTGGTGTGTTGAGGGAGAGGAAGGGAGCTGGTGAGGAGCCTAAGGCAGTGACTCAGGCAGTGGAGTAGGCTTTGTTGTTGCCTCGGGACACCGGGTCCTTGGAGGATTGGTGTCGAAGACAGTGGACAATGGCCACTTCAGTGGTAAGGCTGAGGGCCTTGAGTAGTTTTGAAATGAAGGACCCATATTATGGGGGTTCCCTTCATTGTAAGAAACCCTCACTCATTCCAGAGGAAAGAATTTGTATGTGTGATGAGGGAGGCATATTTGGAGTCAGTGTATATGGTAACTCATTGCCCTTTGGACAGATGAAGAGCCCTGGTGAGAGCTATAAGTTCTGCCTTCTGAGAGCTTGTCCTGAGGGGGAGGGAACTGCCTCTAGGATGGCGTCTAGGGTAATGACAGTGTATGCTGCGTGTCTCTGGCCATCCAGGGTGATGAGAGAACATGATCCACAAAGAGTATTCAGTCAGGTTTAGGGAGGGGTTGAAAGTTCAGGATGTGGAGGAGTCAGCTCTTCCAGGAGTTGAAGACAGGAATGGGAGGGTTCTAGGTTAGTAGAGGGGGTAAGTAGGAGGGTATCAGGATTTAGATGAGGAGAAGTTGATAGATATATATCAGGATTTTCGATGAAGAGGGGGTGAGCAGAAACAGTGGTGAGGGAGAAAGACGAGTGGTGGCCTTGAGTTTGTGTAGGATATCCTGGCCAAGGAGAGAGGCTGGGCAGGAAGGAATTATAAAGGAGTGTGAGAAGGGGAACCCATCCAGACTCCAAGAGAGGAGTGGGGCAGTCCATGGAATAGAGGAGGTGCCATCAATTCCCACCACCACCCCTGGAGAGGGGAAACTGGCCCCCGAGTAGGAAGGCAGAACAGAGTAGGTCGCCCCATGTCCAACAGGAAAGAGATGCACTTACCCGCTACCTGGAGCAGGACCCTGGGCTCAGTCTGGGTTAGGGGGATGTCCAAGTCTGGGCCTCGTCAGTCATCGTCCAATCCAAGTAGTTGGAAGGCTGGACTTACTGGTTCAGGGTTTCCTCCACGTGGAGGTGCTGAGGATCCTCTGACACTGGGGCAGTCGGATTTCCAGTGGCCCATCATTCGACATTGAGGGCATGGCCGCATTGGCTCCTTGGGATTGGGACATTGACAGGCCCAGTGTCCCTCAGTGCCGCATTTGAAGCAAGCCCCAGGCAGGTGTGGTTGATTTTGGAGCCCGCCGGCCACAGGGCTGCCACCAAGGCTGGGGTCTAGAGTTTGACCTTCTGCTGGAGTCTAGGCTGCCTCTTAAGTTCAGCGACTTCCTCTTGGGTATTAAAGACCTTAAATGCCATTTTCACCAGGTCAGAATGGGGTTTGAGGACCCCCCTCGGCCTCCTTTAATTTTTTACAGATATTGGGGGAAGACTGAGAGATAAAATGGGTCACCAAGACAGTAGCACCGGCTGAGGAGGCAGGGCCCAAGCCAGTATACTGGGTTAAGGCCTCAGTGAGCCTATTAAGGAAAACTGCAGGGTTTTAATCTGAGTGCTGAATGATTTCACCGAGTTTATCATAGTTGACGGCCCTGTTAGAGGCTGCCCGCCTGACAGCGATGAGACAATGGCCATGCAGTCGCGGTGCCGGTTGGCCCCCCTGGCCAGCCTGATAACGTCGTCTGGGACCCACGGTGGGAACTGAGCACCGACGGCCCAGCAGCATCCGTCTAATGGTCCCTGGTCAGCGTGCTCTCCAGAAGCAGCCTGAACAAGCTCCCTCTCCTCCGGTGTGAGGGTGGTGGTCTAGACAACATGCAAATCATGCCAAGTCAAGTCCTATGCCTGTGCCAAATATTGGGATTCCTTGGTATAGTTTCCTGGGTTAGCAGAGCAAGAGCCAGCCACTTTTCAATTTGGAAGGGTCCCGGAGCGAGAAAGGAGCATGGCCCCAAACAACCGCTTCAGCCCCCACCACCACCGCTCGCAGGGGCAGGCCAGGTCAGGGGAGAAGGAGACCTTGTGGCATCTGGTGCGCTGGAGATCAAGAGGGGATGGGGGATGAAGGTCGGGGGTCAGAAACGGGTAAAGAGGTGTGTGGTTGGGAGGCAGGAGGAGAAGGAGAGGGGGCAGGGGGCTCCAGATAGGGAGGGGGAAGGCTGGCGTCCCCTTAAGAGGTGGATGGGCCAAGGTCTCAGGAGACTCCCAGAGAGGGGAAAGGGGAAAGGATTCGGGGACTTTCTGAGCTGAGGGAATAGGGGGAAGGGAGGGAGGGAGCGGTGCCGGCACCAAAAGGACCTGGGTGCTGGAGCCTTGGGAGCAGAGGGAGGGGGTGTGGAGGTCCCGGGAAGCCTGCACGTGCGGGACCTTTGATCCGACTTGCCCTGGAGTCTACAGAGATTGTCCAGGTCCCCGAGAACTCGGTAAGACGGTAAGACGGTGTTTTCTAAGATCAATTACTCTTGAAGATATTATACTAATTTTCATAAGCCAGACACAAAAGGACAAATATTGTATAATTTCACTAATAATGAAGTACCTAGACCAGTCAAAATCAGAGAATTAGAAAGTGGAATGGTGGTTGCCAGCAGTGGGTGTTGGGCGGGCCGGCGGGATCAAGGGGGATCCGGAGGCACCAATAAAATGGCAGCGGATCCTCGATCTTGTGACCCCCACCTCAGAACTTTCCCACCAGCAGCAGACCGCCCAAGGACATGCCATCAGCGGGGAGACAGGACCTATGCAGGAAACCTGAACCATACCTTACCCAGACCCCATATAAGGGCATAAGCAGTTATCAGCCCATAGTGATTGCACCTGTGACATGCCCTAATACCTATCACCCCATGCAGACACACAACCGCTTACCCCTCCCCCTTAACAAAAGCCCACTTGTACCCCCCTGAGCGCGACTTCCCCGGCTGGAGACTTCCCTGGCTTCACTCCCTTGCAGGGCCCTGGAACCTTGCCCAAGAGCGCATCCCATTAAAAACCTGTTTTAAAAACAAAAGGAAACAAAACAAAAACAAAAACAAAAACCACCTGTTTCAACCAACTTTCCCTGGCCTCTCTATTTCATTTTCACTACTGATCAGATTAAACCTGACAGGGGGGAGGATATCTGCTGTGTAACACTGTGCGTATAGCCGACCATACTGTGTTGTGCACTTAAAATTTTGTTGAGAGTAGATCTCATGTTAAGTCTTCTTACCACAGTTTTAAAAAGATGACCCTTTCGCATTTTCCTCTGGGAAGCTCTACAAACAGCCGCACAGAAAGGAAGAAGGAGGAAGCATTAAAGTATTTGGAACCCAGGCCTTGGAGCTTTAAGCAGCCCCAAGCTTTATCTGGGCAACTGTGAGGTAGAAGCGGCAGTAAGCAGGGGTGTCAGGGGCCTGAAGACTTTCAGCCAAAGTCACTTCTGGATGCTTGCCAAAGAGTGCATACCAGGGGATTGAGAATAAGATTGATATCCAAGAAAAAGGATGTGTATGATTCGCTTAGGATGAGGATTGGCTGTCAGAAAACATTTTATGGTGACTGGGAGAAGGATGCAGCTTTCTCAGCTGGGGGGAATACACATGCCATGAATCTCCTTGCTGGGTGTGATATTGCTTGTGCTCCCATAAGGTGCTCCTAGCTTCTGGCATGTTTGTTTGGAGAGCATAAGTTAATATGGAAACCATGACCAGGACAGGGACAAGCAAGTAGACAGCATGGTGCATGGAAAATTAACTGAACGGGGACGTAGATCTCGATTTGTCCCAATTCACTGAGTCACCTGGGAGAATTCCCTTCTCTTTCTTGGTTTCAGTTGCTTCATCTCACAAGTGAGAAAGTTAGCTATATCAGGTGTAGAAATTAATCTCATCTCATAGGTCAACTCTTATGGCATTGGCACGAGGTTGAGAAGGATTCTGAGGTCATGTCCTCACTTTTTGAGAAATAACTATGCAACTTATTTGCAATGACGTGCTATAGCCACAGGAAAGGAAGGTTAGTGGCATGTCTCTTTCATTTGCTACCCCTGCAGGAGAATACATCTATAATCCCCTCTACATGGAAAATTGTATTATTCTAAACATTTTAATAGTTGCCCTGATATTTGAGGTCAGAAAATTATTTTTAACCCTTCCCAATCATTTTATGGAATACCCCATACCAATCTTCTACAGAAATATGGGATTATAGAATCTGTTTTTAGGCATCAAAACTCAAAACATGTATAGAAAAGCACAGCGCCTAGTCATTCCATTTAATAAAGTTTTCAATTCCTTCAACTGTGTGCTCTGGTAAGTAAACTCAGCCATACACTAATAAAGTACAATGTGTGAAATCACACACACGTGCACACACACACACACACACACAAATACTGCACATCAATTCATCTAAGGTTTGTACAGCTAACAAGATATGGATAAAATGTTGGGAATTTTTGAAAGCACAGTACTTAGAAGAACTTTGTATAGTTTTTCAATAATTCTATCCATGGTTAAAAAACATATTCAGGAGGAGGGCCTCAATGTTGGGGCTTTCCACAAGTATTGCTGGCTTATATAAATTTGGGACTGAGCATCTTCTAACATACAGAACTTAATAACTCAGAACCAAGAGGATCACCATCTAGGACCCCTCAAGCAGACTATATTCTCCCTCCACTACAATTTCGTCACCCCCACCATCTCCCAGTCCCACCCCTTTTTTTCTTCTCTTTTATTTTCTCTTTACTTTTGCTTTTTTTTCTCTTTTCGTTTTTCTTCTTCTTCTTCTTCTTCTTCTTCTTCTTCTTCTTCTTTGGGATTCTTGGCCTTTGACTTTTTACTACTTTGTTTTAAATTTTGTTTGCAAAACTGACTTAGATTACTGTCAAATCATTATGAAAATCTACTAATTCGACCTGAGATTTAAGGAGAGAACAGCTGGAATGCCACAGTGTGAAGGGTGTGCTCTTCTAACAAGGTAGAAAGGCGGGTAAAAAATTAACAAGAATCAAGTGAGGGAGGGGCCCCGTTAGGAGCCGGGCTAGGGGGCAGCGGGAGCCTAGGGACAGGACAGCCCGCCCTGGAGAGGCGGGAACTTTAAAAAGTCCACCCTGGATCCTTCCCGGAGGCAATGGCGCTCAGCAGGAAACTTCGGCGGGAGCAGGAGCACAGAAGGGCAGTGAGGTCTCTGGTCTCCCGGGGTCACTAACAGGAAGTGCGCCTGTGAGAAGCCACACAGACCGGCCGAGCTCCGGAACCGGCTGGAGCGGCGCCCGGCAGGGCCATGGGGAGAGGCGGGTGGGTCAGTGGGGGGCTCCGGGGGAGGGGGCAGCGGGGCTCCGGGCGGAGGGGGTCGGGGGGGGCTCCGGGCGGAGGGGGTCAGCAGGGCACTCTGGGCGGAGGGGGGCAGTGGGGGGCTCCGGGCGGAGGGGGGTCAGCGGGGGGCTCTGGGCGGAGGGGCGGGCAGTGGGGCTGTGGGCGGAGGGGGTCGAGGGGGGCTCCGGGGGAGGGGGTCAGCGGGCTCAGGGCGGGGGGGCAGTGGGGCTCTGCGGAGGGGTCAGCGGGGCTTCGGGCGGAGGGGAGCAGCTGGGCTTCGGGGCAGCAAGGCTTCGGGAGGCGGGGGGCACTCTGCCCTGCTGCCTTCGGGAGCCTCAGCCCCGGGAGCGCGGTGCCAGCAGCCCAGGCCCTGCAGCCCAGGGTGCGGGGGGACACAGTCCAGGATCCTGCGCTCCCCCAGGGACAGGCGGGGGGGGGCACAGGACAGGGAGGACGCTCCTGCCCCCGGGCACCCCCAGGCTGTGCAGGTCAGTGCCCCCTACCCCAGGAGCATCTAGGCCAGTGAATAATGGGAACTACCAGTGGTTACTCGGGGAGCTGACTCCAGAGTTGGAGACATGGCCACTTCCAGTGTGGTTGTTCCTCCTGGTGTCACCTGGTGCCTGGGATGGACCGGGGCTGCTAGGAGACAGAGGCCTCACGGGGTCAACAGCTCCCATTGACCCCGGCACCTGGAAGGGGGTCGGGGCTGCTCCCCCAGGTGCACACACATGAGAATCAGCAGAGCAGCCCCTCCCCCAGAGGACCAGCTGGAAGGACAGGGGAAGAGCTAGTTTCTTCACGGAGCAGCGCTGGAAAACTCCAGGGGAAGTCGAGGGATATGCAGTATATACAAGCAGGGGGTAACCCTCCTTTTATTTTTCATCCTTTTTCCAATACACTTCGTTTTTATAGCAGACTGTAAATTTCCCATTTTTTCTCTTTTTTTCACCTTAACTACAATATTTCACCACCTCTTCATTTTAAAATTTCTTCTGTTTTCACTTTCATATTTCTACAATGACAGGTCCTAGATATGTTTTCCACTTCTATATTCCCTTCAACATAATCAACATAATTTGGGGAGATATAAAAGAGAGGAGATCCATTTTTTTTATTGTTTTGTGCTTTTTGTTTTTTTCTCTGCCTCATTTTGTTCTACAATGAGGGAAGATAATACCTTCTAAAACATGACCAGCATGCACCCAGAACCAAGTGGTAACACCATGCTGATTCATCATGTGAGATTCCTCATTCACATTCTGTCCCCCTCTTCTATCTCATTTATGTTTTGTTGGTCAGTGGTGAGACCTTCTACAAGTATTTCTGGTTTATATAAATTTGGGACTGAGGGTTTTCTAATATACAGAATTTAATATACTCAGAAACAAGAGGAACACCGTCTAGAACCCCTCAGGTAGACTACATTCTCTCTCCACTACAAATTCATCACCATCACCATCTCCCAATCACCACCTCGTTTTTTTTTTTTTCTTTTTTCTTTTTCTTTCTCCTGCTTTAGGATTCCTGGCCTTTTACTTTTACTACATTATTTTAAAATTCGTTTTTCACTCTAATGGTCCCTTTTTAAAAATAAATTTATTTTTTATTGGTGGTCAATTTGTCAACACCCAGTGCTCATCCTGTCAAGTGCCCCCATCAGTGCCCGCTGCCCAGTCACCCCCAACCCCCGCCCACCTCCCCTTCCACCACCCCTAGTTCGTTTCCCAGAGTTAGGAGTCTTTCATGTTCTATCTCCCTTTCTGATATTTCCACTTGCTTTTCTCCTTTCCCCTCTATTCCCTTTCACTATTTTTTTATATATTCTGATCCTTGTTTTCAATTCCTGGTCTCTGACCTCAGCAGAATCATCTAGGGTGAAATTTACTTAGGTCGTGGTTGATATTCTTGACGCAGCGCACTCATACAGCCACACTGCACAGAGCAAAATGACTAAGAGGAAGAACTAAACACAAAGAAAGAATTAGAAACACTACTCTATAAAAAAAAAAAAAAAGAAAAAGTACTCACTGCCACAGAGAAACAGAATTTGGATTATAATTTGATGTCAGAAAACCAATTCTGAACTACAACTATAAAGCTACTGGTGGCTCTGGAAAAAAGCATAAAGGATTCAAGAGACTTCATGACTGCAGAATTTAGATGTAATCAGGCTGAAATTAAAAGTCAATTAAATGAGATGCAATCCAAACTGGAGGTCCTAGCAATGAGGGTTAATGAGGTAGAAGAAAGAGTTAGTGACATATTAAACAAGTTGATGGCAAGGAAGGAAGCTGAGGGAAAAAGGAAAAACAAAACACCATGAGGAAAGGTAATAGGCAATAAATGACAGCCTCAGAGGGAAAATTTACATTTAATTGGGGTTCCAGAGGGCGCCAAAAGGGACAGAGGACCGGAAAGCAAATTTGAACAAATCATAGCTGAGAACTTCCCTAATTTGGGAAGGGAAACAGGCATTCAGATCCAGGAGAAAGAGAGGTGGCCACTAAAATCAATAAAAACCAATCAACACCTCGACATTTAATAAAGTCGCAAGTTCCAAAGATAAAGAGAAAATCCTTAAAGCAGTGAGAGACGAGAGATCCATAACTTACGTGGGGAGAAACATTAGATAACAGCAGACCTCCCCACAGAAACCTGGCAGGCCAGAAAGAGCTGGCAGGTTATACTCAGGGTCCTAAAAAAGAAGAACCTGCAGCCAAGAACACTTTATCCAGCAAGGCTCTCATTCACAATACAAGGAGACATAAAGAGCTTCTAAGATAGGCAGAAACTGAAAGAATATGTGACCACCAAACCATCTCTGCAAGAAATATTAAGGAGGACTCTGTAAAAGAAAGAGGATGCCCAAAGTAATAATCCATAAAAGCAGGGACTGAATAGGTAATACTACAAAACCAAATTCATATCATTCATAGTACCTCTGAATGTGAATGGGCTTAATGATCCCATCAAAAGATGCAAGGTTTCAGACTGGATAAAAAAAAAAGACCCAACTATTTGCTGTTTCAAAGAGACTCATTTTAGACATAAGGACACTTCCAGTCTGAAAATGAAAGGTTGCAGAACCATTTATCATTCAAATGGTCCCCAAAAGTAAGCAGGGGTAGCAATCCTCATACCAGAGAAATTAAAGTTTATCGCAAAGACTGTAGTAAGAGATAAAGAGAGACACTACATCATACTTAAAAGATCTATATCCAACAAGAGGACCTAACAATCATGAATATTTATGCTTCTAAGGTGGGAGATACCAAGTATATCAATCACTTAATAACCAAAGTAATGACATACTTAGATAATAATACACTAATAGTGGGAGACATCATCACGGGCTTTTTGCAAATGACAGATCTTCTATTCATAACATCTCTAAAGAAACAAGAGCTTTAAGTGACATGCTGGACCAGATGGATTTCACAGATATTTACAGAACTTTACATCCAAACGCAAGTGAATACACATTCCTCTCAAGTGCACACAGAACTTTCTCCAGAATAGACCACATACTGTGTCACAAATCAGGTCTCCACCAACACCAAAAGATTGGGATCCCTCCCTACACATTTTCAGACCATAATGCTTTGAAACTTGAAGTTAATCAAAAGAAAAAATTTGGAAGAAACTCAAATATGTGGAGGTTAAAGAGCATCCTGCTAAAAGATGAACGGGTCAACCAGGAAATTAGAGAAGAATTAAAAAGATTCATGAAAACTAATGAGAATGAAGATGCAACCATTCAAAATCTTTAAGACAGGGCAAAAGCAGTCCTAAGATGAAATACATTGAAATACAGGCCTCCCTCAAAACACTGGAAAAAACAATCATATTCACAGTTAACCTCGAACCTAAAGGAACTGGAGAGAGAATAGCAAATAAAACCTACACCCAGCAGAAGAAGAGAGTTAATAAAGATTTGAGCAGAACTCAATGAAATAGAGACCAGAAGAACTGTGGAACAGATCAACAAAACCAGGAGTTGGTTCTTTGAAAGAATTAAAAGGATAGAAAAACTATTAGCCTGCATTAAGAAAAGTAGAAGAGAATTGACTCTAATTAAGAAATCACGAATGAAAAAGGAGAGATCACAACCAATACCACAGAAATACATAAAATTTTAAAATGTATTATGAACAGCTATACACCAATACATTATGTAATCTGGAAGAAATGGATGCATTTCTGGAAACCACAAACTACCAAAACTGGAACAGGATGAAATAGAAAACCTGAAAAGGCCCATAATCAGGGAGGAAGTTGAAGCAGTCATCAAAAACCTCCCAAGACACAAAAGTCTGGGCCAGATAGCATCCCAGGGGAATTCTATCTAATGTTCAAGAAGAAAAAATACCTATTCTAAAACTGTTCCGAAAGATAGAAAGAGATGGAATACTTCCAAATTAATTCTATGAAGCCAACATCACCTTAAGTCTAAAACAAACACCCCAACAAAAAGGAGAATTATAGACCAATATCCCTGATGAACACACATACAAATATTCTCAAGAAGATACTCTCCAATAGGATCCAACAGTATATTAAGAAGATTATTCACCATGACCATGTGTGATTCATCCCCAAGATGCAAGGCTGGCTCAACACAAGCAATCACTGTGACAGATATCAAGAGAAATACTAGGAACCAGGGGACTCTCTCAATAGATTCAGAGAAAGCATTTGACAAAATACAGCATCCATTCCTGATCAAAACTCTTCAGAGTGTAGGGATAGAGGGAATATTCCTCAACATCTTAAAAGCCATCTACGAAAAGCTCACAGCAAATATCATTCTAAATGAGGAAACACTGGGATCCTTTCCCCTAAGATAAGGAACATGACAGGGAAGTCCACTCTCACCACTGCTATTCAACATAGTACTAGACGTCCTAGCCTCAGCAATCAGGCAACAAGAAGAAATAAAAGGCATTCAAATTGGCAAAGAAGTCAAACTCTCCCTCTTCGTAGATGACATGATTCTGTACATAGAAAACCCAAAAGACTCCAGCCCAAGATTGCTAGAACTCATACAGCAATTTAGCAGCGTGGCAGGATACAAAATCAATGCCCAGAAGTCAGTGGCATTTCTATATACTAACAATGAGACTGAAGAAGTGGAAATTAAGGAGTCAATCCCATTTACTATTGCACCCAAAAGCATAAGACCTAGGAATAAACCTAACCAAAGAGGTAAAGGATCTCGGCCCTATAAACTATAGAACACTTCTGAAAGAAATGGAGGAAGACACAAAGAGATGGAAAAATATTCCTTGCTCATGGATTGGCAGAATTAATATTGTGAAAATGTCAATGTTACCCAGGGCAATTTACACGTTTAATGCAACCCCTATCAAAATACCATGGACTTTCTTCAGAGAGTTGGAACAAATCATCTTAAGATTTGTGTGGAATCAGAAAAGACCCCGGATAGCCAGGGGAATTTTAAAAAAGAAAACCATAGCTGGGCGCATGACAATGCCAGATTTCTGGTTGTACTACAAAGCTGTGGTCATCAAGACAGTGTGGTACTGGCACAAAGAGACACAGAGTTCAATGGAACAGAAGAGAGAATCCAGAAGTGGACCCTCAACTTTATGGTCAACTAATATTCGATAAAGGAGGAAAGACTATCCACTGGAAGAAAGACAGTCTCTTCAATAAATGGTGCTGGGAAAATTGGACATCCACATGCAGAAGAATGAAACTAGACCACTCTCTTGCACCATACACAAAGATAAACTTAAAATGGATGAAATATCTTAATGTGAGACAAGATTCCATCAAAATCCTAGAGGAGAACACAGGCAACACCCTTTCTTGAACTCAGCCACAGTAACTTCCTGCAAGATACATCCATGAAGGCAAGAGAAACAAAAGCAAAAATGAACTATTGGGACTTCATCAAGAAAGAAGCTTTTGCACAGCAAAGGATACAGTCAACAAAACTCAAAGACAACCTACAGAATGGGAGAAGATATTTGAAAATGACGTACCAGATGAAGGGCTAGTGTCCAAGATCTATAAAGAACTTATTAAACTCAACACCAAAGAAACAAACAATCCAATCATGAAACGGGCAAAAGACATGAACAGAAATCTCACAGAGGAAGACATAGACATGGCCAACATGCACATGAGAAAATGTTCTGCATCACTTGCCATCAGGGAAATACAAATCAAAACCACAATGAGATACCACCTCACACCAGTGAGAATGGGGAAAATTAACAAGGCAGGAAACCACAAATGTTGGAGAGGATGTGGAGAAAAGGGAAGCCTCTTACACTGTTGGTGGGAATGTGAACTGGTGCAGCCACTCTGGAAAACTGTGTGGAGGTTCCTCAAAGAGTTAAAAATAGACCTGCCCTAGGACCCAGCAATTGCACTGTTGGGGATTTACCCCAAAGATTCAGATGCAATGAAACACCAGGACACCTGCACCCCGATATTTCTAGCAGCAATGTCCACAATAGCCAAACTGTGGAAGGAGCCTCGGTGTCCATCAAAAGATGAATGGATAAAGGAGATGTGGTTTATGTATACAATGGACTATTACTCAGCCATTAGAAGCGACAAATACCCACCATTTGCTTCAACGTGGATGGAACTGGAGGGTATTATGCTGAGTGAAGTAAGTCAATCGGAGATGGACAAACATTGTATGTTCTCATTCATTTGGGGAATATAAATAATAGTGAAAGGGAATATAAGGGAAGGGAGAAGAAATGTGTGGGAAATATCATAAAGGGAGACAGAACATAAGGACTCCTAACTCTGGGAAATTAACTAGGAGTGATGGAAGGGGAGGAGGGCGGCAGATGGGGGTGAATGGGTGACGGGCACTGAGGGGGGCACTTGACGGGATGAGCACTGGGTGTTATTCTGTATGTTGGCAAATTGAACACCAATAAAAAATAAATTTATTATTAAAAAAATATCAGTGAGGGTGACAAAACAGGGGAGACACCTAACTGGGAAATAAAAAGGGGTAGTGGAAAGGTAGGTGGGAAGGGGGTTGGGGTGACTGGGTGATGGGCACTGAGGGGAGCACTTGGCCGGATGAGCACTGGGTGTTATGCTATATGTTGGCAAATAGAACTCCAATAAATAATAAATAATAAATAAATTAATAAATTAATAAATAAATAAATAAGAAAAAATAAAAATAAATAAATAAATAAATAGGGACAGCTTAGTTGTCTCTAGTTTGGGCGATCCTAAATAAAACTGACTTTATTTGCAAAACAAACTTGAATACCTTGCAAAAAGACAGGCTTTATGGACTACCATCCTGAATCAGTTTGGATTAGGCCCGTTAAAAAACATTTTCAGATGGATGGAAGATGGTGGAATAGAATTCCTCATGTCAGCTGGTCCCCTAAATTTAGCTACATAACTATCAAGTCATCCTGAACAGCAGTGAATTCAAGCTGAGATGTAAGGCAGAATGCCTGACTCTATAAATCAAAAGATACACCCCTGTCAAGACAGCAGGTGATTGCTGTGCAGTTGCATTCACTTTGAAAGCACTATAATGTCACACATTGGCATGGTGACGAGAAATATACCTCTGCGTTTCTTCCCAACTGTCACTCTTTGAGCTGAGCAGTTCATAGTTGATATTGAGTGAGTTGTCAGCTCTCTACCTAGCATCTTTGACAATGGACAACCTCAATTGTTGCTGCTGCGATGATGTTGCCAAGGCTGTGGTGCCAGATTTTGTCCACCGAAACTCAGTGAGTGACTCTCCACCCACTTCTACGATTCACCCTTCGATACATTCATAATGAGAAGGTTCATAAAAAATATTAATGAGGAAGAACAAATAAATATTGTCAAGGTGGCCTCAGGAAATTTGAAAGCGATTGGGTGGTGGAGAATATTGAGGATGACATTACTGACGAGGAATCCTCACAGAGAGAGACAAAGGAGTGACAGGAATGGCAGAGGAAGAGGGATATTCAGACCCTGAACTGAACAGGGAGCCTGACATGATCTTGGGATCATGATGCGAGCTGCAGTCAGACACGTAACCTATTGAGCCAAGAAGGCCACTGCATCCCGATTCCTATGCTGCTTCACAAGGAATATTATTTTGGTCACTGTGAAGACTCAGATCCTTAAATCAACATTCTTCTAGGGCCCTTTGTTAGCATTGTATTCTTCCCACTTGAATTCTGACTTTCATGATGTGGCTACAGAAGTTACACCATGGCTGGTGGAACAGAACCAAAGATAGCACATTGTAGGCCATCCCTTGGTCATGGCATTGATTTCCTACAGCCTCAGAAGCTGATTCTGGGAGAAATCAGGTCTCCTGAGGGGTGTCCTTCATCTCCAATCAACTGTACTCTGCATAAACACTGTAAAAATTAGCCTGAGAGCCTCCTCCCCATGAGGTCATGTGACCACAGGCCTTGGCTCTTTAGGCATCTTGAGTGGTAATGTCCGAAGACAAAACACACATGGAACATTGTCTAATGTATGGAAGTGTTGAATCACTATGCCGTATAACTGGAACTAATACAACATTGTATGTTGACTACAAAAAAATTCAGTAATAAACCATAGTAAAACCAGAAACCTATCCCAGAACCAGGCTATTTTTTATTGCATATTTGGGATGCAAAACTCCATTGCTTCAAATACCAAAAGTAGTTTCAATGCCTCCCTGAAAAGTCTTAAGTGGAAGGAGAAATGATGAAACTAAAGGCCAGGTAGCATTAAGAGAACATCAAATTTGAAAATTAAATGTCAGTAAGCCTCTTAAATATTGGGACAAGTAACTAAGGTAGCATGGAGGAAGAAGAAGGATCTTTGTATTTTAATAAACTCTGATCCAAAATCTGCACCACCTCGCTGGGACATTTTGATCAGTCATTTCTCTGCTCCTCAGTAACTTCTTCCGTAAAATGAGGAAAATTTGGGATTTTTTTTTTATTTTTTAAGATTTATGTTAAAGATAAATAATACATAATATATATAAAGTGCCAGAATGTCTAACTCTGGGAGAAATGTAAAGATTCAACAGAGAAATCCAAACAGAATTCAGATGGCATCAGACCATCCCCAGTGTCCCTGAGGACATTGTTCCCACTGCTACATGTGTTTTTATGCTGTTGACTAGACTGCCATGGATTCATTAGTAACTTTTGAAACTTGGTCACCAAGGACTATTTTGTTATTCACTCAGATGTTCCCTGTGCACTGGTAACAATCTAAACGTATAAAAGAAATGTTGCTATTATAGAATTTGCAGGGAAGCCTGCCTCCCTGTCCAAGATCAGATATGCCTCTCTGATAAAACTAGAGAGAAACTTCCTTACCTCTGCATTTTTTTCTTCTTTCAAACGAACAGAGCAACGGTGAAATCCAGTATTGGTGCCAGTTTAGACTTGGTGAGAGAAGCAGAGACTGTACCCAGGCTCCTTATATCAGTCATGGATGTCTAATGAAGGTCTGTCAAGTGTCAGGCTTGCCTGTGTGTGTGCGTGTGCTTGTGTGGAGGGTGAGGTTGGAGGCTGTGATAAATAGAATATGAGAGTGGGAACAGAGGACACACGCCAACTCCTGACCAACTGAATGCTGCTCAAGTTGCAGTTCCCTCAAGGGCCTCTGATAAAGAACCATCAAAAAGTAATTGTCATGATATGTTTTTCCAAATTCTCCAAACATAGGCAGAGGGTGAGCACAGTTTTTAAAATCTGGAATTCAGTTCATTATAATTGATACTGCAGAAAAGTATTCAACAATCATTTCTTATAAGTTGTTATCCTAAAGGAACACGAAATTAGAATTTTCTGCCATGGTTATTTTATGAGTTCAGGAAGCTTTTATTTTGGGGAGTGACAGAGGGAGAGGGAGACAGAGTCTTAGACGGACTCCATACTGGGTATGGAGGGGGCTTAATCTCGTGATCCTGAGATCATTACCCAAGCTGAAACCAAGAGTCGGAGGTTCAACCAGGTGAGCTGCCCAGGCACCTGAAATTGATGAACCTTAATAAAGAGATAAAAAATAAAAGGCAACAGAAAGACACTGCCATCCAATAAGATCCACTAGGGTCACAGATGTCAAATAATATCAGTATTATAAATTACATTGCAGGGAACCTCCCCTTATTCTCTGTTATTTAGATCATTTTTACCACTTTTCCTTGGAGGAGGAAGAAGTGGTGGTGGTGGCAACATTTACTCTTCTTGCATCTCTTCTTTCTAGTCCATGGGCATTCTCTGTCCCAAATGAAGACTGAATGAGTTTTGTTCCAAACATACAGAGGGTCAAAGTGTCTCAAATATATTCACTAAAGAGGATTCAATGAAGGAATAAACTGACTGTCACTCATCTAACTCCCAAAGTGACAGTGAGAACAGGTAGTTTTGCATAGGTAAGCCTGGAGGCCTACCTATGAATGTTAATTGAAAACATTACTTATACAAAGAGGGTGGTAGATTTTATTATTTGATGAAATGGTTTCAAATTTTAATTGATCTGAATTCAAATTAAGCAAATAAATAACCTTAGTCTCCCAGAAGAATTTTCCCAATATAACAGAGAGTGTGAGTATGATTGCTGGTAAAAGCCAAAATGAAGCAGTCTTATATCCAAAGGATCTGCCCCCATAAGCTTAACTGCATTATCAAGAGTAGAATTTATTTAACAAGCTTCCTAAATTAAAAAACAGTATCACTGAAGGTCAACACATTTTATTAAGTATTTTAAACATAAAATTCATGATCAAATGCTAATATGACTGAGTTCATCAGTCTTTCCTACTAATATAGAAGAATTAATGTTTTGATAAGACAAGAGGAAATAATTTTAGATACTAAGAACTTCATAGGAGAGGAAGAACTAGAGTTACAATACCAATAACCAGTACAGGGATTTAAACTCTTCTACAGTGGAAGGGAGGGGGGAAGAAAATTAAGAATGCAGAAATAAACCTGACTCATCATTCAGTTTGGCCTATCAGAGTCTTCCCCTGACAAGTACATGACAAGATACTATCTCTCCAGTTAGTCATTTTTCCCAGGAGCTAAGGGGGGAGGGCTTGTCTGTATTTCAAAATCATGTCTGTGAACCCTGAGCAATAAACCTGCTAACTCAACTTATGAGGACAGATGTCATGGCCAACCTTAGTAAAAATAAAAAAATAACTAGAGAAACTGGGTGAACATAAAAAAATTTAAATAGCTATTAATATAAATATCTATCTAATAGCTAAGATCAATTACCAAGGAACAAGCATAGAACAGTTGTCATCTGAAATCCACAGCTATATTTTCACTGTTATCTTGTGTTACCATGTCACTGAGTATGCACCAAAATGAAATAGTATCTTCTACGGGCAGCCAGAAAGCTCCTTGAGGGAGCTCAACCTGCAAATTATTGGAGCTCCACTCTCTGATATGTTCTTTAAATAACAGAGGCTTATTAGATATTTATTTTAATGAATAAATGTAGGTTATTTACTTGAGCAATGCAAGAGTAACCTAACATAATTTTTATTCTCTATTCAGGAAACATACACTGGATACAACTAGGACAATTTTTTGAAACATAAAAAAGTAGTTTTCACTCTCATGTAGAAGTGTATAGGATTTCCCTACAAACACTGAGTTATGCCTAAAGTTGCTCATTAACAATCATTTACCCCCAATAAAACCCTAAGACATATTATTGGACAATATATCAAGTTACTGTTAACTATTGATATTCCCAGTGAGGTTGCAGGTACCGATTTTTTTTTACAGAATGGATACCTGGATACCTTCAAGCAGCTGCTTGAAACACAAACCTCAATGAGGCTAAGTTTTGACGTGAAGGAGGGGAGGGAATTTCCTGAGCACCTATCTAAAGAGATTTCTTGGGGGGGAGAAATGTACATTGGGGTATAGGGAGGCTTAACACTCCTCGGAGGTGCAGAAATGGACAGTGACAAATGTCAGAGAAAGGTAGGGTACTTTATTCTATGGCTACAAAGATTGGCTCATATTGTGTCCATTTGTTTCTGGATGTTGTTTGGGCAAGTTACATATATCGAAACTCAGAGAACATAAGCTGTAGGGTTAGGGAGCTGATTTACTAGTGAGGAAAGTTGAATTGAAGCAGGCAAGAACACAAATTATTCAAAGAGGTCACTAAGATAAACCCTAAGACAGATTCTGAAGGCTGAGTGCTGTGAAGAACACTGAGTTGGTCAGGCCAATCAGGCTGGCAAAGAACAAATTGGACAGATCATCCCCTCTGGACTCCATCCAGGACTCAAAACATCACAACAGGTCTTATATATAAAGTATAGATAAATTGGGTTTATATTTAAGTTCCAGAAAAAAAATTTCATTATACCACTTCAGGAAACCCCTCCTAAGCAGTCCCAGCCTGGCTTAAAAATACTATCATTTGCCTAAACATGGGGTGAAAAACAAAACTACATCTTTGTATTTTAAAGTTTTTATCTCCCTATTTAGAAATAATTCAAAGTACAGAGAGCAGAACTAACTATAAATGAATGCTCTAGTGTTAAAATTCTGCTTACGACAAAATATGATCAATATAAGATACTAAATATCTGTCCAAATCCATAGAATGTACAACATGAATGAACCATAATGTAAATTATGTACTTTGACATGTCCATATAAGTTCATCATTTGTAACAAAGGTACCACTCTGGTGGGGGGTGTTAGTAACACGAGAGGCTATGCATTTGTAAAGGCAGGAAGCATATGGAATATTTGTGTACCTTCCCCTCAATTTTGCTGTGATGCTAAGATTGCTCCAAAAAAATAAGTTTTAATTTTAAAACACAAAAAAATACAAAATAACAGATCCTTCTTGGTTTTGAAAATGGAGCATTTCAGTATGGTGTGAAAAAAACTAAAGAAAATAAGGATGGGGGGGGGGGCTGAAAACTGCATAACTGCCTCCAGGATAAAGACAAATAAAATCTGTACAAAAGGCAATATTGCTGAGAAACTGCAAATCAGACATATGATTTATGTTTTGTTTTGTGTTTATTTGACATCTTTGGGGGGAGGGGCAAGATGGCGGAAATATGCTTTCTAGTTAAAAGCACAAGATCCATACTAAACCTTTCCCATAGATGTCTCTATGCTAACAAATTAAATTAACTAAAAGAAGAAAGTGCATGTGAACAGGCTTGCCAGAATGTCCTCCTTCAGGTTCCAGTACTAGCTTCTTATGACACTTCTTTCTCCAGGCAAAATCCCTCCTGGTGCAACGCAGTGATGAGAAATCATACAGCAGTAACAACATTCATCCTGCTAGGATTGACAGATGACCCAAAAATACAAGTTCTGCTCTTTGTATTTTGTTTCTCACCTACATGTTGAGTGTAACTGGAAACCTCATCATTATCACCCTCAAACTGGTGGACTCCCATCTTAAAACTCCCATGTATTTTTTCCTCCGAAATTTCTCTTTCTTAGAAGTCTCATTCATCACTGTCTGTATTCCCAGATTCCTGTATACTATGACCACTGGAGATAATACTGTTTCCTATAATGCTTGTGCCACCCAGTTATTTTTTGTTGTCCTCTTTGGAGCAACAGAATTTTTTCTTCTTGCCGCCATGTCCTATGACCGCTATGTGGCCATTTGCAAGCCCCTGCATTATACAACTATCATGAACAACAGAGTCTGCACTACCCTCGTTCTCTGCTGTTGGTTTGCTGGCCTGTTAATCATCCTCGCACCTCTTAGCCTGGGCCTCCAGCTGGAATTCTGTGACTCAAATGTGATTGATCATTTTGGCTGTGATGCATCTCCAATTTTACAGATAACCTGCTCAGACACAGTCTTAATAGAGAGAATTGTTCTGAGTTTTGCCATGCTGACACTCATTATTACCTTAGTGTGTGTAGTCCTCTCCTATACCTACATCATTAAGACCATTCTAAGATTCCCTTCTGCCCAACAAAGGAAAAAGGCCTTTTCCACCTGCTCTTCCCATATGATTGTGGTTTCCATCACTTATGGCAGCTGCATCTTCATCTACATCAAACCTTCAGCAAAGGAAGGGGTAGCTATTAATAAAGTAGTGTCTGTGCTCACTACTTCAGTTGCTCCTTTGTTTAACCCATTCATTTATACACTTCGAAACAAACAAGTGAAAGATGCCTTCAAAGACACAGTAAAATGGATTGTATTTCTCACAAAGAAGTAAGAGACTATTGATTTTTTTGAGGCTGGGTTAAATTAAATTTAAATCTGAATAACCCATCCATGAATTTGCCAAATAAATGGTTAACGAATATTTCCACAAAAAAGTTTCCACTGCCCGTTCTGGAAATTTTTTGAGTGTACTATATCATGAAATATGATATGACTACAGAATTGAAAGAATAGTTTTCCGAGTACTGAATGTGTTCTACTGTCATTGCTTGATGGTGTTTAAACATAGACTCAAGGAGAACAAGACTGAATTTAGGGGCAGCACAACTAAGCCCTACTTAGATAACTTCTTCAATATCCAGACTTACATTATCCCTTAATTTAAGAAGAATGTTAGTGAGGGATGGGCAAAATAGGTGAAAGAGGCCAAGTGTATGGTGGTGGATGGCAACTAGATTTGTGGTGGTAATCCCTTTGTAATGTATACAGATGCCAATCTTAATGCTGTATACCTGAAACATATAATGATATATACCAATTTACCTCAATTTCTAAAAAAGAAGAATGTTAGAGATTAGAAGCCTTGACTAAAACATCAAAAATATTGCTAATTTGAGAAGGGGCGTTTGGTTGCTTAGCACAGACTGACTACTGAAGATACAATCCAGGTATAGTGTGAAAAAAAGCTGTTGATGGGAATGTGAACTGGTAGAGCCACTCTGGAAAACTGTGTGGAGGTTCCTCAAAGAGTGGCCCTATGACCTAGCAATTGCACTGCTGGGGATTTACCCCAAAGATACAGATGCAGTGAAACGGCATGACACCTGCACCCCAATATTTATAGCAGCAATGTCCACAATAGCCAAACTGTGGAAGGAGCCTCGGTGACCATCAAAAGATGAATGGATAAAGAAGATGTGGTCTATGTATACAATGGAATATTACTCGCCATTAGAAACAACAAATACCCACCATTTTCTTCAACGTGGTTGGAACTGGAGGGTATTATGCTGAGTGAAGTAAATCAATCGGAGAAGGACAAACATTATATATTATATATTTGGGGAATATAAAAAATAGTGAAAGGGAATAAAGGGGAAAGGAGAGAAAATGAGTGGGAAATATCAGTAAGGGTGACAAAACATGAGAGACACCTAACTCTGGGAAACTAACAAGGGGTAGTGGAAAGGGAGGTGGGCAGGGGATTGGGGTGACTGGGTGACAGGCACTGAGGGGGACACTTGACAGGATGAGCACTGGGTGTTATGCTATATGTTGGCAAATCGAACTCCAATAAAAAAATATACAATAAATAAATAAATGTTAAAAAATAAAAATAGACTTAGAAAAAAAGGGGGGAGATGTGGGTGAAAAAAGTAATAGTCATTCAGGAAGCTTGGACCAAATCATTGGACTTTTTTCTATCAAAGGATAGAAACAAAAAAAATAAAATAAAATAAATAAAATAACAAAGGATAGAAACAGTAATTGTGAAAGTTGTGTGTTTTCATTATATATATATATATATATATATATACTTATTAAACATCATCCAACTGCTCAAATATATTTTTATGTTGTACTCTTTATTTTCAGTTGTTCATACAAGGTAATGACCATCATATAAGTTTCTTCTATACTTCAAAAATATTCGAGGAAAATAGAACTCTCTTCTTCAAGGCCTTTCCTCTTTTTCCATTTAAAATTTCTTTAAAAACCAACAAAATCCCACTGCATGTTCCCCAGCTTCCCTTCTGATAATTAACTTAAGCATACATCTACATGATATATATGTGTAGTAGTTGGGTTGATCACCTGAGTCATGAATCCTTAACAGAGGTTGTCTATGAATCTCATTGTTTGGTGTGGACGATGATGAAGAAAGATAAGAATATTGTAGATTCAAAAACCTATCCTGACTAATTTGCCATTCAAGAACCAAGTGTATTTGGATAGGTCCAATATTGGAAATTCAGCAGGTTCATGAAAGATAATCCTCTACTTCTGATTTGGATAATGAGATATCCTCCTCTTGTTCACTTGCTCAGTAAGAGAAAATGAAAAAGAGTTGCATCTTGTCAGGTCTTTGGAACTGGAGGTAGTGCATCAAATAACTGAGGTCACATTTGGACTCAACATCAGTTCCCAAACATAACTTAAATATTACTGAAATTGATCATGACTTTATACTTTGCCCAGTTTGAACTCAGAATTTTGTTGAATCTAATTTTATGTGTAGGTTGCCTTTACACGGAAGGGGCAAAGTTTTATGTTAGCCTACTCTTCCTCAGCTCTTCCTTCTAAATCCTTTATTTCAGTCACTCAGTGTTATCATTTTCTTCCGTCAAAAAGTTCTTGTTAATCATTCCTGTCATACTTCTAATCTAAAATTGTATCTCTCAACCAGAATTATCTTGACAACTTCCTAACGATATTGCATTTATAATCTCTTCTCTGTATTAGTCATCCTAAGCAGTATCACAGTATTTATTATCCTAAAACAGTATTTTAATTAGTTTACTTCTTGCTTTAAATCTTCTAGAATCTTCTCATTCTTAATCTTGAAACTCATTCTCTTAGCAATCAGGAGTTTTGAAAAATCTATGTTCAACTTCACTAATCCAAACATTTTCTGCAAATCCTCAACATTAACCCTAATCCAAAATATAAGCTTTTCACATGATAGTTACCTACCTGAAATATCCTTCGTTTGCCCCTAATCAAATCCATTTATAACCTATTCAAACATAAGTGATTTCCCTGGCCCCACTCGAATTCATCTTCCATTTCCCTCTCCTCATCCTTTCTTCCAAAAACGATTTTCTATTTCTATACACCCCATGGGAATTCTTGTTAATTCCACATATTTTGTTATTTCCCAATTGGTTTGCATTGTATATGTTCTATATGTTTAACCTTGTCTCTATCTTTGCTTTATATCTGAAACAAGGGCAAATATCTTTGACAAAGAAAGTATTTCAAAATTTTCTTCATAATAATGCCAGTTTATCACCTCTACACTAGGTGTCAGTTGTACAGATCTAACCATCTGACCTGAACTCTTTTTTATAAGAAGTCTCATATAGTTCAATAATATATGACAGAAATATTTATTAATATTTCCTCATTGTTTGGCTTAACTTTGCTCCAACAATTCTAATGAAACCACATTCTCCCTTCCTTTTTTTTTTTTTTTAAATTTTTTTTTTTATTTATTTATGATAGTCACAGAGAGAGAGAGAGAGGCAGAGACATAGGCAGAGGGAGAAGCAGGCTCCATGCACCGGGAGCCCGACGTGGGATTCGATCCCGGGTCTCCAGGATCGTGCCCTGGGCCAAAGGCAGGCGCCAAACCGCTGGGCCACCCAGGGATCCCTCCCTTCCTAATTAGATACAATCTTTTTAAAATATCTATTGAGGGATCCCTGGGTGGCGCAGCGGTTTGGCGCCTGCCTTTGGCCCAGGGCACGATCCTGGAGACCCGGGATCGAATCCCACGTCGGGCTCCCGGTGCATGGAGCCTGCTTCTCCCTCTGCCTATGTCTCTGCCTCTCTCTCTCTCTCTGTGACTATCATAAATAAATAAAGATTTAAAAAATAAAAATAAAAAAAAATAATAATAAAAAAACCATACACGCAGTATGGACTCTTAAAAAAAAATAAAAATAAAAAAATAAAATATCTATTGAAAGAGTTAATTTATTTATTTGAGAGAGCAGAGAGAGAGAGCACACAAGCAATGAGGAGGGACAGAGAGAGAGAAGGAGAGCAGACTCCTCACTGAACAGGGAGCCCAACTTGGAACTTGATCCCAGGACCCTGAGACCATGACCTGAGCTGAGGGCAGATGCTTAACGAAATAAGCCACCCAGCTGCCCATAATTAGATATAATCTAATTTGGTATCACTTAAACCTCACACTACAATTGTTCACACTATTTCTCCTGCTTCCTTCTTTTTTTTTTTTTTTAAATTTTTTTTTAATTTTTTTTTTATTTATTTATGATAGTCACAGAGAGAGAGAGAGAGGCAGAGACACAGGCGGAGGGAGAAGCAGGCTCCACGCACCGGGAGCCCGATGTGGGATTCGATCCCGGTCTCCAGGATCGCGCCCTGGGCCAAAGGCAGGCGCCAAACCGCTGCGCCACCCAGGGATCCCCTCCTGCTTCCTTCTAAGACATGTCATCATTCTTTAATTTCTTCATCCAACATACTAATTACCATATTCCAGATACTCTTAATGAACAGATAGGACAAGGTTTCTGACCTCATGGAACTTGTGTTCCATCCTCAAAAAGGAAAAAGATGATGCTTCTATGTAAACAGGACCTCCCAAATCCACTCCTTCCCTTGGTGTCTAGAACCCTTCTTTAAGTATGCCCTTTTTAGAAAATAAAAATAAATATAATCACATTGATGAGGTATGTCCAAGAAACAGAGAAAGCACTAAAAGAACTTCTAATGGCCAAAGTCGGAACAATTTGGATAAGAAAATAAATGGAATAGTAGTAGATAATAACCCAAAGAATAAAATAGATATCCAAGAATTCATACTTATATAAATGATTGATTGAATGAATTAATAAGTGAGGGAGAAGAGACAAACCTCCCACATAGAAGTATTCCAAATAATTTGTGTAGATACTCCATCCTAAAGAAAGAGAAAACTTTACAGTGGAAAAATTGACAATAAAAATGCACTTTACCTCTGTGGTCTTCCCAATAGCATCAGACAAATTTCAAAACTGGAGTATTCTATAAAATATCTGACCAGTAACTCTCAAAACTGTCAAAGTCTTCAAATATAAGGAAAGTGTGAGAAACTGTCATAGTCAAGAGGAGCAAAAAGATAGCATAACAACTAAATGTAATGTGGTATCCTAAATGAGATATTGCAATAGAAAAAAATATATTGAAAGGTTAAAACTCAGAAAATCTGAATAAAAACTATAGATTTTATTTTAAAGTAATATATCAACATTGGTTCATTAATTGTAACAAATCCATCATATTAATGTGAGATGTTAATAATAAGAGAAACTGAGCATATGATATATGGGAACCAGCTATACTACCTACACAATTTTTCTGCATATCTAAAATTATTCTAAAAATATTGTCTAGTGATGGGCACTGAGGGGGGACACTTGACGGAATGAGCACTGGGTGTTATGCTATACGTTGGCAAATCGAACTCCAATAAAAAAATACAAAAAATAAAATAAATAAGTCTATTAAAAAATAAATACAGTCCTCAAGTTAAATGACAACTATTTTTCTTTTAAATTTTTTTTTGGTGTTCAATTTGTCAACATATAGAATAACACCCAGTGCTCATCCCATCAAGTGCCCACCTCAGTGCCCGTCACCCAGTCACCCCCACCCCCCGCCCACCTCCCCTTCCACCTCCCCTAGCTCATTTCCCAGAGTTAGGAGGCTCTCATGTTCTGTCTCCCTTTCTGATATTTCCCACTCATTTTTCTCCTTTCCCCTTTATTCCCTTTCACTATTTTTTATATTCCCCAAATGAATGAGACCATATTTTCTCCATGCTGAAAAATGTATGGCTTAAGTGATGGGTTGTTTTGTTTTGTTTAAGTGATGGGTTTGAAAGAAAATTTATTTTTTATAAATTTATTTTTTATTGTGTTCAATTTACCAACATACAGAATAACACCCAGTGCTCATCCCATCAAGTGCCCCCCTCAGTGCCCGTCACCCATTCACCCCCACCCCCCGCTCTCCTCCCCTTCCACCACCCCTAGTTTGTTCCCCAGAGTTAGGAGTCTTTATGTTCTGTCTCCCTTTCTGATATTTCCCACACATTTCTTCTCCCTTCCCTTATATTCCCTTTCACTATTATTTATATTCCCCAAATGAATAAGAACATATAATGTTTGTCCTTCTCCAATTGACTTATTTCACTCAGCATAAAGAAATTTAGAGATCTCTCCTGAGGCTGCTCACTGCAAGGACTTCATTCAACCCCACTGTTTTGCTTCTCTCATTCTTTTCTTTAACCTGCTGGTGACCTGTGTTTGACCTCCCATTGCAACTTCCTCACTACCCTCACCAGTATCCCTGGGATGACTTCTCTTAAACATCTCTTGAACTTTTGTTATTGAAGATGGCAATAAAGGATCTTTATTAGTCTCTCAGAATCATGACCCCCAGAGAATGTATTGTTTGTCAGTACAATTGATCCCAAAGAGGCTGCTCTGAAGAGAGAAAAAAAATTTTACTTTTGATATTAAAAAACCTAAAAAAAATTTTTTTAAAAAGCTCCCCAGAAAGTTAATGTCCCTTGTTCAAGTCATTATTTCTCCTGAGAAGGAGCTCTAGAAATTATCTGGCCTTCAACGCATGTTTTGTATATAGTTTAATAAATATTTGAATGTAGGTCCAACATTTTTCTATGCAGTATAAAAAATACAACAAAGTAAATCTGCCACAAGACAACAAAGCAGTATATAAAATATACAGCCATGAAAAGTTAACAATACAAGAAATTGCATGAGGCAAAAGATACTGAAATGCCACATAAGTGGCACAGATCATTTGTGCTTTCAATACAAGAGAGAATTCCCTATAATCAAGTGAAATAGTTAATTGCATTTATGCTATTTACTATGTCCCAGGCATTATTCTAAGAAACTGGGATAGTAATAATAGAATCAAAACCAGTATATGTTGTATCTCACTATCATCAATATATTGTTATTATTCATTATTATGAACAAATTACCATTATCATTCTTGCATTACAAATAAGAGAACTCAGACACAAAAAAAAATTAAGCAGACAGTATTTCTTTAAAAACAAAAAACCAGATTAAACCAATTAATGAGAATATACTTCAAAACTCCTGGGCAAATCTTTTTTTTTTTTTCAAATCTTTCTACCTAAGCAAAATGTTTAAGGCAGATATAAAAATTAGAAATAATTAGTGTTATTTACTGACTGATTAATATAAAGTGAAAGGAAAGTCACTTGGAGAGTTTAAATCTAGATAACTGGAAATATACTGCTCCTGACACAAATAGACAATTAACATGGAGAATCATAAGCCCTCCAAATTTCTTTCTTCAAAATTGTTTTGTCTATCTAGGTCCTTTGCTTTTACACATAAATATTAAGTGCCAGCTAGTTAAATTTTCTCTTGAAAAAGAAAGCCCGTTAGAATTTTGATTGGGATTGCAATCTTAACACTATTAAGTCTTCTGATCCATGAATATGTTCTCTCTCTCTCTCTCCATTTATTTAGGCCTTCTGTAATCCTCCTATAATGATTTATAATTTTTTAAAATTTTATTTATTTATTCATGAGAGACACAGAGAGAGAGAGGGAGAGACACAGGCAGAGGGAGAAGCAGGCTCCATGCAGGGAGCCTGACATGGGACTGGATCTGGGGTCTCCAGGATCACACCCTGAGCTGAAGGCAGGAGCTAAACTGCTGCGCCACCAGGGCTGCCCTGATTTATAGTTTTAAGCATTTCAAAAACTACACAACTTCAGTCAGATTTATCCCTAAGTAATTCATGTTTTTATGTAAACTGTACTCTTTATTTTTATATTCCAATTATTCATTATTAGTATATAGAAATTCAATTGATATTTATAAATTGACCTTGTATCTTGTCACTGTCCTAAGCTTACTTATTAGTTTTATGTTATTTTTTATTATTTTTATAAATTTATTTTTTATTGGTGTTAAATTTGCCAACATATAGAATAACACCCAGTGCTCATCCCATCAAGTGCCCCCCTCAGTGCCCGTCACCCAGTCACCCCCACTCCCCGCCCACCTCCCCTTCCACCACTCCTAGTTCATTTCCCAGAGTTAGGAGTCTTTCATGTTCTGTCTCCCTTTCTGATATTTCCCACTCATTTTTCTCCTTTCCCCTTTATTTCCTTTCACTATTTTTTATATTCCCCAAATGAATGAGACCATATAATGTTTGTCCTTCTCCGATTGACTTATTTCACTCAGCATAATACCCTCCAGTTCCATCCACATCGAAGCAAATGGTAACTGTGTGGAGGATCCTCAAAGAGTTAAAAATAGATCTGCCCTACAACCCAGCAATTGCACTGCCCCAAAGATTACAGTTTTAGCATCAATTTTGTGTTTCTCATTGACTTTCTATATTGATGATCATGTCATCTGAAAATAAAAACTATTCTAATGCTTCATGTTCAATTGACATGATTCTTATATTTTCCTGCCTTAGTGCTGATCACTATTTTCACTGCCCAAAAATTACCTGCTCATCCCTGGTAATGACTGATTGTTTTTATGTCTCCAAAGTTTTGCCTTTTCCAGAATGACATTTAGTTGGAGTCATGCAGTATGTAGTCTTTTCAGACTGGCTTCTTTAACTTATCATTATGCATTCCAGGTTTTTGTTTTGTTACATGGTTACTCAGGGTCAAAACATCTTTAGGGTTAATAGATCTTTAACTTATAAGAGTTTACATTCAAATAATGTTAACACCATTACAGATGTAGTGTAAGAATCTTATAATGGTATACTTTCATTTTGCCCCTTCTGTTGTCACACATTTTTTGCTACATATTTTTTGTATATTTTTATTGGAGTTCAATTTGCCAACATATAGCATAACACCCAGTGCTCGTCCCCTCAAGGGCCCCACTCAGTGCCCGTCACCCAGTCACCGCATCCCCCCCACCCACCTCCCCTTCCACTACGCTGTTTGTTTCCCAGAGTTAGGAGTCTCTCATGGTTTGTCACCCTCTCTGATTTTTTCCCACTCATTTTCTCTCCTTTCCCCTATAATCCCTTTTACTATTTTTTATATTCTCCACATGAGTGAAACCATATAATGATCATCCTTCTCCAATTGGCTTACTTTACTTAGCATAATACCCTCCAGTTCCATCCACATTGAAGGAAATGGTGGGTATTCATCATTTCTAATGGCTGAGTAATATTCAGCCATTGTATACGTAGACCACATCTTCTTTATCCATTCATCTTTTGATGGACACCGAGGCTCCTTCCACAGTTTGACTATTGTGGACATTGCTGCTAGAAACATAGGGGTGCAGGTGTCCTGGCATTTCACTGCATCTATACCTTTGGGGTAAATCCCCAGCAGTGCAATCGCTGGGTCATAGGGCAGATCTATTTTTAACTCTTTGAGGAACCTCCAAATAGTTTTTCAGAGAGGATGTACCAATTCACATTCCCACCAACAGCGCAAGAGAGTTCCCCTTTCTCCACATCCTCTCCAACATTTGTTGTTTCCTGTCTTATTAATTTTCCCCATTCTCACTGGTGTGAGGTGGGATCTCATTGTGGTTTTGATTTATATTTCCCTGATGGCAAGTGATGCAAAGCATTTCCTCATGTGCATGTTGGCCATGTCTATGTCTTCCTCTGTGAGATTTCTGTTTATGTCTTTTGCCCATTTCATGATTGGATTGTTTGTTTCTTTGCTGTTGAGTTTAATAAGTTCTTTATAGATCCTGGATACTAGCCCTTTATCTGATACGTCATTTGCAAATCTCCCATTCTGTAGTTTGTCTTTTAGTTTTGTTGACTGTTTCTTTTGCTGTGCAGAAGGTTTTTATCTTGATCAAATCCCAATAGTTCATTTTTGCTTTTGTTTCCTTTGCCTTCATAGATGTATCTTGCAAGAAGTTGCTGTAGCCAAGTTCAAAAGGGATTTTGTCTGTGTTCTCCTCTAGGATTTGATAGATTCTTGTCTCACATTTAGGTCTTTTATCCATTTGGAGTTAATATTGTGAAAATATCTATGCTACCCAGGGCAATTTACACGTTCAATGCAATCCCTATCAAAATATCATGGACTTTCCTCAGAGAATTGGAACAAATCATCTTAAGATTAGTGTGGAATCACAAAAGACCCCATATAGCCAGGGGAATATTGAAAATGAAAACCAGAGCTGGGGGCATCACAATGCCAGATTTTAGGTTACACTGCAAAGCTGTGGTCATCAAGGCAGTGTGGTACTGGACAACAGCAGACACACAGATCAGTGGAATAGAATAAAGAACGCAGAAATGGGCCCTCAACTCTATGGTCAACTAATATTCGACAAAGCAGGAAAGACTATCCACTGGAAAAAGGACAGTCTCTTCAATAAATGGTGCTGAGAAAATTGGACAGTCATGTGCAGAAGAATGAATCTGGACCATTCTTTTACACAAGACACAAAGATAAACTCAAAATGAATATACTATTGTTGTAACACAGTCTATTGTACATATTACATAAATGCAAAAATGTATTTTCATTTATATGGACAATTATCTTTTTCCTTCTCTTTGGTAAATTGAACACCAATAAAAAATAAATTTATTATTAAAAAATTAAATAAATTCAATTAGCTAACATATAATACATCATTAGCTTCAGATGTAAAGTTCAGTAGTCCATCTGTTGCATATAACACCCAGTGCTCATCACATCACGTGCCCTCCTAATGCCCACCATCCAATTACCACATCTTCCCACCCACTTCCTCTCCAGCAACCATCAATTTGTTTCCTATAGTTAAGAGTCTCTCATGGCTCATCTCCCTCTTTGATGACTTCTCATTCAGTTTTCCCTCCCTTCCCCTATGATCCTCTGTGCTATTATACTACACATATAGGTGAAACCATTTAATTATACTTCTCTGATTGACCTATTTCACTTAGCATAATTAAATGGGCAATTATCTTTAAAGAGATATTTAAATTACCAAAAAATGTATTGTATATTTACCCAAATACTTATCAATACTGAGTTGCTTCATTTTGTACCTGTAGATCCAAATTTGATTATGATGTGTCTTGAGGGAGTTTTCTTTATGCTTCTTCTGTTTAGTGTTCACTGAATTCTTGGTGAGGGTTTTATAGTTTTCATAAAATCTTGAAATTTTTCAGCCATTATTTCTTTAAACATTTTTTCTGCCCTTAACCCAATCCCCAATGGGCTCCAATTACATGTGTTATAGGCTACTCAAAGTGGTCACACAGCTCACTGATGCTCCTTTCTAAAAATTCTTTTTTCTTTCTTTCATTTTGGATAGTTTCTATTAGTATGCCTTCAAGTTTGCCAATATTTTCTTCTGCAAGTATAATCTGTGTTTAAACCTATCCAGTCTATTTTTTATTTCACATGCTGTAGTTTTCATCTCTAAGTTTGATTTGAGTCTTTATACTTTCCTTGTTTCTACTTAATTTTTTGAATGTATAGAGTGAAGTTATAATAGCTGTTTTAAAGTTCTTGCTTGCCAATTCTAACATTGGTGTCTGGTTGGATCACTTTCAATTAACTAAGTTATTTCCTCATGCTTTATGTGTGTAAAAGTATTATTATATATGTAACATATATAAATATATATAAAATAAGAATATATGTGCATATAAAAAATACATACACACACATTTTGCTTCTCTGCATGTCTGATAACTTTTATTGGATTCTACACATGGTGATTTTTGCCTTGTTGGGTCTTCAATATTTTTGTGTTTCTATAAATATTTCTATAAATATTCTTGTGTTCTATGATGCGATTAAGTTATTTAGAAACAGTTTGATCCTTCTGGGTTAATTGTTGAAATACATTCAATTCCTCAAAAAGCATACATCTATTTTGAGGTAAATTTCTGCTAGAGTTATGGGGAAAAATGTCAATCACTATGACCCCCTTCTTGCCCATCATTAATCAGATTATCTTTAAGCCCTTGTTCTTTGAAGCATAGAGAGATAATGTAGTGCACTTAGAAAGCTTGGATTTTGTCACAAGGCAAACATGAGTTCAAGTCTAAACTCTCTTAGCAAATACATGGCCTTGGGAAAATTATTTAGCTTCTTAATTTTCAACTTCTCAATTTTTCAACCATAAAATGTAGATAGTCATATAACCCATGTACTAATGTTGTGATTAAGATTATAAAAGACAATACAATAAGAGTATTTGGCACAGAACTAGGCCAAAGAAGAGCTCAATTAATATTATTTACCTAGCTAAAATATAAACTATATTTTATGTAACTATGTTATGTAACATTAGATACTCCTACATTTATCTTACCTCAATCAAATATATAATAGTGTACTGAATGGAGAAAATATTCTATAAAAATTATTGATTAAATAAATAAACAAAATCATATATAAAGTTATAATCCTATACTATTTGCATCAATTTTTGTTTTGGGTTGGACAGCAGCTGACCTTTTTTAAATTAAATTTTATATATTTAAGGTGTATATGATAATTTGGTATACATACACATAATGAAACTATTTCAACAGTCAAGCTAATTAACCTATCTTCTCACCATTAATTCCGTATGTGTGAGTAGGTGTGTGTGTATGTGTGTGCATGCACACGGAGAGCACTCAGCAAATTTCTGAGAGTCAATACAGTATCACTAACTATAGTTCATATAATGTGCATTAGATTGAGACTTATTCATCCCACATAACTCCAAGTTTGTGCCCTTTGACCAACATGGACAGCAACTGATCTTGAAACTTAAGTCAAAAATGAGAAAACTGAACACAAATTTCCCTGATTGTTTGTGATGTCTTAACAAAGAATGGTCAATGGAAGAAAAAGCTGCTTAGAATAGAGGGAGGGAACTGTTTCCACTGTGACACAGAGTGATAGGACTTCATCCAAATCCAGATTCCCTCAGCAAATTCTGAGCAGCTTCTTTCTTGAGTTCAGCTGAAATATCCCTAGGCATATGGAGAGAATCTAACCTTCTAATCCAACCTTCTGACGGTTCATCTGATTCATTATTTTGCACGTAACCTATTGTTACATCTTCCTGTCTCCAGAGACACTCTTCCTTCTGATAGATACTTAAAGCTTTTATTGGAAATAATTCATTCTAGTTCATTACACTGTAGATTAACTAGTGACTTTTGAACCTGTACTCTCAAGGGAATCTTTTGTTCGTTCACTTAATTGATCCCTCCACACCTGTTGCATCCTAAATGGATATAACTATTGCTATTTTTGTAAATGTAAAATTTAGTGGGAGACCTTGTCTCCCTGTTCAAAAAAGCTAGAATAGTGATTTCCCAGAGTGCAGAGAGCTCTTATATGTTAAGAACTCACTTAACCAGAATACATGAAGATTTTTCCTATTGAGAGAATGAAACTGTATATTTGGAATTTTTGTCTTTTAATTTTCTTAAGAGAAAAGGTGACTGGGAATTAATAGGTATGAGTTCCTGAGGAGAACTTGAAGAATTTTTGTGAGAGCTAGTGTGGGGGTATACAGAAAAAATGTGATAAGCCCTACACTTAATACTTTCTAGTCATTATTCCTGTCAAGCTTTGAGTCATACTAAGGACATTGGTTAAAGTATGCTCAGAAGCCATGAAAGACCATAAGAGAGGTAAATATAATTAAGTTGGTTTTAACATATATTCACCATCTGGGAAATAATAGAATAAAATTTGGGTGCTAAGTAACGTTGACAATACTCTAGAAGAATCAATAGTAATTTTGAGATACTACCTTGTTCTATGGTAAGTGACATGACTTTCTGTAAGATCTTTGGATACCATTCATGGGAGGTACATAGGTTGATAACAGAAACAGATGATTTATAGAGGATACAGTCAAGTCACCTATGAAAGATACTGAGGAAGCCCTTTCTCTCAATCCAATAAAAATGTCTCCTCCAATATCTATAACACACAGTTTTAATCTCCAGGCTGAGAATAAAACCTTCTTTCATGTGCTTTATGTTTTACAACACGTTGGTCCCCATGTGTGTAAACACATTAAGTTAGTGGTCAATCAACACATTAAGACATTTATTTTTTTTTAAGTTAATTTTTATTGGTGTTCAATTTTCCAACATACAGAGTAACACCCAGTGCTAATTCCGTCAAGTACCCCCCTCAGTACCCGTCATCCATTCACCCACATCCCCTGCCCTCCTGCCCTTTCACCACCCCTAGTTCCTTTCCCAGAGTTAGGAGTCTTTATGTTCTGTCTCCCTTTCTGGTATTTCCTACCCATTTCTTCTCCCTTCCCTTCTATTCCTTTTCACTATTTTTTATATTCCTCAAATAAATGAGAACATATAATGTTTGTCCTTCTCCGATTGACTTACTTCACTCAGCATAATGCCCTCCAGTTCCATCCACCTTGAAGCAAACGGTGGGTATTGGTCATTTCTAGTGGCTGAGTAATAGTCCATTGTATACATAAACCACATCTTCCTTATCCATTCATCTTTCGATGGACACCGAGGCTCCTTCCACAGTTTGGCTATTGTGGACATTGCTGCTAGAAACATCAGGGTGCAGGTGTCCCGGCATTTCATTGCATATGAATCTTTGGGGTAAATCCCCAACAGTGCAATTGCTGGGTCGTAGGGCAGATCTATTTTTAACTCTTTGAGGAACCTTGACACAGTTTCCCAGAGTGGCTGCACCAGTTCACATTCCCACCAACAGTGCAAGAGGGTTCCCTTTTCTCCACATCCTCTCCCGCATTAGTGGTTTTCTGCCTTGTTAATTTTCCCCATTCTCACTGGTGTGAGGTGGTATCTCATAGTGGTTTTGATTTGTATTTCCCTGATGGCAAGCGATGCAGAGCATTTTCTCATGTGCATGTTGTCCATGTCTATGTCTTCCTCTGTGAGATTTCTCTTCATGTCTTTTGCCCATTTCATGATTGGATTGTGTTTTCTTGTTGAGTTTAATAGGTTCTTTACAGATCTTGGAAACTAGCCCTTTATCTGATCTGTCACTTGCAAATATCTTCTCCCATTCTGTAGGTTGACTTTTAGTATTGTTGACTGTATCCTTTGCTGCGCAAAAGCTTCATATCTTGATGACGTCCCAATAGTTCATTTTTGCTTTTGTTACTTTTGCCCTCGGGATGTATCTTGTGAGAGGTTACTGTGGCTGAGTACAAAAATGGTGTTGCCTGTGTTCTCCTCTAGGATTTTGATGGAATCTTGTCTCACATTTAGATCTCTCATCCACCTTGAGTTTATTTTAGTGTATGGTGAAAGAGAGTGGTCTAGTTTCATTCCTCTGCATGTGGATGTCCAATTTTCCCAGCAACATTTATTGAAGAGACTGTCTTTCTTCCAGTGGATAGTCTTTCCTCCTTTATCGAATATTAGTTGACCATAAAGGTCAGGGTCCACTTCTGGGTTCTCTATCCTGTTCCATTGATCTGTGTCTGTTTTTGTGCCAGTACCACGCTGTCTTGATGACCACAGCTCTGTTGTACAACCTGACCTCTGGCATTGTGATGCCCCCAGCTATGGTTTTCTTTTTTAAAATTCTTCTGGCTATCCGGGGTCTTTTCTGATTCCACACAAATCTTAAGATGATTTGTTCTAACTCTCTGAAGAAAGTCCATGGTATTTTGATAGGGATTGCATTAAACGTGTAAATTGCCCTGGGTAACAGTGACATTTTCACAATATTAATTCTGCCAATCCATGAGCATGGAATATTCTTCCATCTCTTTCTGTCTTCCTCTATTTCTTTCAGAAGTGTTCTGTAGTTTTTAGGGTATAGATCATTTACCTCTTTGGTTAGATTTATTCCTACGTATCTTATGCTTTTGGGTGCAATTGTAAATGGGATTGACTCCTTAATTTCTGTTTCTTCAGTCTTATTGTTAGTGTATAGAAATGCCATTGATTTCTGGACATTGATTTTGTATCCTGCCACGCTGCCAAATTGCTGTATGAGTTCTAGCAATCCTGGGGTGGAGGCTTTTGGGTTTTCTTTGTAGAATATCATGTCATTGGCGAAGAGGGAGAGTTTGACTTCTTCTTGCCAATTTGAATGCCTTTAATGTCTTTTTGTTGTCTGATTGCTGAGGCTAGGACTTCCAGTACTATGTTGAATAACAGTGGTGAGAGTGGACATCCCTGTCTTGTTCCTGATCTTAGGGGAAAGGCTCCCAGTGCTTCCCCACTGAGAATGATATTTGCTGTGGGCTTTTCATAGATGGCTTTGAAGATGTTAAGGAATGTCCCCTCTCTCCCTATGCTCTGAAGAGTTTTAATCAGGAATGGATGCTGTATTTTGTCAAATGCTTTCTCTGCATCTAATGAGAGGATCATATGGTTCTTGGGTTTTCTCTTGCTGATATGATGAATGACGTTGATTGTTTTATGAGTGTTTAACCAGCCTTGTGTCCCGGGAATAAATCCTACTTGGTCATGGTGAATAATTTTCTTAATGTGCTGTTGGATGCTATTGGCTAGTATCTTGTTGAGAATTTTTGCATCCATGTTCATCAGGGATATTGGTCTGTAATTCTCCTTTTTTGGTGGGGTCCTTGTCTGGTTTTGGAATTAAGATGATGCTGGCCTCATAGAACGAATTTGGAAGTACTCGATCTCTTTCTAAATTTCCGAACTGGTTTAGTAGAATAGGTATGGTTTCTTCTTAAGCGCTTGATAGAATTCCCCTGGGAAGCCATCTGGCCCTGGACTTTTGTGTCTTGGGAGGTTTTTGATGACTGCTTTATTTCCTCCCTGGTTATTGGCCTGTTCAGGTTTTCTTTTTCTTCCTGTTCCAGTGTTGGTCGTTTGTGGCTTTCCAGGAATGCGTCCATTTCTTCTAGATTGTCTAATTTATTGGCGTAGAGCTGTTCATAATATGTTTTTAAAATCATTTGTATTTCCTTGGTGTTGTTAGTGATCTCTCCTTTCTCATTCATGATTTTATTAATTTGAGTCTTCTCTCTCTTCCTTTTAATAAGGCTGGCTAATCGTTTATCTGTCTTATTAGTTCCTTCAAAGAACCAACTCTTGGTTTTGTTGATCTGTTCCACAGTTCTTCTGGTCTCAATTTCGTTGAGTTCTGCTCAAATCTTTATTAACTCTCTTCTTCTGCTGGGTGTAGGATATTTGCTATTTTTTCTCTAGCTCCTTTCTGTGTAAGGTTAGCTTTTGTATTTGAGTTCTTTCCAGTTTTTGAATGGATGCTTGTATTTCGATGTTCCCCTCTAAGGACTGCTTTTGCACATCCCAAAGATTTAGAACGGTTGTATCTTCATTCTCATTAGTTTCCATGAATCTTTTAAATTCTTCCTTAATTTCCTGGTTGACCCTTTCATCTTTTAGCAGGATGGTCCTTAACCTCCACGTGTTTGAAGTCCTTCGAAACTTCTTGTTGTGATTTAGTTCTAATTTCAAGGGATTATGGTCTGAGAATATGCGGGAGACGATCCTAAAATTTGGTATCGGTTCAGACCCAATTTGTGACCCAGTATGTGGTCTATTCTGGAGAAAGCTCCATGTGCACTGGGGCCTGTGAGGCCCCAGGAGGACTACCACAGTGGGCGGCAGCCAGCTCTGGAGCCCTGGATTCAGCTCCTGAGTTAACTACGGAGCTCTCCATCTGCAGCGGTCTGGATACTCCGGGGCAGCGCCGCTGATCTGCGCAGCTCGGGGCAGGAGCGTCCTTGCTGTCCTGGGCCCTCCTGGCCTCTGCCTGTCCCGGGGTGAGATCGGATCCTTGGCTGTGTCCCCCCATGCCCAGGGCTCCGGGGCCTGCGCTTTTGGATTCGCGCTCCCGGCTGCGCAGCCTTCTCTGTGGAGCCGCCACCCGAGCCCCTCTGAGCTGCTCCCGGGTCCAGCTGTGTGCGCGCTGCAGCCCCTTAGGGAGCTCAGCCGCCAGGTGTGGCATGCTCTGCCTGGGGCACAGATGTCTGTTAGTGTCCCAGGGAGCCTGAGGGCATCCCCACCCTCCTGGGGTCCTGCTCTAACTCCCTGGGAGTGCCTTTCCACCCGGGAAGATTGGTGAACCTCCTGCTTCTCTGGGACGGAGCTTTCCTGTCCTGGGGGCACTTGCCCCTGTCTTAGCCCGGCTCCTCGCGGGGCCCCTCCGCCTTGGATGCCTTTTGTTTACTTATTTCTTTTCTTCCCCATCTTCCTACCTTGATAAGCATGAACTCTTCTCACTGTAACATTCCAGCTGTTCTCTCTTTCAATCTCAAGCCGAATTCATAGAGATTCAGGATGATTTGAAGGTTATCTAGGTAATTTGGTGGGGACAGGTGATTTGGGGACCCTTCTCTTCCCCAATCTTGCCCCTCTTCTGCAGATGGCATTTTGAACATACTTATTAGAGATGTTTGTCCGAAGCTCATGCGATGCAGGCTTGGAAGGTGTGTCTCCAGGTGCACTAGAGCAGTATTCATGGAACCTCCTCACTCTGAATGCTGCTACATTCTCACACCAATAAGTACGCAGCTAGTTGAAGGATGGCTTAACCCCTAAACCTAACCCTAATCCTAAACCCTAACCCTAACCCCTACCCCAAACCCTAATACTAACCCCTAAACCTAACCGTAACACCTAACCCTAACCCTAACCCCTAACCCTAACCCCCAACCCTAACCCTATCCTTAACCACTAACCCTAGCCCTAACCCCTAACCCTAACCCTAAACCCTAATCCTAACCCTAACCCTAACACCTAACCCTAAACCAAACCCTAACCCTAAACCTAACCCAACTCTAACCCTAACCCTAACACTAACCCTAACCCTCACCATTAACTTTCACCCTCACCCTAACCCTAACCTTAACCCCTAACCCTAACACCTAACCCTAACCCTAGCAACTAACCCTAACCCCTAACACTAACCCTAACACCTAACCGGAACCCTAACCATAACCATAACCAGCTAAGCCTAACCCTAACCCTATCCCTAACCCTAACCGAAACACTAACCCCTAACACTAACACTCACCCTATCCCCTAATGCTAACCCTAACCCCTGACCCTAACTCTAAACCTCAAACACTAACACTAACCCTAAACATAATCCCTAACCCTAACCCTAACCCAAACCCTAACCCTTAACACTAAACCTAAATTTTTTTTTATTTATTATTTATGTATTATAGTCACAGAGAGAGAGAGAGGCAGAGACACAGGCAGAGGGAGAAGCAGGCTCCATGCACCGGGAACCCGACGTGGGATTCGATCCCGAGTCTCCAGGATCGCGCCCTGGGCCAAAGGCAGGCGCCAAACCGCTGCGCCACCCAGGGATCCCACTAAACCTAAATTTAACCCCTAACCCTAACCCTACCCCTAACCCTAAACCTAACAACTCTAAGCATAACCTTAACAAACCTACCCTAACCACCTAACCCTAATACTACTCCTAACTCCTAACCCTAACCCTAACCCTAACACATAACCCTAACCATAACCCTAACACAAACCCTAACAAACCTAACCCTAACCATAACCCTCTAACCCTAACACTAACCCTCTAACACTAGTCCTAAACATAACCCTAAACCCTCACCCTAACCCCCAAACTCTAAACCTAAACCCTAACCCTAACATTAACCCAAACACCTAACCCTAATCCTAACCCCTAACACTAACACTTAACCCTAACAACTAACCCTAACCCCTAACACTGACCCTAACACCTAACCCTAACCATAAAAACTAATCCTAACCTCAAACCCTAACCCTAACTCCGAACCCTAACTCTAACCCTAACCCCTAACCCTAAACCGAACCCTAGCCCCTAACGCTAACCCTAACCCCTAACCCTAACGCTATCCTTAACCACTAACCCTAGCCTTAACCCCTACCCCTACCCCTAAACCAAACCCCTATCCCTAACCCTAACCCTAACCCCTAAACCATAACCCTTACACTAACCCCTAAACCTAACCCTAACCTCTAAACCTAACCACGTAACCCTAACCCCACCCATAACTACCCATAACTACTAACCCTAACCCTAAACCAACCCTAACGCTAAACCTAGCACTAACCCTAACCCCTAACTGTAACCCTAACCTGACTCCTAACCCTAACCCTAACCCATTCCTAGCCCTAACCCTAACCCTAAACCAACCCTAACCATAACCCTGACCCTAAAACCTAACCCTAACCCTAACCCTAAACCTAAACTTAACCCCTATCTCCAACCTTAGCCCTAATACCTAAACCTAACCATAAAACTAACCCTTACCCCTAACCCTAACCGTAGCACTAACCCTAACCCCTAACCCTAACAACTAACTCTAAATCTAACACTAACCCCTAAACCCTAACCCTTATGCTAACCCCTAAACCTAACCCTATCCCTAACCTCCCAACCCTAACCCTAACCCCCCTAACTCTAACCCTAACCCTAACCCCTAACCCTAACAACCCAAACCCTAACCCTAACAACCCTACCGCTAACCCTAAATCTAACAACCCTAAACCTAACCAAAAAACCCTACCCTAACCCTAACCCTAACAACCCTAACCCTACCCCTAACAACCCTAACCTTAACACCCTGAACCTAACAATCCTAACCCTAACAACCCTAACGCTAACAACCCTAACCCTAACCTTAACCGCAACTCCTAACCCTAACCCCAACCCTAACCCCAACCCTTACCCTAACCCGCTAACCCTAACACTAACCCTAACCCCTAACCCTAATCCTAACACTAACCCCTAACCCTAACCCTAACACTAACACTAAACCCTAACCCTAAACCCTAAACCCTAACCGAACCCTAACCCCTAACCTCTAACCCCTAACCCTAACCCCTAAACGCTAACCCTAACTCTAACCCTAACCCCCAGCCCCTAACCCTAACCCCGAACCCCTAATCCCTAACCACTAACCTTAACCCTAACCACTAACCCCTAACCCCTAACACTAACCCAAATCCCTAACCCTAACCCCTAACCCTAACCCCGAACATGAACCCTAACACAGACCCCTAACCCTAATCCCTAACCTGAACCCGAACCCAAACCCGAACCCTAACCCTAACCCCTAACCCGAATCCTAACTCTAACCCTAACCCCTAACCCGAACCCAAACCCTAACCCTAACCCTAACCCCTACCCCTAACCCTAAGCCTTACCCTAACCCTAACTTGGCATAGTGGTCACCTATGGTGGAAGGGGGGAGGGAAGAGTTTATGAACATGTAGACAGGGGCTTTAATTGGAAATATTTATGTCTTAAATTTAACTATGACTACAAAAGCATTTGTCATATTAGTCTATCTGCTTTTAGTAAACCTAAAATAATTCTTAGAAACTAAAACATCTATTTATTGCTTCAAGAAGAGAGAAGATAGGAATGACTTCTTTTTGCATTATTGTGAGATTTTATGATACAAATATTTATGTATATCTGGGGCCAAAGTGATAAATGATGTTAAAATTTACTAAATTTAGGTAGATTCTTGGACAATGGTTGCATTGTTCCTTGCATTTTCCTTTTTCATTCTTTTCAAAATTAAAAGAAAAAATATACAGCCATTTCCTGTAGAGAAATATGCTACATGAGAGAAAAATTATTATAACAATGGGCTACACCGAATCACCACAATTACAGCAGGTCACGTTTTCAGTATCACCACATGTGCCTAGAGAAATATAAATCAACCTACTACACCAATTAATACATTTTTATCCTCGTAGCAAATATAGAGAGCTACTATACACACATACCCCCAATAAAATCTTAGTACATAATTCCTCGATGTACCTTGTGACTGGGGCTAAGTAATTCTTTAAGTATGTGGCTTGTTTTAATGAAATGGTGGCTTGGAAATGAGTGATGGTGATGGGTAAAACCTGAAAACCTGTTAATCCCCTGCATAACTTGCTATACTTACTGTAGTACACATTGTGTGTTTTTGCCCCTCTTTCCGTTCTTTTGGCAGCAGCTCTCAATTTCTCCTTAGGAATCATTCATTCCCATTCTAAGCCCAGGTGGTTTATGTGGGTGTAACCCACCTCTGGGTTTAGAGTGTGATCCAGGACTGGCCACTGAGAGTCTTCCTGGGATTTTTTTCTTTGTTTACTTGTTTTCTTCCTGGGATTTTTTTAAAAATAATTTTTATTGGTGTTCAATTTACCAACATACAGAAAAACACCCAGTGCTCATCCCGTCAACTGTCGCCCTCAGTGCCCGTCACCATTCACCCCCACCCCCCGCCCTCCTCTCCTTCCACCACCCCTAGTTCGTTTCCCCGAGTTAGGAGTCTTTATGTTCTGTCTCCCTTCCTGATATTTCCCACAAATTTCTTCTCCCTTCCTTTATATTCCCTTTCAATATTATTTATATTCCCCAAATGAATGAGAACATACACTGTCCTTCTCCGATTGACTTACTTCACTCAGCATAATACCCCCAGTTCCATCCACGTTGAAGCAAATGGTGGGTATTTGTGGTTTCTAATGACTGAATAATATTCCATTGTATACATAAACCACATCTTTTTCCATTCATCTTTCGATGGACACCGGGGCTCCTTCCACAGTTTGGCTATTGTGGACAAGGCTGCTAGAAACATCGGGGTGCAGGTGTCCCGGGTTTCATTGCATCTGAATCTTTGGGGTAAATCCCCAACAGTGCAATTGCTGGGTCGTAGGGCAGGTCTATTTTTAACTCTTTGAGGAACCTCCACACAGTTTTCCAGAGTGGCTGCACCAGTTCACATTCCCACCAACAGTGTAAGAGGGTTCCCTTTTCTCCGCATCCTCTCCAACATTTGTTGCTTCCTGCCTTGTTGATTGTCCCCATTCTCACTGGTGTGAGGTGGTATCTCATAGTGGTTTTGATTTGTATTTCCCTGATGGCAAGTGATGCAGAGCATTTTCTCATGTGCATGTTGGCCATGTCCATGTCTTCCTCTGTGAGATTTCTCTTCATGTCTTTTGCCCATTTCATGATTGGATTGTTTGTTTCTTTGGTGTTGAGTTTAATAAGTTCTTTATAGATTTTGGAAACTAGCCCTTTATCTGATATGTCATTTGCAAATATCTTCTCCGATTCTGTAGGTTGTCTTTTAGTTTTGTTGACTGTATCCTTTGCTGTGTAAAAGCGTCTTATCTTGATGACGTCCCAATAGTTCATTTTTGCCTTTATTTCTCTTGCCTTCGTGGATGTATCTTGCAAGAAGTTACTGTGGCCAAGTTCAAAAAGGGTGTTGCCTGTGTTCTCCTCTAGGATTTTGATGGAATCTTGTCTCACATTTAGATCTCTCATCCACCTTGAGTTTATTTTTGTGTATGGTGAAAGAGAGTGGTGTAGTTTCATTCTTCTGCATATGGATGTCCAATTTTCCCAGCACCATTTGTTGAAGACACTGTCTTCTTCCAAGGGATAGTCTTTCCTACTTTATCGAATATTAGTTGACCATAAAGTTCAGGGTCCACTTCTGGGTTCTCTATTCTGTTCCATTGATCTATATGTCTGTTTTTTGTTTTTTGGTTTTTTTTTTTTTTTTGCCCTTCTTTTTTTTTTAATTAATTTTTATTGGTGTTCAATTTACCAACATACAGAAAAACACCCAGTGCTCATCCCGTCAAGTGTCCACCTCAGTGCCCGTCACCCATTCCCCTCCAACACCCGCCCTCCTCCCCCCTTCCACCACCCCTAGTTCGTTTCCCCGAGTTAGGAGTCTTTATGTTCTGTCTCCCTTCCTGATATTTCCCAACATTTCTTCTCCCTTCCTTTATATTCCCTTTCAATATTATTTATATTCCCCAAATGAATGAGAACATACACTGTTTGTCCTTCTCCGATTGACTTATATCACTCAGCATAATACCCTCCAGTTCCATCCACGTTGAAGCAAATGGTGGGTATTTGTCGTTTCTAATTGCTGAGTAATATTCCATTGTATACATAAACCACAGCTTCTTTATCCATTCATCTTTCGATGGACACTGAGGCTCCTTCCACAGTTTGGCTATTGTGGCCATTGCTGATAGAAACATCGGGGTGCAGGTGTCACGACGTTTCATTGCATCTGAATCTTTGGGGTAAATCCCCAACAGTGCAATTGCTGGGTCGTAGGGCAGGTCTATTTTTAACTCTTTGAGGAACCTCCACACAGTTTCCCAGAGTGGCTGCACCAGTTCACATTCCCACCAACAGTGTAAGAGGGCTCCCTTTTCTCCGCATCCTCTCCAACATTTGTTGTTTCCTGCCTTGTTAATTTTCCCCATTCTCACTGGTGTGAGGTGGTATCTCATTGTGGTTTGGATTTGTATTTCCCTGATGGCAAGTGATGCAGAGCATTTTCTCATGTGCATGTTGGCCATGTCCATGTCTTCCTCTGTGAGATTTCTCTTCATGTCTTTTGCCCATTTCATGATTGGATTGTTTGTTTCTTTGGTGTTGAGTTTAATAAGTTCTTTATAGATTTTGGAAACTAGCCCTTTATCTGATATGTCGTTTGCAAATATCTTCTCCCATTCTGTAGGTTCTCTTTTAGTTTTGTTGACTGTATCCTTTGCTGTGCAAAAGCTTCTTATCTTGATGAAGTCCCAATAGTTCATTTTTGCTTTTGTTTCTTTTGCCTTTGTGGATGTATCTTGCAAGAAGTTACTGTGGCCGAGCTCAAAAAGGGTGTTGCCTGTGTTCTCTTCTATGATTTTGATGGACTCTTGTCTCACATTTAGATCTCTCATCCATTTTGAGTTTATCTTTGTGTATGGTGAAAGAGAGTGGTCCAGTTTCATTCTTCTGCATGTGGATGTCCAATTTTCCCAGCACCATTTATTGAAGAGACTGTCTTTCTTCCAATGGATAGTCTTTCCTCCTTTATCGAATATTAGATGACCATACATTTCAGGGTCCACTTCTGGGTTCTCTATTCTGTTCCATTGATCTATGTGTCTGTTTTTGTGCCAGTACCACACTGTCTTGATGACCACAGCTTTGTAGTACAACCTGAAATCTGGCATTGTGATGCCCCCAGCCATGGTTTTCTTTTTTAAAAATCCCCTGGCTATTCGGGGTCTTTTCTGATTCCACACAAATCTTAAAATAATTTGTTCTAACTCTCTGAAGAAAGTCCATGGTATTTTGATAGGGATTGCATTAAACGTGTAAATTGCCCTGGGTAACATTGACATTTTCACAATATTAATTCTGCCAATCCATGAGCATGGAATATTTTTCCATCTCTTTGTGTCTTCCTCAATTTCTTTCAGAAGTGTTCTATAGTTTTTAGGGTATAGATCCTTCACCTCTTTGGTTAGGTTTATTCCTAGGTATCTTATGCTTTTGGGTGCAATTGTAAATGGGATTGACTCCTTAATTTCTCTTTCTTCAGTCTCATTGTTAGTGTATAGAAATGCCATTGATTTCTGGGCATTGATTTTGTATCCTGCCACGCTACCAAATTGCTGTATGAGTTCTAGCCATCTTGGGGTGGAGGCTTTTGGGTTTTCTATGTAGAGTATCATGTCATCGGCGAAGAGGGAGAGTTTGACTTCTTCTTTGCCAACTTGAATGCCTTTAATGTCTTTTTGTTGTCTGATTGCTGAGGCGAGGACTTCCAGAACTATGTTGAACAGCAGTGGTGAGAGTGGACATCCCTGTCTTGTTCCTGATCTTAGGGGAAAGGCTCCCAGTGCTTCCCCATTAAGAATGATATTTGCTGTGGGCTTTTCATAAATGGCTTTTAAGATGTCGAGGAAAGTTCCCTCTATCCCAACACTCTGAAGTGTTTTGATCAGGAATGGATGCTGTATTTTGTCAAATGCTTTCTCTGCGTCTAATGAGAGTATCATATGGTTCTTGGTTTTTCTCTTGCTGATATGATTAATCACATTGATGGTTTTACGAGTGTTGAACCAGCCTTGTGTCCCGGAGATAAATCCTACTTGGTCATGGTGAATAATTTTCTTAATGTGTTGTTGGATCCTATTGGCTAGTATCTTGTTGAGAATTTTTGCATCCATGCTCATCAAGGATATTGGTCTGTAATTCTCCTTTTTGGTGGGGTCTTTGTCTGGTTTCGGAATTAAGGTGATGCTGGCCTCATAGAACGAATTTGGAAGTACTCCATCTCTTTCTATCTTTCCAAACAGCTTTAGTAGAATAGGTATGATTTCTTCTTTGAACATTTGATAGAATTCCCCTGGGAAGCCATCTGGCCCTGGACTCTTGTGTCTCGGGAGGTTTTTGATGACTGCTTCAATTTCCTCCCTGGTTATTGGCCTGTTCATGTTTTCTATTGCTTCCTGCTCCAGTTTTGGTAGTTTGTGGCTTTCCAGGAATGCGTCCATTTCTTCTAGATTGCCTAATTTATTGGCGTAGAGCTGTTCATAATATGATTTTAAAATCGTTTGTATTTCCTTGGTATTGGTAGTGATCTCTCCTTTCTCATTCATGATTTTATTAATTTGAGTCTTCTCTCTCTTCTTTTTAATAAGGTTGGCTAATGGTTTATGTATCTTATTAATTCTTTCAAAGAACCAACTCCTGGTTCTGTTGATCTGTTCCACAGTTCTTTTGGTCTCAATTTCATTGAGTTCTGCTCGAATTTTAATTAAGTCACTTCTTCTGCTGGGCGTGGGGTCCATTTGCTGTTTTTTCTCTAGCGTCTTTATGTGTAAGGTGAGCTTTTGTATTTGAGTTCTTTCCAGTTTTTGAATGGATGCTTGTATTGCGATGTATTTCTCCCTCAGGACTGCTTTTGCTGCATTCCAAAGATTTTGAACGGTTGTATCTTCATTCTCATTAGTTTCCATGAATCTTTTTAATTCTTCCTTAATTTTCTGGTTGACCCTTTCATCTTTTAGCAGATTGGTCCTTAACCTCCACCTGTTTGAGGTACTTCCAAACTTCTTGTTGTGGTTAATTCTAATTTCAAGGCATTATGGTCTGAGAATATAGGGGACTATCCCGATCTTTTGGTATCGGTTCAGACCCGATTTGTGACCCAGTATGCGGTCTATTTTGGAATATTCCATATGCACTTGAGAAGAATGTGTATTCAGTTGAGTTTGGATGTAAAGTTCTGCAGATATCTGTGAAATACATCTGGTCCAGTGTATCACTTAAAGCTCTCGTTTCTTTGCAGATTTTGTGTTTAGAAGACCTATCGAGTGTAGAAAGCGCTAGATTGAAGTCACCAAGTATAAGTGTATTATTATCTAAATATTTCTTCAGTTTGATTATTAATTGGTTTAAATATTTGGCAGCTCCCACATTCGGGGCATATATTTTGAGGATTGTTAAGTCCTCTTGTTGGATAGATCCTTTGAGTATGATATAGTGTCCCTCTTCATTTCTCACTATAGTCTTCGGAGTAAATTTTAGTTTGTCTGATATAAGGATGGCTACCCCTGCTTTCTTTTGAGGACCATTTGAATGGTAAATGGTTCTCCAACCTTTTATTTTCAGGCTGTAGGTGTCCTTCTGTCTAAAATGAGTCTCTTGTAGACAGCAAATAGATGGGTCCTGCTTTTTTATCCAGTCTGAAACCCTGCGCCTTTTGTTGGGGTCATTAAGCCTGTTCACATTCAGAGTTACTATTGACAGATATGAGTTTAAGGTCATCATGATATCTATTCAGTCCTTGTTTTTGTGGATTGTTCCACTGGACTTCTTCTTAAAGGGGAATATTAAGAGTCCCCCTTAAAATTTCTTGCAGAACTGGTTTGGAGGGCGCATATTCTTTCAGTTGCTGCCTGTCTTGGAAGCTCTTTATCTCTCCTTCCATTTTGAATGAGAGCCTTGCTGGATAAAGTATTCTTGGTTGCATGTTCTTTTCATTTAGGACGCTGAATATATCCTGCCAGCCCTTTCTGGCCTGCCAGGTCTCTGTGGAGAGGTCTGCTGTTACCCTAATACTCCTCCCATAAATGTCAGGGACTTTTTTTCTCTTGCTGCTTTAAGGATCTTCTCCTTATCTTTGGAATTTGCAAGCTTCACTATTAAATGTTGAGGTGTTGAACGGTTTTTATTGATTTTAGTGGGGGATCTCTCTATTTCCTCGATCTGAATGCCTGTTTCCCTTCCCAGATTAGGAAAGTTTTCAGCTAGGATTTGTTCAAATACATATTCTGGCCCTCTGGCCCTTTCAGCGCCCTCGGGAACCCCAATTAAAGGTAGGTTTTTCTTCCTCAGGCTGTCGTTTATTTCCTTTAATCTATCCTCATGGTCCTTTGTTTGTCTCTTTTTTCCTCAGTTTCCCTCTTTGCCATCAACTTGTCTCTTTGCCATCAACTTGTCTTCTATGTCACTCACTTGTTCTTCCACCTCGTTAACCCTCGTCGTTAGGACTTCTAGTTTGGATTGCATCTCATTCAATTGATTTTTAATTTCTGCCTGATTGGATCTAAATTCTGTAGTCATGAAGTCTCTTGAGTCCTTTATGGTTTTTTCTAGAGCCACCAGTAGCTGTATAATAGTGCTTCTGAATTGGCTTTCTGACATTGAATTGTAATCCAGATTTTGTAACTCTGTGGGAGAGAGGACTGTTTCTGATTCTTTCTTTTGAGGTGAGGTTTCCCTTCTAGTCATTTTGCTCAGTGCAGAGTGGCCAAAAACAAGTTGTACCTGATAGAAGTGCGAACTCTTCTCACTGTAGCATTCTAGCTGGTCTCTCTTTAAATCTCAGGCTGAATTCGTAGATTTTCAGGATGATTTGAAGGTTATCTAGGTAATTTGGTGGGGTCAGGTGGTTTGGGGACCCTACTTTTCCGCCATCTTGTGCCTCCCCCCCTCTTCCTGGGATTTTGATGGAATTCTTTGGACGAAAGGATTTCTTCTGCTGAGAATTTAATTCTGCGCTGCTCACAGATATCTTTGCTTCAGAATAAAAACTACAAAGAAAAAGCAGAGCCAAAATATGGAAGGACACGCACACACACACACACACACACACACACACATACACACAGAGCGAGAGAGAGAGAGAGGTCTCAAGATTATGATAGAGAAAGAGCATGAATGTTTCTATGATATTGCTGAGAGCGTAGGTCCAATTCCCAGGCATGTAGGGCAATAAGTCCTCTTTTGTATTTGTTACTTTGAATTTCTATGACTTGCAGTCAAAGGAATCTTGAGAAGTATACTTATATGCAAGTACGGAAGCATACTAAAATTCTAATCCTGTGTCTCCTGGAGAACTCTAAAAGCAAAGGACTTGTGTGCTTATAAGATCAGATACAGGCTTCTGAGACATTCTTCCTGTGTTGCTTTAAGGCAAGAGTCCCTAACCTGGTGGCTTGATCTCTTAGGAGTTTTATGAAAGAGTGTGACAGAAATGTGAGCATATCGTCAAACTATGGGTAAAATGATATGTGTACCCAAATATATGTGCTTTTCTGGGTCCATTGATTTAATTTCATCATTAAAGGGACTTGTAAACCAAAAGAGATTAAAATCACTGATAGATGATCAAAAGCAAAAAATGTAGTGTTAAAACTGAATTTTCAGTCTCTAGGTGTATCAGATAGCTAGACCTTTTGAGATTTTGAAATAATGGAGAAGCCATGTCACCATCTTGTTAACATCAAGAAATAACTTGTTTAAATACAAACCCATTAAATGTTTGAAATATATAATCTAAAAAGTTTATTTCATTAAAAAAAATTTATTTCATCAAGAACCATCTGTGGCTACCACTGTCTGAAGGGTGGGGAGGCATATAGACTTAACAAATGACTAGAAATCTGCTTCCTGGAGAAGTCCAAATATTCTCCCAATGTCACGTAAACAAATAAAAGACTCTAGTTCACTTCTTCAATTTGCCTAAAATAATAAATCTTGGCAGTGCCAATACATTTCACATGCCACTAATTAAATCTTGAGTTTTCATGCATGCATAAAAAAGCCTTCTGTTGCTTCAGTGAAACCTAATATCATGAAATGTATTCCAGCTTTCCTTTAAGGAGAAGAATATTATAACCAAAAATTAAATCAAAGCTGTTTCTTATCAATAAGTACAATCAAGAAGAGAAAGATGGAAGATTGCCTTGGAAATAGTAGGAGAGGCCCAATGAAATATTAATGTTCTGTGGGCCTGAGTCCCAGAGAGACTAATATTCAAGAAATAATGAGTGCCTTTAGACCTCAAGCATCCACTGAATATAGCAGTGTCATTGTTTGTTTGGGTAATGAGACAACAGAATCCCAGGAAATGGAGCAAGATTGTCCACCAAGGAGCCCAGAAAAGTAATGAACAACCGTCTGGAAACTTTGGCTTCTTGATGCCAGGTAAGTTCTGCCCTAGCAGTGGGAAATAATGGGAAAAGTAGGAAATAACTTTGCTTTCATTGCATGTCTGGTAAAAGTAAAAGTAAAGCCCTTACTAGCCCTTTGAAGTAGAATCACAGAAATTAAGAACATCTGTAGTCCCAAGTCTCTCAACCTTGGCATTATTTGCATTTTGGGGTTGGGTAATTCCTTGTTTTCCAGATTGCAAATTCTTGGGCCCTGTCCTAGACCTACTGAACTATAAACTGGGAATACGATCACCTTCCACGTGTGTCCGAGCTTGGCTAAGGTTTAAGAAGCAGTAATCTAACTCAACTTTCTCATTTTACAGCTGAAAAAACAGAGGTTGGTTAAGTGTTCACTGAAGTGACTTAGCAGCCAGAGCTGTACACCATGTGTCCATATCTACAGAATTTGCTAAATGGGGCCTTGCAAGAAGGGGTTGATACCCTGCAAGCCTATTTCAGCACAACACCATGACACATGAAACATGTTGTTGCACAGCAAACATTCCAAGACCGAATATGTTTCTCAAATTTGGTCTCTCTCCTGGATTCCCAGGTTTTCTAGGCTTTCATGCAGAGTCCTTTACTTGTTGACAATATTTTTCTAATGATTATTATTTTTACCTATTTTTGTCCTTTTGCCTGCTTCCTTTTTCTTTTCTACCTTCATCCCTAAGATAGTCAGCCTTATAACCTTGAGGTGTAGCCTTCTAAATCTTTTTTTGTTGTATAATCACATACAAACATATATTCACAATATATATAGACACACATACATATAATTATCTAGCACACAGAACCCGAAATGTTATAGATGCTCAATAAATACTTATTGAATCGTTTGCTTTATAAAAATGGGATAATTTTTTTTTTTTTTTGAGAGAGAGAGAGCATGTGAGTGGGATGGGGAAGAGGAGGAGAGTAAAAATATTAAGCAGGCTCCACATCTACCACAGAGCCCCATGCTGTGCTCCATCTCATGACCCTGAGGTCACCACCTGAGCCAAAACCTGAGTCTGATGCTTAACTGACTGAACCACCCAGGTGTCCCAAGAAAAAAAATATCTTAACATAACCCCATGTCTTGGGACCTTCTGTCCCTAATTACCGGTCTGTTTTATGTATGTACCATATGTACAACAATCTTAAGTTTTTATAGAAGATATATAGGTGGATTCCAAATAGATGTTCCCAGTCTCACTAATGCCAGAAATTCAACCTAAGACTTCCCCAACTTGTGCTGCAGAGAATTTTAGAAATGTCAAGCAGTAAGACCAGTCACCAAGAGAAGTCTCATCATTAGTGAGTCTAATTATTTTTAGATTTTTAGAAGTGCGAAAGTGTGCAAGTAGTGAAAAGCCTCACACTGAGGCCATATGCAGCATTGAGGGAGCCGTTTTGGGAAACCTTAAGCTCCAAGCCATATGCAGCATTGAGGGAGCCGTTTTGGGAATACTTGAGAAGCGTCACTAAATTGCATGGTTCTGGCTCAGAAGGAGAAGTACCAAGACCCTGGGAACGTACCATCAGAAACAAAGACTTTTAAGACTGTCTTACAAAAAAAAAAATCATCAGTTTTAGTTTTGTTTTAAAAATTGGAAATGCAAATAAAGTGCGTAGCACCAAGTAGTCTCAGTAAATGGTAGCGATTGTGCCAGTCTCTGCCATCAAGGACCAGGCATCTCCGTATTTGGCCTTCCCAGTTAGGCCCAGCGCTTGCTTGACGGCCAAATACATATCATCAAACGAGTGGGTGGGTGGGTGACGTGAATGGCAGCCAGTTGCCGACGATTGCACGCTGCGACGGAAACCCGGAGTCCAAGACCCTGAGCTACACACAAGGACCCACAGGAGGCTGCAGGCAGCAGAGCTGGGCCTCCAGGCTCCCCATAGCGCTGGACTACAACTCCCAGCATGCAGCCGACCTCCGTGGTTGCCGTGCATCCTGGGAAAACAGTCCGCGGCTCTCCATTGGCCACGCAGGAGAAGCGCCGGTAGCGTGGGCACCGACGCAGGCCGCGGCGCACGCACGCACGGAGATTGCGCAGACCTCCTCGTCCGCGTTCTACGGAACTCATTTCGAGCCAACAGGTTTTTAGACCTGAATAGCCGGTAGGATGTAAGAGCAGCCCCACTTCCGGGGAATAGCCGGTAGGATGTAAGAGCAGCCCCGCTTCCGGTAGCGCCGGAAGTAGCTGAAACATGGCGGCCTCCTGCTTCCACGCGCTGGCGCCGGCGAACCGAGAACTGAGTTTCGTCCGCAGCAGCCGAAGCCGGAGAAGCGAGGTGAGTTCGAGTGAGAACCGAGACTCGGGGCGTGGCTGCTGCGTTGCCGCTGGCCGGGGACGTGGCGTCGGTTCTGTGCAGTCCGCCTGGGGGCCGGGGGGTTGGGGTAGGCCGGGCCTGCGGACCGACGGCGCTGCGGGGCCGAGGCGCCTGTGCAGGTGCGGACGGGCGCGAGGGTCGGGGGGGCGCCGGGGGCCTGCGCTCGCGGCCGGGGCTGGACGCCGTCGGCGAAAGGGCGAGTGGGTGATGGCTGCGGGGTGGCCCAGGTGAGCCGCCAACCTCAAGTGCTCTCGCCCTGGGCCCTCAGGAGGTGTCCTGGGAACTCGAGCTCTCACTGTGCGCTCTCAGGAGGTGTTCTGGGACCTCCAGCTCTCCCTCTGAGCCCTCGGGAGGTGTCCTGGGACCTCGAGCTCTCACTGTGCACGCTCGGGAGGTGTCCTGGGACCTCGAGCTCTCACTGTGCACCCTCAGGAGGTGTCCTGGGACCTCGAGCTCTCCACTGTGCACCTCGGGAGGTGTCCTGGGACCTCGAGCTCTCACTGTGCACGCTCAGGAGGTGTCCTGGGACCTCGAGCTCTCACTGTGCACCCTCAGGAGGTGTCCTGGGACCTCCAGCTCTCCCTCTGAGCCCTCGGGAGGTGTCCTGGGACCTCGAGCTCTCACTGTGCACGCTCGGGAGGTGTCCTGGGACCTCGAGCTCTCACTGTGCACGCTCAGGAGGTGTCCTGGGACCTCGAGCTCTCACTGTGCACCCTCAGGAGGTGTTCTGGGACCTCCAGCTCTCCCTCTGAGCCCTCGGGAGGTGTCCTGGGACCTCGAGCTCTCACTGTGCACGCTCGGGAAGTGTCCTGGGACCTCGAGCTCTCACTGTGCACCCTCAGGAGGTGTCCTGGGACCTCGAGCTCTCACTGTGCACCTCGGGAGGTGTCCTGGGACCTCGAGCTCTCACTGTGCACGCTCAGGAGGTGTCCTGGGACCTCGAGCTCTCACTGTGCACCCTCAGGAGGTGTCCTGGGACCTCGAGCTCTCACTGTGCACCTCGGGAGGTGTCCTGGGACCTCGAGCTCTCACTGTGCACCTCGGGAGGTGTCCTGGGACCTCGAGCTCTCCCTCTGGGACCTCGGGAGGTGTCCTGGGACCTCGAGCTCTCTCTTTGCACCCTCAGGAGGTGTCCTGGGACCTCGAGCTCTCCCTCTGGGCCTTCGGGAGGTGTCCTGGGACCTCGAGCTCTCACTGTGCACCCTCAGCAAGTGTCCTGGGACCTTGAGCTCTCCCTCTGCTCCTCGGGAGGTGTCCTGGGACCTCGAGCTCTCACTGTGCACCCTCAGGAGGTGTCCTGGGACCTCGAGCTCTCACTGTGCACCCTCAGGAGGTGTCCTGGGACCTTGAGCTCTCACTGTGCACCCTCGGGAGGTGTCCTGGGACCTCGAGCTCTCCCTCTGGGCCCTCGGGAGGTGTCCTAGGACCTCGAGCTCTTGCCCTGGGACCTCGAGCTCTCACTGTCCACCCTCAGGAGGTGTCCTGGGACCTCGAGCTCTCCCTGTGCCCTTAGCGAGGTGTCCTAGAAGTCTGTAGTCACGTAACAGATTCAGCGGAATGCAGGGTCTGAGGCGCCGAGAGTAAAGCCAGGACATGGGAGATACAGCAGGACCGCACCTGAATCCCGAGGAGCGCTCTCTACCTCTGCCCTTTCCTGTTCCCAGTCGTTCTGATCATTTTCTCTGCTCCACATAATCTTTACCGCCCGTCCCCGGAATGGTTTGACGTTGTCAGTGTTTGAATTTTTACGAATGCAAGAGGGTTCTGGATGTTCTGCTTTCTTCCGAGGCTTAACCTTATTTTTCTTACTGAGTCAAGGTGATCCGTGTAGCTGTCGTTTAATATTTTCCTTTGATACTGATGCTGTTTCCTTCCATGAATGTCCACTTCTGTATATTTCCATTCTGCTGTTGGTGGACATTCAGGTTGTTCCTGCTGCCTGCCATTACCAGCAGCGCTCCTGTAAACATCTCCATGTGTATCTCCCGGTTTGCACGTTCCGGTTTCTCACATTATGCACATGGGACGGGCATCCCTGAATGAGGGTAGTGCAGGTAACACTGGAGATGCTCCGGCGGCCGTGGGTGAGAGTTATCCTTGCTCTGCAGCCGCGCCAGTGCCTGATGCTCTCTGCAGGTCGGATTTCTGTCATTTTGGTAAGTGTGAAATGCTCTCTGGTTGGGGTTCTAATTTGAGCTTCCCTTATTACTAATGAGGCCACACCTTTTCACGTGTTTTGGGGGCTATTGGCACTTCTCTATTGTGAAACTCCTGTGAAATGTTTTTGCTAGGTTTTTGTTTTTTTTTAATTTGTAGCTATTTAAGTGTTTAAATTGAGTAGAGACTTGGTAAGATACATATTTTAAGTAATCACGGTTGTAGAACTTGAGGGTTTGGTGGGTTTTTTTTTTTTTTTTTGGAAGTGATGTATGAAGCTTAGCTAATTCTCTGTGATTTGAACCAGAAATAATAAACCGGATGTGAGTGTGAGAAACAGAAGCAAGTTTACCGTGGGGGATAACAAACCACAAAGGCCCTTTTCTCAGACTTGGTGTGCATAAGAATCTCCTAATGAGATTATTAGAACACAGATTCTTGGGGCTCATCCAAGAGATTCAGATTTGCTAGGTCTGAGTTGGAGCCCAAGAATTGTATTTGTAACTAACTCCTAGTGTGTGCTGACACTGCAGGTCTATGGGTCATACCTTTGAGTAGTATTGAATTAAAGTATTGCTGTTAGATTTAAGAGATTCCTAAAATCCAGGACTGGGAGTGTTAATAAATGATGTTGGAGATCATTTATGCCCTTAAGAGACATTTCATTTTATTGAAAGGAGACTTAGGCTGAATTACCTTTGTGTCCCTTTAGACAGGTCACTAATCTTTTTGGACTGAATGTCTTTTATAAAATGGGAAAAATAATACTGATTCTTCCCACCTTTCACAGTTGTCATGAAGGTGTATACAGAAATAAGGCATATAAAAACTCTTTGGAAAGTCTTAAACCATATACCAGTGACGGTAACTGAAAGTTTACACCAGAATATCAGCTTTTAAGTTTGTGTTTGTGCAAACACACAAACACAAATATATATGCCTGTGCATATACACACACATGCTGCAGTTCAGGAAAATCTAAAAGGTTATTTATATTGAAAATAGTCATGTAAACAAAGCAGTATTTGGATCTTTAAGTTAGTGTAGTACAATATAAGTTTTTTGAGTATCCTACTGTCAGGCATATGTGAATTACTGTAGACCCGAGGAGCATCCCTGCCCTTAAGGAACTTTGTCTTATGAGGCTGAAGTATAGACAATTAATTTTAATACAGTATGTTGATAAATAATGATGGAGTCATGTTCTTTGTTGAATAATCTAAAGAGCATGAGAATAGGAACTACAAGGAGTATTGGGAAACATGTAAATATATGCATATAAGCATTTTTAAAAGTGTCCAAGAGAAGGGTAAAATCTTACGTGTAAGTTTCTTCTCCTCTTTAGATGAATCAGAACTCCTCACTGTACCTGATGGTTGGAAGGAACCAGCGTTTTCTAAAAAGGACAATCCCAGAGGCCTCTTGGAGGAGAGCAGTTTTGCAACTTTGTTCCCAAACTCCAGAGAGGCTTACTTGAAAGAGTGCTGGCCTTTGGTACAGAAGAGCCTTGAATGAACATGTATGCACATGTTATATATTTCTTTGAGGTTTTGCTCCTTACACCTTTACTTTTAAATAAGTATATATGCTGGTGGATTTTTTTTTAAAGGTACTAGCATATCATTTGGGGAATATAAATAATAGTGAAAGGGAATATAAGGGAAGGGAGAAGAAATGTGTGGGAAATATCAGGAAGGGAGACAGAACATAAAGACTCCTAACTCTGGGAAATGAACTAGGGGTGGTGGAAGGGGAGGAGGGCGGGGGGTGGGGGGGAATGGGTGACGGGTACTGAGGGGGACACTTGACGGGATGAGCACTGGGTGTTTTTCTGTATGTTGGTAAATTGAACACCAATAAAAATTAATTTATTAAAAAAAAATAAAAAATAAAGGTACTAGCATAAATGGTTAATGTGGTGCCTTTGTTTTTTGGTGTTGTTTTGTTTTGTTTTGTTTTGTTTTAAGAAATATCTTTAGAGAGAGTAAGTGCGAGTGTGTGTGCCTATGTGCATGTGCGAGTAGAGATTTGGGGGAGGGTAAGAGAATCCCACGTGGACTCTGCTGAACACAGAGCTCGACATGGCGTTCAGTCTCACGGTCCTGAAATCATGACCTGAGCAGAAATCAAGGGTCGGTCGGATGCTCTTAACTTTCATTTTAAATGGAAGAGGGGGGTGTGGCCAACTTGCCCTATATGTAGCTGCTGCCGTTTCCCTAGAGCAGTATATTTGTTTTTGTATTTCAAACTATGGATTGGAAAACCCATTAGTGGAGCAAGAAATCCCATTTAGTGGATATAATGAGCCTTTAAAAAAAGGAATGCATCCAAAAAAATAAATAAAAAAAATAACATATCACATATGGTAAGGATAAGTTTCATTTTATGAAGCTTTGGGTTCATTTGTATATGTGTACATGAACTCATGTGCACACACTAGGTTGTGATATAAAATGTATTTCTCATCTAGGTGACTGCTCTGGAGCTGTTTGTGCCCGTTAGGTATTAGGGTGGTTCAACAAACTGCAAGCTGTTTTACAGCTACCTCTGAGATTAGACTTGTGAACTCATAGAGACCAAACCTTATGTTAAACTGTTCATCACTCACTACACTGAAATATTATTCACAACATACTATCAGTCAGAAAATGACATTTTAATTTGCTTTGTTGAAATCTGGTTCTTCCTATTAAGAGTTAATGCGTAATTCTCCATTTATTGCTTTTTTCTGAACCTGTGAGAATTTGTTTTCGTTTTGTATTTAGCTAATACAAACCAGCTAGAAAAAAGTTTGAAGGGAAAGTCTATTCTTAACCCAAAGGAGCAGATGGCAGATCAGAGCCCGGTCCAGGATAGAGGAGCTATATGTAGCTTTAGATTTTCACCCTAGGTCTTAAGTATGACCTCATTTGCATTGATAACATATTTTTTAAACTAGAAATAATCTTTATCCCAATAAGTACAAAGTTCTAAAGCCAAGTAAGTACAAATGGTTTCAGTTGCCTGAGTTTTTTATTTTCTTTGAAATATGAAAGTAATCAAGTGTTCATTATTTATATCAACTACTCAGCTTCTTCAAGGGGGGAATTGATAGAATTAGAGAGAGCTTAATTTACAGTAATCAATAGTTTGATTAGGATAGGCTGTCTAATGAAGAGAAATCTCACAGAGGAAGACATGGACATGGCCAGCATGCACATGAGAAAATGCTCTGCATCACTTGCCATCAGGGAAATACAAATCAAAACCACAATGAGATACCACCTCACACCAGTGAGAATGGGGAAAATCAACAAGGCAGGAAACAACAAATGTTGGAGAGGGTGTGGAGAAAAGGGAACCCTCTTACACTGTTGGTGGGAATGTGAACTGGTGCAGCCACTCTGGAAAACTGTGTGGAGGTTCCTCAAAGAGTTAAAAATAGACCTGCCCTATGACCCAGCAATTGCACTGTTGGGGATTTACCCCAAAGATTCAGATGCAATGAAACGCCGGGACACCTGCACCCCGATGTTTCTAGCAGCAATGTCTACAATAGCCAAACTGTGGAAGGAGCCTTGGTGTCCATCGAAAGATGAATGGAAAAAGAAGATGTGGTTTATGTATACAATGGAATATTACTCAGTCATTAGAAACGACAAATACCCATCATTTGCTTCAACGTGGATGGAACTGGAGGGTATTATGCTGAGTGCAGTAAGTCAATCGGAGAAGGACAGTGTATGTTCTCATTCATTTGGGGAATATAAATAATATTGAAAGGGAATATAAAGGAAGGGAGAAGAAATGTGTGGGAAATATCAGGAAGGGAGACAGAACATAGAGACTCCTAACTCTGGGAAACGAACTAGGGGTGGTGGAAGGGGAGGAGGGCGGGGGGTGGGGGTGAATGGGTGACGGGCACTGAGGGGGACACTTGACGGGATGAGCACTGGGTGTTATTCTGTATGTTGGTAAATTGAACACCAATAAAAATTAATTTATTAAAAAAAAAAGGATAGGTTGTCTATAATTACCTAAAACTGAATTGATTTTTAGACAGTTGTGTATTTGCTCTTTGCTTTTTGCAGCACATTAATGCGATCCTGGACCTGATCGAGGGCAATATGACTGTACAACAAAGAAGACTTTTGATCCATATATCATCATTTGGGCCAGAGACCTAATTAAAACTTTTAGCCCGAAGTGTATCATTTGAACAGGTAAATTTAGAATTACAAAAACTTTGCTTTATTTGCATCAGCATTAGAGATAACATATAACAGTGCATCCCTCCATCTTAGAGTTTTCATTTTTCTGCTTAGATTTAATTAGCCTGGGCCTTGAAAACAAATGTGTTTGTAAAGAATATTTTCTTCATGTTTCCAAAGGCAGTACAAATTCTTGAGGATAATGTTGCATTGCGACATAATTAAAATAGGTTGTTTAGTAAGAAATAAAGATTTGTGAAAAGAAGACAATGTCTCATGGGTCCCAAAGGATCTATGTTAAAGGTACTTTTTATCAGTGGAAAACTTAAGAGTCTTCCTGTGTCATTAGTTTTTCATTGTACTGAATTTCAACTTTTCTTTTGGTAAAGGCTTTGGAACTCACGAACTGTTATATTATGGTTCAGGGAAACATGGTTTCAGTCAGTGGACCTTTTAGTGGCTTAAAAGAGGTGAGAACTATTTGCTATCTTCAGTTAGTTTTTAGTATAGAACAAATTAAATAATTCAGTTATAATAGTTCTTTGGATAATACACTGTTTTTCAATTTCTTTCTTCTTTCCTTTCTTCTTTTCTTTCCTTTCCTTTCTTTCTTTTCTTTCTTTTCTTTCTTTCTCTTTCTTTTCTTTCTTTCTTTCTTTTTTTCTTTTCTTTTCTTTCTTTCTTTTCTTTTCTTTTCTTTCTTTCTTTCTTTTTCTCTTTCTTTCTTTCTTTCTTTCCTTCCTTCCTTCCTTCCTTCCTTCCTTCCTTCCTTCCTTTGTTTGATTTCCCATTGGTGAATACTTTGTGCTTCATGTTATTTGAGGGAATCGTCATCACTCCTAGATCCTAACATAATATGGTCAACCTTCGGGAACTAAGGAAGTATCCATTCCTGAATTAGAAGGTCTGGGCACCATTTCTCTTTCCACTGCAAGTTTTAAATGGGTATTTTAGGATTTAGTCTGTAGCATATACAGGAAAGATGTAGTTACATGTGCTCAAGTAATTAGAAAATTGAATGGTGATACTGTTATTTGCAGTAACCTATACAAACCAGTAGAGGTCAGACTCTGAAAACTTCTTTCCTTTAAAATACATTTTTTTGGTTTGAAGTTTAGTGTAATCTTTAATGGATTGACAATTTTTTTTTTAACTTGTGAAGTTTAATGTTATGAGAAAATCTGTGGAGCAGTTACTGTGTCTATTAACTCCTTTTGTTGTCTGATCTGGCTGTGAGGTCTTGTTCCCTTTCCAGGACCTAGAATACAATAGTTCTGTTGGATCTTATAGTTATTGGTCCTTTTCTGATGTGGAAATAACTCAAATATATTGAATACCCTATAGTTTGTGAAGTCTGATATATCATCTTACTTAATTTTTACAGCAGAGCCTTGAGGTAGTTTTTTTTCTGTACTACAAACGAGAAAGCAGGAAAAGGACAGTTAGGTGATTTTCCCTTATGAAGTAACATTCCCATTATTGAGCCCATATTTTCTGACTAAATCTAGCTACCTTCTCCCTAAATTCCACAGTTCCAAAATGTTATTGTATAGTTCTATATGTTACATTTTAGCAGTAAAGTTGAGAAAATTCATTGCTTCCAAGAGAAGTTGACTATTAGGAAACATCTATGAGTCACTCAGAGCAGTTGAAGGCCTACTGTATTCAATTTGGAAGTCATTGCTCAGTTCATAGGATATGTTGCAGTGTATTAATCCCCTTCCACCTAGTTCATTAAAATCTTTCTAAGTATCTAATTAATTTTTCTTTGCAAATTTCAGGTTAAAAAAGTAGTCCTAGATACCATGAAGAATACTCATCCAATGTGTAACGTTAAAGTGAGTTAATTATATGTTACTTTAACAGTGATTGTCAGACTTCTTTCAGGTGCAGAAACTTTTCTTGAAATTAAATCTTTTACGGAAGCCTAATGCACAAAACAGATAAAGCAGAATTATTCAGGGTAGAGGTAGAGTTCTGCACACCCAACTACCTTAGTCCTGGAGTTATATCCGTGGAGGCTTAGGTCTCTGCTGTGTGGTAACGTATGGCATAGTTCCGATACAAAGGACGTAAGCTTCATGGAATTGGTCGTCAATGATCTCAATCAAGTTTTCTTGGATTATGGGCCCATTACTATATTTAAAGATGTGACTGTTTGAAATTCTGCTTTTTTCTATTAGTGGAGTTTGGAATATGTCAGATTATATTAAGACTTTTTTTTTTTTTTTTAAGTTCTCGAATTATAAACTCTGAGAGAGATCTGTTATATCCCTGTGTGCATAGCATTCGTGATTATACCTGGGAATGTAACCATGCTGTAATGAACTATTTTATGAGGAGTATTTTTGAAGCAATCCACTTAAATTTGATGAAGTTATGAAGTCACTGTTAGATTGGGGTGAAAGAACAAATTAGAGATAAAGAGAGATAGTCTTGTATCTGATGCCTGATTGGCATCCTTTGATGTTCCAATGTGTGCAGAATTCAAATGGAGTGGGAGAAATGTGAGAATATTGCTTTTGTCTGATCAAGAGAAAGTTTACTTTTTTCTTTCCCTGTGATAATTAAAGTGCTACCCAAAACTTCCAGCTTTTAGGGAACATTGCTAATTAAGAACTCTCCCTGCTCCAAATAATTTGTATTTTAAAGATTTTTTGTTTTTTAGAGATTGTATTTATTTATTTGAGAGAGAAAGAACAAGTGATGGGTAGGGGCAGAGGGAGAGAGTGAAAAAGAAGCAGACTCCCTGGAAGCCTGATGCGGGGCTCCATCCCAGACTTGGAGATTATGACCCTGAGCCACCAAGGCTCTCCACATTTTAAGAGTTTTAATGAACTAATGATTGAAAAGCTTAGTCTCATCTCAATTCTGATCTCTATTTTAATAGTTCTGCATTTTTATTTATTTATTTATTTATTTTTATTTTTTTATTTTTTTGAGAGAGAGAGAGAGAGCAGGGAGGGGGAAAGGGAAAAGCAGACTTCCTGGTCCTGGTGAGCAGGCAGCCTGATGCAGGGCTCAATCCCAGAACTTTGAGATTATGACCTGAGCCGAAGGCAGACGCTTAACACTGAGCCACCCAGGCGCCCCAATAATTCTGCATTTCTTAATCTAAATTTCTAATTGTTTTCTGATGCTTGATTTGATATTACTTTTTTTTTATGGAATCTTTTGCTCCTACTGAGGAGATTAAGAACTACTCATTTTAATTGTATTATTTAATATTTATAATGTCTTAGTTTGACAAATGTATTGCTTATTAAAATTAAAAATTCCAGGGGATGCCTGGGTGGCTCAGCAGTTTCGTGCCAGCCATCAGCCCGGGGCGTGATCCTGGAGACCCGGGATCAAGTCCCACATTTGGCTCCCTGCATGGAGCCTGCTTCCCCCTCTGCCTATATCTCTGCCTTCCTCTCTCTGTGTCTCTCATGAATAAATAAATAAAATGTTTTTTAAAAAATTAATTAAAAATTCCTACTTTGTTTATGTATCGCCACGACTAAAGACCTTAATGATTAAACAAGAGTTGGCAGAAGATTCTGAATTAAGATCACAAAGTTGGGAAGGATTCTTGCCACAGTTCAAGCACAAAATGTGAATAAACGCAAGGAACCAAAGAAAAAAACTTAAGAAAAAATACACACCATTCTCACCACCACAGCCAGAAAGTCAGGTCAGTATTAAGTGTTGAATTTCTTTACATGAGGGGGATACTATTTTAACCTATTTCGTTAGAAAGTTTATGGAGAGTTATTTAGGTAGACTGTGTGTGTGTGTGTGTGTGTGTGTGTGTGTGTGTGTGTGTACGTACGTACACGTAGGGGGCAGGGTATAAGAAACTAAAGGTAAGTGTAAATCAGCTAAGTATGTGAATGTGGGGAGTAGGGGCTTCACAGTAAGAATGTAAACTATATCTAGGTGGTTGCTGTCCATTGTGCCCCTGTGGCCACAATAAAGATTCCATGGATTAAAAAAAAAAAACACAATTTAACCCTTAATGCTCTCACTCTGCTTTAGCATCAGTCCTATGACCATGTGCTATATGACTGCTCCAGTTTTTTGGGGGGTTTTGGGTTTTCTTTTTTTAAAGATTTTATTTATTCATGAGACACACAGAGAGAAAGAGAGGCAGAGACACAGGCAGAGGGAGAAGCAGGCTCCATGCAGGGAGCCCAACGCGGGACTCGATCCCAGGTCTCCAGGATCAGGCCCCCGGCTGAAGGCGGCACTAAACCGCTGAGCCACCCGGGCTGCCCAGACTGCTCCAGTTTTGAAATCCTGAATTCTAACATCTGTACCCTTTTGTTAAAATAGAAGTTACGAATGCCTCTCATTTTATTACTTGTTTTCTGGCTTCACTTTTTGCCCCAAATTTCCTTTTATCTCTTGCTTATCACTTTGCTTTTATGCTGCTTTTTCCTTCTATCACATCTGTCCAGCAAAACTCTCAAACTTGGTCAGTCCTAAAATTTGACTTCTTTCCCAAAATGTGGCTGCTAAACATAGCTGGAGAAAGTCTTATTTTTGGACTATATCCACTATAATTTTGTGTTTCCAGGCTCAGATCCTCACTGTTGTCTGGTAGTTCTCTGTCCTCTTAATTCTTGAAGCACCTTCCCACCTCTAGCAGATATTACATTTTATTTTATGGCAATATTTAAGACCCTCAAGTGAGAACTCTTTCAACTTCCCTTTTCTCTCACCTATAATTTTTTTTCCATCTGCACCAAACCTTTCTTCACCTGTTCTTTGAATTCTGTCTTCGTCTGTCTCCTGAAGGATCTTACTTCATGATTCCCTACCTTGGCTGTATCTTAAAGTCTTTCCTTTCTACTAGATCATAGTGATAAAACAACAGAAATGTTGGATCAAGAGGTCTATTCTGGAAAGGGAAGCAAAGAAAGGAACTTTTAGTTGGGGGAAGGTACAGTGATCTTACTACTCAACTGTGCTTCCATAGCACTTGCCATACTGCTTATGGGCCTGTCCTGTGGTTAGTAATTGTCTTATCTTTCTCTCCTATGACTGACTAAGCTTCTAAAAACAGTAATGTCCCAGTTGACTTCTTCTGCCACTTATATTGCTTCATGACTGGCAATTTATTTAACCTACCCATGCCTCAGTTTCCCTGTACATAAAATGAGGATAATAAAAATACCTATTTCAAAGGATTGTTAATAAGGATTAAATGATTAGTAATTGTGTAAAGAGGTTAGTAATTATTAAGAGTTTAAAATGTTGCCTTAGATTTAATCTGTGTAAATTTGAGATAAATCAATTATATATTGAATGAATAAACTGTGCTTTCTCTAATTAGTATTGAATTAGTCCCCAAATCCTAACAATTCTAGCTCTTCATTTTGCATGCCATTACTTTATTCCAAGTGTTTTTCTCTTCTTTCTTCTGTACTTTTTTTTTTTTTTTTTTTTTAGATTTTATTTGTTCATGAGAGAGACAGAGAAAGAGACACAGGCAGAGGGAGAAGCAGGCCCCATGCAGGGAACCCGATGTGGGACTCAATCCCGGGACTCCAGGATCATGCCCTGGGCCGAAGGCAGGCGCTAAACTGCTGAGCCACGCAGGGATCCCCATCTTCTGTACCTTCTTTATGCTGCTTTGGTCTCTTTATTTCTCTCAGAAGCCTGCAGTCATTTCTAAATCATAGCCCACCCTCTCCACCTGGCATTCATGTTTCTTCAAGCGTACCTCATATTATCTTTCCAGTTTCCTCACATCTTCCTGAATCATTGATGTTCCATCCCATCTTAAACAGCCCGCTGTATATTTCATGAACACATCACCTCTTTCCTACCTCTGTGCTTTTTGTGTGTATTCCCTTCAGCTTAGAGAGCACATCTTTTTTTATGTCACTGCCTTTATAAACTAATCATAGACTTTTGACCTTACTATCTCTATCCCAAGGGCATTATGCCTTTCTTAGGAAATGACTTCCCATCTACCTTATTTCTGATATAATTGTAAATACTGATTTCAACAGATTGATAAAGAATTGGCTAGTGGTGAATATTTTCTGAAGGCAAGTCAAAAAAGAAGTGTCAGAAAATGGAAGCCACAAAGGTAAGACTCTTATCTAGTTCACAACATTGATAGTATAGTTCATAGAAACTTGAATTCCTACTTAACGATAAATCGTTCTTATAATAATGCAGGCTAAACAAGCAGAAGCTCCCAGTAAGAGACAAGAGGAAAAAAACAAAGCTTTTATTCCACCTAAAGAGAAACCAGTGGTGAAACCAAAGGAAGGTAAATGCTTATTTTCTGATTATTGGCATGATGTTGAAGTCTGTTATCTAAAAAGTAAACCAGTAGTGAATTTGTCCAAATCTCTTTATGAGTGTTAACTAAAGAAATAACCATTATCTTTCATCAGTTCTCTTGACATTTCATTAATCACTAATCCTAGAGATGAGATCACTGAGGTGTTTTATTAGCAGCTAATGCCTATTTAAGAGTATCCTGGGTTGACAATCCTCTCCTAACCTCTGATTATGCTGGACAAGGACTCGTTGTGAATCTATAAATTAGAGCAGTGAATCCTCTGTAGACGTAAAAATAACTAACGCATCAAGCTCCCCAAGCTCTGTTATCATGCCTCTTAGAGCTTATCAGAAGTCACGCTTTTCTTCTCTTTATTTATGTGATTTGTGGCTTAAAGTTCCATTCCTATATTATTACGGATTTCTGATGACCTTGGGCTAAAGGACACCATCAAAATAACAGGAAGGTCTTAGGGGCTATTATTAAAAAGACACCCAGAGTGGGTGCCTGAATGGCTCAGTCACTTAAGCATCAGACTCTTGGTTGTGACTCAGGTCAGGAGCTCAGGGTCCTGGGATGGAGCCCCGGGCCTCAGGCTCTGTGCTCAGTGGGGAGTCTGCTGAAGGATTTTTCTCTATCTGCCCCTCCCTCAAGACTCAAAACAATTTTGTCTTTTCTTCTCCATTCCTAGCTGTATTTGATCCATCCTTTCCTCTTCTACATTTTCCTTCCCACTAGTAACACTTGTACTCTTTCTGAAGTAATTTTCCAGAGTAGCCAGTGCACAGTGAGGGGAGAAAAGTCACTGGCATCATTGTAGCTGACCCATTGGTCAAAACCGAACCTACCAGTACTATTTTAGTATCTATATTAATTATATCAGTAGTTTAAATACTGTATTCTATGTAGATCATTGGTTATGTAAAGTTAGAAGTGTCATAAACATTATAATTTACAGTTTGTTCAGCCTGTGAGTTTTACCCTAAAGATTGTTCAGTAGCCATTTTAATCTGTGTTTATAATGATTAGAGATGTAGCTATTTCATGATAGTGAAGGTTTCAAGTCTGATAATGTTTTATTTTGTGATTCTTCTGTGCTCTGAATACTGTTCTTTAAATGGTGAGAAAAAGCTACTTTTTTTTTTTCGTCTCTCTGTTGTTCACGTTTTTGGCATTGAGTCCATGGTTTGGGTTCTGTTAGGAGGATCTCCAGATATTCTCAGATTATTACCTTTATTACTAAAATCTTATTAAATAAAATACTACTAGTCATTTATTGAACTAATATTTGGAAATTTTCATTTTTAAGTTTGAGGGTTTTTTTTTTAAAAGATTTATTCCTTAGAGAGCATGAACAGGGGGAGGGGCATAGGGACGACAACAAGCAGTCTCCCTGCAAGGCAGGGACCCAGACTGGAGGCTCAATCCCAAGACCCTGAAATCATGACCCAAGCTGAAGGCAGATGCCTAACTGACTGAGCCACCAGGCACCCCTATTTTTAAGTTTTTATGTGTGGTAATAGATGAAGTAGATTTTGATGTAAATCTTCATTATTAGTAAAAATCATGGAAGCTAGAAGGGCTACATGTTAATATTCTTCATGAAGTGTAATTCTATGTTATTTTAATGTGCAGAATGGAAAATTGGTATATTAATGAGTACTCTAAAGTTCTAAAAATGTGGGAAAGAATATAAGTAAAAATAATCTTAAGTGCACTTTAAGGAAAATAAGTGCAGCTTTGATATTGTTGAATTCAGTAATTGAAAAGGTAATCTATAATGCCATTTGCATAAGTACTTTTATTAATGTGTCATTTGGATGTGTATTTCTATTAATGTATTTTTAAAGTACTTTATAATTTGTTTTGTCTAAAATGTCTAACTTTCCTTTAGGCAGGTATTTTATATTTAACAACATGACCTTTCACCTATTACAGTACTTTGAAATTATTGTACCAAATATATATTCTTTGTTTTATTTGGTAAAATCTAAAGGATTACATGTATCATTTTTATTTTGTCTAGCTTCTACTGAAAATAAAATTGATGTGGCTGCCATCAAGGAAAAGGTTAAGAAAGCAAAGAATAAGAAACTGGGAGCTCTTTCAGGTGAAAAAGTTAAGCTTAAAATGGAAGCAGATGAAAAAAGAAAGAAGAAAAAGTAGCATTAAAAAAAGTCCCTAAATGAGAACTCATGAAGCTATATCCTTTTGTAAAGTATTTTGAAATACTGGGGCGTCAACAGCCTATGTAATAAGGAATACTCTGATTACATTTTCTGAGTTTGTGTCATTCTTCAAAATAGTGTTTATATAAACAACTGTTCTTTATAAATAAGAATTATTGTATTCCCTGTGTGTTTTTTGAAAAATGTAATGCTAAGTGGTGTTTACATCTTTGTATACATTGCACCTTATCTGTTTTGGCATGTTTTGCCTAAGCATGATTTTAGGTGTAATTTTTAGGTAGTTTATGTAAAGATTTTTGGAATGTGGTTATTGTAATTGTCCATCAGTTCCAGTGTTTGATGCCACTGGTTAGTCTTTAAATAAAATCATGTCCCATCATTTGGATTTCAGCAAAATAAATACAGATTTTACAGTGTTCTCTTTAATGAAAATGAGTAAACATTTAGGCTTCTTTTTATGATCTTATTTTATGTTTAAGATTAAACAACCCACAAGCAAAAAAAGCACCTCTTAAATCCATTAATTACTATTATGAGTCTACGAAAGTGGTAAACCAAAGACCTCAGATTGCAAGAGAGCAGGGAAAACCAGATGTTTAGAATTGAAGCAGCATGCAACAAATTATGTAGAAATGTTTTTAGTAACGAGGGCCAGTGGAGTCATTTATTTAGAATCACCTAAATCTAGCATATTCATTTTGTAGTTTTAGAAGCTGAGACAGAGGCTGGGCTACTTACTGAAATTCACAGCCGTAGCAGCCTGAAAACAATGCTTATTCGTAGAAAAGTGGAAGGTAAAAAATGAGTTTATTCTAGAGTGAGGAAATGGAACAGATTTTTCTTTTGATTAAAGGTTTACTGCAACATTTTTTTCTGAAATGTTTTAAAATTAGAAATAAGAAATATACCCAACCATTATTTTAAAGAAAAAAAAACAAAAACAAAATAAAAACCACATATGAATGAATTGTGTTTTTTCTGGATTTTATCAGTTCAGATTAACTAAATGAGGATATCTATGTTTGACCCAAATGGTTATTATAGCAATCAGTATTAGGATTGGTGGACTAACAATGAGAAAGAGAGATAAGTATCTGTTGCGTGAAAATACTGGCCAGTCAGGATACACAGTAGAGTAGTAACCTGTGAAACAAACATAAATATCCTCTTAAATATTATTTCTCAGAATGCAGTAATATAATTCGCATAAATCTTAAAGGCACAATTAAAGATTTATATACATACGTGTGACTTTGTCTCGCTGTGGGTTAGCTGTAAAGGCAGACAAATAGGTACTGGTGAGGCTCTTATTTTATTTCATTTTACCACTATTGTAAGTGGAAAATCATTTTATGTACCATAACCAACAAATAAATACAATTAAAAATTAAACCATTAGAATTTAAAACTAAAAATAATTATTAGTAACAATGTGAGCAATTCATTAAAATATTTTCCTGGGAATAAGTTCCTCCCTGAAAAGAATATACTATTTATGATCAGTCAGTAATAAAGAGACTGTGACCTCTTACAGGGATTTGGTTCTCATCACGTCATAATTATTCCTCTCCTTTCATTGAGCTTTATTCAGATTTTGACATTCAGAGGAGTAGGTAGAAAATTCTACATCTGCCTGAGCCTTCTTGATACTTTATTAAATAGATACCTTTTCTACATCAGTTCTGTGCCAGCTGCTGTTGAATTCTGTGGTGGAATCCAGCAAGGAGCTGGCTGGGTGTCTGTGAGCATCCCCAAGCATCATACCTGTATTTGGGCTTTGTCTGTGGTGGATTGCCAGGGAGCTGCTGCTGCTTTAACTTTTTTTGGGCATTTAATACCATGAAATCAAGGATTTGCTGTGCTAGTTATATTCTTTCTCCAATGTTAAATATTCAGCTCCTGAATATTGAAACTAATGTGCATTCATGTACTTGCTAGAATCATCCCAAGTATCATTGGCATACCCGGCATATTATGCAGAACCATCCTGATTGGGCCCCCACGGGTATTTATTAAACTTGCCAATGGTACCTACAGGACCAGAAAGGAACTTTTTTCTCTGGTATTTGTTATAATTTGTCAGATATGGAATCTGCTAAATAAAAGCTTTTATCCTCTAACCCTTACCCCTCATGCATGGTAGCTTATTTGCCCTTAATTTTCTTAAGCCCCAGGGCTTTTTCATACCGAACCACAGCCTTAATTTTCTGAATATCCCACAAGATTAGAAGCTATTTCAAGCTAGTTCCAAAATCAAAAGCTAAAAGTCCAGGAACTTTCTTCTTGTCATACAGAGTTGTTACTAATTACTAGATTTTTAAAGAGAAGGAATATTTTTTAAGAAAATAAGCCTTCAAATTAGTGCTTATTTGCCAGCCAGAGTAGAGTATAAGTGAATTAGCATAGTTCCTACCTGTTTGAAATTTAGACTCTAGAGGGGAAGAGAGCTAACCAGTAGCAATAATTAAATTACTCTTTAAATAATTTAAAATAATTATTAGTTTTCATCCCGATTTTAAAGAAGCAGCATTTAAGCATTTTTATGCCACGACAATTGTTCATGGCATAAAAATGTCACAAAATTTGGGCATAAAGAAAATACCAAGTAAACTCAACATTTGGGTGTACAGGAAGGATGAATTTGTGCTTAATAGGTAATATTTATTGAGTGCTACTGTATGCACGACTCTTGTTCTAGATATAAATATTTTTTTCTTTTTTCCTTAATCTGTTTCATCAAACAGATGATACTGCCATCTACATTTTATTATTGAGGAAACCCGTTCCTGTGGTGGCCCAAGGTCACAGTGGTGGAACTGGAAATTGAACTTGGGCATATTATTTCAAGAATGTGTGGTTTTAATTCCTGTGTTATACTGCCTAACTGGAGGGAAAAAAATACTATGCTTTGTAGTGCTGAAGCAACATGAAAGGAAATAGTCAATATGTTGATACTCTGAGAAGAGATTGCAAAGCTGCTACACATTACCACGAGTTCTTTTAGCAAAACTGCCGTTAAGTGAAATGAATGGTTAAACCAGGAAAGCGATGACTGGCTCAGAAAACTGATTGAAAAAGGGTGGCTGTCTGTACCTGGAGTGAAGATGAGAATTCAGAGTTTACAAAGCAGTTTGTTTTTTGTTTTGTTTTGTTTTGTTTTTGTAATCTTGCTGAAATTAGCAAATCTTGCATCTACAGTTTTTATTCTCATAGTCATTCTCCGTTTACTGATTACAGCTAAGAAGTCTATTATCGGCTTCCTTAAATTTACCTTAAATACATGTTCATTATTAGGACAGTAAGCCATCAGTTTGATTGCTACCTGATGCCAACTTCCCTGAAAATTGCTATTAGGATAAAGCCAATATTTGCATCCTTAATTCCACAGTTCTAATCGTTTCAGACACATTGTATTATTGGTAGATTTTTCATTTTACTCACTGCAGAGATTATCCAAACACTTGTCATTATTGGGACAGGCACTGCAAGTAGATCCTCTTTTGTATGGCGTTCGGTAGCTTTGTCTATAAAATAGAAAAAAGCTGTACGTTTGGAGGGATTTTTTTTTTTTTTTTTGCAACGAAATTTAGTATGAATCTTTGACTAAATCCATAGGATAGAAGTCCACGGATTCAGAGGGTTGGTGAGGGAAATGGAAGTAGAAGCCTGTTAACATTTACAGAGTTTATGGTGTCTGTCTGTGTCTGCGAACCTATATTTTCACCTCATTTAATTCTTAAGACAACTCGGAAAATTTATTTTTATTTTACAGATAAGGAAATTAAAGCTCTTAAGAAATTATCTTGTCAAAAATACAATGTATACATGTTAGAGTCCCAAGGGAACCTGAATTTGACTCCAGGGCAACACTCTGCCTACTTAACTGTCTAGCTTGTGCGATTACTACTATCCGAAAAACTGCCCATCCTAAGGTATCATGACCCATACTTACTCTTCTCAGGTTAGCAAGCCTCCTTAGTTTTTATTGGACAGGACTCATTTGCCTGAGTTGAGTACCTTCCAAAAGAAAATAACAAGAGATTGGGGGAATTTCTAAAGGGCAGTTTGTTTTCATGTAAAAGATGTGAGGTGAATAATATATAGTAACTACTGTACTAAGCTAAGAATCCTTGAATGAATTAATTTTCACAGTAACCTATGGGTAAGACACTGTTATTTATATATCTGCAATACAGCTAGAGGCTGAGGCACAAAGTAATTGACCAAGGTCACACACTAGAAAGTGAAACATTCAGACTTTTAAATCCCCATGAACATCTTCAGAGTAGTAATAATGAGACTTGCAGGTGCATTTCAGTAAATCTGCCATTGTACTCATCTGTCTCTCTTTTTTTTTTTTTTAAGATTTTATTTACTCATTCATGAGAGACACACAGAAAGAGAGAGAGAGAGGCAGAGACACAGGCAGAGGGAGAAGCAGGCTCCATGCAGGGAGCCCAACTTGGGACTCAATCCTGGGTCTTCAGGATCATGCCCTGGGCCGAAGGTGGCACTAAACCACTGAGCCACTGGGGCTGCCCTACTCATCTCTTGTGGAAAGGAGTTCTTAACTTTTTTTGTGTCATGGTGGAGCCGATGGACTCTCAAAATAGTTTATTTTTACTTTTTTGTTGTTGTTGTTAAGTAAGCTCCATGTCCAGTGTGGAGCTCAACACAGGGTTTGAGCTCACAGCCCCGAGATAGAGACCTTAGCCAAGATCAAAAGCTGGACACTTAACCAATTGAGCCACCCAGGTGCCCTAAATGTTTGTTTTTAGGTGCATAAAATCAAGTTTGTAAGATTATAAAGGAAACTAAGTTTAAATAGTGATCAAAATGTTAGAAATATTTGTGATACAGCAATATGTGCTTCTTTGTTTAAGTATTAAATAAGACCTAGCAAGAAGTCTAATGATTCTTATCCCTTTCATGATAAATTAAAACCATATTTTAAGATATCTGCAGCAAGTAGAATGTGATACGAAAATATCTGGTATTTACAAAGATAGACGTAGTACCAACACCAGGTCACATACTGCTGATGTGACTAAAGCGTTGTTTTCGTACATAATGAAATGTAATTTTCAGTAGAGGTGAATGACAATAAACATGTAACTTTTTTCTAATCCAAGTTTATGGCCTGGACTCCCCTCCCCTAACACTATACCTTTACCTCCAAAGTTAAGGAAGTTTGGTTAAGAACCAAACTTAAGGAGACATTACTATTAAAATATTAGCGCCTCATTTCCAACACCAAATACATGTTCTAATCTTGTTTGGCTCCAAATTAATTTAGGTTGATTCAGAAACTAAGTTTATCTTCATGTTTACACTGTGGAAAATAGTCAAAGGAATATTCTGGTAACAATTATAAAAGACATCCGAGGTGTGCATTAATCACAATGACATCTTTCATTGTTAGAAAGCACAGTACTCGTTGAGTGGTCAAGTTCTAGAGTGTTTATAATAAAATCATTCATGCGATTTCATTCTTTGTTGAATTGTGATTTCCACACTATAGAGAAGATGGAGAACTTACTACCAAAAGACAGGCTAAAGACAAGGCAGTTGTGAATATTAGGGAAATGGCAGATTCATCCCGGGAGAAACATGCTCCTGGGAAGGCCTGCGTTTATGTGGATGGGAACAATGGAGACCCAGGGCCATGAAGGATTCTCATAAAGAAGCAAGAAATTTTAGTGTTTCCCTGGTAGCCTGAGCAAGAAGAGAGAGGGCCCCAGGACACAGGAAAAGTCAGGTTTTCTTGTTGTTTCTTTGTTTTTTACCGTATTCTCTGTGCCCAGCATAGGGCTCAACAACCTCAAGATCAAGAGTCACAGGCTTTCCTGACTATCCAGCCAGGCACCCCCCAGAAAAAAAATTTTTTTTTTTTGAGATTTTATCTATTCATGAGAAACACATAGACGCAGAGACACAGGCAGAGGGAGAAGCAGGCTCCCTGCAGGGAGACCGATACGGAACTCAATCCCGGGACTCCAGGGTCACGACCTGAGCTGAAGGGAGACGCTCAGCCACAGCCACCCAGGCGTCCCCAAGATAAGATTTTTAATGAAAAGGGTAAATATAAGTAAGGGTCATTACGGCAGGGTACAGGAGGTAGTATCTGCTGGTCAAGATTGTCATTTCCTCTTCCACACGGGATCTTCTTTTCCGCTTGTCACAAGGTCACCTTGCTCAGGGAGGCCCAAGGGAAGGAAGGGATAGTTGTGTCCACGTTTGAAACATGCCGATCAGAATGACCGGAAGTAGCCAGGACGAGGGGTCGAAACTCCCCAGCAGTTAGGGGCTCTGGAGCAGGAGTTCGAGGTGACAGGAGAACCAGGCGCCCTGCACCCCACCCTTTGGAAATCTCAGACATACGGGGGGCGGGAGTGGTACTGGACTTCTTACAATTCTGTGGTATGGGGGCCTAGGACTGTTTGCACCAGAAGGAGTAGAAACTGAGGACATCCCGACCTAGTGCCCGTGCCCGTCACCCGCACTGTGCTCTCCAGTCCGTGTTCCGTGTCTACAGAACGATCTCCCATTTAAAGCAGGTCCTGGGGATCCCTGGGTGGCGCAGCGGTTTGGCGCCTGCCTTTGGCCCAGGGCGCGATCCTGGAGACCCGGGATCGAATCCCACGTCGGGCTCCCGGTGCATGGAGCCTGCTTCTCCCTCTGCCTGTGTCTCTGCCTCTCTCTATCTCTCTGTGACTATCATAAATAAATAAAAATTTAAAAAAAAAAAAAAAAAAGCAGGTCCTGTCACTCACTTGCTTAAAAGACCTGGGTGATTCCTCTTGCGACGTGGCTACAGTTAACGCAGCCCCGGCCCCCGAGGCCTGAGCTGACTGGCCAGGGGCAGGCCACCCGGTGGCCCTCGCACTCTGCTCTTCCGTCCTCTCCAGAATCCTCGCCGCAGAAGCTTTGCAGGTGTTTTCTGCAGGACGTCTGTAAAGTTCCCCACGCGCCCGGATTCTCTTCTTCATGCCTACACTCAAATACATCACTTTATCCAAGTAAAGCCCCTGCCCGTCGATAGCGTTGACTACAGTAGTAGTGCTAGTTCTTTCGTGACTCCTTTCATCATGCAGTTATTTTACTTGTATTTTTATTGTCTCTGTGCCCCATGTGAGCGGGGACTCCGACTGGCTGGTTCTCCTTCGGAGCTCAGTAAACAAATACTTGTTGAATATTTGAAGGTATAAACCCATTGATTTGTATGAATAAGTGAATGTCACCCTACAGAAGCATTATAACTGGTTATTAGTGTTACGACTTACTGTTTAGAACTCTGAAGTGAACTAAAGGGAGTCTAAACCAGGAGACTTCACCTCCGTGTCTCCTTGTTGTAACCACAATATCTGAATACTTCTCAAATATTCACCTTTGCCAGCTGTTGCACATAACCTGGTGCTTCACATCGCTTTCTCAAGTAATTTTCATAGCTGCTTGGTGAGTAGTTGGTGCTTTCATTATCCTGATCTTTTACAGAGGAAACTGAGGTTCAGAGAGGTTAAGTAACTTGTCCAGGGCCCCACAGTAAGTGAGTCTCAAGACCCTGCATCTTAACCATTAAACTATATAGATGTTGCGAAAAGTCACCACTGATTGACTTAATGGCTTTGGCTGTTTTTTCCTGATTATTCCCTATTTTCTGACTTTGGGGTTTTCAGTCAAAGCTGACACCTGATTTTGGTCCCTCCACTCCCACCTACACTCAGACTATCAAACATTTCTTCTGAATTTTAGGGGAAGAGAGCCGCCTTCTAGCATATCTTTTGGAATCCCAAAGATTGGTAAAATTCAAACAAAATTCAAGGTCAACCGATTAAAGAAAAGATTGTTGTATATATGACAGTTAAAAGCTTTAAAGTATAAACAACTTCCATAAATCATTAAGAGAATCACTCCAGTGGAAAAATTAGCAGACTATAGGATTCACAAAAGAAGGAATGTGAGTAGGCAGTCAGATGAAAATCTGTTAATCACTAGTAGTCAAAAAGAGATGCAAAAGAAAACACAAGGTGACACTTTGAATCAAATTAGAAAATACTAAAAAAATACAACATCCAGTTCTAACGAAGGAGTATACATCGGTATAACAGCAGAGGGTAAGTTGGCCGTATGCATCTTTAAAAACTTAAAGATGATCATACCTTTTACTTGGTATAGTATTTCTAGGAATTGTGGGGAAATCCACAAAGTTAGGACCAAAGTTCTATACAAGGTTTTTCATCAGATAGTAAAAGAAAATACAGACAATCTAAACTCTTGAGTAGGAGAAGCTGCTGTGTGACCACGTAGAGCACAGACCCAGAAGCCAGACAGCCCAGGTCACCGTCCAGCTATGACACGGTGACATGTGAAATAGTCACCAGCTCTGGAGCCCTGGGCAGACTACTCACCCGGTCAGCACTTCCATTCTCTTATCTGCCAAACAGGGATGGTAAGAGGACCTGTCTCAAGACGTTTCGTGAAGATTAAGTAAGTAAATATGTGCTAAGCCCTTGGAAGAGTGTGGAGTGGGGCCTGGGTGGCTCCATCAGTTAAGCATCCTTGGTATCCATTCAGGTCTTGATCTCGTGGGTCGTGGCCTGGAGCCTCAGATGGGGCTCCATGCTCAGCGTGGAGTCCGCTTGAGATTCTCTCCCTGAGCCCTCCACCTGCACACCCACCATGTGAGCCTCTCTCTCTAATAAATGAATAAAATCTTTTTTAAAAAGTGTTTAGCATATAGTAAGCATTGTGTAAGTATTACTTTATTTTTTATAGTGGAAATATATATGTTTAATCAGCTGGACTCAGGTTACATGATCCCAATTTTTTTTTAAGATTTTATTTATTTATTAGAGAGAGAGAGGGCACAAGCGGGGTTAGGAAGGGCAGAGGGCGAGGGAGAAGCAGGCTCCCCACTGAGCAGGGAGCCCTCTGGGGGCTCAATCCCTGGACCCCAGGATCAGGACCTGAGCTGAAGGGAGAGCCTTAACTGACTGAGCCCCCAGGTGCCCTAGATGTACTCAGTTCCATGGACAACAACCCAAGCACCGTAGTAAAGAGCCAGGGGAACACATGCTTCTGTCCATCGGGCCTGACGGGGCGGCGGCCGGGCCATGAGGTCGCGGAGCTGCTTCTCAGCGTGGCCTAGCGCACGTCCATGGTGATTCCATGGTTGTGTTGTGCTTCCTTCATGACTGACTCAGCAGCGGGGGAACTCGAAGGCACCGTGATCAAGCCGGTCTCGTGGAGGCGCCCTTTCACAGGTATTTGGGCTGCCTTTGGAGCTGAGTCGGTGTGGTGAGAGCAGACCTTTCAGCACCACCTTCTTGGCCTTGACAGCCTTGGCTTTGGCTCTGGGAGGTACAGGGGCTCCCTCCTCCACCTTCAACGCCACCTTTGTGAAGCACTGCTCTCATTGTTTTTCTGATTACCGACACTATGTTTAAAAGTTTAATGATGTGGAGAATGCTCTTAGTATAATTTTAAGTATAAAACGTGCGTTTCCAGTATGATCTCCATTTTCTCAAAAATGACATGTAGGATTCATAAACACACATATATGTTTAAAGAGAGCTAGGGGAGGGAGTATGTCATGGGTCTACCCTGATTTCCAAAGGAAGAAAAACTGTACCCATTTCAAAACCAAAACTTGCAAAATTAAATGAAATAAATTATGTAAGTTGAGAAATTCAGATTTTTTTGTTTTGAAAATTGTGTAAAACATGCCAAGTTTGTAATAAACCCACACATACGAAGCAACATCAGTCCTCCCATTTTGGGGTGTTATTACTGTTTCCCATTGATCTACATCCCTAAGAACATTTTAGTCTTACCACTCAAAAATACCACTCTTTGTGTTTATGTAGTGCTTGTAAAGGGTGCACACAGACACGCATATATTACAAAAAAAGCACCAGGTATTAATGGAGTAAATCCCTGCATAGAGGAATTAACGAGGATATTAATTTCCTTTTTTACACTTTCCTTATACCAAATTTCTATAATGAAGATAAGACTTCTAAAGTAGATTCAAAAAAATTTTTTTTAGAAAGAGGTTGATTTGGATACTTACCCTGGTCCATAGTTGCATATGAAATGCGCTGCGTTGGAAAATTGCAGGCCGGCAACTGTGGAACAGTACTGTACTGCGCAGCCAACCTTGTAACTGTCTGCCCAGACGACCTGAGAGAAAGTCAGGAGAGACAGGAAGGTGAACGTGTGAGGCTGATGAGGGCTTCATCCACACAGCAGGGCGCTCACTGTCCTCAGGAAGAGCCATTGCTGCCAGGGGTGCTCCGGCGCTCAGAATTCAGTTGGAAATGGGACTTGTGATGGTTATTACTGGGCTGTGAGCGTGTGAGATAAACGTACACAACACGAGACCATTTCTGGCACAGAAATAAAGTAGTGGGTACTGGGGAGGAGCGGCTGAGGCAGGTGTCCGGGAAGGCCAGGAAGCGGGGACGACCGACCACACACAAGGCTTGAATGTGGGAGCAAAGCCTGTGGGCGGGTGGGTGGCACACAGGCCTGAGCTGGGAGCTGGGAGCTGGGAGCTGGGCTGGGACCAGGGAATGGGGATGGTGACGCGGTGCACAGGCCCGAGCTGGGAGCTGGACTGGGACCAAATAGAATCTGTTCTCCAGGAAAATGTGTTACATATATAGGAATATTATTCAGTCATAAAAAAGAATAAAATCTATATTTTAAGTTCCTCGGGTGATTACTATGCACGCTAACTGGGTGCAATGTCTCCCGTGTGTTCCTTTTACTATCACCTTAGTACATCATTTTATATTTTTTATCCTTTGATCTTTGAGCACTTTCTTCAGGTGTTTGTTACCTCGAGTATTCTCCATCTTTGGGCTTCCCACACACAACTCTTGAATGCTTTTACCTTTGGCTTTTGTTTTCTGTTCTGTTTCCAAGGATATGAAATGTTAGTTTCCATTCACTGCGTTTTATTTACTTATTAAGATTTTTATTTATTTGCTCATGAGAGATGCAGAGAGAGAGGCAGAGGCAAAGGCAGAGGGAGAAACAATATCACGCTGTGAGCCAAAGGCAAATGCTCAACCACTGAGCCACCAAGGTGCCCTGCATTCATTTTGTTTTAATTGGTCTCTTTTTAAGTCAGTTTGTGATTAACACAGAGTAAATGACATCCTTTTTAGGTATACAGTTCCATGAGTTTTGACAAAAACATAGCTGTGTAGCCACAACCTAGAACATTTCCATCACCCCCAAAAGTTCCCTTGTGCTCCTTTGTGATGAGTTCTTGCCCCCAGCCCTGGCCCCTGGGAATCACCAATCTGTTTTCTGTCCCCATTGTTTTGTGTTTTCCAAAATGTTATATAAATGGAATCAAATGTTATATAAATGTAGCTTTTCCACCCTGGCTTCTTGCACAAAGCATAAGCATTTGAGATCCATTTGTGCTGTTGGGTTCACTACTTTACTGCACAGATGTCCCACGGTTTACTTTTCATTCCAGTTGGTCTTTTTTCAAAAGCTTGAAATGGGTATGGGCATTCAGGTTCTGGGTTCAACCTGTGGGCTCTGGGGTTACAATGACTGAGTTCCTATTCCGGCTCAGCCACTCACCGTGTGACCTTGGCCTTGGCTTCCTTGACTGTTTAGTGAAGATAACACTACCGACTCCACGGGCCTATTTCGACATTCTCAGTGGGCTAGTAAGAAAGCGCTCAGAACAGCTGCTGCAGCCTAGCAAGCCCTCAGCACATGTTCATGTTTTATTCTCTAATTTTTTTCTGTTTCAAAATTTTTGAAGACTATCTTTGTATCAGACAGATTCCTGTTGTATGTTTTCATTTCCTTTAGTATGGTGAAGAAAAATAAGTAATTATAAAAAAATAGTGAGAACCACTGATTACTGGGAATTTACTTGAGGCCAAGGTAGTGTTGAGCGCTTTACATGCAGCCTCAGGTGTAACTTCATGACACATCACTAAAGAGACATGGCCCTGGTTTTGCAGATGAGCGTTGAAACCTACTTCTGCTTCACCACAACGTACTGTGGGCACAGTTCACACCCTGAGCACGCTGCCATCCAAGTGCTTTCCCTTTTCACGGAACTAGGAACCACTCTCTGTACCCTTCTAACAAAAACATTCCGTCTGGGAGCCTACTGGGGCAGACACCTCTGCCCTTTGGAGCTAACATCCCCTTCCCAACATCCTTCAAGGCTCAGTATGAGTTCTCCTGGCTCGATATCGGGCACCATCTCACAAGCGTAGTAACACTGCAACATATGTTAAACCAGGTAGAGAAACTGAAACGTGTCCCACCTCCTTTGGTTGAGTAACTGTAAAAATAATGATCTCAAGAGGGTGGCAGTGCGGCCTAGACTGAACAAAAATGAGATCTGTGGTGCCAATTAGGGCTCATTCTCAGCACTACCTAACCTAAGCAGCTGCCCCTATCTTGAAGTCAGGCAACTCCCAAGTTTTATAAGGGCGGACTGCCTGCAACAAAATAATCTCCCATATTAATGTACCAGAACTCTTCCAGAGTGCAAACCTATCATCTCCAGTGGAGACCAAGCTGGAGTGTTGAAGCGTTGACCTAATGTGTCAAGAAATCCCAAACCTGTATGAGTGAGTAATTGGATCTACGTCTATTGTCTTTACTCCGTACAACGAACCCCCACCAGCCAAAATCTGAAAATAGCTTGCTTTTTATTAACAGAAGATGAGGCTAAGTGAGAGGTCATACTGCCACCTGAGGTCATCTCCAGCAAGAGTTTAAAATGGCAGCTGAGTAGTCTTGACTCTCCAGTATAAGATTTCTTGCAAGGATGAAACCATTACATTGTAACACAAAGTCATCTTTAACCAGGCTGTTGAGGTGTTCCTCCAGTGTAGCTGCTAAAAAAACAAGAGATCTAACCTTTGTTAACGCCCACAAAGTACCCGCCCTGACCAGATGATTCATATGCATCCTACTATTACTCCTCACCCATTCCTGATGCCTGACCCAGCTCCTTCCTCTTGCGAGCTGTGTCACCTGAGAAAACAACTTCTCCTTCTTTCTTCCTCTTCTCCTTCTTCCTCTTCCTCCTCCTCCTCCTCTTCTTCCTCTTCCTCTTCTTCCTCTTTTTTGTACTAGGCAAAGAGCTTTATTAACCGTGTTTCAAACATTATTCTCAGGCTTCTAGAGCTTAATCAGCTGCAAAGAATGAATGGCGTCTAAACCAAAACTGAAAAGAACTGCAGTGTCCAAGAAGCTGGGGCTTAAAAATGTCAGAGATCCAGATTTTATCAGATCCACGAACATTTTATCTTATTATTTTGTAAAGATTTATTTTTTATTTTATGTGAGAGAGAATGTGAGCAGGAGGGAGGGGTAGAGGGAGAATCAGACTCCCTGCTGAGCAGGAGCCCAGACTGGGGTGGGGGGATGACCCAGTGCTCCATCCTGGACCCCAGCATCATGACCTCAGGCAGACACTCAACCAACTGAGCCAGCCAGGCGTCCAGGAACAAAATTTTTAAAAGCAGTCATAATATAAAATAGCAGCTCCCAGTAACTTCTTCAAGTTCTATCTCCTTCAGCATTGGGCTCCATTCAGTTTGCTGTGTTCTCGGAAGCTGCATCAACTCCCCAGGATCCGGACCGTCACCCGCATCCTACTCTCCGGGTCTCCCGTCCACACAGTGGTGGGCCGAGCTTCAGCAGCCTCCCTGGACCCGGCCCGGCCACCCGTGGGCACCAGGGCACCTCCCCTCGGTTTGTGAACAGCCACCCCCCAACCCAGAGACATTGTTCACTCCTCACTTCTGCAAGGAGAGCAGCAGTGGATGGGCCCCGCATGGTGGGCCCCCCGTGGGCGGCCAGGTCCTCTCTCACAGAGCGCACGGGCCCACGCGGCTCGCAGCTTCCAGGCTCAGGAGCGTCTCTTTCCTCTCCTTGGAGCAGAAATCAGGCCCTGCAGGGGTGCTAGGCTCTCAGGGTCTCCTGCAGACCAGCTGAGACTGGGTGTGCGCGGGATGCAAGAGCTGCGCAACAGCGTCCGGACCCCTCTGCGCCTGTGGGTGCACCCGGGTGTGACTGCGGCGCCCTCCCAGGTCTGCAGTGACCTGCGAGTGACACCTTAAGCCGCGGGGAGCGGAGTACCAAGCTCCCTTCAGAGTGCTTGCTGCGGCTGTCTTGCCCCAGCCCAGGTGTCCCTGGGCCTGGTCCCCAGGGGCAGAAGGTGCTCGTCTCAGAGAGAGAACAGGGAAGGATCTGCAGCTTGGGCCCTGACACCTGCGTAGGAGTGGACTCTTTCAGGCCCCAATGCTACCCCTTCTCCGCTCATCCCAGATATAAGAGACACCCTACAAGTGCGCTTGGCTATTTGGGGAGGGCCAGCTCTGAAATCTCAAGTCTACTTGATGTCACATTAAGTTCCTGCCTTTGGTCCTTAGTCCCTGGACGATGGACATGGAGCGTGACCTGGTCGCCTAGGGGTCTGCGCTCAGCTTACCAGCCCTTTGATCTTCGTGTATTCGGGGTGCTGGGCCACTAGCCATTCTTCTGGGGTTCAAGGCTCATTGGTACCCACTGTACACCCTGTTCATTTTGCCTGGAATCCTCTTCCTTTTCATTTGACAAACTCTCACTTCGTTTTCTAGAACCAAGGGCTCCGGCTCTGGCTGCGTAAGCAACTGCCGCCGCCTGTTCCCCCCTCTGCCCGGATAGCTTGCCGTGTCCTCTGCTCACACGGCACCTTGCCGGCTTCTCCACGTCGCCCCAGGCATGTCCCCTCTGACATCTACTAACACACGTCTCTCCTGGAACAAGTCACCTCCCAAGGGCCAGGCGCCGCCTGCGTCCTCCACTCCCTGCCCTACCCCGGATTCCTGCTCACGTTCCCGGCTTGGCAGCTGTAGTCCTCACACGGTGTTAGGACGTAAGCTGCTCTCCCGGGCTCTGTTTCGCAGGGGTCTGCAGAGACCTGTGATCGGTGGCCGCCTTACATGGCACCTGGCGCAGGTTAGACGCTTAAACAGGGAATGAATGACAGTCGGTACTCTCAAAATGACAGTTTTCGGAGATTTCACCAGCGCCGTGTTTAATGGCACCAGGTACCACTTGTACCACATGGATTTGGCTTTCTGGCCCGCTAGGATGTATGGAATTCTGATGGAATCAATTTTCTGATTAAAATGTTTTGTAAACATAAGCCAAGATAAATGGTTATGGGATACATGTAGGGGAAACCTTATTTATAGTTTCAAGAAAGGGGTCAGTGCTACTGGTGGTTTGATGGCTCCTCCTTGCTTAGGATGATCTTGAGATGAAAATGTCACCGAAATCTGCCCTTCCTCTCACATCATAATAATACAGAGCCATGCCAAACCTGTTTACCTGTAACAGCACAGGTAGGTGACAGGAGAGGCTCTATAGGCTGAATTACGTTGAAAGTCTTTCCAACAACATTTTGCTCTTTAAAAACCCCTATTAATTCAAGGTAACTACCTTGTTTGTGAGTAAGGAACAGCAGGGCTAGGTAGGGAGAGATAGAAGGCTACAAGATCAGGCTCACAGAAATCCCAAAAATGCGGAGATGTAAGGAAGCCAGAGATAAGGGAGCAAGCAGGCCACCCTGCCCTGGGTGTGGGCAGGGAGGGTGTCATTTTTATGACAGTCACCTGTGAAGCAAAAAAAACCAGGCCCCAAAGGAAGCCATTAAAGTGGTATCACGAGTCCTCACTCAAACCAGGACGGCACAAGGATCTCAAGGCCACAAGCTTCCCAGTCAGTTCTCAGTAAGGGACACACCGGTCCGGACCCCCCACTGCTGAGAGCTCTCTCCGCGTCCTCACCCGATACAACGCTGTCGCTCTGGCTCACTGTCCTGCATCCCAAGACTCACTCTTTGACTCTGTGAGACAAGAACCTCGCTCTCCCGCTTCATGACAATGTTTCCCCCTCATTCCTCATTTCAACACATTCTTGTCCATTAGAATCAGTCAGACATGACTCAGCACCTTAGTCACTGGCGTGACAGGGATGGCCGGGAAGTGAAAGGGAATGAATTAGCCACCTTGAGTTAAAGCAAAACAGTCTCAGTCGGGAGCCTCTGAATGTGGCCACTGGGACGGAATACAGGAGATCTGGGGGCGGAATAGGTGCAGGAGGGTTATATGCGTTTACATGCTGGCCTGTCCATGGTTGTCTTCCTCCTCGTGTGACACGTCTTGGCTCTCCACCGCGCTTGACAGGACAGGGGGACATGGAATCGCTGTTCCTTCAGGGGAGCTTATTTCCCCCAACTGTATGGTCCCAAGTCAGGGGCCTCCAATTCCATGGGAGATGCACACCCGAAAACCCGTTCACTCCTAAAGTCCTCTGGTGGCTCTCAAATGGCATTAAGTGCCCCAGGGAGGTACTGCTACCAGAATATTCAGTCTGTCCAGGTTGGTGAGCCTCACATTTTATGTTTATGCACATAACGGAACCCTTCATGCACCACCTCTTCTGTGTCTGCAATTTGCTCCAGTTTATTTATTTATTTGAGAAAGACAGAGACGGGCAGAAAGAGCACAAGTGGGGAGAGGGGCAGACAGAGAAGGAGAAGCAGGCCCCCGCTGAGCAGGGAAATGGGGTGCGGGGCTCCATCCAGGCCCCGAAATCATGACCTGAGCCAGAGGCAGACGCCTAACCCACTGAGCCACCCAGGCGCTTCTGCCCATGCATTTATTTTTAAGATAAGCTTGCACCCCCGGCTCTTTCATATTTGCAGGTGCAGCAGCTTACTATGGATTTTCCGAATGCCAGATTCCAGTTTTCTCCTTACTGTTAGAAAGATTGATTTCAAGAGAATCCAGGGCAGACACTTACCTGAGTGTAATGGCCACAGACCTTGTTGCATTTCTGCGTCTGGAAATCATAGTCGTGAACTTCATCGTACCAGCTTGTGATGGCTGAAGACACAGAAAATATGGACACAGACCCAGTCCAGATGTTCTCTCCCACCGAAGTGAAGTTTGGGTGCAGCGTCTTTGAGTGCAGCTGTCCATTGTGTTCAAACCTACATTTTCTGGCCCAGGCTTTGGCAATTCGGGCGAGTGCCGGGTCCCAAGTCTGCAAAAAGAAACATTAAACAGTAGGAGAATCAAGAATGAAAACCAGATTTCATAAAGATCTTTCAATTACAGAGAGGAGGAAAAGTTGAGAGGGATCGGCGTCCACCCTGGGAGGTGAGAAAGCTGGTCAGAGGCCCCCCAGCCTCATGCGGCTGGTGTGGCAGGCAGGGCCCCTCACACCCCTCAGGCTGCACGCTGCAGGCCGCACCACCGGGGAGCCCGGGAACGTCGCCCGCCGCCACCCCGGCCCTGAGCAGCCCCCCGTCCTGGCCCTGAGCAGCCCCCCGCCCTGGCCCTGAGCAGCCCCCTGCCCCAGCCCTGAGCAGCCCCCTGCCCTGGCCCTGAGCAGCTGCCACCCAGGCCCTGAGCAGCCCCCCACCCGGGCCCTGAGCAGCTGCCACCCAGGCCCTGAGCAGTCCCCCCCACCCCCTGCCGCCTCGGCCCTGAGCAGTCCCCCCACCACCTGCCTCCGCCCTGAGCAGTACCCCCCATCCCGGCCCTGAGCAGCTGCCACCCATGCCCTGAGCAGCCCCCCGCCCCGGCCCTGAGCAGGCCCCACCCTTTACCACCCTCGGGGGCACAGAGCCCTGATTTGCTCAGCCTTCACCCGGGGGCCCAGCCTCCCGGGAAAGCTCAGGTTCCTCCCAATGGAGACTGAGAGCCGATGCCAAGGAGTGGGCGCGGGGGGCAAGGTGAGCACGTGAGGGAGGAGGACCGGCGGTGGCCTGCTGGCTGGGGGACACAGGCCCCCCGCGCCTCGGGTGCATGTGGCCGTCCAGCCCGGACAGGCCAGCACGAAGCCTGGTGACCGCGGGGTGTGGACTCGCGGCTGCGTGACACCAGCTACTGTGGCCAGAAGGACACGGATGCTGTGGGGCCCAGTCTGTAGTTCTAGCAGCAACACCCCCCACCCCCCACCCCAGGTGCTCAGAACCAGAAGCCTTAGGCTGGGCTGCCAGCGGTGCAGCTGGGACTTGAACCCCAGCTCAGCTGTTCCTTTCCCGAGAGCCTGTGCCGCTTCCTGAGAAAGTCAATCCTCTGCCATCAGCAAAAAAAGTAAATTCAGAGACCAGACAAACACCCTTAAAACGCAGACAGGGAAGAAAGCCAGGGACACAGTGTGGAGTGTGTGAGCCGCCGGGAAGCGCTGGCGGGGGGGAAGGGGGGGGAGAGTGGCACGGGTGGGCTCCCGATCCCTTCCATCATGGTGGCCAGTCTGCTGCCCCCCTAGTCCCGATGGAAAGGAGCTTCTGGAGCAGTGAGGATCCCCGGGTGAGGCGGTGGGCGCCCCTTACCATGTACAGCATGTCGCTGGCCCTGGGGCTCACCTCCGATCGGAACTTGTTGTGAGCCCGGACGCAGGCTTGGCTGAAGGCTTCATCTTCGATGCCCGGCAGAGCTCCGGCAGCGACCCCCTCCCGGGGCAGCAGGGCGACGATCCACGCAGCCATGGCCAGCACCACTCGCATGCTCGGGGTGGCGGGGCGGCCACCGGGCCGGGAGACTGGGACCGCAGCCAGAGAGGCAGGACGGGAGCTCCTCGCAGGCTCAAAGGGCCGGGTTTCCCATATATGGTCGCTGCCCCTTGCAAGGTTAACCCTCCGTGTGCAGGGTGCTCAGGGCACACCTGCCGCAGAGCCTGGGCTGCAGGGCCCCGAGGTGGGGCTGCGGAGGGAAGAGCTGGAGGCTCGGGGACCAGGGCTCGGCAGCTGGGGAGCTTCTGCTGCTGAGGGACAGACATGCCTCTCACCGCCGCGAGCCTCTTGCAGACGCTCCTCCAGGCCTTTTAAGAGTCGCGTCAGCCAGTCGGGGTGTGTGGCCAACATGCTGACACATCCAGTCCCGCCGAGTGAGTCTGTGTGCCCGGGGGCCACGCAGGGCTGGCAGCGGCCTCTCCGCCTCAGAGCGTAGCCCCAGCTCCGCACACACCTGCAGGGCTCAGCAGGGGCCTCTCCCCGCCTCACCGCGTAGCCCCAGCTCCGCACACACCTGCAGCCTGGCTGCCTCCTGGCGAAGCAGGGCGTCCGGCTTCCTGCAGCCCCTGACACAGCGGCGCTGGCCGGTGCAACAAGCTGGCGGCAGGAACCCAGCGGCCGGCACCTTCTGCTGTGGGCACTCGGGTAGGAGGGCGACAGGCACCGGCCTGGGGAACTCAGGCAGCAGGGAGCTGGGCCGCGGGGCAGAGGCCCCCCAGCCGAGGTCCAGCCGGGGCGGGCACGGGGGGCTGAGGCCTCAGAGGGCTGCTGGGCGCTCGCCTTCCCGCAGCAGCAGTGCGGTCCCCGCTGAGCTCCAGACGAGCAGCCAGGACCAGGGGCTGGGACCCGCAGGGGCGAGGCAGGGGCGGGGCGGGGCGGGCACCCAGAGGGGGTCCCACGGGACGGCCAAGGGGCTTCACCTTGGCTTCAGGAAGGGTGGAAACAGACACAGGCCAGCAGAAGTGAGAGCAGAATACACACACACACACACACACACACACACAAGCACGCATGGGGGTGGAGGGAGGGGGAAGGGGGAGTGAGCGAGGGGAGGGGAGGGGGGGTGAGGGGGGAGGGAGGGGGTAGGGGAAGGGCGGCGGAGCGCCCCGGAGGAGGGCGGGAGGCTGCTGCCTGCTGGGGTCCGGGCTCCTCGGCGGTGCCCCCTGGTGCCCCCTGAGGCCCGCCCCTGGTGCCCCCTGGGGCCCGTGTCCCCTTCGGCCGCCGGGAACTGGTCAGAGCCAGGGCCGAGGCCAGGCAGCCTGCAGGGGGCTCCTGAGCCGGCACTTGCCGGGCCGGGCTAGCCGGGAGTCCGCGTGTCTGTCCCTCCCACGAGCCCGAGTCCGCGCGTCCGTGCCCCGCGGGGCCGCAGGTGGCCGCCCCGGCTCTGGGGATCGGGCACAGGCCGCGAGGGCCGCGGAGCCTCGGGGACCCACGGGCGAACCCACGCTCTGCCCCACAAGGCGTGTGCGGGTGGCGGGCGGGGGTCCTGGCGGGGGCGCGGCTGGGTCACGGCCCCCGCCCCGCCCCCACCCCTCTCCGGCTCCCTGCGCCCCATCTGGCTGGGAGTCCCGGCGGCAGAGGAAGAGCCGGGCTTCAAGGGAGGCCGGCGGGGAACACGCGGGGGTGGGCCGCGGTGGGGACACGCGGGCTCTCGTGACCCCGAGAGCGGTGACGCACACGGCGGGGGCACACGGCCTCGTGACCCGGAGACAGGTGACGTTAGACAGGGGTAGGGGACACGACCCCGTGACCCGTAGAGCGGTGACGTCACACGGGGGTCCCCGGGCCTCTGGAGCGATGGGCTGCTCTTGGGCTGCGCGCAGAGCGAGCGGGAGGCTGCGGAGGCTCCGCAGCGGGGGCTTGCGGGCCGGCTCCGGGGAACGGCAGTGCCCTAGGACGTCGAGACGTGCCGAATGGAGGGGGCCGTTCTCCCTGAACTCCCGTAAGAGGAAGCAGAGAACTCTGGCCCCGCGCCCAGCCCGTGGCCCCCCAAATCCTGGGGGGTCGCCGCCCCCTCCGCGCTGGCGGACCAGGTCTCAGAGGCCGCCTGCTGGTCCACACGGCGACGGTCCGGTGACCCGCGGCCTGGGGCTGCTTCTCCCCGGGGCCCTCCCGAGGCCCAGGTCGCGCCCCGGAGGCCTTGCCTAGGCGAAGCTCTGAGCGGCCCCGCGGCGCGCAGAGGCCCAGGAAGCCACATTACCCTGGTTTAAAGTGAACTAATCTAGGTGTCCCCCCAATTTGTTGAAAATGATAACAAAAGGGAAGGGCTGCCCTGGCCAGGCCGTCCTCACCTTACGGCGCAGAGTGACTCGGCTCCTCCGAGCTGCCTCCCTGCGGGCAGCGTTCGGGCGACCAGGTGGGGGGGATGGGGGGAATGGGGGGGATGAGAGGGATGGGGGGGTGGGGGGCGCGGAGGCGGCAGCACCTGAAGCCTCAGGGCCTTAGGCGCGCCCCTTCCCTTGGCCTCCCCGGAAGCGCCCCACCCCGGCCCCGCCCCCGGCCCCGCCCCCGGCCCCCTGACCGCCTGCTGCTGCGCCTGCGCACGTGGTGGCCTCCGCGCGACGCCTGCTCCCCGGGGGCTGCGGGTCGGACCCCCAGGCTGGGACGAGGAGCGGTCCCGGGCCTCGGCGGAGCACCATGCCTTGGGCCTTCAGTGGAGCAGTAACAGCAGCTACTTCATTGAGTTGATACGAAATTATTTGTATTATAAGTTTGTTTATTTATTTGTTTGTTTTATTTATTTATTGACAGAAAGAGAGAGCCAGAGAGCACAAGCAGGGGGAGCAGCAGAGGGAGAGGGAGAAGCAGGCTCTCCACTGAGCAGGGAGCTCCATCCAGGACCCCGGAGGCAGCCCTCTAAAAAGCTGAGCCCCCGTGGCCCCACAACGGATTTTGATGCAAATTTTTCAGGAGGGTGTTAGATGTGTTTCTTGACAGATTCTTTATCTTGTGATTTTTTTTTATGCCACTGCATTTGATATTCATTTGGACAGCCTGAATTATTTATTTTCCTAACTTTAGAAATGGATGGACTCAATTACCCATAATGATATCATATAATTAGTTTTTAAAAATATTTTGTTTTTCATGAGAGAAAGAGAGGCAGAGACACAGGCAGAGGGAGAAGCAGGCTCCATGCAGGGAGCCGGGTGTGGGACTCAATCCCGGATCCTGGGGTCAAGACCTGAGCTGAAGGCAGACCCCAACCGCTGAGCCACCCAGGGATCCCTATACTTAGTTTTTAAACATCTTTGGAGATTAAATGGAAAATGGTAGGCAAATGCCAGTTTTTATTCAAAAGTCCTTTTCACACAAACACATTGGATTAGAGACATGCTCCTATTAATAAACATACTCCTTTCTTCTAAGATAATATACAAAGCAGAAATACTGGCATTTTCATTTGTTAGGCTGAAATACTTTTTTTTTTTTTTTTTTAGTATTTGATTTATTTATTCATGATAGACATAGAGAGAGAGGCAGAGACACGGCAGAGGGAGAAGCAGGCTCCATGCAGGGAGCCCGTCGCGGGACTTGATCCCAGGACTCCAGGATCGGGCCCTGGGCCAAAGGCAGGTGCCAAACCGCTGAGCCACCCAGGGATCCCCTAGACTGAAATACTTATTGAAGTTTTTAGCTGCATTATACATTTCTTCTCTCTCTCTCTCTTTATACACTTCTTTTTTCTACTCAACAATTGAAGACGCATTTTCAAAAAACAATTGCCCCCTTAAGAACTGTAACTTTATAAAGTTTATTTTTACTTTCATGTTTTGCCTAGCTTGGATGACTCACGGCTTGGGTTTTTTTCTCAAAACATATTTCTCAAAACTAGGTTAATTATATTTGTGTATTCAAGCATAACCATAACTGTGGAGGAAGAAAAATTATTTCCCTGCTACCCTTCTAAATTCTTGGCTGAGACGCCTCCTATAATAAAAAGACACATGAGTACTGGGAAACAAGCGGAAGTTAAATAACACGGATACCTCCTGTTTGCATGAGAGATACCCAGGAAAACTGAGGGACTCCTTGAAATGACCCAAGCCACTGCCTTAAAGCCGCCTTCTGGTAAAAGCAGAGGTTGGGGGAGGGGAAAGTCAGTTATGGGAAGGAGGTTACCAGGAAAGGCACTGTAAACAAGGTCATGCTGATTTACATTATTGCCCTCTCCATGTAGAAGAGCTCCTAAAAATTAAGGAGCATCCTTCTCTCCTTATGGGAGTGAGTAGGGAGAGGGAGAGGCTAACAAATGGAAATTTCCCTTATAAATATAAATTTCTTATTACCCTTTCTTACAAAACGGTAGTATCTACTCAGGTTTTTTTTTTTTTTTAAGATTTTATTTATTTATTTGAGAGAGTGGGCAAGAGAGAGTATGAGCTAAGGGAGGGGCAGAGGGAGAAGCAGACTCCCCCCGGAGAAGGGAGCCCAACTCGGGCCCCATCCCAGGACCCCGGGGATCGTGACCTGAGCCAAAGACAGGTGCCTAACCAGCTGAGCTGCCCAGTGCCTTCTGGTCGGTTTTCAGAGCTTTTCTATTTGCAGTTTCTTAAGCATAACTAGCTCCAGGGACACCTGGGTGGCAGTCACAAGTGTCCCTTCGTAACCCAGGTCAGTTATGTCACTCCTTTGCTCAAAACCTTTCACAACTTGGATTTGGAGATGATCAGCATGAAGAAATACCCCCCTATTGTTTCCAGGTTTGGGCTGGATGAGTAGCACCAGACACATACAGCCTCTGGGGCGCGGTTCAGAAGGTGGTCGCTTCTAGAGTTGCTGGCGGCCCGCACTGTGGGGCGACACTGGCGACATTTTTCTTATCAGCGAAGTCTGGGCATCGCTCTCAGAAGTGAAGTGTACCCTGCAGACTCCTTCCAGCCCCCTCAGTCGCTAGCCCTGATCCTATCATCCAATTTCTTTTAATAAGTGCATTTTCTGCTTAACTTTGCCAGAATGACTTCTTTTGTTTGCAACTAAAAATCCTGACTTCTTGAAGAGGAAAAAAAAAAAAAAAAACGATCGAAGATTCCCTTTTTTAATATTTTAGTGTCCTTTCAATGCTTCCTGTACATTAAGTATGTTTCTAATATATACACATATATATGCAGAGACTTATTTGCTAAATGACATAATTTTATGCAATTTTGTATTTTGTTTATTTTTCTCTACTTACCATCAGTTTATAAATATGTTTTTGGCTGTTGTAACTCTTCATCAGCATTTTTGAGGGCTGTACAATGTTTCCTCAAATTACTGCTTTGTACTTCAGGTAAAACAAATTATTGTTGGATATTTAGATTGCCTTCAGTTTTTCTTTATCATAAATAATGCTGCTATGATTATATTTATATATAAGACCTATTCCAATTTGTTTTTTAAGATTTCATTTGCTTATTTGAGAGAGAGAGCAGAAGCGGGAGGAAGGGAGAACCAGGCTTCCCACTAAGCAGGGAGCCGATGTGGGACTTGATCCCAGGACCCTGGGATCATGACATGAGATGAAGGCAGATGCTTAACTGACTGAGGAACCCAGGTGCCCCCATATTCCAAATTTAGTAGGATTGACTTTTTTGAAATACAATTGCATAACAAGATACGAGAGTTTTTTAGATTTCAAATATAGAGTGTCCATTTACCCTCTTAGAACTTGTATTAATTTATACTTCCAACACTATCATGTGGGCATCATGTCATATATCATCCTAAATGTTAGAATAATGTATATATATGAACCTGGTTGTGCATATTGTCTAAAAGAACCAGACCTAGACACTAGTTAAAGCAGTAAAGATAGATTTTATTCAGACGCTATTGCAATAGGGGAAAAGAGATGCCAGGATAGAACTGGGCTCAATTCTGAATACAATAAAGACATTTTAGGATTTATAGTCAAGAAACAGAGTTGAGGGGAGGGGCATTGGTGGATGGAAAATTATAAAGAGCAGGCCAGACTGAGCAGATATCAAAGTGAGGAATTTGATTAAATACCGAGGTTAATCATATATCAAGGGTGAGGGAGATTTTCTCTTACAGGAGCCAAAGGAAAGCTACCTCCAGATTAGCGACTTTGGAAGATTATTTTGAGATTATTTTGAAGCTGAAGATGATTTTGGGCTGAAGGTAATCAAGACCCTATGAACTCAGGAGAAATTTTGCCCCTCCCTAAACCAAATAAAAGACTAAACTGGGGGTCTTTCTCAGAACAAAGGTTTATTAGCAGAGATAAATTATCTCTGAGTGACCCATGTGTACGCAGGAAAAGCACCTAAGTACCAGAGCTCTCTTCTTAAGTCCCTGTGAAGTACCTTCCTTTCCTCTGAAGTCCCAGACCCCTACCCTCTTCTCCTTAATTCAAGATGACGTATATACCTCATTTTGCCTGGCTGTCTTTGGAATTTCCATGTATTTGTGGGTTCCCTGCACACACATTATTAAATTTTATTTCCTCCTGTTGGTCTGTCTCATATCACTTTGATTCTTAGTCCAGGTAGAAGGACCTTGAAGGAGACAGGAATCCCTGCTCCTCAACACTCTCAACTGATAAGATTATTGATAAAGCTGGGCGATGCAGGTCTGGCAAGGATGGGGGTAGGGGGCAAGGTTGAGGCCTAGTCAAGAACAGGACCTAGAGGCATTGGACTGAATTCCCATCAAGGAGAGCATCTTGCTAATGTACATATTTAGGTACTTCTTGTTTTCTACCCTTTTGCACCTTAGATTATAGTTTATCACTTCCTGATTTCAGCTTTAGTCACAAAGACCTCAAGGAACAGTTTTTCAAAAGAGGAAGCCACGTGGAACTTCTAAATTTTGCCTTTGGTATCACAAGAAAGACAACACGCTAATGAAATTTATAAGCACTGGGATCAATTCTGCTCAACCTTAAGCAGAGTAGTCACCTTTAAAAATATGAACTCAAAGACGACAGCATGAGGATTGAGTAATATACGTTTCTAAACTTAAACATTGCTACACTTGTCTTCCTATATATACAATAGATATGTATACATACTTCTCAAAACTTTCCCAAGCATAAATATGTTTCAGAGAAAAGCATTCACTGAAGCTTCACATCCTCTGGTTGCACTTCCTAGTTTGGTAAGGGTCCAAATAGGAGTTAACTCAGTTTTAGCATAAAAATCTGGCTGAAGCTCCGTTTTCTGTTTCCCTGTGGAGTGATGCTGCCTGGATTGAACAAGGCAGGAGGGTTCTTACAACGCACTCCACCGAGGGCCCTCAGGGCCTCTTCAGAGGGTGCTTGCCCTGCTGCCTAACCGTACTACCAGCCTCTCGGGAGCTCAGCAAAGAGCTTTGCACAAACTGCAAAGTGTGCGCAGGGAGAGGAGCTCTCATGTGGAGAGGCTGGGAGAGCTGGTGTGCAGTTACCACAGCAGCAGGCCTTCACCGCCCACCTGCTTTCACCGGCCACACTGGGAGGCCTAGCAGTCCCCTTCTAGACTAGGCCGCTCACGTGAAGAGGGGGGCTCACTTCTGCTAGTTCACCCCAGTCCCTTCACAAGACAGAGCCCCTGCCTCAGGCTTCCCAGGGCGTGGCATAGCATTGGGGCGCTGGAAAGTAGGGGTTGCGTAGCTACATTTTGAGGAGGGAATTGAGGGCCAGTGGTAAGTAATTTGCTCAAGTACACGGTGATTGAAAGACGTTAATTAAACCACGGGGCATCTCTCTTCTGTGGACCAATGACAGACGCATACACCTCGTGCATTTGGCAGCCCACACCATGACAGGGTTAGCGCTTTTAATCAGCTCTCCCCTGTGTTTCTGGGATATGGACACTGTTTCACGCTACGTGGCTTCTCTCTGCCCTAATGACATCTTATCTCTGGCAAAGTACTTGGCCTGAAGGCTCTCATTCCCTGCCTCTTTGGATGTTGGGACCAAAATTTTCCCAGCTTTCTACTGCTGCTGCCACTGCCACACAAGCTTTCCTCAGCAACCTTTTGTGAGTATACGACAGTCAGCCGTTTGCAATGAATTCCATTCTCACCCTCCCCTATAGTCCCCGAGGACTTGGCCATGGCTGATGGCTGTTGTCTCCGTTTGGATACCTAACACCCAGTACAAACTTCATCAGCCCACTCTACTTCACTGATTTTAACAAATCATTCACATGGACATAACAGCTAAAGTTGCTCTACTTCCAAACTCCAACCAGAATTACTGTATCTCCAAATTCCTACAACCTTCTGCCTCCCACCTCCCAAGTGCTGGCACAGTCCCTGCTATTAAATCTGCTGTCTATGCTGTTGGTGACTCAAAGGCTTCTCCTCTTATTCTTCTCTCTTATTCTCAGACCCTCCACTCCAACCTGTTTGCTCCTTTTCACTATCTAGCCTAGATACCAACGATCGGGGATCACAGGCATCTTCACATCAGTATCCTCCATACTCTCGTTTTAGGGTCTCCCCGTGGGTTTGGTCAGCAGATCCTTGATCAAAGAATTTGTTTTGGTTTCATTTCTGCTAAGTAGAACTACAGAAAGTAGAAAGCCATGATGATGGGCATCATCACAGTTATTTTGTTCCTCAGCATTTTAAATCAGATACACTTTTTATTTTGAGCAGTGTTGTATCCAAATCTTTTGCAATCCTCAAGCCAGGAGCCTACCCTGAGGAGCTGATCTCCTGTAATTCAGCTTCATTAAGCTTCTTGGCAGGCACCAGAGGCCAGGTTCTTCTCCAAATCCAACCTTTTTGTTCCTTTTGACCCAGGTGTCATTTTCTTACTTCTTTCTTTGTCAAACTCCATCTCATCCGAAAACTCTAATACATCTCATCCAACTTTCTGAGTCAAACTCCACTCAAATGTTGCCTCTCTTCTATTGGATTTTCTGACTCTCCTTTTGTCTGTGTTCCTTTTTCCCTTTACATACATGTCTTCCTTTTCCACTGAACTGTGAGGCAGAAGCAGTCTATCTTCATTATATTACCTCTATCTTTCCCTCTGCCTTCGTCCTCTTAGGCTGTTGTAACAAAATACAGACTGGGTGGCTTCAACAAAAGAACCTTATTTCTCACAGTTCTGGAGACCAGGGCATCCCACCAATTGTGTGTGGGCTGATTTGGTTCATGGTGAGGGCCTCTTCCTGACTTGCACAGGGCTGCCTTCTCACTCTGTCATCACCTAGTCGAGAGAATGAGAGAAAGAGAGAGCTCTGGGTTCTTCCTCTTCTTAGAAGGACACTAATCCCATCATGGGGCTCCACCTTCATGACCTCATCTAAATTAGTCTCTAAAGGCCCCACCTCTTAATACCATCACATTGGGGGTTAGAGCTTCAACATAAGAATCTGAAGGGGATGCAAACATCCAGTCAATATATCCTCTATTTCAGAATCCCCACCTCAAATTAGATTAAGTAAACAAAAACCTGGTGGGATATTGGACAGGATGTGTTCTAGAGTTGGAGCACTTGCAAGATCTGAGTCTTTAAATTTGTGTTATTTTGTGTCATAGCCACTAGTCACAGGGGGCTCACTGAGCATTTGAAATGTAGCTAGCCTAAATTGAATAGTGTTCTAAGTATAAAAGATACACAGGATTTTAAATACTTAGTATGAAACAAAGAATGTAAAATATCTCTTTAGTACTTTTCATATTGATTGAATGTTGAAATAGTATCTTCGATAAGTTGGATTAATAAACTGTTATTACAATTAATTTCATCTGCTTCTTTTTACATTGTTAATATAGCTACAAAAGTATTTAAAATAGCATTGTGGCTTGCATTATATTTGTATTAGTGATGTTTTAAATAAATACAATGTGCAGTATGAATATAGTGACTAACGCGGGAGAAAAATATTTAATTTTTTATAATTCTGCCAACTATAGAGTAAATTCAAGTTTCTTATCAATAGGAGATTAGGATAAGAAAGGTGTTGGTGACAATGCTATGTTGCCCCATTATTAGAAGGTTCTAGGCTATCTGCTCTCCCCTGTTTGACAGCCAGCCACATCTTGTGGTGCCGTGCCAGTCACATCCCTGAGACTTGATGGTGAAGATCAGATTAAATGGATTTGGCCATGTTGGGCGCCTGGTCACCAGGGATGCTTTTAATTCTGGCAAAGTGGATATTGTCGTCATCAATGACCCCTTCACTGACCTCAGCTATATAGTCTGCATGTTCCGGTATGGTTCTACCCATGGCAAATTTCATGGCACAGCCAAGGCTGAGAATGGGAAACTTGTCATCAATGGAAAACACATCTCTATCTTCCAGGATATCCCACCAACATCAAATGGGGTGAGGCTGGTGCTGAGTGTGTTGTGGAGTCCACTGGGGTCTTCACTCACTACCATGCAGAAGGCTGGGGCTCACTTGAAGAGTAAGGCCAAGAGGGTCATCATCTCTGCCCCTTCTGCTGATGCCCCCATGTTTCTGATGGGTGTGAAACATGAGAAGTATGACAACTCCCTCAAGATTGTCAGCAATGCCTCCTGCACCACCAGCTGCTTGGCACCCCAGGCAATGTCATCCAAGAAAACTCCACGGCATTGTGAAGAGACTCATGACCACAGTCCATGCCATCACTGCCTCCCAGAAGACCGTGGACGGCCCTTCTGGGAAGCTGTGGCATGACAGCTGAGGGGTTGCCAGAACATCATCCCTGCTTCCACTGGTGCTGCCAAGGCTGCGGCAAGGTCATCCCTGAGCTGAACAGGAAGCTCCTTGGCCTGGCCTTCCGTGTCTCCACCCCCAATGTGTCAGTTGTGGATCTGACCTGCCACCTGGAGAAAGCTGCCAAATATGATGACATCAAGAAAATGGTGAAGCAGGCATCAGAGGGTCCCTTTGAGGGTGTCCTGGGCTACTCTGATGGCCAGATTGTCTCCTGCCACCTTAACAGTGACACTCAGTCTTCCACCTTTAATGCTGAGGTTGGCATCTCTCTCAACGACCATTCTGTCAAGCTCATTTCCTGGTATGACAATGAATTTGGCTGCAGCGACCAGGTGGCCTCCAGGAAGTAAGAGCCCCCTGGACCAGCAGCCCCAGCCAGGGCAAGAGAAAGAGAGAGGCCCTCATACTGGGGAGTCCTTGCCCCAGCTCATCCCCCCAACACACTGAGAAACTCCCAACCTCCACAGTTGCCATCCCAGACCCCCTGAAGAAGCTGAGGGGCTTGGAAGCCCTACCCTTGTCATGTACTATCAATAAAATATACTGTATCCAGTCAAAGAAAGAAGAAAGAAAGAAAAGAAAGAAAGAAAGAAAGAAAGAAAGATAGATTCTATCAATTCCATACCAAAATATTCTTGTATAACAATTATACACATCTTCCAAAAAATACACATGCTCATTATCAAAGTATTCATATTCAAGTGGCCACAGTTACAAGGTGGCATTGGGCACCTGAAGCTGTCATAACACATACTCAAAAACCTGTTTATAAATTTTTTTTTTTTTTTTAATGATAGTCACAGAGAGAGAGAGAGAGGCAGAGACACAGGCAGAGGGAGAAGCAGGCTCCATGCACCGGGAGCCCGACGTGGGATTCGATCCCGGGTCTCCAGGATCGCGCCCTGGGCCAAAGGCAGGCGCCAAACCGCTGCGCCACCCAGGGATCCCTTGTTTATAAATTAACACAAAATTATTTCCAATTCAAATGCCCCCATTCCATTATCACTAACTTCTAATTCTTTCAGGAAGAGTCAACATCTTTGCAGTTGCCTTGCTAACCGTGCAATGCTGTCAACATCCTGCAATGCAAGGCAAATGCAATAGAAAAATCAATTGTAATACGAAGTTGCGATTCTTGCAAGAGATTCAGGATTTCAGGAATTTATTCCAAAGCTATTGACAAATAAAATGCTCACTAGGATTAAATCAGTTAACATTTGAAGAACAAATTTTAAAATAATGACTCCATCAGTCTATAAAGGGAGAATGATTTAAGTGTCAAAGAATAATAAGAATTCTTGAGAAAATTGATGAAGAGCGCTGGTCAATCTCTCTATACACACTTTACTTTTTTAAATGGCCCTTTTTATTTTGAAAGTCAAATGTGAAGTATGCTGTTTTCTTGTATCAAATAACTTTGCTAAAACATTATGCTGATCTCAGTTAACATTCATTTCATCTTATTTTTCTAAGAATTTTCTAAGAATTAGTCTGTAGTTGCAATTCACAGTTAAACATTTGTTAAATATGAGAAAAGAGAAGTTCAATTTCCAAATTTTCACTTTCATTTTTCTAAATAAAACTCCATTTAGGGGCGCCTGGGTGGCTCAGTCAGTTAAGTGACTGACTCTTGATTTTGGCTCAGGTCGTAATCTCAGGATAGAGAAATCAAACCCCATGTAGGGCTCCATGCTCAGCAGAGAGTCTGCTTCTCTCCTTCACTCTCTTCCCCTCTTCCCACATGCACACACTCTCTGAAATAAATACATCTTAAAAAAAAAAACATTTAAATCATTTTGCCACATTTTATTTAGAATTTTTGGTCTTCCTTTAAAGTATATCTGCTTTAAATGGTCCTTTTCTCTGGCCCCTGGGTGGCTGGGCTGAGTGCTTTACTCTTGATTTCAGCTCAGGTCATCAGGTCATGATCTCCGGGTCAGGGATCAAGCCCAGAGCTGGATCCACACTCAGAGGGGAGTCAGCTTCAGGATTCTCTCCCTCTCCCTCTCCCCCTCCTACCTCTGCACCCCCTTCCCACTTGCCCACGCATGTGTCTGCACGCTCACTCTCCCTCAAATAAATAAATATTTAAAAAATTAAAAAATAAACAGTCCTCTTCTGAAACCAATTTATCCTAAAATACTTTTCATGGTTAAACTTTTTAAATTATTTTAAGTACAAACAGGATATATATACTTTCTAAATTCATACCCATGCAAAAATAAATAAATATTAATAGATTGATGCTTGTGTTTGTGAAGCACTTAATGTGCAATGCTGCTAGATTTAATCATTCGTGAGTTAAGCTTGTCATATATGGGAACAAGCGTACCTCGTTAGGTCTCTGAACATAATCCGAGTGTCTGCAGGTAGGAATACAAGATACAGGCGGTCAGAGAAGTAATGCAGGCAGCAGAATCATAGCACTGAGACTTGCCCAATTAACCGTTACACTACGTAACTACCCACTTTGCCTAACTCCTCACTTCTGAGAAAGAAATGGTTTTGAACTTGATAAACTCAAAGGAAATGGTGGTTTCAATAGCAATTTTGCTGTTTCCTTTGAATGTTCTAGTTCTTTTTTTCCCTTTGTTTTCTTTTTGCGGTTTCTTTGCTAAAGCATCTTTAGCACATTCCGTCAGTTGCGGTTCCAGGGGCAACTATATTTTTATTACAGGCCGCAGAGGACTCTATGCTTTCTTAAATAAAAATACAATTTAAGAAAAAAATGTTTTCTAAAGCTTTAATTCAGGGATGCCTGGGGGGCTCAGTTGGTTAAGCGTCTGCCTTCGGCTCAGGTCATGATCTCAGGGCCCCAGGATAGAGCCCACATGTCATTGGGCCCCCTGCTCAGCGGGGAGCCTGCTTCTCCCTCTCCGTCTGCCGCTCCCCCTGCTTGTGCTCCCTCGCTCTCTCCTCTTTCTCAAAGAAATAGAATAAGAAAATTCCAATAATGTCAGTTTTCTGTAAATCAGGCATTATGGGAAATCAGTCTCTCAGTTCTTAAGTTTTGTGCTCCTTAGGTGACATGCATGAGATTTTCCATTTTGTGTCCTCTGATTTATTAATTTGTTTTCCTCCTCTGCTTTAATTTTACTTTATTTTTATTTTTATTTTTTTAAGATTTTATTTATTTATTCCTGAGAGACACACAGAGAGAGGCAGAGACACAGGCAGAGGGAGAAGCAGGCTCCCTACCGGGAGCAGGATGCGGGCCATCCCCTGACCCCGGGTCACCACCTGAGCTGAAGGCAGCTCCTCAACCGCTGAGCCACCCAGGAGTCCTCTCTGTTTTTTTAGACTGAAATTCTGACCACGCTGCCCAACACATACTTCTTTTAGAACAAAAGATCTCCACAGGGGATTTTTGCACCGTAGCTCCCTGCCTTGTGTGGGCTGAGGGGTTTTTGCATTGCAATCTGAGCCTCTTTCTGACAAATTTCACAGGTGTCAGATCTGCATACCAGTCTGAAGGCTTTCCGGATCTACTAATGCTCTGTCCTAGCTCTTTGTGTGTGTTTCTATATTCTAATTAAACTTTATGAACACCAAAATTTGAATTTTATGTAATTTTCATGTCCCATTTTTAAATTTTATTAAAAACCTCATTTTAGAAGTTTTAGATTTACATCAAAATTGTGAAGATACTACAGAGTTCCCACACACCTCACGCCACTTTCCCCTATTATTAATATCTTGTGGTACATTTGTCACAATTAATGAACCAATACTGATACCTGTTCATTAGCTAAAGCACATACTTATTAGGATTTTTTTGGTTTTCACCTAATGTCCTTTTTATGTCCCAGGATTCTGTTCAGGATACCATCTTACAGTTAGTAGTTTTAACTCTAGGTTTAGACTCATCTTGGTTCTGATGGTTTCTCAGGTTTTCCTTATTTTTTATGAAATAAGGAAAGTTTTTAAAAAGTATTGGTATTTTGTGGAATGTCCCTTCATTGGGATTTGTTTGATATTTTTCTCATGACTTGACTGGAATTCCATTATTTTTGGGAAGAAGACCACAGAAGTAAAATGCCATTTTCATCGTATCATATCAAGGATACATGCTATTAACATGACTTACCATTGTTGATATTGATCTTGATCACTTGGCTGACATAGTATTTATCAGATTTCTCCACTATAAAGTTACTCTTTTTTTCCCTCTTCCCCATACTATATTCTTTGGTATCACAAGTTTTATAGGCATCAACCAATAAACCTCTTATACTTCTGTCTTGACATTGGCTTCAGGAGGATCTGAACAGGCACAACTGGTTTCAGTAGTGATCCAATGAAGCAACTAGTAAGAAATCACGATCCTTTGCTTAGTTACTGAAACTGATCCAGTTTTCTTTTCTTTTTTTTTTTATTTATTTATGATAGTCACACACAGAGAGAAAGAGAGGCAGAGACACAGGCAGAGGGAGAAGCAGGCTCCATGCACCGGGAGCCCGATGTGGGATTCGATCCCAGGTCTCCAGGATCGCGCCCTGGACCAAAGGCAGGCGCTAAACCGCTGCGCCACCCAGGGATCCCCTGATCCAGTTTTCAAATGGGACTGAAGAGGTGGCTGAGTTCCTAGGAAGCTACTAGCAGGTATTTAAAGTACTTTCCAGAAGGAACCCACAGACATTTACTTGAATGAATATATATTTGAAAGGCGGAATAGCCACACATTTGGGAAAGAGTTGGACACATGGTCTGAGTTGACATTGAACCAAAGTGTCATCGTGGGGTCAAATTCAAGCAGGACCACAGGGCATGAGTGAGCTACATTAGCAGATAACCTACCATTTCACCCACCACAGTGATAGCACCCTGACTCAGTTCATGCTTGTGACTATACTGAGGGGGCTCCTATACCTCTAGGTACCTTTTAAAAACCAGATGTTAATTTATCATTCACTTGGCCCAAAATCTGAGGGCAAGCTGAAAATGGACAGTGATTACATGATAGCCTTGAAAGGCAGCAGTAAGAGAAAATCCTCAGGGTGGGGCTTTGAGCAGTGTTCCTGACTATCCACTTTGCATGGAAGCACATGTGGCTTGAGCTAAGAGTCAATATGGACACATGGGCAGTAGCAAATGTCTAGCCACAGGCTAGGAGTTTGACAGGAAAAGGATTGAAAGGTCAGAAATAAGAGGGTCTGGGGCAGAGGCATGTGAATGGAAGTAAGAGAGTGGGAATGGCATGCAGAAATTTTTTTACAGATTATTGCCCACCAGAGGCATCAAATGACAAAACAGACAAAGTAAATCATCAGTTGACATTAGCTAGGCTTTGTCCCTTGCCCACCCAGAATTAACATGATGGGCAAAGGGGGTGCATGATGCTACACATAATGCAGTTGCATGGACTTCATCACCGTTGATCAGCTACCTCTGTATGTAGAGTCTACCAAAAATGGAGATGAATCCCGAGTCCCTAACATAGTACATGGTTTGAGAAGACCAACTGGCACTTGGTGGCAAGCTGACTACCTTGGGCTCCTTCCACTCTGGGAAAGCCAGTGGTTTATTCTCATTGAAATCAACACCTATTTTGACATCTTTTTCCTGGGTATGGATGTGACTCTCCTGCCCTTAGACTTTAGCCAACACCACTGTGTGTGGGATTCTTGAGTGTCTGATCCACAGGAAGAGAACACTACACAAGCCAGCATCCCATCCGATGTCTCACTTCAATGATGAGGTCTATCAGATCTGCTCAGTATCAATAGTATTCCTCAGATTTTAAATATTTTTAGACATCTTGGCTAATACCACCCATAATCCTTCACTCGGGTGGTACGTTGATTTGGAGTGGTCCTGTGTTTTTGGCAATTCCTTCTGCTAGGGAAGAGAAAGACTGCAGTGTCCAGTGTCTTCCACTGTGCCCTAGTCCACCACCTCTATGGAGCGTTGCGGAAGGGGTTCGTGGCTACGCTGCCTCTTGCACGTCCTGTCCCCTCCGGAGTCACCAAGCCTATGTGACTGTATCTAGTTCCCTCCCCAGCGCTGTGTGTTGTTCCTTGTGAACATTCTGCACTCATTCTTGCTCTGCTCCAGCCTCCCTTTGTGTCATGTCGGTTCCATCCAGCACTATAGTTCATCGCTATGGGGAGTTGAGGAACCTAGAGAGAACCCAACAATCTTTACCTTCCTCTGGTTTTAAGAAATAACATCTGATCCTTGACCATTTAAATGAAGGAATCGAGATAGCACTAGATCACTAATATTTCATCAATATTTATTGACTGAGTGTACTGACTCTTTCACACTTTCTCAAACCCTTACCTAAACCAAGGGCAAGTATATGCTACACACAGTATAGTATGGACACTTGCTGGAGATAATCCCACTAGGGCCAGGAACATTTCGACAGTCCCAGAGTTTTACAATGCAGAATAGAATATACAGTACTTTAAGGAGTGAACCAAATGCTCATTTACCACTCAAAAGACTATTTGGGTCAGAATATCCTGATCAAAATATATTCCTGAAACTCAGTGTTCATGGAAACTGAGTTAAGAGTAATTTTCCCTAACACCTCTGGGATTCATGCTAATCATCCCTTATGCAAGGAGTCAACCTGTAATTTGTGTAATAAAGATAAAAGTAAGTATTCTAAGGACACAGGGTGTATGGTTCTCGGAGAGCTAGAGATAATACCAAGAACCAAGAAGATAATACCAAGAAGTTTTGTTTTAGGAAACAAAACTTTAAAAGACACTGTATTCCTTTGACCACATGATGCTATGAAGGGACCTCTATATATTGATTTTAATGCCATTATTTTCAGACTAATGGACATTTTAATTAAAATAACTTTATAGTAAGAATGTCCTTTCAATTGAATCAGTTACAGAATCCAACTCAAAATAAGAATGAAAGGAAAAAGGAAAACTTATTGGATGGAAATAGGATATATTCTAGGAAAAAAAACAACATGTGTGAAAAGTTGGGATAAAGCTAGGTATCAAGGACTACAGATTTAAACTGCTTGTTTGTATTAATTCATTCTTTCCATGTAGTCTGCTAAACAGCCTCAGAGCTTTAGATTTTAAAACTTTCACCAACACGGAGAACCTGTCTTGAATGTCTGTCTGGGTCTCAAGCAAAAAACTATGATGGTGCTCACCTGTGTGGTCAGCAGACCTTCCTCAAACAAAGGAGATACAATCACAATAACAAAATGACTGTGGATATAAAAAGTGAGGGAAGAAGGGTAGGAAAGAAAATGGGAGAACAATTTTTTAGAAAAATGTGAACTTAAGGAAATAAATAACATATAGAATACATCCGTGATTTACACATGTCCAGGGTGGAAATAAGCCAAGAGGAGAACTTCTCAACCAGGCACTGGGGATATTTTGGACAGGAGAACTCTGCTGTGGCTCTGTCCTAGGCATCGTGAGACTGTTACCAGTATTCATGGCCTCTTCCCACTACATACCAGCAGCACCTTCCTGGTCACGACTTCCACAATGTTTCCAGATTTTGCCAAACGTCCCTGGAAGGGAGGTTTCTGCCCCCAGTTAAGAACCACTGGCTTATTGCAATCATATTCCATGAAATTACCTGGAGCATATCTTGAAGAGTAAAGTTAGATGAGTAGAAGTTAGATGTACAGATATAGAAGTTAGTCATAGTGGGGACGGAATATGGTATCATGAAGAATCGATACTTTTAAATGCATCAGAATGTCCAGAAAATAATTTTTCATTCCTAGGTTGTAACATTTCACAAATCCAAAGTCAGTCTTCTCATTTTAAAAAGGGAAGCATGGGCAGCCCGGTGGCTCAGCGGTTTAGCGCCGCCTTCAGCCCAGGGCATGATCCTGGAGACCCGGGACCGGACCGAGTCCCACATCAGGCTCCCTGAATGGAGCCTGCCTCTCCCTCTGCCTGTGTCTCTGCTTCTCTCTCCTCTCTGTGTATTCTCATGAATAAATAAATAAAATCTTTAAAAAAAATAAAAATAAAAAGGGAAGCAATACCAACTCCGCAGAGTGGCTTTGGGGCACATCATTACATAATGATGGGAAAGCACATTGGATGCTATTTAGTAGTATATAAATATCAGAAAATACTACTAAATAAAAGCACTGTAGAGAACCAACCCTTTCCTCTACCTAAGGCTTTTTCTCAGAAAAGAAGTTGACACAGAAATTATATATATGTAGGGCTTTTTTGTATAATTCTCATCTTGCCCCTTTTAAGAAGACACTTTCAATGTAATAAAGTTAGCAAACATGGAGTTTATACCATTTGTTGTATGCTATGTTAGGTATCTTTATTCAGGTCATTTATTAGTACTACAAATGGAAAGTAGTTTATGTTGTTAATTTATGAACTTTTGCTATCATATTAAATAACCTCAAGTAAATAACCTCTTTAAATTTTTATTTTATTTTACCACATAAATTTGGAAGCAGCCAAATTGCTCAATAACAAATAATTAAACTTTTGACATTTATTTGTCCTTGGTGGCAACAAATTATACAGCCTAGTAAAGAATTAGAACAAGGCTTTAATAAAATATTAAACATGAAGTAGAAATAAGAATTTGTCTCCTAACAGTATGTGCCAGTACCAGTGAAACTATTTCAAACACACACAATACAAATACACATAATGATATTCAATGCCTTGATACCACATGGTCAGTATCATCACCACCATCATCACCACTATCAGTAACTATAAATAGTAATTAATTGATTTTAAATAGAAAAAAAAATAACAATCATAATAGTGATGACAAAAACAAGAAAGCCAAAGGTTATTAAATGGTTATCTTAAGTTGGAATGGTTCTATGCACTTACATGTATAATCTTAATACTTAAGAAACTTATTAACCCTCTTAAGAAATATTTAAAACACAGAGATAGAAACATTCACACAATGGAAATTCCTTCCTTTATAAGGATAACACAGTTAAATCTTAAGACTCATTAGACTGGTCAAATCTTTTGTAGTATTTCTATCATCACGTCTTTACCTATTCTTAGTGTCTAAGAGCTTGCCTTATAATAATTACTATAAAATACAAGTTTTTTGTTTGTTTCTATGTTTTCCAAATTTAAATTTGTTGAAGAAGAAAGAGAATAAAAGGTATCCCAGTAGCGGTTTATATTCTTTTTTGTTAAAGCTCAGTATTTTATTTTTTGCTTATATTGTTTTTTGTATTATGCTTTTGGCCTATGACGGTGGTAAATCTTACTGCTCCTCCACCTTGTCCTCCTCCTCCTCCTCATCCTCCTCTTCCTCTTCTTTATCTCCTTCCTCTTCCTTCACTTCCTCTTTCTTCTTTTCCTTGTCTTCTTCCTTCACCTCCTGTAACTTTTCTGGCTGTACCTCAACTACTTCAGAGGCAAACATTATCTCTTCTTCCAACAATATATTTGGAAACCGAGACTGTATTATTAAAACAACTGTGATACATATTGTAAAACACAGCATTCTCAGAAAGAAAATAAATAAGCACAGTGGATCACACACAATTGGCCGGGGAACTTCCCATCTGGGGTACCAAAATCGATAATCTGTAAATAAAGAAGCAGGACTGAAAGCTGGATTTCACATAAAGTAGTTAAGTTGTCCAAGAAATAAAGGACAGCAATACATACATACGGATTGGTCACGATCTGCGTTACCTAAAAAGAAAAAGAAAGTCCATAAGGAATTACGTGAAATTCCTTCTTTCTCTAGAGATAAGATTATTTTTCTAAAAATAATGACAGCATTCTCCCAGTCCTCAGGTATCCTGCTGCCATCTTTGATGGGCCCCTTGCAACCAGTAGCCCATCATAAAATACAGTATATTCTCTTTCAGTAAAAGTCAGCCTCGTCTGCTAGAGAAAACAGAAATATAGGAACGAGGACATGTTGATCCCATTACTAAGTCACCTTGTAGGACGCACTTCACTTCTGTCCATTAAAGATTCTTTCCAGCTTCAATATCCTAGGGTCTTATAGCATCTCTTACTTACATCTTTCTTCCTACCAGATCACTCCAAATTAATATTCTGATTTACCTCACTTTACTCTTTAATTCTTATTTTCAGGAGCTTTTACTTGCCCTTCACTTCCTAGAGGGCAAAGCTAAGTCTGGAGCCTGGTCCTGTTCCTGCTCTCCAGCCCGATGCTATCGTAATACCTGCCAGGAAATACATTTCCTTTCCTCCACATGCTGGGTGGGGAAGATCAGACCATCCTCCCCGGTGCGGTCAGGAGGGAGGCCAGAGGACAAATGCGTCCTTACCCACAGGGAACCCCACGGCAACCAGAGGCTTTGTCTTGCGAGAAAATTCAGAGGTCATTCTTCAGACCATGCTAGAGGTGAACTGACCTGTTGGATCTTTGAGGATATTTGAGCCTTTTGTGCCTGGTCTTATTTTACTTCATATTTTATGCAAGGATTTCTACTTTAGCCCTCCTTAAAAAAAAAATCTTTTACCTCATTGTCTGCATTTTCTCTACTTCATTCCATGTATGTGTATCAACTTAGTTGAGCAATGATGTAAATAGCAAGTTTCTTCTTTGTGTTTTCCTTCGTTTGTCATCACTATTCTTCACTGATTACACTCTTCTTTTACTTTTGCACTTGATTGGATATTTAAGTACATTTAAATATACTTACATCTCTACTGTTTGATTTATCAGCTTTCAATATTTTTTGGCCCCTGGCTATGGAAATTAAGCACATTTTTCTCTCTCTCTCTTCTTTTCCCCAATTTTATTAATTATATCATTTACATATTGCTAAAATTTATTATATTTACATTTTGTTTTGTAACTGTAGCCTTCAGAAGTTAGTCTTTGTCTATTAAGTCTCAATGCTTATGGATAGTTTTTTTCAGAGCAGTTTTTCATTTTCCATTCATCTCTTCTTTTTGGTGAAAGCCAACCTCTTGCTTTGTGAGAATTATGTGCCACAAATTTGTGTTTCCACAATATTCGCCTATCTGCTTGTACTTGAATAATAAGTTTGGCTGAATTTACATAAGCATTAAGGACAATATGGGAATTACTCCACTATCTCTTGACACTGACTGTTATTGTGGAAAAGTCTGACACCAGCCAAAGTGTGCAGGACTGCCAACTGCCCACGCAGCACTCTACCCCACTGGTGTCAAGTTGATTCTGCGTTGCAGACCTGAAGCCGGAGCGAACTCCCTTTCTGTGAATCCCTTCCTCTGAATAGCTTCAAGTTAGAGTTTGCCAAAAACAGGAAAGCAAGTGAAATTTGGGAGATTTAAGAGAAGTGGAAACCATTATTCTTCAGGGGTGAGTGGTCGCCAGACACAGAGGGGCAGAGACACAGGCAGAGGGAGAATCAGGCTCCCTGCGGGGACACCCCCCCCCAATGTGGGCCGATCCCCGGGACCCCAGGGTCACAACCTGAGCCAAAAGCAGACGCTCAACCACCGAGCCCCCCAGGAGTCCCTGGTATGGATGTTTTTATGTTTATTTTCTTTATCTTACTGCATAGAAGATCTGTGCATTTGTCAAATCTGCTACATTGAGTACAAATTACTCCTTGTTTATAAGGCCTTCTTGACAGAGATCCTCTACAAAAAAGCAAAAAACAGTTAGTTAGAAATTTTTAGTTAGGTTATAAAGGAGATTTAACTAAGAAAATGGACTCTAGGAAGTACTGATATTAGAGATATAATCTTCTCCTTTTATCCCCAAAGAAAATAGACCCTTCTGAAATGAATTCCCATGTCCTTGAAACAAAGTCTCTAATTTAAATGAGTGAGTTTTAAAGCTACTTTCATTTTAGTTCGTAGCAAAATTTTCCTTCCACAATGATGTTACAGAATGGTTTATAATTAATTGCTTTCTCCTTGGTACAAATGTATTAAAAGTTCTAGAGAAATGATATATTAATTTTCTGAAGACTATGCAAAATCCTGAAATGCCTATTGTCCCAAAGACCCAGCTGCATGACTTACTAGAGGTCTGCCCTAAAAATATGTAAATTGAAAAACATGCAAATAAATTTAAATGGGATTTTACAAATTTCGTTTAATCTGTTGTACAAAACAGAAGAAAGACGTGAGAAATTATTATTATATCAATTGCCCAGAGCTACATAAGAAAAAAAGGCCAAAGTAGATACAAATTGGGAAGCTTATATGAAGGATTTAGGTTAAGGAAGAAGGAAAACAAACAGGGAAATTATAATTTTGAGTGAAAAAAGGGTCATTAATCCTGGTCATTTAAATAGGAATGCTTATTTGCTCAGTGTGTAGTTGGAAACTCTAAAAACTAATGTTAGGTACATAAACCCCTGGTTAGGTCACTCTGGGCCATTTGGAAGGAGGGTGAACACTAAGAAATAAATATTCACAAACTTGCATATCAAATTTCTGAGTCATATTGTATCTAGAATGACTTTGGAAAGGCAAAAAAATTTATCTATATATCTATATCAAAATAAATAAATACACATCACGTGAGAATACAATGGGTCCTCTTTTCCAAAGATTTGAATTTCATATCACTATTTATATCATATAGTCAGAAATGCCAGACTAATACTCTCATGCACACCGATCTTCCTCTTGTTCTGAGTCTGTAAGAAGTTTAACCTAAATGGGGCCCCTGGGGGGCTCAGTGGCTGAGCACCTGCCTTCAGCTCAGGGTGTGACCCAGGGTCCTGGGGGATCGAGTCCCCCGCCGGGCTCCCTGCAGGGAGGCTGCTTCTCCCTCTGCCTGTGTCTCTGCCTCTCTCTGTGTCTCTCATGAATAAATAACATCTTTTTTAAAAAAGTTTAACCTAAATCAAGTTAACTCTGAATCTACAGTACAATTCCACACCTGTAATTGGAATTATTGGGCTGGATGAGGAGAAAACAACAGTTAAGCACCTATAACCAGCAATGTCCATTGACATTTCACAGCCACCCTGGCAGTACCTGAAGACACAGACAAATTTCTCTATTTTTAGAGAAATGGGCATTTTAGGCATTTGCTTTTTCCAAGAAGCAGCCCAGTGGTTTGCTGAGACCAAGTCAAGAGTGAACAGTCCTCTAGAACATTCTCTAGACTCATCTCTGTCCATACATTCAGTGTATTACCACCTGGAGGACGTGTGTCCAGGTCCTGGATAAGGATGTGTTACCTGGTAGGCCTCGTGGGCAACTATACCCATGTCCAAACCCAAGTCCATTAGAAGACCATTATTCACATTTTACAATAGAGCTATACTGTTTCAGACAGAACACAATCCCGGTGGTGACTGAAACTGTCTCTGCCTACGCTAGACTCATACCTGCCACCAGCTTGCTCGTGAAGGAGGTAATCCAGCTCCATGGATTGACAATCTGTAGGCAAATTCTTCTCTTCAAAGTTTTCCCTGTGCAAACCCATCTCGTCTAAACATTGTCCAAAGAACAAGGGCAGAGCACATCAGATAGATGCTCTGATAGATTTTCTTTCCCATCATCAATATTTATTGAGCATTTACAGTGCACTAGCACAATAGAACATACAGAAAACATTGTCCCTGCTCTTGAGGAGCTTACACTCTAAAAGAAAATAAATTACATCTCTTTTAAAATGGTATTTTTGTTTGGTGTTTTCTGCAAGGTACTGAGGAAACAGTCTGTAGGGTGAGCTTTGGGAATAACTTAGCCCCATCATTATTTAAAGAGAGGAAGAGGAAGGATTTTAAAGGCAGACAATGACAGACCATTCAGGAAGGGTAGGGCTCCATGTCACACACCCAGAATAACCAGAGCACCTGAAGCAGCTCCCTGCACTGTCACTACTTCCATATACCATTGAGGAAAACCACAGCACTGGCTTCTGGCTCATGTCCGAACATCTGTAGGTTTCCCAAGAAGACTTAAAGATCTATCCCAGTGGGCTGGAGAAAAATACAATGTGGTGAGCATCAAGGAAGATTATCTTTTAACAATCCTACCTGGCTCCCCATCTGATACAGCTCCTGTATCTGTCTTTGCTAAAACCCCATGACTACTTCCTGGACCTATTTAATATCAAGGAAAGCATGAATCCTGTTTTTTGTTTTTTGTTTTGTTTTTTTTTTTTTTTTTTTGCTTCAAATTATCCCTGTATGTGCAAAGCACCTTACATTAAAAATATTTTTTTATAAAGATTGATGTCTTTATTTTAGACAGAGAACACAAGCTGGGGGAGGGGAGAGGGAAAGGGAGAGAATCTCCAACAGACTCCCCACTGAGCACAGCAACCGACACAGGGCCTATGACCCAGAGATCGTGACCTGAACGGAAACCAAGAGTTGGATACTTAACCGACTAAGACACTAAGGTGCCCCAAAGCTACCTTATTTTTTATTGCTTTTGGTAAAACTCAGTCACATCTCCTTCCTTCACTTTCACATCTTGCACCTATAGGTCTAGGGACCACAGTTAAATACCAGTAAAGCTCCTTTGAGATGGATATTATTTAGCTGCACCATCTTCTAATTCTCCCCAAGATACCATCTTCCTTCATTTTTTTCCTTTTTTTTTTAATAAAGATTTTATTTATTTATTCATGAGAGACACAGAGAGAGAGACCATCAGAGACACAGGCAGAGGGAGAAGCAGGCTCCGTGCAGGGAGCCCGACGTGGGACTTGATCCCGGGTCTCCAGGATCAGACCCTGGGCTGAAGGCAGTGCTAAACTGCTGAGCCACCTGGGCTGCCCAAAATATTTATTTATTCTAGAGAGTGAGAGAGCATGTGTGCAGGTGACAGGAGAGGCAGAGGGAGGGAATCTTCAAGCAGACCCCTCGCTGAGCATGGACCCCAATATGAGGCTGGATCCCATGACACGGAGGTCATGATCCCAGTTGAAATCAAGATCCTGACCCTTAAGGACTGAACCACCCAGCTGTCCCTCCTCTCTCCCATTACTTAATAAATGACCTGCAAATCCTGTTACTCATTGCCTTCTGAAAATGTCTTATATATTTTTCTGATCTCAATCCAGATATCCTTTGTTGATGTTATGTAAAAGCAGTGCATGTACAATACTTTAAGGAGATGGTGGAAAGGAGGAAGCAGAAAGGGGCAACCTTAAAGGGGAAAAATGTCTCCATCCTCCACTTTCCCTCTGTCTCCCCAAAGATAGCTTCTGTTTAACAGTTCATGATTTCCACCAGAAGCAAGTTTTTTGTTTTTTTTTTTAATAAAAGTTTCTCAGTACTTCTCTATATGATAGACTCCTAGCTGTCAAGCTAAATATCTCTAAAAATACAGGAATAACAGTATTTTAGCTTGGTACATTGATGGCTAGCCTTGCTGAGTTTCCCAACTTCCCTTGCAACTTCCATGTGGCCACGTGATCCATTTTACATCGGAAACAGCAGTTTATGCACATCAATTCCCACTTTAAGAAACGGCCATGCACCCACACGTTTCTCTTCCCTGACTGTGAGCCTAAGCTAGCCCTTACGTGCCACCTGGACTTGATCTGCGGACAAAGATCCTGCCTTCCAGGAGTGGGGAGGCAGCGAAAAGTGTCCCTGAATGAACAGTGGCGCAGAGCTACCCACTTCACTGGACTCTTACTGACTCCACTTCTCTCTTACTGAATCACTCAATTTTCTGGTAGGACTAGCTGCTATAACAAAAAGACCCAATCTTACTTATTATTGTTCTGCATCTTACTTTTTCATCTTAACAAGTGAGACTGGTACATAAAGACCAGTATTTTTCATGGTTACACAATAATGCATTGTAAATTGATTGCTCAGTCTGCTATTACTGGAGTCATTAGTTTTTTAAATTTTTTTATTTTATTTATTTTATTTTTTTATGATAGTCACACAGAGAGAGAGAGAGAGAGGCAGAGACATAGGCAGAGGGATAAGCAGGCTCCATGCACTGGGAGCCCGACGTGGGATTCTATCCTGGGTCTCCAGGATCGCGCCCTGGGCCAAAGGCAGGCGCCAAACCACTGCATCACCCAGGGATCCCTCATTAGTTTTTTTTTTTTTAATTTGTTTCATGCTATTAAAACATGCTAAGATGGGTATTCTCGTATATATATCTTGGCCAGTTTTCATGAAGATATTAATAAGATATAATTCTGATAAGGAGATTACAAGATCAAAAGGTAAGTATAGCTTAAATTTCGTTATTCTGTCCTATTCAGGAAAATTGTACCAATTTATTGCCCCATCGCACGTGCAGAGTATCAGTTATGCTTTTCTATGCTTGTCTCAGACAGATGAGTGAAAAGTAGTAACTTATTTTTGTTTTTACTTGAATTACTTCAATTATGAGATTGAATATCTCTTCATAGGATTAATGACTTTTTTCTCTTCAGTAAATGACGTCTTCATATCTTTTGCAAATTATTCTTTTGGGTTCTCTTTTTCTTTATTGTTTGTATGAATTCTTTGTAAATTAAGGAGATGAACTCTGTCATATATTCCACAAATATATTTTCCAGTATATTATTTTTTCTTTGGCTATATCTATGGTATTTCTTTAGCCACAAATTCATTTTAAATTTTTATATAATCAAGTGAATATATACTTCTTGATTTTTATGTTCTGCTTGGTGAAGCAACTTAACATCAACAAACACTGGTATTTCCTTTGCTCAGAAAATAACATGGTCTTTGCTTAGATTCTGCTTCTCTGGCTATTGTTTCAAGAATTCCCTCAGAGAGAAAACCAAAGTAAATATAGAGTTCTCAGTAAGTCCTTTTCTATTTGCAAAGATCATAGCTCTGCATTGGTTATTTTGTAATGACTAAAAGCAATATTCTTATATGTTTTGCCTGGTCTTTATAGTCATTTTCATCAGGAGACTAATTCTTATACTAGATTACATAATATCCAAAAGCAAAGTGGATCAAATATTTAAAAGTTAAAAACATAAAGAATTACTGGAAAAAAATGTTGAATAATAATACTTTGAGAAGCCTTGCTTGAGGATGACACACACTTCAAAACCTATGGAAAAAAAATACTGGTACTTTTTCTAATAACAAAATAATTCTTTTTGCAAAATTATATTATAAATAAAGTCAAAGTGAAACATCAAACTGGGAAAATATTTATAAATGACATTGCATGAAAGAATGAATTTTCTTGCTACCTGAACACTCTTACAATTACAAAAAAAAAAAAAAAAAAAAAAAATCCAACAACTTAAGAGAAAAATCGTGAATGTATAGAAACAGGTCCCTGAAACTTACAAAACGATATCTAAACTCATGTAAAATAGGAGATTAAAATTAAAAATATACTGAACTCATAGCAGAATGTTTGAAAATATATTATGTTAGTAAGAGAACTGAAAAGCAATCATATGAGAGGTCATGTGTTAATGTAAAGAATTGTTATTAGAAAAGTAGTATAACTAAGGGGCACCCGGGTGGTGCAGTTGATTAAGCCTCCAACTCTTGGTTTCAGCTCAGGTCATGATCTCAGGATAGTGGGATGGAGCCCTCCATCAGGCTCTGCGCTCAGTACCAAGTCTGCAAGAGTTTCTCTCTCCCTCTCCCTCTGCCCTCACCTCCCCACAACACACTCTATAAAAAATAGAGTATAAAAATAAATAAACGTTTAAAAAAAACAGTATGACTAAGATGAATAGATAGTACTAGCTATCCAAATTAAAAGTATATATCCTCTTTAACCTAGTAATTCCATGACTATAAGATCATGTTAGTATGATACTAACTCATGTGAGAACCACAGGTCTACCTGGATAATTATTACTTGAGATAAAGCTAATAAAATATTCTAAATGTACATGAAAAGGAGAGCACTGTTTATTATTTTATTTTTAAAAATTTTTTTAAAGATTTATTTTATTTTATAGAGAAAGAAAGAGAGCATGGGGGAGAGGGGCAGAAAGAGAAGAAGAAACCGCTGAACCACCCGGGGATCCCCTTAAAGTGTTCTTTTCAAAACAGAGATAAGATTATGTCACTCACTTGCTTTAGAACTTTCCATTGGCTTGGCCACTACTTGAAATAAATTCCAAAGTCTTAACACGGCCTATGGTATGTTGTTTGGTGAGGCTGTTGCCTAATTTTCTACCTCAGCTCCTACCTCTAATCAGTTATTCATTTCTTAAACATGCTTAACGCATTCTAAGCTCAAAGGTTTTTTTTATACATGCTCTTCTATCTGAAATATTTAGTCATTATCACACCAAATGCCACTTTCTCTTACAACTACCCTATCTCTATTCCATACTTGTTATTCCCAATATGCCTATCTTGCTTTAAGTATTATAGCATATTTTGTTACCTACTTAAATATTATTTATTTATTGTTTGTCTCCCTTCCAAGACTACAAACTAAATAGGGTCACCCATTTTTGGTCTTGTTGGTAGACATAGATCAATGCCTTGTACAGAGTTGCTGAGTGCATAAATGAAGATAGTGCCCCAGAGGAACCTCCTTCCTCTCTTACATCAGTACCAGGTTCTCTGAATTTTCAATACCAGTCAACAGTTAACTTTGAAAAGTTTCAGTACAAAGGTATTGTTCCGATGCTTTCAGTTTGTAGGAATGAAAGGAGGCCTAAAAAGTTTTATGTCTACATCCTGAACTTGTTTTGCATGACTACGTTCAAGGTCACAAAACTTCTATCACGGAAAGGATTTCTGAGGCTAATTTGATTGACATCATAGTTCTCTTATTTTCCCTATCCAGAGGAATACAATCAGTAATCAGTAATCGATGGGATTTGTTTTTTCTTTGTGGTTTAGTCCCAGAGCATTTTATTTGGCAGAAATTCTTTTTTTTTTAATAAATTTATATTGTTTTTTTAAATTTTTATTTATTTATGATAGTCATACAGAGAGAGAGAGAGAGAGAGAGGCAGAGACACAGGCAGAGGGAGAAGCAGGCTCCCTGCAGGGAGCCCGATGTGGGATTCGATTCCGGGTCTCCAGGATCGCGCCCTGGGCCAAAGGCAGGCGCCAAACCGCTGCGCCACCCAGGGATCCCTGGCAGAAATTCTTAATCCTAGTATGTAGTCAATTTTTTACTGTTTTCCTGGGATCCCTGGGTGGCGCAGCGGTTTAGCGCCTGCCTTTGGCCCAGGGCGCGATCCTGGAGACCCGGGATCGAATCCCACGTCAGGCTCCCGGTGCATGGAGCCTGCTTCTCCCTCTGCCTGTGTCTCTGTCTCTCTCTCTCTCTGTGTGACTATCCTAAAAAAATTAAAAAAAAAAAAGATTTAATTTTTTACTGTTTTCCTGACATGGTGATTAGGATATTTTCTCATTTGGTTGCACATTAAAAAAAAAAATTTATTTATTTATTCATGAGAGACAGAGAGAGAGAGAGAGAGACAGAGACACACCAGAGGGAGAAGCAGGTTCCATGTCGGGAGCCCGACGCGGGACTCGATCCTAGGACTCCAAGATCACGCCCTGGGCCAAAGGCAGATGCTCAATCGCTGAGCCACCCAGGCGTCCCTGATTGGACATTTTAATAATATTACTGACAGTATCATCTTGACCTATAAGAAAACTTCAGACTTTCCAACAAAATTCTTCAGAGATGGAGGCTATTCTGGAAGGTAGTTATTTCCTGTCATAGGAAGGTATTCAGGTGTAAGGTAAATAATCACATGGTAAGTAAGTGGAAAGAATTCAATTTTCTTCAAAAGAAGACTCCTGAAGTACTCTTGCCAATTTGAGATATTTGGATTTTTTATATGAGACTAGCCTCAAATAGTAACACAACTTGCAAAGGATGGTCAATTAAGTGTCTTTCAGTTACAAAGCTGATGCACTCCTAAAACAACTCTCACAACATACATTTCAACACATCTAACCTTATTTTTCTTTGACTTTTATTATAAATATGGAAATAAACTATTTTGGAAAATAATTTAAATTCTATGCTACTTAGGCTAGATATTGTGAAATGACACTAAAGTTAAAATTCTTTTAGGCAGTAATACTTGGCTAGTTTGTATGTTAAATCAATATACCCAATAGAACTGAAAATATTTCAATTTAAAATCCTTAATATCTTATATTTAGTTCTTTTACAGTTCACAAAGGCTACATTGAAAGACTATATAGAAGACTATATTGAAAGTTAGGAAAAGTTAACCTTGAAAAATTCCCAATTTATTTTTACATTCTTTTTAAAATTTAAGGTAACTTACCCTGGTGCATAGTTGCATATGAAAATTACTGCATATCTAATATGTCCAATCTTTGTACATGGAGTTACGGCACAACCAATTTTGTAAGATGTGTCCCAAACAACCTAAAATACAATTTTCCAAAAAACCCCAAATTTGATTCTAAACATTTACTCAGTCATACTATAAACTATAATATATTCAATTCACAAAGAACCTTTAACCAAACAATTTAAGGAATATGAAGTATTCTTTATTTGGATGCAAGTAGAGAATTGTCACAGATTTCGGGAAGCATTTCCCAAATTGTATTTAGAGAAATATTTGGCAGTTTCTGCCTTAGGATAAAGAGTTTGAGAAACACTGATCCAAAGAATTTTGGAGCCAAAGGAAGGCACACTTGCTGAATCAGTTTCCAAACTCCTGTTAAAGCTAAGAGCTCTAGGTTATTGGGAGAGAGGAAGGGGAAAAAGAAAGGAGAAAAAGATTTGGAAGCCTGGAAGTTGTAACTAGAAAGGAGAAAAATGACATCAAGATTATAAAAGAGAAGGATAAGCAATACAAAAATAAAGGTAGTTGAATGCAATTAGCATTTTTCTTTTTTGTTGAGGAAATTCCATTATAAAATAAAATAAGCGTCTGGACCTGCAATTTTAAAAAAAATGAATAAAAAAGCTGGTTTCTATAAAAAGAAAAACAGGTCTTGAATTGGAGTGGCAATATAATAATCATTAAAGATATTCCAGAAAATTCTCTGTATGGCTTTAGTATTTCTAATACTTCCACATAAAACAGTACTTGTATTGTCTTGTTGACATCTGTGGAAGAGAAAAACAGTTTCTGGTTTCCTTTTCTCTTTATTCCAACCTTCAGTAGTTTTAAAAGTGTGATTCTTAAAGAAATAGAGTGATACAGTAAAAGAATAGAGAATAGAATGTCTGCAACAGTTGAAATGGAGTTAAGCAGGTCAAATATGGGAAAACAAAAAGGTCTAGGATACCAAAATTAAAGAGTAAAAATTACCAGAGGAATTGATCATGAAGTAGACTTGGTTAATTTACTGGGATTATTAAAATCATATTCAGTAGACTTGGTTAATTTACTGGGATTATTAAAATCATATTAAGGAATCTGGCTTTGATATGAGTAAAACAATGGAGAGCCACTATAACTTCCCAGAAGAACTAATCAAATGTCTTGAAACACAACTCATTCAATGGAATTTGAACACAAGATTTCAGTATGAAGAAGATCACAAGATTTTAAGTTCTGCATAAAATATGACATCATAGTCTATTGATTGAAAAATAATCATCTTTTAAATCAGCTTGGAAGTTCATCCAATAATTTCTTGATTCCTGATAACAAGTATTTATAGAAGACCAAAATGCTTTGTTCTTGCCGTGAATAAGACAAGCTCTCTGTACCAGTGGAGTATCATATATAAATAGGTGATTATAAATAATATGTGAAATAATAAGTGTATGTAGAGGAAATAACAAGTGGCTCAGTATTGTTGGAGTATAAAGTGTAAAGGTGGATTGTTAGGAGACAGGAAAATAATGCTATTAATTTTCACGTAAAATGTTTTAATCAGTTATATCATAGTATGTGTACTAATCTGTGCAAAAAATATCAAATCTTTTACTTATGTTTATAATTTAAAAATAATTTTTATTTTCTGGTTTCTTCCTTTTCCAGAATGTGTTACTTTTAGAATAGCACCTATCATTTCTGGGTATAGAGATGAAATTTATTACATTTATTTACTTTAAAGATTTTATTTATTTATTCATGAGAGACACAGAGAGAGGCAGAGACACAGGCAGAGGGAGAAGCAGGCTCCCTGCGGGGAGCCCGATGCGGACTCCATCACGACCCCAGGATCACGACCTGAGCTGAAAGTAGATGCTCTACTCCTGAGCCAGCCAGGGACCCTGAGATTTATTACATTTAAAGGAATGGTTTAACTGTATGCCTCATGTAATACATGGAATCATAGACATTTTGAAGATCTAGGACTGATTAGAATTTTGATTCCATTAGAGGTAATAACTTTGCCATTTAAGTTTATTTATAATATTGAAACATAATAAAAAGCTTGGTAGTAAAGTAATTAAGGAGTCTATTGAATTAATATAAATATTAGATACCTGTTTATAATGAGAACAGTCACTAGAGCAACTGTCATTTTCAAAATGGTACTTTTTTCTCTCTTCATACCAACTTCTGATAGCAATACTTGCAGTGAATTCATTTTCAGGTCCAATCCATATATTTTCACCAATACCATTAAATTTAGGATGGGCCATTTTTAGTTCATCTAAGTGAGTATTATGTTCAGGCACACATTTTTTCCCCCATGCTCTAGCAGTCCGTGACAAAGCTACATCCCAAGTCTGAAAAAAAAGAATGCAAAAAGTAAAGAAAACAAATTAATAATAATTTATTATTATTAAAACGGCGCCCCGGGGCCCATGTTTTTTTTTCTGAACTATTTTCCTTGAGTTCTTATTTGATTTAAGGAAAACAATTCTAACTTTGTGCTTATGGGTCTTGTTTGTGGAATTTCCATGGGAGAAAATGTTTTTGATTAATCATAAATGAAGTAACTATTTCCTGAGGCAAAGGACTATCTATATAATTGTAATTTAAAAATCAGATTGCTAGATGATGCAAATGGTTATAATACTCTTACATGTAGTCTTCAGAATATACACTTCTAATCTTATTCCTTTTATACAGAGTAATATAATAATTTAAAATATTCATCTAAAACCGTTTATTGAATACTAAGTATATGTAAACTATTGTAATGTGGGGAATAAAATGCAAAGTCATGAATAAATTTTGTCTTCTATAGTTTATAAATATAAAATTTTAATACATAGTGGTACTTGGTAAATACTCTAAAAGAGGCACATGTAAAGTTCTATGGATAGTCTCAGAAATGTAAAAAAAAAAAAAAAAAAAAAAAAATCACAAGATACTGTTCCCTGGCTAGCTATCTGGAAATATCCAGAAAAGTGTAATTTTATCATTATTTAGACTCATTAAGTTCACTGTTTACTTAAGGACAAGAACAAAAATACACATAGATAAATCAGCAAAATAGTTGTAAAATCAACATGCTTTGTACATGTTACAGTGTATCTGAAAACCAATACTAAGATTTTCTTGGCATTTTCTCAATTTCATAGATTACACATAATTATAGAATATTAGAAAATAAATATCCCTTTAGAATACTAATCGTTAAAAAAATAACTTTTGTATACATGTCTCTCTCTATACACATACAAACAAGACCTAAATGGGCATGTTTTAGGTCGGGATTGCATGATTCAGTCTTTGCAGCCCTGCAATCAGACCACACACGAGGTAGTCGGCCTCCACTTGGCAGTTTTCCCCTGGAGACTGTCCATTCGGCCCAGACTTCACAAGGTCAACAGCAGCATTCAGGGGCGGCGGTTAGTAAACGTCCCAGCCCAGCCTCAACGACCTTTACGTGGATTTAGACCCATGCGGAAAGCGCGGTCCCGGCGATCCATCAGCCTCAGGGTAGCAGCCCCGGGGTCAGGGTCGTGGGGCCGCGGGGGTGGGGGGGCGCGAGCTGGACGTGGTTCTGCCTTAGAGCCTCGCCCCGGGGCCCAGGTTAGAGCCTCACCACGAAGCACTAAGAGCCTCACCATGAAGCGCAAGTTAGAGCCTCGGGGGAGGACGTTGCCCCGGAGCTCATTGTGCAGGTTCACGTACTCATTGATAAAGTATACGTCCTCTTCGTGAGGCAGCTTCGCGTCCAGACGGGAAGGCAGCAGCAGCAGCCCCAGCGCCCAGAGCCACACGGTCAGGAGGCCCCCTCGCCTCGGCAGCAGCGACCGGCCGCGCCAACACCACGGCGGGGGCCTCAGGGCCTCCATGGTCCGCCGGGCGAGCAGGCCACTGCGCATGCGCCCGGGCCGCCTCTGCGCTTGCGCCTGCCCATGGGCCCCACGACGCATGCGCTCGCCGGGTTCTGTCCGAGGGGCCGAGGGAGCGGCGGAAACGGAAGTCAAGGGTCGGTGATCCGGTGTGCAGCGCTGTGTCTGCGGAGCTGCGGGAGGAGGGCGGGGAGGCCGGGTGTGCAGAGCTGGGAGAGGGAGGCGGGGAGGCCGGGTGTGCAGGCCTACGAGAGAGGTAAGGGACTACAGGCCTTTCACTCATGTAGGTAACTATTATCCCGAGTTGACTTCTGGCGCCACATGACCTGTCATCGTTTGTCGATGAGCCACTGGTACCCTGGATGTCGACTGCTGCGTAAGGAACGTGCCTGAGGAACCTGTGAATCCCGCAGTGGGGTGAGCGGAGCATCATTCCTCTGTGATATGGATAAAAGTTGTTGATCTTATTCTTTTCTTCCCTCTTGAGTTGAAAATTTAGTGTAGGACGCATCCTTTATTATCCTCATGAACAAAAGTATTTCCCCTTTAATTTGGGCTTCCTCCCTGAGATTTTCTCTCAGCGTTTTAATAATCTTTTGTGAGGAACCATAGAATAAATGGAAGAGTGGGAGGCTCAGCTTTTAGAATCATCAAATTCTGGTAAGATTAAAGTAGTTCTCTTTCATCTCATCAGCACTGTATAGATAGCTTGGATAGCAGAATTCGTCATCCCCGACGACTTGTCTTATTCACGGTCTCATCTAGGTAAGAATTAGGTTTTTGGGTTTTTTGTTTTTTAAATTTCTGTCAGGCAAAGTGGCTAATGTCTTAGTGGGTTTTGGTTTGGTCTTTTTGCCTTCAAACATTTTGCTAAAGAAAACTTACCATCAGAAATGCAAGTCCATCAAATGCATTGCCATCAAGAAATGCACAAAGTAAAAGCACATGGTCGTTTTGGGGTACATGTTCACATATAAAATTGTGCTTATTAGCATTAAAGGGGTATTTGAAATCACTAACACTGGGATAGAATTTTGCTACAAAGAAAGCATTGCAACTGGTTGGTTAAAATATTTTTTTAAAAAGTGCTTGAAAAAATCATGGGGCTCCTGGGTGGCTCAGTCAGTTCACCTGCCTTGGGCTCAGGTCGTGAGCTCAAGGATCCTGGGATAGAGCCTGGAGTGGGGGTTCCCTGCTGCGGGGCAGTCTGCGTCTCCCTCTGTCTCCCCCACCGCCCCCTCCCACTCTTTCAAATGAAATATTTTTAAAAATATTATGAGGTATAGAGGCACTTGGGTGGCTCAGTGGGTTAAGCCTCTGAGTCTTCGTTTTTGCTCAGGTCATGATCTCAGGTGGTGAGATCTAGCCTCATCTGGAGCTCCCTACTCAGTGGGGAGTCTGCTTGAGATTCTCTTCCTCTCCCTCTCCCTCTCCCCCTCCTAGCTTGTGCTCCCACCCTTTCTCTCTAAAATAAATCAATAAATCTTCAAAAAAAATTATGATGTACACAATTGAAAGCAGTAGAGCTCACAAGATAATTTCATTCATGGCATCAGACTTTTAATAAATACTTATTACCAGGCAATGTGTTAGATAGTTGAGAGAGACCTAGACTCTGCTTCCAAATAGACTGTAGTTTAGAGAACTAGCAAACTGCTAACTCTTATACCATGTGATAAAAACAACCAAAATGCTATTGAGCATGTATGGGACAGTGAACACCCCTTTTAAGGACCATGGAAGCCTTTCTAGAGAATGTGACCTCAAGAAAGTGAAGCGTACAGGTGACAGAGCAGACTCTAAACAAAAAAGAAAAAAGGATGTGAATATGCCAGGAGATCTGAAAAGGTTAAAAGGTGTTTTAGCACCAGCAGAGCATATTATAGGGATGATGGTGGCAAGTGGTATAAGATGGAATTCCTTTATTATGTTTGTACTGTTAGATTCTGAAAATTGCTGTATCAAAGCACAAGGTAAATAGTATAATGCAATCTTAGGAAGAAATTTTAATTCCATTGCTGGACACCACACTTAGTCATAAGTATTTCTTTAGGACCTCCCATGTGTCTCAGTCCATGAGAGGTGTTAGTCTATCTACATAAAGCTTTTAGTTAAAGGTGACATAGACAAGTCATCAAATAATGCAGAGTAGCACATGCTATTTTTAAAAAGAGTTTATTTTTTTTGAGAAAGAGAAAGCGAGCATGAGCAGGGGGAGGGGCAGAAAGAGAGGGAGAAGGAGAAACGGGTTCCATACTGAGTGTGGAGCCGGACACTGGCTAGATCTCAGGACCCCGAGATCATGACCCCAGCTGAAGTCAGATGCTCAACCTACTAAGCCACCTTGATGCCCCAGTGCATCGATGCCCTCGATGCCCTATTTCTAGTTTATATTAAAAATTCTTATGTGTCAGGCACTACTTATTTTATTTTTGATTTTTTTACTGCAGTAAAATACACATTAATATGAAATTTACCATTTTAACCATTTTTAGTGTAAAATTCAGTGGCAGTTGCATTCACAGTATTGTAGAATTGTCACGACTGTTTGCATAAGTGACACCATTGTAAATGCTTGGAAAATATTAACTCATTTAAATCATAAACACCTTAAGAAACAGACACTATGATTATCTCTGTTTTACAGATGGAAAACTCAGAAAAAGAAGTCACATAATTTGTCTAAAGTCACCAGCTAGTATGAGGTAGAGCTAGTTTTTGAACCCAAGTGACTAAAATGGAAGTACACAGAAAGAGCATGTGAAGGCATCTGGTTTGGTTTGTGTAGGAAGAGGTTGGATTTGCTGAAAAGGTTCTGCAAATATTCAGTTCTTGAGATATGTCACTGAATTGGTCCACGTCATGTACTTCATAAAGAAACATTTAAAATGCATTACTTTGTAAAATATATTTATTTATTTTTAAAAGATTTTATTTATTTATTCATGAGAGACACAGAGAGAAGCAGAGACACGGGCAGAGGGAGAAGCAGGCCTCATGCAGGGAGCTTGACGTGGGACTCGATCCCGGGTCTTCAGGATCAGGCCCTGGGCTGAAGGCGGCGCTAAACCGCTGAGCCACCTGGGCTGCCCTCGTCAAGTATATTTAAAAAAAATTTTTTTTTAAAGAAGCATGTAATATTTGAGGATTATTTAATCATTGTTTAACTTTTTATGTATTAAAAATCATAGATTCTATGTCAGTACTGTAGGGCCCAAGAGCAGGCTGCCTCAAGATGTGCCACTTTGGCATGAAGACTATTTTGAGTTAAAAAGCAATCAAAACCCAGCAGATTCAGGAAAAACTCTTTACCACCCCACAACTAGGAGGTATCTAAAAATAGTGTAGACAGAAGACTGCTCCAGGAAGAGAATTACTGCCATAGATTAGTAAGATTATCACATTATAATACGAACTAGTTTTAATGGAGAGGGAGGGACATAGCAAGGTCTCCTTGGGCAGTCTTCTATGTTGTCCCATTGTTCCTGAAAGGGCCAGCAAACATTTATCAAACATTGACTCTTTTTCATTGTCCTGCGAATTGCTTTCCTTCTCTTTGAGATCCCAGATTTCTGTCTCCTTCAGCTTAGTTCGGAATGACATATATACCTCATTTTGCTTGACTGTCTTTGGAATTTCCATATCTGTTTAGATTCCCCATACATGAAAAATTAAGTTTGTCTCCTCTTGAAAGACTATCCAGTGGGGAAAAAAACAATCTCTTCAATAAATGGTGCTTGGAAAATTGGGCAGCCACGTGCAAAAGAATGAAGCTGGACCATTCTCTTACACCATATACAAAGATAAAGTCAAGGGGGATCCCCAGGTGGCTCAGCGGCTTAGCGCCTGCCTTTGGCCCAGGGCACAATCCTGGAGTCCCGGGATCGAGTCCCACGTCGGGCTCCTGTCATGGAGCCTGCTTCTCCCTCTGCCTGTGTCTCTCTGCCTCTCTCTTTCTCTCTCTCTCTCTGTGTCTATCATAAATAAATAAATCTTAAAAAAAAAAAAAAAAAACAAAGATAAAGTCAAAATGGGAGAAAGTCAAAATGTGAGACAAGAATCCATCAAAATCCTAGAGGAGACCACAGGCAACACCCTGTTTGAACTTGGCCACAGCAACTTCTTGCAAGAGGCATCCAGGAAGGCAGGGGAAACAAAAGCAAAAATGAACTATTGGGACTTGATCAAGATAAAAAGCTTCTGCACAGCTAAAGAAACAGTCAACAAAACTAAAAGACAACCTACAGAATGGGAGACGGTATTTGCAAATGACCAATCAGATAAAGGGCTAGTTTCCAAGATCTATAAAATAACTTATCAAACTTAACGGCAAAGAAACAAACAATCCAATCATGAAATGGGCAAAAGCCATGAACAGAGATCTCACAGAGGAAGACCTAGACGTGGCCAACAAGCACATGAGAAAATGCTGTGCATCATTTGCCATCAGGGAAATACAAATCCAAACCACCATGAGATACCACCTCACACCAGTGAGAATGGGGAAAGTTAACAAGACGGGAAACAACAAATGTTGGAGAGGATGTGGAGAAAGGGAACCCTCTTGCACTGATGGTGGGAATGTGAACTGGTGCAGCCACTCTGGAAAACTGTGTGGAGGTTCCTCAAAGAGTTAAAAATAGATCTGCCTTACAACCCAGCAATTGCACTGCTGGGGATTTACCCCAAAGATACAGATGTAGGGAAACGCCGGGCACCTGCACCCCCATGTTTCTAGCAGCAATGTCCACAGTAGCTCCTGTGGAAGGAGCCTCGGTGTCCATCAACAGATGAATAAAGAAGATGTGGTCTATGTGTACAATGGAATATTCCTCAGCCATTAGAAACGACAAATACCCACCACTTGCTTCGACGTGGATGAACTGGAGGGTATTATGCTGAGTGAAGTAAGTCAATCAGAGAAGGACAAAAATTATATGGTTTTATTCATATGGGGAATGTAAAAAATAGTGAAAGGGATTAAAGGGGAAAGGAGAGAAATGAGTGGGAAATATCAGGGAGGGAGACAGAGCATTGGCAAGTGGCATTTGGCTTTCCTGAGGAAAAATGGGAATTGTACAGGGAGTGATGATTATGGGATTTGTTTTTTTCTTTTGCTGCCATGTATGAACTTGCATAGATTTAATTCCAGAATATATTACCTGGTTTTGACTAAGGCAACCATTACAAAATGATCATATGTCTTGCTGACAGGAAATTGCAGATTAATTATAGTTGTAAAGACACAAGTACAAACAAACAGCAGCAGTTGATTCTTACCATCTTCTTGGCATAAACCTCTCTTTAGCACTTATTTTTTTTAGTTTATTATTATGTCACCTCTTTCAGGTTCAATTTTTGTGTATTTAAAATATATATTGCTCTATGAGAAGTACACATAATACATGTAATTAAATGACACATGTATACTTTTGATTCACGTATAGGGTCACCAGCTTCTGGATTTGTTAGGGAATGCCCTGTTATTGTGTTTAGTGTGCTTTTCTATGTCCTGGAAAACTCCTCAGTCCCAGGCAAACCAGGACTGTTGACCACCCTACAATATATATATTTTTTTATGGTCGGGATGCATAATCAAAAAACTATAGAGACTACGGTTTAAACCATCTGTTCATGATCCTTCCCAGGGGGTAAGAATGAGATAAACCTGGCCCAGATAAGACTGATACATCTGATCACTTTACCTCCAAGTGATTAACCAAATTTGTGGAAATTTCAAACATAGCCTAGTAAGACGAGAGGATCCCCCCCAAAACAATGCACTGTTTAAATCCTGAGTTAACTGCCCTTAGTGATTTGAAAAGGCCAAACCCAGAGCAGTTTGTGTCGGAATTGCAAACTGAATGAAATAGGAGGGTTACTTAAGATCTCTCTTGTTTTTACAAGATCTTCTCAGAGTAAAAGAATTGCTAGTAATGTCAGGCCTCCCAACATGCCCTAGGAAGAGTCTGTTATTTATGATCATAGGAATAGAAAAGACAACCCCCTGACCCAGAAGTTTTTCTTCTTGCCAATGAGGGGACCCTACAAAATAAGGCCGAGGTAGGCACTTAACCCACCTAGCCTCCTCCATTCACAACTTCAGCAGAGAGAATTCTGCAAATAGAGACCCCCTTTTCTGAGAACTACAACTACGTGCGAGTTCCCACAATAGTGCTGATTTAAAATGCTGAGAAAGGGATCCCTGGGTGGCGCAGCGGTTTGGTGCCTGCCTTTGGCCCAGGGCGCGATCCTGGAGACCTGGGATTGAATCCCACATCGGGCTCCCAGTGCATGGAGCCTGCTTCTCCCTCTGCCTATGTCTCTGCCTCTCTCTCTTTCTCTCTCTGTGACTGTCATAAATAAATAAAAATTAAAAAAAAATAAAAAATAAATTAAAAAATGCTGAGAAATATTTCTTCAAAATCAGAGGATAGAATCCTATAAAAATTCATTTTTTATGTGTTCTGTAGAATTTAAGTTAATCTGATTTAAGGAAACATGCTTTTGGATGAATAAGGTGTCTGAAGAAGATAAGGAGGTGATTATATTAAAAATCAGAATATTTTAATTATTCATGAAAAAGTGTGATTTAAAAAAATCTTGTGAAGACAACACAATAGTAAAAAATACAAAGTGTATGTATATGTGTCAGTTTACCTTTAGCCTGTTTCAAACTGCAAGCTAAGGAGTAATGAATTATGGATTTGAATTTTTTTTAATATTTTATTTATTCATGATAGAGAGAGAGAGAGGCAGAGACATAGGCAGAGGGAGAAGCAGGCTCCATGCAGGGAGCCCGAAGTGGGATTCGATCCCTGGTCTCCAGGATCGCGCCCTGGGCCAAAGGCAGGTGCTAAACTGCTGCGCCACCCAGGGATCCCTGGATTTGAATTTTTACAGTGCAATAGTTAAAAAGCAATAGTTTACTAAAATTATAACAGTTCCACATACATGACGGCACATAGTGTGATGGTTAATTTTATGTGTCACTGTAGCTAGACTATGGTGGCAAGTGTTTGATGAAACACTAATCTAGCTTTTGCTGTGAAGGTGTTTAGATATTGTTAAATTTACCATCAGTTGACTTCAAGGCAGATTGCCCTCCATAATGCGGGTGGGCTGCATCTAATCAGTTGAAGGCATTTGGAGCAAAGACTGCCATTTCCTGAAGAAGGAAATCCGAATGCAAAATAGAAATGCCGCCTCATTTCCAAGACTGCAAACTCAAGGCTGCAACGGCAATTCTTACTTGAATCTCTACCTTGCCAGATGCAGACTTGCCAGCTTACAACTGTGTGAGCCAGTTCCTTAAAACCTCCTCTCTCTCTGTCTCTGTCTGTGTCTCTCTTTTTGTTGGTGCTTTTCTGGAGAATCCTGACTGATAAAAACAGATTTGAAATATAAAATCACTTGGCTTTTTTTTTTTTTTTTTTTTTAAAGAATAGCAACAATCATCCAGCTATTGTGGACATTCTTAGGCATTTGGCAATATAAACAAAACAACTCTTATTCATGAAAAAATACATTTAGGGGCACCTGGGGGGCTCCATCAGTTAAGTGTCCGACTCTTGTCCCTACTCAGGGTCATGAGATCAAGCCCTACGTCAGACCCTGTGCTGAGCATGGAGCCTGCTTAAGATTCTCTCCCTCTGCTCCTCCCCTGTTTGCTCTCTCTCTTATAAAAAAAACTCTGTTTAAAAATACATTTTAAGGGCAGCCTGAGTGGCTCAGTGGTTTAGCGCCGCCTTCAGCCCAGGGCCTGATCCTGGAGACCCAGGGTCGAGTCCCATGTCAGGCTCCCTGCATGGAGCCTGCTTCTCTCTCTGCCTGCGTCTCTACCTCTCTCTCTGTAGCTGTCATGACTAAATAAATCTTTAAAAAGTACATTTAAAATGGTTTTTAATATTTATAGCTGAGGAAGTTGGTGATTATTTTAGTTGAGAAGCAAAAGATCTACGTAGTTTAGCCCATGGAAGTCAACAATTCAACATAACTGATTGTTAAAACTGAATTGAATAATGTGGGTTTTTGTTTTTGTTTTTTGTCTTCAGATGAAAGAAATGCCAGAATTGGCTGGCTCTCTGGTTTGTAGAGGTGTTGACTATACTACAGTTGTATAGGTTTTAAAAGTCATACCATCTGTATCCTGTTATTTTATACACAGCACATTTTAAAATAAAATTTCCTAATAGAGGGGATGCCTGGGTGGCTCAGTGGTTTAGCACCTGCCTCGGCCCAGGGCGTGATCCTGGAGACCCGGGATCGAGTTCCGCGTTGGGCTCCCTGCATGGAGCCTGTTTCTCCCTCCTTATCTCTCTCTCTCATGAATAAATGAGTGAGGTCTTTAAGGAAAGAAGAAAAAAAAATCCCCTAAAAGAGCATACATTTACCTTTCAAAGATTTAAAATTTAATTGATTTCCCTTTTGGTTTAATCTGTTCCCATCCATTTCCTCAACTGTTGACATGACATTACACGATATCCGAAACTTTCCTTAATAATAACATTTTACCTCTGAATAATGTTGATGGTTTCCATAAAGGAACCTGTGGCATATAAGGAAAATATCCAGTATCTGAAATGTTCTTTATGTCTACTGTAACTAAAATACCAATCTAGAAAATTAGAGAATGAGACTCTATTTTTTTTTTTTTTGACATTTTATTTATTTATTTGACAGAGAGGGAGAGAGAGAGTGCGCACAAACAGGGGAGCGGTGGGCATGGGGGGAGAAGCAGCCCAGGGCCCTCAGCAGGGACCCGTTCAGGGCTCCGGCCCAGGCCCTGGGATCACCACCGAGCCAAGGCCTGAGCTTAACCTTAACCGGCTGAGCCACCCTGGGACACCGAGTGTGAGACTCTTGATACAATGTAAAATTATAGTTAAAAAAAGAAAAAAAAACCTTAATTTTTTTTCCTTTTTTTTACTGCTACCCTCCTGTACTATAATACACCTTTTGTTAAAATCACATATTAAATTTAAATAATAGACAAGAGTGTAGAAGCTTTAAGAATTAAACCAATGAGAGTTACGTTTAGCAATAAACTATTTGTTTATTGTCATGCCTTAGAACTTTTCTGTATGTAAATGGTAATTAAAATAGTCTCAGAAGAACAAATACTAGGCACAGTGGATTACATGATATGTGCTGAGGCGCCATCCCCTGTGGATTCCAATCTGGATATTCTGACAATAAAACACAACAGTTAGAAGCTCCACAAAGTTACAAGGGGAGGAAGTAATTGAATCAATATTGAGATAGTTTGACACTTACTTTCAGATTTTTCAAGTTTTTTATTTCCTAAGGTAGACAAAAAATTATAGAATTAAAGGCATTCGCTTGCTTTTCTGGCTTTCTAAATAAGATAATAAACTTAGGAAACTTAGTTTGGCTTTAAACTTGGTTTAACTTAAGAAAATGAAAGCTTCCTCCCCAAATCCCACAGCGGCTTAACGATCTTCCAGTGCCCCTGCCAACGAAGTCACGTCACCAGGTATTCCTAAGGCAGCTTTTATGCTAAAGGCGAAAAAGCCTAAAGTTGACAGAACTATACGAGGTAGTTAACGTTGCGGTGGCCCCGTGCCATCCCGCTTAAATTCCCTGGAAGACGACGTATTGCCTCGTGTCGACTCTGGGACTCGTATCTCATGCATCTCTGGTGTGGCTCCTGCTTCAAATTTTGCTCTGTGTCCTTCCCTCATCAATTTTTTCCCCTCTATTTAGCACGATCCTGCCGTTTGTTAGGAATTCATTTGTTTAACTTCTCTCATTCATTTATGCCCTTTTTGAGTGTTGTACTCCGTATTGAACATAATTCTAGGCTTCCGGTAAATAGATATCAGGAGAAAATAGAGCTTCCTTACAGAAAAGTAGGGGGAGGAAATCTATCATTAATTTGCTCTCATCTCTCAGAAAATAAGTCAACAAAACAAAAAATTGGCTTTATATAAACAATAATCAACATAAAAAATACAAATCGAAAGTCATAGGATTTAATTAAGTGGAACATACCAGAGCAAAGTTGTTAATTCTTTCCAAGTTTATGTATAGATTCAGTGTAATCCCAACCAAAATTCCACAGTCTTCTGTGAATTAATAAGCTTATCCTAATGTTAATTTGCAAGAGCAAAGGTTGAGGAAGAGCCAGGTAATTTCTGAACAATTTAGAAAAGAAACAAGTTGGGAGAACAGCGGTCAGGTAGCAAAGCTTATTGCAGCCTTTGCCGCTTGCACGCGGCCTTGGAGACCTGCGGTGATAACTGTTTGAATCTTGGGGTGGAGAAGCTCGTGACGGACAAAGTCCTCATTAAATAAAACTAGAAAATCCAGACAAAGTAAAACAAAACAATGTTTAGGGCCTCCGAGATTTGCTAGGGCGACAAAGACCGAAGGGTCAGGACTTAAGAGCTGGGGAGCCACAGAGAATGGGCTGCAATTAGGAAAGCTGTTTTTTCCCTGGAGCCGTTTGTTCATCTTGGGCCCAGGTCTGGGACTGAAAATCTGGGCTTTGCTCAGGCAGGGGCTGATTTTTGGGAAACAGAAACCATCAGAGCTTTTGTTGGCCCTGTAGGACTAGAGAGAGAAAATTGGAGAATTGAGCATTTCAAGATCCTGGTAAAAAGTCAAGGTGGTGGAAGGAGCCCACCTGATGGCCATTTTGTACTCAAAGTATTTGTTTGATTTTGAAGCTGTGAGGAACGGGAGGCTAAAATCCTAGGCTGAAGGCTTCTGGAAAGCAAAGCAGATTTTTTTTCCCAGTAATTTCAGAGTGCTGAACCTATAACGATTAGAATTCAGAACCCATTACGGAAAGGCAATGGGGAACGCCCAAGTTTCTCAGTGGAAAGCCCTGGAGTCTGAGCGCTTGGAACAGAGACAGAGGCGGACATGTCTTGCACGAGTCCTAATCCACTGTTGACGAAGCTGCGTTTGGATCAAGGTGAACAGCAGCCCTGACGCTAGCTGCTCAGCAGGAAAAGCCAGGACTCTGCATTTTTGTTCTCTGCATGTTAAGATGTTTGATAGAAACTCACTAGCACACACCACGTGTTTGGGCAACGTGCGAGGCTTAACACAAGAACTGTTAGTGTTATTGCAGTGAGCTGGATTGGCTACCTCTACTAGACAGTCGCTCTGCGTGTCATCGGGACTCAGTGGCAGTCGCATGTAGCGGGAGCTCGGTTGGGGGTGAAGCAGGGATGAGCTCTCCTGCTCTGAGGCCTTTCTCCAGTGACCTCTTCAGCAGGAGACCCTGGGCCTGGAATTCTGGGGCTCCCAACCGAGCAAGAGCTCAGCTGCCGAGCTAGCAAAGCAGAGGCGGGGATGGGCCCAGTATCAAGGCCTCGTTCAAGAGCATGGAAATAGTGTCCACAGTTTTGGGAGGAGCAGCATATGTGTGAAGGAGGGGAGGACTCATTAATGCCGGCTTTGAAGATCATTCACCACACCCAGAACCACCGCAGGTTACCAAAACCAAGAGGAAACAAAACAATCTTGAAACCAGGAACAGACACAGAGGTGACCGAGATGCTGGGGATTTTAGGAGGAAGGCGGAGTGTTAAGGCTGGTGATCATGGAGCTCAGTGTGTCAAAGGGAGGATAAGGACACCAGTGGTAGCGGAGAGAAGCGGAAGTCACACTGGCCATACCTGGGCTTACTGGCCCGGGAATAGGGCCTTATTTTTCCTTTAATTGGAGTGAGAAGCAATTGAGGAATTGTAAGAAAAGGATTTGACCTGGATTTTCCTTTTATAAAACAGTTTGGAGGAGGAAGAGAAGTGGGAGATTACTGGCTCAGGTGAGAAATGACAGGGGCTTGGATACCGGGAGGGAAGGGGAAGTTGAGAAAATAAAGTCTACCATTGTTATTTGTATGACCCTTTAACTAGAAAACATTTAGTTTGCAGACTGGAGATATACAATGAATTTATTTTTTAAACTGCTTTGAATGAAATTTAAAATTGGACCATACTTCTAATTCATTGTGTAACTGAAGTATAATATGAATATGGAAGTATGCACGCCTCGTAAATGGAAAGACTGATGAATTATTACAAAGTGAACACATGAAAAAAACAAAACAAAAAAAGCAAAGTGAACACATGCAGGAAAAAGTAGCACAGATCTAGAAGGTCCCTGTGTCCTTTCCTATTTGACGAACTCCTCTTTGCTCTCTAAAAGTAACCACTAGCCCGACTCCAAACACAAATTAGTTTTGCATGATATTTGAACCTTATATAAATGAAATCATTTATCATGCATTCATTTTGTGTCTGTCCTCTTTCATGGCACCAAATCTTCCTTTTTTTTTTTATTTTTAAAATTTTTCACATCATCTCCTCTCTTCACCTATTTCACTGAAAATTCTTTTCTAATCAAAAATTTATTCACTTACCTTTAAAAAAATCTTTTCTGAGAACCAAAAGACTGATAATGGAAGGGAAACATATTAGCTTTAAATCACAATTAATTTGGACGTTGATTAATGTATTACTTCTGCATGAAATATTTTGATAAAAACTAATAAGTGGAGGTGATTGGAAGCAAATACAAATAAGAAATGTTTCAATGAACAGTTACTTTGAGTATAGTAGCAAACTAGGTCATGGTTGTACCTTATTTCTGTTCTTTAGCTGGAGAGGAAAAATAATCAATGAAGAAGGGGGGGACAATCTGAGTTTAAATATGGTCATTTATGACAAATGATTTATATCATCATATAGCAGCAATCAAATATTGTCAATAATTCCTTAAACATTTGATGATCCGAATTTTAAAATATTAAATATTTAAAATTTATGGAAATTGCTCTCTAAATAGAATGTCGTGATAACTTATTTTTTTTCTTTTTTGCTTACGGCAGAGATTGTTTGTGCAAGTTTCTTCTTCGGTACACAAAGAGCAGGGTACTCCTCTAGTGTAAGGGGGCCTATTCGGATAATTTCCTCTGTAAGAAAAGAATTTTTGATTAGCCACATGGCTATTAATATCTCTAATTTTGTGCATGAAATTATGCAAATTGTTTTGGTCACTCACTCATGAATAACGACTTTTGTTCTAATTTTATGCTCCTTTCTTTTCTGAAAAGAAACCGTTAAAACTGTTTACAAGATGTCCCTAATCCACATGGCAGTTATGCTCTTGAATATTCTATAGAATACAAATTAGATGTGAACCCAGGGTAATTAAGCAGGCTGACAGCCACAGAGCTTTTGCTGTAAACACTGTGATTATCTCTTGATTTGGTAAATACAATAAATAAAATTTAAATTGCAGGTGGAAACATAGGCTTTATTTCAACACCAAGGTTCTTATCTAGTTCTATTTGGTGATGTATCAAAAAGGTTTCGCAGCTATTATGCCTGCTTTTCTTTTTTTTTTTTTATTTTTTTTATTTTTATTTTTTTATGCCTGCTTTTCAATAAAATAAGTTGATGCATTTTAACCTGTTTACCCCCATCTCTGTATCTGTGGAAACTTAAAAAGTGTTACTTACCGAGAGTACACAAAGAAAAACGTTAGTAATATAAGTAGTAGTCCATTAAAAAATATGCCACAATGATTTATCTATTCATTTGTTGATGGACGTTGGGGTTATTCCAAATAAAGTTACTGTGCACATTTTGAACATTCATATACATTTCCTTGTATAAAAGAAATGAATAGATCATCTGGTAGTCTGGTAGGTACATATTTGACTTTTTAAGTAACTACCACACAGGTTTTTTTTGTTTTTTAGTTTTTTTAAATTTATGACAGTCACACACACAGAGAGAGAGAGAGAGAGAGGCAGAGACACAGGCAGAGGGAGAAGCAGGCTCCATGCACCGGGAGCCCGATGTGGGATTCGATCCCGGGTCTCCAGGATCGCGCCCTGGGCCAAAGGCAGGCGCCAAACCGCTGCGCCACCCAGGGATCCCAACCACACAGGTTTTACAAAGTAGTTGTAATACTTTATATTTCTACCATCAGTGTTGAGAATTTGAGTTGCTTCACTTCCTTGTCAGGACTCGGATTGGCCAGTCTTTGGCCATTCTAATTGCGTAGTGGTATTTATTGTGGTTTTAATTTGTGTTTCCCTAATGATTAATGACGTTGAGCATTTTTTCATGTGCTTACTTGCCATCTGCATGTCTTCTTTGTTAATCTTTTATCCATCTAAAAACAATTGAGTTTTAAGTTTTTCTAATACTGAATTGTGAGAGTTCATCCTGTTTTCTCCTGTATTGCCATATGGCTTATTTTTGAGAAAGAGTCGTCTAATATATTAGCTATGAAGAAGACTCTTCCTGCCCGTGGCGTGTCTTTTCATTCTCTTACCAGGGTCTTTGAATAGCATTGATTTTAAATTTTAATGGAATCCAACTTATCCATTTGTTCTTTTATGGATCATGGTTTTGATATGGTAGCTAAAAAAAATCTTTGGCTATTTTCAGGTCACAAAGGTTTCATCTGTGTTTTCTTCCAACAGTTTTACAGTTTGGGGTTTACATTTAGGTTTATGATCCATTTTGAGTTAATTATTATAGGTTGTGTGTTGTTTAGATCTGAGTTTACTTTTGTTTTTTATATATGAATGACAAACAGTACTAGCACCACTTATTAAAAAATCTTTTTTTTCCACTGCATTGCCTTTGTGCATTTTTAGAAAATTAGTTGGACATGCGTAGATCACTGTGTATGGGTTTATTTTTGGACTCCACATTCTGTTCCACTGATCTATTTGTTTAACTTTACATCAATTGTTGTGATTATTCTAGCTTTCATAATTCTTGAAAACAATAATGTTAGTTCTTCCAGGAGGTGGCTCAGTTGGGTAAGCATCTGCCTTTGGCTCAAGGCATGATCTCAGGGCCCTGGGATTGGGCCTCACCCGGGAGTTGGCTTCTCTCTCTCCCTCTGCTCCTCCCCCTATTCTCTTTCTCTCTCTCTCAAACAAATAAATATATAAATTAATATCTTAAAAAAATAGTTAGCTCTTCAAATTTTTTTCAGAGTTGATTTGGCTATTAAGAGTCCTTTGCATTTTCATATGAATTTTATGATCAGTTTGTCAATTTCTACAATAAAAATCTGGAATGTTTTATTAGGATTATATTGAATCTATAGATCAATTCAGTGAAAATTACATCTTAATATTGAGTCTTTTAATCCATTACAAGGTATAATCTATCCAATTATTTGTATCTTTGTTAATTTCTGTCATGAATATTGTGTAGTTTTCAGTGGAGAGGTCTTTTATTTCTTCTACCAGATTTATTCCTGATAATTTATGTTTTTTGATGTTATAAATGTTATAAAATAATAGAATGATTATTATTTTAATTTAATTTGATTATTTACTGGTGGTATTTGGACCTGTAATCGAGTTTTGTATATTGATCTTGTATCCTGAACAGTTAACAAGTTTACTTACTAGTTTCAGAAGAATTTTCAGATTTCATTGCACTTTTTTTTATATAGACCAGAAGTCAGCAAAGTATGATCTGTTTTTGTACAATTTGCACACAAAGAATTATTATTTTTAATGAGTTCTTTGAAAAAAAGAAACAAAGACGAAGGTAACAATATATATGGTATGCAAAACCTAATATATTTATTCTGTTACTTTACAGAAGATGTTTTTGCTATTGTAATAATATTACATATAGGTTTTTCACAGATGCCCTTATTAGGTTTAGGAAGTTCCCTTCTATTTCCATTTTGCTGAGAGCTTTTACCAGGAATGGATGTCTAGCTTTTTCTCAATCTATTGAGATAATCATGTGTTCTTTATTTTTAGGTTGATTAATATGGTGAATTACATTGATTGATGTATTTACAATGTTAAACCACTTCTATGTTCCTGGAATAAACTTCATTTGGATAAGGAGTATTAATTAGGCTTTTACTGTATTGATGGATTACAATGCTAAATTTTTGTGCCTATATTAACAGTAGATATTGTTCTGTGGTTTTTGTTTATTTCGTTTACCCTTTGCAATTTGTGTTCTTGGGGGAATGTTTCCATTTCATCCAGTTGCTTCTTGATTGATTAACCCCACTGTCATTTTTTTTTTTTTTTTTGAAAGAGAGAGAGAAAGCACACATGAGTCCATGTGGGAGTAGTTGGGGAGAGGCAGAGAGAGAGGGAGAAAGAGAATCTTAAGCAGGCTCCATGCTCAGTGTGGACCCTGATGCTGGTCTCAACCTCGTGGCCCTGGGATTATAACCTGAGCCAAAATCAAAAGCCAGAGGCTTAAGTGACCGAGCCACTCATGTGCCCCAACCTCACTGTTGTTTTGAAATGGGCTTATTTATTTCTAGTATTATTCTTTGCTCTAAAACATTATCTGTTTTTAGTGTAGACCCTGTTGCTTTCTTTTGACTAATGTAAGCATAATAATAAAACTTTTTCCATTCTTGTACTTTTAATCTACTTCTGTTTATTTATTTATTTATTTGCTTATTTATTTAAATTCCAGTAGAGTTAACACACAGTGTTATATTAGTTTCAGGTGTACAGAATAGTGATTCAGTAATTCTGTACATTATTCAGTACTTATCATAGTCGTGTACTCTTTAATCCCTGTCACCTATTTCATCCATTTCCCCACCTACCTCCCCTCTGGTAACCATCAGTTTGTTCTCCATAGTTAAATGTCTGTTTTTTGATTTTGTCTCCTTTTTAATTTGTTCATTTGTTTCTTAGGGTCCACGTATGAGTGAAATGATATTTGTCTTTCTCTTCTTTCATTTAACATTATATTCTCTAGATCCATCTATGTTGTTGCAGATGGCAAGATTCCATTCTTTTTAATGGCTGAGTAAAATTCCGTTGTATATACATACTACTTCTTTATCCATCCACCAATCGATGGACACTTGGGTTGTTTCCATAATTTGGCTATGGTAAATAAAGCTGCAATAAACAGAAGAGTGCATGTATCTTCAAATTAGTGTTTACATATTCTTTGGGTAAAGACCTAGTAGTGGAATTACTGGATCATATGGTAATTCTATTTTTAATTTTTTGAATAACCTCCATAATGTTTTCTGCAGTGGCTACACCAGCTTGCACTCCTACCAACAGTGCGTGAGGGTTCCTTTTTCTCCACATTCTAACCAATACTTGCTGCTTTGTGAGTTTTTGATTTTAGTCATTCTGACACGTGTCAGGTGATATCTCGTGGTTTTGATTTGCATTTCCCTGATGATAAGTGATGTTGATCTTTCACGTATCTTTTGGCCACATGTATGTCTTCTTTGGAGAAATGCCTGTCTTTGGCCCATTTTAGTTGGATTATTTGTGTTTTTGTATGTGTTGAGTTGTATAAGTTCTTTATACAACTATCAGTTGTATTAGTTGATAGTTTATTTTACTATCTTTGGATAGTAATCCTTTATTAGACATGTCATTTGCAAAATAGCTTCTCCCATTCAGTAGATTGCCTTTTGGTTTTGTTCTTTGTTTCCTTGACTGTGCTGAAGCTTCTTATTTTTATATAGTCCCAATAGTTTATTTTTATTTTTGCTTGCCTTAGGAAACATATCTAGAATAATGGTGCTATGACTGATGTCAGGAAAATTACTGCCTGTTCTCCCTTCTATGATTTTTATGGTTTCAGGACTTACATTTAGGTCCTTAATTCATTTTGAGTTTATTTTTGTGCATGGTGTAAGAAAGAAGTCCAGTTTCATTCTTTTACATGTTGCTGTCCAGTTTTCCCAGCACCATTTGTTGAAGACACTGTCTTTTCCCCATTGCATATTTTTGCTTCTTTGTCAAAGATTAATTGGCCATATAATTGTGGGTTTATTTTTGGGCTCCCTATTCTGTTCTACTGACCTATGTGTCTGTTTTTGTGCCAGTACTGTACTGTTTTGGTTACTACAGATTGGTAGTAGATCTTAAAATCTGGTATTGTGATACTTCCAGTTTTGTTCCTGTTTTTCAAGATTGCCTTGGCTATTTGAGGTCTTGTCATTCCATAAAAACTTTAGGGTTATTTGTTCTAGTTCTGTTGGTATTTTGATAGTGACTGCCTTAAATCTGTAGATTGATTTGGGTAGTATAGACACTTTAGCAATATTTATTCTTTCAATCCATGAAATGGAATATCTTTCCATTTCTTTGTGTTGTCTTCAGTTTCTTTCATCAATATATTACAGTCTTTCACCTCCTTAGTTAAGTTTGTTCCTAGGTATTTTTATTTTTATTTATTTATTTATTATTATTATTTTTAAGCCCAACACAGGGTTGAACTCATGACCCTGAGAATGTGACCTGAGCTGAGATCAAGAGTCAGACACTTAACTGACTGAGCCACTCAGGCTGCCCTGTATTATTTTTGGTGCAACTCTAAATGGGATTGTTGTAAATGTTCATTTCTGTATACTATACACTTTTCATTATGTTTTAGTCAAAAATGTTTAGTAACACAGGAAAGCCCAGAAAATGCATATCATTGTAAATGATAATAAAGTTTCCAGTTCGGCTGGAACTCTAAATGGGATTGTTGTAAATGTTAATTTCTATATACTATGTTATAGTATTACTTAACATTCTTTCTGTTACTTCATTATTAGTATATAGAAATGCAATGGATTTTATTTATTTATTCATGAGAGACACAGAGAGAGAGGCAGAGACACAGGCAGAGGGAGAAGCAGGCTCCATGCAGGGAGCCTGATGCGGGACTGGATCCTAGGACTCCAGGATCATGCCCTGGGCTGAAGGCAGATGCTAAAACCACTGAGCCACCCAGGGAATCCCGTGAAGCTATCATATTATTTATTTTCTTCATCTCATCTGTTCTTTGTTCCCCTTTTCCTCTTTTTCTGTCTTTCTTTGGGTTGAATATTGAATATTTTTGAAAATCTAATTTTACCTGCTTTGTTGGTTCCTTTGCTATAACTGTTTTCTTATTTAAGTGTTAGAGTTTGTAGTATGCATCTTTTACTTATTACAGTCAAGTTAAATTATTGCACTTAACAGAGTGGAAGAACTTTAATACAGATTTTTCTCTTTTAGCCTTTATGCTGTAGTTATCACGTATTAATTTATGTAGTTGTGACTCTTATAGTGCATTGCTATTACCTTTGATTAAACAATTCTCCTTGAAAGAGGATTACATAACAAGGAGAACATCCTATATCTTACCCATGTAGTTACCATTGCTGGTAGTTTGAAAAAAATCTTTTTTTCACTTTTAATTTCCACTAAGAAATCTCCTGTCATCCTTATCTTTGTCCCTCTGTATGTAACATGTCTTAGTTCTCTGGTTGCTTTTAAGATTTTCTCTTTATTACTGGTTTTGAAATTTCTTATTATAAAGTGGGTTAGTATAGTTTTCTTCATGTTTCTTGTAACTTGGAATTTATTAGCCATCTTGCTTCTGTGAATTTATAATTTCCTTAAGCTTGGAGAGTTTTGGACCATATTTCTAAAAATATTTTTCTGTCCCAGTCCTCTTTTTAGGAAATCAGTTCTCCCTAAAATTATCTCACAGATTAATGATGCTTTTTTAAAAAAATCTTTTTCAGATTCTTTTTTCTCTAGATATTCTATAAAAATAAATAATTTATAATAAGTGTTCAGTAGTTCTACAATTTCTCTAGTATTTATAAAAACTGCACTCTGCCCTAGGTTTTAAGGCTATGTATCTGTCATTCTTGTTTTTGCTTCTGAGAGGTAACAAAAGTAATTACAGAGATACACACATTTGTACTTTTCTGTTGCAATTTTGGCATATCTCTGAGCCATTATGCAAATTATGTATATTTATTCTTTGTCTATGTTTTCATTTTTTGTACATTTCAAAAAAAAATTTGGTTGTTAAAAGAGTTGGACTATAAACTGATTTTTATCTTCTTCCTTGTACAGATCTATTGGGATTAGAGTTCCAGAATTTCATTTTTGGGCACTCTCATTAGGCTAATGTTATTTGTCCATTTAGATATGCAATTATCAGCAAGACAATTAAAAATGATGGTATTCTTTTCTTCGGAGAATGTGCATTTCACTTCCATTCCCAATCATTTACTCATCCCAGTTGTTAAGGTAGAGAAGCATCTGCCAAAACCTATTTTGTATTCCAAGTATTCAGATATTACTGTGGCAATGTATTTTTACATTCTTCTTAAAAAACTTAAAGTTCCCATAATTTTTATTCTCAAGATTAAATATTTCATAACAGATATAGGTTTTTACATAAGGTAATATTCTCTCACCACCTTCTATTTTAATATATTTATTTTGAGTAGCGCTATAGAGGGAGACTTCACGTATTAAAAATATACTTGCCTCTTTAGTATATGGTTCTGTTTTAGGAACAATTCTTAACATATTTTAATTTAAAATACTTTTAATAGCAGAATAACTTACGCAGGTCCATAGTTGCATACAAATATTACAGTTTCATATCCTCCAAGTTTAGGACACATTGTCATTGCACAACCAACTTTATATGAATTGGCCCAAACTACCTATAAAGGAAGGAATTTAAAAATAAAATATGCAAAACAACTTCATGCAAACAGCGCATTGTAGGAGCAATAATCTTTGTTATGCTGCCAAAGATGAACGCACATGGCTATTTACTCTCTTTATTAATTTTTAGTATTGACTTTAAAACAATTATTTTGTTAAGGCTACTTCCCTGAGGGCTATCTAACTAGTTTTCCTCACTGTTAATGCTCATAAGTTAAAAGGAGAATATAATGTAAAGACAAAGCTAAATTTTTTCTAGATGACTTATGAAATATATTAAAATTGACTCCATGTGGATATTATAAAAATGATATTAAAATGAAACTATAAATGAAAACAATAATAAACTTTTATTTCTTTTTCTCAGAAAAATTTTACTTCATTTGTGATCACATTTTAAATTTTGTGGTCTTAACCATATTCTTACCTTTATCAAGTCACAAGAGACAGATAAGGATAGAAATTAAGAATATAATGAGTCTTCTGTAAAAGATGCCTGCCACAGAGATGGTGAATCTTTATTTTTGTCTACTTGCTAAGAATAAGCAAAGTTTATTCAAAAGGAAGATGACTTCTATGGAAAACTAGACATGGAGAGAGAGAGAGAAAAAAGTGAAGAAGATTACTATTTCTTTAGTAATAGTAAGGGATGAGAGAAGAGTAAGAGAGAAGTAAGAGATTTTGCTTCTAACCATATGTGTGGCTTTGGAGACTGACATCAATTCTGAGCTAGTTTCCTATTTAATAAAATGAGATTAAGCTTGATCCTTAAACAATCCTTTTCCTTTTGAATGTTCCAAAAAGTTAATAACCATACAAATGCAAGTATATATGCAAGAAATCATGTTTAAGAATTTAGTTCATGAATATGTGGCTACTCCATGAAATTCTACTTGGTTAATGTATTTAAGTCATGATTCTGTTTGGCTTTGGGAATGATAAAAGTAAATATTGACCATGTGTAGATTTAAAATGTATTGTTTTCGGGGATCCCTGGGTGGTGCAGTGGTTTGGCGCCTGCCTTTGGCCTAGGGCGCGATCCTGGAGACCCGGGATCGAGTCCCACATCGGGCTCCCAGTGCATGGAGCCTGCTTCTCCCTCTGCCTGTGTCTCTGTCTCTCTCTCTCTCTCTCCATGACTATCATAAATAAATAAAAATTTAAAAAAAAAAAAAAAAAAATAAAATGTATTGTTTTCATTAAAGAGATTAGATGTGACAATATGAACATTTGTTGTAACTTCAGTATGAATATCTGCAGAGACTTAATGTAGGACATTTTTAGCTCATTTTGCTTAGAACATTAATAAGCAAGATATAGTTGCTGAGTAAGTAGGAAGGATGCAACCATTCCTAATTATTTAAGCATATGTGGAAATAAGCCAGTGGGGAATGAACTTCCAATTCTGATGTAGCAATGATAGGGGAGAAGGGTATTTGGAACAGGTTCCTTTTGACTTGAATCAGAAGAGAGAGACAAAGGATTACATAAAGGCTGTGAGTTAGTCTTCATGCCATGTTAGGGATATTGCATCCTTTCCGGACAATTTGTTTGGTGCTCCTCTGATAAAAATGACTTGCTTTATGTCACTATATACTATTACATCTTATACAGATAAGTAAATTTGGAGAAGAAAGTTATCCCCTGTTATTGCTTAAATGGGGCTTCCTAGGAGTTCAGTGCCATTTTTAGAATTGGTTTAGCTTAAAAATGACTTCTACTTTTCACCAAAAATTCCCACTGAAATATCCAGAATACTAGGAAAATAATGAGAAAGTAGGCAAGATACAATCAGTATCTTGAAAAGGATAATGCCCCCTGTGAATTGAGGGGAAAGGACTCAGGCTGTACATTTGTGTCAGATTATTGCTTTGAGTTTCCAGGCCATGGCTAGGGGGTTGGGATTTGGGAAGCCAGTAAAAGCTTGATGGATGCACACAGCTGAGCAGCAAAGCTGACTGAGGAGACCAAGGAAGCAGGAGTTTAGATAATATAGTCCTGGAGAGGTGAGAACCTTACAGTGATACAACTGTGGAGATCAGCGGGGAATCCTCATTACCAATTCAGCAGAGCATTAATCAGCACATAAGCCAAGAAACTACCCTAGGCCTGGGAAAGAACCACCTATAAAAACTAGAGGAAAGGATGCTAAAACTTACACAGGGCCAGGAGTAGAGACTGTTCCTACTAGCCACACTGGAAAATACCAATTTCTGGGGCATTGGTAGAGTATGCACAAGAGTCTTGATTTGCATAGATACGATTAAAAAACTAAGTGAAAGATTAAACATATTAGATATAGTCATTTATGAACAAAAAGAGGAAAAGATTAGTGAACTTAAACATAAAGCGATAAAACTTTCTGAAATTAATCACAGAAGAAAAAAATCAGGAAAAAAGAGAAGAGAACATCAGTCAACTGTGGAAAAACTTCAAGTAATGACTTGAAGTTGCTCGAGCAATTATGAAATTGCTTGAGACTTGTGATAAAGGAAGAATTGTAAAAGTTAGAGCAAGGAGATACATAAAGTACATAAAGAAAAGGTTAGAGTAGACTTTTGTTGGAAACAGTGCAATGAGATGACAGTGAAGTAAGATTTTTAAAGTCCAGAAGAATAAGACAAACAAAAGAAATTTTAAAAATTCCAATACATAGAATTCTATTCCCAGTATAAATGTCTTCCAAATGAAGGTGTCCTTTTTAGATACTCAAAAGAAACTCACAAGAAAATGCTAGAAAAGTTATCTTTTGATTGAAATATGCATAAATAAATAAAATGTCAAAAATTTACCTGTGTATAATGGCCACAAACTTTGGTACATGATAGGGTATCATAATCATAATATTCAGTTTCATTAAACCAAGCATCAACAGCAGATTTTGGTGAAAATATGCTTAATCCACCTAACCAGATATTTTCTCCAATATATTGAAAAGTTGGATGGCATTCATATGATTTTGATAAACAGGAATTGTGTTCGAATCTACACGTGTTTACCCATGCTTTAGCAGTCTTCGCTAAACCATCGTCCCAACTCTGAAAGATAAAATAATGTAAACTGAATTGTGCATATTTGCTTGGATTAAAGCTATTCTTATAATTATAATCCATTTTGTTTATTTTAATAAAATATAGATTTTTTTTTGGTATTATGTTTACAGTGAGTCTTTTTTTTTTTTTTTTTTTTTTTAGTTCTACTTAAGAAACATTTAGTACCTACTCTGTGACAGTTTATCTTTGTATTTCCAATACTTTGTAGATGTCCTGGTACAGTAGAGGCACTCATCACATATACTTGAATTTGATTTAAGTAAGGCAAGAGTTCACAGTCTAGTAATGCAGGTCATGCAAATATATCATAAGTGAAAAATGAGTACCCGGGGGCACCTGGGTGGCTCAGCAGTTGAGCGTCTGCCTTCAGCTCAGGTGGTGACCTGGGGTCCTGAGATCAAGTCCTGCATTGGGCTCCTGCATGGAGCCTGCTTCCCCCTCTGCCTGGGTCTCTGCCTCTCTCTGTGTCTCTCATGAATAAATAAATAAAACCTTTAAAAAATGTGTACCCATTTATAAGTAAAAAGAGAAAATGCCTCTTAACCCATTGGCAGTAGAATTTCCTTAATTTGATCAAGAGTATCTACCAAAACCAAAAAACAAAACATTTCAACAGGCATCAATATATAATGGTGAGATATTGAAAGCTTTCCCCCAACATTGGGAATGAAACAAGATGTCTCATTATTTCTATTTAAAATAATACAGGAAGTTAGATGGTATAATAAATACATAAAAAAACATAAAATGTATAATAACTGGAATCTTCATTATTTGTAGATAACAAGACTGGATACATAGAAAATTCAGTGAATACACAAAACTATAGGAAAAAAAGTGAAATTTTCAGTTTCTGGTATCAGGAAAATATACAACATTCTATTTCCATATATACTTCAGAAACAACTTCAAGGCAACAAGTATATAAAAATAAATCCAATAAATGATATAAAAAAGCTCTATACTGAAAAACTACAAAACATCACTAAGATTAATTTGTAAAGACTTAAATAGATAAGAAATGTTTATAAACTGGAAGATTTAATATTGTAAATGTTTGGTTATTGACATTTAATCAATTTCTAAAGAAAATCCAAGTAGCTTTTTTTTTTTTTACGGAAATTGATTTCAAAGTTTATGTGGAAATTCAGAGAACAAATTCTAAGACAATTGTTAAAAAATAAAACAGAAGGGGATCCCTGGGTGGCTCAGCAGTTTAGCACCTGCCTTTGGCCTAGGGTGTGACCCGGGATTGAGTCCCGGGGTCCTGGGATCGAGTCCCCGTCGGGCTCCCTGCAGGGAGGCTGCTTCTCCCTCTGCCTGTGTCTCTGCCTCTCTCTCTCTCTCTCTCTCTCTATCATGAATAAATAAATAAATCTTTAAAAAATAAAACAGAAGACCTACTGTACAAGATACCAAGACATCATAATCTTGGTATTTGTGTAAGACTGAAGAACCCCCCCCCCCCCCCCACACACACCCATGAGTGGGACCAGGCCTAACCCTGAGGCAGCCCATCCAGGCGCCTCCCATGAATTCAAGCAACAAAAACATTCTGTTTTTCTGAGATAAGAAAACTATCCCTCCCCCCTCGCCCTGACTGGAAAAGTCCCTGAACATGGTCGTGTTGACCTTCAAAGAAATCAATCATGTCATAACCCGAATGCTATGCTACTCCCGCGGTTTTTTGCCTTTAAAAGATGCCTGTAATTGCTAATCGGCGCTCTGCCACCTCTGAGGCGGAGAGCCCGTTTGCACAAACGTCCAATAAACCCTCTTGCTTGTTGCATCTGCCTGTCTGGGGTCTGAGTCTCTGGGGCGTCCACCGGGACACGTTGGCACCCGTGAGCCAGGGTCCAACAAGATGTGGATAGACAGATATCCCAATGGAACAGAATAAGGTCTATTGTCAATTTTTGACAAAAGTGACAAGGTCTTAATGTAACTTTAATGGCAAGATGATTTTATTTAAGTGAGCTCTATGCCCAATGTGGGGCTTGAACTTACAAGCCCAAGATCAGAGTCACATGTTTTACCAACTGAGTCAGTCCCTGGCAAGATGCTTTTTAAAAATATTTTTATTTTAATTTAATTGTAGATCTACAATAAATTACAACATGTAGTACGTAGAGGTCCTGTGCGAGCTTTGCCTGGTTTCCTGTTGATAGTGTTTTATGTAACTGAAAAACAATATCAAAATGAAGAAATTGACATTGGTACAATTAACAGACCTTAAGATTTCAGTAGTTTTACATGCATTTGTTCTTGCATGTGTAGTTTTATTACATTTTTATCACGAGTAAATTGAAGTAACTACCTCCAGCAATCAAGATACATAACTATTTTTTTTTTTTTAGTATTTTATTTATTTTTTAACAGTGGGGTGGGGGAAGAAGCAGAGGGAGTGGCAGGTAGAGGGAAAGGGAGAAGCAAGCCTGGAGGCCGATGCAGGACTGATCCCAGGACCCCGAGGTCATGACCTGAGCCAAAGGCGGACCTCATCCACTGAGCCACCAGGGGCCCCCCACTGGCCCGTGCTATCCCTAATTCCTGGTGGTCACCAGTGTGTTCACCACCTCGATGATTTGGTAATTTCAAGAAAGTTATTTATTTATTTTTTTAAAAGATTTTATTTATTCATGAGAGACAGAGACACAGGCAGAGGGAGAAGCAGGCTCCATGCAGGGAGCCTGAAGTGGGACTGGATCCCGGGACTCCAGGATCACGCCCTGGGCTGAAGGCGACGCTAAACCACTGAGCCACCTGGGCTGCCCTCAAGAAAGTTATATAAACAGTCACAACATGTAACCATTTTGAGATTGGCTTTTTGTTGTTGTTCAGCATGTTTCCCTTGAGCTCCATCTCTAATGTTTCACGGGCTTCTAGTTTAATCCTTACTGCTGAGTGGTAGTCCACCCAAGAGATACACCACAGTTTGTTTAGCCTTCACCTATCCACAGAAATTTTGATGTTTACAGGTTTGGATGATTATAAATTAAGCTGCAATGAACATAAGTGATCAGGTTTTTATGTAGCAGTTGAGTTTTCCTTTTTCAGGGGAAAGAGGAAAAGGAAAAAGAGCCCCAAGGGGGCAATCTTGGGTCATATGGTAAATATACACATAGTTTTTTTAGACTAAAAGAGCCAAACTATTTTCTCAAGTGGCTGTAACATTTTCCGTTTTACATTCCCACCAGCAGAGTATGACACGTAGTTTTTCTACATCCTCTTCAGTATTTGGTGCTGTCACTGTTTTTTATTTTAGTTTTTCTGATTGGTGTGTATTAATACCGCATTGTGGTTTTAATTTGTATTTCCCTAATGGCTAATGTGTAGAAAGCGTTTTTATGTGCTTATTTTCCATTTGTGTAACCTTGTAGTGAAATGTCTCTTCAGCCTTTGGTTCATTTTCTTACCGACTTTTTTTTTAACTATTGAGTTTTGAGAGTTCTTTATATATTCTAGACAACAGTTCTTTGTGAGGTAAGTGGTTTGTGTATATTTTCTCCTAGTCTACAGCTTGGCTTTTTATGTATTAACAAGTTTTTTAAAGAGCAAAATTTTAAAATTTTGATGGGGTTTAAATGGAAATTGTTGTTTTCCTTAGGTAATGCATTGGTTTTTTTCCCCACTGCTTTTAAATTTCTTTCCTTGTCTTACATTTTCTGAATTTTGATTATGATGTACCTTGGCATGAATTTCTCTGGGCTTATCATATTTGGACTTCACTATTTGTTCTTCATGTCTTTACTCAAATTTTGTAAGTTCTCAGCCACTATTTCTTAGGATATTTTTTCTGCCCCTCCCCATTTTTCTCCATTCCTTCTGGGACTCCAGTGACATGAATAAATATTTTGTTCTTGCTGTATAGATCCCTGACTTTTTTCCTTTGGTTCATTTTCTCTCTGCTCAGATTCAGTAATTTCTATTATTCAATTTTCTTTTTTTTTTAATTTTTTAAAATTTATTTATGATAGAGAGAGAGAGAGAGAGGCACAGACACAGGCAGAGGGAGAAGCAGGCTCCATGCACCGGGAGCCCGACGTGGGACCCGATCTCGGGTCCCCAGGATCACGCCCTGGGCCAAAGGCAGGCGCCAAACCGCTGCGCCACCCAGGGATCCCCTCAATTTTCAAGTTTACTAATTTTTTCTTTTGTCATATTCACTCAGCTACTGAGCCCATCCAGTGAGGTTTTTTTTAATTTTTATTTTTTTATTTTTTAAAGTAATCTCTAAAAATAATAATAAAAAAAATAATCTCTACACCCAACATGGGGCTCAAATGCATGACTCCAAGATTCAGAATCTCATGCTCTACTGAATGAGCCAGTCAGTTGTCTCCATCCAGTGAATTGTTATTACATTTTCCAGGTGTAAACTGTCCATTTAAATATTCTTTATAGCTTCCATTTCCTTGCTGAAACTTTCTATTTTTCATTTGTTTTAAACATTTTTATAATTGCTCTTTGAAGCATTTTATGATGAATCCTTTAAAACTTTTGTCAGGTAATTCTAATATCTGTGTCATCTGGGCATTGGCATCTGTTGTGTTTTCTCATTGATGTGGAGATTTTTCTGGTTTTTGGTAGGATGAGTGATTTTTTTTACTTGTATGCTTGACATTTTGAGTTTTACATTATGAGACTCTAGATTTTATTTAATCCTTGTATTTAAGGAGGATTTCACTAACACTGTTCTAATGGGGGAAAGGAGACACAACTTCTTTATCACTTGATTGGTGGGTGAAAGTCTAGGCTTCCCACTCTTACTATCCCTGTGGGAAGGATAACTAGTTCCACTGGGAAGAGATAGACATCCAGGTTACACTCTTGCTTTGGCTGACGTCATCATCCCACTGGGAGAGTAAGAGTCGCCTTTTTATCAAGGTATGAAAATCCAAGCTCCCTACTTGGCCTCTGCCAATACCACAGGAGAGGAAGGGGTACCTCGGTATTTTGTGGGACTGGGAGTCCTGACATGGTCTCCGCTGACACCATGGGAGGTTGCTATGAGGGCCACTTCATTACTGGTTGGTGGTAGTAGTAAAAGTCCGGATTCCATGATTGTCCTCTTCTGATACCACGCTGGCTGGGAGGGGAAGGGGCACCATATTCCTGCTTCATGAGGGCCAGAAGCCTCCTCATTTAGCCTCCTCTGGCACAACACTGCTAGACAGGTGGTAAGAGGGGTGCCTCACTTAGCATCAGTCAAGGACGATAGTCTAGACTCTCCACTTAGCCTTTGCTAAAAAAAGATAGGAGGCTTGTTGCTTCCCCACCCCACCCCCCATGTTATTTGTCCAGAATAGGATGGTTATTGTTTAAAAAAAAAAAAAAAGATTCCTTCCTTATTAGACTACCTTTTTGTCAAGAGAGAGTGGATTTTTTCTTGGAGTTTTTTCTTCTTTTATTTTCTGTATTTGTTGGCTTTTCTGGGTTTCAGGCTTCTTTCATATCTAGTCTAGCAAATACAGGAGTCAAAAAGGAAATATGTGAGGCTCCCCCTGTGTCATTCTTTGAGTCTTGAGTCTCTAGCTATTTAGTCTTTTTTTCTTTCTAACTTTATTTTTTTAAAGATTTATTTATTTATTCATGAGAGATAAAGACAGAGAGAGAGGCAGAGTGATAGGCAGAGGGGAGAAGCAGGCTCCATGCAGGGAGCCCGATGTGGGACTCGATCCCAGGACTCCAGGATTGCGCCCTTGGGCCAAAGGCAGGGGCTAAACCGCTGAGCCACCCAGGCATCCCTAGTCTTTTTTTTTAAATAAAGATCTTATTTATTTGAGAGAGTGAGCGAGCAATCAAGAGAGAGAACGCGAGTAGGGGGAGAGGAGAAGCAGGCCCCCCACCGAGCAGGGAGCCTGATGTGGGGCTGGATCCCAGGAGCCGAGGGTCATGACCAGAGCAGAAGACAGATGCTTTAACCAGCTGAGCCACCCAGGCACCCCAGGATCTAGTCTTAATATACAAATGAACATAGAGACTTTGAAAGAGTAGGAACTAATATCTGATAGCTAAGGAATTACATGCATTTAAAACATGCATTTCAAGCCAGTTCAAACACATATGATATGTGTAAATTATAATTATCGAGGTGTATGTATACCTCTGAAAATGTTTGCATTTTAGAAACCCAGGGACTCTATAAAGCTCATTCCCCTCCCCCGACTGAATAACGACATCTTTCTGGAAAAAATATTTTAATGTCCCCTTAGATCTGGCAATGCTTTCACCTAAAACTTAAATGTTATTAAGTCTCTAGCTGTTCAGGAAAAATTTTATTGAGTAATATTCTGACTTAACTTATAAATAGAATTTGGCATCCTTACTGATGTAAATTTTTAAAAGCCCAATCACTTGGCCTCTGTGTAACCTAAACTCGGATATACCCTGCAAGCTCTTCTGACCTAAAGTCCTCATAATGAATTACATCCAGTCACTGAAGCTCCTCTGCACAAGAAGGATTAAGAGAACCTCCTAAGAAATGCATCAGAATATAAACTAAAAACAAAGAGAATTGCAATAGCTTCATATGATGGAGAGTTGCCACACTATCTTTCAAAAATATGCTTAAATAATCATGATGCTTCTACTTGTGCTCTGGCAAGAAACAGTATAGTGTGCACAGGGTTGCGGGCAAGAGGATGCGGGGTACGTCGGTATGCTGCTGCAGGGTTGATGCTACATGTGGATGATGCAACAAGAATGATGCTGAGTATAAAAGCAGTATAAACATCAATGTTCAAAATTCCTGAAAGGATCATAACACATGGTACAAATAACAAAAATCATGCTTTAAAAAATCATATTTATTGAGGTATCACTGATAAAGAGCTTTACGTATTTAATGTGTACAATTTGATTAATTTGGACATATGCAAATATCCATGACACCATCACCATAATCCAGGTGACAGACCTGACCAATACCTCCTAGCGGTTCCTTGGGTTCCAGTTTATAAGATAAATAAGTTCTCTCCAATAAGTGCAGCAGGACTGATGAGGAGAATGATGGCACAGGAAATGTGGATAAAATTAAATTTCCTTACAACCTGCAGCCCAATGACAAATACTTGAGATAGGTCGAGTAGGACATTCCTCAAAGAACTCACAACTGTGTTAACCTTAATACTTAGAGGCAAAAAGTAACCTTAGCTTGCCCTCCAGGATCCTGTGAGTCTTCTTTAACATATGCAAATCCTTTTGGAAACTTCCTTTGTCTCTTACCCCCCCCCCCCCCCCCCCCAGTTTAAAAGTCTAAAATCAATTGCTCCTCACAATCCCAGTACAGCGTTTTCTGCCCAGGGGGCCTGGCTGGCCCTGTATTTTAAGAATAACCCCTTTTTGTGTGAGCAAGCCCTCGTGATGTATGCCGATTATTTCTCAGTTCCACTGGAAAAAAATATACAGTTAAATAGAACCGTGTGACAGAGAAAAATTAAGGAGAAACAAAGACTTTTATAATATAAAAAGTTGATCGGATTAAAATCAACAAACCAAAGTGTAAGAAATGTTAATGTCATTTAGGCAGAAGTAAAATGATACCCGGTGGAAATAGCGAAGAAATGAACAGCACCAGAAAACGTAAAGGGCGAAAATAACAGAAACTTCTACACGTTTACAAACTCAAAACTATAAAATAAGGTAAATGCAAAGAAGGCTTGTTTCTATTCATGTCTTCTGCACCCCATTCCTTTCTTCCTTCTCCTTCAGCTAGCTATTTAAATTTAAATGAATATTAGGTATATCTTTTTATTGCTTCCTTCGGGAAAACATAGCATATATAGGTGTTTGTATAGAATGTGTAGATGTTTACATATATTTATAGAATGTATATATTTACAAACACACACACAAATAGGTGTGTCTATAAGTTAAATAGCAATTTAGCGACATAAGATAGTCCTTAAAAAAAGAAATTCAAATTAAGTATGGAGGAAATACTGTATGGCAAATCCATGTCATCGGCCACCCTAACCCACTGGATATTAAAGTGCATTTTACACATTAACTTATTTTAACAATTCTGCATTTAGGAGATCAGCTTAGGTTTGTTTAATCCAGTGTTTCCGAATCATATTTGAAACCTCTTCCCCCTCAAAAAGTCCTTCCCCCAGAGCAGAATAGTGCAGTTTTGACCTTTAGTGTCTGAATTGTGATTTTATACTATTTCCGTTTTATTTTCTGTTGGGTAGAAAGGAAGAGACCTAGAAGAGATGTTTTACAGAGTAGGTACATCTGCACAGCACATAAGCTATGTTGTCAACATCACGTTCCTAATTTTATAACGCTGTCCTATCTACATGAAAGAAAAATATACTGCAAAGGGAATTTCTAGCGATAAAATTTATACTCAAGCATTTATTTAAAAATTATAAATGCTACGAATTATTTTAATAATCCAGTGTTTTTTATGCTCATTTTTCAATGGAGTATTCTTTTTGTCCTAATGCCTATAGGATGGAAGTCTACAAAAGACATCTTCAGTATTTGGAGTTAAATCTCACATATTCATTATTTCTCATGGAAATCACAGTTTGATGTCGTTCAAGCATTGGTCTCAGTATTACCTCCTCGTGGAACGTTTCTTAAAAAGGAATAGGGTCTATGTGGTGCTGCTCAGCCTGGAGGTCATCAGGTGCACCAACAGGGGAAGGACGAGAGCTCTCCCTCCCCTGCTACTCCTTTTACAGGAGGTGTTTTGGTTGTGCTGTTAGGGGTCCGCTCGGCAGGGCTGGGAGACCCGGGACCAAGACCAGGGAGCGCCACGCGGCCTTCCCCCGCCCCCACCCTCCCGCCCATCGCCGTCCCTGTGACCCCTCCCCATCCCCCAACGCACCCTCGGGGGCCCATCTCAGTCCTCCCTGGTCCCCCACCGCCCCTCCCTCCTCCAACCCCCATCCTCCCTCCTCCCGCCCTTCTCCGTCCTCCCCAGTCTCCCTCCCCTCCCGCCTATCCCCATCCCCCACCCCCACCCCCACCTTCCCCGCCCATCTGAGTCCTCCCTGGTCCCCCACCCTCCCTACCCCCTCCCATCCCCATCTTCCCAACTTCCACCCTCCCTCTCCCCTCCCTCCTATCCCATTCTCCCCACTCTCACCCTCCCTCCCATCTTCGTCCTCCCTGGCCCCCTCCCCCCTCCTATCCTCATCCTCCACCCCCACCTTTCCCGGCCATTTCCCTCCTCCCTGGTCCCCCCTCCTCCCTCCTATCTCCATCCCCCACCGTCACCCTCCCGCCCATCCCCATCCTCCCATCCTCCCCCCCTCCCTTCCTTCCTCCCGTCTCCCCATCCCCCCTTAAAGGCACCTGCGCTGCGGCCAGACAGTCTCGGGGGTGGCAGCTCCCCGGGCGGGGTTAGGGAGATCAGGGCAGGTCAGGACGGGGGGGGGGGGGGGTGGGTGGGTGGGGGGGGGTGGTGGTGTCAGGACGGGGGGGGGGGTGTCAGGACGGGGGGGTCACGGGGGGCGGGGCGGGGGGGGGCGGGCTGACCCGCTCTCACCAAGCGCCTCATGTCGGCGGCGGGCGGCAACACCCGGGCCCGCAGTGCGTTGTGGGCGTCGAGGCAGCGCTCCCGGAACCTGCGGTCGGTGGCCGGGGCCCTGGCGGGGGACCTGCTGGCCACCAGGCACAGGCCCAGCGTCCAGAGGCAGCGGAGCTCCTCGGTCAGCGCCATGGCGGGGCCGCTAACGGCAGGGGGTGGGGGGCCTCGCGCTCCCGCCCCTCCCCCCGCTGCGGCACGGGCTGGGCCCGAGGGGGCCGGTGGGGATCGCCCCGGCTCCGACGGCCAGTCCCAGGGCGCCCTAACTGCGGCCCGAGGCCCTGACCGTGGAGCCCCCGGCCATCCCTCCTGCAGGCACGCGGCCCGTCGCCCCGCTGCTTAAGGAACCAGAGGCGCTGCGGCCTCAGGGCATTGGCTCGTCCCCCTAGAAAGCTACAGGGCTGCTTCGGAATCTGCTTGCCATCTCGTGCGAGCATCTGCTCACACTTCATCTTTTCAGAATACCTCACAGTAGCATTTTACATTTTCCATCCTACACCTATGGCTTGCTGTGGGCTTGCTTGCTTGCTTTCTTTCTTTCTTTCTTTCTTTCTTTCTTTTCTCTTTCTCTCTTTTTTCTTTCTTTCTTCTTTCTTTTTCTTTTCTTTCTTTTTCTCTTTTCTCTTTCTTTTTCTTTTTTCTTTCTTTCTTCTTTCTTTCTCTTTCTCTCTTTTCTTTCTTTTTCTCTTTCTTTCTCTTTCTCTCTTTTTTCTTTCTTTTTCTTTTATTTCTTTTTCTTTTTTCTTTCTTCTTTTCTTTCTTCTTCTTTCTTTCTTTCTTTCTTTCTTTCTTTCTTTCTTTCTTCTTTCTTTCTTTCTTTTCTTTCTTTCTTCTTTCTATTTTATTTATTTATTCATGAGAGACAGAGAGAGAGGCAGAGGGAGAAGCAGGCTCCGTGCAGGGAGCCTGATGTGGGACTCAATCCCTGGACCCCAGGATCAGGCCCTGGGCCACAGGTGGCGCTAAACTGCTGAGCCACCCAAGCTGCCCTGTTGGCCTGTTTCTACTCTATTATTTCCCCATAACCCTTATCCTCATATCATATGCAATTTACTTATTTACATTACTATTTCTCCCCTCAATTGAATGTAAGCCCCATGAGGCAGGGATTCCTTATCATTTTCACTACTGTATCCCCAGCATCTCAAAAGAGTTCAATATTTGATGAACAAATGAATCTTAAGGCTGCAATCATTAGTTCCTTTTATGAAGTCCTCCAATTAGAACCTTCTGTCATTAAATCAGCTCATAATCCTGTATCTTATTACTTTCTTTTTTCCTTTCTCTGCATATTAGAGTTTCTCAAAGAAACAGGACTAATGGACACCTACTTCCACCCCTCTCCCTTTTATATACATGTGTACCTACACACAGATCTTAAAGGAAGTGGCTCCCACAATTATGAGGGCTGGCAAGCTGAAAATCTGTAGGGGCAGCTGAGGGGTGACAGTTGATGTGGTGTCTTGAGTCTGAAAAAACTCAGACAGAACTTCCATGTTGCATCTGGAAGCGCACTCCCTGGGAGCCCCAGCCTCTGGGGTCCTAGCTCCTGAGCTAGGGACAGCTAATCCAACTTCCAGACTAGTCCCCTCCTAAGGAGGCCTGAGGGTGGGGCTGAAACTCTAATCACAGGCTTGGCTCCACAGGCAGCCAGCCTCCGTCCTTAGGTGCTTTCCAAAAGTCACTTCATTAAAATAACAAAAGGTTCCTTGCTTTGAGGGTTTTAGGAGCTCTGTGCCCCAAAACAGGAAGGTCAAGTATGTTTTTTACAATGAATCACAGCATCACAGCCTCCCCTCTTTTCAAAACCTTCTGATAACTTCATGTCATACCCATTAAATCCAAAATCCTAGTTGGGCCCACAGGGCGTGATTCAATCTGACCCCGCTAATCCCTGCATCCTCCACTGGCTCACTTTGCTCCAGAACAGGCCGCGGCCTGACAAGGGTGCACAGGCCGCAGCCTGGGTGCTCTATCCCCAGCCCTTGGTCCTGGCTACTCCCTTGTCTGCAGAACTGGGCCTGCAACCCATGCTGTGCTTGTCTATCCTGCTGTGGTTTTCTTCATCACATTAACTGCTACCTGAGATGACATTATTTATTTAACATTTGTCGCCTTAGATTTTAATCTGTCTGAAACTGGTTTTACTTGCTTTATTGCACCCAGAGCAGTTACTGAACACTTCTGTCCTCAGTAACTACTTATTGACTGAATTGATGAGGCAATGAGCACTCCTTAACTTTCTAATAATGTTGCATACAATTGTAAGCTTCTTTAGCAACGATCTCATTCATCATATACATACCAGAGCCTCAAAAAGTATTTTAGACTCAATTTAAAAGGCAATGTTAGGGACGCCTGGGTGGCTCAGCGGTTGAGTGTCTGCCTTTGGTTCAGGGTGTGATCCAGGGGGTCCTGGGATGAAGTCCCACGTCGGGCTTCCTGCGTGGAGCCTGCTTCTCCCTCTGCCTGTCTCCCTGTGTCTCTGATGAATAAATAAAATATTTAAAAAAAAGGGAATGCTAGGTTTATATACTTTATATAACACTTATTTGTTTATATACTTACATATATATTGTTTTTTCTAGTTTATATTTGTCTTTCTTCCTGTGTGTAGCGGGGAGGGGAATGCATAGATGAATTTTTATAGGGAAGAAGCAGGAGTCATTACCATATACCCATTGCAAATATATTTGTATTTTACTCTGAAAGTGACTCCAACCTGCAAAGTCAGATACATCTATTTTGAGGGGGGCTAACTTTGAAAAGACACTTGATTTCGTGGTTAAGACCTGGATTAGATTTCAGATCTTAGTTCTACTTGAGCATCCGACACCGGCTGTGTAAAGCAGGAAGGCTACAGGCACAGTACAGGGGAGCGGAGCCTCTGAAATAGCTTAACCCCGACCTTTCCTTTCACCGAAGAGTTGGCCACCGGGACATTGTGAGACGGACACTCCTGGTTCCTGGGCTTTGTCCCCTTCCCCGTGTTAGTGTTTTCTCCCTACACATGCATGTACCTGGGTACCTGCCTCTGGGTACCGCTCTGGAAGACGGCGAGGCAGTCTCGTCTTTTCCAACAATTGCAAGGGTCCCGCCAGTGGACCTCACAGCCTAATTGTTTCCTCTTAGGATCTGAGCTCTCGGTGGAGGCACGTGTAGGATGCTAAGGGGCGCCGGGTGGCTCAGCCTGTTGGGCATCTGGTCGACCTGGGCATCTGGCCGGGGCCCAGCCCGCTCCCTGCTGGGGGAGCCCGTTCTACCCTCACCTCCTGCCCGTGCCCACCGCTCGGGCGCACGCGCGCTCCTCTCTCTGTAAAAGGAATACATAAAATCTTAAAAAAAAAAAAATCTACGCTCAACGGAACGCACTCACGGCACTATTCTACGAGAGCCGCGCGGATCCGGGCCGGGCTTTGGCACTGTCTCCCAGCAGGAGCCCCCGGGGTGGGGGTGGGGGGGGATGGAGTCCGCGTCCAGATCCCCGCCAGGAGTAGAGCTGCCCCAGGGCTGGGCCCGGAGGACGCCCCGCCCCGCCCCGCCCCGCCGCGGGGACGCAGCGCAGCCCTCAGGTGAGGACCCCGCGGACAGGGCGGACGGGGGGGGCGGGGCGGCGGGGGGGCTGGGCGGGGGGGCCTGGGGGCGGGGTCGGCGGGGGGCGGGCTTAGGGTGGCCGGCGGGGCGGGGCGGAGCCGGGGCAGGCTGTGGCGGTCGGGGTCTGCGGGGGGCGGGCTCAGGGTGGCCGGCGGGGCGTGGGCGGGGTCGCAGGCGGGGAGGGGTGGCCAGAGGGGACGGGGTCGGCGTGGCCCGGGGGGGGGGGGGGGCGGAGCGTGGTCAGTGTGGCCAGAGGGGGCGGGGTCAGCGACGGAGGCGTGGCTGGGGCGTGGCCAGAGGAGGGCGGTTCGGGTAGGGGCGTGGTGTGGCCGAGGGCGTGGCCGGGGGCGTGGTCAGGCCGGGCCGGGCCGGGCCAAGGCGGGCTTGGGGTGTCGGCCCGCGCGCCTACGGCGGGAGGAAGCCTGGAGGGGCCGGAGCTTTGGGAGGAGGATCTTGCGTCCCCTGGGAACGGGCGCGGCCGGGGAGGCGCTGCGAGTGCCTTGTTGCTAGGGCCCTGTTGCTAGGCCCTGTTGCTAGGGTCCTGTTGCTAGGGCCCTGTTGCTAGGCTCTGTTGCTAGGCCCTGTTGCTAGGCCCTGTTGCTAGGCTCTGTTGCTTGGCCCTGTTGCTAGGGTCCTGTTGCTAGGGCTCTGTTGCTACGTCCTGTTGCTAGGCTCTGTTGCTAGGCCCTGTTTCTGGGCCCTGTTGCTAGGGCCCTTTTGTTAGGCCCTGTTGCTAGGCCCTGTTGCTAGGCAGCCTGCCGCCGCGGGCCTGGGCCTGCTGAAGCCAGGGCCAGGCCCTTCCCGCCGTGCGTGGAGCGGAGTCGGGGCTCGGGGGCGCCCGCGGCCCCCTTCCCGTCCGTCCCGCCGGGGAGCTGCCTCCAGCGGCTTGCTGGGTGCGGTGCGGCGTCCCCCCAGCGCGAAGCTCCGGAGAACGGCAGGGCGCTGGTCCTGGGCCTTCGCAGGTCCGTCCACGGAAAGCAGCAGCTTCGGGAGGATGATGGACACACGGTCACTATGAAGTAGGAGTGACGCCCGGTTCGTTCAAATACTTGGGTCTGCGGACGCGGGGGGCCCAGCGGTGGAGCACCTGCCGGCGGCCCAGGGCGTGACCCCGGGGTCCTGGACCGCGTCCCCATCGGGTCCCCGCAGGGAGCCTGCTTCCCCCTGTGCCCGCGGCTCTGCCTCTTTCTCTGTGTCTCATGAGTAAATAAATAAAATCTTAAAACAAAACAAATACCTGGGTCTGTTACCACCTGGGCCCCAAGATAAATTTGATCCTCACCTGCATGGAGGTTAAATAATCTTTTTCCTCTTTGCTTGATTATGGAATGGAATTGATCAATTTGTTCTTCTCTCTCGCTTATGTTCTGATTTAGTGTAAGCAAATCATAGCCACTGATATCCCTCACCAAGAGAGCAGTGGTGATAACTGAGATTGGAAATAATCATCTTTAAAAAATGAGGGAAGGGGGAGGTGAGTTCAATTCTCTGGTAGCAGGGAAGGTAGTACGTAGGATCTGAGTGTGTTAGCCGGCGCTGTTCAGCTCAGGCGAGATGTAGTCTCCATCCAGTTTGAGTGCAGACAGCCATTCCCAAGCGTTTCCCTGCGGCCACCACCCCTCATCCCCAGCTGCACCTCCTGTGCTATAGGACAGGGACAGACTTCCATATGCTTTCCAAAGGTCCCTTCCCATGCTATTCATTGGAAATTCTGATTCTTTTGCCACCAAGTTTAGGTTTCTGGTGCCCTTGAGTCTCTGCAGCTCCTTCTCTTTCTTCTGACCCGTGCAAGCAAGGGTGTAGGATTACAAAGAGGTCTGAAAGTGGTATAAATCCATGCTCAGTAATAACTAGCAAATAACTTGGCAGAGCAAATGGCCCTGGTTTTGCTTCTCAGATTCCTCAGTTTGAAAATCAGAAGGTTGAGCTGTTTAATCTCTGCAGGCCCGTCCAGATTTTAAGATTCTTTGACATAAGGGTACACACGTCGTCAGTAGCCTGACCGTTCTGATTCCGTAGATCCTGGAGTGTTCCACGGGCGATGGTTGCCCTGTGAAGACTCTGGTTCTATCCGAGTAAGCCCACTTGCACGCTGCATAGTTCTGAAATAGCTCATATCTGAATTGACTGAATTCACTTATTTAACAAATGTTTATTAAGTTCTTACTGTTTTCTAGGCTCTCCGCTAGGAGCTGAGATACAAGGTGAGCAAAGCCACACTCATTGCCTTTAGGAGGCTTGCAGTAGTGTGAGGAATAGTAGCCACCCCTTATGCTTCGAATGCCTGTGCTGTTGTTTGAAGACGGAATTTATATGCGGCATTGGGATCCTGTCATATTTAGGTTCAGAGAAAGGAAACAAAGAATATGTTCATGAAGTTTACAGGAACTTGACTGTGCATTACTTTCTTTATGGACTAAAAGCCATTTCTGAAGTATCTGCTATATTAAGGACAAGAGATACCAGCCCTCATGGCCTTGCCATTTGTTAGGGGCACGAAAAGAGTAATTACAAGTGGAGAGGTACGATTGTCAAGCTTGCAGAAGTACAGGGACTAGGAGGTCCTGGAAAGGGGATTTACGTTTTGTTGAATTTTGTTGTTTGCAAATGAATGATGGGGATTTACAGTGACTTAACATGGTTTGAAATGGGTACGATGGTTTCTAAGGTATAAAGAACCGTGTGGCTGGTGTGTGAAGAAAATCACTTGCTGATTCCTCAGTTTGTTGGCGGCCATCCGACATGGCAAATACAGCAGCTTTTATGATGTGATTAAAAGCGAGTAATAGGGCAGCCGGGTGGTTCAGTGGTTTAGGGCCGCCTTCGGCCCAGGGCGTGATCCTGGGGACCCAGGATCGAGTCCCCATTGGGCTCCCTGCATGAAGCCGGCTTCTCCCTCTGCCTGTGTCTCTGCCTCTCTCTCTCTCTCTCTCTCTCTCTCTCTGTGTCTCTCATGAATAAATAAATGAAATCTTAAAAAAAGGAAGTAACAACTTTAAAAGTTGCTTCTTTGTGAAGGATAACTCAGAAAAAAAGTCAAATTATTTTTGAATCTGATGATTTGTGATGTTTTCAGGATATGTCTACTTTTGGTTGCTAAGGCTTCCTGACATTACTCTTAGAGTAGAAATCTAAGCTTGGGGCATGGAGTTTTAGGGGAGGGGGCTATGGAAATGGGGTAAGGGGAGCCATACAGATAAATTACCGAAGAGCTGGCATATCTTTCAGATATGCCATGCTCTTTCCTTAAAAAGTAAAAAAAAAAAAAAAAATCACTACTAAAATAAATCCAAGTCTAATAACAGAAATATGAATCATTAAACAACATATCCTCAGTAATATAAAGTTAAAGTGTAAAATAAAATATTCAAAATTTGCGTGACTGAGATATTCATCTGATTTCTGTTTTGTATACTTTTGCAAGTTGATCATTCTCAGCATTCTCTTACATGCACTTTTACCTGTCGCCTCATAATTGCCGGTTGGACTACCCACTGTATTTTATTCTTTGTATCAAAGAATACTGTTAGCATAACACATTTTTTTATTAGCTTACTCTAGCAAAATAAAAACTCATAAAGGTTTAGGAAAAAGAGTAAAGAAAATATAAATGTACAACACTTTGTGGTAGAGAAGTACAAGCATTCATTTCCTATTGCTGCTGTAAAAAATTACCGCGAACTTAGTGGTCTGTAACAACTTAAATTCATTATTTTACATTTTGAGGTCAGAAGCACCAGATGAGTCCTACAGGGCTAACCCCAAGCTGTCAGCAGGACTGGTTCCTCTGGAGGCTCCAGGGGAAAATTCATTCCTTGCCTCCTCTAACTTGCAGAGACTGCTCATTCTCCACCCCACCCCCCCCCCCCCCCACCCCCGTTTTCAAAGCCCACTGTATAGTATCCTAACTCCCTCTGACCCGTGCCTTCGGTCTTAACATCTCTTTCTTACCCTGATCATGTTGCCTCCCTTTTATCAGGACCCTGGTGATGACATGGGGCCCTCCAGATAATCCAATATAGTTTGCACACCTCAAATCCTTTACCGAGTCACATCTGAAAAGTCCTCTTGGTCATTACACGACCAAGGTAAGCCTATCCCCAGGGTCCAGTTATTAGGACATGGACATCTTTGGAGGAACATGGTTCAGATTAGTGTTTGCCCTGTAGGTATTGCCCCACATAATGTAATTGGCCCACAAAAAGTTGATTTTGGTTGAAAGGAGCAAGAATAATTAACCATATGATTTCCTTCCGTGAAGTAGTGTTACATAGTTTGTATGACTTGTTTAAAATTAGAGTGAAAGTTACCATTTTTATGATTTTTACCCTTTTCAAAATATACTGCAGGATAAATACGTGAACTTACATGGATTTAGAGGTTAAAGGGATTGCTGCTTCTCCTACCAGTCAAGCTCAGCCATTCTCTGGAAGAAAGAAGCTGCTGCAAGTATGTGTGCTATTTCATTTTCTTCTTGTAGGATGATTCATTAAATAATTTCCTGACTCCTTTCTTCATGTTTTTATGACAACTTATATGCACAAGTATTTAGGATCCATATTTCCTAGATTTGAAGAGTTAAGTGGCCAGAATTGAAGATAATCATTATTTGAAAGTTTGAAAGTGGGTCATTGCTTGAATTAGTTTCATTTTTATTTTATTATTATTATTATTATTGTTATTTTGTTTTTTACAGACTTTATTTATTCATGAGAGACACAGAGAGAGAGGCAGACACAGGCAGAGGGAGAAGCAGGCTCCATGCAGGGAGCCCGATGCAGGACTCAATCCCAGGACCCCGGGGTCACTCCTTGGGCCGAAGGCAGACGCTCAACTGCTGAGCCACCCGGGTGTCCCATAAGTTTCATTTTTAAAAATCAAGTTTATTATTATTGCTTTCATATTCTTATTTAAAAAATTTTCTGTGTATATCTGCAGAAAATGTAAGAAAGAGGGATAGTAGAAAAAATAAGAGACTATCAGTGTACATTTTGTGTTAGCTACGTAAGAAATGAATCTGAAAAAAAAATGAATCTGAGCTTTTATTGTTAGGCCTTTCATTCTTCATAACCTTCATAATATCACCATTGTGCGTACGTATCATTGATTAAGCACAAGTTTACAGCTGCTTTGTCCTTGTTTCCACCATAGAATTGAGTGTATATACATTTTAGTTTAGAGAAACATAAAAGTGATGTATATTTCCTGCTGTTATTATTCTAAACATTGAATGCCTACCGCTTGGCAGAGACCGCGATAAATGTTTCATTAACTTATGTCACTTATTTCTTACAACAAACCTTTGAGGTAGGTATTATTATTATTAACCTGCTTTTAGAAATGGAAGAACTGAGGCTGAGGCTCCTGGAGATGAAGTTATTTGCCCAGGTTTTGAACTCCAGTTCTAACCTCACCATCTGTGCTCATTACCCTGTGTTCTGCTGTCTCCCTTCTAGGAATGAGTCAGTGCTTTGGGGTTCCTATGGTTCATAATATTATGAGTTAAATCTGAATTATTTGATAATTTGAATAAAGCAGCCCTTCTTGTCAAATGCCAAGTACAAAATATCAAGTATTTCAGCCTTACCCACTGATTGTTTGATTATCATATTGTGGAGGCTTCAGCTTTTTTCCTAGTTGTTAAGACAGCGCATGATTTAAGTTCTTAAAAAAAAAGGCTTTCTGTTACTAAACTTTTTCTCCCCATATAATACCCTCCTTTGATCTTTTTATTAGGAAGGTCCAGCTAGAAAAAAAAAAAAAAAAGAGGAAGGTCCAGCTAGTGGTGGGTGAGGGAACAAGTTTATATTATCTTAGAACCCTTGTTCCTGGGTGCCTGGGTGGCTCAGTGGATAAGTATCTGCCTCTGGCTCAGGTCATGATCTCAGTCCTGGCAGTGAGCCCCACACTGGGCTCCCTGCTCAGCGGGAAGTCTGCTTCTCCCTCTCCCTCTGTGATTGCTCTAACTTTCACTGTCTTGCAAATAAATAAATAAAATCTATCAAAAAAAAAAAAAAAAAGAACTCTTGTTCCTGAAGGAAAATGCGATCCTAGATATCCAGGTTATTGTCTCTTCAAGATTATCAGCCTAGTTTAAATGTTGTAGTTACCACTACCGTTTTGGGGGTATCTAAAAGCTAGAATTAAAAATGAGAAATGACACATAATCTTTTTTTAAAAAATGGTCCTTGATGTTTCAAATCATTATAAGCACCAACAACTGATAAATATGTGTAGCAGATAAGAATATAAAAACTTGTTCAACCCCACTGATAATCAAGAGAATGAAAATGAACAGTGTGATACACTTTTATGCCTCTGTTAAATTAGCAGAAAAATGTAATATTGAAATACTCTGATGTAGAGTTAGTGCGTTATAAACTGGTACCACAGGGGAAGTGGGTGGGGAGTTGGCTGAAACAGGTGATGGGGATTAAGGAGCCGAGGGGGAGGTATGGAATTGTTCCACCTCTTTGCAAAACTTTTAGGAGTTGAGTTTCTGGAATGCAGGGGCATTTGACTGTAATGTTAATATTATGTTCTTTAGAAAATGCCTAGTCTAAATTAAAATACTGTAGAATCAAACTCGAAAACAAACAAAAAATAAACGAAAGTGGTACTGCATTTTTGGAAACAAGATTGAGCTATAAAAATTTTCAAATGATTTCATGCAAATAATACCATTCCTGGAATCTGTTCTAAGGAAATATTCTAAAGCATAGAACAAAGCTACTTGAAAAGAAAGGTATTTTTTGAAGTATGTTTTTTTGAAATAATGAAAAAATATGTAGCAATCGAAAAATACATAAATTATGGCACGACCTTTAGATGGGCTATTATATAGACATAAACATGATTTTAAGGGGTGACATAGAAGTAGCTTAAAATAAAAGGTGAGAAGGACAATTGACTTTATGTTACCAGTCAACAGTAGGCCAGTAGGAGTTAAATTTTTGCCGAGTCAAAAGTTACACGTGGATTTTTGACCATATGGGGGGAGGTAGTTGGTACCCTTAGGCCCAGCATTGCTCAAGGGCCAACTTAGTATAAATAGATTATGTATATGTATTATGTTATCATATGTATTATATTTATTATTATATATATTCCAATTAATTGATCATTTTGATTTTACATTTCTACATTTTAACTTTTTATTAGGATTGTATTGAAAACAATGCCATATTAAAGCTTATACTGAATTGAATTTGTTTTCTCTCTCATGGTCAATTAGAGTGATGAAGCTCAGTCTTGAATGTAATTTCTATACTTGCTATCGGTATCACAAAAATGACCAGTTAGATAACGTTTTAGAAGTTAGCCAGAAGAGTTGAGGGATGCGTTGTTTCCTCCCTTCATTACCTTGAATTTTCTCTATGATTCATATATGTTTCTTATTCCATGGTGGCTCACTGTATTTTCATCTCTTTTGGACAGTTTTTTGGAAATAAGCTTGAACATCTACAAATGTATGTAAAAGTATATACTTATCACTTCTTTGCACAAATCCTGCAGTTTTCCCCTTTCCTTTAGGACTAGGTCTTCGACTTGTGTTGTTTTGCGACAGCTCTGGCCCCACTACCCTGTCCCCCCTGGAGGGCGGCCCCTTCTAGGGCTGGTACAGGATGAGTGTTGTTTCTCCTGGCTAAAGCAGTTTTCTCCCTTCTATCTTTATCTGGCTACTACTCATCCTTCAGAGTTCCGATTAAACGTCACTGTTCTTTTTGTTTTCGAAAAAGCTTCCTCAATTTCCAAGACTTGAGTAAAATGCTCTATGTAGCTGCTCTGTCATAGCCCGTGTTATTTCACATTATGGTTTGTTGAGTGAATGTCATCCCCAGCAGACAGAGCACCATGAGGGTAAGGATTATTTTTGTTGCTTATCATCCTATCTCTGTGTCTCAAGCACGGTAGGAAGAGGCTTAGGCTTAATAAGTATTTCTTCTATGAAGTTTACTGAGAAAACTATAATCAGCTTTATTGCATTGACTTATTGCTTATCTTTTAAAGTATACAGAAGGGGCATATACACACTGATTTTTTTCTTTTTTTAATTAAAGCAAGGACAGACTTCCAAATCATGGGCAATCCAGAATCCTCGCCTACCAGTGTAAGTCACATTTCTTCACACCTGAGCTATTTAATGGGCAAATATTTATAATATATTAACAAGTAAAAAAAAAGAGAACAGAATTTTATATGTAGCTATGATTGTGAACCACAGAAAAATTGGTATCCATGTGAATGGCCTGAAAATTGCTATGCCAAAATTAAGTAGGATACTGAGGGAAATACTTCTCTTGTTGTTTTTTTTTTTTAAGACTTTATTTATTTATTTGACAGAGAAAGAGAGTGAGAGCACAAGTAGGCAGAGTGGCAGGCAGAGGGAGAGGGAGAAGCAGGCAGGCTCTGTGCAGAGAGTGATGCAGGACTCGATCCCAGGACCCCAGGATCAGGACTTGAGCTGAAGGTAGAAGCTTAACTGACTGAGCCACAGGTGCCCTTATACTTCTCCTGTTTTTACATTTTCTTTAATATTCTTACATTTTCCTGAAAAAGTTTAACTATTGTTTTATTTAGAAAATTCGGATAAAGGAATTTATTAAAGAAATTATACAATTTTGAATTTTATAACTGGGATAGTCAAAATGAATTTAATAGGAAGTATCTGTGGCTTTAATCTTATCATGAGGAATATGACAATTTTATCAATCTTATTTAAATTATCTTATTTTTGGATTAGACTATATTAACTTATGTTTTATCTTACATCTTTCCAAAATTTGGAAATATAGGATTTTTATATTCTTTCAAGTATTTTAGATACAGTTTATTAGAAAATAGAATTTAAAAGCCTAATAATTTTTAGTCTAAACCATATGAAGTTGACATTTTTATAGATGAAAAATGGGCAGGTATCAGCAATTTCATGTGGCTCTACATAACAGATAACTGTATGCTCATCTAGATAAAGAATCAAGGGGATCCCCAGGTGGCTCAGCGATTGAGCATCTGCCTTCAGCCCAGGGTGTGACCCTCGGGGTCCCGGGATCTAGTCCCACATTGGGCTCCCTGCATGGAGCCTGCTCTCCCTCTGCCTGTGTCTTGGCCTCTTTCTCTGTCTCTCATGAATAAATAAATAAAATCTTTAAAACAAAACAAAACAAAACAAAAAACCAGCTCAAAAACTACTGAACATTTAACAAAAGCCTTTCACTGCTGGTAGGTACAGGCACCATTGACTTTAGCATACCTTTTTTAAAAAATAAGATGTAGCATATATAATTTGCAACTGTTAAAGCCTCATTTAAAAAACTTACGGGATGTATAAATTATTTCTTTCAGGGTTCCACCACTTGATTTGCAAAGCCTCATTGACTCTGATGAGGAGGTAATTTTTACTTGGTATTTGCTATAATAAACATTTGAACACAATATCATATATACTGTATAATAGTATTTTTATTTTAGGATGATTTTTCACACATCCCACTTAGTGCTGCACATATTCATTTTAACCCACCAAATTCATCTTCTGCTCTTAGTTGCATCACACCATTTCAAATATCACATACTCAGCTTAATGAAAATGAACCAGTTAGTATTTATTTCTTATTATCAACTTTCAGAATTAGATTATGCTGTATTTAGTCCAGAAATTTCATTATATTCTGTCTTATGTTTTGTCCAGGTTAGTAGTTTCTATATTAACATCCTAAATGATCATGTCGGTGAAATAGTTTTACTTTGTTTTCCGTTTTTCACATAGGAATAGTATTTTAAACATGTCTTATAAAATTGGAAAAGTACTGGTGTACCCTAAGAGGGAATCCAGGAATTTAAAAAATACGGTAGAGTGTTAGGTCAGATCCTGCTAGTTTCACAATGTGGTTTATCTCTTAGAAATTAACTCCTACTTTGGGCTACTCGGATGCTCATACTTATTACTATACTTATTTCAAGCTATTTCCTTGGGACTTATTTATACTTCAAACAGTATTTAGTGTCTTATTTTGTGTTAGGAACAAAAGTTCTGACTAGCACTCTGAGGAGGGCTTGCTTTTCTGTCTTTGTTAGTGTTTCTTCTGTCACTGGTTCTATTCTTTTTTTTAAGAGACAGTGTGGGGGCCTCCGGGGGCTCAGTGGTTGAGCATCTGCCTTGGGCCAGTCCTGGGATCGAGTCCCCGTCGGGTCCCTGCAGGGAGCCTGCTCCTCCCTCTGCCTGGGTCTCTGCCTCTCTCTGTGTCTCATGAATAAGTAAATAACATCTTAAAAACAAAAACAACCCTAGGGACTTAGCAGACTGAGCCCGGTGCCCTTGGCTGGTGCTGTTCGTATTCTCCTCCGTCTCTGGACGGCTGCACACTGGTGCCCTGTTGTGTGTCAGCTCCAGTTTTCACCCTGAAACTTCTGTTTTCTCCTTCTTTAGGTTAGACGTGGATGTTACCAACACTTTCCTAGGGCCTTGCAGGCTTTATCCTCCTTTTAGGCTGGCTGTCCTTCTTGGGCCAACGTATACGCCATTGTGTTTGCTTAGCGCTCCTTCCAGATTTCTCTGTTCACTGGCTGTTGCCTCTCAGCCCTGTTCATTCGGCAGAGGCCTGGGTCACAGCAGAGGCAGGCAGCCGCCTTAGTGACCTCTGATTGCTGTAACAACTCAGAAAGAAGTGCTTGTCAGTAGAGTTTTGCTGGGGCAGGAATAAAAGGCCGATCTAAAGCATCTGAGAAGAAAGAAAAGTTAACTTTTATCTTCTCAAATTTTTTTGGCACCAGCACTGTTCTTCTGCAGGGAGACCAGGTACAGGCTTCCTGGTGTTTCAGGTGTTTCAGATCCTAGCAGCTCCATCTGCTTGGCGGTTCAGCAATGTCACACCAGCTAAACGTTCCAGATGTCACCTCTGGTTGGCACACAGATCATAACGATCCGTTTCTTAGGCATAAATGTTAAGATCAATGGTAAACCTGTTAACATTAATTTGGAAAATTAATAATCATTTTTTTTCTGGTAGATGACATACTTTTAATTTTTTAATTTTTATATCCAGGAGCAAGACATAACACCTGAAAACTTGCCAGCACCAACAAGCAAATATAAACTAAAATATCAGCAATATGAAACCGAAATGAAAGAGGGGTATAAACAGTATAGCCAGAGAAATGCAGAAAAGACTAAATCAAAGATTATGCAACAGTCTCCAAGAAACAAGATAGATGACAAGGTAACATATGAGACTTTATGAAGTTCTGATGAATTTTTTTTTCTGATAAAAATTAAAAAAAAACTGCATGTATTATAGAAATCCTTTTGTCTGGTATTTCTTACTGTTAGTCATAGTACATGTATAGCTAGCACTTAGTTCTGTGTGCTAGGGACTATTTTAAGTATTTGCATTAACTAGTTTACTCTTAATAGCTCTAAAAGTTTATTACTGTCATTTTCAAATGTGAAAACTCTAGTCATATGACCTAGTCATCTTTTCTGTGTTAAAAGATTTTCATTTGCCTTGGGATTGGAAACAAGACTGTATTATAAAGCTGGGTTTTTTTCCCCTTAAATATTTTATTTATTTATTCATGAGAGACACAGAGAGAGGCAGAGACCCAGGCAGAGGGAGGAGTAGGCTCCCTGCAAGGACCCATTGGGAGGCTTGGTCTCATGACCCCAAGATCATGACCCGGGCAGAAATCAAGAAGAGCTGGAGGCTTAACTAACTGAGTCACCAAGGCGCCCCTAAAATTTCTTTTATTTATTTTTTTTTTTCCTTTTTTTTTTTTTTTTTTTTAAATTTTATTTATTTATGATAGTCATACAGAGAGAAAGAGAGAGGCAGAGACACAGGCAGAGGGAGAAGCAGGCTCCATGCACCGGGAGCCCGACGTGGGATTCGATCCCGGGTCTCCAGGATCGCGCCCTGGGCCAAAGGCAGGCGCCAAACCGCTGCGCCACCCAGGGATCCCTAAAATTTCTTTTAAAGTAAAACTGATTTCCTTGAACATATGTTCATTCAAATGAAGGCATTTGTTTATTTTCAGTTAAGGGAGGAACAAATACTGCTTGTGAAGCTTCCCATATGGTTGGTAAATACTTGTAAGATATGAACAGAGTTTTCTTTTGGGAAAAATTCTGTTTTGCTTTGATTTTTAAAATCTACATATAAATGCATATAATTATTATTTCATATGTTTTTGGTAGGTAGTCTTACAAAAAGTCTTGGTTTCTATACATAATAATTTTGTACTTAATGGATTTAAGCAACTTTTTTGATGTTTTTTTAGGTGTATACTGTTATGAAAATCAACACTGCTATCTAAATGGGCTATTAGTAAATCCTATTACAATTACCTTAATTAACACTGGAATAGTAATCTCTGGAAATAGAATTGCTTCCTGATATCAGAAACGTAAGCTCCTCAGTAAAGCAGGGAACAACATAACATGTAAATTGATTCTTTTTTATTGATTAAAAAGCTGAAGTTAAACATATTTAAGATCTAGGACAATAACTTATGGTCATAACCATGAACTAGTCAAACTGATATATCAGTCAACAGAAAATCAAACAGTAAAAGTTCCTCTCTGCTTGTTTAATGGCAAACTTCCTTTGTTGAGTTTTCCTTCCATTTAGTATAAAATGTTAATGAATCTCTTGGTGTCAAATCATTACCTAAAATGTAAACTTATATTTTAAATGGTGGAACATATTTATTTATTTATTTTAATTAATTTTTATTGGTGTTCAATTTACCAACATACAGAAAAACACCCAGTGCTCATCCCGTCAAGTGTCCACCTCAGTGCCCGTCACCCATTCCCCTCCAACACCCGCCCTCCTCCCCTTCCACCACCCCTAGTTCGTTTCCCCGAGTTAGGAGTCTTTATGGGTGGAACATATTTAAATGAAGCCTGAAAGTCATTAAACTTCAATTTTGCAGAAAACACTAAGTCAGTGAATAAAACAGACAAATATTTTTGCCCTTACAGAGTGCATATCATAATGGAAGGATTTAGCAAGACAAAAAATGAATGAATGAATGAATGAATGAATGAATGACTCAATCAGTCACCCCATCTAGTCTGACAGTTGGTGATTAATGCTGTGGATGGAAGGGCACTGGGAAGACCAGGGCTCAAGGTTGGGGTCACTATTCATGCAGGACCACCAGGAAAGATCTTTCCCATAAGGTAGCATTTCAGCAGGCATCTGACAAGGGTGACACGCAAGCCACCCAGGATATACTCTCACGTGTCATGAAGTAGCAGGCGGCGTGGAGTGTTTTAAGAAATATCAGGAAAGATGGTGTGGTCGGAGGGCGAAGGGCAAGGGAGGGCTGGGAGGCAGATCTGTGAGCCCTGTGCACTACCCAGGGTTTGGCCTTTCACTCTGAGGCTGAAAGCCATTTTTCTGCTTTGAGGGCAGGTTTTACTGAGAATAGAGTGAAGCTGGAAGCGAAAATGTCTGAGGAGGCTGTCACAATAATCCCAACAAGAGATGAGGATGGAGGCATGGACCCAGGCTGCCCACTTGGATAAGAAGTGGTCATGATTAGAAGCCAGATTCTGGATAGATTCTGAGTATTTGAGAGTATCTGCTGATGGATTGATTGTAGGCTTAGGAGAAAGGGACGATGAAGGATGACCCAAGGTGTTGGACCGGAGCAATTGGAAGGGTGGGGAGGACCATCAGGAAGTCTGATTTGGGGAGGTTAAATTTGACATATCAAGTGGAAATGTCACTGTTTAGGATAAACACAAACTGAAACAAAATAAAATTCTTTTGAAAATTTCTTCCAACCTGAACATAGTGCAGAACTTTGCTTCTACTTAAACATATCTATTAATTTAATCTGCCTAATTTACCTTATATAATGTTAAACATCTTTTTGATGTCTCCTAAAATGAGTCACTATGCAAGAAAAACAAATATATTAGTACGTAAATGAATAAACTTATGACGTATCTTCGTAAATTGATTTCCCAGTAGTTAATACTTTTTGCAAGACACGTTATTCATTTGTTGAATAAGGATTTATGAAATGCTCACTATGTGTGGTCCTGTTCTGGCATCAGGGACACTGCAAGAAAAATGGCAGACAAAGTTCCAGCCCTCATGGAGCTTGCAGCAGGAGAGGCAGGCAACAATTCAGACACAAATGTATAATAGGATTTCCTGTAGCAGTCAAGGGTCGCAGAGAGTAGGGTATGAATATGGAGTGTGACCTTTCAAGAAAGGTAAGAACAAACCCTGGAGGAAAAGCTTGAAATCTATGATGTTTTGGCAGCTGCTATCCTACCGGGACGTTGTTGTTGTTGTTGTTAGGGGAATATAAATACATCTCATAGAGAAAAATTCAGCGTTTATCCTTAGGATCCCAGAGGATCCTTACGTCAAGGGGTACATCCCACCTCTTAGTACTTCTGAATCCCACCTCTTAGTACTTCCCACCTCTTAGTACTTCATTTTACAAAGGAAATCCCCCTTTTTGTTAACTACAAAGACTCAAGTGGAAGGTAATGGTCATGGTACTTGCTACCTTTTATCTGATGCTTACCTTATGTCAGATACTCTTATAAGTGCTGGACATTTCATCTTCGCGTGTGTGAAGTAGTTACTGTTAATTCCCATTTTAATTCCATTACTATGAGTAAACTGAGGCACAAGAGGTCCTCTAGTAAAAGATGGAGACCTGTGTTCAAATAGGCATTCTGATCGTCCGTCCATACTGTCATCGCTACACAGTGACTATCGACATGTTCAGAGGGTATTTAACACACTATTTTGTTAAAAACGAGTATGCTAAGTATGTGAACTAAGTGTAAACTGTCGTGAGCTCATTTATTGCTTTCGCTTACAGTGTGTGCAAGGTGAAGAAGCCCTCATAGATACTCTCACAACTCTGGATAGGAAAGCCCTCTTGCAGCAGGGTTATGCAGAAATCCCTTATAACGCACAAAGGAGCACGAGAAGATCTGATGCTGTAAGTTACTTGTTGAGCCATTCGGGTAATTTGCCCTCCCAAGATTTTGCAGCCTTAAAATTAAGTAAATAATTGCAACAATTGAATTAGGACTGCGGTGGATGTTCACAAATGTGTAAATTGAGTTCTCGTTTTTACAAATGGTTGAGGTTTGGTGTATTTACCGTGGAGAAACGGTCTTGAATCTTTGAGAGTTTGTAAAAATTTAGTTTATACTATTAAAAATGTTAATCGGTTGCTATTTTTGTCAGTGGGTTTATTTGACATCACCCCCTACCCCCAAAGTAACCTAATTTTTTTTTAAAGATTTTATTGATTTGAGAGAGAGATCATGAGCAGGAGGAAAGGGCAGAGGGAGAAGCAGACTCCCTGCTGAGCAGGAGGCCCGACACAGGACTCGATCCCAGGACTCGATCATGACCGAAGGCAGATGCTTAACTGACTGAGCCACCCAGATGCCCTTGACCTAGTTGTTTTTTAGAAGTGATAAGCTAATAAGACTAGAGAAATTCCAGCAAGTTAAGGAAAAGGGCAAGAATAATTTTATTTTTAGGAAAAGGGAAGCAAAACTGTAGACTCTCAATATTAACTTTAAATGGTGTCTTTTACAAAATCAATTATGTCTCTGCCTCTCTCTCTCTCTCTCTCTCTCTGTGTGTGTGACTATCATAAATTAAAAAAAAACAAACAAACAAAAAAACAAAATCAATTAGATTGTTGGATGAGTATGGCTTAGGCCAGGTCTGGTGCAAATAGATAATTACATTTTTATAGTGTCCTGGGGTGATCAGACCAAGCTGTTTTAGGTCGGAGTCCACTGGCCACCCCAGACACCCCCAGGTGACTAATCCCCTAGACGTCCTTGTAACGGATTCATGAAATATCAGTGTGTGGTGGTTCAAAAGTTGGGAGAGCTCTGGTTTAGATATGGTTTTAGGCAGTTATATAATCGTTATCACTGAGAGGAAAGTCGATATATATTTTATTTGGATTACAGTCACCCAGAATTAATACGTTCTCAGTTGGCAGCAATATGCAATCAGTGTCTGGACCACGGCCGGATGTTCTCTGGGCGTTTCAAGCTGCTAGTTTGTTGTAGTTTTTGTACTAAATAAAACAACATGAACATCATCTTCTATGCCTACTATTTAGATATTTATGTTTGATAGAATAAAGAATATTGCCAGGATTATCCTAAAATTTAAAAAGCTACTTGACAAGGCACGATAGTATCCCAGACCAGGCTTACTTTGATATGTTCCTGAAGTTGTACTTGAAATGGGTGCTACTGACGCCTAAGGCCCGCTGGGTGTTGTTCTTGGTGTCACCCAAAGCCATCCGGGTGTTAGCGTTTTTTTTTTTTTTTTTTACTTACAGCTGCTTTCATTCAGCAAGTTCAGCATCGAGTATTTTACTTTATTGTGGTGGCACGCATTTATCAGTTTTTCCCCCCAAGGATATGTTTGTGTGGATGCATTTGAAATTGGTACTGGTTTATTTTCAAAATCTAGGTAGAAACTTTTTAATTTTTAGCTACTTAATCGAATACCAGAAGTGGTGAACCTGTGGTTTTTGTATCCATCTCTTCTAGTTTGCTTCTCACTTTTCAACATTATTAGATCCTTTGCATCAGAGTGACTTCTGCTTCTAATCTGCTTTATGTTTACACAGACCTCAAAATCAGTGTGCCTGGGGGTGGTTCCAACCTTTCCTGCAAAAAGCCACCATAAATGTCAACTCCCAAGGTGGGCTTTCTGCATGGGCTCCCTATTCGTTAATCTCCCCTCTTTCGCTTGCCGCTGGGTTTTACACCTATGTTCCGGTTGACCTTTTCTGTAAATAATTTCATATTTTAGTCAGTGTTCACCTTCATCGCCCTTAGACATAAAACACACTTTTCTGTGCCTGTAGTTACTATACACTTTCTAACTTTTTAATTGCCATTTTAAATCTATTACTAAATAAAAGTCATTATAAAGTGTCATGAACCGAGGGGACACCAGATGCAGTCAAATGTTAAATGACGTGAACTTTATATGAGGCATATTTGGCTGTAAACTGTACCTTAATTTCTATGAAACTAAAAAAAAAAGACCAAATTCAATTATAGACTAACATTTAAGTAATTGCACCCAAATTTTCAAGTTTCTCAGGAGTTTCTATGACATAACTTTAGTCATTCTTATTTGAATTTTGTGCTCATTTTGAATAGAACACTCTCCCTAATGCCGCTGAGCCTCAATCGTAAGCTATATTATTGTAGTTGATTTCATTTCCCGGGTTGATCTATGGAAATGACAGTAATTTACAGTGTAGAAGTACAACAGGCTTTATTGTGACTCCTAAATTTTTGAACATCTTTTATTTACTCTTCAAAAGAAACATTTTAGTAAATATAGTTACATTATAATCTAATTAGAACTGAATGATTGCTAATCTTTCAATTTGATATAACCTAAAATGTAGTAAAACTGTTCTCAAATGAGTTAGAAAAGCAAAAACTAGTGGGAAGGTAGTTTAATCAAACCAGTAATTGAGATAAGTTGATCAAGTGTTAATGGATTATATGCAGAGAAATTGTTATTCTTTTAATGATGGGAGGCATTTGGAAGATTTTTATTCTTAGATTTTTGATAAAGGATTGAATGACTCCAGTTCCGTTTTAGCTTCATCTACTATGAATAGTTTTAGAACAAACTCTGAATGTGTCAACGTTGGTATTCTTCTCGGAGCAGGTTAAAGTGCCTTTTACGGGGCGTCTGTCAAGGAGAGGGGCATCGTAGCCTCCTCCTCCTTCATTCTGGCTCCGTGAAATTCAGGGGCAGGTATGGAACTCTCTGATGATTTCTACCGAAATGTAAGTGTATTACTTTTGTTCAGAGTAAGTAATTGGAATTTGTTTTTATTAATGATGGATATAGTAATCCATATTTAAGCAGAAAGTTGGAAATTTAACATCTAGTTAAATCTAAAAAAAATGACATCTAGTTAAATCTAGTTAGGGTTCTTGTGTTAACTCTAGGGTCGTTCTGTTTTATGGATGATGAAATTTTAAAAATTTTCGATTCTTCTCAGGAAATTGTGGCTGCAGAGAGGAAGAAACAGACTGTTGCAGAGCAAGTGATAACAGACCACTTATCTAGGTGAGAGTTAGTAATAATGAGAAGCAGAAATCCATTCAGAAAGTTTTCATCAATTTTTTTTTTTAGTCAATCAACAAGTGGCCAACTCAGAAGCTCCCAAATGTTCTCTGTTCACTGCCCTCACAGTGTTATAGTGATGTTTCCTACAGCATTTCTAGGCCAGTAGAAATCCTCAACAGTTCTGTTTGTCAAGTACTTTTGTCTAAGTAACAATTATATACAAATAAAGAAGTATCTATTTCATGACAACTTAATGGCTGTTTCAAAAAAAATAATGCACATAAATTAAACAAAAGATATTTGTATTTCATTCTTAAATAGCCACAGTTGCTTAGCACAATCTCGCAAACCTTAGACCTCTTTGGGATGCCATCACTTTCACTTCCAATTCCACATGGCACTTGCTAGTTATCATGGTGACTGTAGAAAACCCAACTCTGTAAAGGTTGGTGAAAAAGTGAAAGAGTGAAAGAGTGTAGCATAATATCCTGTTGAAAATGTGAACTACCTTGAGCTAGTAGTTCATGTAGTTGCCAACAAATATCGAGTATCATTGCATTTCCCTCACAAATTAAAAATATCCAAAAAAAAAAAAAACCCCTAAAAATATCCCACATCCTCCCTATGGATTCCCTGTGGCACCTTGGGGTGCCTTGGTGCACAGTTTGGGAACTGTGGGCCTGTTAATTTAAAACTCAATCTAAAGTTTCATGACTCTTAGAAAAGTGTGTAAAGCTTAAGTATCTGCTGTGCTAAACATTCATGATGATATGGAAATATCATAAGATTTCAGAAAAGGCTGGAGTAGTCTAGGCATCTTCCAGGAAGATGCAAGGCGTATGGTTACCTTTGAAAAGAATGATGGGAAAGAAAAGAAAAGAAAAAAAAGAAAAGAAAAGAAAAGAAAAGAAAAGAAAAAAAGAAAAGAAAAGAAGAAAAGAATGATGGTTTGTTTAGGTGGCAGAGAGAAGGGTGTTCTACATGCGTGTTTTCCAGTAACTGTCTTGAAATAATTAATTATTATTATTTTTTGAAATAATTAATTATTAATAATTAATTAATTATACTCCTGGTTCTTCCTTCTGCTATGTCTTGAACTCACTTTGATGATGTTTTCACGCACACCGTCCACCGTATCGTGTCCTCGTAAGATGACTGGTGACATCCGCATTCCTTGCCTAATGGTGACTTCTCATTTCTTGTCAGCGACCTCTGTCTCCGTTGAAAACTCTCCTCTCCAAAATACTTTTCTCTCTCCCGTTTGGTTCCTTACACACAACACGTAGCTGGGTTTCCTCTTCCCTCCTGTCCCTCAGTCTCTTCCCTGCTTCCTTTCTGTCAACCCCGTCCTTATACCCGGGAGCTCCCTGGGCTCCATTCGTAGGCTTTTCTACACTGACTTCCCGAGTGATCTCATCCGGTGTCATGCCTTTAAAAGCTACTTATACGCTGATGCTTCCCTAATCGAAGGTTCCAGTATAGCCTTTGCTGCTCCGGGTTCCTGGGCGTTCTTTCCTCCTTCCCCATGACCAAATCCTCTGTAATTTTTCTTCATTCTTTAGGTTATTTAGATCTACAATCTTGGTGCTGCTTTTGATGCCTCTCTTTTTCTCAGATCCTATATTAGTTTATCAGCAAAGCCTCTGAGTTCTACCAACAAAATAAATTTACCCCTTCTGCTGCCATCACCCCTGTTGACAGTATAATCTTCCTTCTCCTGGATTATTTCAGTCACTTTCTACCAGGACTTATGTTTGCGTTTGCCCCTCGTTAGTCTGCTATTAACCCAGCAACCCGAATAAGTTTATGAGCCAGTCAGCCAGACCAGACCCTCCAGTGATTTCCCATCTCAGGGTACAATCTACGTGTGGGTTACATCTCACCACAAATCCTAGTAGCGGAAAGCGACAGTAATTAATTAGGGCTTGTGCATCTTTAGACCAGCTGTGCAGGCTAGGCTCGGCCAAGTGGCTCTTGCCTTGTTACCCACTTTGGCCAAAAGCAGTGGTCTCAGTTCTTAGCTTAGGCCTTAAGAAGCCGTGTGTGTTTCCACTTGCCTTTTTGAGCTTTTGCCATATTTGTGAGAAGAACACAGCTTGGCCAACCCACTGATCTCAAGAAGAGCATGACTCTGAAAATGCAGCTGGGCCACCTAGCCAAGATTATGCTGGATGAGCAGATCCCCAGCCAAGCCATCCTTACACGAGTTAGTTTAATCGACATCAGAGCCATCCAGCTGTATATAATTGGCCAAAGTAAGTCAAATGGCTGAGCTCAAGGCTGAAGGGTGAGACATTAGTACAGGACACCTACAATGAGGCCAGGGTGAGGATGTGAATCAGGAGTCTTAAAAAACTGTGGCCAGCGATATAGTTCACCCCAGCCCTCATGACCTGCCCACTCCCACCCTGGACCGCTTTTCCTACTTCTCACCTTCTCGTCTTTTCTGCTTTAGCCATTAAGCCTGAGACATACCAGGTTCTCTCCTGTGTTAGATATTTTGCATTTATTTTCTCCTCTGCTTGGGATACTTTCCCCCCAGAAATCCATATGGTCATTTAATTATTTTGCTTTATGTTTTTTACTCAGAAGTCACCAGCTCAGTGTCTGTTTGTTTAAAGAATAATAAGACATGGAGCTCAGAGTTCTCTCAAAAATTTCAGTTTCTATTTAGATAACACCTGTGGAGAAAGAGATAGATAGGAATATCCACCTTTTTATGGCTGGTATCTTTTATTAAATTCATTCATTTGGTATCTGGAAAATATATAATTCTGACCCTAGTGTAACTTTGCATTTGTAGATGGGGTGCCTGTGAATATGTGAGCGCTAGAGTAGTACATTGATTATTATACTGGGTTGTCAGACTTTGTATTTTCCTGCATAGGGCTGTAATCAGTGATCCGGAACAAAACCTAACCACTGCGAGGGAAGACGGTGCTCGTGTCTTTCCAGATTCCAGGATAGCACCTCTTCGATTTAGGAAAAGAACACTGCATGAAACTAAGTAAGAAAATTTTACTTAATCAAATTAAGATATAGTATGTTAGCAATGAATTTTTAAAAATGTATCTTGTGTCCAACTGAAAAGATATTTTTGGCTAGTTTTTCCTTTTTTTCTATTTAAAGAGAAGTGGAATTTTCGGAGTTCAAATCCCAGTTCCACCATTTTAAGATAGAGGAGTAGACTTTGCCCTCCAGGTTTTTTTTTATTAGTAATTTAGGAATAACAGTTACAACCTAGGAGATAATATATGTGAAAATAGAGTAACTGAGACATCTCGCCGATATAGTACCTTCAAAATTAGTATTGCTTACAAGTCCTTCTTATTATTTTGCCTTTTACTTTGCAATTTATAGAATCTTTGGGCTTCTCGCAGTTTTCAGGCACAGTCCACTTAAATCTCTCAAAACTTCGCTGGCAGTTGGCGGATAGCCTCAGCCTTAGGAGACTAAGAAAATCCACCAGTTCCCACATCAGTTCTTTCATGTTTTCAGACTGCGTAAAGGTCTGAAAGTTCTTGGAACTGTTACCTTTTTGGCTTATTCTTATTTTCTGGAAGACTCTGTTTCCATACCTTTAAGTATTCAGAGTTACCGGGTATTAATTTCCTGTGGTTGCTGCAACAAATGAGCACAGACAACAACGCAGATTTATTCTCTTATGGTCTGGAGGTCAGAAGCCTGAGATCCCACCGACATTCCTTCTGGAGGCTTCTGGGGAGGCTCCACTTCCTCACCCCTTTCAGCCTCTGGAGGCCTTTATTCCTTGGCTCTGGCCCCTTCCTCCATGTGCAAAGTCAGCAGCGGGTGTGTTATCACCCCGACACTCTCTGTGCCCACATACCCCTCTGCCTTCCCATAGAGACGCGTGTGGCTGTTGACTGCAGCTGGGTGAGCCCGCCCCTTCCTCACCTCAAGGCCCCGACTCCCACGTGCCGGGTGCCCCCCATGTCATGGCATCCCAATGGGTTGGCGTGTTCTGAGGCGGAGGCTGTGAAACGCTCTGGAGGGTCATTTCGCTGACACGTCTAAGCTTCTCTTTTTTTAAGTAAGCTTTTATTGAAATAAAATACATATACATCCACGAAGTGTACACATTTTAAGTGTACACAGCATAGGAATTTCCACAAACTGAACGATACTCATGCACCGAGTTCCTGGATCAAGAAACAGAGCGTTGCTAGGACCCCAGAATCTCCCCACCTGCATCCCCACGACTGTGCAGGTGCGTTGCAGGGCAGCCCCTGTCCTGGTGCCAGGGACGCCGGCTGCCTCCTGATGAACTTACCGAAATCACCTCATTTGGACTCTGTGATCGGCTGCTTTTACTCAACACGGTTGTCAGTGTATCCGCGACGTCATGTGCAGTTGTCTCCCACCCGCCCGTAGGGCATTGCACGGCCACGTGCGGATTGTGCGAGCACGCAGTGTGTCCACTGATGCTCACGGGCCTGCGCTGTGACGATGGGTGCTCCGGTAACCCGTGGCACCCGGTCTCGTGGATGTCGAGGTCTCGAGGATGTCCCTCCTGCTCAGCGTAGACACGGACTGTCTGGCCCATCGAGTACGCGTGTGTTCAACTTCAAAAAATCCCACCCTGCAGTTTTTGAGAGGGGCTGCTGCAGTCAGCACTCCCGCCAGGAGCACAAAGACATGCTAGTTGATAGCATCTCTGCCGGCGCTCGGTTCGGCCCGGGTTTTTCATCTTCGCTCTTCTTACGAATCCACACCGGTACCCTCTTATGGGAAATAGACATCCTCCTATCCGAAATTTCCCGGCAGGTGGGTTGGGTTATCGTTCCCATGTTGACTTGCGGGACTTACTTATACTCTTTCAGTTATGTTTGCTCGCCATGTCTTCTCCCACTCTGTGGTTACCTTTTCATTCTCTTGATCATGTCTTTTGCTGAATAGGAGTTCCTAATTTTGATGCAGACCTGTTCTCCAGTCTTTCCATTTATTGTTAGTGCCCCGTGTATCTTTACAAAATCTCTGCCTCCCGCAGACTCATTGTCCCTCCGACTTGTAATGCACTTACATCATAATATATCAAATTGTTATAAATGTATAGCTGGTTTCTAGGCTTTTCCTTCAGTCTTGTCTCCTCGTTCTGTATCCCACCACCAATACTATCCTGTCTTAATTGCTATTGCTTTATATTAAATACCTGTAGCTTTATTATCTTCAATATTATCTTGATATACCACGCTGTTTCCTCTTCAATATAAATTTTAGATTTAGCTACCCTAGTTTAATGAAAAACCCTAAGGGGGTATTAATTAGATTTATTGAACTTATGGATTTTACCCCCCTTATTCATTCTTCCTGGAGAGGGAGAAGAGGATTTTGCTTCACAGAGTCGGAAGCAGGAACAGCACAGCCCTCCTCTCCTCTTTCCTTGGGAGCCCGCTGGCTGCAGAAGCTGCTGCATGCACGGTTTCACAGAGTCCCTTCCAATGGGAATGAGTGGGTTAGTCTGTGTAATCCTAGGGTCACTTCATTCCTAAACCATGGCTTCCAATAGCTTTGTCACTAATAAAATTCATATTTTGGTCTCATCTGCCTGATTCTTATTCCCATGTTGGTTAAGACCTTGGATGGAGAGAAGTGGTTGTTACTACTTACTGGATACCTAACACCTTAACACAGAACTTTCCATTTGTAATATAAATGTCCTATTTATGTCTTTTATCTTTTCAAGGAGACTGTAGACTTTAGACTTCAGCCTATCGCTGTTAAATTGAATTCTATTCACCTTTGAGAAGCAATATAACCTAGCAGTTATGATAAGCAAGGTTGGGCTGTCATGCACTAATTACATAATGAAAATTTATTTGTAAGAAGGGATAATAGTACTTACTTCATAGAGTTATTGCAAGCATTGAATGAACCAGTGTGCATTTAAGTTATTTTAATAACGACTGGTGTCCAGGGAGTTCTTAATAAATAGTAGCTGTTATTATTGCTGTTGTTTTCTTGGCATTTAGAATTTTCTCAGGCAGGTAGTGAGCATTCAATAGACACATTGATATTAATGGATTAAATTGAAGTGAGAAGACCAGTCTTTCAGGGCTCCATCCTGTGTTCACCAGCTCCTTTGGACCACAGACTCTTCCTGTCTACATGCTGCTTATTTTTCAGAGACCTAGACTTTATAGAGGTTTTACTTTTCAAGATCCCAGTGACCCATACACTTACTTACTATTTACATTATTGCAGTTTCATTAGACCTGCAGTTAGTTTTGAGTGCCATATAGTTATTTAGAAAGGAACGTAAAGATACGTTACCAAATCTTCAGATTTCTTATTATAAAGGAGACTAGTAGTAGTAGGGTGCTAATGTGTGGACATTTGGGTTTTGCTTCATATTATTAAACAGAATTTCAGGACCGTCAATCTTTGTGAGATCATTTAGTGCCATCTGAAGGCCATAAACATCAAACAGCAGATCTGAGGTCCTGCCACCAGACCTATTCCAAGGCTGGAGCTCCATCTAGCACGTCTTCCACTATTCTGTTATTTTGGTAAGAAAAACCTGACTGATAGTGACTTAAACAAGTCATGATTCATTTTCCTATAAAACCAGCTGCCTGGAAGCGACAGTTGGTTTTAGTTCAGTGGCTCAGTGACGACACAGCTCTGGGCTGGCTTCCTCAAGATCTTACTGGCCTTTCTGACTTGGTTGCCTGATGGCGACAGGGGCTCCTAGCATCATATTCCTGTCACGTCCACAGGCAGGAACTGTTCTCGTGCCCGTCTCTTATTAGGACGAGAGAAAGTCTTTTCTGGAAGACCATTGACAGAACTTTGTCCCTTCGTCACCTCTACTGCTAGAAAAGCAAATTAGATGGTTGGAGAAAGGCGAAGGAGAACAGGGTTAGAAATGGCAGCCAGCGAGCCCTGTAGCAGGACCAGTTAGAATATAGCACTTTGGTACGTACGTCGTAACACAGAAGTCATGCGTGTATTATGCACTATATCTCAGGGCTATTTTCTCTGAGTCCGCTTCAGTTAGCACTTTCTTTTTTTTTTTTAATAATAAATTTATTTTTTATTGGTGTTCAATTTGCCAACATACAGAACAACACCCAGTGCTCATCCCCTCAAGTAAAAAACAAGAGAGGTCTATGACATCTTCGTTCTGTGCATTTCGAAATATCAACATAATTTTTTTTGTACTTTATCATTTACATCAAGTATTGGAGACTTTAAAATAATTACTGACAAATGTATTTCTTAACAGGATAAGAACCCATTCCACATTAACTGAAAATATGCTTTCTCATAAAGTACAGTTTGATGGTAGGATCATATCAAGGTAATTGTGATTTTATTAAACTTTTAATCCTATGGTCATAAAACAATAATCTCTTCAAATAGAGATAACAATAATGAGATTATTTAAGTTTGTCCCATATAAGTGCAAAGTGGTAAATTTAGAATGAACATTTTAAGGTAGTATGTATTAATACATTACAAAAATGATGGAGACTATGAGCCTATCAATAAGACATTTTATTTTATTTTTTTTCAATAAGACATTTTAATTAGAAGTTATTTAAAAAAGTAATTTTAAAATGGCTTTCGAAAGAAACTTAGAAGTGAATTTTCATTTTTTTATTTTTTATTTTTATTTATTTATTTATTTATTTTTTAGAAGTGAATTTTTTAAAGATATATACTATTACTAGAAGATGGTAAAGCATTTAAAAATTAACCTTTATGTAAACGGCTATCTTTGATTTTCTTGCAATGGCTTAAATTAATAGTAGATTATTGATAGATGTCGGTCAGTGGGAAACTATCTCTTACAAACTTCTGATCATACACCATGCTGATATTCTTTGTGTATATTAGAGGTGAAGTATGTTTGTAAAAATTATCAAGTCTCTTCAGCGATTTTAAACTTTCTGTAGCAAAATTGGTAAGTGTCTATCCTTGAGTGACTTCTTACAAGGTCAGCATTTTTAAAGATCTTCCGTTTTATCTTAAAACTCTGTCATAACAGTAATCTACATTATAATATATCTATATCATATCAGCATAAGATAAAGCCTTTTTCTCCACCCAAATCTTCCTTAAACTGACACTTCAGCAAGCTGTGCCGCGTTTCCTGTAACTTCCCATAGGCCTCGCTCGCTGCTGCACATTCAATACATATAGGCCCACTTTTTGACATAACACAATTCTGGCTTATTATTTAATTTGAAAATTATCCTGTGTGAGAATCTTTTTTTTTTTTTTTCCTGTGGGAGAATTTTTAACATCATTCTACCTTTCTAGAAATGGACGTGATGCTTGCAGAGAGCTGATTGGATTCTTTTTCATTCATGACCAGTCCCTAACAATTTATGAGTATCGGCAATTTGGGAAAAACAGGTATGTGGTAAAGCGTTGTTGCAGTTGGCAAGATGATCACTTCTAAGGGAAGCTGAATGACTTCACATTTTTATCATTTACCTTCTAGGACAAACGTGCTTCCTTTTATTCAAAAAAACATTTATAGTCATCAGTGTGGACGAAGAAAAGGGAAGCAGTACCAACTCGGTGATTTTTATGTCGTAAGTGGGGTGTGTGTGTGCAGACGTGTTAATGCCAGTGGCTGAATTGGGTAGGATCCTGCTGGGGAGCAGGACCAGGGTTTCTGAGTTTTCAATTTATTCTCCCTCCTTGTAGAGCAGGGGCCGGTGACTGATCTTTCCCCAGGAGGTCCCTCCTCTTGGGTGCAGGTGCGAGTGAGCTTCCCTCACGAAGCTATGGTATAAGCTTGGGAGAGCGTGTCCCTTGGTACTCCCAAAGGCCCTACAAGGCTGTGCCAGTGTTAAGGGGCTATGTCAGTGGCCCCAGGGGTAACGGTCCTGTGATGCAGGCTAGCCTCCTGAAGGTGCCTGTTCTCTGCACGGAGGGATGCGGGGCCTCTGCAGCTGTCAGACCTGGTAGTCGGCTTCTCCACCTGTGGTTCCCTACCTCACATGACCCTACCTTACGGTGTGTGACGGAGGTTCCCTAGAATGGGTCGGTCATAGGTAATATTACAGTTTGTATTGCACTCGTCAATTTTGAATTATGTCCACATTATCTCAAGAGTAAACCTTAGCAGTGTCCGCGGTGACCACCCACATAATGAACATACAGTCTCAGGCCAAGCTCTGGAGACAGAACAGGGAGTAGGTCAAGTCAGTTCCCTACTTTTGTGGAGCCTATGGGCAATACAGCCGGATAGGAGGGGCAACAAGTCAGTCTTGTTGGGTCGGAGAAGGCTTCCTAGGGAGAGTGCCGTCCATACTGATCTAGAAAGGGGGTTAGCTGGGGTGGGATAGGTGGACAGGAGAGGGTAGGACGGGCTTCCAGAGGCGGAGACAGCTGGTGCAAGGAGCAAGGACGTGAAAGAGCGTGGCTTATGCGGAGACCTGGGAGGCGCTTGGTTTAGCTGAAGGTAGGAGTTGGCAAGAGACGAGTCGGAGCTTATTTAGAGGAGCCTTATGTCAAAAAATTCTCTAAAATGTATTGGGGAGTCACTGAGAGATGAGAGGTGGGTGTACTGAGGGGGGCTGACATCGGGTTTGGGATTTAGAAGGAAGATCTCTCTGGTTACAGTATGGGGAGGCCTCGATGGCTAGTGGAAGGAACCAGATTGGACTTAATTCTGTTAGGCGGGAAGGAGGTTAGAGCAGCCTCCACTTGCGGGTGGCCGGGTGGCCGGGTGGCTGGGTGGCTGGGTGGCTGGGTGGCCGGGGCTACGAAGCTAACTAGAAAGGACTTTTCAAGTCTCCAGGAGGCAGAGGCAGTAGGAGGTGTGACTGCCGCGGGGGGAGCTGGGTGAGGAAGACCCTCGCGCCTTCAACTGGGTTAAGTGCCCGGGCCGCCCGGCCGCCCCTTGGGGTCCTGGGGTCAGCCCCAGATCCCATTGACAGCCTGCGGCAGGAGGGTCAGGATCGGCTCTCAACTCCTGCTCCAGAATCTACTGCAGTTGATGGTTCCTTCTTCGCATCCCTCTCCTGTTTTGCTTGAGCCCGATGCGAACTCGGCTCCCTTTTAGGATTTCCCAGAGAGAAACGGGTGGAGGGGAGACGGGAGAAAGAGAAAGGAAGGAAGAGTGGAGGGAGCGGAATGGAGGGATGAAGGGAGAAAGGTCGAAGGACAGAGGGGGAACCACGCAGACCACACGTGGGAGCTTTGAGCAGCACACCTGTGAAGGGAATGTGGACAGGAGTGTACACCGCAGCAGGGGGAGCGACTTCTGCTTTGTCATTAGACATTCTTATTCTTAAAAATATGTCCCTTAGACATTCCCGCAGTCTAGGTCCTCCCCTCCACCTTCTGACGTCCTCCATCTCTTGCTCTTGCCACAATCTTCAGTTTCTTTATGCAGAAATATTCGGCTTATTTTCCTTTCTTCGTGGAAGTGGGGGCTGGTCTCGTCTGCCTTCCAGGGGTCACTCTGGAACTCACCTTTTACTTCAGTGTGCCCCCGCCCCCCGAGGACGTTTCCCCGACATGCCTGGAAAGAAACCTCAGTGCAGGCTGCTGAGGTGACACCAGAAACAGGTGCCTGTGCGACAGACGCGGCCGAGAGGCTCACCTGCAGGCTTCGTAGCATCTTGCTATGGATGCGCACGAGCGGGGCAGGGCCCCGCTCCTCCTTCGCCCAGGCTCTCATCGAGTCCTGCCGTCATTTCAACAGAACTGATACACATTTTAAAGAACGGAGAAAGTCCTGTAGTTACAAGTTTTTTTTTTTTTTTAAAGTAAATGCTTCAGGAAAAAGGAGAGGAAAGAGATCTATCCCCTTATTTTCAAGAGAGAAAATTAAGCCCCTAGTTTAAATTTGTGTTTGTCCATATTGGACCATATTTATTTGAGCAACTCAGGAATTAAAATAATAACAATTTTCTAAGTTTGGATTAGGGATTTTTGATAGGAATCTTTTCAAAACCTTGCTGCTCCAGTTAGGTTATAGTTAGTTTCACATTTAGTTGATGTTTGTTGGCAAAAGACCAGGTGAGAGGATGAGGAACCCATCAGAGCTCAGCAGTGTGCACTACATCTTTCTGTGAATCAATAGTTCTATTTCTGAGCTTAGGGAGGTCATAATTTCAGTTAAAATAACTTTCCCTTTCTTCCTTTGGCTCTTATAAACAGTTGGAGTTCCTATTTCTTGATATCAATTGTTAAATCTAAGATAGTTCTGGACAGCTGAGTGACTCAGTGGTTGGAGAGATTGGGAAATTATTTCCTTTATTTTCTAATATTATTAGCTGAAGCCTGTGTGGTTTCTAAATATTCTCTAAATACACTTTTTAAAGATCAGTATAAAAGTAGACCATGTCACATATAATCAGACTTATTTAAAATTAGTATTAGTTGTATTTTACTTCTTAGATACTTTCTAGCTTTAAGGAATTTATCTGTTAATTTCTTTAGGGTGGAAACTTGACATTTTTGAGTTCTGATCATCCCAGACTTCCAGAAAGCATAAAGGAAAACAAATTACTTATACTTCGAATCACTAATATTGATCAGATAGCTCTGTATTCTCTCAAGTAAGTCAAATACATGTATCATTTGGAAAGTAAGTGAAAACACCATTTTTTATTAAGATGATATTCCATCCTAAAGGATTTTGACTTTAGAGTTTATATTTTTGAAAGACAAAGCATAACTATATGTGTCTACTTTATGTGCTGTATTGTACTCAAATACACATTATGTGTGGGAATAGTTATATAAAGATCAAAAGTGTCCCATTTTATGTTAAAGATACTTTATTAATTGGTCTGTGTTATAGCAGATAATTTGGTCTTTTACCAGATACTACCAAGCAGTCAATTTTAAAAGGTAGGGGTGCCTGGGGGCTCAGTGGTTGAGCATCTGCCTTCGGCTCAGGGCATGACCCCAGGGTCCTGGGATCGAGTCCTGCGTCAGGTTCCCAGCAGGACCCTGCTTCTCCCTCTGCATGTGTCTCTGCCTCTTTTTGTCTCTCATGAACCAATAAATAAAATCTTTAAAAATAAAAAAATAAAAAAGACAAAAGGTAGGCTACAGTACAGTACTATAACATTTCCCACATTTTTAGTGTAATGCTTTTTTTTAGCACTTAAAGAATGTCTTGAGTTTCACATGATTAATGATATGCATAATGAAGAAATAATGCTGTGAATCAAAAGTGCTTTTAAATGAATTTGAGTTTTTTAATCACAGAATACATATTATATAAAACATTATATGTTATCACATATATGTATGAACATGTCAGTTACAATCTATATTATTTGAGTATATAATATATATATTGTGTGATTTAAAAAAATCCAAATTCATTTAAAAACAGTTTTGATTCATAGCATTCATGGCATTATACATAAACAATATACATTTTATATACATATTTGTGTATAAGTTACATAAGTAAAATATAAAATATATATGATAATAGAATATATATTAAAATACATATTTTTAAATAACAAAATATACATGGATTTATCCTACTCTTTCGAGCGTTTCTTGGTGCTGAATCCATTTCAAAATGACAATAATTGGCATACTGTATGTGCATTAGAAGCCACATCCCCTGAATTAGCTAAAGGACATCTGTTTCTTTGTCATTTACTATATTGTTCAAATGAATACAGTTTTTTTTTTTGCTATTTATTTATTTATTTATTTACTTACTTACTTATATATATATTTTTAAAGATTTTATTTATTCATGAGAGACAGTGAGAGAGAGAAGCAGAGACACAGGCAGAAGCAGGCTCCACGCAGGAAACCTGACGCAGGACTCGATCCCAGGACCCTGGGATCACACCCTGAGCCAAAGGCAGACGCTCAACCACTGAGCCACCCAGGCGTCCCAATTTTTTGGCTTTTTAAAATAATGTGTTTACATTTTGTACTTTGAAAATTAGAAATGCTTTTAAATTTTATCGTTTTAATTATTTTAAAAGAACATCGATATAGCTACCAAATGAATATAATGTTTAAAGGTACTTCTAGGAAGGCTTAAGGATTTTAGCTCGATTTAGCATATTTAATCTTTCTGGGGATTATGGCAGCAAGCCAGCTGGGACTTGAGAAATCTCTAAGCCCTCTTCCAATTCGGAGAGTTTCTTTGAATCTGGAACAGAGAAGAGCTTAGTAAAGTTTTTGTACTGAAGATCGCAAAACAATAGATTTTTATCTGCTGTGAACATATCAATTGCAGAACTGATTCTGTGGAACATGAAGATGATATAACCAGTCAAGAAGCCAATGATAGGCTTGTCCTAGAGGCTGTTCAAGGTATGGATTGTGACTATAGTCTCAAGTAGTTCTAATTGCAATGATATAGTTTTATAGTTTTAGTTTTATAACAAAGGCACTTTGTTTATATTTCTTATTTGCTTATCTTTTTAGGAATTTATATATTTAAAAATATTTTATAAAGTTGGTAGATTTGAAAAAACATTTTTAGGATTTTTTCCATTTTAATGATCTTGTTTAACTGAATAACTAGTATTGTATGAATTATGAATTTTTTTTTGAATTATGAATTTAAGAGTATTAGAAAGCACTAGATAGTATGGGTTTTCTCCATGAAATGAATAAATGTAAGTGATTTTTGTAATATAATACTTGTTTTATGCATGAGATGATATCCTAAAGAGATTTATGGCAGCCTCTTATAAAAGAAAAATGCTAGACTGGGAGCCAGGTTGGCGTTTGGACTCTGCCATTTGGTAGACATATTATATTGTGTAAACCTCTTACAATTTTTTCTTCATCTCTAAAATGGGGATAACCAGTTTTATTAACTTTCCAGAGTTGTAGTAATAAATGAGATATGTGCAGGCTTCGGACATGAAAAGACGTTACAGATTTTGTTTGTAGGGTCCAGTCTTGTAACCGCTGGAATATACTAGGCTCAGATAGACAGCTCCTTTGGTGATTCTCATGGTCAAGGAGAAGACATTAGACAAGTAATCACAGAAATCAACCTATAATTTATGAAGTTCGATAAATCCTATTTGTCACTTAAAAATGATACGAGAGTAGTAAGAAGGCTAGAAACAGATTTAAAAGTTGTCTGGGGTTGGTGATGGAACTCCCCCGAGATTCCTGATGTCATTGTCAGGAAACCATTTTCTCTGTTCTGTCCTGGGCAGCACAGGATTTGTCACTGTTGAATCCGTGATATCTGTTCTTTATGAATTTAATAACTGCTTTGTAAAGTGAACTATGTTTTCTTAAGTAAAGATGGTGCAAACTGTATTAAATGTGATCACTGGCCTGCAAAGAGAATGCTAAAAGCTTGAGAATATAACTAAAAATTCCTAGAAGAAAGCGTTACTTTAAGTGTGTAAGTAGAAGAAAGCACTCCAGAGCCTTGATGTCGTTCATATGGAGGTTACGATGTGAAGATTCCAAACTATTTTAGAGACTTTGAGCTTGTTATTTCTGAGTGACTTGCCTGGCATCAATTTTGTAATTATGGCAAAGAGGAACGAGGTGTGAGGTCATTAGATGAAGAGGAAGCCTGGAAAGTAAAAACTAAGATTTTATTTGGGACACGTAAATTATTTTCATGCTGAGGAAGTGATCCCTTACTTTTCCATATAACACTTTGACCACACAGTGGTGCTATAGTTCTAGTGTATTTATGCTGAACACTCTTCTGAAAGCTTCCAGGCTCCCGGAGTCTTGCCAGTCCTACATGCCCCCCGGGTGCATATTCACATCCCTTACACCACTCACATCAGCTTTAATTTTCCTACAAGAGACAAGTGGAAAAAACAAAAAGTGGAAAAAAAAAAAGAGAGACAAGTGGTACCTTGTGTATGGGAATAATTGGTTTCTCGCTCTCTCTTCTTCCTAAACAGATGTGCTAAAAGAACAGCTACTCAAAAGGGGTGTTCGTATTTTGACCGGATTGGGAAAATACCTTAAACAATTGGACAAGGAAGGAACTGGACTTTTGGACAAGGCAGCTGTCAAGCAAGCTCTGCAAGAGTTTCACTTGCAAGTGTCTGAAGACGTATGTACTGCGATGAAGGACATTGCTTACTTTCCTTCTGAGATTTTAGTAGTTCATGTGTGTCTCCTAGGTTTTGGGAGGATTTTATTATTTATTTATTTATTTATTTATTTATTTATTTATTTATTTATTTATAGCATGAGTTGAGTCAGGGCAGACGAAGAGGAAGACAGAAGCAGACTCTGTGCTGAGCCCTGAACCCCAGACCCTGAACCCCATCCAGGGCTCGATTGCACAACCCTGAGATCATGAACTGAGCCCAGATCTCGATTTGGATGCTTCACCGACGGAGCCACCAGGGGCCCCCATGTGTCTCTTTATGCCTCATAATCAGTGTTAGCCTCCAGGCAACAAGTACTGTTAACTTTAAAATTCCAATATTCATTCCTCCCTCATACACCTACTAAGAACCTAGTACGTAGGCACTTCTCTAAGCTCTGAGAAGACACACTCTGTCCTCTTAAGGTCTTTATAATCAAAGGAAAAGAAAGATAGGAAGAATTTAAACACCATATGTGCTAAATAGAGAACCAGGCCAGGTTACCGGGAAGAGGAGGATTCCCAGGGGAGGCTGTGGCTCAGCTGAGTTGTGAAAGATGAGGAGGAGTTAAACAGACAAGACGGGAGGAGGAATATGGATCACACAGTGATGCTTCACATGAAAGGAGAAGCACGTGTGAAGGCACGAAGGCGAGGGCGTGTGTTGCCTGTTCTAGGAATTGCAGAACCTCAGCCTCACTCCCCCGGCCCCTGAGCTTCCACACATCCCGTTCCTTACGCTGTGAACAACCTCCGACTAGACCTTTGAGTGGCTGGATTTCCCATCCTGCAGGCTTTCCCTGGCTGGGGCTCTACAGTGATGTGTCCAATGCTGCACATGATCCCTGGTCCTCTCTATACCATTTGCAATTTTATTTTCTTCATGCCACTTTGCAAGGGTTTTCTGGCTTTTCTGGCAAGTAGAGTGTAAGCTCCATCAGGACAGGGCCCAAGGTGCTCTGACTTCCTGCTCTGTATCTAACACCTCAGACGGAACCTAGCATAGGGCAGGTGCTGAATGAACAGCGTCAGTTTACGTGGGTGGATGCATGAGATGGGGAAAGAGAAGACCCGGGGGAAGTAAGCCTGGCAGGGTCCACTGCCCGGAAGCCTTGCGTGCTGTGCTAAGAAGGTTGGGCTGTATTCTAAAAGCACATTTGGAACACATCTGCCTCAAGGATGAGATGAGATGAGAGAGTCTCTTGCTTCAAATGGTCTTGTCACAAGACCTAGTGTATTCTGTGGGAAGAACACTGGGAATTGAACTTAGGAGATGGAGATTCAAGCTCTAGACTTACTACTTCAAGTGTGTGGTCTTGCATAGGTCTTTTACCTTTTCTGATTGCCAGGCTCTACGTGGGCAATCCACAGATGATACCTGTGGCCAGAGTTACTTTGAACCTCAGATGAGAAGATGACGCAGGAATGTACCTTTCCAGCTAAAATCCTGTGCCTGTTTGATGTGCTTATCACTGTGACACACTGTGTGTGTGTGTGTGTGTTTATTTATTATGTGAGAGAGAGAGAGAGAGAGAGAGAGAAACAAGCAGGGAGATGCAGAGCAGAGGAAGAAGCCGGCTCCCCACGGAGCAGGGGGCCAGAACCCCGGATCATGACCTGAGCCAGAGGCTCAACCGACTGAGCCACCTAGGCGCTCCTTCTTTTGTGTTTTTTACCAAATTTAACTTTGTGGCCCACCTAGTGAAGCATACCAGAAATCATCTAACTTTAACTCTTCCTCTCAAGAATAAAAAAATAATGGTAACAGTAAAAACAGCAGCATTAAATTAGAACGCCTTGGTGTCTTCATCCACAATCACACAGGTAATTCCACTTGGAACCCAGATACTCTAGGCCAGTCTGGCATTCTGCATCAACCAGTAGTACTTCTCTTCTTGGTTGATTGCTAAATTTTTATCACTGGGAGTCAGGAATAAAAACTAAAATAATTATATAAGACTTCTAACATATACTTGGAAAATATAAGCTTCCCTTTTTCTTATTTAAAAAATAATATCCCCTCCTTTTGCCCCTTTAATACCATTAAGGAACCCTGCAATGATAAGCAAAAATAAGAAATCAAGAATCACCATCTGGGTCTAATTGTGGAACTAGTTTGGGGAAGACATAGTCATTTTTCCCTGATCTGAAATGTAAAAAATTGATATGCATCCTAAGTAGCCTAATTTATTAGAGATACTATAATTTAAGCTCAGTTTTTTTTTTTCAACTAAGTTATTTTCCATTCTCTACCGTATCTTAGAAAGACTTCCATGGATTCGTTGCCACTTTTGGTAAATTATTCCATTTTTGAAAATTATTTATTTTAAGCTTCAAGCAGTATCTTTTAATTCTAGTCCATGAACAGAGCATGCAAATTCATCTTTTATCCGTATTATGTATGATTTTAAAGGTCAAGCTCATTTTTAAATTTAAGAGCAATTTTACAGACTCTTAAAGTCAGTCATGTATTGGGCATTGTAACAGACAAATTAGGGGTCATTGAAAATAGGAGGTAGTAGCAGAGAACTTTTATTCGTACCCATCGTTTGTCAGCACCTTGCTAGCTATCTTATTTACATTCTCATTGAAAGCTAGCAGCCTGACTGAAGCACTGAAAATATATTGATTTACTGGAGTAGAAGAAAACCCCATGCTGTGATTCTTTTTGTTATTAGGAACTTTATGAGTAGAACATTCTATGAAATTATGCATTTGCAAAGAAGTAAGTGGCAATGGTGCAAGGAACAAACTGGCATGAGGATTTACTCAAAATAACACCTTTGGGTGTGAACTGTGGAATGATGTTGGAGCTGTTCCGATGTCCTGAGCCATCAAATGTGAGGGCCAGCAGGCAGGCTGTTAGGAAGCCTCGCGGAACCCGAGGGACTTTGTTGTTGCCATGTGTTTAATACTCAGAGATAATTCCATGTTCAAATTCGATAGGTGGTAAGCATTTTTGTATAGAAAGGAATCAAACTTAAAATACGAATTTGTGAAACTGCCCCTCCTACGTGACCCTTAACTGTAGGGCACTGTCATCACCACGGGGTTCCTGCAAGTAGCTCTCTTAGCACCTTTGTTTGGGTTTACATGCAAGTTTTTGGAATTGCCTTGAGTCCGCCACCCGGTTGGGGCTACAAAAGTAGTAACAAAACATTGTTGAGAGGAGTTCAGTTGTGGTGCTGCCTACCGTGGACCGAATCTGCTCTCTGAACGCTTCTAGGCCCTGGAGTCTGCGTGGCAAGTTCTGGAGGGCCACGCGGGTGGCAAGGCCGACTATGGAGAGTTCACACGCGCCGTCATTGGGGAAATGAATGAGTACAGGAAATCGTTTGTCCGGAAGGTAACTTCGTCAAGTGATCTTTGAAAGTCGCCTTTAAGAGTGTCGGGCTCACCATTTCAAAACTGTATTGAATTACCTTTGCACATGTCTTCAGTCCTTTTAGCCGTAATGTCTTTTGGGTTTAGTAGATAGAGGCAAACACGTACACGTACAGATCTTCCAGGACAAAGCAAAATAATTTGAGGGTGTGTTTTAGAAACAGATTTTTTTTAAAAATTTTTATTTATTTATGATAGTCACACACACACACACACACACACACACACACACACACACAGAGGCAGAGACACAGGCAGAGGGAGAAGCAGGCTCCATGCACTGGGAGCCCGACGTGGGATTCGATCCCGGGTCTCCAGGATCGTGCCCTGGGCCAAAGGCAGGCGCCAAACCGCTGCGCCACCCAGGGATCCCTAGAAACAGATTTTAAAAGGAAAATAAAATCTGAAATCAAATTTTGGGTTCACAGGTGACTAGTTCCATAAATTGCTGGCTCCATAAATGACCAGTTATATGACTATTTATTATTAAATATCTCTGATCTTAGTTTCTTGTCTCATAGAGTTGGTACAAGGATTCAACAGGTAAAATTCTTAACATTATGGCTGTTCCAGGGTCGAGGCTCAATCTTAGGACCATGACTAAGAGCTGTTTCTCTGGGTTTTATAATATGCATGTTAGCGAGCTGTTCAAATGATGATTAAAATGACCTTATTAGATTAGAATGAAAAACAGGACCCCTGATTTTTTTTTTCTAAACATTCATGAATTTATTTATTTTGGAGGGTGAGAGAGAGAGTGTGTGCTCAAGATGCAGGGTGGGCTGAGGAGGAGAGAGGATCCCACGCAGGCTCCACCCCCAGTGGGAGCCCAACACCGGCTCCTTCTCACCCCCCGATCATGACCTGAACCCAAATCAAGGGTTGAGGCTTAACCGACTGAGCCACCCAGGTGCCCCCAGGAGCCTCGATTTTTATAGGAAAGTACGTATTACTCAGGTTCTGAGGGCCATTTTCAGAGCATACTTTTGAGCGACGTAGTTTCCTTCTTTTTTGGACGTGCACCTGATATAAGATGTAGATGTGTCTAATACTGAGGCAAAGCTTTTGTGCATGAAAAGTATAAACCACTACACGAGGTGTAAATCTCAAATAGAAAACATCAAATTTTTTATCTTTCCCAGCCAAAAGATGCAATAAAAACTTTATGTTGAATGAATTCACATAATTTATAAATTTGAATTTATTTGTACTTCAGGTGTCCTGGTGACAGATTTGAGTTTCCGAAGTAGAAGCTGGAGGGTTATCTCCTTCATGAATCTTGGTACTGGGACTAGGGGCCAAAGTAGAGTTACAGAGTACCTTTCCCAGGGCTGCCTTAGCAAATTCTGCAGACTGGCTGATTTAAAAAACAGAAATTTATCGCCTCACAGTCCTGGAGGCTAGAAGGCCAAGGCCAAGATGTCGGCAGGTCTGTTGTTTCCTGAGGCGTTTCCCCTTGGCCTGTGACTGGCCGCCTTTCCCTCTGTGCTCACGTGGTCATCCCTGTCTGGTTGTCTGTGTCCCCGTCTCCTGTCCTTATAGACCAGTCACACTGGATTGGAGTCTACCCTAGTCATTCCATGTTAACCTCATTACCCCCATCTCCAAATAACAGTCACATTCTGAGGTGGGGGAGGGGCAGGGGTTAGGGTTTCAGCGTATGATGAGGGTTCAGCCCATATCAGGTACCATATTTCTGTGAACACACTGTGAATTAACAAACTTGATTGTAGTTTTGACTCTTCTGCGAGTGGGGCTGTGGCTTTGGGGTGGCTGTGTGTTTCTATATGCCCCATTCCTCTTCCCCTTCCCCATAAAATATTTTTTATTTTATGATACTAAAAATTGCATTGAGTAAGAGGAGCAGTAAAACAACTGGCATATAGAAAGTAGTGCTAAGTTTAAGGAAATAGAGTCAAGTCACTTAAAAAATATTGTACTTTCTCACTGATTTTAGTTATGAGTATTTGCATGTTCACTTTTTGAGTCAAAACAGTCCTGGTAGTTTGTCTTGGCCATTTATCAGTTTCCTATAACTCCTAGTGCTGGAAGTTACCAGAAGGTCTTTTGGCCAAGTCTTCAGCACCAGAGGTCAGGTTACCCTGTCAAGGTCACGGGGCCAGAAAGTACAGAATAAGTGTGGTGCAGATTGCCCAACATTTTGCTCTAGTATCTTCCTGTATTCATGATGTTCCCTTCATATATCAGTTTATATATGGCAGAGTACTGTGGGTTTTTTTGTTTTGTTTTGTTTTGTTTTTTGGAAGATTTTATTTATTTATTTGAAAGAAAGAAAGAAAGAGAGAACAGAGAGAGAGAGGGAGAGGGAGAGGGAGAAGCGGGCTCCCCACTGGGCAGGGGGCCCCCATGCAGGTCTCGATCCCAGGACCCAGAGATCGTGACCGGAGCAGAAGGCAAATGCCTTCCTGACTGAGCCCCGCAGGGGCCCCGAGTTTAGTACTTTTAAACTGGCTCAAAAAGAACTTCCTACAGAATAGAGAATTAGGTTCTCATGTTTAATGATTTCACAGAAAAAAAAATAACATTTCTCTCTTCAGGCCTTCATGAAACTGGATTTCAACAAAACTGGCTGTGTGCCTCTTACAGACATAAGAAAATGTTACTGTGCAAAGAAGCATCCTCAAGTCATTTCAGGTAATTATCAGGAGCCAAAATGCATTAGATTTCTAAAATGTCATTAATAAAAGTAATATCCTTAAATCATATTAACTTACAGTGTGGACCTGAGGCCATTAAGGGAGGAAATAAACAATTATTTTTAAAACCAGAAACATAAGAGCCATTGATCTTCTTCATTAAAAAATTCCTAGGTCTATTGTCTGTGTTTATTTTTTTTCTTTGATGTTTATAAAATGAGATGGAACTTTTACTTTGTACAGAGGAGATTATGAGGAATTTGAGTTAGAACAGAGTAGATTTAGAGGACGGACGATTACACGTGCAAGTTCTCTGAGTTACCCATGTGGCCGTTCTGTTTTCCACTTTCAGTGCAAGTATTCCAAAACTTACGTGAGGTAGTCAGCGCTGTGTTAGGAGCTAGGCTTTGCATCAGGTGCTCTGCCCAAGTGTAGGTGATTGCAAGTGTCCTGAGCACTGATAGGGTAGGCTGGTGGTCAGTAGCAAGGCGAGCAAATGATGTTCGGCTCAGCACAGTTTCAGTGTACAATGGGTTTATCAGATGTAACTTTGTCACGAGTCAGGGAAGAGCTGTGATTTTAGGGATTCATTCTCTACTATATTTCTTCTGACTTTAATTTTTACGTAATTGATTTGTAAATTTTCAGTATAAGGAAAGCACTTGGCCATGGTAACTCTCCTCTTTTCATTACACTTTCCTTCATAGAGGTAGCAGACATTATCATTTAACCATTTCAGTCCTTACTCTATGAATTTTCATAGTTGTGTCTGTACTATAAATATCTACTACTTCTTGAAGTGTTTTTTTTTTTTTTTTCTAACGTGACAGGTACAAAGAACACACTGCTATGTAGTTTACTTTTTACACTCAAAAATACGTTTTGGAGCTCTTACCATATTAATAATCCACAATGAGTGACCTTATTTTTATCTGCTACGTTTATTCTTTTTAAAAATCAATACACTGCAGTTTACCTAGCTAGTCTCCTACTGGCAGACTTTTAATTTCTAAGCAGTGAAGCAATGAACATGCTTATTTGTGACTCCTTAAGCTCATTGTCTGCTGTTTCCTATGCAGGAGGGGTAGTTTCAATACCTACAATGTCTACATTTTGAATTTTAATTGATACTTCCAAATTGCATTGTAAAATGACTAAGCCAGATTATATTGCCATTAGTTGGAGAATTTATTTCTCTATCATGCCAACACCATAGAATATTGCCAATCCAGTAGACTATAAAGAATGATTATTTGCATTTCCCTGGTTATTTGGAAGGTTAAACATATGTTTGTATATTTTTTGAACATTTTTAATTTATATTTTATGAAGTTTTTTCTAATTTATGATTTTAATCATATACTGTTAAATATTATAGAATACTATTGTTCTAGAATTTTCCTTTAATATTTTTATTATTAAAAGAAGATATACTATAATTACTTCAGTTTATTATCATCATTAACCCTTATAAGTGGTTTATTTATTACTTTTAATTATGAAGTGAAAAAACTAACAGTTTGTTATGAAGATTAAAGCTAATCATCACTGGCTTCCCAATTTCTAATAATCTATTTCAGGTCTGAATAATTTGCTTATCAGTGTCTTTAAATGAACTGCAGTTGCCATAAGAAAATTTCTAGCATTATTTAATTGGATTTAGCATATCTTTTCCTTTAAACCTATGTCATTCTAGTCTTGCTAAATATAGGAACAAGATGGTTTACTTATTTCAAAATTAGGTGATTTCAACACCCCTATGTTGTTCTTCTCTTTAATCTTTTTTTCCCCACTCTAATAATCTTAATTAAATTGCTAAAGTAGCTTTAGTTTTGCTAGATGTCATTGAATTGTTGGTGAGGGTTTTGTTCTTGTTGGAGAAGCCTTCATTAGCTTGAGAAATTCCATACCTCATCTTCACATTCACATTAAGGAAGAGAAGCTAGCAGACATAAACACTCTGAAAAAGAGGAACACCAATTACAGTTTTTTAAAATTTAAAAATTATTATTATCTATCATTACAAGTTATAATCTATTCACATACCCACCTCTGGAATATAGATTATTTATAATTTTTAAAAAAGATTTATTTACTTATTTATTTATTTATTTGAGAAGGAGAGTGAGTGTGTATGTGAGCAGGGGGTGGGGCCGATGGAGAGGGAGGGAGGGAGGGAGAGAAGCAGACTTCCCACGGAGCACAGAGCCCAATGCAAGGCTTGATCTTAAGACCCTGAGCCTGTGACCTGAGCTGAAATCTAGACTTGGACGCTCAACCGACTAAACCACCTAGGTGTCCCTAGATTATTTACAATTAATTTCAAATTAAGGCTTTTGTTGTATAATTTAACTGTAGGAAATACTTTTTTACTTTGCTTAAATAATTTATTAAAAAAGTATTTTCAGCTTTAATAGGAATGAGATATCTCAAATGTATTTCTGTGTAGATATTAGAAATTTAACATTGTTTATTAAACACTTCATGGTATCTAAGAGGAGAGAAAGAAAGGTTAGTTACAAATGGTAAAAGATACGTATTTCTTGGGTGGGGATACAGAGGAGGTCTAAAATTCTTGAGCATTTGAAACACAAATTTAAATTAAAAATGTTTTCATTACAAAAATAATGTTAAAACTCATTTGTTCAAAAGTATGGATGGTAAAGAGAGGAGGAGATCTCTTCTGCCAACAGGTCTATATTTTTATATAGATCAGATCTTGATTAATTTTAATCCTTGACTAACACTCAATAACAAATCTACTCTATTGTTCTATTTTACTATTTCTGCAGAACGTAAGTAGTCAGTCCTTGTTTATTCAGTCTTTTTTTATACATAGAATCATCACTTATTCTCTATTTTTGTATGCATGTTTTAAAAGACAGCAAACATCTTGTTGTCTGAAGCGTTTTTTAGTTTGAAAGGCACTTTACAATGAGTTTTTTTTTTTTTTTTAAGATTTTATTTATTCATGAGAGACTCAGAGAGAGAGGCAGAGACACAGGCAGAGGGAGAAGCAGGCCCCACGCAGGGAGCCCGATGCGGGACTGGATCCCGGGACCCTGGGGTCATGCCCTGGGCCAAAGGCAGGTGCTCACCCGCTGAGCCCCCAGGGATCCCCGTACAATGAGTTATTATCTAAGTCCAGGAGAGAACCTCTGGTTTTTGGAAAAGATCCAACTCTTATCCTGTTTTTGCCCATCCCTTTAGACTATTAAGGTGGTATTCCCAATTTAAGTTTGTTATTTCAAAATGCAACATGACTTCAAAATGATTTAGAGGGTCATTTAAATTTTTCTTACCCTCTTTTGCCTTTATATATGTGTCTCTACTTTCTTTGAGTATCATCTATCATATTCTGTAGCTTCCTTTCATCTTTTAATTCCTTTTAACAAAACCTTAATGAGAGTCTTTTCCTGTTCTGTGCTAGGATCCTAGGAGTAGATCTGTGTGAGGAGGGTCGCACCTGAGATTGTTCCTTCCCTTTAACTGATCAAATATAATCCAAGCTACCTAAATAGCTTATTGTTCTCTTTCTGAATTAAAAAAAAAATCAAATGAGGGGGCCCCTGGGTGACTCAGTCAGTTAGGCATCTGCTTTCGGTTGAGTCACTATCCTGGGGTCCTGGGAGGGACCCACATCAGGCTCCGGCTCCCCTGCTTCTCTCCCTCCCCCTGCTTTTGCACGCTCTCTCTCTCTGTCAAATAAAAATCTTAAAAAAAAATCAAATGAATTAAAAGACTGAATCAGATATTTTATGTTCCCTCTTTCTTTTTTATAACTTTATAGTATTTTAATTAAATTTAAGCAGCTGTGAGAGGGAAATTCTAGGGATATAAACATTCCAGGTTTATTTATTTATTTATTTATTTATTTATTTATTTATTTATATCAACAAAAGCTTTTTAACGAAGCACCATGGTGCTAAAATTTCCAGGTTTAATATATTTTTCCTGATTTACTAAAATCGACCTGCTTCTCCTAAGTTAAACTCTGCAGAGTATTCTTTTTAGGAGTGGTTTTCAGTCCCAATCCGTGGATGGAGACTGCAGCGTCCATCATCTCAGGGATACGCAGGGTTAGGAATCATTGTCAAAGGAATGGTTTTCTTAGATTTCATTTATTATTTATTTACTTACTTAATTGAAATTGAAGTTAGTTAACATATAGCATTAGTTTCAGGACAGATCACGGACTCCTGAGTTGCGTACAACACCCAAGGCGCCATCACGTGGCTCCTTCAGCTGGTCACCCAGTCACCCCCCACTTCCCTCCAAGAAACCCTCATTTTGAGTCTCTTATGGGTTGCCTCCCTCTCTGTTTTCATCTTATTTTACTTTTCTTTTCCTTCCCCTACATTCATCTGTTTTGTTTCTTAAATTCCACATAATGAATGAAGTCATAGGATGTTTGTCTTTCTCTGACTTAGTTTGCTTAGTAGTCATGTTCTCTCTTTAAATAATGAACTGAAGAATTATAATTATTTTTTACATATGTGACTCTCAGTAGCATCTTCTTATAGAATGAAATTAATCATATTTAGTATAACCTAGTGAAAATAGCCTACTTAATGTTACAGATTAAAATAGAATGATTTAATCCAGTGACAATTCTTCTGGCAAAGATTTTCATAGGCCTCTGAATCCTGTTCACAGTAATATTTTCTAGCTTCAGTTATGAGTAACTGATCCATAAAATAAGTAATGCCTGAATGTAGATAGGGATGTTTTTTCACACGTTACATTACTGCGTTAATAGCCTATAAATATTTGAAATTATTTGTTTTCTTCTTTCCTCATTTCTAATGGGAATAAAGCCGAGTCCTCTAAAACATTAAGAAATATAAGAATATCTACAGTAGTGACTGTTGTTTTGCTTATATGTATAGGACACATCTGGTCAGAAGCTTAAAAGAGGCCTCAAATGTGTGTAAAAGTCATCACCATTAAATTCTGATTAGTGCAAGAAAATGTTTAAATAAATTAGAGCATAGTTTGACATAAGATTTGAAATGGTTGAAAAGATTCCATAAGGTGATTTAGTATTTCTTTATTGTCATCAGTCATTTTACTGGTATTTTAAGGAGATTGTTTCACAGTCAGTACTATCTTACAGGCCATTCCACAGAGGAAGAAATCAAATTATCTTTCCTAGAAACATTAAAAGGTGCCTGCAGCAAGTCTGATGAAGTGTCCTATGGTGAATTTGAGGATTACTATGAAGGTCTAAGTATAGGGATAGTAAATGATGAAGATTTTGTTAATATCGTACGTACTCCGTGGGGGATTTAGTTTTTTCAAAATGAGTGTGTCTTCAGCACTAAGCATTTTAAAGGAGAGATGAATTGAATGTAAAATAAGGTCAAACCCTGGAATATATTTTTCTAGGACTTCTTTTTTCGTTTGTTTTTTGTTTTTCTCAAAAAGGTTGAGTCTGGAAAGAGAAATCAGAGAGAGATAAAGAAGGGGGAATGTGTATGTGCAGGTGCATGTCTGAGTGCTTCCTGTCTAAGTTTGTAAAGCTCTATCTTGAGGATTTATTATTTATCTTGAATATATTTTAAAGGTCATTTTTAAAATTAGCCTTTGTAGGAAAGTTACATCTGTATTAAACTATATGAAAGCTTCTATAAAGTAAGCAAGTCACTTGTCCATTGTTTTTTTGCTACTCATTCCCCCAAAATAGGATTGCCACCATTCTCAATTTAATGAACTGGAATTGGGCCCAAAACCTGTAAGACTTCCAATAGTTCAGCTTGTTTCAAACACATGAAAATGTTAGAGGAATTAAAGGACACGCAAGAGCAATTTTCCATGCAGTGTAGATGTTTTCTGTAATATAAATATTTAGAATGATGGAGGCTTACACCTAAAATGCTACTTAGACACTGACTTGTCTTGTAGATTCTCCTAAATCATGTGCTGTTGTTTGTCCAATAGAGCACAATGTAATTTTTCAAGTGATCAGCTCTGTTTGTTCTTTTATTCTATTTTTAACTGCAGTCCTTATTACCTACACAGAATTACTGTTTAGCTAGAAATGATATGAAATGTGAGGGGAAATACTTTCTTACATTTTTATTTTTATTTTTATTTTTTCTTAATTTTTAAATAGAGATCTCAAAAAGTGCTTTATCATATATATGGACTAAGGAATAATTTAGTAATTCTTAATAAAATGTAAAAGGTTTGTTTCCTAAAATGAACATACGTTATTCTAAACATCTCTTTTTGTTATACTAAGTAACTAAAACATTTCCTTCTAAATAGATATTATTTAGTGGTTAGATGTAATCATCCTTTCTAAATTCTTCTTCACTTCTCCTCACTTCTCCTTGGAAATATGGAGAAAAGAGATAACTTTCCAGAGTTGTTTCCAAGTTCATAATTTTAAATGTTATATATTAAGATAACATAAATTAGAAAGGAATGGCGTTGAGCAAAATAAATTGTTAAAAAATGAAAATATATACTTTGTAGAATGTGACTTTGGCATATAATTTTATTCATCAATACCGTTAGCAACATCAGATATAGGATATGTGTGAACACAATAAATTCAAAGTAGTACTTTTTCAAGATTTGAGTAGATACTAAAACTCACTATTAAAGTATCAGAAAGAACATGTTACGAACACTGTAGTGCTATTTTTGCTAGCTAAATTCTTTATTGCTTGGAGTTTTGTTTTTCCAATTAGGATATGGTAATTAAAACAATATGCTGGAAGACATTTTGGCAGAAATAAATCTGTAATACCATTTTTGGATCACATTCTTTTTCTTGGAAAAAATTATCCAGTGATAGTCATTTTAAAGCTTACAAATTGTACTCATATTGAAATGACTTAATTCTGTGGGTGCTCGATAGGTATGTACTATTTTTCATTGATAAGTTTTTATTTATTCATAACAAATCTGTTCTTATGTTGTTAAGTCCTATTTTCTTGTGAATATAATCAGAAAATGTATAGGCTGTCATACTGTGAAAAAAGGGAAGATTCTTCTGGGAGTTAACATGTTGATGTCACAGCATACTCTTAAATAAGCCTCCATCCTCTTAATATAAATATTCATATGTGTTTGCAAAAAGTTCTCTATTTAGGAGTTTAGGAATAGTTAATTTCTTATTATTTTATGCTGCTATTTCAATGTAGAGTTAGAAAATACATATTCAATATGTTATTTGTGTATTTTATTAAATTAAAATTGGTGGCACAATAAATCATTCTGCATTTGCCTTATTGTCTGCATTCTTTGATTTTGGTATAATAAAATGTATTATTTAGTATTCAGTTTAATAGAAGAGCATTTAATTATGTAGTTACATTTTCAAACAACCACAATATAATAACTGACTTTTGAAAAAAAAACCTGACTTTTGAAATTCTATGCATAACAATCTTCAAGAGTCTAAAATATCTTGATTAACTTTAAAATATTAAATATGAAATTATATGTTTTATTGATGTTACATGAATTTTGTAGTTAACTATATATCATCATTGTCTAGATCTTTAAAAGTTCTTTATTTGTGGAATAGAATTGCAAGCAGGCTCCATGCAGGGAGCCCGACATGGGACTCGATCCTGGGACTCCAGGATTGCGCCCTGGGCCAAAGGCAGGCGCCAAACCGCTGAGCCACCCAGGGATCCCCTAGTGTCTCAATTCTTATAAAATAGTGTTTTACAGAATTTTTTTGAAAACTCACATGTTATTAGAAGGGATACTGTTTAGGAATTTTGAGCTACATTTTAATTAAGAAAGAATATACATTTTAAAATATACATTTTAATGATGGAGCAACTAGAGCATAATATAGATAATATAGCTTACTGTTGACCAGAACCCTTATCAATAACATAGTCGACTAACACGTATTTTCTATGTTACATACTGCATTCTTAAAGTAAGCTAGAGGAAAGAGAATGTTATTAAAATCATTTTCAGTACTGTGTTTATAAAAAAAAAAAAAAGATTTCCAGTGTAGGTGGACCTGCACAGATCAAACCCACATTGCTCAGGGGTCAGCTGTATTTACTGTGCAGCATATTCCATGCAATTTCCAAGGCTCTCAGATAGTCTGGATTTTTCTCACACTCTGTATATTCACTTTGTCTCAGGGCCTTTGGTTTCTTACTTCTGAATCCATCCCTTCACTGTTCTCAATGCCTGTTCCTTCGCCCAAGCGCTTACCAGCTTTTGCGTGTACTCTCCCCGTATCAGCTCTGCCCCCATCCTGCTTTAACCCACCCTACACATTGCTACTAGAATGATCTTTCTAGAATGTCCTTCCATGATCTCAGTCCTGTCTTGGCATCCCATACCTTTAAGAAAAGTTCAAACTCCTCACCCAACCAACCTCGTAAAAGCTCACCTCCCTCCCCACAGTTCACACCCCTAGTTCACGACTGTTGTAACAGGTATAAAGGAGACACTGGATGGAAGGACTTTTTGAGTCATCTCAGGGAGGCAGTAATAATTCATCCTTCCAAAACCACAGGATTTGTTAAGGTATTATTGAGATGGCATTTCAAGTGTTCTGTAAAAAAAAGCTGAAACAGTAAAAATTTTGGAGGTTTGATCATATAGTTATAAACATATATTAGTGGATACACATTTTCAGATTTCATCAGTAACCTGTGTTAGCTTATTTGTGTAGCTTTTGGATATCTAAGCAAGGCAAAGTTATTTGGAAAGATTTGAATAAAAAATACCTATCTGGTGACTAATTTTATGCAAGGAGAAAACAATCATGGTCTCTGTTGTGTGTTGAGTATTCTTTTCATCAAGTTAGGATGAGATTTCTGAGCTATGGCTGAATAAGTTTAGATATAAATGAAAAGAGTCTTACCTTTACAACTGTATGTTGAGGTTCCTGGGAATTTCAGATGATGAGAAGGCCAGTGTGGAACAGGTGACTGCAATTCAAGGAAATCACTGTCGCCTCAGAAAGTAGCAAACTTATCTAGTCGTCGAGGAGATTCGTATAGGAGAACCCTGATTAATCCCAAATGGCAATCGTAAGAACCATTCCTTTATTTATTTTTAAAGATTTTATTTATTTATTTGAGAGAGAGAGCGAGCAGCAGAGGGAGAAGCAGACTCCCCACCGAGCTGGGAGCCCAACGCAGGGCTCAGTCCCAGGGCCCGAGGACTGTGACCCAAGCCGAAGGCAGACACTTTGCTGACGGAGCCACCCAGGCACCCCAAGAACCATTCTTTTAGAGAGAGGTCAGTTCTCTTCCTTCATCAGAGCCCATGCAGGAAAATCAAGTTCTTACATTAGAGCTACCAGGTCTTTCCCTTCAAAGCATGTAGCAAGGTGACAGGTTGCAAGAGCAATCAGTAAGAAAATTTGGTGTAACTGGAATTAATGGGAAGAGAATCCCGGTGGAAGACTACTTTCAGACCCGAGATGTAAGGCCGCGTTCCTAGCACCTTCGGTGTGTATACTAAGACTGTCTGTTGCCTCGAGTCCATAAGAAATTGTGTTTCCCAAGGGTGACCGGAGCAGTGTGTCATCTCATAACGTACTCTCACCTGGCAAACTTGACCTCCCATCAAGGGGCAGGGTGTGTGTCTTCTCCGGGTGACCCTAGTGCCTGGATTGTAACGACACCTTGTGGCTGCAGCAATGGCCTGTGGCTTCTCAGACTAGGCAAGAACAAGCCACACTGTCATCACTGCTTGTGGCAAGACTTGAGCCGTGACTGAGAAGGCAGAGCCTGTGAGACTGCCAGACCCGGGGTCCGCGTGGGGTGCCCTGGGCAACGCCAGGTGAGCTCTGGGCAGACAGCTGGGTGTGGCTGTCGGCCGTGAGGGGCAGTCATCTTGAGTGATTCCAGCCCCAGCTAACATCTCACCATATTCACATGACGGACTCCATGTGGGAACCACCCAGTTGCGCTTTTATACACACACACACACACAGACACACACACACACAGACACACACACACACATATATATATATATATATATATTTTTTTTTTTTTTAATTTCAGGTTAATTGAGGTTTAATTGACCCATAACTTTGTGAGCAAAGTAAAATGGTTGCTTTAGGCTGCTAAGTTTTGGGTTTTTTTTTTAATATAAATATGGTGAGTATAGCAAATCCTTAATTAGGATTTGAATAAAGCAAGGATATTAAAAATGTTTTGTCAAATACTCAGGAGATTTAGTAAACATGGCCCACAGCTTATAAGATTCTTTAGAGACATTAAAGGTAGGAGGCACAAGAAGTCTGCATGATCTCAGTTGGGTGGAAGGAAGTGATGTGATGGAATGAGTGCTACACAGAATCCAAAAATTATACTTAATTAAAGATAAGTGAAGTTGAACTGTCATATAAAGTCAGAGCTCTGCAGGACATTTATTTTACCCTCTTGCAACAGTTACTCATGATATTGTATCAGTTCCGGCAATCGGTTTATTATCACCATCTTAGATGAAATATCCTATAATTTTCTTGTTGAAAAAAATTCATTCATTCTGTTTCCCCAAGGACTCTAATAAATAATAGATAGAGATAATCTGTAGAGATGATCATTTATGTTTGGTCCTATTGCTGTAAGAACCAGAAGAGAATCCATGATCCCTCTGGCCTCATTCCAAAAGGGCAGGCCTGCTTTTATTTTGACCTTCCCAGGGTTGGAAGCAGAGGCGCCAGTGTGAACCTCCCGCACCCTTGAGGGGTGTGTGCGTGCGTGAGGGAGTTGAGGTGGATCCTAATGGGTGTAGGTCACCCGAAGTGGAAAAGGGAACTTTTGAGAGTTTCTACTGAGACGGGGGAGAAAGCAGTTTTCTGAGGCCCCGAGGGTCGAGTAGAATGAAACACGCTTTCGGTTCTCAGGAAGCCTCATGGGTCTCAGGAGGTGCAGCTGAAGAAGTCAGCGCCTGCTAAGGAGGCGAAGTGATGGGCGCCCCATAAACCAAGGTGCTGGAGGGGGGTGTGCCTAAGGTGTGTCTGTGCCTGTGCCACTGAGCGAGGGGAGGGGCGGGGGTGCAGTCGGTGCAGCCGTCTGGGAGCGGCCCCAGGATGGGGGTGGGGTGTGGGGTGTGGGGTGTGGTGTGGTGGGGGGAGCGTGCCATCGGGGTGAGGCCCCAGTACTGGGGCGGGGGGGGAAGAGGGTGGGAGCCGTCGGGGTGAGGCCCCAGGATGGGGGTGGGGGGATGGTGCCATAGGGGTGCAGCCTCACGGAGCGGCCCCAGGCGGGGCAGGCCCAGGACAGGGGTGGAGATGACCCGGGGCCTCTCCCACCGCAGCCTCCCCGTGGACCTCGGTGTCGTTCTGGGGCACTGTTGCACTTCTGAAGGTCGTGAACAGTGCAAAGCACACTGCAGGCTTCACGCGCCATCGCGGGAGCGCCGGTCCCTTGTGGAGTCACTGCGCCGCCAGCGGGCAGACAGCCTTGTGGTCGACGTCGCTCCGCTCCCGTGAGCGGTTCAGTCCCAGGCTGTGCGTCTGGCGCGTAAACACTCAGCACATAATTGTTGCCTGGTGTAACTAGAGCTGTATCCCCTCGGCCTCCGGGTACATCTGGGCCAGGACCAAATCCAATGTCTTCTGTGTCCATATTTTCCCTTTCTGTGCTGTCACATTTATGATCGGTGCAGGAAGAACTGACATTTGTTAAAGTGTGAGCTTGTTCCAAGAATTACTGGAGTCATGAAAATCCACGTCCAGTGCTTTCCTCGCCCGTTTGTGTCTTACGCCGTTCAAGATCCATTTACTTATTTTCGGGGCAGGGAGTGGACACGAGTGGGCCGGGGGGAGGTTTCCGCGGACGCCATGAGGTCGCAGCTCCGAGGTCACAGCCAGGGGGTCACAGCCTTCAGGTCGCAGCCCCGACGTCACAACCCCGAGGTCGCAGCCCCACGTTGCAGCCCTGACGTCGCAGCCCCGAGGTCACAGCCCCAAGGTCGCAGCCCGCAGGTCACAGCCCCGAGGTCGCAGCCTCACGTTGCAGCCCTGACGTCGCAGCCCCGAGGTCGCATCCCCGAGCACAGACCCTGCTGACCCGGTGGGCCCCGAGCCGCACGTCGCCTGCGAAGGGTCCGGGCTGCATGCGTGGCGGCCGCGACAAGGCGGGCGGTGTGGGACGGAACGGGGGCCGCCCCCAAGGGCAAGGGCCGGGCTCCAGGGGTCGCCCTGGGGGCGCGGGCCGGGTGGTTAAGACGGAAGGACGTCGGGGTCAGCAATGCCAGCATCACCCAGGCAGCCTGCGCGGGAACCTTCATCCTCGCCGCGGGGTGTGGGTTCGGGACTGGGATGCGCCCCCGCAAGGCCCTGAGGTGATCCGGCCGCGCCCGCGTCGGGGCACCGCTCTGACAGACCCTGAAGGGACGCGCGGTTTTGGGGGAGAAATCTGCCGCTGGGAAACGGGGGACCTGCCGCCGTCTCCGCCTCGCTCCTATTTTTACACGAAGCTGTCGCGCTTCCCGTTTCCGAAACGCAAGGAGGAGTGGGCCTCGGCGAGCCCGACGCTGGGCCGGAACCGGAAGCTCGGCCGGAACCGGAAACTTGGCCGGAAGCGTGCGGCTGGCGACTGGTCTCCTCAGCGAGCAGCCGGTGGCCTTGGCTTGGGGCGTCGTCGGCCGGAGGCCCAAGCGCGGTGCCCGCGAGCCCCTCAAGTCCTCCTGCTCTGGGAAAGCTGAGGGTCGGGGACATGGGCTCTTTTATTTTGTTTATTTATATTTTTTAAATTTAAGATTTTATGTGTTGATTCCTGAGACACGCAGAGAGAGGCCGAGACACAGGCCCGACGCAGGGAGTCCGCCGTGGGCCTCGATCCCGGGACCCGGGGTCACGCGCTGGGCCGCAGGTGACGCTCCGCCGCGGAGACCCGGGGGCGCGGTAGAAACGAGCTTTTGTCCATGTGGGTCAATGTGGATGAGCCACCCGGGGAGGAGGGATGCGGGGTTTGCGGGAAGAACCCGTCTCGGGGTCGGGTATGAAGCAGAGGCTGAGGTCGGCGGATGGCGAGAGGGGAGCCAGGGCGGCGGGGTCGCGGGAAGCCGCAGGGCCGCACAGGACAGGTGAGGGGCCTGCAGGGCCGCGGCGGACACGGCGACGGGCACCGTGATGGACACCATGATGGACACGGCGACGGACACCACGACGGCCATGGCGGCCACGGCGGGCGCGGGTCAGAGCCGGGCTTCCCCACCGTGGGGCCGGGCCGGCAGGTGCTGCAGCTGATGGCGTCGGGAGGAAGGCCTTGTAGTGGGAAGGATGGTGAGTTCCAAGACGGACCGCAGGTGGTTCGTGGGCCCCGCGGGGGCAGGGTGGCACGAGCCAGCAGAGAACTGAGAACTGGCCCAAGATGTCTGCCAAACAGGACGCGGGGGCTGGAGCAGTCTCGGGGCGGGCGCCCTGGGAGAGGCCTGCAGTGCTCAGGAGCAGACGGCGAGGCGGGCGGCCTCTGAGGAGTTCAGAATCAGGATGCGATTTTTTTTTTTTTTTTAATTTATGTGCACACTGAAATCTCCTAGAATTGTAGAAGTATGGCAGGAAAAGACGCGGGGCCACGTCAGAAAGTCTGCACTGAACGAGCGTGAGGTGAGATAAACAGTCTTAAGCGACCAGATTTCATAGGCCGATGTAAAAGGAAAGATTAGGAGGCAGGATTAGGAGGCTCGGGGAGCGTCAGCCCCACCATCTCTCAGGGTGCACACGTTCCCGTGGGCGTGAGGAAGGAAGAGCCTCCAGGAGCAAGCTGGTGGGGACACCGGAGGGCGTGGGGTCATGGCCTGTCTTCCATAGCATCAACCTCTGACCTCCGGAAGGTGGCAGGCAGGTGCATGCGTCCTGGGGTCACACGAACTCAGACGACGGAAGTTGGATGAGAGGTCTCCATGCATGTCAGCGGTGACACGGCCAAGGTGGGAGAGGGCTGACACTCCCCACCGCTGCTGGGGCTGGTCTTCGGGGCCCTGGGAGACCGCCTGCCCCCGTCCTCATGTGCCACCGTGAGGGAGAGCTCACACTCAGCCCCACTTTATTTTTTTTTTTTATTTTTTTTTAATAAATTAATTTTTATTGGTGTTCAATTTACCAACATACAGAATAACACCCAGTGCTCATCCCGTCAAGTGTCCCCCTCAGTGCTCGTCACCCATTCACCCCCATCCCCCGCCCTCCTCCCCTTCCACCACCCCTAGTTCATTTCCCAGAGTTAAGAGTCTTTATGTTCTGTCTCCCTTCCTGATATTTCCCACACATTTCTTCTCCCTTCCCTTATATTCCCTTTCACTATTATTTATATTCCCCAAATGAATGAGAACATACACTGTTTGTCCTTCTCCGATTGACTTACTTCACTCAGTATAATACCCTCCAGTTCCATCCACGTTGAAGCAAATGGTGGGTATTTGTCGTTTCTAATGTCAGCCCCGCTTTAATACAGTATTCTCAACTTCCAAAATGTAATGGAAATTGGCTGAATGTGCCCAGAATTTTCTTTTGCTGTTACTTTCATGGCTTCCTGTCTCCAAGCCTCTTGTCACTTCCTCTTCACTAACCAATTTCTCCTTCTGGGTCATCATTAATTTGAGAGTAGCAATTTCCCACATTGCTCCCACAACACTTTATGGGGTAAATCGTCAGTAGAAACAATCTAGTCACCAACTATCTTGGTAGTCCAGGTCCTCTTACCAGTTTAGTAGCCTGAGAGCTTTGTTTGCGTCACTGGGTCGAAGTGTGATGGCAGTTAACTTAGTTGTAGTCCAGCACCAGAACTCATCTCGTATTTTATGAAGAACAGTTGTAGAACAAAAATGAGTTGTTACTACAATCCACAAGGTTCTGCGTGATCCTGACTCTGTGTTCCTCTCAAATTTCCACTCCTACTAATAACTACCTCACGCTCTGGGGAACGCTTTCTGATTCTTTAAGTTTCAGCTTACCATTTCCATTTCTATAACAACTTGTTGTTTATTCCCTCGATACCACTTCTTATAACCTGAAATTGTAATATTTATGTTTATTTCTTATACCAATAAGAAAGTAAATGCTAAAAGGTAGGAAACTTTTGTGTCTTTTCATTATGATCTGCTCTGTGTACATGTGCTTATGCCAAGTAAATCCTCAACAAATGACTATTGAGTAGGTGAATAAAAGGTATCCTGAAATGTTAAGTTCTTTGCGAAAATGAATTATATAAAATTGTGGAGCAGTTCTTTGTCATGTGTAAGTACTAAGTCAGAACAAGCAACTCATACTTCTGTTGAGTAACCTCTAGAAAGAGGTCATAGAGAAGTGATTCTGGTTAATGACAGATAAAGAAATATAGAACACCTAGCTCATCTAGAAAAGGGGACAAAATTGCTAGAAGAAACAGGAAATTATCAAGGTAGTGAAGAGTAATGAAACAAAGATTCAGGAATAAACTGAGAGAAGTGATCCTGACATTTGGACAACAGGTCGCAGTGTAGGTACATCTGCCAATTCTGAGAGATCGCAGAGGGTGAGAGCTGACAGAGCTTTATTTCTTTTTTTTTAATTTTTTTTTTTAGATTTTACAATTTTGTTTATTTGAGAGGAGTCGAGTGAGTGAGAGAGCAGAAGCAAGGGAGAAGGGCAGAGGGAGAAGGAGAAGCAGACTCCCCCCAGGACCGTGGGATCCTGACCTGTGCCAAAGGCAGATGCTTAACTGACCGAGCTACCCACGTGCCCTGAACAGAGCTGTAAATAGTCTTACAGGACTGTAGGAAAAAATGGTATCAGAATTTAATAGAGGGAATAGCATTGGCAAATTTCCCACCTTTAGGTTAGAATTTGAAAGTCTACATCCTAGAATGAGGTTGAACCAAAATTAGAAAAGTCCATCAAGAAACCTAAGCCCAGCATCAAGTCATTTTAATTCCTATAAAGGGATCTAAGTGATCTATGATTATTAGCTTTCCTGGCTCCACGGATCTAACAATAACTTATTTAAGAATAATTAATTGTTAAATGGATGAAATTAAGAGTATCCTAAAATATCAGGGTTTTTAAAATTGTTTTTGGTTTTTGCAAAATGAACTAAATAAAATAGTTGAACTTCTTTGTAAGTTTTTAAGTTAGAACAGCCCAGTCCATATTTTTTTTTAAAGATATTTTTTTATTTATTCATGAGAGAGAGAGAGAGAGAGGCAGAGGGAGAAGCAGGCTCCACGCAGGGAGCTGGACGTGGGACTGGATCCCAGGTCTCCAGGATCAGGCCCTGGACTGAAGGTGGTGCTAAACCGCTGAGCCACCCGGGCTGCCTGCCAGTCCATATTTTTTAAGTAACCTTAGCAAAAGATCAGAGGGTACTAACAGAGAAGCTAGCAAAAGTACTTCCTCTCTAGAGGAAGTTAATGTCATCCTAGGCCTCAAGTTATTTCCATAACATTTCATATATGATGCTTGCGAATAGGATTTTAGTAAATAATGGGAGGCAATCACCATGACTTAAAACCAAGAGGAACAATAGAATATAGAAATACACCAATAAGAAAAAGAGGTAATGGCATTAACACAGACTTTAAAAATAACTATGGTGAGCCCATTCAAGGAATTAAAAAGAAATTAAAACTTTGACAGAGAACTTGAAACTGTGAAAAGAAAAACAAAATTCAAATTGATTTTTAATTTTTTATTAAAGATTTTAAAAAATTTACTTATTTGAGGGAGAGAGAGAGCACATGCCGGGGGAGTAGTAGAAGGACAAGAAGACTCCCTACTGAGAGGGGAGCCTGATGCAGGGCTTGATCCCAGGACCCTGAGATCATGACCTGAGCCAAAGTCAGATGCTTAACTGACTGGGACACATCAGCTCCCCAACAAAATACAAATTTAAAGAAAATAATATAATAAGCAAAATTAAGTACTTAATGTATGGATTTAAAAATATATTTTAAGGAAATTACTGTGATGATAGGTCAGAAGAAACTGTCTGTAATGAACCAACATAGTAAAAAGTATAGAAAGCAATATAAAAGACATAGGAAATACACTGAGAAGATCTAGCATAAGTGGAATTGTGCTGATGAAAGAAAATAAATAACAGAATAGAACAAACCAGTATTTCAAGACCTAATAGCTACAAAACTCTAAAATTAGTGAAAGACATCAACATACAAGTTCAAGAAGCCCTTCCAACACAAAGAATGATGAGTTATAAATAAAAAAGACTTATCTAGATTCATCAGGGTATAACTGCTAAAATATACACATATAAAGTCTTCAAAGCAGCAGGAAAATAGAACAAGCATGGCATCTAATTTTTCAAGAGCAATTAGAAGTCAAGATATAATGGAATGATATTCAAAGTAATGAAATGATTTAAGTGCCAAACTAAAACTCTATGTCCAATAAAAAAAATCCTCCAGAATGATAATAAAGACATTCAACAGACAAATCAAAGTTGAGAACATCTGTCATCAGCCAATGCTCTGTAGGAAATAGTAAAGATTATGATGCAGGAAGAAGGTAAAAAGGTCCTAGGGCAACTTTGAAATACAGGAATGAAGCAGAGCAATGAACAGAAGTAAGTGGGCATATAGAAATATGTAAATGAGTAGTGACTGTATGGAATAATGATATTTTGTAGAGTTTAATAAATGTTACATATATGTACATATGTACATTATGTATACATAACTGTGGCCATTTACTGTATTATGTATAGTACACACATAGGTGTGTCTACATGTTACGTACCTCTCTGTATGTGGTACATGACAACAATTTTGTTTAAATCTTGATAAATAGATTTAAAATATTCTAAAGTCCTTGCATTTTCAAAGAAGAGGCTAAAAATATGCCGAAGCCTGTTCCAAAGATGAGAGAGTGTGAGGGGCATATGTCTGCCCGGACCCAGCTGGTCCTCTTGGTGACCTCTTCTGACCTGGTGACGAGATCTATGTCCACGTTTTATGTCAGTGAGTTCATTTATTGTTCACAAAAACGCCACGACCAAGTACTAATATTTAAGTCAAGCAGATGGAGAGGTTACTGGAGAGGTTACTAGAGCGGTCCCTTGACTTTTCCAAAGGTTACAAGTAACGAAGGAGATGAGATTGAAACAAGTATCAAGAACACATCTTAATCACTAGGCTACGTTTTCTTAAATACTCTAAAAATTGCTTTTAGTTTTCCACCTGTCATTTGTCTCTTTCCTTTCATCTCTGGCTTCATTAATCAAGTATTTAAAAAAAATTTCCCATTTTTCCTTCTATTAACCTTTAGTTAAAAATCACTTCATTGTTAAATTTAGTGATTATCTAGGAGATTACAATATACATCTTTGATGTATCTAAGTATAGTATAAATTAGTAACTTTTTAAAGATTTCATTTATTTATTTGAGAGAGAGAGAGAGAGAGAGAGAGAGAGCACAGGCAGGGAGAGGCAGAAGGAGAGCACACTCCCTGATACGCAGGGCTGGATCCCAGGACCCCAGGATCATGACTTAAGCCAAGGCAGCTGCCCAGGTGCCCCATAAATTAGTGACTTTTTAACCACTTACCAAACAACCAAAAGACACTAGAACATGTACATTCTATATATATCTATATTTTATAGTATTTTTATTTTGTTCTTGATTTTATTATGCATTTTCGAGAGCACATGATATTAGTTTGTAAAGTCAACATTCATTTGGATTTAGTTACATAAATGTCCTTCTCATTGCTCTGTATTTATTTCTCTCTTTCCATTTTCCCATCTGGGATCTATTTACTTGTGCCCAAATACCTCCTTTATTATTTTTTTTAGGTGTATCGGCTACTGACAAATTCTCTCAGGGGTGTATGTACATCTGTGTGAAGACATATTTGTGTCATCTCCGTTTTTGGAGAATATTTTTGCTGTATATAGAATTTTAGGTTGGCCAGTTATTTTCTTCCAATACTTTGAAGTTGCTATATTTTATAACATTCATTGTTTCTTTTTACAACTCAGATTTTGGTCTTATTATGACTCATTGGAAGAGATTGCGCCTCTTTCTGGTTACATTTAATTATTTTCTTTGTCTCTACTCTTTAGCAGTTATACGCTGATGTGCCGAGGTGTGTGTATATGTGTGCGTGTGTGTGTATAGTGAATGTGTATATGTATAAATGGAATTAAATATATATATTTAATTAGTGATTTAAATTCACCAATAATCAAGTGAATGTAAAGTAATATGGCAATAATAATTTTCCTTCTATCTTAATAGAGAGGACAGATTATGCTTCTTGCATACCACATTCTAAGGCAGAAAATGCGAAATACATTGTAGACAGCTTTTCATAAATTATTGGAAAGTAAATATTTGAAATCTAAAGAAATGACTGCTACATATCTTGGAAATATGAACAACCAGAACGCATACCAGATAGCTTAGATATTAGAAACATATCTTAATGCTTTTTACATGCTAAGTAAGAGCGGCTGCTTTTTTCTGGAAGTAAAAATGCCCAGCTCTGCGGGGTCCTCTCATCTCTTCCAGGGTGGCATATGTGTGGTGGGCATGTTATGGTATCATTCAGCAAATTTTATTTCCAGCCGTCCTTTATGGCCAGAGTTTCTTCGTTCCATTTTCATTGCAAGTATTTTTGCTCCAATATAGTAATTTTATCTTCGCAGGAAGAGATTCAAGACTTTTATTTTGTTAGCCCGAGAATGGGGCTTCTGGGTCCTCTTCCTTAATGAGTTGTGCGAGTTACCAGCCTTGCCTCTGCTTTTTCAGTCCAGCAATGGCAAAAAGATATTTCTGTATTGCTTTTTTTCACTGCATAATAGATTCTAGTAAGATTCCCATGAGTTAGATTCTCTAGAAACATTTTCCTTACTGAGAAAAAAATGCGTGTGAAATTAACTTGCTTCTAAATCGTACTGGAAGTGATGAAACTTGATGTTCCCTTGCGATTTGGACCACACACTTCTAAGACTGGGACAAGACTACAATCAAATTTCTAGTTTCCCTCACTGCCTAGAGGGAGAGTTCATCCAAGCCAATCCAGGCCTTGCTTTCTAATAATTTCTTTTGCATTTGCTATGACAACCCAACACATTTCACTCTCTTACAACCATTGAAGTCAGAACTTTCTCCCCATATCTAACAAAAAATTCCTAAGCTTACAATTTCATTGGTGTTCTGTTGTTCTTATGAGAAATGAGGGTATGAGATACTTTTTGAATGAATAAAAAATGAAGAAGCATTTGTACCATTTTATACCGGACATTTTCTCTGTCTTCCATTTATTGCTGGTGTTACTCAGGGCATGGAGGTAAAACATCATGGGACGATGATTAGGGATGATTGACACAGTTGATGGGAGAAGGGTTAAGGATTCTAAGACTGTCCATTCTGCTCTCCAGTCTGAACTTTTTAAAGCCTGGATCCTAACTTATTTCTTCTGTTTAAAATCATACATTCTCCAGACCTATAGTTGAAAAACAAGAAAAGGGATGGATATGAATTAGATTTTGAATAACTTTGCTTTTCATAAAATCACAAAGATTCAAGAGAGAAAAAATGTCAGGAAAAAAAGTGAGCCATAAGTAGCTGCAGTATCAGCACATGCAAAGGAGGGTTCTCCAGTTCCTTTGATCTCTGCACTGCACACCCACCATTTCATTAAAAGTGGATTCTGGGTGGCTGATGTAGGAGGTAGCTATGTCAGGACAGTCACTGCAGTGATGGGTCTGAGCAGAGATGTGAATGAGATAAAGAGCCACCCAGGAAGAGATCCATAAGAATAGCCCATCAGGCATAGGAAACAGGAAATGACATGGTCCCAAGGCAGGAGCTACTCTAACACTTTAGGGACGGGAAATAAAAGCATCGGTTGGAGCTTGAGGTTAGATTCGCAAGGTCAGGAATCCTTGTAGTTTCTACCATGACCTATCGGATCTATTGCTTGTGAAGCCCTGACCTTCAGAGGAAAGTGATTTCCCTAGCCTACCTTCCTGGAGAAACCATGCGGAAACGTCCCACAGAACGATCCTGAAACGGTGGACATGGCCAGTTCTCAGTTGGAGACAGCTGACCCGGCCCACAGCCCTTTCAGGGTTTCCCTCTGAGGCCACAGATGCCATGGGGCTGAGAATGAGCCATCCTTGCCGTGCTTGGCCTGTGTACCCAGTGACAGGACTGTTGGAGATCGTCGTCACCTGGCTCTGGCTTGAGGCCACAGAGTTTTGCAGTCGTTGGCGAGACACCTGTAGTCAGAGCTGAATTGGTCCCAGAAGTAGAGTGTCGCCGTGAGGAGGACCCGGGCCTTTGCCAGTGGCTTTAAACCGGGTGGCAGATCGGAGTGGTTGGTAGGAAGCCGGCAAAACCTTGGGGGAACTGTTTCCAAAAGCTTGGAATACGGTGAGGAAAATATTCCTGGAGGATGAAAAGAGAATCCTGTTACGAGGTGCTGGGAAACTTGATGGATACTATTGTCCACAGCTGCCTGAAAAACTCAAGGGAACCCCCTGGACTCCTGAGTGTGGCAGAGGAGCACTCCAGGGGGCCGCGTGCGGGAAGGGCAGGCTTCTTTCCGTGGCCGGGATGGAGTAGGAGAAGAAGAGGTGCAGCAAAGAAGTCTCTACGTTTTTGAGCAGAATTTAGAGAAACTTGATAAGCCAGCATTTGCTGGATTTGAGACTATAACTCTCTTTTCTCAGTCTCTCCTGGCAAAAGAACATCAAAGTATAAGAAATCAAATTCAGATGGTGCTAGGAAATTCTTTGTCAATCAGACAAAAGGTCTGATTAGGTTCTTCACCAAAGAACTGTGAAGGCCTCACACACCCTCCGTGTTAAGACATTGGAACTTCTACGACGGCTGAGGGATTCGCATCACAGCAGCCTCACCGAGCACCCAAGGCTTAGACAGACTTTGAAAAAAGATGTGGGGATGTGTCTTCCGTTTAATGGAGTACATTATTTGATACATGAAGATATTTAAAAAATTATATTAGTTTGGGCTGAAAGGGGCAGAGAAAGTACAAAATGAAGCAAGGCTGTTGGATGCTAACCCACTTTAGATAAGAAGTAGCCTCAGAAGCTTCCTTATATTTAGGGAGATGTTTTTGTCTTATTTTTAAAATATATATGACAAATATTAGAACAGGGTATTAACTGCGAAATAGTGTCACTAAATTAATTTAAAAATTAGGAGGACGTTGATCTAAAAATCCCCGAATAACCAGACTTATTGTCTATTGTGGGTTTCGTAATTATCCAAGGAAATACCACATTTAGAATTCTTAAGGAAGCAGAGATGAAAGCATTAGAGTTATACCGTAAGATTGAAACCTCAGAAATCCAATAAAATAAGAATCCAATACCTAAAATTCCAGTTATAGAAACTCAGACTCATAAAAAACAGCTTCTTCCACATTGCCTGCAATATCCAACAAAACTCAGTATGAACATTACTGAAGAAGACTACCTTTGCCCGCAAAACACCCAGAGTCCAGTGTTATTCGCTCCCATCACTAAAGTCTTGATTTTGAGCAATTTAAGTGGCTTCTGCATATGTACATCCCTTATCTATAAAATGCAGACGGTCACAGTGCAAGTACTGCAGCCTTGCTGTGAGTGCGAAGAATCACAGCCAGGATGGCCACTTGCCACGCGATTACCCTGCACTTGTTACGTCCCTGTCATCGTCTTCTTCGTTGTTATCAACACTGACCACTGGAAACTAGACACTAAAGTAGACACCGGGGGATCTAATTGTGGCCAAAACAACTTGATTCTGGTTCTTCTGGTCTAGATGGCAGACAAATCATGAAACAAGTGATTGCTCTTGTGGTTTCTCAGTGTCCCAACACTGGAGATAAGGGGCACTCTGCGCACACCCGCACCTAGTCCACGGGGCATGGGATACTCTAGGGCAGGAAGGAAACCTTCAAGGAGGCAACCATGAGGTAATCGTGTTTAAACTGAGATTTGAATGCTGAGTCGCAGTTAACATGTGCAGGGGTCAGAGGATTCCTGAAGGAGACTGGCCTGTGGGAATGTCCCTGGGGAGTCGAGGGAAGAAGAAAGCATCAGGAAGATGTGGACCAGGTGAAGTGAGGGGCACTTCAGGGAACGTGGGTGGACTGTGAGTGGGAGATGGCCCTCGATCGGTGATCAGTCAAAATGGGAAGGACACCTTCACCACCTCTGTTCTCTGAAGACCTTGGACAGTGGGGTCAGCATCCTGCAGAAGGCAGAGACTCGGTCAGCCAGCTGCGTAGGGCTCGCGGGTGCGAGAGCTTGACTGTCTGGACAAGCAAGAAGGGAAAGAAGAGTGAATAGACTTGAAAGATTGCTTGGGAGAAAGAACTTTCTAAACTTGGGAACAGAGTTGAGTTTGGATCGGAGGTTAAAAAAAAAAGACTAAGTCATAAAAGTTTCCCTAATTTTTAGCTTGAGCATCTTGTTGCCACTGAAACGATTTCAGGAAGAGTCGGAGATTGAAGTGAAGGGGCTTAGTTCTAGGCACTCTGCTCTCCTCGGGAGTTGTCTCTAGTACCTAATACGTACTGACTGCAGCGTATCAGGGGACAAAACAGTCTACTGAAATGGTTACTAGTGAAAAAATAAAGGGAGAATTGTGTGTCCGATTAGGGAGGAATGTGTATTGTGAGTATTCTTTCGGCTTATATTTCATTAATAAACTGTATCCCCCACTGTGGGAATGGAATGGAATCAACCATTGCTGCTCTTAAATCAATTTAACTAAATGTTCAAATTTAATTATGGCGATACAACGATCAAAGACATTCAGAGAATACTGGGTTGTGCATGTAAGGATGGCAACGAAATGGATGTTTTTCAGGGCACATGGGGGGTGCAGGCGGTGAAGTGTCTGCCTTCAGCTCGGGTCCTGATCCCGGGTCCAGGGTTGGGATCGGGGTCCCTCCTCAGCGGGCAGCCTGCTTCTCCCTCTCCATAGACCTGCTGCTCGGCCTGCATGTGCCCTCTCCCTCTCCCTCTCTCTGTGTCAGATAAATAAGTAAAATCCTTAAAAAACAAACAAACAAACAAACAAATGAACGCTTTAAAAAAATAAACGAAAGGGTGAATTAAAAAAAAAAAAAAGACATTGATGCTTTTCCCCTAACAGAAATTTAAATGATGTTTTATATCTCTTGAAAACAGTTAACTGTGTGGTATAATATTTTTTTCAGACGATCGATTTAGTCAAGGTGATCCAGACTGTAGTTTTATATTGTTCTTGACGTCTGTCCTCCACAAACTGCACCATATTCTGTGCTGTCTCATAGTTTGATTTCTTTAACAAATAAATAAAGATAAAATGGAAAAGCAGGTGTCAGTGGTCTGGCGAAGGAGAAGAATCCCGATGTTTTCCTCTGCATCCTCTTTAGTGCTGCTCCTGTGTCCTGACTGTTACTTTTACTCCCCTCGATTCCTTTTGAAACCTGCATACAGAGCTTCCCAGAAGCCTGCTCATCCCCGTCTTGGTGTTTTCCTAACGAGGAGCCTAGCTGCTGTGCCTACATCTGCTTGAGTTTTGCTCACGTCTCTTTCAGCTTCCTTATTCCTTGAGCTCTGTTATTTCCTGGGGAAACCAACCTGATTATTTCCAACACTTTACAGATCATATTTGTGACTCGTGGTTTCCGTTCTCCTTTTGTATCAAACGAACACAAAACAGTCGTCTTAAAATGCCTACTCTGCTTACCTATTTGGAGCATGCTTTCATCATACACCGTTTATGTAACAGAAGGGGGAAGAGCTCTGAGATATTTTGACAATGGGCTTTCACTGAATGATTGCTATCTTGCAAGTGTGTTTATTTTTCTCGTGTCTATAATCGTCTGTTTCCTATTCAAATCCTGGTTTCACATATATTCAGATCATGGCTCTACCATTTACTTTCCGGGACACAGGCATTGGAATCAAACACCTGTGGGCTTGAATGTTACCAGCTGCCTCTTATTAGCTGTGTGATATGGGGCAAGTTATTGTGAAATTTCAGAGTCTCAGCCTCCTCATTAGTAAAATGCTGGTAACATCATAGGCTGAGTGAGGATCAAGTGAGGTATATCTAAAGCTCTTGGCATCTTATTTTATGCCAAAGTACTTAAGAAAGCTTTGACTACTGCAATTCCTAATAATTCCTTTTCCTTAATCATTCTCACAACCCCTTGCCTAATATGAAGAAAATGAGTATTTCCACACTTGCTTGTTAGACCTACAGTTTATTTTCAATAACTGAATCCTCTTCCTGCCCCATCCCTCCTTGAAATAATCTGCAGATGCCACGTTCGGGTACTTTCTTGTCATATTTTTATAAAATTTGCTTCACTATAGCTTCCCATGGACATTTCATGAGGCATAAGACGCTTTTTAAAAACACAGATTTCCAACTGCAGAAATTGGCACAGAATGGACCAACTGCATCAAAATCTCAGGGTGTAGATGTTCACGTTTTATGCTTCTCAGTGGAGTCCGAGGCACTTCACAGCACAGAACTCCCCTAAGGCTGGGAAGTCATAAAGGAGATGTAAAGGGAGGAAGTCTGTAAATGTACATAATGCGTAGAGTAAGTCAGACAGGTGTGAAATGATTAGCACTAGGAGGCAGGGAGGTGCTAAAAATAAGGATCGTAAAGTTTCAATGAAATGTCTTATCTAACATCTGTGACCTATGGAAGAACAAGAACATTAGGAAGTAAAGTGCACTTTGCTGACACCTGCCAATACCCTAACCCCGGGTGGTAGACCAGTCGTCCTAGGAGACCCTGCTTCATGTTGCCCCGTGGCAGTCACAGCGACTTCAAGTGGGGTGGTGAGAGTATTGGGCTGCTCCGGGTACTGAGGTTACCCAGCATCTAATCTATCATCTGTCGAATCCATCATCATCATCTATCCATCATCATCTTCTGTTGAAATGAACGGCTGGTGCAGAAGGCTAGGGCCCAGAATTTTTTGTAGCAAGAGGGCTATTTTTGACTCTTGCTTTGAATGCTCATCAGTCAACATCATCCTATATTCGTGGAAAATTTTTCTCTTCCTTCAATCTAAAATGCCTTTTCTCAGCACTCTTGAACATTAATTTTCTAAGTATACAGTAAGCTCAAGTCGGCTGTCTATGTTGTTATGCTGGATATTTATGCAGAGACTATGGCCCTTGACAAGCGATGTAAATATATATTTCCTGCAAATCAAATGACCAAGTGGTAAAATTAGCACTCTGTGAATTCTTCATATGTACGTCTAATCATAATTATCACAAGGAACTATGCTGGGTGGTTAAAAAAAGTGCATTGCATAAAGTAGGTCATTAAAAGATGCAACACGTACATTTTCAAATTAAGATAATTTGAGAGGGATGCAGACTTATTGGAAGGACGCTAGAGTTTTGTCTTCATTACATCTGTGTTGAATCCCGTGTTTGACCCGGCTCGACCTCTGTGCGAAGCAGGCTGGGCAGCAGAGAGGAGTTAGGCTGCCATCAGAGAATGTGGTCATGATCCAGCTCCTGTCAATTGTCAGCTGTGTTATTTTGGTGTAAGACTTCTTCAGTTGGCATAAAAGTTACTACTAGTAGATGCCTAACATGTTCCCGAAACTTCCTTAGGCATTTATTGGCCTCATGTCACTTAATCTTCATATTAATGATGTGTCATTCTTCCCATTCTAGAAGAATGAGAAGAATAAATTGAGTAAGAGGAGTTGTGGGATTTTCTTGGGGCAGACCTCAGGTGAGTAGCACGCAGAAGACAAACTTCGTTTTACTTGTCTCCACAGCCTGAGGAACTAACCACTGTAAAATACCACCTCTCAAAAACTTATGGAATGAGGAACGTGTATATCATATATTTATTTTCTTTTAGAATTTGCAATATCTGATATAAATGTTATTGTTAAAAGGGCAGGTATGTAAGTTCTTTTTTTTTTTTTTTTTTTTTTTTTTTACTTTTCAGATAAAGGCAACGTGGAGGATGGATGAGCTTGGTAACAAACAACTCTAAAACTTAATAGCCCAGATACAGCATTTTTTTAGCTCATAATTTTGTGAGTTAGTGGATTTGGGCTATGCTCAGCTGGACTGTTCTTCTGGAGGCGTGTGTAAGAGCAGCGGTTCTTGGAATCCCTGGGATCCCTGGGTGGCTCAGCGGTTGGGTGCCTGCCTTTGGCCCAGGGCCTGATCCTGGAGTCCTGGGATCAAGTCCCACATTGGGCTCCCTGTGTGGAGCCTGCTTCTCCCTCTGCCTGTGTCTCTGCCCCTCTCTCTTTCTCTGTGTCTTTCATGAATAAATAAATAAAATCGTAAAAAAAGAAAAAAAAAAAAAGAGCCGTGGTTCTGCTGCTGTGACCTGGCTGTGAATCATCTAGCGGCAGAGATACGAAATGTTAGCATCAGGGGACGGTATTTCTTTTAAGTATTTATTTCTTTCACATCCTTGCTCTATTATATCTTCTGACTTGTTTCCTAGGGCTGATTCTCTTTGTATCAAAGATGTGCGTTTGAGAGAGAGAGAGAGGGAGGGAGAGCGAGAGGGAGGGAGAGCGAGAGGGACTGCTGGAGCCTGGCACACGTGTGTGTCATCATCAAGCAGGCCAGCTAAGCGCGTTTTCACAGCATCAGGGTAGGAGTCCAGAAAAGAGCGGGGACCGAGGTATGCAAGACCCTTTGAGGCCAAGGCTTTAGACTGGTACAACGTCCCCTCCACCTCATTCTGCTGGCCAAGGTGAGGTACAAAGCCGGCACAGATTCAGGGGCTGGGGAAACAGACTCGGCGGGAGCAGGTGCGAGTCCTGGGGTGAGGGGCAGGTCTTCAGGGCAGGGTGGGAAATGGTGGTCATCTTTCAATCTGCAGAGGAATTTTGTCCATGAATGTATTGCTCTTTGAAGGTGAATAATATTTTAAAAATCCTTATGCTGAACTTTAAGAGAGTTCATTTGCTCAACTGTTAAACTTTTACAAGCTTGCCATTCTGACAGTCCCAGTGTGGCCTATGAGATCAATCCACATTTCTGGTGGTGATGTAGCCCTCAGCGCCCGTGGCCCTTCTGTGACGCGGACTCAAGGGTATAAAGGAAGCAGCATTTCAGTTGCTTCTCTGCCAGGGGTAATGTCCATATGGCCTTTTGAATCCTTGCTCTGCACAGACCAACAAAGGAAACCACAACTGTTTTTTTCCACCTCAGTTTTCCATTGCCATCTTTCAAAGATTTGCTTTCTTTTCACTTTTATCTGTCTTTTACAGAAGCATCAGGGAGCTAGTTGGCTGGAGGGGTTTTCTGTTCTCTCCTGTCTTATGTAATGAAGCCTGGATATTTGTCTTAGGATCTTCCCCTCTTATATTGACCAGGAAAAGAGAGAGAGAGAGAGAGAGAGAGAGAGAGAGAGAGAGAGAGAGACTGCATTTCATTCAGTGCCTTATTTATCAGTTCTCCATTGATAACTGCACATCTCTTCCTTTTATGTTTCCATGTTCTTATTTTCAAACTTATCTGGAATGTTCTCTGGTTTCACATCTAATCGTTTATGAATCACAAGAAAAGTCTGAATTCTTCTAAAACAGTGTCCTTTTGTCCGTATGATTATCCCTAGATAGCTCATAAAACCTTAGACCCCAACTGATTCCTTAGACCTGTGTTTTCCCACTTCCCTCCACAAGTCCTGTGCAGCAGCACCCCCCTCTGTGGTTTTTCTGTAGATCCCTCATAATACAATTTTAATATTTTCAAGCTAAAGGCTTCCATTATTGATTTCTGCCATCCGTATGAGTTATCTTTCTGGAAGTCTTATACTTTAATGTGAATAGTTCCTCCATTTAAATTAAAAGGAGTAATTTATACAAAACATTTTGCACCTAGTAAGATCTCAGTAAATGTTATCTATTACTATAAATGCTTCTGTTACTACACTTACTATTGCTAATTTATTTTAAAGCAAACCATATGCCTTTTCCCCCTATTGAATTTACATTAAGCTATATGAGGAACCATCTAGACAATATGAGAATGTATGTTATAATTTGAATATGATTTTTCTTTGGAAATTTTCTGGCAACCGAAATTTACTATCACTTATTTTAAGAACAGCCTCAGTGATTGATAATCATGCTAAACTAGAATCACTCCCTCAGCACGTGGGGTTGGCCCTTTTGCCTGGGTGTGTTAGTAAAAGTGAATTTATGTGGTCCCGAGGCTGGGTCCATATAGCTGATCCTGGGGTCCTCACGGCACACTTACGGACATACTGTTAGTAGATTATGGTGTTTTCTTGCGTTGCTTTCCTAGACATCAGTAATCTTACAGGCACCTTCGAGTTCTTCACCTTAGTTACCTCCTGTCATGACAGACAGGTGTTTTCTGAAGGAACTGTTTAACTGCCCACCTCGCTGTCCTGTGTATCGCGGAAACTTTAGTAGGGATTCCTGACTTCCTAAATCACTGTGTCAATATCATACGGTTTTCTAAGAGACTTCCTCTTACCTCCTACCTCGGGTTTTATCTACGCCCCCGGACGACAGCTATCCCTGTGGCCTCGAGTCTCCCTCTCAATATACACACAGGAGGTGCTATGGGATGAGCTGTGTCCAGCGCCCTCATCCTCCCAGAAAAAGAGAGGGGTTGGGGTCCTAGCCTCCAAAACCTCAGGAAGTGGCCTTACTCTGGAGACAGGGTCTTCACAGAGGTGATCAAGTCAAAATGAAGTCATTAAGGTGGGCGCTGACCTGGCAGGACCAGTGTTCGTCCCTACAAGGGATATTTGGGCGGACAGGGACAGATAGCAGGAAGGAGAAGAAGGGACACGGGGTAGGGAGCCATCTGCAAGCCCAGGAGAGAGGCCTGGACTAGGTCCCACGCGCGCAGCCCGCGGAAGGAACCGGGGCGGCCACACCTTGGCTCTGGCTTCCACCTCCAGAGGGGAGATCGCCAGTCGCCGCTTGCAGCAGCTCGGCGTGGCGCTCCGCAGCCCAGGCAGCCCAGGCCCGGCGGCCCCGGACGGGGCGACTCGCGCGCGGACGTCTGAGCTCGCCTCTGCTGCTTCTGATAAGGAAACCCGAGTTTTCACTTGCTGGAGCATTGTGTTCCTGGAATAAACTTTTCAAACTTATTTTGTTTTATATAACCATGATGTGGTGACTGGAGACCTACATTCGACTGGGAAGAGCAAGCCGGAGCATGTGCCGGACGCGCGCAGCAGGACGCACTCGTCACCTGTAAGTGGACCTCTGGCTCCCACCCGCGGTCACGGGGGCGGGCGAGGAACCGCCGCTGGAGACGCTCCCTCGCTGGTCGGGAGGGGCGGGCGGCGGGAGGGGACACGGGGTGCGCGTGGGGCGCCCGCAGGCAGCGGCTCGGGAGGGTGGGGACGGCCGCGCGGCAGGAGGACGCACGAACCTGGTTGGTACGCGAGCTTCCCCAGACCCACCCAGCCGCCCACCCTCCCCGAGCTCTGGGCGGCCGGGAGAGCGGAGGGCGCCGCCCAAGCAGCTGCCGCTTCTGGGGGACGCGCGGGGCGGGGCGGGACCTGCAGGTGCAGGTGCAGGGGCGGGGCCGGGGGGGGGGCTGCGCGGCAGGTGCCCGGGCCCGACCCCACGCTCTGCCCTGCCCCCCCCCCGCGCGATGCCGGGTGCGGGCGCCCAGCCGGGGTTGGGGGGCGAGACCAGCGCCCCGGGAGGCGGGAGGCGGGAGGCGGCGCGAGCACCCGAGCCCGGGGGCGCCAACAAGTAGTTTGCGGTCGGGGGCGGCTCCCCCGGCGGGAGGCAGGGGCGACCTGGGGGCGGCGCGCGGACCTGCAGGCCCCCCCCTCGGGTGCGCGGGGGCCGCGCGGGGGGCGCGCGGGGTGAGCCGGGGCGGGGGGTCCGGGGTCCAGGGGGGCGGGGGGCGGGGGTCCGCGGCTCCCGGGGGCCTCGCCCTGCCCCAGAGCGACCCCGCGTCCCGGCCCCCGGCGCCCGCCCCCCGCGGCCGAGTGTCTGGCGGAGGGGAATGGGGAGGGGGGCGCTGGCGCTCGTCGGCCCAGACGCGGAGCCTGCTTAGCGGTTCCCTTTCCCAAGTAATAATAACATCAACAACAGCAGCGGCAGCCACGGTAGTGATGTGCGGAGGAAATTGGATCAGGAAATTAGTCACGGTCTCCCTGGTGAGAGGCCGCGGCGGGGAGGTTCGGTGCTTGGCCTCGGGCGGGGGGTGTCGCCGGGTCGTGGGGTCGTGGGGGCGCGGGGCGCCGCCGGCCGTGCGGGTCTGGGTCGGGGTCCGGGTCGGGGTCCGCGCATCGGGGCCCAGTGGGCCGAGGGGCCCGCAGAGACTCCTCGCCCAAGGGGCTGCCCCGGGCCGGGAGGGTACGCGGTCGAGGGGAGTGGGCGGCAAGGGGGGCGTGAGGGTTGGGGGCAGGGCTGTGCGCCGAGGGCAGGGTTCCCGTGCTCGGGACCGCGCGGGAGGGGGGGCGGAGAGCCGTGTGGGGCCGGAGCAGGTGTCGGGGGGGGCTCCGGGGCTTTCCGGGGGTCGGGGGTCCCGGGTGGGGGGTCCGGGGCGGGGACCCGCCGTGCGCGCGTGCCCCGGGGCGGCTCGGCTGTGCCCGCGCGCGTGCGTCCCGGGACCGGGACCGGGACGGGGACCCGGACGGGGCGGGGGAGGACGGGGGAGGGCGGGGGAGGGCGGGGGAGGGCGGGGGGAGGGCCGCGGAGGGCGGCTGCGGCTCGGCGGCCGCCCGGGCCCTAACGCGGCGCTGTGTTCGCCTCCCCAGTCATGTCTGAGCCACAGAGATGGGCAAGATCGAGAGCAACGAGAGGGTGATCCTCAATGTCGGGGGCACCCGGCACGAAACCTACCGCAGCACCCTCCGGACCCTGCCCGGCACGCGCCTGGCCCTGCTCGCCGCCTCCGAGCCCGCTGGCGACTGCCTGACGGCGGCCGGCGCCCCCCCGCCCCCGCCGCCCCCGCCCCCGCCGCGGCCCCTGTCCCCCGGGCCCGGCCCCTGCAGCCCGCGGGGCGCCGGCGGGGGCGGGGGCGGGGGCGGGGGGGGGCGCGAGTTCTTCTTCGACCGGCACCCGGGCGTGTTCGCCTATGTGCTCAACTACTACCGCACCGGCAAGCTGCACTGCCCAGCCGACGTGTGCGGGCCGCTCTTCGAGGAGGAGCTGGCCTTCTGGGGCATCGACGAGACGGACGTGGAGCCCTGCTGCTGGATGACCTACCGGCAGCACCGCGACGCCGAGGAGGCGCTCGACATCTTCGAGACCCCCGACCTCCTGGGCGGCGACCCCGGCGATGACGACGACCTGGCGGCCAAGAGGCTGGGCATCGAGGACGCCGCGGGCCTGGGGGGCCCCGACGGCAAGTCCGGCCGCTGGCGGAGGCTGCAGCCCCGCGTGTGGGCGCTCTTCGAGGACCCCTACTCGTCCAGAGCCGCCAGGGTAAGGCCACGGCCGGCGCCCCTCCGCGGCGGCACGGCCCCCTATCCGCCCCTGCGGCCTTGGGACGCTGGGGGAGGGGGAGGGGGGAGGAGCGGGGCCCAGGGGTGGGGGCCGGCGGGACCCGGGGCTTGCACCTCCCCGCCCCACTCACCTGACACCCACTCCAGCAGGTGGCACCTCCCCGCCCCACGCACCTGACATCCCCTTCAGTGGGTGGCACCTCCCCTCCCCATGCACCTGACACCCACTCCAGCAGGTGGCACCTCCCCTCCCCAGCACCTGACATCCACTCCACTCCAGCAGGTGGCACCTCCCCTGCCCCACATACCTGACATCCACTCCAGCAGTGGCATCTCCCCTCCCCATGCACCCGACATCCACTCCACTCCAGCAGGTGGCACCTCCCCTGCCCCACGCACCTGACATCCACTCTAGCACGTGGCACCTCCCCTACCCCACGCACCTGACATTCCTTTTAGCAGGTGGCACCTCCCCTGCCCCACACACCTGACATCCCCTTTAGCAGGTGACACCTGAAGGGCCAATGCCAGGTCTGTCTGGAGCCTTGTCCAGAACACAGCTGTCACGCTTCGCCGGGTTCTTTATTTCCTGACTCTTTTGTTCCAACTTTTCCTTAGTTTGGATGCTTCTTTGGGCCTTCTGGTCCCCACGGTTTGCCAGGGAGGCCTGCTGCACCTGCCCATCTGACTCAAAGCAGTGGCTCCAGTTAGGGACCTAACGTGAGGCCAGGTGGGGAAGTGGAACCTAGTCCTGGCTGGGGCTCCCTGGAGGGCGTCTCTTGAATGCTGTGGGGGCCAGTCTCCCACCAAGGGACAAGAATGCTGAATGGCTTGACCCCGTGAGGTGGCCACGCAGTGCCCTTGCACATTGAATTTTGGAGTCTGGCCCTTGCCCCCTTGGGCTCTGTTCATGTTTCTTACAGGTTGGATGTGGGTTGGTCACTTGGGTGATGCTACTTTAGTCCAGTTGTCTAAATCTGGGTAACATAGACTGTGGCAAACTTTATTTGACTCTTTAAATTGCCACTCCATCCTCAATTTTTCTTTTCAGTTTCTAGCTTGAATGACAGTTTAAATCGAGTCCTCGGCACTCCCAATTAATTCTTCAGAATCCCATGAAGGGGCTATAAAAGTAACCAATAATAGTTTCTCCAGTTTAAAGGAAATAAAAGGAATATAAATAACCAAAAATTATATAGTATGTGAAAGTGTTTTTAAATGATGCACAGGAAGGGAGTACTGTATTTAGTTAAATCTTTGCAACTCCGTGTGTCTGGTTTGCTTCTGACGCCCAGAAGAACTACCCCCCAGGCAGCTTCACTTGGGCTCCATCCTCCTTATTGTCTTCTGTATGTCAGCAGCCGCTGTCTCTGGGGTGCTGTGCAGCTGTCTATCTGATAACGTGTCAGGAGATGTGTTTCTGATACCACTTTAGAATTCTGAGGCTATGTTTTGTTTTCAGTTTGAAATAGAATATGAAAGAGACCATTTCAAGTATTGCTCCTCTATTGGATCTGGCGTTTGAATGCATACATACATTTTACTATGTCCACATTATGGCACTCAAATATAGGATTGGTAACTTCAACTCCGAAATCTTCCTTTTAGGGCCATTCTATAAATTCTACAACAGTTGGATTTAAAACAAAAACAAAAACCAGTGCGTATTTACTTGAGTCACAGACTCATGACCATTACATCTGTGTTTTTTTTTTTCAATTCCAGCTGAGTGCCACAGTGCTCTTTCCACTTGGTGGCTAAAAAGATAATCTGAATTTTTTTTCAGCCTCATCATGTGATTTCCTCCCCCCCAGATTGCGTGCTACAAAAGAGGGAGAATGTTTTATTATCTTTCCCCGTGATAATATAATACATTCTATTGTAGGCTGGATTGCCTACCAAAAACTCTAAGACGGTATTCAATTTTTATTATCGCTGTGGAAATTGATTTTTATTGATTATTGGTCAAAGGGTAAACTATTAATTTGAAAATAGTTTTTAAAAATCTTACTAAGATTTCATTGTAACAATATTAAAGGTTTGATATGCATCCATTTCAGGTGAGGAAAGAACACAGATGTATTAGAGATTAACACGAGGTCAAAGAGCCATTAGAAGCAGAATCAGTTGAGAATCACAGACCTGGAAAATTTCCTTAAGGTCCCTTCATGAATACCCTTTATTTTATAGATGAATAAAATGAAGACTGCAGATGCTAAGTGATGGCCAAGGTCATACAGCAAGTTAATAGCAGATCCAAAATTATGATGGAGGTCTCATGACATCCTCCCAGGCCCTTTTTGCCCCAACCACTGATTATAACTGACTGGCTTATGAAATCTCCATGGATCATGTTACTCTTGAGAGTTAATGCAGCGTAAGACATAGAATTTTAATTCTGAAAGGTCATCTATGACTTTAAAAAAAATTTTGTATTCCGGGACTTTGGTAGAATTTTTACCCTGTACAACCCAACATTAGAGTGAAGATATGGAATTCAAATTGACTTCTTCAATCCTGTTTGAACTTTCCATTTTTATTGACCAGTTATATGTAGTGTTTTTCTTTCTTTCAGACTGACTAACATTTGTAGCACTTGTCTTCAGGGAAATCCCTTTTCAAATTATTAGGGGTTGCCTAAGAAAGAGTAATCAGAGGTTGTCATTCTACTTAAACGTGATTTAATATTTTTATAGGAAACCTTTTAGTTTAGATGATAGCCTGACTTAATGTTATCTGGCCCGTCTGATAAATAGAATTACATCGAGAGGTCACAGGATGAAATTATATTTTGTGTGGATATAGTCCTAGAAGGCATAAGTCAGTTACCAGGTAGTTTGCTTCAGCTGTGGTCTTACTGCCACAGTCTCATTCTTAATAGAAGTTAAGTATTTAACTTTTATAAACCTTCTTTACACTAGTTCATCTTTTATTGATATGCTCGAGATGAACGTTTGTAACTGCCTGAATTCCTTTTTCAATTTGTTATTACCTGTCATCATCATCTTTATCTTTTCCCAGTATTGAGGAGGTTGGTTCAATTATAGAGCAGAAGCGCTTTATTTCTAACTTTTATGATCTTTAGTGCTAGACTGAAACAACAGTGATAGCACAATTAATTATCCTAACATTGTATTTTTGCTTTCTGTTTTGGTTGGCATTTCCCTCCTTTGTTGCTTTAAATTTATGATGTAAATGCGTATTTGAAAAGTCCAAATTATTCGGATTAACTTGGTAAATGGGTTTGTATTTTGTACTTAAATGAATTCTTATCCTTAAGAATAGTATTCCAAAATAGAAATTTATAAAAAATCGAATATAAGTTGTCATGGAAACCTGTCCTGGAGAAAATGAGATCAGGAAAGAAAAGGAGAGATTATACTGTTGATGCCGTTGAGTGGTATTTACAAATAGCCACAATCAAGGATGCACGGATGTGTTTGTGAAAATGTTATGCATTGTATCTTTCCAGTTTAATATTTAAGTGGAAAAGGGAAATGAAGCTTGTATGTGCTTTCTTCTGAAAACATTAACTTGTAGGTAAGTGAACAGGCACCAGGCAGAAATTTTTTGATAGAACTTCTAGGTTATTTAGAAGTAAAAAAAAGAAAAGGATAAGGGCAAAATACTAGAATCAAAATATTTTAAATAATTTGTTCCCAATATTAAGAGCTGAGAGCAGTTAGAAGTTTGTCCTTATCCCTCTTCTTTTTACTCATTTTTTTTTGGGGGGGGGTGAGTGAAGGTGGTTGAATTAGGTTTACAGGGTGGCTCTTCTTTGGGGACTTGTCTATCTTTGGTTAGCTGAGAAAACTTTTTTTTTTTTTACTTTCAAAGATCATCTTATTTATTTATTTATTTACTTTAAAAATTATTTATTTATTCATGAGAGACAGAAAGAGAGAGAGAGAGGCAGAGACAGAAGCAGGCTCCATGCAGGGAGCCCGACGTGGGACTTGATCCCAGGACCCAGGATCAGGCCCCGGGCTGAAGGCAGCACTAAACCGCTGAGCCACCCGGGCTGCCCTATTTACATTTTTTAAAAAGAGATTTTTATTTACCTGAGACACAGAGAGAGAGGGAGGGAGAAAGAGAATCTGAGGCAGAGTCCCTGCTGAGCGTGGAGCCCTAGGGGGCTGAGCCCCATGACCTGATCCCACTACTGCAAGGTCACGACCTGAGCTGAAACCCAGTCGGACAATCAACCTACTGAGCTACTCAGGTGCCCCAGACAGCAAATAACTGCTATGGAGCCACATCGGGCTTCCTGCATGGAGCCTGCTTCTCCCTCTGCCTATGTCTCTGCCTCTCTCTCTGTCTCTAATAAATAAATAAAATCTTAAAAAAATAAATAACTCTTTGCTAGCTTTAAGTGTATCATTTAACTTAAAAAAATTATAATAAAGTAAGGACCGTTGAGTCGTATTTTAAGATTAAAGAAAAAACTATTAATTTTTCTTTTGTAAGTTTTGCTTCAATTCAAAGAATTATTGACCAAATACAGCTTGTTCATATAATATTGTTGCCAATTATTATAATTTTTAGAATATTTATTTAGTCAGCAAATACTGCTTATGCAGGCCCTCAACTATGGAAGTTCCTGGGAATGCATGGAGAAGATACAGTTTTTGCCCTCAGTAAGCTCACCACCCTATTTATAATAAAACATTTCCTAAAAACATTATCTATTAAATTAAGAAGTGCAAAAAAATTCCAGAGTTATTAAAGATATATTTTCCTCAACAAACAAACAAAAACAAAATAATTCAAATGGAAACACTGCCTGACACATTCAAGGAAACATTCTATTTAGAAACTGTGTTAAGATATTGTTAGTCTTTATTTCATTATGAAAGTGTTAGGCTGTTTTTAAGCTTGATTTTTCTGTTTGTAAGGTGATTAATAGGCTCTGTCTTTGTAATATTCTTGGAGACTATGGTGAAGGCTGTACTTAGACAAAACAACCAAATAATTTAGGGTGTGGTCAAGTGTCTTCATAGCTTCCATTTTAATTAAAAGTCACGGCTAATTATGTGACAGTGCCAATCCAAATTTTGGGCTCCTGAAAAACGTCTACTATAATAGCCTGGTGTTTTTGCATTTGCCCATATATACATCTAAGTATCTTTTGACCCTTTCCAGGCCACTAGCTGTACATATCACAAATTAATTTCATGCTTATATTCTGAGCATTGGGTAGGTTCAGAGAGTACCTAATTTATGCATCACTAAAAGAATCAAGGAAGTTCATTAAAAAATTGTATTTTCAGTCGTACATTTGATCACAAACTAGGTGATTTTTAAAAAGATTTTATTTATCTATTCCTGAGAGAGAGGCAGAGACCCAGGCAGAGGGAGCAGCAGGCTCCATGCAGGGAGCCCGATGTGGGACTCGAACCTGGGACTCTGGGGTCACATCCTGAGCCCAAGGCAGACACCTCACAAATGAGGTGATTTGATCCACTGCTGGGCACTAGGCCTGCCAAAGGTGAATGTGGTCGGACAGTTGAGGGATGACTTTTTCTCTGATATTTTGTTAATTGCTCATTTGTAGCCTCGAGTTGACAAAACTCATGAGAGTCCAGGAAATTCTTCTCTGTCGAGAAGCTTATTTTCAAAGCAGCTGAAAAGGAGGAATGTGTAGGCTTATACAGAAATGCAGGCCAGCCTTTCCCACTTGAAGACGTATATCATTATCATTTATTTTTACTACTACAAAAAAAAGTAAATGCGGTGTCAGGTCTCATATTTTTTGAACTCTGAGTCACATCTTTTTATTACGGCAACCTCTGAAAATATGTCTAAATGAAATAGTAAAGGGCACTAAAGGACTAATAACAGGTAAACACTGATCTCCCGAGGGACATATATAGTGGCAATATAATCTAAACAAGAACCATCAATATATCCTATGAACTTAATTCAGTTCTTTTTGAAATATGTTTTCTTTTTCCAGAAGATCATCTCTTTCTCCATATAAATATATATGTTTATATGAAAGCAGTGCTCCCCTGTTATGTGTATGTGGATATCTACATAGCACCGCCTTTTGTTTCTCTTAGAAGTTGAAGGGCGGTCATAGATTTTAATATCATGTGGTCAATATTTTTACAAAAATGCCTGAAATGTGGGTGTTTAGGAGGAGGAGGGAGCAGGGGTAGAGAATATATGGGAGTAGCACTGGGAAATGGTCTGGGGTGGAATGTGTGAGACCTGTGCCCTCACCTAGGTTTCACACCAACTGGGTGACCTTGGAGAATGTACTTCGTTTTCTTGAGTCTTGATTTCCTTTGACTTCTTCTAAGAAAAAAGAAAATGGGTATGACACATTGAACTAGCTGGTATCCCAACTTCTTTCCAGCTCTTAGGTTCTGAGATTTGGAAGACAAACGAGGATACCGATTGCTAGGAACCCCCGGGAGTGGGGTGGGGGGCACAGCATCTGCCTCATTGTGGCTGTACTTTAAGGACCGCCACACGAATGAGGTAAACCAGTATTGGTTTGTTTTGTTGTTTTTGTTTTTTTACATTTATAACTTTCTGCCCTTTTTTCCCTACAGCTGTTGGGTAGCTGCTGCTCTGGTTACCATAGAAACAGGTTAGCTCCTAGCTTCCTGTTTCCATTGAAAACAGCTTTCCCTCAACCACATATTGATCTCAGGAAATCATTTTGCTGCGGTTGTGTCGTGAAACCCATAAGGACGATTGGCTCTGTCGTTTCCTAAATCCGAGTTTCAGTGCTGGTGTGTAGGCACCCACCACAAGGATACCTGGTTAGATAATCTCAGTTTTATTTCCATGTGAAAAGTGCCTTGACAGAGACACCATGCTTTTGCCTTTCCCTGTGTCTCATACAGAAGGGAGAGTCTTACTCACTGGAGGATTTACAGATATGCCTGACACGTTTCAGTGTTTACAAAATAATGTCAAATTATTTAGTTCTAATCTCTTTCATGACTGAGTCTATCAGAATGAGCATAGAGAAGAGTGTGCCGTCTAGCACATTTCAGACAGACTCATATTTTAATGTACTCATTACTGAAGAATATTTCGAGGTAAATACGTACGTGTTATAGCAGCCCATCTTTTTCTTCTGGGAAGATACTGCTTCCATTTCAGGATATACACATTAGCATAGGAAGAAGATGCACTCAGTGTCATTAACACAGATACATCCTCGGGGAGGTTCCTACAGTCTTCATGTGGGAAGCCATGGGAAAGATTTGTAGGAATACGACATTAGGGTGTGTGCAGGTGTGCATGTTAGACACACGTATCCAAAATGCATGCTCTTCGAGCGGGATTGGTCCTGGTGTATATACAGACTTGGGGCGGTCACGAGGCGTGGGATTGGGAGGAAACTGGTGACTACCTGGCGTGACTACCTGGCCCAACTGCCTTGGCTCACTGAAGAGGCAGCCGACTTGTCCTTGGCTCCGGGAGCTGGCGATGGTCGAGGGCCAGAAGGTAGGCCTTCCGACGTTTGCGCCTTTTCCCGTTCAGTCTCGGTTGCTGAGTCTGGACCGTGTCCAACATTAGATGCACAGAGTTTAGTTCTGAGGGAGCAGCAAACGCATCAGGAATGTGTATGTGGAGGCCTGCCCTCTTCAGTGTCCTGTGGCTCAATAATGGCAGGGAGAGTGTTCGTGTTTTATGGCTTCACTTTGTTTCCAGATCCCCCTGCAGATGCAGCCCCAGTCCTGCCTTCCCTGACAGTTCCATGTCCTTCTGTGCCATTGCCTTTAAAGCCTCATAACTAACCTGCGTATGCACTTGGCTCTTTTTATGTCCCTTCATCCCTCTGTGTGTGTATGGTTTTTATAATTTGCTTTTCTACTCTTCTATGCAGACACCTCAGTAATGTCTTCTTTGTTTGAAGACCCTGGTGATTTGCTATCAGACCTTAGAGCTTGCGTTTCTTTATGTATCTTACAACATTGCTGATGTCTTTGAAAACTGAAGCAAAGGTCAACATAGCCATTCTTGACGGGTGTTCGTGATTTCGTCTCAGAAACGCGAAGTGGGGATCCCTGGGTGGCATAGCGGTTTGGCGCCTGCCTTTGGCCCAGGGCGCGATCCTGGAGTCCCAGGATCGAGTCCCACGTCGGGCTCCCTGCATGGAGCCTGCTTCTCCCTCTGCCTGTGTCTCTGCCTCTCTCTCTCTCTCTCTCTATGTCTATCATGAATAAATAACTAACGATCTTAAAAAAATTTTTAGAAATGAAAAGTGTTCTCTCCTCTTAGACGTCTCTGTGGAGAGAGTCCCAGAGATGAAAATATGCCACCTTTTGGCCACAGACATTCTTTTATTTTACACCAATGCTTTGTCCAGAATTTTTAAGTTGTTCACTAAATGGTAAAATTCAAACACATTTTTGAATCAAATAAAGTGATTCTAAGTAATTTTGCCAATATATCCAAATATTATTATCTATAAATTTAAGACAGTATGTTTAAGCAAAAGCTATTTGGATCAATATAAAAATTTTTTTGAGTAGTTTGTCAGATTGGGTTCATTGAAACACAGAAACTATTCAGAATTTATGTAAAATTTGTGTCTGTGTTTGCAAATTATACAACAGAAATTCAGATATAGGGTAGCTTATTTTGGTATTTTTATGTTTATTGATAAAATACTGTTTGCTAAGAGTGAATGTTGTGTTGGAAACAATAGCAGAATAATCATAACAAAAGTAAACTTCCTTACTATTTTGACGTATTAATGTGGATAAAATTAATGAAACTTTTATTTAGGAAAGCAGAACAATATGGTTATTATAGTTTGATTTATCATTTAAGTTTTTGTGCTTCTCTCTTGAGGTAAGCAATGAGAGGACCATTATGAGACTTATTAAATATCTTTAATGAAACCTGTGTTTCATATAAATTGAGTGGTAAGTGGACAGAATAGAGCTGTCGCTGGCTCTATTTTGTGCAAACAGAATGTATAGTAGCACGTATCTGTGCTTTTTGTTTTTTTTAAGCCATTGAGATTTTATTATCAGGCCTGAGCAAGCCTATCACAGTCATGTAAAATGATTAGCAAGTGCTGGAAAGTTGAAGAACTATTATATTTGTATCATGATTGGTGAACTTTTGCGAATTTATGCTTAATTTCTAGGTTTGTAATGGTGTTAACTATGCTTTGATGTTTAGACTACAATGTAGAGGTATAACATTCAAGACAATCAATGGAATCAAACATATTTTAATACACTAATAGGCTTCAGTGGCATTCAAAGTTGATTAGTCTCAATGCAAAAACAGGGATCTTAACTGAGTGCCTCAGTCTCTTCTGTGAATGTGCTGTTTGATTTTTAGTTGTAACACGCATATTCTCAGTCCCTTAGTTTTTTTTTTTTAACTTAGTAATGTTTTCTAAATCTGTTCATTCTTCTATTTATATATCGATCATCAATTTAACTCATCTCTGATTTCTCTATCTTGGATGGTTTCTTGACAGCATTAATCTTGAGTAGTTGACTTTGTGCTTCAGTGCGGGCTTTCTTTATCAACAACACTCTGTTTGCTCTGCCTTGGCTTGTATTGATTGGTTGATGAAATAGCGTGCTGTCACCGGGCATTATTACATTTCTCTTTTAGCTAAACAAGCTGGAAGAGAACCAACCACCAGAGACGAAAGCTTTAAAATGCTTTTGAATCTCTCAACTGACAGTTATTGAACTTCAACTATTGTCCAGAACTAGTTTGTACGGAAAATTCAAGATGTGTTGGAGTTTGACATTTATCTTTAAAGCAGTTGTATTCTGTTGAAAAAGAAGACCTACACATCCAGAGCTATAATCCAATATATTAGACACTATAATAGAAATACTAGTATGGTGTGAATACACAGACTGGGAGGGGTCCACTTTCCTAAACAGAGGAAATGACATTTTAGTTAACTTCCAGAAGATAAGTGTTCTCCAGCAATCAGGGGGAGGTCAACAGCTCAGTTGGCCAATGCGGGGAATGCCATGCCATGTGATTTGGGGAAATAGAGAGACCGTAGGGCAGAAGAGGCTTGAGACATAGGGAAGATTTGAAACTGGAGTGAAAGGACCTCTGGCTCATAAAGGAGATTTCCTGATGAGATGTAAGGCGCTCAGTCCAGGGCAAAACCGAACACTATTATTTCAGTTTATCCAAAACTGTGGTTCTGAGACTTCAGTGTGCCTAGAAATAATGTAAGTTGATGACTAAAATTTTGCTTCGTAGGTTTCACTCCAGAGATTCAAATCCAGTGGGACTTGGATAAGAAAGATTCAGATCTGGTGAACACGTTCAGGGCTGTAGTTGGTTCCTGGCCAACTCTGATGTGACTGCTGCAAAAGCAAATATGATTTAACAGTGAATTAGGAGGATAATCACGCTTAGACTGGTATTTCCCACATGCATCTCATAGATCTTGTAGTCCTTCAGAATGTTAATAGGGGTTGCTCCTCAAAAGAGTTCCATGGACAAATGAATTTGCAAACCAGTTCATTTATTTGCTTATTAAAAGATTTTATTTCTCTGTGATCTCTTCACCTGACTTGGGGCTTGAACTCACAACCCTGAGATCAAGAGTCTCATGCTCTACTGGCTGAGCCAGCCACGTTCACCTGTAAACCAGGGTAAAACAAAGTTAATTAGGTTTCTGTTTTTCAATTTGATTTATTACCATTATTATTTTACTACAGATCTTTTTAGGGTCAAAGAGAGGAGAGACTGGCTAAGTGCCAGACATTTGGTTTTGAGGTGGGGATGCATTAATGCTGAGGGCTAGACTCAGGTGGCTGAGCTTGAATCCTGACCCCACCACTTGCTTGCTGTATAACTCTCTCCAAGTTGCTTCTCTAAGACGACTTCTTTTCATCTGTGCTGGGAAGTAGTAGTAGTATTTGACTCAAAGGATTGTCATGGAAGTGAACTGAGTGTATTTATGTTAAGAATCCAGCATAGCGCCTGGTTTTATGAATGTCAGTTCTATCATCATCATCATCACCACCATCATCATCACTATCTATTATCATTCCTTAGGGCCAGCATTAGTTTTTTTTGGGAGGAGGGATATGGTGTGGTTGCAATAGCACAATTTAAAGAAGCTTTCTGCCATTTAGAAAGTCCATGAAAATACAAGTTATCTGTTCCTGAGATTTTTCACGTGGATCTTGGACATTGTAGGTAATCAATTTTATCCTTCATGAGTAAGTAGTGATTAAATAGAATAATAGAACACATACGTATGGTATACTAGGCATTTTGCCACTGGTAGGGTGAAAAAATATTTCCTGCCTTTAAGAAGATTGTGGCCTCCTAGAAGAGAACAACAAAGGGGAAATGCCGGTGCCACGTCTTGAGACCTGCAGGAGAAGCATGCCCGGGGTACTTTGGAGGTTAACATAGCCTTGCTAAGGTTGGAAAAGACTTCTTGGGGGGAATATCTCTCTCCTGGTTCCAAAGGATGAAGAGCAGATAGCCAGACTTTCAGACAGAGAGAAAGCTTTCATGAAGTTCCAAAAGAGAAAGAAGGCATGGCCTACACAAAATATCGTGAGTGACTCAGCAGAGCCCCAGACTGTGTGAAGGACGGGGAGATGTGGCGGGGACAGGAGGTGAGATTGGGTCAGAGGTTAGTAAGCTCTGTGGAGAAGGTCTGGTCTTCCTTGGTGGTAATGGGGGAGCTTCCAAAGGATTTTTAGCGAGCTAGTGGCATGCAGATTTGTAATTGGGAATGTCATTCTTCTTCTATCTCAATATCTCTCTTATTTTTTTTAGATTTTATTTATTTATTCGACAGAAGGATAGAGTCAGAGAGCACAAATCAGGGGAATCAGGTTTGCCGCTGAGCAGGGAGCCCGGTGCAGGGCTCCATCCCAGGACCCTGGGATCATGACCTGAGCCTAAGGCAGACGCCTAACTGACTGAGCCACCAGGCGCCCCTGGGAATATCATTCTGAAACCTTTGTACCTAAAAAGGGGGGTGGGCTGGTGAAGATGAGTGCATGTTTGTCAGCAGGGCTATTGTCTAGTATGTTACTGTAATAATCCAGGTAAGAGATAATGGTGACCTGAGTTAAGACAACGCCCAGATGGGTGAAGCGCAGTGATTAGGTGCCGTGATGAGGCAGAGAGAGAAATCAAGAATGTCTTCCTAGTTTCTGTTTGCACCACGAGGCAAGAAAACCTTGATGACTTTCTTTCTAATTCAACCTTCTGTGGTTATATGATTTCAGAATCCAGTTTATCGGTAGTTATTCTTTCATGGGATTTAACACTATATTTTGTTTAGTGTTTTGTGAGTTTACTTTTATATTTCAGTACCAATTACCCAATTACAGACAGACATTTCATAGGTTTTATAGTTGTGAAACCATAAAAGATGCAAAACCCCTTAAAAATTTTTTGGTCACAGTAAGTCACCACCATAAAAAAAAGTGGTGAGGAGTAAGAAGTCTTCTCTTCAAGAAATGTTAGCTTTGCATTGTTATAATCTTGGTTTGAAGCCTGAGAAAATATTAATTTTTGCATCATTTCTATGAAATGGAACCAACTATCCAAACTGGACTCCAAAGTTAGAAGCTTAAATTGAACTGAGGATTAAAAAAATACTGATGAGATTCTGTGGCTCTAAATACTCCTTGGAAAATTGCTTCAAATAACTATTTCCTTTAGCAAAAAGTCCAGGAAGGAGTAAATGCTGTGCGGAAGCAAAACAAAAACGAAAGCAGGGAATAAGATGGCGACTTCATATCCAAGGCCAAGGAATTCCTTCTAGAGCAGGATAAGCCATGTCACTTTCTTGTTAAAATCCCTTTATCTCTTTCCTTTGGCTGCGTGTTAAGGTGTCCTCTGTTTCATCTGGCTCTTACGAACCCGTGCACCACCTGTGCTTCAGGGACACCTCTTATCAGCCCCCGTAGAGAACCACTGAGGGCAGGCCCAGGTTTGCCATTCCTGAATGCAGGACGTGTGTTCACGTTGTCGTCTATGTGTGTACTCCGTTTCACAGCCTGGAAAGCCTTCTCCTGGTTTAATAGGTCGATTCAATCATCTTTCAATATCCTGGATAATTATTAAGTCTTACGTGACACCTCTACTTTCTTAAAAGCACTTGCTTTCTTCCTCTGAGTTTCCATATCACTTTGCAGACACAGGATTATAGCGCTTACCTGACCAGAGTAGTTTCCCAAAGTTACGGTAGCAAATTACCACGAGCTTGATTTCTTGAAACAACAGAGATTTATTCTCTTGTAGTTCTGGAGGCTAGAAATCTGAAATTCAGGTGTCAGCAGGATTAATTTCTTCTGGAGATTCTGGGGGGATATTCTGTTCTTTGGCTCTCTCCTAGCTTTTGAGGGTCGCTGGAAATTCTGGGGTCCCTTGGCTTGTAGACACGTCGCGCTATCTGCTTCTGTTTTCACATGCCCGTCTTCCCTTTGTGTTTCTCTGTCTCATTTTTCTCTTACAAAGACACCAGTCATTGGGTTACAGCCCATAATAATCCAGTATGGCCACATTGTAACTTGGCTAATTACCTGTGCAAAGAAGCAATTTCAAAATAAAGTCATGTTTTGAGGTTTGGGGTGGACATAAATTTTGGGGAGATTACATTCAAACTAGTATGTGACCTTGCCATTTTGGCACATGTTCATAATGTCCAATAGACCTTTTATTTTCTGGTTTCTCCTTTTCTATATCAGCGTGCCCTCATTTCATACACACGTGTCTGTATGAATCTTTTTGAAGATTAGTTAGATAATTTTTAAAGTTCTATCACATTTCTGGTGTTAACTCTGGTCCCTTTATGGATATATATTTTTTTCTATTCTTTCACCTTTGCTGTTTTTTGTACTGTTGACTTTCTGCATATATATTTGTCTTTGAAAGAGGGTGAGGGTACCATAGTGTTATGTGGGTAAAAAGTCAGGGTTGTGTGGAAACATAGGATTCCCTTCAGAGGCAGTGGGTAGGAGCAGGTGGGCGAACTGGAAGCACTCTCAAAGTCTAAGAAAGGAGGCTCTATTCAGAGACAGGACTTTCCTGTATTTCAGTGAACGGGGAGTGACCTTTCCGTCTCATTTTCTTCATGCACTTTGAGGAAATCTGAGGTACTTAGAAGTTTGCTTCAATTTTCTCTATCACATCAATACATCCACACACCTAATTAGGATCTGTCTTCTTCTCTGTTGACCCCTTACTTAATTTAGAGAGCTGCTCTTGCTGGCTCTATCCTGTGGGCCGATTCTGTAGCCTGCCAACGAGAGGAAGTAGGGGGCCTCCAAGTGGCTCCTGAGCCAGCTCCTGGTCCTAATGCCTGTTGCCCCTGACTTTTATGTTCTTCCAGATTCTGGATTTCCTTGTAAGGAATTGGACCAATCCCAAGAAATGCTCCCTCTTGCATTTATACCGGCTTGCATTCCCTTCTCACCCTGCATCTCCAGTATCCCAGTGCTGTTTGCTTTATACTGTAGTGTTTCTGATTCAAGAACAGTAAGATTTCCTGTTTTCCATCTCTATGATTTTGTCATCATTTTTAATGAGGCTTGGCTAAGGAGATGAGGGTTACCGTCTTCTACTGGAATTTAATTCTATGTGTAGAGGCTTCTTGGCCATCCTAGTTATGAGCTTGTGCCATTTCTTCTTGTTGTTGTTCAGAGTTATGAACAGCATCCGGTAGTTTTCTCAGTGAATTTTTACCGCCATCTAAAGGATTCTAAATAATTCATAAGTTTCCTTGTCTACAAGGATGCATTTCTGTATAATTCTTCCCCACAAAGTCAGTGTTTCTTCTTATCTTCTTTGAGCCCACCTTCTTATCTACTCTTTAATCTATTATGGTGCCTGGACATTTACTTAACCTAGTAAAGAAATTAAAAGGCTAAGTGTAGGGTATGATTTTTGCCATTGCTCTAAGAAGCTTATTAGACTAATATTAATAGAAAATCCTAGAAAATGATCACTTGGAGAACAGTGACACTTTAGCTTGTCATCTGCCCACTGGGAATGCATTTGTAAGAATGTGAACTTTGATGGTTTAACAGATGTTTGTGGTACTTAAAGTCCCTGAATAAAGTAACAGCACTGGGCTGAAATAACACTTATGTATTAGGGTGCTTTAATGTTTTACACAGGCCTTGGTAGTGGGACCAAATGCCTAGTCCCTATTATGTAGAGAAGCATCTGACTGATGATAATAGATGGCACTGATTGTCCTACTAATTACATGGAAATAGGGCCTTCGCTAAAGTCTGCTGTGTCCTAAGAAAAGATACTGAAGAATGGATGTTGTGGCAGCAAGGAAATTAGCCAAGGAGAGGAGGAAAAAAAAAGATTCCTATTCATCACACTATTGTTATCTCATTTCATTTAATAAGATAGAAATATCCAAAGCTGAAATTTCCCCCATTGTACCTGGAATACACTTTATCAAACTAATGCGGTAATGATGACCATTATATCTAAAACCTAATTTTGTCTGGATATTTCCTCTGAGCTGTGGCAAATAGAAGGACCGAGAAAGACATTTAAAGAAATGTATATACACTCTAATGGTCATGCAAATAGAAGGAACAGAAAAATCTTTCATTCATACAGATATATTCCATATATTATAGAGTTCAGATAACGGCATCGCTTTTAGGAAAAAACATTGTGAAATAATAAAGTAAAAATTATAAAATACAGTAATAATTTTCAAAATAGCAATATTAGAGCAAGTTTATGTTTTTCAGATGAGGGGTCATTGTAGTTTATTTATCGTTGTTTTTCCCTTTGTTTTTCTTTCAAGTTTATTTAAATCCCAGTTAGTTAAATCCCAGTTAGTTAATATACAACGTAATATTAGTTTTGGATATAGAACTTAGTGATTTGGGATGCCTGGGTGGCTCAGTGGTTAAGCATCTGCCTTTGGCCCAGAGCATGACCCCAGAGTCCTGGGATCGAGTCCTGCGTCGGGCTCCCTGCATGGAGCCTGCTTTCCCCTCTGCTGTGTCTCTGCCTCTCTCTCTCTCTTTGTGTCTCATGAATAAATAAATAAAATCTTAACAAAAAAAGAACTCAGTGATTCAACACTTGTACACGACACCCCGTGCTCATCTCGAGAGCCCCCCTCATCCCCACCAGCTAGTTCCCCCAGCCTCTGGTTGCCATCAGTTTGTCCTCTAGAGGTAGGAGTCTGTTTCTTGGTTTGCCTGTCTCCACTGCCCACCCCCAGGTTCATCTGTTTTGTTTCTTAAATTCCACATATGAGTGAAGTCATGCTTGTTTCTCTGACTATTCTGCTCAGTGTAAGTCCCGCTGGCTCCATCCGTGTCGCTGCCAATGGCAAGACTTCAATCTTATTTATGGCCGGGTAATACTCCTATTCATAAAATGGGTATATGAGGGTTAAACAATACGAGAACTAAATAGAACAATGCATTACCCCATGTAGCCCAATGTCTAACACAGTGGCAGCCTTCTGGGAGGGTCATTGCTATTCTGTGGGGCGTGAGGGCAGGCTGGAGTGCGACGTCCTCAGTGTAAGGGCTGGTTGAGTCTGTCAACTGCTCGCTGTGTGTCGGGTCGGGGGACAGGAGAGCCTCTTTCCATTGGATCCTAGGTAGAGGATCCAGGAGGCTGTGGGAGATAGTTTTGAAGATGGGTCGCACTCGGTCCACAGCTTGTGGCGAGCACAGCTGGCAGCTTCCCGTCATTGCCGTGACCACAGTGGCACTAGGTCTGGACGGCGTTTGAAGTAAGACAGCTCTCCGAATGCCACCGCCTGCTTCTCCGAGTGAGGGCAACGGAGCGGGCGGTCAAGAGGCACAGGGGACACTGAGACCACTTTTTTAAAAAAAGATTTTATTTATTTATTCATGAGAGACACAGAGAGAGGCAGAGACCCAGGCAGAGGGAGAAGCAGGTTCCCTGTGGGGACCGGATGTGGGACTCGATCCCGGGACCTGGGGGTCACACCCTGAGCCCCCTGGCCGCCCCGAGACCACTTTTGTTCAATGAATTACCGATGCCCTGGACACACTGGCACCTGGTGGGGGCTCAGAAGTGTTTCCTGACCTGCTGAGTGGCGGGCGGCCGGCCCAGCGGGCAGCACTCGGCAGGCAGCCTGCATGCCCCCTGGGGAGCATCAGGTGTCCTTGTTTCTCAGCCCTGTTGCCCCTGGGATACTGTAGGCCGGCCCAGCTTGAGAAGCAGGAGTGCCCGGCCCGTCCCCACGTCCCCACAATGCTGCTGCTGGAGAACAGGACCACCGCGGCCACCCCCTCCACCTCCCGAACTGTTGCAAGTGGAGCCAAGGAGAAAATGTCGCTGCTGAAGTAGAGTTGTCCCCTTCTCAAGGAGTCCCCATTCTCGGAAAGACTATTGCTGGAACGGTGGTTGTGGAACGTGGTTTCCCGGATCAGAGGTCGGATCTGTACCAACCCTGACTTTACAGCTCAAGGGACTTCTCGGATTTCCCCAATTCTGCTCAACCTTCCCCCCTACCCTCAACAGCCATCTCGAAAATGCACCCCCAGGGTGCAATGGACATCAGTTCTCAGCTATTCACATCAGTAGGTATTTTAATCCATCTAAACTCTTCGAGGATCCGGGCGTGTTGTTCATTCTGCCCCTGCCCTTCTGCTATGGGAGCCTGTGTCGTCTGACGGGTCTTCTTGGCTGCAGTGTTGCCAGATGAAATACGATAACCTCGAATTACAGATCAACGACCAAGAGGTGCCTTTAGTGGAAATACATGTGCTAAATATGAGTCATTCTTACATTCATCAATGTGTTTCTTACCTGACATTTAAAGTTAGGTGGGTATTCTGTTTGGATTTGCTGAATCTAGCAACCCTACAATGTGTTTTAAGGAGAATTCAGAAAGAAATCTTTGGTTCTCCCATTTTGCAGTCTTTCTCACTGTTTTAGCATTGTCTCTATTCGCATTTTCTGATTCATCATACTCAGGGTGCTGTACCCTGTCTACGGTAGCTCTGGGTCTGATTTTTGAGGCAGTTTGAGCTCAAATAGAGATGAATAACTTCTCAAGCCGTCCAATGACACCTGTGCCAGAACAATAGCAAAGATAGGTGAGTCCTTGCCAGAGATAACTCTGTGGTCCCAGAACTGGAGGAAGGGCAAAATTTAATATTTTTATTCAGATGTTATTGAACCAACACACTTTAAGTGACTCCATTTTTTTTTCTCTTCTTGTTGACTTTTATATGACTTGTGTGCCTGCTGATGGCTTCTTCCTAGTACATTTTACCCCAAAGAGGTGTGACTATTGCAAAAAAAAAAAAGAGGGCTTTTATTATTACTAAATAATTGCACACAGAGGCTATGTTCTTTGAGGCAACTTTGGGAACAGTTCACGTGACGCATGAACCCATAGAGACCCATCTTGTTATTACAAGTGTGGTTTCCAATACATGGGCATCTGAATTATTAACTTCTGACAACTTGATTTCTCATAATTTTCATTTATATCCCTCAGGCTGTTTTATTTCTATCATTGCTTGTGGTGCTTCCAGACAGGCGATAGTCGTGTTAAGTGGCCTGCTCCGGGACTCCCTGAGCGAGGCTGCTGCCTGCGTGTGTCTTCCGCGGGTTCCACAGCCATTCCCTTTGGCCTCCGCTGTGTCTCTTCTGCAAATAGCTGTGTCGATAAGCCATGCCAGCGAGCCCCACCACGAGCTCCCCGCGATTCAGCGGCCGAGGAGCAGGCGGGTGAAGGAAAGCAGCTGAGAAAGTAAGGACAGAGGAGGGGGTTGGAACCGAAGGGCATATCCTGCACCTGCTATTCAGCAAGACGGATTTTCTAGCGTTTGGTAAATTGTCTCTTGAGTTGCATCCAACAGAGGACTTCCAAAAATGCCTTGAACCATGTCAATGTCGGACTGAGGGCATAATCCTTCCAAATAGCCGTGTGTTCCTCAGCACTCAAGTCCTCTGAGATGCTGCGTCACACTCAGGCAGTGAGTCACACTCTACCTTCATGCGTTGATTCGACACGCACGTTGTGTATTAAAGCCCTGAGAGATCCTATTTAGAATAAAAAAGGGAAATTGCCTATTTTCCAAATTTGCTTTTTTTTGTCTCCAAATTTTCAAATTTCCTCCCCCCCCAGAAATAACCAGTTTTATGAAATATGTTTTGTAAAGTACTGTCCTTAGGGTACTTTTTAAATCGAACTCCAATAAAAAAAAATATACAAAAAAAAAAAGGAAGTGATATCATTATTTATCTGAGTTTTGATTTGTGTTTTTATTTTATTTTTTATTTTATTTATTTTTTTTAAAGATTTATTTATTTATTTATCATAAACAGAGAGAGAGAGTGAGAGAGAGACAGGAGGAGGGAGAAGCAGGTTCCATGCCGGGAGCCTGACGTGGGACTCAATCCCGGGACTCCAGGATCGCACCCTGGGCCAAAGGCAGGCGCTAAACCGCTGAGCCACCCAGGGGTCCCCTGATTTGTGTTTTTAAAGGCATTGCTGTAGAGTCAGATATTGGAGTAAAGGTGTTAAAATGGCAAATGAAAGGAAGATGACACCTGTGACTCATGTATCTAAGTACAAGTGTAGGCCTGGGAAAGGAAGACGCCAATTTTGTGAAATGAGGATTTAGGTCTAACCTGTGCGCCGTTGGGTTTGGCCACCATTCAAGACATTTGAGGGTTTTGATCACATTGATTCCATAATAGAGGAAGGAATCAAGAACCAAAAAAAAAAAAAAAAAGGCAAAATTGTTTCTCAATCTAATACTCTTTCTTTCAGGAATTAATTATAAAAAAAAAAGTATATTAGATATGAGGAAACTAATTTTCCCATGACAGTATTTCATGAATATTTTATGGTAATAAAAACTTTAAAAAACCTTTAATTTCCAACAAAGGGAGATGAGAGATAAATGCGAATTATGACAATCCATATAATGGAATATTATTCTACTGTGAAAAATAATATTCATGAAAAATCTTAGTGTATGGGAAAATATGTTTCTTGAAATATTGCAGGTTTAAATGTTCCTTATTTTGTATATTACTAGTAATTTGAATGAGTATGTAGTAAATAAATATTCTGAGAACTAGTAAAGAGTTATAATTTATAATTGAATTATATAGGCTTAAAGTCATATTTTCATCCCAAAATATCATATATTTTTAAACTTTGTCCAGTGGTCATTTATTAATTTTATAAAAATATGAATGTAACAGGTTTATTTTATTTTTTTAAGACTTTATTTATTCATGAGACACACAGAGAGAGGCAGAGACACAGGCAGAGGGAGAAGCAGGCTCCATGCAGGGACCTGATGCAGGACACGATCCCAGGACCCCGGGGTCACGCCCTGGGCCGGAGGCAGATGCTCCACCACTGAGCCCCAGGGCGTCTCAAGTGTTCAAGAAGCATCTGTCTAAGGTCGGCAGCATGTGCTGCTGAAGCTCCTAGCACTGCCGATGAAACAGGTTGGGAATTCCACAGTCTTTCTGTTTTAAAAGATTTGTGAAATAGAAAAAAAAATCACCTTTAATATCAGCTCTAATGCTCGCCACAGCGAGAAGTTCTCGGTGAGAAAGATGAGGTACCCAGACCAGTTTTCGTTACTCGTCCGCCAGGTGCTCACTGGGCTTCGAGCCTCCTGGGTGCCGCTGGTGCTGGCGGGCACCTGTCGCCGGGGCCTGGGCGCCCCGACTGATGAATCATGAGAGGGGTGCACGCCGTGGCTGGGAGCCCTGGGAACGAACGTGTAACCGGGTGCCGGGGTCAGGGTGCATTTCCCTGAGGAGCCAGCACCTGGAGCGGGTGAGCGCAGTAGAGGCTCAGGCAGGAGGGTGCTCGGGTCCAGGGCGCCCCGCAAGGTGACCATTTGGGCTCGCGGAGCAGCGGAGGCCCAGACGGAGAGGTGGGGACACTGGAGGGTCTTTCTTCCAAATGCACTAGATGCTTCTAGAACCCCAAGCAGCCTAAAGAAAATGTCCCACACTGAAGGGTTGGTAGGCCCTTTGCGGGTTGGCTCCACGGAGGCCGTACCTCTGTTGTCTTCCCCGCGACACCTCGACGGTGGATGGAACACAGAGTCACGCTTCTGGGGCCTGTGTCCAGGGGCCTGCAGCTTTCACGGAGGCTGTTTTCAGAAGTGCTGAGACTGAACGAGCCGCCCGGGAGCGGCTGCCCGTGTCCCCGCCGCGCCCGGCCCAGGATGTGCAGCACCTGCTGAGCCTGGCACCTGTCCCCTCCCCGAACGAGGCACCCAGGGAGCCCCTCCTGGACTCCCAGTTCTCTCCCTCCTGGGACGAGTGCAGCAGCCCTGAGAGCATTGCAGCTCTGGGGTCGGTCTTGTTGGCCCGTCGCTGTGCTCTGTGCAGTGGCACTTCGTCTTCGCGCCCTGCAGAGGGGCCTGCGCTCACGCGGGGCCTGCACGTCGGCATCATCTCGCATTTGCCGGGCGCTGCACAAGCAGGCCAAGGGGGCGACCGCGGCCGCGGGGTCAGCGCATCTGCTATGAGGCAACCGGAGGAGGCCCCCGCACCCGGGGACCCTGACATGTGTCTCCGGAGGGGGGTGACCCACCAGACTCCTCACGGCCATGGGCCCGGCCGTGAAGCAGCAATCGGGCTGCCACCCGCGCTGTCCTGCAGGGCTGGGCAGCCTGTTCTGGGCTGCAGTGGGTGACAGGACGTTGGCCATGTGTCCATGGCCTGGCGTACAGGTGCCTGGGGTCCCTGTACCCGGGGGCGGGGCTGGGCCGCGGTGGTGACAGGACTTTGACCGCATGTTCACGGCCCGGCATGCAGGTGTCTGGGGTCCTGGCACCCAGAAGGGGGCATGGCACAAACCAGCTGGCAATCCCTGGTCCTCGAGTCTTGATCCCTGAACCTCTGTGCGCAGAACAGTTTTGGGGACGGAGAAGCACAGCTTGTCCTGCAGGAACGTGAGGCTGCTCCAGGCTCCTCGGTTCGCCCCCTGGGGCGAGGGTGCTGATTGCTGTGTGCTCCCAGGGTGCACCCAGACTGCGTGGGTGTAACAGGCATGTTCCAGAGACCCAGTAGCCTCTCTGAGCTCAGAAAGTGCAGGGATCCTGAAATGCACCCAGCCCTCGAGGTCCCAGTGGGGACTGAGGACCTCGCAACCCTCCTCCTTAGGGACGGGTGACTGGGGAGGCCCCTGGGCAGGGCTGTGGGGGGCAGGGCTGCTGGGAGGCAGGAGGCGTTAGAGACCCAAGGCCTGGCTGCAAGCCCCGCGCTCCCCTCGCCACCTGGATACTCCCCCTATCCCCTCACCACCCAGATCCCCTGCCCCGTCCCCATCACCACCTGGATCCCCCCTGTCCCCTCACCACCCAGATGCCTTGGGAATGGTCCCTTTCCTCTGTTTAGCTCCATCGCTCGCCTGAGCATCAGTGTTGTGACGTTTCCTTAATAGCCCGTAATGGGCAGGAAGTGACCGTAGTGACCTAGACCCAGGCCTCCGCAGAATCATCCTGGTTGGCCGTCATGACAAAGCTGGGCTATGGGCACAGGGAGGCCCATCCTGGAGAGGGAGGCACTGAGGTGTGAGGAAGCTACAAAAGCGGCGGGGAAACCTCAGAGGCGCTTTGGAGCCCTGCCCCGGGTCCCCCTGTCTGCCTTTGGCCACCGCGCTCCTGCTGCTTCCCCGTGGCCGGTGACCTGAGGGGAGCGAGAGGCCGCCGGGGAGGCTGGGGTGGTGGACGCTGGGGGGGCGGGGAGGGAGCACCCAGCAGCTGTGAGGGGTCGCGCATTGACGCGGTGGGAGGAGGACAAGTCGGACTCAGGTGCAAGTGTTCAACAGGACCGTGCTGCTCTGCGGTGCTGCAGGTGCTTTCTGTGTGGACAGAAGAGTGCCCGGAAGAATAATTTAAATATCGAGAATAAGTGAAAAAATAATTTTGTTAGAAGTCGGGAAGCAGTTTGCTTCGTGATCGGAGTTTACTCCTCTTAAAATAAGGATGGGGAATCATTGATCTTTTCTTCTTCTTCTTATTTTTAAAAATTTCAATGCAGTTCTCAATTCTTAGACCTGGGATCACAACTCGGTCGCTTTAAAGGAAAATCACTCAGTGGTTGTTTAACTGAATTAACAAAACCCTTGTGTCTTACCTTCCATTCCCACGGGGAGCCTAGAAACTAAAGGGTCACGTTTGCCCCCTCACCTGGGCATCGTTACCTTCAGCTTGTCCACTAGGGCTGTCTTCTAAGTTATATTTTGAAGGATTATTACTCAACGTGTTAGAAGAATAATTCTACTTAGAACTGCGAGTAAATCCGGAAATTGTGAAGAAGTTGGTGTTTTTGGAAAGACATGAATTATCAAAAAGACATTAGCTATAGAAGACATTGAAGATCAACAAAATCATACCAAGGGGACTTTGGCCCTGCCTCCCTAGCCTCACGGCCAGTAAATTCATTGGTTTCCCTTACACCAGGAATACTTTGTGATGAAACAACTTGTTTACATCGAAGCCTAATATATAGCAAAAGAGGCCTCACGTGGTTAGAAATTAATAGCACCCATTCGACAAACACTTTGCTGTCCCAGTATATGGTAGGGGTTTTATTTACACTGTGGTGAACCCAACAGGTGGGGTCTTCTTATGGGACTTGTAATGTTGGAAGCAGAAAAGGATCGTGATACTAACCATATAATTATTGTTAAAAATGGCACAGATATGTGCCAAAGATATTAATATACACAACTTTGAGTATTTACCATTTTATATGTCTATATTTTAGACAAAATAAATATAGTAAATATATATGTCTATATTTTAAATTTGCTATATTGAGCATATATTCCTTTGATAATAAAGAAAAAAGTAAGGAAGGAAAACAGTAAGATTTTGGAGTTTTTTTTTTTTTTTGATTTTGGAGTTTTTAATCTAAATGCCTTGATACCATTTTCTATTCTTGGTGGTTAGCACAAAGTCTAGAAATAGGTAATATTTAATAAACACACTTGTTGATGATGATTAAGATACCATGCAATTTAGTTTGTATGGAATGCTACATTAAAGAGATCGTATGTTAGTGAAATAGCAGAAGCGTCCTTTGAAAAATCATTAGTTCACGTATTTTTAATGACAATAGTAATAAAAGCTATCATTTATAAAATACATATACACATATTTATTCTATGCATTTGTTTTTATGGAAACATGGAGACTTACACATTCATAAATCAGCCAACATGTGTCCTTAGGTCTAGAGGAAGAAAACATGCTTCCTCTAAAACTCTTTTCTCATGTGGTTGGAATTGATATCCAGCCATGCGGGCTTCCTAAAAAGGCTTTAGAAGCTTCTTCTTCTTTTTTGACTTAACATTTCTTTAAATGCCCATCAGAAAAAAAAAAATAAATGCTCGTCAGATTCACTCATATATTTTAACCAAAGTGAGAAAAAAAAAGATTGAAAGAAATAATAAAGTCTTTTTCAAAGTGCAAGTGATTTGCACTTTCTAAAAACTATTTGTTCTCTGAATGTTTGTAGACAAGTAATGTACTCTAACACTTCCAACGTCCTGAGTTTTAACTGTATGCAGATTCAGCCTCAGAATCAGACTGTTGAATTATTCGTAGTGTGTACGCCAAAGACTGCGGATGACACTTTTCAGAATGGTGGCATTTCATTCTTATTCCTTCATTGTCTTTTTTTTTTATTTAAAAAATTTTTAAAGATTTATTTATTTATTTTTATGATAGACAGAGAGAGAGAGAAAGAGGCAGAGACACAGGAGGAGGGAGAAGCAGGCTCCATGCCGGGAGCCTGACGTGGGACTAGATCCCAGGACTCCAGGATCATACCCTGGGCCAAAGGCAGGCGCCAAACTGCTGAGCCACTCAGGGATCCCCTCATTGTCTTTTCTTTAGTATATTTATGTTTTTCATACTTAATTTATTTTTTTTAAAGATTTATTTACCCATTTTAGAGAGAGAGGGAGGGAGGGAGAGGGCACTGGTAGGAGGGGTCAGGGGGCGGGAGAGAGAATCCCAAGCAGACTCCACACTGAGTGTGGACCCAACCGGGGGCTCAATCCCATGACCTTGGATCACGACCGTGCGATCACCACCTGAGCCGAGCCCGAAGCATCCCTGTTGGTTCTCCAGGGATGGAGCGGTGGTGTGCAGGGTGGCCATGCCCAATGGACTAGCTCGTTGGGCGTACAAACTTCCTCTCAATGGTTTGCTTTCTTCTTCCCTAAAGGAGGGCGCCTCAGATGCTGGCACAGCAGTGAGAGGGCCGTGTTGGCGTGGGTGCTGCTGCGCCTGGCAGTCGGGGCCCCGCTGTGTCGAGGCAGACGTGCCTCCCTCGTGCAAAGCTCTGTCCTAAATGCTTCATGTGTATCATCTCGCTTCACTGCACTCATGCGGCTTTTTTGGAAATTGGTGTGTTTTTGTTATTGCCATTGTTTTGTTTGATTAAATCTCCATTTGATGGTTACAGGGCTCTGAGTAGTTCCATGTTTGCCAAGTTGGTAAGCTGCAAAGCTCATTTCTCAAATTGCGATATTTAACTCCAAATCTAGGATACCTTTTACTCTGCAGCAAGGTCTTTGAAAAGATTTTTAGCAGTCAACAAAGCATGATTTCAATAAACTTTTCATTCTGCCTTTACCAACAGTGACTCTGCTGAAAAACTTGATGTGCGTGCGCTGAAGAGCTTCAGGAATCATTTTGCCACCTCCGTGCATCAGTTTTTCAGTTCAATTCTTACCTAGCATCTGATTTACTTTTGAAAAGGCCTAGTTAGGGGATCCCTGGGTGGCTCAGCGGTTTAGCCCCTGCCTTTGGCCCAGGGTGTGATCCTGGAGTCCTGGGATCGAATCCCGCATCAGGCTCCCAGCATGGAGCCTGCTTCTCCCTCTGCCTGTGTCTCTCATGAATAAATGAAAAGGCCTCGTTTCTACTGACTGTGCATCTGTGCTAATCTGCATGTCCGCAGAACTGCCTCATTAAGGGTAGATACAGATTGTGACGGAAGTGGAGGGGTCCAATTAGTGTTTCACGCGGGAGCCACGCCTTCAGGGTGATCTTGCAGTTAAGTCCTATTAGGAGAGAGAGAGGATTACCAGTGTTCTCGCCGGGTACCCCACATTCACAGACACATGAGCATCAGTGGTAGGCCTTATCCCGCGATTCTCGGACGAGGTATTTATTTATTTATTATTTTTTAAAGATTTGTTTATTTTAGGGAGACAGAAGGGGAGAGAGGACGCAAGCGTGCATGTGTTTTGGGGGCAGGAAGGGAGAGAATCTTTAAGCAGACTGCCTGCTGAGCGTGGAGCCTCATTTGGGGTTCAGTCTTCTGACCCATGAGATCGTGACCTGAGCCCAAACCAAGAATTAGGTGCCTAGTTCTTGGACGAGGTATTTGATCTGTCTGGATTTTACCGTTAGTGTTAATATATAAGACAAGGGGCATTATCGTCACCTGTTTTCCACTTCCCTTCTTCATGAGGGAAGCCCAGTGTTGTTGGGCTAGCCCCCATTCTCTGTAGATGGCTGTATGCCTCAGATGACATTGGCCCCGACCCACATACAGTGAGGGGTGACACTGACTGGTCCAAGAGCAACTCTACTCATTTATCAGTAAATCGTTCAAGAAAACAGTGAAATCTTAGGTCACATCCTCAAGAAAACTTGTGGAAAGAGCATCCTTCTTCCAAACATTTCACGATGAGAACTTGGTTTTCCTGTTTTACGTGACGTTCTACTTGGATGCGATGACTAAAACTCTTGCTTGGTGAAGGATGACATGAACACAGAGGTTGTTAGAGCAGGTCCTTGAACGAACCTGACCACTTGGTGACCTCCCTGAGCTGATGAGGCCAACCTTGAAGCCTCTCCTTTCTCTGGTTTTCATAAAACTTAAGATCCAAGTTCCCTATATTTTAAGCCAGCTTGATTCCTTGCAGTTGAAGCATCTTAGCTTATACAATTCCCATATTTCCTTTTAATTCAATAATTCCCATATTTCCTTTTAATTCAATAATTCTTTAAAAATATGGGTTATATGAAATAAATATATATGAACATGATAAATAAATTTATAATATATAAATATATAAAATAATCATTGAGTTTCCACAGTAAATGTGCAAGCTTGTGGGCACATTTCTTGAACCCTGTGTCTATTCATGGAATAACATTATCTCTTCTGGATATTTCTTCACTGTTCTTTTTGCCAGTAAGTAGGGGCAAATTTTTATTCAATTCCCTAGTATAAGCTTATTAAATCTTCCCTTTAATTATTATGTCACTTCATAGCAACTTTTCTTGGAGATTAGCTCTTATTGTTTATATTTTCATGTTAAAACTTGATTATAATTTTAACAGGACTTGATAAAATGATCAAAAATCTCACTTATAATTCTATTACCCAGGATGCCTGGGTCGCTCAGTGGTTGAGCATCTGCCCCGTGATCCCCGGGGTCCTGGGATCGAGTCCCACATCAAACTCCTTGCAGAGACCTGCTTCTCCCTCTGCCTGTGTCTCTGCTTCTCTCTGTGTGTCTCTTATGAATAAATAAATAAAGTCTTAAAATATAATTCTATTACCCTATGCTACAGGCTGAATTGTGTCATCCCCAAATTAATATATTGAAGCCCTAAGCCCAGTATCCCAGAATATGACTGTATAGAAGAGAGGACCAGGAAAGAGTTAAGTTTAGAATGAGGTCATTAGGGTGGGTGTTCCCCCAGTAATGTGACAGGTGTCCTCATAAGAAGAGGTCATGACACAGAGAAGACAGAATGGCCAATGGGATGGCCATGTGAAGACAGGAGAGCCACCTACAAGCCAAGGAGATAGGCTTTAGGAGAGGCTAAATCTGCTGACAACTTGATCTTGGGGTTTTATCCTTCAGAACTGTGAGACAATAAATTTCCATTTAAATCACCTCGTCCTTAGTGTTTTGTTACAGCAACCCCAGCAAGCTAATATGCTCTAAAACAATTGCTTTCATGTCTTCCTATTTTCCAAAGTGCAAAGTTGAAGTACGGTGCATAATAATTTGGAGTATTGTCTTTTTTTTTTTTTTTTTTTTTAGTTTTTTTTTTTGGAGTATTGTCTTAACTTTGTTAACACATTCATGTTGCTACAGTCTTCGTCACCTTTTTAAGTGATACACAATATTCAATTAATATATTTATTTTTTTCATGAATATATATTATTATTGAGGCCTTAGTGATAAGATCATATTTGAAAATATGTATTTTCTTTTCTTTTTAATTTTTTTGTTGGTCACATTCTTAGGACTTGGTTTGCTGTTTCCGAGATTACCATTGTCACAATGGCCTTTAATGAGAATTGCTAAATTTATCTTCAAAGGAATTATATAAATCTACGATATCATTTGAAATGAATCATTCTGTGTCAAAGTCGAGGTGGTAGGTTTCATTGTTAACTAAAGCAGGGGGAAAAGACACAGTTCAATCAGATCAATAGGTCCCTCTGACTGTAGAAAGGAGGCAGTTTATACAGATTAAGGCACGAAGGGCAGTAGGGAGTTACATTTATGGAGCTATGAAGATTTCAGTGAAGGCAATTCTAGTAAATATGGAAAAGGGACATTTAATTGAAATGTGTTTGGGATATAATATTAATACCATGTTGAAGTGATTATATGTAGAGAATGAGGGAGTCAAATGACTCCTAGGTTTTGGTCTGAGTGAAGAGCGTCACTAACTGAGAATAGGGTTATAGGAGAAAGATGATAAATGCAATCTAGTATGTTGAATTTGGGGTGTTTGTGGGACATGGAGATACATGCTTTTATCTGGCGTATGATTTCATGCCCGAAGCTCAGATGAGAGGAAGGGCTAGCGTGGATTAGAGGACCTAACGCAAACACGTAGAGGGGGTACAGAGGTCTCTGACATAGCAAAATGTAAGGGGTGGGTGAAGAAGGAGTCACAGAGTAGCCTGAGGAATGATGGCTATGGAGGTAAGAGATGGTCATACAAGATATGGCCAACCACCAAACTGAGGTATAAAATATTTGTAAAAGATCCAAACAGAAGCCAACATGCCACATACAGTCTGGAAGTCCAATAATATAAGGCCTGAAGAGCACCTATCCAATTGATCAACGTGGTGACCAATGACTTTTGGGATGAGCGGTTTCTGTGTGGGAAGATTCCAGGTATCAGTGAACTGAAGCATCAGCGAGATGAGAGAAACACAGAAAAGTGCAGTGTAGAACACTGCCAGGAAAACTGCCTGAGAAAGGAAAGGGAAAGGTAGTGTTTTAGAGGGAAGGACTCACAGATTCGGAGACACGTGCCTTGGAATTCAGGGGAGGATATCGTTCGGGTTTGGCTATGATTTGAATGTGCTCAGAGCCAAGAGATACCAAGACGTCGAAAAAAAGGAAAATAAATAGCTTTTGAAATGAGCCATAGAAAAGGCAGAAAATGAAATGATTCATAGTAGACACTCATTTAATGTCTCCTAAATGAATGAATAAATGGATATAGATGAAAGGATTAACGAATGGCGCAAGAATCACATATCCTCTGAGGATAATTAGACAGTATTAGGCTTAAATGTAGATAAAACTCTAAATGGGCCCGGAGACGAGCTGGTTCATGTCTGAGGCCTTGGTTTTTATGATGGAATAGGAGGTAAGAAGTTGCATGGGACATTTTAGAGGAGATTAAAAGCAGTAATTATATATAATAAATATATTACTGAGAAAAAAGAGAACTTGCTAGCAAGAAAGATTGCTCCACTACTCTTATAACCCTGCCTGGGCCTGGTGAGTCTTCTCAGTGAGCAGACGCATGTGGACAGGCGTGGGGAAGGAGCGTGGGGCAGATCTTGATGCTCACCCTCCCCCGGATGAGAACCCACGAGTGTTGCCGTGGAATGTGATCTATTCTTTTTCTTCAATGCGAAGAGTTGTGACCGATATTTCTATGCCAGGATTTTAATTGGAAGCTGCAAAGAATGTGAATCCGTTTATCCTCTTTGTTGTTGTGGTGAGATACACGTACTGTAGAAAAAATTACCATTTTAATGATTCTTAAATGTACAGTTATGATTGTGCAGCCATCAGCACCACTCGTCTCCAGAACATTTTCTTCTTGCTCGGTTGGAAATTTGTGGGCACTGAACGCCACCCCACCCCCTCTCTCTCCAGCCCCAAAAGCACCGCTGGCCACTCTCGGAATCCAAGTGGGTGTCCTGTTATGACGGGCTCATCCCACTTGGCAGGGCATCTGAGGTCTCGCTCATGTCAGGCACAGGCCAAAGTTTCCTCCCCTCTTCAGAAAGGCAGAGTGGGATTCCATGGCTCGTAGGAACCGCGTTCTGTGTGTGCACTCATCTGTCGACGGGCACTTGGGCTGCTCTGTATCTGGCTACCGGGACTGACGCTGCTGTGAATGCAGCTGCGCGGACATCTGTTCAGGCCCTTTCTTTCTATTGTTTCAGATCTATCCCTGGAAGCAGGATTTCTGGATTGTATGAGAATCCTGTGCTCAATTTTTCGAGGAATCACCTTACCATTTTCTGCCGCAGCCACATCATTTTACATTCCCAGCAGCAATGCACAAGGTTTCCCGTTTCTCCACATGCTTGCTGAAACTTGTTAATTTGGTGTTTTTTTTTTCTTTTTAATAATTTTTGTGCCCAAGATTGTGAATCCGAGAAACCGCCAAGGAGCCGACAGCGATGCAAGTGCATGAGGGTTTATTAGCAAGCTCGAGCTCAGGTCCAAGTATACCCGCCACAGCGGAGCAGAGACTTGGACCCCGAAGTGGGTTACAGCTGGGTTTTTTTATAGGCTGGTCTAGGGGATTTTCAGAAGGGGGGGAGGAATTTCTCAAGTTCTGTTTACATTCTGATATGGGGCTTTCAAGGGCATTGAGCTCTGTTCTCATTCTAATATGGGACTTTCTACCATGGACGTGGGCTCTGTTGTCTTTCTGATATGGGATTCTCTGCCAAGGGCAATTCTGAGCTCTGTTGTCTTTCTGATATGGGATTCCCTGCCGAGGACATTCTGCAGTTTTTCCCATAAAGTTCAGCTCTTATGCACAGGGGCCTAAGATGGCTGTACTTGTGCTAATGCTAAACTTTAGGTGGGATGGCCTTAATTTTTCTCGGCCTCACAATAATAGCCACTTAAAATGAGTGTGGAGAGATATCTCAGGTGGTTCTGATTTGCATTTTCTAATGACTAGTGCTGTTGAGCATCTTTTCATGTGCTTCTTGGTCATTGTATATCTTCTTTGGAGAAATGTCTGTTTAAGTCCTTTGCTGATTTTCTCATCAGGCTATTTGTGTTTTTTGTTGTTGACTTGTAGAAGTTCTTTATATATTCTGGATCTCATGTTCATATCAGATAACACGATTTAAAAATATTTTCTTTCATTCTGTATGTTGTCTTTTTTTTACCCTGTAGATGATGTCCTTTGATGGACAGTTTTCAGTTTTGCTAAAGTCCAAGTTTCTTTTGTTTCCTGTGCTTTTAGTGTCATTTCTAAGAAGTGATTGCCATATCCAACATCATGAAACCTTTCTCCTGTATTTTCTTCTCAGACTTTTTATAGTATTTTTTACCTTTATAGTATATTTATTTTATAGTATTTTTACCTGATCATTAGTATAAATGATCACATGGATTACCTTTTAATAGTATGAATAAGAAGATGAACCTATATTAACTAGCTGGTGAAAAATTAAACTATAAAAAAATGAAAGTAGCATATTTCATGGGAGCACTTCTCTAGTTATAAAAAATTAAGTTATAGTAAAACTGCTCTTACGTTCTTGAGATAATGCAAAGAGTTTGCTGAACATTGATGTGCGTTAGGAATGAGCAAAGCTGATAGAAGCATGGTCTGCTGATAGATAGTAGATAAGGGAGTATACAAGGTGATTAAAATAATGTAGGAATAACCCATAAGGATGAAAAATTCCAACTCCATAAAATGTTTTGTTGCTTTTGAATCACAATCACATGGGTCTCAAACCCCAGTTACCTTGAAAAATTTTCCAGATTCTTCTCCTCCTCCAATTGATTGCTTAAGTCTAAAATTTTTGTCTTATTTTTCACATGCATATTCTGTGTGTGTGTGTGCTCTGTGGTTTTGTTTTATTTTTTGAGAGAGAGAGAGATAGAGCATGAACGAGGGAGGGGCAGAGGGAGAGAATCTTAAGATCCCCCTCTGGCGGGGGGCTCCATCATGACCTTGAGATCTTGACCTGAACTGAAATCAATAGTCGGCCACTTTACCAAGTGAACCACCCTGGTTCCCCTCTTTTTTTTTTTTTCCCTCTCTTTAATTAGGGTTATCGCAGTTCCTCATGCACTGTTGTCAAAGTAATCTTGTTAAAGCAGAACTCAGATAATACGCTTCCTGACTTCAAACCACCCAAGGCTGCTCTTGTCCTCTGCAATATTTATGCATTTATTCATTTAAAAATACTCATTGAGTACCTTCTGTGTGCAAGTGGCTGTTTTTTAGGCACTAGCGATGCAACAGTGAACAAAAATGAAAGCGTTTACCCTCGTGGAGTTTATATTTTCTTGGAGGAGTAGACAGTAAGTAGTTAAACATAGTGTATATTGTGTGGGGATAAAAGAACGGAGATGATACCCGACTAGAAATGAAGGTGGCAATGCCCTAGCCTCCAGGAAAGGCTTCACCGGGAAGGGAACATTCGCGCAGAAGGCTGAAGAAGTAAGGCAGCAAGGTTTACCAAAGAACAGGGGAAAGTGTTCTCAGGAAGTCAAGAGCAAGTACAGAGGTTCCATGCTGGGAGTGTGGCTGGTGCTCCTGGGGATCATCGATGGGGCCGTCTGGCTGGCAGGGTGACAAGAGAGCAGTAGTGCCTGAAGTCGAAGAGTTTGCAGAGCACAGGATCTTGCAGGGCCTGTAGGCCCGTGGTGAGGACTTCAACTCTTCCTGAGTCAGATAGAAGCCATTGAGGCATTTTGAGCAGAAGAGTGACGACCTGGCTTCTGTTTTAAGACGATAACTGCGGTCACGCCGTTGAAACAGTGTCCTGGGGTAGGAGCAGGGGCTGCATCAGAGTTAGGGGCTGTTGTAAGAATACAGGCAGGAGATGGAGGCTGTCAGTGGAGGGGGTTACAGGGGTGCGTTTTCTCCCGTCTACCCTTCGAGTCCCATTCCAGCTCAGATGAGGGGGCAGTTGGAGTGGATGATAGTACTTGGGGCGAACAGGAAAATGAGAGTAGGCTCACGGATGAAACCCTGGGAAATCACAAGCTGAGGGTGCCTGCGATTCCAGGTACGGTGTTTCAGTGAGGTTAGGCTTCCCGATCTTGGAGCGCCCTGTACCTTTGGCCCCTGGCCCTTTGCCTGAGCATTTGCTTCATGTTTACATGTCAAAAATCTATTAAATTATTTAAAACCCATCTCAGATACTACTGCCTTCATAAATACGGTCGTCAGATAGCAAGCAAACATACAGAAGGCCCAATTAAATTTGAACCTCAGCTAAACAATGAGTGATTTTTCAGTGCAAGTATGTCCCAAAGACTGCATGGAACATAGCAATACTATTTTTTTTCCCATTGCTTATTGAAATTCAAATTCAGCTGGGCATCTTGAATTTTATCTGGCAAACCTATTCATAAACTATTCTGAATGCTGAAGTTAGACGTTTCAGTCAGGATGGGTTGTGTTATTCCATGGTGAAACAGAGCCCCAAAGTCTTAGGGGCTCAGACAACGAAGTTTTATTTCCTGCTCGTACCACATGTACTTTATGGGGCCGCAGAGAAGTCCTAGTAATTATAGCTCTTCAGAGACAGCCATTTCAAAGTTGTTCCTTACTCGGCCAGAGGGGGAAAGAGAGAGTTCTGCAGAGCCTCACGTTGGCCATTAAATGCTCTGGGCTGGAAGCAACACAACCACTGCCATTTGCAACTCATTGGCTGGAAACAATCCCTCAGGCTGGTCAACCAAAGGGGAGCCAGATGTTCCTCCTACCGAATCCTGGGAAGGGAGGGAGCGGTGGGAACGGAGCTACGTAGAGAATAGCACCTAATTCCTAGGTAGGAACCACCACAGGTGAGCCTGAGGGAGTGTATTTGTAATTCTCTAATGATATTTATCTTAACTTATGGCATAACCATCTCTCACTTATTTAATTCTTTAGGGCTAAGAAGTTGTTTGAAGGGTAGATCCCAGAATTATATTGACTGAGCGTAGAATGCCAGTACCTGTGTGTTAAGTTGCTCTGACGTTTTGTGCTCCAGGCCAGTCCCAGCCCAGCGTGAAGGTGTGATCACCTCTAGGCTGAGATGTCCTTGGCCGTAGCCGTCACTGGTCCTGGAGGTTCACAGGCTCTCTCCTCCTCTCGTGTGCTTGACAGTCCCCTCTTGGTGTTTTGTCCTGGAGCCTCCATCAGCAGACAGTGAGCCGATTCCTTTGCCCTGGACACTGTAACTTCTCTGCTCTTCGCTCCTCTTCCTTGCTGCCAGCTGGGAAGAACTAGTATGGTGCTAGTTTTCTTAATTTTCTTAACCTTTTTGTTCTGTGCTATCCTTTCAGCCAGACCAGATAAATAAATGTTCCTACAGATAAATGTCCAAACCCACAGATAATTAATATATGGGGAAATATATCGACTGCTCAAATGAGAGACTCCTTTTTGAATCAATTGGGAATAAATAACCACATTTTGGCTGGTTTCTGCTTGGAGTAGACCTCATTTTCCAACAACCAAGAAGATACATTCTAATAACTGCCAAGAAGTAGGAAATGGAAGGAATTTGAGGGATTCAAACTCCAAGTGAAGGCTGAATTTAAATGACCACTTTTGTGTCTGAAAAGGAATGGGTTAGAGCCTCTGGTCTGTACTATGTCAAGGAAAATCTGTGCCGCTTGCGGACCTTACAGCAGTGCAGCAGTTCCCACCTCTTGGGGCGAGAAGGAGGCAAGACCAGGTAAGGTAGCCTCTTGCTGCTACTTTGTATTCGCTGGGGGAATCCGTGCGTCATTGAGAGCATCAGTTGGGATGGTCATCCAATTATTATATTCTGTAACTGATTCCGAAAAATTAGTTTTCATATCAGCACCCATCTTATGACTTTTTACCCACCTATTTAGTAATATTTAAGAATTCTGATCAAGTTTAATTAATGATCCAGAATATTCAAGTTAGCTATTATTTCAATAACTTGATTAAATTAAAGAACCAGGTTGGGAAAATGTTGGAACTATGAGGAAGAAGAGTCTTTAACCCAAACTCAACCAAAATCTGTATTAAAGAAATTGCTGGGGCGCCTGGGTGGCTCAGTGGTTGAGCATCTGCCTTTGGCTCAGGTCACGATCCTGGGGTCCTGGGATGGAGCCCTGCTTTGAGTTCCCTGCTCATGGGGAGCCTGCTTCTCCCTCTCTCTCTCTCTCTGTGTCTCTCGTGAATAAATAAGTAAAATCTTAAAAAAAGAAAAATTACTCTCTTTAAAATGACTTTGTTGTTGTTGGAAAGGATTAAGTATATACTGAAGATTAAAGAAACGGAATTCAGAAAATGAAGAAATAAAAGTACCCTGAAACGCATTATATTGGTCAAAATTACTTCCAAACTGGTTTTTTGCCTTGATGCTCAGTGAAGAGAAAGTGCAAATAAAGTTTGGTTGGTTGAGAAAATTATATGTCTATTTCTATATCTTTGACTTTATAACTTTCTTTTTTTTTTGACTTTATAACTTTCAAAAGAGAATTTTTATTTTGCACTCTAAGTGGCATTATCTTTATTGCCAGAAAAGGAACATCACTGAAGGTCTTATTATAAATCTTTAATAACTTCTACCAGTTCATTGATTATTATTAATTCAACTAATTATTCAGAGTTGTTTGGTTTCTATCTATTTTATGCTAGTTGATGACTCATCTAGTTATTCAAAAAGTATTTTTGATCAGTGCTCGCAATGTGCCAGGCCTGTGTGGGGTGCTGGTTTACCTGGGAAAGACTCAAGGCTTCAGACAAGGCAATCCCAACTAGCTTCATGCTTGAAAGAGATTAATGACTATGATTTATTTATAATTGCATTGCATTCTGGGTTACAGAAAAGGAAGTTACATGTTAAATTAATTGCCTGGTGGAGAGATGACTATTTAGATTATATTTAGAAGCAAACTTTTACAAAATAGTTATAGCTATGGCCTAACTCAAGTAAGAGAAACTTTGAATAAAGATTTTGTAGGCTTTGCTTCCAAAAATACTGAAACAGATTTTTGATAAACAATGCATTACTATTATCTAAGCATATATTTACTATGTACACCTACTAGTATGACACATGTTAAATACTCAGAAATTTAAAAGTCATTATAAAATTTTGTTTTTGGTGCTTGATTGATTTTCCCATCATAGCCATGCTTTTCATTTTTTCTTAAATTACTCATTAAAAAAATCAGCATTCATTGTGGCAGTTATGGGAGGGTGAATGATGAATAGCAAGAAGATATTAGATTTTTGGAGAGAGGAATCCCAAATTACTTGGCTACAGAGCTCATTTTGGTCTTTGGCAATCTCATATTATACATTTTTAACAAAGAGTCGTCATTCAAATATGGAAGATAAATGCAGAGATTAAAGCAAAATTGGAAATGATGATTGAGGATTTGAGATAACTTTTTTATGCATTATAGATTAAAGGCCATCAAAGTGTCAGAAAATCTTAACATACTGTCACGTATACAACTAGGACAAACTTCTATTATAAAACAGGAGTCATGTGAAAAGAGAGGATTTTATTTTTTTTAAATATTTTTTTAAATTTTTATTTATGATAGTCACAGAGAGAGAGAGGCAGAGACACAGGCAGAGGGAGAAGCAGGCTCCATGCACCGGGAGCCGGATGTGGGATTCGATCCCGGGTCTCCAGGATCGCGCCCTGGGCCAAAGGCAGGCGCCAAACCGCTGCGCCACCCAGAGATCCCCAAGAGAGGATTTTAAAAATGAAAATGAAAAAACGATTTATCCAATAGGATGTGTGATTTACTAAGTCAATCTTTCTTAGTGGTATTTTTGAGAAAACAGAAGAGCCAAAAGCATAGAGCTGTACCTACAATTCATCAGTTACAACTCAGATTGGTGAAAGAGCTCTCTGCTGAGACAACTCCATTATTAGCATTTATTTATTTTTAATTTCATGCATCTTTACATAGGTTAACCTCAATGTTATTTTCTTGGTGCAGTCTTCTCATTATGTCATTTCACCATTGACCTATGATTTCCTTTCTTTTTTGAACTATGATTTTCTTCTCATGCATTATATATATGAATGATTTTTTTAGCTTGTAATTAGCAATACTTCTAAAGAGAAAAATGTGACCCATAAAAAGCTTTTACTTTATATTTTTGGGAAAAATTCTAGATTTTTTAAAACAGATTTTATTTTTAAGTAATCTCTACATCCAATGTGGGGGCTTGAATTTATAATGCTGAGATCAAATGCCACATGACTTAACAACTGAGCCAGCCAGGTGCCTCTAGATTCTTTTAAGTCCTTCCAGTTACACTTTGTAGTATTTACTAAAAGAATTTTATCTTACAAATGAAAGAATTAAGTATTCCACGCTTGTTAAATGGAAACAAAAGGAGACAACAAAAATACAGATAATAGAGTAACAATTCCCTCAGAACCCTATGCTTACTTGATAACCACCATTACTATATGGATGGATATTGTTCTATATTTTTCACATGTTCACACATCTTTACCATATGTATACAGAAATACCTACTGCATGGTTATATTTTACAAAACTCAAATCATAAAATGTTTGTTCTTTTTTTTTTACTTGCCAATATACATATACTGTCATTTCATATGCCTGAATGTATATAGATTTATATGGTAATTTTCACAGTTATATAATATTCCACAGAAAGCTGCATCAACCAGTTCCCATTTTGAAAATTTGAATATCTGTTAAAGGCAGTAATGAGTGTGTTAAGAGCATGGTTCTTCACTCTAGACTTCCTTGGTTCAAATGTCAGCTCTGTGACTAACTGATAAATGATCTTGGGGAAGTTTCTTAGTCACTCTATTGCTCGGTTTCTTCACGGGTAAAACAGAAATTATAATAGTAGTGATCTCAGGGATCTTGTGAGAATTTAATGGATCAGTGATGAAAATTATAACATTTGAGAAGTTAAGATTAATCTTGGGCTGTAAGAGCAGAGTGACACTTCATATACTCTCTCATTGCTGATGTAGCAAAATCCTACAGGCACGAAAAGCCTAAAACAAACATTTTGCTTGGCCTGACCCTTAGACGCTGAAATCTACACACACACTGAATTGCACAGAAAGTGCAGAGTAGTATCCTGGATCCATCTCATGTCCTTATTGGATTAAGTATTTAGCCCCTCAAACTATCTAATGGTAGAAAGGATGAATCTTCTCCGAGGCAAAGATTTTCCCTAAATGATAGATTTTATGTATCATAGGGCACTAGCCTATGGAAAAGTAAAATGTATCACAATAAAACCAAAAAGGTCAGGAATTGACCTATTCAATTCCAGGCTCTTGAATTATTTGAAAAGAGGTAAAAGTAATACTTTAAGATAACTTTAAAAAATAAACGAGGCATTTTGCAATCCAAAGGTCACCGTTAATATATACAAAAATACCTAACTAAAACATTAATAACTACATAGAGAACAACTTTAAAAATACTTCATTAATCCATAAAATGAGCAGGAAAGAGGAATTAAGGGAGAAATAGGGAATAAGAAAAAGATAATAGACCTAAAACAAAGTATATCAGTAGACATGTTATTTATATAATATACTGCAATTAACATATTATTTAATTAAATTTAAAAAATAAAGAAACAAGACCTAACTATATGCCAGACACTGTTCTGTGTACTTGTATAGCTTCTAAGAAGCCACTACTTAGCCCAAGACCACAAAGATTTCATTTAGGACTATTATCCATTTTAAGTTAATTTTGATATAAAGGGGCCCCTGGGTGGCTCAGTGGTTGAACATCTGTCTTCGGCCCAGGGCATTACCCTGGGGTCCTGGGATCGAGTCCCTCATTGTTCTCCCTGCATGGAGCCTGCTGCTCCCTCTGCCTGTGTCTCTCTGCCTTTCTCTTTGTGTCTCTCATGAATAAATAAATAAAATCTTTAAAATAAATAATTTTGATATGTAGTCCAAGTTAAAGGACCAACTTCCTTCTTTTGAAATGTGGGTATTCCAGCACCACATGTTGAAAGGACAATTATTTCCCCCCATTGCATTGGCTTAGTACCCTTGTTAGAATCAACTGACCGTAAATTTAAGGGTTTCTGGAATTGCAATCCTATTCCATTAATAGGTATATATCTATTCTTATGCCACTACTTCACTGTCTTGATTACTATCATTTTGTCTTTGAGGTGAATCCTCCAACTTCGTTTTTCCTCCAAGTGGTTTTGACTACCCTATGTCCCTTGAATTTCCAAGGGGTCTAGAGTATCAGCTTGTCAATGTCAGCAAAAAAAGGCAGCTGACATTTTGATAGCGATTTTATTGAGTCTGTAAATGGAGTGGGAAATATTGTCATTGTCACAGCATAAAGTCTTCTAATTCATGAACGTGGATTTATTTATTACATTTAGTTAGAGATATTTTTAAGCTTGAAAATATTTGTAATTATTAATGTACAAACCTCACACTTCTTTAAATTCATTCTTAAATATTTTAGATGCTATTTTCAGTGGAATTATTTCGTTTTTTGAATTGTGCTTTGCTAGTGTATAGAAGTACAGTTGATTGTTGCATATTTATCTCATATCTTGCAAACTTGCTAAACTGGTTTAGGAGTTATAAGTTTTTGAAGTGGATTCCTTCTCATCGTGATCATATCATCTGCAAATAGAGACACTTCTTCTTTTCTAATTTGGGTGCTTTTTATTTCTTTTTCTTGCATAATTTTCCTAGTTAGAACTTCCAATGCAACTTTGAATGAAGGTGGCAAGAGTGGATGTTCTTGTCTTGTTCCTGGTATTAGAGTTTGTTCCTGATCTTAAGTATGACATTAGCTGTGGGTTTTTTTATACATTCCCTTTAACAAATAAGGAAGTTTCCTTCTATTCTTAGATTATTTCAGTGTTTTTATTATGAAGGAGCGTTCAGTTTTGTCAAATGCCTTTTATGCTTTGGTTAAAATGGTAATGTGTTTTTTGTCCTATATTCTATTAATAGAATATATTACTATGATTAATTTTCAGATTTAATTTAGCCTTCTGTTGCTGAGCTAAATTCAGTTGGTTATAATATATAATCCTTTTTTATATTTTGTTCAATTTATTTTACTAGTATTTTGTTGACGATTTTTTCTGTATTCAAAAAGAATACTTTGTAGATTTTTTAAATTATTTTTTTCTCTGGTTTTGTTAACAGTGTAATAATGGATTCACAGAATGAATTGGAAAGTGTTCCCTCCTCTTCTGTTGTTTTGGAATAGTTTGTGAAGAATTGGTATTCTTTAAATGTTTAAGGAATTCGCTAGTGAAACTATGTAGACTTTTTTTGGGGGGGGGAAAGGGGGGTGATAGTTCTAAAAATTACCAAAATCTGGCTGATACTCTATATCCCTTGGAAATTCAAGGGACATAGGGTAGTCAAAACCACTTGGAGGAAAAACGAAGTTGGAGGATTCACCTCAAAGACAAAATGATAGTAATCAAGACAGTGAAGTAATATATTAATGGAATAGGATTGCAATTCCAGAAACCCTTAAGTTTATGGTCAGTTGATTCTAACAAGGGTACTAAGCCAATCTCTTCACTTGTTATAGGTCTGTTGAGGTTTTCTATTTAGACCACTGATAACATACAGGAACAGAATCATTAAAGGGTAGAAATTCTAAATACCTCTAGTCAGACTCCGAGATAACAATATAGACCTCTTTCTATCAGTTTTCCTTAGAGTTTTTCATGAATGAGCTCCATGGATTTGTGAAGTAGTACCAGGGAACTGTCTGAGATCACTGTCTTGATCTCAACAATTTGGGATTGCTGAGAAATGGAATAGAAACGGAAACATGTGTAGCAGCCATGGCTTGGCCTAAGCACAATGGTTATAACTGCAGTCGGTTGGTAGATCCTTTGGTGGTAAATTTAGGGAAGGACAAACTTGTAAAACTGACAGATTTTGTTAAATGAGTTTTTGAAGTATTAATAAATATCCAGTAAATATTAATTCTATTTTGAATAGTTCATGCAAATGAAGATACTTTTATTTCAGCCATTTTTACCCTATGAATTATACATAGACCACTCCAAGCATCGTTCTGTTGGCAATTTTCATAGATCAAGAATAGATTTTGAAGGGGAAATAAAACCGCTGTTACAGGCTAGTGTTTAAAGGACTGTAATCTACTTACCCATGTCTTTCTTGCAGATAACTCGTGAGCCTGTTACCAAAATTTTACCTGGCAGCAGTTTAATTCAGAGGAATGCATTCCAGTTAAGAATCAATAGTTATGCCCAAATGGGTTTAGTGAAAGCCTGGAGGGATGGTGGCTACTGGCAAAGGATCAGAAATCCGAAAGGTTTCTAAGAGCTGGTATTTTCTAGCTGGTGACACTGCGAAATGCACTCAGATATGTGTGGGGCTGGGGGTAAAATCTGAGCTGTGACACCTCAGATATTTATATGATAACGTAACCAGAGGGGTCCTCAAAATGAATGCTGATTTATTGTGGACAAAGCGAAGTGACACGGATTCAGTTGTAGCTGGTGTTGTGTGGGGCTGGGCTGAGTGCGCAGAGGCAGGACCAACACGTACATGTGCTGAAAATCATGCAAAGTCCAGATCAGGAATCCCACTGAAAATACATAGGAAAACCCACCCCCACAACAAAATATCAGGCTAATAATGTTCAGGTGCTGGTCTGTATTCTCCGCAAATGACCGAAGAGGAGCCAGCCCCGTAATGGAGCTTAAGGCGTGTATTGCGGGGAACTCTGTAAAAGAGACAGTTTTGGGAATTCCTGAATCCAGGTACCGTTCGGTTGTTCTTGTTTCATACTGGTTCTTTAAAATTCCAATAAAGAGGAAGCACCTTTCCCATCGCGGTTTGGGAACAACACATGGGGTCTGTCTCACAGGAGCAGCAACAGCCTTTGCATCGAGTCTCAGGGCATTTTTGAAATGAGGTCATAGGAAAAGCTTACTTAACAGAAGGTCTAGCAAAACTATAAGTGTTTTTAACACAAACACTTAGCATTTCAAATTTTTAGGTTTCAGCAAATGAGCTCATCTTCTGCTTTACATAATTTATATTTTCCAAGTCATTGAAGTTAGAGTCTCCAAGTGCAGTGGTGAGATTTTCTAAATCGCGCTCAAGATTGTGTCACCAGCTTCTTTAAAAACAAACGGAACAAAAATGGTTGGAATGAGTAAGTAGCAGTGGATATTTTTTACATGGGTTATGTATCTCATATTTTTGAGTTTCAACAATCCATAGAGATACGCGTGTGCTCGATGCTACATTTACCGCTTCTTTATTCTCCAGCTGTAAGCGGCTGGTATTAAAACAAATTTATTAATTTGCAGAAACTTAACTGCAGTTGTTCCAAATGAGAAGTGTTCTTTTGTCACCATCTGGTTGACTTTCAGCTTAGGAATCCCATTTAAAAAATAGGTTCCTAGCAAGAACTCTGTTTATTCCCCATAATAATGTTACGGTAATTTCTCTCTTACCTGGATGACCTATATCAGTCCTTTTCCCTTTGGGGTTTCTGGTCAAGGGAGCTGTACATGTAAGGAACAACAGACAAAAAGGAAATAAGACATAGGCTTTATTAATTAATAGGAAAGACCATGAAAGCAGCAACACCTGATTTTCTTCTTTCATCTCTTCCCCTCTGTGTCATCCATCCTTCCCCCGATGGGCTTCTCCACAGGCCTCGGGGCAAGGGGAGCACGCTGTCGTCCTCTAACTGAACAGTACGCCGCATGCTCAGGCTTCCTGCATGAGGAAGGAGGGCAAGTCTGGATCTGTAGGTCCATGTTTACAACCAGCCAAGTGGGTCTGCTTGATGAGGACAAGTTAGAGGAGGAGAGAGCTTCCTACTCTTCAGCACGGGAAGGAAAGAGGAAGCAAGTCAGGCCCTTAGCCTTTTCCATCTCCAGGAAACCATGTCTCCCACATGAATGTCCCAGGTTTTTTTTTTTTTTTTAAGATTTTATTTATTTATTCATGGATTCATGGGAGACACAGGCAGAGGGAGAAGCAGGCTCCATGCAGGGAGCCCGACCTGGGACTCGATCCCGGATCCCAGGATCAGGCCCTGGGCTGAAGGAGGCGCTAAACCGCTGAGCCACCGGGGCTGCCCCCCCCCCCTTTTTTTTTGCATCAATCGACCTCACTTGAAGGAGCTGAAAATGTTCCCTGCCACTAACCTGCCAATAGGGAGAGGCGGTGAAGGTACCTCTTCCAATAAAAGGAAGCCAAAACAAAAGGAGAAGGAGAGGTTTCCTGACTTGATGAGTAGGCAATACAGATGCCATTAAGTCTGTTCTCTCTACTCAGAATCTAACGTTTCACAGGAAGGCCTTTTTGGGTTTTCTTGAGGAGTTCTAGCAGCCGTGGCCGTCTGGTTTTAAGTCTGCGCGTACCTTGCGGTGGGAAATCAGAACAAAGAGGCGTAATGATGTTGGGCAAGACATAGCTGCCAACAGTGGGAGAGCAAGAGAGGAGAGAACGGAGGCATACAAGTGGGCAGTAGCTCCAGAGGCGGGACTTTAGGCGCCCTTGTGTGTGGGTCAAGGAGGGTCTCCATAGGGCACACACAGGCCACCATGTAGGTGGAAAGCCACGGCTTCAAGTACTCGGCAAGACTTGGTTAGCAGATCTTGGAGTCCATATGGTCAAGTCTTTTACGAATGAAGAAACTGAGATCAAATACTGTGTCACAGAAGATGGGAAGGCCACGTAATACATTTTAGGAAGGTGTTTGTATGACGTGTATTTTTTTCTTTTTCTTTTGACATGACAATTATTTTTGAAGAGTTCTAGCAGGCTTGGTCGTCTGGTTTTTTGAGACAAGGTAAACTGGCTCGATGGACAACTTAGCCGTTCTCTGGGTTTCCCTATAAGGCTCTAGTCCCAGACTTGGGGCGCCGCCCTCTTGACCTCGTAAGTCCCCAGGGCCTCGCCACCAAATGCTGTCATGTTGGGGTCCAGGTGTCACCGTGAGGTTTGTGGGAACACAGACATTCGTCTGTGGTGGAGGAGCAGATGTGCCCGTAACGCCCTCATGGCTGAGTGGCACCCACGCTGGGGATGCTGTAAACCCAGAATCCATGGCTTTGAAGGACTTTAAGTGGCTGTGAGATTCCACTGCTCTTGATGGCACTGTCTCCTCTGCAACTGCTGGCAGGTGGCCCCATCACGCTGCCTCTTGGCTGCCACCACCCCTCATGCCCCGTGGACACAGCCCATGGCTGGGGAGGTAGGGCTGCTTTCCCCCAGCAAGCAAATTCAGAGCAGAAGTATGTTCTTTGGTCAGAAACAGTCTTGCATGATCCCGGGGGGTGTGACCCACGTGCCAGTCCCTGTGAGTGACACTCTGGAACCAGGTGGGGCCCATCTGTGTGACTGCACCTGCTGGCTCCACACCGCAAAATTTGCCAGAACATGAATTTTACCAAGGCGGCCAGAGTAATAAATTTCCTTTCTTTATGATTCTGGAGGAGAAGATGGCAACGAAGTTCTCTGCTAAGCAGGAATTGAGATGCTTTAACTCAATGCTGCTAAACTCTGCAGACCTCTAGTCTGCAAAGGAGCCTGACAAAGTGAGCTCTAGTCTGCAAAGGAGCTTGTGGACAAAGTGAGTTCTTCATTCGAGCGCTGTCCGAGGACTCCGTTTGACAGGCCGTTTCCATGTCTCTTGCTCTCGGTTTCTGCGCTACTACTTGAAAGTAGTTTCCCATGTGGTTCGGGGGAAAATTAGTTTGTATTCGAGGAGGTTTCATTTACATTCTGCAACTGTGTTTGTAGGAATAAATCCAGAGATGTCTACACAAATATTTTAGATTTAATACTGGTTTAATTCAGAAAACATAAAGTTTTACATAATGTTTATTATTGTTGCCGTTGTGGTTCTTTCTGGAAGCAGGAGTTTATATTTTAAGTTCTTTCGGTGTCTATTAATTTATGGACACTAAGGGACTTAATTCTTGGACACACCTACAACCTTGAATGATATGGGCTCATTACTACCCAAATAGGTAGTGTTCCCATTTCATGTAACCTAGTAATAAATGGGAATGAAACTTAATCTGCTTCAGTGTACTTTAATTTGTATTGTAGTTCCTGTTTAAGAAGAGGCACAAAACACATATTCTGGTAATTTTTTTTTTTCTCATTTGCTTTTCATGGGAGATACAGAATTTCCAAATCTATACAATTCTTGAAAATCATGCTACGTGCGTTAAAACTATTTCTTGGGATGCCTGGGTAGCTCAGTCGGTCAAGTGTCGGCCTGCCTTTGGCTCGGGTCATGACCTCCAGGTCCTGTGATGCTCGAGCCCCAAGGCATCTCCCTCTCTCCCCACCGCTGGTGCTCTCTCTCATTCTGTGTCTTGTCTCTTAAATAAATGAGTAAAATTAAAAAAAAAATAAAATAAAACTATTTTTTGTGGTTATTATGGCCCCACCATACATATCGCTTGTGAAACTATGATAATGCTTTGAAACAAAACAGTAAACGCGGGTATTTAAGATCTTAATGAAGCCTTTGCTACAGTGCTGATTAGCAAATAAGATTCTGAATACAGACGATATCAATGCACATCTGACGTATCAGAAAAGCATGCTGTTTCTAAAGAAGTGACCCTCATCTCTTTCACAGATTGGATCCTGTTTTAGAACTCATAATTCCAGATTCATTACTAAAAAAAGCACGGTCAGCGCTGCGGTGTAGTGGCTGAGTCGTTAGGACGTACCCTGCTCTACCTGTATTCAGACCTTGGCCTTGGAACTTACGTGGATCCTCATCCGTGTGAACTTGAGCAAGGTGTTAAATTCTTTGGCTTATGTTGAAATGCTTAATATAACAATAAATGTAAACTACCCTTTGTCAGTTCATAGCAAATTCTGATACTGCTTTAGTGTGTGTGTGTCTGTGGGGGGGGGGGGGTTGTAAATGGGTTAGTTTGCTGGGCTTCCCATAATAAAATACCACAAGCTGGGTGGCTTTGACAACAGAAATTTATTGTTCTGTAGATCTGGAAGCTAGAAATCTAAGATAGAAATATCAGCAGTCGTGGTTTCTTCGGAGGCCTCTGTCCTTGCTGTGCGGAGAGCCAGGCTCTCGTTGAGCCTCACACGTCTTTGTTGTGTGCAGGTCTCTCTCTGTGGGTCCAGATTTACGCGTCTTCGATTGTTGTGGCTTCTAGTTCTAATAATAGTCCAGTGAGGTTACAAATTGAGCTTAAGGGTGTGTCAAGTACTTTGCCTAGCATCACACAGCTGTTTTGAGGAAGGGGTCGGACGGCTCCTACTCACCGCATCTTCCCAACACACATAAATCTTCAATTATTTCATGAGATGATCTTAGACCTCCTGACTCGAGTCCACGAGGGTCCTGTATACAACTGCCCCTTGTGCTACTGTCACCGCCATTGGTGGAACATTTCTTAAGCTTTACTGGAGTTTAAGGATTTTTTTTTTTTTTTTTTGAGCAAAACAAAAACCGAAGCAAGACCCACACTGTTTTGCAACTTAGAGTTCAGTTCACAACTATCGCTTCCCCCCCGGCACCTGCAGACCTCTGAAACAGGAAGGTTTGTCATTCCTGTTGTATCTCTTGGGCCTGATGAGGACAAGAGCAAATTATTATTATTATTATTATTATTGTTATTGTTATTATTTTTAAGAGCAAATTAAATCTTGCTCAGCATTGACTCTATACCTTGATTATAGTCAGAGTCCATGGGGACTAAAATTAAATCCGTAGACGAAGATAACCCTGCTGTTAATAAAGAGCCTCTCAGATGGCCTTTGCCTTTGAAGTGTTACTAGATCCATTTTCAGATAAAGCTTCTCAGAAGATTTTTGGGCAAAAAAAAAAAAAAAGAAAAATCAAAGTTACTTTTTTGGCTGATGCCTTGTTATGGCTTCCCTGTTTCACAAGACTCTGTTTCCAGTGCTTGAAAAGCCAGATTGATTTTTTGAGTAAATGCCATGAGATATGTCATAACCATGAAGAAACCTTGTTTTAGATTTCAAAGCACCCGGCCCTGGTGGTAGGGAAAAGCAAGGTTACACCCCATGTGAAGTTCAGGGGTATAGACTGTTGCTTTGTTTTTGCTGTTGATTACAAACGTGCAGCTTTTTTTTTCTTCCCTTTGAAGCGTATCTAAAACTATAGCCTTCAGTGATTTACGGGATGATTTCCAAATATACGTATGGTTTCGTTCTTTTCGAACGTTCTTTTCGAATGAAGGTGGTCAGTAAAATTGTACAGATAACGTCTTCCCGTTCGCAATGAAGATGAAGTTAGATTCCATTAATTCAGAAAATTAGAATGGCATTTTTTTTTTTTTTTTTTTTTTGGTTTGCAAGGCAAGATTACTGATTCTATGGGTTTTATTTCATAGCTTGAGCTTTGATGGGTGACAGACGTATTCAGAGAACAAATGAATGAGCTAAAGAATTGCTGAAGTTGATGTATCCATTACTGAACGCTGAGAAAATGTAAACAGGTCTCCTCCTGCCTTCTGGGCCTCAAATGCAAATGGTGTAAATAGGGTCCGAAGGATTCAGTTGCTGACAGAGGTTGGCCGAGTGCAAATGCAGCTTCACTAGGTGACCTGTCTGAGCAGGGCAGGACTTACAGTGTCCACGCCAACGACTCCCTGCCCTTCAATCTAATCTTCCTAAGGTTGCAAAAACATTGATGCTCTGGGTGGCCCAGTGACCGCCCGCCAACTGGCAGCCCAGGTCTGGCCTGAGATCCGGGAGGCTGCCTGCAGGGTGTGTGCCAGGGAGGCTGCGGTCGCGGCCTGGTTGGGGGTCCCCTCCTCCGCGCCCAGGTTGTTCCCCTTCTTTCCTGTGCTTTTCCCCTCGAGTTTGATGGTTTGCACTACTTGGTTACGTAATGTCACTCGGGCACAAGTGATGGGAGGCTGACCCAGGTTGCCGGCAGGGGTCTTGGTGTCTGGGACCTGGGGTCCAGCGGGGAGGAGGCCCTGTGGGCCCCTGACCCATGAGTTCAGGCAGGTTGGTGTCCAGCTGGCAGAGGAACAAGGTTGCTGTTTTCTGCAATCAGCTGCTAGGCGTGCGGACCAGCCTGGGGGGTGGGGGTGGTAGAGGAGGGGCCTGCTGTCCTGGGCCTGGCTGGTGCAGACTTGGTGGGAGGGGGGGCAGGCAGCGACTGCGGCCCGACAGCGAGAGCTCGGGCTGCTGCGTTCCTGGGCCGTGAGGTTGCAATCCACCACGGAGGTTGCAGCCCAGGTCTCTGCGGCCCAGGTCTCTGCGGCCCAGGTCTCTGTGGTCCAGGTCTCTACGGTCTAGGCCTCTGAGGCCCAGGCCTCTGCAGTCCAGACCTCTGTGGTCCAGGTCTCTGTGGTCCAGGTCTCTGCAGCCCAGGTCTCTGCGGCCCGGGTCTCTGCAGTCCAGGCCTCTGCGGTCCAGGCCTCTGCAGTCAAGCCTCTGCAGCCCAGGTCTCTGCAGTCCAGGTCTCTGTGGCCCGGGTCTCTGTGGCCCAGGTCTCTGCGGCCCAGGTCTCTGTGGCCCGTGTCTCTGCGGCCCGGGTCTCTGAGGCCCAGGTCTCTGCAGCCCAGGCTTCTGCGGCCCAGGCCTCTGCGTCGGCAGCCGCCAGGTCCTTGCGCCTCGGAGGCCACTCTCGGCGAGTCAATGGAGGCCAGAGGACGGCCCACAGCCGACAGAAACAAACCTTAGTTTTCCAGGTACTTAAAACGTGAAAGAAATCTCAGGGCGCCGTCACCGTGTGGTCACCGCTTACCTGCAGGCGCCTCCATCACCTGTCTATACTGTGTGCTTAGTGTCACAGCCCCAGCGCCCTAGGATCCCTGGCATGACAGCAAATGAAAATAGCTCAGGATTATAGGAGCATTAAGTGGCTTTTCCTCCCTGGCTTATTTGGGTGACCAGCTCACGCATTTCATGACTTGACACACACCACTGCCAGTTGGATTTCTTTATAGAAACAGGATGGCATCTGTCTATGCAGCCGCAGCACCAGATGGGCTGGGGAAACTCAGTCTGCTTGACGGTGGCTCATCGTCCACACAGCGTGGATGCCGGTGAGGAGCGGGGGGGCAGGGTCCTTCCTACACGGGCGGAAGCCGCCTGAGACAGGAGCCTGGGCCTGGGAGTCTGCAGACCGACCATGGTGGGGACAGGTGTGGCCCTCCCTGGGGAGGAGATCCTGACCAAGGCCCCAAATCTCAGCCGCTCCCGTTGGAGCCGCCAGTTTCCTCTGAAGGACATGGCTCATTTGGGATGCCGGCTCCATCTCCATCTCCACAACTATGTCTCCTGGTGCAACAAACAGCAGCACTTGTATGTTTGCTAAATAATTAGATACCAGGGCCAGGAGGGACCCCAGGGACTCATCCATTTCCCCCTGCTCCAGCCAGTTCCATCAGGAAGACTGCTCAACGGAATTAAAGTAAATTTCCCTTATAAAGAGTCCTGATAGTAAAATTAAAATGTTTTATTTATTTATTTTTTAATTATTTATTTTTATAAATTTATTTTTTATTGGTGTTCAATTTGCCAACATACAGAATAACACCCAGTGCTCATCCCGTCAAGTGCCCCGCTCAGTGCCCGTCACCCAGTCACCCTCACCCCTCGCCCTCCTCCCCTTAAAATTAAAATGTTATTGTGAGATATGCCATAGCATGTGTCTATACATAAGTACATACTAGTGCACGCATGCTGTAGGAGACGTGCTAAGATAAACACCACTGCTACATCCCTGAGACTCAGACATCAACACTCCGTACCTGTTGGGAACCCCCCACGTCCCTGTCGCCGATAACATGTCATCATCTCTCTCTCGGAACAGCTGTTATTCCAAATAATAATAATGTGAAAGGATTCACATGCATCCCGATGGTTGAGTGCTGAGCTTCTGTGGACTTCAACATTATGAAATCGTACTATATTTATTTATTTATTTATTATTATTATTTTTCTTATTTATTTATTTATTTATTTATTTATTTACTTTCCTTCAACATAGTAGTTTAAATTCATGTTTTTATTTTTTCAAAGATTTTATTTATTTATTCATGAGACACACACACACATACACACACACACAGAGGCAGAGACACAGGCAGAGGGAGAAGCAGGCTCTATGCAGGGAGCTCGATGTGGGGCTCCAGGATCATGCCCTGGGCTGAAGGCGGTGCTAAACTGCTGAGCCACCCAGGGATCCCCTTCATTCATGTTTTTAAAAAAGATTTATTAGGGCAGGGGGTGGGGGTGACTGGGTGGCGGGCACTGAGGGGGCACTTGATGGGATGAGCACTGGGTGTTATTCTATATGTTTGCAAATTGAACACCAATAAAAAATAAATTTATTATTAAAAAAAGATTTATTTATTAGAGAGAGAGAGAGAGAGCAAGCAAGAAAGAGAGATCCCATAACCCTGAGAATGTGACTTGAGCCAACTCAAGAGCTGGACCTTTTAACTAACTGAGCTACGCAGGCACCTCACTGGTGTTTCCTGCTGCTATTTTCCAGCTCTCCTCTCTCCCCAGTATTTTGAGATAAATTGAGTTTTCAGGTGGTTCTGTCTTATGATGTCTGTCTCCTACAATTTTCAACAGTTCTGTGTTTTAGTTAGTTTTCTAGTGGTTATCTCAGCATAGCATGCGCACTCTGCTGAGGTCTCTATCGTTAGGCCAGGTCATCCCCACAACCAGTCACAGACCTCAGAATCCCTTGACGTGATCACTCTTACACGACCCATGTATTATTTTCATGTATTATGTGATAATACTTGCGTGTTATTGCAATTATTGCATCATTATGTAGTATTTTAACTCTAGCTTGTTTGCCCCCTCATCCCACACAAATATACAGTCAAGGTTTTTGTTGCTAATTTATACAATCAATATTTGTTTAGATTTGTTCACGTATTTACCAGCTTGTTATCCCGCTATTCTTTTTTATATCTCAAGTCTTACATCTGGAATAATTTTCTGTTGGCCTGAGGGATATAAATGAAACTTTGCTTTAGCGAGAGTCCTTTGGCAATATGCTTTCTCAATCATTGCTTGTTTGCAATGACTTGAAATTTACAGGACTGGAAATAGAATTGTATGGACAACAATTTGCTTTCAGTAACTCAGGGGAACCATTCTTTCCTGCCTCCTATTGTCTAGAAACCAGTAGTTATTTTAATAACCATTCTCCTGAAGATCATCTGTGTTTTTCTCCCTCGCAGATATTAAGGTTTTCCCATTTGTTTTGGTAATTTTTATTTTACCGTGATGTGTTCAAGAGTATATGTGTTTTTTGTGCTTAGGATTCACATAGTTTCCTGGATCTGAGGATTGCGTCTTTCAACCATTGTCTTAAAATTGTCTTCAGCATTATCTCTAACACTTGCTCCATCTTTTTTAAACCCACAATTATATATGCATTAGACTTTCCTCCACTATCTCCATGTCTTATATCCTCTTTTTGAATTTTCCTTCACTTAGGAGACACCTGGGTGTCTCAGTGGTTGAGCATCTGCTTTTGGCCCGGGCTCCTGGGATTGAGTCCTGCATGGGGCTCCCTGCATGGAGCCTGCTTCTCCCTCTGCCTGTGTCTCTGCCTCTCTCTCTCTTTCTGTGTGTCTCTTATGAATAATAATTTAAAAAATCTTAAAATAATTTTCCTTCTCTTTGACTATTTGCACCATATTTTGAATAACATCTCAGACATTTATTCCAGCTCACTAATTTTCTCTTAAACTAATGCTTTTAGTTGATGTGTCAAATAAGTTTTATTTCATTATTATATTTTTACTTTCTGTATGTCCTATTCCTTTTTTCCAAATCTGCTTGATTTCTGGTCATATTATCAAACCTTGCTTTCTTAGGGATTGCGTTATATAAGTACACGATAATTCCAGAACCAGTTGTCTAAATTTTGCTCTATCATCTTTCTCTCTATCATCTATCTATCATCTATCATCTATCACCTATCTATCATCTATCTATCTATCACCTATCATCTATCTATCTATCTATTTATCTATCATCTATCTATCATCTATCTTGGGATCCCTGGGTGGCGCAGCGGTTTGGCGCCTGCCTTTGGCCCAGGGCACGATCCTGGAGACCCGGGATCGAATCCCACGTCAGGCTCCCGGTGCATGGAGCCTGCTTCTCCCTCTGCCTGTATCTCTGCCTCTCTCTCTCTCTCTGTGACTATCATAAATAAATAAAAATTAAAAAAAATTTATCATCTATCTCTACTCACTCTCTTTCCCTTCTCCCTCTCTCCCTGCCTCCTTCCCTGATTTGCTTACCTATATATTACATTCTGCTGGTTCTTATTGATTGTGGCTTAGTTTTGTGTAGTTTGATTGTAAGCTATTCATTTCTCTTGGAATTTTATCTGTGGGAATTTTTTGAGGTGTGTTTGAAGTTGAGCTCTTCCAAGAGAGGATTTACGTCTCTTTCTGCCAGTTGTCTGGCATTTCACCAGCCCAGAACACCTTTAAGTTCTCCACCTGAGGACCTTGGGACTGAACAGGTGGTTTGAATTCTAACTGCAAACCTGTGTGGAAGCTAATCTGTAGTTACAGATTCTCAAGGGAAATTGTGTTTTTCTCTTCACTCACATTTAGGGTCTAGACAGTCATGTTTGTCTGATATTCCTTTCAAATAGAGGGATTTATTCTTTCTATATTTAATCTTCTGTGCAAGGCTTTCCTATGAATGTACCTGCATTGTGAGGACCTTGGATGTTACCAATCTTGTCCTTCTATCTAGTTATCAAAATGGACACTCAGAGTCTTTTGGCTTCAGGCAAGACTGTCTGGGTAAAATTATCTTTGGTATTTACTCACCTCCCGGAATCCTTGCTTCCTTTCTCGTATGAGCTCATCATGAGTGATGCATTCAAAATAATATGCATTCATATTATTTTCTTCAGCAAAAAAAGGCACACGCGGGGTATAGAATCCACTGTACTGATGGAAATAGATAACCTGAGTGTTAAGAACTGCAAGTGCATAGAGGATCGAATCTATCTCTACATTTTACTGTAGGGTTTTGAAGGATATGCTCTACATAGCTCAGTTTTCATTATACCATACGTTTTATTACTGTAGCCATACAAAAACAAATTTAGTGAATGAAGCATTGTCGATATTCAGGAGGGCATTATTTATTAAAAGCAAAGGTGTAAAATGTTGATATATTATTGACATTAAACACAACCCATAAAATCTTTATGGATAATGTGCTGGTATAATATTTTCTTCCTGAAAACTGCATGTCATATGTATATGCAAAGATACATGTGGCCAGTAAGCCTTTCCAAGATTTAAAATAAATCTTAAAAATCAAAGGGTTGTGATGATTACACAGTTTCTTTTGTTTTCCTTTATGAACATATGTTCATGGTGCCCATAGAAGGATGTTATTTCTATAGTTAGAGTCAGTAATAGAAATAGCTAGCATTTGTTAGCATTTCTGTGTGCTGCGGTTAGTCTAAGCTTTTAAAATGTATTTGCTCAATTAGTTCTCATCATGATCCTTTAGAGAAATTACTATTTTATACCTGTTTTACAGAAGAGAAAACTGAAGTCAGAGAGTCTAAGTATTTCACCCATGTTTACATAGCTAGTTGTAGTCAAGTCTGCATTAGCACACAGGCAGTTTGGCTTCAGAATCCAATTTTCTTAAATGCCTTATTACACTGATGCTAAAAGTGGCTCGGAAAATTGAAGATGTTACTTATGCAACAATTTTTTTTCCTTTGAAGAATACTTATTGAATACTTACCATGTCTCAAGTATTTCCCGAGGCACTGGGGGTGTTCCTGCTTTGATGGAACTCACAGTTGAATAAATGGATGGCCATGCCATCAAATAACTACCATATAGCTGCGAAAAAGTACATATTTATTAATGGTGCTTAGAGGAAGGATCCACTCAGTCAGCCTGTGAGAGTTAAGGCATTTGTAAAGGTGGCCTTGACACTTAGGTATGAATAGACATCTACCGGAGCACCTGGGAGGCTCAGTGGTTGAGTCTGCCCCGGCTCAGGTCATGATCCCGGGTCCTTGGATGGAGCCCCACACCAGGCTCTCATCTCAGTGGGGAGCCTGCTTCTCCCTCTCCCTCTGCTTGTTGCTCCTCCTGCTTCTGCTCGCTCGTGTTCTCTCTCTGTCAAATAAAGGAATAAAATCTTAAAAAAAAAATAGACATCTACCAATGAATAAATTGGAGATGGCAGTGGTGATGCTTATAGCCTGGCAACGGCACGGCACCATGATATACTTCATGGAGCTCTAAGTTCCCACCACTAGAGAGTGTGACGTATGTCACTGTGGATGATGAGGGTGTAGTGAAAAACGGAGTAAATTGTTAAGCAGAGGTAATTGAAATTTTCTTATTTTTAGGATTCATCCAAATAAATGAGTCTGAGTGATTTTCTGAAAAGTTTAAAGTAATGCAGGTAATAACATAAAGCTTAAATATAGCAATACGTATTTAGCAGAAACCATCTCTAGTAGACTCTGGATAGAGGTGCAGAATGTTGCTTTAGATTTGAGGTTGTGCAATCCAAGGCCTTCAGGTTTAGAGTAAGATACCGAGGAGTGTTGGGCGCTGAGGCAAATTCTGTTTATGCCCAACCTGAAGATGTCCAAAGTCAGTGTTTTAAAAGCACTGAAAACTGCGGGTTGAAATAAAACAGGAATTCTTACTGAATTTGTTGCAGTAATCCTTGGTAGCAGCTGTTCGTTAAGAAGAAGGTGTTGAGGTTTTTTTTCTATCCAAATTTAATGACCATATATATGTATTTTGATTTATTTTTCTCCTTTTTATATTATTAGATAATTACACTAGTCTTCTTGTTTCTAGGAAGATAATTGAAATGCCTTACAATGAATAATTTAAATTCTGGGACCTGGGTCACAACCTAAATGAAAACAAACATTAGCTGTTTAATTTATAAATACGAAGCACTAATGAAGATTAAAGAGGCCTAATATGAGATTCGAACTAGAATGTGTGTGAACATACACGCCACCTCTCGCGGTGGTTTTTTTCATTAGTATATAGCTTCTTAGAAGACTGGCAAAGAAAACCGTCTTCTGCAGATGAAGGTTCCAGCCAAATTGGAAACTTTATTATCATTTACAAGGATATGAATTTTCTGGGCTTTCCTTATGTTACTGAACATTTTTGACTAAAAGATAATGAGAAGTTCATAGTATACAGTCTTGATTTGTGAACAGAAGTTTGTGGACACAGGATTCACTTATTTTTTTTCACATGAATGTTACTAATACAAGGAGTAGAGTTAAGTGGAAAAATCATAAAATGCATACTTGACACACACACACACAGTTCCTCCAACTTTTCCACACCATTTCACTTTTAAATGACTCTAAAGGTTTCCTTGAATTTTGCATCCTTGATTCATTAAGTTACTGGGAATTGGCCATTCATCCTTGTGTCTCACGTTCTAATATTTTGGGAGACACTAATTAAGATGATATCAAATTTCAATTTCTGCCAAGATTTTTTTTAAGTTCATGGGTCATCAAAAGATTTTCAAGCTCATTTACATAAAAAATGCAATATGACGTAAAAAGTGTTATAAGAAATAAAAAAATCTTTAAAAATGTTTGTGTTGGCAGACAGGATAAATCCTCAAACTGTTCAGTTGGAATTGAGGCAAAAAACTGAATTCGGAATGCTGACTCATTCTTTCTTCCCTAGATAGATATTATGGGAGAATTGAGCACAAAAAACTTTTTTGTTATTCTTTGGAGAAATTGATCCAAAGTTTGATGACATGCTATGAATTCACAGTGATCCTTGCCAATGACCTTGCACTATGTTCTTGGTAAGAACAAGTAAATGATACAATTTTTATTTTACGTATAAACTATAAGATACACAGAAGAAGTCTTTTTCTTTTAATCTGTCAAATGAAAATATTGCAGGGACGCCTGGGGGACTCGGCAGTTGAGCGTCTGCCTTGGACTCAGGGCGTGACCCCGGGGTCCCAGGATCGAGTCCTACGTCGGGCTCCCTGCAGGAAGCCTGCTTCTCCCCCTGCCTGTGTCTCTGCCTCTCTCTGTGTGTCTCTCAGGAATAAATAAATAAAACCTTTAAAAATTATTGCAGTTATAGTCACCAAGTTAGTTTTTTTTAATCCAAATGACTAGTTGTTTTTCGCAATAAGAAGACATATAGAAGGGAAAAAAAAAGAACCAGATAAAAACCTCACTTTCTCTATATTATTTATATTTAGGACGAGATAGACTTCCTGAGCTAAACATGCATAGTTTAAGAGCTAGTCCAGGGGGGAATGTCTCCTAAAAGATGATTTTAAATGAATAATTATTACAGATTGGATGTCAGCCATGGAAGACCTATAAAATTTTGTCAGTTTGAATGGAGATCATTTCATTTACTATTTTATACTCAAGTAAAGGATAATTTGGGATTTTATTAAAAGTGCTATGACCGTGAATCATAGATTTGTATCCTCTGGAGGATTTTTCACTTTAATTTACAATTAGAATGCTTTGTTCTTTTATTATTATTTTTTATTTTCTTTTTTATGTTTTAGGATGCTTTGTTCTTAACTAAATTTTTATTCAACAGATACGACTTCACCAAGTTTTGCTGGAAGTCTAAATTCCTAGGCATGGTTATTTAAGAGCTCTTCTATTTGGGTGAAATCTTTTTCATATTTAGTTTCTGTCTCCCCAACTGTAAATCTTGGTTCTTTGTCCCAGAAATACATTCTACTCCACAAATTGCTGTGCACTTTATTATCTGAAAACTAGGTTACTTTGGTCTTTTCATGGATGGAGCTTGGAAACGAGAATGTAAAGTGCTGAAACAAGCCCAGGACTCTTATCTCAGCCTTTGCCTTGAAGTCCCAGGTTTGTGGTCTTGGCCAAGACACATATCATGTCTGTGCTGTGTTTAGGTGACTTCACCTTTTAGGAGGGGCTGTTTTTCCCCGTTCTCATCTCTGCAAATTTTATCCAAATTCCAGGCTCAAGTTTAATCCATATAAACATATTTTCTGACCACTTTCAATGCAAGTTCTTTCCTAAGATGACTATTCCTTTCATCTTGGGTACCATTCTTTTAAAACTGACCACTTCTTTAATTGTTATAATTTTATTTCATGTGCAATGACTTTAAATAAATTAGAGTCATGGGTTGATTTAGTGCAAAGCCTTAATCTTCCATATGAATATGACGATAAGACAGTAAAATTTTATGAACACTGCACTTAGATAGAGATCTGAGCAGCATTGAAATGATAGATTAATGGATTAATGATAGGTTAAAGATTGAGTGATGGATTAATGATAGATTAAAGATTGAGTGATAGATTAGGGATTGTCTTCTTTCCCATGAAAAAAGCCATTGTAGGATTCTCTGCTTTCTGCGTCTTAGTAATGCAATGACTATGCCAAGGTGGTTAACTCTGGGGAGGAAGGAAAAAAAAAAAGAGCTGTGGGGCTCTAGTTGTGCCTGTAACATTTTATTTCTTTAATAAAACAAGCCACAATAACAAAGGCCCTGAAGCAAATACAACACAATATAAGTATACAGTAATTCTCAGTGGGCACATACGTGTTCTCTATACTGTATTCAGTTTTTTTCTAAATTTTGAAATATTTTAGAGTCACAAAAATACATAGAACACATATATTGCACCATTTACCAAAATATATGGCAAGCAGGACTCTGGAAATTATCTTTCTACTATCTTTGGTATTGCTGAAGTCCTTTAAATCACTATATTCGGTTTTGGTCTCACATTTCACAAATAAAAATATATGATCATCCAGAAAGTATCAAAGCCGTATATTAATTTAGTTAAATGAAATAAGATTAATGATTTAGGAAGGACTGAGGATGTGATCAATATCTTATGCTGCTCCTAAAAAGATGATCCTCGTCATTTTGTTTTTCTGCAAGACAAATGGAAATAGATGAGGTACTCAGTGAAAGTGCTTAGACCCACCATGTAAATAAGCAGTAGCCAGAATAAAATTCATAGAATCTTTTAAATTGGGAGTCGTGCGAATCCTGAAGAGAACACAGGGAAGTTCTAATAAATAGAATATTTGGATGCTAGTAGATGCTCCACGGATTCAGCGATCACATCTGCTGGATCACACGTGAAGCATGATGAGCCTACCTTGTCGCAGTGTGAGCATGTTTAGGGAGGATACCCAGGTGTTTCCATAGCTTGTCTTTCAAAGCATTTGGTATTCTGTGGATATCACGACCTACTAATTTAAAGAACAGGTGATGATTAGAGAAATAAGTGGCGGTTACACTCATCAGGCGGTACTTTGGGTGGATCTGTCTTTTTACACCAGAGTTAGTGTTCTGCTCTTCCCCTTCTGGTGACAAGTAAAACTATTATAATTATTAATACAGTGTCACTCATACAAAAATGGGTATTTGCCATGAATTGCCATGTTTTCTTAGGCAGTCTTTACTCCCACACGATCATTCTTTACTTCTCGTGTGTCATTTTTATTATCAGACGGAGGGTATGTCTACATGCGTAGCGGAAGAAATATTGCTGACGCTTAAATTAGTTTTATATGTCTCATTAACACTCCCATCAAAACATATCATACATAATGGAAGTTTTCAATCTGACTCAGAAGATTTTGTAGAAAGGTTTTGCTACTATTTTGCAGGAAGAAGCAGAAATCAAGGTGAAAAATATTAAGAGCTCACTGGGTACTTTCGTTGAAGGAAATTATAAAATGAGAAAGGCTTGCAGAATAAACTTGAGAACCCAGGATCCGATAGCAGTGGGGATTGTAGACCGGAAAGTCGGGGATCCTACTGGAACATCGTTGATCGGGTGACGGTGGAGGAGACACGGGGATCAAGGACACTGGCTGTTATTCTAGGGAAGGCTGTGCGAGGCCTAAGTCTGAAGATACGTCCCTAACGAGTCCGTCTCCAGGAGAGACAAGCAGCTAGAACTTCATCTGGATTAGTGACCAATCACATCTCCCTTCCTAGTCAAGAGGGGCAGTTGAGTGACAGGTACTTGCAGTAGAAATCCTGGCAGGCAAGTTTTTCTCTAAGGAGGTTGTAGGAACAGGTGCTTTGCAACCGAAATGGATTCTTAGGGACAGCAAATGCTGCATCTGGATAGACACTAGGGCAGGAGTTACGAGATGTAAGTATGGGCGGATAGGTAGGGAGATGCTTACTTCCATCATAGATTTCAGGGCCTTGGAGGTCGTCTACACCAACCTCCTCATTTTACAGGTGAGAGAACTGAGGCCTGTGTGGGCTTTTAACACATATCTTAGTTGGAGAGCCTCCTGGAACTAGGTCTTAGAGCTCCCAACTTCCAGAAAGGGAGTGCTCTTTGAACAACATCATTATTTCTATAAGCCTACAAGACTGACTTATCATGAAGCTGCTGAGCTGCTTCAATGGGGACTTGTTGCTCTCGGTTAGAAACAGAGTTGAAAAAAAAAAAAAAAAGAAAAAAGAAACAGAGTTGATTTCAAAACCGGAAGCGGGACTTGGTTATTAGTGGTGGTTCAAGGACTATAGCCTTTAAAGTAAAAGGACAAAGTCCATCAGAGGAAGACAATCATATGGTCTCACGTTTATGTGGGATTTAAGAAACAACACAGAGGATCGTAGGGGAAGAGAGGAAGAAGGAAAACAACGAAATCAGAGAGGGAGACAAACCACAAGAGACTCTTAATTCTAGGAAACAAACTGAGGGTCCCCGGAGGGGAGGGGGTAACCAGGGGATGGGCATCAAGGAGGGCACATGATGGGATGAGCACTGGGTGTTATATCCAACTGGTGAGTCACTGAGCTCTACCTCCGAAACCAATAATACACTCTATGTTAATTAACTGAATTTAAATAAAGTTTAAAAAATTAAAGCAAACCAGCAAACAAACAAAAAAGGCAAAAAGAATGCAAGTGCATAATTACTTCATTGCTTTGGTGCTTCTTCTCCCATCAAGAGACAGGTGTCCATGTCCGTGTTGCCTTCCTTTGAATATGGGCAAACCCACTTGTGCCCACAGCCCAGTGCCACTCTGACGTCCCAAGCTAGATCATAAAAGATAATGTAGCTTCTGTAGTTGTCTGGGGCTTCTCACTTTTGGGATCGAGCTACCATCCTGCAGAGGGGCTCTAGGTCCATGACTGTTCCGTGGCCCGGCCGCACCCATCTTCAGTCTGTGTGACCACCCTGAGGTGGACTCTCTCTCTCTCCTTATTTGAATAAGTGATTGTTTTAAGACACTAAGTTTTCGGGATAGTTTGTCACGTCAGATGGAGCGTGCTTACTTTCTTGAGTAGTAGTCATCAGTTGAAATCCTATATTCAAGAGACCCTTAAAAACTGTCATACAGATTTCACCGTTTCTGTTATTTGTTTTTTGGAAAACTTAATTGTAGGTTTGTGAATGACAAGTCTGTCTAGATAGACAGCTTCACAAGAAACTCACATTTGTAGGTCTCTACTTCCCAGGACCGCAGTTGTCTTACGATGTTTTTTCTTTTCTTTTTAATAAATTTATTTTTTATTGGTGTTCAATTTGCCAACATATAGAATATCACCCAGTGCTCATCCCATCAAGACTTTCTTTTCTCCATCCTGAAGTCATTCTGTCTTTGGGTTCAGATCTCAGATATGCCAGTTATGGTGGAGTCTTGGACAAGTTATTTAAACTACCCTGCCTCAGTTTCTTCACCCACAAAATAAAACCAGTAACTCTCACCGGATTATTTTGTGGCTATTGTACAGGAAGTTTAAGGATTAGGTATTCAGAGTCTAGATTCTGAGTTGGATTTGACTTTAGACATTGACATTTATAGTATACGTGGCCTCAAGCAAGTCACTCAACCTCTTTAGGACTGAACTGCCTCATTTGTAAAATGAGAATGGCTATAAGCATCTACTACAGCATCACATTTTGTGAGGATAAGCAAAATAATTCATGTAAATTGCATTGCACAGTAGGGTGCATAGTAGATATTCAATACATGTTAGTATTACTTATTATTATTATTATTATTAGAATTAAGTCAGATAATCCTTCAAAGCACAACTATTTCCTACTGTAGTACGTAGTAATACTCACTGAGGAGCACCTACTACCCCTCTCCCAACTCCTTCTTAAGACTTCATGGCTCACTCAATCACTATAATAAATATATATTAGTTCCAGCCTTACCCAAATAATAAATATATATTAGTTCCAGCCTTACCCAAACATGGAAACATTGCTTTGAAAGTGAGAAGATAGAGTAAAATTCCGAATAACTTTGAAATTTGAATAAATTTTAAGAAATGGAATGCTCAAAAGGGAATGATTGACTGTGCTTGTATAAAGGTGAAGACCTAGTAGTCGCAGTGGCCGAGAAGCTATGCATTCGTCAGGAATATAGTACAATTAGTACATAAGAATGTTTAAAACGTATGTGCCAAACAGCTACTTTTACTGCTGCTATAACTACTACTTGTGAACCATGCTTTGTACTATTTATTCTAGGCCTAGAATAGGAAAACTTATCAATTTTTAAAAAATCCTCAAGACCATCTAATGTTGGAGATGGTCTTTACTGCATTATATGGACAACTGCATTATAGTTGTCTCTGGTTAATCAAAACCTAGGATGAAGGAGCCTTATTTCCTGGAGATGAGTGTTGAAAATTTTGAGAGGATTTAGAATTGTAGCGAAAGTGGTTCAAGGGTCTGAAAATAAAACATGATGAGAAACAGTTTAGAAAACTGCAATTTAACCCAAAGAAGAGAAAAAGTAAGAGATGTCATGGAACAGGCCTCAAGTGTGGGGAGAGTGATGTGATTGTGTAAAGGAGGTGGCCAATTTTCATGCAGACTCCCCAAGGACGGGAACAAAGACAGAAGCTCAAGTTTTACCATGAGGATGAGGGAGGGCCAAGAAGGGTCTTTCCCACAGTTAAGGATTGTGTGGAGCTAATGGAAGAAATGGATGATTTTTTTTTTCTCTTCACTCTTTTAAAAGCATAGGTGTGTTTTTTTTACTTTCTGGAATGACATTAAATGTCATGTGTTCTGGAGGAGACAGACAATCTCTTATTTTCGTTTGTTCTTCTGAGTCTATGACCATCATTCCATTTAAAAAATGATAAATTATTTCTCTACTTCCAAACTTTGTTTCGCTGAGTTGGTGGTTATTCATTTGCCTGACTTTTTTTTTTTTTTTCCTTTTCTTTGCCCACTAACTGTCAGATATTCTTTCCTGTCTTCCTGCCTTTTGGTCCTTCTGTTTACTCTGGAGCAAACATGTATCCCTAATGTGTCTCCATCGACATGCTCTTGAAAGGATATTTTTAACAAGTGATAAATTGAAATCAACTGAATTTTCTACATGGTAGCAAGCGAGCTCAATAGTCAAAAGGGGAAAGACACTGATAGGCTTATTTTAAATTTGCTTTCATAGTTAGATTTTTACTATTTTTATGATTACTTTTACTAGTTCACTACTTTTAATATTATAGTTCTTTGTATGATTCTTTGCAGCTTACAAAAGAATACATTTTTGGTAGATTGTGATAATAGCGGTCCCTGATGAGTCGTACCTCTGGCGTCTACAACTTGGTGCAATCTCTTCCCGCCGTGACTCTAGGCTCCACCCATGACTTGCTTGCCATGTGATGCAAGCCTCTGCTTTTACGTTGTGACTACTCTCTTGGAACATGCTGGAGAAATCATGTGCAGAAGAACAGAAATGCCCAGAACCAAAGTCTTAGCAAAACAGCAGACCCGTGAGTGAGACCGTTATGAACTATCCAAGTCCCAAGTATCCCTCTCATGAGTGACTGTGGGGGACACCATTAGGACACGCCTCAGCTAAACCAGGCTGGGAGACGATACACAGCTAATAAGTGGATTTGTTAGCCTTCTAAATTGCAGGGTGCCTTGTTGTACAGCAGTATATTTGGAACATATGGACACACCAGCCCTGCGAAGCGGTTAGAGAAGACACTGTTTCAGTTCTGCATATGTGGCATCTACGGCTCAAATGTGGGTTGCTGTTAGTTTTTCTTCTATGATACTATGGATTCCTTCAGCAGGTTTTTTTTTTTTTTTTTTTTTTTTTTTTTTATGATAGTCACAGAGAGAGAGAGAGGCAGAGACACAGGTAGAAGGAGAAGCAGGCCCCATGCACCGGGAGCCCGATGTGGGATTCGATCCCGGGTCTCCAGGATCGCGCCCTGGGCCAAAGGCAGGCGCCAAACCGCTGCGCCACCCAGGGATCCCTCCTTCAGCAGGTTTAAAAGAAAAATAAAGTCCAATAACTACGTTGTCATGGGTTCTTTAGAAATTAAAAAAAAATCTCTAAGACAAAATAGTCATATTTCCAAAGTCAAAATTATTTTATTTTATAGTTTAAAAGATAGCATCGCCATATTTCTGGGTGGACATCTCCTCCTCGGTGCTGGAGAAGAGTTATATTAGCCACTACCAGAAAACACAGTTAGAGAAAAAGATGGAAAGCCTGAATAAGGGTAGTATTTATAGATGTGGAATAGCAGTGAGAGCTGAACTAAATTCACACACAAATTCCTGTCCACACACGACAGTTTCACCCTCAATCGTGATCTCTTTTTTAAGAGAATTTTGTGTTCCTCCTCCTGGTTGCCAAATTGTATTTCTCTTGCTGCTGTTTTTAAAGCAGAGCATCGCTTACAGTTTTATCAGCCTATTTCTAACCATAATTCACAGCTTCCTTTGAGAAAGAGGTAAAGTTTTGGTTCATGTTTTATTCTTTTTCATTTCCTTTCCAAGACTTGGCCTTATTATTATATCTGGGCCAACTCGGATGCTTGGAGTGACTGCTTTTTGTACAGCAGAATGAAGTGAAGCGGACTGGTTATTTTAACTCTAAAGAGAGTAAAGGCAGTCAAGCTGATCTTCAAGATGTAGACAGTAAATAATGTGATTTATTAGGTCCCCGAGGTCTCTGAAACGTCATGCTGGAATGCCTTCATTGCTTTGGCATTTTCTCAGGTGAGTAGCACTGACATGCATCTCCTTGAACCTTTTTAAAATAAGATCCTCCCACCCCACTTTTTTTTTTAAAGTAAGGTATCTTTGACAACCTCCTGTGCTTTCAATACCTCTTTCCGAATCCTTGTTCAAAGTTCAAGTCTTGGTCAAAAGCAATAAAAAAATGCATCTTTTTGTCAAATTTTAATGTTTATAGGTATCACCTTGAAAGTCTATTAAAACAGACTTGCTCTACTGAAAATGTTTTGATTCAGTGTATTTTCTGGGGGGTCCGTCCAGGAATCTGGTTTCTGTTTATTTTGTTTTGTTCTGTTTCTAAGCAGGCACCCAAGTAATTCTGAAACAAGGCCTAAAAACATAGTTACCTGACTTCAGGTATACTGATACTGTTATTCCCCTCTTCCAGTTGCTCTTGGTTACTTACACATCTGTATGAAAAGATATTTTAAGATCTATGATAATGAGAGTAGGAATAACAAATGGCAGAGCTCTTTGCAGTGGGTACAAGACAAGGAAATGACTAAACAGTGGTTTATTTCCGTTGGCAAAACCAAAATGCAACAGCGAAGAATTCAGATTTGCTGGGCTCGCCTGTCAAGAAATATTTCAGATATGCAATCCTCCTAAAATAAGCATTGTTTTTAAAAATGGAATCAGCAGGATTGTGTTTCTGTCCATCCCAGTGAGCCGTCCGTGAGAAGTCATAGCATGGGTGACCCTTGATCAATGACAGCCCATTGGAGGCAGCCACAATGTTTCCATAGTGGGCTTCCAGGGACGCTGACAGTCTTGACAAATCAGATCTTTCTCTTCAGGAAATGAACTTAACGCTGTATTTTCACTTTGGTGGATATTAAAATAACTGTGAACAGCTAATAGGCACACTTTTGTGTATCAAGGTGAAATCAGAGGTCTTGGTGTTTTGTTCCTTCCCAGCCTGAAGAGGAAAACATTTGACGGTGATGAATGTTTGTTAATGGGAATGTGAACTGGGCAAGAGGATTTAAGTTAGCTTTATGTCTTCTTTATATATTTTCCCCCGCAAAGGTCCTAATGACTGTAAAGCTTTCTTTATTCCAAAGTGGAAATGATCTATACGGAAATGTTTTAGCATAAAGATGCATGTGCAGGGGCACCTGGGTGGCTCAGTCGATTGGGCATCTGCCTTCAGCTCAGGTCATGGTTCCAGGGTCCTGGGATTCCCCCCCCACCCCACGTCTGGCTCCCTGAGAACCTGCTTCTCTTCTGCTCTTCCCCACAGCTGGTGCTTGCACATGAGCCATCTCTGTCTCTCAAATAAATAAACAAAATAAACAAAATAAATGAACAAAATCAAATAAATAAAAAAATGCATTTGCAAACATGCATTGGGACAAAATGTTAGGTATAATCCTGCTATTTTTAATGGATGTGATGGTGACATCATTTCTTTTAGCCTTCTTATTTTTTCAGCAACCTGATTAGTTCATTTTTTTTCTGATGAACAATTTGGTTATGAAAAATAGAGTATATTACATAGATCATATGCAACTGTACATAGGATCCTGGAACTTTGGGAAGAAGCCAGTAACACAGATGCAGTTGTGAAAGGTATTTATTATTTAGGTGGTAGATAAAACTAGAAGATTATATGAGACTTTCCAGGGGGTTTGCACAAAATGTAAAAAGAGTCAAGGACAGGATCCTTGAGGAATTAGTATTTATAAGACAAAAAGGGAAAACAACTTAGTCCTGGAAACCTAAAAGGAATGTTCAGTGCAGTAGGATACAGCTAAGTGAGACAGCATCTTGAGCGCCAAAGAAAAGGGAGAAGAAAAGCCCTGAGTATCTATTAGATTTAGCAATTATGTGGTCCCTGGTGGACTTGGCAAAGACATTTTCAGGAGAAACTAGTTGCAGTGGGTTGAATAAAGCAACAACAACAAACAAATGGAAGACGGCTACTGTAAATTTGATGGAGGGGGAAGAGGAGAGAAAATTCAGTGGATTGGGAGGGTTGTAGTAGGAGCATACCAAGTAAAGCAAAAGTTGTTTTAAGGAATAAGAAAGACTTGGGTTCATTGTAGGTATTTCATTGAAGGTGACAGTGAAGGGCAAGGTCACATATACAAAACAGACGAAGGATAATTGATGGACTGAGACCCAGTTGTTCTGGAGAGACCTGAGTGTTTCAATTGATAGATGAGTCTTAACTGGAAGGAGATCTTTCCTTTGAGATTAGAGAAAGGAGATGAGGGTAAATTTAATGTATATAATGAATAATGCTTAGTTCTTTCTCAAACGATTACAAACTTGTCAAAGGAAGAAACCGTATTAAATTAGTGTATCATCACGCTCTGGGTGCATGTGGAGTGCTATGATCTGTGGCACACAATTAATAATAGAAAATGTGGACTCAAAAAAAAAAAAAAGAAAGAAAGAAAATGTGGACTCATAATGAACCTGCATGATTCCAAAGAGCTAAGATAGGTCACTGGCATGAGGAAATGAGTGGGCAGAGATAATGTCCACTGCGAATGCCATAATTCTATGAGGTGTGCGGAGGGGAAGTCATTTGTCAAAAAACTAATGTAGAATTGTGCAATTAAAGACTGCCTTGTAGCATCAACATTATATCCTCACTTGTCAGTTCTCCCCTAGACTAAAAATACTTATTTTCAAAACAATGTCTGAAGTTCATATGAAATATATATGTATATATTTATATATATATAGTTTTTTTATCTAGCTATTTAAAAAATTCCTCCTATTTTCTCTAGAATGAACTTAAGGATGTTAATATCATTAATATTAGGAAAGTTAGACATTGAATCTACCCACAGAAGATGTTTGAATGCATGATTGAAATAACACAGATCTGCCCTGTAGCGAAGAGGGACACATTAATTTAACCATCATCATTATCACATTCACACGGAGCTGTGAGTGCATAATGGTTGGGAATTCAGTGGTATTTTTTTTTTATCTTACATTTTTTGCCAGAAACAAACACTTGGAATGTTGCCTAATGAACCCAGCTATTCTCCATCTGTTTGGTCCTGGATTTATTCCCATTTGCTCTGTAACTGTGGATAGGGAATTCAAGGAGAACAGGTATCTGTGACCCTAGGTCATAAGAATTGGTAAAGTCTTGGCTTAGTGATTTGGGCCATCTAATATTTGAGATTGCAAATAGGAAAATATTTTGTACTTATTTAGAGAAAAATAGTCAAGTATGAATGAGTTTACTGACAGTCATTCCGTTTTGTGATTGTAATTAGAATCCCATGAAACCTGGTTAATCAGACTAACTGAACAGAACTCTAGTTTGAGACTGAATTTTAGAATCAAATGTGATTTTTATTACTTGCAAGTGTATATTGCATTTAGCATTAAATTGAAAGTGTTTTCTAAGAGTAAGCTCTAAGAAACTTCATTATAAAATGATTATATCAATTAGTTATCTATGATTAGAAGTTTATAGAAAGATACTACTTTAAAAGAGTTTATAATCTTAGTGTTTTGAGGAATCTATGAGTCTATATAATAAATAACTCAATATATTTGATTGATTTATTAAAGGAGGATAATAATGCCCTCTCTTCCTTGATAGGTTTATGGATACACGGGGACTGGCAACATTATTTAAATGTGTACAGTGGTAGAGTGGGTCATCTTCCAACACCAGACTTAGATGTTTGATCACTTTCAAGTCATTACAAAAATAACCTTATATCTATTTTTCTGTAATTCCAACATCAAATTCGAAATAATTTATGTTCTATTGATTGTGTTATTCTTGTTACAGACAACGCAGATAGCATACCTGTATAATCATGTGCTTTTAGGTATAAGTAGAAGCACAATATATCTTTGGAGTATCACAATACTTTATCAATAAATAATAACTTAATATCTATTATAGGCCATTCATTATGCTTAATTTAATTGTATCAATTTAAGTAGGTAGTGACTAAACTGTCAGGTGACTCTGACAACTGCCCAGACACATTTTAATCACCATTGGAGATAAGAGACTGTTTTCCATTTGTATGACAAGTTTTGTTTCAAGTTTTCATACATATTGCATATTGCACACTCTTTTGAGAAAAGTAGGATAAATATTAGTTAATACTCACTATTAACTATTAGTTAATGCTCATATTAATAATATAATACTGTCTTTCTTCCCACTCTCCCCGGGGCACAGTTCCTCTGTTACTGTCCCAGGGAGCCTGAGGGCATCCCTGCCCTCCTGGGGTCCTGCTCCAAATCCCTGCGATTCATTTGGGGAATATAAATAATAGTGAAAGGGAATATAAGGGAAGGGAGAAGAAATGTGTGGGAAATATCAGAAAGGGAGACAGAACATAAAGACTCCTAACTCTGGGAAACGAACTAGGGGTGGTGGAAGGGGAGGAGGGCGGGGGGTGGGGGTGACTGGGTGATGGACACTGAGGGGGGCACTTGACGGGATGAGTGAGCACTGGGTGTTATTCTGTATGTTGGTAAATTGAACACCAATAAAAAATAAATTTATTAAAAAAATAATAGAATACATTATTGTAATACTCATTTCCTTTCATCTCTGCCATGTTTTTTCATTTTTCTTTTCTTCCTGTTTTTAACTTTTTATTATGATTATTTGCTTCAGTTATTTATCTCTACTAGTTTAAGGCAAGAACTATGTCCAATTTGTTCATTACTCTGTCATGCTGTCTAGTTAAATTTCTTGTATAGGGCACATGGTTAGATGAATGAATTCCTATTTTATCAAAGAATGAATTACAAAAATTAAAATGTTTGCTTATGTCTGTCTAGAAGGAGAACCAAAATCTACTTCTTTTACTTGTGGGGATCATTTCTCCCCTCCCCCATTGGACCATTTCCATGCCGTGCAGCCTTCTATCAGAGAGCCCAAAATGGTAACCAAATTTACAGGCAGTGCTTAGGGACTGTCACTCATTGTTGGAGATTTCTTACAGAGAAGATAATATTATTAGTCTTCTCAACTGAATGGAAATTAAGGAAAATGTTTCAATTCTCATTAGAAACATGAGGGAATACATAAGGCTCTCCTGAAGTGTCTTATTGTAAACTTTAGAATTGGTTTGAGCGGTTTCTCGTAAACTTTCATTTTATGAAAATCCTTACAAATGCATTAGATGTTCATCTGTCCTAAGTGATGAGAAAGTAATGCCATTGAGTCTCTGAGTTTAGCTATAAATCCTTCTTAACAAACAATGATCAATCAATATCAAATACTGGTTTACAAATATTTCTGTTACACATTTCTTAATTTGTGTGATACCTGATAGCCAGATCTTAAAGTTCTGTGTGTTTTTTTTCTTTAAGATTTATTTATTTATTTTAGAGAGACAGAGAGAGAGAGAGTCTCAAGCAGACTCTGCGCTGAGCATGGAGGCCCAACACGGAGCTTGATCTCACCACCCGAGATTATGACCTAGGCTGAGACCAAGAGCAGGATGCTTAACCAACTGTGCCACTCAGGTGCTCCCTGAAGTATTTTTTTTAACATGGAAGATAATTACTAAACAAAAAAATCTTTTCCTCCTCTGTAAATTTATATAGGTTATTTGATTTTAAGTTATTGAGTCTCGTACATCTTTTAAAACTGAAAATATTAATTTAATGACTTTTATTACTGAAGGTAAATCTGAATAGATATTTCTGCAGTAATAGATAAAGTCAGGAAGTCATTTATAACTTTGAACAAATGTTCATATTACTCCAACTAGTACGAGTTCTTAGGAGAATAGATCCAGTAAAATAGAAAATTCACTGTTGGAAGTCTGTAATGCAGTGTTGCTAAAATTGTCATCATTTGTTTAAAAAAGATCATGATGTGTAGATGATGCCTCCATGGGCCTTAGGCATGTTGAAAGTCTCTAAAGGAGTCTTGTAGCCAGAAATGAGCAGTTGATTAATCAAGAAAAAGTTTTGGCACTCTACTCTGAATGTAAGTTGAACTCATTTTCCTTCGATAAGGGATAAAAACTTAGATTAGGGCAATTTTGATGAATTACAGTCTTCATCTGAAACAGGAACTAACTTACAGTACTTGTTGCATTTGGAGAAGAAAATATTGCAGCTTGGGGAATTATCCATCCCCTAGCACATACTCTTTCTTTCCTTATTTCGTTTTTTCCAAAACATCTTTGGAAAGTCTTTTCCTATTGGCAGTACAGAAAAGAAGATCTTATTTTAAAATCCTGTCTCAACTTTGCTCTAAATATATGCTTAAGTGAGAGTCATCTTTTAATTTAGTTTGTTCAAAGATTCCAACTCTGTCTTTAGGCATCTTGACTCTTCTGCTAAAACCTCACAGATGAAATCAAGGTAGATGAAAGTTGATCTGCACTGGTTTCAGAGCAGACATTTGGCGTGTCCAAAATGGAGTCATACTACAATTTAAACAGAATGACCCAAAATTAGGTAATTATTATGACAAGGGAATTACTAATGAATGAGGATTTAGATAAAGTTTATAAGGGATGAAAAAAATCATTGGCTTACCAAATTCCAACTTCTTTCTACTATATTAATATAGGATTACCAAATAAAGCATAAAGTCTGCAAATATGAACAAGAAGTACTTTGAAGTCTTAATGTATTTAGCTGGATATCACGTGAAATGCCTAACAGCACATATTCTATATTTTACCTACTTAGCTTCCTCCCCCATTTAAAAAACAAAGACAAAAACTCCTTCTCCTCTATTTGCATTCTTTAACCTTTTCCCTAGAATCATTACTTTCTTAAGCTATAAAAATCTAACATCCTCATGGACTCTTTTCTTTGTGTCATTCTCTAAAATTAATAGTATGCCCATCAGAGCAATGTATTTATAGAGTGATATTTAAATGCAATCTTTTCACTCTGTCAAAAAATTCCACCCATTTCAGGCCCCATCATGATTTTTGGCCTGTAACCCTTCTTTCACACTATAATTTGGTGATTTTTCTAATTACCTAACTAACTAATTGTATGCCATTTTGGAAAAAAGCAGCACGAAAACAATTTAAAAATAACAGGGATGAATTTCTTAGAATGGAATTCATGATTTGTGACTTTCTAAACCATTTTTCCAAACTCCTGATTTTCTTTTACCTTAACTATATCAAGGCCACAGGGCAATGGTCCCCGAAAGAAGGAAAACAAGTAAGGCAAATTCTACCAATGTCCCAGATGACTCCCTGAAGATAACTTCCAGGCTACTGGGCAGGGAGAGAGAATCTTAAAGAATCCAATTATCTCAGTAGAGGAGACAAGAGTCCAGAGTGTGGGGAGGTCAGGCATGCTGCAATTTCAGAGCAAAATATGAAAGAGGATGGAAGTGCCCATATTGTTTTAGATATGAGCAAATGAGTTCCTTTCAATTTTTGGTTGAGAACTCATCTGCATATGCAGGGAAAGAACTATGGAAAGTGGAATGTGAAACAATCCCAGAGGTCACATAGGACTGGGGATAGCTCATGGTCCAAGAGGGAACTGTAGAAATACCTAAGACTCAGGGAATTCAGTGAAATCAAAAATCATGCAAAGAAGCAGAAAAATACAATGCAATTATCAGGAGAAAAATCAATGACACAAACAAAATAATTATAGTGGAAACTATGTCATAAAACTCATAAGAGAGATGAAAGGACAACCCCCATATTGAAATTAATATTTGTAAGTTGTGTATCTATCTGATAATGGACTGGTATCCATGATACGTAAAGAACTTTTACAACCAAATAATAAAAAAGAGCTCACTTTAAAAATGGGCAAATGATCTGAATAGACACTTCTCCAAAGAAGAAATTCAAATGACTGATAAGTACATCAAAAGATGCTCTACACTGTTAGTCATTAGGGGATGCAAATTAAAACCATAGTGAGATAACCCCTGAACATCTAGCAGGATGGCTATACTTAAAGATGGGCAGGAGCATGTATTGATGAGGATGTGGAGAAATCAGAATGCTCATTCATTATTGGTGAAAATAAAATATGGAGCCACTTTGGAAAAGAGCTCGATACTTCCTCAACTGGTTAAACAGTTACCTAGCAATTCCACTCCAGCTATATACCCAAGAAAGTTTGGAAACATGTCCATACAAAAACTTGTACATGAATGTTTATAGCAGAATTATTCACAATAAGCAAAAAGTAAAAACAACCCAAATGGCCATCAACTGATGACTGGATAAATAAAATTTGGTATATCCATGTAACAATATATGATTTGTTCACAAAAATGGATAAAATGTTGGTAGGCACATGCTACAACTTGGATGAACCGTGAACACATTATGCTGAGTGAAAGAAGCCAAACACAAAATGCCACATATTAAATGATTCTATTTACAAAAAAGGTCCAGAATATGTAAATCCATGGAGATAAAAAGTAGAGTAGTATTTGCCAGGGACTGGGGGAGAGAATAATAGGAAGTGACTGCTAATGAGTATGGAATTTCTTTTTGGTATATAGTATAGTATATACTATATATACTATATACTAAAGTATATACTATATACTATAGTATATACTAAAGACTACTGAATTGTATACTTCAAAATGGTGAATTGTATGTAATGTGAATTATTTAAACAAAACTGTTAAAATAAATGGATAATATTAATAGTCTGAAATTTATTAAAAAGATTGAATTTATGTCTAAAATAATCTTCCTATCAAAAAGATGTGCAGACCCAAATGCCTTCTGTAATAGATTCTATAAAACATTTTAGGAAGTTATAATGTCAGTTTTACAAAAAGCTTCTGAAAAATAGAAGAAGGGAATGTTTCCCAACTCATTTCATGAGACCAGTTTTATCCAGATTCAGAACAAAATACATAATAAGATAAGGAAATTCTAGATCCATATCTCTCATGAGTATAGACTAAAAAATCATTATCATATATTGGCAAATTGAATTTAATAATATATATAAAAATACAATATATCCTGACCAATTGGGGTTTTCTCCTGGAAGGCAAGGTAGGCTTGCTTTTTGAAAACAAACTAATGTAATTCAGTATATCAACAAATTAACAGAGGAAAATGATGTAATTTTCTCAATAGATGCCCCCAAAAAGCAATGAATATTTAAGCTAAAATTTTTTTTAAACTTAGGAACAGAAGGAATGTCCCCAATCCATTAAGGTGCATATAAGAGAATCCTATGGCTAATATTGCACTTGGTGATAAAGACCTGAGTGCTCTGCACCGAGTCTGGAGCAGGTCCCTTCTCCCACGTGAAGAGTCACTGCGTTGGGAGGGGCTTCTTGGCTCAGTTCACGTCCATGGACTCAGCCCTGTTAGGGGGGCTCGACCGAGTTCTCACATGTTTTGGCTTCTTCTCAGGATATTTGTTCATCGCTCTCTTTTCTACTGTGTAAAATACCGAATCGTGTGGGGTGGCGGAAAGCACACGGGATGTTCTTTCCCCTTCTCTGTGCTCTGCAGGTGTCTCAGTGGTACCTTCACTGCCCTCTGTATTCCCGGAGGGCTCAGGCAATTGGAGGAACTGTCAAGAGACCAGAAGACAGGGAGTCTTGTGTTTACCCCCTCCAACCCCCCCTGCTAGGCCTTAGATTGGCAATAACTGTGTCCCTTCCCCACTGGAAGGGCAGCTCTTCCAGGTACCGTCCCTTCCTTTGTCTCCTCATGACGAGGGGTGGTGACCACTTTCTGCTGTTGCCAGATCTGGGTTGAGCCACCAGCCTTCATGGTTTCCTTAACCTTTCCCTCACCTTTATGAATAGAGCCTTAGCCCATCACTTGGGCATGTTGACTGGGCCAGCTCACTGATAGGAACAGAAGTTCGGGTAGCATCCAGCTCAATGCAGAAGGACAGATTCACATTCGAATGCGTCTGACTCTGATGGTAATTTTGCTGTTGTTCACGTGAAGCAGTGATTGAGGAGGCCAAGGTACCTGATGTGTTTATTCCATGAGCCTTTTCTGGACACTCGCTAACGGTGTTCTGGGGTCAGCACCCTGCTGGGGCTCAGCTTCCCCCCTTGCCCTCCTACTTATTTCCTACTCATATGATTAGTGCTGCTGAGCCAGGGACTACAGGCGATTTGCTTGGCTTACATGTGTCATCCTTCCATGTACAGAATTACTGACTCACTCGAGCTTAATGATCCCTGCACAGGTGAAATGTAGTTGATACTGGGAACAATTTGAAACATTTTATAGCATCTACATTCAGTTTTAGCAGCTAGACTATTTCTGCTCGTTATGATCAACTTGAACTTTGTAGAATCAATGGTTTCTTCAGCATTTCTCTAATGATGATTAAATATATTGTCCTTGGGGTCAAGATTTTTCTTTGCATTTTAGCTGATTAGGAGAATGCATATTTTAAAGAAAATCTGATGAATAATCAGTCATAATCACTGTAATATAAACACTAGAAATATCATTTTCCCCACTCATATGGGAGAGCAAGTAATTTATTATAAAAGAGTTAGAAAAATGTCAATTTAAATTAGTTTTCTCCCCATGTATCTTGAAAAGAGTACATGTAATTTTTTTTTCTTGTCAGGTTACTCCAGAACTAGGTCTGTTGAGTATTATTCTGAGGGTTACAGATGGGAACCAAGTGCACATTAAATCCAGTGTTTACACTTCTTCATTTTGACTTGCTTGTGCAGTCTTGGCATTCTACTCATTTATTTATTAATACTTAAAGCATCCAGAACGTGCATTACAATGATTAAATTTTGTGATTATCGTCTGATTCTTTTTTTTTAAAATTTTTATTTATTTGTGATAGTCACAGAGAGAGAGAGAGAGAGAGAGAGAGAGAGAGAGAGGCAGAGACACAGGCAGAGGGAGAAGCAGGCTCCATGCACCGGAAGCCCGACGTGGGATTCGATCCCGGGTCTCCAGGATCACGCCCCCGGCCAAAGGCAGGCGCCAAACCGCTGCGCCACCCAGGGATCCCTCGTCTGATTCTTAAAGTCCACAAACATTTTCCTAACTTCCATTTTTAGTATATATTGCACCTGCATAAAGGGCCTAGGCTGCTTTCTTTTAGGTACTAAATTTCAAAATTACATCAGATTTAGTAAAATCTGAAAGTAAAACATTGACATTTTATGTAAGAATACTCATATCAAATGAAACTGCTAAATCATAGAAATTTTACATATATTCTAGACTTGATAAGATATTTACAATTTCACAATCCTTAACCATCTACAATAACTATAAATTACAATTCTTGGTGATGAGTAGCCAATTTTTAAAAGAAGGATTATTAAACGTTTTGATATCTGGATAAAAATGAGCCATATAATGCATTTGGTAAGTCTATAGTCAATCTTTATGGTAACTTTGTTCATGTTTTTTTTAAAATAATTTAGCATTTACAGCGATTCAAAATTCAAAGCAACTTCATATGCTAATTAATCAACTAGAGGATGCGGATGTCATGTAAGAGGGAGTCAGTGAGGAATTAATGAAAGCAATATGAGCAGCGATGATAATGCAGTGACAGGTAGGGAGCATGGATTAGCAGGGGAGCTGTCATTAAATTTATCTTACATTTCTTCAGCAGTGCTGTGGAATCATTTAATTTCATTTAATGAATATATTTTAAAAAATCAATGTATTACTTTGTGAGGAAATAATCGTATAATAAATATATAAAAATATATAAATATAGATATTTATATATATAAAATAAATATATCATAAAGCAGTTTCATTTTGCATTGAGAATTTTCATTTCTTATATATTTGATTGCCTTAACACCTCAGTGACAGGGCGGAGAGAAATAGCAATAGAATAGCAAATGAGTGGTCCTCAGTCCTCAGTTTTACGAAAGGGCTCCTGATCCACAATTTTTAAAAATGCATACGTTAGTGAGAGTGAAGCATAAAGAACGTAGGTAATATTTGAAGCTAAGATCTGTAAGGAATTATCGTAATGTTTGTATTTACCTTTTGGTGTCCGGGTGGATTTTGAAAGCCAAATGTATCAAGGTACGTCTAACAGCAAGGTTTCTTTTCAAAGTGTGTAATTTTGCTAATAATAATTATCTGTTTCATCCTAACATAAGGTATTTTCTTACTGAAAAGCTTGCTGGCATGAATTTTGCTTTGTTCCAATGATTCCATAATAAGAATTATCAAGCAGACAAAAAGTTGAAGGGATTTCTCTGTGAGCATCCATATACCCTCCCCTTCCACCCTGCTGCTAACACTACACTGTACATGCTGTCTCATATCCACTATCCATTTATCCAACACTTCCTCTAGCCTTCAATCCACTTATTTTTTATATATTTCAAGGTAAATTGCAGACAAGTACACATCTAGCTAAATATGTCAATGAATGTAGTTGATTTTAAATAGCACTAGCTCATTGAGCCCATACCATCTACCAAACACTAAGCTAAATATAATACTCACAGTATCTCGAGGATTCCCCCCAACAAAGCTACGAGGAATATACTGTTTCCATTAAACCTACTTTCCAAATGAAAATATGGAGCCTTTGAACAAACCCGTGACTTTCTCAAGGTATGCTTAGCTCTAGTGGATGATCACGTGCAAAACTGGTTGGAAAACGTGTATAGGTCAAGTAGAGACTTTCTGAAATTATGTCTTGGTGGCTGGGCTGGGATTTGAATCCAGAGAGCCTGGTTCCTGAGCCAGGGCTTCTGTTTTAGTCTCCTCCTGCCATCGTAGTGAGTGAACACGCTTGGGGTAGCTTGGGTAGCTTGGGTAAGCATCTACTTACCACCTCACAGCTTCATGGGCCAGAAGTCCACAGGGAGCATTTGTTCGAGGTCTCACGAGACTGAAGTCAAGTGTCACCTACCAAGTGGCATGGGAAGAATGTGCTTCGTTCAGGTCCTGGCTGAGCTTGACCCATGTGGTTGTAGAGCAGAGACCCCCTTAGCTGTCGGTCGGGGGTGGGGCGATGCTGCCCTGAGGGCCACCTGGCATCCTTCTCCACCTGCCATGTACCCCAACCCCAGAAGCGATGGAGTATGTCTCTCACCCTGAATCTAGCTTTTCTTTCTGCTTCCTCTCTTCACTTTGATCCTGGGAAAGCTCTCTGCTTTTAAGGGCTCGTGGGATGAGATGGGACTCACTGGAATAATCTGGGATATTGCCCCTGTGTTAGGGTTCCTAACCTTACTTACGGTTGCAGAGTCCCTGCTGCCATGTAACACGGGCACAAATCCGAGGACACTGCAGGGCCGGGGGCGCCCTCGGCCTGCCACGACCACGATCGCGTGCCACGGCTTTCAGTAGTCCTCAGTTTTACGAAAGGGCTCCTGATCCACAATTTTTAAAAATGCATACGTTAGTGAGAGTGAAGCATAAAGAACGTAGGTAATATTTGAAGCTAAGATCTGTAAGGAATTATCGTAATGTTTGTATTTACCTTTTGGTGTCCGGGTGGATTTTGAAAGCCAAATGTATCAAGGTACGTCTAAAAATGGTGGTCATCTTTCCTGTAAAATATTCCTTTCTTTTGTATTTTGCGAGTCATTTTGTATTCATTTGAGGCATTCTAGTTGGCTTCAGTCCATTACTCGCCTGGAAATTTATGATCATCTAGTCCCGTTTATTTCGGTGGGGAATATACAAAATGCCGCGACGACTCAGCAGCCTTGGGTCTTTCCTCAGCATATGTGCTCCAGTTATGTCCCGAGGAGGACTGTCCACATCGTTGCACCGGTGCATCCGAACTGTGATAATTCAGAAGACACGACAGATGGGATTGATTTTATCTGTGAGTGGTGGACACAGATAAATGGTCGCTCATTCAGAATTGCGGGTGAGCTTCTATAGATTTCAGGGTGCACTGAATCTGAACTTCCCTGACCTTCCTGCCTCGCTCCACAATGCCCAGCTTGTCTTCATGTCTTCTTTCACAAGATATGAAAACCCTTATATGATTTTATTTTTTTAAAAGATTTTATCTATTTATTCATGACAGACACACACAGAGAGAGGCCAAGACACAGGGGGAGGAAGAAGCAAGCTCCATGCAGGGAGCCCGATGTGGGACTCGATCCCGGGACCCCCAGGTCATGCTCTAGGCTGAAGGCAGACGCTCAACCACTGAGCCCCCCAGGTGCCCCAATCCCTATTTGAATTTAAAAGTAGAAATACCCGAGTCAAATAAAATATCCTTGCCCTCAGATACATGGAGACCATATGTTCTCAACACCCACACAGAAGCAGATGAATTAGCTCTTAACCACACAGTCACAATAATTTCTTATGGGTGTTTTTTGATCACTTTCTATGTTGTAATATTTTGTGTGGCCTCATTCAGGTACTGACATAAATGTGATTCATCTCTACAGCCCCAACATTTCATAATAGTGATTCTAGCACCAAGCAAGTGCTCGTATTTTGGACTACTTAATCAGTCACATCATTTATTCATTCATTTATTTCGCTGTGGGGCTATTATGGGCTACACTGCGTTAATTACAGCTGAGTCCTGGGACAGCAGGAGAGAAACAGATTCTCAGAAAAATGTATGGAATAGTGGGAAAAAAACAATATGTAAAGGAATTATTACCATACAGTAATGAGTGCTGTAATTGGGTATTAAAGGAACATGGAGAAGATGGACCTAATTGAGGCTAAGACATGAAAGATGTAAATATTTGTTCACAGAATTATATTAACTAAGACTGAAAATGTGTTATAAGCAATTAAATTTCTACCTGCCTTGGGAAATATATTATATTATAGCGTATCTTAGAGTGTTGTGCACAACTACTCTCGACCTCGGAACTGATTGAGTTTCCACGTTTAAGAATCAAGGCCACTGGCATATCATGGATGTGACACAGGATTTAAATAGTCTTATATAGAGTTAATGATTTTTTAAAAAAAAACTACGTATGAGATTTATTTCTTCATATGTCTTTGGTTATTTGCCATCTCAGGCAAATGCAGAACTAAATTTCCAATTTTGTCATCGATTCTTCAGCTTTCTACAACGTATTGAAGCGCAGTGAGCTGTTGCGCATCATACTGTAGGCACATGGTTTGTTAGCGTGCTGGTTATCATGGCCATTCGGGTTGTTCTTTAGCAAGTACGTTCCCCCCTCTGTGTTTCCGCGTGATTTCCACGTCACGGTACAGAGTTGGGAAAGTCACATTTTCTTCTCCAGGCCCATTTTCTGCTTTCTTTTCTGACTTTCTGGGATTTCAAGGCATATATGTGGACACTCCTGGTGCATCAGGCATGGCGGTAGGCACTGGGAAGGGAGCCGAGAGGGCAGGGCCCCCTCTTGCCCTTAAGGAAACTGAAATTTGAGTAAAGGTAGGGCTAGAAACAGCGATGGAAGCGGAGCGGTGCCTGCTGCGGAGGCCTTGGCCCTGGCTCCCCTGAGCCGAAAGCAAAGGCGAGCTGGCCACAGGCCACTTTATCCATGAAGAACATCCCTGGGCATTGGTCCTGCCTGGCTGTCGGGCTAACTGGAGTCGGGGCTGCAGGGCGACAGGGCTCTTGGTGGGGTGCTGGTGCCTGGAGCCCACCGGCCTGTGCGAGGCATTGGTCTGGAGGCATCCAGGTGCCTGCTGTGCTCCCCGCCACCTGCCCCCGCCCCAGCCCGGGGACAGTCCACGCTCTAGGGCTACTCAGCCTGCTTTGCTGCCCTAAAAATAACTTGGCTTCAGAGGGTCAGGGGAGATTTTTCGATCTGGCGACGACCGACCCGAGCTTCATGAATCAGCGTCAATTGAAAAGCCAAGAGGCTGAAGCCAAGGTGTGACTAGCAGGTGCGAGGCTAAGTGCGTCTTCTCCGGAGGAAATGCGGGAACAGATGAGGCTCGACGTGGAGCCGGAGGGACTCACTGGAGACCACTTCGCTGTGTGGACTCCCGAGGCCGCCCATATGGCACTAATGATGGTGAAGCTTAGTCTTCTTTTTGAATAACATGACCGGGCCCTGAAAAATCCTCTTGAGACTTGGATATCTCTTTTTCCCCGCTTCCTGTGGGATTTGAAGGACAAAATCCTGGATGTGATTTTCTCTCCCTCTTTTGAGCAGAGAGCGTTGGCATTGGGTGTGCGTAAATGATGAAAGTCTGAAATTCCTGACATGCAAATATGAGCTACTCATTTTGGTAACAGAGAACGTGTTCTGTGGGTTTCTAAATGGTTAGGGTAGGTTCCTACACTTAATTCAAGGGGCCAGTTGTTTCAAACAACACCTGCTCATTAGCGGAGTTTGTCAATTTGCTATTTTAACTCAGTAAATTAGATGCTGGATTCATGCAACTGAATCCCTGGGTGTGAAGCTGTTTTGTAAGAACCTCTTTTCACCCTTCGATCCTCCCATTGCCTCGGTCACTGGCAGCATTCTGCAGAAGTACGGCTATTAGACTTTTACATGCATATCTTTTTTATGTTAAATATATTTCTACTTTCGAATGAGTAGTAAAGGGAAAAGATTTCCAGCGATGCCCTCAGAGAATGAAACATAATTTGAGATATTTTCTTCATTGGCTAATTTTGTGATTACTTTGCCAGAGATGTCCTTTCATCATTCCAATGCTTATTAAAAAAAAATCTATGTTGCAAATATTTTCAGGTTAAAGATATTATAATAAGAAGAGTAGGTTAATCAGGAAATAGATTGCAGAGGGTAGTCCGTAATAAGAATTTTCCACGATGTGGTGTTTGAAGCAGGCATATCCTAATACATCACTAGGTATTTTTCTTGCTAAACCACTTTAATATTAAAAGGATATTCATCATTATGACCTTCATTAATGTTTTTGGCTTGATAGGTTTCTTTCTTAGTTTGGAGAGAAGTCATATTCATATATTTTTATGATTACAGTATGTTCCTCTGTAGGTAAAGACCATGAAAGATTTTTTTAAAAGATTGTATTTATTTATTCATGAGAGATACACAGACAGGCAGAGACACAGGGGGAGACACAGGAGGGAGACCCCTTCTCCAAGGGAGAAGCAGGCTTCATGCCGGGAGCCCAAAGCGAGACTCGATCCCGGGACCCTGGGGTCACGGCCTGAGCTGAAGACAGATGCTTAACCACTGAGCCCCCCAAGGGCTCCAAGACCATGAAAAATCTTTAATATTCTACTTAAAGTTGAGAGGAGAATTCCCCCTTTTTTCTTGAGAGGAGAATCCTATTAGCCCTGCATAATTGATAACTTATTTGAAAACTGCATTGAATCATGAGACAGAAATATTTCCTTGATATTTTTTAATGGTTTCAACCATCTTCTCATTACATTTGTCTTCCAAACATGCTCGCATGTTCATCTTTATTTTGAATAATAAACTCTGTCTTTTTTACTTACCTCCTCTTTTTAGACAAATACCATTTCCTACTTTTTTTAAACTTTTTTTTTACTCTTTCATCACTTTTAGTTTTTAATATTTTCATTTTTAAGGGCAATGTGTTTATTTGCCTCATTACCCTCATTGATGTTTTCCAGTTTGGGGATGAGAATTTATGTGTATTGATTACCTTGTAAAAGATTACTTTCTTTCCCATCCTTTTTCTTTATATTTTCCATTGACATCTTCAATCATTACTTCTAAACTGTCACTAGAATTAAATAAAACAGACCACCGAGACTGCCAGTTTTCTTCGTAGTTCCATAAAGCCATAGGCAATTTTCCTTAAATATCAAGCTCCTTTTTCTCTTCTTGTCAACAGTTGGAGAACTGACCTTTTTCTCTCAAAGCAAGTGAGGGATCCTATAATTTTCAGGATTGCTTGAATTTAATTTGTGCTACATTTTCAACTAGTGCTGTCACGTAGCTGCTAATTCTCCCTTTGTTAAAGATGTGGCTTTCACCAGAGCACGGGAATTGTTACTACCTGTCTTCTGTCATTTCCGCAGTGACTTCTCATTCATAAAATCTTGAGACAAAGGCCAAACCCAACACTCTAACTGAGACAAACTAGAAAGCAGAATTCTTTAGCAATCTACGGTGCATTTTCTGGAGTAGGGGTGTCTAACACAGCATCGTTTAAGTGGGCATGATGGAAAACTTTTAGAAAAGGTTGGTATATGTGAGGTTTTCTTTTTCTTTTCTTTTAAAGATTTTATTTATTTATTCATGAGAGACACAGGCAGGGGGAGAAGCAGGCTCCATGCAGGGAGCCCGATGGGGGACTCGATCCCAGATCCGAGGATCACACCCTGAGCTGAAGGCTGACGCTCAATGGCTGAGCCACACAGGGGCCCCTTTATTTTGTTTTAAAGACCTTATTTACCAAGTTATTCTCTTTTAAAATACACATAAGTAAAAAAAAATGCACATAAGTGAGATAATACATTGACTCACTATTAATTTTATCTCCTTCAGTGCAGCAAATATCCCCTTGAAACTAGTTCATGTAGTGCTGGGCTAGTCTGTAAAGATGTACTTCTGTGCTATGTTGTGGAGTGGTAAGGCTACGAGATTGGAAAAAAGAAAATTGGCTTTTACTCTTGTATCCACAACTCACTAGATAGCTATCTTAGTCTTAGTTCCTTTTTCACTTGGAAAATAGTGTCCATGAGGTTATTAATGAGGAGCAAACGAGACCTATCTATGCACCTGTCTATGCACGTATCAATCTATCGGCTTTACCTGTTCAAATAATGATATTCAAGAAGAAATTTATATTGGAAAACTTGACTTTCCAATGGATGAGTCTAGAAAAGGGGGAGCCCAGAATTCTGATGAGGAATGAGGAAAAGATTGGATTTAATGTAAAGACCCAGGCCAGTTGCACGAGTATATGTGAGTTTGACAGCAGTGCATTTTGAGAAAGGGTAAAAGGAGGACAAAAAGACTGTTTGACACATAAAATGGCAGTGACATAATCCTGCTTCACAATTCTTCCCATGACTGACCCTAAACATTCCAATAGTCTTGGCTAAATGCCTTACAAAGGGTAATATTAAAATAGAAGTCATAGAGCTGTGACTCATGTTCAGAATTAGTAATTTCTATAGTCGGAAGAACCAAACAGGAAAGATTTTACCATCCCATGAGGATGTGCAAATAGTGCAGTGAAGAAACCCACCTGCTCCTTTGTTTCTTGGTTTGGCTCTTCTGTTGAGAAACACAGTTATTCACATGTTATTGTAAATAGATTGAAAACTTTCTATTAAGATGAATGACAATATAACCATGTGACCCTGAATTCTTGGCCTGTTGGCTAAGATAGGTTGGTCTGATTTTGGCTCCAGTCAAACACAGAGAGATTATTTTCCAAAATACTCAATATGTGTACTTTGTATGCTTTGTTCATCCATTTATCCCATTGATCACCTACAAGGAGAATGTAGACTCGTGAGCCTGCCAGTTGGCATAGTTATTCCCCACCATGGGGGCATAGACACCAATCACATGAACCTATTTGATGTTCTTTGCCAGCTTGGTCATCATTTTTGCCCACATCCTTTGACACATTTTGATTAAGGTCTACTCAATAGGAGTAGTGATAAAGATAGATATCAAGGATGGTAAATTTCAGTGAGAGGATTATACACAATTTTGCAGAAGATTGTAACCACTGATGAGAAAGCAAAATATTTTATATCTTTAAAATCTTACGAGCCTCCTAGGAGGTGATTTAATCACAATATATGCAAATTTGACATTTTTAATCCTTTTTCAGTGCATAGAAAACATCTTTATCTTCAAAGACACCTGTGTCATGGCCTATTTCTACACAATCATAGGTCTGCAAGTGATCCCCAAAGGTCATTTTTTGTCTGTGTGTATGATTAAATATTTAAACCATCTCAGTTAATCCTTAATAACTTGTGAAAGCATCTTAAAAGCCCCCTCTATCAACAATTTGTATTTGCATCTCATAAAATCCCTCTCATTGCAACCTAAATTCTTATTCAGTCCTCAGTGAAGGTATAAAACGGCTAGTTTCCTTCTTTATAATAAATCTTTATAAAGCTGAAGATTATAATCAAGTAAACCCATGGCCTTTTCACTGAAAAAAGTATGGTATAAAGGCGTTGTGGGGTATATGAATCCCCTTGATAAGTTTTGTGAAGTGGGAATAATCATATCTGTGTTTTTTGTTTTTTGTTTGTTTTTTGTTTGTTTTTTTTTTTTCAAATACGACAATTGCTCAGTAGAGGAGAGGTTGTTTTTTCCTCTGGTCTTATACACAACGTGAAAATTGATTTGAGATGAGCATGACTTAAGTTCATATGTAACTAAACCCGGTGTACAGAAAACAAATTTCATGTAGCAAGATGAGAAAGGTCTGGGTTCCCGTAAAGATTTTTGTATTACCTCCCTCTAGCAATCTTAGGTGAAATTTTATTCTCTAGACTAGATGAAGAGGGAACATATAAGGCTTAAGAAAAGGTAGTGTTTACTGAAGAATGGCTCCACTGTGTTGGCAAAAGTGGTATTTGATTTTGGTTTTTGATGAATAACCTTTGGAACCTCCCCAGATCGGCTTCCCTGGTAGCCAATGTTTCAAGTCCTGGCTAATTTTGAACTTTCTCCAGATTTCTGTGGGATTCAGAGAGATGCCCGGGCCCCTAAGAGAATCAAGCTTCCACAGGTTCCCCCATGTAGGAAAGAGCTGAAGGAGACAAAGGAGTTGGAGTGGTGCACGCCGTGGGGAAGAGCTGTAGTTAGACGTGTGGGTCTGATATGCAGGTCAGGGAGCCTGGTACCTTATGTCTCTGGACTCAACAGGTCTAGAATCAAGACCTTAAAGCCTGTCCTCAGATATAATGGGGATATTCCCATGTGAGAGGGAAGATAGATGCTGCCCTAACCTGCTATGCAAGGTAAAGAATTTGGGAAGAGAACCTCACGTAGAACTAAGGATTCTAAGCTCACGGCCTCTTCAGCCCTAAAGGAGGCATTTGGGAAGGGTAGTCAAGTAAGGTGGTGGGTAGATGCTAACTTGTTTGTTTTGCTCTTCTCCTTAAGCGTATTTTTAAAACATTTAATTAGAAGAGCAGTATTTCCCTGTATCTATTTTTGTACTATTAAGAATAGAATTGGTTTTAAGTGATAGTTACTAAGATTTACATATCACTGATTCTAAGTTAATTAAAATAATCTTGGTGTTTAGCCTTAATCTATGCAGTAAAAATTGCCTTGAAAAACTGAATGTTTTGTCATGCATGTCTCTTCTATACCCACACTGGCAGCTGAAATCTTATGAAACTGCTTTTACTTCTGTTCTGAAGTGGCACCTTAAATTCATAAAATGATGTTCAAGAAACACTTATCCTTTAAAGACGAGCAAGGTCTATATGCCAATCTTCAATCACTTCTCTAAAAAACTAGTATTTTTGTCTTTGAAGGAATATAATTAATTCAATATAATTATTTGTTCTTGTTAGATAGGGGGATTTGGTTTCATCTAGAATTTCCTAAACACTCAGTTTTTAAAAAGATAATACTTGATAAAATATCCTTTTAATCATCAAGGCAGGTTGGCCTATGACTTGAATTAAAATATCCTCTAAATAAAATAAATATGAATTCCAAAGAATAAATTTCTTCTAGTAAAACCATGACTTCCAACACTACCTGATATTTCCCCAGCTTTCTGGTTTTAACTAGTGTCTGATGTTTCATTATATATCTAAGCAAATGTTAGATGATAATGGGTAGTCTGTAGATGAACACAAAAAGGTTGTACTTGCTGCTTTGCTTTGATGTCGTTTAATTGTAGTAGTTCTTATTTGCCCTAACAGATTGACTAAGACAATCCTGGATTTTTCTGCCTTATTTACTAAAAAAACTCATATTTATTAGATTTCCATATACTTTGATACTGAAGCCACATAGAAGAGATGAATCTTATTTTCTTTATGTTAAACATAGGGTTACTCACCAGTTCATTAGAATTCAGTGAATGTCTAAGATCACACACCACGGATGGAAGTTGAGGCTTGAACCTTGCTCTTTGGATCCTGAATTCTGTGGTCTTTTTATTACATGGTCATTCTTATGTTTTACTTCAAGGATATGTGTGCTACATTTTCTAGAAGGTTGATACTTAAGCAATGGAATGTAAAGTTGAGAGACCCTTAGGATGTGTGCTGTGGATCTGAGTTTTGATTGAAAATGTGTCATCATGCGTAATCATTCAGCTTCACTTTTTTTAGTCACCTAACATGGCTTCAGGGAACAGTTCCATTTATGTGAATATAGATTATAAAAAAGATAGCTGCCCTTTATTGAGTTTGTGACAGACATTGAGCTAAGCAATGTCTGCATTATTCAATAAAATATTTGAAAATGTCCTAATGAGGATGTACTGTTATTAACTAGACCTTATGGGTGAGAAAAGGTCGGGAAGGGAGTAAAGCCAGTGAATGGTAGCAACAGAATGAGAACCCAAGGGACACCTGAGTGGCTGTTGGCTCAGCATCTGACTTTTCATTTTGGCTCAGATCATGATCTCATGAGATCAGGCCCTGTGTTGGGCTCCACGCTGGGTGTGGAGCCTACTTAAGATTCTCTTTCTCCCTCTCTTCCTCTGCCCCTGCCTCTCTAAAAAAAAAAAAGAAAAAAAGAAAAAGAAAGAAAGAAGAAAGAAAGAAAGAAAGAAAGAAAGAAAGAAAGAAAGAAAGAAGAAAGAAAGAAAGAAAACCCAAGTATGTTAGAGTTCAGAGCCCTTAGCTTTGAACTATTATTCTCTGCTCTTCAAATTTTTTAAAAATAAAATTTCTGTTGATAAATCATTATACAAAAAGGACACTCTTCAAGAAAATTTAATGGAAAATATTACACATATTAGAACAAACTTCACTCTTAATTCATATTCTGTTATTTTCAACACTGGTAGGTAGGTCTTTGAGTTCCCACCTACTTATATGGACTAAAGTGGGCTCTGTCTCTTTCTACCATATAAATGGCTCTGGGACCCAGTTTCTGCATCTGTACAAGATCCTGTGCCCACCCTAGAGGATTGTTGTAAGATTAGGATGGCACATTTTGTAGGGTGCCCCGGTCATGATTGTAGACAACAGCGGTTTCTCATCTCCTTCACGCTAATGAGCTTTACTGAACTCTATCCCTGAGTCTAGAGGGGCAGAAATGGCTCCATTCGTCTGGTGAGAGGACTAATGCTCTTGCCTTGCTGGTGGCCGAATGTGGCTTTCGATTTCCCCAAATGGCCTTTCTCTTTCATGCGATCATCCTAAGTACTGCAAGCTGTAAGCCTGGAGCAGTGTCAACAGCAGCCTGCATGCGAGGATTCAGGTCACTCACTGTGGACACTGAGTCAGTGTTTAGAAACCAATAACCTAGAGCTCTGTGTCATGACCCTGTAGCGGCCTCACCTTTCCCCTATGGGAAGTGGAGCCAGGGATCACAGGGAGTACTAGAAGTGGACTGGAGAGCTTTCCCTACATTACAACCCAGCTGACAAACGAGCAATGCTTATTTTAATCCATCAAATATGGCCCTAGGAGATGAATGCTTCTACTCACAGGAAATTCCAGAAGAAATAGGACCAAGCTCTCCGGGCACAGCTGTAGAGAGTATCTGAGTCACATGCTGAATATTAACCAAACTAACACAACATTCTGCTTTCAGTAATTAATAATAAAAAAAAACCACAATTAAACAGGGAGTGATTATGATCCCATGACAAAGGCAATCACTTCCTCGGGGGCTTCTGTTGACACCCTCCCCACCCCATATATTTTCCTAGCACATATCACAGCTTTCATTTTCTAGTTGTATGTGTGATTACTTGTTTAGCATCTGCTTCTTCCCGAGGGTGTGGATCATGTCTATCTTTTCACTGCCATGTCCTTAGTATCTCTCCTATGCCTGGCTCTGTGCTCAGTAACTAATTGCAGAGTGAAAAAGGAGACTTCTCAGCAAATTGTCCTAATGAAGCTGACTTGGGAGACACAATTCTTGGCTTCTCTAAGAGTCCCAAAAGGGAGAATTTTGAAAACAAAGCAAATGCAATGAATGGGAAATCCATTGAAATCAAATATTTACTTAAGAGCCAAATGGGGAAGTCAATAGAGCTGGTTACGAAGGTCTGTAGTAGCGGGAACCAGGGGTGGATGAGCTAAGAACTGGAAAATCATAAAGCTTAGGAATGGAAGAGCAGAAGGTCTGAAGGCCACCATGGCGTGAGGGATCATGTGCCCAGAGAGAAGTGCACCTGGAGGTCTAGCGCGCGTGGAAGTCAGACTGTGCAGGGACGGACGTTGGTGAATTGCTCGTATTAGCCGCAGAGCTGAATAGAAGGGGATACAATCCAGCATCAGCCACTGTTAAAAAATAAGCACATTTTTTTGATTCATACTTAGCCCTAGTTTTTTTTTTTTTTTTTTTTTTTTTTTAGAAAATGTCGCAGGGATGAAAAGGAAATGAAAAGACGTAAGCCGCTAAGAAATGGGAGTGTAATCTCAGAACCTTTGAAAACCATACAGCAGAGCCCCGCTCAGGTCCCTGCCACTTCTCTTCTCAAAGACATGCTTTCTGGGGACTGGCCATGGCCTTTCCTGGCAGGATAAGCAATAGCCACATACCAAGCAATGTTTTGTAAGAGACTCTCCTTGTTGCCAGAATGTTCCTCAAATTCAGCACTTTTCTGTTGGGGTAAGAACAATCCTTTGATGGCTTTGGGCTCATTTATGGCCTCCGTCCAAGCAGTTTTAGAATCTCAAAAGGGGGCCATTTGCTAGGACTCGGGGGAGAGCAGACGGCATCATTCCAACTGTGGAGGGAAGTGGCCGGGCTGACGGCGGCGTCGTAGGAGGAGCTGCCACCCGCAATCCCAGCTAGATGCCCTGCGGGTGTAGCACATGGGATTGAAGGAGGCCCTGGCGGGAGGCCAGGGTGGGAGGCCGAGTATGACAAGCCTCTCTGCAGGTTGCCCAGGAATCTGTGGTCTATGCTCCAGCGTGAATCGATTCTGAACATTGATGAGACACCGCTGCCCTGTTGTGGAACCTCTGCAACTACCGAGCTCAGAGAGTATTTGGGGTTAATGGGAAGTGAGTTATCTTGAGCACCCAGTAGATGCAAACTAGAAGTATTACACTGAAGCTCACAAGAGACGTAATTCTCTGTTTTATTAGTTCTATATTTATTACCTTTAAATCCGCAGACTTCCGTTAATCATACGTGAGGTGGAGGGTGGGCTGGAAATCCTCCCAGAGTGCTGCGTGCAGAGCGTGGCGACTGCCCGAGCCCCGTCGGTCCTGCCTTGGTTCCATGCTGTATCCTAAGGACAATTAGAGCGTGTACTCCATTCAGTTGTGACAGTCATCCCTTTCCTAAGCTGTCGTTCAGGCGGCTACTATTGTTGCTCAAGACATCGTGATAAACCCTTCCCGTCCATTTTGTCAATCCTCGAAAAATCTGCGAGGTGACGTTCGTTATCCCCATTTCACATGTAAGGAGGTTGCAGAGATGCCGATGAAGTCGCTGAGTCGGTGCAGTTGCTGGAGCTGCCTCTGACCTCCAGGGCAGCGCTCTTGTTCCCCACGATTTGGCTTCCCTGGGGACGACGGCCTTCGGCCCACGCGGACCTCACAGAGCGGTGGAAGCTGCTTGACCATGACACCCAGGAGAACCGCTTTCAAGGTCTGGCCCAGTTGGCCACTTACTGGCCGAGATTTCTTGGCTAAGTCCCTAACTTCCCTGAGCTTGTTTATTCGTCTCTGTGTTGGAGATGATGATGATGATGATGATGATAATCATCCAACATTACAGTGTTAGTTTGAGGATCATGTGAGATGTTGTATGGAAAAGTATTTTGCAGATAATAAGGTAGTATTTGTAATGCCAGTTATTTCTAACTGAGGCCTTGTCGTTATCTCCACTAAGGGTGGGAAGTCTATACACCTCCTTGCTGTTGTTGGGTTCGGCGAGACCACTTCTTAAAGAGAACTTAAATTTTGAAGTTTCCTGCTAAATATCTGTTTGGCCGTCTGCGGAGGGCGTTTTTGCTGTTCTGGAAACAACTGCGGGCAGCCCAGAGCTCAGAATTGCCGTTGCCAGGTTGTGCAATGAACCTGAGTCTTTCCAACAGGGCCTTGGGGTGAGAAGGGCCTAAGAGGCTGCGTGCTCCCAAGGGGGCACCTGGTGGATGTTTTCTCAGGTTTAAACCAAATCCCACCGCTTCCCTGCTTAAAGCCAGTTTCCACTGTAACCAGAGTAAAATCTATCCTCTTTGCTCGTCATGCCCATTGCTCGTGGGCATTTCCTTCTGCCTTAAAATCTCCTGCTTAGGCACAGCCTTATAGACCCCGTGCTTCCTTCTGTTCCTCAGCAGCTTGTTTCAAGACTAGATCGTTGATTCGTTGATTTTCATCTACTTGGGATGCGCTTCCTCCTGCTGCTTCTGGGGCGGCTTTCCCAGCACTGAGGTGGGAACCCGAAGAGAGGCCCCCCTGAAGAATGTCCCATGAGCCTGCCTCCCAAGCTGCTGGCCCTGCCACCCACCTCACTGCCTTCGTGTTGCTCCTCAGTAGCATCTGAAGTTATTTCATTTACTTGCTTACATGCTCGTGACCTGTTTGTCCTCATTGGCTTGTTAGCTGCTCCCCAGTAATGCTTACGCACTCTCCTGGGCTGTGCCCTCGGGCCGGGCGTCCTCGTTGTTCGGTGACGGTTCTCAGGGAGTGGATGACCAGGGTCATTCCTGGCTTAGTCATCGGGACAAAGATTTGTCCTGCTTCATGGGTCTAAAACACGTAACAACATCTGCTGCATCGAATTCTGGGGATTTTGTGAAGCGTGGATGTAGCAAGGCCTTGTGTCAGGAGAGGTGGGGGGCGCACACAGGTCCTGTTTGAGGATAATGCAGTGTGTGAGGCAGGCCGCACACGAGATGTCCCGGTGCCCATGCTGCCCACAGCGCTGCCCACAACGCAGGGAACCCGGCAGCGTGTGCTCTGCAGGCCCAAACGTCATTGCCCTGAAGGTCATTCACATGCCCTTCGTAAAAAAAAAAAAAAAAAAAAGATGAATTTATTTTCCTCCATTTATTTAGTCCATCATAATGTGGAACATAGTCTATATATTTTACTATATATGCTATTATTATTATCTATATATTTTATGAATTTAAACTCAAGTCATTGTCCTCTCTGCCCTATCTTTCCAAACCTAAGAGTTTGGAAAACACATTTTTGGTTCATTCTCCTGTATTGCTGATTTCTTCCTTTTCTTTTTCATTTTCTCTGAACGTTCTTCCGCGTTAGCATAGTGGAGGAGTCACGAGGCAAATTGTAGTGAAGTGGTTGGAGATACAGGAAAACAGCATTTGACTGGAAAAGGCATTTGGACTTTCCAAGGCTGCTCATGGTCCTAACAATTCCCACAAAAAGAAAGTCAGCGTTACAGTCTTTTTTTTGGGACAGTTGGTTGGTGTAAGCAATTTATGTAAATTGTCTGCCGGCTTCCTGGTGGCTTCAGTCAAGATAATAAAAGCAGTGCAGGGCCAGCCTGTTGACAGTGCAGCTTGTATCTTCCCCCATTTTTTTCCTCCTTTGTGTATTTTGAAACGAGCAGGAAAAATGATTTCAAAACAAAACCTTCTCTCAGTGCATCGGCAAGAACAAAAAACATTAAGCCTTTAAACCCAGAAAGTTCTTAAAGTAGGGTGACAAATGTGTAATTAAATCTGGGAGTTATTTTTTTCTTTTTGTGTTCTCTTTTTTTCTTGCTTGCTTTTTTAAATTTTCTTTTCTTTTTTTTTTTTCTCTCTTAAACTGCAATGCAAAAAAGCCCAATTGCCAGTGATAATGAGAGTCAGGGAGTAACTGTGTCCAAAATAGAAAAAAAAAAAAAACCAAAACCGTGTTGCTATGTGAATGGAATCTTGGGGAGACCATTGTAGAGGAGAGCTTCCTAGGCCGGGCTGGAAATTACAGTAAGGGCAATGAGACGCCATCCTCTAAAGTCAGAAAATCAGGCAAGGCTGTATCCTGGGAGGCAGGGGGCTGCAGGGAGTGGTCGTGACACCCCGAGTCACAGGTGTGTGCAGGGGTGCGGAGTGTGGGGTCCGTGGAGGGAGGCCCAGGGTGGGGGCTGAGGTTGCTGCATCAATGTTGGGGGTGGCCTGCAGCCCAGCCTTTCCCACGTTGTCATTTCCTTCCATCGCCCGGTCACCTAGTGTCTGCATTTCAGGGTAAAACACTGTGTTTTGTCTTCCATTCCCGCTGTTTCTATTTGGCTATTTTTAAATGTTGGTTTGCTTTTACCGGGTTTCCCTCTACTTGAATGTGTATATTCATCTGCTTTGGAATATTCATTTTGATTTGAATCTGAATTTTAAAAAATGATATTATGTGAATTAGAAGAATTCTTAACTGATTTTTAGTAGCTGCTTTTATAGTCTTAAAAATCTAATAATACTCGCTTTCACTGTATGATGATGGTGGTGATTTTATAATGAGCAATTCCAACAATATCAGGAGGAGAAAATATTCTTTTGGTGTCGTCTTTGAGGCAGGGGCCATGCAGCCGTGGCTCAGCCCGCTGTCCCTCCCCTTCAGCCGGCTTCAGCATTCACGGCCCAACAGCCCCAGCCAGTGGGATTGAACTACATCATGCTCCTTCTCTAAAGTTATAATCCCTGACCTTTGGGTTCTGCAAAAATGCATCCAACTTCTTTTATTCCTCAAAATGGAATTAGATGGGTTTATGTTAAAAACCTATCACTTCGTATAATCTAAAGCTTAGGTTCTTTGGCAGGCTAGTCACTTAATATGTGTTCATCAGGGCGCTAGGCACAGCAGGGAGCTCAAGGGAAAATAAATTACAGTTGCTGTTCTCAAGGAGCATGTCATTTTCCTGGGGAGTTTAAATAAACGTATTCAAAGAATTGAGTCCAGGGTGAGTTTCAGGTACGCACGATATTGTCATTATAGTCATAATTTTTTCTGGGGAGGGCATCTAGATACATAAATAATTATGTTTAGAAACAAATCAAGAACCACACAAATAGAGAAATCGGCAGGTGCCAATCTTTGTAATTCTGATTCCAAGTGACCCGAGAGTTCAGGGAAGAGACACAACAGTGTGGCTTTCATTAATTTAGAAAACCTGGGCCCTGAAGACTCCGATATGCAGGGGAGAAGGTGGACAGATTCCAGGCAAAAGCACTGAAAATCATCTACGTCCTAACCTCAGAAACAAGACATGAGACACATTGTGTTTTTGATATAGAAGCATAAAAAATAAATAAATAAATAAATAAATAAATAAATAAATAATAATAATGAAATATATGAAGTTACATGAAACCGGGTATGACTTTTGTCCTTGCCACTTACTGACCGTGTGGTCAGAATCTCTCAGAAGCTCAGTTATCTCACCTGTGAAATTGAATAGTAATAGCTAACCTCCTAGAACTCTCATAAATACTAAATGAGATGATATATAAGAAGGCTCCTGGCGGAGATCCCGGTTCATATTAGAAATTCCGTAAGTATCAGTCCTCTTCTCTCCTGGACTGTAAGTGATACTTGGCACAGATCACAATAAGTGGTCATTAAAGGCAGCAATAAAATGGTGCCTGGGAAGGAGTCATGGAAATACGCACAGAATTGATAGGCTTGCAAAAGGCAGATGGGAATTGGAGGGCATTTGAGGGAGAGGACGATGCGAGCAAAAGGATGATAAGGGAAATAGTGGGATGTGAACAACTCTTGGAATAGAGAAGACTCCAGGTCCTTTGCACAAGATCAGAGGAATGCTCAGGTCCTCACCTCGCTTAGGGTTTGACCAAATATTACTTTTTTGGGATGTAATCTCCTACCTCAAATATTATCTTCTAGCATTTCCTTGTCCTGAATTCTTTTGCTTGCGAGCATTGATAGCAGCAGGACGGTATGGACACAGGCTCAGGAGGGTGGGTTCTAGTCTATCTTGCTCTCAAAACTGTATTCCTGCTACCAGAGCAGTGCCTGGCATGTATAAAACATCCCCTGTTCATTCACTGGATGAGCAAGTGGTCCGTGAAAGATACAGTATTTGGGAATAATAATCTATGATATTTGCTGACAAAAAAAAAAAAAAAAAGGGAAGGGGCCAATTTGGCAACCATCCACAATTTTATCTTTTGATTTTGAGGTTTTTTTGTTTGTTTGTTTAGTGCTATCTCTTATTAAAGTATGTCTATCCCTAACTGGTTTTGAGTCACTAAGCCAAAATTTCAAATGTTGAATATTTTATATATTGTTCCATTAGATTTTGAGTCTTTCATTCTGCTTCAAATTAAAAACTTAGCGGAGTGAGTTCAAATGTAGATCAGTTTAATTAAGTTTTCTGATTTCTCCTTTATCATAAGCCATGGAATTAAACTTTCATAAACAGTGGTGTGTGTGTGTGTGTGTGTGTGTGTGTGTGTGTGTATAGGGAGTTACTTAGGGTAAGGAAAAGTGGATTTACAAATAAATAAGTTAAAATAAGTTGAATTCTGTTGATTAAAAAAAGAAAAGCTCCCTTCCCTAGAGGAGATGTTGAATGGCCAGATGCCCCATGTCTTATGACCCAAGATAGAAGGATTACATGCCATGTGCTGGACATGGACAAGACTAACTTTAGGACCATAAATACAAATATTTTGCAAATTTACATGAAAGGGCTTCTGAGATTCAGGTGACGATTTCTTATAAGCAGTGAAGCAGCCCATGTATTCTTAGTTACTCAAAACTCCATTGGAAGAGAAGGTGGGTATGTATGGCATTTGGGGCTGGAGGCACAGAGTTTGGGGGCAATGTGGGCAAGTTAAGAGGTCAGGATTTCTGGCGTAGGATGGTGTGATTCCTTTATAAACACAAACCCTAAATTCAAGAGTATTTCGGGAGATTATACTGCAGTAAATTCTCCATCTTTTTTTTTTTTTCCTTTGGAAAATTACAAGGGAAATAGTGGTTTCAATGTTTGGATGGTCAGAGGTTGCATATTCAAATAACAAACACATTTGGATCAAGGTTGAGAACTCAACACTCAAGAACTATGCTCTTTTATCATGAAGACTTAGTACATTCACCTTGCTGATCCGAATCACTTGGTATGAAAATTGTGATTGTCAGTACGTTAATTTTAAAACGTTTAAATTTGTCAGACGGTGCGCCATCATGTGTGTATGTTCACCTTGAACACTCCAGATGTTCAAATGTTGGGAAATCTGCAATTACAGGTGTAACTTTCTATTATATAATGTGCTTTCCACTTTTGGTATCTTCTGAACTAACGTGGTAGCTTATTGCTTATTCTTTAAAATAAACTGTGAATTGAATTCAAGTTTCCTAGTTAAACTACATGATTCTGCTTCGTTTAGATTTGGGAATTTTTTAATGGGATTTCAGTTGCAATTAGGATATCAAGGCAATGCTGATAATTGTGTATCCTGAGCCACATTTGCTAGCAGTATCTCCCACATTTTCAAGTTATTAGCTTTGGCATGGCGATTTTATTTTTTCATCAGTATTTGTCCTTTGTATGGTTACAATTTATCAAAAATAATATACTTACAATTTCTATTAGACTGTTGTTCATTTTATGATTAAGACTGGATTAAACATAAATAAACAAGAAGGAGAAATGAGGAAAGGAGGAAACTAGTAGAATTTTTATTTTTATTTTTTATTTTTATTTTTATTATTTTGACTGGTTTTCATCTTTTTTTTTAATTTATAAATTTATTTTTCATTGGTGTTCAATTTGCCAACATATAGAGTAACACCCAGTGCTCATCCCATCAAGTGCCCCCCTCAGTGCCCATCACCCAGTCACCCCCACTCCCCGCCCACCTCCCCTTCCACCACCCCTAGTTCGTTTCCCAGAGTTAGGAGTCTCTCATGTTCTGTCTACCTTTCTGATATTTCCCGCTCATTTTTTCTCCTTTCCCCTTTATTCCCTTTCACTATTTTTTATATTCCCCAAATGAATGAGACCATATAATGTTTGTCCACTAGTAGAATTTTTAGATGAGGTAGCCTAAACATGGAGACAGTAATAGAGCACAGGGAAAGGGCAATTGTAGAAAGGATTGACAAAAAAAAAAAAAAAAAAAAAAAAAGGCACAAAAATTTTTCAATGTTTAAAAAAATCTTCTGGTTCTTAGAAGTTCTGTTAAACTAAATGAAATCTTCAAGAGTCTTCGCTATCAAGGAGGAATTGTCTTTTTGCTTAACTCAGAACTTTTCTTCAATTGAAATATTTTTTTTCTTAATATTTGATCATTGGAATCTAATTTGTGAATTATGAAAAGTGTTTCATAAGCATAGAGTAGAATTAGGTACTCTTCTTTAAGATATTAGCAATCTTTTGTGGTTTTTTTTCCCCATGTTACATAAGGTGATAAATTTAATGAAAAAGGGATCATAACAAACAGTTTCTATTTTAATAGAAAATCTTTCTAAAAATTACTTAAAGATACAAGATGTAGTGCGAATTGGATGGAGTATTGAATATTTTTATAATTTTTTTACCTTATCTATAGAAAGTCTATTTTTTTAGACAATAAGAGTATTTAAAAATCGTCTAGTTTTCCGCACAAAATCTACAGGCTAGCTTGTTGAGGGAACTTTAAAAATGGAAGCACTGTGTTTGCTTTTTTGGTTTTTATCATACTTTTTGGAGCATTAAGCTTTAGGCTTAAGGCAGAGGGTGAAAACAAGTGGCCCATGGACCAAAGTTCGCTGTAGATTTGCTTTATTTGGCCCATGAGTTTAATTAATACACTATAGCTCCTCGCTGTATGGTAAAATTTTTTAGTTGCCAAGTAATTTCATATAAAAGCAAAACAAAATAAAACAAAAATGACTTAATAGGCAACTTTTGAGACGTTGGAAGATGCGGCTGCCCTGGGGCTGCACACCGACCTGGCCGTGTTGGCCTGAAGCTGGTGGCGGCCCCTTGAAGACCAGCCTGTGCGTCTGGGTTCCTAGGAGTGCACAGCCTTCCCTACTGTACCTGCCCCTCCCGCTGCTCTTAGTTATGTCACTTGATCTCTTCAGGCATTGAGTTTGTGACCTGTTTTAATAAGTCAAAGTAACAGTGATAAATTAATTATGACCATCTTTCTTTCCAAAAACTCCAAACCCTTCATTATTATATTATCATAGTTAATTATAAAATATAATTGATGGACACTTTGATGATAAAGGCAGCTAGAAAAGAGTATCAAAAGATAGTTTGGAAGGCAGAAGTTCCTTTTGATCTTGTATCTCTTTTATTTTAGTATTTAACCTTTATTGTATCTTTCCTCATCTATTCATTTACTGGTTTTTTGTCTTCCTACTTCTTAAGAAAGTACTTAAGTTGCTTTTTTCAGTTCTTATTTATTGATAATGATGATACTCAGACCTATAAGATTTCCTCTGGAGTTGATCTTTAGCTAGTTTCTAAAATAAATCTTTTTATTTTTAAAATGCATTTTGTAGATTTAGTTTTGATTACTTTTTTTTTGGCCGGGGTTAAGGAAAACAATTAGAAAATGCCATTGTAGTAATCTTGCCAGTTATCTTTTCATCATTTCTAAATTTATTTATGGACAGCATGTACAATTTCTTAATTTTAAGTTTGAAAAATATATTGTAGATTTTTGAGCACCAAAAGCATGGTGCATTTTTATAAATATTAACTTGGTCATAAGACATGAATAGAAATTCTGTACTAATAACATATTTATAGATAGATACGAAGGTGGATAGAAAATACAGATCGACATAACTAAGCGTTTTAGTTGTATTTTTCAGACCTCTCATTCCTTAAAAAATCTTTTTGCTCTGTGTTCTGTTCTATTCAGAAGGATCCAAATCAGCACATCAGACTATAGTTATATATTTATCAAGATTACCTGGTACTTTTATTACATTCAACTTTTGATATTAAACTGCACAGCTTCTAGAGGATCTTTGTAAGTTGCGTCTCTTATGATTACATGTTGTGCCTCTTGTCCTATTTAATGCTTGGACTTTAATTTCTACTCTACTGATTTTGCTTCTGTTTGTGTTTGTCTAGTAGCTGACCATCCTTCTATTTTTGACTCTTTGGTTCATGTGTGTTGTTAAAGAAAAAAAAGAGTGGAGTTTTGGTTTGGTAGGGAGTTTCATGCATTGCTGTTGCTGTTTTTTAGTAGCCCCTCTTCTGTACATTGGAAATTGGCCACATTAGCCACGGCACAGAGTGTACAGACCGTGTAGTTGATGATACTTTTGTTGCATGATTTTTATTTCTACTTTCTGGGTTTTTCTAGTTTACTTTTCATTTTTATTTCTTCTCATAAACTGATAAGAAATTTCTTCCCTTTGATAAATGTAGAGCTTTTGATTCATCTTTCTATTCTGCTTGAACTTACTTTCCTATTTGCATTGTTTTTAAATTCACATTTTGTGATTATTATTTTTAAAAAGAAACAAATATTAGAGTGCATTTATTTCTCACCTTTCCCTAACTCGCTTCTAGTCTCTAGAGATTGAGGAGACAGACAGCTTAATATTCTGAATTCCAGACTTCTTAGGCTTTCTTCTTTAATGTATCACTGTAGATTTTTAAAAATAGGAGATGAGGTTTGAGGAGTGCCCTTGCTGTGATGGGGGCTGGGTGATGTATGGAAGTGTTCACTCACTGTACTGTGCACCTGAAACTATATTACACTGTATGTTAACTAACTGGAGTTTAAATAAAAACTTAAGACAAAAACCTTCTTACTTAGTGACAATATCAAATTTTGACAACTTTCAAAGAAATCTCATATACTACTGGTGATAATGAAAATTGCAAGGTAATCCTCGTAGAGTATTTATTAATATACTATAAGCTGATATATTTGCCTCAGTATATTCCCTAGAGAAAGTATTGCACCAGGAAATATGAATGAAATTTTTCGTAGCAATACAGTTTGTAACTGCCAACCACCAGGATCCTCCAATGGGAAAATGGACAAACTTTGCAGTGGGTTCATGTGAGGGACTGTTCTCCTGCAATGAAAACAGATCATCTATATAAAAACATTCATGAATTTAAAGGGCATATTATTGCATAAAAAATAAGCTCCAGAAAATTGTGTGTAATCTAATATTAGTTTTTATAAATCTTAAAAAACTTAAACTATATGATATCAGTATATCGTGTAGAGATATAGATTAAAAAAAAAAAAGTTCAGAAAAAGCGAGAACATGATGGTGGTCACTGCTAAAGCCAAAGTGTGGGTGGGGACAGTCAGGTGGTTGTTCATGAATATTCATTTTCTTATTGTGCTTTATAACATTTATATATGTAACATATTTTATAAGTAAAAACATTACATTAAAAGATTTCAGGAAAGGAATGTATATTTATAACATAGCATATCAATCATCAACCTCTTCCCGGAGATCCTCCATGTAGATCTATCTACGTGCTTTATAAGGCTTATGGTTCGCCATTTTCTCTCTCTTTTTTCACTATCCCCCAGTCTCCGGTCTCGCATAACTGATTTCTGGTAACTTCTCACATATTTTCCTCAGATGGGAATACGCGGGTGACCAACTCTCAGTACCTCTGCTTATCCAGAGATACACTTCTATTTTCCCAGGCGACAAGTGTCACGTCTGGGTGTGAGTTCTTGATCACAGTCCTTTTCTCAGTGGTCTGCAAATATTAGCTTCTCCCTTTTGTGACGTCAGGTATGTTCCAAGGCTAGTCTGGCTCTTTTTAGTGCAGAAGTTAGTTACTTTGTATAGAAACTCGAAAGAGTTTACCTCATCTTAGGAATTCAGGACAATTTACAGGAATACATATAAAAATAAGGTGTTTTTAAAAATTTTTTTCCATTAGTCCTTTCTAGGATGTGGTGAATTTTTCAATCTGCAGCTCAAATGTTTCTTCAGTTCAGAAAACATTTTGTCTATTGTTGGCTTGATTATTCTCTCTCCTCCATCTGTTCCTTCTCCTTCATTTAAAACTTTTTATTTGCATATCAAATCTCCTGTATTTTTCCTTCAGACTCTTAACTTTTCTCCCATGATTTGTTATATTCTTGTATTTTTTTTTTGTTTTGAGATGTTCCTATTCATTCATCTGTGCCAGTTCTTAAATGTTGTCATCTTCTCTTTTATCTCCTATACTGATTTTTTTTTAAATTCCAAACTACTTTTTAAGACCAAAGAGGTTCCCTTATATGGTCCTATTGCCTTTTATTAGCTTCAAGTCATCATCAAATTCTTCTAGTGAACTAAAAAAATAAAAAATAAATAAATAAAAAAATAAAAGCCTTCGGTTTGGGATCTTTGGCTTGCATGTCCTCCCACAGGTGTTTGGGCCCCACTGCCTGTTGGTAGCCATCAGGTCAGGTTTTGAGGACCCATAAATGCTGTCCAAATAGGGAAGGATATAAGCCCAGTAGATTTTTGTTCTTTTGAGTCTTCAAAGGATAGACATGGACTGGAAATTTGACGAGGCCCCATGAAGGAGCCGCTCGGATGCTCCCACACCAGCTGGGGGGCCACGCAAGCCTTAATGCTCAACTTCAAAGATGGTTAGCAACATGGCTTAATTATGGCTCCTTGATGGGTTCTCAGACCCCACAGAAGCATGATGTCCCTAAAACAACTCAGATCTTCTCAGAAGTTATCTCTGGAAGCACCAGGGTCCACATAATCACCTCAGGCCATTGGTTTCTGTACTCCCATAAGACACAGGAGAGTGAACAGTTTGTCTTCAGTGGCTGCTGTCTTGAGCCATCAGCACAAGAGCAGTGGTGGGAACATGAAGGTTTAACTTCAGGAAATGCTGTTTCTCCAGAATCCTCCAGGTTTTTCTGTAAGACTGATTAGTTCTGCATTAAAGATAATACCATTTATGCGCCCCTCGGTGGCTCAGGCAGCTGAGCGTCTGCCTTCAGCTCAGGTCAGGATCTCGGGGTCCTGGGATGGAACCCCACGTCCGGCTCTCTGCTCTCGGGGAGTCTCGTTTTCCCTTCCCTCCCCGCTCATGCTCTCTCTCACTATGTCTCTCTCAAATAAATAAAATCTCAAAAAAATACCATTTATGAGTTTTACTATGTGTCAAGCAGTATCTATGTTTAAATCATCACATCAGTCTCTCCAGATATATAATGATTGTCCCATTTTAAGGGAAGAAACTGAAGTTTGTTTGTTTATTTATTAGAAACTGAAGTTTAAATAAATAAATAACCTACCCATAGCTGCATTAGGAAGTGCCCAAGATTTCAACTCCATTTTGCCTGGATTCTAAACTTTGTACTGTTTCCAACAGATAACTTTCCAAGTAACCTTTAGATTCGTTGTAGAGAAAATGTGAAAGTCCCTCTTTTCTTTCTAGCACATATATGAAAATATTACTTTGGAGGGATATTTACTGTAAAGTTTAATGACTGTATCTAATAGTTTGAATTTCAGCTGAATTGTTTTAGGAAAAAAATGCCCGAATCTCCATGCCCAACATAGCTTTAAATTGCCGCATTGGATCTGTGAACACACCACTTCTTATTTGGTTTAGAATGGATTTAAGCAAAGAATCCATTTACAAGAAGCTATGGGAGCTTGTAGGGGCAAGTTGTGATTGCTGGGTTTGTGAAATTAAGCGTCTGTTTTGGGATGGATAAGGGGAGTTAAAGGCTTAGTCGTAAATAGTAGTCCCGTTCTGAGCTTATTTTTAAAATAATTGCTTCTAAGGTGAATGGCTAAATAACAATATTAGAGATATTATTCTAGAGGCTTTGGAGGGCTAAAAGGAATAAGATGGCAGGATTTCCTGCCCCTAAATATAGTCTCCAGTCCAGTGACCATAGAAAAGGACAGAATCAGCACAAATGTGCAAATATAAATGATTATTTTACATAGCTATAATCAGAACCAAATATAAGTCACTCTATTTTTTCTTCTTCTGATTTTTAATTAAAAGTTGCTCTCAAACTCACTACCATAAGATAAAGTGTTAAGGAACTAAGCATCTGGGGAGGTAAAATGGCTTAGAAATGGACTTGGATGTTTCCAAGTTTCCAAACTTATTAAAACGTATGCAGCAGGAGGGGGATGGTTACAGGGTTACATGGCAGGATGGTCAAGAAAGGCGAGGCAGCAAAGGTAGAGTCAGGACAGCAGGTGTCTCCTGTGCTGTTCTGAGCCACTTCCTAAATACTTCACTTGTATTAACTTATCCTGTGATAACTCATTAAACTTCAAACAAATTTTCCTATTTGGTGCATGTGGAAACTAAAGATGGGAGAAGTTAAGTAGCTTGGCCAAGGACACGTAGTCTATCGCATATCTGTTTCTTAAAACACTGGTAATCCTGAGTCAAAGTCTAGACTGGTAATTAATTTCCTTGGATATATTCCGTTAGCAGGAGAGAGGTCACTTTACGGAGAGATGGGTGGAAAATAACCCAAAATACCTACCGCATGGCTGCTTAACATTTATTTATTAACTTATTCAGCAAACACTCTTACTATTGATTAAAATAATGCGTCAGCTCCCAGCGATCAGAGGCCTAAGGACGGTTCAAGTGACTTTCTTTTCTACTCTGTAATTGTTTTCTTTCTCACCCCTGTCCTTTTCTTTTCTTTTTCTTTTCTTTTTTTTTATTTTTTGTGCTGTGACTATAGGATTTAAAAGTAAATTAGGTTGATATGCAGGATTCTACTTGCTACATTCAGAAAATAAGAGTGTCTGGAGATGCGTTAATATGCATCAGGGAAAAGTAATTCTCTTGTAGCTTTTCCTGAATATTTTAGAAAAGGTAAAAATCAATGGCTTCCTATTTTTCTGTTTGCTCTTCAGTTTACTTTCAAATTTATATTCCTTATGGTTGCCATCGTTACGCCCCTTTTACTTTTCTGATTTTTACTCTTAAAAAGTATGGCTCTCCTACATGAAAAGTATTTGCAGGAAACATAGTCAAATAAACAGATGCATTTTGTTTTCCATCCCCTCTTCAGTTGAAACCATCAATCTAGGAGAGATTTGAGAAGATTGACTGGCCGTGCCGTTAATAAGAGATTAGTTCTAGAGAAATCTTTCTTTTTCTGACACACATTGGTAAAATAGACTAAAACATTTTGTAAAATACATACAAGATAAAAAAGATGACTTTACTTCCTATGTGTCTTTGATTTTATCATAAACTTCATATTAAAAGCTTTTTGTAAAGAGTTATCCCCACTCTTTCAACTCTTATCATATCCTCATGCCATATTATTTTTTGTTATCTTGTTAAACACAAAAGAAAAAAAATCAACTTTAAATTTGCTGACAGAAAAGGGACTTGATTCTAAAAACTGTTACTCCATAGTATATATTGGTGTTCGCTTAATATTGGTTTCCCCTGGGATCCCTGGGTGGCGCAGCGGTTTGGCGCCTGCCTTTGGCCCAGGGCGCGATCCTGGAGACCCGGGATCGAATCCCACGTCGGGCTCCCGGTGCATGGAGCCTGCTTCTCCCTCTGCCTGTGACTCTGCCTCTCTCTCTCTCTGTGACTATCATAAATTAAAAAAAAAAAATATTGGTTTCCCCTAAATATTAACGTGATAAATTAAAAAATGTATCTTTGAAATTGAATATATGAATTGTTTTATTGGTGATATCAGCTTTCTCCACAGTAATGCAGGGATACCGTATAAATTGTGAGGTATTCAATGACATCATTAGTGGACCCAGCCCTGTGCCCACCACGTAGTTGACACTCAGTATCAGTGGTGGTGGTGGTGAGATTATTGCCTTATTCATGTTTCATTGTGAAAACAGCACCAACCTGAAGGACACCTGTGTGTGCTTCTACCCACCTCTCTGCACGGGTCACCATAGCCTCATCCTGTGAGTGAGCTTTGCCTCCTATCTGATGACGTTTTCTCCTCCTATTCAGAATATCTACTTATCTCATCTCCTCAGTGACACCGCTCCAGCAATTATCCCTTCCCTCGCTGCTCTTTCTCTTACCTCTGGAATAATTCTCATCAGCATAGAAGCATTCTATGATCTGTTTCAGCCACCACCTTATATGTGTCTGCTCTCTCTTATGGAAAAATTTCTCAGAGTTTTTCCATATTTCATCTCTTGCTCCCTGTCCTATCACTCTCGCTTGAACCCACCACTCTCAGGCCTTCAGCTCTCAATTTCACAGACTCTCCTCTTTTTAAGAGTGGTGCCCCCTCTGGCTGCTAAAACTAAGGGGACATCATCGGTCCTTGACAATGTCAACATTTGTCAACAGCCCTTTGTGCAATCGATCATTGCATCCTGCGAGAAACATTTGTTCTACAGATCATCTGGTGGCCTTTCTACTTCTGCCCGCTGCTTCTCGTCTTCAGTTCTTTTCCCCTCTGCCCAGCGTCCCAGTGTTTGAGTTCTCTACCAGTCCTTAAAACGTCACTCCATTGCTCTCTGTAGGTGATCTCTTCCAGTCTAAGAAATTTGGAATTCATCTGATGCATATAGGCCTCTTCTCCAAAATTTATTTATTTTTAAAGATTTTATTTATTTATTTGTGAGAGACCCAGAGAGAGAGAGAGGCAGAGACACAGGCAAAGGGAGAAGCAGGGTCCCCATGGGGAGCCCGACGTGGGACTCAATCCCGGGTTTCCAGGATCACGCTCTGGGCTGAACGCAGATACTCAACCACTGAGCCACCCAAGCTTCCCTTCTCCAAACTTTAGATTCTTGTATTTAATTGCTTTAATTGACATCCCTTCCTAGTGGCCTTACAGCCACCAGGGCAGATGTAACAGCCCCTTAGACTGGTGATCTCTAAACGTAACAAGTCTCCTTCATCTCACTGTACAGCAGCTTTATCCTGCGCTTTGCATGGGCTAAAAACACTGAAGTCAAGTTTAACCTCTTTCTTTTTTTTTACTTCGTATATCCTATTTCTTAGGAAATTCTATCTGCTGTGCCTTCAAGATTCATCTAGAATTTTATTTATTTTATTATTATTATTTTGAAAATTTTTATTTATTTATGATAGTCACACACACAGAGAGAGAGAGAGAGAGGCAGAGACACAGGCAGAGGGAGAAGCAGGCTGCATGCACCGGGAGCCCGACGTGGGATTTGATCCCGGGTCTCCAGGATCGTGCCCTGGACCAAAGGCAGGCACCAAACCGCTGTGCCATCCAGGGATCCCTAGAATTTTATACTTTGATACTTGCTCCTCTCTATCTCCACCATCACTACCCAGGTCCACATCAACACTGCATCACTTCTATGTTATTTGTAGAACAGCCATCTACCAGGCCTCCCTCCTTGACATCTTTCCTCTTTGTCCATTCTTAACCAAAATACCCTTCAGCTCAAAATCCAACAATGGCGAATCAGTATCCAACAGGTAAAAGCCAAGTCCTTTTAGGGCTCTATATTTCCACTTAGCTTCCACTCTAGGTTTCCATTTAACTTTGATTTCACTTCTGCTAGTTTATCCTTTTGTTTACACTGCTTCTGCTTCCCTGGTCTTCTTGATCTATGCATAGAGGATAAGCATCCTTTAGCTTCGGGGCCCTTGCACTTGCTGTTTCCTTCGGCAGAATGATCTTCCCCAGGTCCCTACATGTTTCACGTACTCACCTCCTTCCGTCCTCTCCTTCTGCAGTAAGGGGATTTAAAGTATAAATATTCACTCCTTATAAACCTAGACTTTCTTACTTCACTGAGATACTTTATTTTTCTCTCAAAGACTGACATATTTTACTTGTTGATAATGCCTGTTTTCTGACATCCACTCTAGAACACAACTTTCCTAGGCAGGGACTTTGGTATGTTTTGATCTTAGCTTCATCTCAAGCACCTAGATCAGGGCCTGACATAAGGTAGGTGCTCAAAAAATGTGTTGAATAAATTGATTATAATAATTATCACTAATATTGAAAACTTGCTTTTATTGTTTAAAGGGCAGGCAATACAACCTAGTGGTAAGAGTTTTGAGTCTGGGGCCATACCTTCTAGGTGTGCATCCTGGCTCTATCATTTTACTTTGATTGACCTTGGTCAAGTTATTTAATTATTCTGTTTCGACATACATTTCTTTATGTATATATACTGCACAAGGATGTTATAAAGGTAAGTAAGCTGATACTTGGAAAGTGTTTAGATATTTGGGGAGCATTTAGAACACAATCCGGCACCTATAAATCCAAGATAAAAGTTTATTATTAAACACATATATGAACTAGACATATTTCAAAACTATACTCAGAAGTAAATATATTTCTATATTTTGATTACATTTTAATATTGACATATTTGATTATATTGTGTATATTGTGATAGTTTGATTATACTCAGTTATTTATATTTATTCTCTCAGGTTGTGTTTTGGAAGGGAAAATGCTGTACCAATGCCTACATATAAGTATTATACTGTTTGATAAACATGGGGTTTCAGAATCAGATCTTTCGTTCCAGTTCTCCCGCTAGCTGTATGGCTTTAGATGACTAATGTTAAACTTTAGGCACTTCATTTTGAAATGGGATATTTATGCATCATAAAGTTCTGGTATAATAAGCAAATGAGACAACATATATAGAGTGCTCTGCAGAATTATGATATTCAGTAAATCAATAACTCAATAACCCTGGCAGTAAAGAATAAGGAGCAGCCCCCAGGGCGTATAACTATTGCTTTAATAGCTTATAGAAAGTTACTGGTGGAATTTTATGAATGGCTATATTTTCAGGTTTCAAGCCCATGGATAAGGACAAATCATAGCCTTTCCTTAAAGATTCTACTTAACAACAATAAGGAAAGGGAAAAACAAAAACAAAAACAAAAACAAAACATTTGGGAACCGTAACAGTGGATCTAGAGCTCATACATCTAGTCTGACTCACGGTTGGAAATTTCCAGTGACATTCACAGGCTTGTTTGTTTTCCATGGAATTAGGTTTAACCCTTCTAATTGTCTTCATTTAGAGAGCCCCTGATTTCCCCTCAGAGACTACTTTTCAAGCAATTCTGTAGGTGCCCTCTTAGGGAAAGCGGGGACGTGTCTTGGACATTCTCGATCCCCGTCCTGGCATGCTGGCTTGTATGTCACTCTGGCATTTCGTGTCCCAGGGCTCTTCTCCCAACTACGAAGCCCTGCTCTGAGAAAAGTATTAGTCACAACTTTTTTATATCCTATGTGAGGCTCAAATCAAAACATTCCACTCCATACAGTGCTGTTTGAAGCAAGATATCTTATAAATTGAAGGCATCGCTCTCTGTTAGAAGATATATTGTCAGTAAACACGTATAAGAAGAGGATGCTCTCCACGAGCTTTGGGCACCTCCTAAGAGCCTCTGAAACTCAGCAGGTTAGTGAGAACCTAATTTTCTCTGCACTGCCCCTAATTAATTCCATTAAGATACAACTCTTTGGTCTTAAATCTAAAAAATGCAACATGTATATAATTGGAAATGTGTTTGTACATACGCATAACCGTACATAATTAGAAATTCTACTTTTCTTTGGCCACTGGCAATAAATATTATGGAGGGAGTTCTAAAAAACAAAAGCAAAAACAAAAACATACAGACCTTGAGGAAACATCCAGACAACATAGAGTTTTTCCCGAGGGCCATTTGGCCGCTTGGCTTGCTTTCCTCCTGGGGTAGCAACTGGGGCTCTCCAAAATCAGAGGTATGTAACCAGTGCACATGTCACCTTAGTCATCTAATTAGCATGTAATGATAATATCTGAAAAACCATTCCAAGTGATAGAATTTTCCTCTGGAAAAGAAAAAGAGTCCAATCTGTCCCATTGCATAATGCTCTCTTTTGTCCCTACTCACTTTTGGAAAATAGCTTATATTCCTTCTCTCTTGATTCCTGTGAATACACAGAAATATGGCTGTTTAGAAAAAGCTGCTACCACTACCTCTTAGAAAAGAGCTGCTTGTTTTAGGAAAATAACCTGATTTCTTCTTCCCACATAGAGAGGCTGGGCGAGAATAAAGATCTCGTCTCCCTGCCTCAGAGCCTCATACATTCTCTGTTGATAAAATCACCCTGTGAGAGCACAGCATGAGAGAAATGCATGTGAAGAAATTATTCCTGACGTGTCGTTTGGGCCATTGACTTTCTTGTGCTGGGCAGTCCATTGAGATGTGCTATTATTATTTCCCGTTTGATTATGTGTGTGCATGTGCTGTCTGTTTGCATTGCTAGGGTAAGCAGTTTGAACTTGATGATTTGGTGTTTTAAATGCCATCTCTTCCTCTTAAATGAAATCTCATTTTCTAGCAATTTCAAGGCTTGTTAAATTTGGCCACAGAGGACTATATATGCAATTTTTATTTTCCTTTTCTGTTCATACTCATCCTTCTCTCCTGAGGCTGAAAATAAGGAAAAAGTGCACAGAATTACTAGTACTACACCTGGAGCTTTGAAAAATTTCTGTTAAAGTGGACAATATGGAACCTTTATTTTTGATCCTTTTGATTTCCTAAGGAAGAAGTATATTTATATTAGTTAGGTTTTAGGAAGAAAAGGTGATCTTAGGAACTAGCCATGTTTTCTCTTTCCTTTAAGGGGTGTTCTTTCTGTGGAAGTCAAAGATTTTTTTTTTTTTATGCTCACACACTGAACCAGTTAATTCTTTTTTGATTGTTGTTGTCATGTTAAATTCAGAGCTGCACCTGATTTGTTCAGAAAAATCAGGAATAGTCGTAAATCGTGCTATATTGACAACACACAGGATATGTTTATTCTTTAAGCTCCTAGGTGGTGAGTTCTCACTAGTAAGTTACATTTATAAAGAAATAGTAATATAATATATGATAAATATATGTAGTTCTAAATACATATAGCTTTAATGTATTTATTAGTTCTCATTAATACATTGATTAATATGTGAAATCAAAAATTTCTGCAAAAAATATAAAACAGTAACTTTGTGGACTAACAATGAAATAATGTATGTGAAGTTACTTTGAGAAGTTACAGATTTTTATGATTTTAAGGTCTTATAAATAATATAATTTGAATTCAATGTCATGACATCGTGGCTTAGAAAACTACATTTTTCCTTTTCATTTGTCGTCCAGTAGAATTAGGTATTGTTACATTTAAGGAGCCATTAAAAAGAATTGAGTGCCACTGAGGTTAATTGATTTGGTTACATCTGCAGAGGTGATAAGGACTTAAGTCTCCTGATCCCCTTTTAGCAATATTTCTATGTAATTTTCACTTGTGATCAGACCTAGGAAGAGATTTAGAAATCTTGTAAATAGGAGAAGGATAGGAATTTGATGTAATGTGATAAATACCTAAAGCTTCTGAAAAAAATCTAAGATTTTATTTATTTGAGAGAGAGAGAGAGAGAGAGAGAGAGTGCACAAGCAGGAAGATAGGTGGAGGGGAGGCACAGAGGGAGGGAATGAGCAGGAGCTCTAGGCAGGGCTTGATCCCAGGACCTGTGAGTCCCAGTACCCCAAGGCCATGACCTGAACTGAAGACAGAGGCTTAACAGACTGAGCCACCCAGGGCCCCAGAAAATAATTCTTAATGCAGATGGTGAACTATGTGAATTAAATCCAATTAACCCAGTCTTTAGCAATTGATCTTTTGTGGTTACACGCTGGTATGATCTTGCAGTTTTGGAGTGATCTTGATTCATACCTTCCAGAACAAACACTTCCCTTTTGTTCAAATCACTTGGAAAGAGTGTGTTTTCATGACCAATACTGGATTGTCCATATGATCCCACCCCAGAAATATAGTATCATGTTTTATATGTGAGTATATGCCAAGGGAAACTGAAAAGCTATGAACTTTTTTTTCTTCTGTTTTTAATGGAGACATCTGTTTAGCCACTCTGGGGTTTATCTTGAAGGGCAAGAATAGGAGCTCCTTCATAAGATTTTCTTTCATTGTGCTTCACCCAATCCTGTCATTCAAGGACTTCTTCAAACCACCATATTAGCTGTGATTTTATGGAACAAACTGTATGATCTGTGCCCCCCGCCCCCACAATCAACTAATAAATAGGCAAATAAGTTAGTAGAAGAGTCCATCAAATCTATGACCTTCTAATCAGCCAATCTGGAGTGTTTACTCTTGGAACTCTGATATGAGTTGAAAGGCCCCCTGTGCTATTCCTTAAGAATTGTGGGATGAGGGGATTAGCAAATCCCATGAGAAGATGACCTTCTACTCTCAGCAGCCAGGAAGGGCCACAGGAAGAGAAGTGTGAGGTAGAGAAACTACCCAGAGTTAATCAAGATAAGAGTCCTGAGAATTGAAAACTTGTGTCAAAGGCCTATACCCAAAGTCTTCATTCACAATTTCCCAAAACTGGAGAGAACACAAATGTCCATCAGTAGATGAATGAATAAACAGATTGTACTTATCCATACAGTAGAAACCTATACAGCAATAAATAAATGAATAAATAAATAAATAAATAAATAAATAATAAGCAGCAACATTGATGAGTCTCAAAAGCATCGGTGGTAAGTGAAAGAGAATTAATGCTGTCTAAAGCCACATTTTTAATATGCATTATATGTTCCAACATTTATTGTTTTATGGTTTCTAAGTGTCTTCTCTACCAGATTTACTCATTTGACAATATTTTTTTCCTTTTTATTTGTTTTAGTCACCTATAGGTTTTCCCAAGTCTAAATCATACATGGTTCTCTAAGGGAACACGGAAACGTTCTGACTAACTGAATTATTCCATGAACCTTATATCTATCCGTATTTTTCTACAATGCCTTTTAAAAAAACTAACCCTCTATTACTAAACCATAGATCTATTTTTTGAATATATGTTTATTGAAGTACAATTTTCATTTAAAAAATCCCTTTTTGGTTAGAATTTGATGAGTACTGATGAGTATATACAGTTGGAAGTAACACCTTATTTAAGATATGGAAGATTGCTATCATTCCAAAATATGATGCCCCTTTATAGTCAGTCTTCTCCCTACTCAGACATCTCAGCCCTTGGAAATCGCTGATATGTCTGTTCCAGGTGTCATATAAATGGCCTACAATGTCTACCATTTTGTGTCTGGTCTTTCACTTACCACCGATGCTTTTGAGACTCATCAATGTTGCTGCTTATTATTTATTTATTTATTTATTTATTTATTTATTTATTTATTCATTCATTCATTCATTTATTTATTGCTGTATAGGTTTCTACTGTATGGATAAGTACAATCTGTTTATTCATTCATCTACTGATGGACATTTGCGTTCTCTCCAGTTTTGGGAAATTGTGAATGAAGACTTTGGGTATAGGCCTTTGACACAAGTTTTCAATTCTCTTGGGTGATTCCCTGGTGGATAGAATTATTGGGCCATATGGTGGGTATGTTTATAACTTTGTGAGAAACTCAAACTGGTTTCCAAAGTAGTCGTACCCTTCTGCATTCTCACCAGGACATATATGAGAGTTCCAGTTTCAAGGCATCCTTGTCAATACTTTGTCTTGTATGCTTTTCTCTCCCTTAATATTAGCCATTCTAGTAGTTTTATAGTAATATCTCATTGTGGTTTAATTTGAATTTTCCTAATGACTATGATATTGAACATCTTTCCATGTGCATATTCATTGTCTTCATCTCTTGTTGGAGGAAGTATCTGTTCAAACATTTTGTCCTTTTTTAAAATTGGATTATTAATTTTCACACTATTGAGCAATAAGAGTTCTTTACATATTGTGGATACAAGTTCATTATCCGATATGTATACATACTGCTTTTGTGACTCCTGAGGTTTTTGTCCTATGTAAGGAAAAGGTATCTACCCAATTTCCCAAGGATTTTTTTCCCCATATTTTCTTCTAAAAGTTGTATAGCATTTCTCTTACATTTAGGTCTATCATCCAAATTGAGTTGATATTTGTGTATGAAATTTGGGAATCTACCTTATTTAAACACCTTTACTGCTTCATAATTCCCCCTATTTTCTCTGTTATGTTTCTTTTGATATCTTATTACTTAAAATTCTAGTCTCACCTTGATCACTAACAAAGATTATAGTTTATAATCTAAGAAGATTAAATAATATTGTCTTTATATTGAAATTTATCAGGTTTGTTCCTAAAACAAAACTGCTTAAAAATGTGCAGTCAATGTTTTGTGCTATAATTCTGGACTTGTGATAATCACTGTCAGCGTACTATGTCAAGACTTTCTAAATGCACAGTGATGCTATTCAGTAAAGAAGGGAGAACAGTGAAATGGTAGTAGCAATATGATCCATGAAGAAAAAGTAAGAGTACTTAATGACATCTAAAAATGAAAAAAAAAATGTGTGTGTTGTTTTACATAAATATCATTTTCACATAAAATTCTATTTCATATTCACTATGTAAAACTGTATACCCAATTTGTAATGTCTTTTGGCAACTTTATTTACTTACATATTTTTACTTTTTCTTTTGGCCTTTATCATTTGGTTTGGTTTGTCAGTGTATGTTTTGCCATGTGAACAAACCAAAATTTGTAAAGTAAGTGCATTGTAACCTAACAACAACAAATAATCAAAGGAGAAATGAGCCTCTGGGGCAGAGCTGCTTGAGGAACAACTTGACCATGTTTTACCTTCAACTCATCAATTTTTTTTTCCCTATTTTATCTCGTAGATATGCCAAAGACAATAGAAACACAATTATTTAGAGTGCGTGTAGAAAAAGAAATACTTTTATTAAACTAGATCTTTTGATGAACCTCAAGAGTAAGACAGTTATGTGCAGAGTGGTTCTAACAGGAAGGGGAGTGAACACTTCTAATTTTTATGTGTAAATGGAGGCCTAGATGTTTTCCCAAAGTCACTCCATCATTTGGTGTCAGAGAAAACTCTTCTGACCCTGGTCTATTGGTCTAATAGCCCAGAGCTCATAGTTATTCTGTTCATTCTGACAAATGTTATAAGTCCTAGAAATGTGGCATTTTCCCCTCTGTTTGTTTATTAATTTGAAGTTATTCCATAGGGACTTGAAATTAAAATGAGAATAACAGTAATCTAGTACTTGAGGAAAAGTTAGGTTCTTTCTCTTGAAACGATTAATCATTCAACAGCTATCTAGGGAGGCCATGATGACTCAGCCAGGGTTGAATTCTTATAAATGCCGTACATTTGTGTAAGAATCCCTACAGAATGTCTCCCTTGTAATCTTCGTGTTCATAGAGTCAGAAGGCATATATAGATCTAACTGTTTCTAGTTCCAAAAGAAATATCAGGAGTACAGAATCCCACTAATAAAGCTATGATCAAGAATGCCTGGGAGACAGCTGGGCAAGCAGCTGGGCCTTTCAGGGACAAAACAAAGCAAAAGTGTGTGAAAAACTGAACTTTATTTGAATGTGAACTAAATTAAGGTCCAAAACCTCTGAATGCCTTGCACAGTTGTGGGTTTGTGTGTGCAATATTTAATTTCCTTCTCTCATTTGTGTCTTAGAAAGTAAATTTATTTCAGAACAAATGGCACCTTGCATTTGTGCCAGCTTTTTAGATACACTCATGATTTTTTCGAATTAATATATTCCAGTTTCCCCACCATATTTTGCATAAATAATAGTGATGCTTTGCATTTCTTAGCAGTTCTTTTTTTTTTAAGTTCTGATCATAAGACAAGGTTATTAACTCATAAGATGTCATTAAAGAATGCAGAGGATACTGACACTTTTTGCTCGTTTGCTCCATGCATTGAAAGAGAGAGTCCTTGAGCAAGGTCAAACAGTGAATCAGCAGGACACTGAGAAGAGAAACTTTCCACGGAGCGGGAGCGTGAGGGCACAGCCCCACTTTGTGTATCGGCAGCTCTCCAAGCTTTTCTCAGACAGCACTTGGCTCATGATTTCCAGAATTCCTCCAGTATGATTGCTGAGAAATAATTCTTCATACCAGATCAACACAATCTAAGAATTCCACAGAGAAAAGGGATTCAAGATAGGTTTAGAATGTTTGAAAAGCTTCTCTGCAGTTCTCTGTAGAAATAAAACCTGAATCAACCAACCAGAGTGATGTGAAATAAATATTTTACAAATAGCAACAGATTGCACAGTAATATAAGTGCCCAGTAAAACTTGTAAGTACTTAAAGAGCTGCTCATGCTTCTTATTAAGAACAGAAGCAAACTTCTGTTCTATTAAATGCTGGTAATGTGTTTTAACATAAAATATTCAGCAAGCTAATCGGGGTCTTAAATTGCCCTTGTCTAGATAAGAACAACATCTACTTACGAAGTTCAGATTGGAGTCTCATTGCTCTTAATTCACCACCTCTTTAAGGCTTGAAGAGGAGCAAGACTTCTGAATTATACATATTTGTAATAATGTAAATAATAAACTTTATTATTTCAGAACTCTAGTAGATAGAAGGTAGTAAATTTATACCAATGGCTTAAACTAAACCCTCCTCTCATAACTTGACACTGTTCTTATTTCTATAAGAACAAATAAAAGGATATTAATTTTTTAGTACTTCATATTAAGAAAAACAAACACAGGGATATAGGCACAAATATTATCTCTACTTATACATAATGAAACTTAGGCTTTGAGAGGTCAGAAAATTTTATTTTCAAGGTCAGACAGGTGCTAAAGAGCAAGGCTTAAAATGAAATGCTGGTTTATCTGTTTTCAAGGTCCTTGTTAAAAACTATGTTAGATAACTTCTAATCCCTTTTTTATAAGATAGAATTACTTCACTAAATATACTTTTGTTTTCTATTCTCATTTTTTGAGCCCTGGACAGACTGTGTGTTGGTTTTAAGCAAAAAAGCATAGTTCTCATATATGCCCTCATTTTCCTCCTTCCATTGTTTATTATTCACCTCTTTGCTCCTGTTCTTCTGTATAATCACTTGCTTTTTACTGTTATTCGGTCTTCCCTCTGAAGAACAATGCCATTTCTTTCTTTAATATATAGATCCTTTGAGTAACAAATTGTTCCTATGATTTTCCTATACTTAACAAAAATATCTTATTTAAGCATTTAGAGCTGTGAGGGAGCTTATACAATTTTTAGCAGAAGAATATCTTAAACAAATGTCATAAGAAAATTCCATGAATAAGGAAAGTAAATGCAGTTTTTTTTTTCTGGTAGAATGTAGGAAATCCATTGGGATTCCTTCCCATTTCCCCCACTTCCCCCAAACTGTTCCTAAAATACTTTTGTGAAATCAACACTATTAGAAAGCACTCATCTAGTTCATTCTTCTCAGTTTCCATGTGTAAATTGGATCTCCTACAAGCATGGGGAACTTGAACTGTATCTTTATTTCTAAGGGGAAATAAGATTTGAGCTGCACTGTTTGCAAATGACTTGCTTGGAAGTGGTGTTAATGGCAGTACAAATTGTGGGATATATCCATTGTGGTATGCGGAAAAAATTAGGGACTTCAATCAAGCAGTAGATGTCCTGTGGGAGGGAGACGGTAAAACTTGAATTCTCTGGAATCACACATGGCTTTACTATCCTACCAAAAGCAATCCTAAATTACTTTCTCAAGTAATTGAGTCTGACCACCACCATCTTACTTGAAATAGGTCCCTATAGTTGGTAAAATCACAAATAAAATACCCATTCATGTTCCCTTCTAATGGACTAGGAATGAAGTATCATAATTACTTAGGGAAGTCAAGATTAGAAAAAATTTTTAATCTTTATTTATTTATTTTGAAAAATTTTTAAAATATAAGGTTACTTGGTAAAATATGTAATCGAATATTTAAAAATATGCTTAGCCTTTATTCATTTATTTTCTTAACAAATATTTTGCTGAGATTGATTGCTGTTGAGGTCTTTGAGAGACTTCTGAAAATAACTTTTTTTTTTCTGAAAAATAAGACAAGAATGAATATATGGATATCCAAAAATATTACCTCTTAATACTAATAAAGGTGGGAAGGGAGAATGCGGCTCAGGTGCAGGGGCATAATGGGTTTCCTAATACTCTATTCCAAAATCAGTCAGATTTATTGGCCCGTGACGGGATGAAGCAGACTAAGCATTGGGAATAACTCATATTCCCTCAGGGTTAAAAGTGGCTTTAGATAAAAGGAAGAAACATTCACCCAATTTCACAGGAGACCTAAGTTTATACGTAGGGTACAGATATAGGAAGGTACTGAACATAGTTGTAGGAAAAGGTAAGAACTGTCTTTCGATTGTTTTCAGTTTCTCAATAGTAAAATAGGACATCCAAATTGTTACACTGAGAGCAAGAAAGAGGGAGAAGAGGCTGGAGGGAAAAAAGAAAATAATGTGTGGAATAGTCATTTTGGGGAGTGGAAGAGTATAAAAGTGATTTGACTAGGAACAGCACTGGCAACATGAATTGTGGGGCCTGAAGAAAAATGCAAAATGTGACAGTCTTATTAACGAATTATCTAAAAGTTCAAGATAGTGACAGCTGAGCATTAAACCAAGCATGGGCCCTTCTAAATGTGGGGCCTGTGCAGCTACACCCATGCGTCCTCACCCAAGGACTATAAGGTACATCATAATGCATGTCATAGAATTGCCTGCCAGCCCTAAAGGGCCACTTAAGGATTAAGATCTTAAATTGGTTGTGTCATTTTCTTGATTAATGATTAGCTATAAAACATTCTCCATCCTTACTCATCTCCATCATTATCCTTGTGTTATCTGTAAAATACCGACGACTAAGTACAGGTCTTTCTGTCAGTACTTGTGTGTGCTGACGATGCGTAGTCCCCTCTCCGTGAAGCTTGATGACTTTAAGCCTCTTTTTTTTCAATCAATGGGACATTAGGTGATGCTAATTTCTGGTTCCACCAACTGTTAAACTTTAAGAAGCACTGGGTGTTCTTAGACTTTTCATTGGAGTGTTCCCAAGTGCAGAGGGTCACGTACTCTTCATCCCGTGTGACAGCACTCTGTCATGTCTTCCCAGCGGGGCTTCGTCACATTTGAGAGAGAGTTGCAGTTCAGTCTTAAATCTTTATCACTGTCAATTTCTGTTGACAGAGCTTTAATTTGATTATTGTTCGCAAATCAGGACTCTCATGGGAACAGATGTAGCTAATTAATCCTTATCAGTTCTGATTCAGTTTAAAAAAGTCCTGGAAACTTCTCAGTGTCTGCTCGGATTGTCCTTATGGATACCTTGTTGTTGGAGAAGGGAAAGTTCTTGTTAAACGTAAACAAGGATTTTGTAAGTCAGACATTTCCCTGGGTTGGGGAGGGGTTGTGTTTACAACTGATTTAAATGAAAGACAAAATATTACTGCATATAATTTTGAGGGAGTGTGGGAAAATTTTGCATTTATTTATAAGATTACGAGAGCAGAGTAATTTTTGCTATATTGCTATGTCATCTTTAACAAATCAGGCTATTACTTTGCTCAACTTGAGAATAACAGCTTGTCCAACCACGTATTTTCTGGGTAGAGCAATGTTTCAAAGCGATCCGTTTATAAAATTTAAGTTGATAGAATACTTAAAGTTAGTAGAAGGAACAGATAGCTTTTTATTCTTAAAATGTATTTTTGTGTACCTATAAATTTTATGTGATTCAAAAATTGAAAGACAACTTTAAAAAAGAAATCATATTTGACGTTACTTTTAACAAACAGAAAGTCATACTCACCCAAACTGTGACTAGTAACTAAATGTGCAGCCCTGATGTCCTGAATCTCATCCCAAAAGAGAGGCAAGAGTGTTTTTTTGTTTGTTTGTTTGTTAACTGGAATATGACCAAAATCGTAAAAGGAAGACCTAGTAAAGCGCTACACTGAGCCTGTGCATTGTTATAAATTCCAAATGCATAAAACTAAGCTCTTTAAGTAGAGCCTCTTAGTAAAGCAGTCTCACATTACCACAGTTTTCTTTTCTTTCTTTCTATTTTACTTCTTAAAAAATATTTATATATTTATTCCAAAGAGAGAGAAATTGAGAGCACAAGTGGGGAGAGGGGCAGAGGGAGAGAAGCAGACTCCGTGCCCAGGACGGAGCTCAATGTGGGGCTTAATCTCACAATTAAGCTGAGATCACAATTTGAGCCGAAATCAAGAATCGGATGCTTAGCTAACTAAGCCACCCAGGTGTTCCAGTTTTACTTATTAATTAATTAACATAATTTCAGTTTTCTTGCTGGTCACTAGATATGTGTTAACTACTGGAAGTGATAAGGATGTTAAACTTAATTTTTTCTGAAAATCTCAGGCATTTTAAGGATGTTAAATTTAATTTTTCTGAAAATCTCAGCCATGGGTCTTAGTTACCATTGACCATTTAAATTGAAGCAAAATTGGGATCCCTGGGTGGCGCAGCGGTTTAGCGCTTGCCTTTGGCCCAGGGCGCGATCCTGGAGACCCGGGATCGAATCCCACGTCGGGCTCCCGGTGCGTGGAGCCTGCTTCTCCTTCTGCCTATGTCTCTGCCTCTCTCTCTCTCTCCCTCTGTGACTATCATAAAAAAATAAAATAAAACAACTCAATAAATTGAAGCAAAATTAATGCACTAAGCTCTGGTCAATGTTGGTGTGTGCTCATGCCTCCCTCCTCGAATGCAGCCCCCACTGTAGAATAAACATCCTTGACAGCTTCATTAACTCTTCACCCAAAGAAAAACTTAGTTTCTCATGTATTGTTATTCATACGTCTAGATGAAATTAGTGCTTCCCTCCTTGAATAAACTGGAAAAAAGGCTTCAAGTCTTTTAATATCCCACTGATCCACGGGTGACCAATCTGTGGTGAATAGTCAGTCTGATTTTTCACGAGGGTGGGTGTTGCATCTGAAGAAATCAGCCTTCTGGGCCATTAGCTTCTTTCAGAGATTGGTTTCCACAATCACACAAGGGAAAGAACATGTTTTAACATGATTTTTTCCTTTTAGGGACATAAACTGATCTTGTAAAATATGCAGAGTTGACACTGCCGGGACCATTGACATTGTGAAAAAAAGAGAACAGATTTTAAAAGAAGACTTCCCTGAGTTTTATTTAACTTATTAATTGCTGTCATTCCATCTGAATATGCACACCTCTTTTTATGTTTACGGTTGGCAGAGTATTTTGATTCTATGAATTAGCAGAAGTGATAAAAAAAAGTACTACTTCAATTGCTACATTGTTTTCTTTCCACCATCCACCTTCATATCGTTGAGAGATTTTGAATGAAAGAGGAAGGAGCAGATAGCTAGTCAACCAATTAAAAAAATCTGAAGGTCAAATTACGATAACAAACTGGATTCCTGACCTTTTAAAGTCATTGGCACATCTTGTGATAAAGATTGATGATGACTCGATTGAACCATACAGATGAGAATGACTTCTACTGGAGTATGATGAGCTTAGATTAGTAATAGATTTAATTTCAGACAAAGCGATTAACTTGTGCCTCATATTCAAGGAATGTCGCTTTCAGGACTAAAATGTGATACTTAATATGTATTTTATTGAGAGGTTGTGACAGAAATATGAAGAGGTGGGGGAAGGGAAGATTGACAATTACTTATTTCCTTAACTACGAAATTTTAAGTTTTTTTTTTATCAGCGTTGTTTAGTTTTATTCAAGTGATTGCCATAATCATCACTTTCCCAAGGGAGGGTCTTTCTTTTCTTTAGGAATAGATGTCTTTATTTAATTTGCCTTGAAGATATTTATCCAAGTTGTCATCAATGAATTTTAATGCCAACTTGAGCAAAATATATTTGAATATATTTGCAAGGCAATGAAAAATAACCCTTTTCTCCCCCCCTGGAGAAATGTTACATTAAGATATTTTTTACAAATAAATTTATATTAGCTATTTAAGCATTAATTTATTTTACTATTTAAACTACTGAAACTTTGTCAGGAAAATCTGAGAACCAGATTTGTTATTCTAAAGAGTAATTATACAGACGGACTATATACCCTGTATCTAAAGGAGGGACTTCCGTTGTTTAGTATGGCTTTGGGGAGGAAATGGAGTTCCACATTCGTTTGCCATCCGTCTGCCTTTGGCTTTGTCATCCAGTTGCTTTCATTCTAAAAAATATAGTGAAGAGATTTAAAATTTTGAGTTATCTAGGGAGATTGTTAAAATGCAGATTAGGCATTGAACCCACCTCCAATATTCAGATTCTTCCATATAGGGAAAGCTGGGACTTGAGAAGATTAACTTTCTAGGATAGGCTCCCATAGTATCCTGTGGTCATTCTGCAAATTCTTTGCTTTTGCTAATAGCAAGTGCTTTTATTACATCAGAGTACAGTTATTTTCATTTAAGACTGTTCCTAAATTGTTGCTGCATGAAGAGCTGAAAAAAATAAACTTGGAGGATTAAAAGCTCAAATGAAAATTGAGAATGAAAGTTTAGATGAGCTTTATAGTGATAATACCCCAGTAATTTTTACTTAGTGGTAATGGAATAATGTTACCCGCTGGATAGGTCTGTTATTGTAATGAGTCTGGGCAATAAGTCATGCAGACTATAGATGGGAGCTTTGCATCAGGAGACAGAAGGGATGTAATGAAAATCTTTGCACTAAATTCAGAAATCTTATAAAAACAATATAAGGTCATTTATAGCATTGGACTTCAACAGCTTTTGAGTAACCTTTAGTGGTAATGAGAAAGGCATTGGTAACCCGAGGCTACTCCTCAATGATATAATTGGCTGTGGCAAATGGATGGTGCCTTGTCTGACCCATTTTCCTTCACCAGTGAAATGAAACTTAGGGGTCTTTACCAATTGGTTTGTGCAGACTTCCTGGAGAATGCAATTAAAGACGTGGAGGTTAGAGAGCCAAATTAATAATAATGTCGAAGAAAATGATAACGTTATTAACAGCAGCCATTTATTATATGCTTTAATTTCTAAATTATCTCTGAAAGTAAATATTCTTCCCTCTGCTTTATGATGGAAGAAGAACTGGAAGTCATAAAAGTTTAAAACTTTGAACTTATTTTTAGGTATTTGGAATAGACTTCCAAAAAAAAAAAAAATCCCAGGGGAAGTTCCCAAGGCATTGTGAAGGCGTGGGTGGGATGTGTGAGGGGCCATGAAGTCCCTTGGTACTGTGCTAAGGAGTTTGCACTTTATTTTGTAGTTGGATGTGTCATCTTATCTGTGCTTTAGGAAGGCTGCTATGGGTTTTCTGTGGAAGACAGTTTGAAGTGAGAAAAGGATTGATAAAAGTGGCAGTGAGGGTGGTGAGGGGGACAAGACCAAAAAAGAATTATGTTTGGGATGCCTGGGTGGCTCAGTGGTTGAGCGCCTGCCTTGGGCCCAGGGCGTGATCCTGGAGACCCGGGATTGAGTCCCACGTCGGGCTCCCTGCATGGAGCCTGGTTTCCCTCTGCCTGTGTCTCTGTCTCTGTCTCTCTCTGTATCTCAGAAAGAAAGAAAGAATGAAAGAAAGAAAGCAGAAAGAAAGAAAGAAAGAAAGAAAGAAAGAAAGAAAGAAAGAAAGTATTATGCAGACGAAACAGTAAGATGACAATTTAGAGGTAATTCCAAAGGTAATGAGTTTGAGGGTATTAGAAACTTCTAGTAGAGGCATCACTTAGACTATTGATTGGAATGTGGTTAACACTCCTTATAAGATGGCATTCCAAAACTCAACTGGTTTATTAATAATAATAGGATATTATTGAAAAACATCCCAATTCACCTTATTGGGAAGTCTTATTCTGGATCATTATGTATGAAAAAAAATCAAAGCTAACAATCGTTGCTACTGAAGCCTGTTTCAGGGTTGTCCAATAGAAGTTTCTGGGATGATGGAGCTGTTCCACATTTGCATTACCCAACATGGTAGCCGTTAGGCACATGTGTTCATTAAGCACTTGAAATGTGGCTAGTGAAACTGAAGAGGCTGAATTTTAAATTTTATTTGGTTTGATTACTTTAAAATCAAAGGGTCAGATATAGTGAGTGACTACCAAGATAGATAGCACAAGTCTAGGTGATCTTAATCTGAAATACAGCACATTATTAACAATTTAGAGATGACAACTCCATTTGTAATAATCCTACTGACTTCACCACTGTTAAAGAAAATAAGTGCCCAACTAACTGTAAAATTGTTAAATGTTGCACGTTCTCTTAACTTTACATCTTCCATTGACGTTGTGAAACATAGACAAAATCACGTTCAGTATTTAAAAATTCATAAATCAAAATTTAAATCTAATTAGGTTGCATTTTTATCTTCCTGGTATAAGTATAATCAAGAGGCTTTTTCAAAGAGCCCAACTCAATTACCGATGGAATTGGAGTCTATTTTATCGAGAATGTGCCATATATTAGGCATGTTTTTTAATCATATTATTTTATCCTCAAAGTAGTCCTGCTGGTAGATTTTATCAGTCCTATTTTGCAGACTCAGAAGCTGAAACTTGGCCAAAGTCACACCAGGGTTTGAACCTGGAGCTTTCCTGACTCCTGAACGTCCTCATTCCTGGTAGCACTGTGAGGCAGGGGAGCCAGCCGGCGTCTGCTTCGTGGGGATATCCCACAGCGCTTCGACAGGTGGCATTCACCTTAGGGTGTTACACGGTGCGTGCTCAGAACGCACGGCAGTTTATTTATCATAAAAGCCTGTGCCTGATTGACCGTGGGCTCTATTTCTTTACTGTGCAGCAGCAGAACTCTATAAGCCCTGAATCTTCAGTAGAAGGTTAACAGAGGAAATAAATCACTAGCATGTACCCAATCTCTGTTCACTTTTTTCTTTAGAATTAAGAATATACCTACATGTGCACCTGTGTGTGTGTATGCACGCACGGGGCATAGTGGTTTGGCTTTGATTTGTGATCCCGTTTTGTTATAACACTTTGTGATCAGTCTCCCAGAATTAGCCATTTAAGACATCTGGGCTCAAATTCTAATGGTGATATTATACTTTCTTGCTGGATCTGTCCTTCACATACTGTCTTTTCATTATGGGGACGAGGAGCTTATTATCTAGCAACTGAAAGCAAGGACTTCCATTTCAGATTGCGGTTCAGTGCAGTTGTTTCTCAGATGGGTGGACTTGGACAAATTATTTCCTTGCAAGGTTACTTCGAGGTTTAGTGAGAAAATATGTATTGTGAGTATGGATCTGCTGAACATTTCACATTTTCTTTTTTGCACTCTCTACAATATTTGCTTTGAGTTTCTTTGAATTAAAGCAAGAATGGAGAGAAATTTGGGGAAGTAAAATGTACAGAAACTTTTACATTTTCAAAATCTCTCTAACCCCATGTCTGAATCTTATAAAGTTTTCTCTCACATGTACAATAACATACAGCTTTTCATGAGTTTATGCAGATTTTTAATTAAGTTATATGTAATTCCACAGCATTTAAATCAGTTCATGCAAATTTTAACTGGATTACTGTTACAATAATACATAAAACTTGCAAAAATAGTAATAATAAAACTTTCAGAGACAGCACTGGGACCTAATAGAGGGACGCTTGTTAAGCATTCAAATCTACTGCCACAGATGGAGGCCACAAGTGTGTTCGTGGCATGATACGTCTTCTTTCTGAAACTCCAAATTCCTCAAGCACAGGTTTATATGTCCAGTACAGAGCAAAGTACTTTCTGCATAGAAAGTATTTTGATTATTTTGTTGGTGTTGTTGAATGACTATATGAATGACATCAAATGAGTTGAAAGTGCTATTGAACATTAAAAACATTGAAAGATATATTTTATAAATATGCAATTATCATTATTATTCAATTCCAATGTACTCGTTGAGGCAATTACAAAGTAAGCCCAATCCTCTTAGAATGCAAGGTAAATAATTTATATATTAATGCCATGTCTAACGTGAGGAATTTCAAATGTTCTTTTTCCCTTCAATTCTTGAGCTATGTCTTTATCATTTATTTTAAGTTGTATTGTTTTGCTAAATGAATCTACTTCTTAAGGGACTCTGTTCTGCTTCTTTGAAGGTGAACTAAAAATACCTCTTAGCCCTGAAGACCAGTGCTGACTCACTGAGCTTGTCTACTATACGAACAAATGTAGGTTGAAAACGCATTAGAAAGATCTCACTTACTCATATGCATTTTAGTACTTCCAGACGTCACCAAGGGGGTAAAACATGCCAAGCCAATGGAAGCAGAAAAATGTATCCTATTTCTCATTTCAGCTAAATTCTTCTTATTATTGTTATGCATGTTCTTCCGATTTACCTAAACTGCATAAACTAACATATGACACGAATGGCAGAGGGTTCAGCAGCCACACGTGAGGCACATAGTCTTGCCTTCTAATGGCCAGATTTCTCGTCCATTGACCTTTCTAATCTTCCCTCCATCCCACCCAACACACACACCAAGAAAAGCCTTCCCAGGTAGTTTTATTTTATTTTATTTTTTTTATTTTTTTATTTTTTTAAATTTTTATTTTATTTATTTATGATAGGCACACAGTGAGAGAGAGAGAGAGAGGCAGAGACACAGGCAGAGGGAGAAGCAGGCTCCATGCACCGGAAGCCCGACGTGGGATTCGATCCCGGGTCTCCAGGATCGCGCCCTGGGCCAAAGGCAGGCGCTAAACCGCTGCGCCACCCAGGGATCCCCTTCCCAGGTAGTTTTAAAGCAAAAAGATGTTTTCTCAGATTATGGGGTGAAGACATTTGAGTCACTATTGATACTTCCTGCATCCTAAATCTTCTCTAGAATATGAATGGAACATACTAAAGGGGGGCAATACATTTACCCACAAAAGCTAAATTATATGAAAATCATGACTTTGAGAACTGGTGTGGGCATGGGCCAGGCTCCTACATTCAGCAGAAAAGAAATTTCACCAAGAAATGTTTAGAGGGTGAAAATCAGGTCTTCTGAATCTTAATATAATGTTTTGCCACCATAACCATTGCATTGATGACACAGCTCTAAAGGAATATTTAATTTTCTAATTTTATGGTTCTTTATATTGTGAGACGTGTATTTTTATTTGGAAAGTTACTAGATAAGTGATCATAATCAGTTAAGGGGAATCCGTCTTTGGAAGTACAATTGGGAAAGACTGGTGATAGACACTTTATCAGGCCAGTAACTCCCATGGGACACTTATATACCATTTGAGAAAGGACTGCTTAAGGACGCTGGGACGTACAAGGATCTAGGAGGGTTCGTGGTTTTCCAACGTTAGCCCGTTAGCCCCTCTGTAGTGATTAAGAGCCGAGACTCGGAAATCAAATGACGGAGATTTGAATCTGGCATTTCCTAATTATAGGAGCCTAAGTGTGGTACTTAATTATTTAAAAATGGTGGGATTGGGATGATGTCCTATGTTTGTAAATTCCTATGGCATTAAAAAAAATCCTTTTCTGTTTTGCATTATACATTAATAAATATTAATCTCTGTGTACTTCGTTATGTATAGATTATGAGCCCTTTAGAGCAAAGTTTCCATTTTATATTATACTTGGTAGAGGAAATGCTCCGTAGATACTTTCGGTACATTACTTTCTTTGACATCCGCATTTTCCAATTTTCTTTATGAATACACTTGAAGTGGTTTAATTCTTGGATACTTCAAGATAAGTGTGGGGTTCTCAAATCAAAAATTAAACAGAAGATTCTAATTAAAGAGATGTGTCCAATTTAGGAATCTCACTTCTTACACATATTCCACTAGGTTCAAGAATATATAATATGGAGGGAATGGAAATGAATATATTTATTCTTTGAGTTTAACTAGATGTCATTTTATTTTATATATGTTGATATTCCTGATTTTTACTAATTACAGTAAATTATTATTGTAAATTACAGTGTGTTTCTAGTCTATACAAAAAAAAAAAAAAAAAGAAGAGTAAGAAAACCATGTGTTTATCATGGTAAAATACCTTCCTAAAGACTTAAAAATGTTAGGTTTAAATATTTTGTACTGATATAAAAATGTGATAATTAACTCAAGTTGTTAATTTCCTGATTTCTTTTTAAAATAATAATAACCTCACTGATTGTAATGTTTACATAAGCCTTTATAGATTTTATACATTTCATTAGAGTCTGTAATCACATATCTTTGTTCAGGTTTATTTTCAGCCCAATTTTATAAATGAAAAGAAGTGAGTTCTGGAAGAAGTTTTTGGAAACATTTCAAGGTTTCATACCTAGTAAATAGCAGAATTTAAAACTGGAGCTATTATTTTCATGACTTCTTAATTTATTATCCTCTTTTGGCTTTCACATGTACCCTCATTGATTTTATCAAATTAACTAAATAACTCCATTCTCCACACATTCATATTTATAAATTAATTTTCTGAAATGTACCAATTTATCTCCAACCAGAAAAATAGACCTAAGGTTGTTGTCTCTAAGGAATTTTCTTTAAACCTGGAAAATCTCAAATACGATGCCAATTAATTACCAATGTGATTAACAAACAGAAATTAGACTGTTATTGGAGAAGATTAAAAGGGTCTTGATTTTTCTTGCTATAAATTGAAAGCCCCCCAGTGTGGGGTTTGAACTCAGTCGACGAGATCAAGACCTGAGCTGAAACCAAGAGTTGGATGCTTAATTGACTGAGCCAACCAGGCACCCATTTATGACTTTTTTGTCTTTACAAGTTATCTTTTTAAAAATTATTACATATTTTCATTATAAAATGTCTAAATTTGCTGAATTTCTAAATAAAATAAGACAAAGTAGAAAACCTCCAGTCCTCACTACCTATAGATAACCACTTCTAAACTTTTGCTGAATATATGCATACATATGCATATCTATAGCTATATATATCTGATTCTGTAATTCTATATTTATAGATATATTTCTATTGCTCTATGTAGATATCTGTACCTCTATTTTTATCTCCAAGTCTATCTCTGTGGGATATCTGTCTGTGTCTCTCACAATCTATCTCTAGTTCTCTATCTGGACAGATCTGTTTCTCTCTATATATAGGAATCTCTATCTCTGGATGCAAAAATGAAATGTATGCTGCCCATATATAAACAAATACAGAATCAGCCTCAGTATTCTTTTATTATCTGATTTTTTTCAGTTAACTTGTTAATATCTTTCTATATCACTAAGAAATTTTTCAGAATATTATTTTAAGTGCTTACAGAGCAGTTCAATACACGAATGCACCAAAATTTACCTAAACTATTCTTTATTACATAGGGATTGAGGTCACTTCCATATTTTTACTGTGAAACACACAGCACTACAGTGAACATTCATTTATATGGCCACATTTTTTCAACACATGGATGCTTAATTCCTTCAGGTGATTTTCTGGAAGAATTTCTGGATCAAATAGAATTTAAATTTTCAAGATTTGGGGTTCATATTTATAAGTTAATCTTTGGAATGTAGTACCAATTTACACTTTAACCAGAAAAATAAACATCCCTAAATTTTGTTAACACTGGTTCAAATATGCATTTAATTAACAACAAATAACTTATTGTTTGGAATTGAATTTTTTTATTATTAGTGAAACTAAACATTAAAAACATATAATGTCATTTGTATTTCTTTTCTGTGAATTCACTGCTTGTGTTCTTTGACTTGTATCTCATCTTTTAAAAAATTGCAGAGTTATTTTTTTTTAAAAAGAGTTCTTTACATGTTAAGGATACTAATCAAGGTCGTGTATATTGCAAATGTCATTTTTTTCCGAGAGTGTTTTCATATTACTTGTGGTGTTAACAATCTGAATTGTCCCGCTGCACAGTTGCATTTACAATTCAATTTCAAATATGTACCTATGCATAGGGGAGTATCTATCTGCACACAAGTAATATCCACTTCCACACAATTACTCATTTGCAGCAAACTCTCCTATTTTAGGAAGTTTAAATTCTCATCAAATAGAAATATTAATTATTTTTAGTCAATGACCAAAGAGCAGAAGACCAGTATGAAAATCTTAGAGCTCTGATAGTTAGAAGTTGTTGGATTGAAGCACATTATTAAATATGAGTGAAACCATTTCATCATTTCTAAAATAACTAAAATCATACTCATATACCTTAAAGACTGTTGTAGGATTTAAATGAAATCATTGTGTAAAACTAATTGGCAAAGGATATGACATATAGCACTCGATTAATAATGCTGATTGCCCTTCCTTCATACGTGTATAAGAGGCAATCAATTGGTGTACTTGTCTAGTGGTTGTTATCTTTCAAAAATTTGCCTTTTACTACAAAAAGTTGTTGTTGGTGGTGGTAACAGCATCAGGTGTAGAAATCTCACTTCCGTTGTCATTCTGTAATTTTAACTATATTATTATTATTCCCTCATGGATTTTATAGATGGTTCCAATATCTTCCGATGCATCTTTAACTTCTAGGATTTAAAAATTCCTGAGATAACTTCTTATTCCTCAAACTTTCAGTACCTTGTGTTTATATAGCACTTTTCAAAGTTGTCAGCAAACAGTGCTTTAATTGATCTTCACACCATTCCTGTGAGGTAATAATAAGAAATAATATTATTGTGCCTCTTTTACACATTCTGAAAATACTTAGCAGAAAGGTAACTTGTTCAAACTTAGACAGAAATTAAGTGGTTCTCCGGAGATTACACGAACACGCAAACATCTAGGATACAGGAAATATCATTTAGTTATATAAACACAATCATTTTGAAGATGTTTGGTATGAGTAGAAAACCAGGATTGGCTTTGGGCTCAGCACAGACTTCTAGGTGCCAAACAGTTGTGTGAGGGAGTATTTACTAATATGGGTTATGTTTGTTCTCTAAACATAGCAAATGTGCATCATGATTTTCAATTTCTGTGTGTTTTCATTGAACCGTTTTTGCTTCTCTTTTCTGAGGTATAAATAGTTATTATATTCTTATATTTTCAAACTATTATATAGGCAATACTCCATTACCTGCAGTGGAAATTTTTATTGCTAGCACTTTCCAGAGTAGCTGAGAAAATTTATTACAAGAAGTGAATCAGCCTGTTGGTGGATAAAATATTTAGCAAACTATTCCCAGCAACCAAATTATTATGTTAAGAAACAGCTGTAAATCTTAGAACAAAGGTATTTTGAGGTTGGTCACGTCTGTCTTAGGTCTTGTTACCTAAGGTAACAACCTTAGGTCTTGTTACCTTGTTACTTTATGGTTTCTGTAAAGCTGGTCTTCAGCCAAAGGTGTTTCTAAGGTCAAAATTAATGCTTAAAAAGTAGCAGTTTGGAAAAGGAAAAAGAATAGACAGTGTTAGGTTGTGCTTCTACATTATTCCAATTGGAACATATTTGATATTAAACGATATACAAATTGCCCAGGAATTGAGTGTGAAAAAAGACATTGATAATTAAAATATATATTGATATACCAGAGCCCTGACATATAAAAAAAAATTTGTTAGGATGGGATTTTGTCCAGTTTGAATGTTTTTCCAAGAAGTTTAAGGATTACCGAGAAAAAACTTGTTGAGATATGCTTCTAATAGGATGGATACTGAGGACGTAGTGTGTGTAATGACCGGAAAGCTATAGAATCTAATTACGGAAAACAGAAAGACATTCTGAAAACCACCAATTTACCCTATGCTAGCAGATAGATAGGAATTTGCCATAAGGTTAGGAAACCATAATTAGATACATCGGCCTCTGTCAATTAATATATGTACCTTCCGGCCGTGCTCAGCCCTGCGCTGGGTGCTGAGGGTCAGTCCACCTGGGGTGTCCACATACAAACTGGACAAAATCCCATCCTAGCAAATTTTTTTTATATGTCAGGGCTCTGGTATATCAATATATATTTTAACTGAGAAGGAGATTCTGGTGCAGGCCTGACGTGGTGCCCACCGAGGCGGGGAGAGCCCTGAACCCTGGAGCAGCGCCCGGGGTGGGCCAGGGGGGCCCAGGGAGGCTCCAGGGCAGAAGGGGGGGTCCTAGAAGACAGTGGGTCTGTAGTGTGGCATGTGGGGGATGGCAGGTGTCCCTGGCGGAGATGCCACATGTGGCCAGCGAGGCCCTGTGCTTGTTGGAAGGCTACCTCCCTAGGGTGAGACGGAGCTCTGCTGCCTCGGGGTGGCTGGCTGCTTTACAGAAGGAGACGGTGTGCGTGGTTTCTTGGGCGTTTCTTCTCCCCTCTGTTACCTCTCCACGTGGGGCTGATGTCGGGTGGTGAGTACACACATTGGCCCTCGCATACTCACAACCAAACGCTTCCTAGTGCGTAATTACTCTTGGAGGCAAACGCATCAGAGAAAGGGTTGTGTGCACAGTGCACCTGTTTTGGCCCGTGCTAGTTATTTAATTATTATTTTTTAATGCATTTGTGATCTCAAAAAATGATTTTCAATGAAATTCTTAAGTTATTTTGGAAGAACAATGCAGGTCAACATAACTGACCATGAGATTGAGCAAAGAAGTGGGAAGAACAAAGACAATCTACTTTTTGAAGTTAAGAAAAAGAAAAAAGCAATTCCTGTAAAATTAAACGGGTTGGAAGAAAGTCTCCACTGAAGGCTTGTGAAGTTGTAGATCTAGACTCCTTCTCCCGCGGTCACTGCGGAATCTAGCATCTCTTTTTTTTTCCTTATTCTCATTGCTGATGAAATGTGGAGAGGCCCAGAGACAAGAACAGGAAGCACGTTATGTCTACTGCCCTCTTCCGACGGATTGAATCCATAGGAGACAGGCTATGTACCAAAGACAGATGTTACGTATTTTCTTCTCTCTCTAAAATGCTAAAAAAAAAAAAAAAAAAAAAAAAAAAAAAAAAAAAAATTGAAAAAGAGTTTTTATTTAATTCCAGTTAGTTAACATACATGTGTACAATACAGTGGTTCAACCCTTCCATGCACTAGTTGGTGCAGTCAGGAGTGGCCACCGTAATCCCCAGCACGTATTTAACCCGTCCTCCCCCCCATGTCTCCTCTTGGCAACCATCAGTTTGTTCTTTACCGTTGAGACTCTGTTTCTTGGTTTGCCTCCCGTTCTCTTTTTTATTCCACATTGCTCGTTTGTTTTGTTTCCTAAGTTCCACACACAAGTGAAATCATATGGTAGTTTCTCTCTCTGTGACTTCTTCACTGAGCCTACTGCTCTCTGGCTCCTCCCATGTCCTTGCAAATAGCATGATTCCAGTCTTCTTTAGGGCTGGCTGCTGTCCCGTTGTGTATGTTGACCACACCTTCCTTATCCAGCTCGGGCTTCTTCCCTGATTTGGCCGTTGTGGTTAATGCTGCTATAAACATTGGGGTTCATGTATCCGTTTGAATTAATAGTTTTGTATCCCCCCTAGGATTTCCCTGAAAACCACAGGAGTTGACACGCTTACGGACTCTAGAACGATGCTGGTTTTGTAGTAAGTGTTCTCAATAAGCATTGACTTTTATGGTAGTGAAGTTGGAGCACTTTTCTGTATCTCTCCTCTGGTGTCACGTTGTCTTGAAAGTCATCACGGTTATAGAAGATGGGTTTATGTGAAACGAGGGAACTCAATACTTAAATATTCAAGTTTGAGCAAAGGTGGGAGTTAAATTTCTTTATACTGATGTATCCTGAGTTATAACGCAGGGCCCTCCTGCCAGGGCTGCTCCCCCCCATACCACTGGCCTGTTGTCCCATGAAGGAACACGCCCGGCATCCTCCGCTCTTGGTTCAGACTACATCCTCCTCGCACTTTAGTCACAGCTTATGGTTTCTTACTTTTGACCAGTCTTCTTCTTCTTCTTTTTTTTTTCTGTAATAACAAATTTTAATAACATTGAGAGTAAATTGGAGCTTCGACGTGGATGGACCTGGAGGGTATTATGCCGAGTGAAATAAGTCAATTGGATAAGGACAAACATTATATGGTCTCATTCATTTGGAGAATATAAAAAATAGTGAAAGGGAATAAAAGGGAAAGGAGAAAAAACGAGTGGGAAATATCAGAAAGGGAGACAGAACATGAGAAACTCCTGACTCTGGGAAACGAACTAGGGGTGGTGGAAGGGGAGGTGGGCGGGGGGTGGGGTGACTGGCTGGTTGACCAGTCTTCTTAATGAGTATTATATACAAGAATGGGTATTATCTTTTTTTTAAAGCTATTCACACAGAAATGGAGTCTGAGAGTAACCACACAGCATGAAAACAGGTGTCAGAAGCAGTCCTGAGAGAGAAAGGGGATGTCACAATAATGGTAATTAGGGATCTCCTCTTACAATGCAGGGAGTAACTGAATATGCAGTATTTGGTCCTTTCCAACACCGGTCTCCTACAGGGTGCATGGATCCTGTGTATTTCTGCTTCTAAATGTGCTACTGTTCCTCCTCCTTTCCTGTCAAAATTACCCAAGGAAATGAAGGTTTAGCTTATTTGTGGCTTTATTTGTAATTTTGTATAGTATACTTTGGCAGTTTTATCCTATAGTTTTATATCCTACTTAGAAATCCTAACAAAGGGCATGACCTATTGCTTTGGTCCTGAATTACCTGAACTCCCTGCTAAGATTCTAATGGTTACTGTATTTATTTATTTATTTATTCATTCATTCATTTTAAAATATTTTATTTATTTATTCATGAGAGACACACAGAGAGAGAGAGAGAGAGAGAGAGAGAGAGAGGCAGAGACACAGGCAGAGGGAGAAGCAGGCCCCATGCAGGGAGCCCGATGTGGGACTCGATCCCAGGACCCCAGGGTCAGGTCCTGGGCTGAAGGCGGCACTAAACCGCTGAGCCACCCAAGCTGCCCAGTTAAGGTTTTTATTTTAAGAATGTTGACAGATGCATGGTTACAAATTAAGGTATATCTTAGAATCCTTTAGAAGAGAGGACATTTTTGTCCTTTAAAATTATCATGGACTGAACAAAAAGAACAAATGAGTAATGCCAAGAAGTTGGTTTGCATCAGGAACCTCACCTTGTTTTCTCAATTATAGTTACCAGGAGCCTTGGAATATCCCATTAGAAAACACATTTAAATTTGCTTAGACAGCGTGTGATAAAATATTACCAAAATGACCATGTGTGGAAAGTAATTATTGTAGGAGTCATTCAGATCCATAAAAGTAAGCATTTGTTAAGTCTTAGAAAATTAGTGATTTTAATGGGGTTTACCATACTGAAAATGTATGATTGTATCTTTGTTTAAATAATGATGCCAAAAGTGATTTTCCTTTTCCCGCTCCGCCCCCCCCCCCCCGCCCCAGCACATAATAATGAAACTAGCTCTAGCAATGACTTGGTATATTAGTGACATAATGAATCTATTATTAAAAGTTGATGAAACTAAAATTGTATAAACTGATGTATGTTTTCCCCATTGAGCCTATTAAATTAGAGATATTTCCAGACAGAAAAAAACCCTTCTTCTTAAGCTTTATTAAAACTTAATCAATAATGCTTATAGCATATTTTCATAGGTAGAAAGAACTAGATACACGTAACTGGAAAATAAGATATTAAAATAAACAGAGCAAGTCCACAACTTTTCTGCTGAAAATACAGTAATGTGCTTCGGGGTTATTAAAATGAGTGAGTATCAAGCATCTTACATTCTACAGGTTAATCATACCCTAAATTAAAAATCTTATTGGCAATACCTAATTATAATATCACCATTTATTATACAGAAGGATAAATTAATTGAAAACTCTGAGCATATAAAGAGACCTTGACACTATTCTAGATCTCTGATCTGTATCAAGAAGAATTTCTGGCATCGGTTATACATTTAGATATGCTCATGTCTTCTATGTAGGTAGGAGCCAAATTGTTTAAATGTACATCAGGCCTTATTACAGCACGTTCATCTCAAAGCTTTTTAAACCAGCAGTTTGATCGTTAGTCAAACTGTTTTTAATGGTATTTGCCATTGTTTTTAATGGTAATTTGCAAATGTTAACTAGAAAGATTATCTTTGTTCAGGCAGGTTTAAATAGCTAGTAATTAATTATTCAAGTCCATTCTAAAGGAGGCTTGTAGAAGGATGTTGAAAAAGATCCTATACTTTGCCTTATTGAGGAGCTAGCACGCGTATTGGGATATAGGTTCTTTAGTTCAGAACATGAATATAAGTATAATTGCATTTATTTTCTAAAACTATAAAGTCAGAAGTTTCGACACTTAATTCAGAAATCAGCAATACACCGTGGCTGTCAGCCGCCTCCGCGCAGCCCCAACAGATTCAAGACTTCAAGACTGGTTGTATGGTCTTTTACGGAGGCTTCCCCTCATTCCTTTTCAGTCTTCAGGTTAGAAGGTTTGTGTGCTGTAGCACTTTTATGTTTTGCTCTCCTGAGAAGTGGATTTAATGTTTGAAGATATTTAACTTTTCTCCAAAGAGATTAAGGAGGTTCTTACAGATCCTGAAGGGGTGCTTTCTGTTGAAGGGATAATGGGACGAAGAATCATGACATCTCCTGACTGGAGCAAAGTTTAGCCACTGATGTTGGTTTAAAAGGATGTGGGTTGGGATAAATGAATAAAACAAGACGAAAAACGCGCAAAAAATCATGACGTGGCTATTTCACATTTTAATAGAGTTCTACAGTATAGAGCCGAGTCTGTCTCTTGTATGGATCTTCAGTGTTGTTTTGGGATTAAATTTCAAAGTTCATAGATTAACATTCAGATTCTTTAAATGATTTCTTTCTGTCTAATCTTCCTAGATTCACATTCTTCTACTTTTCCATGTGAAACTTTCATCCAACAACACAACACATCTTGCTCTTTAATTTTTTTTTCTCTTTAATGTTTTATCCCTTCTTCTTTCCCTTGATCCAGGAACAGCTTTCCCTCCTTTAGGAATCTGGATCTGGATTTAACGGAGACCTTCACTATCCTCCCCAGTTAGATGTGCCCTCCTTCTGTGCTTCCGCTGTTTCTCTAACATAACACTTATTACGCCATCATACTAAGTATGAATTTACCTGTCTCTCTCGTTTAACACTTCAATCTCTTTGAGGGCAGGGGATATATAAACTACATCTTTGTAGTGTTAGCATTTCATGCCTGATGTTTGGAACACGATAGGTGTATAATTAACATTTATGAAATGAATAAAAACTGAGCAAAGCTCAGTTCTTAGGCCAAGCTTATGATTTTAAACTTGAAAGTGGTCTCCAAAATCATCTTTAAATCCAGAATTACATGTAGGACCCAAGAGACCAGAACTTCCATGATAGACTAGGACCAAAATTGTAAATAAGGCTGAAATTATAAGGGTTAATACAGTTATTGCCTTGAGGCAACTTAATTTGATGCACAATTTTCAGAAGGGCAAGGAAATTGGACGTGATCAAGTTAGCCAGACCTTCATAAAATTTGGATATCAGACCCTCCCTGCCTCCCCTCCTCCCTGCGTTGGCCTCAAATCTGTTTATGGGATTCTTATACACTTCCTACCCCGGAAACAGGCCACTGATGTGTTGTGCACAATTTCAACATCAACTTTACCCAAACAGCCAAAAAAATACTTGTGAGTCAGCCTTGGTTAGATTTTCTTTCCCAGCTTGTTGATTTACTACCTAATTTTTCATATAACCAATTATAATGGATTTTTTAAACATATTTTGATAGATTATTACAAGAATCCTAAGACCAAACCACCATTTTAAATTCTGAATCTATTTTTTTGTTGATTCTTTTTCTGACATCATCCTTCCTCTGAAGATGCTTACGATTTCAGAGGCAGACAACTTGGAGAGCTATAGTGGAAAATGGATGATCCATTACTACTATATGTGAAACTGATGTAGGGAGAGGTTGATTTTCCAGAATATTTAGGAAGAACTTCAGTACAAAGTGACAACTTTACCCAGGCTAAGTATATCTAGTTTATCCGGATTCACTGAGTCAAGAAATCATAAATTGAGAGACATAGCGATATCTTAAGAATAATTACCACCTAGATCTAGGGAGCCCATAAATGTATATGCCCTCTGGAATTTTAAATCATTTCTATGGTTTATTCAATAAGGTGTTAGAAAACCAGCTATCTCTGTACTTTGGGAGTTTTATATTCTTTCTACTCTAAACCGATATCTTAATTGCACATAGTTTGGATGAATAATTCACACTCTCCGAATTTAGGTACAACTTTGCTAGTTCTGCAGAGTTTTTAAGCAAGGAAAACAAAAAAAAAATGCTCAAAATAAGATCATCTGTATCTATCGGAAACGATGTAACATTGCAACTATAGAAAGTTTTTATTAAACGTGTTGATGCCCCTCTATTGGGTTCTTTCCTAAGTTTACTTTTCTGAAAACTTTACCTACCTAAAGAAGTGAGAAGACGCACAAAATTACTCCAGCAGTTGGCACAGAGATACTACTTTGAGTTTTGACAGCTTTTTAAGTGTATTTCCTACTTATAATCAAAAGTTCTTGTCAGCAGAATATATTCAGCCAAGAATTTATTTTAGAATTATGTTTATTTTTAAAACACCAATATTATTGTTGTTATTGCTGTGTGGTGACATTTGTTTATGAGCAGCTTGGAGGGCCAGGGAGTCTTATATACTTAGATTGAATAATTGAAGAAATGACAGTAGCTCTTTTTCGAGTATAGAATATCAGGTCTGCACAGATAAACGACAGGTGCAGAATCATGAAGCCAGGGAACGAGCTTTACAATTCTCAGTTCAGTTGCTGCGATTTATATGATATATGTTTTTCTAAGACATAAATAGACATTTTTGTAATGAGAGATGTACTTCCAAACCTTTGAACGGGCACCATTCCGCCCACTTCGATGGAAATTGTTTTATTGAGAGAGTCTAAATCCCACAATAGTCCGCAAGTCATATTTATTTGGCAATTTTGACAGATTTGTGTCTTAAAATCATGTCAGATCAAAGCCATTTCAAGATCTTCAGTTCAGAAACTTTAGTGATGTAGCATTAAAGGCCTGATTTAAAGTGACAAGAGAAAGACGATTGCAAGTTAAAGTTGTCATCCCCAGGCACTCTCGGGCAAATTCCAGAGAAATTTTTGAGTTCTCTGGAAGGATTCCTGAAAAGTTAACCATGAAATGGTTATTTGTGTATGTTATTTGTATTTGTATATAGGAATTAATTTATTTTTTCTATTGAGTTTCCCTTCAAAATATCCTAACATTTCAGACTTTTGAGTTTCCCAGATATTGTCTCTTATCAAGACTTCAGCTGTATAGAAGTTTTAAGCATCTGTAATGCACATATTTAAATAACAGAACTTCCCAAAGGATCTCAGACACATTTTTGAAGTACCTTTTTTTTTTTTTTTGTAATTGCAGAAGAATGAATTCCTTTCCTTTTACCATTGTATCTTTTAATTTCCTTAAACATCAGTTTGAATGACCTATGTTGGATCTACTTATCACTGATTAACATCATTTAAAATCTTCTAAATCAAATAAAATTATACATCATGCTTTTCTTCCAACAATGTTCACAAATGTTAAGGTCACTTTAATTCTCCCTTTTGATTACATATGTTTAGTGACAGCTCTGAACAGTTGGGCGACAAAGGCATCAACAGAAAGACAATATGTAACTTTGCAACTGGCTCCATGACCTATTAATTCCATATTAGCAAAGTTGCATGTATTGAATCAACATTATATTAAAGAATACAGCTATTTGAGCTTTCCCATCAAGACAGTTATATAAACAGAATCTCTGTATCTGGCCTTCTATCATCCAACCCCTTAACTAACTCACATTTGTGTGGAGAGTTAATTGTTCTTCACGATGATAGCCCTGAGGAATTATTCTGAAGTGTCTGCTGAATCACAAAAGAGTTGTATAGTAAGAGTAATTGTTCACTATTTTCTGTTCCTTCAAAAATTTAGATAATATGCATAAGGTACGTAGGATAATTCTCAGTAGGGATAAGTGATGAACCAAACCACTTAAGATAACAAAGACTGGGGTGGGTTTCTTACTGAATTGTTTATATGGAAAAAAGGGTAAATTTATGAAAAAAATGTACCGGGATTTTTAGAATAGTTTTTTTTTTTTTTAAATTTATAACCCTGGTATGTCTAAGAGTGGGAGATGACACATAATATTTATTGAGTTCCTTGTTAGTACGTGTGTGGGGCTGTGATGTAGGTTTTGCAGGTTGTGCAGGATGCAATGGCTCCCGACGCAAGGTGGAAATGGGGGATCTAAATCTCCTTTCTCAGTCCCACAAACAGACCTGGTGAAGCTTGGGGGCATTTTTACCAATTAGTCTACCAGAGCAAATCTTTAAATTGCTTCCAAGATGCCTCTCATACTAGAGGAGACCCTGGCATTATACACTTTTTACATAGATCACGTCATTGGGAGGATCAACCAGCAACTAGATAAGGAATCCTATTATCTCCATTGTTAGGATGGGACACAGATATAGCCCGAGTAAATTGCCGAGAGTTAACACAGATAGTAAATGGTGAAGGTATGATTCAATCCTAGTTCTGTAAAAATTACTTTCTACTAGACCATGGATAATGTAAATAGCCACAGGAAAACAATGAGGAAGAAGAAAATAAAAAGCTTAGCAAAATAAATATCAGAATTCATATGAAAAATATGTCTAAGAAAGGACATATTTTTGCTAAGAAAATGGACAATTAGTTTTAAAGCATGTATTTTTAATATGTAATTTTCTGCCTCTGCGTGTATATGTCCTCTGGGTACATTTATTGCCTTGGCCTGAAAAAAATTACTTTTTCAAGATATTTGAACTCTTCATTTATTTCCCACAAATGCTGTGTTAATCAATATTTATAATTTATAAAGTTATTTCTTTTGTATTAAATTAATACATATATATCTGATGGAGGGTATGTATAAATTAAATGTATTATAAGTGCATTTACATGTTTATATATTATCTTCTTATAGGATGAATTTAAGAATATGTAATAAAGGTCTATTTGTGAGTCTCTCACCTTGAGGATTGAAATAACAATGGCATTGTAGGTGACAGACTGTGGGAATTTTCCTCTGAAAATATTTAATTTTCCTTGAAATAATTTGCCTTTGCAATTTTTAATATTATAAGAGTTAAAGAGTGACTGTGGTTTGCCTCAAAAAGTCATAACAATATTTTTTGTACTAAGCAGAATATTCTTATTTATTAATATTTTATTGAGTCAGTACATTTTCTTAAGTCAGTTCATACAGTTTAGCTTGTGATTATTAAAAGCTACATTTCTCTCCATGAGTGAAGAAGCCAGAGAGAGAGATCTCCCATCTCTCATGAAATTTGTCGCGGAGAAGTCAGTTAGATCCAGCTTATTACTGTTTTCTTGACGAATGATTGGGCTACTGAACTTGACTTCACAGCCTCAGAAATTGGCCTCCTGAGACCCAGGCTTGCCCTCCTGGCTCCCCCTGAGTAGGAAAGATGTAGACAGGGAGATGAGGCATAGAAGAGGAGTTAACTCCTTATTGGCTTGAAGCTTTATTTATGCCCAAAGCCAGTGCATTTAGATCTGCAAGAAGCTTCTACCCAGAGGCTGAAGGTGTGGGAGGGCATGCTTTCCTTTTCTTGACATACCCAGTGAAGGGACTTCTCTTCCTCCTTTTAGTGTTTGGTAATAAAGGATGATTAATTGAGCCCATTCCAGTTATGCTTAGATGGGAAGAGCTAAAGTTAAGACTTCTGTGAACCCCTGAGACTTGCTCATGGTAGTCACTGACCGACACTCATACTGTATGATGAAATCTTCAGCCACTGTAGTCATTCAATGGCAACCATATACTAAGCCTGAGATGAAAATTAGTTTATTTTATAGATTGCATACAATTAAAGCTATATTTTAATTCTTTTGACAGGTTTCAGTGATTCTTTAATTTTAATTCCCTGTTAGGAAATTGTCCCAGGCAAGTTACTCCTGCATATTCAAGCTCTTTCCACGGTCTTTCCTTTTGCCTCTGAATATACTCAGAATGTCTTCTAAAGAAGAGCAAAACCAAGCAAAGGTGAAGAGACCTTCCTTTAAACTGTTTTCCTTCCTTAAACTTCCTTTAACCAGTTCCAACCAAACTTGTCAGTACAAATACAATCTTTTTTTGTCACTATTTCATTCCCATAGGAATAAGGCACACTTAATTTGTCTGTATGGCTTCACCTCTTGTCAGTTCTAACTTCTGCTTTTTTGAATTATTGTTTTTTTTTTTACAAATTATTGACCTCATTAAATAATTCTCTTTTTTAAAAATTTATTTATTTATTTATTTTAGAGAGAGAGTGGGGAAAGGGGAAGAGGGAGAGACAACCCCAAGGAGACTCCATGGCAAGTGCAGAGCCCAACTGGGGGCTCAGTCTCACAACCCTGAGATCAAACTTCAGCCGAAACCAAGAAGTGATGGTCAATGGGCTACACCACCCAGGCACCTCCCTCATTAAATAGTTCTTAACAAAATATATCCACAAATTCCTGTTTTACTTTGGAAATATACCTGGACTGTGTTTTCTTTCTCCATCCTTAAGGCTTTAACATATGCTTTCATCTTCTCTCATTTAGTCCATTGGAATGACTATTTAGTCATTTCTTCCAGAAGTCCTTCCTTCTCATTAATTAAACTTCATAAAATTCAAAAATAAAGACTGATTGCATCATTACTATGCTTAAAACATCCCTGGGATATCTGTGGTGAACAAAGAATGTCACAGTGTGATTATGGCATCTAAAGACATTTCCAATTTAGATCCAATTCATCACTCATCATTTACTCTGTAAGCAGCATGCCCCCCTTTCCATACCATGGTCTACCCACACCTCCAGGTGTGAAGATTTTGCCAAACTCTACCCCAGACTCTGCCTTTTACATGTTTTTCCTTTCCTGAGAAGTCATTTTCCCACCTCCTTTGCTTAAGAGGTAAATCCACGACCACTCCATTGGATCCAGTTGATTTTAGCTCAACAGAAGTGTAATAACACCCCCCAATAGGGGGTCCTCCATATCATTAAGATCAAGAACATAATGAACAAATGATTTCCTCTGCTGTAAAAGAGCTTACAGTTTGCCAGGAGTGGGGCAGGGAGGATGGGCGAGACAGTGACAAATTGGTAATATTGTATGGGAAGCCAGGAAGGGAGAAGCCACTGCTCTTGAACACATTCTCTATACTGGCGATTTTTCAGATCCTTTTATACGAAGAACAGGTAAGTTAAAGGGTGGAATCTGTTTTCAGTGCTGCCTTAGTAGGTTTGGGATATGATTCTTCTAACACAACTAGTCATGCAGAAAGTCATAGAGGGCTTTCTAACGGGGTAAGTTGAGTCCAATATCTCCTCTTTAATGAAGACTTTCCATATCCTTTGGAAAGAATTCATCTTTTTTTGTCTCTCCATTCCCTTAGGATTCTGTTTATATTTGTCATGTTTGCTGGTCTATCATGGGTTTTACATATGGCAGGTGTTCAGTAAGTGTTAGTTGAATGCATGTATAATGAATTTCTTGAATAAGATTTAATATACTACAATATTTTGTAATTTATCTGCTTATTTGTTGTAAAAATTTAAATAGAACTGCATATGAATACCACAGTGGTTTAGAGACTTTGCCACAAACTATCTAGGTGACTATAGACATAGGACCCAACTTCTTAAGCTTTTTTATCATCCATAAATTGCAGAGATAAAACAAAATAATGTTAAAGATTTTTACAGGTCTAAAATTCCCTTTGCTATTAATTAGTAATAGATAAAAGAACAATTAGAATACCTTTATTTGGTATATTGAAGATAATAATATCACTTTTAAACCATACTCTGTTAAATTTGAAAATCTTCGTCTATTTGCAATTAACTAGTAAAAACAGGAATACATAGATCAGTTCCAGGTTCTAAACATATTGGATTTATTAAAATTAATATTTTAATTTCATTTATTAAATGGTGAAAACTTAAGGAGAAAGAACACGTGGCTTAAAGTCAGATCCATGTAATATAACTACATCATTTTAAAAGTAATAAAGTGTCATTAATTTTAGTAAAATTAATTGAAGTGAAGTGAGTTATTTGATTTGGTTATTATCCAAATCTTTCATTTCTATATGCAAATGAATTATTTCAACTGAGTAGCAATTATAGCCCAAAGACTTAAATTACCTAAGAAATTTTAATTTATTCATAGGTTTTGACAACCACATAATCCAAATTTATAAGTGATTTTGCTCCATTGGCGGAAAAAAAAAAACCTTACTATTACTTCCAATGTTATGAGGAGGACATTATAGTTCAAGCTTTGTTTTTATAGGAAAATATTAATCTTAACTGTATTAGATTTGTATAAAAACAAAATTTTGTAGCAGAATTTAGTGATGCAGAGAACAAATTGTATTGTGACACTTTATACATTGGCTAACCATAAAAAATAGTGCCAAGCAAATGCTGATGAAATAAAAAAAATAATAAAGAAGGCTGAAATGGAAATATTACTATCACACAGTTAGGTCTTTTGAATTATTATGATATTTCTATAAATGAAGAATAAGGCCTTACTTTTCATAGATATTTGATATTAAGTATTTCAAGATAAAGTTTTGTTATATTTCATATTTTTCTTTGTTGGTACAAATAGGATTGTAGTAAATTGAAAATATGAATGTAATTTTACTTAAGAAAGGAAAGCCTGATCATATCAAATGTTTTAATGAGCATTAAAAAATTAAAATTTTACAAACTAATAATTGATAATATAAATATTTATAATATTACAATTATAATATTTATAAAAACTACAAATACTTAACTCTAGGTAAAAATCATATTTATTAATTTCAAAAGTGTTGTTAGAATTAGATCAAGATAGGACTTCACCTGAGTCACCCTAGTATGTTGAATTGCTACATTCTCATTGCTGTTGGGGTCTTTTGAAAAACTGAACCAATAGTTGTTGACTGTTACTGTTTAAAATTAAAATTATTTTTTCAAAGACTAATAATTATATTTAATTTTAATTTAATTTTGTATTTCTGTTTTTGTCAACTAAATATTAGCTTATAAGAAAATCAAATTAATGAATAAAGATTATTAGATGCTCAAATAATAAAGAACTTCACTGTTTTCTCTTTCCACCTGTCTAATTGTCTATGTTATATGGGCAAATACACTCACAGTTAAATAAATTTTATATAATTTTTGTATAGTATTTGTTGGTGCTATGCCACACACCATGGATATGCGGTGTAGTATATACACAACCTAAATAACATACACAAAATATCTTCACCTAAAGTTGTAAAAGGCATATTTTAGTGGAGAGTTAAGTCCACAATATTCAAGTGTGAAACTTCAAAATTAAAAAAAAAAGGAGAACATTTTTTGATTAGTTGAGTTCAAAGTTAAAAGCCAATAATATACACTGTCACAAGGAATAAATAGTATTTTTGAATATAATTCCTTTTGTCACTCCAAAGTCTACTTTTGAAATCATCCATCCTGTTGGCACCACTGACAACAGCAGAGCAAAAATTCAATGGAAGAAGCTTTAAAGTATCTCCTAATAATACCAGTAGTAAAAAAATAAAAAACGTCATCTCTATAATATGTATGATTTAGAGAAAAAATTATTTGGTCTTCTTACTACAATTACATGGAATACGTAATATACTTCTTGATCAGCAGAATTTAGTATACTTAAGTTTTTTTTCCCCTGGAAGTGAAATGTCATAATTAGTTCAGAAAAATTGGGACCAAAAAAAAAAAAAAAAAGAAAAATTGGGACATCTTATTAAAATAATCATATCCACAGCATGAAGCTGCATCATGGAAGTTGAAAGGAATTATGGGGAAGTGATATTGTCCATGCAAAATTTGGCTTTTTTTGGCTTTAGAATCTTTTAGAATCTAATAAGAGATTGCATTTCATAGCATCTTAGAGTAGTGTAGTAACGGAATAAAGGAGCTAATAAAAGGTATTTTGAAATCGAGTTTAATAGAAATTAAGCAACATATCTATCGATTTTGCTTCTGAGTATTTATCTATCTGGAGATCAGTCTAGTTTTAGAAACAATGAAAATTTCAAACTGGATGGGAAGGGTTTTTTTTTTTTATTGTGTTCCACTTTTTGTTTAAGAAGTCATTTTAGGCACTTAGAGTTTATGAAATCATTTTTGTAACACCAAGAAAGTGAAAATTACCTATTCTCTTGTTGTTAAGGTTCAGCATTTATCCAAATTGTCATGAATTGTTTGTTGGGGAAAAATAATAATTAATTGTGATAATTAACATATTGGCAAGCTAAGGAAATATGGGCATACTTGACCGGTCTTGTCTTTGCATTTCATTTTTCTCCTCTGCTTCTTACCTGCCTAAACATGTTCATGATAAACCGTGAAAGGATATGTCTCATCTCTGGTCCATATGCATGTTCTGCTCCAAAATGTATAATAAGAAAATTAAGAACAGGAACCGTTTTATTGAATTTACCACCAACATTGTCAATGATTGTGTACTGAATGAAGTATTTTGGGTGATTTAGTGCATGAAATGAGAACTCACTGTTTATTCTGCTTCGACTCCCCCTTCAGCCTGTTGATAACACACACCTACCACAGTCCGCCTCTTCTTCTTGGTGTTGAAGGTCATTGCTGTACGCCAAAAATTGCCCTTTGGGGGGTCAGACAGGCATATGGCTACTCTGGGAAGGCTAAAAATTTGGCATTCATTTGAACCTGCTTTCTTAATCCATGACTTGAACGTCTGGTGACTCCTAATTTCTGACTTCTCCTAAAACTCACTCAACACGCAGTCGTCTCCATCTCATTGCACGGCCTGCAATTTTTTCTTGCTTGTAGACCAAGACCCCATGGTTCCTCAGCTGCTCCATCCTGAATCTGATGCTGTGTCCTTCCTTTCAGATCTCTTTCCCCACTCCATGCTCCCACCCTCCTAACGCCTGTCCTCTTTCCTCCGCCTACAAAAGCCGGGCCCATGATGCTCTTCTCTTCTTTCACCTGGTGCCATGAACCCCACAATCTGTTTTTACTGTAAGTTAGCTAATTTAGTGCTGTCGACTGAATTATGTCTCCCCTTTGTCTCCCAGATGCATATGCTGATACCCCCAACTGCCTGTGTGACTGCATTGGAAGATAAGGCCTTTGCAGAGGTAAAGTTAAATAAGGCCATAAGGAAATGACTCCATATAGGACTGGTGTCCTTATAAGAAGGGGAAACCTACTAGCAAGGAGCACACATATAAGAAAGGCCATGCGAGGATACAGAAAGAAGGAAGCCATCTGCCAGCCAGGAGGACAGGTTGTGCCAGAAAGCAACCCTGCTGGCACCTTGCTATCGGGCTCTAAGGAAATAGATGCCTGTTGTTTTGTTAGTCACCTTGCCTCCGATACTGTTAGGGGAGCTTGAGCCAATCGATACATCCAGATTATGATTCACTTTCCTGTCAATTCTCTACCTCCTTGCCTAAGTAAAACCTAACTTTTCCTGAGATTGCTTTCAATTAGCGGGCCTCCTTTTGCCATTTTCTTGAAAAGAAGTACTTTTCATTTTCTTCTCTGCTGCTATGTTCATAACCGCTCTTGGGAAGCTTTCCTCGCTGGAAGTAATTTGTCACTGGAGTCTATGCTTTTAGGTCATTTCTTCTCGTTGAAAAAAGCCCTAGAACCTCTGAATCTCCCTCAATCTTTCTTGTTAGCATTAGACGTTTCCACCTAAACTTTTTTTGATGCTATTCTCTCTGTCAGTATCTACACAAACTCACAATTCTTGAATTTACTCATCTGCTCAATCCTTTCGTTCCACTTTACCTCAGGTCACAATGGTCATGGAGCTGATTTTGGTAAAGGCCCCGTATTCTGGACAAAGGAAGACAGTGGTAGTTTTAAAATACTTCCCTATTTCTTGATATTCCTCCCTTTAAGAGGTGGAGTCTAATCTGCTGTTGAATGTGGGCTGCCCTTAGTGATTTGTTTCTAACAAATAGAATATGAAGAAAATAATAGTACGGAAATATTTATTGACTTGAATTACAGACTCTTGAACAACCTATAAAGAAATTGCAGAACAGAAGAAGCCAAACTCTAGGGCATTTTTCAAAAATCTTGTGAAGGGTTATAACCATTTGAAATAATAATAGTGATTTGTTTCTAACGGATAGAATATGAAGAAAAAAATAAAAATAAATAAATAAAAAAGAATATGAAGAAAATAATAGTACGGAAAGTAACTTCTGAGACTAAGTCATAAAAGGCATTACATTTTCGTCCTTGTTTTCTCTTACTCTCTTGAATCCATCATTCTGGGAACGGCAGCTGGCGTGTTACGATGTTGGGAAGACAGGGAGCCCTATGAGAGGCTCACATGGTAAGAAACCGAGGCCTACTCTCTACAGACACTAAGGATTTGAGGTTTCCTGCCAATGGGCTGTGAGTGAGCTGCCGTGGATGCACGTCTGCCAACTCCAGTTAGACGTTCAGATGGCCATAGCTGCTGGCCAGAACCAGAACCGTGAGACAGACTACCCAGGTCCCCCCTAACCAGTATGAAATTGGGATAATAAGCATATGTTGTCTTAAGTTGCTAAGTTTTGGGGTGGTACTTACACCGCAATAGGGAACTACAACAATGTCCAGAATCATGGGGACAAGAGAATTGGAAGACTATGGCAACTGCTCAAGAAGATGATTGGCGCTTGGCCTCCATTGAGTTAGTGAATTAGACCCTGAAGTGAGGAGAGAAAGGGAAGCATCAAGATGACCTCTCCATTTCTACTTGAGTAACGGTGTTATATTTGCTAAGGTAGAGAAGGTGAGCGGAAGAACAGATTTGAGAGGAAAGAAATAAAAAACAATTGGTAAACTATTTTGACATCATGTCCTGTGACAATTATAACAAAGCAGTCTACAGCTCAATGACGTCAGAGGCTATAGATAGAAATTTGGAACCATATGCAAATGCATATAGGTTTTAATAATCTGACCACATCAGGTCTCCTAGAAATAGAAAAGGGTCTGGAGCCAAGTTCTATGCCACTCCAACATTTGGAGGTCAGATGGGAGAAAGGACCTAGCAAAGAAGACAGAGAAGTGGGAAGAATGTAAGAACCTGGTATCCTGGAAATGGTTTAGTGAGAGTGTCTCAAAGGGGGATGGTGACCTTCAGCGACCTTCAGGGTTCACTGCTTTTTGAGAATGTGAACATAAAAATATCCATTAGAATTGCCAACAGGTTTGCAGATGATGACCTCCCTAAGAGCGAGGTGCTCTCATTGGAGAAATACGAATGGAAGGCAGACAAAGGTGGGTTGATGTGTGACTCAAGCGTTTTGTTTTTTCCTGATTGGACTATATTTTACATTTATTTTGAGTCATTTATTTTCTTGCAGAAATATAGATTACACGCTCCTAGAGCTTGTCTTGCTTTCTCTGGAATCTCACAGCAGAGGGCCTTCAAATCGTAAGAGTTGGACAAGAAATATTTATTGACTTGAATTACAGACTCTTGAACAACCTATAAAGAAATTGCAGAACAGAAGAAGCCAAGCATTTTTCAAAAATCTTGTGAAGGGTTATAACCATTTGAAAAGGACGTTGAGGTATGGGGGTTTCTTTTCCAGGCTTGGTTCTTTAAAATTTTATCCTATCTAGAGGAATTTTCACATTTGTAAAATCAAAATCAAGGCTTACTGGATGTGCAAAACCTGTTCAATGGGAGTTGGTGGCTGATTTGTTTAGTATTCTTAAAATGTGTGCCTTATTCAGACAAACAAACAAAAAACTCCCAAAATGGCAAAACGAAAGAAAATAAAACAAAGCTTAAAATTCAGGCCCTGGCCAAATTGTTGAAGTTTTAAAAAGGAAAGGATAAGGTGATAAAATAATAGAATATGAATGAAACCCTGAAGTACAGTTTATAGCTATTTCTTCCCAGTCAACAAAGAGCTTTCCACACACAGTTTAAAAGACGTGTTTTACCTTTAAGAAGGTGCTGTTCTAGAGAATGCTCTACGGACTGCATTGTTCAGATTCTACATGTGGAAAAGAGACACTTTAGGTTTCCTTCTAAGTCAGCACTGTGCAAGCTCAAGAGAATATTAAATGTAGTATTTCCTAGCTATTAAATATTTAGAAGCCTTCCTTCTGTTGTCTCTGTATCAAGGACAAGTCCTGTAAACCTTGTTCTGAAAGCCCTGAAATGAGCTAAACAGTCTATGAAAACAACCATTTCTTTCTTTAGCTAGAAAATAGAGATTAAGAAAAGCATATCAAGGAGGAGAAAGAACCCAGCTCACACTTGTCCATTCGTGCAAATTTCAGTATTTTTTAAAGATATGTTAGGCCCAAAATGTGTAGTTAACTGTCCAAGCAATGAACCCACGTTGCTTACCAGCCTGATACTCATTTGCTTAGTTATCTTTTCCTATGTAGAATCAGAATTTGGTTATTATGCCATTTACTTTATAAGGACCTTGAAAAAGTACTGTATGTAAAGATCCACAAGACAAATCAGGAATAAAGCTCAGAAATTTTATTTTCCTGGCTTTATTGCTTTTGTACTATTGATGACCAAACTTTAACATTCACATATGCATATCTCCATGTATATATGTGTATAAAACACTATTTATAGGAATATTGTAGTATTTATTTTCTTAATATTTGTGCTCAGTAGAGTTAAAGATTCTTGTTTAAAAAAAGATGAATTCAGATACAATATATGCCGTTAAACAGAGAGCTTTGACCTTAGTCTCTATGCTTCAGTTTGCTTTTTCTATAAAATGGAATAATAGAATCTATATATTTTCTGGATTATATATATATATATTCTATATATTTTCTATATATATTCTATATATTTTCAGGATTAGGTGTGATGAAAATTATTTTTTTAGGACAGATGTGTTACTGAATATTACCTCTTGTATTATTATTATTATTATTATTTTAGATTTTTAGATACTTATTTTTATTATTTTTGGTTGCTCCTTTTTGAATGGCAAAGGCAGTATTGCTCCTGCCACATTAAAGCTATTACTAATTTTTAAATTATCACTTATGAATGTCATAGAACTGTTACCAAGGTGATGGTCATGAATTTCTTACTTTCCTGATGCCTCTTAGGACAGCAGATACAGAGCTAGATTTTGAGGGAAGAATTAGTGAAAAACCTTACAAAACAAGCATATAGTTACCCTAGATTGCTGATTGGTTATGGGTCGAAAATGTTTGGTGCTATATTAGTTGAGTAGCTTTTTGTGTTTTCTGGAATTAGCACGTTTCACTTATTCTTAAAGCAGAGCCCCCATTTTTAAAAAAGATTTGTAATGATCCCTGTGAACTGACTTCAGCCCTTGAGAATGCAATAATGTGTGTGTGTGTGTTTACTTGCCATTCATATTTCTCAGCACCTACTAGTTCATTAATCCCTTGAAATCTGGATTCTTTCCTATTTCTTTACCAAAATGGCTTCATCAAGGAAAACTAATGTTGGTCTAATTATCTCATCCAGTAAACCTTTCTTCATTTTTATCTTCTTTGAACTCTGCAGAAATTGACATTGTTAATCTCTCTTGCTTTAAGCCTTGCTTTCCTTTTTATCCCTGACATTGCCCTGCTCTTGTCACTCAAACTGACAGTCTGTTCCCCTATTAGTCTTCCTTTATACTTTTCTTTCTATTCTATTTGTTGTTTTCATAAGCCTTCTTAAAAATCCCTTTGGAGGAAGTGATTGAGCATAAATAAGTGCAAAAAAAAATGAGTTAAACCTTATTTTTGGTGTGGCCATAGTCTTTGTTATTACTTCTTATCAATATTATTAAGCACTAACAATGTTATTGACATAAAATGCAAATAAAAATTCCTGCTTGTGTCACAAGCTTGTGCTTTACCAAAGGAGCAGAAAATAAAGTATTATAGAAACGAGATAAGTGCTATCATAGAGATATGAGTAGGAAACTAACAAGAAAGTGCTTAATTTTGCCTCAGACTTCAGGAATTTCAAAGACCAAGCGATTTCAGAGTCGAGTCTGAAATACTAAGTAGTTCTTTGCCAGCTATACAAAGGAAAAAGGTATATTTGGCACAGAATTAGAGCTTCTGGTACATCAGCCAAGATGGTGATATTCACAGTAGAGATGTATGGAAGGTCCACATAAAGAAATTTCTTGAATGATGTATTAAGAGCATTGTGTGTCCTGTGATGGGAGCCATTAAACTATTTTAAGCAGATGAGTGATATAATCACATTTGTTCCCTTGAAGGAGTGCTTAGTCTTCATAATCTAGGAAAAGCTAATTAAAGGCAAAATAAATATAGGGAAGGGAGAAAATACTAGAGATATTTCAAGTCTGAGAATCTACAGGATTCAGTGATACAACAGATGAAGGTGTTGAGGAAGAAAAAAAAACAGAATCTAAGTACTAAGCTGGTTAACTGATAAATGATGGTTCAGAATAAAATAAATATGTAATGGAATAACAAGATCAGATTTGAGTGACACATTGAGAAGCAGAGTTTGAAGTGTCTTCTAAATCTTCACTAATAAAATGTATGATAATCCCTGTGACGGTTAGTTTTACGTGTCAACTTGATTGGGCTCACAGATGCCCACATGGCTGGTAAACATTTCTGGATGTGTCTGTGAGGGCGTTTCTGGAAGAGATTAGCGTTTGAGTCAGTAGACAGAGTGAAGAAAATCCCCTCACCAGTGTGGGTGAGCATCATCCAATCCGTCAAGGACTCAAATAGAACAGAAAGGTAGAGGGAGGGTGAATTCACTCTCTCTGCTTCAGGGGGGATATCCATCTTCTCCTGAGTTTGAACATTGGAGCTCCTAGTTCTTGGGTCACCAGACTCAGACTGGGACTTAACACTATTGACTACCCTAGTTCTGAGGTCCTCAAGCTTGGACTAGTACTACCCTACTGGTTTTCCTAAGCCTTCCTTTGGCAGACAACAAATGGTGGGACTTCTCAACCTCCTTAATCATGTGAGCCAATTCCTCATAATAAATCTCTTACTATTTATATATATAAATATTATATAAATATATAAAATAAATATCTTACTATTTATATAAATATATATTGATATTTATAAATAAATTTATATTTATAAATTATATTTTATTTACTAAATTATATCTAATATATTTAATTATTTATTAAATAAGTTATATTTATAAATATAATTTATATATAAATATATTTATATATTTAATATATATTAATATATATTAAATATATATTATATATATATATCCTGTTGGATCCATTTCTCTGTAGAACCCAGACTCATATTATTTTGCCATTATATCATTTGTTATTTAATTGAGACTGAAGAACTCTGTGGACTTGGATAATTATGGCAGGTCACCCACAAAAAAGGTGTAAACTAGAGATTGACAGTTTTGAGCTATCACTGATGCATTGATGGCAGATGAAATCATGGAAGATGAGATTACTAAGTTTCAAGCAATTCTAGTATTTAAGCAGTTGCTGCAGATATTTCTGGTTATTCTAGATTTCTGTGACCACTGAGAATTCCTTAGCTTAGCATTCATTTCATTCATGACAGTTTTAAAACTATTAACACGATAAATGCACATTTTTATTTATTTACTTTATAATCTAGTAAAGCAGCTGATTGTGTTGGAGATTGCCTTGGAGACCTTGTGATCTTTGTATAGAGTTCCTGGTGGGCCCTATTAATATTTATAGGAGGGTTAGGAGATACTTATTTTCCTGGATTAGGACATAACCTAGTGATGTAAGCAAACATATTTTTAACGAAAATAATTTTTTTAATTGAAGTAAAACTGGCAAACCATATCCTATTAGTTTCAGTGTACATAATGATTCGATATTTTTATACATTATGAAATTATCCCCACAATAAGTCTAGTTGTCTTTTGTCACCACATAAAGTTTTTACAGTATCATTGACTATATTCCCTATGCTGTGCATCTCCATGATTTAGAAAAATATATTTTTTTAAAGAATAAAATTTCTAAAAGAGGAAAAATAAAGTGAGAAAAGTGGCATTGTTTTACATTTTGCAGCTCTTTCTCATGTCTGACTTAATAGAAAGTGGGCTAGATTCTCATATCTCCGTGGGGCATTCAATCTGTTGCAATACCACATCATGCAGCTTTTGGAAAACTCTTCTGTAAACTGGTAAGACAGTGAGAATGAAAAAGGCAAAAGATATTTTAATATTATTTCAAGCTAATTTTGATTTTATAAACCCAAGAAAATGGTCTCTGGACCCCTAGAAGTTCCAAGCCACACTCTGATAGCTGTTGATACAGTTAAATTGCTTAGGCAAACCCTACTGGATTTTTAATTACAAAGCCAGTCAATCCCTCCCTATTTTATTTTTATTTTTATTTTTTCCCCTCCCTATTTTAAATATGACTTTTCTACATCTTGTAATGAAATTACCAATTATCCAGGAGCTTTTGTTTTGTGGAATGGAATGTAGAAAATTTGATTCTGGGAGGAATCTGCAACTATTTGCAAGAGTACCCGAGATCTTCAGACAGAAGAGGAACTAGACTCCAGTATCCTCTCTCCACGTAGGCATACCTGCTTAAGTAGACTAGGGTGGATTGGAAGTGTCCTGACCCAGGCTTCATAGCAAGGAAGAACAAATATCCACCAAACAAAATGATCTGGAGGAAAAAGGAATGGACAGTAAAGCTCTAATTTAAATATATAAATGAGGAAGGAGAGGGAAAAGTGTAGTCCACTGGAGCTATCTAGGGCTGGTCTCGGAATACTCTCAGGACTTGGCTATCGGTGTATATGGTTATGTTTTAGAAACGATAACTGAGCAAGCAGATACAGAAAAAGAGAATGATAACATTTGAGACTGAAGCTTGGGATTCCCAGTGTTGCCCCAGGATCTGGGGAGGAGCCCCCGCAGCTAGACAGGCACCCCTGGTGCTCTGTAGAGTACGTGTTAACCACAGTGCCGGCCGTCGTGTTGAAAGAAGTGGACTTCTCAGAGTCAACGAATCTTTGGCAAATGTTTGTAAGCTTGTCCCCTCCCTTCACGTTTGACTAACATTCTCTTTGTGTCCCTTACTCGCCACTAAGTTAAAGCAAAGATTCTCAGATAATGTAAATTGGAAAGTGATTGTTAGCCTCAAAAAGACAGCCTAGGGCTTATAGTAGATAAGGTTTAAAAATGTGACCAGCTAGGTATTCCTGGATGATGGTGTAGGTCATATCATTCCAAGACAAATTGAATCATTTAAAAATAAATTTAAGACAAATTAATATATGTTAAATATGGAAATTTTGGAGGGAGTTTTCAATAACTGGAATTCAATAGTTGGAATAATTACAACACCATGTTAATGTTATGACATGACTATAATCTGATATTCTTATGACTAAAGGGGTAAAAATCTTCAGTCCATAAACAGTTGTAAAAATTATTTTCATGCAATGTATTGATTATAAACACTATTTTTAGAGAGAGGACATGCATGCAAGCTTAGAGGGAGGAGCAATAGGAAAAGGGAGAGGAAAAACCTTAAGTAGGTTCCATGCCCAGTGCAGAGACCAACAGGGAGCCCAATGCAGAGCTTGATCTCACAACCCTGAGATCATGACCCGAGTTGAAATAGAGCCAACATTTAACCAACTGAGCCACACAGGCACCCGAGAAAACACTTTATTTAAACTTCATTGTGAGACTTAGAGAAGTAAAATGATACCGTGTTTTCATATTTAATGATTTTTTTAAAAGAAATTATTTCTTTATTTGAGGGAGTAGAAGAGAGAAAGCACAAATGAGTGGGGGCAGAGGGGAGAGGGAAAAGCAGACTCCTTGCTGAGCAGGGAGCTGGATGTGGGGCTCTGTGTCAGAACTGTGGGCTCATGACCCGAGCCGAAGGCAGATGCTTAACTGACTGAGCCACCCGGGTGCTCATATTTGATGAATTTTAAATCTAGTGACCTAACTTTGAACACTATAATTTGTTGTGATAATATTAACATTATGTGCAGGCCTCGCTTGCCTGTATCCTGAAAAATTACACTTGGGTGTGAGTGGATAGACCAAATATAAAATTCAGGGAAATCAGCCTGTGGCATAGAAAAAAAAATGTAGAAAGAATGATGTATATTTATATTGGATAAGCTATCAAAAAACACAGTGGAAAGTATTTATCAGTGGTCATATAAGTCTCAGTGGCCAAAAGCAATATTTGGGTATATTTCTTGATTTGAGAAGCCTAAACATTAAATTGTTTTATATCTATTTTATACCTATCTATATAATATATTCATATCTATATATAATCTACACCCATGTATATCATACATATCTATCCATACATATAAACACATTTTATACACAGATATAAATATAAAATATATAATGTGTTGTAAACACACTAAACACACACATGATCATACACAGTTACCTTAGCTTGATCTTCACCTTCTTCAATGATTTCTGCTGTTAATAGTCATGTATGTGTAAGGTATCCCCATTGAGGAAAGATCTAATTCAACATCATAAATGCAATAAAGTTTGTGGAATGCTTTTAAACAGTAAAATGTGAATGAAGGGAAGTGGATTTTACCAGCCTCAAAAGAGGCTGAAGCAATTGCCAAGTCTGCATGGGGCCAGCAGATGCTGGGCTCCAGTTGTCCCTGCCTGATTGGCCCTTGAGGATAGTCTTACTAATGAAAGAGACTATTTTCTTTCTCTAGAGACCACAGTTCTATGAACACCACCACATTCTTGTTAATTATGGCAAAGCTAGTACATAAGACTCGAACACATACATAATTAAGAGCGTTTGCTAAATTTAAGATGCTGTAGAAAAGAAGAAAAATGGCAACGTGCCAATGTGTAATTTCTATGGAGTAATAAAGTCAGTTTGACGGTCGTCAAGGATGAAGATCCAAGTTTAATCCTCTTTTGTATTTCTTTGAATTTTGTTTAAAAATGAAACATAATACATGATTAAAAATTTTGTAGAAATTTTACACTTTAAAGATATTTATAGAATCAGTTGTAATTTTCCGTTAGCAACTCAGTCACACAAGGCCACTCTTCCCCTCGGACATAAGCGCGGCTGAGAGTGTAGTGTTGCTATTTATTTGCACGTGTTAGTTGTACCTAGAGCAAGATGGTGCTAGGCTCCGCATATTGTGCTACAACCATCTTTTGGTTTAATATGTTTAAACCAAACATATTCCTTTATGGTTTAATATGTTTAAACCAAACGTATTCCTTTATGGTTTAATATGTTTAAACCAAACATATTCCTTTATGGTTTAATATGTTTCATTGGATATCATCCCATGTCAGGACATGCTTAGCTGCCTCATTCCTCGTAATGCTATATTGTGGACATACCATTACTCACGGACATTTACTGTTTTTTTTTTTTTTTTTTTGACAAATAATGCTTTAGTGAATGTCCTTCTACATATATCCTTGTACTTTACTCTACACATTTTACCAGAGTAAATTCCTAAAAGTGGAAATTTTGGATTGGGTAGCACTATGAACTCTGATTCTTCATTATTGGAAGTCCTTGCTCATGTTTTATTTTTTATTTTTATTTTTTAATTATTTAAGAGAGAAAAGTAGAATGGGCAAAATGGAAGTGAAGCATTTCTGTTTGGAAAATATATACTGTCCCTAAAATGCAAACTAAAAATAGATATACTTCATGTGGAATTGCAAAAACAAATTCCTTGGTGTGTGTGTGTGTGTGTGTGTGTGTGTGTGTATGTGTGTGTGTATTTTTTTTTTTAACTAAGTGTTACAATTCATTCCATCTTTGTGACTACACGCATCACAGGGCAAGGTGGGTACACAAGGCAAATAAAGCGAACCCTTCTCCCATTTAACCAGATACAGTATTTTGGCAGTTTTATGATAATACAAGTTGGCTTAATTGACTTGGGGCGAAAGCTGGTAACAGCCAATCTTTGCAATTTAGGATCTTCCTCCATAGTTACTCCAAGGATCTTCATTCCTACTCTACACTATGAGCTCTGAAGTTTTCACATCCCCTCTGAGCAGGGACCCCGACGTGGGCTCCATCCCAGGACTCCGGGATCATGACCTGACCTGAAGGCAGACGCTTAATCGCTTAATCGACTTTGCCACCCAGAGGCCCAAGCTTTCACATCTTAATCTGAAATTTGAGCACTCTTCTTAAGGCAGCAAGTGTCTGTTAAAACTGTCTCTCTCCACTACCCCCCACCCCTGCCACCTGCAATCCTAATAGTATATAAAAATAAAACCATCCTCCCAATTTTTGACTGGGACTATTGTCCTAAGATCCCTTTACAGAGCATTAGCCCCCTGAGACAAGAGAGATCCTAACCAATTGCTCCTGTGAATAATAACCCAGAACAATGTATCTAACGTCCTTCACTGCGAAACTCAAGGGGTCCCACAACCCTGATCGTCCCAAGTTTATCAGTATTTATGTACAAAGGATTTTTAAAGCTGATCTCAAAGTATTGCAACCATAATCCTGATAAATCATTCAGTTTTAGCACACGGGGTTCCTGCAAGATGCCAGAGCGAGAGAAATCATTTCAAAGCAAAGAGTTCATCATCTTTTACAAGTGAAAGGAAATCAAAGAGGAAAGAACACTCCTCCCTCCTAAACGTCTCATCAAATCGATGGCTATTTTCACAGCCTTAATTGATGAAAGCCGCTGTCCTCAATTTCCTGATTTGAGGAGTCTCTTTTCAAGGTGACTGTCAAGGACAAGAAGAGCTTTCAGGCTTTTCTTTGCTATGGCCCATGAATTCCAGTCCTTCAAGATGATTCGATTCCCATGGAAGGATTGGATTTCAGGGGCCATGGCACAGTCTGTGTTTTAGGTGACTTGTCTTAAAAGAACATTAATTTCTAATTCTTAAATTATCCCATTGACTTTTATTTTTAAATATGAATAAGTTTAATTTTTCTTCAAGTCTTTTTCCCCCTTTAAGATACAGGTTGACATTTTTATTATTTTTATTTATTTATTTTTTTAGGTTGATGCTTTTAATTGGGAAATAATAGGATGAGGTGACTTTAAATTCTTAAATTTTAAATTATTTATCTATCTATCTATCTATCTATCTATCTATCTATTTATTTATTTATTAAAAAAAAGAGAGAGCGTGCATGGGAGGTAGGACGCAGAGGGAGAGGGAGAGAGAATCTTAGACGGCCTCTACCCTCAGTGCATAGTCCTTCATGAGCCTCATCTCAGGACCCTGAGATCATGACTTGAGCCAAATCACGAGTTGGATGTTTAACCCACTGAGCCACCCAGGTGACCTTCCTTTTTTTTTTTTCTTCTTTTTCTTCTCTTTCTTTGAGGTGACTTTTAAAGGACAGATTTTGTGTTGGAGCCAGTGGAATTTTTACATGCCAAATTACATATTTCAGAAACATCTTCCTTCACTAATGTCACAAGATCTGAGCACCTTCCTAAGGTTAGTTAAGCAATAGGTGTTACGTTCTTCTCTTTGCACAATTTGTGATCGCGTAGAATCGGTAACAAAAATGTGTGAAAACTGCTACGTCAGTGATCCTGGGCTGGCCGCGGCGCCCAGAAAAAGACCCCTTGATCAGTCCGGTCCCTGTCGTGTTTGGCATTTTGGGGCCAGTTATAGCGTTCGGGTATGTTCATCTTCATGCTACGACGGAAGAGAAAATGATGAAACAAAATATGGCCTGCTTTTGCCCCGTCTTTCTTCTGTGGAGATTTACTTAAATCTTTGAACTGTGGTAGATTCACATACCTTCTCTGTAGAACTGTACTTGGAAGCCTTCCTCTCCATGGCTGCTGATGAGAAATAAAACTAAACTGAACTAAAGCAGAGTATTGGGCCCTTGGCCAGTCCTGGGCACTGGGCTTACGGAGAGCAAAGGCTGCTGGTCGCCTCTGCCAGCCGGTGTTAGAGCAGCCTGTGTCTCTTCAACTGCCGGGCGGGATATGCATTCAGTCTGCATACCCTGCATACCCTGCATACACCTTCTAGAAAGCTTTCTAAATTTTAATTATTTAACATGCTTTATTTTATTTTCGTTTAGTGCCCGCGAGAGTCTGTGGTCCTTTCACAGGGGGGAAGAGAAAGAGAGGGATGGCAATGTGATTTTCTTCCCCGACTCCTTGATAAGGTGCCATTAACTGAATTAACAGAACTGCTACTAATGGGAACCTTTGCACCTCTAGGACCATTTCAATTTGCTTCTGCTGTAAATTTGGCTTTTTTTTTTTGCATCCATGTGCATATTTTAGGGTTTCATTTCTGTTGTTTCTCTTTTCTCAGATCATTTTTATTCCCACTAGAATGTGATTTATCTTATTATTTTGTTAATTAATTTATTATTTTATCCTCCTATCCATCCACTGTGCCAGAAGCAGTTGGTACAAGAATATTGTACCAGTCCTTAAACAGTTCGCAAAAATATTGTACCAGTTGGTACAAAAATTAACATGACATCATTCCAGTCCTTAAACAGTTCCCGGTTCAGTGAAGGAGAAAAACAAATAAAACCTTCTTTTCTCCCCCTTCCTTTCCTTTTAAATTTCCTTTTCTTTTTTTTTTTTTTTTTTTTTTTAAGATTTTGTTTATGTATTCATGAGAGATACAGAGAAAGAGGCAGAGACACAGGCAGAGGGATAAGCAGGCTCCCTACAGGGAAGCTGATGTGGGACTGTTCCTGGGACCCTGGGGTCATGACCTGAGCTGAAGGCAGATGTTCAGCCACTGAGCCATCCAGCCATCCCATAAATTTCCTTTTCTTGATATTATTTAACCTAACCTCATATTTACCCATTTCAGCTTAACTTAGTGAGTCAGAAAAAAAAAGAAGACATTTTCTGTATCCAAATCTCTGAGAATTAGGTTCAAGTGACATATACAAACTCCTTGATACTGGAGTCCAAGGTCTGGACGACCGTAGGCCTTCAAGGCTTCTGGGGTCACCTTTTCGTCTGATACTTGGACTAAGTCCCTAATAAACTAGGCTCCCGTTCTTCATTCCAGTGGCCAATCTGTCTCTCCCAGTGTCTCCAAATACTTTCACAAGGGCTACTTTTCTCTTGATTACCTTTTACTCTTATTTTTTACTCTCAAATGCTTTTGATCCTCACTGTGTATGTTGCCTTCATGGTTGGCTGCTCCCCTCTTTTTTTCCTCCTTTGGCCCAATACCTTCACCACTCAGAGCACCATCAATGTACAACCACCCTTGGCTGAAGGCGTAACACAGCAAGCATCGTCTTAAATTTGATACAGTCCATCTGCGTCCCAAAGTTCTGCTGCTGTGCCCAGAGAGGGGCCTCGCCCCTGCTTATCGCCTCCCACTATGAGCTTTTCATCCTCCTTAGAGACCTTCCTCATTTCTGTCCAGGTTTCAACTTTCTTCCAACTTCCCCGCTTTTAAGCTGACAGAAGACAACTTCCAATTTCCCGCCACGTTATTGTGACGAGTACTTCTTTCTTCCTTCCTTTCTTTCTTTCTTCCTTCCTTTCTTTCTTTCATTTATTTTATTTATTTTATTTTTATTTATTTATTTATTTTCTTTTTTTTATTTATTTAATTTATTTTTAATCAATTAATTAATTTTATTTTTATTTTCTTTATTTTTATTTATTTATTTAATTTATTCTTATTTATTTATTTAATTTATTTTTAAATTTTTATTTATTTATTTATTTATTTATTTATTTATTTGATTTTTTGTGTGTGTGAAGAGTATTTCTGTCCTCTGGTCTAGCCCTCTAGCCCTCTCACCCTAAGCCACACCTTGTAGTGTCTTCAGTCTTTATACATAAGAAATGGCTTACCTAGCTTGTTTTTTTTTAAGCAAAATAATATTGTACTTCTGAGATTAATGTGTCTCTCCCGGAATGACTGTTTTCACACTCTTTTTATGATTCCTATTATACTATTATCATATCCTGACAGATTTATGAAGTCCTTAAAAGCGAATGATATACTGAATAATACAAATCACCGTGAAGAATAATACAAGTACAGAATCATAGTGGGCTTCCTTAAATAATGCTAACAAAAATATTGATAAGTTCAAGTTCCGAGTGACTTGTAAAAACAGTCAAAATCTGGTTTTCAAAGCTTTGTGTCTTAGAATTACATGTAGTTAGAGGCTATTCAGTTGCTTTGTTTACTCACCAATATTCGTGTAGAAGCCAGACTTATGTCACAGTGCACACACAAATACACACACACAGGCACAAACATCCTATGATATAGGAATTAGTGAGCTATTCTTATTAAGGTTTAGAAGATTTTTTAAAAAGTCTACAAATGCTTGTAATTTAGAAACTTCTCCAACGCATTTAATAATGAATTATTAATCTTATATTCTCAAATTGAAAAATGCCAAAACCGTGTTTTTCAGACTTTAGTTTTCATAGCAATCACCATGAACACTTGTGAAATGCAAATTCCCTCTCCCCAAACAAGAGAATCTGTGTCGATGTCCGACATGGACGGTGAGGAATTCACATTTGTGTGAGCTCCCCAGGTATGTTCCAAAGAATGTGACCAAATTCCTTTTCTAAGAATGTGGGTGGGTAAAATGGGTAATTTAACAAGATGATTCATGTTATTTAAATTCCAACCACCAAGGGTGGTACCTTCTGACTTTGTTGACTTTTTCTGACAAAATGATAATTCATGTAATAAGCATGAACATCAGGCTCTAGTAGTTCTCATTGAGGTACTAATTATATATTTTTACAGTATAATAAAATATATGTAATAATGATTTCTAGTATTTACATGGTGCTTCAAATTAAAAACACTTATCTTTTATTTTTACTGCATCCCCAACAACAGGGCTGATACAATAAGCTAAGAGAATTCTAAAGCTCTCCCAGTAGGCCAACAAGGCCTGAGGAGCGCCACCAGCAACCAAACTGCTCTAGAGTCACCTTACAGTCTTATTTTAAAACCCAGGCAATATTTCTGGTTTATTTAAAGCTCTTCAGAAAAAGAGGTTAGCCTTGAAAAAACCAGAGTCTCTGCGTTACGTTGGGTTTTCATGCAAAAGAGGCAGATCTGGAAGACCTGCTGCTTCTGTGGTGTCCCAGTAAACCCATTGCTCAAGAAAGTGAAGTGAAATTGAAAAAGTCCAGATTTTTTGTTAAAACCTCCCACTGAGCTATATACAAGCCACCCCTTTCCATCAGGTCAACCTTCATTTATCCCTCCAATTTGAGTCTGGTGACATTTTGGCAGAGGTTTCTATGACCCCTCAAGACCCCTAAATAAAGCCCGCCTTTGGTCCTTTCTATCCCTCATTGCATTTATCACAATTGTAATTATATAATTTTTCTGTGGTTAATTATTTAATGTCTGTGTCCCTAATAGATTGTGAATTCCTCAAACACAGGCATTGTGTTTTGCTAACTACTGTTACCTTAAAGCCCTCGTCTTGGGGCCTGACGTTGAGAGGCACCTAATTCATGCTTGTTGAATGAATGAGTGAAGAGTAGGAAAATGTCCAGTCACAACAGGCCTCAGCGTTTCGTACTGACAAGCGTCAAAGTACAGGGGGAAACTGCCCTTGTGGTATGGGAGCAGGCCAGGAAGCCGGGACGGATCCTGAAAGAGCAATGTGGGGAGGTCCCACTCAGTCCACTGCATGAACATAGGTGGACAAAGAGCTATATATTTATTTGCACAAAAAAGAAAGCTGAGCAAAAACACGTTAACCTCTTGCATCAAGTCTGGGAAAGATGTGAGGGAACCCATAATGTCAAGGCCAAGGGAACCTGGAAGGCGTGCTTGGGGACGTAAGTCAAAGCCATGAGAGCGCCGTGTCTTACACTCCTCCAGGAGCGAGGTACTAACCTCTACTCTGCAGAGAAACAATTTCAGAGCTTGAGGTGACCCTTAGCGGCTGGGCGCCACTGTCCTAGGACTTCCTTCCTCGTTTCGTATGTCTCTTCCGTTGAAACTCTACCAGGAAAAGGAGGACGTGGTCTCAATCTTTTCTTGAAACTTAGATCTTTTCAGTGGTGCGGGTGAGGAATAGCAATTAGGGGACAGGTGCGGGACTTGGATACGCCCCATTATTTCTGAAAAAGGGTTACCCTGCGCTTGACTGATGACCTCTTGCTCCTAAAGAATGAGTGAATTTGGATGTTCGAGGGGCAGTCTTGGTGCTCATCACTCATGCTAAGTCCGAGAGCATTACGGAGCGACTACTGCCTACTGTCTGCACCAGCACCATTCACTCAGCCCCGGGTTTTACGTTTTCAGATCTTGACTATTGGGAAATCTGTGATTCCCAAGAGGAATACATTTTTCTCCGACATATCTGTGTTCATCACGTGAGAGTTTGGTGGTTAACACAACAACTGGGGGCAACGCTTGTCAGGTTGGTTGCCTTAGGTATCGCTTTGCATCTTATGACTTGGAAACGTAGCCTGACCTCTGTGCTGACACCGCAGAACTGTGAAGGACGACAGCGGCAGTAGGTGGTTCCGAGGCCTGATGAGTTGATTGTGTGATTTGCCTTAATGAGGGGCCGGCCCGGGGTAAGAACTATGTGCGGGAGAGCTCCGGCTATTACCATTCTGGATTAGTAGGTGTGTGTGTCCCCCTAGGACTGGCTAAAGAAACGGGATAGAAAGAGCTGAATAAAATAAACCCTGCAACTTTATAGCCCGTTCCTCTAACACTTGGGAGTTCTTTTTCAGGTGAGAAGGAAAATTGTCTTTTATTTTGTTCCCGACTCTGTTTCTCTCTTCAGTCTTGTCGCCTAGTCTTCTCTAGGTCTGTTCTTTTGGCTAATTCTCCACCTTAAGTTGATATGATTTAACTGTAACAGAGCCCCCCACCCCCACAATGGTTTTTTTCCTCTCCCTACCTAACGACAACATCAACATTTTATTTTTGGTTAAAAACCTACAGTTACATTCAAGCGGCTTCCAAATTCCCACCAGTGTGGACAGCACCTTATGTTTATAAGACGTAAAACTTGATCTAATACTTGAGGATTTCTAGGATCGGAAACAATTATCTAGAGCTACTGTACATTTATTTACTTTATGTTTTTTTTTCAGTCTGTTGCCCTTTAACGTTGCTTTGGATTGATTTTTATGCTCTTTTAACAGGTGTATTTTCTTATACAAAAGAGTCAAGAAATTATTTTCCAACGTAAAGCAAAAGTTTTTACCTATATAACCAGAAAACAGAACTCGAAACGCACTGCGTGTGCAACTCTAATTAACGATACCTACGCATCTCTTCTTTCACTTGAGTGACATCCCAAGCAAAATCTCCAAATGTGCTTTTATTCTTTTCCACCTGCAGGGATCGATGCTCTTAGATTTGGATCAAAGTATACGATAGTTCAGATCACTCTCTCTTTGTTTCTTTTTTTTTTTTTATTTCTTTTTTTCCCCCCTACAGTTTATTGCTTTTGCTTCTTTATTCTTCATCCTGGTTTCAATCACAACCTTTTGCCTGGAGACACATGAAGCTTTCAATATTGTTAAAAACAAGACAGAACCAGTCATCAATGGCACAAGTGTTGTTCTGCAATACGAAATCGAAACGGATCCTGCCTTGACGTATGTAGAAGGAGTGTGTGTGGTGTGGTTTACTTTTGAATTTTTAGTCCGTATCATTTTTTCCCCTAATAAACTTGAGTTCATCAAAAATCTCTTGAATATCATTGACTTTGTGGCCATCCTACCCTTCTACTTAGAGGTGGGACTCAGTGGGCTGTCATCCAAAGCTGCTAAGGACGTACTTGGCTTCCTCAGGGTGGTAAGGTTCGTGAGGATCCTGAGAATCTTCAAGCTCACCCGCCATTTTGTAGGTCTGAGGGTGCTTGGACACACTCTTCGAGCCAGTACTAATGAGTTTTTGCTGCTGATAATCTTCCTGGCTCTAGGAGTTTTGATATTTGCTACCATGATCTACTATGCCGAGAGAGTAGGAGCTCAACCTAACGACCCTTCAGCTAGTGAGCACACGCAGTTTAAAAACATTCCAATTGGCTTCTGGTGGGCTGTGGTGACCATGACCACCTTGGGCTACGGGGATATGTACCCCCAAACGTGGTCGGGGATGCTGGTGGGAGCCCTGTGTGCCCTGGCTGGGGTGCTGACGATAGCCATGCCCGTGCCGGTCATTGTCAACAACTTTGGAATGTACTACTCCTTGGCTATGGCGAAGCAGAAACTTCCAAGGAAGAGGAAGAAGCACATCCCTCCCGCCCCCCAGGCAAGCTCGCCTACCTTTTGCAAGACAGAATTAAACATGGCCTGCAACAGCACACAGGGCGACCCCTGTCTGGGCAAGGACAACCGGCTTCTGGAACATAACAGATCAGGTAAGGCACAACTTCAGGTGCATGCCACCGAACACCTCATAGACCGGTACGTCCCTCAGGGAGGAGGCGACCATTCTCATTGTCTGCAAACATTTCTGAGTTTTCGGTTCTATCTCTTCACGATCCATGTGCTCATGTCAGGCGTGGAGACAGCTGGATCGTAGCTTCTCTGGGTGGATTCCAAGTAGAGGCCTGCACAGCCCGTCTATAGAGTTTTCCTGCTTTAGTGGGAATGCCCTTTGCTGATGGTGCCAATATTTTCTTTTGCCTGTTTGTTGCTTTTGTGCCAATGTTTCTTTGTTCCCCTGCACGATGTGATGGTACGATAACTGGCCATTTTCCATCTTTCATTCTCAAAATGTTGATTTCCTCGTCGTTTGGCTTGGTGTGTTCGTCTCAGTTTTATCCCTGCCACGGGGGGCCGTGCATCTCACCCGAATTCACAGGAAGCGGTTACTCAACAACAACGGGTGCTTGTATTTCAATAGCCTGAGCACCAAAAAGGTGGGGTATGCAAGACAGCCTTTCTGACAACGAAAGTATTCCCTAGGAATATTCTAGAGGGTTGATTACATTTTTGCCATTGCTAACCTAGATGGGAGATTCAGTATAATCCCTTTAGATTGGATAAGATGCTTCGTGATATAATAAATTCACCCTTATTCTGAAGGTAGACGATCTGCTTTGTCTAGTCAGTGGCAAAGCTGAAATTCCCTGCGGATTTCCCTCTGAATGCACGAGGCATTGCTCTCTGTTTCCCTCCCAAACTGAGTTTTGGGCGATTTACTGCTAAATCCCTATCCCTCTCCATTGCCGTAGATAATCCAGAGGACATTGCTTATAAATTTTCATTTCACCAAGAGGATAGTCAGGAATGTGCTCGCTCTTGTGTCCGGTACTAATGAAATAATTCTGTATCTTAAACAATTTAATCACCGTTCAGCCCACTCTGAAAACTGAAGATCTATTTATATAACCATGACTTAGATATATTTGATCTTTCTCTTGTAGAACGATGATTTATGATAATCCCCTGTGAATACTTTTGGCATAATTTAGAAATAACCACCAATTACACAAAGCAAGCAAAAAAAAAAAAAAAAAAAGAAAGAAAGAAAGAAAGAAAGAAAAACAAAAAAAACAACAAAAAAAAACAAAAAACAAACCAAAACAAAAACAAACAACAACAATAAAAAAACAAACAAACAAAAAACCCAAAAAAGGCAGGTAACCTCTACATATGTTCCTTCATGAGCTTTCAGAGGTTTAAGCAAGGTAAATGGGGGAAACATACGGCCAGAACTAAAATGCTTCATACAGATGTCCTTCATAAAGATCCTTATGCTCACTTAGTGTATTGTTCTGCAAATTCTGAATTTGCAGTGTATCTGAATGTATCTGAAAACCCTCAGGCCAAGCCAGGACTTCCCGGAAGGTGGGGCGTAGCCGGTGCTGCTGGTCTCAGCAGACTGTTCTCGGGGTGCTTGTGCCAAGTCCTTGTGAAGGGCACGGACCAAGAGCACGCTCTCAGCCTGGTAAACACGACAAGCGAGCACCTAGGCCAAGAGGACGCAGGCATCTTTGGCAAGCACATATGGGCAAGCAGTTGTTTCAAGGGCATTTGGAGAAGTTGATCTTATTCCATCGTTATGCTCAGAAACTTTTTTTTTTCCGCTTCAAATGGAGAACCTGGACACAAAAGTGAGCTTTGGGATTATTTTTTATTAAAATTCTAGCGAACATTAAAAGCATGTGTTAGCTCCAAAGACCAGCAGGTACCTGGGAGATTTCCCTTAAATAGGCTCCACTTCTTCTTTTTTTTTTTTTTAAGATTTTATTTATTTATTTATTTATTTATTTATTTATTTATTTATTCATAAGAGACAGAGAGAGAGGCAGAGACACAGGCAGAGGGAGAAGCAGGCCCCACGCAGGGAGCCCGACACAGGTCTCCAGGATCACGCCCTAGGCTGAAGGCGGTGCTAAACCGCTGAGCCACCCGAGCTGCCCTAGGCTCCACTTTTAAAGATTCTAATTCACAATAACTAGATGGCACATCAAAAAAAACCGTAAGATATCAATGTGTCTGTTACTTCATTATCACACCCTCATGTGAATAATTCTGCAGAAGTTCATTTTCAAGTGGAATCTAAACATGGAATTCACATTCCCCAAAGAACACTTCTCTCCTTTTCAATACGTTTTCCATTTTGCTCCGTGTAAATTTTTGTAACGAGTGATGAAAACCCTTTCTCTTATCGTGATGTGATGACTGTGTTCTTGTATCTGGAGTGCGCGTACTCTGGACCTTCAGTGTAAACTCTCTGTACTGTCTCATTTCCTCATCCATCACTGTCTGTCAATGGGCATGGTGCTGTGACCAGTGTTATCAGGTGACGACAGTACAGGAAGTGAGCCGCCATTATCACCCCCAGAAAGGCTCCCCATCAGACGCTCTAGTACCAGAGACAAAAACGGAAGAGGGGAAACATGTTTTCTACTGACGACAGGTGATTACACGTGTGCTTCTGACGGAGGGATCAGGAAAGGTAGGCGTGTGTTTCATCAGATCCTAACAGGTGACTTAGAGATTAAGTGCTGCGAATATACCGAGTGATGCAAATGCTCTGTGGTCGCTTCCTAGGAAAGGCTGCATGCGCTCCCTTGCATTCCTCGTCGCCTCTTCTCTCATTATTGGCATTAAAGCGCGTGTCACAACCGCCTCTCCGGTAGTAGCTTGGTCGCTCCATATGAAAGGCATTTCACTCTTCCTTTTTTCCTTTATATGTTTGGCTTCCATTTGTCTATGGGAAGAACTGTAACGGGTGTTCAGAAATTAGGTCATTCACCTAATTAACATAATCAACAGTCTTCAAAAGTCATCTTTTTTTAACTACAGGTAATGAAACTCACTAATCGACCCTATGCATATCACTAATGACCCTATGCACTCACTCTATGCATATATTTGATAAGTAATTGATAGAACGAGAAGCTTTTTTTCTTTTTTTTTATCCCCCCCAAAGAAAGGCGTTAGCCACACTGTGAGTAAGTCCCCCGTCCAGCATGTGGGCAGTTTTGGCCGTGACTTACCTGAAGGTTGGGAAGCCGGAGAGGCCCAGAGTCGTGGGCCTTGCAGAGTCGCACACCCTGTCACCGCTCACGGACCCAGAAAACCTGCTACAGGATTCCTTTTCGAGACAACAGTAATAGTGTTAAGTCCATTACTACCTCCGACCCCCACTAACCTGTGCCTGACACACAGAAGACACTCAGTAAATACTTGCTGAGCGAATACATTCTGTGGGCTGGCATCCTGGTTCGGAAGCCCATCGATGCTCCATCCCGCCCCGAGCTCCCAGGCTTCTAGATTACGCCACGGTCATGCCTGTGCCCCGGGTGCTGCTTTTTTGTTTCTGTTTTGCGTGAACTTTATGAGGCCCCAGGACAATGGGACCCTTTTGTCCCCCCTTAAGAAACGGTCCTGTGACGTCTATCAGGCACCCTTGTCCCAGGGCTGATGCCTCGTTGTCACCTCCCACTCTGACGATCCCAGTGGCTTCTGGCCCTGGTGCTTTCTCTGCTCATTGACCAACCAGAGCTCTAGGGCCTCGGGATGCAAGGGACTGAGTGTTCATGCAAAGCCACCCCAAAGCTTTCACACGGGCGCAACTGCCTTTTAGGAACACTCTGTGCTTCTCTGCTATTCATTGCGGTTTCTCTCTATTGAACGCTTTAACATTTTAAGCCTTAAGTATTTATTTTGTGATGTCTTCTCTCTTTGAAACGTCCCATTGCCCATACTGTGCTTCTCTCTCACTGCTCCCGAACATTTTGTATTGTCCATCCTGTCTCACGCCCCTGAGTCTCTAGAGAGGAGAGAGACTTGCCTTTTATTTCCTCAGTACGTAATGTTTTAAATGCCCCGCTTTGCTTCGATCACTTCCATTCCTCTGCATCTATTATTTGCACCAAAATGTATTTCAGTGATCTGAATAGGCTTAATCGATTGTTTGCTAATTTTATGTATTTTTATACATTTAAATATTAAGAAGAGCTAGAACAATTTTTAAAATGTTTTATGAAGCGTTCATGTCCTATCATAGTACTTGAGTGAGATATATATGCATACATTAAATAATGATCGTAGCATGTGACTAATAATTTCTTGTATAGAACATTATATTTTTAACTACATTATCTTTACTCACTATATGTATATATATGCATATGTATATATGTATTTCTCTGTAGTATGTGGTTACATTGACATATATTTTTGAGCTTCACCTTAAAACGTATCACATGCAGTATTTATACTAACTGTTGCATGTTTAAGAACTTAGCTAAAATTTGTTCCTTCTGCTGTTAGACAATACTATGAATTCTAAACTGTCAAAGGATATCATATAAGAAAAAAGTACTTCGCAAATTATAGAGCACTGTGAATTACAGAGAATTTTTATATTTATATAATTTTATATCGTAGAGAATTTTTCTGTAAAATGGCAACGTTTCATGAGCAAAGCAATTAATGAGATATTTAGTTTGTATGGAAAAGTTATACGTGAAATGTTATTTCACAAATGCAAAAATATCTTTATCAATAAGCGTATCCTTGAAAATTCATCTATGGGCTTTTATTCTTTGTCATTTCTCACCATAATCAACTTCCTTGTTAATTTTTGCTTAGTTTTTTTTTATACCTTGTGCTTCCCCCCCACCCCCCACCCTGAGGCCTCATAGCATTTTGGGTTAACCTCACTTAATTTTTTTAGTGTGTTGTCTTGTTATATTTATCAGGAATCCATTAATTTCTTCTTTTGATCTTTTCTATGGAGATTATAGATCTCTCCTCTTATTCTTATTCAGACATTTATTTCCTATAGGATCCCTTTTTTATCTTTCAAGTTGGCATCTCTACTGATTTGATTTTTAGAGTTCTAAAAAAGATGAAAAGAAATTGCCAGATTCCCACTGAATTCTTTTTCTACCAACATGTATGAGTATAGTTGGTCCTACATTAAGAAAATTTATGGATTCCCTATGAGAATGAACTCCCAACATTTAGGACCTATGTTTTTATTTATGCAGAAGTTTTTACAAAATCATCTTTCATACACAAAAACATACCCATTGATAGTACACGGAGAAGCAGTTTCAATATCACCCCAAACAAGCACATGCTCTTAAGAACCATATAAAATGCACACTATGTATTTAGATGCCAATTCCAACTTGGTTCAACATTGTTAATTCTCATGAATTATATTTTTAACCATTCCACTCAATAAAAGTCTGCTTAAGCAAAAACTTTATCAAATTTTCTAGCACAAATCAACCTGCAAAATAAAAACTATATATATATTTAAAAGAATAACTCATAATTTTACTAATTAAATACTTGTTATTAAATTAGAAGGGAAGTCTTTTCAAATGAACACTGAAATTATAGTTTCTAAAAGTAAAAGAACTTGTAAACAGAATGGATAATTTTTCTGTAGAAACCTGTATTTCAGGAAAATAACTGAACATTTAGAACGGCAACCAAGATTTACATATACCTAGTGTAATTAATAGAAACCTGCCAAGCAAATCTTTACCTTTCTGAAGGTCCTGGAGGGAACTTGGAGGTTGTGTAAATTTTTATAAGGATGAATGATTTATAAGCTTCACAACCTCTTTGGTTCATGCATATTCACCATTTTGCTTTTAATCAAACCAAATCAATGTTTATAGTGTAGTTTGCATTTTTAGATTACATGGCCAACTAGGATGAATTATTCTTCCTATAAGTCCCCAAGTCATATTGCCAATCACTTTACGGAAGAGCCGTAACAACTAGCTCTCCAGGCGCATGGAGGTCCCTATGTAAGGATAAATTATCTGCAATTCTTTATTAATTATTTAAGACATCCTCTTATTAAGTATCCCATCATCCACTGGAGTAGGATGAAATAGCTCTCACCTCCCATGTTCTGTCTCTCTGCATGCTAACAAAGCACATGGGCAGATAATTCTCTCACTAGCAGAAATTGTGTCCTGGGCACGTACCGTAGTTAACGGGTGGCACAAATTCCCACCAGCGAAAGCTCAGAGAAGACATGCAGCGTGCGGAGAGCTCGCAGGTGCGAGCAGGGAGGGTTGTGCCCATGCGGAGCAGCTCCACCCCGCAGGGAGTAGGTGCTGCGGTCCTTGCCCAGGCTGCTCCTGGGCCCTTAGAGATCACGGGATCACTAGCTCACCCGGTGTGTCCTGCTCTGGGAAACAGAGTCAGGAAAGGGGGTCGTTGGGAGGAACACGGGGAAGCAGCAGAGGCCCACTCTCCTTCCTGCGTGGCCATCATGCCCCTGAAGGCTGAGCAGCGGGGTGAGCCCTGGGTCACGGGGCGACAAAGTCCATCAGGTTATCTGTCCTTGCCCCGTGTTGACTGCCCAACAGCCGAGGGTCTCACCTTGCTCTGCGGCACGTTTTCCAGTGGGCCGGTCGGAACGTTGACCTCCTGCCTGCTTGTCCATAGTTGTCCTGCTCGTACGACCAGTCACGTCAGGCTGTACCACGTGCTGCCCGCCCCGTCCACCCGCCTCTGACCTTTTCTATCTAGTAAGTAGCAGGTGCACGACCCTTCCAGAGGGGCCTGGAGGAAAACCGCTGGGTGAAAGCTTGGGGGGCAGATCTCCTGTTCTGTTCCACGACTGTCACGCATCCACAACTAGGATGCGACATAATACAAAGACAAAGTGAATCGAGATCAAATGGCCTCTGTTCCCGGCAGCAGAGAGCCGACTGCAAACTTCCTGTAACCAAGTTCAGACCGTTACGTGCTGAAAGTATAAGGCAACTTCTATTTCATTTGTTTTCTTTTATTTTCCTTTCCTTTTTTTTTTTAATCCAAGGAACTAAAATTAGGCATTCATCCCGCATCACCTAGATAATGGCATCCAATGCCATTATTTAAGAATCATCCATTTAGCCGTATAAAGCTGGAAGACTAAATATGCTAAGGAAAAAAAAAAAAACGCTGTCCTCTTGGAGCTAATCATTCTTGCTAGCTTAGTAAATAATAAAAAATGAAAAGAAAAAACAGCCCATTTGTTTTTCAGAAGCATATTCTGAAATGTAAAAATATTAGCCAAATTTATATATTACTTAACTTGCTTTGCCTAATTCTTTAAAGATTTCTAGTATTCCATATGCCAAAATCACATCAATGCAAAGTATAATTTGGGAAAGAATACATTTTGAAGTATTACAACTATAATTTGCGATAGCTCATTTAATCTTTTTGGGAACGACAGCTCTAGTGAGCTTTATTTTTTTTTAAGTTACAAATGGTCTCAATATCGAATTCTTTGTTTAAAAAAAAAATTCTTCCTTGAACTCAAAATAGCACTTTTGATTATCCTGCATGGTACTGTTTGTGTCTGTTTTCTGGTTGGATTCAACTGATGTCTGTGCATTTTTTCATGAAAGGATATGAAAAGTCCCGAAGCTTAAACAACATAGCGGGCTTGGCAGGCAATGCTCTGAGGCTGTCTCCAGTCACGTCACCCTACAACTCTCCTTGTCCTCTGAGGCGCTCCCGATCTCCCATCCCATCTATTTTGTAAACCAAACTGCAGCAGTCGGCTAAGGTGTACGGATTCACGTGCTGGTTACCCCTCCTTGGAGAGAATTAAACGTAGAGTCACTCCAGGCTCCATTAGACACAGTTTAAATCCTGCATGACACTGCTATTTGAAGTCAGAGACGCCACTCGGGTAGCTAACACATCTCACCCCGGCTTACAGATCTCCTACAGTAGTGCTACTCCTCCACCTTAACGGCCCCGGTCTCCTTTCGCAATAAGATGACCATCGGGGTCACACCGGCCAGCACCGACACATAAACCTGTCTTCAGGGGGATGTATTTAACCGTGTGCTTCCAAATGCCCATCACGTCATTGGACCTTCATTTCTTGGGACCCTAAACCATTCGGAAGACGTTTGGGATCCTATCTTGATCGCACACCACATGACCTTGCTCAGCTCATCTGCACGGACCGCCTTGTCTCCATTGCCCGAGAGCCAGGTCGCAGAGCCCGGGGATGTGGATGGCTCAGGATCCGTGTCCGTGCACCCACCATCCTGCCGACACGCAAGCCCTGGTCCACTGTCCTGCGTGTGGAATTGTGGGGTGGGCAGGGCCAGTTTCTCCTTGGCATCTTTTTCGTTTCTTTTTTTTTTTCTCCCTAATTCTTTGAAAGAAATATTTGCTTTAATAATGTCTTGATTTACTTTTCTTCAAAAATGCTGTACTGGCGTTCTGGATGTTTCTGGATGTTTGCGCCCAGATAACTGCCAAGAGGTTGTTACTGGTCACACGGGCTGAGGCCAGCTCTCTCAGGGGCTCGGGGAGGGCAGGACACAGGACGGAAAGGGAACTGCCAGCCAGGCCTGCACGGTGTCACCACAGCCCCCACTTGGCGCTACAGTCCTACAGTCCTATATATATATATATATATAATTATTTTTTAATCCCGGATTTGTCATCCTTTTCAGAGGGAAAGTGCCAACTATCACCCAAAGCTCTCGTGTCTTTTTCCTTTTACCCCCTTTCTTTATTTCGATGGATTGGTTTTTGTGCAAACATCAAAGATCATCATGGTTCGCAGGAGGCTCCCATCCCGACCCGCAGGACCGGTCAGATTTTCAGGCAGCGTCTGAGCAGCGGCCGGTCCTGCACGTTGTCTGTGTCCGTCCTACGGTCTGTCCCACTGCACGCAGCCGACCTCGTGGGGCGCAGAAAGGCCTCGACGACGCTCATGACTTTGACCCAGGTCCTGCCCCCCCTTGCCCCCTCTCTGCTGCGCACACGGGAGAGGCGGTGTAGACGAGGTGGGGGTGCAGGAGCCCCCGGGTGAGCAGCACCGAGGCTGCAGTGCCATGGCCCGGCCCGCTGCAGGGTGGGCCCCGCCACCGCGTGCAACCCTGCTGCACCCTGGGTCCCTGCAACCCCCACGGCCCCGCTGCACCCTGCGGCCCCCGCGACCCCCGTGCCCCCTGCGGCCCTCGCCACCCCACGGCCCTCGCTGCACCCTGGACCCCTGCAGCCTCCGTGACCCCTGCTGCACCCTGGGTCCCTGCAAACCCGCGATCCCCCGCTGCACCCTGGACCCCCGCAGCCTCCGTGACCCGTGCTGCACCCTGAGGCCCCCGCAGCACCCGTGACCCTTGCTGCACCCTGGGTCCCTGCAACCCCCACGGCCCCCTGCTGCACCCTGCTGCACCCCCGACCCCTCAGCTCCCGTGACCTCCACGAACCCTGTGACCCCTGCGGCCCCTGCTGCACCCTGGGTCCCTGCAACTCCCGCGCCCGTCCCGGAGCACCCGTGACCCCCGCGACCTCAGTGACACCTGCGGCCCTCGCGACTCCAGGGCCCCCCGCAACCTCCAGGGTCCCCGCTGCATCCTGGACCCCCACGACCCCTCGGGACCCAGTAAACCCCCCAGGCCCTCGAGGCCCCTGCAGCCCTCGCGACCCCCGTGACCCCTGCGGCCCCCGCGCCCCCCGGCCCCAGGGACCCCTCCGGCCGCCCTCACTGCGACCCCCGCCCACCCCACGAGGGTGGTGACCCCGCGACGCCCCGGGCTGCAGAGTGACGGAGTGCGCGGGGCGGGGCACGAGGGGCAGGGGGGCCACGGCGGCTCCGGGGGCAGGTCCCCGAGGCTGCGGCCCGCCCAGTCCTGCTGCCAGGCGCCCTCCCCGGGCCCGCCCAGCCCCGCCCGGCCCCGCCCTGACATCACACGAGGAGCGCTAGCGACGCCAGGCGCGGGAGGCGAGGGGAGGAGCCGAGGTGCAGTGTCCGCGCTGCTGCCGTTGGCTGTGGTGCTGTGCAGAGTCCACCGTTGGCCGCGGTGCTGTGCAGAATCTACCGTGGACTTCTGACTACCAGGAAACGGCCAGGGGGTCACCTGGACGCAGGACCCACCTCTGCTGCTGAAGGTGCCGTGACGCCTCCGGGTGCGCTGGGAGACCCCCGGGTCTTGGCCGTGGGCGGAAACAGGAACTACAGCACGGACATCGTGGTGTGCTGCACACGGGCCAGGAGCCGAGGAACAGCTGTGAACACCAACACGCGTGCCCGGCCGGGCTTCGAGCCCACGCTCCCACCGCAGGGACCCGAGGGCACGACCACCATGCAGGGCCCACATGCAGGCCCAGGCTGCAGGGACCTGAGGGCATGACCACCGTGCAAGGGCCACACCCACACCAAGGCCGGAGGACCTGAGGGCACACCGCCCACACGCGTGCAGGGCCCACACCTACCCCCAGGCTGCAGGGAGTGGAGGGCACGACTGCTAACACCAGGGCAGGGCCCAGGCCCAAGCCCAGGCCGCAGGGACCTGAGGGCACGACCACCCACATGCGTGCAGGGCCCAGGCCCAAGCCTAGGTTGCAGGGACCCAAGGGCACGACCACCGTGCAGGGCCCAGGCCCAAGCCTAGGTTGCAGGGACCCAAGGGCACGACCACCGTGCAGGGCCCAGGCCCATGCCAAGGCGGGGGGGACCAGTCCACGACCACTGTCTGCAGCTCCGAGGAGGCCCCGGGGCTGCAGGGACTGTGCCCAGGGTCACCCGGCTGTGACATCAGCCACAGGTGTCTCCACTCCCCTGACTTGTCCCGCGTTAGATCTACGAGCATCCACTGTGTCATTTCTTTTTGTACAAGCCACTTATGTGATCAGCTTGTCTTTGTGGTGAAGTTTTCAGTGCCTACTTACCAGAACTAAGCTATTTGCAGTCGCGTGTTCGTGAAGTGCCAGAAATTCATTACGACTTAAGAAAAAAAAAAAAACACAACTGGCCAACATCATTCACGGTTTGGGTCTTGTTGTTACCTCAATATAAATATTACAGAAGATAAAATTCTGGCAATGAGAATATTTTTTTATGAAATGATCAAGGAGTAATGTCAGTATATAGTAGAGTATTAATCAAATTATATCCTAAAATGTATATTTTGCATAAAAGAGATATTCCTTAACTGATTATTATTTTTTGTGTGTGTGAGTTTTGTGGCAAACGAAGCTTGTACGTGTCTCTGAAATTGCTGTAGTCAAAACTGTAAGAATTCTTCATCTTGCTTAACCAATGTTTGCAGAGCCAGTCCGTTCCCCAGGATTCCGAATACACCGTATGGCCCAGTTAGGAACCCCTGTGTCGTGGGCCTTTTGTGGACACGTCGAGGTGCATGCACGGCCTTGGGGACAACGGGGAGACATGTAACTCGCTCAACTGAAGAATAAAAGGCAACTAAGCTGGGGACAAACTTGGATCCTGTCTGGTCACATTATTCATGCTCCTTTCTTGTCTTTCCTCTTGGTTGTGGGGTTTTCACCAGGCTGTACTCTTTGTACGTCCCCTGGTGTCCTGGTGCCCAAGCAGCGGTCACACACAATACAGGGGCCCTGGGCTCCGAGGGCTGACACATGCAGCTCTCACTCTCCTTCGGGTCTTGGCCACGTAGCCAGTGTTTCCTAGGGGCGTCCACGGCCTGGATTTGCCCCATGGCCCTGACACCCAAAACTATGAATCACGATGTCCCCCAGCATCTGTAGGGCACGTGATGACTCATACTGGATTTTCACTTATGCTGTCTGACCTAGTCTGCACTGCAGCCCTGGGAGTGACTGTGCTCGGCTGTCCGCTTACTGATGGGGAGTTAGGGATCAGGGAGGCCGAGCTGTTTGTGTAAATGGTTGCTGCAGATCCTCCTCCCCCCGCTTCTTTCTCAGGGTCAGACCATTACTGCCTCTTGCTGCAGGTGTGTGGCCTGCTGGAGGTCGGGTGCGGGCCCTTCTGGGGCAGCAGGCTGCACGGAGCTAACACTCCCTCATCCTGGGGGCTCCGCACTGGGGGGACCCATCAGGATTCAGGGAAGTGTAGACTGAGAAAGAGAAGCGAGGTTGGCAGATCCCGCGCTGCCCTCCCCTGCCCCTCCATGGCTCAAATCGCCCTGCGCTGCTGAGTGTCTGCTGAGCAGCCGAGTCCCTAAAGGGGGCACACCTAAATGCCACCCCTGGTGTCAGAATGTGAGGGCTGCTGTAAAGAGGAAAAATGCACAAGAAGGGGGAAAGAATGCATTTTATTTTATTTTATTTTATTTTATTTTATTTTATTTTATTTTATTTATTTTATTTTATTTTATTTTATTTTATTTTATTTTATTTTATTTTATTTTATATTTGTTTAAGATTTTATTTATTCATGAGAGACACACAGAAAGAGGCAGAGACATAGGCAGAGAGAGAAGCAGGCCCCACACAGGGAGCCCCATGCGGAATTCGATCCCGGGACCCCGGGGTCACGCCCTGGGTCAAAGGCAGATGCTTAACCACTGAGCCACCCAGGGATCCCAAGAATGCATTTTAATGCGTGATAATTACCATCAGGGTTTGATTAAAAAAATCAAGACTCAATCGTCGTGAATGAAAAGGGAAGGTACTCATTTTCATCTTTGAAATAAATAAAAAGCAGGCTAATGGAATGGCAACAGTGAACTTCTCCCGGAAAGAGACAATGAATATGTTCAAAGGCAATATTATAAAGCGGGACTCTGGAGGATTTATAACGTGCTGGAAGACATTTAGAGCTAAATGAATCTATTAAAATATTGAAATCCCTAGCCGTTTATGATGATTAAAATATGCGGCTTAAAATTTTCCCTTACCGACAAAAACTGTCTCCCTTCCAATTGCCCCTGCCAAAATCCAATTAATTGTTTAAATTCGTGAACATTATTAAACTATAGATATATATTAATTTTCTTTTTTTTACTATATTAATTTTCTCTACCATAGATTCAGTATCATTAATTTTTTGTAATAAATTTATTTTTTATTGGTGTTCAATTTGCCAACATATAGAATAACACCCAGTGCTCATTCTGTCAAGTGCCCACCTCAGTGCCCATCAGGTATCATTAATATTGATCCTAAATTTAGTAATTTCCTGTTCTCCCCTAAACTAACTCTGTTTCAAAGATATATTTTTCATTATTGTCTAAAAACTAAATAATTTTATCGAATAATTATGACTTGATTTTTTTTCTTTATCATACTGTCATTCAAAGTGATGAACCAGTGAATATGCATTATTTTTCATCTAAATTGAATTTGCAAAAAAAAAATTGAATTTGCCAACATATATCATAACACCCGGTGCTCATCCTGTCAGGTGCCTGTCACTCAGTGACCCCGTCCCCCGACCCAATTCCCCTTCCACAACCCTTTGTTTCCAGAGTCAGGGGTCTCTCATGGCTTGTCTCCTCTCATTTTCCCCACTCAGTTCCCCCCTTTCCCTTATATGCACTTTTAAAAAGGCTTATTTATTTGAGAGCGAGTGCGTGTGCCTGGGAGTGGGGTAGGGGCGCGGGGAGAGGGAGAGTGAGTGCCTAGCAGGCCCCATGCTGCGCACCAGCCTGATGGGGTCGGGCGCTCAGTCCCGCGACCCCAGGCCGTGACCCGAGCAGAAACCAGGAGTCAGGGGCTTCAGGGAGAGTCACCCAGGGCCCTGAATACGCACTGGAACAGCAAGACCTTCTAAGGCTACGGCCACCTCATCTAGATCCCACATACACTGATGCCAACTGTATTAGGAAGAAGAGATTCATGCCAAGAGCAGCTGTAGGTCCACAGTAACTGAGGGAGGAGTGGACAGGCCTCCCCTTTCCCTCTGGCCCCACACAGGGGCACCTTCCGTGTCGGCCACGACCTTCGTGAACCTACGAGGACATGTCACCGTGACCCAAGGCCCAGGGCGCACGGGAGGCTTGTCTTGGCGGTGTAGGCCCTGCACATGTTGGTAAGTGGACGGCGACACGCAGCCACATCTGCAGCATCGCGAGGAGGCATCCACGGCCTGCGACCCCGTTCATCCTGCCTCCCCTGAGGGTGGCAGCCACCGGCCCTTCCTGCCTCTGCAGGCTGGCTCCCCTGGGGTGTCAGGTGCCGGCCTCGCTCGGGTCACTGGAGGCTCCCCAGCCTCTTCCTTTCGTTGCTCACTCCCGAGCCGCTTCCTGAATGTCCTGCAGTTGGTCGCCTGCTAAAAGACATCTTGGCTGCTTCCAAGTCTTGCCACGCACAAATAAAACTGCTGCACACACTGGGTGAGGCTATTGTGTGGACACAGGTCTGCGCTTCGTTGGCTAAACACCGAGAACACGCTCCCGGGTGCCGGGTGGGTACTCTGGGTCACACTCACGGTTTCATTTGGTCCCTCTTCTGTGGGCAGCAAAAGCACGGCCCTAACCCACCTTCCCGAGGCCGTCCCGGGGAAACCCCAGGTCACTTACACATCTGCGGTTTCGTTTCCAGCTGTAAATATGTTGCCGATTATTCACCAGCAGGTTCTTTCTCTTTAAAAATATGATATGTTTGGGCAGCCCTGGTGGCTCAGCGGTATAGCACCTGCCTTGGGCCCAGGGCGTGACCCCCGGGTCCGGGGATCTAGTCTCACGTCAGCCCCATGACCTGATCCCACTACTGCAAGGTCACGACCTGAGCTGAAACCCAGTCGGACAATCAACCTACTGAGCCACTCAGGTGCCCCAGACAGCAAATAACTGCTATGGAGCCACATCGGGCTCCCTGCATGGAGCCTGCTTCTCCCTCTGCCTGGGTCTCTGCCTCTCTCTCTGTGTCTCTATGTCTCTCATGAATAAATGAATAAAATCTTTAAAAAAATAAATAAAAATATAATATTTAAAAAAAATGAAACACAAGAAAAGCTTCTATAAAAGAAAAAAAAAACAGCCATAATGCCATAATTTTCTAGTCCACAACCCAAATGGTTTCATTTTGTCGATTTGCCTTTTTTCCCCCTTTTGTTAAGCTCATTTATGATTTTAGCACAGCGTGTGAGTGTGGGCATCTATGTGTGTATCTGGCCTATCATTTCGGTCCTGCTTCAGTCTGGCCCGTTCTTTTCTGGCCTCAGCTCACACTTGCTCACGCACGATGCTCAGGGAAGCACCTGGGTCTCATGGTGACCACGGCACCTCCCGTCCACCGAGCGGGTCCCTCCCAGGCTCTGTGCCAGAAAAACTGTTGGTGCCCTTTAAAAATACACGAGGCTGTGCTCAGTTCTAAACCTTTAGAAATTATCCCTGGGGATGAGGCCTAGGCATATATATGATTTTTAAAATATGCAAATATATTATTAACAAACAACAGAACAAACATCCCACAGGTGTTTCTCCCGTCTGACATGGACTAACGTACGATAGAGATTGGAAATTACTATAAAGGAATAGGGTTTTTTCCTAAATAAATATTTTGCACGTAGGTATATTGTTTTCGCAATTAGAATGTAAAAAGGATGCTTAATATCCCATTAGGTTAATGTTCTCTATATATTCATTTCCCTCAGCTATGCAGGATTTCTATTTCTTTTTCCTGTTTTCTATTATAAATCAAGAAGCATTGACCATTTTGTGTAGATACATTTTTATTTTAATTTTTGACAGGGAAGGTTTTTCAAAAATTATTCCCCAAATGGCATTATTGGCTTAAAGAGTATGGAAAAATTCTTACGACCGTACTTTAAGAGCTACTTTCCCATAGTCATATTATGTTACATGTCATCAGCGACCAGTGAAAGTGACATTATCAGGATAATTTTCTTAGCTGTACTACAATTTTAAAAAATATTATTTTTCTCAGAGTAAGTTTATGTGTGTGATTAAATTAGCATGAGTTGAAGGATTATAGATTTTATAAATTTTATTAATATCATGTCTCTGCTTTCCTCAATTTAGCTAGTCATTATCAGCAGGCTAGCTAAGTATCCTTATCAGGAAATCCTGTTTTTCATTTTGTGAGCCAGATTTCAAATTTGGAATCAAATTTGATGTATTATTGTTTGTACAATAGTGTGCATGTATGGTAAACCTGTAGAACTTACATCTTCATTTTTCAATAGTAAAAAAAATGAGATAAGGACATTCCATGTAACTCAAAATCAAGTAATTCTTTAAAGGGGAAATAAATTTTCCTATAAGCCCAGGAGAGTTGTCCCAGCACATGATTTAAATACTTTGGAATGAAGTGAAATATGCATATTTTTATTAAGAGTAAATAGTGACATGAAATGGCTAAAAATAAGCACCATATGAAAAGGATTCTTAATTTAATTTGAATGTGGCAGTCCCTGAAACCTTTCTTTAACCAGTGGTCTCAGATAACATAAAACCAATTCTTTTTTAATGGCCCAAAGGAGCTATAATTTGCGGATCGAAACCAAACCAAACCAAACCAAACCAAAGGCTGTAAATTTATTGCAAAAAATTAAGCAGGAAGTCAGTCCCTAAGGAATCACTGCAAATATATATGTGTATATATATATATTTATAAATATATTATAAAATATATATTTTTATATTTATAAATTATATTATATATATATATATATATTTTTTTTTTTTCCTCAAGAGCTCACAGGTGTCAGTAACTTGGCTTCTCTGGAAACAAGGGCACTCGTTTAAATGCTCTCCATGGTCTTCCCTCCTGTTGCACTGGCTGTTACTTCTCACTTTGGGTGCTGGCAGGAAGCTTAAGAAAATTATAGAAATTCTGGAAGGATGGCTGGTAGAAATGTCCAGAATCTAAGATAATACTGATTTAAAAACCTACTCATACACACAGCTGAATATACAGGAAGAAACAGCATGAGATGAAGTAGCAAAGACTGAATATTGCCTCAACCAAGGTCTTTTAGTGTGAAATAAGCAAAAAGACAAGTCAAAGATAAATGATTCTATGATTCTGCTTCATAAACCATGTTAGAATAAGTCTGTCACAAAAGAGCCAGGCGTTCTTTTCAACGGAGATCTTGAAAGGTTTGCATTGCATAACAAGGAGTCAGAAAAGACTGGCGATTTTTACATTCCCCAGCACAGAATGAAGTTAGTAACTTTCTCTTAGATGCCTTGTTTTATTTTATTCTTTCAGTTTTGACAAAAAAAAATTCTTCCTTTACATAAATATTAAGGTTAAATGTTTTCAGAGTCAACTAATGACTGTCAAAATGCAAAATACTCTTGGCTTTATTTTGTTTTTATTTGCATAAAATATATTTGCACAGGCTTTTGGTTTGATTTATTGCAAGAGCAAAATATAATGACGAAATAGTACTGAGAACATACCATTTTTTAATGTGCAACTTCTTAATGACACAGATGAGATTCCTAGGGCAAATATCATTATAAGGTTTCTTTTCCAATATCAAAATTGTTAAGGTTTAGATCTCTCTACTTATGTTTCTGGAACCAATAATTCTATGCAAAAAAAAACTATTACATTAAGTGTTAAAATATTAAGGTGGAAGAAGACAATTTGCCTTCAATAACAGCTTTCCTTGGTCCCGAATGCCCATGAATTGACATGTAGTTTATTGGACACCTAGAAAAGAACACAGAATTAGCACTTAGAAAGCATTCTCTGACATACGTGTTCCACTAGAGAGCCATGTCCCATCAAATATGGTTTTTTTTTCTCATGTTTAGATATCAGGCTACATATTACCCAAAAACTATTGAATCACCCACTGGCAGCTATGACCAAGATGTCTTAACATTCTCCTCCACTTGACTAAACTTTAGACTTATTTTTTTCTTGACCAGAGGCCCCTTTTCTTAGAGCATTTACTTTAGAAAACTTGATGTTGTAAATTCTTTCTCTGTCCCTTGGAAGTATAAATTTTCTTCCAGCACTTGCCAGTTACAACCCAAGAATGTCTTTCTCAGGTGCCAGGGAGCCATTCCCTTAAAACATAACCGTGAGGACAGGACCCTATCCACCAGCGTCTGTGGGAGGACAGGAGCCTAACTTCCATGAATGCCCAACCCCACTGACCGACCTCCCCCCAAATGTCCTCCAGTAGTTTTCCTCTCCCTCACCCCAGTGCCTAAAACTCTCATGCTTGTGTTTTAACAGAGTTGAAGTCTAGCTCTCTTCCTTATTGCAGTCGTCTTGAGTCCTATTGCAATAATCTTCACCTTCCTTGCCTGTTTAGCTGGCACGATTGGTTTTTGACAGTTCCTCAGTAGATAGTATGAAGTTGTGAATCACAATAAAACAACTTGGAGGACTTACAGGAGACGGGAAGGCGTGGGGGAGGAATTCCAGTCACTCTGTGACTTAACTATAATTTTGAAATAGATCTTTAGAAGATTTTCATAATATCATAAATATTATTTAAAAATTATTTAAAAATTATTAAAACTCAGTTGCTTGCTTTCCTTTCTTGAAACAGTTAAGTCCCCTCTTTCTCAGGTGGTTAAATTGACCGGGGGTGGGGGAGGCTATAAATCAATTGATAAAGTGGCTGTCATTCAACTCTTCTCATTTTACTGTCAAGGAACATGATGAGATGAATGAGTTAGACTCGTTCCTTCTCTGGACACTGACCCTTGGGTTGCCCCCGGCAGGCATTCATCACCCTATTTCCATGCCTGACATATTACTGGGCTCATAGAAGAATTTTAACACGCGTTTTCGAAAATTGAACTGTTACTTAGACTGATTTTCCTGAAATTCATATCTTCCCGTGTTCTCCCCTCGTTATTCATCTATCAGCGTCAGAATAAAACACAAAATCTCAAGCTTGTCATTTAAGACATTTTATCATCTGGCTCCTTTAACCTGCCAAGGAGTCAGCTATTGGTTCTTTTTATTTAGTTCCTTTGTTCAGTATCCAGAGTCTCACAAGGTGTCTGGGATACAGTAGACACCGTGTTAATCATTGTCCCTGGATCCCTTGTTGTTCTGCCTCATTCACTGGCCTGGACCTTCTCAGACACAGACACCAGTCTAGGTCTAACGTCAATTTGCCACAGACTCTGCAGTCATAGTATTTTAAACCTTTTATATATTTCTTTCATCCTTTCAACAGCAAATGCCAGAGTTAATTCCCAGGACCAGAAATTCAGTTGACAGATCTCCTCTGGGGCCCCATCTCCAGAATCTGCACAAGTAATGAGTTCCCATTGTGCTGTGATAAACCCAGTAAAGATAGATCTCCTTGACCTATGGTGAAGAAAATGGGGTTTAGAGGCAAAGTAAATTTGAGTTGGAATCTTGTTCTTATCCTTTACTAGCTATAAGTCTTCTGACAAGTAATTTAAACACCAAATTTTATAGAAAGTTGTCAACTGGTAAGGATACCTACATCATAATTTTGTCATGAGTCCTAATGAGAAGATGCATATAATATGCCTAGTACACTTTTGTGTATAAAGATTCAGCTCTAAATATGAACTTCTTTTATGATTATGATTATATTTTCATTGATTTTTTTTCTACAAATTGTGTGGCAGCTTGTGATTTTTTTTGTTCTCTAGTATTGATTTTTCTTTGTGGTAGATCTTATTGAACAAAATGTTGGCAACAGTTTCTAAACCCATTTCCAATTGCCTTTAAAGATAATGAAATCTTCCTTTCATATTCATCCGAGCATCAACATGAAAAGACTTTCAAAGGATTTTCTTATTTACAGACTCTCCAGAGATCAATGTACTTACATTTTATAAAGATAAATAGAAATTAGTAGCATATCTTTGGTAATTTACAGGTTCAATGTGACTGGAATTTTTTAAAGATTTTATTTATTTGAAAGAAAGAGAACATGAGCTGGAGGAGGGGCCAAGAGAGGGAGAAGTAGACTCCTTGACAAGCAGAAGCCTGATGCATCTCAATCCCAGGACTCTGGATCATGATCTGAGCTGAAGGCAGACGCTTAACTGATTGAGCCACCCAGGTGCCCATGACTAGAAATTTTTAGCACAATTCTTGAAGTATATAAAAATATATATTATTTCTATTCTATCCTGCAGAATAGGCTAAAGAGATTCCAAGATTACCACAGGATCACACTACTATGACCCAAAGTTAACTATAATCTTTGTGGTATCAATATATCCCAAGTCTATTGAGGACTCTTCAGAAAATTACCAAGTTCCCAAAAGTGCCTCATCTAGTTCTTTCACATTAGGAGTAGCTTCTACTCTAAACTATTAAAAAAAATGGCTATGGTCATATGATTATTTGCTTAGCTATTTCTCACAATCCTATGAAAATGGAAAACATGTCTGCATTTAGCATGAGAAGGGGGAAGCAGTGATCAATGTTGTTAACAGTATGAGTAACATAATATTTTGAGATTGCTCTTTTTCGAAATAAAAATGAACAAAGATAGGAAAACTCTTCTTTAGGAAATAATTTGGCATATTTTTTTGAATTGAAGAGAATAAGATTGAGAAAAGAGAAAACTTTAATGCTTCTGAAACAAAATACTTCTGAATTCAGAAGTTACATCTGGAAAATTTATAACATTGTTTCTAAAATATGCATATTAATATGCATATTAATATATGAAAAATTCAATTGTTGAAAAAACTGGGTAGGCACAAAAGGTAGACATTATATTTACGTACTTGTGGATTTCTTTCTTAGGAAATAAGTTGACGGGTTCTATTTTTCATTCCTAGGCAATAGGAATTTTTAATTCCTTTAGTTGTATAAATGTTAAATATGAGATTTCCACTGAATACCCAAGTGTAGTGTATTTCAAGTAGGCAGGTGGATATATAAGCCTGGAGATTAGGTAAACTGTCTGGGCTGAAGATTTATATCTGGGAGGTGTTAGTATAAAGACGGCATTTAAGGCCATGATAATAGGTGAGCAGAACAGAGGAGAGGTCTAAGGACTGACTCTTAGGGCGCTTCCACATTAACAGGTAAGGAAAGATTGTCAGGACCAACAAATGCAATTGAGAATGAGAAAACATTGAGTTAGGAGGAAAGCTAAGAGACTGCATGGAACTGAAAATCTTAGATATACAATGAATGATGGAGAAGGAGATAATTGTGAGAACTGGCTGTTGGATTTAGCAGCGACGCTGTTGGCAATCTTGACAAGATCAGCTTTGTTGGTGCCGTGGAGATAGAAGCCTGAGTAGAATAGGTTTAGGGAATAGAAGAGAAGAACTGGAGACAACAAACGTAGAAACTCTTTTGAGGAGATTTGATGCAAAAAGGAACAAAGAAATAGGGCAACTGCAGATGGGAGATGTGGAGTTGAATGATTTTTTTCTAAGATGGAAGACATAACAGCATATTCTTTATAACTGGAAAAAATAATGCAACACTTTTGACTATTTTGCAATCAAATCCTGCTTATTTATAGACAAAGAGAAATGTTTTTGAATAGTATTTTATACGAACATAATACATGGGCTCTGAATTCAAGATGGTTTCAGTTGGCTCAAAAAGACCTGAAATGGAATTTTATTAATTTATTATTTCTAGTAACAACATCAGCTTTCAAATTAATCTTTGGTTATGTTTTTAACTGTTTTTCAAAGGGGAAATTGAAATGTGCAAGTTTGACCTTTGGTATCTTAACCAACAATATATTGAGTATGTCCATCATTTAGTTAGTTGATTATGGGTAGCTGAGACAAACTCTGGAATTTAAAATGGAGTTTTTGGATGACTAAATTAAATATTTACCCCCAGAGAGGATAGATTATAAGGGTGTAACTGGGAAAAATAATAGGAAAAAAATACCTGACATCAGCATCTTATTTCCCTATTCCATTCCTTCCTCTATTTCTCTTTTTTTAAATAAATTTATTTTTTATTGGTGTTCAATTTACCAACACACAGAATAACACCCAGTGCTCATCCCGTCAAGTGCCCCTCTCAGTGCCCGTCACCCATTCACCCCCAGCCCCCGCCCTCCTCCCCTTCCACCACCCCTAGTTCGTTTCCCAGAATTAGGAGTCTTTATGTTCTGTCTCCCTTTCTGATATTTCCCACACATTTCTTCTCCCTTCCCTTATATTCCCTTTCACTATTATTTATATGTTCTCCTTCCTCTATTTCATCCTTGAGACGCTAATAAATGAGTGTAAAGTCCCATTCTCAGTGAATATGCTGAATCTTTCCAAAGAGGAAGAAAATAAAGTGCTCATAGGGAAAAGGCTGGAGCTGTTCACTCTGGGGAAAGGTAAAATTCCCCATGGCTGAGAAGGAGGCACACCTTTGAAGTGTTACCAGGAATAACGGGTAGCTAGCAGTAGCCTGGGGAGGCAGCGCCAACTGTGGAAAATGATGTACCTAGAGATATGGGGTCCTAGGCTGCATGGACGCTATGACAAAGATCCCTTGAACCAAAGCTGGAATTCCCGTTAGAGATGTTTTCAGCTATAAAAAAAGAGAATTTTTAAAATATCTTAAAACAAATCGATGTGTATTTTTTAGTTGTAAAATTTAATTCATAGGTAGCTGGTTCTTGGCATTATCGCAGCTGTTCAGCAATGTCATTTGGCTCTTTCTGTCTCCCCGTCTGCCAACCGTAGCGTGTTGGCTTTTATCCCTTTGCTCTTCATGTGGCATCTGTACCCACGTCCTCACGTCAACTATTCAGGAAGCTGAATGGGGAAGAGCCCATAGCAAAAGGCAATACCAGTGAGCTTCTGCTTTTAACTCATTGCTTAGACTCTCTGCCTTGGCTTCCAAGCTTCCATGCAGCTTGACAAATGGAGTTCTTTAGTATTTATAGTTTCTTTTGTTCAAGGAAGACTCAAAAGGATAGATTGAAGTGGAGGATGAGTCAGGCAGCCTTAGCTTCTGTTGCACTTGGCATGTTACCTTCCCCAAAGGGAAATGCCAATTAGGAATACAAGCATGCCCTCAGCCGTCAGTGAGAACGAAGGACCAGGGACCCTTCATTTTCTAGACAGCATACAACCCTCAGGTAGAGGGTAGAATCCTGACAAGAAGGAAGAAATGCCTCAAGATAGTTGAATTTTTTGCTACAGTGGCAAAGAAAGGCACAGAGATAGTTAACCTGATTGCTAGGTTATAGTGATTCTTGTGCCTGATTCATGTGGTAGAATGGAAGCCACATCTGCCATCCAGCTGTAGGATGTGGTTCTAATAATGACTCTGAGAACTTGAAATCTCAATCGCAAAGCATAATCAATTATTGATCTTTTGACTGATAGTATATAAATAAATACCTAAAACTTGCATATAGGAACTTAAATGCTTGTTGATTTTATTGGCATGCTTTTAGCTCCAAATATTTTAAATTAAACATGATTCAGATGATTAAAAATGCAGTCTTCATTTGACTATTAAAAGCAGTAATTAAGGGACTCCTGGGTGGCTCAGTGGTTGAGCATCTGCCTTTGGCTCAGGATGTGATCCTGGATTCCTGGGATCAAGTCCCACATTGGGCTCCTTGCATGGAGCCTGCTTCTCCTCCCTCTGCCTGTGTCTCTGCTTCTCTTTCTGTGTCTCTCATGAATAAATAAATAAAATCTTTTTTAAAAAGCAGTAATTAAGAATAATACAAAGTGCTAAAAGCCAGAAAAGATTTTAATAATGTCTTTTATTTCATATAAAACATGATACAGGCATTTGCAGAAACATTATGCCATTTTCATTCATCGGGCATGAATTCAGAATTACAAAATTCCTATTGCAACATACTTAGATTCTCTTTTTTAAATTTTTTATTTTATAGATTGGAATTCATTTTTATTTTGTGTCTCCCCTAAACCTTTGCAAAGTCTAGGATCTCTGAAGTTCTTTTTTTCTTTTTAATTGGATAAACTTGACATGTACTATTGTGTAAATTTGAGATATATATAGCATGTTACTTTGATACATTCACAGGTTATAATATGGCTGTTGTAATGATATTTATCAATTTTTATACTTATAGTACAATATTATTGTCTACATTCAATATCCTGTACATTAGATCTCTATGGCTTATTTAGTACTTATTACAGGTTTGTACTCTTAAACACCATCAATCTTATCCCTGGTAAACATTGTTTTACTCTTTTTTTTTTTTTTAAGATTTGACTTTTTTTAGATTCAACACATAAGTGATATCATACTTCATTTGTCTTTCTCTGACTGATTTATCTCACTTAGCATGACAGTGCTCAAGGTCTATCCATGCTGCTGCAAATGGCAGGATGTCCTCCTTTCTTTCTTATGCTAAATAATATCCCATTATGTATTTTTCTACATCTCTTTTATCTATTCATCTGGTGATGGGCATTTGGGCTGTTACATATCTTACCTATTGTGAATCATGCTATGATATACATGGTTAAATTCTCTTTTGGTTTATTCATTAATAAATAATTATTACATTTCCAATCTTTTGCCTGGGCACAGCGGTCCAAAAAGCCAAGGTCTTTGCTGTCATGGAATTTAGATTCTAGTAGAGAAAGAAAGAAAATGCATAAATAAATATTGTTTATCGTTTGCCAGATGGTGATAGTGGGTATGCCATAAATAGGGACGTGGAGATAGGGAGTGGATGGTAGGGGGTGCCACGAAGATCGGGTCATGAAGGAAGGCCTGGAGCCAGAAGAAATCTGGAACGAGAGTGTTTCAGGCTGAGAGGACAGAAGGCCAAAGTGTTATTGGTGCCATCAAGGAGCTGCAAGGAGCCAGTGGAGCTGGAGCTGAGCAAGAGAAAGAATATGGGGAAGGAGCTGGGGCATAGATCATATAGGCGCATTTTTAGACCATGGAAAGGACTTTGTTGAAAAAATAAACAAAACTCACAGTTATGACTTTAACTGATATAGTTAGTTGACCTAATTCTTTTCATGTGACATGAACCCATAATACAGGGTAAAACATGTTAATGTGCTTTCATAATACATCTGGGATATAATTAAGCTTCAGAGTAGTATGTTATATGAATAACGCATGTAACATTAGTAATACGCATATAAATGTACACGGTTTTCAATGGCTGTAAAAATGTTGACATTTTTTCATCTTTTGAAGTTGAGTCTTGAGCCTCTACATACCTATAAGTTCAGGTTGACTAACTGGTTGTGTGGGTATTGTGAGCAGAGCTGCCTACACAGGGTGATTCAGCTCATATCAAGCCCGATTTTTGCTACTCCTACACCCCAAAGTTCAAAAACATTTCTCCCACTAGCCCTGTCTGAGAGCTGGAAATTACCACATTATTCATTCCTTTGAGGTAAGGCATTGGAGGATGCTGATAATTATTTAAACACTCTTTGAGAGGGAGGCGAGTTAATGCACTATCTACTTAAGAATTCCCTCAAATCCAATGAGCTGGGTAACCATCTAGTAAGAAAGTATGAGAATGGGACAGTGTGGGATGTGAGGCTTTATAAGTCTGTGGATGTCAAAGTCTGTGAACATGTCATTTCCATGCAAATTGGGCCAAAAAGGGATCCCTGGGCAGCTGGAATCTGAATAAGGACGCTGGAAGTAGAGAGGAAATTGGTTAACCTGTATTACTCATTATACTCAGTTACCTCTGCTCACTCTGCCTTGGTCTAGAGGAAAGTGTGGAGACTCTGGAAGCAGAATAACCTGAGTTCTAAAGGTTATTTCACCTTTCGTGAGGCTGAGGCATCACACAAGACAATGTATATAAAAGCACTTTTCTAAGTGATAAGGAAAAGCACGTTGCAGTGTTTGGTTCACGGTAGGCAATAAACAGAGACACATCAACGTATAAGACTTGCTTAGTTAGAATAAGGACATTTAATGGAACTTAGACTCAGTCTCATGGAGGGCATTATGCCCAAACATGTAAAAAGTTTTTATATTGTATATACAAAAACTATCCTTGAAAATCAGTTTATCTCTGAGCATCATCCTATTCCTGCCCTTTACCATCCTCACTTCAGGATACTCTTCGATGTTTTAAAATTCTAAATAATTATTAAGTGATATATAACATCCCTCTGACCTTAATCACATTTTTGAGCCTCAATCCATGCTATGTGCAATTTTTTTTCCTGAAAATTTGAAAGAAATAGCAACTATTTAAAAATAGACTTGCAGTTATGTAAACCTTTTTTACTCCCTCTAAGGAGAACTGATAAAAGTGAATTAAAAGAAAGAGAGACCTGGAGAAATTAAGCCTAGCTCTCAGTTCTGAGGAAATAGTGAAGACAATAATCTTTCCCAAACCAAACTCCAGAGATGCCACAGAAGCAAAGTGAAGAGTTATTAGGTCTTATACTCGATGCAGATAATTTGAAACTCCCGAAACTCCTGTAGAGAAAGAAGCTATTTGGGTCATGGTGTGAGGAGAAATTGACAACAAAGTAGGCCATGGTTGGAAGGTCTGCTGAGAAGAAAGCTTTTACTGGGTGTTTTTTCCCTCCCCTGGGGAAGCTCCTTGCCTGCCCCATTGCAACTGAGAGGCGGAAACTAGCAGTGCCCATTGGCACTGGCCTGTGACTAAGGGACAACTGCTGGGTGGAGATCACGCCGTGCTGGAGTAGCAGAGATATAAGAAATAGAAAAATACCCATCAGCCTCTGAATGGTTTCCTTCCTCAACTCCTCTCCATTGACACTCGAAGGCTAGGTGATAATCACGGAAGAATGCTGGAAAAAGGACAGAGCCTGCAACGTAAGTGAAGATTAATTGTCAACCAAGCCTGGATCCAAGGAGGTGCCCAACCACTACTGCAGTACTAGTTGTCATGCTCCCCCGCTCGTGTCTCTCATAGACACAGTCCCACCAAAGACTGTATAGGGCAAGTGTAAAAGGTGGAGTAGGGGCTCCAAACATTTTGTAAAGCAGAATGAATAGCAACAAAAAAAGTAATACTCTGGAAAATGAAGTGTGGTAATTTTCCTAGATGGTATCAAAAATAATGAGGAAATAGAAAATATAAATGAAAAATATATTTCAAAAATAAAAGTAGAATTTCCAACATTTGTGGGAATCTCTCTGGGAGAAAAATATTGAGAGATGGAAATATTTATAGAAGCAATGACTGGGATGCACAGAAATAAAAGTCAATGAAATATCTCAGACTGAAATGCCTTCGAGAATTCCAAAGTAAGAAACAGAAGAAGAAACCTACTAAAAACTTCCATAGAGAAAGAGAAGACCTACTGATGAAGAATAATCAAAATGACATTGAATTTTTCACCAGCACGGCTCAATGCAAGAAAATGACTCAGTAATATTTTTAATGTTTTGAAGGAAGGGAACTTAGAACCAATATTAGCCATTCAACTAATCCATCATTTAAATGGAAAAGTAAAATTAGAAACATTCTTTGATATAAGCCATCAAAGAGTTTATTATCCAAAGGCTCTCTTTTATATTATTTTTAGAGGAAGGACTCAAAAAAACAAGCCTTGGAAAATGAATTTGGGGATATTGAATATGACATTGAAAGTGACATTGAGTGAATGACCAAGAAAATTATTTTTGTCCACAAACATAGAGATTCAGTGCATCTTATCTATCTGTATGTTGATATATCTATAGCTCTTCATCTATAATCTATCTACATATCTACCTATGTACATACCTACCTACTTACTACCTAATTTTCTATATAAAATGACCCAAGACTCAATTTATAGATAATAACAGTGGGGTGAGGCGGTGGGTGTTGGGGGCTGTAAGAAAATTAAAAATGTTCTCAGTAGTACTGAAGATTAAGAGGAGACACTAGATGAATAGAATTAATATGCTTAACTTTCAAATCAGGAGATTAGCTACCTAAAGACAAAAGAGCTAAAAGAGGTGACAGATAGAAATATAAAATAAGATGACAAAAATAAGCCCTAGAATAATAATCAGCATAAAAGAAAAGAACTCACTCTGGGAGGCCTGGATGGCTCAGTGGTTGAGCGTCTGATTTCAGCTCAGGCATGACCCCGGGGTCCAGGGATCGAGTCCTGCATCGTGTTCCCTGCAGGGAGCCTGCTTCTCCCTCTACCTGTGTCTCTGCCTCTCTCTCTCTGTGTCTCTCATGAATAAATAAATAAAATTTTTTTTAAAGAAGAGGACTCACTCTACAAAATTTAGAATATAGCCTAAAGATACAACATGGTATTTATGAAAAAACAGACACAAAGACTAAAGGAATAAGGCTAGAGAACACAGAAATTGACCCTGTGTGCTGCGAAGATAGACTGTTTAATAGGAAACAGTATTGAAAAAAAATAATTCATTATATAAAAAAAATATCGGACCATTATGTGGAAAACAGTTGGACCACTGTTGAATTTCAACTGGATTAAAAATATACTTTGAAAGAGGTAATTCTGAAAAAGGAAAAAGATAGCTGACGATCACAATGCAAATACATGATGGATTTTGCTACATTTAAAGAAAACAATTTCAGTATCAGAAAGAACACCTTAAAAAAAAAGGTAAAAAAAAAAAAGGACACCTTATTGAAAATCCAACAAATGGAGTATTTCCTGAAATGTCACTTTTAAATTGTAAAACTTAGTTCTCAAGGAAATATGCAAATGTGCGCGCGCACACACACACACACACACACACGGGACTTTTATTGAAAAATAGGCCAAATGATAATTCATGGTAAGAAGAACACTAATATCTAAAAAGCCTATGAAGAAATGCTCAAGGCCTCCTCAGAGGACACTGCAAAGCTATTTCCTGCCACTTGGTTGGTCGGTTTCACAAGTGAGATTATTTCCCAGCGTCGGGGAGGTTGGAAAAGCCTACGTTGCCAGTACCGTGCAGGTGGACGCAGCTGTTCCATAGGACAGTCTTGCTTTCCTTGGTGACAGTAAGTGTGCATGTGCTGCACAATCACATGCACTTACAGATGTCCCCAATTCTCAAAAAAATTCTCAAAAAGTACGTCAGGAGACAAGTATGAGGATTGTCACTGTGATACTAATTTTGGTGGCAGACAACTGAAAGTAACCTAGGGCAATGGAAAAGCCAAGTCATGGATCGTTAGGAAGCAGTTGGAGGAGTAAACAGGAGACCAAGTAGATCTTAAAAACGTAATGTCTGGGGAAAATATAAGAAATTATGAGCCGTATAACACAACGCACACACACAAGAAAATGTCGTATCTTAGATATATGCAGTATTTTTCGGGTCACACAGTAAATATTTGATAACACTCTCTATGTGGGACACTGGTCAGGGGTAGATGCTAATAATACAAAGTAAAATGAAATAAAATATAAAGAGAGGTGCAGACTGTTGAGAGTGACCAACCCAATTCTTTTTGTCCAAACACCAAAGGGAAACAATACATTCAGATAATACTTACTTTAAAAATACTATTCAATAAAATAATAAATAAATAAAAATACTATTCAAAATAGCTTTTTTGGGGGAGAACAAAAAACTGATAAAATGTGAGGTGATAGAATTAACAGGACAGCATTTATTTGTTTGAAGATCCATTGGTACACAAATTAAAACCAGTAGCAGTCGTCCTGGAATGTTGCCTGATAATTTCTTTTCTGGACTTATTACTTGGAACTTTATAAGTGATTTAGCCATTTGGAGGATCCCCAGAGATTGGTGGTAGGAACGGAGTCAGAATTAGGGATGAGGGCAAAATTAAGGAAGAGAGAGATTTTTTGTTTCTAATGATCTCAAAATAAAGCCATAAAAAAACCTGTATCCAAACGATTTCTTTGAAATGGTCTCAGTATTAAATAAACCTAGTTAAATGATAATTTGTCAAGACATCAGAATAAAAAAAATAGCGCATCTCCTAAAATAATTGGCATGGAACATTATATAGCTTTAAAAATATAATATAGCTGTCTGAGGCATATACATTTCATTTTTGAACAATATTACCTTAACCGATATGAATAATCATCATATCCTACAAGGAAACCATATACCTAATAGGTGAACTGTTAGGTTTGTGACTAAATAAGCCTACATAAAATATATTTTCTTGGCTTTTTTTGGAACATACTCGCACATATAACCTATTAGAAGAACTTGACACTATTAAAAAAATTAGTTGTACTGGAGGAATAAAATATTCTTTGAATTTAATTATGAGACTTGTCTAATGAGAATTTCCATTTTAGTAATAAAATATATTTCTTTTATCTAGAACTCTCCTGTGGTGGTGGAATTGTGTTATAAACACTAATATGAATAAACTTTGGATCTGTACAGTAAATTTGAGTAGAATGAATAAACATTGGTATATTGATGTCGCAAGATCAGAAAGATGAATGACTTTTCTGCAAATTTTGTGGAGTATGTGGTGGCTTTAGCTCAGAGAATGGTAAAAAATGTTTACGGATTGCTTACTACTTTACAGGCACTCTTCAAAGTGCTTTGGTTATATCAGTACTCAGAACAGAAAACATCAGTTCCTTCATGGAGCTGATGCTCTAGATTACTTAAATCTTTTAAAATGTTAATAAAATTTAAATAAAACTTTAATATACTTAAAAAATAAAATTTCAAAAATCTCAAATTGGCTCTTAAAAACTCAACAGAAATCAACAGCTACTTGATTTTTTCCTAGAACACTGATTTTTGCATTGAAATTAATTGACAAAACAATCAAAATAACACCTAATGCTCTAGCCTGTTTAGCAAAGAATATAACAAAAAAGCTATTAGGAAGCCTTTAAAGATTGTATTCTAGACCTTTTTTTTTTTTTTTTTCATTTTAAGTAGATTTATATGTTGGAGCACTTATAATGTTGGATTTTTCTTGTTCCATGAGTTAGTGATGAAATATTTAGGTATAAATTACTCACATTGATTACTTCTTTCTCCTTAAATCCTTCTTTGGATTGGAGACTATGGATATGTATGGTAGTAGTCAAAAAGGAAATTTCCACAAATTTATAGTTGATTATGTAACTCAGAAGCAAATTTGTCTTATAACCTTGTAGGCAATATAGCACGTCTGGCATGAGCATTCTTCTTCCGAAAGGGCATGAGTTCTCAAAAATAAAATTGGTACTTTAGTGATTGAAATTATGTAAACTTTTAAGGATTTGGGGGCTGTTAAGCTCTGTTAATGAAAATGTAAGAAGTTGTATTTGCCCTTAAAGTGGACTAAATAATTTTATTTCTACTACCAATCCAAATTACAGTAAGAATAAAAATTCCAGATGGGCGCTTAGGTGGCTCAATTGGTTAAGTGTCCAACTCGTGATTTTAGCTCAGGTCATCTCAGAGTCATGAGATTGAGCCCCAAATTGGGGTTTATGATGGGCACACAGCCAGTTTAAGATTCTCTCTCTTTCCCTTTACTCTCCCCACCACCCCTCCTGCTCAAGCTGTCTCTCTAAAAATAACTAAATAAATAAAACTTAAAAAAAAAAAACCCAACCGAAGGATTTTAGATAATAATGAAGCATCATCACCCACTTCGCGTGACTTGTATGAAGCTTCATAAAAAATTTAAGGAATCTTGACTACTAAAATACTATGATATAAAAACATAATGTGTTATTTTCTATAAACACTTTGTCTCAACTGATGTAGACTGTTCAACGACTCAATGACAAGATTATGAACCTTACATAAGAATTCCATTTTTATGAATACAACGTAAAGGATACTGTTTTATATGGCAGTTCAGTTGAGGTAGTTGGGGACCAAATATTCCTGTTGAAAAGTTTAATTAGTCACCAATGGGGATATGTATATATAGGCAAAAAGGCCTAACTTTGGGGCATTTATTTATTTATTATCATTTAAATCATCAAACCCACTTCCATTCAGTCACCGCATTCACACGTGTGTGTTCCTCTACCTCTCTCATGTTTGGGCAAAGGGTTAAGGTTATTCACATAATATTACAATGTTTAAAATAATTAAATACAAGTCATTTTGTTTTTCAATATATTTCATTGACTATTGTCAGTGAATAGCTGTTTTCCACAAATAGAATCAAGCCAGGATGATTTGCTTGAAGTTTCCAGAAGAGTAAGAAAAGGAGATAGAGAATATTTTTGCTAGTCTCCATTGTTTTTTTTTTTATTTGATCTGGGTTAATTTCATCCTGGCTTGCCAACATGCTAGATTCCTTCAAAGGCTACAAGCCTGGAAGAAAATATACCTTGAAATATTGTGACATTGTGTTCTCTTTCAGAGAAGACCTTTTTTTCCCCCTTTGAGCATTTTTTTGGTTCAACATCCATCTAAGGAATATATTCCATCTCTACTGGTAGGAATTAATTATTATTTTGGTGTTGGTTTCTCTGATCCTCATGTTTCTTGCAAACTATAGTATGGATTTTTTTTTCCTGTAGGTTAAGAACTGGGTTACCAGATGTTATTTATTCCAAATATTGAAATTATTCTTCAAGTTACACAATTAGGGTAATAGTTTTTATGATGGCCCTTTATTTTATCCTTGTTTTCTAATTAAAACATTCTGCTTGAGAACTTAGGGCTTGTGAGTTCAAAGATGAAAAAATTGAAAACTAGGATGATTATCATTGCTAATTTGAAGAGGGTGCTTCTATCAAACCCTTACCCATGTTTCATAAGGCAGGGCCTCTGCCTGTAGGTGCTGCAGCCTAGCATATTATGTATGTGGACAAACATACCATAAATCCGTTTCATAAATAATAACCCAATCCACTGGTTGCTCATTAACTTAGAAACTACCATCTCTGGGTGAACAAACTTAATATTCTGCTTTCGCAAAAAAAAAAAAAAAAAAAAAATCTGCTTTCGCAGAAAGAAAAAAATAAACTGCTGAGAGAATTGAGTAACCTTCTAGAGGGACATATAATTTTTCTCTTTAGGAAAACAAGCTATTTTTTCACACTCTGGAGGCATCTTTAAGCATCCATCAATAGGTAGTCATAACCATGATGTTATTTAAGGAAAACAGCTCAATATTTGACAACTGCACGTTATATTAGGTTTAGTGATATGAATTTAAAACTTGACACTTCATATGCATCTGCTAATTCATATTTTCTCTTTGTTGGATGGTCATCTTTTTAGCATTCGGTACTAATATGGAAGATTTTATGACAAATAATTTAAGTTACGATTATTAGAAATTATTAAAAGCTAATGCGTTTGGAAATTGTTATTAATTTAGATAAATTAGACGATCAACATGTCTCTTCCAGTTTGCTGTATAAAACCTAGAGAAAGAAATACTTTGAGCTGTTTTTTAAGAAGCAGCACCAATAAGAATCTTGGATGTATCTTAGATACAGAATGAGGGGCACAGATGTAGGCACATCCGAATGGGCTTGACTTCGGATCTTATAAGCAATAAGAGAAAAGAACCTGGGGATGAGAGAAAAACAGCCCCAAAGATGAGACAGCTTGATGAATGACATGAGCAGAGGTTGAGGAGAGTAACCCTTTTGTGCAGTGTTTCTGGAAGGTTCTAACATTTCTAATGCTGGGCTTTCCACTGTTTCCTTTATGGGAACACGTTTTAGTTTTTCAAAATTATGATATTGTTTCTGAGTGATGGGAAACCCAGACAACCATGCAGCAAACTAATCAACTTTGATAGCAATGCTAGTCACTGATGCAGGTAGAGAGTCGGTCCATGTTATTGATGAAGATTAGAATTCAGAGGCAGAAAGTCGTAAATAGACACATAAGCAAAAGCTTGTGTATTATTTTTCCATTACTGTAACATATTTCCACACACATAATGGCTTAAAACAAGGCAAATTTGTGTTACAGTTCTGGAGGTCAGAAGTCCAAAATGGAGCTAAAAATGAAGGGGTTGGCATGGCTGTGTTCCTTTTAGGGTATCTAGGAGAGAATCTGTTTGTATTTTGTTCTGGTTGTTTTTCTTGCCTTTTTCTTGCTTTTTTGTTCTTTTATTTTTTTATTTTATTTTATTTTTTTAGCTTCTAGAAGCCATTTGCATTTCTTGGCTCAAAGCCCCTTACGTCATCCTCAAAGCAAGTAAAGTAGCATCATCAAGTATGTCTGACTCTGGTCTCTCCTCTGCCTCCTTCCACTTTTAAGAACATTTGCATTGGGAAATACAGAATAATCTATTTTAAGATCAGCTGGTTAGCAAAGTAATTTCATTTCCAACCTTGTTTCCCCTTTATCATGTTTTATAGGTTCCTGGGATTATCACATAGAGGTTTCTGGGGAACCTCATTCTGCCTCTTATAGCTTGGAAATCCATGGGTGGGATGAGGAGATCAATCATTGTATTTTACTTGACTTTGCAATGTGGGGAATTCCCAAAATTGAGGAGATGTTTTGAGAATGTGGGGCTCAATCCCAGGACCCTGGGATCATGACCTGAGTTGAAGGCAGACGCCCAACCGACAAAGCCACCCAAGCGCCCCAAAGACATCGTCTTTACTGGAGATTCTTACCTACCTCATTTTGTGCAGCTCACCAGGATTTTAATCTGGGACCTGAAAATTTAACATTCAAATTTTCACAGGGCAAGTCTTGGTAACCAGTGCCTTAAAAAAAACCCTATTACGTTATTCTTAAGCATTTCCCTTGGCTTGCCCTCCATAATTCTTGAAAGCAGTTGACATAGCAGCTCTAGTTCTTTCAAGTGCATTGCAGGTAGAGGGAAAAGCCCTAGTTTCCATTTTAGAGCTGGATCTCTGAGAATGATTAAGGTTTCAAGTGAATATCACAACTCATAAAAAAAATCGCTGGCTGGAAAATAGGATCTGGAAATAGCAACAGCAGTGAAAGTAGATACGCTCCACAGAGTGTATGCCATTAAATTATTCAACATCTTAATTACATTTCCTTTCTCTGTCCAAGAGCCTACTAGGAAATATCTTGTGACTGTCTTCACTGCTTCCTAATGATCAAAACTGTCAAAATAGATATTGTTGTGTGTTATATTTTCCGTGGTTATTTTGTGTACGTGCTTGATAACAGGAGGCAGGGGTGTGTTATTAGCCGGAATGTGAAATATACAAAAACACCAGGTTCTGATAAACAAATATTTGGCATTGAGAGACCCCAAAATGTTTATGGTCATAATTGTTTTAAACCTCCTGGAGTAGCATACTCTCTTATTTCCTTGATATTCGTGAGCAAGGAAATATTATATGAGCCTTTGTGATTTTATTACCTGATCCTTCACCCTTCCTCTTTGTGGTCACTGTGGGGCATGCAATGCTCACCGCACAGCCCTTCAGCTCCTTGACGTCCCTGCCAATGAGTTTCTTTTCTAACTCACCCACCCCATTTTCATTCTTGGAGTATTTTACAGTCACCTGTTACTATTTTACCTTCAATCAAAATGAAAGCACATACCACTCTCAAACGTCTCCCATTTCAGCTGCTTTTACCTATGACTTCACTGGCATCCGAAGCCCACTGATCACCTTTCCTAATTCACTACCTCAAATACCTCTAATTTCATTAGAGGCCACTATCCATATTTCAGTACACCCTCCATAATACTCTCAGTTCTCTGGCCCCTTTTTGTTATTTTTGTCACGTCCATCCAGCAAAGCCTCAACTGGGAATAAGTCCGACCACTTGCTCTCTCAGTGAAAGCACTTGACTAATCACGTGCTGTTGAGAAAATCCTCACAATACGGCCAAGTAGGTCTAAACGCTGTTCAACAACTCAACTATAGAATGTATGCAAATCACTCACAAATTCATATTTATAGTCGTGAAATTTCTGGGCTCCAGAAATATATTCCCAACCAGGTTTACATTATCCAGTACCAACATCTCAAAGGCACCTGCAAGTCAACATGTGTGAACTCATTACCGTCCCTCCAAATTGGACCTTTTCCAGTGTTTCCTAAATCAACATCCAGTGCCCTCTCCTCCCCTCTATCATAGGGTTCAGCACTGTGAATAGATTTTTACATCCTAAGTATTTCTCTGATCTATCTCTCCATCTCCAATGCCATGCTCCAGTTTATATAGTATTGTCTCCTCCCCAAAAGTCCATCAAAATCATAGAAGAGAACACAGGCAACACCCTTTTTGAACTCGGCCACAGTAACTTCTTGCAAGATACATCCACAAAGGCAAAAGAAACAAAAGCAAAAATGAACTATTGGGACTTCATCAAGATAAGAAGCTTTTGCACAGCAAAGGATACAGTCAACAAAACTAAAAGACAACCTACAGAATGGGAGAAGATATTTGCAAATGACAGATCAGATAAAGGGCTAGTTTCCAAAATCTATAAAGAACTTATTAAACTCAACACCAAAGAAACAAACAATCCAATCATGAAATGGGCAAAAGACATGAAGAGAAATCTCACAGAGGAAGACATGGACATGGCCAACATGCACATAAGAAAATGCTCTGCATCACTTGCCATCAGGGAAATACAAATCAAAACCACAATGAGATACCACCTCACACCAGTGAGAATGGGGAAAATTAACAAGGCAGGAAACAACAAATGTTGGAGAGGATGCGGAGAAAAGGGAACCCTCTTACACTGTTGGTGGGAATGTGACCTGGTGCAGCCACTCTGGAAAACTGTGTGGAGGTTCCTCAAAGAGTTAAAAATAGACCTGCCCTACGACCCAGCAATTGCACTGTTGGGGATTTACCCCAAAGATTCAGATGCAATGAAACGTCGGGACACCTGCACGCCGATGTTTCTAGCAGCAATGGCCACAATAGCCAAACTGTGGAAGGAGCCTCGGTGTCCATTGAAAGATGAATGGATAAAGAAGATGTGGTCTATGTATACAATGGAATATTACTCAGCAATTAGAAACGACAAATACCCACCATTTGCTTCAACGTGGATGGAACTAGAGGGTATTATGCTGAGTGAAATAAGTCAATCGGAGAAGGACAAACAGTGTATGTTCTCATTCATTTGGGGAATATAAATAATAGTGAAAGGGAATATAAAGGAAGGGAAAAGAAATGTTGGGAAATATCAGGAAGGGAGACAGAACATAAAGACTCCTAACCCTGGGAAACGAACTAGGGGTGGTGGAAGGGGAGGAGGGTGGGTGTTGGAGGGGAATGGGTGACGGGCACTGAGGTGGACACTTGACGGGATGAGCACTGGGTGTTTTTCTGTATGTTGGTAAATTGAACACCAATAAAAATTAATTTAAAAAAAAGTATTGTCTCCTCCCTAATTCAGTAATCCCCAACTATTCTCCCCATAGGTGATGTTGCGCCATTAAATCCCTTCTTCCACCAAAGCCTCGGTGGTCTATGAAATGCAGATTTAGACATGTGACTTCTTGCTTCAGAACCATCAAGGTTTTCATTATAGGATAACTATTTGGCAGGGCCCATAAACAAGGCCTTTAAGACCCGATCTGACTGATCTTCAAAGCTTCATTTTTCTCCATTCCCCCCCTACTCTCAGTATTCCAGCTTTATTTGCCCTTCAGTGAGGCTAGACTATTCTTCTGCCTGAATGCTTCCTCCCTATTTCATCTTCCCAACCAGGTAACTTCTTTCTTCTTTATATTTCAACACAGTTATTACTTTCTTGGGGAAATTTCCCTGGCATACACAAATAAGCAAATGCCCAGTTTAGAAGCTTAAGAGTAATACTAGCTTTTTTAAAAAAATTTTTTATTTATTTATTTTTTAACACTAACTTTTTGACATGACACTTATCACAGTTTTAATTGTACAGCTTTGTGTGCTTCTTAGATTAACTTCCCAATGCACAGTAAGCTCACTAAAGACAAGAAATGCAATGCAATTGAGTGAAGCTCTTCTAACCCTAGTGGATCAGCCTATTAATGCCAACGTAAATGGTCTCACCCTGAAGTAGATGCAAGTCCTAACGTAAATGTCGAGCGTGTGGCTGATAAGGAGCGAAGGAATTCTTTTGGACATTGCAATATGACCAAATATCAAATGTGCTCTATGGTTTCTCCAGCACAGATTTTGTCTGCGTTCTTTAACCACTACACCGTATTTCCTTAAAACAAAACAAAGCTATTTTTAAAATTTTTTCTCATTAATTGGATAATTATTCTAATAATTGGAACTTTTTCAAATGTTGTTATGACCATATTGAAATTTTACTGTGAGCTTCCATGAATGTTGGCTACCCCTATGCTTGTTTTGACTCCTACCAGTTACACAGCTCTTAGCTCCATTCCTATTTGGATAGACTCTTGGATTTTTGACATGGCTTGAATATTTAGGTTACAATCATGGCAACCATTATCATATTATTTCTTATGTCAAATATCACCTATTGCTTTCTTCACATGGCATTTCCTGGCTTTGAAATTGTTTTCAAACTTAGTTTGTTCTTATATGTTCACCACTCAAAATAATACCCTGGCCTCTGTCTCATATATTCAAGCCTGTCATTTAGCTCTGCATGATCCCATAAGTCAGTCAGTATAGTCGACTTTTATCCTACATGTCTTGTCCTATGGATATTCAGAGATGGTGCCAAGTATAAGGCTTTGGTCGTCATTATTCATGTTCAGCGGTTATGCCGTGGACATCCACATAATGTTTAAAAGCTTGCAAACCTCTCCACTTAAAGTATTTCATTGGATCGTCCCAATTACCCTTAGAGGGTGGTAGCATTATTATTACCATATTATGTGTACAGGAAAATTAAGCTTAAAAAAGTTACTAGACTTGACAAAAGTCATACCATTATTAACTGACAAACCTGGAAGCCAAATTAAGATCTTCTGAAGTCCAGTGCTCCTGCAGTAATAATCTGTGCTTTCTGCTGACTCCTCGCAATTTACACATAAAAAGATCATTTCGCTGGAGGTGGGGGGCATTTTTTTAAAAAAGAAAGCAACCATATTTTTCTATGTGGAAGCCATTTTGAGGATATATGACCGACAAGCAGGAAAGGAAAATAAAAGTGCACATAAGGAGATCGGTCTTACACAGCATAGAGCCGCACAGTAGAACTGACCTGCCTGCGCTTGTTTGAATGTAGTTTTAAAATCTTGCACATCAGAGTAATGGAGGGCGGTCTATCAAAAAAATCAAAAGGTTATTGATGTGATTTGGAGTGTTGGTATTCAGTCTATGGCTAAGAAAGGGTTTTTGGGATGTCTTTGGTGCAAAAAGGTGGTTTTATTAAAGCACAGAGACAGGACCTGGGGGCAGAAAGAGCTGCACTGGGGTCATGAATGGCTGATTTTATACCTTCGATTTGGGAGGGAGTTGGGGATAAGTATTTTGGAAATAAGGACCTTGAGGGTACTGGCTATTGTTAGAAAGGTCATTTTTTTTACTGTTTAGTAAAAACTCATCACGAGACCCTTCAAATGTATATCAGTGATCATATGCTTAGAGGATGATCGCCAACATCTTGGAGGGGGTAGAGATAAAGGAATGTTCCAAAGGAATTTTTATATGTTAAAATAGACTTACAGGATCCTGGGGGATTGGGATAATGTTAAGCTGAGACTGCCTTTTGCCTTTAGCACAGTATTAACATTGAGGCAGCTGAGCTCCCAGAGGAAGGTCACTCTCCCTGTTTCAAGGACTTGTCAACGGGCTGTAGTCAAAAGGAAATTTAACTTTTTTCTTTTGCCTTTGCTTCCCACATCAGTTATCAGTGTAACGGAATATGAGAACAACCCTCTGTGAGAACTAATGGGTAATATAGCACCATAGGTGACAGATTATAATGACTATTGCTCCAGAATGAGAGTTTGGGGCTTGTTTATTTTTGTTTGTGTGTTTTGCATCTGTGTTTAAGGCTGAAGGAAGTAGATAGATGGATTACTCTTACGTTGATTCGGAGAGTGAAGAGTAACTTTTACTATATATAAAATACATAATTTTATATTTTACGTAACTATATCAAACAAGTATTAGACCGACATATTGGAGGTCACGCATTGAGCTGCGTCATGCTTCATTGCTTATTCACCAAGTCACTTCACTAAGATTTCACTGGAGGAAGGTCTGGAATTTATAATAGACTTTTTTTTATAAATTTATTTTTTATTGGAGTTCGATTTGCCAACATATAGCATAACACCCAGTGCTCATCCCGTCAAGTGCCCCCCTCAGTGCCCATCACCCAGTCACCCCCACCGGCCGCCCAACTCCCCTTCTACCACCCCTATTTCGTTTCCCAGAGTTAGGAGTCTCTCATGTTCTGTTTCCCTTTTTGATATTTCCCACTCATTTTTTTAATACCGAATTTGTGCTCTCTAAAACTAAAAAAATGCAGTTTTAGAAAAAAAATTGAAATCGCTGCAGAAATGTCTCTACATGTGGTTATACTCCCAAATGGGTGGTACAGGCCTTAGGAGTGCTACAGGGGCTCAGAAAAGGGAGAAATTAGTACAGTGGAGGAATAGTCTACTTGCAAAGATGTGTTATCTTGTTGAGTTTGAGAGAAGCATAAGCCTCAGAAGGAGGTAAGAGGAGGGTACCTTGCGTAGCAGGTGTATGTTTTGACAAAACTAAATGGAATAGAGCAAATCCAAGAAATATTTAGAGGTATGCATGGTCCAGAAGAAAAGCAAAAACAAAACAAAACAAAAAGAGAAGCTTTTGAGAGAAATATATAAATAGGAATGGATGATCTGAATGTTAGGTCCACAGCTTGCTGGGCAACGCACCTCCTGAAGGTGTCCTTGGAGTCAAACCACTTAGTGAGGCACGTGTTCTGGGGTTTCTGTTTGGCTACGGGAAGGAGAACCTCTATTGCACCGCCTTTGGGAAACGAGTACACATATCATATTTGACTGGGCTGGTTCATACAAGAAGAAAAGGAGGGATTGAGCATTTAAATCACTGGAAGGTATATAAAAAGGCATTCCAACTCAAAGTTCAAATAAACTATGTTTGCAAATGAAATATAGGTGCATCACCGTGAGCTGAGTCTACAACTCTTTCTGGACTATGCATATCTTGAAATTAGGGGATGTGTTTTTACATATCTCAGCATCCTCCAACTTGGTATAATATTTGAAATATGTCAGTGTGATTTGAGTGAGTGATTCAAAGAATCTCACCGAACAATAGGTGATTCTCCTGAGCGCGGGAGTAAAGCAACTCAGGCTTACAAGCGACTCTGGATTTTGTTCATATACACGGGCCATTCCTAGGTAAAATAATAGCTATTTTTACATTATTTGATTTACTTTTTCTTAAGCCTGCGATTTAATCAGATTTGGGATTATTCTTTATAGAAAAAAAAGAAACAAAGCTTAGAGGGGTTCTGTGAGATGGGCAAGGTTATTTTTTGCTGAGCTGAAAATCTTAAGGAGTGAAGATAAATTCAAAATTTGTGAACTTCTATGTGTGCTTGCCAATTTCTTCTGGCAATAAACCGATTATGAATTTCAGTGAGACCTAACCTATAGTGTTTGGTGCTTTATCACACAACCACATAATGTAATACAGAGCACTAGAATTTTTAGGAATTACCAGATGTTTTACTGGCATATTTTTTACTAGCTCCTAAAACAGGGCTCTACGAAGAAATGGAATGGTTTCTGGTTTGAGGCTGCATTGCATTTCGTGCATCACGTGATTTTTGAGACCTGTGTACATTTTTCTACCACAAACTTTGTTTTGCAGATAGGGCAGTTAGTACTTAGGTTAAGCAACTTGCTTACGGTTAACAATCGGTAAGAGGCCAGGCTTGTTTCCTGGCCTGGATTCTCTGATTTTAGAACCAGCGAACGCCCCTCTTGCCTCACCCCTTGAAGACGTGCCAAACTAAGGGGACAGTCAACAAGTTTTAAGAATTCAGAAATCTGCCAAGATTGGAGGCGAGATGGCTTTAGGGTAGATCGACCTCTTTTGCGTCTCATTTTTTTTCAAGGAGCATTTTAGGGACTTAAGCACTATCCATTTGTGGAAATACATTGCCTTTTTCCTTCAAATTTATGATCTATGTCCTCCAAGAATTCAGATCAATATGATGACCAAGTGATTTATCTCCCTATGTCTTACTCACTTATAACTGCCACTTTGAGAGACGCTTACCTTGTACCACCTTCCTGATATAGCCTGGACACCCTGGGGTGCAGATACTGCCAATGATTGCCTAAAATATGTTTAAGTGGATAAATATCTTTATCTTTAAACAATTGTCTAAAATATCTTTAAAATAGTGTAAACCTATATAGGTCCTGTCGGGGCCAGCGAGCGACCAGGAGCCCGTGGGGCCCGGGGTGGCCATCCAGGCCCAGGTGGCTCTCCTCATGCTTTGACCTGGTCGCAGGCAGCCGGGTTCTTTGGCTCCGTGTTTCCCAGATGGGTTTGCTCCTCGTCTGGTTGTGGGGAGCTGACTCTGCTTGATCTCCTCAACCCCGAGGGAAGGCGGCGGGAGGAAGCTGGCCTTGCAAGCAGCCAGTCCCTGCCGCTCCTGCATCCTCGTGCCAGCTAGGGAGGTGAAGTACAGTCCCCGGTGGTGGCCTGCTGGTCATCAACATGCAAGCCACGTGCAAGCTCGGCTTCCTTTCCCTCCCTCGGAGGTAGCGCCCACTGAGGCATGCTGGCGCTGGTGCAGAGCGAGCCCTGAGTGGCTCCCTGCTGCAAGCCAGGCTCAAACACCAAGAGACTTCAACCACAGACCCGCACCCTGAAGACCCTCACAATACAAAGGGGGGGATGCCGAGGACACGCACACATGCACACACCTACCTACAGGTGCATACGGTGGGACATGCGAACAGAGGTGCATCTGTGCCGTATTTACTCTCAACTCCCGCGGTCAGTGAGGTCTTTTCTGACTTCCCCAGGAGGCGACACAGGCTCAGCCCCGTGCGTTACATGGCTGGCTCCACCGGTCCCACTTTACAAACTTCACATCCGTGTCCAAGCTAAATCTACGGTCTCCAAATATCCATTATCTAAAAATAATTCATATTTTCTGCTAACCTCTTATGACCATGATCTCTTTGATACATCGAAACCTGAATCCTTTTTTTTCTTTTTTTTTTTTAAGATTTTATTTATTTATTCATGAGAGATACAGAGAGAGAGAGAGAGAGAGAGGCAGAGACACAGGCAGAGGGAGAAGCAGGCTCCATGCAGGGAGCCCGACGTGGGACTCGACCTCGCGACCTGGGGTCATGCCCTGAGCTGAAGGCAGATGCTCAACTGCTGAGCCCCTCAGGCTGCCCCAATCCTTTCTCTTTAAGAAGCTGTAAACTGGTCCAGAACTTAGAAATCCTAAGAAAACCCTCTTCTTCCTTTCTCTGTCCCGTCCGAGTTAAGATCAGGTATTTTTAATGCTCAGTGATGTCAGGTGCCGGGGGACGTTTTTCCCGAGTCCAAATCTAGGGCATACACACTCCAGCCACGAGATACTGATTTTTAATGTGGTGCTGAACTCAGGAAATGCAGGACTACGTGGGTGGTCTGACCACGTCTTCAGAGCTGGTTTGTTTGGATCAAGGAATTCATGGGATGGAATGAGGAAACGGGCCCTCTGATGGCAAGGTTATACTTTTTGCAAAGATTTCAGTCACCCAGAGGATCTGGATCACCCTCTGAAACTTTGGCGATGATAGACCGTGTTTCCTGTGAGCGGAGATGGTGACACTACCCCTGGGTGTGAACCCTGGCTGCTCCCTCCTGGGTGCTTTCTTCAGCCCCCCTTCCTTTCCATGAACTTCCAGAAAGCTGTGTTCTTTAGCCTCTTCCCATATTCATAGGGAGAAGGAGAAAAGATTCAACACATAGCTCAGCCCTGACATTTCCACTCCAGGAATAGAAAACCAGAACACCAACTGGAGCCTATCCCAGTAATTTTATTTCACGCGACCTGGAATATTGATTTAAAAAGGAAGAAACCCTAAGGATTTGTGTGTATATTTGAGATGATGTCTTCAATATTTATCCATTCAATCATGATACGTCCTATACCACTTGTAGAGCCTCACACGTCATTGAGCTATCCAAAAATATTGAAAAATGTTGAAGTTCTGGAATAAAGCTCCATAGAATTTACTACATTTATATCCCGGTCTTTACCACGTTGGTTTTTTTTTTTTTTTAAGTTTTTATTTACATTCCAGTTAGTTAACACACAGAGCAATGTTAGTTTCAGGTGTACAGTACGGGAGTCCAACACTGGATACAACACCCAGCACTTACCACGCGCACCCCTTGGTCCCCATCACCTGTTTAACCCATTCCCCTCTTCTCCCTTCTGGTAATTCACTTTTTCTCTATGGTTAAGAGTCTATTTCCGGTTTGCCTCTTTCTCTCCCCCCACCCCGCGCTCCTTTGCTTATTTGTTTTGTTTCTTAAATTCCACATGTTTTACATGCATGAGCTAGAGCTAGATAGCCACCCGGCACCAAGTCAAGTTACCTTTTAATGCTGCCCCAGCCTCCCCTCTTACGTCGACCGTCATCACTTCTCTTGGCTTACCCATTAACTTCTCATTCTCAATAATAACATGTTATTAAATAAACCACTTATTTGGGATCTGTTCTTTATTTCTTTTTTTTAGGGCCAGATCTTCCTTTCTCAGACCTTTTTTGTACTCATTTTAGATATAAGACTTTGAATCGCATGATCATTGACTTGCTCACCTCTTGCCTATTTCTCACATTCAGTGGGTTGGTGGTATTGGTAAGTCCTTTCTCATGAAATCTTGAGCGAGCACAGTAGGGCTGGTGTGAGACACTGAGAAGACCTGTTTGCATATAAGAAATCCGTGGCTTTCACGTCAGGACACTGACAATACCAGATAGAGGATGATACTCACCAGGAGTGTAATACGAATGACTTGGAAGAGGTCCCCGGCCTCCTGCCACCCTCCACCACAAAAACCTCTTGGATGGGTTGGACACCTTTGCTGTTTGAACTGTTCTGCCGGTTCAGTAATTTAAGTTTCGTAATAAGAACTCCCAAGATGGCTGTGCCATAAGTGAGAACAAAAATTAAGGTTATTGAGATAGTTAGACTGGAGTCTGAATTACTGTTTTCACTTGTTTTCCTGGAACTCATAAAACTGTGCAGTGCAGTGTCACGGTGAAACCCCGAAAGGAACACTTTAACCTATATGTTAAGCTTTTCAGTTCCCTCTAGGCCACATGTTGTTCAGTGAAATGATGTTAAAAAAAAAAAAAAGTAACCTGCCAGGCACATAATTAGCAATTCATCGACCTTTTTTGCTTTGGAAAATATCCTTGTAAGACATGGACTCAGTAAAAGCACAGAGAAAAGATTGAAAAGTGCATATATAGAAATACACATAGAAAAGGAGTGAATATGGATCTTCCCATTGCGAAGATTATTCTCAGAAGAGATTTTTCTTCTTCCAGTTCACTCGTTCCGCAGATAATCACTTAACACCTACAATGAGCAAGAGTTAGGTCTGTGGGCTTCGTGGTAAACAGAGTCACAGATCGCATGGAGTTTAAACACTAGGTAATATTTGTGGTGTCAGTTAACATCATGATTCATGACTCAATACTGCATCTATAGCTCTTATCTATTTATCTAATTGAAGTCTATCTCCAGAAATATTTATCAACTGGATCTACTGTGATGCTTATTTGTTTTAGCTGATATACCCGTTTGTTTTGAATCGATTCGCAACTGACAATATTAATTAACCAGGTTGCCATGAAAAAAGCATTTTTAGTAGAGATATCGTTCATTGGATTACCACAATTATTCAGTCCCTATAATTTTGCCTTTGCTATTAGCTGCTTGACGTTATCTTCTATAGATTGTTACCACAATAATTGCTTCCTATTATTGAAGATCATCATTATTTTAAATTTTAATCATTGTTATTATGAACCACTTTGGAGTGTATGTTGAAAAGAAAGCCTCAGTAAATACATTTTTTAAAAAATAGTTCAATATCCTAAAATCACATATTGGAAAAACTCTGTTAACATCTTTCAGGAATATATTTAAATATGTATTTTCGTGAGATGTATACATCTCTTAGATATTAACTCCATATACTTCAGCAGTTATTATGTCATGTTCACAAAGCATTGGTGCTGGTCACATTGCATATATTTGTCTTAAGGTGACAAAAATGAAAGTTAGAAGCACCTGCCCATTCTACTTTTGGTGATAAATTATATAACAATTTTTATCTGGCCATGATATAGATCCATCAGAATAACATACATATGGGCATAATCCCCAATATTTTGATATTATTCAATTTGTAATTAGATGTATCCTACATTTATATTTATATGTCCACATATATGTATATATATACACATATATAGGCATATAAATATGTGATATATATGTGATATTTGTGAATATTTTAATACCCTATGTCACACTAGCTCCAAACCATATATTCAAAGAACCAAGTAAAAGCCATGACATTATCTCAAAAGAATCACTGTCATTGAGCAATATTCTTTGAGTCTTCATAGCACAAAAGTATTCCTCACTTTTTTTTTTATTGTAGTTCAGAGATTAGCAGCTTTCTTTATTTTTTATTGATGTATAGCTGACATACAATGTTATATTCATTTTGGGTGTACAGCTGCCATTTTTGGAGTGACTGCGGCATTCACTAATGTGTTCTTGAGTTTGATATCCAAAATAAAAGGCATCTCACCATCATTTTAATTCCTAGGATACAGATCTCTTTAATTCTATACATATGTAACATCCATTGAAGGGACTTGATCTACTTGAAAGAATATATTTCCTCATTCAGGCATTCATACGACCGCTTTTGGAGTTGGCCAACAGCAGTTCAATGCATCATTTATTCAGGTTACTTCCTCTAACTCTAAGAAATCCAAATCAATACCAATTCTATCTCTTTAAAATCATTATTTTTAATAGTAGCTGTGCTTTTTTTTTCCATCCTAAAGGATACCCATCATGTACTGAGCCGAATGTAACTTTGATTTATCCTTTTGTATTCCCGTGGGTGTTCTATATGACGTGTTCTAAACCAAAACGCTTGGAATTTCTGCTTCAAATACTTGTTAGCATCATCCGGTCCTTCTGCCATTTTTCTCCCTCCGTCCTTCCTTCTTTGAAATACTTAATATTTTAACAACTTATCCATATAAAGTGTTCAGTTTATTTTTGCCAATTAATTGCAGACAATATTTAGTGGAACAAATGTATGCTCTGCCTTCATCAAATGATGGCTTATTCCGGCTTTTCCCTGTGTATTTTTGTGATCTTGAGCAAGTTACAGGGGTTTTGTTTCATTATGTGTACAATGGGAATAATAATCTCTGTTCCTTTGGGTTGTGGTGAAGATTAGTATTTTTCAAATGATTAGTTCCATTAAGATGCATAGTAGGTACTCAGTAGATGTTAATTCCCTTCTTTTTAATAATGCATGAGAACAATGATACCATAGTAAGCAAGGTGCAAAATTTGCTTATAGCTAACCGATAAAAACTCACTAAGTACATAAGTGATATAAACACAGATATGTGCATAAAGAGAGTTTCTTATGACACAATAAGCCTCAAAAAAGAGTCTATTAATTTTGTCAAAGACGATTTAGAAAGGCTCCATGGAAGAAGTCAATTTTGAGATAACCTCCAATAATGGGTAGGATTGGGCTAAGAAGAAGTAATTAAGGAATGTTGAGTTAGTGGGTTTTTCATTTTAGGTAGTGAGAACATCGAGAAGTGCTGAGAAAGTACAATAATTAAAAAAAAAAAATACAGGGCAGCCCGGGTGGCTCAGCAGTTTGGTGCTGCCTTCAGCCCTGGGTGTGACCCCAGGGTCCCGGGATCGATTCCCACGTGGGGCTCCCTGCATGGAGCCTGCTTCTCCCTCTGCCTTGTCTCTGCCTCTCTATGTCTCTCCTGAATAAATAATAAAATAAAAATCTTAATAAATAAATAAATAAGAAAATAAGGAGCAAAAGTCTTAGTTTTAATTTACCTATCTTTTTTCCTTTTGGGGCACTCTTCATTCTTTTGCAAAAATCTGATTTTATTTTATTTTATTTTTTTCCCCAAGAGAGTGCACATGCTTGCATGAGCAGGGGGAGGGGTGGAGGGAGAGGGAGAGGATCTTAGGCTCCATGCTGGGCTTGGGCATGGTAGGGGGCGGTGGGGGACTTGATCTGACCACGCTGAGATCATGACCTAAGCCAAAGTCAAGAGTTGGAAACCCAACCAACTGAGCCACCCAGGCGCCTCGAGATTTGATTTTCTATGTGGAATGAGTTTCCTTCCAGCAAGGAGAAAGTCTGCTACCAATGAACTTTCTCACCTTTTGTTTTTCTGAAAATTTCTTTATATCACCTTCATTTCTTAAAAATATTTTTGCTAGATATTAAATTTTAATTGAACAGGCTGTATGAGCGTATAACTTATAGTCTATTTTCTTTGGGTTTTCCCTGTTTCTGAAAAGAAGTCAATAGAATTGCAATCCTGGTTCCTCTGGATGTAAAATTTTCATTATTTCTTCAAATATTTTCACTCTCCTTTCCTCTGTAATTCCAACTGTAGGTATTTTAGACGTTTAATATTGTGCCACATATCACCTAGGGCCTGTTCATTTTTTTTAAAGCTTTTATCTCTATGTTTCAGTTTGGATAGTCATTTATTTTTTCTATACCATCGAATCTGATATTAAAGCATCCAATATACTTCTTTTCAGATTTTGGACTTTTCATTTCTAGAAGTTCCATTTGGTTCTTTTTTTTTTTTTTTTTAAGGTTTTATTTATTTGAGAGACACAGAGAGAGCATGAATGAGAGGGATGGGCCGAGGGAGAGGGAGAAGCAGACTCCCCACCGAGCCCAACTCAGGACTCTATCCCAGGACCTGGGATCATGACCTGAGCTGAAGGCAGACGCTTAACTGACTGAGTCACCCAGGTGCCCCTGGTTCTTTCTAATATACTTTGCATCTCATTACATTTTTCTTTAAGTTCTTAAGCATATTTAAAATAGTTGTTCTTATTTTTGTTTTTGTTTTAAGTCCTGTTCTGTTACTTCTATCAGCCTTGTCACTTCTGGATCTAGTTCTATTAATCTCCTGGTTATTGATCACATTTTTCTGATTTTTGGCATGTCTAGTATGGTTTTGTGGATGCTGGATATTGTAAATATTAGTTGTCTAATGTCTGGATTTGGTTGTCTTTCTTTAAATATTTTGGGCACTTTGTTTTGTTTTGCAATAATTTGTTACTTGTGGATCAACTTGCTGTTTTGAGGATTTTCATGTTTTTTCATTTGCATGCAGAATAGCTGGAACTCCTAACCCCACATCCTTTTTCTAGAGTATGGCCTTTTTGGGTCTCTAATGAATGCTTGAATACTTGATAAAGTTCCTTCACTCCGGTTGATTGGATTTTGAGCATCTCTCTATCCTGTGAGAGCGTTAGGAATTATAGTTTCCAACCCCATGATATTTCATTGCCGAGCCTTGATGAACTTAACCTTGGGTGGGCAGGTTAGTGTTTATCCAAAGACTCAATGCAAACCCTATTCAAATTTCTATAATGCTTTCCCTGTGTATTTCCCTCTTCTCCATTACATACTAATGGGGAAGTCATAATAATTGCCTCAGTCTCCCCAAATTTGATTCTCTCTCTCCTAATGCCAGTAAGAACACTATGCTCTGCTTGTTTCCCTCCGCCTTCTTTGTGGTCTGGGAATATGTTTCTAGGCAGAAAGACAGGATAATTGTAATGGTCGTCTCTCTTGTTTTTCTTACCTCATGGATCAGAGTCCTGAGTTGCATTTTGTCCAGTGTCTGAAAAGAGTTGTTTCATGATTTTGTTCAGTTTTCTAGTTGTTAATGGCAAGGGCACAGTTTTATCATCATATGTAGTTGCAAGATCCTTGTTTTGTTTTGTTTTTTAATTTAATTTTGTTCCCATATTATTGTCTTTATCTATGTGGTTAGATGAAAAGAGTGAAACTTTTATTTCTCCTTGAAAGATTTATTATTTTAATGCAGATCAGACCTAAGTTTATACTATTGTTTTGGCATAAAATATTTTGGAGTCAAGATGTAATTTGATCTCTTCAATGCTATTAATGAGAAAACTATTGTACCCATTGCAACTGCTCCCCTGACTAAGGATAGTATTTATGTCCTGAACTTCAGGATACCACTTATGTGAAATTCATTATCTTGAAACCAAGAGTTGAGTGGAGATTTCTGGGTCAGCAGAACTGGAAAACGAGAGCTATTTCTGTTATTTCACATTTGTCCATATGATTACACGCCAATGGCTACGCTTTAAGTACCATAGTTTAAAGTTGGTGTATTTTGACTGAAACACATTTTTCTATTAATGGGCTTTGGAATTGGATGATTACAAAATCTTCCAGTTGGCCCAAAGAAGCCATTCTATAACACTAGGCAAGGAAAAGAGAAATCCACCTGTGTTAGTCGCCTGAGGGGAATCATGTATTGACATATATTTCCTAGAAAGGATATAAAAATTATGAAAGTCAACTAGAATGTATAATAAGTCAATGATAATTAATTATACAAGGATAAAAATGTTTTGGCAATTTTTAAAAATAGCTAATAAAAATATTTGGGAATTTTTTTTATACTTTGCAGAAACAAATTATAAAGAACTTTTAAATGATACCATAATGAGTTTATATAAAATTTTATGTTAAAGGTGAAAGTTTAATCTACAGGTTGAATACACAGGTTCTTGTGTTAAACTGTCTCAGATAAAACTTAAACTCTTTCATTAATTTATTAGATTTTCTCCCAGTTTGAATATTAGTTTTATACTGGGATCTTTATTTTTGATGTAATCAAATATCTAAAAAAAAGTCTACTATTTGGCCTCAATATTTAATACAAAGCAATTATTCTAAATTAATGAGTGAAGAGGTATAGATTGTTCTTCCAAGTAATGATAGCCTTTATGGGATGTTTCCACTTAGAATCTAAAGATTACCAAAATCAATAAATATAAAACAAAGAGTGACATTAAGTGTCACATCTCTTGTGGATGAGACTTTGTCAAATAGAAACTGTGCCAGGACTTTAAAGTTAGGGCTGGTTAAACTTTAAAGAAAAGCATTACATAATATAACATGGTTTTCTATTAATAGTGACAGTTTTAGGTTTGTTGGAAAATAAAACAGATTCATAAAAAAAATCTGAGACTATTACTGGTGCTTAGAACTTAGTTTTTGGAGGAATTGCTTTTTGCATCCCTGTATTAGGTAACTGTATCATTTTTATTTTTGCAAGAATATTTAGAAGGTGGCCCTGAGTTAAGAGCCACTCTGTAAGCTTCAGAACAGCTATAATTTATAAGGTACTTGCCAAGCTTCATGTCTATGGCCTGGATCTGTCATAAAATAAGTGCATGACAAAATCTGACTGCTTCTGACACGTCCAGCATACATTTTAAGCAAAACAACTCACTCAGTTTGTTCTGAATAAAGACCAAACCATCCTTAAATAATATAATGGGACATTTGCACGGTAAGAGTCAGGGACGGGCAGCAGGCCCTAGACCCCAATCCGAATATATTTAAGATTTGTCTTAGAAGAATTCCCATCATGAATAACTCTCTTGCTTAAGACCTTCCATAAATACACACGGCACTGGCCTCTCTGTGCTACACCCAGTGTGGAATTCGGCCTAAAATTCTTCAGCACGTAGCAGAAATATTTTAGTATGGAGTTCTTGAAAAATGTTCTCTTCAAAATGAGCCCTTTGATCTTAGAGCAAAGGTGATTAATATTTTATGAATTTACATATAATTATAGTCAATCTCTACATACCTTCAGAAAATACTTTCTGCGTCTTTCTCCTAGACAGCCAGCCCCTTGAGGAAAAAGGATCATTTTTTATTTGTTTTAGAATTCTAGCATCCAGTAGTGTCTGGTAAAGGCTTCAGTGGTTTTAATAAATAAAAAATACATGAAGAAAAGTCTGAATCCTTTTGGTTCTAAGAACTGACGCTGTTTTCACCATGAGATGAGAGTCCAGGGATCACTATGGGATGATTATTGTTTTTTTGCTTTATCTGAAGCTTCCATAATAACTTCTCTTTGGAACCCTGATCAAAAATGATTCTATGCCATTCTTGTAAGCTTGTTCTCTCAGCCTTCTGGAACCTCGCCCTATATTCTCATCCTTCCCAAGTTTCCTCAAAGTGCCTCAGGCTTACCTGACCCCTCTGCGCCATATGAAATTGAGGCTACTTGGCTTTCCTAACATCCAGTTGATACAGAAATAGTAGGTAAGGTGCTATTTTTCCAGCTCACATTTTAGATTTCCAGTTGATCACCCATCCATCTTCACCACCATGTGGTTAGAACCCTTATTCTAATTATCTATGGCGCTACTCTATCCCCCCCTTGGATTATCATTGATTGTTACCACACCACTCATACCTGCCTCTCATCCTTCCTAGACCTGATGTCATCTCTGACTTCAATGTCATTTTGTACGTCCCATCAAGTTTCCTCAACGCCCTCAAATACAGTGAATTCCACCTCAACTTTACTTCAAGTAACCACACCATGGACACACTATAAACCTGTCAAAGCATTTAGAATAATCCAATAGCCTCTTGCTATATTTGAATATTTGAATAAAAATACATCTTCTTACAATCGGCCGACAAGACCCTGCTTGATCGCATCCCTTCCTAACTTTTTGATTTCACTCCCGTGCCTCCCTGCTCCCCCCCGCCCCCGCCCCCGCCGCCTTGTTTGTCATGCTTCTAGACTCTCAAGTTGTGTTTCTAACTCCTGGGGACAGAAAATTGTAATTTTTTTTCCATCAAGCTGCAAGACCTTCCAGTTAGATTTTAACACAACTACTTTCCTTTCATCGCTAAAATCTCAACTGAAGTTCTCTCTCATTATACGTCTCTAAAGAAAGTGGACTTCCCCTTCCAAACCTCACTGTCCCTGCTTATCCTCTACCCTACTCTATCCTCTACTCTAGTTTCTTCACGTAATTAATATCTGAAAAAAATATACTCTCAGTGTTCATATCTTTCTCTTCTCTCCTCAGGATGAAGAACTTTTCTGCCTTGTTCATTGCTAAATTCTCAGTGCTTTGAAGACTTTCAGTATAGACATGTTGAACAGCTGACAGATACATGCATTACGAGTTCACCTCCTCAAGGATAGCAATCCTGTATCACTCACATGTGGACGATGACACATACTGGTTGGAAGAATAAATCTTCAAATGAAGGAAAGCAAATGGCAAATAAACACATAAAATGTAAACCTTTAGTGAAATAAATATAGCTTAAAAACGTTGGATGGAAGAATTAAAATGAAAATATCCCGTACTCTTCCAAAGTTATGTATAAAAACCTAAAAATCCTATGTATTCTGCTTCTAGGAGTTATTTTTAGCATACAAAGATTTGTGTCTAAATGTTCATTAAAATGCTGTTTGGTAAAAAAAAAAAATGCTGTTTGGTATAGTAATTGGAAACAACCCCTGTGTCAACAACAGGAAGTTACTTAATGCATTTGTTAGATGGAATGATAAGAGTCATTTCAAGTAACCAAACTGTATACATGAAGATATTTTTTCTTGTCTAGAAGTGGGAGAAAGATTCTTTTTTTTTCTTTTTTTTCTTTTTTAGATTCTTATTTATCCTGTTAAATATATTCTATTCAACAAGATCTTATTTTTAGTTCAAATAAAAATCCTACCTCTTTACACTGAGAAAGCTTTCCCTAAGCTTCTGGTAGCCTGTGTTTCTGTGTTAGGAGGCACAGGAAGAGATATTATACATTCTCATAACAAAGAATCTAGGAAAATAGAGTTTTAAAGATATTTGGACATATGAAACATTTAAATTATAACAACCAAATCAACCTCTAAGAATATAGCAGACCTATCATGGGATTTTGATAAAGCAGCAATAATATACTCACTATACACCATGAAAGGATAAAGATGCATACGTAGGGTGAAGATGGGAGACGAGAGCAGAACTAAATTAAGATCCATTGTCCTCACAGGAAATAATCAGCAATTCTGCTGATTACCGGTCCACAGTATCCTATGCAGCTGCACTTTTCTTCCTCCATGTTTTCTAATTGTGAAAGTCTAGTTCTAAAGAGGTTTCTGCAGATTTAGTCGAGCATTTGTTTCTAAAAAGGAAGTCTTTGCTACGGCAGAGATCCCCCTTTGAGGTGTTGGTGTACAAGCATCTGAAAGGAACATCTTTCTACCCAAGGAAAAGCTCAAGAATTTTGAAGATAATACTTGTTAAACTATGGATCTGAATACCCATTACTTTATGGGTATGTTTAACTGCTCACCTGGGACAGGTGAACTAAGGCAAACCAAGCCTGTGGGCCAAATCCAGCTGGATCACCACTTGCTTTTGTAAATAAGGTGGTTTAAAAAAAATTTTTTTTGTAAATAAGGCTTTATTGTAACACTGCTACACCCATTCATCTAGGTATTTTCTGCAGTTAACTATGGTTTAATTCAGTACTTGCATCAGAGACCATATGCCCCACAGAGCCCAAAATATTTACCATCTGGTCCTGTAAAGAAAAAGGTTCATAGACCCCTGGGCCAGAGCATTCTTTTGATATATATTTTAAATTAACTTAACAAAGGCATTGTTTAAGACATTTTCCATGGTATATGATTCTTATTAATCACTTGACACCCTAATAAAACGTAAGAGGGTTTTATTAGCAAAACTTTCCTTTGTAAGTAGAAAACAGTGAATTAAATCCTCATGTCTCCCAAATGCAGTTTCTTCTATTTGTTCTAATATTTTAATATTCTATTGAATATGATCACCTCCATTAGACATTCTCAATGAATATCCTACTGACGTGGAATTCTGGAATTTCAACTAACATCATGTCTTATTTGGAAACAGGTTATAGCTACTTTATATGAGTGTTGTTAACACTAAAACCCTATGGGCTACATTCATGAAAATAAATGGGCCTTAGTTTTTTCCATAAGGTTACATGTGAAATATCTTCATTAATTCAATTTGTGAATAGGTCATTTAGTTATTTTACTTAGTTGAGTAAAGATTTTCATCATTTTGGACATTTTTAATCAGATTATGATTTTTACCCTTAGATAAAATTGCTTCTGAAAGGAACCTAGAAAAGCATTTTAAACATTATGAAATAAGTCTGGATAAAAGCAAATGGAAAAATGCTTAATGCAGAACTGGACTATTTTTCTCTAAATATGTAGGTTTGGCCTCATTCAGAGAACATTCCTTAGTAACCACATCCCCCCAACACACACATACACCACACAACAGTTCAGCAAAATAAGTGCCATAACTTTCTGAGGCAATTAAGTAGGAAACACTGGTCACTATAGGCCAGAGTTTATAAATGGTTCTTAGTCTTAGGAAACCTTTAGCTGAACCATAATAGAACTATATTAACTCGAAGAATGCAAGATTAAAGAAAAAGCCTGTAAGAACCCATCAATCCAACTTCCAACCAATGCTGAAATTGCTTCACACATCTGCCTGATAAGGAACCAAATGCTGCTGTCACTTCTAGTAACAGAAAACTCAACTACCTTCCAGAAAACATTCATTTTCTTGGTTACTGTATGTGGCACCTGGTTAACACTGGTTGCTTATATAAAGCTGGTTGGTAATTGAAGAACACTTTGTAAGCCAGTTTTTTTTAGGTTCTTAGGATTAACTGTCTCAGACACCACATTAATAGATGGCACATATTATCTCCTCAAATTTTTACAATCTTATAAAATTATTATTCTCTTTTTATTGATTAAATAAACCCAGGGCATTGTACATATGTAGAACTTAATTACCTTTTTTTTCTTTTTTTTTGCCATAGATTCTTTCTATCCCAAAAGATATATAAAAATATATCTTAATTCCCTCTCTCTCTCCCTCTTTCTCTCTCTCTCTCATTTGCCAAATCCTAGTCATCCTTTGAGGCTCAGAATTCAAGTCTCTGCACTCTTGAAAAATCATGTTATGCTCATTAATCCTTCCTTTCTTGAACTCCTTGAGACCTTACGGTTTGCACTAAACAATTCAGCACCAAATCACAAATTGTCCTACATTTTCTAATTGCTTCATGTATTAGTCTACTTTTTCCAAACATTTGGCTTACTAATATCTTATTTCATTCTACTATTGCTTTCAAAGCATTTTGTGACTTGATAGAACTTTTGTCTGAATTTTAAGAACATGTATTTCAAATGGCTTTAGCTACCAACTGAAGAGCTGCCCATGGTTTAATCTCCCTATGTTGCAATACCTATGTTTACACATCCTTGTTTTTCATTTTTGTTTTCAGTCATATAATTGGTCTTCCTCTTGCTTTTCAGGGATCAGTTACAGGAACACACCATTTTTCTTCTTGGTGCTAGGCGGAGGGTACCATGGCTGAGTTATTTTTTATATTGCCAAGAGCAATTGATTGGTGCAATGTGAAAAAGAGACTCTTTGTCCTAGTAAATCGAGATGACATTTAATAATCAATCATAGTATTATATTTGTGACATCTCATGGTCACAGAAGATAGTTCATATGTTTTTCTCGTGGTTATAACTGGTTGTGGCTTAACTTTCAGAGAAAAGCAAATCAAAATGACAATGAGATATCACCTCATACCTACTATTGGAAAAAACAAAAGCTAACAAGTACTGGTGAAGATGTAGAAAAATTGGAACCGTTGTGCACTGTTGGTGGGAATGTAGTGCAGCCACTATGGAGTATCGTGCAGAGCTTCCTCAAGAAAATAAAAAATAGAGCTATCACATGATTCAGCAATCCTCCCAGATATTTATCCAAAAGAATTGGTATCAGGATCTCAGAGAGAAATCTGCACTGTCTTGTTTTTTGCAGCAGCATGCACAGCAGCTAAGATGTGGAAACAGCCTAAATGTCTACTGACAGATGATGAATGGGTAAAGAAAACGTGGTGTATACATACAATGGGATATTTATCATTCAATTTCACTTATGTGAGTGAGGAGTGTGAGATGAATAGATGATAGGAGAGAATAGAATGGGGTTGACAGAGGTGGGCTGGGCAGGGATTGGGGAGCTGCTCTTCAGTGGGTTTCGAGGTACAGTCATGCAGGGTGAGCGCGTCCTGGAGATCCTACAGGATCCTGATGCTTACACGTAGGTGTTGTGCACTCGGAAACGTAAGATCCTGTGCTAACTGCTCCAAATCTTTCAAAATAAATGACTATATTGATCACGTTGACCTTGGCAGTGGTATTACGGGGATACGCCTATGTCTAAACTCATCAGAATGGACGCATTAAATATGTGCAATGTTTAAATATTTGGTATTGGAATATTTAAATATTTCAGAAAGCTGAAAAAAGAAGGTATGGATGAGTTCGTTGTTTAGGGTCACGGATACTTCTGTCTTTGAACCCTCAATCTTAGCAGCTCTGCAGTATTTGACTAGCTTATCTAAAGGCGAGTGAGCAGTGGGAACGAAGGGATCCTTAGAGGCACATTTTTCACTTATGAAAACTGACAAAGACAGACTCAGCTAAAATAAGTCCTTTCGGACTCAACGGAAAAGCTACTAGGTACAGTTGACCTGGTTTCTAAAAATTTGGATTTAAATAAAAAACCCTTTGATTATGTGCAATCCTGTTTGTATTTCAGACTCATATTCTTTTTTTTTTTTAATATTCTAATAACTGTAACACAAACCACTTGAAGTCTCTTGGCAATTCCTTCTGCATTCACCATCTTGTTTCTGGAGAACTAACTAGGTTTCTGTTAAAAAAAAGAAGGCTTTCATACAAATTATTTTAGAAATTTACTAGAGAGGAAGTTTGTTTAAATTCTATATAGCACCTAGCAATTAGTGAATTGTGAATGTTTCGTAGAATTAGAGGGAACACATGTCTAGTAGTGGAAGGGGCTTCCTCATGATGTTATTGACCTGTTGTCATCCGACCTCTGACAATGCCATGTTCAATTTCATATCTTCTAAATTTTAATTTAAAATACAAATTAAAGGGATTGTGTCAATATTGCTAATTTTCAATAGGACAAGCTTTTTTTTTTTAAAGGTTTTATTTATTTATTCGTGAGAGACACAGAGAGAGAGGCAGAGACACAGATGAGGGAGAGGCAGGCTTCCTGTAGGAAGCCTGACGTGGGACTCTATACCAGGATCCCGGGGTCCCACCCTGGGCCAGAGGGAGCCACTCAACCACTGAGCCCCTTGGGCGTCCCAAGGACAAGGGTTCTGACAGATGCTACAAGTGGAAAACTTCTACACTCTTAGTCCACTTCCATTGTTTAGCCTTTTATTGGTTAGGCAGCGGAATCCTCTATTTCAACGCCCTGATGGCAGCTGCATGTTCCGTGTGCCCTACACAGAACTGGACTAACTAAAAAAAATCTGAAAATGTTTTTCAGAAAGATAGTGAGTCACTGCCTGATCAAATATAAGAATATTTGATAATGTCAATTTCATTTTTTTAAAATTTTTTTTAAATTTTTTTAAAATTTTTATTTATTTATGATAGTCACACACACACACACACAGAGAGAGAGAGAGAGAGAGAAGCAGAGACACAGGCAGAGGGAGAAGCAGGCTCCACGCACCAGGAGCCCGACGTGGGATTCGATCCCGGGTCTCCAGGATCGCGCCCTGGGCCAAAGGCAGGCGTCAAACCGCTGCGCCACCCAGGGATCCCTCAATTTCATTTTCATGTTCTTTCTGCTTTACCTAAAATTTTCTATTTTCTGCTTCATCCTGAAGTGTTTTTTTCTGGTGATGAAAGGCAGTGAACACACACTAAATATACTCTTGAAATACAAAAACATGGTTATTTTAATGGCTCTTTCAGGGCTTGGAAGTAAATGATGTATGTTATTCCTAAAATCTATCTTATAATTAAGTTTTTCAATAAAAAGTAAGAAATTGTTAACGGAGTTCTATTATGATACAAAACTCATACCTATTAAATGTATAAGATAACAGGAATTTCACTGGACGGTTACATTCTTTTTAGGCAATTCCTCTTTAGTTATGAGTTACACAAGCCAATAGGAGTCCACACTATGAATTTGAAAGTAAAAAGCAAGGAAGAAGTTCAGAATTATTTACATATGTTGAGATTATCTATTTGTAAAGCTGAATACATGCTGGAGGAAGATTACTACAATTTTTCAATATTGATCCAGTGGAAATTGTAGGGCTTCAACTTGCACCTATGAAACTATGTTCCTTGTCATCAAGAAATGTGTTAGTTTCCGTAAAGTGATGCAGTATCTAGATTACTGTTATTCATGTCTTATTGCCATTTACCAAAAAGTAAAAAACCTTAGGAGTTCAACCAATTAGTTACCGAGTACTTACAATGTAGAAAGTACCATAAATACTGTAAATCTGAAATAAAATGAATTTATAGGAATTCCATTCTTTAAATCTAGGTACTAATGTGCAAAAAAGTTTGTATTCGTATACACCCCAATTCACTCCAATATAAGACAGTGATAAAGGAAAAAAGAACTCTCCATAAACCAACACAGTGTATGAGACTGAACAACTATCAGAACCTGGGTATTTTCACAAGTTCCTTGTGTTTTGCCCCTATTAAAGGATAGTAGACTTGCTAGCTTCTCGATGTCCCCAAATAAACCCCTTCATTATCTAAACTCCATATTCCCTAGACATGAGTATGAAGAATCCTATTTCTGTTATGATACTGGAGTTGACAAAGTAAAATTTCATTTCCCTTTTGTCTCCATCCCGAATCCTGTATTATACTCAAACTACACAGATTAACCACAGTTATCTCTAATTTAGGGAAGGAAAAGTTGACTATTTACGATTTAGTACGTTCCAGATACTGTGTTAGGCAATTTAGTGTTTTCTCTTATTTGTCAAAACATCTCAGTAAGGTAAATTTTCTACAGATGACAAAGTTAGATCAAGGAAGAAGTGATTAGTAGTAGATTTGCTGTGCAGATAATAAGCCAGTAATGAGGAGAAGAACCCGTGTGTATGTTATTTTACTTCCTTATCGCGTTAGCACAGGTTCTTCTTTTTTTTTTTTTTAGCACAGGTTCTTAATTTTTAAAAGATGTTTGGAAATATTCATTAAATCAGGGAACCATAGTGAAATAGATAGAATGGATGGAAAAGGTGCAGGAGACAAGATACAGCGGATTGAAGTTGGGCACACTTTTCTACACTCTTCCCATTGAGAGATGCAATATATGTCACCTCCCCTTGAATTTGAGTGATTGCTAGGACATTTTTTCCCCCTCAATTTTAAAGAAAACAAACTTTTTACTTGGAATAATTTTAGATTTACAGAAAAGTGGAGAAGATCTATTGCCGTGGTACATCTGTCCAAACTAACGAGCCAACCTTGGCACATGACTCCTTCTTTTTCTTGAGGTATGGTTAACATATGACATTATGTTAGTTTCAGATGTGGAAACTAACATATGTTAGTTCACATTTGTGATCCATATTTGCAAATATTGTGAAATGATCACAATAAGTCTAGTTGACGTCATCACGACACATAGTCACAAATTTTGAGAAATCGTGACATTTGTGACAAGAGGGTGGGGGTGGGGGGACCTGGAGAGGATTATGCTAAATGAGTTAAGTCAGACAGAGAAGGACAAATATTATTTTTCACTTATTTACATATATCTACATACATATTTACATACATTAATATTTCACAAATATTATTTTTTCACGTATTATTTCACTTGCAGAGGAATCTAAAAAGCAAAACAAAAAAAGCAGGGTAGAAACCAATCTACAAATAGGGAGACCAAATTGGTTGGTTGGCAGAGGGGACAGGGGTAAGGGGATTGGTAAAATGGGTGAAGGGGAGTGAGAGGTGGAACGAATAAGGTACCGGAATGACAGGCATGGAACAGGGAACACAGTCGATGATGCTGCAATGGTATCATACGGTGACACGGGGCCGCTCCCTCTGGGGTGAGCAGAGCGTCAGGTGCGCGGTTGTCCAATCCATGCATCCTACACCTGGAATTAATGCAACACTGCATGTCAGGTAAAGTTCAAGTAAAAACAACAACGAGGGCCACCTGAGGCTAAGGCTGACCTGCCTTTGGCTCAGGTCATGATCCTGGGGTCCTGGGGCATCATTAGAATTAAATAAAATGGCCAATGGAAAGGGCACAGCATATAACACAGTAGTTGCTTAATGTTAACCCGCTTCCCTTTTCTTATCTCTGCAGGCTAAATAATGAGGCATCCAGAATGGGCCTGGTTCTACTTTTTTTTTTTTTTAAGATTTTATTTATTCATTCATGAGAGACACACAGAGAGAGGCAGAGACACAGGCAGAGGGAGAAGCAGGCTCCATGGAGGGAGCCCGATGTGGGACTCGATCCCAGGACACCCCCTGAGCCCAAAGCAGCCGCTCAATCAGGGAGCCACCCAGGTGTCCCCCTGGCTCTGTACTTAAGGGGGGACTCAATGAGGACCTGAGAATGTCAAGTCGTGCTCTGTGGTCTGCCCACCTTTATTGCTGATATTGTCAGGCAGATTGGCCAGAAAAACCCCAGATTGGCCATTTTCTGGAGGGACGTATGGCAGTTGTAGGAGTGAACAAGAATACAGTGTAGACAACTGACTCCCCACACCCATTTAAATGTCAGTGTGCCCAGCAGGATATTAGCAAGAGATAGATTTTCTCTTCTTCCTTTTTATAAACAAGATTAAATACATATAATATCACCGCGTCTTACTTCTGTGACTTGCCCCTCATCTTTATTTCTTTAAACTTTCTTTCTTTTTCCCTTTTCCTTTCCTTAAAAAGTATTCTCTCTAAGGTAACTTTTAAATGATTTTGGAATCTTAAAATGCCTTTCTGCAGATTATAAAGGAGGCTGATAGTTTGTGTTGCAGTTAGACCCATTTGGCTACCAGGGATGGAAACTCCTATGCCTTGAATAATGGGAAATCATTTCAGGGATCAGGAGAGGAGGCAGGGAGTTTAGGGAAGGCAAGGGAGGGACCTAGCGAGGGAATCGTGTGCGGGGTGAAACCAGACCGCAAGCTGAGCGCTCTGAAACGGGACCTTCTTTCTTCTCTTGTGCCTACGATTTGGAAATTACTTTCCCTGCTGCTGCTGCACGTATCCCACCGTGGACGGGCCCAGCTTGGTCTCTACATAGAGACCCTACTGATTGCATTTTCTGTGGATTTCCTTGCACCCCACATTACATAGACCTCTTGTCTCCCTCTTGGTCTTTCTCTAGGCAGCCTTTCAATTCAGCGAAGGACTTTTCCAGTTGCTACTGTGGAGGTCATCTTGCAAAGACGCACGCAGAGGCCTCGGCAAAATCCAGGAAGTGGCTGCACCTGGGCTAGAGCTGCAGGTTAGGAAGGTGGATTGGGGCAATTTCGCTTAAAAGAAACTGTAGTCCTGACAGGCATCAGAAGTGGTATATTTAATACATTTTTGAAATTTTTAGGGATATTCTTACCTACTTATTAACCAGAATTATAATTAGCTTATTTGCTGTGATTCTTCTAGCTGCCACCTACACCAGGAAAGCTTTCCTTACTCTCTCATTCAAAGACTTAGTTTTTATCGAGTGGCCTTATAATTGCCTGGTGTCTCCTCTTTTGGACTAAAACTTAATTGAGGATATAGATTATGTTATTATTTTATTAAATCCCCATTATGTCTGCCATAGGGACAGTAGAATAAATAAATATATATAAATATATTTATAATATATAATATAATTATATATATTTATATTATTATATATAATATATATAATAAAATATATTATATATAATAATAAATATAATATAAATATATATATGAGCATGTATATGTATATATGTGAACCTTGAATGAGTATAGAGGATAAAACATACTTGATTTTCATGTCCATGAAATATCCACTTAAGAGATACAATAAATGTCCTATGTAATTTCATGTTTTAAAACCTCAACTTACTACCTGCCACCAGGGGTGAGAAACAATATTCAGCATTATCACTAAGTCACATGTCCTGAACTGAGTGACTCTAAGATAAATGCTCAATTTTTAAATGATTACTTTGAAGACGATTGAAGTTCTGCACCCCTTTTCTGCATATTTGTATATGTTCGGAACAGTTTCTCTATTATTGAAAAATGTAGAGTTTTTATTATTGGCTGGCTCTGTCGTTTCTCCTAACCAACTATTTGACAGAAAAAAAAAAAAAAAACATTTCCTCAAGTTGGCATATTTTTCCCAGTTCAAAAATGTGCTGGTGACATTCTGAGCTAATTTTATTTTTACCAGTCAAGAAATTGTCCTTTTCACTGAGCAGCTTTATTGTCACGGAAGACGAAGTGGGGATGTCAAGAATAAGAAAACATGTCAGACACTTTGTACTCTCTGTCGCTGGGTCATTCATTTACTCAGTCATTCATGAGGCGGGCTCACTCTTTTAGAAGCAAGAGGCCTAATTTGCATTTTTCATATATTTAAAGGAACTAATTACCGAGAGAACAGCCAGAAAATATAAAACTCAGCCTGGTGTCATAGCAAACGTGAAGGCAAAACATGGCAGTTCTTCCCTCTTCAGAACTGTCTGGGGTTCATGATCTGAATGCCCAAGATGCACTGGAAATATCTGCAAAGACGGTTTTTCCTGCCACCGATGCCAGATATTTGTTGCGTTACTCTGCTCAGGGTCTAACCACAGACTTTTATGAAAATCCGGTATCGTAAAATCGGTTTCTCAGGCACAATAGGGACATACTAAGAGTGGGTGTGTTTTCTCTTTCCAACCAGTATAATCCTAATCTTTGCCCCAAGGTCAGTTCGACCTTGACCTTGGGTCATATGTCCAGGGGCTGCACAACTGCAGGAAGATGTTACTTGGAAAAAATTGAGTTTCATAAAAATGATATTAGATATATTAATAAAAAAGATGAATGGTAGTCATAATATAATGATAACATTTTATGTTCTTGCTGTGTATCGGCAGGTCATATTCTAAGTGTTTTGTATGGAATAACTCATTGTTAGGTAGAGAGGATATGGCGTGGGGTCAGGGTAAGCAGCTTGCCTACGCAGGGACAATAAGAGAGTAAGTCAAGTGAGCACTTGACTCTAGGGCAAAATTTAAGGACGCCAAAAAATTGAGAAACCAAGGTCAGTAATAATGAACAAAATGAATTAAAAATCAAAATCACAGAAGTCTGTGATAAGCAAAATTACAAAATTCTAAATAACGACGGATTACTGTTTATTTGTCTTATGATCCCGTGTTATCATTCAACTGGAGAAGTAGCTTCCAACCATCTCACTGTTCCTGATGTGCATGGTGGTCGAGATCCCTTGCTGGTCCATCTGTGAGGTTGACAGCGGTGTGCAAACAGATTTGGCAATTTGGGGACGTCCACCCGTCCGTCTAGCTCTCCTCTGTCTGCCGTCTACACACACACAGATATACCTGCACACACGTACACATACAAGAGCTCGTGTACGTGGGGCATATAGAGAACACATGCATTGTGTTTACTCGATTCAAAATATGGGAGACCCTATAGAAAAGTGTCCATAGAAACACGTGTTTTCTCCCTTTTGCCTCAAACTCCAGCTTGACCCAGCAGGACACGGCCTACGACCACCCACCCCGCCAGGCCCTGGCATATTTGGATTTAAACCCAGGTGGTCAAACATCAGAGTATTCATTTCAACACAAAGACAGCTGCTCTGTTGATAAGAAATGTGTACACTTTGCATTAAAAACACCGGTTTTGTTCCAATGTGTCTTAATTTCAAGTCAAAAATATAATGATTTGGTTGATGGTCAGCAGAATCACTGATTACTCACGACTTCTTTGCGGATATTTGTTACTTGAATATCCTTTATTGAAATGTGGCAGCGTGTATAGCTTCCCATCTTTCCTGGGACTGGTATATCTCCCCAAATTAAATTACTTTTTTTTTTAAAGATTTTATTTATTTATTCATGAGAGAGACAGAGAGAGACAGAGAGGCAGAGACACAGGCAGAGGGAGAGGCAGGCTCCATGCGGGGAGCCCGAGGGGTCCCCGGGGTCACGCCCTGGGCTGAAGGTGGCGCTAAACCGCTGAGCCACCTGGGCTGCCCTCCCCAAATTAAATTTCACTGATTAAAACACTGTTTCAAGAAAAGAAAACATATAATTTTAAATATTAGAAGTGTGACTGTCATCTGGACATTTTTAATGTTTAACTCATGAAATCAATAATATTCGACCTCAAATAATGTAGTCAACATGGTACTGGACCTATAGCCATCTCCCAAAGCAACACACCTCTGTGTCATAAGTGAAGCGTACACGTTTACGCTCATTTTAATGACTTTCTTAAAATAAATATTGAATAAAACACATATTAACGTATATCACATGACACGATTAATTTACAGTCATGTGTCCATTTATAGCATCATCCCTAAAAAGAAGAGTAGTTGGAAAAATAGTTTCTTCTAAAATTATATGATTTGGAGTTATTTCTACTCATGGCAGCTTTCATTTTCTTCTCTTTAATTAGTGGACGTTTGCCATATTAGTATTTTTAGTAGTTTATAGATATGTTCCCTTGTTAGCCTAACTTGCAAGTTAAATACTGCTTCAGCTAAACAAGTTCATGCAAGTTAGGTGTTTGTTTCTTTTTTTCTTTCCATGGTGTTTCTGGCAAATCCTTACCAGGAACTTTACATTTGTACAAAATCCAAAATATGTTTACGTTTGTGAAATACCTAATTTTCATTTTCTCTCGATTGAACATTTGATAGTATGCGTACTCTAAGGATTTTTTTCTGAATTGGGGGTTTCTGAGATGTTTTCTTTCTTTTGGTACCTTCTCTCTTTTTTTTTTTGTATTTTTTTTTATTGGAGTTTGATTTGCCAACATATAGCATAACCCTCAGTGCTCATCCTGTCACGTGCCCCGCTCAGTGCCCATCACCGAGTCACCCCATCCCCCCCGCCCACCTCCCCTTCCACTAACCCTTGTTCATTTCCCAGAATTAGGAGTCTCTCATGTTTTGTCTCCCTGTCTAATTTTTCCCTCAGTTCCCCTCCTTTCCTTATAGTCTCTTTCACTATTTCTTATATTCCCCGTATGAATGAGACCATATAGTGATTGTCCTTCTCCGACTGACTTACTTCACTCAGCATAATACCCTCCAGGTCCATCCACGTCAAAGCAAATGGTGGGTATTTGTTGTTTTTAATGGCTGAGGAATATTCCATTGTATACATAGACCATAGCTTCTTTATCCATCATCTTTTGATGGACACCGAGGCTCCTTCCACAGTTTGGCTATTGTGGACATTGCTGCTAGAAACATCGGGGTGCAGGTGTCCCGGCGTTTCACTGCATCTGTATCTTTGGGGTAAATCCCCAGCAGTGCAATTGCTGGGTCATAGTCAACAGCAACGTCATGCACTACCACAAAAAAGAAAAAGAAAAAGAAAAAGAAAGCGAGAATATCACACCCTGTTTCCAGATAGTGTCTTCCCTTGTCTCTTTAACTAGATTGGTTTTTGGTTCATCTAAACCATCCGATTGTACTAGATGATTGAATATGTGCAGAGTTGATGCACTACTTGAGAATATCCAGTTTTCCCTTTTCTTCTCTTTTTTTCTACATTTGCATATACTGCTCTGCTCTCTCTGGCAAAGCACCAGGCTACTTCCAGACCTTTCAGTCTCCTTTGTTGCATCTTATCTTGTCCCTTGCTTCAGACAGAATGAGAACTTTCCAAAACAGGCTTATGAACCAAGTTTTTCCATATACTGTGTAATCAGCTGACCTATTTCAGATATAGCTTTTTTGTTTTCTGTCTCCGCAACATTTCCTACACTAACATGCGGATATATTTTCACGCAGAGATATTTGTATGCCATGGCCCAAAAGGTTATTTTGCCTCCTGGTTTATGGCACGTATTTTTGGATGTTGTTAGTTACTCCAGCTTCTTGTGCACTATGTTCTCCTTTAAGTTGGGTGGCTTGTTATTTTTCTGAATGTGGCCTGTGATTTTTTCACACCTCTGTGATCTCATTTGCACCAGCTGCCTCTCCTAAATATGGACTTCGTCTGACATGCTTACCGTGATGTCCCATAATCACGCCCCGGTCTGTTCTTCATCAGTAGGCTCAAGATGCTTACCGTTAGACTCATCCCGGCCTCTGGACTCCTTCCTTGCGGGCCTTCTCTGTATCCCGTAGTGCTTTAATATTTCCTCTTTACACAGCCTCTCTCCTCATAGGCTATCAACTAAACGAGGACCATGGCACCTGTGTATTCCTTATAATACGTGACACAGCTTCTATTTTATGATACAATTCATCCACATCAGGAGATGAAGACCATATACACTGTTAACTAGAGGCTTAAGAAGGTTGCACGTGAAGGTGCTGTCATTCAGAGAGGTAGTGAAGACAATTCCTTCCTAAAACTAGGATTTGAAACCTGGCTGACATCATGCGGCCTGCATCTGATGGGAGGTTCTGAAAATTGCAAAGCATCTCTTCCCTTTGCTAGCTGTGATTACAACAGCTCCTTCCCAGAGGTGCATGTTTTCTGCTTCATACAGTGTGTAGGACACTGTGTCAGCCAGATTCATACAACTTCTGTTGCTTAAAATATCATTGAATTAACACAAAGATTTCTGAGGGCTAAGAAGCAGAATACATATCTTACCTGTTCTTACCTTACATATAAATTTAGTTTCTATTTTTAAAATATTCATTTCATATCTAAGCCTTTTGCAAATGGAATACTAATGCCACGGACAAGCCCTCATCTTGAATACTTCACGGTGAGAAAATGTTTCTGACTCACCTGCTTGCCCTTCTGTGGAGTGGTAAAAATTTTACCAAAATTGCTTAGATTTTGAACAAAGTGCTCAAAGAGGATTTTTAAAATAGGTCAATCCCGAGACTTGAACTGTATTGCTTCAGAAGAATTTATTAAAACCATGTGAAGCTTTATGAGTAATATGATTAATTCATAAAACCCATATTACCAGCGGAATGGCCAGTGAATAAAGCTGAGCAGGTGCAAAGTACGAGAAAACTTGAAAAAATATAATAAAAAATGTGAGCATCTGTTGATGAAAAGCTAAGCGTATAAGATAACTTGAAGCTGAGTCACCCATATGGAAAGTAGCTGTATTGACCTTGGGTAGTGGGTAGTATCCCTGGGCCTACAAGAGGCACTGCTAGACTTTTTAGCTCAAACGCACTGTGATGAATCGGTTTACTGAGGTAGTGCGGGGGCCCTCTTGTAGGCATGGGGAATCTGGCTGTGAACATTCATCTCTTTTGTTTCGTGGGCCTCTACTGCTTCTTGCATATGGGGTCATGCATTCCAGATTGAAGAGGGATAAATGCATAGCTCTGCGAGAAAAGGAAATACGCGATACATCTGAAAAGGATCTAAAAGGGGGCCTTGATCTTCAGACAGCCGATAACATAGCACTCAAGAAACTTTCTATAAACAATAAAAGGTTTCTGGAAAGGTAAAGTTAGGGTGTAATCAAAAGTTTTCATTTGCACTTTTATTTCTTTAAGTCATTTGAAGTCTTTTTATGCTCAAATACCCAAGTAATAGATCATTAACTGTAACTATGTTTGTTCCTTTCATTGCACTTCTATTTTAAGCATAACAGGGAATCGAATGGCACATTACCAAAGGGTAAAAACTAGGGCAGGTGAAGGATCCAGGGCAGTCTGAAAAGCTATTTTGCATCATTAAGATTCTGCTAAATATTTAGAGATAGAGGTGGGAGGGGGATACACCACCATTTTCCCCTGAGAAATCTAACATTTATCACATTCGTATCACGTTAGGAATGTGATCCTAATCAGAAAGAACTCTTCAAAAGATGGAAAGAGTATTTATTAGGTGATTGAGTTGATTTAAGTTTGTATAGCGATCAAGAAACATGGCAACCTGGTTTCAATCTCTGTCAACTGATGGGAATCTAGTCAAGGACAGCTGGAAAGTGCCTCTGGGGAACACGGCTTACAGACCATCTAAAAGGCATCTTAGGGTTTTAGCACCTTCAATGCTTCTCCATTTGGCACAGCTCCCCTCTGCATTAGGGATTTAGAGCGAGTCCCAGACCAGTAGGTGTAGAATCTAAATTAAACCTAACACAGCCAAGGGCTATTTATATTCTGTAGAAAGGTGAATAATGGGACAGAGAATAAGCTCTGAAATTTTATGAAGCACCGAATCAATATTGATAGACTACCAGGAAAAAGAAAATCTTCAGGACGTCTTCTTGTTAACTAGATGACGAAATCTGTTTTATAGACCTGTGATTTGTTAAAGGCGGGTAACCTCATATTCTGTTCCCCTTTGTTCTCACACTGAGTACTCTAGTTCCTATGCAAGTTCATGTTGTTGACCAATTAACAATGAGGGGAATAAAAAGTATGCAATAAGAAAGCAAGACATTTTTGCTATCGATTGGAATATTAAAAGCTGGAGTAGACCCAAGATTAAGAAAGACATTATGGATATAAACAGTAAAATCAATCTGAATTTAAGATATTTTGGCTGTTCAATGTTCTGAAAACCAGATTCAGAAAACATTTTTCCTATATTTATAAAATGAAACTTTGTTCTATAATATATCCATGTACACTTGGAATTGAACACATGAGCTTTAGACAAATGGCATAGCTATCCTGGTCTCTATCAGTAGTACCACAACATGGTTGTGGAAGACTGTGATAGCCCATCTTTTTTTAAAAAAAAATTGTATTTAAATTCAATTAATTAACCTATACTGTATTATTAGTTTCAGAGGTAGAGTTCAGTGATTCATCAGTCTTTGTAACACCCAGTGCTTGTTTCATCACATGCCGTCCTTAATCCTCATCACCCAGTTACCCCGTACCCCCACTCCCCTCTCCTCCAGGGACCCTCAGTTTGTTTCCTATGATTAAGAGTCTCTTTTGGTTTATTTCCCTCTCTGATTTCATCTTGTTTTATTTTTTCCTCTCTTCCTCTCTTCTCCTATGATCCTCTGTTTTGTTTCTTAAATTCCACATATTAGGGAAGCCATACAATAATTATCTTTTTCTAACTGACATTTCACTCAGCATAATGCCCTCTCATTCCATCTATGTCATTGCAAATGGCAAGATTTCTTTTTTTGATGGCTGAGTAATATTCCATGGTATATATACACCACATCTTTATCCACTCATCTGTTGATGGACGTGGGGGCTCTCTCCATAGTTTGGCTCTGGTGGACATTGCTGCTGTGAACATTGGGGTGCAGATGCCCCTTAGGATCACTACATTTGTATTTTTAGGATAAAGACCCAGTAGTGCAATTGCTGGATTGTACGCTAGCTCCACTTTCAACTTTTTGAGAAACATGCATATTGTTTCCAGAGTGGCTGCACCTGGTTGCTACCTTTTAAGACAACAATTTCAAAGAAACTTGAAAATATACTTCAAATTTCCAAACATTTTTCTCTTGTTAACCTGATATTGTATAAAAAGGTCCAAATCGATCTAACTAATTTTTGTTTTAAAACCATATAGCTCTGTGAGATAATTTTTCACTCACATATTAAAATATAGGAATGCTAGGAAAATACTTTTTTTGGAAATATACTTAGAATGTTTTTGAAGTAAAGAAATATATTTATACCTTATAGAAAACATATTATGTTCTTCCACTAAAGATTTATCCTAAAGATTTTTTTAGGTAAAAAAAACTCACGGGACTTGAACTCACTCCTTTGAGATCAAGACCTGAGCAAGATCAAGAGTCAGATACTTTAACTAGTGAGCCACCCAGGTGCTCCTAACTAAAGATTTTTATACAAAATTATATATAGTTTTAAACTTTTTTCTTTGTAATATACAAACCAGCCAGAAGTAACCTTAAAATCTTAATATAAGAAAATTCAACCCAGTTTAAAAACCACAAAATAATAGTTATTTCAAAACAATGTTAGGTATCTACATAGCAGCTGAGCTTTCAAAGTATCTCTGCATATACAGTCTTATTTCATATTCCCAGAAGCCATATGAGACATTTTTATTTCCATTCTGCAAATGAGAAATCTAAGGCTCATGATGATTGAAAGCCTTTTTACATAGCAAGAACTAGAGCAAGAATTTGAATCAAAGTCACCCGATTGATTGTCCAGTGCACTTGGGTGACCTCATATGACTTTGACATGAGCCATGCAAATCTCCTGAAACTAAAAGCTTTTATAATTTGATTAGTTGAATACTTTTCATCGTTTTTATATAAAAGTATATGCGAATTATAGACATTTAAAAATAGTGAGGCAAAAGGAAGCTAGTAAAATTCTCTAGTTATCTCACACCACTCAGCCATGACATGCTAATACTAGGTGAATTTTCTTACAGGCTCAGTAACAAACCTATATATGCATTAAAAAATTTATATTTTTTAATATAATTTTATTATATTAAATGTAATGTAATTACATCTTACATGGCAATAGATTACAATTTACATACTACAATTTACATATTACAGGATTACAATTTATATACATACTCCACTTAGTGATGTCATGACCCTCCTTCCATATTATCACATATCCTACAAAATCATTTATAGAATCTTTTTTCTATTATTTTTTTTCTCATTACATTTAATAATGTCATGTAAACAAAAGGATCTTCTACATCCTTTACATCATGGGCCTTACAGGAAAAAAAAAATTCTCCATTGCCTAACTCAAAATTCAAGCTCCAGAAGACATGGATTTCCACTTTGTGCTGAGTTTCGCAGGAGCCTTAAGAATCAGCAAGCATACTGCTTAGTTGTTTCTCACAGGAGATGGGAGGAGGTGAACAAGATGGAAGATTTCAGAAAGCAAAGTCAAAAGGGTTTAATGAAGCTCATTTCTCAATGAGATGTGATAAATGGCAGATACATTTGTCTCAAAGCCAGCCATTCCTTTGATAACTTATACAGATATTTTTAGGGCAGTGTACATGCAGAGATTGTGTGAAATTTGTGAAATTTGTGAAAACAAATTTAAATTTTCTAAGTTGCCAGGCAAAGGAATCACTGAATATTCACTGAGTACTCATTATACCTTAAAATATTAGCATTAACATTTATAGAAATAGTTAATGTAGTTTTTTGTAGCAGGAACCATATTTTCTTAAAATACATATCATCCTACTTAAGGATTGCCAGAGTCCCAGTTAGTGTGAGACTGAGGGTTTTTCAAGATGTGGGACTACACGGACTAAATTAGGGAATGTCTGGAACAACCAGATGGCTGGTCGCCTTACCTGCCTTGTTCTTGCTGTCTAATTAACAGATAAATAACTGGGATATGGTTGGAAGTGTGAGAATAAAGTTCTGTAGGCAAATTAAAAATCAAAACTGTATCAAGATAACAAGGGCCATAAGCAAAGACGGGCTGCTGGTCAGTCTAGGAAGTCCTCTCAGAGAGAGTTTGGTTTCCTAGAGTTTCACGGAAGGTCATCTCCTCGTCACAAAGGCATAGCCCTCTACACTTGGCATTTAGTATTTGTGGCAAATTAAGTCCTCTTTAGGGAATCCCTAAAAAACACTGAGTTTCTTTTAATCTAATACTGAAAACAACACATTCAAACCTTCAATAAAAATTATGCCTTTTCAGGGATTCATTAAAGTGAATTATAACATAAGAAATAAATCTGTCTCTGATCATAGATGACATGCTTATCTACTTGGAAAAGCCCAAATAATCTACCAGGAAAGCTCCTGGAATTAGTGAGTTTAGCAAGGTCACTGGATATGAGGTCAATAGGCAAAAATCAATTGCCTATCCATGTGTTAGCAATGAATAATTGGAATTCAAAATTTTAATAATAATAATTATAATAATGCCATGTTGACACCAAAAAAAGAAATACCTACTACTATGCTCAGAATGTTTGTAATATCCCCCTCCGCTGACTCCACCCTGTCATGTGTTGATGGCATTAGGAGGTAAGAGCTTCAGGAGGTCCTGAAGGTGGAGCCTTCATGAACAGCATCAGTGTTCTTATTAAAGGCCTCCCCTCTTCCCTGAGGGCTTGTTTTCTCCCTTCTACCATGTGAGGTCGCAGCCAAAAGTACTGGCTAAGGGCCAGGGGGAGGGGCCTCCCCATAATGTGACCATGCGGACAACTTGATCTTGGACTTCCCAACCTCTAGAACTATGAGAAATAAATTTTTGTTGCTTATAAGCTGCCACGTTTGTCGTAGTGTAGCCAGGGCACGGGATGCAAAAGCAGCTGGCTCTGGGGGTTCTGAGAAGAACAGGTTCAGCTACTCACCAAGGACAGAATCCAAAGGCAGGGAGATGTCTGATGGTGCAACAAGGAAGGGGTTCATTTCAGCGAGGCCAACACTGGGAAGATGGTGGGCTGGCAGGTCAAAGACTTCTCTAAAATGCCAAGAATACGGATTTATAGAAGGAAAATGTGGAGCAAAGGTGGGCATTGTCCATGCAGTGTAGGCAGTGAAAGTCGAATCCATCATGATCTTGGAGTCAATCACGCCTTGCTGGTTCAGGGCAGTCCTTATTGCTTGAGCATGTATTTTCAGCAGCCAGCAGGGGATGCTTTGCTTAGAACCAGAGGGGAGCTAGAAGGAAGAACTCAATGAGAAGATTCAAGGTCAAATGGAGGCGATCAAAGGCTCTTTCAATAGCAGCCTGGCTGGGCTAAGAAATCTAGGTGCAAATCTAACAAAATACAATTTGTGTAGTGAAAAATGTAAGACACCAACGAAATACACCAGCGATGACCTAAATAAATAAAGAGATGTACTTGTGCTCATGGATTGGGAGACTTAGTGTCGTCAAAATGTCACTTTCTTCTCAGCCTGATCTATAAATTTGATGCAGACTTAATCAAAATCCTCGCAGTATATTTTGTAAACATAGACTAGCTGATTTTTAAAATTTACAAGTGGTCCAGATACAAATGGCAACGTATGCCCCTGATGGGAGTATCTGCGTTTGTTTTTATTTTTTTCATTGGATGTAGTATTTCAAACACACAGTGTAACTGAGTCAATTTGACATAGTTTCATGAATAAAGTCAATACTACTGTTACTAATACTCAGATTAATAGACGGAGCAATCACCACCAACAAAGTCATCGCTGTCATAAATCATGTCCATATGTGCCAGGTTTTATTACAGGACCTTCTCGACAATCCTTTAGATTTTTCATCAGCCCTGTCACCATAGGATCCTTATCAGTAGAGCTTAATAGGAACTCTTGATCATTGGCAAGGTCCCCCCACTTCACTGGATGGTGGTTCCCTGACACGAGCCTTTGGATTCTGTGAGTCGCATGTGCCTGTGTTCTGGCCCCTGAGACGCTCTCTCCAACCTGACTCCACCACAAATGACCATGAGTGACCATCGCCACTGACGTCAGCACCTGCATCCCCTGGCTTCCTCCACTTTTCCGGTTTCTGATGCGACTACCATGTGGTAGGACGTGGACACACATTTTCCATCCACTGCCAGAAGGGCCAGGCTGTCTCCACATAATGCCAGATTTGGGATAAAAGATGGGAGGGAGCTGATAGGTAAGTTCCTTCTCTGTTCCTCTCCTGCAGGGACTTCCGAGACATGGTATTTCTGCACAGACTGCTCAAGCCTAGCCTGTGTGGGGAAGTGAGTATCTGCATTTCCCTTAAAAAATAAAAAAGATTTTATTTATTTATTCATGAGAAACACACAGAGAGAGAGAGAGAGAGGCAGAGGGAGAAGCAGGCTCCCTGCAGGGAACTCAATGCAGGACTCAATCCTGGGACCAGGATCAAGCCACCCAGACATCCCAGTACCTGCATTTCCTTATGAAACAGTGACCAGTTTGAAAATGTATTATATTTGCTTCATATATTTTTCTCTGCTTCAAATTTTTTTTCTTTTTTTTCTTCTCTGATATTCAAACTCACAGTAAAGAAGTAGCATTTACGTTTTTTCTTCACACTCTTTTCTAAGAAAATGACTAAGATGACTATTTAAGCTATTTTTTTTTTTGCCTTTTGCATTTCCTACAAGGTCATCACACAGTTCGTCCATTTCCATCATAAATTCTGTTATTATAAAGCCATTTGAGAAAAATCAACATCACTAAATACTGAGTACTTCAATTAATTGATACAGCATAACTCCCCCTTTATGGGGGTTTTCTTCAGTGTCAATAAGTAAATATTTCATAATCTTTTGATAGATTTACTCCAAGGTACATGACATTTTTATGCTATTTTAAATGGTGACTCCTCTTTATTTCTCACTCATTGAGCTGATGTGTGGAATGCAGCTAATTTTTAGATATTGCTTTTAAATCCTGCATACTTGCTAAACTTGCTGATGCATGTTCACACAGGCATGAGCGCACACACTCCCCCGACGCACACACTCCTTTTTCTGGCATATTAGACTATCTAGACTCTCCAGTAACATATTAAATAGCAATGGTGAAAATGGGAATCCACGCCTAATCTATAGGAGAAAAAAATTCAACCTTTAATTGAAAGATTTGCTCTAAGTTTCTTTCACCTATTTTTCATCAGGTTGAAGAGTTTACTTGGTATTTCTGGTTTACCAAAAATATCACGAATGGATCATAAATCTCATCATATACCTTTTCTACACAATATACTCATTTCATTTCTTGAATTTAAAGCAAAACTCACCGTGAGTTCCTGTGATACCCACAAGTGAACGGGATGTGATATCATCTGCTGCTGCTGCTGCACTTGCTTCGCTTATATTTTCTGTAGGGTTCTAAGGACAGTGTTGGCTTGGAATTTTCTTATATTGTTCTTATCACATTTTGACTCAAGATCAGACTCAGTTCTTATATTGAATTATAAAGTGCTCATACTTTTTCAATTCTATATTGTGTTATTATATCATAATATATTCTATATTGTATTACATTTTACAGTTAGTAAGCAATCTTTCTACCTCAAGTGTTTGGGGGGAACTTAACTAATGAAACCAGCTAGTCCTTCAGGAAGAGTTTTGCTTATTTGTTTGATCACACACACTAAGCATATTTAATAGTTCTAGAATTATTCATTTGTTTAAATTTCTATCTGTGTCAGTTAGGGTGATTGTATTTTTAGTTCACTCATTTAATTTTCGTTTTCTAATTTGGGGCATTAATTGGTTCCTAATCCCCTTTGGTTGATTTGTTGTTGAATACGTGCAACACCTCTTGCAATGATGTCTTCGTCTCTTCTGACTTTGGTTATTTGAAAGTTTTCTCACATTTTTTACTGTTCGCTCCTGCCTGAATTACCTCACTCTAATTAGACATCCCAAAATATGAACTTTTTTGATCCTTGCCATTGCCCATTCTGTACTTTATTAATGTTTTCTGTCTCTCCTCTACATTCTCCAGAATGTAGAAAAATAATATTGCTATTTTTCTAAATTTAACTTGTAAAATATTTTCTTTCTAATATGCCCATTTATCTATTTTAAATTCATCCCATTATTTAATTACATATTATTTTAATTAACACTCCAATGAAATGGTTAATTTTCCATGTTTTATCCTTTTCTCTTTGCTTTCAGATTGATTGTATACACCCTACTTCTCCACATACTAATTTAGAAGTCATATAGTGCTTTTATTCTTGTAAATGTTATCCCACTAATTACAGCATGCAGAACCCTCCTTGTACACTTCTGCTCATCTGATTGCAACATTAATCCACTTACATTCTCTCAATTGTGCCCTAATATTTACCAAATAAACCTAGAACCATGTGCTGGAATTTAAGCTTCTGATCTCTTTTTGACTTTTTCAGTCTTATCTACTAGAACTTTCTTCAATATCCATCATTCACCCTAGACTAAACTCTTCACTCTCCTTCCCTCTTTGCTCTGTTTCCTATTCTTCATTTTTTTCTTCTCTAATATCAAAAAATGGAATGATCCTATAGTCTTCAGTCCTTAGTTCACATAATGTCAATTTCTCATAGGCTTTCTTGGCCTCCAGTCGAAAGCTCAGCTCTCATTCCTTTCAACCTCTTGACTCTACATCTGTACCTCAATTTCAATCTTAAATTACCTTTCTTTGAGTACATGTCATTTTTCGTCTCCTAAAGAATATGCATGAGCCATCTTTGTATTTCCCATCATGCTTGGTTAATTGCCTTGCACGTAGTAAACGCAGTGGAAATGTAGAAGAATTGATTGAATAAATGAATAAATAAATAAATGATTCAGTTGGCATAGGATGATGCCACATTGTCCTTGGCTGATTAGAAATTGGCATCCATTCAGTGAACGCTCTAAATTGTTTCCACAACAAAGTAACATGCTTCATATAGTAGATAGTCGAGATTGATCCCATTAAATTGGAACAGCACCTGTTTCTCTTTTAATGTATTTTCAGGGCATATCAACCATGCTTGATAATGCAGCCTTGCTTTAATTGTTCTAAATTGGTTTGAGTCTACTGAAATAATAAATGAGGTAATTTTGTCTTCAAAGACAATGGACTTTAATGAGAATATTTCTGTATCTGGCAATTTGCAGTCATAATTTATTTATAGCAAGGCTTATGATTCATCATTACAATTTCTTTCAAATTTTGTGAGAAAAATCATCTCTATGAGTAGAAGAATCTTATTCTGGCAGCTGTTCTTCACTCGCTGATATTTTCTGCAAGATCTAAACTTAACATTAGCAGCTTTCAGCTTATTCTTTCTTTGTTTACATTTGAAATATGTTCGCCCTGTAAAAACAGTCTCATTATAAGAATGCAAGAAAGATATGTATGCAGTTAAAACAGACCCTGTTAGCAAACTCTAGTCTTCTCTTACCCTAGGTGAGTATGTTGGTAGAAGGTTACCTGTCCCTTTGGTGAGAATCTATAAAAGGAAACTGGATCAAATTATTTTTTTTTTTCCAAAAGGCTCATTGTGCCTGAAGGGTTTCTGTAGAAATATTTGCTTTGTAAAGGTTTAGCCACTTCCCAAAGGTTCTGAAGAATGATATTTATTTTTTATTGTTTTTTTTTTCAAGGAATTGTAATCTCTGGTTGCTGGAGAAGGAATGGATGGGCATTATTGCGGTGCTAGAGTAGTATATTTAACCAAATCCAATGTCTGTGTATTACTTTCATTCTATCTGTGTTCATTTTGTGACAGATCCATCATGTATCTATAAGGCAATTTGGAGACTGGGAAATACTTACACAATGGCTGACGGCCTGAAACTCTATAGCTGCATACAAATTCACTTGGGAGACAATAAAACGCCCTGATATAACAGAAGGGGACGGAAGAAGAAGGTGGCTGCTCAACTTGCTCCCTCTTCTTACAAAAGTATTTAACTAACTCATACCCGGTATATTCAGGTCGTATTAATTCCCACATGGGTTTGTTTCAACGTTAATTATTTTCATTCACACGCACACACACATTCACACATGCAATCATTTGTCTCATCTGCATTGGAATGAATTCTTGCAAATGTTCAACAGAAGAGTCAGGACTTTCCTTAGGAGATGAGTCACGTAGTATCAGATACCCCGTAGCACTGTGCATGTGTGGAAGATGCAGAATCCATGTGGAGACGAGGTGTTTCAAACCAAAGATTCAGAGGTTGGAGGTTTAGCCTCCAATTAAAACGATCAGACACCTGAACATGCAACCATGAGACATGAAACAACCGTGGTTTGCGTGGGGGTATGTCTGTCTAGCCATAAACAAAAGATAAATGTACCTTATCCTTGCGATGTTGTTCTTCACGGATAAACACAGAGGAGTGGGAATAAAACGTACTTCGGAATTGGACAAAATTCCCATTGCAGATACATTACTTATTACTGTTGATAAATCACTCCACCTCTTTGAACCTCAGTTTCTTCTTTTGTTAATAGAATTAATAAACCTTTCATAAACTAATGAGAAAATTAATGGAATCGATATGTAGACATATTTGGCATATAGGAGACGTTCAGTTATATGCGTTCCACCTCCCAATTGTAATTGTTTAGTTTCCCATCAGAAAATGAAAAAATAAGTGGTAAATATCAGAAAGGGAGACAGAACATGAAAGACTCCTAACTCTGGGAAACGAACTAGGGGTGGTGGAAGGGGAGGTGGGCGGGGGGTGGGGCTGGCTGGGTGATGGGCACTGAGGTGGGCACTTGACGGGATGAGCACTGGGTGTTACTCTATATGTTGGCAAATTGAACACCAATAAAAAACAAATTTATTAAAAAAAAAAAGAAAATGAAGAAGTCAATTGCATTGAGAAATACTTGAATATAGGAAGGTGTCAGTCCTCAACATCGACTATCTTGGCCTTCGGAGTTTGAGGATCTTACCACCATTGTACTGTAGTCCTTCCGTATGAGAATCGTTCTGAGCTGCTTTGTGTCTGAATCCTGAGTTTTAATAATCCACTGACCCCTTAAAATTTGGTTACATTGTTAAGCTTCAACTTCCTGGCCCTGTCTTTAAAGTTCAAGCTTATATTGGGTTCTAAACTTTAATCTGTTGATGGTGTTTTCATTTTCTCACTGGCTCCTGGTTGAGATATACCTGTTTCTACTTTCATCACTTCCAGCCCTTCAAGGATTTCTGGACTTCTCCAGCTTAAGACATATTTCTGGAACCAGATATGGCAAATTTAAATACCCTTGGTGGTAGACAGGGGGCATAGATTCAATTTAGGGATTATAACTCTTACATGTTATTAAATTTATCATTAGGTTAAACAAAATTGAGAGTCAAGGAATTAATGAGTATTGTGGAGGATATGAAAGAAATAAAAGATGATGCCGTTACGGAATTCATTTTCTAGTTTGTCTGGTAGAATTTTCAAAGGCTGTTGAAATAAAGTGAATGTTTTTTAATATGAATGCAATTTGGGGACAGAGTCATTGGGGGAGCAGAATCAAAGTGGGTCCTAGAAGAAAGGCCAGAATCAGCAGTTGTGAATGAGAAATATGCAGGAAGATGGAATAATTGTGAGCAGATGACACATCATAGTCCTGAGCTCCATAATGGGAGTTGCTATTGCATGTACTGGTAGACAAGTCATTTTTGGGTGGATTTCCTCCTGAGAATAGTTCACAAAGGGCCATGATTTTTTAATATAGTCTCATATTGGAATATTTGGCAATGGATTCTTACTCCAAATTATTAATTTTTCAAGTTAAAATTATCAAATGTGTAAAGCAGTTATAGGCATATCACTCTTCCCGGGATGTGAGTTAAGACAGTATAAAGATGATTTAAGAGGTAAATGTCATTGATGCCTATGGAAATTAGAGTAACTTTACTTTTTTAAAAAGATTTATTTATTTATTTTAGAGAGAGAGCGAGAGAGCATGAGCAAGAGGAGGGGCAGAGGGAGAGGGAATCACAAGCAGGCTCCCTGCTGAGTGCGAAGCCTGACCCAGGGCTCCATTTAACGACCCTGAGATCATGACTTGAGACGAAATCAAGAGTTGGGTGCTTAACTGAAATCAAGCGTTGGGCGCCACTCAGGGACCTCAGTAACTCTACTTTTTTATTCAATCAATGGTGCCTCATGGAACTGATCATATTTAAATAATTTTAATGTGAATATCTAGTTTTTAAACCCCATTTGTTAAAGAGACTTCCATTTCCCCATTGTATGGTACCCTTGTTGAAGGTCAGTTGACAGTATACCCATGGGTTTATTTCTGTGTTCTCTATTCTGCTACATCAGTCTAGGTGTCTGTTTTCACGGCAGTACCATACTGCTGTAATTACTATAACTTTGTGGCACATTTTTAAATCAGGAAATGCGATGACTCACACTTGTTCTTTCTCCAGATTGCTCAGGCTATTTAGGGTCTTCAGTGGTTTCACATGAATTTAAAGATTTTTAAAATATTTTTTTCAAAAAAATTCATTGATATTTTGATAGAGATTATATTGAATTTATAGATAGACTTAGATAGTATACATATTTTAACAATATTAAGTCGGGATCCCTGGGTGGCACAGCGGTTTAGCGCCTGCCTTTGGCCCAGGGCGTGATCCTGGAGACCCGGGATTGAATCCCACGTCGGGCTCCCAGTGCATGGAGCCTGCTTCTCCCTCTGCCTATGTCTCTGCCTCTCTCTCTCTCTCTGTGACTATCATAAATAAATAAAAGTTAACAAAAAAAAAAAATATTAAGTCTTCAAACCTGTTAACACAAGGTATCTTTCCATTTATTTGAATATTCTTTAATTTCTTTCATCAATGCTTTGTAATTTTTTTAGTGTGCAACTGTTTTACATCCTTGGTTAAGTTTGTTCCTCAGTATTTGATTCTTTTTGGTTTATTGTAAATAGGATCTTTTTTCTTAGTTTCCTTTTTAGGTAGTTCATTGCAAGTGTATAGAAGAAATATAATTTTTGCATGTTGATTTTGTATCCTGCAACTTTACCAAATTTTTTATTAATTCTAAAATCCTTTTGGGGTAGTCTTCAGCGTTTTCAATATCCTGCCATTTGCAAACAGAAGTAGTTTTACTTCTTCCTTACTGATTTGGATGCCTTTTATTACTTCTTTTTCTTGCCTAAGTGCTCTGGCTAGGACTTCCAGTATCATGTTTAATAGAAGTGGTGAGAGCGGGCATCCTTGCCTTATTCCTGATCTTAAAGGAAAGTTTTCAGCTTTTCTTATTGATTAAGATGTTAGCTGTGGGCTTTTCATATATGGACTTTATCATGTTGAGGTAAATTCTTTCCATACCTAGTTTGTTAAGAGTCTTTATTAATAGGAGGGTGTTAAGTTTTATTAAATTCTTTTTGTGTCCCTTGAGATGAGCATAGGATTTTTATCCTTCATTCTATTAATAAAGTGTGTTACATTAACTGATTTTTGTATGTTGAGCCATTCTTGCATCTTAGGGATAAATCCCATATAGTTGTGGTATACAATCCTCTCCTCAACAAATGGTGCTGGAAAAAGTGGATATCCACATGCAAAAGAATGAAATTGTATCTTTACCTTATGCCATACAAAAAAATCAATTCAAGTTTGATTAATATCTGAAACTGTAAAATTTGTAAAGAAAACACGAGAGAGTAGCTTCATGACATTGGTTTTGGCAATGACTTCTTGGACTTGACACTGAAAGCACAAAAAACAGCAGCAAAAATAGATAAGTGGTACTCCATTGAAGAAAAAGCTTCTGTACAACAAAGGAAACAATGAATGAAGTAAAAGGCAATCTGCAAAATGGAAGAAAATACATGCAAACCCTCTATCTGGTTAAGGGTTTAATATCCAAAGTACACTCCTAACAATTCAATATTTTAAAAATAAGCACAAAAAACAGCAGCAAAAATAGATAAGTGGTACTCCATTGAAGAAAAAGCTTCTGTACAACAAAGGAAACAATGAATGAAGTAAAAGGCAACCTGCATAATGGAAGAAAATACATGCAAACCCTCTATCTGGTTAAGGGTTTAATATCCAAAGTACACCCCTAACAATTCAATATTTTAAAAATAACATACTTGGATGAAAGCTGTATAAAGGACTTGAACAGACATTGGTGAATAAATACAAATCACCAACTGGCCGATGAAAAGATATTTAATATTGCTGATCACCATGTAAATGTGAGTTTGAAAAATGTATAAGGTATTACATTTTATCTACATATATCTACATATAAGCTATTGAATTGGTGACCATGTGTATTTATATTTAGTCTAATGGATTCCTCTGTTTTAGCAAAATAATAATGATAATACTGGTAGGGGAGTTAATGTGATTAATTGCCCACTTCAACTACCACTGCTGATGGATAAATCCCTAGTAAAGAAATGATTGCAGTCGACAGCATAATCACCATGCCCCAGGGACCTCTAAAATCTGAATCAAAATTCTTTTTGTTAAGTCATTTTTAACAACCACCTTTACAACTTGAAAAGTAGTGATCATGATCTACTGAAGAGATATTTTATTTTTAGTATTTTAGGTGTGTAACACTGTCTCAGCTGCTCTTTTGTTCCTTTTCAAATACTGGTTCCTTCAGTTCACATAAAATTTCCTGTGATGGGTGCTACTATTTTCCCAACTTTTTAGAAGAGGATCCTGAGAAACCAGTGTGATTAAGTAATTTGTCCAAAATAATCCAGCTATGTAGTGCCTGGCTGGCTCAGTTGGTCGAGCATGTGACTCTTGATCTCAGGGTTGTAAGTTTGAGCCCCGCATTAGATGTAGAGATTTAATGTTTAAAAAACTGAAATAAAAATGATACAGCTAAGTTGAAGATCCAGATTTCACTCTTGCATTCTGACTCCTTAGTCTGTATTCCCAAATGTTCCCTGCACAAAATCCAAGTTAAATAGCATTTGCCTATTTATTTCTATATATTTTTGTTATTATATTTTAAGAAAAATTAATTTTGGACATTTTAATGGCATATTTTTTGATAATTGGATGGGCCACGCAATTGGTCTTCTTTAGGTTGAGGTAGATAAAGTCACTAGCAACAATTTTCAAGCTGGTGAACGAGAAAGTGTGTTTCTCCACGTTATGTTTTACCTACTTAGTCTAGTTATATGTTTACTTGCTCATAGGAAATTTGTATTCCCTTAAAAACAAGCACAAGTTAACACCTTGGGATTTTTATGATAAAGATCATTGTTTCCTGCCACGTCTTTGAATTTTTGCACCAGTTGATAGCCCCAGCAGTCCTATAGCTCTTATGTTTTTGGAGATGGGGAAATAATTGATACCATGAAATTCTAGGGCCATGTATAAGTTAGTAGCAGATTTAAAAATTCAGAATGTTCCAGAGCAAGTATATCTGCAGAAAGTAAATAGTTACCTTTTTGAGGAAAACTCTAATCTCTGAGGAAGAGGGAATATCCTCCCTCCACTGGAAAGATTGAAATACAATCTAGTTGTATTCCTGAATTCTAAGATTAAATAAATGTGTGATATTTGGTTTCCCTCCAAGGCACTAGCATCTACTGATTTATGAATGACCTGGAAATACATACACAAATGAGTATCCAGAGATGAACATAAATCAGCAAAGGATTGTGTCAGAGGAACCAAGGGAAGAGAATGTTTCAAGGAGGGTTAGTCAATATTATAAAATGTTCCTCAGAGATAGAGAAAAAAAATTTCCATTGAATTTTATACATTTGTTGTGAGCTTTTTATTTCTAATATTTTTATTTATTAAAAACTGTTTTTGCAACATTAACAGGTTATATAATTGGTGCAAATGCAAAAATTCTTATTTGTAGGAAAATTGTCTAACATTATTATACCTTAATTTAAATGTTTGCTTATAAAAATAGGCAGGGGTATTAGGAATGTTAATGGCACTTAGTGTCTATAAACACTTTGGATTTGAATGGGGAATAATATGTGATTATTGCCAATTTCCCCGAGAACTTGAGTTTGGATAGCATCAGTTTTGAGCAATGGGTTTTACAAAGAAATCCTCCAGGAAAACCTCCTAAGGAGCTGGAGAGTGTACCATGAGCCAAAGGCGAGTGAGAAGAAGAGAATTAATAATACTAGTCTTATTCACTGTGGAGGGCTTTGTGCATACACTGAAAAACGTGTTCTACTGCAACATCTTTAAAGGGCTCAGCACGGACACTGTCACGAACACACATGATCAAGTACTGGGCTGTGTCGTGCCCTAGCATGTTTGAATGGCTATCTTCCTCTGCTTGATATGCTGGGTCTTCTTCTTTCATGTATCAAAAATTAACCCAATTTCCACTCTGAGAGGCTTTTCCTGACCTCACAGACGGGATTAGGAATCTCTTTATTGTACCCTATAGTAGCATGTGCATGATTGAACCAGATCCACTGGTTTCCAAAATAGACTGTGAACTTTTCTAAAGCAGAAATTATAGTATTCATCATTTTATCCATCATTTACTGCCTGACATTTTATGCACCTTAGTAACTATTGCTTAACTGAACTAACCACCTAAAGTCTTGTTAAGAGAATCTTGGTGTCGTGGGCAGCTTCTAAAAGGGTTCCCGGTGACTCCTACCTTCTTGGACTCATACCCTTATGTGGCTAGACCAAGGGACTTGCCTTTGCAAAATAAAATACAGCAAACTAAATGGGATGTCCCTTTTTATATTAGCTTAAAAAAATCTTGAATTCTTTATTTCTCATTAGTTCCCTCCTGCCTCTTGTTTGCAAGTTCTGATGAGGTAAGCTCTAATGCTGAGAGCTACGCTATGGAAAGGACCATGTAGAAAGATATTAAGGATGTTTTCCAGTCACTATCTTGTGAAGAACTGAGACCCTCCACCTACTGACCCATGAGGATATGAATCCTGTCAACAACTTATCAATGATCTTGGAAGAGTATCCACCTGACTCAAACCCTGAGATGACTACAGCACAAGATGACACCTGATTCCAGTCTTGTGGAAAACACACAGCCAGAGGACCTAAGATAGTAAATGTTGGTTTAAGCCACTACAGTTTGCAGTATTTGTTATACAGCAAAAGCTAAATTACATAACTATTAAGCCAAAGCCTAAGATGGACCCTCAAATTATTCATTTGGTTAAACAGAAAATAGAAATCACCTTGATGCGTTCTATGCCAAGACCTGGAAAGTGAAACTTTGCAGAGAGAAGGACACTCAAAGGCACCCAGATACAATAGTGAACTATTGTGAGCAAAAGAAGGTTCATGTATCTTAGCATTTGCATTTTAAGTTCTTGAGAATTGATTAGAGGATGTGCCATGAGAGTAAAGATTAATACTTTCCTACCAGGTATGATCAAAATTGGGATTTTTTTTTATAGTTTTATAGTTCAGTGAGGGACAGAGAGCTGGGGCAGTTCTGAGGTTATATGAAAAAGAATTCTATATCAAGAAATATACTGTACTCTGCGTGATTCTCAAATTTAGGTTCTGTCCCCTGAACTATGCTGTCCAGCCATACATCAAATACCAAGTCCTCCAAGAAAGAAAAATATGTGTACAGCCTAAATTTATCTGTAAATGATTCAACTAGAATTCTGTGGGACTAACCTTAATATCTGAGTTTCTACTTGTTCTAGAATTGAGCAAAGAAAAAGATTGAACAATAAGACTTGATTGTAGACAAAATTGCATGCAGAGGAAATTGTTCTTGGTTCTGATATAGCTGGAGAGCAATTTTGAGTTTCAGCTTGATGGCCTTTGTGTCATATTTCTTTGGTACATTGCAGAGAGGGAAGAGGATCAAAGGTCCAAATAGAGTCAATAGATCCCTTAAAGGTAGAGAACACAAAATTGGACACGGAAAGTGATGGTGATGAATCACTGAACTTGTTCCATAAAAATGCACACTGTAAACACAGAAAAAATATTCAATGGTCTCCATTACCTTTGTTGAAGTAGGACATATAATCCAAAATATAGTGATCCATGATTAATGCTGTTCCAAAAAATTACATTGACATAGAACTTACTATATTTATATAGCTATGCAAGCTTTAAAAAACATTTTTTTACAAGAACCCTGTGAGAGATATTTGTTATTTCCATTTTATATGTGAGACTAAAGCTTAGAGGGTTCTCATAAATTACAAAATCATCTATGCAAAACCCAATTAAGTAATATAGTTAAAAGGGGTAAAGGATTTTAGGGCTTAGATAAAAATTTGTTAGATAGGGGCACCTGAGTGGCTCTGTCAGTTAAGCATCTGACTCTATTGGCTCAGGTCATGATCTCAGGGTCACTAGATGGAGCCTGGAGGCAGGTTCCATGCTCAGCGGAGACTCTGCTTGTCCCACTCCCTCTACTCCTCCATCCGCTTTCTCTCTCTCTCAAATAAATAAATAAAATCTTAAAACATTTAAACAATTTTATTAGAGGAGTGGGGGTATGGGTTGGAATTTGAAATGCAAGATTTAAAGAAACAAGGAGGTGTTTGGCCCAGAGACAAAGCACACTGGTGACTTTTTTTTTTTTTTTTTTTTCAGTAGCAAGAACGTGCAGATCATTCAGGGAACAATGAGAACCTATGTCAAATGAGAGAATAATGTCCCTGGACTGGCACTAAACTAGACGTTGATTTTATCCATTTTGTTTTGAATTAATAGAAGAGATGAAAATTGAAGGGTGAATGGAATTCACAAAATACCAGTTTCCTCACCAAATTCATCTCTTCTTACTTATTACAGTACTTCTTATTCTATTTTGCTCTTATCATTAAAAAAATTATTATCTGGATTTTTTTTTCCATTTCTCTCACTTTACCAGTGAGCTTTGCATCATTTGATTTTTCCTATCGAAAGAAAATTTTAATTTTCGGTACTATCCCTGTCTAATTTCACTTTCTTCTATGTCCATAAACTCCAATTAAATCTTTAAATATTTTCCTTGCGGAGAAGCTAGTGAAGATACATGTATAAAGAGGAAAAGGTTAGAAAAGTAAATGCTTATTATTATTCTCCTTTTAAAAAATTCCTTAACTGCATTTATTTCATGAGCTTATCCCTCATTAATTATAGTTGGCAATGGATTCATTGTAAGATTAACTAAGCAAAGCCAAGACCATTAATTTATGAGTAACTTCTATTCATTCTTCATTTATACTGCTGCATATAAGGTCATGTTTTTATGCCAGACTAAATGTAGCTCTAAAAAGCAAGAAGACATTTATTAGCAAAACACTCGTAAAACTCTTTGACCTGTGTAGTCAGAGACTGTACAATATGAGGAGCAAAGCCACAAATTTAACTAAACCCTAAAATATTATAAATTTCATAAATCAGGATGATGGAGGAACTGGGAAAGAGTAAAATAACTTCTTAATTGATATTTTTACCTTGTTATACCCAAACATGGGCAAGAAATATCTGAATTTTTCTGCTGAGATTATTTTATATTGCTACATTTGGATATATATCAAGGGAGAACAAAATCTTTTTATAACTAAAAAATTACGTAGCCATCATTTTTTAATTTCTCTTTCATAAATGTCAACCTGAAGAACGTTTAGTAATGAATGTGGTTTTAGCTCTTGACAGAAACATGAATTTTTTTACTTATTTCTTGAAATAATGTCTATTTCTATATATTTAATTTAAATAAAATTCTCATTTGAAAGGGATCAAGTATTAAAAATGTAAAAAAATTATATAGATGGTTATTTTCAGTAATCTAATATAAAATGTAAACCTTTAAAATTTTAATTTAAGTACACTTGGTCTAATTTGTTCTTTTCTCTCCAGAATCATGGAAGTTTAATTCTGAGGTACCTCTGATACAAGTAAGAAGATAGGTTATAAGATGGCATTTGATATTTCAGATACAAGACATTTCAGTAGAATATGTAATAAAAAGTTTTAAGAGTATCTTAAAACTTTACTATCTTTATTATTTATTTATTCATTGTTTCATTTCATGGAACTATTTGTCATATGTCTGATTATTGCTAAATAACAAGTCACCTTGTAAGAGTATCTTAAAACTTTACTATCTTTATTATTTATTTTGCTCACAAATCTGTGCCTAAGAACAGGCATTTCTTATTTGGGGTCTTTTTTGGGGTGGAGAGACTTTCTCATGTGATTGCAATCAGATGGGCGGTTGGGGGTAATTTCAAAGGTTTCGTCATCCAAGTGCCAGACATCTAGACTGGAAATATACAAACAGCTACAAATAGTGAAGGCTCTTCAATATATAATCTCACCCCTTTTCTCTCTCTTCATAGCCATACTTCTTAGAAGGAGGCTAATGGCTCCCAGAGTGAATGTCCCAAGAAAAATTGGTTGAACTCGCATGGCTTTTTCAACCCATCCTTGGAAGTCACACAGAATCTCGGAAAATATTCTATTCCTTGAGATGATCACAAATACTGTTCAAGGAGAAGGGAGACCGACTCCACTTTGCAATGGAGGATGAATCAAAGAATACAAAAACTAGTTTGAAAACCACCATATCATGTGTGCAAACTATTGTGTAATTTTCTATCTTCTCTTTCTATAGAGAGTCCATTTTGATTTAATAATGATGAATTTATGAGGTACTGAAAACCATACCTCACTGTGTTTCATCAGTTATGATTACCATAGGTAACTGAAGGCACTTTTCATTCTGACCAATATTTCCACAAAACAATAGGAAAAAAGTTAAATTCAACAAAATGTGACCTTCAGTTAACTGATGGAATCAGTAAGTAGGATAATTGATTTCCAGTGTTTGTTCAGTAAATATTTGTTCAGCACCTCGTATATGCTCACTGATCAAGTGAGTGGAACTATCAAAAAAAAAAAAAAAAAAAAGTACGCCCAAAACAACAGTGTTTTTTTTTTTTTTTTTTCTAGGAAAACCACTATAAGCTACATCAATTGTTAACCTCAGTTTGCATTTTAAAAACTAAGTATTGGGCAGCCCCAGGGGCGCAGCGGTTTAGCGTCACCTGCAGCCCAGGGCGTGATCCTGGAGACCCTGGATCACTCCCGCATCAGGCTCCCTGCGTGGAGCCTGCTTCTCCCCCTGCTTGTGTCTCTGCCTCTCTCTCTCTCTGTCTCTATGAATAAATAAATAAAATCTTAAAAAAAAAAAACTAAGTATTATTGCTAAACTAAAATAAACAAAAAAAACAACTAGAAATATGTAAATACATTAATAAAGGAAAGACAAATACACTTTTTCAAGTTCATGAAAAGTTCTTTTACAGAGTAGTACTACTACTGACCGACAAATGTGTTGGTTAATAAAACATGAGCTCAGATAAGATAAGGGGGAAACCTAAGAAAGATTGATTTCAAATAAGAAATTGGAGTTGATTCTGCAAAGAAAAACGGACAAACGTGGATAGGCTGAAGAGATAAAAGAAATCAAAATCAGGGTAGTAAATCTAACACAGTCTCCATTGTGGCCCTTAGTTAACTCTTATTATTCCATCCCACATCAATCTTTCTCTTTTCTGAATTGTTAGCACATTTACCCTAAGTGCCAAATCCTTTAGCACATGTTTTCTAATTATTTTTGTTTCTTTGCTTTGTTAAATGGTTAGTACTCTAAGGACAAAAGCGATATCATTTTTTTTTTTTTTGTGATGTCTTCTTTAGTATCTTCCATTGCATGGTGCTGGGTGCATGGGACCTATAAATATATATAATTTAAGAGTTTGTTGATTGAGCAAACACCAAATGAAGTTCAGTACATGAAATACTCCATTCGTATAGGCAGCACATCCACACCAAAAAAAATTTTTTTTTATCTCACAGACTGCAAAATTGTCTACTTTTTTGCTCTTACTTTTTATTTTGCTTTTAATAGTCTGGTTAATATAAATTAAATTACAGATCATAAAAAAGCACTTAATAAAAATAAGCATTATTGTCTAAAAATGCATATTTTCCAACTTTCAGCATGAAACTGGGAAGACCTAATTTTAATATCCTAATATTAAGTATTTGTAAAACACTTCAAAAGTGAAAACTATTAAAGCATTATTTTGTCTGAATAATATTTCCTTTTTAGTCACACATACGAGATACAGAGAGAGAAGTCCTACTATTTGCCAGTCTATTTCTGTATGTATATTTAAAATGATACTATGATTCATCGCACTATTAATGTTTAGAAATAACTTATTTGTCACATTTCCAGATGTGAGAAGATACCAAAAATCCCTATTTTTTAATTATATAAACTGTCCAGAATAATTTTATGAACAAAGGAATCATAGTTATAACAACCAGTTGATTACAGTGGGTGAATCGTTTATCCATATTGTTTATTTCCTTTCATATGTGAAAGTAGTTGCTTCTTACTTTTACAGTATATATAAGCTTATGATACAAAACCAGATACTCTCAGCAAGAAGGCAAGAACATTCGTTTTACAATGGGAAAGATTTACATTTTGTGGAAGGCAGTAGTGGGGGAAAAATGTGCATACCTGTTATATTAAAGAAAACAGAAAGTGAGACAGGTTTATGCACTTATTCAGTGCACCGTGGAAAAAGCTACATATCCATATATTTTGCTTATTTAATCATTTGCATCTCATGTTACATTAGGAAATAGAGTGTCCTATGTGGATTCAGTTCTAATCTCAGGAAGGACTTTTTCCTACCACTTTGTATGGGGAAAGATGAAGACCTCAATTAAAAGTCGATAAGGAAATGAAATTGCATTTCTGAATGGGAAACAAGCACTTGACACGCATTTACACTCTAGTTGTTTTCTTTGTTTTTTGTTTTTGCAATGAAATACAAAACCACTACGATGAGATGTAAGATAAATTAGAAACTAGTTTGGAGGAACAGATCTTGTCACAAATTCATGAATTGCCCAGTAATTAAACATATCCAATAGTTTGTCAGAAACGTGTAAAGTAAAATAATCCAAAACATAAAATTCCATCTCATGGGAAATCTTCCTTCAACCTGAAGGAATAATCATTTTTTTTCTTCTCGGACACTAACAGAACAATAGTTTTCTCTACTGAACTCCGTCAGTTGGGCTAAATGAGCACAGAGCGAATAAGAAAGACTGCACGAATTAACAACTTCTAAAGCTATCCGTCCTGACAGGTGTGAGCTAATATCTTATTTTGGTTTTCATTTGCTTTTCTCTAATGATTAGTGATGTTGAGAAGTCACTTCCAGTTTGCCGTTTGTATGTTTTCTTTGGAGAAATGTCTCTTCAAGTCCTTACTCATTTTTTAATGGGGTAGAAGTGTGGGATTTATCAGGACCCTAAAATATTTCTTTAGAAAAATGAATGATTGGTTGCTACAAGAAGCTTTCAAAACATATATTTTATAATAGAATATTTTAGCACTGTTTATGTTATAATTAAGGTACCTTGAAAAACACAGATATCCAACTATTTAATAACTATTAACTATTTAATGATAACTATTTAATAACTATTTAATAATCAAACAAAAAAACTATTTAATGATCCAAGAAAAATTATACAGAAGCATAAGTGTATGGCATTTATAGAGAGAAATAGGTGAATCAAGAATTGATAACACAAAAGATCCAGTCTTAGAAAAATCCCTTAATGTTTTAACATAGTGATTTGCTCCTAGATCATTGCTTAAAAATATTACTCATACATTTAGTGAGTTTTCAAGCATTTGGGAAATGTAGGTGGAAACAATAGATTCTCCAGTTTTCTGGGTGATGGAAAAATAATATAAACAAGTAAAATAGAGAAGCACGCTAGACACATACTCCTACAACAATCTCTTAAGTGTATTTGCCATATTTGCTGGCTTGATATTCAAAAGTATGTGCTAGACCAAACCTTCTAGGCCATTCATTTATTCTTTAATTCATTCAATGAACCTATATCTAGTAGTTACTATGCGTAGGCATACATGGGAGATGGTATGTTACAGAAATTAAGATAGGAAAGGGGAACACCATTGAAGCAAATTAGGACAATATAACACTCAATGTGCTACTGGTGTTGATAAACACAGTGGTGAAAACACAGAACCGGCTGTGCTTGATCTTGCCTGAGGAAGCTGGAGACAGATTTGCAAACGTGAGAGCTCTAAGGTGCTTCGCAAAGAAGGAGACTATTGGCAGCTATAGGCAGAGGGGGAAAATAGAAAAAAGTGTGAAAAATAGAGATTAGTCCAAGGCCACCGTTGCTTTGGGCATGAAAACATCCAGAAACACTGTGGCACAAGGACCAAGAGCCATAGGACAGGAGAGGCCAATGGAGGAACATGTATGATGGGACGGATATAGGTAATTAGAGCCAAGAAAGTTGTCTTTGGGGTCTGCCATGGAAACAAGATGACAAAGGGGACGTTATCGTTCAGAAAGTGTAATAAGACGCTTGTGCCGTCGCTGTGGCTCTAAGGCCTACTACCTTCAGAAGTCCACCTGCGGCAAGTGTGGCCACCCTGCCAAGCGAAAGAGAACGTATAACTGGAGTCCCAAGGCTGAAAGACGAAATACCACTGGCCCCGGTAGAATGTGGCACCTGAAAATTGTACATTTTTTGCAGATTCAGGCATGGATTCCGTGAAGGAACGACACCTAAGCCCAAGAGGGCAGCTGTTGCAGCATCCAGTTCATCCTAAGGATTTCAACAATTAGTCAAAACAAACGTTCTGGTTAAAAAAAAAAAAAAAAAAAAGAACAAACCAAGAAAGTCATTTAAATAAATCATATTTGGGATTCTGAAAAAAAATCTGTCGGTTGTATGTTCGGGAATGAGTGGGTTAGAGCTCGTGGCCAGAGGGGTTAGAGAGTGACAGAGAGCTTGCTGTTTCATGTAGGGTTTGGTCAGTTACAGAGAGAGCATATCGGGCGGGAGGGTGAGGAGCCCCGATGGCCCTTGCTGGGGCAAGCAGCCCAGCTCAGTCCCAGTTCCCGGCAGCATGATATCGCTCTCCCTTGACCAGAAGAGCTTCTTCGTGCAAAATTACGCACCCTTAGTGCAGGCAGCTGGGTGGCCCACGTCAAACTGCCGGTGTGTTCAGGATTGCAGAAATACAGTCCTGTTGCCTCAATCCAGGACGACCTCTAAGGGCCAGCCCAGCTCTACGGGAAGTATCTGGGCAATGAATAGGGTTATTTGGACATCTGAAATAGAAACGTCGGCCTTCATCTTCTAAGCCGCTACTCTGGCCAAACAGTGGTTTTTGCATTCTCTGTGGCCATTGTATCGGTGATTCGAGGGAAAATCCAGTGTGTGTGGGGAGGGATGAGGAGGTGGGGGGGGTTGGGGGGTGAGAATCACTCGATTAGAATAATTGGGCATTTTTTTCTCTAGAGGACAACATATCTATAGAGGGAATAGACATAGGTTGACCTCGTTCATAGGAAGGCAGGAGAATTGCCTTGTTAGAGAGGAGGGACTGGAAGGCCATGGCCTGCGGTTTGGTCCAGTCCTATAGACCATGAAGTGGCCTCATACAGCCATCGCTGAGGTTGCCGCTGGCGGGAGAGCCTCGGTCGCTCAGGAGAAACCCTATTATTTCAGGGCGTACAGATGGATTTGTGGGTCAAGACAAGGGCTCTCAGAAGCTTGTCTCAGACTATTTTCATAGATGAGTTGTCACTCGTCATCTTTTTGAAGGCATTAAAATAAAATATAGCCAAGTGCCCAACTGCTACAGTTATGCCCCCCTCCCCAGTGTGTACCTCAAAAATCACTCCCCTGTAAAATGGTCATTGAAGTCTTGGAGGCGGGAAGGAAACCGGGGGAGCCAGCTGGCGTGACCCGTGAAACTTGGAAGCGCTGCCTCAACAGCAGCAGGCCTGCCCGTGTCCACGTGGGGAGAGAGCACGCGCAGGACTAGGACCAGCCTAACTCTGCGAGGAGCTAACTGGTCGCCGTGGAAGCAGCTCACCTCGCAGGCCTTACACGCTCGCGCACTGACGGGTTGAGCTGAGTGTGCGGCGGGGTCAGCTTCCTCAGTGACTAGATGGCATCAGTCGAAGGAAGCGGCATGAATGGAAGCCAGTGAGTTCCCAGGACAGACTGCCGCAAGCACACATGTGCACACATGCACATGCACATGCACACGTTAGGAGCGTACTGAGCTCTTGCACCCTTAAGTCTTTCATTTCCCTGTCCTCGTCCGTGTGGCCTGCTGTCCAGAACGCCAGCGGCCAGGTGGCTCGTCACAACACACATCCTGGGTGGGGACACCGGGATGCCCAAGACCAAGGTGCCAGGAGACTCTGGCTTCCTGATTCATACACGGTCACCTTAGTGCTGCGTCCCCACGTGGTAGGAGGCTTAAGAAGCTCGGTCACCTGGACGTGGGCTCCACCTCATGACGCGATCACCCCCAGGGCCCACGTCCTAGTAACATCACCTTGGATGTTAGCACCTCAGCAGAAGGGCTGGGGCAGCACAAGCACCCAGCGCATGGTCCACCTCACTCCGGCTTCCTGTCATTTCCGACGGCAAATCCTCAACTCTCCTGGCATTTTTGATGTTCTGACATTTTCTTCTTTATTTATTCTAACAGTAGTGAGAGATGGTCTTTGTCTTTCATCAACAATCCTACCGATGTCTTGTACATAAACCATGGAGGCCTTAATCCAGCTGCATTTTAAAATTATTTTTTATGTTGTTTCTATTTTTTTAATAAATTTATTTTTTATTGGTGTTCAATTTGCCAACATACAGAATAACACCCAGTGCTTATCCTGTCACGCGCCCCCCTCAGTGCCCGCCACCCATTCACCCCCACCCCCCGCCCTCCTCCCCTTCCACCAACCCTAGTTCGTTTCCCAGAGTTTGCTTCAACGTGGATGGAACTGGAGGGTATTATGCTGAGTGAAGTGAGTCAATTGGAGAAGCACAAATATTAAAATTATTTTTAAATAATTTTACACCCACGGATAATATTGGGCATATGCGGAGTGGGAAATACACAGATGCCCCGAGGAGAAAGTGGGTCCCTTACGGACCGAGTCTGGGAGCAAAGGGAGCAAAGTACACATAACGTTTTTATATCCCGGGATGAGAGAGCGCGTAGGCCCGAGATAGTTCATGCAAATCATTTACCTAATCTCTCTGACATTTCTCTACAACAGCTGTGTCCTTGGCATTTCCCAGTGTGACCTGCATAGGAAAAGGACAAAACGGGGAATATGGGGCTCATAGACGTGCTCTCACAGTGCCCCAGTCCCAAGCACTGTCTTATGGGAACCACGCCACCCAACCAGTCCCGTGTCCCTCCTTTCTCAGATTGGAGTTTCCCAGTCATCAAACCACAGCCACAGCCCTCCCCTGATCCCACGGATGCCTCCCTCCCCGCCTCCCTGTGCCCTGTGCTGCCCTCTCTGCAGGTGTCACTGGCTCACCCTGATGCCAACCCCGATGGTGGCTCTGGACGTCTGGTCAATCATCCCGTTGACTCAGGGCCGACACCATATCATGAAAGCCTTTTTCTTTTTTTTTTTTTTTTTAACCATGTTATTATTCCTATTGAACTCCCAGTTTCTCTTCCATTTCTTGAGTCACTGCACTGAAGTCAGATAAAACCTCCCTCCATATCCATCCACAGCAAACAATTCTTTAATTAAAAGCTCAAATAGGGATCATGATTTCTTTTCCTATGAGTAATCTACATTTTTTTGTGTGCTTTAATACTTTGTTATTTCAATTTAATCATCCCGCTCTATCCTTTCTCGGACCTGCACAAAAGCCTCAGGACACAAATGGAAAGATAATATAAAATGAATTCTCAGTGCGGTGTTCAAAATCATTCGGCCTCATGGTGAGCAGTGGGCCAACGTTCAGCGTGGGTCCCCACTCCGAGCAGCACCAGCAGGAGCGGGTCTTAGACACACGCTGCTCTGGGCCCTGGACTTACATCAGCATTGGCTCAGCACCAACACATCAGTCCCTATTTGATACATGAGGAAACAGAGGTGCAAATTGCTAACAACTTGCCCAAGTTCTCGCACCCCACGAGGGGCAGAGCTGTGATTCTCTAGCAGGCAGCGTGCTCCCGAGTCTGGGCTCTGATTACCCTGCTCCTTCATACCTGAGGTCGGGGCAGTCGCACTTACCAGTAGGATGTCCTGAAAGTTGAGGAGAAGCCCTAGCAAATTTTCTAATTCCAACCCCCAGTGAGTCACCACCTGCTCCAACAACACATTATTCATAATTTGGGGAAAAAAACCCAAAGCCTTCCTTGACACCCATGCTGGGAAGCAGGTAGTTCCAAAGGGAACGTGAAAATGAGAGGTCCCCCTCTGGAGACTCCACTACAGTGGAATTTGATTGAAAAACTCTTTTACACGCTTAATTAAAATGGCAGTTTTTAATGCAGTGCTACACAAATCTTTGGCAGTATGCGTGTTTCCATCGACCCAAACATTAGCAAATGTTAAGTAACGTGGAGGCCACTTCTCAAGTCTTTAAGGTTTCTTTCTTTTTCTTTTTCTTTTTTTTAAATATTTAAGTTTTCTTTACATACTTACAAGAGTAGCATTGATTAGACTGACTTGAGTAGATCTTCAGCTTTAGTTGTCCCTCCATATGACCATGAAACAGGACCGTTCTACATGCCGCCTCCCGATCGGCTGCTGCTCCCCTCAGTCTTCCGTTATGCCGTCTGGGTCTGGAACCCCAGTTTGGATCATTCAGCAGCCAGTGTTTGCATTACCACAACTCTATTGTACCAAAGCCATGGGTTAGACTACGGTTCCTCTTTCTTGCTTTCAACATGTTACCAGTTTCCCCTCTATATGCATTAATTATCTTTTTTTTTCTTTTTTCTTGACTTCCATGTACTGTTTCTTAAATTGGCTCAACACTTTCTCCCAGAATTGCAGAATTCATTCAAACTCCTTATATACATCGTGTGAGTTTATCAATTTGCTCTGTGACTCCGCGTCTGCCTCTGCAGCCTTTCCAAGACTGTGGTCCAGACTCATCCTAGGTTGCCAACATCCTGGGGGTGCTCTTCACCTCTTTCAGAACCCCTTTCTTCACTCCCATGTTTTCTTTTTCTGGGGTTACTCCTTTATTTATTTATTTATTTATTTATTTATTTAGTTATTTAGTTAGTTAGTTAGTTAGTTAGTTAGTTATTTTTTATTTATTTATTTTACAATATATCTTCCAAAGATTTCCTGAAAAACAGCCTATGCAGGAAATGAATGTTGAGAATCTTTGTTGCTCCGTCACACCTGACTTGAAATGGGTTAGGTAATAATCACCAGTGGTTCTCACCTGTAATTTGGAAAGGTGTGCCCATTCTCCGTTACCTTTGGGAAACCACTTCCAGTCTGTTGGTTCTCTGGGCCTGAAATACCCATGTGCTCCTGCTCAGGTGCCGGGGTAACCCCGCCGAGCAGGCTCCTCACTTAGGGTACTACACACCCGCGGTCACGGTGGCTGATTCGGCAATGAACTTGCAGCCCCTCGGCACCTGGTCTGTATCAGTCTCTGTGTCCTGCATTTGTTTGTCTAGTTAACTGTCACGTTAGAGCATCAAATAATGGTGAAGGGCATACATATGCTGACCTCATACCAGGTGCTGGTCTACCTACATCTCCATAGTCCTGATGAGCATAGTGCTCATCCTCAGACAACCTGAGGACTTCAGGCTCCCGCACCCCTGCCAGTTTCCACCTCACCGTCACTGTGCCAGGTACTCTGTGAGGTTTTCACATGCTCTTAGCTTTTGCACAACATCTTTCTTTGGCTTAGGTCAGGAAAAGTCATTGGGAAATATCAGGAAGGGAGACAGAACATAAAGACTCCTAACTCGGGGAAACGAACTAGGGGTGGTGGAAGGGGGGAGGAGGGCGGGTGTTGGAGGGGAATGGGTGATGGGCACTGAGGTGGACACTTGACGGGATGAGCACTGGGTGTTTTTCTGTATGTTGGTAAATTGAACACCAATAAAAATTAATTAAAAAAAAAATAAAAAAAAAATAAAAGTTTCAGATTTTATATATGTTTCATAAATATTAAAAATAAATAATAGCATTTTGCAGTTGAACTCGACATATTTCCTTAAGCTAAAATCCCGGTGGTTGTTTTTCATAGGCTCGTACTGAGTTTTTGTAAAATATTTATTTTGTAAGGTTATTAAGTACCTCGATAAATTTGGTTTAATAAAATGACAGTCGGAAACCTGAAATACTACATGACAATACTTACAACTTGCCCACTTCTTTATAATTCCTGTAGACAATCTCAACTCTATGATCTTGTCGAAAGAGATAAAGCAGGACTGAACAGAGAAAGAAATCTGCTAAAGCTGGCCAAAGAGGGGATAATTTGGTGTCAACGATGTCAAAGAATATTCTTGTATTCTTTGATGGATGCTTCCTCATCATTGTCGTCACCGTCATGATTTCAACCTATAGTTTTGTTAAAATTACATAAAATATCTTATTTGAATTATCCAATGCATGACCGTAGTTTTCCATTTTCAAGTTGGAGATTGTCTCCTTAAATATGTAACAGTTTTGCTTACAAAGTATTTTCAAGTCCTGGAGTTGAAAGTCCCTTAAGAATCTTTTGTTTTATGGTCTAATATAGTGAATACTAACAATATCTGTAAGAACCGGCCTAAATTTTAGGCAGTGCTAATTCCACTGTCGACATATGTTTATCTGCAAATGAGACAGTTTCAGTCTATAATGGATGTATATTACTAGACTCCAAATTTGTATAATCTTCCTCCACAGTCTGCTTCTCAGTTTTAAAAATAATCATCACTATAATGCTATGAAGATATATAGCTTGGATTCCATCCTTTCTCTCCCTGCTGGTTGTTTGTACGGTAGGTCCCTGACATTCCCAGCATCGATGCTCTGGAATAAGGGAGCGTCAGTAGTGTATACCGTGCACTTAGCGAAGGAGTTTTGGGAAGGTGGAAACTCATACCAGGACATCTGCATTCTTTGGCCTGGGTTATCTTGGAATATTAGAATGGGTGGTTTATGATGGACTAAATGTTTGTCTCTCTATGAAAATCATATGCTGAAGCCCTAACTCCCAAGGCGGTTAGATTAGGAGGTGAGACCTTTGAGAGCTCATTCGGTTTAGATGAGGTCACGAGGGTGAGGTTCTCATTGATGGTGGTAAGACCCCATAAGAGGAGACCAGAGAGCTTTCTCTGTCCCCCTTTCTCTCTTCCTGCCTTGTGAGGTCGCAGCGAGAAGAGAGCCATCTGTTAGCCAAGGGCCTCCCCAGCCACTGGATCTGTCAGCACCTTAATCTGGGGTCTTCCAGTTTCCAGAATAGTGGGAAATAAATGTTGTGTAAGCCATCCAGTCCATGATATTTTGTTATAGCAGCTAGAGCCAAGACAGTAGTCAGTCCTCACCTTAAAAGGCTCGTGATCAATAACACATTATCCGTGTGACTTTGGAAATGTTATTTAACCTATAGCTCGTTGTCCTTATGTATGAAATAAGTATCATGATAATACAGTTGAGATCAGATGGCTTGAGGTTTATAAAGTGCTTAAAAAACAGTGCTTGTCTAATCCTAAGTGTCAGTTGTGTCATTGCTATAGTTGTAGAAAGGGTTCTCATTTAAAATACTGAGTCTTAAAAAAAATAAAAATAATTAAAAAAACAAAATAAAATACTGAGTCTTATCACCCCCTTTATGCAACACTGATGCTCTAAAAATATGACCTCTAGTTTTAAATTAAGAAAATAAGGGCATTGCTGTAAGCGAGACACTTTTGGCTGGAGGTGACGGTAATTAGCTCAATGGGTTGATTAGATAAATAGTTTATGACCTTATAAAACTGAGCCCTGCTGAATCCAGGGTCCAAAGATTCATGGGTTGGAGAATATCATCAGCTTATATCAGTCTTCCTCTCTGTTTCTCTCCTTTCTTTCATGTTGATTTTACTCAAGATAAGCATGTCCTGCTAAGACCTCCAGAACTGCACTGTCTTTTCCATTTGAGGTCCTAGCACTTGCCCCCACCAAGCCTATCCTGGTTCCTTGTCTGTCCCTGAACAGTCCCCAGGGGAGTTGCAATCCCCCTGCCTCAGTCATAGCCCTCCTCTGGAGCTGTCCCCAGTGTCAGCCTGGCCAGAATCCTGTGCAACAGGAAAAGAGGTTTATGCTTTCACAAAACATCTTTAAAAAGAAAGGAAATAAAAGAGCCTTAAGACACATAAAACCGTACAAGTGTGTGCACAGCCACACCGGGCAGCCCCCAAAATGTCCGGGGCAAGTGACAAAGCCTGTCCGACTGTTGGGTTTCCTTGGCCTCCCCGCTGCTGCTGCCCCCCCAGCTTTACCTCTTGGAATAGCTGCTGTTTCTTCTGCAGTCTGTGCACTCACCCCTGGCTGCAGGAATTCTGGATTCCAGGGTCCAAGTTCCTGCTGCAGCACTACTGTGATGAATAAGTTCCACTTCTTTTTTATTTTTTTATTTTTTTAAGTTCCACTTCTATGACTTGAAAATGGGGACGGTTATAGGACCGTCTCAAAATTTGGTAAGGCGTGAATAGGCTAATCCGTGTAAGATCTCCCACTTTGCTAATTGTGATAAACTGATCACTTTTCCTGGGCTAGGGAGTCCGTGTGGATAAGTGGAACACCTGTTTCCTTACGATGAATAGAAAACGTTGAGGAGGAGTAGAATTTAGAGGGTAGTAGTGAGAGCAATTAACCGTGTTCACAGGAGCAAGAATAACTCCATGCCTTATGTTTCATCTTAGGACATAGTGTGATCACTGCCTGCGTTTTCCTTTTTTTTTTTTTTTTAAATTTTCTGTTATTCATGGCCAAGCTTAATATCTGATGTATTCCGAGCATGTAATTCTTGTTTGATTTCAGAGACTGTCAAATGAATAAATAATATGTTCATACTTCAGGCTTCATCTGGTTTTATTCAGTGTTGCTATTTTTGCTCATTTGCTGTACTTCTTTGTGTCCTACTTCCTCCTCTACCTTCTTACAGATAAAATCTTAGATGATTTCCTTTAATCTTAAAAAGCTTTCATAATTTTATATATATATATACAGCTCAGAGGCCAGGTGCACTTTTTAGTTCTCAAGAGTGACAAAAATGCTTTCCCAAATGCTTTCATTGTGTTGAAATCCCTTCAACAGCCCTGTTCTTGCTTTGGCAAACCCCACAGAGAGGTCACCCACTTCATTCAAATTCTCTGCCTTCTCTGAATTTGCAAAGTATGTTTAAAAGGCTTTACTCTAAAAAATAAAAATAAATAAATAAAAATAAAAGGCTTTACTCTCCCTCGTTCAAGTGAGTCTTGGTATAGAGATATTTTATCAAAACCTTTTGTGCGTTTTTGTTGTTGTTGTTGTTATTCACTTCCTATTTTACCCGTATCTTCATTAATTTTTCATTCTGTCATGAGGTAAAAGATTTAAAATAGGCATCTACATAGCATATAACCTAATATTGTAAATGTCTTTGACAATACTCTCTTCTTCATTTTTATTAATGTGTTTTTTTTCTTCAATATGTGCTTTTAGAGTAGGAGGGCAGGGTATCCACAGCAGCTGGTTGTTTATTATCTGTCTTTGCAAAAGCCGAGAGACAAGATCAGATAATTCTCCTTGAGAGGCAATTGCAGGAGTAATTATCAGGCGAAGCTGTCTGATTCACACGGGCACTCTGAATAGCCCTCTTACCACATGACATTGAGGGTCACCTTAAAAGTAGATGATAGTTGACCAAGGAAATAATGGCTCATGGTAAATATAAATTGTGGGTTTTCAAGCTAGAAACGCTGGCCTTGAAAAGGAAAGGACTCTGAGATTCTGTGAAGTTTTCTTATCCCATATTTTGCAAGGTGAAGAGGGATAAAAGATAAAAATCTCAAGCTACAGGAGGCCTGAAGCCCATTCCCAGAATGGCTTTAATAAATCTCCAACTAGAGGGGCCTGAGTTTTGGGGGAGAGTGTGATTCATTCCCCCATTATTTAAGATAAAAGTATTAGCCCCAGGCCCCCATCTCAGTGTTGTGAAGATGAAACATAAATTAAGAATTTTGAAGAGACTGAGTAAATACTATTTTTCCATCTATACATCTTCATTTTCTGTTATCTCAACATTTTTCAATGTCATATATATTAGTTGTAGGTCAGACCAAATGCATTCCATGCCTCACCTTTCTTCCACCATAAAAACCCTGACCTAGTATTCACTTTATAACTTAAAAATTGCAAGGTTTTCCAGAGAGGTTTCTATTATATATTCATGTGAATGGTCATGTTTCCTTTATCTTTGGGGAGGAAAACTGTTGAGTCAGAAAAATTGCTAGCTAATGGATTTGGGTGGTGACTACATGAAGTCATTCCTCACATACTTTCATTCATAATGCACAGTGGTTCTCAAAGTGCGGTGTCTAAACCAGCAGTATCAGCATTGCTGGCAACTTGTTAGAAATGCAGATTTTCAAAACTTACCTTAACCCATTGATGCGGAGAATCTGACGGGTGGAGCCTGGCAACGAGGGAAGCAAGCTCTCCTGATAAACTCTACAGTTTGGGAATCCCTAGTTTAGTGGACCAGTAGTTCCTTAGCTTCAGTATCCTTGAGGTATTTGCAGGTTGTTAAAAATGAAGATTCTGGCAACACTCAAAATATAATAATTCTGATTCAAGCTACGTGATTTGGGCCACAGATAATGGCATGATAAGGAGCAGGTCAGTAAACCTGGTGTTGATGGTCCTTGGGGTTGCCTGGGTTAGATAAAACTGTTCAACATTACAGTTATTTAGCTTTCTACATGTGCAAAATCAAGACCTGTTCTTTGGATGGTACTTAAACTCCATATTGGGCTCGTGCAGACCAATTTATCCCATCCCCAAAAGTATAGTTTTCAAGTTAGCGGATGAATTTTTGCAGTGTGACTATAACAATCCATACTGACTGTTCAATGTTCTTTTTTTTTTTTTTTTTTGGAACATTTACTGTTCTTTATGATGTACTTGCACTTCGAATATTTGCTATATGTGACCAACTATTTGTGTTACATCAAGTCAGTCTAGTTTTCTTGCATTTGTTAAAGATCATTCTTTTAAGGTTTGAAGTCATGCTTTCTTACCCAAGACAGAATTTTTGGTAATTCTGCTTTAGTTAGCTTTCAAAATCGGAGATTAGTTTATGAAACTATGTTAATATTTTTATTTGATGGGTTGATGTTGGAAGACTATGAAGTGTTTGTTGCTTTATCATATAGGACTAGTCCACGGATGGTATCACAAGTGTTTCGTTAGTATGGTAGCTGCCAGCCGAAATGCCCGTTTTAATGAAGCTTTGCACAGGCTCTTATCTCTTGCTGTGACTGACTGTGTTATAAATAGCTCGGCCACTGACTCATCATTAGACTCAGATCAGGAATCAGCCTAAGCTCCTTTAGCTCCCTCAGAGGCCTGCCCTGCTTTATGGTTCGTAATTTTATATTCATATAGAGCAGATAATGCTCACTTCATGGTCTTATTTTTCTCTGCTACTTTATATTGTCAAGTAGAGGTGGAATCATTTTTAATTTCTGGGTGGCTGAATTTTTGAGACATGCTTTTGCTGTTTGTGCTACTCACCAAGTGTAAGTGGTGTTATTCTAGTACCTGACCATCAGATAAGACTACCTGAGACAATGAACAGCTCTGTGTGTGGACGTGTGTGTGGACGTGTGGAGGACAGAAGAGGAGAGGATAACTTGAATTTATCAGAGTTTTCCCGGCGGGATGGGGTGGTTTGGGAGGAAATGCCAATGTCCTCTCACTGTAGATTTAGAGGAACTATTTTACCTGCCACTCACTTTATATAAGCCTGACACCCTTTTCTTCTAGAACATTAAGGAATTGGCATTGGTTAATAACCATGAGCAAAAGAGCAAAAGTTCGGTAAATCATATCTGGATGTATGAGTCATATATGAAGTCTAGTAGTACTGATAACAAACAGCCCTCAAATCAAAGTTCTTTAAGTGCATATATATTTTTTTCCCCATGTTATTAACATGCATCTCTTGGAAATCTTTTTTTTTTTAAGGAGTGACTTAAGGATTGAGGCTCCTTCTGTAGTGTGGCTCTACTCTCCTGAAGTCATTTGCTTGTGGTTATGGGGATAGGGGAGACACACATACACACACAGAGGAAAACCTGAAATTTTAGGGTTCGCCCTTGAAAGTGGAGTGCCTCATTTCTTTCTGTATTTTATTGGCCCAAACTAACCCCAGTCACAATGTCACTGCAAGAAAGGCTGGTATTAAAAAAAAAAAAAAAAAAAGGCTGGTATATGTCCCAACGTATGCTCCAAAACAGTGGGTAGAGTTGGCAAGAATGCACACAGTCCCTCTGGTTACCCATATCCTGTCCACTGCTCCTCCCATACAGAGGACATTCAGCCTTTCCCAAGACTGTCCATCCCCAAATTCCATCAGGCACTGAAGCCACCACAAAATCTAGGATATTTATGTGATATTCATTCTTCCTGATTGTGTCCAAATATTACTCTTTTCTGTCTAGAGACCTATTGTCAAAAAGATATATTATTTGCACACCCTCCTCCTAACACCTACCCAGTTATTTAATGGTCAAACAAGGAAGAACATAAATGCAAAACATTGTTATTCTGAAAGTAAAAAAAGAAACCCATTAATGGTCTGTAGTAATTCAAAGTCCTCCCAGTCAGACTATGTGAAAACCCTTTTCCTGGGATGGGGAAGTTGCTTGACTGGACATCAAGTAAGCTATCTGGGAGGAACTCCTTTCTTAATTTTTTCCCATATTCCTTTTGATCAGATTTCTGGGATGCTTTTCCTTGTCCAAGCTGCCTGTAGCTGTAGTGAAAGCAGGCCTTTGGAGACTTGTTTCTTCTCATTGAAAGTTATGGGCCCAATAATTCATCTTAAGTAATTTTCAAACCTCCCTCTCAATCAACTTTTTTAAAAACTTTTTTTTATTTATTCATGAGAGACACAGAGAGAGAGAGAAGCAGGCTCCATGCAGGGAGCCTGATGTGGGACTCGATCCCAGGTCTCCAGGATCACACTCTGGGCTGAAGGCGGCGCTAAACCACTGAGCCCCCCGGGCTGCCTTCAACTTTTTTTAATAGTTAATTTTTTATGCTACATTTCCTTCAAAACTTCATCGATTTCTGCGCTGTTCTTTTTGAGCTGTTCCACGTGTCGGAAACCATGCCCAATGTTTTCCACTAGACATTATTCTCCACTCTGTTTTATTTCTTTTCTTTGCAGTCTCCATATCTTTTTGGATCTATTTGTGGTCAGGTTTTGCCATAGTAAATGATAAAAATAAATCCAGACTATATGAACAATATTACTAAAAACTGAACAGTATATTTTTTCAGCTATGAATAGTTGACCAAAACACCTGCTTTTAATTGCTGTTCTCTTTACATAAAAAATTGAATTAATTTTAACCTAATGTTTTATCCAAGAAGTTTGGCTGAGACTCTGAGTATCATTCTTATGTCTGGTGATACTTAGCTTAGCCATCATTCTTTCTTATAGTCACTGACACCTATGTCTCCTGGACATATTACTCAATCTCTCTAAATCTTACCTCTAGGGCAGCCTGGGTGGCTCAGTGGTCCTGAGCCAGAATCCTGGAGACCCAGAATCAAGTCCCGCGTCGGGCTCCCTGCATGGAACCTGCTTCTCCCTCTGCCTGTGTCTCTGCCTCTCTCTCTCTCTCTCTCTGTCTCTCATGAATAAATAAATAAAATCTTTTAAAAAAATAAATCTTACCTCTAATATGAGGATAATAAGGATATTCTCTCCATAATGTCACTTTGAAGATTGAGTAAATAACATTAAATTTCTTGTATAGTGTGTAAGATTTCAGCATATAACTATTATCATTATAATAATATATGATAATACTATTATATAGAAATAATAATGTCATAATAATATACTTTCATGACTGTTGTGTGGCTGCTTTTATCATAACCGTCATCCATACTTTGGGTTTTACATAAATACAGTATCTGTTGCATATTTCATACAACCAATGTTTATTGACCTGGATATAAAAGAATGATTAAGACATGACTCCAGAAAGTTCTGAGCTTTGCGATTCCTTTATGAATAATCCACAGCAATTTGAGAAAATTCAATTCTTATGTTCAGCATTGCTTTCTTTCACCTGATCACTTACGAATGTCCACAGATTAAATCACTACTTATTGATTCAATAAGCAGCATTTGGAATAGCAGATGGCTTTGAATTGTGTCTATATTATTTCTTTGGGCTTTAGTGATGTATTGAGCAATTGTTTGCTATGTAGTTGTTGTTTCAGGAAACAGCAAAATTCCAAAGTATGAGGCAGACACATGGTGCGTGGCGCCATGGTGTACACAGATGCACGTGGCGATGACATGGGTACAGCCTAAGTACCGGCCATAGATTCTAACCACGGACTTGCCTTTGGGCTACAACAGACACCACCAATGTGATCATTCTCAATTTGTTTTAAGGAGATATATACTTTTATTTTTACTTCTTGCTATAGATTTAGGAAGCCGAGTCAAGGTACTGAATAGTGCGTTATAGTTAGCCTAATTCTCCAACTTCTATTCCACATGATGCTGGATTCACCAGACAATTCAAGTAAGAAAATATACCTTCTAATATATTTGTCACTCTGTATACAAGGCACACTTCTTTTCTAGATGAGACTCTGGACAGATACCAATAATAGAATCTACGTAAAATGTGTTTCCTGGAATATATCTGGCCCCGATATAGAAGCACAGTGCCCAGCATAGTGCTTGTAATTGCCAAATTTGCTGAGATTTCGGGTAGGTGTTTGGCATTGTCAGCACCTGACAGATCTACGGCTGTGATGTAATCTTCTCCCCAACTCCAAAGCCCCTTTCTAACTACTTGCTGTTCTCAAAATAAACCTGGTCTCTGTCTCTTGACTTTCAAGGGACCCAAGATTGTACAATTGCATAAAAAATACTGACAAGTTAAGAATAATGTCTTCTTCAATTACTGTGTTTCTCTCTTTTAATTCTTTTGATTTTAGTAAGTCAAGACATGCCATTGTTGTGCTCCAGGAGAGGAACAAAAGCAATTCCAGCTCGAAAAGTGTATCTTGAATTATCTGTGGGACCAGGGTCAGAAATCACACTCTCACATTCATTATTCTGCTGGTATTTTTCCTTAATATTTACCCTAGCAACTTGTAATAACCTAAAAAAAGATTGAATGACATCAGAGGTGGTTTTTTAAAGTACTCACAAACTTTTTTTTTTTTTTTTTTGGTAAATTAAATCTTTTCATATAGAGGCCAGTGTATGTTGTTGGGTGGGGAGAGGAAACAACAGACTTGCTCAGGGGTAAGAGGAGCTTGTAAACTTATCATTCAGATTGGATCAGTGTTCTGATATTTTCCTAGGTTTGTAATTTGGTCTCAAGGAACTCCTACTATTATGACTTTGGCGCTATTGTTTTATTAGCATCAAACATACTATATTTTTTTCTTTTTAAACATTCTCCTGCCCACTCATTTTCATCTCACCAACTATGTTGACATTAGGGCAAAACATTCTGGGGATTGGGGTCCCATCCTTGGCTTCCTCACATTGTGTCCTCTCTGGTGTTCATATATCCCTTTCCACCCGAGATTGCTTTATGGGGATCACCGCTCACCTACCACTGTCTGAAAATCCGGTGGAGTGTGCCCTATCCTCCTCGCCTCTGGCTCTCAGAAACATATGAGGCAAATAAGCTCTTTCTTCGGGATCCCTGGGTGGCGCAGCGCTTTGGCGCCTGCCTTTGGCCCAGGGCGCGATCCTGGAGACCCAGGATGGAATCCCACATCAGGCTCCTGGTGCATGGAGCCTGCTTCCCTCTCTGCCTATGTCTCTGCCTCTCTCTCTCTCTGTGACTATCATAAATAAATAAAAATTAAAAAAAAATAAGCTCTTTCTTCTTCTGAAGGAATTTTCTTTCTCAGTTTCTGAGAAGACATATTCTCTAGTTTGCTTTTTCTTTCAAATTTCCCTCTCAGCTTTTTAGTTTTTCTTGATATTCCTCCACTATTCATCCTCTTGTGCTAGAATAATCCCAGATTCACATCTGTCCTTATTACCCTTTCCCCACTGTCATGGTCAAAGATGTAGCTTATGAAATCAGGCTTCCAGAATCTGTCTGAATCCCAGGTTCATCAATTATTATCCACTGTCTTTAGTCACGTTATGAGGCTCTGGGTGGTTCAATTTCTTGAGTTGTAAAATGAGATAAAATCTGTCTTAAACTCAAGTTATCAGGATCAGATGAATTAATCTAAATAAAATGTAAAATAGTGTCTAGACCACTACTGTGTGTGTGCATAACACACATATGTAGACGATATGTTAATTTTTGTTATTATTATTATTGTAATCAGCACATGTTAACATCTGTACATTTGTTTCTGTGATTCTACCCTTGAGTTTACCACTGACATCCAGAGTTGGCAACCACCTGACAACCTGATGCTTCTGCCTGAAGGTTCATATTCTAGTAGCAATAAGAAAATATGAGCCAACCAAAATTCTTGATTCCTTTCATCCAATAGCGTTCTTCCCCCTTCAGTCTTTAGTTTCCTTAAATGATACCACTCATTTGGCTCAAGTTAAAAATTTAGGAAACATCCCTGAGCTCTCTCTCTCTCTTCCTTATCATCTAACCACGTATTCATCTATTTTTTTTACTCATCTATTTATTAATTAAACAAATAATCGTTGAACAGTAACTAACTGACCTGTTTTTCTGAGCCCTACAGATACAGCAGCAAACATAATAGTTAAGCCCTCTGCTTAAATTTACATTTAAGTAGGGAAAGACAAACAAATGGATAAAATATTCACTAGTAATAAGCACTATGAGCCTCACGGGAACACAGTTCTGTAGAAAGGCAAGCATGATTACATTGAACTAGAGTCTGAAAAGTTCTCCTTGAGAGATGACATTCAATCTTGGATCTAAATGACTGAAGAAGAGGGGCACCTGGGCGGCTCAGTTGGTTAGGCGCCTGACTCTTGGCTTCAGCTCAGGTCATGATCTCCCAGTCGCTTCAGATTCTCTCTCCCTTCCCCTTGCATCTCCCCCCACTCACATGCATGTGTGTGTGCTCACTATCTCTCAAATAAATAAAACCAATCTAAAATAATAAATGACAGAAGAAGAAGAGGGGGAGGAAGAATAAATTTAGGATGCAGCTTGATTTGAGGAAAATAAAATGGCTGGATGGTTTTACAGTGGATGATGGTAAGAGTCATTTGAAATGAAGACAAAACAGGTAGTGAGTGGTCAGGTCATGAGGAAATATATGATGAAACAGCTTAAAGAGCTTGTAAATCATTCTAAATGCCACCAGAAACTGTTGGGTTCTGAGCAGGATGATGATATAGAATGATTATCTTGTAAAAAGTTTAGAAGTCTCATATTTAATACAAATCCTGTTCCTTTTTTTTTATTGCTTAAAATCCTCTAAATGAAATTCACCATTAATTAAATAACCAAGTGCTTTTCATATAGCAAATGCATGATGAAAACTATCGAATGAACGATTAAGCAAAATAAATTTTACATAACTTTATGTCTTTGTGAAATTAGCAATATTTTAAAATAAAACTGCTGAGTTTTCCATTTTATCTAAATTAGTAAATCTTGGATAAATTTAATAAAATTCAACTCAACAAATACGTATTGGATGTTACACATCTTCTTTATAAACATGCTCCAACGAAACGAGGAAAGCATAGCATAGAGCTCAAACCCTCATAAGGCATGTTATAGTCTAATAGAAGAGTGAATCACAGCACTTTCTCAAGACAAAAACAAACAGAGGTTTTAATGATTTTCTTTCTTCTGCTCTTCGTTCAGTCTCTCTTTCTATAGGAAGGCTATATTACACCAATTGTAGAAGCTGGAAGGGAAAATGAGAAAACTTGTAAGTAGTCAAATAGAAGGTAAAGGACATTGATACTTTACAGGCATCAGATGACTTTGGTTCTGTTGGCACTGGAGACTAATGTATCACTAAATGCAGCTACAGATTCTCCGGAGCTTGACTGTAGAACTGCTCGTTATTGGTCAGTTTGGGTTCCCATGACAAAATTCCACAGGCTGGGCTACCCAAGGAACAGAGAGTTATTTTCTCATAGTTCTGGAAGTTGTAAGTTCCAAATCTAGTATGAGCAGAACTGGTTGGCATACAGACGGCCAACTTCCTGCTGTGTCCTCACAGGATCTTTTCTCATCACATGCAGAGATTGAGACAGAGAGAGAGAGAGAGAGAAGTTCTAGCATTTCTTTCTTCTCTTATAAGCACACCAGCCTATCAGATCAGGGTCCTACCCTTATAATCTCATCCTTCACTACCCCCTTACAGGCCCCATCTCCAAAAACAGTCACATTGGGGGTTAGGGCTTCAATACACAAATTTTGGTGGTGGCGCACTTACAATTAGATGCCATATCATCTATTAAATTTCCCCTGAATCTCACAGTTTAAAATAACAAAAGTTTCTGTGGTATAAGACTTGGGAAGAGGCTTCGTTAGGTGTTTGTGGCTCAGAGTCTCCGGTGAATTTGTGGCCAACACATCAGCTGGTGTCTGGTGTTCTGAAGGCGAGGCTAGTCCTGGAGGATTTACTTAAAAGATGGCTCACTCACGTGGTTATAATTCCAAACCATCACAGCCCCCTGACAGTATTCCTAGCTCTATGATCTTTATAGATACACAGCAGTGCCTTAAAACTTAAAGAAAAAAGAGAGGAGGATCAATAAGAAATAGATGAGTTGGATTATTTACTCTGAAATTCAGAAAGAAGTCTCAGAGGACTCAACTCCTGGTATAGTAGGGATGACAAAAAAGGGAAAAGACCAGCATTTTATCAGCATAACCTACAGAAGCCTGGTTCTTACTAGTTCACAACAGTTTGCATGTCAGCAAAGAAAAAATTCTGGTAATTGTTTGTATTTTAATGTCATATATTAAATACTTTATTTTTTACCGGAATATCTCTTGAGTTATCGTGTAACAAAGACATTGGCCTTCACAGAAGATAGGCAGATATGATTACTGCAGTTCTTTTCCGGCGTATGTTCACTAGTCCAGAGAGTGTCATTTTCCGAGGCTGTGGATATGTGCTTCAGTTTGGGTCTTGCACAGCAAGATACAGCACATTGGTCTCCTTTCGCTTTAGCATAGTCAATGGACTTTTTTTTCCCTGTTGACTGGATAAGCTATTTTAAGAACCAAGAAGAAAACAACAGCTCAAAGACGTTTTAGATGCTGTCACAGGAAATGTTTCCTGAACAGATAGATATTCAGGGTCCAGAAAGACCTCTACCTCACGATATTGAAGCCAGGGTTATAATGGCTTTTAAAATGGTAGTGTGAAAAAAAAAATGGTAGTGTGGTCAGCACGGAACTTTCACCAAGGATAGCGCTGCAACTTCTGGCCTTGCTTCAGAATTGCTAAGACTCTCTGGCCTTGTAACTGAATTCCAGAGGAAAGCCGTAAGGAAGAGACTGCACATCCGAGGCCCAGAAAATTGAGCAGGGGTCAGCCCTCTGACTCCGTTTCCCTTACTGCAACATGAGAAGTTAGGGTTCGTTGCTTTTTGAGGCCTCCTGAAGCTCCACAGTTCTGTGGTTATTATTTTGAGGTAGAAAATATAGAATGTCACTTACTTGATTGGAATGCGCACATCAATGAAAGCAATGAGCTGTAAAAGATGCAAGTTAATCTCCTACACGACCAAACCAATTTAACATTTAATATATACAAGAACTTTTTAATGAAATGAAAACTACCTGGGGTATAATGTACATCGATGTTAAAATTCTGTGATAACAGTGAGGAAAGCCTAGAGCTTTACAGGCACTGCGATGACCAAAGAAGTTGCCTATGTTTAACGAAAATTTCAGGAATCCTCCAATATACAACACTTTCTCTATAACATCTGGTATCAGCATATTAGATAAGACCAGACATATGATCTTAGGATAAATGTCATCATGTTCATCATCTCCAATGGGGTGATGACAGATAAAACATTTCTAAGCACATTATCACACCGGAGAGATTAGGGCAGGGAGGGAACTAGAATATTTTGAGTAATCTACGTTGAAGCCACAGTGCTCAGCTATTTATATATTTCATTTAATAAAGCTGTTTTTTTTTTAAATTACTTAAACAAAGATGAGACATTGTTAGCCCAGGTAAAGTCTTGCTGTAGGCCCTGGGACCCGAGAGTGACCTTTGGCTAATCATCTAATGTGGATTCACCGTGATGCTCTCATCTGCAAAATTAAGGGTTTGGAGTGCTGGGTCTCCCTGTGCAGATTTAAAGACACACCTATAATTGATTATCTCTCTTTCTTCTACTAATTAAAAAATATATATATTCATGAGAGACACACAGAGAGAGAGAGAGAGAGAGAGAGAGAGAGAGAGAGAGAGGCAGAGACATAGGCAGAGGGAGAAGCAGGCTCCATGCAGGGATCCTGATGCAGGACTCGATCCTGGGACCCCAGATCACGACCTGAGCAGATGCTCAACCTCTGAGCCCCCCAGGCGCCACTCTCTTACTAACATTAATCAAATCAAACATATTTAGTTTCTTTAGCTGCAAAATGAGAAATGCATCTTCCATGGTTGCTTTAAGGGTCACATGAGACACTGAGCATCAGCTCTCTCACACAGGCCCAGCAGGTGGCAGGTACCTTATGTACTAGACCTCATCCGTACATTCTCTTAGCCTCCATGTTCTTTCTTTTTTCTTTTTAAACTAATTTTTGTCTAGGTTTTCCATTAACAGGGCCAGTAAGGTTGTAATAATAATACATTTTAAGTTTCTTTGCTCAGATGAACCTAGATGGCTTCAAATGTTATCTTCCATCAGTGTACATTGTTGATAGTGGTAAAAGAATTGTATATTTGTATTTTTATGATAGTATGAAAAGTTCGTAAATATGTATGTATAAGTAGAACTCTTACATCCTGTGAGCCCGTCACCCTAAACTCTCGGTACTTGGAGGAGATGTGAGGTCATAGGCATAGAGTGACACTTAAGATGCGGAATTGGTGCTTTGGTTAAGTAAATGCCAAATCATTTTCACTAAAATTAAAATTAAAAAAAAAAACTACATTAAGAGAATGTACCTGTTTTGCCAGTGGTCCCTTTCTTCCTTCATTCCCTTCTAGTCCAGGATCTTAGGCTGGCTTCTTGGGGACAGGTATGATAGCACTGGGGCACACAGAGGCAAACCCTAGAAATCCATCCAGAGGGAATTCATGCCTGAATATATGCTATGTAAGCTTTTTGCCAGAGAGCTCAAATCCACAAAGTGAAATGTTGGACGTGTCATGGTCTGTTCCTCCAGGGAGGGCAGGCCTGGCACAGGTCAGACTAAAGGATATTTGGTGAGTGATAAAATGCAAAGAGAGAAAAAAAAAAGGTGTATTAATAGCAAACAAAATGGCATGAATGTTAAGGCAAATTAAATATGATCCCGGTAGTTCACCTAGGCGGTAAGTTTCTGAAGGATGCTGCAGTTCTTTCAAGGGCCTGCAGTGGAGGCCCCTGCCAGCTTGTTTCGTGGGCTCACCTTGTCAGGACGCCCATCTGGCTCCCTGGCTCACCTTCTGCGGTGAAGCTGCCTGGCTGGCCATCCGTAGCATCTGAAGCCCAGGTGCTTACATTGTGGATCAGCGAAGTGCCCACGGCCACCTGCTGTGTCCACAGTAGGGAATGTAGTAGCTTGATTTTAACCCTAAAAAACGAAATACGTGAAGGCTGCTGAATGGTTTTACTCTCAATCTCTGTCTCGTCTGTGTAATGCTATTTCAACACAGCTCATCGCCCCATGTCCGTGCAAGTTGTGGGGAGAAATAAAAACATTACTTCCAAAAAAAAAAAAAAACCCCAAAAAAACAACATACTTCCAAAGCTTGCCTTGAAAACCCTTTCTTGAACGCTGAGTCATCAGGTAACCTATACGCCCCAGCTGGCCTTTGATGCCCTCAGTGTAGGTCTGTTGTTGTCCCATAACTACTGAAAACACCCTCTTTAATTCCGGAAACGCCCAGGTTTGGAGAATACATTACACGGTTATTGGGTAACCTCCTCCACAATGACATTAAGAACCCAACATTCTTCCTAAGACTCTACTCCTTTCTACTTTTAAGCATTGAATTCAAAGCTGGATAAATAAACATCCTGCCAATAGCTCAAAATCTAGGCGGATGATCCTAGAGCAATCTTCTACGAGGAGATGCTGGTCCATGCAAGTGCTGACAGAAATCGCCTGACGTTTAGGGCCAATGCGGTCATTGCTAAGGCGAGCGACGGTAGAGGACTGCAACGGCAGAGTTAGGAGCTCATATTCACGGTAAGTTTGTCGCCATAGGGTTGTGGGCCCATCTCTGGGTTCTCTGTTCTTTTCCATGGGTCTATGTGTCTGTTTTGGGGCCAGGACCACACTGTCTTGATGACCCCATCTTTGTAGTACAGCTTGAGGCCCGGCATTGTGATGCTTCCCGCTTTCCTTTTCCTTTTCTTTTTCCAGGCTTGCTTTGGGGTCTTTTGTGGTTCCAGACAAATTTTAGGATCTTTTGCTCCAGCTCTGTGAACAATGCTGGTATACTGTGATAGAGACTGCCTTAAAAGTCTGGATGGGGGAGGAGGGGCAAGATGGCGGAAGAGCAGGGTCCCCAAATCACCTGTCCCCACCAAATTACCTAGATAACCTTCAAATCATCCTGAAACTCTACGAATTCGGCCTGAGATTTAAAGAGAGACCAGCTGAAATGCTACAGTGAGAAGAGTTCGCGCTTCTATCAAGGTAGGAAGACGGGGAAAAAGAAATAAAGAAACAAAAGGCCTCCAAGGGGGAGGGGCCCGCGAGGAGCCGGGCTGAGGCCGGGGCGAGTGTCCCCAGGACAGGAGAGCCCCGTCCCGGAGGAGCAGGAGCTGCACCAACCTTCCCGGGCGGAAAGGGGCTCGCAGGGAGGTGGAGCAGGACCCAGGAGGGCGGGGATGCCCTCGGGCTCCCGGGGACACTAACAGGCACCTGCGCCCCGGGAGAGTGAGCCGAGCTCCCCAAGGGCTGCAGCGCTCGGCGGGACCCGGAGCAGCTCGGAGGGGCTCGGGCGGCGGCTCCGCGGAGGGGGCTGCGGGGCGGGAGCGGGAATCCAACAGCGCAGGCTCCAGGGCACAGGGCGCCAGGACACAGCCCGGGATCCGGCCTCCCCCCGGGACAGGCAGAGGCCGGGAGGGCCCAGGACAGCAGGGACGATCTTGACCCGAGTTGAGCAGATCAGCGGCCCCACCCCGGAGCCCCCAGGCCCTGCAGACAGAGAGCCCCGGAGTTACTGCGGGAGCTGACTCCAGGGCTCCAGAGCTTCCGCAGCCACTGGGGTTATTCCTCCTGGGGCCTCACGGGGTAAACAACCCCCACTGAGCCCTGCACCAGGCAGGGGGCTGAGCAGCTCCCCCAAGTGCTAACACCTGAAAATCAGCACAACAGGCCCTTCCCCCAGAAGACCAGCTAGACGGACCAGTTCCAGGGGAAGTCAAGGGACTTAAAAGTATACAGAATCAGAAGATACTCCGCCGTGTTTTTTTGTTTGTTTTGTTTTGTTTTGTTTTGTTTTGATTTCTGATTGCTTCCACCACCCCTTTTTTTCCCTTCCTTTCTTTTTCTTTCTCTTTTTCTTCCCTTTTTTCCTTTTTTCTTCCTTTTTTCTTTTTTCTTTTTCTCTTTTCCTTCTTTCTTTCTCTCCTCTCTTTTGCTCCTTATCCCAATAGAACTTGTTTTTGGCCACTCTGCACTGAGCAAAATGAATAGAAGGAAAACCACACCTCAAAAGAAAGAATCAGAAACAGTCCTCTCTCCCACAGAGTTACAAAATCTGGATGACAATTCAATGTCAGAAAGCCAATTCAGAAGCACTATTATACAGCTAATGGTGGCTCTAGAAAATAGCATAAAGGACTCAAGAGAGTCCATGACTACAGAATTTAGATCCAATCAGGCAGAAATTAAAAATCAATTGAATGAGATGCAATCCAAACTAGAAGTCCTAACGACGAGGGTTAACGAGGTGGAAGAACGAGTGACATAGAAGACAAGTTGATGGCAAAGAGGGAAACTGAGGAAAAAAGAGACAGACAATTAAAAGACCATGAAAACAGATTAAGGGAAATAAATGACAGCCTGAGGAAGAAAAACCTACGTTTCATTGGGGTTCCCTAGGACACCGAAAGGGCCAGAGGGCCAGAATATGTATTTGAACAAATCATAGCTGAAAACTTTCCTAATCTGGGAAGGGAAACAGGCATTCAGATCCAGGAAATAGAGCGATCCCCCCCTAAAATAAATAAAAACCATTCAACACCTCGACATTTAATAGTGAAGCTTGCAAATTCCAAAGATAAAGAGAATATCCTTAAAGCAGCAAGAGAAAAAGAGTCCCTGACATTTATGGGGAAGAATATTAGGGTAACAGCAGACCTCTCCACAGAGACCTGGCAGACTAGAAAGGGCTGGCAGGATATATTCAGGGTCCTAAATGAGAAGAACATGCAACCAAGAATACTTTATCAGCAAGGCTCTCATTCAAAATGGAAGGAGAGATCCAGAGCTTCCAAGACAGGCAGGAACTGAAAGAATATGTGACCTCCAAACCAGCTCTGCAAGAAATTTTAAGGGGGACCCTTAAAATTCCCCTTTAAGGAGAAGTTCAGTGGAACAATCCACAAAAACAAGGACTGAATAGATATCATGATGACCCTAAACTCATATCTTTCAGTAGTAACTCTGAACATGAACGGGCTTAATGACCCCATCAAAAGGCGCAGGGTTTCAGACTGGATAAAAAAGCAGGACCCATCTATTTGCTGTCTACAAGAGACTCATTTTAGACAGAAGGACACCTACAGCCTGAAAATAAAAGGTTGGAGAACCATTTACCATTCAAATGGTCCTCAAAAGAAAGTTTATTATCAGATAAACTAAAATTTACCCCAAGACTGTAGTTAGAGATGAAGAGGGACACTATCTCATACTTAAAGGATCTATCCAACAAGAGGACTTAACAATCCTCAATATATATGCCCCGAATGTGGGAGCTGCCAAATATTTAAACCAATTAATAACCAAAGTGAAGAAATTCTTAGATAATAATACATTTATACTTGGTGACTTCAATCTAGCTCTTTCTACCCTCGATAGGTCTTCTAAGCACAACATCTCCAAAAAGCAGAGCTTTAAATGATACACTGGACCAGATGGATTTCACAGATATCTACAGAACTTTACATCCAAACTCAACTGAATACACATTCTTCTCAAGTGCACATGGAACTTTCTCCAGAAAAGACCACATACTGGGTCACAAATCGGGTCTGAACCGATACAAAAAGATTGGGATGGTCCCATGCATATTCTCAGACCATAATGCCTTGAAATTAGAACTAAACCACAAAAAGAAGTTTGGAAGGACCTCAAACACATGGAGGTTAAGGACCATCCTGCCTAAAGATGAAAGGGTCAACCAGGAAATTAAGGAAGAATTAAAAAGATTCATGGAAACTAATGAGAATGAAGACACAACCATTCAAAATCTTTGGGATGCAGCAAAAGCAGTCCTAAGGGGGAAATACATCGCAATACAAGCATCCATTCAAAAACTGGAAAGAACTCAAATACAAAAGCTAACCTGACACATAAAGGAGCTAGAGAAAAAACAGCAGATAGATCCTACACCCAGCAGAAGAAAAGAATTAAAATTCGAGCAGAACTCAATGAAATCGGGGGATCCCTGGGTGGCTTAGCGGTTTGGCGCCTGCCTTTGGCCCAGGGCGTGATCCTGGAATCCCGGGATCGAGTCCCACGTCCGGCTCCCTACATAGAGCCTGCTTCCCCTCTGCCTGTGTCTCTGCCTGTCTCTCTCTCTCTCTATGTCTATCATGAATGAATAAATAAAATCTTTGAAAAAAAAAAAAAAGAACTCAACGAAATCGAGACCAGAACTGTGGAACAGATCAACAGAACTAGGAGTTGGTTCTTTGAAAGAATTAATAAGATAGATAAACCATTAGCCAACCTTATTAAAAAGAAGAGAGAGAAGACTCAAATTAATAAAATCATGAATGAGAAAGGAGAGATCACTACCAACACCAAGGAAATACAAACGATTTTAAAAACATATTATGAACAGCTCTACGCCAATAAATTAGGCAATCTAGAAGAAATGGACGCATTCCTGGAAAGCCACAAACTACCAAAACTGGAACAGGAAGATATAGAAAACCTGAACAGACCAATAACCAGGGAGGAAATTGAAGCAGTCATCAAAAACCTCCCAAGACAAGAGTCCAGGGCCAGATGGCTTCCCAGGGGAATTCTATCAAACGTTTAAAGAAGAAATCATACCTATTCTACTAAAGCTAGAAAAAGGAAAGATAGAAAGAGATGGAGTACTTCCAAATTTGTTCTATGAGGCCAGCATCACCTTAATTCCAAAACCAGACAAAGACCCCACCAAAAAGGAGAATTACAGACCAATATCCCTGATGAACATGGATGCAAAAATTCTCAACAAGATACTAGCCAATAGGATCCAACAACACTTTAAGAAAATTATTCACCATGACCAACTAGGATTTATCCCCGGGACACAAGGCTGGTTCAACACTCATAAAACAATCAATGTGATTCATCATATCAGCAAGAGAAAAACCAAGAACCATATGATCCTCTCATTAGATGCAGAGAAAGCATTTGACAAAATACAGCATCCATTCCTGATCCAAACTCTTCAGAGTGTAGGGATAGAGGGAACATTCCTCGACATCTTAAAAGCCATCTACGAAAAGGCCACAGCAAATATCATTCTCAATGGGGAAGCACTAGGAGCCTTTCCTCTATGATCAGGAACAAGACAGGGATGTCCACTCTCACCACTGCTATTCAACATAGTACTGGAAGTCCTCGCCTCAGCAGACAACAAAAAGACATTAAAGGCATTCAAATTGGCAAAGAAAAAGTCAAACTCTCCCTCTTCGCCGATGACATGATACTCTGCCTAGAAAACCCGAAAGCCTCCACCCCAAGATTGCTAAACTCATACAGCTATTTGGTAGCATGGCAGGATACAAAATCAATGCCCAGAAATTAATGGCATTTCTATACACTAACAATGAGACTGAAGAAAGAGAAATTAAGGAGTCAATCCCATTTACAATTGCACCCAAAAGCATAAGATACCTAGGGATAAACCTAACCAAAGAGGTAAACCAAAGAGGTAAGGTCTATACCCTAAAAAGTATAGAACACTTCTGAAAGAAATTGAGGAAGACACAAAGAGATGGAAAAATAGTCCATGCTCATGGATTGGCAGAATTAATATTGTGAAAATATCAATGTTACCCAGGGCAATTTACACGTTTAATGCAATCCCTATCAAAATACCATGGACTTTCTTCAGAGATTTAGAACAAATTATTTTAAGATTTGTGTGGAATCAGAAAAGACCCCGAATAGCCAGGCGAATTTTAAAAAAGAAAACCATAGCTGGGGGCATCACAATGCCAGATTTCAGGTTGTACTACAAAGCTGTGGTCATCAAGACAGTGTGGTACTGGCACAGAAACAGACACATAGATCAATGGAACAGAATAGAGAACCCAGAAGTGGACCCTGAACTTTATGGTCAACTAATATTTGATAAAGGAGGAAAGACTATCCACTGGAAGAAAGACAGTCTCTTCAATAAATGGTGCTGGGAAAATTGGACATCCACATGCAGAAGAATGAACCTAGACCGCTCTCTTTCACCATACACAAAATAAACTCAAAATGGATGAAAGATCTAAATGTGAGACAAGATTCCATCAAAATCCTACAGGAGAACACAGGCAACACCCTTTCTTGAACTCAGCCACAGTAACTTCCTGCAAGATACATCCATGAAGGCAAGAGAAACAAAAGCAAAAATGAACTATTGGGACTTCATCAAGAAAGAAGCTTTTGCACAGCAAAGGATACAGTCAACAAAACTCAAAGACAACCTACAGAATGGGAGAAGATATTTGCAAATGAAGTATCAGATAAAGGGCTAGTTTCCAAGATCTATAAAGAACTTCTTAAACTCAACACCAAAGAAACAAACAATCCAATCACAAAATGGGCAAAAGACATGAAGAGAAATCTCACAGAGGAAGACATAGACATAGCCAACATGCACATGAGAAAATGCTGTGTATCACTTGCCATCAGGGAAATACAAATCAAAACCACAATGAGATCCCACCTCACACCAGTGAGAATGGGGAAAATTAACAAGGCAGGAAACCACAAATGTTGGAGAGGATGCAGAGAAAAGGGAACCCTCTTACACTGTTGGTGGGAATGTGAACTGGTGCAGCCACTCTGGAAAACTGTGTGGAGGTTCCTCAAAGAGTTAAAAATAGACCTGCCCTACGACCCAGCAATTGCACTGTTGGGGATTTACCCCAAAGATTCAGATGCTATGAAATGCCAGGATACCTGCACCCCTATGTTTCTATCAGCAATGTCCACAATAGCCAAACTGTGGAAGGAGCCTCGGTGTCCATCGAAAGATGAATGGATAAAAAAGATGTGGTTTATGTATACAATGGAATATTCCTCAGCCATTAGAAACGACAAATACCCACCATTTGCTTCAACGTGGATGGAACTGGAGGGTATTATGCTGAGTGAAGTAAGTCAATCGCAGAAGGACAAACAGTGTATGTTCTCATTCATTTGGGGAATATAAATAACAGTGAAAGGGAATATAAGGGAAGGGAGAAGAAAAAGACTCCTAACTCGGGGAAACGAACTAGGGGTGGTGGAAGGGGAGGAGGGCGGGGGGTGTGGGTGAATGGGTGACGGGCACTGAAGGGGACACTTGACGGGATGAGCACTGGGTGTTATTCTGTATGTTGGTAAATTGAACACCAATAAAAAAATAATTTATTTAAAAAAAAAGTCTGGATGACTTTGGATAGAATAGACATGTTAACAATATTTGTTTTCCTGACCCATGAGCATATGGGATGTTTTTCCATTTCTTTGTGTCACCTTCAATTTATTTCATAAGTGCTCTGTTCTATAGTTTTCAGAGTACAGATCCTTTACCTCTTCAGTTAGGTTTATTCCTAAGTATCTTATCGTTTGGTGCAGTTGCAAACAAGATGGATTCCTTGGTTTCTTTTTCTGCTGCTTCAACATTGGTGTATTGAAATGCAGCGGATTTCTGTGTGTTGATTTTATATTCTGTGACTTTGCTGAATTTATGATATCAGCTCTAGCAACTTTTTGGTGGATTCTTTTAGGTTTCCTACATAGAGTATCATTTTGTCTGTGAATAGTGACAGTTTGACTTCTTCCTTGCTGATCTGGATGCCTTTTATTTCTTTTTGTTGCCTGATTGCTGAGGCCAGGACTTCTAGGATTATGTTGAATAACAGTGATGACAGTGGACATCCTGCCGTGTTCCTGACCTCAGGGGAAAAGCTCTCAGTTTTTCCCCATTGAGGATGGTATTTCCTATGGGTCTTTCATACATGGCTTTTGTGAAGTTGAGGTATGTTGCCTCTATACCTACTTTGTTGAGGGTTTTTATCAAAAATGACTGTTGTATTTCATCAATGCTTTTTATGCATCTATTGAGAGGATCATATGGTTCTCATCCTTTCTTTTATTAATGTCCTGTATCACGTTGATGGATTTGCAGATATTGAACCACCCTTGCAGCCCATGAATATCTACTTGATCATGGTGAATAATTCTTTTAATATACTGTTATGTTTTATTTGCTAGTATCTTGTTGAGAATTTTCTGCATTCTTTTTCATCAGGAATATTGGCCTGTAATTCTCCTTTTTTAGTGGGTCTTTGTCTCGTTTTGGTATCAAGGTGTGGAATGAGAGGATATTCCTAAGTTCAGGCCATAGTGGGGCAGAAACTCTCCATTATGCAAAGATTGGTGTCTTGGTGATTAAACATTTGATATTACCCCTGGGAACACATCAGCTCCTGATTTTATCACTTAGAAATTTTTTTTCTTGTTTGCTATTTTGACTTTAACAGATGCAAAGTACAGTAGGTATATGTCCAAATTTATGTATTAAAAATTGGAACTTGAAAAATACTACATTAGGTATTCAAAGTCACAGAGTGAGCCAGTAGTAATATATAGAGGGAGTAGATCACAGGTTTTCTAAATTCTTACTTGCTGCTCAGTTTATTAGCATATGCATTTAAAATCTGTGGATTAGAGGCACACACCTGGGTGGCTCAGTCGGTTAAGCATCTGACTTTTGGTTTCTGCTCATGTCATGATTGTTCACAGGATCAAGTCTCAAGTTAGGTTCTGTGCTCAGTGGGGAGTCTGCATGAAGATTCTCTCCCTCCACCCCTCCACCCACTCTCTTTCAAAATATATAAATAAATCTTAAAAAAATAAATCTGTGGATTAAATTACTGGGAAAAATCCATTTTATAACTTTTCATAATGGACATAAAAGTCCTTCCTTAGGCATACTAGTTATGATTTTATTTAAAGATATACTTACCTTGATTCTGTCTTGGTATTTACAAGGCAGTCAGAACCATTAACCTGAGATGACATTATTTTCAATTGACATTAAACAACCTATGCTTATTTTAGGAAACATTTAAAATCCTAGGCTTGGTTTAACAATTGGTTACATCTTTTCATCAATGAATGCTTTTTCTATCTTTGAATTCTCTTAAGCATAACCTGTTTTTTGTTGTTGTTGTTTTTGTTTGTTTTGCAAAGGTTATACATTCATACAATAAAAATTCAGAAGGAATTAAAAAAAATAACCTTAAGACTAAATCCTCTCTTCTTCGTCCCCACACAGGTCAGTATTCTTCCCCAGGATACTGTCCACCATTCCCACTTTCTGGTATATTCCTCCCTCTAATTTATTGTTTGAGAGATGCACTTGTACACATGCATAATTTTGTTTTTACACAGAAAGGTACTGTACTAAATCTAATAGTCTATGCCTTGCCTTAAAATAAATCCCTATGTGACATAACATTCTTTTTTATATCAGTTTATTTATTTTTAAAGGTTTTATTTATTTATTCATGAGAGACACAGAGAGAAGGAGGCAGAGACACAGCCAGAGGGAGAAGCAGGCTCCCTGCAGGGATCCTGACATGGTACTCGATCCCAGGACTCCAGGATCACACCCTGGGCTGAAGGTGGTGCTAAGCCACTGAGCCACCCAGGCTGCCCTTTTATATCAGTTTAAATAGAACTGTCATACTCTTCTTAATGGTGCACAGTATTTCACTCCATGTATAAGCATGATTGATTTAAACCAGCCCTAGTTAATAAACATATGTCTTGTATTTCTAGTGCTGCTCTAAATGTCCTTGCACATCTATTATTTTCCTCAAATGTAAGGAAGCTAAATAACAAAGAATAGGCTATCTGGGTAAAAGGATATATGAATTCAAAAATTTTGTAGATATTGTCAAATTGTGACAGTATTTCAGTTTACATTTCTTCCAAGAGAAATCCGGGGATTGGAGAATGGTTCTTTCCTCAATCTTCCCTCACAATATGTGGAATCAAACTTTTAGTTCTTTGCCCTTATGCTATGTGAAAAAATAGTATCTATTTGTAGTTAAAATTTATAATTTTTGTTAAAAAATTAATTTTATCATTTTACTCTGTTTAACACTCAATTTCTATGAAATGTTTATATCTCTTTCCCTGGAGGAAGGGAACACTAGTGGCTTCAATATATCCGTATAAGATGAAGAGATAAATCAGTGATTTTAAATCATGGATAGAAGTTACATTTTGGGGGGAAGCTGAGCAACAATATAATGCCTGGACTTGTTATACACATACAATCTTATGATACAGAAAAAAATATCTAGTTTTAAAGCTATCTTGTTTTACCTGATGTTATTTTGGCATTTTTTTTTTACAGAAGTTTTATTTGTATCTTAACAAGTATGACAAATTATATATTTGGTCATCAGTATTTTTCTTATTGATTTGTGGTTTTTATTATATACAAACAATGAAAAATTGAATAATTCATACAAAACATCCCCCTACAATTTAATTTTGTTCTTTGACTTACTTTATGATTATTTTTTCCTAAAGTGATTTTTTTGTGTACCTGTGTTGTCAAATTTATCATAAACATTTTCTTCTGTGGAATCTAGATTTTGAGTAATTTTGTGAAAAATTTGTCCCATGGAGTGCTTTTTTAAAAATTACTTTGTAAGTATATATATATATATATATATATATATATATATATATATACACATATATATATATATTTAAAAAGCCATCTTGACACTTCACGCTATACATAAAGAGCAAAGCAAGATTGGTTACAGATATAAAAGTGATAGGTAAAACATAAATTCTTAGAAGAAAACATAGGAAAATATTTTTGCCAGTAAAGTGTGCAATTTTTTACTAAGAAATTAGAAGTGCTAACCTAGGGGCTGGGTGGCTCAGTCAGTTAAGCATCCAGCTCTTGGTCTCAGAGTCATGAGTTCAAGCTCCACACTGGGCTCCACACTGGGCTCTACACTGGGTATAGAGCCCACTTAAAAAAAAATAAAAAAGAAAGTGCTGACCTAAAGAAAAAAAAACAGATAAAATAGATATTATTAAGATTAAAAACTTTTATTTATCAGATAAAGTGAGTAAAATAAGCAAGCACAGACCAGGAGAAGATATTCAGAAGATATATTTGGGAAGGTATTTACATTCAGAATATCTAAAATCCTAAAACAATATCCTTTAAAAAGATAAAAACAGACAACCCAACAGATAAATGATCAGAGACATTCATTTCACAAAAGAAGAAAATTAAATATGCAATAGGTGTATGAAATTTCATCAAAGAAATACAAATTAAAGCTACAATGACATACTGCCATATTTTCATCAAAATTATTGATGTTTTAAGATGCTGACAATATAAAAGTATTGGTGAGAATTAGAGCAACTAAAATTTTCCAAAACTTCTTATGGGAATGTCAATTGGAAATTTGGCAAAATTACAGCTGAACACGTGAATATCCAAGTACACTATTCCAAACAGAATTACTTACATATGTTACCAAAAAAAGGTACAATATATGTAATATTCAAAAATTGGAAATGTTTACATTTTCATCAATAGAAGAATAAATGTGGTATGTCACACAATTGGTATAAATGATATTGCATTCAACAACCACATTAAAAAATATGAATGAATTTGACAAACCTATAAAGCTATGCACCCTTAATGAGAGTATATTCCCAACAGAGTGAAGATTGATTCTTGGAAAAAATGATCTTATTCTTTTTATATGCACAAAATCACAGATATAACAGGATTGGAGAATGCTTCTTGAATGCTGTCTCAAACCTACTTGCTACTAGCTCTTCTTTTTTCAAGCTGTCTTACCTCCCTGGTTGCAGGAGAAATGCTGGTGCAGGAGCCCTTGTTCTCCTGAGTTTTCAATACTGTGCCATGAAGCAGAGTTTTCCATATTGCAGTACATGATACTATACCCACTTACTTGCCATAAGACCCATCTGTGTGAGTACAAATTTCTGATGGCTGGCTACGGCCTTCTCCTTATTGCTGAGGATGCCTGAAGTCACGATGCTGACTTAGCCAGACCTAACCCAAATGCAGTCATGGCTGGTCAATGCAGTTCCATGCTGGAGTCCAACCCGTAGAGGGTAGTCCGTATTATCTTGTCGGCTTGGTTTTTGAAAACTGTACAGACTAAGGGCCTGCAGCTGGTTTTTGTTTTGTTATTGTGGTTCCTCTTCAGCCTGGTTTGAATAAGTAACCAGACAGGATACAAAAGACCTCTCGTTGAATGAGACTGACTTCTGGCAAACCAAGGTTTTACACATATTTTGGTGGTTTGTGATCCAATAGTGAAGCATGTCTTGTGTGACCAAAACCAGTCTCTGGAAGCAGAGGCTGGATACTTCATATTTTCATGATGTTTGCCTATTTTTTCCCTTTCTCTTGTGCTCTCTCATTTTCATCAGTTACTTGTGATAATATTTTTCATATCATTAACCTCCAAAGTTATAATTAAGACATCATTTACCATTCAAACGAGTCACTGCTGCTTCTAAGGAGTAGAGCAAAAGACGGCTACAGAGAAAAGAAGAGGCTTTCTCCGGAACCGTTCCTAAAGTCAGAGTTCCTGCGTTATGGACCATGTTGGAATAATACGGAGGAAAAGAAACGATAGTTGGCATTCTGTTCTCTTAACTTGAAGCCACCCAGGAACATAGCTGACCTGTCAGGCAAGAGAACAGATTCCCAGATAAATACTTCTCCCACCTCAGTGGTAACTTTCTGGATAGAAACTATTGTTCTTTTCTGTATCTTTCTGGGAACCTTGTGAGAAGCTAATCTTGAGCCTTATAAAGCCTCAGAGATGGGCTAAAAAAAATCCAATCACATTATATGGTCTTGGCTGATAATTCTTTTCCTATTTTTCCAAATTCAAACAAGACTCAGTAATGTTGTCCAAAATTTTTTAAATCACAAAAAGGAGCACACACACACAGTATAAACATGGCTAAATAATATAACCTCAGGATCATAAAAATGTCCTAAATGTGAGCATCTAAGCACCTGCTTGGAAAGGACTCAATGAAATTGGCAGTGTCTCTTCAATATGGAAAACATCATTTCAACAAACAGCCTTGTTACCCAGTACTTTAAATGAAAAAATATTGACATTTCCCATATTTTATTCTGATTTTTTAATAATAAACAAAATAACATATTATGGATAAATTTGGAATCTTTTATATACCTCTACAATTTTACATTATTATTTATATCCCCCAGAAAACCATTGCCTAGAATTTAGTATGACTTCTTCCACTACCCCATACTTTAATAATTTTTCTAAATATGTATTTATCCATAAACACTAAGAAGCAATATATCTTGTGCTTTAATTTATAAAATTAGTATAATGCAGTTTACATCATTCAATTATTGTGGGCTTTTTTCCCCATGTCACACATTTTTGAGATCTACACATGTTGAAATATATATGTCTGTTCATTGACATTCATTATCCATCCCCCAGGAGAAATTAAAGTCCCAAATAAAGCCTTTTTAAGAGTAGTAAGCAATTTGAGCCCCTAATTCTCCCCAATTTTATGTCTTATTATTCTTAATCTGCAAAAAAAATGTCAATTGCTCTTGATCACTTTTGATAAAATCGTTGGTAGTATCATCATATATTTTATAAATTCCGTACCTGCTAGTTTTTCCTATTCCCTCTCCCTCCCTCCCTCCTTGTCCCATTCCACCCTCTCTCCCTTCTATTTATCCTTCACTTTAACTTCTGAAGCAGGACAACTAACTATCAATCATGTTATAGTCTTGTTTTCATAGAATGGAGCTGCCACTGGGAAAAGAGGCATGTGGGGCCAATAAGACTATTGTAAGTGGAAGCCATATATGTCATTTCCGGGCCAAACAGTTAAGTAAAGGAGTTTTGGGGTTTCTTTTTTTGTTTTGTTTTGTTTTGTTTTTGTTTCTATTTTACCCTACTTACCTTCATGTTTCAGCTGGAAGCAGAGAACTCAGGGAGTCCTTAGGAATAGGAGAAACCTTGGTCCTTGAGTCACCGTGTGTAGAAAAGTTGTGTACTTGCCACCCAGTCACCCCACCCCCACCCACCTCCCCTTCCACCACCCCTAGTTCGTTTCCTAGAGTCAGGAGTCTTTCATGTTCTGTCTCCCTTTCTGATATTTCCCACTCATTTTTTCTCCTTTCCCCTTTATTCCCTTTCACTATTTTTTTATATTCCCCAAATGAATGAGACCATATAATGTTTGTCCTTCTCCGATTGACTTATTTCACTCAGCATAATACCCTCCAGTTCCATCCACATTGAAGCAAATGGTGGGTATTTGTCATTTCTAATGGCTGAGGAATATTCCACTGTATACATAGACCACAGCTTCTTTATTTATTATCTGTCGATGGACACCGAGGCTCCTTCCACAGTGTGGCTACTGTGGACATTGCTGCTATAAACATCGGGGTGGGGTGCAGGTGTCCCGGCGTTTCATCACATCTGTATCTTTGGGGTAAATCCCCAGCAGTGCAATTGCTGGGTCGTAGGGCGGATCTATTTTTAACTCTTTGAGGAACCTCCACACAGTTTTCCAGAGTGGCTGCACCAGTTCACATTCCCACCAACAGTGTAAGAGGGTTCCGGGCACTGAGGTGGGCACTTGACGGGATAAGCACTGGGTGTTATTCTGTATGTTGACAAATTGAACACCAATAAAAAATAAATTTATTTAAAAAAATAAAGAAGACATGCATGTGGCCAACAAACACATGAGAAACTGCTCTTCATCACCGGCCATCAGGGAAATACAAATCAAAACCACCATGAGATCCTACCTCACACCAGTGAGAATGGGGAAAATTAACAAGGCAGGAAACCACAAATGCTGGAGAGGATGTGGAGAAAGGGAACCCTCTTGCACTGATGGTGGGAATGTGAACTGGTGCAGCCACTCTGGAAAACTGTGTGGAGGTTCCTCAGAGTTAAAAATAGATCCGCCCTACGACCCAGCAATTGCACTGCTGGGGATTTACCCCAAAGATACAGATGCAGTGAAATGCTGGGACACCTGCACCCCGATGTTTATAGCAGCAACGTCCACAATAGCCAAACTATGGAAGGAGCCTCGGTGTCCATCGACAGATGATGGATAAAGAAGCTGTGGTCTCTGTATACAATGGAATATTCCTCAGCCATTAGAAACGACAAATACCCAGCATTTGCTTCGACGTGGATGGACCTGGAGGGTATTATGCTGAGTGAAATAAGTCAATCGGAGAAGGACAAACATTATATGGTCTCATTCATTTGGGGAATATAAAAAAATAGTGAAAGGGAATAAAGGGGAAAGGAGAAAAAATGAGTGGGAAATGTCAGAAAGGGAGACAGAACATAAAGACTCCTAACTCTGGGAAACAAACTAGGGGTGGTGGAAGGGGAGGAGGGCGGGGGATGGGGGTGACGGGGTGACGGGCACTGAGGGGGGCACTTGATGGGATGAGCACTGGGTGTTATTCTGTATGTTGGCAAATTGAACACCAATAAAAAATAAATTTATAAAAAATAAAGAAAAGTTGTGTACTGATGCAACGTACCCACATTCAAACACTAATTGAGTGAGAAATAAACTTATCTCAAAACACACAGCTGTGGGGATGTTTGTTACAACAGCTTGCATTACTGTAACCACTGTACTTGTGTATGGAAAACACCCCAGGGAGACAAGGAGTTGATTTTATCCTGCCCATTATCCCAATCATGTTAACATTCCCCATATACTCCCACAGCATCTTCGACTTGAAACTTCCAGTTGTAAGAGAAATATGTTCTGCGAATGTAATGCACGACACGGTGAGTATAGTTAAGAATATCGTACAGTCTATTTAAAAGTTACTAAGAGAGTGGATCTTGAACGTTTTCATCACAAGAAAAAATTGTGAATATGTGAGGCACTGGGTGTTATCTAAACTTACTATGAAATCATTCTGCAATATATGCAATATATACATACATTAAGTCATGATGTTGTAAACCTTAAAGTCATGTAATGCTAAATGTCAATTATTTTTCAATAGAGCTGGAAATAAGACACTATATAGACCTATAGCCTACCTTACTTGACAAATATCACCAGATTCTCTCAGGCAGACGTAAGTGTTTCTTTTATATATTTCTCAAAGCGGGTAAAGGGGCATTTGTTGAAAATGCCCCTACTTCCTTCCATATGAGACTTTAAGCTTAATAAGTGGTAGAAGTTTATTGGTATCTTCCCAGTGTCTCGGCTGTTGGATAAGTATTTGCAAAAAATAATAATAATAATAACAAAATAAAATAATAAATGAATAAATGTGCGGTCTTTAAGACAGTTGGTTTAGAGCTATTTTCTTACAGAAACAATTAGATAACATGGAGGGATATTTTTAACAGACTTCATTGAAAATAGGACAGCGTTGCTAGGAAATAACTGCATTGGATATTTTGATAGACACTTAGGATCAAAAGGCTACATTTAGCCTAATTAGAATGATTATCTCAATTATTTTAAAGGTAAAACCAAACATACAGTTTTATTAGCCATTTGAGATCTAGACAAATCCTTTCAGACACTAAGAGAGAAATGTTATTTCATTAATTATGAAAAGTGTCAGACTTCCAACCAATTCTAATGGTGACACAGGCGAAAAGAAGAAAGTGTGCATCAGTTAATGTATTTTTCATCCTCTATTATGTTTTTATATACATTCAGAAATATTTCTAAATATTGGAATTTCTTAGAAGTTATTAGAAATAACACATGGTTTGTTTAAAATCAACTGAAAACATTCTCCAGTATTTGGAAATTTTGGCAAGACATTGAATCTATCCAGGTTTACCCAGTGACAAGCCCTAGGTCTGGGCTCTGGAGTAGACAGTTGTGCTGGTTGGTTTCCTAGTCACTGTCTGCCCTCACTTCTAGTAGAAGACTCTCAAGTGACCATTTCTTCTTCCTACTTGTTCGCATCCTTGAGAGAGTACCATTAATTTTCATCGCCTGCCCCTACAAGATGTGGGCATGCAAACCCAGCTGAGCCTGTTAGACTCTCTGGTACGTTGATGGGGAGTTGAGTGACCCAGGTCTTGGGGACGGGGAGGAACCCTGACTGGTCAGAGCAGCCGCCTGACTCTGTCATTCTATTCTTGCTCCCTCAACCTTTGGGGCTGTTAGTTCTTGCTTTGTCCCAGCCGAGGTCTCCAGTTCTTCATTCAGCGAATTCCCCTTGGTCTCAGACAGCCAGGGAGGGGCCCGTTGCAACCTAAGCACCATCAGAAGACCTGTTATCATGATCTGGTTTCAGCATTACTTGAATGTCATCTGATCATTACCTTCGTCCAATTTGGATACCACGATTGACATTTGTCAAACTTTTTTCAAATCTGAAAGAAGCAAACGAACATGGCAGCTAATTGACCCCAAGCCTCCAGGGCATGGACTTCAGAAGTGATTTGCCAGACGTGACAAATTAAAACCATGACTAGAATGCTCTGTGTTTCTAGAAGTTTACATTTTTAAAGGTTTTTCATGCTATCATCTTATTAAATCCTCATAAAAGCTCTCAAGTGGATAAAAAGGGAAATATTACTCCCATCTTCAAGAGAGGAAATTAAGTTTGGAAAAGAAAACACCAATGAACCCTGAGTTAAAGGGAAATGTCATTTCAGTAAAAACATTTTGCATAACAAGTCCAAGACTACATTGCAAAAGCACGCCTAGGAAAATCCTTTATTATTTTATTTTATTTTATTTTATTTTATTTTATTTTATTATTTTATTTTTTATTTTATTTATTTTATATTTTATATTTTATTTTTTATTTATTTTATTTTATTATTTTGTTTTCATATCTCGTTGATTTCATTTTAATCATTGCAATCTGTATATGTTGTTGGTGTAACAGTTAGTCTCTAGGTGGTTGGCCGTTTCTGCACAGACTCCTCTGGAGATTTTGCAGATGGTTTTAGGTCTCCAGGTGTCTCTACACACAGCATGTTACTTGGATCAGCAGAATTCCTCTGGGCCTCTTGGTTCTGCTCTAGATGAAGCTTATTTTGTTCACTGTCTTTATCAGCTGTTGATAACAGACAAATCTGTGGGTCCTGTTTCTCTCATGTGCTTCTTGAACAGGTGGTAGAGATGTCAGAGGGTCTTTGGCTGCACCAGCTCACAGGGGCATCTCTACCCGCCTAGTGGTCTTGTCCACCTTGGCACTGTCCCTGCGCTTGCATTGACAGGGGACCAGCCTCTCCTTCCTTTCTTCTCTTGTGATTGGTTATTAGCCCCTGATGATCAGTTGTGGGTGGTTGTTTCCCGCTTGTATTTGGTGGTTCAATATATCTGCTAGGTTCTCATCCATGTTGAAGCCAAACCGTTGAGAAGTTATTTATTTTTAATGTAATTATATTATGGAAAAGAAATTATCTTGCTTTACTTATTTATTTATTTTTTTTACCATCTTGCTTTAAAATAAAAATAAAAGACTGGGGTTTCAGTTCAATATATATCCCTCAATCTCCATTCCTCAGTAGTGCTATTCATACTAGCCTGGTTAACAATCTTTAATTGTGTAAAATCTAATAGTGACTTTTTATTCAAATAATATATACAGATGTATGGCATTATTATGACTCAATGAAGCTGATGATTTTCGCTTTCAGTGGGGTCACGAGAGTCTGCACTCAAGGCCCTGGCAAAAACAAAAACAAAACAAAAACAAAAACAAAAAAAAAACCTTCTTTTCTCTCTTTTTTATTTTTTTACATTTTGTTTATTTATTCATGAGAGAGACACAGAAAGGCAGAGACACAGGCAGAGGGAGAAGCAGGCTCCCCGCAGGGACCCCAAAGTGGGACTTGATCCCAGGACCCCAGGATCACGCCCTGGGCCGAAGGCAGGCGTTCAACCAGTGAGCCCCCCAGGTGCCCCAGAATCCCTCTATTTTTAAGAAATGTTTGCAAATTACTCCACACAAATTACATACACAGGGATGTATTATAAGCATACATACTTATATCTCAAAAATAGATTTAGTGTCTATTAGTAAATGTCTGGAAAATAATATTTGATTACTTGTAACTATTGCTACAAATAGTTTCATTACTATTATATTCATTACTATTATATTTCATTACTTGTAACTATTGCAAGTTAAAATATTCCCTTTTTATGGCTTACAATACATTGACTCTATTTCTTTCTGTTCTTTTCTTGTTGGAAAAAAGAAACAACCAGCCACCACCATTTCTAAATTAGACTTCATATCTCTGATGACTATTTTTAAATTACTTCTCAATTTTTCTACCAGGCTAAATTACCTCTTTTATTTTAACTTTTTTTTTTTTTCCTAATAGGCCTTGTTTTTCAACCTTTGCTCATCCCCTTTGCTTAACCCTTTCTAAACTTACTACACATATTAAATTGCAATTGATTCATTCATTTGGGTGCCTAGTGGACATACAGAACTCTACAAAGTGTCTTTCATCCATATTCTTGTGATTTCAGCCAAGTACAGAAATTTTGATATAAATTTAAACAGCATTCTCTATAATGCATTAGAGGTTAAAAGATGAAGCCTGTGAAGGTTTGACTTCATCAGATAAAACCTGCCCTCACTATGGATTTTTAGGTGAATGGAGGACTGTAATTCACAGTGTCATTGATCATTCAGAAAAGTATTTTTCTTTCTCATCAGATCGCCCATGCATCTACAACTTCTAGGTTTCTGTGACAATATTTAAGCATCTCCCTTTCACAAGTGTAAGAATGAGAGAAGAAACAAACTCTACAATTCAGATCTGTTCTGTATATACCAGTTTGTCTGTTTTCGTTGGCAAGGTAAGAAAGAGAAAGAAAGAAAGAAAGAAAGAAAGAAAGAAAGAAAGAAAGAAAGAAAGAAAGAAAGAAAGAAAGAAAGTTAAGCAACTAGCCTGTTGTTTTGTTTTAACTGACAACTTTTTTTTTCCTTAATGGCCTGAAGCATTTTGACTAAACTTTAGTTAAAAATAGTCACGTTTGTATCAGTGGACATAGACTTTAATTTTTTTTTTTTTTATTTGAAGTAAGAAAGTCAAGGGTTCACATTTTAGCTTTCAAAGTTGTCTATCCTTCCTTCAACCTCTTTTCCCTTCTCATTCTCAATCCAAGATCATTAACTAATGCTACTAGTCAACTAGTTGCTAGTAAAACCACCTTCCATATACTTCACAGGAATGGCTATTCAACACTTCTCCCCACTATAGCTACTTTTTGGTACCTGTTATAGAACTGTAACTGCTCACCCTCTGGAGCCCACTAATGAGTTTGCTCCCAAAAAGCTATGTGACCTGTTTAAGTCAAATTGCCATTTTGTTTCTCAGTTTCCCCATCATCTCTATTTAGCTTCCAAATTGGTCTAGTGCATAAATTAAAGACAGACTATTGCATATAAGATTCGTTGCACATTGTCTAGCATGTAATGAGTACTGCTAAAATAAATTCTATTAAAATACATAATATTCATCAATGTTATTAATTCATAAAACAAAAAAAATTCATAAAATGGAGCACACTGGGGCAAGGCTAGTTACAATAAATGATAATCCCCAACATCCTCAACAAGTTTGTCATGTTTTTAAAAGTTTAAAACTTATCTGAATATTAATCTAAATGAACTCTTTTTTTTTTCTTTAAAAGTAACACCATAGAGGAAAGTACAAAAATATCAAAAAGCACATGGATCCCTTCTGATGAAACAGCAGTCTTTTTGGTTGTTAGACATGAAATTTACTGTTGCATAATTGAAAGGAACTGCTTCAGACAAAGAAACATGAAAATAAAATAGAATTTTTAGAAGTTCAAAATCTTAAATCTAATAATAAATTTATCTACCCTGCAGGTGACCCAACAGACATGATTAATTAGATTCTTAATACATTAAAATTTCAAACTGCATTTTCAGAGTTTAAGGAAACATATCAAGAGTAGGTGGAAACATACTATAATTGCATCAGATTTAGAAAAAAGTATTGTGTGCTTTCTCCAATTGCCCCCTCCTTTGTGACAACATCAAATCAAACATCATTTCTAAATTATTCTTATTTTACAAAAATTCCCACAATAAAAGAAAAAGTATATCTTCAGAAAGAAAGATCTTTCTCCTGCTAGGGTAATTGTCTATTTAAGGTAGTTTATTATAGACGTGTTTCCAGCTGTAAATTAAGGATTTGGGCAAATGGTTTTGTCCAGTTCCTTGAAAAGCCAACATTTGTTCTTTTTTTTGCTTTTAAAGCCTTCATGCATTTTTGCTATTCTAAAGTAATGACGTGAAATGCACAAAAGTCAGAACTACTGGTGTGTAATTGAGAGATTTATTCATATAATGGCAAGTCAACTAAAATTTGGTGGCTAAGTGTTAATAATAATTTGGGTATAGATGTCATGGAACTGATAAAACACAAGATTTCATAACATTTATGAATACTACATTATGTTATCCCTTCTAAGAAAATATCTGTACTTTCGATCTGGTCGTGACCTCCTGCTATATTGGAATGCATGCTGAATGGAGCACCAGGAGGACTGGCTTCTGGCCTTGGTGTTCCCGAGCAGCTCCTGGGACATCAGACAGGTGTCCATTCTGAACCTCCATGTCCTCACTAAGAAAGCTGTAGCATTTAAATAGAGAAAATAATTTAACGTGTGGCGTTTTGTTGGCCGTTAGATGAGAAATGGTATATGAAAACGCCAAGCATAAAGTGGTAAGCATTCAGCAAGTATAAATTGCCCTTTTCTCTGTTTGAATTCCCTTTCCTCTCTTTCCTTCCTTTATTCCATTCCCTTTTCTAACGTCTGGTCTATAGGTTAAACTATTTACAGATTATCTCGTTAGTCTCTAGGTTAGTTTCTCTATAGTCTCTCTAGAGCTCAAGAGAATATAACTTTGAATGTACTTCTGGTTTCCCTTCAAAATGACTCTGTAGAAGGCCAATAATGCAGTTGTCTTTTTATATTCTAGACATTTTTGTACATTATCTTGTTTTGTGCTTATATAACTGCAAAAAGAGACTTCACTAGGAGAAAGTAGATGTACAAATTATGCAGAGTGTAAATGATATTTGATATTAGAACATATGCTAATGGAGCCCTGGAGCCTTGATGCAGATAGAAGTAATGCGAGACAAGGATCAGTCTGAGATATTTTAAAAATATAAATATTCTTTTTCAAAGAAGAATAATTATAATTGTGTTGACTTCTTGAATGATTTAAAAAAACAGTTAAATGCAAATCACTTCAAACATTACTAGTTTTTATAAAATACAGGTATTTAAAATATAATAAAGTGTTTATAATTTTATGAAATGTTTTCATATTTGCACCTGCAAACAATGTCTAAATAGCAATTAGTGTTGGCTGAGCCTGAACATTTTATGAGCGCAATAAAACTTTAGATCCCCAAATTAAAGCAGATTTTAAAGTTACATTTAGTATTAATTTTCAAACTCAAAATCAGCAATTCCCTCATTGTAATAAAACGTAACACTAATGAGATAATGAGATAATAACTCTTAGACAAATTACACTAATTTGAATAACAAAAATGCTATGTTTAAATTTTGATTATATTAATTTGACATAAGATTTGTCCTATTTATTTATTTATTTATTTATTTTTTAGATTTGTCCTTTTTTGAAGGAATAAGTTTGTATACAATCCCTCCTCTTTACATGTCCCATCCTGCCCTATGACAATTTCATTTCTTTATATCTTATATGCTTCTTGTAAAGTGCATCTATTTTTTATAATTTCATGAACAATTGGTAATTTATTTTGGTTTACTGAACCTTATATATATAATTTCTACATGCTATTCCTTTCATTTGTCCATTCTTCATTTATTCATATTTAGCTGATTGTCTCCCATATGCTGATAGTGGGCCAATTGCAGGAAAGCCAATATGATGAGAGATGATTTAAAACCTTAGGAGCCCTTACTCTATTGAGGAAAGAACACAATATGCTATTCTGTATAAGAAATGACAAAGGAGAATTATAGCAATGAAAATAGTGTGGTGATGTTATAAGACTTGTCTAAACTGAAAAGAAGAGGGAAGTAACACATCAACCCATTTGTGTGCAAGCACTTAATAAGCATACAATACACATTACATAGTAGATGGTGTTACAAAAACTGGCTCACGATATGAAGAGAAATAAAATTACACATGAAACTTGAATTTCAGATAGAATAAAAATCTCAATGTGAAAGAAAAAAGAACAAGGTAATTATATTAATATATGAGAGAACATTTTACTGACATGCTAGAAAAGGACAGATTTTAAAATTTTTCAAAAATATAAACCAGAAAAAAATTGATGAATATGCTTACATAAAAATAAAGGAAATCTAGTTGACAAACGTTACCATTATGAAAATTAATAGATGACAGATTGTGAGAATTTTCAGTAGCTAAACCCAATACAGGCATATATCTAGACGTATATAGATAATACCTCAGTAAACTCGAGTCCACAACAAAAAGAAACCCAATGTCACTACATATTCTGGAAGTATGGCATAACATCCCCCCTACAAATCCAGATGTATGAGTCATTTTTAAATAGCTTTTGCTAAGTTATAATTCACATACCATAAAATCCATCTATTTCAAGTATACAGTTCGGTTTACAACACTGTGGACGGGACTAGAAGGTATTACACTAAGTGAAATAAGTCAATCAGAGAAATACAATTATCATATGATCTCAATCATGTGGAATTTAAGAAATAAAACAGAGGAGCATAGGGGAAGGGAAGGAAAAATAAAACAAGACAAAATCAGATAAGAAGACAAACCACAAGAGACTCTTAATCCTAGGAAACTGAGTGTTGCCAGAAGGGATGGGGGTAGGGAGATGGGGTAACTGGGTGATGGACATGAAGGAGGGAATGTGATGTGATGAGCACTGGGTGTTACATAAGACTGATGAATCACCGACCTGGGCCTCTGAAACCAATAATACACTATATGTTAATTAACTGAATTTAAATATAGATGAATACATTATAAATAAAGGTTTCAGTTTTAAGATATTTTTATCAGCCCAAGAAGAAACCGATAGTGGTCATTCCACATGCTTCCCTCTCGTCCTAGGCAACCACTAATGTATTTTCTGTCTCTACAGATTTGCCTATTGTAGACTTTTTGCAATCGTGGCGTCACATAACAAGTAGCATTTTGTGTCTGACTTCTTTCTTCTTTTTTGTTTTTTTTCTGACTTCTTTCAATTAGCATGAGCCTCAGGGTTCATCCATGTGGTAACGTGTGTCGTTCACTGCTTCATTCCTTTGGATTGCCAAATAAAAGTACATTGTACAGATGGATATACATTTTGTTTATCTATTCATTAGTTAATGAATATTTATTTATTTATTTATTTATTTTAAAGATTCTATTTATTCATGAGAGACACAGAGAAATAGACAGAGGGAGAAGTAGGCTCCCTGCAGGGAGCCCGATGTGGGACTCGATCCCGGGATCACGCCCTGAGCCAAAGGCAGATGCTCAACTGCTGAGCCCCCCAGGCATCCCAATGAACACTTAGGTTGTATCTTGGTCCAACAGTTGCCCCACCCGGTTCCTCAAAAAGAAAAAAAATAAATAAATTCCATATCCACCCAGAAACTCAGAATTGACTTCAGTTGGATATAAACTTTGCAGATATATTTAGTTGAGATGAGGTCATGTTAGAATGGATTTTAAACCCAAAGACTTGTGTCCTTAAAAGAAAAAGAGAGGGCACAGAAAAACATAAAAAGGAAAGAAGGCCATGTGAAGGTGAAGGTAGAGACTGAGAGAGGTGATTTTAAGCCAATAAATGCCAAGAACTGCCAGAAACGATCAGAAACTAGAAGATACCAAGAAGGATCCTTTTCCTGCGTCTTTCAGAGGGAGCATGACCTTGCAGACACCTTGATTTCAGACTTCTGTCCTCAGGAACTGTGAGATACTACAGGTCAATAGTTTGAACCCACCCTCTAGTGGGTTGTGCTGAGTGTGCATTTTTCAAAGCAATATTATTTTTATGCTCTTTATTCAGTTTGTGCTGCTTTATTACAGAAGCCCTAGGAAATTGATAGAGATTGTTTCACCACTTAGCTGTTATGAATAAAAAAAAAAGTACAAAAAAGAGCAGACAATGTATGGAAATAAACTAAAATGCTACGTATAGAACAGTTGTTAAAGTCCCTTAGTAATCAAAGAGAGAAGGTGTCGCTCGCTCCACAGCTAACAGATCCAAGAGTTGAAAATGCTAAGGGTTTGTGTGGAGGTGTCCAGTCACCGTAGACTGCTGTAGTCACTCTGGAAGACAATATGATTGTACTTAGTCAAATTAAATGAAAATATACTCCATAACCCAGAAATTCCTCTCCTACGGATGTATCTCAGGAAAACTTGTGCACATATCCACAAAGGGCCATGTCGGCACCAGTCACTGAGGTGTCCTTTGCAGAGCTGAGGAATGGTTGGCAGTTTCAAAGTGTCTTGCTGGAGAATTCTGAAGTTCCATGGTTTGTCCAACACACAACCCAGTGTGTACCCCGTTTGACGACACGGAGATGCAGACGTGCAAAGGGATTCGCCCAAAGCTGTCCAGCAGGGTAGAACCAGACCCTTCTACATCAAACTACTCCTTGGGTGATTATAAAGTTGTGCTAAAAGGGTAAATATTTAAATAGTCCTCTTACTTTTAAAATACCTTGTTCATCATTTTGCTTATTGATCCTGAGCATAAAAATAATACTGCTTTGAAAAATGCACACGTGCAGAAACGTAAAAAATGCTGTACATCATTGTTGCTCTCACAGCTGTAGCTAGAAAAACAAATTACATAAAAATATCTGATTTAGAAAAAATAAGTGACAATGCATTACAAGCACGTTACAAAAGGGCATGAACCGGATAAAGGCTTGGGATGAGGTCTGATTAGCTGCCGGTGTCCTGAAGAAAAGTGCTTGGGACAAAGGACACAGTGGGAAAACGTTGTAAAGGAAAGGAGACTACATAATACACGGCAAACAGTGTTAAGCAAAATATCTGTAGGGAGAAAATAAGAATAATGGTGAGTAATGGTGTGGAATTCCATGGGCACATGAGAGGCCGAGATCAGATGTCTTGAAGGGAGGCTTCTCTGAAACCGATGTGGAGAAGAAATTGACGAAGTTGCAGCATAATTAATATAAAAAAGGTTAGAAGACTAATTGGATTTGTTTGGATTTACAGCCAGGAGGCGTGGCCAGCAATGAGGAATTCAGGAGAAGCTGAAGTCTAAGGAATGACTCCAGGCAGATTGCAAGTTTGGTGGAAGTGCCATGTTTTCCAGTAATTGTTCTATGGACTCTATCCTAAAATGTGTGTGATGTCATTACCTTCCCTTACAGACAAGGACATTAAGACAGAGAATTCTGGAAAATTCTCCAAAGTCGTTCAGCTAATATATGGAAGACCCTAGCTGTGCTTCAGGCAGTCCAGCTCTTGAACCCACACTCTTAAAGGCCGTGCTAAATTGTCCCATTTCAGGACACCCGGGAGGCTCAGAGGTTGAGAGTCTGCCTTCGGCCCAGGGTGTGACCCCAGGTCCTGGGATCAAGTCCCACATCGATCTGTGCCTGTGTCTCTGCCTCTCTGTGTGTGTCTCTCGTGAATAAGTAAATAAAATCTTTTTTAAAAAGCATTTAAAAAAATAGGGCACCTGGGTAGCTTGGCGGTTGAGCATCTGCCTTTGGCTCAGGTCATGATCCCGGAGTCCCAGGATCAAGTCCCACATCAGGGTCTCTGCGGGGAGCCTGCTTCTCCCTCTGCCTGTGTCTCTGCCTCTCTCTCTGTGTCTTTCATGAATGAATGAATAAATAAATAAATCAATAAACAAATAAATAAATTCTTTTAAAAAATAAAATAAATTGTCTCATTTCTGGTTACCTAATTCCTGTGCATGTCAGGAGATCTGCTATTTTTACATTTCCTATACATAATGGTTCAAAATTCATGAACTGATCATTTCAAATATTACCTCCCTTTTCACTAAGATGATAGTTTCTGTATATAATTTTTATTAATCAGTTGTCCCACATCCTGTCTTTAGTTTTTCCTCTATGCAGTTTCTCAGCAATTAGAATATTTATATTCAATAGAATGTAATTGCAGTCTGGCAGATGTTTATTAATTGAGGAAAATGTAACAACTCGATCTTAATTCACCTTAGAGGCCATGAATGTGTATTGCCACACTAGCAAAAAAGGCAGATAAAAGTGAAAGAAGGAAGGATGGAAAGAAGAGAGGGAAAAAAGAAAAGAAATTTGTTGAAGATGAAAACTTCCACAAAGAAAATCATTAATAAAGATCTATACGAAAATTGTAAATTCTGTTCCTCAAAGGACATATTTAAGATATTGACTTGAGTGAGAAACAATATTTGCAACTTGCAAGTATCTCCTATATTTGCTCTTTAACCCAGAAATTCCACTGCCAAGTATATATATATATATATATATATATATATATATATATATATATATATATACACACACACACACACACAAAGTCATGTACAAGAAAAATAGATAACATTTTTTTCTACATTTATTGAGATGATATATTTTATCTCCAAATTTAATCTGGTAACATTATGTTAATTGATACACCAATTTAAAAAAACTTGAATTTCTGAAATAAATCCAATAAGATAGGTTATATTATCTTTTTTATTCATTGTTGAGTTTGGTCTGTTCATATTTGGGTTTGCATTTTTCATCTATGTTCATGGGTGAAATTTGTATGGAAATCTATTTTCATGCATTATCTTTGTTTTTTATATCAAGGCCATGCTAATCTCTAAAACAGTTGATATACATATGTTCTTTTCCCATTTCTTAGAACAGTTGGTGTTGTATTAGAATCATATGCCCCTGGAAGTTATAATATTACCAGTGCCATATAAACTAAGAATTTTCTTCAAATACAATTTTTGACTATTGATTTAATTCAATGATTTAGAATGTATAGTTCTTCCTTTGTCAATGTGTAACTTGTATTCTTCTAAAGATTTGTCTATTTTGTATAAACTTTCAGGTTTATTAGTATAAAGTTGTTAATTATATCTTGTATTAATTTATCAAATCTCACTGAAGGTTAGTCTATTTTATTAGATATTACTGTCAGGAACCAACTTTAGACTTTGTTGATTACATTTGTTAAGTTTTTCATTTCATTAATTTTACTTCTTACCCCTAGCATTTCCAGTCACCTACTCTTTGGACTTGTTCATTTCCTTTTTCTAACTTTTGAGTTTGTTATTCTTTAGCCTTTCTGCCTTTAGATTTTCTCCCTTAGGCAAATCCTGGACATTTTCTTCTAACACTTAAACCCAAGCTTAAATTCACTGTATTTTTCAACTGTCTTCAAGATAGAGGGAGTGATGTTTCTATTCCATATTTCCACATCCACTAGATCTTGGCTGAGTCATGCATTATTTCCTTAGTATCTTATCAAATTCTTGATGTTAAAAAAGATTTTATTATTTTTTAGTAGTCTCTAATATCTAAATTGTTCTTAACTTGATTGATGACTCTGATGCTCAGCCCAAAATATTCTTGTAGACACAAAATTGTATTCTTTCCATAGGCAAAATCCATTCTTTAGGATTTTCTCTTAAGACTGGAGCTCTATTCCCATCTTTATCCGTGTTGCTCCTTTCCACACTCTCCCCAGTTTTTACTTTATTCTTAACAATGAAGCAAATATTAGATGCAATCTGCAGTGATTGTTTAACTGATGTAAAAATGTGAAGGCTTCTTTTTCTGCATGTGCCCAGCCAGTGGTTCATTATATTTAAAATTGAAGCTTTTATCATCCAAATATTATACCTTTTTTCATGGTATCAGAGCATGCCAGTGCTGAAACAGACAACCTTGAAACCTCTTTGCTCTAAAACTAAAAGATTTATTTCTCACTCAGAGGTCAGTCCAATCCACCCTTGACAGCCAGATTCCACGTGGTGATTCAGGAATCCTTGCACCTTCCATCTAGTAAATTCTCAAATCTTCCCACTGGATCCTTTGCAACTGTCTGAGAAATAAATGGGGATTAGAGGATTCTCAAGGGATTAATTAGTGTTTTGCTTCCTTTTGAACTAACTGACCATGAGCTTTTCATCTTTCTTCCTATTTTTGAGATATCTTACATTAAAGATGTCATTCTGGCAATAAGCACTGATTTCAGCTTCCAAATTAGTACAAGTTGTTCTTCATTTATTATTTAAATTCACCTACCTCTATATATTCAGATTGTTGGTAGTATATGCATCCAATAATTCCTGATAGAATGTTTATTATTCATAGCAATACAATTTTTTTTAATTATAACATTTGACTCCACTAAAGTTTGTAGGTTCCTGCAAAGAAGACTTATGTGGTCTCCACTCTTACTTGCTGTTGATCTTACCTCTATTCCCACACATTGTGTGCTGATCATTTAAAATGAATAGAAGAACATTATAATTATTTTCCAGAATAATTATTTTTTATTTCATCTGTGATATCGTTAAATTAATTTTACTAAAGTAGCGTTGGGGCAATGTTTTTAAATTTGCTTTTAAAAAATGATGTACCATATTCTAGCATTTATCTTTCTTATTAGTCTTGTTTTTTTAATATTTGATTTATTTATTCATGAGAGACACAGAGAGAGAGGAAGAGACACAGGCAGAGGGAGAAGCAGGCCCCATGTGGGGAGCTCAATGTGGGACTTGATCCCGGGACTCCAGGATCACGCCCTGGGCTGAAGGCAGGTGCTCAACTGCTGAGCCACCCAGGGATCCCCTAGTCTTGTTTTTCTTACCTTTTCCATGCTGTTCCCTAAACTGTTTTATTCAAGTGTAATTTTGTCATATTGGTCCATGTCCGGGTAATAGAGCTCTGGAAATATGTATTTTAAAAACATAGTGTTGTGTATAATCTCATGTGATATTATCTGTTTTTTCAAAATTTTATTCTTCAAAGACTCAACATCCATGACATCACCCTGAAGTCATCTCCTACTTCCCCATTTGAATCGACTGTACAGTCTCTGCCCTCACAGAGAGATTATTTGTATTTTTATAATTGCACTTATTTCACTCTGCCCTGTATTATAACTAAGGTTTACATGAGTGTGCTCTGTTACTCTCCTCACTACTCTCTCAAATGGTCCATTCTATTAAAAGGGACAGGATATAGACTTAAATTCTTAATGAAACTATGGTGAATCTGAGGAAAAAAAAAATATTTCTGCTACTCCTAATTTATCTCCTTCTGTCTTTCATAGGACCTAGCATTCAGTTTTTGTGCATTTAGAAGTTACTCTAAAGAAAAACAAATTCTTATTAAATAAATAAAATAATGAAAGATAAAAATAAGCTATAATATGAATGTTTTTAAAGATTTTTTTATTTTAGAGAGAGAGTGAGATTTGAGAGAGAGAATGAGGGTGTGTGCAGTTGTACAAGTTGAGGGAGGAGCAGAGGGAGAGAATTTCAAGCAGACTCCCAGAGTGCAGTGCCTTTTGGGGCTGGATCTCTCATGACCCATGAGATCATGAATTGAGCCAAAATCAAGAGTTGGTTGCTTAACTGACTCTGCCACCCAGATACCCCCACAAAGGTTTTTTGTTTTGTTTTGTTTTTTAAAAAGTGATGGCAAAAACATGTAACAAAATACCCTGACTATGCTATTATCACATATTTTTGTATAGTTTTAACTGTGACATATATAAATGTGTATTGTCATAATAAGAATCTTAAGACAAAATGGGAAGTAAAAAACAAAAGTAATATTGGGCATTAATTTAATTCAAACATGCTTATCGCTTCAAAGCCATACTTTACTTTGACAAGTTTTTTCTGACAAGGTTTTGGTGTAAACTGAGTGGAAAAATGACATCAACGTACTAAGTACACATTTACTTCAACCTTCTACTTAGACACAGAATTACAATAACTGCAAGATGGGGCGGAGAAATCCCGGCACAGCACAGATGACTTGCTGATGAGAGTAGACATGAAGAGTTGGGGAAGTTGAGGCAGATAAATTTCAGAGCTGGGTATTTGTGAAAAGGGATCCATACAGAGAAATACTTCAGAAATATACATAATGGCACCAGAGATCTGCAGCTAATAGCAGTCTGCAAAGGTATAGGGTGAGACTCTGTAAGGTTGGTTAAACAACAACAACAAAAATGCTGCAGAGAAAGTTGTAAGCTAAACAATCCCAAGACTCACAAAGGTCTGGGAAATGTTTGAGTTTCTACTAGCCGGGGTGGAGTACCTGGCATTTAGAAGAAAGACTGGAAAGGAAACATTTCAGTAGAAGTTCCAAACTACCCTTGGAGTCCACCAGAGTGGAACTTAAAAACAAGTTATTGTTTGAATTCAAAGGGTTAAATGGCTTACATAAAATGAACTTCAACACTCTTTCAAAGAAGATAATAAATCTAAACATTCAAAAAATGTAATAGTGTGAAACCTCTGATTAAAAATTACTAAACTTGTATAGCCAATAGCAACATGTTACACATCATCAGGTGAAAAGTCAGTAATACAGCATTGCCTCATTAAGCAGACAAGACCTTCAAATAACTATTATTAAAAATATACATCAATTTACAGGTAAATATAAACATAATGAGAAAAAAAAAAGGTGGATATTAAAAAAGAACCAAATAGAACTTCTGGAGATTAAAAAAAATCCAACATCTGAAAAATAATTTCACTTAGTGGGCTTAACAGTACTGTGGAAATTGGAAAATGGAAAAATGACTTGGGAAAGCAGGTCAAGAGTTTATTATAAAATTAAGCTTTTACTTCCAACAGACAGTATAAGGATGTGTGAAATAAAAATTTTAATGCACAAAATTCTAAAATTTGAAGAAGAAATAAATAACCTGGATAGCTCTTTATCTACTAAATTAATTGAATTTCTGAATACTTTGCAAAGAGAATTACAGACACAACTGATATCATTAGAAAATTCTCTCAACATTGAAAGAAGAAATAATACATATTAAAAAATCTTTACCAAAAATTAAAGAATAGAGACCACTTTCTAATACATTTTATGATGTTAACATTACATTGTTATCAAATCAAAGGTATTACAAGAAAAAAGATCATCTTCATGAACATACATGCAATAATCCATAATGAAACATTAAAACACTAAATCAGTAATCTAGTAAAAAATATAACGTATTATTACCTTGGGCTGACCTCTGGGCTGCTCTCTGCCCCTTCAGGCTCAGGCTGTCCAGCGGGCGTGGTGACCGCAGATACGAGGCCGGGCAATGCAAAGACTGCGGGAAGGGGGCCTGCAGCCCTTAGGCCTGTGCAGCGCCTGCCTCTGAGCTCCCTGCCCCCGAAGGCCGGGGCCCACCTGTGGTCTGCAGGAGACCGGCCCGGGCCTGCGGAGTAGACGTGGCCCAGGTCTGCAGAGTAGACGCGGCCCAGCCCTGTGGAGTAGACACGGCCCAGGTCTGTGGAATAGACCGGCCTAGGCCCTGCGGCCTGCAGTAGACACGGCCCAGCCCTGCAGAGTAGACGTGGCCCAGGTCTGCAGAGTAGCTGTGGCCCAGGTCTGCAGAGTAGCTGCGGCCCAGCCCTGTAGAGTAGACACAGCCCAGGTCTGTGGAGTAGATGAGGCCTAGGCCCTGGGCCCGCAGTAGACCTGGCCCAGCCCTGTGGAGTAGATGTGGCCTAGGCCCTGTGGCCCTGCAGTAGATGTGGCCCAGCCCTGCAGAGTAGACGCGCTTAGGCCCTGCAGCCCTGAGGTAGACATGGCCCAGCACTCCGGAGCAGACACGGCCTGGGCTCTGTGGAGTAGACGCGGCCCAGGCCTCAGGCTATAGAGTCCATGGCTTGTGCTCCTCACTGATGCCTCATCAAGTCAGCGAGCAGCTCTCTAAGCAGAACGAAAGGCAGCAATCATTAACAGGGACTGTTTTCATCTATCAGAATATAGCGGAGGACTTGTGAACTTTGCAAAATACAGTCTGTGAAATGCTAAAAAGGAGTCGTCCCGAAGATTGGAATTAAGACTTGCTATTAAAGTGCCTTGTGCTTTAATTTCCTTAATGGTTGCAAAAGATCAGTGATTTTTTATCATTAATTTTGGAATTCTGATGCTTTTTTTCTCTAGTTGTTTCAACTGCTTGTGGTGGATATATGGAGAGACAAATAGCTACTAAGTTGTCATAGTGCTGGGTATCAATGTACCTCACTGACTTAAATTCTCCAGTATATAGTGATAAATTTTATTCTAAAATTTCTTATTTATTTATTTATTTATTTATTTATTTATTTATTTATTTATTTATTTTTTATTTAGAGAGGCAGAGACACAGGCAGAGGGAGAAGCAGGCTCCATGCAGGGAGCCGGACACGGGACTAGATCCCGGGCTTCCCAGGATCACACCCCGGGCTGCAGGTGGTGCTAAACCACTGTGCCACCAGGAATGCCCTATTCTAAAATTTCTATTCTAAAATTTTTATTCTAAAATGTTATAAGCCTGAAAATGCCTACTAATTTAAGTCATTTTTACAAGTGGTCCATTATAAAATCAATAACAAAGATCTAACCCAAGGAAGTTTGTATCAATTCCTGTCTGTCTGGGCTTCATTGTTTTAAGCATCTTCTCAATTGTTTAAAAAAAAAAGTTAAACATAGTAATTTATGATTAAAATACTTTTTGTTCGTTAGAATGTGTTGCTTCAATTACATTTTGTACTGAATTTCAATTTCCTAAATCCTTATCTCCTCTAACCTCAGTTGAAAATAAATCTCATTGCTTTCTCCTAGGAGACCAACCAGAAAACATGTTTTTAGTTTGCAATTATATCATGGATAGAAAAGGAGAGGAATATCTCCTCATTTGAACATTCTTGTGCAGAAAGACCAATGTTTGCTGATATAAGCCAAGAATGTCTGTGCTTTTTTGTGTCTTTAAATTCATTACACTGCAGGTTTCAGGAATGCAAGGAACATGCTCCGCTATATTCCCCTGTCTAGCATGAATGAATAAATAAATAATGAAATAAAATTGTGCAGATTTCACTGCCTTTAAATATTCATCTCTCCTATTTCTCAAGCTGCTGTCAGAGTTTTGCTTTTAACTGTTTTCTCAAAAATGTAAATGCTTGCCAAAGGCCTACAAAATAAAGTGAAAATAAAAGGATGAGGAGCAGACTTATTAGCAAATCCAGATAACAGAAGTGCTGTTAGAGTGGACTGCCTGCAAAGATCCTGGTCCCCATACGGATGCTTATTTATGTGAGTGAGAAAAATCTCCCAGACTCCATATTCTGTTTGTTTCTCTATTGATACAAAAATAGTGCATCATCCCCTTGGGTTATTGTGAAGCCATGGCATACGGTGATTAATTAATGTCGGGTAGTATTATTTTTGTTATTATCTACCTTAGAATCCAGATACCTCCTTACACTGCCACCAAACTCCTTTCCTAGCTTTAGCTCCCAGTAGATTCTCTTGTTTTCTAAGCAAAACTTAGTTACCAGCCATTTGTCAAATGCTATTCTGCATGTTTTATATTGCTAGGTATGTTTATGCTAGTTTAGACTCTCTCTAAAGGTACGAACTAAGCATCTTTTAGGACAAATTGCTGATCTCCAAGTCAACTGCTCCAAGACCACGGAGTTCCTGCGTCTGGAATATAGCAATTTGAGTTTTGTGACACAAAGGGAAGAATTATGCATACATGGACCTCTTCACAATGTACCTCAGATGGAAGATAGATGTTCTCTGGATCTTGCTTCACTTCCCTTTGCTCTTCTCTAAAGCAGAAGCTTTGAGCTCAAACTCCAGCAGCTGCCTTACATCATGAGCAAAGGCTTGTATTGAGGATGGAGTGGCAGAAAGATAGAACTATGTTCCTGACGATCTCTGAATTTCTTTTATACAAGATAAAAAACAGTCTCTTGACTTGTTGAAATAGACATGGTTTCCATTTTCTTTTACACCTAAGTAAGGTATTTTTAACCTTCATTAAGGTGCTAATTAAACTGATAATAAATTCATTTGATTGCCTATAATAAAATTGTTTATTAAGAATACATCCATTACTTCAACTACAAAAAAACCGTGATGATTTTCAGATCAAATTTCATTAACCATTCAAGAATAAGGAGATATATTGCTGAAACCAATATTTGAAAAGTTGCATAGAGATAGTAGGAGTAGCGGTAGTAATAGTAAGCATCCAGTATACAAATATCAGCTTATTTAGTCTTTATTGCACCCTTTGAGGTAGTTATTGCTGTAATCCCCAATTTACGGATGATGAAACGAAAGTTCAGATAGTCTAGGCGATTTTATCAATGTGAAATTTGCAGTGGCAATCAGAAATTAAAAGCTATAGCAACTGGGCTTCAGTGATTATACTCCATACTTTAATGTCAGACACTCCCACTGTCAATTATTACACTGCTTAACCTTGGCTATTCCTTTAGAGTACTTTTTTTTTTTTTTTTAAGATTTCATTTATTTATTTATTTGAGAGAGTGCACGTGCACAGGAGCAGGGGGAGGGGGAGAGAGGGAGAGAGCAAGAAGCAGAGGAGCACAGAGCTGGATGCAGGGCTCCATCGCAGGATCCTGGGACCATGACCTGAGCCCAAGGCAGATGCTTAATGGACTGAGCCAGGTGTCCCTTCTTTAGACATCTCAATGAAGTTTCTGTGTAGAAATCTCAGGAGACATTTAGTGGAAAGAGGTATAAGAAATGTTTGGCTGGGACAGTACTTAAGATTTCAGAAATGGTTTAAATCAGATGATTTCAAGGTCCAATGTCCTTAGGTGGGCTGGCTGGTGTTGAGTGGGCACAGCACTGTTAGAATAAAGGAGGAAAATAACCTTTTAATTTGCATTATCCGTTCAACTCAAATCTCTTTAATGAAGGCTTTTTATGGCCATCCAGATCTTAGTAAGTACTTTCTTCTTAATAATATTGTTGATTTAAATACCTTTAGGGACAGAAACTATGTCATCTTCACGCCCCTAGAATCAAACAGCCAGCGTCCTGATGATATGTGAACTTACACATGACACAAGTCTTTCTCTCTCACTCTCCCTCTTGCTGTGCTAAAAACTTAAAGAGTATTTTTGCTATCATAAAATGTATTTTATCAAACTGGTTTTCTCTTTTTCACAATATACCCACATATATATTGAAATATGTTAGCAGCAAAGACTTTGTAATCCTCTGTTATCTCATGACAAAAAAAAATGGCTGTCATGGAAATGAAACTTGAATTTATGTGAGAAAAGGTATTGACCTATTTGTATGAATTACTGTGTGCTTCACCAGTTCAGGACAATAGTTTGATCTGTTGACAGTAGCCTATAAACAAAAATGAAATAAATTAAACTAATAGGAAATTGATCCAAGAAAAGACAACAGTGTGATATGTTGATTTCAACTCCTTCTTAGGTAGGCGTGACAGGGACGTTAGAGCTCTGACTCATGTAATAAACACCAGGACTGCCTAGGAAAGGTTAATTCTCCTTTCTAATAAACATAATTTCTTCTACACTTATTGATCAAAAAGTATGCCTCTGATAGACCTTTGTGACTTAAATTGTTCCTTTTTTCTTCTGACAATGATGGAATTTTTAAAATTTTACCCTGATGAAAATTTATAATGTCACTGTGTTTGACTGATACTAATTCAACCGGCCTATTTTGCATCATTTCTGTGTTAGAGACTAAGTTATAATACTAAGTGTAGTCCTGATTTGTAAGTGAAAGCACCATGTTCTGACCATGTATCTATTCCTAGACAAATTCAGATAATATGAAGAAAACTGTGGATCCTAGGTAGGTTAGACAATTCATTAGGAATTTTGGAGACATCTGAATAAGTACAAATATAGGCATATCAAAATATTTTGCAAAATGGTAAAATATTTGTATGATATACTTGAAATATTATGTAGGCAATTAGATTTAAACCAAATTAAAGGAAGTACAAATGCAAACCTGAATAGGCAGGTATTTCTTAAGTACCTTAATAAAAGTAACAATATTTTATTGACATAATTGAATTATTTACCATTATGGTTATTTGTTATTCATTAAAGAGATGCCAAGTTTCATAAAAGAAATGTTTTCTAATTTTCCATGATATGTTTCATTTATAAACTGTTTAATTATTCAGTGCTAATAAAGTGCACAGTTAAACCTTAATCAAGTTGTACTTTCCTCTTATTTCTTATTGCTGCCTGTTAGAGTTCACAGTCCTTCCCTCTGTAACGTTTGCTATGCTTTGGGTTCAGTTACCTTTTGTTCCTCATGCTGACATGTCTATTTCCCCTCAACTCTTATTCCTCTACTTCTGTCTACAAACATGGTCATATAGCTCACTAAAAAAATAAAAATAAAAAAAATAAAAAACCTAGAAAAATATATCTTTGAGATAGATAGATATATTGTACACATGTCTACCACTATCAAAGAAAATATGAAATGTCCCCATACCTCATCTTATTTATACACTATGCCCTAGATGTCCACTGGGACATCAGAGTGTCACGTTCCAAGCATATGTTCAACTTTTGGGTCATATCAAAACAATTTCTAGTGTGTTTGCCTGCCTTGCTTGGCCCTCCCTTCAAGAGTTATTAGTGATTAGTTATCATCGGATTCTAAAAATGGTGTTTGTGTCAGGGTATATGATGACCTCTTGTGTCTGAATTTTCATTCTTTTTCCGAGTCCTCACTTCCCTGTGTTACACGTGCTCCTGTATGGACTACGTATCTTATCCAGTCCGAATGGATAAGAATGGTCTGAAGGCTTGTTTTCCTCCCCAAATCCATAAGATGAAATCTTAACCCAGAAAGTCAAAGGTGTTATGAGACAGGGTTCTTTGAGAGGTGATCCTGAAGAAAAAGTCCTCAGAATGTAACTTGTGGTTTTATAAAAGAGGCTCCAGAGACAGAAGTTGCTCCTTTCACCGTCTGAGGACATAACAAGAGGTTGGTGGTCTGCAATCCGGGTCTTCACCAGAATCCGATCGTGCTGGTGAAGACTTCAGCTCCACGACTGTGAAAAATAGATTCTCCCTCAACTCAGCCCTAAGACTTCAGCTCCACGACTGTGAAAAATAGATTTCTTTTGCTTGTAAGCCATCCAGTCCGCAGTATCTTGTAGCAGCCTAAATGGACTAAGACAAATAAATCTCTTTCTTGAAACTTTTCTTACTTAGATTTCATTGCATTGGAATATTTCCAGTCCTTGTGTTAGGACATTGCATTCTTCCTCCCCCATGTGCACTTTCCCAAAGATTCCAGCTTTAAGCTTTTTCACCCTCGTATCCCTCCCTACTTAATATTCTCGTTCACTTCTATTATTTCAATGGTGTAGAAAAATAGACTCTCAGGATGAGACTTAAGAGACCTGGGAACGGATCTTGCTTTGATGCAAACTAGTTTGTGACTTTGAAATTGTCATTCCATTTATTTGTGCCTCATGGTGCATAATAATTCTCCACATTAGAGATTCACAGTGTTCATTAGTAAGTTAAGGCTTTGAGAAGTCTTGCAATATGCAGGAAAAAAAATAGGGAAGGAAAAGAAAACTGAGTTATTTAACTCAGATTCAAAAAGATTCCACAGTATTAAATAACACTGAGCTGATAATTCACTCAGTTCTACCCACTTCATATCTACAACCAAAAAAATTTAATTCAAACTATCACAATTTTAAAGTCATATTTGATTTCACCCACAACTTTGCTAGCCACACAGAATCGTTTACCAGATTCTTTGGTTTGCTTTCTTAATTGGTTCTTGCAATTCTTTTCTTGGTTTATCCTTGTCGTCACCATTATTCAGGGCTTTTGTTTTCATGGGTTTCAGGGGAGAGTGTTTAGTGATTCCCTTCTATCTTTCCATCCTTGCAACCCGTTAACTTTAGTAAAGTGCTATTTTATTAGAAAACTCTTCAATGACTCCCCAACGCTTGAAGTACAAACTTTGCCAAATTAGGGTCCCTCATAGTGTTTCTTTAGTGTCTGTGCTTGGCTTCCATGTGCAGGCGAACATCCATTTGGCTTTTTGAGGATAGGTCTGGTTTACATCTCTTTCCTCAGCAAAATTATTAATTTCTCTGTTCATCTCAAAAAGTACTCCATTTTGGACAATAAATTATATATTTATCTTACCAAATGCTATTTATTTCTGGTCATTTGCCTCAGTTACTTGCCCCAAATCAAACATCACTATTTCCTGTTTTCCTTTATCTGCATTAAATTCATTTCCACCAAATAAATAAATAAATAAATAAATAAATAAATAATAAATTCATTTCCACCTATGAAAATTCTACCAGGATCCAGAGCCTAAATCGATTTCCATCTACTCTGGATGGTCTTGTGTTACATAGTTTTTAATTCTTTGTTTTTTCTATTTTGCAGAAGCTGAGATCCATTTTATTTATTTTTTGATCCATTTTATTAATAATGCATCTCTCAAGATATATTTCCTAAAATTTAATTTGGATTCCAGCTGTTGATTGATTAAAATAAATGTATCAGACATTCAGTGTTTTTCAAAGTGAAAAGCTCACAATATGACTTTGATTCTTTTTTTTTTTTTTTAATGACTTTGATTCTTAACAGCTTTCAGGAGATCCTCCGCCACAAAATATAGACCAAATTCTAAAGATGGAATACAAAGTCCTACCTAACTCTCTAGCGGCATCTCCTCAGCATTCCTTACCATATCCTTTTATTTCTAGTTATTCCAAATTATTTACTGTCCTTGGAATATGCCATGCTCTCTTATACTTGTGTTTTTTGCATATGTAAATCACCTGTTTTGGAGTAATCTCAATTAATTCGGAGAATGAAGATGAAATTCATTATATTTCTTCCAACGATTGCCCTGAACTAAAGTAGGTCAAATTCTACTTTCTCATCCCAGCTGGGCAGCTTACATAAATGCAGAGTCACTTCCTGCTTTTAAAATTAGTTTATTATGGTTAAATTCTCATCTCCCATTCCATTCTAAACTGGTCCCCAACCCAGTGCAAACCAGACCTGTGCTTGGGGAAGAGAGCAATTCACTGTTTTCCTGCCTTCCCCTCTTCCCTCTTCTAAACTCCACATCTTCCGTGTGTGTTGGAAGACAGGAAGGGAAAGTGTGGAGTGGAGCTGGGGACATTTCTCTTTACTTAATTAGGCTAGAATTTGCAATTTTCCCCTGTAGGCATCAAAGTTCGTTTTGTATCTGAGGTGTGCTGGTAGTTTCTTCCTAGAGCATCTACTCTGTCCCTGAGAATCTCTCACATTCTTGCTTCTCCGAGAAGGAGAAGGTAGAGAAGGGAATCACTCCCACCAATTCTGGACCCTGGGGGAAAGTCCTGTTCAATAGCCCATAACTCATTTGCTCTTGGCTTGGCACGCCCCTCTTTCCCCGGGAGCCTATGAATTCCCACTCATTCTTTAGATACAGCTCCCTTACTGTTTTCCCTGTGATTTTTTTTTTTTCTAATTCTTTTAGACTAATTTAAGTGTCCTTATGTCAGAGCTTTCCTTCATACTCTTCCCACAATTATGCATCATATCTGTCTATATTGTTTATGCTCCCCGGCCCCTTAATGGAAACCTGGTATCATCAAACAGCCTCAACCACATCAGACGACCAAACAAAAATCCAATTTTGCATACCCAGGTTCCACTTCCAAAATGATACCACTCCATCTTGAAATTCCCTGATCTGAAGCTCCTTGGCTTTTACTCTTATGATTTTTTTTTCTCTACCATAAATGTTCGAAGCACTAAGAATACATCATTATAAACATAACATCTCTATTATCATGCAGGTTGCATCCTAATACTTTCCATTTGTTATTTAAAGTATTAACTACTTTCATTAAATTGATAATACAGATGGCCCTCAAATTTTATTAGTATGACACTGAACTCGTTTTCAAGCATGGAAAACAGTTGAATCAAAAAGGTCCAAGGACAGAACTTTTAACAGAAGGCAGGTTTTCCCTCAGATAAAGCAGCATATGTTTGCAAAAATGAATTAATGAGGAAGAAAAGAATGAATATTTTTTTTAAATGGTTAAAGAAAGAGGAAGTAAAAAGATGTAAAAGAATAAAGGAGAAACAGGTGTTAAATAGAGGTTAGAGGAGAGAAAGAAGAAGAGCAGAATGGATGAAAAGTCAATCTGTCTATCCCTCCAAGTCAGGCCTGTTCAAGGGACACAAATTTATATTAGTATTAGTCTAAAAATGTAATTAAACAATAGGTATGGAATGAGGAGAATGAGATTTGTAATGCATTTCAAGTCCAATAATTTAGATCATCTGTCTCAGAGATTATCTTCACGTTCTCAGGCAATGGCAAGTTTTCTTGCTGTGTTTCCTTAAAGTATTCCTGCTTAGGGTACATATTTGAGAGTTGTAAATCAACTTTTAATCCATTTTTATAAATTTAGGATGTGATTTTTTGTTGTGACGTTTCAAAGATTTTAAAATCAGCTCATTGAGCCATAGTAAGACCATGCTCCCAAAATAGCAGTAAATTATCTCTAGAATGGCATAGTGCAGAATGGATTCTGGGGCTGTGGCCTGCTTGTGATTGATGAAGCAAAATTTATCAATTGTGAGTCTTAGCAGAGCCCAGAAATATCCACAGCTCCTACTGAACCTTTCTTACTCTAAAAACTAATCAGGCCTGAGGGTTGCCAACATAGGGACTCACTGTGACTTGGAATAAAAAGCAGGAGAAACATAACTTTTACAAATACAATACTCTTATAAAACAACTAGAGGGTTGGGGTACCTAATTTAGTCCACAGAGCAAGGGACTCTGAATCCTGGGGTTGTGGGTTTGAGTCGCATGTTGGGTATAGAGATTCCTTTTAAGTAATAAATAATAAAATCTTTAAGAAAAAAGCAACTAGAGAGTTAATATAAAAACCATGTTTTTGGTTACAGTATCTCAAGTTCTAGAAAGAAGTGAAATATTTGAAGGGTTTTATTTACCTAACAGGCTTTCTGTTATAGTCCAAATTGTCTCTAAATCTGGTACCATCAAAGGGACAGCCGAGTCCGAAGGTCTAGCATAGAGTAGTGAAGTCAGAACCAGATCTCTAACTCACTGGGAAAAAGCCATTTTAAATCCTAGGGCTGGCAGACAGTCTGGAAAGTCTAACTACTTCAAATAATAAGGAAATAATACATGAGGGAATTTTTGTTTCATAATAATTATTAAATTTCTCCATAAATATGAAAGCCAATCCTGCAGGCTGTTTTCAAGAACTACATTACATTTTTGAAAGATAACAACTGGCCAGAGGCTGAAGGTACATATTCCTTTTCTACATTTTTGCATTTCCAGTTTGAAGTACTTGCTTTGTGAAGTCCCTACAATTGGTTCATTTTCATTATTCATGCTTCTGAGTCCCTTGGAGTCTACTCAAGACCTTCATATATATATATATATATATATGTAATCATATATATATATATATATGATTTCTTAAGACTAATCTTTTTAAATATCTAGAAGCATGCCTTAATTTATGCAAAACCTAATCAGAAGGCCTGGATAATTTGAATTTTGTACAATGGATTATATTTTTATTATACTAAAACCTCTGCTATATTTAAGTAATTGATTTACTTTTTAAATGGTCATTTCCAAAAAAAAATTTAAAAAATTAAAAACAAACAACAAACAAACAAAAAATAAGTGGTCAGTTCCTCAATTTGTCTTCCAAACTATTTAATGATATTAATACCAAAAACTGAGTGGTTACAGGATGTTTTCTTCATATAGGAAGGCAAAACTGAATTCCTTCTTAAAGAGTAGGGTTGGGTTTTTTTCTAATTATGAAAGTAAGACATTTTTGGCAGAAAAATGCATAAAAGAAAATGTATGAGAAGATAATATTCATAATAAGATGATTATAACTCAATGTTTTTAATATTCTCCTTATCTCTGTAAACAAAGCAACGGAAATCAGGCATCTAAGACCTATATTTAAAAGGTATTAGTTAATTAAAGACTATAAACTATAACTAATACAAGTGTTAGATATTAAACATAACTCGTAATTGAGATCACATAAAGTGCTGTGGTCTGGATATCTGTGTCCTCCCAGAATTCAAATGTTGGTATTATTATGCCCTAAGCAATGGTGTTAAGAAGGGGGTGCCTCATGAGAGTGAAGTCAATTGGAAAAGGACAGACATTATATGGTCTCATTCATTTGGGGAATATAAAAAATAGTGAAAAGGAATAAAGGGGAAAGGAGAAAAAATGAGTAGGAAAAATCAGAAAGGAAGAGAGAACATGAGAGACTCGTAACTCTGGGAAACGAACTAGGGGTGGTGGAAGGGGAGGAGGGTGGGGGGTGGGGGTGACTGGGTGACGGGCACTGAGGGGGGCACTTGATGGGATGAGCACTGGGCGTTATGCTATATGTTGGAAAATTGAACTCCGGTAAAAAATAAATTAAAAAAAAAAAAAGCCTTCATGAATGAACCTCCTGCTCTTACTAAGGAGATCCCACAGAGGTCCCTAGGCCCCTTTCACCGGGTAAGGACACAGTGGGAAGGGTGCAGTCCAGGAGCAGAACTTGACTTGACCTTGCGGGCACCCTGATCTCAGACTTTGAGCCTCCAGAACTGTAAGACATTAAATTTCTGGTGTTTATATATAGGGCCACTCGGTCTATGGCAGTTTGTTACAGCTGCTAAGATTAAGACATAAAGCAACTTGAGATAACGACATTTAAAAAAAAAATCTATAAGCTAGCAAGTCATCACAAAGTAATATAGGATCTTTCATTCAACTTTATGAAATAGAATGAAACTTTGAAATATATATAAGCAGCCTTAAAATTTTTATATTCCTTGTCACATATTTCCACTTTTAAGGATTTTTGCTAAAGCAGTCCTTACAGATACATGACTGTTCATTACATCCTTTTACAGTAGTCCAGGATCGGATCCAGGTATGTGACTGGGATGGTAGCTTTGTTCATGCCCTTATAGTGCCTTACAGATCTGTATGCTGGAATTTATTAGCAGATAAATGTTCATAATACACCGTTAATTGGAAAGCAGCATGTGCCGTTGCATGATCCATCGCTGTGGGTGCTGAGAAACACGAGTATCCCCACCCCAACGTGTGCGTTATTTTCTCCAGTAACGCTCAGTGGCTCCCTTGAAGTTGGGTTTTCTGAGTTCACAGTCATACCCGGAGTTAAGATGAGGAGAAAACAACCAGAAAATTAAGGACGTTTGTGAGGTGATTGTCAGAACAACGGAGAACATTCCTTAGCTCTACAGGAGCTAAAGAGCTACAGGCCAATAAAATAACTAAAGATAAACAATGGCCAGATCCATAGCCTTAGACCCCAAGGCCTGTTAAACAAGTAAATTGGAAGCTCTTCCTCTAACTGGGGAAACTAACGCTTCATTAACACTTGTAAGAGGTTGACCTTTACCTTTTAATTCCTAGTATTTTGGAGCCTTTGCAATCTCTGTGCCGATCGGTTCCTTTATTATTGTCTTTCTGCTGAGAAAGTCTCTCAACCCCAAATCAGCTGTTAATGCACCCATATTTCCACCCATGTCTTTTATAATGTTACGCTTAATATTTTAATGCTTAATCCATCTGTAATTTGCTTAAATTCAAATTTTACCCTCTGTCAAGATAGAGAACATGTTAATATCCCAATCTCGTATTTTCACTAAATTATTCATTTTCTATTAGTTGATTGCTATTTTGTATGGGAAATATCTTCAAAATGCATAAGAAGATGCCTTCCTCTGGCAATCTCCACAGCCGCAAACGTCCTCCAAGCTGCCATCATCTGGAACACCGAAATACCTCCTAAAGAGCTCCCACTTTACCCATGCACTGCAACAGAATCTTCCTGGAGACAGCGCACAGTGGTTGCTGAAAACAGATGTCACATCCCGAAGCTCCTCTGCTCAAAATACTCAAGTGGATTTTTAAAAAAAATTTTATATATATTTATTTTTTATTGGTGTTCAATTTGCCAACATACAGAATAACACCCAGTGCTCATCCCGTCAAGTGCCCCCCTCAGCGCCCGTCACCCAGTCACCTCCACCCTCCACCCACCTCCTCTTCCACCACCCTTAGTTCATTTCCCAGAGTCAGGAGTCTCTCATGTTCTGTCTCCCTTTCTGGTATTTCCCACTCATTTTTTTTCCTATCTTACTTACCACTTTTTGGTCACATTTCTCTTCCTCTACTCCCTAAAGTAGCCTATATTCTAAAAATTTGATGATTATTCTTTCCATATTTCCTCATACTTTTATTACATATGACTAAGCAGTCTATAATGGCTAACGTACAACTTATAAAGTATAAGGTATCTCACAGACTTCTTGGGGGAATGCAGAAAATGGATTTTGGAGAACAGCGGAAATCACTACCACTCTGTGTGCAGATTCCAGTCTTCTGCTAATCAGCGAAACTAGAAACCAACCAGCAGCATTTCCATAACAGAATCACTACCCCCTGCTACTTGAATTTCAAAGATAACTATCTGTCAATCCCACCTGCAAGCTTTTGTGTAAATTGTCCTGCAGAAGCAAGGGAGGGCACATGTGAAATTCTGACTATAAAGGAATCTAAGGAATGTGGTATTTATCTTTTCTGGGGAAGTGCTCAGTGAGCCAATTTTCAGTGTATTCTACAGTCTATACCTTAGATGCAGTGTTCATATCAAGCACACACTTCTCCTAATCTAATCTGTTGATGATAAAACAGCAAAAGCACCATACTCTAGCTCATTTAGTGTATCGACACCCCACTGGGGAGATCCATGTCTCATGAAGTCCTTGGTTCTGATTGTTCTTCATTCTTCCTCTAACTCATGTACAGTCCTGACCTGAAAGCATAAGATTTACAGGCTAAGTTAACCTATCAATAACACAGCTTATACTGCAGAGAAAGGAGAATTGAGAGGGAGAAAAACCCAAGTATACATAAATAGAACAAGTTCGTATGTGGTCACCTATGCTAGTTCTTGGTTCTGCAGCCCTACTTAGCTCTAATTTGCATCTATACCTTTCTTTGTCCACTGCATCAGCTGGCATCTATGTTGAGGTTCTTTATCTCAAGGTATGATTAAAGCTGGTAGGCTTGAAAGCTTGGAGTTTCTTCTTGTAAGGGTTTGATGGACACGTGAGTACAGGGAGCGTTCTAGAGTATTCCCAGGCACAGGCCTTTCTGCCCACTGTGTGTCATAGCAGCAGTAATTCTGTGCCCATTTCACAATTCTGATCAACTATGATAGCTACAATATCTTCCCCATTTTGCCTGTTCAGTGGCATGATGAGCACTGAGGGGCACAACGGTATCATAACTTGGAATTCAATGGAGCTGTCGTCGTGATTCCTTGTAGATTTTCTGCCTTAGATGCTATGTATGATCTCTGAAACATCTGAGGCCAGCACGGACAGGGAGTTGACAGTCGTGTGTGGTTCAACAGATGTAATAGTGATGAAATCTATCTAACTATCGTATAAATAGCACCATTTATTGGTAACTGCTTCTTTTTTTTTTTTTTGTAACTGCTTCAAAGTATATATTACATCCTGTTGGATCACCTACACCATAAACTGGTCATTAGTAAACCATTCCATTTATTCTATAGGGACAGATGCCTCTGGATTAGATATAGACAGAAAGCATGGCAAGACCAATAAAGCCCTTAAGAACCAATGCTTTGTGTTAATTTGCCCTAAAAGGGTTTTCTTCTTGAGAGGCAATATTATGTGGGATGCTCTGACTCACTGAGCAAAGAATTCAGAAGGTTTATGGATGGTGATGCAGGTGAAAGCCTTCACCTCCTGGTGAAGGAAGGCAGATCTTTATCATCATCGTGTATATTCTAGTGAACAATAATTGCTGCCCCATTTATCCAATAGAGAAGAGGGTCTAGAGGGTCAATTTTCCATTAATATGGTGGTGGATCTGGGGTCTGGATTCTATTGCAAATTGAGGGGAAGTCCATTTTATTGAACCTTGCATAAACTTCATCGCTGCCATCTTAGCAACTTTGTTCATAAGGAAATATGATAAGCATTGCCGTGGCCGGGGAGAAGGACCAACTATAACCTACTTTGTGGAAGACATGATAGGTCGTCTATTAAATAACTGCTTCAGGGAACAGTACCTTTTGGCAAGTATTTATATCATATATACATATATTTCACAACATGAGCCATTTTGGGAGATCTAACCATGTATTCCTTCCAGAAATGCATTTTTCACGAATTCTGCACACTTAGGTCGTCCCATTCTCTATTTATTGAGTTAAATTATTGGTCTCTTTTTATAAGACCTGTATAGTATCTTTTCTTCTAGGCAACAAAGAGATGTATCAGCTCCAACTCCTTCCTACTGAGAGGACGTTACCTCTGTATCCCTGGGGGTCACCCCTGTATGGTTCTGTAACGCAGCCACCCACTTTTGCCCACTATTGTCACGTAATCCATGAGATACCCATGAACCAGACTTATGTAGTTTTGTTCTCTCTCTCTTTCTTCTTCTCTCTTTGTTTTTTATTACCCCTTCTCAGGCAACTACTCATAGTAAAATCTGACAGAGATTATTAATTACTCACAAAATTCCCCATCACACCCTGTGTGATGTATGTTGAGACCATAACTTTCAGCTTTCCTAAAAGTTAGGAATGGGCACGGTTAACAGAATGTAGATCAAACTGGCGTGCTACATAGAAGCCAGCTCCATTTAAAAAACAAGCATAAAACCTCCCTCGAGCCATTCTACAAGTTGAACTGTGGAGATGTTTGAAATGCAACTCTGAAATAATTTGTAGTTGGGCTGGATATGAGGTTAAGAGAGTCATTGTAAGATGACTCCTCGATTTCATTTTTTAAAAATTGAAATGCAGTTAACACATGGTGTTGTATTCATTTCAGGGGTACATACACCAACATTGGACAGATCTATAGGTTATGCTACGCGCACCACAAACGTAGCTACCATCTGTTACCACGTGGCACCCTTACAGGGCCATTAACTGCACTGCCTATGCTGAATCCCTTATCCCCACGACATATTCACACCATAACTGGAAGGTAGTGCTTCCCACCCCCCTTCACCCAACTTCAAGGCTTTTTGGCCTGATCAACGGGAAGAATGAAATAGTTCTTAGCTGAGACGAGGACTGTAAGGGAATCAGATGAAAGGAACTTTGAGACCTCTTGCTTGTAGTAATTTGTTTCATTTTCATCCAAGACATAGTTTTTCTTGTATTGTTTTTTCTTGCCTTCAACTTGGGTTTTAAAATTTAAGTTTGACATGCATATGTTATAAACCCTGACCATATCTGAAGCCACTACAGGTAAGACATTTATACAGGTAGACACACACAGAGTCAGAGACAGAGACAGAGATGGATTAGAAACGAGCTTCATTAGCAACCAAGACTGGCCCATAGTTCAACAAATATTCCAGAAACATTTGTTGAATGAATAAATCTTTGAATGGATCTATTATATTGTTATATAATAGATTATGTTGATTCTGGCAACAGTGCTCCCTTCATTGGCCCCTTCAGGTCTAGAGCCAGTAACAGTTTCCTTCAGCTGATTTTTATTCCCTTAACTTCTTGGTTCAGATCCCTTTTATTAAATTATTTTTGGTTACTCTCTTTTGAGTGCATCATTTTTTTTTCTTATCAAGACAGTGACTGATACATTTTACTCAACTTCAGATGTAGGAACTAATTTCCAGTTGCCTGGAACTCCTAAACCTTCTCTGGATACGACTGGGGTACCCTCCCCCCACTTGTTCTTCTAGATAACATTATCTGTTATGTATGTGTTTATTTTTTTTCATTGAAAATAAATATTCTATATTTCCCTCATGCAAGCCCTTTTCAAGGATCTATTCTGATTTATTAATTCATGTTATTAACTGTGGATAAGTTAATAGGTGATTTTTCCCAGAAATTCTCAGGGTTTTAATTCAAAAAAGTGAAATGAGGTTTGGGGAGTTTTATAAGGGTCATTGATATGGAAAAATGTTTAATTTTTTTAATACTCATATATTTTAATCACATACAGCTATTCAGTAATGAGTGTTGTGTTTGAAAACATTTAAAGACATAGACAAAGCTCACATTTAAAACCTCTGTAGAGTTTCCATTTCTTTCTTTCTTTTTAATTGAGATATGATTGACATATAACAACATTATGTTAGTTTCATGTGTACAACATAATTTGGGATTTGTTGTACTTTCCATTTCTGCCTAGATAAGGTACATAGTCATCAGCACGACATTTAGTGTGCTTTAATCTCTGGGCCCTACCCTCAAGAGTCCATTATTTTATCTACATTTTTTCCTAATTAAATTTTTTAAAGATTATTTGTTTATTTGAGAGAGACAGAAACAAGCAGAGAAGAGGGGGAGAAGGAGGCAGAGAGGGAGAAGCAGACTCTGCAGGGAGCCTGATATTGGATTAGATCCCAGGATGCTGGAATCATGACCTGAGCCTAAGACAGATGCTTAACTGACTGAGCCACCCAGGTCCCCCGCTGCTAATTTAATTTTTGTTGACTAGTTTTTAGTTTTGCTTTTTTTTTTTTTTCAATTCCCTTTTTGACATTTCCTTACCTGATAGATTTTTACTTATGCCTCAGATCTAACTCTGGATGGTCTCTTTTCTGTGAAGCTTTCTCTGATTCTGGTAAAAAAAAAAAAACAAAAACAAAAACAAACAAAAAAAAACCGAATAATTTCATCCTCTGTAACTCAAAAACATTTAGCACATATACTTATTATGAGACATAGGATGTCCTATAGTAGTAATTTTAACAAGTTCATATTTGAATATTTCTTTTGTCTTTTTCAAGGATGGGCACTGATTATAGATTCTTACAAGCATCTCAACAAATAGGTGAAATATAAAATTAGAATTCAATTAATATATGTCAAATCAATTAAATAAAATATTAGTTGATAAATGAAATAGGAACTTCTAGATTATTACTAGGCCTCCATTATTAATGTATTTGCCTCTAAATTTAAATGAGCAGAGAAGAAATTTAACAAAGATAATGGAAGGAGTAAATGAATGAAAAGAAGACAAGACAATGGAAAATTAAGTTTTGTTAATGGAAGTTGTGTTTAAAAAAGAGATATTTAAGAACAAAATCCAATTGTTTTATGGGATTTTGAGTTTGTAGGTATTACTGGGTCATTGGAGGCCAAAACAAAACTGAAGTGGATTAATATGGTAAGCAACATTTTCTTCCCCATAGGAACAGAAAAGATATTTTTCGAACAATGCCAACTCAAGTGCTGCTCAGAGCAACTAGGAAATTAATAGAGCAGTAACAGGAATAAATTAGAGTTTAGACAATGATTTGGGTGTAGGAAAGGAAGAACAGACGTGAGTAAAATCGTGAGGTTGACTTCCAACCTCACAGGAGAGAACAAAGCTGTGTTTCTCTTCATTAGTAACTTCTCTTCAATTTACACTTTACTCAGATTCTTTGTCTAGTCTTCTGCATTGTCCTTTTTCTCCCTAAAATTATACATTTAAAACTCCTTATTGGGGATCCCTGGGTGGCGCAGCGGTTTGGCGCCTGCCTTTGGCCCAGGGCGCGATCCTGGAGACCCGGGATCGAATCCCACGTCGGGCTCCCGGTGCATGGAGCCTGCTTCTCCCTCTGCCTGTGTCTCTGCCTCTCTCTCTCTCTCTCTGTATGACTATCATAAATAAATAATTAAAAAAATTAAAAAAAAATAAAAAATAAAACTCCTTATTGTACACATTATGTATAAAAATAGAGTTTTTCTTTGAAACTCTGAAGTGTTCATTGCAAGCCATTGATAGATTTTGACTCACCTTAGTGTAAATTTTTAAATTTCAGCTTATAGATTATGAGGACATAACTTACAAATATTAGTAAAGCATGTATTAAAATAGGTATATAGGGTAGGATGAAATATCTTATACATTTTTCATTGCAATGAAAATTATACTCTCCATTGAAAATCTCCTACAGGGAAGGGATAGTTGTTCTGAGTACACCTTGTTATTTATTGGACATTTCTTCCCAGTTCAGCACTCACATGGGCTCATGTCTGAAATACAAAGAAAAGGCAGTGGGAAACCTGAAAAACATCAGAAAATACAAGGTTAGTACCCACTGTAGAAGAATGTGGCATGAAAGAGAAAATAAGTATAGCACTAAAAATATCAAAGCACCATTTTGAGGACTCCAGGACTTTCCCAGATCAGTGAAACGAGTGGAGTGGTGGTGCCTGGTATGGGGACCAGGGGAAGGCAGTAGCATCCACAGGGACGGAGCAGAGGGCAGAGGTCCCAGATTATGGAGCATGACTGACTTACTCACAGTGAACAGTCACGGCAAGTCATCTTAAAATAGTCTTGGGAAAAAGCTATGCCAAGGGTGCTGGGTAAGGGTGGAGGCATAGTGACAAATGGGCAGAACAGGGATTTTAGGAAAGTGAAAATACCTATATGATATCATAATTATGGGCATATGTCATTATACTCTTTGCCAAACCCATAGACTCTATGAATTTTCCCAAACTCATACATGAAGAGTAAAACCTTAGGTAGACAACGGACGTTGGGTGATTATGAAGCGTCAGTGTAGCTTCATTGGTCGTAATGAACATCTGTTCATTGTGAGCGATATTTACAATGGGGACATGCATGGGGGCGGGGGCAAGAGACTACAGGAAATCCTTGTACCTCCCTCTCAATTTTGTTGTAAACTTAAAACGATGCTTAAAAAATAAAATTTCCAATAAAAAAAAAATACCCTCACATAGAATCTATACATTAGCTACTAGAAGAGGGCTTTTCAGTTCTGATGATAAACTAATGAGAAAATTTCAAATTATGGTACTACAGTTCTTTTTTGCGTAATGACACTAATGGAGCACCCCTAAAGCAATGCAGAAGCAACACTGATCAGATTAAAGAACTGTTTTTAAAAAAGAGAGAAAATAGACTACTTATTTACACACAGAGGGATGAAGACATTTATTTTATACTCTCACATAAAAGTTATTTATATGGCATTCAAACTTTAAATTAAGTGCTCTAGAGAATTCTTATTAATATTTTATGACAACGAAGATATTAGGCAAGTAAATCATCAGAGGAAAATGCCGAAATTGTCTTTTGCAAGGGGTGCCAGGCCTGCCGTGAATATTGTTCCACAAAATAAGTTCAGTCTCTTGGCATAAATGGAAGCACACTTTCCTTCAGCCAATCCTCTACTTCATGTTGAAGGGAGAGCTGTATCCTTGCCTGAATATCTAAATTCAATAAAATATTATTCTAAGACTAAAATAAGCACCTCCATATAATAAGTTGTTTCCCACCTACAGAAACTTACACCCTCGTTATAATTACTTCAGTGCTAACAACTCCTCCTCTTAACACTCAGAGTGTGTGGGTTCTGAGAAAGCGGCACACAAACCTGGTATTTTTAAAAGGATTCTAATAATAACAACATAATATTTTTCTTCCCCCAGATGCCCATGTATCATCATTTACTTTTATTTTTTTCCTTCCTTTACCGACTTTTCCCTTCATATGTTCATATGTCGATATTACCTATTCTGAACTAAATCTACACGTGTGCAATTTGCCCTCCTTTTTCCATTTATTCAGATTCCTGAGGAAAAAAAATTGTAAAACATGGAAGATCGGATGACTTCGTACATATTTTAAAATTTATTGTAAACTTGTTTCTTAGTGCCTCAACAAAAATCTCAAGTTTTATGAGTTTTTACATTTCTCTGAAACTCAAGGATGTTACTAGTGATCACTCCTATTTATCGAGTGCTTACTCTTTAGGGCCAGATACAGTTCTAAGAGCTGTAAATCATTTGGTCCTCATAAGCCTATCTGTCATTCATTTGATAATCATGACCCTTGGAGAAGGGTGTAGCATTTGCCCCCTTTAGAGATAAAAATCGTGGTATAAAGTGCTTTAATAACATAACTTGATGATGAGAGTAAAATGAAACTTGGCACATTCTTAATTTCCTTTAAAGCTTAAGACTTCTACTTATATTTGTCCATTGTTTCCTTTAGGCAAAATGAGAGGCCCTGGAAAGACATAAATCATACAGAAAAATTGGAAGGAAAACAGAATATTTTTAGAAGAGATTTTGATTGCTAGAATTCATTTTTGCACTCTGTAATCCACAAACCCCCTATATTTTAGGCAAACTATCGTTTGTCCAATGTCGCACAGCTGGTAAGCTCTTGCGCAAAGATTTGAATCTAGGTCATCTGATTATATAAGTGATGATATTATAACTGTATGCACTGGGATTATATTTCTTCTTTGATAGCATTGTGATAGAGAATATCACAAATTGCTTGGAGGCAGTTCTGATCAGCAAGTTATCGACCTTCAGAACAATGGAATAGATTCCATCAGTTTGCTGGTTTAAAAGGAAATATTATATTTATACCCTGACATTAAAGGTAGAGAAATAAATTCCCTTTGAAATAATTGAAAAATTTCGCCATTTTGCTCACACATGATATGTGAGATTATGCAAATTCCTCAGTGACAATTTATAAAACCACATGCTGGCAGTACACTTGCAACAGTGGTTATAAATACTAGCTTTTGTAGTTTCTTTTCTTCTTATGGAACTTATCAGTGTTCAAATGCATAAGGCTAACAAGATTATACTTGGATCAAGTTTTAAAGAAAATGGGAGATTAGCAAGCAATAAATGTAATGATGAAGTTATTTACCTAAAATGCAACTTTTGTATCATACTAAGCTTTTATTTTCACCACCTTGCTAAGAAAGTGAATTTAAGAAAAATAGATTTGGGCCAATTGTTACCCTGTCATGCAAGCTGTGCCCTGAACAAGGGTCCTCAACCAAGGAAGCCTGTTAGGGCTAAAAATCCTCTCCATGTGCCTTTGATGCAAGGTTATGTTAGCTCTGAGGAAAACAGTGCCTATTTCTAATCCATCTTCCCAGAGGGGGCGCCTTCTTCTAATTCAGCAAATGAGCCTTATGTAACAGCAGCAGCAGCCCTGAGTATGTGGATGCTCAAAATATTTTGCAGAGAATTTTTTAAATCAAAGCTATTATTGCACAGGAGTTTTGCAGGAAGAAGCTAAATTGCTGGGCCAGGAGCCAAAGGCACATAAATATGGCCAATCTTTGGCCATAACTTTTCTTCTGGTAAAGTGTCTAATTAATTTACATTTGCTTGGAGAGATGTTTCTCCAAAATTATTTCTACATTATCATTTTTTTCTTTAAATTTTGAGAGTCATGAATTATCAATGTTGACATCCAAACTATCTAGAGTTGTACAGAATCCAAGTGCACTGCCCACATTATTTGATACTCCTGATGCATTTGACACTGACATAGCTGTTAATTTTCATTGTTTAATTGTCTCACACACAACCTTTATATTTGTGAAAAGAAAGAAATGACTGAAGAAATGACAAAACATTGAACACTATAACTATCAAAAATCATGGTAAATACAGTTATACTTTCAATAAAATGCATTAGGTAATTCAGGAGTCAAGAGGAGGAATAATATTGTTAGTTTGGAGTGGGCATCTTTGAACAGTCAGTGGCTTCACTGGAGGTAAAGCAATTTAGCATTATGATGTTTCAATTATAATCTTTCTGGTGATATAATAATGAATAAATTAAAAATGAGTAAGAAAATGCTAACTCTGGTCATCCAAATGGCAATATAGGCCATTCTCAACTTCAATTTCCTTCATAAGTAGACCAACTAGCAATTATCCATAGACAGGAAACTATTAGACACTGATACAGATGATGAACAGACACATGAAAAGATGCTCAGCGTCATTCATCTTCAGGGAAATACAAATCAAAACCACAATGAGTTATCACCTCACACCTGTCAGAATGGCTAAAATTAACACAGGAAACAACAGGTGTTGGTGAGGATGCAGAGAAAGGGGAGCCCTCTTACACTGCTGGTGGGAATGCAAACAGGTGCAGCCACTGTGGAGAACAGTAGGGAGGTTCCTCAAAAAGTTAAAAATAAAATTACCCTATGATCTAGCAATTGCAGTACTAGGTATTTACCCAAAGGACACAAAACTACTGATTTGAAGGACTACATGCATCCTGATATTTATAGCAGCAATATCAGCAATGACCAAATTATGGAAAGAGCTCAAATGTTGATCAACTGATGAATGGATAAAGAAGTGTGATTTATAGATAGATAGATAGATAGATAGATAGATAGATAGATAGATGGTAGATAGATAGATCTATATATAATCTTTATAAATCAAGATCTATATATAAATAAAGATCTATGTAAAAATAAAGATCTATCTATCTACCTACCTATCTATAATGGAATATTAGTCACTAAAAAGAATGAAATCTTGCAATTAGCAATGACATGGATAGAGCTAGAGTGTATTGTGCTAAGCACAGTAAGTCAGTCAGGGAAAGATAAATACCATATGATTTCACTCGTATGTACAATTTAAGGAATGAAGCAGATGAGTATTGAGGAAAAAAGAGGAAAACCATAAAACAAATTCTTAACTATAGAAAACAAACTAAGGATTGTTGGAAGGGAAGTGGGCCAGAAGATGGGTTAAATGGGTGATAGATATTAAGAAGGGCACTTGTGATGAGCACTCGGTGTTACATATAAGTGATGAATCACTAAATTTTACTCCTCAAATGAATATTACACTATATGTTAACTAACTGGAGGTGTTTTTTTTTTTAAAAGATTTCGTTTATTTATTCATGAGAGACACAGAGGGAGAGGCAGAGACACAGGTAGAGGGAGAAGCAGGCTCCCTGTGGGGAGCCCAATGTGAGACTCTGTCCTAGGATCCCAGTGTCAGGACCTGAGCCAAAGGCAGACACTCAACCACTGAGTCACCCAGGCGCCCCTAACTAACTGGAATTTAAACAAAACTTGAAATAAGAAAAAAAAATGAAAGTCTAAAAAAAAAAAAGACATTGATGAAAAATATTGAAGAAAACATAAGTAAATGGAAAGATATTCTGTGTTCATGGGTGCGAAGAATTAATATTATTAAAGTATCTGTATACCCATAGTCATCTATACATTGAATGCAATCCCCAGCAAGATTCCAATGGCATTTTTTACAGAAATAGAAAAAAAAAAAACTAAAATTCTTATGGAACCACAAAATAACTAGAGTAGCCAAAAGAATTTCAAGAAAGAAGAACAAAGTTGGGGGCATCACACCTGCTGATTTCAAATTCTATTTAAAAAATGAAGTAACTAAAACCCAAATGGAGGATGGTAGTGCCATAAAACCGACATATAGACCAATGGAACAGATTCAAGCTCCCACCCAACAACCAAAAAAACCACTTACAGTCAACTAATTTTTTTTTTTTAGTCAACTAATATTTGAGAAGAGAGACAAGAATATTCAATAGAGAAAAGATAGTCCCTTCAATAAATTGTTTTGCTAAAACTAAAAAAAAATTGTTTTGCTAAAACTGAATTTTAACATTCAAAAGAACAGCACTGAATCCCCATCTTACACTACTCACAAAAGTTAACTCAAACTAGATTAATGGCTTAAGTATAAGACTTTAAGCCATAACATAAAACTCCTTTAAGAAAACATAAGTTAAAAAGCTCCTTGACATTTGTCTTGGCAATGGTTATTTTGGATCTGACACTAAAGGCACAAGCAAAAAAAGAAAAAAAAAACCAACATGTGCGATGATATCAAATTTAAAGACTTCTAGACGACAAAATAAATGATCCACAAAATGAAAAGGTGGTATATGGAATGGGAGAAAATATTTATAAATCATCTATCTGATAAGAGGTTGATATTCAAAATACGCAAGAAACTCCTATAACTCAGTAACAAAGAAACAAATAACATGAGTAAAAGATGGGCTCAAGACTTGAATAGACTTCCTTTTCAAAGAAGATATACAAATGGCCAACAGGTATGTGAAATGGCACTAATTATCATTCACTAATCATCTGGGAAATGCAAATCAAAACCACAGTGAGATTTTCTCTCTCTTCTATTAGAATGGATATATTTAACAAATAGGCTTACTCAATCTATTTTTTCTTGTGTGAGGTTTTGCTGACTATCTTGTAAGGAAATTGCCCATTTTATCTAGATTATCAAATTTGCAGGCATAGAGTTATTCATAGTATTTATTCTTTTATATCCTTTCAATATCTACAGGATCTCTAGTGATGACCCTTCTTTTGTTTCTGATATTACTGATTATAACATCCTTCTATTTAATTTACTTGTTTATGTGTTTGCTAGCCTGACTTGAATCTTATGATGTAATTTTTTTTTTCGGAAAACAAGCTTCTGGTTTTATTAATATTCTCTATCGATTTCCTGGTTTCAATTTCATTGATTTCTGTCCTAATTTTTATTATTTCTTTTCCTCTGCTTACTTTGGATGTAATTTGCTCTTCTTTTTGTAGTTTTTTACATTCTGGATCAGAAACCAGAATCTAAAACAAAACCAGAAACAAAAACTTGTTTTTTAGAAATGTATGCATTTATTAGTATTAAAAAATCATAAAGCATGGAAAGAACTTACTGTTTTTATTAGACTTTATTCATCTCATAGTTAAAATTTCCCTTGGGAAACAAGGATATATTAATAAATGTTAATTTTTTTCTTCCCAACTCTATCTCTTAATATGTTTTTGGTCACCTAATCTGAGAATCTTTAGGTTTATCAGTAACTAAGGAACAAATTTTTGTTTGCTTAAGATGAAGCAGATCCCATCACTTGGAGAGAAAAAATAAGCAATTACCCAGATGGAATAGGTTTATGGATTTGTATCATTTTCTTTAAATTCATACAACAGTTTATAAAACCAAAATATATATAGTATGATAAATTTACGTATTATCATAACCTCTAAATTTAAACCATTTTTGTTATTTTAAAGTCCCTCTACTTAAAACAATTCAGTTATCAATGATTTAATGCTTACATTTTAAATAAAATTTTGATGTGAATGTATTAAACCACTTTTAATCCTTTGAAAATAGTACAAAAAATATTGAAAAGCAAGCTATCATTCAAAGAAATTTTATAAAGTGCACAGAATAATCACAGAAAGATCACTTTTTCCAGTATCAGTCACACTGTAGCACACGTGTGTGTGAACAGGAAGTTTGTACTGCTCTTTGCAAGCAATAAGTCTTGAAATAGAGACAATGCAATGAAGACTGGGATCCCTGAAAAAGCAGAAGACCAAGGATACCATTCTAAGTATTTGTAGTCATGATGTCTTTGTTGCTTTCAACTGGCAGAAAGTTCTACTGAGAGTTTCTTGATCTCTGTGACATCTACCTTAAAATAAGGCCACAATCCCATGTTTATCAAAAGATGGTTTGGGAAACTCTATGTTTGGGGAAATGCTTATGATCCTTCTAACCATGTTTGCATCCTCTCTTTTCCCTCTCAAGTAGAGCCCCCGTTATAAGAATAAACTCAGGCTCCTCAACGGGATGCGGAGGGACTAGTGCTGCTCCCAGCCTGGCGGGGTCACTGACTTGATGCTAATAAGGTCTGTGCTCCTTTCTCTGGGAGTTGCCTTCTGTCTTCTGACAATGATGTCATCCTCCTCAGGGGTGTTTCCAAATCACAAGTGCAGGGTCTTCCCATGCTCATCCACCTAAGGAAAGACCTGATGGATCTACCTACCCTCTCTACAACTGGTGGAGAGATTTTATTCAGTGAGAAGGTAACAGTTAAAACTGCATTTTGTGGGCCACCTGGGTGGCTCAGTCAGTTAAGCACCTGCCTCTGGCTCAGGTCATGATCCCAGGGTCCTGGGATGGATCTCCCCCCACCCCAGGACTCCCTGCCTGGCAGGAGATCGGCTTCTCCCTCTTCCTCTGCTGCTCCCCCACCCCTGTTCATGCTCTCTCTATCTCACAAATAAGTAAATAAACTATTTTTAAAAATAAAATAAAATTGCATTTTGTCCTTGAGTTAATGTCACATCGACTCATCAAATTTTCCTAATAATATTTTTTTAAAAACTGTTAAAAATTTCCCACCAGTACCCTCTGTCTATTCTCAATTGGTTCAGAAGAAGAGAGTTGGGTGATTAGATACCCCCTCAAAACCTTTAAAATCTTAGGTCAATAAATGACACTTATTGGGAGAAATCTACATGAAATTTATAGATATGTCAAAATATTTGTGTATTATAAGGGTGCCACTCATTTTCATCTTTTAAAAATAATTCTGATGATAAAGACTAAATTGATTCCTCTATTTTCTGATAGATTCATTTCCACAGTATTCACACACAAAAGCCAGTAAAAAATACTAAGGACTAATGATGAAATTATATTAAATTTAAGAAAATTTTCAATTGAGAACAAACTGTACTTTGATTTCGGGGCCAACACTATAGAGCTTTTGTATACAAGGAAATAATTATAATATAAAACTGGGTGAGTCTAATAAAGGCAAGAAGACACTAAAACTAAGCCAAGCAGGAGTTGTGTTGGTGATGTGAACAATAGGGATGGCTGAATGAATCTGTGAATCAAACAGTAATTATTTTTTAAAATACTAAAATATTTATTCATGTTAAAATTGGGGAAGGGTCTAATCCACATGTATAAAACTTCAATACATTTTAGAGGCAACCTCTCTGTTATGATAAATATCAGATTTAGAAAGGATCACAAAGAGTCTGCCCCAAGTCAGGCTTTGTGTATCAAATGGAGAAAAAAATAAAAAGAGAGAATGACAAAAGGGTAATAGGGTTATGCAAGTTTTGTACTATATTGCCCAAGGCTGAGGATCATATTAGGAACAATAAATTTGATATAAGAGAGGAGAACTATATCAACAACCATAGATTGAACGCATCCTCATAGTATGAAAATAGGCTCTCAGTGAATAGTTAGTAGATAAATAAATAAATATAAAATGAAAAAGTGAATCCAAGAAAACATTAGAACTCTGAAAACCTAGTAGTGTGGCTTGAATAAGTTTCATAATACAAATTTAGTAAACCCCCAAATTATATACAAGCTCCCACACAATAAAGGAACATATATCGAACAGAAGTGGAGGTAGAAGACATTTGCATAAAGTATTTTTCCTAGGAAATAGGAGAATATTTTTGAAAAGTGATTTATATCAAAATTTAATAAAATGTAGATTTTATATGATGATATACAAGATGAGATGATAAGAAATCAGATTTAGATGAGTCAGGAATTCCGTGATAGGCATTCAAAATATAAAATATAAAAAAGAAATGAAGGAGATAAGAGAAAAGCTTACCAGAATTAAAATCACAATGAAATCAATATAAAATGCATTAGAATCAGTGTATGTTCTCTGAATAGGAATTCAAGGTCCCTGACCTTTCTTTATGCTCCTCTCCTATTCCCTACAATGAAAAAGGAATTGTTTGGCAAAGATTCACAGCAGATTTGGATTTTCTCTTCCAGATTTTCATTTGATGTCATCAGGCCAGTAATAGAAAGGAATGGCTCAAGGGGTGGCCTGGCCTTCTTTCCCTCCCTCTTCATTCTCTTCTGCTACATGACATCCACTGCTCTGTGACATCTCTTCTGCTACGTGACATCCATTTAAGTGGGCTGGTCTGCTCTTGGCTTGAAAGGGGGAAAAAAACCTGTCTATTATCTTTCTGATAATGATGGATGTGTTAGAAAACCTTTTCCCACCCCAACCTCCATCCTGAAAATATTAAATTTTAAAATTCTGTTTTCGGTATTGAGAGATAGGGGAAATGGAAAAAAAAAAACAGTGCAGTTCTCAGAGACTTATTTTGTTTTTTATATTTGTTTAACTAGCAGAGAAAAAAATAACTACTGTATTACTTTATTTATATGTAGGTCACTATACATAGATGATAGATGATAGATAGATATAGACATAGATAGATAGATGATAGATAGATGTTAGATAGACAGATGATAGATAGATAGATGTTGGCAACCTCCTAAATAAAAGAGCCATGGTATACGTATACAATGGAACATTCCTCAGCCATTAGAAACGACAAATATCCACCATTTGCTTCGACGTGGATGGACTGGAGGGTTTTATGCTGAGTGAAATAAGTCAATAGGAGAAGGACAAACATTCTGTGGTCTCATTCATTTGGGGAATATAAAAAATAGTGAAAGGGAATAAAGGGGAAAGGAGAAAAAATGAGTGGGAAATATCAGAAAGGGAGACAGAACATGAGAGACTCCTAACTCTGGGAAACGAACTAGGCGTGGTAGAAGGGGAGGTGGGTGGGGGTTGGGGTGACTGGGTGAAGGGCACTGAGGTGGGCACTTGACGGGATGAGCACTGGGTGTTATTCTATATGTTTGCAAATTGAACACCAATAAAAAATAAACTTATAAAAAAATTTAAAAAATAATAAAAGAGCCATGATCCCATCTGGTAGAAGAATTATGTAATCCTCAGTTTCCTAGCCCAAAAAAATCTCCAATTGTATTTCTATTAATCAAAGGTGAAAGAATGATGACGGGGAAAGGCTATGATGTGTGTGAGAACTTTAGAAGACTCTTCAAAAGTGCAGAGGAATTGGACAAAGACATTAAAAAATGTGGAGAGAGATGACAGCTATAGAAGATAGAGGATAGCATAGGGAGAAACTTCCTCCGAACCAGAAAAAGATGAATGAACAAATAAAATTCAAAAATCAATAGTACAATGGAAAAATGTTCCAGAGCTGAAGACTTAAATTTATAAGTAAAATAATGCTCACGGTGCACCATGGAGAAAGAATAAAAGGATTTAAACTTAGAGACAAAGACATTTAAAATTTCAGTAGCATTTTTTAAAACTTTATAAATATCCTGACAAGGAAAAATGTTAACTTAAAAAAGTTTCCTCCACAACAATAAATTCAGAGGATGATAGACTGATATCTTACCTGTAAATCATAAGCAGCCCCATGGCTGTACCAGGACATGGATAGGCTTGGCTTGGCTCATATAACTGTTTTTGTTTGAATTTTTTGAAATTTTGTAGTTCTGGCTTATCCTAAATAATAACAAGATGTGGCAATGCTCATCGCACGTTTCCTTCAGGCAGCAATGAGCTGGAGTTCAGAGATTTTGCATCAAATTTTTACCTCCTCCAATTTTTACCCAACAGTGAGGCAAATTATTAATTGGGTTTGTAATAGGGTTTGCACTATTGTTCTTAAATAAAGAGATATTTCTACTCTTTTATGGCTCTATCAGTAGTGCAAAAATGAAAGATAAATGGAAAGATAATGTACTTTTAAAAAAATGAGAGGGAAAGTATTTCTATGTGGAATTCTTTGGTTTTAAAATGCAAATATCCAAAATAAATAAATAAATAAATAAATAAAATGCAAAAATATTTTATCTAAGATAAAGAAATGGCCCTAAAGTTATTACATGGATTTATCTAATTTCCTTGTCCTTTCTAGGAATTGGAGCTTTTAAACTCATCTGGGGTATGAAGTGAAAGTTTGGTGCCTAATTGCTCTACATTTTGGATAATTAATCTCAAGGGAGAGATCTTTCTCAGATATGTCACAAAACTCAAGTATCATTTCTTGGGGAAACAAATAAGTAGGCCTACAAACTCGTGGAATTTGTATGCTCACCAAAAAAATTGATCTACATAGAGTTTTATTTTATAATATTGAATTTGTTCCCTAAGATAATTTGAAGAAACAAAACAGGTATACAGGTAATAGACGGATGATAGCTAGATAGATGATAGGTAGACAGATGATAGAATTTATGGTTTCTGATAAAAAATAAAGATATAAAGGAAATTAGAAATTAAGATCGATAAAGTAATGCATGGCAAATGGCCCCACAGCTGCTCTGCTTGGAATTCTCATTGATAGAACCTCGCAAAGGAGACACTGACTAATAGAACAGAAAGTGGATTTGACAATGTTCTCAACATGAAACACAGTAGAGAATTTTATATAAAACCTTTTATAATGTTACTCAGAATATTATAAAGTAGAGAGCATAGCTCAAAATACAGAGGAGTGAAAGCATTTTCACCAATAGCCCAATCATTTTGACCCAATTTTATAGCCTTTGGATGCCATGATATAACCACCAAATCTAGGCTGTTTAAGAGACTGTATATGTTGTTGAGAACTATATGTCACACTTTTCTTTTAAAGATTTTATTTATTTATTTATTTATTTATTTATTTATTTATTTTTATTCATGCATTCATTCATTCATTCATTTGGGAGAGAGTGAGCGATAGAGGAAATAGCAGGGGGAGGGTCAGAAAAGGAGGCAAATTCCCTGGGTTTGCCGAGCAGGGAGGCTGATGTGGATCTCGATCCCAGGACCCCAGGACCATGACCTGAGCTGAAGGCAGAGTGAGCCACCCAGAAGCCCCCATAATAATTCTTATAACTAGGATTTTCCTAAGGATTTGTTGAGAGAGCCTAGGTCATATTCTTTGTCAGAATCTTGTATTAGTACTATCGTTCTTTACTAAAGGAAAATCCTTTCACTTCAGCATTTAATACAGTGACATGCGGGGAGCAGTGTCAGAAATGGGTAGGGTACCCTTTGAAAGCTTAAACAGCCTACCTACCTGGGCAAAATCTTATTCTCTCCTGATCACAGGATATTATTAAGGCCTTCCCCAAATGGTTCCTCATTAGACTTGAGTTCCAATCATTGGGACTGAGTCTTGTGTAGGAGGAATATCCATTCATCTGGTGCCATGGCTCAATCAGCAAATGTGTGTTGCATGCCATGACTGTGCTTATTTCTCCAAGCTCTGAGGAAACCTAGGGGGCAGCAGCAAGCCCCACAGTTTGGACAGAGTCCTTTTGTCATGAAAGATCCAAAGCAAACAAAAAGCTGGTGTACTTAAGCCCAGAGAGAAATGGATAAGGAGCGACCAGAACTGGGGAGAAGGGTGCACTGATCCTCCGGGAGATATTTTGCCAAAGAAGGTGAAGCATTGATCAGCGGATGTGTGAGGCCCCTGTGACCGGAGGTCCATGCAGTGTGGGTTCCACACAGCGAAATGAGGTCACGAGTTGATCTCAGATGACGTAGGCTAGATGACTGAGGGAGGCTGGCCCAAGGTGGGGAGAAGGGCATTACATGACCCAGTTTAGATGGTTCTAGCTTTACACTTTGTTGTAAGAGGATGAACTTAAGGATATAGTTTATGGGATTGTAAGCTGCATGGTGTAGAGGACTTGATTGAGCCAGAAAATTCCAACTAGCATTTCTAATATAATATTTCATTATATACCTTCAATCTCTGCACATGCTGTAATAAAGCATTGAACACTAATGAACAGGACTTAAGGCTTTGCTATTACTATTCTCCATGCTTCTCTAAATTTAGATGCCCTTAACATCTTATGTATCTTTTTTAAAAAGATTTTATTTATTTATTTATTCATGAGAGAGAGAGAGAGGCAGAGACACAGGCAGAGGGAGAAGCAGGCTCCATGCAGGGAGCCCAACGCGGGACTCGATCCCAGGACCCCGGGGTCACGCCCTGAGCTGAAGGCAGATGCTCAACTGCTGAGCCGACCAGGTGTCCCCATCTTATTTATCTTTCAATGTCATCCCTCAATTTTCCTTGAGAGAGAATGGCCTGTTCTCACTTTATTCAACCAATAAGCTTGCTTACATGTCTCCCACCATATGCCCCGTATTATAATTCTTGTTTTGATTCTCTCAACCCACAGAATGAGGGGATCTTGTTTTGTTCCTATGAATCCCCTAATGCTAAACAAAGTAACATACATATAATAAGCCTCTCTTTTCCCTTTTAAATTGTCATTTGTGTTTTAAAATCAGAGGTTAGAGGGAATGTATGACATGCTGTGAGTGGCCCAAGAAAATTTTATTTAGGGCTCCACTTATATAAGATGAAATTTATATTGGCCAAGTCTCTGGTTGGAGGTATTCCTTCCCTAGTTTTGCTTACATCAATTACTCTGTTTTCACGCAAATTGAAAATTGTACTATACAATAGTTCTGCAAACGTACACAACAATTCTTTCAAATGTAAATTTCACAGAAAACATACCATTTAAGAAGCGGGCACCTATAAATATTCCCTTTTATAACAAACCGACAGAAAGAGTGCGCTTCTTTGGAAATAATGCATTCTAATGAATGTTAGCAAGCAGTCAGAAAAAGTAAGCGTGTGGAAAAGGGGGAAATAAAAAGTGGTGATAAAGGTATGTATAATTCTTGAATCAACTTAGATTGTTGGAACTCTGAATATAAGGGATGACTTAGATTGTTGGAACTTTGAATGCAAGGGATGACTTTTGAAAACAAATAATTGAAAAATATCTCACAATTATTCCAAAGAACTATCACAGATTTTTTTTAAGCTTTAAATTTCAAAGCATGAGGAAGAAAAAAATAATCAGTTGTCCAGCTGAACTTTTTACTCCACATTTCTATGGCCTTATAGTTCTTCTGTTTTGATACAACAGTTTTCTGTGATTTATGGTATTCCAGAACTATCTAATTCTGTAGTGCTTGTTGTGCAACGTGTTTAATTGCCCATTTTACTGTTGATATATTGTCTTTTCTCTTTGCTCCTCTTATACTTTGTTTTTTGATGTAGAATAATTTAACAGACACAAGTTACATTTTGAGCCAAAGTTATTTTCCTTTGTAGAAGAAAAAAGTAGGTATTGTCGAATTTGATCTCACTTTTCTTCTTTGTCAAATTTCTACTGCTGTGTAATTGCTTGGTATTATGCGCACTTGAACTGTGTGACGTATGTGAAGCTGTCAAGTAGCACTGAAGATTTAACTAATTAACCCCCACCAGGGCGTGAGCAATGCAATTCTCTTAAGGTTTCCGTTAACACAATGACAATTGACCTTCAGAAGGCTGTGTCCTTACTGGACTGATGAGGTTCCAGTATAAATTTAAAGCATTTCTCATGTGCAACTAAAGGGGAAAATTGGCAGTTTGCATAAACCAACTTTTATTACTGGTCTTTCACTGCATTCTCTTGTGTTTGTTTAATATTAACTAATGAATTTTTGAAAATTTAATCTTTGACAAGATGAACTTCTGAAAAGTCCTTCGTAATCCGTAATGTGATTATTTGGATTCTAAAACACATTATTTTCACCCAGATATATCAGTGTAGGTTTCTGTTTTGTCGTTCACTGTGGTGGTTGGCTGGTTGGTTGGTTGGTTGGTTGGTTGGTTGAATAATTTGTTTTAATTTTGTCTTCCTTTGTTTGATTTTGCTCAGACATTTTCTTCCCACTACCGTAATGATAACTTCTTCCCTCTAAGAGGTTAACATTGCCTCATTATTGATGCATGTGGCTGAAACAAGTTCATGCGTCAGTGTGGCTAGAGAAGGAAGGGTAAGGAAGGAAAAAGGAAATAGAATCATCTTCTAATTGTTAAAGATTTGAGTGCCTAATATTTTCATAAAGGAAGTGCTATTGACCTGAATGACATATGTATTATTTCTGAGGCTACTGATCCATTCAAACATGTATTAATTTAATAAAGCAATAAATATTTATTCAGGACTTAGAGTAATTCTAGATTCTTTGCAATGGAGACTCCAAAGATGGAAAGTCTTCAATTCTTGCCTTGAAGAGATGAATCGTAAAAGGAAGACAACTATGCAAAAATATATATAGCATTGAATGTTGTCATTTCTCTGAGGCAATAAATGTAGATATTTCTGTGAGGTCAGAGGATTCTAGTTCTGCCTTGCAAGGGGGCTGAGGATCACAGGAGGCAACTACTTAATAGTTGTAAGTATTTGGGGTTTGGTAGCCTGGGTAAGCTGAAAATTCTGTAACAAAAAACACCCTGCTCCATGCCAGCGATTACAGAACAGGAAGTTTATTTCCTTCATATGCAAACATATAGGGCAAGTTTTCACACAGCAAGGCAGTCTGTGCACACAATTATTTGGCCAAGATAAGGATTACGTGGAATTTTTAACACATACCTTCCAAGATCCCCTGGGCGCTGTCCTTTCCATCAGCTTAAGGGGAGGAACACGAGTGACGTTTATTGACGGCTCTGTGGGCCAGACCTAGAAGCAGTGCACGTCCCTTTAGTTCAGAGAAGTTGGAGGGCACTTTTCCACGTTCACCTAACTGCAGTGAAAGATCTGGAGCTGAAAGGCCTGGAGAAAGGGATGATCGATTTTAATGGGCAGCTGATGGGCTTTGCCCTCAGGAAATATTTCAAATAAGAGAAATGACAGCGTGTTCAGAGGTTCCTGACTTTGAGCATGCTTGGTGTATTTGGAAAGAAATCAGTTGTAGTTTGATGGAAGCCATGCAGAAGCCTCCTAAGTTTGTTCTGTAGATGGTGGAGTAGAGCTATTCAATTATTTTGAATAATGGGCAGATTTTATCATATTTTATTATAGCCTATAACGCTGATAAAAACAAGGCTTTAACTTTAAAGTAAATATGTTCTGTAAGCCAACCAAATAGTTAAGATTTATGGTTTTTCGGTTGTAGTAGACAACCAGATACCTCCCAGTAGAGAATACCAGCTTAAATACCAGCAGACTCGTCTGATTTACATAATACATTAGCATTATTATTTTAAGGAGATTGGGAGAAAGGTTATACTGAGACCTGAACTAATTATTTTTATTACAAAATCTTTCAAGTGAGAAAATAACACTGTATTTCTCCTCTGAACGTTATTACAAAGCTTCGGTACCATTCTGCTTAAAGTCCATTGCACTATAAATCAGTTTATATTTATTAAATACCTACTATGTTTTATTAGGCACATGTACATACAAATATACATATATATATAATTGATAATTCTCACTGAAGATTATTTTTGGAGTTCTAACCTCACTGATAAAAAAATGACTATTACAGCACAGTAATAAAAATACGTATCCTAAACATTATCAAAATTAATGTTTATCACTGATATATTAACTCAACCAACATCTTTTTTAGCACCTTCTATGTATGAGAAATTGTCCTACACGTCTGAGCCGTGTCAGAGATTTTAAAGAGTCTTTGCCCTTTAGTACTCACATCTCAGAAGGGATGATATAGTGAATAACGTAGTATTAAGAGGTAATACGAACTATGTAAAAAGCAGTGGAGTAAGGGAAGACATTGAGAAGGCAGAGGGCTATGAGTTGCTTTTTTATATGGGTTGCTCTGGGCTTACCTCATTGAAAGATGCTATTTTAGGAAGAACAAAGGACCCAGTAGAGTTAGTTGTAGATCTTTGGGGGAAAGACTTTTCAAATAAAGAAGTGTCCGCGCAAAGGCCCTGGAATGAGAGTACACCTGTATGACACGTGAAAAACCAGTGCAGTAGAACATCAGGTGACTTGGTCAGAGAGGTAACTAGGAAGGAAGTGTAAAATCATACGAGGTCCAATAGGGTATTGGAGAGACATTGGCTTTTATTTTCAGTGAAGTGAGGAACCATTGCAAGGAAAGGAATGACATGACACATCCCTTGTTGTTTTTTTTTTATTTAAAGATTTTATTTATTTATTTGAGAGAGAGAGAGAAAGCAAGCATGAGCAGGGGGAGAGGGAGAAGCAGACTCTCCACTGGGCAGGGAGCCTGATGCGGGATCATGATCTGAGCCCAAGGCTGATGCTTAACTGACTGAGCCACACAGGCGCCCCAATACTTCCTGTTTTTAAAAGATTATTATTGCTGCTGTGTTGAAATTAGAAGAGGGAAGTGGTTTACAAAAGGAAAAGTCAGGATATTTTTAGGAGGCTATTAAGGTAAATCCCAATGAGAGAGGACATGGGTGGGAGCATAGGGGTGTTGAGAAATGCTTGGGTTCTGAAAGCACATTGAAAGAATAATCAGGGATCCCTGGGTGGCGCAGCGGTTTGGCGCCTGCCTTTGGCCCAGGGCGCGATGCTGGAGACCCGGGATCGAATCCCGGTGCATGGAGCCTGCTTCTCCCTCTGCCTGTGTCTCTGCCTCTATCTCTCTCTCTGTGTGTGACTATCATAAATAAATAAATAAATAATAAAAAAAGTGTTTAAAGAAAGAATAATCAACAGAATTGTGTTAGGTTGGAGCTAAGATTTAATGGAAAGAGGGACATTGAGATAACTCCAGGGCTTCTGGCCTATGTGACTGTGAAGATGATGTTGCCCTCAACAGAAGGCAGGATGAGGTCTCTACTAGGCATCTGAGGAGAGGTACTGGATAGATATTAAAGTCTGGAATTTGGGAAAGAGATCTGGACGAGACACTGACATGAAGGGTAATGAGAACAATTGGAAGTAATTCAAGTTTAAAGTCTAAATTTGAATTTAATGACTGTATATATAGTGAAGTCATGAAATTTATTTTTCTCTATGTTTTATTGCTATAAGACATAGTCCATAAATTATATCTTCTATTACATGTTTATGCAAATTCCCTTGAAAAAATAATTTTTAGTTTTACAACCCCTCCATTGAGCAACAGAAGTAAAATATGTAACTTAACAAATCTCAGAAGAATACACTGTGAGCTCCCTCTGCTGTTACAGGAAACTCAGATATTAAGAAAGTAGGCAAATAGTCATGAGACCTAAACTAAATAAATAATGGATATTTAAAGAAAAAAGATAACGATGCATGATGCTTTCAGAACATGAATTTGGAGTTTCAATGATATTAAATGGCTTGCTAGTTTCTTCTGTTTAGTATTGATAATATATTAAGAATGTAGCAAAACACTGAGTTCGAAATTTCTTTTAATTTAAAACTACTATATAGTTTTCATTTTTTAAAGTGAAACCACTTACGTAGTTACCAATTAAAACCATAGAGAAATGATTCAGATCAAAAGAGAGTGTGACCATGGACTTAAAATTTAATTAGGATCATCAAGAAAAACATGTACTAAAGATTTCACATGTAGGTGGCTCAAGCATAAGGTCTTGAGGAAGTTTACATCACATGGCCAATATGGTAAAGCTCAGGAATTCCAGCCTTACTTTTTCCCTCTGCACATTGGAAATAACGGGTAACGCATAGGATTGTCAAAATAATAAATGAAATAATGCATATAAAGCACCTGGTATAGTTTGGGGCACATGGGAGATCCTCTGCATGCTTAGTTGTTATTATCATGTGATTAATATCTTCCACAAAACATAATACGCATGGTAACTGTTCATTTTTGTGAGTCTCTATTACGAGACTTCAATTTCTTTAAAGAATTTTCTATTTTTTTTTTATGTTATCTTTAGAGCCGAGCTGAATATGTGGTATAATGAAAGCAAGCAATCAGCACTGTTGAATTACTGGATGCAAAAGGATTAATTATATTTTCAAGGGCTCATTTAAATCGGAAAATTAATTTTAAGGCAAAGATATGTTATAGAGTAAAAGACCATTCATTTCTAAGTCTGTGTATTAATGTTTTAATGGAGTTAATAAATTAGACAATAATGGCGAAAATATTAAAAGTAAGTCATTTGCATTGGATAATATTGTACCCTCTTTGTTGTTTCTTTCTTCACAGCTTTCAAGTCATTAAATGTAGCAGACTGGAGGGACAGGTAATCATGTAAAATGATGGTTGTAACTAAGGCAACCAGGTCATTTCTTTTTGTTTTTCTTTCTTTTCATTTTCCCTCAATCAATAAAAGCCCTCAAATGAAATGAAACATTGTGTTTATGCTAATTTTCCTTTCTGCTTGATTTTTTTCCAGGTGTGTTCCTGCTGTGTACATGGTAATTATTCTCACTTCTAAACAGAAAGGTACTCTTTTCAAAGAAACATTTCAGGCATTGCTTTATTAGAGTTTCTTAAAATGTGACACATAAAAGTAAATGGAAGTCACTCTTAACAGTGAAATTCCTAATATTTCAACAACATCAAAGTCTATTTTTGTGAACTTTTGATATCTCAAAGTGAATTTTTCAGAATATGAAATGATTTATTAGTAGACAATTCTATTTGGAGATATGACTTTCTTGTTAAAAAAACACTTTAGAAGACCAATTATAATGTAGAAACTGTAATTTTCTATATAATTAATAGAAAACAATGTACTTCTGGATGTTAACGATTTATTCTTGTTTAGTAAAGGAAAAGAGATAGCATTTCAACATGTTAAACTTCCCTGAGTTACCTAATTAAAATTCTACTATTAACTCTATTACTACTTGGACTCTTTTTAAAAGTGACAATTTCAGTTCAAAACCTCAGAATGGGATTGATTATCTAACTGTACAAAGTGGGATGAGATGGATGAGGAAGGGACTGATGCTGTCTCTTGTTGTATGGGAAGAGAAATAGGTACATAACTAAGTGTAGTTGTGAGTTTGGATTTTGACTAGTAGGTAATGGAGGAGGGTTTAAGGTGTGCTTTGCTGATGGCTGTATTTTCTGCACCTAGCAAGATGCCTGAAAATTAATGGATGTGAAGTATATTTCTTGGAAATATTTTATTGAATGCGCATTGTTGCTCGCATATCCGAACGCCAGTCTTGGAGCACTGCAGAGAATAGAGTAAAAGAATGCAAGACTAGTATAGAAAGGTGAGAAGGATCTTGCAAATAACCCTGAAAAAGAGGTTGAAATGCTGCTCATCTAGCAATCCTGCCATAGGTGGAAGGGGATTGAGAGATACAGGAGACATTTTGCCAACAGGTAGTAGAGGACTGGGTGCAGTGGGTGAGACAAGTTTCTGATATGGAAACTCATGGGTCATGCTCACCTCCATGAGAATACAGAACTAAGAGGTGACAGAAAGAGGGTGCTGAGAGGTAGAAAGGGCTAAAAAATATTCAAGTTTGGGCCCCTGGAGATTTTCAAGTGAATGGGACAAGTAATCGGTGGGATCCAAAATTGAGCAGAGACGTCTTACACAGATTCCAAGCAGGTTAGGAGGATGAGGACAATGCATACAGAAAAAGAATGAGCGGGGCAATAATGCCACCATTGTGAAGTACTTTGAACTAGATCCATTCCTGTTGTTCAGAGAATTAGAAAACGTGAGGAACTAATTAGGTGTCTTAAGGAACCGTACAAAGGGAGTTGTCAACAGGAAACCAATTTGAGGCAGTGTCATTATGAGGGCTTTGTAGGAAGATACGACTTCAGTTTTGATCCTTATTTCAACTACTTCATAGTTAACTAGTTTCCTTATATCTTAGGGTAATTATATCTTCTTTTTATAAAAACCTTAATGATGGTTTCGTATTGAATAGAGTCCACCTAGTTCTCAAAGGAAGACTAGGATCAGATAGACACAGATTTATTGGATATTAAATGGGGTGATGGAAAAGTTGCTTAATCTCTGTGTGCCTCTGTTTCCTTTTTCTTATGCTGTTGATAAAATTGAATGACAAATGAGTTTCACCAGGTGAAATAGGATTCAGCTAAATAGGATGCGTTAGTGAATTCATACAGGCAATTCTTGTTTTATTGTGCTTTGCTTTATTTCATGTCACAGATACTACATTTTTCCAAATTGAAAGTTTGTGGTGCCATTTTTCCGACAACATTTGCTCACTTAATGTCTCTTTGTCATGTTTTGGTAATTCCTACGGTATTTCAAACCTTTTCAATATTATTGCATTTGTTATGGTGATCTGTTAGCAGCGACTAGGACTCACTGAACGCTCTGATGTTGGTTAGCATTTTTTAGCAATAAATTATTTTTTAATTAAGGTCAGTACATTGGATTTTTTTTTACACACAATGTTATTGCACATTTAATAGACTATAGTGTAAGTTTGACTTTTATTTTTTATTTATTTATTTTTTTTGTAAGTTTGACTTTTAGATTCCCTGGGAAACCAAAAAAGAAAAAATCATTTGACTCACTTTATTGTACTATTCACATTATCGCAATGATGTGGAGCAAAACCCACATTGTGTATGGGATATGCCTTTATAATGAAAAGATTCAGTAATTCTTGACAAAAGCAGTAAACTGAGGATTCGGGGAACTCATAACTGGGTAAGAACTCACTTTGGATGTAGGCAGTTTCTAATTCTTTGTATTCCACAGAGTTGAAGACTGAATGAAATTATCGTTGTACTTTCTGATGGTAGATCACTTCGTTACTTTGGCAAATAACATAAATGGAGTTTTAAGAATTGAATTATTTAAAAAAAAGAATTGAATTATTTTGCTATAACAAATATCTTCCATTTCTACCTACTGTGAGAAACAAGTTTTCTCTGCTCTTACAGTTAATAAAAGTAAAGAATTAGAAAATAATAGAGTCTAAAAAGAAAGGCTTCATTGTAAGAATAATTACTACTCATGCTAGCTACATTAACTAATTAACTAATTGCAAAGAATCCAGCTCTATCCATCTTATTAATAAATTAATTTCCAAAGAAATTGACTTTTTTATGTTGAATAATTATTTCTTTATCAAAACATGCAATATTTTTGTTATTTGAGTCTATTTTATAGTGGTAACAACTGGAAAGATGACTCAATTCAGTTTTTTTTAACACGTAGAAATTGATGGTTATAAGACATTCTTTAAAATTTATTTTAATTAATATATTTTGCTCCAGAAAAGTATGATACAATCTTGAGAAAAAATTGGCATGGGAAAAGATTAATGTAAATTTTATGGATGTTAGAGAAGGACACATATACATAGTGAGTGATTTTGTATATCATTGCCATGCAATTGGATTATTAGAATTATTTAAACATATAGTATAACAATTTCCTTAAAAACATAAATACTTATGTTTCATATAATTTTCAGCTATTTAAGTTTAAAGCTTTTATTTATTTGTTTTTATTTTATTTTATTTTAAGCTTAAAGCTTTTAGATGTAAATCTAAAAATGTAAAAAGGATTACAAAGTTTTTCCAGATTATTTTAGGTCACTTAAGAGCAAAAGAATTTTAGTTCTTTATGATCTTGGCTAAACTCTGGGAATAAAAGGATGACTAATCAAACGCCTGACCTATAGGTGTCTTTAGGGATCTTTAAAGCTACTAACAGGATTTGACATAGTTTAAAAATCCTGTCTAAACATGACAGTAGGGAGTCAGTTCCTGCCTCAATGACAAGAGAATTGCATTTTCTGTATGGAAGCAACAGAGGTTAGGAAAGTGTGGCAGGGCGTGAAACCACGAGGGTCACGTCTCGGGCACCACCAGCACCTTCGTCTTCACATAACAGACTGACAGTTAACGTAGTGGAGAATTACAGGCACAGACATATCTGCACGTTTATGAGGTTTCAGTAAGAGGGTAGATTTTCAAATCGGTGGAGAAATCATATATTTTTCGACAAAAGTAACTGGATAATCATACCGAAGATATATGAAAAGCCAAACACAAAAGTAACTATTATAACACTACTAGGAGAAAACAGTTTTGAAAAAAATGCCATGACAAAAAATTATTAATCAGAACTAAAATCTGTTATTTAATAGATTATATTTATATATTTATATATATAGTTTATATTTAAAATGTAATGATAGTTTTTAACACATAAATTAAAAAAAACTGTTTAATAAGATATTCCTGGGGCTCCTGGTGGTTCAGTCAATTAAGTGTCTGCCTTCAGCACAGGTCATGATCCTAGGGTCCTGGGATGGGATCCCTGCATAGGGTTCCCATACGGGGAGTCCCCTTCTCTCTCTCCTTCTGCCCCTCCCTCAGCTCATGCTCTCTCACTCTCTCTCTCTAGCTCACTCTCTCTTTCTCAAATAAATAAATAAAATCTTTAAAAAATTAAGATACTCCTTAAAGTTTAAAAGGCAAGCAATAACTTGGGGTGGTGGAAGGGGAGGTGGGCGGGGTTGGGGGTGACTGGGTAACGGGCACTGAGGGGGGCACTTGACGGGATGAGCACTGGGTGTTATTCTGTATGTTGGCAAATTGAACACCAATAAAAAATAAATTTATTATTAAAAAAATTTTTTAGCTCTTTAGTAGTTCGGATGAAGAGTATCACATGTGGAAATATAAATAGGATTATAATAAGAAACAGAAAAAAAAGGCAAGCAATAGGGGGAGTATGAGAAAAAATAATTTTTAAAAATCAAAAGAAAGTTCTCATTTATACTCATAATTTTGGCATTACTTGAGCAAATTGCTTTGATTTGGATCTAAATAATCTGGTAGTAACATGCCAAATAAGTTGGAGAAGACAAGGGAGAAGCCATGACTGTTTCATGCCATTACCTCCAATTGTGGTATCGTAAATAAGAAAGAGGCACAAGAGTGCAGAGCCACACAGCTGGTCCCACTCTTCAATTTTCTGGTGCCCTTGGAGAAGGAGCAACATTCTGTGAAGGAGATCGTGGCCGGGAGTTTCAGCTTGTGGAGGGAGCCAAGGACATAATTTTATGTTTAATTTACTTCTTAAAGAAATTAGCAAACTATTTTCCAAGGTATTTTCACTATATTACATTCTTATCAGTAGCATACGAAGGGTCCAGTTTCCCCACATCTTCATCAATACTTGTTATTGCTTGTTTTTCTCACTATAGCTATTCTTGTGAGCTTAAAGTGATATCTCATTATGATTTTATTTTATTTTTTAAATACTTTATTTATTTATTCATGAAGGACACGGGGGGGGGGGGGCGGGCAGAGACACAGGCAGAGAGAGAAGCAGGCTCCATGCAGGGAGCCCGATGTGGGACTCGATCCCGGGATCCCGGGGTCACGCCCTGGGCCAAAGGCAGGCACTAAACCGCTGAGCCACCCAGGGATCCCCTTCATTGTGATTTTAGATGCATCATAGATACTAGCTTATTTTTCCTTAGATGATCATTTAAGTCATTATAGAAAATTTAACGACCTAGTACAAACATAACCTACATCTCTAGGATGCAAACTTAATTTTTTGTAAACTAGCACTTAACAAAGTAGATTCTTAGACAGGCATAGTCACAGAGTTACAAGCCAACAGCCCTATTAAAAGAAACCTCCTAATATTAAAGAGAGGCTCTGGTTTAAGCAGCATAGCAAAGTGGTTAAAAGCCTAGGTGCTAGACACCGAGGCTCCTTCCACAGTGTGGCTATTGTGGACATTGCTGCTATAAACATCGGGGTGCAGGTGTCCCGGCATTTCATTGCATCTGTATCTTTGGGGTAAATCCCCAGCAGTGCAATTGCTGGGTTGTAGGGCAGGTCTATTTTTGACTCTTTGAGGAACCTCCATACAGTTTTCCAGAGTGGCTCCACCAGGTCACATTCCCACCAACAGTGTAAGAGGGCTCCCCTCTCTCCACATCCTCTCCAACGTTTGTGGTTTCCTGCCTTGTTAATTTTCCCCATTCTCACTGGTGTGAGGTGGTATCTCATTGTGGTTTTGATTTGTATTTCCCTGATGGCAAGTGATGCGGAGCATTTTCTCATGTGCATGTTGGCCATGTCTATGTCTTCCTCGGTGAGATTTCTCTTCATGTCTTTTGCCCATTTCATGATTGGATTGTTTGTTTCTATGGTGTTGAGTTTATTAAGTTCTTTATAGATCTTGGAAACTAGCCCTTTATCTGACACATTTGCAAATCTCTTCTCCCATTCTGTAGGTTTTCTTTTAGTTTTGTTGACTATATCCTTTGCTGTGCAAAAGCTTCTTATCTTGATGAAGTCCCAATAGTTCATTTTTGCTTTTGTTTCTCTTGCCTTCGTGGATGTATCTTGCAAGAAGTGACTGTGGCCGAGTTCAAAAAGGGTGTTGCCTGTGTTCTCCTCTAGGACTATGTATACAATGGAATATTCCTCAGCCATTAGAAACGACAAATATCCACCATTTGCTTCGACGTGGATGGAACTGGAGGGTGTTATGCTGAGTGAAATAAGTCAATCGGAGAAGGACAAACATTATATGGTCTCATTCATTTGGGGAATATATAAAATAGTGAAAGGGAGTAAAGCGGAAAAGAGAAAAAATGTGTGGGAAATATCAGAAAGGGAGACAGAACATGAGAGACTCCTAACTCTGGGAAAGGAACTAAGGGTGGTGGAAGGGGAAGTGGGCGGGAGGTGGGGGTGACTGGGTGACGGGCACTGAGGTGGGCACTTGACGGGATGAGCGCTGGGTGTTATTCTATATGTTGGCAAATTGAACACCAATAAAAAATAAATTTATAAAAAAAATAAAATAAAATAGCTGTTCAGTAAATCTAAAAAAAAAAAAAAAAAGAAAGCCTAGGTTCTAGGAGATAAGACTTCAAACCCTAGCTTTACCACTTCGGCATGTGACCTCTGAAAAGTCAATCAATCCTTTTGTGCTTCTGTTCCTTGTCTGTAAAATGAGGTTAGTAATAATAACTGTCCTACAAGTCTATTCTACAAAATTAGTTGAGACAATATCTGTATTTGATTCTGTGTCCGATTAAGAAAATAAAAAACTATTAACTTATTACTACTAGTCATTAAACTTATTAACTAATAAAACTATTAACTTCTTAAAAATAGAGGGAGAAAAATACACGGAATTGACTGCAAATGTATTGCTGGAAAAACAATAGGGACATGACCAAGAAGTTGCTACTTCTCGCAAGAGAAGAAAACCCACGTTCTCCCATGATGCCACTGGAGCGCCATCGCTGCCAATGCGACTGGTAGAAATACCTCTGAAAAGGTATTTCTGAGGGAGCCCATGGGAGCTTGCGAGCTCCACTCCTGTGCTGCAGTGGTGAAGCCACAGTGTACGCTACGGGAGCCTGGGCTTGCTTATCAGGGCTAGAGCCAGGAGTATCATCATTCCCCTATCTTCCCCTCTTCTCACCTCAAAAAAACGGGCTGGCAAAGAGTCTGTGAGACACGGCTCTCCAGGCATGGAGTATAGAAGACAATGCAGGAGGACAAGAGAGAGCTGAGAATTGACAATATTGTGAAGAAGAGATAAAGCCCAAAGAACACAACCTGTCATATGATAACTGTTAGCTTGATTAGGTTCATTTTCACCTTTTAAGTAAGTCTTATGAAGACTCAGTGATGACTGAATTTAGAGTAAGTATTGACTTAAATGTTATCGTAACATGTATAAGCCCTTCCTTATTTTTTTAAATGAGCTGTAATCTCAAACCCCAATGTCTGTTCAAAGCATGCCTGTCAGTAGATCTATTATTTTCTCAAAAACTCTTATCTGCTGCTGTTAAAATTTTTGGATTCCTGTTCCAGCTTAAGGTCTATCCAATGTTGAATTACAGATACAAGGAGATTATAATACTTTATTTCCATAATCAAGGTCTTTTTTACCTTCAGATTTTGGAGCCAAATTTTTCGGTTGCGTTATGTTTTGTTTGGTAACAGCTTTCATGTAAATCGGGGTTGAGATTTCATATAAGAAGTGTCTTAGCCATAGACTTTTCCAGATCCTAGATTAAGAAAGTGCTTTCGTGATAATTGATCACATCTGGCAGGGCCATTTACATCACTTTACATGTGTAGAGTAATAAGTAGATTGAAATATCAGCAAAAGAATTTTGCTTTCTGGTCACATCTCAAGTAAGTACATTTCTAAACAAGCAAAACACTTTTGAGAGCTATGTTTGTAATGTCTGATTTCCCATAAAATAAAATCTTAACGTCTCCATCTGCTTTTGCAATCAAGAATTAGAAGAATATATACAGTGAGCAAGATAGAAATATCATCTAAATATATTCTATAACACTATCAGGATCACCTTGAAGGGTTATGCCAGAAATGCTTATTTATTTTGCTTGAATTGCTCCATTTCTGACATTCAGAAAAAAGCTGCAATTGCCAATACCAATATTTTTAGTAATATTGTTTTTTCCTTTTCTGTATCTCTCCACATTTAGGTGGACATCTTTAGTGATTCAAAAGTTCTTACGCTATGACCCTGAAAATGAATATACATACTTGCCAGTAATGCTCATAAAACTGAGAAAAGTTATCATATCATTTAAATATCACATTAATTCTATACTTTTATTATTGAATAACTTGAAATACTTTAATTATATTCTTTAGGAATTTTGTTATCATTTAAATATCACATTAATTCCATGCTTTTATTGAATAACTTGAAATACTTTAATTATATTCATTAGGAATTTTGTTAACATTTAAATATCACATTAATTCCATACTTTTATTGAATAACTTAAAATACTTTAATTATATTCTTTAGGAATTTTGTACTTAAAAGTGTAAGAAAGTGCCATTGTGCTCTAGATACTGAAAGAAGGAAGACACAGACTATATCATGAAAAGTAATAATGCTTTGACTAAAGAAAAAATCAGGGTAAGAAAAGGTGTACTAGTATTTTTTTTAACTTTTATTTACTCATTCAGCATGTATTTATGAAGTAGTTGGATGTGTCAGGCACTGTAAAAGATTATAGAAATACATTCCAGAGTAAGAAGACGCATTTTGCCCGTTGTGTTGGTTAATTTTATGTGTCAGCTCGGCTGAACTAAGAGATGGCCAAAAGCTGGTAAAATAGTATTGCTGGGTGTGCCTGTGGGGGTGTCTCCTGGAAAAGATTAGCTCTTGAATTCTTAGGTTGAGTAACGAAGACGTCCTCATCAATGCACTGGGCATCATTCAAATCCTTGAGGACTGAATAGAACAAAAAGGTGGAGAGCAAATTCGCTCTCTTTTGCTGGAGCTCGGACATCCACCTTCTCCTGCCTTAGACATCAGCACGCTGGGACCCCAAGCCTTTGGGCTCACGCTAAATTATACCGCCAGCTTTTCCGACGCTCCAGCATCAGAAAATTTCCAGCAGAAATTCGGACTTCTTGGTTTCCATAATGACATGAGAAGATTCCTATAATAAATCTCTTTCGTATACTTATCCATATATATCCTAGTGGTTCTGCTTCTCCGGAGAACCCTGGGTAATACGGAATGTGGTTTTGACAGTAGTTCTAGAAGAAGAGAATTTTATGGATGAATTTTCCAAATTGGTTCCAGAGTTTCTGGAATTGGTTCTCTAATCAGATTAGATTTAAATATGCAAATGATGATGTTGGTTGGTGGCTCCTAATAGCCCTGAACAAAGTGGGGAGAGAAAAGGATGAGCTCAGGGATCTGCATTTATGCAGTCCCTGAGTTGGGAATTTGGGCCTAAGGTCTTCTCTGTATGTCCTGCAGGAGAGACATCTGTAGCCACAGGACTGACAATGCTGAAAATCAAACACAGGACCTCATCCCACTATTGCCTAAGGTGAGTTGAACTCTCAGCATCACAGGGTGTCTACGGTTAGTGTGAGGGTGTCGACTGAGAAAGATTGAGAGAGGTTGGGATGGCAACATGAGGAAAGACCCTGATGAAACTGGGAACAACGAGCCCCTAAACTCTAACGACGCCACTTCGCCAGTGTCAAAGGCCTCTCCGTGTTCTGTGGAAGTGGTCTAGTAACCCTGCATTTTTAGTTTTGTGTTAAATTTCTGCAGTCAGAAACCACCATCTGCACACCCCCTTTTACATATTAATTAACTGGAATGCTGAGCATTTAGTGTTGAGTTAATACATAGTTGTTTGTCCTTTGATTACAGATAAAGAAGATTTTTCAGGATTTGATCCGATTAACATTGAACAATACTGAGTAGGTGAATAAGTGGATAACACCTAACAATATGGAATTATATACTTCATTCTGCTAGAAAAATCTGAATAAATTTACATTTGGTTAAGAAATCACAAATAATTAAGACATTTGACTGTCATAATATTTAATTACCACTTATGAGCATAGAGGAAATTATGACTGAATAAATATTTAGGCTCTTATTTTAGAATTTCATTTCTTGACATTAGGATTTATGCCATTCTTTAGCTAAAGACTTGGTTAGAGAAAACAACAAGTAGACAGATTTCCAATTCATCACCATATTGGTAAATCAAGTAGACAGAAGGAAAAAAAAAAAAAAGAACCTGTTATGTAATTTGTTCTTTTGTGGTTGGGTGGAAAAGATAAAAGAAATGCATCGAGAGGCTTTATTTATAGCTGGAATTTGGGAATCGAAAAAAACTACTTCCATTAATCTCCTATTTAGGACAAATTATATTTTAATTTCAACAACTTCTTTTACAAAATTGTCTTCTTATTCCTTACGTTTAGCTAAAATGTCTGTCAAGTATAATCTTTCTAATAGTGAGATCCCAAATAGTAAACAGACTGAGCAGCAAGCTTCCGTCCGAGCTTACAGAATCTGAATGACACAATGAGCCAAGGAGGAGGAGAGCGCTCCTTCATCAAAATGAGCTAAGAAGGAAAAATGCAGGAGGCCGCTAGGTAAGGTGCAGAGAGCTCTCCATCAGGTTCTTCCAGGTGACGGCCACTGTTCCGTCCTCCCAATGGTGGGGTGAAGGCCTGTGGGCATCCGTCTTCTCTGACCACGACTACACCTCATTGTCCTCTAGTGCACAGAGTAGGGCTAGACTGGAAAACTGGTGAGGAAGAGAAGCTTATCTTCAGAGCCAGTGATTCCAGGCCTGCTTTCATTGGACGTTTCCATGGGAAGAAAGTGATCTGTCAAGTAGTTTGTTACACTTTACCAGGGTCTCTCCAAGATGGGAATCGTTATAGGATGATCACTGGCATCTCGAAATGTCCGTAAATACAAGCACTCATGGAGTTTCCTTAGATTCTCTTACGTTATTAGCTTTACTGCAAGCTACTGCAAATATTAAGCTATTATTGTAAGCAGTGGAGACTCAACAACCTGTGCACCTTTCTAATCCATAGTGATGCTCCAGAGGAGGAAACCTTGCTGCTTCATGTTAATTGTGGTGAATTTAAATACCCTGTGAGTATTTCCATTGTGTTTTCCTCAATTATGTAAATAGAGAGTCAGTGTTTGGTTTTTTTGAAAGAGGAGAGACTGTCACATTTTGTGACTGCTGTGATAAAATTTATTTTGATCATCATTGCTGTCTGTTATTCCCATTCTGGGGGAGAAAAAACCGAAAATACTTAGGCTCTCTAAAAAGAGCTTGCACAGCAGGATCCTGTTGTGGAGGCCTCTGATGAGAAATTTGAGTAAGTAATCTGCAGAGTTACACCTTTAGAGCCATATTTGTACCTAGAATGACATGTCACTTCTCAGATATGAGTCAAAGAAACATGTTTATGGGCCTGGGGACAAAGAAAAAAAAAGGCTATTTTTCTGAAATAAAAACAAATCCACACATACAAACAAAAGTATAAGCTCCATGAAATCAGGAAAACTACCAGACTTGTTGACCATCTATGTTCAGCTCCTACGTTGTGTCTGATGCATAGTGAGTCCTTGATGAATGCTTTGGAATGAGTGAGTGAGTGTAGTGATCTGCAGCAATAAGCTATTCAGTCAGCATTAGTGAGCAGAAAATTCTTTATTGCATATATTTTTTGAGATTTTATGTATTTATTTGAGAGAGAGAGAGAAAGAGAGAGAGAGAGCGTGAGCACGAGTAGAGCAAAGGGCAGAGGGAGAAGCAGACTTCTCGCTAAGCAGGGAGCCTGACATGGGGCTCCCTCCTGGGACCCGGGGTCATGACCTGAGCCTGAGCCGAGGGCAGAGGCTTCACGGAGGGACGGAGCCCCCCAGGTGCTCCTCTATTGCATTTTCAATCAAGCAAACGAATGCATATTATTAGTAACAGAGAAGTCAACAATAATTAATGCAAAGGGAAACTGTCATAATTTTCTGTAATGACTTGCCTGACTCTTCTAGTGACATAAAATACCAAAGTTGAAAGTCAAAATCTATCAATATTTCACCCGCTACGGCTCTGAAAGGGAATGCTCTTCTTCTTTCAAAAGAAATATCTCTAAAAAAAAAAAAGAAAGAAAAAGAAAAAAAAAAAGAAATATCTCTAGAAGGGCAAAGGTGAGCCATCTGACTCTACAAGCTTGAAGGATGTTATCTCTCAGGAACATTCAATACTCCAAAGTGTAGACACTTTTCCAACTGAAGACCTAAGACGGGTTCTTTTTCTCTCTCTCTCTCTCTCATTGCAAATCAGATGGCTATCCTGACAACCAGTTAGCCCAAGAGTAAGAAATTCTGAACCCAGAACTTTGCTCTATTTTTATTTTCTCACAAATGTACTCCAAACACTTACACCCTCACGCACGTTACCCATGGAGTAGATCCAGTCACCGGATCCTTCAGCTCTTACCCACTCAGTGAGGTCTCCCTTGATGCCCAATTGGAAGTGAACTTCCCCAGTGAGTCCTCATCAGAGCTAATGCTTCACAGCACACATCACCCTAAAATTCCCTTGTTAATTGGCTTGAATCCCTTTCCTTTCCTACTAAGCTAATTCAAGTGAATACTTGATGAGAGCAGAAATATAGCCGGGGCTTGTTCACAGGTACTGAGAACAGTAACTGACATAGAAGAAAAGCTTGAAAAATATTTATTTACTCCATATTTTTTGATTAAATGAATGAATGAGTGAGCTACGAATCCATTCATCTTTGATTTGATCTTCCAAACTGACTTCCTTAAAAGAGCTCTGCTCAGAACCTACCTCTTGGGCCCCTGGGGGGCTCAGTGGCTTAGCGTCTGCCTTTGGCCCAGGGCATGACCCCGGGGTCCTGGGATCGAGTCCCACATCGGGCTCCCTGCAGGGAGCCTGCTTCTCCCTCTGTCTGTGTCTCTACCTCTCTCTGTGTGTCTCTTATGAATAAATAAATAAAATATTAAAAAAAATAAGAATCTACCTTGTAAGCAAATCTCTCACTGATGATGCGTTAATACTCAGACATTCACGTTATTGTTCTGAATGAGAGGCAGAGGTAGTCGAGGTAGGTTGGTTGTGGGAGAGAGAATTACAATAGGTGAACTTATGAATTTAAATTTCTCAATTCAAAGATCCAACAAGCAGATACTGAGCAGCTATGACTTTATCAAGCTCATTCAAATGAATCAGCCTTTTTCTTTGACTTCTGACATTATATTAAGTGAAAATTCTCCTGGCCAGTTTATTACCTATAATCAGATTTGATAGAAGTTATTTGGCCAAACTATTTTTATGTCCATAAATAGGGGTTTTTGCTGTTAGTGGTGGTGACTGCTGGTGGTGGTTGGTGGTGTGGCTGAGAATCTCTATATCTCAGAAAGAAATCCTCTATCCTGAGAAATCATTTTAGTTAAACACAAAGGTGATGGACACTTGCTATGTGTTCAGTTCTAGAGAATTAAGGATGAATAATCTCCAGCTCTTTCTGTAAGTAGCTAACAATAAAGATAGGAAATCAGTGGGGGAATGCAGCTCTGAGCTGGATAGGAAAGAAATTTTGAATTAGGTGAGAGTACGGATTTACATAATTATGACATGGGCCTGGGGATGTGTTACTGAAGTGAAATTTTTCTTGGTATAAAAAGTGCCTAAAGGACTTCTTCTGATCTAAGAATGAAAAAAAAAAAAGTTATGTGGCTTGTATGATACTTCATCAAGAGGATAAGAGTCTGCATCTTCAGTCAAAGAAACAAAGAAGTATTTTGTTTGTTGTTACATTTTTCCTTACACCATGATGTAAAGTGGTGTTCAGCTCATTTTAGGTACAGGTTGCAGTGAGATAATGCACGAGAGGCAGAAGCAAGTGATCCATTGATCCCAGAGACACAGAGAGATTAGGATGCTAGAGGAAGTCCTTTTATTTTATAAGATAAAGATGAGTATTTGAAACTGGTTAAAACAAGGAATCGTTAAAAAGGAGTATATGGTGACTGTAAAGATTCTGTGTTATTATTCTTAAAAATATTCCTTTATTTATTTATTTATTTATTTATTTATTTATTTATTTATGGGGAGGGCACAGAGGGAGACGGAGAAGCACGCTCCCTGCTGAGCGGAGTCTGATGCAGGGCTGGGTCCAGGATCTTGGCATCCTGACCTGAGCTTAACAGACTGAGCCACTCAAGCACCCCAAATTCTACTTTTTTTTAAAAAATGTAAATGCACATTTATACCCATATCTTTTCAGGGAGAGCCAAAGCCTTTTCTGTAAGTGCAGGTCTGCTAATTGGAGTTTTTGTGATATTCTTTGCATAAACTAAGTAGATAATGTATCATTTGTAATTTCTGGCTTTATTTATTTATTTATTTATTTTTTGAATAATTATTTATTTTTTGAATGGAGCAAGAACTTAAATATCCTTGTGAGGTATAGTAAGTGAAGAATTTGTCTGCTTTTCTTTTTTTAAAACAAAAAAAAAACCAATTTCTCTCATCCTTTGTAGTTTCACAGTCTTATTTCACTGGAAGTTTGTAATGCATCTTTGTCAAGCATTTCCAAAGTGTTCAAATTACATTTCATAGAAAAAAAAGCCTTTCTGGCTGCCTGCTATTTTACTTCATCAATTTACATAATAATTGCATTATGTGCTTACAAAAGTTAAGCACAACCTGCATTGAAAGGTTAGGGAATCAGCCCAAACCACTTCACACGTATCGATAAACCTAAATGGCACACCTGTTGGATCACGGGAGGTTATTAAATGGAAGTTTTCAAATGCCACGAGAGAATTAATCAGTGTGTTATAGAGACGAGATGGGAATTATTGGCTAATGCAATGTGTCTGTAAATTGGAAATCAATTAAAAGAACTTTCATTCTAGTTCCTAATGGCTGCCCAATTCCCGGTGACTCATGACATTCCAGCTGCACTTCCTGCAATGCCATTCAAAAAAAATACCCCAAATTCCTTAAAATACACTGCCTTCCTTGCTTGTGCTGACTCCAACAATAGTATCTGTCAAGTATGACCCTAAGAGCACTGGTGAACCCCAGACGGGGGCCACAGATTACCATGGACATTCTCAAAGCTTTGGTCAAACTCTAGCATTGTTTTTTTTAAATTCCAGATCATTTATGATAAATATTATCCTTTTCTTAAGATTTTATTTATTTATTTATGAGACAGAGAGAGAGAGAGAGAGAGGCAGAGACACAAGCAGAGGGAGAAGCAGGCTCCACGCAGGGAGCCCGACATGGGACTCAATCCCGGGTCTCCAGGATCAGGCCCTGAGCCGAAGGCGGACGCTCCACCCCTGAGCCACCCAGGGTTCCTGATCAATATTATCTTTTTATTTATATCTGAATATTCATTCTCACACATAAAGGATGACTTCATATTTTATTTTATTTTATTTTTTGACATCATATTTTATATAATAATCATTGCCGATAAAATATCTGGTTCTGAAAGGTAGGGTTTTTTTTGTTTCTTATTTGTGTTTTTTTTTTTTTTTTTTTTTTCACAACAAGCATCAGAACAATTTCTGGGACAGACTGTTTAAATCATGTTCACAGCCAATCTAATAAAGGTTTAAGAAAAAAAAAATTCACAGTTGAAATATAGTATGTATTGTTTCCCCCAAAAGGTTCTCAATTCCAAAACTGATATTTTCAGTTTCCATAAATTGATTTAGTGTGTCTTCTCAGCATACAGCTTCAACGTTTTTCATCTACCACTAGCCCTGGTTCTTTGGTCCTCAAGAGGTCTTCACTCTATGCCTGAACCCGAGAGATCTATCTCAATGCGCAGATAACCTTTGTTTTTCTATCAAGAATTGTTTCTTTTGCATTATTTTTATTCAAAATGATTAAACGTGAAGCCCAGGTAAATGATTCACTTATATCAATGAAATCAATCAGCTTTATTTGCACGACCCACTAACGAAGACGTGCGTTGTTATCCCCACAACAGAATCTACTTCATTATAGCAAGTCGTTGGCTCCATCCAAGTATCTAGAAAACGGCATTTCCGTTCTTCCCAGCAGTTCGCTTTTTATGGAGTTAAATTTGGCGTCTTCCAGGGCCTCTGGGCTTGTCGTATAGTCACCCCAGAAGCAGTTCTTTTCATTTCTGTGATACACAAGATTCACGCTAAAGAAAATATCCACAAGTACATTCTTTTATTGAGTAATTAAGATCGAAATAATTTGAATTGACTTTTTTTTTTTTTTGACCAAATAACAGGATAGATACTTGTACTTGGCCCATGAATCCCATGATGCCCATCTATAATAAAAGGGTTCAGGCAGATTTGGCATTATCCAATAGTCTCTCCAGATTTTCTGTAATGTTTTCCCATAACAGTTTCTTAAATTTCCTAATTGAAAAAAAATGCATCCTTTAAACACCAATAAAAATCCTAAAATCACCAAATATTTTCAAAGGAAAATGTGTTCCTTATGAGGAATTGTGACCAAGCAGAGCTCCTCCTTCCTTATGTTTGGTAAACCTTCTCACTGATTTGCAAACCCTCAGACTGGGGTGACTTTAGAGGTTTCCTCCAAACCTTCCCCTCCAGGCAAAAATCCTTTTCCAGTCATGAGTCACCTTTGGTTGAAATGCCTGGAAGGCGAAATTCTAGTGATCTGTGAAGCCAGATCAAGCCAGACTCTTTAAGATTAATTTAAAACAGGATTTATCTTTTATTATTGAAACAAAACTGCACACCTTGATGATTGCGTTCTACTGGAGTTAATTTTGTTTTTTTTTTTTTTTTTTGAGTTACAAATAAACCTAGAACAGGTTCACACCTAAGGCATGTTCTCATGAACATTTTCTTTCCTCTAAATGTACCAGTTGCGCCTTCAACCATTTCTTATATGACATCTTTACCAACTGAACACTGCTCTGAACACTTCCATGGCTCCATTCTAGTGTTGTTATGATATTAGTTAAAATGTGATGAACAGAATTTAATAATATATGTAATTAGGATATTCCTAGCACAATGCAATGACTATTTCTATGAGGATGGCATCTTGGTATCTGGATGAAATGCTACGTGCATGTTTCTGCTATTTTAATTTTTACGCTGTCTTGTATAATATGGCAATCTTCCTGAAGTTTCCGTTACTTATTCTGAATAAAAGACAATACAAAAGAGATAATTTTTTGTTGTTTAACATGTTATGGATAAATTTATAGCTTTGTAGCAGTCTTTCAGATTTCATAGTATTTCTTTCAGAATAACTGCCAGAGTCAGTAATCTCCTTGATATCTTAAAAAAAAAAAAAAGTTACTTTGCTTATGAATATTTGCAGAGCAGTATTGAAAATATCATAATGGGATGCCGGGTGGCTCAGCGGTTGAGCATCTGCCTTCAGCTCAGGGCGTGACCCCAGGGTCCTGGGATCGAGTCCTACTTTGGGCTCCCCATAGGGAGCCTACTTCTCCCTCTGCCTGCGTCTCTGTCTCTCTCTGTGTGTCTCTCATGAATAAATGATACCTTAAAAAAATAAATAAACAAATATATTAAATAAATAAATACATAAATGGAGGCCACTTTTTTCTATTTTTACAGTTGTCTCCAGTTGATGCTCTGTCAGGATTTAAAAACAAAACGAAAATAACGTCTTTGGTTCCGTTGCCGATGCAACGTGTGCATCTAATGACTTGCTCTGTTAAGAAAATCAATTAACATATGACTTTGGAATACCTGTAATGAAAAGGGAAAGACATTGGTACCAGAAAATAATTCACCGTTACCTGCTGGTGTCTCTACCACAGAACTCTAATGGTGAGCTATCTTACTCAGGTATTTCGTTTGTTCGTTCATTGAGCACGTTTGCTGATCATGGACTATGTGCTTGGCACTCGGTGGGCTTCAGGATTACAACAGACAGGTCATGCCTTTTCCAGGAATTTTGGGTGAGATGCAGTCACATAGCGAACTGTTAACTCCAGTTTAATTATCTAATATCCTGAATCTTTCTTAAAATGCTCATCTGCTTCTAGAAATTTTATCACGTAAATACTATAAAGTTGACATCTTTAGACAAGGTGCTCATTATCTACTTTTCTCAGACACTACGAAACAAATTTCTTACGTCTGTTTTGTTTTGTTTTTTTTCACTTTTGTAATGAAGAGTTTGGATGAAGCTATGTGTTTGTTTTCAGTTTTAACTTCAGTTATTATCTGTGTGGCCCACCTTTTTTTTAAAAAATTAATTAATTATTTATTTTGTGGCCCGCCTTCTTTGTAGAAAGTATATCTATAGAGATAATAATTATATTGACCTACATTTACTGAGGTTACATCATGAGTCCACTCCCTGGCCTTGGGAATGTGCTTGGCCTAAGACCCAGATGTATCTTTTGTATGGAGAAATATGAACACCTAGCTAATAGGGTTGCCCCAAGGAACAGAATGAATAAGTAAGGTGCTTTTTATAGTTCTGGTTTAAGGCCTGGCCAGGGCACATGGTGCAGTTGCCCACATGGGGTTGCCAGGTGGCTGTCCAGTACCCTCGGGAGCCCCGTTCCTTGGGATTGTCAGGACTACAAAGGGACAATGGTGCCACCCGTCATCAGATCTGTGGTCTATGTCTCAAGCTCCCAACACCACCTGGTGATAACCTGCTGTGTATTTCACACTGATTACAAGACAATAAGCCTTTTCAGCATCCCGAGCTCTGTTTGGATCTAATTTGGGTTCGGTTCGAATGCAGGGGAAATGTAATGATAAGGCATCTTTGTTTTTTTGTAGGAGGCAGGAGGCAAATGGAGGATTAGGGTTGTCATGGTAAAGAAGTAGCCTTGACTCAAGTAAACCTCGAGAGGGGGATGCTTGGTTGTTTTTCTGATGTGGCGTCCTTGTCTTCGTTTCATGTTCAGGCATGATTCCAAGTGCTCATGTTTTCTTTATTCCTATTACAGACATGGATCATGTGATCTAGTTATGGTTGACATTTTGTGAATTTATTTAATACTCAGTAATACCATTATAGTCTAGCTGTTGGCTACCAGCTTTCAAAACCAGATTTCTTTCCTTCCTCTCATTTTTTCATAGCTTTAACTCATCCCAACATTGCTCATTTCATTTTTTAAAAAGATAGCTATATATATATTTATTTATTTATTTATTTATTTATTTATTTATTTGAGAGGGAGCACATGCAGCAGGGGCAGAGGGAGCGAGAATCTCAAGTAGACTCAGCACTGAGCACAGAGCCTGATTTGGGGCTTTATTTGGGGCTGGATCCCATGACCCTGAAATTACGATCTGAGCAGAAATCAAGAGTCCCAATGGTTAACCGACTGAGCCACCCAAGGGCCCGTTTCATTTTCCTTCTAACATTTTCTGTTGATTTCTTTGAGGCAATGAAGCAACTATAATTAATATGTCTTATCTATCGTGGATTCTTATAATTTCATATCTTATTAACAACAACAAAGATGAATGAAGAAGTGTTGTTCTTAGTATATGGTTTATGTGCTGCTCCATTTTATTTTCATCTAGGGAAGTTCCTACTTGGATATCTTGATTAATGGTTTTCTTTTTCTATCTATCTATCTATCTATCTATCTATCTATCTATCTATCTATCTATTATCTATCTATTATCTATTATCTATCCATTATCTATTATCTATTATCTATTATCTATCCTCATTCTTTTTTCCCTGTAGTTGGAGTTCTCAAGCCAGGATCTCTCCTTTGCTTGTCCTTATAATAGAATAACATTTAATTTTATTGTATTTAATATGCCAGTTTCCTGATTTTTAAACTTAAAATATATACCCAAGCAAAAATAGTGACATCCTGAATTGACATAATGTCTTGATTAAAAATCACTAGTTTTCATTTTTTCCAAAAGGAAAAACATAAATTCATGAATATGCACAGAAGTGGGTCTTCATTTAAGCTTAATCTAGGCTACATTCTCCAGTGTGCTTAATTATTCTTATAATTTAGGTAATTTAGTTTTAAATGTGCTTTTGATTAAATGATTCCATCAGCAAATATTCTTGGTGCTAAATGAGATTTTAAACAAATTCACTATCTTAGTCAACTAAGAGTATTAGAGTCAAGAAATGAAATATCAGATATGAATATTGATTGGGTCAAAATAATGTAATAATAAATTAGATGATGAAACGTGCATCATCTAATATTGTCTATTGGGAAGCAATCTTTATTTATTTATTTATTTATTTATTTATTTTATTGGGAAGCAATCTTAAAGCCAGCAGATAAAGAAGTTCAATTATATAATTTTATTAGAAAAGAATATAAAAACTGGAAACGGGTTCTGGTTTGCTAATTACAATTTACTTGTCTCCTACATAATGTCAGATGCCATGGCAACCGCTGGGAAATGTTTTCCAAGTTCATCTATACCAATCACTGCTATAAAGATGTGCCTTCCTCATCTGGAGCGTCCACTGTAGCAAGCCTAACGTCCACATATATTTTCTTCTAATATATCATTTTCTAAAAAAAAGAAAAAAAGGAAAAGCTTCTGAAGAACAGGAAAGCCTTCTCTACCACTGAAGCATTTAGGTAATATACCATTTTGCACAATCTGGTGATGAGTTTTGTAGTGTTTGGAGACTATATATATTGCTGGGTTGAAGCATAGAACAGGTGGGTAGTTTCCTGGGAGCACTAATTCCAAGGGGCAGTAAAGCATCCAGGAATATGTAAAGAGAGGAGTGAACGATTATTCACTAGGACTTCACCCAGGGAAGATGTTTTGTACACCGGCCAGGAGGACGCCTAGGGGAGGGAACGAGGCCAGTAGCTACAGCCGGTGGCCATACAGCCTTAAAGGAGGCTAAATCCGCAGGTGTTTTGTTTTACTGTCGGCAAGTGCCAGCTGAAGCAGGGTCCTTAGCAGTCATTCTCTGCCTTTGCCACACGTCAGTCTAAGCTTCTCTCCCAAATAAACGTTAACCTCCTTAGATGACATTACTTAAAAGAAGAGCCAAATCCATGGATAATTTTCATAGGGTAAAAGGATCCCTAGTTTTTTACATAGCTGGGAATATGTTTTAGTGCCGCTGAGTTTATAGGATGTATGTGATTATCAATAGGAGATTTAGATTTTATTCATTGGTGTTCCAATGCACTTTTTAGTTGAGGCTACAGAAAAGTTGTTTTTCTTAATTTCCCATTGTTTGTTGAATATGCTTTATTTTTCTAGAGTGGCTTTAGAGTCCCAGCAAGATTGAGCAGCAAACACAGAGCGATCCACCCCCCTGCTCCCACACTCACAGCCTTCCCTGCTTCCAACATGCCACGCCGAGAAGCTTTATGCCATCCTGGAATCAGGTCCTTTTACCTTTGAAAAACGGGTCACCAAAGGGCGTCTAGAAAAAGTTGCATTTTTGTCTGATTGTTGACTCCTTTTGGTCGAAAAAGTTTATGTATGGATTATTGCTTCTCTACTTAGTGATTTATTATTATCTTCTGGTATTATATATATATATATAAAATAAATTTTTATATAAATTAATATAATATATATTATATATTAAATATAATTAATATATATTATATATTTATTATATAATCCCCTATTATATATAATATATAACCAGATATATTATTTATTTATATATATATATATAATCATGGCATATACGTGTAAAAGGCATATAGCATATATGTATAAATACACAGTTTTTTTATATATCATCTAATTTATTTATCTATAATTAATATGTCCATGCCTTTCCCTTGCTTCTAAGTTTTGAAATACTCTGAATTTGCTGATTTTTTTGTGTGTTCAGTTTGAGGTATATATATATATATATATATGGGTATGAGTGTGAGTGTGTGGCACATGCACACAAGTACATGCCGTTGTTTACGTGCCTATATTCATAATTTTGGCAATTGAGTTTTGCATCTGAAAACAGTCATGTATTTTTAAAACACGGTGTGTATTATATTTTTAGAGAAGGATCCTGAGACATTTTAATGGAGTGAACTTTGAGAACTAATATCTGATTCTGAAAGGTTGTAGAAATAGAATTACTGTGTTTGAATCCGTGGGAAATTGCTTTTTTCTCTCAACATTTTTTGTGAGATTAATCCATGTTGTATGTACCCGAGTTCATTTATTTCAATGCTGCATTACTCCGTTAAGCAAATATAGCACTCTACGTTCTTCTAGAGCAGTCATGATTAATATTTGTGTTGTTTCTATCTGGCTTTTCTCTCACACTGAGATGTTTTGCATATCTTTTTATTTCACTCTATGTGCATATATAGCAATGAAATTATCGACTGCTTTACGTGTGCACATTTTTCCTAAACTTTTCAAAAATGGTTATATAAATTCATAGTTTGCACTAGCCACGTTCATTATTATTTATGGTTCTATGAATTTTCCTCCACTGGATGTCAGACTTCATAGATTTTTCCTACTTTCTTCTGGATGTTCCGTGCTGTGCCCTCTTGGTCAGTTTTATTAGTGGTTTATCAATTTGCTCGATCTTTTCACAGAGTCAGCTTTTGATTTCAATTATGCTGTGTATTGTTTGTCCATCTTCAGCTTCATTGATTTCTGCTCTTATTTTTATTTTTTTCCCTCCTGCTTGCTTTGCATTGAGTTTGCCTCACTTTGGAGTTTAGACTGTTGACCTGAGGTCTTTCGGTTTTCAAGACACCCGTAGCTCTCTTTGCGTCTGTCCTTCACGCGTAGTCACCCAGTGCCTAATCCGAGATCTGGGTGGCTGTCCACTTCTGGACTCCGTTCTCACAGTCTTCAAGTCCATCAGGTCTATGCACGTGAAGTCCAGGAACTCGTGTACTCCTAATTCTCCCAAGGCCTTCCTCCTGTCCATCTCAGTGGTGATCTAGGAAAGATGGTGGGGTTCGGAGCCAACAGCCAACAAAGAAGCCTTGAGACATTTCGGTGCAAAAAGGTGGCTTTATGAAAGCACCAGGACTGGACCAAGGGAGAAAGAGCTGCCCTGGAGTCGTGAGGCGGGGCTGATTATATACGTCCAAGTTGGGAAGGGGGTCAGGGAGACCTTAAGTCTCTATGGAGCTTTGGAAATGGGGTCTCCAGGTCCTTGAGGGGGCCAGCTGTTGTTGGGAAAGGTCATGATTACTGTCAAATAAAATCTTAGCCATGAGACCCTTCTGATGTGTATCAGTGGATCAAGTGCTTGGGGGATGATCGCCAACACGTATCTTGGGGGGTTAGAGATAGAGATAAAGGGAGTTTCCAAAGGGATTTTTAGATGTTAAAGCAGACTCACGGGCTCCTGGGGGTCAGGCTAGGATTGCACTTGCTGCCTCAGCGCAGCATGAATATCCAGGCAGCTGCGATCCTCGAGGAGCCTCACTCTGCCTGTTTCCCGGACTTGCCAAAGGGCTGTAGGGAGTAAGGAAACTTAATTTCCTTTTGCCTTTGGTTTTCCACCACCGTGGCATTTTGCACTTCCCTGTGGATCCCCTTTTTGTTTTTCCAGCCACGAATGGGGGCTCTATTTACTTATTCTTCAGAGCCCTACCTGGAACTATGGCTCTATTCTGGGCTAAGTGGTATGAAGATATCAGAAAAAAAAAAAAAAAAGCTAAACTTATCACTAATTTGGTGGCACTTCAAATCCTAGTTTTCTTCCCAAATCTGCTTGTTATTGAGTTTTCAGAGTCCTCAAAGTAGCTGCTCTGTTCAACTGTTTCCAGGTGTTATTGTTGTGTTTAACGGTCTTGCATTTAATTGCAGTGGGTTAGGGAACTAGGTCTCTATGTTACTGATTAAAAATTAGTAGAGATTTGCTTTAGGACTAAAATATATAAAATCAATATAAAACCAATATACAATCAATCAATATATAATAAATTTTTGTGACAGTTCCATGTAAGATGGTAAATATTTGTGGACATATCCTGTGCACTTAAAAGATTTTTATTTGCATAGTTCAAATATGCTGCATGTCACTTGACCTCGTAAATATTAAAGAAATGTTTTGAAACATCTCACTTTTCCAGTGCAATTTTCAAGTAACCTGTGAATTTTAGCAAATAGTAGTTGAGTAGTTTCTCATTTGGATAAATGAATTTTCACGAAGTTCCTGAAGCATATCTAAAGTTATTTGCAACTCCGTCTTACTAAAGAAAACTTTCCTAGTTTAAATAAAGACATGTTAATGCAGGATACAGAACACTAAAGTCATGTTAATGTAAGTTTTTATAGGTTGGTTCACTTCTCATGTTTATTATGTTTTAGGGGTATCTTTTAGTTCTATTTCTTTTCCATAGATTTATTTCCCTTTTAGATTTATTCTTATCACACATATATACATATTTTTAAGAGTTTATTTATTTATTCATGAGAGTCACAGAGAGAAAGAGACAGAGACACAGGCAGAGGGAGAAGCAGGCTCCATGCAAGGAGCCTGACGTGGGACTCGATTCCAGGACCCCAGGATCACGCCCTGGGCTGAAAGCAGATGCTCAACCACTGAGCCTCCTAGGTGCCCCTGATATATTTATATTTAAGTCCATTTTATTTTTGCACTTTGGATTCTGTAATTTCATGCCATTTTATCTTATTCATATATTTGGTGCATTTTTCACTTTTTTCCTACTCACTGGATCCTTCTCTATTGTTGATTTGCCCTTGAGCCTTAGGTCTAAATTTCTAAAGTCAGTCCTGCTCCATATTTGCCATTTGATCCACATACATTTCATTTTCCCTCAGGCCTAATTTATTTAGCCATCAGCTAGAATTAAGACCACACGGCTCCTGAAAATGGAAGTGATGTTCAACATTGTATGTTAATTCCTGATTATTCTGGGTTTCGTTCATGTTAATTTTTGAGTCCCAAAGGCTCATTTTGTCAACCATTGAATGGCGTACCTTAGCTGGGGTTTGAACTATATATATATTAGCTGGGATTTATATTATATAACACTGACCTGGGCCGTCACTAAACAGTCCAACAGGTACTCAAAACGAACATCTCCTGAAGCAACTTCGCATCAGAGCCGGTATGTTTCATTCTCAGATGAAAGCATCCCTCTCCAAGGAGATCATCCTCTTACTTTCATCTCTGAAGTCAGCAAATCTCCAGGGATCTCTGTGTGTTTGGGGCACCTTTCGAGTACACACTATGCCTCTCGGTTAAAGGGTTCCCGCTTCCCTCCAATGTTAGCAATTCAGATGTTACACGCACCTTGGAATCAACAGTGTTTATCTGGAACGCACGTTAAAGTACAAAATCACAGATTAGCACTCGAAAGGGAGGTTATTACCTACAGAGTTCAAAGTTGTAAACAATATCTAATTTGAGTTTGAGAATTTAATAACTAAAATTTAATTTTTAAAAAAGATACTGTACTTTTTGTTCCCATACCGCAAAAATACCTTAAAAGGGAGGTGCAAGTCATAATGCTAACATTTTTAAAAGCTCCTTGTCGCCAACTGTTTCACATCCCCCAGTCTTGGTTCTTTTGTGCCAGAACAACATGACCTTCTCCCACTTTCCTACCAGCTTGTTTTCCTCCCTTTCCCAGCTACTTGTTACCTATATTGATTCAAATCATTGCTCCTTTCTCTTCTGCTCTTTTCTGACCTTTCTTCATTACATGCGTAATGAAAGAATAGGTTCTAGGAGTGGACACAGCACAGTAGGACAAAGGGGGGAGAGGCTGGTCCAACTGCGTCAGACCAGGAGACCCTGAGCCTTTCCAAAATGGGATCCCTCTCGTAGTTCGTGTTCCCTGCATAGGTAAGAAAGGCTGGATCTTCTCCTAGCGTTGGCGTCCACTGTACATCTTGAAGTACCTTGCAGGATTCCGAATTTTCTCCAGTTGACTCACATGAGCCCCCTCTTCATCCTCAGTACTTGCTGTTGCTTCAGACTTGGGGTTTCAAAGATCTCCTGCCATTTCCCAGCTGCACTGAGAATTATTCTGTAGCTGTGATGGTCTCGTCTTTCCTACACTTGAAGGACTTTCTAAACACATGAAATTTGTTCATTATACCCTTGCTTAGTTTTACAAGCTCTTTGAAGTCTGTTTTCCTTCTTTGATTATGTCTCTGGGAATTTAGAAGAGTAAGGAGTTGACTGTGTGTATCCAGTCTCTATATTTAAAACTTATCAGCAATAAAATTTTATACCACTCACTAAATCGCTGCATATATATTTTAATAGTGTTAACAAAATGCAAAAGCATGAACAATCTAACAACATGTCTTGAAATTTATGGCAGTTTTCTCCTTCTTTATGATTACAAAGAGTTATTGATTCCAATAGATTTATGGAAATTGAATTATACGAAGACACCAGAAATGCATAGAGCAGACTGAGAAAACAACATTTCCATTTTAATTGCCACCTAATAATAAACCCCGTCTCCTGGGCTCTGCTTCACAGAACCTTCAGAACGTGTGTCCTACCTCGACATGTTTTAGGACCTGAAAAATCTGTCTTTGTGAGTAAAACCTGAAAGCTTGAACTAACCATTTTTAGGAATGGTCACAGTCTTCTGGTTATATGCACATTGGAGCTATTTCTGAAAACTTGTTTCATAGATAAGGACTTGGCCATTAAATTATTGGGATACTTACTTTATAGGGGAAGGGAAGGTGTTTGAATAATGTTGAACATTTGAATGACACATGGAAAAAAAGTCACAAGAATCTTTCAAAAATACTACATATATTTGGAATAATGGAAAGGAAATATCTGAATATTTGACCAAAATTCCCCACCAGTTTTTAACTCCCATCAATGTCCATTATTTGACATTAAATAGACGTAGAAAAATGGAAGGATTCATAGAATTTAAAGATGACTGACATTATAAAATAAAGATAAATCTGTGCTTTGGGGGTCACTCTTTATCATGGAGCAGAATTCCTGTTCTTTCAAAAGTCCTTCTAGCTGGACTCAGATTCAAATCGATATGAGACAGATTAACCGGAGAAGGTCAAATTTAATATCATACTTAGGAGGAATCCGACAGACATGGAAATTCCAAAGACAATCGAGCAAAATGAGGTGTATACGTGATCTGAATAAACAGAAGAGGGTAGGGGGCTGGGACTTCAGAGGAAAGGAAGGCACTTCACGGACGATAAGAAGAGCAGAGACTTGGTAGCTAGATGTCTGTCCTGCCACAGGGATGGTTCACTCAGATAAAGTTTATCGTCACTCACTAAGAACCCTTATTCTGGAAATACCACCAGTTTAGATTCTTCTGTGTAATTGAGGGAGGAGCAAAAATTTCTCTTAAGCCCACAGGGTGTTGATTGCCCTTAATTCAAAATAATCCACGTGCCAAAATGGCACATTCTGAGGACACCTTTCCTGAACCCTACATGCCTTTAGAGCACGACTTTATAGAGTATCATATTTCAAAAATATATATATGTTATTGCCTATGCCAATGGGAAAATACCATAAGAGCTACGGAAGTCTAATGTAAAAGTAGAAATAAAAGGACAGAGGAAGTGGTTGGTGACTTGTGTTTATAACATATTCCTTGGCAAACTGTCTTAGAAGTGTATTGAGGCCTGTCAGAGTTTCATGTATCTTGGAAATTTGTCTAATATTCTCCTTTGTATCCTTCAAGACTCTAGCCCTTTTTCTATTTTTCTTCTTTCTTTTGGCATATCCTTTTCTTCCATGGAAAGACATCAAAATTCCTTGGTAGAAACCCCCCAATCTGGACCTGTAAAGACCAAATTTATTACTGAATAGCATCATTTTGTCTTTCAATACTGCTTCAGCTATTTTTGCAAACTGCATATAAATCATAGCTTTGTTGCTAGAATATGAGAATATTACTTTCCTAATGGCTTCAAGAATAAATGCAATATTTAGTTCAGTGATTGAAATAAAATTTGTGAATAGAAAACATAAGCTAATATTTGTCTAAAAGATAAATTTGATATTTTATAAAAATAAATATATAGAAAAATCTGCATCTAAATTTAAGTTTCAAAAATAATTCTCTTAATTAAAATTAATATCTAAAATACTTTTTTCAAAAATGTATCATAAAGCAAGTATTTTTTTAAACAATTATTTTCTGTGATCCATATATGGTCAAGATACTTTGTGATGTTGGATAAGTGACTTAAGGTTTTTTTTTTTAAAAAATAAAATCACAGTCTTAAAATTTACAAAATGCTCATGGTCTTGTGAACACCTCAAAAAAAAAGGAGGGACATTTAATATGTGGACCAAGTCTTAATCACTTGGAAACCCACAATACATATAGGACTTTAATTTTAAAGCTAATACTTTTCTCCCGTGCTATTGGACCAAATCTTTGTTTTCCAAATGTGGCTTATTATCAAATCACCTGAAACCCTTGGAGCTAATCTGATTTTTGTGCCATATCCCAGCTCTACTGAATCAGAATCTCCAGTGCAGAGGTCCGGGCAAAAGCATCACACTCCCGTAGTAATTTTGGTGAGCTCATTTTGGAAAACATTGAGCTAGATAACTTCACAGGGCCCTTCTAGTTGCTGATTTCTGACTGTCTATTTAAGGAAGGAAATGTTGATTTTAATGTCTTACATTTGATTAAACTGAGTAAAATTTTATGGCAATTAAATAATCAAACTTCACGAATTAGAAAAAAAATCTCCATTATAGCAGGAATAGAAGCAAAATTCTCAATTTAGTCATGACTCTGATCACACATTTTGGTATAATAATCAAAGGGAAAAAATGGTGATTTTTGTTTTGCCTTTGAAGCTGATGTGTGTCCTTGAAAATTTGATTACAAATATGGCTAAGCCATCAGTGGCAAATCTGATTTTGAACACTTTGCTCCTAAGGAAATGTGGGAAGTGAGATACTGTGGGACAGTGAAGGTTGTAGAGAGCAAGGTGGAGTCCCTCGGGTCAGGGTGGAGTCCCTAGGGTCAAGGAGGAGTCCTTAGGGTCAGGGTGGAGTCCCTAGGATTAGGGTGGAGTCCTTCAGGTCAAGGTAGAGTCCCTAGGGTCAGGGTGGAGTCCCTAGGGTCAGGGTGGAGTCCTTCAGGTCAAGGTGGAGTCTCTCAGGTCAGGGTGGAGTCCTTCAGATCAAGGTGGAGTCCCTAGGGTCAGGGTGGAGTCCCTAGGGTCAGGGTGGAGTCCTTCAGATCAAGGTGGAGTCCCTAGGGTCAGGGTGGAGTCCCTAGGGTCAGGGTGGAGTCCTTCGGGTCAAGATGGAGTCTCTAGGGTCCAGGTGGAGTCCCTCAGGTCAAGGTGGAGTCTCTAGGATCAAGGTGGAGTCCCTCAGGTCAAGGTGGAGTCCCTTGGGTCAAGGTGGAGTCCCTAGGGTCAGGGTGGAGTCCTTCAGGTCAAGGCGGAGTCCCTCAGGTCAAGGCGGAGTCCCTCAGGTCAAGGTGGAGTCCCTTGGGTCAAGGTGGAATCCCTCGGGTCAGGGTGGAGTCCCTCGGGTCAAGGTGGAGTCCCTCGGGTCAAGGCAGAGTCCCTCGGGTCAAGCAGGCCCTGGGGCGCCCATAGTCAGTGCAGCCAGCAGCCCCCAGGGAGGCGGCCCCAGCTGAGGAAACCTCAGGACTTGAGTCTACAGCAGCGAGGAGGTCTGCTCATATCCCTGTCCCCATGGAAGATTTTTGCAGCAAATGGTCAGACTCCTCTGACTGTGACCCTTGTACGTATGACCCCTTCAGGGGACAGCTGTGTACAGGCCCTGCCTGGTGGTCCCCCAGCAATGCCCAGTGGCCCCCCCTTAGGCCTAGTGGTCCCCCCACAGGGCCTGGAGGTCTCCTAGCAGGCCCAGTGGTCCCCCTGCAGGCCCAGTGGCCCCCCCTTAGGCCCAGTGGTCCCCCCTGCAGGCCCAGTGGCTTCCTGCAGACCCAGTTGTCTCACAGGAGGCCCAGTGGTCCCCCAGCAGCCCCCCGGGGCTGGTCACAGCCAGGCCCCTATCCAACTCCGCGCCCTCACACTCATGGGGCATCTGGTCCCTCAGCCTCCAGGCCTGTCACCCTGTCTGTCGGGTGCCTGGTCTGTGCTGCGTGCCCGGGGGACATGGTGACTGGGTGGTGACATGTGGCTGAGTTAGGGGTCCGGCACCTGCTTCATGACCCTGTAGATGCCGCCTTGACCAAGGGAGGCTGAGCTGGTGGAGAGGCCCGACCCGCGTGCACTTGTCACATGTGCTGCTCAGGGCGCCTAGTGTCGTTGCCTCGGAACTGTCCCCATGAGCCGCCCGGGTCTGTACCCTCCAGCTCCTGGGTTCCAACCCCACCTTCTCCCAGACACAGATCCGCAATATTTTTACAGACTTTCCACCGAGTCTTCTTGTTTATTGGTAACAGTCCCTGACGCTTACTTGATAATCCGTGACAATGCACGTAATTAAGGAGCTGAACTCAAAATCACAGTGAAAGCACCTTAGAGGCCACAGTTAGCCACCACCGGAATCACTGGAACAGCGACCGCAGAGGCCAAAGACTCCTCGTCGCTTTTCCCCTCTTTGGCCAACGAAGTCCAAGAATTGGGATTCTCAGCCCCAGCACTGGCTTTCCCCCCGGCGTCCCATGAATTACATTAAAAAAATTTTTTTTGGTTGTTTAGACAATGTACAACCTGTAAGGTTTATAAATTTATGGTTCATCCTTTTTAAAATGATGAAATAGTCATTAATATCAATCATATTAATTAATCAAAGTAAGAACCTTTTCTACTCTACATAAAAGACTATGATAACTCAAAAATAATCTATCTTTACATAAGTTCTAAATTTTTTTTTCTTTTTTTTTTTTATTTATGATAGTCACACAGAGAGAGAGAGAGAGAGGCAGAGACACAGGCAGAGGGAGAAGCAGGCTCCATGCACCGGGAGCCCGACGTGGGATTCGATCCCGGGTCTCCAGGATCGCACCCTGGGCCAAAGGCAGGCGCTAAACCGCTGCGCCACCCAGGGATCCCTATCTTTACATAAGTTCTGCTTACATACGTATAGGTCAAAATAATAGTCAACATATTGATTAATGTTTTAAAAAAGCCAAAAAAGATCTACAAAAATTTCTATGTTGTTGAATTCTAAATGAAATTTGTTTTCGTTTTTGGTGATTCTTTGTAATTGTTTTAAAGGTTTCTTTTTTGCTATCTTTATAGCTGAAGATAGGGAATGATCTCAGTTCTATAAAAATACAATTATATATATTCTAAATTGATTGAAGTAAGGCCATAGTTTTTCATTTTCTTCATTAGTATTTTGCATTTTATCATGATTTGCAATAAAGTACACATATATACAGTTTTGGGAAATTATACATATTTAAAATAAATATTTTTTAGGGATCCCTGAGTTGCTCAGCGGTTTAGCACCTGCATTTGGCCCAGGGCGTGACCCCGGGGTCCCGGGGTTGAGTCCTGCGTCGGGCTCCCTGCATGGAGCCTGCTTCTCCCTCTGCCTGTGTCTCTGCCTCTCTCATGAATAAAATAAAACAAATAAAATCTTAAAAAAAAATAAAATAAAATATATATTTTTAAAATGTCTAACCACACCTAAAATAAAATTTTAACAAACAGTTGAAATGTCATGAAACATGTGGAAAATAATTCTTTTTATATAATAACTAGCAATATAACTGTGACTTTTAATATAAAACGGATTAGTAAACACACATAAGTTAATTATTTCTCACAGTGGCCTGCTCAATAATATTTTAATAAAAACATCTGCAGCCTATAATAGAATATTTGAAGATGGATATACATACGGAAACACAAACCTATCAATTTAGTCACAATAGTAGTGGGATAACATTTTACTACAGGGAGCTTGTACTTAAAATCATTTATAGTAAATTATTTGGCCACAGAGATTCACGTATTAGGATGTAATTCCTCTAGATAGGGCCAAGCCCTGTATAGTCATGAATAACTGATTTCCATAACAATATATTTCATGTCGGGGAAAAAAATTGTCATTAACATCTTGTCATACATATTAAGAACAGGAATCACGAGCACATAAGTTCATTTAGCAAACGCGATTGATTGAGTAGCTGCCGTGTTTGCTGCTCTAGACACTTGGGGAATATCCGTAACAGCATTGATCACAGGTTCTGCGTGTCACGGAGGACAGGACAGCAGAGGAAAAATGCACTCTTACCCAGTATTTGCTACATGCCAGGCCCCCTTCTAAGTGTTTTCCTCGTGTTAAACCATTTATTCCTCATAACAGTGTATAAGATAGGTGCTTGTCTTCCATATTTCAGAGAAGAGGAACCGCAGCAGGAATCCAGAGAGTCCAAGGAGTCCCTGAGGTCCCTTTGCAGCAAGCAAGGGATTGAGCAGGACAGGAATGTTGAAAGCAGGTGCTTCACAGGTTGTGCTCTTAACTGGTAGGTTGGGTTGCCTCATTTTTTGTAAAACAAAACAAAACAAAACAAAACAAAACAAAAACAAAAACAAAAAACAAAACAAAAAACAACAAAAAAAACCCCCAAAAAACAAAAAAAAAAACAAAACAAAACAAAAAAACATGCTAGATAGTGCTGAGGTTGTTTTCCAACTTAAATATTGGTATTAACCTGAAATTATTTAAATTTAATGCCTATTTTATTCTTTTAACCGTTTCACTACCATCTTGTATCAAAAGAAAATAAAAGCATAGATATATTTTTCCCTTGTGTTTTTCTTTTTTATAGAAGTTGAGAGCTTTATTGTACAGGATCATTGAAGTGACTCTTTTTATTTTTTTTTCACTGCTTTTATTTGCAAAGAATTTGCATTTCAAAAAGACCTAGAGAATTGCATCTTTTTATATGGTGCTGTGTGCATCCAATTCATTTTGTCTTTAACTAAAGCATGCGAGTACAGCAGAGAATTGTCTTATGATGATTAACAGACATTAACATGAATTTGATCAATATTATAGGAGGAGAGATTTAATTGCTTTACTTCTTAGTACTCTGGCATAATCTTCTAATTAAAATGACATACAAATAACTATTTTTTGAGAACACAAATAACCATTTGTGTTTTGAAAATGATAAATCAAGAAAAAATATTTTTCCCCGTATAAATGTACATATTTATTAGGATATTTCATTTTACCCCAGTTGTGCAAACATTGTCCATTCGCTGTGTCCTTCTGGCTTACACCATGCCTAGGGGCGAAGGGGGAGGATGGAGTCCCGAAGGGTCTGCCAATCCCTGTGATGCTCAACTTTGCTGCAAGGACTCCGCAAATAAAAATCAATTTGTTAATGTCACACGTACACTGGAAGTTGTAATTTCTTTGAAGGCGGCAGCCGAGGAGCTTTGCTGTCCAGACTAATGGGAGAGACTCGAAAGCCATACCTGCCATTTCTGCAGCTATCAGAGCAGCCTTGGCTGGTGAATATTTGTGACACCTGACGAGCAAGCGAGCAAGTGGAGGAGGATACACCTCCCAACCTGCTGTGTGTGAGTTCTCTGTGCACCTGCGGGGAGCTGTGGGTTAGGTTTAATGCATTCCGGCCTTGAACTGCATGTGGTCCTACAGGTGGAGAGGCCCACTCTCATTTGCAACTGGCCTCAGTTATACTGAGAAAAGTTTTAGATTATTAATCCCTGCATTTCATGCCTTGGGGAGTGAATCTGCCATTTTTTTTTATTCATTACATGTTGGTCCATCGAACAAAGATCACTGTTGTTTTTTTTTTTTTTTCTACTGGCCACAAGATTAAAACTGTGAAAGACACCCCGGAAATTAGACTGCACATTTGCTGAAGAACCCATAGAATAGGTTAAGCAATTATTATCTTTTTAAATGGATTTACCAACTTGTAGGGGGAACCTAATATGACAAATCAAAAAATGTGATGACTACTTTAGATAAATGAAGAAAAATATAGACAACTAACAATAAAATGAAATTGAATAAAATTTAAGATATATATATATATATATATATATATATATATATATATAGCTAATAGATAATGATATATATATATCATACAGCCAGAAATGACTTTTAAACCTTAGGATTTAAAACTGAAAAAGAATGGCACCTGCTGGAAACTTAGCTGGGTAAAGATACATTTCTTAGAATACGAAGGAAAAATTCAAAAATACAAAGAAATGAATAACTGAAAAGGAAAGAGACTTGAAGGATAATTACAATGGTTTATAGTTTCCTTTAACGGAAATGGATGACACTGCTACTGACTGAATACGTCAACTTAAGGGCCAAGTACAGGGTTTTGAAGAAAACACTGTATAGAAATACAGTGGTAGTTTGGAATCTGAAGATTCTAAGTGATCCAGGCAAAGCCTAGGAATTGAGAAGTGGAAGAAAATCGAATGATTTCAGGGTAGTGGTAAAAGCATTATTGTTGAAGTATGAGGATTTCTTGCAATGGCATGACTATTTCGGAGAGGCAACTATGTCATATCAGTGGTAGTCAGGGAATATTTCTGATGGAGTAAAGCAAGATCCTGAATGGGAAAATGGTCCAGCCGAGTACCGTAGCGATGGTCTTATGGCCAGAGAGAAGAGCCTGTAAAATAGGCAAAAGTTCAAGAGAAAAGGTGCGAGAAATTAAAGGGTGACCAAATGTTACTGGAGAAAATAGAAAAGGGGAAGATCAAGAGGTGAATGTGGAGAACCAAGGAAGGTCCAGATCATGGTTTTTAAGGGTAACGTTTTAATATAACAACTTGTTATCAAGATGGAGAAAGAAAAGAAGAGATGAGTGCTTGACCAGAACGGTGGGAATGAGGTGTGGTGGATTATCATGCCTTCTCCCGCCACGTCTCGGACATCCACAGGTGGCATCGATTTATGTCCCTGTAGTGTGTGGAAGCCACGTGACTTGTTTTGATCATCACATGCGGCACAAGGGACCCCTCCCCAGGTGAAGTTCTAGGCACTGAGGGCCCTGGTTGCTCCTTCTGTGTGTTTGGAACCCCAGGCTGCCATGCGAGGTGACCCAGCTTCCCTACAGAACCACGGCGTGGCCAAAGTGACGTCCAGCCTTTCCTGTTCTCTCAGCAGAGGTGCCAGGTCTGTGAGTGAAGCCGTTGTGAACCCTCCACCTCTGCCGAGCTCACAGTTGAATGCGTCTACATGAACGGTCCCAGCTGACCCCTCATGGGACAAGGTGGGCCCTTCCTGAGGACCCCCCCATCCACCCAGGTTGTGGAGCCCTGGGCACATAAACGGTGGTGGCTTTGAGCCATGGGATTTTGGCGTGATTTCACAGCAATAAAGAACTGAAACGAAAAGGAAATATATTTAAGAAATGTTACAGAAGTAGAATTCAAGTAACTTAAGACCTAATTTATGTTGGATCAGAGGGAACAGAGAAGCGCATCAAGAATTGCTCCTTGGGGTCTGGCTTGGGAATCTCAGTCAAATGGTGGGTCCAGTCACAGAGAAGAGAGGGCTAGAAGGGGTTTGGTTTTGTAAATTTGTAACTGTCGCTTATGGTTTAGAAGGTGGCTGAGGCTGGGGTGTGTATTGGAGGGTCATCAGCACACTGGCCAAGGTCACACGCTGGAAGAAGCAAGCTGACCTGCACATGAAAGTTGCCTGCCCATCAAATGCCCACCTGCTTCTGTCTTCTGAGAATTCCTTACAGGCTGGCTATTCCCAACTCCAGTAGTACCTTAGAAGACCCTAGGATGATTGAAAATGATCCTGATATCCAGGCCGAACCGCAGGCCTCGGGGGAATGGGACCCAAGTAAAGGTAAGTGTTACAGCTCTCCAGTTGGCTCCACGGTGGCCAAGTTTGAGAAAAGAGCAGAGCACTCTCACTCACGTGTACGAGTGCAGGGTGGGAAACCCCTGCCTAGACGTGTGGTCAAAGTCCATGGTGTAAAACACAGGCCTCGGTGAATTTATTTTATTTTATTTTTATTTTATTTTATTTTATTTTATTTTATTATTTTATTTTATTTTATTTATTTTTATTTTTATTTTTATTTTTATTTTTATTTTTATTTTTATTTTTTTTATTTTTTCCTTGGTGACTTTAGAATGCCCTTCACGCTTGAAAATCCTGGATGTGAACCATCTAATTAGGACCTCCACAAACTACTGTCATCATTCAAAATCAATACAACGAGCTTTTTCAATGATCTGAATACAAGTCATCTGAATGTCGTATACTCAGAAAATATTATTTGTGCTTAAAATATATTTGCTTTCTATTATCTTTTTTTAAGAGTACCTTTGAGGGATGCCCGGGTGGCTCAGCGGTTGAGCGCCGCCTTTGGCCCAGGACATGATCCCAGAGTCCCGGGTTCAGGTCCCGCATCGGGTTCCCTGCATAGAGCCTGTTTCTCCCTCTGCCTGTGTCTCTGCCTCTCTCTCTCTCTCTCTCTGTGTGTCTCTTATGAATAAATAAATTAAATTTTAAATAAATAAATAAAAGTACCTTTGATATATGATTTTTTTTGCCTTTATCTCGTTTTCGATTTTCCCACCGGCTAAGTGTGAATTAAACATAAATTGAAATAAAATTTTCAGAAGCACACAGGATCTGGATTCAAACGTCAAAACGACTGTTTTACCAGCCTTCTCACTAGTGATATTTAAGATCATTTAACTCAACAATAAGCACCGCTCCAACATAGGATGGGTTCTCACTATGATAACAACAAGTGTGTTGTGTGCAAGTAGATAGGTACCTGATAACCACAGCCTTTGCAAAGATGGCACATTAGGCTTGTCAGAATTAGATGAAGCTGCCTTTTCAGAGCGGGGTCTTGGATTCTTTTAAATACAATGAGACAGTAGCCTTAAGGCAGCTAGTTATGGAAAAAAGTCAAAGGACTTGCTTTCTACTGACTGTAAATATCTGTATTTTAACCTATTTTTAGAGATCTCTGCTGTGGTATGGCGGTGGATGCCTAAGAAGGCTTGGGTTCTTCTGGTCATTTTTTTTTTTTATAAATTTATTTTTATTGGTGTTCAATTTGCCAACATATAGAATAACACTCAGTGCTCATCCCGTCAAGTGCTGGTCTTATCACACAGCTGGACATGGAAGGTTCTAAGCAGGCTATAGGCCAGCTCTGGAAACCTGACTGGGAGGCAGCTTCATGGGGTGACTTCTACATTCACTGGGCAAAAAATGGTGAATTTTTATGTCATCCAATCACAAGTCATTGAGCTTATTTTGGTTTTGGCAGATCAGTTCCTATTCTCTCTTTGAAGCATTAAAAATAAATAAGAATGGTTTCTAGACCAAGAGTCATGGGGATTGTACAATCACCATATTTTCTTCCTCTATTGCATGGTACGAACTATCTTTTGGGAATGAACACGCAAGCTTTGACATAATTTAATGGTCGTGATTATTGATTAACGTTTCCAAAACCAAAGGTAAGTAGTATCAATTCCACAGCGGAAATCAGGGCCTTGTAGGAATTTGAGTAAAGGTAGCACTGGAGGTGACATCATAGGTGCGCGGAAGTAGGAAATAAGAATTCCAAACGCTTTGATTCATCTGTGGTTAGCAGTATTGTGGAAACTAAAATGAGGAACAATAACAGGCAAAGGATAACGTTGACCCCACGCGCTTTTGAAAATGTGAAAGAGGGGTCCACTCGTTATTCTTTTCTGTACCGAAAAAAGGAGAAGGTTTAAAAATATTTACAAATCCTATGTTGTAAAGACACAATGAATCAGTAGGTCACCCAGGTTGGTGGCAGTAATGAGGGTACAGTTTAAAATAGAATCATGCGTATTTTCGGCCTTGTAAAGGTAAAGTGAAATCGAAGTCTTGGCGTGTGATAGTTGGGAAGGTAGGATACACTATGATTGGTAGCACGTGGCCACTGGGGCCACACGACCTGGACAGACGTCTAGCTCTACCACCAAGTCGTTTTATGATTTCAAAGCAAATTAATTGATTTCTTTGTGCCTCAGTTCCCTCACGAATAGATATAAAAAGGGAATAAAAATGTCTACCTCTGAGGGTTGATGATGCTAAAGTACTTAAAGCAGAGCCTGCCCAGTGTGAGCAGTACGTAAAGGATTGTTCTTTTTTTTTTTTTTTATTTCCTGAAAAATGTGAAAAGTTCCATACAGTCTTCTTTCCAGAAGGTCAATAATTATTTGGGTGGAATTAAATGCTACCTTTGAGGTTGTGATTGCTTCTTAGCTTGTTTTACATGTTTGTTGCAGGCACTTGTATTATACTCATCCTACGTCTGTGTAGTAATGAGGACTGATAATTGTATTTGTTGTAGAAAATTGAATTTAATTATGTAGACTCGAAGGCACACACCAGCACAACTCCAATTAACTTTCTGTATACGATCTTTGCAACACTCTTTTCTATTTGTCATGCATTTTCCTCATTTTTCAGAAAGCATCCCATCATTTAGTTCTCACAAATCTTCCTATATGCCCAGCACACAGATAAACTGATCACAACATATTGAGCCCCCAAAAAATGTGAAATGTTTTTTTCAACAGGAAGAACTAAAGATGAATGTGACTTGGTTTTTGCCACCAAGAAGCTTACCTTTAGGGGATCCCTGGGTGGCTCAGCGGTTTAGCGCCCGCCTTTGGCCCGGAGCGCGATCCTGGAGTCCCGGGATTGAGTCCCACGTCAGGCTCCCGGCATGGAGCCTGCTTCTCCCTCTGCTTAGGTGTCTGCCTCTGTCTCTCTCTCTCTATGTCTATAATAAATAAATAAATAAATAAATAAATAAATAAATAAATAAATCTTAAAAAAAATAAGTTTACCTTTAACCTAAGCAACTTAATGTCAACTACTACTATTCATGTCCAGCCAAGGCCTTGATATGGATGGGGTGAGCATGCATCACATTTCATACCTAACTTGTCCCAGGATTATTAATGTTTCTCCTGTTACATATCTCAAAGTCTCCCCAGTTTGGATAATAAATCATATGGTCACCCTAGGTAATGGATACAACCTTCACAAAAGCCCTTTCTGTGAAATTTGGTCTAGGAATTGCATATTAAGGTAATGGACACAGATGATCTAAAATACCGACTGGCTTAGCAAGAGGCCAAGTTTTGTCATGTGAGGAGATCTGGGAATATGGCCGCGTCATGGTGGACTGCCCTTGCCCTGAAGCCTGAACTCTATTAATGCAGATTCATTCCAGTAGCCTACATAACACACACACACACACACACACACACACACACACGGAAGTTACTTTTACGGCATTCCAGCCAAAAATGCATCCTGAGAATCTAATCACGAGGAATCCTCAAACAAACCCAATTTTTGTTTAAAGATTTTATTTATTTATTCATGAGAGAGGCAGAGACACAGGCAGAGGGAGAAGCAGGCTCCATGCAGGGACCTGACGTGGGACTCCATCCCGGGACCCCGGGGTCACGCTCTGAGCCCAAGGCAGATGCTCAACCACTGAGCCACCCAGGCATCCCCAAACCCAATTTGAGGACAGTTCTCTAACATAATTAGTCCAAAGTCTTTAAAAGACATGAAAGACAAAAGTCTGAAGAACTGTTCTATGTTAAAAAGACTAATTGATAAATGTAGCTAAACGTCACCTAAGACACTGGGTCGGTTCCTGAGGTTGGAAGGGATTCACTCTGCAGGCCTGATTCCTCACACACCGCACATTCCAAAGAAAGTTCTGTCTTGAGGATTGGTGGTTGGTTGGTTCTTGGGAAGTAATCTCTGACATTTTGAAACACTTTGCACAATAAGGATATTTTGCGTCCCTGGGTCTTGGGCCACGCTCCAACCATTTGACCAAATAAGCGTAAGCTGAGAAAGTGATTTATGGTGTGTGCCTGTTTTTACCGGTGTGTTGGGCACGGGGATGGGAGAGTGGAGTCTGAGCCGCTGAGGTCAGTCTAGCACATGGTGTGTGTCCGTGTGACTGGCTGCCAGTAAGACCCCGGACGCCAAACTGTAGGTGGACATCAGTGGTTGGCCACACTTTTCATGTGTTAATGTCTGTCGTAGATAAGTGAGTCGCTACATGACTCCAATGGGAGGAGACGCTGAGGAGCTTGCGTTTGATTTCTCCTGGAGTTTGTCCCCTGTGCCTTTTCCTTTTGCTAATTTTAATCAGTAACCTTTCAGCGTAATAAAACATAACCATGAATAGAAGTGCTTTTATGCATCCTGTGAGGATTTCTAGAATCATCAAGCCTGAGGGTGATCTTGAGAACACCTGATGCAGTTTCTATATCAGAAAAAATTGCTATGAAGGACATTATTGGAATGATCGTTGAAGCTGGATATGGATTGCAGGTTAGATAAAAAAATAAATCAATGTCAAAATTCCTGAATTTGATAACAGTAATGTATTTATGCAAGAGATTCATTATGCTTGTTTTTGGAAAATACATATTGAAGTCTATTGGCGCCAAAGGGCAAGATGGCCACCCCCTACTATAAAAAGGTTCAAAAAATATGTATATACACAATTGGAGAGAAAGAGAAAGTAAATGTGTCAAAATATTAAGAATTGGTGACTTTGGGTAGAAACCGTCACTAAAGAGACAAATGGAAGCATGCTGAATAAAGGCGTACTATCAGAAGGGGAATGCGGTGTCTGGTAAGTGGGCTGAAGATAAGAGTGATAGACACTGGGATGGAAACAAAGTCTTGCAGACTAAGTTGGCAGAGGACGATTGGGACGATAGAATTTCTCTGGTTAAGCATGGGATTCAGGGAATGTGACAGGAATGATGCAGGTGTGCGGGCAGGCCGTGTCGGGAAGTCTAGCATGGCAGACAGGATGAGTGTGAGCCAGGTGACAAAACGTACCTGTAGCGGTCCCGACTGACAAGCTGTAGGTACTATAGAAATGCGGAGAAAATGAACAGGCATCAAGTGATGAAAGCTTAAAAAAAAAAAAAAAAAAGACATAAGGCCTCAGAAGTTTTGGTGAGAACAGAGAACAGTATCAGGATTCAGGCACCAATTAATGGGACAGAGGGAAAGGAACCTTGTCGACTCAGTAATTAAGTTTGCCGAGGTACAGAAGCCCAGCAGGATGAGCAAGATGAAATGCTGAATAATCAGTCATCGGTCTAGAGCTTTTAAAAGCGAGGCTCCCAGCTGCTGGGAGGGGACCGAGTTTGCAGGTGGGAAGTAAGTGGTCTCAGCTGGGAAATTTGGAGGGCTTCGGGAAGAGAGTGCCAGGCAGCCACTGAAATCACGTTTTCCAAAAACACTTCCTGGGGCTGCCAAACAAAAGAGATAATAAAGAGGAATGTGGGAGAAATTGGATTTGGGATTCATGTAGACCATCCTTTAAAATGTGTCTCTACCACCCACTATCCGCGTGACCTTCATCAGACCTCATAGCGGTACCTACGTCAGAATTAAAATGAGTAAAGCTCTTGGTTCAGTTGTTGGCACTTAGTAAATTACTGAATTATTATGAAGGGAATGGGGGATCCCGTAACATTTTCTCTTTCTCTTGTTGCTGGTGGGTAGGAGAGGTAGTCCTAGTGATTGCTCACGTCATTGGTCAAAATAAAAAATAATTTAAGACAAAAGTCTTCTTGTGAGAGAAAAATTCTGTGTAGTTGGCCGCCTGCCTTCCCCAGGGAGGGATGGAGACATGCACAATGTTGGCTCTAAAGTCTACCAGCTAATCTACCTGGGGTCCCAGCTGTCATGGGGGGACCTCACCGGTGAAATCTTCCTCGCACGTGCTGCACCGTTGAGGCCCGTAGGCTGCTGGGAGGAAGGCATCGAGCCATATGATCATGAAATTAGGTTGAAGCTTCCAGTCGTAAATGCCAAAGAATGTTACTTATATTTATTAACATGGGCCTAGAATCTGACCCAGCTGGGAATCTGGCAGAAATATAAATTATATGCAATTTAAAGATGTGAACTGTAGACTGAAGGCGAGGGAGGAGAAAAATCATTACCCAATAAAGTTGATCACAATTGTATTAGATGTAAACAGGCTTTATTCGTCAAATCCAGCACTTTTTCTTCCTTGTTCTTCTCCAACTCTTTATCCCACGATGGCCTATTTGTAGTTATAAAAAAAACCAATAATCTATGGCCGCTGGACATATTTTTATGTCGATGATTTCCTTTTGTAAAATATCTACCGCACTTGACCTTTGCAGCAACTCGGTGAGCTGTGAAGGGCGTCTGACGTTCCCAACAAATCTGAAGCGCAGAGGGCTCACGTGAACCGCCCCGGGTCGCACAGGGGACGAGCAGAAATCTGGGATCTTGTCTTTTCACTCCAAAATGAACTCGGTTCCTTATTCCAACCTAGTTTCCCTAGCTCAAGGCCACAGTCCTAAGTGACCCAGCCCCCCTGAAAGTGCCTGGCTGCCTGAGGAAACTCAAGTCTGCCCACAGAATTTGCTACCCTTCAAGCCAGCACGTGCCATGCCCATGGACCCCCATGTCTCAGTCTTGGAGGGAGGGAAGGGGCCTAACTTTGACGGGCCCCAGGAGCCAGCAGAGGGACCAATCTGTCCTTCCAGCTCTTTCTGTGATGCTCTGTTTCCCCAACTCTACTGAGGCCCTACTCAACTAAGACCCTATCCAAGTAAGGACGTCTCTAGAGAAATGTTGGGTTATAGAGTAAGGCCACTTTGCCACGTGTTGCCTCTCTGTCCCTTCATCCTGCTTTTATAATGCCCGCCTACCTCTGCACAAACTGAGGTTGGATTCAGTTCAAACTAGATGGAGCCTCTTGCCTATCGTGATAGTACGTTACTGATTAAAGCCAGTCCTCCCCACTCCAGCCAGGGTCCCACTTGGCTTGCCTTCCGACACCCGTTAGCTCGAAAAGAAACGGGAGTTCTAAAAGCAGCCAGGGTTAGTAGAAGTAGGAAGCAATGAAGACACTTCTATACCCCTGACCAGGATATACACTAGACAGTTCTCAACACGTGGCAAAGTGGCCTTACTCTATGACCCAGCATTTCTCTAGAGACGTCCTTAGTTGGAAAATTACCTAGAAAGTATGGCTGTGCACTCATATCAAGGTGCTTGCGTGATAATACTGTGTGAGGGGAAAATCTAGGTGCCAACTACACGGGTCACGACAGTGGGTGGAACACTGTGCTGCATCCGTGATATTCATACAGTGGAATATTCTAGGATAAACATGAATAAGCCGCAGCTGTATTTATCAATGGCTATGAACCTCACAAACATCACATTGGCCAAAAATTTATTGGAACTCATATGTTATACTACTTGTATGAATTTCAAATACTTGATAAATTATATATTTATTTATATATATAAATATATAAATATATAAATATATTTTAATTTGTTTAATAATATATAAAAATATAAATATATAATTTATTTATACATAATAAATATATATAAGTATATATTATACATAATATAGCTTATATATTATATATAGCTTATATATAATATATATTTTATAATAAATATATCTCATATAAAAATATAAAATTATATATTTTATATAAAAATGTAAAATTATATATAAATATATAGTTTATTTTACATATTATATATATTACATTATAATATATTATTATATATTTACATTATATATAAATTATATACTTATATTTTATATATTATCTTATATTATAATATAATAATATATTATAATATATATTATTTATATATTATGTATATTATTATTGAATATATATTATTTTATATTATCATATATAGATATTATCATATTATAGTATTATATATCATATGTTATAATATTATATATTTATATTATATATAAATTATATATTTATATTTTTATATGTATTCATTTATATTTATATATTTATATATATTATATAAATATATAAATATAAATATACATATTATATATAATATAATTATAAATTTTATTTATCATATCATATATTTATGATATATATTATATAAAAATATTAAATTATATATATAAAATATATTATATATAAAGTATATATTATAAAATATATTTATATATAAATATAAATTTATTTATATATAAATTTATATTTATATATGATTTTTATATATTTATTTATATATATAAAATTATATTTATATATATAATTTATATATATATATAAAACAAAATAAAGAATATAGGGAAAATAGAGGAAGGACAAACACAAAATTCAGAATAATGGTTCCTTCTGTGCGGCAAGAGGAAGCAAGAAGGAAAGCATAGCCTTCCTTCTGGGTGCAATAGCCTGTTGCAGTATTTTTTATCAACTGCATAATTATATTATGTGTGTGCCAAAAATGCAGTTAAACCTAATCATACGAAAATAGATTTTTAGAATTTTAGCCTACTGTTCACAAAGTATGAAAATGGGCTATGTCTTGTACGCTTGAGTTTCTCACCTAAAACCCATAGCCCAACACGTCTATCTGAGGGTTCATCTCAAGCAAAGTCTCACAGTGCAAGAGCTCACCTGCTAATGGGGAAACCGCAAAACCTCTCATCCAAAGGACCCCATAGGGAAGGACTCTGGCAATAAAAAAAAAAAAGAAAGAAAAAAGAAAGAAAGAAAAATAAAGGAAGGCCACTAGCTGACAAGGCTACTAAAGCACATCGTTTGCAATTAAATATGAGGGAGCAGCCAAGCAGCATGAGACAACTGAAGAGATCCTCTCACATTTGTGGGATCACAAAATGAAAAGAAGCTCAAAGGAATGAAAAAAACGTGGGGAGATAGGAGAGAGGGTAGGGGGATTGCTGTCTTATGCTTATTTTTTTCTTATGGTATAAATACATAGACAATATAATATTTCAATGTTTCTACCTTTTATGCGGGGATTTAAAAAATCGAAAGAGTGGCATTTAAATATCATTTGATAAGTTTTATCAGTTGTTAAAGTGTTTTTTTTTTAAATTTATCTTGCTTATGAAATTCATTAGGGGACATTATGTCGTTCCATGCTTTTTAACTTATATTTCAGATTATTTTATCTCTTGATATCTTTGCCTCCCTCTGAGCAATCTCAACTCCTGCTTCACGGGGACTGCGTCTCACACCGTAATAACCTACTCGGTAGGTGCTTGCAGCTCATGCTGTGCAGGCCTGTGTCCCCCGAGTCTCCAAGTTGCATTTCCCTCCCTCGACTTGAAATAATTGAAATAATTCTTCGCAGGCCTGAGTGTTATGTCTGCTGGGAATCTGTTCTTAACGCCCCCAGAGAGGCGGAGGGTCGGCTAAACCCTGCGTATTCTTGCGTTCGGATTGCTCAGGGGGCTCTTGGTTCACGTTTCTTGCTTTGCTTTGCTTTGGCCTGTTTCATGCGTGTCCAGGACTTGCCACTGACGATCACGTGGCAAGAAGCCCTGATGCTCCCCTGGGGTTGACCTCCTCCCGACGGGCCCTGCCCACCAGCCTCCTGCCCCGTTGAGATCCCAGCTCTTGCCAGTTGTGGGCTTCAGGCCTTTCCCTCCGACGGATCTGCAGACGTCCCCTGAAATGGGCTAAGCAAGGAGGGAGCTGCCCACAGAAGCCTGAGCGCCTCGCCTCAAGCTGTAAAGTCATCTCCCATCTGAAGGAAGCACAGAGTCTCCTTTTCCTTGGCAGAAAGCCAATTAGCCACCCAGAGGGCCCTGGTCCCCCACCAACGGACTTGGTGCCCAAAGCCCCTTACAGTGTCCCGCGGGCGTTGGGTCTAGGCCTTTCCCACCTGATGACCTGGAGCACGGTCTTGTCACCTGCTTGCCTGTAATGTGACTTCCTCCTTGCCGTGTGCTTCTACGGTCCGGTGACCCCACCTGCACTGGGGGAGGCTGAGACACCCCCACCCCCTGCTCTGAGATGGTCACTCAGCAGCAACCCAGCAGGATCCAGGTGGGAAAACCCAGGGATCCCGGGGCCCAGCCACGAGGCTTCCGGTCTCTGTCCAGGTTTTGTTTTTGTTTGTGTAGTTTGGGCCTCCACAATGCTCTCGGGATGAGATTTCGCTGTCTGCTTGCGTCTCGCTTGGCCCTGAGAGGGACAACAGACTCGGTGTGGGAGGGGCGTTGAGCGAACCCAGCGACTGCAAGGGCCTCGAGCTGCAGCTCTACAGCGAAGGGACCCACAAGTGTCACCTTCTCTTCGTTTTTCTTTCATTTTAATTTTTGATTACATAAAGGGGCCGAGGGCTGTGCACGCTCAGGCTCTAGCACGGTCACACGTTGGGGTAACACAGAGACCTGGTCGCTGCATTGGGAGGGCCTGCAGGTCCCCCAAACAATCGGGGCTGAAGCCGTGGTGGTGTGGACAGCTCCCGCTGACTCCCACGTGCACCCAGGTCACAGCGGGCTGCGTTGCGTGGCCAGGTGGCCCCTGGCTGCGAGCGGAGAGCATCCTGGTCACACGAGGCCACCATAAAGGCTTCAACTGAAGGTCGGAAATGGGGCTGACTACACCGGGGTGGGTTCAAGAAGCTTGTGGAGTAGGTTGGGCATGAGTTCGTGACTCAGTTTGGCGGATCTGGAGGAAAGAGGGAGGAATTAGGTGGAAAGCTGCTCACTGGGGTCCCAGCCGACGACCGGGAGCACAGCAGGGGACTGTCTGTGGGATGCCGGAAAGAAGACTCGTTTCTGTACTTGGATCCGCCTCCCCAGATGGTGTGACCTTATGAAAGTCCATTAAAAACTCGAGTCTCTGGTTCTTTGTCCCGTTTAACTGGACACCCCCTTTAGCAGAAACGGACTAATATTTTTGGGGTGGATCAATCGGCGTCACAACGAATGATCTCTTTCCAATCAGGGTAACGGGCATCAATGAAGCATCCGTCGTGTGGCCGCCATAGTCCTGGGGACTGACCCAGGCACACCCGACAGACATTGTAAGTGCAAGGAACAGGGAAAGGTGCCACTGCCCTGCACGATGCATTTATGCAACGACTCGACTATCATTAGTTACATCCCCGTGTTTATGATATAAAAGGTCAATCCCCTGGAAGCTCAACCATCATAGGACCGATTAGTAAGGATGTCATCTTCGGGAGGACATCATCTCAGCCCAGACACTGAAAGGCTGCTTCAAAGGGAGCTGCCTGGGAGCCGAGAGAAGCACAACCACACAGGGGTCCTGAGTCCTGTGACCTCAGGTAGTGCCCAGTGCGCCTGAGTCCCAGTCCCCGCAAGCCCCGGAGCTACTGACAGGTGCCCCCTTGTCCCTGCCGCCGCTGCACCTCCTGCCCCCGCCCCGGCCCCGCTGGAGGCCATCAAACACAACAGGCGCATCTGGCAGTTAGATGAAAGGGATATTTCAGACCTGTAGAGGCTTCCCTTCCCGGGGCTGTTGGCCTGGGAGTGTGTGAACAAGCAGCAGCCCCAAGAGGATCCCCGCAGAACTGCGTTTTCCAAGAACTGAGTCCGGCTGCCATCTAGTGACCGTCCTGACGCTGAGGGAGCGTCCCAGACTAGAGGAGCTCGGGGTGCCCCCTCCACCCGCAGGCCTGGGCACCCCGGACCTGTCCTGCCACTCGGTGCAGCGCAGCATGGCCGGGTGCTCACAGACCCCAAACACCTGGGCTCTCCCATGGCCAGGACACATCCCGCTGCTGGTGGCAGGAGCCGAATTCAGTCTGGGCCCAACTCCTGCAGACACGTACTGAGAGCCAGCAGCTTCCACGGAAGGAGCCTGCGCCTCCCCACTGGCCTCTGCAAGAGCTCCCCGCACACAGCTCCCCCCAAACAGCTCCCTGCAAACAGCTCCCACACAGCAGCTCCTTGCACCATAGGTCCCTGCACAACAGCTTCCAGCAAAACAGCTCCACTCACAACAGCTCCTCACACAGTAGGTCCCCGCACAACAGCTCCACATGCAACAGCTCCCTGCACAGCAGCTTCCCACAGAGCAGCTCCACGAGCAACAGCTCCTCGTACAATAGGTCGCCACACAGCAGCTCCTTGCACAACAGCTCCTCGCACAACAGGTCCCTGCACAATCCCCCAAACAGCTCCTCACAAAATAGGTCCCCGCACAACAGCTCCCCGCACAGCAGCTCCCTGCACAACAGGTCCTTGCACAACAGGTCCCTGCACAACCACTCCCCCCACAGCAGTTCCCTGCACAACAGCTCCACGCACAACACCTTCCCGCACAGCTCCTCACACAATAGGTGCTCGCAGAGCAGCTTCCCACACAGCAGCTCCCTGCACAGCAGCTCCACGCACAACAGCTCCTAGTGCAACAGCTCCTCGCACAACAGCTCCACGCACAACAGCTCCCTGCACAACAGCTCCACACACAACAGCTCCTCGCACAACAGCTCCCTGCACAACAGCTCCACGCACAACAGCTCCTCGCACAATAGCTACTCGCATAATCGGTCCCCGCACAGCAGCTCCTCGCACAGCAGCTCCCTGCACAACAGCTCCATGCACAGCAGCTCCTCACTCAATAGGTCCCTCATAGCAGTTCCCTGCACAGCAGCTCCCTGCACAACAGCTCCCTGCACAACAGCTCCTCGCACAACAGCTCCTCGCATAATAGGTCCCCGCACAGCAGCTCCTGGCACAGCAGCTCCCTGCACAACAGCTCCACACACAACAGCTCTGCGCACAATAGGTCCCCGCACAGCAGCTCCTCGCACAACAGCTCCCTGCACAGCAGCTCCCTGCACAACAGCTCCCTGCACAACAGCTCCTCGCACAACAGCTCCTCGCATAATAGGTCCCCGCACAGCAGCTCCTCGCACAACAGCTCCCTGCACAGCAGCTCCCTGCACAACAGCTCCACGCACAACAGCTCCTCGCACAGCAGCTCCCTGCACAACAGCTCCATGCACAATAGCTCCTCGCACAGCAGCTCCCTGCACAACAGCTCCATGCACAACAGCTCCATGCACAACAGCTCCTCACACAATAGGTCCCCACACAGCAGCTCTTTGCACAACAGATCCCTGAACAACAGCTCCCCACACAACTACCCGCACAACGGCTCCCTACCCCACAAACCAGAACACTAGTTTTGCTTTTGCCCGTTTTAATAAAAGCTAAAGGCCTCCGGAATTCTCACAGTTCTGGAGACCAGACACTGACATAGGCCCGTTGTAAAAGCAAAGGGCGTGACAGGATTTGCACAAGGGGGGCGGGGCTGTGTTCCTCAGACATGCAAAAAATTACAGACCTTTGGATGAACAGAAGGTAGGCTAACAAGCTAATGGGAAGGCTGACCTCGATTTACATGTAAATGCTGCACGGATAAAAAAATAAAACATCAACAGAGAGATACTAATAAAACACGCATAATTTTGAAATGTTCTTCTTAAAAGTGGAGCCTGCAGCAGTTTACATTTAAAAAAAATGTGATTAAGTCCTTTAGTAGAGTTTCCATACTTTTTATGCTTATGGATTCTTTCTGGGGTCTTTGTCTATTTATTTAAAACAGCGGATATTCTCTGTGTTTTGCCCCTCGTCTCAGTTTGAGAGATTATATTTGTTTTTTGTTTTTTGAGAGATTCTATTTGTGGGGTTTTTTTCTTATAAATTTATTTTTTATTGGTGTTCAATTTGCCAACATATAGAATAACACCCAGTGCTCATCCCGTCAAGTGCCCCCCTCAGTGCCAGTCACCCAGTCACCCCCACCCCCTTCCACCTCCCCTTCCTCCACCCCTAGTTCATTTTTTGAGAGATCATATTTGAAGGAGAGTCGTATCTCTGTGCCTCATCCGCCGGGAACATTGACGAAGATGACCCCACGACGGTCGTGCTGGAGGAGAAAGCAGAATGGAAAATGGGGACCACAAGGGGCTTGTCCTCAGGTCAGGTGAGCCCAGGGTCCTGGGGCTCTAGTGTCCCCGGGCCCCGTGAGCAGCACCAGTGTCATGGTAGCAGGTGGCGCAGGCCTCAGGCCACTGTACTTGGTACGTGACCTGAAACAAACACGGGGCTTTCAAGTCCAGCCAATCAGACCTGAAAAGACTCGAAAGCACGTGAAGTATTGACTTTTAAGAAAGAGATTTTATTGATTGTTGACAAAGAGGAAGAGTGTGAGCAGCGGGAGAAGCTAAGGGGAACCCTCCCTTGGTCTGGTGCTCCTTCCCCAAGATCAGCTCAGGCTGTAGGTGGACCTGGAATCAGCGAAAAAGGGACAGAGGCAGAGCATGCAATTTTATTTGGGGTATTTGTTATATTTAGTTTATGTGTTATACTTATTTAGGATGTTTTCTTGTCTATCTATGTGTGCTCCCCTGGCTTGATTTCCTCCCCCCATGGGGAGACAAGGCCATCTTTTTAACACGCAACTTTAAGCTTTTCCTATTGTTCTCCATCTGGGCTTTTGGGCCGCAGGGGCCAAGGGGGGACACTTGTCCCTGCTGTACCCTGGGGGCCGTGCTGCGTGACTGGGGGCACTGTGACCACCCAGGGGCCACGGAGCCTCACGCTCTAGGGGCCTCGAAGACATGAGCACGGTTAGCGGCGACAGGTTGGCGAGTATTCCCTATGTCTACACCCCTGAGCGCGAATACACTGGACACGCGCGGCCCTCCTAGGTCACTTGGGCTTCAAGAAGGTGCTTTAGAGAAAAAGCAAAAAAGAAGCTAGAAAAAAGCAAAAAAGAAGCCAGAAAAAAAGCAAAAAGGAAGCTAGAAAAAAAGCAAAAAAGAAGCTAGAAAAAAGCAAAAAAGAAGCCAGAAAAAAGCAAAAAAGAAGCTAGAAAAAAGCAAAAAGGAAGCTAGAAAAAAGCAAAAAAGAAGCCAGAGAAAAAGCAAAAAGGAAGCTAGGAGAAAGCAAAAAGGAAGGTAGAAAAAAGCAGAAAAGAACAGGTACAATCAGGTCATTGAAAGGGTAGAAAGGGGAAAATGCTGGCTTCTATAGAAGAAAAGCAAGAGAGAATAATATTCTGTGTCGAGTTGTGTGTGTGTCATTTGAGACGGACGCGTGCATCTTCAGCCTTTGGGGCCGGGACACGAGCGGAAGAAAAATGTCGTGTTTCAAGTCGGTCGGTTTTCAGAATAAAATGCAAGAAGAACCAAGGCGAAGCACACTGGGCCTCAGGCAGGTCTTGTGAACGCACGTTCTCGGCTGCGGGTTCCGAGCAGATTGGCCACAGCTCCGGGGGGCGGTTGGTGGCAGGTGTCTGTGCTTGAGGACCTACTGAAACATGGCATCACAAGAGCCTTTGTCCGCGGGCGCTGCAGTGACCGGACACACAGGAGAAAGGAAGGGGCCCTCTCCTTCCCCCAAAGGCCAAGGGCCGGGCCGGGAACAACGACAAGGTCCACGGCCGGTTGGGCTGTCGTCTCTGTCCTGCAGCCAGGTGGCCCCAGAGCCGCGATGCCCCTGGGACATGGGGCAGCGTCAGGTAGAGACCCACCGGTGGCAGCGAGGCCACCTGCTGCACGACCTACGGGGTGCAGGGCATCCGCGTGAAGCGCAGGACAGACTCCGCCAGCAGAGCTGAGTTCAGGCCTGGGGACACGCCGCTGTCCACTATCTGGAGAGACAGTGCCCCGGGGACAGCTGCGGAACCCAGCAGCTGGCGTAAGGAACTGCGTTGGGGCAAGACGGTAGGCGCTGATTTTGGGGTTGATTTCAGCTTGGTTTGGTTTGGTTTGGTTTGGAGAGAAGGGACCTGGACTTATGCACCCCCCATCCCCTTGGTGGACCTGCAGCTCGACCTGCGTCATTTACACACACTTGTTTCCATCCGGATCCGTACAAATCCCCGAATAACTGTCCCCACACGGGGGGGTGGTGGCGGGGGTTCTGGGAGTCAGTGACAGGCACCCTCTTCCCCCGGAGGGAGCACCTGGGAGGACAGGGAGGTGCCCAGAGTCACTGGGAGGCTCACCTTGGGGGACTTAACGCCCGCGCTGTCCCTGATGTGCACCTTCCAAAATGCATGACCACTGAGGCTCTGATCCTATAACTCTGGGGACTTGCTGACCTGGGCATCTGCAGAGGGTGGAAAACACCCTCATGGCCTGGAGAGGGAAGGACAGGCCCCCACCCCAGCATTCCCGCCCCTGCGGAGGCTGGGGCAAGCAGCTGTCCCCTCAGGTGCAGGCGACTGGCAGAGGCCACAGTCCCCCACACGGACCCGTCCCGAGCGGGAGGCAGCGCTCTCCACACCCGGCTCATGGGGTGCTGGCCTGCGTTATCCTGGCAAGCGACTTAAGATTCGGTTCTTTGGGTCTTTTCAGTGATTCTCTCTAATGAACTCATTTTCCTCCTTTTCAGAGGGAGCGAGATGCTGCTGAGTGAAAAGCCCGCTTGGGTCCAGGCTCACACTTCATTTCACACGACATCCCTTTCTCTGGGATTTGTTCACAATACGACCCCCATGTGGCCTCGTTCCCCCATCATCCTGAGTGTCCAGGTCTCAACGTAGAGGACGCGATGGGCACGTGGTTACAGAGAAGAGGGACGGGCCTGAGAAACCCAGAGCGAATCCTGCTCCGCTAAATCTCGCCTCAAAACCACAATATCTCTTGGATATTGGACTTGAGTGTGTCTGTCTAGGACAGCGCGGCTTCCCAGGTCGTCTCCCTTGTGACCTTGGGTCTGCAGCCTCCAAGCAGCTCCAGGATTGCAGGGGTGTGGCTCCCCTGGAGGGGCCCAGGTGCTGCGGACCCTCCACCCCCTGAAGGGACCCAGGTGCTGTGGACCCTCCACCTCCTGGAGGGGCCCAGGTGCTGTGGACCCTCCACCCCCTGGAAGACCCCAGGTGCTGCAGTCCATCCATCACTGGCTCCCTCCTCATCCCAGTGCTGCTGGGCCTTCCCTCGAGGAGCAGTGGGGGCTGGCACTCAGGGTGCAGACCTCCAGGTCACCAGGCTGCAGGGTGGGCCAGGTCCTGTGGAGCGGGCACTGGCTGCAGGGGCAGCAGCTACAGGGGACCCCGCCGGCCGGGGACTCTCCAGGTCCTGCTGTCACCCCCGCCGGGGGCCACCCTGCAGGGGCCTCACACCTGCCGTATGTCCCGGGGCGGTCCCCTCTGTCACCCTTCCAGAAGCCACCATCCAGGCCAGAAGCCTCCCAAGGGTCCTGGTGCGGGAGGGGCACTGACCGCCCTTTAACGCAAGGACCTGCCGGGCTCCTTGAGGTTTGTCTGCGACTCTATGAGGCTGAAGCGTCAGGTTTTATTTTGGCAGATGAGCACGAGAAAGCCTGGCTGGGGCTGGGAAACAGGGGCCACTTCAGCGGAGAGGGACAGAGGGAGAGGTAGGGAGAGGGAGGGAGAGAGGGAGGGAGGGGGAGGGAGAGGGATAGGGGGAGGGAGAGGGATGGGGGAGGGAGAGGGAGGGAGAGTGAAGGCGGGGTTACTTCAGCGGGTGGCTTCTGTCTTTTGTCTTGTCTTTCTTTTCTTAAAGATTTCATTTATTGATTGATGAGAAACGGAGGGAGGCGGAGGCACAGGCGGAGGAGGGAGCGGGCTCCCTGGACCTGGGGTCACAACCTGGGCCTCAGGCAGGTGCCCCCCCGGCACCCGGTGATTTCCTGCGTGGTCCCCCCGACAGTGGGAGCGGGACAAGGGCACCGCGCCAAAGGTCCCTGGGCCGCCACCTGGGGCAGGTGCACCCGGGCTCTCCCCGCAGCCCTGCCTCGTGCCCTCCCCAGGCGGCCTCCCGTCCAGGTGGCCGGAAGATGCAGGGGGGAGGCCGGGCGGGGGCTGGGTGCGCTGTCGCCCTGGGTCACACACCCCAACCACCTGCCCCTCCGGCCCCCTTCCTCCCCCTCCCTCTCCCTCTCCCTCTCCCTCCCTCTCCCTTTCCCTCTCCCTCCCCTCTCCCTCCCCTCCCTCCCTCTTCCTCTCTCTCCCTCCCTCCCCCTCGCTCCCTCTCCCTACCCCTCCCTCCCCCTCCATCCCACTCCGTCCCACTCCTTCTCCCTTCCTCTCTCCCTCTCCCTCCCTCCCTCTCTCTCCCTACCCTTCCCTCTGCCTTTCCCTCCCTCCCCCTCTCTCCCTCCCCCTCCCTCTCTCTCCCTCCCTCCCTCCCCCTCCCCCTCTGTCCCACTCCCTCCCCTTCCTCTCTCCCTCCCCTTCCTCTCTCCCTCCCCCTCCCTTTCCTTCCCTCTCCCTCCTTCCCTATCCCTCCCTCTCCTTCCCTCTCCCTTCCTCTTTCCCTTTTCCCCCTCCTTCCCTCTCCCTCCTCCCTCCCTCTCCCTCCCTCTCTCTCCCTCCCTCCCTCCCTCTCTCTCTCTCTCTAATACAAGTACATGCTCTTACCCAAAGCAGCAGGGCCACTCCATGAGTTCCCCTGGGGCTGGCACAGATGACAGAGGAAGGCGCAGGCCCGCAAGCAGCTGGTCCCCGACCCTGGAGATGTCAGGCCCACGTGTCTGTCCAGGTGGGTCTGTACCTTGACCCCTGCATTCTGCTTAGCAGCCTACCCACCCTGGCACCACGGCCGGCATCCAGCATCCCACCCCGGCATGCACCCCAGCGGGCAGGCACCATGACGGGGACAGAGGGCCCCCCACCACCTGCACCCCTCCCGCCCCCCAGGTCAGTGACCATGGCACCATCAGGGGTGAACACAGGGCACGGAGACCAGCAGTGATGCCTGGAAGGCAGGGAGCCCTGAAGGCACAGGCAGGTGAGGCAGAAAAGGCCCCCCCGGGGGGCACCCGGTGGGAGCCTCTGGTCGCCCCAGGGCCTTGTTAGAGCTGCTGCTCACTTTGTCCTGCTGATGTCCTTGGGCCTTTCCCCTCATACTCATAAGAACGTCTTAGAGGCGAAGGTACATGAGGCCCCAGGTATCTTTATGATGCCAGCAAATTGCCATCTTACTTGTGAAGCCAACTAAGAGATGAAAAAATATATAAACATGTGAAAATCTGGCCCATGCCAACCCCTCGGGGCCTGGCTCCCTCTGGTTCTGAAGTTTGGCAGCTGCTGGCCAGCGGGTGGCCTACAAGTGCCCGGCTCCCTTACACCACCTGATGCCTCTGCCCCTTGCCCCTGCCTCTGCCTCCCGGTGCTTTCCGCACCCTTGTCCAGCATCAGGGACCTGCCACGCCCTGGCTGAGCCCCACTTGATTCGGTGAAGAACACTTCCCTGACCCCACCGGACACCCTAGGGACCATCTGGCATCTCCTGTCAGCACCTGCACAGTGTGGGAGTCACAGGGCCCGTGGACTCAGCTGGAGTGCAGGAGGCTTGGGGTCCCGCTGCTGTTTCCCCAAACACTCGCATCTTTCTGACGCAGCACAGGGTGTGCTCTGTGGGTCCTTCCGTGTGATTTTTGGATTGTTGGACCAAGGCGGAGACACACCATGGACTTACAAGGCCAGAACAGCGTCTCCGAGAAGAGCAAACTGTTCACGAGGAGCCACTTAGTGACAAGATGCGTTAGAAGTTTGAGGAGCGGCCTGGTCATTTATAGAGTGGCTCTCTAACTTTACAAATGTCGCCTTAGTCTTTAAAAATCTTCAAAGTATGGTGCTGTGACACTTGAAACACCACGGAATGGCACCAAACTTTTATTTATTTTATTTTTTATTTTTATTTTTAAAGATTTTATTTATTTATTCATGAAAGATACAGAAAAAGATACAGAGAGGCAGAGACCCAGGCAGAGGGAGAAGCAGGCTCCATGCAGGGGGCCTGACATGGGACTCTATCCCAAGTCTCCAGGATCACGCCCTGGGCTGAAGGCAGGTGCTCAACTGCTGAGCCATCCGGGCTGCCCGGCACTGAACTTTTAAAGAAAGTTTTTCCAAAAAACTAATGAAGAAAGGTGACTTCATCAAAAACTGTTGCAAAAATGGTTAGAATTCTTAAAACATGTTTATAGTTTTTTTTTCTTTCTGTATCATCAGTATCATGAGGTGTGTGGTCAGTAAATCGCAGCACAAGGCGCTGTGATTCAGGAGGCACCGACTATGTCGGCCAATGAATTCAAGCACCAGGATGAAAAGGGATGGATGGTTTTTATACTTGAAGGTATATCCTATAAGAAACAAACACAGAAAAAAAAAAAAAAGAAACAAACACAGCACATAAAAAACACCTTGATATTTTTCAGCCATTCCTGATTATATATTATAAATTATATAATTATATAATATATAATGATTGATTATAAGTGAGTAATATTAAGTGAATAATATTCACTTAATTATATTCACAATATAATGATTGATTATATATTATGAATTATATAATATATATTATATTATATTATAAATACTATATTATATTTATATATTTATAATATATAAATATTATATGTTATAAATTATATAATATATTATAAATTATATAATTATATAATATATAATGATTGATTATATATATATTATCAAGTCCATAACCTGCTTCTTCAGGAGCATCTTTGAATCTGCTGAGTGTCACATGTGGATAAACCAGGGAAAACCCTGTCTCTCAGGTCTCGTCTATAAAGAAAACCTGATAGAACATCGCTGGTCAATAAGCAGCTACACTTCGCCTTTTACGTGAGGTTTCCCAAGATGTTTTCTTCTACGCAGATCTGATGGGATTGACATCTGTCTGTCTGTTTCTTCTGTCCGGAACCCGGAGAAGCAGCAATCCATTTGCATACAACCCATATTTAGACAAAAACTGTTTCTGGCCGGGAAGACCATGGTCCCACATCCTCGACTTTTCTGTTTATGTCTTAATATTCTTGACTTTTGGCTCGAATTCCAATTCTGATTCTAAAATTCCACAGTTTTTGGTACCTGTTTAAAGATATAAAAATATGGTTTGCCTCTTTTTTTTTTCTTTCTGACTTCCCCCATGTTCATCTGCTTTGTTTCCTAAGTTCCACAAATAAGCGAGGTCATGCGGTATTTGTCTTTCTCTGACTGACGTATTTTGCCAGCCGTATACTCTTGAGGTCCAACCAGGTCATTGCAAAGGGTAAGCCGTATTTTTGATGGCCGAGTAATATTCCATTGCATATATCTACACCAGAACCTTATCCATTCGTCACGGGATGGACGTCTGGGCTCTTTCCGTAATTGGCCGTGGCTGATAATGCTGCTGTAGACCTCAGGGTGCACGTGTCCTCGCAAATCTGTACTTCTGTATCCTTTGGGTGACTACCTCGCAGCGCAATGGCCACCAACGCTGTATGAGGGCTCCCCTTTCTCCACGTCCTCCCAACGTCTGTTGTTTCCTGTGTTGTTAATCTTAGCCATTCTGACAGGCGTGAGGTGGTGTCTCATCTTAGTTCTGGTTTCCATTTCCCTGACGATGAGTGATGCTGAGCATCTCTTCATGTGTCTGTTGGAGTTTCTCTTAGTAGAAACTCTTAGTGATAGAGAATAGGCCGTGGGTTGATGGAGGCGAGGTGGTCGGCGGGATGGGCTAGATAGGTGATGAGTACTAGGGAGGACACCTGCGATGAGCACTGGATGTCACGTGTGAGTGATGGATCACCCAACTCTACTCCTGAAACTCACATTACACTCCGTTAACTAATGAGCATTCGAATAAAAACTGAAACAACACAGAAAAATAAAAATAAATAAAAATATAGGTCTACAAACACAAGTATAAAATTTCTGCAGAATTTTTTTGACTTCCATAGAATGTTACCATGTGTTAAGAAACGCTGATCTCAAATTTTATTTTTTTAAGATTTGCACTTTACTAGGACTAAACCAAATGCTTTGTCGTTAGTGTTTATCCATAATCAACAGACGATCCCCTTCTTCGTATCGCGATGCCAAAATAAATGATAAGATTGGTATCTGCCTCCTTAGCCATTTCTAGAACCAATTATTTATTTGAATTTATGCTTCCTCAGTCTTTCGTGCACAACTAATCAGCCCCGGAACTGCTCCATCCCAAAGAGCTTTGACAAATGTCGCACTTAGAAACTTGTTTTCCAAACTGCGTTTTCTGCGCCTCTCCTTTAGTTCATTGCTAACAATATTTGCATAAAAATAGTATCGGATTACACAAGTCACCAATTTCATTTTAGGGGGTTTAGAATCCTCTTGAAACCACCGCCTGCGGATGGAATGTGAGGCTCGCAGCTTCACAGGTGTGCGGGAGGCCACACGGCCCGGCCCCTCTTACGGCCTCCATTCGTCGGGTCTCTTCAGTTGTGACCGTTTAGCACCCGAGGATGGCCCCCGACAAGCACGTGCTGTCCTCGCTCACGCCCGTCCTTGCCTTCCCCTCCGGCGGGGCACACCAGCTTCCCAGGTCCTGCAGACGTGGAGCCCTCAGGAGCCCTTCCCCGGCTTGCTTCCCGCTGGGCCTTCACTTCTCAGTGTCCACGTTTCCCCGTTGCAGTAGCCTCCTTACTCAAGCAGATGTCTCTGTTCTAGTTACAGTGACAGAACTTGGCTTAAATGCTTGGCTTTGAGCATTTAATGCTTAAAGATGCTTTAAGATTAAAGCATCCTAAGATCTTTAACGGGGAGATGAAATGGGGAAATTTTAATTGCAACGTGTCCTCCAGTTTCGACTTCCAGGCTCATCTGGCACGTTTTCCTCTTTTCGGTGCAAACAGCGTCACCAGCTGCTCACCTGAAGCCTGCGTTTTGCAACATTTTCCCCATTTTTTTTAAACCCTTTGATTTGTCTCCCTTCCAATGGAATCCGCACAAAACCTATGAGCTCAGCCTGTCAAAATTGCTTCCTGCCTCTGGCCCGAATCCACAACGTCCCACTGCCCAGACTGTGTGGCCTTGCACAGCAGAGCCGGGTGCAGCCCCCGGGGACCGTGTCTTCCAGGTGACCCGCTGGCCCCGAGTCACCCCCGCCAGCCCCAGGCAGCCACCGTCCTCGGGCTGCTTGTACGAGTCGCACGGCCCATGTGAGGGACCTACATGCGCTTGGCCAGAGGAAAGCAGACTTCCGAGCGGCTAGGCTGAGCGGCCGTCCTCACCTCATCACCACAGCGTTTGTGACCGATGAGTGCCTCGGTTGGCCCAGGGAGCACTGGAGACAGCGTTCACCACTTCCTAGCTGTGTCACTGTGCGACCTGCTCCACCGCCTCCATGTTTTATCTGTTACATTTAACAAGTGGGACAATCATCCATCGTCAGGCATCATTGGGACAGTAAGGAAATAAAATCCTATAATGGGCCTCATGCACCTGTGATGAGCCCCGCAGTTACTGCTCATCTTACTATTGATCTTCTCATTTTCAAGTTCACCAAGCATGATAGAGGGACTTACAACAGTTAGTTAATAGTATAGGGAATTTGGTTAAAACTTTTAAAAAATTCTGTCTTTGCTCCTGGGAGTTGGTGGGGTGGTAAATTGTGATTTCTATGGAGGAAAGCCAGTTTTTCAAGATGAAAAATAATCATGTTTATTAACCCCACACTTTTTCTTCTGAGTACTAATTCTCCACATATACATGAATGTCTGTGAAAATAGTTGGTTCCAGGTAATCACTGAACTAGGCATTGTGACAGCGAAGAAGGAACAATGGAGCTAACCAGCTACCCACAGGATATTGGTTAACTAAATACTGATAAATTTAGACAACTAAATACGGCCAGCCATTGTGAAAATGAGGTGACCTGTGTGTACAAACCTGGAAGGATCTTTAAGATATATTTAAGTAAAAAAATGTGAAAAAAGTATAATATGGTCTATTCATATAAACAAAATATGTGTATATAGACAACAAACAGCTGGTGACTCTATCTTTGGAGAAAGGAGTTGAGTTTTAGGATAAAGAGTTGAAAAAAGAAGGCATCTTTCTCTTATATTTCTTAAAATAGATTATATTTTTCATTGGTACCATGTAGGTAGGTGTGTTATCTATTAACATAAAATAGATACTAAAAAAAATAAAGGGAAAAAAGGGTGCATCAGACCTACTTTTGTCATTATACTGTCACTAAAGGGACAATTGTGGATAAATATTTGAAAGACATTGACATGAACTTTTTTGATACACTGCAGGGTAATTTTCATATATAAAAAAGGCAACATAGAAGAATTACTTTTGCTTAAAACTGAATTTTAAAATTGTTTTTAAAGATTTTTATTTATTTATTCATGAGAGACACAGAAAGAGAGAGAGAGAGGCAGAGACACAGGCAGAGGGAGAAGCAGGCTCCATGCAGGGAGCCAGACCTGGGACTCGATCCCAGGACCCCAGGATCATGCCCTTGGCCAAAGGCGGCGCTAAACCACTGAGCCACCCAGGCTGCCTAAAACTGAATATTAAAATTGTTAAAATTAAAAATATATTTTCCTTTGTGCCTTAAATTTATTCCACAAAATTTTAATCCCATTTGTAAATTAATTAGACTTTAGTCATTATTTCTAAAGGCCTTTAAGTAATTGTTTGCTTCTTTTTCCAAACTTAAACTTTAAACAATGAAATTCTAAATTTAATTATTAATTTTTTTTTAAAATACTTAAGCTCTCTAGATCAGAAGTACCCCTAAGTATTGGGAATATAATGTGCAGCGTGAAGGCTATGGTTAATAACACTGTATTGCATATTTGAAAGTAGCTACAAGAGTGGATCTTTAAAGTTCTCACCACAAGAAAAGAATTTGTGGTGACAGATGTTAACTGGATTTATTGTGATTATTTTATAATGCATATAAACATTAAATCATCATATTGTTATAACGTTAAGAAACTAATATATGTCCATTATACCTCAATCAAAATAAAAAAAAATCAAAGAAGGAAAAAACACTGTTATATGTTCAATAGAGTAAATAGATTACTAATTAAAAATTCAGTAAGACTTCAATTTAAAGACACTAGTCTAAATCGATTACTTGATTGCTTATTTTTAAATTGTCTCTTAAAATACTGTCACTCTAATAACCAAACGATCTCAATGTCAGTGCAAGAATACTAATGATTAGATGAGGTAACATCTTGAGTAAGTTGGGTATTTGTTTTGCATGCACAGAAAGGTTAATCAACTTGACTAGATTCATGTAACTCGATAACAGCAAAGTCGGATCCAGGTTTATCTTACTCTAATTCCTACAACTTTCACACGATGTTGCCTGCTTTACCAGATATCAGAGACAGGCAAAAAGAAATTTTATTAGCATTTAAAAGTGCAGAGAGTAGAGCTAGCTTCAGGTGCAGTTGAATTTGGGGTCCCATAGACTTGCTCACCATCCAGTTTCTTCCTCATACTCTTGCAGTTTTGCCTCTTTTATGTTGGGTACTTTTTTTTTTTTTTTTTTTTTTTCTGTAGAAAGAAGCTTGAGAACCACCTACCATCTAACCAAATGCTGGTGTTTCATTTTTCTGAAATTTCCCAGGAAAAAATCTCATCACATTCTACTCTTTATTTTTTATTTTATTTTATTTTATTTTACTTTTTTTTGTTTTGTTTTTTTAGTTCTTTATTTTTTTTGCAATATACGTATCTCTGAAATATAATCACTGGCCAGAAATAAGATCTATTCATTCGCATAGACATAAATCAAGGTCAACTTCTGGCACGAGAGATTCTATTTCACCAAGTCATGTGGATTGAGAGTAGCAAATAGATGTACCTATAATAGAAGTGCTAGGTTTGCAAAGATGCATGTCAGGAGAAGAGCTGTGATTTAAAAAGTGGATTTGGAAGTGGATTCTACTCTCTAAGCCCCCACAGCTATTTGAAGACTTTTCAGAATCTGGAATCATCCATTAAAGTTGAAATGTCTTGGGCAGCCCGGGGGGCCCAGCGGTTTAGCGCCGCCTTCAGTCCGGGGCCTGATCCTGGGGTCCTGGGATCGAGTCCCGCATCACGTTCCCTGCATGGAGCCTGCTTCTCCCTCTGCCTGTGTCTCTGCCTCTCTCTGTCTCTCATGAATAAATAAATAAAATCTTAAAAAAAAAAAAAAAGAGTATTTGCCTCTAACTATCGCTAGCCTCTTGCCCTGCCCTCCTTTCTTCCAGCAGTGGAATCTGTTTCCTTGATGCTGGATAATTGTCATTAATTCATGGTTCTTGGTTGAATTCGGATAAGCTAGTAAATGGCTTTAGATGGGAGATATTTGGTGTTGTGCTCTTTCTTCTCTACTCTGGATCACGTGTGGGACAGCTGAGCAACGGCTGAAGCATTTGCTGTTTGGGCAAAATGTGCTGTGAGGATTCACTAGTTTTCTCGAGTAAGCCTCTGCTGAAAGAACCAGCTGCACACCTCATACCAGCTGAAGATCTGCCTTCCACATCCTGGGAGCCTAAGTGCTTCCGACTCTATGAACTCTGGAAGGGAGGCTGGTGGTGAACAAAGCATCGGGATTGGTGTACCTTGACCCATCTACACCCAACCCCAGGGCGTGAACAGTCCCATCCGGGCTTCACACTATGTCCTCCCAACTAGTTTTATCACACATGTAAGAGATGTTTCGGTTTACCTTTTGTCTCTGAGCTAGTTGCCCAATTGACTCATAGCTTGAATGAAAAAAAGGGAGGTGTTATTTGCTGAGACCTTCAAAACCACCCCAGAATTTCATAAAACCAAATAAAATCTGTTCGTGCTCTGGTAGCTTGAAAATAGTAAATTATGTGAATATGACTTGTCATCATAGGAACAACCTCTGTTACAATTGTCACAGCTTCTGATACTCCTCAAAATAACGAAATTCTCAACTTGTTTAAAGTTTGGGCAAGTGTGCTTAGCTTTATAGAGTGGACTCTAACATATTCCTAATTGCCAATTATTTTCCTCTCTCTGCCCAGTGCACGTTCAATATAAAACTATGCCTTTAATTAACTTCTGCTCAGTAAATAGGTATTCAGATGCACATTTTGTGCTTCAAAACCACAATTAAAGCTGTAGGGTTAGTTTTCGCGATGTTATTCTAATTAAAATACTTTTAGCTGTATTTGGCATGCATTAAAATGTCAAGTAATTGACAGCCCATAAGTGAAAAATTGATCCAATTATCAAGCCAGCTAGAACTTTTCTCTTTTTTCAACTGCTAAGATTTATTATGGCCATTAGAATTACAGATGTTTATATGTTTGCTTTTAGTAATTGGAATTCATTTAACTTTGCCATGCCCTCGGTGTTGTTTCTGTTCTTCAGTGGGATAGACAATTCCTCAATCTTTGAAATGCACATTTAGAAAAGGCCTCCCAAATCTCACTTCACATGGAGTAGATAATCATGCTTTCATTGGAGTTTAGGGAATAGATTTTTCTTTTCATGTCTCCAGATGGTTCTTTTAGTAATGAATCAGAGAGGAACACAGCTTGTCCTAAGATATGGCTTCTCTACATCTTATTTTCTAAATTAATAATATAAATCTTTAACGAATTAATTAATTTAAGACATGCAAATAGAATAAAACAGAAGAAAACACAATGAATGTTAACTTCTAATTGCAGCAATTTGGTTAGCCTCTCCTGCAATGTGATAAAAATATTTAATCTTCTCAATGAAAGTCAACCAAAAAAAAAAAAAAACCCTCCAAAATATCGATTCTGTATGGACTTAAAAGACAAATTCAGAATGATTACTAATAAAATAGATAAAACAAAAATTAGGATTAATATTCACTCAATTATTTATATCGCGATTAGATCAGTACTGTGGGGAAAACAATATATATGGTTTATCAAGAAGCTTTATCAATAAATATTAACCCATTAGAAAGGAAAGTCAATTCAGAGCATAGGCTGTAGTTATTAAGTTTATTTATATCCGGATCTAAAACCTATTACTGCAGTAAATGTCAAGCTGACTCATTTGCCATGGGTGCCATGGAACTGTTGGCCCATCGATAGCACTTCGCACACTGTGGAGAGACGTGTGGTGTATCCAGATGCCACACATCTTCGACCCTGGATCTCAGAATCACTTTGTCTATTAAAATAGAGGCAAGGTTCTCAGCTCGGTGCCTAGTGCCTTCAGCTCCAATGCCGGCGCTTCCGTGGCCCCAGCACGTTCCTGGAATCCTGACCCAGGCGCCCAACGATGTCGGGCCCCCGCGACCTGGCTCACTTCTTTGCTTCTTCCTGGGCGAGGCCCCCCAGGAGCCTTCACTCCGCCTCCCCAGGGTTCCCAGGTCAGCCTCCAAACTTCCTCTCCTCAAGACCATACTTCCATGAACCTGTCTCAGAAATAAACATCCTTACTTTATTTTATTTATTTATTTACTTTTAAAGATTTTATTTATTTATTCATGAGAGACACAGAGAGAGAGACAGACACAGGCAGAGGGAGAAGACTCCATCCCGGGTCTCCAGGATCATGCCCTGAGCCAAAGGCAGACGCTCAACCACTGAGCCACCCAGGCGTCCCACGTCCTTACTTTAAATTCCACAGTGGCCTTGGAGCATAGGTACTTCACCGTCAGAAGCTCATGTCAACTGTCATCACACAGTGGCAGCTGCATTCTGGAAGGTCGCGCCAACACCCAACCACTGTTGGCGAAACAGAAGGAAGATAAAGCGTGAGGCTGCTGGGAGCCTCGGGTCATGACATTTCCTTCACTAATCAATAGGCGGTCTTGTTCTGGGTGTTTCTGTTTCAAGACATCTTATTGAACGTGTACTTCAGGTTCATGAACGCTGAACTCGTGGCCAGCAGCATGACACCTCGTGACTGAGTAAACCTTACCTAGCACACCTGTGTCCTCCGTGTGGCACCATGTCACGGCTGTGTGAGCCCAAACCTGGGGACGTCAGGTACCACTTCAACATGAAGCTCAAGAGCCACTTTAAGCCGTGCGATCACCGAGGGAAAGTGCACAAATGTGACAAATGTGGCACAGCAGGAAAGGGCACTTCTTACCTTATGAAAACTGAGAAAAGATGTCAGAGCTGATGCCTTAGATGACCTGAGCTGGGAACAGGAGCATCAGGTGGCTCAATTTTATTTTTTCAGCTACAGTGGGCACGTGCGTGTCCAAGAATGGGATGACCGAAAGCTCAATCAGTATAGATCCAGGGATTACGAATAAATTTTAATGAGTAGGTGAAATCACAATGATGACATTTACAAATAATGAGAGTCAACAGCTTATTTCTTAGTTGCTTCCAACTATTTTATCTTGTCTTCACAATAGCATCCTTCCCTCCAATACTGATGAATTCATTGTAATACTTTTAATAACACTTGCTGAATGAGAGAGTAAATTAGATTTTATGTTGACACAAAAAGGTATCACCAGTGTGAATATTAGTATTCAAATTAATTTGATTTTGTAATCTCTGGCCTTATCTAGAAACATGGACTTAAAGGTCTCTGAGTATAATTTACTTAGAACTGAACATGTAAATATAAAGGAGTAAAGCCTAATAATATTACATGATAACTTCAGAGGTAAATATAATGATGGAGCAAAATTATATCATTCTTGATAACATAATTCTGAAATAGCTCTCATGACAGAGACTATAAGCAAATATTCCAATAAAGAGGTAATTGAATTATCTAGATGTGAATGATAGGTGGGGAGGTTGGATTAGGACAGCGGCAAGATAAAAAGACGGGCAATTCAAGAGAAATATTTTTAAAAATTGATTTGAAACCTTCTCATACAATTGTTTCTAGCTATCAATCAAAACTGAAAATAATTTCCATTTTAGTGTATGTTCAGCATATGATAGTATTTTTAAAAAGTAAAGATTATCCTGCAAATACCGAAGAAGAAGGTGAACCAAGGCATCAAAAGAGTAACAACAAAGCTGACATCTATTTCTAGTGAAAAACCAGGATAATATTTGATATGTGTGATTCTCATTCTAAAAATTCAGAACATTTAGGTTTCCCTAAAGGAAAATGAATCACATTCAAAATGTTTTTAAAGCGTCTTGCTGAATTCTTTAAATTTCTACTTATAACCGTGTCCTTGGGGAGTATAAATGGGACTAGCAGATGTTAGGAAAAATGTCTATGACTTAACAAGCTTCTCAAACAAAAAAACTAACAAAGTTTCCAACTCCCCAATAATTGCTTGTGTGAAAAAGATTCTTAATCACACATGCATCATCTCATCTATCTCTCAACTAAAACGATCCTTCACAGACTGCTAAGCACTAATGTTGCCAAATGGAAAGAGGAAGTGCTCTTTGCTTTAATTTTCCTGTGATTCGTGAGGATTTTTTTGTCCGTGCACAAGACCCAGTGGGTAATTTTAATGAACCTGGATTTTTTCTTAAAGTTCAATTGCACTACATTCGAATTTGGCAAAGAATACTATCTTGCTTTCTGTTTCATTTAGTGCACATGTCCAGATTGCTCGCCAATAGCGCTCATTGCGGTGATTCATTTAGGTAATTAATACGTAGCCCAGTCAGATGACCCCAGTAGATGTTCCCAAACCGCTAGCATCATGTGAATCCAGCAGCAGGCGGCTCCCGTTGTTAACAGGTAGAAGAGGGAGGCTGCTGAGGCTCAGTTGCAGCTCTTACCATCGGGAGGAGCCGTTGCCCTGCAGGAAGAGGAGCAAGCTTGGTCACAGGCAAGTTTGATCTTCCTTTCTGTTTTCATCTGATGACAAGCCTTGGTGGCTGTAGATCAGAATTCATCCTAGGAAATAAACGTGTTTCCGTCACGTCTGTCTCACTACTAGCTCTGCTCACAGTAAGTAAGTCCACAAAGTCCCTTCTCAGGGGAGGACCGCTCTGGGCCAGACACAGCCCATGGTGAAATAGCAACTTAATTCTTAATTTCAGAAACAGTAGAGCTGCACTGAATTAAACACTGTTTTTTTGTTTTTTGGATTTTGTTTTTGGAAGAACAGATTAAATGCTCACTGGAAAGTCATAGGACAAATTGTCCTTAATTTGTATGTAACCGGTTTTTCAATTCCCAGATACTTCTTAACCTCTACAAATATGTATGCATTAAGTGAGTATTTCTGTAGATGAACCTTAAAAATGGCCTTCGAATATGTGGTTGATTGCAGCAATTACGCTGAAAAGATATGAAATATTTGGGAATCAATCGTACACCGACTGTGCAAAATCTGAAAGAGCTGAATCTAGTTTGAGGCAGCAAAATATACAATTAGATATTGAGCATTGTGTTTGATATGCTTACTTAGGAAATGATCTTTTGATCTTTTTGCGAAAACCTAGTTATTAAGGAAAACATGATTCTGAGGAGCAGGCAACGGTGCAGGAAACATTGACACTACAGAGAGCCAATATGGAATAAAACATTTTAAACAAGCTCAATATACAAATATTGAAATACTCAGACCCAAGTTCTTTCAGGAATTGAAAAGCACGATACTTTGTCAAAGGAGTAGATTTCCAGTTGGTTAACTGGAGCGGCAACTAACAGAATAGGATTCATTGTCAGTGATGTCCTTGCGGTTTTCATCACTACAATTTAAAAGCAAGAAACAGTTAAAAAAATCCTCAATTTTAAAAGTTCATCTGATTTCTAACGTAGTAACTTATAATAGATAACATTTATGTAGGGTCTATCAGGTGTTACTTCATGAGGCTCTTTATCTTCATCGTCACCTGTAATTCTTTGAAAAACCCAGTGAGGCAGGCATGATGATTTTTAGTTTATAATCTTCAGAATTTTAGGTTCAGAGAACACAAATAATTTGAATAAAGATATATGTAATTTTCAAATCAAGGTTTATATCACTTCAAAGTCTGGACTCTATCCACTTGAAATCATTCCTCCAATTAGCAAAATCTACTCTTCTGTTCTCAGTGTTCATGTTAATTAACCTTTCAGGGGAATTTCACATAGTTTATCACTCCCCTTGGATACATTTTCTGCACTTACTGATTTCCAGCGAGTCCAGGCTTTTGCCTGCTTTATCCGCTGCTAGATCCTTAGCACATGGAACAGAGTGTAGAGCTTATAAGTAGGAACAAAAAATTTATTTTAAAAAAAGTATTTTTAATTTCTAGAACACAATGAAAATAGTTAACTCTTAAATATGTAAGTATTAAATATCAGTGAACCTTGAAAATATATCATCTTTACTCACCTATCTTTTCCTACAGAAATGTTGATCAAGAAACTGACTTTAGATTTTGCACATTGGTTGGTGAAGACACATATAGATGATGCTGACAGCTATATAAATACATTTTTGATAAACATTTTTCTCTAAATGACAATATGCCTTTACTCATAAATATGGCTGAAAAACTAGTCTTCTACGCTCTGTGGATATAGCATGGGTCAGCATTGCCAAGGCCATTTTGGATTGGATAGTCAGGAACAACATCTATGAGATTTCCTCATGGCATTCAATATACGATGATAAATGATCCATCTATCATGTGAACAAAGACCTAAATGACGGAAAGGTGACTACCATGGGAGTAACTGGAAACAAGTGTTCCAGGGGACATCGAATGTGAAAGCCCTGATAGGATTTACTAATAAACATACTAGAAGAGGAAAGGAAAAAGACTAATCAATTGTTTGAACAGAGAATTGAGGTCATGGGGCAAATAGCTGCTCCAAGAACCGTAGATCCGGAGGTGGGTGCCTAAGCAGGAGCCCAGGAGCATGAACGGCTGTGAAAACCATTCCTGGGGTCCTAAAATTTAAACTGTGATCCACAAATCGCTGGGTGCTCCGTGTGGAGAGCCCGAGAGTTAAAAACTCCAAGGGAGTCCAGTCATGGGGATGGAGGGCGAGGAGGGTCCCCACATCTTCATGAGTTTTATCTCTAGGCATCTTATCAGATTCTTACAGTGAAAATTAAAAAAAAAAAAAAATTACCTCATGCTTCCAGAATAGGAGAGGAAAGTAACTGTTTTGAAATGCATCCATAATATCGCATTCTTAGCCAAGCTTTAACCAGCACAGGCTCATTAAAGGGCTGAGACTTGATGGACTATGGAACACTTTCCTTCCCAATACAGCTTATCACCACATCAATAGGGCTCCTGTGTCATTACAGAGGATTACAGCTGAAAGAACTGCATATCCCAGACTTGATTTAAGAAGTCTCCAGAGAAATCCAAAGAGGCAAAGAGAAGAGCACCAGGGGAAAGCTTACCATCAGACATCACGGTCATGGATAATAGTATACACGGCCTAACGCCGAGCCAGACAAGCGTAAAACCTCATGCTGAAGGCCTGTTTCCTTCCTTCAGTTCTTCTTACCTGTTCATCAGGTCCAGCTTGCAGAAATTCACAGTTCGTGTCAAGAGATGAAAAAACAAAAAATTAAAAGCATAGTTTGGAGAGCAGAGCAAGCATCAGAATAAGGTCCAGATATGGCAGGTACAGTAGAAATTTCTAGCAGATCCAGACTCATCATTATCATAACAAGAATCTACAACAACTACGATTAATACACTAAAGGCTATAATGCAAAAAGTGGATGACATGTAAAAAAAGGTGGATAATATAAGTGGAGAGATGGAATCAAAAGGAAATGCTAGAAATAAAAGCAAGTGTACAAGAAATGAAGACAATGCCTTTGACAGGCTCATCAAGAAATTGACACATTTGAGAAAATAATGTAGCGAGAAATGTCAACAGAAATGTCTAAAATAGAAACGCAAACAGAAAAAATAAAAAGATGAAGAAGATGGGACAGAGTGTCCAAGAACTGTGGGACATTTAAAAAGGTAAAACATAGGTAAAATGAGAATTACAGAAGAAAAGAGGAAGGAATGGCAGAAATGTTTGAGGTAATAATGGCAAAGACTTTTCTAAAACTGATGACAGGCATCAAATCACAGATCTCAGAAAACACCAAGCGAAATAAATAGAGGCAAACATATTCACACTGCAGGAAAATCACAAGAGAAAGTATTGAAAGAAGCTGGGGAAGGGGGAATAGAGGAGCAAAGAGAAGCATGAAATTGGAAGTCTCTTTAAAGAAGAGGAAATACAGGAAGGTCAAATAAAATCTTGCATTTTTTAAAATCTTAATTGATTTAACAAGAAACAGTTGGCTGAAAATAGTAATAGCAACAGTGGATTCAGTGAACTTAGCTTATGGGTGAGTGCCAAGAGCTGCCATGATGTTTTTGGAGCAGAAAGACAGGAATTGAAGACCCCGTGCGATAAAGCACCTGTACTATTCACACAGTGGGACAAGGCTCTTTGGAAAATGACTGGGGTTGGTGTACATGCGTTCTGGGACAATGATTAGAAATGCAGAAAAGATAAATGTGTAATTGAGGAGAAAGAGGAGAAAAAATTGGAAAATATTAGATAGAAAAACTGTAAGGGACTAAGGAAGTTGCTACACAGTGAAAAGGGGGTCATTTCTCAAGAAGACATCACAGCCCTGAAGGTGTCCAGGCCACAGAGTAGATCCTCTCAATACGGGCAGCGAGAGCTGATACAACCCTGAGGAAACCAGACAGTCCACAGTAAGGTTGGAGACTTCAATATCCCACTCCCGTAGTCGGCACGAGTGGCAGGCGGAAAATAAGTAAGGGCAGGTCTCACCCAACACGACCATCAGTCCCACGGGCCTACTGTCATCTGCTGAATACTTCACCTCACGAAAGCAGAACACGGTCTCCTCAAGCTTACACACGACCTCCGCCAAGATAGACCATATTCTGGATCATAAAACCTTAAACATTTTATGTGAATAAAGATAATTCTTAAAAAAATAGAGAAAAAAATGAAAAGAAATAGAAATTCAAAAAAAGGAGTCAAACAAAGTACACTGTCCGTGGAATTAACCCTGAAATCACTAACAGAGAGCTAGCTAGAAGACCCTGGGGTCCTGGGAGGTTGAACAACACACTTCTAAATAATGCAGGGGTCAAAAAAAAAAAAAAAACCATCTAGAGAGAAGCTTAAAAATATTTTGAACCAAATGAAAACAAAAATACGACTTTGCAAAATTTTGGGGATGCAGCAAAAAAAAAGGGGGGGTTGAGAGGGAAACTTATAGTATTTCATACACATTTTAGGGAGGAAGAAAGATCTAACGTCAGTAATACAAAGCTCCATCTGGAGAGGAGGAATCACAGAGTCTTTTCTGCAGGAAAGTAACCCAGGGTCTAGATGGACGAATTTTGGATTTTTAATTCTCAGGTATTACCTGTGATGATGAGTGACCGTGTATGCAATATGAGCACACACTTGGTTACTTCCTGAGGATACCTGCATAGGTACGGGTGTCAGATCCACGTATGTGCTTATATTTGGGGCTAAGCATGCAAAGTGCTACTGGGGATTCTAGAAATAACCACAGCAGCCTGCGAGGATGCTGACCCTGTACACGCGGGTCAAAACCAGGCACCTTTATTCTTTTTATTGGTTGCCAATTAGAGAAGCAAACACACTGCATCATACAATTTTATTTTACTATTGATGAAATCTAATTACAATCCCATCTATGCTGACAGTACCCATCTAAGGTCCCAGAGAAGACTTAAAGTGGGAATCAGTGCCACTCGGCGTGGGGTCTGCAGTGCTAGCAACGTCTGCACCATCTGGGAGCTCGGGGGAGACGCAGGTGCGTGGACTCCTCTCCATGACTGCAGGTCCAGAAGCTCTGGAGAAAACACCAGCAGTTTGTGTTTTCAGGATTTTCGCCTTGTCTCCTATCTGAGAAGCATCCGTCTGCACCTGGGACCCCCGGCAGTCAACGTCCTGTACCTAGAAGCCTGACATGAACCTCACATGCCTTTCATCTCGTGTCTGTAGAACCTGCTGTCACTGAGTGTCCCTGAAGCCACGATTTCTGTCCACTGCTAGGTTTTTGTTTCCCCCCCACCCGCGAGGCTACGTGCAGCTTCTCCTCTATGTTAGCTCCAGACTCAGGGCTGTCAGGGCCTAGGGGTGGTTCTACTGTGTGGGTCTGTCACTGCTTTCATTTATGCTTTAGTTTCCTGGTCAGTTTTCTTCAGTTGTGCCTTTGTATATCATTGTCTTTATTTTATTGTATTTTATTGTATTTTATTTTGAGAGAGAGTGAGCACCCAAGCAGGGCAAGGGTGGGGGCAGAGGAAGAGGATGAGAGGGAATGCGAAGTCAGAGCCCCACCCCAGGGCTCCATCTCGCGACCCTGAGCTCATGACCTGAGCTGAAATCAAGCGTCATCCACTCAACAGACTGAGCCACCCAGGCGCCCATAGGTCGTTTTCAATGTCCAGCTCCCTGTGTGGTGATCTCTAATATGCTGACATAGATCCTCAGACTCCATCACACGTGTGTTTTCCTTTCCCTAATTAATACAACTTGCCTGTATCATTACTTATTTACTACTACTATGTAGTGTTTTAAATAGATTTTCCTCCCTTATTTCTCACATAAATTTTAATTATGGCTTTCGTTTTTGAGGTTTTATATTATTTTCCATTTCACCTATCCTCCTTTGCATCCCTGTTTAATACAACCGTTTACAGCCATTTGTTCCCTTATGTCAGAATACTTTTTTTTTTTAATCGATTTAAGTGTTCAGATTCATCATCTTTCTTTTCCTCTTTGTTATTTCTCTTGGTCCTTTTTAGTTGTTAATAATCATATTTAAAATAACAAAAGAGAAATCATTTACAAGTATCCAAACGAGGAGTTTGCAACTTCTCATTGTTATATTGAGACTTTCTAAATAGTTTGTTATAAATGACGGTTAAAAGTCAGTATTACCAACTCTCACCAGGAGCCTAAAAAAATGTCTCTGGTCACTCCAGTGCCAAGTGATGTAGAGAGGTCAGAGTGGAAGGCGATAGTGAGTCTTAACCAATTGCAATGAAAATATGGGAATTTGCAAGTTTTACATAAAACACTTGGTCATGTGACTACATGGCTAGGGCCCCTCCCGTTGACCTACAAGGTGACTGTGTAGGTTCGCCCAGGATTTTAAGCTTCAGCCTGACTCACTCGAGACTGTTTAACTTCCCTGGTTGTGTCACTGTTTCATTGTCTTCCCGTTAGATTCTTGGCAGGTTCTGAGCAAGATCTTTCTATGTGCCTGCATTATAAGAATATTATAAGAAAAGAATATTATAAGAAATATAAAGAAAAGAATATTATAAGAAAAAATATTATAGGAAGATCCACCTCCCTCTCTCTCCCTCTCTCCTCTCTCTCTCTCTTAGGAATTTTTCTATTCAATTAGGAATTAAAATTCCTCAATGATTACAGGCTTTACTTCTGTAGTTTAGATGAAAGGAATAAGTGAAGGACAGAAAATTCACTCTGCGAACACTTAGCCAAGCTCATACAGAAATCAACTTCATGATGAAAGAATTTTGTCATTGGAGTTGACGTAGATGTTCTGGAAACAGATGTCTCTGATGGCCTATTATGACCTACCTGGTTCTTCCCCCCTTCTCCCCCCACTATTGTATTTATCTATCTAAAATCTAGTGGGGTTATTACTAGAGACTTTCTCAGATGACAAAGACTCATGGGATGACTGAACTAAATACATATGTGCAGCTTCTTATAAAAGTCTCCATACAATGAGCTATTGAGAACGCAACTGCGGCATTACCTTCCAGTCCTTTGCTAGATTTAGTGGCAGCTCTTAGCGCCACGCTAGCGCTCAGTATGCATTCAGAATGCTGAAGGCAAATAACCCCAACGGGAAGGCTCCTGCGCTCTGTTCTAACAAGGGGTCTGAAGGCGTTCTCACCTACATCCTCCTTCTTGAAAAAGAGGTATCCCCTTTTCTGTTCATGGTTAGCAGTCTCTCTTTTTCCTCTCTATGGTTTCACCCCCATTCCACAGCTAAAAGGAGAAGGAGGAGAGCGTGGAACAGGAGGAGGGAGATGGGGAGAAGAGGGGGGAAAGGAGAGCCAGCCAGACCTCTAGGTTTCATTGCCTCCACATACCCGATTGCTTGCTATCTTTTCACAGCTGTTCCTTGACAATGTTGTTTATGCATTGACAGACTCAGTAGATGCTTTACCCTTATTTCATTTTGTCTTTGTGCCAACTGCACTCTTGGACACTGATTCTTGGAAAAACATCTCTCTTCCTTTGGCTTGAGAGACACTATTTTCCCTTACTTCTCTTTCTTTGTGATTTTTTTCCTTTTCGTTTTCCTTAGAGTTCTTTCCTTTAGCTACCTACCCTGATATGTTGTTTTTCTTTAGAATTTTGCTGTTTTTTTTCTTATTATACACAATATACAAGTAATCTAATCTTTTTTGCTATTGAAGTATGATTAACATATAATATCTTATTAGAAAAAAAAATATCTTATTAGTTTCAGGTGTACATCATAGCGATTTGATATTTTTAGACACTGTAAAATGATCCCCATGATAAGTCTAGCTACCATCTGTTACTGTCAACATCCTAATAAATATCTGGGTAGACTTAAATCACTAAAACTCATAATATGATATATTATTAACTAATCAAAAGCAACTGTCTGGAAGGGAAGGATTTTTATTCATTATTGACTGGAAAAACTTGACCATAATAAATACTTGCCTAAGTATTTCACCAAAGAACATCCAATATTTTTATTATAAAATCAGTACCACCTACTTACATATTGGAAATTATTTCAGACATATGCTATTGTCAATCATTTGAGTCATAGAACCAGTAAGAGTAAAAAACATAATTTGCACAAATATCTTTTTATTCTGGGAGAAATTTTTTAAAAACCCAAAATATCAATTTCCTTCATTTCAAACAGCTATTTCAAATGTAGGAAAGGACAACAATTCTCAGAAAATAAATAGGCATAACCTGGCTAATATGTGGTTGACACATCCTGGAAAATGACTTATACAAAAATAAAATACTACAGGCAAGGAATAGAGATAAAAAATCTGATTGTAATGTTTCTAAGAAATGTAATTCTTAGCATGTCCTTGTATACTTGATTGGGTCAGAGTTCCTTAGTGCCAGAAACATTGAAATTCAAAAAAACCCTAAAACAAGGGGAAATGTTTTCTATTGGTGACACAGAGAATGGACAAATGAAAAAAAAAGGGGGGAGAGGGTGAAGGAAGAGAGAGAGAAAGAAGGAAAAAGAAAAGGAAAGGGAAATGAATGAAAGAAGAAATGCGCCTTTGAGAAAAAACTGTGGAGTCAGCAGATGAGCAGGCAAGAAATGAATCACTAACTACCAAGAACAATAAAAGGAAGAAGAGCACAGTCCAGAAAATAATCTGCAAAATTTAGAAGGAAACATTGGGAACATTTTTCCTTACATTGTCAATAGAATTAAGAATGGCTGGGCCTCTATAAAATAAGAGCAAATGATTATTAGGACAGAAGACACTGAAATTCCTAAAGATGAGTTGAAAAGTCAAACAGATGAAAAGATGCTTTAGAATGACCTGAAACAGGAATTTGATGTGATTTTGAAAGCCTGCAAGAATACCAACAAATGCAAGGACAAAATTGAATCCCTACTGGAATCAATACAAAGTGAAAGTTACGTCAAAAAAAAAAAAAAATTGAATCACTGACCACTGGGCAAACTTGAAGAATTCTCCAAAATCGCAAAGGAAAAAGCCAGAGAAGCCAGAGGGGAGTTCATTTTAAATACAGGAAAGAGACAGAAGGGAAAATGTTCCAAGAAGAAATGAAAACAAAGAATAAAATCTATGTGACATGGATTCAACATTTTTGAAATGAAATAGGCTGTGTATTCAACCTGTGTTTCACCCCATTCAGGACAAGATCAAAGAAAAAATAGTTTGGAATTTTTTTGAATGACAAATGTAATAAAATAAAGCTTTATAAAGAAGCACTCAATTAAAAAAAAAAAGCCTTTTCCTAGATGGGAATAAATTATAGGTCATTTTAGGGTGGTTTGCAGAAGACAAAGGAGAAACAACTATGCAAGAAAGATTCTCAGATAAAATTTTATTCAAAAAAAATTTAAAAAATAAAAATAAAAAATAAAAATAAATGTTTATTCAGGTCGAGAAGTATACCTCCATAATTTAAGATAATTATGCAATACTTTTAATCAATCTTGCAGCTAAATTAAGACATCAAAAGTAACAGCATAGAAATTTTGGAGTAAGGTCTTCAATTTCTTTCATCAGAGTTCTATAGCTTCTTTCCATAAAGATCTTGTTCACATTTTATTAGATTTACCTAAATATCTCATGGTTGATTGACAGTGTTAACAGAGCTTTTTAAAGAGGTATGGAAAGATGGGGTTTGTCAAACTTGAAGACCTAGAACAGAAAAAAAAAAAAATCGAAAGAATCAGAGCACAGGATAACAGCAACAATATGGTCTGTTATTTGCTGTGATTTTTCTGAGCATTTTGTAACGAACATGCAAAATCTGTGTAAATGTTACATTCTCTGTTTAAAGGAAAGTCAGTCGTGGCATAAAATAGTGGGTCCTGACTTTGTGAAGAGGAGTTTAGAGAGGGGTTACAACCTAAAGATAGAGGGCTGCGATTCTCAAAAATCATTGCTGAAAAAAAAAGACGGCTATAAAACAATGAAATAAGTATCTGTTTCTAAAACACACTTTAGTTTTTTAAAAAAGATTTGTTTATTTATTTGAGAGAGAGAGAGAGGAGCAGTAGGGGAGGAGAGGGTGGTGGGGAGAGTCTCAGGTCAAGGGCTGAACAGTGGGGCTTGGAGCCTGGAGCCCAGGGAGGTGGGAGTGTAGGGGGTGCTGGGGGAGGTCGGGGGGCACTGTGGGGCATGGGGGTGGAGGTGGAGGTGTTGGGGGGCATGATGGGGGGTGGGGGTGATGGGGGTGCTGGGGGAGGTGGTGGGGGGTGGGGGTGATGGGGGGTGGGGGAGAGGTGTGGGGGGCTGCTCTATCCCAAGGCCCTGAGATCATGACCTGAGGGAGCCCAGGAGTCAGGTGCTAAGCTGGCCGAGCCACCCGGACGCCCCTAAATCACACTTGTGATTTAAAATGTTGGAGGAGGGGGATCCCTGGGTGGCACAGCGGTTTGGCGCCTGCCTTTGGCCCAGGGCACGATCCTGGAGACCCGGGATCGAATCCCACATCAGGCTCCTGGTGCATGGAGCCTGCTTCTCCCTCTGCCTATGTCTCTGCCTCTCTCTCTCTCTCTCTCTCTGTGTGACTATCATAAATAAATAAAAATTAAAAAAATAAATAAATAAAATGTTGGAGGAGCCTGTAGATGAATCCACAAAGATGTGTGACCCTCTGAACTTCTAATATATACGGAATTACGATATACACTTGGAGCACATGGAATATATATGGAGGTGTGACATATATTTCATACATATGGAAGGAAATATGCAGAAAACTTATATAAATTGCTCCCGGATTATGGAATTTTGGCCGATTGTTTTTTCCGTGCTATTTATTTTTCTGTGTTTTTTTTAAATTACCTATAAAAACTGATATTTACTTTATAATTACAAAAAATAATCATGATATTTCAGCTTTAAAGCGCCTCTGGGCTTCTTCATGTGAAACTTGACAAGGAGACCAATTGCTGGTTCATGTGGTCTCGTTACTGCCCTTTTCTGGGTCGTAACCGAAGTGGTAGAAACATGTCACACGTGGCCTGTGTGTGTCTCAGCCCAGAGGTGCAGCACCAGGAGCCTGATGTGGCGCACAGGGGATGCTGTGAAGCTGTTGCTGAGATGCGGCGCACGTTATGCCGCTGTTTCTCAGGTTTGCACCAGGTTACCTGGAAGCACCTGCCCCTGATTCAGGTCAGGGCCGGCGGTGTCCATCAGGGTAAGAGCGCAGACTGCTCGGTGACCCAACGTGGCCTGAAGTCTCAGCTCCATCATTTGCCTCCTCTGCGTCCTGGAGGAGGCGACTTCAGGCCTCTGTTCCCGTTGCATCACCTGTGAACAGGGCCTAATGCTGCTGCACAGGAGGCGGCACCTCCGGAATGAGAGGCAGTATGTTGAGTGAGCCCTATAATTTCAGCCAATGTGCGAAATATTTTAAGGGAGCAAACGTGAGAACTACTTTATTATCATTCTATGGAATTTTTTTTCTTGAAAATTCATTGGCTCTACTTTGCATACAAATGGAAGGAAAGGAAGTATGAGGAGGATGCCAATCAGAATTCTTGATTGCCTTGGTCTGAGTTCTGACACGTTATGGGTGGCCGACGACAGGTTATTTTATTCTAAGTAGAGGGAAAAAAAATAACTTCTATCTAGTGGCGTTGAGAAAATTACTGCGATTATGATCACTACTGCAAATTATGAAATTTACAAAATTAACTTATGGAAAACAATTGCCCTAAAATGTTCCTCTAGGTGCGTGTACACCCCACTCACGTGCACTTCTGTGACTCACGGTGGATACAGCCCCTCGCTGTCAGACTGTGGAAGAATGTTGGGTTTGTGCGTCAGGGTGTAACAGAAAATCTTTTGCACACGCGGAAATGCGGGTTTCCAGGCCCAGTGACCAGAGATGGAGGAAGGAGAGCCCGAGCCCCGGACGGGGAGAGGCAGCCCAAAGCTTCGCTAACAGCACCCTGGCAGCTTTCTGACAAGCACCCTGCGACCTGCGGGGTACTTCGCCTATCAGGGCATCAGATCTGTGATTCTCCCCTTCATGGACTTAGCAAAACTGCCCACCAATTTTATCACGTCTTTATCCTTTTTTTTTTTTTTTTTTTTTCCATTTGAAACCACCTATGGCTAATCAGAAGCATGGTCGTGCAATTTGCAATTCGGTGGGAATGAAACGTGTGCCTCGCAAACACACTCACGGGGAAGCTACGGGCCAGGAATGCTGGGGTTTCCAATCCTTGCGCTGGGTGCTTAAACCTTTTTACTCTGGAAAGTGATTAAAATTGAAAGATAACCTAATACGCAATTTCACAGAGTCCCTGGGATGGAGATTAGCAGGGCGGCCTTCTTCAATTAAATCTGAAGGCTGGTGAAATGAGAGGGCACTGGATTCATTCGTTTCCATCAGCCCTCGGACAAGGACACGAGCAAATAAATTCTCTGTCGACAAATGGAGTGTACGTATCACAGCTGCTTTATTTATAATGTTAAACTGTGAAAAGCAATTATTTTTTCATAACCCTTCTGGAAATAGATGATAGTTCAGCTCAGATTTCTACCTTATTTTCAAAGTAGCTCTTTGTATAATGTATTGCATAATGGATTTTAATGGATTTTCATGAAAATTTTCTTCCACCGATATAATAACACAACTGCTGCTTTATTCATTTCCTCTTTGTGGTTTGAGTTTGAAGACATAACCTATGCTAAATGAATCAGATGGCTTAGTGTTTTCTTCTGTAATGCCACAGATTGAAGTCAGACATTCAAAACAATCTTTTCGTTGCTGTCGTTCTTGAAATGTAATAATTTATTGAAAAGGAAACATAATTGGACTAAGATTCGGGAGTCATCCAGGCTCATTTCTTGTCTACAAATTTTGACTAAACCACTGGGTTCTCCAGGTTCAGCGTATTTTCACTTCTTAAATCTGGTAAAATTATTTTTCAATTGTTTTCTTCTCCCTCAACTCTAAAATTTAATATTTTTACAAGGTGAATGATTAAATCAATCATGCTGGAAACCTAATATATGGTGATCTATTGTCCTAGGAAACACAGCACGGGTCATTTCCTGGGTCCAATGAGTATCCTCCAGGGTTAGATCCCATGTAGACAATCTGTACACAGGAGGCTTCTTCCCTTGATTTGATTCAGGTACAGTTGTTCACTTTATTAAATTGTTTCTGTTGTTGTAGCTGGGGGCCTTTTTCTTTGGGCTAATAAAGATTCAATTTTGTTATGTAGTATTATATGGAAATTTGAGAACTGGAAAAGAAATTCTGGAGCTTTAAATGGGTCATAGATCAATAAAATAGAACTAGCAGAAAACAACAGTCATCTTAAAACCTGTTTTATTTGTTTGTTTGTTTGTTTGTTTTCATAAATCAGTGCTAATTATTTAGGTCCATTGAGGCTACAAAATATTAATCCCTGCATAATAGAAGATAGTGTTTGATATTTATCAAGGTTTTAAAATACTAATGCATGATTTTAAATCTGATGTAAGATTTTATATTTTACTGGCTATCATTTCTTATAAAGCCAAGTTTCAATTCCAACTAATTCCAAAATTGTTATGCAGTTGAATGTTCATGATGACCTTGAAAAATTAACTACGGAGAAAATATCTAGTTGAACGGTACAGTTTACATTATAACTATTCTTCAGAGAATTTACATTTTCCAGCAAGCCCAGGTAATTATTCATGATGGAAGAGAGGATTATTTTAGGCATCTGTCTTTTCAATTTATGTCTTGAATTAATATATGCCAAGAGACAGAAGTAATTGGAACTATTTCATTGTTTTGAGAGGGAATTAAAAAGTTCACAAAATATCATTCTAGATGCAGTTCTAAGCATTTCCATCTGTATTGTGCTTAGAACCAAATATATCAAATACTAGTATACTAAAGTCTGTGTACTTTCACTGTCCTGCTACTAAATGTTTAGAATGTTCTTTTTGTGTAATTTTTATTCTGAGTCCTTAACTTTCTGTTTGCCGTGAGGTTCACAAATTATCTAATTTGGACACGGCAGTTAATGTTTCCCTTTTTCTCGTAATCTAGTATGTCAGGATAGTTTTTTTTTTGGTCCAAATATATTAATCTGTACTTTTTTCTAAATATTCTGTAACTGTATCTCAAGCTGCAAGTTCTGCTTTGACCTTCCCTGCCTACACTGCAGCATGTTGGAAATCAAGTGTTATTTGAGGTCATTGGCACATCTTTTCTTCGTAGAGGTTCCATGATTATGCTCAGTGTCTAGGACAATAAACACTAAACAAACACGGGTGTACAACTCCGTGCTTGGTACGATTCTAAGGGCATCACGTGCTTTTTTGTTTTTGTTTCTATCAACCTTATGTTAGGTCTGCACCAATATCAACTCCTTTTAAAGATGAGAAGATTAAGGCTAAATAACGTGCACAAAGGCACAGATTAAGTCAGGTTTAGGTTCAAGCAATATTTCCAGTCCCTTGGCCATCACAACTATACTTCCTGTAATGCACTGTATTGTTTACAGGGGCCAAGACAAAAAAGCCAAGAGGGATGGTGAGGCTCTTGATAGACTTTAAACTGTGTAACTGTTAGGTCAACCCAAGGTGACCTGACCCTGTTACAGAGGCATCAAACTCAACAAAGATTCTAGTAGTCCACTTCTCATGGAAGCAGCATGGCATCATGGGGACTGAGCTACTGAGCACAGGGCCTCTCAAAGTTGTAAAATTTCCAAGGTAGAAAAACGGAGGATGGAAGAGATTATGGTTTGGTTGAATATAAGAAATGGATAGAATTTACAGACGAATGAGAGAGGCAGGATTGTACTTCATGATAACAAAGGAAGACAGGAGTCTTGCTATTTGCATCCTTCGCCACAAAGGTGAGTTTCACTTTAGACGTATGAGAATTGTATTGACATAACCTCCACATACTGACGTCAAGCAGAAAACTGAAAATATTCAGTCTTAGGGAATATGTTGGGAATGGCCCTGTGGTTTGGAGGGTCTTTTCCCTACAGATGAAGTTTTCTTATGAAATCTTACAGTGCATACAATATTCAGTGAGTGACAATCCAAGCCTTTCTATTACTGCTGCTCTTGAAAAGCTATATGAAATATGGAAGGAGAGTATACACATTTTCATAAACTGCAGATATTTTCATATTTAGCAAAAAGTCAGGGTCATCAGTTGAGTATCTGTAAGTTAACCAGCAATGCTAGAAACGGACTGGCTATATAGCTTCTGCAATGTTTTACATAAATTAAATCATCTTATGCATATCCATGCACTAAAATAATATATGCATAAGGATAGTCATCCAAATGTTAACATGGGTTAACTTTAGGTTATAATAGTGGGAAAGGGATCCCTGGGTGGCGCAGCGGTTTGGCGCCTGCCTTTGGCCCAGGGCGTGATCCTGGAGACCCGGGATCGAATCCCACATCGGGCTCCCGGTGCATGGAGCCTGCTTCTCCCTCTGCCTGTGTCTCTGCCTCTCTCTCTCTCTCTGTGACTATCATAAATAAATAAAAGATTAAAAAAAATGTTTAAAAAAAAATATAATAGTGGGAAAATGTGGGAAGAGAGTTTCAAGCTATATATATATATATATATATATATATATATATATATATATATATACCTCTATACTGCTTGAATTTTTTAAAAAATGAAGGGTGTATTACTTAAAGAACTAAAATCAGGGGCGTCTGGGTGGCTCGGTCATTTAAGTGTCTGACTCTTGATTTCGGCTCAGGTCATGATCTCAGAGTTGTGGGATCGAGCCCCACATGGGGCTCTGTGCTCATTGGGGATTCGGCTTCTCTTCTCTCCCACTGCCCCTCCTGGGTCACTGCTTGCATGCACCTGCACATACAAATAAATTAATTTAAAAAATTTAAAACCAAGGTAGATTTTGATAAAAGTTGTTAATTTTATCTGGAACATTGGTCACTTAGGTTTAAAATGCTGCATCTTAATTCTTCCTCACCACCTCTGCTCCCAATTTCCAGAATTTGGCAAGATAGACCCCCAAGATCTGCATTTTAACAAGTTTTCTCTATGCTTCTTATGTGCAGTAAATTTGAAAATTATTATTTTAGAGGGCACTATTAGTAAGGATCTAGGGGCAAAATCATTTGGTGGTAAGAGAAGGAGTGACGAAAAGATGTTCACACCAAGGAAGGAAGTCAAGAGTTGTATGGAGAAATTTTGAAGGAAAGAGGAAAGAGATAGGCAATTGCTGTTACGCTAGTAACTGTGCATTGCATTCAGGAATCTTTCATTAATTCAGAAAACAAAATTCTCTTAGAGAATCTATTTTTTTTAACTCTTGGTACAAAGGTTTTTGTTTTAACTCTGTGTAATCGGTGGGACAAGTCTATGTCTAAACCAAAGGCATAGTAGTTCGAGTTACATTGCAACACGTAAGCACCAGGATAGGTTTTCTTTTATTGGTCTTTATTTCGTTTCTCCAATAGACACAGACAGTTTTACATCGTCCACCCTGACCCATAATATCTTCATATCTTTTCCACAAGTGGCAATATATGTATTTTATTCCTATTAATTAAACGGAACCTGATATTTTTGCTGTTTTCAATCTATGGAGGAATTCACGACTTTTAATAGATCAGAGCTCTGCGGATTCTTGTTGGACAGCTGGCATCCGTGTTTATAGCCTTGCAGGGAATGTGCAAACATCTGCGTGTGATGAGTAACTCCATGTGTATTGTAGCTCCTTCAACAGAAATTGTTCAGAAGTTCGAAGAGCTAGTGATAAATAATTAATGAGCACAGAAGCAATATTCTCACTTTATTGCCAGACTTAGAGGAAGCACCCAGTACAAGCTGTAGCCAGGCTTTCCTTTTCCCTTTGTCTTCCCTTCGACTAGTCATTTAGTTGATTGCCATTCTGAAGACCTCCAGGCTTATAACACATCTTCATTTTATCTTGTCTTTAATTCATTTTGTCAAACGAATACCATGAATATTGAAAGCTTCTGTCCTTCAAATGCCACTGAGACATGACTTCTGGAGGCAATAACTTAACTTGGATATGGTGGGTCTGAGCACATCTACTTTTTAATTTTTTACTTAAATTTTTTTCCTGATTTTTTTTTTTAATTTTTATTTATTTATGATAGTCACAGAGAGAGAGAGAGGCAGAGACATAGGCAGAGGGAGAAGCAGGCTCCATGCACCGGGAGCCCGACGTGGGATTCGATCCCGGGTTCCAGGATCGCGCCCTGAGCCAAAGGCAGGCGCTAAACCCCTGCGCCACCCAGGGATCCCTTTTTTCCTGATTTTTAAAGGTTTTTTAGGACATTAAAGAAATGGAAAATTGAAAATGATATAGCAACTACTGGAATAATTCTGTGTAATTTCTACACGAATCTTAGAATCGAAGAATGAATACACAGTAACTTTAAGTCTGGCAACACAGTAGTCCCACAGGTCGGCTCTAATTTGGAATTCTTATAAAAGTTGTAATACCTGAAATTTAATATGGGACTTTATGGATAGAGTGATACAAGCATTGATAAGGAGTTCACTTACTAAAAATAGACTCTTCCAAGGGACTCTGGATAGAACAAATTAAATGCATAGAGTCGACAAAAGGAATTCTATGAGCTTTAATATAAAATACTATTAATTTAAAATGAAAATTGATATTAATTCTATTTTAAAACTTGTACTGTAATAAAATCTGAACTCAGCATGTCCCCCCAGAGTGATAGCTATTGAGACAATAAAAAAATATATATGGAAAGTCAAGCATTTAAATCTTCATGCCAGGCACAGTACATTACATACATTATCTCAGTTAATCTCCTAATAATCTATATAATAGACATCATGTCTGTTTTGTAGATGAAGGCAATGAGGATAGAGGATTATTTACTTTCTTCTGGTTCTCATGACCCATGAGTGCCACAACCAGGATTAATATCTTGGCCTGTTTTCCTCTAAAGTCCATATTCATCCCACATTACTACCCTGTAGAATGCCCGATTTTATCTTATGTGATATTAATACTTTACACTGGGTGACAGGATGCTGTTTCTGGGCGTCAAATATTCCATTACCATTATCTGGCTCACAGGAATAAGATAAAAATGTTGTGCATACTCTCCTGCTAGTGTTAAAGTTTGGAACATTATTTCCAACTATTTTCATTGTCCAGTAACTTTAGTTCTCCCCTATTTTCTCATGGTTATCTATCTATCTATCTATCTATCTATCTATCTATCTATCTATCATCAATCTATGTATCTATGTATCTATCATCTATCAATGTATCTATCATCTATCTATTATCTATCTATGTATCTATCATCTATCTATATATGTATCTATCTATCCATCCTCCATCAACTATTTATCTTTTTATCTAATTTTCTATCGTTTCTCCCATCAGTCTGTAGCTGTGCCAAGTGTTTATGTAACTCTCCTGTTTTCCTAACCCATACTGAATTTATAATGACAGTAAGGACCATATTACATTTATTCTTGTTCTTACTTCAATAACTAGCACAGTGGCATTAAAATTAGTTCAATAGAAAAGAATATAATCCTTTAGTTATGACAGGATTACATTGGAAGGCAGATTGATGCCCAAGATTGTTGTAAATCAGTGAAACAACAAGGGAAATAAGGATTAAAAGGAATTTGCTGCTTCAGTTTTCAGTTTAATGGTATCTTGCAGTTATAAAGGGTGAAATACACATGAAGAAAAAAAAATATGTGACAGAGGAGAAATCATGATTTTTGTGATTTTTTAGATGAAAATCGTCCTTTAGACAGTGGTTTCTGCTGATACTAGTTGTTCTCAATAGAGAAGGACTGACTTAGTGATTTATGCCAGCAACAAACTGTATTTTTTACCTCTTCAATCAGCTTCGCTCCCTTATTTATTTTATTTTTCCTAATGAATGAAAATGTATGGTGGTGGTGGCGTGGAAGGAACAGAAGACAGGAGGCAGAAATCTGAGTTCTAGTTCTGGCCATTCTAATTAGCAGACCTAAAGTCCTGGGTGCCTCCTTCAGCCTCAATTATCCAATGTGGGGATCACAATAAATAATTTTTCTATGAAAAAAATTTAATTTACTGAAAATCAGTGATATGCAGGGACAGAGTAACATATGCGATGGTTTTTATGTCATTGAATAATCACAAAAAGTCATGTGATACATGTTATTCCCAATCCACATTTGATTAAGCTGATTTAATTACCGGAAGTAGCAGAATTGATATTCAAACACAACTATGATCCTGAAGTCGCTGTTCTTCTTTCGCAAGTTATTAGTAAGTTGACTTTTGTTTTGTTTTGTTACTTGTTATGCTTATACAACTGTGTAAGAATGACTACCTAAATTTGAGACAATTGCCTCTACTATTGATTTTTATCAAGCTTACCAGCAACTAGGAATCTTGGCTCTTATTTGTTTTTCATTCAGCTAAACTGTAGCTTCTTCCTTCGTACTTGTCAGTTCATTTTTTAGACCTGATTTCGGGGCTCTGTGTTTATCCCGCTTTCTTCTTAGGCTTCCTCCATAATTCAAATTTGATATGATTATTTTGTCTTATCCAAATTGTTCGCTGTTTCCTCAAAAGCAACATCTTCCAAATGATTAAGATTTTTGAACCGGCACTTTAGGATACATAATCAGACATGTTTTACTATTCAGTAAACTTCTTTTGAGGCAGTATTCCACTAGTTATGAATTCTCCTAACTATTCCACATCTAAATTTCTCCATCGGTGGCCACATAATATTTTGATAGACATTGGTAAAATCCTTGACAAAATCCAGATTATAATCAGGGATGCCAAACTGATAGGCACAGTTGGAATTCATAGTTGTCACAGAGTTTTTGGACCTCAAGGATTTAAAAAAAAAATTCAGTGACTTTAGGAGGGACATGCATTCTTAACTTTCCCTTGGCTTCTGCACTCCATATGGATTTAGTGTTACAGCTCCACACTTTTATGTTCCTGACGTGGCCCCTAAAAGTATTTGAATTTGAGATCACTGAATGGTTCTTCTCATCTATCAGCTTTGTATCCATAGAAGTCTCAGCAATTTTTGGACTCATCTGGGGTTTACCAGTTATCTCCATTCCAAGTACATGCACATACACACACAGATGTGCTGATATTAGAAAATTAATTCTTGATTTTTTCCCCTAGTTAAATATCATAAATACATCCCTGCTTAAATATCACTAGTTTTGGATCTAAGTTCTCTATCTTCCTGAAAGATACGATTCTTTTTTTTTCCATCTCTAATCTTCACATTCCACATAATTATGCAAACATTGGAGTAGGGGATAATAACTTTCCATGTATTTTTTTTTTCAGTGCCCTGGGATTTAATTTCTCCAGACAAGAAAACTTAAATTTCATTTAGAACAGCTAGAAGCAGACCTAAAATTCTGCACTCATCCGGGAATTCAATTCCATCTGAATAATGTATCCTCAGACTGAAAATGGCAGTCTGTCTTTATTCCTGAGGAAGAAAAATGTACAAAACAGGGGACTAAAAAGTGGGACATTGTCATTTCATCATTAGTTACTATTGACCAAGATGACCTCAATGTTCTCAGCCTGACTAAACTTTAGACAGTTTTCTTCCTGACTCTTGGGCCTTGACCTCCCTTTTCTTCAGAGTTTTTACCTTAGAAAACTTGTAACAGTAAATTCTTCCTTTGTCCCTTTGAAATGTAAATCTTCCTCAAGCCTCTCACCAGTTCCACAGCCCAGGAATATCTTTCCCAAGGACCTAGGAGCTGTCTCTTTGAAATGCAATCATCAAGAAAGATAGCACCCTTATCTTCCAGTCTTTCTGGGGAGGAAAAAAAGCATAAATGGCCAAATCACAGTGACCAAACTCCCTGCTATCATGGGTTAGTAGTTTTCCCTTGTTTACCTAGCCCTTAGATGCTTCCTGTTTCAGGAGTTTGCCTCCTGTTTCAGAAGTTAATGAGCTCTCCCTATTGCAATAGTCTTGAAATAAAGTCCTCCTTGTCTGGCATCATTTCCCTTTGGCAACATCAACCTAGCCACACCCGTTGAAAATAACAAAAAAGTCAAACTATCCTTTTAAAAACAGTAGTAACATTCGTGGTACCACTGTTTGTCAGGCTGTTTACTTCTCATATATCTTCCTAGTGATGCCGAAGGAGAAGTTTGGAAAGTCAGCAAATGAGACTCAAGAGTTTGCTCAGTTGCTTAAGACGAAGTAGCAAAGGTAGCTTAAGACAAAGTAGCTAAGCTGCTAACCCAGGGAATTCACTCCAAAATTTACATGTCTCACCATTAGGTTAACCTGCCTAGCTTTAAGAAATATTAAACAGTCTAGAAGTCTTCAACTCAGACTTACTTTTAAAAATCTCCTAAAATATGCCTTTAAAATCTGAGCTGAATGGAGCTCCCAGCTCCTTCCTCAACTACTTCCATTCAGATGGTGTGTTGTTCCTCGCAGAGTCTCAGCCCATGCCCAGCTTTATTTTCAACCTCACAGTCCATCTTTCTCTAGGTTGAGGTACATTTGTCACCTTGCCCCTTCGAGCTCTCACTAACTGGAAAATGACACAGTCCCTTTCTCCAAAGGTTAAAAGCATGTGTTCATCTAAGCAAATTAATGAGGCATAAAAGGTAAATTGCAGCCGCAATCGCAACAAGATCAGATTGCTGATAGGGGAAGTCTTGAGTAGTGATATTGATGACACTGTCTGTGGAATTTATTCTTTGTTGGAAATGACAAAGAGAATAGCCTCATGGGCTCCACTCGACCATCTCAAATACATGGCATTTAAGCTGATCATCACCTACCCTTGGGCCTTCGAGGAACATTAGGTTGCTACTTTTTGCTTTCTCTGTCACCCTGTTCAACTCTTTTATTTTTTTTTAGTAACAATGTTTTTTTGTTTTTTTTTTCCCCCAGAAAAAGTCTCCTAATTTTAAGCATGATACCAGTTTATAAAATATTTTATTCATGTTTTTATCTGGATGCTATTCACTTAAAATACTTCACATAGTGTTTTGTTTTATTAATATTTCGAGGAAATGTTGGATTTTTTCTTTATTCTTCAAAAATATCTATCAATTGGAATAAGGATAGTTTGTATTTCAGTTGGATTTGTAACCTACAGTTAAATGTTTTGGTGACTTTTGGTAAATACTGACTAGTTAAAAAAAAAAAAACACAGAGATGTGTGTGTCTGCCCTCGTGTGCATGTGAGCACACACACACACACGTCCCTACAAACAGTCTAAGATCTACCAGACAGCCTGTCAGTTCCAGAGAGGTAAGCTGATCTTGCTAATATACGCTGTCCCATGTTTAATCCTTTGACACCTTTTGAAGAAATCTCCGTGCAAATAATTGAGAAAGTAGAAAAATGAAAAATTAAATGACTCTTGTTAGGGAAACTTAACTGTAAGTTAAGATCTAGTTTGAGAGGGAAGTGTGAAGCCTCATTTGAAGACAGGAAACTTCCTTCTCTCCGAAAATGCAAGGTACGTTTTCTACTGTGGAATTTAATAAGCTGATATGAATCAGTATCTTAGCATCCTGCCTGGAAGTGAAAAGCAAAATTATTTTTCTGGCCAAAAGGGTGACACATAATTACTCATTCTCAAAAGAAATCATTAACACTACAGCATTTTCAAATGCACATTTGCCTAGACATGATATCTATCTTGGACAGTATTATTTAATGAAGAATATTCCATCATCCTTTGGAATATAACTGAATGTGCAAGTAACCAAGCTCTGAAGAGACGGTCAGTACACTTACTTAGGACTATGTCGTATTTGATATGAGATACAGAAGGTGAGTGAATAAAAAGGTATAATGATCCAGCCCAAATACTTCCCATTTAAAAAAACTATTCAAATGGCAATTTCATGTATTTCATGAATCTTTTCACAGACTTGGCCTATGATATAGGCAATGTCATGCCTTCTGTGTACGTACAAACATACATATGCAAAGTAAAAGAAAAATAAAAGAAGAAGAAGAAAAGAAAGTGAGAATGAAAAGGAAAAATTCTCATTGATGTATATGGAGAATATGTGAAGATGAAGACATGTGGGTAAACACGAATCCAGGCTGCAGAGGCGATATTTTGAATTCTGTACTAGCCAAAGAGAAGGACTTTTGTACAAATAAAAGGGAGAAAATTCATCATTGTGTGGCCACGTTCATGCTTTACAAACCCGCCTGCCCATATTAGCCGTCTCTGCATCATTCCGAACCAGGGACGAGACATTTCAACAGGATATTTCAGACCATAGGCTGCGAGTGTATCCTTACTCGAAATACCACCTTATTCTGAAAACTACTGATATTTTAGTATTAAGTAAGCAGAAATCCACTATGATAAATCAGATATCTTGATTATTCAAGTTCAAGTGAATATTACAGTGAACTGCAATAACCTACCCTTATATTATAACTTCTGTTCCCAGGACAGAGGTCATAAATATTTGATCAATTTTTAAAGCTTATCCTAAATATATTTATTTGTAATTCAACATCGGATACCTAGTTTTTGCCATGGATATAATAATCCTCATAAATGCATAGATGCATGAAATGTGAATGGAGGCCTACGAAGTCTCTAATAAGACAGATGTAACATTAAAAGAAAAAACTTAGAAGTGATTATGGCATTTAGAAAATGAGTAAGATTAAGAAAAGAAGACATTAAAAAAAAAAGAAAACAAGACATTGTGTGGAGCAACTGATTTATACCGACTTTGAGAAAAACTTCATATCTTAATCCAAGTTTCTGTCATTACTTTGTATTAGGAATTAACATTAAATGTTTCGTAAATATTCTTGTTTAGTTTTTGTGTGTATGTGTGCTTGCTTTCTAGCCTTTACGTTATTGCTTTACACTAATAGCATTTTCTGGTCAATTGGGCAAAGCCTAATCTCCACAGGTTTCTGAAGAATCTGAGGGATTATCATTGCACTATGTTGGCAGAAATCCCACACAGGCTCACTCCTGCATGGCGAGAGAACATTCTGGCAGGAGGGATGGATGGGGTAGGGAGGTGGAAATAGAAGGAAAACTAGGAAACCACTGACACAGGACCATTCACAAGAGCTCATTTTAGAGCAAATATTTGGAATCAAGCTGTTGAAATGGGTTCACAATTCACAGCTCAAGTGATTATTACTGAAGAGTTTGTAAGGGAGCCTCTTGTTATTTTCTTCCTAAAAAAAGGTTTTGTTGCCTTTAGTCCACAGTGGACATTCCACTTTATCTCTTGATGCTGCCGGATGGGGGCCGGCCCCGGGGAGGACCTCCGGTGGGGGTCCCTGTGCCATACTTGGCAGAGGAATGGGGACAGGTATGGGCAGCGGGTGACTTCCCCTCAGCCGTTTAGGACTCTGTTGCTCCCTCTGGGTCTCAGTTTCCCCATCAGGCCTGTGTGGGGAAGCAGGGGCAGCAGTCTGAGAGCACCAGGACAACCGTCAGGGCCAGGGCGAGGCCTGCCTGGGTTTCTTCCCTCAGGGGCCCCAGTGGGCACACCTGCACCTGCGCACCTGTGCACCTGCACATCTACGCACCTGCCAAGTGCCCACACCGGAGGCCAGCACTGTGTCTTGGTCCTCCCGCCAGATGGGAAGAGACACCTGCACCTGGCTCAGCTCCCACTCGCCCACAGGTGGCTCGCTTCCGGCAGGTCCCGGGTGCATGAGCACCACCTCCAGGAGGGTCAACAGGTTCTCCAGCGGGCGCGGTTCCACGGGGACGGGTTGGTCCTGGGGACGGAGCCTGGCTGATTCATGAGTGTGCACAAGGTCGTTCCACCTGTCAGACCCGGTGGAGGCCAGGCCCCAGGACGGAAGCCACCAGCCCCTCCTTCTGGGGACCCTATGAGGGCCCCTTGCTGTGGGCGGGGTGCATGGCCCGCAGGCTGCAAGGGACACTTTAAAAAAATCTCATTTTAGTCAAATTGTGTTGAAAATATGATAATGGTGCTGACTAACAGAAAACAATTTAAGCAAAGCCCTCATGTGTACCCAAAAGGAGAACATGCTCAGAACTTGTTTACAAGTATTTTATCTTCTACTTAATCATTAAGTTTTACTCATTGTCTAAAATATGCTGACACTCAGCACTGAGTATGCTAACTGCCTTTCTTAATTGAATTCTTACAACAACCCTATGAGGTCTGGATTGGGGGTTAAACCCATTTCAAGATGGGCAAGTGGAGCATGGAAAAGTAAGGGTTCCAAGGAAACACAGAAAGTGATGCACAAACCCACTCAGTTTTACTCCAGAACAACGTATTCTTAACTGATCTGCTAAATGGTAGCAGATTTCAAATGGAATTCCTAGGTTTGAAATAAACATTATTTTCTTTCATTGATCCACAAACTACTTAGAATATTAAACCATATATTAAAATGAGCATAATAGGGACGCCTGGGGGGGGGGGGGGGGCGGGTCAGAGGTTGGGCGTCTGCCTTTGGCTCAGGACATGACCCCTGGGATCGAGTCCCATGTCGGGATCCCCGCAGGGAGCCTGCTGCTCCCTCTGCCTGTGTGTCGGCCTCTCTCTCTGGGTCTCTCAGGAATAAATAAAACTTAAAAAAACAAAAAAAAAAAAGGCCAAATCTGGGCCAGGGCAGTCGGAAAGCAGCTCAAGATTCCGGGGCTGCTGTGGAGCCGGTGAATCGCTTCCCCAGAAACCTCGTGGGCGTGCGCGTGGCGGAGGGAGGCCGGCGGGGCTCCCCGGGTCCGCCTGGGTGCTCACTCCGGGTCCGGGTCCGGACGGGCTTTGGGGCCTGGGTCCGCCTCTTACAGCGTCGTGTCCCCTCCCTGCTTGAGGCTGGGCCGGCCCTCCCCGCGGCCCCGTACCGTACCCGGGGGCAGCCGTCCTGCCCTGCTGTCTACGCAGCCGGATGCCGGCAAGGGGTAAGCGCGCGAATTGACAAGTGGATGTGCAAGGGCACAGCGAGTATCCTGTCCGTGCAAGCCCAAGCTGCTCTCTCTGCGTTCCACGCGCGACCCACTCATGACCGGGCCGGTGTAGACAGGACTTTTTCTTTATCGCGGCGGCAATCAGGTGCCCCGAACGCCGCCCGCCTGGCCCTCGGGGCACGTATGGAAACATCGGATCCCGGGCAGCCTGGGTGGCTCAGAGGTTTAGCGCCGCCTTCGGCCGGGGCGTGATCCTGGAGACCCAGGGTCGAGTCCCACGTCGGGCTCCCTGCGTGGAGCCTGCTTCTCTCTCTGCCTGTGTGTGTCTCTCATGAATAAATAAGTATCTTTTAAAAAAAAAAAAAGAAAGAAAGAAAAGAAAGCATCTGATTCGGTCCAGAGTAACACCTGACTTTTTTTTTTTTTTTTTTGGATTTTATGTATTTATTCATGAGAGACACAGAGGCAGAGACACAAGCAGAGGGAGAACCAGGCTCCCTGCGGGAAGCCCGACGTGGGACTCGATCCCGGGACCCCTGGGGTCACACCCGGGCCGAAGGCGGCACTAAAACGCTGGGCCACCCCGGCTGCCCGACACCTGACTTCTGTGTGGGGTGCAGAGCTTTCCTTCCCAGCCACCTGCGGCCTAGGGGGGGCTGTAGGCGGGACCGAGAGGAGGGCTGGGAGGCAGGGATCTCCTACCCCCGGCTCTCCTATCCGCAGGCTGTCCTACCCCCGGGTTCTCCTATCCCCCCGGCTCTCACACCCCCAGGCTCTCCCACCCCCCACCCCCCCCCGGCTCTCCTACCCCCGGGCTCTCCCACCCCCATCTCTCCCACTGACGGGCTCTCCCACCGACGGGTTCACTCCTTGCAGGCAGGCGCCGGGTTTCACCTGCTGCCTACCACGGGCCAGCAGCTTCTCGGAGCCCCCGCCCCCTGTCTTTCTGCGGGGACGTATTTCCTAGGAGAGGTCGCAGCCCCTGAGGCTCTGGCGTACCTGGAGGGGGTCCCTGGGGGCCCTCTGGGATTTGCTCCTGTGCCCCCCCCCATCCTGGTCAGCTCAGCGGGGGAGGCTGAGCTCTGTGACACCCCCCCCTCCGTCATCCCTGCGCAGGTGCTGTCAGCCGGGCTTGGGTGGGGGGACTTCCCTGGACGGTCCCTCACCGGCCTGTCTTCCTTCCCGCCACGTATCAGCAGGGACGTCTCTCCACGCGCGCCCCTCTCCCCGCGGGCGGCCCCGTCTCTTCTCCCGCGGGCGGCCCCACAATCTGTGTGCCGTGTGCACGAGGAGGCTGCCTCCCGGAGCCCGGGCACCGGATGCCACGGCCTGGCCGGCGCTGCTGCGGCTCTGGTGCCCCCTCCCAGCAGGCGCCCGTTACACCCTGATGCCCCCCAGTACCCTGAGGCCCCCGGCACCCCGAGTCGCCCATCCCCCTGCACCCGAGGGCTTGCACAGGCGCCCCCCGCCTGGCGCCCTGCTACGGAGGGACGTGTCCGTGATGCCCCCGCGTGTCCACAGAGCGCACCCCTCTACCTGTGTCCCCGCCCCCCGCAGCCCGGTGTGCGGGAGAGCTCCGGGGCGGCTGCAGTGTCACGTCGGGGGGGGGCCTCGGGGTGCCAGGGGGGCCTCGGGGTGTAAGAGGGGGAGCCCCGCACGACCCGGTGCAGGTGTGTCGGAGAGCTCCGGGGCTGCTGCCAGAAGCGCTTCCCGCTCGTGGAGCCGTGTCCTCGTGTCCCGTGGGTTCACAGCGGCGGTCAGGTGGGTCCAGGTGGGGACCAACTGTAGCGGGGGTGGGGGGGTGCCCCTGGTGATGTTGTACTGATCTACTAGATTTTAAATGGTAATTGTAAGTCACGGAACCCCCAAAAGGCCTTATATTTTTATCAAATAAGTCCTTAGCTTTGTTTAAAGAAGGCATTCCATACGTCTTTATTTATTAACGTCACAGGAGGTTTTCCTTTGCAATTTTTTTTTTCCCACCTCACGTGGCAGCTTTCCAAGAGCCAGCTCTGGTGCTACCTGCTACCTGCTACCTGCGGGTGGAGGAGAGGGCCCGGCATCTGGGTGGTATGGTCAAAAGCTGCCTGAGCCCTCACAAGCTGAGACTTTGTGTTTCGGCTTCAGGTTCTGTGTTTAAAGGAGGGAGGAGGGGGAGCCCTGGGGGGCTCAGCAGTTGAGGACCTGCCTGCAGCCCAGGGCGTGACCTGGGGGTCCCGGGTTCCAGGCCCACATCGGGCTCCTTGCCTGGAGCCGGCTTCTTCCTCTGCCAATTACTCTTCCCTTAAGGTAAGATGTTCCACTCTGAGCATTTCCTTTCTTTCTCTAAGATTTTATGTATTTCTCCTGGAGAGACACAGAGAGGCCGAGGGAGAAGCAGGCCCCCTGCATGGACCCCCACTGGACTGGATCCGGGACCCGGGGTCACGCCCTGGTCGGCGCAGGTGCTCCACCCCTGAGCCCCCCTTCTCTCCCCTCCCCGGGGCGCCCCAGAGTATTTTCCATGAATATGTGCTGGTAATTTCTTCCTCGGAGAATAAGTGACCTCTCAGTCCGTGTCCCCAACCTGCACAGGGTCCCATTAGGTAGCCGTGACTCGTGCGCATCGTTGCATGGGGCGCCCATGGAGACTCCTCCTGGGTGCCAGCCGGGGTCACCGGGCCCACCCAGGGCACCCTGGCCGCTGTCCCCTCCCCGCTGGGATGCTCCGGACCGGGCAGGATGGGCAGAGAAGCCAGGCATCCGCTCGCTCAGCGAAACTGGGACGTGCCGCCGTGTGGGCCCGAAGGGAACCTGAGTGTGACCAGCCCCACGTGCATGTGAGCAGGGGAGTGACCTGGGCCAGGACAGCAATGTGGGGGCCTCCGCCTGCAGTGAAGTTATGCAAAAATATGGGCGGCCAAGCCACGAGCAGCTGCGGCTGAGCATTTCCATCATTTTTGTTAAATATCCTGCAAATGATGCGGCTGCCTGTACGGGGAGATTGCATCAAAATGAAGTGTGTGCACGAGGAAAATATTAATGACTCCTCTCCATGTACTGGGCTCTAGATAATGCAGCTGTTTTTAGCCTCCAGCTGTGCAAATGACTTACTTTTTCTGGGAGAAAAAAGAAGACTTCCTGTTTAGCTTTATTTCCATCTCATTTATGGTTTACTTATCTTCCCTTGCCTTAGTTTCCAGACGTCCGTTTGGGGAGCATCCCCACTGTCCCCACGGCCTTCTCCCGCGACAGGAGCCGGGGCATGGAGGCCACATCTGGGTCTCTGGGGATGCGTTCCAGCCCCAGAGGTGGCCGCCTGCAGAGGAGCCCGTTGGGGCCCCAGGGCCTCGGGTCCGGGTGACACAGGCCGCATTGTGCTGCTGCTGCTGCTGCAGTCCCGGCTGCCCCGAGGCCGGGAGTAGGAGGTGAAACCAGTGCCCGCCCCAGTTCTCACCAAAGTCCGACCGAACGTGCCCAGAGGTGCCTAAACCAAGGCCATCTCTTGTTTTTGAGGAATAAATAGGAGCAACGCGGGCGGCAGGAGAGTGTGTGCTGGAAGCAGCAGGGGCCGCCAAGGGACATCCAGGCAGAGCACCAGAGAAGGGCAGGCACACTTGCCGTCGGAAGTGGCCAGAGATGGGAGTCCTCTCCCTCCCCAGCTCACCAACCATCACGACGGTCCTTCCAAACCCGACAGACGTGGAAAACTGAAGTGCAGGGAGGTTAAAGACCGCCCAGGATCACACAGCTTCCGAGTCACCCCGGCTCTGAAGGTCCAGTAACACCTGCCAGAGTGGAAGGGCGCTGGGAAGAGTAACGAGCCCTAATAACCAGCAGGAATGGGGAGCAGGGAGCAGCTGCTTTCGCGGAGATGAGTTTTACTCATTACTCAGAGTCCCCTAAGGCCTGGCCGTGAAACACCCCTTCCTCCCGAGACACCTGCCGTGGCTCCCAGGCCCTGGTGCTTGCTCATGGGAGCCTGCTCAAAACAACGTGGGGACAGGCCTGGAAAATGAGACACGCGATGGGAGGATGTGGGGAGGGAGGGGCCCAAGGGCAGATTTCGAGGAACATAAATGCCCCGAGAGAGAAGAGAGTCTGGCATGTTCTGGTCTCTGCCTGGGGTCCCGTTTAGCTCCATTCGCAGAGACCCTGTCTGTGCTGTTCCCACACCCCTAGACCTCAGAACCGAGAGGGACTGACACAAAGAGAGGGCTCCGTAGCCACGCGTCGCACGAATGCATGAAAACCAGCATGAACAGGGACACCTGGGGGGGCTCAGCGGTTTAGTGCCACCTTCGGCCCGGGGTGTGACCCTGGGGTCCTGGGATCGAGTCCCTCATCGGGCTCCCTGCATGGAGCCTGCTTCTCCCTCTGCCTGTGACTCTGCCTCTCTCTCTCTCTGTGTCTCTCATGAATAAATAAACAAAATCTTAAAAAAAAAAAACCAGCATGAATGAAAACTGAGCAATATCTGGGCCCTGGGTATTGGTGAACGGACGTCAAATCCCACCGAAACGGCATTGGGCAGGGGGACGACCTGAGCATTTAAAATGAGAAAACTTCTTAATTCACGAATTTGTTCATGATTAGCCTCGCTTCTTTGTTCGTATTTTATTGTACCCAGTAGCCTCATGCTGTTCACTTGGCTTCAGAGACCTTGTGTTTTTCCAGACAAACATACGCTCGTTACAAAGGCCATTTCTAGCCTTTCACGAATGAATGGGGAATAATGCCAATATTTGACAACTTCATTTCATCGGCTGTTCATCTATGTAAAAGTTATTAGGATCATTTATTTCTAAATATATTCTGGATTGATAGCTAAATCAAACTCAAATAATTGTCAAATTGGCTACAGATACACTGTAATAACTTCAGCGCCCCTCATTACCCTCTCTACAGACATGCGCTTGGACTAACTCAAGTTTTATGTTAGATAATAATCTGTCTTCAGTATAAACTGTAATTATATGTAATTGTGCTCTCTGGGATATGAGAACTAACAGATTCACTGGAAATCCACAAATAAAATGCCTGACATCCATTTTGCCTCCTATTTTGATGCTTCTCAACCTCACCGCTGCTCTAGGCATGTCTCGTGTTCCTTCACCCTGTGATTCCTTCACCCACGGTTTTACTCATGTTAAAACCGTTGGACAATGGCACAAAATGTGGCCAAGATTTTTTTCGATTTTTCGATTTTACTTTTCAGTGCAATCAGCGGGCATCGGTCATAATTCCATGAGAGTCCGCGGGACTAGTCATTATTAGGAGCACCAGGCTGTACGCTGGCAGTTCCACCTGCATCCCTTCAGGTGAGCACTTGTCACCCTGAAATCAAATCCCGTGGCTGCAGCGTATAGTCTGCGGGGATCGGCGTCACAAAATACCGAAGACCGAGTGGCTTGAACAACAGATCCAGGCCCAGGATGTCAGCAGGTTTGATTTCTTCAGAAGCTTCTTTCCTCGGCAGCAGAGGGCCGTCTCCTTCCCGTGTCCTCCTGTCTGTTGAGTCTGTGTCCTCATCTCCTCTTATAGGGACACCAGTCATATTGGCTTGGGGCCCACCCATATGGTCTCCTCCTACTTTAGCTACCTCTTTAGGGACCCTGTCTCCAAATACAGTCACATTATGAGGTACGGGGCGGGGGTCAGAAGAGAATACATGAATTTTGAAGAGACACGGTTTGGCTTATGACAATACCATTTCCTTGTGATATATCCCCTAGAATAATCTCGACAGCTGTGCTGTATTGTTTCCAGATGTAATCAAGGGTTCCTCACACTCAAACAAGGATCTCTGCCACAGGCAGATGACTCTGGCAGTTTATGGGGCAGATAAAGTGAGGAAATCAGTGGGTCGATAGTGTTGCTGCTGCAGAGGACAGACATGTGGCTTTGATGGAGTCCTTATACACTAATTAGGTCTGTGTGCACGTGTTTGTGCATGTGGTTTTTAATCTGAACAACCAACATCAAAAGTGGTTTTAAAAATCCTGTTGTCCGGGTGGAAAAAAAGAAATCGAGGCTCATAGAATTTACCTATCACGTACAATGGCGAGATGATTGGTCATGAAGCTAGGATTAAAACCCAGATTTCTATAATCTGAAGATCGTTAAACTGTTGCCCGTCTCCCTAAAGACTCAGCATGGTTTCTGAATGAGCCTTTGAGAAAACGATTAAATGAGAATCTCTTTTCTTCTTTTGTATCTGTAGACAATAACCCGGTGCTCCTCCTGAATTTATAGAGGTGACTCACCGGAGGAATTTGGTTCAGGTAGACTGAGCCAAATAATGTAAGATCTGAAATCCTACCCAGAGAGCAGTGCTTGGACCGCCTGGGCTTACCCGTGATGGTATTGGCGGAATGCTCATGCATCTTAAAGCTGTGCTAATTTAGAACCATTCAACTTAAATACAATCTCTGTTACAAATACAGTTTTCGTCCGCTCGTCTGTAAATCACATCTGGCAAAAAGAGCCAGATGGTTTTCCCCAAATTTGGAAAGTACACATCTAATGGCTTAGCATACACAAATTCCTGCGAGGACCTGTGAGAGAAGTCCTAAGGGACAAGACAGTTATCCTATAGTCTACGAGAGATATAACTAGAGGTTGGGAGGCTGCCCACCCAAGGAGACCCACACCATGACTTATTTTTGGAAACACTGATGTTGGTGACTCAAGCTGAGATGTTAAAATTGCTCCTTATTTGGGCAGAGATACTTGGAGCATCAGAGGTACATTGAACAAGAGTCGCCAATTCTAATTGTGTTGGGTAGGCCAGGAGTTTTGTATAAAACGACATGCTATCAAATTCTTTACTTCGTATTATATTTATAACCAAGTATCTTGGAGCAGCCCCAAAACAATCTTGACAACTGTTAAAAAAAAAACAAACTATTAAGACTGGAAGCTCAGAAAGGATGACTTCTGTCATTAAACAAAAAGTGACGGGACAGGAAATTATTTGCAAAATAACCGAACAATGCCGTAGCAAAAATCAAGATGGAACAAAAATATCATCATCTTGAATCAGATGCTCTTACTCTATGATATTTATATCCCCACAGTTTTCCTTGATTTAAACCTCAGCCTAGAAGGTTAAATTGAGTTTCCCGATCTCCCTCAGAAAAGGGCAAGGCTTGGAAAACAAAACTTATTTTTGAGATCTACCTTAGGAATGTATCATGATCACAATATTTACAATCACAAAGAATTACAGTAAATGTTATGCAATGTTTAAGTGGATTGACTGGACTGTGTATGTAGGAGACATTATATTTTAGTTCTCCAAAGCACGGTTTGTATGTACATTTACGTTTTTTTGGTCGTGAGAGGCCACTAACTTCTCATATTGTTAGATGGCAATGGAATGAACTCCTGATAAAGGCAATTATTTCACAGACCAAGTCCATAGAGAAGAAAGACAGAAAACACAGAAGGGGAAGCTATATAAATTGTGTAACTGTGTTTTTTCCATGTTAAAAATATATATATTGGTATATAAAAATAATATTTATAAAAATATATATTTGTATATAAAATAATATTTATAAAAATATTTCTAAAAATAAAAATATATATTTGCATATAAAAATATATTTATAAAAATAAATATATTTTTATATGTAAATATTTATATATATACACACATACACGGACAAAAATCATGATAGAAGAAATCAAATAGTTATATTTTGCTGAAATTTTGTATTATTTTGAATCAGCATTGGCCGTCCTGTAACAGTGGTCTAGGCCATTAGAATAAGGAAAGCTTTTAAGGTAAAGGTGTGGTGCTTGGGGAAGCTCTCTTTTACGTCAGCTGTGCTCCTTCGCATGTCACACAGTAACGATCATTTTACGATTATATCTGTACATTTACGTACACTTAACAAAAAACATTTTAAGAGTGAAATGTGCCACCGACTACCCTGAAGGATTTTAGTTTTGCTGGAGCATCTTTCTGTAAATTACTGCAATACTTGGACCCATCATGTTTAAATTACCAAATGAACAAAGAAATAACACAGTGCGGAGGAGGGGCTTCTTTTTCCTCGTGGAATACACAATCGGGGTGTATCCTGTGGGTAGAATCAGAATTCAATGACAGATAACAAGACTTTCAACAGAGGAGGACCCAGGACTCTTGCACGAGGTGTCCCCTGAAGGTCTCACCGACCTTGGGTGCCCAGTAGCCATATTCACGGGCCTCGATCAGACAATAGGAGTAAAACACACCGACAGGTTTATCTTAAAACACCTAAGTTTATTTAATGTAAACTTGGTAGGTGTCTACAGTAGGTGCTCAGTAGGTGTCTTGATATAAACTCGTCGCCGTGTTTTGCTCCTCTTTGCCTCAGATCAGTCATGCCACCCCCCGACCCTGAGTGGTCCTGACAGATCACAATGGTGATCTGGTAGAAACCAGATGAATAGAAACAATGTAGAAACAATGGTAGAAACCATTGCTCCTCTTTTAAATGTGAGAAGATCCGAGTTTCCAGACGATTTACTGACGATCACAGGGCTCTTCTGCGGCACAACTGGCATTGCCATCCGCTCTTGTTTTCTAGTTTGAGGCTTGAACTCCATCACAAATTAGTTCAAAATAAATCACAATCGGTTTTACAGTCATCTAATACGTTGATTTGGTCCTTCTGCAAGGTTGCTCTTGAATTATTCTTATTATTTTTTAGACCCAAGGTTCTTTTCATTCAATGACACTCAGAAGCCATTTCTCCGATTCCCTAGCCCAACTGTTGAGTAATTGGTTGACCCGTAGCAAACCCGCAGACGTAGAAACAAAGAGCAAAACTGCTGGGGGAAAGTGGTTGGCATCTAAATTATAGCTTAAGTGGTTTTTAATCCAGTTGTTATTTTCCTAACCAATGAATTGTCTTTGTTCGTAAATCTAAAACTGACGTTTCCGGTGTGTGGACTCTTTTGAGAAGTTATTGTTTAAAAAATTCTGCTCAAACAGGACGCGTATCCAGCACATGAAATCATCTGCTGCTGTGAATAGACCTGAGATCTGGCCACCATCGTTTGGTCACTGAAAGATGCTAATTGAGATTTAAAATTTTATTCAGTGTCCGTCACAGCGAGAACAGATATGCCAGAGTGGATGAATTTAATTTTAGCAAACACAACGGGAAAAAATAAATGATGGAATATGTGAGCAACGCAGACAAATGGAGAAACGTCTCAAAGCGAAGGGTTTTCTCTGTTCTAGATGCTAAATTTAACCGCAGTTCTCTAAGATTTGTTGGATGCTCTTGTTGTGGTGTTTTATGTTTTGTCATAAACTTTAGTTTTGCTATGCTAAGCTACCTGCTCATAGGACTGCTTTTCTGTGCAAAACTAAGGTGTAGAATTTGTGACTAAATCATCACATAATAGTCCACCCTCAAACCAGAGCATCTTAGCTTTTTACGTGAGTTGTGATGACCTCATTCATGCTGCTCCGAAAGAAAGTAAATTAATCAAACTTTAATTGTCAAGGTGCTTCCTAGGAAATGGACGTGATGAAATGAATATTAATCCATCTTATATGCATTTTGCAGCCAAACATCAAACCTTCCCATTTCACCGTTTGGATGAACAATGTATGAGGCAAAAAAAAAGGGACAAGTAATAGCTTGATACCTTTCTAAAAGGTAATTTTTAAAATTCTTGATTCTTAGAAATATCAGACTTGCTTAAAGGCATGAGATCTTGGGTGGTGCGTTTGGCTGAGCGGCTAACTCTTGGTTTGATCCTCAGGTGATGATTGCATGATGCTCTCTCTCTCTCTCTAAAATAAAAAATATTAAAAAGACTGAGATGTTACATTAAAAAAATATGAATGAAAACCTGGAATATATAACTATCTAGAAAGAAGACTGATTTCATAATGGAAATCATGGTAAGAGAATTGTTTTTTTAATATATAAAAAAATTATTTATTAGTCAAAGAGAGGCAAGGGGAGCAGCGGGGGAAAGGGAGACACACTCTGCCGGGGGATGTAGGCATGATGGCAGGACCCTGGCAACCGCCCTGAGATAAAGGCCCACACGCTCCCCGACGGAGCCACCCGGCGCCAGATCCTGAGAGAATTGACTTCATCCCTTGCTGAGAACCAAACGAATCCATTTCACTCCCGTGATGACCTAACACAACGTCATCCATTTGTTCACTTACGGGCATCCTAGCAACACCTCTGGAGGCCTACGAGGACCCAGGCCCGGGGTGGGCAGCGCACGACCCTCTGCTCAGGTCCCAGGACAGGTGCCTCCTCGTAGAAGACCGAAGGGGCCGTGAGGAGTCCAATGGAGCTGTTCCCGAGGCGGGTGCTTCCTCTGCTCCCCCAGGAGGGGGATCCCGGTGAGCCTGGGGACCAGGAGAGCCCACCGCCACCCCCAGGGATAGCAGGGGCTGGTCCGCGGTGCTCATGGTGGTTACTACTGGGGACCAGGCCTACCGGGCCCAGAGGACTAGGAGGGGGATCCAGGTGGGCCCACCCACCCCCACCCCCACCCCCACCCCCAGGGAGAGCAGGGGCTTATGGTGGTTACTGCTGGGGACCAGGCCTCCAGGGCCCAGAGGACCAGGAAGGGGATCCTGGTGGGCCGAGAGACCAGGAGGGCCCACTGCCACCCCCAGGGACAGCAGGGACTGGTCAGCAGTACTTATGGTGGTTATTGCTGGGGGACCAGGCCTCCCGGCCCAGAGGACCAGGAGGGGGACCAGGTGAGCCTGGGGACCAGTAGTGCCCACCCCCACCCCCAGGGACAGCAGGGGCTGGTCCGCAGTGGTTATGGTGGTTATTGCTGGGGACCAGGCCTCCGGGGCCCAGAGGACCAGGAGGGGGATCCAGTTGAGCCGGGGGACCAGGTGGGCTCAACCCCACCCCCACCCCAGGGACAGCAGGGGCTGGTCTGCAGTGGTTATGGTGGTTACTGCTGGGGAACAGGCCTCCCGGGCCCAGAGGACCAGGAGGGGGATAGTAGCGACAGTGGTTAGGTTCACATTGAAAAACATCCCTATTCTCCTTTATCCTGCGAGTGTGTGAAAGTATTTTCGGGACCTGGCATCTTCACAAGCCCCAAGGGTTATTCCTAGAGGCGCCAGAGGCTCCAGGTTTCTTGGGAGAGTCTTGGTTTAGGGCCGCGGCTCAGGTGTTAGCGACGCGACCTCCTTGTCCGCTCAGGAGTCTCAGGCTTTGGGCAATAACCCGCAGCATCACCTACGTGAAGCCCACGGAAAAACAGAGAGGTATTTTTTTTCTTAATTGTTATTTATTTGTTCTATTGATATTTTATTTCTGTGTTTGAGAGGGAGGGAAGAGGGAGGGAAGGGGAGCAGAGGCGCAGGGAGAAGCAGGCACCTGCCCCTGGGGCGACCCCGAGAAAAAACATCCCCAAGAAAGATGTTTTTAGGCCCCCAGATGACCTGAACGCTTCCCCTTTCCGAGGCCCTTCCCCTTCCCAGCCGCACAGCCAGGGAAGCCCCGGGCCGCCCCCCTGAACCTGCCAGCAGGTGGCCGGGCGTTCCCGGGGGGTGGGGGGGGTGGGGGGGCGGAGCGCAGAAGGCCAGCGCCCCGGGGCGGCCACCTGGGGGCTGGGGCCTGGGGCGCACAGGTGCGGCCATCAGGAGCACCAAGCCTGGGGACCAGTAGTGCCCACCCCCACCCCCAGGGACACCCCCGGGAACGGGGACCTCGGACCTCCGGCCCGAGGTCAGATGGTGCAGGCCGGGCAGTAGGAAAGGTGCTGCAGCAAGTGGCACTGGGACTCGGCCAGTGGGAGCTCGGAGCCATGGTCCGGCTTGCCCAGGTGCACAGGAACACGCACTCACGCGGGCTAACCGCCGGCCTAGGTTGGGGTACAGGGATACAGCACCTGAGGCTGCACCTGAGGCTGCACCTGCTGCCCCCGGGCACCAGGTGGACCCTGCAGCTGGGGACTTGCAGGCCTCCCCGGGGGCCTGGAGCCAGTAGGGTGGCTCTCCCAGGGCGGCTCCCCCAGGGCGGCTCCCCCACGCTTATTAACTTACGAAGGAAAGACCTCAAGTGATTGGGGTCGCGGAATACATTGCCAAGTTAAGATTGAGCCTAATGTAAAAAGAAAAAAAAAAAAAAAGATTGAGCTTAATGGGTTTGGTTTTTTTCCCCCCAAGAAACTATTACACAAAGTCTGAATCAATTGTTGGGTCTTCGCTAAATCCAATACCAAGCAGACACAACAGAGGCACTTTTTTTTTTAAGATTTTTATTTATTTATTCATGACAGACAGAGAGAAAGAGGCAGAGACACAGGCAGAGGGAGAAGCAGGCTCCATGCAGGGAGCCTGAGGTGGGACTTGATCCTGGGTCTCTAAGATAATGACCTGAGCCAGGGGCAGGTGCTCAACCACTGAGCCCCCAGGCTTTATTTATTTATTTATTTATTTATTTATTTATTTATTTATTTATTTATTTATTTTAAATTTTATTTATTCATGAGAGACACACAGAGAGAGGCAGAGACACAGGCAGAGGGAGAAGCAGGCTCCATGCAGGGAGCCCAAGGGAGGACTTGATTCCAGGTCTCTAAGATCATGACCTGAGCCAGGGACAGGTGCTCCACTGCTAAAGCCCCGGGCATCCCCCGGGTCTTATTTACTTATTTATTTATTTATTTTAAATTTTATTTATTTATTCCTGAGAGACACAGAAAGAGAGAGAGGGGCAGAGACACAGGCAGAAGGAGAAGCAGGCTCCATGCAGGGATCCCGGTCTCTAAGATCATGACCTGAGCCAGGGGCAGGTGCCCCGCCGCTGACAACCCCCTCCCCCTGGATCCCCCCAGGTCTTGTTTAAACCTCTGAGCCACTAGTTCTGTGTGTCCCACCTCCGGCCCACGGCTCCCCTTCCTCCCCCCGGGCTTGGTGCTCCTGATGGCCGCACCTGTGCGCCCCAGGCCCCAGCTCCCAGGTGGCCGCCCCGGGGCCGCTGGCCTTCTGTGCTCCCCGCCCCCCCACGCCCCGGGAACGCCCGGCCACCTGCTGGCAGGTTCAGGGGGGCGGCCCGGGGCTTCTCTGGCTGTGCGGCTGGGAAGGGGAAGGGCCTCGGAAAGGGGAAGCGTTCAGGTCATCCGGGGTCCTAAAACCATCTTTCTTGGGGACCCCTGGGTGGCTCAGCGGTTTGGCGCCCGCCTTTGGCCCAAGGCGTGATCCTGGAGTCCCGGGATCAAGTCCCGCGTCGGGCTCCCTGCATGGAGCCTGCTTCTCCCTTTGCCTGTGTCTCTGCCTCTCTCTCTCTCTGTCATATGAATAAATAAATAAAAAATATTTTAAAAAAAGAATAGCTTAAAAAACATCTTTCTTATGGGAATATTAGAAAGTCTTATTTTCAGGGAATAAATGGACAGGGAAGTTAAAAAAAAATGGGAAAACCAGTGTCTACTTAGTAGGCCGTGAGCCTAGACCTCGGACACCCGAGAATAAGCCGCTTCGGCTCCTGTTGGACTAAGTCCAAGTCAGAGAGAACGGACCTGCCCGATTTCCAGACGCATCGTGGCCTTGCGTGGGCTCGTCCTGCTGCGTGGTCGTCACTGCGGGTGGGCCCTTGTCACGTTCAGGGCTGCGAGGTATCCCCGCGAATCTCAGTGCTGTGGGGGGAGGCGGGTACATGCGGCGGGGCGACCGCGGGGCCACGGGGCAGTGGGGGGAGCCGTCCACTGCTCAGGGCGGGCCCCTCTGCGCCTCCACCGTGGCCTCCGGGATTGCAGGCCCTCCACCCCCCTCTCCTGCGCGCCCCTGCACTCCTTCCCTCCCGTCCACTGCTCAGGGCGGGCCCCTCTGCACCTCCACCGCGGCCTCTGGGGTTGCAGGCCCTCCGTCCCCCGTCCGCCCGCACAACCCCCCACAACCGGCGGCCACTGCGCAGGTGCAGCTAGGCAGGAGCCCACAGCCCACGTGTCCCGGCCCCGAGGCAAGCGTGTGGGGGTGACGGTGCGCCCCAACTGTGCTCCCCGGCCCTTCTCCCCTGCCCGGGGTACTCCCGAGGCTGCTGCGCGGGCATCTCTGACTTGGGGGCAAATGTTGTTTTCGGTTTGCAGAGCTCCCACCCCCAGGTCCATACCGCCCCCGCCTCTACCCCCCTCCCCCTCCCCCTCCCCTCTCCTCCTCGGCGTCCGTGCTGCCATCGCGCCCCGGGGACTCAGTGCTTCCTCTACTCCCAGGTCCGTTCTGCTAAGGACACGCGAGTGCGTTTGCAGAGCTTCTGCGTTTGCAGAGCTTCAAAAGAAGAGACGCCCTCCGGGGTGACAACCGCTGCCTCCCACTACGGAGAACCGTTATTATCATTATTTAGATTTCATGCATTTATCCGTGAGCCACAGCGAGAGAGGCAGGGGCCCAGGCGGAGGCAGAAGCAGGAGCCCTGCGAGGACCCAGCGCGGGACTCGAACCCGGGCCCCGGGGTCATGCCCTGGGCCGCAGGCAGGTGCTCCTCGGCTGGGCCGCCGGGGCCCCAGGTGTGTCGCCCTGATGTGGGTGTGATGGGCTCAGCTCAAGGTGATGCGGGGTCCGCGAGGGTGCGCTCCCCCCCCTGCTCCCTGGGCGGCAGCCTCGTTCTCTATCTCTGCTCGCACCTGGGGTCACGCTCCTGCGTGTCTCTATCCTGGAAGCTGCGCGGGACCTGCGGAGGAGGGGGTGCTCGCAGGGTCCTTGCTGCGACTCCCTCTACGCCTCAGGGTCTGCAGCAGCAGGTGCCCCCCATACGCAGGCCCTGCGCCCCCGGAGGGAGGAGTCTACTTTGACTTTTTTGGGTATACTTTTTCAATTTTGACCATTGGAGTGGTATAAGTTGGTATTTCGATTTCAGTTTGCCATTTGAATTTCTTCAAATGAGGTTTTTTTTTTTTTTTTTTTTTTACTCTGTCCATTTGTCAATTGTATACTAAATTAGTTAATAGTCTTCTCCAGTAATAGGACCTGCAGCACTTCTCCAGCATGCCGTAGCATTCACCGTTTTTGTTTTTTTGTTTTTGTAGTATAACAATGCACAGAAAGTCTTACATTTGTGATAATTGTCCAATATGGCAATCTTTCATTCTGGTGCTTTTACTGGTTTAAGAAATTTTCCGTTGCCTACAATTATAAACACGTGCTCCTATATTTCTCTGTAAAAGTTTGATGTTTTATCTTCCCATACTAAGTCTTAAATCCACATGATAATCCTCATATGGTTTTAAAGTTTATTTATGGGTGATCCATTCCAGAACATTATCTTGGCTTATAATCCACCAATGATAATACACGGGATCTGGATTTAGTCAAAAGGAGTTGGGGTTTGCTAAGTTTTTTTTTTTTTTTAATCTATCTTCATAATACACTTAGCTTATAATCATTTATTTTTTGCTGTATTGTCTATAAAATTCCAAGTGCCTAGTGTTTTGTGTGTATATCTGGGTAGAGATGGGATCCATTTTAAGTTCCAGATGTATTCATTTATTAAAAAGCCAAAAATTCCTTGCAGTTATATTTGTAAATGTCTTCCATTTTTTCAATGTTTTCAAATTCATTGCCTTTAGCATCTCAATTTTTCATTCTTGTTATTTTGTCTTTTAGTCCTTTATTAATTTAAAATTTCTATGGCTTCAACAGAAAGTCCTGGCCTAGCATCAGAATTCTACTTCTGCTTCTATTGCTTCTGTGGTTTTTTTGAGTAAATCACAATATTGAACATATTTCCTTATCTCTAAAATCAATTTAATATTCCCTTTTCAGTTCACATATGTTCAATGAGGCTCATGCAACATATGACTAAAAAAATTTGGGAAAAAAAAAAACCCACCCAAGAATTTGCAAGTTTATCTGCAGGACCTTTTTGAACAAGTGCATCGCTTGTAACAAACATTATCATCCAAAGCATCACGTGCATCTTCTGGAACATGAATGAGAATTAAATGGCTCGCAGTCTCTGGGGTGGAGTGAAACTTCTCGTCTGACTTACAAGTTGCCTGTAGCTCATCGGAGAACCAGCCACTCACTAGCTAGAGTAACTGTTTTGAAGACTAATGTGAAAAGGTATTCAATAAAGTATAAATGTCAGGCTTTTAGCATTAGCACTTTAATATATTCTCTTCATTTCATAAAATACCTTTTGAAAAAGTATAGAAACCTGTTAAAGTACCTCGGGTAGATCCCCATGTAAGGCATCACTAAATAATTAATCAGGTTCCTGACCTCGTGCTACGCGCTATAGTTAGGACAGTGTCTAGGGGTTAAGAGGCATGCATTTTTTTTTTTTTTTTGCTTTTAAATATAAAGATCATTAATTAGAAAACATGAAAGAGTCTTAAAGTCTCAAAGTCCTATGTGCCTAGTGAAGCACTGAGAAGACCTTGCCAGTACCTCATCTCGGAAAACCAGATCAGCACCAAATACATTAATTAAAATCTAAACATACAAAAAAAAAAAAAAAAAAAGTACCATCCAGAAGTATTTGCTACAGCTGCACTTAAACGTTAGGGGACCCAAGGCAGGTCTGTGCAGGTCTGTAATGTTGTGGGGTATTGTGCTGAGGTGGTTTTCCTGCTGGTCTCACTTATATGATAATTTTTATTCATCGAAATATTACTTCCAATTGGAGACTACTTTAATTATTAAAGTAGAACATGTAGCAAATAAATGATTTTGAACAGTACTAAGCAATATGTACAATTTCTAAGGGAAATGCTTCAGCTGTGGGTTGGGAATTGGGAGGAATAAAAATTCTCAGAATTACTCTAAGACAAACTAAGAGATCTAAAGAATTGGGGTGAAGGAAAAATGAAAAGTATTAAGGAAAAATCGCCTTTAGAAAGGTTGCCTCATTTTCTATGAATTGTGTCTTATTTTTTTTAACCATTTGTCTTTTGGGAGCAAGGGTCTTAGCCTGAAAAGCTGGCAAAATGTATATATTAAGGTATCTTGAGTTCCACTTAAATAGAAGTAGCTTTCACATTGGGCTTAGTGACCGGCTCGGATCATATTTATTTTACCACCTAGTTTCTCTCTCACCGGAGGTTGCAGAAAGCTCAATTTGCAGGACTAGATGGAGAAATAAAGTTGGGCAAAATTCCTCTACTTTGATAAAAACTTCCATTCAGGAGACAGTGACTGGAGTTCAACAGCAATTCAACATTTTTACTATGACAGTTCCTGGAGAACATGTACGATCTTGAAAGATGAACATACCGGGTCAAAGTAAAGTCATTTTTTTAAAATTTTATTAGTACTGTTTACCAATGGGGAGATGCAGTTTATTTACACCAGCAGCCACAGGGGCAAGGGGAATACACAGTTAGCGATCTGTATAGGATGGACCACTTATGCAAAAATAATAATCTCCAAAACAAAGGACAGAGGTGAGCCTCACTACACTTCCCCGATGACCCCAGCATGCGACAACGCCAGGCACTGGCCCCTGCACATGCGGTGGCGGGAACTAATGTACAGAAGAAAAAGCCACGAACCACAGACGTCTGTAAAGAACCCCCTTCCCCCCCATACACACACACACACACACACACACACACACACACACTCGGATACGTAATAGAATTACAGGGTGATCAATATACTTAATTGAGGAAGGAAGGGCAGGAATTCTGCTGTTCGAGGGAAGGCAGGAAGGGAAAGGGAGAGTTCCTAACCACGTCAACTACGGGAGGGAGCACTCCCACCCCAGAAAAAGAAGGGTCCGTGTGTCCCCGCAGGGCTCCAGTTGGACCTGGCCAGGCCGTTGCCCCAATAACTGGAGGGCAGAGAACGAAAACCATGACCAGGAAGGAGGGAAAGCGAAGCAACGGTTACTGAGAATTGCTTTCCACCTCTCCCTCCCTAACCAGGAGGCTGACCGGCAAGGGGCAAGGGTACAAGGGGTCTCCGTCAGAGCTCCCCCCTCACCTTACCCGCAGCCGGTTTCCCTCCTGCCCCTCTGCAGCCCCCTGCGAGGAGACGGCAACAAAGCCAAGGGCAGATAACCCCAAATGGTTTTAACTCTTGCCGAGCTTTAAGTTCCCAAAAAGTCAGCAAAATTCTTGAAGACCAACTGGTAAGAACACCTCAACCCCGACCAGAACAACTCTGGGGGGGTAGGGGGCACGCAATGACCGACAGTCTCGCGGCCCTATCGCTACGGTTCCCTCGAGGGCTCTGCGTGAAACCCATCGGCCGCACAGTCCAAGCAGGTCCTCGCGGGATGAGGAACGGTACCTGCACAGCAAGGGCTGGCAAACCAGACCAGGCCCCGCTCCACCCCTGCGTGGCGCTCGGTGTCCCTGCTCTCCCACTTAGGCCCCGAGGCGGCATCCCAGTGCAAGAGGGGAGGTGCAGGGTCCCCCGAAGGGAGACCCGCAGGGAGGTATCCAAGGCAGTCCTGCAGGCAGATGCCTAGGCGGGGCCCTGCTTTTCCTGCACAAATCGTTACCCACTCTCCCATCTTCATCCCCACAGAGGAAAAACCACCTGAAAGGTTCTTCTCTGGATCTCCCAGAACAAGGAAGGGGAGAGAAAAAAAAAAAAAAAAAAAAAAGGAAAAACTTGAAAGAAGCCGAGGAGAGGGCACCTGGGCAGGTTGGAGCGGGAGCATGGAGAGATGAAGCAGCTGGCCGGTGTGGAAGCAGGGGAGCCGGCAGCACCTGGGGTCCAGCTGCACTGGTCGGGTAGGGGAGCAGGGGACAGTGGGGACACGGGGCCGGGCCGGACGGATGAGGCTGGGCCCCGTGCTGGGGCACAGAATGAGGTAAGAAAACATTTCAAATAAAGCAGCACCGTTCCCGCTCACTTTGGGGTTCTCGCCCCTCTACACTTCCTAAGTCCTCAGCAGGGAGCAAAGTGGAGGGTGGCTTTGAGGCGTGGCTCACGTTTCCCATCCTGGCCTGTCCCGACCCCGACTTCCCACAAGAAGGCAGCTCTTGTCAGGAATGTCCAAAAGGGACTGAATGGAAGGGGCCGCCCCTCCCGAGGGGCAGGGGTGGCGGTGAGAGTCTAGACAGATGCTCGAGGTCACACTGCTTAGGCTGCCCGGCCCGGATGGGGCGGCCCCGGGGATGCTGCAGTGGGAGGCCAGGTGACCCCTCCCTGCCCCCCCGCCCCAGGGATGCTGCAGTGGGAGGCCAGGTGACCCCTCCCTGCCCCCCGGCCCCGGGGACTACACCGTCAACCTGGAGGGTCGCTGGCAGAGGCCGCCCTGGGCCCCGCTGTCCAATCGGTCTGCTTCAGTCTCTGCGGCGCTGGTCACTGCGGGCCGCCCCCGGGGGCGCAGGAGGCCGGTGGAGACCCGGCGGGCTGCCCGGGCCAGACACCCGGACGGGCGGGTGGGTCGGCCAGGGGCTCAATGAGCACAGGGGGGCCTCGCAGAGCAGCGCATATCCCTGCGCGAACCTGCGGGGCGGGGGTCGTGCACCGCTGCAGAGGCCCCGCTACCTCCCCAAGGCACCGGGGCCAGAGCCTCGGCCTGCCGGGCCACCAGGCTGCCCACCGGACGGGGAGCAAGCGCTCGGCCCCGATCCCCACGGCGTCCGCGGCGCTGCGGGTGCGGGGCTCCCGGGCCGCGCGGCTGGCGTGGACGTCCTCTCCCGCCTGCAGCCGGGGCTTCCCCTCCGGGACCGGGCGGCGGTCCTTCTCCTTGGCTTGCCCCGCGTTGGGGCTGGCAACGCCCGGACCTCGCGCCCGCTGACATCCGGTGTCCGGGAGGAAGCGCCGCAGGAAGTCCCGGCCGGGCTCCTCCCCCGGGCGGTGCGGGCCCCCCCCCCCCCCCCCCCCCCCCCCCGAGCACTGGCTGCGCCCCAGCCGCGCGTCGTCTTCGTAGTCCTCCGGGGAGCCTGGGGCCCCAAGCGGGCAGCCCGGTGCAGCGCGGCTCCTCCCGCCCGGGCCTCCGGGGCGAATCCGGGGGTCACCCCTGCAGAGTGATCCCAACCCTTGCGTCCTACACGCGGGGCCTTCAGAGGCTGGGACGCTCAGCGCGCGCCGGGCCTTGTCACCTGCCGTTTCTGTGCGTCTGTCCCCATCTGCGCTCTCCACCGGGTCGCCTGCCGTCTCCCGCAGGGCCTCCGGGGCCGCTCTAGGAGTCAACCCTGCACAGCGATCCCAGTCCTTGCGTCCTGCACGCGGCGCCTCCAGAGGCTGGGACGCTCAGCACGCACCGGGCCGTGTCACCTGCTGCGTCTGCGCATCTGTCCCCGTCTGCGCTCTGCACTGGGCTGCCCACCGTCTCCCGCGGGGCGATCCCGGTCCTTGCGTCTTGCACGCGGGGCCTCCAGAGGCTGGGACTCTCAGCGCGCGGGGCCCTGTCACCTGCCGTGTCTGCGCTCCCCTCCGGGCCGTGTCACCTGCTGTGTCTGTGCGTGTCCCCGTCTCTCGCGGGGCTGCTCTGGGGGTCACCTCCGCCCGGTGATCCTGGTCCTTGCGTCCTGCACGCGGGGCCTCGAGAGGCTGGGATGCTCAGCGCACGGGGCCGTGTCACCCGCTGCGTCTGTGCGTGTCCCCGTCTCCTGCGGGGCCTCCGGGGGTCACCCCCGCACGGCGATCCCGACCCTTGGGTCTTGCACGCGGGGCCTCCAGAGGTTGGGATGCTCAGCGCGGGGCTGTGTCACCTGCCGCGTCTGCGCTCCCCTCCAGGCCGTGTCACCTGCTGCGTATGTCCATGTCCCCGTCTCCCGCGGGGCCCCCGGGGGTCCCCCCCGCACGGGGATCCGGGCCCTTGCGTCCTGCACGTGCGGCCTCGAGAGGCTGGGATGCTCAGCGCGCACAGGGCCGTGTCACCTGTTGTGTCTGTGCGTCTGTCCCCGTCTCCCGCGGGGCCCCCGGGGATCACCTCCGCCCGGCGATCCGGGCCCTTGCGTCCTGCACGTGCGGCCTCGAGAGGCTGAGATGCTCTGCGCGAACGGGGCCGTGTCACCTGCCGCGTCTGTCCGCGTCCCCCGGGGGCCCCCTCCCCGCCCGGCGATTCGGGCCCTTGCGTCCCGCCCGCGGGGCCGTGTCGGCTGCCGTGGCCCCCGCGCCGCGGCTACTGGAAGTCCGGGGGCGCGCGCTGCAGCGGCTGCTCGGGGCCGCTGCCCGGCTCGGCGGGGAGGGCGCAAAGCGGCAGGCGGCGGGCGCCCGTGTCCTCCACCGGCGGCAGCCCGAAGTCCTTCACGCCGCCCGCGTCCGCGAACTCCAGGTAGAAGTAGCCGCACTTGACGGCCCGGTGCACCTCGAAGCAGAAGCCCAGGCACGAGTCCTCGATGAGGTCCACGTAGATCTCCTGGGCTAGCGCCTCCAGCTGCTTGGTGTCCAGCTCGGCCAGCGACACGTCCTCCATCTTACCGCGCCCGCGCCGGCAGCGGCCGCCGGGCTCCTCGGGCGGCGGGGCCGGGGCGTCCGCGGGGCGCGGGGGCCGCGCAGCCCGAGCCTTCGCTGCGTCGCGGCGCCTCCCGGGGGCTGGGACCGTGAGCTCGCGCCGCTCAGACCCGCCGCCCGGACTCGCCGCCGCCGCCGCCGCCGACGCCAGCGCCTCCGGCCTCTTCCGCCGCCAGCGCCGCAGCCCCGCCCCCCGACTTCCGCTCCTGCGCACTGGCCCAGCGCAGGCTCGCGCGGGCTGCTGGGAAGGCGCGGAGCGGCCGGGGCGGGCCGCGGGCTTCCGGGGACGTGAGGGACCCCCGGCCGAGCGCGCGGCTGCTGCTGCTGGGGAGCCGGACCCCCGGCGCCTTCCACTGCCCTCGGTCGGCTGCTGGGTCGCCGAGGTCTTCCGCAGCGATTCCCGAGACGCAGGGAGACGCAGGGGCGCAGGCGGAGGGGGGAGCGGGCTCCCGGCGGGGACCGGAAGCGGGACTCTAACCCGGGACCCGGGGTCGCGCCCTGGGCCGCAGGCAGGTGCTCCTCCGTTGAGCACCCCCGGGCGCCCCTATTTTTTTTTTTAAGATTTTATGTATTTATTCATGAGAGAGAGGCAGAGGCACAGGTGAAGGGAGGAGCAGACCCCCCACGCAGAGACCGGAAGCGTGACTCTAACCTGGGACCCGGGGTCACGCCCTGGGCTGCAGGCAGGTGCTCCACTGCTGAGCCCCGGACGCCCCTCTTTTTAAAAAGATTTTATGTATTTATTCATGAGAGACAGGCAGAAGCACAGGCGGAGGGAGGAGCAGACCCCTCGCGGGGATCGGAAGTGGGACTCTAACCCGGGACCCGGGGTCACGCCCTGGGCCGCAGGCAGGTGCTCCTCCGCTGAGCCCCTGGACACCCCTCTTTTTTTTTTTTTAGATTTTTATGTATTTATTCATGAGAGACAGGCAGAGAGGCAGAGGCACAGGGAGCCCGTGCAGGGAGCCCAATGTGGGACTCTATCCCAGGACCCCGGGGTCACGCCCTGGGCCACAGGCAGGTGCTCAAGATTTACAAAAGCTAAGTACATAGGGCAAGTTCGCACAGGTAGTAACTGATGAGAGGCAGTCTGGTATCATCATATTTTATGGCTTAGCATATATATGGCTATAGGCAGATTTTAATTTATGTCAAAATATGATTATCAGTTTTTGAATGGAGAACATATAAAGGATACAAAAGGCTGCAAGGAAAAAAATTCTGCCTATATATATAAAAAAAAACATTTATCATGCATGAATCTTCGGTAACCTAGGCACCCTATTGAGTCCCCCCGCGCCCCTAGTTTTTGTTTTTAAGGAAGAACTGGGCACTCTTGTTGAAGACATGATCCACATACACTGATCCGTGAACCTCAAGATAAGGAGCATCACGTCCATGGGATCACAAGTGCATCACCGGATACACCTCAAAACTCCTGCGAAGAGAAAATGTATACCTGCAGCGTCTGTAAAAGAGGGAGGAAATGTCAGATCTCCTCCTGAAATCCTGTGGCGTGAACGTGAGACCTGCCAGGGTCCTGTCTGCCCTGCATCCGCCCCGCCGCAGCTCTGTCCGTCTGCCTCCAAGTACAGCGAGTCTCCCTTGCACGCTGAGGATGAAGTGATGATGCACAAACCATCCTTGCCAGGCCGAACCTTATGGGGCGAGCATTCAGTGAATGCCAGCCCTTCTGATCACGTTAGTTCCGGGCTACACTACATTATGATCAAGACACTATAGCATTTCCTTCACTTGTTGCTAGTTTTTTGGTTCCTGCCAAGAACCGCTGAAATATGGTAGCATCTTGTGTTTCATAATTTACCAAAAAAAAAAAAATAGCTGTGACTAAAAGGAAAATGTAAAAATATATATATATATATCTGATTCTATGATTTCTTTTCCAGGATACAGGGGGAAAAATGGGCCTATATCTTTCTGGCAGATACAAATTAAGTATTTTCTAATGTTTATGATTATCAATCACTTGTAAACTATGATTCATTCTCATTAGCTCCCTTCGTAGTTTTATGAGGAGAGGGGTAAGTACCAGTTAGACTTACTTGGTTTCTTTTTTTTCTTTTTTTTTTTTCTTTTTTTAACTTACTTGGTTTCTGAGTAGTTAGCCAGTAGTTGTGCCCATCCAGATTTTCTGATTGTGTTTTTTATCATCCTAAAAATCACAAATCGGCAGATCTAAAGGATTCTGAAAGCCTACATTATTGAGGATACATGCATGATAAATTTTTTTTGTCTATAGGCAGAATTTTTTTCCCTGCGGCCTTTGTATCAATTATATGTTCTCCATTCAAAAATTGATATCATATTCTGACATAAATTAGAATCTGCCTATGGGGATCCCTGGGTGGCTCAGTGGTTGGGCGCCTGTGATCCTGAAATCCCAGGATCGAGTCCCTCTTTGGGCTCCTTGAATGGAGCCTGCTTCTCCCTCTGCCTGTGTTTCTGCCTCTCTCTCTCTCTGTGTCTCACATTAAAAAATAAATAAAATCTTAAAAAAAAAAGAATCTGCCTATAGCCATATGCTAAGCCATAAAATGTAATGATATCAGACTGCCTCTTATCAGTTACTATCTGTGGGAACTTGCCCTACGTACTTAGCTTTTGTAAATCTGTTTTCTTATTGCAGTGACATTTCTCATCACAGAGATTCCTTGTGAGATTTAAACATGACAGTAAATAGAAAAGTCTTCACAAAATATCCAACAGTGTATAATACTGTATCGCATACCTACTATTGTGATACATTTAGTTAGGGGGGGAAATAAAGATGTAAATAGAATTGCTTCCACTCATCCTTAATCACAGTGTCTGAAAATCTAGTTTAAGACAATGCTTCTCAAACCTTGATGTGCATATAAAACATTCAGAGATCCTTTTAAAACTGCAGACTGTGGTTCCGTAGGTCTCAAGCAGGGTCCGGGTTTCTGCATTTCTAAGGCACTTGGAAGCTGCTGGTTCACAGACCACTTTGAGTAGCAAGGAATGAAAAGGGCCTGATGGTGGACAGTGTTCTTCATGGTGATTGGCTCCCGTGTAATTTGCGCTGGGGAAATTATCATGAGAACCTTTGCGTATTTGATTTTTATCAGAAGAGAGTAAGAGATTGTTTCTCTGCCCCATAAATCCTCCTTATGTTGTGCGAGTTAGAACCGAAATCCTCTACTTAATGGGGAAGGGTCATCAATAAAATATACTGCAAAATATATACAAGCAGATCATCACATTAATTGAAATTCAAATTATCAGGACCGTAGCTGGGTTTTCCTGCCCGTATTTTATTATATTTACTCTTAGAATGGAGACACTATCACACTGTCGAAAGTTAACTTTGATGTTCGTCATCCCCTTGTTACCTTTCGTCTACTTGTCCCATTTAACTAGATTGCCTTACTTACTGAAATGTACTCAAAGCCTTGTTCAATCAGGGCCATGCCACAAAAAGAAGTTAGAAGGAACCAGAAGTTAGAAGTCCTGTTGCAATTCACAGCATCGAAGATTCTTAAGGCTTTGCTATAAAAATGAAATAAAATAAAATAGATACTTTCTATTTTTTCAATGCAAAGAAAATAACAGGAATTAATTCTTCAAAAATAAGTGATCTTCAAAGAATACATACATCATTTAGGTTTAGAATATATATGTTGTACTAATTAAGGTACACATTTTGTCTTTGATTAGTTGATAATTTTCTTCCTATTTACTTGTAACATACGTACTGAGAGACCGGTTCTTTCAAAGAGGAACACATTTTACATATTATCTCATGGTTTTTACCAAGGACTGAAAATCCACAAAACAAGGTTTTTTTTTTTTTAACAGTCACACATTTTTTTTGTGTTCCCATAAAGTAGGAAAGCGAGATAGCAGAGTGCATCAGGGGTAGGCCTGGGAGCCAAAAGAGTTCAGCTGCTGTCCCATTTCTGCCACTAATTTATCAGGTGACTTTGGGCGAGAAGGTGAATTCACATTTGCAAAAACAGCTAGATTCATGTTTTCTGAATGTTTCTTTTAAAACTAAATTTCCATGAATTGAAGAATCTGAGAAAATAGGTTTCTTCAAGTTAAGGGTCAAGTAAGTTCATATATATTGGCCTGCAAAGTTCAAATGTTAGATCCTCAACTGGGTGACCGAGGGTTTTGTTATTATAAACGAATCTGCTCCACTGCCTAGGGCATCTTGTTGAAGCACCTTGAGGGTTAGGAATATTATTCATCTACTGAATGCCAGCTGGATATTGTAATTATCTTGCCTAATATCTGAGATGTTACTTGTAGATGTTCATTTTAGTTGAAAATTTTAATTTCTCTAATGATTTTGATGCCTACGAAATCCACTTTTATTTATAAAAATTAGCATTTTACTTGTTTTTCTTTACTTACCCAGGTATTTAAAAAATAAGTGAATAGTAAATCAGAGAAGGAGGCAACATATGGCGGTAGGGTCTTCTTACTTCCCCTGGACCATGATTTATGTCAGCAATAAGCTATGTAGTACTATGCCTTCTTGCCAGCAGTTTGCTAGGAGAAATGTTTGCTTGAAGTTTCAAATTCATTCTCTACCAAAATCCGTATTTCAGGATTTGCATTTAAAAACTAATTATCATGCCTTGCATGAGATTCGGAGATGCCACAGTTTGATATTAGATAAGGATGTCATGCTCAAATTGCAATGTCTAAAATAAATTTACAATTTTAATCTTCCCTGCTAAACTGTGGAATCAAGGTGACTCAGTGAATTTTGGCATTTATGACAACTCTGGCTTATGATCTTCTAGAGGGACAGACACTGTAATCCCGAGCTAACTACAGTTAGTAAGTAGTGTAGGATACTAATGCAGATTTTGGTGCTTAACATAATACAGCCTTTTTAAAACAGTGGATCTTTCTATATATCAATTGTTCTGAGCCAGTTTGATCTACAGAAGGGCTCCAGAGGCTTTCTGAAGTTATTTCTATATATTTATAATACAGAAATATGTTTTAGAAAACATCTTAATACTTTTAAGATTACACTGCCCTGTGGGTTATAAGCTATTTCTTTATATATATATATATATATATATATATATATATATATATATATATACACATATATATGTATATATATATATTTTATATATAATAATGTTGCTGGACCCTCCCTGTCTGGGAGGATGTGCAGGGTGGTGCAGAGAAGGGCATGTTTGCCTTATATATGGACATAAGGAAGGGCCCAGAAAAATGTAAACTTGAACACAGAAAATAATTCCTGATTAGGATGTGCAAGAATTAACAGACTTTTAAAAACCCTTATTTTAAAGAAATTTCAAATTTATGGGAGGATTGCAAGAATATAACAAATAACTTCTATAGATCTCTTCCTCAAGTTTAGTTAACATTTTACCACGTTTACCCTCCCTCTCCCTTCCTCCATCCCTCCCTCTCTCTACTTCCCCCGCTGGAATTTCCGTATCACAAAGTAATCTGAACTATTGTTTTTCCTCATTTATTGGGTAATGGATTGCAAACATCATACCCTGTAACCTATAAATATTTCCATGTATGTAGCCATAAGAGCAGATATTCTCTTACATCGCTTGATACAATAATCAAATTTAGGGTTTTCAGTAGTTTAGGAATTGGCTAATACTATTGTCTAATATACAATCCATATTAAAATATTGCCAAATGTCCTAATAATGTCCTTTCTAGCATTTTTTTTTTTTTCTGGAGCCAATCAAGGATTACATGTTGCATTTCCTTGTCATGTCTCCTTATCTAGTCTCTTTTAATCCAGAACAATTACCTCGCAGAAAGATTTGAAAATAATGACGTGCGTAAATTCGAGGACATTCAATTTCAACGTGATAAAAATCTTTTTAAAGACATGCAATTTCTCTAATTAAAGCCTTAATTACGGTAAAAATTTATCTTAGTAGATCAGGCCGGATGCTGTAGCAGTGCTGCTTGAAAATGCAGATGATTCCGAAGAAAGCTCATCTACTAAAGTAAGTTTACGGTGCTGACAACTCGAGTTTCCTTTGGACACAGATGCCTTCTGGAACTTCTATTATGTTAGTCTTTAAATATATTTAATGGCAGTAGTATTGGTTCCTTGGCTTGGACCTGTCCTGACGAGGAAAACAGGCCTTTGGGTTGCGGGTACACATCCGAATAAACCTGGGCAGCTGAACATAGGACTCGAAAAACCCAGGGCTTTTTTTTTTTTTTTTTTTACACTTAACCAGTCTTAAAGGAGGAATCAAAAATAATATCTTCAGGTCTGATAAAAACACAAAGGCCAGAGATGTTAAGTGAATTGTCCAACTCATCGGTGACAGAGTTAGGGCATCAAAGCTTCTGACTCCTGATTTTCTGTTACACACTGTCTCCAAAATGTACTTTTGTTTTGCAAAACCGTCAATAATGGCTACCTCCCATAATGCACTTTGTAAAAACACTTTTAGAGTTGGCATTTTTATGTGTCACATCAAAATCTTACTGCCAGTGTAGCTTTAACCAATGGCGAAGGCATGTAATAGGGTGTAAGCACTCTGCTTGCCCGAAAAGGTGCTGAAATGTGATAATATTACTAATGAAATGAAGCTCTGTATTTTCACACGATGTACTCCTTAATTTTTTAAATCTTTAAATGTTAGTTTTTAAGAATTTTTTTGAAGTTCTAGCTTTAAAAGCAAAAATTAAAAAAAATTAATTAAAAAAAAATTTTTTCAGATTAGCAGATGGAGTTTCTTTCCATCTTTCTTGCTTTCTTTTTCCCATAGTTCTTTGCGTTCAAGTTATAAAGAAGTTCAATTGAACATACTTTTTTTTTTTTTTCCTAATTTGACTAATGTCCATTAGGTTTGTTTTTGTTTGTCTTCTCCCATCAAGAGCTGTCTCATATTTTCTTAAGTCAAGCTGTTAAATTGGTGGGTGGGATGCTTTTACTCCTTGTGTTCCACAGATGGGCATCTGGCAATTGCCACCAAGTGAGAGATTAATTTTCTTGTGAAAATCTCAGTAAATGTAAAAGTGAGAGCAAATTTAGGCAGTAATGTGAGGGAGTCTCAGAATCTTTTGCAGATTAATTATAATTTTTTTTTATTAAAGTAACTCTAGTTTTCCTTTTTGCACTTAACCTCGTCTTCTCTTACCTCTCCTTTTCCTTCATTTATCTGGAACTGCTCTTAAATTTTTATTTATCAAAGAAATTTTGAACCTTGATTTGTCCCCATTCTCAGAGAGTATTATACGTTGCCTGCTAGCCTCACTTTTTAAATATTTCCTAAAACATCATTTTTACATGATCTCACCCTAACTTTACCAATTTTCAGTCTTTATGAACATCGACATCTATTTTTGCCACACATTATAATTTTATTTATTTATTTATTTATTTATTTATTTATTTATTTATTTATTTATATTTTTAAAGCCAGCCCCCACTGCTATTAAATTTTAGTCAACTGTGAATACATCCTTAACATAGCCCTTAAACATTTTTCACACTTCCTGACTTGCATCGTTCTTACTTGTGCCTGGTACCTAGATGTTGCATTCTGTAGAAAAATACAAACATGAGTAAATGTACCATCACTGGCATTTAGCACAATGACACATACATAAAAGATCCTTAATATATCATCAGGATTTACTGCACCAAATTTTAGGATCAAATTTTATTTTCGAGTAATACCAACTACTAGTAAAATTGGTATTTCTTAACTTAGGTATTTTTTCTGAGGACTCCTCAAAGAACAAAGTGAAAATTTAATTATTTTAAAATAGAATAAAGTTCATTGTATCTTATGGATTCACTGGATATATGCCTAAATCTAAGCTACATCATAGGATCTTAGTGACCTTATTTTTTCTTTATCTTGAAACATTTTTCTATTTCATCATTAGAAGGACTGTTTTATCGATAATTTCGATTATTTTTAAAGGCATAAATATGAAGAAACAAGAATGATGAAATTATCTAGGCACAAAGAGGCATGTAAACTAGAGGCAAACTCAAGGTCATTGTCTTTTTGCAAAAACCCTTGTTTTGGAACACAGGTGCATTTCACTTATGTATTGTGCTCGGCTGCTTTTGCTTCCACGGCAGAAGTGAGTAGTTGCAGTGGAGACCATGTAACTCCGAAGCCTAAAATATTTATAATAGCCCTTTGAGAAAACGTCTACCTAATGTTTATGGTTCTCTTAAAAGACTAGGACAAACAAACAAAGACAAAAAACAAAAAGACTAGGACAATAGTGAAAGAACTATTATGGTTCACGTCTACTAATCTGCTTCCCAAAATATTGCCTCATCTTTAAGAAGATGTAAGGGAAGCCTGGAGATACCATCACTGTCCTTTGCGTTTAGCTTTTATTGGAGACGTTTAAGAACCCAGAATTTTTCATTTTCTGCTCTTAATGGCATAGAGGAGAAAATTGGCAGAGAGAGATGTTTTACGATTATCAGATGAATCAGGTGATAAATTCAAAGGGACGGATAGCAGTACCCTGATGATAGTGAACTGGATCGCGGATAGGAAGTGGATCGTGTCAGTGGAATCTTGGACAGTGAGATGAAGAGTCTTCAGATGCAGGACCTGGATGGATTTTCTAGAATCTGTAGTGAGCACTGTATTTCCAAGAACAAAGGGGACTATGGGAAGTTCATCTAGCCAGTCATAAAACAGGGAAAACCGCATTGGGCAAGGCTTTGACGCAAAACCTGGACTATTTCTATTTTGCTAAAAGGAGGTGTGACATATTTTTCACCTTTTATGATGCGCATGTGCCCAAATTTACTTGTCACAAAAAGTAACGTTTGTAACATTTAAATGTATTTCAAAATTTCTGGCAGTTGTTTTCTACTCTTTATTCTTACTTCAGTGAATTATTAAGTGACAAAATTGTTGTTTTTTTTTTTTTTAACAGATCCACTGGACCCAGATGGCAAATAATGGTGACAATTTTCTTGATACATTGAGAGTTAGATTTAAATGACAAGGAATAATAAAAAAAGCAGTAAACTTTGACAAGGTAAATTCAGTGTTATTTTATGTTAACTCTTTTTGTGTGTCTGAATCCCACACAAAATCTCAAGTATTCATATATAAATGAATTTGTTGGCCTTTATTTAAAAAGCTGTCTCCCAAAACATGCAAGTGGCGTGTGCCCTTGAAATAGTTCGAGGCCGTGAAATCCTTTCTGGTCAAACATAAATGCTCCTGGCACCCTGTAGACCAGGCGTCAGGCTCCTGGAGTTAATTTGATTTGTAGTTTTTACTTTGTTTGCCTGCCTTTTCCCCTTAGTTTTGATTCAGAAAAGTGTTTCTGCAGATATACTTCCGTATGCCTACGTCTGGTTCCTATTAATTTTTCCTTGGGAGTTTAAAGAAAATAGCAAGGCAGCTTTGCTTTTTTTAGCCCCAAAATATTTGCTCGCATGAATCTTATATGCAAAAACAGGTTACCACATGGAATTAAAAAAAAAATCACCCTTCAATATCAAGATGAGCTCAGAGAAAGATCAACTTTTTTAAAAAAAAAAACTTCTCTTCTGACACTTGAAATAAAGTCTATCTTTGGCACAGGACTTTTTACCATTGGGGTTGCAGGGGAGACAAGTCGGCTTAAGAATTTCAGGCTTAAATTAGGCAGTGTTCAAGCTGACAAAGATTTACTCATTTTTTTTTTTTTAGATGTACTTTTCCTTGCACAGAGTCCATTATAATTCTACACAAATCTCCTTGTATATCGTAGATTTTGGGGAGTGGGGAGCAATTATATAGAAGAAAAGCAATGGGGAAAGGAGGGAGAGATCCTGTTGGTTTCCGATTTGACACCAATAACTCCTTGAATTAAGGTCTCAAAAAGGTAAATCCTTACATCTCCGTTCTGCTGTGACTCAAGTATAACTTTCCCCACATTTACTTTTATTATAAAAACATACACGGCAGTTAAATCCAGAGTCTCTGGAGTAAGTAAGACCATGGGCCACTTATTTGTATGACCCCAGACAATTAACACCTCAGAGTCAGTTATATGGTCCGTAGAATGGACATTAAAGTAGTTCTATCCTTGTAAGAAATTACGGAAGTAAAATAAAACGTCAATTGCTTTAAAAAAACTTTAGGCATTGCATACGTAATCAGTAAACATATTTATATATATATGATGTAGAAGAAATACTAGTCTTGGAACTCAAATGATCCTGATTTTCTTATTTTTATATTCAGTACATATTGAAGTTTTTTTTTTTTTCTTTTCTGTTTAGAACTTGAGGCACAGTGATAAAGGAGGCCAGTCCGTCTTTCAAGGACCTGCTTAGAGGAGGGGGAGAGACAAACTGAACACGAGAGCTGTGAGCACAGTGGGCATACCCCAGATAGAGTGGTCACGGGGTCGGCGTGCAGAGAGGGGCAACTTTTGTGGGAATTTGACCCTTTACTTAGGACTTGGAAGAGGGGCATTGCTTGTCAGTACGTACAGGTGCAGTGAGGAGCGTTTTGGGGGAGGGAAAAGCATGATGAAGAAGACAGAGGTACGGAATAACATGTTGCATCATGATCTGGTAAGTGATTCCTTATAGCCTGAGTGGGGGAAACGGTGTGTAGAAGCCGGGGGTGGGATGGAGGAGAGGCTGGAAAAAAATGTGTCATCACCAGAGGGCTCTCTTTGTTTTAAGATTTTATTTATTTATTTATTCATGAGAGACACAGAGAGAGAGAGGCAGAGACACAGGCAGAGGGAGAAGCAGGCTCCATGCAGGGAGCCTGACGTGGGACTTGATCCCGGGACCCCGGGCTAAAGGCAGATGCTCAACCACTGAGCCCCCCAGGTGCCCCAGCAAAGGGTTTTTTTTTTTTTAATTTTTAAATTTTTTTTTTTTCCAGCAAAGGGTTTTTTTTTCAGAGATTTTATATTAGAAAGTCCTTCTGGTCTCAGTGTGGAGGATGAAATGGAATGTGACGGGCAAGAAGGTAACTCACAGATTATTTGTAGTCCAGGTGAGAGATTGTAAATTCATAAAGAATGCAACAAGAAATACAGAGGAAGGAGAGCAAACAAGTACAGTAAATACACAGAAGTCAAACTGGTAGGCTTTGTTTGGGTCACAGTAAAAACCTCCAAGAATGACAGATAAAATGAAATGAGATTATTTATTTATTTATTTATTTATTTATTTATTTACTTATTTTGATTTTATTTATTTACTCATGAGAGACACACAGAGAGGCCGAGGGAGAAGCAGGCTCCATGCAGGGAGCCCACGTGGACCTTGATCCCGGGACCCCGGGGTCACGCCCCAGGCCCAGGTGGAGCTAGACCACTGGGCCACCTGGGGCCGCCCCGATGATATTACTTAAATAAAAGTACCTTGTAAGCTGTAAAGCTCTATATGATTTTCAGCTGTTATCCGTGTTCAAGATTGTATAATCAATGACTTTAAACACACAATCAATATGTAGACCTACAAAGTCTAACTATTGTCTGTTCTTGAAGTTTGTAAGGCTTCAAACTGCCTTTTACATACAACCTTCCAGTTGTTTGGAGACCGTCCCGAGCGCCCTCGCACACTTGTGAGATCACAAGCCACTGTGACACGGGGTCTCCATAAAGTTCAAGCTTGTTATGTACCTACAATATCCGGCAGATGGACCCGACTTCAACATTTTACCAGAAATTCGGTGTCAACATGCCTGCATGCACACACACGCACAACTGGATCAAACCACAGTAGCTGTTAAGGCAACAGAGTCATAGATTTTTATGGAGTTTTATCAATAAGAATAAAGTGTGTAAGAATTAGAGCTGTGGTTCCAAATCGCCTCTCAAGGTGTTTGTTTTTGAGCCGAGGCTCAACTTGTCCTCGCAGGCACAGGTGACTGAGAGGGGTCAACCCCGTTTTCAAGTCATAACCATGCTTTTCGTAGAGCCAGCGATGGCCTTTGGTGGTCGAGGTGCTATGGACCTTGACAGAAGACCATCCCCCGTGCTCCCTGGGTCTTGGACTCCTCTACTGTTGGGGAAATCCAGCCATGCCTGGCATGAGCTCAAAAACATTCAGAGATTGTGCTCTTATATTCCACATTTTGGGGCCATTTATCCATTGACATTAGGCCTGCCACATCTGTTCATGCATTTAAATGAAAGTTAAAGACCTTCTTTTTTGATCAAGTTTTAGTGTTTTCATAATTTATATGCACCACACTATTCTAGAAGAGTTTGCTCAGAGTCGTTTTCTCTGTTTTATCTGTCATTGGTATTTTTATGCCTTTTATTCCACAGCCTTTAAGATGTGATGTGAATAAAAACAGCTTTCTAAATAAAGATTGAGTGTCTGCCAACAGTTACCCAATAAACAATAGTCTTCATATGAGACCAAAAAAAAAATACTATATACATTGGCTTAAGGAATAGAATGGCACATATCCTAAATTCTTGGAGTTTACACAAAGCAATATCCTCACATACATGGTAAGGTGACATGGCAAATTAAAGCTAGTGGGAATTTTTTTTGAGAAAAAAATGTTTCAACAAATGTTTTGTTCAAATTGTCTAAATCATTCTGTGTGATGGTTCCTCGATACGGGTATCGGAACCATGATTTTTTACCGATGGAGTTTGATTCTATCCTATTGAGAAGAATGTCTAGATGGGACACTTATGTCCACAGGTCAAAAATCCCACTTACTTAAATTTCTTTCCCTTAGTAATCTTTCTAACACCTTTTCTATCTACTGGAAGAAGGTGGCATGTTTGGGAAAAAACCTACTAGCTTTTCCTCTACAGACATGTTTCCTGAATTCATATTAACATCATTTCATTAAAAATATATGTATCAGAGAAATCAGATTATTTTTTGTGTTGACTCTGAGTGGAGAAATGAACTTCTGTCTTAAAATAATAACACAAAGCATCTTTTAAAATTTGTGATAAAATGCTACTTGAGGAAATATAGGGAAGCACAACAGTAGAATAATGTAAATATATTATTATTAATCGAAAAACATCCATCATCATTGGAAGAAATAGAATGTGTCCCAGAGATATTTGAATGAAACAGTTCTCCCATATTTAGTGAACAGGTCAACACGCCGTTCTGGAATTTAATAAAACTTTTTTCTTTTTAACTCAGGAGCGTCCCAAATAGTGATTGTATTTTTTTCCTCTCTAAATACCTCATACTTATGCATTTTAAAATATATTCAACTCTTATGCAGGTGTTTAAAAGACTCAGGATCTGATTTCTCCCCTACACTGAGTTCCAGACTTGAGCATCTGCTGGCCTGCGTGACACCCCCTTTTGGTTATCTATCGGACACCTCAAACATTCTTACATGTCTTAAAAAAAAAAAAAACAATTTTCATCTCTCCCCCACTCTCTTCATAAAACAGCTTTTCCATTTTTCTTATCCTCGCTTATTCACTACTGTTCAGCCAGACAGCCAATCTAAAAATCTAGAACTCGATCTTGATTTCTTTTTATTCGTTACTTCCGTATCCATCTGTTGGCATCCCTGAGACGTGAACATACAAATACATCCCGAATCATATCACTCCTCGCTTCCTGAACCACTACCGCCGTCACGCCCATGCCACCATCATGACCATGCCACCGTCCTGTCCCCCGTCATCAACCCCCTAACTGGTATCTCTGCTTACATCCTTTCCTCTCTATAGTCATTAGACCCAATGTGGACACACACTTACACTTAAAACTCTGATATTTTTCCTTAATATTTAGTGAAAAATTCCAGTTCTTTATGCCTACGATGTCCCATATAATCTGATCATTGGTTCCCCTTCCAATCCCATCTCCTCTGACTTTACCCAATATGCCCCATCCATAGAGGTCTTTTTGCTCTTCCTTGACAAGCTCTTCATCATCTCAGATTGTTTTTTTGTTTTTGTTTTTTTTTAAAGATCTTATTTATTTATTCATGCATTTCAGATTGTTTAAACTACTTATTTAGTGTGAAATACTTTTCACCCACAACTTTACATGGTTCTCTCTTTCTCAATATTTCAAGTGTATTCTCAACTATCTCATCAGAGAGATCCAATGAGATAATTTAGAATAGCCTTCTCACCAGTTTTTGTACCCTCACTTGCTCTCACCTTATCTTACTTATTTTCCTTATATATCCCATTTCTATCAGCAGCTATACTACTTTTTAATTTTTTTAAAAGATTTTATTTATTTAAGAGAGAGAGAGAGAGCATGAGGGGGTGAGGGGCAGACGGGGAGGGAGAAGCAGCCTACCCGCTGAGCAGGGAACCCAACTCAGGGCTCAATCCCCAGGCCCTGAGATCATAACCTGAGCCAAAGGCAGATGCACAACCAACCGAGACACCCAAGTGCCCCTGCAACTATACTATCTACCTGTTTATATAATTATCTCTTATCTCCGTCATTAGAATTAGTACCTAAGTCAGACATTTTGTCTTAGTAGCTGCTATATCTTCAGCACCTAGAGCAATACCTGGAACATACCTCGTACTTAAAATATAAGCGCTGAACGCATGAATAAAATGCATAATTCAAACTACCTGGAATTCATTTTTTCAACTTCCTTCTCTTATTTTTATACTCTAACATATGAATCGGGCAGGCAGGATGTGTGGAGTATGAATAAGTGTCATTGACATTATTGCCTCTATATTGCTTTGATCTTTTAGGTGTATCAATTATATCTATTTGCCTTATTTTCTTCATTTTTGAATAGTGTAGATTTAGTTAAGAGATTAGACATTAACCTCTGTTTCAAAATTGCTTCAAAAGAATATATCTGAAAAAGTTGGAGAGGATGCAGAGAAAAGGGAACCCTCTTACACTGTTGGTGGGAATGTGAACTGGTGCAGCCACTCTGGAAAACTGTGTGGAGGTTCCTCAAAGAGTTAAAAATAGACCTGCCCTATGACCCAGCAATTGCACTGTTGGGGATTTACCCCAAAGATGCAGATGCAGTGAAACACCGGGACACCTGCACCCCGATGTTTATAGCAGCAATGTCCACGATAGCCAAACTGTGGAAGGAGCCTCGGTGTCCATTGAAAGATGAATGGGTAAAGAAGATGTGGTTTATGTATACAATGGAATATTCCTCAGCCATTAGAAACGACAAATACCCACCATTTGCTTCAACGTGAATGGAACTGGAGGGTATTATGCTGAGTGAAATAAGTCAATCAGAGAAGGACAAACAGTGTATGTTCTTATTCATTTGGGGAATATAAATAATAGTGAAAGGGAATCGAAGGGAAGGGAGAAGAAATGGGTAAGAAATATAAGAAAGGGAGACAGAACATAGAGACTCCTAACTTTGGGAAACGAACTAGGGGTGGTGGAAGGGGAAGAGGGCGGGGGGTGGGGGTGAATGGGTGACGGGCACTGAGGGGAGCACTTGATGGGATGAGCACTGGGTGTTATTCTGTATGTTGGTAAATTGAACACCAATAAAAAATAAATTTATTATTTAAAAAAAGTTGAATATATATGGGGAACACCGAACTAATACTGATGTTAAGGTGTATTAAAATGCACATCTTTTTTTTTTTTTAAAGCAGGTCTAGATCCAAAAAATTATTACCATTCAATTTTGTGTTTATGAGAAATGAAGAAAATGAGATGTTAAAATATTTTTTAGGAATAAAGCACTCTGTCACAAAAGCACATGTCAGACTGTATAGTGCGTTGGCTACTTCTTGAAAATGCTAACAGCTCTGTAAGCTCACATTTCTTCTCTCAGAAGGAAGATTTGTTACAATTATGGATTTTCAGGGTTTTTTTTTTTTTTAAGATTTTTATTTATTTATTTGAGAGAGAGAGCACAGGCAGAGGGAAAAGGCAGAGGGTGAAGCAGACCCCTCACTGAGCAGGGAGCCTGACGCAGGCTCGATCCCAGGACCCTGCATCACAGCCTGAGCTGAAGGCAGACGCCTAACCGATGGAGCCACCAGGGGGCCCGCCTGAATCTCCAAGCACTTATGAATTTCAATTCCCGCTGCAAATTTTAGTGTTTTACACATTTTGCAAACTGCTCTCCTTGAGAATATTTCAGTATATGGGCTGCCAAAGCAAGCACTCTCCGAGAATTTTTTTAAATGAAAATAATTTGTGAAAAGGGGACTCTGGTCTTAGGCATCATTACCTTAGCCTGTCATGACTTGACTCACTATTTAAAAAAAAAAAAAATCATTTTCTCTGTGAGTTAAAAATTGATCCACCTGGAAACATACATATCAACCCTTTGAAACCCTTGATGGTTTAACTGTATAAAATTTCAGGTGAAGGTTCATCTAGCTCTCTATATCCTGATCATTGCTTCCTATATCAATTACCCTTGTTCAGCCTTAAGACTGAAGCAAGGAACAACATACACTGAAAAGTATTGGTTTCTCTTTCTTTCTTTCTTTCTTTCTTTCTTTCTTTCTTTCTTTCTTTCTTTCTTTCTTTCTTTTTCTTTTTCTTTTTTTCTTTTTTTTTGGAGAAAATACTGAAGAAATAATTCTTGGCTATCTCAGGAACTTCAGGGAAATACTTTAGTAAAATATTGAGGTTGGGACTTGTTTTTATGGTGACAACTTAAAATACTGAACTAAACTTATTAAATTTATTATCTCTGAATATAGCTGGCAAGGCCACATAGGCTGATGGAAATACATTTAATTTTAGGGCATAAATGATACTTGGAGCCTCATCTTGTAAGGGGACAATTTTAGGCAACGCTCTTCACGGAGCGGCAATAACATCATCTAAAATCTGATACAGCTATATTGTACTCATGGTATTGTGATAGATATTAAATGCAGCATATAAAACAAAATTTTATAGGTCTTAACTTGCTACATAAACGTTTTTATTAAAATACATTTCATCATTTCATTGTATTTTTTTTTAATAGATCTGTTCACTCATAGCTATGTCTCGAATTTGAATTTCAGAGGCTCCTTCAGCAGCCTGCAGAGATGCTCTGTCCTGGACCGTCTTGCCTGAAGACTTTATCAGTTCAGTTGGGAATGGATTTTTTAAGATAAAGAGGAACTAGAACCCGATGTCAACCTTATAGCTCAGAATGTGTAATCCTATATTCCTGAGCTGCCCAAATACCCATTTACTATGCATTTCTGTCCCCTGGCTGTATTAGAGGATTTTATTTATTTTCAGTGATTATCACATGTGGGTACAATCTCAATCCCTAATATATGCTTAATATTTTTGCCAACTTCCTTTAGTTTAATCCCTATATATGGTGGTGCAACTAACAGCCTCCAGAGAAGAATCTAATTTTTAATAGCATGATTTGCCATGATGATACGCAAATGTTTGCATAGTGAAAAGGGTTAGTAGAGTCAAAGAAGGGTGGAAAACTGATGGGGGGGGGCAATGTGATATCCATAGAAGTAGTTGTTCCCCGTATTTCCTAGAAATGTGCCTCCTTGAATGGAAATTACATATTATACATCTCAGGATGCATGTAGTTTTTTTTTTATTTTTTATTATTTTTTTATTATTTTTTTTTAGGATGCATATAGTTTAATATATCCACTGCCTATATCCCATGCGCTCTTCTTTCCAGAAACCCGCCATGGTCATTTCTTGAGATTTTCTTCATCCATCTCCTTAATGGCTCCGAGATAAATTATTTCTGGGATAAATGATTCTGTTGGAATGTAGATCACATCACTCCTCCGGAGGAAGCTTTCCAGTAGCTTTTCGTCGAGGGGTAAAAGCTAACATCCCTACTCTGTCCCTCCGAACCCTGCGGTCCCTAGCCCCCATCATTGCTCTAAGGTAGTCTCGTCCTCCTTCCTCTTGCTTGCTCCCTTCACGTCACACTGTCCTGGTTGCAGTTATCTGAACAAACCAGACTCACTTTTGAGTTAGTGTCTCTCCTTTGTCCGTTCCTTCTACCAAAATACCCTCCTCTCATATATCCCTGTTACTGTCTCTACAGTGCGTCTGTCGCTAACCCACATTCTTCCTCCCAGTGAGTAGGAGAGAGTCTTACTGAATCGCTAAACTGGGTTAACGCTCCGCATTCTGATTCTGTGTCACCTTCCATTTTCCATTTTGCACGCTTTATCAATTTTTCCTTCGGTATCTGGGTAGAAAGCATATACTTGCAAATTGATGGCTGTCCACAAAATCCAAAACGAACCTTATTTTATCTCTCATGAGCGGATGAAACAGCTTTGGATTCCCCATTGCTTCAGTCGTGGAAATCATAATCTTGCCAAGCAAAGTAAATTATATTCTCCTGATTTAAAGTAGTGACTTTTATAATCGATATGATTTTCTCTTATTCTTCTTTCTTTCTTCTCTAAAGGCCATCTAATTCCAGGATGGGTTTGTGGAGGTGACCCTAAGGGAAGGGACATTTGCTTTTTGTTCCATTCTCTGTTTTCATTGATTTCAGCCGTGGTGTGACCTATCTGTCTACGGCATGGGCAGCCACTGCTCCTGCTGCGTACTCATTTTTGTTTAATGTTTTCATTTTTTCCACTTTTGCATAGTTTTAGATTTACAGAAAGGTTGCAGTGATAGTGCTGAGAGCTGCCACGTATCCCAAACCCAGTCTCCCTATATTATTAACATCTTCCATTAGTATATGACCTTTGTCATGCCTAAGGAACCAATATTGATCCGCTATTAGCAGCTACTCTCTATGCTTTTTTCAGATGTCATTAGTTTTGCCCTAATATCCTTTTTCTGATACAGGATCTTATCTAGGATACCACTTTGCATCCAATCATCATCTCTCCTTAGGCCTTTCTGTGTTTTGACAGTTTTTCAGACTCCTTGCTTTCAGTGTCTCTGAGGAGTGGGGGTCAGTTGTTTTGTAGAATGTCCCTCAATCAGGATTTGTCTCATGGGGTTTTTTTTATGGGTAAACAAGGTTTCTGAGTTCTGCAGAGGAGCTACAGCACATCATGTGAAGGGTACATCCTATGAACGTGCTTTACCCCCGGTCATGTTCACGTTGCTCACCTAAGGCAGTGTTTGCCAAGTGTCTCCACTGTAAACACGCTCAGACCCGTGCATGCAAACACTTCTGCATCATTACTCTTTGTAAGTAAGCCATTCTCTTTGAGAAGGGATAATCCACATAAATTATTTGGATTCCTGATAGATGTGTCTCTCCTCTTCTACTTGTGTATTTATTCAATCACTTATTTCAGTGATTGACTCACGGATATTTATTTTATGCTTTAGGTTATAATATAATACTGTATTTATTTAGTTGCTCACATTGTTCCATCTTTGGCTGTTAAGGGAGCTTTCAGGGTCCCTGTGAATTAACCCATTATTTTGGATTTTTAAGCATTTCATTAGTTGCTCACATTGTTCCATCTTTGGCTGTTAAGAGAGCTTTCAGGGTCCCTGTGAATTAACCCATTATTTTGGATTTTTAAGCATTTCATTTCTGGCACGATACAATGCTCCTGGCTCATTTTGCATATTCCTCGCTACAGTTCTATTAGACTCGGCTATTTCTTCAAGGAGCTTTGGTTCCTTTTATTGGGCAATGGTATTAAAAATTGAGATCGGGGTTCTAGGTGTGCTCACTGCTAATATGTGCCTTATAGTAACCCACGTATAACCCATCAGTACCTAGATTAAGCTAAATATGAATTTAAACTGATATTTCTAACTCTAGTCCAGGACTACTTGGTTCGCTCTAACCTCTCCCCTTGCTTATCTATAAGTTCCCACTCCAACAACGAGAAACCTGGATCCCACTATCCACTATCATATTGCTTGTTCATTCATTTTTTAAAAAATATTTTATTTATTTATTCATGAGAGACCCAGAGAGAGAGAGAGAGGCAGAGACACAGGCAGAGGGAGAAGCAGGCTCCATGCAAGGAGCCAGACGTGGGACTCAATCCCGGGACTCCAGGATCACACTGAGCCACCCAGGGATCCCTATTTATTCATTTTCAATCTGCCTGTCTAGTGGTTAGAGAATTGTTAGCCTCTGCCATCCTGGGAAAAAAACTGCACCAACTAGACTAAAGGTCACGTACATTTTCTGCTATCTTTAGTCTCACGGTCTAGTTATTTGCAAAGGTATTCAGGTCAGCATCTCTTTTTATCCATCCCCTATAGTCAGGTTATGTCATACATTTTTAATCCGGTTATGCTTTTCTTAAAGGATTTTATTTATTTATTTGAGAAAGAAAGAGAGAGAGTATGAGTGGGAGGGAGGGGCAGAGGGAGAGGAAGAAGAAGACTCCGCACTGAGCAGGGAGCCCGACGCAGAACTTGATCCCAGGACCCGGAGATCATGACCTGAGCTGAAGGCAGACACTTATGGTGCCGAGCCACCCAGGTGTCCCTTCATATAGTTATCCTTTTGTCCCAGTGTGCAGTTCATTCTCCATCCCTCACCCTCTACTTCATCTTTTTCTTTTCAGTTTTTATGCAATACAACTCACCCGTTGCACTGTAAAGTTCTATGGGTTTTGACAAGTGGACAGTTGCTTATATCCCACTAGAGAACCATACAGAATAGGATCATGGTTCCAAAAGATCCTTTGTACTTCACCTCTTCAACTCTTCCCCATTTGTTCCCATACCCCTGGCAACAACTACCTGCTAGTTTTCACTGGTCCATGCCTCTGCTTTTGATTTGCAGGGTCAGGCTCGTAAATACTACGCTTTGTTACTGATGCAGACCCTGTCAAGATGTCTTGGCTTCTTCCATTCCACGGATACGCTCAAGCCCTTCTTCACTCTTTCTGGGGCATACACGGCCTTCCTTAAAGTGTGGCCTTCTATTTTGAGTTTCTTCTATATGCTCCACTTGAAACAACTCACTTATCCATGACTTTTCTTTGTCTTTGGTGCCATGCTGGACTTGGGACTTCTGAATCATTAGGAGTTTTGAGTTCCTTCCCTTTCTGGATTCCACTGTGTGCTATTGATCTCTTTCTTTATTTTTTTTATAGAATATCACATGGGCTTAATTATGGTAAGTTTGCAGCAATTTTATAAATCAGAAAATGTAAATCCTTCTACTTTATTCTTTTTTTTTTCAACATTGCATTGGTCACTCTGTGTCCATTGCCCTGTCATAAATTTTAAGATCAATTTGTCCATTTCTCTGAGAATACCTGATAGGATTATGATTGGGATTTCATCGAATTGATAAGTCAGTTTTGTTACATCTGACTTCTTAACAATATCAGGTCTTCCAATTCATGAACATATTATGTCTCTGTTTATTAGTTGTCCTTTATAGTTTATAGTAAAGGAATGTTGTACCTCTTTTGTCAAGTGTATTTCTTAGTATTTGATGTTTTTTATACCATAGCAAATATAATTATTTTTAAGAACAAAGATTGTATTCCATTTCTCAATACTAGAATTTCTATCGGTTCTTTTTTATATTGTTTTTCTTTATTGTGATTCTGTTATCTTTTTTTACCCTTTATTTTTTTATTATTTTTTAAATAATAAATTTATTTTTTATTGGTGTTCAGTTTACCAACATACAGAATAACACCCAGTGCTCATCCCATCAAGTGCCCCCCTCAGTGCCCATCACCCATTCACCCCCACCCCCTGCACTCCTACTCTTCCATCACGCCTAGTTAGTTTCCCAGAGTTAGGAGTCTCTATGTTCTGTCTCCCTTTCTGATATTTCCCACACATTTCTTCTCCCTTCCCTTATATTCCCTTTCACTATTATTTATATTCCCCAAATGAATGAGAACATACAATGTTTGTCCTTTTCCGATTGACTTACTTCACTCAGCATAATACCCTCCAGTTCCATCCACGTTGAAGCAAATGGTGGGTATTTGTCGTTTCTAATGGCTGAGGAATATTCCATTGTATACATAAACCACATCTTCTTTACCCATTCATCTTTCGATGGAGACCGAGGCTCCTTCCACAGTTTGGCTATTGTGGACATTGCTGCTATAAACATCGGGGTGCAGGTGTCCCGGCGTTTCATTGCATCTGAATCTTTGGGGTAAATACCCAACAGTGCAATTGCTGGGTTGTAGGGCAGGTCTATTTTTAACTCTTTGAGGAACCTCCACACAGTTTTCCAGAGTGGCTGCACCAGTTCACATTCCCACCAACAGTGCAAGAGGGTTCCCTTTTCTCCGCATCCTCTCCAACATTTGTTATTTCCTGCCTTGTTAATTTTCCCCATTCTCACTGGTGTGAGGTGGTATCTCATTGTGGTTTTGATTTGTATTTCCCTGATGGCAAGTGATGCGGAGCATTTTCTCATGTGCATGTTGGCCATGTCTATGTCTTCCTCTGTGAGATTTCTGTTCATGTCTTTTGCCCATTTCATGATTGGATTGTTTGTTTCTTTGGTGTTGAGTTTAAGAAATTCTTTATAGATCTTGGAAACTAGCCCTTTATATTATATGTCATTTGCAAATATCGTCTCCCATTCTGTAGGTTGTCTTTTAGTTTTGTTGACTGTATTCTTTGCTGTGCAAAAGCTTCTTATCTTGATGAAGTCCCAATAGTTCATTTTTGCTTTTGTTTCTTTTGCATTCGTGGATGAATCTTGCAAGAAGTTACTGTGGCCAAGTTCAAAAAGGGTGTTGCCTGTGTTCTCCTCTAGGATTTTGATGGACTCTTGTCTCACATTTAGACCTTTCATCCATTTTGAGTTTATCTTTGTGTATGGTGAAAGAGAGTGGTCTAGTTTCATTCTTCTGCATGTGGATGTCCAATATTCCCAGCACCATTTATTGAAGAGACTGTCTTTCTTCCAGTGGATAGTCTTTCCTCCTTTATCGAATATTAGTTGACCATAAAGTTCAGGGTCCACTTCTGGGTTCTCTATTCTGTTCCATTGATCTATGTGTCTGTTTTTGTGCCAGTACCACACTGTCTTGATGACCACAGCTTTGTAGTACAACCTGAAATCTGGCATTGTGATGCCCCCAGCTATGGTTTTCTTTATTAAAATTCCCCTGGCTATTCGGGGTCTTTTCTGATTCCACACAAATCTTAAAATAATTTGTTCTAACTCTCTGAAGAAAGTCCATGGTATTTTGATAGGGATTGCATTAAACGTGTAAATTGCCCTGGGTAACATTGATATTTTCACAATATTAATTCTGCCAATCCATGAGCATGGACTATTTTTCCATCTCTTTGTGTCTTCCTCCATTTCTTTCAGAAGTGTTCTATAGTTTTTAGGGTATAGATCCTTTACCTCTTTGGTTAGGTTTATCCCTAGGTATCTTATGCTTTTGGGTGCAATTGTAAATGGGATTGACTCCTTAATTTCTCTTTCTTCAGTCTCATTGTTAGTGTATAGAAATGCCATTGATTTCTGGGCATTGATTTTGTATCCTGCCACGCTACCAAATAGCTGTATGAGTTCTAGCAATCTTGGGGTGGAGGCTTTTGGGTTTTCTAGGTAGAGTATCATGTCATCAGTGAAGAGGGAGAGTTTGACTTCTTCTTTGCCAATTTGAATGCCTTTTATTTCTTTTTGTTGTCTCATTGCTGAGGCTAGGACTTCCAGTACTATGTTGAATAGCAGTGGTGAGAGTGGACATCCCTGTCTTGTTCCTGATCTTAGGGGAAAGGCTCCCAGTGCTTCCCCATTGAGAATGAAATTTGCTGTGGGCTTTTCGTAGATGGCTTTTAAGATGTCAAGGAAAGTTCCCTCTATCCCAACACTCTGAAGTGTTTTGATCAGGAATGGATGCTGTATTTTGTCAAATGCTTTCTCTGCATCTAATGAGAGGATCATATGGTTCTTGGTTTTTCTCTTGCTGATATGATGAATCACACTGATCATTTTACGAGTGTTGAACCAGCCTTGTGTCCCGGGGATAAATCCTACTTGGTCATGGTGAATAATTTTCTTAATGTACTGTTGGATCCTATTGGCTAGTATCTTGTTGAGAATTTTTGCATCCATGTTCATCAGGGATATTGGTCTGTAATTCTCCTTTTTGGTGGGGTCTTTGTCTGGTTTTGGAATTAGGTGATGCTGGCCTCATAGAACGAATTTGGAAGTACTCCATCTCTTACTATCTTTCCAAACAGCTTTAGTAGAATAGGTATGGTTTCTTCTTTAAACATTTGATAGAATTCCCCTGGGAAGCCATCTGGCCCTGGACTTTTGTGTCTTGGGAGGTTTTGGATGACTGCTTCAATTTCCTCCCTGGTTATTGGCCTGTTCAGGTTTTCTATTTCTTCCTGTTCCAGTTGTGGTAGTTTGTGGCTTTCCAGGAATGCGTCCATTTCTTCTAGATTGCCTAATTTATTGGCGTAGAGCTGTTCATAATATGTTTTTAAAATCGTTTGTATTTCCTTGGTATTGGTAGTGATCTCTCCTTTCTCATTCATGATTTTATTAATTTGAGTCTTCTCTCTCTTCTTTTTAATAAGGCCGGCTCTTGGTTTATGTATCTTATTAATTCTTTCAAAGAACCAACTCCTGGTTTTGTTGATCTGTTCCATCTCTTCACATCTCTTCTGGTCTCAATTTCGCTGAGTTCTGCTCGAATCTTAATTAACTCTCTTCTTCTGCTGGGTGTAGGATCTATTTGCTGTTTTTTCTCTAGCTCCTTTATGTGTAAGGTTAGCTTTTGTATTTGAGTTCTTTCCAGTTTTTGAATGGATGCTTGTATTGTGATGTATTTCCCCCTCAGGACTGCTTTTGCTGCATCCCAAAGATTTTGAACGGTTGTATCTTCATTCTCATTAGTTTCCATGAATCTTTTTAATTCTTCCTTAATTTCCTGGTTGACCCTTTCATATTTTAGCAGGATGGTCCTTAACCTCCACGTGTTTGAGGTCCTTCCAAACTTCTTGCTGTGATTTAGTTCTAATTTCAAGGCATTGTGGTCTGAGAATATGCAGGGGACGATCCCAATCTTTTGGTATTGGTTCAGACCCGATTTGTGACCCAGTATGTGGTCTATTCTGGAGAAAGTTCCATGTGCACTTGAGAAGAATGTGTATTCAGTTGAGTTTGGATGTAAAGTTCTGTAGATATCTGTGAAATCCATCTGGTCCAGTGTATCATTTAAAGCTCTCGTTTCTTTGGGGATGTTGTCCTTAGAAGATCTATCGAGGGTAGAAAGACCTACATTGAAGTCACCAAGTATAAGTGTATTATTATCAAAGTATTTCTTCACTTTGGTTATTAATTGACTTAAATATTTGGCAGCTCCCACATTCGGGGCATATATATTGAGGATTGTTAAGTCCTCTTGTTGGATAGATCCTTTGAGTATGATATAGTGTCCCTCTTCATCTCTCACTATAGTCTTCGGGGTAAATTTTAGTTTATCTGATATAAGGATGGCTACCCCTGCTTTCTTTTGAGGGCCATTTGAATGGTAAATGGTTCTCCAACCTTTTATTTTCAGGCTTAAGTGTCCTTCTGTCTAAAATGAGTCTCTTGTAGACAGCAAATAGATGGGTCCTGCTTTTTTATCCAGTCTGAAACCCTGCGCCTTTTGATGGGGTCATTAAGCCCGCTCACGTTCAGAGTTACTATTGAAAGATATGAGTTTAGGGTCATCATGATATCTATTCAGTCCTTGTTTTTGTGGATTGTTCCACTGAACTTCTTCCTAAAGGGGAATTTTAAGAGTCCCCCTTAAAATTTCTTGCAGAGCTGGTTTGGAGGTCACATATTCTTTCAGTTCCTGCCTGTCTTGGAAGCTCTTTATCTCTCCTTCCATTTTGAATGAGAGCCTTGCTGGATAAAGTATTCTTGGTTGCATGTTCTTCTCATTTAGGACCCTGAATATATCCTGCCAGCCCTTTCTGGCCTGCCATGTCTCTGTGGAGAGGTCTGCTGTTATCCTATTACTCTTCCCCGTAAAGGTCAGGGATTTCTTGTCTCTTGCTGCTTTAAGGATATTCTCTTTATCTTTGGAATTTGCAAGCTTCACTATTAGATGTCAAGGTGTTGAACGGTTTTTATTGATTTTAGGGGGGGATCTCTCTATTTCCTCGATCTGAATGCCTGTTTCCCTTCCCAGATTAGGAAAGTTTTCAGCTAGGATTTGTTCCAATACATATTCTGGCCCTCTGTCCCTTTTGGTGCCCTCGGGAACCCCAATGAAACGTAGGTTTTTCTTCCTCAGGCTGTCGTTTATTTCCCTTAATCTGTCTTCATGGTCTCTTAACTGTCTGTCTCTTTTTTCCTCAGTTTCCCTCTTTGCCATCAACTTGTCTTCTATGTCACTCACTCGTTCTTCCACCTCGTTAACCCTCGTCGTTAGGACTTCTCCTTTGGATTGCATCTCATTTAATTGATTTTTAATTTATGCCTGATTGGATCTAAATTCTGTAGTCATGGAGTCTCTTGAGTCCTTTATGCTTTTTTCTAGAGCCACCAGTAGCTGTATAATAGTGCTTCTGAATTGGCTTTCTGACATTGAATTGTAATCCAGATTTTGTAACTCTGTGGGAGAGAGGACTGTTTCTTTCTTTTGAAGTGAGGTTTTCCTTCTAGTCATTTTGCTCAGTGCAGAGTGGCCAAAAACAAGTTGTATTGGGAAAAGGAGAAAAAGAGAGAGATAAAGAAAAAGAGAAAAAGGAAAAAGGAAGAAAAAAAAGAAAAAGAGAGAAGAAAAAGAGAAAGAAAAAGAAAGAAAGGAAAAAAAAAAAGGGTGGGGGAAGCAAACAGAAATCAAAAAGAAAAAAGAAAAGAAAAACCACGGGGGAGTATCTTCCGATTCTGTGTACTTTAAGTCCCTTGACTTCCCCTGGAACTGGTCTGTGTCGCTGGTCTTCTGAGGGAGGGGCCTGCTGTGCTGATTCTCAGGTGTTAGCACCTGGGGGAGCTGCTCTGCCCCTGCCTGGTGCAGGGCTCAGTGGGGGTTGTTCACCCCGTGAGGCCCCGGGAGGAAGCCACAGTGGTGGGGGCAGCTCTGGGACCCTGGAGTCAGCTCCCGCAGTAACTCCGGGGCTCTCCGTCTGCAGGGCCTGGAGGCTCCGGGGCGGGGCCGCTGATCTGCTCAGCTCGGGGCAGGAGCGTCCTTGCTGTCCTGGGCCCTCCCGGCCTCTGCCTGTCCCGGGGGAGGCGGGATCCTGGGCTGTGTCCCGGCGCCCTGTGCTCCGGGGCCTGCGCTGTTGGATTCGCGCTCCCGCCCCGCAGCCCCCTCCGCGGAGCCGCCGCCCGAGCCCCTCCGAGCTGCTCCGGGTCCCGCCCTGCACGCTGCAGCCCTTAGGGAGCTCGGCGCACTCTCCCGGGGCGCAGGTGCCTATTCACTAGTGTCCCAGGGAGCCCGAGGGCATCCCCGCCCTCCTGGGTCCTGCTCTAACTCCCTGCGGGCCCCTTTCCTCCCGGGAAGGTTGGTGCAGCTCCTGATCCTCCGGGACGTGGCTCTCCTGTCCTGGGGACACTCGCCCCGGCCTCAGCCCGGCTCCTCGCGGGGCCCCTCCCCCTCGGAGGCCTTTTGTGTCTTTATTTCTTTGTCCCCGTCTTCCTACCTTGATAGAAGCGCGATCTCTTCTCACTGTAGCGTTCCAGATGGTCTCTCTTTAAATCTCAGGCCGAATTCGTAGAGTTTCAGGATGATTTGAAGGTTATCTAGGTAATTTGGTGGGGACAGGTGATTTGGGGACCCTGCTCTTCCGCCATCTTGCCCCTCCCTCCCTGATTCTGTTATCACTTCACTCATTATAATCACATTTTTAAGTCCTTTAGCATATTTCAGATAGCTGTTTTAGTATTCTTGTGTGCTAATTATAATATGGCAGTCTTGGGTTCTGTTTCTATAGACTGATTAAAAAAAACAAAAAAAAAATTAAAAAAATAAAACTATGGGTCACATTTTTGCTAATTTGCATGTCTGGATTATATTTTCTTTATTAATATGCTGCTGGTTTTATTTGCGCAGAGCTGTTAAATTACTCGTGGATTCTTATTGATCCTGTTAGTGCTGGTTTTAGTCTTTGTCAAGGTAAGGCTGTTTTGATCTGTCCTTCATTAGAGGGTGATGTCTTTATTCCAAAGGTATGTCCTCCTGGGCTCTCAACTAAACATCTGAAATCCTCAGGAATACCTCTCTTCTCTGGATGGACCAAGACAGCAATATTTTTCATCATCGTGGGGCCTCTGTTCTCCACTCAATCTTAGGCCAGCGCCATCTGCCTTCTGCCAATTTTAGTAGGTCTTTTTGTGACCATGCACAGCACATCCCCTCCCCTCCCAAAGACCTCATAGAGACTCTTGGAGCTTCTGTGCAACTTCTTTCTTTTCAGGAGCCTGGAAAATCCTTTTTCAGGATTTTTCCTGAAAATCCCATCCACTTCAGCAGTGTGCACTCCGGTCACTGCTTCCCCAGCTCAACAATGCTACTACTTAACTTGGGCTCCATTTCCCTGAGACAAGTAAACAAAATACTCCCTGTACAGCTCCCCTCTCTTAAGAGTCACAGTGCTTTACCTATTGTTCAGTGCATTAAAAGAATAGCCTTATATATTTTGTCCAATTTTATGGTTATTTACAGTTGGAAGGCAAGTGAGATACCAGTTATTATTATTATTATTATTTTTTGGTAGTTGGAAACTGAATTGCCACATTAAATAGACTTTTGAAACTATTATTTCAATGCTGGAAATTTTTGAATGGGTTGAAAAGTAAATGTGTGTAACTAGTCGTTTATCATTCTAAAACTTTTACAGCCAATAATATTTCCTGGCATATTTATGACCCATTTTTGGAATATAATTGTGTTGTTTGCTAAGGTTTTGGGAAGCTCTTATTTACCATATAAACTTAATGCTGAAGTTTGCTTTTGCTTTCTAAGCCAAACTTTTGGAATCCCAAATAGTAATTATATTTTGCAAGTACCTAATCCTGGGCTGGGGCGGAAATAGTCACCCCTTAATGAACAAAAGTCTGGGAAGCTGAGTCTGTTTTCAAGACTATTTTGGACTTTATGACCAATAAATTGACACCAAGAAAATACATTTTTGGGTATTCCCTTCCCTTGGGTAAGGGAGCATAACCTCAAAGTTTCATTTAAATGCAAAAGGAACACACAGTAAAGGTATTACTGAGAAAGAAAACTACATAGGAAAATAAATCAAAATATTATTCTGTAAACCAATCACTTCTCGGGACTCAATATTCCATGGACAGAGACCACTATTTCCTGTTCTCAGTTTATGTACACACTATACCATCTGAGAGTCATGTTGATTCTTCTTAGGGGCCTGGAATACACTGCAGGAATAGACTTTTATGGGTATTACCTGCCTTAAACAGAGAAAAAAAATGAGATTGGGAAAGCAAAACTAATTTAGTATCTGTTGTGAAAACTTCCGTCTCTGTATCTCACCACGTATATACTTAGGGAAATTTTAGTATAAGAGGGAAGAAACCTAAGGATTCAGCTACTTAGGAACAACCAGAATGCATTTCAGATTAAAAACTAAAAACAAAAAACAAAAACCAAAAACAAAAAGACAAAACTAGAAATAGTTCCTAACATTAAATTTTTGGGAGGTTAAAGCGTTATCCGGTTAAGGGTGGTGCTAGTTACACTAAAGGAGAGCAGCTTCATGACCTGATGATGCACTTCCTCGCCTTAATTTCAGTGTTTACTGTGTGATGAATTCCAAGGATATATTGGCTTTTTTCCTCTGATAAATACAGTTCAGAAAAATGAGCTTTGTGTTGACTTTCTTTTCTAAAGATGATTTCCTAATGTCAATTTTAAGAAATGAACCATTATAATATAATCCACTGAAAGGAGATACAAATCCTAGCGTTGACACATTGCACATCTGAACTAATTCATCATAGTTTGTGTTGTGCATATATGTGTTTTGATGATGACTTTTTTTTTTTAACCAGAGGTGAAAAGGAGGCCTGACTTCCCATTGTGATTTTGGCCTCTTCTTGTTATAACTCGTACTCCCAGAATTTTTGAGAAGTTAGATGTAAAATGTCATCAGAATCTTATAACGAAGTAGACTTTGATTTATTCTTGCTTCTGTTACAATCCTGCTTCAAGGAATAACTAACACACAATATGGTAACTGCTGGGAACGGTTTTATGAGGTCCTGTAGGTCAGCGCAGTTCATCACATTCTGAAATGAAAATGAGAATGGACCATTATGTAATTGTCACATGTGATTTTGCGTCACTAATATGTTTATCAATACTTTTACAGGCTGACAATCACCAATGACACAGGTAACTAAGCAAACTGGTAGAAATAAGGCCACCAGTGCTCGTTAGGAATATGAGGAAAATGAATAAAATAATACACATAAATGGAGTATCCAGGTTAACTATGAAGTAAAAGCAACTAAGAATTGCTTTATAAATATTGACCCATTTATCCTGATAATTGCATCTTTATGGAAGCCTACGGTGCAAGTGAGGCTCCTGTGGACTTACTGCGGCGGGTATTTGTTGCCTTCACTTGGAGAGGGGAGCCAGGGCGCTCCGGGATCCGGGTGGTGCAGCACTGGCGGGGGGATTCAGGAGGCCTGTGGTCCTGGCCGGCCAGCCTTTGCGAGGCTGTCGTGGCACCATCACAGGTGATGCTGACCTCCAGGTGCTGTGTGTGCCTTTCAGGCAGGAGGAAGAGGGAGAGAGCTCATGGCTAACGTGCCCTCCGTCCCATTAACAAGACTTCGAGGCAAAGGCTCCACTTGCCTGTTTAGATTTTCATCTCAGATCTATTTTTAACTCTTTGAGGAATCTCCACACAGTCCTCCAGAGTGGCTGCACCAGGTCACATTCCCACTAACAGTGAAGGAGGATTCCCCTTTCTCCGCATCCTCTCCAGCATTTGTGGTTTCCTGCCTTGTTAATTTTCCCCATTCTCACTGGTGTGAGGGGGTATCTCATTGTGGTTTTGATTTGTATTTCCCTGATGGCCAGTGATGCGGAGCATTTTCCCATGTGCATGTTGGCCATGTCCATGTCTTCCTCTGTGAGATTTCTCTTCATGTCTTTTGCCCATTTCATGATTGGATTGTTTGTTTCTTTGCTGTTGAGTTTAATAAGTTCTTTATACATCTGCCCTACGACCCAGCAATTGCACTGCTGGGGATTTACCCCAAAGACACAGATGCAATGAAACGCCGGACACCTGCACCCTGATGTTTATAGCAGCAATGTCCACAATAGCCACACTGTGGAAGGAGCCTCGGTGTCCATTGAAAGATGAATGGATAAAGAAGATGTGGTTTATGTATACAATGGACTATTACTCAGCCATTAGAAATGACAAATACCCACCATGTGCTTCGACGTGGATGGAACTGGAAGGTATTATGCTGAGTGAAGTAAGTCAATCGGAAAAGGACAAACATTATATGGTCTCATTCATTTGGGGAATATAAAAAATAATGAAAGGGTATAAAGGGGAAAGGAGAAAAAATGAGTGGGAAATATCAGAAAGGGAGACAGAACATGAAGACTACGAACTCTGGGAAACGAACTGGGGGTGGTGGAAGGGGAGGTGGGTGGGGGGTGGGGGTGAATGGGTGACGGGCACTGAGGGGGCACTTGACGGGATGAGCACTGGGTGTTATTCTGTATGTTGGCAAATTGAACACCAATAAAAATAAATTCATTAAAAAAAAAAAGATTTTCATCTCAGGGCGCAAACTGGGCCAGGTGCTTGCCTGTCGGTGCTTGGAAGTCTGGGGAAGGCGGTATTTTCTTTCCCATCTGCAGGAAGGAGACCAGAGAGAGAAAGGCAGTGTTCCTGGTGCCCAGCAGTGATGCACAGGCCCTGCGGCCGTGGCGAGCTCAGGCAGCCACCGGTCAGGGCTTCCCGAGCTGCAGCCTCTTGCAGCAACAGAGTGGCGGGCACGCCGCATCCAGAAGATGAGTGGCTCCTGTGCAAACACTCATTTCAGGGAGGGAGTGTTTTTAGTCGTAGGTGACTCTATCTGGGATAATAATTTGCTTCCGGATGTCAGCAAGGAGGCCAAACTACCCTGCACCAGAAGAAGGTTTATAACTCCTTAAGGAAGGGGCGAGTCAGAGATACCTCACGGTACCAACCCCGAGAAAGGGGCTCCTTCGCATAATCTTGATGACTTGAGTCAAGTCACTCACTACATTCACAAGATGCTTGTTGCAATTTAATCTTGTGGAAACTGCAGAGAGTCTCTATTTTGCCTCCGGCCTGACGTGAGGGTGCAGTGGAAGAGCGTCGGCAGTGCAGGAGCTACAGGAGGCGGCAGAGGCCGCAGGCCTGCGGGCCCTCATGGGCGTCCAGGCACCCGGGCCTGTCTCGAAGGCCTGGGCGAGGGTGGCATCTGCTGCAAATCAGGGCCTTTTCAGAGCGGCTGGGCCAGGGACAACCGAACTGACATACAGGCCACAGACAACCTGGGCTAGTCAAAAGCTAGGAATTCAGAATCTTTGCAGAAATTCATGCAAATAGGAACTGCGGGGCAGACAGAGAGGGAATGTGTGTGCAAGTGTGCATGTGGGTGTGTCTGGCTTGAATATCTTTGATGCTGGACTTTCAAGTTACCATTGCTCTTGTTGGAAGCGAAGGCAAACTTCTCCAAAGGGAGCTTCCTCTTCGCCGTCTCTTTATCTCAATGTTATCAGATAACAACCCGAAAGACAGGTTTTCATTAATTCCTTTAAGAAAAATGTTTTGATCTTGTTTTTCCGAGTAGGATCGTAAATTCCTGCATGGACAGTATTTTAGATGGTTCCATTGCATCTTCACAGTCTCATTTCTTTAATGAATTCTTTGTTCATGGGCATTAGATATTTTCTAGGTTTTTATGATAAGAGACTGTGCTGTATGACACACGTCTTTTTACATTAGTATGATTCTCCTAGAAGTATTCTCCTAGGTGGGGTCCCCGATTCAGAAAGTCTGTGCAGTTTATATTTTTAGACAAGCTAGCAGAATACCTACCGTTAAGATGATACTAATTGAAATCATTGCATTCTACGAACGCATTTTACTTGCTTTTCGACTGTTAGCAAAAATAATTTCTTTTCATATCTGTTATCTAATTGATTTAATTTAGAAGTTTCCTATCTTATCCTTTGCCTATTTTTGTCAGTTCTAAGTTAAATTTCTAATACATTTGTGAAAACTCTCTATATGAGGATTTTAATATTTTCTTTGATATTTATATGTGTGTTGCGACTCTTTTACTACTTAGTTATTAGCATTTTACTTTTATTTCTTTTAGTTTTACTTCTTTTATTTACTGTGCTAATCAGTCTTTTTCCATTCAGATTCTCAAATATATTGGCATTCAGCTACATTGTTTCTGGTTTTGTTTTTGGAGCGTTTACTATCCATTGATATAAATATGTCTGACATATTTTTGTGGTGTTCTCATATTATCATCGTCATTTTTATGAATGTGAAATTAATTTGAAATGAGCAGTGGACTGGGAATCCAGCTTTATTTTATTCTATTTTTAAATTTTATTTATTTATTTATTTATTTGGAATCCAGCTTTAATGCATTATCTTAACATCAGTCATCGAATAATCACCACCCTAAAGATTTTATTTTATTTATTTATATTTTTCACCCTAAAGATTTTAAATATGCCTCTGTGTATACAGCATATCCATGAAAACTTCTGTTAATTTCTGAGATCTCCACTTTGTTCATTTAACATGCATGACGGATGGTCCAAGGAATTTTTCGCTAGTAGTCGAAGTGGTCCTCTGGCTCTGAGAACAATTAAAATATACTCTAGAGCATATACTTAAGTAGACCGTGAAGTCTGACGTACCGCAGGAGGGTAATAACGGGTGCAAGGGAAGACCCTGACCATCAGAATCCCATGTTCGTCCTGTAATGAGATCACTTCTTCCTGCAGGAGCCTGACAGCAGAGACCTGGTCGACGTGTCTCTACGGTCGGGCTCCGCAGCAGTCAGGGTTCCACCGTCTACACATGCATCTCCCCGCAGCCCTGGAACTGCAGCCTTGACCCGAGTCCATTACTTGAGCTCAAGGCGATCTCAAGGCGCGGGGCTCTGTTTCCCTGAGTTGTCTGTTCCCCAAGGCTATTGCACATGGAACAGTTTCTTATTTTCGAAGTCTCTCTCATTACATCGAAATAGAACAGAACCTAAGACTTGTATCCTTTGGGTCAGGCAATAGTCATAATTTCTTCTCCTTGTACATATTTGGCCATTGTTTTTTATTCAGGCGGGATGATACCATAAGGAACTTTTAAAGATCTTGCTAGTATATTCTTGCTGCATATTTCTGTCTAGACCCACACGATTTAATTAGAGTAGTGTGGCCCTCATTTTGAGGATTTTTGTATCTTTGCTTAATTAATAATTCCCACAGAATTTGAAAATACATTCTTCCAAGGAAACAAAAAACTACTGTCAGTACATTAGATACATTGGTTTGGTTTTATTGTTTAGTTTTGGAGGAACATTTATTTCTACAAGATTGAGTTTTCTTCTCGGGAAAAAGCCATATCTCTCTATTAAAAATCAATTTTTATATCTTTCAGAGAAATTTTACAGTTTTCACCCCATATAAGCTCTAGCTATGCAGGTCTTAATAAATTTATAAATAAGAATTTTATTTTTAAAACTTTTCAATGGCTACTTTTTCATTTCTATTTCTATTAACAGATGATATTTTTTATGGAAAATTAATATATTTACTGTATTTTTTCTTAAGATGATTAATACTTAACCAATATTTTTAAATATTTTCTCAGATTTTTTTAATATAAGCATATTGTCTGTATTATCATTATTATGACTATTTCTCTCCATATTGTCCATAATAAATCATTATGGAATTGTGGTTATCCGATCATGCCATTAGGAGTAGCAAATGACTTTGCTCTTTGTCAAGTGGCTAAAATGATATGTCACAATGGCTCTGACTACCATTAATATTAATAAGCCATTGATTAAAATATATTTATTGATTTCTGAGACGTAGGGACATTAAATGGGCATCTGAGAATTAGTAAAATACATGGTTAGATTAAATATATATGTACAAATACTTTCATATCATGATGATTTTAAAACAAACATTCTTTACTTTTAAAGAATGGTTTTGTTACAAGTAGAAATTTTGGTTCACAGTTGTCTTTTTTTCAGTACTTTACATATTTCATCCTGCTACTTTCTGAGTTCCATTGTTTCTGAGAAGTTACTTATCATTGTTCCCGTGTATATGATGAGTAATTTTTTTCTTGCCATTTTACATTTTTCTATGCCTTTGACTTTAAACAATTTGATTATAACCTCTTTGCTTTTATGATAATTAGGGCATTCTGAGCTTCTTGGATTTGTAGATTGATGTTTCACTGAATTTGGGAGTTTTTAGCCATTGTTCTTATAATAAATTTTATAGCCCCTTCTCCCTTCCTCTCTTCCCAAGATTGACATTACATGTATGGTAGCACACTGGATGTTTCTCCCAAAGATCTCTGACAATATGAAAAACTGGAGATTTCTGACATTACTGGTGGAAATGTGAAATTATGCAGTTATTTTTTAAACTATGTTTTCACTTTAATTTAAAATGCTAAATGTAAATCTCATCCAGCTCAACAATTTAATTCCTGGAAGTCTACTCACAAGAAACAAAAATGTTTACTGACACAAATTTGAATGTGAATGTCCATAAAACATGACTCTAGTTTGTAGATAGTCCACATGTCCATCAACAGGGGAGGTGGATACCAAAAAAAATGTATGCCCACACAATGGAGTATTACTCAGCAATAACAAAGAGCAAAATAATGACTCATGTTACAACATGGACAAATCTCAAGAACAGTCTGGCAGGTGAAAAAGTATTATCTAGAAAATGAGGATTTAGACAGAAAATAAGCCAGTGTGCATGGGGCTGCAACACAATAAAATGAAGTGTTAAAAATATAAACGGAGGGTTAAAATACAGAGAAAACAGAGGAAAATGTTCTAGCTCTCATCTAACTGGAGACCTAGAGGCAACAATAGAATGTGGAGAGGCATCATTTAAAGATACAATTTTTATAACTGAAAATAGACAAATTATCAGGAAAAGGAAACTCTATTTCTAGAAAGAGAAATAAAAAATACCTCTTAGACTGGCAATGAATATGATTCATGTAAAGGATTTTATTTATGAATTGGCAAAGAGAAATGATAGAGAACAGGTTGAACCATATCAAATTGCCCTTTTCTGTAGATCAAAAATAATCAAACAGCTGCAATTTCATATATGGCAGCCTTTTACAAAGAAACAACAATGCAACTGTTGGGAATTTGGGAGGTAAAACTAACAGCCTTTGCCACACAGATAAAAGCAAAACCCATAAAAAATCCAAAAACCAAACCTGAGAGTGTGTAAGTTCAAAAGCACCTGCACATGAGTCTGTGGTGAGAATTCACAAAACGGCGTGTCTGGCAAATTCAAAAGCCATGACAAAGCATTTGCTATGCAAAGTGAAGTCTTCAAATTTCTGAAAGAAAATAACTGTCAATGGAAGTATAAACTTGAAGAAACTAAAGGACCAAATAAAGACAACTTCTAGCAAACACTGCCAAATTACAGCTACCCTCCCTAAAGAAAGAAAAAAAGTACATTTACACATCTACCACCATGGTGGAGATTTTAGTAAATTTCTCCAAAATGTCAAATTCATAAGTAAAGCTAAATAGTATTAGAACAATAGAAATTTTATTCTTGGTCTGATTTACATATATGGAGCACTTTAATCAAAATTTAGAGAATGCATTTTCTTTTAAAAGCATGTAGGCTATTTTCAAAAGATAATTATAGTTAGTCATAATTAAATTTTTCTTTCAAGTCTTAGTAAAGTGTGAATGAGGGAAGAAAATAAAACAATTCCAAAAGTGCAATAAAAATAGAAGAATTAAACAGACACTTCATAAAAAGAAATTTTAATTACCCGTAAGTATTTTTTTTAATTCTTAAATTCATTCATACATAAGAAATAAAAAAAGAACCCCAAGGAGACATAATTTTATCTGAGATTGACAATGACTATTAAATTTGAAAAATACTTAGTGCTAACTTGAGTGAGATAAAAACAGCAGTTCAACTATTGCTAGGATGTGAAATTACTACAATCTTTTGATAGAATATTTGGCAAATATTTGGCAAAAATTATATATCCTTTGACATGGCAATTTCATTGCTAAGATTTTTATTCTTTTTTTCCTTTTTATGGGATGATTCTTTTTTATTTCATTTTTCATTTTATTTCGTTTTCATTTTATCTTTCTTTTTCATTATGATAAGTGTACTCTTTAATCCCATCCCCTGCTTCCTCCAGACCCTCTCCCACCTTCCCTCTGGTAACATTCAGTTTAGTCTCTGTACTTAAGAGTCTGTTTCTTGGTTTCTCTCTCACTCTTTTTTCCTTTACTTATTTGATTTGTTTCTTAAATTCCACATATGAGTGAGATCATATGGTATTTGTCTTTCTCTTACTGATTGATTTCACTCAGCATTATTCCACTCTGGCTCTATTCATGTTGTTGTAAATGGCAAGATTTCATTCTTTTTTTATGGCTGAATAATAAACAAATAAAACTGGAAATATCAAAATTCCATATTTTAAATTATATTACAAAGTGGTAGTAATTAAAACAGTATGATACTGGCATAAAAATTGTCACATAGAGTAATGGAATAGAACAGAAAACCTAGAAATCAACCCATAATCATAGGTCAATTAATGTGACAAAGGAGGAATGAATATGCAATGGGAAAAAAAATAGTCTGTTCAACAAATGGTGTTGGGAAAACTGGACAGCCACATGCAAAAGGAAGGCAACTGGACCATTTTCTTTCACTATGCACAAAAACAAATTCAAAATGGATTTGAGACCTAAATGTGAGATCTGACACCATAAAAACCCTTGAAGAGAGCCTGGCAATAGCCATAGCAACATTTTCTACGCCTGTCTTCTGAGGCAAGGGAAATAAAAGCAAAAATCAACTCTTGTGACTACGTCAAAATAAAAAGCTTCTGCACAGCAAAGGAAAGAATCAACAAAAGTAAAAGGCAGCTTATGGAATGGGAGAAGATATTGGCAAATGACACAACCAATAAAGGGTTAGTATCCAAGATAAATAAAAAAAAAAATACAACTTAATACCCCCCAAACAAATAATCCAATTAAAAAATGAGCAGAACTCATGAACAGACATTTCTCCAAAGAGGACATATAGATGGCCAACATATACATGGCTAACGGGAAAAAATGCTCAACATCAGTCACCATCAGGGAAATACAAATCAAAACTACTATGAGATACAGTGAACATATCAGAATGGCTAAAATCAACAACACAAGAAACAAAATGTGTCGGAGAGGATGTGCAGACAAAGGAACCCTTCTGCACTGTTGTTGGGAATGAAACCTGTACAGCCACTCTGGAAAACTGTATCTGTTACAGATATGGATACAGCTCAACATCCAGGAGACAAAAATCCAACAACAACAAAAAAATGGACAGAAGATGTGAACAGACATTTCTCCAAAGAAGACATCCAGATGACCAAGAGACACAAGGAAAGATACTTGACAGCATTCATCATCAGGGAAATGCTGAGAATTTAAGTACATAAAGATATTCTTGTAAAAGTATATATTCCCAACTGAAAAAAGAAAAAATAAGCAAAAAAAAAAAAAAAAAAAAAAAAGAGAGAGAGAGAGAGAGAGAGAGATTATAGCATTTTCTGATAGGAAGAAAGTAAACCAAGGAAAAATCTAGCTGACCTGACATTTGGCAATAACATCAAATATATGATCCATGAAAGAGGAACATAAAAAAGGATGAATTGATGTATTCATTTGCTAGGGGTGCTATAAGAAGGCGCCACAGGCTGGGTAATTTAAACAATAGAAATGTAATTTACTCATAGTTCTGGAGGTTAGACATCTGAGATCAAGATGTTGATCGATTTGGTTCCCTCTAAGGGCTGTGAGGGAAGGGTCTGTTTCAGGCCTCTTCCCTTGGTTTGTAGACAGCCTTCTTCTACCTGGATCTTCACAGTTTCTTCCCTTTGCACATGTGTATACAACTTTTCTTTTCCTATAAGGAAAATGGACATATTGGATTAGGGCTCACTCTCACAAGCTTATTTTAATGTAATTACATCTGTCATGACCCTATGTCCTAATATGGCCACATTTTGAGGTCCTGAGGACTAAGACTTTAACTTAGGAATTTTAGAGAGGGCATATTCATGCCACAATGATTGGACTTTGTTAAAGTTTAAAAGTCTTCTGCGCTGTGAAAGACACCGTTAGGAAATTGAAAAAGAGAAACCACAGATGTGGAGAAAATCTCTGCAAAGTGGAAATCAGATAGGGGACTAGTATCCAAAATACAAAGAACTCTCAAAGCTCAATGAGAAAACAAATGATTAAAATTATGCTATAATTAAAATCATTAAATTATTATTAAATTATTAAATAATTATTATATTATTATCAAATTATTAATCATTAAAAATATGTGATATTTGAACGAGATATTTTGCCAAAGAAGATACACAGATGGCAAATAAACCTATGGAAAGATGCTCGACATCATACGTCATCAGGGAAATGCACATTGAAAGGACAGTGAGATGCCAACGCACACCTAAGAGAATGACCAGAATCCGGGGCTCTGACACCACCCAGCATGTGCAAGGATGTAGAATACCCGGAGCGCTCATTCACTGCAGTGGGAACGCAGAATGGCACACACACATTGGAAGGCTGCTGGCCTCATTCACAACCAGACGTGGTCTTCCCAAAGGATCCAGCAGTCACCTTCCTTGGCACTTGCCCAAATGAGTCGAGTGTTTATATCTACACGAGAACCTGGACACAAATGTAGCTGGCAGCTTTCTTTGTAATTGCTAGAACTTGGGGGCATCCGTCGGTAGGTGAGAGGGTAGATGAGCAGAGGCCCATCCAGACAACGGCCGGTTACTCTATGATGAAAAGAAATGGGCTGTCAACTGTGCAGAATCATGGAAGAACTTGGGGTGGACGTCCCTAAGCGAGATAAGGCAAAGGTTGTACACCGTATGATTCGAATTACGTGACATTCTGGAGAAGTCAGAACTGTTGGAGCCGTGAAATGATCAGTGGTGGGCTGGGGGTCAAGGGGTCAAGGTGGGAGAGGCAGGAACGATGAGGAGAGGATGAGGGATTCTTAGTGCAATTGCACTATTGTGTAAGGTGTGTCGATAGGTGTCTCGTATGTTTGCTTAGAACCTGTGGGTGTGCGGTCCCCTAGCATTGAACGCTGATTTAACCTGCGGCCTTCAGTTAATGGCAAGTATCCGGCCTGGCCCATCACTCGGAACAGGTATAGCATGATAGTGCAGGATGTCCTTAATAGGGGAAACACGAGAGAGGGAATGCGGTACCTGGAAGCTCTTTGTGTCTCCTGTTTATTTTTTATTTTTTCCTGTAAACGTAAAGCTGCTAAAAAAAAATCTACCTAGAAAAATGAGAATAAATAAAAAAACCTATTTAATAAATACTTATGATGTAAAGAAATACTATACGGCTTTTAAAAAGAATTAAAGTGATCCGAATACATTGATGTGGGAAAAAAATGTAAGAGAAAAAAAAAAAGGTGTAGAACAGTGTTTATTATATTACTGTATTTGTATAAATGCCATTTATATGAGCTGTATATATATATATATATATATATATATATATATATATATATAATGGTCTACATACTTTTTTAAAAAAACTTTTTTTTGGTCTACATACTTCTTAATGTAATGATGTGAAAGGATTGCTTATAGTCTTTACCTTTGTGAAAGTGTGTATGGATCGGGATTAAATAGATGGTGGTGGTGGTGGTGGGGAGACACAGGCATCCTGCTGTATCCCTGTGTCATTGTCTGAGTATTTTGATTATTAAAAATAAAAGTTCAAAGTCAAAAATACTCTGTATACATAAATTATATACATTTGCCAAAATGGAGTATGGACTAAAAGGGATGTATATTGGCTTTTAGTAAAACTCAGTGCATATTGAGAAACTTTCCTCTGCTATTAACTGAACTGGATGGTTTTATAGTTAATCACTTATCCATGGATTACTTACTTGACAGTTTCAATGCTCTTAAATATGAAATCTGTAGGCCTGGGACAGACCTGAGTTGGGGTGGAAAGATGGATCAAGGAAGCTTTCAATTAAATCGGATGTGGAAATTAAGTTTGATTTACTCTGCATTGGATCTTTTGATACAGAAAGTGCCCAGGGCGGACTTTTCTTTTACACGGATGTGGTCAAGGTGGAGTCAAGGAGAGGTGGGAAACCGAAAAAAAAAAAAAAAAAAAAAGCCACTGTGGGAACTGCTTAATATCTCATCAAGAAAACGGGAAAAGAGAGCCAACGGTGCAGAAAGAATCTTTGAAGCAGTCATTCTCTTAGTTATACCTCCATTGGATTTTAAAAAATTTTAATTTTATTGACATTCAGTTAGTTCACATATAGTGTATTATTGGTTTCAGAGGTAGAGCTCAGGGATTCACCAGTTACATGTGACACCCAGTGCTCCCTCTGCCTGTGTCTCTGCCTCTCTCTCTCTGTGTGTGTCTCTCATGAATAAATAAATAAAATATTTTTTTAAGGGTATCCGCTTTAAAGAAATTTTTAAAAATAAAAATAAAATAAATAAAAGTCAAATATGAGGCAGCAGTTAAGCTACATGCCTTCTGATACACGGATCATTTTGCCCCTCCTGATGTACACAGATCCCATGACGGCTCCTTAAGTGGGTGGGGACAAGTGAGTCAAAAAGATGAGGCAAAGTCATGAACTTTATGTAAATCTCCCAAACACATTTTTATCTCCCAACTATTTTTTTTTATGTAAAAATAATTCGTAGTGCAAACCATAGAGAGTCCCAGAGGAGATCTCTTTGATCTCTTTCTGTTTTCTCTTTTTTCTCCCTGAACCATAATTCTTAATCGGCTCTCACTGGCTGTCCTCTGCACCCTCTTGGAGTACTCAACCGTTCCTCCAGAGACTTCGCTCGGAAATAAATCCTCATCTAAAATCCTCGCTACTTATTTTGGGCCACTGCAAAATCCCTAACTCTCCCCCCACCATTTAAAAAAATTCCTACTTGAAAATACCTCCTCCCTTCCAATCCTCTCCCAACATAGTACTTCGATATTTCTTCCTCAAGAATCCGCAGATCATGGTAATAATCTCTAAATGAATACTATATGGAGTAAAATGTGATTAGTTAAAATGCCAGTCTCATTTTTATTGCAAATTAGCGACTTGAATTATATTGACATAGACTGTTTTCTTATTTCTGGATTTGGAGGAGGCGCATATTTATTTGGAACCCTAATGAGAAAATGAGAGTTAGCTATCTTACTATCTAATTTTGAGAATACGTTAAAACCGAATTGGATATTTTCCCAGTAGAGTGACATCATGTTTCAAATTATACACCTGCGAGACTAAAGTTGATCGTTGAGCTTACAAGTAAACATTCTTCTGTAGAATTTTTAGTAATCCTAATGGCAACTCATGATGATGAATTGAAGCTCACAGTGAGCTGAAAAGCAGAATGAGCTCATTAATCAATTCAATACAGTATCTGTCACAAGTAACCTTAGAATTATCTACTTCCTTCTCATATCTGGAAAAGCTTAGTTGCCAGATGACTATTGATAAAATGTCATGGTGAAAAAATATCTGAAATTGAAGTGTGCTTGCTTTGATATGAAGTCCTGAATTATAAAAGAAGAGCGATGTTTGGTATTACGTCAACTCTAATTGACACCAATGGGCCCGTGTTTTATGAGAGATTAGAATGAAGACATGAAGTACCTTAAGTGTTAATTGCATCATTCATAGCCGAATAAAGGATCGACAGTATAGGTTCTGAATTAATATGCTGATGACCCCCATATCTGAATATCAAGTCTGAACCTGATTCTCAAATTTGTATCTTAAGCCCTAAGTTACCAGAGCACCGGCCTCATCGTCCGCCTCGCCTAACATCATCTTCACTTGGATGTGGACTAAGTATCTCGAATGTAGCGAGACTACAAGGAAACTCTGACCTGTCTGTCATTCTTGAACCTGCTTCTGCCTCCGCCCTCCATTTCACTAGGGACATCACAGTCCACCCCATAGCTTATGCCAAAAATCACTAGGCTAATCTGCTAAAATGTTAGTCTTTTACTCTTATATTTAACCCATAGGCAAGTCGTGTAGACCCATTTTCAGTATATGCCCATGAACTTCTTAGCATTCCCACTATTATCACTTGGATCCAAGTCATCATGACTTCTTGGCAAGATCATGGTTATAGTTTATTAATTTTCTTGTTTTTCTTCTTCTTCTTGCATGGTCCACAGTATGATCTCAGTAATGATCTGAAAGCTCAAACGCTCTAGTCCCTACTTAAAAGTTCTTGTTTGGGGATCCCTGGGTGGCGCAGTGGTTTGGCGCTTGCCTTTGGCCCAGGGCGCGATCCTGGAGACCCGGGATCGAATCCCACATCAGGCTCCCGGTGCATGGAGCCTGCTTCTCCCTCTGCCTATGTCTCTGCCTCTCTCTCTCTCTCTCTGTGACTATCATAAATAAATAAAAATTAAAAAAAAAAAGTTCTTGTTTGCTTCACTTAGAATGATTGTCAAAATCTTTGTAGACAAAATCTATACACGTACTGCCTCCTGTTAAGCATTCAAACCTCTACTCAAATCACTTTCTTCTTTATATATTTTGTTCCAAAATTACTGGAATTATGTTGGTTTCTTGATGCTGGCAAGCTTGTTCCTATCTCCAGGTATTTGCAAAAATTATTTTCTCTGTTTTATTTTTAAAAAGACTATTTATTTATGAGAGACACAGAGAGAGAGGCAGAGACACACGGAGAGGGAGAAGCAGGCTCCATGCAGGGAGCCCGACGTGGGACTTGATCCTGGGACCCTGGGGTCACACCCTGGGCCAAAGGCAGACGCTCACCTACTGAACCACCCAGGTGCCCCTTCACTCTGGTAAAATATACTTCTATTTAATTTTCTCAAAACGGGCTCTTTCTTACCATTCTGGTGTGTTGAGTGTCAGTTTAAGTTATCAGATTTTCCTTCCCTAACATCTCAAACTACCACAGCCACCAGAAGATCTCTATCTCATTACGTTACATGAATTCTTTTCATAGCACTTTCCACTATCCGGTATTTCATAACCATTTACGTATTTTATTTCTATTAGCTATCTCTTTCTACCAGCATATAAGCTCCATCAAAGCATGAAATTTATCTTTCTTATTCATCTTTCCATTCTCAAGGTGTACAGTGGTGATTGGAGCATTTAGAGATTATCTAAATAATCTATTACCTAAATAATTTATAGAATAAAATAATCTATTATCTAAATAATTTATAGAATACAATAATCTATTATCTAAATAATTTATAGAATATTTATATTCTATAAATATTTTCCAAATGACCTGGTTAAGGACTTGTATATTTTCAACTGAGTAATTACCATAATTTGGTAAGTGTGAGCTAAGCAGGAAACCATCTGGAAAAACGGTAAAGACGTTGAATCTACACGCCAATGTGGTATTTCTGTGTCCCATATTTGGATTAGGTTGGAATATTTGCATGTTACCTTACCCTTTGGATTGTAAAAAGTTTTTTTTTTTAATTTTTATTTACTTATGATAGTCACAGAGAGAGAGAGAGAGAGGCAGAGACACAGGCAGAGGGAAAAGCAGGCTTCATGCACCAGGAGCCCGATGTGGGACTCGATCCCAGGTCTCCAGGATCGTGCCCTGGGCCAAAGGCAGGCGCCAAACCGCTGCGCCACCCAGGGATCCCTGGATTGTAAAAAGTGTAACATAACTAGTTGGTGAACTCATATATGTGAGAATGTAAGGCTTATTATGTTCCTTGCAGTGACTTAAATGATTACATGCTAACTCACGTGATTTTTGTAACACCTTAGTAATGTAAATTTTATTGTATAGATAATGAAATTAAAGCACAGGAAGATTAAACAACTAGCTCAAGATTAAATGACTAGTAACTAGCAGAGTTGGGACTCAAACCCTAGTAGCCCAGATTGCTTGTGTTACTAACCACCTCAGCAATACTACTTCTTAACCTTGACATGCGACTTCACTTATTCAGCCAACATTCAACGATCATTCGCCGATAGCTTATTGTGTCAATGGCAAAGTCTTAAATAGTTCAGATGGGGAGCCCCGGGCCCTCCTACACCGGGAGACACTTGGGGCAGCACGGCCCTCCCTGGGGCCTCCTTTATAGCTCTTCCTTTTATTCTGAGCTGTGAATATTTTTAACCCTGTATATACGGCCAGCTCTTCCGACAGAGACTATTTTATCACTTGCAGTCCCCGTCCCTGTAGGATGGTTCTTCACGGGGGTTTCCACACTCAGGCTCCAATGGACCAAATACAAATGTTTTGTTTTCTAAAAAAAAAAGAAAAGAAAAAAGATAAACATTGTGTTCTTCAGGAGACTTTTATTTATTTTTTTAATAAATGTCTATTTATTTATGATAGAGAGAGAGAGAGAGAGAGAGAGAAGCAGAGACACAACACAGGCATAGGGAGAAGCAGGCTCCAAGCTCCGGGAGCCCGACGTGGGACTCAATCCCGGGTCTCCAGGATCGTGCCCTGGGCCAAAGGCAGGCGCCAAACCGCTGCGCCACCCAGGGATCCCGAGACTTTTATTTTTGATAGACTAGAAGAAAAGTTAACAACTAGTGAGGTGTAAATTATTATGTCTAGGAAACATTTGTTAAATAAAAGTGGCAGGGGTTCAGTGAAGCAATAGAAGCTCCCAGGAGAGGAGCACATGGCTGGGCCAGTTGGTAGAGCATGCAACTCTTGATGTGGGGGTTGTAAATTTGAGCCCCCCATAGGGTATAGAGATGACTTCAAAATTAAATCTTACAAAACAAAACAAAACACCCTAAGAAGAAAGGCAGCTGATATTATACTGAGGAAGGGAATTTGTCAGCCAAGGGATTCCGACAGAGATTATGTTTAAGCTAAATCCAAAAGCATCAGCAGGAGGGGACTCAGAGAAGCCTTGCAAGTAGCAAAGTCTAAAGTCAAGGTCTGACCGGGCATATGTTTTGTGTTACAGGGTTACTCTGAGCTACCAGAGGTACCCACCGCCTGGCTCTCTTGCTGGCCCTCCGTAGTGTGTGTCCTCATGTGAATCCGCCTTTAACTCCTCCGTTCAGTGGCCTTCTGAGCTACTGACTACCTAAAGTCAACCAACTAGCTAAAGTCAACCATGGGTCATTGCAACAGAAGTGATTTTTCTCTTTTTGGGCAAAAGAAAGAAATAGAGGTGAAGATGATCTAAAGAAGGCATTTTAAAACCTGTGTAAAGGAACAACTTTAAAACACGTAAGCAATAGAGTTAATTTTAAAATGCTACAAAATGGAAATAATTATTGTGTTTAAAGGAATTATTATTTTTTAAAGGAGGCTTTTTTTAAGGATTTTATTTATTTATTCATGAGAGACACACAGAGAGAGGCAGAGACACAGGCAGAGGGAGAAGGAGGCTCCATGCAGGGAGCCTGACGTAGGACTTGATCCCGGGACCTCAGGGTCATGCCCTGAGCTGAAGGCAGATGCTCAACCACTGAGCCACCCAGGCATCCCTAAAGGAATTATTTTTGAGAAACATTTTTTCACAGTGACCTAATAATGTAGTAGTCAATAACTTTAAAGGGAATTTAAATTAAGATGTTTTTAGTAATTTCTCTCATAAGCAACTTTAGCAAATATATATTTTTAACAAATATAATATGATAGTTCAACAAATATAACCAGTACTGAAAGCATAAATATCAAAATGATCATCATAGGCTTGAATTTCTATTTGTTTGAAAATATTTTAGTAATATCTGTGAATTATTACCGTATAACACCATTTCTAGAAAGAATGGGTCTACCCACCCCAAATTTTCTGCATGTGTGTGTGTGTGTGTGTGCAAGTGTTCCTTTCCCACTCGAATTCAACACTTCTGGAATCAAAAGAGATAGTGAAAAACATTTATTTTTATCCAATGCCTTATCACCACAGACAAACTCCTGGTAGTTACGTTAATCAAATAAGAGAAAAATAAATGTAAAATTGGAGTAAGTTCTAGCCATTAGATTTCAAGAAACCATTAGAATATTGAAGACTCTAGTGCAACAAAAACTTTTGGAAGAGGTAGTTTTATTCTTTTGTATTAACTTATTTTTTTATATATTAATATGTGACTGAAGAAAACAGAGCAGTTCATCTCCTTACCACTTATTGGTTCATTTCTTTCAAGATATGAGGATCTATCTCATGATTAATTGTACAACTTCTCAGTAGCTATGGTTTTTGCTAAAGAACCTTCCATCAGAAACTTGAGAGAAAATTTAAAGACATTCATCAAAGTTTTCATTTGGAGTCTTAGAGAAACAATAAAGTAGATATTGACTTCTCTTGAGGAATGGATCATGATTTATTGATCCAAAGGGAGAGTCAATATTTACCTTCAGTGAAAGTAATTCTTGATGGTCAATGAAATGTAAAATTCAATGCTTTATTTCTGATAAAAAATCTCAAGATCTATTAAATGGTGACACCGTTTAAATAGCACTTATATTTATCAGTTTATAAAAATATATATGCATTATAAGAAACTGTAATATATAGAACACTAAAAGTAGAAAAATTATCAATAATTTCCATATAAAACTATTAATTGCTTGGTGTATTTGATGCCATTCATTTCCTATAAAAATAGTTGAGTGTGTTTATGTCTGTAATTTTGATTTTAAATATGATAAAACTAAAATATGTAGTTTGTGTTATTCTTTCCAAATATGCATTTTTCTGCTTTCTGGTGATGATATATCTCCACCAATGACCTGTGACTTGGTGAACCTCATGTGCAGTGAATGTACATCTCCAGCCCACTGACATTGTGTTTGTCTATGAAAATTGCTTTGGCCAATGGCATGGGGCACACACACCACCTCATCCCAGCCTTAAATCCCAGTACAGGTTTTCACCAGCTTTCCTGCTGTTTTCTCTCTGCCACAAAACTGACTTGTGCCATAAGGGGTTTCTCTTTCCATAAGGACCCAGAGTTGGAAGACAAATAGAAGAGGGAAACATCATCTTCTCGCAGATGCTGGCTTACAATGTGTGGAAGAAATAAACGTTTATCGTTGTAGACCAACGAGAGTTTGAGTATTGGTACTGTGCAAAAGTGACCAATACACCGAAGTGTATTAATAAATGTGTTTTTAGACATAACATAAACTTTAAATATTAGTACATTCTACTACCTCAAATTTAGAATTTTTATTAATCAAAAGGTACCATCAAGAAAGTGGAGATAAAAGCCAGAAAACACCTTCTCAGGGAAAGTATTTGCCACACATGTAGTTGAAAAAAAATTCAAAACACTTTCAGATAGTATATACAAATATATATTTATCTTGTAACATTGATATATAACTAATAATGTATGTAAATATAGGATATAGTGTGTATATAATTAAATAAATATAAAGATCAAGACAAATCTGATTAAAAAAAGGGGGCAAAATGAATGAATGGGCATTTTACAAAAGAGAAAGATCAAATATCATATAAACTTTTAAAGGTGTTGAGATTCCATGGTAATCAGGAAAATGAAAGCTAAGAGTACAATAAGGTACAATTTACTCTCACTATATTGGCAAAAATTAAAACTGAAGTCACTAAGTGTTGAAAAAATGAGTCATCAGTTGAGCAATAGGAATGCTCACTGTGTACACTGGAGCGTATCGGTAGTAACAATCTAATAAACAAATTAATAAACAACTTGATAAATTAATCTGTCTTTTATTTATTTTTTTAAATTTTTTATTGGAGTTCAATTTGCCAACATATAACATATCACCCAGTGCTCATCCCGCCAAGTGCCCCCCCCAGTCACCCCAACCCCCTGCCCACCTCCCCTTCCACCACCCCTTGTTCATTTCCCAGAGTTAGGAGTCTCTCATGTTCTATCTCCCTCCCTGATATTTTCACTCATTTTTTTCTCCTTTCCCCTTTATTCCCTTTCACTCTTTTTTATATTCCCTAAATGAATGAGACCATATAATGTTTGTCCTTCTCCGATTGACTTATTTCACTCAGCATCATACCCTCCAGGTCTCTCCACGTCGCAGCACATGGTAGGTATTTGTCGTTTCTAATGGCTGAGGAATATTCCACTGTATACATAGACCACAGCTTCTTTATTCATCATCTGTCGATGGACACCGAGGCTCCTTCCACAGTGTGGCTACTGTGGACATTGCTGCTATAAACATCGGGGTGGGGTGCAGGTGTCCCAGCGTTTCACTGCATCGTATCTTTGGGGTAAATCCCCAGCAGTGCAATTGCTGGGTCATAGGGCAGATCGATTTTTAACTCTTTGAGGAACCTCCACACAGTTTTCCAGAGTGGCTGCCCCAGGTCACATTCCCACCAACAGTGCAGGAGGGTTCCCCTTTCTCCACATCCTCTCCAACATCTGTGGTTTCCTGCCTTGTTAATTTTCCCCATTCTCACTGGGGTGAGGTGGGATCTCATTGTGGTTTGGATTTGTATTTCCCTGATGGCCAGTGATGCGGAGCATTTCCTCATGTGCGTGTTGGCCATGTCTATGTCTTCCTCGGTGAGATTTCTCTTCATGTCTTTTGCCCATTTCATGATTGGATTGTTTTTTCTTTGTTGTTGAGTTTCATAAGTTCTTTATAGATCTTGGATCCTAGCCCTTGATCTGACAGTCAACAAAACTAAAAGACAACCCACAGAATGGGAGATGATATCTAATCTGTCTTTTAAAGCTGGAGGCACACATATATTACTCGGAAAGTTCACCCTACATGCTGGAGCTTCTGAGCTTCTGTACTAGGACACCGGGAGAGAGCAACGTCTTGGGGAAGAAGTCCTGGGAAACGCTTGGGTGAGTCTCACAGACAATGATTAATGAGAGAGAGAAAAGAACGGAAGGCAGGAAGGAAATGGAAAAGAAAAGAAAGGGCGAAGAAGGGAATCCTGGACAGTGGCTCATAGTAGGAAGCCCATTTATGGCGCTTACACACGATATTAAAAAACTGTGCTTTGTTTGGGAATAACTGTTTTCAATACGGCGAAGACAAAATTCAAGTAGGAATTATCTGCAGGGAAAAGGTAGAAAGTAGAAGTGTGAGCAGGCGTTCATTCTGCTGTCATGTTTCATGACTCACGGGTTCTGGGATTGCCTCATTCACTGTGTGTCTCAACACATTTTTATGAAATTTAACTCTTTTTATCTTTGTGAGACTATTAAGTGATAGAGTTACTAATACCATGATGAGTATCTATTTATTTATTATTTGTTTCATGATGAGCATTTATTTATAATTTCTGTCACACTCGGGATTGGTTCCTTAGGACAGAATGACCAAGAATGGACTAAGTGGACTTGAACATCACCAACTATTCGCTCAATAGTTGTGCCAGTACTTTTTTTTTCCACCAAAATATACGGTTCATGCATCAACACCGTGGATTTTAATTTAGCGATCCTAGTGAGCTATTGGCCTCGGAACATAACATTCCAGGGCTCGCTTAGGCAGCACATGTACGGAAATAACCTTCCAACGTAAAACATTTACTTCTTTGCCTATTAGCGAGATTGGTCATTTTCCATTTTTCGTTTCAGCTTGCCTATCAATTACATGGTGATTTTACATAGAAATAGGCTCTCAGAGTGACTCTCGTGGTGACTACAAGCAGCCTTCATGTTTCTTTTATTTTTTAAGAGCAGGGATCTTTTTCAAGCTCATCTTCTTGCCTCTATCCTTTGTTCCACTGTGGGATTATTTTTCCTTTGAGTTTTAGTATCAGAAAACTACCCATTCTCCAACACTTAAAAGGCAATAATTACATTAATTTCTAGTTTTAATATATATTTTTACGTTCGCCTCTTTTATGTCTATGGAAATTATTAGAGGAGAGTCGGGTGAGTTTGTTCTGCTTCAGATTTTAACTGTTTCTCCAAACACCGTGTATGACTCTTCCTTTCTCATCACCGTGACTCGTGAGGGTTCCTTTGTCAGTGATTACGTTTCAATTTTTTGACACTTTTCTGTTTTTTAGTTTGATGCTATCTTAATTATTAGCAGTTATAATCTAGTTTAAAATGTATGTTAGCCCCCACTAATGCTGTTTTATTAATTTTACATAGTGTAATATATTTTTGTGTTCTTTTGAAGAATGTTATATTTAGTTCATTTACACTGAATAATAATTCTTGAAAAATTTTTCTAGGTATTCACTTTTAGATATTTATTTCTTCACATATTTTCTTTTTATATTTTTCAGAAAAATTTTGCAGTTTTCTGCTTATGTGTTACATAGATGTTTCTTTTTTTAAAGATTTCTTACCTTTCTATATCCTGTTACAATTGTGAGTGAGATTTATTTTCAATTAATTTTTATGAAATACATTATTAAATGGAAAGAATATCCCCTCATACCATAGAGCTTTTTATTTTATTTTTATTTTATTATTTTATTTTTTTTCATAGAGCTTTTTAAAATAAGCCTCAGAAATATATTTTTTTTCATTGCTAACCTCTGACCAAAAAGCTCTATGCAGGCCCAGTGTTGAGATTCAAAGACTAAACTCCACTATCTCATGGATATTAAGGATGTTGGCAAATTTCTAACTGCAGATTTATATGCATTAAGCATTCAAACTAGAATATTTGTAAAATTTCAAGAATACTATTCGAGTATGGGAAGCCCATCTAAGTCAAAAGAAGCAAGAACAGGGGGGAGGGAGCAAAAGGATGAGAGGGCCGTGCTCTCTCTTCCTATAAGAGCACCATAGCTGCACCCTTGTATTTTGTGCCTCCACATACATAAGATGCTTAATATTTTATGAAGGAATCATTGTCCCTAAGCAGAAGAGATGTTCAACAAATGCTAAATTACCTTTGTAGGTTTTAAAATATCAAAAAATCAATATCCAATATGGATAACAATGGGTATTTAAGGATCTCACAGAACATTCCCCTCTCCCAACACATACACCCTGGGTTTGGCCCAGTGTAATACCCTCTAAAATTCAAGTCCACACTTAAATAAGATGATAGGAGTGTCTTAGAGATTATGTAGGGACCTTGCAGGGTTCTCAAGCTGCCAATATTCAAGAATAAGGAAACTCTGTCAGTGCAAGATAGAGTTTTTTTTTTAAAGGTTTATTTATTTATACAGGTAAATTTTAACGGCAGCATAAGAGGGGTGAAGGCCAAACCGCTGAGCAAAGTCAACAGAAAAGCTCATTCATGATACTGACCAAGCCTCTCGTGTAGGAAGGGGCCCAAATTTTGAAAAATTTTTAAAGATTTTTTTTTGCAAATTCCCCGTGTATTAACAAAGGAGAAATAGCCATTTAGGACTACAAAAAATGGTGGTATGTTTCGAATACTTTCTATTAAAAACCAAATATCTCACACACACACGCGTGCGCACACGTGCTACATTGACTTTGTCAATTAGACATCATCAGGCACAAACCTGAGGTCCTTTGAAAATGTGAGATCTGGATCCGGTGTTCCACTCCTTCTCCTGAAACTGGCTCTGGTTTTAATGTTTTCAGAAAGCAGTATTTCAAATAACGTCCTAATAGGATCTACATAGTGGTTCCTTTTTTTTTTTCTTTTTAAAGATTCATTTATTTATTTATTTATTTATTATCTATTTATTTATTTGATAGAGACGGAGAGACAGAGAACACAAGCAAGGGGAGCAGTGGGTAGAGGGAGAGGGGAGGCAGGGTCCCCAGGGAGCGGGAGCCCTGGGATCATGACCTGCGCTAAAGGCAGACACTTAGTGGGCTGAGCCCCCAGGCACCCCTGTTTTTCTTTCCTACTGACACTTTTATGGTACAATCTTTTATTTTCAACTCCTTTCATGGCTATTTTAAGGAGCGTGAATAAAGCAGTTCCCAACATTTCCATTCCTTTCACTTTTGATCAACGCTCCTTTACTTTTAAAGAACGTGTACTGGGATTTCGTTAATCAAAAGTACCTTCCGTGTCATTTGGTTTTGATTCTTTTATTTTGATTCCTTTGATTCTTTGGTTTTGATTCATATATATATATATTTATATTTATTAAGAAGGGCCTGTACGTTTCAGTGTATGAATTTTGAAGCATAGGTGACTCTCTGTGAAAGGTCTACTCTAAGCACATGCAAATAACTTCTATTCTAGAAACCAGGATTTAGAGGAAGACAGGTAACCAGCATGGCCCGGCCCAGGTGGAGGCCGAGGTGCTCCCCTGCTCTGCTCGCGGTGCACTTGCCGCCAGCACCTGCACCCACGGAGAGTCATGGAGAGGAGACAGGCACCCCCTCTGGGAGGCTGCAGGGAGCCCTCTGGCAACGGGTGGCAGCCAGGGCTCCGAGGGCAAGACATTGGCCACAGCAGACGAGGCTCCCGGGCGATGCTGGGGCCCTGCCCTCCGGGCCTTGGCTCTGCCTGCAGTGGATCCTGCACGGCCCGGACCCGGACACGCACCTGCCGATGCCCCTACACCATCCGACAGGGGCCTGGGCCACTGGGTGCTCTGGGCCCTTCCAGCAGCTTCCATCAGCACCCGAGGGGCCGAGGCTGCAGCAGCAGCAGCTCGAGGCCTGGGTCACTGGGTGCTCTAGGCCCTTCCAACAGCTTCCATTAACACCTCTCAGCCTCTCTCAGCATCCAGATGCAGGCGGCTGGTGCTCGGTAATGGGGAGATGCTCTGGGGTCCCTGAGAGCCGCACGGAAACCCAGGCCCAGGAAGGTCCATCCCCCCAGCAGGACCCGAGGCTCCCCAGGCTGCACCCCTGTGCCCTGCTCCTTGGGGCAGCCCCTCAGCCTGGGTCACATGGGGTCACACGGGGTCCCTTGGGTCCCGCGGCCCTTTTGCCCCGACCTCCAGGAGCCTCAGGCTGCGCCCGCCTGCGCCCACCCCGTGGGCCGAAGCCAGGTCCCTGCAGCAGGTGACTCTGCAGGTGGCGTCGCGCAGGCCAGGTGCTGCGACAATTGTCAATTGCGAGACCTCAGGTAAAGATGGAGCCTCAGGGCTTCGTTGCTCCGCGAGCACTTAGCCGGTGAGGGGCTGCAGGGGGACAGGCCTGCTAGGCCACAGCCTGGCCCCGGGGAATATTGCAGACAGCGGGTGTCAGGAACCTCCTTTAAGAGAACTGCCAACGGCCAAAATAGAAGGTGGTACCGTCCTCGGAATGAAAAAGTCTTTGTTTAACTTTATTTGAATGTGTCACCTAATAAACCGCAGGATTTATTCTTATTGGTGACCCTGAGACTCATTTATTTTTATTAGCAAGTAAACTCCAGTATAATCATGTCATGGGGATTTGATTTATTTGAATGCACTGATTGCAAAGTATTTCTCCTAAACAACGTGCTTTTCGAGATTCCTATACTTTTTGAGAAATATTCCCATTAAAAAATATTTGCATCTGTGATTTTTCATGTCAGGGGTACTTTTATTTTATCATATATGCATTTGCATACTTTCAGCTCTTTTTTTGCATTTTTAACCTCTATGGATTGTGATTTTCTCTTGAGCACATTGTTTCCACATTGCGCAGATTTGCTCCCCAAAATGCAGGTGCACGAGCCTCCCAGCATTTCATCCATTCATCCCATTACGTCCCAACTTAAAGCCAGGTACTGCTGGCGGTGCCTACAACTCCTCAAGTCGCAAATCAAATGGCCTGTAAATTGCCTTATTTTACGGAGCTAATCTATGGCTTCAAAATCTCTCATTGAGCCGCGTAGATTTGTTCACGTTGCCCCAGTTCGGATTTATCCCTGCGTAAGTGAGCAAGGGGTGCATTACACACGGCTGAGGACTCTTCCCTTTGTCCCCCCGCCCTGGGGCGGAGGCACGTCCCGTCAACTGGTCAGTGTCCTTCTCGCGTCCACAGGGCTTTGGAGTGACACGATCAGATGCGAGGCCCCAGAAGGTGGACAGTGGATGCACGTGGCATTAAGGAGCTACCCGATGCTGCTGAGGGGGTATACGGGGTCCTGCATTCTGTGTTGCCTCAGGCGGGGCAGACTGGGGCCTGGGCCCCGGGCAGGAGGGTCGCTGGCCATGGGGACACTGCAGCTCAGCTCCAGGGGGGATGGGGGCCTAGGCCTATGGGCAGGAGGGTCGCTGGCCGTGGGGGCACCTGCAGCTCGGCCTCGGGGGGACTGGGGCCCAGGCCTACGGGCAGGAAGGTCGCTGGCCATGGGGGGACCTGCAGCTCAGTCCTGGGGGGGACTGGGGCCCAGACCCCAGGCCGGAGGGTCGCTGGCCGTGGGGGCACTTGCAGCTCGGCCCCGGGGGTGACTGGGACCCAGGACCCCAGCCACTTCCTCCCGCTTGTGTCCTGTGTCACCTGTACGCACGTTAGGCATGCAGCGACTCATCCCATAACCTCGCTGCCCGACTTGGGAAACGTTCAGTGCACAAAGAGGAGGTCCTGGGCCCGCAGTGCTTCTGACTCCCCCTGATGGGCTCTCACATCTCGGGAAGAATAATCTCATTATCCCTCAGGGGCAACACAGGTGCCCCGGCCCGCCAGCCGGCTGTGACACGTCCCACCTCCCCTTATATGCAGATAAGTGGCATTGATGTTCCTCAGGGAGCCTGGGCCCAGCGAGCTCTTGGGAACCATAGGGGCCTGTCCCGTGAGGGCTACGCTGCTCCCCCCCACCCCGGCCTGGTTTCCATATCATGGAAACGTAAGAACGGTCATCACCCAAACGGATGTAAATGAAACATGCATTTTAGAAAACAGTTGAACCAAAATAATAATAATAATAATAATAATAATAAATAAATAAAAATAAAAATAAAAATAAAAATAAAAAAATTTAAAAAAAGAAAACAGTTGAACCAATTACTCTCAGAGGACATACAGGCTGGCAAACAAAAACAAAAACAAAAACAAAAACAAAGGGCTGGCAAATCTGTCACCTGATTTACTCATCCCCTCAAGTTTTATTTCCAAAAGTAAGCAGAGATCACCCATAATAATGAATAAATGAATAAATATTCATTTATTAGGCTTATAAAATGTGGCCAGCTCAAGCTGTGGCAGACTGAGACAGAAATCATCTGACAAGTAACCTAAGACCATTCTTAAGGAATATTTCTGCCACAGACATAGACTTTGGAAAAGAATCTCTAATGCTGTCTTGTTAGATATTATTATAACAGCAGAGAAGGGTTTTTTGCTTTTTTTTTTCTTTTTCACACAAAGTGTATAATAGTCGAATTATGGGGAGAGCCTGGAGGACTGGGAACAAGAAACAGTCTCCAGACTCTTTGGAGAAAGGCAACGATATGCAGGTCCCCATTCCCATTAAAATAAGAAGACTGCACGTGTGATCATGTAGGGGCCACGTGAATGGGATTATTTTACATCTGACACTGGATTCCTCACCTCGAGCCTTCCTTTGGAGAATGGTAACGAGACATTTTGCCTCCTGCAGGTAGGATAGAAAACAAGGGTGGGTGTTGTGTTTCCTTTCCCTTGGTCTTCTCCTTTCCTCTTCCCCTTTATACTTTCATCACCTACCATCACCGTCATTAGCCCTGCCGGCTAAGAGGCAAAATCTGAATAAACGGATGCCTGAATATGACCATGATGGCAAAAGAAAAAGTGAAAATGATGACGTGATGCTACTGTACATTGGTTTCCAATGCATTTTAGTTTCTAAGGGAGGAGTTACTACGTCCATTTCTGTTATAACATCCTTGTGAAGTAGAAGCGAACCTCGGATGAGGGATTACGTCACTGGCCCATGGTTGGAGGTCAGGGTAGCAGTGTTTGGCCCTATGTATGGGCTTTGGTATCTAAGGGTCATGTATTTGAAGCTCAGCTGCATGGATTTCGTCCTTGGTGATAGTTAGCAGATTGGTTAATTCTTACTCTTTGGAAAGTTTTGCATCAGTTCAAATGACTCAGAGTTCAATTCTCAACTCTCCTGATGCAGAAGTTTTCCCTCAATTAAAAACTGTATGTTTGAAGCTCTTATTAATTTGGGTCTTCTCTCTCTTCTTTTTAATAAGGCTGGCTCATGGTTTATCTATCTTATTAATTCTTTCAAAGAACCAACTCCTGGTTTTGTTGATCTGTTCCACAGTTCTTCTGGTCTCGATTTTGTTGAGTTCTGCTCGAATCTTTATTAACTCTCTTCTTCTGCTGCGTGTAGGATCTATTTGCTGTTTTTTCTCCAGCTCCTTTAGGTGTAAGGTTAGCTTTTGCATTTGAGTTCTTTCCAGTTTTTGGATGGATGCTTGTATTGCGATGTATTTCCCCCTCGGGACTGCTTTTTGCTGCATCCCAAAGATCTTGAACGGTTGTATCTTCATTCTCATTAGTTTCCATGAATCTTTTTAATTCTTCCTTAATTTCCTGGTTGGTTGACCCTTTCATCTTTTAGCAGGATGGTCCTTAACCTTCACGTGTTTGAAGTCCTTCCAAACTTCTTGTGATTTAGCTCTAATTTCAAGGCATTATGGTCTGAGAATATGCAGGGGATGATATGACACACTGGACCAGATGGATTTCACAGATATCTACAGAACTTTACATCCAAACTCAACTGAATACACATTCTTCTCAAGTGCACATGGAACGTTCTCCAGAACAGACCACATACTGCGTCACAAATCAGGTCTGAACCGATACCAAAAGATTGGGATCGTCCCCTGCGTATTCTCAGACCATAATGTTTGAAGCTCTTAGAAGAAAAAAGAGGCATTTGTGTATGTGTGTGTGGCAAGGGGAGTCCCGTGAACAAAGGAAAAAGAATAACTTTGTCCTTTTACACGCGGCCCTAGGTTAAAACATCTTTACAGTCCAGAACATTCTTTCCCAAGTGATGGTGATTTCACATAAACGGGATGGTGTCAATGGCTCCTCATAAAGCCTTATCGAGCTGTGCTGCTTAATACTACAATGTGGTGGTTAACAGGGTGGGTTCCACAAGCAAACCCAAAATCTGGACCCACAAAAGATCCTGATTAGCCAAGGAATCTAAAAAAAAAAAAGGCGAAGCTTGAGGCATCACGATTCTGGACTCCAAATGAAGCTGTAGTGATCCAAACTGTATGGTGCCCGCACAAAAATGGACACTTAGGTCCACAGAACAGAATCGAAAATCCAGAAACAAGCCCTCATTTATGTGGTCAATTAATTTTCGACAAAACAGGAAAGAGTATCCAATGGGACAACAAATGAGGTTGGGAAAACCAGACAGCAATTCGCAAAAGGCCAGAAGCATCTCAGCGTAGCTTAGAGTCACATTCTCTATTCTCTGTTTCAGCGCAGCGTGTGTTCACACACCCCGTCCACCCGGGACAGTGTGCTAACCACTGGATACGTTTGAGGGCACACACTTCTTTCACACTGTTGCTGCTTTTACCCCTGTAGCTCCATGGGCGGCCTGTGCAGCCTCGTGGCAGGTCCCGCCGTCACCTTTGGTCACTACTTGGCATGAGCGCACGTGGGGAGGCAAGTGGCCGCGCACAGAAGGCTCCTGCTCTGCCCTCCTCACAGCCTCTGCAGGTGCACTTGCTCCGGACACGTTTACCTTTGTGTAAACATAGAATCAAAGACCTTTTCCCGTAGCCTGTAACTGGCACCAGTTGGGGTTGTCCAGCACTGGGACCCAGCAGGCAGCAGCCCTGTGTGGACTAGGAATAGAAGGGGGCATCTGTGCTCCTTCAGAGACACGCTGAGGCCTGAAGACTCAGGACATTTGCAATTTTTTTTTTTCAAATGGCTCCTTAAAAAAAACCTCTATATTAATAATAGTTACTATTACATCGTTATTTACTTTTATCAGGGATAGAAATCACAGAAGGTGAAGTGATAATAAAGGGTAGATGTAGGTGAGGAATATACGGGAGTTCATTGCATTACTGTTGCAGCTCTTGGTTAGCCTGGTTTTCAAGTTAGTAATTAAAAAATAAGTTAAAATAAAAGAATAGAAATGGAATAAGAAAAAATAAAAGAATAAAAATAGAAGAGAAAAATCCACGTCACCGAGATACGAGAGATGGCCGATGATACACAGGCAGCTAGGTTGTAGTTATGAGAGCAGTATTGTCAATAAGTGCCAATAAGTGTCCCTGAATAAATCCTAGAATAAAAAACATGATGTTTGTGTTAGAAGGCTTAACAAATATCACAAATGAAGACCATATATTTTTTTCCTCTAATTAATAGAACGGTTCACTATGTGGTGAGATTAATATTCAGAACTAACAGCAACCAGTGAAAAGTGCTTTTATTTTTTAAATCCTTTTTATCTTCTACTGAAGATAAAACTGATTATTTCTTAGTTTTTAGCCTGTAAGCTTCCTTTCATTTTGTTTCAGATTCATCCAAGGTCAGGCAGGGAAATAAGTATTTTTATTTCATAGTCAATCTCTGTGGACACAAAGTTATCTGCATTTTCAAAGAGATGATAAGATGCGACCCTATGGTTTATAATCTAAATGATTTTCATCTGGTCATCTACCAATGTAAATGATTTATTTGGGAAACTGACAGTAGGCCTTTATTATTTAATGGAAATATTAGAAAGTAGTAAATGTGCATAATCTGCTTCCTTTTTTATTGTATGTGGTATAAATTATTTTGGGGGATGAAATGCAAAAGGTCATGTGGTTATCAGGTCCTAGGAACATAGCTGCAGTTTATCAAAACTGAAATTGTGAAATGTAAAGGAAATGTACATGATCACGTACAAATGTACATGATGTAATTGTGAAATGTAAATGATCACGTAACAGATGTGCACGCATCTCGTATTTTTTTTTTAAAGCAGGGTATTTTTAAGAGTTTTATTTTCACCTATTTAATAATGTTATCAAAACTACTCATTTTTCTCATTATTTTACTTGTAGGGTTTTTTGAGCTTTTAAGGATTTTATTTATTTATTCATCAGAGACAGGCAGAGAGAGAGGCAGAGACACAGGCAGAGGGAGAAGCAGGCTCTATGCGGGGACCCCGATGCGGGACTCAATCCCAGGACTCCGGGATCATGCCCTGAGCTGAAGGCAGATGATCAACCACTGAGCCACCCAGGGAGTCCCTTGAGCTTTTAAAATACTTTGCTTTAAAAAAAATAAAATTCTTTGCTTTACATGATAATGCCTTCATAATCTAAACCTCTATATAATACACAGAAAAGCTCTATGTTGTACTTTGATATGAAATGTGAATTCCTTAATAATCTCTCAAAATATATCATTGTTCTACCTGTAAATTACTTTGAAATTATTAATAATGAAATCTGCAGGGAGCACCTGGGTGGCTTATTGGTGTATGAGATCAGTGCAAACTGTGCCTTTCCCCTGTTATAATCCACGTAGCAGCTTATAAAATATTGGCAAAGATTAGCCTTTTAGAATAGCTCTGTATCTGAGTATGTTCCTAAGTCATTACATAATATTAAATATTGCATTAGTTATACAGTCAATATAGTCGTCTTGAAATACTGGTTTAATACACTTGCAAGAACAAAGACACTGCCCACTTCTAGGCTATCTTAAATATTTATAAAAAATTAAAATAATTAAATATTCATGGTTTAATTTTTTTTTAACCTGGGAGCCAGGTATCTCTTACATGTATTTGAAATCCTAGTCAAAAGAATATACAAGATTCTCATCCCAACCAAGTTACATTGATGCCCTGATATCTATTGGTTTTGTGTCTGTTTTTAAAAAAACATACATGTATAAAATTCCTGCTAAAATTAGCAGATTACTCTAAAACAGCTCAGAAAGGGGCTACTTATTAGTCCACGTGGCATATCTAACCTTACGTACATTTTCTGTTTCTGTACAGACTAACGATTTGTAGTCTAGTCTGTAGAAGCTTCTTTGGGCATTAGTTGTCCCTCGTCATCGTCAGAGAGGGCTCGTTTTCTAATTTTTTTTTTTTTTTTTTTTTTTTTATGATAGTCACAGAGAGAAAGAGAGGCAGAGACATAGGCAGAGGGCGAAGCAGGCTCCATGCACCGGGAGCCTGATGTGGGATTCGATCCCGGGTCTCCAGGATCGCGCCCTGGGCCAAAGGCAGGCGCCAAACCGCTGCGCCACCCAGGGATCCCGAGGGCTCGTTTTCATCGTGGTTTGTGTGTCTTTAGGAAAAAGCCATGTCCTTCTTTGCACAGGGAGGGAGAATGACAAAACTAAGTAGCTCAGCTTAGTGTAAAAGGTGCTTTTAACCAAAATTAAATTACATGAGCCCTGGTGTGGGGTCGAAGGCTCCGCTTCCTGCTTTCCAACTAAGGAGGTCCCCCTTAAGGAATCCACTGCCCGACATTCAGCGTCTCTAATATGGTCCCTTTGTCTTCGTGATGACTTGTCTGATGTCAAAGGAAGAGGATGGAAATAAAGATGCATCGCTTACGTGTCTGGGTGTCAAGGGGTGTATGACTGAGCGTTGAAGTGGAAGGAGGCAACGAATGCGCCTTGCACATGTCTATTATAAGAAGTTCTGTGTTTCTGGAGATTTCCTCTTGGGATGTGACTCTATTCATTTTGTCCTTAGACGACGTATGGGTGTATTGGGAAGCTAGGGCACCAGCACTGCCCCAGGTGCTGCAGGGAAGTGGACAAAGCTCCCGGCCCACAGGGTCTGCCTTAGGGGGATGCACCCCCAGGCCCCCAGTGCTCACCCCTCCTCCACCTGAAGCTCCTGCCCTGGGCTTCCCCCCGTTGCCCTCTTCCCTCCAGCTCCATGTTCTGCACTGGCCCATCTCGAGATGGCAGCAAGCACCTCCCGACCCTCATGTGCTCAGGGCATCACCCTGGGAAGCCTTATCCGACAGCCCTCCGGCCGCCCAGCCCATGTCCCATATGTATGTGAGCACAAAGTGCAAAACAAGGGCTCAAAGTGTGTGCTACATGGGGACCTGACCTTGTCGAGATCCTTCGCATCCAGCCATTCATTCAACCAACTCGTCTCCCAGCCTCTTTTCCACTCATTTGCTCGCTTTTTGCTCTAATTTTGGTCATGTCAACCGACAAAGCTAGTGCAACATATAAAAATTATTATAATATAAAAATCATATGCTATGATACAATATGATGCAATATAATAAACTGGCTTACCCCTAATCTCACCGTAGCCTCTTATACTAAAACTTAAACCCGACTTGATTACTGAACGAATTGGCGCTTTAAAATGTCTACACCATCGTGATGATAGATTTCTCTACTTAAATCTTTCCAGGGCTTCAGGTAAAAAGCGATACTGTCTACATGGCGTGGAAGGCACCTCATGCTGTCATCTACCGGAGTCATTTCCTGCCACCTCCCCATGTTCCCCCCAGGAACATCGTTAATTGTTTAGTATGATTTTACAAGCTTTTCCATTTTCCCCATCTTTAACCTTGTTTCTTTTGTCTAGAAATCTATTCTTGTATTTTTCTGAACACATTGTGTGTGTGTGTGTGTGTGTGTGTGTAGTTGCCTATTTAAACAGCAATATGCTTTCTAAAATAACTTAATGATTTTCACTTTTCTCATTTTCTACAGCATTTCCCAGGACTTATTTACTTTCCTAGTTCTCCAAGAGTGTTGTTTTCAAAGTGGGTAGTTGAGTGGATAATTTTCTGGGCTCTCCTATACCTACCACTTAAATTCAGCCAGATATATAATTCTAGGTTCAAAGGCATTTTCCATCAACCACTTTAAAATTATTACTCATATTTTTTTTTTACACCTGGTATTGCTATTGAGAATCCTGATGCCAATCTGAGTCTTACGACATTGTAAGAGTTTTTCTGGAAGCTTTTATTTCATTTTAAGGTTGCGAGTGTATGTTAGTTTTTCTTTATATAAAATGCACTGAAAAAAATGCACTGCACTCTATGAGTCATTTCAACCTGGGGTCTTTAATTGTCTGGAATTCATTGTCATTTTCTCAAATATCTCCTCTTACGAGTATGCATGTAAACACACACACGTGTCTTTTGTTTTTTACTTTCTTTCTCTTCTTCAATAACTCACCTTATCTGTATATTGGCCTCTATTTCTTTCTGCTTCTATTCTCCGGATCTCTTAAGCTCTATTTTTCCATCATATACCTTTCTCTCCTTTTCATTTATCTTCTTGGAGACTAATTAACACTGATTATCCTGCTTGCTAATTTTTCTTCTATTGTATCACATCTTTTATTCTTTTTTTTTTTCAATCATTATAATGTCTCTGACTCCTATTATACTGGGATATTTGAACGGCTTCTTGCTCCTGTTTTGGTTTATGAATATCCTTTCTTGTTATTCTGAGATTATTTATTATGGTAAATATTTTTGTCAACACGTTCCAACAATCTTGCTTCATGCTTTATGTGTCATTCAGATAGTTTTCTTTCTTTTAATGTGTTTAAACTCTTAATCCCGTGGGCTCACATCTTCAGATAAAAACTCTTCTGGGGGCACCTGAGTGGTTCAGTTAGTGAAACATCTGGCCCCTGATCTCCACTGAGGTCTTGACTGCAGGGTGGGAGTTCAGCCCCGTGTGGGTCTGGAAGCTGCGTGTGGCACCTACTTAAAAAACAAAACAAAAAACCCTGTTTTTTCCTTGTAAGGGTTACGGGGAGACTACTAGGAACGCACGCAGTGGCAAAAAGAGACATTCTCTGCTTGCATGGAGCTTAAATCCTTAAAAAAAGATTCATTGAGGAATGACTGACATACAAAAAGGTGTATATATTTAATGTATACAATTTAGTGATTTTGGAGGTAAATATATGCCTGTGAAACCATCACCACAATCAGTACCATAAACATATAATTTGCCCTCAGAGAATGTAGCCTTCAGAGAATATTCAGTTTCATGCACTAGAAGTCCTGTGAGAAGGGAATGTGCAAACCTGGCAAAAATGTATGAAAATAATTTTCTAGTGAGATTATACAGTGGATGACACAAGTGTTGCTTCGTTTTCATAAGTTATTTAAATTTTAGAGACACATATCGCAGGTAAAAACAACCATTTTCAATTATAACTAGAGTTCGGTTGTGAACATTTAGGATATTTTTTGTTAAAATTTTACAAATCAAATTATTCATTTCTGGGAGATATTTAATCTCTAGTCAGTGGGAAATTTTTTTGTATGATTTTAATAGATTCATTTTGCACAAAAACCTTAATAAGAGGAATTTAGTTTGTTTATTTTTCATCCTGTATAAAACCAAGATTTTCACATGAAGCTAGTAGCTTGTCACCAGACGTTATTTTGATTCTTTATGGAGATTGAAATGGTTTGATATTTCTAGCTGAAAGTCAAGCAAGGTTTAAAATGCAAGATGGAGTTAGGCAAATCTTAATAGCCTCTGATGAAAAAGGATCACACCAATCTGGTAGAAAACATGCTCCTCTGCTGTCACAGTTAGAGTTTTACTAAGGAAGGTTGTCAGTGTCCCTGTGGGATGGAGCTGTGAGGACAGCGACCCCATCATTGTCATCGTGCAAAGGCTGCTAGGATTCTATTCCCTCGGGAAGGATCTGATTGTGAGGGGGTGTGCTGCAGAGGCAGGTGCACCGGGGGAGATCTGGCTGCCTTGTCTCACAGGGGAGGCTTGGCGGTAGGAATACACAGGTGCCCCACACGCACACGTGCACACACACGTACCATTAGACCTAGGGGAGGCTGTTGGGGGCAGCCCACACCCTGCTGCTAGAAGGCAGGCCTGCAGAGCCTTTCTCTGAATCCCCTCCCACACCTGAGGATGGCCTCAGTCACGGTCATTCCTCTTCTCTAGGAGTAGCCCCTGTCCAAGGACGGGTCCCTGTGGGGTATGACGCTGCCACCCCTCCCTCTGTTTGGGACACCTCCATTGCCCCCCACCCCTGTGGCGGAGTACCCGCAGGGCAGCCTGCAACATCTGTCCCTCTTGTCTCCGCAGTTCAGTGCCTCCGTCTGCTCAGTTCTGTTCCATTCTTCCCTTTCCAGGCAGGGATGCTGAGAGCACATCCCTCAAAGTTCCTGCACTCGGATCTATGTCTCATCACTTTGTGTGGGAAAGAACCTGACCCAGTGTTGCACACTATGTGACATTTCCCACTGGACTGTGTTTCTGCCCTTGGAGGTCTTGAGCTTTCTTCTGTGGTTCAGTGTTCCTCAGACCTCAGATCCTTGTGCAGCACCAAAGCTCACTGAAGTGTATCCAACAGACAATGGGAATTACGTTCTTTTACAGGGGAAAGAGTACGCAGGTATAGGTTTATGGGGGAAAGAGTACACAGGTATAGGTGTACAGGGGAAAGGGTATCCAGGTATACAGGTTTGCAGGGGAAAGAGTACCCAGGTATAGGTTTACAGGGAAAGAGTACACAGGTATATAGGTTTACAGGGAAAGAGTATGCAGGTATAGGTTTACAGGGGAAAGAGTACCCAGGTATAGGTTTATAGGGGAAAGAGTATGCAGGTATAGGTTACCCACGTATAGGAAACAGTTTCTTAGGACTATCCTCTCATGACGTTTATAGTTACCCCCAATTAGCATATCTAACTTGCACTTTGTAACACAAATGCGTTCTTCGGGCGGGAGGGGTCTGTTAAACAATAATTTCACAGGTCGTATGGAAACTTACGTAGTAATGCTGTGATACTGAAGGGGGGTAAGAGGCTCCTCTACATAAAAAGTGTAGTCCTGCAGCAGGCATGCTGAGATGAGCCCTTTCTCTCCATTCATTCATCTACTCCTTTATCTTTGGATAGGCTCTCCAGTAGAATCAGCCATGAGGAATCCCTGGGCAAACAATTTATTGTGAGGGTGCCCTCAGGAGGAGCAAAGTAAGGGAATCAGGTCAGAGCAGGGAGAAACCTAAGCGTTGTTGTGACTCTCTTGGAGACTCACTTCAGCTCGATCCGGGCAGGTTTTTCTGTAGCACAAACTGCACTACGAAGCTTGAGGCAACTATTCTACACTAGTCAATAGTCATTGGCCAAAGTCTGAAATGGGTAGGGCGTGGAAACAAATCTCAACAATTCTCAGGAGAAGGGGTAGCTCTGAACTATTATTTGGGCCAACACGCTCAATGGTGTGAACTGCAGGCAGGATGGCATGTCTTGTAAAGGAAGGCGAAGAGGGCAATAATGGCACCCACCATGCCATCAATCCGTCTACCATCCATCGTCCATTCATTCATCCATCTGAAAGATATATTGCGTATATACCTTCAGGGTTCTGGGATTAAAAAAAAGGCTAGGGGCCTTGATGTGAGAGAACATGCAGCATAGAAGGGGAAGTAGATTAAAGGGGAATTAAAACCCAGAAAGAAAAAACAAGAAAAAATAAAATAAAAAAGAAAACCCAGAAAGATATGCTTAGTAGAAATTTAACTAGGAGCTCTGTGCAAAGGGAGGTCGCTCTTGATTCTTCTATCAGTGGGGTTAGAGAAAGTTCCTAAGAAAAACAAGTGTTAGTAGTAATGACAAAAGAAGGTCATCGGTCACTGACACGGGGGAAGGGATGTTCAGTGTTTGGCAGAACAGAGGTTATGTGAGGACTGCTCATTCTTGACAGGGGAAGGCCTAGTCAACGTAAATGTTTCCTTGGGCCTATTTTGTTATTTGGTGAGGGAGTGAAGAGAGTGTGGGTGTTTGGGAAGGACCTGCTGACCTAGATCACAGGGGTCACCTGTGCTCTCTTGGCGTAGAATTACCCACTTGCCCCTAATGCTATATCCCGAGGAAAAGGAGCATCGGAACTTAAGGTGAGCTATTATGATGAGAGAGCCTCTCCTTAGTCACTTGACTTAGTAATGTTTATAGGTTTCCTAACATTTTTCCTATTTAACCCCCACAAGCCTTAGCTTTGACATAAGTACCTTGAGTTGGAAATTAACAGTGATCACTGAAATGCATCTTTAGGTTGATTAGCCAAGTATTGGGGGGAAAACACATTTTTTTTTAACCTGAATGCACTCTGCTACCCAAGAGTTTGGGCTAAGGTCATGTTGAGACTCTGTCATAAGGGAACTTACACGTCATAGTTTATGTTAAAAAGTAGGACTGATATGAGTTATCTTTGTTTTATAATATAGGAGGAGAGGATTTCTCAGGTAGAGGAACTTAGAGGGAGATGGCTAACTGTCCATTTCGCTTCCATGATCTACTCAAAACAATCCAGGTACCTTTCTACTTATAAAGGGGGGGGGGGGGGCAAAGCTGTTACTGCTCTACCACCAATGGATGGATGGATGGATTGATTGATTGATTGATTTTGTAGTAGACTCAGTTATTTTTGCCTTTTTATATTCCCTTTTGCTGATAAAACAACTCATTTTTTTTTCTCTGAGCATCCACTACTCCTTCATTCTCCATTCACATATTGATGGTTGGGTTGGCAGATCTGGTCAACTGGATTCACAGGAACTGCCCCAGGGACGTATGTGTATTCTATCCCAAGCCAAGAATCAGCCTCATGAAGTCTGTGTGGCATTATCAGAAAAGAAACATGCTCTTTTTTTTCTTTTCCTGAGTTCAAAAAATCATAAAACACAAGTCTTTATTTGCTATTGGCTATCGTTGATACTTTGTGAGGAAGACCCTTCTCATATTAAAGCCAATATAGAAGAAAATAGAGTAAAGAGATGGGGAGACATCATTTCTTGAAGACATAATTCTACCATGTCTCAATAGAGCCATGTCTGAACTCCATCTAGTTACAGACTTTCTAGGATATGAAAATTCCTTTTGGCAAATAAGCCACATTGAGCTGTGTTTCAATTTCTTGGACTCAAGGAGCTCTGACACACAAACCTACTTTCCAATCATAGCTCCAAACTGCCTCATGGCTGTTCACTCTTAGAACATCATTAGCTTCTCATCTCTTCATTAGTCATATTTCTTTTCTTTTTTTCTTTTTTCTTTTGGATGTAGAAACACTACTTTGGGTTGATTACTTCAGCCCAAATCTGGAACTATTAGTGAGAAGCTGTGCCATATAAAGTTCCACCCTATAAAGCTCCGATCATACAAATCATTTGAGGAATTGTCCGATTGTCTCACAAAGGCCACCTGCCTTCATTCCTGCATGAAGATGCAAGATTAGAAGAAGCTCATAGCAAGTCAGGTGGTTAACTGATGAAGACATGAGCATAGATGACCTGAGAGCTCTTCAAGAGGCCACTGGGTAGTAAAAATGGAGGACAAGAGCATAGTTTATTTATTTTTATAAGACTTTATTTATTTACTCATGAGAGACACACACACACACACACACAGAGGCAGACACAGGCAGAGGGAGAAGCAGGCTCCATGCAGGTAGTCCAACGTGGGACTCGATCTCCAGGATCACGCCCTGGGCCAAAGGCAGGAGCTAAACCACTGAGCCACCCAGGCTGCCCAAGAGCATAGTTGATAATGACTTTGGCCTTTGGTACCCAGGTGAATAACAGCATCAACAGGAAAGGGTCCAAGGGGAAGGTAACACAATTCTGGATGTAGGTCTTTCTATCTCAACTACCCAAAACCTAGCTTCATGTACTTCTCCATGTAGTATGATAACCTCATTGCTGGTTTCTTCACATTATTCTTGTTCCCTGCTACCTAAAGGGCAGGGAGGGTTTTCAAAACCTAAGCCTGAATGTGGAACCTGTTTTGCTTACATTTAAAGACTTTCAACTGTCTTGAGGAGAAGCAGAAAAGGATCCTGAACGTGAACTTGTTTCTAAGGGAATGCTGTTCCAAAGGCACTGTGAAGTTCACCGTCGACGAAGAGATAAATCTAGTTGCATTAAGGACATTACGTGACTAAGACCCACCAGTCCCGTCTGGCACCTTCTTGCCTGCCAGCCTCACGAGGCCTACACTGTCCCGTCTGGTGACTCCTTGACCTGGTGACCCCAGGTGCTCAGCACACCCAGCTCCCTTCACTCCCAGGGGTCCAAGCATGCCCTCACTCTGCGGAGCAATCCAGCCTCCCACATCCCATTTCTTAAGTTAATTTTACTTAGTTTCCTAACACCCCTCCGTAGAGTAAATCCTCCTGTTAAACCTACTTTGTAATTTTTACCACATCTGCGAATCTGTGATGACTCAGGTGATTACCTGATTGCTAAATGCCTTTCTCACTGAACTGTGTGCTCCGTGAAGGTAGAAATCATGTAAGTTTTAGTTTGCCATTATGGTCCATGTCTTGTGAATGCCTGGCTCCTTATAAATCCCTCATACACATTTATTTCTTAAGGAAAGGAGTATTTTTGAGAGCATATGTATTTTTGTTGAAAACTATTCTTCTTTTGCTTGCCTTTGCATGTCCATGAGGTCCATGAGGATCAACATTTTTCAAAAAAAAATTTTTTTCTTCCTCCCATGGCTCTGCCTTAGTTTCATTTTTATTTATCACTGAGATGAATCCCTTCCTTTCTCCTTTGACAATAAATGCTTGTGCCAAATACTGGTTGGTAGGGTTTTGAATCCTAAACATATTATGTAATGTTTGTGTGTAGTTCCATGGATGGACTTGCTCTCAATTTAGGCAAGATTACTGATAACATTCCTTTGATAAAGGAATTAATTTCTTTCACTGCAATTTATTTACTCTGGAAATATCAGAAAACTCACTATTCAGAGGTTTCTTAATCTCTTGCCATTTAAAATGACAATTTATGTGGTAGGAATGGTGGCACAAAGGAATGTCATTTATTTCTGCAAGGTTTATGTAATGGACAGAGTGAAGACAGCAGATAAAGCTGAATATTTGTGGCTGGGATAGAGAATATTTTAATTGCAAATTCACCAGTCGAGGAATTCTTGTCACTACCTTGGAGGAGAATAAATAGATGATCTCCCTCTTACTTCCACATGCATACTTATGAGCTTTATCAGAGAATCGGGTCGACAACGTAACTGGGCTCTGTTTAACTATTTCTATCCCTGGAAGTGTTTTAGCCAACTCATTAGCCACAATATATCTACTTTGGGGACATCTCTGTAAAATTTGCTATTGATGACACCTTTGCTAGATCGGGACACCCGGTTTGCACTACTGGAGAGTGATTTGCACAGAGAAGATAGACAGTTAGTGCGCAAGATTACAAACACCAGCATCTCTCAGGTGTTTGCTGACTGGATTTAGAGGTATCCATGTAAGATTTTCCATTTTCTAGATTACAGTGCTAATGATATTCCAGGCACCATTACTGATGAAATTAATGTATTGAATGCCCATGAGTTGTCAGACATTATAATAACCTGCCAGAGGAGGAAACTGAGGCTCAAGGAGGACAGCGTGCCTGCGGTCACCCAGTGAGTGCCAGCACCAGGACGGGATCTCAGCAATCTGGGGTCAGAGTCCATGCCTTTCACCACTACCCAGCTTTGCTCCTTATTTACTATAGATTCATTTGTTTTGTTTTGCATGGATCTCTAAAATTCACCTCGGCTTCAGCTCAGATTAAGAACAAAAGCCTTAGGAAGAGAACAGTCCAGTTAGTGTTCATTTCATCTGCACACATACACCGTAAGGAAGCTACTCATCGCTTGCCTTGTGTCTCCTTGTCACTAAATCGGGCGGAGTGGCTTTTCCAAAACAGTTGCAACTACATCTCCCTTCTCATGTGCTCTTTGTGCAATAGGACGTGATGGCCTCTCCCTGGGGGATGGGGCTGACGTGGCTCCCTTGGAATCTGTGTTTCCAGTCGTGTGCTTCCAGTGGAGGCGACCAAGAAGCAGTCACCAAAGATGACCTCCGGCTGGTCCCCCTGACCTCGGAGCCCAGTTGCTATGCCGTGGTGATGCCCAGACCGCGGGAAGAGCACACACAGGTGTTCTGGCCTTCCGCCTCGGTCGAGACCTCGGCACAGACCTCGGTCAGCAGAGCACCAGCCGCCAGGTGTGTAGGTGAAAACCCCCTCAGGTGGTTCCTATCCCCAGCGTGGCAGTCGTTCCAGCTGAGACCTCAGCCCTCGCAGATCAGAAACAAGTGATCCCTTCAGTTCTCTGTCTGAATTCCTGACTTATAAGGTCTGGAGGGTAAGAAAATTAGTCATTTGTGCCACTAAGGTTTTAGGTTGTTTTGTTCCTCAACAATGAATAACCGGAACAACAAAACAGGGCTAATTTCTCTTGCCTTTGATAAGGCCTATAATTAGTTAATATTTGAATTAGTAGCATAACTAGAATTATTCATTATTTTAAATCCTACACGAGCTTTAAAATCATTTTAGATCAAGAGCATTTCATTTTTTAAAAAAGTCAGAGTGAGAATTTAAAATTCAATTTTAGTAATAGGTTTTTTACTTTTGTTGTATTGATTAGATATTTTTTGTATTCGTTCTTCTTAAATGTTTTCTGTCTCATTTTCTTTCAAATTCTTAGCTGCTGGGGATCCCTGGGTGGCTCAGCGGTTTCTGCTTCTCCCTCTGCCTGTGTCTCTGCCTCTCTCTCTGTGTGTCTTTCATGAATGAATAAATAAATAAAATCTTTAAAAAAAATTCTTAGCTGCTAAAATCATGATGTTTTCTATTATCATTACTTATAAATTTTTGCAGAAAACACTTGCTTACATGGCCATGCACATATATTTGAAATGTGAAAGCTTAACCATGTGGTCTGATATGCCGACCTAACTTTGATATGAAAAAAGTCACTGGCATCTAAGATTTAAATTATTTTTTTTCACATATTATCACTGAAAACTGCCCTTCAGTGAGGTATTTTTTTTTTTCCAATAATTTGGAGTACTCATTAGTAAATATTCTGGGAGCATGGAAGAGAAGTATCAAAGGAAATTATCTGGGGATTTTCAACTACAAATAAAAATCATAACAGTACTGTGTGTGTTTATGTGTATGTTTTGACTGAATCTTCTTAAGCAGAGTATCTAAATCTGATTTGTCCATGATTTAAAATTTTGGAATGATTCGTTTCCTGGAATGAGTTTAGTGCAATTTGTAAGGTTTCCTTGACTATTAAGTACCTGATTAAGATACATGAATATTTTATTTTGATATTCTTTAAGAACTCTAAAGTTTTTTGGTGTGTTGACAATTTTATGTGATATAGTTACATGTCTTAATCTCTTAAGTATGCAGATTTCTCGACATTTTTTAAAATGTGAGATTTGAAAAAGAAAGTGATCACAAATATATTTAAAAAGCTATAATAACTTTTTTTTCAGCTCATCACTACAAAATGGGAGACATCACATATTCTAAAAAAACTAGTAAGAGGAAGAAAGTGGAAGTGAGAAATGTTGTAAAACACACAAGAAAAAAAACACTTCATTAGTTCAGGTGTTTAGGTGGATCCCCAAATAAATGGGTATATTAATAAAAAACCAACAACAACATAAAACAAGAAGTAATAGTTTTAAGAGAAATAGAAAATAGTATGTTTCCAACACTTTAGTTAAACAAAGGGTACCACTTACTTTGTTTTTTTTATTAGAGTTCAATTTGGCAGCATATAGCATAACACCCAGTTCTCATCCCGCCAAGTGCCCCCCTCAGTGCCACTTACTTTGAACCAGTGATTGGGATAAGCTTTGGGGACTCAAAGACCCTTACCCTCAAAACACTGAAAATCTGGAGAGAGACACATTTAACTTAAATGTAATAATGACAATGATAGTGACATGATGATAATAATGACAATGTATTAAGATTCTCTGTATGGGGATCTCCCACACAATTTTGGAGGAGGAGGATCCTTCACAAAAATTTTGAAGGTAGAATTAGAAAAGGATGGAAGAAAGAAAATGCCAGAAAGAAGAAGCAGCCACACAAAATGCGGAACCAACAGCATTATTTATGGAGGAACCAGAAACAATTTAGAATGGCTGGAGCATATCAGTGCTCTGAGTGATAAACTTTTAAGCCTTATCAAGCAAGATCTTGTCTACCATAAGGAGCCAGGTCTTCTCATATAGCATGGATAATGAGGAGACATTGAAGAATTCACGAGAAGGGGAGCGATAGGATCAGGTGTTTTTTGATGGATCTAGGTGAGTCACTGAAGCTTTGTAGAACGTTTGGTTTGATTTGTTAAATGTTTGGTTGAAAACCTAATGGATGGAGAATGAAAGAGAAGTAAAGAACAGCTGTCTGTTGTAAAATTTCTATTACAGAAATGAAGCACAGCAGGACTCATTGACTGGCTGAAGCCATTTAAGACAAGGTCTCACGCACCATATAAACTATAAAGCTTAAATTGATATTTGATGACGTCGCTCACTGAGGTAGAGAACGCAGGAAGGAGATCAATCTTGGGAAGCAGTTTTGTTGTTAGCAATGACAAACTAGTAATTGTAAGATCAGATTTGTAGCTTTTGACTGAAGTTCTTGTGAAACAAAATGTGGAGAGTCAGATAGACACCACAGCTCAGAGAAGAGGAGACCAGGACTGGATATCCCAATTTTTGGAAATAGTAAACATGTAAAATCTTAGTAAAATCCATTATATAAAATTGTTCTATATTTTACTAAAAAGGATGTGTACCCAAGTTTTAAAAAAATAATGAGATATACAATAGTCATTACTGAAAATTATTTATAATTAACTCATTCTCACAGAATGCTTTTGTCTATTTTTTGCCAAACTTTGTATCCATAACTTATCTGTGGTATCAAGTAATGATGATTGTAGTTGCTACATACATGTTGGTTGATATTGTCCTGAATTACTGCGTTGAAAGTGAAACAATGAAGACGTATCTCAGAACTTCGCTTATGTCAATAACATGAAACTTCTTTGCTGAATCAGAAAGCAATTTTTGAATATAGTAAAAATATTTTCTCATTTTTTGTGCTATTCACAATGTGATGGCTATGCACACAACAATTTTAAATTTAGTATTATTAACATTTTCTCTAACACTTCTGTAAGTCTAGAAAATACACAAAGCAAATAATCAAGACTTAATTTACAGAGATTGCTGATTTCATGGTTTAAATACTCCTATGATGGCCAATTTTAAGTTCCCAACATACTGTCAATTAATGTCGAGCTTGGAAAAAACATGCAGTAGCACATTTTAAACATACCAATGAAATGCCTGTAAATAACCCACAGAGAAAAAAATGTAGTAAAATAATTAGGAAGTGATGAATTGTGAGACCTTATGACATTTATTTTCAATGCTGAAACATCCAACTGAGAAGTTAGAGGAAAGAATTCACAAAAGGCCATCTTTACTTCTGACACTTATTGTTAAGTTTGGGAGGTTCAATTTGCAAGAAAGGCTCCGAGAACTCACCAAAAGCTGTCACACTTGCAGTTATGGTTTATTACCGGCAAGAGATGCAGATTAAGTCAGCTGAGGGAAGGAAAGCATATGGCAGCCTCTGGAAGAAAAACCTACCTGGAGCTTCTGGTTGTCCTCTTCTCACGGGGTCAGGACATCTTCTCTCAGCATGATGTATGTACGTCGGGAGTAGTGTCCAGCAGGAGCCCCTCTGGGCTTGCACATCCAGTCCTTGTAGGGCTTCCATCGAGTAGAGATGGTTGAGTGCAGAAGACACTGATTTTCAGCCTCTCAGGAGGATGAGTTGGGTGACCCTGAGCCCTCACCGTAGGTCACACATTGGTGCCAAGGGCAAAGACCAGACCTTTTTGAACAAGGGTAAATCCTTTACTACACAAATACAATTTATTTAATTATAAGTTCATAGGACCTCATCTTTGATGAGGGCCATGTTTAACAGCTGGCTTGCACAATTCCAGGAAGTTTTACAGCAGCTCTTGTGAACTGGTATAAGCCGCTTTGGCACTGGTTAAGAGGGAAATGGAGAAGAGAGACCCATGAAAGGAACGGAGGCATAAAACAATGCAATCAGAGAATGTATTTGCAGGAAACAAAAATTTGGAAGAGGAGATTCAATGTTTAAAAAGAACAAAATGATGGATGGTTAAGTCCAATAAATGAGAGCTCAAAACCGTCTTTTCTTCACAAATAGTGTTTTTTTTTTTTTTTCCTGATCAAAGGACAACAAGCTTATGCAAGACTGTTACGGCAGTGGACTAGTAAGAACAAGCTGGATATCAAGGTTGTTGCTTTTTAAAAAAAAAATTAACTCCTTATGTAAAGACATATTAGGAGATAAACTATATCATTTAAGGGCCCCCAATAGGGGCCAACACCCACATCTGGGTCATCTAAGGTGAGAAATTCTGCTATGAGGTGCTTATTCTTCTAGTATGTTTTTCTTTTAAAGTAAATTCTTATTATGGGACTAAACCGACCTTTGTGTTATTGACCCATAGAAGCAAAAACTAGAGAAAATGAAGGCGCTAATAAAAGGAAATAGTGCCTCAGAAGGAAAAGAGAGAAAGGGATACTAAAATCAATTTGTACCCAAAGTTCTGATAAAGGATGATGGAGTCTTCTTTGTATATATACAAACCACTTTGTATATATAGGATTATTATTTCATCATGCATAAAATAAGTGTATCATACATAAGATAGATTCCTCCACTGTTTCTTGTCAAAACCAACGATGTCCCATGCTTTTGATGTTTCGGTCTTTCTCGTACTTTGTAGTTTTGAACAAAATGAGTTGTTAAATAGATTGACAATAAAAAAATGCCATTTGGATGTCCACTCTCACCACTGCTATTCAACATAGTACTGGAAGTCCTAGCCTCAGCAATCAGACAACAAAAAGAAATAAAAGGTGTTCAAATTGGCAAAGAAGAAGTCAAACTCTCCCTCTTTGCCAATGACATGATACTCTACATAGAAAACCCAAAAGCCTCCACCCCAAGGTTGCTAGAACTCATACAGCAATTTGGCAGCATGGCAGGATACAAAATCAATGCCCAGAAGTCAGTGGCATTTCTATACACTCACAATGAGACTGAAGAAAGAGAAATTAAGGAGTCAATCCCATTTGCAATTGCACCTAAAAGCATAAGAAACCTAGGAATAAACCTAACCAAAGAGGTAAAGGATCTATACCCTAAAAACTATAGAACACTTCTGAAAGAAATGGAGGAAGACACAAAGAGATGGAAAAGTATTCCATGCTCATGGATTGGAAGAATTAATATTGTGAAAATGTCAATGCTACCCAGGGCAATTTACATGTTTAATGCAATCCCTATCAAAATACCATGGACTTTCTTCAGAGAGTTGGATCAAATTATTTTAAGATTTGTGTGGAGTCAGAAAAGACCCCGAATAGCCAGGGGAATTTTAAAAAAGAAAACCATAGCTGGGGGCATCACAATGCCAGATTTCAGGTTGTATTATTTATTGACAGAACCATGACCTATGGGGTCATGCGGACAGGGGTTAACAAGAGATTAAGCTTGAACTGGTGAAATTACTTAATTTTGGGTATTGAGACTTGAGTATACAATGAAGATATTAGGGCTTGTACTATATCACTCAATATAATAATGCGCATGAAGGCATTTTAACATTATTTTGACAGATACGTGGCAGGTACGTGAACACATTAATGGAGGATATTATCCAACTTTCCCATAGCAATTAGTTTTGGCTTCTCTGTTAGCAACTCTTCCTTCTTTGGTGATAATGACAACTGAGGCACAGTGTTTTTCCGTATCATTATCAAGAAATGTCTGCATGTCTAGTCTACGGGTGTCAACTTAACTAAAACCACCTATGGTAGGGACAATAAAACTCCCTTTTGTAGAGCGTAGTACAGGGTCTTGCACATCTGGATGCGTCCAAAGGTTTTCTTGGTAGAAACTCTGCGAATCGTCTCTACTGTGGTGAACTGATATGTGAGAGAGGAGCGTGTTCACTACAGAGGAGGACGCTGCCGTGTTCTGATTTAGAGTTCCAGTATTGTCTAGTGGATATTTAGGCATTTAGCAGTCAATTAATATATGACTTATGAAGATGATATAGTATTTTATAATTAGTATTTGGGGGTAGAAGTAGATTCTCTTCTCTTGCTAACGTGCATCACGGGATGTGGCATAATGACGAAGGAGGCCTCAAGTCCAGCCTGGCCGTTAGTGGCCATGTGGCCTGATCCACTTACATGGGCTCCCTGAGCCACTGTTTCCTTATCTTTAAAAGAGGGATACTACCGATTTCATGCAGCTCTGAAGATTTATAAGAAGTTGTACATAAAAAGCTTAACACAGCTCCTGACTTAAAGTTAGCTCTCAAAAAATACTCAATCTCTCCTGGCCCATGATTCTCTAGGAGCTGAATTATACTCTCGCGTTATAGGGGAAGTAATTAATAGTTGGTGCTGCTAACCTCCTAAAAGTGTTGGTTACGGGAACGTCTTACATTCTGTAAATGCCAGAGGATAACAACAACATCTTTAAGGCAAATGTGCTCCTATAACTTGTGACAGCAATCTTACTACCAGCAAATAAATTATAATGGTAGTAATTTCCCAATGAAATTGGAAACTTTTCATAAAAGAACAGTTCTTTTATCTTTAACTTCATAAATCATAGTATATGTTGTACTCTCAACTTGAAAATAAAGATGTACTTTGGTAGATGCTGAAATTTATAATGTTACTTGCAGCACTAGAAAATATGCCACTTTAAGGAAATCTGACTGCATTTTTTTCAGTGGGACTAACTACTTTTGCCTATATTAAAAAAAATGGAGGAAATTATGTTAAGAAACCTCTGATCTTTGGTTTTCAAGGAATTTTCTGACCTCAACTGATTATTTTTGATGTCAATCGTGTTTTACTCTCTGGATGTGGCATGTTTCTAAATGACTGAATAGTCCTTTTACTATTTTGGTTTATACCTTTCTTTCAAATAACTAGAACCCATATGTATCACCGATGCCAGAAGCTCTCTGCTCCTGAGAGTAAAATACACCACTGTATTCCGCAGATTAAAAGAGCTCTTTATTCTGGGTGGACCTGTGATAGACGGCTTGTGATACTGGTCACGAACAGGGATTTTAATTTTTATTTTATTTTTTAATTTTTCCTAAGAAAAATTAAATTTACTTATTTATTTGAGAGAGAGAGAGAGAGGGAGGGAGAGGGAGAGAGAGACAGAGAGACTGGGGGGGGTGAAGGAGAGAGAGAATCCCAAGCAGACTCCAAGCTGAGCATAGAGTCTGATGTGAGACTCGATCCCAAGACCCTGAGACCATGACCTGAACCAAAGTCAGATGCTCAACTGACCTGAGCCACCCAGGTGCTCCCTGAATAGGAATTTTTAAATGATGATTTGGGGAAATACATACAATATGAATATATCTTGAATTTCATACTTTTCCATTTTCTGGTTTTTTTTTTTTTTTGGAATAACTCAGAATAGGTTTTTGTTGTACAACTGAGAAATTCTGAGTCATATTCCACATTCTGTTTAATTATTTTTCTCAAAAGAAAAAAAGAAGCATTTTCTGAATATACAATAAAGCCAAGGCACCCATGGAAGCGTATCACTCAGATCTCGTGGAAGGGAAACTGATACAGTGCCCTGGAAGGAAAAATAGCTGGCTGCTGCCCCTTAGAACCACATTACCCCGGGTTGCTCCTAGCGAGTAACCGAGCGTAGTACCAGTGCTGGCCCATTTTTACTCAACGCAGTATCTCTCTAATGGGCAACTTTTCCTTAGGGATTCCGGTCGGGACGTCTATTGTTTATAAGCATGCCACCGTATAAGGCTATTCCTATCCAGTTCTTACTTCCCTCTCTATTTTTATTCCTCTCAGATTTGAATCATGCTGTAAAGACTCCCTCTGCCTATGCCAGCTCCTCCTCTCTTCATTCTTCACAAATGTTTGCCCCAATAAATTTCCTATATCTTAGCATCCATTTTTCAGAGGACCCAAGGTAGGGCCAGAAGTGGTCCCAGGAATAGGCAGTGAGATGAGGTTTTGGGGAACGGCAAAGGGGCCTCATATTGGAATATGAGGGCACGCTAGTCCCAAGGACAAGGTGGTAGCTCAACTGATGAGGATTTTACCAGTGGTAAATAATCCAGTAGAGGGAAAAACTACCCTAAGGCAAAAGGAGCTCCCTCAAGTGCTGCGTCTCTCCTGGCTGCTACGCCAATAGGTAGTATTAAAGTTCAGCGTGCCGGCTAGACACTGATAAGGAAATAAAGAAATCACACTTCAAAGTACATACAAGAATTATTTAGCAGGTGCCATCAGGGGCCAGAGAAATATTCCTGGAATTGGATTTTGAGGGTGCTGAGTCAGAACATAAGATTGGAAATGTATGAATGTGTCAAATTATGGGAACTTTCTTTGGACCTATACGGGACTCAACAACCCCTCGAGGACTTCAAGGACTGGGGCAATCGCACTGTTAGGATGATGGCCAATGCTGACTGCACGACTGAGAAGAAGAACTGAGTGACTAAGGAGGCAAAACGACTCGACTAGTTGACTTAGCCAATCTTCATCGTAGGCCACTGTCGAGCCTATGAATGAAGTGGCGGTTGATGGCCAATAAAGAGGCCACACAGAGGTTCAATATCATGGACTCCCACTCACCAAAGTCAATCAATGCATAAATGACTAAGGATCCGATTTGCCAGCAATGGAAGTGAATGCTGAACCCCCAACTGGGTAGTTTTCCATGAGGTGAGAAAGACCAATTGTCCTGATGGGAATAGATACCTATTCTAGGGTTAATTTGGCTTTCCCGCCTTCAGAGCCTTAGCCAGCACCATAGTCTGGGAGATTCCAACACACCTTATTTACAGACATGGAATCCCACTGCCTTTTACATGATCCAGGACTTACTTTACACCTGAAAGAACTGTACAAATGCAACCTATGACCTGTGATACCAGGGTTCGCTGATCCTATCACAAACCACGCTATCCAGACGCAGTCAGTCTCCTAGATTACTGGAATGGCACGGCCGAAACATTATTGTGGAAGCAATACGATGGGGTGCTAGGCTTCAGGAGGCAGGACGTGAGCTGAATCATAAACCTTTGGATATATTTGGTGTCCTATTAAAAAGTTTTGTGGGTCCTGGGATCAAAGGATGCATGATGGTCTGAAGGTTTGTGTCTATTAAAACTCGTAAGTTGAAATCATGAAATTCCAGTGTGATGTTATCAGCAGGTGGGGGCTTTGGGATGTGTTTAAGTCATGAAGGTGGAGTCCCATGAATGGAATTAGTTCCTAATACAAGAGGGTTTCAGAGAGATCCCTAGCCTCTTCCACATGTGAAGATAAAATGAGAAGTATACACGCTGGCAGCGGTGCTCCACTGGACCAGGCTGGCACCCTGATCCGAGACTTCTAGCCTCCAGAACTGTAAGCAATGGATTTCTTTTGTTTGTAAGCTATTCAGTCTGTAGTAATTTGTTAAAGCAGCCTGAAGAGACTAAAATGGGATGGAAGTAAGAGTAATCCTACTAATTATTGTTTCCAGACTCACCGGGGGACCTGATAATCTTCTCCCCCTAAACCTGTAGCTCTGAAGGTGGGAAGTCTCAATTCTCAGACAGGGCACACAGAATGACACGTGATGCAACAAGAGAATCATTGAATATGAAGTTAGAATATCTGCTAGGCCACTTTGGATTCCTTGTGTTTGGGGAAATGGAGTCACCATGTCCACAAGGGTAGCTGACCCTGGTCTACAGGAGAAGGTGTGACTGTTTTCATACAACATGGCCAGAGAAGAATACGCGTGGAAGCCGGTGATCTCCTTGGGGACCCCAAGGAACTCTCTCACCCAACTCACAGAGAATGGACACAGTCAACAATGTGCCCTGAGAAATGTGTGGTTGTCAAGGGTTCAGATCCCTCAGGAATAAAGGGCTGAGTCGTACCACCAAGTAAGCCATCAGGGCTTGTTGGAGTGATGGCAGAGGGTGAAGGACGTGCAGCACAGCTAATGGATGAAGGAGAGGATGCGTATTAGCTTCATGTCCAGGATCAACTGCAAGGAGAGAGTTCGGCTCATCTCCCTAACCTCCTCTTCTACACCTTCTTTCAGGGAGAGAAGCCAATGAGAAGCCTGAAGGAAGGGCTTTCCAAACCTGGAAGGAAAATTAGGTGTCTCCAGTGGAGCCACACAGATTTTTCTTGAAGAAAATCTGTGGGCAGCCCAGGCGGCTCAGCGGTATAGTGCCTGCCTTCTACCTAGGATGTGACCCCTGGGTCCTGGGATCGAGTCCCACGTTGGGCTCCCTGCATGGAGCCTGCTTCTCCTTCTGTCTGTGTCTTGCCTCTCTCTCTGTGTGTGTCTCTCATGAATAAATAAGTAAAATCTTAAAAAAAAAGAGAGAGAGAGAGAATCTGCTGCTGTGGCCATGGTGGATCAATAGCTCAGCTCCCATTCTTTGACCCACATTGTATTGACACAGAGGCCACATTTTCCCTGGGCTGCAATGTGATGAACATGGCGCCATATTGGAGGCAGACTCCTCCTGCCAGGTGAGGGATTTCTTAAATGGGAAATTTGCTTTGGGATTCCTCATCAGCCTGGCCAAGCCTTCCTTACAACTCTGCTGGAATACGGTCCTTCCTATTCACTCATTACTTTCTTCTCTCCTTTTATAGAAGCAGACCCACCTTGTGCTGTGAAGCCTCTTTCTGCCAACTCCTGCTACCTTTATCTTTATCTTTATCTTTATCTTTATCTTTATCTTTATCTATCTTTATCTTTATCTTTCAAGGGTAGTTTCCAAAACAATTTCCTGAACATCAAATCCCATCTTGGCCTCTGCTTCTTGGAAGATTCCAACCGACACAGAGGTCATCAGCACCTCCTATGGGCTACTTCTGTTTATTATATTTCTCTGTCTCCTGCTGGTGGGAATGCACACTGGTGCAGCCACGATGGAAAACAGGATGGAGGTTCCTCAAGAAGTTAAACACAGAGCTACCCTATGAATTGCACTATCAGGTGTGTACCGCAGAAATACAAAAGCACTAATTCAAAGGGATACATGCACCTCTATTTTTACTGCAGCATTATTTACAATAGTCAAGCTATGGAAGCAGCCCAAGTGTCCACAGATGAGTAGATAAGAAGATGTGGTGTATATATACAATGGAATATTATTCAGCTGTAAAAAAAGAATGAAATCTTCCCACTTGCAACAGCAGGGATGGAGCTAGAGAGTATAACGCTCAGCGAAGCAAGTCAGTTCAAGAAACAAATACTATATGATCTCACTCGTATGTGGGATTTAAGAAACAAAACAAATGAACAAAGGAATAAAAGAGAGAGAGAAATAAACCAAGAAACAAATTTAAACTATAGAGAACAACCTGATGGTTGCTAGAAAGGGAGTGGGTGGGTAATGGGTTAAATAGGTGAAGGGGAGATGAGCACTGAGTGATTGTGTAGAATTGTTGAATCACCATATTGTGCACCGGAAACTCATATAACAGTGTGTGTTAATTATACTGGAATTAAAATTTAAAAACTTAATAAAAAAAAAAGCACAGGATTTTAGAACTTACTATGTCTCCTGACATTTTAGGGAAAAAAGTCATGAGATGATAAAAAGCAAGAATCCCTAATTTATTGAAATAAGAATAAAAGTACAGTCGTGGTTCTTAAAAGATTATCTATGCTGCTGGGGGTTGCTTTAGGTAAAGGAAATCATTTCTTTATTGATTTAATTCATTCATCATATCCATATCGAGCATCTCCTAAATGCTAATGACTAAATTAGAGACCACAATATTTTCTCACAGTGGAACATAATTATTTGTAATGGGCCACATTTAAACATTGATTTCTTTATGGATACTTCTTAATTTATTATGTATTATTTATTGAGGCTTCTTTATAATTATTTATTAATATTTATTGATACATATTTTTTAAAGACAATCTTATCGATGCCGATTTTACATATTAATATTTATTTTCTCTCTCTTTCTCAGTTGGTTTCCCTCCTCATACAAACACAAAAAGCAACAACAATAAAGCAAAGAAACTAAAAAATAAAAAGTTCATAGCTCCCTTAAATAAGAAAAACAAAGTATTTTCTTTGATTCTTTCTAACAAATTACCACCGTATTGCTCTCCTTACTATCACAATTAAGTATTTTACCTCACTGGCCTTAACTTCTCATATTTCCTTATTGATAAACTATCAATTGGGCGGCCTTTGTTTCACTGAAACTATTCTTTCAGAGATCAAAACCAGCGGTTGATTCCCAAAGAGTTTTTAAAATTCTTTACCATGAGACTCTGTGACACAGGAATATGTGATCTAGGAAGGAGGAAGAGACTAGAGAATGTCTCAAAATCAAGTAAAACATTTTCAGAATAAAACAAATCAGGTTAAAGAAGCTAGAAAAAGAAAAAAAAAGAACCTAGGAAATGATTGAATTAGAGTAGGTGATGATAGGAGCTGAGCTCTAACATCAGTATGGCAAACCCAATCCAGTTCTTATTAGCCATCAGAGTGAACAATAAATAAATAGTAAAAACCTTTTTAAAAAGAATCATCTCCATGGGCAGGTGTACTTAGCAGCCCCATGTAGAAACGGTGGAAGCACCAGGTATTACCCAAATACTACCTTTTCACTACCTCAACTGGACATGCCTCAGCTTTGTCTTTCATCATTTTCATCACCCCTGATTAAATTCAATACCTCTTTGTAGGACATAGTTTGTTACCTTTCTAACCAGCCTTTTTCCTTCCAGATTTTTCCTCATCTAATACAATTTCAACCATGTCATACAAGCTGACTGCCTAAATCTGAGTATATTATTCATTCCCTCAAAAGTGTGCAGTATTTTGTTTTGTTTTTCTTCCTTGAGGGTAAAAATATCCAAATTCCTGAACACTGCATTCAAGAGTTTTATAATTCATTTTCAACCTGCATTTTCATCTTGACCTCAGGTCATATTTCTCAATACTTTACATGCTGAGCTTGCTGTTTCTCCCCAAATTCTCATTAATTCTTCCTCACTGTGGTTTAAACTATTCCATCTTTCTGAACTGTCCTTCTTTTCCTCTGATCGTTGAGTGATATATCACTTATCCTTCAATCACAGGAAGGATGTAGTTCCTCTGTGAAGACCAATTAGATTGAGCACCGCCAAGTATAACTCACTGAACTCTCATAACATTCCCTGGAGGTGGTTCAAACTTAGACTAAATGGTTATGGTTGAGTCCTTTTTCCTAATTCAGTGCATGACAGGATTAACAATAAAAATATGTATTAAATTTTATTGAATAGGTAGGTCTTTGTCTCATACGACTGTCTGTGGTTATTGCCATCTGAGTATAGGATTAATAAATGTAAAACTCTGGTTTTGTGGAAGTCAGGCTGAAGATTGGGTTAAGTGAATGGTGAGACTCACCAGAGAGGTCAGGTCATTCTGTGGAGTAGGCTAACATGTAAGTGACATCTCAGGGCTGGACAAAGCAGAGCACAGTTACATTCGTTTCTAGAAACTTTTTGAACAATCATGTTTTCTATTTATACAAAGAAGTTGACCCAAACATGTCATGAAGTGCTTGGAGATATAAAGACTGGAATGATAGAAGCACAGATACTATGATTCTCACTTAAGTCCAGAAAAAAAGGGTCATCTCAAGAATCTAGGAGTCCATGCATGCATGGAATGGGATCCGGAAATTATTATTTTAGTTAGCAGTGAGGGTTGGGGACAAAAAAAAAAAAAAAAAAAAAAAAAAAAAAAAAAAAGGAATGGTTTGGTAAAGTAAACAATGGCTGTTCTTTGAGAAAAAAAAGTTTTTATTGCATCTGTCCGGTATTCTCTAGGGCTTTATATGTCTTGTCCTGCTGTCCATTGAGATTACTTACTCACGGGAGCCAGGACAAATTCTAATGAATCATGCATAATGAAAAGTAAGAAAACATTATATATATCTGGAATAAGAGCCTTCTTCCTTTCTCTTGACCAGAAAAATTAACCATTTCAAAAAAATTTAAATGATTAGCATGATTTCCTTTTTTTCATAAATTTATTTTTTATTGGTGTTCAATTTGCCAACATATAGAGTAACACCCAGTGCTCATCCCGTCAAGGATAAGCATGATTTCCTAAGCGGTTTTTAGTCTTTAATAAAATAATACAATCAACTTTTTGTTAAAGGTAAGAAGATAAATGAGCACAGTATAAACTCATATAATTTTAGAGCATAGAGTAACTTGAGAAATGGTAAGTTTAATCCTCTCATTTTACAGTCATGAAAATTTTCTGACTATGAAAAATGGATTCCCTGGACAGCTAGTGTCAGAGGTGGGTCTGAAGCCCACGACTTTTGTTCTCTTTCTATAATATAATTACATCAATGTTATTATTCTCTAATGCAGGGGTTGGCAAACTATGGCCCATGGGCCAAATCTCGCTTGCTGCCTGATTTGGTAAAATTTGATAGGACACAGCTCACATGTTTACATATCATCTGTGGGTGTTTCCATGTGACAACAGCAGGGTTAAGTAGTTACACAGGGACCATATGGCCCTTGGATCCTAAAATACTATCTGGCTCATTACAGAGAAAGTATGCCAACCTCTGATCTAAGCCATCAGGCCTTTTGTGAGAATCTTGCACACTTGCCTCATTCCTCTCCCAGTTTATTTTCCTTGCCACTCCTTGCTCTCCAGCAACAGCTACTCTCTCCTATGGGACTCGCATGGGGAGGAAACAGAGACTCCAGCAAAGATCACCCCCTTGTATCTGTTAGTATTCATTTTTTATCTCCAAACTAAATTTTCCTAAAGGAGATCATTTTCAATGCCTTTTTAAGGAACCATTAAGAAAACATAATATGAAAAAAAAGAAAACATAATATGGGGCAGCCCAGGTGGCTCAGCGGTTTAGCACTGCCTTCAGCCCAGGGCGTGACTGTGGAGACCCAGGATCGAGTCCCACTTGGGCTCCCTGCATGGAGCCTGCTCCTCCCTCTGCCTGTGTCTCTGCCTCTCTCTCTCTCTGTCTCTCATGAATAAATAAATAAAATCTTAAAAAAAACATAATATGTACTCTGAGTTGACGATGGGTAGACATTGTAGACAGCATTGCTATTGGCCCTAGTACACACTAGCAGTGGCAAGAATGATTGATAATTTGAGGTCTTCTGCAAGAACTGGCTTGGAAAGTCTTGTCAAAGGTCTGCAAACAAAGACATACATATTTAAGATTAGATTATTTTTTACTTTTTGCATAATTTTGTGTTGATGTCTCTCCAAATTTGTGTGTGTGTGTGTGTGTGTGTGTGTGTGAGGACAGTTTACAACCACAATTCTCTGCGATGAGAATTTTGCCCAAGAGTCCTTTCTTGAAGATCCGTTCACCATCTGAGTTAATAAGGGTGAATATATTGGCTAAGAAACCACAATCATGCTATCACTGACCCCCCTACACACACAGAAACAATACTTGAATGGGTACTTTGGAAGAAGAGTAATACTCGTAGTGAACTTCCATCTGGCGAAGAAAGGAGAGACTACAATGAAATAGGATATTCAGATAGAGAGAAATGTGGTAATGAAGAAGGTAAGCTAGCTTCTCAGATTGTGGAGATAAAGATGAGCATGGCAAGACAAAACAAAACAAAACAAAAACACAGAAAAGACTTACCAGAATTATATGACAGGAGGAACTGAAAATGATCGTATTCATCAGAATATCAAACCCTGATGACAGTAGACAGAAAATGGTGAACTCAACTATAGCTTTATAAGAGTGGGGAAAGCACATGATGCTCGACACTGCTCTGTGTGGCTCACCCGTTATTGAGGGTGTTGCTGGCAATTCATGCTGCACGGCCTTTGAAGCTACTGAGATTGAAGAGTAGACGAAAACTAAAAGGTGTATGTGCACTTACAAAGAAATAATTCCTGCGAGCCTCAGCTCTGACCACAGGGTAACAGGCTCACAAGGGCTTCCTCTTGATATTTTTTAACAAGTGCTTCTTCAGTAGAGCAGAACCAAGGAGACCGTTCACAGGACTGTGGTCAAGAAGTGCCATGGGGCGCCTGGGGCCTCAGTCTGTTACGCTTCTTCCTTTAGCTCAGGTCATGATCCCAGGGGCCTGGGATAGAGCCCGAGTTGGACTCCCCGCTTTTCCCTGTTGCTCTGCCCTGTGATCATGCTCTGTCTGTTTCATATAAATAGATAAAATCTTTAAAGAAGGAAAGAAGAAAGAAAGAAAGGAAGAAAAGAAAAAGAAAGAAAGAAAGAAAGAAAGAAAGAAAGAAGAAAGAGAGAAGAAAGAAAGAAAGAAAGAAAGAAAGAAAGAAAGAAAGAAAGAGAGAGGTCAGCCTGGGTGGCTCAGTGGTTTAGCATCTGACTTCGGTCCAGGGTGTGACCCCAGGGTCCTGGGTTTGAGTCCCACATCAGGCTCCCTGCATGGAGCCTGCTTCCCCCTCTGCCTGTATCTCTGCCTCTCTCTCTCTCTCTCTCTCTCTCTCTCTCTCAAGAATAAATAAATAATATCTTTAAAAGAAAGAAAGAAAGAGAAAGAAAAAGAAAGAAAGAAAGAAAGAAAGAGCCATGAAACTCTCCAGCTGACAAAAGGCCAGTGATTACAATACATTTTATGATGTGTATCCAGATCGCTGAAGCTAGGAATCTAGGCCGATTTCCAAATTACTGCTCAGAGTCAGTAAAAGGCTGGTCAGAAAAAGCATCACATAAAAGAGGCCCAGGTGATTGTGACTGACCAGCCAGGTCTGAGAATCACCGAAGATAGAGTTGAGTTCAATGAAAAATCCCAGGTTTTAGAGCTCTAACATAATCTATGACTGACGTAATATGTCCAAGAAACTGCTTTTTATATTTTATTATATGTTGAAATTGACACAGTTTGAATTCACTTGGAAGCACCCTCTTCTCCAGGCCCTTGTGTCCAGTGTTGGGAAGCCTGGGTTGGGTCCCATCATACCTCCTTGCGACTCTGCCCTTTTCTATTCACACACTGGGGACCAGCACATTTTGATGGTTTAATCCTTTCTGAAAGTTTTTTTTTTTCTTTTACTAGGAGCTGTGATGTTTTCCTTGTTCCTCCCCATTCATTTCCTAAAATAATTCAGTAGAAGATCCAACCCCTCTGCTCATGATCGTCGCATGCACTCGCCAGGAGGTTTTTCCAAGGTGACTGTCTCCTGGCTTAATCCTTCTGCTTAGTCTCAATATTAGCACAATTACAATCATTTTAAATTTAGATAGATGAGTCCATATCCGGCCACACACTGAGTAATGTATCAGTCTACACACAACTTGGAGCAAAGAAATTAAGGGTAAAATAAAACGACAAAGCAGAAACAGCAAGAGACAAAATAATAGAGAAGTTCATCTTTTCTGACTGTTTGAGACGGGATTGCACATTTGCTTTAAAAACAACTCCATTACATTGACGATGGAAAGGGAATCTTACATCTGATTAATAATATGCAATGTAAGGCTAAGAGCGTTAAACTCTTAAAAACATTATAGTAGAATTTAGTATTTAATCCTCTACCTTTTAGTTATACAGTGAGATGGTTTTCTATTGGCCGAGTTTAAGTCCTGAGTGCTTCTCCTGGAACTTAGGTGTTTGTGGCTCTTGCGACATGTGGTGTAGTGAACTCCTAGTTCCATAAGGTGGCATCAACCCACCGGAGTGAGCAGGGACCCTACTGATCATATTTCAGATGACCCTGGACCTTCCGCTTGCACTTCTCCTAAAGTTGCTCAGTGCAAGGAGAAATTCAAAGGTATTTTAAAGGTTCCCTCAGATCTATTATCTATCGACTTACAAAAAGAAAATCTCAAATGAATCCAAATTTTGTGTTCTTCTAAAGAGCCTAAAGTTCAAGTGTACAGTTGAAGCGCATCTGAATCTCTAGTCCTCTCTGCCCTGCATTCTTGGGCTTGAAATCCTGCCGGGAACTCTATGCTTCCGGGATTTCTGGCATTTCAGCTTTTGGGTGATACTTAGATATATAGTCACACGCACCATAAAGATAATGACTTTCTTAGTTTTCTAATGCAACAAGGAGAGGAGGGAAATGGAGAAACATGTAAGACATTTAGTATTTGATTTTTTTGGGGGGGGTTATTTACAGATGCAGCTAAACCTTATTTAAAAATAAAAATAAGTGGTGCTCCTTGAATGGTTTCTGTAGCAATTCAAACTCAAAGCAATTATAACTCAAAAATACAGAATAAAAATAATCAAATAAAGGTGATATTGAGCTGCATGATCCTCATGATGTTGGGGAGGGATTAAACTAGTTTATTAATAATAAGAGAAAGAGAGAAAGAAAAATACATTTGGTTCAATAATCTCTTCTTAGTGAATGTTAATACCGTAATTTACTGATGAATGCTAACTAGCTCATATAACTAGAAAAACAAGTGATTTTATACCATATTTCAGTAAAACAGCATGCACTATGTTCTGCCAATATAAATGCGTTTACATCCCCAGTTATTTCAAAAGGCCATTTTAGAGAACATTCTTATGATTAAATATGAAGAAACCTGTTTACTTCTCAACTCCTAGTACCAGTTATCTCTGAGGAGGTTCTTAGACTATGAGAAATAACGACGCAATATTGCAATAAGGACAAGCTCCAAGCAGTTTTCCCAACTCTGCTTTTTACCAGTTCGGTGACATTATATGTCATTTAATCTCCCTCCATGTAGATTCAGAATTGACTCCCCATTCTTACTTTACAGCAATGTTAGGAGGATTAATTGGATAATGAATCTAAAGACTCTAGGCTCAGTAAAGAAAGACACAAACGCAATTTATTATTTGCCAGTGAAAGAAGACAATGAGAAAGCACTTCCCCTACTAATCAAAATTATTCCTACCAAGAGGATGAATGTTAGCAAGTATATTAAGACTATTTTTGGTAGAGTTTCTAGTCTCAGATATCCTAGGGCGGTAAGCAGGAGAGCAAACGCGGCTGTCAGGTGTTTTTTTGTTTGTTTGTTTGTTTGTTTTTTGTGGCTCTCAGTTTAAACATATTTCTTCCTTTAAGAAAATGGGACCACTCCAAAGGCATAATGGAGAAGATTTCATAAGCCCATTAAAGCACAAACTTTTAGATACTTGGAAATATCTAAAGAACTAAATAAAAGACATGCGAAAAATTAAATTAAAAAAAAAAGAACAATTCAACTAAACGTGTTTTCTTGCATTCTTTTTCCACTATTTTCTTAGAACAAAGACCACACGGTGGTGAGTGATTTAAAAAAAAAGTAATAAAAATCTATCCTATGTGGTAGCAGTGCAAAATATAAGTTCCAGAATTCAAGATAAATGCGAGTACCTGTGAGTGTCTGTAAGAATGCAGGCCATCAAGGAGTTGTTTAAATAGAACTGGATTGGGAATAAGATTACCCAGGGCTGCCCTTTTCTGCTGCTGTCTCCTTAGGATCTTTTGCCCTTAAATTAAATTTTTTTGCGGTGAGAGGTCTGCACTATATCTAAGTTGTTTTCCAGCTGAAAGATGAAACAGTTACGATCTTCATCTGAGTTTAAATCTCAATAAGAATCGTTTTTCTGACCAGTACAGAATGAAAGCAACTGACTTTGGTCCAAGAGTGGAATCTCCCGGTGTGTCAGGTTTCCCTAAATTGAGAATGATGAGGATTAATGAGTCTGCCCCTGTACCAGAGTCAGGCCTCGCTCGGGCTTTTAATCTGGCCACTTCAGGTGTGGAAACAGATTTGAGGCAGGATTCCTGAAATTTGTTCTCTGAAACCAAAAACTCTCACCTGGGCTCTCTTTTCACCATAGTTTGTGAAAATGGTCAATGCGTACAAGGCGGGGTTCTTGACACCCAACGGTGGCTAGCGTTGTCGTCAAATAGACCACCTGGCGTATGAACCTGAAGTCTCAGCAGTAGTTTGTCAACCTCCTTCCACCAGCGTGGTCGACGGCCTGTGGTTAACCTGGGTGCCTGTTTTATTATTGGATTGTAGCAGTTACCTTGGTCTTTTAATTATAAGTACCAATCAAATGATCTCATTCCTTCTGAGGAAACTCAAAGCCTTTTCTTAGACAAGTAATTAATTTTGTTTTAGAACACGCTCTACACACTCCCATGGTCACCAAGACACAAAAAAATATATGTATGAACATACATATTGCGAAAACTCTAATAAACAATGCTTTTATCAGCTAATAAATTCTATTTGGATAGAAATAAAATTAGCTGATAAACCAACCATGCATCATATAGTTCATTTGTAACTGCATCCTTTAATTAATTAATTAATTAATTTATTTTAAAGATTTTATTTATTTATTCATGAGAGACACAGAGAGAGAGGCAGAGACACAGGCAGAGGGAGAAGCAAGGAGGTCGACGTGGGACCCAATCCCGGGACCCCGGGTCACGCCCTGGGCCAAAGGCAGGTGCTAAACTGCTGAGCCACCCAGGGATCCCTAACTGCATCCTTTAAGCATTGCTGGTAAATTGTAAGTTTTCTTATAATACATAAAAGTTCTTATTACATTAATATTTGTTCAGCAGCTAAATCTAATTTTAATGTTCTCAGAGAATAACCAATGAAACAGAAAGGTTTCGACTTAATTTCAGGATATCACACACGTTAAGGGGACTGAGGTGATATTTTCCTTATTTTTTTCTAAGTTTAATGTGTCAACCTATTTGTGGAAATAGTGAAAAAAAAAGACTCATAAAGGCTGATTTTAAATTAGAGGTGATATTTTTAGATCTTTACTGAACTCATTGCAAATTTATCTGTCTTATGTAAATCATTGTTCTTGGCGAGGTTGGAAACCTGTGGTTTCTTTCAAGGCTGAATTTTGTTACTTTGAAAAATCCACCACAAGGTGGCAAGCCAAGAGAAGTTTTAAAACTGCAATCCTGGGCCTTCATTTGCGCAGCGGCGAGAGCTCCAAGTCTGGTTCATCTCAAGAGTCACCACACACCTGACATGTCAGTGGCCAGACCGGTGAATAGACGTTGATGTATGCCCCAATTAAAAATCATAATTACCCATAAAGGAAAGGCAGCGGGCTGTGAAACCCAACGCTTTGGCCCCAAGCAGTTCCTTAGCTCCTACCTGGGCTCCACGGGGCACATTAACCCTTTGGGTCAAGACCTCTCAACTCCCTGGGCTGGCCCAGCAGGGATTCTGTGTGCAGCACTGGAAAACAGCTACGGCTGGGAGTCAGGGTGATAAGCAGCCCCAAAGGGAGCTTTCAGTTTAAAGCAACTGGATTCAATTCCCGTTGCCTAAGCTCCGGGGTCAGAGAGCACCCAGACAGGAGCCTGGTGCGGGACCCTGAGGTCTGCACAGGGGAGGGAACCAACACGCCCCTCAGGCCTCCAGGAAGCAAGCAAAGGTCTAGGACGCAAGGGAAGGAGATCTTCAGAAATTTCATTACTAATAAACATTAAAGTACACCCACAGAAGTGCATAGGAACATCCAAGAGTGTTAGACTAGCCACAAGCGACCGGTCCAACTAACGTGTAACGTCTGCCAAGGACAGGAGGTAGTGTGGCAGGGTGCCCTGAGGAGTGGAGGCCGTGTGCCTGGGCCACTGCATGGCCTGGCAGGTTCCTCACTCTTACAGAGTCAGGGTTTTGTTTATCCTGGACTCCAATCTCACCATTTATGCTTAGAAAGAGCACTGATCCAGACCTGGACTTCAAACTCCGGGCCCACAGCCCTCAGTGAACTGAAGGGAAATGATTTATGTGCAAACAAAGGCAACTTCTTCCCTCCACTTTTGCAGGACCTATCTTAGCTCCCAGGGTCCTGCAAATGGGGGGGGGGGCACCCAGCGTGCTGTGTACCCCTCTGCTCTCCACAGGGATCTGCAACCCGGCCTCAACAGCACTGTCTCGGGAGCCGTGTTTCTGGTATTGCAGGATTTCTGTTACGAATCCTCGTTGCATTTCCTCAAGGAATGACTTAAAAGTACACACTTGAAACTCTTAATTTGTGGATGAAATGAAAGGCTGGAAGCAATCAAGGTCAAAGTTTTACGTCAGCTTAGCAGCCAAGGGCTCTGCTGAATGCTAGCTTGTCTCCCGTGAGCTAGAAAACCTGGGGTCCATGTAGGATCAACGGTGACCCATCCTGCATATCCGATAAATTCATTTTTTTGCATGATCGAGTCACCTCCTTCTGTCATCTCTGTCCCTCCTGCCTCACTCATAATGGATCGAATGGACCCCAATTCATATTATTTCGAAGTCAGTTTTTATACTGATGCAGACTTGCTTACCCATGGCCTGTGAAGTCATCTTTAGGGATCCTCAACCAGGGGCAATTTTGCCACAGAGGAGACCTTTAGCCACGTCTGGAGACATTGTTATCGTCACCATAGGGGAGGGAATTGGTCTTGGCACTCAACAAATCGAGCAAGGATGCTGCCAGACACCTCACTGCACCACAGGCCCCTTCCAACCAAGGATGTCCATCGGGCAGAAGTTGGGAGAGCCGGTTGTTTTCAGCCTTATATTCAGACTGGGATATAGATACATGACTAGCACTTTTTATATGAAGAAAGTCCATAGCTTTCATCTTTATCAGAAGGGTTTTCCTGATATCGAAAACTCCGTTGAAAAGCTACACGTGGCTTTATTAGTCGATTCACATTCTGTTCAGTTTAATCTTAAAATCGACATTTGTTGAGTCTCTTTGCTTTGCGACAAATAAGTCATAAATTCTGCACGAAGGAGTTAATAAACAATTAAGAAAAATGTAATAAAAATGGCACAATAAAACAATGTATTAATGATAAGGGCAACTTTATACAAGAGGAGCAGGGCGGATAAAGAGCTCTTTTCTGCTTGTTTTTTTCTGTATATTGAAAATCGCTCTTAAAAAGTCTATTTTATTTTTTAAAGTGCAATGAGACCATCAAGGACAAAACAGAAGGTGACACCTTAGCACTGGCGCAGACACCAGGTGAAGGGGAGGCACCTCCAGACAGAGAAAAAAGATCCCAGACACGTTACATTATATGAATTATCCAGTTGAAACTGAACATTTTCTGGGGATTTTTCACCGGTATAATTAATAGATACGTTAAGTCTGGGACCTCCTGGTCCTTGCACACTCTGCCTTCCTTTCCACTTTCTGCAGCTACATTGACCTTATATTCCTTTTCCTACACGTTTGTGGTTCCTATTTTGCCTTCCTTCCATATATCCTTTTCTTTGATAACTACTATCTCATTGTTTTGTTTTTCCCCCCCAATTTTTGTTATTCTAGCAAGACTTCCTATCCTTTCTCTTAATTCTTTCACCTGCCAACTCTATTTATAATGTTTGTTTGGAATAGTCTAATTCTGGGGCTGGATGAAGGAAAATTTCTAAGGACCCATAAAAATCCACTTAATCTCTTCAATAAACTTAAGAAAAGTCTTCTTGGAATCATTCTTGGAATGATCTTCTGACTCTGAAATACCTAAGGCAGGCCCAGGGCAAGAGATTTACATCTGGCTTTAGATTCTAGCCAATGCTCTTGTAGACTTCTATTCATTGCTGTTAATGTGTTTAGGATTGGCTTTTTTCTGTTAGTGAAGTACAAACATTTATGATTTTAGGTTTGGGCTTCCAGAAGAAAAGTAGGAAAGCGTGCCTTTGGCCTGTGTTGATTCTCATCAATTCGCCCATTTATTGCAGAAAAAAAAGTGGCCCTATTTATATTCCAGCGTCACTCCACGGATTTTAACACTGGAGCTTGGGGAAAAGCCTTGGATAGGGATACAAGCCATCCTTGCCTTGCATTGCCTCCCTCAGATGTTGTTGGAAAAATATAATTAAAAATTAAAATTCCTCCCAGCCCAGAAAACCTCTCCACAAAGGTAGGAAAAAAAAAAAAAACAAACCTTTTTATTGAATAGGAATTGAGGAAGAATGCAGCGCACATCACAGGCAATCCTAAAGAAATTGCAAATACAGAAAGAAATCTTACCTCTTCCAAAGCCAAGCAAATACAACTCATTGCAAACATATTCTCAAAGTAATCAATAAGCAAAGAAACTAGTCTTCAAGTGAGGGACTTGACATTGCCATTTGTCGTGTGTAGTTCATCCTAAATTCACGTGTTAACTGGGGCAGCCGCCTGTTTTTGCTGAGCCTTTCAAAACATTTATACAAATAGCAAAAGGGTAGGGAGGGGATTCATACAATTACACATTTTCTAAAGTAAACGCTTTAGGAAAAAGGTGTGTGTTCCTGTGTGTTGAGTGGGGGGGAGGGTCTCTTTCCCTTTTGCCACCAAAAAAAAAATTAAACTTTTTCTATTCCTATTTGTATTTGCCTTACAGCCCATGGTTCATCTGTGATTTAGTATTCTGTGTACAGTATGCTTTTGTGGGATTATTAACAGCAGATTCAAACATTATCCTAATACACAAAAATGTGCACACACGTATTTGTGTTTGTTTACAGTCATATCCAAATTTGACAAGACTTACCCGTTTTCAAAAATTTCTATTAGTTTCTTGTGTTTCTTAATGTCATACACCGTAGGGAATCATTACATAAATATTTGTGACAAAGTTTATAATAATAATAGGAAATAATAGGAAATAATAATAATAATATTAAACTCTCTGATAGGAGAGTTTAATAATAATAATAGGAAAAAAAAGGAAATAATAGGGAAAAAAAGCCCACTAAATAGTATTTCTTAAATTGAAAAATTAAGGAAGGGAAGGGTCAAAATAGATTTTTGACTTAGCACGAGGGCGTGGGTCTTATTTATAATTTCCTTCCTCCAATACTCCTTCCATGTTCCCTTTATTCCCAGTCGGCACCTCAGACAGGTGCTGTTCTTTTTCTTGGTGAAATGAATCAAACTTTTCATTCCTGGAGATTCTAACCCTTTGATGATCCTAATCCTATTCATGTCCTTTCTCTGTGGGGTTCCATTAAATTTACCAGTGGGCATAACAACACTCAAGTGTTCCTGAGGCTCTTCTGGGACCCGGGGCTACAGAGGGAAGCCTGTCTGCCTCCACTGTTTGGCAGTTAGCTCACTTTTTTTTTTTTAATTATTATTTAAGAAATTTTATTGCTCAGAACCTTCCCCCATTGGGCGATGGCAGGAACTTTGGAAACCAGCCCTTGGGGACAGAGCCAGAGGCACTAGGGTGGAGGAAAGAGTATGGCACATTTGGTCCATTTTCTTGTGTGGGAGTATGGTGGCATTAGGTTGCAGACTCTTCTAAGGACCCAGACATGCCCGCCCCCCCCCCCCTTGACAGAGCATGAGGTCAGCCTGGCTTGGGTGAGGGCTCAGTGTCTCTTGACCTTGCCCTACGGCTCTTGAACCTTCTGGAAGCTGAGCACAACCAGGCCCACATTGATGGCATAGGTGGTGATGCAAACGATGCAGAAATCATAGAGTATGAAGAATAGTACGAGTCCCTTACCACCTGGGACTATTTACCACAATCACTTTGCTGTTGGTAGAGTAGCACTGACAAATCTTGAGTTATCAGATGGCAATGCAGGTTCTCATTGAGTGGAATAAGGACTAGGAGCAGTCCTTTTTAATAAATAGAGACGTGGACCTCCATAGGACAGAAAGACATGGGACTAGGAAACTAGATTATTCTCAAGTAGGTCCTTTGTTTCTTAGCCCGTGTATCCTGTTTACATGAGAAAGAACACTACAGGTTGGTCACTGTTAAAAAGATCTACCACGTGCTATAGGGCAACGTCCTAATGTCCTGGGGTGGCATCTGCTAGTCAGCGCTGTACCTGGGTTCTGAAATTGTTGCAAGGCTGAAGGGTACATGTTAAGAGCAGTGAGTCCTATGGGATTGGTATATTGCCTCATTTGTTTTTCCATAAAGTTCTTTATTTTTTGACGAGATGGAATGAGTAAAACACAGGATGATAACTTAAGCATTAGTAACTCCAAGAAGTTCTGATTCTGACAAAAGCTTTATGTTCAGGGAAGACAAATTCCAATCACTTTTTCAAATCACCACCCACCCCTTAGTGGCATGAGACTATTTTAATCAACCAACCATCCAGTAACAAAAGCCCATCTTCCCAGGCTGTGGTGGCACATGAGAGTCTCAGCGTTAATCCTCAGACTGGGCATTTCAGGTACACAGCGGTGACTGCACTCAGGTTATCCTTGGAGAAGTAATGTTCATCATTTTGAGACATTTGATAATACCTTTCCCTATAAACACAACTATTTCTCTGAGTCTCTCCCTCAGTCCTAAAATACGTCACGTCAAATTTCCTTTTCACTTCAGATCTGCTCAAGTAGACTGATACTTCAAACTAATCATGGGATATGGCTGCACATTGCTCAGCTTATGGCTGGAAAACTCAATAAATACCTGGTCATGATGAGTAGCTAAGATCGTAGAGCGACTGGTGTCGCGTCGAGAGGTGACTGGACCCAGTAACCACCTAGGGGATGGTGTTGAAAAGAAGAGTTCATTGCAAGGGTGGATGTGGAGTTAGTCAGATTCTAGGAGACTGCTCTGTGATTCTCCAATTGTGTTATTATAGGAAAAAATATATATACTCAGGAAGTAAAAGGAGAGTCAGAATTCTTTTAATTCTAAAAAATTCATGTGGGAGATATTTATCCAAGGACAACAGCTCATGAGGACATATACCTTAAGGTTTCCTCTGTGTTCAATACCCTCCTGCTATCCTATTTTTAACTGCTACTCAAGTACCTATCATGCTAGAATGTAATCATTTCTTATTTATTTCTCTGTATGCAACACTGTACTTGGAGGGCAAATATTATATCATTATCTTCTTAAATCATTAGTGTCCTGCTGAGTTGTTGACAGCACATAATGAATAAATGAACTAATGAGTCACTTCTCACTCTATACACCTGTGAGAAACTTCAGGAAGAAAGAAAAAAAGGATTAAAAAAGAATCGAGGTGGTTCCTTGTAATCCTGGATAATATTCTCAATCCTGGAGTTTATATGTACAATTTAGTCTTGGATAGAAAACAACAATTCTTTGATGAATTTTACACAAAAATCTATTTTCATACCTCGTATGACTTTCCATCTTTCCATGTTTAAGTTATCTGAGAAAACAAACAAACAAACAAAAACATAAACTTCCAGATTTGTATGAATTTAGAGAATCCCATGATGTAGCCACTCATTAAATTCTCTGGATGTTTGGGTATTAATTCTGACAACCAACTCTGTAAAGCTTTAGATTACTTTTTTTCTTAAGATCTGAAAAAAAAAAGGTTGGTTTATGAGATTATGAACTATTGTAATTGTCAAGAGAATAAAAGTTTTTTTTTTTTTTTCTGGTCATAAGAGGTACTTTAAACTTTTTCATCTCAGATTCAAACAGAACAGTCAAAAAATCAATATAAATCACATAATTCGGATGTTAGAAATAAAGGCCCAGTAAATATGATGAGTATTTTTATTTTTTATATTTTTGCAAAATAAATGGGTATTTTTAAAAAGATTTTATTTAGTTATCCACGAGAGACACACACAGAGAGGCAGAGACACAGGCTGAGGGAGAAGCAGGCTCCATGCAGGGAGCCCGAAGCGGGACTCGATCCCAGGACCCTGGGATCAGGACCTGAGCTGAAGGCAGACGCTCAACCACTGAGCCCCCCAGGTGTCCCAATAAATAAGTATTTTGAAGGCTTTACGTTTACATTTCTAGTGAACTCCTTGCATCACAATGTGTGGTCTATTTAAAATACTTCTTTCAAATATAGAAAAAAATATTTCTCGTTTGCCATGGTAATTTTTTTTTCAAAAGGTCTCACTAAAGAAGTTTCAATAGGTTATAAAATTTCAGTCTCAACTAGCATGACATTTGAGGCCATAATATTAAGATCCTACGTGATAAATGTTCAGGTATCATCCTGGCAAGATTTCAGGAAGTGGATGTCCATATTTGAATTGTACTGGAGAAGCTTATAATTTTCTGGACATCACTTTCTGTAAGTAAATGTAAATTAAGGCATTTATTTCATATTAAATCATTTAAAATATTTGGGTGATATAGGGGAAACTATATGAATATATTTTTCATAGAAATTTATAAACAGGGGATCCCTGGGTGGCGCAGCGGTTTGGCGCCTGCCTTTGGCCCAGGGCGCGATCCTGGAGACCTGGGATCGAATCCCACATCGGGCTCCCGGTGCATGGAGCCTGCTTCTCCCTCCGCCTGTGTCTCTGTCTCTGTCTCTCTCTCTGTGACTATCATAAATAAATAAATAAATAAATAAATAAATAAATAAATGAAAAAAAAGAAATTTATAAACATAAATTTAAGCATGTCTTCACTGTTTACCTGCCCAACTCTTAGGGTCTCTGAACATTTGTTAGCTTTCCTTAGATTAATTAAAAATTAATATGTCTCTTCCTACAAAACCTCAGCATGAAGACTAATTGTGGGCTTCTTTTTAAAAGTTCATCATGTAAAGTATAACCTGAACATCTATGATATGGTATTAGGTCTACAGTAACTTTTGGTATCAATTTAAATTTTAAGATAAAGTCAAATATAATAATTCTGAAATGTCATTTCTGCAGCAATGTGTGAGAATTCCTCAGTACATAGCACGTCACTGTATGTGATCATTTGAATAATTCGTCCCAACTGTTCACTCATCTTCTCCCATCCTTTGCCATGCAACATTGCGTGTCTCTTAGGCAATGGGCGGAGTACATTTGCCTACCACTTGCCTGTAGGGTCAGACATGTGTCTCGTACTGGCCACCGTGAGGAACCAGAAGTGACAGGTGCCAGTTCCCTTATAGACCACGTGTATTTCCATTTGGTCGCCCGCATCCTTGCCGCCACCACAAGAGGAACTTTCCCTGGTCACCACCACTTCCTCAGGCTTGATCTCAGAATAAATAGATGGAAGAGACAGGACGGTACGTCTCAGGGAAGAGTGGTCATGCTCTGAGAAGCCCATAGCTTGGTGCAAAGCTGTCCCCCAGTTAGATGCAACCAAGAGCAGCTTGCATCCAATGCTGAACTAATTCAACGCTGCTGTTGTACGCCACGGACAACGTGTGGCAATTCTGTGTGCAGCATTGCTCCTCCATGTACACGAGCATATGTTTCGAGATCCAAATTATATGTACCCATCTATTCGGACTGGAGCCGTAGTGTTTGGCTTGCCATCCGTTGAATCAGAAAGCAGACTTGCAGCTCACAAAAGTGACACTGTCTCCTTCCTTCAAGGGGCACTCATGTAAGATGACACAGGTTTTAACACAAAGGAAGGATTTGCCAATCCTTCCTTGGATGAAGCCTTGGATGCAGCTCCTGGATGAAAACGGCTTTGTAGCCCAAGGTGTGCGGGAATGGCAAATAGCTCACATATTACCTGAAAGAGAAATTACGGTACTACCGCAAGAGAAGTGTTTCTATTTCAATTCGGCACAACATTCTCTTGTAAAATGCAACGTAAAACAAAGTTGAGAATGACCAAAACATTCAAGTGGTTTGTTTGTGTACAAGTCTGTGCTGTTGAGGGATAAGGAAGAAGAGGAAAAAGTAGGAAATAGGCTCTTTTGATGTTTTGAAACATCTTTTGAATATGAGCTTAACCTGGAAATTCTATTCCTCTGGTACCATTTTCAGTGCCCAAATCTGTATTCGTCAGGGTTCTCCAGGGAAATAAACTAGTGGAATACAGAGAGAGAGGGATCGAAAGAGATTATGAGGGGTTGGCTCACGTGATCCTGAAGGCTAAGCAGCACCACTATGTGCTTTCCATAACTTGAGGCTCAGGAAAGCCAGTGTTGTAATTCTAGTTCAAACTCCGAGGCTTAAGGACCAGGGAAGCCAACACTTGAGGACAGGAAAAGATGGATGTCCAATTCAAGCCGAGAGGGCAAATTTGCCCTTCTTCTTCCTTTGTGTTCTTTATCCCCCCAGCCTGACTGAGATATAATTGCCATACAGCTTTGTCTAAGGTTAGGGTATGTAATGTGAGAACATCCTACCCTCTTAGCGACTCTCAAGGATATGATACCGTATTGCTAACCGCAGGCCCCACGCTGTAGGGTAGGTGCCCAGTCAGTGAGGAGCTTTCCGTTGTCTTAGGATCCATCCCTGGAGCATTCTTAGTTTCCTGTGGTGATACCTTTCATGATTCATGATTCCTGTGGCCCTGCACTGGTGTCTGTACGTTTGAAGAAGCAGGCACCTCTTTTAAGTCTTTACAGATTGGCTTTGGCAGGGGGAGCCCTTTAGCCACCAGCAGAAGGGTTTACACTGCCAGCAGCTCTCTAATCAGAATGGAAACATAGGTATGAAATAATGGGAAAAAAAGAGAATATTTAGAACTTATTTAAGATATCCAGTGGCAATTAAATTGAAATGTCACATCTTGCGCACGGAAAACAAGGATGATGGTGATTAGGTTGGCAAAATAATCCAAAAGATAAAGGAGAAAGCTGTTGCCAAGATATCCATGGGATTTTCATGTTTACTTTTTTCTTTCTAAGAAATTAAATTTATCATGTAGGGAATTTGGAAAAGAATTTAGAATTTAGAAAAGAACAATGCTCTGAAATGATCATGCTGATTTCAGAAGAATAGTCTTGGGACTTTAAAAATCACATATTTACTTAGAAATATGTCTGTTTTTCAGTAAATAATTTCAATTGCTTTTTGGAAAAGTAAGCTCTACTTTATATGTGCTAAGACGTGTAAATCTAAGACACCTAGTAAACATTCAGCAAATATTAATTGAGTAAAACCATTAGTATTAATTATGCCAACTATATAGGATATTAGTGTGTGCAAAATTGAGTGTTTCCAGACTGCACTAGACTTATTAAATGATAATATATTGTGAATAAGGATTAATTTTTTTAAGCTCTAAAATAACATTTTTCATGCAATTAGGAATTGCATGATTTTAACAGTTTTAGCTACAGGAGTGAAGAGGCTGTATCTTTCAAAGGGCATTTATTAGTAATAAAGGAAAAAGCTTGTAAGATTACATGAATAGCAAATTCTAGTATTAAAAGGATATCAATGTAATAGATGAATTTCCATGTTTTTGCATTTTGTATTTAAAATAGGGCTCCTTATCACTTTCCTTTTTAAATGAAGAAGAATCTAGGTGCCACCTCCCACTCCCACCAGCTCGCACACAATTTCTGAAGAAGGGACCAGTAATCCTTTAACCACAAGATGGAAACTGAGCTGGATACCCAGGGGGGCTGGTGAAATACAGAAAATTAGCTTCAAACTGTTTTGTGATATATTTCTGGATGGGAGAGGGTATTGGAAATTGTGATGCCATTTAGATAGGAGAAAATACATTTACTGAATAGAAAATATTTTTTCAAAAATTTATAAGCATGTTGCCTACTCAGATTTGGTCAAAGTTTAACCTTAAGATTACATAACTACTTTGGGTTGGGATCGTATTAAAGACAGAATAAAATAGCTATGTATGCAGTTGCACTAAAAAAATATGGGTTAGGCCTTACATAATTTTTGTTTTGATACATTTTTAATAGGCATAATAGATCTAGTTAGGTTAGGAACTTTAATCAATAAACTGGAGAGAAAATTGAGAACTAAAATTAAGTCTAATCAGATATATTCCTTAGAATAAAAGGATTTATTTTCTGGTGATGCTAATTTGAATGAGGAAAATGTTTTTTTATCACTAAAATAATTATTGAAATTTGAATTTTGGAAATAATAGTATTTGCACTCAAACAGTAATGAAGGAATTTAAACAAGGTGATTAAAATTAAAAGATCTATTTTTACTTAATTATGTTTTCTTTCTTTCTTTTTTTAGATTTTATTTTTTTTATTTGACAGAGAGAGAGAAAGAGAGCACAAGCAGGGGGAATTGCATACTCCTCACTGAGCGGGACCCTACTCAGGTCTCGATCCCAGAACCCTGGAATCATGACCTGAGCCAAAGGCAGATGCTTAACTGACTGAACCACCTGGGTGCCCTCTGATTATCTATGAAAATGTATATGGTTTTCTAAGGGCAATTGGATATTTATTGAAGACCTCTTGGTGGGTATCTGATATGCTGAGATGTAACTGGGCTATGTTTTCTTTATTCAATCAGTAAAGAGGGGAATAGAAAATCTGTATTTCTGATGTTCTTGCACATTTTTTTTTTTAGCTTGACCTTAGCTATCATTTGTGATCTGACTTTCAGGTCCCCAATAATATCTGGTCTGAAGATTATATGGACTTAAAGAGAGTAAGCTTTAACTATTTGGGTAAGTAAGTAAGGCCCAACTGCAATTGTCTTAATTGTGTCTTTTGAAATTTTAAATTACCTATCTAATGAATTAAGTTCAGAGATAAGACTTTAATTAACTGGACATTTTATTAGAAATTTGCTAGGGACATTCTAAATCTCCATTTTTTGCTTTATCTAGGCTACTTTATTATCTCACAGAAACAAGAACTCTGTTTGGTCTGAGGCTGTCGTAATTGAGGATGTACTTTTTGTAGTAGAGAACTACTGGGTAAAAGTCTTTGGTACAGGGAAAGGACCCTAGGCTGAAATAGCCACAGTGAAATCCAGATTTGAAAAAGGGATTTTGAGGCATGTTTAGAAAATGCTTAGATAAATGGAAATGAGAAAGAGGATAAATAGTGGGATTGCAACAAAGTAGTGGAACAATTTGGCTCATGTGGAAAGAGAAGTGCTGGTACAGAATTTTCAATATCCTAAGACTATTATCTCTGGTTTCCTTTAAAAAAATTCATATATACTAAATACATGGGCACTTCAAGATATAATGATGCTGGGAGCTTCACACATGTGTTCCACAACAGCCTTCCTCCACATTAAAAAGAAAAGAAAAGAAAGAAAAGAAAAGAAAAGAAAAGAAAAGAAAAGAAAAGAAAAGAAAGAAAAAATGCATTTTCACTTGCTTTGTTAATTTTATTTTTCCTTTCTGGCTGTCTGTGTTTCTACATCTGCATAATGTTATTAGTAGGATTACCAATCCTGAATACTTTAAAAATATTTGTGCCAGGGTTAAAAGGAAAAAGGAATATAAAATCACCACTCTGTACCAATGCTTTTGAATACTGTATCCTTTAGTTTTAGATAATTGTGAAGCATTTTAGCTTTATCTGAAGCCTACACTGGGCTGGTAAGAAATACACACGTTGGGAATTTTATAGGTTGCAATAGAAAATATCAGACTTAGGAGAGAAAAGAAATATTTTTATATATGAAACCAAAATGCTTAATCTCTTCATTGTGGCAGTCACCTAATTAAAGAAAATGACTATATGAGTGACTGAATAAAGACTGAGAGGTTGTTAGAGACTAGAGGACTTGAAAGTGAATGAATCAAACATAAAACAACACAATGGATGACCATAAAGCTCCTAGAAGAAAGCATATGTGGTTAGCTCCTTGACATAGATCTTGGCAATGGTTTTTTTTTTTTTTTTTTTTGGATTTGACATAAAAAGCAAAGGTAACAAAAGCAAAAATAAACAAGTGGGACTACATCAAACCTAAAAGCTTCTACGTGGCAAAGGAAATAATAAAATATAATGAAAAGGCAACCTATAGAACGGAAAAATATTTACAAACCATATAGCTGATAAGAGGTTAATATCCAAGACATATAAGAATTCATACAACCCAACAACAAACAAACAAATAAAACCTCACAACAATCTAAGGATTGTTGGGCAGAGGATCTGAATAGACATTTTTCCAAAGAAGACATACAGATGGCTAATAGGTATGTGAAAAAAATGCTTAATATTACTAATTATCAGGGGAATGCCGATCGAAACCACAATGAGATATCACCTCATACCTGTTTGAATGACTATTATCAAAAAGGCAAGAAATAACAAGTGTAGGTGAGGATGTAGAGAAAAGGGAGCCCTTGGGCACTGTTGGTGGGAATGCAAACAGGTGCAGCTACTATGGAACACAAGATTTTCTCAAACCTTGTTTGTTTTGACAAAACTTGTTTGAGGCTTCTCAAAAAATTAAAAATAGAGCTACCATATGATCTAGTAACTCCACTTTCAGTTATTTATGCAAAGAAATCAAAACACTAACTTGAAAAAATATATGCAGCCCATGTTCTTTGCAGAAGTATTTACAGTAGCCAAGATACGGAAACACCCATTCAGCCTGGATGAATGAATGGATAAGGGAGATGTGGTAAATACACAGTGGAATATTATTTGACCATTAAAAAAAGATGAAATCCTATCATTTGCTACAGCCTGGTTGGACCTTGAGGGCATTAGGCTAAGTGAAATAAGTCAGAGAAAGACAAATACAGGATGGTCTCACTTATATATAGAATCTTAAAAAAAAAATCTAAAGTCACTGATACAGAGAACAAATTAGTGGTCGCCAGAAGGCAGGCAGTTGGGATGCATGTGGGGTGCAAAGTGGCTGAAAGGAGTCCAAAGGAACAAATGTCCAGCTATAAAGTAAATAATAGAGCTGTACTGTACAGCACGGCAGCTGTAGTTGATAAACCTGTAGGGTATGGTTGAAAGTCGCTAAGAGAGTAAATCATAAAAATTCTCATAAAGAAAAAAATTCTGTAACTATGTATGGTTGACAGATATTACCTAGACATATTGTGGTGATTCTTTTGTAAGATATACAAATATTGAATCATTATGTTGTACACCTGAAACTAATATAATATTGTATGCCAATTATATCTCATTTAAAAAAATAAGATGACAATTAAAAGAAAATGCAATTTTTTTTACCTCCCCCCCATTTTTAGAAGAGGTAACTCCAATTTTCAGCTCAGTGCAAAGTACTAAGTAATAAAATTGTTAAGCTATAAATTTATTAAAATAATTCTAATTATATGGCTTGGTTACCAAAAAACAAATCTAACTAAGATGATTTGGAATTTTTATTTTCTTTTGTGTGTTTTCTATAATGGCTAACACATCAGACCAAGTACCGTCTGAACATATTGGATATTGCTGTCTTCATTTACATGGAGAATCAACCAAGTAACTTGTCTAAGATAACATCTCAGGTAGGTTGTAAGTAAGAAAGTGATTATAGGTCTCCAAAACCACGGCTCTTCCTCCCCTACAAAGGTCTCCTAGGGTTCAGCCAGGGAGGAGAGCTACACTCGAGACATGCACACCACGTTGATCTTCTTAATGGACATGAGGACAGGGTCTAGACGTGCTATGGCTGGGTACTGTATTGAAGGTGATTCAGGAAGACACTTTTGGATGAAGTAATAATGTAAAGAGATCGAAGGTAAGTAAACCTTCCCTGACTATAAAGGGGGTAACGAGGGGAACATTGTAGGCAGAGGGAAGAACTAGAAATATCCCACGGTGGAAGCTTGCATGGTCTGCTCAACTACATGCAAGGGGGTCAGTGCGGCTGAGTTCTGCTATAGATATATAGTTCTGCTCAGTTCTCAAGGATCGATGCCCTTAGAAACCAAGGGACAGCAGTTCAGGGAAACGTTGAGCCTGGGAAAATACTGCAAGATATCAACTTAATAATATTCAGAGTAATGGGACAGGAGTAGATCACTAACAGAGTCAGGTAGTTGACAAGTAAGGAGGTCCAATGACTGTACTTTAGAGCACTTGAATCTTTCAAAGTACGAAATAAGAATAGGATCTGGAAAAAGAGCCTGAAAGGGGAGAAATGTAAAAAAGTATATATATAGGGAAATATATATAATATATATGTATAAATGTATGAATATATAAATATATTATATATAAATATATATAATAAAATATATTTTATATAAATATATACATATATTTATATAAAATGTATTATAAATATATAATACAAATATATTATATTTATATAAATATATAAATATATATTTATATAAAAATAAATTATAGATATATAATATAATGTAAATATATATAAATATATATAATAAAGAATATTTTTATATAAACATATAAATATATAAATATATATTATTATATATAAATATATATAAATATATTCATATATAAAATATATTATAGATAGATATAAAGCAAATATATTTATATATAAATATATATTATTATATGTTTATATTTATATATAAATATAATTATATATAGATATATAAATATATAATTAAAATATATATTGTATATAATAATTAAATATATAATATATATAAAAATATATATAATTAAAATATATATTTTTTATCGGGGCAGGAAGTCTGTCATCCTAGAGGAAAAGAGGGAAATATTTCTAAAAGGAGTGACCACCTCCGTCAAATGCTGGTATTATAAGATGTTGAGTACTTATCGATCATTGCATTTGGCAATATAGAACTCACTGCTGATAGAATGAACTTGGAATAGAGTTAGTGGAGAAGAAAATCTGTGTAGCGTGGACCTAGAAGGCAAATGAGGCAGTAGCGACAGAGAGTGAAGGAAAGTCAGTTGAGGTGCTTTGTAGGAAAGGAGAGAATGGGACAAGGTCGTAGATGCAGGAGGCACGTCTATGTCTGTATGGTACATACGTCATATACATTTGCATTTATATAAGTCCATATACATATGGACATATGTATGCATATGGACCTATGGACGTATTTATATGTATTCACATATGGACATAGGTATTTATATATGTCCATATACATATATTTGCATCCATAAAAGAAAAATCTGATGAAATAAGAGGGGAGGGCAAGGAACCTTCTGAGCGAAATCCTCAGGCTGGTGAGAGGGCCGCTACTCAGCACATGTGTACAGTTGATTTGCTTTCCCGTAGAGCAGAGCAGAAGACGAAACCTTGGCTCTACGTGGTTTATTAGAGGTTTCCTGCAAGTGGAAGGAGGTCAGGAAACACGAGAGTGGGAGAAGGGAAAAGCCAAGCACGGCTGCCTTATTGCAGACGTGCTCTCTGGTCCTGTGTCAGAGAAAAACACAGGATCTATGGGGAGTTTCCTTTTTTTTAATTTTTAATTTTTTTTTTAATTTTTTATGGGGAGTTTCCTATTCACATGTGGTCCACTCACTCTCAGACCCCCTCTGTGAGGGGGGTTCATCATGATAACCAGGATGATGATCACAGTGTTTTAGGGCACAAAGTTGGACGCAGCCTAAGGATTCACAAACGGATGATTCACTTCAATCACTGATGTAAAATGAATTTTCCTCCTAAAAGTCCCATATAAGTACTGGGAAACTGGCAAGTGCACACAGCTGCTGAAGACAATGACCAGGGAGGAAGAAGAGGCATTTTTGCTTGGGTAGAGGTTTCCTTAGAGGTTTGATATATTTGGCGACTGCAGGAGACTTTTCCTTCTGTGTCCCTCTGCTGAAAATGACCTGGAAATAGGCCTGTCTGTCTCTGGAGAGACTTTCCAAGAGAGAGCAGACGTATCTCTGTCTCTGTGTAACAGGAGTCCTTTTCTTTTCTTTTCTTTTCTTTTCTTTTCTTTTCTTTTCTTTTCTTTTCTTTTCTTTTCTTTTCTTTTTTCTTTTCTTTTCTTCTTTCTTTTCTTTTCTTTTCTTTTCTTTTCTTTTCTTTTCTTTTCTTTTCTTTTTTTTTTTAACAGGAGTCATTTCAACGTGTTGGGCTATAAGTGTGCCCTTGGCCCCGCGTGGGGGTCTCTCATGTCCCGCCTGGAGATGGATGCACAGACACTGATGGATGGATGACCCTGGGTGGATGCACAGACAATGACTCATTCTGAGTTTGCACCAACACCAGTGGCATCTCACAACACGTCGTGGATTTGCTCTTGTCCTCACGTTTGCTCAAGGAGGGTTAGGTGACTTGCCGACGAGCATCACACATGTTGGTAAAGAAGCCAAGGGTAGGTCCTGAAGATCCTGACTCCATGTTATTTATGTCACTGTATTGATTGACTTTACCTTCTGCTTGGTCGTTTGTCGGACACATTTACGATAAATATGATGCAAAGTGACACTCCGATGCTTTAGCTAGAGGCCACACTTCACATCCATGGCAGGACGGAAACAGAGTCAGTCTGTGGGCCAGCCATCTCATTTCCTGGGGCCTCGGCTTCCACATCTGTAGAATTGATGCACTCATTTCCTAAGTCCCTATTAAGTCACACATTCTATTTTTTCTAGGAAATGATAATTGAGGATTTGGTCATTTTAACTTCACCTGTACAGTGAGAGACTTTGCCATGTAGGGCTCCCTAGACCCCTGAGCTATTATCAGGAACCCTCAAAGTACAGTTCATAGGGATTTTGCCGTCAGAAGGCTCCACGGAGGAGTCCCCACTTAGCCCATCTCCTTCTCTTAGAATGTTAGCTAAGTTTACTTCCTTGACAGAGAATCAAAATAGTGGCTTCCTAGCACTCCTAAAAAAAAAAAAAAAAAAAAAAAAAAAGTCAATTTCTTTAGTCAATTAAATCACTAGTTGACATATGCCTATAGCCGTGTCACGTGCTCTCTGATAATTAAGTCTCATGAAAGATCCTCTCTGTTTGCTCCCTGCTATATTTTTCTATAGAGTGGAATAGTGTCGGCACATAGTAACACAGTAAAGACTTGTTTTATATATGAATTTATTAGATTAAAAGAAAGCTGGAAATCTGCTTCATACAGTGTCAGCAACACCACTGGTGTGACGCCCATAATAAAAGTACAGAGCAAATAACAACTATTAGATGGCAACCCAGATTTCTCATCATCCCTCTTTCATGTCGGTCCCAATCCTCAGATGGTTTTTAGCTCCCATTTATGTTACGATTCTAATTAAAAATGCATTCACTTCTTAGTTTTTATGTCAGTTTCTGTGCTTTGGAAGATTGGAAAATTGGTTCACCTCACTGGTTTGTACACCTGTATGCTTTTCAAAGTTTTGTATTTTTATGATGCTGATTTTTTTTTCTGATGTGTATTTCCATTTATTCTTAAATCTTGATTTCTTGCTATTCCAGATTTATTTATTTATTTATTTATTTATTTATTTATTTATTTATTTAATTTTATTTTTTTATTTGCTATTCCAGATTTAAATAGCTTTTTTTCTCCCCCCTTTGCTTCATAAGATGAGGAAATTAGTGCCCTCATCTCTATGCCCGGAATCGTCTTCGCTGTGTCATTCACTGTGTCATATGAGGCCACCCTGGTTCCTTTGGTGACTCAGCTCCACTGCTACCCTTCGGAATGGTTCTTTTTTTTTTTTTGCAATGAGATTCTCGTTATGCTCTGCAACTGGAGGCAGTTAATGGGAGGAGGAAGGGATAAGATGTACGTTCCTGCCCTGGTGGTCTGCATGTACATCTCTTTTCAAACTTTTCCTTTTAAAATATACTTGTGATTATTTATTTATTTAGTAATCCTTTTTTAAAAAAAAAATTAAACTCAATTAGCCAACATATAGAGTACATCATTAATTTCAGATGTAGTGGTCAATAATGTGATCGTATATTCAAAGCATATTTTCTAGTTGACAGCATGTGTTTAGATCTTGTTTTTTATGCAGTTGAACATTCTATTTACATTTAATATAATTATTGACATAATTGAAATTTAATCTACCACTTTCCTATTTATTTAGGTTTTATCTCATATGTATTTGCTTCTCTTTTATTTGCATTAATTTTTGGAATTTCATTTAGAGCATGGCATTTAATTTTTAGATATTTGGGGACTTCCAGATATCTGTTAGGTGTTCTTTTTCTAGTTTAACCTTATAGTCACATAACATACTTTGAACAATCTGAGTTTTTTTTTTTTTTAACTGACCATTTGAAAACAGCAAATTCAGTTGTTACTGACATGTTCTGTAAATATCAATTAGGTCAATTTTTTTTCTTTTTTATATACTTGAAGTCTTCTATAGTTTTATTGATCAATCTAAAATCAAGAGAAGAGTGTTGAAAACTCAAACAATGACTCTCCCCGCTTCTCTCCTTCTAATATACCAAGTGCAACATACGTTAGATCGCTCATATTGTTGCAGTGGTCACTGAGGTCCTAGTCATTTTTATCCAGTCTTTTTTTCCACTGTGCTTCGTTGCAGGTATTTTCTATTTCTACATCTTCATGGATAGTGAGCTTCCATCCTGTGGAAGCCCATTCTGCTGTCAAGTCCATTCAGTGAATTTTCACTAGAGATATAATTTCTATGTCTAGAAAGTCCATTTAAGTTTTTTATACCTTCCATTTTTCACTCAGTAAATATTTTCCTTTTAACACTTGTACTTAGTGATATTTTAATGTCCTTGGCTATCAATTCTATTATTCGTCTCCTTCCCAGGTCTGTTTTTGTTGACATTTTTTTTCCTTATCGCATTTTTCTGCCTCTTGATTTAGCTAGCATTCTTTTAAATTATGTGCTGCAGATTATAACTCTGTCTGGACTTTTTCTTCCTTTAAAGAATTTTGGGCTTTAAACATGTAGGCAAGTAAATTACTATCACTAAATCCATTTGCTACTTTGAGACCTGCTTTTAATATTTATTTGGTGGATCTTGGGTAGCCTTTATTATATAAGCAATTCAGTCCCACTAATAAGACATGGTCTTTCTGTGGTTCTCAACTGAATATCTCTAGTGGTCAATAAGCACTCTTATCTCTGGTTGATTAGAATTTGAGTACTTCCTTATGTGGGATCTGGTTCACCTCACAGTCCTCTGGTTGGCTGCTCAGCCTTGTGGAGTTTCACCTCATGCATGTGGTTTAAGTAGTTATGATGGTTAATTTTATATGTCAGTGGATTAAGCTATATTAATTTTTTAAGCAGTGCTAATTTCAATTTTGCTCTGAAAGTGTTTTGTACATGCAGGCAACATCTACAATTAATTGACTTTAAGTTAAAGAAACTATAATTGATTATGTGAGTGGGCCTCATCCAATTAAGTGGAGGCCATGAGAGCAAAGACCAAAGTCTTCTCAAGAAGAAGAAATTCTGCCTCAAGACAATAGTTAGTTTGTCCTGCTTTAGTTTCCAGCTCACAATCTAACCTACAGTTTTCAGACTTGACGGCCCCTAGAATCATGTGAGCTAATTCTTTAATTCCTTAAAATTATCTATTATCTATCTATCTATCTATCTATCTATCTATCTATCTATCTATCATCTATCTATCATCATGTATCATCTATCATCTCTTTTTATCTAATCTATCACCTATCTTTGTATCTATCTATCATCTATCATCTATCTATTTATCTATCATCTATCTATCTATCTATCTATCTATCTATCTATCTATCTATCTATCTATCATCTATCTTCTATCTATCCATTGTCATCTATTTCCTATTGGTTCTGCCTCTTTGGAGATCCCTGACTGGTAGAGTAATCAATAAAGACTCAAGGGCTGGGGTATGGGAATTTCTGGAATTTTTTTCATATACAACTCTCTCATCTCTGGAATTCAGGTCTGAAATTTACCGCTGCCTCAGCATCCATGGAATCCAAACTCTGGCTTTTCAATTAAACAAGGTAGCATGTTCTGCTTAGACTCTCTCTGATCTCAGTGTATCCAGTCACGAAGTTCACATCATTTATTTATCTTCTAGCGATCATAGTCCTGCTCTATCAGTTATCCAATGATTGGAAGAAGACGTTTCACATTTTGCCCATTTTTCTGGTTGTTTACAATAAAGAGGTTACATCCAGTCCTTCTTCTTCCACCGTGGCCGGAACTTCTCCCTTTATCTTCAGTATTAGTAAGGTAAGAACTCAATCAATTAGGAATCTCCGTTTAAAAATTATATTGGAAGAAATTTATACTCCTGTTCTGTTTTCAGTAACTAGAAATACAAACATTTCATGTACAGGCACTCTTCTTAGATGTTTGCATTACAATTTATTTTTCCACTGAGGTAGTCTTCTATTTTGACCTCAGCAAGTGTATAATCAATCTTTTCCCTGTTTGAATACTGTCTTCAGAGGGAGTTTGAATAAATCATGGGCTCACTGAAAGGTCACAATTGGTTATTTGTTTAATATGTTATTTTATATTTGTTCAGAATCATGATCTTTGGGCATTCTTGACAGATGTAATAGACCTCTCTGCACCATGACTATGACTGGTCAGCTACCTCTTTTATAGATTTCTTTTATTGCTTTAGGGTATCAAGTTGCCATAAAATTAAAAAAAAAATCCTCTCTCTGAGCCTAACAGTATAATTCCGATTCCCTCTTCTTCTTACCATTTTTCTGGGCTAATGAGTTTATTCAGAACTTTTCCTCCTGTGTTCACATACTGCTACTCCTTTTCTTCCTTTATTGATTCATTTCAGGTCTAGTATAACCGGAAAATTACTCCTTTCACAGCATTAAATTTTTGCATTATTTTTTCCATTTCAGTAAAAATATGATGGATATAAGACTTAGTTTCCTTTCTTATGTAATAATGATTGAGTTGCATATAACGGACAAATAGAAAATGTTTTATATAAAATGGCCTAATGGAAGCACTTTTCCTTGTTTAAAAAACACAGTATCTTCCATTTTTATGTCTATTTGAAGCTATTTCTCAACTCTCAATTTAGCTTTCCCTGGTGGGAGTCATCATTACTTGCTCTTGGCAAGCAGAAAGATTGCAACAAAGTCATTTAGTTTTTTCCATTTCTTTTATCCCATATTTTTTAAGTCACCCCTGTAATGAGATGGTTGTAAAGCTATTTTGTTTGCATTCTCCAACGCTATTTTCCCCCTCTTTCTGAAGTATTATCCTTTGTACCTTGTACTCCATTCGAATCCCAGGTTAAAACTTTGTGCGTCTGTGTGTGTGTGTGTGTGTGTGTGTGTGTGTTAGCCATGTGTACTCTCTGTCGGTCATGATTAGAATAGTTATATTTTGACTAATATTTATCAATCTTGAGGAATACAGGTATTGTTTGGCCCTAATTTTTGTGACATTAATAACTTTGATAATGATATTCTTGTGAACAAATAAATTAATCCATGAGATTGGATGTCATTATTATCTAATGCATTGTTTACTGTTAGTTTTGTGGTTATCTTATTAGGTAAATTAGCGGAGAAAACTTAACATTGCTCAGAAAATGTGTACTTCATTTTGTTCCCTTTGCACCAAGAACAGTGAAAGATAGTGACTACTCGGTAGGTAATATTTGCAGTCAATTAAATCAGTTAAAGCATTTTCAATAGTATGTTGGAAATAGTTTCTTGTGATTTTAGCATATCATCATACTGAGTAATAAATATTTTATAGTTAGAGTTGTTCCATCTCCATAATTTTTATCTGGGACTATTTCTCTCTAAAACTTGTCAACATTAAATCTAGAACTTTTACATATACTGCCTAAAATAAATGTCTCATTTTTATAGGTGAGTGCATTTTGATGTTTTTGGAATGATTTATATCATTTTAAAAATATTTCAAATTATTTGGTAAAGAAATAATTGATTTTGATATTATTTACAGGGCAGTATCTGAAAATACTGTAACAATTAAAATTCCATTTTTGGTCTTAGTGCTGATTTTTTTCTTTCTTTTTCTTAAAGGGAGAGGGAGAAGCAGGCTCCCTGCTGAGCAGAGAGCCCAATGTGGGGTTGGATCCCAGGACCCTGGGATCATGACCCAAGCTGAAGGCAGACGCATAATCGACTGAACCACCCTGGTGCCCTTTAATGCTGGTTTTATACATTTTTCCTCTGTGTCAAAAGAAAAACTTTCCTATCATCCTTTTCTGTTTCCCAAAGATGAAGAAAGCAAAGGTAGATAAGGAAATAAAATCTCAAAACATAAAATATCTAAAAGGAAGTCACATCAGTCAAAGTTTTAAGAGAAATGTGCATATCATATTCCACAACTTTCAAATATACAGAAATAGGGAGCCTCTGTTAGCTCTTGACATGCTACGATTACTCCACACCTGTTGTCTCCTCTGTCGCCTCTAGTCTCCTATGAATCATATTTACTAAAAATCAAGAACAAATGCATGTACCGATGGACCTTTGGTATTGATTTTTGCATTACTACTTTATAGTTAGGTACTTACGGTCATAATCTCCTTTTGCACATTTTTTTGCACACTTACTTTCTGATCCCCTTCTCTCTGATGTTATTTCCATAGTTACAAATATTGATCTAATTCCTAAGAGCTTGACAATCAAGTGTCATAGTGTCTAAACTTTGTAATTATACTACTTATGAGGAAATTGTACCTCCTTCTAAGTATTACATTTCTTTACTTAGAGACAGAGTACTTTCTTTCGTGTTAAATGCTGTTTTTCACTTGTGAAGTCATTTGGGATGGAAACATGATAAGCACGATAAGAGAATGGGCTTACCCTGACCCTGCTATATTCTGTGAGTTCAAACAAGCGTGTAAACATTACTGGTCTCTTTCATTGATAAAATAAATTGGTAGACTAGATTTCTTCCAAGGATTTTCAGCTTTAAATTTCTAAGAATCTTGTTTTCTGTTTCATATATTTAACTACCTAGGTAAAAATTGTGTGTAAGCAGTTTTGGTTAGATGAAAAAGGATTCAGTTAGGTTAGACAGATGATGACTGGCGGAAGGATAAATGGAGCTCAATGACCTAAATTAACAGTCTATGCGCTCCTCTTCCCCAAGGGGTCATTGCTGTTACACAAACTACCTGTGATTACACTTCATCTCTGTCCCAAGTTTGCTCCGCATTTACTCTTGGTGAAAGACATTGCTCAGCATGCTGGCTTTTAGTTCTTTGGAAAACTGTTCAGATAGATTATTCTTCCATTTCATCAACTTCTCCTCTGGCTGTGGTCATACCACAGAGCCCCAATCTTCGATATTTCTTTACTCTAGAATCATAACACACATTAACTCTCCCCAACACCATTTCCAATATTTTCATTTTCCTTCTCAGTTACCACTACATCAACTGTTCTCTTTAAATCTTCTTTTCTATCATGTTATCTCCTTGAGACCTTTCCCCTCCCGCCTATTGCCTCTCTCTAGTGAAGCCTACCCCTGGAAGGATGTAATATTGGCTTTCTTTATGCTTGTACTCAGATTGCTGAGCCTTGATGGATAAACATCGGAATAGGAGGCAGAATGACGGAACGAATCATTTAAAGTCAGCAGCAAGGTGACCCTTTTGACCACCTGTACAATCACTGAAAACATTTTTTTCGGCTTGTAAAACTTGCCATTTCTCTCATCACTTGCTGTTCTCAGCAGCAACTCAAATTTTGTCTTCAGAGAGAAAAGAGGAAGTATCGGTAAGGAATTATTTCAAATTCCCAATACCAATTTACAAACCAGTTTAAATACCAAACCCCTCCTTTCCTCTCTGTCGCAATAGTGGAGAGTTGCCACTCTTCTTTTCTAAAGTATACTTTTTAATTGTCTTCTGGGTTATTTCATTCCTCTTCCCTTTATACCTAATATCTTCAACTCTGTAACTCTACTGTCTATGCCCATAAGCATTTATACATATTAAAAACACGCCACTCTGATGGAAGTGCTGGAGATTGAGAGAAGCCTTCTCCCACTAACCAGATCCCCTTAAGGGTGACCTAGGTCAATGATGCGTGAGCTTCTTCTCCAGGAAGTCTACTTTCCCATTCAGGGACATAGTGTTGGAGGCCTCAGAGCCCTTGGAATCTCCTCAGGCTCTCATTTGTGACCTGGCTCAGGAAGCCATGAGGAAGCATCTTGGGAGCCTGCCCAGCAGAACCAATGTGGGGCTCTTGTCCTGAGTGGCCACCACCTGTAATTAGGCTTCTGGATGCCTAAATGTCTCAGGGCCCTTCCCTGCCTCGCCCCATAGACTAGGCAAGTTGCAGCAAGCAGAAGCAGTTAGGTTCTTTTATATCAAAACAGCAAAAACACCAAAAAGGACGTTGAGAAAACCCCACTCTCCAATCAAGACACAGGCAAGGTTTCCTAGGACCCCATAACCATATACCAAGTGGAAAACAAACTAAGAAACCAGAAAAAAAATACTCTAGTATGTACACAAATAATTCTCTTCTGGAAACACCTCCAACCTCAGCTAAAAGTCAACTTCCTGTCTTTTACAGTCTAACTTTCTAAATAAGTCTTAAGAATCTTTTTTTCTACTTCATCATCCCTCATTTGTACAACTACTGTAAGGCTGAAACAACTGTGGCAAATGGCATCAATGACATCCGGGTCACTCTAATCAGTAGTCACTTTCTACACAAGGGAAACTCATCAAGACACTACCTTCTCTTCAAATTTCATTCTTCTTTCTACAATGTTTTTCCTACTTTTTAAATTCCTTCCAATGACCTATGCCATTTTTAAATATTGGATTCCCCCATGCCTTCTTCCTCAACTCCACTTTCAATTTCTCTTCCCCACAGGTGTTGTCATGGCTTGCCAGAGCCTGCAAAATATATATATTTATAATATTAGTTTTTGAGCTTCAAAAGTATCTGTGTATGATGTGTGTGTGTGTGTACATATACACTGCACAATTTAAACTCAAAAAGCAAAACGTCTATCAAGCTGGATCTCGTTTCCATTTCCCTCACGTTCCCAGATGCATAAACATCTTCTACAATAGCACTCTAGCACTCTTAATGTGTCTCTAACCTCTCAATCACTCTTTGCTTTAAGACGAAGGAATTATCTGATACATTTTTGGAAAAAGGGCAGAATGTGGTTAACTCAGTTCTTCCCTTCCTATAGTGAGGCTATTCCTTGAGCATGCTTTCTTTTTATTTATTGTTATTGTGCCTTCAATTGTTCCAATCGGGAAGACAGAATTTGATTTTGTCTTCTTTTCCCACGTACCCCTTTTCCCCAGCTAGCTCGACTTCTCCAAGCTATTTCTATTTCTATTTCTGTCCATCTCCATCTTTTGGCGACTATTATAGTAGCGTCCCTCCATCACGTCCTATATCCCATATAGCTGCGATTAATCTTCTTAAAGGCATAATTATTAATGTCATCACATCACTTTAAATCTCTTTCAATATGTATAGCTATCTACAAAAAAAAAAAAAGTCCAAACTTCTTAATCTGGCTTAAAATTGGTGTATAATTTGGTTCCCTGTACATGCTTCTCTAACTGGCTACCCACCAGCTTGTTCTTTGAGAATCAGTAGGAAGGTCCTTCTATGAATCCTTCAATGTTACATATTTTTACCAACTTGGGATTTTTATTACACCTGTTTCTTCTTTTTGGGATAATATCCACCTTCTCCATTTGTACCCACTCACCTGGATAGTGTCCACTAGTCTTTCCAATTTCATTGCTCAGGTTAATAGGCAATTCCTATGAATGTTCTTTATTTATAGGTTTGGTAAACCTGCTGTATGCTCTATTGCATTCTGTGCTTTTCATAGTTCATAAAGGAAATAGTCACTCCAAACTGCTTATTTGTAATGACTTGTGCAATGTTTGTCTTTTTACTAGACCATAAATCCATAAGGGTAGGAATTATCTTTTTTTTTTTTTTCGGGGCCGTATTACACTCTCCAACACATATACTCAGTAGGTATTTGCTTCTTCATAAAGGAGTTGCCCACAAAGAAGTAGAGATTTCTCAAAAACTATGGCACGAGAAAGGGAGGAGAGTATGGAAATAGGGTGGCTATTTTGCACTTGGTAGGATATAAGACAATAATTATGAATTTCAAGGGTTTAAAATAGCATAAAACTCTGTTTTCTGACTTTTGAAGTATTTAAGTGATATAAAGTCATATTACTTTCTTTTTGACTACTGATGTTATTAAATTGAACAGATACTATATTGAATATAACAAATATACTTTCTTATTTTATAATAAAACCACAATCTGAAGTGTGATTTTTTACTCAATAAAATAACTATGATGTATATTATATAAAGGTAAATATTTGTAGTTGGGTCTGAAAAATACCCAAAGTCTAAAGAAGCACAAAATGCAAGTTAATACACTGCTTTTGTGTTTATTTTTGAGGCATTTATAATATCAGTGTAAATATCAATTTCTGCCTTAGTTTGTACTATCAATATATAAAAGCACTGATATACATTACTGTTGTGAAATGCAAGAGTGGAAATGCCTTTTACTTTACGTTGTTAATCCACTCAGGCAAAATAACTCAAAACAAAACAGATTAAAATGGAACACTTTGGCCATCTTCCCTACCTAATTTTTACATTTATTTATCTTTCCTAATATGTTCCTAAGGCTTTCTTATCTCATGAATAACCATTTCTACTAGTACTGTTGCTACTGTCGCTAACAATCACTGAGCAATTACATCCCAGTGCATTTCACAGAAACTTTAGGAAGTGGGTCTTGAGGTACCATTATTAACACTTTTTATAAACCAGGGGGTTGAAAAACAGGGGAGATTACATGATTTGACTAGGATCTTGCATCCAGGAGAGGCAGCAGTGGTTCAGAAACAGTAATATGGCTGCAGGGTCCATGTGCTCTATCACTATTTTATAATTATCAGGCCACTATGATCCTGACTACACTATCATCTGTTCCAATTCCACCCCCAGAGTCAGTCCCAATAGAGCTTTAGCGATGACTGTGCTCCGTGAAAAAGCAAGAGCACTCAACTTGGATTCAACAGGTCTAAGGGCAAAGCAAAATTCCGTCCTCACCTCTGTGTCTTCAGGAGACCAGTGGGCTTGTTTGAGGCTTACTCTCCCCATCTGACAAAAGGAAATAACAATATTAAATCTACTTAGAAAATCAATCAATCAATCAATCATCAATCAATCAATCAATCAATCTACTTAGGCCACAGCCTTATCTTAAATGAAGAATGAAATAATCAATATAAAAGTTTTTGTAAATTACTAGACAAATATAAGCAATATAAAGGTAACTCATTTGCACTAACATTTGCTGGTAAGAAATGCAGAGTAAGGGCTGGGCTAAATACCTGCTGGAGACGTAGTTTATAACCTTGTGACCACTGATTACCCTCTTAACCTCAATGTATTTATTTATTTATTTTTTAAGATTTATTTATTTATTTATGATAGACAGAGAGAGAGAGGCAGAGTCACAGGAGGAGGGAGACGCAGGCTCCATGCCAGGAGCCCGACACGGGACTCGATCCCGAGACTCCAGGATCGCACCCTGGGCCAAAGGCAGGCGCTAAACCGCTGAGCCACCCAGGGATCCCCTCTTAACCTCAATTTAATCTTAATGTGAAATGGAAATGAAATTACTAACTTTTTAAGTTAAAGTATTTTAGGTTTTTGTAAGACGATAGATGTGTGGTGGGAGGCATATGTCAACCCCTCAATAAATGTGAGTTCTCTGTATCTTTCTTCACCATCCTAGATAGGATTCAGTGTCCCAAGACATGACTTTGGCTTCCTTTTTCTGTTTGTTTAGTTCTTCCATTTCTTTTCTATCCCTTTGGCCCTAGATCCTGGATCCTTTCGGCCAAGTTACATTTTCTCTTTTCTGATTTTGGCATAACTAAACAGGACTGAGCTTTTGACATGGTTCCTACTACTTTGTTTTTCCTGATTACATAGCCCTGCTTCATCATTTGTGTTTTTGGGTTATGAGTCAACCCCGAATCTTTGCCCACTTGCTGGGGGCTCCTCATTACTATTCTGTTTGCATATGAGCATGTGGGCCAATTTTAAAGAGGTGTTTATTTTTTAGAACAGGAATGTGTGCGTAGTGCCAATGGGGTGCAATTACGCCATCACTCTTCCTTTACATAGTTTTGACATTTAGGGTACTACCAAATATCACTTTCCAAAACTGCCGCTGACCTGGCTTATTTACTAACTAAGGTCTTTCAAATATGGAGAGACACTGGATGCTTCCTTTTCCAGTTATTCTTCAATAATTGCAGCATTAGTTCCAGAAGAAGCAAACTTGGATGAAGATGCGCCATTTCCTGGGAGAGTATGGAGCATCCCTCAATGCATGCCCTTCTCATTCTGGCCCAGCTTTGTGATATTGATGCTGCAGAGCTTCTCCGGTTCTTTCTACTGATGAAAATATTTTATTTTTTAGGAATATAATTTGTCACCTACCCAATTAATTATCCTGCTGCGATTGTCAAGAATTTTTCTTTTGTCCTCTTTGTGGATGAAGCCTTGAAGTTTCTCATAGCCCTTGGTATACTTTTCTGTGAAGGCGCAGGGTTTCAGGCAAAGGTGATTTGTGACTCTCTGCGTGTGTCTGTTTGTCTCTTCAAGTTGGGGGTAGCAGTGTGCTCATGAGCTGAATCCTCTGATGCAACTTGTTGATTTTCACCTCGTTCGGCCTTTCTTCTTGTTGGGCAGATGGGCGTGATGACTGCCAACTTGCGTGCAGTCCAGAAAGACGAGTTGTTCCATTTTGTTGGTGACTAGAATTCTATGGCACAGATACACCACATTCTGTTTGGCCATTCACCAGTCTGAGCAGATCTGGGCTGCTTCTAGTTTGGGGCAATTACAAAGAAACATGCTATAAACATTTGTGCACAGGTATTTGTGTGAGTATAGGTTGTCATTTCTCTGGGGCAAGTACCCAAGGAATGCAATTACTGGGTCTTACTGTAGTTGCATATTTAATATCATACACCAAAACAGCAACAACAAAAAAACCCTATAAACTGTTTTTAAAAATAGTTGTGCTGTTATGCATCCTCATCAACACAGTATGAGCCATTCAGTTTTTCCACATCCTCACCAGAATTTGATGTTTTCACTTTTTTTTGACTATTGTGCCAGATATTTAGGGATATCACAGTGTGGCTTTGATTTGCATTTTCCTAATAGCTAATAATATTAACATCTTTTAATGTGTGGATCTTCTATCTGTGTAACCTTGTCAACAAATTGTGTCTTCATGTCTTTAGCCCATTTGGTCATTGTATTGTTTGTTTGTATATGCTTACTTTGAGAGTTCTTTATATATTGTAGATACTAGTTCTTTGTTGAATATGCATTTACAAGTCTCTCAGTTTGTACCTTGTCTTTTCATCCTCCTGACAGGGGCTTTGCAGAGAAAACGCTTTTAATTTTGAGGAAGTCCAACTCATCCGTTTTCCCCTAATAGGATATGTTTTTGGTGTCAGATCTCTGAACTCTTTGCTTAGACCAAACCTCTCAAATTTTCTATTTCTGAGTTCTCAATTCTCATCTACAGACATGTGTCTCTCCCTCTGTTGTACTGCAGTGACTCGATCACATTAGCTACATAGTAAGATAAATAGTAAGACTTGGTATCAGGGAGAGTGATTCCATCTACTACATTCGTCTTTTGCCAAGATTGTTTATAACCTCTTTTAAGTTACAAAAGTAGCATATGAAGGCACACTTGTAAAATAGGTTAAACGACAGGAGATTCCTGTGTTTGTTAGAAGTATATTTGGGTCACTTTTGGGAAAAAAAAAATCTCCCTTTTCAATCACAGAGATGGGTATTGGTTTCCCAAATGTTCATCCTCCCTGACGGGCTTAAGACTCATGCTTCCATCTATATAGAATGGCTCAAAGGTCTAATGCTTCACATCTTTGAGCAAAATGTGGCCACGGGTGGAATTCTCACACTGCACTGGTAGGTATTGGTAGGATCGTGTTGTTTTGCTTTCATCACAGCAACTCAAGATGGCTCGAGGCCTAATCTTTTGTGTGGCATGGCTAGGGAGAAGCTTGGAGCTATGTTGGAAAAGCAGCCCATGTGCAGTGCTCTCCCAGGATAGTTATAGAAAGGATTAGCCTTATCCCCACATGTTTAGTTTCCCTGGTGTCGGAAAGACTCATTTTAAGCTGATGTTGTCCACACAAATTGGGAGATAAAGTGATTAAGCAGAAATGTCCACGAGCTATTACTTCTGCAAAAACATCAAATTATTCTACACAGGAAATTCCTGGTGCTAGGAAATAGGGCATCTGTCTTGAGCTGATTTCAGGCTGGAAGTATGTCTTACTGCCTAAAGGGGATTAAAATGACCCTCTACAGACCCATATTCAGAACTCTTTGGCAGGAAGATCGCTTCATCTCGGGGTGCTACATCCTAGAGTGGGCAGCACTTTGTATAGAGAATTTGGGAGGAAAGTAGCTCCCTGTATGACAGTTATATGGGGAGACTTTATGGAAAAATATAGTTTCAGTAAAAGTCCAAATATATTTTCTCTGCAACATCATTTGGCTAAACAAACAGCACATACAAAGACAGGAAAATATTAGAGCAGAAAGGGATATCAAGGTGACACCAAAAAACTTAAATCTGGTGGAGACTCTGATCTTGACGCTCTTCTCCTTTGATCATGGGTGGCCATGTGACCCATGTAGGCCAACCACAGATTTTCAGCCCCTAGTCCCGTAATCGTTTCTATTATGGGCCTGTGTTTCAAACCAGGTGGATCCAGATTTACTTTCTAGATCTTCTAGTGACACTGATAGAGGTGTGACAGGTAAGTATGAAGACTTGGAATCAGTATGCTAGGTGCTGAGGGCACGTAAGCTCGAAAAAATGGTAGACAGAGACAAGACTTTTGGGACCCCTTTTCCCTTGAGATCAGTCATACCTTATTTTTCCTTCAGTTTGGTTATTTGAGCTAATAAATGTTCACAAATGTGTGTTTTTAAAAATAGTTGTGCCCTTTTTTCATTTTAAGTAATTTTAGGTTTACAACAAAATTGAGACGAAGGTACAGAGATTTCTCATATACTCTCTGCCCCCACATACCTGCCCATTATCAACATCATTCACTAGAACAGTACATTTTCACCGAGGATTACCCAAAGTCAGTAGTTTACCTTTGGGTTCAATCTTGGTGTCATGTGTTCTAGGGGTTTGGACAAATGTATAAATAAATAAATATCCTAAAAATCCTCTGTGCTCTGCATATTCATTACTCTCCATCCTCCTTGTAATGACTGATTTTTAAATTATTATTATTATTATCTCCAATAGGTTTTGTCCCTTCCAGAATGTCATATAGTTGGAATCATATGTGTAGCCTTTTCACACTGGCTTATTTCACTTTGTAATATGCACTTAAGTTTCCTCCATGTGTTTTCACAGCTCGATAGATGACTTCTTCTTAGTGCTGGAATATATCCCATCGTCTTTTTGTACCACAGTGTATATAACTATTCACTTACTGAAGAACATCTTGTTTGCTTCCAAGTTTGGGGGATTATAAATAAAGCTGCTAGAAAAATGTATGCACGTCTTTGTTGTGCACATAAGTTTTTGACTCTTATGGGTAAATATCAAGGAATGCAATTGTTGGATAATAAAAGGATGTTTAGTTTTATAAGAAAATGCCAAACTATCTTCCAAAGTGGTTATACCATCTTCTGTTCCCACTAGTAGTGTAGGAGTGTTCTTGTCATTCCACGGCCTCACTGGGATTGGGGTTCTCAGTGTTCCAGATTTTGTACAATCTAGTAGGTGCATAGTGGCATCCCACTGTTGCCTTCCTCAGATGACCTATGATATGTGGGATCCTTTCATGTTTTTATTTTCCAGCTTTGTATTTTCTTTTGTGAGATGGATGGAGTCCTTCACCCAATTTTTAATGGGATTGTTTGTTTTCTTACTGTTGAGTTTGAAGAATTCTTTGTACATTTTGGAATATAATCCTTTCTTTTTAATTTTTTTTGGAATATAGTCCTTTATCAGATATGTCTTTTGCAAATATTTTCTTCCAGTCTGTATTTTTGTCCTCTAACTCTTTTGAGAGAGAGCAGAAGTCTTTAATTTTAATTAGTCCCAGCTTATCATTATTTCTTTCATTCATCATGTCTTTGATGTTGTATTTAAAAGGTATCACCATATCCAAGGTCATCTAGGTTTTCTCCTTATATTATCTTCCAGGACTTTTATAGTTAGATTTTATATTTAGATTTTATATTTAGATTTATTAACCATTTTGAGTTAATTTTGGTGAAGAATAAAAAGTTTATGTCTAGATTAACTTTTTGTATGTGGATGTTCAGTTGTTGTGGCACCATTTTTTGCAGAGACTGTCTTTCCTCTAATGCATTGCATTTGCTCCTTTGTCGAAGATCAGTTGATTGTATTTATGGGAATCTACTTCTTGGCTTTTTACTTTGTTCCATTAATTTGTTTTTGTGTTCTTTCACCAATTTCACGGTGTCTCGATTACTGTAGTTTTATTTATTTATTTTTTTTAATTAATTAATTAATTTATTTATTTATGATAGTCACAGAGAGAGAGAGAGAGAGAGAGAGAGAGGCAGAGACACAGGCAGAGGGAGAAGCAGGCTCCATGCACTGGGAGCCCGACGTGGGATTCGATCCCGGGTTTCCAGGATCGCGCCCTGGGCCAAAGGCAGGCGCCAAACCACTGCGCCACCCAGGGATCCCGATTACTGTAGTTTTATAGTAAGTTTTGAAATCAGGTAGCATCGGTCTTCTAAATTTGTTCTTCTTGACTATTGCATTGGTTATTATGGCCTTTTGTCCCTTCATATAAATTTTGGAATCAATTTTATTGATATCCATATAATAACTTACTGGGCTTTTTGAGTGAGATGGTATTGAATTTGAAGTGAGATAAAGTTGAGAAGAACTGACATCTTGGCAAGTGTGAGTCTTCCTCTCCCTGAACATAGAATATCTTTCCATTCTCCTTTGACTTCTTTCATCAGAGTTTTGTAGTTTTTTTCATATAGATCTTGTTAATATATTTATTAGATTTCCATCTAAATTTTTCTTTTAGGGGATGTTAATGAAAATGGTATTGTGTTTCTAATTTCAAATTCCATTCGTTCATCATGGAAAGTAATGGACTTCTGTCCATTGGAAATTTATTAATTATTGATTCAATTTCTTTAATAGATAGGCTTATCCATACTGCCTATTTCTTCTCCTGTGAGTTCTGGCAAGGTGTTTTTCAAAGAATTGGTCCATTTTTTCTAGGTTATCAGATTTGTAGGTGTAGTATTTCCCACAAAAATACTCTGTTATTCATAGTATTTCTTTATTATACTGTTAATTTCTATGGCATCTGTAGTGATAACTTCTCTTTTATTTCTGATATTGGTAATTTGTGTCCACTCTCTTTTTTTTCTGAGTTAGCTTATTTAGAGGTTTATAAATTGTATAGGTCTTTCAAATAATCAGCTTTTGGTTTTATTGATTTTCTGTATTGATTTTTCTCTTTTCAATTTCATTGGTTCCTGCTGTAATTTATTTCTCTTTTTTTAAATGTTTAATTGAATTTAATTTACTGTTCCATCTAGCTTCCTAAGGTCACTAGAGCAGATCAATTCATAGTGCCTGACATAGTTTTTGGACTAAGAGAAGTAAGTGTTAAAAGGCAAAAATTATTACAAATATAAGGGGCAAGAGAAAAGACATATACATATGTGCATGTGTATGTGTATACATATACATACATGTTTAGTGAATATTAAAAAAAATTAATTTCCGTTTTCAAAACCAAACTATTTTCTATTCTCCTTTGAAATGAAAATATCAGAAATTCATGAAAGAATTTTTAAAAGGTGGGCGGGGTGGGGGGAATCACTGGGAAAAAAATAAGAGAGAAAAGGGATTTCTGATTGCTTCTTTCAGTCCAGACATCCTTGTTTAAAATTTACCTACCATTTCTATTCTCTACTTCTGGTTCTCTTCTAATAGACAGATGTTGGAATTATCAGATCTTTTCACAAAAAAAAAAAAAAAAAATCTTTTCACCAAGTGCTGTTTTTATCATTTTATTCTTTTATTATTTAGCACTTTACTTTGAAAAAATGCCTACATTGGATTTCACAGCCATTTAATTCCCTACTCAGAAGAGTAGTACACAAAATTCACCTAATTTATTAAGATTTTTATCATAATTATTATTACCATTATTATTAATAGTTTTGCTTTACATTCAGCCATCAAACTGTACAATTCTATAGGGTTAACGTGATTATTTATATACCCTACCATATCTTTAAAAATATCAGTTGTGTTTATTCATGAGATTACCTTTCCCTACGTATTTGGTCACTTCTGTAGGTGTACTTGCATCATTTACTCCAGCTCTGATACCTAAAGGACCAGTCTCCACAGAATGTACTCTCATGGACTTGAAATTAGAGACAAAAGATACAGTACAGTGAGTTAAAGGGAGTGGCAGGTAGGTATCAGAGATCAAGAAGACATTCCATGATGAGTGCCTGGTTTTACACGTACATGGATCATGCTGCGTCTCTGGCCTGAACTGCAAAATCTTGTTTGAGGGAGTACTCCTCGAAAAGCTCCACAATCCCTTCCAATAACAAGCCACACTTGTCAGACAGGTTGGGCTTGTTGCAAACCAGCTGCCAAGGAACTGATCCTGCGGGTCACCAGGAAAGTTTCAGATTTAAACATCACATCATAAATCCCACTGCTCTCATCTCTCCACAAGTCAAAAATCAGACATCCAGGAGTCCCAGGGTATAAAGGCTGAACTTTCTCAGTCAGAACTGTTAATCAACTCTGGTTACATATCACCAATATCTTATTTTGAAAGGCTTTATCCAGTCTGTGCCTGTCATACCATTTTATGACGGACTATCTCTCAATCCTGTAGAGAAAATGTGGAATGGGCTCCTGGACAGTGGGCTTCGGCGCTAGCCTTCTGGGTTTAAGACTTCTGGTTTGTTTTCTCTGCCTTGGCATCCAGAGCACCGTTCAGCATCTGGTATCTAGTGATCCACCTATACTGTCTCACTCGGAAGCAGACACCTCTGTGGTCAACCTTTGTCTCAAGAAGCAGGGACTCAGGCTAGAGACAGGAGTGGTTGAGGCTGGGATGAAGTTTGCCTGCCTGGCAGGTGTTAGTATAACTACTGCCATGTTGTTCTTCTGCTCTTGATGCACAGCCCATCAAGGTTCATAAACTTTACAACCTGAAGTTTCTCAGCTTTGCATCAGCTCTTCCATGAACAGATTTTAAAATACAATTTTTTTCCCCTCCAGATTTGTCTCTGTTTCCACACCAAGGTTTCCTCAGAGTCCTGGGTCCACCTAGGGTAACATTTTTATTTGCTATTCTTTTTCCTACTTTGAGATTTTTTTTTCTTTTACAAACATATATTTGGAGTTTCAGAAGGCAAAAAAATGAAGGGAGGAAAAACAATAAGTCAAGAATTTGGAATGTTCTAGAATGGATTTTTTTTAATGGTTTTGATGGTTTAATGGAATTTAGTTGACCTACAGCGTTAACGTTAGTTTCAGATGTACCACATAGTGACTTAACAATTCCGTGCATTACTCTATCCTCGTCACAAGCGTAGTTACCGTCTGTCATCATATATTATTATTATTACAGTGTTATTTACTATGTTCCCTGTGCTGTAGTTTCATTCCCATGACTTATTTATTGTACCTCTAAATCCTATTTTGCCCATATCCCCACTCTCTTCCCCCTGGCAATAACTGGTTTGTTCTATTTATGGTTTTGATTCTCTCTGTTGTTATTGTTGCCACTTTTAGAGTTTGCATTTAAGTGAAATCATATGGTATTTGTCTTACTATGTCAGACTGGTTTCGTATTTTGGTGAATGGCAAGATCTCATTCTTTTTTTCCCGCCAAGTAATGCTCCACCGCCTCTTATCCATATTGATGAGCACTTCAGTTGCCTCTGTATCTGGGCTCCTGCAAATACTGCTGCAATAAACAGTGGGTGCATATAGCTTTTTGAATTAACGTTTTTATTTTCTTTGGGTAAAAACCCAGGAGTGGAATTATGGGATCTTATGGTATTTTTATTTTTATTTATTTATATTTTTTTGCTATTTTTATTTTTAATTTTTCTCCACATGCTTTCTCCCACTTGTTATTCCTTTTGATACTAGCCATTCTGAGAGGCGTGAGGTGTGATAGCTCATTGTGGTTTCGATTTGCTTTTCCCTGATGATGAGTGATATTAAGCATTTTTCATGTGCCTGTTGGCTGTCTGTATGTCTTTTTTTGGAATACATATTTTAAGAAACATCTATTCAAGATCTTCCCATTTTTAAACCAGAATTATTTGTTCTTTTCATGTTGAGTTGCATGTTGTATAAGCTTTTCATGTATTTTTGCAGATATCTTCTCCCATTCAGTAGGTTGCCTTTTCATTTTGTTAATAATTTCATTTATTTATTTTTTTAGTGTAGTCCCTGCTTTGGGATTTTATATTTCTTGTTACCTTTACCTTGAGTACTTCTTTTTCTAATTTTTTTACCTAGCTATAGCTTTGTAATTATTAGCATCTTCAAGAGATATCTCCCATGATTCACCACTTTATGTTGGTTTATCCTTTTATATATTTTTTATTTTTTTATCCTTTTATATTATTATATAGAACTTGAAGTCGGCCTTCAGGGAGTCAAAAATTATCTTTGTTTCTCTATAGGATTTGTAGAAGAATCAGTAATTCTCTGTATTTTATCTGTTTTGGAAAATTCTCAGGTAGTACCTCAAACATAGTTTCTGTCCCCCCTTTCCCTTTGGAGAGATTCTAGTTAACACATATCTTTTTATAGTTTTTCTGATTGCCTCCTGCATTCCTTTTCTCTATTTTCCATCCCTTTTCCATTCTGCACTTCAATATTAGCATTTTCATGATCACTTAAATTCCTTTTTTTTTAAAGATTTTATTTATTTATTCCTGAGATACACACAGAGAGAGGCAGAGACACAGGCAGAGGGAGAAGCAGGCTCCATGCAGGGAGCCCAACGCGGGACTCGATCCCGGGACCCCGGGATCACACCCTGGGCCAAAGGCAGTTGCTCAACTGCTGAGCCACCCAGATGCTCAGCTGCTGAGTCACTTAAATTTCTGATTATCGATCTGCTATTTTATAGTCTCCAATATGCCATTGAACTTACATATTAGGTTCTTATTTTCTGCTATTGTATTATTTTAATAAGCTTTTAGAACAGTTGTAGATTCACAGAGAAACTTCAAAAATAGTTTTGAGAGTTTCCATATTTATTCCATACTTAGTTTCTCCTTTTACTAACATTCAGTTCAGTATAGTCTGGCTTCTGCTATAATAAATGAACCAGTACTGATAAATTAAAGTCTATAGCTTACTTTCAGATTCCTTTAGTTTTTATCTAATGTCCTTTTTCTGGTCCAAGACCGCAATCATGATATCACATTATGATTAGTTGTCATAGCTCCTTAGGCTACTCTTAACTGACAGTTTCTCAGACTATCTGATGGATTCAGTAAAAGCCATTATTGATGATCTTGACAGTTTTGAGAAGCACTCATCAGGTATTTTCCAGAATATCCTTTAATTGGAATATGTTTGTTTTTCTTAGGATTAGACTACAGTTGCATGTTTTTAGGAACAAGACCATAGAGTTAAAGTGCCATTCTAGCCCTACAAAATGCTGTAGGCTCATCTTGTATACTTGCTGACCAGTCCTACAAATGGCCATTTCTTCAATGGTCCTGGTTCCTTTTCTGCTGAGCCACCCAGGTGCCCCCAGGACTCCTTTAAGCAGATCTACATTCTGACCTATATTATTCTCCTTCTTCCCTTAAAAGTTTTAAGCTTTCTTGAATGGCAGGTCAGCTGACAATGAACTCCTTCAGTATTGCTTGTCTGAAAAACACTTTATTTGCTCACCTTAGGAGTAAATTTTGGAGGGTATTTACTCCGAGGTTGATGTTTAATTTTTCCTTTCAACACTTTATTTTTCTCCACTCTCTTTCTACATTAATGATTTCTCACAAGAAGTCTACTATAATTATTATTCTAGTTCCTCTATAGGTAAGATGATTACTTCCTTAACTTCTTTCAAGATTTTGTCTTTATCATTGTTTACACATGCTATGCCTAGATATATTTTATTTCGTCTTATGCTGTTTGGATATTTATCCTAACGTCTGCTATTAATTGGAAAGCTTTCAGCCATTATTGCTTCAAATGTTTCTTCTACTCTGGTTTTCTTTTTTTCTCCTTCAGGCATTCCAATTACATTAATGCTATACTTTTTGTAATTCCACAATTCTTGAAGGTTCTGCTCCTGGTTTATTATTATTATTATTATTATTTCTTCTTTGTCACTGTATTTCATTTTGGGAAGTTTCTATTGATCGTTAGTCAAGCTCAATGATTTTTTCCCCCAGTGTGTCTAGTTTATTAATGTCTCTATTTACTGCATTCTTTATTTTATTTAAAATGTTTTTGATTTTTAGCATTTCTATAGTTTCACTTATATTAACTATCTCTTTTTGCACGTTGCCTACTTTTCCAATAGAGCCTTTCTTTCATCAGTTTTAAATTCTCTGCCTAAATTCCTAAGTCTGTGGCATCATCTCACTCTGGTTCTGATGTTTGCTTCATGTCTTCAGACTTCTTCATTTTGTTTTGTTTTGCTTTGTCCTTTTGCACTCTATATGTCATCTTTTTGTTGTTGTAGAAAGCTGCACCTGTTTTTTGGGTGACAAAGTGGAGGTAAACAGGTCTTGTTGTGAGATTTTGTTAATGTGGCAAGAAGTTGGTCTGTATTTAATATTTTCATAACTCCATTTGTCTGAGGCTTCACATTACTTTTGCGTCCCTATTTGTGTATCCCCTTTGACTTTCTCTCAGTACTCCACCTGGGAGAAATTCTAAATCTTGTGAGTTTTTCAGTGTAACCCACTATTACTGTAACGAAGCCCTGCTGGTATGGTAGAAAGGTGCGGGAAGGGGAAGTATTCTATAATCTTTTGATTAAATCTCTATTTTTGTGAGCTTGTGCCTCTGGGTGGTGACCTTTACAAGTGTTTCTCCTGAGGTATAGTTTATTTTTTATTTTATTTTTTTTTAATCTCCCTTAGATGAGATAGGATAGTTAGAGGACACTGGAGTCTGAGTAAATCACTTCCTGCAGCTGGGATAAAGGTCTGATAAATCCTCTCTCTCTCTCTTTCTTTTGGAGAATGGGCAGTAATTATAAAGAAAATTCTGAGAGTATTTGACAATAATTACCCTCTCCCTTTCCCTATAGGAGGCACAACAGGATCTTTCTAAAATATTCACCTTGGAAACGTAGTGGACTTGAAAAACATGGGGCCCTTGTGAAGACTACAGTTACCAGGATTTTCCTCTTGTCAAGCTAGTCCACACTGAGCTTCCAGCAGTTCATCAAAATCACCAGGTAAGTCTCCTACACATTTATGGTTCATGTGGCTCCTGCTCCCAGCAAGCAGTTCTTGACTGTGACTCTCCTGATTTGCGTGTCTCTCTGAATTTCAGGGTGCCAATTTGCCCTATGATCTCAGTTATCTGATGGATTCAATAAAAGCCATTGATTTTCTATTTGTTCCGCTTTTCCTTGTTTTAAGGGTGAGAGTAACGACTGTAAAGCTCTTCCATGCATGTTGCAGCTGAAAGCAGAAGTAGCAAAACAATGGGTCTTTAACATCTAGAATATTAAGTAGACTTCTATTAAAAAGTTGAGGTTTATACTAATCTCCATTTTTCTCTATTCTTAACAACACATTAATCATATTTATTTTAAAGTTACTATCTGATAACTATGGTATCCGAATAAACTATCTTTTACTTGTTTTTTTTTAAACGATTTTATTTATTTATTCATGAGAGGCACAGAGAGAGAGAGAGAGAGAGACAGAGACACAGGCAGAGGAAGAAGCAGGCTCCCTGCAGGGACCCGATGCGGGACTCCATCCTGGGACCCCAGGATCAGGCCCCAAGCCAAAGACAGACACTCAACCGCTGAGCCACTCAGGCGTCCCTGTTTTTTGTTTTTACTTGTTTTTTTTGTCATTGTTTTTGCTAAAGCAGACCTCTTAATTTTTAAATTTAATGCTAGATATTGTGTATGAAAAGTCAGAGAAGCTTTGAATGATGTTTTCTTCCTCAAAGAGGGTCAAATATTTTTTTTTCTGGAGGACAAATAAAGGCTAGGCTGATTTGCTTGATTCCATGGAGAATTCATTTTAGGCTGTTTTTTTGCTTTTTTTTTTTTCTTCCAGGCAGAACATGTTCAAGTTTGGCTTTACTTCTAGATCATAGCCTTTACCCCTTGGCTGTGCACCTCTGAGGCCTTAAGTATAACCTAGCAATGTCTGCCAGTGTCCTTCATCTTGGCAGGGCTTGAACTCCCACCTCTGCCTCTGGGATTGCACTGCCGACAAGATCTCTGGTCAGCTCTCTAACTGCTCAGCTGCTAATTTCTGTACAAATTGTTGCAGCATCTCTCTGAGCTGTTCATCGTAGAAGCTCACAAATATTGTAAGGGAAATCACACACTTGGGTTTCCTTTTTGTGGTTCTCTCTTCTCTGAGATTTTGTCCTACAAGTTCAATCACTTTGAAATTTATACAATCCAATCTGTGAATTATCATACATGTCAATTACATTAACTAGAGTCCTCAACTTCCATTATTTTTAATTGTTCTTAACTATGTCAGTATTACGTCTATATTTGGAAATATATTCAACCAGACTGAATAATATTTTGGTGTCTTAAAAAATCTCCTATGCAAGATGTTGAAAATATAATTCAGTCTACACAAAAGTAATCAGAGGAAATACTTGTTAATTCTAGTTTTTAAAATTTTGAAGCATTTACAATAAGGAATAATGGTTATGTTATCATTTAAAAATAAATCCAACTACCTTGTGCTTTATATTAATTAGGATCTGCTTCAATCCCATGCTATTTTGATGATTCAATATTTTAAAATGTAGTGCTGGTAAACTGAGAAAGTTATCCTAAAAATGTTGTAGGTATAGTAGCTATGGAATATAGATTAAAGTCGAGAATTTTTTAATGCTACTCTGCTTTACTATTTTCCAAGTGAGATTATATAGTTAAGTGTAGTGAAATGGCCTATACGGAGGCAGCTGAGTGAGGAACAATACTGAATTGTGTAGTTACTCACATATTAAATGCATTTTCTTACATTTAGCTCCTCCAAGGGGAAAAAACAGAATAAATGAATCTACCTGTTTTATATTTGTTCAATATTATATATTAGGCTTCATTTAGAACCCAATTTAAACGGTTATATCCTTAATAATAAGATGGATTTATTTGACAAAGATTAAGTGTATTCTTTCTCAAGATAACTAATGGTTATCTAGTTTATTGTAAATATATGTGTAAGGAGGGAGGTAGAGAGAGAGAAGAAAAGAGAATGAATTTAGAAAGTGATTTGGCCACAACATCGTGGCTAAAAAAAAAAAAAAAAAAAAATCTGTTTTACTTAAAATAAATTCTTAGAGTATATCTTCTCCATGGAAAAATAAATTAAATCTCTTAAAATTCAGTGCTTGGTACCTGATTAACCTTTTCCTTAATTTCAAGATTTTATCTGTAAAAGGTATAGTATTGCTTAAGTACTATATATTCTTATTAAAGTTAAAGCAAAAAACTTATTTAAAGTAATGGAGTCTAATAATCACACACAAAGAGTCTTTGCACATTCATGGTCTATTTGTCTAGATATTTTTAAAAAATAATTATCAGTCTAAATTTCTCATTTTATAGGTCTACAATGATTAGCTAGTCCAAAAACTGCTAAAATATATCACCGCACATTTGTACACACAAAACACACACATATGGACACACACACATACGCACATGCACAGACTTGAATGACTTGTTTTGTTTTGTTTTAGTAACTGGGACATTTTCTGAAACAAAGAAGACCAGTATTTTTCCATAATTAGACCTTATGAAGAGCAGTATTAGATTTTTGCAATTTTATCAGGCATTTTTTTCCCTTGCTAAATAGTTAATTGGAGATGACCGAAGAAAATAAAGAAATGTCCTTGGTGAGTGTTAGCTGAAATAGTTGGAACTTTAATGGGAATGAAACTGTAAGTAGGGCAACATGAAACCTGCAAAAAACACTGGTAAAAAATCAAAGAATATTCTTTAGGAGTTCAAAGTGGAAACTAAAATGGCTAGGTATTAACATTTTCTGCTGTGTCAGAAAACATTTCATATTCACTTTGGTAATAACAAACTTAAAAAGAAGCTTAATTAAGGGCTTATCAGAAGTATTACTTCTATTTTTTCTTTTATTATAGTTATTATTTTCCCTATTTTAATTACTAGATTTCAAAGCATAAAATTTAGAAATAGAAAATTTACTTGAGAATGAGGGATTTTCACATAGACCTAAACACACACATACACACAGAGAAAAATACAATAAAAAACCTTGATACTCACCAACCAGAATCAATCATTTTATCATTAACACATTTGGTTCTTGTGATTTTTTTTTTTGCCTTGTTTTGTTTAAAAATATAAAGCATTCTATATGGTTAACTCTATTTGAATAATATCTTCATTAAATGTAATCTTGGGTACTATTTAGCTTCTGACTCCCTAGAGGCAATAGTTATCAATTTAGTATATATATGCTTTCAATCTATCTTTGTTACTTTTTTAATATGATAGATTAGTGTTCAATTTGTGTAGATGTTATGAGTTGTATCATTCTTCATTTTATTATTTTACCAAACAATATATTTTTGAGATCTACCTGTTTTGAGAGAGAAAGTGAGAGGGAGAAAGAAAAAAAAAAGGTGGGCAGACAGATGGATGGAAAGAGGTATATCTATTTTTTCTGGTTATGTAATTTCTACTTTTTGATTTCTAACCTACATTTATTATGTTGTATTCTGTGGATCTTCAACAGAATACAGTTGGAATTTATTTCATTAAAAATTTTGATTTAACAGGTTTTGGTTGGTTAGTGTATTCAGTTTATATGGTTATTTCTCTGAGTTTTATTTACAACATATTTATTTTTGTTCTTTTTCTTTTTCCATCTTTTAATGAATTGGTAAAGTATTCTTTTTTTTATTTTTATTTATTTATGATAGTCACAGAGAGAGAGAGAGAGAGAGAGAGAGAGAGAGGCAGAGACACAGGCAGAGGGAGAAGCAGGCGCCATGTACCGGGAGCCTGACGTGGGATTCGATCCCGAGTCTCCAGGATCGCGCCCTGGGCCAAAGGCAGGCGCCAAACCGCTGCGCCACCCAGGGATCCCAAGTATTCTTTAGTTAATTTTATTTTCTATAAGTTAGGCGCTAATTTATTCTATGCTTTCTCATTAAAGACCTATGATGAAATATCTGATGTACATTTTATACAAGGTATAAATGCATCTGTTTATATTTAAGTTAATGAATATTTTAGCCCCTGTCTGGACACTTCAGGGACCTTACTGTTGCCTAAACCTCCTAAAAACTGTCTTCTACATTTCTATTAATCTCTTTTAGTTCTGTTACTGCAAAAAACATTTTATGTATAATCCTCTGGCTAAAATTATTTACCTACTTTTTGGCTCATCATTACAATTTGAATCCCAATTCTTTTCCTTAGGTACTTTGTTTTTTTTGCCAAGGTCTTTATGTTTTCTGCATAATTACCATTTAGCTTGGTATTGCATACTTAATTGATATTATTTTTAAAATGCACCTTTGAAGGTATTTGTTCTTTTTTCTTCATGTTATCTTATGCTGAGAAATCTGCTTAATTTTGATTGGTGTGCTTTTGGACACACTTCGATTTCTAGTCTGATAGCTTTTAACTTTTTAAAAAAATTTGAGATTCCACAGTTTCATAAAAATATACTTAATATTTACTTTTTAAATCTAAAGATTTAGTATTTCATTAGTTCTGGGAAATTCTTAGCTATCATTTCATTAGGTAGTGCCTCTTTCACACTGATTCTATTTTTCTGCTCTTCAATTCACTATTCTGTGAATCCAGAGATCTATATTGGATGTTCTAGATCTATCATGTTATCTACATCTGAAAATTGATTAGGTCAGTTTACTTATTGAGGCTTATTATAATTTGGATTACTTTGCATTTTCCCATTCTTTTGGTTCTCTTCAAATCTGCCTTTCTTGTTTCAAAATCTTTATTTTTTTCTGCATTGCATCTCTTATCTGTTTGAACATTTGAAACATACAACATATTCAATTTAAGTTTCTTTAAATTTTTCCATTGTCTCTAGTTCCTTAGTTTACAATTCTCCCATTGTGAATCTGTCAGGAGTCTCCTTCCTTTGGACTTCATTGTGAATTTTAGAATTTCACTTCTTAGACCATCCTCAATGAGATAAATCTGGACTCCTTAAGATCCCAGGAATTTTAGAGATTACTCCATGGGACCATTTTTGTACTACTGCCATGTAATTGCAGATTTTACCATTTCGGGACAAATCTTACAACAGTTTACATGCTCAAGGTCTTTGCCCTGAAGAGTTTATGTAAAAATAGCCTCAAAACTTACCATGTTTAATCTTGGACACATCTGTTTCTGCTCAGTCTGGTGCAGATAGCTTAAGTCTTACAGTAATGTGAAGCAAGCAAGTGAAAAGTATTTTATTGCCATACTAAATATCAGTGATTTTTAGATCGATACATGGGATCCAGGGAGTTTGTCCTTGATTTTCAACCTTTTGTGGGCGGCTCCTTTATACCGAGTGTAAATTCTTCAACCGTCAATCCCATGATTTACATGCCTTCAACGTCCTTTTGGCACCCAAAGCTATAGATTATTATTTTATCCAATAATTAATTACATATGTCTGAACTGAAATGAAGAATACCTATCAACCCAAATGGACAATTAAATAGAAGTAAGGTTCATAAAAATTTACTATATATACATATGTACATTTTAAGATTTTATTTATTTATTTGAGACAGAGAGAGTACTCATGAGCAGGGGGAGGGACAGAGGGAGAGGGATAAGCCGACAAGCCCCCATTGAGCAGGTATCCTGGGATCATGACCTGAGCCAAACATAGATGCTTAACTGACTGACCACCCAGGCACCCCTGTTTTTTATATTTTCATTTGAATTAAGTCTTTAGATTAAAAAAATTACTTGGAAATATTTCTATTCACACAAACATATGAATTTCAGTTACATTTTCAATCTCTGTATATATTTATAGATGCACTTTCAGAAGGTATTTTGGTAAAGAAAACTTATTTCTCCTTGAAATTCATATAGCACAAAAATAAATGTAGAAAGGAACTGAATATGAGGACCTACATTGAAAACCAAATTTACTCATATTTACTGATGACTTAGTTTCTTATATTTATTTCTAGAATCAATGAGATAAAAGTGTTACTGTTATTCGAAAACTGGTTCTTGAATTAATAAGCCCATTTAAACCATGGAAATTAAGTCTGTTTGCTTCATGGTCAGCCACACACATCATCCATCTTGAACCAAAAGAAATATTGGCCTTCTCATAGTAGTTATGATGAAAAGGATCATAGTAAGTTCATTATTATCATAAAATAGAGGAGAAATAAGAGAAATCTATTCATTATAGCTGTCCACAAATTAAATTAAATTTTTGTCAATTTTCAATATATAAAATAATATATACTATGCCATGTATTCATACCATTTCCCAGTGTAACCTTAATCAATAGATGAATTAGATAAATTTTAATTTTGACTTTCTAGATCATACTGATAACAGGATAAGACCAAATTTGGAACATAGTTTTGTTGTTAATATAGCTCACTTTGAACAGAGCCTTTTTCAATTTTCAAATTTTAGTTTCATGATTCATAGCAATGACCTTAAGGCATTGGTTCTGAAATGAACTACATATCATTTCTCTTTTGTAACAGTTGGGCAATTAGCATGGCTTAAAGATAAAAATAATCATGAGACATAATTCATACAATAAAAATACAGGAGAAAAATGCATTAACCATATCAAAAACTTTCAAGATTTAACACTTCTAAAGAATATGTGGCTTTATGCTACATAAACTTTATGCATTTAAAACATTATATTTCCCCCATGCATATTAAATGAGTGAGATGAGATACTAATTAGGTATTATTTTGAATTCCCTTAAATCTTTAAGGATTGAATTAAAATGGCTAAACCAATCAGTGTAGTTGACAAATATTTTTTGAGGAACTAGGATGTATGAGGTATGTATGTTATTAATTGGACATATGAATTTTTAAAGGACATAATTCCTACCCTTAGTGAAATTAAACCTACTAGAAAGGAGCTCTCTGAAGAAGTATTAATAAATACCTATCATAAAAGAATATCATGAGTTAAAGTAATTAATTACTAGAATAAAATGAAGATATTAAGAACTAATAATGAGTGGATATGGGAAATGAGACTGTACAGGGGCATATAGATTGAAGAGGAATGAAGAAAAGAGAAAGAGCTGTGTATTTTTTTTTTAATCTAAATTTTAGGTAGTTAACATATAGTGCAACTGTTTGGTTTCTGGAGTAGAATTCAGTGATTCATCACTTACATGTAACACCTGCTGCTCATTGCAACAAGGATCCTCCTTAATTTTGATTGCCCCTCTAGCCCATCCCTCCATTCTCTATCATTAACAGATTTTTATGGCTTGGGAGAGAAATATTATGTAATTAAGAAAGTGGGAAATGAAACTAAATAAATGGGAAATGAGAAAAAGTACAGGATAATAAAAACAAACAAACAAACAAACAAAAAAATGAGGAAAATGTGAGCCAGGTTTCTAGAACAGTGATTTATTCATTGAATTTTTATTTTATTTATAACCTGAAGATTTCTTCAAATATGAGGATATCCTTAGCAAATTCATAAAGTGCATTTTATTAATATTTTAGTAGAAATGGATCATTATTTTGCAATACAACAGTGTATTTAGCTTCAAGAATCTTTGATGCACTAAACTTTGTAGATGTAAAACTCTTGACAAATAGTACTGTTTCTTTTGTTTTTTTATAAAGGCTTTAAATCTATAGTTGTAATTTGAGAGTAGCATACATATCAAAGAAAGCAATCTTTGTAAAATAGTAAAAAAAGAAAAAAAAGAAAAAGCTATGATATCTCAACAATCTTATATAGCTGTGGGTTGTTTTTTGTTTTTATTTTGGTTTTTTTTTTGAACCTGATAAAAATTATTAGTCACAATCTTTTATTTCCTTTGATGAAATAATGTAGAACAATTTTCTCAATTCTCTCCCTGAAGACAATTTTTAAAAATGAATGAAATATGTGATAAAAAGACATCTACAAAGAAAGCATCTGAAAATATCAAAGAGGTATCAAGACAATGAAGAAATTGGGTCAAAATTTAAAAGACAATATAAGACCACAGAGAGGAGGCCCAGAACTCAAAATGCTTTCTCTAAGGCATAAAACTTTCTGATTTTTTTTTTTACATACTATGTACAAAACAATGGTCAAAAACAAAAGTAAAGAAAAAACTAAGATAGCAAAACCAGGAGAGAATTTGCAATAGACCTACAATGACTTCAGTTTTAGATTTATCATCTACAAAGGAAACGCACATACACTCACATTTTATCATAGTCGTAGAGATTTAAAAAGACTTAAAGATTTAACAGGAAATGAGAAACTATAAAATGTGTCATACTAGATTTATATAAGAGCCAAATAGAAATTCTTGGGGAAAAAAATCTATACATTAACCAGTAGTAACAGCAAAAGGAAGATACTGCTAAGTAGTTTTCAAAAGCAGATTTTCTATCTAAGAGCAGGTTAGAAATACCTGGAGAACCAGCCAACTGGAAAATAGATCTGAAAAAGCACTTAAAATACAGCACTGGGAGATAAGAAGACTCAAATTAGAGAATAGAGGATAAGAAAACAGCAAATACAGTGAGACATTCTAAAATCTGTATCACTGGAGTCCCAGAGGAAGTGGAGAGAAGGAATAGTTCAAAAGCAATATCTGAAGATAATGGTCCAGGATTTTCCAGAACTAATGAAATCAACAGTCCAGAGAGTCAAGATGCCCAATAAATCATTAGCATGAAAAGTGAGATAAATACACTGGGAAAACTGTTTAGTGTCTTCTCAAACTGAATTTAAGCATACTCCATGGCCTACTGATTTTGTTTCTAGTTTAGATCACAAACGTACGTGCAGATGTACATAAAAATATGTGGAAAATATGTAGCAGCTTTATGTATATTAGCCCTAAACTGGAAACAACCCACATGTCTGTCACAGGACGAGATAAGCATTGTGCATTTTTCCATGAAAGAAAGTAGAAAATTATGCAGCAATGAAAAGGAACAAATTGTTGCGACTGCCATAGCCCGGGGACAGCTTTCATACTTAATGTTCCATGAGATAGGACAGTCAGAAGGGGCTCTACACCCCAAGATTCCATCTGTATGAATTTTAAAAACAGGGAAAAGAAAAAAAATATGTTTCAAGGCAGAATAAATAATTATGTTTGGGGGGGATGGGGAAAGAGGAGAGATGTTTCTAGTGTGTATTTAATATCTAAGTTTTGGTCTGGGTGGTGATTAAATAGATAAATTTGTCTGGAAAATTTCATAAAGCTGTACACTAAAGATTGGTGCGGTCTTTTATTACAAGTGTGATTTATTTCATCAAATAAAACCATGTTATTCATGGTTTATTCATCAATAAACCATGTTATTAAATAAAAATGTCAAAGCTATGGAGAAGAAGAAAAGGATAATATATATGGCATCTTCACCAAGAACATGGGGATGGAAAGCTTTCTTGAGAAACACGGAAGGCTCGGGCCTGGGTGGTTCCGTCATTAGAGCGGCCGACTCCTGATCCCAGCTCAGGTCATGGTGTCAGGGTCTTGGGATCCACCCTGGGTTGGGCTCCCTGCTCAGTGGGGAGCCGGCTTGACCCTGTGCCCCTCGTCCCCCACCCATGCTCTTTGTCTCTCTCTCTCTCTCTCTCAAATAAATAAAATCTTAAAAAAAAAAAAAAGAAAGAAACATAGAACACTTATGGTACAGGAAGAAGCCGATAAACTACATCTACATCAGGAGCTTCTTTTCATCCAACGTGACTGATGAGCAATTTATATCCAGAATATATAAAACTCTTCTTATCAATAAAGAAAAAAGTACCCAAAAACTGTGGGGGAAAAAAACCTGGCAACATTCTTGAATAAGAACTTCAAGACAAGGAAAAATACAAATGACAATAATAAAGCATCATATGGAAAGTTGGGCAACATCTTTAATAATCATATAGAAAACCTCGCAACTCCATGTGTTGGAAAACTTGTGGAACGAAGGCCATTTTCATACACTACTGGCTTTTGTACGCCTTTTGATACCATTTTGAAAAACTGTTTGGAATTATCTGCCGAAGTTAAAGACATGCACATCCAGTGAGCAAACAGTTCTACTCTTGGAAGAGTTGCAAGGAAAGGCACGCCGGGCCCTGCATGGAGATGCCTGTGGCAGCACTGTTGTCCCAAGCATGGTTGTCCCAAGCTGAAAATGCTGGTCATCTCTATGAGAAGAGACATTAATTGTGTTATATTTTAAAAATGCAACATTATCTAGCAAAAAGGTACACAGATGAAGCTAAATCCAACACCATTGGTGAATCTTTAAAAAAAATATTGAGCAAACTAAGCACACTAAATATGTTCAGCATGATTTTATTGCTAAAAAGAACACAAACAGGGCAAAGTGTTCTGCTGTGATGCACACATGGGAAGTAAAACTAGGAAGAAAATCGCGGAAGTGATTACCGTAAAAGTCAAGATAATATTAACCTCAAATGGGGAGAGAGGAAATGTCGTCGTCCAGAAACACATGGAGTTGACAGGCATGTTCTCTGCATTAACCGGGAGGCTGGTTACCTTGATGGTCACTTTATGATTATTCATTAAACTGTTTATTTATGTTTGATCATATCTCACGTGTTTATATTCCATAATAAAATTTAAAAAAACCACCGAATCTTGTCCATTGTCATCGGTGTGCGACCATCTGATGAACATAAGCACCGCCTAATTAATAAAATAAATCCCAATGGATTTATTTTATTATAAAATAATAAAAGTGGGCAAAAAGCTCAGTTCGTGTCATAACAACTGCCTCAACCCGACTTCAGTAGGAAATCTAATTGTGTTGTTAAGCCAGAAACATTCTGATCCTCAAATCCTTTGATATAAACAAAAGCTGGTTTAATATCTTTGGTAAGATTTCAGAGGGCAGGCAGAAAGAGCCAGAAAACTCTTTTCAATGTAATTAGGTAAAGATTGTGATTCTTGTGCTAAATATAAACGTAGACTTCATATTTGAAAAACAAAAAGCTAGACACATAATGCAGAATTAATTCAGAGGGAAAATACTTATTTCAGTCCCAAGTTTTCTCTAAATTTGCTTTGAATTCTGTTTCTGCATCGCAGAGGATCATGGAGAGGGAGGGAAAACTGAATGGGGAGAAACCAGGGAGACAGACCATGAGAGACTTAACTCTGGGAAAGAAACTGAGGGGGAGGGGAGGGGGGTGGGGTGGGGAGTGGGGACAGGCATGAAGGAGGGCATGTGATGGGATGAGCACTGGGTGTGATATCCAACTGGTGAATCACTGAGCCCTACCTCTGAAACTAATAATAGGCTATAAGTTAATTAATTGAATTTAAATTAAAAAAAGTCCATTTCTACTTTTTTAAACTACCCAAATGCTGTAACTAGTGTTACATTAAAATAAATAAATAAATAAATAAATAAATAAATAAATAAATAAATAAATAAGACAAAAAAAAAGGCCTTCATCATTCACAATATCAAGTATTTCTTTTAAGATTTTTAAAAATCTGTTTATTCATGAGAGACACACACAGAGAGAGAAAGAGAAGCAGGTTCCATGCGGGGAGCCCGATGTGGGACTCGATCCCAGGACCCCAGGATCACACCCTGGGCCCAAGGCAGGTGCTCAACCACTGAGCCCCCTGGGTGTCCCTCGAGTATTTTTTCACTCCACACTCCACTCTGAATTTCTACCCTATGAACCCATAGTTTTGATATTATCAGTTTTCTGGAGGATTTTGGGGGAAATGCTGAGGGTTATCCAACCACATTCTGATAACCACTGTAGCTGTCTCTAAATTAATATCGTCACTCTATTATTTTTATATTCTTCAAGCAATGAAGGAGATTCAAAAATGTGGAAATATGAGGAGAACTTGTAGAATGATGGGACTGTTCTAAAACTGAATTATAGTGATGATTCCACGACTGCAAATTTACTAAAACTCATTGAATTAAAAACTTACACTTGGCGAATGTTGCAATATGTAGGTTATGCCTGTAGATATTGTGGAATATAATCTCATCTTTCATTTGTAAAATCATCACGTGGTGAACCTGACTTTGTGATTTTGCATTTATTGTAACTTGTGACTTGTTTAAAAGTTTGATTTTAAACGTGGTAGGACAATGCAGGGATTAGAAACACGGGTTCTTGCTTGACCCCGAATTCATGGATTTAATTCCAAATACCTCTCTGGCTACTCTAGAAGACTGTGTTTGTTTCTTCTTCTGTAAAAAGGAGAAAATAATAATACCTCATCTAATGACTTCTTTTTTTTTTAAGATTTTATTCATTTATTCGTGAGAGACACACAGAGAGAGGCAGAGACACAGGCAGAGGGAGAAGCAGGCTCCATGCAGGGAGCCCGATATAGGATTTGATCCCAGGACCCTGGGGTAATGCCCTGGGCCCAAGGCAGATGCTCAACCACTGAGCCACCCGGGTGTCCCCTAATGACTTGTTCTAAGTAGTAACTGAGTTAATGTGTCTAAATGTGCATAGAGTAGTGTGATTACCTGGTAAGTACCAGGTAAGTGTTAGCTATTATTCTATATGCCAAGTTAAGGAGACAAGTGATTGCTGAAGTTAAAGATACAAAAGTAAAATAATAAATTTGATAGAGAAAGATACGAGAGAAGGGAAATAAAAAGGAATGTGCTAATCTTCTTAAAGTAAATAAATCTAATCCTTGAGGTGAGACATAAATAAGCAATGACTAAAATCAATCCAGGTGTATTTATAAGTGGTGGACTGATGAATGATGTTGTCAGTAATTAGGGAGATCAAAAATTCAATCTTTTTGGCTACTTCTGTTATTGTTTTACAGTAGATAAAATAATTTGGAGAAAAAGATGGTCCGAAGTAATAAAGGTTGGAGAGTTGATATTATTAAAGACTTGGATGGCTGTTGATGAGAAATAGAGAAAGATGCCAAATAAGAATACAGAAGATGAAAACCAAATGTAATTGAAATCTGGTTCAAGTTGTGGACTATGACATTTTTTCAAAAAATTTTTTTTTATTTTTTTCAAAATTTTTTTTAAAGATTTCATTTTTAGGTAATCTCTACACCCAACGTGGTGCTCAAACTTGCAACCCTGAAATCAGGAGTCACGTGCTCTTCTGAGTGAGCCAGCCAGGCACTCCTAATTTATTTTTAATTTTTTAAAAATTTGTTTAACATTAATAGAAGTATATTCCTTCAACAATCTCAATAGACAAAATGGCAAAAGTATTTTACTAAAACTGATCCTCTTACTAATTATTAAAACCAGTTTTTTGAGCGTTCAATAGCCATTATGATTGACTAACATTCATCTAGTCCCTGTGAAATAATTCTTCTAAGTCAACCATGACAATTTCTTCAACTTTGCCAGTGTTTAGAGATGGCCAAGTTTAACATTAGGTAACGAAATGCAACTGACTGTTCACTTTGAACTTTTAAGGAACTGAATTCCTTCGCTGTTGGATGTGAAAAAAAGATGCTTGTTTCCCAGTATCTGTTAGCAGACATCTCATGTTCGTGAGAACCACCCTAAAGATGAATGTAGTTTGTGATAGAAGGCAGAGACCAAGAGATAACCTTGGGTCTTCATAAAACCCTATAAAAATCAAGTCAAATATCCCAGAAGATTGGCCTAATGCTAGACTGCCTATTATATGAGTTGATATATTTTCTCATTCCTAAATACAATTTAAGTTGTGGTTTCCATTACTTAGAGTGAAATAATTTAGCCTAATACAAAATAGTTATCTGGAAATATTCTTCAGACATTCATCATAAAGTATAAAGAAAAAAAGATGTTATTTAATTAAAATAGGATTAATGTTATATTTACATATGTAATTGAATTTACATTTAATTATCATTGTGTAATCACTTCACCTGGAAATCATGGGTTCCTCCCAAACTGAATATCCCAAAGGAGCTACGAGAATCACTGGATCTCTGGAATTTGAAGCATCTGAGTAGAAAATCAATCGTACAAGTTCACGTTTGGCCAAAAGTAGTTCTTAGCAAGGATATGGATCATAAACATGATGTAATTGAAACAATCCTACAAATAAAAGAATTAAAAATTCAGAAAATGTATCTGATAATGTGGTAAGAAACTTGCATTTGCTTCTGTCCTATTTTTAGCAGTTCTTTCTAATAGAAATTCACCAAAGAAAGCGTTTGATTTGACTGCATAAGTTTGAATCATGGTAGTGACTCTGGATTATAAATGGCCTACAAATTACAGGAGAAGGTTTACATTCTCCTAACTGCATTTTACTTTCTTTTTTTTTTTCTCTTGACTTATAGGCAATCTTCTTAGCGTACCTCATTACATTATTCTCAGAGTACATTAATCTCACCGCTTTTAAAAATAAACATATGCCAGACTTCTCACATCAATTGTACCTGAAGCAAATCTTCTGAAATTGTCCCTTTAAAAGTCTTTTATTCTTGGGTATAATTAGAAGAAAGAGAAGTGAACATAAAGCTAAATTCAGTTCTTATATCTTAATATAACAATATCCAAGTATTCTAACACAAGTGTCCTTTAATTTCTTCTTAAATAAATGATAAAACCATACTAGAGCATGTGATTTGTGAGTTAAATCTTTCATCCTTCCTTAGGTATGTGCATGGGCTAGAAACACATTAATTAAATTCAGAGCCCATCATAGTGCCATTCCCTTAGAGAACAGAAAGGTGAAGTGTCACTCAGCATGGTTTTACCAAGCCAAAAAAAAAAAAAAAAAAAAATCAGCATTAAATGCAATTTCTTCCAATATCATATGATGCTCTTTCATTCTAGGAAATCATTCGGGCTTGACAGCAAGAAAACACTTTTAAATTGGAAAATCCTTTAGTTTTCAAGCTTTTTCTCTGGTTCTTATTTCCCTTTTACATTCTGAGGTCAGTAACGTTCCACTCAAGTACACTGCTCAGAGTTTTTGTGCACCATTCTCCATGTGCTTATTTCCCACTTGAGTGCCATCTAGAAGGGAATGTTAACCTATCCCTACTTCTAAAAAATAATTATTATTTCTCCATGATTGATATAAATTATTAGATTGAACTACAGGACATTATCAACATTCAACCACTTTGATTTACAAAAGCAGTACTTTTAGGTGGATCACACTAATATAATCAAAGTGTTGAGACGTTCATCATATAGCAGAAAAAGCTGATCTAATGTGATTCATGATAGAAGTTAATTCTCTTAATTTGTAATATTTCTGATATTTTAACTTCCCTGTTCTTAGACTTCTTTGCTCCATAGAATGGATAGTCATTACATTGCCCTGATATTATTTTCCTCTTTGCTAATTTAAGCGACTATTTTAATCTGAGTTTGGTGATGAAAATAGTACTACCAGAAACGGTGTTATATGAAGATTTAAGCTAATATATTTCTAGTGGAAACTGGGGGAATAGGGATAGATAAACCCAGAGCGGGAGCACTGGAAATAGTTATTAATGATGTTGGCTGATGCGTAGGTCGAGGAGGATGGGAAAGAAGCCACAGACCCGAGGGAATTTGCTCAGCTTTATTCTGTTCTCCCCAGGGCTGCAGGTCAGAGAGGTGCTGGCCTGTTGTGTCTGACCTGTACTATGTAAGTCTGCTCAGTCCACTTCCACTTCCCTAATTTCATTCAGGTTCCTCTTCATGGGAGACCCTGACCCATGCTAATACAGCAAAGGGGATTCCACCGAAAGCATGCCTTCGCCTTCCAAGGCAGTCATGGTAATTCCAAGGTGACCAGTTGTAGTTTACCACCGACAGAGAAGCCCAGGTTCATGTGAGTGGTCACTCCAAGACTTTCATCTCCAGGGGACTATTGCTTTTCTCAAAAAAAAAAAAAAAAAACAAAAAAAAACTAATAATGTAAACTTATCACTGAGATACTCCATACCCATAGTCTCTCTCTCTCTCTTGCACAGAACTCAAAGATCTTGCCAATAAATTAAGTGCAAATGCTTTTCCTAGATCTTTAGAACATATTGAACCTTTCTGGCCCACAGCCATAATGAGCAAAGTAATCAATAGGAGCTAAAGCATATGGCAGGCTTAATAATAGAACATCTCACTTGCAGTCTGAGAGAAAGTTGTTCTGTCTGATTGGCGTCTACAGGGTAATAAATCCCTCATCTGTCTGTTCACCGCTAAGGCCCTCTACTCTGTGTAGAGGGTTAGTGAAGTATGCACGCATTAAAGCCACCCCCCCATTAGTGATGTCACCTAATAACCGTTAAAGTAAGTAAATACTGGGACGCCTGAGGGGCTCAGTGGTTGAGTGTCTGCCTTGGGCTCAGGGGGTGACCCCAGGGTCCCGAGACTGAGTCCTACATTGGGCTTCCCTGCATGGAGCCTGCTTCTCCCTCTGCCTGTGTCCCTGCCTCTCTCTCTGTGTCTCTCATGAATAAATAAATAAAATCTTAAAAAAAAATGGCTCAAGGCACTTGGCTCTAAATGTTGGTGGTTTCTGTCATTATTGAAATAGGACATTAGGTATCTTACACTGTATTTAAATTAAAATTAGAAATATCTGTACTAGAATATTTTTTAGAATAGACTTAGATTTACAGAAAAGTTGCCCAGATAGTAACAGGTTGCTCTATATTCTATTCTATTTCTTTTATTATTACTATCATACATTCATATGTTATATTTGTCACAATTACACTGAGGTTGATATGTTATTATTAACTAGAGGCCATGCTTTCTTCAAAATTTATTTCTGTAGTGTTACCCTAATCTTCTTTTGCAGGATCCCATCTGAAATATTACATTACATTGAGTCATCGTGTCTATGTAGGCTCCACTTGCTTGCCACAGTTTCTTAGATCTTTGTTTTTGATGACTTTGATAGTTTTAAAGATTACTGGTCAGGTATTTTGTAGAATGTCCCTTAATTTAGCTTTGTCTGATGTTTTTCTCATGGTAAGACTAGAGTAATATGTACTTGAATGTTATCCATGAGGAAAATTTTAAAATTAAATCACTCAAAAATTATAATCTTGGGAAGAAATGTAAATTTGTAGAGAAAGGAATGGTATATTAGTATGTATTATATAATAAATATCTAGTAGTCCAAAAAGCAGATTTTCAAACTTTTGGAAATGTCAATCCACAATACATATATGTTACATTGTACCTCAAGAAACATACACACAGGTAAAAAAATAAATTAAAAAGTCATATAGTCTATTTTTAAAAAAATATTGAAATCCATTAAATTCATTTTATAATTGGCTACTATACCATGACTTGCAGTTTTAATAGACTGAAGAAATCAAATAGGGCCTTTTCTCTCTCTTCTCTCTACTTCATAGCTTTGGAGAGCATTTGACTGAATATTACCAAAGACAGAGGGAAAAAATGAGAAAAAAATATTGGAGAAGTGATATAATATCTAATAATATAAAGTTCCCTAAAGAATTTCTTTAAAAAAAAAAAAAGAATTTCTTTACATATGTTGGAAACTCAAAAGGCTGAGTGAGAAGAAAATAAATACATGTGTTGGTGATTTTCATAATGGCCATTACAGTTAAATTAGGTGAATCAAGAATAAAGAAGTTAATTGCATGGATAAAGGTTGTACAGTAAGTCAGCAGTAAAGCGGGAAATAAAAACCAGGCATGTGTCCCCGGCAGCCGCTATCACACACGTCCCACAAATAGTTGACTTAGTAGTAAATCACATTCTCTTTAGTGCTTCTTATTACACAGGTCTGCATTTTCACTCTAAAAAAGAAAATGAGTATGGGGAATTCAAAGCTAGGTACAAATGATTTGGTCCTCAATTTCATTTCTCTATCGAATATGAAAAAAAAATTGCAAGAGTCATGTAAAAATGTCCTATGTTTCAAGTGACTTGCACTATAGCAGTCCCCACGGCACAGTCACACACTTGAGCTAAAAGGTAATATTACAGGGATCATTTCCAAATGGAGATAAAAATAAGAGAAGAATGTTTCATCCTGAGTCCCATTAGGAAGGGAGGCTCAGAAGCATGTTCCCTTATCACCTCTGTTTGCATCAAGAGGAGGATGCACATCTAGGAGGAAATTTTCAGAAAGGGCACATGGGGCAGGGAGGTATCAAGTGGCTGGAGGACGGTCTAGGCACACAAAGAATTCTCATGCACGTATTTGGGGAATCTTATGACGTCAACTCTTGTTGAGGAGCCAGAAGAGTAGCTCATTATCATGCATTTTAATGCCACAAGAGAGACGTGGGTTCGTGGGTTCGGTTCCCAGTGTCAGCAGCTACCTCTCCAGGCTATTGGCACATATCATGTAGTGGGGTTGCCTGGGAAACAGAACAAAAACAAAAGCTGGAGGCCAGGAAGTAGGACATGTTGCTCGTGGACAATCCTGCTAGCTGAGAAAGGGTCTGCAAGCTGATGGGCCCTGGTAGCTGTTCATGAGATGTCCTGTCATGGGCACATAAATGAAGACAACGAGAAAGGGTAAAGTTATGTAGGTGGGCATGAATGCCCTTTGCACTTGGCCATTTCTAGGTAAACTCAGGGTGATTTATCTTGTCTACATGCAGGTAAGAAATAATTAAAGCTATTTCAAGCCACTAAATTATCTACCCTTTATTTGTATAAATTTAAAAAGTCCTAATTAAAAAAAAACACTTGTTTTTTTGACTTCTGCTTGGCTAATTTTTAAAGATGTTCTTTGGTTTAGTTACTTTGAATTTATAGTGTTGGTAGCTTTAGAGATGACTTAGTATTCCCTCTAATGGTGATGACTTTTCAATTTTTAAAAACATCTCAACAGGACTTTTCCATATTAAAACAAGCTTGACAGAACAAAGAACTAGAATCTTTAAACGGGTCTTTATTATATTTATAAGCAACGTAAGAGTAAACAACAAAAGGAAATTTTCAGTAAGGCATGACAGTATTCGTACCCATGACTAAGTCAGTGGTTTATAATTTTGATTTAATTAATTCTTACAGAAAAAAAAATAATTCTTACAGGAGACGCAAAGTTAAGTATAAAACTATGGGTAAATATGTATTTGTGCATGGTTTTTTTCATAAAGTAAAGGTGCCTACTTCTTTTTATAGAGTTTTTAAAGCCAAGTGGATCCCTGACCAAAGGTAGCCAAAATTCCCCTCTTCCTCCAAGGACATCAGGTTCATGTGAGTTTTGCCAAAATTAAAAAACAAAAAAACAAAAAAACAAAAAACACTACATCATCTATATCTTATGCAAATTGTTTCAGAAAATTAAAATGAAGGAAACATGTCCGACTTATGCAGGATGCCAATTTAAACTTGATACTAAAATAATAAATAAATAAATAAATAAATAAATAAATAATAATAAAATAAACTTGATACTATGATCAAATAAAGAGGCAGTTTAAAAAAAAGATAATTATAGACTAAGATTTCTTTGGATTGATTCAATATCTAAAGCAAAAGATTTCCACCCACATTTCAATACTATAAAACTCAACCTAACATTAGTTTCTGTAACAGATAAAACCCCAAATCTCAGTAGTTTAACACAAGGAGTCTTATTTATTTGTTACTCAGGTAAAGGTTGGGGTAGGGACGGAAGGTGGGGTAACCTGTGCAAGCAGTCGTTACCGAGCCCAAGTTCTGTTCTCATCAGTTGGTAGCTTCTTCTCGGGTCCTGCTGGGTGACAGTCTAAGGTCAACAGGTGTTGAAAATGACAGGTGATAATTCCATGGGGAAAAGGAGAGGCTGTTCAAAGGAAGGATTTTGCAAAAATTGCTTATCAATATGAAAAAAAAAATGGAATTAAATCCCTACATAGTTCCTAACGCGAATCCATTGCTACAAGAATGTGAGGCAACTTTTCCACTAGATCCCAGTGTCTTAACACCTGGTTCAGGGAACGGGCACGGCCATCACCTGGGCTGCTTTCTGTAGGTCACACGGTCACAGAGACCAGATCCCAAGGGAAGGGGCACTCATCACTCAACTGGATGAGAGAAATATCAAAGAATTGTGGCCCCTGTTTGAATACTGCTACAAGTGTCTCCTGATATTTGGGGCTGAATTGTATTGTTTACAAGGAGGACCAGAGCTTAGAGGAGGGGGGATAGAAGAAAGCAGCAAAAGAGCAAAGGCAGGGAGCCTGGACACAAAACCCGCAAACCTCATAATGACTGTCTCTATCAGGACCTTTTTTTGAAACTGCTTCTGCTGTTTCCATATTTTACCTTTGAAAAAGATTGGAAATATTAGTCGTGCACAGAACACAGTTATTAGCAAATCGGCCTAGTGTACTTCGATAGAGCGATCTTCCACTTCTGATTGCTATTTTTTATTCATTTGTTTTAAACGAGTCACTGGCAGAGTTCCACTCGTCTGCACTCATAACAATACTTTTGCCATTATAAATTAAATAAACAGATAACAAATTATTTTACATTTCAAACGTAAAGTATGAAGTTTCAAAAAGAGAATGTACATTTTGTTACCCCGGGCAACATCTACCCTTCGCTCAGTTATTTGATGGCCCCTTCAAATCAGAAATCTGAGGATATACAAGGAAAGCAAAACGTAGAAGACTATTTCCTTGTTTACCATTCTGTGCACGCTAAAATAAGCATGCAAGACATTTTTTAAAAGAACAAAACAAAGGGAAACAGCAGGCCACCCTTTGGTACAACATTCCTAGCTGAGGAGACTGTCGATTTCACGCTTATTCACAAATGTACCACCAAAGTCTTAAGAATATGTAGATTCTAGTTTACCTATAAAAATAAATAATAAAAAAATTAGAAAAATAAAAAAAAATAATATATTTTATTTTCTGATAGAAAGCGGCATTAAAAGGATTTTGACTCATGACCGTGCTGGCACTGAGACACTATCTTTTTTTTCCTTGAGAAGTATCTGGTTTTTTGTGTGTGTTCCATAGGTACTATTTTTATTAGGTTTTAATCATCAAGTCAATAACTCATATAATTATTTATTAGATTTGTAAGTTGTCTGTTGACAGTGTAAGTAGGCTTCATAAATGATCTCCCATTTTCCCCCTGTATGTTGGAATAGTTGGCGTAAGGGTGACATTTTTTATTTAAATTTTGGTAAAATTTGCCAGTGATGCCATCAGGTCATGAAATTAGCTTTGTGGGAATATTTTTTTGTTTAAGTTTTGGTAAAATTTGCCAGTGATGCCATCAGGTCATGAAATTAGCTTTATGGGAATATTTTTTATTATTAATTCAGATTCTCTAATAATATAGGTGTTTCAAAATGTTTTGAAATGTTGAGGTTTTCTATGAATTTGCCCATTTCATTTCAACCTTCAAGTTTATTGAAATGAAGTTGGTGTGATATCTTCTCATTGCTTTTTTGATGCTTATGAAGAATACGGCCTATAGAGAACATTCGTATACAATATTGAATACTTGTGCTTTATATCTGTTTTTTTTTCTTGATCGACTGCACCAAATCTTTACCAATTGTCAGAGAACCACTTTCTGACAATTTTACCACCGTCCATCTTCAATATCTCAGTCACAAAGCAGACAGGAGGGATCAGGATAAAAATGCCTCTTCCGACACTCAATGACTCAAAACACCGTGTTAGATTTGGGGTAGGCTTATCTTCGCCAAGTTCCATATTTTATAGTTAGATGACATTTCTTCAAGATTTTTGTCCTCAGTGGGCCTCTGGCCTTCTTCTATTCTATTTTATTGTACCTTGTCCTAGAGAGATTGTCATTGTCTGTTCATTTTGTTTTTCCAGAGATGGTTCAATCTGCCTTTAAACTGTTTTTCAAACGCGACCTCGAAACAAAGCCTAAGCGTCTGTTCTCCACAAAGGTGATTTGGGTTGAGCCGCAGAATAGCACATCCAGAGACTATGTGACGGGACACAGGTACAGGTAAGTGCTTTGGCTCAGGGCCTTCACAGGGGGGACACCTGCCCATCACCAGGAGTCGGCAGGTGGATCGGCAAAGGCCAATTCCAGAGATCCAGATAGTTGGCTAACACAAAACACACAAACAGCAGCAGGAAGAATGTTAGAGGACTACCGGCAGGCTCCAGAAGGTGTGAGGATCCGGATCAAGGCGAGAAAAGCAAGGTTCAAGCTCGAGGGGCGGGAGGAGCTCTAGGACAGGCAGTCAGGGAGGAACTCTGGCCCAGGAGGCCGGGACATGTCCTGTTGGAGACCCATCTCCAGAACCAAAGCAGAAACCTAATTTCTTGACTTGGCCTGTGTGCTCAGAGCCAGATTGGAAGCAATGACCACTTGTTGCTGACCATCTGGCAGTGTGCTGAGTCCTTGCTGGCAAGAAGGAGCTTCGGGTCGGGGAGCAAAGGCCGGGGGAGCTGAATGCCAGCAAGTCTGGCCAAAGGAGGGGACCAGAGCCGGATGCCCAGGACACGGGCCCCTTCCCTGCACACATCTTTTACTTCCTTTTAATTATATCTTAAATGAGGGACATTGGAACTTTCTGGTAGTAGATCTTCTCCTACGATTAAGCAGAACATGTTATATGTAAAATAATCTTTGTTCCTTACCAAGCATTGTTGACAACAAATGAAACCTGAGGCAAATTTGATTTCTCAAAACTTACAGTGTCTACCCCGCAGGAAGCCTATGATTAAAATGTTTTCCCCATCCATTTCAAACCGGGGGCCACATCCTCCAAGTCAAGAAATGCAAACTACCTTTAAACTTGAAATACTGCCCTGTGACTCAAATTTCATATTTAAAATGCTCCTTTTAAAGGAAAAAAAAAAAAAAAACCTTGTCAAAACTTGTTAAATAGTATTTTCAAGAAATGTGGCATTTTCTCACTCTTTTACAGAGACCCCATTATTATTAAATCGGTCTGCCAAAGCGTATATTTACTTATTTTATTGTCTATTTGCAAATTGGTACAGAAGTTGATGTCGAGTCTTACTTATACAACACCACCTTCTGAAAAATTTTTGGTAGATTATTTCAAAAACACTAATTCTAAAGTACGCACTATTAAAAAAATAATAATCCAGAATACAAAGCGGGGTATTGAACAGGGTGGGGGTAGTGACTAGAATATCACTTTTATTTCTACTCGTCACAGCTCCTATTCCAAATAAGATGCTGCTTGTCTCTTTCAGTTTTTGTATGAGCCTGTTGACTTTGCAATCTGAAAGCTCTTGATCTTTAATGATCTGTAACACATCTGTATGCATAATACTGTCTTCCAAACTCCTCAACAATACAAAAACATTAGGCACGTATCATGGAGCTCTTTTAATACATTTTCCATGCAACAGTGCTTTTCCAAAATGCAACCCATTTTTGCATAAAAAATAAGATTTTACTCTGTGAGGATAATCAGGTAGTTATGCTGAACTAATGAGCTTTTTCTCTCTCTGACAGTCCTCAGATACAGTAATTGGGGAATTTAGTCATTCTTTAGATCCAGAAATGATGAGTTTTCTACCTTTGGCCATCATGAAAGATTCCCTTACACCAGAACATCCTGGCCAGGCATCAACAGAGCAACAGTCCAATCCATTGGTTGTATTATATGAAATAATAGGCTGTCTGTCTATCCATTCATATAAAATCATTCATTAAAACTAAGCCATTTTGTATAGAATATAAATTGATTGTGCCTCCTTACTACTATTATTTTTATTACATAATGAATTTGAAAAGATATGTTATTTTTCTTCCTTATGATACAGGACAGAATTTAAAGATAAAAAAAAATGATCAAAGGGAAGTGATAATGTACTATCTGGGATAACTTGGCTTTTTTTTCTTTAAGGAAATATGTTTTCTACAACTTGGAATCACATTTTAAGAATTCTATTGTCATGGTTTTTAGACATTCCATCCTTCTTTCTGTTTATCTCGTGCGTGTCCTGACCGTGTTCCAGAATTCAGTTTGATGCTTCATAATCATACAAATCCCCTGCTGCATTCTGAAAGGAATATTCAATTCAAAAAGGGAGAGGAAGAGCCTGTGAAATTCATTTAGACTAATAGCATATTTATTTAGCACCAAAGGGCAACATTCTCATTATGAAAATATGTTTTATTTTTCCCCCAATATGACAAACAACCTAGTGGGAAAGTGGCAAATCTTCCACCTTTGGCTATTTTTCTCTGAGGCTCTGGCCTGCTTCTTAACTGTAGAAATAACTATCGCTTTCCCATTTCTTTCCTTCTCTCAATTTCACGTCTTTCCATAGTTCTCTATATTCACCATCAAAGACACGAAAGCTTATGGGCCTCCCATGTGAACCTCACATGAGAAGTGCAAGGAAATGATGACATCTTACCTTCAAATCCATGTTTATGAGATTCAAAAATTATTATTTTTAAGTCCTTCTAATTCTGATAGAAGCATACTTGAAACAAAACAAAACAAAACAAAACAAAAATACAAAGCTGCTGTGCCTTGTTTCTTATTCTCTCCAGTGTCTGACTTGGGTGGAGTTCCCAGAAAATAAGATCAAGCTGATAAAAAGCTTGAGAGGAGGAAGCATGATTAACCTAAAGAGAAAAATCAGAAAATGAAAACAATGATCTGCCTGTTTAGCAATAGCAGACAACAACAAAAAACAACCCCAATGACCAAGAAAGAAAGGAAGAAAAAAGTGTGTCTAAAACATGTTTTCTATACGCTAAATGTGCAAAAGGATGGCTTTTGGACAGCTATTGAACTCGCTCTAGGCTGAAGCATCGAATCCTTCTAACCCCATCAGTCAGACAATCAGGAAATCTTTACATTTAGCTGGATCTTTACCGCAGGGGTCTGAGCATCCACAGGCTTCCTTCTGGTCGTGTGAAGCTCAATGCGGCCCACAGCATGTCATGGGAATCTGGCCCTGGCAGGTGCTTTCTGGGGCTCCTGGTGCCAACAAAATGTCTTTGCTAGGTGAAAACAAATAAAGACCACATTTTTTTCCAGCCTGCAGAGATAAAAGCCTCCCGGGGATTGCTGAGTGTTGGATTGCTGTCCTAAAACCCTTCATTTTGTGCTCTTGTTCTGAGTTGTGTTTTTGTTGTCATTGGCTCCCTCCCTAGGAACTTGCTGTGTGCTCTGTTGGGGTAACCATGATGGGCAGGTGGTACAAGGAACCACCAGTTGATCCGCCAGTGGCCCGGGGGACTTTGGGGTTACCTGTACCACAAGAGGGTGGTGTAAATATTTGGAAGACAAGGTGATAGATAGCTTATCCCCCACCCTCCATCCCCCCACCCCCACCTTGCTCCCCTCTTCCATTGGTCTCTGTCTTCTCAGCCTTTCACGTCTCCCCTTTCTCTAGACACAAATCCAAAAATCATTCTGTAAGAGGACACTGCTTGGCACTTCATCAGCTTCAAACGATGCCACCATCATGGGCAGGGGCTTCCACGGAAGAAGAATCTTGACTGACCCTCTGGCAAACATTTAGAAAATGTCTCCTCGTCCCATAGATAAGACCATGGACTATTTTGTTACCATTCAAGATGGATGAAATAGAAGGCACAGGGATTAGCTGAAGGTTACTATTCATTTGCAAACATATGTCATTAAAAGTTGCAAAAATACAGTGATTTCAAAAAAATAAAAAATAAATAAAAAATACAGTGATTTTATTTATGAATATTTTATCGAGGAAATTTTTATTGAATCTCCACTATATTCCAAGCACTAAGATGCAGCAGGGAGCCAGAGATGAAGTCCTGTTCTCATGGAGCTTAGGAGGAATGGGAAAGACAGAAACAGAGTGAATCTATAATAGATATGTATGTCATGTGATTATAAGTGTTGAGAAGGAACATAAATCAGGTTAAAGAGATCTGATTTTCCCCCCTATTCAGGGAAAAAGGTGGTGCTATTTAGATAAGGTGATTAAGAAAGACCCGTCTGAATCAAATATAGAAGTGAGTTTGTATTAATAGAATGGTATTTATCCATTCATTCAATAAATATTTATCGACCGCCTAGGAGGTCGCAAAATAAGTGTTTTATTTAGTGTTTATGTTATACTATGTACATTCTTCAGGCATTAGTTGTTGCCACTCCGGCATAACAATCTCTAATCTCTAGATTATAATAATAATCACAATAATCTCTAGATTAAGATCTTAGGTTTTGATATCATACACCTACGTTTGCATCTTACTGTACTATGGTGTGTAATGGGAAATTACTTAATTTCGCTAAGTCTCAGTTTTCTCATATATAAAATAACATCTATACTAGTGACTTGTTATATGCACAATTGAAATAACCAATGAGAAGCACCCAGCATAATTCTTAAAACACAACTTACGATTATTGAATATTAGCTATTAAAACTGTTAAAGTCAATGCGTGGCCAGATCTTTCAAGTTAAAAATAAAATATCGATTATGTAACCACGGGAGTACTTATTGTACGTTATTAAAGCCTCTTGCTTATTTTAATGCTGGCATTTTAAAAATGAATAGTTATAAAATAACTATATGGCACGATATGAAAAAAAAGTTATAGCAGCCATTACTTTTCTACAAATGAAAACAAGTTCATTATGAGGCCCCATTTTCAAGATATTAGTTCAAAGTAACCCAATTACTTTCAGATTCCTCTCTCTTTTTCTCTGGGTGATCCATTCTGTGAACTTTCCACCCCCAAGGTCCTCAGACTGAGTCCTTCTTATCTCAACTTCAGATCCTCTTGACACTCTTGACCCCATCCTAGGCTAGAGAGAAGCCTTCACCTGCTTTCCTGGCACCACGTAGGGCGCTGAGGCTGCTAGCAGCTCCTGACCTTGTGTTGGATAGAACGTGGATAAAAGGTTGACCTTCTTTCTGTGTTACATGCTCAGAAGGGAGACCAAAGTCCATACCCAGGGATTCTCCTGTCCTCTCGGGCTTTCAGTATTGAGTACTTCTCACCCTAGGCCTGGTTTTGGCCTCTAGGTGGGACGGATGTGATGACCCCTTCCCAAACTACCTCTGGATCACTCCTATCCTAAACTCACTTTTAGCTTAGACCAGTGGTTCTCAAGCACGAATCAGAATCACCTGGAGGGCTTATGACACCATAGACTGCAGAGTTCTGCACCTGGAATTTCTGATTGAGTAGGTCCCAATGGAGCCAATAACTTGAAATTTCTAAGAAGTTTCCAGGTCACGTTAACATTGCCATTCCAGGACTATGCTTGGGCAACTACCAACCTGGATGAATCCTTAACTTCCTTTTGGGCTGGAAGATCATCATGTTGGATCTTCCACTCTTTATATTTTATGATATAAACTGTGCTTCTCAGTCTTTCAAAATTGACCCTCAATATTTAAAGCTGAGCTTTTGGAGTTCTAAAAAAAAAAAAAAAAAATACCTTTTCTCTCTCACTGAAGTCCGGTTCTTACAAATCAAAAGTAGTTTGTCTTTCAGGACAATGGTTTTTCTCTTTTTTTCCTCACTGTCTGTTGTATCTGTTTCAAACTAAGACTAATGAAATGGAACACCAGGAGGAAAGCCAGATTTTTTTTTTTCTAATTTCAAATGTACTTTTCAGTTTGGAAAAAAACAATGCATCTGCATGTATTTAAAAAAATATCTACTGTTTAAGTATTCTCTATTTTAGCCTTCTGATTGCTAAATATGATTGAGTCACATAACAGTCTTCCAAACTCTGGAGGTATCATACTGTTACACAATTATGTTCTGTTAAATAACGCTTATGCAGATTACAAGTACTTAGCTAAGTTAATATGAGCAACCGTTTACAATCTGTTATATTTTGCTTATGGTAATTTTTAAGAGATTATGTTGGATGCACAAATAAGCTAGCTGAACCTGCTAAATGAAAGCGCATGCACTTAATCCTTTTTCTCTTACTGCATTTAAATGAGACCATAAGAACTGCTTTCTTAAAAGCATATCCCTAAGAGTTGAAATGAACACTCTGGCGATTGAGGAGAGTATCCGTTGGAAATGCAAAAAACGAAAACCAAACAAACAAACAAACAAAACCCCACCATATATATAAGAACTTATATACACATGGAAACACCCACTTATTTTGGTAAACTGTGATGAGACAAAGCCAGGTATAACACACACACAAGAGCTCCCTAACTTCATCTGAATAAATAAAGCAATGTATCATTCACTTATAATATTTCAGGCTTTAATCATCTTCTTTTTTTTTTTTTTTTTTTTTGGATTAGACATGAAATATGGGTTTTTTTGTGTGTGTATGTGTGTGTGTGATTGGTTGTCCGGCAAACAGGCTCACTGTATCATAAATCCAGGGGGTGTGCTTCCCATATGGGTCTGCCCCTTGATCTGCAATGGCCCCAGGTTTTTGTATGACATTTATGCCTCTATGGTATCTGCGTATAGTGAACATACTTAATATCTGACCCTGACTATGGTAGTGGAATATGAAGCTAAAAAAGCCAACACATTATCTGAGGAGGACATTGTGAAAGCTGTCCTTCCCTTAGCAGGTGAGGTCGTGACTTTCAGGCCATGCCTTTGTACCTGGAGCTCTACCTCTATTAGCCTCTGTAATATTGATCTACAGAGATTTTCCCCCAAAATGATATCAGCCTATCTCTGATTCCTCCCAGCCAGCTGCCTGCTCCTATTTCTGTTTATTTCAAGCAATCAGCAACTCTTTTACATTTCTACAGGCTGAGTTTCTGTGGTCCAGTCTTTCTTTTGGCCGGAAAATATACTAGCCTCATTTGACAGCAGGTCTAGCAAGCATGGTTATAATACCAATTGATGCATTCTGGTCCAGGATTTTGATCATTTCAACTCCATTTTGCTAATTGAAGACAACATTAACACAGCACTTGCAAATAAATCGTGTCCAAATACCGAATAAAGGGAGTGACGGTGTTCAAGGACTCGCTAAGCTCTGTGTATGCATTATTATTCTCAGACTCTGTGTTAATCTTCACTGCCTCCTGTGGGCACCACCTAGACTGGAGAGCTGTTATTTTGCCTGCCCAACAAGCATGCCCTTTCATTTGGTAAAACCATCTTGCCTTCCTTTTGGAAGATAAATCTTTCCTCAATCTTCATCCCTGTGATTTGAAGGAGGCTGATTCAACCTTCAACATTAGCAAGACTTGTGACCCAGATGTGGTCATTTAGGACACTGCGGTTTCCTCACTAAACTCATACCTCAGCTGCTCTTACATGTGGATTTTATTGTCAACGGGAAAAGGAAGTACTTTGTTTATTTGTTTTTCAAACAGAGTCTAAAGTGATATCATCCTGGTGTCGCTGGTTATCACTTGGCTCTCTTTGCGGCTGAGTACCCTTGCCTGAAATAAAGTCAACAAAGATAAAAGCAAAGATGTGATGAAGAGTCATCTTTACAGAACTCTTCTTGAATACCTCACTTGAACACCTACATCAGCCCATATTTAAAGCTCTTTCTACTCTTAGACTTCTCTTTATGGCAGCCAAACACTCCATTTTTTGCTTGCATTGACCTGAATTGGTTTCTACTACCCACAATGAAACCATATCATAAAGCTCATTGATTAACAGTATCACTAATTCCAAACACTGGCATCAATAACAAAGACAAAAAAGACATTATAGAACCACAAAATTTAGGGCAAGGCAGTGATCTATCTCGTGATAAATTAGTAAACACTCTGCTTTCTTAGCATTAACACCTAACATTTCATCTGTAGGGCAGCTAAGAAGCCATTTGGTGTGATATTTCCTCTTTAAGCCAACCTCTCTGATAGGGAGGTGGTATATAAATATAAGACACTGTGGTGGATACTGGTGATGAGCTGCAGAGGGAACAGATTAGGGTGACAGCTCTGAGACCTGTAGGTCAAGAGAGAGTTGCTGCCGGGATGATTGTCATTTCGTTGTATTTCATTGAGCCTTTAAACAATCCATAATTTATTGCTTGTCTTCCCCAATGTGTGTTTCCAGGGCAGAGTTAGCAACGTGGACTTTCCCGAACAACTTTATCAAGGTCTTTTATGTCTGCCCGTGAACCCCAAGGGAAGCGTTTCCTTTAGGGTCCAAACTCCAGATCCCAGGCTTTTGTTTTATAACTGATCAGTGTGGAAAATGAGGGTGGGAAAGAGTTCATTTTTAACCTCAATATCTTTGACTACATTAATACATTCAGGAACCGATACTTTTGCTGACTAGAATATTTTCCCCAATACGTGTAGACAGTTTTTAAGATCTGAGAGTCCTCTGAATTGAATAAACATCCTTCTAACTCTGATTGCTGTGCTTATTATCTGGGAGTCCTTGGAATATAAGTTCCTCTCATATAAACTAGAATAATCTTAATACACCATTTTATTGGGTGGTAGCCATTCCTAAATTAGATAGTGCTGATTAGTCTGCAAAACGCGATTTACTAGTATCAGCGTGAGCATTATAATCCAATGTAAACATAATCATCAAAAATGAGTCCAATTCTCAGGCAAAGGCTTTTAGTAATGATTTCTAAGATGTATGATTCATTAAAAAAATGTTCTCTGACTCATACATGCTATATCATGAAATTATTTGCCTGAAGTTACCGCTTGATTTATGTGTTCTTTCTGACCTCTCCCCCTCTATTTCCTACGTGAATACATCACAAGCAAATTATTGGCCATATGTTTCTATTTGTACTCAGTGCCCAGAGTGTGCACATACATAAGATGGTTCCCACGAGGGAAGAAAAATAAAGACCCTTGAGATGAATGAATCTCCTAGAGCAAAGGAAAGATGCTCTTCTCTGGAATTCAACATAGTCATGGAATCAGAGCACACAAGAAGTGATCTATCAGTACAGCCTCAAGGTCACAATTTCCAATTCAGAGAATCACCCAAGGGAGAGTTTCAGAATTAGTAAGTGCTTCTGGGACTGCAGCAGAAAGCGGTGCAGGAAGAAACACCATTTATAAAAGTGAAGAAGCTACGGTGAATACTAAATTTTTTTCTCCTTTTTGGACAAATGAGAAGTGACAATAATTATGACTTACTGGGGGTGTTTTAAAATCATTACCGCTGGTGATGATGATAAGTAAACAGCGTTGCTTAGGCAGGAGGGAGAGTTAAATAAAACAAAAACTCTAAAAGAATATAAAATAAAGAGATATAAGACAATAAAATTCTTTTCTTACAGAAAAATGAGAAAAATTAGAGCTAGGTGAGACAAAATATTAAAATTTTAGTATTCAGGTGCTTGGCAGACCAGTCAACTTTAATAAAAGCATGTTTAAGTACTTTCTCTACAACAAACATTTCTATCTATTGGGAACGTAATTTCATTTGTAAATACATAACATTAAACTAATAATAATGCTATTAATGATATGTTACCTTCAAATACAGCTTATATATATTTTTTTTTTAGTAAACTCTTAATGCCATGGTATTTGTCAGTCTGAGAGAGAACAAGAGGCTTGTCAAGACCACAAAGCAAATGAGTTAGAATTGGGATAAGAATTTATATTTCCTAAATACCCAATCAAAGCTTCTCGTATATTATTACATCTGCTCAAATAGGTTTTTACCAATTTCATAAACATTTAGTATAGAGACTTCCATCTTACTAGGCCTTATTAGTACATGCAGTTCTATCAATTTCTTAAATTCAGGATATACTTCACAAAAGCCAACTGATAATTACGTTGGTTATTATTTGTGTCCTTAGGGACAAAATGACACCAAGTGTGTTCTAAGAATACTTTCTTATTACTCTTACTTGGCAATGCAAAAATTTATAAAATTAGAAACAGTTTGGCTTAATTTGTGGTAAGATTGTGTGATATATGTGAAATATCGGAATTCTGTTTCATTTAATCAAAACAGCGGTGGAGCTTTGGTTGGGTAAGTTTCAGGGTATCTTGAGTGCAAAGCAAGAGTTGCCATGTTGCTTTGAGATTGAGACTTAGAAGAGTTGCAAGCACGTGATCACATAGAAAACATAGAGGTAGACAGTTGAAATTAGTCTACAAGATTGGGGATATTCCGGGAATTCCATATTTTAGACACGGAACTAACAGCTACCTCCATGCTAGTTATAACTGCCAGTGTTGATGTACTAAAAGTGCTACTTTGCCCTGAAAGTGGCTAACCTTATAAAATCTCCAGTGAGCTTATAGATAGAACTTTATTCTCTAGCTAAGTGGTGGTATAATTTTTCTCTTCCTTTCCAATTATTCAACTTAGGTAACTTGGAATACAGTTATCCTACATTGTTGTGACACTGTTCAGTTTATCAACAAATCTGCTAAAATAATTACTTATGTATCTTATTAATTTTTTACTGCTATCTATTCTTTTTCAAATGCATTATTCTACTATTCTTTCCATTAAAACTCATCTCTTTCTCATCTGAATAATTTCTCCAGCTGTCCAGATCCATCTGTATTTTTGATCAAGCTGATTTATTATCTCTAGCTTCTAGCATTTCATTATTACAGATTTGGATGTGCGCTCGTTTACATTTTCCACTGACTGCTTAATGAATATGTTGAATAATACCAATGCACATTCTGATCTCTGGGGACCTTCCTTGATACTTCTATCCTTCAATGAGGCATAAAATAAGTGAAGTTTTCTATTTGCCGAGCTAATTTGTATATTCTCATTGTACTGTTATTTGTATGCAATAAAACCTTAAGTAATGAAATCCTCAATTAACTAGGTTTTTTTTTCAACTTAACTTTTAAAATGAAGAAATTAATGGCAACATGGTAGCTAGCAGGTATTTTTACAAAACCATCACTTTGCAGAGTCCTAGCTCAATTTTGCTTCAGTTCAGTGTCTTCTGTCTCCCATAGCTACAGTGAGAAAGTTTTAAATAATTAAGACTTGGGTACAGCAATATCCTCAGGCAAGTTATTAGGAAAATATGTCACAGACCATACAGTCAACTGAAGAGAATTGGACCCACTGAGGTCATGTGGAGGATGCTATTTCAGGTAACATCCCATCCCCCACCTCCAGGCATATACACATATATGCCCAGAGAGAAGAATCAGTAAATCTTTCAAGCAAACAAAAAATTATGGAGACCCAGATCCCCCTCTCTTTATGATAAGATAAGGTGAGCTTTCTTGCTTAACTTAAAACAGCTAATCTCTGATTCTTAAATTTCTGGTTTCGAATACAAACTTTTGTACACATTTCTGCTGATATATCATAATACGCCTGGGCACGCAGTCCCTTTCATCTAATGTGTTAAAAAGTTGTACCTCAGTCAACTCCATGGCAGTCTGGCTGTATATAATTCTAAATCTATCTTTTCTTCAGAATAAAGGACTGAGCTAAAAGTGAGTCATTGACAGTGTGATGGCCAGGCTCAGTATTACACTGAAGTCTTCCTGCTTCCTCAGGTATAGAGGTTGCTGCTTCCTATGTACCACTTTGCCTCCCCAGGTAAACATCCAGGCAGTGCCCCAACTTTGCAGTCTCTGATCTCGGGCCTTCATCTTTACTGCCTATTCCCATACAAGTTTTTTTTTGTTTAAGTTTTATTTATTTATTCATGAGAGACACACAGAGAGAGGCAGAGACACAGGCAGAGGGAGAAGCAGACTCCTTGTGGGGAGCCCGATGAGAGACTCCATCCCAGGACCCTGGAGTCATGCCCTGAGCTGAAGGCAGATGCTCAACCACTGAGCCCCCCAGGTGCCCCTCCCTTAGAAGCTTTAAATCCTAGCTATGATTGAGAAACTTGGCCAATCAGATTATCAAGGGACATTAGCAAGCAGGACTTGTTGGGAATGATCATAGATTAAGTTCAGAGTAAGACAGACTGATACCTAAAACACAAAATTAACCATCAAATGTGATTTTCATTGTAATAAGCATAGATATGAGGTGTAAGTGATGATGATTTCCTAGATGGAGAAAATAGCATGAAAAATAAAAGATAAGGAAGCTAATACATGTTGGCCAACTTATATGGAATTAAAAGTTAGAATAAAAAAAGGAGATGTTAAAAGGTCACCTAAAATTTCAATTATAAAATCCAGCTCTACTATGGATTATCATGTAAAAAAATAAATTGCCTGTTACATCATTTTAAAGATGGTAATTATAAATCTTGAATTATTCCTAGAGTTTAAATGCAAAAGTAGGTATAAAGCCTCTATCAAAGTGGCTTGTTCATAATAGATAAGTACCCATAAATTTTAGCTACATGCTCCTTTCTATCAGAGGGCAATCTTTAGTAGCTATTTCTCCAAATATTTAAACAAATTAAAGCATAATATGAGGAAAGCATGATGTGCAGAGTGACCTAGATTCCAAAGAACTAGGAAAACTATAGTTAAGTCTAAAATCACAGGAGAGAATATCGATAATACGTTATTTCATTGAACCTACCATAGTAGAAACATGGTGGCAGACATCTACCAGAAGCATTTTTCCAGGCACGGTATAACACCAGCTGATACAGGTTACTATGGGGTTACCTTACTTTTATTTTATTTAAGAAATATCTATCTATCTATCTATCTATCTATCTATCTATCTATCTATCTATCTATCTATTTTTAAGTTCTTTGAAATGTTGAGGTCTCTTAAAATTGTCATAGGCCAACCAGGGGACAGTTGCCTGGACTTGGGGAACCCTAACTGTTATTTCTGGTGCTGTGACTGGACAATCACGGTCCCTCTATTTCAAATCAACAGGATATTTCAGAACCTCTGAAGAAAATATGGTTTCTCGTTGTTACCTACGAATATTCTGTGCCTTCTTCTGGAAAGTTAAAGAGAGAAAAAAAAAATCAAATCTGCAGACCATAAATAAGTGGTATAGAGCAACACTCTGGAGACAAAAGTAAAGAACTTTTCAGAGAAATTATACATCACTGTGTCACCAATACCTTTGATGTCATAAGAGATGTTATTCTGAGGAAAATACAGAGATTGACAATTCTGAAATTCAAAACAGCCAGACTCTGAATGAAAGAATTTTTAGGAATATCTTATTCAAATTATTTCTCAAAAATATTTCTCTTATATTTTCTTTTAAATGTATATACAAGTGATACACAAAGGGAAAAGATAACATATTAAAAAAATTAAGAGGCAATGTAAAGGGACTCATTTCCTTATATTGGGATTTAGATTCCTTAGATGACTCATAGAAGAGTAATTGTGGGATTATACAGCTCCATTTGCTTATATATTTTTGATATTTTATGACCACATCCCAAATAGTGGTCTGCTCTGTGGAAAGCATGACTGGTTTAGCTCTTTTTGTGCAAATAAAAATGCGCAAGGATACTCTTTTTTGTAGTCTGGGGAAATGCAAAGTTACCTCAAAGATGAGGATATTTTTATTTTAAAAAAAAAGTAACATAGTAATCTCACTCTTAAAAACTTTTGAAGTAATATAAAATAAGTCTGCCAGGCAAAGATAAAGCTGGAAAAAAATCAGAAGAAAATGATTTATATGGCCAAGCATATAGATTAAATGAAAATACAGAGATGCTTAAGTCCAAATTTTCTCAATTGTGGCCTCCATTTTGCACCTGCAGTGTGTGGGCACAATTCAAGCGAGATAACATCTGGCATAGTGTAAATGCAGTAATCAACAATTGCAGAAGCATTTAAATTGTGGCTGTACTTATAGGAAAGAGAGAAAAGGCAATTAGGAAGATGTGAGTCTAAGATAGGTTTAAACTCACAATTTCCACTGAACTCATTCTTCAGATGAAAGACCAGAAGCAAGAAGCAGGGCTGCACAGGATCTCAGAGGGAACGTGAGGTCACAAGCTCAAGTCTTTCAGTCATGGAGTGGTGGAGGGAGGTGGGCTTTGGAGATGATTAGATCTGGTTCCTCATTCCAGCCTCAGCACTTCCTAGGCTTAGGGAGTTGACACAATTACTTAAACTTTGCATCACGTGTCTCTCACTCATAAAATGAAAATAATAGAATAGAAAGACTGTGGGTTTATAGTGAGAATTATAGTAGAATGCTGTAAAATAGGAAGCATCCTGAATGGTAGTTTCCTTTCTCAACCTTCTTTTCACGTTCTCATTTCTTCCCTGCATCTTATATATAAGGGTGATAACTTTTATGTATTTAACTTGGCTAAATGTTCTTCAATTTGACTTATACATTCACGTACTTCATACCTTGAAAAATTACAAATCATTCATTCATTCTGAACCATGTATTAGTAGCCTCTCAGGTACAAATTAATATGCTATGTGCAAGGATTGCAACTGTGAGCACGAAGAGACAAGGACCCTTGTTTCATATAATCTACTGAATGAGACAGATATTAATCAGACACACATAAAAATAAAGTGACATCACAAATGTGATCACCACCATGAATAAGGGATATTTCTTGACATGAAAGGATGCAAAAGTCAAGAAAGTCAGGAAAATAGTTATTAAACTGAAGGAGGAAGAGAAAATATCTAAGCAAAAGGCAAGTGAAGAACATGCAGGCAATAAGAACAACAAAAATGACAACATGAGAAAGGCTTTTTTTTTTTTTAGCAAAAAAGGCGTTTTATATATGAAATCAAGAGAATGTGTTTGGTATTAAACCAATGATATGAATAAAATATTTAAGACCTGAAAAATTTAGAGATGTCTTTACCAGGTTATGGGGAAAGAATAGTAGGGCTCTCCACACAGGGTTGAAGTCATGAGTAAAGTTCAAAAACGTGTTTGCAATTTTGTGACAATGGAAATATTCCTTAAAACTGGTAAATTGTGACAATAATGAACATTTTGAGGGCAATCAGATGAATTTGATTCACAATGATATCTCCAAGGTCTAAACTTGAGGGAGATTTAAAACAAAGCATGAGTGGGAATACTAGAATTTGTAATGACAGATGATCCCACATACACTCTTCCTCCTCCTCACTAGTCCTACTTTTCTATGTATTTAGTTCCACTGGTGTCAGAGAATAGGAAAAAGAAGAGTTTCACTTCTAAGCTGGATGGAACTATCATTTCTGAGAGACTGTGCACAAATACAATAGAATAGGTTATATATGTATGTGTGTAAGTTTGTGCATGCCTATTTATAGAATACTGGTGTAAGAGAAATAAAGCTATCAAGAAACAGTCCAAATTCTGAGCTAGAGGATGGATATTTCACAAGGTTACAAATTGTAAGAGAAGGATGAAAGTGATTGTATCGCAGACCTCTGGGGTGAACACCATAAATTAATGTCCTTCATCTAATCATTTATGTATTTATCCACTCGCTTATCCATTCATTCTATTTGCCATATAGACCGTCGAGAGCATATCATGCACGAGAAGTTTGTCAGTCATGGAGCTGCACCAAAACGAGAGTCATCATGTCCTTAGACCCCGTAGAATGTACAGTTTTTTTCATGGAATATAGACAATCACAGAAGTAATTACCACGCTTAGTGTAGGAAACAAAGAATGCAACGAGATCAGAAAGTAGGGCATAATGATCTAGGGTTGGGGGAGGAAGACAGTGAGAAAAACTTCTCAGAAGTAACTTTAAGCCAAGTTCTTACCAAGGAATGGGAAATAGTCAAAATTTGGAGGATAGGTGGTAGGCCTCTTCATGCAAAGCTATAGCATGTAGAGAGGAAGCCTGTAGCCTCAGCAAAGAAGTTCAATATGGGTAGAACATGAAAGTACAAGTTGGAATATGACAAACTTGAAGATGGAAAGGAAAGTTAGAGCTAGAAGGTAGAGATTCCCATGCCGCAAATTAAGAAGTTGGATGTATAGTCAAAGCAACCGTTTGTTTTGTATCTGAGAAATGGTTCCGCAAGCGCACATCATGATCAGAGTTGCATTTTTGTTTGTTATAGTTTAAAGATACTTTAAAAGAAAATTTACATGGATAAGATTTTTAGGAGAAAAGAAACAATGGACACAGAGATATCGATTGGTTTTAGTGGAATTGGAGAAAACAAAATAATTAGGAGGTATGTTGAAATCACTGTCTGAAAGTCAGCCTAATTGATTTGGTATGGGGTTGGAAAGAATGATTCCAAGTTTTTGACTGTAGTAACCCAGGATGTTGTAGTACCAAATACAGAGAAAGGGAATAATTACGGAAGAGACAGTTAGGAGAAGGCATAATAAGCGTTGCTTAGGTGGAGTTTGAGGTGTCAATCAGACATCAAGTGGAAATTTCTAGTGAATAGTTAAGTATAGGGATCAGGAATTGAGGAGAAAAGTCTGGTGTGGAGTTAAAATAGAGAGAAAAATAGCCATTAATGAGATAGTGTTCACAGCCTTTCCTCTGAAAGATGCAGCTTTGCAATGGCTTCCTAATGCTGAATCCCGACATTAGATCAATCCTGTCTACAGCAAATATTGCAGGCTGTTTCAATGAGCTTCTCTTCCGCTAACTTAGAGGATGGAAAGGTAAAATTTCATTTTTCACACTCTTGAAGCTAAGTTTTCAAAAGTGACAATCTTCACCAACCAGGTTCCCATGTAAGACTTGGGAGGCAGAACTAAAATTATAGGGCAGAGGCCATGTGGTTTCCCTAGCAAGCAAAATTAAAAAAAAAAAAAATCCCTTTTCCTTCTCTCTTTTCAATTTTCCCTTCCCCTCCCTCTGCCCTCTCCACTTCTGTCACCTCCTCTTTCTTCTTTCCCTCTTTTTTGTCTTCATCTTAGTCTTCTTTTTTAATAACAACTATAAAAGGATCTGTGCTCTCTAGCCTATGCAGGATGTCAGATGGAATATTTCTGTTGTGTGGTTGGATAGTTGCCTACTGACATTGCTTCTGGAAGTTCAGCATGTAAATTTAATGTCTAAACAATAATATCTTTAAATATATTCTTTATTTCCCTCCTTCTATTTTAGTTACGAGAAGATGGTATTGTCAGCCATTAAAAATCCTTTACTAGCTAGAACTAATTAGGTTTTGCTGGAGTCATTACTGGGTACACATTTTGCAGAGCTCAGTGCAAAATAAAAATGTTGAGACTCCTTATTAAAAAAAAAATATGAAGAATTTCAAGACGTCAACCATAGAGCACTAAATCAAACAGTGGGAGCTTCTAAGCCCATAACCCTGTGCACCTGCATACTTCACACACCCATGAAATCAATCCCAACTGGAATATTAAAAATATATATATATTTTTTGTCCGTTGATGGAGACAGAAGGTCCATTCTGGAAGCAGGTATTTTCAGGCTCCACTACCCTGTAGCTTTACCAACTATAATAGTTGATAGTTACTGGGTCAGCAAAAAAGAGTAAGATAATCATTCCTTAGCTAATCACCAGCACACCAACAAGTGTCACATGCTATTTCACCATTGGTCTAAATTGGCACAGGCTCCCTCCGAACTGAAGGAAATAATCGGAAAATATCAGGAAATAATTGTGTGCTCACTGATGTACATCTGCACAAGTCACAAGAAGTGCTGGGAATTCCCAGGACTCCTAATGCCAGACTAGAGACTTCACTATCAAACTTATCAGAAGGACATGTCTTCTGCAGTCAGAAAAACACAAAAGGTGAAGACAAGGTGGAAAGAGTTGAGCTGTGTGTGCCTCGCGCCCCTTTCCTTAACTCCATAATCTGATGATTCCCTTTTTAGAGGAAAGGAAGGAGCAAGAAGATTGAGGTAAGTCTAGAGCATTATTCTATGGGAAACTCATTCATATGGAAACTAAATGCCATCAGAAATGAGATTGCTTGTCAAAACCCCTTTACCTCCAGGATCCTTCTATCAGCACTGTTCTTGGAAGTCTCCAGGGCACCAGGAATGATAAGAAGCGCGTATTGTCTGAGAGCAACAGCAACATTTCTATGTGAACCTGATGTCCAGCTGTCATCAGTAAGATACCTATGTGCTCAGAACCCTGAACATTCAGGAAGCCCATTCATGGGCTGTGTAATATGAAATGGCATCTTAAATACTTATATTTTCAAGTCGCCTTCCCAGAAGAAGCATTGAAAAACTGTTTTTTTGTTCATTTTCTGTGAAGTGTTGGTGGCAGGGAGAAGGCTGGAGTTTACCCATTACTGTTGATTTTAATTTTGCAGATATTTGACATTTTGTTTATATAATCTAAACTCATCCTAACAGTAGTTAAAATGTGTTTATTAACATAAAACTACTTTAGACAAAAATATAGAATAGCAGTGTGTAACAAAGCCACGGATAAGTTATTTATTACTATTTGATGTTTCAGACCATCTACACCATTCTCTTCATTGATGGAGCACATATAAGCCCCCCAAATGTTGTCTCTTATGGAGACTCAAGTGCTGGAATTTGACATAGCTACGCATTTGAGTAGTATATGAGGGTGGTAGTAATAGCACTTGACACGATTTCAGGAGATTTAGGGTTTATTTGGTTCGGTCTCTAGATGTGTGACCTTTAAAAGTCACATAATGTCCCATCAAACTGTTCTAATGTTTTATTCAGGGTCACTTTATTCCTGACTTGCTCTGATCTTTATGTAGTTGGTTGTTTCAGCACAGATTACAGACTTCCAAAGATTTTGTCTTTTTCTCTTTTACTTCCACTCTCAGTCACATGTAGGATTTCAATGCAAACTCCTTGAAAAGGAGTTTCCTAATATTTTCATGCTTATATGCTACCTAAATTAAAAAGAAATTGTAAGAGTAATTGTGTGTTAGATTACCTATCACACTTGCCACAAATTGGATTTAATTCTAACTCACCAGGACTCATTTTAAGGATATGAATATAAATATATTTTAATGGAGAGAATAGGAAAGCAGGAATTTAACACAAGGAATAGACAAATAGCAGATTGTAGGACTCAACTGCAACTAGAAGTAGCTAGGACACTTTACTTATAAGATGTCCAACCATCGATTACTAATTTTTGTCTTAATATTTCCACATATTTTGTTAAAAAATTATTAACTAAAACTCTAAAATAGCCTTTACTTTAAAACTAATGATAGAAAAAATCCTATATAAAGATATAACTGGGTTGTGCTTCATAGAGAAAAAGAAAATATTCATATTGCCATTATTTGCCTATCGTATTATCTTATATATAGTGAATTATTCGTATTGCTGACAATTTAAAAAGCTTCTATAATTTTATTTCTGTTAATTTTACTAACAACACAGTTGGTAATTCTCTAACTGAAAAGGTTTTTTTTTCCTTTAAATTTTTTGTGTTTTAAGATATAGTAAATTATGGTAAATTATTTTTTCCAGTTTTGGACTAATTCACAGACGTCAAGTAGTCAAAATAGAAGACGTGTTTACCAAGAGAGAGATCAGGTAACTGATATACTAAAGGTCTTGTCAGAGCACTTACCACTAGGAGCTAAACCCTCAAAACACAAACCCTTAAAAATTCAGCTTCTGAGAACCAAGTACATAGTCATTATGTTCATGTGAATTTATAACAAAAAAATAGTAGGGCTTGATCAACAGACTCAAAACACAGAACGCTGCTAAACATTTGTAATACTTCAAAAACATTTAAAAAATAATAATCCTATTTATATATAATTACCTCATCATCCAGATATGTATAATTTTAACAAATGAGCATAGGAGGAATGCGATCTATCAGCAAAGTATTATAATTAAAAATACCCTAATGATGGAAGTGAAATATCCTTATTATACCAAAAATATCAAAGAATATATAGTTTTAGCCTGAGATTCTTACTGGCAGGAATCTAAGCCCTAGAAAAGATGCATTTCCCCAAAAGATAGGTGATTTTCTGTTAAAGGTGGAAAAGAAGCAGTGTGCAAAGAGAATGTAGAAATACACAAAATTGTCCAAATGAAACTTACCTGCTTTATACTGATTAATCCACAGATTTGTTATAATTTTCACAATGTTTATAATTATATATTTATAATTTTTATTAATAGTCTTATTAATTAACTATTTGCAATAGTTGCCAAGATATGATTAAAATCTTGATTCTTGGGTTATCCCAGGGTATGCAGAAAAAAGGTATTCTGTTCTCCCCTTCCTGTTGCAGTGACAACAGGCTATTCCAATATGGCTCATTTTTTTGGAAGTAGTCGTAAGAAGAACTCTAAAATTCAGTGCTTTGTCTTATATTTTAATTCCAAAAAATTAATTAATTTACAAAGCGCATTTTATGACAAACTACCGTTAAGATACAAGTATTTTGCAGTGTGGCAACGTCTTAGATGTATATTCCTTCAAATTGTCATTAAAAACTTGATGTTTTTACACTTATAAAACATTTCTTTTTATTTTTTAATATTACTGCATTTTTTTTAAGAAAAGATCTTATTTGCTTATTTGAGAGAGAGAGAGTGAATGAGAGAAAGCAAGCGTAAGCGAGGTGAGGGGGAGAAGGTAGAAAGAAGGGAGTGGGAGACCCTTTGAGATCCCAGGACCCCTGAGATCATTACTTGAGCCAAAGGCAGACACTTAAAGAACAACTGAGCCACTCGGGCACCCCATATTCTTAATGAACTATAGACCCTGTCTCTTTTGAAGTTTTGTCAAATTCTTTTCCCACTAAAGTGAATTTATTTTGACTGAATTTCTTGTGATATTTGTAAGGTTGGTTTTATTTTATTTATTTATTTTTTAAATTTTATTTATTTTATTTTTATTTTTTTTTTGTAAGGTTGGTTATTTGTAAGGTTGGTTTTATTTTATTTTATTTATTTTTTTAAATTTTATTTATTTTATTTTTATTTTTTTGTAAGCTTGGTTTTAAATAACATTTTTGCCTCCCACATGGAGAGTCGGTTTGGGGTTGACATTTTCATTCATTTGCAAAATATTGACTTTATGTGCTTATCTTTCAAGCAAATTTAGGTGAAAGGGTATGATATCAATATTAAGGGATGCCTTCTTCAATCAGCGGCTTGCCCTCTCTGGACAATGTGTTATGTCATTGCAATCTGGCCAGTGACCTAAGAGCAGAGCAGCTGTTTAATCATTCACAGTCCCCTTCTGTGCACTGGCAACTGTCACAGGTCCTATAAGGTGACAGGACTTTATTCTAAGTAGATTGTTGTATAATAAGAAATACTAGTCAGGTTCTGTAGCATCGACATAGGAAATGTTGGTATGTATGAGGAAGAGGGCCTACTATGTGTTTTCTTAGGCTCCCATTTAAAATTCTTAGCAGCTGTTTGAGGGAGATTATTAGTCTCATTCTACAGAGGTGGAAACTGAAGTTGAGAGGTTGAGAAAATTATTGCCTGTCAAAGACAAGCCTATAGGCAGGTGCTCCCGTTGGTCTGATTCTAGGTCAAACCCAAGGGTGGATGATGTGGTTTATGTATACAATGGAATATTACTCAGCCATTAGAAACGACAAATACCCACCATTTGCTTCAACGTGGATGGAACTGGAGGGTATTATGCTGAGTGAAGTAAGTCAATCGGAGAAGGACAAGCAGTGTACGTTCTCATTCATTTGGGGAATATAAATAATAGTGAAAGGGAATATAAGGGAAGGGAGAAGAAATGTGTGGGAAATATCAGGAAGGGAGACAGAACATAAAGACTCCTAACTCGGGGAAACGAACTAGGGGTGGTGGAAGGGGAGGAGGGCGGGGGATGGGGGGGGGAATGGGTGACGGGCACTGAGGGGGGCACTTGACGGGATGAGCACTGGGTGTTTTTCTGTATGTTGGTAAATTGAACACCAAAAAAAATTAATTTATTAAAAAAAAAAAAAACCAAGGGTGGTGGGAAGATGTAAAGTCTCTTGAATAAACAGCGGGATGATAGGACCACCACAACAAAAAAGTGTAGTCTTCCCATTTCCGGTAATAAAATCAATGTTTTCTCAACTTGTTCCCAGTATTTTAGTAAAAGATTTACTTACGAATCTCAAGCAATTTCAATGAAGGCCCAACTGATTCAGAAATTTTTATCTCAGCACTAAATAACGAAAGTCCTAAAAAGCAATTTTAGAATCACATTGATATAGTACTGGCGCCATTATGTTTACAGGCTGATGGGGTCTGAAACTAGGTATTTTGGTGGATAGCAGTACTTTTCACCAATCGCATGAAACTAATCATCAGGTTTTAAGTTAACCTGAAAACTCACCCAGACGTCTGCCATGTAAAAAGGAAAAAGGCACAAATCAAGGGAAAATTGGGGCTGAGTTAGTAACAGACTTATCTTTGAATTGTCTAATTTAGTTGAGTTGCACCTTCGCGTACTTTTCAGCAGTACAGCTTTTTGAAGTGAATTTCCTCTTCGGCCAAGAAAAAAGTAAATGAGTAGATGAATAAAGGAAAAATGAGGTACAGGAAATATATGAAAACTTTCTAATATATCTTCCATCTACCAGGCACAGCATAGTTATTTTGTAGTTAACTATTCCCCCAATCCTTAAAGCCACGGCAAGATTTATTGCTGAATACTGAAGATGAAATAATACTTGATGTTACACAAAATATCATATATTGTAGGTATCAAATTACTGTCATTTAAATAAATTGTAAATCAGCCTTCTTCCTCAGATGGGGATTTAGCTGCTGTAAATCACTAGGATCTTCCTGCTTTTCCACGGAGCCATTATTGTATTTTATATTCTAACAATTATCATGTGACTCCTCTTCAAAATAATAAAGAACCACAGAGGAAATCCTCTGGGGGTTTCCCAGAGGCAAAGTATTTCTATTTTTCCCTTCTGAGGCCACATGATGATTCCTCATAGCACAAGTCAGTGAGCTTTTCCTTAAATGGTGAGGCAGTGAACATTTTAGGATTTTTTCAGCCACAGGGACTCTGTCACAATTATGAAATGCAACCGTTGCAGCTGGAATGCAGCTACGAATAATAACTAACCAAATGGTGTGGCTGGAATCCAATGAAATTTTATTTACAGAAACAGGAAAGAATTTACCCATTGATTCTAGTTTGCCTACTCCTGTCATGTACAGTAGCTTCATCATACCTTCCAACTGGCCAGAGTACCGCACTGGAAGTTTTTCTCACTCTCCAAATTTGCCGGCTGCCAACAATTTGCCTTCCTCTCCTTTTGATATGAAATTCTCTTCATATTGATATCCCGGTCATTCTTCAAATCCCATCTGAAATTCACCTCATCAAGCACTTTCAATAAGCATATCATGTGTATATTGGAATATCATGAACTATTCCATTCATTAGGCCATCTTTTCTCTTGGTGACTTATAGTGTTTGTTATTTTTGCACTTGGAATCCTTTCTTTAAGGATTAAAGAAAAAAACAACCTAATTTTAAAAATGGGCAAAGAAAGTAAATAGACATTTTTCCAAAGAAGACATATGAGTGACCAACAGGTACATAAAAAGATCACTCTCTCTAATAATCTGAGAAATGCAAATCAAAAGCACGATGAGATATCACCTCATTAGAGGTGTTATCTGTTAGAGTGGCTGGTATCGAACGATAAACACTGAGTGTTGGTGAGGCTTTGGAGAAAAGAGAACCCTTGTGCACTGTTGATAGAAATGCCAATTGGTGTAGTCATTATGGAAAACAGTAAGGAAGGTCTTCAAAAAAAAGAACTACCAAATGATTCAATAATCCCATTTCTGTATGTTTGTCCAAAGGAAATGAAGTCATTTATGTCTTCATGACATGAAATCATGAAGTCATGTCTCTTAGAAAGAGACATCTACACTCTGGTGTTTATTGCAGTGATATTTACAATAGCCAAAGGTGGAAGCAACCCAAGTGTTCATCAAGATGAATGGACAATGATGAGAGAGATACATATATATAATTATTATATTTCACTATTTCACTAATATATTAATATTAATATGTTATATTTTAATATTGAAATAATATATAATGAAATAAATTATTCAAATAATATATATGGAAATATAAATAAAATATTATTCAGCAATAATAAAAGAAGGAAAAAAATTTTTTTTTAAATTAAAAAAGAAATAAAAGAAGGAAGTTCTGTCTTTTGTGACAGCATGCATGAACCTACCGGGCGTTAGGCTAGGTGAACTGAGTCAGACAGACAAAGGCAAATACTATATGTTTTCACTCATACGTGGAACCTAAAAGAGCAAAGCTCATAGAAATAGCTAAAGGGTTGTTGTTAGAGGCAGAAGGATGGGAGAAATGGGAAGATATTGGTCAAAGGATACAAACTCCCAGCCATAAGATGAGTGAGATCTGAGGATATAATGGTGACTGTAATTAACGGTACTATATTGTATATACTTGAAAGCTGTTAAGAGAGCACATCTTAATTGGAGAAGGACAAACATTATATGGTCTCATCATTTGGGGAATATAAATAATAGTGAAAGGGAATAGAGGGGAAGGGAGAAAAAATGAGTGGGAAATATCAGAAAGGGAGACAGAACATAAAGACTCTTAACTCTGGGAAACGAACTAGGGGTGGTGGAAAGGGAGGAGAGAAGGGGGTGGGGGTGACTGGGAGGCGGTCACTGAGGGGGGCATTTGACAGAATGAGCACTGGGTGTTATTCTGTATGTTGGCAAATTGAACACCAATAAAAAATAAATTTATTATTAAAAAAGAAAAAAAGAGAGCACATCTTATCACGACACATACACCAAAATCTAAATTATCTGAGGGGTTGGAGGTGTTAACTAATCTTACTGTCATGATCATTTTGCAATGTACGCATGTGTCTAATAACCATATCGTATACCTTAAACTCATATATGTTACATGTAAATAATGTCTAATGAAGCTGGGTGGGGGAATGTAAAGGAAACCAAGCATATGGTATGATCCTCTCATTTGGGAAACATAAAAATCGGGATCCTGGGTGGCTCATGGGATCCTGGGTGGCTCAGCGGTTTAGCACCTGCCTTCGGCCCAGGGCATGATCCTGGAGTCCTGGGATAGAGTCCCATGTCGGGCTTCCTGCATGGAGCCTACTTCTCCCTCTGCCTGTATCTCTGCCTCTCTCTCTCTCTCTCTGTGTGTCTCTCATGAATAAATAAATAAAATATTAAAAAAAACATAAAAATCAGAGAGGCTAAGTAACTTTCCATGACCAAATGAGGAAAAAGCAATAGTAAAGCCCAGCTCTTTAACATTCTACTTTAGTGATCTTTATCAAGGCTGTAAAAATCTTAGCATTACATAAGAATTCCCAAGAAGATATAACTCAACGTTCCATCAAGTACAAAAAGTCCCTCTATCGGTTCACTAGAAATTAATATCCATTTTCAATAGTTCCAATCACAGGGAAATAACTACTGACATGCTTCTACTTAAAAATAACTTAGTTTCCAAAAGGACCTTTGTGAGTCCATTTCCTGTTAAACCGAAATGACACACTCAAATTCTTTGCTAACGTATGCAGAGTTGATGGAATGGTGATCTGGTGAGAGCCTTTGTTCTTATTAACAAAAATTGTGAGTAGAAAGTAAAATGAGAAGCTTCATTACCTCCTATGGAGACATGTTTGTGGTTGGACAGGTATAATTGTGATTTCTCATATTGAGTAAAACCATACTTGCTGTAATATTTACTCACTTGCTTTGCTCTACAGATTTACTTTCACAGAGTCTTATCCCACTTTTAGATGACAAATATTCACATATTTGAGAAATTTTGTCATGTATCCTCTAATATATTTTTTCCAAATTAAACAGCACCAAGTGTAGGAGAACACTTCTAAAAACTGGCATGTATGTATGTCATTCTTTAAAAAAAAAATAGTGGTTTTCACAGTGGCAAGTGGTCTGAGCAGCACAGGATAGAGTTAGCCTCTTGTCTTCCACAATTTGTAAGCCGGGATTCTCTTAATACAGATCGATTGCATTAAAGATACTTTCCTTTGCTCAATGGTTGTAGTTTACATATATTCCTCACCCTTTAAGTAGATTTCAGTAAGTTAAAATCAGAAATAACTCAGTTCTATTTCATAACTGATTCAGAAACGATTTCATCTTATTTCCTAGTCAGGTGTGCATTCAACAGATCCTTGAAATTCATGCTATAATGTGGACTTCTAAGTTTTATGATTTAACCTCATTTGCTGTCACTGATAACGCTATGTGGCTGGAGGTCTTTGGGTTTAATTTCCTAAATCACTGGACCACTCTTCAATAAAGAAAAATTCTTTTATGAGTGTTAAAGTCCCTGGAAAAGAAAGTTCAAAAACAAATGTTCTTTTTTGAAGGTTTCACAGTAATGTCAAAAACAGGACAAGGCGGCATGCATTAGGATTTATATTTCACAAGCTTTTGCTAGGATAAGCATTCTCTAGAAGGAACTCTAAGGGTTCTGAAGGTTGAGGCTGCACTGCGCTTGCTTTTACACATAGTCATGGACCAAAACTCACCATTTATGATCTAAAGTTCTGAGAACAGTCTCCAAGGCTGAGGATCAGCTGTGAGAGAAGCTTAAATGTATCAGTAAGTCTCTACCCAAGCTCCGTCTAATTTATTACATATAAAGTCAGCATTTTGCTGAGTTTACGTAAATAGCTTTAATCTGTTTCAGCTATTTTAAGTATATTCCTATTTATAAATATAATAGATGAAAATAAACATAAATATTAAAAATATCATTTTGAGAGAATGAAAGGGGGCAATTACGCGGACAGATACATGTTTAGGTGAAACCTAAAGAAATAAAAAAACCCAAAATTGGAGAATATGGGAAAAGTATCTTATTCTATCAATGACACAGGACTTTCTTACCAAACCATTTCTTTCTCTCTCTCTCTTTTTAAAGGTTTTACTTATTTATTCATGAGAGACACAGAGAGAGAGGCAGAGACACAGGCAGAGGTAGAAGCAGGCTCCTTGCAGGGAGCCCAACATGGGACTCGATCTCGGGACCTCGGGGTCACACCCTGGGCTGAAGGCAGGTGCTAAACTGCTGAGCCACCCAGGGATCCTCCCTAACAAACCACTTCACTGGAGATCCAGAAATAAGCGTAGTTTCCCAAGCGTCCTAAATGAGTGTGATGCAGGCCAGAGCCATCGCATCAGGGCTCTTATCTATAGGACCCGCAGATTAAACTCATTTGTAAGCCTCAATTCTGACCTTCTAGTCCCATCGTGAGTGGTTCATGGCTTGTTTCGAACAGTAGTGCCCAAGTACCCGTGAGCTGGACAAAGGCTTCCAGCATGAGCTTAGGTTTCAAAATGGATGTGACTGAAGCAGTGGCTGCAATGGTCACACAGCAACAATCCTGTAATTTGGGATTCTGGAGTTTGATGATCTCAGTTGTATGTCAGTCATCTACCTCTTTACAACAGAGACCTATCCACACCATAATGTGTGTGAGAGGGGAGGAGAGTAAGAACGAATAAGAAGAGGTAGGGGGAATCATGTAATTGTTAATCTACGTTGGTTTGAGAGAATATCACCACTTTGGGTTCAAGGGACAAAAATGTACATGCTATTATATAAATATGGCATTTCAAGGACTGTATATTTCAGTGGACAATTGTTTGGACTCCAGGAAAAAAAAAAGATATTAATTAACTACGTGGTATCACTGAACAAGCACACACACATGCACACACACACATTCACACTCATTCACTCCAACAATGAGAGAAACTATAGAAAGACCCATACATAAAATAAAAAAAAAATATATTGAAACGTAGTTCCAAGACCTTACTCTTAGAGTCTTTTGCTATATATAAATATAGGGACAACAACAGCCAAACTGTGGAAGGAGCCTCAGTGTCCATCGAAAGATGAATGGATAAAGAAGATGTGGTTTATGTATACAATGGAATATTACTCAGCCATTAGAAACGACAAATACCCACCATTTGCTTCAACGTGAATGGACCTAGAGGGTATTATGCTGAGTGAAATAAGTCAATCGGAGAAGGACAAACATTATATGGTCTCATTCATTTGGGGAATATAAAAAATAGTGAAAGGGAATAAAAGGGAAAGGAGAAAAAATGAGTGGAAAATATCAGAAAGGGAGACAGAACATGAGAGACTCCTAACTCTGGGAAACGAACTAGGGGTGGTGGAAGGGGAGGAGGGCGGGGGATGGGGGTGACTGGGTGACGGGCACTGAGGGGGGCACTTGACGGGATGAGCACTGGGTGTTATTCTGTATGTTGGCAAATTGAACGCCAATAAAAAATAAATTTATATATAAAAAAAGAAATGACAAATACCCACCATTTGCTTCACTGTGGATAGATGCGGAGGGTATTATGCTAAGTGAAGTAAGTCAATTGGAGAAGGACAAACCTTATATGGTTTCACTCATACGGCAAATATAAAAAATAGTGAAAGGAATTATAGGGGAAAGGAGAGAAAATGAGTGGGAAATATCAGTGAGGGTGACAGAACACGAGAGACTCCTAACTCTGGGAAAGGAACAAGGGGTAGTGGAAGGGGAGGTGAGTGAGGGGATGGGGTGACTGGGTGATGGGCACTGATGGGGGCACTTGAGCTGATGAGCATTGGGTGTTATACTATATGTTGGCAAATCAAACTTCAATAAAAATATATTTAAAAATAAAAAACAATAAATAAATAAATAAATAAATAAATAAATAAATAAATAAATAAATAAATGTAGGGACAGTATAGTAAACATATTATAAGGTACATATGTGTGTGTGTGTGTGAGTGTGTGTGTTGTGCAGACATACACATTTTAATGTGACTGAAATGACCCATTGTCCTTGCAGATTTAAATAAACAGTTCTTGAAACCCAATGTGTGGTGATTGTAACTATAAATTCTTAAGACATTGCTGTCTTTGCCTTGAACATTGGCTGGTCTTAATACCTCATTATGGTCAATTTTATGTGTCAACTGGGGCAGGTTACCTGTTCCAACACTAATCTAGGTATTTTGTAAATTAGACTAGAGTCCAAATGCAGTTGAGTCTAAGAAAAGAAGATCATCCCAGGTGAACTGGGTAAATCCGATCCAACAATAAGTCATAAGAGCACAGCTGAGGCTTCTTGAAGCTCTCCCTGTGGATGACCACTTCAGTAGTGTCCAAGAGTTTCAGCTTGCTTTTCCCGGTGGCTTGCCTTATAGCTTCCAAACCTCCCCCATCCAGCCCCTAAAAATGTACGGCAACTCCTTTTGATAAATCTCTCAGTCTGTATCTCCTCTTCATCTATTTCCCTGGGTGAAGTCTGACCAGTACTCTAAGTGGTGCAAGGGACTGTGCGTGATTCTCAAGTCTGTGTCCCGACGGGTGATATAGCTTCTGCTGGGCTCTCTTTCAGTTACTTGCCTTAAAAACCAACCATGTTGCTGTGATGAAATCCAGGTAATGAAGCTGTGTTCCACTGCATGGCAACAGAGGAGGGCCAGCTGACACATCACCATCTACCGGGCCTTTGAGAGGGAAAGCCTTTGAGAAGATTCTAGATCCACCGCTCATGGACCACAGCCATGTGAGAAACTGAGATCAGGAACAACATGGCCAAGCCAGTCAACTTCCCGAAGTGTGAGAGACACTGATCAGTGAAAATTGTTTCACGCCACTGTTTGGGATGGCAGGTCTACAGTACAGGTAATGGTTACAGACCTTGGCGGCTTTGCATTATGTTAAAATCTCTAAATTAGAACATCTTTAAACCTGGATAGAGACTTACATATTTTATTGATCTTTTAAAAAAACTGGCCTTTGGTTTTGTTGATTTTCTGTTTTCAGTGCCATTGATTTCTGCCCCAATTGTTATGTCTTTTGCTTCCCTTTGGATTAAATGATTTCCTTTCTCTAGTTTCATAAGATGGAAGCTTATGTTATTAACTTAGAAAGATTTCAGATTTTATTTTTAATATATGTGTATTTTGTGTTATAAATTTGCCTCTAAACGCTGTTATTACTGCACTTCAAAAGTTCTGATGTATTTTTTCATTATTTCAATATATTTTAAAATTTCTCTGCGAATATCTTCTTGGCCCATGTGTAATTTAGAAATGTTCTGTTTAATTTCCAAGTATTTCTGAATTTTCCAGCTATTTCCAACCAATTAGTCACTTTTAGTTTAATTCCACTGTAGTCTAAGACTGTAGTCTAAGAACATACTTTGCATGATTTCTATTCTCTGGATTTGTTCAAGGGTATTTATCTTGGTGAATGTTCCATAGGAGTTTAAATGTATTTTATTATTGTTGAATGAAGTATTCCAAAAATTTCAGTTAGGTTTATTGATTAATGCTGCTCCTGCTCAGTTCAACTATATTCTTGCTGATTTTCTGTCTGCAGAATCTATCAATTACCGAAGACGTGTGTTGAAATCTCCAACTATAATAGTCACACAGCATTCATTTTTCTGTTAAACTTACTAAGAACTGGAATATTTCACTGTTTACTGTAGCTGTAGTTGCCAGAGGTTTACAGCTGATTTAGTGTCATTGTTTTCTCTTGTTTTTTAAAAATTTATTTATCCATGAGAGACACAAAGAGAGACAGAGACACAGGCAGAGGGAGCAGCAGGCTCCCTGTGGGGAGCTCAGTGTGAGACTCGATCCCAGGACCCTGGGGTCACGCCCTGAACCAAGGGCAGATGCTTAACCGACTGAGCCACCCAGGTACACCAAAAGTTTTTTCGATTTACGTTTGTTTATCCTCCTTCTTGTTGTAAGGATGAGAATGATTTCCAAGCTCCTTACATTTTGGAAGTAAAACTAGAACATTCTAAGGGCCACATCCATGTGAATGTCTACTGGAGGATGGTGACACAGTGTTCAGGAAAATATGACCATTAAAGTAACTTGCATATGTTTATTTTATTATTGTTTGCCCCTTTACATAAAAATATGAAAACTTGGGGCACTGGGTGGCTCAGTAGTTGAACGTCTGCCTTCGGCTCAGGTTGTGATCCCAGGTCCTGGGATCGAGTCCCACACCGGGCTCCCCACTTCTCTGCCCCCTTTCTCTGCCTCTCTCTCTCTCTCTCTCTCTCTCTCTGTGTGTGTCTCTCGTGAATAAATAAATAAAATCTTAAAAATATATATATATATGAAAACTTAAGTGGGAAACATATAAATGTCTTGATTAGGGTTCTATTATTTTTAGGGAGTTAATAGATCCTAAATATTTAGTTATATAAATGCTAAGAAAATGGATATTTCTTGCAATTTCTACCTAGGCTTTACAGTCTGATCAGGAGATGCAAAGGGACTGTGAAATAGGTAATCTGACCATAGCTGGAATTTTTGCAGGATGCTCCATGTATTCTTAGAGTCAGACAACAGGATGAATGCCTGGCATGAATACCATAGTGACTGACCCAGACTCTCATTTTGTGTCTCTGCTTCTATTCTCGCCCACCTAAAAACGGATTATGAACCAGTAAATGACAAAGAAGACCATTGTAATAGCAGCTAACTTTCATTATGTGCCACACAGATGATTTTTTTCCCCCTGAAAGGCCTTTCCTTCCTTCCTATACTCATTGCTGTGTGGCCTAAAAAATAGCTGAATTGCTCTGGGCATCTGTTTGAAAGTTTGGGCTAAAAGCAGAGTGTGCCTTTTCATAACAATAACAATTAGAATTTTCTTTCTCAAATAACCTTACAAACACGATGGTTCACAACTGGCATGCTGTGACCTAGTTTCAGTTGGTTTTATAAGAATATTCATTATAATAATGCAGTCACCAAAACTCAGCATGCTGAGCAGCTAGAAACCAATCTCCAGGTCTTCTACAACCCCCTCTATCTATTTCAGGGGATTGCTGTTCTGCAGGTACCCAACTACATGGAGATATTCTTAAACTCTATTATAATTATATTTTTCTTTGTTCTCGTGCTCCTTAGGAAGGGAGATTTCCAAAATGAGATCTGGTGTAAAATTCAAGTGCTTATTATCTGAGAATATATTTTCCCAACTAATTTCTTCCAGGGACGTGGAGCAAAATCCTAAAGAAATAACTATTGATTTTCCATGTATTTTCAAATCACTGATAACAGTAAAATTCTGTGGTTCTCTAAAGAGTGGATAAGTAAAAAGAATGCTTCCTAGAGAGTCAAAGAATGTATATCATAAATTCAAGGCAATATTTGTTTTGTTACTCAAAATATTTTACTCCAGTCTATGCTTTCTTAATTTGTTAAAGAAGCTAATAGTGCAAACCTCATTGGGATAAAAATGTCAAAATATAAGACATTAAATGTAACATTTCAATATCCTTGTTCCATTGGTTCTATGCCCTGAAATTAACTCCATGTCTCAAACTATATGCTGCTTTCCTCCTCTCTATCTTTCTCTATTATCTATCTATCTATCTATCTATCTATCTATCTATCTATCATCCATCTATCTTCTGTTAATTTACCTTTGTTTTTCCAATTCTCTACAAAATGAGCTAGCTACTCTATACCTAACTGGATACCAAAAAGTCTCTAAATTTCTGTTGATGTTTTAACAGGGCAAAAAGTTCAACTAGAAGTTATGTTTTTTTCCTGCTATTTTAATAAATGAAAAAGTCTATTTTCTATAAACTGAGATGCTTCTCATGACTAATATAGACAATCATGTAAACAAAAACTATTTTTGAACAGAATAAGAATATTGGATGTCAACCATTCTGGGAAACACTGTAGTGATCAATGAGCTTAAAGGTTACTGAGTAAGGTGGCTGTTTTTTTTTTTTTTTAAACAAATACATTGGAACATTTATTTTACAGATCTTGTTTTATTTCAGTATATTATAGAAATATTTTTTTCTGAAGGTGCTTCCACTGATGACAAAAGTGATGGAACTCTTCTTTTGAAATTGTCTTTAGACACAATATTCTGTTCATTAATGTTATGGATCCTATCAGGGATAGGCACTATTGTTAGCTTCAGGTGAGTTAGTCTAGAAAATATGCAGCTTACGTTTTTCCTTTTCTTGGCCCTTGAGCCTGAAGAGGAGTCAGTTTTGACCTAAAAGGCATGATTTCCCTTAATGCATCATATTCTTGTTCTAAAGAATCCATGACATAAAACTACAGAGAGAATTAGTTATGATGAAACAGTTAAAACTTTCTGAAGTCAAAACAGGAATATATTTCTTCCTTTTTTTAAAAAAAAACCTCATTGGTTAATCATCTGATACTACTTTAGATCAACTGGTTACATGCTAGAATGCTTTAAAAACAGAAAGAAAAAAGAAAAGAAAACAGAAAGAAAAACCAGCACAGATGATATGGCTTTTTTAGCTAAGTTAACATGTCATACATATATGGAAAAAACTGCTAAACAATTATTTAATTATTCAACAAATATTCAGTGAGAGCCTACAATGCACTAGACACTGAGCCTTGTGCTAGATTATCTATAGATTATCCTGTTTCTTTTTTTTCCCCTGTTTCTCTTATAAAGTCTATTTAGTATTTCTAAGACTCATGATGTTTATTTCTGTGTTGTAGTTAGAGAGGGGTGAAAATAGATGCAGAAAATGTAAAGATCATAGTAAGAACAGTAAGGAGTGACTAGAAATGTGATATAGATGCGACCAGGTGGAAAGAGGGCCCAACATTGAATTTCAAGATAATGTAGATAATGTAGGAGTCATAGACCCATCATTGACTTAACCTGATACTACCAATCCTACCTTGGGGGAAAGGAACAATCTGTGTGGAATTAGAATAATTTTAAGATGATATACTAAATATTATAACATTGCTGAAATGAATGGTAAAATTGAGACCATGACCTGGACTTGACACATGTGGAAGAAGAAAAGGCAGATAGCAGGCAAAGAATAATAATAAAGGAGAGGAGAGGTAGAGGCCTTTATGCTAGATGTCTCCTTTTATTTTTTTCAACTAAAATAGGAATAACCTTGAGAGGAAAGTCTTCTCAGATGGTAAGAAGGAAGTCTCTGGCACACACCTTCTGAATTGTTACTGAAAACAGTCCCTTCCCCACTTCCTTCACCAAATACCCACTGAGCATTTCCTGTATGGCAAGATATTAGCCTATCCTCTGGGATACAGTAGACCATCCGTGTGGAGTTACTCTATTGGGCAGAATGTGATTAGGAGCTATTAATTTGGAATCTTACGGTTATACTATTCAGTTTGTGGTTACTGACCCGGGTTCAAGTCAGAGGGCCAATAATCATCTACTCTAAATCTAAAGTCATTTATTTTTATAATTTGTACTGTAAACAGCAATCCATCAAAACAAGTTAACTCATTTGATTACCATGTATAATGAGAACAAATTATTTTAACTGGTTCCCCAGGAAGTTACTTTGCTTAAAGACAAACGTTTTCTCTTTTTATGGCCAAAGTCAATGATAGTTACATTGGCTATAAAAATATTCCTCAATAAAAATAATATTTATCTATATAATGTAGAGCTCTGTGGTCTTAATTTTTATCTCCATTTAAAAGTATATATATTGCTTTATTATAGTCGTAAGTATATAATGTGCATGAGAATGCAATAAAATATAGTGTAAATACATGATAAAATGCCTTTAGGCCATCATATAATAAAGCCAAGTTCATGAAAATGTAGAAAATTGTGTACATAAAATATATATATAAAAAAGATGTAGATTACCCTAGCTCAAATATTTTAAAAGGCAGTTGTTTTTTTTTTTTTAAACTCATTGTTTTGGGAATTAAGCTAAAAATGTGTTAGTCATCTTGATCTTTCCCCTCTAGCTCCTTGTGTAAAAGCAAAATTCAGGCTAATGTCTGATATCAATAGTGAGTGAATGTGGGTTTGAAATGGACTGAGTAGATTTGATGCTGCTATGAGTATCTCTAATCCTGAGGCAAATACGCCGTTGGTAAATTCTATCCTATATGTAAGGTGAAACTGTTTTCTCAGTAGGAAAAAAAAGTAAGAATATGAAACAAGGTGATGCAAGCTGGTCTAATTTTCCACTCTGTGCCACATGGTGATGGCCCTCATCATTCACACCTGAGGGAAAGTAGAAGCGAGGCGGAAGACGTCTGAAACCACAGAGGCCCTACTGTATTAGGGAGAGTGCCAATTAGCGAACATGTCCTATCAACAAGGAATCATGAGTGCATTAGTGCATAGTCGAGAAAGAAAATAATTCGGCTTAAGAGGATTAGAAATCCCCAGTTCCTAGTTACAAGTAATCCAACCACATAGTAAAACAAACAAATTCAATAATATTTGAAGTTTATGAACAAAGATAGTCAAAAGGGAAGAAATGACATTATGATGATACATGCAAAGCTTTGTTCTTATTCCTTCTGAAAAATCTGTGTTTCAGAAAAGTCTCACTGAGAGGAGAAAAACCAAGCTTGCTGTTAAATCCTTGGGGCTACACTACTGTTTTGCATTGATTTGTGTATGTGTTCCTTTTATCTAATAATATCACATTATTTATTAAAATTGTGACATCACAGTAATTGATACACAGTTCAAGTGTTCTAGAAAATAACTTTGCAAGAATTATGATTCATTTGTCTCAGATTCCGCTGGTTCTGTGTGGGTTATTTATACATTAATGTTCAATAGAGTTTAATTTACTTTATGCACATGTGCTGTGTATACAGTGTGTTAAGTTTCACCAACGACAACAAATCTATCGAGACAAAAACTAGAAAGAAATGTATTTCTCCTTCTCCTATAATGTGGCCTTTCCCAATTACCCCCGTGCAAAAGCAGAGATGATAATTTATCTCTATTTCAAAGAATTGTTCTGAAAATCGAATAATTTAAAAACAATTCAAGTGAAAATACTTTAACATTATAAAGCACTTTGGAAAAAAAAATCCAGATTAGATTTTATTAATAGAATCATTATCTTTAATAAGAATGCCTTTTTTTGGACATGTAAAACTGAAATAGGGCAATTATAGGTAATTAGGAGAAATGATGGAAAGAAGGTTGAAGCCATCACACAAAGTCAATTAAACCTGTGTCACATTTCAGTCTCAAAAAAAAAATTAGATTTTGCTCAAGGGTCATTACTAGCCTTCAATACACACCAAGTAGCAAAAAGCAGGAAAACATTTTCATTAAACCTCCCCTCCCACCATCTTCTACTGCCTCATCATACCCTTCATTTCTCAGGACTGAGGAACAGGACTTTGACTCCATAATTGACGTTGCTGCCACAAGCTGGCAAATGTGGACACACTCTTCTCTTTCCCTGCCCGCTCCCCGACTTCAACAGAGGAGAAAGGAGCCAGCATGCAGGTGTGAGGAGATAGAGACCACAAAGAACAAAGTCAAAATTCAGTGAATTTCTGACTAGCAAACCATTGAATTCAGGGTAGAGAATTAGATGATGCTCACAGTTGCGTAGGATGCTCCTAAGTGGATTCTACACAGAAAAGCACAGACTAGACACTTGGTTTGAACAAACAAATCAAAATGTCACCATTTTATTTATTTATTTATTTTTTAATTTATATATATATATATATTTTTTTTTAATGTCACCATCTTAAAGGTAGGTGATCTCAAACAAGTGTCTCAAACACATTGGCGCTCAAAATAAAATGTGCAAAACAGACAAAATATTTAGTATATTGCAGGTATAAAGTTGATGCCGAGTGACCACATGGCGATGGCGACAATGATAAGGTCAGACGTCTGATATATCCTGAAGGTCATTACCACAGTTATTTACAATTTGGAATTATTTATCCCAGTGTAAGTCTTAAAATTTGATAGAATATCCCCCTTTTATTTTGAACAACTTGGAGTTTATTAGAGTGAAGATTCTAACGCTCGACTTACTGAGAACAAGTCAAACTTAATAAATGGCATGTTCAAACCAGAGTTTAAGAAGTCAAGCATTTCCTTTCTTTTGTGAATTAATCAATATTTGCATCCTGCATGCTTATCCGTTGGACTATCAACTATTCTCATGAATTGCAGTAGACATGAATGAACACACTTGATTAAATTATGCCAATTAAATTTGTATTAAGCCCAGGTTAGGGCAGCCTGGGTGGTTTAATGGTTTAGCACCACCTTCAGCCCAGGGTGTGATCCTGGGGTCCTGGGATCGAGTCCCACATCAGGCTCCACGCATGGAGCCTGCTTCTCCCTCTGCCTGTGTCTCTGCCTCTCTCTCTATCTCTGTGTCTCTCATGAATGAATAAAAAAATCTTAAAAAAAAAAAAGCCCAGATTATTCTCAGTAACTCTTCTTGTTTTTTTTTTTTTCCCCCCTGGGTACAGTATACTTTATTGATGGTACATGACAAATAGGGCTCCCCAAGCCCTCCCCTTCCTTGGGGTATGGGATGTAAATTGGAGTCAGGAGATTTTCAGTGTGTTGGGGGATTAAGTTGGGGCAGGGACTCCCCAGTAGGAGGGCCTCTCTCTTCCTCTTGTTCTCACTGGGGCTGGTGGTCCAGGAGGCTCTTACTCCTTGGAGGCCATGTGGACCATGAGGTCCACCACCTGGTTGCTGTAGCCTAATTCATTGTCATACCAGGAAATGAGCTTGACGAAGTGGTCATTGAAGGCCATGCCAGCCTCCGCGTCGAAGGTGGAAGAGTGGGTGTCACTGCTGAAGTTGCAGGAGACAACCTGGTCCTCAGTGTAGCCCTGGATGCCCTTGAGGGGGCCCTCCCATGCCTGCTTCACCACCTTCTTGATGTTGTCATATTTGGCAGCTTTCTCCAGGTGGCAGGTCAGATCCACAACTGACACGTCGGGTGTAGGGACATGGAAGGTCAGGCCAGGGAGCTTCCTGTTCAGCTCAGGGATGACCTTGCCACAGCCTTGGCAGCACCAATGGAAGCAGGGATGATGTTCTGGGCAATCCCTCGGCCGTCACGCCACAGCTTCCCAGAGCGGCTTTCCACGGTCTTCTGGGAGGCAGTGATGGCATGGACTGTGGTCATGAGTCTCTTCACAATGCCGTGGAGTTTTCTTGGATGACATTGCCTGGGGTGCCAAGCAGCTGGTGGTGCAGGAGGCATTGCTGACAATCTTGAGGGAGTTGTCATACTTCTCATGGTTCACGCCCATCACAAACATGGGGGCATCAGCAGAAGGGGCAGAGATGATGACCCTCTTGGCCTTACTCTTCAAGTGAGCCCCAGCCTTATCCCTGGTGGTGAAGACCCCAGTGGACTCCACTACCCACTCAGCACCAGCCTCACCCCATTTGATGTTGGTGGGATTTCACTCCTGGAAGATGGATATGGGTTTCCCATTGATGACAAGTTTCCATTCTCTGCCTTGACCGTGCCATGGAACTTGCTGTGGGTAGAATCATACAGGAACATGTACACCATGTAGTTGAGGTCAATGAAGGGGTCATTAATGGTGACAATATCCACTTTGCCAGAGTTAAAAGCAGCCCTAGTGACCACGCGCCCAATATGGCCAAATCCGTCACTCCGACCTTCACCATCGTGTCTTGGGGACGCAGCTGTCACTGCGCCAGAAGATGCAACTGTCTGCCGAACGGGTAGGAGCAGAACTATTCTCAGGATTTTAAAAATAGATTTCTGCTATTAGCTCATTTTTGTTATTTATGAATTATTCCTAAAATTAAAATGTAGAAAGGGGCAACTGGGTGGCTCACTTGGTTAAGCATCTGACTCTCAATTTGGGCTCAGGTCACGATCTCAAGGTAATGAGATCAAACCTTACCTTGGGCTCCACACCTGCATGCTTTGGGGTTCTCTCTCTACCTCTCCCCTTGCACCCTAAACCCCCTGCTAGGGTGTATGCAAGTGCACTCTCTTTCTTAAAAAAAATAAAATGGAGGAAAATTGTTATGGGTGTAATTGATTATCCTGACCATTACTTGCTCATTACTTCATTAATCAGATAATCAAGTATTCAATTAATCAATTATAGCAATTAATCAATAATACTCTTAACTAGTGTTTTGTTTTTCTATAATTACTTATTATATTTTAAAATTATAAAGTGGCAACATGTAGCATTTTTTGATGACTCCTGTAAAATAAAACAAAACAAGACAGAAGCACAAGAAAAATATCTTGCTGTTTTAAAAAATCTTTTCACATTTTTCATCTACTTTTTTTTTTTTAAGTGGTATGGAGCCCAATTCAGGGCTTAAACCTGTGATAAAGACCTGAACTGAGATCAAGTGTCTGACAATCAACTAAGCCCAGGTACCCTTCATATACTTTTAATAGCTCCCTATATGTATGGCTGAGCTGGATTCACACAAATATTACTTCATATAGTATAAATCTTATAATAGCTATACTTTGTTAAAGTATCTTTCTAGTTCATGCATTTTATGACTTTTAATACTGTAAAACAATGACTTTCTCAAAGTCAGAAATTTAAATATATTATAATTTTCCAGTATATCCTAATAAAACGTGGGGTCTCTCTGTCCTTTGGGTTAATTTGCTTAATTCAATCAGGAGTACTGACTTTAACAGGGTCCCGGCTCCATTTGTAATGCCCAATGCATATGATTTTCATTCTATCTCTGTTGCGTTGCTTTCACTTTTTAGACCCTCTCTTCCATCAGACATGCTCTTTAGCTCATGCTCAAAGTCATGCTTACCCCGCAGGTTTTCTAAGTCCCTCTCTAACTGAATAATCTTATTTGGATTATTACTTTTCTATGGTTCATCATCACCCTATGTATTTAAAGTAGAGTTTAAACATTCATACCTTCTTTCATGGTTTGACACAGGTCATGTTCCTTTACGTGCCCCACTTGTGTTGCTCTATTATTCAGATGTCCTAAAGGTAAAAAAATGCAACACTATACTATAAATATCACTCAATATATACTAGTTTAATCATTGAAGTTTACATGAAATGTGCATTCAGTTTTTAGACTAAATAAAATTGACATTTTCATTATGCCATTTTTAATGTTGATGTTAGCCAGTCACTTGAGCTAAAACTGTTTTCAGGTAAGAAAGGCAAAGATGTTGTTTTAAGTTGTTTTCATTTGTAAAGCATAATTTTGACATAATTATTGTATTGTAATGATGGATTAAAATCAGATAAGTACTTAAGCTCCATGGATTAATCCACTGATGTAAATGTATGGAAGCCAAAGTACTCAGAATTTATGCTGCTTAAAGACATTAGAATGTGAAGAGAAAAAAATAAATAAAAAAAAATAAAAGAATGTGAAGAGCTAAAACTTCTATATTTTACCAGAAAATTTAAAAAGGGGGAAGAAATTTACTTTCAGCACTGCCAGTATAACTATGGACTATTTGTATTTGCTCCCATCCCTGCTCAGCATTGTGTCTGTGAAAGACCCTTCCGTTGCTGTCTGGAGCGTGCCATTTCTCAGGTGGAATCTATTTGAGAAGTGCTCTGGTCTTGTTTTGTAAGTGGAATAAAGTAGAGGATGTGAATGAGGGAACATGCAAGTAGTTGGGGCCGGAGTTTGACAAAAGAGGGAGGTAAAGTCTTAGGTGGCTCTGGAAAAACAGCTCTGTTAAGTAATAAAAAATAAAAGTTAAAACAAGAACAACAACAACAAACAACAACAACAAAGCAGCCAGAAAAAGGATCTTGAGAATAATGGATGTTTAATTTACCACTTTATTAATTACTTATGATAGCCTGACTGTCAGATTATTTCATTTTATATAATATATCTATTGGCTACCAAATCCCATAAATCTGGTGACATAAGAGTACAGATTACTTTTTATGCTGTTTCATATTTTACTTGGTATAATAAGGCCCTCACCCAGAACACCTGGGATAATTCACTTGCTTGCCTTAATTCTCTAAGAATTGATACGAGCACAATTAAAATGGTCCCTTGGTTCCTCCTGGTTCCCGCACCTCTCAAAATCTTCACCAACTTTCATAGTCCAGTGTGAGTGCCACTTCCAACATGAATATTGACCTAAGCATTTCAACATTTAGGATCTCTTTCTCCAAATCCATAAGGTATCTACATCTTGCATTGTACAAATCGGTATTAATTACTACTTCATATGAGTTAAGCAAGGTTTTAAGACTCTGCATTTATATAGCCCTTCCCTGGGTGGTGCAGCGGTTTGGCGCCTGCCTTTGGCCCAGGGCGCAATCCTGGAGTCCCAGGATCGAGTCCCACGTCGGGCTCCTGGCCTGGAGCCTGCTTCTCCCTCTGCCTGTGTCTCTGCCTCTCTCTCTCTCTCTGTGACTATCATAAGTAAATAAAAATTAAAAAAAAAAAGATTATATAGCCCTTCCCTAATCCCTCAATGTATTATATGTTCTTATAGTTCAAAGACTGTGATTCATATGTATTTATGTATTTATTTATTTATTGCACAATTGAGGGGGCCGGGGGAGAGTGAGAAAGAGAGTCTTAAGCAGGCTCCATATCCAGCAAGAAGCCTGATGGGGGCTCAACCCCATAACCCTGAGATCATGCCCTGAGTCAAAATCAAGAGTCGGAAGCTCAGTGGACGGAGTTACCCCAGAGCCCACACACTTCACTTTAATGTGTCTAAGTACTAAGATAACTGTAAACACTACAGGCCTTGTGAGCTGTGACTTTAGTGTCAAAAACTTGACGTTATCACTTACTACCTGCATGAGCTTGGGCAAGTCAACCAATATTCTTAAACCCTATTTTTTATTATGAATAAGACATTCTAATAATATTGAATTCATACTGTAATAAGAATAAAAAGAAATACTACTTGGAAAACAGCACTGGAATCATAAAACACTAGGAAAGTTGGTTACTGTCACAAAAATTATGTTTAAATGGACACAAAAATAGTGCTCATGCCTGGGGTAATTTACCTGGGAATGGGTACAAGGAATTTTGAGCAGCCATAGCATACTTTAATAATCACCCAACTCAACTGTTTTCGACATCGAATTTTTTTTAAAAGTTGTCAATTCTGCTGCAGTCAGCACCTTGCTTGTTCAAGATGTTCTGTTTCTGTTTTCCACAGAGACATGACAGTTTAGGCTTTCCCCATTTCTTGAGAAAAGATGTAAAACCAGGATACTGTACTTACCCCAACATAAAATGTTCTAATTTCCTATACTTGAAGGAACCTAGCCTTCATGGTCAACATCCCATCTTCTAAGCTTCTCAGTAGGACTTAACTACTAATATTACTTTATATTACTTTGATAGGGAATCTAGTGAATTGCAGTTTATTTGCTATATCATTTTATTTATATCATTTATTTGCTAGCTTCAAGATGCATACCTTTGGAGAGTGTGCACCTGACCAGGTGGGTCTGCACAGGTGTGAATATTTAAAAAAAAAGCCCTTAATATTGATATCAAAGTTCAAGTTTAGCCAAGAACTGTCTTGCTTGAGCTTAGAATTGACTGCCTCGGGCCGCGTCTCTGTTGTCGCCATCTTAACCTTGACACACTCATCAAAGTCTGTGAGAAGCAGAGATGCTGCCTGGTAACAGGTTAGTCAGCAGCCTGACCCCAGGCCCAGCGACTCGTCCAACTCATCCGTAATCTGGAGAGAGCAGAGTCTCCTATTTCATTTATTCCTGACTTTGATGGTATTAAGAAAGGTTGCTTTTCCTGGAGCAAGGAGATTCTGGGGATGGCTGTGGAGTGTGATAGGGTCTTTGAGGGGCATCTAAGGCTCTGTATTTAAAGAGATGCATGCACTTATTATTTTTTTAAGATTTTAATTTTATTTGAGAGAGAGAGAGAGCACAAACACGAGCAGGGGTGAGGGCAGAGGGGTAGGTAGAAACAGGCTCCCCACTGATTGTGGAGCCCCATATGGGGCTCCATCCCCTAACCCCAGGGTCACGACCTGAGATGAAGGCAGATGTCAACTGACTGAGCCACCCCAGGTGCCCCATTTACTCTTTTAACAATAAATAATAGTGCAAAGGTAAGACACCAAAGATGCAAAGCTAATGTGCTTTCTGATAATCTGACCCTGTGGAAGACCAGAGTTGGAACACTAAGAATAGAACTTTATCATTTTGGCCAAACTGGAAGCCCTGTTTCATATACTTTATCAAATTCTAATTAATTAAATATATAATTCACTTGAAAACTTCCTATTTTTAAAGGAAACATTTTTTTATTTGTTATTTAATGCTTGAGAATTTGTAAGGACCGTGATCCTTATATCGCTGGACTAATGTGTAAAGCTTATGCCAAGAGATTTTTACTCAATGCTCATCAAATTCTTATACATTTTTCATTTGTGAATTATAAATATTTGCCCATCCATTAAGTAATGCTATGAAAATTATATAATAAGCAAGAAAAATGACTTCCGGATCCTGAAGGTAGATGTGTTAATGGTCCATATTAATTCATAACTTAACTAAATAATGAAGTAATTAAGAATTTGCTCCTATAAAACTCTATTAAATATAAATTTCTTTAAAGCTATAAAGTTAATTATAACTTAATATCTTCTTTTTTGAACAAAGCATGATATTTTATTTATTTTATTTATGTATTTTTTTAACATTTTATTTATTTATTAATGAGAGACACAGAGAGAGAGGCAGAGACACAGGCAGGGGGAGAAGCAGGCTCCATGCAGGGAGCCGGAGGTCGGACTTGATCCTGGGACCCTGGGGTCACACCCTGAGTCCAAGGCAGATGCTCAACTGCTGAGCCACCCAGGCATCCCAAGCATGACATCCTAATGTATGGAATAAATACACAGAAAAGCAAAATATAGTGAATCATGAAAACATAACTATTAGCAAATTACATAAATACAGATATTTATTTATTTTATTTTATTTTATTTTTTAATTTTTTTAATTTTTTCAGACAGATATTTAGAAACCATTATTTTCAAGGTATTAACTGTTCCTAATAATGATGCAGGGGACATTGAAGAGGGTTGCCGAAATGGAGTCCCAGCTTGCAGAAGCAAAAGTCACTAGGTGAGTTTACATCCACCAACAGATGTATTTGAAGTAGCTGAAGACCGGATTTTAAAATAAAGCTTTAAACTCACAAGCTCCATCATGAATAAAATTAAAAGGCTTTATTGCCTTCATTAGTTTTCTTCACCCCAAATCTCGAGAATTTGCTTTCGATATCATCCATCAGAATCATCTGTGGAGGAAAGGTCACAGATCTAATTCTTCATTCAGGCACAGAGGACATTAACATCCAATATACAATGTGAGATATCATATATAATAATTAGGGTGTAATTATGTTCACATATTTCCTCATAGATGTCTTTAGGCACTAACCGTTCTTCAAGAAATCACAGTGGATGCTGTTCCTATGGTTACCAGGAGGGGTGCATTCACAGAGATGGCTCAAGACTATAGAGGGAGAAACTAAGCTGCAATTGCCGGGGAGTCTGATGAAGTCACTCTGCCCATCAGTTATCGTGGTGTTAAGATTCTGTTCTTTACCAGGAACAAAGCGCTAAATGAAAAATTTTACATGAATAAACCAACTTAATTAATTCTTGGTCTACTGTAATCCATTTATTGCTGCAGCTCTAGACTCCTGATGAAATTTATAAAAAAAAAAAATCCAAAATAATTTGGGAAAGAAATAAGTCTAATATTTTAGAGGAGATGGCATTTTGAAAGAAGCATTCCCTCGAATGTGAGTGAAGTGATCACTGGAATAGTCAGCTAATATTAAAAATAACAATCCGGGGATCCCTGGGTGGCGCAGCGGTTTGGCGCCTGCCTTTGGCCCAGGGCGCGATCCTGGAGACCCGGGATCGAATCCCACGTCAGGCTCCCGGTGCATGGAGCCTGCTTCTCCCTCTGCTTGTGTCTCTGCCTCTCTTTCTCTCTCTCTGTGACTATCATATAGAAATAAAAAAAAAATAAAAAAAAGAGTCAGATGCCTAACCGACCAAGCTTCTAGACACCCCAAAACAGTTATTTCTGAAATTAATAGTATATAGTTTGTGCCCGCTACAAAATCATGGTTGGTATGTCATCACATGCAAGACAATTTAAAAAAATAAATAAATAAATAACAATCCGTGGGAAATAGCCGTGTCCTGTGCACAATCGTTAAGTTTATTTAACTGAATATGAGCTTATTTCTTGCTATTCTTGTTTTGTTCTTATAATGACTGATCTGAAATAAAACCTCCTTATTTTGACAAGAGGTTTGCTGGAAGCGAAAGAGAGATAACGAAATTATAGTATCACATGCTCTAAAAGGAAGTAGAGTAGAATTAGACAGTGAAATGAAGATGGTAGTAAATTATTAATCTCCTTTGGAGGAAACTGCCATTTTTAGTGAGAAATCTTTGAGCTTTCACTTTTCCTGTCCATCCATTTGCCTAAGAAAGATATATTGGGTTAAATGTCTAAATATTCCTACTAATTTCAAGATGAAAAACAGCAATCTTCATTGTGTATAGTCTGCAGAATACAGATATTTGTAATTATGCATATATATTTATAAAAGCTTACCATTATATTCTTTTATCTAATCAAAGGTAAAATATTTAATCATTTTCACTTAGTTCATACTATTTGCTCTTAAAATCCAGGTCGAAAAAAAAAATCCAGGTAGAAGCCTATGAAAAGTACCACAGTTTTTCCAACTCTATATTTTTTCATGTTTCTGACATTAAAAATCTTAGAGAACACAGTATTCATCCGTCCAGCAACCTTGGCTCTCTGACTGCTAGAGCTGAGAAAGACCGAAAACAAAAACAAAAACAAAAAAAAAGGCAATTCATGCAAATTTTCTAATTAAGCAAAGGGAATCCAAAGGCATTTACTTGAACCTACCATCGAATATCCTGACATGTTTTTAACTGAATAGGATATAATTATTTGTGTGTGTCAGCAAATACCCGGTGACACATCTGAGAGCAGCGTCTATTAAAGAGCAGATACCCCCATTTTCCTGGGAAGATTCTGAAATAATTAAGTTAGTAAATCATCACCTAGTCAGGACATCAAACTCCCACAGCCACTCTCCTTGATCTTCACCTTAATTATGTACCTGTCTTGATCCCTGACTATAAAATGTACTGACATGCATGTGCCTTGACTGCTCCATTCTGGAGATGCTGCACGAGCTACTCGTGATTTAATATTTTTGTTCTAACTCCCCATTTTTCTTTGACATATATATCCAGAGAGAGGTGTCTGCTATAGCTGCCAGCTCCTGTGGGGCGAGCTGCTTACACTCCATTCTCACTGCTCAGTAGCCACCAGGATGGCATTGGCATCAGGGCTTAACGTCATGAAGAAGGTGATTCTGATGAGTCTGTATTTGATTGAAGCATAAACGTAGAGAGAAAAGACAGAGTTACTAGCAGCTGTTTCAAATGTCCGCGTGCATACACTCGGCCACCCACACAGATGAGGTAATAAATATGTTATTGAAGACCTTCCTTATCTCTAAAACCTGTCAAGATCACAGTTAGGCTTTGAATAATTCAAAAAAAGAGAATATAACATAAATTAGTACCATCGACAAGTATAATAACTGTATTATAATTGTAAAAGTGTAATAACTGTATTTTGGAAATATGCCTTAGTTTTATTCCTTCTGTGTGCTACTTTGACTTTCCAGTATGAGTAATATATACGTATATCTACAAATCTGTGATTTTTTAATTAGAAAAAATAAGAAATAAATAAAACCTAATAATGGGTGCCTATTATTCAGGTAGATGACAGCTAAGATGAAATATTGCAAGTCAATATTCTGCTGGAGGAGTCTTACTTACATTCTCTAAAAGCGCCCCTATAGTTTTCTCCTCAGGGAAGGGACGCTGTCTATTGTAGAACTAAGAAAGAACAGGTTAATGAGGAAATAATAGTATCACAGCTCTCACTATTGGATTTCCTTAAGGAGTAGTCAGAGGGAGGGAGCATGACACCGCCTCGCCCAAGTCTGGGCCAAGTCTGTGGAGCGTTGGATGAGGACGTTATGCAAATAAGAAGCAAATGGCATTCCTCATCTTTGTACCACACTCATCCTTGAAAGAAGTGGCCTGCGTCTTCAAGGCTGCCTTACGGAGACATCAACATTTTGAAAAATACAGAGACAAAAGATAGCAAGGAAAAATGAGCCTCAAACCTTGACGAGTGATTTAATTTTTTTAGCTGCTATCTATTACTATAATCTATACATGGGGGGAAAAATCAGCTGAGCTGTCCAGAAACATCTGGATATTATTTCACCCAACAAATATAATAGCCACGACTAATGAGCCTAAAGATAGGAAGAGCATTACCTGGTTGCTGTTTCAGCCTTCAACCAATGAATATAAATAGGCTTTCGTTGATCTTTTGTCCTACTAAAATGTAATCCAGTTTATTGAACTGGTGAATTACATTAACCATTTTGACATTATTTCTTTATAAATCTACCATGATGTCCTTGTTCTGTTCTTCCTCTCTCTATATTAGAGAAACCATATAAAACGATAGGATTTGTTTAAGCTCAGTGTAAGCTCATATATACATAACCATTTGTTTGAGCTCAGTTAAGCTCATATATACATGACCATATATATATATTTTTTTTTAGCATTTCCTATGCAAGTTACTTTTCAATCATTAGATATATAGTCATGCAAGATGGGGAAAAAAGGACCTCAATTTTAACGCCTATACTTATTTCTTCATATGGAATGGTCTGCCTCAGGTTTGTCCCTGTATAATGAGAATGATGATGGGATTTCCTCCATAGGGTTTTGTAAAGATGAAATTAAGTAAATGTATATAAAGTGCTTAACACAGAGTAAGTGCCGAGGAAATGTATTCATTGATATTACTACTGTTGTGGCTCATAGCCTTTTATCAGACTATTGGATCTAGAGCTGGGTTTTATGATGGCAAATCCACCCACAATTAGGACAGAAAGGCTGCGGAGATTAGAAAGTGTGTCTGGGCTAAGTAAACGGCTTATGAAGGGAAATGTGAAAAAAATGGCTCCTGCAGCCTGTCATTAAAGACTGGGCTTTCTCCCAAGGATAAATGTCTCCCATAAGTACCCTGACTAGTTCCCTGCCTCAACTGGCAGTCGTCACATTATATAATATTATAGATTTAAAGGTCATGCTCTGTGAGCTCAGGTGCATTTTTTCCTTGGGGATAATGTAATACAAAACTATATCTACTATGTATGTACCAGAGGTCATTCTCTCGACACCTTTAACTCTTGTACTTCTATTGACCTAAAAGAGGACTAGAAAATTGCTAGAAAATTGTTTTGGGCTACATGGAAATATGCAGGAATCGACATCAGGTTTTTAACAAGAGAAACTAAGAGTATTAATAAAAATACAATTTGAGGGCGCAGAATTAACATCGGACCATAAGACTAGTTTTCATTTGGCAGCCTTGCAACAAACATAATATGGGCTTTATCGTTCAAAAGTTATCATCATAAAAATATTTTTACATAACCTTCACCACCAAGATAGATAAAGAAAATGGCCTAGATAAAGAAAATATTATTTTCTCCATTTTATAGATGAGCAAACTAATTTTGACAGGTAAAGTGACTGATCAGATATCATACATATGTAATATGTATGAGGTGGGGAGATAATATTTTTTTGCCTCCAAACAAAATTTCTTAATATCTGTATATTTCAACTTAAACATTCATTAATAAAACCAATATTTAAAAGTAAAGTTCTAGCAACTTATCTTTTATTACAAATATATACCAAATTTCTTTCTTAGAAAATCAGCAATAGTGGCACTTTAATGCAGGTTTTTAATTACTTAAAAAAAAGGGCTTCGGACATCTATTCTGTTTTCATACAAAGGTCTTCCATAGCTAATGGAATTACACCTAAAGTCATAAAGACCCAAAATGACTGAGAAACCTTCCAGGTAAGTGGCTTAAGCATCTAGGTGGTCTGTGCTATTTTCTGAGATAGAGAAGATGTGATCAAGGTAACATCTGGGGGAGAAGGGAGAGAGTCAAGAGTTTTTGTTTTGTTTTGTTTTGTTTTGTTTTGTTTTGTTTTACACATTGTATTTGAGGGAACAACTCAGCATGAAAGTTCAAATACGGAGGAGCCAGTTGGAGCTTGTGTTTAGAGCTCAAGGGATCTAATAGAAGCTGTAAACGGTTGTGTCATCAGCATACAAAAGTGGATGCATGAATCCACTTAGACACAGTTAGGACAGAAATCAGAGTTGAGTATTGAAACACTCCAACATTTACAAACTGGGTGGGAAAGAGAAGCCAGCAAAGGAGAATAATACAAAACTGGGTGGTAGGATCAAAATCCCTAGAATGTGACTATTAACAAGAGAAGAGAATGTTTCAAATGTGCTGAATTCTTTAAAAAAAGATGGGGGAGGGGGCATGACCTAAGTGGTACTTGAAAATTTCACTGGTCTGGTAGAAACAAAACTAATTTTTGGAGGCATTTCTCCCAGTCTGAGTTTGATAGAAAAACAGAACCAATAAGTAAATAGTTCATTTTAGAAATTCGATGGTAAACAACCCCAGGGACTCATTATGCTACCCCTGCGTGGAGCTGTTTGGGGAAGCCAGAGAGGGGTCAGTTGTTAAGGGAAGACTGACATTGATGGGAAAAGGGGAAACATGGCAAAACTCGAATATCCAAGAATGGATGGACTGAGCAAAGAATGGAACTGGCATCAGTCTCCCATCTCCATGCTAAATTCTATTAAATGCTAGAAAACTATAACTTTTCTTCAGCTTCATCTCTGTTGAAACGAACATTGAATTTTCCATAGGAAAAAAATGTTTTTGTAAACATTTAAATTATAATTATTACAATATTTTTTTTCATATTCTCTTACTATTTGCTCTTCTTTTGTGCCTGATGTTTATAATTATAGTTTTTTATCATGAAACTTAAAAACGTGCTAGAGTAAGATGATATAGCTTCTACACTCCACTGACTGTCAGTTACCATTTTGATAGAATCATTCATCACATTTCACAATTAAAACATATGGATAATCCTTTGTATGGCAATTGCATTTGCTGTTCTAATAAATAGTGGCAAAACTGCCAAGATAATATTCCTACCTAACTCTGGAAATCTAAGAGTCTCCTTTGCATTACTAATTTGACCAAAGTTGATGTCCTCCAATGGGGTTCACCTACTGTTAGTATATTTATTTTTATTTTTTTAAAAATTTTTTTTAATTTTTATTTATTTATGATAGTCACACACAGAGAGAGAGAGAGAGAGAGAGGCAGAGACATAGGCAGAGGGAGAAGCAGGCTCCATCCACCGGGAGCCCAACGTGGGATTCAATCCCGGGTCTCCAGGATCGCGCCCTGGGCCAAAGACAGGCGCTAAACCGCTGCGCCACCCAGGGATCCCTGTTAGTATATTTATTAAAGACCACAACCCCAGGTCTTCATTTCACACTTTTATAACATACAATTATAGCAAATGTCCTTAAACATCTTCTGCCCACAATTGGCAAATGTTCCCTGGCAGTTGAACAGATTATATTGTGAATAAAGTAGAAGAATATATGCCTATGCAAGGGAAGAAAGGATCTTACCCTATGTAAGAGTGCTCACTAATAATGCCATAATCACCTTTATTGGAAGCTGCTTCATTTTCTTTGCAATCGTTTGGATTTGGAGTGCAAATGCAGGCTGTTTCTGAGAGACAGAAGCTAACTAAAACGCATCCCATTTTTGCTTTCCACCATCAATGTGGTGTTAATATCCATAAGAAACTGGACAAGTACATTTTCTAAATAGTGCACTCTCATGGTTTCTTTGACATTGCACTCTCCTTATGTCTTCTTATCTCTACTTCTTTTTCTCCTTATATACTACTGATTAGGTGCTTAAAATTTTAGAATGCACTAGTGGGTACTCTAAATGTGCTTTCTCCCTTTCTTTTCTGAATAACACTATCGGGCTAAGTATTTTATTGCAGGGAAGAAATGTACTTGCCACAAAATAATAATGCTGGTAAGAAAAGTAAGAAACAAAGAGGCAGATTAAATCTAGGAGGTGCTATTGACTCAAGCATTCAACCATGATCTGAGCACCCCCCTCACCATTCCCACCCCCTCCATCACCAGCTCCTCTTCATCCATATAATCCCTCAAGTGACAGTAGGACTTAAGGATCTGTTGCAATCATCCATTCTTCTCATTTTACACAGTTTCCTTCAGTGATTTCTTTTTTTAAAAAATTTTTTTATTTTTATTTATGATAGTCACAGAGAGAGAGAGAGGCAGAGACACAGGCAGAGGGAGAAGCAGGCTCCATGCACCGGGAGCCTGATGTGGGATTCGATCCCGGGTCCCCAGGATCGCGCCCTGGGCGAAAGGCAGGCGCCAAACCGCTGCGCCATCCAGGGATCCCCCTTCAGTGATTTCTTTCCCATGATTTCAGATTCTATTGTAGGTTGGGGGCTTCCATATTTTGTTCAGATGCTTAGAATCTACATTGGGCTAAAGATTTTTAGATTCACCTGCCTGGAGAACATGGTACCAGGGTGTTCCACAAGATTCTCAGTCTCATATCTGTAATTAATTATATAATTTTTCTGGCTTCATGTCTTCTCTGCCAACTGGTCCTTACCTTGAATTTTCTGTCTGTGATTACTCCAATATCATGAGATCCTTAAGATGTCCCCTTAAGCATTCACCAAGTCCGTAAGAGTCTTTAAGAAATCTCTTTCCCATTCCCATCAATCAACCAAGACCTAGTCATCCCAATTCCTATAAATTTGAATTCATCTTCACTCCGTATCCTCACTGTCAGTTGCATACCATTTCTCTCCTCTGTTTTCTCTATAACAGAATAATTCACGTTTCTTCCATCTTGAATCCATCTTAAATCACTTTAGGTGATCTCAAAGTGATCTATTAAAATTATTTCACTACATTCCCATTAAAATTATTTCACTACATTCCCATTATATTCAAGATAAATTTCAAATTCATTAATTAGCCCAGGAATTCATCATAATCGATATTATACCAATATTTATTTTTAAAAAGATTTTATTTATTTATTCATGAGAGACACACACAGAGAGAGAGGCAAAGACCAGGCAGAGGGAGAAGCAGGCTCCCTGCAGGGAGCCCAACGTGGGATTCGATCCCGGGTCTCCAGGATCACAGCCTGGGCTGAAGGCAGCGCTAAACCACTGAGCCACCTGGGCTGCCCTATGCCAATATTTCTAACCTCATTATACATTCTTCCCCCTATAATAGATATTCTCTTAACAGAATTTCTTCTTCTTTTATAGTTTAAACTTATTCTGTCTTGTATGTTTTTAATGGTGTGCTAACCTGAACTTTTTTTTTTTTTTTTTTTTTTTTTTTTTGGTCTTTCAAAACCAGGCTTAAATTTCTCATTCTTTGTAAAAATTTTTTTGGTTTTTTTCTTTAATTTATTAAAATATAAGTAGATAAAGTGCAATAATAAATATATTGCTTTATAATTATCTAAATGGTTTTTTGTTTTGTTTTGTTTTAATTATTGTTTTTATTACTTTTGACTATCTGGTACTAATTGTCACATTCCAAAACCTTCAAACCTGGTCTCTCTGTTACATTCCAAAACCTGCAATATTTTTAGTTTTACCAAAATTCCAGGAATGTCTGGGTGGCTCAGTTGGTGGAATGTCAATGTCAGTTGGTTGACTCTTGGTTTTGGCTGTTCACGATGTCAGGATCTGTGGAATTGGCTTGCATTGGACTCTGTGCTCAGTGGGGAGTCTGCTTGGGATTCTCTCTCTCCATGTTCCTCTGCTCCTCCCTCTGCTCATGTGTGCTCTCTCCCTCTCTCAAATAAGTAAATAAATCTTTTTAAAAAGAGGCATAAAATACTCTTTTTGGAGAATGACATGAGAGTTAAAAGGCAACACTGTCAGGGAGAATTAAGGTCTCACTCAAGGTTAATTGCTATGAATTGAAAATAAGAAGTGCCAGAATAGTTGAGTGCCTTGTTGGAGTAGGTGATGATTTGAAGAGTACAATTAAGGTAGTGGAGAGAGTATGCAAAAGAAATAGTATAGTATATTTATTAACTATAAATTTTAATTGTCTCTAGTGATCTAATTGCATCTAATAATGTAGTGGATAAAGTGTGAAAGGAGGATGTGAGAAATGTTGATGCAAATTGAAAAAGATAGTAGTTGAGCACATAATCCTACCATCTTATTTTAATGGAAAACTAACATATACAAAAATTATTTGCAAAAATTTTAGAGGTGGGAGACAGAAAACAATGGCCAACCTCCAGAGTAAGAAACTACAGTGACTAGAACAAAAATAAAAATCAGAAATACTTCCCAAATTAAAATATTGCCTAAATACAGTGTAAGGATTCATAACATTCCAGAGATATCCAATGTAAAAATAATTAAAAAAAGAAAAAGAAAAGTTAAAAAATTAAAATCTATGAAGAGAAACAGAATGTTCAAAGACATTTTAGCTGAAGAAAAAGTATCTATAAAAAAAAGAATAATTAGGTTTGCCTCAGATTTTCCATTGCAATGTCAAAACTAGAAGACAATTTAATCAGAGACTCTAAAATAATCAATTGATGCTCTGATCTATCCAATTGAGCATCTACTGCAGTCACTGCAGTAGCACCACCTGCAGCCCAGGATGCGATCCTGGAGACCTGGGATCGAGTCCATGTCGGGCTCCCTGCATGGAACCTACTTCTCCCTCCACCTGTGTCTCTGTCTTTCTCTCTTTCTCTGTGTCTCTTATGAATAAATAAATAAAATCTTTAAAAAAAGTCCCTATACCTCTCACTTTGAGATATCAGAGTAAAGAGGTATTTATTACATAACTTGATTCATCAATGGAATGGGTCTATTGTACACAAAAACCTTGCCTTTAGGTATTATGAAGCTTATTTTTCCCTAGAGGTTTCATTTCTGATCTCAAAAGAAGAAAATAGTGTGGCAACCAGATTTTCTATCTCCTTTTGAAGTTTGTATCTTATGATTCATCATGGCATCTTTTCCTTAGGATTTAAAGGATTTTCAGTTTAACTAGACTATCATTAGAATCTTTGAAAGAAAGGTGGCATTCATTTTACTACAACTACTCGACTTCTAGGGAATACATAAAACTGCACTAATAAATACATAAACACAAGACAATAAGATTTCTGGTAAATTTGATTATTCTGTATATTGGTTAATCTTTGGGTTCTGTTCTACTTACATTGAAAATTTCACATAAAATTAGTAAGCTTAATTCATATATATATATATTTGCCTTTATATACATTTAAAGAACCACAGATAAAACAGTTAAAAGCAATCAATCAGTAATGAAGAATATAATAAATGAGATTTGAAACAGTTTTGATGCAATGAACAGCAGGCTGGGAGAAGCAAAGGAATGAATCAGTGATATAAGAAAAATAATGAAGAAAAAAAATGAAGCTGTACAAAAGAGAGAAAGAATAATTATGGAACATGAGAATAGACTTAGGGAATTCAGTGACTCCATCAAATGTAATAACAATTCTACTAAAGAAGTCCCAGAAAAACGAGAGAAGAAAGGGAATATAAAATTTATTTCAAGTAGTAATAACAGAAAACTTCCCTAATCTTGGGAAGGAAACAGACAAAAAGATCCAGGAGGCACTGAGAATTCCCATCAAAATCTACAAAAACAGGCCAACAATAAGACATATTATAATTAAATTAGCAAAAAGCAATGATAAAGATAAAACCTTAAAAGCAGAAAACAAAAGTCTTTAACTTACAAGGGAAAACACATTAGGCTAGCTAGAGATTTCTCAGCTCAAACATGGTAAGCCAGAAGGGAGTGGCAAGACATATTCAAACTGCTGAATAGGAAAAATCTGCTGCCAAGAATACTCCATCCATCAAAGCTATCATTCAGAATAGAAAGATAAGGAGTTTCTCAGACAAACAAAAACTAAAGGTGTGCATGAGCACTAAACCAGACCTGCAAGAAATATTAAAGAGGACTTTTCCAGGGTAAAAGAGATACTAAAAATGACAAAGATAAGAAAGGATCAGAGAAAATCTCCAAAAACAATGTCAAAACAGAAAATAAAATGTCAATGAGTACATAGCTATAATAATTATTTTGAATGTAAATGGACTAAATGCTCCAATCCAAAAACATAGAGTCAGAATGTATAAAAATCCCAAGACCCACATATGTGCTGTGTGCAAGAGACTCATTTTAGATCTAAAGACACCTGCATATTTAAAGTGAGGTGGGAGAGAAACATTTATCACACAAATAGATGCCAAAAGAAAGCCAGAGTAGTGTTTCTTATATCAGACAAACTAGACTTTAAAACAGACTCTAAAGAGAGACAAAGTAGGGCATTATAGAATCATAAAGGGGACAATCTTATAAGAAGATATAACAATTGTAAATATTTATGCACTCAACATGGGAGCAATCAAATATATAAAACAATAACTAAATATAAAGTAACTAATTGATAATAACACAATAATAACTGAGGATTTTAACACCCAACTTGCAGCAATGGACAGATCATCTAAACAGAGAATAAACAAGCAAACAATGGATGACAAACTGAACCAGATGGACTTAATAGATACATTCAGAACATTCCATCCTAAAACAGCAGAATACATTCTTTTCAAGTCCACATAGAACATTCTCCAGAATAAATCACATATTAGGTCATAAAACAGGTTTCAACAAACACAAAAAGATTGAAACCATACCATACACTTTTTCTGACCACAACGTTATGAAACTTGAAGTCAACCACAAGGAAAAGTTTGGAAAGACCACAAATACATGGAGGCTAAACAACATGCTAATAAACAATGAATGGGTAAACCAGGAAACCAAATAAGAAAAAAAAATATAGGACAAATGCAAATGAAAATACAATGCTCCAAAACCTTTGGTATACAGCAAAAGCAGTCCTAAGAAGGAAATAAATAGCAACACAGGCCTACCTCAAGAAGAAAAATCTCAAATAAACAACCTAACTTTACACTTAAAGGAGCTACAAAAAGAATAACAAATGAAGTCTAAAGCCAGCAGAAGGAAGGAAATAATAAATATTAGAGCAGAAATAAATGGTATAGAAATTAACAAACAAATCAATAGAACAGATCAATGAAATAAGGAGCTGATTCTTTGAAACAATAGATAAAATTGATAATTGATAAGCCTCTAGCCAGATGCTCCATAAAGAAAAGAGAAAGGACTCAAATAAATAAATACAATCACAAATGCGAGAAAAATAATAACAAACACCATGGAAATACAACTATAAGAGAATATAGTTCTCTTTTTCTTAATGAAAAAGTATACTCCAACAAAGTGGACTACCTGGAAGAAACAGACTAATAATTCCAAGATAAATATAAATTATTAAAGCTGAAACAGAAAGAAATCAAAAATTGGAATGGGCCCATAACCAGCAACAAAATTGAATCAGAAATCAACTCCCAACAAACGTAAGACCAGGACCAGATGGTTTCACAGGTGAATTATATCAAATATTTAAAGAAGAGCTAATATTTATGCTTCTCAAACTATTCCCCCAAAATAGAAAAGAATGAAAAATTTCCATATTCATTCTAGGAGGCCAGCCTACCCCAATATCAAAAGCAGATAAAGACACCACTGAAAAAGAGAACTACAGCCCATTATCCCTGATGAACACGAATGCAAAACTTCCTAATAAAATATTAGCAAACCAAATCCAACAATATATTAGGTAAATCATTCACAGTTAAGTGGATTTATTCCTGTGTTGCAAGTGTGGTTCAGTATTCACAAATCAATCAACGTGACACATCACATTAATAAGAAAAAAAAAAGGATAAGAACCAAATGATCATTTCAAAATATAGGGAAAGATATTTGACAAAGAACAACATCCATTCATGATTAAAACCCTCAAGAAAGTAGCTTTAGAGGGAACCAACCTCAATATGATAAAGACCGTATGTGAAAAACCCACAGATAATAACATCCTAACTGGGGTAAAACTGAGTTTTATCTCTATAGTCAGGTACAAGACAGGGATGTCCACTCTCACCACTGTTTTTTATCATAGTGCTGGAAGTCCTCGCCTCAGCAATCAGACAGTGAAGAAAAAAGAATGGCATCCACATTGGCAAGGAAAAATGTCAGACTTTAACTATGCAGGTGACATGATATTCTATAGAGAAAACTTGAAAGACTCCACCAAAAAACTGCTAGAAATGACACAAATTCAGTAAAGTCACAGGATACAAAATCATCCTATAAAAATCTGTTGCATTTCTTTCTTTTTTTAAAAAAAATATTTTACATATTCATGAGAGACCCAGAGAGAGAGGCAGAGACACAGGCAGAGGGAGAAGCAGGCTCCATGCAGGGAGCCTGATGTGGGACTCGATCCCAGGACCCTGGGGTCATGCCCTGGGCCAAAGGCAGAGGCTCAACTGCAGAGCCCTCCAGGTCAACTCGGGCCCTCTTCCAAGAGGTTATCACGTGTAGAAGAGATTCCAAGAGCTCCTCAGTCCTTTCCAGCAAGTCCGGATACAGAGAGAAGTCTGTGCCTGGGAAGAGGGCTCTCACTTGGCCATGCTGGCACCCTGATCTTGAACTTCCAGCCTCCAGAACCATGAGAAACAAATGTTTGCTGTTTATAAGCTACCCAATCAATAGTATTTTGTTATAACATCTCGAATGGACTAAGATAGGCTAACATTTTTAATCTTCGATTTATTCCAGGTTTTATATCTGGCACCGTAAGTATTATCTACCTCCCACCTCCTAACAAATAGATACATCTTAATAGCATCTTGTTATAAAGATGGGGAAACTGAGGCTTACAGTGTCTTCCCCAAGGTCAAGGTGTTGAAGTTGGAACTTAAAGTAAAAAATTCTGACGTTAAGACTCAATTCATAACTATTAAGGTAGAAAAAATTGTTATGTCAAAATAACAATCCATATATCTATAGCCCATATTGTTGTGGATTTCTTTTGTGTTTGAAGTTCATCAGACCTCTCCTGGGTGACATTTGTGCAACATGAAAATTTCAAAGGAAGATCTACATCTGAAATGCATGACTATTCCCATCAGCAGTTTGCAAGAACTGTATTAGTAAATCATCTGGGAAACATGATGTATTAATGGCTGTTTATCATGAGTCGCTCTCATCTTTCACATCAATGCTGAAAGATGTAAGTTTTAATTTACAACAGTGGCTACGTGAACGACCACTAGATAATGGCCCAAAAGAAAGAAGAAAAAGGGAAAGAAATCCGAGAAATAAAGGAAAAGTATGATATTAACATAAGGCTCTGGGTAGGGTCTGTATCTTTTAAAAACTCTTTCTCTTTCAGCCTATATGTATTTCCCCTGTAACTTCTTTGACATCCTTTATGGCCCTATATATTTGAAGGACTTACAACTCTGCTGACTAATGAGAAATAAAATAATTCACTTTGACTTTGAATGGAAATTTTTAAATATTGATTTTCAAGGTCTGCTAACTAATGCTCATATAAACACCAAATAGCCCAGTTTCTCATAATTTTCTTGAATGGCAACTGTGAATTTGTAGACTTTTTGGATAAACATATTTGCTTTCTTACTCTTAGAGTGGAAAACCATGCACTAAAATGTGATGAGTTCACAAAATTCCACCTAAAACTAAAATAAAGAAAATGAAAGAAAAAAGAAAAAGAAGAAGAAAGAAAGAAAGAAAGAAAGAAAGAAAGAAAGAAAGAAAGAAAAAAAGAGAATTGTACATTTCAACAGCTGTCTTTGCCAATTGCCATCTTCATTTTCCTGGTGACTTGAGAACGGGAAGGTAAAGAACACATCATTAAAAATGTATAGGCAATACATCTGGAATGCTTGAAATCAAACACTCAGCCAGCACTTGTTATTCTAACCTCTGTATAATGTCATTTTTTATAGAATATAGAGGATGTACCCAGTAAATGTAATGACGATAACGCTAATAACGGGGATTCAATAAATTATCTTTTGAGAAACTGTATACTTGTTGGAATTGTTATTAGAAGATTGTTTTTACCATATTTTATAACTTATTTATACCTGAAGATGCAGGAAGGGGGAAGATCAATCACTCAGAACGCTTAAAATACAACTTGGGGTTTGGCGGAATAAGCACAGCTTATTTTACATTGAATTAGCTATGTAACCTGTCAAAATCAAGAGCAATTATTTCATATTTTCGTTTTTTGATTTTTTAAAAAGACTTATTTAGAGAGAGCTTATGTAATTGAGGAGCAGGGCAGAGTAGGAGGGAGAGAATCCCAAGCAGACTCCCCACTGAGTGCAACCCCTGACCCTGGGCTCTATCCCAGGACCCTGAGGTCATGACCTGAACCGAAATCAAAAGTCACTTAACTGCTGAGCCACTCAGGTGCCCCTGAGAGCAACTATCTCAAATTTTTATGTGTAAAATGCAAATCAAAATCAAATTCAATATAAATGATTTCTCAATATACATGTGTATACATGCATATAAACTTTATATATTTCTTTAAATGTTCAATAATTTGAGTTTTGAATAATTCAGGATTGGAATAAAGGTACATAAACTTTACTCCTAATATAGCTTATTTCTCTTTTCCTCCTCATGACATTAATCTCCTTTTCCACCTCTTCTATCCCTCTCTGCCCCAACAGACAAATTTTTTGCAAAACCAAATAATGGTTTATTTATCTAAGTGTGGAAAAATATTTTGTAGATATAAATTAAAAATCTGTTGAAAAATCTTAGACCTTTTAAATATGACTTTAATAATAACATAGGCTAGAGAAAGTGTTTAACTAGGTATGCATTTGGTGTTTATCTCTGGTATTCGAAGCTTTATTATTATTTATTTATTTATTATTTTTTAAAAGATTTTATTTATTTATTGAGAGAGAGAGCGAGCAAGAGTGGGTCAGAGAGATAAGGAGAATCAGACTCTCTGCTTAGCAGGTGCCCAATGTGGGATGTGGGGCTTGATCCCAGGATCCCAGGATCAGGACCTGGGCGGAAAGCAGATGCTTAACCAACCGAGCCACCCAGGCATCCTGCATATAGGTCTTTTTAATGTGTTTTCAATGACTTCAGATAAACACCTCGTAAAGAAATTATTGGGCCATATGGCAAGTGTATATTACACTTTTTAAGAAATAATTAAAGAGGTTTCCAAAGCATTTGCCCAAAAATAAATAAATAAGTAAATAAATAAATAAATAAATAAATAAACAAACAAATACATAAATAAATAAAATAAAGCATTTGCCCATTTAAACTCCCCTTGGTAGTAAAAGGCAGTTTTGGTTGCTCCGTGTCCTATGCAACAGATGGTTTTGTCTGCTTTTTAAACTTAGCTATTTTAGCTGGTGGGAAGTGGTATCTCATTGTGATTTTATTTTCCTTTTCTGAAGATTATTGATGGTGGATATCTCTTCATGTCCTTACTGACCATTTGAAAATATGTTTTTGGCGAAGTGTCCAAATGTTTTGTCCATTTTAAAAATTGTGTTTTTTTGTCAGAAGGGACTGTTTTATATTCTAGTTATAAGACTTTTGTCACATACACTTATCACGCGTCATTTTTCACAATTTGTGGCCAGCCTTTTCATTTGCTTAGTGGTTTCTTTAAACGAACATAATTTTTTGTTATTTGTGAAACCTCATTTGTTAGTCATCTATCGCTGTATAACTTACAGACTTCTCCTGATTTAGCAGCTTAAATCAACAACACTCATCACCTTACATAGCTGCAGAGATCAGTAATCTCCGAGACGCTAGATAGATGTTTCAAGATCAGGGGTCTTTTGTGAGATCGCAATAAAGTTGTTGGGTTTGACTGGATCTGGAGATGATTATTGTCTCCAGTTTATCCTACATGGGATCTTGCATAGGGCTGCGTATAGCAAGCCAGCTCAATTTCCTGAAAGTAGAGAGGGTGTTAGAGAACAAGAACAGGAAATCAAGAGAGCAAGATGGAGGTTATAGTATCTGATAAACCTAATCTTAGAAAACTACATTTTATCACTCCTGTCGTGGTCTATGGGCCAACGTACCAACCCATACAATGTGGAGGTGTTACATAAGGGTGTGAGTACCAGGGATGACCAGAACCCTCGTGGAGACTAGCTACTACTTATTAATATTATATTTTCATAATGGTATTGCTTTGTAGGAGTGAACTTAATCTATCCTAACGTCATAAGGATTATACCCTTTGTTCCTTTAACATAAATTTTAGTATTTTAGCATCTCTGTTCAAGATGAATATCCATTTCAAGCTAATATTTCTGTACGGTGTGATACAAGTGTTTGTTCCATAGGGATTTTTAGTGGTTCTAAGAAAATACGACAATCTTTCCATATGAATTACCCTAGCACAGGTTTCAAAAATTATTTGATAAGATTTTTATTTTCAATAAAGCTGAATAAACACCCACTGTTTCATGCTTTCCCATAAATAACAAGTCCAATATTTGGAGAAAATAAAAGGACTTGTGGGTACTGGCAAGTAAATCAAAAAAGGAAGATTCTGAAAGGAGAGTCAAAACACGGAAGGTGTAGGGTGACTTTCCTTTTTAACAGCTTTTAGCAGGAGGGTAGATGGAACTCACTTGGATGCTTTCAACCATGTGGTTTAAACCTAAGGAATTTGAGGGAATGTAAAACATGTATAACATATGTCTAAGAGGAGTATTGGAAGGTGGAAAGAGAATGAGTAGAAAATATATTTCAATATGTTAAAATATAAAAGCCAAAATTTTTCAAAGACACAGATATTGATGAGTTAGTTTAAGAAGTTCAGTGAGTCCTGAACAAGATACATGTGAAGAAAACCACAGTATGCACAAAGTAATCAAAGTGACAAAAACTAGCAGAAAGAGACTATCTTATAAGCAGCCAGACAGAAATGACAGATGGCATGTGGAACAATTACTTGAGTGACTGCTGACTTCTCATCAAAGAATATGGAGGCTGGAACACTCTAAAATACTGGGAAAAATAATCAACTCTTCTATATCCTGTGGAAACACTCTAAGGATAAAGACAAAATAAAGACATTTTCAGACAAAACAAACATAACAGAAGTAGTCATTAGCACACCTGCACCATAAGAGATAATGAAGGAGGTTCTCAAGGCTCAAGGGAGATAACAGAAATGACCTGGGTCACCAGGAAAGAAGAAAAGAGAAAAGCATCAAAAATGTTAATGATTATTAAAGGGTCAACTCATAAGAAATAGGAACTGTAAATGAATATGCAAGTATGTACATGAAGCAGATTTTGAGAGAATTAAAGGACAAAAAAAAAACAGTTTTTGAGCATAGTTATAAGCATTTAAACCCACCTTTCAGGAATTAATTGTAAAAGTTGGTAACAATATAAATAATCTGAAAAACACTATCAGCGTATTTTCATTGATAGTTGCATGAAACTAAGTACTTCAATCTCAGCATGAAAATTATCAAATCCACACAATCTATTAACCAAGATAGACCGTATGCTAACCCGTATAGGAAGTCTCAACATATTTCAAAGAATTTATTCTAAATAACACATGAGTGGAAAAGAAAAATCCCTTGGGGACACAACAACTATTGTGAACTTCATGAAATTAAAAGCAACATATTCAAATACATGGATGTCGGGAAATTCCACAAGCCTCTAAACCCTTAATAAGTCAATTCTAAATCCACAGGTCAAGGAAAAAGTCAAAACGTTAGGAAATATTTTGAACTGAAGTTAAAATGAAAACACTTGTCAAAACCTCCCGTAGCTGTTAAAGAAATTATACAGGGAGGCGGAGGTGGCTTCAGTGTTCCGGAGCCTGGTAAGCAAACAGAAGCAGCCAGGGTAATGTCCCTTATGCACTCACGTCCCCAAAACAAAACTTTAGAACAAAACACAATGGCCGGCTATTCTTTCCTAAATAAGCCAACCACTGAAGTGATAGCCAATCAAGTAATTTCCTTACCTTGGTTCTGCATTTGCCCCAAAAAAGCCTTTCCCCAGCTCCTGCCTAAGGAGCCCTTCTAACCATGGTGGGTTCGGTGCAGCCTGCAAGGACAGAAGTTCCATCAAATAAACAACGAGCCTCAGGAAAGCTTTTAAGTCACTAACGCAGTATTTGGTATTTTGTCGCATTAAATGCCTGTATAAGAAATGAAGAAAGGTCTCAAAACAAATGGCGTCAGCTTTCACCTTAAGAAGCAAGGAAAAGATCAAAGTCATAGGATTAGAATAAGTTAAATACTAAAGACTAGAGTGAAAATCAATGACACAGAAATTGAAAACAATAGAAACGATGAAATCAAAAGGTGGCTCTTAGAGATGATCAATAAAATTGATAAAAATTCTAGCCAGGATGTTCAAGGAAAAAAAGAAAAAGAAAAGATAGAAATTAACATCTGGAATGAGAGGGACTCCACCACTCTAGATTCTATAGACGTGAAAAAGATGTTAAGAGGATGTTATTAATTATTTCAGCCATACATTTGACAACTTAGAGGAAATGAACCAATTTCTTTTTTTTTTTTTTTGAACCAATTTCTTTAAAGACACAACTACCACCGCTCACTATACAAGTCACAGAAAATCTGAATAGCCCTATGTCTTTTAAGGAAATGGAATTTGTAGTGAAAATACTAACCCTCAAAGAAAACTCGGAGACTAGTGTGCTTAACTATTAAATTCTATCAAATATTTGCAGAAGAATTAAGCGCCATTCTACACAAACTCTTACAGATAATTGAGGAAGAGGGAATACCTCCCAATTTATATTATGGGGACAGGATTACCCTGACACCAAGACCAGTCACCTTATTACAGTCAAACTACAGACCAATCTCCTTCATGAGCATAGATTCAGAAAAATATGTAAACCTTTAGCAAATGAATTCCAACAACAAGATAATAAATTAATATTGAAGAGGGTTGACCTCAGAAATAGAAGGTTTTCAGAAAAAGCTTCAGAGAAGATGAAGCTACGGCACCAAGAGGCCCAGACCGAAAACAGTGGCCGCGGTTGTAGGCCCAACTCTTGGGTCCTGGGCCACTCTCTGACCCCAACGCAGCACCAGTATTTGCATAATAACCTTGCTGAACATATTTCTCAAAGATTTTTTACCAGATACATTATTCTCTTCAACAAGCATATGTTTTTTTAAAAAAGAAATACAAGGTTTGTTTAACATTCATAAGTCAGTTAATTCACCATGTAATAAACTAAATTTTTTTTGATCAGCTTAATAAACAGAAAACCTTTTAACAATATCCAAATCCTCGGGAACAACCAGGACCAGGACCTGAGGGGTTGGCCGCAGGTGGGTCACCTGGGAACCTTGGGAACCACCAGGAGCAGGACCCGGTGGGGTCTGCCACAGGTGGGTCACCTGGGATCATCGGCAAAGACCAGGACCAGGACCCGGCGGGGTCAACTGCAGGTGGGTCACCCGGGTTCCTCAGGAACGATTAGGAGCAGGACCCTGCGGGATTGGCTGCAGGTGGGTCACCCGGGGTCCTTGGGAACCACCAGGACCAGGATCCGTGGGGTTGGCTGCAGGGAGGTCACCCAGGGTCCTCGGGAATGACCAGGAGCAGGACCCCGTGGGGTCAACACAGGTGGGTCACCCGGGGTTGTCTGGAATGACCAGGACCAGGACCAGGACCCAGTGGGGTTGGCCGCAGGTGGGTCACACGACGTCCTCGGGGACGACCAGGACCAGGACCGGGACCCGGTGGGGTCGGCTGCAGGTGGGTCACCCAGGGTCCTGGGGAGCTACCAGGACCAGGAGGAGACCATACGGTCCCTGATGGATGTGCCCCGCGGCCCCTTTTTGGGGTGAGAGGCACCCGAGTCAGCCAGCCGTTGGGCGTTGGGAGGCCTGGCCGGAGGACATGGCGCTGGGGTCCAGCCAGGAATTGCTCACCGAGCTGGAGTTTGTTGGGGTGCCCCCCCGAAGGGAAGCCCACCGAGCTCTGGAGCCTGGAAATCCTTACACGGAGCGTGAGGGTGCCTGCAGCCTGGGTGGGAAGCAGGTGTGTGGCCTTCCTGGACCTCAGGTGCTCCTGCATCACAAGGTGAGCACAGCTCCTGCATCACAAGGTGAGCAGCGCAGGAGGCAGGTGAGCTGCAAGTGTGGGCATGGCAGCAGGTGCCCAGACTTTGTGCCAAGTGCATGAGGTATGCCCCAGAGCATACAGTCCGTGCTTCCGTCTGTGGATATGGACGGAGAAGCCCCTGCCTGCACCTCAGCCCCAGAACCCCCCAGGAAGTGCCTCCTGCGCAGCGAAGGTCATCATGCAAAACAAGCCACACCCACTCCAATAAGTGAAATACGTACACGAGCTGGTGGTGATGCTCTGTGAGAAGGAGAGAGTCGGTGTTGCTACTTCAAACAGGCTGAGTGGGGAGGCCTAACTAAAAAGTAGATATTTGTATTAAAAGCCCCCAAATTGGGAGCAAGCAAGTCCTTCATGTCCAAGGAAAGGTATTTCCAGGCTCAATAAAGTGTCATTCGTCCGTGGATGCGTCGCCAGCACGTGCAGGGTTAGAAGTGAGGCTGGTGTTGGTGGCGTTTGTGCAGGGTGGCAAGGGAGGTCCAGACAGTGTCGAGAGGGCCTTATACAGCAGCAGGAGCCTCGGCCAATAATCTGGATTTTACTGTGAATAAAGGAGAAACCCCCCGGCACGCCTTAGGAAGAGATGTGATTCTTGCTGGAGATAAACCTCTGGGCTATGGTTGGCCTGGAGCCCATGGTCGACCTGGGACCCAAGGTTGGCCTGGGACCCGAGGTTGGCCTGGAGCCCGTGGTCAGCCTGGGACCCAAGGTTGGCCTGGAGCTTGTGGGGGGCCTGGAGTCCGAGGTTGACCCGGAGCCTGAGGTCCACCTAGAGTCCTCGGTTGTCCTGGAGCCTGCAGTCAACCTGGAGCCCGAGGTCAGACTGGAGCCCGAGGTTGGACTGGAGCCTGAGGTCAGCCTGGGAACCAAGATCAGCCTGGAGCTTGTGGGGGGCCTGGAGTCCGAGGTTGACCTGGAGCCTGAGGTCCACCTAGAGTCCTTGGTTGTCCTGGAACCTACAGTCAACCTGGAGCCCGAGGTCCGACTGGAGCCCGAGGTCGGACTGGAGCCCGAGGTCAGCCTGGGAACCAAGATCAGCCTGGTGCCTGCTGTCAACCTGGGGCCCGAGGTTGGCCTGGGGCCTGAAGTCGGCCTGTGACGCCAGGTTGGCCTGGAGCCTGACGTCAGCCTGGAGCCCTTGGTTGGCCTGGAGCACGAGATCGGCCTGGAGCCCCGGGTTGGCCCAGAGCCTGTGGTCGGGCTGTGGCCTGAGGTCAACCTGGAGCCCAAGGTCGGTCTGTAGCCCAGGATCCGCCTGGGGCCCGAAGTTGGCCTAGAACCTGAGGTCAGCCTGGAGACTGTGGTCAGCCTGAAGCCCATGGTCAGCCTGGAGCCTGAGATTGGCCTGGGCCCTGAGGTCAGTCTGGGGCCCGAGTTCGAGGTCAGCTTGGAGCCCATGGTCGGCCTGGTGCCCGAGGTCGGCCTGGAGCCTGCAGTCGGCTTGGAGCCCGAGGTCAGTCTGGTGCCAGAGGTCAGTCTGGAGCTCGAGATCAGCCTGGAAACTGTGGTCAGCCTGGAGCCTGTGTTCAGCCTGGAGCTCGAGGTCGGCCTGGGACCCGAGGTCAGTCTGGAGCCCGTGTCCGCCTGGCTTTGGGGGTTGGCCTGGAACCCAAGATCAGCCTGAAGCCCAAGGTTGGCCTGGAGTCCCAGGTTGGCCTGGAGTTCGAGGTCAGCCTGGAGTCCAAGGTCGGCCTGGAGCTCAAGGTCGGCCTGGAGTCCGAAGTCAGCCTAGAGACTGTGGGCTGCGTGGTCGGCCTGGAACTTGGGGTCGGCCTGGAGCTGGAGGACAGGCCTGAATCCCGAGGTCGGCTTGGAGCCTGTGGTCGGCCTAGAGCCCGATGTCCGCCTGGAGCCCGAGTTCGGCCTGGTGCTGGAAGTCTGCCTGGAGCCTTTGGTGGGCCTGGAGCCCGAGGTCGGCTTGGAACCTGTGTTCGGCGTGGAGCCTGAGGTCGACCTTGAGACCATGGTTGGCCTGGAGCTAGAGGTCGGCCTGGAGCTGGAGGTCGGCCTGGTTCTGGAGGTCATTTAGAGCCCGTGGTCAGCCTGGTGCCCAAGTTCGGCCTGGAGCTTGATGTCAGGAAGCAGGAAACACATGGTGGCCTGTAGATGCAGTGGACACTAAGGAAAGCAGGTGTTGGGTCAAGTAGGGTAACGGTGGGGATGTGGAGGGATGGCCAGATTCTGGGTACATTTTTAATATAAAAATAATGAGGCCATGGTCATACTGGATGTGGGATAATAGGCATTATGTGTAACTTCCTCGCTTCGGCCTGTGCAACTAGAAGAGTGAGGGTGTCCTTTCCTGTGGTTGAGAAGAGTGGGTGAGCTACACTGAGATAAAAAGGATGCGTGGATTTTATTTTTCTCCTAAGTACAGTTAAACACCTCACAGGTAATTTTATAGTGCTTAAAGGCAGATTTTAATTTTCTGGGCTACTCTTTAATATTCCATCACAGTAGGAATAGAATTTTTATTTCCTAATATTCCCTTTCATAGATTTGGTTTTTTATAATTCATTGTATTTTTATATCCTATTGTGTCCTTCATAAGCCATGTTTTGTGTGCAAGTTTGGACTTCTGTGCTTTGGTCATGCTGTCAGAGAGCTAAAATCTCCATTATTGCAGTGTCATCATCTTTGTCTACGTCGTGGTGTTTGTGATTTGTGATTTGTGCAATTAGTTGGATATTTTCCCTTATTTCATATAAATTACTGGAAAATGGGAAAACAGAAGTGCTGATACTAGATATAAAAAGATGTGTCATGAACATAATGCAATTGTGACAAAGATGGAATTCATTAAGGATGCTGATGACGCAACTCCAGTTTCTGTTCTATAATCCTTAGACTTAATCTGATTGTTTCTGTGTGAACCGTGAAGGGGGGAAAATCAGAATTAAAGAACACATGTGGGTTATTAGAAAATATTCTCATACTTAAGACCTCCCTAAAAGAGCACAATTAATGCAATGCCAATCCGTTGCTCAAGTTTAAAAATATTACTCAACATTCATAGTTATTTTTATAGACATTAAATATATAGAAGAGGAAAATACCTATAATGATGTCTAATCCGTATGTTAGGTATCACGTTCTATGGAATGTTGTCGGTTAATTTAAATATTCTGCTTTTTATAATAAACAAATTCAAGGGCTTGTTACCAGCATATCCGTAGATTGAGTCTTTACCAAAAAACAACAAAAAACAAAAATAAAGTCGTGTCAGTTTAACCAGCTAGTCAGATAATAATCAATGGAACATATATTAGCTGGGTTATTGGGAGAATTAATATGGTCCAGTGGTTTACATACATATTAAGGATATACCTGCAAAATTACAAAATTGTTGTATAATTAATGGAAAAGAAGTTACTGGAGTTACCATAGCATCGGTTACCGGACAAGAGACCGAGTTACTACTGTTGTAGTGTAAAAACACTGTGTCTGTCTTCAAGACTTCTTTGCTTGACTTGCCCTACAATTGATGTGTTTATACTAATCATTAAGTGATTTTTTAATTTCATTGTTAATGTCTAAAGGTTTCTGTATCTACTCAAAGTTTATTTTGTGAGTGAGCGCTCGCTCTGTCTCCCAAAAATAAAATATTCGTCTCTAGACAACATAGTTTACTATTACCCTATTTCTTAAAATTTGGTATGTCTCGTAAGCCTCTTAATTTTACAGGTGCAAACTCTATCTTCCTCTTTCCCTTGCAGCATATCAAGTTGAAAAACAAACCATTTAAATTGCTAATTTCCCGTGTTTGGATTTGCTGAATATGCTCATTTTGCAGCTCACGTGTTCCGCAGTGCTCTGTATTTTCTGCAATTTGGGAGAAAGTAGACTTGGGTTAGATTTTTTTGGCAAAGAATGCACATGATTTGGGTTAACTCTAGTTTGTCTCTCTCTCTCTCTTTTTTTTAGTTTGTCTCTCTAATGTGCTTGATGCCTATATCCATCAATTCACTGATAATTGAATCTTATCATTTCTTTTTTAAGTATTGCCAGGTTTCTTTTTTTTCTTTTTTTACAAACTCGAGTTTGTGTCCATGTATACCCAACACAGCGGAGCAGGGACTTGTACCCCGAGGTGCGTTTTAGTTTTTTTTTTTTTCTCTCTCTTTTTTTTTAATTAATTTTTATTGGTGTTCAATTTACCAACATACAGAAAAACACCCAGTGCTCATCCCGTCAAGTGTCCACCTCAGTGCCCGTCACCCATTCCCCTCCAACACCCGCCCTCCTCCCCTTCCACCACCCCTAGTTCATTTCCCCGAGTTAGGAGTCTTTATGTTCTGTCTCCCTTCCTGATATTTCCCAACATTTCTTTTCCCTTCCTTTATATTCCCTTTCACTATTATTCATATTCCCCAAATGAATGAGAACATACACTGTTTGTCCTTCTCCGATTGATTGACTTATTTCACTCAGCATAATACCCTCCAGTTCCATCCACGTTGAAGCAAATGGTGGGTATTTGTCGTTTCTAATTGCTGAGTAATATTCCATTGTATACATAAACCACATCTTCTTTATCCATTCATCTTTCGATGACACCGAGGCTCCTTCCACAGTTTGGCTATTGTGGCCATTGCTGATAGAAACATCGGGGTGCAGGTGTCCCGGCGTTTCATTGCATCTGAATCTTTGGGATAAATCCCCAACAGTGCAATTGCTGGGTCGTAGGGCAGGTCTATTTTTAACTCTTTGAGGAACCTCCACACAGTTTTCCAGAGTGGCTGCACCAGTTCACATTCCCACCAACAGTGTAAGAGGGTTCCCCTTTCTCCACATCCTCTCCAACATTTGTTGTTTCCTGCCTTGTTAATTTTCCCCATTCTCACTGGTGTGAGGTAGTATCTCATTGTGGTTTTGATTTGTATTTCCCTGATATTGCCAGGTTTCTTACATAAAGTTTTACTTTTCCTCATCTGCTGAATGCTAATAGTGCTTATATTTCTTGTATTAATAAAACATTAGTCGATACTCTTACTTATCACTTAATATAATATTAATTAAATCAGTACTTTATATGGAAAAGGCAAGATAAATGCTCAGTTTTTCTCTTTATTTTATAGATTTCCAGGTAATTAACTTGTTCCATTTCACCTCCTGAAAGTAACTAATTAGATTGTTGTCAAAGTATCACTGGAAACTCAGTATTTAAGCGTATTTGTTGCGTTTCAGTCTCTTAATATAAATTCAATCCATTTTGAAGCTCTAATCTTTAGTCACAGCCCCTTCGCATTGAGTCCCGTCTCCTTTGGCTGTGATCCTAGTAATCTTTATTCCAAGGTTCATTTTGTGCATTTTCAGCCGCCAACCTGGATCAGTCATTTCTCCAAGAAGCCCTCATGATCCTTAGCCGGAAAAGATCTCAGTCTACGACTTGGATTCCAGCAGCACTCATTTGTTTTGTCTTGTTTCGTTTCGTTTTTCTATATAATTTCATGGCTCCAACACAGAAGAAAGTGAACATTGATAGAACAATTAATTGATCAATAGGTGGATCAAATGCCTAATGAGTGCATCTTGCTATCAGTTCAACTCCAGGCCTACAGGACTTTCCAGCCTCTTCCACTTTATGTGTATACTCCTCTCCTTTCACCTTCAGGATTCTGTTTTTTTCAAAATACCTGTTTTTTGGGTGTGGAGAGGGGTGGTTAAATTAGTGGTCAGTAAGTACTCGTTTGCCTTGTCCCACATCACACTCACATTACTGTCCACGTCACTGTGTCCTCAAAAACTAAAATGATGACCAAACACACTTAAAAGATTAATAAGTGCATTATTTTTTTGCCCCCAATTAGCTCTAAATGGACTGTATCTACTTTGTCGTACCATCTAGCAGTTAAAGTCTGTGTTCTTTCTTCATTTAATGTTAGTTCTATGTGGAGAGCTATAGATCCAAGACTGGTTTTCATATGAAAATCTGAATTCTTGCACTAAGTTCTTAAAAAGTAAGCTTGTTTCAAAATAGGTTTTCCGACTTCACAGAATTTTCACATCTGTTTTTTTTTTTTCAATTATTTAAAAATATGAGATTTTTTTTTTCTGGCTCAGTTCCCCTTCCCCCACTTTCATCTAGACTTATTTTTCTTCGTTTCTCTCACCCTTCTCCTAATGAGGTTTAGTTCAGTAATTTGGTCCTCAGTAAGTTGTTTTGTTTTTTCCCTCTCGGCGTGGAACTCGGTTTGGGAGGAAGCATTAAGAAGGGCTGGACTGTCCCAACCCTTCAGGAATTCCTACAGACTTTTGCGCTGACCAGCTATAAATTAGGCAAAACCTCTCCTATTTTTAGCTGTTTTCAAATTGGCCCATGGTGACAATTCTGGATCCTGCCCTTAAATCTTTAGACGTATGATTGTGTCCTTTGCTCCCACGGGTACAGCGTCAGGCAACCCGGGGCATGTAGCTAGCATGTTTCCTCCCCACGCACTGTATTTTGGGTTCGGGGAAATAATAATGTTTTAAATGTGATCCATCAATTTTGGTTTTACTATTTAATTGTTCTGTCTGCTTTTATAAGGATGTTTGAGGAGGTTAAATATTACGCTACTGTCTCATGTTCCCAGAATGCCTTGTTCTTATGTTGAAAACAATTTTTTTTTTGTGATGGAGGGATATGTCCTTAAATAAAAATAACTTCCCTCTCCTTTCAGTGTTCTCATTTTAAGGTATTAGAAGTCTAATAACTGCATTTTGTGTATAAAATAGAACAAATTTTGGCAGCAACACTCCAACCAATTAAATAAGCAAAAGTGTAAACCAGAGCTTAACACAGTGCACCAGCAATTGTGTTAACATCAGGCAAATATCTTTTGGCTCTTTCCACAAATATCTGCACTGTACACAGATTGCAATAAAATGAGACCGACAAGATATTCAGTATTGTTCTGTTTAACTTCATTTGAAGAGCCAAGGCCTGAGATTTCTCTTCAGGAACAAAATTAGTTAAAATGGTCAAATCCTTTTTGTTTAATGCAGCTTGGTATCAATTATTTTTTAAAAGTCCTAAATGTTAGTAGAGAAATCATTCTGCAAATTACCCCTCCCATCCATCCCCTCCGGCTTCATTATGTCTATCAGAGAGCTTTGCCTTTGGGAATATAAACATATGGTGTATTTTGCAAAAATTTATTCCAATGCTTATGAAGTCACATTATATTAGACGCTGTGGTTACATTTATTTAGCACTAGGCTATTGCATAAGAAGAATAAGCCATTTATAACCTTGTGTAAGCTATGACTTTATGACAACAACGTGTTGGAGCGACTATGCCGGGAAAAGTTAGCTCATTTGTAAAGTGGTGGCAAAAAGTGTTCTATTCTTAATCCTCCACTTTGAAAGTTTCAACTGTTAAGCAGTTTAAAAAATTTCAGGAGTACAAAGCTATTTCTGTGTGCATTAGATAAGCTTTCTAGGAAATCCTGATTAGAATAACAAAAGGATTCCTCGGTTTTACATATGCTTAAGACAATGCATCATTGTCTTTTAGATTTGATTATTTGAACCAAATGCAGTCCAGAGAATGTACCACGTGGGCTTTGGGGGCTGTCGACCTAAGTTCCCATGGTGATCTTGCTCGAAGCTAGGTGCCCGACCTTGAAGGAATGAGTCCTTACATACCCCCAGCTTCCTCCTCTAAAAACCGAGGACAAGAATAATACTAAATATATGGGATTGTTATGAAAAGTAAATGATATAATGAATATAAACCAAACTTTTACTCTGGTGCATGGCCGTAAAAACTTGGAACATAAAAAGCCTCACAAATTTTACACGTCCACACCAAGACACTCTTTCCCCATATCCAACATCCCTACTAGAGCCTTTGACATGACTCACTCTTTCTTCTTTCAGCTCTTTGTTCAAAGATGATAATGCATAGTACACATTAAGGATATCACTCACTTACTAACGGTGTCACAGTAGAGTAAACCCATTCTTCAGTACTCTGGAAGTTTTAAACAATTTTACGTCAGAAAAGGTGGCTACTAATGGCTAATTTTTTTTTTAAGATTAGCAATAAAAAAAAATGGATGTATCTGATTTTAGATTAGGGCCTCATTTTATAATAACAATTGTATTATTTTCAAAAAGTTCTATTTTCTTTTATGTAAGCAACGCACTAATTGGTAGATCAACATACTTTGTCAACATTTGAAAATATCCCTTTCATGAAATTTCCTATTATCTTTGTTTTTTTTAAATTTTTATTTATTTATGATAGTCACATACAGAGAGAGAGAGAGGCAGAGAAACAGGCAGAGGGAGAAGCAGACTCCATGCACCAGGAGCCCTATGTGGGATTCGATCCCGGGTCTCCAGGATCGCACCCTGTGCCAAAGGCAGGCGCTAAACCGCTGCGCCACCCAGGGATCCCTCCTATTATCTTTGGACTAAAACGTTCAATTATTCAGCTTTTTCCAATGAATAAAGTATAAGCGTAGGGAAAGATTGCCTTGTATTTGATGTATTTAATAAAAATATTGTGGAGTAGTTTATACTTAGGTTAGTGGAATGAATCTTCCCTTTAATAAGGATATTTGTCATTTGGATATACATTTTAGAATATGAATTTATAAACACTGGCTTTTGCTGAGATCCCTTTCATTCATAATGACAGATGGCACAGCCTAAGTCCCATCTGTATTAAATACTTTGTCATACTCCAGGAAATAAAAGCAGGTCGATGTGCTTGAACCATAGAAAATAAGAGGAAAATAATAGGTAATGAAAGATGTTAATAGTCCACACAGAGCTCCACTTACTATTTATATACATATTTTTTGATATGTTAAAGTTTGTATGTGTGCATAGTTTTAATTGCTGTAATATAATGAGAAAGGTTTAGGATTACGTTTGATTTAGTATTTCCCTGCTTTTGCAGTTTCCTCAAAGATGTTTAGGCCTGTAATCTCCTTAGGTGCAATTTTTTTTTTTTATAATGTTCAAAATGGTAATGTTCAAATTTTAGGGCCTAAAGCAAACTTTGCCTTCACAACAGGTCTCCTCCTAGCATTAGCTTTACAAGGCCTGAGCACACTGAGAGAAGAGGGAAAAGTGTGCATTTAGTGGTGGTATTAATGGTCAGATTTATTTCATTTTATTTTTATATATAACGGGATATTTCTTAAACACTAAGGTAGTACGACAATAGTCAAACGTTATGTTAAAGTAACTCAAAACGTGACTTTAAAATGTAATGAAAAGCTATTAAGAGTTTATGTAGGTGAGTTACATCCCCAGAAGCTATTTTTAAAAGACTTTTTAAGAATATTTAAATCTTCATAGAAAAAGAATTAGAAGAGGTAATTAAGGAGGCTGGTTAAAAGAGTATCGCGGTAAAAGCAACAAAGGATAAATGCAATTTTGACCACACTCATGAAAGAATCATTATATTTAAAATATATTTTTGACCTACGCTAGAGGTAGGGAAACCTAAAAACCAACTTCCATGTTTCTCTCTAGAGAGACTGCATATGGATGGTGCTGCTACTCAGGACAGCAAGATCATGACATAACAGTGTTGGTGAATTTCTTAGATTACATGGAAAACTGTTACATTTGGACACATAAGTTAGGAGCTAAGAAATATATACTAGAAATGAGAAATATGGATCACACCATTCTTTCATGGAATGATCCTTTTTAAAGGCTAACTGTACAAAGTAAAAGACATGGCTGCTCTACTGGTCGCTATTTAGGACACAAGGATTAATTATGAGGTTTTCACTAAAAAATATGTTGAGACCTAGATATCATGAGCTTTCCTAAGGTCCCTCTGTCATATCGATGTCAACAAAAAGGATATTCTCAGATATTCAAGGGCTTTGAAAAAATCCCATCCATGACCCATCAGTGAAAATTTAATCAAGATGTAATTTAAGTGACCAGGAGACAGGGTGAAATAAATCCAGATTTGGAAGCCATGGTGTAATAGAACCAACGGTGAAAAATGACACCAGTAAAACACGAAGTTAAGAGCAGTAAGGCATGCACATAAATAACTAACATAAAATGTAGAAAGTAGTGTGTCCCTTGAGAAATGATGTACAAATAGACTTCAATTCGGTATAGGAAGTTGAAAGGTTTTTCCATAGCAGAAGATCAGGGGTATCCGAGGCCGGAGGGGACTTTAGAACGGGGTGTTTTGGGTGATTAGAATTTGAAAAAGGAGGTGTAGGAGAGAAATGATGAGGTACTTCAAGAACCAGCAAGAGAAGGTACAAGAGGCTGGACAAGACACCCAGCTCCTCCCTGCGCCTGGCAGCAGGCACAGCAAGTGGAGCACGTGGCGACCCAGGCCGCAGCCCAGGCCACACTGAGTGAGCCTTTCCGTCTCTGTGTCATTTCACTACCTTCTAGAAAACCGGACAATCACTATTTATAGGTCCAACCCAATCATCCTTAACTATCCTAACAGAAATAAGTGAAGCCTCGCTTTCCTAAAAACTTCTCTTTAGGAAATCAGTTGTAACTGTCTGACCTTTAAAATAGATTATTCGTTTTAAGGTGGGATTTCTAAAGCATTGGATCTGATGTTTACCCAATATCCTATAAGGAAAGATACAGACAAGTAGGGAAATGAACAAAACAAGAAGAAAACAGGACTTTTTTTTTAAAAAAAAGATTTTATTTATTTATTCATGAGAGACGCAGAAAGAGAGAGACATAGTCAGAGAGAGAACCAGGCTCCCTGCAGGGAGCCCGACATGGGACTCGATCCCAGGACCTGGGGGTCACACCCTGGGCCCAAGGCAGATGCACAACCACTGAGCCACACAGGTGCCTGTAAACAGAACTTTTCAATTTAATTTTTTCCAGTATTAAAGATATGATTATAAAGCATTTAAAGATATGATTACGGGGCAGCCCCGGTGGCTCAGCAGTTTAGCACCGCCTTCAGCCCAGGGCCTGATCCCGGAGACCCGGGATCAAGTCCCACATCGGGCTCCCTGCATGGAGCCTGCTTCTCCCTCTGCCTGTGTCTCTGCCCCTCTCTCTCTCTGTCTCTGTGTGTGTGTGTGTGTGTGTGTGTGTATCTGTTATGAATAAATAAATAAAATCTTTTAAAAAATTAAAGATATGATTATAAAGAGGGTTGGGAGTCAATGCTAACTGACTGTAAAGAACTATTATTAAAGCAAATTCTTAAAATGCTTTACTTAGAAAGTGTGAAATTTACCAAGGGGGTTTTAGTTCGGTCAACAGAATGTAGCTTCAGCCCCCAGATTAGCTTTAAAAAGTATTATTCTTCAAGATAAAATTTGATGAGTAAATTACTAGACGTGGAGTTGTTGCACATATTTGCAGTATGATGTTTGCTGCATATGAATGTGAAACTCTGGATATATATAATTCTATGAATCTTTTGCATGCACCAGTGTTAACATTAAATTCCTAAATACATAAAACAAGTAATTCAATAAGCATTTAATACTAGAGAGTTAACATTTTCTATTTTTAATTCAACATAACTAAAAAACAATAGCCTTACGTTTAGCTTCTTTTCCATGAGTCTTCTATTTCTTAGAGTTACCAAATACTTCCTGTCTGGCCTTTTTTTCCTCTTTTTCTTTTTTTACACGTCTTAGAATGGTAGCACAGACCGGCTGGGTTGTTGTAAGCACATAGTCAGGAGTCTATAGAACATTTAAACAGAACTGAAGAAAATACGGCAAACAAAATAAATAAATAAAGACTGTAGCCGAAATGATGCCCATAAAAGACTATTTTCATGACTCTTTCCTGTCTTAGGGATACGGGAGAGCTGGGTTCTTGTCTCACGAAGTCCAGGACTGAACAGAGTCCCAGAGTGAGCAAGGCCACGGACGTCTATTACACAGAGGTGCAGAGCGAGCTCTCAGGAGTGGGGGGGGGTCCCCCCTGGGCTGCCACCGAGAGTGTCTGGTGGCCGGGAGCCCCCGCCTTGAGACCCTTGTGCGGTCCAGCTTTGACCGGGGTCTACGGTTGACACCTTCATGATGTAGCTCCCTGTGGTCTGCTGGGTTTCTGTGATCCCGTAGTGGCCATGAAATGGGGACACTCCCTAATGTTTCGGAGCTTCAGAGCCAGGTCCATGCTTTCTCTGCTTCTACTGTCTCATCCTTGTTTCCGTGGGATGGGTGGGAGTGTGACCCTGGAGCCCTTCGGGGTTCCGATGGCATTTTTCTCTGTAATCTTTCTTTTCTCTTCTCCCAGAATGCGAGATAAGAGTCAGGTTATATACTTGAAATCTGTCATCAGATAAACCTAATTTGTGTCTGACCTTTGCACTCCTTCCTTCGCGAATTTAAAATTACTATTCTGTGCTAACAGGACAGAGATAAGCATCTCTGCCTCAGGAATTTCTACGAGAATTTAATGAGCCTGCGTAGGTAAAGAGCTTAGAATTATTACGTGTTCTATAATATTTTCATGTTGTAATATAAATGCTTCTGCTCTTTGATCCTCATTCTCCGATTTTTCCTTCAAGTCACCCCGATGTAATTATGCAACATCCAAAAAGCTGAACATCTTCTTGTCAATCACCATAGCAGTCAATCCCATGCTATTTCTCAGTTCTCACCCAATTGCAACGGTGTTGGGCTGAATCAAATGATCACTACCTCCCCAGGAGAATATTTTAACATTTGGCTTCCAGGGCCACTTTTTTCCTTTTCTACCACTGGCCCCTCCTTCTCAGTCCCATTTGCTGATTCCTCATGTCCTTAATCTCTTGAAGCTGGAGAGACCCAAGGCCCATAGGCCTCCCTGCTCCATGCTAAGTCCCATGATAATCTCGTGCAGCCCACGTGCTGAAGGCCCTTCTATTTGCATATCCTGTGAATGCAATATTTGCCTCTATGATGATCTCCCTCACGTCTCCATTTAGATACCTGATAAACATCTCAAACTTGATCTCCTTTGCTCCCATTCCCCTATCCCAGCCTGTTCTGGGCTCAGTCTTCCACAGAACTCAGTTGATGGCAGCTCTATCCCATTTGCATAGTCCCAAACCCAGGTGTCGTCTTTGCTTCTCTTTTTTTCTCACATACCACACCAAAATCCTTCATTGGCTAAACCTTAAAATATATAGGATATTGGATTAGACATTTTCTCCCCCCTCCCATACCCTCTTTCTGTGCCAAGTCTGGATTATAACGCAAGAGCTCCCTGATTCCATCACCTGATTCTCTAGAGTATGTTTTTAATACTGAAGCCTGAATGATCCTTCATAAAACATACCGAGATTACGTTCCTTCTTTTCTCAAATCATTTACAATCCTTCCCCAATATCATTTAGTACAAAAACCCAGTGTATTTAGAATGTCCTAAAACGTTCCCAAAACCTTTTCCTTACTTCTTTGATGACCAAAGCCACCCGGCTTCCCTTCCGAGTGTTGAGCTTGCCAATCGGGCTTTTAAGACTCAGCATCTTTGCACTTGCTCTTCTCTCCCTGTGACGTTCCTTGTTCACATATCCACAGGCCAGCTCCCTCATCAACTTTAGCCTTAATTACGTGTTTCTTTTTTTTTTAAGATTTTATTTATTTATTCATGAGAGACACACAGAGAGAGGCAGAGACACTGGCAGAGGGAGAAACAGGCTCCATGCAGGGAGCCCGACGTGGGACTCAATCCCAGGACCTCGGGGTCACACCCTGGGCCTAAGTCAGATGTTCCACCACTGAGCCACCCGGGCTGCCCCAACTTTAGCCTTTTACTTAAATACAACTTTCTAAATGAAGAGGTTCCTCATGACTGCCCTACCTTAACTAGAAGCACTCCTGTCTTCCTTCCTTGCTTTAGTTTTCCCGATGGCATACAGAACCGACTTCACTTGTTCTTTGTCCTACCTCATTAGAACATAATCACGGTGCTAGTGATTACTCTTCTCCCTCCCCAATAATTCAGTGATAAACCTAAAACCTAATAACCTTAGAGCAACAGCTGGTGAATAATAGACCCACAATAACTATTTGATTAATTTAGTTGAATTGAATCCTTTCTTTGGATATTGTGTTAGTCTGCTTGGACTGCCATTGACAACAACAACAGAAACACAGGCAGGTTGGCTAAATAGAAATTTATTTTCTTATGGTGCTGGAGGCCAGAAGTCCAAGATCAAAGTTCTGGCTAATTCTGTTCCTGGTGATGACTTTTCCACCCTCTCACCATGTCCTCGATGGCCTCTCCTTAATGTATGCATGTGAAGAGAGAGACAAGTTCTCTGGTGTCTCCTCCTGTTAGGACACTTAGGGGCTCCACCTCTAGGACCTCATGTAACCATAATTACTTTCTTAGAGTCCCCATCCCCAAATCAGTCCTTTTGGGGGAAGGTGGGGCCAGGGATTCAGCATATGAATTTTAGAGGGACACATTCACACATAACACATATCGACTTTGTAATTGAGGCTGTGACCTTTTAAATATGGACTCATTGTTGTCCATGTCTCTATGTGTAGCACCCAACTAATGAAAATGCTTATTAGTTTACCTAAATAGTAGGTGATATGCATTGCCAAATTCCCAAAGTGCACTTAAATGTGTTAAAGCATTTACTATTTTATCATATATAGAGAAATGTTATTTTATTGTATTATTTTATTTTATTTTTATTTTTTAGATTCCAGCCATTTACTCATGAGAGACAGAGAGAGGCAGAGACACAGGCACAGGGAGAAGCAGGATTCCCTTAGGAAGCCCCATGTGGGACTTGATCCTGGGACCCCAGGGCAGATGCTCAATCTGCTGAGCCACCCAAGCATCCCTAGAGAAATTTTAAATTAGTCACATTTCTTTAAAAACCACATGACTGCCTCTGTTTTGTTTTGTTTTGTTTTTAATATTGTTGTTTTGGAAAGATTTAGGAAGCTAAATCTTTAAGCTGAAAACATGAATTTATTCTTGCATTATTACTGAATGGGGTCCTGCATAATAATTCTACTAGGAATCAAGAGCAAACATAATAAAAGTGAGAATGGACAGCCCGGGTGGCTCAGCGGTTTAGTGCCAGCTTGGACCCAGGGCACGATCCTGGAGACCCAGGATTGAGTCCCACGTTGGGCTCCCTGCATGGAGCCTGCTTCTCCCCCTGCATAGGTCTCTGACTCAGACTCTCTCTCTCTCTCTCTCTCTACGTCTCTCTTGAGTAAATAAATAAAATCTTCAAAAATTTTTTTAAAAAGTGAGAATGCTTTGTCAAAGGTCAAAAAATTCCCACAATTTAAGTTCCCTTCTTTACTTTTTATCTACGATACTGTTTTTTCCTTGCATCTAAAATAAAGAATTCTCTTTATTCATAAAATCAAAAAATATTTTAATTTTTTTTCTTCCTTGCCCCCCTGAGGTATATGCCCAGTTCATTTTTGTTTTTTTATGTTGTAAAATAAGTCCCCCTGTAGTGGTATTCCTAAATGCACTGTGGTTTGTTTAAGTATAACACTAATAATTTATGTCCAATTGTTCTTAAGTGAAATGATCAATTTAAGAATACTCTGTCTTTCAAGGTCAGCAGGGTCTTTAGAAACACCTGATAAGCATCCATCAGATGTTATGAGCTATTTATTTAATCTAAAAGTATCTTTCCTTTCTTTTTATTTTTGTTGTTAAATAGTTATGGTTAATTAATGAAATAAAAATGTTTCAAGGGATTGTAGGTAACGCACAGTCTTACAGTAGATTCTGAGGCTAAGTCAGTTCTAGGATCTAGCATCTTCACGTGTAGAATTAGGATTATAAATTAACATATCAAGTACACAGAAAGACTTATAAAAATAGTATTTCCTAATCAACAAAATGGAATAAGACTGGAAGAAAGAACATAAAAAACATAATTAACCAATAGAATGAAAGGTTCGAAGCTATAGAATTATAATAGAATAAAAGCTTAGGCACAAATTGAAAAGTGATTTGATTTAGCCAATTTCTATAGACAATAACTCAAAGATGTAGATTCCCACTTTTATTCTAATTTAAAGCATTGTTTTTTTTCTAACTTAGAACATTCTTAAAGTAATATCTCCAAAACAAATTATTAATACACATCTTGTTTGGGAGACACATCAACAGATAAGGTTATTAAGTCCCTTTGATAAACATTTCATATGTCTAATTTATTTTAATTTTGTTGGCAAATATTTTCTCAAGCGAAGTATCAGAAAGAGATTTTTTCTCCTGAAGTACGCAAATTGGATCACCATATTTATATATTTTTCATAAATACTTGCAGCAAAAATCCTTGTCTAGGAAAATCATTTTCAAACTCTTTTGGCTTGACAAGTAACTTTGGTCTATTTATTGCTCTTCAAGAATAACATTTAATTTAAACAATTTATTTTACAGTAGTGACAAATCTAAGATTTTCTGCTAGGAAATCACATCCCATTCCCCTCCTGTAGGTTAGCTCAATGAACTCTAAAAATAAAATTTCAAGTAATAGTAGATATACACTGAGTTACTCCTAAATAATCCTTCAGAACGCAACAGGGCTTATAGTAAATCTGAATGTAGGAATGATTCCCTACAGATGCCAGAGACCCACTGCAGCCATTGTATTATTAGTTACAGCAGGAAGCCTTGTCGTAGTGTGTGACTGCTGAACCTGGAAATACTCTGAAATGTCACAGACCAAATCTCCATTGCTGTACAGAATCTACGGAGACCTGTAAAGGTATTTTAAGATGGATTGACATTTCTGCTTCCTCAAAAACTTTAGCTTTCAAAAAGCTAATGTTCTCTGGATCTACTGTATTCTCCCTACATTACATGCATATTGTTTCTTGCTAATACTCTTCTATAGCTGTTAATTGTGCTGTATCAAGAAATTTATGGATTGAATATGAATACAGAACACTAGATTAGGCATTGAACAACTTAGAGGAAAATACCCAACTTCCACATTTTTCAAGATGTATAAAACATGCACAGTTCCTAAGCATCAACAACAAAAATCCTTTTTTTAATTTTATAAAATAGGTGTTTAATTTGATAATAATGAAAAATTCACTATGTAAAACTACAGAAATAGTATTATAGATGTTAAGAAACTTTTCGTTTATACATTACCAGAATTGCTAATCAGGAAAAAAATGTAAAATTCAATCAAATTAAAAAAAAAAACAACTAGAACTCTGCTTTAAATATTAAAGTGTGAATTGGACAATAGAAGCAATAATCTAGATAGCTGAAATTCAACCAAAAAGCTTCCATGATTATTTCCAAATTCTTAAGCAATTTTTTTTTTTTAAAGTAGGCTCCCATGGACCCACTGTGGAACCTAACACGGGGTTTGAACTCATGACCCTGAGACCAAGACCTGAGCTGACTGAGATCAAGAGTCAGACATTTAACTGACTGAGGCACACAGATGCCCCATTTTAAAGCATTTTTTAATGACAAATATTTTTGCTTGATTATTAGGATAAGTTTTGTAAATTCTCTACTATGTGTAGGCACAGCTTTAAAATCAATAAGAAAATGGGGCAAAAAAGCTAGTTGTATATTCAGGAAGTAATAGTTTATTAAAATCATGGACTTATTGCTTATTTGTGCTTATAATAATGATGTCCATGTTATTTTAATATGAACCTAATTTTTTTTTTTTTTTTATTTATGATAGGCACACAGTGAGAGAGAGAGAGAGAGGCAGAGGCACAGACAGAGGGAGAAGCAGGCTCCATGCACCGGGAGCCTGGCATGGGATTCGATCCCGGGTCTCCAGGATCGCGCCCTGCGCCAAAGACAGGCACCAAACCACTGCGCCACCCAGGGATCCCCGAACCTAATTTTTATTTGAAAAAAAAAAATGGTCATGTTCTTCTATACCAAATATATCTAGAAAACCGTTTCCTTGGTTAGATTTTTGGAAGTGTTTGGGATGTTGTAGATTCTTGCTGTTTTATTGTGTCTCAGAATCTGCACTATATTGTAAAATGATTCCGGGATCCCTGGGTGGCTCAGTGGTTTGGCGCCTGCCTTTGGCCCAGGGCGCGATCCTGGAGTCCCGGGATCAAATCCCATGTCGGGCTCCCGGTGCATGGAGCCTGCTTCTCCCTCTGCCTGTGTCTCTGCCTCTCTCTCTCTCTCTCTCTGTGACTATCATAAATAAATAAATAAATAAATAAATAAATAAATAAATAAAATAAAATGATTCTGTGGAGGACCTCGCCTCCGATGAGATTCTTTTGAGAAAATGCTAATGCCTGCCCATCAGGTTTCTGTTTTGACTAGCATCAGATTGTTGGCTTTCTCAGGGGGCATATTGTGGCCAGTTTTGAAGCCACTCTCCTTACAATAGACACACTGTGCAGTCTGTATCCTGACCTGTCTGGGTTAAGCAGTAAAAACTTGTACACCTGGGCCTACTTCATTTTCCTCTCTCTTCACCACCCTGGTCGTGGTTCATTCAGTAAACCACCAGTTTTCAACATTGCTCAGAAAAGAAACAAGCCTGGAAGCTCCAAGTAGATATATATTCCCAAACTACTGAGGACAAATGTCCATTTCTCAAGAATATTCCCCTCCAGTGCCAATTCTGGGGTGGGCCTGAGCGTTTTTGCAGCTTTTGAAACCTCTAACCAGAAATGACCAATGGCAGCTTTTGGTAAAAACTCCCAAGCTCTCTGAGAATGAGCTCCCCTCAGTTATTTTAGTGAGCCACATGTCAGCACTAACAGACTCATTTTCTTCCTCCAAATTCCTCCATTTTCTGCTTATATGGCTGGAATGGTGGGAAGTGAGGTTGAAAGACTAGTTTGGACACCCCCTAGACAGGTAGGTGAAGTCCAGGGTAGAAATCCGGCAGCTTCATAATCATTCGATCATGTGAATGAACTTGTTGTCTATTGTCCTCAACATTAAAAAAAATAAAATAAAAGACCAACTTCACATGCTCTATACACCTCAGCTAATCCGCTGATGTAACTAGAACTTTCCTACAATCTATGAATGAAAAGGGTTGAGAGTCGTGCGGAACAAACATTATAAAAAATACAAAAGGGAAAAAAGTTCATCAATGTGTAGAAAGATTATATTCTGTGAATATCTAGCCACAAGGGGTGTGCCCATAGAAATATAAAGTTAAGGATCAATTTTCTGTAATTATGAATAAACACTAAGCCTTGACGGTCGTTATATCAGCTCTGCATCAAACCTCACTGCCTATAATCTTCTCTATGTCCCTTCGCTTGTCCTGTAGTGCACTTGGGGATGTCTATTCATGGGTATTTCCTTGAAAAAGACACGGGTCCATTTCGCCTGCCCTCAATCAAGCACACAACCCAGATGCGTGCAGTGGGGAGTTAAACAAGTGATCACACAACATGGCAGAGGGATTTGCTCAGAATTTACTGTGGCAGAATGACCTACTGAGAAATTAACTGTCTAGTTTTGTTTCTTTCTTTTTTTTTTCTACTATACCACAGCAAAATGGGTAACATGCTACTTTGTTCCACCCTCCATTTGTAGCAGGGAGCCCTGTTGTTGTGTCCTTGAACTCTGGGTTTCCTTATTTCTTGGGTAAGGGGAAGTTTTCTTGTGCATTCATGGGAAAGGGAGAGAAGTTATTGGGCAGACTATAGAAATAACATGCATTAAAAAGAAAGATCCCCTGTTTCCCCCATTCCCCCATTCCAGTCCCTTGGATAGGCTCGATTCGCTTGACCAACAGGGACTGTCGTGTCTGTGCACTTTGTCACTTAAGGGCATGCGGGTCTCCAAGGACTCTTGTTTCTCTCATCTCCCTGTGGATGGCTTCGGTTGACCATGACAATGCCAGCCTCTCTAAACATCCCCTTAGTCCTGCTGACACAGTCTCAAATATTCAAGAGGCACACAGGATCCTAATTCCCACAGAAGAAACCAAAAGAAGTATGCATGTTTGTTAATACATGTAGTTCTTCATCAACATCTCTACCTTGTTTTGTTTTAACAAACCTATGAAACTGTATGTGTGTTGCTTTGAGGTGCTTAAAATGCATCTTGCACAGTGACAAACTAAATTTTAATGTTCATTTAATTTTAATTAACTTAAAATTAAATCTAGATAGTTAATGTAGCTTGTGGACACCACCGGACAGAGAGATCCTATAGGAAAAGTCAGTTTTATTTTGTGAAGTGCTATGTGAAGAAACATCTTAGAGAAAAAAAAGTATACACACGTTCATTGCAGTTACAGACATATGGAAACTTGTGTTTTATGAGTTTGTAAGGACAAATTCAAAATGAGAAAATGGCAGTTAGAGCTAAAAACATATATCGATTACGCAGGAAATTGGAAACACTGGGCCACTGGAGTCCCTAATTAAAGAGGGTAAAGGAAAGCAAAAGATTTCATGACAGGGAGATGATTAATGATTTTACAGTATCAGCCTTTTTTAGAGATGTCATACAACATAATGAAGGGACTTACATCTCAGAATCTGAAAATTCACAAGATGCAAGTACATGAAAGGTGAAATTTCCAATCACAAATACAAGGCAGTATGTTCTCTCGGGGATACAAGCCAGGTACAAAGTACAAGCCATTGAAAGGGAGGTTCGGTTTTACGGTTAGCTCATAAATCTGAAGCTGATAATCAGAGTTCAATACTTTTATTGAGATTACAGTTACATTTTCCTTCAACATCATGAATTTAGCAAAGGATTATTGGAAATAAAGATAAAAATCACAATATAGATGTTAAATTATTCTGCTTTCTGGAAGACTTTCTAAAAATTATATTAATAGGAATATGTGTAACATTTTATAATTATGCTAAGATGTGTATATAAAGTAACTTGTAAAGTTTTTATTTATCTGGTAGGAAATCTAAACTTCTTTAGTAAAGTTATATTTATATTTTTTTGCTTCATTTCACATCCTCACTTTCTCCCTCCCATAGGTACCATTATCCTGAATTATGCAATTATTCTCACTTTTTAAAAATACAGTTTGCCACATATGTGAAAAATAAAACAATATTTTTAGAAGTGATAAATACCTGTATAGCTTAGAATTAGATCCGTAGCCAGAATTAGATCCGTAGCCTGATTTTTCCCATGTATTATATCTATATTTTTAAACATTTTTTTAGTCTGAAAAAAAACAAAAAAAATCTAAATAATAAGGTAGGGAAAGGGGCACCTGGGTGGTTCAGTGGTTGAGCATCTGGCTTTGGCTCAGGTTGTGATCCTGGGGTCCTGGGATCCAGCCCCACACCCGGCTCCTTACTCAGTGGTGAACCTGCTTCTCCCTCTCCTTCTGCCTCTCCTCTAGCGTGTGCTCTCTCAAATAAATAAATAAAGTCTTTAAGAAAAACAAGATTAAATGAGGTTGTATATCTAAACTTCTCAGTGCAATGCTTGGTGCATGCTGGATGCTTTTTATCATTACCAACACACATTATTATCATTATTTAATGTTCTAGTATATGCATAAGTTTTATTTATTTTTTTAAAAATTTTTTTAAATTTATTTATGATAGCCATACAGAGAGAGAGAGAGAGAGGCAGAGACACAGGCAGAGGGAGGAGCAGCCTCCATGCACCGGGAGCCTGACGTGGGATTCGATTCCGGGTCTCCAGGATCGTGCCCTGGGCCAAAGGCAGGCGCCAAACCGCTGCACCACCCAGGGACCCCTATGCATAAGTTTTAGCTATGATTTAATAAGTCTTTAGTCGGTCAACACGGTTCACTCCAAAGCCTTGACTTTATTCTCAAATAATTTTTTTGCCGTCACACATGTCCCTCTTTTCATTAAACTGTTTCCTCAGTGATTACTAAGAGGAGAATCATGTAGCTCCTAAGTCTGTACCGATACCCTCCTGCGCCTGTAGCCAGGCAACATGAACGGAGCACCAAGAACACGTCAGAACAGACTCTAGACTTGGCCAAACATACCACATCCTACCGTAGCATCTATATAAAGTGAAACACACTTGTGCTGACGCTTTCCTGACGTTTAAAAACACTTCCAATGATTTGCACTCTATTCCAACTCCCTCTCACTACTTTCCTCTTATGAGGAAACGGGAATCCTCTTTCACCAGGGACCTGCCAACATGGGCTGTGTTTGCACCAAAACTGTGAAGAAAGCTGTCCGGGTCGTCACTGGGAAGTGCCACACACGCCTGGGCATGACTTCTACTCCAACCAACACCAGCGTGTGGGAGGAGATTGCTGTGATTCCCAGCAGGAGGCACCATAGCAAGAGGGAGGGCAGGGCCCAGGCTTGAAGGGGATGCAATGAGGCCCCGTGAGGGGTTCTCAATCAAGCTCAGGGGGAGGAGAGGGGAAGGGAGAGGCGGTTTAGTGTCTGAGGTCTCAGCCCTGGATCAGGAGATCATTGAAATAGATCCTGACCCTAAGGAAGCATTGAGACTCTTGGGCTTTGTCCAGCCTGCAGGTCATTCGGCCTAGAGTTGGGATGAATTTCAAAAATGCCACGTGGAGCCTTTGTATCTTTCTGCTGGGCTATAATATCGTCTATGAAACTTGGGCAACAACAGCAATAACAACAACAAAAGACATAGGAATAAAATCCCCTATTTCTCTAAAGTCATTTCCACTTAGAATACTTGCATATTATAAACTATGGCTATTTTAGAAGATTTCACTGTACACGTATCATATACATACACATACTGTGGCTTTCAATTAGGTAATAATGCTAAATAGACTTATGAATTTCCTTTGGCATTCTGATAATGCATTACTATGTACATTATATAGAAAAAATATAATTTTAACAATTTATTATTCTCGGTTGTTGCATAGCAGGGCAGATGCCATCATTTCTTCTGTTATTTTTGTCATATGCATAATTTTAAAAGAAATAGTGCCTGTTAATGGCTTTGAAGAAATTATTGCCCTCATGAATTCCACTATATTATTAATATGTTACTCAATAGGTACTTTTCAAACATCCTTGCTAAAATAGGCAATATAGTTTCCTCTATCATTTTCTTCCATCCCTTTGCACTCATTTCATAAGAAAATCTGAACGTGTGAATAAACTGTCTTACAAATAAAATCTGTTTCCAAATTAGGACAGAAACAAACATATTGAAGATGATTTTTCTAATGATTTCATAGTGTTCTGACTATATTAATAACAACTGCTATCAGGATACATATTTATTTAATATATATTCATAATACATGCAATAGATGTTTATATTATAAAGACACTATAAAATAAAATATTCTGAACAGGGGAATTTTATAAAAGTAATGGAAGACAGGGCACCTCGGTGGTTCAGCGGTTGATCGTCTGCCTTTGGCTCAGGGCGTGACCCCAGGGTCCTGGGATGGAGTCCCGTGTCGGGCTCCCTGTGGAAGCCTGCTTAAATGACCAAACATGGATATTAAAATGATCATAAATTTAAAACAAGATATAATTATTTCATGATATTCTGTTTTTTTTTCTGAGCCTTTCATGCATATAAGAGAAAGAAGAGATCAACTGTAGTGCTGATACTTTTACTCATAAAGTGCAAAAAATAGGAAGAATGAGACTAGGAGTGTAGGGAATAAGAAACAGTACATTCTTGACTGCCCAGAATTACAAGTAATGCTACTCTGAGACCTGATGATGGATCCGTGTGCCCTGAAATGCAGTGCCCTGCCAATCTCAAAGTAGAATGGAAGGGTATAAAATGGAACTTTTGCCTTCTGCTATTTTTTACTAGTTAAGTTTCTAATAAATAGGGACACCTGGGTGGCTCAGTGGTTGAGCATCTGTCTTCAGCCCAGGGCATGATCCTGAGGTTCTGGGATCGAGTCCCACATTCGGCTCCCTGCAGGGAGCCTGCTTCTCCCTCTGCCTGTGTCTCTGCCTCTCTCTCTGTGTCTCTGATGAATAAATAAATAAAAACTTAAAAAAATAATAATAAATAAAACTAATGGAATAACTCCCAAAGAAGGATGTCAATAGATTTTCATCATAAAATATCATAATTTCTCAATATAAGAAAACCACAATTAAAAGACAGATTAAACCATTTGAATCATTACAGTCTAAATGATTCAGACATATAGTTAAGGAAATACTAATGTGATAATAGATAAAGGAGCACACTTTAAATTGACAATTCAGAAAAGAACAATGATGATCTTTTCTACAAATATTCAAAACCCATCTGAACATGAACAGTTGATGAAATTATATTTTAACATAAAATTTACATTTCCAATTCCCTAATACAATTCTACAGAGAAGCTATGAACTCTGGGGTTCAAGATATATGTGTACATTTTCATGGTCACATCTTAGCAGCTCTTTAAAAATTTAGACTCTACAACATAACAAAATCTAACTTTTTCTCCTCTACGTGTGCCTGTTGCCCTTTATGATCCTTTCATGCTCTGCTTTTCAGTGGTGTCCTTAAGAAGGTCTTATTCCTGGATTTCAGTGTAACCTTACCATCTCTGCTATTAATTAACCTTTCCTCCTCTGAACTGGTTACACATTCAGTGTGCATGTTTGTCTTTCTTTGTTCTACTTGAGCTGTCTGTGAAGTGTAGCAGAGGAACCAAGGCGCTCTCAGCAAAGGGCACCAACTCTTTTTACAGCCTACTCCCTGGTTCGTGGATTCTCAGCGGTCAGTTTGAGACCATAATTGTGTTCATATGTCACCGCAGACTAGTCTCAGGGGCCTGCCCTCAATTCCTTATTCCCTTACAGAATCCTAAATACCATTTCCAGTCCCTTTACCATTTAAGCTTTCAACTAAACAACTTCAAGATACAATTCTCAGGGGAGAACTGGGGAGACAGAGCGGGGGCCGGGGAGGGGGGCAGCGTAGTTGAAAACTAGCTTCTGTTGTGTGGATTCAGATAACCAGTGGCCAAACTCCAGAAATTTCTCTGTCCTTCCATGACATATTTCTGAAAGAAGGTGAAGGTGATTCAGATAACTGTCATGGGCTCAGCAAGTCTCACCTATGTAGATGTTGCAGGGGGTTATTTGGTCACCACTTTTCAATCAGAGCAACCACAGTGCGGCACTTGATTATTCGGTGCATCCTGAAAAATGCTTAACATTCTACAGAAAAACATCACTGTTGCCATTTGTCTAAGAAGTCGTGCTGTGTTCTGGTTAATTTGTTTTATTTATTTTATTTTATTTTATTATTTTATTTTTATATATTTTAGACTATTACTAGTCACTAATATTTCTTCTTTTATTTTTTTTTAAGATTTTATTTATTTATTCATGATAGACATAGAGAAAGAGAGAGAGAGGCAGAGAGAGAAGCAGGCTCCATGCAGGGAGCCCGAAGCAAGACTCAATTCCGGGACTCGAGGATCGCGCCCTGGGTCAAAGGCAGGCACCGAACCGCTGAGCCACCCAGGGTTAATTTGTTTTAAAGAAACCATCATGGTGTTTAAACATAAGGAATTTTTTAGAAGGTTATTTTTTCAGTGATAAATATGAGAATACTTATCAGTGAAATCAGTGAAAATATTTATCAGTGAAATCAGTGAAAATATTTATCAGTGAAAATTCAGATAGAATTTTCTTCTAAACCTAATTTGGATAACAGAGGTAAGGGATCTGCTGTCTACTTATTTCATGTGAGTTTGGATCAAGTTAACTATGTCCTCAAACTACATTTTTAGCACTTACTGGGAAGAACAATTAACCTTGACCAGAAAAACCCGACATGTGGAACAGGTGAAGCAATTTTTTTTTTTTTTTTTTAATTTTAGGTGAGGTAATTTTGATGCAAACAGCTTCTCTGTCAGTTAAACAGTGGGGGTCATGGCAGTTATGTTCGTCCTATAATGGAAATTGGAACAAAGGGTGGGAATTTGACTCTATTAGACTCTTCAGAGATGGAAGACCCTTTACTAGTCAATAAGCAAAATGGTGTGGGCACAGGTATCAATAACTGTAGCATTAACCTTCAGAATGGATTCGTCAGTCATTGATGGTTCTCTGATATATGATTTCAAAGTCAGCCTCCAAGTTCCTTGGAAGCCAAGTAGTGTGGCCTTCTACCTCCAAGGGTCTGTAGACATGTTTTGACCAGCCCAGAAGAGTCTGTCCGCAGACAGACTACACAAGGATCAGAGAACTTTAGCTCATGTTAAAACACAGACCATACTTGAGTTATGACCTTGGTCGGTGTCAATTTGAGAGGTCTAAAGTCTAACGGCTGGAATTTTCAAAATAATGACAACAACAAAAACAAGCAGCCCAGGGCAGCCCGGGTGGCTCAGTGGTTTAGCACCTCCCTTCAGCTCAGGTCGTGACCGGGATCCAGGGATCCAGTCCCACATCGGGCTCCCTGCATGGAGCCTGCTTCTCCCTCTGCCTGTGTCTCTGCCTCTCTCTGTGTGTCTCTCATGAATAAATAAATAAAATCTTATTAAAAACAAAAACAAAAACAAGCAGCCCAAAATAGCTGGGCTTTTTTCCTTAAGGAAGATTTATAACAGTTCACCAAAAATATACTTCGTTCAGAAGGGTTGTTTTGTTTTGTTTTGTTTTGTTTTGTTTCTTTGCTTTGGTTTGTTTTCCTATATGTCAGGTCAGTCTTTCCCTGCTGAGAGGTCGACTACGTGGATATACCACTCTACTCTTGTTTCTCTTACCTCTGACTCTGATCTCTCAGTTCCAATCTGAAGTCTGACTTTAATTTTCTGGAGCACCACCAGGAAAAAACATCTAGGGTTTTTTTGTTTGTTTGTTTTAGTTTTGGTTTTGGCCTTTGGCCTTTTTTTTTTTTTGGTCTTATTTATCCCTAACTTGGAGTTGGAAAAGGCGGCAACCTAGCAATAACAGATGCAAACAAAAATAAATGCCTGCTGTTTCCAACCAAAAAACAGGAAATTCGTGGTATAGCAAGAGAGAACCTTATATAACAAGTCCTCTATTATATATATATAAAAAAGAAACAAAGAAATAACAAAAAAAGGCCAAAACAAACAAACAAAAAGAAAAAACACTGTAGAGAAAGCCATGGTACCAACCCAACCCAGCCAGTAAAAGCAGGGCGGGAGCCCAGATTTTCTCTGTCTCCAGGTTCCCCAACTCCAAGGTGCACCAACCACCCTCCCTTCCTACACAGGAGTGGTGTCAGAGAAGGCTGAGTTGGGAGCCAAAGCATTCATTTCTTCTAGATGGTAACAAGGACCTCATACCGTATTAATGGAGACCATCTGGGGAGCCTGCAGTAACAAGGCAGTGTTCCTCCTCCACTCCTCCTGGGAAAGCATTAGAGGAGGGCTCTTGGAGAGGCAAGACCTTCACTCTTGCCAGCAGCAACAAGGACATTCTCCCCAACTTGGTATAAGTGGAAAGCACATAAGATGCTGAAAAAAGGCAGAGCTAACCACTCCTAGACAGGGAGATATTAGTAGAGGTCTGGCAGGGACCCAGAACTAGCATCTCACAATAAAAATGACTACCTCCAGACCTTGGGTATCAACAGAGGCCAATGGGTAACTAAGTGGGGCTTCTGCTCTTTTCTGGTAATAATAATGATGTGGCACCTTGGCCTTTCCTTGTCAGGGCAAGGTCAGAACAAGTCAGTTAAAACAGGTTTAAATGAGATCCAGAGTTTCGTAATCTCAAAATGTCTAGGTTTCAGTATCAAATTATTCACTCTACCAAGAATCAGGAAGACCTTACACTAAATAAAAAAGACAATTAATAGATGCAAACACTAAAATAACAGAGGAGTTGGAATTACCCGACAAAGACTGTAAAGCAACTATCACAACAGTGTTTAAATAAGCAATTATGAATATACCTGAAACAAATGAAAAATAGAAAGTTATGGCAAGAATATAGAAATTCTCAGTTAAGAGGGACACCTGGATGGCTTAGTGGTTGAGCGTCTGCCTTCTGCTCAGGTCATGATCCTGGGGTCCCGGGATCGAGTCCCACCTCGGAGTCCCCGTGGGAAGCCTGCTTCTCCCTCTGACTGTGTCTCTGCCCCTCTTTGTGCCTCTCATGAATAAATAAATAAAATATTAAAAAAGAGAAATTCTCAGAAAAGAAATTGAAGCTGTAAAGAAGAACCAAAGGGAAATTATAGAACTGAAAAATATATTAATTTAAATAACTCAGTAGATAGGGAATGGATGGATAGCGGAATGGATGGAACAAAGGAAATAGTGAACTTGAAGATTCAACAATAAAAATAAAAATTATCCCATAAGTACAACAGAGAGAAAACTAACTAGAAAAAAAAAAAAAAGAACAGAAACACAAGCACCAGTAGGGTTGAAGCAAAAAGTTCACATTTGTGTAATTGGAGTCCAGGAAGGAAATTAAGAAAAAGAGAAGGAAGAAGAAAGAAAGAAAGAAAAGAAAGAAAGAAAGAAGAAAGAAAGAAAGAAAAGAAAGAAAGAAAGAAAGAGAGAAGAAAGAAAGAAAGAAAGAAAGAAAGAAAGAAAGAAAGAAAGAAAGAAAAGAAAAGAAAGAAAGAAGAAAAGAAAAGGCTAAAAGAGTACTTGAAGAAATAATGGCTGAAAAAATCTTCTAATTTGGCAAAAGAGAGAAACTCACAATTTTAAGAAGCTGAATAAATCTCAAACAAGACAAACTCAAAGATATCAACACCAAGAAACATTACAGTCAGACTTCTGAAAACTAATGGCAAAGAAAAATCATGAAAGTTTTGATGAGAAGCGACATTTTAACTATCAAGCAAAAATAATTCACATGACAGCAAGTTTCTCATAGAAACCACAAAGGCCAGAAAGAAAATAACTGTCAACCCACAATCCTATATGGAGGGAAAATATTCTTCAGGAATGAGGAGGAAATCAAGACATCCAAGCAGAAAGAAACTAAAATGAGTAGGAATTGATAAAAGAAAATATCCAAATATCCAAAAAGCATATGGAACATATTCAACAGTGTCTATCAGCAGGTAAATACAAGTTAACTCCTTTATGGTCTACCACGTGGCACCTACCAGGATGGCTAAAATTAAATAGATATATAATATTAATAAATGATAAGGATATGAAGGACCTGGAACTCTCATTCACTGTTGGTGGTTGTAATTACATGTACAATATTAATTATTGATAAGAATATGAAGGATCTGGAACTTTTGTTGGCTGTTGGTGGTTGTTTAAATTGGTGACAAGACTTTGGAGACTATCTGTATTTACTAAAGCTAAACATATGCCTACATTATGACTCAGCAAATCCACTGCTGCTGTATCCCCCAAACACGTGAATGCATATGTTCTAAAAATCATATACAAAAGAATGTTTGCAATAGCTTTATTCATATTTCCAAACTAGAAACAACTCAAAAATCTTTCTATAGAAAAAAATGGATGAGTTTTTTTTAAGTAATAGAATACTATACACCTATAAAAAATGAAATTCTGATATGCAGACTAGTATGGATTAATAGATATTATATTGGGCAAAAGCAGACACAAATGAGAATGTATCATATAAATCCGTTTAGATGAATTTTAAGAACCAAGAATAGTTAGCAATGATTATAAAGGTCAGAATAATTAAGAAATTCTGAGGGTATTAATCAGAAAGGAGAATGATTGAAATTTGTAGCTCCGATATGGAGTTCTGTGTCTGATATTGGGCATTATATATGATAACAGTCTTTGGGTTCTACATTTAAGTTTTGGGCACAGGTGCAATTGAATATTACTGGCTTATGTAATTTTTCGAACTTTGAAAGTTAAGTTGCTCATTATTTGAACTTGAATTTTTCAAGTTTCAGAGTCCCTGGTAATCTTCATTATGTCATATTGTCCTCCTAAGATAAATGGTGCCATCTAGATCAATTCTACAGCTCAGCGGCCCTGGAAAGTGGAAAAGAATGTATCTGAAGAAAGAAAACTAATATGGGACAACAAATTAATATAATTCAGTAAACATTCTGCATAAAATATCAGTTTAAATGGAGGACCACTTACAATTAAAAAATTGTAATTTCTCTGCTCATATTGAATAGAAAGTTAAAGTAAGACTTTTGTTATCCTCATAGTTGTGGCCTCAATAGTAATAGCAATAAACCATTTAAAAAGTAAGTGTTTTTTTTTCAACAAATATATAAATTGTTTTGGTAACACCAAAAGACTATTTTTTTCAGTCTAAACATACTTAAAAAGGTAACTATCACATATAGGGGAATAGGTTGTTAAAGTAATATCTAACATTGAAATAATATGCAATTAGTTGTAATATTCCCTAGGGGTCATTTCAAATAAAGGTGTTCTCTCTGAGTCTTTCCCAACCCATTGCTCATATGGGTTATCTAATCCCCTCACATTTTTAGTTACCTCCTATATGCTGAAAATTATCAACACTAAGGCAACCATCTCTTCTGCTCCCTCTTTACTATTTGGCCATTTAATGGTCATTCTCTTCTTCTCTCAACCTAATTTTGTATTTTCAGTATTACATCGCAGTGCTAGAGTGAACCCACTCACCTCGCTAAGAATATTGGGTCATACTCGCCCTCTTCGATTTCATAATTGCCCCTTTCTATTCCCTTTATACCTTGGGTTATATGCTTAATAGTTCTCTATACACAATAAACTGTGGTTTCGTGTCTTTCTGATTATCACTACTTTTAAATCAGTTCTGGGATCCCTGGGCGCCGCAGGGTTTGGCACCTGCCTTTGGCCCAGGGCGCAATCCTGGAGACCCTGGATTGAATCCCACATCAGGCTCCCGATGCATGGAGCCTGCTTCTCTCTCTGCCTTCTCTCTCTCTCTCTGTGACTATCATAAATAAATTTAAAAAAATTAAAAAAAATAAATAAAAATAAAAATCAGTTCTTAGAAGCAGCTCATTTTCATTCTGTTTCTTATACTCTGTGCCTATTACACTTATTTCCACTATGTATTTATCTTTTCTATTTAGACTATAATTGCATGGACTATGCCTCGAGCCTCTTCCCATCAAGGCCATCCCATACATGGAACATGTGAAGAAGATGGCATTAAAACCACTTGAGTACTATTCATTGCACACTAGAATCAGTGTGCCCCTGCTGAGACAGGCCACACATCTGAATTAAGAGAGAACACATCTACAAAACTCAAGACTTCCCTTGTTTAGCTACCAGGTTGCTAGGTTGCTTTTCATACTTCCATGTAATGAATTCAGAGAAAACCTTCGTTTCTTATTCCAAATGAGCTATGAAGTGTATGACTTGGGATCACACGTATTCACAATTTCTGCTCTGAAAAATTAATAAGAGCATTAGAATGCTTCCTCACGCTGTTGGTAAGGATGACCAATGAAATCCACAGATAATTGGTGTTAGCAGTGGAAAATCCTGCTATCAGCCTCATTCTCTAGGTGAGTGCTGCTTGCTTTTCTTGGTCATAAGACCAGTGGGATACTTGAAGAAGGTGGGAGCCATGGGTAGTAGCTATATTATACTTGGCAGTATATTTGATAGAGAAAAAGGAAATAGGCTCTTTTGCCATCCTACAGTTATTTTAAAAATTTGATGAAAGCATGCAGCCCATAGACAGGCAGGAGCCCCAGTTTGACATAAACTCACAGAGTTGTTTTACTTTGGATTTTCTAAATAAAGAATACACAAATGAGAAACCAAATATAAAATGTTTGTCTTTGGAATACATAACCCTGTTAATTTCATTTTGAAAGGGAACAATCAACCCTTGACTATGTCACCCAAACCATGTTTTCCTGAAGTGTGATTTGCAGAACCCTGGTTTGAGAAGCTGCTTAATAGGAGTTGAATGATAGATACACTTCTATGATCAAACAAATTTGAGAAATAAATAGCTAAGCAAAGTTAAATATGTTCCTTCTCTTTCTGAGTTAGAGTGTTGGGTATGCAAATATGCCTTAGAAAATGTTAGCATATGCAGATTTTCCACACGTATTTGAACATGGTACTTTTTTCCATGGATCTTCAAGATGAAAGGACCTTATAGAAGTAATGTTACATGAAGCATGCCTTGAAAAATACTACCATAAACTATCTTTCCACTTCTTCCTAATATTTCTGCCTTCTTATATGAATGTTGCCTTTTCATTCTTTTGTTCTTGTTTGTTTAGTTTTCTGACCTTACTAAGCATCCACTGAGCATGGCATAGCATGAGGTAGAAGCTATTTATTGCTGTGACAAGCTGGGTAACCTGAAAGGGTAAGGGCATAAGAAGAAATAAAAGGATGTTATTCTAAAAAAAAATCAATTTTTTCCTGGTCATGTACAGACTTTGTACATCCGTTTCATTATAATATAAATTACTACATAGAATGTCAACCTAAAGTACATCTTGGCCCCAAAGCCCTTTTGGGTAGCCATATAAACTATTCAGGGACTTTATAAACCTCTAAACTGTCATAATCTACATAGTAGCATTTAGGTACTTGAGTTTAAGTAAAATGTAAAATCTTTTTTAAAAAATCACAAAAGAGGTTAAAAATGCCATGAAACTGCACTACAGTTAATGGTAAATGGCTTCTCTCTCATCAATATCTTTCTACCCCACCTATTGAACGATTATCATGTTGGATTAATACTTCAGTGATTATGTCTTTAGTTAGCTTCCTTCCATAATAAGAAAGTTCACCAGTAAGTCATAATGGATAATCATCCTGAAATGATTTATTTAAATACTCAGCCTGATATTACATATGACTCATTTATATCATAGAATTAATAAGTGGCATTTCCTAGATTCAGTATTTATAATAAATGAGATTGTTCTGGTGTGAAACAATTTCCCACAAGTAGGTTAATCGTTTAAAGTAAAGCACAGCATCCTGCAATGACCTTTTCCTCTTTAAACTTCTACGGTTATAAATCAGGCTGCCTCATACTATACTGTGTTTTATGTGTATGTTCTGAGACCTACTGGGATCCCGAATCCTTAACCTGTTTTCTGCCTTAACCAAAGCTCATGTGGTAGCTTTTGGGTTTTGTTTTTGTTTTTGTCCCCCTAGCCCCCAAAACTACAGGGCAGATACTTGGTACAAGGCCCAAACTTCCATGTCATTGTGTCTTGGGTAGGAGATTTTTGAGTGGAATTATTCCTTTGATGCTTGTGGCTCAAAGCCTCAACTACAATAATGAAAATCACTTCTTGCACTCTTCATTTATGCCTATTTATATATATATATATTTTTTTTTCTGCTTCCCCCAAAATCTTTAGGATACTGGTTTTTTGCATTACTTTCTTTTTTTTCATTACTCTAATCATTTGGCTCTTACTTTTTTTGTGGCGGGTGGCTCATCTGTTTGATTTATTGATGATTGCTCTCTGGCAATTGTATCATTTTCTTCTTGTCAAAATATATTACATTAAAAAAATCTGGGTATATAAGTTTCTTAACTTTTTTTTGGAAAATCATTTCAATATTTTTTCTCAACAAATGTTAATTTTTCCAAAACAGAATTCCTTATGAGCGTTTTAGGATGAGACCTCTAGTCTACTTCATTTAGAGAAAACTCACCATCATTTTATAGATCAACTGAAATCTGAAAAAAATAAAATAACTTTTCCAATGATATTGATCTAGTTTATGGCAAAGACAAAATATGTAAACACTAGGCTGTATGTTAAACATTTATTGAGTAGTGTGAAATTTAAGGGAAATGTTTTATTCTTTGGTCTCAGGGGAATGCCAAGACCTGGTACCGTCAAAGAACTATATCATTTATTCTGGTTTTATTTATACTTCGAATCTCTTTTTGATTTGCTCTTTATTTGTGAAATCTGGATCTATTCAAATGAATCTGAACATTTTCATATCTTAGGTTCCACGTAGCTACCTGCTAAGGACCAGTCAGATATCAACTCGTCCATGGCTATGAGTTGAGCTAGTCTTAGGGCTTGAATCAGATTTCTCTAGTATTCTTACGCTTTCCAGATGGTTGTTTAGCAAACTAGGACATTTTCTTGGTTTCCAGGAAATGCAAGGATGTCCCTGTTATCAAACTGATTTGGGGAATATTAGCCCTTGATAAAATTTCATTTTGGCTCTTTGCTCTGTTACTTAATATAACAGTTTGCGTAGTCTTCCAGAATTACAAAAGATGTTTTTGTTGAATAGAGTAAATGGGGGTAGTTTTTCTCTTAATTCTATGCTCAGTTATCATTCAGTGTTCTCAAAGGACTCCGATCCAGTGAAAAGAGAATATTAGTATCTAGTTCCAAAGAAAGCATGTGATTGAATTTCAATTAAATGCTGGATGATGTGTATTCGAAAGGCACAGAACAAACTGGGAGATTAAAGTGCAGTATTTCGGGATCCCTGGGTGGCGCAGCGGTTTGGCGCCTGCCTTTGGCCCAGGGCCTGATCCTGGAGACCCGGGATCGAATCCCACATCGGGCTTCCGGTGCATGGAGCCTGCTTCTCCCTCTGCCTGTGTCTCTGCTTCTCTTTCTCTCTCTCTCTCTCTGTGTGTGACTATCAGAAATAAATAAAAAAAATAAATAAAAAAAAATAAAGTGCAGTATTTCTTGAAATTAAGCTATATTGATAAACATCACTGTATAACAATAACTAAAATGGATCTTTTCATTAACAATCTTAATAGTCCCCTGCCCCTTCGATTTGCTAGCCCTCTTTACTCTAGGATGTGGCATTGCTCCATGAGCATGGAGCCAAAAGTTATCTGTACAGTTTGTTTATTTAAAAATTTCATTCCTCGAGCAGTATTCTCCTTTACCTCACTCATGATTTTCAGAGAAACTGTGTCCATTACCATACATTTCAGGTGAATCATTCAGGCTTGATAATTTTCTTAACCTTCTAATGTCCAGACAACAATCCACAAGATGCATATATCATCTTAGAGATAAACATGGCGGACACAGAGAAGATAAAATATAATAAAGACTTCCGTTTATATTGCCAAATTACTCTTCCTCAAGAGAACTTTTGGGCTTTATTTTAAATGGATTGTAAGAGATAAAAATGAAGTCAGTTACAGATGTGCAGTGTACACATAACTAATGGAGAGATTAAAGAAAAACAAAGCAAAAACAAAAACAAAGACAAACCAACAGTAAATAAGAAACTTATTAGTGGGTATTATAGAAAGGAGAGTATAAAGTATGGTGATAAGGATTTGAAATTCAATATGGTTGATGCTGGAGGAATGGCTGTAGTTTTTAACAGTCTTAAGATTAGCTCTGACATTTGAGCAGAAATTGTGCAGAGGTAACAAATGCAGTCGTTTCTGGGGGAATAACATTCAAGGAAATAGGAGCAGCCAACACAGAAATTTTAAGGTAGGGATGACTGGCATAATCAAGAAGCACCAAAGGGGCCAGCGAGATTTGTTATGTAATTTACATAAAATAAAAATGTTAAAAATATCATTAAAAATCTAAAGATGGTGAATAGTGAGAATTAAACAAAATATGGGGAGCCCACTTGAGCAAAAGGCCTTGATGCTGCACAAAGGGAGGATCTTTTTTTCAATGACAGAGCCTAACTGCTTAGGACAGTGCTTGGTGACTACTACTCAGTAAATCTTTGTTAAGTAAATGATTCAATTCGGTCCATTTAACTAGGATTTAGCCCTTGTAATTTTATTCATACATAATGTATATCCACAAATATAGACTCTACTATTGCAAAAATTTGCTACTCTTTGAGTCCTAATATCCCAAATAGTATTTTTTTGACCAATGGAATGATACCTAGCCAGAAATTAAAACATTTTTTTTGGGGGGGGGGGGGGGGGAGATCTGAGAAAAGCATTGATCTGACTTTTACTAAGAATTTTGCAATATGCTCATTAAGCTTTATAATCTCTCATAAATTAGAATCAGAAGACAAGAGCTCTAGAACACTCATTAATATGTCTGTTAATTAATAAATAATAATAATAATAATAATATGAAAAAATCACCCTTTCATAAGGCCCTAATTTCTTTATTTGTGCTGTGAAAGTCAGTACAATATGAACATTATAATGGATGTCTACAGAGTTCTGGGTCTACCATTCTAGCTGTGGAATGTTGAGATTTCCTCATTAACTATACAGGGGAATAATAATATAATGTCCTCTTAGAGTTGAAGTTGTGAAGATTAAATTAATTTATGAACATAGCATACATTGAACAGGCACATACTAAATATATATTAAACAAGAACATACCAAACACTGTATAAATTTGTTAATATTATATATAAAATGGGAATACCATTGTTTGTGTACTGTGTACTTCTTTGCTTCTTTGGTTCTTGTGAAACTCAAAGATAATACAGTGAAAAAAGTCAAGTTGAAAACTAAAAAAAAAAACACTATGTAAAAATATATTACACTGATTCGGCTTAATGACTATCATGAGATTTCCATACCCAGGAGTCTACAATGAATATAATTTCCTACAATTAATGAATAGTTTATTTATATATTTTACTAGATAATGGTTTTATCAAATTGTAATAGTATTTGGCTTTTTTGATATATTTAAACAGTGCTCTAAGATAGGGCTATTACAATGAAGTATATATCATTTGCAATCATTTAAAGTTTTAATAAATATATTAGATAGATGTCTTCCTAAATTTTTCAAGAGAATAAATGTTTAATCAATAATTATTTTGAGTTTTGTTAAGCTTTAAAAAAAAATATTTTCTTAAAAGCCCAGTGGAGGAGTGGATTAAATAATTTGTTAATAAGTTTAAAATTAAAGAAAGGAGTTAAACTATAGGTTGTAGCATTTACCTAAGTAGAAGGCAGTGGTGGCTATGTTCTTAGAGCCTCTGGTAGTCATGGAGAAGGATCATACATGAGCTTATTTTAAAGAAAGAATTAGGAGGATTCAGTGGCATAAAGAACACAAGAAAGCTTTTTTTGAAAGAAGGATATATCAAATATGACCGAGTTTTCCAGCCAAGGAATCTAGAAAGTCACCTGGAAAAGCCTTATTGACAGAACTGGGTTAGCTGGAAGCAAAATCTATGTTGGAGGATGATACGGAGGAGTTAAATTTTCTATATAGTGAGTTTGGGGTGACAATCGACACAGCCTTTATAGAGAAGTAACAAGTTAGTGGTCAAGGCTGTGGGTATAAATGTGGGGTTGGTTTCAGAGAAATGGATGGTCATAATGTGAAATTAGATAATGATTTTGAAAGATTAAATAAAGAAAATAGAGCAAATTTCTAAGATTAAGTAGGTTCTTATATTTTATAGCTAGTTGTATTTCCCCCTCAGCAGTAGGGGTTTGCTGAAATATAGGATGATGCTAAAGTATATAGATTCAAAATATCTTCATCTTAGATTACTAAGTGTCTCAGGAAGTCATTCTAAACAAATGAAATTTTCATCAAATTTGCTGTGGGCATATCCTGTGAACACCCAGCTCTCAATTACATTTTTTTCTTCTCGATTTATAATAAAGTTATCATGGGATAGATTGTAGACAGGTATAAGTAGTAAGAGGGAAATGGATCCAAGTATGTAAAATACTTTATCTTTGTATGTAAAACTAAGATACCAGCTCTATTCTCAATTGCAGCATTGTCTCTAAGAAAAAGTAAGAAAACAGCCTAAGGCTGTGTCAACCCAATGTCAAAACAAATTGATGAATTCAGTATGAGAATAGCGATGTTATATACTTATTTTAAATAATTATACTTAGATATTTCTATTTTTTCTGATTCTTAAATGTATTTCTATGTGCCAAAATGCCTTAGTTAAAAACATAAAATCTTATCTCATTAATTTCTGTGCATAGATCAAACATTGCAGTATTTGAAACATATTGTTCTGGGTAGGTTCTGTGCTCAATTTTTTTGATTATTTGAAATATTCAGGCAGTCATATTATATGACAGCCTGTTTTTTTTTTTTTTTAGGTCTATACGCAACTGGGTTTTAGTTATGACAGTATCATCACCAACTGGAATATTTCTACTATTTAAAAAAGTGAATCATATTACTTAAGGATTTGAGCAAAAAGTAGATTGCAAATTTCTAAAGCAAGGTAGTCCATAAAGTTTTACAGTTACACAGCCCGCTTCGTAGACTCTAAAATCTCCCCCTCCATAGTCAAAGTGAAATAGGGTTTTGGTGACTAAAATTTTGGCTGAATTTTTTAATAAATGATAATATATTAAATTGGGAAAATAAGAAAGAAAAACTCAGTTATACATTTTATGGGACTGATCACATTTAATCTTTCATTTTTCATGCGTTACTGGTTCCACTTTATTATTATTTAGTAGATGATAAGTCAAATCAAGATATGATAAACCAAGATAGCAGAAAGACATGAGCTAGCATTTGGTCTAACAACAGGAAAAGTGAGGAAAATTAATTAACTTCCTTCTGAGAAAAATAACATGACTTGGATAAATCAAGTCTATCTCTCTCTTTTTCTGTTTACTGTGTTTCTACCTATCTACCTATTTATCTATCTGAAGTCTACTGTGTCTGTCTACCTATGTAACTAATATAACTGTGAATTGAGGCAAGAAGAAAGAAAAAGAAGCTTCAGGAGTGAAAATAAGTAGCAAATTGTCCCTAATATTGGACATAATTGTTTTTATGGAAAGTTCCACAAAATCTGTCAAACCACTACTAAAGCTTATACACATGTAGATTAGCATAGTTAAATGATGGAAGGTGATTCAGAAGCAATCGATTGTAATACTATATACTAGCCAAACTATGAGAAAATTAGAAAGATTTTAAAAAGCCACTGAAATACCTAAAATAAAATAACGTTTAGGAAGAAATTACAACAGATTGCATGTCCTCTACATCAAAAAGAATGAAACTGTTAAGAGAAATTAATGAAGACTGAATAAATTAAAGTCGCTACAGACGTTCAGGAATGGGGAAATTTGATAGTGTAAAAATGTCAATTCTCAATGAATCAATTTGTAGATTCAGTGCAATTTTTTCCCCATTGTAGTTTTGTTGAAATAGAATTCAATAAAATCCCTCCTTTAAGCGCACAGTTCTCTGGTCCTTATTATAGTCTTAGTGTTGGTAACTATCCAGGCAGTGTAATTTTAGAACATCTTTACCCCAAGAGGAAACCTTCTACCAAATAGCAGCCACACCCTCCCTCCCACCCACGGGCTCTGGCAACACATAGTCTGCTCCCTGTTTCTGTGGATTTGCCTCTTATGGACATTTCACATGAGTTAGGGCATTCAATAAGTGCGTACCTTTAAATATTTTACAAACTGAAAGAGGGCATTTCCAAAGGACCACGTACTGTATTGTGTGGGGCAACCACATTTTGTTTTTCCACTAACCAGGTGATGACTATTTAGGTGTTTCTGCTTTTTAGCTATAAAAAATAATGGCGCTGTTAACATTCATGTGCCAGTTTTGTGGAAATATGTGTTCATTGATCTTCAAAATATATCTAGAGTTTGGAATTGCTGGGCTTATATGGAAACTCTGTGTTTAATATTTTGAGGAACTGACAGTCTGTTTTCCATTGTGGCTTCACCATTTAATGTTCTTACCAGAAGGGAATGAAGTTTGAACTTCATTATGAAGTTCCTTATGAACTCATAATTATTATCTGTCCTTTTTATTTTAGCAGCATAATGCATGTGAAATAGTATCTCTTTGCAGTTAAAACGGGCATTTCCCTGATAACTTATGATGTTCAGAATCTTTTCATATACCTCGTGGCCATATATATACCCTCTTTAGAGAAATATCTATCAAAAATCCTTTTCGGGGCACCTGGGTGGCTCAGGGGGTTAAGCATCTGCCTTCAGCTCAGGTCGTGATCAGGGTCCTGGGACAGAGCCCCATGTCCACCTCCCTGCTCAACAGGGAATCTACTTCTCTCTCTCCCCCTCCTCCTGCTCATGCTTCCTTTCTCTCTCTCAAATAAATAAATAAAATCTTTTAAAAAATAAAATAAAATCCTTTTCAGTATTTTAAATTGGTTATTTACCTTTTTATTGTTGAAATGTGAAGGTTTTTATATACTCTGGATACAAGTCCCATTTTAGGTATATAGTTTATAAGTGTTTTCTCATTGTCATTTCTTAAAATATTCCTTTTATTATCTTTGTTTTCTTTTTAGTGTCATTTTATTTTATTTCTTTGATTATGTCTTTTGAAGCAGAAACAATTTGATTTGATGAGTCTGACTTATCTTTTGTTATTATTATTTGTGTTTTTTGTTATTATAGCTGGGAACCTATTACCTAAATTAAAGGTACAGAGATTTGTGCCTACATTTTCTTCTAAGACTTTTGTAGTTTCAGCTCTTTAGGTCTATAATACATTTCAAATTATTTTTTTATATGGCATGAGGTTGAGGTTCAACCTCATTCTTTTGTATGTATTCAGTTGTCCCAGCACCTTTATAACTCCTTTCCTCAATAGTGACTTACCTAGCCCTAATTATCCTTAACATTTCAATTTGTTCAATAATAGAATATACATAAATAATTTTTGGCTTATTTAAGCCATATTTCTGCAATAACAAATACACTAATTAGAGTTCAATATTTGTTTGCAAGTTTTATTCTTTTTAGGTGTAATTGACATATAGTAAAATATACATAAAGATATATCTCTGTGAATTTTTATAAATGTATACTTCCATGTAATCTACATATCTACATGTCAAAAAATAAAGAGCATTTCCATAATTCCAGAATGTTCCCTAGGATCCTACCTACAGTTTCAAAAGGCAACATCTGTTATAAAAATGGAATGGAGAAGAGCAGAATTGAGTAATTTGAGTACAGATCTCAATTTTTATTTTATTTTATTTATTTTATTTTTTTTTTAAAGTTATCAGCTATCAGCTGTCTTGCTTTTTTTTTTTTTTTTAATTTTTATTTATTTATGATAGTCACACAGGGAGAGAGAGAGAGAGGCAGAGACACTGGCAGAGGGAGAAGCAGGCTCCATGCACCGGAAGCCCGATGTGGGATTCGATCCCGGGTCTCCAGGATCGCGCCCTGGGCCAAAGGCAGGCGCCAAACCGCTGCGCCACCCAGGGATCCCCAGATCTCAATTTTTAAATACCAGTCTTCACTAAAATAAACTAAACTTCCTTGGAGGAATGGATGATTTCAATACTAGAACAGAGAAATAAAAATTGGGTCTGGGATATCATGTTGTGTCATAAAGAAATGAAGCATCAAGAATCATGGAGACTTGTCAGAGGTTTCAGCAATCAGCATGAGAGAGTTCTTGCTGGCCAGCCTGGAACAGCTTGAGTACCAAAATAAATATTTGCTGAATTATGTCTCATTAAATGAAAGAAAAATAAACTGACACACTGACATAAAAATGAATGAATATGTAAATGAATAATTGCAAAGAAGAGAAACAGCTCAAAAACAATCACAATCCAATAACAGAAAAAAAAATTATAGAGAAGGAATAAAGGAGTTAGAAAATTATCAGTAGGTACTAAAAATAATAGATAAATTTTGCTAAGGATACTTTCAGTTTCATCTGTGACATGTAGAAAGTTTGAAAGTTGTTGTTTTCATCTTTGCAACATGAAAAACCTGGACAAACTAAAAATAAACAATTTTTCCTAGGCATATCAGAAAACGGACACGGCAGGACATAGGCTCCCCTAAAATCTGGAGAGACGGCTAAATCCAAGGAGACACAGCTAAGATCTGCTTAATTGCAGCAGAAGCCACGAACCCGTAGGAGCCACGAACCCTTAGGATCTCAGGGGGAAAAAAAAAAAGGTATTTCTGGTAAATTGCTGGAAGCTTATTGTGGGTGAACAGGAGAGTGAGAAATTCCTGGAGGCTGGAGTTTTAAGGGGGACCAATCACATTCAAGTGATTTACTTACAGAAAGCTCAATTAGATTCTTACAAAAAGCATCCAGGAAAAATACCCTTCTGAATGTGGCAGAAGGAGCAGGAGAATAATTACTGAGGTAAAACCCAGAGTCATCTCCACAGCAAGGCCTACTCTCTAAAGGATGGAGGCTTAATCAGAAGCCCATAGAATGCTCTCTATCCCCTTCTTACCACCATCACAACAGGACTCTGGTATAGTACTTGGGTTACAATTAGAAAAGTAGCAAGGTGTCTCCTCTCTCTGATGAACATACTTAGGGAAACTCAGAATCAGGAGAAAAGACATATATATGAACAATAGAATAATTCGAAACCTCTAATCAAGAGAAAAGACATAAATATGGACAATAGAATAATTAGAAGCCTCTAGCATCTATAGGAGCCACAAATGTTAGCAGAGCCCATTCCTAATGAGATTAACATACATCTTCACATATCAGGTCTGTTTGCCTCAGTTCCTAGCAATGGGCACGCGTTCACCTGTTCATTAAAAAAAAAAACAAAAAAAAAAAACAAAAAACAAGATATGTAGGCCAAGACACAAGCAGTCTGAAGAGACAAAACAGGTATCAGAGGCAAAGCAGATATGATACAGATTTTGGAATTATTAGAAAATTTAAAACAACCATGATTAATTTGCTAAAAGGTTTAATGGAAAGAGTAAATATGTAAGAATGGATGACAAATTTAAGAAGGACCAAAATAAAACACTTAAGGTATAAAAACAATAATAAGTAACAAAATAAAAAAAATGCTTAAGATGTTATGATGTTCTTCAGTAAACTTGAGTGGTAGAGAAGAGAATCAGTAGGGTTGTAGACGAATCATGGGAAACTACCTAAATTGGGTTGCCAGGATGGAAGGAAGGAAAAACAGCAGAAAAAAAAAATATTTGCAGTAATAATAGTCAAGAACTTTTCAAAATTAATGATGGATACCAAACCACGAATCTAGGATGCTCAAAGAACACCAAGTAGGACAAATACTGCCTGCCCCTGCCACCCGACCCACTCAAAATTTCTCAACTTATCTTATTTAATCAGAAGAAAGCCAAAGCCAGAGATAATCTTGAATGAAGCCAGAGATGGGAAGACATTTAAGTAAAGAGGAAGATAGATAAAAATAATAGTGGACTTGTCAGAAACCATACAAGCAAGAAGAGAGTGGAGTAAAAGAAAGTGTTGAAAGAAAAACAAACACCCACATGAAATGTTTTATACACCATTGAAGCAAATGGACGAAAAATATAAACAATTGGAAGTTCTGAGGGAAGAGTTTATGAGAGTTTCTTGCATTATTTTTGGCCATTTAAAATTGTATCAAGGAGGTTAAAACGAAATATAAAATGTTACCTTGAAATAAAGCCATCTTTCCAACTCACAACCCTGTAGAATAAGGCAAAAAGGAATGGAGAGATCTATTTTTTTTTTCAAGAGACTTCCCTGAAGTAAGGAATTTAAAAAATGTAAGTTAAATAATAATACATAGCCAAGGCCCTGTGGAGGTGAGAAGCACCTTGGCCAGAATCATGGCAAGGCGGAAAAGAGGTTTACTTCTGGGATTTGCTTGACACCAGCCTCCCTTTTTCTTGACACCCATAGTCCTGATGTTCTAGACATATCCCAAAATATTGCAGGAGCAAAATGAGAGTAGTGCCTCATTTAAAATTCATATGATTCTATTCTGACAAAAAAGGGAAAAGAGGAGAAAAAGTGTAGTTTAATAAGGTAATGGGGAAGTTTCTCTGACTACAAGATCACTCGGTATGACAAAGGCACTATTACAAGGTTAGCCTGCATATTTGAGCAAAAAGCGTCAATAAGTCTACATTCCACAAGGAGTAAGAAATTAATTTACATATTTCATAAGCACATGATAAGAAGTAAATGTTGAACTTAAAAAAATAAATTATATTACCGCATTTAGTTTAGATAACTCTTTATTTTTACACATGGTCAAGATCCAAGTAATCCAAGAGTGGTTTTCAGGCAAAAATAAGTTTTAAAACTTGCAAACATTTTTTACACAGGAGAAACTCCCTGTAAGTGACGATTTCTATTTTCAACTCATTTTGTAACTGGTTACATAATCATAAAACCTGTTGACGTGAGCCAAAGGAGTCGTTTATTCAAGCAATATGAATTATTTCTGAGCCACTCCATGCTTCTTCCTTTGCCATCCCTATTAGAGATAATTGAGGTAATTCATGCATAACTGGGAATCCTATGAGCCTACAAATAACCTTGCAATTATCACTTCACATTGCGAAAAAAAAATTTATCAAGTCTGACAACCTTTCCCAATTCTGTATTTGATTCTAACCATAGGTTGATTGTCTTTACTGTGAGCTGAAAAGAGAATATGCTTAAGAGAAAGACTGTGATTAGTTCACTAATTACTTATTATTTTTCTCAAATCAATGGTTTTTACATGTCTGTTTAGTTAGGAATATCAGCTGAAGATACCAAAGTCTCTCAAAGCAGATATCAAGAATCACCTCTACGAAGAAAGTTTGTTTATGAAGTCGTAGTGCATTAACACATATGAATGCATCATTTCCCCTCAAGAAATATGTATACTGGGCTGTGAAATTTACCCCAAAACAGGTGATTTTTAAAACTTACCTTTGTAATCGTGCATTTAGCTCAATGGTGAAGCACAATATGCCCAGTGGACAAAATAATGAAAGGAAAGAGAGGAGGAAGCGGAATAAGAAAGGGAGGAAGGGACGTTGGTTGGATGGGGGGGTAGTTCTTCTGAGGACAGCTAAACTAAATCTCATTTTCCTGGTGACATTTTGGATGAGAATAGCATAAATATCCCCAGGAATACTTGTTAGGTGGATTGCCTTAATTCAGGGGAAAGCCAAGGACCATGTGATCTTGAGGCTTTGTCATAGGTAAAGTCAGTTGAGCAAACTCTTTTGTTTCTTCAGTTTAATATCAAAAGCCAACTTGTCTGATATACAACATCCAGGAGCTTGGGGAGGTCATGAGAGAGAGGGGCTCCTGCCCTTCTCCTTCGTAGAAATTATTTTTTTGTCTGTTCTTGGGAGGCAGTAAGGTACGGAGGTCAAGAGTGTGAGTCTGGGGATCATCCCACTTTCACACATTCCCTGAAACTTGTCACCGTGAGGTCAGATCTTACCACCTCTGGTTCAGCATGGCTGGAATGAAGGTAGTCCATATCTATACCCGAGTCATCTGTGGGTTATCAAGTTTTTTTACAAATTTTTGCTAATCTGTTTGGTTTGTCAGGATATTTCCTGGAGGTTTTCATTTGCATTTAACCTGAAGTGAATGAGACGAAACATCTTTTCATTTGTTCCTAGAAATTGAAGTTTCAGTTTTTTGTTAAGTTTCCATTAAAGTCTCTTGCCTCTTTTTCATGTAGCTTTTTTCCTGTTTTTTTTTTTTTTCTCAAGATTTTATTCGTTTGAGAGAGAAAGAGAGTGAGAGTGGAGGAAGGGGGCGAGGGAGAGGGAATCTGAAGCAGACTCTGCCCTGAGCATGGATCCCGACAAAGGATCAATCTCATGACCTGAGATCATGCCCTGAGCAGACACCAAGAGTTGGATGCTTAACTGACTGACTGAGCCACCCTAGTGCCATGTTTTTCTGTTTCAATTCAAGTTGATTATCTGCTTTTACTTTTATTTTTTTTTGAATTGATCACTGAGCTCAGATATAGTCAAACCTTGATTTTTTCCTTAAATAAAAAATGAATATAAATTATTCTTAAAGTACCATGTTTACAGCTATTTTAATTGTTACTCGAGTTCTAAATGGCTTTCAGTTTCCATAGTAATTTTTTGATGAACTATATAATATTTAGAAAGTTTTCAAGTATTTTGAAAAACAGTCTTAAATGTCTTAAAGATCTGAATTTCTAACCAATACCCTTTTTCTTCTTTTTGAAGAATTTTTAACATTTCTTGAAAGGCAGACGTACTAGCCATCAAATTCCCTCAGTTTTTGTTTGTATGGGAAAGTATTTCTCCTTCACTTTTGAAGAATACTTTGGCAGGATACAGAATTATAGATTTTGGCCTTTTTCTCTCAACACTTCAAATAGTTCTGTCCATTCTCTTCATGCTTGTGTGGTTTCTGAGGAAAGGTCAGATGTTGTTCTTACCTTTGCTTCTCCATAGACAAGATTCAATTGTATTTTTCTTCTCCATGGCTTCATTAAAGATTTTCTCTTTATCTCTGATTTTCTGAAGTTTAAAGATAATATGCCTAGTTTGCATATAAAATGCCTATTTTTATTTTGGTGTTTATTTTAGTAGGTGTTTTCTGAGCTTTTTAGGAATTATGATTTTGTTTGTGGCACTAATTTAGGGAAATGTTCAGCTAATCTTGTTTCAAATATTTCTTCTATTCCTTTATCTCTTTCTTTGAATATTCCCATCACACATATGTCATCCCTTTTGTAATTGTGCCAGAATTCTTGGATATCCTGTGCCATTTTTAAAATATTTTTTTTTGTTTTGTTTTAATGTTTGTATTGACATATCCTCAATCTCAGATATTGTTCCTTCAGTGGATCCAGTCTGCTAAAGAGCCCATCAAAGGTATTTTCATTTCTGTTACATTTTTTTTAAATCTCTAGCATTTATGTTGTATTTTTTTCTTAGAATGTCTTCTCTCTGCTTACATTTCCCATCTGTTCTTGCATGGTGTTTACTTTACTCATTAAGACCTTGAGCATATTAGTCATTTTTTTTTTAATCCAGGTCTGATAATTCCAACATCCTTGCCATATCTGGTTCTGAGAGTTGCTATGTCTCTTCAAATTGTGTTTCTGCCACTTGATATGCCTTGCAAATTTTTTTTCCTTAATAGCTGGATATGAGGTACTGGGTCAAAGAAACTGTAGGAAATTAGATTTTAGTGGTACAGAAAGGTGTGGGGAAGCGGATTGTTGTAGAGTCTAGGATTTGGTTTCAGTCTTTTAGTGAGCCTGTGCTGCTGGACTGTGAACTCCACAAGTGCTTCTCTGTCCCCTGCTCTGCCCCACTTGAGTGGGACAGGAAGGGTCGTCTTGGCCAGAGATGGGTATTTGCCTTTGCCTTTTCCCACCTGCTAAAGCTGGCAGGGATTGGATATTTCCCTTCCTCCAGGTCAATTGCCCTTAAAAAAGAAAAGAAAAGAAAAAGTTTCTCTTGAGGGCAGATCTTGTTAAGAACAGAATAATCTGGTGTATTTCAAAATAGTTACTTTCTCCTCACCCTTCAGGAATGGTGTTGGCATATTTGTGTCATATTTGCTGTGAGAACTTGGCCCCATTCTTACAGGCAAAACATGAAACTGTGGAACGACTCTAGGACTAGTTTTCCCTGGGGTTTTAAACTCTTAGATGTGTCCACACTGAGCTTCTAGCTATTTGTCGGTTATAGTTTAGATTTTCCTAGCCCAGCACTGGTACCTGGAGACATTTCTGATCATGGGTTTATGCTCTAGTAAATTGTGATTCCCTGTATTCACCTGTATCTCTAATTTTGGGAGGAGTTGCTTGCCCAGTGGATTCACTTCTTTGTCAGATCCAGGAAGACCTGTTGATATTTCCGTTTTTTTATGTGTTAGTGTGGAGTGAGGACTTACAAGCTCCTACATGCCAGACCAGAAATGGGAAATCCTTCTTTTAAAATATTAGTAGAAGTATTATTTGTATTCTTTCATTTGTTCTCCAAATACATATTATACAGTGGTTATATGCCAGACACTATGTTAGGTGTAATAGAGGAAGGAATAAATGAGCTCTTAACCTCTATTATTATTTTCTTTATACAAATATATTTTGGTAAATAACATTATCTTTTACTTCATATACTTCTACTACATACACATATATACCTCTGATTAGAGTATGCAGTTCTTTTTTTAAAGATTTTATTTATTTGAGGTGGGGGGAACATGAACAGGATGGAGACGGAGATGGGGAGAGAATCTGAAGCAGACTGTGCTGAGCTGCTGAGCGCAGAGCCTGAAGCAGGGCTTGATCTCACAGCCTCAACATCATGATCTGAGCGGAAACCAAGAGTCAGACACTCAACCAGCTGAGCCACCTGAGTGCCCCAGTTTTATGCAACTCTAATATTAGAGGATATAACCCTGATATTTTGATCTAGCAACATCCTGTCTAATTTGTTAATCATGTTAGTAGTATCACAATGCACAAATCTCATGGCATTCATAAAAATCACAGTTACTCACCTCATAACTTTGATACTCCTTGTCTTTGATAGCCTTGATAGCTTCAGATTTTAGAATTCTTCACGGACTATGAATTTCTTTGAAAATAAGAACATGAAAACAAAAAATAGGGAATGAATTTTTGGTGTTTTGCAAGCCCTGGGGATCCCTAAGGCAATATCAGTTAAGATATTATGTATTGTATTAATTCTGCTACCAATTTTTACTGCTATTTTACAGATTTATGTTACTTAGTAATAGAAAACAACTTTTATTTAAGTCTTCATATGCCTCTGTTTTCCTCTATTTAAAGAGATATACTGGGCAGCCCGGGTGGCTCAGGGTTTAGAGCCTGCCTTCAGCCCAGGGCGTGATCCTGGAGACCCGGTATCGAGTCCCATGTCAGGCTCCCTGCAGGGAGCCTGCTTCTCCCTCTGCCTGTGTCTCTGCCTCTCTTTCTCTCTGTGTCTCTCATGAATAGGTAAATAAAAATCTTTTAAAAAATAAAAAAATAAAGGGATATACTTAATTAAAATTTATTTACTATGTGACAATCATTGCTTCAAAATATGGTATAATTAAGAAACATTTTCTCCTTTTTTTAATAGGATCTTTTTTCAGTCTCAATCCACAATCACCTAGCCCTTCACATGCCATTCCATACCTATTACAGAGATACAGCAGAGGTTTGTGTGAGTTCTGTTTTAAAAAGTCCCCCCAAGTAAATATGATAGCCCCAAAAGAAGAAATGAGAGACTTGTGTCTGTCATCTTAACAAGTTTGCCATAAATTTATTTTTACTCTCTTACGATGAAGTGGTCATTTTAGACCTTGATACATTTTTCTCTTTGAAGGTAAACTGTGTCTTTATGAATTATTCTTTCAGTAAAATACATGTATATACACTTAATTATTTCTACTTCTCAGTCTTTGATCGTATAATCTATGAGAGAAGAACAGCTTAGAGTATATGAAAGTGATGTTGTATCACATGTGAATTTTCTAAAATAGGATATTGTCCCCAGGGATCCCTGGGTGGCGCAGCGGTTTGGCGCCTGCCTTTGGCTCAGGGCGCGATCCTGGAGACCCGGGATCGAATCCCACGTCGGGCTCCCGGTGCATGGAGCCTGCTTCTCCCTCTGCCTATGTCTCTGCCTCTCTCTCTCTCTCTCTCTGTGACTATCGTAAAAAAAAAAAAAAAAAGGATATTGTCCCCATAGACACCCCACATTCTTTTTTATTCTGCTCTAGATTATCTTGGGAAATCAATGGTTGATTTCCTTTATCATTGTAGTTTCTATTCTGTAATTTTAATGTGTGGCAGGCAAGATTAGAAAGGTGGAAAATATCTAGCCTGGAGAATAGCTAGACATCTCAAAAAGATGAAAGCATTAAAATGTTTTTAATTTTACGAAGATGAATTAGGGTGAAAAGAAACACAGATTAGAAAATTTGACATATTTATGTTTAGGTGTAGTAATTGTTGGCCCTAACTAGTAATAAAAGGTATATAGTTGTAGAATAGAAAACAGCATTTTACAAACTAACATGGAATAGACTACAAAGCTAAGGTCAATTACCATCAAGTTAAGTGTATTTTTATCTTTTCTATTGTTTATATCTTTAATTCAAAGAGCTCAAGATTACCTTTGAAGCTCATAACAAGTATTTTGTTGTGAAACACCAGTGGGCTACATCATAAATAGTAAAAATCCAAGATTTTTTTTCTAAATTTATTATTTATTTTGGTGTAATTCTTATCTCCTATCCTTAGTAATTGACAAATAAATACTAAGCCTTGAAATATGTCTATGAAGTTAATAAGCTACAATTACTTAGGTAGTATTTGTTTTTAATTAAAAATATTCATCCTTTAATTCCTTCCAGTTCTACAGTGAATGGCAAGCAATTGAAAGTCTGATGTTAAGTGTAGCTGTTCCAGATTTAAATAGATTCAACACAATCCACATAGAGCATAGTTTGAATAAAGGTTATCTGTCTCATGGTTGAAACATAAGCAGTACGAAACATAAGCAGTAGGCGTTAATGCTGTAACCCTAATCCCTGAATATTGTTCTGCTTTATAAAGCTTGGGGAGGAAAGAAAGACTTGTAAGGAGGTAATCTCTGTTTTTCAAAAGATACCATGTGTCATGGTAATATTCAGGATTCTTTTCAAATGATTTTTATTATTCCTTCAAGATTTTATTAAATTCCTGATACATGCAAAATATACTCCAGATTCTGAGGATATCAGATAGGCAAATTTTGGTCTATATTCTCAAGGAATCAGACACGTAGTAGAGAATGAGTAATGACAACATAATTTGTAAATGCTGAAAGATTATGAATTCAAGATGGAGGAGAGCAAAAAAGTGATCATGTCGACCTAGATATAGTTGATGTCGAAGGAAAGATGTCACCAGAGATTATTATAGAACCTGAGTTGTAGCATATTATCAGGAAGTATAGTTTTTTGATTTGTTTGTTTTTGGAGAGTTTACATATGCAAAGGTAAAAAGAATTAAAATAACTTATTTGTCATTCCTTTTTATTAGAATTCATGTGTTCTGTGTCTTCCCCCTTTAGAGATGCACAGATTATGCTAGTAGTTACACAAGACACAAAAACAGTACATAAAAATAATCCCCTATCACTTTGTTTCCACAGTGAAACTACCTAGCAGGTGACAAGCTAATATTTGGAAAGCCAGATATCAATAAAATGTCCTTCAAAAGAGAAAAGGTAATTATGAATTGGTTGGCTACACTTCGTTTTCTTGTTCATTGGTACAGAAAGTTCAGAATAAACATTACAAAGTTTGTTTATTTCCATGGGTAAACTCTCCCTTGGGTGGTGTATATAGCAGACATGGGGGGTACGCTCACCGATAATGTTTGATTTTAAGGCAACAGACATCTGAACGTTTTAAAGGTGGATTCTGATAACGCATACTATTCCTTGTTCTTGTTAGGTTAATTGAATCTCAAAGATTGTTTCTTAAACTGATTAGATTATAAATTTTATGCTCAGTTCTGCTGAATAATATTTTTTCAGTGAATTAACTCCCTAACAACTAATTGAAGCAGTGGTGATATTTTGGATAGCATCTTTACTTCCTTGATTGCATATTTTTATGTAAGCAAATTGCTTATGATACTGGGAATTTCTATTTCCAAGACCATAATGAAAAAACAGGGTAATCTCCATTGTTAAGTAGAGTAAGATATTATCGATATCTGACTTTTAAAATCTAAGCCAATTAAGGGCTTATCAATATATGTGTATATGTTTTATGAAATTCTTTGGAAGATTAACTAGTGTTTTATTATTATTTTTTTGATCTGAGGCATGTTCCTAAACTAAGAGAAAATTGTTTTCCATGAGATAATTTATTTCTTCAGTTGCATTTTGGAGATTAGAAAAATGGCGAGCCTTATTGACATGGATTTTGAGGCACAGTCAGAACGTGGGTTGGGAGGAGAGGCAGGAGTGGGATTGCTATAGTTGAAGAATAATATCTATTCAAGAAAGAGGAGAGGCACTTATCGTGCCATGTATTTGCATTTGCGGGCTGAAGTGATATTGTACAAGTTGAGTCCATACAAGTAGGGTTATCACATGGTTTCAGCAAGACACTTGAGCCTTCTTTTCTAGTGGATATGTTTGACATCTGCCCTAAGACACTTGAAGAAGTGAGTAGTAATTACTAAATATCTTCAAATTCTTGGCCCAATTGTTCTCTCTCTAGAAAGAAACATCAATTTATGCTATTCAAATGATAAAGAAAACTACTTGGATAATTGTTCTTTATCCATATAATTTTCATTTCCTTGTTTTTTTTCCCCGTTATGTTAGGGAGTAGTTTAAAAATGCACAATTGAAAACTGAAGGTGCCTTTGAATTCTCTGTTCATAATTGTGTTGCCTGTGTCACTTGCCAAGGTCAGTACACATTGGTAGTTCTTGAACTTCATTGTGCGCAATAATTACCTAGGGAGTTGTTATGTACGGCTAATTCTTGTGCTTCATTCATAATTACTGATTAGAATCATAAGGCATTGTCTAGAAATCCACTTTGTAATAAGCTCCATAGGAAATTCCAATTCAGTTTATTGGGAGATCACACCAGGCTGATTACTAACATCGCCCCATTTGTACTTTTAGTTGAAATCTACCCATTTAGAAGTCTCATAAATGACACAAAGAAAAAAATATCTTCAGCATGAATCATCTTGTGCATTAAACATTTTAAATTTAAATCTTCGTCCTTTCCTATTGTGATCCCAGTAAGCTGTGGCCGCTTCCATCCGTCTATTTTCTAGCTAACATCTGTGTGAAAAGCCTCTTCCCACTCTAGCAGCTTGTACGCCAGCCAGTCACAGAACTACCAAGTTTGGATTCTATTCTCATGTAATTGCTGCCTGTGGAAGATGGCACCGCTGTGCAGAATGCCAGTTCATTAGTTATGAGTTAGATGGAACTTAAGGCTTGAAACAAGATACTCTTCATTTCCTTCAATTCAACCAGAGCCTCCACCGCTCTCCTTGGGGGTTGGGGGGGGGCGGCTGACTCCAGTTGCAAAGTCAGGTGAGCACACCCACACAGAGCACATCATTCCCCAGCAGCAGGTCATCTGCTTTTGTCCCTCCAGCTCAGCTCCGTGGGACTGCCAGCTGCAGAGCAAATGCACTATAGCCCCCTTGCATAGAAAACGGATTTCTACTGAGCGGAAAATTGATGAAGATTGTGTGATTCTAGTCCATTTCACTCACAATGGGTAAGAAGGGCCTGTGCACAGGCTGGGGTGACACTCCCAGAACAGCTGCTGCCCTTCACCTAAGCCTAGTAAAGACGCAGGCAGGAAGATGGAGCACATAGGGGACAGGGAGGCAAATACACAGCCAACTCACTCTCTGTCTCTTCTCACTAAGAATTTCACAGGTGGTCATAGTTTCACCTGCCGTAAACATCCAAATGGTTCACAAAGTCTCGGGCAGTACAGGATTTATTTTCAGAATGCTACAAAAGGGGATGCAGGTTGGTTTATTTATTTTTTATTGTTTTTAAAAATTTGTTTGGGGATCCCTGGGTGGCTCAGTGGTTTGGTGCCTGCCTTTGGCCCAGGGTGTGACAATGGCACAAACAATGGCAAGGTAGAGTCACCAGAAACGGGCACCTGATTTCCATGATAAATATGGTAATGCTGTATTAGCTAGTGGAGCCACTTTCTGTATTGCTGTATGGGCATATACAGCAACACAAATTGGAATAGAATGGAACCTATCCCCTGTTGGCAGAGTCACCCCAAAAGAATGGAGGGATCAGTAATCCCAGCTGGTGTAATAATGAATTGTTTCAAAACCAACTCATAATTGATGCCAGGTGAAAGCACTGTGCACCTACTAAAATATGGCATGATTTAAGAAATAAAGTACATTTGAAACCTTAAAAAAAAAAAAGTGTGACCCTGGAGACCTGGGATCGAGTCCCACATCGGACTTCCTGCATGAAGCCTGCTTCTCCCTCTGCCTGTGTCTCTGCCTCTCTCTCTCTGCATCTCTCATGAATAAATAAATAAAATCTTTAAAAAAATTTTGTCTTCAGGATGACAGACCACCGATGAATCATGAACTTTTGTAAAGACTGTGGATGAACATTTATTTCAGTGCAAACACTGTTAGTAATTGACAGAGTTGAATGTCTAACTTGACAACGTCACCTCAGATTTAGAACAAGAAAGATAATAAAATTATAAAGGATGGTTTCTGCAATTTTCTGTCAGCCCTCCATACCATCTTCAACTAAAACACTCACCTATTTTTTTTTTAATTTTTATTTATTTATGATAGTCACAGAGAGAGAGAGAGAGAGAGGCAGAGACACAGGCAGAGGGAGAAGCAGGTTCCAGGCAGGGAGCCCGACGCGGGATTTGATCGCGGGACGCCAGGATCGCGCCCTGGGCCAAAGGCAGGCGCCAAACCGCTGCGCCACCCAGGGATCCCAAACACTCACCTATTTACACACAGAGCTAATCAATGGTCCAAAGTCCCAGGAAGGGAAGTGTCCTCACGTGCCTCCCTTTTATCAAGGGATCTCCCATCTCTTCTGCATCTGCATCTTTATTCATGATACTTGCTCTTTTTTCCTAGAATATAAATGTGCTCAAGTCTTTTTTGGGACAATAGGCACACACATAGTCGCTTATACTTTCCTCTCCAGCTCCAGCTCACTTGCTTGCTCTCTCACTCTCTTGCTCTCTCATGCTATCTCTCTCTCTCCATTTTGTAGCTAAATTCCTTCAGAGTCTTTTGGAATAGTGTCATAACCCTTAACATCTCTGTATGTCCCCTTGACCCTACTAAAAATTTTCTGGAAAAGCATTTCACTGGTAAATTCTATATTTCTTAGAACAATACACAGATCATACTCGGATTAACTTGATTCAATATTGTTAATCATATGTTTCTCCTTAAATAGTTTGCCTACTGAGTAATGGGGTACCACTCGTCCTGCATTCTCTTCCATTTAGACATTTCTATTCCCTCTTTTTCCTTGATTCCTCTTTTTTTTTTTTTTTTCGTAATTAAATTCTGATATCTCTGGGAGTTCTTACTTTAGCTCTTCCCTCTCTGCATTTGTCCTAGGGTCTTACTGTATACTATAAGCACCACGTTATTGCCTATAAATATGCTACGGCAACAGATTCTCCATTTGTAGAATACCAAACTGGACCTATCCCTTCTTTTTCATTTCACTGGATTTAAAATGTGTTGCCCTCTCCTTTTTTTAATCTCTCAGAAAATATCAGGACTATCCTTTCAATGACCAAACCTAGAAAAATTTAAACTGCAGTCTTGATTTCTATCTTTCCCTCAACTTCTATTTTTAAAAATAATGTCTTGCCATTTGTTCTCAGTGTTTCTTTGACTCTCTTGCTCTCTCTCTCTCTCTTCCTGTTTAAACTGTGGTCCTTGAAGCCCTTAATATCTGTTGCATCACCTTGGTACAAACTCTCCTTTACTACAGAATTAGATCTAAATTCTTTAACATTTCCCTGAAAGTTTTCATGACAGATCCCTGGATGTACTCTTTTTCTACATGTCTATCACTTTCCTACTCTCACAGGAAGAAATCTTTTATTGTTGTTAGGAAACATCCTAGAAATTCCCAAAGTCAAGATGAGACAAAAACAAAGAAACCAGAGGAGTGTGCAGCTTCTGGCACCTGTAGCTATAGCAAACTTCAAGTAGATGGATTCCTAGCTAGATCAACCTAGGTTCTCACACTAAGGACTTCTTTTCTTTAGCTCCTAGAAGCCAAGATGTTTGACTTTCGATAACAATGACAACAACAACAACAAAATTATAATTCATGCCTAGGAGCAAGGGGAATTCATTCTGAAGAGATAGAGCAAACATCAAAGTCAAAGATGTGATGAGATGTTAGAATTATCAGACAAGGCCTTTAAAAAAACTATCGTTAATTCACTAAGGACTCCAGTTGGACAAGTAGATACCTTACAGGAACAGATAGGTAATGTAAACAGAGATGAAACTCTAAGATTGAATTAAGAAAAGACTGGAAAAAAAACCTACTATAACAGTAGTAAAGAATATCTTCAGTGAACCGACCAGTAGACTTGATATGACAGAGAAATAATCAATTATGTGGAAGATAGGTCAAAAGCAACTTCAGAAAATACAAAGGGGAAGAATGAAAATCAACAGCAAACATAGAATTGTGGGATAATTCCTCAAACTGTGACATACACATAAGTTCAATACCAGAGCAGGAAAATGAAAGAATAGAATAAAATAAATATTTGGAAATATAATGACTAAAATTTTCTAAAATTAATAACAAACATTAAACCACAGTTTCACAATGCTCAGAGAATAAGAAGGGCATATCAAACACAAACAAATAAAATTAAAACAGTAACAACAAAAAACCTCCATATATATATATATATATATATATATATATATATATAAACTATGCAGTGAAACAAAGACAAAAAGAAACTCTGGATTTCCTGGGTGGGTCAGTCAGTCCAGCACCTGCCTTTGGCTTAGGTCATGATCATAGGGTTCCTGGATAGAGCCCCATTTGGGGCTCCCGGCTCTGTGAGGAGTCTGCTTGTCCCTTTCCCTCTGCCTCCCACCCCCTTCCTCCCTCCCCCTTCTATATCTTAAATAAATAAATAAAATCTTTAAAGAAAATACTGGAAAATCTGTAAAGAAGCAAGGGAAAAATAAAAATAAAATACCTTACTTATAAAGGAACATGGATAGGAATTATAGTGTATTTATATTGAGAAATATGTAAGAAAAAAGACAGCCATATTGTATATGTAAAGTTTAAGAGAAAGAAACAATCCCAGTAACTTAGAATTATATATACCAAAAAAGTATTCATTAAAAACAAAGAAGGAATAGATTTTCTCAAAAAAACTGATGGAATTTATTGCCACCTGATCTTCTCTGCAAGAAATGATAAAATAAGTTATTTAGGGGAAGGAAAATAATATAGGTTCAAGCTTTGGCTATAAAGAAAGAAAGCGTGTCATATATGGAATAAATGAAGTTAAATTCTTAACTTATCTTAATGGTAATTGTTTAATGTAATGACAGAAAAAAATGTATTTAATGATAATAGCATATAGGTAAGTGAGGTGAATAACAATTACATCACAACGGTATGAAAAAGATTTGGAAACACTGTAATAAGCTAACTGTCCTACATATGAAACATATAGGGCATTTTGAAGCTATATTTTGATTAGTTAAAATATGTTATAGATATTAGGGCAATCACCAAAAAAAGTTTCAAAAGACTATAGATTTTGGTCTCATCTCTGATATTTAAAGAGATTGGAAATCATGACTCATCCTTGCAATTAAAAAAAACTAACAACTCAGAGATTAATGAAGAAATTGGAAATAAATTAAGAGACAAAACTGTGTTAAACTGATCAGAAAATTGGTGACAGAGCCAAATCTCTATCCCCAAACCTAGAAATACATAGGAAAATCAGAGTTGCTAGTGCGAGCTGCTAACCTGGAGCTTATGTCCATGGATCCGTCAACTGGTAAGAACCTTTAAATGGCAATGCTGATTACTTGCTTAAGGATGAGTGTGGAGTATAAGTGAGAACCTTTGGGGGCCACAGCCTTACGGGGACCCCTATATTTTTGCATCAGAGAATGCTTCTCACAGTGAAGAATGAGAAAGATCTCTTTGTGGCAATGACATGGGGATGAAACAGGAATCATTGTGAAATATACTCAAAGCCTTATTCATAGCAAAGGCCTAATCTCAAGGGAAAGGGCTTTCCTAGAGATTTGCTCTAGCCTGGCAAATAATCCTTCCACTTGAGTGCCCTTTAACCCTTGAGTTCACCTAAAGGTGAAAAGAAATACCATACTATTTGCAAAACACTTGTAGGGGTCACAACTAGAGACAAAGGTCAGCCTATAAACCAGAGGTTTAATTTTAAGATTAAAGACTCTTCACACCTATTTGTAGTTACCTAAACGGCTCCAATAAAAAGAGTGGATCACATCTGAAAGAGCCATAAATCATAGTCTTTTTCTTCCAAACTCAGAGTCAAGAGAAAAGATGAAAGCAAGGACACTGGAAGGATCTGAAACTTCTGGTACCTGTAGGTAGAGCAAACATTCCACACAACGCAGCTCATACCCAGATTAACATAAATCCTTATGCTAAAGGTCTATGTAATTCAGTTCCTTTATACTTAATACTACATGTCCAAAGCAGAAGAAATCTCCGAAATCAGAGTGGCTGAGAAATTTCCCAAATGAATAAGAGAAACTCACAAATTAAGGAAACCTACTGAACATCAAGCATGATAAATACAAACAAACACAAACTTACAAAGAACATAAACATGTTTAAATAGCAAGAAATCAAAGACAAAGGGAAAATATTGAACGAATAGAGGGGGAAATCTTACTTAAGGAGGAACAAGGATAAGAAATAAAGAAGTAGATTTATTATCAGTAACCGAACAAGCAAAAAGCAAAAAAAAAAAAAAAAAAAAAAAAAAAAAAAAAAACAAAAAAAAAACTGGAGTGAAATTTTTAAAGCTTTAGAAGAAAGAAACCAGCAATCTAGAATTCTACACCAGACATCTTCACCTTCAAATGAAGGAGAAAGAAAACTTTTCTAACCAAGAAAAACTGAGGAAATTCATCTCCAACAGATTTGATTTGCAAGAAATGTTAAAAGGAGTTCTGAAAGAAGAACACATGTCAGCTACATCAATCTATAAAGAAAAAAATTATTAGAAAAAACATATACAATAAAGTATTTTAGTTTTCATTCTTAATGAATTTAAAGATTAACTGAGTATTTGAAATAGTGACAGTAATGATGTGTTTGGACGTTTAAAGCATAGAGATGAGTCAAATGACAAGAATGTTATAAAGAATAGGAGAAAGAAATCAAGAATGATCTGTTATAAGGTACCCGTACTACACGTGAACTATTAAAATATAATTTGAAGTTTGACTCTATTAGTTCAAATGTATATTGGAGATTCTAGAGCAACCATTAAAAATATCTTTGTAATAAGTATGGAATAACGTAGAATAATATAAAATGCTCAGTTAAACCCAGAGTAGGGAGGGAAACATTGCAGGATGAAAGAACGAAAGAATAAAAGCAAAACAGAAAACAGTTACAAGCATGGTTACTATTAACTGAATTATCATTGATCACATTAAAGGTTAGTGTTCAAAATACATCCACTAAACTACAGAGATTGTCAGAGTGAGTAAGAAAAAACTAAAACCAACTGTGTGTTGCCTACAAAGAATGTACCTAAAATGTAAAGATTCAGGTAGATTTAAAGTAACTGTTTGGAGGGATGTATACCATGCTAACAACTACCAAAGGATTTGTGATAACCATATTAACTTAAGAAAGAAGCACGATTCACATCAAGGAAGTTGCCAGAGATAACAAGGACGTTGCATAATTAGAAAGGAGTCAACTTTCCAAAAAATCATAACAGTCTAAATATGTATGCACATAACAAAAGTGGCAAAGCACATGAGATGGAAACTGATGGAACTGAGAAGAAAAACCAGAAGAAGAAACATGGTTATATCATTATGTATAATGTATTTATACAATATATCTTATAATATATAATTGTTGCCTTCAATACCCTATTTCAGTAATTAATAGTTAAGCAAGACAATATCCAGTAAGGACATAGTTTAGAGGAATATGCCTTTAATTAACTTGGCCTAATTGACATTTATGCAATACTTTATCATAACGACCTACACTTTCCCCAAGTTAACATGGAACGTTCCCAAAAATATACCAAACTCTGGGCTATAAAACACACTGTAAAAATTTTATTTATTTTTTATTTATTTATTTTTAAAGATTTTATTTATTTATTCATGAGAGACACAGAGAGAGAGGCAGAGATACAGGCAGAGGGAGAAGCAGGCTCCATGCAGGGAGCCTGATATGGGACTTGATCCCAGGACCCCGGGGTCACACTCTGAGCTGAAGGTAGATACTCAACTGCTGAGCCACCCAGGTGTCCCAACACACGGTAAAAATTTTAAATGGGGGCACCTAGGTGTCACAGTTGGTTAATATCCAACTCTTGGTTTCAGTTTAGGTTCTTATCTCAGGGTTGTGAGATTGAGCCCCACATTAAGCTCTGTGGTCAGCAGAGAGTATGCTTAAGTTTCTCCTTCCCTCTCCTCTGTTCCTCCCCCCTTATCCCTCTGCTCTCTTTCTCCCTCTCTCTCCCAAATAAATTAATCTCTAAAAAAATTAAATGAAGATTGTACAAAGTATGTTTTTAGATCAAAATGGAATTAAACTGTAAATCGATAAAAAGAAAAGTCTCAAATATTTAGGAATTAAACAATACTCTTTGAACACACAAGTCAAAGATGCGTTCTAAGAAGAAATTAAAAAATATGTGAACTAAATGAAAATAAAACTAGCATACAGTTATTATCACAGAAGTGTACACTTAAATAAAAATGATTAAAATGGCAAAATTTTATGTCATGTATGTATTACCACAATTTAAAAAGCCATAGGAGGGATCCTTGGGTGGCTCAGTGGTTTAGCACCTGCCTTCAGCCCAGGGCGTGATCCCGGGGTCCCAGGATCGAGTCTTGCATTGGGCTCCCTGCATGGAGCCTGTTTCTCCCTCTGCCTGTGTCTCTGCCTCTGTCTCTCTCTCTGTCTCTCATGAATAAATAAATAAAATCTTAATAAATAAATAAATAAAAATAAAAAGCCATAAGAAAATATTACCTTTTTTTAAAAAGACAAAATCACTGGTTAAAAAAATTGAGAAAAGAGCAGTCCTTTACTTAACAAAAACTCAATAGCAAAGTAATATAAAATCAAGGTTCTTATTCACAAAACAAGTTATAAAAAATAGAAAACAACATAAATACACATTTACAGAATTATATTAATGGAGGAGTTAATATGCAGTAATCAAATAATTGTTACAAATACTTGTGTGGATAATCTAAAAAATATAATGTGAACTTGAATCATAAAATTTAAAAGGATAATATTGATTGAAATAATCAAGTAGCTAATTACATGAACTGAAGAGTATCATCAAAAATTATACAATGGGGATCCCTGGGTGGCGCCGCGGTTTGGCGCCTGCCTTTGGCCCGGGGCGTGATCCTGGAGACCCGGGATCGAGTCCCACGTCGGGCTCCTGGTGCATGGAGCCTGCTTCTCCCTGTGTCTCTGCCTCTCTCTCTCTCTCTCTCTGGGACTATCATAAATAAATAAAAATTAAAAAAAAATTATACAACGATTTTCTTGATATATAACTATATAAATAAGGCTAAAATGTAAAACAAATATAACGATAATGACTGGAAATGTGAGTATAACCTTATAAAGGAGGAAAATTGGAGAATTTTGAAATCTGTTATATTCATATCCATGATGTTTTATTTATGTATACCTACTTTTTTTTTTTTACAAAGAGGAGTATGAATAGCAGAATATTAGAGTTTGAAAGAACTGAGTGGCTGATAAGTTGGTATTTGCCATATTATTAGATAAGCTTATCTCTATGTTTGGGGCACTTCATAAAATAATAAAAATAATTTTAAAAAGAGTAGTTAGCCGCAAACAAGATGATCCAATACATACAAACACACCACATCCACTGCCGCCACTAAAATCCATGAGAGAAATATAGCCATCCTATTAACAAAAATTAGAGGAAATTTCTATCTTCCCCAAATTAGTAACTATCATATCAAACATACTTAGATATCCTTGTCACAGTAGATGCTATAAAAAGTTTTGTCCCCCCAAAATATAATTTTATTTTGAGTAAAGAATTTGACAAAATCCTGAATTTGAACGTGTTGTTTTGATAGTTTTATTTATTTATCTATGTGAGAGCAAAACAGAGAGAGAGCTCAAGCAGGGAGAGAGGCAGAGGGAGAGGGAGATGCAGACGCCCCGCTGAGCAGGGAGCCTGATACAGGACTCGACCAGGACCCTGGGAGATGCTTCACCGACTGAGCCACCCAGGTTCCCTTTGATGGGTTCTTAATAACAGATTGTAAGATCACAAAAGACCCTAAATAACCACACCAACCTTGAGTAAGAGGAGCAAAGGTGGAGACCTCACACTTCCTGATTTCAATGATTTCAATCTATATTTCAAAGTTATAGCAATCAAACAATTTAGTATTGACATACAAACAGACACATAGAGGGAACAGAAATAAACCCACACATCTATGGTCAATTTATGCCAAAGAAGTTAAGAATATACAATGGAGAAAGGATAGTCTCGTCAATAAATAGTGTCAGGAAAACTGGACAGCCACGTGCAAAAGAATGGAGGTGGGCACCTATTTTGCACCATATGCAAAAATCAAGTCACAATGGTTTAAAAACCCGAATGTAGGACCTGAACCCATGAAATTCCTAGAAGAAATGTAGGAGGTAACCTCCTGGACAAGGATCTTAGCAATGATTTTTTTTTTTTCATTTGACATCCAAAGCAAAGGCAAAAAGGCAAAAAAATAAACAAGTGGGACTACCTGGAACTAAAAAAGCTTCTGTACAGCAAAGGAAACCATCAGCAAAAGAAAAAGGCTACCCACCAAATAGGAGAAAGTATTTGCAAATCATGTAGCTGATAAGGGGTTGACATCCAAAATATGTAAGGAATGCATGTAACTCAGTAGCCAAAACCAAATAACAAACCAATTTGATTAAACAATGAGCAGAGGACCTGATTAGATATTTCCTCAAATATGAGCTACAGATGGCCAGCTGGTACGTGAAAGGGTGCTCAAAATCACCAATTGGTGGGGAAATGCAAATCAAAACCACAATGATATCCCCTCACTCCTCTTAGGATGTCTGCCATCCGTGACGAGGATGTGGAGGAAAGGGAACTCTCATGCACTATCGGGGAGACTAAGTTGGTGCAGCCACTATTGAATACAAAAATAATAACAGGCTCATAAGCAAAGAATGGAATTTTTATGTCTGGGGAGAATTCTTAGTCAAATATGCCACATGAAGCCATAATAAATGGGATCACATTTTAGATACATAATGAAGTGATAAAAAGAAAGTATTTGGGGCACCTGGGTGAGGCTCAATGGTTAAACGTCTGCCTTCCTGCAACTCAGGTTGTGACCCCGGGGTCCTGGGATGGAGTCCCACATCAAGCCTGCTTTTCCCTCTGCCTGTGTCTCTGTCTCTCTGTGTCTGTCTCTCATGAATAAATAACAATCTTTTTTTAAAAAAAGAAGATATTTTAGTTCTTAAAAATGATTTTATTTATTTTTGCATAAATCCTTACATAAGTCTTTAATAAGTTGAGGAAGTAATAAACTTTTCTAACAGAGTTTGTTGTTATTTGCATATAACTTGGCAATTACAATTCTTTAGCAATTTGCCCAAAAAAATAAGTTCATACTTTTCATTATATATTAAATATTTTTTTAATTCTCCTATATAGTTTTACAGGGTCAAATTGTTTGAAATACTTTTACTCATGTTGAAATACCAATTATTTTTTGTTTTATTTTTCTTGTAGTGCTCTGAAGTAAATTATTTTGAGTTATTTACTGAGAATTGGTAACAGTTACACGAAGGTTGAATATCTTGAACAATAAAAATTCAGCCATTTGGCAGAGTGCCTGGAGTTTTATCATTCGAGATTATTTTTTACTAAGTTATTTTATCATTGCCCCAGATACCATATTTAATATTTATTCATTAAGTTTAATACTCTCATACTATGTACCATGCTTGTTAATAAGCATTATTATGGATTCATCTTAAACAGTATTTTATTATCAGTATAAATTATATTTTATTGAGAGCTTTTGGGTGCATCACTTAATGAACTAAAGAGTATGAACTTAGTAAAGCCTTTATTGTCTAATACAGCCTTGATAAACAGAGGATTAAGCAGCCCGTAGGGAGGTATCAAAAGTGCATTCTCATTTTAAGGAACAATGAGTACTGCCTTACTAGTATTTATATTATTAAAGTATGTGACAAACTTAAAATTAGTCTGATATTTTAGATGGTTGTAGGATTTTATTTTGTTTTTTTAATACCTCATTCTCTCACAGTACGGAAATTTGATAGCAAAATCCATTTGAAGTTGCAGGTGAAGCTCACCAGGATTTAAACATCGTAAGTGTCATGCCAATCAGCTCTCCACTTAGCAAACTATCACCTAGGGTCTCCAGTCTACAAAGATGTTTCCACATTATTTTCTTTCTTTTTTTTTTCCACATTATTTTCTAAGCTTGTTGTGGGTCCAACTATTTGGATATTGGGAAGGAAAAGAGGCCAACTGAGATTCTGTTTATGAACTGAATTATGTAATGAGGACAGTAGGTGATTTTTAAAAATGCTATAGAAATGTAATCATTTGGGCCATATTTCATTGTCTTTTTATTTTTATTTTTATTTTTATTTTATTTATTTATGATAGTCACAGAGAGAGAGAGAGAGGCAGAGACACAGGCAGAGGGAGAAGCAGGCTCCATACACCGGGAGCCCGACGTGGGATTCGATCCCGGGTCTCCAGGATCGCGCCCTGAGCCAAAGGCAAGCGCCAAACCGCTGCGCCACCCGGGGATCCCTCATTGTCTTTTTTTTATTGGAAACTGGAGGAGTAGAATGATGTTTCCCATAAATCTCAAAAATATTGCTTAATTTATTAAAAATATCTGTGAACTACAAATGCACCGCATAGAGGCTCAAAAGAAGGATAGAAAAGTCACCTGAAAGAGAGCCTATCCCCTTGACCCAGGGCAGTACTGTCAGCTGATTACGTCAACATGTCTACAGGCAGGATTATTAGCCACAGCCAGTGCTAGTGCAGTCAGCAAACCACTGGGCCACTTTCCTACATCAGACAGAAAAACACATTCAAAATGGATGAAAGACCTAAATGTGAGAAAGGAAACCATCCTAGAGGAGAACACAGGCAACAGCCCCCTTTTTGACTTCAGTCATAGCCATGTCTCACCAGACATGTTTTGGGAGGCAAGGGAAACAAAAGCAAAAATGAACTACTGGCACTTCATCAAGATGAAAAGCTTCTGCACAGCAAAGGAAACAGTCAACAAAACTAAAAAGCAATGTACAGACTAGGAGAAAGTATTTGCAAATGACAGATAAAGGGCTAGTATCCAAGATGTATAAGGAACTTACCAAACTCAACCCTCCCAAAATAAATAATTCAGGTATGAAATGGGCAGAATATAGGAACAGACATTTCTCCAAAGAAGACATACGGACCACGAACAGACACATGAAAAGATGCTCAACATCACTCGACCTCAGGGAAACACAAATCAAAACCATGATGAGATACCACCCCACAGTCATCACAGTGGCTAAAATTGACATGTTACACAAGGAACAACAGGTGTTGGTGAGGATTCAAAGAAAGGGGAATCCTGCGCTGTTGGTGGGAAGGCGCCTGGGTGCAGCCGCTCTGGAAAAGTAGTGTGGAGGGTCCTCAGGAAGTTAAATTTAGAACTACCCTACAGCCCAGCATTTGCACTACTAAATATTTGCCCAAAGTATACAAAAATACTTATTTGAATGGGCACAGTCACCCTGATGCTCGAGGCAGCATTTCAACAACAGCCAAACTATGGATAGAGCCCAAATGTCCATCAACCAATGAATGGATAAAGAAAATATAGTGTATGTGTGTGTGTGTGTGTGTGTGTGTGTGTGTGTATAAAATATAATATATATATGTATATACTATATATATTTTATATATGTGTATATTATATATTATATGTGGATATATTATATATGTGTGTGTATATAATATATTATATATTTTTTATACTTTATATAGTATAAATTATCTATGTATAATTTAGCCATCAAAAAGAATGAAATCTAGGGTGTATTATTCCAAGTGAAATAACTCAGAGAAAGACAAATACCATATGATTTCACTCATTGTGTGGAATTTAAGAAAAAAACCAGATGAACGTAGAGGAAGGGGAAACATAGGGAGGCAAATCATAGAGACTGTTATCTACAGAGAACAAACTGAGGGTTGCTGGAGGGGAAGTGGTGAGGGATGGGCTAAACGGGTGATGGGCATTAAGGAGGGCACTTGTGAGGAGCACTGGGTGTTAAATGTAAGTGATGAATCACTAAATTCTACTCTTGAAAGAAATATTACAGTGTATGTTAAGTAAGTAGAATTTAAATAAAAACTTAAAATCTCTAATTCCAAATGGCCATATGCAAAGTACACTCAGATACCTACCAGTAGGATATAGGCTTGTGAACAGAGTTAGTTCTTCCTGCAAATGGTCTTAATTTTTTTCCCCTTTTGTTTAAATATTGTTTGAGAATGGGGAGGAAGCTGAATATAGTTCCAAAGATGAATTTTCTTGGACCTTACAAGGATTTTAAGACTTTTTAAATTTTAATTTAATTTAAATTATTTTAATTTAAATTATTTTAATTTAAATTATTTTAAATACTCTCTGGCTCATAGGTGTCTCAACCACACCTGCAGCCGTATAACTGACCAGCTGAACCATCACTCTCTCTGTTGCGTACATATGGTGAGAGAATTCATCATTTAATATGTAACTTCCTTAACTTTTCTCATGATGTTCTTACCTTTGCCAAATGATCTTTCAATTTGTCTCTGCAGGAAGAGTCTATGCTATTTGCAGGTTTCTGGTCTCTGTGAAAGATTACTATGAATTATTCCCAGTTACAATTTTGCACCCCTTCATAGGTGAATTTGGGTACTGAGAATTGATAGTTAAATCCTGGAAATGAGTAAATGTCTATTCTTGTGTACTTTTTTTCACTAGTGAGGGCTGTTCTTTTAGGGACCAGTCATATTTGGGCAAGTCTGGAAAGAATACTTAAATAAGTTCTCAAAAAAGAAAGCCAGGTATCATCTTCAACACCTTAGGATGGTTCTACTGCTTTGTTAGCTTTTGCAAATATGACATGATTTCACTATTTTTATTTATTTATTTGTATTTTATTTGTATTTTTAAAGATTTTATTTATTTATTCATGAGAGACACAGAGAGAGGCAGAGACACAGGCAGAGGGAGAAGCAGGCTCCACACAAGGAGCCAGACTCGGGACTCGATCCCAGGACCCCGGGATCATGGCCTGAGCTGAAGGCAGATGCTCAACTGCTAAGCCCCCCAGGTGTCCCACCCCATTTTTATCTTGAATTTGCTATACCTTGCACTGACTTCAGGGAAAACAACTGGTGGATGTGGTAAAGAGTAAGGTATCTGGAAGGTCTGCAGAGCCAAGACATGATGTAAGATACTGTCTAAATGGGCTCTTCTGCACACAAAGCCACCTCTGTCTACAGCACATTTCTCTATATTATTATTCTATACAGTAATCTAAGTGAAAGTAAGAACTGTAGTTTGTATTTCTCAAGACTGATATTTAAATAACTGTAAAAGCAAACTCTGGTACTTAGAGTGTGATGAAAAAACATGTGGAATATAGGCAGAAAAAATATGATGACTAAAAATAAAAACTAGAAAAAAAAATTAAAAATAAAATAAAAATAAAAGCCAGAAACCTTAATATTTCTTTAGGAGTAGGCCTCTATTTTCCTAGACTGTTGGTCTAGTCAAATATAATTTGGAAATCCCTGTTTCTAATGAGATGTATTTCAACCGCAAGAACTTTCAGTTGCTGGGTCTTGTTTGAGAACATCGATTTGGGTTGCTTCACCAAAGGAACTATCACAATGACCCACTGGTCTTTGTTTCTATCAAAATTATTATTGGAAAAAAATTGTTATTGGTAAAAAGAAGTTACTTCAGGGAGACTGATTATACTCCAGTATACATTCAAGCATCTTTCCTCTTAATTAAATTTCTTGTCTGCAGAAAACACTGAAGACTACAAGACAAAAGAGATATATTGACTTTACTGGATACTTTTGAATATAAATTCTTTATGAAAATATTTTCTATTCTGATTAATCTTTCCTCAGTAGTACTAATAATCTTTAGCAGAAAATTATCTTACTTGCCTTACAATTAAAAATAAGACTATTAAGTGAAAAGGAATGTACCACATTAATTATAGTAATTTTTAATCTTTATTAGACTACTTGAAGAGAATTAGGAAAACTCTGAGCTTCTCACTTCAAATATGAAATGTTAGGGAACTTAGGAACATAATTCACATGAGTCTAAAGAGATTTCAGCAGCATTTTCCTCATGGAGATCTTTTTTTTATACTAGGAACACACACTTTTTACTAAGGGACATGTCAGAATAACAGCTTTGAGAGAAGAAGTCATAGAATATCTATTTTGAGCAAGATTCTGTCAAAGTAAAAATAAAATTGAAAGTTTACTGGATACTCATTAATTAAAATAATGTTTATTGAAAACTATTTTGTGTAAGCAGTGAGTCATGAGCTGAGAATACCTTGTGTTATTTAAAATTCAGTCATTGCTCAATGAGTTGAGTGTCTGACTCTTGATTTTGGCTCATGTCTTGATCTCAGGGTCTTGGGATAAAGCCAAGCATTGGGCTTCTAGCTCAGCAGGAAGTCTGCTGGAAGATTCTTTTTCTCTGCTACCCCCCCCCCAGTCAAGCACATAGGTGTGCATGCTCTCTTTCTCTCTCTCTCTCTCTAAAATAAATGATTAAAATATTTAAATAAATAAATAAAATTAAGTCAAAATTTATTTTGTCCATGACAGTCTATTCAATGAATTTCCATTGAGTACCTACTTAATGTAAAGTGTCATGTTATATTGAGGTCATAAATAAAAATTAGACCATTCTTAAAATCCCCAAGATTTATTCATAAGATGTTTTTAAAAGAACTTTACTTTTTTTAAGAGCAATTTTAGATTTACCAGAAAATTGAGAAGGAGGTACAGAGATGGCACATATCCCCTGCCCTCACACATGTATAGCCCCCACATTATCAGCATCACTAAACAGAATGGTACTTTTATTTTTTTTTCTATCAGGAATGAATCTACACTGACAATTATTGTCACTAAAAGTACATAGTTTACATTACAGTTCACTGCTGGTGTTGTACATTCCATGGTGTGGACAAATGTATGGTAAGAGATATCATCTGTATAGTATCTTATCGAGCATTTTTACTGCCCTTAAAACCTTCTGTGCTCTGTGTATTCATGCCTCCCACTAATCCCCATTCCACCTCACAACCCTGATCTTTTTATTGTCTCTATAGTTTAGCCTTTTTCAGAGTGCCATATTGTGTGAATCATAGAGCATTTTTAACCTTTTAAGATTGGTTTCTTTTCCTTTTTTTAATTTCAATTTTTTTTTTTTTGAGATGGGGGTAGGAACAGAGGGAGATGGAAAGAGAGAGAATCTTAAGCAGTCTCCATTTTCAGTGCAGAGCCTGATGCAGGGCTTAATATCATGACCTGAGATCATGACCTGAGCCTAAATCAAAAGTTGGATGCTTAACGACTGAACTACACAGGTGCCCCAGATTGGTTTCTTTCACTTGGTCATGTGAACCTATGGTTCCCCCATGTCTTTCATGGCCAGGATCTCTTTTATTACTTAAGCACTGAATTAATATTCTATTATCTGGATGTACCTCAGTACCATCATTATCTAATACCATTTTCTATTAAAATGAATCAGAGTCTCTTAAATAAATGACTGATTCTATAACTAAGACAAAAAAAATTACAGGATAAGCCAGGAACATCTTATAGTACCAGAAAATAAGAAAGTGCTCAGAGGAAACACAAGTAACATACTGATTGCGTTATGCAAAAGGAGTGTGTGAGTCAACCGCGAGTGTTCCCAATGGCCAAATCCAGAACAATTAGAAGAACGGAAGGAAAAAAAAAATAGCAAAAATCTTATATGAAGAAGAATTCCAAATAATTTATATAGAGATACTGCTTTTGAAGAGGGAAGCATAATTTAAGTTTAATCTGTGCATAGTGAATTACTTCATCGTAAAGTATAAAAAGATGAAAAACACTGATGTTGATAGTGTGCATCTTTAGTATGAATGTGACAGGAATACCATGTCATTTTTTGCTCTTCCTCTCAAAGACCTATAACATTTATGAGAAAACATACACGTTTCAAGCACCCTACAAAATACCTAATTGGTATTCCTCAAAGCTGTCACGGTCATCAAAAATGAGAAAATCTTAGAAACTGTTATAGACAACAGGAGCTGTATTAGTTTGCTATAGGTGTCATAACAAAGTGATACCAAAGAATGATGTAAACAACAGAAATCTATGGTGTCAGCCCCGGCGGCTGGAAGTCAAGAACAAGATGTCAGTAGAGTTGGTTCCTTCTGAGGACTACAAGGAAAAGTCAGTTCCATGGTTCTCCCCTAGTTTCTCTAGGTTTTCTGACGATCTTTGGCCTTCCTTGGTGTGTACAAACATCAGCCTGAGTTTTCCCTTTCTTATAAGGACACCAGTCACATTAGTAGGGTCCACTCTAATGATTTCATTTTAATTTGATTACTTCTGTAAAGATCCTAACTGAGTAAAGTCACATTCTGAGGTACGGGGTGTTAGAACTTCAATAGTTTGGGGGAGGAGGTGACAATTCAACTGACTACAGTAAACTAAGGATAAATGACAACTAAGTTAATAACAATTTGGCGGGGGGAGGCAAAATTCAACAGATTATAGGAAACTAAGGACAAATGGCAACTAAGTTAATGCAGTACCTTAGATGAGATTCTGGAACATAAAATGGATAGTAGACAAAACTAAAGAAATCTCTCCAGCTATAGAGAAAACTATAGTTTGAGCTTTAGTTGCTAGTAAGATATCAGTGTTACATTACATTAATCATACATGAATTGTAACAAAAATACGAATTTAATATGTTAGGGGGAAAAAATCTGTGTGGGATAGAGGGAAACTCTCCGTGATATCTTTTTAGTTTTTGGGAAATATAAAATTCTTCTGAAAGTATAATATAGCTTTAAAAATATGTGAATGAGATATACAAATTGTAAGTGGTCTCAATTATTCTTTCTGCCTCAAATATCACAAATAAGGTTGATACTAGATACAGATCCAGAAACTGAAGTCAAGTTCAGCAGAACTGGTTAAGTTTGGATTAAAAAATGCCTGACCTTAATCATTGATGACTAAAATAATACTAAAGGATGTATCTGCCATTACTCCAAATTTATAGCATTTTCTAATTTAATGATGTCTGAAAAATTTGGTAGGAAGCATAATAAGAATGGGAGACTTTAGATGCCTACTGTTTAGGATTTCTAATTTCAGTAATGACAAGTTGGACTTCAAAGGACAATTATTTGTTATTTTCGATGCAAAGAAAGTAACCATTACAAGTCATCAAGAACATTATCAGTGTGCTTAACAGGGATAATTTCTATTTTTAAATAAAGAAGAGTGGGAAAAATATAATACTATTAAGTTTTTGAGGGTTTAAATGAGGATTAAAGGAAGATATAAACTGTCTAATTAGAGAATAAATTCAATGGAAGTTGCCTACATTTGCGATATAAATGTGATTCTCCGTAGGGTGTGGTTGAGGAAACAGAAAGTTATGCTAACTTGCTTAAGAATTCTAGTATTCTTTCAAGTTTCAATATGTAAACTCTAATGATCACGTATGTCCTTCAATGATTCATTAAAAAAAAAGTCCAAATAAAGTGGTACAGAAATACTCAAATCTATATTTTTTAGACAGAAAAAAGAAATAATTAAGAATATAAGACAGAATATTTAATCTACATGATATGAGGTTTCTGATAGTTGCTATATTGACAAAATATCACAGGGAAAATAGATAATTTTTAATATTAAGTTTGGATTCGACTAAGAGACTGAGATTAAAAAGTAGCCCTTGACTTCCAACACTAACATCTATGTCATGGGCTTGTCAAATAGGAGTATTTTCTCTGGAGACCAATGTCCAATAAGGCCACTCTGGTCACAGTGGCGCAGTGGACCACAAAGCAGGGCTATTCCTTCATCTTTTTTTTGGGCACACACGGAAGGTCACCCTATTTCTGAGGTAGTTCCCAACCAGATGAATATAGGTTTTTGATTTTCCCCCAGCAGGTAGAAAGGAACTTTCAAAGCTCTAACCCATTCTGCTTAAATCATGCTTAAATTCCAGAACACAGCATCTCAACTAGAAATGTATTTCAGACGCATCAGAGGAGATACTGTACATCCTCACAAACTATAATTGTGTAGGTCGAGGAATGTGTTCCTTCATTTCTCCAGATCTCCACAGGATCAAGCATGTCATCTGTGAGTAGAGACAGTGTTACTTCTTCCTTGCCACTTCCTTTGATGTGTTTTATTGTCTTATTGCATCGTCTAGAACATACAGTACAGTGTTCAAAAGGAGTGAGTGGTGAGAGGGGACATCCTTGCCTTTAATCTTCTGTTAGTGAGAAAGTTTCAAATTTCCCACTATTAACTATGATGTGGGCTGTAAGTTTCTTGTAGGTACTGTCCATGAGTAGAGAAGTTCCCTTTATATCTAGTTTACTGAGAATTTTAAATCATGAATAGATATTGAATTCTGTCAAATATCTTTTTCTGCAACTATTGACATGATTGTGGGTTTTTTTGTTGTTTGGGGTTTTTTTAGTCTGTTGCTGTGATGGATGACGTTAATCGATTTTCTTTTTTTCTTTCTTTTTTTTTTTTTTTTGTTAATCGATTTTCAAATGTTGAAACAGCCTTCCATAAATCTCACTTGATTGTAGTATGTAATTATTTTTATGCATCGTTGGATTAGATTTGATAATATTTTGCTGAGAATTTTGTAATCTATGATCATGACAGATATTAGTCCCTAATTTTCTTGTAAGTTCTTTGATCTTGGTTTTCGAGTAATTCTGGCCTTAGAGAATGACTTTCAAAGTATTCTCATTGTTTTTATCTTTTGAAAGAGGCTGTAGGGAATTAGTTTAATTTCTTTCTTAAATCTTTGGTAAACTTTACTGGTGAACTTATGTTGGCCTATTGCTTTCAGTTTTTCAGAACATAATTATTATTTATTGATTCAATTTGTTTTAATACATACATGCCAATTCAGATTTTCTATTTATTTTTATATGAGTTTTGTAAGATTTTTTTTCTTTCAAGGAACTGCTCCATTTCATCTTGATTATCAAATTTGGGGGTATAGAGTTGCCCATAGTATCCCTTTACTATTATTTTATTTTATTATTTATTTATTTATCCTCTTTAATTTATGATATTAGTAATCTCTGTACTTTCTGTCTTTTTTCTTAATTATCTTGGCTAAAGACTTACTGATTTTGCTAATCTTCTCAAAAACCATTTTTAGTTTTCTTAAACTTTTAAATTGAACTACTGGTTTTAATTTCATTGATTTTTTTCATCTAATTTTTATTATTTCTTGCCTAGGATTTAGTTTCCTCTTTTGTTTGCTTTGGATTTGATTTGCTTTTCTTTTTCTAGTTCTCCAAGGTGAAAGCTCAGGTGATTGATTTTAGATCTTTTTATTCTTTTCTAATATTCATATTTAATGTTATAAATTTTCTCCAAGCAATGGTTTTGCTGGATCCTACACATTTTCATAAGGTGTGCTTTATTTTCTTTTCATTCAAAATACTTTAAAATTTTTCTTAAGATATGTTCTATGACTCATATTTTGTTTAGAAGTGTGTTGTTTAATCTCCAAGTATTTTGTGGTTTTCCAAGTATCTTTCTGTTATTGATTTCTAATTTAATTTCATTGTGGAGTGAGAGCAGACATTACATGAATTTTATTCCTTTATATGGTTAAGGTGTGTTTTATGGCCCAGAATGTGGTCTTTCTTAGTGACTGTTGCATGTGAAAATGTGTACTCTGCTTTTGTCGGATAAAGTAGTTGATAAATGTCATTATATCCAGGTGATTTGTGTTGCTGCTGAGTTGAACTATGTTCTTACTGATTTTCTACCTAGTGGATCTGTTCATTTCTGGTAGAGGGCTATTGAAGTCTCCAAGTATGGTGTATTCATCTATTTCTTCTTGTAATTGTTTGAGTTTTCACCTCACATATTTTATGCTCTGGTATTAGGCATATACACATTTAAAAATGTTGTTTCCTTAGAGAATTAGCCCCTTTAACACCATTTAATACCCCTAATATCCATGATAACTTTCCTTGCTCTGAATGAGGCTCTGTCTAAAATTAATATATCTATTCTTACTTTTTTAAAATTAATACAAGCATGGTATATCTTTGTCCATCCCTTTACTTTTAAACTGATTTGTCTTTATATTTAACATGGATTTCTTATGGACAACACATAGTTTCCATATTAGTAGTATACATGGTAAGAATAAATGTAAGGAAAATCAGCCTCAACTCATTCATTAGTAATTTACAGAATTTAACATCTGCTAAATAGAATTAATCATCTAAAATTGAAAATCACAAGAAGATAAAATAATCACCAGGTGTCAGCAGACATTAATCAGAAAAATTAGGCCCTGGTATTCAGTTACAGAAATGTCAGATGTATAATATGAGCACAGTCTATTTCAAATGCTTTAAGTGATAAAAGAATTAATTGATAACACACACAATTATAAAAATGACCAAGTAGACTTTATAATAGCATAAATTTTAAAATCTAGATAAGTAAAATACAAAAATTTTAAAATGAATTAATTAAATTACATATTTCACTGAGCTAAAGTAGAATTCATGTTTGGAATTTGGGGAAATTACTTATAATGTAGTAAAATAAGACAAATTTTTGAAATAAAAGGTAATAAAGATAGAGACATGAGGAGAATAGAAAGGAGTCTAACATAAAGATAATTATCGCTTCCTGGCCTTGTGGTTAAGATCAAGTGTAACATAAAGGTAATTAAATGATTTAATTAAGTGCAAAAGGATAAAGCAAAGTAACTAGAGAAGAGGCAATATAATAGGAGATAGCAGCTTAGAATTTCATAAAATTGATGAAATCCCATGTAGCAAACAGTATAAGACTCCAAGAGTGAACGAAAATGTTGGGTTGCCATATCTTCATTATCTTTTTTAAGATTTTATTTATTTATTCATGAGAGACACAGAGGGGGAGAGAGAGACAGAGAGACAGAGAGACAGAGACATAGGCAGAAGCAGGATCCATGCAGGAAACCTGATGTGGGACTCAATCCCGGGACTCCGGGAACACGCCCTGAGCCAAAGGCAGATGCTCAAACACTGGCCACCCAGGCGTCCCTACATCTTCATTATTGATGAAAGAAGAGAGTGAAACAGAAGAGATTAGAGCAAGACGGTTTATTACAAAAAGGCAATAGGAGCTTCGGTGTGATTTACTACTTCTCTGGCTCCTAAATACCAGTTGGGGACTATGAAGTCAATGAGCTGAACCACAGTTGAGGAATAACAAGGTGAAAGGCTCAAAGCCTTTGGTAACTGACAATGAAGAGCCAGTCCCCCTTCCCCAAGGAACAAGAAGTTACATAGCAGACATTCTATGATCACCTTGATATACTTAATTGCCTGTGTAGTTAATTACAGAAAGAGCTCAGCATCAGGAGACAGAAAAGCCTTGCAGTTTGGAACACTGCAAGGATATGCAAGATGCTCAGGGCCCCTGGACAATTGCCTCTCCTAGCATGGGAAGCCAGGGAGTTGAACTAATACAAATTACTATGCAGCAAATAATGTAATCCATGAGACAATGGAATGGATCATTGATATGGTAAAAATAAAGGTGCCAATCTAGAATTCTAAATCCAGGAGAACATCTTTCAAGAATAGGAATCAAATAACATTTATAGATAAATTAAAACCCACACAGTCCATTACTCAAACAATTTCATTTGGTAACTTTCTAAAAGTTGGACTCTAGGAAGAAGAAGTAAGCTAAGAAATAGTAGCAAGGAAGGAAAATAGTAGATTTTTTTTGTTTAAACCAAACAAATATTGACATAAAACAATAATAATATGTAACTTTGGTATTAAACGTGTGGGGTAATTATCAAATAGCAATATATAAGAAGAGGTGAATGTTTGGAGTTAAAATGTGATAAGACATAGAGAGTTTGCCTAACACTGGAATTCCAACCATCTATTATGGTTAGGGGAGGAAGAATGAAATGGTATAAAATTTTTAAAAATGCAGAAGAACACATAAAATAAAAAAAATAAACACAAATAAAGCACAATAAAGTAAAAACAATTAATATATTAACATATATCACAAAATCTTCTATTTAAATGACAGAAAAATGTTGTATGGGTTGTATTAAATGGCAAGAAATTTAAAATGTAGTACAGAAATTGAACAATAAAAAAGCTCTATGCATAAACAGTAAATAATAAAACATATGTGTCTATGGTAATAGTAAACAAAATACATTTCAAAATCCAGAGCATTCTGAATATGTAATTCTCCATTTTTACTAATAAAAGATTTTCATTAAAAGAATTACTGTGGACTTTATATAGAGGAATTTTAAAGACAAAAGAACCTGATGACATGTGCAAAAACATACAAAATCTAGTTTGACAGAATTACAAGGAGCGTTTGACAAATCTTTTATCAGAAGGGTGATTTTAAACACACCTGTTTGGGGAAAGTAGATAAAAGCAGATAGAAGTCTTGTCTGCCTCGTGTACATTAATATTTGTTGAAAAGATCATCTTTTTTTTTGTAGTGGCATAATTGACATAAATCAAGCAACTATATATATGTGGAATTTTGGGTTTAGACTTTTACTAAGGTTAAATGATCTATTCTCTAATCCTTGTATCATCCCAGTATTACTAATTGTTTATAAATTATAGTAATTAATACTGTACTTTGGTGTGAAAATTATTTATACAGAAATAAGATAAAAGCTTATTTTTACTTCATACCATATGCAAATAGCACCTCCACGTGGATTGTGAACTAAATGTAAAAAAGAAAGTAATGCAGTTATTTAAAAAGGTAGGAAAATAATTTTATGGAATCTGGGTAAAAGAGGTGTCACTACACATTTCTCAAGTTGAAATTCCAAGAGAAAACAACAACAACAACAACAAAAAATCATGAGAAAAAAAAAGAGGACAGAACATCAACAAACAATGAGATAATTTGAGAAGCTATATTTGCACAATTGAAATAGCAGAAGAAGAAAGAGATAATGGAGCCGAAGAAATATTTGAAATAATAATAACCAAGAATTTTCCAAAATTAATGACAGACACCAAACAACATCCAGGAAGCTCAACAAACACTAAACAGTAAATACCAAAATCTATACCGGGCATCTCACGGTCAAACTGCAGACAGCCAAGGACCAAGAAAACATATTGGAAGAAGCCAGAAGGAACATAGAGTCATAGAGGAACAAAGGTAAGAATTACTGTGGACTTTTCATTTTAAACCATGCACATTAGAAGAGAGTAGAGTGAAATATTTCAAGCATTGAAAGCTAAAAAAATCATACAACTAAAATTCTACATTCTGTAAAAATATCCTTCTGAAGTGGAGGAAAAATAAAGTCTTTCTCAGAAAAACAAAATCTGAGGGAATTTATGAATAGCTGATATGCAAAAAATGTTCCTCCTTCAGTAAGAAGGAAATGATAAGAGTTCAGAAACTTATATAAAGGACATGGGAGAAAAAAGAGATCAAGATAAAGTAAAATCTTTTATTTAAAACAAGTAATAGATTCAAAAGACAATGACCTATTGAGGTAATACTAGTAACAAGGTATTGGATGATTATAGTATTTGAATCAGTGGAATGAATTACAGCAAAGTCATAAGTGATGGGAAGGAGTGGTGACTTACCTGTTAAGAGGCAGCACCACTACGTACGCTATGATAGAGTGTCTTTTGAAGGTGGCTTCAAATTAGTTGTAAAAGTGCAAACCTAGGGAAACCAATAAAACCCTTTTTTTGAAAAGGACACTGAAAGAGAAGATAAAATGGAATCACATAAATAGTTCACTTAAAAATCAGAGAAAAGCAGACGGAGACTATTTTTGTTTGTGTGTGTGTGTGTGTGTGTGTGTGTGTGTATGTGTGTTTTAGATACAACACACATACAATGAGAAACAGAAACGAAGACCTGACCCGATGTTGTCTATAATAAACCTAATAATTGTATAAAACACAGATAAATTAAAAGGGCAAGGGAAAAGATATACCCTGCAAACTCTAATCAGAAGAAAATGAAAACTGGAGTATTAGTATTTGTTTCAGAAAGAAACGGATAGAAAACAGCAACAAAATCATCACTGATAAGGGAAGGCATTACATGGTGATAAAGTGGTCAAATCTGTAAAAATAATTAGTATAAAGGCACCTAACAATAGAGCATCAGAATATACAAGGCAAACACTGATGGACCTTCATGAGGAAGAGGCCAAACCCACTATTACAGTTGGAGACTGCATCACCCTCCCTGATTAATAGTCACAGGAGGCAGGAAATCAGCACCTACACAGCTGGTCCTAACAGCATCACCAAATAACTTGATCTAATTGGTGTTTAAAGAATACTCCACTGAAAACCAGCCGAATGCATATTCTTCTGAGCCTCACATAGAACATTCATCAACATAGACCGGAAAAGGATACTATGGCAAAAAACACACACAAGCCATAAGCACCTACAAAATGTGATATTAATGTACACACTCACACACTTGCGTGCACACTGATGACTACGTGGATTCCGGGATTGTGGAACAGGGAAGAAGCGCAGAAGAATATGATACGATATAAAGCAACACATGTCTGCATACATGCAAAACAGGTGTTTACGGGTTAGCATTTGCTCTCATTATCTCAAATCACTTCAACCAGCTTTAACACTGGTTTATTAACACTGGTTTATTACTTAAGATTCATATAGAACATTCCCAACTCGGCTTGGACATATGGTCGTTCAAGTTCACAGTGGTGAGCTAATGTACAGTGGGCCACCTGCCTACAGCCAAGTGCTTCGGAAACATTAACACGCCACACATAGTGGATAAAAATAGAACTATTCTCCTCTCAATTAAGAGATGAAAAGTCATGAATTTGTAGAAGTGAAATAGGTCTTCTCAGTCTCAAAAAAAAGTAAAGTGCTTTAGTACTGACAGATGAATAGAATGCCAACATCTCCTTTTTGTTTTAGTATCTGGAGAACAGTTAAAATCTCTCTTGGAATAGAGAGAAGATTAAAAAGTCTGGATAATTATTCTTCATCGCCTTAAAAAAACTTTACTATGAAACAATGTCCTTATTTATAGTAAAACACCCTTATTTTTATTTATTTTTAAAATACCTTTATTATAAATCTGTATTTACTGATTGGAAAACTATAATATTTTAATTTCATTTATTACCAAATAAATATATGATCGTAGCTTTTAAAGGGCTATCACTTGTCTCAAAATTTCATTATTTTATGATCCCTATCATTTTAATTAAATCAAATTATACATTTTAATGTAATAGGTTTATTTTTATATTGAATAATCTGTTTTAGCAGCAATATGGATTTCCAAATATTTGACGTCATTTAGTAATCCTATTCTATAATAGCATTGTATGTATTAGTCTATCTTTTTCCATTTTCCAAAGGAAGATAAGGAAAAAAAATATATAGCAAGCTAGAATCAGGTTATCATCTTCCTAGGAGATAAGTAAACCATTGAGTGTCTAATAAAGTGTCGGTAAAGAAATGAAAAACTCCTCTTCATTTGAGTGAATATGAAATTCTCTTTAATTTAATGCATTAGCTGTCAACCTCGGTATAAAATACACTAGTTATACCAAATCTGTGGCCCTAAACGGAGAGAATGTTTCCTGATTTCTCAGTCCGAGCTCATAGGTGGTGCAGGGGATAAGAGGATTCATTCACCAGGTAACCCAGGGATGCAGATTTTCTTCCATAGATTTTCTCTTCACCTTCCCAGGCCCACATTTGAATAATATAACCACCTTCAAGTTACAGCACTCAGGAGGGACAATCAAGTCCCTTTTAAGCAGGTGACTCAGAAATTGCCCACGCCTTTTTCTCCAAAAGCAGAACTTTGTCATCAGGTTATAATTAGTGGCAAAGGAGTCTGGGACATGTATGCTCTCTCTGTGCCATGTATGAGCTAAAAACACAAGGGATTCTATTACTAAAACGGTGACAATAAAATTTGCAGACAATTAACAATCCATGTCACGTGTGAACATTTTAATGATGCTAAACATAATCTAACCTTTCCTTTTTCTTTGCTATTTTCCATTCATATGAAACATTGGGGTATTATTTTTCATTGTTGTCCTTGTCTATTAATTTATATTTCTTTTTCTTTGAAATTTCTAAGCTTTTTTAGTTCCTGGGGAATTTTACATTTGTTCGCAGATTTTGACAACAGGGTAATAAGCTATTTTTTTCAAATATGCTAATATTTCTCATACATTTTCAATCCTTATATATAATAGACTTTTGAACCATAGGCTCATCTCAGTAAAAACAATAGAGTTTGCTTTGATGCACCCTAGTGTTATCCATCACCACAAAGGCACAGGGGTGTGAAAGTATACTCGTCTGCTGAAGAACTTCACAAAGTTGAAACCCTAAGGCAAATATGAGGGGGGGATAGGAGATGAAGCCAAAAAGCCTAATGGTGACTGTGAACATTATTATGTATCTTCAACCACCATCGTGTAGTTGGGAAACGAGAAAATCTCCAAAACATTTTATGGCATATACTTGTCAATAAAAATTTATTGATCATGTAACCCAAATCCGTGTATTTAGAGCACATGTGTTACTCTACTGATGCATTGTGTGCTTTATACGGCATATACAAAATAGAAAATAAAGAGACAAGGAAAATATAAGCAGTAGCTTATTTTAAGATTTTATTTATTTATTTGAGAAAGAGCAAGAGAAAGAAAGATCACAAAGAAGGGGTGGGGGAGGGAGAAGCAGATTCCCCACTGAGCAGGGAGCTGATGGGGAGACTTGACCCCAGGACCCTGGATCATGTCCTGAGTCAAAAGCAGACACCTAACCAACTTAGCCCCCTACGTGGCCCTAAGCAGTACTTTAAATATTCACTTTCTATGGCTGTTAAAAAATAAAAATTTTTGCTCTCCACTTATAAACATCTTATGCTGGACATTCAGTTTTAAAAAATCTTACTGACAATATGAAAGTCATAATATAAGAAGTTATAGTTCAAGCTGTAGTTCTATTTACGGGTAAAGTTCAACATTAACATTAGCTTCATATAGTCACATATGGAATCTCTGTTTTATAAAATGTTCTTGTTAATGATGAAAACACAGAATTTCTCCCCAGTGAGAGGCAAGGTAAACTGGAGCTGAGCGCTGACTGTTCCAGATGCCTATCATTGCAAATCCAACGAGGGCAGGGGGAGGAATCCACAAGTGTAGGGCACTTTCCTCTCCTTCCCAGTCACTAGTCCCTACCTTAATGTAAGCAATCCCTCAAAAAGTCCCACTTTTCCTCGTTCTGTTCTTTAAATGTTCAACAAATCCCAGAACTCTCAGCTTTCTTAAAAATTCCTCATTGTGGTCAAGGATTTGCTTTGATCGAAGTTTCGTGTGTGTTAGTGCACTTCTCTCTTGCTGGGCAAGAAACATGATCTGGACCTTTCTTCATCTCTAGTATTTAAGGGGTGAAGGTTATCATTCATGGAAAATTTCAAAAGTGTTTGGGGTTATTAGTTGTAAGTTCTGATTAAAATTCCTCTTTCTCCTTTTCCTTTCTTAAAACCATGTGATATGACTGGAAATTAATTCATTTAAGAAATATCAGAATTATTTGGTATGTTCAAATTACACAGCCATGTTCCCTCTGCTTGCATTTCTAGTATTATTTTTATCTGTCAATCATGGGAGTTAATATAATTTAAAATGAAAATGAAGTCAAGTTAATCAGACATGAATAAAACTTTGAGGGCACCACTGTCAATCTTACCTATCGTGAAATTCCCACTTTTCTCAGGATAAGTCAATTGCCTAAATAAGTAAAGGGCGTTTCATATAAGTGAGGGGGCCTTGTAATTTGTGTGATAAATGTTATTATCCCTGGTATTTTTCTTATTATCTTAGAGTCTCTAGTTTTAAAAATGAATATGGGGATCCCTGGGTGGCGCAGCGGTTTGGCGCCTGCCTTTGGCCCAGGGCGCGATCCTGGAGACCCGGGATCGAATCCCACATCAGGCTCCCGGTGCATGGAGCCTGCTTCTCCCTCCGCCTGTGTCTCTGCCTCTCTCTCTCTCTCTCTGTGACTATCATAAATAAATAAATAAAAAAAATTATAAAAAAAAAAAAATGAATATGAATAGAAGTGCTAACATTTTTGCTTTTCCTTCCATGGCTTACATACCAACTTCTTTGGAAACCAATGATCTAAGTTAGATATGTTGTCTGTTAAGCATTTAGGTTTGTATGAAATTGTCTGAATATTTTAGGTTTTAAGAGTCTCCAGATAGAGGAGCATCTGGGGGGCTCAGCATGGAGCATCCACCTTGGGCTCAGGGTGTGACCCCTGGGTCCCGGGATCGAGTCCCGCATTGGGCTCCTTGCATGGAGCCCGCTTCTCCCTCTGCCTGTGTCTCTGCCTCTCTCTCTCTCTCTCTCTCTGTGTGTCTTTCATGAATAAATAAATTAAATCTTAAAAAAAAAAAGAGTCTCCACATAGGTGAGATAGTTATACCAAGTCCCTGACTTCTAAGGGATAGATGTGCATTCTATCTAGCTCTCTCACTCTGATAGTTAACCTGACTTAGCTGCATCTTTATCTGGGAATATCAAAATGGTAGCTGAAATAAATTCCAAGATACTTGCAGCAAGTTATTAATACTGATACCGTATAGGTTGAAATCACCAGCAAATGGCATCTCATAAAGCGATCCATGTTTGTATTATTATTTTTTTTAAAAAGGTTTTATTTATTTATTCATGGAGACACAGAGACAGAGACACATGCAGAGGGAGAAGAAGGTTCCATGCAGGGGGCCTGATGGGGGACTCGATCCTGGAACCCTGGGGTCACAACCTGAGCCGAAGGCAGATGCTCAACCCCTGAGCCACCCTGGTGCCCCTCTTGATATTATTTAGTAGTGTCTAATTTATGCTGCCTCATGATAACGACTCAATAACACATGAGAAGGTATTTTTCATACTTAAACCCAGAGACATCTAGTTCTCTGAAGTACTGATAATATCCATGTATTTGCTGAGCCTGGTTCCATGATCAGCTTTTGATATAGTAAGTAATTCTCAGCTACGCACTGTTCCTCTGTTTCTTGGCGACAACAGCCTCTGATCAGCCATGAGCACAGAGCAAATGTAGTCACTTCTGTCCCCCTGCATCTGTTCCAAGAGATGTCATGCACAGCCAATTAGTGATCTCAAATACCAATCTGGCACCAGTGTTAGGGTCATAAGCTTTCATTTTAAACAAGTGATTGGAAAACAATCTTTACCCGGTCAGAACAGAAATGCACTAAAACGTTTTATGCCACATTTGTTTCTTTTCACCGAGGATTCTATGATCACTGATGTTATTTATCTTATAGCCTTTGTTTATGGAATGATTATACGTTTTGTTTTGCCCCTAACCTTTCCACTTAGGAGAAAAATAGAAGAAATACAGCAGACTTTATCAAGGTACTTATTGCAGTCTTAAAGATATAAATACTTCTGTGTTCCTGATTTAGAGAAAAGGAATATAAATAGGCATGCAAAGCCCCATTGGAAATTCTATTCACCATCAGATTCAAAGTAATTCTTTTAACTTAGAAAGTTTTAAACTTCAGTCTAGTTCACAGATATCCTTTTTTAAATGATTATACACAAATTTAGAAAGCACCTCAGTGGAAAAAAAAATCATAGTGCAACTTTGCTTTTTGGTATGAGATTCTCAAGGATTCATTTCTACATCAGGCATCACTTTAATATCATATCTTTTACTCTTTCAAACGGGTTATTGATTTTTCATGGTTTCATTTCTCAATCAAAGCCTAACATGAAAACTTGTTTGTTGACTTGAGCCTTGATGTAAAATTCAGTTTAACTCTTTTACTAACAACACATTTGTCAGTGGCATAGCAATTTTCCTGTCACTGAAACAAGTGGACCCTCTAAATGCTTTGTTTGCTGGCATATAAAATTATTGTTTTCTTCCTCAAATCAACAGATGCTAATTTAAAAATATATTTTTTTAACTGTTTCAAACAAATACATTACATTCCATACAGTTGAGACTAATTCCTCTTCTGCAGTGATAGTTCTTTCACAATTTTTGAAGCTAGGACTCTAAAGTAGTTATAGGGAAAGAAACATCCAAGGGCTGCTGTAAGTATTGGTGTTGGCTTTGCAGCTCCCAGAAGAGACACAAAATTCTGAGTTGTCCTGGAAGATTGTGCGTTTCTCTGCAATTTTTATGCACCTAATGGAGGAAATAAAGTGGTACCTGAGAATGAGTAAGAGCAATTTTATCTGTTTTTTTTTTTTTTTTTTACTCTGCAGTTTCTATCACATTAATTATAACTCAGTGGCTGTACTTCAGATGACATTGTTGTTCACTAAGAGAAAGAAGACCTGACGTAGAAGTAATCAATTTCTGCAATAAGCTCGATGGATACAGATTTTTGTGAATTCACCAAATTTAGGTACTTCTCTTTAAGCACAATTATTTTATCAAATGACATTTCACAAGACATACACATTTTATTATTTTCTAAAGTGGTTAAGTGGATGCTTTGAGTTTTAAGACAATAATTAGGGAGTTTGTAAAATGTCAAGTTTCATTTGATATGTAATTATTCTTTACTGTATTTTTAAAATCTTTCCACTTATCAGTCCAGAAACACGAAAATTGGAGGTCAACTGTTAAAATAATAGAGAAAAGGATCTCTGTCTGCTCTTTCGTTCAGTTTTTATTTTCTCAGTTTTACATAATATGATGAAATGAGGCTTTTCTCACATCATACCTGTTGTCCTGTTTTACCAAAAAACCATTTGATGCTATACATTGCCCCATAAGGAGAGTCTTATATTCTCCCCCTTCCCATTTTATTCTCAGAATCTTAGTTATAGGAAAGAATTATTCTTCATACTTGGAGTTCTAATAGTTGTTATGCTTTGATGGCTGCTAGCACATTTTTGATTGGGCTACCAGAATTTAACAGTTGGTAACCCCACTTATTTCTAACCAGAGGGAGCCATTAGTTGTAATGAGGCAGCCATCCTCACATACTTGAATCAGATTGGCAATCAGCTTCCTGGTAATTGGATTAGTAGAACACTATGAGTTTCAGGTTTCTATGCAATTTGCATATTCATACAAGTCCTGCTTCACTCTGATTTATGACTCTTTAAAATATATTTACATGACAGTCTTTCAATTTATAAGTGAATGGCCATTTAAAAAAAGAATTTGATTGATTTGAGCTAGCTCATATTTACATGAATGTTTAAAATTTGTAAAGTTTAGAGAGATTGATAAATGTGATTTCTTATTTTTATATGTTTATGAAAATAAGGCCTATTTCATATGCAAACACTACTCTTATTCTATATACCTTTAATTCTATAGTCAATCATATTGTTTTACTACAATCTCATTTTTTAAATATATATATTCCATAAAACTATGTTTCTGTATGTATTGCTCTGGAATTTTAAAAGCAGCTTCTAGGATTTTCTGTGGAGAGTTACCAATGTGTAAGATTGTAATCCATTACTTTAAAAGGGTAGTAATCTTCCATATTCTGTGACATGTCTCTCCACTTTACATTTACATGTACATGTTATTTATTTATTTATTTGTTTATTTTATTATTATATAATTATTATATACTATATAATATAATAAATATATAATTATATATTATTATATTATTTATTTATATTATTCATTTATTTATTTAAATGTAAATGTACATTTACATTTACATGTCTCTCCACTTTTCAATTCCCTGAGGTATCCTAATTATTTTAACTCTTACTTGGGGACACAACTATGATAAAGTGAAAGCATCCTGGAATGGGCATCACTTAACCTCTACTGTAAGATTCATATTCTTGCTCAAAAAGAAAATTGACATGATAATTTTCCACAGGTTATTGAAAGTATTAAATGAGTTAATATATTGGGAATATGTCATACTTTATATTAGTAATTTATTTGCTCTCTATTTCTATATAATAAATTATCCCCAAACTTAGCTGTTTAAAACAAACAGTCATGTTTTAAAAGGTTTTATTTATTTATTTGAGAGACAAAGAGAGAGAACAAGTGAGAGAGCACAAACAGACAGAAGAGGGAGAGGGAGATGGAGAAGCAGATTCCCAGCTGAGCAGGGAGCCAGATCCCGGGACCCTAAGACTGAAGGCACAGGAAGACCTAAGCTGGAAGGCACACAGTTCATTGACTGAGCCAGGCAGGCACTCCCAAAATGTCATGTATTATCTCACAGTTTCCTAGGGTCAGGAACCTGGGAATATCTTAACTGGGCAGCCCAGACTTAGGGTCCTTCCTGAGGTTATAATCAAGATGTCAGGTGAGGCTGTTGTCATTTGAAAACTTTGCTAGCTTGGAGAATCCAGCCAGTGATGGGGATATATATCAAAGGTGAAAGGTTGAGTTTGGAAAATGAATAAATTTTGGATGGTAGAGTAAAATTAAATAATGAAGGGTAGGAATTTGAAGGCAAAAGAATTTCTAGACCAGTTCAGTAGCATGAACAATATCAGTAAAAAATAAAGGATTGTGGCTTCTTTATGAAAATGAAAATTGTTCAGTTTTGTTATAACACAAAAGGATGCTCTGAATGGAGTAAGTAGAGTTAGAAATAAGGAATCATTCACAGGATATTTTTTAACAATGTTATCTTAGTTGAAGGAAAGAATTTGAAAGATTTAAAGCTGAGGAGTATCAATGATAGGACAAAGAAAAAGAAGCACAAAAAACAAAACAAAACAAAAACCTAGAGACAAAGAGATGAGTCACCAGACTGTGTTCGTTGTTCACACGATTGGTGATAAAGACTTGGCCAAAAGCATAGCATTGGGTATTAAAATCAGAAGACAAAAGCAATACATTTTAAGAAAGAGACTTATGGTTATGATAGAGTAGCTTATGTCAAGCAGATTTTCCCTCTGAGAACAGTTTTGAAATCTTGATAAAATTAGAAACTGAAGAGAACCAGCAACAAGAACTAGAAAGTCCATGGTCATAAAAAGAAGGAAAAGAGGGTAGATATGAGATCCATATTCCTCATGTATTTTCTCTTTAAGGTATTGGGCAATCCTTATACTGTAAGAGCTAAATGCCAAGAAGAGAAGAAAAAGAGGCAAAAAACAGATCAGACTAAGCTGAACTTTGAACGTGCTCACAGGATAGGAGTGAGGAAAAATGGAGATTTGTGACTTGAAATAGGAGAGCCCTGGTAAACATTCATCAATTTCAGTTAAAAATTATGACAGGATGTTATCTAGGAGTAAGAGCTAATAAAAAATAGGCTGGAAAGGTCTAACTTTGAAATTCCTCTTTTTCTGATTTGATCTGATTTTCAACTTGAACTCCTCTATGAGAAGTATCTTCCAAAAGAAAAGTATTGACTCCTCAAGAACAGTAAAAGCCATCATCCTGAGCTGCCACAATTTTTATACTCAATTTCAGACAGTTAATCAATAATCACTAGGTATACCTCTTTATCTGGCCAAGATGGTGAACAGAGACTAGATTTAACCTCTTACCTAAAGTATGTGGGACAAAATTGAAATGGTTTTCAAGATATTGGAATTAGCAGTGAAAGGTAGTGATTACTGAGACATGGAAAACCAGTGAGACAAGCCCTAAGATGGCACCAATTTATGACTCTGAGAAAATGTTCAGGTCACAGGAAAGAGGGAAGAGAGTTCAGGTGGAGCCTGGTACACATCTTAGGGTGAGGAGACAGAGATGAGATGAGAGACCAGCGAGACTGAATCAGCTAGAGTTCACAGGACAAGATGATGGAGACCAGACACCTGTACGTAGAATACAGGAGACCTGTCGGAGATCTCTGAGTAGTCAGAGAGAACCGATTCATAGATACGTAACAGGAAAATCCCTGAAGCCAAGGAAGTGACATGCAGGAAGATTAGAGGGAACAGGACCCAGGACTCCCACAGGTCTAGGAAAAGAGCAGGTTATATCTACTGGGATTGGAAAATCAGATAATTCATGGGGTGTTGAGTAAAGTTCTCAGTAAGTATTAGATATTTATCCTTAGACTCAGTGCTGCTCAGTCACACCTAACAAATCTTAAGACTCAAAAAGATCGAATAGATTCCATCTGCCTTAATTGCATCATAGAACGAATCTCAAGAATATTTGTAGAAAAACAAAAGTATATGCCATCTAAAACATTAAAGTTCACAATGGCTAGCGTCCAAGTAGAGATTACTAAGTACGCAAAAGAAGCAAGAATGTGAGGCCATAATGAGGAGACACGTTAATGAGCAAAAACCAGCACAGAACAAACACAAATTAGCAGATGATGTTAAAATAACTATTCTAACAATACTTTTCAAGATGCTAACAAGGATATACAAATGACCTAAATTGAACCTATAGAGAAATTGAATATCTGAAGTGAAAAATACAATGGGACCAATTAAAGACGGATAAGATATCATAAGAGAAAGTGTTACTAAACTTGAAAATGCAGCAATAAAAACTTTCAAAATTAAAAATCAGGAAAGAAATTGATCTTAAAAAAAAAAAGGAAATCGGCATCTGTTAACTGTGAGAGAGCTTCATGGGGGCCAATGCATGTGTATTTGTAGTTCCCAAAAGGGGCATAGAGAGAGGAGAGATAGAAATAGGAAAAAATGGGGACCGGTGCAGGGGGGTCAGTGGTTCAGCATCTGCCTTCAGCCCAGGGCGTGATCCTAGAATCCTGGGATCGAGTCCCACATTTGGCTCCCTGCATGGAGCCTGCTTCTCCCTCTTCCTGTGTCTCTGCCTCTCTCTCTGTGTCTTTCATGAGTAAATAAATAAAATATCACTCACGAGAAAGACATAACAATTCTAAATTTTTATTTGTCAAACAGCCTCATACTATACCAGAAATTTCCATTTAAGGAGGATTGCAAAGTCCAAAATAATTGGGTGGTATTTATAATTATAATGCATGTTCCCTATTACTGGTAGGACAAATCATTAGATATTTTTAACATGATTAACAAATGAGTTAATTAATATATATGATTTTAAATTAATATAATCTATTTTGGAAAAATTTTAGAATCATAAAAAACTGAGTACATATTACAGAGGATTCCTATAAACCTCCTAACCTTTCTTCACATCCCCATAGTTTCTTCTATTATTAACATTTTTTCCTTTCCTACATTTATTATGGTTAATAAAATAATATTGATACAGTATATTTTTAAAGATTTTATTTATTTATTCATGAGAGACACAGAGAGAGGCAGAGACACAGGCAGAGGGAGAAGCAGGCTCCCTGCGGGGAGCCCGATGCGGGACTCGATCCCAGGACCCTGGGGTCATGCCCTGAGCCCAAGGCAGACACACAACCACTGAACCACCCAGATGTCCTGATACCATATTGTTACCTGAAGTTCATAATTTACATCAAGGTTCATGCTTTGTGTTATACAGTTTTATCTATTTTGTTGCAAGATGACACAAAATTCTAATGCTAAAAGTATGCCTGTCAATTAAGTTGATCTGTAACTAAAAACCTTTCTACAAAGAAAACATCCATCTAGACTTGTAAAGCAACCAAAAATTGGAATGAATTTTATTGAGATATAATTTACATATAACCAATTCCATTAACTTCGTGTGTAAAAATCAGTAAGTTTGAAAAATAGTTATAATGGTAATATTTAATATTTAATATTAATCATCACAATTATGACACAGAAAAGGATTCTGAAAACTGTTTTATAAAAGGTAAATTAATATGTACGCGAGAAGCTCTGGAGGCCATGAGGCAAAACAGGGAAATTTTGTAGGTATTTATATAAATGAGATATAAAACAATTTTCAAAAAAAAACTTTGAGCAAAATTCAAATTATGATTATGATGAAGTGTAATATTTTTGTACTATGGGTCTTTTAATAAGAAGAATGGAAATCATTCTGAGGAAAAGCTTTTCACCTAATTGGCTTTTAGAACTATTGTCCTCACTCATCAAAAATGGTTGTAAATATTTATGTATCAATACCAGATGCTAATGGAATTTTATGTATTTTACCTTTGACAGTGTCTTCACAGAGATTAGCCCTGCCCTATGCTGATATCGGTGCATTAGCATAGATTTTAATTGAGCATTATTCATCACGCCCAAAGCACCTATATACTACATTAGATACTTCTCTTACATTTTCCTTTTATCATGTCATACACTGCAGATGAATCCCCTCTAAATGAGAAATAGGTGGACGCTCTTCAACTGCATAGCTAACTGGATTTTAAAATATGAAAATTTCCTTTGTACCGGTATCAAGATTAAAAAAAAACTATATTGTAGCTTGAACTCAAAAAAACTCTCTCTCCCAAATTAATGTGGCAATAGAAATCTGGTTTCTTATTTTAATATTTGACAGCATGGGGAATAATATATAAAATAATTTGACATTACTTGGGGATACAAACGAAATCGGTTGTCATCGAAATGAACTGTCCCAGTATAAGTTTTGGATGTAGGCATTTTTGGCCTTGTAGTTTTAGGTTGACTAATTAAGGGCCATTGTGAAGTATGCAATAAAAACTATTTTGCGAAGCTATTTTTTCCCCCAGATTGTTTCTAAACACTTAAGATTTTTTGAGTTTAGGGATATTTTTGCTAGTCCATAGAATTTCTATATGGTAAGGCATGTTAGCATGACACAAAACTGATAATTATTAATTCTAAGAACAAATGGAATTCACTTTTTATGGTACTGGTTCAATAACATATGATAGATTTAAATATTATCATTAAAGATCCTGCTGGTGAATAATACAATAAATAACCATATATTTTCAAAAACTTTGTAATTTTGTTTAAATGACTTTTTTCTACCTCACATATATTTTTATCTTCGTCCATTGTGATGCACCTTAGCACATTCCACCTCAGATTGTGCTGATCTGCTTTCTCTCAACTTCTTTAAAACTAATCTCCGCTGTGATTGTTCGGGCAGACCATTGATAGAGGATAATTTTTCAGTCACATCAAATTCAGCATCAATTCCTCGAATAAACAACAATTATAAAGGATCTATAATGATTATTGACTCATCAAGAGCCAGGAATATCATTTGCCTTGATTTTTTATGATATATATTCATTAGAAAAATCAATCATCAATGTTCTTAAAAATTTGCATAGCACCAAGCTACTAAATAACAGGGCCCTCTTGCAATTTTTAAAAATATTTTTTTTATTTATTCCAGAGAGACACATAGAGAGACAGAGGCAGAGACACAGGCAGAGGGAGAAGCAGGCTCCATGCAGGGAACCTGATGTGAGACTCGATCCCGGGACCCTGGGATCACCCCCTGAGCCGAAGGCAGACCTCAACCACTGAGCCACCCATATGCAATTTTTAATATCAGATGGGTCAACTAGTTATTTTCCAGAAATAGTATCAGTATAAATAATGTTCTAATGAATTCATTGATGGCAAGTAAACATTATAAAAAATTTTCAGTAAAGACCCCGATGTTGGAGCAAAACAAGATGTTCAAAGTAGGTAAAGACAATTTTTTCTGCTTCTCAAAAAATCCTTTTACCTTTATTTCTCAGGCTGCAGGATTTTCTTTTGTCTTTTAAAAAATGTTACCTACAGCCATTTTCTAGAAAGAAAGAAAGAAAGAAAGAAAGAAAGAAAGAAAGAAAGAAAGAGAGAAGTGGTGATTAATCTTAATATTCGCCAAAAGGCTTTTAAGCCTATCAATTATATGATTGAGCCAATATTAAGAATGTTCCTAGGTAGTTTATAATAGTACACATTTATTTTATTTTATTTTATTTTTTATTTTTTATTTTTATTTTTATTTATTTATTTTTTTTACACATTTATTTTAAATACCAAGAAGTAAAAGTATCTTCATCACCTGTGTTAACTATATTGCTGGTAAGGAGGGGAGGGTAAGGAGGGGAGAACAAAAATAAATAAATAGATAAATAGATAGATGATTGATAGGAGGGGAGAACAGACCAACATTTGTATTTTTGTTGTGTTCCTTAGAAATATTTGATTAACAATTCAAACGGTCTTACAAGATTTAGCACTATTATAAAAATAAAGTTCATATTTCATTCCATTAAAAGTGCATCTTTAAACAATGAGCATGTTTTTGCTAACTGCGTGACAACACATTTATATAGCCAGTCCCTGCTTTCCATACAGGTCATCTAATGCCTTCGGGATTTAATCATATCAGGAACACTGTGTAATCTGTTAAGAAAATAACGTGCATTGTACATATGTACACACTTGCAAACCCGTGCGCTTTTTCAGTTTTTTTTGTTGTTGTTGTTGTTTGTTTTCAGTTTTTTTACGCTGGAGAGGAAAGAAACCAGGAAAGGGAAAATGGACAAATTAAATGAACAAAATAGAAATATTTGAGAATTTCAAGTTTCCCTCATTGTCTATATATGTATATCAGTATTCTGAGCCTGAAAATTCTAATTTTGAAAATCATTGTTATTTTCGGAATCTTTAATCTCCTGACCATTTTTTTTTTTAACTGTTTCTTCTCAGGTAAGAAGCCCAAGTCTCAGATATTAAATAATGAGGGAAATGGAGCCCGTGTGACTTGAAACAACATCAGGTTGACACAAACGTAACAGATGACACTCGGCATAAAATGAAAGGCCCATTTCCTGATTTTCTTCGACACCAATGTTTTTCCTTTTTCTTCCTACTTACAGAGATCCTCAGTTTTTGTGTTTTCTGTTTTGTTTTATTTTTTGATCTATAACAGTTTCAGAGCAAATTTAAAAGTGCTTTACTGACATTATTTAAACTTAACAACATCCATGAGAATTAAGTCATTTTCCATTTTGCAGATGAGTAAAGTGATCTGAGCAATTAATTTGCAGCTCCAAATAAACTGCATGCCCATTGGTATGCACAGCTCTAGCATTTGATACACCATATTAAAAGTATGCATTTCGGAAAGTAATTTTAAATTTATCACTTGTTACCTGCTGAGCAGACTCTAACATGTAAGTTTCTTAGACACACATTTATAAGGCAAGTATATTAAAGAGATCTTCATATATCTTTACAATTTAATTTGGAGGAATATGGCTATATCTAGAAGTTTTATTTTTCTGTGTAATTCGTGAATGATGGAAAACAACTTATAATTTATGTGAAGATTGGAAAAGAAAGTATAATATGCCACATTATTAAAATATATTAAAACCAAAACAAATGCAAAGATACTGCACAAATTGAGCTTTTGGATTAAAGGAAGGCATCCATACATGCTTGAGGGAGGCAAGTTCTGAACAAAGATATAAAAAAGAAAAAAAGAAAAGTGGTTTTCAGAGAATGTGGTTGGTTGGTAAGTAGAGGAAAGAAGGCGTTTGGGTTCAATGACATGGGATGAGCAAACTTTTGAGGAAGGGATTGACAGAAGTGTGAGGACACCAGGATCCCAGCTCTGTAAATAATGAGTGATGGTCCCATCACAGTTTCTAAACAAGGTGATTCTAACACTGAGTATAGTATTTAAGTGACATTTCATATCTAAAAGATTTACTTTCATTCTACCTGCTTTGACATTGTAATTCTTTGCGGCTAAATTCACCTAAAATTCCTTTGATGTGCTGTAAAAGATAAGTCTGTTTTCTCAAATCTCTAGTCTCTGCATGGAACTGGGGACGCCGTCATCAACTTGACAAATGGGAAGCACTCTTAAAACTTGTTTTTAATTCTCTAACTTGTTTTTGCTAAGAATTTAAATAATTTATTGTTCTTGTTTATTGTTCTTTTTACCCACATACTTTTTTTATTGAAATTTTTAAATGGTCTGTTAGGATTGATCATTTCCCAAGAGCAATCCTGAAATGGCTTACTTGTTTATAAACCTAAATTAACTTTAAGAAGTGAACAAACTTTTGTCATCAATGCTGTAAGTCTTTATAGCATCTCAACAGAGAGATTTAGAAAGTACATTTGTGCAAGCAAGTTATTTTAATGAAAATGAAAATCTCTATGCAAATAATACCTCAACAAACTTGACATTCTACAATGAAGATTGTTGGCAATGAAACACAGTGGTTAAGAATTTTGCTTAATTTAAATCAAACCCACCAGTAATAGATTCTGGTTTTGTCAAGATAACTCTGATTTTGAGCAGTTCATTAATTTCTTTGGGCCCTTTCCTGGGCCTAGGTGAAGTGATTAATACTTTTTCTCTGGGTTGTGGACAAATTTAAGGATTTCCTAAAGAGCTCCCAAGTTATATATGAAATATCACAGTAGCCAAATTTTAGTATTCTAGAACATTCCATAGCATGAATGATTTTCCATAAATGTTCTAGAAGATTTAAAGAAATGTATTGATAATGCAGAATTTCCTTGAGATAAAGACTTGTAGTTGGGGCAGAGGGTAGACTGTTGCTTAAATCTCTGCATTAACGTCTCATAATTTCAGCTCTTGGCTTGCAAAGCATCTTATAATTAATCTTCCTTTTAAATTGTAGCTTCTTTAGGGATCAGAGTGCAAAGAGAATATAAAGAAAAGAAAAATCAGAAAATAGAGGTACTTCTGTACCATTTTTACTTTTGCAACCATAGAAACTTGTGCGGGGCCGTTCAGACAGCATGGACCTGGACAGTGAGCAAATAGCTTTACATACAGCCTTGTAAGACATGGTGAAAATCCAAGGATTGTACCCTCAGAGAGATCTGTATGCCTTAACTTCCTAGTTATATAATCTTTGGTCAGTTGCTTTTTTTTTTTTATTTTTTTTTTAGTTGCTTTGTTTCTGTAAGCCTCAATTTCTACATCTGAAAACAGGAAATGCCTTTGTATGCAACATGCCTACACCTAAAGGGCGCCCAGATCTTGAAAATCTGATATTAGACAGAAATGAAATATCTATCAAAAGCAAAGTTAATACAAAGGATTGTGAAAGGACAGGGACCTAGATTTCCCATAAACCATATGTGTAGAAGCCAATATGGGTGAGATATTAAATTAGACAATGATATTCGTTTACTAGACAAATGCTAAAATAGCTTCAATTAAACACACTAGCGTGCCGAGTCACAGCTCTCATTTTACTAAATGACTTTTAAGAAAATATAAAGTAACAAAATATATTTATATGCATTATTTTTTAAAAGTTCAGTTTGATTTATGTAGGATAATATTTAATGAAATTCACATAAAGGTTATGTAGTCAGGTAGCTATAAGGTATGTATGTGATGGGGGAACGCAGGCCTAGCTGAGGACAAAGCACGAGCCCCAGGCAGCACATTGACAAGCCCTTGAAACAGAAAGAAGGACCTTCCTCTACAGACTCAACGGCCTCAATGTTCACACTTTGCTAAGGGCAGGAGGCAATCCTAGCCTGACCCCCAGGATCCTGTAAGTCTACTTTAAGACATAAAAATTCCTTTAGAAATTTTCCTTTATCTCTAAACCCCCAGGATACATGTTGGCGATCGTCCCCCAAGCATGTGGCCTACCCTTACACATCTGAAGGGCCTCATGACTCAGGTTTTATTAGATGGTAATAAATGACCTTTTTCCAACAATAGCTGGCCACCTTGAGGTCCTGGAAACCTTGCTTCCAAAATTCCTTAGAGAGGACGCTATCCCCAAACCCTTCCCACTGCCAGCTACATAACCAGCCACCCCTCACAGGCCTGTGGCAGCAGCTCTTCCTGCCCATGGGTCCTGTCCCTGGGTTTTAATAAAACCACCATTTTGCACCAAAGTGTCTCAAGAATTCTTTCTTGATCGTCAGCTCCAGACCTCACCCCACCAAACCTCACCTAGATTCCCAAACTCCATCACCTGTATATATGTAGTATGTATGTATATTTACCTCTGTTTTCTTAGATACCCCTCTAGTCAGGAAATTGAATATAACAAGGACTAACGTTTGCTCACTTGTTTTTGTTTTGTTTTTGGTCAATATTCAGGACACCCAGCAGCAGTAGGCTTAACCGGATGAGGACACATATGTTGACTCTATGAGCATACGCATAAAAAGCTTTTACTGAAATCAATAAAATACCAATTGGCCACTTAGCCAAATTTTAAACATCACTATATTTAAAAATGATGAAACAATGGAGTGCTACCTTGAAGTCTGTGATTGTTTGAGAAAATTATTTCATTGACTACCACCTAAAAAAAATACAAAAATAAAAGTTGAAAAATAAATAGGTAAAGTAGAAGTCTGTATTTTATAAAAGGAAGAGAACTAGACTGAAAGCTTGGAGAATTCGGAGATCCCTCGGTGGCTCAGTGGTTTAGCACCTGCACTGGGCCCAGGGCCTGATCCTGGAGACCCAGGATCGGATCCTGCGTTGAGCTCCCTGCATGGAGCCTGCTTCTCCCTCTGCCTGTGTCTCTGCCTCTCTCTCTCTGTGTCTCTCATGAATAGATAATTTAAAAAAAAAAGAATAAATAAATATTTTTTTTAAAAAAGAAGAAAGCTTAGAGAATTGGGTTGAAATTTTGACTTTTATACTTATAAGCTAGTGAACTTAGGACAAATTCATTAGTTTTGCCCTGTGAGCCTCATGTTCTATTAAAATTGAATTAGCCGTACCTGTTGTCATTTAATGAGAGTTGTGAGAACAAATTAAATAGTGTCTGTAAAACTGTATTTTATAATAGAGAAGGTATTACAAACATGGATATTAAAATGATCATAAATTTAAAACAAGATATAATTATTTCATGATATTCTGTTTTTTTTTTTTTTTCTGAGCCTTTCATGCATATAAGAGAGAGAAGAGATCAACTGTAGTGCTGATACTTTTACTCAGAAAGTGCAAAAAATAGGAAGAACGAGACTACGAGTGTAGGGAATAAGAAACAGTACATTTCTTGACTGCCCAGAATTATAAGTAATGCTACTCTGAGACCTGATGATGGACTGTGTGTTTTGAAATGCAGTGCCCTGCCAATCTCAAAGTAGAATGGAAGGGTATAAAATGGAACTTTTGCCTTCTGCTATTTTTTACTAGTTAAGTTTCTAATAAATAGGGACACCTGGGTGGCTCAGTGGTTGAGTATCTTCCTTCAGCCCAGGGCATGATCCCGAGGTCCTGGGATCGAGTCACGCATTGGGCTCCCTGCAGGGAGCCTGCTTCTCCCTCTACCTGTGTCTCTGCCTCTCTCTCTGTGTGTCTCTCATGAATAAATAAATAAAATCTTTTAAAGAAAGTTTCTAATAAATATATAACTCACCTCAGGGTAAGGAACCAACTAAGACTCCTAAATTACGGTGATTAACATGTTTCAATTCTCTGAAGAAGTAATGGAATGTGTGATTTGCCCTTGTTAGTTTTATTTTTTGATGTTTGCTGTTCACCAAATAATGCAGAAATAAGTATGGATTCTACTCACAAAACATATAACTAATACAAAAAAGAAAACTGGATCATGAAAATGATTAATGCAACGAAATTCTATGGTGAAAAGAGTGCAGAATTGATTCTTTCCCATTCTAAAATGTTGAATTCCTGAGAGATTCATATGAACTGGCACAGATAGCAGTGTCTTTACATCTGTGATCAATAGGTCAGAGTTATACTACTAACAAGTGTCCTTGTAGGAATCAAAGTATTAATCTTCTTCTTTCTGTTGAAAAGTGAATTATTTCCATTTAGTGTGATAGACTTACATTACACACATAAAGAGTATAGGTTTGTGATATTTTATTAGCTGAACATTGATGTTAATAGCTAACTTTTGCTGCCAGCTTCCTTTTTTTTTTTTAACCTAATTTGCCTTGTTTACTTTTTTACAATGAGATACACACATGGTAGGATCAAGTTAGAAAATTAAGCAGTATGACTCTGAAGAAAACACATTGTAAGCATTAGCTAGTTAGTAATTAGATTCCAGCACAAGCCTTATCTGCGATGATTAATGCACTCTTAACAAAAGAAGAAAATGAGTCATCCTGTATATGAAAGAAATTTGGTAAACGTTGCAATTAATCTTTCCATTTATGAGAGAAAATTGTTTACTGCAAATTTTACTTACTTCACTAATGCAGATAAATTATCCTAGATGGCAGTCAAAATCCTATCAAACCATGGTCGGTGTTTCAGTATTGATGTCTATGATATATTTTCTTAATATGTTGGCTTTTTTATGCTCAATCACCAAAATATCAAACATTAGCAGAAAAATCATGTAAATATCGTTTCTTCTCATCAGTCTTATACAGTTTTAATGACATAGCTAATGCATTCTTACAACAAAAAGCAATAAAACAAAAAACAACATCTAAAATGACCTGTGAACCTTGAACCTATGATAAAAGAAGTGAACGATGGTGGTATTGGATATGAAGACAATCATGTTCGGTAAAATTAGGTGAAGCAGTCATTTTTGAAAATAATATCAAGTCATTTGCTTTAATTAGTTTTGGATTCAATGGATTTTATATATTGCAACATAAATCATATTCTAGAAATATAAAGATCCACTGAAACTATTTATGAGAAGGAAACTATGAGTCATAATTAACGGATGGTTTATAAGGGATTCTTTTAATGGGTAATAGTATGTACCATTATTAATTATAAATATTTCCTCAAATGATCTTCATCTCTCACACTACTGTTTTCTGAATTAATTATTTTAAAAAATTGCATGCTTCCTATCTGGTGTATAATTTGAGTGAATTTGTTGCTCCCTTTGTTTGTTCATTCATTCATTGGTCCTTCCATCACTCATTCAGCATTTATTGGGTAATTACTTAACCCATGTGCATTCAATCACAGTTTTCATGAAGGACATAGAAGAACTTCATGCAGACCTCCCTTGCTAGCTAAGCACCTTGTGATGGTTACTTTCATATGTCCACCTGACTGGGCCATCGGGTGCTCGGGTAGTTGGTCCAACAGTATTCTAGGTATTTCTGTGAGGCTGTTTTTGGAAGAGTTTAACATTTAAATTGTCAGACTGAGTAAAGTAGATAGCCTCCTTTAATGTGGGCTTCATCTAATTAGTAGAAGGCCTGAGTAGAACAAAAAAGGCTGATCCTTCCCCAAGTAAGAGAGAATTTTTCCTGCCTGATGGCCCGAGTAGGCTCTCAGCTTTTTCCCAGTCGTTAGACTTACACTGAAGTATCAGCTCTTCTGGAGGATGCCAGCCTGTGATTCCACAGAGAAAAAAGATAATTGTGGAATCTGAGCAACTCGGTATAAACTGATTCATGTTTGATTTAGGATTAAATCACTGAACTGGTGTGCCCAGAAGTTCAACATACAGAATTAGGCTCAGGCAGCTGCCGAAACCACAAGTGAGTAATGTAATTTATGATTCACATCTCAGTGTGTCTACTCTTGTCATATTCCATTTCTTTTTTACCCTATTTCATAGAAAGATCTCCATGATCCACTAATTTATAAATAGCTTTTATTTTTATATGCTCTCTCTCTGTATCTGTGTGAACTGGACTCATAGAGCATTACAGCCCCACCCTGAAAGATACCGGAGAAGAAAAATCCTCTTGTCATTGGTACAGATCAAGAAGGCTATCTCATGACCTACTTTGCCTGGTTGGAGATATCTTCCAGAGTCAAAGGTCTACACTAATGGATAGTGGCTAATAGATTGAAGTAATTGAAACTATAGTATTGATGACAAGGAAGTTTGGGGGAAAAAAAGGTATATGGTTAAATAACTGTTCATTATAGATTCATATATATATATATTTCTCCAAGCAAATGCTCATCAAATGATAGCCAGTAAGGGAGGAAAAAACAGAAAAAAAAACCTCTTCAATAATCATTTGACAAATGATTAATGAGAAAATACATGAATGAGACTTTCTCCAGCTACCTCACTTCTTGCTAAATGGACTAATGAACAAATGAGACAGTAAGAATGGAAGCAATACCTAGGTTTATGATGATTTTTTTCTTCATCAAGCCTGAATTGACTATCATTACAACTTGAGGTTCACAAGGAGATAGTTATCAGTAACCCAGAGCTTTTCACCTGGACTGATGCCTTAGGGGTGTCGGCCTACCTACCAATGGCAGGGTGATTATATTTTTAATATCTTCCTCCATGGAAAGAGCCCAATTAGTCTGTATTGGAATATGGATTTATCATAGAGGTAGAGTTTCCTTTGGTCTCTACACCATTCTGTGATCATTTGCATCTTTATTGAATTCTCGCTGTGTGTGACTATCATAAATAAAAAAAAAAAAAAAAAAAAAAAAAAGGGATCCCTGGGTGGTGCAGCGGTTTGGCGCCTGCCTTTGGCCCAGGGCCTGATCCTGGAGACCCGGGATCGAATCCCACGTCAGGCTTCCGGTGCATGGAGCCTGCTTCTCCCTCTGCCTGTGTCTCTGCCTCTCTCTCTCTCTCTCTCTCTCTCTGTGTGTGACTATCATAAATAAATAAAAATAAAAAAAAAAAGAATTCTCGTTCATTTATCTATATCAATATGTATCTTTGGTCAGTAAACTGTTCTTAAAGCAAGAAAAGAAAGCTTACGCTTATAAGAATATCAGTGTGTTGTATTTCTCATCACTTAAAAACAGCTGAAAGAATAGTAGAATATTCTTAAAGAATAGTCAGTTAAGATGCTATAAGAGGGACAATACCTTTGGGTTTGGGATATGGTATAGGCTCTGAACAAAAGATCTATATGCAGGGCTATTTTTCCCAGAGTTGGAAATATGGACCCACCAAGAGAGAACAGGGATTAGAAGCTGGACTGGCAGTTTCCAATCGGAATTCCTGCCCAACTTTCAAAATATTGATTTCCTTACACATAACATTCAGAGTTACAATATTTTAGAGATTTTAAAATAGTAGAGAGAAAAAAAACCTCCATCAGAGAATCCCAAACATATTTCTGTTGAATTTATAACTGGGACTGCTAAATAGCTATTTAATAAGAATTTTATAGATAAACATAATCAATAGGATAGATGATAGATAGATGGATAGATAGATAGATTTATTCTAAGAATTGACTCATGCAATTTCAGGTCACGAAACCCTACAATCTGCCAGCTGCCTACTGGAGAATCAGGAAAGCCAGTATTACAATTCAGTTCAAATACAAAGGCTTGAGAACCAGGGGAGCTGATGGTATAAATCCGTCAGTCTGATGCCAAATTCCTGAGAATCAGGAGCTTTGATGTCCAAGGCCAAGAAAAAAATAGAAGTCAAGAAAAGAGAGAATTTACCCTTCCTTCACCTCTTTGTTCTATCCAGGCCCTAAAAGGATTGGATGTTGCTCACACATTGGTGGACGTGGGTCTTCTTTTCTTGTGTCTACTGAATCAAATGGTAATCTCTTCCAGAAATACCCTTGAGAGGCACACCCAGAAACAATGCTCTACCAGATATCTGGGAATCTTGTAGCCCAGTCAAACTGATACATAAAATTAACCATTAAAATAGCCTTTTTGGGCTTCTCGTGTCATTGAGGAAAAAAAAAAGAGAGGTTCATCATGTTGTCTAGAATGATTGCTCCTGATTAATAAACAGCAATACTATTACAAGATGTAACTATGAAAGATATGAGGCATTTCCCGAGAAATTTCATGCCCAGTGGCTGAAGTCAACACATGGTAACAGCTTTACAACATAGAGGTATTAACAGGGGTTTCCAATCTTCAGGAAAGTATAGATGCCAAACCTATTACATAGCCCTGTCAATTGAGAAGCAGATGAAAGAAGAGCATATAAAACCAGAAATCAGGAAAAGTTAGTATAAATAGCAATTTTGGCCTAGTGAACAGTTGAAGAAATGAAAGTCATTGAAATAACCCCTGGGTTAGTTATATGAACTTACTTTTGCCAACATGCTCTTCCTCCTTTATTTATACAAGATGTATAGGTTGGAATTAATTTTATAAGTAAATATACAATTTATGCATTCTTGAGATAGATTTATGAATTAATCAGGAAAAGCCATTAATTAGAAATTTTAAACTTGGAGCTATATTCAGTAATGATTAAGCTGGGGAATTTTGCCTTTTGGGGACAGATGGACATCTGTTTTACTTATATGTAGGCAGTTGTAATAAGTTATATTTAGGGGTATTGTTACTGTTGTTTTGATATTATTAGCCAAGGGTTGGGACTATGGCAGGCATCTATCTTGATGAGTGTGTAATCTGGGAAGACTGTAATTACCTACATATCTTGGTCACTCTACATTTTACTTTTTTTTTTAAGATTTTTTTATGAGAGACAAAGAGAGAGGAAGAGACCCAGGCAGAGGGAGAAGCAGGCTCCCTGGGGGGACCCCGATGTGGGACTTGATCCTGGGATCCTGGGGTCATGCTCTGAGCCAAAGGCAGACGCTCCACCACTGAGTCATCCAGGGGACCCTACGTTTTACTCTTCACATTTTACTTGCTTTTGCAATACAAGAATCTCACCCAAAACACTTCTCTACATTTGGGGAAAAAAAATTCCTTTTCCTGTAATAAGGTCATATATGAAATTTAGATTCCACCGTTTGTATGCATCCAAGTGACATTTTGATTAGTTTCATGGCGAAAGAGGTAGGGAACAGTGTATATCTTGTACAGATTTGCCAATTTTTACAAAGATCTGAAATGGTAAACGTGGAACAGCTTTCTGATTTGTAGTTTTCTGTTCATGGCAGAGTTAATAGTTCTGTCAATTAGCCCATTCTAAAGTGAGGTGTGAAAAGTCATTTCTAGAATCTCAGTCTAGAATTCGTTTGCTCGGAATGAAAAGTTCTGGAGAAATATCTCTAATTTTCACGACTCCTTTCCGCTGGAGTGGTTTTTCTTGGTAACGAGGATTCTGAGGAACAGTGGCCATATACGGCAATTTCAAGTTTTGCTTTGTTTTGTTTGTTTATTTGTTTATTTGAGAGAGAAAGCAAGGGCAAGTGGAGTAGGGAGGGGCAGAGGGAGAGGGAATCTCAAGCAGGTCCCATGCCCGGTGCAGAGCCCGACAAGGGGCTGAGCTCATAATCCTGAGACCATGACCCGAGCTGAAATCAAGAGTCATATACTTAACAGACTGATCCACCCAGGGGTCCCAAGTTTTATTTATTTATTTTTTAAATCCCAGAGAATAATTTTATGTAAAATTAGTATCTTGAAATTTATGGTAATTAAATGTAAGTCTAAGATACGGGTCCTGTGGGAAAATAATTCAGCTAGGAAATTCAACCTACAAAATGAAAAATAAGATCAATTTTACCATTTCTGTTAGTAAAGATTAATGAATACGCTGGAATTCTCACTTTCACTTGGTCGTCAAGTAGGTACATTAGAAGACTTTATAGAGCAATTTGGACTAAATAGGTCAGAGATGTTAAAAGTATCACAAAGTCAGTTTCTAGAAAGACCAGATGAAATCCTTACTCTGTGACATAATACCATCATTAGTAGCAGGTTGCAAGAGTCTCAATGATAGGAAAATATGAGTCCCTGATTAGGATTGCTTTTACGTGTCTTGTTCTTTGTGACCTTTTCTGTGTAGCAATATTAAAGGGCACTGGATGCTTTTTGCTGTGATGCTTAGTATCATTTCTCAAACACCATTATCGTTGGAATGGCCTGCATTAAACGGCAGATGTGACATCGGTCTACCCAACAGCATAGCTGATTTTTATGGTGACACTAGAATGTGAAACGAGAGAAGCAAGATGATGTTACAAGATCAGAGTTTTTCTTTTGCAGATGATCCTTGGTACATTCCTCTAAATGTATTGGGAGGTGGAAATTGGAGCAGGGTTTTCTTTTCCCCAGGTGGGCTGTGCCAGGTGGTGCCTCTACAACAAAGGGATCAGTGTAGAAAAAGGGCCCATGTAGAGTCCTGTGGTTAATTCTACCAACTTCTGCTAAGACCATAGGGATTCATCAATCAACAGAAACAAAGCAGAGAATAATCAGAAGGGATGTCGGATGGATGAGGTAACCTGGAGATGGAGCCCAGGATCACAGCATTGGCGGGGGTGGCACCTGGGGTGCTAGCTGAGAACGCAGAGGGCCCTGTGGCCTGGAGGGCTGGCCAACAACACTGTCACTGTGGGACAGAGACTGTGTGACGTCCACATGACTGAGTGGAACTGAGAGATTCTTGAATTCTCAGGCAGGCATCTCTGGCTTTGGAAGTGTGCACTTTTAGATGCGTGTGGAGCAATGCAAACACCAACAGTCTAAACAAATAATCTACTTACTCATTTAGAAAAATAACTATAGGTTAGAGCATTTAACTGCCAGTGATTCTGCTCCAAAATGCATGCGTCTAAACTTTCTCTTAGGCAGTTATAACTACAGGATGAAAATAACGTTAAAGGGAGTTCAGAAACCATTGACTTAGGCTGGGAGAGTCCAAGTTGAAAAATAAAAATCCTTTCCTCTTTGTTTCCTTTCACTATTTTTTATATTCCCCAAATGAATGAGACCATAGAATGTTTGTCCTTCTTCAATTGACTTACTTCACTCAGCACAATACCCTCCAGTTTCATCCACGTCAAAGCAAATGGTGGGTATTTGTCGTTTCTAATGGCTGAGGAATATTCCATTGTATACATAGACCACGTCTTCTTTATCCATTCATCTTCTGATGGACACTGGAGAAAAAATTAGTGGGAAATATTAGAAAGGGAGACAAAACATGAGAGACTCCTAACTCTGGGAAACGAACAAGGGGTGGTGGAAAGGGAGGAGGGCAGGGGGATGGGGTGGCTGGGTGATGGGCACTGAGTGGGGCACTTGATGGGATGAGCACTGGGTGTTATTCTATATGTTGGCAAATTGAACACCAATAAAAAATAAATTAAAAAATAAAAATAAAAAAAAATAAATAAAAAATAAAAATAAAAATAAAAAGCACAGCACTGAAGCATGAAACTTTCAGTAGTTAGAATGTACAATGCACAATTTATCACTTTGTGAATTATTTCTGGCTTGAGAAAATGCAGTAGGCCCCCTGTTTCCGCAAGAGATACACTCTGGGATCCCCAGGGGATGTCTGGCGCCGTGGATCAGTATTGAACGTGTATATACTATTGTTTTCCCTTTACATACACACCTATGACCAACGTTTAATTTATAAATTAGGCAGTAATAATAAAACGGCAATTATATACTATGATACAAGTTATTTGAATTAGGCCCTCTTTCTCTCCATAAAAATAATTTTATTGTACAGCATTCACCCTTCTCATGATGATACGAGAGGGTAAAAGGCCTTCACGATGACATGAGATGAGGTAAGGGGAGTGACCCAGGCCCTGTGACCTAGCATTTGGCTACCATTGACCTTATCATTCGTCAGAGGAGGTCCATCTGCTCATGCAGATAGTGGACTTCCAGGATGAAACCATAGGAAGCACAAGTGGGGTGTGCTACTGCACACCTGACAATATAATATGCATTTGTGCGTTCTAAGAAATAGGGCACAACTGAAGCCTCCAGTTTACTCCTTCCAGATCACCTTCAGGGTGCCTACTTCCAGGTGACCTTTACTCTGCATCTGGCATTGGAGTTCTCACGCAAGTGACTGTATTTGATCTGATACGAAGCTATCTCCAAAGAGCACAGCATGTTAATTTGCATGAATTAAAATTGTATTAAAGACATTATACTTGATGATCATCTAGGACTTTTAAAACATCTAAAAAATAAATTATCCATGTTATACAAGGCTCTTGTTCCTTCGTTCTAATGACTCTCTACTGATGCGCCGTGTGAAAATACAGTTTTTTGATGTATTCTCCTGACTGGAAATTCAGACGGTTTTCAATCTGTCAATATTACAAACAATGCTACGATGAACATTCTTGTACACATCTCTCTGGGCACCTGTGGCCATTTCTGGGGAAATAGAATTGCCGAGCTGCATTATATGTGCATCTTCCACTCCACTGGAGAGTGTGAAATTGCTCTCCAGAGGAACCAGGCCAATTTACAAATCTGCTAGCACTGAATGGGGTTCCCTTTACCCCACACCTTACAATGAGTTATTGCAATTTTTTCCCCTCACTTTTGCCAATTTAATGAGTGTGAAATTATAGGTAATTATTGTTTTAATTTGCATTTTCCCAATTACTAATGAGTTTGAGCATTTTTGCATGATTATTGGCCTTGTGAGTCTCCTCTTACGGGATTTGCCTTAATTTATTGTGAGCTCAGCCAGGTATGCTAATGAATATTTGTTTTATTTAATTCACAATTTTGTAGGGTTTTGCCACAGAAAATTTTTTGAGTATTTTGTTTGAGAGACTGCTTTGAGATACTAATGCCTGTTCTTCCCCTCGGAGATTCTAATTTAGTTGTTATGCAACCTGCCCACTAGGGTTTTTATAAACTCCTCAGGTCTTTTTAAGTACAGCAGCATTTGAGAACCTTTGGATTAAGTTGCTCCTAGATTGCTAATGTTTCAGAAAAATGAATCCGTTGGTGCCATATTTTTTACCTTAACTGTTAGGGATTGAGTAGAAGATAAAGAAACAAATCATTTAATTGGCAAATGAAGTTGGAATAGTCTGATTTATTTGATAAAAATCCTGTCACCTTTGGATAGATAGAGGATTTACCCAATAATACCGAGAGACATTTATTTTGTTTTCCCTATCATAGAAGAAATATTTAGGGAAGGCGAGAGAGATGCACTGGCCAACTGTTATTGCAAGAATATTGAATATTAGGGTTGGATAACTACATAAATAGACTTTATTCTAAAATATGGACCGTCTATGGAGAAAGTACTTTTGAGAAATGGTATGTTTCTTCACCTGATTTGGCTGAGAGGGTAAAGGTAAACTGGCCCTACTGGGCAGACCCAAAGCCAGAGTCTCCAGAAAAGTTCTTGGGAGGAACACAAATGCACAGGAAATGGAAAAAGGATCTTCTTGAAGGACCTATGGGGTGGTCCTCACTATGCTCCCGGTTCCCACCCTCCGGGTGAGTGTCCGGGGCCACACTGCCTTGGGTTTGGGGATGTTACGGGAACTCCATTCACACTGAGACCATTGCTGTATGATTTTCTCAGTGTAGGGATGATGTTTAATAAATTTTATCCATTGTCAGTTTTAAAGGAGTTCATATCCTTTGCCTTTGGCAAGTTGAAATACCAGACACCTGACGTTAGCATGAACAAGACTGGCTGTTAGAACAAAGAGCAAAGCTACATGTGGATACCAGGCCACTCACACACATTGACACCCAGGGAGGAGTGTAGCTTCTTGTGTAATTTGTTTATTTCTTTTCTCTTTGTCATTTTAGAAACTGGACGTGTGCTATACTTATCTCACGGTATTAAGTACCCCGTGAGAATTTAATGAAAATTCTGGCTTGTCTGGTTTTATGTCATTCATTGTTTAACACTTTAAAATATATTACGTTAATACATTCATACATTATAACATTAAAAATACAATGCATTGTATCATATTTAATTAAAAAAAAAATCTTGGGACGCCTGGGTGGGCCCAGCGGTTTAGTGCCTGCCTTCAGCCCAGGGCGTGATCCTAGAGACCTGGGATCGAGTCCCACGTTGGGCTCCCTGCATAGAGCCTGCTTCTCCCTCTGCCTGTGTCTCTACCTCTCTCTCTGTGTGTCTCTCATGAAAAAATTTAATAGAATCTTAAAAAAAGAAAAACTCGGGGCTAATTATAAACTTACAAAAAATTTGCAGCAGTAATATGACGTGTTTTGTTACATTCCTCATCACGATTTCCCTTCATATTAATGACATACATGACCATAGTACAATTATCAAGAAAAGAAAATTAGCATTGCTAAAACATTATGAGCTAAACTGTGGATCTCTTCAAATTTCACAAGTTTTCCATTAATGTCCTTTTTCTCTCCTAGGATTCTATCCAGAAGCTCACATTTCCTTTAATTATTTATCCTTAGTTTCCTCCAGCACGGAAACAGTTCCTTAGCCTTTCCTTGTGTCTCCTTATCTTGGCTGATGCTTTTGAAGACTACCAATCAGTTATTTTGTAAAACATCTCTCAGCTAGGAGTTGTCCCATATGTCCTGCTAGTTGGAATGAGGTTATGCATGTTGGGCAAGAATACTACAAAATCGATGGCATGTCCTCAGTGCCTCATATCAAGTTTTTGTGATGTCAGTGAGCCCATTAATGAGGAACATAGCTTGTTAAAATATATGAAGGCTGAGGTGATAGATGGAAATTAGTGAAAGGTGCTGGAGCATTGGACTTGGCACCCCATGAGAACATGGAGACTGTGGCTGAGGCAATGTTGATAACCCCACAACGAACCTGATGGTGAACAGTAGGTAACATCGCCCGCCTGTCACCAGTGCACCTGCCAGCAGCAGTGTCACTCACCATAAAACAAGGGAGGGAAGTAAGGGCTTCAAATATATTTTTCAACTGCTTTGTGGAAATACAAGTCAGGCAAAAAAAAAAAAATCCACATCTCTTGTGCAAGAAAATTCCAAGCAACAACCACACGAAACTATCATTCTTGAAGTCAGACTTCAAAACCGATCACGTCGATTGTGAAGGAAAACGCACCAGGATGTTCTGCAACTTAAAAGTCTTGGCTGGGAAGGAAAAGTACAAGGAAAAGTACAATCAAACAGGCAGGCAGATTGCTTACGGCGACAATTCAGATGTGTTTCGGAATTGCACTGGGAGGTGAAATCCATAATTGGAGAAATTTCGTGATAGTCTGCATTGCAGTTTAAATGAACAGATTTCAGTTCAAAGCCCAATAGACACACTGACAAATAACATTCTCAAATGACATATTTTACTATACTTAAGCACAGACTTCATTAGTTTGGACACAAATTAGTTCTCTTCTCCTTTTTCATTTTTTTGTTCTCTTACGAGGCTACTTACTTCCCTTCTTAACCATGAAGTTACATGAAGTAAATAATTTTATGATTGTATTGCCTTTGTAAAACTGTATCATAACTCTCATTCTATCTGTTTAACCAGTTCCGAATTTTTCCTAGCAGGTAGAAATTTTTATGAGTCCATTAATGTTCAATATAATTAACATAAGATGATAGTGTTTCTCTTAACGGAATAAAACCTCAAGCATTAGCTTAAAATATAAATAGTATGCATTTGTGATTTTGATGAGGATAATTTTAAGTCATAAAAATTTCTTCTTGCTACACATATCCTTTTAGCAGCTGCAAAATTATCATTTATCATTTTGCTTGTCCTTCATAGGTTACATATATTAACATGAACTGATAGTAACACAAAGCAATTTAAGAAGCTTTTTTTCTTTAAAGACAAACCAAGAAGTATAATAGTATTTTAGTGTTGAAAATAATGCATGAAAGTACACTAGAAATGTTTGACACAAAAATAAAAAGCATTCAGAGACAAATAACTGTATTTGATTCCAAGCTGACTGTGGCCATTTTGACTTAATAAATGAATAAATAAATTGGATAGCAACATAGATATGAAAGTAATTTGTACTAAGAGTATTAAAGCATTGTTTTATTGAGTTTTATTGAGGTGTAATGGTTAAATAAATGTATAAGATACTTAAGGTGCTCCAAATTTCTGTTCAAAGTGCACAATGTTATGAGTTGGTGTATGTGTACGTTATGAAAGTATTCCTCCCACTGAAGAGTTAATTAATGCATTCATCACCTCATCTATTTTTCCTTTTATTTTATTTTTGGTGAGAGTATTTAAGTTCGACCTTCTTATCAAATTTTAGTTATACAATATTGTCTTATCAACTAAAGCCACCATGCTATGCCTTATCCTCCAATCTTAATCATCGTATACCTGAAAGTTTATTTTCCTGGAGTGGAATAGTCACTGTCTGAAAGGCTTCTGTCTTGTTAGACAGCTCTTTCCTTTTTCTTCAGACTCCCCCTCACCCCCAACACACCTGCTGGTATTTCTGGTTTGCTGGCTTCTTTAGCTTTAAATCTGGCATATATTAGGGAGAAAGAAAACCCTTACAGCCCACGGTATGTTTTTCATTGGGCCCTGAGATCCCTGGGTCCTCTGCCCTCTCTAAAGCTTCCAGTCTGAAAAATAAATAAATAAATAAATAAATAAATAAATAAATAAATAAACCTTCCAGTCTTCCTATGTTTGTTTTACGTATGACGTCCACAGTATTTAGTTATACTTAGTGGGTGGGAGGAATAGAAAAACTTGTGTATACTCCATCTCCTTGCAAACAGAAGTTGAATAAAATTTATATTTAATTTAGACTGTATTGTTCAAGGTCGCCAACTGTTTTAAGTACTTTCACATGAGATAAATCTCTGAATGGCAAAAGATCAAGCAAGCAAAAAAAAAAAAAACTCCCAACCATTTTCTTGGTCACTCTCTATTTTGTTATTAAATATTTTAAGGATTCCAGTAAGATCACTTATATCATCTAAATGGCAATAGCTCACAATATGCTGAAAACAACACCTGAATGACAGTGTCATTATCCATCCTTTCTCTTTGCACAAATCCTTTTCCTGTCTCTGTATATTTTCCAAATTATGAATAAAATCTATTTCATCCGTGGGTAAAGTGTGGATGTCAGGGCCAATCCATTTATAAAATATTAATAAGTTATTTTCTAAACTTTAACAAATATTAATTTATGTTGTAATATTTTCTTCAACAACCAAGTGAATCTGACGTTCTCCATTGGCATGAACTCCTTCTTTAAAAACTCCTGTTTAGTTTGGAGGAAAAACAGGCTAAAACCAAGCAAAATTAGAGTTAAGTTGAAAAGAAAAATAGGTGATCTCGTGAAGGGGAAATGTTGTCAACTGTTTAGGGTGTTTAGTCAGAAAGTAAGAGAAGTTTTGGTGATAGGCATTGCTATGCAGAACAAACAGAAGAAAGCTCAATAACCTGCCAGGAGCTGAGAAGAGCAAAGAAAAATTTTCACACCTTTCTGATAAAACAGTGAGTTAATTAAATACAATCAATCTACTGGCAAATTAAAAAAAAAAAAGAATTGCAAAGATTGTATTAATGCAAGAGCTTTTCAGTAGTGAGTAGTCCTTTTCAATTGAAGAAAATGTAGAAAGCCAAGGAGACTTGGCTTGATCTTAGGGAGGGGAAGAGAGAGCTGATCAACCTCGGGTGACTTTGAATATTACATTCCAGTTTCCTGTTTTGTTTGTGTGTTCATTTTATTATATTATTTTATTTTATTTATTTATTCATGAGAGAAGCAAAGAGAGAGGCAGAGATACAGGCAGAGGGAGAAGCAGGCTCCATGCAGGGAGCCTGATGTGGGACTCGATCCCTGGACCCCAGGGTCACGACGTGAGCCAAAGGCAGTCACTCAACCACTGAGCCACCCAGGTGCCCCTGTTTGTATGGTTTTGACCATAGTTTCTTTATGACTAAAATGCGGGTGTCCTACAACACACTCATCCTGTAGTGTCTATTTCTTTTGTGCACATAGATTCACAGAAAGTTTTTCAGTAAACTCAATATTAAAAATACTGAGATGCGCTTTACATTATACCCAGGTAATTTTCTTGGCCAATAAATTCTGTGAAATGGTTATGAGATTGTATCAGAAACAACTGGATTTTAATAATAATAGCGTGGAGTGTTATGTTTATATAGTATCTTTCATTTTGGAATCTCAAATGATTTAAATATGCCTCATTAATCACCAAGGCATTCTTGGAGGGAGGGAGGAGGGTGTTTTAAGCATTATTATCAACAATTAAATAATACCATGGAGATCAATCTTATCTTTTACAATATAAAGGAAACATTTTTTTATCTTCAAAAGGCTTATAATGAACAAAAGAAAAAGACATTTAAATATAAATATGCCCCAAAACACACTGTCAAATATCGGTGGGATAATTAAACAAAATGAATTTGAGATTCATAGTGGAGAAATTACTCTCTTTAGAATATATTAGATTTTTGTGAAAACAGAGTCAGTAGTTTTAGGCCTCTAGGATATGATTAAGCACATTAGAACAGTGATTTAATTTATTATTGATTCAGGTGTACTTCCTGTTTCCCAGTGGTTCTGTTTTTGAAAAGTTTCTAAGAATTAAGTTTTTTATTAAAAAATAAAGACTAGGAAGATGTTATTAGCTGAATAATTCTTTTAAGGATAATTGACACTCATATGTTATATCTAATAGTATTAAATACTCTGAATTTATTCAGAAGATTTTTATATATTTTGAATTCTTAAAAGTGAGGCTACATCTGCACCTTAATAACATGGAAGCGAAGTTTAATTTTCTAAAAACCCTAAAATATTCCTAGAGAATAGTTTTTTAAAAAGGAGAATCTTGATTAGCAACACACTGCAATTAGTAAAACTGGTAAGGAAATCTGCATTTGCAATATATTTTTAAGGACACTGGGTAAACACAGTTGCATGATTTTAATATTAAGTCTATGATTCTTAAATTTGAATATTAGCTAAGTTATTTATCGGAGTTTACCTTTTTGTACTGTGTGAAAATATAATTGAATCTAGAAAATATTATAATATTGGGAAATTTTCAATTTTATTACAGAAGTTTAAAAAACAGAGCTTATTTAAATACATAGTAAACAAAACATAATTACCCAAATATATTCACCTAGATTTTTCTGAGATCTGAAGATAATTTGTATATAATGCCTATAACCATGAATTGCTCAAAAATAACATTTGGAAGTTTCATTGTAAAATATTAAGAATTCAAGGAATGTGACTTTTTTGGCTGCAGTTAAAATCTTCAAAACAGTGATATGCAACGTAGGATGCTATTGAGAAGTGTAAATGTAGAATCACAAACAAATGTAGCATAATATTTGTCTTATAAAATTCTAAAGAATCATTAATCCTCAGAAAAGTCAAAGGATTTTTTCAAAAGCAAACTATATTAAATATGATGCTACAGCACAATTTTCACTACAGTATACAGCGGAATTCTAATTTTCCATAAAAGTTTAGCTCATAAAAAGTACTCTACGTAAAAATGGACTTGCTCGTTTCCAATATAGACACTTATTGAGTATTTGTACCATAGCCATTGCTTTCGGTGAACACTTGTGTGTGTGTGTGTGTGTGTGTGTGTGCATATTAACACCAATTTTGCCGGAAGTAAGCAAGAATCATATTTTAAAACACAGGGCATGTTAAATGGAAGCATCTGTAGAAATACATTTGGACTTTCGTTGGGAATAGCAAGTCACTCAGGCTTCTTGGTTTTCCTCTTATAAAATAGATAATCTATTGTGCATGTCAAGTTGACAGACACATTAGGAACAATGTAGGACTCTTAAAAGTGGTTAAGGACTCCATTAATGCTGAGCGCCACATAATGCCTTTCAACCAGTAACTATTTTTTTCTCTCATCTCCTACTTAATAGTATTAATAATGATAATGACAAAATTAAGCGCATTTTCCTAATACATGCATACTCTTTACTTATCAATATTATGTTCATACAACTGTACTAATATGTTATAAACAAAAGTAGACATCTAAATTGATAAAATAAGGAAAAATGCGATGTTATTACAGGCACATATTTGTTCTGTTCAACTGATTCTATGTTTCATATGCTATTTTGGAGATAGGAGCTGAGCAGGATCTCTCTCTCTTTTTCCATCGAATAGAGTAAAAAGGATCTGGAAGTATACACGGCAATCTAGATAATGAGAGAACAAGGAAGGATTCGAAGGCAAGTATACTAGAGATGGCTTAGGTCTTGGAATGAGAAGCTTTTGTTCATTTTATCTAAATTTTCAAGAGTCAGGGGCCACCAGGTGACATGGATTGCGTTATTACTAGTCAGACACAGACATGAGGATTTCAGATAAGCAAAGATGACCGAGTCAAAATGTCAAGTGTAGAACTGCCAATATTTTCTCATCTAGGGAACTCGAGTAGTCACCTAGGTGAACATCACCACTGGGGGGCATTCAACATCGTTCTGCTCTAACGCAGGCACAGGTGGAAGAGAGACTAGGTCACTGACTCGGGGATCGGTACCCGGCGATGACTTTTGCCGTGCCAGTAATCTCCCCATATATTGTAAATGTTTAAATTCTGCACGATTTAGGAGACTAGTCATCATTTGTCTGATTGCATTTTGATTTATTCTGGAGTCTCATCAACAGTTTGTAAAATGGCTATACCATCTCAAAGAAAAAAAAATTACCAAAGCCTAAAGGCTTTCTTAGATTATATCCTCTTTGATTACCCAATGGAATATAAATGTTGCCAGTCAATTTCAGGTCCTGGGTTGGAAATTTCTGTGAACATTCCAATGATTTCAGGAGTTCATACCCAACTTTTCTAGTCACTTCGATAATTGATTTTTCTTTGCCGATAATCTATGAAGTTATATTCCTGAAAAAGATCACAACTGAAACTTTAATGGAAGCTAACTTTAACACTGCTCTTACATTGGAAAATAACACCTTAAATGTCAAAGAGGAGATTATCCAGTCAAAATGAATTAGAAAGCTTAAATGACGTAGAGTTACACATCCTTTTGGAATAAGTTGTTAGCAGTGGAAAGCAGGTACACAGAGCAGAAATTTTTCAAAATAAAAATAGTACTCAAGTATTATAGATGTAAATGTGAGATGGCCCAGCACCTTAGGATCAATGGAAAAAACAAACAAAAAAACACAACCACAAATTGTTATGGGAAGGAATAGATAATGAGCCATACATTAGCTGGATAGTAACTTGGTTTCTTCTTCTGTTGATTGTGTGAGTTTAAGACAAGTTTAGGAAAAGTATTTAAGATAATGATTGCTAAGGGGCACCTGGGTGGCTCCATCTGTTCAGCATCTCACTCTTGGTTTTGGCTCAGTGATCTCAGGGGTCTTGAGATCAAGGTCTGCGTGAGGCTCCATGCTCAGCAGGGAGTCTGCTTAAAAAGTCTCTACTTTGGCCCCTTCCTTCACTTGCACTCTCTTTCTCTCTCTCTTTAAAATAAATAAATCTTTTTTAAAAAAGATAACAATTGCTAAGATAAAAAGGACAAATAATCAGAGAAGTCAGCAGTGCCTAACTAGGGAGATGCTGTGTAAATTCGATCAAGTTCGGCTATGACCTAACAAAGTGGGTAACACGTAGTGGAAGAGAACAGATCGGACGGTCCACTAAACAGAGCTAAATACTTAAATCTAGAACTTTAACTTTTGCTGATTCATACATTTGGGTCCTTCACATGTCAGGGAAAATTCCTGCTCCTTTCAGAAGCCCCGCCTGACCAGTCTAGTTCAATGATTGTCCCCTCATCCACACGGGGCTAATAACTATTGTGCCTGCTTTTCATGAGTGTTTGATTTTACAGCTCACTATTTACTGTCTTATCCTACTTTCATTTGAAGCTTCAGGAATGCAGCTTATATGTCTTATATGGTGTTTTGCCCTGCATAGTGATTAACTTCTGATGAGGTGCTCAACAAATATTTATGAAAGGAATATATCAAATTACAGTGCATATGTAACTGCAGGTTTGAATGCCTTGTCTGTGGTTGCAGCACGTCTCATGAAGGTAAGGGACAAAGCTGCATGGCTGCAAGCAAACGTCTACATCCTCTGGAGATTATTTTTAATGCATATCTGTGTTACCCATATATTCTTGGCCTAGCAGTCAGAGAGCAGATGGACATCTAGTGACCACCCTGTGGAACCAGACATCCCGGATTCAAATCCTAGGTCTTCCACAGTCAGATTAGGGATCCGGGGCTGGTCACTTATTACAACCTGTTTTTCAGAGGTGATAACAATTCCTAAGGCCATATAGTTGCTACATGATTAAAAAAATGATTATATATAAATAACCTTCTGACTGTATATACAAAGCAAGCATTCGATAAATATTAGCCATGATTATCTGAACCACTGTCAATCAAAAATTTCTCTGCCCCTTGATGTTCAGAGTCTTGGCTACCAGGATGTTTCATCATCCTGAGTGCTGTTTCATCATCCACCCCCCTGTGTGGTGAGGAAGTTATAGATTCCTGAGGAGAGCATTTTTTTATGGCAGTGAGTCTGCAGTGAAAGTGTTTTATGAGTCCCCAATGCTGAAATATGTGTATTTCTAATTCTTCAAAGGCCTTTTGCTGAGAAACCACAAAACCTTATTCACAGACATGGCATTTTCTGGGGCTAGATCTTATTCAGCGTGAATCATGAGAAACTACTTTCTGGAAATTCCTGTCCTGCATCAAATTCATAAGAAAAAGAGCCCCATTTGTGGAATGGTGCCTTTTAGATGTATGTTTCACATTATCCTCCCACATGTATTACTTAAAAGCTGCTACAATTACTTTAACTAGATGATATATCAGTGATAGTATACGTTTCATAGTTTAGGATCTTGCCTCATAAGCTATCCTTCCATATGTCGTCATACAGAAATGGGAAATTAGAAATGCAGCAGCACTGTCATTCAATTTCTATAACCAATATTTTAAACCAGCGAAACTATTAATCTTGATTCTACTTTCGTCTTTTCATGGTGAACTGTTTTAGTTGGGAAAATTGGGGGTGCAAGGGAAAGAAACCAATTGTAATTAGTTCCATCAAAAGGGCCGTTATAATGAGACTATAGAGACATCTCACAGATTTTACATGGAAACGTACTAATCTCAGGAATTACTGAAACTATGAACAGGAAATTGGGAATGCAATCTTTATTTTCTTCTGCACATGTCTTCATGCTGCTTCGGGTTGAAAGGCTTTCTCTGATACACAGTTTACATGAACACAAGGATCTTAAAATTTAATACAAGGTCATTATTTACCATCCTTTTAACCATTTTTTCGCTAGTGTGCACTGGCTACCTTACATTCACAGCATAAAAAAATTCAAGAAGGATCTTAACATATCAACTATTTACTAATTGCAGATAACCAAGTTTTAATCTCATTAACACTAACAAGCATCACTAAATCACAAAGAACTTGCAACGATATGTAAATGTATATGTGTGTGTACAAATATACACATACGACTATCTAAACATGAAAATAGAGACTTTGAACATGACAACTGAGGAAATTGTACTAAGTAATGTATCTCCAAAATTCAAAATGAAAAATTTCTGGACAGTGTGAGAATATTAATTAAAACAGTTTCACCTGGTAGAAAATACTTTTAAAACAGTGGCTGTAAGATTAATGAGGAAATTATCCATACGTTACTTTTTTCTTTTCAGGACTGAGTGTAAAACTTAAGGTTTTAAATGCTAGTCTCAGAGATAAACTCTAGCTTTGTTAAACATCAGCAAGAAGAAAAAAAAATTGGCAGAAACAATAATATTAGAAAATTAAACTACATCCACCCATAAGGACATACAATTTTGAGCAGGATACATTATGAGGTTTGAATCCTCGTGGATTCAAATACAGTTTTAGAGAAGACCGATGTGATCTAAATGTAAAAGATGACATAGAATTGGGATCAAGAAAGATATGCGACTGTCTATAACTTGTACTTAAACTTCACAGGTTCTGCTTTCTGGCCTGTTTGTTAGTGTCCGTTTTCCAAACTAAAACTTATAGGTTAGGGTTTTGCAAGATCTCCTAGACTGTCATTCAAGGGGCCTCCTATGTTCACTTATTTATTGTTCAGTCTAAGGTTTAATATAAATGTGGTTCAATCATTATCAAAAGGAGAGGAGATGTAAAAAGTAAGAATGATTTTTTTTTTTTTTTTTTTTTTTACTGAATCAACCTTAGACATCCCAGAAGTTCTGGAATCAGTTACGATGATTACTAATCATTATCATCATCAACAATGATGTGATTTAAACAGCATGACCTGTAAATACAAGTGGAAGAACCAAAAACAACAACAAAAACAAACAAACAAACAAAAAGGCATGACTTAATGAATGGTTTTCTTAAAAATTAGAATTTAATAGAATTGGTTAAGAAATACAAAAATCTAAATAAATAGTAATCACTAAATAAATTCGTAGAATGAATACTATTTACCTCTTCCTGATAAATAATCAGGACCACATGATGTTTATCATATCTTCAAAGAAGAGAAAATGTGCAGTTTTTTCCTAACAAATTTAATGAGGCTGGTATAATATTAATTCTAAATTCAAAGAGAGTACAAGAAAATAAAATGATAAATTATTCTTTCCAATGAACATGTGCAAACATCTCCAAACAAATCACATTTAGAGTGTATTAAAACATTGAATTGTTAACACGATGTCCCTAGAATCCAAGGTTGATTCACTTCAGGAAATCTATCCATGTATACCAACACATTAAAGTAAAAACAGAGAGAAACTTATATGATTCCCTTAATAGATCCAGAAAGTTATTTAATAATATTTGGGAAATGATATTAGTAGGAACTCTTACTATTTAAACTTTTGTCCTCAGCCCCAAAGCTGGGAACAATATTCTCTAAGCAGTCTCACCGTTTAGAGCAAGACAAGATGTGAGAGGATTTAGTCACATCATACACGTGGAGCTGAGTCCTCCTAGCCCAAAGGGGACTCCCAGGGCTTTCCTTTCTCTTACGGTAGCTGTCATAAGCATGGCAAATTCAACTTAAATTTTAGTCATTTAAAAACAAAATAAAACAAATAAATAAATAATAATAAAAATAAAATAAAATAAAATAAAATAAAATAAAATAAAATAAAATAAAATAAAATAAAATAAAAACAAAATAAAATAAAATGTGAAGTTCTGTGTTTCAGTCCTACCAGGTGCACTTCAATTTCAAGTGCCTGGTATGTCCTGTGGCTAGTGGCAGGCACACTGGACAGCACAAAGAACATTTCCACTCTATCAGAAAGCTCTAGTAAAAAGCATTACTCTAGAGTGTGAAGAGAAGCAGATATACTCGATAAAGAGAATTTCTCTGAAGAGACGTGCTGGAGTGATGGGCAACCCTTCTCCTACTCTCCCATATTTATACAACTTGGGATGTTGGTGCTTTTTGTCATCATCACAAGCAAGAAGTGAGTCCTTACAATAAAGCACTGACAGATGGTTTTCAGGAGAAAAGACTACCCTCATACTTCTGGTGTCAGCCACTCAGAAGGATATTTCAGGGTCCTGGAAGCACATCGCTCTCAAACACCTCGTGGAAAACAAGTCTCAGTTCAGTCCGATGGTCAGTTGAACCCATGGACAATAACTGTACACAGGTATCTGCAAAATATTTTATCTAAGATTTCCCAGCTACATGAATGTGACTTTTAGAAAGATGCCGAAACTGTCAGGAGTCAAATGTCCCTACACCACGAGCTTGAAAAACCAGCCAAAGGAACTCCAAGAAGAGAAGGGTTTAGTGTCTGACCATGCAGTCTTATCTAAAGGAAGCGGGTTCTGGGTTACATGGGCATGGGTCAAGAAAGAATTTTCCAGTCCTAGACGTCCCTTCCTTTCCTGTCGCCTCTGCACCAAACCCTACATAGCCAGAGGTTGCATGCTGAGTTGGGAGAGCTGATATGCAAGAACACAATATAAAACTTCCAAGTAAGATGGTGCACCAGGCCTTTGCAATGTGGGCAGAGCTGTCTCATGTCAGAGGAAAGGAGCATATCTTTGGAATTTGTCTCTCAGAAGGGGAATGGGTGTGTGTGTCCATTTTTGTAATTAATATAATCATGGAAGGCATCTTTCTGTAATTTGTATAGAACCTCCATTTATGATAGCCCCAGCCCCAGCCCCAGCAAGAGGCAGAAATAGTAAATTCACTATTAAATTAAGCTTTTTAATATTAGAAATGTTAATCAACATCCTCTCTTTTCCCATGTCTCTATGTCTAATCCACCTTAGTATAGATGTGAGCCTCATTAAGATGAAGAAACCCTTCTCGTGACATGGCATTACTGTTAAAAATTATAGCAATTAAGGCTATTATTATTATAAAAATAAATATTTATTTGGCAGTGGAACAGAATTGAAAGCTCTCATATAGGCTAAGAACTCTAAAGAGATTTAGCAGACGGTATTGGAAAGAGTACAAAGGAAGAGTCACTAAACAGAATTTGAATCCTTGAATACGGTTTAGCAAGTGACCCCTGTTATTAGCTCCAGGGGAGGAGTTTCAGGGCCCCAAGCATAGCAAATAGCATAATAATTACTAATAAATGAGCAGTAGCCCCCTCCACCGATGTCTAGCGACTCTGTGGTTTGCAGGTGTCAAGTTTCCAGGAAGTTGGACCTCAAATGGCCACTGGATGGAACAGCACTTTACTCACATAAAGAAGAGCCAGAGGAGAATCAGCTCCAAGGGCAGCTCAGTCCACCGAGGCCATGGGGCGCCTCCCACAGCCGCACGATGTCCTCATGCGCCCTTCCCTGATGGGGATGCCTAAAGCAGTGGGGTCGCAGGTGCCACATAGTGCGCACACTTAAGGAGAACGAAGAAGCAGATGTCAAGACTAGGGGAGATAAAGACATTCCCAAGGAGATGTGCTCTCACAGGCTGGGAGGTGTTTTTATCTCTTTGAAAGGAAACATTTACATCCCAAAATGCATTCATCCCATGTCACTAAGCAGGGGTACAGAGTCTGTGTTCATGTAACTCCCTTTCCCAGAAAATATCTGTCTGAAAAAAATATATATATATAAACATAAATTAACATCTGATTAGGTAGTCAAAGCTTACAAAATTTAAACTTTTATGAAGGAAATATGAGATATCCAAAATAAGATGTGGAAAGCACAATGTATAAATAATGAAAGTTTAATAAGTTTAATATGATGATTGTGATATGATTACATGTTCTATACAGATAAAAAAGTGAGAATGTGAACCTAAGGCTTGAAAATATATGTTAAAACATAACAATATAGGCTTGGCATTAGCAAACAGCATATTAAAATACCCAAGGAAAAAAAATAAATAAAAAAATAAAATACCCAAGAAAGAAAATAATATTTAGTAAAATTGGCAAAGGATTTGAATAGGCAGTGGGAGACCTAAATAATTTTGCAAAGAATCCTCAATGCTGTGGTATAAATAGATTCTTTAATATTCATCAACTTGGAACAAATATTAAAGGTAAATATTTAGAATATGTAAAAATGAGTTGATTACATACACATGTATATACTTTTTTGTTTGAAAAAATTATTATTAAAATGAAATAACAAAGTTTTTTATGACTAAGAATATTGCAGGATATGCATTCTTATTCTTTGCGACAGAATAAATAAATGCATTATTTTGGAAAGCACTTGAAAAATTAGTATATTTAATGTCAAAAATTCATATATTTTCACTAAATCAGCTTTGGATATCTTTTGTTTTTTTTTAAGATTTTATTTATTTACTTGAGAGAGAGAGAGAGAGCAAGAGCAAGAGCGGGGGGGGGGGGGGGGTGCGGGGGCGGGGGAGAAGCAGCCTTCTTGCTGAGCAGAGAGCCCAACACGGGGCTGGATCCCAGGACCCTGGAGTCATGACCTGAGCCAGAGGCAGGTGCTTAACCGACTGAGCCCCCAGGTGCCCCAGCTTTGGATTTCCTATGAAGTAACTCCAAGTGGTAAGAAAACGCAGTAATTATTGACAGCTCTATCAATATGTTATATGTAATTAAAACTTCGAAGTAATATATTCGTTAATAAAAAGAATACACCTTATGTGACGGCCTAGCCACCCTGTAGAAAACTACTCCTTAAAGATTGAACATATAGGTAATTGTCACATTGAAAAAAATATTGATATTTTGTTAAACACCAAACCTGAATGTGAAATGATAACTTTCACAAATCTTGTAGAGTTAATTTAAAAAGTTTCGGTAAAGGGGCACCTGGGTGGCTCAGTTGGCTAATTGTCTGCCTTCAGCTCAGGTCATGACCTCGGGGTTCTGTGATCAAGTTCGGGTCAGGCTCCCTGCACGGTGGGGAGTCTGCTTCTCTCTGCCCCTACCCGCCAACCTCGTGCCCCTCTCAAATAAATAAATAAAATCTTTTAAAAATAAGTTTTAGTTAAAATTTTTTTCCTCAGTGTATGTAATTGAATTGTGATGAGCTCTTCTTAAAGATGTTAAATTGGTTCTGTGTGCTAACATGAAAAATATTTAATACCTTTTTATTTTATTTTATTTTATTTAAAAATATTTATTTATGATAGTCACACACACAGAGAGAGAGAGAGGCAGAGACATAGGCAGAGGGAGAAGCAGGCTCCATGCACCGGGAGCCCGATGTGGGATTTGATCCGGGCTCTCCAGGATTGCGCCCTGGGCCAAAGGCAGGCGCCAAACCACTGCGCCACACAGGGATCCCTTTAATACCTTTTTAATTTGTAATTTCTCAGTGTCATATTAATCTCAATTGTGTATCTCTAGAAGAGATATAATTGACACTTTAATATCTATCCTTTTTTTAATATCTATCTTTAATAGAAGTATTTTTCTCTAAGAGCATCTTGAGAAACAAATGTATTTAAAATAAAGTTAGAGGAAAAAAAAGTAAAAAATAAGGGAAAAAATGGAATGAAATAGACCAAAAAATACGCACATTATTTCTCTTTTAAGGACTCTACTGATTGCTCTAAGACTCTTCAATTCTAGCAGTTACTCAACTTTACACTATTACCTACGGTGTCATCTTTCTCACTAATGTCTTTTAAAAATAAGAAATTACTTCATTTGTTAATACTATTCCCCCAAATAAATACCCAGGTAATTTGTGGTATTGCAACAAAAGGAAACTCCAGTGAGAATTGCTTCTGTAACATATTTAACTATAGTTATTCTTTTAATTGTTATTTAACTGTTATAAGGAGGACAAATATCTGATTTTTATTTTCTATTTTCTGTATGATATAGCTTGCTTATTAACTTTTCATTTTATTTTACTCTTAATAGATCTAAGCAGAATTGGAAGGAAATTCATAAACTTTAATAATGATAAACTTTATAATGGAAACAGTATCATTGAATTATTTCAAAATACAAATTGCTTATTTACAAATTTGGGACTTATTTGCACTGGTGCCTTTACTAGAGAAAAAACACAATCACAAACCTTGCCTTAACATTTATATCTATGAGAAACCATTGACCTTCAGTTAGTACTATTAAAATTTTTTAAATAATAATTTTATTCAACTGAATGGTTCTGGAGAGAATCTGTTTTAAAAGGATGATATTATCTTAATTAAAAGTGCATTTATGTGTGAAAGCATAAGGTCAAAAGCATTTCTGTTTTACAGATTATCCAGAAGCATGAACAAAACTTGTAAGTTATTCAATCATAATTATACTTCTAAATAGCTGTTTTACTTTGTCTGCGAGGCTTCAGCTCCTATTTTCAAATTAATGAAGGCCATACTGCCAAAGCATTTTTAACTGATCTAAGTGCAAATAGCTCATTTTTTAAAATGTGCATCTCTATTTAAATTTTGTAAATTAATTTTTCAAAACTTATAACTTATAAACAAGAATCTACTAAATTATATACAAAGAGTTTTTAAGAGTTTATAAGATAGGTACATAAGTGATTTAGAAGACACCCTCACTACTCACTCATTTCTCACCAAATTCTCAATGACGTCATCAAATGTTAGAAGTGTAGTTTGTTTTAATTAACTGATTTATAGTTGATAGTACAATTAACCAGTTAATAGTTTACATATTGATTTCCCTGAATTGCATTAAGTATAGTGCAGAATATATATTTATTTTATTTATTTAATGCAAAAAAGATGGTTTAATTAAAGCATAGGACAGGACCCATGAACAGGAAGAGCTGCCCAGAAAATATTTAAAAAAAACCAAAAAACCACAAATCGATATCAACATGAAGCCAATGTCTTCTTTTCTTTTTCTTTTTTCTCTAAGGTTATTTATTTATTTATTTATTTATTTATTTATTTTATTTATTTATTCGTGAGAGACACACAGCAAGAGAGGCAGAGACACAGGCAGAGGGAGAAGCAGGCTCCATGCAGGGAGACAATGTGAGACTCGATTCCGGGACCCCGGGGTCACCCTCTGGTTCCAAGGCAGATGCTCAACCACTGAGCCACCAGGTGCCCCGAGGCCAGTGTCTCCTTTAAAACATGAAGTTTATACGTGAATTCAACTAAGAAGCAGATTTGATCTGATTAAGGAATTCACATGACATCATTATCAAATTTCCTCCTCTTCAAAACATAGTGAGGTCTTTTAAATGCATGAAGGTTGTCCACTCATTTCTGTTTGTCCACTCATTTCCCATTTTTTGATTTCCTGCTTATCATACCATGTGTTCTTGTGAATAAAAATTCAGTGAAGAAGACTGGGGGGAAAAGGCCCTTAAAGGGTGCTAAGCCATGAGACCCTTTCTCTGTCACTTCTGTGTCTGGCATGACTCTCAGAGGATACCTGGCTCATGCCCGGCGTAGAGTGAGAAGCAAAAAAATGAGGTGGGAAGGTGACTCCATGACGATTTTTACTTAATTTATGTATTCACTGTCTAATCATTCATTCATTCTGACAATTAGTCATCATCCCATAATTACATAATTAGTATATAAAGCTGAATAACACCATCTTTGATGTCTGGTACCTCACAACGTAGCATAAAAAACAGTCAAGCAGAAACAATTACAATAAAATCATGATGAATCCTATAATGAAGTTTGTTTTAAATGTTAACGAGAACAACGAAAAGGGACCTATTATATGGCAAAAAAGGATCCGAGGTTTCCATATTAAAGAACGATCTGGGCCTTAAAGACCCTGTAATCCAAGAACATGTGAGAAGACCATTCTATAAAGACAAAGAGGGAATCTTCAATTTTTGCCTTCATTAATTTTTAATACAAATGCTAGTTTCCAGAATTTCAGAAAAAAATACAGTATTTCTCATATCCATTCATTCAAATAATATTTGTTATATCAGCAAGGACGGTGATAGAAACTTCAAAAATATTGCTAGCATAGCAAGCCAAAAATCATTTCAACACAGTCAGACCATTATTTTAAATAATTTTGAAAAACATTTCACCTTCAGCTCTGAATAATGTTAAGTCCATTGAAATCTGTATTGGAGGCCTCCAGAGGATCAATCAAAAGGATATGTATTTATATAGATATTTCTATATCTCTATCTCTATCTCTATTTCGAGCTCTCCATCTACATATAAGTATGAGTTATTTTAAAATTCAATGTAAGAATTGGCTCATGGGATTACAAAGGATGGGAAGTCCCATCTGCTTTCTTACAGACCTAGGAGACCTAGGAAAGCTGGCTGTGTGTCCTAGCCTAAGTCCAAAGGCTTGAAACCTGGCACAGCTGGTGGTGTAGGTTCTAGTCCAAAAGCCTGAGAACTAGGAACTCTGGTGGTATAGGTTCTAGTCCAAGGACAAGAGAAGATAGATGTTGGGCTCAAGAGTCAAATACAGAGAGAGAGGTAATGTTCCCTTTGCCATCATTTCTGTTCATCCGCTCAACAGACTGGACGGTGCCCACCAAGGTTAGAGGGGGCCATCGGTTTTACTCAGCTGGCTGATTTAAATGTTCATTTCTTCCAGAAACACACTCACAAGTATATTAAGAAATCTTTAACCAACTACCTGGGCTCCCCTTGATCTAGTCACATTGACAGAAAACTAACCACTGTATAACCTTTTAAAAAAAAAAAAAATGATGGTTGACTTTGTGATAAGAGGCATCTCCAAACTTTTTAATTTTTTTTCAAATTCTAAGTGAAACATTAAAATTAAATAAAAAATGATCTCAATATTTCTAGCTAAATTTAGCAATTATCTCACTGAACGAGTAACTCATGGGGTAGCTAACTTCTCAAACCAAAAATGTTTCTGCTCAAAAGACATCCAACGAGCTTCATTTAACCTCTGAATCCAAATGATCAATTTTTGGCTTGTGTAGTAAGGAGGAAAACCATGAAAACTATGTGAATATAATGAATAATGAATGCCTTCTGCTAAGAATTAAGCAGAATGGAAAAGAACAGAGAAGTGTAAATATCTAACATTAGAGAAAGTCACATCAACATAGGTCTTTATTCTTTGATAAAAGTTCATCTTAATCAATGAATTTTTAGTACAGATTTGGGAAAAAATGCATGTATGTCATTTCTAATGGACATGCACAGAGAAATGTTAAATGCAGTCCAGGGTGAGTGAGAGAGAAATATAAATGTTTCTTAAATTTATTTCTATGAGGAAACTGAGATGGACAATAAAATGTTTCATAATGCATTTCCCTTTGTAAATGTCCAAAATTTTAGGTTATTTTTATCTCAATTTTATTTTAAGTGGCGAAATGTGTTATTTTATTTTTAATTTATTTTCTATTCATTTTTTATTCAAGATTTTGTTTAAATTCCAGTTGGTTAGAACATAGCGCGATGTTGGTTTCAGCTGTAGTATTTTGTGATTCACCACTTGCATACAACACCCAGTGCTCATCACACGTGCCATCCTTAAGACCCGTCACCATTTAACCCATCCTCCCGCCCCCCACCTCCCGTCCAGCAACCTTCAGTCTTTCTCTATTGTTAAGAGTGCCTTCATGGTCTGCCTCAGTCTTTTTACTCCCCCATGTTCACCTGTTTCATTTCTTAAATTCCACATTTGAGTGAAATCGTGTGGTATCTGTCTTTCTCTGGTTGACGTATTTTGCTTAGCACAATACTCTCAAGCTCCAACCATGTCATGGCAAATGGCAAGATTTCATCCTTTTGTATGGCTGGGTAATACTCCATTGTGTGTATAGACCACGTCTCTTTATCTGTTTATCAGTGAATGCGTCTTGGGGTCTTTCTATAGTTTGCCCATTGCTGGTGATGGTCCTACAAACATCGGGTGCACGTGTCCCTTCAAGTCAGTAGTTTTGTATCCTTTGTGTAAATAGCTAGTATTGCTGTTGCAATTCCTGGGTCATAGGAGGGCAGCTCTATTCTCCACTCTCTGAGGACCCTCCACACTGGTTTCCAGAGTGGTTGCACCCCTGTGCGTTCCCACCGACAGTACATGAGGGCTTCCCTCTCTCTGCATCCTCGCCAACACCTATAATTTCCTGTGTTGTTGATTTTAGGCATTCTGACAGGTGTGAACTGATAGTTCATCGTAGTTTTGATTTGTATTTCCCTGAGGATCAGTGATGTCGAGCATCTTTTCACGTGTCTGTTAGCCTCCTGGAGGTCTTCTTTGGAAAAATGTTTATTCATGTCTTCTGCCCATGTCTTCTGGATTATTTGCTTTATGGGTGTTGAGTTTGGTAAATTTATTATTATTATTATTATTATTATTATTATTATTATTTGACAGGGAGAGAGAGAGCACAAGCAGGGGGAGCAGCAGACAGAGAGAGAGAGGGAGAAGTAGACTCTCTGCTGAGCTGGGAGCCCCACTTGGGGCTCGATCCCAGGTCGCTTACCCGACTGAGCCACCCAAGCACTCCAAGTTTGATAAGTTCTTTATAGGTCTTGGAAACTAGCCCTTGATCTGATACATCATTTTCAATTATCTTCTCCTATTCTGTAGGACTGTTTCTTTTGCTGTACAGAAGCTTCTTATCTTGATGAAGTCCCAATAATTCATTTTTGCTTTCGTTTCCTTTGCCTTCACAGATATCTTGCAAGAAGTTGCTGTGGCCAAGTTCAAAAAGGGTATTGCCTGTGTTCTCTTCTAGGATTTTGTTGGATTCTTCTCTAACATTTAGATCTTTCATCCATTTTGAGTTTATCTTTGTGTCTGGTGTATGAGAGTGGTCTAGTTTCATTCTTCTGCACGTGGCTGTCCAATTTGCCCAGCACCATTTATTGAAGAGACTGTCTTTTTTTCCAGGGGATAGTCTTTCCTACTTTGTTGAATATTAGTTGACCATAGAGTTGAGGGTCCACTTCTGGGTTGTCTATTCTGTTCCATTGATCTATTTGTCTGTTTTTGTGCCAGTACCACACTGTCTTGATGACCACAGCTTTGTAATAGAGCTTGAAGTCAGGAATTGTGATGTCACTGTCTTTGCTTTCCTTTTTCCATGGTTGCTTCAGCTATTTGGTATCTTTTGTGGTTCCAGACAAACATTATGATTATTTGTTCTAATTCTGTGAAAAATGTTGGTGATATTTTGATAGGGATTGCATTAAGTGTGTAGATTGCTTTGGGTGGTCATATACATATTTTACCAATATTTGTTCTCCCAACCCATGAGCATATGGGATGTTTTTCCATTTCCTTCCTTCCAATCTCTTTCATCAGTGTTCCATATAATAATAGTTTGCAGGGATCCCTGGGTGGCACAGCAGTTTGGCGACTGCCTTTGGCCCAGGGCGTGATCCTGGAGACCTGAGATCGAATCCCAAGTTGGGCTCCCAGTGCATGGAGCCTGCTTCTCCCTCTGCCTCTCTCTCTCTCTGTGACTATCATATAAATAAAAATTAAAAAAAAAATAATAGTTTGCAGAGTAAAGATATTTATGTCTTTGGTTAGGTTTATTCCTAGGTAGCTTATGATTTTGGTGTAATTGTAAATAGGATGGATCCCTTGATTTCTCTTTCTCCTGTTTTGATATTGGTGTATAGAAATACAACAGATTTCTGTTCATTGATTTTGTATCCTGCAACTTTACAGAATTTGTGTATCAATTCCAGCAACTTTTTGGTGGTCTTTTGGGTTTTCTGTATGGAGTATCATGCTGTCTGCAAAGAGGGAGAGTGACTTCTTCCTTGTTGAATTGGAAAACTTTTGGTTGTCTGATTGCTGAGGCGAGGACTTCCAGTTCTATGTTAAGGAACGGTGGTGAGAGTGGACATCTTGCCTTGTTCCTCACCTGAGAGGAAAAGTTCTCAGTTTTTCCTTATTGAGGATTTCATTACCTGTGGGTCTTTCCTACGTGGCCTTTATGCTATTGAGATACAGTCCCTCTATCCCTATTTTGTTGAGGGTCTTTATGAAGCATGGTTGCTGTACTTTGTCAAATGCTTTTCCTGCGTCTATTAAGAGGATCATGTGGCTCTTATCCTTTCTTTTATTAATATGATGTATCATGTTCACTGATTTGCAGATATTGAATTGCCCTACAGCCCAGAAATAAATCCCACCTGATCACGGTGAATGATTATTTTAATGTCCCTCTGGATTTGGTTTGCTAGAATTTTGGTGAGAATTTTTGCATCCATGTTCATCAGGGATATTGGCCTGTAGTTCTCTTTTTATACTGGGGTCTTTGGTTTTGGGATCAAGGTAATGCTGGCCTCATAGAATGAATCTGGACATTTTCTTTCCATTTCTATTTCTTGGAACAGTTTGAGAAAAATAGGTATTAACTCTTCTTTCAGTGTTTGATAGAATTCCCCTGGGAAGCCCTCTGGCCTGGACTTTTATTTATTGGGAGATTTTTTTTATTACTGATTCAGTTTCCTTGCTGGTTATTGGTGTGTTTCTATTTCTTCCTGTTTCAGTTTTGTTAGTTTATATGTTTCTAGGAATTTGTCCATTTTTTCCGAATTGCCCAATTTGCTGGCATGTAATTTTTCATAGTATTCTCTTATGATTGTTTGTATTTCTGTGGTGTTGGTTGTGATATCTCCTCTCTTATTTGTGATTGTATTTATTTGGGTCCTTTCTCTTTCCTTTTTGATAAATCTGGCTATGGGTTTATCAAATTTATTAATTCTTTCAAAGAACTAACTCCCAGTATTATTGATCTATTCTACTGGTTTTTTGTTTCTATATCATTTATTTCTGTTCTAATCTTTATTATTCATCTCTTCTGCTGGCTTTAGGCTTCATCTGTTGTTCTTTTTCTAGCTCCTTTCAGTGTGAGGCTCAGTTGCATATTTGAGATTTTTCTTGCTTCTTGGTAGGACTGTGTTGCTATATATTTCCCTCTTATCACTACTTTTGCTGCATCCCAAAGGTTTTGGATCATGATGTTTTCATTATCATTTGCTTCCATGTATTTTTATTTTTTTATTTTTTCTTTGGTTTCCTGGTTGACCCATTCATTGTTTAGTAGCATGGTGTTTAGCCCCCATGTATTTGTGGTCTTTCTAAATGTTTTCTTGCAGTTGACTTTAAGTTTCCTAGTGTTGTGATCAGAAAATATGCATGGTATGATCTCAGTTTTTTGTCCTTCTTGAGACCCGATTTGTGACCCAGTATGTGATCTGCTCTGGAGAACGTCCCACGTGCACTTGAAAAGAATGTGTGTTCTGCTGTTTAGGATGAAATGTTCTGAATAGATCTGTGAAGTCCATCTGGTCCAGTGTGTCATCCAAAGTCATTATTTCCTGGTTGATTTTCTTAGATGATCTCTCCATCGCTGTAAGTGGGATATTAAATGTGACTACAATTATTGTATTATTATTATCAATGACTTCCTTCATGTTTGCTGTTAATTGATTTATATATTTAGATGTTCCCAAATTGGAGGCATAAATATTCACAATTGTTAGATCTTCTTGTCAGATAGTCTCTTTTATTAATGATACAGGGCTCTGCTTCATTTTCTTTTTTTTTTTTTATATAGCCTTTAGTTTAAACTCTAGTTTGGTCCTTACAAGTGTGATTACTTCGGCTTTCTTTTGATGTCTGTAAGCACGATGAATGGTTCTCCAGTCCCTCACTTCCAATCTGGAGGTATCTTTAGGTCTAAAATAAGTCTCTTATAGGCATCATATAGATGGGCCTTGTTTTTTTTTTTTATCCATTCTGATACCCTACGTCTTTGCACTGGAGCATTTAGTCCATTTACATTCAAAGTAATTATTGATAGATGTGAATTTAGTGCCATTTTATTACCTGTTTTTGTCATTGTTTCTGGAGATTTTTTTTCTGTTCCTTTCTAGTCTTTGTCAGTTTTGGTTTCTCTCCCACTCAGAGATTCTCCTTTAATATTCCTTATAGGTCTTGTGTAGTGGTCACTAACTCCTTTAGCTTCTGTTTGTTTGGGAAACTCCTTTTTAAAAAGATTTTATGTATTTATTTGAGAGAGAGAGCACACATGAGCCGGAGGAGGGGCAGAAGGACAATCAGACTCCCCGCTGAGCACAGGGCCCAGTCCAGGACCCCACAGGGCCTGAGCTGAAGTCAGATGTTTAAGAGATTGAGTCACCCAGGTACCCAATCAAAAACTCTTTATCTCTCCTATTCTGAAGGACAGCCTTGCTGGATGGAGTATTCTTGGCTGCAGCTTTTTCCCATTCAGGACTTTGAATACATCCTGTCACTTTCTTCTAGCCTGTCAAGTTTCTGTGGAGAGATCTAATCTAACCTTATTTATCTTCCCTTTTAAGCTAGGGACTTCTTTTCTCTTGCTGCTTTTAGGATTTTTTTCTTTGTATTTTGCAAATTTAACTATGTGTCTTAGTGTTTGCCTGCTTTTGTTGATTTTGATGAGAGTCCTCTGTGCCTCCTGAATTTGGATATATTTCCTTCCCCAGATTAGAGAACTTTTCAGCTATAATTTCCTCAAATAAACCTGCCCCCTTTTCCCTCTCTTCTTCCTCTGGGACTTCTGTGAAACACAAACGTTATTACACTTTATGGAGTCACTGAGTTCTCTAAGTCTACATTTATGACCTAATATTTTTCTTTCCTCCTTTTTTTTCAGTTTCATTATTTTCTATAATTTTATCTTCTCTATCACTTATTCATTCCTCTGTAATGTGTTCATGACATCCAGTTGGTTTCACATCTGGGTTATAGCATTTTTTTTTTTTTTTAATTTTGGCCTGACTCATTTTCAGGTCTTTTATCTCTCTGGTAAGGGACTCCCTGGAGTCTTCTATGTTTTTCTCAAGCCCAGCTAGTATCCTCATGATTGCTGCTTTACATTCTGGATCAAGCTTATTATTTATATCTGATTCTATTAGATCCCTGGTTGTTGACCTTTTCTTATTCTTTCTTTTGGATGAATTCCTCCATTTTGACATTTTGTCTAGGTCTCCGTCTTCTTCTCTGTGTTAGGAAGGCCTGTTGCATTTCCTGCTCCTGACAGTAATGGCTTTATAGAGAGGTCATATGCTGTCCAGGGCCTGGCACTTCAGGAAGAGTCTCTGGTGTATGGTGTGTTCACTCTACGGCTGTGTTTTGGCTGCTCTTTCCCTCAGCCCTGTCCTCTGCAGAGTTTTTCCTTGCCTGCGGTGGAGTGGAGAGTTTTTGGACCTCGGTCAGAGTGTGGTGAGTTTTAACTAGGTGTGCTCTGGTCTTCTTGTTAAAAGAGACTTTATGCTATTTCCAATAGAGCTGAAGCTTTGCAGGACTCTGTGGTCAGTAGATGTGGTGTTCAGGGTTGGGGATTGTGCTGGTCTTCTGGGGGGGGGGGGGGTGGAGCTGCTGTTCTGGTTCTCAGAGCCCTAGAAAACACTTGCCCTAGAAAAGCAGCACCTCACAGCTCAGGGGGCTGGAGCTTGGTGTAAGCTGTTTAGGGGCCACTGTTGGCACCCTGATGCTTCCTGAAGTTTGTTTATACTGAGGGGAGGGGAAGAGGCATGGTGCTAACCAACCCCCTCATCCCCAGAGAAGGGAGTTTGTGCCCATCATGTCCAGGAAGCTGTCCCAGAAGAGTGAATGATCTCCCTTCATGTGTCCCAGGTGTCCCTCCAATTCCTGCCTTCAACCAGTCTGTGTCCAAGCCATCTGCCCACCAGGCCACACAGTGCACATTTATTTGTTCTATCCCAGGCAGGCTGGCTGAGTTTTAAAACTCTAATCATTGGGGACGTGGCTTGGCGTGGACCTGAGCTGGTCTTCTGGGGGAGGGTCTTGCCCTGCTGAGACTGATGCAGGTTTGTCCCAGAAGGGCAGTTCATGCCCAAACACAAGGGCGTGGAGTGTGGAATAAATAGCAGCAAAAAGTTGGTGTCCAGTGTGGAGGCCAAGAAAATTAAGGCCATTCCACTTTAGGTTCAGCGTTAGCACAAGTCCAGCCATCCCAGGCCCCTGGGAATTAGCGTTGAACTTTACATTACTTCAGTTACAGGGAAAAAAAAAAAAAAAAACAGCTTACAGCTTAACGCCCTAGAAAGCCCCATATTAGAATAAAAACAGAGCCCAAGCCAAGGGCAGGAAGCCCCTGTTAGAATGAGAACAGAGCCCAAGCCAATGACAGGAAGCCCCATATTAGAATGAGAACAGAGCTCAATGCCTGTGAAGGCCCCATATCAAAATGTAAACAGAACTTGAGGAATTCCTGTCCCCCTTCTGGAGGTCCCCTAGACCAGCCCTGAAAACTAAGATAAAACCCACCTTGGGGTCCAAGTCCCTGCTCCGCTGTGTGGGGTGTACTTGGACACAAGCACGAGCTTGCTAATAAACCCTCGTGTTTGCATCGGTGTCAGCTCCTTGGTGGTTTCTCAGATTCTCAATCTTGGGCACAACATCCAGGTTAGGCATCCTCAGCAGGTGTCTCTGTGCCGAGGCTAAGGGGCAGAGGAGAGTCAGGAGGCCTTCCAGCTCTTGTGTTGCAGGAAAGGCAAAGCCACCCCCGGATGTGCTCCATAAAGGGAGAACTGTCTCTCCCAGAGTGTCCCAGGGGATCCTCAGAAGCTGTTTGCCCCTGACCTTCTGCCCTCCTTCTCTGCAGGAGCACTTGCAGTACCTTAGGCCTCCACTGGACCACACTGCAGACCTCTCAAACTCTAGTCTTTGAGCCTTTCTGGTTGTAAAAACTCATGAAAATAAGCCCCCCTCGCTGTCCCATTCAGTGGCTTTGGGGAAGTGTTTTCCTTGTGTGATCCCCTGTGAACTCCTCTCTCTCTCTCTCAGTCTCTTCTCCGCCTCACCTCTGCCTGTGACCAGGGCTCCATAGTACCTATGATCTGTTTCTCTCCCAAATCACAGCTCTGTACCATCTACATTTTGTGATGTAGCCTATTCTCTCTCTCTCTACTTGTGCAGTTTTTCTTTCAGTTTTTGGATGGATTTCCTGGGTATTCAGAAAGATTTGATATTTATCTAGCTGAGTTTGAGGGACCAGGCAAGCCTAGGGTCCTCCCACTCCACCATCTTAGCTTCTCCCAATTTAGGTTATTTTTAGATGTGGGTGATAACGTATGTTTGAGAAAGCCAACATATAACATGCATTTAAAAAAAAAAATTCCAGTGAGTTTTATCATGAAAGTTAAATTTGGTATCTTTGCCTCTTTCTTCTGCAGTCCTGATGGATAATTAGCATTTGTTAATATTTTGTCTATTGTGTTTCAACTGACAAAATTTCTAGAGTAATATATCTACCCCCAATCTCTCCTTAAAAATGATGTCCATGAGCAATTCATTTTGTACAAGTATGGAGGATTAAAGCTTACCACAAAATTATACTGATATTTTTATGGTTTCAAACATGTTTCCATAATTTATTTTATAGTCTAAAGCTGCAACAGGTGCTAGAGATCATGTATCTCCTGTTTCTAAAGGCCTTCTGTTTTTACTGGCAGATGTACAACATTTGGTAGATATTAATAAAAAAAATCATGTATCATAAAGGGATGGATATCATCCAAATTTAGCATAGCTCAAGTTAGACTGTTGGTGGGAGCTCTCCAGATATATTTTTGGCAGTGAGCTAAATGTTAAGTGAGGAAAAAATGAATGAAAATGATTGAATATTATGTTTGCACACAATTTGCCCTAAAAACTGTGTATTTATAGAATTATGAAACCTAAATGTATCATTTATTCTAGTTCCCCATCTCATATATTCTTACAATATATATTCCATAATGACAACTATATCCTGTGCCTTTGAGTGTTTCCAAGGCTGTAAATAATCATCTTTGTGTTTGGTGATTTTAACTGCATGACGCTTTGCCCTGTTCCGGAGTTAACTCTTTGAGTCCCAATTGTAACATGCATTTCTCCAGAAAGGATGTTCTTTCTCCTCTCTTAGAGGTATTATGCACTGCCAATATGTGACTACCTCACAACACATTTTCAGCAGGTTTTTCCAGCCAAGGGGGTGGTATGAATTAAGGGTATGAAATTAGAGTTCTTCCCAATAGCTTTTTCTTTTACGTCTCCCCTCCAGCTAAGGCTGAGGTAGGCAGTGATCCCCACTACCACCAAGTCTCTAAATGATGTTTTGTTTTTGAATTTTTTTTCTAATTCACCTGCCCAGGAAGCTGAATTTTTCTGAGAAATCTATAATCTCTTTTCTTGCCTACAGAGCTCCCAATAGCATTTCCTATCTCCCTTGTAACCAAAGCTACCTGACCCAAGGGTAAAAGCAGACTTTCCTGCTCACTGGCCTGTATGAATTTCCTCTACCTCATAATATATATCCTCTGGATATTTCTGTTTATTTCCTGAAAAGCCAGCCAAGCATTAAAAAAAAATAAGAAAAATATATCTTCCTTCACTTAACACCCTTGTACTCGATTTTTAGATGTTTTTAACTGGGATGTTATTTCTGATTATTTTACTTTAAATACATCTAAAACAGCCTTTTCCCATCTTTGTCCATTCAGAGAGAAAACGAAATAGGAGGGGAAAGATGCCAGTAATACCTTACAACCTGGAAAGTGTTCTCACCATAAGTAATTCAGGGTAGGTTGGGTTAGAAATTATCTCACTCCTAGTGTCAGTGTAGAGGGGTTAAATTCTAAATTCTTTAATAAGTATCCTTGTCTGAAAACTAAGCTTTGGGTTAGAATATCCCACTGGATTATAAGAATGTTCACCAGATGAATAGGTCATATAAATGAGAATTATACTAAGAGCAAAACACAGTCACCATCACTTTTTAGCTGTAGATCTCAGAAGAGGAATAAAATATTACCTAAGTTGATATTCGGTATAGAGGCATGAGTAACCCAAATATATGGTTCTAGCTAGGATGAAGAAAATTTATAAAATGTTAAAGAATACTGAAATATGAGTATTATCCAGAGGAAATAGAAGGATAAAATATCTCAAATACTCATCTGCTGTAGTATATGGAAAACAGTTTTATAGAAGTCGTATGCAGGATAGAGTCTACAAAAGGGTATTTACACAAAAGTTTGTACTCACCACACAAACTTAAAAGTAGATGTCTCCAGAAATTGTTATGACTTACTGGTATAAGACACAAGCTATGAAAAGTATGTAAAGGTAAATAAAGACACATATATATGGTTCAAAATGATGTAAAAAATAATTCTCTCCCATATATGCCCAGGATGTGAAATATTTTTCTATATTTTGGTTTCATAAATAGTGAAATATTTATTTGGCATGAAATCATAAATATGCTTTCTAACATTAATTTATGGCTTATTAAATAATCATTAATACAAATGCTGCCATGTACTCTCTTTGAAAAAAATCTTTAAAAAAAACCCGCAATATTATAGAAGGGTACTTGTCAAAAATATTGCATAGTGGCCAAGCATATATGGCCCCTGAGTTTCAGTCCCAAAACGTATTTTTAAAAAATTTTATTTATTTATTCATGAAAGACACGCAGGGAGAGTTGGAGACATAGGCAGAGAGAGAAAGAGGTTCCCCTCTGGGAGCCCAATGTGGGACTCTATCCCAGGACTCCGGGATCACGATCTGAGCCATGACCTGATCTGAAGGCAGATGCTCAACCCCTGAGCCACCCAGGCGCCCCCCAAATATGTATTGATTACAACTCCCATTATTCTGGTATTTCTCATGTCATTTTCTATTAGTTATAGGAGATAAGTTGTTTAACTGAGTGCTAGGCAGTGTAAATAATAAATATCAACTTTCATTTTCTCTCCTTTCCTCTGTATATAACTCTCCTCATCCACTCTCGCAACATCAAGAAAGCATCAACTCTCATATCACTCTCGCAACATCTAGAAAGCTCTGAAAAGTCACCATATTCTAAATCCAGGTTTTTATATTTAGAAGTTTAGGTTTTCAGGTTCTTCAGTTTCCAAGAGCCTAATATACTATATGAAGCATGATGCAAAATAGCTCATTTATAGTGATGTTTCAATGAAATAAGAGCGATCCTCCCCCCTCCCCCCAAAAAAGAGATTTTAAGTTTCTCTTCCTGATATCAGGACACTTTGAAAATATTTCTCCTCTTCCTCCTCATGAAGAATATCAAGTAATAAACAGTAGCTCAGAAGATCTAAATGGAGGCTGCTGCCCTCTGTTGAAGATGGCATTTATTTGTTACTGGATTCTGGCAACACTGCCAACCTCGGACTTGGCTTATGGTCTTGGCTTAATAAGGAAACTCTGGTTCCGCCCTGTGACCTTACAGAAAGCCCAGTCTTAGTTTTTAGGATGGTAGTGCTAGTATCATCATTTCTATCAGGAGTAAATCGTGACTTTTATAAAGCTCAGTGGTCACTGCATCAATTAATGTGAGGTTCTGCAGCAGAACAGAGAAATTAAAACAGCAGTGACATGAATGAGATAGAAATTTATTTTTTATCCTGTAAACATCCAGGTGGAGAGTCTAAGCCGGGCATTGTTCTCCAATGTCTCAGAGACCTGGCTCCTTCTATCCTTTTGATCTGCCATATGTGGTCTTTCCCTTAAGTCTCCAGGTATTTCCTGCAAATTATGCAAACGGTAGAAGACGCACAGTATGCGAGACGGGACTATCTCTTGAAGGTCCCTTCATGTGACCACATGGTACTTTTTGTTATAATTCATGGACCAAACTTAGGCATACGGCTGTATTTCCCTCAAGATCAACTGAGTATAGTCATGTTGACCTGTGCCCAACTAAACATTTTGGACTCCTATTACTCTAAAATGAGAAAGTGGATGTTTAGGGGAAAGCCCACATTGCACACTCATGACGGGTGTAAGCCATCTGCGTTTTAGTTGCTGTGGCTGTTGTTTCTTCTTCTTTTCTTTGAGTATGAGCAGCTTTAAAAGGTGTACTTATCATCTACCTAGTATCTATCGGTGTAAAGGTCAGAATCCTTTCAAATTATTTAGTTGCCTATAGAGAGGAGAACAGGAAACGAAATTTTCCCCGAGAGTATTAGTACTATTGATTAGGATATGGATTTCCTTCACATTCAGCCAAATCATAGCTATATGTTTCAGATTTTCACTTCGAGGGGGGAAAAAGAGTCCCTAATGACTGTTAGGGCATGGTGTTTCCTTGAGAAAAATATCAATTAATATTAGACATGGCTACTCTGAGACCAGGAGGAGGCCAGCCCAGAACAGCAGCAGTCCATAATCATGTTTCAGCAAACACAGAAACAGGAACATTGCCAGACAACAAAAATGACCACACATCTCCCTCTTCCAGAGAATGTGACTGTCCCTGTTCTAGAATTTACAATTTTAGCTTCTTTCCAACTCCCCCAAATTATTAACATACCCAATTCTATAATCACCTCTTTTTTTTTCTGATATCATCCAATTCGGAATCAAACAATGCTTTCCTGAACTCTCTCCAAATAACCAAACAAAAATCCAAACCCTCTGAGAAACCTGTTCTAAACTCTTGTAATGAGACTCCCCAAACTCGTCCCCACCCCGTGTTCTGCTCATTCCCCTGTTTTAAACAAACTCACCTTTGTTTAACCATAATGTGCTGCTCTGTTCTCTTTGGAGGAGCATCAACATATCCTTGTAACCCTAGCACACCGAGGCCATTGAGTGTATTTATTTTGGTGGCGACTACAATCCATGAGGTGTGGGTTTGCATATTTTATCTCACACAAGTAATTGATTTCCAATATTTTTCTGAGGGTCTGTTTCTATCGTCTTTTTACATTTGCTTGCTATGTGGCCCTTTTATGAGTGATGATCTGTGAGTAAATTGTAGAGATAATATTATGCTTTGTACCGTCTTGCCTCTACCTCTAAAGGGTTTACTTTTGCTTCTTGAAGCTATTTGACTCTAAGCAGAGCTGTTAATATGATATAAAATTGACCTCATTAGCAAGTGCCTGAAATCTGAAGCAAATAGCAAACGAGAAAGCGAAACAAAATTAATTTCACCTTTTCTTTCATTTGGGCAGGAAGACCTATTGGTCCTTGTAGGAAATTTTGCCTCCCTTTAAAAATGCAAGCTTAAAAAAATAAAAATAAAAATGCAAGCTCATTACAAATAATAAGTTATAATAGTCGTAAAAGCATAAAACAATCTTTCTTCCCCAAATGTACTTTGAGGAATTTTTTGAGAGGTAAGGCAAAGGTATTTTGGATGTTTACAGTTGATTGGGTTAAGAATATTGTAGTAATTGAATAGGTTGAGCATACAGATCAGCAGGTAAAATGTAAGGCGGGAGAAATTGAAGCAGGATAGGTCTCCCCAAGTTTGTTGGAGTAACTTTGATCAAGAGATCAAGGGGAAGGGCTAACAAAGCCGCAGAATAGCCTCTATAAACAACAACAACACACACACATTAAAGAGCCTTTTGTAAAGACATTTCTCATCACAATGAAAAAAAGAAGTCTTGCTGTGGACAAGTGGATGTTGGGGTCCAAAGAAAATTACCAAATACCTAAGTAGTCATTGAGAGGTGTGGGGAGAGCTATTGGAAGTGGATGATTGCGGAGGAAAAAACCCGTAATTTGGGGGTTTCTGATAGCAGTGAATAGCTGATAACTGCAATTCTACGAGGACTTGGTGGTGCCGTCCGGTGCCACCAACACAGTCAGGGGCTGCAGAGGAGGGGACAGGGCAGGTTTCATCCCGCCAATGCAAGCAGGTGCTAAGTGCAGGGTCTGTTGTTTGTCGCAGCAGGGACCAGCCTCACTCATTACAGCGCCGGCCACTCTGTGGAGATGAATCTAAAAGCATTTTTAAAGGGTCCTATTCTTAGAGCGAAGAGATTTGCTGTCTATTTCCTGAAACCAAGAACATTTTTGTTGATTTCTTTTCTCGGTGTCCTTTTTCTAACCGGTATCATTTGACAACCACGAGTCAAACAGTCAAATAAAATAATGGCATTTTCAAGATGACGGGTACGTAGGGTGCCCATATGGCTGTGACTTACTAGTTCTACTGTATACACGCAGGTGAGTATGTGTGTATATGAGTAGTATCTAGGTTATATGTGTATATTTCTGTGTATATGTGTGATCTTACAAAGTATACGACAGCTTTGCTCCCCCCCCCTCAAAAAAGGATTTAGGGACACCTGGGTGGCTCAGTGGTTGAGCATCTGCCTTTGGCCCAGGGTGTGACCCCGGGGTCCTGGGATCAAGTCCCATGTCGGGCTCCCTGCATGGATCCTGCTTCTTCCTCTTCCTGTGTCTCTGCCTCTCTGTGTGTGTGTTTCATGAATAAATAAATAAAATCTTAAGAAGAAAAGGATTTAGTCCTGGATTTGAGACTGAGGAGCTGCATAGATAAACCACCTCTAAGAAATCATCACTGAATATGATTTCTCTCTTGTTAGAATTTTAACAGGTGTGTCAGGCAATGGATGCTAAGTGAGCGCCCATGGTATAAGCATTGTCCTCTAAAGTGAAGCCAGACCCGGGACTCTCAGTTCATACCACTTTGCGAATTATGCCATGATTGCCACCGTCTTCCAGAACATGTTGCTAATAATTAAATCTCTGATGATTCCATGTGAAACCATGTGCAGAGGCCCTGATGGGGTGACCGACTCTGGCCTGCTTCCCCAGGACACGTCCAATGTTAGCACTAAACACCCTATGTCCAGGGCAAGGCAGCCCTAGGAGAGTCGGGATGCTTGGTCACCTGCCTGGAGAGAGCGGTAATAGATGATGAAGTAAAGCACCTGAAGGCCAGGTAGGCTTTGCAAAAACAGGCAACAAAATATATGTAAGTACATAAAACACATTCTTACACGTACGGATAAATGACTGGTGAAGCGGACAAGAACGGAATTAAGGATGACTCAAGATTTTGACGATAGCAACAGGAAGCACAGCTTTGGCAGAGATCAAGAAAATAAACAAATAATAATTCAGTTAGTTGAAAGCCTAAACCAGGGCCTCCGTCAGCCTTGATAAAGAATGGAGCGCACCATGGAGGAGGAACTCGAGACACCTGAACTCTATTCCCAGAATTGGTAGTTATTAGCTGTGCCATCCTAAATAAGCCACTTAACTTTCCTGGGCCTGAATTTCTCCACCTTCGATTTAAAGAATATGGGCAAATTAATCTCTGTGGTTCCTTCTCGGTCTAAAATTCTGGAATAGCACCTTTCCCATCAAGGTTTACATTACTCGTACTTTGTCCTCAGACATAATAGACATCATGTCACCGATTCCCGTCTCATTGCTACTCAAACCGTTAAGAAGTAGAAAATAATTGGCCTTTCTGCTTTTTGAACAATGTTTATTGTTTCATCAGAAGTTATACGGTGAATAGTAATTTATTGTTGTGTCACATTGTACCTGCTGGGAGAGGAGAGCAGCTAATAATGGAGCTGCTTACAGCAAAATGCATTTGTACAAAAGAATTTGCCTTCTGTGTGAAGCTGATGAGGTATTTTGAGCTCGTTCATTTCCTCCTTGTGACTTAAAAAAGACTTTCCACTTGCTGGGCAATCATTTAAAAAGCAAAGTGAAGTTTATGGTTTCATCCCTCGCGGGCGTGTATAAAGGGGACAAAGAGTCTCCGGGTGGTGGGATGTTTGGAACCACAACAGAGCGCGGTCATCGGAAACAGTCATCCCCTAGTGCACTGTCCTTCCAGGGCTTTTTCACTGTACGGCCTTACTAGACCCATGCACCTTAGAACCCAATCATCCAGTTTGGAAATTAGCTCCTTGCTACTAGTTACAACACTGTGAACAGGGTGATTACCCTATTTTATCCTATTTTATAAAAGAGAGATGATATTTCCTATCTTACACAGCTGTTTGTGTCTAAGTGGGATAATACAGATGAAGTGCTGAGTGTGGTACGGGAAACACGCTAACTCCCCAATAAATATTTCCTAGAACTATGATCATTTTAAAATCCAAAACTAGGGCAGCCCAGGTGGCTCAGCGGTTTAGCACCTGCCTTCAGCCAAGGGCATGATCCTGGGGTCCTGGGATTGAGTCCCACGTTGGGCTCCCTTCATGGGGCCTGCTTCTGCCTCTGCCTGTGTCTCTGCCTCTATCTCTCTCTCTCTCTGTGTGTGTCTCTCATGAATAAATAAATAAAATCTTAAAAAAAAATAAAAAAAAAATAAAATCCCAAACTAGTCCTATGGGACAGGTTAATTAAAAAAAAAAAAAAAAAAAAAAAAAAAAGGAGGTGACTCACCATTTGACACCATTTGAGCAATGTTTTGTAATGTACCAGGCCACTTTTGTCTGCTGTACCAAGGTGTTTACAAATATGCTTAAATTTCACGGTGGTAGGTTAGGGCTTGGATTTCAACAGCTTGAGGTCAGAGCTGTCTCTCCGAAACGTGCCATAGCTGCACGTGATGACGTGATTATTGGTGGTTGAGGAAAGTGCACATAAGCAGATGTGAAGTGGATACTGGAGCCATAACATACGTGAATGTTAGATATGTATTTAACCTAAATAAGTGATATGAAATATAAAATAGCGCTTAATAATTTTTCAAAAGACCATATTGACTATCATGGATTATAGGTCAAATCAATTCTTTTTCTCCTTTTCTTTTAACTGTGACAAGAAAATCGTTCACATATTTCTAAAAAGAAAAATTATTTTACGCAGAAGAAATCAGTTGATGTGAATCATGAGAAGGTCTTCAAAACTAAGCTCAAGAACAGTAGTTTGAAATTTATAAGAGCTTTTCTTTAAGGTCGAAAAATTACTGTTTTGTAGACAAAAGTAAGGATCATACACACGAATAACTCTCCTGAAGTTCGTAGTACGGAGTAGAAAGCACCCAGTTTGCTTTATATTTTGTTTTGCTTACAGATGGGTACAGAAGACAGTGGAATTTTAAAGATTTAATGTCTGATTTTGCTATTTGAAAAGGTTTATCTCCCTATGTGCAGTCCTCATGATTCAACGGCATCACCTCCTGAGTCTTAAACCATCACTAACATTTTCTCTTTCAAAAATACAAGGAAAACAGTGTATTTACATTTTACTCCTACTCCTAGAAGCAAGGTTTTCTGATCACACGTGATGGGGGAGCAGGGCTCCTGAGGGCAAAGCACAGCTGAGGACCCACAAAGGACTCCCACCCAGGGTGGGGCATGGGGCACATTCCTCCGGAGGCTTCTTATTGTCCTAGTGTTGAGGCCTTGCTGGAGGGAAAAACAACCTTTAAAATAAAAAATAAAAAATAAATAAAAAAATAAAAATAAAAATAAAAATAAAAATAAAAAAAAGGAAAAATAACCTTTGACTTGACAATGGCAAGGCCTCCAGTGTCTCCAGGGTCCTCCTTAGCATATGAAAACCCTTTGGAAAGCTTCCTTTTCCTTACCTCCTCCAACTCCAGGGTATGTAATCAGCCACCCCCAGCCAGGCCCGGGACAGCAGCCGCCATCCCCGGGCTTTAATAAAACCACCATTTTGCACCAAAGACATCTCAAGAATTCTTTCTTGGTTGTCAGCTCCAGACCTCACCTGTATTCCAAAACCCCATCAATTTAAATACCTCACTTCCGGGAAATACAGGGAATATTTTTTTGAAAATAGATTACTGTAGGTCTTAGTACAATAATGGATTTGGACTAACAAAGAAAGATTGCATAGAAAATGCAAAACGAAAACACAATAAAACAAAAACTTCCTGCAGCAGATAATTTTAAAATTTCATATGTTCTAGTTTTTCTCTATATTAATACTACTAGAAAAGCTTAAAGCCTATTCCCCCTATGAAATTTAAAATTTCATATGTTCTAGTTTTTCTCTATATTAATACTACTAGAAAAGCTTAAAGCCTATTGAAGCCTATTAACCTTCAATTCTAAATTCTTAGAAATTTCCAGCTTTCAAAAAAGAAAAAGAATTCCAGCTTTCTGCTGTCTACTAGATGAAGTTTTGGAGTATAAGTGAGGTTTGGGGCAGGGAAGGAGAGGGAGGTCCAAAAAGACATCCATAGGCTAAGGAGGACCCTCAAGACCCTGGAGGTCTTGACGTCGTCAAGTTAAAGGTTGTTTTTCTCAGAAAAGCACCAACATTAAGACAATTGGAAACTCCTGAAGAAAGTCACGCATGTCCCACCCTGGGCAGGGGTCGGGTCATTTTTCAGGTTATCAGCTGTGCTTTGTGTAGCTAGGCCTCTTCCCTCATCATTCTGAAATCATATTATTTAGTATTTTCACCATTTTTAAAACCTGGCATATTATCTCTTGGCATATTATTCATGGCATAGGAGTCTTAGTTGTCACTAAAAGAAAAGTTATCACCGCGTATATGAAAGCAAACAGTGGTTTTCAAGGAAAGAAAAGTTTTATTCCTTTAGTGCTTGTAAAGCTATCAGGTTTTAAAGGATTTTCACTTCTTCTCAATAAAATCTTAGACGGAGCTCACCTCTGTACACATATGAATATCTATTTGTGATTATTCTTGGATGTTTGGTTTCCTTCACGTACGCATTTGTTGGTGACAGGAAAATTTTTTGTCAATTGTGCTTTTAGTTTAGCAGCAAAAGGATAATCAAACATAGAAACCGATTAAGTAATCAAATGGTTGAGGTGGGACCTGAAAAAGTAAGAGTTAATATACAAGCATAAATATGAAATGATTTGATAACCCAGATTTATCTATTTATCTATTCATCCAACTACAGTAACAGAGGTAAGAAAGGAAGGAGTCAACTCTGTGTTCAAAAAATATTTCAGCTTGGCACATGTTTTGTTAATTGGTAAAGAAAATACATGTATCAAGAAGATCTATATATTTCACATATATTTATTTTATTTTACATATAATACATATAATATTTATATTATATTACATATTATACATTATATTATATATTATATATTATAATATATCATATATTATATATTATGTATTATATTTATTTTATATATATTTTATATATTATATATAAATTGTTTAGGTATGAAGTAGATAAAAATGTAAATTTAAAAGTACATCAATATATATCAATATATTTTAACATAATTGTTATTATTATTTTTTTAACATAATTATTATTGATAGCTGGACAATATTATGAATTACATCTAACCTTCAAAATTTCATGATACTTTTCTATCAAAAGCATATAATTAGTGACAGTCTCCAAGCATACAATATCAATTCATCAGTTTTTCTTAAATTTTTGAGGTTATAGTCTTTTTTAATAAATAGAAAAATCTTACTCTCATCCTAAAAATTTTTTTTTTAAGAAATTAATTTTTTATTGGTGTTCAATGTACCAACATACAGAATAACACCCAGTGCTCATCCCGTCAAGTGTCCACCTCAGTGCCCATCACACACTCACCCCCACCCCCCGCCCTCCTCCCCTTCCACCACCCCTAGTTCGTTTCCCAGAGTCAGGAGTCTTTATGTTGTGTCTCCCTTTCTGATATTTCCCACACATTTCTTCTCCCTTCCCTTATATTCCCTTTCACTATTATTTATATTCCCCAAATGAATGAGAACATACACTGTTTGTCCTTCTCCGATTGACTTACTGCACTCAGCATAATACCCTCCAGTTCCATCCACGTCGAAGCAAATGGTGGGTTTTGTCGTTTCTAACGGCTGAGTAATATTCCATTGTATACAGAGACCACAGCTTCTCTATCCATCATCTTTCGATGGACACCGAGGCTCCTTCCACAGTTTGGCTATTGTGGACATTGCTGCTAGAAACATCGGGGTGCAGGTGTCCCGGCGTTTCATTGCATCTGAATCTTTGGGGCAAATCCCCAACAGTGCAATTGCTGGGTCGAAGGGCAGGTCTATTTTTAACTCTTTGAGGAACCTCCACACAGTTTTCCAGAGTGGCTGCACCAGTTCCCATTCCCTCCAACAGTGCAAGAGGGTTCCCTTTTCTCCGCATCCTCTCCAACATTTGTGGTTTCCTGCCTTGTTAATTTTCCCCATTCTCACTGGTGTGAGGTGGTATCTCATTGTGGTTTTGATTTGTATTTCCCTGATGGCAAGTGATGCGGAGCATTTTCTCATGTGCATGTTGGCCATGTCTATGTCTTCCTCGGTGAGATTTCTGTTCATGTCTTTTGCCCATTTCATGATTGGATTGTTTGTTTCTTTGGTGTTGAGTTTCATAAGTTCTTTATAGATCTTGGAAACTAGCCCTTTATATGATACATCATTTGCAAATATCTTCTCTCATTCTGTAGGTTGCATCCTAAAAATTCTGATGTATCCCTCCTACCACAATACCCCAATTTGCTTCTCTTTTGAGAAGATAGTTTCTTCTCAGCATCTCTACAATCTAGAAGATTTTGTACATCATGGCTTCATTTCTATTGTTTGAAATTTAAGTTGCATGATAATATTTATGCTTTTAAAGAGTATATGCCCACCCTTTGTAAAATGTCCATGTCTTCCCAAGGGAGATGAAGCCACAAAAGCCCATGCATCCTCTTCTTTTTCTTCTGGACTACACTCTCTTTAAATGGTCATCAATTAAAGGGATTTGAAGCATCTCCTATGTGCAGTAGGGTAACCCTGCATGCACCTTGTGTTGAAGGGTCGTGATGCATTACAGCCTCATGCATCTTGTTATAATGACTCCTAAGTAGCTCTGTTCCAAGGAAAAACTGGGATTTCATCATTTTTAGAGCGTTGGCAATGTGTCGGGAATGTGACCTACTCACCTTATTCTAATAATTGTAACACTGAATAGTAGATATATATATTGTTAGCCTGATTTTTTTTTTTTTTTTGAGATAAGAAACATTGGTTTTAGAAGCCTAGAAAATCCCCCAGGTACTGCTTGCCCTGACTTCAGGATGCTCTGATTTTTTTATTCTGCGCTACGTTATTAAGAGTCACTTTTTGAAGTTTGGTTTATGACATTGGTACTGGGACAGTGATGGGTCTTTATCAGAATCACCTGGGGAGCTATTGGATATACATATTCTTGTATCAGTTCAGTTTTAGGGAACAGGAATCTCTGGGTGTGGGATCATGGAATATAGCGTTTTAAAATCCTCCCCAGGTCACTGTGATACACAGATAAGTTTGAAAACTACTCCACCTTACTTTTTCAAAATCTAATAGTCCCATTCCATCCATAATTTGACACCTCAGTATTCAAGTAAATAGTCACAAAGGAACAATTTCTTTTTCCATATAGAAACACAAAATTCCTAAGTCAGTAGGACATTAAAATTGGAGCAAAAAACACAGAATATATACTTTGTTTAGGCAAGATTCCATGTTGATAGTAACCAAAAATAGGAAGGAACTTGTTTCTAGTTTCATTGACGAAGTTTCATGCTATTCAGAATAATACTGTGATCTTAAGGAAAAAGCATTACTGGGGTTTTCATTAAGCAAAACCCAAATGATCAGTTATTTTGTTTTACTTTTAAACATCATCATACTATCGATATTATTATTATATTACAAAGACTATAAGTACTACACATGAAGAACTACCCATAGAAATAAATATAAAGTAAAAAAATCTAAGCCAGGATTTAGTTTTCAGCCATGAAAAAGAAATTCCTTTTCAGTTTCACGGACTTGCCTACCCTTTCTAATTTTTTTTTTTTTTTTTTTTTTTACCATTTCCTTGAAATAATTTCAGATTTACTGAAATGTGTTGCAGAAATAGTACAGAGTTCCCATATACCCCTCACCTACCTACCCTCAATTTAAATTAACTTATATAGCCAAGGTACAATTGCCAAAACTAAATAATAATAATGATAATAATGATGATAATAATAATGATAATAATGATGATGATGATGTCAGTCCAGTATTATAACCAAACTACAACTTTATTTGGATTTGAGGAGTTTTTTAAACTGATGGTGTTGTCCTGGAACCAAACCCAATTCACACAAGTCATTTAGATTTAATGTTCCTTAGTCTTCTCCAGTCTGGAATGTTCCATAATATTTCATAGTTGTTCTTTTCTTCAATACTTTTGGGGAGTACCAGTTGATTATTTTGTAGAATGTCCTTAAATTTTGTTTTGTCTATTTTCATGGTATATTCTTTCCATCCTTTTACTATTAAGTTATATATGTCTTTACATTTATAATTGATTGTTTGTATATAATAGATAGCTATTTCTTGCCTTAAAAGGCAGAAAACGTTTTTTTTTTTTTTAAACTGGTATGCGTTTGTTTTTTTTTTTAAGATTTTATTTATTCATTCATGAGAGACACAGAGAGAGGCAGAGGCACAGGCAGAGGGAGAAGCAGGTTCCCTGCAGGGAACCCGATGAGGAACTAGATCCCAGGACCCCAGGGTCATGGCCTGAGCCAAAGGCAGAGGCTCAACCACTGAGCCCCCCAGGTGTCCCTTTACCTGGCATTTTTAAAACATGCCTATTTTAATCTGAATATTGATAATCAGCTTAAATGTATCATCTATTGAATTCCTTGTGATAATTTCAATATTTATGTCATACCTGAGTCCATTTCTGAAGCTAACTATGTATCTTGGAATATGATTTTATCCTATTTTTTAGAAGGCTTATATATATTTTTTTAAACTGACAGATCTGTGTAGGAAAGTAGAGATTAAAGGAAGTATACAGTAGTTATACCAGGGAATGGGCACTTCTTTACTTCTTCTGGGTCACTAGGGTGTGGATTTAGATAATCCACTCAAGAGTTACTGTTTTCTTCGAAATAATTTTAGTCATATTTTAAATAAATTGATAAATGAGAATAATATATTTTATATTTACCTTCAAATTTGTCATTTCCTCTGTTACTCATTTCTTTGTATAGATCCACTTTTCCATCTGGGATAATTTTTCTATTCCTTGAGGAATGAATTCGGTATTTCTTATAGTAATGATCTACTTCCCTCATCTACGGTTTGTGTGAAAATGTATTTTACACACTTTTGAAAGACTTTTTCTGAATATTGATGGTGTTCTATTGACTTCACATTATCATACTTCTTATAAATTATTTTCTGTCATAACTATCTTCGTTCTTTTGAATGGAATCTTTGCTTTCATTGGTTCATAAAACTTACCTTTTCACTGACTTTAAGCAATGTAATTATGCTATGTCTTGGTGTGGTTTTCTGTTTTATTCTGCTTGGTTTCATTCAGTGTCTTGGATCTGTGGATTCATAATTTTCACCACATTTGGAAAATACTTGGAAATAATTTCTTCAAATATTTTGGGGCACTTGGATGGCTCAGTCAGTGAAATGTCTGCTTCGGCCCAGGTCATGATCCCAAGGGTCTGGGTTGAGCCCTGTGTGTGGCTTCCCAATCAGTGGGAGTCTGCTTCTCCCTCTGCCTCTGTTCCTCTCCCACCCCCGATTGTGCACATGCTCTCTCTCAAATAAATAAATTAAAATCTTAAAAAAAAATTCTACCCTCTCCAGCTCCTCTCTTCTTTTTGAACTCCTAAAATGTTGAGACATTTAATATTTCTCCCTAATTTACAGGGGCTTATTTTCTTTTACGGTTTTTTCCCTTTCTGTGATTATTTTGATAGTTCTTACTGCTATGTTGTAAATTTCACTGATTTTTCCCCCAAAGTGTCTAAACTGCTCTAACATTTCCAGTAATTTTTAAAATTTCAGATATTGCATATTTTTTCATTATGAGTTCATTATTTTATAACTTCTCTTTTTCTAAGTATCTTGATTTATGTCCTTTATGCAGTTAAGACAGTTCCAGGTAAACCACAGGTAAGGACAGTTCATTACTTCTGGACCTACTCTACCAAAAAAAAAAAAAAAAAAAGCTCAATGGGTTCATTCAAGTTGAAAGGAAAAAGGAAAGGATTCTCTGTGGTAACTCAAAGCCATTTGAAGAAATACATTTCTTTGGAAAAAAACACATGATTCAACTATATGGTGTCTATATAAGACTAACTTTGATACAAAGATAGCCATGTACAGCAAGGTAAAGAATGAAAAAGATATTCCATGCAAACTGTAAAGAAAAGAGAGTCGGGTGGGCTATACTATTATCAGATAAAATAGTTTATATTCACAACTGTTAAAAAGACGAAGAAGACTACTACATATTAGTAGTTGTGGAAATCATCAAGAAAATATAAATATGCATCAAAAACCAGATCTCAAAAGTTTATGAAGGAAAACTTGAAAGAATTGAAGGGAAAAATGGTTACACAGTAATAGTCAGAGACCTCAATGCACTACTTTCAAAAATTGGTAGAACATCTAGACAAAAAATTATTATGGAAATGAGGGCTTGAAAGATACTATAAACAATCAAGACCTAACAGATGTATAGAGAAACTCCACCCAACAATAGCAAAATACGTATTCTTCTCAAGTACACATTAAAAATTCTCCAGGATAGACCATATACTAAGCCACAAAACACATGTCAGTGGTTGGAAACTAAAAATCAGTAATAGAAGGAAAACTGGAAACTCCAAAAATATGTGGAAATTGAAAAACAAATTCTTAACCAATGGGTCAAAAGGAGATCAAAAGAGAGATCAGAAAGTACCTAAAGAGGGAACCCTGGGTGGCGCAGCGGTTTGGCGCCTGCCTTTGGCCCAGGGCGCGATCCTGAAGACTCGGGATCGAATCCCACGTCGGGCTCCCGGTGCATGGAGCCTGCTTCTCCCTCTGCCTGTGTCTCTGCCTCTCTCTCTCTCTCTCTCTGTGTGTGTGTGTGTGACTATCATAAATAAATAAAAAAAAAATTATATCTTAAAAAAAAAAAGTACCTAAAGATAAACCAAAACCAAATCAGCAGACAAATTCCCAAATAGCACATATCAAAATGGATGCAACAAAGGCAATGCTCAGAGTGAAATTTATAACTATAAATTCCTAAATTAGAAAAAGAAGAAAGTTCTCAAATCAATAACCTAACAACACTTTGAAGAACTAGGAAAAATACAAACAGGCAAACTAAACCCAAAACTAGCAGAAGGAAGGAAATAATAAAGATGAGAGTAGAGACAAATAAATAAAGAATAGAAAAAACAATAGAACCAATAAAACCAAAATTGGTTTTTGAAAAAAGAAGCAAAATTGACAAATATTTAGCTAGGCTTTTAAAAAGATTTAAAAAGAAGGCACATTGACCTTATGCCAATCAGTTGCCTTAAATGAAATGGACAAATTCCTAGAAACACACAAAATACTTAAACTGACTTAAAATGAAGTAGAACATCTCAACATACTAATAACAAGCTACTAAATCAGTAATCAAAAACCTCTCAAATTCCAGGAGCAGATGGCTTAGCACTGAATTCTATTTCAGAAGAATTAACACTAGTTTTTTTTTTTTTCCAAACACTTTGAGAACTAACACTAATAATAATAAAAGAGGAAGGAACACTTCCCAATTTATTCAATGAGGTCAACATTATTTTGATACCAACGCCAGGTAAAAGCATCACAAGAATAGAACACTACAGATCACTATGCTTTATGAATATTAATGGAAAAATCCTCAACTAGCAAACTAAACCTAATCTAACTAATCTAATCTTTTTTTTTTTTTTTTCAGCTGAAAGGTCTCGCATTTATTACTGAACCAGCTTACTGGTATAGAGGCATAGGAACAGACAAGAACGTTTCCTTAATGACATGTCTATTGGCCAGGTAGGAAGGGTGTTTCCATATTGACAGGATAGGAACATGTGATCTCCATGCAGCTTAATTATGTGTGCCAATTATATTTGCTATTTCATGATTTCCGATGGATGCTTCCTCATAGACCCAGCTTGGTTCTTCTCCAGTGCCTCCTCTTGGAGTTGTACCTGATTTTATTACCAGTTTTCATCCGAATCCACTGGGGAATGGGACGATTCTGCTTTTGTTTCTTGGCCAGGAATCGCTTGATTCTGAAAGTCTTGTGAGAAGACATGGCCATAACAGTCAACCACACGCAACCAGGATAGCGGCTCCTTTTGTTATTTTTATGAAGGCCAGAGAGGAAGGAACCAGTTAGAAAGGGAGGCTGTGGCTGGCTGTGGCTGGAGCCTCAGGACTGGTCACTACTGAGCAGCTTCCTCAGGTTACCCCAGGGTACTGTAGAAGTATTTTCGTTTTTTTTCTATGAGCGTGGGACCCGAGCTCCGCTCCTGCCAAGGAGTGTATTAGACGATTATATGCCATGACCAGATGGAATTTATCGCAGGAATGCATGTTTGTTTGTTTGTTTGTTTTAACACAAGATAATCAATCAATGTAATATATTATATTAATAGACATGGAATGAAAAAAATATGAGATGACAATATGAATTAATGAAGAAAAGTCACTGGTCAAATAAATACGGCACTCTTCCATGATAAAAACACTGCTTATACAAGGAAGAAGAGAATGGGTCTTCTGAAACAGGATAAATGGCATTTATAAAAAAAACTTAGAGTGAACATCATCCTTGATGATGAAAAACTGAAATCTTTCCCCCTGTATTAGTTTCACATTGCTGTAACAAATTATCACAGATTACATGGCTTAAAGAGCAGAAATTTATTTTCTCTTGTTTTGAAGGCTAGAATTCTACGACGAGGTTGCCATCAGAGATGAGGGTGAGGTTGCTCCTCCTGTTGTGTAGACAGCTTCCTCCTGTGTCCTCACATGGAACTCCTAATTTTGAAAATGGCTGAGACTTCTGGAAAAAGTATCCCAGAGACCAGTAGATAGTAACATGTAGCACAGAACAAAAATAACATACTATATAAAAAGAAAATATCAACAATAACAAAAATCAAAATACTTATTACTTAGGTGAATAAATCATAATCACACATATTTATTGACTATTAAAAATATAAAAGTAAAAAAATATATATATATAAAAGTAAAAATGATGTTAGCTTATAGTAAACAATTAATCCTATGTATATAAAACCTATAGGATATGAACAAAGTAACATAAGAAGATTTATAGATTGAAGTCAATAATATAAAAACAAGAAAGATAGAAAAAATATGAATAAGGCGCCTCAGTGGCTCAGTTGGTTGAGCATCTGACTCTTGGTTTTGGTTCAGGTTATGATCCCAGGGTCCTGAGATTGAGCCCTGTGTCCAGCTCCACACGCAAGAGTAATCTGCTCTGCTTGTTTTCTCTCTCTCTCTCTCTCAAATAAATAAATAAATATTTTTGAAAAAAAGAAAAAAATGAATACACTTTCATATAAAGAAGTTTGAAAAATAGCTAAACGAAATAAAAAGTAACAACACAGAAATTATAAAATATGAAAATAAACTGGAAAATATAATAATGCCATAGTTAAATTAACAACAATATTTCTTTAAAAAGTCAAATAAAGCTTTAGCAATTATTTTTATAAATGGACAGAAGGTAAAAATTCAGCAGTATCTAGCTAGAAAGGACATAGTTATAGATATGAAAGCATTTATAATTTATAAAAAATACATGCAGCATTATAAAAATTAATTTTAAAATCTAACTTGGATGAAAGCAATTTTCTAGGTAGATTTAATTGGCAAAAATAATCACTGAAAAATAGAAAAGTTAAAAAATGAACAGTCACAGTCACAGAAAAAGCAATTATTAAATGACTACACAAACGGGCACTAGAAATAGATGGCTGTAGAGTTTGGTTTTAATCTGTCTTCAGAAAACAGAGCTCCAACACACAGAAAAGAAAAAAAAAATTGGAAAATTACAGATAATGAACTGAATAGAATCCTGGAACTAGAATCAGTAAAGAAGACAGAAACAAAACATGTCTAGAGATCAATATCACTTTTGGATATTCATGCAAATATCCTAAAAATACACTGGCAGATAATATTGACAATTATTCCAATAGCAATACATCTTGCCCAAGACACATTGGCTTAGCGATTCAAAGATGCTTTGATATTACAAGTTGGCCAGTGCAGCTCACTTTATTACCAGTTTCAAGGAAGAGCACTCAGAGTTCACTAAAACAGAAATAACTTCTCTTTGTCTCAACTCTCATTTGGATAGCCATCATCTCTGGACAAAGATAAATAATAACTACTTGAAAGTACTGGAAAACAATAAAAAGTAAGCAGACACTTGATGGCAGTCTACACTTGGGATAAGGGAATAGTAATGGTATCTGTTAATCTTGATTTTTTCCAATTCTTTCCAGAGAGGAAACCCAGTCTTACCAGCTTGAAGAACAAGAGGAAAGAGAAATTAAAATATCAGCTGGAAAAGAAGAGAGAAAAAAATAACAGAGAAAGCCATAAAGTTGAGTCTCAGATTTTATGAAAGAAAATCTCTGCCCCAAACTCAGACTGACTTTTGAACTATGTTTGTACAGGGAGCACTTTGAAAAGCCCATCAGAGAACCAAAGAAATAAACAGAGAAATGTTGCTGTAGCCTACTATTGGGAAGACAGATTTGGAGTTTGGGCCTAGCCCAATTTTCTTAAAGAGAGAAAACATTTTTCAGAGAAATATAATAAAATTTAGAGCCGGTAGTATGTATACTCATAATATCTAGGAAACATTCCCTAAGTGCTAAGTATACAAAAACATAGGAAAATATGACCAAGATTTAAAAGAAAAGGTTATCCGATCAGTATGGGTTCAAGATGACACAGATGTTGGAAATAGAGAACAAACATTTTGTTTTATTATTTTTTTAAGATTTTATTTACTTATTCATGAGACAGAGAAAGGGGCACAGACACAGGCAGAGGGAGAAGCAAGCTCCCTGAGGGGAGCCCCATGTGGGACTCAATCACAGGACCCTGGGGTCATGACCTGAGCCAAAGGCAGATGCTCCACCCCTGAGCCTCCCAGGGGCCCCACAGACAAACATTTTAAAACAACTATTAACTGTGTTGAGAACACGTGATCAGATAAAGAGTTAAATAAGTGGAGCAATCTATATTATTTATGGAATGGAAGTTTCAATATTATTATGCCAATTTTATTCAAATATTTATAGCGTCAGTGCAATGATAATCAAAATTCTAATATGCTTTTCCTAATGGAAATTGACAAAATAGTTCCAAAATTCATATGAATTCAAAAGGCTTGGAATATATAAAACATCTCTGAAAATGAACTATTGGAGACCATACTCTACCCGGTTGCCAAGCTCATTATATAGCCCCAGGAATTAAACTGTAAAGACAGACAAACTGACCAATGGTACAGAATAGAAAGTCCATAAGTAGCCTTACACATTATGGTTAATAAATTTGACAATGAAGTAAAAGTAATTTAGTAGAAAGAGGAGAGTATTTTTAACAAATTATGTTGGAAAAATTGGATAACCATGTATAAAAGCATGAAACTTTGATCCTTGACTAGCAACATATACCACAGATAGAACAAAAAGAAGAAAAAAAAAAAAAAAAAAAGCAAGCTCAAATGCTCAAATTAGATTATAGACCTAAGTGTTTGACTGAAATTTTAAAACTTCAAGAAGAAAGCATAGAATAAAATTTTGTGACATTGGGGTAAAATTTTCTTAGACATATCCCAAACACATTATCTATAAAAGATCACAGTGAATGGACTGAATTTCATGAAAATGAAGGATTCTTCTCTTTGAAAGTCACAAGGGAATGAGGGAAAATTTTCAAATCACATATCTGATAAAAGACTTGTATCTAGACTGTGTACATCAAAACCTCTTAATATCAAAGTTACTAACACAATTTAAAAAATGGAAAGCAATATCAAAATACTGAGAGTCGCCATATCAAGATACCATGAAAGACTGTATAATTAGGAGGCTTTGGTGCCCTTTCTTGAGCATTTTTTGTTTTGTTTTCCTTTGCTTTTTCTCCAAGGGGTTTTTGACGGTGAAGAATGAACACTGAGTGTAACTGGTTGGAAATTAAATAGTGGCTCTTCCATCTAAAGAGTTTGTAAGTCATCATTTCTGCTTTACAACAAGAAACATACTGAGAAATTTGAAAATCAACAGCTGTTCTTAGACACATCAGAGAACTGAGCCCGTAATACAAACAGCCGACCCAAAATATAGAAACGTAGCTGTGATCTACTTATAAGAATTATATGGTCATTTTGATGAATTGCTAAAGACAGAGAGTGATATAGCATGAGATGAGAAATTCCTGGCTCCCCAGGTTTGAGCGGGGAAGGAGACATCCTGTACCTACATGGATTTTACCTCCAGGAACCTCTCCCATTTCTCATGGTGAAAATGCTAAGGATATCTTCTTGATTCAGGCAGGAAGAGGGAAAAATATTGATTGTGTAACATACTCAATAGCATTATCCATAAAGAAGATCTGTGATTCAAGGAAAAGACTTTACTGGAGCTTTATCCATCCCACTGGGATAAGGTCCTGCTGATGGTATACACATTTGATATGAGGTCATGAGCATGGCATTTGATTTCTGTCGTCTTGCTTCCCAAAATATATTATTGCAATCCAATCAGGAGAAATACATTAAACTAATTTCACCAGGGGGCATCCTACAAAATATTTGACCATTATTCCTCAAAACTGCCAAGGTTACCAAAAAAACAAAAAACAAAAAACAAACAAAACAAAACAAAACAAACAAACAAACAAAAAAACAGAGAGAGAGAGAGAGAAAGAGAAAGGAAGAAAAAGAAAGAAAAGAAAACAAAATTCTGAGAAAGTGTCACAGTCTCAGAAGATATAAAAATGAATGTTCTGTAGAAATCTGGGTGGGATCCTCGAACAGTAAAAGCACATTAGGTGAAAACTAGAGAAATCTAAATAAAGCATGAGCTTGAGTTAATGAGAACATATCACTACTGGTTCATTAGGGCTGACCCTGTATCCTGTGAGGGGCATTCTTAGCCACCGCACTCCATTACCCTCAAAAGATGAAACCCCACCCAGGGGAATTCCAAATGGTAGAGTTTCTCTAGTGTTTTCATTGCAATGTTTGAAGAGGATTGCTTCTTAAACCTTTTTATTCAATACTTTTCTAACCAATTACATGAAGTTATAGTAGGAAGAAGATCCAAAGATATCTGAGTCTTGTCGCAAATGACTTGTGAAAAGGTTACCTTGGGTGGAAAAAAAAGACTTTGTAGAAGTGAATAAAATGGAAGGCCTTGAAGTGTGGAGAGTATCCTGGATCATGGGAGTGGACCCTATCGAGTCACATGAGTCTGTAACCTCAGAGTCTGTAACCTCTGAGGTCAGAGGCAGAAGGTAGGTAGACGGTCAGAACGGGGCATAATTGCTTGCTTTGAAGATGGACAAAGGAGACTATGAGCCAAAGGATGTGAGAAGTCTCTAAAAGCTGGAAATTGTAAGGAAAATGAATTTGTCTAGAAAGGAGCACACTCTTGCCAACACCTTAGTTTTAGTCACTGAGGCCTGGGTTTAAATTCTGACCGAAGGAAATGTAGGGTAATAAAGAACAAAGGCCCAAATACTATTGTCTGAAAAACATAACTGGAGATAAAGCTCCATTTTTTCCTAGAAAGAAAGCAGCACAGCTGTGGCACATGGGAGGCCACATTGAGGCCTCGCAATGATAAAATAAAAACCATGTTTTTGTTTTTGTTTTTGTTTGTTTGTTTTTTTGCAGTTTTACTCTGCTGACAGATGAAAAGGCCATTAGTGTTCAATCACAGGCCATCTTTTCCATAAAATTTTCATTTATAGCCCATATTAAAATCCTCTGGCTTAGATAACTAGGGTGAACTAGTTCATGTCTAATTATTCGTTATTTGTCACTACATCAGATTTCCTAGACTTAGTATAAAAAGTAAGAAGCATGTAAAATATCTCATTGTTTCAAAGATCCATTATATTTTGAAATGTGAATATTGAATTTGAGTTAAAATATGTGTAAACCTGAGGGTGGCAGCTTCTACGTATCTCTTCACTCTTATTTTTAGAGGATCCTCCTATTTTAGTCAATGACTGTGGAGGATGAAATAAATCACACTTTTGAGAATGGATTAGGTGAAAGCCCCCCAAACTTGAGAGCTGAGACCTAGGCAGAGGCATCCAGAAAGTAAGATATTAGGAAAGACTCTATTTCTTAGAGTCTAGTGTATGATCGATGGGTCATACTGAGACTTGATTAGCAAAATGGCAGTTTGTTGATATCTGTCCATCTGTATATATCTGTGTCTCTGTATATCTGTACTTATCTCTATTTTACAGCTATTTATTTCTGGACCTCATTTTCTACTAGGTATCATAAGAACCTCCTATCTCATGGCCATGAATATATTAAAATCCCTATCAATCTATTTTCTATATAAATCCCAGAGTAATCTTTCTAAATTAAAAATTCATCATGTCATCCTCTGGGTTAAAATATTTGGAAACATTTTCTTTATTATAAGACAAATTCCTCCTTTATAACTAAAATACAATTCTAACTTAATCACCGGTGCTTCTCAATGCTCCTTACTAAACTACAAGCAGTTCCTCCTAAAATGCCCCCTCTCCATAAATTCATCAATTTTCATTTGCCTGGGATAAAATGCTGGGAAGGGGGTCTTAGCAAATCAAATCAAATAAAATCAAAGTGGTCTTAGCAATTATATCAAATTATATCAAAGCAAACAGACCAAGTTAACTCCTGCAAAGAAAAATCTCAGAGAGCATATTTTAAATAAATAGAGTATATAGAATATATGAATTATGATGGTTTCTGTTACCCAGCACAAAACATTTCTCTAGAAAAAATAATTTTCTATAGTTTGTTCTTGTATTTATCAGGGTTGCTCACAGGCAAAGATGATCACATCTTCATCTTACGAGGGTGATTTCCACACAAATGCAGCTTTACTTTGATGTTAAATCCTTGAATTTCCTCATTGATACTAATAGATTTGTTGAATTTCACTTTATTTTGCTAACATTGGTTATTTCCTTAACATTTTCATAACTTTTTATTTGCTTTAATTTAAACTCTATCCTTAACCAAATTCAGAAACTATTTTAATTTCCAAAATCCATACATGTACTTATAGCTTTGAGCTTATTTTTGTTCATATTTATAATGTATGTATTTAGAATGGAATATGTGGTTATAATGCCACTTACTATTCTGCTCATTGTATCAAAATTATTAAGAAAAATGTAAATTATTCATATCTTTCAAATTATTAAGTCTCTTGGTAAAAGTGTTATGTATTATAAATAACTATAATTCACACCACACTTTACTTAATTTTATTCACTATTTTATTCACTATCTTAACATAAAATTTTTGGATGCCTCCAAAAATCATAATTTATGTTTGTTCATTTATCAAGATGGTTAATATATACTTCTTTTTCATCCTATGTCTTACATTGCCATATAGTGCTTTCTTTACATTTAGAAATGTCATGTAATTTATGAGTGAGGATTTTCTCCTTACAATCAGATTGCGAGCTTCATAAACTAAACAAAGCAAAACAAGCCATATTTTCTATTTTGCAATCTGCCACGTATAGTACATTGCTCTTTACTTAGATGTCAAAGATTTTTAGATTATTTTTACAACTACATTTACTAAATATAGATATTAATTCACTTTTTAGTCTAGATATTTTCTATTTGTAGAATCTATCAACTTTTTATTTAGAAGAACAGCAATACCTATTTTATTTATTTATTTTTAAGATTTTACTTATTTATTTGAGAAAGAGAGAGTACAAGCAGGGGAGGGGGACAGTGGGAGAGGAAGAAGCAGACTCCTTGCTGAGCAGGGAGCCCAGGACCCCAGGATCATATCCTGAACTGAAGGCAAATCCTCAACCACTGGGCCACCCACCCATGCATCCTGCAATACTTCTTTTAAATAATTTATCTAAGGGACACCTGGGTGGCTCAGCAGTTGAGAGCACCTGCTTTCGGCTCAGGTTGTTATCTTGAGATCTTGGATCCAGTCCTGCTTGAGGCTCCCTGTGAGAAGCCTGCTTCTCCCTCTGCCTGTGTCTCTGACTCTTTCTCTCTCTGTCTCTCATGAATAAGTAAATAAATCTTTAAAAAATAAAATAAAATAAAATATAAAATAAAATAAAATAAATAAAATAATAAATGATCTAAGATCCTGTATTATATGAACTGTATAATCAATTCATATAAAAAGAAACATTGAATTCTTCTTTAAGTCGTCTATTATGTTTTGTAAGTGCAATTACACATCTTAGGCAGATAAATATGATTCAAGAAGGAGACGATTTAGTTAAAAAATATTTTCAGAATATAAAAAGTATGTAAAACAATTGACTTTATTTTAAAAAGTTGTATTTCATGAATTTCATGACCTACCACCAGCAGATCAAGGCCAACCATTTGAGAAACATTAGCAATAAATAAAGGTTCATCAAGGATGGGCATGTTCACCAAAGGATGAGGATTTTATAAACGTAGGACAAAAGGTACAGAGACATAAAGAAGAAATGAAACTCCTTCTACCCCAGCCCCCACCCTGCTCATGCTTGTGCTCTCTCATTCTCTCTCTCTCTCAAATAAATAAATAACATCTTTTTAAAAATTTGGCAATTTGTTTCAAGATCAGTAACGTAATAAAATTATATCTGAGAATTCTCCCCAAAACTGTTTGATGTCTGAAAAAATAAGTGGCACACAAAAGGTTCATCAATGAGTTTTTTTTTTACGAATATGAGATTTTTCAGATGTTTCCAAACACAGAATGTATTTTTTAATCTCAATTATACTTCAGTTAAATTTGAATAATAGCTTAAATAATTACTGTAAAAAAACCTAATATAACATTTAAAGGCATTCAAAGTAGAAGACTGATAATGTATAACAGAAAATGAAAATAAAAAATGAAAATAAATTAGAAATTGTTTCTAAAACACTGATTTCTCAACCAAAAACTGGTAATAAAAAGTTTGAGCGTTGAACCAATAGAAGAGAAAGATAACTATGTGAATTGATGAATGTGTTATTGAACATGGTGGTGGTAATCATGTCACAAAGTATATTCACACCTAATCATGACATTGTACACTTTAATACATGCAATTTTATTTGTTAATTATGCCACAATAAAGTGTTTTAAAATGTGATATAAAATGTCAAGTCAAAGATTTCAAAATTATGGGATAACATTTTTTTCATTGCCTTCAAATTATTTTAAAATCTGGAAAGGAAAAGTATTTCCCTTAAGGAGTCTTGTGGGATGCCTGCATCACAACATCTATTGTTTCAGGTAAAATTCTGAGCTAACATTCAGAATGAGTTTTTAGATAAAATTTATACAGATTGAAGATCTTGATGTCACCAAATGTCAAAGGTTGTAATAATTTCAAAATTAAAGAGATTCATGAGGCACAAAAGAAATAGAAAGAGGTCTGGGCATTGAGAGCAGCTTGCTCTCTTTTCACACTATCCACTTATGTCTTGCCCAGAACGATGAATAAGGGCCCCCAGTGAGAGTCTCTAGGGTCATCTTGCATGGCAGGGAGGGGTTAAGTTTTGACATATCTCCATTTTATACCTCAGAGAGTTCTAAAACTTACCCTACCTCCTAAATCCATAGATCCTAACTATCAACTATAGGAATCTTTGGCCTGGGATATCTTGCTAAGAACTTTCTGTAGGTTAGAACTTTTGCAAATATTATTAATCATCCACAGTTCCAATTGGCGAAGATATGGAGAATATTAATGAGTAGTTTCTCTACTTTTCCTGAGTGTGGGCCCAAAGAAAGGGAACAAATGGGGTGTAGATCAGATGCTTTCATTCCTTCCTCAACAGACCCAGTTGATCAAATTAACAAAATTGAAAGAGGACCCATCATAGAATAATGTATTGTGGAGTTTGCTAAAATGAAGGCAAAAAAAGCAGCCAGCTCTAAATGTGTAACAAAACCTAGCTTACTAATAACCCTCTTAACTAGTCTCTGTTTTTTTTATTTAGAAAATAAAAATAAGTAGATAGGCAGCCTAAAAAATAAATTGCATACAGCTGAAGAAGAAAATAAAAATAGGAAAAAGATAAATACACATGGCTCTGGTAATCAACCAAAACACACTAAAAATAATAATAATGATGATGATAAGCAAAGACATTGACAATTTGACTGCTTTGACGAGTACATAGGATACTAAGAACATTTTTAAAGAGAAAAGTGATGTGGAAAGAATTTCTTCTCTCCTCATAAACCAAGAAAAAATCTGCTTTTTATCTGTAAATCCCAGAAATCTGCATAGGGGGAGTCAGTCAATCAGATCTGTTTGAAATTTGCTGAGTATTTTAGTATTACTTTTCCCAATTTTATCATTCTCATTCTCTTCAACGGTGGTATTAGAGGTTTTGTTTTGTTTTATTTTGTTTTACTCTTTTTTTTTTTTTTACATAACCAATTAAATGGAAATTTGTAACATTTGTGATTACAATCTTTTTTTTTTTTTTGGTTACAGCTGTGAAATTCAGTCTTCCTGTGATTATTTGTTTTTTGACCTTAGCAACTACACAGCTAAGCAGTTAAAGACACTAAAGTTCTGTTAACTTATTTTCTGTTTATCCTAAAAGGACATGCTTTAAATTCTGTTTTATCTTTTTAACTTCAGTGACAAAATTTGATGAACGTATGTTTCACTGTTGGGAGAGTAAAATTCTAGTGTCGTGTTGATGATAATTTTCATAATTATGTCGATTTATGCCTTGATTTTCATGTATTACAAAATTGGCTTTTAAGTAAAGATAAGAATAAAGAGTACACAAAAAATAGTGTATGCTCTTGACAAATATATTTTTGAGGTATATTTAGTTATGTTTATATTTGAGTCTTTATTGATTTCTAAAGAGATGTGCAGATTTTTCTTCTTATAAGGACTATTATTTGTAGTAAAAGAATCTTTCCTTCCATATAGTATGAAAAATAAAAATTTCTATGTTCATAAGACCTTTTCAGATTACCTGTCTTAACTCATGATAAAAATGGAGATTTTTTAGTTCTATTGTATAGTAGGTGCTGCACTTTTTCATTTACCATGTCTTTTTACAGCACCAAAATTTTCCAAATTTGAATATTGTTTGGGTTTTTCTTACAAGAAAATAATCATAGACGTCTTTGATATTAAAAACATTTTACTAAGATGATTGTTCTGTAAATTACATGTCAAGTTAGAACTCTGTGGTTATATATCTTTTATGGTTCTAAAAATAAGGAAAAACACAAAATATTTTAAGTATGAAAGAACAAATTAACAAGAATAATAAAAAGTGTAATTATATTGTTTTCCTAAAATCACCAGTTAAGTTCTGTATTTATTTTGCTCTTTTATTTTGACTTCAGGGTGTTATATGTAACTGATGAATCACAGAATTTTGAATCACAAAATTCTACTCCTGAAACCAATACATCACTAAAAGTTAACTAACCTGAACCATCTATATCTATCTATCTATCTATCTATCTATCTATCTATCATCTATCTATCTATCTATCTATCTATCTATCATCTATCTATCTATCTATCTATCTATCATCTATCATGGATGATATATATAATATACTAATATATATATATATATATAGTGGATGGTATATAACATGGTATTAATATTAAATATTTGTGGTTAGCTTGGCATAATCAGATCACACAACCAAAGAATAACCACAAATATGAATGTTAATTATGTGCCATCGACTTGTTATTAACATTCTTATTAATATAAATATATCTTTAGTAGTGTGTAGCATTCTGAAAATATGACATGCACATTATATATAATCATTACTATAAATGGAAAAGATAAAAATATTTTCCGAAGTTTTGGCTGGAAAATATTATATCTAGAATCAATGTACTTAAGACTTTAGCATTATTCTATATTTTATTGTATGGATTCTTTCCACTTAGGAATGCCTAAGTGACTCAGGTCACTCAAATCTGACTCAAATCTCCTTTTCCTTCATTAAAACTTCTGAAAAACATTGTTTATACAGCACATTATAATGTTGTTTGGTTACAGAAGAGTCCACTGTAATTAAATATGCTAGATGTACTCTTGAATTGTTATCATAATGAAAGATGATAAAGTATGCCATTTTTCTTTTTTTTTTGTAGATGACATGTAAATCTAAGTTAAAGGAAACTTACACACTGTGATGCTTCAAGAATACTTGAAAAAAGAATGGTTAAATATAAAAACATGTAAGGGCAATTAAATATGCTTCATAAGAATAAAAAATGTTTTATCATTTTTATTTTTTAAATATTTACATTTTCAATCGGCCTTTACAATATTCAGCACTTTAGAATGCTAGCATTTTCCTTTCTCCATAAATGTCCTATATATTCTCCCATGAAATCTGTTCTAAAAGGGGCATCCTGCTAGATGATGCCTTGATACTGATGCTTGAACCGACATAAGAATGCTTGGGGATGTTCTGATGTAGTGAGATTGCAGTATATAATATGTTAGGAACTAAATATATGCAAAATAACAAATGAGACATGTCAGTGTTGTTTTTGGATTTGATTAGCATTATTTTGAGGTTGTAGTCTAGTATTGTATGAGTTCAAATGATTCCAGGTTGGAATTTCAGTTATACCACTTAGAAACACTGTGGCTTTGAGGAATTTCCTTAATCAATTGGAATTTCAATTTCTTTACATGTAAAATGTGATGGCAATACTTACTTAACATGATTATTTTGAAAATTAAAATGGTTAACAATTATATTATATTTAACACAGAGTTCTACATGACCCAGAGCCTGGCATTCATTAAAAGAATGTGATTGTTATTATTAGAAACAGAATTTGTGTTTGGTCTCCTGAGACAAATTAGCATCCAGTCTTTTCTTTGCTTAATGGGAAAGGGTAGATCAAAGAGGGGAAGAAAAGACCTGCTTTATCACATTTACAGCATTTATACAAAAAGTTTTGTGTAGTTAGTTGTTTGGACCAAGGGAGTAATTTTTCCATGGAAACAAAGCTATAAATGGTAGCTGGTTCCTCAGACAAACCCACAGAACTCTATTTAGGCCATAATGTAGTTGAAATAATGTGTAATTATAATGGAAAATAGTGGGGAAATAATACTGTTGTAATACTACCGATTACACAAAACAGAATAATAGAATAAAAATTAGTTCTTTTTATTGAATTATTGGGCTGACTGAAAACATTTAATTAAAAAACGAAGGAATGATCATCCAAGACTCTAGAAATTGTGAGGGTCACTTTATAGTATTTTCAGAGGCTTTTGAGAATGATTGCACTACTCATTAAAACTAATCTGACTTCATTTTGTTTTCTTTTATCTTTCTTTTTTTCCACTTCAAATACAATGAAGAGATAATTAAGAGGAAGAAAAAAATGAATATAGAGAAACTATTCTCCTGATATTGGAAGAGAGAATGAGTTCAGGATAGGAGAGAGAGGAAGAGACAGGTTATTGGAGAAGAGAGTGGGAGTTTATTGAGAAGGGAAAGGAAGAGAGGATAAGGATGAATGGAAGGTACAAAGGAATAGTGGAAAAGGAAAGAGAGGGATGGAATTTGTTGAAGAGTTATATGCAGTGTGAGACATGGGAATTTTTTTTTTAAAGAATTAATCCACAGTATAAAGATCTTATTACAATATGATTTAGCCTACAGCAAGTGTAAAATTTCATTACTATCTTAAAATTTCTTTAAAAAAGTCACAATAATTTTGTATTCTACAAGAGAAAAGATAAATGCAATGGAAATCATTGACTATTCTTAAATCCATCAAAGAACTGTGGTCATAGGACAAATTCCCACCCAGAAATCTGAAATATAGGAGAGTACCAAGAATCTTAGCCCATATCAGCTCACCAGGAGCAGAAACTCTTGAGTCATATACTGGTAGTAACACTTACTTGGTAATTATGATAAACTACTGGAGACAGAACAAGAAACTCTTGGAGGGCCCAGTTTTAGGGGGCCCTTTTAGTTTTGTGGGTTTGATGACAGGAACCTCATTGGATTCTCAATATGATAATCCTAGAATGGATCCTTATTAACTGGGAAAAAGCATATTAGCCAACTATAGCCTTTTTAGCACTCCCATCTCATCTAGGATAAGAAAAACATAATCCTAAGAAATATTTCTGTCATAGGGCATACTTAGAGCTACAAGAGACTGAGAGTTAATCATAAGCTCATGGAACACTCTCTACCCCATACCTTACCACATCAACAGGCTCCAGTATAATAAGAAAGGATTATAATGGAAAGAGCTATGTGAGTGAAGTTCTTAGAGAAACCCACAAACAGGGAGAAAAATAATAATCCAAGGACACTGTAGTAAATGGGCTTCTGACACCTACAACTACAGCAAATATTAAACACAATCATGCTCCTATCTAGATTACCATTAAGACTCATGTTAAAGCCCATTTACCCCTGTTTTTGTTACCCAATACATTATGTCCAACTTTTGACAAAACAAAACAAAACAAGGCATACTGAAAGATAATAAAAAACAGTTTGAAAAGACAAAACAAACATCAGACCCAGATTCAGTTATGACCCAGATTTTGGAATCATCAATAGACAGGGAATTTAAAATAAATATAATTGATATGTTAAGGTATGTAAAGGAAAAAAAAAAGGGAGCAATACAGATGAGCAATGTAACCAGAGAAAGGGGAATTCTAGGATAAAATTAAAAAGAAATCATTTGAGGGATGCCTGGGTGGCTCAGTGGTTGAGCATCTGCCTTTGGCTCAGGTCCCAGGGTCCTGGGATCAAGTTCCATATCAGGCTCCGTGAGAGGATCCTGCTTCTCCCTCTGCCTGTGTCTCTGCCTCTCTCTCTCTGTCTTTTATGATAAAATAAAATCTTAAAAAAAAAAAAGAAATCATTAGAAATCAACAACACAAACAAAGTGAACAATGCCTTTGATGGTCTCATCAGTAGACCGGACACAATAGAGAAAGAATCTAAGATCTTGAAGCTGGAAGAATGGAAATTCTCCAAACTGAAGTCAAAAAGAAAAGGAATAAATTTTTTAAAAATTCAAGACCTGTGGAACAATAGTGAAGGGTGTGACATGCACATATTTTTGTAATTGGAATAATAGAAAGGAAAGAAAAAGAAATAGAGGAAGTATTTGAAGCAAAAATGGTTCAGAATTTTCCAAAGTTAATGACAGACACCACAAAGTGCAAACATAGGAAGCTCAGAAAACAGCAAGCAGGGTAAATACCAAACAACAATCTATACCTGGGCATATCTCATCCAAATTTGGGAAAACCAAAACCAAACAAAATTGTGAAAGAAGTTATAGTAAAAACAAGATAAAAATGCCTTCTATAATGAAGAGTAAGGATAAGAATGACATCCAATTTCTCCTCATGAGCCATATAAACAAGAATAGAATGGATCGAAATATTCAAACTTTTGAGAGAAAAAAATCTATTATTCTGTATGCAGCAAAATTATTCCTCAAAAGTGAAGGAGTCAAAGACATTCTCAGACAAAAATTGAAGAAATTTATCACCAAGAGACCTAAAACATAAAAACAATTAAGTCATAAAAACAATGAAATCTGGCCAACGAAAGGACATGAGTGGGGCTAGAGTGTATGCTAAGTGAACTACATCAGTCAGAGAAAAACAAACACCATATGATTTCACTCCTATGCAGAAACAAAACAAGGAAAGAGGATAAAAAAAGAGAGAGAGAGAGGCAAAGCAAGAAACAGATTCTTAACTGTAGAGAACAAACTGAAGGTTGCTGGAGTGGAAGGTGGTGAGGGTGGGTTAAATAGGTGATGGGAGTGGAAGTATGTATTTGGGACGAGCCAGATGTTGTATGTAAGTGTTCAGCCAGAATCTGGAACACCTGAAACTAATATTACACTGTAGGTTAACCAATTGGAATTCAAATAAATACCTGAAGAAAAAAACAAAACAAGAAGCAAACAAAGAAAACAAAGTAAAAAAAACCCCAGAGTATTTAAGCCAGTGTTGGTGAACATATAGATACATGGAGATCGACAGAACTCCATCAAGAGCCCACAAGTAAATGCAAACAAGTACAGCCAATGAGCCTTTGAGAAACAAACACAAGTCAATGAAGAAAGAACAGTTTTCCAACAAATGGTACTAGAAAAATTGGGCCTCCATAGGCAAAAAATAAAAATAACTTTAAAAATTTTAAAAGTTGAATCTACATGAAGATCTTACACTTTTCATAAAATTATTTCGAGATTTATCCTAGACCCAGGTGTCAACAACACTATAACAGTTATTAGAAAATAACATAGGAAAAAAATATAGATGACCTTGGGTTTGGCAATGAATTATTTGTTTCAAAAAATATGTCGGGGCACATGGGTGGCTCAGTGGTTGAGCGTCTGCCTTCGGCTCAGGGCATGATCCTCAGTTCCGGGATCGAGTCCTGCCCTCAGGCTCCTGGTGGGGAGCCTGCTTCTCCCTCTCCCTGTGTCTCTGTCTCTCTCTCTGCTTCTCTAGTGAATAAATAAATAAAATCTTTTAAAACATATGTCAACAAAAATCACAATCTATGAAAAAAAGGTTGATAACTTGAACTTTGTTAAAATGAAAACCATCCACTCTGCAAAATACACTCTTAGGAAAATGAAAAGACAACCCATAGGCTGGGAGAAAATATTTGCAATACCTATATCCGGCAAATAACTGGCATCTAACTTTTTTTTTTTTAACTCCTGAAACTAAATTAAGAAAACAGCCCAATTAAAAATGGGCAAAATCAGGACATGTTGCCAAAGATGATGATATACAGCTGACAAACAGGCATATGAAAAGATGCTTGACATGAGTTTTCATCAGGGAATTGCTAAATAAAACAGTAAGACACCACTACACTCTAAAAATGGCTAAAATCTAAGATACTAAAAGTACCAAATGCTGATCAAGATGTGGAGAAATAGGTGGTACAGCCGCTTTGAAAGTCCATTTGGCCATTACTTACTGTAGGGGTTCAGGGAGGTCTGTGACCCCACAAAGATATGGGCATGGGATGCAATGACACTACAAGTTTTACATGTACATTTCTGGGAGTTATCATCCAGAAACAAACAGAGCAATGGGATTACTGGGGAATCGGGGATCTGTTTGTCTAAATGCTGTCTCCCAGTAACACGGTAGGCCATTCTGGGTCAGAGAACCCGGAAGGGTGCTAGTGCCTTGAGCTGTCACAACCACAAGGCTCTATCTCATCCTTGACCGATGAACACCAGATTAGCTTTCACTCTAAGACCTTCCGAGCGTCCTCCCGCATTCCTATGTTGAAACCCTAGCCTCCAGTATGATGATATTTGGGAATGGGGCCTTTGGAAGGCAATTAGGTGTAGATAAGTCATGAGGGTAGGACCATCATCATGGGATTAGCCCCTTAGAAGCAAAAGTTCCAAAGAGATTGTTTCCCTTCTCTTAGCCATTTGTGGAACCAGGAACAAGACAGGTCAGGAAGAGATCTCAATTGAACTGACTCACACCTTGATGTTGGACTTCCTCCTCTCCAGAATTTTGAGATAATAAATTTGTTATTTAAGCCACCCTGTTTACAGCATTCTGTTAGGGCACCCTGAGCTTCCTACGACACATGGAATATGCAAAGCAGGCACACTCTAAGTGGCTAAACGTTTGCTTGTTTAAGTTAAATGTATAGCTGGTGGACTTGTGAGGTAATGAGCCTCATCCCATGGTAAAGAAATTAAAACAACAACAACAACAACACACACACACAAACCTTGGGGCCCATGTACAGAGACCATCTTTGGATCGTTCCTTTAACATTTGCAAAGCTACACACAGTCTTACCTTATGAACCAGCAATCACACTCCTCGGTATTTACATAATCGAGTGGAAAGCGTATGTCTGCACAAAAACTGACACCTGAATGTTTATAGTAGTGTTATTCATAATTGCCTGAAACTGTTGGCATGCAAGACGTCCTTCAATATTTGAGCGGATAAGCTGTGTTATGTACATGCAATGCAATATCGTTAAGCAGTAAAAGAAATGAGCCAGCAAAAGCCATAAAAAGACATAAGAAACATCAAAATGTGCATTGCTAACAAAAAGAACCCAGTCTGAAAAGACTGCACACTCTATGACTCTAATTATATGATATTCCAGAAAAGGCAAAACCATAGGGATATTAATGTTCCCGAATCCACACTGTTGTAAATAAATGGTTAAATGAACTAGCATGTAGGTGAAGAGAGACAAATCTGCATAGAGGAATTAAAAATAATTTATGTAGAAAGTCTACCCCAAGGAAGAGGAATATAACTCACTCAAGTGTGGGTTGCCTGGTGACTGTCTTCCAAAGAGTGAAACATGGAAATGGGAGAGAGGAGAGGAAAATAACTCTCTATCAGAGACACTTGAGAAGCCCTCGATGGTATGAGTCAACAGTCTTGATTAACAGACCTATCAGGGTCACAAGTCAAATCACATTGATGAGATGATACGATGTGATGAGAATGACAATTACCTTTGTGTGATTGTCCCCCAAATCCATAACCCTAATCTAACCATTAGAAAAGCACCAGGCAAATTTTAGTAGAGGGACAATCTACAACATATCTTTCCATTTTTCCTTCAAACTGTCACAATTATCAAAACTAACGAGAGTCTGAGTAACTGTTGTAGCCAAAGAAACCGGAGACATGACAACTCAATATCCTTTGAAATCCTGCATGGCATCCTGGAGTGGAAAAAGATGTTGAGTAAAAACTAAGAAAATCTGAGTTAACTGTGGATGGTGAATTAACAGCAAGATTTCAACATCAGTTCATTAATTTTAAAAATATGTTATAGTCATGTAAGCTATTAATAGGGTAAACTGTGTTTGGGGGAGGGGGTCATGGTTTACGAGGTCTCTATGTGCTCTATGCTCAGTGTTTCTGTAACCTAAAACTGTTAAAAAATATAAGGTCTATTATAAAAAAATGAATATATTTAGTAAAATATTTCTCATTAGAACTGATGATTTAATTTTTATTTTCATTTTTTTTTTTTAATAACAGTCTGAAAAGCAAGGTCCTGGGAAGACAATTAAAAGAAAAAAAAAAGGAAGAAAGAAAAGGCGTGGGGAAATTGTTGACATGCACATCCCCTATTCCCCCAGGGAGGTGTAAACCTAAATTAATTAGCTTGCCTTTAGGGTATTTTGTTGCGGACATTTTCATTGCCTTGAGGGTGTGTTAAGGATGGGAAATCACTGGGTGCAAAGTGTATCATTGCAGAATGGAAGCTCCGTGTAATGACTATGTTTCTAACTAATAAATAAGGAACTGTCTCTATTAATGAAGAAAAAGTCAATCTTTAACAAACTTCATCGTCAGTGACTTCATCAGATGAGGAAACAATGGAGAAATACAGGATACATTATCCTCTCAGAGAGATGCAGATACCCGAATACGAAGTTTCAAAGATAGTAATGGCTCATTTGCTGTTGTACACACTCACGCACATGCACACACATGCACACAGACACGCACACCTGCACACACCCTTCTTAGAATAGACTGTAGAACTTCTTAAATAGGGAAAGGAAAAGGGAAAATCTATAGGTCAGGCTCAGGGAAGAAAAGATATGTAAGCTAAATTCTGGAAGTTATATTTCATCCAATCAATTTCTTCATCTTTTCAAACATTTATTAAGTGGCTGCTACAAACCAACCTTATCTAAACCCTGGAGCTATAGTGACTAAAACAGACAAGGACTCTGCTTCAGGGATCTAATGACTCCCCTGGCAGATGACAGGTAGACCCCACTACTCAGATCAGTACATAAAAGTGGTTTAATTCAGCTAATACTAATACCACAGAGAACACAAAGCAGGTAATTGTGTGGACAGTGTTTGGATGAGGGTGTTTTAGATAAAGTGGTCGGGAGGAAATTTCTAAAAAGAAAAACAATTGAAATGTTAAGTCTGCATGATGGAGAGAAGTCATGCTTGTGAAGATTTTGAGGACGGGAATCCCAGGAAGAAATAACAAATATATAAAATCTGTAAAGTCGGAGCTGGGCTTGCCAGTTCCAGGAGTAACGATACTGATGTGGTTAGACTGTTGGGAATGTGGGCTCGAGGAACGTCTGCGTTGACAAACTCAATGAGGTGGCTGATTGCTAGGCCGTGGGAAAGTGTCATGGCTCGAAAGTGTCTAGATGCGTTCTTTATGAGAAAGGACGCAATTAGGATCGATGGTAAATAAATGATAGGACTGGATCTAAATATTTAGAGAAATACACTGACTGCCATATGGTTACAGGCAGCACTGAAACACAAGTGGAGACATGGTGACCAAATCACGCGACTGAAATTTTGTAGGTGACCGTGGTTGGTAGAATGTGATGGAATTGGGGTGAGCAAGAGGTGGTCAGGTGTTGGGTGTATTCCTAAAACCAGACTCAACATAACTTGCCCAAGAATCAGGTAAGGCAGTACAAGGAAGACTCCGCCGATCCGTTTCAATCTCAGTTACTACAGAATCAGAAGTGACACCTGAGGAGGACAGGAGAAAAAAGGACATATTTCTTTTAGAGGCCGTTGACAAGAATTCTCTTTCGAACATTTCATATTTTAGATATTTATTAGACCAGACAGTTCAGAATCTGTTGCTTACTATTTTACTAACAGGCAGTAGGTCTTTTCAATTTGACTGTAATGCATTGAAGACAAGACCATTTGTTGGTCGTTTCCCAACATTTATGTTTCCGGTAAAGAACAATAATTGGAACAAATATGTAATAGCTAAGGAATTCTAAATTTAAATCTCCAGCTGAACTTTCCCCCTAAACTATAGACAACATATTTTTCACTAATTACTGGACCTCCCTATTTGATGGTTAACAGGCATCTAAAATTTAATATTTAGAGATTGAGTCTTTGCTCTTCTCTCCCAAACCAACCTCCAGTAGTGTTCGCCATCTCACTACACAACAACTCTATTCCCCCAGTTGCTCAAGTCAGAATTTCAAGGCTTTGATGACTCTGCTTTTCCTTGCATTCATTCCACTTGCAATCCATTAACAAATTCCATCAGTTTAGTAATGGTATAGACCCAGAGAGAGTCAGCATTTATTCGGGGTTTGTTTGCTCCTCCTTGCCCTTCCTACTATCTTCACTGATACACCCCAGCCCAACCTACATCACGGACGCCTTGATTTTTGCAATAGTCCCATAAGTGGTCTTCCTGCTTCCCGATTGCATACAGTCGGCATATTCTCAACAGCAGTTAGAACAGCCTGTTAAGATGTAAGGTGGGTGCAGTTGCTTCTCTGTTGATTCAGGGGCTTTTCTTCTGAGTCAGAACTGACGTCGAAGTCTCTACAGTGACTTGCAAAACCTTTATGGGGGGACGCTGTTATCCTTCTTTGCTAACTTCCGTCTCTCTTTTCTACTCACTTTGCTTCAGATACTTGGACCCTGTTTTTGTGTTTTAGTTTTTTTTTTTTTTTTAAGATACTTGGACCTTGGGTAGATCTTACTAGTTAGTCTCCTTTAGCCTTTGCTCTTCTCTTGTAACTCGGCTGTTTCTCTGCAGATATCTCATGGCCTGCCGATTCATCAGCTTCATTTCTTCATTCAAATATCAGTGAATCTTTTTCTGGCAAATTCTCTATAAAACTCTATAAAAACCATGACACATCATTGAGAATTTCTATATTTCTAAATTACAGAGGAACTCTCTACATATCTAAATTTCTAAATAATTTCTAAATTATCTCTTAAAATTTATTTTACTTAGCTTTGCCATTTTCCAAAATAATTCATATTTATCTTCTGTTTCTTTGTTTACTATCATTAGGAGGATAGCCCTGGAAGAGTTACGATATATCCATTGTTCCTAGCAGATTCCCTGGCACATAGCCAACATTCAGTAATTATCTGTTGAATTGAAAGGATAAATACGTCATCAAAGATAATTTGCTGAATTAATTTAAAACAGGCTAAACATGGGACCCGTGGCGTCTCAGTCAGTTGAGTGTCTGACTCTTGATTTGGGCTCAGGTCATGACCTTAGGGTTGTGAGGTCGAGCCTCGCCTCAGGCTCCGTGCTCAGCAGAGAGTCTGCTAGAGATTCTCTGTCTCCCTCTCCCTCTGCCTCTCCCAGCCCAACACACACTGTCTCTCTTAAAAACAAACAAAAACAGACTAAATCTGATGTCCCGATGTTTGTCTCAGTTAATGTGACCCATTAAATGCTGGCACTAATGTTGTCAGTGTAGCCGAATTAGCTCATGTAAATTATGTAAATTGTCTGTTTAGAATAAAAATTTTGTTTAAAAAGCAAATCGGCTCAAATTCCAAAATGATGAGTAGTATTTTGGGGGGATTGTTTTTTTTTTTTATGATAGTCACAGAGAGAGAGAGAGAGAGGCAGAGACACAGGCAGAGGGAGAAGCAGGCTCCATGCACCAGGAGCCCGACGTGGGATTCGATCCCGGGTCTCCAGGATCGCGCCCTGGGCCAAAGGCAGGCGCCAAACCGCTGCGCCACCCAGGGATCCCGGATTGTTGTTTTCTAAACTGAGATAGATTTGAGATAGATCAAATACTGAGATAGATCATGGCAGGTGAACGAATTAGTGTGGAGAAGCTACAGGAGATGCGCTCCGGTATTTCTGTATCACTGACGCCAACACAGCAATACCAGCTTTTCTTGTTTCCTTTCTTTTCTAGTTCACCTGATTTGCTGAATTTTCTGCATGTATGATGCCTTCTTGCCCATGTGGAAAGCTGACTTCCTGCTAGAAAACCTCCACTACTCAGAAGCCATTTTTTTCCTTTCTGTGGAGCCACTTAGCCTTTTTCTCCATATTCAGACTCCTCCTCTGCTGAATTTCACAGGACCTGCCTCATGGTCCTTCAGTACGATTCTCTTCACCACCCATTTCATAATATGTGCTACTTCAATTGAATCTTCATAAGGCCACTGAACTCTAGGAAAAGTTTCTTTTTTTTTCTCTTTTACATATAAAATATTGAGTTTGCTGATCGTAAACGAGCCAGCTCAGCAGACTGCCCCCACGAGTTGTCCCTGACGCCCTCATCACGATGCCCGCCTTGGATGCTTCCTTACCTGTCTCTCCAGTGCAGTCCAGTAGCTCAGCTCTAACATCTCTCTTATTATATTGCAAGGATTTGTTTTTGTTTCTCACATCCCAGATATGTAGAGAAATCTTGGAAGGATTAACTTAAGTCATTTTCACCTTTGCACTGTCATCTGGCAGTGAGTGCACCAAAAAAGAAAATGTTTTTATATCAGCTGCTTTCAACTAATTAAAAAAAAAATGAAAACAAAAAAAAATCAGCAAAGATTGCTAATGGAAGGAAAGAAGAAAGAAAGAAAAAGAAGGGAGGGAGGGAGGGGAGGGGGTGGTGCTTGGGTGGCCCAGGTAGTTATGAGTCTGATCTCAGCTCCTCTTAGGTCCTGGGACCGAGTCCAGCTTTGGGCTCCCTGCTTGGGGAGTCTCCTCGTCCCTCTCCCTATTCCCCTGCCTCTCTTCCCGTTCCTGGGCATGAGTGTGCACTCTTCCTCTCTCTCAAATACATAAAATCGTTTTAAAAACTACAATCAAGGAGAAAATAACAATGTATTCAAGCTTCCTTAATTTCAAATATGGTGTTTGCAATATGAAATATATGTGTATATGAACATATTCTGTAGGGATACAAAATAAAGTAATATGGTTACTTGTAGAAAACAAAAAATCAACTCCATGATGAGAGTGAAACAAAGATAAATGAATGTAGCTTATCCGTCATCTTGAACTGAATCAAAACACTGTCCCTTAATATATTTTGTATTCATAGAAGGGACTAGGAGGGTTTTTTTTCTCTTAAATGCAGACATTATTAAATTTCTATTTTACAACTCAAGTGGAGACATTGGGTGCCTAAATTGGCAAATGTGGGACCCGGGGTTGTTTTTCTTCCAGAAATTTAGGCGGAAGCTGCATTGTTTTTCTTCATTTTGTTTTATTTAAATAATGACATCAACCTTCTACATCAAGTTTGGTTCAAAGCTTGACTTTGGGGGAAGAAAGCACACGGTCAAATATTTAAGGGGACCTAAGTCTGACCCACAGATCTCAGTGTCCTATGATTTCCTATCACTGTCAATGGGACTCGACACTTTGCATCTACACCACCGGCTCCACCGACAGGGCCTCCGGCTGCTTCTGAGGCTGGCTGCCCGTGCTCCTGGGTCGTCAGCACAGGGCCAGCCGCTGGGGACCTGGACGTCTGGCCAGCTGCACACTGGGATCTGCCCACAGGCCGGGCTTGCTTCTCTGTCAGAGAAATTGGAAAGGCTCCTACAGGTGCTGGGACACTCAGGGGCCAGGGAGTAAGTGAGCACATTGTCCCCCAGCTCAGGCCATGCTCCAGGGGCCCTGTTGGAGACCTGACTTCAAGAAGGTTTCTGTCTAGTGTTCCTTTCTCCCTGTGGCTCCTGAACGCTTTTGTTCTCTCACCAAAGCGTCCCTATCCTGGGTTTTGCAGGTCTCGTATTTTATTCTAATTCAAGGTACGGACCCTTATTAGCAAGATGCCACCTCGCTGCATTTTTAATCTGTTTTGGGAGCATCCACTGGCCCGTGGCATCAGGAGGTGGGCTCTCCATCATTCCTTTGGGTGGCCTAAGGGGCGGCTCAGGTCGGGGAGGTGTCAGGGCGCTGTAGGCCTCTGTCTCAGCCCAGGCCAGGCCAGACTACATGCTGGGAACCACAGCTCGGTTTGTTTCATTTCCCTTCCTGATTAAGTTCTCTGGTGTGCAGAGGAAGCAAAGGGGACAGTTCCAGTGTGTTTATGCTCCAGGAATATTGTGACACGAAGGAAGCACCATATTGGGAGCCGGAAAATGTGCACAGTGTCCTTCCATCCATGTCTCCCTGGCTGGGTGGTTGTCCTCTTCCTCTCGCTCCGGGCCTCGGGTGCCCTTCTGGTCAAGTAGACGATAACACCCATCTGTGCAAACTGGACCTGCTCTGGTTCATACGAGGATCCTTGTCGATCTGTGTTTCAGTTACAGTAAAGATACACAAGCTCACCAGACACTCACCGGCTCTCGCAATGGTCCCCATGCAGAGCGGTGACAGGCAGGCACTTTATTCAATGTTTACTCCCTACCCAGCATGAAGAAGGCACAGAGATAAGATATGGAGTGAAATAACCCATGTTCCTGACCTCCCCGAGATCCCTAAAGGAAGAAGGGCGATGCTCTAGGTGCGGTGATGGATTGGCCTGCTCCTCAAGCTTGAGCCTTCTCATCCATGAACACTTACTGGTTCTCTCTGTCAACAGCATCAAGCATCAATGAGGTTTTCCTGCTTCCTCGGATTGGCATGAAGCACCTCATCTAAGGATATGGAGATGTGGACAACTCTACTTGCACGTGCAGCTCAGGGAACCTCCGGCTCTCTCTTGCCCTCTGAGGGGCACCAAGGTTACAACAGCAAGAAGCTTTCCCTCCTAAGAGAACAAGTCTCCTGTTTTTCAAGTTTCGGAAGGACGCTATGGATGGGATTGGAAACTCTTCCTTATTCCTCTCAGATCTCTTTTCGGCAATTCTTTTCTTTGGGGAGGGTGCAGGTTCCAGGCCACTTTCCTGTCTAGGTGGCCTCGTGAAGAGCTCCTGATGCTAACCAGGCGGTCCGCCCCCCCCCCCCCCCCCCCCCCGCAGATGTCCTCAGATTCCCCGAACCCTCTCCGGTGCACTGGCCCCACACCCACTGCTCGGATGCAGTACCACCTCCAAGGATGAAAAAGGCCAGGAAGCTTCTTGGGCTTCTGATTCCCTGCTGCTCTCCCCCAGGCATTTAAGCTGATTTTAGATCAGTGGAAAGAGCTGGTCGAACTGGTCCCTGCCCTCCCTCTGGTACTTCCTCTCAGAAACAAAATGTTTCCTTCCTCTTCCATATGCACTGACCCTTTTTGAATATAACGGGACTGCCATTATGGTCGACAGGATTATACAGATGCACCCCCCGCCCCAATGCCTGTCCCCTGATTATCCAATCAAACAGTAGCCTAGATGCTGCTGTGAACAGGTATTGCTGGTTGAACTGAGGTGGCTGATTGGCTGACTATAAAATAGGGAGATTATTCTGGATTTTCCAGGTGGGCCCAGTGTATCCCATGAGCCTTGAGAAACAGAAGAGCAAGGCCCAAGGGTGAGAACAGGAGATGTTGGAAGCTTGAGACAAACCAGACTTGCTGTTTCTGGAAGGAGGCCTCTTGGAAAGCACAGGAGAGATGGGGACTATCTAGGAGCAAAGATTCCTTGTTGACAGCCAGAAAAGAAATGGGGATTTCAGCTCTACAATTATTTGGAACTGAATTTTACCTGAATAAGTCTGGATTTGGGTTATATCCAGAGCTTCCAGTAACCTTGCCAACATCTTGATTTTAGTCCTGTGAGAGCTATGACAGGTCTGACCTGCAGAGAATGTGAGGTAATACATTTGTGTTGTTTTATGCTGCTGAATGTGTGGCCATAATAGAAAACAAGAATCATGTCTTCCTCTTGGTCTAAGGTGCATTTGCCTTCCTGTCCCTGAGGGAAAATTATAGAAGAAATTCAGGAAGCTGGACCAGCAAAAGGAAAAGCAAATTGGTGGGAGGTGAAATAGTATTATTCCTTTTGTACTTTTTAACTTTATATTAATGTGATGACTCTATAATTAGATTATAAAGCAGTTGATAGACATCAGACAAAGAGGAGGTTCTAAAATTGTGTGTACACGCCTGTGCATGAGAAAGAGGGAGAGAGATTTGGATCAATATTTCTTCATGTATTCTTTTTAAAATTTTTTTTTTAAGATTTTATTTATTTATTCATGATAGTCACACAGAGAGAGACAGAGAGGCAGAGACACAGGCAGAGGGAGAAGCAGGCTCCATGCACCGGGAGCCCGATGTGGGATTCGATCCCGGGTCTCCAGGATCGCGCCCTGGGCCAAAGGCAGGCGCCAAACCGCTGCGCCACCCAGGGATCCCTCTTCAAGTATTCTTATATGAAAATATTAATTGAATTTTGTAGAGCCAATCCAATATTCTTTGAATTGAATCTCATTCAAATTCTACGAATTAAGGGTGCCTGGGTGGCTGAGTAGGTTAAGGGTTCAAATCTTGATTTTGGCTCAGGTCGTGATCTCAGGGTGGTGAGATTGAGCCCCATATTGGGCTCCCCTCTCAGTGGGAGTCTGCTGAAAATTCTCTCTCTCTCCCTTTCCCCCTCCTTCTGCTCATATTCTCAAATACACAACTAAATCTTAAAAAAAAAAAAAAAAACCCTCCATTAAGTATCCTTTGTGTGTATTACACATAAAGAAACCGGCTTAGAACCTTTAAGTGGTCTGCCTAATGTCAATGAGATGAAATTCAGACTGTGCAAAATGGAGCAAACCCTAAGGGTATTAAATATGTAAAATCAGTGGAACCGCAAAAGTAGCCTGAGGTGACCAGCGCTTGGAGAAATCCCAAAAGGCAGCTTGGCTAAGTGCAGGAATACCAAGAGGTAGCCTGTATCTTACTCACTATGAGTCATGGTAAGAGTATGTGAATTTTCCATTGAGTAAGAGAACATCTTGTTTGCCATAAAATTTAAGTCGTCTTATTATTTCAAAGTGAGGTCCCAACTTAGCAAAAGGCCCCTGTGACAAAAACAAATAACAAAAACCCAACCTGTTAAGTAGACCACCATAGTAAGCACTCAACAGATGGTAAGCATGATCACACTGCAGTCACTCTATATCAGTGACCCATCTGAGGAGCATTTAAGCTTAAAAAAAAGTCTGTGGAAAAATTTTAATAGGTGTGGGTGAGGAGTAGAGACAAGAGGGATAATTAAGATGGATCTCCTGTGTAGACCAAAATCTTGTGGTACCTTCCGTATAATCCCACATCTTCCTCCTAAGGGAGCCAGCATTTGAGTATCTGCCATAGAAAAGTAAATGAAAACTAGTGAGTAATCGCTGGAGAATGACTGGCATCCCACACAATAAGGAAAACAATTCCTGTGCCACTAATGACTTTCCATTTTTTTCTTTTTTCTTCTGTATCTTTCCAACTAGAGCAAGAAGTGCAAGAAGTGGTCTTTGGATAAGAGCAGATATTGTCTCCTCCCACACCACGTGGGTGGAAGGAGGACTTTGAATCAAATATGTAATTGAAGTTTAAAAATGATTGAAAATTTATGGGTTTAATGAAAAGCAATGAGAGTAATCAGCTTTACAGTGGGAAGGGGGATTTCAAAGACTGTAGCAAGTACTTAGAAAAAATAAAAATATTTTTTACTTTAATTATTTTCAACTTATTGACCAAACTTATTTCATATTACATTATTTACATCATCAACTGTGTCTATACAGAAGTCTGTGAGTGTATATACATACATATATATATATATTCTTTTATATATATTCTTTTAATTAAGGCATGTCCTACTAGAATTTTCACAAGAAAAATTTCAGATTTGTTGAAATGCTCCTCAGATGAGCCATTAGGTTGGTATTTATACAGTATAATTTTATGTATCATTAGTAAGACACTATCCTAAATTTTTTATGTGTGTAATACTATTCAAATTATCAAAATTGCCGAATAGATTTGTGAGATAAGGAAACTGAGGCACAGAGAGCATAAATCTCTTGCACTTATCTCCAGATTATAAAATACCAGAGCTAGGATATGAACACTTCACGCTGATCACTGGGGCTTTTGTGCCAAAATTCCTGTTCATGGAAAAAGTACGAAAGGTTCAAGTCAGAAGTTTAAACTTCACTCCAAATTGTTGCTCAACAGCTAGGAGGACCAATCACAGTTAGTGAAAAACTCAACTTACTTTTCCAACATAGTCCTTATTTTGACAAGCCCTTGTTTGTTGCCTTGACACATGCTAAACAACTTAATATTATTAACTTGAAAACCATGCATTTCCAATAATTTCTTTGAGTTTTGCCTCTGCTTCCTTCCCTCTCCCCTCCACTCCATGACAGAGAAACATTACTGAGGTCCCAGGTCCGTGGTGTTGGGCAGGAGGCTGCTCTGTGGTCAAAGAAAGAACTGGTGACAGGGCCTTATTTAACCTTGGTGCACAAGTGGTTGGTGTGGCCGCGTTTCTTCTTGTATCACTTGACTGTGCAGGGGTGCAGGTGGCATTAAAACTTGCGGCCGATCATCTCACAGTTGTACTTCTGGGTGAGCAGGAGGAGGCTCGGTGTTGCTGCCACCAAGCCAAGAGCATGGTGGGACCCTTTCTGAATAACTGTGGTCTGGAAGAGTGCGGCCATCCTCCAGCTGTTTGCCCCCTAAAAATCAGCTGCTGCTGGTCAGGCAGGGTGCGCTCCTTGTCTTGGATACTGGCTTTGGTATTCTCAGTGACATCATTGGGCTTGACCTACGGGGTAGGGAGGACAGAGGTCTTGTCTGTCTCGTCTTCACAAAGATCTGCATATCTGAGTGGCCTCAAGGCCACCATCACCCACCCACTCTGACACCTTGTTCCTTTCCTTTCCTCTTCTTCTAGAATTCCTACCAAATTTACGTTAATGACTTGCATTTGATTCTCTGTGCCTCAATTGCTTTTATTTTCCAGTCTTTTTCTCATTATCTTGACCTTATGAGATTATACTGATGCAATAGATACGGAGAGATGTGTTGAGTACCTACCTACTCAGTGCACATTTGCATTCAGAACAGCCTAAGATGCAAAGACCATTACAATTTGTGTTTTACAGATGAAGAATCTGAGTGTAACAAGGAGGTTAAATATTCAAAGCAAATCAGTTTGACCATAGGACCTATGCTAACTCTTGCATTCACTTTTGGTTTCAGTTCATTTATTTTCCCTTAGCAAGATTAAGTCCATTCTTTAGCACTCCTACTGAAAGTCTAAAAAATACAATTTCAATGATTATAGTTTTCAGTTCAAAGATTTTCAAATGATTAATTGTTAATCTCTCTGTACATGAAACCTCCTACTTGTTTTTTGAGTACTAATAACACTCTATATTTTGATAATTTAAGGTTACTTTTTAGAAAATATTGTACTAATATTTGATTTCTATTGCTGTAGATGTAAAGTTTCCTACCTACTGGATTACTCAAGTATTGAAAATTCTCTGTATGTTCTTCATCGTGCTCTCTTTACTAGAGGAGTAGTTTCTTATCAGCCTCAATAAAAGCTCTTTGTGATTAAAGAAGCAGAATGACGCTATCAGTTTGTTTCCAGTACCTCACCCTCTGCAGATCAGGGGTCTTGCTCCTATACCCACATGTGACACAGACCAAATACTTATTGGTGGGCACATTTACTTTGGCTTTCTGAATATTCAAACTGGCACTTGATGGCTTCATCTCAAACTGAAGAGCAAAGGTAATTCAGCCAAGGTAATTAATGGACAATAGTGTTTGGGTTCTGGGGATTATGCAGGGAGCCTGGTCTTCTCACCCCACCCCACCCCACCCTCCATATGTAGAATCTTCTATTGTTCCCAAGCTCCTAGTGGATTAAGTTTTTGCCACCCTTGATTCCTTGGTATTTCTCTATTTTGGCCCTTAGAATCTCTACTTTCTTTCATTTTTAAATGTTGTATTTAAATTTTTTTTTTCAATACAACTTATGAATTAGAGTGCATAAAGTTCTTTTGCTGTTTTGGCCACTTACACCACAACTTTTTATGTTTTAATGAAACAAGATTATATTAGGATCTTTAAGCATGCAATAGTGTTCATTTATGTACTTTATTGTTCTGTTTATGTAGAATTTTCACACATAATTTCAAGACTTGAAAACAAATCTTTTTGTGATACATTATTTTTATTTTGTGTGCAACTTATATCTGATGCATGGCTTGAAAGCTTTTAAAATGTCTACCATTTTGAAGAAAATAGTCTTATTGTCTTTTGGTTTTACTGATAAAAAGCAGACTAAGGGAACATGAAAATATATGAACTGAAAAACGAATAATGAATATAAATATAGACAAATGGAACACTAATAAAACAGGCAAATTTGGTCCCATCAGTCTTCTTTCTTCATTACACTATTTAAGTCTTTTAAGTTTTTAATTTTTTTGTTTGTTTTTAAAGATCTTATTTATTTATTCATGAGAGACAGAGAGAGAGAGGTAGAGACACAAGCAGAGATATTTTCTTATGTTTATTAAGAATACATGTGGGTTAAATGGTTTGAGAAACAATGACATAGAATGGCAATCCAGATTTGTGTCTGCTTATTAGCATATGATGCATCTGAAGATAGGTATCAGAAAGGAAGAGAAGAAATTCAGGAATCACTTAACAGAAGTTCAAGTTCCTCCTGAGAAGCAATCATGAGCATTTTTGTTGCATCTCCTGTCATTTCCTAGCAAATTTATTTTTCTCTAATAGTGAATAGTCTATTATTGTTTTACTAGATGCCACTACAAAGTGCACTTCAGATGTTTTTCTTTAACACGGTTACTTCAACTTTTCTTTACCACTTGTCTTTTGTCGACAATAATAAACTTGCACTCTGGTGTGTGTTTTAAGAAAAAGTCAATATTTTATGTATCATTTCATATCCTACTAGCAACTATATGACACCAAAAGAATTGGTCATACAAATGATGCCTGAAAGTATAGAGAGAAATCAAATTATCTAGGCTTCACCTTAGGAAACCAGAAAAAAAAAAAAAAAAAACAGAGAAGATTAAATCTAAAGTAACCCGAAGAAAAGAAATAATGAAAATCAGGGCAGAATCAATGAAACTGAAAATAGGAAATCAAGAGGAAAAAAATTTTAAAAAGCTGATTCTTTGAAAATACCAATAAGATCAATAAGCCTCTAACCAGGCTAATCAAGAAAAGAGAGAGAGAACATAAAAATTATGAATATCAGGAATGAAGGGGAGGACATCACCATAGATCCGAGGGACATTAAAAGTGTCATGCAGTAATGTAATGAATAGTTGTATTCCCCAGCCCCGAAGGATTCACTGGTAAAATTTGCCAAATATTTAGGAAGAAATTACACTAATTCTCTATAATTTTTTTCAGACGATAGAAACAGAGAATACTCCCTAACTCATTCTGTGAGGCCAGTATTACCCTAATACTAAATCAGATACATTAAGAGAAAGCTATATATTTTCATCACAAGAAAAGAAAATCACTATCTCTCATGAACGTAAATGCAACAATTCTCAACGAAATATCAAATCTAATCCAACAATGTATAAAAATAATTTTGCATATTGGAAATTGTGTTTAATGTTATAAAAGTAAGCAAATAGATAAAAAATAAATAAATAAATAAATAAATAAATAAATAAATAAATAAATAAAATACAGACTGGGGAAGAAGTAAAATATGCTTTTTCCATAGTTAAAATAATTATGAAGAACGTGTGAAAAAGTTGACCAAAAAAAATCCTGCAAGCCATAAGCAGTTTTGGATGAAGGATGTAAAAAATATTACTTTCCTATTTACCACAATGAACAAATGAAATTTGAAATTAAAAACACAATATAGTGTACATTAGCATCCTCAAAATGAAATACTTAGGTATAAATCTAACAAAATAGTTATAAGACTTATATGGAGAATACTAAAAATTATAATGAACAATTACAAAGAAGAACTAAGTACCTGAAGAACTATTCCATTTTCACGGATAGGAAAACTCAATACTTTCAAGATGTCAGTTATTTCTCACTTGAACTGGAGTTTCATCACATCCTTATCAAAGTCCCAGGAAGCTATTTGTTGGATACCGATGGACTGTAACATTCATATAGAACAGCAAGAGATCAGGAGTGCCAACACAAATTTGAAGGCAAAGAACAAAGTTGGAGGACTGAAATTGCTTGACTTCAAGATTTACTATAAAGTTATAGCAATCAAAATAGTGTGATATTAGCAAGAGAATAAACAAATCAATGGAACAGAATAGAGAGCTCAGGAATATATCTCAATAAATTTAATCAACTGGTCTTTAGCAAAGGGGCACAGGAAAAAATATTACCTTTTCAGTACATGGAGTAAATATTATCTTTTCAACAAATGATGCCAAAACCTGGCCATCTATCTAAAAAAAAAAAAAAAAAAAGAATCTAGACACAGATCACAGACCTTACACCCTGGTGAGACACTGTTAAGTGTTAAGACTTCTTTTAGTCTGTTGGTGGTGCTGGTGGTGCTGGTGGTGCTGGTGTGTGTGTGTGTGTGTGTGTGTGTGCGTGTGTGTGTACACAAAAAACTCATTAGTAAGAAAACAATCCAGTTAAAAAAAATCAGTATAATATATTAACAGACCTCACCAAAGAAGAAATGCAGATGACAAATATGTGTATGTAAAGTTGCTCTACATCATATGTCATCAGGGAAATGCACTTAGAAAAACAATGAGATGCTATTGCGCACCTCCTAGGATAGAGAGAATCAAGAACACTAACAAGAAATGCTGGCAAACATGTTGTACAACAGGAACTCCCTTCATTATTGGCAGGAATGTGATATGGTATAGCCACTTTGGGAAAAAGTTGAGGTGGTTTGTAATAAAACTTAAACATCCTTTGCCATACTATCCAGCGAACACACTCCTTGATATATATTTATCAAATGAGTAGAAAATTCATGTCCACATAAAAACTTTCACATAGATGTTTTACCAGCTTCATTCATAATTGCCAAAGTTTGAAAGGAAACAAGATGTCCTTCAGTAGGTGAAGAAATAAACTAAAATGGCTGCATAGTCTACGATTCTTACTATATGACAATTAAGAAAAGGCAAAACTATGAAGACAGCAAAGAGACCAGGAAGGAAGGATGGATAAGCAAAGTACAAGGGATTTTTAAGGCAGTGAATCTCCTCTCTATGATACTGTAATGGTAACTACATGTCACTTTAAGTGTGTCCAAAACCATATAATGTGTAACACCATGAGTGAACCTCTGTATAAACTGTGGACTCTGAGTGATAGTGATTCGTCAATGCAGGTTTTAATCAGTTGTAACACATTTACTACTCTGGTGGGGGATGTTGATAATTGGGAGAGTATATGTGTGTGGGAATAGAGGGTATATGGGAAATCTCTGTACCTTCTGTTCAATTTTGCTATGAATCAAAAATTGCTCTAAAAGATAAAATCTCATTTAAAAAGTGCAAAGATTAGGGGAGAAGGGTATGTTTAAAAAGTTAGTGATTCTTTAAAAAGTTAGAGATTATTTACAGAAGTGGAAAGCTATGTGAAACAAGTTAAAATCATTTTCATATACTACCTAGGAATTGCAATTCAATTTTAAGAAACATTTGTTGAAATTCTAATATGAATGGTTGTAATATGGTAACAGAACTATTATCTTTGAGTCATAAAAACTTAATGTAATTCCAAGCTTTAAAATTTAACTTGTGAATTATTGTCCAGCTATCATTTACTCTGAAAAACATAAACATCTTTTTTATCAGATAAATATAATGAATCTCTCTTTACCTTAGTAGAAATATATTTTGAAATTACTCAACATAGTTAAACTAGATGTTAGCTGAATATTAATCTACAGACAATTCAGTAAGCAAATTGAAGATTTTTAAGAGCAGTATCTCCAATAAGCTCATGAGTGACATATGTTTTTATATTTTACCTGTTTAGCTTAATGTTCTTTGAATTTGAAAACCATAGATGTTTATGTCCACATAATCCTAGTGTGGTGCCTGAAATAAAGTATAAAATAAATACATTTGTTGAATGCTGAGGAATAGTAAGAAAGTTTATACAGCTTTCCTTTGTTATCATGAATTTTTCCACATATTCTTCAACTTTTAATATTTCCTTTTTAAATCATTGAATAAATACATAATGGTCAAGAACATTCAATAGAATTGCCTCCAGCTTTATCGATAATTCACATGGCTCATTGTTTTAGCATTAATGACAGTATTTGGGCAATAGCATAGGAAAGAATGCAACTTGCACGGTGAGAACTCATTATATTACATACAGTAAAATGATTATATAGATATACTACAACTTCGAAATGATTAAAAAGTTAAGATAGTCAAAATATTAAAATCTTTGGTATTTGAATAATTTTTATATAATTTACCTAACTCATGAGAGTTTGGACTTAGACTTGTTACTAGTATTGTTAACTTAAATATATTATTTACAATGTGAGATTCTCCAACCTACAGCCATCAATAGATCTGTTAATAACTTAATTATTTCTTGTTTGTTTTGATGAGTTTAGTGCATAAAGGAAATCCTAGAGTCTGTTCTTAAATAGATGGTAATTATCATAAAGTTAAGAAATTATTGTAACAAGGATATACAATTAATCAGTTCTGTGTTTCATAACACCATGTGCATGCCCTGATGCATTCCTTTCAGCAATACAACAGATGCTCCTTAATGCATTTTTTATGTCTCCAAGTAATTCTTTCATGATGACTTATGGCATATGCAGCCAGAATTAATAATGAACCAAAGACATGTGTGAAAAATTAAGTAAAGTCTTTACTGAAGAGGTAATTTGATTTGAGATTTCAAAAACTAAATAAATAAACAAATGTATAATAACTTTCAGCTGATCAGAAAACTATCTCGTATATATCCTCAATATAATACTTAAACGAATGAGAAGTAAATATGCACTTAAAGAAACAGGATTTGTCCACTTGTGTTGACAAATAAGAATAATAGCCTTTAAAATAATTACCCAGTGAATATTGTTAAATTTGTAATTTTAACTTTGAAAGACCCTCATGTCCTGTATGTTCTGGGATTTATGGGCTGGCTTCTCAGTATTTTTCACTAGAGGAGAATGTTCAATAATTTTACTTTTCTTACTCTCACCTAAATGAATCCTACAAAAAAGCCTTGAGATAAGCAATTTAGATTGTGGTGTGATTTAACTGAACTCTATTCTATTAGCAAGCATTTATTAGAAGTGTCAGTCCACATAGGGGAGGGAATCCACACAGTAATTTGAAAAAGAAAAGTTTAATGTGAAGAAATATTAGCTATAACAAGGGATTGAAACAATGTGGCATAAACTTCTAAGAAGTTTCAAGCACAGGAGGCACAGAGAATCCTCCTCAAAATCAATAAAAAATATGTCAACACCTCACATATGATAGTGAAGCTTGCAAATTTGAGACAAAGAGAAAATCTTGAAAGCAGCTGGGGACAAGAGGTCCTTAACTTATAAGGGCAGAAACGTTAGACTGGCAGCAGATCTATCCACAGAGACCCAGCAGGTTGAAAAGGACTGACATGGTATATTCAGGGTGCTAAATGAGAAAAATATGCAGCCAAGAATACTTTATCCATCAGGGTTGTCATTCAAAATAGAAAGGGAGGTAAAAAGTTTCCAGAAAAAACAGAAACTAAAAGAATTTGTGATGACTAAACCAGCCTTGCAAGAAATATTAAAGGGGATCCTTTAAGCAAAGAGAAAGCCCAAAAGTAACATAGACCAGAAAGGAAGAGAGACAGTACACAGAAACAGTGACTTTACAGGGAATACAACACTAAATTCATATCTTTCAATAGTGATTTTGAATGTAAATGAGCTTTTTGCCTGAATTGAAAGACACAAGGTATCAGATTGCATAAACAAAGTATGACTCATCAATATGCTGCCTGAAGAAAGTCATTTTAGACCCGAAGCCACCTCCAGATTGAAAGTGAGGGAGTAGAAAACCATTTATCATGCTAATGGACATCAAAAGTAAGTTGGGATGGCAATCCTTATATCACACCAATTAGATTTTAAACCAAAGACTGTAATAAGAGAAGGAAGGACCCTATATCATAAGTAAAGAGTCTATCCAAAAAGAACTAATAATTGTGGATATTTATGCCCTTAACATGGGATCCATCAATTATACAAATGAATTGATAACAAAATTAAAGAAGTTTATTGATAATAATAAAAATTGTAGGGGACTTTAATACCTACTCACAGCAATGAACAGATTAGGTACACAGATCAACAAGGACACAAGGACTTTGAATGACACATTGGACCAGGTTTCACAGAGAGATATTCAGAGCATTCCATCCTAGAACAATAGGAGACACATTCTTCTCAAGTGCACACGGAACATTCTCCATAATAGATCACATATTGGGTCACAAATCAGGTCTCAACCGATACCAAAAGATTGAGATCACTCCTTGCATATTTTTGGACCACAATGCTTTGAAACTGGAACTCAATCACAAGAGGAAATTTGGAAAGAATTCAAATACTTGGAGGTTAAAGAGCATCCTACTAACTAATGATGGGTCAACCAGGAAATTAAAGAAGAACTCATCAAATTGCCAGGATATAAAATCAATGCACAGAAATCAGTTGCATTTCTATATACTAACAATGAGACAGAAGAAAGAGAATTCAAGGAGTTGATACCATTTACAATTGCACCAAGATTCATGAGAAACCTAGGAATAAACTTAATCAAAGAGGCAAAGGATCTGTACTCAGAAAACCAAAGAACACTCATGAAGGAAATTGAGAAAGACACAAATAAATGGAAAATTTTCCATGCTCATGGATTAAAAGAACAAATATTGTTAAAATGTCTATGCTGCCCAGAGCAATCTGTATATTCACTGCAATCCCTATCAAAATACCATCATTTTTTTTTTCACAGAACTGGAAAAAATAATCCCCAAATTTTCTGGAACCAGAAAAGACCCCAAATAGCCAAAAGAATGTTGAAAAGGGAAATCAAAGCTGGAGGCATCACAATTGGAGACTTCAAGATCTATTACAAAGCTTTGGTCATCAAGACAGTGTGGTACAGGCACAAAAACAGACACATAGATCCATGGGACAGAATAGATAATCCAGAAGTGGACCCTCAACTCTATGGTCAACTCATCTTCGACAAAGCAGGAAGGAATATCCACTGGAAAAAGGACAGTCTCTTCAACAAATGGTGCTGGGAAAATTGAACAGCCACATGCAGAAGAATGAATCTGGATTATTTTCTTCCACCAAACACAAAATTAGATTCAAATGGATTAGAATGCTAAATATGAAGCAGAAATCCATCAAAGTCCTAGAGGGAAAAACAGGCAGCAATTTCTATCACCTCAGCTGCAGCAATTCTTGCTAGACAAGTCTCCAACAGCAAGAGAAACAAAGCAAAAAAGAACTATTGGGACTTCATCCTGATAAAAAGCTTCTGCACAGCAAAGGAAAGAGTCAACAAAACCAGATGACAATCAACAAAATGGGAGAAGATATTTGTAAATGTCTTATCACATGAAGGGGCAGTATCTAAGATCTATAAAGAACCTATCAAAATTAACCCCCAAGGAACAAATAATCCAATCAACAAATGAGCAAGAGACATGAACAGACATTTTTCCAAAGAAGACATATAAATGGCCAACAGACACTGAAAAAATGTTCTACATCACTCAGCATCAGGGAAATACAAATCAAAACCACACTGAGATACCACCTCACAGCTGTCAGAATGGCTAAAATTAACAAGTCTGGAGATAACAGATGTTGGTGAGGATTCAGAGAAAGGGGAGCCCTCTTATCCTGTGGGTGGGAAGGCAGGCTGGTGCAGCCTTTCCAGAAAACAGTGTAGAGGTTCCTCAGGAAGTTGAAAATAGAGCTACTCTATAGTCTGGCAATTTCACTACTGGGGATTTACCCCAAAGATACAAATGTAGTGATCCTAAGGGGCACCTGCACACCATGGTTTATAGAGCAATGTCTACAGTAACCAAACTATGGAAAGAGCCCAGATGTCCATTGACAGATGAATGGATAAAGAAGATGTGGGATATGATTTGGATTATATATACAATGGAATACTACTCAGCCTTCAAAAACTGAAATCTTGCCATTTGCAATGACTTGGATGTAACTAGAGGGTATCATGCTAAGTGAAATAAGTCATTCAGAGAAAGACAATTACCATATGATCTCATTCGTCTGTGGAATTTAAGAAACAAAACAGGATCATAGGGGAAGGGAGGGCAAAATAAAAGAAGATGAAATCATAGAGGGAGACAAACCATAAGAGACTCTTCATCATGGGAACCAACTGAGGGTTGCTAGAGGGGAGGGGGTGGGGTGATGGAGTAACCAGGTGATGGGCATGAAGGAGGGCACGTGATGTCATGAGCACTAGGTGTTACATGAAACTGATGAATCACTGACCTCTACCTCTGAAGCCAATGATACATTATATGTTAATTAATTGAATTTAAATTAAAAAAGACTTACCTAAATCAAATGATTAGACATTTAGAAACCTAATATTTTTTTTATTTGTAAGAAGAGTAGATTTCCCAAGCATTACCAGTTCACCTTATTTTATTTGACATACAAATGATGAAATATACAGTTAGATTCAGTTAAAATAAATGAGTGATAATAATCAAAATGAAAAACAAACCAATTAAATGGAAGATATGAATACATCTTAAGAATAATTGCTAAATTTAAAAAGTGAAAATAATGTAGCAATGAAGATCCCTATGACTTTTAATTATTTCATGCAATATTATAAGTACATAACATTTCAAATAAAGATACCATCATATTGTTTAAAAAAGAAGAAGAAGAAGAAGAAATATTAATTTAGGAGGATGCCTGGCTGATTCTGTCAGTGGAGCATGTGACTCTTGATCTTAGGGTTGGGACTCGAGATTAGAGATTACGTAGAAGAATAAAATCTTTTATAAAGGAAGAAGAGGAATACAGGTATAGCTGATATTTAGATCACCTGTCCCTCTATGGCTGAGATAGAACACTTGAGGGACAGGCCCCCATGGGGGGAACACACAGCTCAAGTGAAGACAACCATGGCCAGCTGGATGGTGGGGTGACAGTTTGGTGTGACACAGGCAAGACTTGCTGGGAATCTACATTCTAACCCTTAATGGATATTCATTCACTTAGGTGCTAAGGACAGTGTTTCCCTGGGGGTATCTCACTGGAGACACCCAAGGAGGGCATGTGGTGGGAGAGGCCAGCCAGGGGACACTGCTAGTTTGTGTACTGCAGGAGTCAGGAACTGAGAAGCTGCAGGACCTGCAGAAACCAGGTTCTGGAGAAGGTGTGTGCACTGGAGGAGCCCACCGGGAGGGCTCATGGCAGTCGGGAGCAAAACCCTTTTCTCCAGCAGAGTTTCTCCAGTTCTTTCCACTCATGAAGCTGATCGTCACGCCCACTGCTAAAGCAAAAACTCTTCAAAGGGCACAGATCCATTTTCCACCAGGAAAGGAAATGGAAAGAAATAAATGCAAACTCCCAATTATTTGCTACATAGCTATGCCCTTCTTGATGGCCTCTAAATCAAGTGACAGATTTTACTTTAATGCATAATTGGGACAATAGAAGTTTTTAAGTAAAAGTCTAAGGAATTCGCAATGTCCCCTAGAAATGTTTACTCCTAAGCAGTGAACAGGACGGATATAAGCAATGTCCCTGGGCCTTCTCTCTTACCAGAAAATACTTTTATTTCTACCAAAATAAAAGTATGCATACAGAAGCAAGTGGAGGAGAGAATAAACATGTAAACTGATGCTTGGAAATATGCTGATCTTCTAAATTAGCCCATAATGTAGGAGCCTTTATTTGGCCCTATGTGTTTGAGAGAAAAATCAGACACAGTTGATACAACACACAGGAATGACCTTGATAAGAGAGGTCACATGGGACTATATAGCAAAGAAGAAAATTATCTTTGACCATTCTGTAAGCTTTCACCTATTTTTTAATATGTGCTCATTACTCAATTCCAAAAATTGTGGGTATTCAATATTCTTCTCTATTAGTTTTAAGTTAATTGCGGTGAAGTTCTAAACCAATTCAGTGCACAAGAGACTGAATATAGTGTCAAAAGGCATGAATTCAGGTCCAGACTCAGCTATTATGCATATAACGTTAGGTGACAAAACTGATCTTTTAAACAGACATGTTGATGTAGCACGCGCTGCCATAGGGATAAAATGAAATAATGGAATTGAAACATTTGTACTAATTGGAAAGCACTGTATAAATACAAGGCATTTATTCTGATTTAATTTTAATGTGTTGAGGGATGCTAGTGTTCTAAGTGACTTAGATTTATCTCTTAATGCATCCATATTTAGGGGCACCTGGGTGGCTCAGTTGGTTAAAGGTTCGGCTCAGGTCATGATCCTGGGGTCCTGGGATCGAGCCCTACATCGGGCTCCCTGCTCAGGAGGCAGTCTGCTTCTCCCTGTTCCTCTCTCTGCTTGTGCTGTTTCTCTCTCAGTCTGTCTCTCCAAAAAATAAATAAAATCTTTATAAAAATAAAAGAAATTAGAAAAAAGAATGAATTTTTAAAATTTATTCAAGATATCTTTTATTAAGGATATCTTCTTCATGGATATCCAGGAGGAAATCTATTTTTCTCCCTTGATTTGGACAAAGAAGAACACAGTGTCAAAATTGAAGCTGTTAAGGAATTTCATAATCTCATGCATGTTCAATATTTGATATAATAATTACTCTAATTTTTATGTTTTTCAAATAAATATGCTTCAAAATATTTTTGACATTTTATTAAATGACTACCTGTATCCTCTTTTCAGTTTTTAATAGATCTACTCATTCAGTTGACATTACAAACATTTGTTTTACAAACTTATTCTTAACTTTCCCAAATTTATCATTCTTAACCTTCTTTTGACAGATTTTACATTTTAAAACATGTGAATTTAGTATTTGTTTTAAAATACTTCTTTTTAGTTTAAGTTTAAATAGGCTTAAAACCTCCCTGCTGATAAACTTACAAAATAAACAAAAGCTTTCAGATAAAAATTATTTTTGTAGAAAACTACTTTTCATGGGTCACATCTCTCAAGTAATGGAAGTTAAAGAATCTAATTTGTGTTTTCATTAATTAAAAAAATATATATATTCAGCACTGAATTTGCATTTGCTCAAAGAACCCAGAAATCATCATTGTTTTGGATTATGCTTTATCAAAAGGAAATGAGCCTCATAATATAGCCCTAAACTGACATTTTATCCCAGAAGCTGAGGAGAGATTTTGCCAGGATAAGAATAACAAAACAAGACTTGATACTTGAACTTTATCCACTTTCATATGGTGTATCTCTTTGCAGAATAAAGAAATACAAAAACCGAAGCAGTGTGAGGACCCTGAGCAAAATGCAAACCAGAGGCTAAAATATAAAAGCAGAAATTTCCCTATACTTATCCAGAATGAGCAAGTCATGCTACCGTATTTCTGATTTTAGTTGAAGTAAGCATAAGTATTGCATGATGGAGAATGATCCTGAAATAGAACGACCTAGTTAAATATGATAAAAAAAAAAAGCCAAACATACCATAACATAATTGAAAGAAGACAAATGAAAATATCTGAGTTTGATTCCATTGAAAAGATATTGTACTTGATCACATCAAGATGGTAATTAGCTTACTAATAAATTTAGGTCACTGAAACTACTGAACTGTTAAATAGAATTAGAAGTTTTAAAAGTTATTGATTTATTCAGGTGATGTGTATCTTTTCCTCATTATACACTGCAATGATTTTACCTACACAGCAAAACATGCACCTTTTTGCTAATTACCAAAACTGCACAAAAGATTATGCTTTCATTTTTCAGAAATTCTTTATGTTGAGTTATATATATCATAATATTCAAAGCAGTTTCCTTAAATTGATTGTTATTGTTGATTATCCCACTTCTCCAACTCTTTAAAATCAGATTAAAAACTAACTTCAGGGGATTTCATTTTCTGTTTATGGTAGACTAGCTTATATTAGAAAAAAAAATCTCTCAGAAAGAGCTAATATAAAACTTGGATTAAAGGTGAGAACAACTATTTGAAGATATTGGAAATCAACTCAGGCTGTCAGGACTTCAGGTCCAAAATCCCCAAGAGAAGAAGGACACAGTGAAAGGACTCCAGCCTTCATCTGTCACTTGTCTTCTGTAGGCATTTGCAAACCCTTCAGCAGCATGGGCCCATAGGCCAAGTGAAAATGCAGGCCCAGAGCTTCTTGAAGTTGCATGCAGCCGTGGAGACAAAAATTAGAATTGAGCACTAACACAATAGTTAGGGACTAAAACACTAAGACTTCAGAGCAAAGGCAGCAATAGGGAGGTGAACCTGATGTCATGTGACTCTTGGCCTGAATTAATTACACTTCTTAACTCCTAATTGGCAGCGTGAGAGACTGGGCAGGCAAGATGAAAGCAGGAACTAAGAGATTAAGAAGACAACCTCTTAGAGACAAAAAGAAAGGGAAAAAATGCTTTCAAGTCTTGATTTGGAGGAAGAGCCCAGGAAGATACTTCAGGTTTTCAACTGAGACTCATGCAGGGCACTAAAGATACAGCTGAACAAAGTATTAATGAAATGGAAGATAAGTCAGTAGAAAATATAGACTAATGAAGTGAACACAAGTAAAACTATAGAAAATAATGTAAAATACATATGGAACAAAATGAAGAATCATGGACTTGTAACTGAATTCCTCCAAGGAGAAGAGAGAGAAAAGGATGCAGTAAGGTTTGTTTGAAGGGGTACTGCTGTGAACCTTCTAAAATTGATGAAAAGACAAAGCTTCTGAGAGAGCTATGATAAATATGAAAGAATTAAACTTAGATTAACTGTAGCAAAATCAACAAAATTCAGTCAGCAATAGAAAAATGTTAAAAGCCTTCCAAGAAAAATAGACCATTATCCTTAAATAAGCAGCAATAATAATGACAGTTTTGAAACAGGAATGATGAAAACCAGACAACAATGAGTGATCTGTTTAAAATTCTCTAAAAGAAATAAATGATAAGCTATAATTTGATATCCACCTAAAATATATTTAAAATTTAAAATGAATTATACTGAAAATCCCCCCTTATTCCTGAAAGAAGAATTTATAGGTAGCCAGCTTGCACTAATAGAAATATTGAATGAAGTTCTCGAGGCAGAAGAAAAAGTATCTTAATTGGATTTGTAGTGATTAAGGAAGGAATAAATAACACTGGAAAGGGTAAAAGTGTGGTGAGTTTAAATAAAATAAAAATATAAAATAGTAATAAGAATGACTTATTAAGGATGAAAATACCTGACAAAGGAGACACAGATGCGGGAGGGGATAAATACATTAAATATTTTAATGGAAATTACACACATACACACAAGAATAAATAAAACTAATGTTGAGATGAATCAATAACACTTATTTTTCAATAAAATCACCATATTTTTCTCCAACATTTATTCTTGATTCAAAAGGCTTTTATCATATGTGTTTCATGTGCCATGTAGGTCTCAAATATACATATAAGAGTATGACACATCCCATGGCCCCAAGTGCATTATATCTAGCTTAATAGCAAATGTCTATTTTAAGATTCAGCATTAATTTTAATTCAGATTAGGAACAGAGAAGAAATACTGTTAAATATATACATACATATATCTAAATAATTGAAAATGGATGTATTCAATCATGCATTATACTACTTTTATTTGAAAAAAAAATACTACTTTTATTTGTACCCAAATCAAAATTTAAATTAAGATTTTTGCATATTTAGATTCTAGTTTTCTCAATTTCTTTGATTATTGGTGGGAATTTATGGGATCATTGTTTTATTATTTTATTTCTTTTAAACGTTTGGGACTGATAATATCATATGTGGCTATTTTTTATTGCATTTCCTGTTTGGTTAAAATTGTAGTTGTGTTCACATATATAGAGAAGTTAAATAGCATCTCTCCAAAGTATTTTACTGTATTTTACTTTGGTACTTGAAGGATGTTCCTTCTTGATTCATGAATGGTGGAATCTAACCCTCCTAACTCTGAAAATTGTATGATTTCCTTAAAGACGTGTGTAATTTCATTTGATATCAATTGCATTTCCAGCAACTGGATAATGTTCTAGGCGTGCAATACCTATTAATGTCTCATTAATAATCTCTTAAACACACTTTAAGCTATAAACAGGAATTAAAATTTAAATTAGCAGTCATATAGTGCTCTAGATGGAAATAATTTAAGTGATGTGATGATCAGATACGTAGAAAATTCTCACAAAGTTACACCAGGTAAAGTCGATGACAACACCATTGATAAGAGAGAATTACCTACTTAGTATGATGAAAGCTATTCTTTTCCTAATTATTATTATAGGACATATTTCAATAATTTAATTAGAGAAATGTTAAAATGTGAATAAAAGCTTAACTGATGAAATATGATCCTTATAAAGCAATGAGCAACAAAGAAATGCAAGTGTAAACCCAAGCATTATCAAGCACGGGGGTGGGGCGGTGCCAACGCTTTTAATGGAAATTACTTCCTCCACTTCTGAAGACATTTTCCTCAATATTCTCTTATCCATGTTTTAAGGATAAATATACAAAAAGCAGCCAATTCCATGTGATTGGAGATGAAAAGAGGATGAGAAGAGAAAGTCTTTCTCTTGCCCTTCACAGCAGCTCCAGTGAGATTTGGCGCCTCCCATTACCATGCCAACTCTGTGTTCATCATTGGTGGTCACCATTTATTCAATCAGGAAATGGAAAAAGTGAATGTTTGGCATAATCTATCTAATTCTTTCTTCAAAGCAGAGCTAGAAAGAGTCACTTCACACCTGGAAAGGCTATGTTTAAGATAAGCTTTAGTGTCTGATAAGCATGCTTTATTGTCGATGTCAATATACCTTTTATAGAATGTTAATAAGTTTAGACACTATTTGTTTAAGACAAATATTGAGATTTCTTTTTTTTTTTTTAGATTTCTATTTCTTTATTTATTCACGAGAGACACAGAGAGAGAAGCAGAGACACCGGCAGAGGGAGAAGCAGGCTCCATGCAGGGACTTGACCCCAGGACCCCGGGGATCATGCCCTGAGCCAAAGGCAGATGCTCGGCCACTGAGCCACCCAGGAATCCCAATTATTGAGGTTTCTAAAGCTTCTTGTGACGTGTTAAATGCCCCAGGGTTTCCAGATGCTCCTTAAACAGGTTGCAAAAGGCTAGTTTTGTAAATGAATAAAATGAACAGACCAAATAAACTATAACAATAGAATGTGAAAAACTAGTAAGATTTATTGAAGGAATGTATTATTCATCAAGCGAATATAAAGACTGAGATGATTTATGTGGAATATATCATTCGTGTTCCATCTTTGATATATTTGGGCCATGTGAGCATATGCAAATGAAAAAAAAAAAGGAGCCTTTCAAGTGAGAGGAATTGAATGAGCCTAGAAAAAGAGGTAAACATTCTAAATCTATGCTCAGATTGGAAAGGAGTCTAGCTTGGTTGGGTTATAGGGTGGATGAGAAGGGATAGTGGTAAATAAGTCAGTGGTGGTGAATAGAAAACTTAGTTACATATAGATCTTTATAGTGATCAAGGTATAAATCATATGAAATTAGAGATTATACTTTAATTTATAAATTAAATATGGGTGTGGTATATTTGAGTGTGCTTGAGTGTGGGGTCTAGTCAGGGTACACGCTGACATAATAAAAGCCTTCCGAAGGGATTTTTGTTGACAACATTGTGCAGAATAGATTAGACCAGAAAAATATGGAATACGGGGAGCCCAGAACCCAAAAATATATAGAAGGTATGGTTTCATTAGTATAACTTAATCTTGCTTTATAAAGATTTCTGCTTTAGACTTTTAGTTTTAACCATCAGTGGTTTATAGAAGCGCAGCCACTGAAACCAATGGTCGTGGACTGAGTAGTTTAGTAAAAAATATTCTATTAAGACTTAGGAGTAGGGCAGCCTGGGTGGCTCAGCGGTTTGGCACCTGCCTTGGGTCCAGGGTGTGATCCTGGAGACCCAGGATCGAGTCCCACATTGTGCTCCCTGCATGGAGCCTGCTTCTCCCTCTGCCTGGGTCTCTGCCTCTCTCTCTCTCTCTCTGTGTCTCTCATGAATAAGTAAATTAAATCTTTAAAAAAAAAAAAAAAGACTTAGGAGTATTGGGTTCAAGTCCTGCCAATTCTGGTACACTAGCTACAACAATATCATTTAAAAGTAAATTTGATTGCATTAAAAAGAAATCTGACTACAAGAGTTTTCCAAATAGCATTATATTAAAAAAAAAAAAAAGGATGTCCAGACATAAGGAGTCCAAGCAGCAATTATCTACCAAAGAGCTACCAAGTGTGTTTATAATTCAGCATCCTTAGCCAGTATGTTTTATCCTCCTCGTTGGGAGACCGCAGCTACAACTCCTGACAGCACACCTGGCCTTTAGGCACGAAGAGGGTAAAGGCAGAAGCTTTGTTGCTCGAGTCTTTGCTTTTTCCTAGGAAAATAATATGGAAAGCTCTGTGAGATGCCTCTCATGCATCATTAGCCAAATTGTGAATCCCCCACCGACAAGGTTATGTGGGTTCATGAACACTTTTGACGAAGCCAATGGCATCCAAATAAAATCAGTGTGAACTTAATAAGAAAGGGTGGACACTGAATAAGTGCCTATGAATGTCTGTTCCCGTGATCTTATTCTTCTCATCTGTGAGGCCTAGGTCAAGTCTGAGAATCTAAGATTATACAATCAACTGAAAGCAATTTGACTAATAGATGCAGATATCAGTTGCATCTCATATCAAGATCATAAAACAAAAATCAATTGCCTTGTCTGTAAATGGCACAACCCTGGGAATTTGCATGACGATGGCAAAATGTTTCATTGTGAGTCAAGCGTTCTCTTTCACCAGGACAAGCAATATCTCTGAATACTGAGTAAGCTAATGTCAGAAATGAGTTAATTAGACTTTTGCTTTTTATATTGTTTACATCAAACCTAAAGGACTCTTGCATTTCAAAGTAGCAGAAATGCAATTTCATGGTACTCTGCTTAACTGACTTAGAGATATATACTAACTGCCTAAAGTTTGATTATTTTAATGATTTTAAGTCTACCGAAACTCCAGTACAGATTTGTGATTTTCTAACCAATATACTTGTTCCAGAACGAAGACTCTAATCTGAATGTTAAATTATAAATTTGCTCATCAAAACTAATGTGCAGACCACAGAGAAGACAATCTTTGTAAGAGGAACTAAAAGTCTACAGAAGTTGTATACATAATTTATGACGAGCGAATCAGACATAGAATAAACTATCATAGAACTTGAACATAATTACCAAATAACCTGAGGTTATTGGTAAAGCTAATCTAGCTTTTTAATCAAATATTCACTGAAATAAGTTTAGATCATTGACAGAATAATTGGTTGATTGAAATTTCTATTTTGTCAAGTGGCTTTTTTTTATCATGTAAACACAGTATTTTGAGATTTTGATAGACGCTGAATTTGAGGAAAATATTTAAAGCTATGTACTATTTGCATTAAGTTAATAGAATGATGAATCACCTTGGAGTAATTAAAATAGTTATATTTAAAAACATTTTCTGCTTTAAATTCATGTATTTATTCATTTATTCATCAGGCACGATAAGGATTTTTTTCTACATTATGACTAATGAGCAACATGAGCGCTTGTTTTGCAAAAGCCAATGCAATGCCACCTATTTCATAAAAAGCATTCAGGAACTTAATATCCTTAGTTAAATAGTTAATATGAATATTTTATGTCTTTGAGTTGCAAATTATTTTAGAAATGATAATAATGATGTTGCACTGATTATCTTGATTGAGGTATTCCGGGATATACTATCCAAAATAATACATCGCTTTACTTAATTATCACTTTTAGATTGGTAAGTGGTTGCTGTCAACTTTTTAGTAGACAGCACATGATAAATAAATTCACACCCACAAACATACAGGCCACGTGAATGCATGAGTGTATATATGTATTCATCGGCATGTATGTAAGTATGTGTAAAGATTTATATTTTGAAAGTGCGTAAGAAAGCCTATACTATTAAACAGAAATTGATATGAAGGTGTAGATGTTCAATGATTGACTTTGGTCTTCCACTTCTTATAATGAATATCAAGCAATTCAGACAACTTTTCCACTGAGAATAATTAGAAGAGCTGGACAAATAGGATGCAGTCAGCTGCCTATAAAAATGAAGAATTTCTGCAATGATGTAGGAACAAGAGCTGGGCCTAAAGGAGGTAGGTGTGAGATTTGGAACCTTTTATGCTTATGGCTGTTTTTTATTCTGGTTAACGTGACTGAGAAGCTGAGTTGCAGGGATGAGGTATTTTCAAATGGCTTTTCATGAAAATTTCAAAGATGAGTGCGAAAATAAGTAAGCATACATGCTCTGAGGCCCTATAACTTAGGTTGAACTGGTCTTCTTATTTGCTAGGTTTATTTCCTCAGGAAAATTGACTTCTTTGTGCTTTCCTTCTCCTTCTTTGATATTTTACATAACACATTGCAAAATATAAGGTTCATTGTTATTAACACATATGGTGCTAAATAATAGGGTAATTGGAAGAGGCAAAGGAAATAAAATTTCCTAATAGACAAATAAATATATTCCTATTAAGTGAAGGGGAAAATTCTCATAATGCATACTATCCTTACCTGGCAAATGATTCTGTGATTGTAGCTAATATTTATACCTACCTTCCTGATAGATATAAATCTATCAGCATTATCTAGTGTATTTAAAAAATTTAAAAATACTACAGATAGAAAAGAATGAATCCAATAGAAAAATAACCAAAAGATACATTTTATTCAGAGGGGGGAAAATGGACAATAAACAAGAGCATTTGCTCAGCTCAGTTAATATTGACAATATTAACTCATATATGATACAATTTCGTGAGACTGTGAAAGAAAAGTGGGTGGGGATGGGTGAAATAGGCAAAGGGTATTAAGAGTACACTTACCTCGATGAACACTTGTAAAGAATTGTTGAATCATTATATTGTACACCCGGAACTAACATAAAACCGTATGTTAGTTATACTTGAATTACAACATAATATTAAAAAAGAAAGGAGGGTAGGAGAGAAGGAAAGAGAGGAGGGAGGGAGATAGGAAGGAGGAAAGGAGGGAAACGAGGAAGGAAATGGACAAGGAAACACAGGAAAGGAAAACTAAACTTAAAAAAAAAAAAAAGGACTCTCTAGGAGTGTTAGAGATGTTTATAACTTCTCACCCACCTTCTTCCTCCAAGGATCACATTTCTGAACACGTTTGTAAGAAAACATAAAGGAACATTCATTGTGATAGTGTTTGCAATAGCAATGTACGGAAAACCCCTTCATTTATAAGAGAATTGATACCTAAATTGTAGCTGAGCTTATAATGAAATATTCTTTTAGCAGTAAAATGGAATAAACTGAAGTGCCTATTTCAACATGGAGATATCACAAAGATAAACTATTGAGGCCAAAAAACAAAACAAAACAAAACCCTAAGCTATGTAAATTCCTACAAAATAATAATTTAAAATATTTGTAGATGTGCATAAGCCCTAAATGTGGTAGAAAGGATACCAAGAAAATGGCTGAATCACAGGTCATTTTTAAAAAGTTTTTGGTTCAGGATCCCTGGGTGGCGCAGCGGTTTGGTGCCTGCCTTTGGCCCATGGCACGATCTTGGAGACCCGGGATTGAATCCCACATTGGGCTCCCGGTGCATGGAGCCTGCTTCTCCTTCTGCCTGTGTCTCTGCCTCTCTCTCTCTCTCTGTGACTATCACAAATTAAAAAAAAAAAAAAATTTTTTTTTGGTTCCTTGTGTCATTCCCAGTTCCTTGAACAGAGTTTTGCACAAAGGAAGTTTCAAAAATGTTTGTTGAACGAATGAATGAATGGATGGATGCTATTTTCAGTTTCTTTCTTAAGCTGTATAATTACCAAAGTTTTAATTATAGTATTCTGTGTACTATTATGCTAAGTATGAAACTCTTCACACTTTTAAAAACTAAGGGAAAAATATTGACTCTTCATGTAAAAATTTAGTTCAAGCAGTTATTCTATTTTTAAAAATTATGTGCCATTTTGTCAAACAAGAGTTATTCATCCTTACAACAGATATTAATAATAATATTTTCCTATTAACAATACTGATGAATTGAAATATTATAAATGAAACAAGAACAGGGCTGTTAGTTTTACCCCCAAAAATCTTTTGAAGCAAGCTTCCCTGGTATTACCATAATCGTCTTCCATCTAGTAAACATGATTGATGTAACTGTGGATACATGGTTTTGGAATAAAATATTTTAAAAAAATATTCCAAATATTTCCAATATTTTTAAAAATATTCCAAATATTTTTTTGGGAAAAAATATCCAAAATTGATGACATCAGGTATTGTCTGAAACTTCAACTAAGCAAAATAATTCTTTTAATATCAGAATAGCACCTATAATTTTGCTTTACTAAGCATCAATTTGTACTGACCCAATAACTTGCTTTGTGCAGTTTAATACTAATGAGTCACGAGTTCCACACCTCGCAGGCCAGTCAGTTCGCTCAGTGTTGGCTATTGGTTGCACAGTATGATGGTGAGTCTTGCACAAATAGAAAAATAAGTTTAATACAAAGCAAACAAACAAACAGAAAAATTGCCAGACTGGAAATCTTTAAAAACCATTTTTCTCTTGGAAATTAAGCTGTTACTCGAATGGAAGAAGCTAGAGGAAATCCTAAAAGTTACAAGGGCAAAGAGAACATTTTTTGTGTTTTAAGTCAGAGTTAGAGATGCAAATCTGAAGACATTTCTGGGTTATGGCTTTAAAATATGGCATATAAGATTCCCTTCCCCTCAATCACAGCTCAGGACGCCTATAGTTGGAAGCATAGAAAAATATATGAGTTGCCCCTAATTTTCTAATAATAATGGGCAAAAGTTAAAGCGCTACCATTTGCTTAGTTCCTGTTCTTTCCTCTCTAGCCTTGGTGCAAAGCAACTCTTTTCACATTATCCAGTTATACTAATTGCAACAAATTCAAATAATTTCAGGAAATAAAGCAGCCATATATATACCTGAATAGGTCCAGTATCCTGCTGCTTGTATAGGGGATTGTGGATATCGTCGTGAACTGGAAATCTGTGTGTGAGCACACAGAATGTAGAAATTTAATTAGCCACTATTTTGTAATCCCTCTTTTCCTGGTCTCTGTCTTGTTGATCAAATTATACACAATCTTTGTATTTATATTACATTTTAGAATTTCACTAGACTAACATTTAAAATGTGGCCACCATACATTACTAATTTCTTGTTCCCTAGCATTCAATACATTTAATATATTTTTGGTGACACAATAGAAATAAATACCTATTTACTCTTGATTTTGAGATAGTAATGGAGAAAAATACTCTGTGATATATTATTATCTTATTTAAACCATAGAGCAACACTACAATCTAGAGATTGTTAGGCCTATTTTATAAATAATGAAAAAAAAGTGTTAAGAAGAAAAATCAATTTTGGCAAATTTGTCCTAGGAACATCCATCCGGTTGGTAATGTGCTTGAGCGAGCTTATGCCAGCTTGTGAGAGCCAGCTGTTAAATTTTGTGAGAAGGTTGGTAGCTTTTTCACGGCCACAGTGGGATTATTTACACCACAGAAATTGGCAAATGCTACATACAAGTCAGAACTTTTCTTTAGGGAGTTGCTTTCCCAGCACACAGTTGAATGTCGTTCAGCTCTTTTCTATAGAGTTCGGATTTATATTGTTTTTGTATTTTGTTAAAGAATCCATGCCTTTGATCTCTGTATAGTGTGGTTTTCGTGTGGCACTTTTATTCTTCGAGAATTTTTTATTATGCATTAGTAGAGCATTAGTAAGGTCAATAAATCTTAAAAGATATTTTATAGGGCTCTATAGTAAATCATGCTTAGATTGATTAAATTAGTAATCCTTAAACGTCAAACTAGGAAATGTGTTTTTTATTTAACATCTGATGGGGAGTTTCATGCAGGGCAGGGCCCTCACCAGGACTACGATAAGCCTCTTAACATATTCTTTGGCAAGAAGGTGAAAAGTGGCTTTCTTTTTAGAAGATTCTAGAGGTAAGCAATGAGAAGGCTATTATTAAAGTAGTCTCTGTGAGAAGCAACAAGGTCTTCATGAAAACAGTGGTGGCAGCGGGACTCCTGAATTTTGTTACTACTAAAGACATCTGCCTAACGTAGTAAAATACCATATGGGAACTTTGGTTTAGTACAAAATTTTGTTCCTATAAAATAGTTAATTCATATGAATTGTTACTATTGTACCTGAGTGTCTTCCTTTTTTTTTTTTTTTTAAATGGGCTCTCTCCTAGAGAGCACTGTACCATTTCTAATTATTTGATGAGAGTAATGAAGTGAATTCATCTTCAGATTTTTAGAGGCTTATGAATTTATGCTCGATTGAAAGCATTTTTGTCCTAGGAATATTCACTCTTTTCATGTTAATTCTTCCTCCATCTGTCCAAGTATTCAAAAAGTGAAGAATATATTTCATCATATCCAAATTGTCCTTTTCCTTTTTAGTTTTGCCAAATGGATTCCTCTAATAAAAGGCATTCTCCATTTTATCAAATTTTAATTTGTGTGGGAACTATCACAACTATAAGGGTCAAGATGTAGGAGTCAATCTTTTGTTTTAGTGCTTTTAAAATGCTGGTAAATATTATTTTTAAAAAGCAAAGAATTGGGGTACTTAGGTGGCTCAGTCTGTTATGTCTCTGGCTTTTGATTTTGGCTTAAGTCATGATCTCATGGGTCATGAGATCAAGGCCCACGTCTGGCTCCCTATTGGTGTACAGTCAGCCAGAGATTCTCTCTCTCCCTCTGCCCCTCCTTCCATGCAGGTGTGCTCTCACTCTCTCTCTCTCTCTCTCACTCTCAAATAAATAAATGTATCTTTAAAAAATAATAATAAGATAAAAAATAAACTAAAAAAAAGAATCTATCAGCTCCCATGTCATAGATAGAAAGAGGAACAAATATATGCTTAGATAGAAGGGTTTTGCTATTAGGTATTTACATGAAATTTATATAGTTGGTATTTTATAATTCAATAAAATAAATTAATAAATGGTCAAGGATCAAATCAAAATGTAAAAAAAAATACATAGCAGTTGTCAATAGCAGTCCATAAGCTGTGTTTTAGAAGAAGTATCATTTATTTGTCTTCTTATAGCTTTTTAAACTGTTTTTCAATTGAGCACCCATTCTCTTGGGCTCACCTTACAGCTGAGCTCGGGAATCATTACATTTCTTCCTTTCATTTACTCTGATTCTGAGACACTGTACATGACCAGTGTCTAATGGCTGAGGTGGGTCTGGCTTTTAGTTACTTATCTACACAGCTCACCAAATATCCTGCACAAAAGTTCTCTTTAGGTCTGGTGGCTATCTTGTCATTTTGGTGAAATTCTTTGCACAGAGAAATCTTCACTGTGTTTGGACCTCAGTGCTGAGAGCCTGAAATAACTTGTAATTATTTCCCTGGAGAGCCTCGGAGCCTGTATCTCCGCTCACTGCCCATAAAATTGCTATGAAGCAGAGTCTCATTTCCTATTGCTCCAGACCTGAAAATTTCTTCCTTTTTTCCTTTTCTTGGCCAAGGAAATCTCCATATAATCTGGAGAAAATCCTTCTTACATCATTTCAAGTCTCCTGCTTCTATCTGAAGCCCTGTTTTGTTTGTTTCTCTTTCCTCCTTGGGAAAGTCTCTACATTCTCCGAAGGATGTAAACTTCCAGGGAATGGGAGCCAACTTTGTTGTGTATCCGCCCCCAGATTCTTCCCTTGGAGGTGTGAAATACAGATCAGCCTCTCTGAGAATGAGGCAGAGGCCAGCTTTTCAAAATCGTCTCCCCCTGCATAAGAAATACCACAGAATGTTGGGAGTGGCTGTTGTCAATGGAGGATACCACGGAGAAATACATCAGCCTCAGAATGCAGCATTGGCTTATTCATACTAGACATTAGATGACTTTAGATAGCAATGTGTATAACGTACTTTGTCTTTCTAGGTCACTGAGATTTATTTTTTCTTTACTTTTCTGAATAAAAAGCTTCTTTGGGGGCATGGTGGGAACTTAGAAAGTTGATGCCAGCCTTATGCTGTTTAGTGGGAAGATTTTCCTGGATGTCATGGTTGAAGCCTGAAGACCCAAGGCTTTGATGCTGTAAAACATCTCATATAAGGGTAAATAATAAAATAAAAATAAATAAATAGATAGTACTTGCTTAAGGTAAGATTGCCTATAAAATTAAACATAAAATATTGAATATGAAGACTTCTTGGCTGCATAAATATGTTTGTGCTGATTCAAGACTGTGGATAATGCTGGTCTCCTGGGAAAATTTTGGGATCACCTTGACATGTAGTTATATTATCCTTGGAACAAAAGCCATGGTTGGCCTGAAGTCAGATCTATGACCATTATGTAGCAAACTGGCCTCTTCACATAGTATTCTTATTGCCCTCACCAGCTATTTTACTCAGTCACAGAACACATCACAATTCTTGGCATTGTGCGAAGCAGTGTCCAGCTTACGCAGTTAGATAGTGGTCTTAACTAGTTAACTGTCCTAATTTTCATCTATCTCAGATTCAGAGAAATTAGAGTCAATCACTGTAAGAATGAGTAAGGTTAACTTCTTGTTGTCAGTTTGCTTTGCTAATCTCTATATATTTGTTTGGGGCACTAGAAGTTAAATTATTTCAGTCAGTGACTAAACTGCATCTGTAGGTCATCTGAACACCTTCAGAATCCTAATTATTTAGTTAAGAAAAAAAAGATTTCCTGCCTTAGAAACAAAATTTTATCAACAAAATATATATGTTTTTTTAAAAAAGATTTATTTATTTATTAGAAAGAGAGAGAGAGAGTAGGAAGGAGGGACAGAAGGAGAATCTCAAGCAGACTCCATGCTGAGCACAGAGCCTGAGGCAAGGCTCGATCTCCCAACCCCAAGATCATGACCTGAGCTAAAATCAAGAATCCGATGCTCAACAGACTGAGCCCCTAGGCACTCCAACAACAACAACAAAAAATATTTTAAAACCAACAAAAGTGTTACTAAGTATGTCTCTGTTCCCTTTATGGTAAGGCCTGATTTCCACGTGTCTGTGTGGAGGGCCTGTCAGGTGGTGGTGGGACAGAACTGTGCTGACTCCGGTTCCTAAGGCGTCCTCTCTCAGCTGATGGATCTGGGGCTGGGTTAGGCTTTGAGCAACTTCCAGGCCTTTCTGAGCTTTTGCTTTGGGTCCACTTGAGTCTCTTATGTGCATGCCCATTGTTTCCTAGTCAGCCAAGTGTGTAAAAGAGCGCTTACCTGCTTGCTTCCAGGGTCCTTTTATTTCTAGCTTCTCCCTTCCCAGTGTCTGGCTGTTTGCCACTTTCCCCAGTTGAGTCCTCAGCCTCCATCAGGGGAGCAGGCTCAGGTCCCCACCCTTGCTTCCTTCTTCGTTTGCCACTTCACCGACGATGCCGCAGGCCACGGTTTTTCAGTGGAATATCTTTCCACTAATATCTTTCCCACACCTGTCACAGCACTTTTCCTCTCATGCAGTACCCAAATCTTATCAGTTTTAAAATATATGAATTGTTTTTATTAAATGTAATGACTACATCTGGAATTAGGAGGTACTTAGATCCTAAAGAATAATAAGAAACAACTTGTTTATACAACATGTAACACAAACACAGCTCCGTTAGGAATAACACCTTTAAAAACACAGCCTAAAGACGAACACGTTTAGTTTGTGTTTTTCACTCCCATCACTGAGATTGGAAACTAAAACCACTTAGTTTTGTAAAAAGAATAGAACTTAATTTTCGAGTGGAAATTCTGGGTAATCCAGACAGTAGGCTTTAGAAATGCTGACGGGGGAGGCTCAATGCTATCCTGAGATACTATGAAACAAACAGTTCTGAGTATATTTACCGGATTCAGCATTTCAGTGTGTTGAAAGATACATCTAAGTTTTAATTTGTATTTCAGTATTCAGTCGTGAATCCTGAGTATGAAAGGCAATGTTGTAGTTCAAAACTAGCTGAGATGCTCGTCAGCTTGGACTTCCATTAACAAGATAGATGCAGTGGCTTAAATGACAGGAGTCTCTAACTCAGAGAGCAAGGTGCTGCTCACATAGGTTTCATCCTGAGGCCTCTTTTCTTGACCTATAGGCAACAGCTGTCCCTGTGCTCACACAACCTTCTTGGCGTGTGTTGCATGTGCACAGACAGCGAACAAGCTCTCTGGTGTCTCCTTTTATAAGGACATGAATTCCATTTGACCAGGCCCCACTCTTATAACCTCATCCAACCCTAATTATCTCTAGAGACCCCGTCTCCAAATACATTATATAGGGGGTGAGGACTCCAATGTATCAATTCCTTTTTTTTTTTTTAGATTTATTTACTTATTTATTTGTTTATTTGTTTATTTATTTATTCATGATAGACATAGAAAGAGAGAGAGGCAGAGACACAGGCAGAGGGAGAAGCAGGTTCCATGCAGGGAGCCCGACGTGGGACTTGATCCGGGGACTCCAGGATCACACCCTGGGCCAAAGGCAGGTGCTAAACCACTGCGCCACTTGGGGATCCCCCAATGTATCAATTCTGAGGAGGACACAAACATTCAGTCCATAGCAAATGTCAACAATTCACTCTTTATACATTCAAAGAATATTTGGGCAGCTTGGGGTTAGAACGTGAATACAATAGACTTTGTACTTGTCGTCCTGGAGTTGGAATCTAATTTATTACTATTTGCTCTTATGCACCTGGATAAAAATTTCCAAAGTAATCCCCAGAATCTAAGGGAGCTGTATGAATACTGTAAGAATGAATTGCTGTGGCTACTTTTCTTTTTTTAATAAAAATTTTAAAATTTAAGATAGAACAATAATGACTGTTAACCATATCGTGTGATATTGTCTGAGGCCTTTCTTTGCTGTTAGTGTAACATCATTATGTAACACATCTACCAATTTCTCATATATATTATATAGTGATAAATTTATTTTCAACTCTCCTTCATTTTTTTTTTCAACTCTCCTTCATCTTACCCATCTTTTCAAAGTATAATGTGGGGGAAAGATGAGAAGATTTTGAGTACTGGGTAGAAGAAAGACAAAGCATGAGTCCAAATTGATATAACAACAGTAATTGAAATGTAAATCCATTTTACGTCCAGCTATAATTGTTTGATTAGTTAAATACATTCTCTAAACCTGATTAGAAAGAGAGCTTCTACTTTTCATTCTTCCTCTTATGCAACTTTTTAAAATGATGGCATTCTTCAATTTCTTAAAATTGTGTATTTTGGAAGAAGCTGTCATTTAATGCTATTTCATAGAATTGATCTGTCATTGTGATTTCATCTCCAAAAGCATCATAGCTTTCTTTGCTGGAGGGTTCTGATGCATTCCAAATCTTTATGCATAGTTTTTTAGCTGGCATTCAAGGCTCTTCATACTACGATATAGATGAATTACTATCCTTCCTTCTCCTTACTCACCCTACCTGGTCAACTCTCATATTGTTCAACTTGCCAGGAAAACTGGATTAGGTCTTAATTTGCTGAAAAAAAAAAAAGAAATCACCTTCATATGTGTGTCATATTTGATGCTGTCATTTTCCAGGAATGAAACTCACATATGTATGGAAGATGTGTGTGTCTTAGGGTATAATTCACATATTCCACCCATGAATGTTCCTAATTACTTCCATGACTTTACCTCATCAAGTCTCCAATCACACTTCACAACTAAATTCGCAGACAAATTTTTCAATGTTTTTAAGTGAGATGAAATAAAGCATAATCATGTAAGGAATCTTTTTCAATTTCTGTAAAAAAATATATTATCGAAGAAATTTTTTCTTTATGTCATTCAAAATTAAATTTAAGAAAGTAGTACATGTTTTTTAAAGTACAGAATATACACTATTTTGTATCTCTTACTACTATTTTCCATAGTAGTAACTTATGCAAATATTAGCTCCTGGGTGATTAGTTGCTCATTCATTATGAACGGTGCATAGGAGAACCTTAGACCCAAGAAACACCAGACCCAACTTCGTACTTACTGAATCTCTTTCTTTTTTTTTTTTAAGTTTTTATTTATTTATCCATGAGAGACACACAGAGAGAGGCAGAAACACAGGCAGAGGGAGAAGCAGGCTCCACGCAGGGAGCCCCATGTGGGACTTGATCCCAGGACCCCGGGGTCACGCCTAGGGCTGAAGGCAGACACTCAACCGCTGAGCCCCTCAGGCGTCCCGATACTCAGTGAATCTCAATCCTAGTCATAAATCCCCCAATCTATGGGGACAGGTTAAAGCCCTGTTTTGGAAGGAAAGAGAGGTACAGAAAATGCTTTTGGCAAAATATAATATATAAGACATTCTGTCTAATTATGACAGAGGAGACCATAGGAACAAGGTTGGCAAGAGTGAGACAGGAACCCATGCCTTGGAGAGCTGGCTGCTGTGAGGCCAAGAGCCTCATTCAAGCCTCATACAAGAGCAAATAAAGTATTCAGAGCTTGTTCTGAACCTGACATTGCTTGGGTGCTTGGTATTGTTGAGAACAAAACAAAAACCTGGTTCTCAGAAAACTTACATTCCAGTGAAGGGTCACATGTGCAGCTTGATAAGGAACGATAACAGTCAAGAAGCTAAATAAAACACAATAAAGGCAAAGGAGCACTAAGGTAGAGAAGGTAAATGGTGAAGAACTTCCGAATTAGGAAATAAATGACTAGGGACGTGCATGAAGTATGGAGGGAGCCATAAGTATGTCGAGTAATGCACCTTTCAGGCACCAAAAGCACACAAATAAGCAAAAATGCCTCATGTCTGCATGAGAACGTGCTTGGTTGGAGGTGCAACGAGACAGTAAGGGCGGTGGGGACAAAGAGGAGTATCACTTAGATGAAGGTTTTAAAAATATTTTGAAATGAGTATTAACAAAGTCCATTATAGCTTTATATCCTTTTGTGAAGACATACTAGTGGGTAAGAAGGTAGAATTTAAACAAATGTGTGGGTGATTTAAAGAAAGAATAAGGGACCCCTGCATGGCTCAGCAGTTGAGCATCTACCTTTGGCTCAGGTCGTGACCCTGGGGTCCCGGGATCGAGTCCTGCATCGAGCTCCCTGCATGGAGTCTGCTGCTCCCTCTGCCTGTGTCTCTGCTTCTCTCTTTGTGTCTTTCATGAATAAATAAATAAAATCTTTAAAAAGAAAAAGAAGTAATAATTGTTTCCTGTGTATCTCTATCTCAATGCAGCCACTTCACTCTCAAACTTAAAGGACAACCATTTTGCTCACATTTCTTGATATTTTGTGAAATGTAAGGATTTGCATAGTACTTAGCAATTTATGTGTACACTGGCAGATATAAAAAAATTGAAGATGTTTATAGTCATGTTTCTTTTCCAATACGAAGTCTAAGTGTTTGTCTCAATATGGGACAAGTCGATTCCTAAGTTCCTTTTCTTCTCTAGCAAATTTTAGTTTGATTTTCTAATCTTCTTGTAGGTTAATGCGGCAAGATTTTTTGTTGTTAGATAACAATGCTACGATAAAGGTATATCCTTATAAAGTAAATCAAAATGTTTCAATTTCTTCTAACTATAGAGATATGCTATTTATCAGTACTGGTATAGTAGGTAAGGTATGAGAACTATTTTTGAGAAATGAAATCTATTTGTCAAGAAAATTTAGAAAGGAGATGATTTATCCTTATTTTTAAACTGTTAAATTGAAGGAACTTGGCATATCTTTACAGCACCTGTAAATAATCTAGGACAGTTGAGCCTTTTTCTATGTGCGGACAATTATTCACATTAAAAGTTGAGATCAGCCAGGAAGATGATTATAATACCCTGGTTATCAAAAATGATGAAAAAATGTATACCTTTTGTTATTAACTTGTTAATAAATGCTAATTTTTTAAAAAATTCAGATGACTATATATAAAATGTAAATTACATAAAACAATGAATTATTCTTTTATTCTTTTACTTTTGCTAGCCATTGTATCTATAGCTGTCACTAATAATGACAGAGTCTATGTCTCCATAAAACTTTTTTTTTTTTTTAATTTTCCCCACAGGGATAAACAAGTATTGTTGTGCTCAAAAGCATGTTGGACAGAAACTGTAAATGGCTTCTTTTCCTGGCAACATCAGACTTGGTAAATCTAGACTTGGTCTTGCTGTGAATAACTAGGAAAAAGTGGTAAATGAAACAACAGATTTGCTTAAAGTCGTTGAAAATCTAGCATGTCCCTAAAATGCATGGTTCTAAGATCAGAGCAGAGAATAAATCTAGGTGGGTGAGCCCAGTTTGCGAGCTGCTTTTACAATAAGAACAAATAATGAATCTGGAAAAGACAACACAGAGGACGAGAGCCTTGAACTAAGGAAATCCATTCTGGGACACAGAGTCTGTCAAGAGGAGAGACACCTGAGCATCATGCACTCACTTTTGGGGACTTTGTAGAACCTACTGCAGAATTCAGGATAGAGAAGGTAAATAGGGACCTTTTTCAGGAATGAGTCCCAGGTTTGAAGCACGACAATTCTGATTGAATGAGGTGACTTGGAGTTGTGAAGCTCTTGACCAGCTGCCTATCCAGGCCTCCAACACTATCCATAGCGTACCACGTGCAGTTCCCGGAACTCTGAAAGACGTGAGCAGGTAGTGAGCAGATGAGGCACTGTCACTGAGGTCTGCGAGGAACCACAGCTCTCCAAAGGCCTCCTCCTGGGGATTCCGGGAGACGCGGCCCCCAACATCTCCTCTGTGGCACATAGGAAACAGTGATGATGGAGAGTTGACAGTGGACTGTGCAGCCAAGAAAGATCAGAGATTTGGACAACCTTATTATGAAGCTTACCACACATAGGCTACCCTATCTAACAGCAGAATTTATAGTTTAAAAAGTCAATTTATAAAAACTGACTGTACATAAACCATAAGGGAAGTCTCAGACAATTTTTAAAAATTGAAATCCTGAGTATTTCCTCTATATTAGAGAGAAATTAAGTTAAAACTAATAAGATTACTAGGTAACTAATAAGGTAACAGTATTTAATTATGAAAAATAATTAGGAAATGAATGTTAGCCAGGTCGCTGGACACAAAGTCACTACATAAAATTTAATTATTTTTCTGTATACACAAGTAAGTTTAAAATGATACTGCTCACCATAGAAACACACACAAATAGATATTTGGGAGTAAACCTAATATCGGGATTCTAAGAAAACTTTAAGATATTTTTGAGAGCTGTTGATAAGTGTTAAGTAAATACAGCTATTTTCTATTTGCAGAATATTTGAAAAATATGAATTCTCCTAATACTTTTCTTTACAATTAATGCGATTACAATAAGTCTCAGTAGCTTTGTGTGTATATATGTGTGTGTGCATGTGTGTGACTGCACGTGTAAATTAGAATTTTGATTCTTAATACAAAAATGCAAAGGGTTTAGAATAGTCAAGTCTTTCATGAAAATGATAGACATTTTGAGCTTGGATGAAGGACAATGTTTTTAATTAAAGGTGCTCAGAAAATTGTATCTGTAACTGAAACTTGAATGTTACCTCACACCACAGACAAATACAAACATAAGTGCCAAGCACCTGATCATAGATGCAAAAATAAATTAATACAAGATACAGCCATGCACATATACTTTCATAAAGCCTTAACATACTACTGGAAAGTATATTCATGATTTTATAGTATTTAGCAATTAGTTGGGGCACACAAATTGCTGAAAATAAAGGAAAATATCGACAAGTTGTACTATGTGAAAATTAAAAACCACTGAAGTAAAAATGAAACAAAACAAAAAGCAAACACAATAGTGAGAAAAGACTCTTGCAGCACATGTAACCAACAAAGAGTTGAGTCTATAAATAACTCATTAATATCAATGAGAAAATGATGAACAACCTCATAGGAAAAAATAATCAAGAGACGTAGTCAGGTACTTTACAAAACAATATACAAATGACTCATAAACACATGAAAGCATTCTAAAAACTCACTTGAAATCAGAGAAATGCCAATTGAAATCACAATGAAATATTACTGCAGACCCACTAGACTGATAAACAGGGGGAAAAGAATAATATCAAATATTAGGAAGGATCAGAAGCAATAGGCCTCCTCAAACACTGTCAGGGGGAATATTAATTCATATAAATATTAATTATTATAAATATTAATTATAAATATTAATTCATATTCATATAAGCACCAATATACCCATATAACACAACTCAGTAATTCTGCTCTTGGTTCTGTCTCCAATAGAACTGTGTACATAAAGGGGTTTATTTAAGATTCTTCTAAATAGCATTACTCAGAATTAACATACTTGAAATAACTCAAATGTCTATCAATAGTAGAATGGGTACAGTTTACCACATTCATGAATTGAAATACTACACAACACAAAATAAGCGAAATATAGCTTCACGCCACAACATGGATGGATCTTTCAATCCTTGAGTAAAAGAACACACAAAAGTAGCTTAATTCATGAGTGTCAATTAACAGCAGAAGTAGGCTCAGTGTTATAGAATTATTAGTTAGGATATTAACTAACTAATAATTAGTTGAGGATATTGGTCATGGAATAGGAGGGAGAAGGTAATGATTGGCCACGGTTGAGAGGTGACTTCTTGGGGTCTTTTCTGTCTTGACCTGGGTGGGTGGTGGGTGCACAGGTACTCAGTTTTTGATCTTACAATGAGTTTCACATTTATTTTCATGTATATTTTGCTATACTTATGCTAAACTTTAATTTACAAAGTTAAGAAATGTATAGCGTAGTAGTGTCTGTAAAGTCACTATCCAAGTTTAGGTGTGTGCCCAAGAAAATGGAAATTATGGCTAATGTAGAGATGTCTTTCTGTTTCTTTTACACTGTAGCATCAAAGTTATTATAAGTGACTACATAGATGTAATTCGATAGATGAGATATGGGTAAGGATTGACTAGAATAAAAAAAAAAGAAAGTTACCTTGAAAATTCAACAGATATAGGCAGGCAGATATTGATATGCAGAAGATATGCAAGCTCGACATCAAACCACCAATAAACAATGACCTTCATAGTATGTGAAACAGAGATATGGAACTGCTAAGTTAGCAAAGGCGAAGAGCACAAGAAGGGAACAAAAACAGTAAGATAGGTAGTAAACACGCAGGTGCATGATTAATTTTTTTTTGTCTGTGTTCCACGTAATGCTTCAGACACATAGCAATTAACTGGCTTTTTTTTTTTTTAATTCACTGCTTTCCAGTAAAACTATTACAATGGATGAAGTTTAAACATGTGATGTTTTTAAAAAGACTTTATGGAAAACAATTCAATGATACATAAACAAGAGCAAATACTGCTTATTATCATGTTTCAAAGGGAGAAAAAGTTACTAGAAAGATAACAGGGATTGCAATCAGACAAATCAAATTTGTATCTTTTGAGGCTACGTGATGTTGATCATGTCTCAATAGATTTGAGCCTCAGTCTTCTCAACTGTAAAATTGCCATGTTACTTCACATAGACGTTGTCGGAAATCATCTGAGAATTAATGCAGCGCTTGGCACTTAGAAATGCATAAATACATAGTATTGCATGTGGATGTGATTTTTTTATAAATTTATTTTTTATTGGTGTTCAATTTTCCAACATATAGAATAACACCCAGTGCTCATCCCGTCAAGTGCCCCCCTCAGTGCCCGTCACCCAGTCACCCCCCCCACCTCCCCTTCCACCACCCCTAGTTCGTTTCCCAGAGCTAGGAGTCTCTCATGTTCTGGATGTGATTATTTTTGATAAGATAATCAAAGGTTACTCTTATTGTCTCGATCTTCAAATATTTTAGGTGACACTTGCCTTGATTCAAAAATAAAGGGGAGGCCCCTGCTTATAGTTCTTCACCTTCCTTCACGTGGTAACCACACGTAACCACTCAAAATACAACTACAATTGCTTGAAACATCTCCACCTTGGTCTTCCGGCTGTCTAGGTCAAGGAAGACACGGTTACTAAGTCCCCTTCACCAACATGCTCTCAGTTTTCTCCCTAATTACTTTTTCTGTTCTTGGTAATTGATATAGAAGTTCATCCTACCCTTTATTAGACATTACGGTAGGCCTTCCTTATAGGAATATGTACTTCTATGTGAACAAGGGAATCGTATTTCATATAAAATGATTTCCCAATATTCAAGCAGAGTTTACCCACCAAACTGACTTTGCGGCTGACCCCTGCTGACCTCTCCAGTTTTATTTTAAGCCACTCTTCCCTGCTGAGCTTTGATACGTCAGACATTCAGGAAACCAAAAGCAAACGGTTTTCAAGAGGTTTACTTACTAAGCTCTGGACTCCAGAAAAAGACTTAACAAAGACCAGGGGAAAGACTAGGGAAAGGTCTGCAAACTACTCAGATGAGAGAATTTGACGTGTTGGAGGATGGATAGAAGATGCAGGTGAGCACCCAAGTAAACAAACAGTAGAATTATGTGAAATATATTTGGGAAAACAGGCTGGTAATTTACACAGACCTGGTAAATCAATGGGAAAAGTTTGGATTGTAATTTGATTGCAAAGGGAAGTCACTGAAAGATTTTAGGCAAGAATTAACTGATGTTGGAACGCCTGGGGGGCTCAGGAGTTGAGCGTCTGCCTTTGGCTCAGAGTGTGACCCCCTGGTCCTGGGATCGAGTCCTGCATCAGTTCCCTGCAAGAAGCCTGCTTCTCCCTCTGTCTGTGTGTCTCTCTCTCTGTGTGCCTCTCATGAATAAATAAAATATTTAAAAAGAAAGAATTAACTGGTATCTTCATTTTATTTCATCAATGTCTTACAGTTTTCAGAGTATAGGTCTTTCAACCCCTTGGCCAAATTTATCCCTAGGTATTTAATTATTTTCAGTGCAGTTGTAAATGGGATTGTTTGCTTAATTGCTCTTCCAGCTACTTCCAGTTATAAAATAAATAAATCACAGAAGTGAAAAGTACAGCATAAGGAATTATAGTCAATGATACTCTAAAAACGTTGTATGATGATAGAAAGTGCCTACGCTTATTGTGCTGAGCACTGAGTAATGTATGCAGTTGTCAAAACAGTGTGTTGTGCACCTGAAACCAACATAATGTTGTGTGTCAACCACACTTCAATTAAAAAAAAAGGAGTTAATTGGCATAATCTTTGTAGATCATGGATAAGAATGCAGTAAAAACAGAAAGGAGACAAAGCATTGGGGAAATTCTTATGTAGACCTGAAAATACATGATTTTATCCTGGATTTGAAATGAAGAACAGCAGATTAGAGGCTATAGGTAGGATCAGCAGTAGGGCTGGCGGAAGGACTGAAAGTAGAGAATTTTGGCTGTGATAATGTAAATGTCATTTTACTGAGATGGGAGATAAAAGTTGAGAAAGAATGAAATTTGGTTTTCGGCCTCCTGACCCTTATCTTACCTACTTGTACCGATGACTTACCTTATGACTATCATCATAAGGCTAACGGCAGGCATGGAGTCTGATGCTCACCACTTGGCTGTTTATTGGCCATTTTTAAAAGATTAAATATTTGTTAAATCAAGTCAAGGCTGAGATCTTTGGTGTAAGCCAAATGCAAATGGAGAACTCTCTCAGTTAAGGGATTTCAGAATAAGTGGAGCAAATCACAAGGATGCCAGACTTTTCCCTCTACATTTGTCATGATTAACCAGTTTTCTATCGTTAAATTTAAAGCAAAAACATGTATTCTCCCTCATGTCTAAATTGGGTCAACTTTATACCAGCTTTGAACAATAGAGCATTTCTCCATTGATCCCAGCAGCTTCCTAAAATCATCCCTAAACTAAAAAGAAGATTTGATTTTAATAAAAGGATGATATGATTCTGTTTATGTAATGAAATGGCATGTGTCTTAAAAATAATGAGGACAATTGTGTTATTGCTCATTTAATTCACCTATTGATTTTTGTGCATGGAAACAACTAAGATTTCCTCAAATTTGTTGGAAGGGGAGATTTGAAAAATTTCAGAAAGTGATAAAGGTTAAGATTATTGTTGTGCATTTCAAGTTATAATTTCGAAGGAAATCAAGTAACTTCTAGGCACATACAAATTATGTTTTCTGTAGAGAACATCAAGGAAAAACTATTAAATTCAAAGTATATTTTTTGCCTTGGAATGTATATAATAAACCACAGAACTGGTGACAATTTAAATAGACAACTTTGGTATATATATATACATATATTTAGGGACATTCGATCATTCTATATGACAAGAAAACCCATGAATCCTGAAATCACTTGATCTATTGGGTTTCATTTCTCTTAGTACTTAACATGGGAGAGGTTGATTACTATGTCTCCAACTTTATTTTTTTTATTTTATTTTTTCTCTCCAACTTTAAAATCATATGTTGTTTCTTTGAAATTAGACAGTAATAAGGACTCTAAAAAATGCTCTCACTTCTTAAAACCATTTCTTTATTTTTATTACTTAAAAATGACTCCTTTTTAATTAATATATTAAACCTAAAGAATAAAAGTGATAAAAATTATTTCATCAAATAAAATGTCATCTTGTAATATTCAGTCACTATTATGTTAAACTGGTCAGTTCATATCACACAATTTCTTCATCATCAATACTTGACAATCTTCTGGAATAATTTTCATTACCAAGTATATTGAATCACTCTTTTTATGATTTTAAAAAAGCGAAATGATGAGACCCAATTGTTAATTGAAAAAATATACTCACTATGATTTTTGAAATATATAACAAATACACTAGTACATTATATTATACATTATTACATGTGTAATACCTATAAAATATGATAAATATATATGCAGCCACCCTAACTGTAAGGTGATGAAGGACAGATATAGTCCTAAAGTATGAGAAATCTTGATAAAATATTTTAGAGAGGTTTGGGGCCATTTTTGTAGATAGAACCTGTTGTTATCTAAATTAAAAACTTATTCTGATCATGAGTTGGCTTCAGTTAACCTTCATCATGAAATCTCTAGAAGATAGTTGAATAATAGAAAATGCCAGCATATGAAGGAGTATTTCCCTTAGGGTCTACAGTGTGCATGGCTGGGTTCTATTTCACTTTATCTTTCCCATAGTCATTAATTTCTCACCTGAGTTCCAGTGTTTTCCTTTTTAACTTGTTTGTCAGATGATTTCTGACTTACGCCAGCTGCCCAAGTAAAAATCACATCTTGTTCTCAATAATTTCTTCCATCTATCTCTTAGGAGAGTTCTCAAACGTCATGTGCATGAGAATTACCTAGAGGGCTTTGTAAAGCACTAATTCCTCAGCCCTATCCCTGGAAATTCGTATTTGGCACGTCTAGCGTGAGCCCAGAAAATGTTCATTTCCAACCAGCTCCCAGGTGGTGCTGATCCTGCAGGTCTGGGAATTACATGGCCAGTCGCAATGTCTTAGGGGATCTAGATGGCCACCCACAATCTACCAGAAATTCAAAATTTAGCCAGGCCTGCCCTCCCCCCTGTATTAGCTACTCATTGTATACAGTAAAAGTAATCATTTATTGTCTATTTTTTGATATTTATGAAATAAATACATTGAACAACAGGTCATTTCACTAGGAAGGCACAATCTGTTTGGCCAAACTCAGCAACTTAGTAATATTTAACTTTCCGACAGCTCCAACCAACTAACTGCATGTCAATTAGACAAAAGAGTCATGAATTTCAAGAGTTTCCAAAAAAAAAAAAAAAAGTTTCCAAGAGTTGCTCACCCATCCTACCTCCCTCCCTTCCCTCTTCCTTTTCCCTCCTTTCTCCCTTCCTTTTCCTTCCTTCTTTCCTTCCTTCTCTTTCTTAGAGCTTAGTCTTACTAGCTCTCATTTCTTTCTTTTTTTTTTTTTTTTTTTGAAGATTTTATTTATTCATGAGACACCCAGAGAGAGAGGCAGAGACACAGGCAGAGGGAGAAGCAGGCTCCACGCAGGGAGCATGATGTGGGACTCAATCCCAAATCCTGGGATCATGCCCTGGGCTGAAGGCAGATGCTCAACCGCTCAGCCACTCAAAATCCCTAGCCCTCAAATTTTTAACTGGAAGAGCAAGAACTTCCTTTGGAAGAGAAGTAATTCCTCTTTGATGTTCATGAGCATAACTGAGATGATACTATCTCAGGTCCTTTTCTCCCTACCTTCCCTCCTGGCCCTTACTACTCAGCTGAACATTTTTTTTTTTCTAGATTGAGAGGCTGTCAATCTAGATTTCTGTCTAGTACCAAGGAAAAAGTATACTCTCAGATGTCCACAAATCTTTATCTTTAAACTTGGAAACTGAAATTACCAGTTTAAAACACAAGTTAGTTTTGCTAGATGACTGCATTCATCACATTTAAGACGTTTAAGAATACAATAGAGGGAAGTGCACAAGGGCTAGTATCTAATCCTGGATTATGCTAGAACTTCTCCAACAAACCCTCTCTGGACAGTACGCCTTAGAAACTAAACCTTTCCATGTTGCAATGGTTGTGAAGGAGATTCATGTTTTGGGATTCCAGAGATAACACAATATTGGTGATATTTGTCTAATGGTGACATCACATTTTATTAGTGACAAAATGAGAACTAAATAAAGCCTCTAATGTGGGGAGCGGCGGGGGAAGGAGAGAATATTGTTACTTACAATCAGATGCTATTATCAACAAGAGAAAGGTGAATAATAAACTAAAATAGTTAGTTTTGCAAAAAAAAAATACTGTTATTAGAGTCAATCTGATATGATTTTAAATAATGATTTTATTTAAATTATGTGATTTAAATAATGATGTATGAACCAAAGATATTTCTACAGAAATAAAGCCTTATTAGTGATGTTAATAGATTTGGTTATTTTGTTAAATGATTGACTTAATCAGTGAAATAAAATTTTGCAAGGTAATTTTCTGATTCTGTACCATAACTGAGACTTAGTAATTGGTCTCACAAAAAGCAAATGCTTATGCAACATTTTTATCTAGATATTATATGGGGCTTAGCAATAGCTGGGTTATAATTTTTTCCTAGATGCATTGATATGATTTTATAATGTGATACATGTTTCTTTAGCTTTATTTTACTTTTGTAAAATATTGAGCATACACATGCTTATTTGAACCTCTAAGCCAACATTAGAGTGTATGACTTATAGGATTCAACATATGGATTTAATTTAAAAAAAAAAAAAGGAAGAGGAAAGAGGTTGTATAGAGAAAGGCATACAGGGAGAAAGAACAACAACAACAACAACAACAACATTGAAATCTATTTCATACTTTAGGCCAAAGCTACTTAGGAAATCATCATGTTTTACATCATTTAAAAATCCACTTCCAGGGACATTCCTAGGATGTTCAAAGTAGCCACTAGCATATTATTCTTTAAGGCAGTCATTGCTTTTCTTAACTGTGCTATGCCCCTGGGAAAAGGCAGTAATGGAATTAAAAAAAAAAAAGGATTTAGAATAAGAGAGGAGGAAAGGAAGAAAGGAAGGAGAGAGGTAGAGAGAAGGAAAGAAGAGAAAGGAAGGAAGGCAGGCAAGGAAAGAAAGAGAAAGGGAACTAGATGTGATTTCTAAATGCATTTATTACCAACAACATAAACTTGAGGAAGCTATTCAACTTTGCGAAGCTTCAATTTCTATTTTATGAACCACCTAAAAGCTTTTCTGGGTCACTTTATATTTTACGTAGGCTGTCAAAATTATTTCTTAATGTTCCCAGTTCTAGGATTAAAAAGGGGAACAGTAAAGGAAGCGACTGAGTAGAGATACACAGAAAGATATTATTTAAAAGTTTAAAACTTAAGATGTTAGCTTGAAAAGAAGAGTGTGTCCAAAAAATTTTAATGACTTCAGAAGGTTCTTATTCAGAGTATATATGGATTGACTCTTTACCTATTCACGAAGATCCATTTAAATGGCAGAAAACTTATAAAAACTGAGAGAACTAGAAATCAATAGGAAGAAGGACTTTTTCTTATTTGTTTTTAATCAGAAGTACTTAGAAACTCTTATGAAATACATTTCTGTATGTTCAAATAAATAAATGCATTGTAGAAAGAACTAGAAAAATATATCTCAAAACATATCGGATGTGTAACCAATGTCTCAGAAGAGAAATTATATTTAAATTGGGGATCAAGGATGACCATTGCTTTACTTACAATGCTGAGATTTCTTAGAAAAAAGAAAGTAGTAATATTTACATAATTTAAATTCACTATTAATTAGAAACCTGATATAATTTTATCGAGAGAGGAATGAAAGTGGAGTGTACCAAATTCACACATTCCAGAAGGTGCTCCAGCGAGGACTCTGCAATTATATCCTCACATTTGGTTCAGCTCTACTTCTTTCCCTGGAGTTGAGGTCTTATGTATGGCTCAGATCCAGGGCCCAGGGGTGGAGAAAGGAGGAGCTGATTTGTCCTTTCATTTTGCCACTTTTCTCTTACACTTCACCTTGTCTGCTCATTATACTGATTCTGGTTCTTCCAGGATCAGGACGTAGGAACTAGACATACTAGAAAAAAGGAAAATAGCATCATTCATGGTTTGGCCATTTGCCACAATAGCTGAACAAAGACTGTGATGTGAGAGGACTACCCTTCCGTGGACACTTCTGATGTTGAGTTGATCATTGATATCATATAATTTGCTCTGTAAAATTGACCAGCAGCTGCTCCCTCTTGCATGTTTGTTCAGCCAGTGGACTCCAGCTGTCGATATTCTGGGGCTAAGAGGTGAGGCACACATGCCTGTTTTCACATATGTCTCCACACTCCACTCCTGAGACTCTTGGGGGATTCCCATAAGAATTCTCTCATGCTCTGCTCTGATGGTGTCCTGGAGCAGACCTACAAATTCTATACTCTAGCATATGTCCCACTGGGGCCTAAGAGTCCAGTCTTTTGTGGTTTCAGTTACCTGAAGTCAACCACAACTCTGAAGTCAGCACCATTCCTGAAGTCAACCACAAACCTGAAGTCAACCACAATCCTGAAGTCAACAGCATCCCTGAAGTCAACCACAATCCTGAAGTCAACCACAATCCTGAAGTCAACCACAACCCTGAAGTCAACCACTACCCTGAAGTCAACACTAATCCTGAAGTCAACCACAATCCTGAAGTCAACCATAATCCTGAAGTCAACCACAATCCTGAAGTCAACCACTACCCTGAAGTCAACACCAACCCTGAAGTCAACCACAACCCTGGAGTCAACCACAATCCTGACATCAACCACTACCCTGAAGTCAACACCAACCCTGAAGTCAACCACAATCCTGAAGCAAATGATTATCCTTCTCATCAATTGTCTGAAGGTCAATGGCACTCTAAGGCTACATAACAGTGTCTGCATCATTCATCTCGCTTCATCTCAACACAAAGGCATTTCACCATCCCACATCATCACAGGAAGGGTGAGTACAGTACAATAAGATAATTTCAGGAAGAGAAAAACCACATTCATAAAACTTTTATTCCAGTAGGTTGTTAAAATTGTTTTTATTTTATTATAAGCTATTATTGTTAATCTCTTACTATGCCTTATTTGTAAATTAAACTTTATCATTAGTGTGTATAGGAAATAACTATAGTATGTATTGGGTTTGGTATGACCTACCATTTCAGGCATCCACTAGGGGTGTCTTTAGAATATATCTTGCATATATAACAAGGGATTTCTGTATTACTTAAATTTATAGACTGACAATAAAGACAAATATATGATAAATTAATCATTTCAGAAATGGAAATTTGGAATCTGTTAACAGTAGTTGTCTTTGGAAACTGCCCAGGGGATTGCAAATTAGAAAGATTTTTATTTTCATGTCCTCTTATACTACCTCAGAGGCAGCTATATATCTGTGTAGACTTCGTATGTGTGCAAAAAGTTAACTAATCAACTGATCTATCAGATACTCCATCACCTTCCTGTTCTAATCAGACAAATATTGGGTTAATTTCCCTCAGGTACACAGAGTGGATATAAATTGCTTTAAGGATGATATTTTCCTCTTAAATATACCAATATTGAATTTAGTAGGGAAGATATATTCATTCTTCATTTTATTAGACATACTTTTTAAAGTGCTTGTTGTTTGCCAGATAGTAAAGATATAAAATTGTTTGGACATATTCTCCATACTTCAGGGAAATATAGTATACAAAAGTAGAAATGTTTTTAGCAAAGTTTTTATGGAGAAGTTTAGACAGTTTCTTAAACATGTAGCAATTGTTTCACTGGGACTGCTGAACAAGTAATTTAAGACTTTTCCAAATTTCTTCAGGAAAAATACATTTAATTTCTGACTCAAAACCATATATTTTGTTTTACCCAATTTAACCTTTTAAAAAGTCTCCTAAAATTTTATATTGACAATATCAGTATTGAATAAATCGTAATGATACATACTTACATGTTAGTATTAAGAAAAAATAGTTTTTGAAATAGTTTTGTGAATTATTTTTTAACTGATGTCTGTCCATGGCTAATGAGAAGTGATTTTGAAGCTTCAGGGTTATAAGCTGCCCTGACCCTGGCCTGTGCATGACTTATGTAGCAAAACTCTTTAGCTCCTGTAGTTATAATGCCTAAGTTGCCTTTTCTCTTAGAGGTAAAGATGTCTGATAAAAATACTATTGCCTTTTGCTCATTCTTACCTTTCAAGGAGAATGAGGACCTACTGAATCCACTTGCTCCTTTCAGGCCTCCTGTGTCTCTTTGGCCACTGACTTAGCCTCCTAGTTAACACTGCCTTCAGGCCATGTTCTGATATTGATACTCCTGATGACTCAAGGGGAAGCCTTATGATGCTTGTTTGTTTGTTTGGCAAATACCAATTCCAAGTAAAATAAGAACTTCTGTGAACATCTAACCCTGCTTCCATTATTGTTTTTCTACTTATTAGAATAGAAAAACAAACAGCTTCCGAACAGTATGAATATTTCCATATAGGAGAACATTGTGTGTGGGTATATATATATTATCTTAATATATATATTATAGATGTTATTATATATATTATTTTAATATATATTATTTTAATTAGTATATTATTAGTATATTATTTTAGATGGAATCTTTTTTTTAATATATAAAAAGAATCAGGATACCTATAGACAGAACCTTTGCCATGTTCTTACAATTATTAGGTAAGATCATTTATTTAATAGATATTTATTTAGTGTATACAATAGGCAAGAAATTCCTCTAGGCTTTTGAGTATGTGCAGCATAGGGCTTATATTTTAGCAAGAAGAGATAGACAATAAAATAGATATTAAGAATGAGTTATCTAGTATTTATAAGTATGAGGGCTAAAAATAAGTTTATCAGTATATTCAGGATAAAGAGAATCAAGGGGTGGGAGGTGCAGACTGTTATATTAAATAGAGGGATCTACCAATTCTCACTGAAATGATATGATTTAAACAAAGATCTAAGAAGGTAAGTGATGGAGTCATACGGATTTCTGGATTTCCAGAAAAATTAAATAGTAAATGTACAATCTTTATGGCAGAACTAAAGAGGCCAATGTGGCTGAAATATCTTGCTGGGGGTGGGGGTTGAAAGATAGGAAATGAAATGAGACCATTTATGGAAATTTCAGGAGTATAAGATTATATAAGGGTTTATAGACTGTGTAAAGGCTATGGCTTTTACTTCTGAATGAACAAGGGTGTCATCACAAGATTTGAGTATAGGGGTGACATGATCTGATTTAAGTTTAGAAGGAACCTACCCTCCAGCCCCACTGGCTTCTGTTTTGGAATTGTATTGGGCTAAGAGTAAAAGCAGAAAGGCTGGTTAGGTGGCTACTGCAGTAATCCCTGTAAGAGATGATGAAGACTTGTTGGATGGAGGTAACAGCAGAGCAAGTTAGAAACTAATGGAAGAGCCAACATAGGGAGGAGGTTGGTGAGAAAGTCAGGAATGACTCCAGGATTTTTAAGTTATGCACCTAAAGAGGTGCATTTGGGTGTAAGCAGTTTAAGGGGTGGGGACAAGAGTCAATATTGCATATATTTAGTTTGAGAATTTTTTTAAGGTTTGATTTATTTATTCATGAGAGGCAGAAAGAGAGAGAGAGGCAGAGACACAGGAGAAGGATAAGAAAGCTCCATGCAGGAAACCCGACATGGGACTTGATCCTGGGACTCCAGGATCACGCCTTGGGCCAAAGGCAGGCACTAAACTACTGAGCCACCCAGGGATCCCCTAGTTTGAGAATTTCAATAGATACCAATGTAAAGATGTCAGTAAGAAGCTACTAACCGAGTTTAAAGTTCAAAAGGAATATCAAGCTAAAGATATAAATTGAAAGCCTTTCCCATGTACATGTTCTATAAAGTCTCAAGACTTCATGGAATCACCAAAAGAAGGAGGTTCTCTCAGGAAGAGAAAAGGACCAAACTCTGAACCTTGAGGTTTTCTACCAGTTAGGAATTGGGGGGAATTCAGATGCCATAGCCAGGATTAAGAAGGGACATCTGTGACAGAAGAGGAAAAAGAGCACATGGTTGTATCTTGGAAGAGATGTGAAGAAATATATATATAAAAAAGAGAGTGAGTATCTATGTGAGGTGCTGCTAAAAGATCCAGTAAGATGAGGACTGTGAACTAATCATTGAATTTCATAATGTGGCCATAGCTGGTGAGCTGGACAAGAGCATCAATATAGGAAAGTGTGGTAGCAAAAGCCAAACTATAGAGAGATCTAGGAGGACATGGAAAGAGAGAAATTGGAGAAATGTCATCTATGCAGCTCTTCCAAGGAGTTTCACAGCAAAAGAGTGATCCATCAAGGTAAGAACCCTCACCATTAGACTCTAACCAAAGCAACCAAAACTGATGGAATCCATAAATGGCCTAAACTCATAAAGAATAGAAACGATTTAAATTCAGATTGTCTGACTCTTTCTGTTGTACTCTGCTCAAGTGGCCAAAGAGACTGGAAAATGATCAATTAATTCTTATTTTATGTGGTTTTGTAAGAATTAAGTGGTTTATTTACACAGATCATATAGCACAAAATCTTCCACATAATAGGTGAAAAGTGCATGTTAGATTCCTTCTTATTTTCCCCACTCCTGTTTATTGCCTGGAATACAAAGTCAGGTAAATGTAAACCAAGTATTTATTGCCTATGAAACATGTGATAAAGTCAAACATATTATAGCCAACTGAAAGAATGTATGAAATTTGTAACTTATACTTCTTCCTGTAACAGAAGGCTACAGTAAAGGTAGATATTACTTTGTTTGGTTCACATCTTGTCACCAGAAAAAAAAGTAGTATCACATCCTATCCAGATGACATAGAAAACAGATATGCATATGTAATTTTAAAGCTGACATTATTCTAAAAATAGCTATTCATCTATATAAGTAATAAAGATAAGACCTTCTGTCAGTTTTCCTTTAATGTTCTTTTAAAGCACACATTATTTACAAACCATAATTTAATGACAACATGATTCTGGAAAATGAACAGCATGTGGTATAGGAATATTTACATTATTTAGATAATTATTTCAGCCACTGAGCAGAAGAAACAAAATGATTCTAAATTCACATAAAATGACATTTAGAGATTAGAAATCATACACAATGTTTCCATTTTAACTCCCTAGGAAAAATTACTTTGCAAATGCATACATGGAATCAAAGTATTAGATGTATTTGGAAAACTAGTCTCATTTTGCTGGAACTTAGACAAATAAATGAATTATATAGACAGATATAGCTGTAGATGCAGGTGTAGCTATAAATAAGAATTTCTTTTTATATCAAAAGAAGCCTTTAATAATTTCAAGCTTTGCAGATTCTTTCCACCTCAGATATGGGGAATGCCTAGTCTTTCATTAAAAGTTACATGCTACCTTAGGGGTGAGAACTGGAAAGAGACAATAAATATGCAAATGAATAAGTTGCTTATGAGATCTGGGGATCTGGAAGGCTGCCTTGAACTCTCTTTATCAGAAACAACTCTGAGGGGAGGATATTTTTCTTGAGTAACGTGACAAGAGGGAGGTAATTATGCAGGTATTTGGGAAAGAACTTTCCAAATAGGAATTAAAACGAGTGCAAAAGCCTTAGAAATATCAAAACATGATTTTGAATTTAATAATCATAAAAGAAAAGGGGAGGCACCTGGGTGGCTCAGTCAGTTAAGCATCTGACCATCGATCTTGGCTCAGGTCTTGATCTCAGGGTTGTGAGTTCAAGCCCAGCATTGGGCTACACGTGGGTCACCATGGAGATTACATACAAGAAAAAAATAAAAATAGAAGAGAAAGAAAGAAAGAAAGAAAGAAAGAAAGAAAGAAAGAAAGAAAGAAGAAAGAAAGAAAGACAAAGAACGATAAGGTCTATGTGTTTGAAACACAGTAAGAAAGTGAGAAAACCATGAGAAAGATGGTTGGAGAGACGAGTCAGGCAGATTATACAGGATTTTGTTACCAGAGTAGGGAGTGTAGGGACTTCATTGTAATGGCCACAGAGGTCTTTAAGTTTTCCACTTGAAGTCTTAAATTGTAGATCTTAAGTACTACTAAACATAATGATCAGAAACTCACACGCTTTCAAAAAAGAAGTATATAAAAAAACAATTAATTTGTCTCCATCTTAATTAAATGATGAAACAATTCAACCAACTCCACTTTTAAATTTAATCCTAATTAATTTAAATAGGTAGAGAATCGTAATTAATCTAAATAGGTAGAGAATACAGAGGATCAACAAGAGCCTGCCGGCATCTGGCAGGAGCACTGCAACTAGACTCTATAGTTGCTTCGTTTATTCAGAAAGTGATAACAAGGCAGCAAATCATTAAGTATTTTGCTGAGATGACAGTGCCTTTTTCAGTTTGGCCCTAAATATATAAAAGGATATGAACCTCATACACGTTTAGAGTCTATTTTTGAAACATTTTATTTTATTTTATTTTATTATTTTATTTTTTGTTATGTTTGTTTGTTTGTTTGTTTATTTTTTTTGAAACTTTTTAGACCTGATATAAAAAGCATGAACCACAAAAAGGAAAAAATTGATAAATTGGAACCCATAAAAAAACCAACAACTTCCTTTGCAGAAGAACATATGAAAGAATGCTATGATAATTAAAGGTATAAGAAACTTCTGAATTAATTCATACATATATGCCAATCACTGATAAAATTTAAAATTATCTTCTATAAAATATATGAATGTCCAACAAAGTAGTTATGTGCAACTAGACAAATGTGAAATAAAATGTGATAAGTGTTCTGGTTGTTTTCAACAGAAGAATTGGCTCAATTTACATAGAGTCCTATCACTAAAAGAAGTTCTCAATTCAGTTTTCAAAAAATCACTTCAGTACAGCAATTATTTTTCTGCAAAAGCCATAGTGACACAAAGATGCAGAAAGCGTTTGTCCTATCCTGATGGCTCCATGATAATTTGGACAGATAAGGAATAGAGAGAGAGAGAGAGAGAGATGCAAAGAGACCTGTTTATAAGTGTGACATAGGCTCTGAGTGATGGTGAACGGACTTGTTTGAGTAGCAGCAAGGTGACAGAAAAAGAGATAACAGATACTAGAAAATTTACTCGCAAAAATTGTTCATTTTTCTATCTCTTGTTCTTCATTCATTATTTAAAAAAAATAGTGGCATAAATGCAACGTTTTTGGTGTTCTTTTGACAAGCCACAGGGTGGGTTACAAAAAATAAGATGGAAGTTAAAATAGTAGAAGCCTATGTTTGAAAATTTAAACGTGATTGATCAGCTAGAAACAGTATTATCTAAGCAGCAGAAGTCTGTGTGATTATGTTTCAAATAAGAAAGAGAAATTGTGTCTAATGAATATTCCAAATTACTACATGCATTTTCAAAGACATGGATGAATTAACACTGACATTAGTAGAATAGCTTCTAAATATTTGCATTTTTTTCTTTTAAATATAAACAAAATTAACATTAACTCAGGAGGGGCCTTTGAATTCACTTTCACTCAATGGATCACTTACAATCAAACAGTATTTCAACTACTGGTTCCGGAGGTTGGACATCTACAGGCAAAACAAACAAAAAAGTTACCCAAAATGAAGTTACAGAAATTGACATACACAAAATGAACTCAAAATGAATCACACAATGTGAAACATAAATTATACATTATTTAGAAAGAAATTATTATTTGATAATTATTGTTTGACTGATAATGGACATGCGGTTTCTCCATCGATAGGCCCTTGCATTCTGTTACTTTTCTATGTTATTATCACTATTTTTTTTTTGTTATTATCACTATTGAAATTACATGACCACCTCAAGTTCAGCAGCCGGAAGTACCTTTCATAAATTGTGGAATTTCTTGCAGCGAATATATGTTCTTTTGCAATGAATCAGCAAATTAAATTTTCTACTTATACAAAATAGAAAACGTTAGTTTGTGGCCTAACAGGAAGTTTTCGAGTCACATATTATTTCTTCAGTTTGTAGCCTAAATGAATTGATACGTTTAATTTGCCTATATTGAATAGGAACATATTAAATGGTCTGTTGAAAGTGGAGGTCTGTAACTCAGAAGAAATATGCTGTTGGTGGAAGAAGGTTGATGCCCATAGAAGGCATCAGTATGTAAATGGTACTACAAAGTCATGGGTTTATAATAGGATCATCCTACGTGAGGCACAAGAATGGGCGCAGCATGGAACCCTGTGTAGTGGCTCTGATCTAAAGACTAAAAGCCAAAGCAAAGAGGAAAAATGTGGCCCAGGTCTTCAACAAATTTTTGAATGAAAATCTAAAGGGAAAATTCAAATGCTGGATGTACAAAAAGTGATCTCAAACGTTATTTGCCTCAAATTATATTTCCCATCTCCCTGTTCATTATCTGTAAGAATTCTGAGCACCAATTATCTTATTGAGTGTACACATAAAACGTATAATAGTGACGATTTGAAGGGAGGCTGATTCATGTTTCTAATCTTTTGTCCTTTTCTATGATTATGTGCTTATTTAAGAATTCCATAAAGATAGGTTTAAATCTAAAAAAGCAAAGAAAGATTGTGAATGAAAAAAAAATCTGCAGCCAACCATTAGCTATAGCATTTCAATAATGGCATTAAAGCTTTTTATCTTTTCAAGTGGATTTTACTCCCTCCACTTGATCTCAACCTAGATTTTAATAGCCCGTGTGTGTGTATGTGTGTGTGTGTGTGTGTGTGTGTGTGTGTGTGCGTGTTTAATGTGAAGGATCACCCGGGAAACAGCTCAAAGTTGTCAGAACTTCCTACAGAAGACTGACTAAACATTCAGTGTTGGCATAGATTCAGTAGATTAATCAGTAGATCTTACTGATCAAAACTCTGTTAACCATTTGATGACCATCATCTTTATCAGATAATAGAATCTTTGTATCGTATAAATAAGGATATGGATCTTACAGCTCTTGTAGGTTCTGAAGTAGGTGCAATAGGAAAAATGGTAGTCAAAATTGTCCTTGAATTTTTCTCAAATAACCACAATTAAGACTATAACCATGTACGGTAATAGGAATTGTTACAATATGTTGCACTCAGAACTACAAATATACCATGCCATTGAGGAACCATATGAGGAAATTAAATCATTCAAGGGCTGACCCCTTGGTACATTTCATTAATTCATTGAACTGATACTTAGTTATCTACAAATGAACATCTGATTTGATTAGATTTAAAGGCATTAATGATCCTTGCATTTATAAAGACTGCTAATTCATGACGGGGGTGGCAAACAGTTATTTAAGTGATCACCAATAGTCACTTACAATCAAGTGCCGATACAAGGCAAGGTTTTGAATATCAGGTGGAACAGTAATCAGAAGTAGAGCTGGGCTGGTTGGTTGCACCTAAGGACATTGAAGAACCTAAGGAGAGAAAAGAATGTGCTCAGGGCTTTAAATCCTCAGCTTAAAGTCCAAGTGAGTGGCCAGAAGGCTTATATGACTGCCCCAAAAGGAGCAGCTATAGGACTGAGATTTCTGGAAAAGAGCTAAAAGCCTAGTGTTTCAGATGGCTGATTTTTAATGCAAAACTTAATTTCCAGCCTTCCAGCATCTCTTTTGTTAAAATTAGGGCATTGATTGAGAAGATTAAGGGACCATGGAAATTGAATTAGGGGACATACCAGTGGAGCCTCATAAAGCTAGAGTACTTGAGCTCTTAATTCTGCTGAGCCTCCTTTGCAGCCCTCTTCTCTATTTGAGGAGTGAGTCTCCTTTCATCTGCTGAAATTTAAAGGCTCCCCTTGAAGAAATTGCTTTGCAAAGTACTCCTGATTTACTGTTGACTCTACCTCTAGCACCTCTGTTAAGACCAATAGGCATACTTGGATCTCAGAAGCCCCCAGAAGATAAAATTCAAACTGAAATACCAAATGATCCAATAATTCCACTACTGGACACGTACCCAAAGAAAACAAGAGCACTGATTTCAAAAGATACATGTACCCCTATGTTTATTGCAGCATTATTTACAATAGCAAAGATATGGAAGCCCGTTGTGTCCATCAATAGATAAATGGATAAGCAACACACACACATACACACACACACAGAGGAATATTACAGAGCCATAAAAAAGGATGAGATTGTGTTCTTTGAGATAACATGAATGGACAGAGTATATTATATTAAGTGAAATAAGTCAGACTGAGAAAGACAAATACCATATGATTTCCCTCGTAAGTAGAATCTAAAAAAAAAAAAAAAAAGATAAATAACACACAAAAAAACCCCCACAGGGATCCCTGGGTGGCGCAGCGGTTTAGCGCCTGCCTTTGGCCCAGGGCGCGATCCTGGAGACCCGGGATCGAATCCCACATCGGGCTCCCGGTGCATGGAGCCTGCTTCTCCCCCTGCCTGTGTCTCTGCCTCTCTCTCTCTCTCTGTGTGACTATCATAAATAAATAAAAATTAAAAAAAAAACAAAAAAACCCCTACAACAAATAAACAAAAAGCAGAACCAGGCCTATAAATAGAGAACAAACTGGGTGTTGCCAGAGGGGAGGGGATGAACAAAAGGGATGAAGAGGAGTAAGTGATTCAGGCTTCTAGTTATGGAATGAATAAGTCATGAGAACGAAAAGCACAATATAAGAAATATAGTCAATGGTGTTATAATCACCATCAATGGAGATGGACGGGAGCTATGCTGTGGTGAGCACAGCATAATGTAGAGACTTGTTGAATCATCATGTTGTATGTCTGAAAACTAACGTAATGCTGTGTATCAACAGTCCTCAAACAAAAGAAAACAGAAGGTGAAGTGTGACTACGAGGAGGTAGGGATACTCATGAAAACACATGCACAGTTTGTTAAGATAGAAACCTGTAGAACCAGTGTGGGAATGCATTCAAAGAACGGGATGTCAGGTTGGAACCATGTATTAGTGGATCGGGTAAAAGTGACCAATGTGGATCACCCTATGGAGATGCTGGGCTCACGGTGTTATCTTGAGTGCCTAGGAATGACTTTGAAAATTTGCTTAGTTGGTTGACTAGAAACCAGGTGTACCTGCGAACTATATCATTGAAGTTGAAATGCCAAAAAACCCACTTTGGGTTGTTATAAGAAGTAGGTGTTCAAAGTTTTACAGATCTTGGAACGCTTGAGTGAATTTATGATGTAATATATGCTTACTTATCCCTTACCTGTGTTTCTTGGGGGAAACTAGTGGGAACTCAAAAGCAGTTGCATGAGAAATGAATTGATAAGCAGAGCCCTGGCATCCTTAATGAGCTCCCAGGCAGCTCCTCACCGCAGGCCGAGATTGACAGTGGGAACTGCCCCCAGAGAACTCTTCAGGCATGAAGGTTTCGACCATCCCCAAAAGTCAAGGAACTCTGGCCAACTGAGACACTTCCTGAGAGCCAAGGGAATATGAAATGATAGTGTGAGAAAGTAGGTGCAAATACCAGTCACAATCACATGATCGTTTGCAGATTGAGGACTGTGAAAGTGTAAGTATTTTCCCTTTAGCTTATGAAGTTTTGTGTAATGTATCTATTAATTATTTTTTTCCTTCCTGTCTCCTATGCCCCTACCATTTAACATAATAGCTGTTAAGGGCTTCCAATTTTAGTACGTAAATTGTAAAATATGAAAGGGAAAAATAAAGCACAAGTTTAACCCAGATAAAAGAGGGATGAGCATTAACAGAAGATAAACAAAAAGACTTGTGTCCTCTTTTGGTGAGCAGATTAGCATGTTTTTAATTGTGCAAGAGATACATGTATTTGCTATTGTCTTTATTTGGAATTTATTCTATTTAAAAGAGATGAGAATTGTTGGTACGTTGACAAGATACAGCGTGTGGCTTTGTACGGTGGCAGTTGAGCTCAGCTGGAATTATGTTTGCCAGGCCTTTCCCAGTATGGTTCACAAGAAAATTGTATTTTTGTGAGATTTGGAAGATGTAAGTGAAGCAACAGCCATATTTTTATCCTCTGAGAGTCAGTACAGGGCACCAGGCCCATTATTTTTGGCCTTCTAGTAAACTTTATTGGTGTGGGGCAGCACCAGAATGGCGACTTCTCCAGATCTTACCGAATTTCTTTCCTCCAGCTCTTCTGAGTTTGTGGCCAAGTGCCTGTGTACCTCCATGGTGAAGAATGCCAGCTTCCCCATCAGAAGTGGGAAGCGGTGAGGGGCAGGTGTAAGCTCTGGTTTACTCTCATGGATGCCAGTTGTCTTCATGGATTATGGTTTGTTCATGCTCTTGCCCATGTCAACTTTCAGTCCCCATGGTGGGGCCGGCTAACGTGGAGCAAGTCAAGTTCAATAATTAACACAGACAACATCCATGCACAAATTCCTCCACCAGTTTCACAGTCATGGAAGGTCCGATTACTCTGATAGCTATATCCAACAGGGGCTCTGTGCCGCTTAATGACTCCTGACTAAGCTACTTGGATGGATGGATGGATGCATGGATGGATGGATAGATGGGTAGAGAGATAGATGGATAGATAGGTAATGGATAGGTAAAAAATACTGAAACAAGTTATATTAGAAAGTGATATTTTATTTATCATTTATTATTAATTAATTAATTAATTAATTAAAAATTTTAAATATTTTATTTATTTATTCATGAAGAGACACACACACAGAGAGACAGAGACACAGGCAGAGGGAGAAGCAGGCTCCATGCAGGGAGCTTGATGTGGGACTTGGTCCCAGGACCCCAGGATCACATCCTGGGCTGAAAGCAGATGCCCAACTGCTGAACCACCCCAGGCATCCTAGAAAGTGACTTTTATTTTATTATTTTATTTTATTTTATTTTATTTTTTTGAAAGTGACATTTTAATACTGCATTGTCCTATATTACCTGAAAGAATGTATCTTATGGAAATTCCACAATCTAGGTGTAGAAGCAGGCAAACAAACAAATAAACAAAAACCAAAAACAAGATAGGTAAAATTAATAATAGAAATAAAACAGGGCATAGATTTTTCTAGGCTCTCTTTTTAAAACAAATTAAATATATAAAAATACCATCTAACTATCCAATTTAACAACAAAATCTATGTATGATTTAAGAGCCTTGTGACCCATTATTTCCATGGTATATGGGGAAAAATGCTATTTTACAAGTACATCAAATTTAAAATGATTTAATCTAAATTCCATTAAATATTTCTGCTTTAATAAATTACATAACAGACTGCCTTACAAAAAAGACTAAAAGCAAATTTGAATAATGAGTATATTGTTATGCTTTTGAAAGTATCTTATTCGGTTGGCACAATAACAATTACTATTTATGGAGTGTTTGTCTTGTGCCAGGAAACACACAAATATTTTATATTCATTCATTTTATTGTCACAATTCTTTAAAATATGGGCTATATTTTCCCTAGTTTACAAATGGAGAAAATAAAGCACAGGGAAGTGATATAATTATCTGGAGAAAACAGATCTACAAAGAAAGGGAACCAGACGTTGAACTTAGATCGTCTAAACCTTCGACGGTAGATGTCACCTCTTGGACAGCTCTCTTTGAAATTCTCCTGAGTAATTATTTGAAAAATAACAAAACATGAATCAGCACAAACACTAGGTCAGCATCCGTCATTATTCCAATCTGCTGAATCATCCTTCGTTATGAGTCTACCTAGAAAGAAGGGTTGAACAGGTGGAAAGGGAGGTTGGATGAGGTGGGCAAGCTGTGTTCATCCCTCTGTAGAGACATGTACACACAGACCTGCACACGGACGGCACACACACAGACATCTGTATGGACACACATGTTGTGGATATACACATAAAATAAGTAGGATTACACAGTTATCAATGAAACATGGAAGTTCTTTCAAATATTTTCAGTAATTTTAGATGTTCTTTTGACACCTGCAAGAGTATTTCTAGATGCGTGTTTTGCTTCTATGTCTTATGGCTGCAGCATAGATGTTGTGCATCAATCTCTGACTACAGAAGGTGTTTTACATCTAAGGTACCCCAAATAAAAAAAATATTTCCCCTTACCTCGTCCTCTCAATACGGTTTAAACTGTATTAAAACTATATTTAAACTGTATTAATTGTTAATACTATGGTTTACATTATCATGAACTTGTAAATATTGGTCATATTTGGTCCTTATAAATGTCCTGTAATCACATAGTTTGGCAGGAGGAGTTAACTCTGGGTCTTATTGGAAAGAACAATTTTTGTTGTGTTTGTTTTTTTTTTGTTTTTCTCTTTTTTTCTGTTCGTATTATTAATTCTTCCCAAAGCAAGCCCTAACTCTATTTTTGGTATAGTCAATTCACGTTCATTCAATCATACATTCATTCATTCATTTAATTTATCTATTACTCAAGCATTCTTCCTGGATCCCTTATTCCTCTTTTCACCTGGGTTGGTTGATCACTAACATGAAGAGGAAGCTCATTGGAAGACGGTGCATGTGCACGGGCACTCTTTGCAAAGGGATGATAGAACAGTAAGTTGTTTTGTGCATTGGAAGGCCCCCAAATTCGGTGACTATCTTCTTTTGAGAATGTCACTGATATGATGCTGATGTTTCAAGGCAGCGTTTTATCTCTGTGTTCTGCAAAGCAAATACAGCCAGAATATAAACATATTATTTGGGGGATGCCTGGGTGGTTCATTGGTTAAGCATCTGCCTTTGGCTCAGGTCGTGATCGCAGAGCCCTGGGATGGGGTCTCTCATCCTGGAATTGAGCCCCCACATCAGGCTCTCTGCTCAGGGTTGGGGAAGAGTCTGCTTCTCCCTTCATTGATGTCCCTGCTCATTCTCTCTCTCTCTCACTCTCTCTCAAATAAATAGATAAAATCTTAAATATATATATATTTTTTGTCAGAGTTGGGGATGGGTAAGTATAGGTAAGTACTTAGCTCTGCAAAGCAGAGTGGATCTGTCTTACCGACCCTTCCATGATAGGTAACTTACCCTCTGATTTCAGCTCCAGGTTTACACCTCACCGTGGTCAAGTGTTCCTGGTGCCGTCAATTCCTGAGCTTTTCTAGCATTCTATTCTGCAAGTTTAAAAGTTTTCTGTGACTCATTATCTCAGTGAGTACTTTTCCTTAACTTTCCAGTTGGCTTTTCTTTTACGATTTCTCTCTCATTGTCCTATTCTTGTGACTATTGCTATTTTATTCCTTTGTTTGCACTGTTATAATAATTATTCTTTGGAGAGAAGACATAACTATGTGCATTACTTAGTCATAGTAAACAAGAAGAATTTCTTTTTATTTTAAATTTAGTAGTCGATTTATATTATCTATATAGTTCAATTACTGTGATTTATAATAACAACAATTAGAAATTAAAAATCCAAGCCAGAAAATTTCAGCAAGAATATTGGTCACGGTTAAATTATGATGTCTATTTATTGACTTAGCTATTGTTACCAAACAATTACTTGTTCAAGTTGTGACATAAAAAGTACTGGAAACAGCTTCCATTTCATGAAAAAAATCATTTGGAATTAAATGAAGGGGTCCTGTTATACAGGATTTTTTTTCTAGTGTTTTGGATCTGTTTCCTGATTCCAAAGTAGGAATATGAGGATGGAAGTCTCAGCACATATTTCTGAACTATTTTCTCTCCCAACTCCTTGACAGGGTAACTCAGCCATAAAAATTACCTTAGCTAATTTAGCCTACAGGGAAAGAAAAAAAAAACTCCCACGTATTTCTCATTTCTCATCAGTTCTCCACTGCCCAACAGATTCTGACAGCCTGATCTTCACAGACATTGAGGATTCTCACACCAACTAATGCGAGCAGAAAAAGAAAAATCACAACCTTCTCACTTCCTGTGTGTCATAGGAAAGGCAAAGCTAAGTAAATGCAACTGTGCTAAACAAATAAAATTAAAAAAACAAAAACAAAAACAAAAACAACTTTAACCAAAATAAATGTGAGCCCTTGAGGATATGCAATTAGAGTAATTTGTAAGATAGTACCAGAGGGGCAAATAGACGCCATAGGGGCACAACGGTCGGTTAGGCAGATAGGCAGCTCATGGTCGGGGGTAAACGATGGAGCTGAGGCTCAGAACTCTGTGGGTGTCCAGAAGACTAAGCCTGTTCCTGAGGGTGTTAGATGTCGTGATGGACCAGAAGGCAGCAGACTTACTTAGATTCCTCTAACTGGTTTAGAGAGAGTCCAAATGAAGCAGAAGGACCGGGACCTGGCTGGGAGTAACACCAGCAAGGAGAAACACAGTTCAAGCTAACCCAGGAAACGTCGGAAAGGGGACAGGTGGGCAAACAGTACCCGCTGAACTATTTAAAACTAAGCACAAAAATAAATAAACAATAAAATAAATAAATAAATAAATAAATAAATAAATAAAACCAAGCACAGTATCATTGGCTCCATATCGACTGATACAAGGCTAGCTTGGATCACCATTCAACTTAAATAAATACTAAATACTAAATACTGTATTTTGTTAATATGACTTACAATAAAACCAGAAAAAAAAAGAAGTATATTTCAGTATCTTATGCGATGAAGTTCCTATAAGGGTAATCTTAAAGTTTTACAATAGTGAAAGTGACTTTCCCAGAACAATTTCTACAGTCTGTAATTAGTATTCCATAAGCTTCATGTGAGATAAAAGGGATCTGAGCTAAAGATTGTAAAGGCAAGTGAGGAAAAGAAAGAGAACATGTGTGGGGACCAGCACAGTCTCTGAGGGTGGAGGTTCACACGAGCGTTAGCTGGTATCACTCAGCCTTTTTAGGCTCCAGAGAATCTCAGGGGTAAGACTCTGAGTGACAAGAAGCCTATCTTTGCCTTATTTGCCTACAATTCATAAAATCCAGAGTCATGTGCAGTGGCTGTACGTGATTAAAAAGCAGACACTGGAAGTCAGGTGGTTGGTAAGGGCAACCTCCAGGTAAATGTCAGCAAAATACAAGAAATTCAACAACAGCCATAGAAGTTCTCAGGTGAAGGAGCCAGCGACGTCTTGGTAGGCGGGCTAGTTAGCTGACAGTCGACCCACGGCATTGGCCTAAGAGCTCTAGGTCAGTCCTCCACAGTTCTCTGAATTAGCCCAAATTTTCATGCGGTGAAAGTTGAAAGTGGAAATTGAAAATTTAAAAACTAAAATGGTAAAAACAAATCTATAGGCAATTAGTAAACCTTATGTAATCAATACTTTAGGGCTTTGGTTTCTTCTGTCTCGCGTTTTAGGCAGAGTAGGATCTTGCTGAAGGGCAGGAGCTCTTCCCCCACTGCCTGGGTTTGAATCCTGGTTCTAAGATCCAGTCAGTCCATGGGTTTGGGGAATTTATTCAACTTCTGTGCGTCGGTTACCTCATTTGTGGAATGCATGTGACACTGTGAACCTTCTCGTAAGGTCGCTGTGAACGAATCTACTTATGAACTAGTTCATGTGCCAAACTGCATAGGACAGTACCTGGCACACAATGATGACTGAGCAGTCTCTGCTATTATTATTATTATCATTACTTAAAAAGATTTAATGAATCGTACTTTATACCAGGCACTATAGGAAGCATTCTCAGCTTTTCCTAATATCCATCTCTCCCTCCCCCCTGAAAAAAGATAAATATTAAATGTTGCATCTAACATCACAATCCAGTGTAATTACTCTTGAGATAGAAAAATAAATGCATAAAGCTGTCAAAAATGACCAAGCGTGTGATTTCACTGTATAATAGCAAAAGTAAGACGGTTGTGGAAATTCTCAAAGTTTTCTAAAGTTAAGTTGGCCTTTAGTTCCCTCTTACCCTACTACTACGTTCTTCAGTTTCTGCTGATTTTATCATCTTCTAGGAGCAATAGTCTGCAGTCTACATGGCTTCCTTATAAAGGGATAAAGGAAATAATATGATTAATAATTAATATTAAGTGATTTATTGATTTTATCTTGGCCTTCTGGTACAATACAAGTAAGGAATTTTCAAATAGCAGAGACGTCCAAAAGCATTAAAGGACACTTCGCAGTGTATTATGCCAACCGTTCCTAGTCCTCTTTGAAAGCAGGAACAACACTTATATTTTTTTTTCCTTTTTGTTATATCATTGTTCAGTAGTCATTGATAAATGATCAATAAGCATTCTGTATAAATACACCTTTGTCCTTTTTATTTTTTTATTATTTTATTTTATTTTTAAAGATTTTATTTATTTACTCATGAGAGACAGAGAGAGAGAGGCAGGGACACAGGCTGAGAGAGAAGCAGGCTCCATGCAGGGAGCCTGATGCGGGACTCGATCCCAGGACCCCAGGATCATGACTTGAGCTGAAGGCAGATGCTCAACCACTGAGCAACCCAGCCATCCTGTACTTTGTCCTTTTTAAAAAGTATTTTCTATATTTATTTATTTAGAAAGAGGGAACATGAGTGAGAGGAGGGACAGAGGGAAAGGAAGAGAGACAATCTCTAGCAGATTCCCTGCTGAGCCTAGAATAGAGCCCAACACAGTGCTGGATCTCACAACCCTGGGGTCATGACCTGAGCCAAAATCAAGAGTTGGACATTCAATTCTCACCCAGGTGTCCCATCTTTGTCTTGATATATATAAATTGCTGCAAAAACCAAGCATAGGCACATTTCATTTAATCATAGTTTCTTATCTGAAGGCATCAGGTACATAACAAAGGGTAGTGTTATCCAGTTGAAGTGTAGACACCTTGGCCTTTAGAGGTGTCTGAAGAGCTTTGCCAGGAAGCAACATGGACCCACGATAAGTCTGAGTGAGGGTGGCTCACACCAGATGTTCTGAATGATTGACTTTTCCTTCCAAGTCCAGGTTCATACATAAGGTTGGGATGGTCTAGCCCTATGCCTGTGCTGTGGCTACTGACACGCCATAGACCACCCTTCCTGGACCAGATACAGCTTGTTAGAGACTCAAGCCTGGGTCTCCTTCTAATACAACTTCAGGCTCATAATTCTTATATTTCTGACGGAAAATATATTCTCTAACTCAATTTTTAGAACTAGAATAAGGACCAGTTACCCAGATATTCCTGAGAATCATGCTCACAAGTCCTTGGACCAGCTGGTATCTCCCACCCTGTGGAAATAGATAAAGGGGAAAATTCATGAACTGATTCTTCCATTGTTGGAGAGAACTGATTCTTCCATTGTTGGAGATTTTACCAAGAAAATCAATAACAATAATTTAAATAATGATGCCAATAGTAAGTATAGCATCTAGTGGAGAGTGTAAGAAAATAACTTTACATGTATTCTTTGCTTTTCTCAGTAGAACACTAACTGAGCTTGAAGACTGAGGCTTAAGAGGTTAAGATGTGGATGTGGACTAATATCGAGGGTGGAGCCGTAATCATACCTGGGCTCTCTGACTTCAAGGCTGGACCCTATACTACATCAAAAGTTGGATCTTGGCATTATTGCCAGCTACTCCCGTGGACAGTCCGATCCTCTTGTCGTGGTACTGACTATTTCTCAAGGAAGCCAGGGCCATCACAGAGGTGATCTTACTAGTTCTGTGAATCTTGGAGACTCTGGGGAAACAAGCAAAATTCATAACCACTCACCCAGGTCGACCCGAGGAGGACACCTCGCGCTGTGTGATGCAGAGGGCAACACGATGGAAGCGACTGTGGCATGACCTTGAATCACACTCTGTGCTTTAGAGGGCGTTCCAAATTATCTCTCAGGATTTTTATCATGTCAGCGTTGTTTTTACTTTTTTTAAAGATTGAGTTTCATGGAACCAAAAATGGCCTTTTATTTATTTATTTTTTAATCAAAGCACTGTTAAGTCACAGACTTTGAATATTTTTACAAGAAATGTAGGAAGGCGGTTTTACAACCAGAAAAGCAAATGCAGAACCACAATACCACTTTTCAGCATAGTATTTAAAAAGCCACAGAAATAAATAAGTATTTTGGGGGTTCTATGTTCCTGATTAGAAAAAAAAATTAAAAGTACCTGAATGCCCCATCATAGCATCAGCCTATAAAAAGTCCTTCGATCCCCACCTGTTTCTGCACTTGAAAGAATTTGTTGGCGAAAATATATAACATAAGGTGTTAGCACCAAATAAACATCTATTAACCCTCGATCTGTCGATAGCGTAAGTCTAAAAGATTTCAGTTTCACCGATATTCTTCTAAAACAGATTTTTTAAAAGATCATCTTGCAGATAAGTTTTTTTTTTTTTTTTTGCTTTTTTTGTTTTTTGTTTTGTTTTGTTTTGAATTAAAATATTAACATTAGAGACAAATCTCTATTGCACGGTAACCATTTGGATGGAGCCTTCTTGGAAGCATCGTGCAGGGAGACATGGGCAGTGCCTCCCACCCCTTCGTTCTGTTCCTAGGTCGGTGATGACCGCTCTTGGCTTCACAGGCCGCGACCTATCTCTCCTTGCCATGTGCCACTAGCGATGACTTAGCACAACAGCCTCTTCGCCAAGGATGAAGTGAGACACAGTGGGATTTGGAAAGAGTAGCCAATAATCAATGGGTTTATTGGATCTACCTGCAGGCAGATTATTTAAAAACTTGAACCTGCTGAGAATTTGTTCTCTGAAGAGTCTGTTGGCTTTCTGTGTTTGCTTTTGCGGTACCTTCCGTGCAGTGACTTTCACACCAGCGTAAGCTACCCAGAAATTCAGTAGGGGTCATTGTCGGTGGGCTTGCTCCTAACCAGAGAACTAGAGATTTACGCTGCTAAGGACGTCGTTGCCAATTCCAATTTTAAAAATACGTTTTCAGTACTTGGACTTACATGCATTTACTTGTTGTATCCGAGTTGGCTGACTTAAGACAAAACTTCTTTAAGTACAACAAAGTGATAAATGAAGTAGATACTGGAAAATAATGGAGAAAAAGAGTAATTAACCAAATGCTTTCTCTCATCTATAAAATTTCTTAAGCAACCTTGAATCTGGGTGCAGAGCAGCATTATTTAAATTGTGACGGCCACTAGCTACACATTATCGAGGTTTGTTCTGTGCCAGGCCCTGTGCAAGGGCATCACATTCATCATTTCTTTTTTCTTAAAGATTTTATATATTCATGAGAGACTCAGAAAGAGAGGCAGATACACAGGGAGAGGGAGAAGCAGGCTCCATGTGGGGAGCCCGATGTGGACTTGATCCTGGGACCCCGGGGTCATGACCTGGGCCAAAGGCAGGTGCTCAACTGCTGAGCCACCCAGGCAGCCCTCATTTCTCTTATTTTTAAATTAATTAATTTATTTGTGGTGGGGGAAGACCAGAGGCAGAGAGAGGGAGAAAGAGAATGAATACCCGGCACATGCCCTGCTGAGCATGGAGCCTGACCCAGGGCTTCATCTCATGACCCTGAGATCATGACCTGAGCTGAAACCAAGAGTGGGATGCTCAAGTGACAGAGCCACCCAGGCACCCCCTCACATGCATTACTTCTAATCCTTATTAGAATCTAATAAGATTATACTTTCTCCATTTTAGGTATGGGAAAAACAAGTCTAAGCTAATTTAAATAACTTTTCTGTGGCTAGTTACCATCCAACCAGTTCTTAGAAACATGGTGGCCAAGAAAATTAGGAAATCCTAAATGACTGCTACAGAGTCATGTCCTTCTGTGACTAACCATTTGCTAACAGTACTTTTTTTTTATTTATAAAAGATCCCATTTCTTTTCATCTGTCCATCGTAGCACACACAATGTTGTCCTTGTCCAAGGCCGCTGCTGCAAGCCTGAGGTAGAGATGCCAGCAACAGCTCAGGCACCCAGGCTTCCTCAAAATACCCGGTGGTAACGAAGGAGAACCTTGATACAACCATCACAGAGAAGTTCTGAGCTTCACACTAATTGGGCCTTTTTACACAAATCTGTAAACCAATGCCAGGCACTAATTGGTATGACGTTTCTACATGTGTCTCTGGCACAGGGAAAGAAACTTGATAGCCTAACCTTGGATAAGCTCTATAACCTGCAGTGGGAAGATCTTGGTGTTTTCAGAGAATTCCTAAAATGCCAATGAAACAATAAAGTAAAAAAAAATATATTGAAAATGGATCATTTTATGTTATACTGGCTTATCATTAAGCAATGGGGTTTTGAAAAATTACCATAAAGCTTTCTTTATAATTTATTATAAAATAAATTTTCTTTATAATTTATTTATAAATTAAGTAAAAAGGTTGTCACATAAAGTTAACTGTATGCTATCTATATCCCCCTTCTTATTTATTCAACCCCAATTAAATGCTCATTTATAATCAGAGATGTTTGTGGTTGGAAATGTTAATTATTCATAGAGAACAGAACTAAAAATAAATATTCATCCTAATTGAGATAATTTTCTTTAAAAAATAAATAAAAGGAGCACCTAGGTAGCTCAGTTGGTTAAGTACCCATCTTCAGGTCAGGTCATGACCCCAGGGTACTGGGATTGAGCCTCAAATCAGGCTCCCTGCTCAGCGGGCATCTGCTTCTCCCTCTCCCTCTGTTCCTCCCCCTGCCTGGGTGTGCACTCTCTCTCTCTTTCTGTCAAATAACTAAAATCTTTAAAACTAACTAAGTAAATAAAAATAAATTATCTCTTTTTCCCCCCATAATACTATCAGGCCTGACCACTGGAACAGAGGATTCACAAAATTCTACGACTGAAAGTGATATTATACCATATGTTAAAATGGAATTGAAATAAAAACTGTAAAAAGAAAAAAACTATAAGAAAACGTATGACTTTGTAGATCCCAGTTTATTTTTTGTTCTCTCTATGACAGGGAACCATCTAATAACATTCTCGTGTCCTTAAGGAGCCTCTGTAGCTAACAGAAGCACTGTTGTGCAGTCATCGTTCTCTCCTACTGGCATATTCTTCAGTGTCACAAAGTCAGTGAAGTCATGTGTACTTTAACTCAAAAATAATTATCAGGTTTTTCTATCCAACACTATGATGGATTTCAAAGATAGATTTGTCTTCAAAGAGAGATATAAATACCCTGCAGATAATTTCTGGTCAGGAAAATAGCCAATTCTATTAAAAACTATCTTTTCATGCAGTTTGGTAAGAAATATAATGAATAGATAAAAAAGAAAGAGTGCTATATGAACAAGTAGAAATAAAGAGAAGAAATAAAATCAGTCATAACTGGCCTGAGGGTTTAAGGGAAAGGTATATTAGGAAAAAGAAAATAGTACATTATCTAGTTAGAAATAGTCATAAGTGCCATACCTGCCATCAATGCAAGTTTGTCAAAGATTTATTTTCAGCAATATGAAATATGAAAATCTGACAGATCACCTAGTTATTTATTTGTTTATTTTTATTTTTATTATTATTATTTTTTTTACAGAAAACAGAACTTTCAATCGCTTCCATCTGATGGTCATAGTCCATTTGCATAAATAGACTTGGTTAGCCATGGCTGTCGACAATGTCCAAAATTATTTTTTTACACATTTCAGGCTGACAGTTACTGAACAACAACTTAGGGCCAAGGTAGGTCTATCTCAGTGTCTCAATAAAAACATCTTTCAACAAGACATTGTGCTAGTTTTTCACCTAGTCACTCAACAAATAAGGAACACTTGTTGGGTGGGTCAGGCACTCTGACAACCACTGATACAATAAGCTTTTTTTTTTTTTTAAAGATTTATTTATTTATTTATTTATTTATTTATTTATTTATTTATTTATGATAGTCACAGAGAGAGAGAGAGAGAGGCAGAGACACAGGCAGAGGGAGAAGCAGGCTCCATGCACCGGGAGCCGGATGTGGGATTCGATCCCGAGTCTCCAGGATCGCGCCCTGGGCCAAAGGCAGGCGCCAAACCGCTGCGCCACCCAGGGATCCCAATAAGCTTTTTTTTTTAAAGCTAGATACAACTCTGTCATAAATATCATTAATATGCACATAAATTAATATGCTATAAAAAGAGAAAAAGTTATGTTTTTTATAGATCATTTTATTAGCAAAACATATATGAGGAACCAACTCCCAAGTGATGACTTCATACAATCCAGAGGAACCAGGTGAACTGAAAGAAAGAGGAAGGAAAGCATAATCAGGCCAGAGGAATAACATAAGCAAAATCGTACGTTGCGAGTAGGCACAGTGAATCGAGGGTCTGAAGGGCAGCCACGGGTGCTGCAGGGGGTGTAGTGCAGGTGAGTACGGGGAAGTTAGACTGGTGTCAAAATTTGCAGGGTGTTTACATTTTTTTCACATTAAAAAATGAAATATAATTAATATACGTTGTTGTGCATTACATGTATATACGTGTCTAACCCATTGATTCAGCAATTCTGTGTATTATTCAGTGTTTAGCACAAGGGTGGTCACCAGCCTTCACCACACAACGTTGTGACCATGTTATAGACTATATTCCTTATGCTGTACTTTTCATCTCCATGATTTATTTATTTTGTAACCACAAGTTTGTACCTCTTAATTCCTTTTCTCTGTTTTGCCTCTACCCCCAGCCACCTGCCCTGGGGCAACTACCAGGTTGTTCTCTTGTATTTAAGATTCCACATACAGGTGAAAGGTATTTGTCTTTTTCTGTCTGATTTATTTCCCTTAGCATAATATGCTCTGGGTCATCCATGCTGTTGCAAATGGCAAGCTCTCACTCATTTTGATGATTGAGTAATATTACATTGTGTGTATATCACATCTTTTTTTTCCATTCAATTATTGATGGACACTTAGGTTGCTTTTGTATCTTGACTATTGTCAATAATGCTGCTATAAACATAGGGATGCATATATTTTTTCGAATTAGTAGACGTGCCATTTTTAGACATCATTGAAATATGCTGTCTCCACAACAATGAGAAGCTACTGAACTGATTCATGTATTAGAGTGATTGTTCTTATTTGCTCTGGATAGAAAAAAACGTCAAAGTACTAAACATGAATGTAGTTACACTAGCGAAGAAATGATGGTAACTTGGACTAGGAGCAACTGTGAATAGTATTCAAGCTTGTGAGATTTTTAATAGTTTAAATCAATAGACTTTTGTAGTGGTTTGGATATCTGCAGTAAGGGAGAGGAGGATGTTGTAGATGATTCCTAGGTTTCCAGCTTGCTTAATCTGATGGGTTATGCTGCCATTTGTGAAGAAAAATAATGGTAAAAGATTAAGTACGTGGATACAGATCATATTCAGTTTTTGCTTTTCTCATGTAAGAGGACTCTTGAAATATCCAAGAATTGATTTCAATTAGGTAGTATGATATAGATATCTAGACTTAAAAGAGTTCTGATCAGAAATAACTTTTTTTGGAAATCAATTTAATGTAATAATGGAAGTCATCCAAAGTAGGTGTGAGTTTCATTGTAACCTGTGAAGGAGGAGAGAAGGGGAATAGACACGCTAATAATTGTAACATAACTAATAGCACAACCAAATATTTAAGAATTGAACACATGAAAAAAGACACAAAAAAGTTTTATCTTTCCCAAGATAAAGGATAAATGGATAAATTTTATATCCATCTTTTAAAAAAATTTTTTTGATTATTTTTTTCAAGGTCACCATTTTTGAAGTGAGTGCAAAGAAATTGAAATTTGGATATTTGTGGGGAGTAGAATAGGGTTGTGAGTTGACCAGAAATGTAGTAGAATTGTGGAACAGTGTTTGGAGACTCCAATAAAGGTTAGTCATTAAGAACTTATAATGGAAAAATTTCTGTCCTGTTATATGAAAATCTTATGCAGCAATTGGATGATAAGGGTCAATCTTGGAAAAAAGATTATTAGGTTCAAAGAGGGTGAAATTTTGCCATACGTGCATGACAAAAATGCAGAGAGGCAAGAGAGATTTATATATAGCAAACATATTCTTGAAAAAAAATCATTATGAAATCAATAAAGCTGAATAGGAAAGGAAATGAAGGAGGTATCTCATGGATTTGTGGAGAGCAGCAAGTTCAAGCAACTGGAAATCCTGATTAACACTAAAAATGCTGGCAGTAATTGAGTGAGCCATAAGGACATGAAATAAGGTTATGGGATTAATTATTTTTCAATATTGATCAGATTTAGGTAATGAACAGACTCAAAGTAAAAACATGGGAGTGAGTGGCTTACGGGGAGGAAGTAAATAGCTCATTGAGAATCAGAAATTTTAAGAACTGAGGAGCACTAGCACTGGAAATATTGTACATATGAAGAAGAATGTCTATCCATATGAAGTTAGGGCCTGGCATAAAGAAAATATCTAAACTGGGCATCAAGATCTTTGGGGAGTGATGGAGACTAACTGGAACGTCCACATGTGATGGTGTTAAGGAGAAGGAGGATTGGTATAGCTCAACCACTTAATCCTCAAGAGATCTGCACTTCTTTTTTTCTTTTTGTTCTGAACAAAATTGAAGTACTGATAGTCTAGAATTTCTATAGAGAATAAGAATTACACAAATACTGTCTCTTACATACAACGGTCATGGGTTATTAAAAGACAATACAACAATGATAAAAATAGGCATTGGTTGAGTACTCTGTAGGGGAAATGGTGTTCTCAGAATAAAGACTTACTTCTGCTAAGGAAAGCAAGTAAAAAGAGTGATACAAAAGGAGACTAGGAAGATTTATACACTGCAGCAGGGAAGGTATGGTGAAATTTAAGGTTAATATAGACACATAAATAGGAAGATACAGGAGGAATATACCTTGTTTGATTTGGCTAGAGGAACATAGAGCCAACTGTAGGGTCAAGCCTGAAATATAGTGGAGGATATCAGTATATTTAGAGAGTATTACAATCTAACATGTGTAAAAGGAAAACGTGTATTAAAATATAATTACAGAGGCACCTGGGTGACTTTGTTGGTTAAGCATTTGACTCTTGATTTCGGCTCAGGTCATGACCTCAGGGATGTGAGATGGAGCCCAAAGTTGAGCTTCCTGCTAGGCATGGATCCTGCTTGAGATTCTCTCTCTCCCTATCCCCACCTCTCATAAATAAATAAACAAACAAACATATACATAGATATATAATTACTATATATATATATATATATATATATATATATATATATATAATCACATTATCTATCAAATCACTCTCTGTAGGCTTGGTACCAAATGAGTAGAAAGTATACAGACTATAACATAATCTGTTTGGTAAAGAAAGGGATCACTGAATAGTCATGAGAGATAAGAAATCTTAACTTGGCTTTGTTTTGGAAGTTATCAAGGCAATGGAGGAGGGAATTTTAAATAAATGCTTGAAAATCAGGTATACATTTTTAGTAAAAATCACTCTAGGACTAAACTAAAGGATAGATTAGAAAGTAACATGGGTAAAGATTAAAATTCTAATCAAAAGACAGTTGAAATAGTCTATCCATTTACTGTCTTTATTAGATTTCTACTGTAGTTCTGAGCATCCAGATGAGGATCCAAAATTTTAGTTACATATAATTTATTCCATTCAAAAAATCATGGTTTCATGGTAGATTGGGGGCAGTGGTTGGGAAAGGAGGCTGATTAAAATACAGAATGACCAGTGAATTCAATTATCAACTTACCATGTGGTGCCTCAAGGTACTGTTGGGTTTAAAAAGACCCAAACACCTCTTCTCTTGTGTAATACATGGGACTCCTGTTCCTACTCTTTGTTACAGCAGCGCCCATGGTCATATACTCTCCCATCACTCACAGGAAGTACATTATGCATCTTTCACCTCTGCGGACTTTGGGATTACTCATATGTCTTGCTTTGACCACTAAAAACGAGGAACATGTGTCAATGGGCCAGTTCGGAACTAAGAATTCAAAAGGCATTGTAGGTTTCTGTGTCATCCTCTTGAGTACCTTCCCTCTGCCTTGATGTGTCTCAACAGTGACTGTTCTTTCCATCTAAGAACTCAGATGAAAAAATATGTGAAACCGATTTGAAAAAAAAAACAAAAAAAAAAAAACGATTTGATTGTGACTTGCAGCCTAGAGCCAGGGCCAGCAGAGCTCAGCCAAAACCATTCAGGAGAGTCCAAAAGAGTCCAAAAGAACCCAGCAGAACTGCAGCCGAGCAGTAGTTTGTTGGATCGAATCACTGTTGGTGTCTATCTGCTCTGCATTACTGTTGCAGCAAATATTGAATATTACATTTTAGTTTTTACCTTTTGAGATATATATATATCTATATATATAGATATATATAGATATATATATATCTGCACCCTTGCTAGATTGTAGTGCCTTATAAAAAATAGATTAATACTTTTCAATTAAGTACCCATATTTATGCATCTTTTGTTCTGTTTCTTTAAATTTTTAAAAACATTGTCTTACAAATGTTCCTTTCTCTTCCTTTATATTTAAACTTTTGCAAAAACTCAGAATCAATCAATAAATTATTCTTCCACTGTAAATCTCCACAGGCCTACTGTATGTTGATAATCTACATTAAACAGTTGATATTGACTAACTAGATGATTTCACCAAGTATGACTTCTTTGTAGTAAAGGGATTACAATGACCATTCCCTTGATAAGTATAGATTTTCCAAACCATCAAAAATTAAATAAAATAATCATTTTGGACCAGAATCAATACATTATTGGTTTTCTAAATTATTGAATCACGTTGTAGTTTAATATTTACTTTTCTTTCCAATGCATGAAATAAGATAATTATTTATATACTCTAAATCAGATTAGGAAAAGAGCTCACTTTTATACTTTTAAATCATCACTTCACCTTTTTGGTAGTATCTAACTCACTAGATGCATATTCATAGTGCTAATCTACTTTAACTTTATTTGTAACAGTGAGAAATTATTTCCTTTGCATTTCATGGAGTCTAACCAAGAGTTACTCATTTTTCCAACAGAAGAGTGACTGAAATGGATTAAAGGAAAACATCAGACTCTAACAAACGTTTCATGATTGCTTCTTTCTGACCAGAAGACATTGATATATGACTTCTTACATGAAAGAAATTTCCTGTTCTCTCTACCCATGGGCTGGATGCTTTTCTATTTGAAAATATGAGCAGTTAATGTTAGCCTTCCACAGCTCTGACACCTTATTTGAGATTAGTGATGGTCAAAACTTTGGGTATGTGTTCTCTAAACTTTCAACCACCTAACTTTTCTAAAATCCTATATACTTATTTCTCTTGCTTTCATCACCATCTGTGTATTGACAAAGAAGAAAAGATTTTGTTCTTTCAATTTATTTTATTTTTTTATTTATTTTTTTAAGATTTTATTTATTTATTTATTCATAGAGATGCACAGAAAGAGAGAGAGAGAGAGGCAGAGGCACAGGAGGAGGGAGAAGCAGGCCCATGCCGGGAGCCTGATGTGGGACTCGATCCCGGGACTCCAGGATCATGCCCTGGGCTGCAGGCGGTGCTAAACCACTGCGCCACCGGGGCTGCCCCTGTTCTTTCAATTTATTATAACCATTATAGGAAAAACTCATTGATAGTAGTAATTAGGTTATATGTAATATGTAATTAGGTTCCTATGTAATTAGGTTATAAATAAAGACCATTGGTAGCATGTTTTTTCACTTGAACACAAAATATGGAAGAACTATATTTACAGTGATGTCAGGGTCTCTAGGTTTTACATTTAGTAATCTAGTCCAACATGGAAGACATACCAAAACCACGTGGGGTGAAAATTTCAATAAGCATAGCAGCAACAATACATAATAGATTATTTTAACTCTTCCAGAAGATTCTGGTACACTTGTGCTTAGATACAAAGAAATAACAGAATTATGTTTTAAGATCACTTCCTAGAGTTAATATTGTATGTAAACCAATTATGTGTGTGGTATTTATCACCTGAGTTGATAGAATTGACCCGCCCCGATGAGCAAGTTTGTCTTTCAACACCTCACATATTTATTTCTCAAATATGCACACTTCTTAGGAGAGAATAACTGTCCTGGGTAGAAAAGCCTATACTTTTTCATTATAAACAAAACGATGCTCTTCATTTTAAGAACCAAAACAAGTTTTAAAAATAGATCTAATAAACACTAAGGGGAAAATATCAGTTAATTAGGATGTTCTTAAACATTATGTATATTCAGACTTATTATCATAAAAGTTTAGAATGTATAATATATAGTTCTGTCTCTCTCAATGTAGTTTTTGACATAATAAAATCAATGAATTGTACTGTTAATATTGTTCCTGTGACTCAAAGACGATCTTTTATAGGAAACCACCTTACAGAGTTAATACAGAGAACTTACAGCAGAACAATTTAAGATTGAAGACTCACTAGACCTCTCTGTTGTGTTGTTAGGTTGAAACCTTTTATTAGTTAGGGTAACTCTAGCTACTATGGCAAACCATCTAAAAATGGATGGAAGCTTAAACGTAATAGCATGTTATTTTCTATGCACATAATAGTCCAAAATAGGCATTTATAGATGACAGGAAACCTTCATTTTTGGTTGTGAATCAAATACTCAATCTCATTTCACCTTGAGGCTATCATCTCTTAAGACTATATGGTTATCTGCACCTATTTGGTAGGAGCACTTGTGTATGAAGTAGTGGTAAGGGCACATATGTATCTTTAAAGTCTTGGCTCATCAAACTTCTGCTCGTATTTACTGCTATAATGTAGTCTCATGTTTCCCATTTAATTGTGAAGGAAGCTAAGTGTTTTAAGCTAAGCATTTACTAAAGAGGGAAATCATTTATTTTTAATGGAGAACTAATACTATTAACCATAATATAGAATTCTTATCTCTGCATCCACCTGAAGAATTTTTTGAACATATAGAATGCCCTCAAATCCCATACAAGGAGGAAAACTCAAAACACAACCCAATAAGCACAACCAGTTCAAAGTCTATATGTTAATGATGCCAGCCCAGATATACATGGTCTAGGAACAATAAGTAATATATACTCATCACACTCGAAGGACAATAACAAATCACCTTTGCAATGATTGCAATAAAAATTCTATTCAAAAAAGAAAAGAAGGAAAATACATAATAGTTTGGTTCATAACAATTATGCCATTCTGAGGGCCAGGTATTGTGAAGACCCTCCTAGACGACTATGGAGAAGAGTCATTATTTGGACCTTGAGTCTTCCCTCTAGAAAGAAGCTCCTTGTTCATTATCCTTGTTATACCAGAAAATATGGAGGAGCTGAGATTTTACCCCACTTGCTAGTTAGTCTGACAGCATTCTGATAGAATGTCACAAGATCAGTCAAAAACAGGAAGTATAGCAGTTTTTTTTTTTTAAAAATATTTTATTTATTTATTCATGAGAGACACAGAGAGAGGCAGAGACACAGGCAGAGGGAGAAGCAGGCTCCCTGGGATGGGGGCAGGCCCATGCCGGGACCCAGGGATCAAGCCCTGAGCTGAAGACAGACGCTCAACTGCTGAGTCACCCCAGTACCCTGGTAGAGCAGTTTTTATCAGTTCTTCACGGCTCAAACCAAATAGGACAGTACAACGTGGGCCAGTGTTACCTGCAGATGCAGTAGAGTTCAACACGGGAGGGAAACCCAACTTATCAAAGACATGGAGCTGTTATGGGGCTGCCAGTATATCCTCCCATCATTACGTGGAATGAGGGAGTTTACTCATGACCTCACAGTAAAAAGTACATTTTTGTACTTTTAAATGTGCATTTTGTACATTTTTTGTATGAGGGGAGCAGAAAGGCTTTAATCTTTATAAGCTGGGATGGCTGCGGGGAGGCATATCACTACTTCTCCCTGAGAGGATATACTCCCTCTATCTTTTTTTTTTTTTTTTTTTTTAACCTCTATCTGTTGAATCTGTTTGCTTTCAAACATCATTTCTTCTAGAGGACTACTCCTCTGCAAAAAAAAAAAAAAAAAAAAAAAAAAAAAGGAGGAGGAATCTATGGAGAATTGTTAAAGACAATTCAACAATTCTCTATGGCCATGTTTGAAATAGGTATTGGTATTAGCTTACCGTGAGACTCTAAGTTGTTTTATTCTAGCTCCTATTACAGAAGTGTCGTGCCTTAGGATGTTACAGCTGGTATATACAAAACATTTTAGCTTCAAATCATGGTTACTTTGGAAATAAATACTCCTATAATAGTTTATAGGCTTCTAATGTGTTTGCTTCTAGTCTATTCCTTTGGCCTATAACCATACTTATCATTGTCCTGTATTTAATTTTCCATCCTGCCTTATTTCCTTTGTTCGATCCTCTGCCCTTTTTTATTGGTAGGCTTTTATTGGGTGTGCAGCTAATTGCTCATTCAGTCTTGGCTGAATCTTAACAGCTTATTGAGATTATTTCAAAGTCATTACTAGCCATATTTATTATTTTGGTGAGTCCAGAAACACCTGTCGTTGCAAATTTACAGATTCTCAATATCGCTTTTATTTCAGCTTATAGTCATTTCAGTTCTGCTTGAGCAGATCTTTTTCTTGAGATGTCTTACTAAAAGGTACAAGGAGCAACTAACAGACTAAAATAAATTAAGTCTATTTAGCATTTTACCTAGATCTATAGTGTATAAACTAAAAACAAAAACCAATAGGCAACTTCGGGTGACAAAGAAGGTCGTCATAAGCATTGCCCCTGTTGGAGAATGTACAGCAATGTGGGCAGTAGTCTTAAAGGCTTTTTTCAAACCAAAACCAGACAAAAAATCCTCTACTATCCATATGATCAATTTCACATAATCCCAAAGTAAATCAGCTTGACAATGGCAATATCTATTCTTTACAGTTTGTAAATTGGTTTCACATGCACGGGAATGCATGGGATCATTTTCTGTCTACCTCGCTACTATATTCACAATACTCAGCAACATGCTTACCGCATAGAACGAGGCACTAAGTCCTTGACGAATTAATGAATAAATGTAGGTAATCTTTCAACAACCCTGTAGCATAATCTGCATCATAAGGATTTTATAGATGAAGACACTGGGAAATACAAGATTAATCATCTAAAGTAAAACAGGAAAAAAAATAAAGTAAAAAAGGTAGGCACAGAGACACCTAAAGTCTAATTTGTATAAATGAAAATCCTGTATTATTGGTTAAATAAATATGACTGTAGCTGAGAAACAGGATACAGAATATGAGCATATATATTTATATATATATATATTTATATATACTTATATATATATAAATAAATAAACATTCCACACTAAATAGACTACATGCAACTTATTAGGGAAGAAATACATGTATACTGTACTTAGAATTATGGAGCTGAAAAATACTTTAAATGGCATGGGTTCTACCCACTTCATTTACAAAATGAAAAGAATATGCACATGTATGTATAAATACTTGCAACTAATCCATTTACTTATGTAAAAAAATTACTTTTAATGCATTAATTTTTAGCCAGATCATTTACAGTGACTGATGTTCCCAAGTGTGATATCACCATCTTAGAACAGGTGACATTCACAAGTAGAACAGTCAAGCTCAGGGCACATGTGCCAGTGACCCTCCACTTTTTTTGGACACCCTTGTATTCAGCTGATATGCGAAATCCACCTTCAATAGGATGAAGTGATTGGATTAGTTGTTTCAAAGGTCTTTGTAAAACTTAAAACTCTATGATCCTACATGGAAATATTCCAAGTATTTTTTTTTTAAACTGAAGAAATAATAGCTGCATATAAGCCCTTAAGGGTCATTGCTTGGGACCATGTCTAACAAAGAAAAATGTAGAAATGTTTCAAAGATCAGTCAAGTGGATGAATTTTTCACAATTATTGTATCTAGAAATAGTCACATATTCTGAACTTGAGATTTTTTTTTCTGTCTAGCTAGTGACACCTTTGTAAGAACACTTAAAATATTAAGAGGAAGGTAACTAAATACTGTCTTGTCCTATTGCTTCCATGTATATTTCATTAACAACTGCACTTAATATAAATAAAAATAACTGAATTACTAACAAAATTGCCAAAAGGTTATATTTTAATATCTTTTTTTCCAAGCAAAAAATTTAAGGTATTAATTTCTTGTATTTTTGTCTACACTTTTTTACTTTAGCAAATGAAAGAAACAACACAAAAATTCTTAAGGCAAAATTTTATGAATATAATGGAAATACCAATATAGTGGCAATTTAATAACTTACAAAAATAACATTTCTAAGCTAGGCCTGAAGCTTGTACAAATAATACAATTACATATTATACCCTTATATTCTGATCACAGAAATCAATCTTTCGCTGAAATAAGAAGTTACCTCTGTTTCAATTTTTTCCCATAAATGCTTTTGCTTTAAATTGAAGTAGTTTTAAATTCTCCAGTGGAAACTCCATCATTCTTACCATAATGATGGCAAATGCAATTTTTATAAAGCAAAATACCAACTCAGTGTATGAGTTTTATGCCTAAGATAGTAAAATCATCTTGAGGGCTCTAGAGGCAGTATCCAATGCAGTTTTTAGAATAAAAATGCCCTATTATTTTTCATAAATATGCCTAGAAAAATACATTTAATATAAACTTAATATTAATGAAATATTCTTAAAGAGATACAAGAAAATCACACTTTATTAATGAAATGTACTTTATTCTCTCAATGCAGAAAAGATACATTAAAAGATTTTTTTTTTTTTGAAAATACAGGCTTTGTGCCAGACTGCTAAAGTTTAAATCCTTACCATATTTATCATATGAAAAAATAGGCAGGATTTTTTTTTATTACTTCGTGCTTCAGTTTCCTTTATCCATAAAATGAGGGTGATAAATTTACTCACTTTATAAAATTGTCATGGGTTATATGATTTAAAATGCAAAGTGATTAAGATGCCTACTCCCAGCACCAACGTAGCAAAGTCCACATGAGGATGAGACTGCTTATAGGTATATAGTTGGGACCATGCTTGACGAACTTGCCACCTGAGTGTGGGCTTATCTTCTCCTCCTTGGTCTTGGCTCCACCAGAGTTTTGCATCTTTCTACCTGCATCCCAAAGCTTCCAAAAAGGTATATTTGTCCATAGATGGCTATCAAATTGTTGCTGTGCCAGTTAGGGTTACCATCGGAGAATTTCTTACCCTGCCATCTTGCTGACATTACTCTTATTTTTTTTTTAACATGCAAGTTTGACCAAAGTCACTAGATTAATGCATTAGAAGATACTTTGTCATTACACACACATTTTTGTTATATTTTTCATATCAATATTTTTAATTGTAAGGAAGAAATAAAAATATTGATATTCCTTACATAGTATGATATGTGGATTAACTATAAGGTTAATTAGTATTTGTAAAGAATAAAGGTTCTGGAAATTATTACACTTCTGTACTTCTAACTTCTACTTTTGTACTCATGAAAAATTATTTTCTGGTGCTTATTTTGCAGGCATTGTATCTATTCATTAAAAAGTATATATATTATCAGTTAAAGCATAGTCTTACCAGTTCTGAATAGAAAATTTCATATACAAAATCCATTGGTACCAAATTACATGTAATACTTAACTGTCAAGGTTAACTACTTAAATCTAACTTTTCTTGCAACAATTCTGGGTAATAAAAAACAAACTGACTTAGCTGCTGAAGCAATTAATGTTTTAGCAACAGCATCAAATACACAATAAACAAACAACATCATGTAAAATCACATCAACTTTAGCTTCAAAATTATTACCGAAAAATACAGGCAAAAAAAAAATGGGTCATGTTTAATGAGATCTATGGATATATTGGAGTCAATATTATTATCATTTATTTTTAAATTTATATTTTTTTCAGAACAAATATAGCCACACTTCTCTAGAATTTTGTTTAATATTTGGGAGATTAGACAAACTGAATTTCAAAGATTTATTTCAAAGATCCCATGGTTTTATCCTCTTTTGGGGGGATTTTTCATTATTGAAAAAAAAAAAAAAGAGAGAATTCCTACATTCATACTCTGGTCAAAGAAGTTACCGACAAAGATTTTCATCTTTTTTGGCATTTTCAGGGTCCCTATATACTTCTGAACATTCATTTCTCTCCTTCAAATATCAAGTCTGTAAACCAGTCTATTCTGAAGGAACTCCTTAAGGTCAGTGGCATAGAAGCCAGCTCAGAGCATTCTTCAATTTGTTCTATGCACACTTGCCAGTATTTGCTGAGGTATCTGGCTTCATACAAATGCATTACAACTTCCCTACTTCTTTCTGCAGCTCACAATAGTTTTCTAACTCACCATTGTTTCATTTAATGTACTTTGCTTCTGGGTGTCTTTTGTCTGAAGGAATCTAATATATCTATGTCCCTGTGCCAAGCAGCAAAATCATTTTGAATCAATTTCTTCTTCCAGATGCTATTAATTCCAGATACAGATGGGAAACTTCTTTCCAATGCAACCATATGAAATCATTTTACTTAATAACAGCTTTTTTTTTTTAAGATTTAAGTTCAGTTGATAGACTTGGCAATGAAAGTTCAGTTCTCAAAAAGTCTTTAGCTTATTTTACTTCATTGTTTGGGCTTTATCAATTTGGATTTGTGTTTAAAAATGTGTCGTATTTTTTTTTTTTTACAAAGTGAAATAATTCTATTTAAATGACCATATTTTGATTTTCCTTCATAATGAAAAATGAGAAATGAGGCATAGAAATATCTGGGTAATGAACTGAATATTAGTTTAGTCCTTCAATAGGCAGTGAAATAATAAGATTCCTATATACCATGGGTTATATTTTAAAATGCTTGTTATTACCCCTTTCTTTAAAAAAAATCCAACAGCTCTTTTATTTAAAAAGTTATACTCACAGTTTACTAAACATTATGTCTCAAGTCACAATTCTGATTCCAGCTCTCCTTAAATAATTGTACATTTAAAAAGAAAAGTATGACTGCTTTTAGTTGCAGTTTCTATTAGCTTAGCAAAGAGACGGAAGTTACAAGAGTCAATACGATAGTTTTTGGTGTAGGAGACAGACTGGCACGGATATGATCAGGATAACAAACTTCTTTCATGCAGCAAAGTCGGTGACAATGGTAAGATATCTGAAGTAATGGAATAAACCAACAGGACCCTCAAAATTCATGCGCAAGGGCTATTGCTATAAATAGTCTGAGGAAAATGCCTAGATCCAAGCCAGGAAATGATAAAAGAGCCTCTCTAGAGGATTACCCAGCGTGGTTATGGAGAAGATGAGTTATCTACTGCATTGTTCTTACACTTCCCTGCCTCAGTCTCTGGCTTTAGAGGATTCCCCATATTGTTAATAGCAGGTTGAAACATCAACCTGAGAATATAGTGAAAGAGCATATGGGTGCCTGTGTACTCAAGACCTACTGGTCAACACTGTGCGGCTCAAAGGGTAGTCAAAACATCAAGTCTCCAACCACCACCGGACCCCAGGGAAATCCTTCTTTTCATCTCTTGGCACTATGTCCAAATTCCAATATTATCTGTTGGTTGTTCCACTGCTATTATAGGAAAGAGACACAGTTTACTTAAGAAGAAAGAAAAATTAATAGACTAGGTAAATTTTACTCAGTATGAACATACTTGCACCATAAACTTTTACAGAAAAAATTTAAAAACATACAAGAATCTTTTAAAAGGTACATTTCGATTATTTGAAAAGTGAATTTAAAGTCATACTTTAAAAATCTAATACAGTGCATGTGAAATATGCAACTAAAGCAGCTTTTCAATATTCCCAAGAAATTAGAATAAGAAAATAAGGAATGGCATGCCTGTGAAAAAGAATCACATCCAAACAATGTGAAAATGATTTCTATTGAGACTACTTTCTGGCCGTTATCAATAACAGTAAAGTTTTGGTTAATTTTCTAATAATATGTATTTATTTATTTTAGAGAGACGAAGAGACAGAAGGAGCAGGGAGAGGGGTGGAGGCAGAGGATCTTCAACTCCTCACTGAGTGGGGAGTCTGTAGAGGGGCTTAGTCTCATGACCAGAGTGGTCACGACCAGAGCTAAGCCCAAGAATCAGATGCTTAACCGACGGAGCCACCAGGTACCCCTGTTGTTGCTGTTCTGTTTGTTTGTTTTGGAAGAAGTATATTAGGTAAGATGCTTAGTTATTTCCTGATTTCTTTATAATATTGTAACTTGAAAAAAATTTAAGTATTGTATGAATTCATACATTGCATGACATATGTAATAAAGCTATATATTATGAAATGAAAGTATTTTAATATATTCTTTGATAATAATATTTTATTATATGAGACTTCTTTAAAGTTTGGAATATTACATGGGTCTGAGCCTTAGTATTGTTTAAAGAATCTACTGATAATTCAGTTTTTCCTGCTTCTACTGAGTAAAAAGTTCACTAAATACATTTTTCTAAAAATGATACAATTGTATGATAACAGTCTTTGATAATTGGGGATAATATCCCTGCTTAAATAAGTTTTTCATTTTTCAAGTCAAGTTGAGTATCTAGGAACTATAGACAGATATGAAAGATTTGGAGTAAAATTGTGACATATTAACATTAACTCTGTCTGTATATATCAGCACATACAAGCAGAGGTGAACAGTCTGGGAATAAAATGTGATACCATCGAGGAAATCTGTAACAGTGACTTGAACTCTGGCAATTGCCTTTTTTTTTTTTTCTGATGAAACAAAGCAAAACTTTTAATAATTGAATAATAATAATGCTAATAGGTGCTAACATCAATTTCTGAGCTACAGAGTCCTCAAACCCAAATTTAAAATATGCATACTATTTAAACCATAAATAAATAAATATATATATATATATATATATATATACATACAGTTAATGCAAAACATACACATTTTAAAGCAGCACATCCATATTTTAAACTTTACATTTTTATTTTTATTTTTATTTTTTTAATTTTTGTTTAATTTTTATTTATTTATGATAGTCGCACAGAGAGAGAGAGAGAGGCAAAGACATAGGCAGAGGGAGAAGCAGGCTCCATGCACCAGGAGCCTGACATGGGATTCGATCCTGAGTCTCCAGGATCGCGCCCTGGGCCAAAGGCAGGCGCTAAACCACTGCACCACCCAGGGATCCCCAAACTTTACATTTTTATAGAGAGTACACTGTCATTAAAAATCTTCCACTTCCTTACTGAATCCAGGAATTGTTTTCCAATTGCGTGTTTCACGTTGCAGTCGATGAAACATCCACTAATTCTTTAAAAAGTAAAACAAGAACATTTTTATCATTCAGGCATTTAATTAGAACTTCAAAAATAGATTAATTGTAATTGAAAAAGTTGTAAAATATAGTTTGGCATTTTTTAGAGGAATCTAAATTAGCATGGTTAATGAAGTTACTTTATTTTTTGCTTTGTCAGTAAGCTTAGTCTCTTCCATGTCCTTAAAGTTTAAAGGCAAATAATCTGTAAAAATAAATGATATACTTTTTCCTTTAACCCCTTGAAATTGCAAAGTCTATTAAAGTAGATCTCATTTGTTTATAATAACTGCACTTAATATGAACTTTTGATGCTTGATACATTTTTTTTTAAAATTTCTTTTCCTTTGCCAACCAGGAATAAATCATTATGTAACATCACTTTTTTTCCTTTTGTTCTGGTCTTTTACTAGACAACCTAGAGATAATTTTAAATCAGAATAACTGTACTAATCTCTAGGTAAATACTAAAATTAATTTGAATGATAATATATTTTAAAAAATGACAGAGCTGACTTCTTGTTTAAAATATCTTCTGAAAAAAAAATAATAAGAGATGCCTGGGTGTCTCAGGCATTGAGTCTCTGCTTTTGGCTCAGGTCGTGACCCTGGGGTCCTGGGATCGAGTCCCACATCGGGGTCCCCAAGAGGACCCTGCTTTTCCCTCTGCCTGTGTCTCTGCCTCTCTGTGTGTCTATCAGGAATAACTATATAAATATTAAAAAAAAACAAACAACTAACATGTCTTCTGAGCATTAGCTGCCAATCCAGCTGCTGCTAAATTTGAAAAATTTAGCCAATTGTCTACTGTATCCTAAACCCTATTCTAAGTATGAGACAACACCACAGATTTTTGTCTCTGAGCCAAGTAAGTTACATTTTGTTTGAGAAGGGATGGACAAGCCACAAACAAGAAAAAGAAAAATCTCACACAACACAAGATATTATCAGCTTGGGATGCATACTCTGATGAAAAATAGAAGAGAGCGTTGTGAAATGAGAAATGGAGGAAAGACCTTTAAACTGATTGGCTAGGGGGTGACCTGTCAGGAGGCTGGGTTCCAGATAAGACGAATACTGAAGAGCCATTTGTCTGAAGTTCTGAGGGAGGAGTTTGATAGGAAAAAGGAACAGCAAATACAAGGGCTCTGAGTCATGCGACAGACAAATTATAGGAGTGGCGAGCAAGAGGCAGCCATATTCATGTGCTTTCTGAGAGCAGGAAAACTCGTGCCTTGTAGGCCATTGCCAGAAATTTGGGTGTTACTAAAGTATAGAGAAACATCTCCTGAATATTTTAGGTTCTAGAGTGTTGGATGTTTCAAATATTTACTCTGACTGTTACTTGACATGTGGAGGAAGGGTCTCATATAGGGACCAGATTCTTTTTTTTTCTTTTCTTTTCTTTTCTTTTCTTTTCTTTTCTTTTCTTTTCTTTTCTTTTCTTTTCTTTTTTTCTTTTCTTTTCTTTCTTTTCTTTTCTTTTCTTTTCCTTTTCTTTTCCTTTTCTTTTCCTTTTCTTTTCTTCTTTCTTTTCTTTTCTTTTCTTTTTTTTCCTTTCTTTTCTTTTCTTTTCTTTTTTTCTTTTCTTTTCTTTCTTTTCTTTTCTTTTCTTTTTCTTTTCTTTTCTTTTCTTTTCTTTTCTTTTCTTTTCTTTTCCTTTTCTTTTTCTTCTCTTTTCTTTTCTTTTCTTTTTTCTTCTTTTTTTCTTTTCTTTTCTTTTTTCTTTTTTCTCTTCTCCTTTCTTTCTTTCTTTCTTTCTTTCTTTTTCTTTCTTCTTTCTTTCTCTTTTCTTCTTCTATGAAGAGGAAGAGTGAAACGAGGCAGTGTTTGAAAAGGAACATGGTGTCAGAATAGAAACAAAATTAGAAATAAAAATCAGATAGATGCATGTATCAGAGAGAAAGAGAGAGGTAAGATAGATGGATAGAAAGAGACAGATATCTTAGATGGAGGGAATCAGATCATATTTACGTGTCAATGTGGAAAAAAAATCAAAGAATAGAGAGTACTTTTGAAATGACAAAGAGGGACATCTGGGTGGCTCAGTCAGTTAAGCATCTGGCTCTTGGTTTCAGCTCAAGTCAATCTCAGTTCAAGAGCTCGAGCCCCCATGGTTGGGCTCCACCTCAGCAGGGAGTCTGCTGGAGAGTCTTTCTTTCCCTCTGTCCCCCCTCCCAATCTCATGCTCTCTCTCTCTCTCAAATAAATAAATAAATCTTAGAAAAAAAGAAAAAATGACAGAATATTGTAGGGACAACATACTTTAGAAAGTGATAAGGCAGGGATAGATGGATGAGATTTAGAAAAGAGGCTGGGGAGATAGGAAGTCTTGATCACAGAACATATGTTTCTGGCAGCCCAGTGAAAGAGTTTGGGATGATGAAGAGGCCAAGAATGGGTTAGATTAATGGATGCACAGTGCAGTTTGGAGATAGAAATCCTGCTAAGGATGATTGATCCAGGAAGCCTAAACCTGGGGGTCAGCTCAGAAAAACAAGGAAATGAAATGTAACGGGAGTAGTGTTGGAGTTCCCCTGGGCCATACTCCCAAACCATTTGTAGACTATGTTCCCCCGTGCATTATAGAATAGTTGTGTAAAAAATAGATTTCTGGAAAGATAATCACATATTTGGGTGTTGCAGCAATGTCAATTTCTGTAAACATTTGTAAACACTTATTCCGATTTCTGTATTACTTCTTCGTGGACCAGTAACAAAAATTTGCCAGTTGATATCAACTTGACAAACACTTTGAGCAAGACTGCTTTAGATAGGTTGATGAGCAACTAGATAAAACTATAATTTAGAACAGTGTTCTTCTTGTTTTTGTTTGTGAATCCAACAGCAATAAAATCTAGACAAACTACAGCACACGTATTTAGCTAGAAATTTTATTTTTACTTGTCAATTATATATAGGCACTATTGTGCTAATACACTATATAATAGCATTTACATGAAAAAAGACAATGCACTCACTTTATAAATACCTGTGAAGTCACCAAAGAAAAGGTGAAAACTCATAATAGTACTTAAAGTTAGGGCTGTCAGAAAATTTAATGAGAAAGAAACTTGCACCAATGATAAGGCATATGAATCTGGATTAAGAAAAAAAAAACCTGCACAGGCTTCATGTTATGGCACATCCAAGCATCATTTGTGAAATATCATTTTTATTATGTTGAGCCTGTGGCCATGCTTCACAACACTCCTAATATCTTCCATCAGTATATATGGATTCTAGAAAATGAGCAATAATACTTCCGTGGCCCTAAGTCCTCTTACACCTGCCATAGTTCTGCATTTAGGCAAAGCTTGCATATCCCAGAGAAGACCTGGGAAGGAGAGGTGGGATGCTGAAGAAATGCCAGCAACAACTGGAAGGAGTTGTAGGGTGCTGATGAGAATTTGAGCTTTCCAGAAGCTATATCTTGATTAAAACCAGGAGGCCAAGAGGAAACATAAAAAATCCAGATAGAAAGGAATCCTACTGAACATTTAATGTATTACCTGCCCCCCCAAAGAACTATTGTTATTCATATTTACATAGAACAAAGAAATTAAGGAAAAAAGAAACCATCACCACCACCACAAAATTGCACTTCAGTAGGGAGCAAATTCAAAAGCCTAAATTCTATTAAAAATCAGAAATTGGCTTGGATCTTTACAGCTCACAGTGTCCTCCATCTATAGAACTAATGATGTGACTCTCAATTTCTGTAGAACTAATAGTCACTAGTAATTACTACTCTGTGCCTGAGGAAGAGTGGAAAAGTCCCACACTCACTTCCTTCACCATGACCTCTAAGCTGAAGTCATACTGAAGATGAATAGGAAAGAAGTTTTAATTTGGATGAAAAATTTACTTTTTGGATATTAGCTTAGACAGTATTTATAACAGGAAATGGAACACAATCATTATTGCTCCTATGCTATGGTGGGAAGTCAGTCACATGGACACGTCTAACCCTGAATGAGTCTGAGAAATAAGGCCATTATCTGAGTCAAAAAAAAGGAAATTGGTTTGGTTAACAGCTCTGGGAGACTCTCAAACAAGGCCATATATGATCTGTCAAGAAATAAATCAGGTTGTTCGAAAAAAAAAAAAAGTCTACATTACAAGATAGCGTATTAGTATTTAGAAGATTCACAAGAAGAAAATACTTATAAAATGACATAATGCAAGAACCAAAGAACAAATTTAGAATATTGTTTGCATTCTTCACGACTTGCTTTTATATATGAGAAAAACAGAGTCATAAGGCATCAACCAGAGGAGACTAAAAGGTAATGAGATTAGTGAAAGATGAGAGTAAGGAAAATAATCTACATTGTAGGAAAAGGAAGAGGAGATTCGATGCCACAGAAAATTGAATCACTAACCTGGAAGATAAGAGAATCTCTCCTAGAATGTAGAGAATAGAGGGTAAATATTTAAAATGTTGAAAGAAGAATGATGAATAGAAGGTTAAATAATGAACTGAAAAGGTACCAATAATTTCCTTACCAAAAGCGAATGACAAATAAATAAATAAGTAAATAAATAAAAACAAAAGCGAATGACTAAATAACAACAACAACAAAAAATCTCAAACTAAAGACATATTGATGAATGATTTCATGTTTGTTCAGGAATATCAATACAAAGGATTTATTATGATACAGTTTTGAACTACAAGATATGAGATATTTATGCAAGAAGGAATGGAAAAAAAAACAAACACATGGGTACTAACGAACAAAGAAAAGTTAACTGTTAGGAAGATGTCGCACAAAGTAAATACCAGAATTCACAAGACAGAGTTTTCAGATTATTGACTAGAAAAAGATATGACCTCAAAATGCCAAGCCCCACTACGTAGTTTTTCTTATGTGGACTCAACACAAAATAAAAATATTCTTATGTACATAGTGTTAAAAATTATGTCTTGTACCTTTTTATCTAGAATATAATACATATCTAACGAAAAAGATAAAGGTAGCTAAAGAAGGAGGACGATAACAAGTAATTAAATGTAACTGCTATGAAAAGGTAATAGCAAGATTTTGTGATCCTTTTTATAAACCTGTAAAAAAATAGATGATGTACGTTAAATATAAAAATAATCAAAAATCTCTGTATCTAAAATGACAGATTACTGAGAAAGTTTTTCAGCTGACTGGGATATAGCCAAAGTAAAGCACATTAAATTATTTTGTTGAATAGGTTTCTGAAAAATATGTTTACCTTAATTTTTTATCAACCAGAAATTGTAGGCTAAGGATAATTTTGTTAAAAAATTAAGACTAATATAAATCACAAGGTTGGAGAAGATATACACGTGCGTGCCTGTGTGTGTGTGTGTGTAAAACAAGGAAAGCAAGAAAATTTAAAAAGCAAAGCATAAATAAGCTGGCAAAACAGATGCAAGACAATCTGTATCGGTTAAAACATCAAATTTGGGTTTATTTATTAAGATAAAACTCTTACTGTGTGACAAAGAGTAAAATCTAACTACAGGATTTTTACAATAGGCTTCAGATTGAGTGGTAGTAAAAATATAGAGTGGCAGTAAAAATAAAAATATAGATACCTATATATTAGGCAAAGCAAATGGATGACCATCTCGCAGGATAAATGATGTGATATTTTCCCCTGAAGAGTTCCACTCAGAGTATTAATAACAGTTGCATTTAATCAGTATGGATGCTGTGCCAGAGACGAGGGTACGATCTTGTAGTGATTAACTCACGCATTCCTCCAAAGTGCTCCATGAACTTCATTTTAAAGATAAATAAAGGGGCCTAGTTTGCTCCGAGATCATATAATTATATGGAAATTATATGGGAAACCATGGAGCACGGACTGAAACCCAGGCCAGCGGAATTCAGAAGCCAAGATTCGAAGCTCAGTACCTCTCTAGGACCATATGGTTGTCATAAAGGTCATGCCCCTTAATCAATACTGTGAATTCCCGTACACAGATGGTTGTCCAAATTGGTATTTCTTGGCGGGGATTAGCCATAGCGGTTCCTATGTGACCATCATGCTCTACAGACACATTTTTGCAGGAAGAGGCATGTGTTGACTGTTGTGTTGCACAAATGGGTGCTTTCTCTATCGGGGACCCCAAAACATTTCAGTCTTCAATAGCTTAGGACATAGGCGCTGTGCAGGCCCCAATCCTTAACCACAGCTCCAGGCTGGAGGTGCTGGAGAACTTTGAAACCCACTCATTTGTAGGAAAGCAAATGCCTTCCCAGGGAGAGGGAAGGAGAGGCCCCACTGCCTGTTGTGACTCTCAGCCTCACTGACCAGAGACACCTGCAGCTCTGTGTTTCCTTGTCACCTCTCTGCGTTGATGGGAACAGCCCCAAATCAGAGTCTGGGAGCCCTGCTCTGGGTAAGGCTGCTGGGCCTGGGCCCACATGCTGACTGTGTGCAGACAGCCTGACACATTAATCTTAAGAGGGAGGCGATGTTAGAATTGATGACCCAGTTTCCCCTGAGAAGCCACCAGCACTAATCTAATCATTTTATAGCCCCGCTCATCTCAGAAACAACTAAAACCCCAGAACTTGCGCCATCACCCATAGGGCTCAGCACATCACATCCCCAACGCTGGGCCCCAGGCCCTGCCATGTGATGTCCTGCTTCCCAAACACGATGACTGTGCCCCTGTCAACAGAAAAGCCCGGATCCTTAACAGGTTCCTCCTTAGCATTTGAATCCAACCCTGCCTCTTTCAAAGCCTATAGGTCCCCTCAGCCTCTGTTCTTTGGGGAGCACTCCCAAAGGGTGGCAGGGCTTTGTTTGCTTTCCTTTCCACTGTTGTCCCCTCTACAAACTCTGTGCACTGGTATGGGTCATCCTTGCAACTGGGGCCACGGGCTGGGGCATCTGGGTACCACATCTGGGTGCGGGCCTGTTCTCTGGGGACAAGAGCTGACAGTAACGTGGTGCTTGCAGCCCCAAGGACTGAGGGGCGTCAGGCAGGAATGTGGACAGGCCTCACAGGACACAGAAGACAAGATGAGTAGCACACCAAGGAGAAGGAGTGAGGTGTTGAGGGGGGAGGCCCAGGGGTGGGAGTCCATGCTGAGGAAGGGGAAGGGTCCCCCCCCTGGGTCAGAGCCCACTCACAAGGTCGTGGAAGGGCTTTATAGCCCCGCCTATGCACTCCCAACAGTGGTGCTATTGGAGCTTCCCATTTGATATTTGATATTTTTATATTTTGTATCTCCTAACACGTGTCGCAAGGAATCACGCTTCCTCATCAACGAAGCTGTTCATTTCTTTTATGGATTTGAGAATTCTATTTTTGCTGTAATCCGTGATGACTAATAGACATTTGGAGACCTTGTATTTAAATATTGTTTTCCTTTATAATTTTTCTATAAAGGCATCACACTAATAATTTCCACCAGGCTTGTATTCATTCCTTATCCCATTATGTAAACTTCACACAAGGTAACTGATTTAATTCATTAGGTATATATGATTGCTGACCGATGTCCAACACTTGCCAGGTACTGTAAAAATAATGCAAGAAACAGACCATGACCGATCCTTCCAATCATGGGTTTAACGACACTTAAAAAAGAGTTTTCAAGTAACGTTTATTTGTGAATCACGCCCTGGAGCAGATCCGAGGGAGTGGCTTGATGAGGCCAACGTTGCCTTGATCCCTAGAGAGAGAAAACATTTTAAAATAAGAAGCTGAATATTTGGTGCAATTTTTGAGCCTCCTACCTACCTTCACTCATCTAACCACAGTTGCAAGTTGTCCCCGGGTCCTGGTCAACCCCCGTCGTGGCAGGTGTAACTGTCCTGGGACGGGAAGCTCGGGGCAAGGATGGGGGAGGGAGCCCACTGGGGCCCTTCATGTGAGTGTGCTTGAAAGAGCCTCCCCTTCTCTTCACAGTTGGCAGATTGATGGTAATGCAGCTATTTCTTCACAGTTAAAACATGACAAACCTTCCCACTTTTCACCACATGAGAAAATGATGTCCTTTATTGAAAAATTCTATGTCATATATTTTCCTCAAATGTATTTTTTTTTTTTTGACCAGCCAAATGGAAGAGGCTTTTATTTGTAAAGAAATGAACTTACAACTGGTGGTCTACAATATATTATTGTAATATAAACAATATAAATAAATGATCCTGTAGGCCCACTAACCTTCCATCCAGACCCACATGAGGCAATGTTAACAATATTCTATGTGAAAATGTGCAGGTAACAAAGGTGCAATTACAAGCAAGTTTAAGCAGCAGAGTATAAGGTGCTTTAATTTAACAGTTAATGTTGCCATCAACAAACATTTGAATGCTCAATTTTACTTCACTGAATACAGACACAACAAATATGAAAATCTAAAATTCATACACATGCTACTTGTTAATATGAAAGTGCTTTCTCCTTTAAAAAAATACACCAAATGGACAGTCTTTTTACATAGATCATGGTGTGCTCTTAAAATGCAAAATTAACTTCATTTTCAGGTTATACATTTTAAAACTGTAGCTATAGACACCAATCTAGGAATGCTAATGCTAAGAGTGCACCAGGTATGAGCGAAGCATTGAGAAGATCTCCATGCTGGAAAAGATCTACATCCACCCCAGGTACAACTGGAGGGAAAACTTGGACCGTGACATAGCCTTGCTGAAGCTCAAGAAGCCTGTCAACTTCAGCAACTACATCCACCCCGTGTGCCTGCCTGACAGGGATACAGCTACCAGACTGCTCCAGGCTGGGTACAAAGGGCGGGTGACCGGCTGGGGCAACCTGAGGGAGACGTGGACATCCAGCATTGGTGAAGTACAGCCCAGAGTCCTGCAGGTGGTGAACCTGCCCATTGTGGATCGGCAGATCTGCAAGGCCTCCACCCGGATCCGCATCACTGACAACATGTTCTGTGCTGGTTATAAACCCAATGAAGGGAAACGAGGGGATGCTTGTGAAGGCGACAGTGGGGGACCATTTGTCATGAAGAGCCCCTTTAACAACCGCTGGTATCAAATGGGCATCGTCTCCTGGGGTGAAGGCTGTGACAGGGATGGAAAATATGGCTTCTACACACACGTGTTCCGCCTGAAGAAATGGATACAGAAAGTCATTGAGAAGTCTGGAGGTTAGGAGGCTGCTCACATTCTAGGCTCCTCACTGCAAAAATCACAGAAACCAATCCAGTGGAAGATTTATTTTTGTGGTGTGTTCCTAAAACGATATAGTTCTCAATAAAAGTGTCTGTCAAAAAAAAAAAAAAAAAAAAAAAAGCCCACTAATTTTTGCTAAATAATTGGACAAGAATAAGGACGGAGCTTTGTTTTATAATCCCAATTCTAATCTTTTGATATGCTAATTTTATTACCAAAAAACCCCACAAAACTTTTTTTTTTTTTAAGATTTCATTTATTTATTCATGAGAGACATGGGGAGAGGCAGAGACACAGGCAGAAGAAGCAGGCTCCCTGCGGGTAGCCCAACAGGGACTTGATCCCAGGACCCCCGGGGTCACAATCTGAGCTGAAGATAGATGCTCAACCTCTGAGCTACCCAGGGGTCCCCAAAAAAACCTTTTTATTCCCTATCTTCCAGACGCATGAATCATCATCATAACACTTCAGCATGGGGCACTGGTATTTTGGAATCTCAGACCTCTTACACAATACATTGGAAAGGATATTGATTTGGCAGCGGTGTCGTCAAAGAATTTGAGTGCAGCAATAATGGCATCACCTATCAAAGCAGACCATACAAATCACTGAGAAATTTACAAAATGAAATTTTCTTAGTGACCTGAATGCACATCTGCCACTAAGTGTGCCTCAGTTCGTTCACAGGCACGTGATTATGTTAGTTTCCAAAGTTTGTTTTGTTTGGTTTTAATAAGTGATGGAGACATTATGATACTATAGACAAGGACGGAGGAGGTGGTTAGAAATTAAACGAGAGCAAGTAGTAGATTCTGAGCCTTTTCAAATGTAACTGAGTGGCGAGCCTGAGTGGCTCAGTGGTTGAGCATCCCCCTTTGGTTCAGCTTGTGATCCCACAGTCCTGGGATCAAGACTTCCCATAGGGAAGCTACTTCGCCCTTTGCCTATGTCTAGGCCCCTCTCTGTGTGTCTCTCATGAATAAATAAATACAATCTTTAAAAACAAACAAACAAACAAAAAAACAAATATAACTGACTTGGGAAATGTATTTTTACCTCTCTAATCTTTAGTTTTCCCATTTGTAAAATGGTGGAAATGTGTACATTGAGCGTTGGCTGAAGACCTAATGGGTTAACATGGATAACTATACAACGCATGTGAAGGTACTTTACATACTTATAAACCGCGAGTAACAAGTGCTGTTCATTATTACTTAAGGATACAATAATATTTCAGAAACAGTTTTATCAATGGCAAATACATGGTGTGGCAGATGAAGTTGCTGACCCAAATCTCTACTCTTTAACTATAGCTTTGCCACGTAAACTCGTCTTGGCCAACAGTAGGTAGGCAGACGCAACAGAGAACCACTTCCAAGCCTGGCCTTTAGCAAGCATCGTGGGTTTTCACTCTTTTCTACAACTGTCATCGTCATGAGAAGAGAAATGGTCTGGTTTGCCTCTTGGCCCAAGGGGAATTAGAGAATTAAAGATAATTTCTAGGTTGTGGTCTAAGCAGCATGGTTATTATAAGGAGCTTAGCACGTGATGCCCAAAAATTTTGGTTCAGATCCCATCTTTGGCATGCTTGATTCCATAATTTGTGAAACACCATTTAAAGATCATGAGCTTAAAAAAAAAAAAAAAAAAAAAAAAAAAAAAAATCAGGAGCTAGACTTTTTTTTCATGTATAAAATAATTACTATAACTTTTACAAAAGATTGTGCGTATATACAAATTTCTACACAGACTGTATAATGCCTCCAAATCCATGATCTTATTGGCAGATTATAATCTTTAGTAATCTACCAGTGAGACCATCAGTTTGAAGGTGTTTTATAACGGAAAGCATTTCACAGATACAATGCCACTTTGGTATTTTGTTATCAGGGAAGCATATTAACCTCCATATTTTCAAAGAATGGGGGTAAGGAATGAAGAAGCAGTAGTCTATTATGGAATTGAAACAGAATTTGTCAACAGCTCCCGATCATACTTGCAGTAAAATCTAAACTCTCTACCTAATTTACGTACTTTTTACAGAATGAGACCCAGCCCTCTCTAATTTTCAGTTTATGATATTTCTCTCTTGCTCACTTCTCTCTAGCAAAACTCATCTTCTCCAGAAGGTCTAAATTATACTGATTTCATTCCTGCCTTCGGAGCTTGTACCAGCATTTCTTCCATTTTTCTGAGCTGAATCCTGGTCGTGTAGACAGTAGGCCTTCCCTAATCACCTCATCTCAAAAAGCACCCAGCAACTCTCACAAGCCACCTTACTCGAACCCTTCATTGAATACTCATAACCACCTGTGGTTTTCTGGTATCTTCTTTTCCTTTTCCTGATTTATTGTTAACCTCATCCCCCTACGACTAATTTCCACGTGTATGAGAACTTTGCCCCTGTTCTACGCCACAGTATTCTTAGTACTTAGAACAATGTCTGGCAAAGAGTTGGTTTCAACTTATGTTTGTTAAATAATCAGAGAGAACATGCAAGGTGAACACAGCCTTTGATGTCGGAGAATAGTTTCAGAGAGGTGGCCAGGCAAGTTATTCGACCTATGGTCCATTACCTCTCTACGGTGCTAATTCGGACTAACTCTCTTATTCTTTTTATTATCACAAGTCACAGTTTTATGTTCAAATGTACTGTAAGCTACATAAATCTACTGTATTTCTATGAAGTTGAGAAATATTTCCAGAATTATAAGAAAAGAGCGGGCATCCTGCTGACCAAATAAAAAGAAATGCTGACAAGTTGATCTGGATCAATCATCCCCTCAAGTAACAGAAGCAAAAAGCATATGTATAAAAGAAATACTTTCAATCAGAAGAATCCTGAAGGCACCTAAAACCCCAGATGGGGAAGTGACATTGGAAGGAGTCAGATCAAAAGCTTTATTGATTTTTATGATTACAGTGTTGTTTCGAGTAGTTTCAACACAGGCACTAAAAAACTGAACAAAGAATGGTCACAGTTTCTGATGGATATTTAAAGACGAGATGAAAGTCCTTACTAAAAAATTATTGACTGAATGGCCAAGAAAAATAGTCATCTGTCATGTTTGAAAGAACCAAGAGCAAGTACTTATCCATTCACTTAGAGTGGGAGAGAAAAAAGGGAAGGTTACCAATTGTTTAAACATTTTAAGTTAAATCTGGTAAGAGTCTCAAACATTGGCATAACATTTGATAGTTTCTAAAAATAAGTTGTTTTCATTCCCAACCTTGATATTTTATCCTCTGTAAAAGATATTTTTAATCACCCTTTGAAGACGGGGTAGTCACTTCAGCTCTGATACGTAAGGAGTTTGGAAGTTAACACACCTGTTGTTAAAACAAGAAAAAGCTGGACAAACAAGCAAACAAAAACCAATGATGTTTTTTAAACTCAATGGAGAAATGAAGTCACAGAGCAAACAGCCACCACGAAATCCGGGTGGACCGGTTCATCCACAGAGACACAAAATCCAAGATTTGCTTACCTGGAACTGAAGCTGCTGGGCACCAAAAGCTGGAAGGAACAGTAAGAAATTACCTAATTATTAATTTTTACTAATTCTCGAAGGCTGAGTATAGATTAGAACAACGGTCATTGACGCACTTTCTTTAGGTTTCCCTCTAGGGGCTCCCGTAGGTTCTCATGGTCAGAATTCCTTGTGGAATTCTTGTGGCCATGGTCATGGAAAGGTTAGAGTGACCTCTGTGAACCTCTCCCAGATCCTTCTCCTTGATAAAGACCTACTTTGCAGGGGAAAGGATACCAACATTAGGACACTAGAAGAAATTAAAGTCGCTGGGACCTATAACTACAGTAAATGGTGGACACATCCCAACTCTTAGCCAGATTAATGTAAATTCTCATAGTAAATGTCGACTTACCTGTTACCCAGTGCATGTCCTGCTTTCAACAACAAAAAATGAAAAACATGTTAAAAGGCAAGAAACAAAGTCTGAAGAGACAAAGCAATCATCAGAACCAGATTCAGATGCGACATGAATATTATAGATACCAGACAAGGACTTAACATAATTATGATTAGTATGTTGAGACTCTAATGGACAGAGTCTCAACCACATGGATAGCCAGCTGGATAATGGAAGGTGACAGATGGAAATGATGAGAAGCAATCAAAAGAAAATTCTATAAATCAAAAAACACGGTAATAGAAATGAATAATGCTTTTGACAGGTTCATTAATAGACTCAATGGAGCTGAGAAAAGAGTGAAGGAGCTCAAAGATAGGTGGATAGAAACCTCCCAACCTGAAGCAAAGAAAAAAAAAAAAGATTGAAAAACAAAACCATTAAATAACATTAATGGGTAAACATCTCATTCAAAAGTCAGTAGCTGGCTTTTAACCTCAGTTCCTAGTAATCAAAATCTACTACCTGCTTCTACCTTTATTTTAGCAGAGCAAGAATCATTATCTATCAAAAATAAACACAATGAGGTACAATATTTGAAAGAATAATTTACCTGAACATTAGGTCATCATCCATAATTTAAAAATAAGTCCATGGTTTTGCCAGCATAGAGCTTCTGATTAAATATTAGTGAAAAATTGGTAAGAAGCTTAATTTTGATTTGTTTTCTCAGATTCATATTAGCATAAATTTTATTAACCAAGAAATTATTACCAGAACCATAAAGAATGCCTAGGTTATGGAAGTCCCTGCATGAATATCTGGGTGTTTCAGTTTTTTTTTTTATTTAGATTCAATCTAGTTAAAATATAGTGTAGTATTAGTTTCAGGAGTAGAATTTGGTGATTCATCACTTATATGTAACACCCAGTGCTCATCTCAACACTAGGAGGAGGTGCCCTCCTTCATGCCCATCACCACCTGCCTCCCTCCACCAACCCTCAGTTTGTTCTCTGTAGTTAAGAGTCCCTATGGTTTGCCTCCCTCTGTGTTTTCATCTTCTTTTATTTTTCCTTCCCTTCCCCTATGCTCCTGCATTTTGTTTCATAAATTCCATATATGTGTGAAATATATGGTGTCTGTCTTTCTCTGATTGACTTATTTCGTTTAGCATAATACCCTCTAGGTCCATCCACATCATTGCAAATGGCAAGATTTCGTTCTCCTTGATGGCTGAGTGATAGTCCATTGTGTATATGGGTCACACCTTCTTTATGCATTCATCTGTCAGTAGACATCTGGGATCTTTCCATATTTTGGCTCTTGTGGACATCTGTTTAATAAATCAATGAAATTGTGTGAAAAGTAAAGAAAAGACCAAAGCCATTAGGGAGCTATTTTTTCTACTATTTTTATACTATTTTATAACTATTTTTATACTGTTTTATACTATTTTTATACTTTTTATTTTATACTATTTTTATAAAGATTTTATTTATTTACTTGATGGAGAAAGTCACGGTGCCTGCCCTTGACTTGGTTATGGTCAAGTCAGAGGGGGCATAACTGGGTGGCTGGTGATGTTGTCTTCAACGTACACAGTTAAGACATTTTCTGAAATGTGGGGAAAAGAAATCCTGAAACCTGAAACCAACTGTGTACCATTGTTGCGGTGATCTCACGGGAACAGGTGACAATACACAAAGAAGAAACACCTTTCTCCGTATTCCAGACTCTGTTTCCTTTGGAAAATTTCTGTTTATGAAATCTACCAGGGATCCAGATGGCAAGGGAGAAATGGAGTTTGTTGGATCCCAATTCCCATCACAAAATAAAGGGTAGGTTTGGATCTGAGACAGGATAGCTTAAAAGTTAGCCCGGGGCCCTCTCTTTAATGGCTATTTAGCCTGTACACAGGCCCTTCTATGACCCAGGGCCTTGAAAACAAAACAAAAATGCTTGCTCTTAACCTCACGTAACTACCCTTTGTTCAAAAGATGCCGTCATCCTCTTTCAAAGTACAGACGTGTAACCGATCCGTTTCTGGGGGAAATGCACAGCATTAGTCTCTAAATGATGTTAACCGCTCCTTAAAAATAGTAACAGTCTGTCCTACTTTCAGTAACCGAAGCCCTACATTATAAAATTAGACCCCAACAACAATCTTTAGACAAAATAATGAGAGAAAGAGGGAACCAGGGAGGAAGGGGGGGATGGGGAGGGCAGACAGGACAATGGAAAAAGATGAAGACAAGGAAGACAGTAAATATATACAAATAAATATATAACAAAGAAGAAAGTCCTCATAGTGCTGAGGTTCTCATTATTGTGACATGTCACCAAGTCCTAGTCCATTATCCATCTTCCTTCAGTCAGAACTTCAGCTGATCACAATCTGTGCCACCTGCAGTGATTTGTATCCTCGCTACTGTATCTTTTGCAGACTCACTGGTTTGACCTTTTATGCAACTTTTAATATCCGACGTAGACGTAGTCAGAGGTGCCTAAGAGAGTACCCTGTGTTTCCAACCGTGTTTTTCCTTCTACCACACATCGAGTGGTGGAAGAGACGCCTGTTCATTTAGATGTAATTTGCTTTTTAACTTTTCTCATTTTTTTTTTTTTATGGCTAATCTGTTTTATTAGGCAAAGCAGAATAAAATAACACATAAATACAGCCCAGCAATAAACATGTTTTGATATTAATAATTTCATATTTTTATGCCTATGATACAGTTTTCCATTTCTAAGAAACCATTGATTGTGACATGTACCATTAATTTCAATAGTTATAAAGTGAGGCTTAGAGAAAACAAAACAAAGCAAAAATTTATATATATTTATATATATTTTATTTTATAAATAAAATGTATTTTATATATAAAGTAAAATAAAATTTATATATATATTTATATTTATATTTTTGGTAAGCCAATTAGTAACAGATGATATGGTAGGAAAAAAATCAAGTAAAGATCTTTCCTCTTTCTTTTTGTTTATCTTTCCTCTTTCTAATCAAATACAGCAACTTCTTTTATTTACTAAAATGCTCTTTGTTTACATAACCAACACCATTTCACACCTTTCCTACTTCTATTCCAGGAAAGTAGGCACAAAAGTGCTGACACAGTCCTTTTCTTTTTCTTCTTTTTTAAACATGCTTTTATGTGACAGGTCAAGACTCTAGGTTATAGAACAAGATTCCCAAGAAATGAAAAAATGAACTATATACAATATCAGCTGCCTCTCGAGGCCTTTCAGAATTAAGGTCAACCCCCAAATCCCATCTATACTTATTACCTCCATCACCCGTTGTTAAAACAAGCCCACAGTCGGCTTGCTTCTCTTCTTCACTGCCCCAGAGAGATTGCCATCACTGCACTTTCTATCCCCTCCCTCCACATAGCATCGTGGCTTTGAGGTCCTAAAAGAAGATGATTTACTTCGCTCAACTCCCTAGAACGTTGCAACAGACTGTACTATTGGAGCCAACCTCAAAGGACAAAGGTCCACCATGTGTTCTACTGGCCGCCTCTACACCACCCGACAGTCAATCACCATAAACAAAATGAGCGGCGACCTCCAATGAGTAGTCCTACAAACATGCAGAGGGGAAAAATGAGGTAAAAACACACCGGAGGGCAGAAATTAAATATAGGTCTTTCTGACCTAGATCTTCCAAATGCCTGCTAAGTTTCCTGGTGAGCTGTGTGGGTTCAATGCACAGTTACTGATGAGAGCTGAGTTGGGATATTGTAAGGTGAAGCCACTAAATTAATATTTTCTAATCATCTCTTTCCTTTATGTGTGGCGGGTAAATGGGAAGGGAAAGCTGAGATCTAGAATCAGGCAATTCTATGATTTTCTGTGGTAGCCACACTAAAATGTATGGATATTTAATCCCTTCAAACTGTGCCTGGTGTCAACTTACTCCATATTTTTGCATATTGGGAACTAGTCATATAAAAAGGAATTCTGAAAAAAAAATAAAAAGGAATTCTGAAAAATGTGTACCTTTTATCAATGATGCAGTTTTCGAAATCATTTCACATAAAAATTATATCCAGTGATATCAGCTTAGGTTCATGATGAAGAAAATATTCTGGGATCTATAAACATTTTGATTTTTTTAAAAACGCAAATTGATAATCATATATGAAGTGAGAACTCACGCATTTCTCATAATGCCTGCAGATGATCACAGCTTTTGGTTGATTGCCCTGAGAATAAGGAAGTGTGAAAGTAGTTCAGAAAGCACATCAGTTGCTTGTCTTTTCCGCTTTCTCAAATAACCTGACTGAAGACCTTTTTCAAGAAATGTTCTCCAATTAGTGGAAAAGAAAGTACACATTAACTGATGTATCAAGATAGCCATTTATTTTATTTTTCTCAAGGGAACTTATCTGATAAAATCATAGGTATAAACTCATGATAAATCTGTAGCACTTACCAAATTCATGCCCGCCCCACTTGGCGTTTTCTTTCATTTCCAAGTGTATATATGGTCTGTTTTTCTAATCTTCCATAAGCATTCAATACGATGACTCTTTTTTGTTTTTATTGAAGTTTGATTTGCCAACATATCGTATAACACCCATTGCTCATCCTATCAAGTGCCCCCCTCAGAACCCGTCACCCAGTTACCCCATCTAAGGTGACTTTTTAAATTAAAGCCTTTAAATTAAGTTTATTCATAACTTTGAACCATATTCCTTGTTGCTTTTCACCAAGCATTTCTGGTTCTCTTTCTAGACCACAGGAGAATTGCACTTTCCTGTCTCCATATAATTTTGGGCCAACATAATGGAGCAAAAGTGACTTCAGTTACTTCTGGGCAAGGCCTTTAAGAACCATGCATGGTTGTGTGATTCTGTACTTTTTTTTCCTAGATGCAACCTCTCCTTGCCTCGGTTCTTTTGTAAGGACAGAGGGAAGAAAGTCCTGCTGACCTGTTTTGGGAACAAGGAATCAGTAGGAAATAAATTTTGGTTATATTTAGACAGAGATTTGAAGGCTAATTCTTTCTGAAGAATTCTTTCTAATTCTTTCTAAAACATAACCTTAGCCTGATGTATTCTAACAAGCACATAAAAAAACAGGATTTTTTATATATAATAAAATTTTTTATAAAAATGTATTATATATATATAATTATTTATTAAAAATTCCTATTTTTTTAGTTTTCTTTGAGAAATTGTTGACATAAATGTGTAGTTGCCATTTCTACACTATGTGCTCTAAGCTTCGGTTACAGAACAAGTATAAGGGATGAGCAAGAAATGAAGGGACAGGGAGATGGAGTGGGATGAGGAGAGAGAGAGACTGGGGACAATACAAGTGTGTTATTTCAACAGTCACAGTAAAATTAGTAAAAGGTTATGTGATCTACTGTAAATCTGACAAAAAAGCTTAATATAATATTCATCCATCAATTCTAATATTCCCTCATCCCTAACACTCTCTTCGTATATGACTCTCACCACTGTGGGTGTTTGGGGACATTTTTAAAGTCTTTCCATCTAATGACAGTGAGGAATGAAATTCGGGAATGCTTTACTCTGTGACACCTCGGGCCTCCAAACCAAATGTTTATAAGTGTTGATCAGGTTACTGGATATATGGAATGCAGGATCTTCTCAGGAGAAAGGACTTGTGATTATTTTGGATTTTGTATCTGCGTCCATTCTCCTGCAGGGAGAGAAGGAGAAGATTTGCTAGATTATAACAAATAATTAAAGCAATGTTGGTAGGAGAATAAAAGTTGAGTTGGAAAGAGATTTTTGCTGAAGCTGAATTTAGCATAGATTTGGTGGACTTAAAAGCAGGAGAGTGGGGCACCCGGGTGGCTTAGTGGTTGAGTGTCTGCCTTTAGCCCAGGGTGTGACCCTGGGGTCCCCAGATCAAGTCTTGCGTCGGGCTCCCTACAGGGAGCCTGCTTCTCCCTCTGCCTGTGTCTCTGCCTCTCTCTCTCTCTGTCTCTCATGAATAAATAAATAAAATCTAAAAAACAAAACAAAACAAAACAAAAAAACAGGAGACTAGCAACAAAATAAACCAAGGATTATAAAGCATGTAACATATGGTAATCGCTGTGACATAGCAGGACTCCACCAGCATCCTTCTTCTTCTCCCAGTGGATGTTTCTCAGCCCTGCCACTGTGACAAGGCCACAAGAATGGCTGTTCTTTTTTTTTTTTTTTTTAAGATTTTATTTATTTATTGACACACAGAGAGAGAGGCAGAGACACAGGCAGAGGGAGAGGGAGAGAAACAGGCTCCATGAAGGGAGCCCAACGTGGGACTTGATCCCGGGTCTCCAGGATCACACCCCAGGCTGCAGGCGGCACCAAACCGCTGCACCACTGGGGCTGCCCACGAATGGCTGTTCTTGCACAGCTCCCTCCATCTCTCAGATTCAGTCATTGCAATTTCTCCACAATGTGTCGAGTAAGGATAGTTTCTAGTTCTTTTCCCTAAAATACTGGTTTTAGTTTTCTAACTCTCTGAGTAAATAAGTTACTGATTGAAAGAAATATTATTATTCTTACAATTGTAATGATATTATGGTAATACATATTATATGCAACTAAATTATATAATTGATTATTATTTGTATAGTTTGTATTATAACTGAAATTATTTGTATAATTTGTATTATTGCAATAATATAATCACAAAATATTACTCTTTTCTTTTTTTTAAAGATTATATTTATTTATTCATGAGAGACCAGAGAGAGAGAGAGAGGCAGAGACACAGGCAGAGGGAGAAGTGGGCTCCATGCAGGGAGCCTGACGTAGGACTCAATCCCGGGTCTTCAGGATCACGCCCTGCACCGAAGGCAGATGTTCAACCGCTGAGCCAACCAGGGATCCCCACAAAATATTATTCTTAAGATGAAAGGCAGCAAATGATAAAGGTCAAAAGAGCAGTCTCTTAACTGTATTACAACTGTACCTGAATGCCAGCATTACCATTTAACAAAAAAAAAAAAAATCTGTACTTTGAACAAGGGCTTAGGCTTTTCAAATTTCAGTTAAATTATCTTTAGGATGACGATGAAAATAATAATGATATTAACAGTATCTACTGCATATATTTTGTCAGTAATAGATATTACGTATATCTAGGGTGGTCAGATTAAACCAGTTAATTGCTGTTAAATTTGAATTTCAAATGAAGAACAAATAATATTTTAGTATAAACATGTCCCAAATATTTGAACATACATGTCTTTATTTGCTACCTTTGGGAACCATATACACACCTCACCACAGTTTATGATATATGATGTTAGCAAAGTGAAAACTGCTATTATTATTATTATTATTATTATTATTATTATTATTACTATCATTATGATGTGAATCCCTTGAGTGTCCTTCGAGTTTTATGTTCTGAAACAACTATGATCCAGTTCAAACAGAAAGATAAATAACTATACTCTACTAAGCAAATTTAAATCTCGTTTCTTCCCACTTTTGTCTTTACTGTCTGTTCTTTGTGGTTTGCTCAGAGGCGGCCTTCTCCATTTAATACCATCTGTGTGGGATCAAATTCTCATGTGTCCCTGGGATCCTGCCCCCTGGCATTCAGACCCTTGTATGATTCCTCCACCTTTGTATGTGGTGGGACCCTTGGCTTCCTTCTGACCAAGAGAATATGGCAAAGACGACAGAATGCACATGAGAATGTGCTATAACTGTGTGATCATGTCAGACTGTACCGCTTACCTTGCTAGGATCTCTCTGCTACACTGGCTTTGAGGCACGTGTTGAAGCTTCCCACATTGCAAGGAACCGTGGGCAACTTCTAGGAGGTAGGCATGGTCTCCAGTTGGCAACCATCAAGAAACCCAAGACCTCAGTCTTATAACCACATTACGGAACTGAATTCCGCCAGGAGCCTGACTTTCCTTGGTTCTTTCCCATGGAAGGATCAGATGCAGCTCCGACCAGCACTGTGACTACAGCCTTGCAAATTCTTAAGCAGAAGACCCAGCTAACCCGCACCTGGATTTCTGACTTATGGAAGCTGTGAGATATTAAATACATTGTGTTTCCAGCTACTAAATTTGTGGTGATCGCTGCTTCCCAATTAAAAGATAACTAGACAGCGATACGTGATCTTCCACCCACGTTAGTGGTTGGCTAATCTGAAAGACTGGACTTGAATGCCAACAGCTGAATGCCTTGGTGATGCTTTGTGTTAAACGAGGGATCAACTTTTTTTTTTTTTTAATTCTTAGATAGCATTTGAAATACATTATTCTAGCATTTATTCCGTCAATTTTTGTTTTTGAGCTCACATATATATTATCTCATCTACACAATAGTAATGCTAGCATATATTTTGCTGAGTGTTATGAGCTGAGACTATTGAGCGATTTTTAATATTGTCCAGTAATCAGTAAATGGCAAAGTCTCTCTGTATCTCAACATGAATCCTTTGAAGATAGGGACTTCTGTTATGCTTGTCTGTATATGCCTAGCTCATGGCACATATTAGGTACACAAAGTATACAACTGTAATGAAAAGTAAATATCATTGGTTAATAACTTACTTGGTAAGTTTTAAAAAATGTTCATATTTTTTTTTACCAAATATTTTCACAATTTTCCTAGCTACTCCTTTCTTAACCATGAATGTTTAAGAAATATGGACTTTTAAGTGGGGGTAAGGGAGTGTGAAACACATTGCCAACTCCAGATCTTTGGCTAGTCTAGAAGTATATTTCAGTAATATTTACATTAAATTGAAAAAGATGTATAACCTTATACAGTAAGTTAAAATCTTTATATGACTATCCACATGAATGAAGAATGAAATATATAAGTATCTTTTGTTTTTTGCAACTTGAACCCACACAAAATATATCAGTAGATATATTAAAAGGGTTAAAAGTGTCATGCTTTCTGAACTCTTGTCTTTCTTGACTTACTTCAGTTCATGCACTGAATTGGCTTGTAGCTGAATATGAATAAATGCTAGCTTTCAGTTAGAGGTAATGAGAAATTTATGGTTATTCTTGGGGGAAAAAAAGAAAAGAATATTAAAAATATAATGAACGTGGTGCAAAGGATTAAATAGCAGATATTACAGAACATTAAATATACAAAAGTTGTGGAAGCTCCAAGTACAATACGGATGGTTATCTGAGTTGTAAAATAAAATTCAAAGTGGCATAAATCACCATTATTAAATACATCATTGGTAACATGACTAAGCATCATATTTCTAGGTCCCTAGTTAAAAATTCTTTCCAGTGTCTAGAAATATTACCATCTTTAATAGCCAAGCCTTCTACTGTGATAAATGCAATGATGACACCATATTTTAACAGGTGGCTTGGGATAGTAATCCTTGAGATGAGGAAGCAGTTTATTTCTACTGCTGCTTTTCTTATCTTTTTTTTTTCAAAATGAACCAGAGTATTCATAGCCATTCTGATAGCCTCTTTTTTTACCCCCCTTCAATGCAATCATCAAATAGATTATGTGTACTGCCATTCCAATTTTATTAGGTTCATTTTGTATGACTCTGAATTTTTGGTTCAAATTCTTTTATTGAAATCAGCAGCCTTATCATTTCACTTCATTCAAGAATAGAAAGACCATCATTTTACAGAGTTGGCAGCTCTTCTGCTTCAGAGATTGTGTAATTTAGTTGGCTACTCTAATAGTGTTATATTTCATGTACGCTGAATACACCCTTTATGCTTGTGTTACTCCTTAGAGAACTCACAGACAAAATAAAGTAGTTTATTGCATAAGAGATGGCAATTGCATTGACCATTAACCTCAATAACTTGCAAAGGCTATAGAGAAGCTTATAAAACACTTTGTAGTCAAGTTTAAAGTGGTACAAGATGTTTGCTCAAGCTGAAGCACTGATAGATAAAGCAAAGCCTTATATTCTCTCTCCTAGTGAGCAGATCTATCATTTCAAACTCAAGTGTATTCTGTATGTGTGTATAGGAAAGGGAAAATTTGTCTAGAGTTACCTGTGGGATTTTGACTTACACATTCAACTTCAGTGTATGTAGGCAACATTTATTCATACAACACAATATTGCATCAGACTTTCAGAGTTCTAATTAAGATGCAACTAAATTTTATACAAATAATAAATTCCCTCTGCTAAGTCCTAATACAATTGTATTAAAAATGCACAGATACGTGCATTCTTTTTGTAACTGGGAAATCAGATAATCGTCACCACATAGATATATTTTTTATAATTATTCAGTGTAAAATAAGAAACCATTTGTCTATAATTTTCTGTAGACCGCTAATACCCATTTAATTTCTGCTTTGCAAGCAAAGGCACATATTATGTTTCAATTGCTTCATAAGAAAAAATAATTGAAATTATAATTTTTTTAATTATACCATTTTCTGAATACAGTACATGCGGATATTAACCTAGTGTTTACTTTAGAACTATGTTAAAATAGCTTTAAAGCAAAACCTAAATAAGACTGCAAACAATGATTAAAAAAATAAATCATTAGGGAAAAAAAGTAGATTTATAAGAAATAGGTGGTTTATAGGTGAAGTCTGTTAACTAAAAGAAAACAAGAAACCATACACTGTCTTTTTTAGTTAATGGATCAGGTTATGTTCAAAGAAATAGGAATTGAGTAACCTGATAGTCTCTTTGCCAACATTTGGATTCCATTATGTTCAAAAGGCATAGAACCTGTATTTAATAGAAAATTTATAGTACATTTTAGAAGAAAATTTTGAATTTGGCAATGAGCAAAATATAAAAAAGGCACAGAAAAGGGAAATAAATAAATACATAAATAAATATCTTTCATACTCTCTTAACATATGTCTCAAATCTACATCACTGCAAAAAAAAAAAAAATCTGAATAAAATGTGACATATAGCAAAAGAGGGAGCAAGACACCAGAATGAAAAAGTAAGGTTATAGCTGCCTTAAGGACATTTTAATTTAAAAAGAGCCTTGGTTTTTCAAGCTGCTTTTAAGAAAAAAAGCCTTGGTTTTTCAAGGGTGCTTTGTGAATAAAGGACAAGACTTTGAAACCAACAAAAGTTTCAAGTTTGGAATTCAGAACTCTGCATGAAGTTAATTTGCTCAAAGGCTCTATCATAGATGAATGGGTGGACTATAAGATCTACTCAATTATCAAAAAGATGGACTGTATAATCCTTATCAGAAAGCAGATGACAAAAAAAAAAAATTGCTCCAGCCTTGTCCCCATATAGGAAAAAAAAAAGCAGTTCCCATGACATATAATCTGCTTTTATGTGGCTTTGAAGATTTAATGTGTACTATCAGTATTGCAGAGGGGAATCCCAAGAAAAGAAATAATTCAATGTATATTAATATCCATTGAAAGGTAAGCTCCATGATGACAAGATTTTTTGATGTTGTGGTTATTGATATTTATTGGTATATTTCCACAATATAAAACAGTCTCTGCCATGTGGCAGGCACTCAATAAATATTTGATGAATAAATGAATGAACTTAGCTAGAAGTTATGAAGGCAGAGACTGGAAAACTGAACATATTTTTAGAAGAACACAGTCTCAACAAAACCTCTTATGATTCTTCCAGAGAAAGCACTAAGAAATATGCTTAAATCTAAAAATTCAAACAGGGGTACCTGGGTGGCTCTGTCGGTTAAGCGTCTGCCTTTTGCTCAGGGCATGGTCCCGGGGTCCTGAGATCAAGTCCTGCACATCGGGCTCCTTGCAGGGAGCCTGCTTCTCCCTTTGCCTGTGTCTCTGTCTCTCTGTGTGTCTCTCATGAATAAATAGATAAAATCTTTTAAAATAAAGAAATAAAAATAAAATTTCAAACAAACAAAGATAATTTTCTAGTATTCAGGATTAAATTTTTAAAAAGTTGAATAATAGAATTATTATATAACAAAATAAGCATGGTTAAAATGTTTAAAATTATGAAAGATGTGTTTAACATCTAAGAAAAATATCTAAACAAAAGAACATTTAGAAACACATTCTAGAAACTAAAAAAAGTATAGTACTTGCAATCAAAACTAGAAAAAACTTATGTAATTATCATTTGGAACAATACTCTTGCCAAGAACAAGGAGGTAAACTTGACAAAAGACTGAAAACTTGTCAGGAGGAAGGGACCATAGATCTCACAAATCAGTGAAAAATTAAAGGCCAACTTCAGTTCAAGATCAGACACATGCAAACAGTTTGGAAGTCATCACTCCCACTCCTGCAAGAAAAAGTTGAAACGTTGAAAATCAACAATTTTCCTGGGTCCATTATGTTATAGCACTCTCAGGGCCAATCACCATCCTTGAAATCTCTAGAAGACAGCAAATCAAGAGTAGTAGTAGAGATTGCTTACCTGCAGCAGAAGCCACTAAAGCTGTAAACTGTTAGGAAATTAAATGGTAATTGGAAAGAGTGCTAGAGGCTGAGTGTGTGCTAGCATGAAATTGAGAACTCGTGGAGGCCTTAATTTTGGGGAGGGGGTGACAAATCTCCCAGGTTCTACTTCTAGGAAATGACCATATTCTCATGGTGAACAGTAGACAAAGATCCCTTTTTAGTGCTGGCAGGAAAAGGGGAAGAGTAACTATTGTGAACTATGCTTGAGTATCTCAGAAAGAAGAAGAAGAAGAAGAAGAAGAAGAAGAAGAAGAAGAAGAAGAAGAAGAACAAGAAGAACAAGAAGAAGAACAAGAACAAGAAGAACAAGAACAAGAAGAACAACAAGAAGAACAACAAGAAGAAGAAGAACAAGAAAAAGAAGAACAAGAACAAGAACAAGAAGAACAAGAACAAGAAGAACAACAAGAAGAACGAGAACAAGAAGAACGAGAAAAAGAAGAACAAGAAGAATAAGAACAACAAAAGAAGAACAACAACAAGAAGAACAAGAAGAATAAGAACAACAAGAAGAACAAGAAGAATAAGAACAACAACAAGAACAACAAGAACAAGAACAAGAACAACAAGAACAAGAACAAGAACAAGAACAAGAACAAGAACAAGAACAAGAACAAGAACAAGAACAAGAACAAGAACAAGAAGCAGCAGCCCATTTTCCATAGTAAGAGACCTTAGTAGAGCCAGTTCCCATCTGGGGAAGGCAAATTTCTCCTACTCTTACTCCCCTTGGATGTTCCATCTCACCTAGCGAGGGGAGGGGGAAGCTATAAAACACTCCTGAGACACAGCCCAGCCACACAGCTCCTCTAAAACAGTGAGATGTACTCAGAAGGTTAAATGCTTCCCTTTGCACACAGTTTTCCACCACTAGCAGGACTCTAGCAATAAAAACGAATTGCAGGTGAAAGAGCTGCAAGACACAGCCTCCCTGAGTAGGGGGATGTGGAAGGCCAAAATGTCCGATAGGGAAAATGTGACAATAACCCAAGAAATTTTTAAACTTGTTGTTTTTAGAGCTACAGTGACCACTAAACGTTACTCCACTTCCTAACCCGATTGACATGGATCCTCATAGTAGAGGCCTATGTACCTCATTTCCCAGTACTACCCAGTACATCACATCCAGCTTTCAGCCATAACAAACACACAGACAAACCTATGGTGAATTCTAAAAGCCGAGGAAACACACACACCCACACAGCCTCAGGAGATAAAGCAAGCTTTAAAACCAGGTACAAAACAAAACAAAACAAAACAAACAAAAAAATGTACAGGAAATTCAAAGTTACTGTGGTTAGTACATTAAGGGTTTTGATGGGGGAAAAAATCAGCATGCAAGGACTCCCTGATAATGTAAGCAGGGAGATAGAAACTCTAAGAAAGGCTCTGAGCCATCATAACAGAGATGAAGAATGCTGTGTCCGAATGTACTCGTTTTCCCAAGTATCATAACAAACTGCTAAAAACATGGCTGCTTAAAATAGAGGTTTACTCTGTTACAGTTCAGGAGGCCAGATGTCCCCCTACACAAGATCAAGGTTCAAGAGAGTTGGTTCCTTTTTGGAGATTGAGGAAGAAACTATCTTATGCCTCCCTCCTAAGTTTTAGAAGTTGTTAGAAATCCTTAGTACCTCTTAGCTTGTATGCATCTCTCTCCAATCTTTGCCTCAATCTTCAATCTTTTTTTTAGTTTTATTTATTCATTCATTCATTCATTCATTCATTTATTCAAGACAGAGAAAGGCAAAGACACAGACAGAGGAAGAAGCAGGCTCTGTGCAGGGAACCCAATGTGGGACTCGATCCCAGGACCCCGGGATCATATCCTGAGCCAAAGGCAGATGCTCAACCACTGAGCCACCCAGTCGTCTCTCATGACAGAGTTTTATTTATTCACTGTGTGTTCCTGTGTGCCTTTTTCTCTCTCTTCTAAGGACATTTTTATTGGATTTAGGGCCCACCCATATCCAATATGATCTCATCTCCATCCTGTCTGCAAAAGACACTTCCATATAAGATCATATTCTGAGGTTCCAGTTTGAAATGATAAGAATTACATTGGACTTCTCTTCCAAAATCATAGCAAGCAAAATGTGAATGTAATGAAACACTTAAAGTGTTAGAAGAGTGTTAGAAAGAAGTGTTAGTGTTAGAAATCTTCAATAAATGACACTATATTCACCAACATCATCTTTCAAAAGTGAAGTTTTCTAGATAAGCAAAAACTGGGAATTTAGTGTAAGTAGACCTATTGTACAAGAAATGTTAAGTTCTTCAAGGAGAAAAAATAGTAATATAGATAAGTAACTAGAGAAAGCAAAATAGCTGGAGTATCTCTTTATATTTGGAGATTAAACAATACACTTCTAAATAGCACATGAATTAATTCTGAAGGGAAACTAAAAAAATAACTTCAACTAAGTGAAAATGAAAATATAATTTATCAAAACTTGTGGGATTCGATGACAGGCATGCTTGGAGGGAAATTTAGGCCATTAAATAAATATATAATACCATATATATTATATAAATAATTACATAAATTACATAAATAATCATATAAAAAGGAAAATTAAGGAAGAAAGAAAGAAAAGAAAAAAATAAAAATATAATAAATCAGTGAAATTGTAAACAGGAAAACAAAAGAGAAAAAAATGAAATCCAAAACAGGTTCTTTGAAAAGATAGAATATATTGATAAATCTCCAAGTGGGAAAACTAAGGAAATAAGAGACAATACAAATAACTATTATTAGAAATGAAAAAGATCTTTTCACTACTGATATCATGGGCATTAAAAATAATATAAAAATACTATGAATAATTATATCCCCACAAAGTCGAAATCTAAATCTAAATGGACCAGTTTCTTGAAAGACACTATCAAAACTCAAACAAGGAGAAATAGAACATCCAAATAAGCTTATGTGTATTAAAGTGATTGATTTAATAATTAGTAAATTAAAAAAAATTACCAGGCCCAGATATTTTCACTAGACAATTATTTCAATTTTTTTAAGAAAAACAATTTCAATTATCCACAATTTTTTTTTCATATACTTCCTAACTTACTCTGAGGCCACCTTAACCCTAACATCAAAAATAGATACAAACATTACAAGGATATAAGGATCACAATTTTCCATAAAGATTGAAGCAAAATTCTCAACAAATACTAGTAAATCAAGCCAAAAATGTATAAAAAGAGATATTTGCCATGAACATGTTCTTTTTTTTAATCTTTGCAAAACTGGTTCAACATTCTAAAATCAATGAATATAATCAGTTACATCAGCAGGCTACAGAAAAAAATTCACATGATCTATTGATTCATTTATTAAGCTTCTGGCAAATGTCAACACTCATTTATGTAAGAAATATTAGCGAGCTGGGACTAGGGAGGATTTCCTACTTGATAAGGAGCATGTGTAAGAAACCTCCACCTAGCATCAGAATTAACCATGAGAAAAGGAACACTTTCCCCCAAGACCAAAAATAAGGCAAAGATTTTTCCTTTTTACCACTTTTCTTCAACATCTTGCTGGGAGTCCTAAGTAGTCCAGTAAGACAAAAAGTGGAAATAGAATAAACTTCAGGAAGAAAAAAATAAAAGTGTCTTTGTTTGGAGGTGACATGATTGTCTGTTTTGAAAAGCCCAGGAATCTACAAAAGAATTGCTTGTACTAATAACTGTATAATCAAAGTCTCTGGACAAAAAAAATATTACACAAAATTAACTGCTTTCCTGTATGTCAGCAGTGAGCAATTTAAATTTGAGAATTTAAAGGTACCAAAAAGTTAAGTATCAGTCAAACTATGCATGCAGAAGTCAAAATAAATCTGGTGAAAGAAGTACAAAGTTCTGATAATTGCAATGATATTTGTATTCATTGATTTGGAAAGTCAAATGTGTTAAGATGTCAGTTCTTCCAAATTTTATCAATGGACAAATTCCACTCTAAAACCCAGCGAGCTATTTTGTAGGTGTTGACAAAGTGATGGTAAAGTTGATACGCAAAGACAAAATACCTAAAATAGCCAACATATGTGGGAAAGAACAGCAGAGTTTAAAGGTCACGCTGCTTGATTTCAAGACTTACTACAAAGCTACAGTACTCAAGGCAGTGGTAATGGTGAAATAATTGACTCGTAGATCCAAGGAACACAAAATCCTTCCATGTAGACTCCCATCTTTATGGTCAACTGATCTTTGTCAAAGGAGCAAAGGTGACAAAATAGAGAAAGAATAGTCTTTCGTTTGTTAGAATAATTAGATATCCGTATGCAAAAAATATGAACTTAGGTGCATGCCTTACCAAAATTAACTCTAATTGCACCATGGGCCTAAATGTAAAACACAAAACTATCAATTTCCAGAAGGGAACATATGAGGAAACATCTATAATCTTAAATTGGGTTTGGTGATGAGTTTTTTAAACAAGCAAAATTGATGAAGGAAAAAAAAATGACGTTTCTTTTTATTCAAATTAAAAACTGGCATAAAAAGGCGCTAAGATAATCAAAAGACATGACTAGGAGAAAATATTTGCAAAGTATATATCTGATAAAGCACTTCTGTCCAAAAGTTCAAGGATTTCTTAAAACAGACCAACAAATGAACATAAAACAAAACAAGGCAATAATCTTATATAAATGTGTCTCTGCCTCTCTCTGTGTGTCTCTCATGATTAAATAACTTTTTTAGGGATCCCTGGGTGGTGCAGCGGTTTGGCGCCTGCCTTTGGCCCAGGGCGCGATCTTGGAGACCCGGGATCGAATCCCACGTCGGGCTCCCGGTGCATGGAGCCTGCTTCTCCCTCTGCCTGCGTCTCTGCCTCTCTCTCTCTCTCTCTCTCTCTCTCTCTGTGACTATCATAAATAAATTTAAAATAGTTAAAAAAATAAATAATTTTTTTAAAGTTGCAAATTAAAACAACAATAAGTAGATACTTGTTAAAATAGCTAAATTTTTAAAAAATGACAATACCAATTGCAAGTAAGGATACAGAGCAACAGCATTTCTCTTCTCAAATTCTGTTTTCCTCATGGATTAATTTTCAACATGTTTTTCAGTAAATGCACTAATAAATATTGTAAATAGTGTGAGAGACTAAATATTAAATGTTTATGTTCATAAACAAAAATTACTGGAGGAGAAAGAAAGATGATCATCAGCCTACTATATTTAGCTCTGTAAGAACTTGCATCCTTTTCTTATTTAAACTGAAGGTCATGAGGCCCTCACTGCAAGAAGACATCTAAGAGTCCAATCCTTTCCCATTTATGTCATGGGAAAATTCTTTAGAATTCCTTAAACTATTTCTAATATTCAACAAAGGGATAACTTTGGTAATTAGGTTTATTTTCCTTTAAGTTTAAGGAAAATCACACTGCAACTTCATATCTTATAGCAATTTTATGCAAATTGTAAGGTTAGTAATAATATAAATTTTACTTTTTTCTACTGAAGTTAATCTTTTGAAATACCTCAATTATCTAAAGCTTAAGATAAATTTCTTTTGATACTCATACCCGATTTTAAACCAATGTAATTTAAGTATAATAAGGGAAATAAAAATCAGTGTTTTAATCTATTTGTTGAGTAATAACTCAGTGCCGACGAGAGCTATTTTATATGATTTTATATATATATATATATATATATATATATATATATATATATATATATATAACAAGTTAGTTTGAAGCTATTAGTGTGGCTTAAGGGACTCTTGAATAGGGATGCGTTGTAGATTGGCATTTCCACAACTGTTAGGTCTAAAAATGCTAAATGATAATTCTCTCCATAACAAATTCTTAGAGAATATTTTCTTCTACATGGTATATTTTTCTCTGAAATCTCGGAAAATGAACCATTCTTGGTAATTGGGTTTAAAATGGCTTAAGGTGAAATACAATTTGTGTTCACTTAACAAAAAGAACACTCTTCCCCACAGTTTAAACTGGTATGTTCTCAGATTAACACAATTTAAAATGGTGCATTCTCAATAAATGTATGCCCAGGCATTGAGTATGTGGGTGCAAATGAGATGTGACTAGGTAATTGCTTCGAAAACTGAAACCCAATTGTGAGCCAATTTTCTTCTTACATGCTCCAGAATGTTCATTTATTTTTACACAGTGGATTGGCATTGAGGTCTTCCACCATAGAGATATAAGGGAGCTCCTTCAGCCTCGTGAATACATCTATCATTTCCAGTCTGAAAGTATTTTCCCCATTCTTCGCTTGACCAATGTCTACTGATTACTCAGGTTTAATATGGACATGGCTTCTCAAGGAAGCCTTCTTCTGACCTGAATATGAACTTAGCTCACTTAGCTCACGCTCTCATACACCCATCCATGACACAAACCATAATTTTGTTACTATTATTCGTTTATTCCACTAAATCCTTCCCCATTTTGTACCTGGTATACTGTGTGATACATAGTCAAGTGCACAATAAAGACCTAATAGAGAAATTAATGTAAATGGCCATTTGTAAAGTAGAGCAGCTGTATCATAAATAACTGAAATTACTGTAGAGAAATGAGAAAAAAAGAACCCGTATTTTGTTCCGATCGAGCCTGTTAACTATAGACCGTCTTTAAATATTTTTGCAGTCTAGTCTCTATGGAAATTTGGGGAGTCCTCAGTAATATTTTCCTGAGTATTACAAAATTGCAAAGAAAGTCTAAAAGCTTACACTTTCTTGTCCCCAAATTAATCATTGTGAACAAAAACTCTACATGAAAACAATGCACATTATCCTTACACACTGATACATCATCCCCAAGGTCACCAGCAGCCCAGTATCTCAGTTTGCCATTCTTAATATATTTAAAAGATAAAATAAATAAGCGGTTAAATTTGGAATAGTAAATGTGGCCACAGGAGAAATGACATTTATTGAGGGAGAATAAAATACCTGTATCTAAAGTAGTTGGGTAAATTTTATAATGTAATGAAAACGTGCATGTTCATAATGTTAGAACATTCTAAGTTATCAAAAATCTGTGCCATGTGTCTCTGTATAACCTTAAAACAGTGGCATGGAGTCATGCATTTTATAAATTATTAATCAAGATCATTTAAACAATAAAAGATTCTAAAACACCTGTTAAAAAATACCCTCTACATGATAGAACTGTCCAGTATCTTAACGGTGGTAGAAGTCACATGAATCTACACATGTGCTAAAGTCACGTAGAGCTAAGTACACATGTGTATTTTGCATGCAAAATGGGTGCAATCTGAGGTAAGGTCAATTTCCTGGTGTAGTTGCTACAAAAAAACATCATCTTTGACTGAAGGTACACAAGATTCCTCTGCATTACCTCTTGCCACTGCATTTGAATCTATAATTATCTCAAAATTGAAGTTAAAAAAAATCCCCCAAGTGCACTAGAAATTTATTGAGGACATGAACTCAGTCCTAGTCACCACTGTATCCTAACTTCTAACAGAGTGCCCTATGCTCTGCAGCCAATAAATGAATTGTTGTTTAATAAATACATGAATTCTGATGGCATAAGCATATGTGAAAGGGGAAGCTTCAACACTGGAAATATAATCCTGTAGACTACTTCATTCCCTATGAATGACTAATGACTATTCAAATTTCATATTAGTTGATTCAGCAATTCGAAATTATTAGAATTAAATATAACATAATAGCTCTAGTCTTTGAAACAAAACATATTTCTCACTCATTTTGATTAATATTTATTTTCTTTTTAAAAAAGTGCAATAGAAAGCAGCATTTTCTGTACCTTAAAATTCTCAGGTTGAATAACTTTATACCTATTTGTCTCTTTATATATCTGTATATCCATTCTTATATTAAAAAAGATTTAAAGCTACCACCACTACCGATAAAAAACTTCAAGATGACTAGGATGTTTTTGTACAATTTAACATACACTGTCACATTTTGTGAGAATAGAGCTCATATTTCAGTGGCGGGAGGATGTATTTGTAAAGACGTCATGCACATCAAAATAAGAAGCCCTTAGCTATCTTTCTGTTACTTTTTATTATCAGTTATCATTATCATTATTAAATTTTATTGTATAAAAACTACCCTCAAGTTGTTGCACTAATTATTTTTCTATATCTGCAGAATGATTCTCTTATCTTATGTATTGTTCAAAATATTAATAAGCACTGACATCAAGCATCAATTTTCTAGATCTTAGTATCAAAAATGAGATCATGTTCCCTGGTATGAATCTTTTCTTCTGTGAATGTTTTATCTCTTTAAAACAAAGATTATCTAAATTCATCCAATGTTCTAATTTCATGTAAATAATCATAATGGTACTACATTTCTAAGAACCATTTTTCAAAGTTTTATTTCTTCCAAGGTCCTTCATATAAAAGTTATATAAACTCTACACAGAATTAAAACCATAAAGAAACATGTAAAACTGCTAACTAGATCCCTGTTTATATATCATATCCCCACCATGAGCATTGCTGTATCATGTTATCTCTTTATTTCTAATAATTTGTTTACTTTTATGTATTGATGTTGCTCAATTTATTTTACTTTTTAAAAGATTTTATTTATTTATTCATGACAGACACAGAGAGAGAGAGGCAGAGACACAGGCAGAGGGAGAAATTCCTTGTGGGGGGCCCAATGTGGGACTCGATCCCAGGACCCCGGGATCATACCTGAGCTGAAGGCAAGACGCTCAAACACTGAGCCACCCAGGTGTCCCAATGTTGCTCAATTTAAAAATTAGATAATTCTTCAAAAATATAAATGTTGGATAATATTATGAAACATTAATAATAAATATTTGTGTTATTATATAAAAGGAACATTAGTAGGTTCTTAAAAATAAAATTTTATGTTTTTCAAAGAGAGTCAGAAGAAAACAATACCAAATGTGTTTCAAATTTTCTATAGGATTAAAATGAGGTGGTAATGTGCTCTGGAAAACAGTGTGGAAGTTCCTCAGAAAGTTAAAATGGAACTTCCCTATAATCCAGCAATTACAATATTAGTTACCCAAAGGATAAAACAATATGGATTTGAAGGAATACATGCACCCCAATGTTTACAGCAGCATTGTCTACAATAGTCAAATTATGAAAGAGTTCAAATGTTCATCAACTGATGAATGGGTTTAGAAATTATGGTATATATGTCAATGGAATATTACTGAGCTACAAAAAAAGAATGAAATCTTGCCAGTTGCTGTGATGTGGATGGAGCTGGAGAGTATTTTGCTGAGTGAAATCAGTCAGAGAGAGGTCAATACCATATGATTTCACTCATATGTGGAATTTAAGAAACAAACAGATGAACCTGGGGGAGAGGGTGGTGGAAATGAGAGGCAAACCAAGAAACATTTTAAATAAAGAGAACAAACTAAGGGTTGCTAGAGGACAGGTGGACAGGGGGATGGGTGAGATAGGTGATGGGATTAAGGGGTACACTTGCTGTGATGAATTATTGTATACAAGTGATAAATCAATAAATTCTGTACCTGAAAATAATGTGGCACCATATGTTAGCTAGCTGGAATTCAAATAAAAACTTGTGGAAAAAAATAAAATGAGGGGGAATATTCTATGTAATGGGCTAAAGGCATAAAAATTTTGGTAATTTCATCAACAGAAAAATATACATAATATTTGTATACTATATAATGCATATTTACATATGTAATTCACATTTATATACTGTTTTACATATTTAAATATTCATTATATAAGATATATATATAATTATTAAAATAATAGACTATATGAATATGTATACACATACAGAATGAGAATTGACTTCTTGCAAACACACATCAGACTTCAAAAATTTAAATTTTAACTTATTAATAGTTTTAAAATTCTGCTTAAAATCAGGATTCTATTAGAGTTTAGATATTTAAATTATAAAGTCAATAAAAAATCATTGATATTGCAAATATTGTTGGCACTGGTGGATACTCTTAGTAAAATTCACATATTTAACTCAGATAAGAACATTTATATTTTCTTCTTCAAATGCCATGCTATGTCACACATACACATACTTATACAAGTAGAAGCTGCAGCCCATTGTGAATGGTAGTTATAAGTATCTCAATAAGATTATGTGTGGTCCCCCTTATTACTGATAAACACCTTTATTGGAAGTGAAGGTGATATAAAGGAGATGAATCTTTGATTATAGCTGATAGTGGAAGACAAATTGTATTTAGATTATGGAACAATAGATACTCTAGTTAACATAAAGACTATAAAAAAATTACTTAAAAACCAAAGTGAAAAAAAAAAAAAACAATGATTCATTTGACAAGGCCAACAGCTGTATTACTTTGATAAGGACTAAAAAAGGGAAATCACAACACAGTCATCTTGCTGTTTTTGCCTTGATATTCCAAATGGAGAAATTAATTTTGTGCCAATAGGCACTGCAGAAACCTTACTCAGTTTCTCTGCCAATATGACAATTTGCATAGCATTACCCACAATGCCTCACATTGTGATTTTGCTTTGAAAACAGATTTAATTGAGCCTTGCTGAGCTGCATTAATGTGTCTGTTTAAATTGAGCAAACCTAATTATCTCACATGAAAGTTATGCCACCTCTGGTGCGACAAAGCTAATGCAATTAAAGTCAGCCAGATGTATTAATTGAGTATTGTAAACATGCAGTCTCTCTGGTAAAGAACAGTTCATTATACACCAGGAACTGGACAGTGTGTAACATATCCACACCAACTACAATTCACCTTTCTAATGCAAAATAATCTTTGATATAAAGGCCCATAAAACCCAGAGTCAGAGTGCCACCGTATGTCTTAGTGGTGAACATCCACATAGATTTAAAATGCTCTAGCTCATACACGTCGATCCTATACTTGGAAAATCCATTTTTCTGAAGCATTCATAATATATATACTTTAGTTTTTCATATTCTCTTTAAAAAACATCAAATCAGAAAGATCATCATTCCTTATTTCTTGGATCCACATGTTAGGAGCTTAGAAGTTTCTACTCCATAATAACAAGTAAAAAAGCTAAACAGAAGGGGAAGTCAATAACTTTTCCAAGATCTGTAAGGGAGGGAAGGACACAGGGTAACTGTTGCCTCCAAATTAGAGAGAGAGAGACAGGTGAATATGAGATTTTGGTGTCTAGAACTGAAGCTCACAAATGGAAACCACTTCAGGAAGGAGTATTGGAATAGAAAAGCCTTAACTGTAATCAATTAATTACTGGAAGCACAGTATGGGCAAATCTAAGAATTAAAAATTCTAGAGGTACCCAGTCAAAGAGGGGCTTCCACAATTTTGTGAAATTTACCCCAAGGAAGCCAAACAGGTTCTCAAGGTAAATATCTGGAGGAAAAAAATCCCCTTCTATTTCTGGTAGGGTAAGGAGAAAGGGTGCATTTGAAATATACCAGTGTACTCTGTTCTTCTTACCAAGAGAAGTTCTCAGGAGAAACTAGTTAACCTGAGCCTAACCTACTTACTGGGGTCTGATTCAGAGCCTAATTCACCTTAAGGAAGGGAAATACCCAACTCCAGCCCACTCTAACCATCCTGTCCCATATTAGGGGGTAGAAAAAAATCTGAAAAACATTTGTGAAATTCATAGTCCAGAGGCATAGACTCAGTATAAGACAGAGATATAATCATAAGACTATAGAACAATTCCCTTCCCCCAGAAGCTCACCTCCACATTAAAACCTATTTGTTCTTCCTTTTGCTTGGTATATCTTATCCAACTATCAAGAGAAAATTAGTAAGAATACCACCAAAAGCTAAAAGCACAATTTGATGAGACAAATCAAGTATCAAAATCAGGCATAGCAAGTATATTGGAATTATTAGACTGGGAATTTAAAATGACTATGATTAATATGATAAGGGATATCATAGTTATTAATATGATAACTAATGAATAAAGTAAATGGTACACAAGAAGAAATGGCCTACATAAGCACAGAGATATATATACTAAGAAAAACCAAAAATAAATTCAAGTTATCAAAAACACTGTAATCAAAAAGAAGAATACATTTAATAGACTTTTTAATGAACTGGACATACCCAAGGGAAAAAAAAAAAAACTATGAGCTTGAGTATATGTCGATAGTAACTTCCAAAATCAAAAAGCAGAGATCAAAGAAAAACACACACACTCTCCAAAAAAAGGGGGGGTATCCAAGGACTGTGGCACAACTGTAATCAATCAATGTATACATACAAAAATATAGTGTACGTATAAGGAGAATACTCAAAAGAGAAGGGGAAAAAGAGAAACAGAAGAAATACTTAAAACAAGAAGAAATTTTTCCTTCCAAATTGGTGTCAGACACCAAAATCCAGGAAGCTCAGATACTTTAAGCAGAATAAATGCCAACAAATTATTCGTAGGCATGTCATTCGTAGGCATGTCATTCATAGGCATATACACCTAACTACAGGAAGTCAATGATAAAGAAAAAGTACTGAAAGAAGTCAAAGGAGGAAAAAAAAAAACACATTTTATAGAGAAATACAGATAAAATTACACCAGACTTCTCCTTAGAAATTATGCAAGCAAGAAGAGAATGGATCAAAATATTTAATGTGCTAAGAGAAAACAAAACAAAAACACCTAGAACGGCAAAATTATCCTTAAAAAGTGAAAGAGAAATCAAGGACATTCAACTTAATGGCACCATAAATCAACTGGACATCACTGACTTTCATAGACTACTTCATCCAACAACAGCAGAACACATTCTTAAGTGGAATTTGTCTTCCACTATCGGCCATAATCAAAGATTCGTCTTCTTTATATTGCCTTCATTTCCAATAAGGATGTTTATCAGTAAGCAAGGGGGACCACATTCTGGGTTATAAAACACGTCTTCACAAATTTCAAAGAATAGGTCATACAATATCTTCTCTCAGATCCCAATGGGATTAAAGTAGAAATCAGTAACAGAAAGGTAACTGAGAAATTCCAAAATACATGAAGATTAGACAACACACTTCCAAATGACACATGGATCAAAGAAGAAATATCAAGAGATGTCGTAAAGTATTTTGAACTAAATTAAAATGAAAACACAACTTCTCGGAATTTATGGGGTGTTGTGAAAACAGGGCTTAGAGGGGAATTTGTAGCATTGAAGACAAATATTAGAAAGGAAAAGAGATCTAAGATTACTAATCTAAGTTTCTACCTTGGGAAACTAGAAAAACAAAAGTAAGCTAAATGTAAAATAAACAGAAAAAAATAAGAATTACAGAAGAAATAAAAAAATTGAAAACAGGAAATCAATAAAGAATATCAATGAAACAAAAAGGTGTTTTCCCCAAAATATCAATAATGTCAATAAACCTCTATCTAAGCAAATTACGAAAAAGAAACAATACAAGTTGCCAATATCAGAAATAAGAGAGGATCATCACTACGTATTCAATGGACATTAAAAGGCTAACAAAGAAATTCTATGAGCAATTCTGATAACCTAGATGAAATGGAACAAGTACTTGAAAGATAAAATCGTCAAAACGCACGCAAGAAGAAATAAGCTTTCTGAACATACCCATATCTTTTCATAAATTGAATCAAAATTGATAATATTTGCAAAAAAAAAGTACCAGGCCAAGATAGTTTTGCTATAACTGCCAAACATTTAAGGCCAAACATTTAAGGGCAAAATTAAACCAGTTTGCTACCAAGTTTCTCAGAGGATAGAAGCAGAAGGATACTTGCTAACTCATAATGAGACCAGACAAAGACATTGCAAGAAAACAAACATAAAAAGTACAGACTGATATTTTTTGTGTAGATGGATGCAGAAATATTCAACAAAATATCAGCAAATCAAATCAAGCAATGTGTAGAAATAATTATACACCATAGCCAAGTGGGATTTATCTCAAGTATGAAAGGCTGATTTAACATTCAGAAATCAATTAACGTAATCCATCACATCATCAAGCTAAGAAAGAAAAGCACCTGGGTGGTGTGTGAGAAGTGAGGGAATGTAACTATGTGAATAAATGAGAAGTTGTCAAGGACCGCTTGGTTTTCACACAGGTGTTTGTTGGTCAATTTTTACAACAGGTCCTAGAAAATAACTGCACGAATGGAGGTCAAACTACTAACAACCGTTGATAGCAAATGCTGGAAATTCATGACTACAATTTATTTCTTTTTCATATATTTTTGTTTCCTGTGTACATCTTAAACTAGATGTGTATAAACTAATTTGTAAAAGTTCAGAAACTTTACAATCATCATACTTAAAAAATAAAGCAAACATCAGCCAGATATTTATCTAATAACTGGAATTATTATTTTGGAAGGAAATTGGAGTGTAGAAAAAAAATGGAAACTTTCCTCTTTACTGAATATATATTGTTTTTAATACAAGAGTAGTTTTATATATACAATGTAAAACTAGAAATGTGACAAAACTATAATAAAGAGGGACACCTGGGGCTCAGTGGTTGAGTGTCTGCCTTCAGCTAAGGGCGTGATCCTGGAGACCTGGGATCAAGTCCCGCTTCGGGCTCCCGACAGGGAACCTGCTTCTCTCTCTGCCTGTGTCTGCCTCTCTCTCATGAATAAATAAATAAAATCTTAAAAAAAAGCTATAATAAAGAAAAAAACCTTAAAGTATGAAGGGAAAAGAATAATATAGATACATCAAATGCTTCCAGAAATGAGGGTAACGTTGCATGCCAAGATTTTAGACCTATTTGCTCTAGGGAAGCCCTGTTTCTGGCAATGTGAACTTTAAAAAGATAGAGATCAACTGCATGACTAAAAATGCCCAATTAACTAAAACCAAATCTTATTGCTTATAAGTATACTTTTTCTTTGTTAAAAAAAAAAAGACAAAACAGAAAATGAGTGAAAAATGATCTTGCCTGCCAGCATCCTTATACAGGGGACTAATTTGTTTTGTGCCAAGACTGGAACTCTTCATTTAAACAAACACCTCATCTAATCTTTAAAGGTCATTGACTTTGAAGAGCTGAAAGTAAATGGATGAAATAACTTTCAGAAACTCCTATGTGAATGTTAAAGTAATTATAGTCACTTTTCTTCATATGTCCCCTCAAGAAAAAAAAAATATGTCAATGTATTGATTATCAGGTACTATATATACATATATAGGTTTCAAAATAAGTGGATATATCTTCTGATCAATAGTTGAGGTAATTAATCTATAAACCAGATATAGTTGTATCAGGTCTACACAAAATAATCAATTTTGTCTTAGAAATAATATCATGCAGTCTTCTATGTGGACAGTAATTACACAAGGCCATTTGGCTACTCAATCTATTCTCAATAAGAATAAAAACCACAGTACTTACAAGTAAAGGTTACTTGTCGTTCTCTATTCTACAAAAAAAATTAGTTCCAAGTAGTACGTGGTTGCTTCTGACGGGTCTGTTTCAAAGTGGAATGTCCAATTGTCTTTGTGAACTTATCATGGTTTTTAAATTTTCCATTTCCAATGTGTCTCATGCATGCTTTTGCACCTCGAGCTCTTTGCTTAGTTGGAAAACATTGATATACTAAGTTATGTAGATATTCCAACGATTGAGGCATTTCCTGTCAGACACTTGGTTATTTTCCTTGGAATGGCAGGCTGTCATTGTCCACTTTAGGGAAAATGCCTGCCGAGGACCCAGTCTGAATAACCATGGTTTGTCTGTCAATCTTTCTTTCTGTTAAAACGGTGCCCCATGGAGACAGCAGCTAGTCCAACGCGACTCAGAAAATTGTATGTGTGTTTTTCCATCAAGATGAATATGGGATGAGCACTGGGTGTTATTCTATATGTTGGCAAATTGAACACCAATAAAAAATAAATTTATAAAAAAAAAGACAAATATGGTAGAGTCATGGGCTGCATGGGGGCTTTGTGCATCTTGTTGCACAGAATATTAAATACATAGTATAAGGAATGAGTTTTTTTTAAAAAAGGTTTTATTCATTTATTGGAGAGAGAATGAGAACCCGAGAGAGAGCATGAGCAGGCGAGAGGCCCAAGGGAAGGGGAGCAGCAGACTGCTGAGCAGGGAGGCTGACTAGCCTCCAGCCCAGGGCCAAGGGGTCATGGCCTGAGCCAAAGACCTCAGTCAAAGATACACCCACTGAGCACCCAGACGCCCCATAAGGCACCCAAGTCAATAAAAATCAGTACTTTTAATGCTTCAGCAAGAACATTTCAAAAGTAAAGCCAGTTTTTTTTTTTTTTTTTTTTTTTTTTTTTTTTTTTTGCTTTAATGTGTGAAATGGCAGTGAAAATGAGGGCAACTAGTACCAGTATCACCAGGTGGAGTCCTGCTAAAAAGCCAGTGTTTTTACCCACGATTGCTTTGGCCACATCAGAGGCAAATATCAAGCTGGAGGAAGCAAAGTAAATAACATTTTATTGAAACCTCATGAACCTCTTGAAAGGAGCTCAGAGAACGCAAAGGTTCTACAAATCCTTTGGAGAGACCACTTCAGTCAAAGAGGGCAGCCGCAGTGAAACTCTAGACACTTGTTGCCTTGGTGTAACGCAGGAAAACAGGGCCAGATATTCAGATCCAGATCTTTAGAATTGGGATTTTTTTTTTTTTAAATAACAACACTTCTACAATGTTGTTAGCAACTAATTGAACTTACTATGCGTCTTGTCTTGGGTGGCCTGAAGACAAGTAGATGTCTGTAGCCACCAGCAGATACTTAAGTTTACGTAGAGGATGTCATTGGGTTCTTTCCTGTTATCAGTCCCGAAGGTCTCAAGGAGGAGTCCTTTCTTACTCTTTCAAGGATGCGTCCTTGAAACAGCCCTGGCTCTGGGGATGGTGAGAAGAACGTGTATTCCAAGTACAGGGAAGGGGCAAGGAGACTCTGATTCCCCAGAACCAGCCTGTGGAACATCTGGCAGGCATGTCCCCTCCGTGACCTCCTCCAGCAAAATAAAGTGTGGTGTTAGGAAACAGGCTGGCGTATTTGAGAGGAGATTTGAACTGGTACCTATAGCATTTGCATCATCTTCAACAATTTGATAATCCTTTATGCCTTGATGGCTCCATCCATTCAATGGGAAGTGGACCACATTAAAAAGATAGATGATATTTGTTGTTGATATTTGTTGTATTTAATTCTCCTTCCATCCTTAAAAGATTTTCATTATTTTCATCAATTCTCAGATTGGGAGAACGAGGGACAGAGCTTAAATCAGAATTTTTAAGTGGCAACATCAAGACTTGATCTGAAATTTTATCAGCATTTTATTAGAATTTGCCTCTGACTCTATAATGGGAAAGACCAAGAGATGCTGGAAACCATCATAAAGTCTCTTTCCTCCACTGTGTATTTCCCAAGATATGTGTTTCTTAGTTGAATATTTTTTTCTGACTAAACTTAGCAGAGTTTCTCAGGAATTCTCTCTCTTAGATGGAGTCACTGTCCTTGAAATGTGCTCTTTTAGTATGTTTATAAGCACAGCTACCTTTGATCACAAAGACAACTGTATCATGGATGCATTTTCAAAGTGTTCTATTAACATTAATTATTTCATGGAGAGCTTTTGCAGAAACAAAGATGTCTGAGAAATGGCAGTCTCTTTGCTCGAGTGCCTTTATAATCATTTACTGCGTCAAAACAAAGCCTAAACTAAAAATAATTTTCCCTTTTCACATTTTCAACCTTCTATAATCAGAAAATTTGATTACAATATTCAGACATCAGAATGTATGGGGAAAAGAGAGGATTTTTCTACAATGCAATTTGCATTCATCTTCTAGTCAGAGCATATGAAATAGGTGACACTCCTGCACTGTCGCAACTATTTATTTGTTTGTTCGTTACCCTGCTTCAGCAGTTTCCAAATATTTTTCTTTCAAGTTCCTTTTATTTACCCTTTAAAAAATCATTGAAGAAAAAAAAATGAAAAATAAAAAAATAAAAAAATAAAAAAATAAAAAATAAATAAAAATCATTGAAGACACCAAAGAATTTTGGTTTATGTGGATTAGATTATATTTTTATATATTTTCTGTATTAAATATTAAAACAGGAACATGTAAAGGGTTTTTTTTTTATTTGTTAATTGAAGCATACTAACAAAATATATAAGCCCCAAATAACAGAATTTTATGAAAAATACATGTATTTTTTCAGGATATTGTTTTACATTTTCAAAATCATTGTCCTATTTCTTACAAATCTCTTCTAGTATATGGCTTAATAGAGGTCATCAGGATTCCTGTACATTCTCACATCTGCTCCTGTGCTAATCTGTGATGATATGTAGCCTTTGGAAAATCCCATTGTATGCTCATTAAAGAATAAGAATAAAAAAGGCAGATGACATGTTTGTCTTCTTTTAACAGGTTTATTGAGATATAATTTACATATCATAAAGTTCACCTGTTTGAGGTATACAAGTCAATGTTTTGTAGTATATTTACAAAATTATGCAATAATCACTAATATCTTAATTTCAGAACATTTTCAATGACACAAAAAGAAACCCCATCCCCCTTACTTGTCCCTCTCCATTTTCCTCCCCACAGTATCCTGCAACCATTAATTTTAAAATTGTTTATTCAGGATATTTTATACAAATAGTATTATAAGATATGTGGCTTTTTGTCACTGGCTTCTTTCACTTATATCCTAGTTGCGGCCCATCCATTTGTCAGTACTACACTCCTCTTGATTGTCAAATGACAATCCTTTGTGTGGATATACTACATTGCATTTATTCATTAGTTAAAGGATATTGGTTTTTTCCCCTGCTTTTTGGCTATTATGAGTAACTCTGCTATAAATATTAGTATGTAAGAGGGTTTTTTTTTAATTTTTATTTTTCATTTTGCTTACCTAGGAAAATACCTAGGAATTTCTGGGTCATGGTAACTCTCTATATAACACTTTGAGGAACTGCCAAGTTGTTTTCCACAGCTGCTGCTCTATCACACATTCCCGCCACCTATGTGTAAAGGTTAGTTCCACATTCTTACCAACATTTGTTCTTGTCTTTTTTCTTTCCTTTTTCCTTTTTTTTTTAGCCAGCCTAGCATGTGTAATATCTTAGTTTTCATTTACACGTCCTCCATAATGACTAATGATGTTGATCATCTTTTCATATACTTATTACCCATTTGTATGTCCTCAGAGAAATGCATATTTACCCTCTTTGCTCACTTTTTCAGTTGGGTCATCTGTATTTTTATTTTTGACTTGCAAGTTTTTATATATTCCAGATATAAGTCCTTATGATGGTTGATTTTATATGTCAAAGAACCTCGGTCTCCATGCCCAGAATAGTCAAACATTATTCTAGATGATTCCAGAATTTGTTTTATTGGATGAGGTTAATATTTAAATTGATGGACTTTGAATAAAGCAGATTACTTTCCCAAATGTGACTGTATCTCATCCAATCAGATGAAGGCCATATTAGAACAAAGACTGGCCTCCCCTAAGCAAGAAGGAATAAAGGGAATTTTGTCACCAATGCCTTTGGGATTCAAACTGAACTCTTTTCTGAGTCTCCAGCCTGAAAGTCTACCCTGCAGATTTTCAATTTACTAAGACTTCACAATCACATGAGCCAATTCCTTAAAATACATCTTTCTGTCTATATACACATCCTGTTGATTCTGTTTCTCTAGAGAAGCATGACTGCTACCGACCTTTATCAGATCTATGATTTGCAAATATTTTCTGTCTCTGAGTTGTCTTTCCTTTTTTTCAAATAGTGTCCCTTTGAAGCAAAAGTTTTTAAAAGATTTTGTTTCAGTTCAAGTTATGAATCTCCCCTTTATTGTTTTTGCTTTTAGTATCATATCTGAGAAATCATCGTCCAATGTAAGGTCACCCAGATTTACTCTTCTATTTTCAGAGTTTTACAATTTTGGCTCATAGCATTTGTCTATGATCCACATAGAGTTAATCTTTGTGTAAGGTGTGAGGTAGGTTTTCAAGTTTATAATTTTGCATTATCATCCATTTGACTCAGCAACATTTGTTGAACCTAGTATTATTTTGAAAATATATTTGCCCCACAGACTAACAGAAAGGTCCCTAAGCCATTTTTGAGAACTTTGACTAGCTTCCACATTCGCATGTGGTTTTTCAGCCTCATACCAATGAAATATTTATCTTGTATTATCTTAGGTAAGGGAATATAGAATAAAGACCATATTTTTTAAATTTTTATTTATTTATGATAGTCACACACAGAGAGAGAGAGAGGCAGAGACATATGCAGAGGGAGAAGCAGGCTCCATGCACCGGGAGCCCGACGTGGGATTCGATCCCGGGTCTCCAGGATCGCGCCCTGGGCCAAAGGCAGGCGCTAAACTGCTGCGCCACCCAGGGATCCCAATAAAGACCATATTTAATATCATTTGTCAAAGAAGTGAGTCTTAATGGATTTCCTAAATACAAGTTGAAACTGGATTCTTTTTCTTCCTCAGGATTTCAGTCTCTAAATCAGAAATAGAATCAGTCACTTTTTTCTGGGGCATGATTGCTAGTGAAAAACCCCTTTCTCTTAAATGTTTATGGGCTTCCAATTTCGTAGTTTTAGAATTATGCTGACATTGTAGCTTAATGCCTATTGCACTTCACTTTCTGTGTAAGACCACTGATTTTGAATACTAACATAATATCACACACACGGTTACTAAAATATGCATTGTTTTAATTAAACCCGATGAGATCAGGCACATTCAGAATGGTATGGTGAGAACCTGTGCAATCAGTATTATCCCCCTTTTAAGAAGAACAAAAGTAAGGCTTTGAGCTATCATTTTTAGAAAGCAAAAGACTAAAATATTGACCAGAGAAAAATTCCAGCTAAGAATAATCCAAAAGTGAAAGAATTACATTGATAAAGAAATGAGAAAAGACTCATTAATATGATCTATTTCAAATAAAATATGCCTAAATTTTTGTTAAATGAGATAAGCTTTGTCATCAATATGAGGAAACATTTTCTGAAATAGGATCTTAGGGAAAGTTGGAATGCTTGAAAACTGGAATGCTTTAGACTCTCATACATTTCCTTTCCTATCACTGCTGATTACAAAGATATTTGCATGTAAATAGAAATTTTCTTCTGTGTAATCAGCAGACTATTCCTTTAGTTTACTATGCATGTTCTCACCATGGATCCCTTTTTTCTCAGTAATCAATTCAAATATCACAGACACTAAGCTATGACATCATCAAATAATCCAAGATTAGAAACAGTCCTGAGATTGAAAAGGGGAAAATGCTTTTGTACAAATGTGTCCGTAATCTACAATAATGGTCATTCTGAAGTATATGGGACATTCCGATCGCTTTATGAGGTTTAGTCTACCTTGAGATGTGCAATCTGTTTATTGATATTAATATTAATATGTGGTTCCAATGCCCTATCCATGACAAAAATAACAGCACTATTGCTCTCAATAAACAACTTATTTAAATTTACCCTTCCTCCTCGGACCTCTTAGAGAACTGTACTCTTCCATTGAATTTATCTTTTTGGAAAAATATGTGTACGTCAGTCTCTTGCTCCAGTAAATTAGTGAGATAACTGGTATAATTTAAGAGTAGTTATTTTTTAATACCCCAAGGCACCTAGCTGAGTATCTGGCCCGTAACATGTAGTATATAATTACTTGCAGATCAAGTTAACAGAGCCATGTAATACCAAACAACTCAGTGCTTAGTACAATTTAATGTGATACTTGTTTTCTCATATGAACCAATGTATATAACCCATTAAAATCTAGTTACAGTATGCTAAAACATAAAATGTGCTTTCAGAAACAAAGAGGAAAAAATATCTGTCCTGGTGAATCAGCCGCTTATGACTATCTTGAATATATACACACTTTTCTTTTCCTACTCTCAAAGTACAATTTTTCAGAAAAGCCAGAATGCGGGCATCAGCGTTCTAAACTACCCATTGTAGGAGAATGTGGATGGCTTAATTGGTTGACCAAGATGACTCTTGGTTTTGGCTCAAGTCATGATCTCAGGGTCATGAGATTAAGCCCCCCGTGAGGTGGCTGCATACTTGACATTTTGACTTGAATATATAATAGGAACTTTTCCAAAACATAAAATTATTTATCTATCCTTACAGTTGTTTCCCTTCCTAAAGAAGGAATTACCACCATAAACTTATCGGCTCATGTCAAAAACATAAGAGTGATCCTTGATTCCTACCTTTCATTTCTAATCCATCATAATATACTCTCAGGACATGAAAAATATAGATACATGTATATCATGATTATATCTCTACTGCGAGCCCTTTGGTTTAATCACTACAACAGAATCCTAACAGAATTTTCTAGGTTGAATCATTTTGGGTAGTCTTTCTTCTTGTTTATTTGTATGTTACAAATTTTGCAAATCAGTATTTGTTAATTTTAGTGAAAATTTATATTGAAATAAATGACTCCATTAGAAAAGAATACACAGACACATAACAGTGAAAGAAGGATTTGCAAATGCATGTGTTTGCTTAGGGCATATCGCTGGCTGTAGAGAAGTGTTCTATGTTTTAAAGTAAAATATTTCGAGTAGTATATGTGCATCCGCGGTGAGAAGCAGCTTATTTGGATTTTTTAAAAGTAACTTCTTTATACATCTTCTATTAAACACATTTATGTTGATTGCTGTGTAATTTACAGGGGAAGAGGAGATGATTCAGAGCCTTCATGAGTGCTTGTATTCATTTTTTTAAATCTTAATTGTCGGCAGAATTGGGCTCTCTTTGCAGCTGGATCTTGGTCCAGGATGGGAGACATTACAACCTAAAAAGAAACTATGGCGTTAAGATCAGAAAGATGTAGGAATAGATCTGACTACTGTTGGGTAATATGTGCTGCTTTCTCTTTCCTTTCCTGTTTTCCTTCCCTCCTTTCTTTCATTCCTTCCCTTTTTCCTTCTTTTTAAATATTGACTTAGCATCTTATTATATCAAAAGACACATATAGGTGAGGCACCAACTGTAAAAAGACAAATAAGGACATTCTCCATGACCTGGAGGATTTCTAGTTTAGTAGGGAAATCAGATAGTTAGGGTGATATTCAGCATGCCAAGAGATTAAGAGATAAGATTAAATCAGCCTATAAAAGTCAGGAAAATTTCAAAAGAAGAGGGAGCATTTGAGTTCAATTTGCCATCAAAGGAGGTTATGTCCCTGAGATACATGATGGGATATCATGAATATTCTTTTCTCAATTATTACTTTTTCTCTCTAAGTAACTTATTATCCTGGGAGATTTTCAGTATTTTTTTCATGAGAATCAGGTTTCAAATTAAATCCAAGAAAATCATGTTGCAGCAATTTAATTTAACATACTTTCCTGTGCCTACTGCTTTAAGATAATGAAGGCAATACCGAAACTGATAACAGAAATCTAAAACCTAACAGTCTCTCTTATAAAAGGATGGGGAAACATGCAAATAACTCCTAATGAATTATATTACAATATTATAAACAGTTCTATGAAAACACAGGAAAAACTAATTCCACTGAAGGCTCATAGAAAAGTTTCTAAAAAAAAAAAAAAAAAGAGAGAGAGACTTGATTTAGTTCTTGATACATTGGTTACACTTTTATGAATGAATATGTGAGGACAAAAACTTACCAGGCCCTGAGTGCATGTTGAAGACAGGCATGAGAATTAGCATGAACTGATTATATTTTTATTTATTTTTTTGTTATATTTTTAAATACTTGAAAATACAGTGAAGAACAAGATGAAAAGTGAATCCATTTTGGGGGAGTCTTGAGCTTATAAAGCTCAGATAGATCCTTAAGTAAAAAAAAAACAACAATAACAACAAATAAAATAAAACCTACAAATATAAATTAGATGTGAATGTGAATGTTTATTTATAAAGAGAAAAAAATTGTGATACATTACACATTAAAAAAAAAACCTGACAAATACCACTTTTTTAAAGGATTTTGTTTATTGACCTAAAAGAGAGAGAGAGAGAGAGAGAGAGAAAGAGAGCCTGAAAGTGGGAGGAGGAACAGAGGGGAGGGAAAGGGACAAGCAGACTTTGCACTGAGCTCAGAGACCATCACTCAGGTGATTGATCCCTTGATCTCTGGAGATCATGACCTGAGCCGAAACCAAGAGTCTGATACTCAACTGACTGAGCCACCCAGGTGCCCTTGCAAATATTATAAAGAAAAATCACACTGGATACTTGTTAAAAACAGCAAAGATTTCATTCAAGACTGCTGCAATAGTGGGGCCTGGGTGGCTCAGTCGGTTAAGCATCTGACTCTTGATTTCAGCTCAGGTCATGATCCTGGGGTCCTGAGGTTGAGCCCACCTCAAACTCTCTGCTCAGCAAGGAGTGTGCTTGGCTCCCTCTCCCTGAGCTCCTTTCCCTGCTCACTCTCTCTGACTCTCTCCCCAAAAATAAATAAATCTATAAAAAACCCTATTGTAATAGAGGAGAAAGATTGAACTCAATTCTGCTGAAAAAAAAGGGCAGGGACCTTAGACACTGGCCTGAGTAATGAAAAAGTACTGGAGGACATTTGTGGGAAGGTTGGTCAATGTTTTAGGTCAAAGTGTTTGCTAATTGTTGCTTATAGAAGTTAGGGTCCTGGATTCCCATGGAGACAGGGAGACCGGCCTGGAGGGGTGCTGCTGTCTTTCTGGATTGCTTTGATTTCTCCCTGACAGAGACATTCTTGGACACAGAGGATTGACACGTCCAAGAGTAGAGAATTTACAATTGCCAGTTTCCTAAAGTAAATGCTCTAAGAGAGGAAAACCAGAAGAAACCTGCCTAAAGTTTAACCGGGCTGAGGAGAATATTAGGGCCATCTGGTTTACCACTAAATCATCAAGTCCAAACAAAGAAGTTGATATTTAAGCTAAATTTCTTATACATTTGTATATTACCTTTCTCTTCTGCAATCATGTCCTGCTTTATCTTTGATTATATTTTCATCTGGCAACAATTTTGTCATATGGTTTCTTATAGAAAGAAATCTAATTTTCCTCAAGCCAGGTTTGGCTAAAATAAATTATTATTAAGTTTAGAAACATTTTATCTCAGGGGCACTTGTGTGGCTCAGCGGGTTGAGCGTCTGACTTCAGCTCAGGTCATGATCCCAAGGTCCTGGGGTCCAGCCCCACATCAGGCTCTCTCCTCAGTGGGGAGTCTGCTTCTCCCCCTCCCTCTGCCTTCCGCTCCCCTTGCTCATGCTCTCTCTCATTCTCTGTCAAATAAGTCAATATAATAAAATAAAAAGAATAAAAAATAAAAGCATTTATCTCACATTTATAACTCATTACTGGTAATGTCAAGAAAAATTTTAGGATGGTTTCCAAATTTAAAAAAAAATGCTGTCAAATTCCTTTTGTATATGAACTGTAAGATTTCTATAATTTCATGTTTCCTTGTGCAATAACAAATCCTTCTCTTTGAACCAATAACACTCATTCACCAATTTGTCAATGGTGTCCTGCTGTAGTTGTATACTTTGAGTATTATGTTGTTTTTGTCAATGTTAGTATTTCATATCAAATGAACACGACGTTCATATAAATCCCAATAGTGTGACTCGGCAAGTAGGCCAACTTAGGCCAGTAGAAGAGCATGAGCAAGGAATGATCTTGGGAGAGTCCACACTGGCTGTTACATGGGACGTAACCTGAGCACTAATTTGCAGAACACTAGTGAAGCACAATGAAAACTGGACACTCAGGAACCAAGCATAGTTGGTTCGTGACATAAAGACTTGTAGTATGTTCCCAACGCCAAACCAAAAGTCTACCTTTAAAAGTACTTTGTTGGGGAGCTGAAAATCATTTGGCTCGCTATATAGGGATACCGATCTCTTTCATTTAGTGTTTTTTTTTTAAACAGAATATGAATAAATTGTCAAATTGAAATAATTCTGGTAAAAAAATCTTAAAAGGACTAATTGGTTACCTGAATAATGTTTTAAAAAATTCCATTGTAGAGAAATTGTTACACGTATATGCAAGGCAGATAATATTCTTCCGTTCTCTAGAAAATAGAAGAAAAATAATCAAATAGAGGAAACAAACAAGTAAGTTAATTGAAAGCTGATCAAGGAGAGTTTGAGGAGAGATCCATCACACTCTACAGCTATGTCTTTGCATACATATAGAGAAAAATCTCAAGGACACTATAAAATAAAATATGCTTTGCCTGTCATCTAAGTTGCATTTCAGTGTTTGAATGGATGAAATGTTGCAAATGGAACACAGCTGGAAAAGACCTACAGAAAGACTAAAAATAATATAAAAAGAAGGCCTTTAGTGTCACTGAGGTAATTACTTTTCTCATGAAATAAGTACAGTACTTTACTAGAAAAAGGAGAGGATGACACTGTTTGTCTTGTTCATTGTTGAAATATGATTTATCATACTTCATTTATGATAGCCTCATATCTTCTTGTCATATTTTGACCATGACTTATTCAGAAAAAAAAAATGATTTCACTTTTCAATTTAAAGGTAGTGTACAATCATAGTAGTCTATAAATATATTAAAATTCACAACAATAAACTTGGAAATAATTAAGGTTCAGCTTGCCTTTCTTCTCTAACCAAACTACACAGAGGGGAAATGAAAGGCTAAGAGAAAAATGCTTTCATTGTCTGAAAGAGTCATACACTCTTAGAAAAACGAATGACAATATTTTAAACATATCCAAATTCATCATGGTTCCATTTATCAAATCAACAAAGCTTAAAATGTTATAGTTTTATAATTATACATAGGAAAATTAAAAGCATTCTTTCCCAAACTGTGTCCATTCACAAAAGAAGTTGCATTTTTAATCAATAAGGAACAAGTTCCTCAAATATGTAAAGGAACACTGCCTTTAGGTTAGTAGGAGCCCTTGGAAATCACTGGCTGCTCTAGGCTTCAGGTATATTGTCTCATAATTAGTTTGAAGTAGTTTATAATTATATTCTGGAAAGTTTGAGGTCTGTCTCTTCTGTTTTACATTTTGAAGCACATTTTCATTCTTTTTTTTAAAGATTTTATTTATTTATTTGAGAGAGAGAGAGCACAAGCAGGGGGTGGGGCAGTGGGAGAGAGAGAAGCAGACTCCTTGCTGAGTAGGGAGCCTGACACAGGACTTCAATCCCAGGACCCTGGGATCATGACCTGAGTCAAAGGCAGACTCTTAGCTGACTGAGCCACTCAGGCGCCCCAAAGCACATTTTCTTTCTAAATATATAATCTAGAATATTATTATTTTAGTTAAGTTTACTCCCAATATAAAATTAATTAAAAATAATAAAAGATATTTATTGTAAATCATATTTAAAATATTTCTCAATAGGAAGTATAATCAAGTATTAATAATAGTATTGGGTCTATAAATGGTTATAACCTTCCTGGAGGCCCAATTTGGCTCCACATTTTGACAGTTAAAAATGTACAGACTTTGTATTCCAGACATTTCATTTCTGTGAATTTATCATAAAGCAATAATTAAATGCATTTGCAAATATGTGTATACGACTTCATCTCAATATTTTATAGATACAAAAATATTGAATAAAACCGAAATGTTAAACAGTCATGAATTGTCAAAAATTTGGTATTGCTCAGTAATAATTAAAAATGATATTTGTAATATATATGAAAATGTGTTCATGACACTTAGAGTAAAGTGACAGATAAATTATCAAATATTATATATAATTAACTCACTTTTTGAGTATGTTTTAAATGCACATAGATAATTTTTTGAAAGGATAAAAACCAAAACACTCACCAGTAACTGACATCTTATTTAATAGAAAAATCCCAAATTCATTTCCAAATACTTAATATATACTGAAAAATAGTTGTCATTAAAAATAAATTAATGAAAACAATTAATAAAGACAGAATCATAGGATGTGTTTTGACCCATAATGTTAAATATTTTTTCACTGATGTTCTTGCAAATGCAGTTAAGTAAAAAATGTAGTTTAAAAAAAGAAGCAAACATTAGAAAGGAGGAAGAGAAAACTATAATTACTTAAAAGTGATAGTATTTCATACAGAGAAAACAAGAAAATTAATTAAAAACTTAAAAACTGTTGTTAAATTTTGAAGAGTGGCTAGAACTAAATATATAGAAACATAGCTTTGTACGTGGTACATATTATATGCAAATATTATATAAAAGAAAATGATTATTATGACAAAATAAAGAATGGAATTCCTGGAAATATATCTAACAAGTTGCATCTATGGCATATATATCATTGGAACCACATAATTTGCTTAAAATACATAAAAGAAGATGAACAAGTTAAGCAATCTATCATTACTGTGGATAGAAAGGCTTCATATTAAATATAACAATTCTCATCAAGGTAATCAAAATATAAAGCAATTTTAATAGTATTTCCTATTGTGATTTATTTCTGGATTTGAGAAGCATTTGAGGTCAATGTAAAGGAATCAAGTCAAAATAATAAAGATAATTTAGAGAGATAATGAATGGGACCTTAAACAATTAGATAGCATATTGTATTGTTAACCTAAAATTATTTTAAAAGCAAAATGCAAATGCAAGAGTAAGCAGGTGATGAATAGAGAACATAGATATCCAATTAATAGTAAGCAGGTGATGAATAGAGAACATAGATATCCAATTAATAGACAATGTGATATGTAAAAAAAAATTAATAAGAGATGAGAAATTATTCAATAAATGGTGATGAGATAGCAATTTTTAAAGATCTAAGATTAAATTATTCCACAGCTTATATCACAAGAAATTCCAAACAACCGTGAAAATAAACAAACAAACAAACAAATAAATAAAGCTGAGAGGCACCTGAATACCTGAATGTTTCAGTTGGTGGAGCATGACTCTTGATTTCAGGGTCATGTTGGAGCCCCATGTTGGGTATAGAGATTGCTTAAAAAAATAAAAATATAAAAAAATTTAAGAAAATAAGCTGAAACCAAAACTGCACCAGTAGAAAATATTAATTAATAATCTACATACTATTGAAGCTGAGATAAAATATTTCAACATAATAGATGAGGTCAAACAAAAGTGTATTTTTTTGTACATTTAAAAAATAGTTAAATGATAGTTTTTAAAAAGCCTCAAAGGATGAAATACATGCAAGTTAGAAAATATTTATTTATGTTATTATTATTTTTAAGTTAGAAAATATTTAAAAGAAACATGGCAAGGGGCACCTGGGTGGCTCAGTCAGTTCAGTGTCCAGCTCTTGATTTCAACTCAGGTTATGTTTTAGTGTTGTGAGGTCCAAACCTGTGTTGGGGTCTGTGCTGGGCGTGGAGTCTGCTAGGATTCTCTCTCGTCTAGTCGCTCTCTCAGTCTCTCGCAGAAAAAAAAAAGAAAGAAAGAAAGAAAGAAAGAAAGAAAGAAAGAAAGAAAGAAAGAGGGATGCCTGAGTGGTTGAGCATTTCCCTTTGGCTCAGGGCGTGATCCTGGAGTCCTGGGATTGAGTCCCACATTGGGCTCCCTGCATGGGGCCTGCTTCTACCTTTGCCTGTGTCTCTGCCTCTTTCTCTGTGTGTCTCTCATAAATAAATAAATAAATAAATAAATAAATAAATAAATATTACAAAAAAAAAAGAAAAAATAGAGAAAAAGAAAGATGGCAAGGTAACAGTGTGCTGGAGCTGGCCTCCATTGGCTCACATGGGTCAGTTTGCTGATCTTTTCCCAACCCTGCCTTCATACATGATAGGAGGCTGAAATCAGCCACAGTAGGTAATTGATTATACCCAGAAAGTGTCAAGCACTATAATCAGGGCCACCCCCAAGCCCGTTAGACGTTTATCAGTATATGACTATAGATGTATCAATATAAAGCTGAACAACATGGATAGAGGTAGAAAGGGAAAAACAAAACAATACAAAACAGAGAAAGAAAGCCTGAAACATTAAATATTAAAATACCTAATTGCACCATCGTGCCATTATTAAATAGTGGAATTTATTGCCTTTTTTTAAGTATAGGAGAAAAAAAGAAGTAGCCTTTTTGTGTTTTCTAAACATATATGACTTATGTCATAACAGTAAGAAATAACTAATCTCACTTTAAAATGTGCCTATGTGTTGTATTGCTCAATTTCTAGCCAAATCCATCCTACATCTATCATTAGAAATATGAGAAACTGTGTGTGTGTGTATTGTATATATTGTATTTTTTCAGGGAAGTTTATTTTAGCCATATTTATAACAATGAACTATAAAGCCATCTGAATATCGCATATTAGGGTACGTGTTGATACCAAAAAGCATTCATTCTCCATGGTTAAAGGAAATTAAGCCCAATGAAATATTTTCAGCTAAATACATTTGGTTATCTTACCTCTCTGTACTTCCTTCCCCAAACTCCACTGATGACCATAGACAGATTTTTTTAAAGATAATTTTAAAATAGTAATAGAGAAAATAGTGGAGATAAGAAGCTGGAACCCAAATCAACAAGTAATTATCTACATAGCTGACTGTAAAATGCAGGAACATGAGCTGGTATTATAGCAAGCCCAGAAAGACTCAGGAATTAGAGGGAAACATGCAATAAGCCAAGAAACAAGAAAATATGTTTCTTAGGGTTGGATACAGCAGAGGAGAAAAATGAAGGAGATTTCCAGGGAAGTACTAAAATGATATTGGGAGATAATGACTGGGTGAGGAATCGGTACAGACTAGAGCAGAAAGAATGAGGGATCCAGGAGGAAGGGGGGAAATACAGAAGAAATTAACTGATTATTTTATTACTGGAATGTACAGAGAAGGGTTTTACACTTCAACAGAGAATTTGGGAATAAATTCACAATAGGTCCATAAAAATTTAAGCATATATGCATATTAGGCAACTATTAACTTTGGGAAGACAAAAAGATCATCTAAGAGATAAAATTAAACCCTATCACAGTGAATTACTTAGCTGAATGGAAAGCTTTTAATACAGAGCCACAAGACTATAAATGTTGGGTCTTGGTGTAGCCCAGTGTGACCATACTGATAAAATGGGCTAACGGGAGGTCTATTTGTGGGCATACATGTATCATGCCTGCGTGTGTAATGGGGAGGCAAGAAAGCTAAATCTTCATTTCCATGATAATAATATCAAAGTGGTATCAAAAAAAAAAAAGTAAAGTAAAGTGTTTGCATTAAAACAAACAAACAAAAACAACAACAGACCTAAACGTGTTAACGCATAAATTAAGCAGCTAACTATAGTGGATATGGGAGGGGGCGCACCTGAGAGACCTGAAAGTGGTCGCCTCTGTGAAACGAACCCTTGAATTCTAGCCCTGAAAGATCCAGCTGGCATTTAAAGCCAAGAATTCTTAACTTTGATAAAAAGTCAAAGACGAAAGGCCTAAAGTAAGAAATGTCTAGGCAACTCTGCCCTCAGCGGTGCATCTGAAGCCACAGTGGTCCCTTGCATTTCCTCTTGCCCTCTTTGAGTTCCTTCTCAAGAAGGATCCAGAGCGATTCTGTGACCCTGTGTCAGCTTGTCACTCTGCAAAGGCTCCTAACTCATTCAGGGTCAAGGTCAAGGAGCATGCAGTGGTTCCCAAGCTTCCAGCCCCCGTGTTATCTCCAGCTTCTCCCTACCCCTTTCTGGCTCCTGTCTTCTAGTTATGCCGACTATCCCCAGAAACGTGTGATACATGTAGACACTCTGATCATCCCCTGGGGGCTGCAGAGCCTCCCCCACCTCCTCTGTTTTAACCTGTCACCTCCTTAGTGAGGTCCTCCTCTCCCCAGTCCAGCACTCTCTCTCTCTCTCTTTCTCTCTCTCTCTTTTTTTTAAGAATTTATTTATTTGAGAGAGAGAGAGAGAGAGAGAGAGAGAGAGAGATCATGAGCAGGAGGAAGGGCAGAGGGAGAACAGACTCCTAAGCAGGGAGCCCAACATGGGGCTCAATCCCAGGACTCCACGTCGTGACCTGAACCAACAGAGCTTAATCGACTGAGGCTGCCCAGGCTTCCCACCAATCCCAGGACTCTTCAGATCCCTTCCTTGCCTTTTTGTTTTTCTTCATATCACTTAACTTCTACCAAGCAATACATTTTACCCATTCATCTTTTTCCTTTCTCCTCCAGAGAGAACGTATTGTCTACAAATGCAAGGGTTTTTCGTTGCTTTATCTTTAGTGGCCAGAACAGTACCTGATATCTATCATTCAATTAATATTTATTTAAACAACGAATATTTTAAATCGCTGTAGATTAAAAAAATAGAGTTGTTTGCCAATGTATAAGGCTGGTTATTATTTCTATTACAGAATTATAAAGGATTTTTCTTATTTTATTATCTGATGTTCTAATTTATCTACCAGTAACATACATGCACTTGTAATAATAACAAATTATATGGACTTAGCATTAAAATGAATCTACTTCAGCAAATGCAGAGGTGCCAAAGGCAACACATACTGATCTATACTTTAGGTAGAACGTGAAGGCCAAATACGGAACAAATGAAAAGTGGGATTATTAAAAAAGTCTACGGCGACACTCATTTCAGAAAAGAAAGAAAAGTTTCTCGGTATTAGTCTAACAATTCACATCATTTATGCTGCTTCTGCTTGTTTTCCTTCTCCACATACATAAATGGACGCCATAGTTAGCTTATTATCATGCTGTTTTAGTGGCCACTTATTGATCACCTCCTGTTTGCCAGGTCTCTGCTAAGGACTTCATGGCCACTCCACCACTTACTCCTTGTATCGTGATGTGGGCTCTATTAACGTGTACATTTTGTAGATAAACATTTGATACTAAAAATCAAATGTTTGCTTCTAAATAAATATTTCCAATGACTTGAACATGATTAAATTAATCTTATTCTTGAATTCACTTAGCTATGTAGTAATACCTTCCAACCTTAAGATGCCTACGTCCAACATGCTTCATTCCCCACCCCCCAGCTCTGCTCCTGCCACCCCTCAACCTCTTTTGTTGGTCTGTTGTTGTTGTTTTTCTGGGCTCCAGTTATCATCTTCCTTTTTGGTTGATATGCGGATATAGCTAATGAACCTTCATCCCACTTCAGTGACCCATAGCCCTTTTACGTGACCCAGGTTACTTTAACTTAATTAGTGTGATGTATTAATAGTTAATTAACCAACCACTTCTCCCTAAAATGAGAGAGAATTCTTAGCTTATCTGCACTTTTTTTTTCTGAACTTCCACCTTTGTAATTTCTTCCTCAAAATGTTTATCATTTTGTTGCAGTGAAGAATGTGTGATGAAATAATAATGACAATGGTCATGACAGAAATCATGATTTACGTAAATGCTAAACATGCTTCCGAGCATGTTTAATTCATGCCGTGAATTTAATCAGTACCCTAATTTTACGGATGAGGAACCCAAGTCACAAAAGTTGAAGAAATTTGAGGTAGTATCTCAGCTTCTACACTACCACGAGCCTCAATCCTAAATGAAGCATTGACACCTGAGGACATAATGTTGTTTCATTATATATTGTCTTTCAAAATACAGACTATTTGAAGACATCAGATTTTTAGGACTTCTGACTTAAAATTGAGCCTTAGCAGTAAGATTCTGACACAATCTATTTAAACTTTCACTTAAGTAACTGTTAGAGTAAAAGTAAAACAACATCTTAAAATGTTTTCCCCAAGTTTTATTGAACTGTAATTGATACATGACACGGATAAACTCAAGGTGTACAATGTGCTGATTTTTTGCATGTATATATTGCAAATATTCTTCAGCTTTGATAAGGTGACATTTATCTCTTCCCCCCCACCGCTTTACGGTTTCCATTATGTCTAAGAACTCACTGTTTCATCTCTGGTCATGAGAAGTATGTTCTAAATTTTTTTAAAGTTTTCATTTTGCCATTTTATCTGTGATTCCTTTTGAGTTTGTTTGTTTGTTTTTTTGGGGGGGGGTTGTTGCTGTTGTTTTGTTTTGTTTAATTTTTATATATACTATCAAGTTTAGGTTGAATTTCCAGACGAATTCAATTTCTGGTGAATGCTCTCTTCCTGGCTTTTGGATGGCTTCCTCCTCCCTGTGCCCTGATGTTACTGAGACAGAGACAGAAAGCTCTGGTATCTCTTTCTGTCTGTATTCCAAGCAGATTAAGGTTTCACTCTTACAAGCTCATTTAGCCCTAATCACACCTCATTAAGTGTCCTATCTCCAGTACATCACATGGATGGATAAGATTCCAATATATGAATTTTGGAGCAATGTAATTCAGTTCATAGTAATCACTTTTTTTTTTTTCAACCACTAGGTTGCAGAAGATTGTACAAGATTTTTGAGGGTATTAGCTGTTTGGTATCAATATTCTAACTACTGTTAGCTTGGTGTAACACCAGGGAAGGTGTACCTGGAGACAGAGAGAACAATGTCAGGTGTGGGGTGGGAAGGACTTTGGTCAACATGCTTGGAAAATGGTGAGAATTGGTCTGTTGGTTATGAAAACAGCAAGGCAATCAAGAGTCAGCTCACGTAGCACCTGGTAAGGCCTGAAAAGATCTTAAACTATTTATATCTTGGTGAAAATAGTTAACAATTAGGGAAATAACTTTATGAAGAATGATTTTGAAGAGCACAATGATTCCATTTAGGGAATGCCCTGACTAGGGGGCATGGGTAGACGTTATATGAGAGGAATAATGGAAATTTGGTATAATCTGGATATGAACTATTCCTAAGCTGAAATAAACAATTTAAAGTTCAGCCACTGGGGATCCCTGGGTGGCTCAGTGGTTCAGCGCTGCCTTCAGCCCAGGGCATGACCCCAGGGTCCTGGGATCGAATCCCACATTGGGCTTCCTGCATGGAGCCTGCTTCTCCCTCTGCCTGTGTCTCTGCCTCTCTCTCTCTTTCTGTGCCTCTCATGAATAAATAAATAAAATCTTTTAAAAAAGATAAAGTTCAGCCACTGAAGAATGGCTATGTCAGTCTTGCTACATCACATTTAATATATCTGTATATTCTAAAAATGATTTTTAATAGTCTTTTTAAAGAAAAACATTTATTTTACAGAGAGAGTGTGCTCACATATGCATGCCATGCATGCCACCAAGCAGAGAGGGGAGCAGGGAGGGGTAGAGATTCTCAAGTGACTCCCTGCTGAGAATGGAGCTTGACAGAGGGGTTGGTATAGGACCCTGAGGTTATGACCTGAGCCAAAATCAAGAGTCAGATGCTGAACTGATTAAGCCACCCAGCTGCCACAATTTTTAATAGACTTTAGAAAAAAAATAACAGAAAAATTTTCATGAAACCATGTTAAGTGGGGGAGACAATATTTAAAACAATGTTTCTTAATTTGTAAGTGTCTTCATATAAATATGAATAGCATGGGTGCATGGGCATATATAAAATCTAAATACTTACAAATAGATGGACATGGACACTTTAAGAAAATAATTGCAGTAAAATATAAAATTATAAAATATAAATATGAGATATTGCATATTTGATATTAATTTTAAATATTAAAATAGCACCTAAAATATTAATCCTTGCTTTTTTTGAAAGATAAATTATATTTTATTATTTTCAGTCTGCTTTTTCTACATTTCCATTTTTTTATGATATATGATTTGCTTACTTCTAAATTTTTATAATATGTACTCTATACATTATATTTCTGAGCAAAAAGAAAAATGGTGTAAATATACATTATATTTTTGAGCAAAACAATGGTGTAAATCTGGTACATAAAGTTAGAAAGTTTAGATTAAAAGATGAAATACTCTATCCAGTAAACAAGTATGTTATGACTAGTTTCACATTACAGTACGAGGTGTTGTACATATTGTTTAACTGTCTTAATTTTATACTGTTGGGGAAACTAATAAAGTTGAGAAGTAGAACAAAAACAAGAGAACCAGAATGTTTAAAATTGTGATTTTTACTTTTTTGGTCTCATTTGCATTAGTACAAACCTCAAATTATGAATATCTCATAAAGGTGAACAGAACACAAACAAAACGTCTCTACCTCTTTTAGAAGCTGGACAGAAATTGTACATAAATGTTATAAAAATGGGCGGAAAAAACAGCTATGGTTTGAAATAAAAAAAGGCAATGGTTGATTCTAAATGTCGTGCTGGGGAGGAAAGAGATTACTACCAAGTCAGTTAAGCCTCATTTTCATTATCAGTAAATAAATTAGAAAATAAGCTCCACTCTACCTGACTGCATGTGGATGTTGTAGGAAGCATGTAAAGTATGAAAGGTGCTTGAAGATTAGATGTTATACAAATTTAAAGATCTTTGTTTTGACAGTAAAATTAATGATCACACGGAGGCAAAGAAAACAATAGATTTATTGAAAACTTGAAATAATTAAACAGTATATGAGGGAAGCCAAACACTAAATAAAACAATTTTATTTTCTTTGGGATTAACTAATACCTCTCACACTCATGTAAGTCCAATAATAAATAACAATTAGTTAACGTCCTTCCTTGAAAAACACAGGCCATTTGATGAAGGGCTTCATTAGTAGATTTTAAATTATTTTTATTGTAGCACAGGATAAGGTCAACTCAACATAAGTATCCCAGAGATACTAGATCTACTCAGTTTAGATATAAATCACACCCTGTTTATTCATAGTTAATAAACTCCATCAAATTAGTAATATGCTGAGTATATGCAAATATAATGTGGACACTTGGGATAATTGTAGTGATTGTAACCGATGACAAGAATGGTAAAAAAAAAAAAAAAAAAAAAAAGGAGTTCATAATAATGAGAGGACAGCTAAGTGACATTTATCTTTGAGTCTCCTGGTGGTCAAAACAAAATTGAAAAATTAATTAGCAAGATGCATTTTTCTTTTGTCAATGAAAATTACGTGTGGCTCTAAACTGGTTTCTTCAAGCTTCTCATCATCATAGAACATTCTGTGAGGCTTTTAAAAAATATGTGTGGAAACTCTTGAATTGCTGGACTTTTAAAAATATGCATGTGAACTGTTGAATTTCTCTTTCCACTAAACAAGCCTGGTCAAGAATGATAGGGATCTCCCTTTGGAAAGTCACACAAGACGAAGCAGTAGTGGGAGCAAAGAATGTCCATACTCTTGCGCCTGGTACTACCTTTTCCTACACTTTTTAACTTCTTGGTTAACCTTTCTGGGCCCAACCGAATGCAGAATTCCTTGAGAGACCCTGAAATGACTTTCGTAGGGGATCATTTATTCTCTGCATTCTATTGCAGACTTAATAGCCCTAACACTTTGGAGGGGCCCAAAGTAGTTTCTTTAATTTGTTCACGGTCAATCAGGCACATGTCTATACATGGCTCATTTTCTGCATAATGAACAGGGTCAGATTAAGATATTTAAATGCCTTAAGCATCAGAAAAATATAGATCCCTGTTTTGTGGGACATTAGAAAATAAACACTCACCTACAAAATTCATTTAAAGAAATAACATATCGTTTCTCTCATGTAACATCTTAACATGTTTTGAAATCTCAACTATCAAATTATTTTAGACATTTCCTGATTTTTATGCTAATTATTAACTGGCATAGAGGTAAATGCTTATCATATCTAACAGGTGAAACTAAAGAGCTTATATTAGACTCATTATATTTGTATCTCTATTAATTCACCATGAATTTCTCACCCTATCAACCTATGCATTTGAGCAATGTATGCATCTTTATGCTGTAACAAAAACTAATTAAAAAAACGGTTTGAAGAGATTATGGAGAATCTATTTACTGTAAATTAGTACTTTTCCCCCATACAAACAAGACTTTTAAGATAGGCATTTGACTGATCGATATGAAGTATCTTTGCCAAAACATTTAATTATGTCCCTTTTGCAAAGTACTAATCACTCAATCAGTGCATTTTAATGTAGAGACGGAAAGATTTCTGAATTTGATTTACGTATAATATTCCCACCATTTGTAGTCAAATTGATTTCTTCTGCCACAACTTTTTTTTCCCCCTCTGGAAATGGAAAACAGAAATAAACAAACAAAACTAAATTTTACCAAATCACTCATGTTTAAGAGTTATTACTATGTCCCTTGTTTTCAGGAGCCATACCATGGGAAAAAGGCAGAAAGATTTTAACTTGTCTTACTCTTTTCAATACAGAACTCAAAATATCAAAAATAAGATTTCGTGCTTTCAAAGCCTTTATTTTCTCTACAGGTGAGACCTTAGCTCATTAGTTATGTGTATCTTGTCGGAATATGCTCTTTATCTCATTTTTCTATGTGCTAACCATCATAGGAGTCATCTGACACAAATATCTTAATACTATGGAGTTATTTCAAAGCTAGTGTATTGAGTCCAATAAATGAGTGCTGAGAAATATGCGCTATTACTTTCAATCTGTTCACTTTTCAGCCAAAGGAACCCTGGGGGATAATTGGCTGCAAAATAATTCCTGGATATCCTATTATTTGTTAATTGAGAATGAACTTGGAATTACATTTATATTTTCCCAAATTATGTATTATTATATAGCATTGTTTCAAATATTAAGAGCAAACTACTTGAATTTGTCCATTGGAACTTATAATATCAAAATAGTGATCGTGAATATGCAAATAACATCTTTTTTCAAAGAATGGGAAAAATAAAGCCAACATCTATCTACTTTTAATATGTAATTTTACTGATTTCATAATCATAGCTAATATTTATTGTACTATTTACTCTACCTTTGATCATTTTTTTTCTAATGTTTATAAGAATCTGATAAGTGTTACTAGATTGGGATATTATCCCCACTTTACAGATGAATTGACCGAGACCAATTGACTGACATATTGAACTTTTTATGTGAAGATAAAATAGTCTTTCCAAGATCTCTCAGGTCAGAAGTAGAGTAGGTGGCTATTCTAGAATTCTCCAGACTATACCCAAATCATTCTCACGACAGCACAATTTCCTGGGAGTGGGGAATAGAGATATCAAATTGGTGTGCCATCACACAAGTCACACTCCCAGGAAGTCATTGAGTTCTTCAATCTGATAGTAACCACACACGTCTTTGGAACATTTGAAACCAAAATGGGTTTCAACAAATGTTAATTTGTTGATGAAAGTTTTTTCATTCACATTCACTTGGCTTTAAAGCTTAGTGAACTAATATGATTATCATGCTTTCAGTTTCATGTAACACACTGCCCCAAATGTGACTTAAATAATTTAGACATGGATTTACTGAACAGTAAAATGTGAGACTAGCATTTTGTAGGGTTATTTCAGAAACCCAAGCTCATCAGCTGGGGGCTAGGTCCTTCTGTATTTTCACTTTGTCCTCAGTGCCACTCTAAGCATTTCAACCTGTTAGAAGTGTTTCCCAAGTAAGAAGGAAGTGGGTGGGGGAAAAAACACTTGTCCTCCGTCTCTCCATTTGTCAGAAATTAAATTTTTTCCTAAGCCCGTAAAAAAAAAAAAAAAAAGAAACCAAAATGGGCTTTAAGTGCTTCAAGTGAATACTTGAAGGTGATGTGCTTTCTGTATAAATACACATCAAATTCCAAAGACTTAGTGTGGAAAAAGTAAGACAGAGCAGCATTATTTTTTTAAAAAATGTGGTCATATATCCATGTAAAACTATTTTTGATATATTGTATTAAATAAAGTGTATCAGTCAAATTAATTTACTTACTATACTAGATATTTTCATGGCTGTTTTTCACTATTAAGTGGCTTCATATATATATTGTCTCTGCATACACGTTTGTATTTTTATGTACATTTTGGTGTGTGACAAAAATCTTAAATTTTTAAAGAACAGAAAATATACCTTCTACTTGAATTTATCTGCTGGCTTAAAATATTGAAGGCAGGCTGGTGCATGGCTCTGTGATAGACTGGCCTTTGGCTATTAATCCCATCCCTCCTTTCTTGATGATAAAATCTTATGATTCTATTTCGGCAATCTTCCTTTATCTAAACAACCATTCGTGACTAATTGTAACAACCCCATTTTCTTTAGTAATGATTTTTTGGTATGTGGGAGGAAAAATAATGAAATCTAAATTTTTTTTGGAGAGAAAATCTGAGAGGATTCTGGGAATTTTTTGAATTATTATTTTGATAAAAAGAGATTACTATGTTGACCGGAGGTGGCTAGAGTGGAATTCCTCTTCATCAATTGGATACTCCCATAGCACACGGTGCCTGGATTCGTGACAAACACTTTATCATAATAATAAAGCTGACACACTAAGAATGAAAGGAACATGGGCTTCTGAAATCATTAGTTATGTTCTTTCTTCTTCTTTCCTTTATTATTTTCTTTATTCTTGATAAATCTATACATTGTTATGTATTTCCAAAATGAAGATGAAGATTGAACAATTTTAGATGGAAATCATTATCCAAAAATTATAGGCTCTAGATTTTCTGTAAACTATTCTTATTATGTTTTAATGTAAGATCGCTTCATTGACAGATTTTCATTATCCTGAATCATCAGTTATTATATAGTTTCATCCTAAACACACTGCAACTTATGACAATTTACAAATTCCGATTTAAGAGTACCTTTAGGGGCACCTGGGTGGCTCAGTCATTTGGGCATCTGACTCGATTTCAGCTCAGGTCGTGATCTTGGGTCGTGGAATTAGGCCTTGCATCAGCTCTGTGCTGTATATTCTGCTTGTCCTTCTCCCCCTGCCCCTCACCCAGCTTGTGTGCACATGTGTGTGCACATACACTCTCTCTCTCTTTCATAAATAGATAAGTGGAATTTTAAAAAAAGTATGTTTTTATGTTTCATATATTCATATATATAACATTTTTATTATATATTTTTGTCATTCATTTGGAACATTTCTTTTCTTTATATAGATGTGCTTCTTAGATCTACAGTTTTAGTCTAAATATTTATATGAATAAAATACATATCTGAAGGCTTACGAATAAATAGATTTTTCCTAAACTATAGCACAGAATCACATGATTCTAGGGTTGAAGGATTATAGGTGATATTTATTCTAAATATATCATTTTATAGTGAGTAAATTGTCACAGAGAAGACTATAGAGCTGGGGCACCTGGGGGGGCTCAGCTGTTGAGCATCTGCCTTGGGCTCAGGTCGGGATCCTGGGGTCCTGGGATCGAGTCCCACATCAGGCTCCCTGCATGGAGCCTGCTTCTCCCTCTGCCTGTGTCTCTGCCTCTCTCTGTGTGTCTCTCATGAATAAATAAAATAAAATAAAATAAAATAAAAATATAAGTATATAGAGCTGATAGTATAATTATAGCATAAGAAAACAATCCCTGATAATGTCCACCTTGACTATTCTCTCATAAAAGAATGACCAAAGCTTGGATATCCTGTTCAGTGTTCCTAGTCTGTCTCAAATTCTAATATTCTAATATCACACATCCTAATATTTGGATTTTGTGGTGGAATATGAATAAATTACCTTAAGTCTATCTGCTCAAACTTCTCTGCAACCTACAATGAACATGACCATGGGTCTGTCTGCCTCACATGGATTACCTCCACAGCAGTTCTTGACCTGGGCTCCCCTATCTTCCCACACAGACAGACCGCCCAGCGTCAGGCAGGTGAGGTTGGGTCCTCAATGCTTTATTTATTAGCATCGTTCCTGAGCTGGGCTCAGAAGATAGGAAGAGTATGGAGGAAAGGTGGGCAGAGATGGATAATAAGGATGGGTCCGGAATCCACCTGTGCTTGTAATTAATAGGTGATAAAACTAAAATGAAATAACCTTTGATTCCCAGAAAGAAGTGGGCTGATGACAGGAGAAAACTTAGCATTACAGATGGCAGGGATACACTGCTTTCCGCAGATGAGCTGAACTCTCCTCTACTTAAGAGCTGAATTCTTTGTTCCATTTCATAGGTTTTGATTTCTCTTCCCCGAACCTTTAACCATCCCCAGCCTGTGCTCATATTTTTGCTTCATATGCAAAGAACTTTTTTTTAACATAAATAATATTTTACCATTACAAAGTGATCTTCTAACATGTACAAAACACATAGCCAATAAGCTTCGAACGAATACGCAAAGGAGGAGAGAATCTTCTCCAGCCCCTTGCTTCTACCAGAATTACTTGCACAGATTACCACATTAATTTAGGAAGTCAGACATTTTCCAACAATTCTAACTCCCGAGGTGTTCACTGTAGGCAAGCCTCAGAAGGACCTTCAGCCCGAAGACAGGCCATAGATATAAAACAGCCTCTATAAATAAATTGATCTTGTTCTGTCTCTATTCTTGTGTAACATTTATTTACTCTTTTATTATACAGTTAAGTTTCTAAAAAAAATTTACTTTTTCTTCTTTTATCTTTTAAAATATTCACCTATTTTATTGATTTAATAGTAAAGCTCAACACTCTGTATCATTAAATTCAAGGGCTTTCATGATCTGATCCCTATTAATAATTCTAGCATTATTTTTTTAATAATTGCACTCCCTGAACTGTGTACCTCTGCCCGATTCAATGCCTGTTAGCTGTCTGACACTTCATGACCTCTCACCTTGGGGTATTTGTAGACCATATTTACAACAGTTTCCCAATCCTACCTCTTCGTGGTTATGCCCTATTTATTTTTCTAGACTCTATGACATCAGTTCCTTCACAAATCCTTCCCTGAAATTATATATCCAGAATATATGTGTGTGTGTGTGTATGTTTAATTTATACTTAAAGCACTTTATACTGCTCATATGCACTTACCATACTTGTATTGAGGGGAGAATTCATAAAATTGTTTATTATTTTAAAAATTATTTTTAGCCAGAGAAGTTAACATTTAAACATTTCTCTGTATTGTTCCAATTTTAGTATATGTGCTGCCGAAGCGAGCACAACATTTAAACATTTGAAGGATATTATTATTTCTAGTAGCAGTCATCCTGGAAAGTAGTGCATATGTGAGAAATGAAGACTGGCCTGATAAGCCATTAAGTCAGAAATTTTGCATAAGATTTTACAATAAGTCAGTGCCTGTACCACAAAAGTAGTTACAGATTTTGATATCACAATCAAGTGAGCATCTCCCTGGAGGAAGGGTGTAATGGGATGGTTTGGCATGGTAAAAGCTGCCCGTTCTTTTCCCTCATTGTTAGAGGACTTGAATATTACTGAGATGAGGTGACCCAATCTGCACGAGGTTCAACAAATCTCTTGGAGGGGAAATCTCAGGACTCCTACCACACTGCTTTCGAGATCCAATCTCATTAGAATATCTCTAGTGAACTGAGACAATCTGCACAAGTGAGCTAGGATGACAAGTACGGGCCCAGGAGCTTCTAAGGGGAATTCACCATAGAAGAAGGGCTGGTGTCATGGACGATTCCTAAGAGCCAGCCATTCCAATACTAAGTATGTCATGAAGAACAGAGTAGAGCACATCAATAAATAAAAACTGAGAGAGTTACATCACTAAGTAAGATACCTAGGAATGTCAGGCCAATCAGGTTAAAATACAAATAGCATCCAGTTGCTCTTATAGAATCCTTCAAATTTAAATTCCCAGGGTTTTTTGAATATCAGTTTTTTTTTTCCCCTGTGAAATCAAAACAATCAGAATTGAGTTTTTTTTTTTTTTTAATAGGGCATACAGAAAAAAGGCACTCAAATATCAAGAATTACCTGGGTATTAAAGCCCTAGGTTAGGTAAGAGTAACAGCAGGTGCACTCTTCTTGGACCATCAAAGGGGGCAACTGAGATTGCCCTTCTGGTTCCAGCAACATGGTATGAAGAAGCAACTGATTTGCATCAGCTGTTAATTTTTTGGCTTTATCCATATGGAGGAGGGTTGAAAGAAGAAAGAAAGAGAGGGAGAAAGAAAGAAAGAAAAGAAAGAAAGAAAGAAAGAAAGAAAGAAAGAAAGAAAGAAAGAAAGAAAGAAAGAGAGAAAGAAAGAAAAAGAAAGAAAGAAAGAAAGAAAGAAAGAAAGAAAGAAAGAAAGAAGAAAAAGAAAGAAAAAAATGATACCATGAGAATAGATGATATCAGAGATCACAGTTGTATTGATATGAAAAATAAAAGAGCTCTGACTTATTTGTTTTTTAAATTCAAGCCTGCAAACATTCTTTAATAAGCGATTTTAAAAACTATTGTCTACTTACTTTTCTCTACCAGAGTGAACAGGGATCATCTTTGTCTTATAAATTGTTATATATCCGGTGCCTATACAAAGTCTGGATCGGAGTAGATACTGAACACATTTCTGTAAAAACAGTGAAAGAATCATATATATTTTCTAGAATTTAAAGTGACCTTGGATTTTTTAAAAAGCCTACAATTAAGTTACAGCTTTAATGAAAACAAAGCCCGTACTCTCCATAAAATACATTTAAAATCTATGAAACACATATTATCTTTATAAACATTTAAAAGACTATACATTTATAATTAAGAAAATATTCTAAGTATTGTGGCTAAAGTAAAAATTTCTAGTATGTGGAAATAAATGGCATGAAAATTCAAGTATTACAACTACTTTCAGAACAGAAAATATGATAACTTATAAGTTTTATAAATGTTTAAGATCCCATTTGTATCATCTCATTTTGATTTACAAACTAGATAAAGAAAAGTGAGGCTCAAGGGCCTATTTTATGAAGCTTGTACACTCTTCTAGGTGTATGGAAGTGAATATATGATCTCCTTTGGTTGAAAGGTTTCTGAATTCCCATATTGTTTCATTGAACGTGTAGATTTGTTTTAAAAGATTATACTTTTTAAACTTAAGAAATATTTTAAAATTATACTCAGAAATGAAAAAAGAACTTCTAAGCTGGAAATGGGTGTTTTTTTCTCTTCTGGTTGTGGGGCTGAAAAACTCTCTTTTCTATATCTTGCAAAAGTTTCATTCAGAAATCATCAGACCCCAAGTCCTTGAGCACCTACCTCACAGCATCTACCTATCACTTCACACCATCTGCCTCTCTATTATATGACTGGCGGGGAAAATATCATAATCTCCATGGAATAAAAAGATGGCAGACAAAGCAAAAATAAGTCAATAGCATTGCACCTAATGCCACTGTCACATCCAACAGAATGAGGATCCATCTCAGACAGCACGTATTTATTAAAAGCTTCCTGTCATCTAACATCATGCCAGTCATTCCAGGGAACACAAAGTCAGTAGAAGACATGTTTCCTGCGCTCAAATTATTGAAGATGCAGTTAGACAAACAAAGTGTATATTATCCCTGTTATACCTGGTGGAAAATGATGAAACCGGCTGTTGATAAAGTATGGCCATTGGCCCAAATGCTCTCCACTCCTTGAGAGACGTGGGGAAATAAATGAGATTATTAGGGGCTGTCATAGTCACAAGGGGAGCATGTATTAGGAGGAGGAATGGAGATTATCTTTCAGAGTGTGGGACAGTTCCAGATGGCAAAATATTGACTGATCTAAAATGCCAATATAAAAAAAATTAAAAAAAAATAAAAATAAAATGCCAATATAGCCATAGAAAGAAATAATATGGACTAGTCTATAAACACAAAACATATATTTTACATAAATATATTTTCTTTACTGTAGAACTTGGGGAAATAGCTAAAAAAAATTACTGAAGGAAGAGAAATTTACAGAATAGGGACCCTCTCTGTAATTTTCAAAGGAAAGAGAGAACCAAGGCTGTACGATGTTGCTGCTCCTCCAAGGAAGATAAATGAGACTCAGGTTAGGAAAATGTTATCTCTATCAATTTTTTTAAATGTTTGTCAATGACTCTCAGGACACTTCTATGCTTACTGAGTTCTCTTTGTACCTCCTCTTAACTCTGGAATATATATGCTAATGATTGTTTTCTCCAGATAGAAAATCAGGTACATATCTTCTTGTGAACAGGTTGGGTTTTCAGAGCAGGGCTGCTGGCCCAGAGTATGGTGTACGGTTTGGTCATTGCTTTTGGTGAAGGGAGGGTAAGTTGGCCCGAACCTAAAGTAAAACACAGCATCTTACATCTGAGTGCTGTAAGTGGACTTAGAGATGCAGCACTGTGGCTCAGAAGAATGGCCAACTGTGCAGAAGAAACCGTGCCAGCTACCTAAATTAACAGGTCTAGGCCTTCATTCACAGACATACTTGGATAACAAGAATTACCAGATATTTTTAAAAATCAGTTTGAAAATAATAATTTACCTAGGAAGAACAAGCAGTCTGTAGATTAAAGTAGATAATATAGAGAGAGGCACACAACTTTTAAAAAATTAAAATAAATTTAAAAATAAATAAATAAATAAATAAATTAAAAATTAAAAATTAAAAATTAAAATAAGAGAAGAAGCAGACCAAACATTCTATTTAGTAAATTTAAAGAGATATGAGAAGATGATATTTCTACTAGACAGGAACAAACGTAAAAGGACAAATTATAAATCAAGAAGGAATTCGTGAATAATAAAAATATCATTCTCCTGTGAGTAAAAATTATGAGGCAATCTCTGAATTAAGAGCAAAAAGACAAATGGATGCAAAATATGAGAGGAAATCTGAGATACATAGCAGATTTCATATCAGATGACTAACAAAGGACTATAGACATTTTAGAATAAGAAAATCAAAAAAAAAAAAAAAAAAGAAAAAAGAAAAAAGGAAAAGGTAGATAGATACTGCCAAAGAAATAGTAAAAGACATTTGCCCAAAGTTGAGGAATGCCATAAGTTCATTTTCAACTCTGATTTTGAAAGAAAGAAATAACTCTCAGGTGAAAGTAAAGTAAAAAAAAAAAAAAAAAAAAAAAGAGAGAGAGAGAGAGAGAGAGAGAGAATTTAAAGATTCCATAGGATCCAAGAAAATACCAATCTTGCATTATCCTGAAATGAAAATAAGCCAGGCCCAGAGGTGAGAACATGTCAGAAAATTCAGTGATACAGTAACTATGATATATATTGTATCTGACAAAATGAAAATGAAATTTCATTGGATAACCTGTTGGGCGGTAGCCTAAAAAGGAATGTGTTATTTGACTCTGAAGTAAATTAAGATATGGAATAGATTTTACATTCTAAGTAAGCCCCGGATGTAAATATGCCTTGTGGGTTTTATTCGCTGGTGGATACCTATTCTATGGTGAGTATCTGGTGAATATTTGTTAGGCCATCTTTGCATACAATAAAAGAAAAATCATTAGACATTGGTACAAGTACTATATAGTCCAAATATTAAGTATAAATGGAAAATGGCCCATATTTTATGGAATAGACCTTCTGTAACTCTGTGGATGGAATTACCAGCTTTGTAGTGAATCATATTTGCATTATTAAAACATAATGATTAATGTGTACGCGTGGGCTTTTCAGTTTTTACCCAATGACCCACAGACAAGAAGTAGAATACGTCTTTATTATAGTTAGTTGTTTCAAATTTCTTTATAATATAAATGTAGAGCACTGGATGTTATTTGGGATGAATCACTAAATTCTACTACTGAAACTAATATCACACTAATGTTAACTAAATAGAATTTAAATTAAAAAAAAAAACTTGAAATATATGTTTAGGCATGGAAATTAAAGATACTACCAATGAAACTAAAGCTGCTCCTTACCTTCACGATGTAAGTTTACCCTACACCAGATTGGTCCTTGGAGCCAGAGAAAGACTAAATAAGAAGGTAGAGAGACACTAGTTTTCTCCTCTACTGACGTGTCAGGCAATACAATATTGGTCACGATAGGTCACGATACATGGGCGTGCACGTATTATAAAGCATATAAAGATGTGCCCTTTTATTTTATTGCTATTATAGCAAATTACAACAAAGTTAGTGGCTTAAAATAACACAGGTTCATGTTAATTTATGGCTCTGCACGTCAGAAGTCTGGGGTGAGCCCCATAGGGCTAAAATCAAGGTTGGCCAGGGTTCATTTCTTTCTGGAGACTCTAAGGAAAGGATTGGCTTTCTTGCTCATTCAGACTGTTGGAGACCCAATTTCCTTAGCTTCATACGACCAAGATGACCGTTTCCTGGAGGTCACTAGGCAGTCCACAGCCTAAATGCTGCTTCATTCCTTGGTCTGTTGTCTCCTTGCTCCATGTTCAAGGCCCTGCAGTGGTGGGTTGGGTTTCCCCTCTTGCAACTCTATATCTCCTCCCTTTTTTTTAGTCTCACCTCTCCGGCTACAGTGTCCTGCCGTCTTCCACTTCTGAAGTCAAATGATCACATGGAACCTACCCAGGTGATCTGGGATAGTTTTCTGATTTTACGGTGTATAAATTTAATTCAATCTGCAAAGTCCTCCTTGTCGTGGAGCCTACTGTCCACAGACATGCACAGTACCAGGAGTTTGTGTGAGGATGTCTTTTGGGATTTCCCATGAGAATTCATTTTAGAGAAGAGAAGCGTAATTAAGCAGATACTATGAATTAATCAATCTTTTTCATTAGCAAGTAGGCTCAGAGAAGTATTAAGCATGGTTCTGGCATCTAGTTCCTAGCATTTGTGAAAATGCCCAAACACGGTACCCAGGTGTGTTTGGCTAGCACAGCACAGGTGTCTGATTTGAGCAGAATTCATTTACAGCTTCGGACTGAGTCATCCCTTGCTATGATAGTGCTTCATAACAAACAGCCCCCAAACCTTATTTATTGCTCTCTCGTGGGCTCTTAGGTCTGCTGGTGCAGGTCTTTATTAGACTAGGATATCCATTTTTAGTCTTAAATCTTCTCTACATATTTTTCTTGCTAAAACCCAGGGTCAAGGAACAACAATTTACTGACCGTGGTCTTTTCATAATTACTGCCGGAAATACCAACAGGCTGGCAGAAAATGTGAGTTCATAGGTTTTTATTGTTTTGATTTGATTTGTTTTTAACTAAAAAGTCTTGAATGGTGCAAAGGATAGGCACTGTGTGGCCGAAGGAATTTTTTATTGAATAATTTTGGAAGAAGCTATTGATGCCCCCCAACCCCCTTTCTTAGAATATCATATGGAAGTTTAAAACAACAACAGCAAAACCTCCTTTCCCTTCTAGAGATCTACTTAATAAAAATATATAGCCATTATACCTGGGAATGTGATTTTAAATTAATTTTCCAGTGGCGATTCTCAGGCATCTTTTAAACCACCTTATTACTCCTCAACTAGTATGCTTTCAATTAAGTTATAATAATCATTTCTTTCTCTTAATAAAAGCCATTTATTTCTAATCTTATAACAAAAACTCTGTTAAACCTTAGTATCCTTCATTCTTTAGTCATAGTAAATTATTGTTTTATATCATTATGAAGCTTTCAGCATATATTCATATATCCGATCTCACTTTCTCTTCTCACAGCAGTTCTTGATTTTAGCCCAAGAGAGAATAGTGAATCTAAAGTCTTCTACTCTTAATCTGAACATCAGGTATCAAGCTATAATGTCAGGCACTTTAGTAAAGATTGTAAATTCCAAAAGTTTCATTTAAAACACAGTGGTAAATGCTTAATTCTAAAATTACCTAACAATTTTTGCTTTGAAAATTGTTTTTGTCATGTAGTTTATGTAGCATTGAATCTATCTTAGGTCATAGAGTATAATATATCATGGATAAATTATTACCATTTAAAAATATATGTATTTTCAAAATTACTGAGACAGGGTAGTGGTTAGATGCAAAAATAATCATTGGCTCAAATCCCAGATACTTCACTTAGTCATTTTATGATTAAGATATTTACTTAATTCTTAATTTTGTCCTTCTTCATCAAAAGAGACTAAAATGATTACAAGACTATATGAATTACCTAAAAGTCATCACGTAAGCATCTAGTATATATCCTGACCCTTCAGCTATGATTCTTGTAGCTCTGGGATGTGTTTTGTTTTGTTTTGTTTTCCTATTAATAGCATAGCATGGCTATTTGGCCTGACATAAATCTTGAAACAAAAAATAAACAAAAAATAGCTAAAATCTGAGGATCAGAGTTCACTTCCATACTTTAGTCTAGATTTCTAAAGGTGACATAGCAGAGTGATTAATACTGTGCTAGAGTTAGAGCTTCTTATTCAGTTCTTTACATTTTTGCTTACAGGAGGACTTCCTGGAAGAAGTTACTTCATCTGCCTATGTCTCAGTTTCTGTGTCTGAAAAACTAAGGTGATGAAAATGGAAATTAGTTTATAAGATTGTGAGCTCTCAATACCTAATCCATGTAAAATGCTTAAGAGCATGCCCAAATTAAGACACTCACTCATGTCAGGTTAGCTCTTAGGGTAGATACTTTCATATAGAAGGGAAATAATTAACTTTTGTGTGATTTCAAAATTGGACATTAGATAAAATGTGTAGTATTGCCCTGCAGGAATGGGGGATGTGAGACAGAAAATTGAAGTGCTACAAAAAACAAAAACAAACAAACAAAAAAACCAACACTCCTCAAATTTTCTTTCAACATAAATGGTTTTCTATGCCATTGACAAAAATATTTTGAATATACTCTCTTGCTAATATATTATGAATATTCATGAATCATGTGAGCCCAAATGACAATGTCATTGATATAATTTTACTTTGCATTTGCATATCGCATTAAAATCTAGAACGTTTACTCATGTTCAGATTGTATTTAATACAAGAAAATGTGAGATCGGTTTATTTAAACTCACTTATTGATAAGGAACCTAAGATCAGAAAGGTTAAATAATTAATAATGAGGGTTAGTAAGTTCGAAGAGCTTGGCTATCAACCCAGGGTTCTCAATACTCAGTGACCTTTTCTTTGTAATCTTAAAGAAACTATTCAAGGGATAGATGGTACCTCACTTTTTATGACAGGAGTAAAACATTAAAATAATGACTGTATCTAAGCCAAAATATCCTCAAAACAAGACAAACAACTACCAAAGATTGCCTAAAACAAGATCACATAGTGTCCTCAGAAAAATTAAGCCATTTTCTCTATGGCTTCTTTTTAGTTTTTTTTTTTTTTTTCCTCCTTAAGATGAGAAATATTTGCACTTATAACCAGAAAAATTTACTGGCACTATAAAATCACAGGACATGTGGCCCATTCGGCTCTGGCGGAAAACCTCACATTCATGTAAGGCACTTATTTTATAGATGTACAAAACAAGCTTTATTTCCTCATGTCATAGAAAAGAAATCTACGCTGTCACTTTTAAGGGAAATATACATGAGATGTGGAGATGTCAGGGAATACTCCGTGTTCAGATAAGAAACGCATCACGATATTTAAAATAACTCAAAACAAAGCTACTATACACATTTATTTTGGGTTTTATTTAAACCAAAACTTCTCCCTAAAGTAATCATGTGTGTGTGTCTCTTATGAATATATATATATATATATTTTTTTTTTTTTCTCCAGAGGAGGTCAAACTACAGCCAACATATGGTGAAATTAATCATGCATCTCATTTATTGTGTCTGATTGAATTTTAATGGAGCTGATAATCTAGTTTGACAACTTGCTAAATTATTGTCAGATATATTACATAATCTCTTCTCATTATGTATGACAGATAGTTAAATTCTGTAAATTATTGGGCACTGTAGCTGCTGGGTGTGTTATGAAAGTCAAGTGACAAGCACTTCAAGACAGGAAGGAGCTCTGCTCTTAAATGACCTCTGTATAATGTTTCACAAAGCATCCACAGACAATTCCACACAGGCTTTTTTATTGTAATCAAAACAGCTACTTACTTGGCTAGGAAATATGGATGGATGGATAGATGGATAGAGAGAGAGAGATTGGCAGACATAGACATGCCTTTTTTCTTACTATCATTACTTGAATTTTAACCAAATTCAAAAACCCAGTATTTAGCACCTTTGTTCAACTATCTCAGTGTAAAATTCATTAACATATTGATATTTGTTAATTAATGGCCAGGTAAATTGTGATATTTAATAAATAGAGATTAGTAAAATGTTTTTATTTTTATTGTCAAAGGGAAGAATAAACTGATTATTAAAGTAGTTTACATGCTCAAATATTTTATTATGATCACATTAATATTATGAAAACATTAATAAACATATCAATAAATATTACATATAATGATTAAATTCTGTATAAAGGTAATTATTTATGATGATATGATTATAATTATTTGCTACATATAGTTTTTGTATATTATATAGAAAATGTGTATCACATAGGTTTATATGTAATTTTATATAAATTTAAAAGTATAAATGTTATATCCAAATATATTATTACATATGTAATTATTATAATTTGTATTATGTAACAATATAGTGACAAATACTTATTAGGCAGCAATTATAATAAAAATGATATAAAATTGTCTCCAATAGTATCACTTTCTAGAAATAGCTAATATTTTTATAATTTTAATCATTCCATAACAACTGTCCTACATGGATGAGATCTGCTTTATATCTTTCATATACCATTTTATCTCACCTTTTTGACCTGTGTTACATCACAGATATTTTCCTATATCATTAAATATATTACTCATTAAAAATATTTTAAGGTTAAATAATATTGACTTCCTGTATTATATCTGGCATATAAAGAACTTGGAATTCCCATCCTTACAAGAAAAAAAAAAAGCAGGACAAACTGAAAAATCAATGACTTTTCTTCAGTCTAACAGAAAACTGAATTTCAGAGCAAACTGCCATCTTGAATTCTGGAAAGGCAAATTCATTGAGACACCACTTGGTCAGCTTACCTGCATCAGGAGCTTTCAGAGCCATAGGATGACAGGAGCACATAAATTATAATATTGACTAATTTCTAGAGACTCACAGTGTAGCAGTATGTTGATGAGAAGCTGTTGGTGACTCTAACTTTTCAGTGCTTAATATCAAGTAACCACATCTGGGTCTTTTTTTTTTTTTTTTTTTTTTTTTTTTTTTTACATCTGGGTCTTATTATGAAGATCCTACCAAATGTCCTCTTTTGATCTTGGCAGGAGAGAGGAAGAGGAATCATTGTGAAATAGACACCTCCAGTGTGTTCACAGAAAAGACTGCCAGAGCATTAGCCTCACTGAGGGAAGGACTTCCAACTCCATCCCCCTCTGGCCATCCTGTCTCCATCTAAGTGGACAGGGGAGGGGGGAAGGAAAGAAAAGGGAAGAGAAGGGAAGGAAGGAAGGAGAAGGAAGGAAGGAGAAGAAAGAAAGAAAAAGAAGAAAGAAGAAAGAAAGAAAGAAGAAAGAAAAAAAGAAAGAAAGAAAGAAAAGAAAAGAAAAGAAAAGAAAAGAAAAGAAAAGAAAAGAAAAGAAAAGAAAAAAGAAAAGCAGAGAACCATATTCAACAACTCAGGACTCAAGGGAATAGCCTGAAAGGCTATAGTGAGGCAAAGGGGGAGGAAGGTTGTATTACCGATGAACACTTGTGAAGGTCAAAGCCTCAAGACATACAACAATGACAACACTTGAGACTTATTAGGAAGCTTATAGCATCCTACCAACAGGACTCCAGTAAAAAGTAAGTCAATTCAGCTGAAAGAGCTATAAGATAGACTCTCTCTAAGAAGAATGATTAGGGAAGAGTGAAGTCCAGAAGGGAAGCTGAAAATCCTGTCACCTGTATCTATAGAAAATATTAAATACAGCCCAGCTCCCAGCCATTTAACATAAGTCTTCACACTAAAAGTTTTTCTTAACCTCAGCTCCTATGATCCAACACAGCATGTCCAGTTCTCAACAAAAAATTGTCATGCGAGAAGGCAAGAGGAAACGCAGTGTGAAGAGATGAAGTAAACATCAGACCCTGACTCAGATATTGTAATTAAGTCAGATTTATCAGATGGGGAATTTAAAACCATGATTCCTACATTGAGGGCCCTAATGAGAAAAGGTGCACAATATGCATGTGTAGATAGGTAAAACGAGCAGAGACTGTAAGAAAGGATTAAAAGAAAATATTGGAAATATTAGAAAAAAATATTAGAAATATTTTTCTAATTAGAAAAATTAGAAATTAGAATGAGTGTAATATAAAATAAGAATATTTTTGATGGGCACATTGGTGGATGTAATGAACTGAGAAAAGAATTACTGAGCTTAAAAATAGATCAATATGTGACCTATCAATTATGTGGTAGTGGACTGGAATTGGAAACATCATTATGACTTCATTTTTCATTCAATATAAATATAGATAATTATATATGGAGCTACTTCTATGTCTGTGTACAGGTTGGTATGCACACGTGCATTTCTTTATTCTCTCAGCATAGGAGGCCTTAGAAGAAAAGACACCTCAGTATCAAGAGGCACACTTAGCATAAAAATTTTGTTTTCTAATACCATTCTCTGCTAAAAAAATACCAGAGCTCTTTGGAAAACTGGCTGATTCTAGGACTGGGTCAGGACATATGTGAAATGAACCTAGAGCATCTTAAAGTAACCAAGACAAGGATGTGCTCAAAAAACCCTACAGCTATTAGAATTTTTCAGATGGACACAGGAGCCAGCCCAAAGAGCTCCCAATAGTCAAATCTGGAATAATTTGAACAAATAATAAGTTAATATTTAATTACAACACAAGATACACCATAATTGTCTGTGAATTACATCCATAAATGAATGGGAGCAAATAGACAAATATCCCATGCAGAAAAATCCCAGATGACTTCTGTAGCTACTTCACTATCAAGAGGGTAGAGCATTAGTTTACATTCCGTAAGTAGGGCTGCATATAGGGACTTCCAGAGAGCACAATATGAAAAGAGAAAAAGAAGATTAAGTTCTCAGGGGGGAAGCCTGGAAAACAGTATCTCAACCGGTTGGTCAAGGTTAACAGTGAAAACTCATGTTGATAACGTACACCTTCAATACGACGTGATGAGAATGGCACCTCACCTCTGTGGTGTTCCCCCCCAAATGCTGTGACTTCATTCCCATCACGAAAGAAGCATCAGAAAAATCCCAATTGAAAAATTTCCTTCAAACTACCTGGTAAGGACTAAAACTGACAATGTCAACAAAACCAAGGAAAAACTGAAAAACTTACATCGGAGGGGAGTCTAAGGTGACATGTTGACTAAATATAATGTACCTTCCTAGATGGGGTCCTGGACACAAGAAAGATATTACATAAAAAACTAAAAAAGCTCTGAATAAGCTCTGCACTTGAGTTAATAATAATATATCAGTACTACTTCATTAATTGTGATAAATTTGCCATATGTATGTGAGATGGGATGTAAATACCAGGGGGGTGGTATTTTAATATTTGTATTATCATCATCGTTTTTGTGAATCCAGGACTGTTCTAAAATAAAGAGCTTATTTAAATATAATATATTCAAATTATTTACATATATATTTTGTCAGTGGATGCATATCAGGCTGTCTTCAGTACCTTTCTGGTTATTTTGGGGTTTTGTTTTGCTCTACTTGGGTCTATCTGAATATTCCAGACTTACACTTATTTTTGACAGCCAACATTACTCTCATTAATATTTTATATAGAATTTTAAAACATTTGATAAGGTAACTATTAGCATATTTGGAAACACATATTGTTTCACCTGTCAGAAATAACTGCATAAAGAGAAAAGTGACTGCAGGATGATGTTGACTTATTTTATCTATAGAGTGTGGTTTAGGAAAGGAGTTTCTTTTTCTTCTTCTTCTTTTTTTTTTTTAGGAGTTTCTTCAAAGCAATATTTGTCTCATGATTCCTTGATATTAATAAGAGGCAATTTTTTGAAAGAGGAGAAGGGGGAAAAGGAAGAGGGAGAGAGAGAGAGAGAATCTTAAGCAGATCCCCCGCCAGCGCAGAGCCCAGTGTGGGGCTCAGTTCTCCCACCCTGAGATCCTGACCTGTGCCAAAAATCAAGAATTAGATGCTTAATGAACTAAGCCCCTCAAGTCCCCCAAGAAAGGAGATTGGTATAAAACCGTCCATGGGCACCGAGGGGGGCACTTGACGGGATGAGCACTGGATGTTATGCTATATGTTGGCAAATCGAACTTCAATTAAAAAAATACAAAAAAAATAAAAATTAAAATAAAAATTAAAAATTAAAAAGAAGTTATAAGAAGAAAAGAAAAAAAAAAAAACCCGTCCACTCGACCTGGGGGATGATACAGCAACTTAGATTCTTGAATCCTATAAACTTGAAGTGCAGACACTTATATAGGTACAATTATACCACTCAATGTGACTTTTTTCCACTTGTTCTGTATCCTCTTCCACTTTTTCTTTCAACTTGTGCAAACGGAAGGCAAAGTAAAACTTGCGCATACCCAGAAATATGCAGATTTAGCAGAAGCCCTCAGGGAAGGCCCATCCCAAGGAGGAAAATGAAGCAAGTCCCAAACAAGACAAAGGACGCTGTGATTGATTCCACGTAACAATCACAGGTCGACAGCTCTGATTGTGTGTCCTTACAAAAACCACAAAACCCTAGGGTTTCAAAACACATGTAGATAGCACTTCTTTTTTTTTTTTCAGACAACTCTCCATGATTCTTGAAAATTATAAATTATCTTTGACCTTCTATTTGTGGGGAAGGCAAGGGGGATCACCCAGAAGTACAACAGGCAGGAAGAAAAGTGAAACCTTCCTCTCAACGGCGGGCACTGAGTGTTTCTGCACTATTCCCCTTGTGTTATATATAAATTACAATTCAAATTACATTCTGTATATAGACAGCTTCATATAGTATTTTGCAAAAAAAAAAAAAAATAGCCCATGCAATGCTAATGTTATACAGCTTGTTTCTTTTTTTAATTTTACCATACGTGATACTTTCCAGTGTTAAATTTCATGTTATAACCAAAGTTTCTGTCCTTTTCACTGCATTTCAAACCCTCTCTTGTTGCCTTCAAAGCCCTTTTCACTACAGTCACACTTATTTATCTGTCACATACGTTGGTTACTGTTTATCATTTAATTGTCTTCTTGCCATAAATTAATTCTTAATTTTGAGTGTTATTACATATGTTCTTCCATAATTCCCATTCCTTGTTTTTTTAATCTATTTTGTGTTATTTGGCTTGGATATTTTATTTAGTTAAGTCAAGTATAATTAAAGCCCAGGGTTATATTTGTTTACGGTGTACAACATAGTGATTCACTGATTCTGTGTATTTCTCCGTGCTCAGCAAGTTGAGTGTATCCTAATCCTCTTTATCCATCCCCCGTATTCACCTTTCCTCCGGCAACCACCAGTTCACTCCCTCCACGTAGGGTCCGTTTTATTGTCTTTTGCTTGTCCATTTGTTCGTCTGTACTGCTTCTTAAATTCCACATTCGAGTGAGATCACGTGGTATTTGACTTTCTCTGCTTAATTTATTTCATTTAACATTACAGCCTCTAGGTCCATCCATGTTGTTGCAAATGGCAAGATTTCATCCCTTTTCTGGGCTGAATAACATTCCATTGTGTATATAGACCCCATCTTCTCCATCCATCCATCCATCCATCCATCCATCCATCCATCCACGGAGGGACACTTGAGTTGCTTCCATGTCTCAGCTGTTCTAAGTTATGCTGCAGTAAACATGGGGGGAGGTTTATATTTTTGAAGTAGTGTTTTTTTTTTTCTTTTTCAGGTAAATATCCAGTAGTGGAATTATTGCATGATACATGAATTCTATTTTTAAATTTTTGAGGAATTTTCATATTGTTTCCAATAGTGGTTTGCATTCCCACCAGTACACAGGAGTTCCTTTTTCCTTCATTCTTTTTTGTACTGGTTTAGATATATGATTTTAAATTTGTGTCTCTTTATAACATATTTTCAATGCATTTTTGTGTTACATATCCCCCTAAATAGGAATCCTATTTATTCATATTTACTATGGTCCCTAACTTACTTAGTCATTTGTCTGTTTCTTTCAACATATAATGCTATCTCGTTTGAAACTTTTTCTTCTTTATTTTTTTCTTATTTTCTTTATAACCTCCTCTCTTGTCATATAGAAGTTCCGCCTCAATTATGGAATGGGTTGTTTCCCCCCTTAAATTCTTGTATTGAAGCCCTAACTCCCATTGCCTCATAATGTGGCTGTATTTGGGCTTTTAAAGAAGTGATTATGTAAAATGAGGCCCTTAGAGATGGTCCCTAATCCAATCTGACTGAAGTTCTTATAGAAAGAGGAAATTAGGATGCAGAAGAGACACCAGGATTACATGCTCACAGAGAAATTGCCATGTGAAGGTATAATGAAAAGATGGTCTTGTGCAAGCCAACCAGGTCCAAAATAAAATTTTTATTTTTATTTTTTATTTTTTATTTTTTATTTTTTTATTTTTTATTATTATTTTTTTTAAATTTATGATAGTCAGAGAGAGAGAGAGAGGCAGAGACACAGGCAGAGGGAGAAGCAGGCTCCATGCACTGGGAGCCTGATGTGGGATTCGATCCCGGGTCTCCAGGATCGTGCCCTGGGCCAAAGGCAGGCGCCAAACCGCTGCGCCACCCAGGGATCCAGCCAAAATAAAATTTTTAATTTTGAGTTTTAGCAATCTTATCCTTTATAATTATGTAAAGGCTAATCAATTCTAAAAGTTAGAAAGCCAAAAAGAAAATGAAATTTGGCCTTAGCTGATAATTAAACACACACACACACACAAAATCAGATCTTTATGATTACTGTGTCTATACCAAATGCTAGAATTTTTTCTAACTTGGAGTTAAAAAGACTTTAACATTATTGACCTTTTTTTCGCTGTTATCTTCTGCAAGCTGTTTGCCATCTCAATATCATTTTTACTTTCAGGGAGTATTTTCTTTATTTGTCTTATTGTTATTCCTTTATGTATCACAAAATCCTTTCCTATATAAGTTAATAAGAATGAAGTGAATTTCATCAAATGAAATCTGACAAGAGAGATAAAGTGCTGCTTCTTTAAATTATGGCTGATAGATGTAAGTATGCCGATTAGATGATAATTAATTACAGAGTGTATAACACTAAATACTAAATTAAATTTAATGAAACAATTTAAATTATTAACTGCAATAAAATTAATGGAATCATAGTAGTCTCTTAAAGGAGGCCCTTTTACATCTAAATAGATATAAGCTAAAAAAATAATTCTGCATAGATTTCAGGAATATAAGACTTTATAAATTTCTTTTCATCCAAATATGCATTTCTCTTTATTACTGAATTTTTTTTGAAATTTCCAGATATGTGGAAGTTCTACAAAGAAAATGAGGTGCTTCTTTTCTTGGTTTAAATGATCTAATGTCTTGAATAAATAAATATAAGAATTTAACCTTCCCCACCTACCACCATGACCACCACACACACATACACACACACACACACACACACGCACACACATCCTTCCTGCATTTAGAATGATTAAGGGACCATTTCACTAACATTTTAAGAGTCTTATTGAAACCAGTGATGGAAAGTGTGCCTATATTGAGGCAAAATTAACCACACTAGAGGATGTGTATGTGTCAGTGTCAGAGAATCCCTCTTGCCTCCTGGACCAAATGATGTTCCTAATGAAGCACAGCTAAACCGTCAAATGTGCAGGTTGGGATCATTCTATCTACATGCACAGACTAAGAAATGAGCGTCTTTATAAATGTGTTTTCAACCATGCAACTAGTGTCAGAAACATCAAATCACGTTTCCTTTAAGACAGTGCTTACGCTCTGGAGTTGGGACTTAATAGACCCTACATACCTCATACCTCATCTTATTTAACTGGACGATTACCAGACCACTGATCGGAGCTGCTCAGAATTAGAAGCCAAATTAAGTTTGTTCTTTGTCCTTTCACAATGAGTATTTAAATGACAAAAGACAACTGTCAGAAAGTGGGGAAATTTCAATCAAGAAATGTATAGTGAGGTTTTATAGTCTCCAGCATTCAATTAAGTATGGAAATGCATATAACTCCTATGGGTGCCTACTTCTGGTTTCATTCTCAGAAAAATAAAGGAGGGAGGAGAACTTTTAAGATCTACTCTCTTAGCAGCTTTCAAATATAGGCCATAGTGCTGTTAACTTTAGTTATGGTGCCCTGACTTACATCCCCAGTGACATTCTTTCATATGAGAGCATCACACTTTAGTTTCCAAATGTATTTCTGGCTTCTTTGTCATTGGTTAGTAAGCTACTGCACTTAAGTAAAGTTTGATTAGTTTCTTGTTAATTCTTTGGCATTTGCTGAAGCAGGTTGCTTTACCGACAGGCATTTTAACCCATGTTGTATATTCAATGCAAAGATAAGTATATTTTCTTCAACAGGAGGGAACTATCATTTATTTTTCTCCTTTTGTTAAGATATAATTGATATACAGTGTGTAGGTTTAGAAGTACAACACGATGATCTTATACACGTGTGTATGAAAGGATTGTGCAATGACCATCGCCTCACATAAATGTCATTTTCTCTAACGATGTAGACATGGAAGGTACACTCCTTTGGCATGCGGTGTATAATGTCATTGTTGATTCAGTCCCTACGCAGTGTGTAAGATCCCCAGAACTCACCCGTCTTGTAAGTGGAACACAATTAGCACACTAAGGTCGGTTCATGCCTCCATTCCCTCCCACAACTAAGATTTGCACGTGTGCTGACACTAAGATCTTCTCTCTGAACAACTTTCAAGTACATAATACGCTTTTGTTGATCACAGTCACCACACCGTGCTGTAGATCCCAGAGCTTATTCACTTTATAAGGACATGTGTGTAGCCTTTGGCCAATAGCTCCTCATTTTTCCCTACCCGGGAACCATTCTATTCTCTAAATTCTTTAAATTCAGCTTTAAATGACAGAAAGATCATACTTATCTGCTTTTCTCAGTCTGACTTACTCCATCTAACATAATGACTTTCAATGATTTGTTGGAAATGGCAGTGTTTTTCTTTTAATGGCTGAATAGTATTCCATTTGATATATAGCATATTTCCCCCCAGCTTTATTGATGTATAATTGACAAATTTATGAGACATTTAAAATGTACATGATGGGGACACCCAGGTGGCTCAGCGGTTGAGCATTTGCCCTCGGCTCAGGTCATGGGGAGTCGAGTCCCACGTCAGGCTCCCTGCATGGAGCCTGCTTCTCCCTTGGCCTGTGTCTCTGCCTCTCTCTCTCTCTCTGGGTCTCTCATGAATAAATAAAATGTTTAAAATAAATAAATAAATAAAATGTACACTATGACTTGATGTACATTGTGAAAGAGTCTCCTCGCTGCCTTAATCACACATCCCTCACCTCACTTTTGTGTGTTAGTGTGTGGGAACTTTATGGAAACCTTGAAGTTCTACTCTTAGCAAGTTCGATTACAGCATTATCAACTACAACCGCTATGTCATCCATTAGAACCTCAGACCTTATTCATCTTACAAGTGAAATTTTGCATTCTTTTTTACGACCTTCTGTGTCCTCTCCCCTACAGTCTCAGGCAAACACTTTCTACTTGCTCTCTATAAATATGTCGGCTTTTTCTTTTTTCTAGGTTCCACACATGAGTGATACCATGGATGTACATGGAGTATTTCTCTGTCTGGCTTATTTCACTCAGTATAATGCCCTTCAGATTAACCCATATTTTGCAAATAACAGGATTCCCTACTTTTTAAAGGCTTAATAATTCCGTTTTGTGTGTGTGTGTGTGTATAGTGTACACCGTACCGTACGCATGTGTATGTAAGTATACGTATATGTATCACATTTCTTGATCCACTGATCTGTTGACATACACATGGGTCGTTATATAGACTACTACAGATAACACTGCAAAGAGCGTGGAGGTGCAGATGTCTCTTCCAAAGAGTGATTTCCTGTCCGTTGATATGTATCCAGAAGCGGTGCTGCTGGATTAAATTTAGCTTTATTTTTAATTTTTTGAGAAAGCTCCATACTGTTTTTCATAATGGCTGTACCAATTTACGTTCCCACCGACAGTACACAGGGTTCCCTTTTTGCCACATTCTCACCAGTATCATCTTGTCTTTTTAATTTTAGCCATTCTAACAGATGTGAGGTGATATTTCATTGTGGTTTTGATTTGTATTTCTCTGTTGATTAATGATGCTAGGCATCTTTTCATGTTCCTGGTGGCCATACGTATGCCTTCTTTGAAAAAATGCTGATTCAGGCCTTCTGCCCATTTTTAAATCAGATTATTTGATTTAAAATTTTTTTTAAATTTTTATTTATTTATGATAGTCACAGAGAGACAGAGAGAGAGAGGCAGAGACATAGGCAGAGGGAGAAGCAGGCTCCATGCACCGGGAGCCCGACGTGGGATTCGATCCCGGGTCTCCAGGATTGCGCCCTGGGCCAAAGGCAGGTGCCAAACCGCTGCGCCACCCAGGGATCCCCCAGATTATTTGATTTTAAATAATGAGTTGTATGAATCCTTTATATATTTTGGATACTCTTTATCAGACATGTGGTTTGCAAATCCCATTCCATAGATTTTTCATTTCATTTTGTTAATTATTTCCTATGCTCTATAGAAGGGTTTTCTTTTTTTGAGTTCGATGTACTGACATTTGTTCATTTTCGATTTTGCAACTTGGGCTTTTGGTGTCATATTTAAAAAGTAAGACCATATCAACGAGCTTTTTCCCTTTTATTCTAGGAGTTTTATAAAATTAGGCCTGACTTTTAAGCCTTTTAATCCGTTTGGAGTTAATTTTTGTATATGATGTAAAGATAGGGATCCAATTTTATTCTTTTGCATGTGAATATCCAGTTCTCCTCATACCGCTTATTGAGCACAAAGAATATCCTTTCCCCATTGTGTGTTTGGGGTGCCCTGTCAAACATCAGCTGACCTCGTTTGTGTCCTTCACCCTCATAGACAGCTGAAACCAGCTGGAGTTGGCTATTCTCTTCCCCCAGCAGGTGAAGCTATGGGTAACCGGTTTCCCCTGAGGTCAGGCCTTGTTAAGAACAGAGTGCTCTAATTTATTTCAAAATAGTTCCTTTTCCTTTCTTCCTCTTAGAAGCATGAGCGGATTTTTCTCTGATATTGATATTTACTGTGAGAGCCTCATCAAGATACTGGAGGTAAATCTCACAAAATTGCAGTTCCCCTCCCCCCCCATAAATTGGGCTCCCGGGAATATAGACAATTCACTGAGTTGTCTATATTTAGCCTCATTAATTTGTCGAACACTGTCCTGGTTTTCCTGGCCTGCACTGGTTTCTGCTGTGGGTCTCGGTTCTGGTAAGTCAACTGCTTGTCTAGGCCTGTCTGTGGTTTCCAGAGTTGGAGAGGCCACTTTGCCCTGTGTCCTCCCCTCGCCCACAGATACAAGAGTTGTGGACTTCCAAGTGTCTTCAGCATGTACTTGTATTTAAGAGGGAGTGGCAACTTCCAACTTTTGCAAACACAGAACCAGGAACTGGAAGCACCCTGGCAGCAGCATCTACACGACATGAATACGCACTGATGTCTGATTGGCACGTGGCCCACTCCCATTTTCCCTTCTTCGGAAGACTCTTGCCCTTCATCTTTCCTAAGCCTCCAAATCACCGCCCTCCTCTCCATCACCTTTATAAAACTACAACTAGTGATATGTTGCTGCCTCCACTCCTGCCACAGCTCATTTCCACTGTTCTTACTTTGTCTCTTCCCCCCAGTGTCAACCAGCTTGTTTTATGGATCTACATCTCATGTTGAAAAAGTTGGCCTTTTGTAGAAAGTGGACATTGATCATAACATGACAGGACTAAATGGTGGTTAAGAGCTCAGACTCTGGCACGAGTCAGATAGATTCTAATCCTCACACCGTTGAGATGATCGGTGACCATGATCAGCCTGGTTCACCTCCTCCTCTCTATAGGCTGATATCATATGTCACTTACCTCAGGCAATTTTCAGGGGGACACTCTCTCTCTGTGAAGTTCTACTCAATTAGCTTCTCTCTCGTAAAGGATCAGCTCCTCAGTCAGCTGTACCCAGCACCTAGATGGAGGCTTCTGATGATTTCCTCAGCCCTTCCTTGTGCTCTGTGCTCTATGGGGAATTTCTGAGAAATAGGGGAGAAAGCTAATAAGAACTTCTTTGTCTCAATTTCTCCAATGGGCAATTCTCAACACATTTCACAAGAGCTTCTCCCGTTTCAGGTAGAGTTGGCACCATTCATTCCCAGTAGTCATCTTTTCACCAGATTTGCATCTTTCCCATTTGACTACATTTTTTTTTTTCTATATTCTCCTTCCCCCTCTCTGAGGGACACTCTGGCTCCTTTGAATCAGTATTATCTATCTTCAGGTCTCTGTTATTTTGTGAGTTTGTGTTTTCTGTGGAGTCCTATGAGGTTTCCTTCTCTCCAGAATTGAAATGTTTGGAAAAAGGTATATTTGATAAGTCTTTCTGGAGCTCTGAGAATTCTGGGAGGCTGGACTGTAAACTAAAATTTTAACGTCCAACCAGTTGATAATAAAAATTCAATTCCAAGCGTCTGTTCCTGCAGGTTTGTAATTCAATAGTTTAACGACCTTCATTTCTTTTCCACTGCAGAATTCCTACATACAGAATATAATTTTGCATTAGAAGATGCATTGCTGGGGCATCTGGGTGGCTCAGATGGTTGGGCATCTGCCTTCAGCTCAGGTCATGATATCAGGGTCCTGGAATTGAGCCCCATGTCTGGCTCCTAGCTCAGTGGGGAGTCTGCTTCTCCCTCTTTCTCTACCTCACCCCACTGCTCATACTCGCCCTGTGTCTCTCTGTCTCAATTGAATAAAATCCTTAAAAATAAATATATACATACATAATACATTACCAATATTCCATAAGCAAAAAACTAGTGATACCATAACACAATATTCCAGAACATGCTATTAGCTACTAGAATACAACCATTCTGTATTTTGCAAATGTTTACTATTAATTTTATATTTATCCTGCATTTAAAAATATCTGTCTGGAAGAGAATAATATAGAAAATAAATAATGAGAGCTGTATGCATATGCACATACAACTCATGATTAAATGATAAATTCATTATCAAGAAGATAAATATTTCTCTTGAAATCCATATGTATCCAATAATATTGAATAATATTAATTAATTCAGTGATTATGAACTCAGTTAATTCAGTGATATTCATAATACAATTATTTTAAGCATAAGTCTTAATTTTTTTTATTTAACTAAAATCAACATCATGCATAGAGGATACTCATTGAAATTAGCACCTGTAATTTGAGAAATGATAATGACACATTATAACACAGGAAAACAACCCATTATATGCCTGTTTTTTTTAAAAAATGGCCATTTTGCACTTTTCAACCTTGTTTTTTAATTTCAAGTGGTAGCACAAAACAAGTCATTTTGTCCTAACAGGATTCCAATAATCAAGTGACTCCTTAAATACTGAAGATATTTTTTTAAAAAAACCTTTTTTCTCTAATTTTGTTAATTTAATGATCTATGATCTTCACGTTGAAAAAAACAGATACAGGCAATTTTTTAAAAAAAGAGAGGCATTTAAATCAGTCATATTTAAAAGCCGATGGTATCCAGAAGCTTTAATGTATAATGAATAATAGTTATTATTCTAAGCTTTTGAAAATACTGGATATACTACATAAGTAAGTTTTCCTCACTAAAATATCAAGCTGTCCATTAATTTGTCTTTGAAATATATCCTGAGCAAGATGTGCTCTGGACATTGTCCAAATTAATCAGGCTTCTTGAACGTGCAGATAAAAATGTCTTTATAGCATATTCAAAGAATATTACATTAAAGACACTGAATAGTCTAGGTTCCCAGCAAGCTTGTGGTGACTATTATATTGCCTGTAGATTAATATATGAAAATAATAATTTGGCTTCTTATTTCCTAGCTTTCCACATCTCAGTGAATGGCACCATCATCCATCCTGTTGCTCCAGCCAAAACCATTCAGTGCTCTTCCACCAAATTCTTGATACAGTTTAGCGCTTACTTCATGGAGTATTCTGTGAGTGTTCTTTGGTTGCTCTCTCTTCCTCAGACTCTAACCCAATCTGTAATCAAGTCCTATAGACTTCGGTTGTACAAGGTATTCAGAAAACCTACTCCTTTCCAGCTTCTCTGCTGCAGTCTTAGTCTAACTCACATCAGCTCTCGGCCGAATGACCAAAATGACTTCCCAAATTGTCTCTCATCCTCCATTCTCAATACCAAAGACAGCAACTGGAGTTAGTGATTTAAATTTGAAGCCATGCTTTGACAAGTTCTAGTTTAAAAGTTAGTATGCTGCCATTGCAATTAGAATATCTTCAAACTGTATTTTTTATTATTTACATAATTTAGCTGATTTTATTGCATGCCAGCCCTACATCATGCTCATTACAGTACAACAGACACTGGCTTTTTTTTTTCTCCTTTAAACTGACTAATTAACCCAATTATTAATTCTTCCCTCTGCTATTCCTGCAGGTCTCATACCTTTTCAAATGACTCATTCTTGGCCACCTTCACTAAGGAAATATCTCTATTTGTTTTGACTTCTTTGTAATATTTATTGCTACCTGAAGGAAACTACTCTATCCTGATCAAAAGATAGAGAGATATGAAGGATTCCTAGCACATAGAAGCCTCTCACCCCAGAACTTTTGAATGAATAAATGTAGTATTTAATTCAGTATTCTGTAACAAACTCTTACATGGCACAGAAAGAAGAAAAGAAAGTCTCACAAAGGTAGGTACTAGCGGTAACTGTAAAGCCAATTCCAAATATTCTTATGAATCACCAGTCAGTTCTTTTGCTCTTTACCTCCTGCTGGAAAAAATTATATGTAGACACCCCAGAGCCCTATTAGATAGTAGTAATGTAGTTAATTAACATTATTAATGTGTATAAGTAAAAGTAACCCATATAATAAATGTAACGAAGGTTGACTATGTGAAAGGCATGGTGCTGGTCCCTGGAGATAGAAAATAGTTTTCTCTTGGCACATGGCACATGTGTGAAATTTTTTCTTCTCTTAGCATTAAATGTTTAATTCTTCATGATGATTTAATGGCTCCTACCAGGTGATTTTAATGGCTTACCCTTTGTCTTTCTCTCCTTCAACTTTATAAAGTCAGGGGCACCTGGGTGCCTTAGCTGGTTAAGGGTCTGTCTTCAGCTCAGATCATGATCTCGGTGTCCTGGGATCGAGCCCCACATCGAGCTCCCTGCTCAGTGGGGAGTCTGCTTCTCCCTCGGCCTCTGTACCCACCCCTCACTCCTCTCACGTTCTCTCTCTTTCTCTAAAATAAATAAAATCTCCAAAAAGAGACCAAAGCATAACAATATGGGGTTAATAACATAGGAACAGAATTTCAGAATTTCTTTTTGGAAAAAAAATTCAAATTTGAATCTGTATAAATCTATTTTTAAATATTATTTTTTGTTTTCATTATTTCATGTATTATCATAATCAGTATTATCTTATTTTATTAGCCAAAAGTAAATATTTTAGGGAAAATTAATAATAATAGTGAATAACAAAAGGCATTTTTGAATAGCATGAACATTAGAGTCACTCATGAAATTAAAATTGGAGTCCTCACCTCCACCTTTAAGAAAACTTAATAGTTCCAGATTTACCTAAACTCACCTCCTTTCCCTCAGAAATATAGCATAGAACTGCATAATTTGAGGGAAACTATTAGAATAATTTAGCCTGAAAAATAAATTATCATCGCTGAAGTATAGAATATAAATTATTTTTTTATTAATTTTCTCAACAAATGTTTGCAAAATATGTACAGTATTTCAGAAATCAAGGTGCATACCCAGAGCAATTACCAGGAGGAAGAGTATTTGCAGGATTTATTTCTATGCAAACAAGTGTGATTTTTCAAATAATTATTCTACTTATGTTATCTTACTTTATTCACGTCTCTGCTCTTATAATATTATAGATTTCCAGCAGGAAGCAGCTAACACATTTCTCGTCCTTTAGTAAATCCAAGATTGTAGCGTCTTACGTGATCAGCCACTTAATTGCGCTACTTTACAAAACCATCCTCACATAAAGAGTTCCATTTGAGGTATTTTTAGAATCTCTAATAAAAAATTACTGTCCTCCAAGAATTAGATATTTAAAGTGAAGGGAGAAAGTAAATCGGAGTTTCTTCTCTCATTTCAATTGGATTGCCAAAATTTCCATCTGAAATCATTATCTGAATTCTTAACCCTAAGCATGGCTTTTATGGTGCTATTTTGTGTATTTTTCACATCACGCTTATTATTATTGTCGGACACTGTGCTTCGTACAAGCAGCAGCGAGCGACTCTGTTGTTCCATTCCAGTGCTTCCTTTCTGGTTGAAGAGAAAGGGTGGACCTAGTTTGGTAATACCCCCATAGCTGCCAAGAGTTTTCTTCAGATCACTTTGATTTTTACATGAGAACGTTGAATAGATTCATCAAATTATGGCATTTCTTTGGCTTAAATGACAAGTATGTATAATTGCAGCATCCATGAGACATTAATTACGAGCCTGGAGCCTTATATGCCCAGCCTAAGTACATTTCAAATTTGCAAATAGAAGTTTACCCAATAACAATTTGAAAACACATTGCTTCCTTATGAGAATGATTATAAATTATTTTACCTATAAAATATACGTATAAAGCCGTAATTGAATGCTCTTTAATATGGGATGATTTTATGGTTGTTTTAGTTAGTTTTTTTTTTTACTTCAAAAGCTGAAACCTTTTTATTAAATATATGAAACGTCTTACATGACATGATCTCTTAGCTCCGGAAAAAGCAGTATGCTTTTCTTTGAAGTGCTCTTTTCTCTTGATAGTAACAAACTTTGCGAGATTCACTGTAGACTTTAAAAACAGATTTTGAGTCTTTTGCCTGTGATGAGGATGCAGAGAGTCACCAGAGACAGATGCTTCCATCCTAACAATGATAACAAGACAGAAAGCTGAAACATCAGCTATTTTTCAACACCTAAGATAGTTAAAGAGGCAAAGAGCCTTAAATTAACTGAATTTCAGAAAGTGACAAGTCTTTCTTAGGATAGAGAGTTTTCACAGCTGCATTCATCCTTGGCAGAGAGGTGGGAATGAAAGGAATGTGCCATGTGCAGGTACAAGACAAAACCTGCCAAACCTGAAAAGATTTTTAGTGTTCACATTATGATAATGTGCTGTGAGGGATGGGGTGCGGAGAGCCCCAGGCCAGGCGTCCTCTACTTCCCCACGGGCTTTGGGGCTGGGGTACAGAAGGTCGGGGTGCAGCAGGAGAAACAAGCCAGGAGGGCCTTGCCCAGTGCGAGACCGTCTTCCAAAGGTTGAGGACATGCATAGAAAACCCACTGATAACACTGCACATCCTCCTTCTAAGTTCCAAACCAACTGCAATAATCCCACTCTTGCAGAACCAACCTTCTCCCTGGAAACCCCTACCTGGTGCAAAGGGAATGATAGATACCAGATAGGAAGGGCTGAAAAGGAAGTCGTGAGCCTTTATTTCTTTTTCAGATGTTTCTTTGGTAACGTGTAGGAGCACCCCTGATTTCTGTGTGTTTGTGTCCTCTCCTGTAACGTCACCAAATTTGCTGATTAGTTCTTTTTTTAAAAAAGATTTTATTTATTTATTTATGGTTGCTGATTAGTTCTAACCATTTTTTTAGTGTTTTTTCTTTTTTAGTTCTTTTCTTTAAGTTTTGTTTTTTTTTTTTTTTAAAACAGGTTGTTGAGATATAATTCACACACTATGCAACTCACTCATTTAAAGTGCACAGTTCAGGGGCCTTCAGTAGGTTCATGGAATCGTCCACATATTCCCACAATAAGGTTTCCACGTTTGCATCACTCTACCCGGTGCCCCCTAGACCGACTCCCTGGTACCTACCATCTGCTTTGTCTTCTCTGGATGCTCCTTTTCTGAACATTTCATACAAATGGAACCATGCAATGTGTGTCCTTTTGCGATCAGCTTCTTTCATTACCCTAAGTAATGCTTCCAGCGCTTACAGGATTCTCTACATATAGATAATATAATCTGCAAGCACATTTTTCTGCATTCTTTCCCATTTGTAGCCTTTTATTTCTATGTCTTGCCTGATGGCTCTGGGTAGCGTTGAATAAAAATGGCCAGAGTAGACACCCTTTTCTTGCTTCTGACCTTAAAGGGAAAAAACTTCCAACCTTTCACCATCAAGTACCATGTTAGCTGTAGGTCAATCATTTGTGCCCTTTATTATGACAAGGAACGTTCCTTCTAGACTCAATTTGTTGAGGGGTTTTTATCATCAAAGGAGGTTATATTTGTCATATGCTTTTTCTGTATCTATCGAGAGGGTCATATGATTTTTATCTTTAACTCTATCACTATGATGTATCACCCCTACTGATTTGTCTGTGTCGAGCCATCCTTGCACAGCACAATAAATCCTGTTGGATCACCGTGTAACGATCCTTTTAACATAGACTTCAATTTGCCTGTTTTTGCTGATGATTTTTGCCTCTATGTCAACAAGGAACACTTGCCTATAGTTTCCTTTTCGTGTGGTATCCTTAACTGGCGTTGGTATCAGAGTGATGCTAGCCTTGTAAGACGAGTGTGGGAGTATTTCTTCCTCTTCAAATTTTGGAGCATTTTGAAGAGTATTGGCATTACTTCTTCTTTACATAGTTGGTAGTATTCATCAGTGAAATCATCTGGTTCTGAGCTTTTCTTTGTTGGGAGGTTTTTGATTGCTGATTCACTCTCTTTATTCATGATTTGTCTGTTCATATTTCCTATTTTTTTATGATTCAATCTTGGTAAGTTATCTTTCTCTGCAAATGTATCCATTCTTCTAAGTTATCGATTTTGTTGGTTATAAATGTTCAGAGTGGCTTCTTTTACGTCCCGTGTATTTCTGTGGTGTCAGTTGTGATATTTTCTCTTTTATTTCTGATTTTATTTATTTGGGTCTCCTCATTTTTTTTTTCTTGATTAGCTAAAGTATTGTTCATTTTGTTTATCATTTTAAAAAAAACAGCTCTTAATTTAATCTGAGCTTTTCTATTGTTTCTTGGCTCTGGTTTTATTTATTTGGGTCTTCTTTTTTTTTTTTTTTTCTTGATTAGCTAAAGGTTTGCCCATTTTGTTTATCATTTAAAAAAACAGCTCTTAGCTTAATCTGAACTTTTCTATTGTTTCTTGGCTCTCAATTTCATCTATTTCTGTTGTGATCTTTGTTATTTCCTTTTTCTGCTAACTTCAGTCTGAATTTGCTCCTGTTTTTCTAGCTCCTTGAGGTATATATTTGAGATTTTTCCTTTTTCTTACAGCAGGCATTTAATGCTATAAAGGTCCCTCTTAAACTGCTTTTGCTGTATCCCATAGGTTTTGGTAAATTATGTTACCATCATTATTTGTTTCAAGGTATTTATTGATTTTCCTTTTGACTTCTTTTTTGATGTATTGGTTATTCAAGAATATGGTGTTTAATTTTCACATATTTGTGAGATTTCCAGCTTTTCTCTTGTTATTGATCTCCAGTTTCATACCACTGTGGTTAGAAAAGATACTGGTATGATTTTAGTCTTCTTAATTTGTTAAAACTTGTTTTGTGCCTATCTGTTCTGAAGAATGTTCTGAGCATACTTGAGAAGAATGTGCATCCTGCTGTTCTTGGATGAAGGAATGTACAGGTCTAATGTGTCTAATGTCTTTGTTGATTTCCTGCTTGGATGATCTGTTGTTGAAAATGGGGTATTCAAGTCCCCTACAATTATTTATTGCTATTTTTCTCTTTCAAAATTGTTCATCTTTGCTTAATATATTCAAGTGTTCCTAAGTTGGATATATTTTTATTTAAGATTGTTATGTATTCTTGATGAATTGACCCTTTTATCGTTATATCATGATCTTTTTTCCCTGTTGCTATTTTTGGCTAAAGTCTATTTTGTCTGATACAAATATAGATGTCCCTGCTCTTTTTTAGTTTCTACTGGCATGGAATTTTTTTTCCCCATCTCAACATTTTGATTTTGTGTGTGCCCTTAAAGATGAATAAACTGAATAAGTCTCCTGTAGGCAGCATATGGTTGAGCCTTTTTTTTTTCTTTAACCCATCAAACCAATCTATGTCTTTTTACTGGATAATGCAGTTCATTTACATTTTAGAGTAATTATTTATAGTTAAGGATGAGTAATATCTTATTATCAATGGCTTACTGGCTATTTTGTAATTCCCCTTTTTCCTTTCTTCTTTTGTTGCCTTCCTGTGTGCATTGGTACTGTTTTTACAGCAGTATGCTTGATTTATCTTCTCTTTATCATTTGTAAAACTATTATAGGCTTTTGCTTCCTGGGCACCATGAAGCTTCCATAAAAGCATCTTATAGTTGTAACAGCATGTTTTATACTGATAACTTTGACTATATACAAAAACTCCACCCTTTTATTTCTCTTATTTCATGTTTTTAATATCATAAGATATTTTACAAACTTCTTTATATTGTGCATTCATTAAAATACTATGGTGGCTACAATTATTTTTAATACTCTCACACATAACCTTTATACTAATGGTAAGTTGTTAAAATAACCCCATATTACCATATGGAAGTATTCTGAATTTAACTATGCATTTAATTTTATCAGTGGGTTGTATATTTGTATATGTTTGCATGTTACTAATTAGCATCCTTTCATTTCAGGTTAAATATCTTTTTTCAGCATTTCGTATAAGGCAAATCTTGTGGTGATGAGTTCTCTTAGGTTTTATCTGCCTGGGAAAATTTTATTTTTCCTTCATTCCTGAAGAATAACTTTACTCAATAGAATATTCTTGGTTGGAAGCTTTTATTTTTATTTTTTTCTTCTTTTATCACCTTAACTAGGTCATCCACTGTTTCTTGGCCTGTAAGATTTTTGCTAAGAAATCTAATGTTAGTCTAATGGGGTATCTGTTATAGTTTACAAGCTTTCCTAGCTTCTAGAAGCTGCCACCATTCCTTGACTTATATCCAAATCCTCTATTTTGAAAGACAGCAATATGGCATCTTCTCTCAGGCTGAGCTTCCTGCCTTTCTCTTATAAGGTCTCTTCAGATTACACTTGGTTCATCTTCATAATCTAGGATAATCTCCCCATTTCCAGGCCCTTTGCTTAATTATATCAGCAAAGCTCTTTTTGCCATGGAAACCAACACATTTTCTTACTATGGGGATCAGGACATGGTTTTCTTTGAAGTCATTATTCTGCCTAACATGAGACCTACATAAATGAAAGTATTATTATGTCATTGACTAGAAGACTTGTAAAATATTAGTTTATTACAAATTGATTTATATATTCAACTGAGCTCCTTAACAATATTCAAGAAAAGTTTTTTTTAAGATTTTATTTATTTATTCATAAGAGTCACAGAGAAAGAGAGGCAGAGACACAGGCAGAGGGAGAAGCCAGCTCCATGCAGGGGGCCCCATGTGGGACTTGATCCCAGGACCCCCAGGATCACACCCTGAGCCAAAGGCAGATGCTTAATCGCTGAGCCACCCAGGCATCCCTTGAATTTTTTAAAAATATTTCATTTATTTATTCATGAGAGACACAGGGTGGGGAGGGGGTTGGGGCAGAGACACAGGCAGAGGGAGAAGCAGGCTCCATGCAGGTTAGCTTGATGTGGGACTCGATCCCGGGTCTTGATCAGGTCCTGGGCCAAAGGCTGAGCCACCAGGCTGCCCTAAATTGGAATTTTAGATAAATCATGGAAATTTATTTGTTATAAGTATGTACCAAATATTGCATTTTGTGTTTTATCTGACAACTCTACTTTGAGGGAAATGTAAATAAGATATATTGGAAAGGGATTTGAGATGGAGTCAGATAGTGCTAAAAATGTTTTTTCTTTACTCCAGTTGTTAGTACATGTGATATACTTTCTGATTATTTTTTTAAGCTATAACTAATGAGTTAAACATTTGTATTTTATGTAATTTGCTGATGTGTGTTTTACTTAAGGAATATTTAAATATGTATGCTTGAATATAATGGGTGCCCTGGAAATATTAGGAGAAAGGATGGCTTGATAGGTAATTTAAAGAGAGGATTCAAACATAAGAAGATAGTTGGCTTCCTGGAAATGAAAGGTCTATTTTAGTGCCAAGAACCTATGTTCCATGACATCTTACAAGCGCTTGTAATAGGGAAACTCTAATAAACTTTCTAGTTGTGATCTTTCTGTAACTACCTAGAAACATAGGAAATTTCTTAGAACAAGCCCAAATCAATATTTATTTCTTTTGTTAAATGACTTTTAAATTTAACAAAAAATCTTACAATAAACCTGCATTGTTTTTCAGTCAATTCTCCTTAGCAAATATTAGGAAGCTTGACCAGTCAATTCTCTATTCTTTGGAAGTAACTAATCAGAACTTGCCTTTCCCTGCTAATTACACTTGACTAATTTGTTCATATAATACCCATGTGAAGTAGGAAAATAAACATTTTACTTCTCATTTTACAAATGAGGAAACAGATACAAACGCGTTAGACTATTTTCCTGAAGCCATTCAACATTCAATCAGTTGCAGAAACAATATTTAAAGAGTTTGAATTCTTTCATTAACCTTTTATTGACTGGTGTTTAAGTCTGTTTTCAACACATGAAAGCTAAAACATTAAATGAATAGTATTTTGTACAAAAAAGTGTTCTGTATTCATATGAGGAGTTAGGATATTCAAAAATTACTCAGTCAAAATATTCTCATTTTTGAACATTGGAATGCATGCTTATTTTCTTATCTAATTTCTGAATAAATAGAAATATGAAACTAAAATGTTGTCATTACAGTACTTACTGCAAGTTACATTTAAATCACTGGATTTAGAATTTAGTACAGCAGACCTGGTTCTGGTCCCTCCTCTGCCAAGTTTAAGGCTTTTGAATTAGGTAATTATTTGATGATGTGGTTAAATTTTATTATTTAAAAAATGGAAATGAGAACAACTGGTTTACTTATTTTGTTATTGTGAAGATTAAACAAGATAGTTTTTATATATGATTTTTTTCAGAATATTTTTAAAATGTAGTGAAGCAGCTAGGATAATGGTAACAGCTAAGTTTGAGAACTTAGCATTTTAAGATATTTTCTTTTTTTTTAAGATATTTTCATCTATGATTTTATTTGATCCTTTTCACATCACTACAAAGACATACTGTTATTTTCTCTATTATACACATGAGGGCATTAAGGCTAAGGACTTTAATATCTAGTTTTAAACTTTGATTCACTACTTAGCTGAATAATGAAACAAGATATTTATGTCTTAGGTTCTCATTTGCATGCTTGGGGTCATGATTCCCATTGCAAAAGGGTTTGTTTTTAGTTAATACAAAGTACTGACATCTTTTTTTTTTTTTAGAGAAAGTTAGTTATCAATATTAACTATTATTACACTCTGTGTAAATTAATATTTTTAAATGAGATATATTTTCTATAATCCAAATTTATCATAACCTAGAAATGATGCTTATTTTAATTCATATTGTTGGGTTGCTTATCAGTATCAATTTCCCACTCTTCCTTAATAACAAAACCCCAAATTTGCACAATGGAGAAATATCCTGAGCCCAAAATACTGTCTAAGACTCCCTTAACTAAGGCAATCATGTGACACATTTCTGGCCCATGTAATGTAAACTGAGGATGTCTAGAAAGTTGTGCTTCCCCCTCCCCCCCTTTGGTCTGGGTTTAATCTTTATTTACCTCCTCTTTACATCTTCTTACTATCTGTAACACCAATGAATGATTAAGAGCAACAAGAGCCCTCTGGAGACCATGGAGCATCAAACATAGGAATAGAAGCTACATTAATATTAGTAGAATAAAGATATAAAAGGATTATGGGTCCTTAATTTATCACTAAGCCACAGTATGACTACTGGACTATGCATCTCTTGATTTCCTGTTGGTGATTCAAATGAATTTCCATGATCTACTATTTCCAGCTGAACATATAGTAACTGATTTACTGGGTAAGCTGACTAATGACTTAAGAATCATGGAAGTATATGATGAATTTTTTTATTTGCCTTAATAGATCCCCACAGGTAAATCTTCAATCATATTAAAGTTAAAAATAATGACTAGTGATGGGATTTGGGAGTAGCTCAAGCAATTAATAGATAGATTATGGTATCCATTAGTAATTAAACTATTCAAGGGAAGTTATACCAATCTGGAGAAGTGCCCATTTGGAAATTAGCAATGTAATCTGCTGCAAATGGAAGCATATGATCCCTTATAGTTATTTAATAAGTATATATATATTTTTTTCTTTTTTTTAATTCCATGAGCATCTTGTGACATATAAATTTCATGATTACACATTCACTTGACCTCTTGGCCAGTTTTATGATAATATTATCCTTTCAGCCAAAAGCAGCCATTTCAAAATTTTTAAAATTAATTCTAAGAAAATAATAGCCTTTTTAAATCAGTTTTGTTTAGGAAAAAGTAATTGTTTTATTTAAAAAATAATAATAAAAATTACAGTCTTCCAAGGAAGCTGTCCCCGGTCAGAATATTAAATACTCTGAATTACTTCCTACAAGGTTGTAAGTACAAAGCAGTTCATCTTGCTCTTTTGAAGCACAGACTCCTTATATATTTTAGAGTGAAATTACTGCCTTCATATTTCCACTGTGGAAAAATGTATGTATGTGAAGGTCAAAGCTTTCTTTAACTCATCCCCCCACACACTCCCTGGCTCTTTACCAAAGTGTTGATCAAAAAGGTATTTTTTTAATTTGCTTCTTTTAAAATTATGAGACCAGTATAGCAGTCATTATATACCCAACCAGATTTTAAACACGGTAACATTTATATTTGTTCTAGACCTTATTTTGTTAAAAAAATTGATAAAATAGATACCCTTTTAACTTTCATGAAAACCTCTATCTGATCATATTCTAATCTATCTGTATTTGTTAAGATCATCCTAAATTCAAATGTAAAATTTCAAAAGTAAAGCAATTATTATTTGCTTACAGTAATAAGCGCACTTGTTTTCTTTTGCCCCATTCGTTTCTTATCCCTGGGTAATGTGATCAGAACCAATTTGCAAGAGGGTCTAATGCAGGCAAGGATACCAAAAAAAAAAAATCTAAAGTATCTTGATATTTATATAGGAGAAAGAGGCAGCTGTTACCTTCAGCTTCTGAGGAAATATCCTTGAAAGTATAATGAGAAAAATTCTGGGTCCTCACTCTTTGGAAAGTACATAAATCTCTTCAGGGGAAAAATAAGACCAGTGTCTCCAACTTTAAAACCAAAGGATGTCTTTATGGTCCTGTGACTTCTCCTCCCTTGAAATGTAACACCCACCTCTCCCTGGAATTCTCCCTGTCTATTCAGTCATAAACTAATCTCTAAGCCTTGTCTTTTAGTTCAGGTTCCAGGTTTCAGTAGGATTTGCTCAGGAAGCCCTAATGGTTCAGAAACATATAAAATATTTTCTCTTTAGCTCCATACTTCCCTCTTTCTCTCTGCTCCTGAGCAACACCTTCAATTCTAAAAGTTATTGTGTATCCTTCCAGTGTAAATATCTAGACCAGTAAAAAATAATAATATTTCAGACCTGTCTTAGTCCATTCTTGAGACTATAACAAGATATCATACACAGTGTGACTTATAAACAACAAATACTTATTTGTTGGCTGGTAAATCCAAGTTCAAGGTGCCAGCGGATTCAGTGTCTAGTGAGGCAAGCTCACCTGTTCACAGATGGGGCCTTCTTATTACATCCTCACGTGGTGGGAGGGGCAAGCTGGCTCTCTGAGACCTCTCTTATCAAGTTAGGAATCCCATTTGTGAGGATTTCACCTTCGTGACCTAATCAACTCTCGAAAGCCTTACCTCCTAAAACCATCATCTTGGAGGTTAAGATTTCAACATGTGGATTTGGAAAGGACTCCAAATTTTAAATCATAACAAGAACCTTTCTTCCCGTCAACTTTATGTTTCTGTTTAACTATTTCACATACATTAGCACTTAAATAGAATTGCTGAAGAATTAGAAGGTTTAAAACATTGTTTTTCTCCCAAATACTGAAAAAGGCCTAGACTTATTTGATAGCTTCATCTTTAATCTTTACAGGAATCAAAGCTATTTTTGGGGAAAGGGAAAGTGAAAAGCTGTTTGGTAAGAGTAAACATTTGTTTTGGTATTACATAAAAATCAAAATACCTTTAAGTTTACATACATTTTAGAAAGTCTTTCTTCCAAAATTTCAATACATTTTGGAAGCTAACGTTGCTCATCCACCTCACCTTGTCTGTTCTTCTCCATCACTAGAAAGATAATCGAATGATAAGCACATTAATGAATTTTTAGTCCTATTTACATAGATAGCCTCTCTTGAACAAACATTTCTGATCCCCTTCTAAAACTCCTTGGGATAAGTGGAAATGGGTGCTTTTCCCCCCCACAGTTATATGCAAAGTAATTGTATGATTTAACAGTGGTTGTATAGAGGGCAACCTCTGAAATGGCTCCCAGTGATCTCTACCTCTGTATTCCTGCCTTTGTGTAACACCTGGGATAGTCTGGGCCTTTCGACTTATTTCTAATGAATAGAATGACATAAAAGAGATGGGATGTCACTAGTAATATCTCACCAATAGTTCCTTTGTGTAATTTCAGTCTTGCTTGTGCTCTCTTCACTCTTGCTTGATTTGGTGAAGCCAGCCGCCTAATTGTGAGCTGCCTTAGGAAAGCCCACGTGCAAGTCACTGAAGGTGATCTCAGATCAACAGTTTATGAAGAATTTAGTTCTCCCAGGAGCTCATGTCAGTGAGGTTGAAATTAGATCCTTTCTTAGTTGAATCTTATGGTGACAAGGCCCTAGCTGGCACCATGATTGCAACCTTCAGAGAACCTGAAGCAGAGAATGCTGTTACCCTGTACTTGGATATCTGACCTATAAAACTTGTGAGCTAATATATGTTGTGGTATAAAGCCACTAATTTTGTAACTTGTTACACAGCAATAGAAAACAAATGGCATCTTATAATTGTTAACGGTATATTAATATACCGTTTTATTGGATGATACCATAATGGACACTAAAACTGTGCAAGTGGCTTTGGAAAGAGTGTGTGAAAGCTGTAAGGATTTTGAAGAGCATGTTAGAGAATGCCTACATTGTTCTGGAGAGACTGTTAATACAGCTACAGGCTTTGGAGATTTGCTAGTCAGGATTCTAAATGAAGTGGGGAATGTGTTATTGAAAAATATGGAAAGCGGGACGCCAGGGTGGCTCAGTGGTGGAGTGTCTGCCTTCGGCTCAGGTCGTGATCCCAGTAACTGGGATCGAGTCCCACTTTGGGCTCCCCACGGGGTGCCTACTTCTCTCTCTGCCTATGTCTCTGCTTCTCTCTGTATGTCTCTCATGAATAAATAAATAAAATCTTTAGAAAACTGCAGAAGGCTGCATTCTTATTACGTGGCAGTAGAAGAAATAGCAACATGGTCTTCTGCAGTTATGTGGAAATTAGAACATGTGACTGATGAATTTAGGGATGTGACAAAGGAGATTTCCAACCAGAGTTGAAGGTGTGGATTCCTGATTTCTTCTTGTTGATTATAGTAAAATATAGGTGGTAAGCGATAAACTCAGAAGACAACCTCTCAACCAAGGAAAACTGAATTTGATGGGTTGAAGATCCTTAGCCTCTCCCAAGAGGAAAACATACTAAAGTTAACAATAGCTTGTGAGGCCTGACATAAAGATACGGTCTAGAAATAACCCCAAAGTGTGAACGTACAACATTTTATTAAAACCTCAGAATGATAAGAGAATCAGTATTATTCAGTCATACAACGGACTCTTTAAAAGGTAAAGAGTTTGCTGAAAGATCCTTTCAGTCAAATAATAAGCCTTCTAAGAAGCTCAAGAGCATTATCCCTCAGTCATCAGAGCAGGATCCCAGAATTATCCTGAAAAGATATGTGGGTATAGATTTTATCTAATGGAACAAACCTCAAAGATATTCCCAGACACCCACAAAGTGTGTGAGAAAACTTTCTGTAGAAATACAGCCAACTTGGGCTGAAAAGAGACAAGGATGATATAAAATAAAAGCTCTAGGGCCCCCAAAACTATCAGCAGGGAGCTGAGCAACTAAGCTGCAAATACATGAGAAGAAAGGATAACTCAGAAAATAATTAGAAGAGCCCAGAGAGTGGAGCTAAAAACTATAGAAAAGTATTCGCAGGTCTTGAAATCTAATCATGTTACCAAATTTGTTCTGGTGAATTCCAGAATTGCTATGGACCAATGGGTTCTTTGCGTTTTCTGTCCACCCTAATCCCCATTTTGAACAGAACACACAGCATTTATCTCATGCTTGTTTTATCATTGTATACTAAGTCTGTGTAGGGTGAGGGGAGTGAATAACTTGTTATCTTAATTTCTTTATTTTCAGATATTTTCAAATCTGGAGGACTTCTGCTCTAGGAGGCTTATCCAGACCTGGATCTGATTCAAATAATGGGATTGTTAACTTTGACATGACATAATGGGGTGAACATTTTGTAGAGTTTGAGAGGAAGTGAATGGGCTTTTGCAAAGAGGGGACACACACTATAGGGGATCAGAGGAAACCTGCGATAGGCAGTTTTGAAAATGCTTCCCAACACTAGACTATTCATGCCATAATATATCATGCCATAATATGGCAAAAGTGATGAAGCGTCATTTCTAAGACTCAGATACAAAAGACGGTGGCTTTGGTCCTGCTCCATCTCATTCTAAGCTCTTTCTGTCTCTCTGTTGCTCTCAGAATTATTCTGATGAAGCCAGTTGCCACATCATAAACTGATTTTTTAAATGAACTTATAGAAATAGAATTGATTTCTCTTTATTAAACTTGTATAACTTTGCTTAAATAACACGTTCTAGTAGGTTTTTTTTTTTGATCCTTTGGATTTTCTCTGTGGATAATCATGTCATATTCAAATAAAGAAAAGTGTAGTTTATTTTGTTTGCTTGTTTGTTTTTTTCTCACTACCTTTTCTTGTCTACTAAACTAGCTAGGATATTATGTACCATGTTGAATAGAAATGATAAGGGAAGTCTTCTTATTCTGGTTCCTGATTTTAGGGGAAAACATTCAGCCTTTTACTACTAACTCTTATGTTAATTGTGGGGTTCTTCTTCTGCAAGAGGATAATGGTTTGTTCATCTCTGAGTATCTCTCTGTGCCAATCCAGTTAATTTAGAAAAGTGCAAAGAACAAGAAATAAAGTAATTTATGTGATGGTCTGGCTCTAGGGTTTCCTTACTTCACAGATGCCTTCAATTTTCCCCATCTTGGTAGAAAAAAAAAAAATCATTCCTCTGTAGGTATGACAGGGAAGAAGGAGAAGCCCAATCACACATAGGGAGAAAATGCAGTCCTTGTCCCAAATAATGGAGTGTGGACTCAGTCATGTAGCACTAAGTCTCTCGAGAAAAAAAAGAATCCTTCATTATCTGTGTGATTGCTGAGGATAAAAACTCAATTGGATTTCCCTCAACATCAGAGAACTATAAAGAGCCAAATAAAAAATATTAGGCTTTTGCAGGGCAAGAGGGAAAATAGAGGATATTACATAGGTATGTAGCCAACAAGAGAGAGAATTCCTTCCCCACCCTATTTACCTGTGAATAGGTCACATGGGTGGTTCCTGAATTTGCACTTATTTCCCATCATGTGGGGACAGTTTCTGGAGAGGAGCAACAGGATGGGCAGAAAGGCCCTGGTGGCCTGAGGTGGGGTCAGGGATGGTGTACATTTGTCTTAGTTTCTGCCCCCGTGACCCCATGACATGCCGTTCATACCTCCTAGAGACCATGGATTTCTCAATTTGGGCAACTTGCCTGGAGATGAGGCATCTCCCTTAAGGCCAAGATTTTACTGTAGTTTCAGGTCCTCATCCCATAAACAGAGTCCCCACTATATAAATGGCCTTGGGCACAGTAGGATAGAGCTGCCAGGAAGCAGGCGCTAGCAGGAAAAAGATGAGTAAAACCAAAAAACTGGCTATTTTGTGATAGAGATGGAATTTGAACATGGATCTAACAACTAGTCAACTCTGAACCCACTAGTTATCCAGTAAATCAGTGGTTCTCAACACATTCAGGTTTTTTTATTTTTATTTTTTGTAATTTAATATGCTATAGGTTTTCACTATTCACCATTGATTTACTCTTCACTACTCTGCTATTTTCATAGAATTTACTGCCATGATTGATTTTTTATAATATTGGAAATGGAGATTCTCATACATCTGAGTAAACATGGATTTTTTTTGAGTATTGATATTTCATCATGCCTTTTACCTCTTGCTTTCAGTAAGTTCTCCTACTACATTCACATCACATGATCTATAGTTTGATATTACTTTTGATGATTGTACATAGCCTCACAGTAGGACATATCAACACAAAACTTTGAACCTTTAAATACCACATCTCCAGACATTGCTAATATATATGACAATTATTTGGGGATTGCCAACTACAGAAAAAAGAGATAATAAGATGTAATTTTTTGACAAAAGTTTAGAGATCAGGAGAGATTTCTTGCCAGGTCATTTGGATATAGGGTTAAATGTGATTTTAATCACATAGGAAAGAGTAAGAAGTGTATTTTAATAGCTTTCACAGTTTTACCTTTTTAGGACTATACAACACTAGATCTACATATTTGATTTCCAGCAATAATGCTAAACTTGTGTGAACAAGAAGAGCCCAACGTTGTAGGACTTCCACATTCTACTGACTTTAATTCTAAAGTACTGTAGAGACCAAACCATAAAATGTTTTGGGGGGTTGTGTTAGGAGTAACAGGTTTGCTATTGCATTACTGTAATCATAAACATAAAACTGTGATTTCTGTCCATACTCAAAAATAGAAAATATGAATTTCCACTATTAATCATCATTTTAAGGACTATGAGGTATAGTGTACAGTTATCTTCAGAAAATCATGAAGAACTAGATCTCTGTTTTCTTAGTGACAGAAATTCTCCTAAATGTTGTTACTGAATTTAATTCCTGAAGTGAATAAAAATTTATTTTTTACATAAAGCTAAAGATTCTAGTGGAAGTAAACATATAACATGTAATTTGGATGAATAAGAGAAATTTTGGTTTGAGAAAAATATATCATTGAATAATTTAAAATTCACTGATGAAATAAAATAAAATTATAGTGTTATTATAAACGGCTTACTTTTTCTTATGGCTCCTCTAATCTAAAAGGATAACATTGGATCATTTGATGATATTCAATAATAATTAACATTTATGTTGTTCAGATAAGTCATAGCCATTTGACTCTCATATGATCTCATTTTAGAATTCCTTTTTATGTTTATCCTAATACATATTTTAAGAGTAAAAATTCCAAATGCAATTAGTAAGTTTGTATTAATTTATTGGAAAACAGAGCTATTGGCCCTTATAATTTTAGTATATATTTTTGATCCTTTTAATTTTGAAAGCAATCATTAATGTTAAAATGTTTTAGCTTTTAAATAACATAAATCAAACAAGAGTCAATCTCACCTTTATTCTTCAAACTGTAATATTTCTGTTGCCCACAGGATGTATTTCATAGCATGATCCTCAAATACTTTACCATGTGCTTTGTATATAGTTAATCAATATAAATACTGACAGTTATTGATCATTAGCTTCTCAGAGGTTTCTTAACCCTTAAATCACTCTAATAATGTCACCATAAATGACAGATTGCTTACCATTACTCTTCCTTGTGTACTATAGTTGTCATGCTACTAAGTGGTAGGTATCATCTTTGCCATCTGTGAAAAAATACAATCTTTGTATAAAGAGCCTAATTCCATTTCAACCAACACTGATATTCTGAATTGCAATCAAGACTCTCTTTTAAACAACTTGTAACAGTTGTACACAGTTGTATACTTAATGGTTGTATAATTTAACAATGAGAGATACACTTATATAGTTGTATAATTTAAGGATATGCGATACATTTAATTATTCATAATAGATGACAATCAAAGATCAAACATGTAGAATTCTTAAAATTCTGAAAAAAAATATTATGGATTCAACATTACTAATGAATTTCTGCAAGTTGTTGAAGTTGGATGAATAATTTTGAAATGAGTTTATTGAATCTATATAAATATAAATCACAGATGAAATATACTCACCTGCTTATTTCATCTACACAGTCTTCAGTCATTTCTAGAAATGGGGAGCTATTCAAATTTCAGAAATGCAGATATCCCATATCAGTCATGTGAGTATTGGCTCTTATAAAGCTATATAGAAACAAAAAAACAAATAACAAACAAACAAAAACTTATGATTTTATAGTTCTGGAGTGAATTAGACATACTTCAAAGTAATATCTTTCTTGATATTTTTTAGAGCAATCTATTGTGGTTGGCATTTTGGGTGAAAAAGCAATGAAAATTAGGAATATTAAGTGCTGAGGTCAGTACATGTGAAAAGAGGAAGATGAGAGAAAGTAGTTTTTATCTTTATATAACAAGTTTCCTGTTCCTCCTATAGTCCCTCTTCTCTTTTTCTCCTTCTCTTCCTCCTTTCTCCTTTTACTTTTCTTCATCTTCATCTTTATCTTCTCAGATCATGAATTATTTTTGACATTATCATTGCTAGCAATAATTCATATTTATCATGAGACTAATCTAATGAATCATATGATACTCTTAGATTGAATAAAAATGAAGACATTACTTAATTTTTTAATGAAAAAACTAGAGCCAAGTCAGGAAAAGAAAATTTTAAGCTTTTTTTTTTCTGTTATTTTAGTAATTGTTCTAGGAACTGAGATTTTCATATGACGATGACACAGCCTCTATCTCAAGGAGCTTTCAAACTAGTGAGGAAGGGAGACAAAAGATAGGCATTGGCACATAATAAGCTGAATTAGAATAAGAACCAGTAGAGGGGCATTTGTTTTTTTTTGTTTTTTTTTTTTTTAGAGGGGCATTTGAATGAAGTTTTGGGATTTTAGCCAACAATGCATAGATATGAAGGATAAATTGTAATTTACTTGGCAAAATGAGAGGAGGGAGAGGGAGAAAAGGATGAATTTTTCATGTAAGGTAAATAGCATGTATTTATTCATGCATTCAAGCATGAATGTATTCACTCAACTACCATATATTTCTAACACTTACTATGTCCTACACATTGTTCTAGACTTTAGGGATTCCAAGTTGGAAGGGAATGATACAAAATCTGGCATCATAGAACTTACAATCTTGTGGCAAAGAAAAACACAAATAAAAGAATCACAGAGATATATTTATAATTATAGCTATGTCATATCATTATTCTACAAATGCAAGCAAATATGATCAATAATTTAAGTGGAAGGACGGGGTGACTAGGCAAATGATGTGGTTGTGTGGTGGTAGTTGGGCTCAATCCCATTACCTTGAGATCAAGACCTGAGCTGAAACTGAGTCAGATGTTACCTGACAGAGCGTCCCAAGAATTTCCACTATCTAAAAAAAGTTGGAAAAATAAGGAATAACACTTGGTGGAGGGTTCCTTAAACGCTTGGAATAAATTGTCTCCAAAGCATACAGAAAGGCTTTTGCTGATAGGCTGGACAGTTCTTCTTTTATGAATAGAATAGAATAGAAAAAGTTGTATGAATGTAGGTAAATCTAGTTCTACACTTGAGAAAATGAGGAAGTTGACATTTGATTCCCTCTCTTGTTTGGGAATGTGGTCTGGTAGGCACACTTAGAAGTAGCAGGAGTTTGAGACTGAAATAAATCAACATAGCTGAAGCATAAATTTGGGGTGATAAGGAGAAAGAACAAGGGCAAGAAGTAATGCTTTTTTATTGGAATAAGATAAGAACAAACAAGGTCCAGAGGAGTAAAGAACTTGAATAGCATATGAAAGAGTGCTTCTTTATAAGCACATTGCCTTGTTTAGGCAATGGAGAGAAAAGCAAAATGTTTAAGAAGGACATGAACATACTGAAGATTTTACCTTTTCCATCTCTGTTCTATAAGTTTACTCTATAAATTTTGCACACCCTTTTCTTCAGTCTATTCAGTCTTTAAAATGTTATAAATGGATGTAAACTGCTAATTCAAAAATTGAAGGGATTTTTTTATCTATAATTGGTGTGTGTTGACTGAGGAAAAAGTAAGGCTCAATATATACTCCATTCACTCAATACTTAGATGAGAGAGCTAAAAACCTAACACATAGTTTAATAAAAATATATGGAGAGGAAAAAAATACATATCTCACTATCATAAAGAGCACTGATGAGAGGAAAAAAATCCCAGAAATGATTCTGATAAAAAATGAACATCCCAAAGAAATAGAAGAATTGCTGATTGAACAAGCTATATATTGTACAGAGCCTGGAGTCCAGATAAAAGTAGGTATGTTCATTAATTATTTCTTTTCTTTCTCTTAATTTTTTTTTGTCCTGGTTCTCAGTAATCAAGCAAAAAGCTCAAAAAGAAAATAAATAGGAATGGCACTTCTCAGAAACAATTTTATGAGGAAAATGAGAAGAGCACATACAAAAAGTATCCAAGCATATGAGCAACATGGCTGAGGCCTCATGAATGGAAGAAGACTAACATAGTAAAGAGCTAAAACAGATCTGAATATTTTTTTCAATATAGGAATTATCAGACACAGATTATCTAAAGAAAAAAAATTCTCTACCATATTCCGAGAAAAGAAATGTTAAAAACAATCTGCTAAGAAATAACTACAAAAAATAAACATGTTTATGGACAATAAGTAAGCCTTCTAGAAATACATAAATCAAGAAGAATCTCCATGAATATATTCAACATCAGATTAGACAGACCATGCATGGAAAGGAACTGGTAAGCTGGACAATTGGTTAAAATAATTTTTACAGAACACAATACATAAACACAGAAAGATGAAAGGTAAAAAAAGAAGAGTTATGAAACCTGGGAATGAGATAAAGATTTAATATATATATCTAATTTAGTTTTCAAAAGGAAAGTAGAGAAAGAATGTGTAGAGGCAACATTTGGAGGGAATCAATGTCTGCAAGTTTTCTAGAACTGCTAAAATGAATCAACCCACACATTCAAGATGACAAAGAAATCACAAAAATCACAAAAATGATATAAAACACATCCAGACCTCTGTTTCTAGTCTGGCATAGAAGAGTTTGGACGTCACCAGTCCATTTTAACAACAAATAAGTAATTGAACAAAGTGAGAAGTCAACAAGTTTTCTTAGATCCACTAAGCACGTGAGGTCACCACCGCCTCCAAAACCGAGAGGCAGGAAGATGCAAAGAATCACAACCTACCTGAGCAGAAACTCACAAGTTCAAATCTCCCTTGGAACCAGCCCCTGGGAAAGTAGATATGAACAGTAATGGATGAATAGAGTTAAAAACTGGGGAAGAAAGGAAAGGCAACCCACAATATTGTGGGTTTTACATCCTAGAGTTCAACCAGGTTCTCACAGTGAATATCAGAGGAAAAATTCATTCTGCCTTGTATGGGGGGAGAGGAAAAGTAACCAATTTGAAATATCCACATCATTCTCTTCTTAACAAGACTTGCTTTTGAGAGAAACTATTTTACCAGAGTTTGACCCTTCAGGGTTTTATTATCAGAGCCTAACCTACCTGGAAAAAGGGAAACACCCAACCCCAGGCTGCTATCGACTTCCATGAAGAGGAAGGGAAGTGCCAACTCCAATCCCCCACCAGCCATACTTTCCAGGCAAGGCAAAGGGAAAAAAAAACCCTGATATGCATGTGTGAACTTCACAGACTATGGGCACAGGTGTGCTAAAAGATTGAGACCTAATTACAGGGCTACGATAGTCTCCTCCCCACATACATTATTACCACGTTATTAGAGGCCTGTTTACTCAGGTAAATGTCTCCCCCTAGTATATCATGTCCAGCCTTCAGCAAAAAAATTGCAAGACCTGTTAAAATGAAAAAAAAAAAAAAAAAAGAAGAAAACGCACACAAAAGAGACACAGCAAACATCACAACCAGACTCAAATATGGTAGAGAATTTGAAAATATCAAAATGTAAAGTTTTAAAAAAACTGTGATTGTTTTCTAAGGGTTCTAAGAGTGCTAATGTCTAAAAAGTCAACAATATATAAGAAAACATGAGTAATGGAAATTCTAAGAAGCATATATTAGACACAAGAAACACTGTAACAGAAATGAAGGACTTTAGTAGGCTTGTCAGTAGAGTGGGCAAACTGAGGAAAGAATCTGTGAGTATGAGGATATGCTCATAGAAACTTCCAGAACTGAAATGGAAACAGGAAAAAGACTGAAAAAAAGGAAAAAAAAAAGAATAAACATCTTTATTAGCACAAGGTTGTCATGTCCTAGGGTTAAGAAAAGATTTCTTAAACATGCAAAATTAAGTAACATGAAGATTGAATAATCCAACCTTATTAAAAATTGATAATTATCTACTATTAATAATAACACACATAAGAAAATATATTGTTAATCTTGTAATAGCAAAGATCTAATATCTAGCATAGGCGAAAAGTTCGACCAGTTAGTAAGAAAAAAAAGACAGCACAATGTGTAATTGGACAAAGTACTTGAAATGGAACTTCACAAAAGGAAAATTCTCAATTAAATGCTGCTCCACAGTAGCAGTGATCAGGGAAGTGTGATTATGTGTTATTAAAACCCCAAAACACAGAGAAAATGTTAGATTTAGTTAATGACCAAGAATTTAATAGACTGTGGGAGCAGTTAAGGTGTTCTGGGAAGCAGACATGGAGACAGGGTTTAACATTCAGGATATTTTAGAAGGAAAAGAAGTAAAATAAGAGGTTGGGAGAGTCAAGCTGGGAAGCATCTCCAGAAGACAGTCTCCATGGACCTTACAGGGTCTTCTGGAGCGGCCCTGTCCCATCAGAGTTGGCTGGCATTGGGTTGAAAGGGCCAGGCTCTTATACCTGCACCGAGTAAGTCAGTGGACAGGGCCCATCTTGTGGAATAGTGCGATGTGGACAGAAAGCTCTGTGCAGTGGAGACAGTTCTGGAAGGAGTTCACAGTTGGAGGTGTCCACTGACAGAAACTGAGCCCAGGATTCCTTCTTAGAAAGATGATCTGGACAGTGTAGCTGCATGTTCACCACGTATGTAAACCGTCAGGCACCCCTGGAGCTGTGTCTGTCGCTACAGCCAGCTTGAAAAACCAGTTGGAGTTACCTAACGGTGATGTGCACATCCTGTCACCCAGCTATTCCGCTTACAACCAACTATGCGTGCTTTGCAAACGTAAGCATGTGTCAGAATCAACTGGAAGGTATGTTAAAACGCAGAGTCTGACCTCAAGTTCAGTTTCTGAGCTAGAACTAAAAAAACATGCACAAGTACCCAGGGTAAGGCCCCTGCTGCTGGCCCAGGGGCTTCATCTGATAACCGGCGCCCCGTAGAAAATGTATACCCCACTGTGCCTACACGGCCTGTCCTCACCTAAACACATAGAAACACTCACACACCTGTACACCTCAGTATTTGTAAAAGCTGGAAGTGACACAGAATGAACGTATAAGTTCTAGTGTAATCATTCAATGGGGTTCTATGCAGTATAAACATGAAAGGATCACAGCCTCATGCAACACAGATAAATATTAAAATGATCAAAAATCTAAAGTATATTAGTAAGGGATGCCTATGAGGTAAACTGCTCTTCAGAAGCAAGGATGAATTATCAAAAATGTCACAATGTTGGTTAATTCTGGAGGAATGAAGGGATTTGTGTTAAGGGAGGTGGTCATAGCAAGCTTCCGAAGTGTTATCAATGTTCCTCTTCTTGGCCCGTGTGGTCGTACATATGTGATCACGTTATGATCATTCTTTAAATTACATATGTCTATTTTATAGGCTTTTCTTTTGTATTGAGGTATAGTTGACATATAACATCATATTAGCTTCATGTGTCCCATGTGATAATTCCATATTTGTATGTATTGCCAAATGAGCACAATAATAAGTCTAGTTAATATCCACGACCATACACAGTTATAGACTTTATTCTTGCTCTGAGATTTTTTTTTCTTGCTCTGATATCTTTTTTTTTTCTTGCTCTGAGATCTTTTCAGATCTACTCTTTTAGCAAAAAAAAAAAAAAAAAATACAGTAGTATGAATTCTAGGCACCATGCTGTATATTGCATCTCCATGACTCACTCATTTTAAACTGGAAGTTCGTACCACTTGACCCCTCTACCCATTCACCTACCCCTTTATATACTTTCCCATATGGATTATGCATCTCATAATAATATAGAAATAAAATAAATGAAAAACAGAGCAAACCTCTAGGATGAGACTTACACTGAAAAGCTGGACTCCAGTATGAAATCACTGTCGTCTCCTATTGCAACTATTTAGGATCTCCTTAAGTTCACAATGATCACTTACAGAAATTGCTTCTCTTTGCTGAAGAGAATAACTCCAGTCACCGGTTCACGAGGAGCCCACTTGTCCAGATTTCAAAAGGACTTTGGAATGAGATGACACTTTTACGCAGCCCCAGACTTTATACGTTGACCATGGAGACTCTGACAACACACCATTCCCTTGGCAATTCGGCAGCATATTAGCGGATCGTTATTTGTTAACCATTTCAGAATGATTTCAGGTAATCATCATTAAAATCACTCTGACAAACTCACTGCCCGTTTTAATTTAATAAGGTTAAAAGTTTCCTAAATTTAAAGAATTCCCTTTGTAGGAGCTACGTGCTGTTGTCAGCCAGGATGATTGAGAGTGAAGGGTTTTCAGCATTAGTATGTGCTGACTCTCCTCCTCCTTCTTCATCTGAGTCTTCGTCTTCAATTTCACAGCTTTATCGATTCCTTCAAAGTGGTGGGTGTGATTATTATAATGTATGATCAAAAGTGGAGGAAACTACACGTAAAAAAGATGGCATACAGTGCTTGAGAAGAGACACCCAACAAATTAACATAACCCAAGGCAATGAAAAGGGTCATTTATCTAAAGTAAATGGATGTATATTCACTTATAAGCATTTTGCAACTTTGTGGGAATTAATATTGTCTCCAGCATATCCTGAACAAGACACCTGTCACATCTATCCCAATAAGTGCAAACAAAACCTAGCACTTGGACCTGTTGTTTAAAAAGATGATCAACAACATGTAAATCATGTCCCGCATTTCTTTGATGGGATAAAATTGTTAGAATGGTAAAGCAAGAGGTATTTATTTACTTATTTCTGACAAGATCACTTGCTTCATGTTGCACTGCATCCCATAGGAATAGCTGCTGGCTGCCACATTCATTTGGATCTCTTTGCATGACAAAAAAGCTGGGTTCCATTAAAGTATCATTTACAATGAATTTACATCCTTCTTCAGGGATAAATCTAACCATTAGGTATTATGCAGGAAGACTGACTTTTAGAAAAGACTACTATTCTTTGGGTTCCAATCTGCATTCAAAAATAGCCAAGGATAAAATAGAAATATTTGACAGAGAAGGCGAGATAAATTAACTTTCACATGATCTTGAAAAGCCATTTCTAAACTCTAGTTAAAATGCTAGGGAATGTCTATGGAATTTAGGAGATAATCTAAAGGCCATCATCTTATATTTATAAGTGTTTGTATTCTTCATGCAAGAAACCTCATGTTCTCATGACAAATAGAAATTAAGAAGAGCTTTAAGAATTGATCGAAGGTCCTTTGTTCAAGATCATGTGTATAGTCTTTTTTTTTTGATAACTGTGTATATATTTTTTTCATTAATTAGGGAAACTTGGGACTTGCTAGCAATGATTTTGATACAGAAGGCAACTGTGGTGTAAGGAATATTGATGTTGGCATTTTAAATATCTAAAAAATTCTAAAGATATTTATTTTAAAGAATAATATCAGGGCAGCCCCAGTGGCTCAGTGGTTCAGTGCCGACCTCAGCCCAGGGTGTGATCCTGGAGACTGGGGATCAAGTCCCACGTCAGGCTCCCTGCATGGGGCCTACTTCTCCCTCTGCCTCTGTCTCTGCTTCTGTGTGTGTGTGTGTGTGTGTGTGTGTGTGTGTCTCATGAATAAATAAATAAAATCTTTAAAAAAATGATATCATGAAAGGGCAGTCACCACATATTAGAAAGAAGCCAGCAAGGATATCGTTGGAGAGTCCATTACAAATAGACATATGATCATGTGTAAAAATAAGCTGTATTTCCTTCTAACATTGAGCATACTGTGAATATGTGAACCTAATGTAATATTTTGGGTAGAGGATTTTATAAGTACAAATATGTCTTTTCAAGAGTTTAGAGTTAACCCTTATTTTAAAAATTTAAATATGAAAACATGAACTAAAATATGATCAATTTGCAAAGATTTGAATATGCGGTAAATATAAAAGTATATAGTAGAATTAATATCAAAAGGAGCAGTGAATTGAATGGTTAAAAAATCCCACACTGGACAAAAATACAAAGTTTGGTTTATGTTTTGGGAAGGGTCAAAGTTAAAGAAGCGCAAAGGATTGAAAGTGAATGAATGAACAAAGATCTATTCTGTTACACATATGTGCACATCTATACATAGTGTGTGTTATATATGTGCATACATAATTTATAAAATCCGCTTCCTTTTAGAAAAAAATCATTATGTTGAGTGAGCATTAAAGCACTCATGTGAGTAAGTAAAGAAAAATAAAATCGGCTGCCTTTCATTATTCTAGCTGAGAAAACTTTTAATTAAATGATATACCTCTAATGAAAGTCGTTATTAAAAAAAAGGAAGTAACAGGTAGTAAGGGAGGATTTTTCCCTTTTTATTTGTTTATGTGAGTTTTAAATTGTAGTAGTATTCTTAAGAAATAGGAAAACAATAACAATGTCAGAGGTTGTGGCTGAGCTGTCAGAGAATGATTGGATTCTGACACAATTTAAACAAATAGATTACAACATAGCACTTTGGGGATTTCTATTTGTTCTTGTGCTTGCGGGGCAGATGGTGTGTTTACAAGTAATTAAGATGATCATTTCTCCTCCAGAAAGTGGAGGTCGATACTATAAACAAAAGCAATGTTCCGAAGCCCCGTGATAGGCCCTTGCGTTGCAGGAGCATAAAGCAAATGCACCTGTAGTTTTCTTGGCATCAACTCTGACCATTCATTAACCTGAAAGTAGATGCTGCAGATTTAAGTCAGGAGCTGTGGGCAGTAATGGGAGTTGGGTGCATCTTTAGCCATGTCGGAGAAGGTGTTGGAGTGTCACAAATTCCAAAATATGGATTGACAACTGAGAGTGTCTAAATATTTTGGTTTTAGGGACAGTCATCTTGGGAGATATGAGCTCTTATTATCCCCACTTCGACTGGCATGAGATTTTGAGGTGGGGATCATGCTAGAAGGGTCACACCTTTCACTTCACGTTTGAGAGGAGACTGAGTTTTAACTAGACTAGCTCTGTTGTGGTCTGTGCTGGGCTGGAATCTTGGAGTCTGTCATGCTGTGCTACTTGAGCTTAAGTAGGTTGGACTCTGTAGATATAGACTCTGTAGGTGTAGACTCTACACTGTCCATGAGGGGCAAACACGTCCTGTGATAAGGCCAGATATTTTCCCTGAAAACAATATCCTTGTTATAAATTATCCTGGGAAAGAAAGGGACAGACAGGCTGGTGACTGGGTTTTGAAGATTGAAGCCTCAATACAGAGGGGAAGGAATATATGGAGATTTTATTGGGGTGGTTGAAGCAGCCCCACTGTTTGTAATCATGAAAAAATAGGAATCATAATACGACAGTTCAGAGCAGGTGAGCTCTATCATCAACAGCTATAATAGTGGTGTTCTTGGTCTTCTCTGTTGAACTTCCTGTCCTCTGTCCCTTACCCCAATATTCAGAAAGAGGCACTTTATCCCAAAGAATCACCCATTTTCAATGCTTCCTCAAAATTATGTTTACTATGAAATATTACATAATTTTGAATAAAATATTTGAACTAATGGCCCAATAGAAATTAGCATAGTTAAGGGAGAGTATCACCGAGGAGAGGTGTAATTTTCAATTTAAAAAAGGCATAGTTGAGCAGACTGGGTGGCTCAGTGGTAAACCAGGTAAACCTGCCTTTAGCCCAGGGTGTGATCCTTGGGACCCAGGATGGAGTCCCATGTCGGGCTCCCTGCATGGAGCCGGCTTCTCCTTCTGCCTGTGTCTCTGCCTCTCATTCTTTCTGTGTCTCTCATGAGTAAATAAAATCCTAAAAAAATAAAGAAAGAAAGAAGGCATATTTTAGGACTCTCAGTTTTGTTGGTGTTATATACAATCTCACAAATAATTTAAATCTTTTAACCTTCTTGACTGACCAGTGAGTCCTGAGTATATTTTCTCTTTAATTTTAAATCTCCCAAGCAGCTTTGACTTGCCCAGAAGGCAAAATCAATTCTGTTGTGAATTTTTTTGACAAATATTGTGAGGCGTAATACAACAAAATTGACAGAATTATGTTTCCACGTAGTGGTCACTTACCTAATATCTAATCAATGTTATGATGCTCTATCTACCAGTTTCTATTCTCCTTTTTCCTGAGAACGTTTGTAAGATGGAAATAAATCTCATGGAGAGAAGAGCAGGAAATGTACACCCCAACAGCAAAAGGCATCTATCTAGTCAACTTTTCATTTAGGTTATTTGAAGCTGAAATCCTGCTTCTGGATTCAGACATCTGATATGTAATTATGGAGCGGCAGAGACATTGCTCACTCAGTTCATAGTAGTTAATATTGCTACACGCACCTAGATAACTGATTGCTTTAAAATGCTATTAAGAGAATGAATTGAAGCTGAAAACGTAGGAAAGTCAAGGTCTGACAGTTTCTAAAGACAAATTATTTATTCTTGAAAACAGTGATCTCTCATTCGGGTTAGAGCCAAGAGATGTCTACTAGGTTTCAGAAAATTCAACAGAAGCCATTCTTTATAAGTTTTACATTTCTCTATTTAAAATCTTTCTGAATCTTAATTAAGTGTGTATTTTTCCATGATGCATTTAAAATTTTTCCTTTCAAGCAGATTCTTGCTGGTATATAGAAATATAATGGATTTGTAGATATTTACCTTGATCTAGTAACCCTAGAAAATTTAATATTAATTCCATTACTTTGTAGGTAGGTACTGAAATCTCTCTAATGTGTTTTTATTAAGTGATTTTCTTCCATGAGTATTATTTAAATTTTGTTTTGTAAGTTATTTTTCTTGGTATATGGAAAAATGATTGATTATTTTATGTGAACTCTTTATCCAGAAAATGTTTTAAATATAATTAATAATACTAAGGATAATTTTCAAATAATGAGAGTTAAGTAACTAATTAATTAATTATATTTCTTTCTTTCTATTCATATATTATTTCTTAATTTATTTTCCTTATTGTACTGGCTAAGAACTCCATTAAAATGGTCAATATATTGGGTATCTAGAGGTGATATTATTCATCTTTGTTTTATATTGGTACTCAGATGGAAAGCTGTTCATATTCCATCATTAATTATGATGTTTCAAATAGGTTTTTATGATATTTTTATCAAAGAAAGCATATTTCCTTTTTTAATTTTTTTTAAGATTTTATTTATTTATTCATGAGAGACACAGAGAAAGAGAAAGAGAGAGGCAGAGACACAGGCAGAGGGAGAAGCAGGCTCCATACAGGGAGCCCAATGCCAGACTCGATCCTGGGTCTCCAGGATCAGGCCCTGGGCTGAAGGCAGGCACTAAACCACTGAGCCATCCGGCTGCCCCCCTTTTTAAGTTTTATAAAAGTTTTAGTCATGAATGGACACTGAATTTGCTCTGGTATTTTTCTGTGTCTCTTAACAAGATTATTTCCTTTTATATCAGTGTTCACTTAAAATCACAAACGAGATTGCCTTTTAAGTTCCTTCTGTTTAATTATTTATGAGGCTTACTATAAAGATTATTCTCCAAAAGACATATTAGAAAATGGTTTTTTTTTGTATTTTCTAAAATAATTTATATGAGTGAAAAATATTACTTTTTGGACTTTTCTAAAATTACTTTCTTTTTAATACTTAATTGTTCCACCAGTGACTCTCTCTGAAATGAAAAAAAAAAAGAAGTAACCAAGTGAGAAATAAAATAATCTCACAGATAAAAATCATTTTCAGAATTATTTAGGAAAACCTGTGGATTAGGAAAACCAAAACCAGTTGGCTTTACATCTACATTTAAGGGACTTGCTGAGAATGTTTTCTTCCCTGAAATTGTCCAAAATTAGATATCCTTTTACTTAGTCTTAGTATTGCTCACGTGATAACACTGTAAAACTAACAACCTGCACTCTTCAAGGCTGAATTACCAGAGGATTTCTCTCTCCTCTTGGGAGTGTGTGGGTTAGCTGGAGCGGCTCTGCTTCGTATGCAAATCGGATATAATTCTGTTCCACTTCTCTCCCATCCTAGGACTTACTGCTGCCCAGGGCACGCTCTCCACACTGTGTGGGTCAGAAGTGTAAGAGGGGCAAACAGAATCACAGCATCCCTCTTGGAGCCCGCCTCTTGTTTCAGGGTCCCATCGCTCAAAGAAAGTGTGGAGCCAACACCCTAGCAGTGTCGGAAGGACTGAACAGTGTTAAAGATCTAGATGGAGAGAACAGATGTGAATGCATTTTTTCAAAAACCCACTTCTGGAACCCGTAGGCCAGCACGCACAGAGCTGATCCTTCCAGAACAGAGCAGGAGTGGGTGCCCAGCAAGGAGCCAGGGCTGAGCAAGAGCTGGTCCAAGAGGTGAGGACTAAGGCCTACGTTCACTTCCCAGACCTGCCAGTCAGACAGCGAGGCTTCTCCTCCAGGCAAGGAGTCGGTGTGGGAGCAAAACCCAGTTTTATAGGAAAGGAAAGCTCTCTACGTGAAAACATAAAGAATAGGAATGATTGAGACAGCTTTTATGGTCTCTGAGCTAGTCTGGATTTTACCACGGATTTCCTCTGACTGTAAGCCCCTAACCTCTCTTCTATCAAAACTGTTTACCAACTTGTAATCACAAATTAATCTCCTTCCCCCTCGCAGGTATAAACCTTCTTCCAGCCTCAAGCCAGTTTGAGAGTTGGAGCATGCCCTGCCCTGAGGACCTAACAGGCATCCCTTTGGATCGTGATCATTCGGAAAGAGTGGCCCTGCCTTGCAGACGGAGGGAAGGAAGGGCTGAACTTCAGTGGATGACGGTGAGCAAACCAGTGACCTTCTGGCAATGACCAGCTCCTACTTCCCACCTACATCCTCCAGCACTTTCCTGGGAACTCACCCTCGCTCTTAAACACTCTCCCACCTTTTGTTCCCGGAGAGTTGAGTGAAATCTTGGCCTCCTATCTCAAGAGTCTTGAATAAACTCTTCCTTGCTTGCTTACTCTATCCAGTGCAATTTTTCTTTCCCAGTGACTGAGACTAAGGGCTCTTTTTCTAAGATGAAATCAGCAAAGCGTAGCCAATGCTGCTGAACAGCATATGTGTGTATGTGTGTCCTTTTTCTTGTTTTTTATTTTAATGGACTTGTTATTTTGTGGTCTAAATTGTATAGAAAAGTTGAAAAGATGGTAGACAAGGTTCCCATATACCCTCATCTAGTCCCGCCTAATCCTATCATCTTAACATCACAGTATATTGGTCAAAGTCATGAAATTAACATTTAGTACAATATTATTGATTCAACTCTAGTCTTTATTCACTTTTATTATTCAACTTTACTCTTGAATGAATACTGTTCATTCACTTTACCCTTTCCACAAATGGCTTTTTTTCTTTTCCTGGATCCAACTCAGGATACCATGTTGCATTTAGTGAAGTTTTCTTAGTCACCTCCGGCCTGTGACTGTTTTGCTCACTTTTCATGACACTGACAGTTTTGAAGAGTATGGGGTAGGTAATTTGTAGAATGTTCCTTAAGTTTGGTTTGTCTGTTGTTGTTGTTGTTGTTGTTGTTTTTCTCATGATTGTACTAGGGTTCTTTTTAAAGACTATTATACAACTGAAATGCCCTTTCCATCATGGCGTATCAGAAAATACATGGAATCCGCATGATTTACCGTTACTGATATTAACCTTGATCACTCAGTGAGGGTAGTGTCTGTTAAGCTTTTCCTTTTTCATATTTTTCCTGGGAAGTGAGTAACTAAAACCAAATCATTCTCAGGGAGGAGACATTATCTACATATGTTATTTGATTCTTCCGTAGCAAAGAACTGTCTTTTTCATTTCACTTATCTATTTAGTCAATTGTTTCTTTACACAGTATGGACTCATGACTATTTCTCCCTAATTACTCATATTAGAGAACAGAGTTTAAAAACCAAGATTCGGGTGGTTAGAAAAGTATACTTTTTAATGGAAAATTCTGTGACTTTTTCTGTGATGTTAATAACTTAATTGTTCAAATATAGATTAAAGATCCCCATGTTTGGATCTTCTACTTTAGCAGATCAGGAATCGATTCTCAATATTTTCATTTATGATTTTGTTTTTCTGTTTAAAGATATCAGGAAATAAAATATTCACACACAAGCCCCTCAGGTATTCATCATTTTCTGGTTATGGCTTATTGTCATGACTGGTCCAGACAAAGCCCCCTTTTAATTTACATTTCCCCCTTCCCTCCCAGTGTCTTTAATACCCTATGGACACCTACTTTAGCAAATTCATTCTACTTCTTTTCTTTATGTATCTTTAAGAAATGGTGAATCCTGAAAAAGGATACATGTAGGTAGTATTTTGATTTAAATTATAGTGTCCTATGCATATACTTATTATTATGCTAACTTGGATTTTTTTATAGATGAGGTATATTTGTCTATATTAGTATTATTAATTTAGTATTATTAGTATATATATATTAGTAGTAATAGTAGTATTTTCTACTCTTTGAATTTCATGTTCCTAATATTTCTCCCTTTTTTTTTTTCTTTTCATTTTCTTTCTTGCTTTTTTGTCTTCATTCTCTTTATACTCTCACTGGAGTGAGAACTCCACAGTATTTCAGATAGTAACCCCTTGTTTATTTTACACTTTGCAAATATTTTTCTGGTTAGCCATTAGGAGTCTGGTCTAGTATCCTTTTAGGAATTGAATCTTTAGTATGAATGTATTCATTTATCAGTTTTTATATTTTGAGTATTCTTTCTCCTTTATGATGTTATTTTATTATCCACAAAGACAGTATACAACTTCATATACTCAAATTGCTTAATGTTTAAACAACTATTAAATTATTTTAATTTTTTCTTGCCCAAATTTATGGTAATTTATAAGTTTTTGCTGTTGCTACTTGAATTTTTAGATTTTACTGACATTTTCGAATTGGTTATTGCTGATAAATATGAAATCTATGAATTTTTGTACATTGACCCTTGCTAAAATCTCCCCTATTATTTCAAACATTTTTGTTTATTGATTTGTTGATTTAGTATAATCATGTTATTAATGAATGATGACGCCATGCTCTATTCCATTCCATTCTTTACATATCCTATTTCTTATCTTAATATTTGATCAGGATCTGTAACTGTTGTGAACAATAGCAGTAAAGAAGGACCTCTTTGTCTTGTGTTTGTCTTTAGAAGGATTACTGTATATAACTTTAATCATAAGGATATTTTCTTGTATTTCTTGCTTGTGAAATAGATTTTTTTAAATAAGTATTTTATCTTACCTGTGTCCATCAAACTAATCTGATAATTTTTTCTTTAGGTTATCAAGGGGAAGAAACATTTTAGAATAGTGTAGGATTAAATTTGTTAAGGTTTATTCATTGTGTTATTTATATATTTTACATAATTTAGTAATGTTATCTGAATATTCTATCACTTCCACATAGAAGTGTTTTAAAATCTGTTACTTGAAGTGTTTATTCTTATATTTTTCTTTGAACTGGTGTCACTTACTAGTATAGTTGGTTTTTTTCTTTTTTTCCCATTCGTATTTTATTTCAGTGTTGATGCTCCTAAAACATCTTGTCATTTTGCCCCATACGTGTGTATTTCCTGGGACTTTCAATTATTTTTGGCTAAGCACATATACCTAGATGTAGGAGTAAGTCGAGGTTGGGAAGAGAGGATTCACAGAGACCAGAAATAATACTACATGAAATAATTTTAAATGCCTCTTCTTCACAACCTCCCAAGAGTCTGGTGTTAGCCAACTACAATATATATTAATAACATGGAGGAAGTCAAATGTCACTGGACAATTTTTTAAAAAGATTTATTTATTTATTTTGAGAGAGAGAAAGAGAGCATGGGGGTGTGGGAGGGAAAGAGGGAAAATCTTCAAGCATGACCTTGAGATCATGACCTGAGCTGAAACCAAAGGTTGAAGCATAGCCTATTGACCACCCAAGTGTTCCGAGACAATTTGTAAATTCTCCAACCTGTGCCTCATCTATATTTCCTGACACTGCATTATAGCTATCATTTGCCTTACAAAATCGACTCTCCTAGGACGTCCTCATAGTGTTTTGTTTTAACTAATGTATCCAGTTGCGATCTCTCTCACTTTTGTGATGATCCTAGGGTTGAGTTTCAAAGTAGAAAGACTATCACCCACGCTAGTTTCTCATCTTGTCAAGAGTTGATAAACCAACTCTGTATAATATTAATTTTTACTCCAGATAACTTTTATTTGAAGACTATTGTTTTACAGTGTTTCTCTAAAAAAAACCCAAGATTATACGTGGTCCTTAAACAAGTTGTGGAAGTAAATAAAAATAAGGCATCAGGGCAGCCCCAGTGGCCCAGTGGTTTAGCACCACCTTTAGCCCAGGTGTGATCCTGGAGACCTGGGATTGAGTCCCACATCAGGCTCCCTACATGGAGCCTGCTTCTCCCTCTGCCTCTCTCTCTCTCTCTGTATCTCGCATTAATAAATAAATAAATAAAATCTTTAAAAAAAATAAGGCATCAAAGAACAACTGGTACATATCGTTGTTTACTATTAATTGAAATGCAGTGCATATGAAATAGCTTGTTAAAAATCATCTTCCAAAGCCCACACAGATCCCTTAAATTAGAAACCTTTGGAGTAAGGGTGATAAGTTGATAAGTTTAATTTTAACATTATCACTAAGTGATTCTTATTTAAAGTTTAAGACCTACAGTTCTTGGATCTAAGTGTTGGAAATAATTTGATATTTATATGAAAATTAATTGTTAATTTGATGTATATTCTGATCTTAGAAGATATATTAGAAGTCATCTACTTCTAAATGAATGGGATTGGACAAGAAAAACCTTTAAAACAGCAACATAAGAGCTATTAAAACATGTATGAAAGACTTGATTGATAGCCTATATGCCTTACAGCACTATATTTTAAAGTAAAAACTATTTTTACCATTTACAGTTTATAGAATATAATTATAACCATTAGATAGAGGAGGGTAAAACCCAAAAATCTATAAATTGGTAATTTAAGTTTAGTGATATACACAGATCTGGATCTAATACCTCTGTTTATCTTCTCTGATCACAGAAACATTAATATGTGCTTGTTTAGAGTTGTGAAAGCTGTTACTCCTATTATTTGGTAAATAAAACACCCAAGATTTAGCTTCAGGCAAATCTACGTTTGTTATGGTTGTGTGATTTTAAATTCTCCCATCTAGACAGTATAGATTTTACTAGCAATTTCTAGGGTAAAGAAAAACTCAGAGTTTTCTATTTCTACATGTGTAAGATGTAAACGGTGATGTCAGTACTGATCTCATAAGGAGATTCTGAGAATCACATCAGTTAACAGATATAAATATCTGAGGACAGGTGCCCTGAGATCTAGAAACCGGGCATCATAGATAACACCTGGCTGTGCATCCTATTCTATTTGTGATCCTTTGTTTGTTTCTTTGTTGTAGTAGATACTGAACTTGCCTACATTCACACCACAGTCATTGTTGTTCCCTGTGTTATGTACCTTCTAACGTGTTTGCTTTGTTCTTCTGAATTCTTGCCCTTTTTAAATGAACTTCTTCTTCTGTGCCTGCATGATTTGGGGGTCGGCCAAGAACTTGAGCAAATATTTAGTCATATTTTGGGGGCTTTTTCTCTTCATGATTCTGTACTCTTAAGACTTCCAAATTTCCAGCTGTTCTGCTAATTTATTATTATCCTCTAAGATGTCAAGTCTGTAAAGGGTCACCATTTTGTTATTTTGTTCTCCAAATTGTATATGCTTAGGAAATGCAAAACAAACAAACAAACAAACAAACCAAGAAACTCACAGGTTTTGGCATAAGTTCCTTTCTCATTTATAAAGATTAAGAGGTGGTATCTATGTTTATCACTAAGCTCCTTAGGCTCTCCCTTGTGTCTCCATAATGTAGCAGCATTCCTGGAATCAGGCAGATTTTATATTCAGACTTTTGGTCTCATTCCAATATTTCTCTCACAGCATCAGTAAACCTGCAGCTTATGGTGTTATTTTCTACCCTCATAACCAGAAAGCCACAGACTCACAATTCTTACCTTTCTAGTTGAAATTTTTCCGAAGTAACCTCTCCTTGGGTTTCTGTCTATGCTTAGATATTCTCTAGTACCTTTAAATAGTGAGTTTTTGAAAATAATTGATTTAGTTTTTTATAATTGTCATTCCTGGGAAGGTTCACATAGCCACTTCACTCCAAATCCATTTTTGCCGACACTTGATATTTTCATTTTCTGAACATTTAATGGTTTTATAGTTAGCATCCTCACCAATTTACCTTTAGTACAGTTTATTATTTCATGTACATTAGTTTTGTCACGTAGTGGATTGCCAAAATCAAAGCTTATACCTGTCTCTTTAAATGTATAGAACTAAGGAAAGTATTTGGCTTATAACAGGTTTAAAAAAATACGTGTTTACATGATTTTTGAAGAGAGATTTTTTTTATTCCATTTACTGTAGGTTTTTCATTTTATGACATTGTCCAATATTTTATATTTAGTTCTGCTTTTGTATTTTATTATTTCATGTTATGCTCCGTGATGTCAGATTCTGCAGAAAAGACCGTGATGTGATTCTGGCTGTTTTGAATCGCATTTCATCCTAAGAAAACTCCATTACTCTATGAGATGCTCACTTTCATTTGTAGCAACTCGCAGAGTAAGAAAGCAATTAATGTCAAATTTAATTAGACTCTAGAATGTTCCCTAAGCAATTATTCACAGATTACAATGAAAAACCATACTGAGTGAGACTCCGGACTATGGCAAGAAGACAAAAGCAAGATAGCAAATAACAGAACTATTTCACAAATGAAATAAGAATTGGAGGTAGTAAGGGCATCAAAAAATTCCAAAATCAGGGAAGCATCTAAAAATCTAGAGAATGGAGATAACTGTAAAGATAGAAAAGAAAAAAATGATGTCGTCAAAATTGTCAAGCTTTGGGAATGATGCTTGACAAAATACCTACAAAGTGTCTGGCATTGATTCATCACAAAAATGTGTTTATGTTCTCTCGTGTGAATTAGAACGATGGTATTAGTCGGATTTTAAGAAGCACAAGCTGGAAAGCCAAGGCAAACTGTACCACAAAGAGCAGAGTTAGAGAACAGATATATAGTGGCCACAGTAAGAATATCCTGCTAACAAACCATGTTGGTATTTGAAGTTTCAGATGTTCTTATCCTGGTGACAATCCATCTTCAACACAGTTAAGAGTGCGCTGGTGGTCCATACATGAAGAAAACAGATGAAAATTTTAGAACATTTTCAATGTTAGTCATGGGGGAAAATGAAGTAAAGAGTAATCCAAAACTTAGCCAGCGATAGAGTTAATAATTCATTCTCTAAATATTTTATACAAGTCACACTGTGTTTCTAGCTACTTCTGGGAATCAGTGTGACAGGGAAGATTTAGTAGAATTATTTTCCAGCCTCTTCTGTGTGTGTGTTAACCCAATTTGTACGACTGCATTCAAGTACTGAATCCCATTCCATAGTCTGTCTCTTTATCCGAATGCCTTCTGCACTTCCTTCCTCTAGGTATAGGTTCCTACAATGAAATCTCAGTTTTCATTAACTCTGACTCTAATAGTTTATTTCAACATTTTGCCTGCCCCACACCTGTCATACAGGGTCGTTAAAATTGTACCTTCTATGACCTGTGTTAGTTCTTCAAGCCTTCTGTTCTACTCGGCCACATTTATGGCATTTCAGCATTGTCCTGACACAGGTTTTTCAGTTACTTAAATGTTCAGTCCATGGTTAGAGTTTTCTTTCGAGTTTTGTGTTTTGGGCTTATATTTTTGCTTTAGAATAAGAATGACCAGACATTTTCTCCAGCCATAAAACGTGGCTTGGTTCCTACTTTAATAGGTTGGCTCTGGGAAGTCAGCAATCTTCTTTCCTGTTACACAGGAAAACGTTGGGTGCATATTTAAGGGGAAGAGACACAGATGAAAAAAACCTAGGTTTAAAAATCTTTATAATAAATACAATTTTATTTGGTTTAACTTATTGTATTGGCTGTTTCTGCTGTAACAATGTACCACAAACTGAGTAGCTCTAAAAAACAAAAAAAATGAAACAAAACAAAAAACCCAGATCTGTTGTCTTACAGTTCTGGAGCTTAGAAGTCTAAAATCAAGTTGTTAGTAGGGTCGTACTCCATAGAAAGTTCCAAGGAAGACTTTAGTCCCCACCTTTCTCTTAGCTTCTAGTGTTACTGATAATTCATGACATTACTTGGTGTGTTATTATTTCAGTCTCTGCTTCCCTCTTCACAAGATGTTTTCCCTTATCTCATCTATATCTTCAAAGGGCCATATTCTTACCAGTCATATTAGACTAGAAGCCCATTGTACTTCTGCATCACCTCCTCTTAACTAATCATATTGGTAACAACCCTACTGCTACATAAAGTTAAATTCTGAAGTACTGTGGATTAGGACTTTACCATAACCTTTGGGGGGATGGATAAATTTGACCTATAAAACTTAGTGTATCAACAAACAAGTAGAATTATACAGGATAATTATTTCCTCTCAAAAATTTGAAGAGGGAGTTTGAGAGTCTAAATTATGGGCAGGTAAATGACAAATAAAATTGTGTATCTAATATTCTAAAAAGAAAGATCGGAAATCTATACAAGTGGTAGCCAGTTGTTGGGTCAGTATGTGAGTGGTCCTAAAAGTAAGTAGGGGTTATGCTAATATTGATAAGGATTAGTTGAAGACAGGGCTTCTTGGGCAGTTTTCATTCACTAAATATTTTATACAAATTAATCATTCTTTTTGCTGCATATTTTAAGAGACTTGACCATTCCTCAATAAGAAACCAAACCAGAGACTTAAAGATGTAATTATAAATAACAGTACAAGCCAACACTAAAGTGTAAAGCTTTCATCTACATTCCCTCAGGAATTAGACTTTAAATGAATCTGTCACACAGTCAAATGGTATGTTTAAAATAGCTTTCATAAATAAATCAATTGTTTTTCTTAGTTGTGGAATCTTTTTGGTTTGTCTTTAGGTCTCTGAATAGTTTTCTTTATATGTTTGTGTTCCAGTCGACCGTATTAATAGAAAAGCTCCTTGTTTTCTGTTCTTTAGAGTGACACTAGGAATCTTGTAACTCCCCTGGTGTTGTCCAGCAACATATTTCTTGGAGGAGCACTTAGGGTTAACTTTCATTCTCGTTTCCTCTAAAATGTCTGATAATGGAAGTTTTTATTTGTTTGTTTATTTACTTTTTATCACTGAAGCAGATATTTTGAGGGGAGGAGGGTGTTTGGGCAACTGTTGTGCTTGTTTACTTCAATTTATTCCACCTAATGAGACATCTTAGGGCAGCAGTCGTGTTGACAGTAAAAGTAATAGCTTCACAAAAGCAGTAACCTGTAGCTACTATTGCTCTTCTGAAAAATGGAAGCATTCGTTTAGGGCACATCTTTTTATTGAGCGACCACCATCTATGATGGAAGATATAGGTGAGAAAAGAACATTTCTAATCGAAGAACACTCAGATAAGGAGGGTCAATTAATCTTTGTCTTTTGAAACTGAGGGTAGGAATTAACTTTTGTAAACTAGGGTGATGGCAAAGTTCAAATAAAACTTACATTATTAAAGTTCTCTGTGACTCTCCTTTTTCAGCCTGTGCAAATTACTTTGCACTCGTGTCAGCTCATGCCTTAATACAGTTGCTAGGGCCTGGTTGGTTACCAATGCTAACAAATGTTGAAAACCATAAATTATCTTGGCAGTGGCTATTATCTAAAGCTGAATGACTGGGTGCATTTAGATGAGCTCATCTGAGCTTGTTGTTATCTTTTGGGAGTTTCACCTTAATGCTACTGAGTGGGAAAGCTAAGTGTAAAGTGAAACTCAAGTAAATCCTGCTTGCAGGCTTTGAATGTGTAAAAGGATTAAAGAATAGCAGGGCACATTACCAGCTCCATAGCTTGATCTAAATATATCTTATGTTTATGTCAGTACTGACCCTTGGGTACTGCTGATCTTCAAAGACTGAAGAATACTTAAAATCCACACATTCCAGAACTATCTACTGGATTCTATTTCACATTTCACTGTTTCCATGTTGATATAACCTAATAGATACCTAATATATTTCCTATATAGATACTAATTATAATTTTAATGATTATGACGATTATAGTTTAAGTACCATTGATATTTAGCTCATATAAATAGCGACCAGAGTTGGCAATATGGGGGTAGAGGAAAGGCACAATGTATCCTGAAAATATATATGTCTTGGATCCTGAATAATGGAACTATTTTCCACCCCATGGACACTATATTTAACAACAACAACAACAACAACAACAACAACAACAACAAAACCATGGAATAATAGCTTATGTGATCAAGGAAAAGTAAGCTAATTGCATCAAATAGGAAGTTTCACAATAGAAAGAACTCAGCAGAGATTTTTAGTGCTTTTAAACAAAAATGCAGCCTCGAATAAACGTTTGTGTAGCAGACTTTATAAATACAGTGTTCTATAATTTACAATTGTTATAAAGAAAATCTACTTCAGTGGGATCATCCTTATAATTACATAGTATTTTGCTGACATATACCGGTGGAATGTTTAGATTTATGTCTGATAAATAAAGTTTTTAGGAAATCAATACTATTGGCTCATATACTTTTCAGTTTTTGATCGATCCTATATTTACACAAGTTACCACTTCAACAAAAGGATACTTCACGTTAATATTTACTTTCGAGTTCTGCATAATTTTGTTTCAATTGTAAATTTAAATAATGTTGAGGAAAACAGGAGAGACATTTCCAAATGTGTAATAAACCCTAGTCAATATGGGGCCATTCACCAGTGGAGGTCAATTTAGGTGTTTTCTTTGTTTATTTGGTTTTGGTTTAGTTAACGATTGTCCACTTCCAGGAGCATGTTCTAAATAGCTCATCCAGTTATTGATTTTAGCTGTTTTTTTTTTAACATGTTTTGAGCAATGAGCTTACAATCATTCAATCATCTTTCAGACATCCTAAAACTCTTAATGAGGAGTAACACATAAAGATGAAATAATGTTTCTTAGCTGACTAAATTTTTTCAGAGGGTTTACCACTTAGTCTTCCCTATTAAAAATAATGTAAACTCTTCCATGGTAAACCATCCACAAACAAAAATGAGGTCCACATGTTTTCTGTTTTGTTTTGTTTTTCTTCTCCATGTCCTTAAAGGACACCTGTGTGAGGAGAAAGTCTCTGACAGCACACTTGGTATGAATGTTTCTTGGGAACATTGGTCACAAGCTGGTTAAAGATATTTTTCAAAACAAAATCTTGCAATGCATATGTTCTCTATTTGGCAGGAAACCATTTCTAGTATATTTTCTCCCAGGTGTCAAAGGGATAATAGAATCCTGTGAAATTATATGCTGCTCTGTTTGCGCCTAACTCTAGCCTTGATTCACAGAAAGCCTTCTCTTGAGAAAGAAAACAACCTTATTTTATATCACAACCCTGAAAATTTCTTATTGTTCATAGTGAAAGAACACAATTAAAGTGCTTTTGCTGAAATCAACAAGCTGCTGGAAATCATGGCGTAATTTATCCATTGTTTTCTGTACTGAAAAATAATTGGTAGATGATGCTACTTTTCATGTAACTGAAAATATTAGTGATTGACATATGGTACATTCTTTTTAAAGATTTATTTATTTGTTTGTTTGTTTATTTATTTATTTATTTATTTATTTATTTATTAAGAGTGCAAATTGGAGGAGAAGCTGAAAGGAAGTGGGAGGAATGGGAATCTCGAGCAGACTCCATAATGAGCTCTGAACCTTATATGGGGCAGATCTCAGGACCCTGAAATCATGACCTGAGCTGAAACCAAGAGTTGGATGCTTAACCAACCAAAAATACAGGAGATATTTTTTCAAGTAGGCTCCATACCCAGTGTGGAGCCCGATGTAGGGCTTAAACTCATGACCCTAAAATCAAGACCTGAGATCAAGGGTCATCTCCTTAACCAACTGAGACACTCAGGAGCCCCAACATTTGGATCGAGACTTCTAGGTCCCCTTCCAGCAAGTGTGGTGGCTTTCCAGCATTTGGTATCTCCTTAACTAAGAATGTAGAAAGTGACAGTGGTAATATCAGTGGTAATATCAGTCAAAATATATGTAGGGCAACTATAGCTGTTAGAAAGGTAACTCCAAGAAAGGACAACTTGGCAGAGTTTTTCATTAAAATACAGTTAAAGAAGTAGGCTTAGTTTGTTATTGTTTCTTATCCAGAAAAGTAAATTACAGTTTGATTTTACAGATAAAACTATAGCATATAAACAGAGTGATAAATTTATTTTCCATTCTTGAGACCATCTTCTCATCTGACTTTCCAGCACATATTATTCCCAAAGGATGTTGTCTAGTGGTTTATCCTTTACCCAGTTAAGCTACAGAGTTTGTAAATGATAGCTTCCATTTATTCCCTGGAGAGAGTGTTACACACTCATCACCATTAAGAAGTCATCATCATTAAGAAGTTTTTTGCTGACATTGGCCTAAATACTTGTTTTCATTCTGCTACTCAGAGTTCTAATACCTCAAATAATGCCTTTTTATACTTGATGTTTATACCTTTCAACACTAGTATTCTATTCACTTAATTCTGGCTATAACTTGTTTTCTAGCATCTATACAGATTTGCTCTCTCCCGTGCTAGAAATAAATACTAATGAAGATGCACTTGCTACTAAAGAGCACAGAGGATCCCTTGAGCAGCTGAATAAAGGTCTAAGCTTTATTCCATCTGCTAATTGACTGAGTGAGAGCTACTAGGCTAAAATGAAAGTCAGGGCAGATAAGTAAATTAAGACTGAAGCGGAACATAAGATTTAAACAATTGCTACAAAGGAATGGGGAAGAAGGGGGCTTTGAGAGAAAAAATCAACAAAGTTATTTTAGTCACTGTTTTGTAAACCTCTCTGATTTTCCTTCCACACATATAAGGACATAATCTTTTTTTTATAGTTAGCCTTGCTCAAAATAAAATATTTTAAATACATCAAACATTATTGTACCCCCAATACGTGATTTTTTTTAGGCGCCAGTTGGTCTTCCAAAAGACCCTTTTGAAATTGATAAATTCCCATTCATCAAATGACAACGTTCTGGCATTTTCAGAAACATTTCATTAAGTACAAAAATGCATTGATTTGAAAAACTCATGTTGCTAACTCTAAAGTTACCATAGATTCTAGTTTGCTTAGGACAGTTCTGATTTATACTTTGAAAAAAAGGAAAACAGGGATCCCTGGGTGGCGCAGCAGTTTGGCGCCTGCCTTTGGCCCAGGGCGCGATCCTGGAGACTCGAGATCGAATCCCACATTGGGCTCCCGGTGCATGGAGCCTGCTTCTCCCTCCGCCTGTGTCTCTGCCTCTCTCTCTCTCTCTCTCTCTCTGTGACTATCATAAATAAATAAAAATTAAAAAAAAAAAAAAAAGGAAAACAAAATCTCAGAGAGAGACAGGCATACCGGGGAGATAGTGCTGGTTCCGTTCCAGACCATGGCCATAAAGTGAATATCACAAGAGAGTCAAATGGTTTTTGTTGTTGTTGTTGCTTTCTGGTGCATATAAAAATTGTGTTTACACTGTATTTTATTAATTGTGCAGTAGCCTTATGTCCTTAAAAATAATGTCTATACCTTAATTTAAAAAATACACTATTGCTAAGAAATGGGAATCATCACTGAGCTTTCCACGAGGAATAACTTTCTTGCTGGTGGGTGGTCCAGCCTTGATGTGGGTGGCTGCTGACTTAACAAGGTGGTGATAGCAGAGACTGGAGTGGCTGTGACGATTTCTTAAAACAAGACAGCAATGAAGTTTGCTTGATTGCTTGACTCTTCCTTTCATGAACAATTTCTCTGAAGCACACAAGGTTGTTTGATAGCATTTTACCCACAGTAGAACCTCTTTCAAAATTGGAGCAATAATCCTCTGCCCCTGCCACTGCTTTATCAGCTACATTTATGTAAATGCTTTGCTGTCAAAATCTAATTCTTTGTTTGTCATTTCAACAATCTTTACATCTTCAGGTCTCCACTAGGAGCAGATTCCATCTCAGGGAACCACTTTCTTTGCTCACCTATTAATGTTTTCTCATGAAATCGCAGCACTTCAGTCACTTCTTCAGGTCCCACTTCTACTGCAAATTCTCTTCCTACTTCCACTATATCTGCTCGAATCCCTCAAAGTCATCCGTGAGGGTTGTAATGAACTTCTTCCAGTAGCCTGGTAATGTTGGTATTTTCACCCCTCCCCATGCATCATGAGTGTTCTGAGTTCACATCTAGAATGGTGAATCCTTCCCAGAAGATTTTCAATGTGCTCTGTCCGTATCCATAAGAGGAATCACTATGGCAGCTATAGCCTTAAGAATTGTGTTTCTTATATAGTCAGACCTGACAGTCAATAGGATTTCTTGATCTATGGGCTGCAGAATTGATTGTGTTCACAGGCATGAAAACATTAGTCTCATAATCTCCATCAGAGCTCTTAGGTGACCCGGTGCATGATTAATGAACAATATTTTGAAAGAAATATATTTTTTTTCTGAGCAGTAGTTCTCAATAGTGGGCTGAAAATATTCAGCAAACAATGTTCTAGGCTTTGTTATTCCATTTACAGAGCACAGACAGAGCATATTTAGCATGATTCTTAAGGATCCTAGGATTTTTGGAAGGGAGAATGAGTCAGCTAGGCTTAAAGCCACCGGCTACATTAGCCCCCCGGCCCCCAAAAGAGTCAGCCTGTCCTTTGAAGTTTTGAAGCCAGGCTTGACTTCTCCCCAGCTATGACAGTCCTAGATGACATCTTCTTCCAATAGAAGGCTGGTTTTTCTACATTGAAAATCTGTTGTTTAGTGTAGCCACCTTCATTTATTTTTTTAGTTACATTTTTCTGGTTAACTTGCTGCATCTTCTGCATCAGCACTTGCTACTTCACCTGACGTTTTTGTGCTATGGAGATGGCTTCTTTCCTTAAACCTCATGAACCAGCCTCTGTGAAAGACGGACTTTTCTTCTGCAATTTTCATGTTTCTCAGCCTTCGCAGAATTGAAGAGTTAGAGCCTTGCTCTGGATTAGGCTTTCGCTTAAAACGATGCTGTGACTGCTTTGATATTCTATGTAAACCACTCAAACTTTCTCCACATCAGCAATAAGTTGGTTTGCTTTCTTATCGTTCGTATGTTCACTGGAGTGGCATTCTTCATTTTTGTTAAGACTTCTTTGTATTCACAGCTTGGCGGTTTTATGTAAGGGACCTAGCTTACACCCTAACTAGGCTTTCGACATGCCTTCCTCCCTAAGCTTACTTATTTCTAACTGTTGATTGAAAGTGAGAGATATGCAACTCTTCTTTCCCTTGAACACTTAGGAGCATTGTGGGGTTATTAATTGGCCTAATTTCAGTATCATTGTGTCTCAGGGAATAAGGAAGCCCAAGGAAAGGGAAAGAGATGGGGAAATGGGCAGTCAGGGGAGCACACACCAAATACTCACTTAATAGGTTCGCTGTCTTATATGAGGGTGGTTCATAGCACCCCAAAACAATTACAATAGTGATATAAAAGATTATTGATCATAAATCACCATAACAAATATGATAATAATGTAAAAATTTGACATATTGCAATAACTACTAAAATGTGATGCAGAGACATGAAGTGAGCAAATACCATTGGAAAAAATGGTGCCAAAAGACTTTCTCGAGGCAGCGTTGCCACAACAATTCAATATGTGAAAGGAACAATATCTGTGAAACACAAAGAAGTGCGATACAATAAAATAAGAACTGTAATGAGAATTAATCTGAGTTTATTACCAAACAAGTTAGGGAAACATGATCCAAAACAGAGGTTGGGCTGAGTCAAATGGTGCCTAAAGATTATTTGTCAAAAGAAAACTGAGAAAATATTTGTTTAAAGTATAGGAGGGACAGATGGATAGATTAGAGAAAGAAAAAGATATATAGAGAGATAATAATTAGATGAGACACACAGAGAGAGAGACAGAGATGGGTGTGGGATTAGGCTTGCATCTCAGGCTCCGTGAACAAAGGCAAGGGTGAAACTTGTTAAGGAAGAAGCCCCAAAGTTGCACAAAGGAAAGTAAGTGGTACAAGACTTTGACTTGTCACTTCAGAAGTTTGGGGCTGTCGTGGTGCTCAGGGCAGGCCAACTGTGAAGTCTTGTGTCCGTTTATTGAGAGCAGGAGAGTAGAATCACACTTTCGCCATCGCATTGTTTTTCCCAGAATACTGATCAGTTCTCTGAAAAAGAGTTGTTATTGTTGTTGTTGTTTCCCTCTGAGGACCCAACTGCTTGCTGTCTCATCTTCTCCAGACTCAGGATCATACTCAGAGCATCTTTATAAGTTTGCTCAAGAAAGCCCAATTTACTTAAAAAAAAGAAATCAGAATGCAGCCCCAAACTCTTGTCTTATTTATCTTTTCCATAGATTTCCCATTTGTTTAAAAAAGTATTTTTAATAGATGCATTCAAAGCCTGGGGGTAGGGGGTTGCCTATGTCCATTACATGCTTCGAAGCTCTCCCATGTCTCTGTTTAGAAACTGTGAGATGCATGAGTAATGAATAGAGTTTTCACTTGATTAAACCTGAAAGACAACTAGACCAGCAGAAACTCAGCTCCCTTTAATCAACCTTTTTTTCAGATACACTTTTAAAAAGACCTTTGTCCTAAATATAGTATGCAGAGTTTCTCAAAAATTAGTAGCCATGGAAAACCAGTCTTCCAACATGAGAAGTCTTCTATGCCTCTGCCTTTTGCTGGCCCCTACGTGGCCAGTGTGCTGACATGTAAGATGCAGCAAACCATCTTGGAAAGGTACTGAGAAGGGGAGCAGACTATCTTTGCTTCAGGCAATAAGTGTGTTTATTGTACATAGAGATTTTAAAAACAATAATAAGGCTAGCCAGAAATTGATGTTTTCTGCTTCTTATTGCTTTTGTACTCCGTTAATACTAAACAACGGCCATGATAAAATACTCCACCTTTCCAGGGCTGAGCACTTCCACTCCAGAGCCTCACCCTCCTTGGTGCACCAGTGGATTTGCCATGAGGCAACGGAGGAGAACTTGAGAATGATAATTTAGTATACAAGAGATTCAGCCAGGAAATGGAGACTGAGAATCAGCGCCAGGGACCAAATACTAGTCTGAATATTTATTTATGTTCTAGTGCTTTCAGCACACGTTGTGCTGTAAGTCTAAAAATATCTTTGTTTTTTTTTTTATGACTGCTTTCTGCATCAGTGAGCTAAAAACAAAAGTGCATATTTAATTAAAAAATACATTCTAAGTGTCCATTTTCCAAGACAGTTGAGTTTATCATGATAGGGAACTTAAGGATATCACCAACTGCATAAAATCAGAAGAAACAACTCTGCTAAAGAAGCGTCAGCATTTACTTAATTTAAGGAGACAGGTTCTATCCAAAAGGTTCTATCCAAAGATGTTATATATATTCAGCTGCAGAAGGTGCACTTACAGTATCATTCCATGAAACCCAACATTTTATTTAAATAAACTGACCCTTCTATACTACGTTCATTGATATTTAAATCTAAGTTTTTCTTTGCACATATAAAACATGAAACAATGACTGTTAAGTGTTGGCTCCATTTACAAGAGAAGAATTTGCAAAAAAGATAAATACCAGTTTTCGTGTTGGTGACGTCAGATTGTCCAAAGAGAAATCAGTTATGCTAATTGCAAGAGTGGCTTGATATTTTTGTATTAGATTGATGAAGTTGAAGTAAGGCTTTTGAAAATTTTTTGGTCGAAGATAAAACACCAGAGATTACTGGGAAAGCTATTATATCTTCTGATTAAAAAGTTCGGTATTGAAGATAAAATTATTTATAGTAATAAAAATTTTCAATTAGATAGGGCAAAGCCTTGTCTTTCAAAAGCCCTTGATTTGAAAACCATAATTTATAATACATTGTAGTGTATTATATTAGAAGCTCAATTTATAATCATATACAAAAATGTGATATTCTAAAATCAAAATACAAACCGTAGTTGTATTTAAACACTAATAGAATTGCTGAAATACAAATTTTTGTTACAAAGCTGATGTTGAATGTAAACAGTACTTCAGCCTGGTAGTAATGCTTTCTCTTTATGTTATTCTTCATTAATTGGATTTTAGAATTCTTTGAGCCTTTCACAAGATAAGTATAAAATCAAACTAAGTGTCCTAAGTATTGGACTTTTTGACAGTAAGTCCTTTAAATTGAAATTCTATAATGTTCAATATCAGTTTGAAATATTTAACGAATGTTCTTCAAATGAAGCACTAAAAATGCTAGGATTTTAAGCTTTTAGTTAGGTTGTGATTATAGAAAACAGTGCGTGCAATGGGAAGACATCAGAATGTATCACTGCAAAAACAGTAGAAGGACTGAACAAATTAAAGGAGAGTTTAGACATTCTATCAAATTTAAATTTGAAATTTTATATTTACACTTAGGAATATCTCAATGTGTGGGGAAGTTCTTTAATGGAGTTGCTAACTTATCTGAAAAAAAAAAAATGAAAATACTTCCTGGAAAGGATATTGAATTGTGAAAGGAAATTTAAAAAAAAAAAACATATCACAGGATCCATACATTGCTTTTCTCTTTTATTATTCTGGGTATTTGCATATATAAATGTGTGTGCATGTGCACATGTATAGTAAAATTGCTTCATAAATAGGAAAACCTCACTCTTCCACCTTGCTCACTAAATGTGATTTGCCATACAGTCAGAATCGTTAAGTATCTGTACAGACTTTCAGTCTTTGCAAATATCCCAAGCTTTACCCAAAGTCTATTTTCCCAAATCTTCTGAATGAAAACTTAACTGAATATTCTGCTGTTACTCAAGTCATCTCACATGGAAACATTTCAATAATAATTCTTCCTCTTTCTTGACTCTGACCTTTATTTAGAATTCTATCTGCATATGTTTATAATGAAGCATATCATAAAAATCCTTTAAACTTCACCATGTCCAATCCTTCCATCATTCTCAAAGCCAGTCACTTTAGTCTTTCACTATCAGAAATCATGAGCTTTGTGTTTAAACATATTATGCTTGAAAAGTATTCTTTTCAATATTCTTTTTCTTTTTAAGGATTTGATTTATTTATTCGTGAGAGACACAGAGAGAGGCACAGACACAGACAGAGGGAGAAGCAGGCTCCATGCAGGGAGCCCGATGTGGGACTCGATCCCGGGAGCCTGGGATCACCACCTGTGTCGAAGGCAGATGCTCAACTGCTGAGCCACCCGGGCATCTCTCTTTTCAATATTCTTATGTAGTGTGTTTCTGTGACACATACTGAAGATGGTCCCATTATCTTGCCTGTTGACAGATATTTAAATAGGGTGATACTTAAATATTTCAGTCTTGTATTCTATCAACTTAGATTTAGTAGATTCATGAATTAGTAATGGGAAGACAAGGAAATCTCTAAGTGAGCTTCCTCTTTATACACAATTATTTTCATTATAGAAACAAAGGATGATTTTAATTTTTCCATGAGAATCTAGCGAACAAATTAGCAAATAAAATTTATTTTACCTCAATGCACTCATTTATAAAAATAATCAGGTTTAGGGATGCCTGGCTCAGTCGGTTAATCACTGGACTCTTGGTTCTGCCTCAGGTCCTGATCTCATGGGTCAGGAGACTGAACCACTCTGTCTGGCTCCATGCTCAGTGTGCTTGGATAGTCTGTTTCTCTCCACCCCTTCCTCCACTTTTGTGCTCTCTCTCTCTCTTTCTAAAATAAGTAAATAAATGTTTAAAAATAATCAGGTTTATTTTCAAAGGTTTGAAGGTAGCTTATGTAATAATGAATTTTAAAAATTAGGAAATTAAATAAATTAAAAAATAAATAAATAAATAATAAATAAAATTAGGAAATACGGGTGACAAGATTAATCAAACATACCAATGAGCAACTCAGGAGAAAAAATGAGTCTTTTAATCATTATGTGAAAAGTTATAAATAATCATAGACATATACTTGACAGAATTTGAACTCTCTATTTACTGACTTATTTACCACTTAAAATTTATTCAAAGCTGTCAAAAACAAAACAAAATCAAATGAATCCTCTAACCTATGATGTTCAGAAAAACAGTTAAATCTTAGAAAGCTCTCTTAAGCATTTAACAAACACTTGCCATGGGCCATGCACCGCACTAAATACTGAGAAAATATGCGTGCAGAATAAGCATCCTCTATTTTAGTTGAGTTGAGAAGTTGAGTTGAGAAAATAGAGACTTAAGCAAAGATGAAATACAACATGAAAAGCACTGAAAGTTTCTATTTTATGAAACAATTTGTAGAAAATCACTTCTTTTCCAGAAAAGACTTGGGTACTTTGTACAGATGACCATTTCTACCTGGTTTAGACCCACGGAGAAATAAACTAGAGACGGTGATCCAAGCAGGCCTTCAAAATACATTCCACAAAGAAGCCATGAAGTCCGGCAGGATGCAATGAACAACAAAGCTTCATTCACTCATTTTGCACATGCTATTGCTTTTACATTATTGTGTTTTTCTTCCTTATGCTTTTTTCTGGCCCTGCCCTGACTGCCACTCACGTAACACACTTCCCAGCTTCATCCATTTTCTTTATCTTTTGGAGAGGCGACACGGAGTGTGATTTGGGAACCAGCTAAGAATTCTCTAAAATTCAAGCACACTCTAATCATGAATGACAATTCTTTCTTCGAGTACAGTGGACATTTGGAAACTGAAGCATGTCTTCAGTGTGAAGAGCAAAGAAACACTTAGCGAAGGAATTTATTAGATCTCGCTTCAGAGAAAAGTTCATTTGCATTGTGCTCCAGAAAACATAAGAGTAAACTGAATTGTGTGTATTTTAAGTGAAAGAATGCTTAATTAAACTTACCAGGATGAGAGTCTTGATGAATTAGCACATTATGTTATTCATCTCTTTAGAAACTATTGCTGAGTTTTCAATATGCTTAATAGGTTCATCTGCTTAAGTTTCCACATTAATATTATTGGTCACGGAATGACTAGAATTGGACTCCTGATGGTCACTGAGGAATGACTATTTTGATCCTCATTAGCATCAGTTATCTTTGCAACACTTGAAGCAAAGCATGAGTTATAATCAGCTTAATTACATTCTCCTTCGCTGTGTGGAGGAAATAGCATTTAAGTTTCTCAAACTCAAGTGGAGGCACTGTGTCTGACAGCCTCGTCTAAACAATGCTGAAGAAACAAGCTGATTAAAAATGGACAAAAACGGATGTCTACGGTGCTACGACAGGCTCTTCTCCTACCTCTTTATCTCAGATCTTGCCTGAAGGTGCTGCCCCTCCATGGGACACACTGGCTCCTGGAAGACTGGCCGGCACCAGGGGAGATGCAGATGGCAACTCTTTCACTTGTTATTAACTGAGCAAAGCCAGTCACTTAACAAACAACATTTAAGTCTCTGATAAGCAGGGGTCAGTAGGAAGGGGCACTAAATATTTTGACACTAGTCCATTTTATCTTGGGGGCGGGGTGGGGGAAGAGTGGAAAATGTCAGCATCGTCCTAGTGCCTCTTAGTGGCTTTGGGCCAGTCTTCTTCTAAAAAAAGAAGATAGAACAATAGAATAAAATAGAAAAAGAAGATAAAAAAGAAGAAAAATTTAACCAATTAGGTTATTCTATGCATTTACTCTAGACTATGTTTTTGGTTGATAATTATCCATTTCATTCTACTTTTGCAAATATTCTGAGAAACTTCATTAAGTAGATAACCTATTAACAAAGAGCATGAATTTCCTGTTCCTTTTTTTCCTAAAAAAAAAAAAAAAATCCATCTCCAATTCACTTCAAATCGCCCTCCTGCTCTTCCACTGATAACAAGCATGTAGCATACAATACCTGTGCTCTCCCTTCCATAACTATGCATGACCAAAAATATCAATGTTAGTATCCTTTTAAATACACTCTGAAAATGGTTTTTCATTTTTCTCATCATAATATTGTAAGGGCTCATACCAACCAGCTGGGGCTAGCTCTCAAGATGGAGCCTATTTGCCTTCCCTGTTCATGTCCTTATTATCAATGAAAGAAAAAAAAAAAAAAACCTACCCTTGCCTCTCATTAAAAGCTTTCTTACAGCTATCTCCACCACCAACTCCTGCCTTCTAGTTTTACTACAAATGTGTATCCTTATTAATCTCCTCTCCACACCAAGATCTTCCAGACCCTCAAATTCATCCTTTTCTTGCAATCCATACTCCAAGTATGTCTCCGCTTCCTTCTCCTATAAGCTAACTCCTTGACCAGTTGCTTCACCCAGACTCAAAATTGCAATGGGATAGGAATAGGGAAGGTAATTAATTACTCTCTGCTCCTTGTGTCTCCATGTAGGGTCTTCCCCTAAACTAACATCTCTGGTCCTCTCTATTCTTTACAATTTTTACTTAGGGAGGGAGGGGGAATTATCTTTGAGTTTAAGAGAAAGAACTGGGTATGCTTAGCTCAGCCTCTTCCCTTTGGGGAACCTGCCTATTTAAATAGATCTTACATAATTATCTGCTCTCCATATGAAAAGAAGTCTGCCCAATGAAGAGCAACAGAAACTACTTAATCAGCTACACTGGTGACAGGTAAGGATATCTAGCTCAGGGGTGAGCAGTTAGTAATTTCATTGGTTGCAGAAGGGAAGCCATATTCTATAATCATCTTTCACAGGAATGAAGGTGAGGTTTTGTTTTTATTATTCTAACTCCCGCACTTTTCCTTGAATTTGTTCCATTCTTGGGTGATAAAGCTTGTGTTATTTATTTGGACCTGTTAAGTTCTAACTCACGATATCCATGTCCTTTTTCCTGTCAGTGGTTTAGTCCTATAAGCCCCAATTCCTTCTTTCTTATATGCTGAGCATTTCTAGGAGAAATGACTTATTCCTGAGCATAGATGTAATTACATCTGTATAGACCTCACCGATTCCCTCTCAGCAAGACAATCAGCATTTAGTGAGTGTGGCTAAGAGAGGAGTTAGGAGCCTGAGCTCTCGGGTTAACACTGTTTGGCTCCTTTATCTCCAATGTAAGACTCGTAAGACCTTGAGTGTGTTCCTTAAGGTCTCCGTGACTCAGATCCCTTGTCTGTAAGCCTCAGGTATTATGGTGTTTACCTCTTGTGGTGGTCATGATCGAAATAACATACGCATTATGTTCAAAACAGTTCCCAGAAATGCTTAGTTATTATAAGCTTGGCAATTATTTTTCTGTGTTATATCCCTCAACCAATCCGTTGGCAGATACATCCTCTTAATCTTTCTCTTTTTCCATATGTGTAATAAAGTTTGTTTGTTTTCTTAAGTGCTATATTGATCTGGTTGGAGGCCCTATTAAGAGGACTAGTCAATTCTCCTTCTTGAGCAGCTAATTAAGTCCACATTCCAACCGCTTCTCTTAGTAGGCTCTCACAATTCTGACTATACACCATCCCTAATTGCCCCTGGACCAGGTATCAGACAACTAAGGACCACCTCTGTTGGCCCGAGAGTGAGAAATTGTTAAAATTAACCAAACTGCAGGGAGCCCTTGACATCTTAACTAACACCACCTCACTTGCCATCCATCAGCTGCCCCCTACGTTCCTGGTCAGGATTACCCAGATTGTGTAGCCTTGTAGGACACTGGTCTCTCATCTGAAGCTGTAAGTAACAAAGTTCTGCCTTTAATCTATTGGTGTGTCAAGTGTGCTGTGACTTACCATCCAAAGAATCTTTAAATCTTAAAAAAAAAAAAAAAAAGTCACCTCAACAGCGTGCATTTTCCTACACTGTACGCTAAAAAGTGAACTGTCCAGCATAGATGTCTATGAAATCTCAGACAAAGAGGTGTCTTTCCCTAAAACTAATCTCACCTCTGAGCATGTCATCTTTTCTCCACAACAGGGTTTGATCTACTGGTTGGTACATTCTTTGGAGTCTTGAGTCTGTCACACACTATGTTTTTTTCTGAAGTAAATAACTTATTTTATACACTTCCATATTTAAAACAAAGTCCCCATTAATCATTGTCTTCTATGACTTATGAAACCTATCCCTACTCTTCTCTACAAAGCCAAGGTCCTTCAAAGACTATTCTTATTAAGCTATTTATTGCATTGTCTTTTCTTCTTAACTTCAGCTTCTAACCTATTAAACACAGCAACTGCTCCCATCATTGAATTTTGCCTTGACAAATATTACCATGGTCATCCATGCTGCTAAATAAATGGATCTTTTCTTTCTTTCTTTGTTTTTCCCTCTGGAAAAGTAGATCATTATTAAACACTTTGTTGCTGTTGTTGTTTACCTTGAAAAATTCCTCTTGGATTGCATTTTCCTCCACGCTCCTTTCTGGTTCTCCTTTCATCTCTCTCTGACTTTCCTTTCCCAGATATCTTGTGTAAAATTTGTTTCAGAATATCCTTTAATTTTGAGAATTCTCAATATCTGATGTTCTCATTTCTTTGTATTTTCCTTAGGAAACTCATCTAATCTGAAGTCCTTAACTGCCAAATATGTGATATCTCTCAAATTGGTGTTCATCACCCAAGCCTCTTCGCTAGATTTTCTGATAGATGTACAGGAGGCATATATATTTCAGCATGCTGAAATCAACTGTATCAAATTCTTCCCCCGAAGTCTTTTTCTTTTTTTATTTAAGATTTATTTATTTTAGAGAGATAGCCAACTGACTGAGCCATCTAGACACTCCCCCCAAACCTTTTTCTTTTCATATTTTCTTATTTGGAGAATAAATTGACTTCACTCTCTTTTCAGAATAGTTTAATTTACCCCACAATGATGTTCTGCATACCATTCTCAAGACCCTGTTTGAATTAATATCTTTCCATTGCATCAATTTTCCTCCTGTATATCTGAAAAACTTTGTGTTTGTGGACTGAGAAAAACATTTTGGAGTTTAATAAAATTTCCCTGATATAATCCTCCCAGTCTAGAATGTGTTACTCCCTTCTTTGAGACTTTATTGTACTCTAGACAGTGTATTATTCTATTATCTATATTACACTAATGATCAAATTTAATCATATTACATGGTTTTCTCTTCTAAAAAATGATGAAACCATTTATCACTGACAGAATTGGACTGAACACCAACTAAAGTAATAAGGAAACAAAACAAAATAAAATGATCTGATGGCATAACTCAGGCTAGCCTAAAGAAAGCACTGTTGAAAGATGTAGGAAGAAAAAAAAATAAGACTGAATGATATTGGAGAAGAAAAATAGGGAGAACAAATAAGGAGAAAAAAATAAGATTGAATGATATTGGATCCTTATCTTTTACGATACACAAAAAATAAATCAAAATGAACTAAAGATTTAAATGGAAGTTAAGAAAATGTAAAACTCCTGGAAGAAAACATAGGGGGAAATCCATTGACACAGGTCTTGTATATCATGCCACAGGCAACAAGGCAAAAATAGGTAACTGGGACTATAACAAACTAAGAAGTTTTTTCAAAGAAAAAGAAACAATCAACAGAGTTTAATGACCAACTATGTAGTGAAAAATAAATTTTCAGAGCCACCTGAGTGGATCAGTCAGCTAAGCATCCAACTAATTGATTTCAGCTCAGGTCATGGTCTCAAGGTTGTGAATGGAGACAACCCCCAACCCCCTGGTCAAGCTCTGCACTCAGTGGGGAGTCAGCTAGAGATTCTCTCTCCCTCTCCCTCTGCCCCTCCCACCACTCTCCCTCCTAAAATTAATAAATGAATCTTTAAGAAAAATAAATTAAACCATTTATCTGAAAAGGGCTTAATTTCCAAAGTAGATAGGGAAATCATTAAATTAAATAGCAAAAGCCCCACATATAGCCGAATGAAAAATGGGCAAAAGATTTGAAGAGATATTTCTCCAAAGAAACTTATAAATGGTCAACAGATACATGAATAATGCTCAGCATCACTATCAGGGATATGCAGATCAAAACCGTAATAAGATATTACCTTTGTTGTTGTTGTTGTTGTTAGCATGGTTATTATTTCGTGTGTATGTTTGTGTGTGTGTGTGTGTGTGTGTGTGTGTGTGTGTGTGTTTGTGTGTGTGAGTGATAACAGTGTTTGTGAGGGTCTGGGGAAATCAGTGGGAATATAAAGTGGTGCTGCCACTCTGGGAAACAGTATAGAAGTTTCTCACTTAAATAGAATTACCATATGATCCAGCAAACCTGCTTCTGAGTATATACCCCAGGGGAAATAAAATCACTATCTTGAACATATGTCTACATTCCCATGTTTATTGCAGTGTCATTCACAATAGTTAAGATGTGGAAACAACCCAAATGAACGGATAGAGAAAATGTGGCCTATACATACAATGGAATATTAGCCCAACAAAAGAAGGAAGTCGTTTCATTCACAGCAACATGGAGGGACCTGGAAAGCATTAATCAAATGAAGGAAGTCAGTTATTGAAGGACAAATACTGCATAGTTTCTTTTCTGTGAGGCATCTAAAGAAAACTACTATAGAAGTAGACATGAAATTGAGTTATTAGATGGCAGGAGGGCCCATACAGGGAGTTGTTTAATGGGTATAAAATTACAGCTATACAGGAGGAGTAAGTTCCAGAGATCTGGGGTACAAAATAGTGCCTCTGTTAACAATAGGGTATTGTGTTCTTAAAAACTTGTTTAGAGGGTAGATTTCACATTACATGATCTTTTTTTTTTTTTACATTTTTGCAAATCTATTTTTTTAAAGTTTTTTATTTAAATTTAATTTGCCAACATTTAGTATAGCACCCAGTGCTCATCCCATCAAGTGCCCTTCTCAGTGTCCATCACCCTGTCACCCCCTCACCCCACCCACATCCCCTTCTGTAACCCTTTGTTTGCTTCCCAGAGTTAGGAGCCTCTCATGGTTTGTCTCCCTCTCTAATTTTTCCCACTCAGTTTCCCTCCTTTCCCTTATTGTCCTTTTGTTCATGTTCTTATCTCTCTCTCTCTCTCTCTCTCTCTCACACACACACCCCCCACCCACCCACCCACCCACACACACACACAGAAGGGACACAAGGAAACTTTTGGAAGATGATGGATATGTTTGTAACCTGGATTGTGGTGATAGTTACATGAGTGTGGAGCTATTTCTAAACTCATCAAATTGCATACATTTAATTATGTGCAGTTTTTCATATACCAATTATACCTTAATAAAGCTGAAAAAAATAACTTACCAAGACGTTGTTAAACCTGAAAGTTAGTTTCTTACTCTAGATCTCTATACTAACTCACCAACAATAAGAAAAAAAGGAACTTCTCAGGAGCTATTGTTCAAATTTTAAAGAGCTTATTACTGCCATAGTTAATAACAAAATGCCTAGAGCTAAATAATTATAGTTGATGAAAACTATAATATAGAGATAGGAGCTTTTATAGAAATAAGTCCATAAATTAGCACAGGTAATATTAAACAGATATACCTCAATCAGTTGGATCTGAACTTAGACTTGCTATAAGAATTTTGGTATCCAGGAAGGGCAACTCACGTAGAATAAGCCTTGAGTGAGACTTTTTTCCTGGTGTATTTCAGGCTAACAAGTCAGATATTCTGTAAGAAATTACTAACTAACATTTATTTGAACTCATTTTATATGCCCAGAAAGCTTCCATTAATACATAAAATGAGAGATAAGATGGGACCTTTTGTGAGGGCACAGACACTAGTGTCAAAGTACTTGGTTGAGCACTTTGTATACTTGGAGTACTTGATTTGAGCTTCATATACAACCCATTGTGGAATCTTGAGTTAGTTACTCAACTCCTCTGTGGCACATCTGTATTTTAACTTAAGAATAATAATACCTTCCTCAAAAAAATGAATAAATAAATTAATTATTGTAATCTTTCAAAGAGTACTTGGCATATAAATAATTATACATTCAAAAACACAGCTTTCCTAAAAAAATCAAAAGCCAAAACGTAGCTTTCCTTTTTTTGTTTTGTTGGTTTATATAAACCAACCAAGAACAAAGTTTGTTCTTTGTTGTTGTTGCCTATTTTTAAGTATAAAATACCATACACTATTGTAGGTACTAGAAATTTTATTTTACATTCTTGATTCTTTATTAGTTTGGAACTTGCATATTTATATTATGGTAACAACTGACCTAAAATCTCAAATACCTCTACTATGGCAGTAACACTCCTTAAAATAAGCACATTTTATGTCTTGTAAACTCTAAAGCACATTAAAATATATCACTGTACATAATATTATTACTAAATATTTTTCAAAAAATTGTTTAATCAAAGGGGTACCTGAGTGGTTCAGGTGGTTAAGCATCTGACTCCTGCTTTCAGCTCAGGTCATGATCTCAGGGTCCTGGGATCAAGCACTATGTCTGGCTCCATGTTCAGCAAGGAGTCTGTCTGAGATTCTCTCTCCCTTTCTCTGTGACCACCTCCCTCTTAATAAATAAATACATAAATACATAAATAAAATTCGAGTCAACTAGCCTTGAATGTTTCAAAAATGATACATTACAGAAATGTAGATATGAGGTAGTTAATTCTAACCTATCAGCAAATTAAACTAACCAAATATTTGAGTTGTAAGGATTTAACTTAATTTCATAAGGTTTGGATAAGAAACCATCTTAAAATATATTTTCTCTCAAAAATTTAAATATTTTCAAAAGAATCTTTTGACAAATTACCTCTTCTACTCTTTCAGTCCTGCATTAGTATTATATATATATTATATATATATATATATATATATATATATATATATATATATTTTTTTTTTTTTTTTTTTTTTACTGGTACACACTGTTCACACCTATATTTCAAGTTTGGAAATGCATATTTGCAAGCAGCAATACAAAAGTATTCATGAAGAATGCATGAAGAATGCTCTGAAAATTATGAAAACATCCCTGCTACCAATACATTTCTAAATACAAAACTGACTACCATATTGTTACTTCTGTGTAGCGAGAGAAGTTCATTTTCAAAACAGATAAAATTCAGTCTTTAAGTGTGAATGGTATGAATGACAGTCTTTTTTTTATTTTATTTTATTTTACTTTATTTTATTTTATTTTATTTTATTTTATTTTATTTTATTTTTTAATTCTTAAGTCGGTTGGGATCCTTAAGCATGCAAAACCTCAGATGGGATGGGTCCACAAAGGAACCAGGGTTGTCTTATGGCATCCAGTTAAGCCACAGCTGGGAATGCCTCAGGGTCATCTACATCAGGAGCAGAAGCACTTGACTTGTCAGTTCTGCTGCCACGGTTTGGACGTCCACCATGCCCACGGCCACCTCGTCCTCCCCTGCCACCACGTCCTGGGCGGCCAAGGTCTCCAAAATTGATCTCCAGCTGAGACGTTATATCATTTGCTGGCTTCCGGAAATGATGGTCCATAACCGAATATATATATATATATAATATAATCCTAGTATGTAGGATTATATACATTTATACTTAATTCATTTAGATTTAATATACATGTTTAATTAAAGATTCATGAAAAGAATAACCAATAGGTGTTTATACTTTGGGATAATAATATAAAAATCCATTATTTTGTCTAAAATTGGACTATGGGAAAGAATTCTTTCTAATGTTAGATATGCACTACATCTCCAATGGGCAGGGTTAGACTTTTCAATACTTAAAACGTTGTATGTGCCATCTCAAACTCTGCTTATTATTAAGTTCTTAAATGGTAGCAAAAGTAAAAAGTTTATGTCCAATATTTAAGAGACCTATTCTAAAGTCCTTTATTATTCTTCATTCAGAAGCCTAATTCTAAGCAATTATGCTTAAATTTTCAATACTATTGTTTTATAGATTTTTTTTCTCCACAAACAATATAAAGTCTACTAACAAAATTATCTCTGAAAGCACATTTTAAAGGAAAAGAGTTCATAACTGATCTCCAGTAAAACAACAAAATGCAAAAATTTTAAGGAGCTATTAGAAACATTTCAGCTTCATTGACCAATTTTAGCATAATTTTCTAATACACTTAGAAGAAGTATTTCTGCCAGAGGAGTTAAAATTCATAGTTTAATTTATTATGTCTATTAGCTGAACTTTGGTGCCTGTCAGTCCACACATAGTATTATATTCTGGGTTCTGTTTTACCATCACTAGCTATAATATCTTATTATGTTTTAATGAAAAATGAAAAATAATTTCTAGGTAGCAGTCCCTCTCATCCTGATCACTATGCAGAGGCCTAGAAGATACAAAGATGGTTAGTTAGACACATACATATGCTACTTTAGGGAGGTCCATAAACAGAAATAAAATAAAAAAATAAAATAAAATAAAATAATTTCAAATAAAGATTTGAAAATTATAATGCCATAAAGGTTCATAAGAAAGATTAGCAATTCTGTTAAAGAGCTTGGGGAACATTCCATGATGGCAGGGATGTTTAGCTAGACCTTTAAAGAATGGGTCAATCAGACAGCTAGAGATGGGAGGGGAGGCAATTTAAACAGAAAGACTAATCTGTGTACCAGGATTGAAGCTGGACATTGTGGAGTGTGTTGATTTAGGCTGACTAATGTTTGGTTATGAGTAGAACGTGCATACAAGAAATAGAAAGTGGGGCTAGAACTGTAAATTGAGACCAGATCAAGGAACGTTAGAATAATAATATGCTGATTTTGGATATAGTCAATGAGAGCCTGTGTGTTATTATGAGCTGGGAAATAAAATGATCAAGAAAAATAAACCAGAGGAATAGCATACCAATTTGGAATTGGGCACGCCTGTGTTTCAGTTCCAACTGTGTGAACGGAAGAAACAGCCTGAATGTCCTCATCTGCAAAGCTTGCTGGGAAATGGTATATTTGGGATTGTTGTGAAAATTAAATGAGATAACATGTGTGAAGGACCTAAATGTAATGTTGGACAGATATTAGATTTCAATTAATAGTAGTTAGCCTACGAGTAAGTACTGTGAGGGACAGATTAGTCTCTGTAGGGACTTCACACTGAAAAAAAATCAATTAATAGTTAATAATACCTAGAATTAATAATTCTCGTTGAGAACTACTGCTGTGGGATAACAACTGGGATAGCATAGAAGAATATTTCAAAATCCTGGAACATCTCCCATCCCTCTCTTCATGACCCCCAAGCACGTCTACATCTACAGTCTATAGTAGTCCTTCTATCATTATCCCCGTCGCCAATCCCGCTGCATTGGACTCAAGCGGATGTTCCAATATTTTGAAATTTCTTGCCTGGAAAGTTCCTATCACTCAAAGCTAAGGAATTCAAGAGAAACCGATTTGGAGCATATGTGATTTAGTTTAGAGCATGTTTATTTTGAGGTTGATGGTGTGGTGTTCATGAGATCAGGTAACAGTTGTGGAATTAGGAGACAGAGCAAAGCTCAAGATAAATTTAGGGCAGCAACCGTGAGGGAAAAAAATAGAGGCGTTAGAAGTCAGAGGTTAAGATTAAAACTCTGTTTTTAATTGTCTTAACTTTTTAAAAGTCTTTATTTTATTTCCTAAAAAAAGACGTAATGATTTCTTTCAGCTTATTATTATTAAAATAAATGATATACAATGTCCTGAGTGCTTTGCAATCTACACTGCATATGCAGATATAAACCTTAAATGAATGAGCACATGCACAGAGAGAAATAAAGGTCCTGGGGCACAAAAAGCACAAGGAATATGTCAAAGGCCTCTGTAGCTTAGAAGTGGTAGGGCTGGGGTTTATACTCAGACCCACCAGGCTCCAGAGGACATGCACTAACTGAATTTGCTTTCAATTTATCAACTGTTACATTAAAACATCTTCACAAAAACAGCACGTTTCACCTAAATGTGTCTTTGTAACCCCAGCACTTAGTGTATTTGTTGGTTGTGATGGCACATGAATGTATGGTGAAGTTATTACTGGTCTACATGGAGGTGATCTACAAAGAGTATGGTGTCAAATGAGCACTTACAAAGCAGAGACAGGAAGGGAGAGAGAGGGAAGGGAAGGAAGGGGCGAGGGGAGGGATGGGGAAGGGCGATGACCATTACAAGCTTGGCAAATACAAACAAGCGGTGTGAAGGAAGTACAAAGCAACCCAGAGAAACAGGTAAAGACAGGATGAATAAAGAGGCTTAAGAAACATGAAATTGGGATTTCAGGTAACACCAAGAAGGAGGGTTTCAAAAAGGGCACAGTTGTCAAAAAGAGAAGCTCTGTGTTAGGTGTTGGTGGTGCAGATGGAGACCTCAACTGTTATGGCTTTGGAACCATGGTCTGCTTTAGCTGGGATCTGGCTGTCCCCTGATCTCCACGTCAGGGAAATCCACCCAGTCACCCTCCCGGCCTCCTTTTCTACTCATCGTTAACTTTTCTCCAATGAAAGAAATGATAAGAAACTGAACATGCTCCGTCCAGCCCTTTCCTAACTGTTTTTCGGAGCCAGATAACACACCTGCCCCTACAAGGAACACCCACAGCTGTCCACCTGCAGCAGTAGGTCTGCACCATTTCAGAGGGTGAACCTCGACAAGCCCATTCTCCTAGGCCATGGTCTCCACTTTAGGGAAAGCAATGATTTTTTAATCTGTCGGAGTCTACGTCCAGTTGATCCTACCTGGGATCGAAGCAAGATGCATTATTTATTGGGGCCTTCTGTCCTCCAACAGTGCGTTTTTAATTCCCAATCCAGTTGCCCAGCACCACTAGTGTCTGTGCGCTGCTGGCTAGAAATCCTGGCTCCTTTGACTCTCTCCTTTCAAAACTTTATCCTGGGATTCTTCAGGCTGGAAAGACTAAAGGTTTTGCCGTTGTCTTGTTGTGTTTTGTTTCTATCAGGTTCAGCTCCCCCGCATAGTACCAACCCCAACTTACCTTCAGACCAAAAGCCATAAAAATGGGCAAGTTATCTCATGCCCACTCCTCTGCATTAGGTTCTATCACGTCCATCATAAGTTTAGTAACTCAAGTAAGAGGCATTTATTATGTCACACATGGGTCAGTAGTCTGGGCATGCCTTTGGGTTTTCTACTCAGGGCATCAGAAACCTCCGAACAAGGTGCCAGCCAAGAAGTATCCTCTAGAGTGTGTGGTCTCTTCCAAGCTCGCTTGAGTTATTGGTCAAATTTGGTTCCGAGCAGTTGCGTGAGAGAGGGACTCAGTGCTTAGAGGCCACCACTATCAGTAATCAGTTAATAACATAACTATTGACTTCTTCAGGGCCATCAGGAGAATATCTCTTTCCTTTTCTAGGAAAGATCCAGTCCTTTTTTAAGAAATTTTATCCAATTAAGCCAGACCCACCCAGGCAAACTCTTTATTGATTAGCCCAAAATCAGCATATTTAAGACTTTGATGACAGCTACAAAGTCTCTTCACCTTTGTCACATAACATCACCTCATCATAGACAAGGTATCCAATCCTATCCAGGGATACACCCTGACTGAAGGGAAGATGAACATACAGGGCATGTAAACCGAGAGAGAGAATTTACAGAGTCTGCTTAACATCTCTGTTACAAGAATGTCCCATATGTGCCCATTTCATATAATTTCAGAAATTTCCAATTCTTGTTTTTTGTTGCAGGGTTTTTTTTTTTTTAATTTAATTTAATTTAATTTTTTTTTTCCTTTTCTCTGTTATCTTTTGTTTGGATCTGTCCACAATCAACACTGTTTCAATCTGCAAGGAAGGTCGATCTATCATGAGTTTTCCTGAGAACCTGAATATACATATTGTTTATTTCTTTCAGTTTCAAAATTGTAAAACCAACACGGATACTACTTATAAATCCTGAGTGAAATTTAAACTTTCTATGAGGTGCCTTTGGCTTCATTAAAAATAAAACAGAACAAAGCAAACAAACACCAAGTATGTCCAGAATACTGTGCCTCAACGTTACTTTTTTTTTTTTAAGATTTTATTTATTTATTTATTCATGAGACACAGAGAGAGAGGCAGAGACACAGGCAGAGGGAGAAGCAGGCTCCATGCAGGGAGCCCAATGGGGGACTCGATCCCAGGACCTCGGGATCACAAACACCCAGGCCTCCCTCAAAAAGTTCCTTTAAATAACTCTTTTCTCTCTGTAGATGTGATATTGATTTTATTATGTTTAGCTTCATTGTTCCCTTTGTGATTTAATTTCTTAATTCTTTTTCCACTGCATTAGATTTTTAAATGATTAACACATTTATGTTTTTCAAAGTTAGCAAAGATATTAAAAGTTGTCAGAGCAGGGGCACCTGGGTCGCTCAGTGGGTTAAGTGTCTGTCTTGGGCTCAGGTCATGATCCCAGGGTCCTGAGATCAAGCCCACATCATCTGCTCAGTGAGGAGTCAGCTTCTCCCCCTCCTCCCTGCCCCTTCTCTCTCTCTCTCTCTCTCTCTCTCTCTCTCAAATAAATAAATAAAATATTAAAAAGAAAAAAGAAGTTGTCAGAGAAGATCTCCATTCCTAATCTGTCCACTGGGTGGTCTGGTTACTACTTTTTAAACTTAAATTTAATATTATATCTGGGAAGTTAACTTATTTACCACATGAGGTCTTCGTTATATTTTAGTGGATGGTAGGTGATCGTGTGGATGTGCTTTGATTCTCTCAACCAGTGTTCCTATCTTCAATCTTTTACTAATACAAATAAAATTTTAATAAGTAGCCTTATTTATTTGTTCAATTACATCTGTGGAGGTGAATTTTTAGAGGATATTGTATAACTGAGATTACTAGGTTATGGAGTAAATGCACTTGTATTGTTGGTAGATATCACTGATCCTCTTGCCACCTGGTTTTGGAAATCCCATCAGCTGTATACGAAAGGGTTTATTTCTCCACAGTGGCTCAACAGATTGTATTCTCAAACTTAAATTTCTGCCAGTTTGACAGGTGAGAGATAGTGTCTTGATGTAACTTCATGTGACTTGCTTTTGCTATATTTGTATTCAAGCATTTTTCAAATGTACTGGTTACTTTTATTTCTTTTTAATAAAATCTATCATAATTACTTTTGCCTATTTTTAGAAATTTTCATATTTTTGCTTTTTGGCCTTAAAATATGAGTCATTCATATTTTCTTTTTTTTTTTTTTACTTTGCTTATGTTTATTTTCATGACGAATGTTTTTGTCAAAAGTACACACTTAAACCAAGAATTTTATGGTTTTTGTTTCCTTTTCTTTTTAATTTAAACTTGGTTAATTAACATATAGTATATTATTGTTTCAGAGGTAGATGTCAGTGATTCATCAGTCTTATGTAACACCCAGTGCTCACCCTGTCACGTGCCCTCCTTAATGTCCATTAACCAGTTACCCCATCCCTCCCCCACTCCGCTCCAGCAACCCTCAGTTTGTTTCCTGTGATTAAGAGTCTCTTATCATTTGTCTCCCTCTCTGATTTTGTCTTGTTTTATTTTTTCTTCTCTTCCCCTATGATCCTGTTTTGTTTCATTCCATATATGCGTAAGATCACATGTTATTTGTCTTTCTCTGATTGACTTATTTACTTAGCATAGCAAAATAAGTTCCATCCAAATTGTTGCAAATGACAAGATTTAATTTTTCTGATGGCTGAGTAATATTCCATTGTGTATATATACATATATATGTGTGTGTGTGTGTATATATATATATATATATATATATATATCACATTTTTATCCATTCATCTGTCAATGGACACTTGGGCCCTTTCCCTAGTCTGGCTATTCTGGACACTGCTGTTGTGAACATTGGGGTGCAGGTGTGCCTTTGGATCCTTACATTTATATCTTTGGGGTAAATCCCCAGTAGTGCATATGCTGGGTCATAGGGCAGCTCTATTTTCTACTTTTTGAGGAACCTCCACATTGTTCTTCAGAGTGGCTGCACCAGCTTGCCTTCCCACCAACAGTGTAAGAGGGTCCCTTTTCTCTGCATCTCACCAAAATTTATTGTTTCCTGTCTTGTTGATTTTAGCCATTCTCACTGGCGTGAGGTGGTATCTCATGGTGGTTTTGATTTGTATTTCCCTGATGCCCAGTGATGGTGAGCATTTTTTCACGTGTCTGTTGGCCATTTATATAGATGAAAAACCTAAATATGAGATAGGAATCCATTAAAATCCTAGAGGAGAACACACACAGCAACCTCCATGACCTTGGTGGCAGCAACTTCTTGCTGGATGTGTCTCCAAAGGCAAGGGAAACAAATATAAACATGAACTACTGGGACTTCATTGAGATAAAAAGCTGTCTTACAGCAAATGAAACAGTTGGAAAAACCAAAAGACAATAGATATAATGGGAGAGGATATTTGCAAATGTCTTATCAGGTAAAGGGCTAGTATCCAAAATCTATAAGGAACTTATCAAACTCAACCCCAAAAGAACAAATAATCCAATCAAATTGCCTGAATTTTGTAAGAAAGGACTCAACTTCTTTCAGCAAATTTCAATTATGATTGCTAGAACACACACATAATATAAAAAGCATCATATTACTGTTTTAATCTTGACATATTTACTAGTTTGCTTTTAACAGTTTGGATTTTTCTCTTTTAACTATGATAGAAAAAAAATAGAATCAGTGATCTTTTAAATATCCATTCATTATACAAGAAGGAGTTTAATTGAATTGAATTTCTCCATAAATAAAATGTTAGCATCTTCAAATTTGTGAAATAATTCACAAAGACAACTCTTATAATTTTGAGATCCTTTACACATAGAAAGAAATTCAGATCGATTGTTTTGACTGTCACGCCAGATGGCAAAACCTGCTTGATGCTCTTTATTCTCCTTTTTAGCCTTAGTAACATAATCATGAATTTGTTTGAAGCAGAAGTGACTTGAACTAAAATAACTACACTCTTTGCATGCTCTCTTGCAGCTAACTGTGTCGTATAAGTAATCTCTTACTTGGAATAGAGAGATGATGATTGCAACTTGAGCAGCCATCTTTAGCAATGAGCTGTGCTTCAGGGTAGAAGCCATGCGCCAAGATAGTGCAGCCAGAAATAAACACAGTAGAGGACTGGATAGCCACCATACCAGCCTCTACTGCCCTACTCTGGACTGCTGGATGGATGAAAGAAAAATATATTTTTACCTTGTCAATCAACTATTTTTGAGTTTTTAGTTTTACAGAGCAAACACATGTTACTAGTTGATATACATAATTCCTGTTGAACATATTATAATGCAGAGCTTTAGGATTTTAAATTGATTGATTGATTGATTGATTGATTGATTGACTGATTGGAGTGGGGCCGAGGGAAAGGGAGAGACAGTTGCAAGCACACTCATGCTGAGCACAGGACTGGAGGCAGTGCCAAACCTAGGTCCCTAAGATCAGCACCTGAGCCAAAACCAAGACTGGGAGCTCAGATGACTGTGCACCCAGGCTCCCCTAAAAGTAGATCTTTATACATGTTGGCTCTTTGTTCAATTCTTCCCCTTTTAATGCTTATAAAAATTCACTCTGAAGCCTTCCTTTTGTTTTAATGGGTTGTTTTCTGCAAGATTGTGGGAACTTTGGAGATGTAATCTCCTGAATTGACAGACTTAAGAATTTCTATTTCTATTAGTACAAATTAAAACCATTTCTTCCTCATAATCTGAACAGTAAAACCCAATATTTTTCCTACTTTTATAAGTCTGTCTAAATCTCTCATTTTCCTTTTAGGAAAATTCTAACTTTCTATTCTTCACATTCTTCATGCCTAATCTGTTTTATATATTATCTTTCATGATGAATTTATGAAAACTTATATGTATGTATTTAAAATATGATATAATCATATCATACAATTTTCTGCAGTATTTTAATATATATTACATGTTAATATATGTTACATATAGTTGTAATATATATTAAATATATTTAATATATATTAATGTTCCAAATATAAAAAAATATAATGTTGATTCATCAATACATAGCATGTATTACTGATAACTAGGAACGCATTTCCGTGATGAAATAAATGCCCTACAACATAACAGACCTTACTTTTCCCCTTATATCATCAATATTGATTGTTGGCTGTTTTTATATCCTCAATTCATCCTAATTGACTGTCACCATTATTATTACTTTTAAGGGCCAAATATGCACAGTCTGCACAGTGAGTTGTCTTTCTTTTTTTTTTTTTTTCATTTTTACTACTACTTCCTCTGACACCAATTATTTGTGTGATTATTTTTGGTATCTGACAATTCCAATAGAGTTAAGTTTTTAATGAATTTTTCCAACTTAAGACATGGAATCAGATATTCTTACAGGAATTGCGATTTCGTTTAGATCAAAAAGTTTGGCAATTACAAACATATACATATATATCAAGTACCTTATTCTGTTATATATTTATATCCACAACCATTTTAATTTTGGGTAAGAATTACTATTCTAAATTTTACTACTAACATTCCACTAACAAAATTTCTCATTTGAAATTATTGTCATTTGGAAAAAAATCACTTTCCATTACACATTATGTGAGCTATCTGGATCAATTTTTAGCTTCCAAGTTATGGGCTAAATCCAATCCAAAATTCTAAAATGACACTGTGACACTGGGGAAAAACAAACAAACAAAACAAAAACTTTTCTTTAAAAAATCCAATATTTAACCTTAGGGAATACTTTTTTCATAACATTTTATTTATTTATTTATTTGGCTAGGTTTCATATCATGTGCTCTCCTTCATTTTATCTCAACAAGCAAGATTCCATCCAGTGTTTCTCAAAATAAGTTTGAACCTGAAAACAAAACAAAATAAAATTCTGTTTCAAAAGTAACCAATTTATAACAACACTGTAATTTAATTATTTTGAGACAATAGTAGTCACTATATTTGAGAAATAAAAATTATCCTGCACATAAAAAAGTGTATTTTAGCTACTTGTAGTTTGAGCCCAAATATTTCCCCTGGCTAGAATTTAGAATGATGTTTCTTCTGAATACTAATAATTAATTCAATAATTCCCTACACATTTGCAGAAATCCCAGAGTCCCAAAGCCAAGTTTACTTGCTGGCAAGTATCTTCAACACATAAACTTTAAAATAGTTACTAATAGTTAAAAACAAACTGATATACAACCAGAACAACCAATATTAAGTTATAAAACTTTTAAAGCATTTTTTTGCATGTAAAGCTGCCTCTTTTTAAATTTATTCACTGATATGATTTGTCAAATGCAATTCTCTAAATTTTACTACCAACCATCCCACTACCCAACACATACTTCTAAAACTTTTGTCCTAAAAAATATAAAAATAAAAAAAAATAAAACTTTTGTCCTCAATCAATCAAATTTTCTTTGGCATGAAGTCTCTATCCTGTTAAAAGTTCAGAGATTTCACAGAGATTTCTTCCATTTTCCCTTTATTTATTTTTGTTTGTTTGTTTGTTTGCTTATGTATTTATTTACAGATATTTCTTCCATTTTCCCTTTATTTTTGTTTGCTTGCTTATGTATTTATTTACAGAGATTTCTTCCATTTTCCCTTTATTTATTTTTGTTTGTTTGCGTATGTATTTATTTATTGGAAGATAGAGAACATGCACTTGAGTGGGACTGGAGGGGGGAGGGGCAGAGGGAGAGGGAGAGAAAGAGAATCTTAAGCAGATTCCACACTCAGCGGGAACCTAAGACAGGACTGAATCCCCTGCCCCTGACATCATGATGTGAACGGAAATCAAGAGTTGGACACTTACTCAACTGAGCCACCCAGGTACCCTCATTTTTCCCTTTAGAACAGACTTGAGAAAGTGCCAAGCCATTTTCTTTGCAGCCCTCTTGAGTCTCCCCTCTATTTCATTTTCATGATTAGAGGAGTCCTGGCTCTGAACCTCTGAAGCAGAGCCAGTGTTCATGTTCCTCAACCTTATAAACTGCCTTTCCAGTGTGACTAAAGACACTACCTTTCCACACAAACCTGGTTTATCCCCACACCATACTTGGAGACAATGGGACTTGCTTCTTAGATGTCAAGATTTTTACATCATGCATGATCATCCTGTCTCCCTCCCATCCAGGTTAGAGAAGTAGAATTCCTTTTTCTCATTTTATCTGCTCATGCCATGTGCATTAGTGGAAGAGATTCATTTCAGTTGGAAGAGCAGTTTCTTTTTACAACAAATCCCAGGATTGCCTTGGGAGAAGTTGGTGGGGATAATCTGCTAGATTTCCATAGTTCTCTGAGTTCACTGGAGACACAATTTGTGAAAGGAGCATTCTGTGCTGGATCCCCAGCTCTTGTGCTTTCACTTCCTTATTTGAAAATCAATGATTTTCCTTATTCCCCTTGGGGTAACACATCCTTCCAGATTTAACATACCTGAAACTAATCTTCCGATATAAGCCTGGTCTTTGGTATATTGTAGGTTGGTGAATCAGTCTAGTCAAGGCTTCCCTTTTTTGAGTGTATGTCATGTTGTGTGACTAGGGACCCACTCAGTGCCCACTATTTTATCAAGACGTCTTGCCTTCCAAGTTTCTCTCCTGTGTAGTAACAGAATCTAGTGAGAAATGATGAGACAAATAGATGCCAAAATGCTTACAGTAGCTCTACTAGCCAAGAACATCTCAGTAGGAGGCACACTTCTCTTCTGTAGAAAAGAAGTTCCAAAGAAGAAATTTTTTCACGCACAACACCAGATATTTCACATAGATGTATTTCCTTTGTTACAAAATGACTCCTCAAACTCCTTCTCAGATCTTTTCCCAAGTGCAGATCACCTTGTATGTCTTTGTACCTTTTTAAAAAAGTTCTGACCCATTTATTTGCAGCTACCTTTATTTCTATTCATCTCATTTCATTTTAATTTCAACAACATGAGAGGATTGGATAACTGAGGCTTGTCTATGAGCACTCCAGAGGTTGAAGAGATCTCCACTCTACATCAACTCCAAATCAGGGCTCTCGGCTTATCTCACACATATGTTGACAAGAATGGCTACTCACCATAGTCTTTCCCCTACAGTTCCCCTTTTCCATAAGGTCTAGTTATGTATATGTATTTGGTTGATATTGCTATTTTAAGACATATTCTATTTATATTAGCTACCAATGACACAACTTTAATATATTCCTGTTCTGATAAAAAAAAAATACCATAGATCGTCCTTTCTTCAATGATCCCAGGATTGAGTCCCCCATCAGGCTCTCTGCATGGAGCCTGCTTCTCCTCTCCCTGTGTCTCTGCCTCTCTCTCTCTCTCTCTCTCTCTCTCTGTGTGTCTCTTATGAGTAAATAAGTAAAAATCTTTAAAAAATTGAAAATCCAAGTAGTTCTTTGGAGGTAAAACATCCTCCATCATGGATTGTACTTTATTTCTCATCATAATGAGCCTGCTACAATTTGATTCTAGTTATAGGTTGAGAAGTCAAGAGAGGTGATACAGGTAGGTCCTGAGAAGAACCAGCATTATCTTGCAAGGCAACTGTCTTGGGAGGCCATTATAGTTTCCTCGGACAATGCAAGGTTAATCTTCTCAGATGGAATAGAAATTCCTCTACTAGAGGCTGTTTTTCCTCCAGGTAGAGAGACTGTTTCTACTTGGAAAAAAAAAAAAAGTCATCAAAATTTAGAGTCTCATTGTCCCATTTCATCAAGGTCTTCCCACATGTCCGCATTCCAACTTTCAGAATCCCATTCTTTCCTAATCATTGCTCTTGCTTTAAGAGTAGACACCCTGTGAAGCTATGAGTTCAAGTTGCATTATAATTCTGCCGCTAACTAGGTAAGACTCTGGATTTAATTTTCATCAGCTATTAGCGCTGTGGCTACAAGAGATAAAGGACTCTCAGAACAGACTCAGAAGATTTCAGGTCATTTATGAGGTGCTTAATCTGGGAATTGGAATCCCTGAAGTCATCTTTTTTTATTCTTTTTTTTTCTCCCATTTTTCCAGTAACAGTAGGAGCAACCAGACAATATTGTTACACTCTTTGATTTGACAAAAATAGTTCAAAATATTAATGTGCATAGTCACCCAGATCCTTACTTCTTGTAAATATTTGATCCGGGCATCCAACGGCAGTATCTTGCATATCTCTATTGCCAGGCCATGTCATGAATTCTGTGTTCTCTTTCCTGGAGAGTCATTAATGTCATTAAGTATAATGATAATAAAGACCCAATTTCAGGAACACTAGAACCAAGTCAGAAGATTAATCAGTAAGATTCTATGCCTGTAAAACCACTCCTGGCACCAAAATCTGTATTGTTCAGCATTCTCTGGAGCAATGATACCATCGATATATGTGGAGAGAAAGAGATAGTAATTATAAGAAATTGGCCCACCTGATTATGAAAGCTGGTGAGTGCAAAACTGGCAGCATGGATAGTGGCCAGGATGGAGGATCAGGAGAGCTGGTGATACAGTGGAAATGTGAAGGTCACAAAGCAGAGAATCAGGAAAGCCAATATTGCAGCTCTCATACAAATGCTGTGTGCTAAAGAATTTCCTTTTGCTCAGGAGGAGGCCAGGCTTTTAATTTAATTCAGGCCTTCAGCTAAGTGGATGAGGCCCACCTTATTGAGGGAAATCTGCTTATTCAGAGTTCACTGATTTAAATGATCTCATCTAAATTATCCTCCAAGTTGACATGAAAAATCAATCATCACAGGTGTAATAGCTGCTTTTATATATTGTAATAGTTGTTTTTATATATCTCATACTACGCCCCCTCCCCAGTTTATTCTTTGTATATGTCGCCTTAAGTATGCAGCACCTTTGGAACCTATATTTTGCAGCAATCTTGGTCCAAATGTGTTTTTAATTGGGATTTCTTCCCATGGTCTAATTCTGTATTCAGTCCTCAAGGAATTTCTTAATGCTACTGATCATTTGTAGATTTTTTTAAAAAAAATTCCCAGTAAGGCTATGAATATATTTTTTTAAAAAAATATGTTCTGATACTTCAAGAGGAAAAATGTATGTAACCTCAATCATTACCTTGATCCAGTCTCATTTATTTTTTGAAATACTCTGTGCTCTTAGAATTGCATGATGTTTTACTCTACAGTTTTTCCTTCTGTATCTTTGACATGCTTTTCTCTGACTCTCTTCAGAGTTCTATACTTGACCCTTTACTCTTTTTATTTAACTACTTTTCTTAAGTGGAGTTGAGGTGAAGTATTGCTATCTTTAAATAAGTAACCAAGAGGCTATCTAGAATCTACTTGTCATCTGCCTAGGTAGGCTATTTTTCTAGGTGTTTTTTTTCTTCTTCTTCTTAAAAAAAGGAAAAGAAAGAAGAAAGAAAGAAAGAAAGAAAGAAAGAAAGAAAGAAAGAAAGAAGAAAGAAAGGAAGGAAGGAAGGAAGGAAGGAAGAAAGAAAGAAAGAAAGAAAGAAAGAAAGAAAGAAAGAAAAAAAAGACTCAGTAACTAGAATGTCAGCAGCCTCCAAACCCCTAGAACTAGCTTATCCAGGAAGTCATATTATCAATAGTATCCATCATATTTTCTGGCTAATAGAGATGGGACTTTGTCCCAGACATAATATTGGGGAAAGGAAACATTCACAGCCTAGGTCATCTGCAGGTGTAGATATAGTGAAGCAGAATTGTGAGTGTTGTAAATATAGTGCAAATGTTACACCTGTTCTCAGTGGGAAGGCAGCAGGTGTATTTTGCCCAAATGAGGCCCTGACTAATCTCCCTCATAGGAATGTTTCTGCTCACTAGTGGCAAGCTCATTGCCAAATATCCCTCTAACTGACAGTGAGAACGCTGACCTGAAAGTTGCATCATTGCAAAATTAGACTTCATAAGACCTCTGGTCCCTCACTTGAATATTGAATTTTCACTTAACCATTTGTATTTCTCTGGCAACAGGCTGAACATGGCAGATGGTTTTCCTATTGAATGCCATTTCTCATTGTTTCACAATAATTGTCTAAAGTGCTACGTTGAAAAGGATTCTAAGGTCAAATATATACTCTTTGGGGAAAAAGTTATAATCAATTAGCGATATCAATCATGGGTAACCGGAGGAACAAATGGAGAATTGATTGCTACGTTCAATACAAAGTTTTACCAGACAAATTCCCTGAAACCTAGAAATATATTGTCGCACATTTATCAAGCCCTATTTCTCTTGATTTCTTCCATTGAAAATTATAAATCTAAGTCCACTTAAAAATATTTACTGAGGAGTCTCTTTATGTTTGATTTATTTCATTTCCTAAAATGTGTGGAAGCAAATCCAATGTGTTTTCTCGGACACAAAACTGATAGAGTTTCTTTCTTTTTACATTCTACATTTGAGGTTTCTAGACACTAGTGGTTAGGATTTGTTTCTTGCCGTCTAAAATGATTATTTTACTGCAATGACTCCAACTTCCACAAAGTTTTCCATTCACACGTTTAAGTAATTTACTAAAATTTATACTAGATAATTTAGATTAAAGTACTGCTATTAGAATATTAAAATAGAAAACTGAGATAGGGATGTGTCACACTGAGTGCTATATATGGTCTGAAAGTGACTGACAGAGATTGCTTTTGATGAAAATTGATAAGGCATGTTGAACTTTTGAATCATATGTGCATTCCAACACAGCATTAGAGATATAGGATTTGCTTATGAACCATTGCAGGTTCAAAGTATATTAGAAAACTTTTGTATTGGTACCATTTCCAGTAAAACTTGCTTCCAAAAACCATATTTTTTTCAACATTAGAGCAAAAAGGCAGTTGTGTGACATTTTCCATCAAATTTTATAGATGATTTATTCAATTCAATTTGGTTGAAGGGCTGCTAATAGAGAGTTGATAGATTTCTGGAAAAGGATATTGCATAGAGAGAAAAAATAGAGATAAATGAAGACATGCTTCTCTCTTATAATAACCTATACTAACTCTCAATTATATTCCAAAGAAGGGCACAAATAGTACAGATAATACAAGCCTGATCGTCCCAAGCATGTTTTATTCCTTTTTCAAATATAATCAGAATGATAGTATACACTCTAATACATCCATCCTGATTTTCACTTTGACCGTATAAATATTGCACTATATTAATCAAATGAAAGGAAATGTCTGGAGTTATCATGAATCATTATTTACATATAATACATAAATGTATAATATAATAATATATATTATTGTTTGTATGTGTAATTATATACTACCCTAAAAAGAACTTTCCACAACATCATAGTAAGTTGATAAAGTGCACAAATACACTTGGGTCTGGCGTGCCATTATGCAAAGGGAATAATGGTATTCCCTTTACTTAGTCATCATACTAACCAGATTCCCAGAATGTTAGATAAATGGCTATAATTTCACATGGCTTCTCTAGTTTGTTTTTTCTTCCCCCCTACCTCTACTCCAGATTATTCATTTGAACACCTACTACATTTATAATCTGTGACAATCTCAGAATTATATGTGGCTTTGCCTCAGAAGTGTTTGGTCATGTAATTTAGTCTAGTTCCCTGGTCAGATTCAGATTTTCTCGGGAATCTGTTAACTAGAGAAGTAGAAATGGCTTTCAAGTTTTAACCTGGACATTTCAGATGAAATTGGCCATCATTAGCACTGGTTCAAATTTGTTTCTCAGTTGACTGCTATTAAGCCAAGTAGAATAGTATGTCAGAAATCTAGTAGAAAATGTACCTATTGTGAAGACTAAAGTGCTTATTCACACTGACAAAGACCTTCATCTTTTGAATTAATGTGCTAGAGAAATAAAATAAAGGGCTGCTTGACATACATGGATCCATATGAAATGTTATCACATTTTGTCTCCAGTGGAGTCTCTGTTTGTTGGTAAGGGTAAACCAGATATACAGTCAAGAACATTCCCTTATTAAGACTATCATTTATACTCTACACTTTCTTGACAAATGATAGGACCAATAAGTACAGTTCGAGTCCTCCAGCACTGTTGGTATCACTTCGGTGTTTCCTTCGTTTATTTTTTCCATGTTTTTTTTTTTTAAGATGCTGCAATTGTCAACTTTCAGGCTATTTTTATTGAGGGAAAAAGGTCAACAAGCTGTACCTAAATTCTCTCATTTGCTTCTGCTCCACGTTCACATATTTCTAGAAATATGTTTTTATGGTCTATTATTTTCCAGTGACAATTTAGTTTGCATCAGCAAAACTTATTTTTTTTTTATTTTTTTAAAATATCCGTACCATGTTATTCTGTTTGTTTCAAGTTTTTATTTTAAGCATCAGCAAAATCTAGAATGAACATTAAGAAAGTTTCAAGAGTCACAAGATAGGAACATATTACAAAGAAATTCTTTATATAGTTTTGGATATTTCATGGAAATTGATGTAAGTTTTACTTCTTGATAGTCGCACAAATACAAATGATTCCTTTTAAATATGTTAATGGTGATGTCCTAAAATTGAGTAGTTGGAGAGATTGATACTTAAAATATTATTTGGCCAGTTCAGTTTCTACAACAGAAAATATCCTTTTCTTTTTTCTCTCTTAAAGAGGAAAGAAAATCAATATCTAGGCTTTAAAGTTATAAAAATCATTTAATCTTCAAAAACCAAATCTGGCAGTGTGCCTGGGTAACCCAGTTGGTTAAGTATCCAACCCTTAGTTTCAACTCAGGTCATAATCTCAGAGTTCAGAGACTAAGCCCCACATCAGGCTTCGAGCTCAGAGCAATCGCTCCCTCTCCCTCTGCCCTGCCTCCCCTCTATGATCTTTCTCTCTCTCTCAGATAAATAAATAAATCTTTCAAAGAAATAAAATAAAATCTGGCAATTTTTATGTGATTTTAATATGATGTGTCACATTTTTTACATTTAAAAAAATATTAATAAAATGCAAAAAGTTTCTCTCTTAGGGTTTGGCATAGAGTGACTATTGTTTTCTCAGCTATGGCCTGATTATTAGACTTTTCTTTTTTTCAATTTGGCAAATAATTTAACCATTTGCTATCATGCATAACTAATCTACTTTTATATTTGTGTTTTTATGAGATAATTTATAAGCATACTTCATCTCATTTTGAAATTAAGTATTCAAAATAAATATGTATAGCTATCTCAAATCTTCATTTATTTCTTTCTCAATATGTCATGGTAACTTACAGATATTTTATGGACCTTTTAAACCATGATCTAATAATCTAGAGATAGATGCCAAAGAATCAAATAGCAAATTTGGAGTTGGGATATAAAAATAAATTATTTAAATTCTTATAGCACTTGTATTAGTAAAAATTCAGTAATGCCTAAGGATCATTAGCTGATGTGATTTTTGATAATATCCATATATGTATGAATATGTGCATGTATCCGTTTCCATCTATCTCTCTCTCTTTCTGTGTCTTTCTCTTTTCCATTCATCTTCTGTCACATTTTTTCCTCACTGCCATTTTTTTCTCTTTTGGTGACTCTAGTAGTTCATATTGACCCCAAGTACACCCAGGAAAAACCATCATCCATTAGTAGAATGATGACATAATTCAATTTTAGAATAAAAAAAATATTTTTTAAATTTTTTCTTTGTGAAAATATTGCAAAAGTGAGACTGAGTCAAAGTGGATTTAAATCAGTTTAATGTTGTCAGCAAACCATTCAGTGTTGGAAATGACCTTACCAAAGTACATAAAACAACTCAGAAAGTGTAATTTGACAATAAAGGAAAGGATAACAATGTTTTCAATTTTCTTGCATAGTATATTAAGAATTAATTTTTTTGTTTAGTCATTAGAATCATAATGTGAAAGTATACACATTAATTAAAGCAGGAAATATTTAATTACACTGTTGGAGTCACCTACAGTATGGGAAACAAAGACATTGCAGTATATTATGAAAAAAAATTGTAGTATTTTATACAGTCTAGTATAGTGTATGTTAACATAATTAACTGTAAACTCCTTTACATGTGAAACTATAATTATAATATCCATCTTACTTGAGCCCATCAATAACTTTTAAAAATTCTTATGGGATTTTTGAGATATACTCAAAAGTAAGAAGTGTATTTTAATGACACTTCAAATAACTGAATTCTAAATGCTAGAATTATCTTATTTTTAACATATACATGAAAGTTCATATAAATTTAGCTGTGTGAAAAGCTAAATTGTATGTAGGTTATTATAGGAGGACCTTTCTAATTTTTTTATCATTGTTCTCCATATGTTGAAATATATTCTGAATATATAATTTGTGGTCAAATAAAATGAACTTACAAATCTTCAGTAAATCAAATGCATATTTAATTTGAACATTCTCTAGCATTAGGTTAAATGCGTAAGCCATGATGATTCAACAATGGTGGCCAGTATCCTTAAGCCAATTTAACTTAAAAGCAGTAGAGCAAACAAACAAAAAATAAATTTAAAAAAACAAAGGCAGTATAACCCATCACTATATTGCAGCTAAATTTGTTTAAAAAATTAACTTGAAATAAACAGATTTTTCTCTAGAAAGGATATGACTGATTGATGATTAACCAGTTGATTTAATTATTTTGACTGATAAGTTTTGTGTATTTTTTGAAATAAACTGATTGAAGGAAAAGTCATCAATTAATGCGTTTTTCTCTATTAGAAATGGAAAATTCGAAGTAAAGAATGTTTATTTTCCATGCCCTTTCCTGCATGATACAGATGAGTCTCTTTTACCCTAGAGTTAGATGTCTCTTCTTTGAAGTATTTCTGCACTCTGCCAAGCCTTTTCTCTATTTTCAAAGTACACACAATTCTTTATTTTGTAGTGTCCTTTAGCCATTTTGAAATAAACATAACTTGAATTCATATAGTGCCTACCAGGCACAAACCCCATGGCGTGCCATAGATATTAATTAATAGAATTGCATGAGCCATATGGTGATATGCACTAATTCAACAGCACAATTACTGTCTTTAAACACTAAAGACTCCTAGAAAATCTAGGCCCTTAGGTATACCATTTAGATTTTATTGGGTTTCAACTGGCATACAAACTATCCAAACAACATAGAACAAAACAGAATTTGTGGTTTTGCCTTCTAAGTTTATATTAATGGTATCAAGGGCTTAAACTTCCACATAGGTGCTCTTTGTCTTATAGATTATTTCCTTTTCAATACTATCACTAGACTTGAATCATTTGCTTTATAATATATATCCATATCATATATCATTTGCCTTATGTTTTTTATATATTTTATATGTATTTGCCTATATGTTTTATGTGAAACATCATTTCAGAGTTACCGAAAATCTTTCTCATTGTTCTATACAATAAAAACTAATATAAAAAATATTTTTCCGAATATAAATCATCTTATTTGCTAATTTTATAATGTTACAGATAAATGGTAACTCCCTTCTGCCTTAATCACTAATGCATATGTCAGTGTAGGATATTTATCAAACAATTTCTCTCCATGTTCTAATAGATTTGAGTAGGAGAGGATTTAAGTTTTTGTTTAAATTCCAGTTGGTTAACATATAAAGTAGTGCTAGTTTCAGTTATATGATATAGTGATTCAACACTTCAACACCCGGTGCTCATCACAACAAGTGCACTTGTTAGTCCCCATCTCCTATGTCTCCCATCGCCTCACCCACCTCCCCTCTGGCAACCATCAGTTTACTCTATAGTTAAGAGTCTGTTTCTTGGTTTTCCCCTCTCTCTTTTTTTCCCCTTCGCCTGTTTGTTTTGTTTCTTAAATTCTGCAAATGAGTGAAATCATATTGTATTTGTCTTTCTCTGATTGGCCTATTTCACTTAGCATAATACTAGCATAATACTCTCTAGCTCTACCCATGTCATTACAAATGGCAAGATTTCATTCTTTTTTATGGCTGAAAATGGAAGAACCCTAATTCATCCTCATTTGTGAAATAACTTTTTTGTTTGTTTGCTTACATGATCTTATATCTCCCCTCCGATATGCTTAAAAAAATGGGAATGATTTTTTTTTCCAAAGTTGTAACTGTTTGAAAGTTTAAATGACATAACATCTCATAAGCCAGAGGTCGTTGGATAGTGGGAACTGCACATTATTTTACCTTTTATATTTTTTTCATAATGAAACTAATTTTTCATGATAGATAATAATAAAATTTAGTGAACAATGTGTCTGGCATTTTACTAAATTCTTTCCTTATGATCTAATTTTCACAGCAATCCTATGAAGTAGGATAAGTTATAAATTAGGTATCTAGAAGACAAGGAATTAAAGCATTTTGCCTATGGTCACATAATACATATATGCTAGAGAGATGATAGACAGGTAGGTAGGTAGATAGAAAGATAGATAGATGATAGATAGATGATAGATAGATAGATAGATAGATAGATAGATAGATAGATGATAGATAGATGATAGGCAGATAATAGGTAAGTAGATAGGTAGATGAATGACAGGAGGAAGAAGAAAGGAAGAAGGGAAGGAAGGAAGAGGGGAAGGAAGAATGATAAAAGACTGTTTAGTATTTGCTGTTGTTAGGTTTGCTTGTTTGTTTGTTGTTTTTACTGCCCTACCCCTGCAAGACATCTGGCAACACTAGTCCTACCTACTATATGTCTATAGGGCTTCTCTAGTAACCCTCTTGGCTTCCCTATATTCCAACAACTCAAAAGAACAAGACCAACCCCACTAAGAACTGTTGCCTTTTGGGAAAGGATTCAATACATTCCAAGGCCTTTACTCATGTCCTGTCTTTTCAACTGGCAGCTTTTAGGATTTGTGTGGTGTCTAAGCAAGTGAGATCAAAATAATAATGAATTGCCTACCAAGTAAGTAGTCCCTCTTTACCTTTCCAGGCAGAGGTATTTGAGGCTTCCTTTGAGACCCACATCTTGCCCACACTGCTCTCCTAGCACTTCCCAAGCTGACAATAATTCACCTGTTTGTATTTATGTCTCCTCGATTAGAATAGAAGCAAATTCATTCACTTTAACCCTTTTTGTTTTCCCCCAAGAACTGAAAACATTTTTTAATGTTCTCAACCTCTTTGTAAAAATATATTTATTTAAAAAATATATATTTATTGTGATATAATTGACACACAAATAACATGTAATAAACTGTAAGTTTGTCATATGTATGCATCTAAGAAGCTGTCGCTGTAGTCAAGAGAGTGAAAACGTTCATCAGATCAAAAAAGTTTGTTCAATTTTCCCTCCTGCCCCAACACATTCCACTCATTCCAAGGCAACCACCAATGTACTCCTTGTCACTGTATATTGGTTTGCATTTTCTAGAAATATATACAAAAGGAGCTATACTCTATGTGCTTTTTGTCTGAATTATTTCATTCAGCATAGTTATTTTGAGATCCCTGTTGTTTAATATATCACCAGCTCATTCTTTTTAGATGTTGAGTTGCATTACATTGTCTGGATGCAATATATTTTGCTTATTCATTCCTTATTTGATGAAAATTAAGATTGCTTTCTCTTTTGGGCTAGTGACCTTGTAACCTGCAACTTTGCTAAGTTTAAATCCTCCTTTAAATCATGCTGTTATTTTCTGAAGATAATCTGTTATTTTATTTTGTGGCTTCATTTAAAAAATAATTTGTTGCTTTCATATTATACTGAATATATATTGTAAAATGTTTATATTAGAAGTTCATGGAAGTTTCATGTAAAGAAAGAACTCAGGCTTGTCTTCTGTAAATATAGAAACAGACAGGTATGTAAAAAAAAAAAAAAAAAAAAGGTCTCTTCCCCTTTTAGCTTATCCACCAGAAAAAACATTACTCTTTTTTTTATTGCCATAATAAAGATATGGTTAATCAACAAATATTGTAATAATCTGAATATAAAGCAATCATTAGGGCAAAATTATTAGACTTTATTTTTTTACGTTATATTTATATATTATTACTTTATTATTATTTGAAGATCCCTAGGGCAAGGTCTATGTTTTATCTTTCATATATTCAATTTAACAGTATTCCATATATGTTAGTCAGATAACATATTATTAACTAAAATCATATATAAATAACAGAGTATCATTGTATATATGAGCCAAAAAGTGATTTGCCTTATAGATGAGGAATATATATGGATATTATTAGCAATATGCAAAGAGCTGTCCATATTTTTCTTGTAATATTTGTTAGTTTTAAAATATATTTGATGATGTAGGTATTTGTTAGTTTTAAAATATATTTGATGTTTAGATTTTTTTTTTTTTAATTTTTTTATTTATTTATGATAGTCACAGAGAGAGAGAGAGAGGCAGAGACACAGGCAGAGGGAGAAGCAGGCTCCATGCACCGGGAGCCCGATGTGGGATTCGATCCCGGGTCTCCAGGATCGCGCCCTGGGCCAAAGGCAGGCGCCAAACCGCTGCGCCACCCAGGGATCCCCTGATGTTTAGATTTTGGAAGAACCTTGTGTTTGTTTTTGTTTTTTATTTTTTTTATTTATTTATTTTTTAATTTTATTTATTTATGATAGTCATACAGAGAGAAAGAGAGAGGCAGAGACACAGGCGGAGGGAGAAGCAGGCTCCATGCGCCGGGAGCCCGACGTGGGATTCGATCCCGGGTCTCCAGGATCGCGCCCTGGGCCAAAGGCAGGCGCCAAACCGCTGCGCCACCCAGGGATCCCTGTTTTTGTTTTTTAAATTGAAATGACTCTACCTGCTTCCATTAAGAATTAAATTAGAAGTTTATGTGTGTTTAGACTTTATAAAACGATATTGAAAGTTAGAGAATATATTATGTAAGGCAATGAGAATGGGAACATGTTCCAGGCCTGGCATTGCTTTCTTTGATTTCATTGATTTCTTAGCAACCATGTTGTATTATTTTAATCAAGAAGTGAATATAGGTGGTATTTTCTGGTAAATTCATAGCAATATATTTCGAGTTTGGGGACCTTTGGTGCCCTCCTCTTACAATGCATAATAAAACTCCTTATATTTGCAAAGCCATGTCAAACTGTGGCTATATGGGTGTGATTATTTAATCATCCTCTTATTATCTTTACACACACAGTGTAAGTCTTATAGTAGTTTATTTTCCTGGTTTTAAATGGTCTCAGGTATTTCTATCAGCCAATGGATTACTTGTTCCTAGTATCTCAAGCATCATGCAAGTGATGGCAAAATTGATATTATCTAGAACATCAAAGACATTGGATTAAAGCCACAAAGCTATATTTTTTAAATTCCTACTTTCCTATTTTTCTTCTAGTTCAATTTTAGGTAATAGTTCTAAAATGTACTAATTTAGGTAATTATGTACTTATAAATGAAATTAGATTACTGAAGGTTATTTTATTTGAAATGTAATGACAGACACAAATGTATTTTCCATTGAAAACTGCCTTTAGTTATATTAGGTATTCTATAACTTTTAAGTTACATTTAATACTGACATTAAATATAGAAGATTACATATGTCATTTATAGCTTTTATTAAAAATATCCCTTTGTTTACAATTGTATTTGTTTTACCCTCTCTATAGCTGAGTATTAACTTCTGAAATCATTACTTTATGTTTTTTTTCTTAATTGTTTATAAGTATGTCCTTTTTTTGTTTCTTCTCCAGAAGTAAAATATTTATTTATTTTCAATAACTGTAGTTTAATGTTTTAATCTAAATGAAATCCAATATAGTGACATCTTATTGATTTCCTACTAGGGTTTTTATAAACTTTTTTTATATTACACAATTTGATAAAAATTTTACATTCTATAAAGTCTTCTTTTTCTGTTAGAGTTTTCTGCAGGAGAACTCGGTAGATTCAAATGAAGTAATCACAGCTAGCAAGGTGTAAAATAGACTGTATTGGTGGCTAATTCAAAACAGAATATCATACATGATGGCTGCAGTGGGTGCATCTTTAATTATTTAAAAGATTAGAAAGTCCCATATTTACACTGTAAAAACATGGTCCAAGTGATCTTAATCATTACTTCTCTAGTAAGCTCCTCTTGAATCTTCTAGAATGTACTTATCAATATGAAAGTCATGAAATGGTATTAATTAGACAGGGAGGTATCTTATAACTACAATAATCATCTCTTCTCAGGTTTTAAAAACAAATATCCAATTCCTAATCAAAATTTAACAATCGGTGTTTCACTTAGCAAATCTACTATGATACAGTTGTTTTAAGGTGGGCTTTAAAGAGCTGGAAATTTCCCTTGCCAAATTTTATTAGCCAGAAATTATGGCTTTAGGTTCATATGTGCTCATCTAAATGTTGTAGATGATGATCTGGAATTTTAGCAGTTTAAAATGCTGCTAAACTGGTAATGCATTCCATTTCATTGATTTACCCATTTCTGACACCTTGTCAAAAAGAAAAGAGGAAGAAGAAGAAGAAGAAGAAAAGAAGAAGAAGAAGAAGAAGAAGAAGAAGAAGAAGAAGAAGAAGAAGTAGTTGTTTCCTAATCTCTTACTTCCTTCTATGGGAGTTCAAAGTTCTGAAGACTGAAAACCATTAGAGTATTAGGTGAATCTCCACCTGGGACAGAAGGATTCACTTTTCCAAAAGAAACCCAGATGAGGTAATACCCATGGGTTCCCATCACAGGAAAGTCTTTTTTTTTTTTTTAAGATTTTATTTATTTGAAAGAAAAAGAGCACAAATGGTTGGTGGGGGGAGGAGGTTGGCAGGCAGAGGAGGAGGGAGAAGCAGGCTCCCTATGAAGCAGGGAGCCTGATGTGAGACTTACCCTAGGACCCTGGGATCATGACATGAGCCAAAAACAGATGCTTAACCAACTGATCCATCCAGGCACCCACAAGAATGTCTTGAGTGGAGACAGACTCTTCTGGAATAATTAAAGAATAACATCTGAGGAAAGAAGTCAAAATATTTAATTTAAAAAGCATGTGCTACTTTGTGGATTGAATCATGTGAATGGACCTTATTATGGCTTGAATCGTGATCTCCAATAGCTACAATGTTTTAAGCCCTAAAACCCTAGAACGTGACTGTTTTGGAAATCGGAACATTGCAGATGTAATTAGTTAAGACGAGGTCACACTGGAGAAGGGTGGGCACTTAACACAACATGACTGGTATACGAAGAGGGAAGATGATGTGAAGGCAGACGTATTGAGAGAACGCCATGTAAATATGGATGAAGAGATCAGAGTAATGCATCTATAAGCCAAAGAACACCTGGGGCAACCAGATGCCAGAGGAAGCAAGCAAGAAGCCTTTGCTATTCGTTTTGGAAGGAGAGTAGCCCTGCCAACACCTTGATATTGAACTTCTGGCCTCTACAACTGTGAGATAATAAATTTCTGTTGTTTTAAACCACTTGGGTGCAACAACCCCAGAAAATTAATAAACAATGTACATTCTACTTCAGAGAGATTCCTTTGCCCCCAATATAGTGTTGGGAGTACTTAGTACCTTTAATTTTTACCCATGAAATGATTTGTCCCAGGCATTCTATCTACTTCTCCAGAAAAAAGATTTCCTTCAATGAGTCAACCAGTGTAGTAACACATGATTCACTGCCTAACTTCTAGACGTCCAGCTATTAATATCCCTGTATACATTGAATGTTTGCACTATCAGCATACCATATCCCAATTTTTATTTCTTTTTTACCTTATATTGCACTGGGTATTGCAGTTGTACAACCTCATCCCACTAACCTTAGCTATGGACTCAAGGGTTTCATAGTCCTCCTTTGATAGGGCAAGGTGCTCTTTTTCAAGGCTTAAACAATGGGTCCTTATGCACAGTTTCCCAGAAAATAAACTCAATCAAAATTAATAATTAGTAGACTTTCTATCCATTCTCAACATTTCAAGGAGTACATGGCCTTAGTATGTAAAAAACTCAACTTAGTTCAAGATAAACATTTATTATTCCTGCAGCAGTCACCTAGACAATAGAATGAAACCATTATGCTTTGGCAAAGCCAATTTCAAGATTTCATAAATAAGCTCTTCAGGATCCTATTAGATCAGCACCTTCATGACGTAGTTAAATAGCATTCTAATCTCTCACATGGCCTTTAAAATGGACTGACTGTATTTGTGACCTACGACATGCTACCTTTCATTACAAGCAAAACATGACTTCCTCTTTCAACAAAAACAGCCAAATGAATGAGGGCAAATAAAAACATAATTAAATACAAAGCAGAATGTAATGAGAAATTCAGGAATAAGTGTAACACAAAGCAACAGTCTCATTGGTAAAGTAAGGAGAAGGTACAGCTAAAAATTGATCCTGGTCTTGAAGGAAAGATCAAATTTTGACGGGTAGAGATGGGTAAATAGAATTTTTCACATAGAACAGAACATGAGGAAAGGTTTAGACATATGAAATAGGAATAAAAATATAAAGTGTTAAATCTTCTCTCAAACAGAATTCTACTAATATCCACACCAGTTATAGAGGTAGATCTGTTATTTTCTCTGTAAACATGAGGCAAATGAAGCCAAATAATGTGCTGAAGCTTATGTGAACACGTTTTTAAGGTACAGAAAGAGGACGAGGCTTCTGATGGCAGAAGAAAGAAAAAAGTCAAAAATAAAATTAAAGGTGGGATGTCAAGTCTTGGGAAGGCAAAGATTTGGTTAGTAATCGAACATCATGGAATGCTTCTGTGCATGGCTGTGACAAAATTCAAGTTCTGCTTCGAAAAGATTAATCTAGTATCTAGTTTAAGAAAGTAAAAATTTAAGATTAGAGGACAAGTTGGGACACTGGGTATCTTTTTCCCCCCACTGTCACTGCTTTACAGCTTACACTACCTTTATCAATGTGGGGCACAAAAATAGACTCAGAACTCATCTCTCATCTGCAGCTTCTTCTTCCTTTTGTATATACTCCCCATTGTCATCAGAGTGACCTTCATCAAACACACATACCTTTATGCAACTCCTTTGTTTTAAGATTTTCAGTGGTTTGTCATCACATTCAGAAAAAAAGTAGATACATAATCCTTAGTATGGCTTTCAGGCTCTTGATAACTTAACTAGCTTCCCAGCCTCTCTCTTCATTCTCCAATCTCTAGCCCTCCCACCATCTCTATTTTAAGCACACCGAGTACCTGTTTCCAAATTCAGATCCTTCTGCACCACATGTTCCACAAGCCTAGAATGTTCCTTTCCAAATTGTTTATATGATTAAAGTTATCCACCTCTAAAGACCATCCCAATTCACTGCAGCCCCAGGTCAGAGAGACATGTTGTTTTCTAAGCTTTCTTTAGGTTGTGTCTACTGTCTGTTATTATGAAATTTATGCATTTTATTTGAGTTATTTGTTTCACATCTTTTGCAGTTGATAAACACCCAGAAACAAGACACAGAAATGTGTGCTGATAATTAAGTTTTGGAAAATTTTCCCTCTCAATAAATATGCCCTACTCAGCTTGTATTATATGCTAGCTAGGAACAAAGGAAGGAAACCCCCATTCTTCTGTACATGTCCAAAAGAGAATGACAGACACTTCAAGTCACACATACTGTGTCCCAGACACTCATTGATAGTTCATTAGCAGCAAAGTAATTAGTCACCAATTTAAAGCAAATATCAAGAATATATAATTTCATTGCAGAACTTATTTATAATGACTTTCATAATGCAAAAATCATTCCGATTTCTTTAATATTAGGACAAATTCTACAGGAGCTCTGGAAAAGTGGTACATTTGGAGTAAGTTCTGACGGAATTGAGTTTACTGAGTCAGGGCCTGTTTGGGCTGATTTTCAGAATTTGAGAGAACATTTGCTTAAAGGAACAATAAAAATAACAGCTGAGAAGAAGAGTGGAGGTGTCATTAGTTTGAGCTCTTTTAGGCGCGGAGTCTGAGCCTGAGAGAAGTATGAAGGCAGGTATCCATACTCGTGAAAGGCTGAAGGAAAGAATAGAAAAGAACGAATGAAGGAAAATATCAAAAGTAATTTTCCAAGAATAAAAGCAAAAGTAACAGTAGATTGTATTTGCAGTGAGCTCTTGGGCATGGAGGTGCATGTCGCTTATTTAACAGAGCACTCTGTTGGAGCTGGCGTCTTGAGGTGAAATGCTTCCTTATTTTTTAAACAGAGAAATCACACCCACATACACACACACACACACGCACACACACACACACCTCAAACATGTAAAATTATGTAAACTGTAGTGAAATTTAAAAATTCATGAGAGATCCTACCAAATGATAATAAAACTCAGGACTTTTTTATTAAATAATAGATTTGATAGTTGAAGTTATTACCTTATATATGCTGAAAATCATCTAAAACACTTATTCTAAGCTTATCTGTTAGAGACGTACTTTATATATCTATGTAATTACCAACTCCCAGTTTAAAAAAAAAAAAAGAAACTATAGGGGCTTGGAAATATTAATGCAGCTTCAAGAGTGGAATTAAGTATACTCTTCTTAACAACAGCTTTAACCTGATACTACTTTTAAATAAGGAAACTCATATATTTTTGTTTAAAGGTGATAGTATGTACATCTTCTACTCATGAAATACAAAATAGTTTTTGGAAAAATATATATTTGTCTCAGTGCATAAATAAATACATGAACACATATTTTGGAAAATCTCCAGCATTTTTCTCATATCAAGGAAAAATAATCACAGAACAGGGGTACACTAGAAAGTATCTCACTGTTTAATTAAAGTATAACCATTCTTAGCTTATTAATAGTTTTTTTTTCTTTTTGTAGAAGTGTCCCACTCCTTCTACACACCTGCCCATCCTCACCTTTATTGAATCCCATCTATACAATCTATTTACAATCTCTATTCCACCTCAATGAGCTCTAGTTCTCCCTAGCCTGGAATGTACTTCTCTCATTTCATCTGAGTAACCCCAGCTCGTCCTTTTGGACTTAGGTAGAGCTCACACCCTCTGGGGAACCTTCCCCTTCTCGGCATGGTTCAGGCAAGAGCTGTCTTGTGTGCTTATCCATATAATTGCATTCCACTGATCTCCAGGCTGTTTGCATGTTAGCTCTGTGATTCATCCATTTATTTGTGCACAGCCTGAGAGCCAAAAGAGGGTCTCCAGAGCCAGAAGAAGTGACTAGCGTGTAAGTGATAGTCAGTTAATGTATTGAATAAATAAAGACGATGGAAGATATGCAGTCAGTGCAAATTAAAAGTGTCATGTAGGTTAAGAATTTAAAAAAATAAATAAAAAGGAAGCGCCCTCCTCAAGTCACTCTCTTCAAACCCATTAGTATGCCATTTTACTCAGGAGATAAGAGAAAGTGTTTTCAGGGTTGAGTACTCCTCTTGGTACTAGCACTCAGTCAGGATCCACTCCATTTAGATTCTGTTTTGGCTTTTAAGTCTCTGGCTCACTTATCTTCATCTCTCTCTACTCCCTTGCCTTGACTGAGAACAACTTCTTCTTCAGACCTCAGGATTCTTGCCCTAATCAAAAAATTACACAGAAAGAATGATTGGACATTGACTTCATCTAAAGTTTTTCAAGAGGTAGCATGCTCACATGTCAAGCACCAAAAGACATGTTTTACCCAGTACTTTAGTAAAATGAAATATTTTGGATAGGATTTAAATCTTTTTAAAAATACTCCAGATGATGAATTATGCAGTATATTGTGTATCTTTGGCACTTTTCGCCTCTTAAACTTGTATTCAACATTAACTATAGGGGGTCATTGTTTATTCAGTATTTTACTATGTGCCAGGAACTTTTCCACCATATATTTCTTTGATATTTGTTAATACAATTACAACATCTTTGTAATTAAATTTATTTTATCACTGTTTTTTTTTTTTTTTTGCTTAGAACCTCTGCATCTTTTTTCATTTAGATCACTGACAAATTCAGAGCTACTAACACCATATCCTTGTTTAAAAAGAACTCCAATGACACACCATTGCTTATAGCAGAAGTAAGCACACTTTTTCTGTAAAGAGTCAGAAAATACATATTTTTAGGCTTTACAAGTCAAAAGTCAAAATAATGATATCTTTAGGTAATTAAATAACAAGAGACAAATAAGTTACCATAATTTCTTATAGATTAAATTTAAAAATAATAAATATAATAGTTTTTTTTAAATATGGGTCTACTAATGGGAGTGGATTTGGAGGAAGTAAAAACTGGAGCTTAAACTTAGTGTTCCCTAATATCAGGTTGATTATAATTGTTTGGCTGTAAATACCATTTTCAGCTTATGTTCTAGGACAGATTTTAGCCTATCAGCCATTAATACATGGCTCAATGTCACAAAGTCTTTCATAAGGTATTTCCTGCCCATCTTTGTAACCTCATTCCCATGTTTCTTCATATCTCATCCCCTGTGAAATCAATGGCTAGGAAAAGGTATACATTTTGCAGTGTCTGGGGAGCTAAGATGGTGGCATAATAAGAGGGTCCTAGGCTTACCTTTTCCCTCGAACACAGCTAGATAACTATCAAATCATTCTGAATACCCAAGAGACTGACATGAGGACTGACTGATAGAGCAAACTGTACACTACAGGGAATGAAGAGGCCATATTGAGGAAGGTAGAAAGTATGGAGATGTTTTGGGGGAGAACCAAATTGCATGTGGTGGAGAGTGGAAGGAGCTATGGTCACAGAAAAAGCCAATAGAAATTGGAACACATGGGGATACACTCAAGGAGAATACTTTCCCAAAGCCATCAGCTGGGGAATATGAAAAGGTCTGATTTTGGTGAGTTTTTGCAACCAGCGGCACTCAAAGACTAGAGTTTTAGAGGTCCATAGTCTTGGTGGAGATAGTGACCTGTGGGCACTCTCTCCCTTCAGCATAAGGAGCAGTGACATCTGCTGAGGGTGACTAACCCAAACACTGGCTAGTTAGCTAGCTTTACTCCAAATCCCATGTCCCTGTGCTCTGGCATGACTGCCCTTCTCAGTCAAACTTGCATCTGTTCCAAGATGGCAAGTACCTCCTCTAGAAGACCAGCATGGGCACAGCACCTTCCCCCTACCACACCAGGTCCCTAAAGTTTAGAATTTAAAAAATTAGCAGGCCTGCTGGGATAGAACCCAAAGTACACTGCACTGGTGCAGGCAGGCAAGCAACCTGGAGACAGATGACATGAAAATAGTAATCTGAAAAATACTGGGATGCATGAGGGAAAATTTTTTTCTCTTCTAGGAGTGATTCCCTGAGAGCAGCAAGCACAAACTCCCATCTCTGGAGACAAAGGAGCTGACTGGCACCATTTCCTGCACCTACCCCTCGGCATAAACCGGCTTCAATAAACAGCACAGAGTCAAGAATTGGCTGCCTAACCTGCTTACGTCAAGTCCTGCCCCCACTGCTAGTACTGCTTCTCTTGGACAAGTGTGCCTGAGGATGAATGCAGTGGGCCCCTTCTCCAGATCAGCACAAACTATCACATGTAACACATCGACAAATCATAGAATTCTGCAAGGCTTCAGTTCTAGTGGAAGCAATATCAGATCTCATATAACAAGTAGACCAGAGCACATCTAATTAAAACTAACCACACTTTGGCCAAGATCCAAACAAATGGCCACTGCAGGTAAGGAGAACTTCTACAGATGATTGACCTGAGGGAAGGAACAGCCAAAACACAGCAGCAGAGTGCCTGCACCACACACCAGAGACACTCCCTGAATGGTCAGATCCTGGACACTATAAGACCTCTTCTTTGTAAAGTACCTATTCTCAGAAGCAGGAACCATAATAGGTTTTTCTAACATGGAGAAGACAAAGACGTAGACAAAATGCCAAGATGGAGGAATTCATCCCAAAAGAAAGAAGAAAAGATCATGGCCAGAGATTTAATCAAAACAGATATAAGTGATATATAAGATGGAGAATTTAAGATGATTATAAGGATAGTCACTGGGCTTGAAAAAAACATGGAAGATATCAGGGAGACACTTAACCTAGAGATTAAAGAGCTGAAAAACAATCAGGCAGGAATGAAAAAATGTATAACTGAGATTCAAAAATGATTGGATGTAATGACCACAAGAATGGAAGAATCAGAAGAATGAATAAGTGACATAGAAGATAGAATGATGGAAAATAATGAAGTTGAAATAAAGAAAGAAGACTGATGGGTCATAAGAGTAGACTTGGGGAACTCAGTGACTCCATCAAGCATAATAACATTCATATAATAGGAGTCCTAGAAGAACAAGAAAGAGAAAAGGGGGCAAAAGGTTTATTTGAGGAAATAGTAGCTGAAAACTTCTCTAATCTGGGGAACAAAACAGACATCCAAATCCAGGAGGCACAGAGAACTCCCATCAATATAAAAAAATATCAGGCCAACACCAAGACATATTGTAGTTAAACCTATAAAATATATTGATAAAGAAAAAATCCTAAAAACAGTAAGACAAAAGAAGTCCCTAACCTACAAGGAAAGACCCTAAAGTTAGCTGCAGATCTCTCCACAGAAACTTGGCAAGTCAGAAAGAAGTGGCATAATATATTCAATGTGCTGAATGGGGAAAATTGGCAGCCAAGAATATTCTATGCAGCAAGGCTGTCTTTCAGAATAGGAGAAATAAAGAGTTTCCTAGACAAACAAAAACTAAAGAAGTTTGTGACCACTAAACCATCCTTGCAAGGAATATTAAAGCGTAGTCTTTAGGGGAAAGAAAAGATCAAAAGTGACAAGAACTGGAAAGGAATGGAGAAAATACCCAGAAACGAGGATAAAACAAGTAATAAAATGTCACTAAATATATATCTATCAATAATTTGGATGTAAATGGACTAAATGCTGTGATCAAAAGACATAAGGTATCTGAATGGATAAAAAAAAAAAAAGATCAAACTATATGCTGTCTATAAGAGACTCATTTTAGACCTAAAGACAAGTACAGACCGATAGTGAGAAACATCTGTCATGCTCATGGACATCAAAAGAAAGCCAGTGTAGCTATACTTATATCAGAAAAACTGGATTTTAAACCAAGGACTGTAATGAGAGATGAAGGAGGGCATCATATTATAATAAAGGGGACTATCCAAGAAAAAGATCTAAAAAGTGTAAATATTTATGCCCCCAACTTGGGAGCACCCCACTATATAAAACGATTCATAACAAACATAAAGAAACTCATTGATAATAATACAGCAATAAAGGCGACTTTAACACCCCACTTACACCAATGACAGATCATCTAAGTAGAAATCTTTTTTTTTTTCTAAGTAGAAATCAACAAGGAAATAATGACTTTGAATGACACACTGGACCAGATGGACTACACAGATCTATTCAGAACATTTCATCCTAAAACAGCAGAATATTCATTATTTTCAAGTGCATGTGGGATGTTCTCCAGAACAGATCACATAAGGGGCCACAAATCAGGCGTCATGAAGGACAAAAGGATTGAGATCATACCATGCATATTTTCTAATCACAATATTGTGAAACTTGAAGTCATCCACAAGAAAAAAAATTTAGGGACACTTGGGTGGCTCAGTGGTTAAGCGCCTGCCTTGGGCTCAGGGCATGATCCTGGGCTCCTGGGATCGAGTCCCACATCAGGCTTCCTGCGTGGAGCCTCTGCCTGTGTCTCTGCCTCTCTCTCTGTGTCTCTCATGAACAAATACATAAAATATATTTTTAAAAAGTTATAGAAACTTAAAAAAAAAAAAAAGTTATAGAAACTTAAAAGACAGTAGAACAGATCAATGAAATCAGGAGCTGATTCTTCAGAAAAAAAAATTAATAAAATTAATAAACCCCTAATCAGACTTATCAAAAAGAAAAGAGAAAGGATCCAAATAAATAAAATCACAAATATGAAAGGATAAAAAAAACAATCAACACCACAGGAATACAAAAATATTGTAAAAGAATATTATGGAAAAGCATATGTCAAAAATTAGATAATCTGGAAGAAATGGATAAATTCCTAGAAACATATAAACTACCAAAACTGAAACAAGAAGAAATTAAAAAACTTGAACAGACCAATAACCAGCAAAGAAATTGAATCAGCCATCAAAAATCTCCCATGATGCAAAAGTCTAGGGCCAGATGGCTCCCAGAGGAATTCTACTAAACATTTAAGGAAGACTTACTACCTGTTCTTCTCAAACTATTCAAAAAAAAAAAAAAAAAAAAACAAAACAGAAATGGAAGGAAAACTTCTAAGCTCATTCTACAAGACCAGAATTACCCTGATTCGAAAAACAAAGACTCCACTGAAAGAGAGAATTATAAGACAATATCCCTGGGGAACATGAATGCAAAACTTCTCACCAAAATACTAGCAGATCAAATCTAACGGTATATTAAAGGAATCATTCATCATCATCAACTGGGATTTATTCCTGGGGCAAGTGTGATTCAGTGTTTGCAAATCAATCAATATGGTCCACCACATTAATAAAAAAATAAAATAAAATAAAATAAACATATAATCCTCTCTCAATAGAAGTCTTAAGCAATTGTGGGGTGGGGCTTGGGGAAGCTTTTCAAGAGAAATAATATTAAGATTCCAACTGCATATTTACTTAGAATGCCTACATGAAGCACAGAACATTTTTAAAGTTTTTAAAAATCCTTTTATGAAAATAAGAGAAGCATCATAAAACCTTGAAAATAGCCTAATACCTATGTCCTAACTTCATGTTACAACTCAAGGTGGGGTTGTATGTTGGATAGATAGTAGGGACTGCTGAAATCTATCCCTAAACCCAGATGACTGGCAATAACTAAATAATATGTAGAAGTGATTTCAAATCACACCAATATGTTCCCCTAGGTCAAACAGCAGACACTCACTCCAGTGCCCACTGGCCAAATAACAGAAATGGCGGCAGCCCCTTCAACGCCACCTGGCATGAGGGAAAGTATCACAGACAAGTGAGGATAGAGAGGGACAATGGTCCAAACTGGTTTTATCCAAAATACATCAATCAATTGTGTAATTTAAAAAATAACATATTGTGGTATTTCCTGGGTTCTTAGAAGGAAGCTATGCCAGTGAGGATACCTGAATTATAGGGTTTTATCTCATGGCAAATACATCTTATCTAGGTGTTCCAAAATTGTTGGCATTTCCATAATCATGCCATGTATTTCCTGCCGTGGTGTCTTTGCTTCTGCTTCTCCTTCTGCTTTCGATTCATGTCTTATTCAAAACTTCTGTCTTTAGCACTGAGTTCAACTATTTAATCCTATACGAATTTTAGGAATAATTCTTAGGCCTTAGGAATTATTCTGATGGCATCATCACATCTTTATTCCCCTCCTCTGTTACTCTATTTGTATATAGTTTTCGTGGTTCTTAGAACATAACATCTACTTAATGAATGTTTAATTTATATATTGTGGAGCATTCAGTGTGAAAGCAAAGAGAAAAAAAACAATAGAAAAATATTTGAACTTATTACAAAGCGTCTTATTTAATATCTGAATAGCATTTATTACCAGGGCCTCTTTGTGAATTTTGATAGGGATAATTTAATGTTTTATTAGGTTTTAGAAAAATAATGTTTTCCCTAAAAACTAATGTATGCAATATTCTATTAATATATAGGGAATACTTACCTTCGATTGGGGATTTTTTAGAGAAAATTCCTTTTCACATTGACAAGTTGAATCTTGTTGTTAATCTAATTTACAATGCAGCCTACAATGTACTAATGTGATGAATCTAATGTTATATTTTAATTAGTTCTCTGGTGTTTTTCTAATCAAGTTGAGAGACTTTCTGCAATTTTTAAATGTGATTTGGCAATTGGAAAAAATAGTTAATCAAAACTGTTTCCAAAATATGTAACTTCATTAAAACTGTAAAAATGATTCTATTTCTATATCGCAACATGCACAAATGAGAGGATTGTGTTTTTTACAAGTCTTTGCCATTTACATTTTTATTTTTATAACTTAAATTTTATTTTTATTAACTGGATTGAGACACAGTGAAATAAAACTATTCAAATTTCTTCAAAGTATATAATTTTGCAAATGGCTAGAGTTTATTGATTTCTAAACAAAAGATAGCTAAAAAGTATTACTTATATTTCTTAGAACAACCTTTTTATGATTATCTCTATTTCACAGATCTAAAATTGAGAATTTAAAAGATTAGATAATGTTTCCAATTCACACAAATAGTAATTAGAATAGCAAGGATTCTAAAAATCCATATGTTATATTTGTAGTCGTTAAAATATATGGCCTCCTTCAAACGGACCCCCTATACATGAGACATTCACTTTAGGGTGTGGGGTGTGTGTGTGTGTATGTATTCAGGTATATGTATGGACATAAGTAAAAAAAAAAAAAAACTACTATGTAAGAAGTATTATGACTCCTACACAGTTATGAAAAGAATTAGTACTTTCTTCTTTCTCAGGTTTGCAGGCCAGGAGTCTAGAACATGCAAGAGTCAAGAGCAGATGGTCATCCATGTAAATTAATTCATAAAAATACATTTCTCAGTCTGTGTCTTGTTAACCCATTATTATCCTTGTAATCACATTTGGTTAGGAGAAGTCATGACCATCGGACCCCAGACAAATTTAGAGTTGCCTGAGTTAGGTTGGCTTAACTGTTGACTTAAAACAAGAAATTCAACCTCTTGGGTCCTTGATTTTTTTTGGTATTTTGTAAAGTGGATAACAATAGCTGCACTACAAGATAGTTTTTAAACTAACAACATAAAACACCAAGTTAATTGCCTAGAAGAAACCAGACCAACTTCAGACTGAGATGAAAGCGGATTGGTTCTTCACAGATCAAAAATAGGACGCTAATTCTGTCTAACAAAATGGAAAGACTTTATTTGTTTATACTTAGATTGTATCTTTCCTAGCGAGGCAAAATCAATTACTGGTTTTAAGAAACCCTGTAAAAATATGACTTAAGAAGATATTCTACAAAGACAGTCTTGAGAGTAAATTTCACATTTCGCTCTATGTCATAAAAACGAATATCCAAGAACTGAGACTCTACTGACTTCAAAGGAAGTACATTCTTACGTTAGCTCAGCAATGTGCAGAACGAGATAAGCAATGACCCTTTGATCCTACAAATAGAGACCTATAGACAATGGCACGAGTCTGAAATTCATCCATTCAGTTTTTTTTTCCTTTTAATGTCATACATGAAGATTCAAGAGTGTTGATATAAAAGATATAAATATTAATTTCATGGGAAAATATCAATATGCTTTAAATGCCTTCCAGTGAACAATACTAAGAAGTTTAAAGGAATGAGTTTAAATTATCTTTGCTATTATATGCAAATTGCAGATGTCATGAAGTTGTTGGTATAATAAAGTTCTATTTCTGATAAAGTCTTCTCATGCAGATGAACTGAAATTCTTAGGGTTTCTTTTCAAAATCCATAAGTGTAGACTCTCTGACTTTGTTGACCTTTTGCATATTTATTCATAAAATGTGTAAAGAGGAATTTTAAGCCTAATCTGATCATTACTATAAAACAAGGGCGAGATTTTTTGAGAAAACTATCTTACTATCTACTAAGGAATATTGGAAGGGTACTAATATTGAAATCATATTTTTTTCTCGATTATAATTCTGAAGGAAAATGAGAGATAGATAAAAACAGAAATGATATTTATATCCTCTACACACACTCTTACAGCAATTTTTCTATTAAAAAAAGTATGTTTCTTCTTGATATTGTTCTACATACTTTTATGTTAAAATGCTAAATAGTACATAATGGGTCAAATGACCATGTGTGTGTTCTTTAGCATTCTTACTTGGTCCAATAAAATATTTGCAAACTTATGCCTCATATTTTTAAAAAAATAAGATTCATGAAATGTATCAATTTGGTAGTATATGCCCTAGGCCAATATCTAGATCCCCCATTTAGGACCCAGGCACTCATCCTTTCAGCGGCCACACATATTGGCTACTGGCAACTCACAGCTGAGTCCCTCAGTAGGAATTAGCTTGCCTGGAAGGGAGGTGTCTCACCCGGAACAATGCCTCCTCCCTGAGAGTAGCTTGCACCCAATGACAGGTGCATATTGTGGTACAAAGCCCTGGCCTCCTTGTCTTCGACTGAAAGAGAACAGCTCTGAAGGTCTATCCCTGCTCCAGAATCCCTCATAGGATCAACCAATGCCTCTATAGAAACTGTCTTGCAAATGCATTACAATCTACCTTTTCCCTCTACCAATGCAGCTCCCCTCACATCATCATGGGTCCTGTTCCAGAGAGAACTCCCCAGTAATCCAACTACTAGCAAATGTTATTTTCAGAGTCTGTTTCTGGGACAAATTGACTTCAGATATAAGGACTAGTTTGGAGGTTACTATAACCATAGTATTAATGTCAATGAATATTATCTTTAGATAATGTCAATGTGTCAATGTTCAATTATAAAGGTAAGAATTATACTCTTTGATGATGTTTTATGATCATCTGGATCTTAACCATTACGAAGGCAGTAATGAGGATGACCTTGTAAATAAGGTCATAACTAATTTATAGTTCAATAAGGAATAAGATAGCCTTTATCAAGTACTTCATATATGCCACTTGATTATACGTTAGCTTCATTCATTGCTCATTACAAATTTCTAGTGATGAGAAAATCAGAGCTTTGAGTTGAATTATTTGCTGAATACAGCTTACAGAACCAATATGCAAATCAAGAACTGCTTTATCCTAAAATCTTCCGATACTGTAAATGTTTTGCCCTCGGACTATAAAACTAACTGAGACCAAATCAGTAGGGGCCTATTTAGTAACATTTCTAGGGGGTGTGAGAAGAAATAGCATGTAAGAAAAACAGATGCAGCTGTACTAGGAAAGTGAGATCCATGAGGAAAGCCTTTCTAAAGAGTTCCAGAAGAAAAGTTAGCATCATTAGAATGATCCACATTGGAAGAAAGCAGTACAGATCATGACAAATAGCTCCCAATATAGAACTATGGGTGATCTTAGTGCCTTTAGCTAGGAGTTAAGGGAAATCATGAACAGTTTCCATAGCTGACATTAATTAATGCTGTTTGTAACTGCTAAAAAAAAAAAATCATTTTAGCTAAGTTATTGTTAGAGAGTTTCCAGTTGGAAAAGGGGATGAGGTCTGAAACACAAGAAATTTGATAGTCTTCTACCGAGACATTCCACAAATATTTTTAAAGAGTTCTTTTGTTTTTAAAAATTTTAAAGTAATCTACACTCAGTGTGGATTTTGAGTCAACAACCTTGAGATTAAGAGTCAGATGCTGTACTATCTGAGCCAGCCATGTGCCCCTGATGAGTTCTTCATGACCATCATCCTTGATGGGAGTTATTTTTTTTCCACATTAGCACCCATTTAGTGTCACTTTGGCATCCTTAAGATGTGAGAATTTGCCAATTCGTGTATAATTATATTTAAAGCAGTAGTAGGGAAATTATTTTTTTCTTCAAAATTAATAAAAAGATCAAATTCTCCGTGAGCTATTTTTGGAAGGGTTTTCATACAAACGGAATGAAGGAATTGCTGAACAGAGTTGTAGGGGGAGGAATCCTGTGAGGTTTCTCTGCATTTGTTAACTCATCAAGCATGAACAAAAGGTCCTGCTCTCTATTATGCTGTTTGTTATAAAAGTGCTTCAGATTTAAATTTGATGAAAGTTCTTAAAAGAGATCCCCATTACAAGTGTGAACACTTACAACACTTAAACATCAAGTGTCTATCATAGCCAAAATGGAAATGCACAAAAATATGATCCCAGGCACTAGGAAAATATTTTCATAACTTATATCTTGCTATTGTAAAATTACACAAAACTCTTTAAGATTTTTAGCCAATATTTGAAATAAAGTCAATGCTTGCTCTAGGACATATTCAAGTACAAGCTTAGGGATAAAGATGTTTGTGGAGTGTGTGAATTCTGTGGCGAATTGATCAAAGTGTAATTCTCTATACCAACAAGATAAATGTAACCTTTGAAGGCTTTACCAAAATGACTAAATGTGGAATAGATGAACAAGAAAATCAGTTCATAAAAAAGTAAAAACAAACAAACAAACAAAAAAAAACAAGAAAAATAATTAGCCAAAAAGGAATGTACCTTGGAATAAGCCCTGATCACTTTTAGTAACACTTGTATTGTGCCAGTGATGAGGCTGCAAGTGTTTCAGAAGGAGGTCATTTCAGGACGTGATTTCGTTTGAATACAGTATAGGAAGACCGAATATAGCTAGGAGAAGGGAGAGCCTGAGAAATAATTTACTAGAATGAATGAATCCTAGATAATGGAGTAGATTTTTGATAGGAATGGGGGCATAATTTGTAGTTGGATTATCAAAGGACCTGACACTCCCAGAAACATCAGAAGGGATCTTTAACACAATCAGGAAAGTTCCAGACATGTAGGCAATAGCTGGGATATCTAGTATCAGATGGATGAGTAACAGAGACTCTTTAGCCCATAGAGAGCTGGGAATGAGAACAGGTGGGCAGAAATTTATCAGAAACTACTGTGTGTGTGAATTACAATGAGAAGCACTTATATCCATTCATTCATCCATTCTCTTCATTCATTCAAGTATTTATTGAACATCTACTGTTTGTCAGGAACTTTTAAAGTAGCACATAGAATTCTCTACCCTCATGAAAATTACATTCGAGGGGGAGATGACAATAAAAAGTGAATACATAAATAAGTATATATTTTGTTCCTTCATGATGAAGGCTAACAAGTAAAATACAGCATGGAAAGCATATAACAAGGAGGTAAATTGCATTTTTTAGATCGGATGACCAGAGACAATCTCATAGAGAAGGTCACCTTGAGGAATGTCTAGAAGGAGTTGAGGGAGAGAGCCATGTAAATGTCTAGGCAACAGCATTCCAAACATCCTACGATGGGGACGTAACTGGACTGTGACCATAAAGGAATGAGCAAAAGGTAGAGGAAGTAGATAATGTGGTTGGGAACACAGAGAGATCACTTAGGCCCTTACAGATCATGATGGAATCCTAAATCATTCTTGACAATTAAGCAACATATCAGTGAATTTTACAATTCAGTACAATCAGGACTAGATTTGGCACCTATGCCTTATGATTATTTTCTGTGAAGAGACACACTTTTGTGCCCCAAGCATATTCAGCATCGTGTCAGGTACAAATATCCATTGCCCATTATTCCATAAATATTTGAGTAACAGGATCCACTTACTGCTTTAGCAGCTCCTTAACCTGGAGTCTTCATTCTCTTACAACTCATTGCCAGACTTTAGGGGGATTTGGTATAATTGTTTGCCTAACAATACCAAATTGTTAATTTGGTATAATTGTTTGGTATAATTGTTTGTCTAAAAGCGACTCTATCTCTGTCTGCCAACACTGTGAACTTAGGTAAGCATCTCAGGCCGTCCGAATGTACAATGAAGAAACTACTAGAATGTGTAGTTATGAGGATGAAAATGATGAGAGTATGGAAAGCAACTCTCTTTCAACAGAGCAAATTTCAACCAATGTTATTATCATATCATCATTATGAGCATTTAACAAATCAAATTGTCAGGAATATATGTATATGTGAGTAATATGTAGCATTATTTTCATTACCTCTCCTGCATCCAGCACATTTTTTTATATCATGGCATATTTCTGAAAAATCAAAAATAAAAACAAACTTGGACTGATGGTGAACCTGTGTTGATTCCAAGATCCCTTGCACTTGAAAATAGACTTGCCTGTATCTGTTAAAGATGTATTTCTTGCAAGCTCCGCTTCCACACATTTATTAATTCAGACAGACTTCCTCTGGTTTTTGGCCTGTGAGTATCTTCGTGTAAACAGAGCTACAGATGGTTATGACAAGTTCTTGTTTGTGCATATCGGAGGCCATGCTGTGTGGCAAATTGCACTCTTGTTTTTCTTGAGGAGATTTCAGTGAGTTTTCTGTTTCATTTTTCCCCGTGATAGGGCATCATATGGCCCATAGTGAACAAATGTAAATCTAAAGTAGCATGGGCACAAAATAAGGTGCCAGTAAAATAACATTTCTATTGTATCCAGCTTTAATAAGGCTTGTAATTGGCTTTGGTTGCCAAACATATGGGTCAGTGAGAATAACGTGGAGTGTAGATTAGATGCAATTCAGGCGGCTATATTAAGAACTCAATGTGGTGAATTTTGCTGTTATCGCAGAAGGAGTAGAGATGGTATGTCACTAATGTCAATGTGTTCTCATTTGATCTAAAGCCTTAATGTGCGTTAGGAGCCAAAACAGAGGAACTACTCTTGAGTTTATCAAATTAAAATAATTCTATTGTATAAATAAGTTAGTAGAGAAAAATTTATTCACAACTCTGTGTTTATGATGCTATAGTTACTGAATTAACTATAATAATGGTGAAATTGAAAAAGAAAGGGAAACTGAGAAGTCTACATTCTAGCATTAGATCCCTAGGTAGGAATTATTGAAAGGGCTTTGATTTTGGTTTTTGATATCAAGGAAAGATGAAAAATTTCAGTGGGAAAACTCCTTCCCTATACCAGTCCTTACCAGTTATAATCAAGTACATTACGCCAAAGAAGTCTTAAATTAGATGAGACCCAGAAAACATTGTAATCAATTTTATGGAGTAGTAAAACAAAGATTTTATTCCCAGAGAACCATGCACAATACGCAAAAAAAGGTATCTGAATTGAAAGTCATTCCCTTCAATGGATTCCTGTTGATTTCTTTAATGCACTTTAACGATTGAGAAAACAAAACTATAAGTTGATAACAAAGACCAAAATTAGAATTGAGAATTTCTTTTTTCAAAAATAGATATTTTGTTTGTTTGTTTATTTATTTGAGAGAGAGAGGGAGCACAAGCAGGGAAGAGGAGGCAGAGGGAGGGAGGGAATCACACCCTCAACTGAGCAGGGAACCACTGCCGCTGGATCCCAGGATCCCTGGGTCATAACCTGAGCAGAAGGCAGACACTTAATGGACTGACCCCACCCCCCCAGGGACCCCTAGAATTGAGAATTTCTAACTAACTCTGTATTCAGTCCCTAATCTTCAGCTCTAGTCACTGGAGAAATTAAGCACAAATCTATATACATTTCACAATCTTATATGTATAAACCGTTATAACTTCCAAAAAACTTGAGCAAATTTTACCAACTTGTTTTGATTTTTTTTTTCTTCCACAATAAGGACTCCAGTCCTATCAAGTTTCAGGTTTATAACTTTAACTTCTCTTGAGTAATGTGAGTGCAAACAGATGCTGGAGGGATTTTTGTCAAAGTGAGAAAATTAAGTTTTTTTTTCATTCTCATGTAAGTACAAGAAAAGGAAAAACCTGCTAAATTGATTTTGGCCAAATTTCTCAAAATAGTCACCTTTAGGCAGAGAAGAAAATTTCAGCTCAAAGGATTTTTTTGATGAAGTTATAAACTACTGAAATATATATTCAAGCTCTAAATCACTTACAACATTAAATTCAATGTTTACTAAAGGTTGATATCTCAGAGTAATATTTTTATTGATCTCAGAAATGATATAAATGAAAAGAAAAAGAACAAATAGCAAACTAGCAATAGCAAAAGCAAATTTGAGCTAACATGGTGTTTTTACAAAATAGCATAACTAGTTTTGAGAAGTGTCATGGAACCAAGGGAAAGTCTGAACTCTTAAAATGAAATCATTTCATTCGAGTAGAAATATATGCTAAAAAATTAAATCATTAGTTTTAATTTAGTACCTCAAAAATTTCTTATGTGTTAGTCACTGATTGCAAAATATTGGAAAAGACACAGAAAAGCTTTAAAGCATAGATTATTTATTCTGGTAGGAGCTTTGCTGAGCAGAGGGTATTGGGAATACAGATTAAAAATGAAACAGCCATAATTTTTAAAAATTAAATAACTATAAAGTATTATATTCACAGGTCCATGAACAATGGAATTGAAAAGGACTTCACAAACACACAAGTTCAGTGTCAGGTTTGTTTGTTTGTTTTTTGTATTTTGTTTTTGTGTTGGGTTTTTTTATATATATAGCATTCTTGGCATTTTGTCTAGGACTTTGGTATATTCCTTTTCCATGCGTTAGGAAACTAAGGCATTATAAAGTTAAAAGAAATTGACAGCAAATATGAAATTATTTGTTGGGCAGAACCATCTTGAACGTAACAAATGCTTGGCAGTCCTGGTTGTCTTATTAAATGCCAATACCATCTCATTAGTCATAGAGAAAACAACAACAAACAGTGAAACAAAAAATTGACCTTATGTCCAAATGTTCCTATAGAACAGACCTCTCCCAAGTGAAAATTACTGAAGCAGGTCCAAATTCTTCCTTTCACAGATTTAAAAAAAAAATGAAGTTCAGAAAACTGGACTTTTCTAAACTATTTAATCACCCCACAAAATATTTTATTTTACTATTTTATTTAGCTACTACATAGGCTAACTGTACTTACAATTTTTCTCCCAAAATTCTCTGCTATTAAGATTAGCGTTAATCAGCCTTCATTCTACTTTTCTTTTCAGATTTTCCAGAGAATAAAAAATGAACAATACATTATATATATAGGCAAATTAAATGAACCAAGAAAGAGAATTCTTTAATTTTTTATCCCTTATTTTTTTTTGTTTCATCATAATAAGTGTACTCTTTAATCCTCATCCCCTATTTCTCCCACTTTCCTAACTACCTCCTCTCTAGTAACATCAGTTTGTTCTCCATAGTTAAGAGTCTGTTTCTGGTTTGTTCTCTCTTTCTCAATCTCTCTCCTTTTCCTTTGCTTGTTTTTTTTTTTTTTTTACTTATATTCCTCACACGGTATTTGTTTTTCTCTGATTGACTTATTCTGCTAGTTCCATCCATGTCATTGGAAATGACGACTTCATTTTTTATGGCTGAAAAAATATATATATAATATATAATATATAATATATATTAATATATAATAAATAATGTAATATAGAATATCTTCTATCATCTATCTATTTATCTATCATCTATATATCTTCTTTACCTGTTCATCTATCAGTGGACACTTGGGCTGCTTCTATAGTTTGTCTATTGTAAATAATGGTGCAGTAAATATAGAGCACATATATCCCTCCAAATTAGTGTTTTTGTATTTTGGGGATACATACCCAATAGTGCAATTTCTGAATCATAGGCCAGTTCTATTTTTAATTTCTTGAGGAACCTCCATGCTGTCTTCCACAGTGGCTGCACCAATTTGCATTCCCACCAACAACATAGAGGGTTCCTTTTTCTCCACATTTTTGCCAATACCTATTGTTTCTTGTATGTTTGATTTTAGCCATTCTGACAGGTGTGAGGTGATATCTCATTGTAGTTTTGATTTGCATTTCCCTGATAGTGAGTGATGTGGAGCATCTTTTCATGTGTCCGTTGGCCATCCGGATGTCTTCTTTGGAGAAATGTCTCTTTATATCTTCTGTCCAATTTTTTATTGGATTATTTGGTTTTGGGGTACAGTTGTATCAATTTTTATATATTTTAGATGCTCATGCTTTATCAGATATGTCATTTGCAGATATCTTCTGCCATTCTATAGGATGCATTTTAGGTTTGTCATTTCCTTCACCTTGCAGAAGCTTTTTGTTTTGATGTAGTTCTAGTCGTCTACTTTTGCTTTTGTTTCCCTCGCCTCAGGAGACATATCTAGAAAATGTTGCTACAGCCCATGTCAAAGATCACAGCCTGTCAGCCTGTGTTCTCATCAAATATTTTTATGATTTCAAGTCTCACAGTTTGGTCTTTAATCCATTTTGCATTTATTTTTGTGTGGGGGGAAAGAAAATGATCCAGTCTCATTCTTTTGCATGTGGCTGATCAGTTCTCTGAATGCCATTTGGCAAAAAGACTGTCTTTTTCCCATGATATATTCATTCCTCCTTTGTGGAAGATTAATTGACCATATAATTAGGGGTTTATTTCTGGTCTCTTTATTCTGTTCTATCAGTCTATGTGTCTATTTTTGCACCAGTACCATACTGTTTTAATTACTACTTCTTTGTAATATAACTTGAAATCTGGACTTGTGCTAACTCTAGTTTTGTTTTTCTTCTTAATGATGGCTTTGGCTATTCAAGATCTTATGTGGTTCCACACAAATTTTAGGATTTTTTTGTTCTAGTTCTGTGAAAAATGTTGTTGGTGTGTTGATAGACATTGCATTAAATATGTAGATTGCTATAGGCAGTATAGACATTTATAAGATTATTTCTTCATAAAATAAAAAGATAGAAGATATGACATCATATACCTAAAACATTGGGGGTGGGGAGAGGAATGAAGAATGGGTTTAAACTTTCATGACCATCAACTTAATACAGACTGCTATTTGCAGAAGATGTTATATACATAACCTATTGGGAACCACAAATCAAAAACCAGTAATAAACATGAAAAAAATAAAGAGAAAGGAATCCAAATACGTAACTAAATTAAGCCAACAAGCCATGAAAAAAAAGCAAGGCAAGAAAGGATCAGAGAAAAGTCTACAGAACGTCACAAAACAAGTGACGAAATGGCAATAATCTATCAATGATTACTTTGGATATAAATGGACTAAGTGCTCCAATCAAAAGACATGGACAGAGTAGATACGAAAAACGTGCTGCCTACAAGAGATTCATTTCAGACTGAAAGACACATGCACATTGAAAGTAAGGGAATGGAGAATATTTATGAAAAGAAAGTCAAAACAGTAATACTTATACTGGACAAAATAGACTTTAAAACAAAGAGAGACCAAGAAGGCCATTATATAATCATCAAGGGGATAATCCAAAAAGAAGACATAACAATTTTAAATATTTATGCACCATGCGAACACCCAAATATATAAAACACAACAGTCTTTAAATTATTATCATCATCATAAGATTCTGTGTCTTAACAAGAAATATAGAAGAATTTAAATGTATACTTGAATATACACTTTTAAAAGTGTAAAGTGTCATGCAATTATTACGTATCTTAAAAAGTAGGAAATGATTTACCTACTTATTAAAACCAATTGGCGTGTTTTTGAATTATCAGTAGGTTTCAAATACACTGTGAAGATATAAGAACAAGGACTGAACCAAAAGCAACTTAGAAAAATCTAGTATTGGCCAATACAGAAAATTCAGAATATTTTAATTCTTCTTCTTTGTCCATGTCTCATTCCCGGGATTCCAGACTTCCAGATTCCCTAATTTGAGAACACTTGATCCTGACAAACAGACGCAAACCTATTCAGTACCTAGATTTTGGTATCAGGGCCAAAGGTAACAATTTAAAAATTTTATTTGGAATATCAGCATAACATCATTCTTTTTGCTTGCTTCTCCAATTTGGCTATGTTGGGGATCACACTCTAAGTGTTGTCCTTTTTCTTGAGACCCAATCCCCACATATTGTCCTCTTCATTCCCCTCCACACATACTTACAGAAAGATGTCCTGCATTCCACTGCACTCATAGATAGGGCCCTGCCTATTAGGGGAATTCCCTCCTCATATCATCTGCCTGCCTCATAGATTTCTGAATATTGCATGTTTCTCTTTATCCTTGGATCCAATAAATTGCCAAGATATACCCTTTACTTCAGGGGAAATCATTCAGCTTCTTCCTTGGAAGACCATCTATTGTTTGTGGCCATAATATTCAGATATTGCTTCCTGCCACATGCTGCTAGGTATCCTTGACTTTCTCCTAGCACAGATAGCTGAATCCATTTTTTTCTCGTAGCATCAGTACCATCTTCTCCTTTAGTTATTTAAAAACATTATGATAGCTGATTTAAAGTAGTGATATTTGGGTAGTAAGTACAATATTTTCACTTCCTCAGGGATTGTTTCCATAGACTATTTTTCTTCCTGCAAATGTGCATACTGTGTGTGCTTATACTTTGCTGTTTCTTTCCATATCTTTTGTTGTTGCTGAAAACTGTACATTCTTAATAACATAATGAGCCAACTCTGGAAATGAGGATCTCCCCCCTGTTACCCAGAGATAGTTTTTGTTGCCATCTGTTTATGTTATTTTTTATTTTGCTATTTGTTTATCAAGTAACTTCACTACATCCGCAAAGTTTGTATTTTTTGCCAATAGCAACCACTGAATTCCATGCATAGTTACCTTAGTGATCAGCTAAAGAGTGGGTACATATTTCTTAAATTCCTTAGGCCAGTAAGTCTTCAATCTTTGTTTTAGGGACTCTGTCTGTGGGATAGAGAGGGGCTTTATCTGTCAATGCTCTGACAGATTACAACTCTGTTTACAGGTCTTCATTTCACACTTTTGTGGATCCTCAAGATCACTAAGAATTTAGCTTTTTCATGCATTTCCTGGATGACTCTGATCCTGTTGATAACCTGATGGATACCAGAAATATGCTAGAGAAATTCTAACCTCCTGTGATAACATCTCATTCTAGGATTTCCTTTTTAAGGTTTATTTGACCAGATTCTTATTTGCTCCACGTGGTATCTGCCACAATCAACTGCAATGTTATACAGTTGTTCTTGATTATTTTTGACAAACATCTGAGTTAGAATTTTATTTTTCACTGTGTAATTTCTGAATCAGAGGAATTGATGATTTATACTGTGAATAGGGATCTTCCAGGGAAATTCCAAGGAGCCAAATAGTGACAGTCACTAGGGATAGGGCATTTGCGGAGCTTCAAAACCATTCTGTGACCTCCAGCACCTATTAGACTCTGGGTTTTTACAGTTACCATAATTACCAGGGGGATAAGAATAGGGTAGATTATAATGTGACAGCTAATCCTGGAGTCCCGGGATCCAGTCCCACGTCGAGCTCCCTGCATGGAGCCTGCTTCTCCCTCTGCCTGTCTCTGCTTCTCTCTCTCTTTCTCTCTCTCTCTCTCTCTCTCTCTCTCTCTGTGTGTGTGTGTGTGTGTATGTCTCTCATGAATAAATAAAATAAAATCATAAATAAATAAATAAATAAATAAATAAATAAATAAATAAATAAAGTGACACAGCTTGTTATTATAGAGGCACAGATGTTATTTTTGAATAAATATCCCTTAAATTTTTTCAAGTCTTTGGTTAATTTCTGGAATTGCGAAAAACTTTAGATTGACTTTTTTTCCCCCAGTGTTCTTTTTCTTTTTATAAGGGAGCAGATTTTGGACACTATTATTTTAACACTAGTATTCTAACATTCCAGAAGTTATTTTCCTAGATATATTTTGATAATACCAAATATAGTCAACTTCTTTTCTTCTTTAAGAAGCAAATGTGCGTATATAACTTTTAAAACTAAACACTAGTTGTCTTATTAGAGACATATTGAAATGTAATTAGATACAAAATTTAAAACAAAAGCAAGGCATAGACTGATTACTTTCAAAGTAAAGAAAATGACCTAATAATACTGTTCATATCAAATAAATTAAATTGTTAGAATTCAAACAATGTATATAACAAAGGAAATCATTTTACTGCAATATCATTTATAAGCATAAATATAGCTACAAAAATAACAGCAAAAATTCTATGAAAACAGCACTTTTAGAAAGTTGACAAAAAGAAATCATTATAGGAAAAATAAAAATACACTTCCATGTATAGGGGCTCATCCGGCTCCACACTCAGCAGGGAGTTGGCCTGGGATTCTCTCTCTCTCTCTCTCCCTCCCTCTACCTGTACTCTCTCTAAAATAAGTAAATAAATCTTTTAAAAAATACATTTCTGGGCAGCTTGGGTAGCTCAGCAGTTTAGCACCACCTTCAGCCCAGGGCCTGACCCTGGAGACCCAGGATCAAGTCCCACATCAGGCTCCCTGCATGGAGCCTGCTTCTCCCTCTGCCCGAGTCTCTGCCTCTCTCTGTGTGTCTCTCATGAGTAAATAAACAAAATCTTAAAAAAAAAGAAAATATGGCTAGGACAACCAAAACCTTCTAAGCATAAATTACAATTGGATAATTGAATAATAGTGCTGTGTACTATTTTCAGATATTATCTACATCTTCCAAAATTTTTTTTATTGATTTTACTCTGATTAGAAAATGAAATTATTTTTAAAAGACTAGATAACAATAAAATGTGTCTAGTATCCTAGATTCAGTTGTTTCAACATTTGTTTTTACCTAAATAGCAAATAATTTGTTTACCTTGATGTGTGTTTTAGATATGAAGTTAGAGGAACATATTTACCATCATCTCTTAATCTTTTTTTCTCTTAATATGTGAAAAAATTTTAAAGTAAAAATTAAAGACTTATCTTAGGAACAGAAGCACTGTCATGATGGTTTTCTACCATTAAAGTATTTACTTTCAGAGCATTTCTAACTATTTTCATTTACAGATTTTCATTCACCCTACAAGCAAACAAGATTCATGAAACAGCTGGGCACAGATGCCTTTTGCATCTGGTCTCTGAAAAAGTAATCCACAGAGCCCAGATTTCTAAAACAGCTTGCATATGTATCAGAGTTTTAAAACTAGAAGAGTTCTCATACAAGAAATATTTTTAAAAATTCTGTGTGGGGATTCTAAAGTTATTTAATCATGACCTTTCTCCAGAGAAGATTGCTTAAGCCATCATAAAATTTTATCTGATATTTAATAACTCTTACTGTCAAGGAACCAATCTTACTATTGAACTTAAATCCTTCATATAGTAGTTAGGATGGCTTCTTAGTGTTTTATCCCCATGGTAAGGATATTCTGTGTAAGCACCTTTGCAGAGTGTTGGCAAGAGTTATTCCATTAAAATAGAGGAAAGTCATGAAAATACTTTGCTTTTGTTTTAGCCAATGAGTACTATAGTTACATGGTAAAATCTTCTACTCCAAATAAATAACATTGAATAGAGAGGTGACTGAGAGAAGATCCGATATGAATGTGAAAATATGTATACTTAGAATTACTTTAAACATGCGCACAATTACAAAGGGGGATTTTTCTAGATATGATGAAGTGACTTTAGCTTGGATATTACCACTTAATCCTCAACAATATAATTTCTTATGGCTTCAAAAAGAATGTCTAAGTTTGAGTCAAGCAAGAGTCTTTTGGAAGTCAAAAAACCAGAAACAAAAAAACCTTAGTCCTAGATTCATAGGAATGTTCAGTGGTGTCAAGGGAGATTGCATAATAGGAAACTCCAAGGATTGGCCCCTCCCCCGAAGAAAAAGATAGAGTTGACAGAACTATTAGGATCAATTATTTCATTACCTTGGAGCCTAGTCAAGTACTTGTGGCTTCCAGGGGACTGGTTGGTGAAGAAGCTCCATCATGTTTAGTATTTCTTGTAGCAGCTGCCATCTCCTATGCCCTGCCCTGCAGAAGGCAGCTAGGAAAGGAAACCCTTGTTCCTAATGCAACTTATTCACATCAAAATGGAAAATATAGATCTTATCCTCTAAAAATCAAAGTTGTGTATTTCCATTTGCCTGGCAGGTCATAAGGACCAGCACTAATGCTGGCCACTCATTCAACACCAACGGACCAATGTTGCTTCCTGAAGAACATCTGTGAGAAGACTTGAAAGAGACAATATTTTCCCCCCTTTTTATTGGATTCAAGCAATCAAGGTCATCTCTGTCAAGTCACTAGCTTCCTGCAGAGATAATGAATGGAATGAAGACCTCAGTAACCACAAGTGACATGTATATAGTCTTTGTAAAAATAGTTTGCAAAAGTTGCTAAACAAATGGATTGTAACCATCAACAAGAAACAACCATTCCTGGGACAGGATGGAGGGTGGTGGTGGCAGGTAAGGAAGTGGTAGGGAGCATAATTTGCTTTACAGAGGTTATCACATCCAGTATTTGAAATATCAAGTTATCACCAACCACAAGATATATAAAGCATCATGCATGTAAACAGGACAATATGACCCATTCACAAAAAAAGAAAGAGAAGGAAAAAGACAGAAAAAGACAGAAAGAAATAGGAACCATTCTTAGAGGAGGAAAAAGAAAAACAGAGCCTGGGCTTTTACTGGAAGAGATTTTAAGTTTACTATCTTAAATATGCTCAAAGGACTAAAGAAAAATACATACAAAGAACTGAAGGCAAAGACAATTGAGAGAATGATGCATAAACAAGGAATGAATATTAGTGGAATTTAGAAAAAAATATGAAATAGAAATTATGGAATAAAAGAGTAAAATAACCTAATAGAAAATTTACTAGAAGAATTCAGCATCAAATCTGAACAAGTGGAAGAAAGAATCGATTTAATTGAAGATACGGCAATTGGAGTTACCCGACCTGGGAAGCAGAAAAGAAAAATGCCTGGAGAGAGGCAGACATAGGTTATTACGGCAGCTCAGAAAAAAGTAGGACCGGAAGTAATAGAACAGGCTCTGGAATGAAGGCATGTGTGCCATAAGCACATTCTTTCTTTTATCTACTTGGATGGTGTCAGGCCAACAACTTGAAAAATATCCATGTGGATTTTTTCTTATGAGATTTCTATAGAGTCTATGTTCTGATTTTTAGGACCCATTTATTCACTTGTGCAGAACATCCACCAAATTTTATTATCAAATTTTTGTCTTTTTCATTTTTTTGCTATTCATTTCTAATTTGCTATTTACCTCAAATTCTCCATTGTGAATCAATTCACTTTCTTCAGCCCTCCTTTTTTCTTATCTATACTGATGTACTACTTCCTAAAGATGCCATCCTTGGTTGCCCAATCTAAAATCTCGCCACTTCTTACACTTCCTAACCCTCTTCCCTAATTTGATTTTTTTGTTAGCACTGATAACTATCTAACATAGTATACAGCACTGTATACATAAATATAATGAATATATGAATATATACTGAATATATAATGACTATACAATGAATATATAATGTATATATAATGAATACACATATTCATGGTACATATATCCATATATTCATATATATACCTGTCCCTCTGGAATGTAAAGTGAATGATGGAAGAATTTCTTTCTTTCTTTTTTTTTAGATTTTTCCTTCTTTTTAAAGATTCATTCATTTATTTTAGAAAGGGAGAGAAAGAGTATATGTGGCAGAAAGAAAAGGAATGGGAGACAGAGAGAATCCCAAGCAGGCTCTATGCCCAGTATAGAGCCCGACATGAGGCTCAATTTCACGACCCTGAAATCATGACCTGAGCTGAAATCAAGAGTAGGATGTTCAATTGACAGAACCACCCAGGCATCCCAGAATTTTATTTTTTAATTCTGCTCACTGTTATGTTCTCAGCACTTAGAACATTCATTATCTCATAGCAGACATGCAAAAACTATTTGATAAATAGATGACCTATAACTGATTATTTGATTCTAAGGAATATTTTGAAATACACATTGATTTCATTTGATTAATGTTTGTTTAACCCTCACTAAATAGTATACACTTTAAAAATGTTTGAATATACAGAAATAGAGAACAACTTATGGTCCTTATAGTTTAAGTATGGTCATGGATCTGACAGGTTAATGAGAAGGAGGCATTAGGCAAATTTTCAAACAAATGTGTGATTGTAAAACATTATAAACTCTAGAATAAAAAAAAAATATAGGCTTCAATGAAATAGAAAGGAAATCTTCTCTAAGAAATTGGCTTTTTTTAGGGGCACCTGGGTGGCTGGGTGGATTAGCATCTGCCTTTGGCTCAGGTCATGATTCCAGGTCCTGGGATCGAGTTCCATACACGTTGGGCTCCCTGCAGGGAGCCCTCTTCTCCCTATGCCTGTGTCTCTGCCTCTCTCTCTCTCTCTCTCTCTCTCTCTGTCTCTCATAAATAAATTAATACAATTTTTTTAAAAAGAAGAAATCAGCTTTTTAGTTGGGGCATAAAAGAAAGCTTAGAGCAAGGCAAGCAATGGAAGCATGCAGGGCCAATTGCAAACAGGGATTAATCTCAAGCAGGAAAAAACTTTAGCCTGTGGAGGAATGAAAAGGTCAATATACCTAGAGCTCGCAGTGAGGGAAGGACTGGAGAATGATGAATTAAACTTGGACGATGTTGAAAATACTACTGAAATACAGTTGTCAGTGATTGTCAATCACACCAAATGCAATACCTCCTTTCTTTAACAGATGATTTGTAATGTTCATTTTTTATCCTGAAGATTAATTCAATCATTATATAACCTACCTATACTCATAATTTTGAAATTAGTTCCATATACTAGTAATACTCTAATTGTATTATAAGAGAAAAATAAGAGGGAAGAATGCATAATAAAACATATTTACATTTCTGTATATTTTTACATCTGTGTCAATCACTCTTTAACTGGAGTTAATTCATTTACATTTGAGGTATTAACTGATAATATAGATTATTCTATTTTGATGTTTGTTTTCTATATGTCTTCTACTTCTTATGTTTCTTAATTCCTCCAATCTACTTTTGTATTTGATTTTTTGTAGTATGATATTTTGAGTTCCTTTTTGGTATGTAATTTTTAGTTATGTTTTAGTGGTTACCTTGAGGATTAAGTTAATATGCTAAACTTATTCTAATCTAATTTGAATCAATTTTAATTTAGTTTCAATAGCGTGTATTAACTTTATCCCCCATTCCTTTGTATTAGTATCACAAATTATATCTTTATGTATTGTGTCTCAGTCTTTGCAGGAGGCATAACAAAATACTATATTTTTAACAGAAATTTATTGCTCACAGTTCTTGAAGTTGGAAGTTCCAGATTAAGGTGACAAAATGGTTGGATTTTGGTAAAGGCCCTACTGAGTCAGACTGCTGACTTCTCACTGTGTCCTCACATTGTAGAAGAAACTAGGGAGCTCTATGTGGTCTCTTTATAGGAACACTAATCTCATTCATAAGGGCCCCACTCTTGGGATTTAAGCACTTCTCAAAGGCCCAACTTCTTAGTACCATTACATTGGGCATCAGAAATGGGCCCTTCAACTGATGAAGGGCACAAATATTCTAACCATAGCACATTGTATAACCATTAATATAGACTTATAATAACTGTTTTATGTATCTTTTAAATCATAGAAAAGAAAAAGAAAACCTACTACATATACATATATATACACACATATATACATATATACGTTTATATATATATATAAACATACATATTCAAGAAACTCAACAAGTTAAAGCAAGTTAAATTCAAAGACCTCCAAATGGAGACACATTATAATCAAACTGTGGAAATCAGTAGACAAATAGAAGATCTTAAAAACCTCAAAAGAGAAGCAATTTGTCATGTACAAGAAATGCTCAATAAAATTAGCATTTGATTTCTCATCAGAAACCAGGTTGAGGGCAGCCCAGGTGGCTCAGCAGTTTAGTGCCTGCCTTAGGCCCAGGGCATGATCCCGGAGATCTGGGATCAAGTCCCATGTCGGGCTCCCTGCATGGAGCCTGCTTCTCCTTCTGCCTGTGACTCTGCCTCTCTCTCTCTCTCTCTCTCTGTCTCTCATGAATAAATAAATAAAATCTTAAAAAAAAAGAAAAATAAAAGAAACCAGGTTGACCAGAAGGCAACAGGATAATATACTTAAAATACTCAAACACCTATCAATGAAGATTTCTCTATCCAGCAACTGTCCTTCAAAAATGAAGGAGTTAAGACATCCTCAGATGAACAAAAGCTAAGGGGGCTCATCTCTAGCAGATCAGATAAAGGGAGTCCTACAGCTGAAATGAAAATACTAGATGGTAACTTGAAACCATTAAAAGAAACAAAGATCTCTAGTAAATGTAACTACATAGGTACATTTAAAAACCAATTATTCATCAAATTTGGAAAACCACTGGCCATTATATTTTCAAATAATCTTTCTGCTCCTCTCTTATTCTCTTTTCTTCCTGGAAGTCTCATAATGCATATGTTAGTATACCGATGGTTTCCCATAGCTTCCTTAGGATTTGTTCATTATTTAAAAAATTCTTTTTTTTACTACCCACTTCTTAAAAATTTCTCATAACATATCCATCCTTCTAAAACTTTACTGAATCTCTATTACTCAAATAATTGATGTTCTTTTTGTTGTTATTGTTGTTTTTCCCTTAGCTTTGAGATTCTTATCCAAAATTCATTGAAATGGTACAATGAAACGGTACAATGAAGCAAAGAAAATGGTACTTCAGTCCTACTGCAGTGTGATTTCTCCTTTGCTCTTGAAAGTGGTCTCACATGTATCTTTTAAAAATCCGTGCCCTCCATGGAATATGAATATAGAGAAAAAAGTTCAGTTTATGGAGCCAGAAATTTAAACCCATCAAAGTCCAAATTAATTTTTTAAACCCTTTTACTTGTACATGTGTCTCTTAGCCAAATGGGATCAATATCCTGACAACTGTCATTGCTTATTCCCAATTCCATATATTTATTTAAATTGTTTCATCAGTGTTTTTGTTGAGGTTAAATTCTCTTGAAGTCAAGTTATACTTGATCATGGCTTTCCCTAACAGTTTTTGCTTGAAATAATTTTATATACCTCTCTGAACTGCTCTACCAAATAGCAGCTTCACAGCTCACTTAGCAATTCATCCTACATATGTCTTTTCACATCCAATTTTGATTATCATATTTAAAATATACATATATTTGATTTTTTTATCATTTTATGCATTATTATTAACATTTATATTGTCATTTCTCCCAAATTGTGTCGTAAGCACGTTGAAAGTAAGGATTATATGCTGATGTTTTTAATTCCCACTATACCTTGTGTGTAGTAAAAACCCTTTCAAAATATAGTTAATATGTAAAAACAGATATCCTGCAAATGTGAAACACTAAAAATCTTGCCATACATAATAAACTATGAAGGTTACCCAATTTATAATCCTGAGTTGACTTTGCTATTGACTATTAGGATCACCAATTTACACATCAATACATAAATTTCTTGCATACAATGTAAAAAAGAATAACACCAAACTATTAACAAGAGATTATTACTACCATTTTTATATACTAAACAGTGTACTGTTAAATCTTTCTACTTATTGTTTTGTTAACATTTTTCCAAGTGAACAGCTGATTATACCATTCTCTGTTGGAATTCCAAATTAGAAAGTAGAAGCGTCCTTTAAATTTTTTTATCTTATAAATAATATTTCAACTATTTCTCTAAGCAGATATATGCCATTCTTTTTTTTATTATTTTTATTTATTTATGATAGTCACACAGAGAGAGAGAGAGAGGCAGAGACATAGGCAGAGGGAGAAGCATGCTCCATGCACCGGGAGCCCGACGTGGGATTCGATCCCGGGTCTCCAGGATCACGCCCTGGGCCAAAGGCAGGCGCTAAACCTCTGCGCCACCCAGGGATCCCAATATATGCCATTCTTGATTCCTCTAAAAACATAAATATTCTTCCACAACTTTCAAGAATTTTTTAAACAAACATTTTTCTTGAAATTTTAAAGTTTTTGGTCTAGAGTCTCTTCTACTTATGCATGCAGTAGTTATATAGTCTGTCCTAGAATATTTTGCAGTTTTAAAATATGTCAAAACTAATAATGATCCACCTTACAAAGATGAGGCCTAATAAAATTTTCCACAGCCTTTCTTACTGTAACTTTTTCAGTATAAAACTTGCTCTAAAGGATTTTCATTATCTTTAGGATTCAATAATGACACTTTCCTTAGTTTTCTGCATTCTTCTTTGGAAAGCACAGATTGTAACATATTATTCTGGGAAGGATCTAGTGGCTATTGAGAATTTAATCTTTAGGATAGCATTACCAGTATTGAGTATAGGGAAGAAAACTTGTGTGTGTCTTCAGATTTTTTAATTGGTTAATTTAATAAATAATCCTAATATGAACTCTGGTTCTCTTGAACTTCAATGTCAGGACAGTATCTGAAGTTACACAAATAAGCAAATGGCCTAAAGAGACACTTGAAAGGTATTAATATAATAACTAAGTATATCTGGTTTAAGGGGCACAAAAATAGATGCAAAATGAGCAAGACATCAATTCTAAAAGAGGATATAAATCAACTACCAAAAAGTCTACCAGGAAACTGAACATTTTTTTTTAATATTTACTGGAAGTTCAAATTTCCCAATTTTGTGCTGAAGTTACTGTATTAACACATGAAGAGAAAAGGCTATTGCACTCAAATCTCAGAAAACAGACTGATGTTATGCCTAAACTTCATCCTTACACTAATAAAAATAAGCTAACAGAATAAAACAGCTACAATAATATATTAAATCCACACATTCTCCTCAATGTCTTTTTTTTTTTTTTTTTTGAGAGACAGAGTGCCAGCATGGAGGGGCAGATGGAGGGGAAGAGAGAGAATCCTAAGTGGGCTCCACACCCAGTGTGGAGCCTGATGAGGGACTCATTCTCACAACCCTGAGGTCATGACCTGAGCCAAAATCAAGAGTCAGATGCCTAAATGACTGAGCCATCCATGTGCCCCCTAAATCCACATATTGTCTGTAAATATGGGTAGTGAACAGCTATACCTGATTTAAAAAGTAAATATCTACATGGAACATAACACAGTTTTTATAACTTTATAGATAATTTCACAGTCTATACTCACCTAAATTTTGCAGTATATTCTATGTTTTGCAAAAATAGATATAATTAAAATATAAACATTAAAATTATAGCAATGCCAAAACAAGCAAATAGGGCAAGCCATAACTCTAAATCTCCAAGGATGGAAAACAGTTTTATCATTGGAATTTTTTACTTTCAGGTCAATAATCCATCTGTTACCAAAAGCCTTAAGATTAAACTGACACACACAATCCTTTAAAGTCTTAGAGTAGTAGACAAAGATGTCAATAGCTGACCCAGCAATTCCTTTTGTAGTCATGCTGCAAAATTGCAGCCATCCCTAGCTCTCAAATATTTGCCTCATTAGCATTAAATGATGGGTAGTGGCCTCACTTCTGTACAGATTATCTGCTACAACCAACAGGGCAAGCACACAGGAAAATATCATGGGTCACCTATCCTTGTTTAAAAAAAGAAAAATTGATAGCACAAAGTGTCTTTAGGCATTACAACCTTGTGTTTCTGAACCTTTATATCATAAACCACAACATGCTAAGAAATAAGTACTGGACAGTTATAAACATTTCATTATAACTTTCAAAAGTCTACTATTTTGCCCCTTTTCACCATCTATTAACACTGAAATCCTAAACTTTTTCATCAATCCAGATCACACATCCTGCTCTTCATCTGAGTAAAGCTATTTTATGTTTTTCATCCTATGTACTTGCTTGTTTTCCTTATTTCTTCCACTTCTATTGGTCTAAACCCATTTAAAATGATCTCATTAATAAAGTGTCCAGAGGAACTGATATTTCATTGTTTCTACTATTGCTGTTTATATAACTATTTAACTTACTTATGAAATCATTCTCTACCACATCTCACGTTCCCCTCTATAGACTGAATTCCCAACATGTAACCATCCTGCATCCTCAGATAATCCTTATTTGCTGTCATAAACAAAAGAAAAAAAAGTGAATTCATTTGGAAATGTATAACTTTTTAAAGTGTTTTCTTTTAAAACATTCCCACCATAACCCAGTTAGTAAATAGAGCAGAAAGTTTAATTCTCATTTTTAAAAAATGACTAAGTCTGATATCCAGAGAGATTGAATCACTGTCTCAAAGTTATATCAGAAGCTTGGTCATAGATTAGTCAATGTGGTCTCCCCAGTCCTAATCCTTCTCTTTTCATTACTCAAGTAATAATTGACTTAGTCTTGGTCTATGCTTTTCTTTACTCTGTAGTCATTCTTTAAAATTAAATTAATGATTTAATTGCTACTTCTCTGGCAGTTTCTCTAAGTTATGGGTCAGGCGTCAGAACTGATTATTTTATAAATGAGGAGAACTACCAAGAGGAGTAGACAGGGTATGTGCAGGAAATTAAAGGGTTTTAAAGATAAAAATTAGTGGTTTTATGTACAACGTAATAGTTGCAAGACAGAGTTGTCACTGTTTCAGGGGCTGCTAAATCTGAATCAAGTTATTTGTATGTTCCTATAATGGAGCTTGAGCTTTGCTTCTCAATTCCATCCTTTCTTCTAACACACCTTACACTAGACCTTGTCTGTACTCGCCTTATTGTTACACCCTTGATATTTGCCTTGCGATTGTATCAAGTCTGACCTTTTTTTGTTTTTAGATCAGCTACCTATGTTTTTTACTTAGAATAAAACAAAATAATTTCTTATAATGCTTGTTATTAGCACATACTTATTTATTTAAAATTCCACGTGGCTCAACTCATTTATAAGAATCGAAGAGAAGAAAAATAAGCCATAGACTTCCCGGGTATCTCTTCATCCAATACAAAATTCAATAAAGGCTTTCCTGCATCTTCTTACAAAGCACATCTTAGATGAAATGTCTTGGGATTTTGTGAAATAGTATTGAACTGCAGCGCTGAGAAGTTACCTGAATTTTAAAAGAATACAAAGGGACAAAATCCCAAACCACCATGTAATGGTTTTCTATATTAACCAGTCCCAAACACAGCAGAATGTATTTTCTAAGGTTGCTTCTCCACTTTCATATCAGAATACATAATTGGATATAATGGCATCCCTGGAATAATATTAAGACAAATTTATTTATACAATTTATATAGATAAAGAGAAATTGTCAGGCAGATTACATAAGATGGATGAGAAAGAGAAAGAGGGAGAGAGAGAGAGAGAGAAAGATGAGGAAAACAATGGCCAATAAGTTTCTAGTATAACATACTCATATTTAAAAAATATGATAAAGGAGGAGAATAATAATAAACTATTATATTTTTCTCTACATAGATATAAAAGGTAAAATAATAACCATAATAAAGCCAAGAAGCATAAACTGAACCTAGGCACAGGATGGAGGCTAAAAAATAATTTTTCGTGTGTCACGTTGGTCACTCGAAAATGAACACCTGAGCAAAAGAATGAAATGATCCAATTCAATAACATACATGTGAGAAAGCATCACGGTGTTTAAAGCTAAAACCAAATACTCCCATCATGAGTCAAAGAGCTAAAATCACCCAAAGGAAAGAACTGACTAAACCTAACTGATTGCCTCTAATTTACTCCGCTGATATAAGCAAAGGTTGAGCGGAGGACTAGGAAAATAGCTGCATTCGATAGGAATCAATCTTAGATTTTCTATTTGAATAAGTAGAGATTAGATTATAGCAGGATGTGTGCTTTGGAGAAAGTCAATGAATCCTTCTGAGTCAGAGTCTCCCAAATCATAAAGTGACACTAAAATATACTTGGGAATTTATTGTATCAAACGTGAAGGTTCTTCATGATTCATGAAGAACTCTGCAAATTCGAAGCATCTAAATGTTTATTGGGTGAGAGACAATCCTCTGATAAGGAGGTACAGATGCCAGTCATGGCCGTTACCCGTACTTTGAGGGATGGAGGCACCAAACTCAAGATTTGTGTCTGACACTCTACTGTGGAGGAATCGGGTTAGATTTTTAATAAAGTGTTAATGGTGCTCTTTCTCTTTTGGCCTGAATCCTGACAATTTAGACGGGCAGCTTCCAGGGCCTGTGTGTTAGCTCTTCAATGGCAAGAAGGCCTCGAGGAAAAGAGCCTGTGGCTATGGTTGAGAATGTCCCTGCCCTAAACTTCTCATGTCTCACTTCCTTTCCTCTAGGCTCCTTGCTCATTTCCAATGAGAATGAAGGGGATATATCTACTTGGCAGGAAAACATTTGTCTTACTGCTGTATTTTACCATTTCCAAGGAATAGTAGGAGACAAGTAGGGCCATAAACTAAGAGTAAGTGTCACAAGTAGCCAGGAGAACATTGCCCTGTTATCCAGCTTTGTCTCCAGTTTCTAAACCTCTCTCCTTAGAACTTCCACCCTAGAGCACTACTGTCTGATTATTAATTTAGATGTGATTTTTATCCTTTGTAATGTTATCCTTTGTAACGTTATCCTTTATAACGTTGAAAGGGCCCCTTTTTCAGCATGAGAGGAGCTATGAAATGGTAGTTGGAGGAAGAGAAAAACTTGAGGTCTCTCTAGTTGTTAATATACTACTAGTGTTTATAAATATCATTTACGCAGAAGTAAGATAAATATAGTAAAGTTGACTTTTTGCTTCTTAAGTTCTTTTTAGCCACCTAAAGATTTTTTTTTCACCTAAAGATTATTGACCCATATTCTTAACCCAGCATGATATATGCAAGAGTTGGGTGATTCATAGCAACCAAAAAAAAAAAAAAAAAAAAAAAACCACAAGTGGGACCTACAAGATACAGAAGCTTTCCCTATTACAAATTATCTTAGTATTAAGAGCATCTTTTTTCTGATCTATTCTCCAAGAGGCATTGAGATAGGATGCTTGAAAAATAAAACTAGTGGCAGCAAAGAATTTTTCTCTCTTTGGGAATTCATGGACAGTTATCTTTGAAGTTTTTTCTTTTTTTTTTTTTAAGATTTATTTATTTGTTTATGATAGATGGAGAGAGAGAGAGAGAGAGGCAGAGACAGAAGCAGGCTCCATGCTGGGAGCCCAACGTGGGACTCAATCCTAGGACTCAATCCTGGGACTCCAGGATCACGCCCTGGGCCAAAGGCAGGCGCTCAACCTCTGAGCCACCCAGGGATCCCCTCTTTGAAGTCTTTTCAGGCAGAGTTACATTGGAAAAGTCAAATAACGTTGTAATTGAGTTAAACTCTCTGTAATCTTGAAGATAATAACAATTGCTAAGTTACCTTGCTACTTCACTAATTTGTAAGGAGCAAAAGAGGTTTAATTAAATTGAACAAAGATATATTAAAAATAGACTGTCACAGTGTTAGACTCTGAGACTAAAAGAGTGGTTAGAACTGTGTCCCTACCCTCGAGGAGCTGACAGTCTAATGGGAAAGATCAACTGATACAAGTAATCAGTACTATTGACAGTCATCTGCTGGCTGGGAACGCTGCATTAGAGATGTTAGAAAGTGGAGGAGGTTCAATAATGTATCCTCCAAACTGAGAAGACACTGAGACCAAAATGGTACAAGCCACTCCTTACCATCATATAGAATTTTATTCGGGGTAACTTACTGATGGAAGGTCGGGGGCACTGATGGAAGAGCCAGGTGATATGCATCTATCCTCTGCCCCTATTCTCCACCAAGTTCAGACTTTAACCCACAATTTGTAGAGCAAGGGGCATTGTGCTAAGCTCAAAGCAGGTTACCTAAGGTGGAGCCTTCCGGGTGTCCCTGTAATGATGATCAGCACAAGGTTCCCCACATCGAGTCAGGGCACACATGGATCTCCATGGGGCCTGGAACACAGAGCCCCAAGGGAAGTCCTTGCTCTGGCAGGAACAAGACAAAGCACCAAAGATGGAGTCAGTGTGGTCAGCACTCTTACACAGGTAGCCACAAAACCACAGGGGCACATAAAAATAAGGGTTATTAATCACCCAGGTGGGCAGTCAGGTGGCTTTGCTGGACTTGGTTGGACTCAGTCATGTATTATCGTCCAGGTGGCTAACTGTAAGACGATCTGGGCTGATCCTATTTGGAACAACTGGGACAATGTGCTGCTGACCACACATCTCCCAACCCAGGCCGGTAAAGCTTGGGCATATTATTTATTATTTTTGACGTCAGAGACGCAAGAGAGATCAAAGGAAAATTAAGCATCCTTCTGAGGCTTAGACTCCAAACAGCCTCACCATGTCATCATTCTACCTCATGGCAATAGCCAAATAAATCACGTGGCTGGTCCCAGAATCAATGGATGGGGGAATTGACTCCATCTTTTCAGGACAGGAAATTCATATTCACACAGCAAAGGGCTTGAATAGAGAAAGGGGTAAAGAATTAGGGTCACCGCTGTCATCAATCTCCCATACACCTACGTGTGTATGCGTGATCACCAAGCTTGCACCAGTGGAAGCAGATGACATTATAACAGTGGACACCGGCACGTGGAGGGAAGTCTGGGGAGAGACACGAAGCTTTGGGGTCAGCATTACATTTGAATTACAGGCTACATTAATTTCCTATTGCTGCTGTTCCACACCACCACACATTTAGCACCTGAAAACAGCACGAGTGTTATTATGTCAAAGTGTGTAGGTCAGAAATACAGTCAAGATTTCACCTGGTCTGGGATCTTCCCTGGAGATGCTGGGAGAAAATTTGTTTTCAGATGCCTTCGGGTTTTTGACAGAACTCAGTTACAGGCAGCACTAGGGTAGGGTCCTTGTTTCCTCATAGACTATGGGTCTGGAGCATCTCTCGCATCTGAGATGCCGCCTGCATCTCTTGTCATTTCGTTTTTCTTGTTTTTGAAGAAGCAATGGCAGGTTGGCTCCTTCTCTGACTTCCTTCCGCCCTATCTCTCTTATTGCAACTGGAGATAGTTCTCTGGTTAAAAGGCCGCATGACTAGTTTAGGCCTACCAAGGCAATCCGGGATAATCTATTTGAAGGGCCATAGATTTAATGACCTCTGCAAAGTCTCATTTCCCCTATAAAGTAGCATAGTCACAGACTCCCGGGACTCGGGTGTGAGTATCTGTAGTAGGTCATTCTGCTTCTCATTGTCTACCTGCTGGTTCCCAGAGCTTCCTCTCTCTCCCAAGTGCAGAATACATTCATCCCAACATGGAGCAGTAGGACATCGGCAGCCAGCAGTTATAGATGACACCTCGTTGAAAAAGTGGGGAAATGGCAAAGGAGACAGATTCAGCAATCCAAGCTTTTGGAAACTGAAGGCAAGCAAACCATGTTAGATATCAAGGGTTAGGAATAATCCTTCTTAAAGTCTTGGCTCTCAGCTCCACCCTTGGAGTCATTATTTCTTCTTCATGGAAGGCGCCATGCATTTAGTGCTGAATTAACAGACTTTTATTAGCCTGTTTCCTGCTGGTGGAGCTTTGGAAGCTGCAGAAGGATTCGCTCTAACAGAGAGAAGCCATGTCCACAAATCTTTTGGAGACAATCATATATCTATTTTTAGTTTCTGTTGAGTTGACTGAAGGAAAAAGATCTGAAACTTCCCATGGGGCACCGGTTTGACTGAGGCAATCTGTGAGTCACACCCTTGATCTCTTCAAAGAGCCTTTGTGGGAGTGAGTACTCAGACCTATTGCCCTCCAGGTAGGCTGAAAATCTTCCAAATCTTCACGTTCTAATTTCTTTTAGCTGAACAGTTCTTCCCTCAACTTACTTCATTCCTCTTGCATTTTATTATAAACAGCAAGAAGAAGCTAGGACCCAGCTCGAACACTTTGCTTGGTAGTCTCCTCAGCTAAATATCCATTATTCACAGGTTCTGATTTCCACATGTTCTCAGGACACCATGACAGAAAGCTTTCTGGAACTAAATAACAAAAGTCCTCCTTTGCCAAGTTTCCATGTGACATACACCTCAAGTCTTTCCGATTGCTCACCAGAAGTATCCTTGTCCTGATTTCCATGGATAGTCTATTATCAGAAATTTAGGCTTTCTGTAATGCGATTTGCAATATCTCATGATCCTCATCACTTCCTTTTGAATCCTCATTGATAAAACCTCTGTTGTCCACTTGTTTTATTTTTTTATTTTTATTTTTTTAATAATAAATTTATTTTTTATTGGTGTTCAATTTGCCAACATACTTGTTGGCAAACTAGAACTTGTTTTAGCAACAGTCATTTCAAGGCAATCTAGGCTTTTTCTATGATACTCTTCAACATTCTTGTATATCTGCCTACTGCCCAAACCCAAAGCAGCTTCCATAGGTTAGGAGTTTGTTACAGCCTACTCCTATTTGAGGTACCAAAATCTGTATTTATTTTCTATTGCTGCTATACCAAGTGTCAAAAGTTTTACCGTTTAAAACAGCATTCATTTTTATTTCACAGTTTTATAGATCAGAAGTCCAAATGTGCCATAACTCAGCTGAGTCCTCTACCTAGAGTCTCACAAGATCTAAACCAAGGTGTCTTTGTTTATTTCTAGAGGCCATGGGAGTAATTCACTTCCAGGCTCGTTCCTGTCAGAATTCATCCCTAGACAGTCGTAGGACTAAAGTCCCTGTTTTCTTTCTATCAGCCAGATGCCTCTTTCATCTCTTCAAGACCACCTGCCCTTGGCATTTTGTCTCCTCCATTTTTATTTTTATTTTATTTTTATTTTTTTCCTCCATTTTTAAAGCCAACAATATCTGGTCAGGTCCTTCTGACATGCTCTCCACTTCTCTTTCTGTCACATATCTCTAACTACAGTGGGGGAAACCTCTCTAATTATAAGTGTTATTTTGAATAGATTGGTTCCATCTAGATAATCCAGGACAGTCTCTTAGTTACACCAGTAAAGTCCATTTTTCCATGCAGTGTAGCATATTCACAGGATCCACCAATAAGCATGTGAACATTATTGGAGTGGGCTGGTGGTGCTGAGCAGAATGACTGACACAAAGACATTCCTTTACATCTTCATCGGAAGCTAGATGGGTCCTTCTGCTCAAATTGAGCAGTAGGTAAAATTCAAGTATAAAATTTCAAACACGTGGGAGGATTCAGATAACAATCTTGATTTGCAATGACAAATTAAACTGGGGTTCATCTCTAAAATATTCAGAAGAAGAAAAGCTAAATTTGGATTATTAGAGTTTTATTTGGGGGGTACCTGGATGGTTCAGTCAATTGGGCATCTGCCTTCAGCTCAGGTAATGATCCTGGGATCAAACCCCACATTGGGCTTCCTGCTCAGCCAGGAGTCTGCTTCTCTCCCTACTCGTATGCTCACATACTCTCTCTCTCTCATAAAAAAAAAAAAAAAAATTAAAAAACAAATCTTTTTAAAAAAGAGTTTTATTTTGTTTTTTATATCTGTGACTCAGGAAGCCAGTGGGATGAAGGAAGTAATTTCCTAGTCTATCACTGTTATCAAGAAATTGTTTAAGCATTGACAATGCTAGAGGACAAAATGGTCAGCACAAGCTAGTCTTCCAGTCAATGGCAGATGAAGGTTAAAAATACGAGGCCAGGAGAATGGCTTTATATTGGCCAATGCAAGTAGTAGTATTGCACTCGGAAGCACTGACACATGTGTTCTGGGACGAGGGTGGGAGGGAAAGACATGAAATGAAAAGGAAGTGTTAGGACTTGAGTGGCAAAGGTCAGTAGAAGGAGTTTCATTTCTGGCTCAGATAGTAGTAATTACTCGAGCTACAAGACCGTTCCAATGACCCCTCGAATGATGCCTTCTCTGGCAATGCTAATTACATCATCTCGCCCAGCATTAGAAGAGAAATCAGAGTAATTGGTGTGGCATGATGAATTCAAGGGACTTCCTGACCTTATTTCAATTGCAGCAAATAACCCCAGTGAGATGAAACATTTCTGCAGCACCGAGGAGTTGCTCAGTACATGAACTCAGTCTGCCAGACTGCCGTATAAAGACTTGCTAAGGAAAAACTTACTGAGAATTTATTTCCCGTGTATGTTTTTGGACGTAAATCTACCTGGCACCCTAAACCGTGGGGAGGATAGGAAATAGCCACTCAACAAGTGTTGAAATAGAGCTAAAACTGCCAATCTGCTCCTGAAGTATGTGAGAGAAACCATCTGGTTGTGTCTTCAAAGAGTGTTTTCTCAAGAGTAATTTAGGTGAGAACCGCTAAGCAAGGTGGAAAGGATCTGTCACCTGTTCTGCGAACAAGATGACATGTTCATCAGATAATAGGCACATGCCTCTGCAGATACAAAATCGGGCACATCAGGAAATATAAAATTGGTATTGGGCAGGGGGGAGAGAGAATACAGATGGGTTTTAATTTTTTTAACTCAAAATGAATAGCTAATGAGTGAAGAGATGAAGTTGAAATCCAAAAATTGTCAATTAAACAGCTGTTGCCTCAAACACCTCTCTATCATAGAAAATTTCACCATTTCAATAAAACTTTCAGGAAGATTGTTACAGAAGCACCAGTCTGTAATAAAAAGAAGCCATGGATTTGTCATGTTTATGAACCATTTTAAAGGAAATGCTTTTTGTGTGTAAGTAACATCATGAAAACTACAGGATAACGTATAAGTTATTTAATGGAAAAACCTCAAGACTAAACTACTTGACCTTTGACATACACATTTACTTGTTTAGTTGTTCCATTTGGGGGATTATGTTACTCTTCTTCTAAGAAATGCTTGTTGGTTCCCACTCACCTGTAATACAAACTTCAAAGTCCTGGCCTTTGTTATATGGCCCCAGTCCTGTGCTCACCTGTACTTTCTGACACACCCTGCCAACTAGCTGCATGGAAAAGCCAAATTTCCACAAACAAAACATTTTTCCGCCTTTGAATGTGCTCTATTCCGTCTGGAGTGTCCTTCTCAGGCCACTCGGTTTAAAAGCCACGTTAAATATTAACGCTCCACCCTCAAGACTTCTTCAATAATTTCAAACTGAATTAATCATTTCTATTTGTCTGCCCTCTTATATATTTTCTATTACCTCTCTTCTGGATTTAATGCATATTTTGAATGAAACACAAAGCAAATGGGAATGATTAGTCATTGGGGTTAAATAACTATGGTTCAAATACTGGCATCATCATGTATTGGCTTTATGACCTGGAAACATCTTTTTTTTTTATAGTAAACTTAAAAAAGTCAATGCTTATATTATAGGAACATGAAGAATATTAAATGGACACATACATAGAAGCCGCTGTGCTTAGCTGTTAGTACACATTCAGTACATGTGCCTCTTTTCAAACTTAAAGCACTATGAATACGTAACATATAATTCTAATCTCACTTGCCTGTGACTACAAAATAAACTTACTTTTTTTTTTAAGCCCAAGTTTTTATGGCATAAGCTCCCACTACTCTATTTCTTATTTTCCTATTTCTACTACCCTAAATCCCACTCCATGCCTTATTCTGTTATTTCTGCTTGTTCTTAAGAGGGAAATGAATGAAAGAATCAAGCATTTATTTTACAAAGGTAGTAGGTGTTTTAGATACATAATCTGTGTGTATTTGAAAATGAGTGTTCTGGAGACCAAGGGAGAGTAGAGCTCCAGGAGCACAAGAAAGACTGTTATGTTTGCTATTTCTCTTAAAAGGATAGCCGGGTACTTGTGTATCGGAATTGGTCACAGCTAAAACATTTCTAAGTAATCACTTGGGAATCTCCAGGAATCACACTTTTCTTCCATTCATGTTGGCTTCATGCATTGAAAAGATGCAGAGGGAATATTTTTTCCTAGGTATACAAAAGATTTTTTAGACAATCTGGCAACTTAATGGAGAGAATAAGATATTTTATAAAATACAGATCAAGAGACGCTCTTGTATTTCTGTGCTATAAATTTATATTTCTTTCTTTTTACTACTCTCCTTATGTGAACAAGTCAAACAAAATTCAACAAGAAATCTCAATATCTAAAAAGTAGTTTTTGAATTACGTTATCACGAGAGAGAGAGAGAGAGAGAGAGAGGGGGGATTTAGAAGGCGAAGTAAAATATAATAGTGAAAATTTTACTTTAACAAATGCCTACCTATTTATTCCTACCTAACCTTTTCATTTTTAAGGGACTGCAGTCATAAACAAAATATAATTAAATCATTCATTATCTTTCATTTTACCAATTTCCTACTCTCTTTTATTTCAAACTGACTCTGATTACAATTTACTGACATTTAACATATTGCTTAGCTAACAGGTTTTTTTTTTAAAATTTGTTTTATAATGTTGGTCAGTCTGAGAATATCTTTCAGCATAATTATATTCCTTTGTTCTCATATTTTATTTTCTTTGACTCATAACTGTGAAAGAGAAGTTGTCATTTATTGTATCACAGCACAGATTTTGCATAATTTTTCTGCTTTCCTACATCTCAGTAGAACTGACTTTTCTAAATAAAAAGTATTTATCTCAGTTACCAAACAGTCCCACCACCATTGCAAATAGTACCTTACTACCTCTTGTGAAATTTAATTGTATATTTTTATTTATTCTATAGTTCTTCCTTGATATCTAGCCTTCTATTTAAAGTCTTCTTTTCCTCCTATTTCAATGACATCAACCACCAAGGAGAATTGAAATTAGTGCTTTCCTGGGGTGAGGTACAGATTGTCAAGCTTCAACTTTTGGTCTCCAGCCATCATTGACATCATGACATCATTTACATCGTTGTCCATGAGACAGTAACCTAGAAGCTGTGGGGATTTATAAAACAAACAAACAAAAAATTAAACAAACTAAACAGTAATCTCTATCACTATCTCAGAGAACCTACAACACGGGAAGAACAAGGGGATAAAAAGCAACTTCGAAAAAAGATACTTAGCTGTTCTAATAGAGTAAATAGAGATGATGGGGGTGGGGGAGAAGGGAAGCATAGAAATCTTTCCTAAATAAAGATGATAGAAAAAGGCTGCATCTATTCTACTTCAGATAGTGACTTAGTGTAAGGGAAAAGAATGTATATCAGGTAAATAGGCAAAGAAGAGAGGTATTCATGGAAACTCAAAGGTGGTAGAGTGAATATTAATTTTCAAGAAATGTAGGAAGAAGAGATCAATGGAAAACTTACAGACAGCTAGCCAGACTCATGAGTGAGCATGGCTGAGATTAGAGAAACTGACCACCTGAGTCATTGCTGACCCCACAAGAGTGAGTTAACTAAATAGTACTCCTTTACGTCTCTAATTCAGGTGAGAATTTAATTCAATATAAAATGATGCTACATCAATTGAAAAATGTAAAATTCCAAGTGCTTAATTTGTTTTTTTTCTAAAGATTTTATTTATTCATGAGAGACAGAGAGAGAGAGAGAGAGAGAGAGAGAGAGGCAGAGACATAGGCAGAGGGAGAAGCAGGCCCCCTGCAGGGAGCCGGATGTGGGACTCCATCCCGGGTCTCCAGGATCATGCCCTGAGCCAAAGGCAGGTACTCAACCACTGAGCCAACTAGGCATCCCCCCAAGTGTTTAATTTGAACAAATATTTTATTATATAGCTGCTTTAGACAGTGGAATCACGGTAATAAAACAAGTGTAAGGCCTTGTCATGTGGTGCTCATATTCTGGAAGGAGTGATGCACAGTAAACAAAGTAATACTTGTAATGTCCGATGTAGGTAAGTGCTACAACAAAACGAGGAAAAATCACTGGGAATTACTGTGGAGAGATGGAAGGAGATGTGGTTTTAGTTAATGTAGTATTTTAACGTTGAGTAACTTCCTGTATATATATATATATATATATATATATATATATATATATATTATAGATAGACAGATGATAGATAGATAGATAGATAGATGATAGATAGATAGACAGATGATAGATAGATAGATAGATAGATAGATAGATAGATGATAGATAGATAGATAGACAGATAATAGATAGATAGATGATAGAAAGAGAGAGAGAGACAGAGGTGAGATGGATCCCCCACCCAAAACGTAGTTCAGATGTTCAGGTTGCTGACTCTTCATATACCAAGAAAATTTAAGAGAAAGCTTATCACATATGCAAGGAACTCCTAGAGGGAGAAGAGTGGGGAGAAGGCTTGTGTTGGTTTGAAAAGGACAGAGGCAATCAGTGTGGCCTTTCAAGCTATAAGGCCGTGGGCAGAGTTGCCATGTGCAAGCTGGAGGTTTACAAGGTGTGAGAAGAGGCACACGTGGGCTTTCTTGTCAGCCTGTCTGATAGGGGGCCAAAGAGGAATGGAAGTGAATTCTTTAAAAGACATTTTTCATTTTCATGAAAAAAAAAAAAAGACTATTACTGTTGATCAGAGAGGCTGTACTGAAAATGTGACATCTGACAAATGGCTTAAAGGATATGAGGTATGGTCCAATAAAGAGTTTTCGGTGTTTGTCTCAGGTTTCTGTCACAGAGCTTCTAAAACCCCTGGAATTTCCTGACTGATAGGAGTGTCTCTGTTGCACAAATGACGTGACTTCAGGTGGGCCATCCAATAGCCTCAGCAGGGTTTCCAAAAAGACTAACTCTGTGATTAGAGAGTTGGTATTTGGGCTCCACCCATCCTCCACAAAGGGTGGAGTTCTGTCACATGACTGGATGGTTTTATTCATCTTGCCTACATGATGAACCTGCCCCCGAAATCTCTGGGCATTGAAGTTCAGAAGAGCTTCCTAGTAGGTGGGCCTGTGCCACGAAGGTGACGGAGCACCCTGAGTCCATGGGGACAGTGTATGGAAGCTCTATGTTTGGGACCCTGCCAGAGTCCCCCTACATACAGTGGGTGCTTTCCTGAGTTCTCTGAGTCACTTTCACTTATTATTGAGCCTTAATTGGGGTTGAAGAAAGCCTTGAATTTAGAGCCAGTTGATCACAAACACAGGAGGCTTGCGGATCTCTGAAGCATGGTCAGCATCTGAGGTAGGGGTGGTTTTGTGAGGGACTCAGCCCTTAACTCATGGGTTCTGATGGTGGCACTGAGTAGTTGGCATCACCTTGTGTTGCGGTATACCCAGCTGTGTACCCAGTACAACAGCTGGATGTTTGCCACATTACAAAGACACACTCTTATACAGAAGGAAGGAAAAGAGGTTCCCAAATAATGGGAACAAGAAAGCCAAAGACCATAAAGTAGGAGTGTGTGTGGTGTCTTCCAATAATAGCAGGTTCATCATTGTGGCTCAAGAGGGTTGAAGAGACTAGATGACGAGTGCATGAGATCACAGAGGTGGAAGGGAATCAGAACACAAAGGGACTTTGTGGGCTTTTGTACGAATTTTTTTTTTCTTTTACATTGAGTGATACCAGAGTCTTAACAAGAGAAAGAGCAAAACTTGACTTAAAAAAAAATAAAAGAATCACTGCTTTTGTTTGTTTCTGCTACATGGAAAGGCAGGCACGGAGAGAGCTGTTAGTAGACTATTGCAATAATAAGACAAGGGGTAAGAACTTGGCCAAAATTTAACTATTGTGATCAGAAGAGTTAAGGTTACAGATATATATATATATATATATATATATTTTTTTTTTTTTTTTACAGATATATTTTAGAGGCGCAGGGCAGGAAAAGGATTTCTGATGGACTGAATATAGAGTTTAAAGAAAAGTGGAGTCAGGGATGAAGAACTTGTCTGCACCTTTTAAATTAAAACCCTGTTGGAGCTGAGTGAGTGCTTCATCTTCTGAAAGGGCCTGGAAGATCCAGAGTATGACCTCAGGTCACCTGTGTCACCAGCCTGGGCCACACTGTCATATGAGCGTCAATTTTCTGATTTAGACTCATAAAACAAAACTCTTATTTCTACATGATTGAAACTCAACATCACAAATATATGACAGTGCCCTGTCTTAAAACTACATGTATACATATAAGATATTATCTAAACACTTCTTCCAATAACACCAATAAAAAATAAATTTATTAAAAAAATAAAAATTAAAAAAATTAAAAAATGCTTCTTCCCTCCCCAGGGGATATATTATCAAAATTTTACTTCTAGGTTATTAATTAGAAAAAATAATATCGTATTGCTATTGTACTTAGCTTCGCATTCCAGGAAAATGTCACTATGAAAACAAAGGCCTAGTTAAAAAAAAAAAAAAAAAGAAAATTCACTATGGACGTGATTGCTCACGATGGTTTGGTGATCTTAAATATACTCTGCCTATATTTAGGGAAAATTATCTTTCCTGAAACTGCACCTTCATGTTCTAGGGTAGCTCTATAAAATGTGCAAACATATTTAGGTGTTTTTAGTGAAAGCTATGAAGGCTTTTTGGATCATAGAGGACGAGTCTACCCTTCTGCTCAGTTTTTGAGCGTAACAAGCTACTTAACATCCTCAGTTCTTTTATTATTTCTGTTGTGAAATGCAAAATTTTATTTTGTAAATTATGCCAGATATTTTCTAATCCAGAGGTAATATGTAAACCATTGCTTTGATAAGTTTTTATTTGATGCTTAGTTTGCTTTTAGCAAACAAAGTGCGCTAAGCAATATTATGTCTTGTTTTTGTTTTCTGATTGGGACTCAGAATAATCAGCTGTGCTGATAAATTTTGCTGTATACACAAATTTTCTCTTACTATGCTCCTGCCTGCCTTCCTCTCACCAATACACATAACACATTCACACACACACGTGCATCTGCAATCAATAAACAGAGGAGGGATTCATTTTCAGTCAAATAATTTAATGCCCACTGGGATAGCTCCATGAAATATGTTAATTCATCATGTCTACTGTAATGGTTAAAAGAGCAAGAGCCAGCATAATATGTTCTCAACCCTATTATTTCTTGATAATTGTACTCATTTCTATTCTCCTTTAGGAATGTTGTAGTGATTATTGAGAGCATTATCAAGTGGGGATTAAAAGAATAATAATAATTACAGTAGAAAATTTACATGATTTACAACATGACAAGTTTTCACATAAAATTCTCGTTTCTGACTTTTAATCTACTCTAATGTTGTGCTAATATTACTCTTTATTAACACAATTTTGACATTTTCCTTCACCTCTGCATACAAAAATAACTGCCTCTTTCTTCTTAGAAGCCTTATAACACAGCTCTAGACCTTTTTAGCATCTTTCTTCTTGTAACATTTCTTAAATTGAATAATGGCTTTGAACTCTTCTGGAAGAAAGCCTTGTGGTAAAATGAGAGAAAAAAAAATAAAAGAAAAAATGCCAACTTTGTTTACTATTTGTGAGAAGTACAAAATTTGAGATAAAACAAACAACTAAGTCGTTTTCACAGTAATGACAATTCCAAAGGAAATTCATAAAGCTAGAAATCAGAAGATTTGGGTCTTCACAATCATTTTCTCCTTAGATATAGTATTTTTATTGCACAGGAATGTTAGAATAACATTAACTACATTAGATAATATATGAGAACCCTTTGAAAACTCTGAAGTGCTGTGTAAAAGTATTGTTTAATTATTCAAATGAAATTAAGGAATTTCTTATAATAATACAATTCTCTGATAATTCAAAAGCACGCGTCACACTCTATTTAGGCAAAGTACTTGGCAAGGTCCAAGATGAGCAAAATGGCTCAAATAAAAACTTATCAAAACAATTGTCTTCCCCACAAATTATTCACAATAAAATGGAAAGACATCACACAGAAAGTTAATATTTAAAAGAGTGGGATTAATTACATGGCATATTTATTGCCAAGTTCTAAAGAGAGAAAGAATGAGCAGCGATTAATTCAGAACAAAACACCAATGGTTTTATAGGAAAGGGTGTGACATAGATTTCTTCATTACAATGTCAAAAGTTTTAAAAGGCAAATGTAGGAGGTAATTTTTTTAAGCAACATTTAGCTACTGAGGTGAAGACGTTGACTAGTACTATGGATATGCCAAGAACTGTGAAGAATTTAGATTTTTTCATCACTTGTAAGCCAACAGGTTAGCTTGCCACGGTTGCAGAGATGCTGGCATAGGACTCTTGGCTCAGAGACAGAGTACTGCACGGCTCCGCCAACTGAATGTGCTTTGTGTTTCCATTGGTTCTTCTGACTCCTTAGGCCTCGTGGGAGACATGCAGAGTAGTCAGGTGGGTGCTGCACTTCTGGGGGTGTCGCCTCCTCAATGAGAGAGGAACTCTGAGCTTAGGGAGAACTCCCGACTTACCAGGGCCTGCTAGCCCATCCCCTGGCCTGTGCACCCACAGAGACGTGTAGTGAACTAATCTGCCCTTACTCCAAAGGGAGAGCAGTCCCTCTCATCCCAGGCCTTTTGCTCTACACACACCCTTGAAAATATAATCCAGAATAAAAGACAAAAGCTCCACAAAATGTGCAGGAATATGAGAGGCAAATGGAGAATTGTTATGCAACAACAACAACACACACACACACAATATAAACTACTTACAATAGAGACAATAAACTTACAGTGTAAACAATAAACTTGAAGGGAGGAGAGTAGTTCCAGGCATTGCTTACTTCCCATTTTTACGTTAGAGACCTATTTTTTAACCCAAAAATAGCAAGATTGAATTTGATGTTCACTCCACATGATGCCTCCTTTTTATTTAATGCCAATTTTTTAAAAAATTCAATCCTTATGACGAACAGTTTTTCCCTTATTGTACTTGGTCCCACTAATACACAAATATTGGTTGCCTAGATTTTGTCAGTCGAATTCAAGCGTGAATCCAGTGTCTGTAATATCTGTGTGTCTGCGTGAGTGTGTGCATTTACACTTTGAAAGAAGATGGGGCAATGATGAAAGGTTTGACACCAGGAAAATCAGAATGCATTCCCCTTTCTTTATAGAAAATGGAACTCGACTTCCTATAGGCGGCCTTCCATTTTGAGAAGAAAGATATAAGATATCTTTGAAGCTCAGCTTTGTTCTAGTTGTTTTCATCACAAGTCTCGCCTTTCTGTATCTATTCTCAGGATCTATCCAAGAAATCAAAGAGAGGGCCTTAGGAAAAGCATATCCAAATCACACAGATCTCACAGAATTAACAACTCTGAAGAATGCCCAAAGCTGTTTGGGAAAATTTTGAAGACACTAACTGGAAAAAATTCCCTGTATTTGAGAAAAAAAAAAAAAAAAAAAAAAAAACTAATGTCATGCACATAAAGGGATGGAATTAGCTATCCACAGATGGTATCATAGCTCAATAATATTAGAGATCTAGCCTCATTCTATCGCCTCCACTTCCTTAATAGATGTACACCTTTGTCCTCATGCTTACCACCTCAAGGCTTCAAGTCTCTTGCTGCCATAACACTTAGTGTATCATTTATTATAAGAGAAAAATTATGGGAAGTATATATCAGGAGATAATGGAATTTTCTCAGGCACCTCCAGCCTCTATCTCATTGGCCAGAATAGTGGGGTCATGACATCACTCTTGGCAAAGGGATCTTGGCTGGTGTATTTCTGCCAAATACAACGGAGATTTTCCTGGTAAGCCAAAGGGGGAAACACGTATTATGTAGTCAACCAGCAGTGTCTGCCACAAACACATTTCCAAGACCCAGGATGGGGATTTCTCCTAAAAAAGCTAAAGGAATAAATCAATGTCTACAACCTGAGAATGTAGGTCAGACTGAGACCAAGGTGGAAACTCTTGTTTTGTTTAGGCTAGAAGGAACCACGTGGATTTTCTTACGTTCCTGCTCGCTACTATTTGCACCCACATTCCCTGTTGTTCTGCCCCACACCTTAATGAACTATTTATGTTCATCTTTAGCAAATTTCTCCACCTTTTCACCAGATACTGTCTCCTCTTATTTTTCAACCATTTTGCTCTAGCAATTCTTCTTTCCAGCCAGATACTCTCTCCTGTTTCTAACAACATGAAAATATCATTTTATTTCTTCCATTAAAAACAAGCAAACACATACTTTTCTTTGAGCCCAATTTCCTGACGGGTACTGCCCCAATTCCTTTATGGCTCGAATGGTCTATCCTCACTGATTCTAATGACGTTTTCCTATTTTTTTTCTTAAATTTGCTTTTACCAAGTGTTCATGCTATAGGCCCAACAGAAGTCTTCTTATCAATAATATATCCAGTGATTTTCAAGTTGCTAAATCCAGTGAACAACTGCTAGTTTAGTATTGATTTATCATCTGGATTTGATAACATTTGATTATCCTCTCATTTTTGATGGCCTTTTTTTTTTTTTTTTTTTTTTTTTTTTGATGGACATTCCTTGCTTGGACATTAGTACACAACACTTCTGCTTCCCCCTCACCTCATCAGCCACTCCATCTCATCTCTTTTGCTTTTTTTTTTTTTTTAACTCTTCTCCCTGTATTTCATAGTAGGGGAGTTGTATATATCAAATTCACGGGAAGAAAATCCTTGATTGAGTAGTCATCTGAGTAATATTCAGAATGCTCTAGAAGAGATTCTAGTCTGTAAAGAGATCCCTCACATCTCCCATGACAATGAATTAACATTTTTTTGTTGTTTTTATACAAGTATCTAACCCTTTTTCCCCCCAATTATTTTCCAGGCCTGACCTCTTCCTACTTTCCCCCAAACTCTAATATTAAATATGAGGACAGTCTAGCATAGCTCCATGTGGGTTAATAGGAGTCCAACCTGGAATTGTTTGGGTACTTCATGCAGTGGCTATGAAGACCGCATTGGTGGTAAATAGAATCATTGGTTTATGGATCAACACTAATGCACAACTTTAATATCTATCCCTTACTGTGTGCCCATTATATTTGAAAGGATAGCTTCAGGTGTTTGATACCTATTTCAGTTTCCAGCTTGTTCTAGAACTGAACTGTGAACCTCAGCTTGGAGAGCTGGGTCATCTGTACACAAATATTTGATTTCCACCACCAGTTTCTTTCACTGTGGGAAGATTCCAATTGTGACACTCACTACATTAAGGATAATGGATCACCAAGAAAGAGCTACAGTGTTCTCACCTGTAAGCCTTTAGAATATAACATGGATACTGATTTTAAGGAGAATTATCATGATTTTGTATGTTCCCTTGAATGCAGGCATTTGAACAACTATTCCAATGGGCCCACACTTCTCTTTCTTTAAGATTTATTTTGCCCTATTTGACTGGAAATAATTTTTCCTGCCCATCTGAAATCTAATGATCAGGGCCAAACAGAACTTTCCCTTATTTTCTACCATAAGGTCTCATACATACATAATGAATAAATATTGTGTTGTTCTTGCTTCTAAAACTCTAAAGCAAAAATATATTATTTTTAAAAATATCCTCTTAAAAAGAAACATACGAGGCAAAATTATAAACACCTGTCATTCAGAAATCCTCCAAATTATGCCAAAACTCATTTTTCCTACCCTAGCTAGATTCATCCTTCTCCTATTCCCATTTCTATTATGTCTGACTTCAATTTGGGGACTCATATGGTTTTATGGAGGTTAACTCCTCTTCTGGCTTCAGTGATGGTAATAAATGACCTCAGCAACGCCAGTGTTATGGGATGAATTTTACTGCCCTTACCCTCAAAGGTATATGTTAAAGTCTTAACTCTGAGTACCTCAGAATGTGACTATATTTGGAAATGGAGCATCTAAAGAGGTAATTAAGTTAAAATGACATCATATGGATGGGCTCTAACCCAATATGACTTATCCTTGTAAGAAAAGAATATTAGGACAGAGGCTCACAGAGAAAAACCACTTTAAGATATGGAGAGATTGCTATCTATAGGCCAAGGAAAGGAATTCTAGAAGAAACCAACCTGGTTGACACCTTGACCTCAGACTTCTAGGCTACAGAAATGTCATAGAATATACTTCTGTTGCTTAAATAGCCCAGTTGGTGATATTTTATTAGTGTGGTTCCCAGGAAACTAACATAGCCAGGCATTTCTTTCTAACTGAGAAGAGTGAGGAGGGACACAGTTCTAAGTGTCGCTGAATTCATTCATCTTTGTGTTACATGAGAAGATTCTCTTAGGAAGAAACCAGCCTCATGAGGGCAGAATGTTGAGTCATACAAAGTTACTAATATTTGACCATTTTTTATCCTAAAACAGGACAAGTTTTTGTTGATCAACCTAATGTATTGCTTCATCCAGAACCTCTGTTACAAACTAGTTAAACTGCCTTCACTGACGAGACAGGCACATGAAATTCTATGTCTTTGAGAATTTTTAACTTGTTAAACTAATTGCTGCTAAAGCGTAAATGTGATTATAAGCTAAAGTGGAAAATATTAATTACTCAACAAATATATGGACACCAGTGGAGTCTTTAATGAAAGATTTCAAAGGGAATTCTGAGTTGGGATATACAGTATAAGGAAAATTATGGGCAAATGCACAGGTAAATTTATTTATTCTTGATGTAAACTTCAATCATTTCCCTTGTATCAAATTACTCTTTGCCTTTATTTCATTCATTAAACAAATATTTAGTAAGCCTTTCCCATATATCAAGCACCATGAAACACAAGTATGGGGAAGTAAACAAAATCAACAAAATCTCTGGCCAAAGCTATTTATTTTTTTTATTTACAGGGATGACACATTAAGCAAACAATTACATACCTATGTACATAAATATGTATATGAATGTTTTGTGATAATTAATCCTTTTTCACTTGAAAAACCTCTGCTTAACCTAACTGTGTGATTCAACAATCTTAATATGGGCATAGCACTCAGGCAGGGTAGTCAGAGACCTCATGCCTTTGTCTATAATTGTCATTCCTGGCTGGACATGTGATCCAAACTAAGGCAACAGCATATCCTCTTTGCTGGAGGGTAATGGGAAGTCTTTGCTGGACCTAATAATGGAAAGTATTCCCCCTTTTTAATACCTTCAGCTGTAATGAGGATAAATGCCTCGAGCCACCAGGAGCTACTTTATACACTACAGAGGGAAATCTTAACAAAGTCAATGCAAAAGAAAGCAGCAGAGGTAGATAGTACAGATAGTTTATTTTTCTTTGGTTTCTACTCTAATTATGACTGAAACAAGTTTATCCCTGGAACATTCAGCTATGTAACACTGTAGATTTCTTACTTTTTCTTTTTTTAATAATTTATTTATTTGTTCATGAGAGACACAGAGCGAGAGAGAGAGGCAGAGGGGGAAGCAGGCTCCATGCAGGGAGCCTGATGCAGGACTTGATCCCGGGTCTCCAGAATCACGCTCTGGGCTGAAGACCACACTAAACCTCTGAGCCACCCTGGCTGCCCTCACCTTTTCTAAATAGATATATTTACATTCAAGTTACTTGGACCAGAACTATTATTAACCAAAACACCTCTTTATTCACTTAGGCATCTGTACAACTTTCTTCAAAATGCCTATGAAATCTTTATATTTGATTTTTTTTCTCCTATATTATCTTAGTTTTTATTCACTTAAATTCAATTGATTGATATATATATTGTATTATTAATTGCAGAGGTAGAGGTCAGTGATTCATCAGTCTAATATAACATCCAGTGCTCATTACATCATGTGCCCTCCTTAATGGCCACCTATCCCTGCACCCTCCTCCCTTCCAGCAACCATCAGTTTGTTTCCTATGATGAAGAGACTCATGGTTTTTCTCCCTCTCTTATATTTTTTGTTTTATTTTCCCCTCTCTTCCCCTATGATCCTCTCTTTTAGTTCCTACATTGACATATGAGTGAGATTATGATCATTGTCTTTCTCTGACTGACTTATTTCTGTTAGTATAATATCCTCTAGCTCCATCTATCTCAATACAAATGGCAAAATTTCATGTTTTTGATGACTGAGTAATATTCCATTGTGTATATACACCACATCTTTTTTATCCATTCATCTGTTGATAGACATGGGGGCTCTTCCCATAGTTTGACTATGGTGGACATTGCTGCTATGAACATTGGGGTGCAGGTGCCCCTTCAGATCACTACATCTGTATTTTGGGGATAAATAGCTAGTAGTACAATTGATGGGTCATAGGATAGCTCATTTTCAACTTCTTGAAGGACCACCATACTGTTTTCCAGAGTGGCTACATCAGCTTGCATTCCTACCAACAGTATAAGTGGGTTCCCCTTTCTCTGCATTCTTGCCAACATCTGTCATTTACTCACTTGTTAAATTTAGTCATTCTGACCTGTGTCAGGTGGTATCAAATTGTGGTTTTGATTTGCATTTCCGTGATGATGACATTTTGGTGTCTATTGGCCATTTGTATGTCTTCTTTGGAGAAATGTCTGTTCATCCCTTCTGCCCATTTCTTGATTGGATTATTTTTTCTTTGGGTGTTGAGTTTAATCAGTTCTTTAAAGGTTTTGAATACTAGCCCTTCATCTGATAAGACACTTGAAAACATCTTCTCCCATTCTGTGAGGTGCCTTTTGGTTTTGTCTACTCTTTCCTTTGCTGTGCAAAAGCTTTTTATCTTGATGAAGTCCCAATAGTTCATTTTTTGCTTTGTTTCCCTTGCTGTTGGACATGTGTCTAGCAAGAAGTTGCTGCAGCCGAGGTCATTTGAAGTTGCTGCCTCTTTTCTCCTCTAGGGTTTTGATGGATTCCCATCTCACATCTAGCTCTCTAATCTCTTGGAGTCTATTTTTGTGTCTGGAGTAAGAAAATGATCAGATTTATTCTTCTGCATGTGGCTGTCCAATTTTCCCAACACCCATTTATTGAGGAGACTGTCCTTTTTCCAATGGATATTCCTTCCCACTTCATCAAATATTAGTTGACCAAAGAGTTGAGGGTCCATTTCTGGATTCTCCGTTCTGTTCCATTGACCTATGTGTCTGTTTTTGTGCCAGGACCACAGTGTCTTGATGACCACAGCTTTGTAGTACAGCTTGACATTCAGACTTGTGATGCCATCAGCTTTGGTTTTCTTTTGCAACATGTGTTTGGCTATTTGGGGTCTTTTCTGGTTCCATACAAATTTTAGGATTATTTATTCCATCTCTGTGAAAAAAATTCATGGTATTTTGATAGAGATTGCATTGAACGTGTAGATTGCTCTAGGTAGCATCGACATTTTAACAATATTTGTTCTTCCAATCCGTGAGAATGGAGCATTTTCCCATTTCTTTGTGTCTTTCTCCATTTCTTTCATGAGTGTTCTATAGTTTTCAGAGTATAGATCCCTTGCCTCTTTGGTTATGTTTATTCCTAGGTATCTTATGCTTTCTGGTGCAACTGTACATGGGATCAATTCTTTAATTTCTCTTTCTTCTGTCTCATTGTTAGAGTATAGAAATGCAACCAATTTCTGTGCATTGATTCTATATCCTACAATTCTGCTGAATTCCTGTATGAGGTCTAGCAATTTTGGGGTGGAGCGTTATGGGTTTTCCACATAGAGCATCATGTCATCCATGAAGAATGAGAGTTTGACTTCTTTGCCTATTCAGATGCATTTTACTTCTTTTTGTTGTCTGGTTACTGAGGCTAGGACTTCCAGTACTATGCTGAGCAACAGTAGTGAGAGTGGACATCCCTGTCATGTTACTGACCTGAGGGGAAAAACTTTCAGTTTTTCCTCATTGAGATGATATTCGCTGTGGGTTTTTCACATATGGCTTTTATGAGATTGAGGTAAGTTTCCTCTATCCCTACACTGTGAAGAGTTTTAATCAAGAAAGGATGTTGTACTTTGCCAAATGCTTTTTTGCATCTATTGAGAGAACCATGCGGTTCTTGTCTTTTATTAATGTAGTGTATTATGCTGATTGATCTTTGGATCCTAAACCACCCTAAAAGCCCAGGAATAAATCCCACTTTGTCATGGTGAATAATCCTTTTAATGTACTGTTGGATCCTATTGGATAGTATCATAGTGAGAATTTTGGCATCCATGTTAATCAGGGATATTGGTCTGTAATTGTCCTTTTGGGTGGGGTCTTTGGTTTTGAGATCAAGGTAATTCTGGCTTCATAGAGAGAGTTTGGAAGTTTTTCTTTCATTTCTATTTTTAAAACAGCTTCAGAAGAATAGGTATTAATTCTTCTTTAAATGTTGATAGAATTCCCCTAGAAAGTCATCTGGCCCTGGACTCTTGTTTTTTGGGAGACTTTTAATTACTGCTTCAATTTCCTTGCTGCTTATGGGTCTATTCATGTTTTCTATTTCTTCCTGTTTCAGTTTTGGTCATTTATAAGTCTTTAGGAATGCATCCATTTGTTTCCAAATTGCCTAATCTGTTGACATATAGTTGTTCATAATATGTTCTTAGAATTTTTTTTCTGTGTGAGTTGTGACTTCTCTTTCTATCGTGAATTTATTTGGGTCCTTTCTCTTTTATTGTTCACAAGTCAGGAGTTTATTGATCTTATTAGTTCTTAGAATCAGCTCCTAGTTTAGTTGGTCTATTATGCTGTTCTTTTGGTTTCTATCTCATTGATTTCTGTTCTAATCTTTATTAATTCTCTCTCTTGCTGGGTTTAGGCTTTGCTTGCTGTTCTTTCTCCAGCTCCTTTAGGTGTATGGTTAGCTTGTGTATTTGAGATCTTTCTTGTTTCTTGAGAAAAGCTTGTATTGCCAAATGCTTCCCTCTTAGGACTGCCTTTGCTATATCCCAAAGGTTTTGAATAGTTGTGTTTTCATTTTCTTTTGTATCCATGAATTTCTTGAATTCTTCTTTAATTTCTTGGTTGACCCTTTCATTATTTAGTGCTACACTCTTTAGCCTTCAAGTATTTGAGTTCTTTCCAAATTTCCTCTTGTGATTCTCTGCATCTAATGAGAGGATCATATGGTTCTTGGTTTTTCTCTTGCTGTTATGATGAATCACATTGATTGTTTTACGAGTGTTGAACCATCCTTGTGACCTGGGAATAAATCCTACTTGGTCATGGTGAATAATTTTCTTAATGTACTATTGGATCCTATTGGCTAGTATCTTGTTGACAATTTTTGCATCCTTCCTCTTGTGATTGAGTCCAGTCTCAAAGCATGTGGTCTGAAGGGAATGATCCTGATCTTTTGATACCAGTTGAGACATGATTTGAGACCCAGTATGTGATCTATCCTGGAGAATGTTCCATGTGCACTTGAGAAGAATGTGTATTCAGTTGCTTTAAGATGGAATGGTCTGAATATATCTGTGAAGTCCATCTGGTCCAATGTGTCATTCAAAGTCCTTATTTCCTTATTGTTCTTCTGTTACTTGATCTGTTCATTGCAGTGAGTAGGATGTTAAAGTCCCCTGCTATTTTTCTATTTTTATTAATGTGTTTCTTTAATTTTGTGATTAATTGGTTTATGTAATTAGTGGATCCCGTGTTAGGGGCATAAATATCTATAATTGTTAGATTTTCTTGTTGGATAGACTCTTTAATTATGATATACTGTCCTTCCTCATCTCTCTCTCTCTCTCTCTCTTTTTTTCTTCCTCATCCCTTATTACAGTCTTTGGTTTAAAATCTAACTGATCTAATATAAGGATTGCAGACCCAGCTTCCTTATGATGTCCATTAGCATGATAAATGATTTTCCACCCCATCACTTTCAATCTGGAGGTGTCTTTGGATCTAAAATGAGTTTCTTCAGGCAGCATATTAATGGGTCTTGCTTTTTTTAATGCAATCTGATACTCTGTGTCTTTCAATTGGGGCATAAAGCCCATTTACATTCAGAGTAACTATTGAAAAATATGAGTTTAGTGCCATCATATTATCTGTAAAGTCATTGTTTCTGTATATTGTCTCTGTTCCTTTCTGGCCTGTGTTACTTCTGGATTTTCTCTTTGCTTAAAGGATCCCCTTTAATGTTTCATGCAGGGCTGCTTTAGTGATCACAATTCTTTTAGTTTGTTTGTCCTGGAAGTTTTGATCTCTTCTATTTTGAATGACAGCCTTGCTGGATAAAGTATTCTTGGCTGCATGTTTTTCTCATTTAGCACCTTGACTATATCCTGCAAGTCCTTTCTGGACTGCCAGGTCTTTATGGATAGGTCTGCTGCCAGTATATCTCCACCCTTGTAGGTTATGGACCTCTGGTCCTGAGCTGTTTTCTGGATTTTTCTCTTTGTCTCTGAAATTTGCAAGTTTCCCTATTATATGTTGAGATGTTGACCTATTTTTATTGATTTTGAGAGACGTTTCTCTGTGCCTCCTGGACTTGAATGCCTATTTCCTTCCCCTGATAAGGGGATTTCTTTGCTGTAATTTGCTCCAATATAACTTCTGCCCCCTTCTTTCTTTCCTCTTATTCTGGGATCCCAACTATTCTAATGTTGTTTCCCTTGGTGGTATCACTTATCTTTCAAAACCTCCCCTCATGATTCAGTAGTTGTTTCTCTTTTTCTCAGTTTCTTTATTCTACATCATTTTGTCTTCTGTATCACTAGTTGTATCTTCTGTCTCATTTATTCTAGCAGTTAAAGACTCTTTTTTTATTGCATTTCATTAATAGCCTTTTTTGTTTTGACTTGATTAGATTTTAGTTCTCTTATTTCTCCAGAAAAGGGATACTTTTTCAGGTCCAGCTAGTAACTTTAAAATCACTATTCTGAACTCTAGTTCTAACATTTTACTTATATCCATACTGATTAGGTCCCTGGCAATCAGTATTGCCTCTTTTTTTTGTTTGTTTGTTTTTTTTTTTTTTTAGGTCAGGTTTTCTGTATTGTCATTCTTGCAGAAATGGTCACTTTTCTATTCGTAGAATTGCAGCTATTCTTTTCTATTTCTGGTTGAGTTTCCAGGTGTTCAGAATGATTTGATTGCTATCTAGGTGAATTCGTGGGACCAGATGAAACTAAGGTCTCCTACTTCTCCACCATCTTGAACCATCTATCTAAAATCTTTATATTTTAAAACCATCCTGCATTTAGGTCTGTTTTTGAGTGTCTCAAATTGCATTGAACTTATCTATTTCTTTTCCAATTTTATACCCCATTGGCCCTTAAGATCCTTAAAGAGTATAAGCTCATTTATCTTACTATACCTATTACATAGTACATACTAATGTTTATTAAAGGAATGAATAATTACTCAGAACATAAAATATATGATTACTGACATGCTAATTGGGTTAACATACCATAAAGTGAAGCATTTAAATTGAAATTTAATAAGGAGATAAAAAGAAACTTAACCATTGTAGAATTACAAAAGGCAAGAAGTTTTTATTCTATAATAAGTCTTCAAATGTGTATGCTTTTGTCACAGTTCACAAATTCATCTCATAAATATTTTTTTTCCCATTTTATCCTCACAACAACCCTGTGAAATAAGCAAAGCCAATACCTTCATTTTGTGGAACTAGAAACTGAGGCTTCAAGAGATTAGGTGATTTATTCAAAGAAATATCTATAGTAAGTATCAGATCCGGGATTAGAAACGAGATATATCATGTATTTATAAGATCTCTTCAATATCTAAAGTAACTTGGTGATTTTGATCTCTTCTTGTGTAGTGTGTACTACCAATGGCAGCTTGTGATGAATAATAATTTCTCCAAAAAAAGATGGGTAGCAGGGTCTTCTCAGCTGAGGTATTTCAGAGACTAACCTATAACTGATATGTAAATAGTAAATGCCCCTCCTATTTGTGTTATTTAGCCATAGTTCCCAACTTGGAGGGATTATAAGATTTCTATTAAAAATACCACAAATTTTCACAAAGTTTAGAAAGTAGACATATTATTTAGAAGGCATTAGAATGTGCAGCAATGGAAATTAGGTAATGGAGAGGATCTGAGAGAGAGAGAGAGAACACATATGAAAATAAAGAGTGAGGCATTATGTATTAAATCAGCAACAGGGCTGAGGGGAAGTCAACACTTTCTAAAAATACAAATATGGACTTTATACTTGACACCTCCAAGTCCAGATGCTAAGTTTCTTATGAGTCCATGAAAAGAAACCAACGTGTAGCAACATTAAAAGAACCCCTGTGGCTCATGCTCCATGTCAATCTTTATACTCTTTACCTCCTTCTAAGCAGATGGAAAACAGAAAGGGCAGTGGCGGTCACAATTAGATCCTCAGTGCCATGAAGATGTCCTAGAGAGTGCCAGGATCCATAGTCACATGGAGAATCACATGGGGAGAACTAGGAATCCAGAGGCAGAAAATGAAGCATGAAGTGGGCAGCAAAAGGAAGACCAGCAGTCCCTGAGTGTATGGGAAACCAGTGTAGATTAGTGCCTTTATTGAGATACTGGATTTATTTCCTAAGTAAGAGCCAAAATAGCAACGTTTTTGAACAAAGTACAAGTTTCCCCCACTATCAGAAAGTACAGGGTTCCTATGCAAACTTTCCTAAGCCAATAAAGTGTAAAGCAAATAAACAATTACCATTAATTTATATGGAAGCATTTTTAACCCCAAACATAAGCTTTCTTAATCTTTTCTGATACTTTAGGATGCATTTTGCTAACAGATACACAAAATCAATCAATACAAAATGCAGATGTTCAAAGACAGAGTTCAAAGCTATGGCAGATCAATGTTGAGTGTAGGTCCTAGAGGAAGACCACTTGGCAGCACCCCTCTCACTGCTTGGGTGCAGGGTGCTTCTAGAACAGTTTGCTATAAAACAAATACTGAATGCTCTTTCTGCTTCTTACCTTTTTTGTTTTTTTTTTTTTTTGTATAAAAGTAAAATTCTTTGGATTTTTGGGGTTATCAAAAACAGATACTAGTGTAGGTCTTGCATAAAAGCAAAGTGGTGACACTCAAACTTTCAAAAAGCAGGGAATACCTGTAACTCTTTATTTCCTATCTATGTAATGACGTAAACAACCTAGGGCTTGGATGGTGATTCCACAGCATAATTAAACAAAAAATCTATAATTCTTCTCTCCTTAAAAGATAGCCCTGCATGCCTGATCCAGATGGCTCTTTAGTTCTTCCACAATTTAACTAGGTTCATGGGGCAAAGAGGAGAAAGGATAGGGAAAGGTATCAAGTATGCTTTGAAATTTGCATATATCATTTAGACTCACTTCCCATTAGCCAGAACATAGTTACATGGCCATACGTAGTTTAGAAGGAAGCTAGGGAATACAGTTTTTATGGACAGCCATATGGTTCTGCTAATCATTGAAGATTTTATTACACTGAGAGTGAAGGGAAACAGTTACTTGGGGACTTACCAGCAGTCTCTGCCACAGTGCTGTCTTGTAGGTGGCTCAAGAAGAAGGCTGGCAGGAGCAGATTGTTGCAGGTGACATCAAAGGGGGCAGAGAGAAACCAAGAGAAGACAAAGGCTAAGAGGGAGAGCAAAAGTAGTAGCTGGAACGGAAGTCTGGAAAAGGTTAGGTTGGATATGCAAGATGTGAGAAGCAACCTTGCCCCGAGAAGGAAACCAGAAAGACATTATAAGAAAATGTCTATTTGACAGATGGGAACTAATAGCCGTTGGTCACGGATACTTGAACTTTTAAAGTAGCATGTAGGTTCCATAAGACAACAAGGCCAAAGGGTCATTTAGGTATATGTGTATTAGAATTATAACCACATTTATAAATATCACTTTATATGTAAGTGATATTTATATATGTAAACATAGTCACTTTACAATTATAAATTTATATTTTTGAATGGTCTTATTGGTAATATGTGATGAGTAGATACCATAATATATTTATATCTTTTTAATTTTAATTATTTTATTTTAATTTTTATATTAAATAGCTTAATTTTTATATTTTATTTTTATATCTGTATAAAAATTAAAATATTGATATATTTTATTTGTTTTAATTTCTATTTTATTTTAATATTTATACTAACATTTGAATATATTGAAATATCAATATATTACTATATGCAAAATATAGTAATCCCAGGACAAACAGGCTTAGGAAAGAAGGAAAGAAAGGATTAGTCTAAGATACCTAAAAGTAAATGAATCTCAGCATAAATAAAATTGATTCAAGGCAAAGCTTGAAGAAGGATTTTGTGGTAGGTTTTTAAATTGGCCCCTCTAAGAAATAGTAATCGAAATAAAACTCAGGAGTATGAAATTTCTAGGAAGATCCAGTCATTGACCAACATCTCAGATGTATCCAGTAAAGAAGCTTTGTTTCTTGACCTTTGGGTTATATCTGGATCTCAGCTAGAAAAAGGTTCATTATTTTCTCAATTTTCAGAAGTCAGAAACCATGTAAGAAAACCACCACCACAGCTAGATTCAGATGTCAAAGAGAATAAAACAAGGCAAAAGAATATGTGAAGTTCAACAAACTGGACTTTGTGTCTATACTGTGCCATTCCTATCTAAAAATTCTTATACCGGCAAGATTTGTCACACTGTAACCAAAAATACTTCTATTTGTTAAATGCGTGATGCATTAACTCTCACAAAGAGATGTAGAGGGAAAGATAGGACAAGTCTCCAGTTAAAAATCAAATGAGGAGAATCTGCTCGATACCCTTGAATTCATACATCTATCAATGGGCATTATTAGCTCATGGAGAATTGCAAAACGGTTTCCCAGCGTTTTGACATCAGATCAGTCTTATTCCAACAGCAAGAGGATATTGAAAACTCTCTACTATTAGGTGTTTTCTATACAACATAGTGGACAAGAAAGCATGTCGTGGAATCTTCACTTCTGGATCTGAAATACACTACCTAACCATCGTATGATTTGAGACAAGTTACTTAAATGCTTTAGAGTCTTTTTTTTTTTTTTTTTCATTTTCTAACCAGATTTCAAAAGTAAAATTCTTTCCCAGAGCTGTTGAGAAGATTTAATGGGATGACAGATTAAGGAAGCACTTGCTGGCTGTGATACAAGCAATGAGTAGGTGCTCACAGTACGAGGGTTCTCACAGAGGGCCTGTGGAGCTCTGTGTGCCGGACAGAATGGGACTCTGCAGCAAGTCGAATCTGGAACGGAGGACTTCTGCATTCTCATAGGCGCTAAGCAGGTCATGCCACCTGTATACAAGGTCCTTTCTCCAGACCTTGTCATAGCTACTTCTACTCTGATTTGGGAACAAGTCCGAAAAGGTGAAGGTGGCAGTTTCAAGTTTTGTCCCAATGTCCTGCTAGTACTCCCATCCTCTACTCCATGACATTATGAGGTACTAGATGATATTTGCAAGTTGAAATTACTATTTTAAAGCTAGTAGACTTCAGATTCAATGATTACTATCCTGCTTTTTCACTTGAATATTTTCGATTTGATTTGGTTTTTTTTTTTTTTTTTTTTTTTTTTTAGGGGAAATTTACTTTTGTAAAAGATTTATTTCTAAAAATAAACCATGCATTAATTTCCTGAGACTCCTATACTAAATCTTCATAAATTGGTCACAGAGAAACAACAGAAATTTTTCTTCTCACAGTTCTGGAAGCTACAAATCTGAAATTCAGCAGGGCTGTACTTTGCTCTGACAGAGAATCCATTCTTTGTCTCTTTTACCTTCTGGCATTGCTGGGCTTGTGGCCATGTCACTCCTGCCTCTGCCTGTATGCTCACATTTCTTTCTCCTCTGTGTCTGTGTTAGATGCCCTTGCCTCTCTCTTATAAGATACATGTGCTGACAATTAGAGCTCACTCAGATAATTTAGGGCAATCTCCTCATCTCAGAATCCACAATTTAATTATATCTGCAAAGTTTGTTTTTCCAAATAGTGTCACGTTTACAAACTCCAGATATTAAAACTTGACATTTTGGGGGGGCCATTATTCAACCTATAGAATAAACTGTCTAACTGATATACTTACCTTAGAGGCATTTCTCCTTCAAGGTTAGATCCACCCCCCTGCCCCTTGTATTGCACTTAGTGTGACTCGTGGGTTTTGTTTATTCATTTGTTTTAGGTTCTATGATTATCTGGAATACACATACTTTGGGGAGTAGGTGTTGTAAAAATGAAAGTAATTTGTAACAACTTCATTCACTATACATGTACCTAATCTAAGCTTTTAGTATCAGTGTCTGAGGAATTTCTCAAAGTACTGAACAAAACATCACATGCTATATATCAGGTATATCAACAAAAATGTTTGCTGATCCTTAGTCCAGCCCACATAAGTTGTAAAAGTTACTGGCAAAAAAAAAAAAAAAAAAAAAAAAAATGCAGAAGGTACAAAGATACCACTTGTAGCACAAAGGATGGTTTTTTTTCACCTGACAGGCAATTTATATTCATGAAAAAAATATAATAATGATTGATTTAGAACCCACACTGAGAGCACCTTCCTTCTAGAGCTCTTGAATTTATGAATGAGAAAACTGAGACCTACAGTGAGCAAGTGCTTCAAAAAGGCCGTGCACCCAACCAGAGTCAGCACTGGGACAAGAAGCCAGGTTCTTTGGCTCCAAGGCCAATCCTCCCTCCAACACTTGCTGGGAAAAGCCTTCTACTCCATTAAATCAGTTTCTCATTATCTTAAAGGGCCTGATATAAATCTCATTATTTATGAAGTTAGGTTAAATATTATGTTATTTTAAGAAAGGAAAAAATAAAAATAAATGCAGAAAAGCTCACCAGAAATCTTCGTGTAAAAGCTACAGGAAGAAGAGGATGAAGGAGAAAGAGGAGAAGGAAGAGGTGCTGGAAGAGGAGGAGAGGAGGAGAAAAGGAAAGGAAGGGGATGAGGAGAGAAAGGAAGAAAGATACCTGTACTAAAGCAGGGGAAAACCTAACTTAATATTTTTGTTGCCATGGTAACGATGCAGTTTTATCCATTCTTATCCAAATGTATGACTGTCGGACTCCCCTCCCCATAGATGGAGTACACAACTGCTTAGTAAAGGTTAAAGAGCTGTACAAAATATATTTTCACCTATTAACTAACTTGATTTATTTTTTCAATTGGATTAAACAATGACAAGAAAATAGAGCACTTCTTGTCATTGTTTAGCCTAATCAGGAAAAAAAAATCACATGGATTGCAAGAAGTAGTCGCTGTCCTACTGTCAGGAATAAATAATTCCTGATTGATATACGATATTGTTGTCATTTATTAGATTAACTAGTTGTAACCTTGTAAATCTGAGGTCAAGTGCCTGTGGAATTGGAGCTAATAGAAAAAAAATATTATGGGAGATGAATGGGAGAGAGACAAACAAACAATGCCCGACAGTGTTTCTCAAACCTTCTGGGCCACAGGAATCACCTGGGGTCTCCTTAAAAATGCAGATTCAAGAGTCGCTGGCGGGGGAGGAGGAGTGATCCCTTAGTTCTCACTAGGTCCCAGGTGATTCTAAGGTCATTGACCCACCATTCAAGTTCCAGCTATTGATGGGGGAGTTTCCACAAACGGTTGAGAAACTGCAGAGAAGTTCGAGTGAGCATAAAACACTGAACTTTCTAGAGTTGATATATTGTACGTCACAACCTGTCTGATGTGTTTTGTGCAAGTCCAGTATCTCAGTTCTGACCAAGATGCCCTGAAGTTCCTTTCAGCTTGAACTAAATTTTAGACACTTTCTTCCTCTCTGGGCCTCTCTGACCTCCTTTTTTTTTTTTTTTTTTTTTAAGAACATTTACTTTAGAAACCTGGTAACTGTAAATCCTTTCTCTGCCCCTTTGATATGTATGTAAATCTTCTCTCCCAGACTCTTGCTGGTTTTACAATCCAGGAAATGTCTTTCTCAAGGACCTGGCGGTCACCTCTTTGAAATGCAGGACAAAAAAAGGTAGTTCCCACTCTCTCCCCGGCTCTGTGGGAAGGTAAGAGCTCAGCTTTAAGGGACAATTAGCAAACACAGACTAAACACAAAGAAAAGCATTTCCTAACTTCCAGGCCAAAGATGCTTCTGTTGCCTCAAACTGAAAAATATCAAGATCCCCCCTTACTTGAGCCATGCTTCAGGCCCTTCTCGCTAACACCGGATGCTCTCATTTTATGGGTTTACAAAGAGATCTCCCTGGCAGGTCCCAGAGCATCATTTCCTGGCTCCCCTTTTCTATGCGCTCAAACCCTGTCACTTTGGTCTTACAGAAGAGCGCTACTTTGACACGGTTCTCCCCAGATCTTGACTCAATCACCATTTTCTTTCCTCCTCAAATGACAAACATAAGCTCTCTAAGTATCAATTTGTGTGTGCCTGAGAGATGTCTGAGTCCCTAGATTCCAAATTTCTACCTATACGTAGCCATGCTATCCCAGGACTGTTTTATGAATCATAACAATCAATAAAATAAAATAAAATTATTTGCTTTGTGTGCATACAGGATTACCTAACTACCCCATGTGTCAATTTAGAAATTCTTGTTGACATATTCTCAATGTATATCAAAGGAGTAAATTTTACGATTGGAAAAAATACCGCTTAACTTCTGTATTACATAATGTACAACTTTTTGACAACTACCTAAATAAGATTACCAGCACTGAGTGCGTAATAGGAATGCTTTCTGTAGCCCTTACACTTTACTGTCATCCTTACAACAATCTGTGTGTCACATGCTGTTTATATCATCATTCTACCCATGAAGGAACTTGGAACACAGAGAAGTAACTGTGGTAAGGTCTTCTAGCTGACAAGTGGTGAAACATGGACCCAAGAATTTGCCTCTGTAGTCTGAGAGGTTAACCATCAAATATGTTGTGAGGAGCAGCGACTACAATTATTTCCCGATCCTTTGAAACCAATTGGAAATTAAGAAATATAGGAATCACAGCTAGACATACCTCGGCATACCTTTGTTTTGACAAACGGTAGAGGACTGGAAAGATAGGTTAAAATTCATAGTAGTCCTTTGACCACTATTCTTGGTTCTCAAACAACTGATGAGCAAATGCTGTATGATATACATTTAAGATAATATCAGTATGCAATATATAACAAAATTTGTAAAATTTTGTAAAAACCTCCCCCCTCAAATATATAATGCATATATTCCAAAATATGTATATATAATGTTATAATAATATAAAATACATTTATATATACATCTGTTCAATGCAGATATATATTCTTGCTGAAATCATAAATCTTTGACATAAAAAAAGTGTTAAAACAAGGCAGGCAATAATTTTATGAAACTGTGATTTGCAGCTCTTTTTTATGTTACTTCCATCAATGATTAAGTTATTTAAATGATATCCAGAAGATGATACTGATGCCATTTTTATTGAAATATGCAAAATATCTAGTAATGCTTTTACTAGAAATATTGTTATCTTAAGAGAATTAAAAGCCACAGATTGGAAGAAAATATCTAAATAATACATATCTGATATAGGACTAGTATCCAAAATATACAAAGAACCCTTCAAAACCAACAAGAAGAAGAACAATTTTTTTTTTAAAGGCAAAAGATCTGAACAGATCGCTCACCAATGGAGATGTCCAATAAACATATGAAAGGATGTTTAAAGTCATGTTGTGAATGAAGCACAAAGTAAAACAAGATACCACTGCACACCTATTGTACGGCTAAAATTAAAACCAAAAACAAAACAAAAACCTAACGATACCAAATGCCAGAGTAGATGTGGGGCAACAGGACATTCATTGCTGATGGGAATGCAAGACGGCATACCCACCTTGGAAAGACTGGCAGTTTCTTCTAAAACCAAACATAGTCTTACCACGTGACCCAGCAGTTATGCTCCTAGGTATTTACCCCGTTGAATTAAGAACTTATATCTGCACAAAAACCTACACACAAATGTTTACCGCAGTTTTATAAAAAGTGGCACAAAACCATGGATGCAACCAAGAGGTTCTCAAAAAGTTAATGGGTAAACGAATTGTGTTACATGCATACAGTGAGCTACTTTGCCTCAACACAAAGAAATTAGCTATCAAGTCACAAAGGGCATGGAGGAAACTTACGTGCATATTGGTAAATGAAAGAAGCAAATCTGAAAAGGTCGTACAGGACATGATTATAATTACATGGCATTCTGGAAAAAGCAAAACTGTAGAGAGTAAAATGATTAATAGTCGTCAGGGGTTCGGCGTGAGAGGGGTTGGTTTAAACAGTGAAGCAAAGGGAATGTTTAGGGTAAAACGAGGCTGTACATACTGTAATGCTGATTAATGGCATTATCTATTTGTCAAAACTGATAGAACAGTACAACACAAACACTGAGTCTTAATGTGAACTGTCAATTTAGTAAGTAATAATGGGTGGATATTGGCTCATTTATTATAACAAATGCACCACACTAATGCGAGATGCTAATAACAGAGGAAACTGTGTGGGGACCTATATGGGAACTCTGTACTATCCTCTCAACTATTCTGGAAATCTAAAACTGTTCCAAAGTCAAGCTTATTAGTTTAAAAAAAATGATAAGCAGTAGATAAACATGACATACCACTAGTAACAACAATGTTCTCACTGTAGGTTATTGCAAGCTATATGCACTGTTTTTGAAATCCAGTTACGAACTAATTATATGTGAACAAGGCCAAATTCCTAATGCAAATAATAAGCATTCTACTATTTAAAAATGACATAAATTAGGATCACCTGGGTGGCTCAGCAGTTGAGCATCTGCCTTTGGTTCAGGTCATGATCCCAGGGTCCAGGATTGAGCCCCAATTGGGCTCCTGCAGGGAGCCTGCTTCTCCCTCTGCCTGTGTCTCTGCCTCTCTCTGTGTCTCTTGTGAATAAATAAATAAAAATCTTAAAAAAAATAAAAATAAATAAAAATAAAAATGACATAAATTACTTTAAATCCAGCAGTGAGGCCACAGATAATTAACAGAAAATGAAAATACACATTCTGAATTATTTGATAATTTTATTTTAAATGGCTAAAACAGATTAAAATAAATCTGCCTGCTAGATGAATTGATAGCTATTTTTTTTTAAAGTTAAGTAGAATTAGACTAGAAATTTAAGGCTAGTCTTTAAAAAAGAAAAAAGGCACATATTTAATTTAAAGGCAGGATCTTAAAAAAAAAAAAAAAAAGAGCAGAATCTTCAGAGTAAGAAAAACCTGGTTTCAAATTCCAGCTTCATACGACCTACTAGCTGAATGATTTGAGGATCAGTTATCTAACCTTGAAAACTTATTTTTTTCCTTTGCATATAAAATAGAGATAATAATGTGACCTCATCTATGCATCTAAAGCCTTAACATGCTACCCACCATGTACTAAGTGCTCCATGATAAGTCATTATAAATATTGCTGTCGGTATTGACAAAACTCCTGATTACCAAATGAAAGCAGTATGTGAGGTTCAATTAGTTCTGCTTCTGATCCATAGAATTTCATATCAGGTAGGGATTGTTGAAGCAATGCTTCAATTTTAGAGGTGAGAGAATTGAGGATTTCATGTTTGAGCACTTGTTCAGTGCCAGATAACTCGTTAATTGGTGGCTTTCAAGTCATTTATTTACTGCCCAGCCTTGGATAGTAGTCCTTGATTTTATCACAACCATAATGAGTGCAGGTTTTTTCCATCATCCTCTTACAAAAAAAAAAAGATTTATTTATTTGTTCGAGAGTGAGCCAGAGAGTGGGGGACAGGGACAGAGGGAGGGAATCTCATGCTGACTCCCCACCAAGTGCAGAGCCCAAGGCCTGACTCCATCCAGACCCATGAGAGCCAAAACCAAGAGTCAGAGGCTGAACCCACTGAGCCACCCAGGTGCCCCTCCAACATCATCCTCTTCCAGAAGGTTTTCCTGAAAGGGATTTTTCTTTCTCTGTCTTCAGTAAGGACAGTTTCACAGAACAACACTGGACTAAGTTGAAGGAACAGACCCTGGTTGTAGTTCTGATTTTTTCACTTGCCAAAAAAGTCTCCTCGCAAGGAGGATATCGTGTACTCTCATTGAATATTCAGTCCCTTCAAGTGTTTATTGGATAATAACTCAGAATTTACTCGTAAGTGCTTTGTGTACGATTACTGGAAGGCTGTGATAGAATGTATTGAAAAGTGAGATGGAAATCACCATGTGCAATATAAATATAAAGTTGGGTTATATCTATGACACTCTGAGAGGGAGTTTAAAGCAGATCATGTTCAAAGGAATTCACTGGACTAATAACCCTAGCCAACGTAAGAATGCACATTCACTCGAAAGAGGTGTTTTGTCTTATTTTTATTTATCGCTAGTGCTATGAGCGGTGGATAAGACTTAATTGTCATTTTAATTAAGCGACATAACAAATTACAAGGATATTGTCAGGATTAGTATTTGACAGCCGGTTGAAAAAGTGCACCTTAAGCTCCGGGGAGTAATGCAATATATGCTGAGAAAGATAGAAGTGTGCATTTTAAACATCATTCGATTCTGTAGCTCAGTGTTGAAAAGCTAGGTTTTAGCTCCAACTTTTATAAAAATAATATACCTTTAACATGAAATGAAGCCATTAATGAAAAAAGATCTCCTTAAAGTTCAAAATCAAAACAGACGCATATCCTGAAACTTGTAACTATGAGCTCTGTGCTATCTAAAAGAATGTTATTTATGCATGTTATTATGATCGCTCCTCATTAACAAAATTAACAGGCGACCTAGTAGGGGAGCCGCTCAGTGTGGTCCTTTGAAAAGATCTTGCTGTTAAGTTCTGTAAATAGAATAAACAGTCTGTGTTTGAAGCATATATCCCTCCACATCCTGAACCGACTTCATTCTCTGTGGGCTCTACTTAAACTATATTTAAATTGCGATTCTTAGTCACGACTCTAACAAGAAGCCCTTATATCATTTGTTTAAAGAAAGGTCGAAAGAAGAGAGAAAACTAACTCATCACAAGTCTTTCTACACAGGACAAAAGAAGAATTTCATTTCTAAAAATTCTCGAGCAGTTGGTGATTTCTACAAAAGCAGAGCAGATGGTTTTCAAAGACCCTGGAAGATGCATTGATATATTTAAAAATAATTTGCTGGAGAGCTGTAAGGAGTGTCGTCCTGTGCTCCAGAAGATCCCGATCAGTGGAAGTGAGCCTGATAACTAGGGAGCCAAATGGACAAGGTCCCACATTGAGAGGGATGGGGTGGGGAACAGATAATAATCATCGTTTCTACTTCCTAAGGGTAAAGGGTAATAGGTGTGCTGTGTCTATCTACTGCTTCAAAGTACTTTCATATGAAGGGGTTGGTTGGAACCTGTCCCTCTAATACCTTTCTAACGTCAAGTGAAAGACTTGGGCAATAAAAAGGTAATGCCAATGTAAATACAGTCTCGCTTATTTTTGGTCCTTAGTATCAGCAGTTTAAGAATGTTTTGATAAGCCTCCTAATTATCTAGTTCATTAAAAGCATAGAAAAGAAGGGCCTTGCCTTTGGAAGGTGTTCTTTCACCCCCGGATTAATTTCTGGTTTATAAACCCCAAGCTCTTGGATTATCTGATCTCTCATCGTGCTAGTGAAGAGAAGAGTCCTAACCTTACAACCAGTTCAAGTCCATCCCCAAACTAATTGTCTAAATTTACGTAAAGATAAGATAATGGTGGAGTGCAGCTAGGCTTACGTTTCTAGTTCAGGACCATCTTGACTGGGACACGCTTTCCTTCACTCATTTCCTTGCTATGGGATCATTTTCTTTCCATTTCTTTTTCTTTCTTTCTTTCTTTCTTTCTTTCTTTCTTTCTTTCTTTCTTTCTTTCTTTCTTTCTGTCTTTCTTTCTTTCTTTCTTTCTTCTTTCTTTCTTTCTTTCTTTCTTTCTTTCTTTCTTTCTTTTTCTTTCTTTCTTTCTTTCTCTTTCCTTTTTCTTCCCATTTCTAAAGTCCTCCATTTATGTGACTAAAGATCAGTGTCTGGTTGGCCGTTGTGGATGATTTCCAGTTTGATATTTCATCCAAATGTAACAGGTGCTCACCAGCATTCATTAACGGCTATTAATAGGAAAAGTGTGTTCTGTGGAGTAAATGGATTCTTGTGAGTTCTTTGGAGGATCACTTCAGCTAAATTAAAAAAAAAAGGGGGGAGTGGGAAGGTTGTGCCTTAAGCACATGTTACTTTGATCCTGGTAGGTTAATTTTATTAGCAAGTTTCTGTATTTAGCAAGCATTTGAACCACAGTATCCCACTGCACTTGCCAACGATTTATGCAAGTCAACCACCAAATGTCAGCTTTCTTTGGGGGGGGGGGGGGGCGTAATGCATCCTCCCACAAGCCTAACATTAATACCCAAAGGCCTTATTGCCTTTCTGTTTCCCTCATTCAAATAAACCTAGTAATAAACATTCCTAAACTAGATGATTGATAGAGAGTTGGTAATAAATAATACAGAGGCCTGTATAAATTACGGCTAAAGAAAAATACTCTTGGAAATTAATAGATGTAGTAAGAGGTACCATATAGCCCATTGCAGCATGCTGCAAAATTTACTGTTGAATGCATGTTATAAATTTGTCACTGAACAAGGAGAAATATGGGATCAAGCCCGTGGAACTATGGGCTCCAGGATTCGTTGTGAAAATAAAAATTTTCAAAAACTTTTTACAACAGTCTAAATAAAGTAGGAGAAATTCTGTTCATTTATATGAAATATATATTTCACTACACACAAATCAAATGCTGAGGGAAACATTTACAAAGTAGGAAGTAGGTCATTACCAAAGGGCTCGTAAAAAAGCGCCTGCGTCGTGTAAGGCAAAATTTCAAGGTAGTAAGTTGTTAAACTTTTGTTTTTATTTTGATTACTTTTGGCCTGAAGGCAGAGGTTATCGGAGACTTTCTCAAAATATTATTTTAATGATAATAATGTTCAAAATCACCGTTACGGGTCATTGTTTCTTGAGTGGAATATAACATAGATTCAAAAATGTGTTCAGTGCTGTATTTTATCTGTGTTATGTGTAAAACTATTACCTGAAATATATATACGCCAAAAATCTGCCTCTTCTTATAGAGCAGGAACAGTGAATAAAATTGTAAAGGGTCATAAAAAATTTAAGTAAATTAACCCATGAAAATAATGTAGTGGCAATCCACATGGTCAAGATATAATGTTAGTTTCCTATCACCACGCACCGAGTGGCTTAACACAATACACGTTTATTATCTTACAGTCTCATTGATCAAGTTTTGCCAGGTCAAGACCGAGATGTCAGCAGAGCTATATTCTTTCTGGCTTAAGGGAAGAATCTGTTTGCTTGAATTTTCCAACTTCTAGGGACCTCATGCCCACCCCGACTATGGCCCCTCCTTCTGTCTCCAAATAGAGCAATGGCAGGTCTCTTCCTTCCTGCAACACTTCAGGAACATTGCGATTGCATTGTGTCCGACACTGATAATGCAGGAAAATCTTCCTGTTTTATGGTCAGCTGAGTAGCAGACTTGATCCCATCTCCAGCCGAGGTTCCTCTTCTCATAGCATATTTTTATGCTCTGGAATTAGGCTGTGGCTTTCTCAAGAGAGGCCATCATTCTGCCTATCAAGATAGAGACAGAGATTCACCATTTAGAATCAGTTTTATTTATGGATACAACATTTTTCAAAAACGCCTAAATTGGCAAACTCAAGTCTCACCATAATAGAGGGTAAAAGGATACACAAAAGCTTTATATTTATTCTGTTTACAATCCTTTATCTGGGTGATTACATTTCCATCCCTTGAAGGTTTCATTAAAAAAAAAAAAAAACAAAAGGAGCATGAGAAGTACATGTGGCTAAAAATTATGGAAAGCACAGAAAAAGTGGCATTCTACAACCTTCTTGAACTGCACATTGCTCTTACAAATCCATAAGACTTGAGGATTTATGCATTCTATCCTGCCCTGGTTCTATTCTGAAATACGCACAGTACTATCCCCTTATCATTTTTTAGCTGCTGCTTCTCTCCGCTCAGTGTGCCAGGTTGGAAGATTAGAGGTCTAGGACTTAAAGAAATACAGAATAAATCAGCTGCTGTTCTCAGAGTGCCCTAGAGTCAAGTAAGTTTTTAAAAAATACAATTATGAAATAGCATGCTGAATGGATGTATTTCATATATAACACCTCTTATTTCTCTTTCCTGTAATATCAGCATATCTAACCATGTCAAGAGAACATCCCTTTCTCAAGTACATTCTCCATAATCTCTTAATATTTAAGGCTATGAGTATCTCATTAAGAGGCTAAGGCTATAGTGGTTGAGTTGGGAATATTGATACATACGATACATTGCTTAACAGTTTTCTCTTTGCAGGTATCATGTTGAAAATACCATAGAAGGTCATCTCCATTTCCTGATACTTAGGCAGAATTAAATATAATTAATTTAATCTAAGTAGATAAATATCTATTCTACTTGTTAAAACAGACAAAAGCTTCCGTTTTTTTCCTCCGATCTTTGTAATATGGTGCCAACATGAGCTAAGGTAGCAAAATAGGAGTTTGGAATAGGAGTCTGGAAGACAGGATCAGATTTAGGGTCTGACAGTGACTCCATTTACACCCAAAACAAGTGAATAAAACACTGGTTCTTTTAAAAAGTGTCTATCAACCAATCCATCCATCCATCCATCCATCCATCCATCCATCCATCCATCATCTACTGTAAATTTTGTGTATATGCACCACAACCATCTCTTTCATATTTAGTAACTCCAAAATCTCTAATCTGACTTGATAACCTACCCGCCATTTTGCCATCACAAAGGCTAATTTAAGATTCCTTGTTGTGTTCATGATACTAATTTGCTTGCTTAGCTGCCCATCCTGCTAAATCTTACTATTCTTATTAGCCCAGAAGCAATACCATGTGAGACAACTATGTAGGAGGATATTTCTTACAAATTGCACTGATGACCCAGTGGACAAGATAAAGCTCCATTTATAGTTTGCAGCCAAATTTTAAGGAGTAACAGGGTCAGAGAAATAACTATATAAAAAATAGCAAGTAAGTCATCATATCCTTTAATCATTGTGTTGAATCATAGGTTCTTAAGATACAAACATATAGACATGTTTTACTAATTTTATGGAAAACTCAGCTGTAATCTATTTTGTCCATAAAATACTATTAGATCAGGCAACTTCGTGTTTTTTTTTTTAAAGGTGAATCCTTCTTACTCCAAGACAAAAGAAATAGTTTAATGTAATAAGAAAGACCAACAAGTCTTCTGGCTAGAATTATTTTTTGTTGCCTGATAAAATTTATTATAGTTTGTATTCATATGCTAGTCTCTAGGTCAGGGGTTTATAATCCTGAAAAGGCAACAGAATTGTATGTGAGGTTTTTAAAGTCCTCAACCTCAGAGGTTTTTATTGAATACATTCATTTATTTATTCAGCATTTACTATTACCAACAGCCAGGCACTAATGCAGGCACTTGAGAGATATCAGAGAGCAAAAAGGAAAAAAAAGAAAAAGAAAAGTTTATAGACCACAAAATGAGATACAGGGATAATAAGCATAATAAATAGAGAATTTTTAGAGGTGATAGAAGTTAAAAAAAATACCATGAAAAAAATGTATCAAAGGAAACAAAAGTGTTTAAATTTAAATAGTTACCAGATATACCTCACTGAGAAGGTGATATTTGAAGAAGGCCTTGTAAAATATCTTAAGGAAGAAGGCAAAATTACTGAATCAAGGGCTTGCCCGCCAGGTATGAGGTCCACATGACTGGAAAAGAGCATCAGAAGGAAAGATTAGTGAAAAAAATGAGGACAAAGAAATACTGAATTTTGAGGAAGGGGCCAATATGCTTACCCTCTCTTATATGTTTTATTAACCCCATCTAACAATGAATACTAATTTCCATCTGTAAAGGAAATGGAAATTAATGTTACATGTGGATGAAGGAAACTTATCAAATAGCGTAGAAATATCATTTAAAAAACATTCCTAAGGTTATATAATGAATATAGTAAGAGGCAAGTATGAACCATCTCTGAACTGTTAGTCCAAAGACGCTTGATGGTATTGGAAAATGGCATGACTGTAAAGGAAATGATTGTGAAGGGAACATTTGGGAAGAGTGTAATGGTATCTTTACAAATATAACATTTGAGAGGCCCATTTCATAACTATGGATGGTTCTGCATTTGTGTTTACCCCAATGTTCACTTGAGATTTTGATCCACTGTCTTAAACCCTGAGTAATTACTAAATACATGACTTCAAAAGTTCTATATACCTCAGAAGTTCTACCACAATATTCCTTTTTTTAAAATATTTTTTTTAATTTATTCATGAAAGACACACAGAGGCAGAGACCCAGGCAGAGGGAGAAGCAGGCTCCATGCAGGGAGCCCCATGTGGGACTCAATCCCAGGACCCCAGGATCACAACCTGAGCCAAAGGCAGACACTCAACCACTGAGCCTCCCAGGCATCCCTACCACAATATTCTTGACACAGTGACCACTTGAGACATATTGGACATTTCTAGTGAGAGAAAAAGTACTTTGCAAGAAATACTCTGACTTGGTTGGTCAGAACTATCGAAAAGTCTTTTTGAAACCAGCCTCTTGTTTTTTATTTTTTTTTTCTGTTCCTCTGAAGCAACATTGAATAAATTCAATTTTAAGAAATTAAAAGAATTTAAACAATTATGAATCTATAATTATTCCTAATAGTCATTTTTACCCATAATAAGTATATCACATTCCTTTCACCATTTTTCAAAGACAATATATGTCTTGTGTTATGGTTTCATTTTTTAAACAAATATCTCTGAAAATAAAGCATTTGTTATGGACCTATATAAATTACTATAGAAGAATTGTCCACTTTCTTCAATGTATTGTGGCTCATATGGTTGGCATCTAGGCTATATACTCCCAGGATGCTACAACCAAGTTTAGCTTTCAGATATTCAGAAAAAAGGTATTGTATACAGTTTATTTTCCAAGTAGCTGAAAATTAATATTTTTTTTCTTGTTTTATACTACTTTTATTATTTTTTAAGATTGGTTGTAATAAATTGTGTTGTTTTGCTTTCTTATGACTTTGAATCATCTTGAAGATTTTATTGACATTATGGAATCTTCCCGTTCCCTCTCAAGATGTTTTGTCAAGAATTTAATTTGATAAATAGTACAAAGGTTGGTCAACATCTCCATGTTCTTCAGCGTTAGGGACTACTATTTCTTTGCAGTAATAAATCCCGAAGTACCAATTGTTATTTCTACTTCCTTTGATTCTTTAGAGAGAAGAAACTTCTTAGGAGGCCATTCAGTCAATACTTTTATCAAATTTACTAGTTTTAGAAAAATGAATGTTCTAGAGATATCCATTCTTTACAAATATATGTATGTGTATGTTCACTTTCTTTAAAAATCACTTACATACATGTTGGGCACCAGTAGATAAATATCTTATAATGATATTATTATATACTTCACCACCCTATGTGTTAGATTTTATTGAAAATTACTGAAAATTATTTACTATTCTTCATTCTCTGCTATGTCTATTTTTCTTCATACTTCATATGAAAGTATTTTCTTTGTAGAAATATTAAATCTTTCCTATATTTTTCTTTCTCCATCATATTTCAAATTAAAGTCCTTTTATTCAATAAACCTCTTAATACACCCCAGCTTCTATAATTTTGTCAAGTATAGAGTTCTCTTCAAAGAACTCATGCTATTTTCATAGGTCATAATTTAAAAAAAAAAAACTCTATTTCTAGATATCACATATATATCTGTTCTCGAAAAACATCCCCTGTCTCTATCCCTATTAAAATCTTAAAGTTGAAGAAGAAATTAATACATTAACCATGCCTCTAAATCTTTAAGTTTCTTATCTTGGATTTATTCTTTACTTCAATCTTTCAATAAACATATTTTTAACTAATTATGGTAGGTACTAATCTAATTTCTGTGGATATAAGAATATATAGAATGTACTCACTACTTTGAAATAATTTAGTGAAGGAAATATGTCTTTACAGAAACTGAAATGAGAAAGTGGAACATTGTGTCATGAAAAATTTTTCAAGAGAAGCAAGATTAAGGAGTGTCTGTTCTGTCAGAGGAGTTCAGGGGGTAAAATTAAGCTGAGCCATCTTTGGTGGATAAGCAATCAGGTGGTGGAAAAGGAAGAAGCAGGTGTCCAACAGAGGGAGTGAATATGTCAGGAGGTGTGAGAAATCCTGGTTCACATGGAGAACCACAGTGTGTACCATATATTATCTGTAAGTGTCGAGTTTATATCCGATATAAGATGGAGATGATCATGGGAATAACAATGGAGGTCATAGTATGAAGAGTTTGCATACTACCCTGAAATTTGACTACATAGGTAATAAAATGTTAAAATACTTTAAGCAAGTATGTGACATAGAGAGATTTGCATTTTAGAAGAGTTATTTTTGTGGAATATGGAGAATAAATTAGGTGGTTTAAAACTGGAAAAAGTAATCTACATAAAAGTTGTAGATGAAGTTATGGTTGAGAAGAAAAAACACAGCTCAAGGAAAAAAAAGATATCCTTAAGAAAAGATAATAATTTCAACACTAGAGTCATCAGCATCACCAAACATCACAGAAGGGACTGAAAAGACAAAATAAGGATTGAAAATATGATATTGGAAATGGAAAAATTATCCAAAAAGAAGAGTAGGAATATAAACCAAATTGGAGGAGCTTTGAGATCTGAATAGAAAGAGCACTTTAGAAAGGTGTGTAGACTACTCTTTGGTGAATAAATCAATCAATTAATTAATCATTCTAATACTCAATTAATTAATCATTCTAATACTCTTTATTCCTATGAATACTTAACTTATCAATTTAGCAGATATTCATGTGAGGAGATTTAGACATTGGGAATATAATATGAACAACCCAAGCCCCAGCCCTAAGGCCCTAAAGGTGTTTAATGGTATGATGGGTAAAAAGCTCTTCATTGTCTCCCTACTGCAGTTCCTTAGGCAAAAACAATAGTTACTTGGGCTGATGAATCTTCCTAAGAAAGAAACTAACAGGGAGTAACTTGGGTTCTAAAGTGACGCAGTCCATTATCTCTCAGCACCGTGTGGCAATTATATTTTTATGCACTAAGAGTGAAAGAGGCAGGGATCTGTGGTTAAACTTTTATGCATCACTATTTACAGAAGTGGAATAAATATCCATCAGTGACATCATGCATACAAGAGCATTCATCAAGGGTTAGAAGAAGGAAAGGAATATCTGTGATTAACTGTTTATTCTTCAATTCATCAAGTGGCAAAATAAATATGCTTCAGTTTAATGGTTGACACATTCAGAGCAAGGAGTGGGATATCGGTTGGTTCAAATTGTGTATGTTACTAATTTCAAGAGCAAAATAAAAATCCATCAATGACATACCAAGTAATTGGAAATGCTTTGGAGGATTTGTCCTGAGATTTTATTTCCCCAAATTGCTTTCTCAGAACTTGTCACATCGAAAAAAAGTCTGCCCTGATTTGTTGATACATCAAGTTCTGTAGAGAACTAGTTATGGTTCAAAGATTTGCACGACTGTTTATATGACATATGACAACAAACCTAATACAGACCAAAGACTATCATGGTATTTTTGAGTAATTTTACGGAAACTTCTAGCATCAGCAATGTGGGCATTATGTGTTAGATGGGTTTCATTAATTAGATACCAAAGTACGGCTTGAATTTTTGTAGAGGGTCTTTCCACTGTATCTGTACAGTATGACTCGGCAACGTTTTATAGCTCTTTTCCCCTCCAAATTATACCATTATATGCCACATATGTTACACTGAAAAAACATACAGCTTCTCAAATATGTTCAGTATTACAAAGCTTTATAGTATTTGGAGTCCACTCCTGGAACACTGGCCATCAAACGAACAATATTACATCAAAACTTTATCTTGTTTTCTATAACAAATAGGTCATAAAATGAAACTTGAAAATGAACTTGAAAATTCAAGTTGCTGAGGACTGCAACTGTACCAGAACCTAAATATTTACCAATTGCCTAGTCTGGAATAACTGAACAATATTACATAAAAATGAGATTATTTATTACTACTGTACAGTGATTTTGGACTAAGAGTAAGATGAATTGTTGTCCCAGTCTCCATATTACACTCTTTTAAAAAATCTGGATAAGAGAAAAAAGTATTTTACATATCCATTTGAATTGAGGAGAAATATAAACATCGCATCATTATGTCTCTCATAAAAATAGGAAGCAAATGATCAAATCTAACTATTACTTGCTCTTCCCTTTGATGATACAACTGTGAAAATGTTTTTTTGTTGTTGTTGTTATTGTTGTTCACAGTCTCTTAACAAGAACCATTAGAACCAAAGGACTAATTTTTCTAAGTGACCCCATTTGCAGGAATTGTCAAGGAAGAAGTTTTGTTTCATGAAGTAAAGAATTTCCATTTTATTCTTTATTACAGGATAATTCAAGTCAAAGCCATTAATGATTAAATGTTTTAAAATGTCAAAGTGAAGTTAAAATCTCTTCTTCTTTGTCCCTCATTTCAAGATTCCAGCTTTACAGCTGTCTGATTAGGAGCATAATATCCAGATCCTACTTGGGAGACAAAAGGTGGGGGAGGAGTAATATACAAAAGAAGGAAAGATGCTATAATCCTTGTTGCCCAACCTTTTTCATTTCACAACAGCCTTAAAAAGAAAATATTTGCACAGCATATTGAATAAAGTGAGAAGGTGTTCATAGTCCAAGGCAACCAGTCATGATTCAAAATGTAGAGATAAATCCTTTAATTGGCTTGTCCGGAGGGTTATCTGCACTTTGAGCAGAAGGAACATAGACTGTTTGATGTGAAGCCTCCTCAAGATTTAATTCAATAAGGATACCCCAAAGTATAATCAGGTGCTTCTGTAATTAACAACACAAACACATGGATGCCAAGCAAGAATGATGCTAGAAATGTAGCAGGTGTATGTTCTCTCCACCGTAGAAGTGAAGAGCACATACACACATAGAGATTTCCATTTCTGTCTTGTGCCCAGTCACAGTCTTATCAAATGATTAGAAGGTAGAAAGTCTGGGATTTTTTTTTTTTTCATTATAGCTATCGATGTAGAAAAAAAAAGAATATATACTTTCATAATGAACAAATTTCATATGAATTTGAGCTAGATATTAATATAGGTTTAGACGTACAAATGCCTGTGCTCATTGGAATGATGACTGTTTCCCCTGCTTTGGTGAAATCTGTACGTTCTACAGGGAGTAGAGGGTTCATTAATTTTATAGACATGCTCTTTAAAGAAAGAAACAGAGGGTGAATGCAGTAATTGCTAAATTGTGCCAAAAGAAAAGAACAGTAGCAGTTAAGTGGCTAGTTAGTTTTTATTTATATGTTTAGAGATTAATATAATAGGTCTAACATGCATTTCCCTTGTATAACATCTCTCTTGTTAAAAAAAATACTAATTCCTTCAGAAAAATAACATAACATGAAATCTCTGCCTGTAGTCACTTGATCACTAATATTCAGATTGCTGCTAAATGTCTAATGATTTTGATTAAACTAAGTCTTTAGTAATCAATTAAATGAAATAGCATTATTCCCATTTAACCATCTCTATGTTCTTACTTCAAATTTTATTTTAAGAAAAGGGGGGGGGGTAACAAAACTCACAGTGACCAAACAGACCAGGAGGTATGGCTAAAGTGTTGCTCAGCTGGCACACTCTCAATTTTTTTGTTTAATTTTAGGAGTAAATATTTGGGCTTTTCTAAAATGTTGGTCCTCTTTCAGCAGGCAGAGGGGATATGAATTTTTTTTTAAATACCCATGTTGAAAACTCTGCATAAATTCATGATTCATCTATTCCCAAAGGCAGACCCATTTTCATTCTGAAGGCAAGAAAATAAAAGTTTCTACTTTAACATGAAGCAGCCAAAATATTTTGTCTTTATGTTACAGCCCTGAAAGAGGAGATCAAGATCCAGAGTCTACTGTTCCTTGAAGCCCCCTGACTGGTCGACCCAGTTGTATTAAACTGCTCAGGGATCAAGTTTTTTTTTTTTTTTTTTTTTTTTTTAGGGATCAAGTTTATGAGGCTCCCAACACGGGTGCAGGTAAGCAGCATGATTGCCTACCAGAAAGAAGAGAGATGCCAAATAATAATGATCATACAAATGAAAATGATCTCCATGTACAAGCATTTTAGATAAACAATCATCTATTTTGACTTGTAGATTGAATTGATCATTAAACACTTAAATTATATATAAAGTCAACCCAAAAGTGACCTTTGGTAGATACTTGGTTTTACATGTTTTATCTAGTACTCAGGGTCTTGGGGTAGCGATCTCTCTTATGACCCCCCAATAATGCCTTGCATAAACATTATCAAATGAACCTGAGTTGAGATCAGATTTTGTTCTATATAAGTATCTCTTCAGGGGCAAGGACATAAAATAGGACTTAGTATCACTTAACAAGTACATACATATTTTTTCCCCTAAAGTGAAATGTAAGATTAATGCCAGATTGACTAGGATAGTTGTAATAACTATGGACAGCAGCAGCAGGAGGCAGATGTTAGACTACCCACATTGCTCTAATTTTAAGAATGCATATCAAATTCTTTTCTTTTTTTTCTTTCTTTTTTTTTAAAGAAAGGGTATTTAAAAAATCTCACATTTAATCTCTTCTCCCACACAGGTTATATTACAGCTCAGGCATGACACATATTTCTGTTCAGATGTTACTAATATTGTGTTATTTAAATAGATTTTTCTGACAGATACTGGTTTTTTTGGAGCAGAACTCTTTTTTAATCGTAATGCTAGCGTTTTAAAAATTGTATTTTTTTCTACTTAAAACACTCATTGCTTGCTCAAGTCTTTGAGGATATCTAATTTTATTGCACTATCAAAGAAAATGTTTTTACTATAGCAAAAGTCAACAGTCACTATACATTTGAGAGAAGCAGGGCATAAAATCTAATCCTGATTTTATTGATGGTTTGAGAAATAAAATGAACTCTTCTTGAAAAATAATATGAATTTTCTCTGACTTTCAACCCCTCATTTCTTAGCTGAAATTAAATTTCTTCTTGTTTCTTCTTGGATAAAATAAGCAACATAGACTTGCATGTGTGTGATATACAGTTGGAGCAATAATACTCACTGAACACTTAATCCATCTCCCCCACCCCAATGAGTTAGGTCTTGAGTCTTTCACAGAAGAACTTTGAAATAATTGCAGTTTAGAACCTAAATTGAACATGACTTTAACCATAGTTCAAAACACTGAAGGGAATGAAATACTTAGAAAGAGCTTACATTTGGGAAAATTCATTTTCCCACAACATTTTTAATATATTTTTTTCACTTTTTGCTGTCACTGACAGTCTACTTGTTCATCATTCTCAACATTTAATCTTACAGGATGTCATTCCCTTTAGCAACTTTCTGATGTTTTTTTTTCTTCTGTAATTTCACTTAGAAAAACTTTTTTGCAGGACATTTGACATTGTTTATATATTGTCAGACCAATGCACTGTCCTCTTTCACTCACTTGATCTCATTCAGAGTCTTCACTACTTCCTTTCCATTTCTACTCTGTGCTCTGTTCCTCTACTACCTCAGGTATTCTGGAAATTCTTTCTTATCTATTTTCAACTGTGTAGCACATACACACAAACATATACTCCTTGGGAACTGGGTTTTCTTTCTCAATAATTCCAGCAAGATTTATTAGTCTGTTCTTGAATAGCCTTTCAGGACTTTGACTTATACCTTCTGATGTGATAAATGATAGGGTTACCATAAAAATACAATCTCTCCCTTTTAAGAGTGTATTTTAATGGGGACGGACACATAAACAATATACTAATCTTAAAATTTAATTTTGTTCTTTTATAAAGTGGAATCCTTTAGATTTAAGTCATATAATAGTTCTTTTTCATTAATAAAGCATTTATTGAGTATTTACAATTAGGTACTAGAATAAATAGTAACCACAAAATGGTGTATACGTACCCTAATTTGAAAAACTCATGTTTTAATATGGTGATCAACATGTTTGAAAAATTTATATTTATAAGGCACAGTGAGATAAGTTTCTTAATCCTACTTCCTCATATAATTAATTTGCTAATTATACATAACTGTGTTCATCTCTTCAACCATGTCATTATTTCTCAGCTGATCGTCATTTTTCTATTTTTAGAACATGTTTTTGGACACCTTTTCATCTAGTGAAACAATATGCATCCTTTAAGACTCCTTTCAAAACTAATATTGAGTGTGAAATTTTACTTTTCTTCCCTCTCTGTACATAATTTGGCACTCCTTTCTTTATGTTTCATGGTACTTTTTTTTTTTTTTTTTTTTTTTTTTTTTTTTTTTTTACTTTACCACTTATCACAGTCTCATTAATGTCTGTTTAATTTATCTCACTCTCTTCAGGGATTGTGGCCACCTTGTCTTACTCCTTCTTGTATCCAAATAGTTAATATTTTTTCAGAAGTATATCAAACTTCTAACCTGTGTGGTGGAGGGAATTACCTTGGCCAATTTTATGCTCTAGAACAGGAAAAAAAGGTAAAATAATAAAAACAAGAGTTAATTTGGAAGAATGAATAATAATATAATTTATCTTCATGTTTTTTTTTTAATGATATAGGATATTTAGCTATTTGTTTAGAAAGTCAAGAGCAGAAGAAGTAAAGGTAACCTTTGAGATAACTTTCCAACCAAAAAATATACAGAATGGAATCCTCTGGAAATGAGTAGAATATTGATGGCAAACTAAGGGCAAAAATAACATTTCTAATAAGGAAAATCAAAAGAATATCAAGTGAATATAATAAAATAAGATAGTTATTTCTGAATATGAGATTGGGATTTTTGTATAGATATGGTGCTATGACCTGAATGTTTGTTTCTTATCTCAGATCCATTTAGTGAATTCCTAATGTCCAATGTGATGGTATTAGTAGGTGGAGAGAAGTGATTAGATCATAAGGGCAGAGTTTTCATGAATGAGATTAATGCCTTTATGTAAAACTGAACATCTTGCTCTTTCTGCCATGTGAGGATACAAAGAAAAGTCTGCAACCTGTAAGAGGACTCTCATTTAGCCATATTGGTACCCTAATTTCAGACTTCTAGCCTCTGAAACTGAGAAATAAAATTTTTGTTATTATAAGCCACACAAACTCTGATATTTTGATAAAACATCCTAAATGAACTAAAATGTAGGTATTTGAGTCAAAGTGGAATTTTATTGTTTATCAAGTGGAACAGAGTATGTAGTTTCAGGATCATGGTGAACCAGATTATCTGGAGCATTCTTTCACTACAAAACAACTGGACCTGGATTTAAACATTTTGAATATATTTCTGGGCATTTAGGGATATAAAGACAATCTTCAAAGACCACTAGCTAATTCCTTTCCCTTCCCCATACACACCCAACAACAATGACAACAACAATCATCCAAACCCTGATCTTGAAACTCAGATTCAGACCAATGACAGAGCTAGTAGGAATAAGATTTTGTTTAGTGCAAATATAAATAACTCTCTGGCAGAGATTATAAACCTTGGACATACAACCAGAGTAGGAGATCTAAAACTCAGATATCTTGATTAAACTATTACTTTGAAGGGATCTAGTGTGGCCCAAGGTTAACAGAATCCTCAGAATCAGGCAGCAGCTATCACAAATCCCATAAATAATTATGCATTGACAATTGAAGGCCACAACTATTCAAGAAGACATCATGAAATGTTATCAGACTCAATGACAACCACTTTTGTGCCCCACAGTATGCAAATACTGGAATTGAAAATGGAAGCATAAAAAAAAAAAGAAAATGGAAGCATATAGGATAACTATCTTTGAAACAAAAAGGAAATACAAGAGGAACTCATAAACATGAGCATCGTACATGAGCTTTTCATTAATGAAAGCCAAGAGGACCTTAAAATCAATCTAATACATTTTCAAAAATGAAACATGATTATTGAAACAAGATACAAAATGGATGAGTTTAACAACCTAGAACAAAATGAAGAATGAGTTGAAGGACAGAAACATCTAGCTAAAAATTATTTTTAATGTAAGCAAAAAGAGAAAAATAAATTAAAAATATAAAACATAATTTAAGATTATATAGTATCTAGAATAAGCATATTCTAGAGTAAAAGATGAGAGAAATGAGGGAAGACAAATTTGAGAAAAAAATAGCTGAGATAATGGCAAAATAATATTAATCAATATATTAAATTGGCATTTTTTTAAAAACTCCATAATTAAACACACCATACAGACACTTCACAAGAAAAGGAAAGCAATTTTTTTTAAAACAATTTTAAAGCAGGAGGTAGATAGATAGATAAGATAGACACACCTACATCGAAAGTGAATATTAAATTAACAGCAGACTTCCAAATTGTAACAATGCCATGGAAAAACAATGGAGTTAAATTTCTAGGGTACTGAGTTAAAATAATAATCAAACTGGAATTGTTTACCCTGTCAAGAAATAGTTTGTTTTCTTGGTGGTAATGATGAACAAATCTGTTGTAAATCAACTCTCCAGCCAAGAAGTCGAAAAGATATTCTTAAAAATATATATATATATATTGTGTTTGTAGGCAATTAGAAAACTATTAAGAAAACGACTCATGGTAATAAGATTGAAGAAAACAGGAACATAGAGTGGGAAAGCCTATATTTGAAACTACTTTCCCTTGAAGCATTTGGTAAAAGGCTGCGTGGCATGAACAAAGTCCAGCAGTTATATTGGACTGAAAAGGAAAAAAAAAAAAAAAAGATGATCAAAGCCTGTCAAGATCCAATCATTCATCTTCCAGAATTTTGTTGAAAGCTCTGTTTGCAGGGATATAAAAGTAGCTATGTAAAGATATTTGAGGATGTTCATACCAGCATTACTTGTAATTATAACTTTGACTGTAAACAAAACAAAAATCAATAAGGAAACAAACAACTGGAAAAAATATAAAATGTCTGTCAAGGTGAATGATTTAATGAATTGTAGAACTTATAAACTCTACCCTGAGGATGAACAAGTATTTTAAGAAGTATTTTAGAGTGTTCTTATGACTATCATGGTAATTGCTTTATAAAGTACTCATATTTTCTCTCTATCTTGCAGTTGAGAACAATGAAGATTATTTTTTTAAAGATCCATTTGTTTATTTTTTATATCTGAAAAAAAAAATGTTAGGGGGGATAAGCCTCGTCTCTCACCATACTCTGTTTTTTTGACAACAGGGTCTACGTCTTTTGTATTCCTCACTAGGAAATGAAAATAGAATTAAATTCTTTTTAAGTATTTGATATTTATTGAATAACACAACACTGATAAGAAACCTTTATGACAAGACTGGATCAACTAATTGTACACTGAAGCAAACAAAAATACCTGATGGTTATGCAGTTAGAGACCTGGCTTGATTTTTATGACTGAATGATTTATAATGATTTCTCACTGAAAATGCAGGTGAAAATGAAAACCATTAATCAAAAAATCACCATCAATTTAATATAATTAAATATAGAATATTTCCAAAGGAGAGCAAATGTCATCAGTGTTTTCATGTATAAAAACCAGATGTCATATATCAACAATCAAGAAATATTTGTTAGGTATGTATTAGGCTCAATGCTTTAATCAGAGGACAAAATGATAAATAAGTCATTGTCTTTGTCTTCAGGGAATTTACAAGGAAGATAGGCATGTAAAATTACGTATACATGACGTGATAGTCATAAAATGTAAGGACTTACAAGGTGTTTGAAGATGTGGTGATAAATTCTGTCAGTGGTGAAAAGTTCAGGAAGTGGAGTCAGGAACGACTTGTCACTGGAAGTAATGTTAAGAGGTAGAGGCATAAAACGACCAGGTTTGTAACAAAAAAGTTTATTAAAAAGGTGACAAAATGAGCCTCCCCTCTTTCTTATAAATAATCAAAAAGTAAGAATGTGACAGTGAAGGACCAACTTTATCATGTATTATACGAAAAGATATCTGAATATCTAAATAACAATATACAAGGAAGGACTATGGCTGTAATTAGAGGCAGGCAGGAACAGAGGAACGCTCCTTCTGAAGATCTCAGACAAGGAAACTACACATAGTTCTCCAATAAAGGGCCCATTTTTTTTAGGACAAACGAAAACAATGTGTGTAGATTTGTGTTGGGAACTTTCCTGGATCCAGTTTGTCGTCAAGGATGAGCAAGGGAGACGGACTGCATAGACAATCCAATAGACACATTTCCAAATCTCCAGGAACCAATCTTTTGGTGTTGCCTTTTAAGGAGTTGTCTTTAGAAATCCAACCAACAAGAAAAAGCAAAGACTTTTTTTTTTTTAATTTTATTTATTCATGAGAGAGAGAGAGAGACAGAGACAGAGAGAGAGGCAGAGACACAGGCAGAGGGAGAAGCAGGCTCCATGCAGGGAGCCTGACATAGGACTTGATCACAGGTCTCCAGGATCTCGCCCTGGGCTGAAGGCAGCGCTAAACCTCTGAGCCACCCAGGCTGCCCCAAAGCAAAGACTTTAGCAAAATCAATCAATCACCCATGAAGCTTTGTGTCATAAGAAAGAGATTTCCTAAAGCATGGGAATTGGCCCAGGCCTACCCCAACAGGAATCTCCTACAAACAGCTACTCCAGGTAGCAATCACCTCATTAAAAAAAAAAAAAAAAAAAAAAAAAAGTAATAATTAAAAAAGAACTAGCACAGAATCAATAAAAAGATAATTGCAGATAAAATAAAACTGGAAGGAAGGATGGAAGGAATAAATAGTAGACCAAGAAAGCCCCCAGGAAAAAAATACTGTCATGGGACATAAATAGATTTTTATAGAGAAATACGGGGTGGTGGGGGGAGGCACCTCCTTATACTCAACGCGGAGATTCAAGAACTCAGGGACTAAAAAACAAGACAATAGAAGAAAATAAAAAACAAGTACAATAAAAAAAATTCATGTATAAATGATATTCACATTGGTAGCTACATAAAGGAGATAGATATTGCTAAATTAAGGGGTAGTGAGATCAAGATTAAGGGAAGTCAACAAAATGGAAATAAAAGAAGTTTAAGAAAAAAACAACAATAGATACAGAAACTGATAAAGGAGCCAACATATGCATACTTTCTGTCTTTGTAAAATAAAAATCCAACCTAATGGAGTAAAATACAATTACAAAACTCTTTCTGGGAACGAATAAATTCCTAAATCTACAATTTGAAGTGGGAAACCATATTCTAGGAGAAAAATATACCCATAAATATTAGCACCTATAAAAGAAAAAAAGGGATAAAGAAAGAATCCTTCAGTTATTTAAACAGAAGATCTTATCAGCTCCAAGCCTCCTCCCACTTCCCCAGGCAACAGACATTTAGCACAGTGGGAGGATGACTACCAAGGGCTCCAGGACAAAGAGCAGGATTAGGGAATTGCAAATACCCCGTAACCTTTGGTTTGAAAGTAGAATTGAGAGACTTGTGGGATTACACTCTACTGAGCCCTTCTGGAGGAAACTGCTGGAGGACTAACTAAAATGCTAGACAAGGAATTAGAAATCTACGTAGAAGGACAACTGGTGAGCAATGATTCCTGGTAACTGTTTACCTAAAACAAAGGAAAGTGTGGGTTAAACGAGCTCAAATTCCCTGAGCCCACCCTGCAACGAGGAACTTGGGCCCTATAGAGAGGCCTCGTGTAGTCTGGTCCACAGGTCTGGGTGGGGTCTCAGCCCACAGCCCACATCAACCACCAGGTGAGTGTAGACACTTCAAGATGCATCCACCCCCTGCCTGGCAAATCAGTCCCACTAGTGCGTGTTTCCAGTTGGGACATTCTATACAAAAGAGATGCCGGACCTGCCCTGTCCTGTCCAAATTCCTGACCCACAATATCTGGGAACATAATAAAAATGATTGTTTTATGACACTACGATTGTAATGATTTGCCAGGAAACTATAGTAACTGGAATGACATTAGCCATGACACTGAAAATCGGACCTTCCCAGTCATTAAAGATGACACACAGGGGCAATGCACACAGAAGACATGGAATTGTGAAAGATTGAGAAGTATAAGTAATAATAGACACCTGTCACAATTCATGGAGAGGTTTTTTGTTTTTGTTTTTGTTTTTTTTTTTTTTTGCTATACTTAAATTATGCCTCCATAAAAAAATAAATAAAAAATAACTAAAAGTGGATGACAAAATTAAAAGCATGCTCGTCAATGGGCCAGATTCTCCTGTTAGACCAGCTATTGCATCTGCACAATGACCTCGTAGTCAAATATTCAATCTCCACGTTTTTTTTAAATGAAACCACTCTATAGGAATGGTCCCAAATGATTTCCAAAAATCATTTAAAGCATAGAGCAGTGGTATCTGTAGTCCACTGTGTTTAAAACAAAACAAGACAACAACAGAAACCTCAAAATATGTTCGTGTACAAGGTTACCTACCATCTTGAAGGATGAAGTTAAAGTTTTTACTCAAAGTTACCACTGAATTGACTCCTTGAGGATCCTTAGCAACTGAAATTGAAAAGATCTTAGCCTTTCAAGAAGCAGTCATCTTGCAAATATATAGTTTTATAAGTAAACGTCCTGCTGGTAGAAGTATCACAGAAATCTACCGACAGGACGAGGCACTAAAAAGGGGTATCTCTTAGGTCACTAAAACTATGCTTTATCTTATGTCATTGAGGTAGTCTCTTATAGAAAGTAATTCTTAATTTGTCAGAACATACTTTCATAAATTTATAAATGCAAGCAATTATGGCAGGACATAGCATGAAACATGACGTAATGTGAATCATGGATTCATTTTGCTGATGTACATAATCCAAATTCTTTTTTTTTTAAAGATTTTATTTATTTATTCATGAGAGACACACAGAGAGACAGAGGTAGAGACACAGGCAGAGGGAGAAGCAGGCTCCACGCAGGGAGCCCGACATGGGACTCCATCCCAGGACCCTGGGGTCACGCTTGAGCTGGAGGCAGATGCTCAACTGCTGAGCCCCCCAGGCGTCCCCATAATCCAAATTCCTGAGAACCCAAACTAGTAACTTTCTTTTAAATGTAGTAGCTCTGAGACATTTTTGGTGGGCATATAACATCATATATTGCCTATAGTCCTTTCTGCCTGGGGCACACGAATCCTTGCAGATTTATGATGCAAAAGATAATTTAGATAGCTTGCTCTTCACCTCAGTGGGATAGAAAGATAATTTTAAAACATCAATAATACGATGCCATGTAACACACTGGTGTCAGGTACTTCTTTGAAGTTTTTTGAATGGCGGAACAAAAATTACCTAAAGATATCTAAAAGGGACAAATAGATACTGACTTGATGTTTGCTTTGGGATTTAATAAAGCTCACATTATTTGCTTTTAGCTGGATTCATTTTCTTCACTTATTACCACATTTAGCTAAAGCCAAATATAACTAATAGATATATTTTATGAGTTGTCAAAAGACAATACCTTTTTTTTTTCAGTAGGAAACAATCTTACTTCTAAAACTATGAAACCCTCCTTATTGCTCAATGAAAATATTCTCTGTCACACAAGATATCTTCCATAAGAGAAATTTTCCTTGTTAAGTATTATTTCTAACATACTCCCCATTATACTCATCAGATAAATATATACGAATATGTAGAAAGATGTGCTTATGGTTAATATTAATTAAAATATGAAGCCAATTTTCTACACAATATTTGCTGACAGCCTCATCTGTGCAGGCATCTGACCTTTACCTGGTTAATTGAAAACCAATTATATTTATGAAAACTAGCCCTGTCTTTCTTATATATCAAATGTGAGTCTCTACATGTTTTTTATACTTTAAAATTTTGAATATTCAGAAGATGTTGTTTCTCCTACTCATTCTGAAAGAGAGCTCTTTCTCCAGACACACTTGTCCCAACCACATCAAATTTTCCCCAAACCTGATTCTATAATAACTGTGCAAAACAACTATAACTTCCTGCCATTATATTTTATTGTAATGGTCTGACTTTTACATTTATGACTCATGTCTATATTAGGCTCTTCAAGAGCACATATTTTTTTGTCACATTCCTTTTAGTTCTTCATTACAAAGTCTTAGTTTAAAAAATATATCAATATTAATTTCAAGATATTTCACCAAAGTTATGCAGTCATTGTTTTTGGCAGGTCAATTATCTGTCATCTATTTAAAAAAAAATTGAAATAGTAAGTCTGCAAAATAACACATCGGATACGTATATTTCTTCTATAATAAAGAGATAAATAAGTAGCAAAAAGACACTTTTATTAGTAAGATGGATAAGAGGAAGTAATGCTGAGACAAGGAAACTGAATGCTTTAAAATACATGGCTTTTTCGAGGCTGACATTTTAATAATACTTCTTCGGAGTTGCATTGTCCCCATTTTCTTTGCAATTCCCATAAAGAGAGATTATTATCCTAATTAGAGCTGTTAGATCTTAGAGAGAAAAATGTGTGAGCAAGCTCTTTCTTTTTCTTCTTCACCCCAAAATAAGTCTCCTAAGTTATGAAGATAAAGTTGATAAAACTGTTCATAGAAAAGATAATTTTCTTTCCTTTAGAAACAAATAGGGTCTCTAAAATGAAACTCAAAATTGATAAACCTATATAACACTTTATGTTTGAAAACTCACTTTGGCTAAAGCTCTTAGGAAATTATCTCCTATTGAGCCAGTCCTTAAGAATGGGATGTATTTCCTACTGTTCATTATATTTGAATATATGGCCCACAGTAAGAAGCAAACAAAATCACGAGTATTTAAACTTTAAGAGTGAACATAACATACTGATCTTAATTTTAAATTCTCAACTTCTTCCTCTGTGACCAATGCAATTTACTCCAAACACCACATAAACTATATCAACTCATATATATGAGACCTGGCTGTAGTTTTCTCAATATCACCTCCAAAATAGTGCCAAAAAGAGATCACAACTGTTTTAGATACCAGGAGTTAATTTGTTTTACTTTTAAACTAACCTAAATGTTTGTTGTTTGTATAATATGACTGGTTGTTTTAAAATATCCTAGGAACAGGTTTCTTTTTAATTAAATTCAGAAAACATATGCTCCTATATTACCATACCTTAAACGTCACATTTGCTCCTCTGTTTCACCTTCAGTTTAAAGGAAGTCCCGTCTTCCTTTACCTCTTAAAATATCCAGTGCAGTTCTGAAAAACTTTGAGATTTATTTTACAAACTCACAAACTTTACTCTAGTAGGGTAATAAATATAAACATAAGAAAAATGGCCTCAAACAAAAAATAAAATATACTGCCTAGTGAAATAAATGAAAATAAAGATTAAAACAGGCACACACACACACACACAAAACAACAAAACCAATAAATAGCAGAGAGTAATGCAAAAAAAGTCCATGTTTTTATCTGCTCATCAAGCATCTTTCTCTTCACTATAGTTTTTTTTTTAATTAATTTTTATTGGTGTTCAATTTACCAACATACAGAAAAACACCCAGTGCTCTTCCTGTCAAGTGTCCGCCCCTTCACTATAGTTTTTTAAAAATATATTTTTTTTCATTTATTCATTATTCAAGTTATTCCTTTATTCAACTGTGAGAACTTAGAGTCTAATAGGTGCCACACTTTATATTACTTATGGAAGGCAAAGAGAAACTCACGTTATATTTCTGAAGGGGCTAATCATCTAGTAGATAATATCAAATTTTGATCATTATGAAATCTTACAGATTAGATTTGCATATGGTTAACACTCAGGTTTTCTGACTAAATAATTTTCCATCTTCCAAATGTGACAGTCATTGTTCATTTGCCTGATTGATAAATAGCACATTTTTTCACACTTGAAAAAAAAGATTCAAGTTCCAGACATATAAATATCTGTTTTATAATTTAAAATACATTGTTTGGAAGAGAAAATGAATGGCTATTGACTTTGGATTCCACATGGTTATGACTGTATTTGCTATTCATTCACACGTTTTTATTAATTTCATTTTCTTTCAGACTCTCGTCCAGGTCATAGATGTTTATGTATATAGTTGGGAAAAAGTGATATGCGCCTTCATAATGGCGCAAACCTAAGGGTGTCAACCATGGGAACAAATACAATGAGATTATAAGAATTTGATGTGAAATTATAATGAAGATATATACGAAGTACAATAGGAATTTAAGAGGTCTGCCCAAGTGGCCCTCAGGAAGGCAGAGCAGGCTTCAGAGGGTGACTAACACTGGAGATGACTTTTACAAGAGAACAAATGAGTGCCTCAGGTGGGTAGTGCCCTGCATTCCAGAAGGAAGGATGGACATTGTAGAAGGCCTTCCTCAGGACTCCCTGTCCTGGATTGTGTAATTATGGCTCTGGAAAATAGATAGAACAGTTTCTGTTTCTTAAAACTGAAACATAATCTAAGATCCCAAGACCCAGCCCAGGTCATCCATAGATAAAGAGATATGGGATAACCAGAGAATAACATGGAATTAATGATAATTAGAAGCCAAGGCCCGGTAGGAAGAAGAAGCCGAAGTAGGTCTTTGAATATCATATAAAATCATGAGATAACATGTACCCTGTGAATGAAGGCTTAGAATTTGTATTTGATGACAATGTCATTGGCATATTTTAAGCAATTTAGCAACATACAGAAAGATGCATTTAAGAAATAAGACTTTGGAAGTGGCATTGTGGTTTTTCTGAAGAGAAGCAAACCTAGAAATGTGGTATGATTGTATCTCTATCAATCTATATCTATATCATCTATATCATCTTACCATCTATATCTATATCATCTATATCTATCTATCTATCTATCTATCTATCTATCTATCTATCTATCTATTCAAATGACCCAAAAGAGAGGTGAGGAGTGTGTGAATGATGGCACCTATGATTAGATCGTAGATGCGATAAAGTGAGTAAGAGTGATGAGACAGAGATGTGTCTCTAAAGAACAATATGTTTTTGCTTTCTGGCCTGGATCAGAGTGAAGAAGTGTGCACGTTTTCTAGAATGGAAGAAGACAGTGTTGATTTTCCAGGAAGGACAGGGGAAGTAGCGGGTTGCAAGTGTGCAACTGGAGAAGGTGATGCTAAGTTCTGGCTTGGTAATGATTCGCCATTCCTTCACGTTTCCCCTTTTATCCATGATTCATATCTTTTTGGATTATTCTAAAAAACCCCAAATTCACAACAGAGATGTAAATGTCTACGTTTTAGATCTTCAGGTACGGAGTCACTTTGCTAACCATTTGCTTTACCTGCTTACCTGCATGGAATATGCTGTTCCTGTTTCTGGTACAAAGTTGAAAATAGGCGCAGCCCCGGTGGCTCAGTGGTTTAGCGCCACCTTTGGCCCAGGGCATGATCCTGGAGACCCAGGATGGAGTCCCACGTCGGGGTCCCTGCATGGAGCCTGCTTCTCCCTCTGCCTGTGTCTCTGCCTCTGTCTCTCTGTCTCTCTCTCTCTCTGTGTCTCATGAATAAATAAATAAAATCTTAAAAAAAATAGTTTTTCAAAGTTGAAAATACTTTTTTCACGGGGGACTCTGGAAGTGATGTCAGGCCTTGGTGATATTGCCACCTTATGGCCTACAGCCCAAGCGGAAGTGAGAGTTTTGAGGGCTGCTGAGCGGTAAATGTTCCCCACGTATCACATTACAAAGCATAGACCTGAGTTAAAGAATTTGATGACAACTTGCTGTGAAAATGCAGTGTTCAGTTGCCAAAAAAAAAAAAAAAAGTCAAATTCCACACCCATTGTAAGATATTGTAGTACCTACAGCAAACTACATAAACGAGTCAGTGACAGATGTTGATGAGATATTTTTTTAAGGATATATTTAACACGGCTTATGAGATAACATTCATCTCTCTCACATTCATCTCTCTCTTTTATTTATCAAGGTGTGGTTAGCATACCATCTATATTGGTCTCAGGTGCACAAGGCAGTGGTTTGACTTTTGCTGTGTACATTGTAAAATGGTCACCACCGCAAGTCTAGTGACCATCTGTCACAAAGTTAAAGCTATAGGGGCAGCCGGGGTGGCTCAGGGGTTTAGTGACACCTCTGGCCCAGGGTGTGATCCTGGGGTCCCGGGATTGAGTCCCATGTCAGGCTCCCTGCATGGAGCCTGCTTCTCCCTCTGCCTGTGTCTCTGCCTCTCTCTCTCTCTCTCTGTGTCTTTCATAAATAAATAAATAAATAAATAAATAAATAAATAAATAAATAAAATATTTTTTAAAAAGCAGTAGTGTTGACTCTATTCCCAATACTGTACACATCCCCAAGGCTTACTTATTTTATAACTAGAAGTCTATACTTCCTCATCCTCTCACCCATTTTGCCCACTACCCTCCTCCCCTCTGGCAACCACCAATTGTTCTCTATATCCATGAGTCCAAGTTGTCTTTTGTTTTGTTTGTTTGCTTGTCCGTTTTTCAGATCTCATGTATAAGTGAAATCATGTGATATTTGTCTTTTTCTGTCTGATTTATTTCACTTAATACCATGTCCCCAAGGTCCATCCATATCGCTGCAAGTAGCAAGATTCCGCTCTTCTTTATGTCTGAGTAGCATTCTGTGGTATGTATGCACCCCATCTTTACCCATTCATTCGCAAGTGGACACAGGTTATTTGCATATTTTGACCATTGTATGTAATGCTGCAATAAACATAAGGATGCATATGTCTCTTCAAAGTAGCATTTTCATTTTCTTAAGACAGCTACTCAGTAGTGGAATTGCTGGATCATGCGGTAGTTGTATCTTCAATGTTTTTGAAAATCCTCCACACTTCTCCATGGTGGCTTCACTGATTGCCATCCCCACCAATAGTGCACAAGGGATCCCTTTTCGCCATATCCTTGCCAACACGTTATTTCATGTATTTTTGATAATAGCCATCTGACAAGAGCGAGGTGATATCTTATTATGTTTTTGATTTGCATTTCCCCAATGAAATGGGGGGAAAAATGTCCATTTTTTTAAGATTTTATTTACTTATTCATTTTTAAGATTTTATTTACTTATTCATGACAGACACGAGAGACCAGCAGAGACACAGGCAGAGGGAGAAGCAGGCTCCCTGCAGGGAGCCCGATGTGGGACTCCATCCCAGGACCCCGGGGTCACGCCCTGAGTCGAAGGCAGGCGCTCAACCACTGAGCCCCCCAGGTGCCCCATCTGTCCATTTTTTAATGAGATTTTTTTTTCTTTATAATTGAGTTGTGTGAGTGCTTAAATATTTTGGATATTAACCTCTTAAATATGATTTGTTGATATCTTCTCCTAGTCATTAGGTTGCATTTTCATTTTGTTTACCGTTTCATTCACCATACAGAAACTTTGAGTTTTATATAGTCCTATTTGTTTATTTTTTGTTTTGTTTCCTTTGCCTTTAGACTCAGATCCAAATATATATATATATATATATATATATATATATATATATAGTCAAAATAATGTCAAGGAGCTAACTACCTATTTTTTTTCTAGGAGTTTTATGGTTTCAGGTCTTATATTTAAATCATTCGGCCATTCTGAGTTGATTCTGCATATAGTATACTAAGATAGTGGTTCAATTTCATTCTTTTGCATGTAGTTGTCCAACCTCCCAACACCACTTATTGAAGGGAGTGTTCTTCCCCCATTGTATAGTTCTGCCTTCTTTGTCATAAATTAGCTGACCAGGTAAGCACTTTTTTTCCCCTGGGATATCTATTCTTTTGATATATGATCATATGATCTATGGGTCTATTTTTATGCAAATAGCATGCTGTTTTGATCACTGTAGCATTGTAGTAGAGTTTGACATCAGAGAACATGATACCATTAGCTTTGTTCTTATTTCTCAAGATTGCTTTGGATAGTCAGCCTTTTGTGGTTCCACACATATTTTAGAATTATTTGTTCAGGTGCTGTGAAAAATGTCATTGGGATTTTGACAGGAATTACATTGAAACTAAAGATAGCTTTGAATAGTATAGACATTTTATCAATATTAACTCTTCCAAACCATGAACAAGGCATATTTTTTCCATTTTTTTTTTGTCTTCTCCAATTTTTTTTCATCGAAGTCATAGCTGTTAATGTACAGATCTTCCACCTCCTTGGTTAAACTTATTCCTGGATATTTTATTGTTTTTGATATGATTATAAATGGGATTATGTTTTTGATGTGTCTTTCTCTAGTTTGTTATTAGTGTGTAGAAACCCAACAGGTTTCTGTATATTAATTTTGTGTCCTGAAACTTTACTGAATTCTTTTTTTTTTTTTTTTTTTAGTTCTAACAATTTTTTGGGTGGAGTCTTTAGGGTTTTCTATATATAGTATTATATTGTCTGCAGATAGTGACAGTTTTATCTCCTCCTTTTCAGTTTGAATGCCTTTATTTCTTTTTCTTTCCTAATTGTTGTAGCTAGGACTTCCAATACTATGTTGAATAAAAGTGGGGATAGGGAGCATTTTTGTCTTATTCCTGAGCACAGAAGAATAATTTTCACCTTTTCACCTGATACTAACTGTGGGCTAATATATGGCCCTTATTATGTTCAGATGCATTGCCTCTCTACCCACTTTGTTGTGTTTTTATCATGAATACATGTTATAAATTGTGAAATGCTTTTTCTGCATCTATTGAGATGATTATATGATTTTTATCTTTCATTTTCTTAGTGTGGTATATAATGTTAATTGATTTGTGGATAATGAATCATCCGTACATCCCTATAAAAAATCTCACTTGATTATTATATATGATTTTTTTGATGTATTGTTGAGTTCAGTTTGCTAGTACTTTGTTGAGGATTTTTGCATCTATGTCAGTGATATTGACCTGTAATTTTCTCTTTTTGTGGTGTCTGAATTTGGTATCAGAATAATGTTGGCCTCATAGAATGTGTTCAGAAGTTTTCTATCCTAATTGTTTAATTTGTCAGTGTATTCATGGTAGTCTCTTACTATCTTTTGTGTTTTTATAGTATTAATTGTAACTTCACTTTCATTTCTGATTTTATTTGAGCCCTGTGTCTTGTTTCCTTGGTGAGTCTAGCTAAAGGTTTGTCGCTTTTATTTTTTCTTTTCAAAGAATCAGCTCTAAGTTTCATTGATTCTTTCTGTTGTCTTTTAAGTTTCTATTTCATTTATTTCTGCTCTGATTACCTCCCTTCTACTAACTTTGGCTTCATTTGTTCTTTTTCTAATTCCTTCAGCATAAAGTTAAATTGAGATCTCTCATGTTTCTTGATGTTGGTGTGTGTTGCTTTGAAGTTCCCTCTTCCATAGATTTTGGTATGTCATATTTCTGTTTTCATTTGTTTCAAGTTATATGTATGTGTGTAAGTGTGTGTGTGTATGTAATATTTCTCCTTTGGTGTTCTCTATGGCCCAGTAGTCGTTTAATAACATGTTGTTTAATCTTCAAGTATTACTAGTTTCTTTTTCCAGTTTTCTTCTTATAATTGATTTCTAATTTCATACCATTATGATTGGAAAAGATGCTTTATTTGATTTTATTAGACTAGAGTTTATTGAGACTTGTTTTGTAGCCTAACATGATCTATCTTAGAGAGTATTCAATGTACACTTTTGGATGAAATGTTTTATATATATAGTATAATATATAATAATTTATATTATTATATAATGTATAATAATTTGTAAAATATATATAATTATATATATAAATAAAACAGATCTTCATAACTATCAAATCATAACAAATCATATAACAGATATGTTATATATATGTGTATATATATATATAGTTATGTTGAATATATATGTTATATACTAAGATCACTTGGTCTAATGTGTCATAACTGATGTTCTCTTATTAATTTTCTGTCTGGATGATTTTTCCATTGATGTAAGTGGGATGTTAAAATTCCCTACTCTTACTGCAATCAATTTCTACCTTTACATCTGTTAATATTTGCTTTATATATTTTGGTGCTCCTATTTTGGGTGCATATGTATTTATAAATGCTATATCTTCTTACTGGATTGAGCCCTTTATCTTGATGTAGTGATCCATTTTTGTCTTTTATTGCAGGCTTTGTTTTAAAGTCTATTTGGTCTGATATGAAAATGGTTACACCAGTTTTCATTTCCATTTGTGTGATATAACTTTTTCATCCCTTCATTTTCAGTTTGTATGTATCCTTTTGAAGTGAGTCTCTTCTAGGCTACATAGAGAGGTGTCCTGTTTGTTTGTTTATTGTTTTAATCTTTCAGCCACTGTATGTCTTTTAACTGGATAACTTAGTCTATTTACATTGAAGTAAGTATTGATAGTATATACTTGCCATTTTGTTAATTGCTTTCAGGCCGTTTGTAGTTCCTCTCTTCCTTACTTCTTCTCTTGCTGTCTTCCCTTGTTGTCTGATGACTTTCTTTTGTATAATGTTTAGATTCCTTCCTCCTTTTCTTTTGTATCTTTAAGTTTTTGCTTTGTGCTTGCTGTGAAATTCATATACATTCTATAGCAGTACATTTTAAATTGACAGCAACTTAAATTTGTGCAAAACTCTATATACTTCTTCCTTGACATTTTGTGTATTACTTTTTACATCTTTTTATTTTGTGTAACTTATTTTATGTAATTATTATATTTTAGTTTAAATTTTACTTTTTCTTTTAACCTTAGTAACTTTATAAGTGATTAAGCTACTACCTTTACTACATATTTACCTTTTCCATTGTGTTTTACTTTAATATACTTTCTTCTTATGAAATACTGCTATTATTTTCAGCTTAAAGAGTCTCTTTAATATTTCTTGTAAGGCCAGTTTAGTGGTGATGTACTTCTTTAGCTTTTGCTTGTCTAGAAAACTTAAAAAAAAATTTTTTTAAAGATTTTATTTATTTATTCATGAGATACACAGGAAGAGAGAGGCAGAGACACAGGCAGAGACTCTTAAAAGCCAGGAGAGAAAAACAAATTGTTATGTAGAGGGAAACCTCATAATACAATCAGCAGATTTCTCAGCACAAACTGCAAGCCAGAAGGGAGTGGCATGACACATTGAAAGTGCTTAAAGAAACCAACAAACAAACAAAATCCAACAAATAATACTCTATCCAGCAAGATTAGTATCCATTGAAGGAGAGATAAAAAAGAGTTTTCTAGGGCAGCCCAGGTGGCTCAGTGGATTAGTGCAGCCTTCAGCCCAGGGCATGGTCCTGGGGTCCCGGGATCGAGTCCGTCATCGGGCTCCTGGCATGGAGCCTGCTTCTCCCTTTAGCTTTAACTTTTGACATTTTAATTTTTATGAGTCTTGGTGTAACTCTTCTGGTTCATTTTACTTAGAATTCTATGACCTGGATCTGGATATCTGCTTCCTCCCCGAGTTAGAGAACTTTTCAAGCCATTATTTCTTTAAATATGTTTTCTGCCCCCTTTCTCTCTTCTTTTTCTGAGCTCCCTATAATGTGATATTCTGTCTGATGTTGTATCAGAGGTTCCTTAAGTTATTCTCTTTTTTTAAATTCCCTTTTCTGTTTGCTACTTTGCCTGAGTAAATCCAACTTGTTTATCTTCCAGTTCTCTGATCCATTCTTTACTTTGTCTAGTTGGCTATTGAATCCCTCTAGTGCATTTATTCATTTATTTATTAGTTCACTTATTGTAGGCTTTAGCTCTGTGACTTCTCTTTAATATTTTCTTATGCTTTCTTTCATTGCTGAGGTTCTCACTAGGTTCTCCTGAGTGTGGTGAGTACCTTTATGACAATTACTTTGAATTATTTATAAGGTAGATTACTTATTTCTGTATCATTAAGTTCTTTTCCTGAGGTTTTGTTTTGTTTTGTTTTTTTCATTTGGAATATATTTTTTTATTTTCTCATTTTGTTTGATTTGTATTTATTTCTATGTATTAGTCATAACAGCCACCTCTTCTTTTTTATTTTATTTTATTTATTCAGTCATGAGACACACGGAGAGAGGTAGAGACATAGGCAGAGGAAGAAGCCCGATGCAGGACTTGATCCTAGGATTTTGAGATCATGCTCTGAGCTGAAGCCAGATGCTCAACCACTGGGTCACCCAGGTGTCCCCACAGCCACCTCTTCTTGTCTTTAAGGAGTGACCTTGTATAGGTGGTGAGCCTACTCATTCAACATTGCCCTGACTCTTGGTTGTCTGTTGAACCTTTGTGATTGTCTACAACACCTGACTTATTCTTGAAATGCCACCTTCTTGAGGGTGTGCCAAGACATATCTCAATGTCATCCTTTTATCCTTTGTTGTGGAGAGTAGGTCATCTAGTTTTCAGGCTTTGCTTGTTTGTTTCCAAAGGGAAATGGTCCATACATCGCTATAGCTTTGCTATGTTTGTGAGAAAATGTGAGTTTAGGATCTTCTTATGCCACCATCTTGGGCTTCCCACATGTTCATCTCTTTTTATTAACTGTCTTTATCTCTTTGGTTTTATATTATGTACAGATTTATTTAAGGACAACTATAGGATATTTCAAGATAGAAGAACGTAATGGGAGGAAAAAAAAAAAAAACAATAGTAACTTCCTTTACAAATATAACCAAGTAGCTGCAAGTCACATATCCATCCTAGATGTGAATTATAATAAGGAGGTTCAACCTTCACTTTAGAGCAGAGGGAATATTATATTAAAGAAATGATATAGAGTCTAAACTTTGCTCTGAACTGTTTTTGATTTTTTGTTTTTATTTCTTTATCAATCTCTGCCTTTCTATAAATTCATGACCTCACTTTAAAGAGCTTTATTTTTAAAATAAATAAATAAATAAATAAATAAATAAATAGCTTCACTTTAAAGAGTGTTTATGAAATCTTAGTCTGCACTGTGCCTTCCAATGCAGAATTCAACTAATGTAGAATTCAACATCAACACAAAATTTCCAGATGCTCAGAAAGAGTTTTTAGCAAAGAGATTATCAGAGAAATGAAGTCATTGTAAAAGGGAAGATAAAGCTCAATGTTCAACCAAACATATGAAAACTATTATGGGTAGAAGGCATCACAGAAATAGGATGTTTTATAGCAAAATAAAGTTTATAGGACCAGAAAGGAAAGAATCAGCTTCTAATACAGAACCAAGTTTGGGGTTTAAAGAATATGTGATTTGGGATAAAATGTTTTATATTATTTCTTCAGTCCCCTCTTGTTATGTTGAAAATTGTCTATGTTAAGAATATATTATTTTGCTAAATCAGACTATTAAAGTATCATTTTACCACCACTCCCTAAAATTTTGGTAATCTGAAATGTCATCATTAAAAGACGGATAAGATAAAATCATCAGTACCATAACCTAATGGGATTTAAGTTAATGTATATGTGTTTAGTTGGAATATTTTAAAGTAATCTACATTTATTGTAGTAGGACTCTTTCTTGATTTACCTCATGAATATATTAATATGGACAATATCAAAGATGTATATTAATAGGTACATACACTAAAGCTTTCATTATCAGAAAAAGTTTAGCAATAATGTCAGAATACTTATAATTATTCCCATGGAGGAATGAACAGTAAAGTGGAGGAATAACCTTATATTTATCAAGTTATAAATATGTCTTACATCATTAAAAAAGTAGACTTAAGAAATGTGAATTTTTCTCTAATACACATATTTAAAAAAAAAAAAAAACAGAACTTTTTATTCACTGCAAAATAAATGTAACCACAAACTAGACATTATTGAAGAGAACTTGCTAATTTTCAAGTTATGGATAATGGTATACAAATTATTTATACAAAATAGTAATAGATGGAAACTAGATGGAAAGTAAAGGGGCATGAAGTGGCCATTAATGGACTTTTTTAAAAATGAAAGTAACTTTTCCTGGAAAGAATCTACATGTAAAGTATATTAATAAAAGTATATGTATCAGATATGTACAACTTTATTATTACAAGTGAACAGAACAGTGTAACTACAACCAGAGTTAGGAACAAAACATTATCAGTAGCTCCCTAACATTTCCCTTCTAATACCTATTCTTTTGTACTACTGGAGGTACTTTCCTGCTGTTTAACACCATATATTAGGTTAAATATTTTTGCCTTTGAAAAAATTGAACCCTGCTGCTTCTTTCTTTCTTCTTTCTTTCTTTCTTTCTTTCTTTCTTTCTTTCTTTCTTTTTCTTTCTTTCTTTCTTTCTTTCTTTCTTTCTTTCTTTCTTTCTTCTTTCTTTCTTTTTCTTTCTTTCTTTCTTTCTTTCTTTTCTTCTTTCTCTCTCTCTCTTTCTTTCTTTCTTCTTTCTCTTTCTTTCTTTCTTTCTTTCTTTCTTTCTTTCTTTCTTTTTCTTCCTTTCTTTTCATTACTTTTGTGCCATCTTTTTATCTGTGGAATGAATCTATATAGAAGTAATCTGTTGATTTTTATTGAAGAATGGTAATCCTTTGAATGACTACATAAAGATTTCTTTTATGTTGATGAGCATATAGAATGCTATGGACTAATCATCTTTAGGAGGTAATTACAGTTAAATGAAGTGTTTAATCTGCTAAGACTGTCATGTATAAGAAAAGGAAGAGGAGAGCCTGGCTGGCTTAGGCAGTAGAGCATCAAACTCTTAATCTCAGGGTCATGAGTTTGAACCCCATGTTGAGTGTAGAGCTTACTTTAAAAAAAAATGGTGAACAAAAAAGTTAAAAAGAGAGAGAGAGAGAGAGAGAGAGAGAGAGAGAGAGAGAGAGAAAGATCTCTCTCTTGTCTCTGTCTCTCTTGCTTTGTCAAGTGAGGACACAAAAGAACCATCTGCAAGCCAGGAAGAGAACTCTCACCAGAAACCAAACCCTGTCCAAATCTTGACTTGGACAGCCCAGACTCTGTACTCTGAGAAAATAAATTTCTGTTATTGAAGCTACCCAGTGTATGTTATTTTGTTAAGATAGTTTGAGGAAACTAAGACAGACATATAGGCTGTTTTTAATTTGTAGTTATTTAAAACAATGGTATCATAGGCATTCTTCTCCATTTCTAGTGCTTTGGAAGCACATATGCATACATTTCTATGGCGTATATATCAGAGGGTATGCAGATGCTCACATTTAATAAATAACAGTGCTCCAAAAGATTATAATTTTAAACTCTCTCTATTGATAATATGAGTGTTAACAGTTTTAACCGAGCTACATTTAAATCAGAACTTGTTATTGGCAATGTCCTTAATTTAACAATTTTGGTTTGTCTGTAATAGTGTCTAGAGTGACTTGTAGAATGGAATATTTTTTTTGTGTGTGTGATTATTGGCTATTTGGACATCATTTCACATGAGGTTTCCATTCAGTCTTTTAATATTTCTTTCTATGGGATTGTCCTTTAATGACTTGTAGTGATGTTTAAGCATTCCTTTTATTTCTTAACAAATAATATATTTTTCTAAATATCTTCTGATATTACCTCACATGTTTTAAAGTAAGTGCTAGCAGCTCCTGGTAACTGTTTATGTGTACAGTGATGGCATGAAAAAAATTGTGTGTTTGTTTGAGAAAAAAGAGGGCAATGGTATCCTTAAAGTAGAGGAAATGTTCTTTATTTAGCAAACTGTCTAGTGTGAGGAATAAAGTTCTACCTCTACTCACAAGTAAAACACCTGTGGTGCTTGGCTACCCCTGATACTTTATAATAAAGGAGACACCTATCCCCAGGACTCATTTATTTCCACTTCAACAGTTATTCTTGCCAAAAACTCATCCAGCAATGCTTAGTAGTAGTCTCCTTTACTATCATGACAGTTATCACCTCTTTGACAAAGAGATAGGTCTTAAATAAGAACTCTTTCACATACTTTATAATGAAATAGGGGTAGGATATGACCTTTACACTAGTAAAATTTATTAACGCATCAGAATGTAAGTCTGGAAACATAGTTGGAAATTTGAGAAAAGCATTTGCTTTTTCTTTCTTTCTTTTTTAATTATTTTCAAGAACAAAAGGAAACTTTACTCTCGGAAAGAATAGACTGAAAGGAGTTCATTCAGTACCAAAGCTGCCCAGGTTTTAAATATATTATTCAATCAAAGCCTTGCTATAATCATTATGGATGTTCCTGAAAATAGGACCTATTTTTGGTGACCTCTTACTTTGAAAGATGATAGGTAGAACCTATTCAAAATTTTCAAAATTATATGAGTTATTCCTGTAGGCTGAATTTGAGAATAACAAAGATTTTCCTGTTTCATTGAAGGCTAAAATAAAATTAAAAAAAATTAAACATCGCAGAATTCTTTGAAGGCATTTTATCCGATGAACCTACAATCAACATAAAGATTTTTATTTATATTCTTCCTAAAATACTCAATAACTGGGTAAAATATTTTGTGAGGGTGACCTAATTAGAATAAAGACAAAGAAAATAATTCTATTCTCCCTCAATTTAAAGAGTCTTGGAGATTACTGGTTTTCTTGATCCAAGATAGTCAATTTCTGACTGTAGGAGCTGTGAACGACCTGACTTTATTTACCAAAACTTACCTTTGAGAATCAGAGTGCTTAACACTAATGACAAACAAAACAAAAGCTGAAATAATTGGATTTTAAATAACTGTTATTTAATATGTCAAGTAAAGATTGCACCATAATTTTCTTTTTTATGAAATATCTAATAAGTTTCTGTAAAAAAAATGAGTCTTCATAATGATTACTTTAATTCATTTATTTATACAATGAAATAAATTGTGCAATAGTTGGCATTTATCTTTTCATGTAAACATGTAGTTCTATTAATTGAACGTCCTCATTACATTGATAACATTACATTCTTGATCCCTAAATGAGAAGAAGTAAACCTAATATATGTATGTATTTGAGATTTGTAGAGTGAATGAACAAAATTTTACTTTTTATATGGGAGAATTTAAACTAGTAATAACATTTTAGAGACATATTATTTCACAAGGTTTTTAGGATTCTGTGAAACCATCTTATAAAAGATACTGTTTTATAACTAAGCTCTTTGCTATTTTATTAACAGAAAAAATAATATATGGGATTTAAAAGGACAAGAACAAATAACTTTACTTAGGTATGGACTTTGCTTATCACACCTTTGTTTGCTTGCTTGTTTGTTTGTTTTGATGGGGAAATATTTTGTAAGAAAAAGTTTTGTATGAATTACAAAACAACCTATTTTTTCAGGGTCAATCATTAATCAGAGTTCATATATGGGTTGTTTTATATATTCTTCACTGCTCTTACTGCATTTTGTCTGAACCTTTTTTTTAAGATTTTATTTATTTATTTAACAGAGAGTGAGAGAGCACAAGCAGGGAGAGGGGCAGAAGGAAGGGGAGAAGCAGACTCCTCACTGAGCAGGGGGTAGATGTGGGGCTCAAACCCAGAACCTTGAGATCATGACCTGAGCTGAAGGCAGACACTTAACCAACTGAGCCACCCACCCAGGTGCCCCTTGTCTGAACTTTCAATATTATCATTGATAATTTGAGAATGTGTTTTTAAGAATATATTTTAAAATCATCCCTTTAAGGGTAAGAACAAAAGTGAATGAGCTACAAGTTTATTTTTTTTATTTTTATTTTTTAAAGATTTTATTTACTTATTCATAGAGATGCAGAGATGCAGAGAGAGAGAGAGAGAGAGAGAGGCAGAGACACAGGCAGAGGGAGAAGCAGGCTCCATGCAGAGAGCCCGACGTGGGACTCGATCCCGGACCTCCAGAATCATGCCCTGGGCTGCAGGCAGTGCTAAACCGCTGCGCCACCGGGGCTGCCCTACAAGTTTATTTTTTTAATAATAAATTTATTTTTTATTGGTGTTCAATTTGCCAACATACAGAATAACACCCAAGCTACAAGTTTCTCTGTGGTTGGGTTTAAGGTTAGTTAAAAGCAAAAAGCTCCCCAAGACACTGGTTGAAACTTTTGCTTTCTGTTCTCTCTTTTTCTCTTTTTTCCCCCAAGCAAGAGAAGTCTAGCCCTCAAACATTTTGGAACATAACAATAAATGAATACACCTTCCATGTTTTTTTTTTTTTTTTCACCATTCTCAACAATTCTAGAATTTTTCCTAAAGACTTATGTGCCATGAGATCTCAGGCAAATCCTTCCTGAGTGGGAAGGTATATATAGGTATATATATATATATATATATATATATATATATATATATATATGAAATGAATTGCTACTGGAATTAAAAATATTTTAGGTAGAAGGTCAAAGCTATGATTCCAGTATTCACTCCAGCCAAGATTTTGCCTATCTCCTTTGGCTCCTTCAGAATGGTTGGAAGTTATGCATCACCATGCATGATTACTCCTACCACATTCACAAGAAATAGTTTTAAAAGTTGGAAGAAACTACCTTGAAAGCGCCTTGCTGATTTAATCTCAAAAAATATATAGCACATTTTTGATCAGGATAAAAAATGTACAGTCAATTGGACAACAAAAATAATTCCAGGGAAGAAATAAGGGAATTAATTTACATAGAGTCAGCTTTCCTTTTTTTTTTTTTTTTTTTGGAGTCAGCTTTCTAAATTCAATATATATATTCCAAGTTTTGGACTACTAATTCAAAGGAAAATAATATAATATAATATAATATAATATAATATAATATAATATAATATACATATATATTTCTTTATTATATGTATTTCTTTTTAAAAATATACAATATATTATACACACATATTTAATTTAATAAATCATGTTTGTTATATATATATGCATACACATGTTAAGTGTCTCTTTCTCTCTGTGTATATATATATAAATATAAATAATATGTATATATACACACACACACACATATATATGTATGTATCTGATTTGTTATTACATGGGTATTTTGATGGCAAACTGTAGATTAGGGAAGAGAGAAGAACCTATTATTGTAGTTCGCCATATCTTTGAAAAATATTGCTTAGAAAGATAGGGATTTTTATTTTTGCCTCTGGTCTGTTAAAGGGGTGATTCCAGAGAGGATCAAAAGCAAGTCGATGCCTGTCAGGGGGAAATTGGAATCAGACCTAATCATTTCAGGAAGTCTCAAAACAGCCTAGATTTAAAAAAAAAGCAAAATAAATCTCAAACAAATTGCATCTAAGAGAGAAATTTCACACCTATAATGAAAAGGTTTTGTTTCAGTAGCTAGTGCATTTATCCTTTTTTATTAAAATTGATTACCTTATTTTTTAAGTGAATAAATGTTTCAAGTATTTTTCTGCATTGATTCTTTGGTGAAAGTACTTAGTTCTACAAGATCTAGTTTAGACTTTCATATTGCTATTGATCAATAAATACATCGGGATGAAATCAGTCATCTCAACTTCTTTAGACAAGTATTTATCTACCAAATTATATAGGACAAGTAACCTTTAAATGATTTAGCAAATTGAGGTTTATTATATTCAGTAATATTGATTAGTCTCCTGGTAATATCAATTAAGCCTTTCTGCATTTCCCTTTAAAACTTAATCATTCAACTGTAGATTTGGACTGGTCAAAATAATTTGAATGTTTTTCTTTTAGAAAATATTCCATGAGTTCTATTGCATAGTACTATACTTATGATGAAAAAGTGAAATAAGAATATGGAGTCAATGTTCTGAACATGTCTTAGCAAAAGAAATGCTGAAGGTATATAACCCTTCTATTTTCATAAATACTACTGGGGAAAAGACATTGTCTTAAAGATAATAATGGTAGCTACCATTTATTTATGGCTTGTGGAACCATAGCCACAGTATTAATGTTTTTATTTCTATGTTAAATTCACCCGGAAAAAAAAAAACAGAAATAAATATGGAGGACTTCTATGATTATCTCCACTTTACATATGAGAAATACAAAGCTCAGATAACTCAAGGAATGGACTAATAATCACATATCCTGATAATGTTCAAATAAGCAGTTCTGGGTAATTTTGACTCAGTTCTGGCTGAGGACAGAACCAGACAGTGAGCAAGCACCCATAATTACATAGAGGTGCTCGATTTTGAGCTAACTACTCACCTTAAGCCAATGAAAGAGAGGGATGTAGGATAAGGGGCTAATGACATCTAACTGGACTGGCATGTCTTAGTGTTCGGACCCTTCTCTGAGCTTGGAGCTGTTTAAGGCAGATTAATTCCTACATGTAAGATTTTGGAGACTAAGAATTCTCTTTAGAATTGTCTAAAGACAATTTAGGCTTGTCTCTTTAGGCTTGTCTTCTGCAGTTCTGTGATATGGGTGATGATTTTTCTGTCTGTGCTTTTTATATCTCACCCTTAGTCCCTCATTCTTAGGGGTTCATCTTCAACACTTTGTCGAGATCCTATCTTCCATCCATATTTCCTTTTTTTTTTTTCAACCTGAAGGATAAAAAGAATAGTTAGCAGCAAACGAGGACAGAAAACAAGTCAGTGACAAAAAGAAGAAGCACCTCACATACCTCTTTTCCACCCCAGGATCTCCTCTAACTCACACCATACTTAAAGGAAAACAGAAGTTTTAAGTGAGGTTTAGACTTTGATTCATATATTCCTAGATGTTTTAATTTCTCAAATGAGACTGCTTTTGTTGTTTAAAGTGACTAGAGGAAACTTCATTTTCTTAGTGGCCAGAAACTTTAGAAGTTTTGCTTAACAGTTCATATAATAATGAGAGAGAACTGGCCTCACATATTGGGTTTGGGCAAGCAACACAAATAGGAAAGCATAAAGTTGTTTTGTTGCAAACTACAATCTGTCTTGAGCCATCCCAGCATAAAATGCATGGATAATCTGTTAGCTTTGAAAATCTTCATATATAGACAGATGTCATATATGTTAACCATTTATTCAAAACACTAAATAACTTCCTGCTACTATCAGGTAGTTTGCTAGGCCCTGGGAATATAATAAGAGAGAAATAGATGTGAATGAGGCAGGTGCAGATGAGATATAAAGGTCTATATGATCTTGTTATATCTCACCCATCATGTAGGGGTTGAACCTATCCTTGTTCATTATTCAAGGCATCCCTGAGACAATAACAAGATCCTCTGATGTGATCTTAAACCTACTAATTTTGTTTAATCTATATAATCAGGCTTTTCAACTTTCACCATTTATTTAAGGCATATCTAATCTCAAGTTTCGGGCATGTTAAATCATTGAGATGCCCATTTCTCGTTTTCATCATAAATAAAGTACTATGCAATAGAACTCATGGAATATTTTCTAAAGAAAAACATTCAAGTTATTTTGAGAATAAAATATAGTAATATGATATATGGTAAAATATCTAAATGAGTTTAAAATATATATGGAAAGAATTAAACTTCACAACAATGATAGCATACATGTTGGAAGATGGTAAATGGAATTAAATTGTGCTAATTTCTAGAAAGAAATAAAAGTGTAATTCATATTATACTTACATGATTAAAGGATAAATGTTGATATCTCTGACTGCTAAAATTAAATCAAAAGTACCATGCTTAGACAATAACAATGAGCTGAGCTGAGGGTAAAGCCACAAAAAATAAGAATTGAGGGTAGAAAGTATCTATAAAGTTTATGTTGTGGTAAGAAACAGGGAGAACTAGAGAAACATCACCATGACTGGAGTAGAGAGAGGGGAGGAGGCTTGGGATCAGAAGTTAGGGGATGAAGTAGAGGTTGAACAATACAGGTCTTTGTATGCCTAATGCAGGTCTTTTTTCCTAAGAAAAAGGCTCAGACAAGCCACTGAGATGCACACATCAAACAGTGTAACATGAACCACACCACATTTCCTGCCTCATGGGTGAAATGACTGTCAGGTACGGGGAACTAAAAATTAAGGCCAAAATCTTTCCTTTGTCAGAGGCTTTTTTTCCTCTTTGTTAATTAGATTAAGGAGATGATCCCAAATTGCACAATGTTCAAAGAAATTTCTAATCTCTTGGCCACTAAAGCAAACATGACTCTCAACGGAGATTTGAAATGCAGTTATCATTTCTATTCTAAAAAATTATATACCGGCCCCTACACTCTTCTGTTATTTTCTGACTTCCATCCACCCATTAGTAGTATAAAAAAATTAAATAATACCTGTGCTGACAGTTTTGTAAAGAGGAAGAAAGGGAAAATGTGGCTACTATTTGTCCTCTCTCTCTCTTTTTTTTTCCTGGTGACTATCTTCTTAAAATGACAAGGAAGAGTTTATTGAAGTTTTGAAAGGCGAAAGGGAGCAATGTTATTTGCGGAACTTCAGAGATTTATCAAGTGGGGAGGGAGCTATTTGAAGAGTAGGAAGAAAAATGGTGGTTATCTTGGGAGATGTTTACGGAGGAGATCCCCAGAGCTCAGGGATACATACATCAAATACATTGGTGGTTTGGGAATTACTAAAAATAGAATATTACTACCATGCAGCCTAAGATAATAGATACATTAATTGTCAGTAGGAAAGGGCAAAGCCTATTGTCCTCTGATGTGATCTTAAACCTACTAATTTTTGTTTAATCTATATAATCAAGCTTTTCAACTTTCACCATTTATTTAAGGCATATATAATCTCAAGTTTTGGGCATGTTAAACCATTGAGATGCCCATTTCTCGTTGCTTAGAGGGAAAAAAAAAGTAAAGAAGATTCCTTGTGTACTGTTAGAAATAAATCAACAAACTCAATTAAATTCTCAAGACATACAAAACACAATAAATCCACTGGTAATGATGTAACACCATTTCATGATTTTGTGAGTGTGATTCATTTTTCATAATAATAAAAATAATAAAAATAATAAAAATATTATTTCATAATAATAAAATAATATATATATATATATAGAGAGAGAGTGTGTATGGTAAGGTGGTTAGAAAGCTATTTTTTTAATGTAGTAAATTAAGATAAAAACAGCATTTCAAATTCTCAAATATTGGGACGCCTGGGTGGCTCTGCGGCTGAGCATCTGCTGTTTGAGTCCCAGGATTAAGTCCCACATGGAGCTCCCTGCATGGAGCCTGTTTCTCCCTCTGCCTGTGTCTCTGCCTCTCTCTTTGCATCTCTCATGAATAAATAAATAAAATCTTTAAAAAAACTCTCAGACATTTATTGTTGCAAACAAATGATTAGATCCTGATGATGGAATCTACCTCTGTGGCTAAGCCGTCTGTTTTTTATTGACATAAGGAGGCTCCAGCGCCTGCAGAGATGCACACAGCTATGATAAGGTTTATTACCTCCATACCATTATTACCCATCAAAAATAAATTGTACCACATATAAAGGCACACGTTGTAATTTACATATTTTGAAATTAACATGCAATGTATATATACATATATTAAATATTTAAATGATTCTCTGACAGTGCACAATATGATGTTTTCGATAAGCTTCTATTAAATTAAATGGAAATTTTTATTATTAATTGTCACATAGTTGGGTTCAAACAAATAACCCAGCATATAGCTTAGGTCAAATTACCCACAAACACAGAATTCTGTCTCTCAGGAATGTTGCCTATTTTCGCCAACTAGAATTACATAGTATTGGGTGGCATTAAGAACATGATTATAAATGGCAAAATATTCACCCTATTGAGGCATTAAAATCCCAAACTTAATGAAAATGACAAAAGGATTTATGAAACTTGAAATGAAAACATTTTAAGAGAATTATTCATCAAAATTTGGATATCCAATTGCAGCTCATCCCAGTTAGAGATTTGATGGTACCCATTATCCAGGATGACTAAGGAAATAGTCTTAGTTACTAATGTGCTTGACTTTTCCAACTCTTTTAATACTCTACTCAGGTGACAGCTTTCCCCATTTCTGTTGCACTGGGACATCATATTCCCACTTACAGGCCCTTAGCATGGCTAAGTGCATTGTGTGTGCATATATATGTATTTACAGTGAGAATGTCTAATATATGTGTAATTGGTACCCACAGGAAAGGGAGCAGGTGAATGGTGCAGAAGAAGCATTTGAAGAGAAAGTAACAAAAAGTTTCCTAAAATTGGTCATTAACCAACAGATCTAAGTTCTAAAAAACTGAATCAGATATATAAAAAAGAACAGATGAAAAGGAAAATCACATTTAGACACATCATATGACTACTGTTAAAAAAATGACAAAGAAAAAATCTTAATAGCATAGGGTGCATTATTTACCACCAAATCAGTGAGTACTTTCAAAGAAATTATAATTTGATTCACAACTGACTTTTTAACAAAAGCAATATAAGCTCCAAGAGAGTAGACTGATATTTTCAAACTGTTGAATGGGAAGAACAAAGAACTGCTATCTTAAAATTATATGCCCATTAAGATAGCTTTCAGAAATGAAGGTGAAATAAAAATATTTATGGCTAAAATTTTTGAGCATTCACCAAATCAAAGAAGATCTTTGAATCAGGATTCAAAAATTTGAATTTTAAATGAGAAGAATAATCCTAGATTAAAACTCCTGGATGCAAAAAATAATAATAAACATTGAAAGTATGTATCTAAAATATAGTAATATGATATATGGTAAAATATCTAAATGAGTTTAAACTTCACAACAATGATAGCATATATGTAGGAAGATAGTAAATGGAATTAAATTGTGCTAATTTCTAGAAAGAAATAAAAGTGTAATTCATATTATGCTTACATAATTAAAGGATGAATGCTGATATCTCTGACTACTAAAATTTAATCAAAAGTACCATGCTTGGCATGCTATGCTATGTGAAACCTAAAGAAGGTTTAAAAAGGTGAGAAACAAAGAATATATAATATTTATTTATCAAAGAAAATATGAGGTCTTTGTAAATTTCCATGAGTCCAGCCCAAATTCTTAGAACAAGACTCGACTGTGGCATGAAATCTGCTCACCTACTAATTTAGCATATTTAGGGAGTAAATATTTCTGGAGTAACAAAAACATACTAACTCAAACTCAAGGAGAGGAATTAAATAGAATTCCCTTATAAAAATTTTCATGTGTCCAGGTGTGCCTCGGTGGCTCAGTTGGCTAAGCACCTGCTTTCTACTCAGGTCCTGATCCCAGTGTCCTGGGATGGAGCCCTGCCTGGGGTTCCCTGCTCGTCAGGGAGTCTGCCTCTCCCTCTTCTTCTTACTCTGCCCCTCCCCACACTCACATTCTCTCTGTTTCTCTCTCAAATAAATAAAATATTTTCAAAAAAATTTATGTGTACAAATGCTAACCAGGATATACATATTGCTTAAACTAGAAGAACAATTAAAGATGTAGAACTAGGTTGTAAGTATCAAACTGAAGAAAGATCAATGATTTTATGATCCAGGATTCATTCTGTGCAGGTTACGTAGGAACAAGTGTGTAGATCAAAAAGGTAAGTGCAGTAATTTAACTTAACTGTCCAGAGTTACTTGTACCCTGAAAGGCATAAATGCCAAAAGTAATGGTGATTTTGCCCTTACTCTCTGTTACCTGGGAAGTAGATGCCATGTTGAGTGACTACTTGACAGGTTGTTGGATTTGTTGGTGCCTAGAGTAGTCGCTGAAAAGCGACTGGGGAAACCCAGGCTTACTGCTGGTAAACTGGCACCAATCAATCTCCTTTCTATATTTTATCATCACTTTTTATTACACTGAAGTCTTGCTTTTCCTGGAGTTTTCTATTAGTTTTTTGAAAATGTTTTTTTCTCCATTAAATGCTTAAAAAATACTTTTTTTCTTATCTTTGCACTTCTCTTCCATTCCATACCACTTTCTCTCAGTAGTTCAACTCGGAAATCAAAAAATGTTCTTGTGTACACCTAGCATGATATATTGAAACAGATAAATCTAAGAACATGCCAAAAATTTTCTGGCAGTACTATGCTGTTTATTTGGTTCTTCTATCTTTACTTATTCATCAGTGCATTATTTCCCACCAAAACAGTGACTACTGTGCTAATAAATTAATGAAAGTTTGAGGGAGAAACAAATGTTTAAGAGTTTATACATTCCAATATTTCACCATTCAAAGTTAAGGCATGAAAGGAGTCCATGTTTTTCAATCATGCTGCTATTATTCAAAATATTGATGAAAAGTTTATCTTATAAATTCTAAAAAGTCTATTTTGGTATGAGCATGAAACTGGATAAGTTTTTATGTTACATATTTATCTTTTCTGCCTTCTCTACTTGTCTCCTCTCAAGCAAGTAGGAAACTTCGTTTCTTAGGATATCACAGAATCTAATTAGAAGCAGTCTTCAAGAATTTATTCCCAGATACTATGGAAAGCAATATGGAGGTTCCTCAAAGTCAGTCAGTCAATCAATTAATCAATAAAAATAAAAATAAAAATACAATATCATCCAACAATCCTGCTTTCAGTACTTTTACAAAGGAATTGAAATCAAAATTTTGAAGAGATATTTGCACTCCTATGGCCTTTGCAGTATGATTCACAAGAGCCAAGATATAGAAACAAACTTCCAATGACAGATGAATGGATAAAGGAATGTGGTGTGTACACACAGTAGAATACTATTCAGCCCTAAAAAGGAAGGAAATTCTGCACGTGAAACAATAATGACAAACCTTGAGAACATTATACTAAGTGAAATAAGCCATTCACAGAAAGACAAATACTGCATGATTCCACTTATGCGGAGTATCTAACATAGTCAAATTCATAGATGTAAAGTGTGGCATGCTGGTTTCCCAAAGCCTAATCAACAGGAACAAGTTCCCATCAAGTAAGATGAATAAGTTATAAAAATCTACTGTAACAAAGTGTACCAGGAGTCCACAATAATATATGGTACGCTTAAAAGTTTCTTAAGAAGGCAGATGTTAGGGCGTCTGGGTGGCTCAGTCTGTTAGGCGACTGACTCAGTTTCAGCTCAGGTCATGATCTCAAATCAGGGTCATGAGACTGAGCCCCATGTCAGGCTGTTCCATATTCTCTCCTTCTCCCTCTCCCTCCTCTTCTCACCTCTGCTCCTCTCCTCACTCTCTTGTTCTTTTTCCCCATCATTCATAAATAAATAAATAAATAAATAAATAAATAAATTTATCTATCTATCATCTATCTATCTATCATTAAAGGAAAAAGAAGGCAGGTGTCATGTCACATTTCTTCCCACAATTAAATATTAAATTAAATTAAATTAAATTAAATTAAATTAAATTAACTAAATTAAATTAAGTTAAATTAAATAATTAAATTAAATTTTATTTTTTTGTTTGTTTTTTAAATTTTATTTATTTTTATATTTTAGATTTATATTCAATTAAGTAGCATATAATGTATCATTGGTTTCAGAGGTTGAGGTCAGTGATTCATCAGTCTTATTTTTTTTTTTAATAAATTTATTTTTCATTGATGTTCAATTTACCAACATACCGAATAACACCCAGTGCTCATCCCGTTAAGTGCCCCCCTCAGTGCCCGCCACCCATTCACCACCACCACCCGCCCTCCTCCCCTTCCACCACCCCTAGTTCGTTTCCCAGAGTTAGGAGTCTTTATGTTCTGTCTCCCTTTCTGATATTTCCCACACATTTCTTCTCCCTTCTCTTATATTCCCTTTCACTATTATTTATATTCCCCAAATGAATGAGAACATACAATGTTTGTCCTTAAATTAAATTAAATAATTAAATTAAATTTTAAATTAAATCAAATGATTCAGCTTTCTCACCTCTGCTCCTCTCCTCACTCTCTTGTTCTTTTTCCCCATCATAAATAAATAAATAAATAAATAAATAAATAAATAAATAAATCTATCTTTAAAGGAAAAAGAAGGCAGATGTCATGTCACATTTCTTCCCACAATTGAATTAAGTTAAATTAAATCAAATGATTCAGTTTACAGATATTAAAAAACAAACAAAAAACTTCATTTTTCACCTCCACCAGGAAATCCTAACCCTATTAAAGAGTATAAAGTTTGAACAGAGAGACTTTCTGCAAGACCAGAAACTAATCTTAAATTCCTGAGCTGGAAAGAGTAAAAATTTGACAATTGCAGGAGATACAGCATTTGGTCTTTCAATTCTGGCTTTTCCAGGAAGGAAGCAGCACCTTAGAGGAGATGACCAAACAGCACAGGTAGGAGAGCAAAGGCAGGTCCATAAGCCAAGGTTGCTACAGCCATGCAATTTTCTAACCCCCAAGCTTGAATGAAAACAGCACAATGAGTAGATCTGGGGGCAGCACACCCCAGGGGACATTGTTGGCCTATTTCAGTGGTATCCACACTGAGCTGGGAGAGGACACCCTGGCTACATTTGCATATGGTAAAATCTCAATAATTCAGCACATTATTACAGAAAGAAAGTATTCAAGTATCATGAGTTTTCAAATTTCTGTCTTTTAGAATGTAGGATGTATGTTCAGAAGCAAAATTAATCTAACTTCCTGAAAACAAAAATGCGAAATTTCTTGAACGACTATGATTTAAAAAACCTAAAACTTTTAGTTTTTTTTTTTTATTTTTATTTATTTATGATAGTCACACAGAGAGAGAGAGAGAGAGGCAGAGACACAGGCAGAGGGAGAAGCAGGTTCCATGCACCAGGAGCCTGATGTAGGATTCGATCCCGGGTCTCCAGGATCGCGCCCTGGGCCAAAGGCAGGCGCCAAACTGCTGCGCCACCCAGGGATCCCTAAAACTTTTAGTTTTATTTATAATCAAAGGAAATGATTCCTACTTCTGTACAATTGAATAAGTTAATACTTAGAGTTGGGGCTGTATCTTTTAATATGCCAGATACACTTCCAGAACAGCAATTAAGGATAGTTGTAGTGGACTGTTTTTGTAATGACCTTGATTCCTTTAGATCTCCCCTTATCCATCCCCTTAAGCAGCCAAACTCATATGGACTCTGGGTTTGGTCATGTGATTCATTTTGACCAATGAGACCTAGGAAATAAGCAGATTTGAAAATGCTTATGGTTATGGATTTGTCCTCCCATGCTCTTCCTTTGAAACCTAGGGCTGCCATGTGAACCCAGGCTTAGCCTGCTGGAGAATAGGAGAGCACTTTGAGCAAAGGAATGCCAACCTGTAGGAGGCCTACCTCCACCTGCTAGATGTAGATGTGCCACCTTATATTAGAGGAAATATCCAGCCAAACCACATAAAATGAGAAAATACATTATAACTCTTTCAAGTAACTACATAAAGTAGTTGAAGTAGTATTTATTCAGCAAAATTGATTGATGCACTATTTTGTAGTTACAAAAGAGGACGGCTAATTATTGATAATGCTCCCTTTCATTCTCAAACATCCTTGTTTGGATTGTAAATTATATGGCCACCCTAATTAAAAAAATAATAACTTATATCTCAAGGTGCAGTCAAAAGCAGTTTGTTATATGTGGAGTTTGAAAGATACCTTCATAAAACTCCTCTTTTCTTCATGAGTTAAGAACCAATTAAGAGATGGATGCCGAAATAAGACAGACAAAAATGAACATATCAGTTTTGTCATCAGCAAAAGCTAGTTTAGAAAATGAAGTTTACGAATTTGGAAACACCTGGCTGGCTAACCCTTCCCTCCAGAATTAAATTGACCCACCCTGTCTGAGACAGTAGAAAAACTACAGAACCACAGGGCTATAACATAAATCAAAATTAAAGAGGATATATGTGGCCCATGTTCATAGTTTGCCGTTAACTAATAATCAAATTCTATGCATTATGTTCCAATTAAAGAAAAGAATTAAAATAAGAAAAGTTCCTTTATATGTACTGACTGGTACACAGTGAACACTTGATTAAATTACATGTTATATCTTTTTGAAAAGATATCTCCTTAAAAGGACAGAAGCACTGGGAAATTCTCTAAAGTTATTAATGAAAAGCCTAAGCAGACAGCCTTTGCAACAGCAGGTCACATAGAGCCATCCTCCATGCTGCAGTTGCTGGTCCGTTTGCTTTACCTTGACAGCCCTTATTCTTGAAAAGAAAAAAGAAAAGAAAAAGAAAAGAAAAGAAAAGAAAAGAAAAAAGAAAAGAAAGAAAAGAAAAAGAAAAGAAAAGAAAAGAAAAGAGAAAAGAAAAGAAAAGAAAAGAAAAGAAAAGAAAAGAAAAGAAAAGAAAAAAGAAAAAACAATTGATGTCAAGCCCTCAAACTGTTTAATGTCCTAGCCAGCTTTGGTCGAGACTTCCTTCCTTTATTCATACGTCAGCCTTACCATTCAACCAAAACTTACCTGTCAGAATTATCAGAAACTTCCAGATGAGCACAGCTGATGAGACTCCATAATGCCCCATGTTCTTCAGTCTCTGGTGACATTCAGTATTGTTGGTAAGTTCTTCCATCTTAAGGTCATTTTTGTGTCATGACTCAATGTTCTTCTTATTCCCCTTTTATATCTGTAACATCTCATTTGCAGTCATTGGCAGGTTCAGTTTCTTGGACTTCACTCTTTAAATATTAAAATTTCACAAGGTTCTCAACTTTACACCGAAAACCTCCAAATTTATATCTCTGCATTAGACCTTCTCCTCTAGGCTTCAAGTACCTGTTAGAATAATACCTCCTAGATGGTCTCCTTGGAAGGTTTCAAAACCAACTCAAATTTAGCATGTTCAAAACTGACTTTATAATAACACCCAAATCTACTCTTTCTCCATGATTCCAACTCAGTGAACAGAACCATAATACACCCAGTTTTGAAGTAAAAAAAAAAAAAACTGAAATTATCCTTGATAGCTATCAATACTATGCCATATTTAACTTTTTTCTATTAAGTTTACTAATAAAAAACTGTTTAATTTTGTCACTTTTTCCCTACGCTTGACTCCCTCCACTGTAATCCAATCCCAGTCACCAAAATATGTAAATTATACTCTGAGAAGCTCTAAACAGCATCGCATATCCCTACCTAATTATATTTTTACTTATATACTTTTATTTAAATTTAAGTGATTATGTTAAGCAGAGTTCAAAGATTGTCTCTATGATTCCTATAACCTGTGTTCATGCTCTGTATGATGCCTCCCCTTGAGTGTGGGGGACTCACTACTAGTCAATAGAACAGGGCAAATATAAAGGGATCCTGTGTACATAATTAAGGTCTGGTTTTATTTTGAGTTAATCAAGAGAAGGAGAGTCCTGCATGGCCTTAGTCAGGTGAAAACCTGTAAGTAGGGACTTCATCAGGTGAAAACTCTTAAAAGAAGGACTTAATCAGGTGAAAGCCCTTAAAAGGAGCCAGGGGCTCCCCTTGCAGTGTTAATAAAGTAAGGGATTGTGTGGGTCAGGTCTATACCTTCAAGCAGTTGTGTGCTGCCTCTAGGAGCCAAGGGAGGCCTCCAGACCACAGCCAGCACAAAGTCAGCGCCTCCAGTGATGCAGCTGCAAAGAAACCATTTCTACCAAATACCCGAAGATGTTTGCCAATGGATTGTTCCCAGGAAAGCCTTCAGATGAGGTATGACCTGAAAAAACCTGACAGCCTTTGGGACACACTAAAGTAAAGGACCCTGCTAATCTGTGCCTGGACTCCTGATCCACAGAAATGGTGAGATAATAAATGTTTATTTATTTAAGCCATAAAATTATAGTAATTTCTTATGCGGCAATTAAAAAAAATAACAGTGGTATTTTCATATCCATGGATTAGTCTGAACAGCTCAGGTTTTGTTAGACACAAACATTGATTTCAAGAGCTAACAAATTTCAAGTTTATTTCTTGCTCAAATTCAGTAGGTTTGGTACACATATGGTCGTTTAGCTTTAGATGGGAGTAAAGTTGGCTCATCCATTACCGTAAGATGAAAGGGATACAGGAATAGCAGTACAGTAGCTCTGGTTGTTAAGAGTAAGTTCTTTTCAGATCACTTATATTTCTAAGGGAAATTAGAAGTAAAATGAGGATACAGTGAGGAGTGGGTATGAAATCGTCACCACACTGAGAGAATGACTCACCTTGAGAAATGCTACGGGAATGCCAGCAAGTTAGGATTCTCCTAAGGTTTATGATGATACCTGTAATGTGAGGTCAGTCTGAATGTCCCTCCTAAAATTTTTCCCCAGCCATGTTTAGCTACTTGGGAGAGGACAAGGAGGAAGCAAATCCTGTTTTTAACTATATCTGAGGTTATTCTTCGTAAGAAAGATGAAGGAAGAGAATGGTAAGGGAATTGAGATTCATGGAATGGGGTGATTTTAATGACACAAACTGATATCAATTGGGTAAAAAGGAAAGATGAGAACGTGAAGGGACTGACGGATGTGAAGATGGAGGAGATGAGTGGATCAGAGCTACTAGTAGGGTTAAAGAACTGTTCAACTACAGGTGTAAGAAATACTAAGCTGGAACTATAAGAGGCAGTGCCCAGAGAGTGGGACGCTTGAAACTGAGACTCATAGAAATGGTAAAATTGTTGATGATGGCAAGTTGAAAAGCACGGATGTGGTGATCAAGGGAACAGAGTGAAAGACAAAGTTACTTGAAGCAAGTAATTCAACAGGATCATGAGGCAACATCCACAACGCGAGGAATCATCAAGGATGGTCACTGGTGTGGTGGCTGAGAGAGGGTGGTACAACTGAAGGGCAGCGACGTCTATGGTGATAACTAACTCCAACACTGAGGACATGTATATCCCATAATCTTTTTTTTTTTTTTGGAGTTCAATTTCCCAACATATAGCATAACACCCAGTGTTCATCAAGTGCCCCCCTCAGTGCCCATCACCCAGTCACCCCCAATCCCCACCCACCTCCCTTTTCACCACCCCGTGTTCATTTCCCAGAATTAGGAGTCTCTCATGTTCCGTCTCCCTTTCTGATATTTCCCACTCATTTTCTCTCCTTTCCCCTTTATTCCCTTTCACTATTTTTTATATTCCCCAAATGAATGAGACCATATAATGTTTGTCCTTCTCCGATTGACTTATTTCACTCAGCCTAACACCCTCCAGTTCCATCCACGTCGAAGCAAATGGTGGGTATTAGTCGTTTCTAATGGCTGAGGAATATTCCATTGTGTACATAGACCACAGCTTCTTTATCCATCATCTGTCGATGGACACCGAGGCTCCTTCCACAGTGTGGCTATTGTGGACATTGCGGCTATAAACATCGGGGTGCAGGGATCCTGGCGTTTCCCTGCATCTGTATCTTTGGGGTAAATCCCCAGCAGTGCAATTGCTGGGTTGTGGGCAGTGAATATCACATAATCTGATATGTACTTTGGAGACTCTAGGGCTGTTTGTTCGAATTTTATTTATTTTTTTATTTTTCTGAACTTTTTTGTTTGTTTTGCTTGTTTTTTAAATTTCACCTACTCTGAAAATGGTAATGAATTCCTATCATGTACTTTATCTCATGGTTCAGTGTCATGCGCAGTACGGGAGAAGCAGAAGTCACTACTCAAGAGTTGCAGGAGAATCCTGAGGCTCAGACATGTCCCCAGCAGTATTCTGAGCTCAGTCACTTCTCAGCCACTGTTGCATTGGTCTCCCAGCCATGGAAGGTGCACACCTGCCAGGAATGCTGCTCCAGTTCAGAGCCATTACTTTCTCTTTCACACTTCAAAAGGGCCCTAATGATGGCTGCCTCCACTTTTACTCCTGACCCTCTGACTTCCACACTGTGGCTAGAGAGATATTTCCATATTGCAGATTTCAATTAATCACGTTCAGTTATTCCCCCATAGAAAAGAGAATTACTTCCCAGTTCCTTACATTTGCATCGATTAGTACTCCAAGCTTTTGATGTTCTGCTATGACCTTCTCTCTGTTCATGCTCTCCTCCTCACTCACCGCTTAGCTCTAATATCAATTCTCTGAATGTGTCATTGTCTTTTATGCCAAAGCACCTTTTCACTTCTATTCCCCTGCCTAGAATTCTGAGTTACCTCTAACACATATGATAATTCTGTGCAATTAAAAAAAACCCAAAAACAAAAAACACGGTGGCACCTTTACATGGATGTAGCCCTTTAGAAACATGACTTGGCCAAGTAACATTCTGAGCATTAAGAAAAGGTACCTCTTACTTGGGGTAGACCCGGCTGCAGTGGGGTCCCAGGTGTGCTACGGTGGGAGCGATTGGTCTCGTTCATGAGGTAGATGGAACCATTGTCTTTAGAGAAGTCAAAAGCAGTAATTAGAAAAGCAGCAAACTTGGTTTCTTTTATCACTATTCGCTAGCAATTCTAAACATTACCAGCGGGAAAATACTGTTCCTAAAGATCCCTGTTTGATGTTTGAAACAATCATTCCAATTACTCTTTATTTAATTTTTTTTAAAGATTTTATTTATTTACTCATGAGAGACACAGAGAGAGAGAGAGACAGAGGCAGAGACACAGGCAGAGGGAGGAGCAGGCTCCATGCAGGGAGCCCGACATGGGACTCGATCCCGGGTCTCCAGGATCATGACCTGGGCCAAAGGCAGATGCTCAACCGCTGAGCCACCGAGGCACCCCTCCAATTACTCTTTAATTTTGCACACACATATGTAAAAGTTATATATTTAGCTATAATATGCAAATATACATATCATACAGATATAAATACAAACATATAACAAATAGACGTACTTTATGCATGTATCTTTTTTAATACTTAGGTATTTAACATATAAATATGTATACAAATTTATATATACAAATGTACATACTCATATTTATGTATATTATATATGCTCACACACACGTTTGCTGGTGTTTGTATACACTGGTGTCTAAGAGCCAGAGTTTGAAATATTTTCTATGGTGTCCTAAGCAAGTGACTAACCCAAGTCTTTATTTATCTATAAAATGGGATTATCATATTCCTCATAACATGTTGTGTGGAAAATGAGGTGAAACATGCAAAGCATTAGGAGGGCACTTAGTACATTGTAAGTGATGTTAATATTAGCTATTACAATAATAACCAAGATTCCAAAAGTAAAAAAGTATCACTAGGCCTTAGGGCTACAGAAGTGAAAAAAATGTCTTTAATAGATAAATAATCAATCAGTCTCCCTTCCTAAAATAGGTGACATGTAAACAATTAACAACACAGTATGACTGAGAGTTTGAATAAGAGTAGGTATGTGCAGGTACAATAGTAGCCATAAAGAGAGATGAGATTTCTTCCCAAGACGTGGGTGTGGGTACTTTTCAAAGGTGATGGCTCATACAGCCTATGAGGAGTGAGTAGGAACTCATAGCCAGCGTCAGGAGACAAGAGCTGTGCCTTCAAGTACATTGATTCAGGTTGATCACCAAACAAGGATGTCTGCCCATGGTGACATAGTACCAGATGGGCTGAAATCAGCACATGCTCTGACAAGTTTTGTGTCCTCATGTGGGGCTTTTTCACCAAAGAGGAAGAGCTGCCATTTGTAATTTGCAATAAAAAAAAAAAAAAGTGCTTTATGTTGTCCAATGGCACTACAAGGATGGAGAGACTATTTGGGAATTACAGTCAGGAAAATAAAGAATTAAGAGGCACCGAAGTCAACGTGACACATCTAGGAAACTGTGATGAAAACATGGGCTGTGTGTGACTAGAGATCAGGAATATAGAAGGATGTCAGCATCAAAATATCCAATACTTTATGTGGAAAGCAACAAGAGCTCAGAAATCCCACCTTTATCAAAAATATTTTGGAGAAGCATTGAGTGGTTTTGAACAAGGAATGATGAGACAATATTTTCAATCTGAAAGATTTCCCTGTCCAAAGTGTGTAGCAGAGAGGCAAAGAAAGCATCGCTAGAGGCAAGGAGATCCATTATGAGGCTACCGAGCTAACGAAAAAAAGAAAGGAGGAAGAAAAGAAAGAAAGCCAAAACCAAAGCAGTGTTCCTGGTCCACTCACCTTACTCCACCTCAAGATCACCAAAGCAGGATTTAAGGGAAGTCCACGGAGTGCTCTGCATGTTTTTGGTGTGAGCCTAATCCATATGCTATGGGGTAGGCCTGTGACTGCTTTGAACCAATACAATATGGCGAAAGTAATGCTATTCTAACTCAGGCCCTATTGCTTAAGAGGACTGGTGGTTTCCATTTTGCCCCTCTTAGGACGTTAGCATCATGGAAGAGGTCTGACTGCCTTTAGGCCACTTGGCTCTGAGGTAGTAGGTGTCCGGGTGAAGAGAGAGTGATGCTGGCCAGCCTGGGTACCACCGAAGAAGCCATATTAGACATTTCAGTGCTACCGAATGCCAACTGGAGATTTGAGGCCCTAGAAAACTGACCCAGTTGAACTATCTAAAAAAACAAACAAAAACAACAAAAACAAAAACAAAAAACCTCTCCACTAGTTTGAGCTAGTGACCCTGCAGACATCATCCAGCAAAAGAAAATCCACTGCTGCCTGAGGTCCTGACCTCACAGTTCTGAATATAACAAACTAGTTATGAAGTCACTAAATTTCGTGATGGTTTATTTTGCGACACAGAAAAATTGAAATAATTCATTGACATGTCCATCTGTTTTTTATTTTTCTACCTTCTTATATTGAAAGTTTCATGAATGTCAGGACTGGCCTATTTTTCTCCCCGATATTGACAGCTCTTACAACAGCAGTAATTAATTTACATAGTAGTGACTGATGCATAATGATTGAAGGAACAACTAAAATGGATTAAAAAGAGTACAAGGGAGCTTTCCAGAGAATTTATAGTACTTGCTAACTAAATGGATATCGCCAATGGGTAAAAGGGAGAAGGTATGGTTGGCTTCTATCTGGGCAACTAGACTGAGAGTTGTACCCCTAGTAGATTCAGGGATCAGGAGAAAACCGACTAGGGCTTGTAAAGAAAGAAATGTGGTCTATGTTGGAGTTCAGCTATCAGGACATCCAAGAGGAAATAGTAAGAAGTGAGTTTCACATGAAAGTTTGGAATATCTACCAGTTGTATATTTGACACGGAATTTGTAGGGTTTCAATAAAGAAAGAATAGGTACTAGTTTTAAGTTACGAAAGGAACAATAGGAAGAAAGCTGAAACTGAATGAAGTCTAATTGGTTTGACATATAAAGAGGCTACTTGGGAATTAAAACAGATTCAATGAAATAAGGTAAAACTAATCCAACGGCACTAGGTCGAGAAATTAACACAAAATGAGGAATAGAGTGATCATATACTACTCGCTCAAGAAAAGTAAAAACAACAACAACAACAACAACAACAACAAAAGAAACACAGAATAATGCGTTCAAAAGGATGATATGATCATACCATTTGGTATAGAATATAATCATTTATGAAAGAAGAAAGGTAAAATCAACCTCTAACTACCCCGAAACTAAATAAGGAAATTGATAACAAGGTGGCATCTCTTATTATTGAGAAACCAGATAGTCATGGGGCTAGGTCAGAACATAACAGGGGCGAACTGTTGACCCCTTAGTGAAAAACACCATTATCATTGATTGAAAAATACTATATAATTGCTTGAAGTGATCTGTAATAAATCTAAGATTTGCTTGATGTCTAGACTATCACAAAATCTAACGCAGGTAACAAAGAAAATTAATAGTCACTTTAAAAATAACTTATTTCTCTCCAGACTTCAAATGAATTGTTACTAATAATCAAAAATCTAATAAAAATTCCATTTTCTGAAAGCACTGAACTGCAGATATTAATATTATTAAAGCCGACCAGAGACTATTAAGTCCGGTTGGCGGATTACACTGCTTTCTTCTAAAAGTACAAATAGTGTTATCACCTGAGTCATTACAACATTCTGTCTACAGATAGGAATATGCTTATATTATCCTGCTTTTACTAGATAAGTAAATGTAATTATACTAAAGGGTGTGTGGTTCTGTGTGTAGTCATGCAGTATAAATGTGTGAGGAGAACCAGGACCATATTATAAGCTTTATAATTTGAGGAGGATATTAGGTACTTCACATGGTTTGGAAATATTTGTCATTTTTAGTTCAATTTGATCTCCACCATTCATAGAACATTCAGTGCTTCAAGTTGTCCCATTTATAGAAAAAACGATAGTTGAAGGATTTGGAGACCAGGAGATAAAAACAATATAAGCTAATTCTCTACGATGCAAAATAGAACAAGGTGGGATTGGGGAAGGGAGAGAGAGAGAAAGAGAGAGAGAGAGAGAGAGAGAGAGAGAGAGATAAGTGAAATAAGTGTTGCGATGGATGAGAGGAGAGTTAAGGGATTTGAACCCAATGTGTTCCAAGATTTGATGCTTTCACCAGACCATAGGCTGGAGAATTCACCTGCAGGCCATTGTATCTTGGAATTCTGAAGGAAGGAGTATAATAGGTTGAAATCAAAGATTCTCCTGAGTTTCCTAGTTTGCCCGTAGAAGAAAATTGCTGGCATGGTAGTTCCTTGGGTAGATCTTCCTTTTCCTACAGTGTGGACCTGCTCATGACTGACTGACCTAGGGGCACCTGTCTGTGTTTGATCTCGGATATTGTAATTCATGAAGTATATCATGATGGCCAGAGGCATCCACTGTGGGCACACGTGTGGGAAGGGATGGTGTGCACCACACACACAGACCGCTCACTTTGGGACTCTAACCTTGGGGGGTAAAATTACATAATGCTTCCTCTGTGCCTCGACTGTACTATATATGCCACCAAATGACGTGATGGGAAAGGAACAAAACTTAGAGTGTTTAAAAAAAAAAAAAACACTCTTCATTTATATGATTAAATTAATACTAATAAAAGGAGGAAGGGAAATGTTCTTTGCTGTCCAGAACTGAACATTCCTGTGCTGCCTTTCTAAAACCTGCACCTCGAGGCCGTTGCCTCTATTACAGGGCTCTTCAAACAGATCACCTGAGACAATTAAGGTAGTTCAGGCCGGGCTCCTTGGCACCATTCACTACTGCACTTAGTCTCCTCTTTCTGCACCTTGCTGGCTCCAGAGCTCAGCTAAAATAGGTCCAGCCTGAGTTCAGGAAGGGAGTGCAGCCCGGAGGGGAGCTAACCTAAGAGAGTCTTTCCGCTGCAATCCACGTACATCACACTCCATTGGCCAGTGATTGGTTATGACAGGTAATGAGGAAGAAATCCCAAAGTTTCCAGTAAGAAGTGAAAGGTGTATAAACCACACAAGGCACAGATGGTGGTGAAATGAGGCTTTCAAAGTGCTACAATACTGAGTAATTCCGACAGTACTGAGAAGACTGAGCTGCTCATCACTCATGTTTATGTGTGACACTCAACTTAACATGCACATCTATCTAACACAGATAATAACTCACACTGTATATCCTCTCTTGTTAATTAGGATGACATGTTACAAATTACCGTGGGGGGAAAGTGTGCTGATTAGAATTTATCCAAGAAAAGCTACGTACAATTTTAAGAAATCACACAAACCATCAGGGTACATTTTGAGTTTGTACATTTAAATTTTTATTATTAAAGGGAACTCTGTTCTGTTTAGAAGTTTTATCAAATTAGATACGGTTTTCTTTTTCCTACAATTATGATGATATTTTCTAAACCGTTTAGAAAAAAAAAAGAATTGATAAGAGGCTAGAAAATGAGTCAAATATTGTTGATCAAAATGTGTATAAGGAAATCTTTTATATTACTTTAATGACATGCAAATTTAGTTTAAGCATTTTGGGGAACAACTTTACTACCATCATTGTAGCTGTCATAGAATAAAGAGAAAAAAATGCATCATTTTCTCATATACTCTATTATTAGGTCATAACTTTTTTTTTTTTTCATTTATATTGAAAACAGTACTGTGGAACCAAAAAAACTATAGAAGTCACTTTAAACTGGTAAGAAAGGGATCCCTGGGTGGCGCAGCGGTTCGGCGCCTGCCTTTGGCCCAGGGTGCGATCCTGGAGACCCGGGATCGAATCCCACGTCGGGCTCCCGGTGCATGGAGCCTGCTTCTCCCTCTGCCTGTGTCTCTGCCTCTCTCTCTCTCTAACTATCATAAATAAATAAAAATTAAAAAAAAAAAAACTGGTAAGAAAAACAAAATTACCTCTAACAGGTATTGACTAAAAGGCAGACATGCTTCTGTGCATGAGACATAAATAATATTCTGGTAGTAGTAGAAATATGCCATATTTAATTGTTTAAGTTAAAATATAATTGGCATATAACATTGTGTTCATTTCAGGTGTGTAACGATTCAAAGTATTTGTTGGAAATGATCATCGCAGTAAGTCAAGTTAACATGCATCATCTCATATAGTTATGATTTTTTTTCTTATAATGAAAACTTTTAAGATCTTCTCTTAGTAATTTTCAAATGTACAATACAGTGGTATTAACTGTGGTCACTACACTATAGATTACATCCTCAAGACTTATTTTGATCACCCGTCCCACTTCACCATAGGTTAAAGTGGGGCATTGCTGATATTGAAATTTAGTTACACAAAATAGTTTTCCAAAATTAAATAATATATTTAAAAATGTATGGGTGTTTTGTTTGCATTGTTTATAGGTGTAAATATATGTAACACATAAATTTATATTTTTAAAATATATTCACAAATATTTTTAAAATATATAAAATTAAATATATATTAAAAATACATACATTTAAATATAAAATATATTAGTATAGGGTGCCTAAGTGGCTCAATGGGTTAAGTGTCCAACTCTTGATTTCAGCTCAGGTCATTTTCTCATGATTGTGAGATTGAACATCACGTCAGGCTTATGCGCTGGGCATGGGCCTGCTTGAGACTGTCTTTCTCTTTCTGCCCTTTTACCCCTTGCCCCCAAAAAGGAAGTATAACATGGAATTGTGTTAGCTTTCAAAACAATATGTTCTTTAAAATACACTTCCTCAATTGTAATCAGGGAGATCATAGATTAAATTTAAAACACACTAGAGAATAAAACTAATAATTTAAAAATAAGTCAGAACATTAAGACCAAAAGCAAAAGGCCAACATACCCAAACTTACAGTTAAATCAATATATGTATTCCTGAAGTATTTATTGACTTACCCCTAAAGACACATAGCAAATAAAGTAATATTGATACAAATTACCAAAAAAACTAGCTGAATAAGTTATTTCTAAGTTGATCATGTATATACTATATAACACACGTATAATGCATTTTTTTTTCTCACAAGTTCTGGTATTTTTTCCTTTCTATTACAATTCTAGGTCTTCATTATTTCTCACATATACTTTTACAAAAATTTTTTCAATATTTTTTTTGCATTTAAAATAGTTAAAATTTAAAAAATAAAATAAATTAGTTAAAATTTATCCATAACCTTACAACACCAACACCAATATCTATATCTATAAATTTTTAAATATAAATGTAGTGTATAGGAATTACTACTTAACCCCTCATTTAGAGAGCATTGTTTTTGACACCATTGATGTGTTCCTATATGGGTTTTTAAGGCTTTCTGTAGTTCCCAGCCCAAGATTCACCCCTATATTTTTTCCTAATATTCCTTCAATAATCTTTAAAAACAAAACAAAACACCTATTTCCCCACTTAATAAGTCACTCAAGAACTTACCAGAATCCTTGGAATAAAACGGATGAAAGGCCTTCTCAAACTGGCTTTATTTTATGAAGTTTCCATAAACAGATCTTTTACTATTTAAGGTAATATTTGCAACCAGATGATACCCTTCTTTGTATCTACCCAAGGCTTATCTTTCAAGGCCAAGTCTAAAACCCATCATTAAAATTCTGGAATCGGCATGCACTCACTGAACTCACTCCTTCATGATCTCCCCTAGGATTTGTCACAGAACTTTATATTTTCTCATTTAATTATACTTTGTTTTAAATTATTGTATTGTTTCAAATGTTGTCTCAAAAAAAATCTTCTAAATCTTTGAATCAAAAGCCATGATATGTGAGAGGACTCTGGAAAAATGGCAGAGTAGGAAGTACAAGGGATTTGTCTCCCCACCCAGGTAATAGGTTGGGAGAATCAGTTTGATGCAACTGTTTTAGACCTATGGAGTCCATCAAAGACTCGCAACTTCCAGGGGAAAGACTGGATGATAAATTAGGTTAGTTTGGCAAATTTCTTTTTTTTTTTTTTTTTTTTTTTTTTTTAGCTTGGCAAATTTCAAGCCTTGGGTCCTCAGCAGTTACCCATCCCTCACCCCACAGCTCCATGACAGGGAGCCCTGTGTGCATTCTGGAGTATTTTGCACACATCTTGCCAAGGCCAGGCTGAGCAACAAGGACCCTAACTTCCAGATACCAAAGATTTGTGCCCTGGCCGCCTACTTCTGTTTCTCATCACAGAGCCACAGGCACAGAGGTAGGCACCCACTGTTGGTGGACCTCCTTTCACTACCGTAAACCCTGATAACACCATTCTACTTTCTGTCTCTGTGATTTTGACTCTTCTAAGTACCTCATCTAAGTAGAATAATTCAATATTTGCATTTCTCTGATTTTTTTTCCACATAATGTTCTTGTGATTTATCCATGTTGTAGCATGTGTCAAAATTTCCTCATTTTTAAGGTTGAACAACATCCCACTGTATGTGTATACCACATTTTGCTTATCTATTCACCTATGGTGGACACTTGGGCTTTATTTTTTCTGGAGAATTTTTCCTGGCCGAATAGGAGTGGCTTAATTGTTCAGCTGGGAGATTATCAGCCCAACCACTCTCAGAAGACCACAGCCAATGACTTTCTTACAGAGTGATATGAAGGCTGGCTTCCTTGGCTCGAAGTAGAAACAACTCTGGGTCAGTTGGTGCTACAAATGTCCCCCTGGAATCTCACTATAGCAAATGTCTAGCAAAAAAACACACATGTGCTTGGCTTCTCCCCTTTCTCCTCTTTTTCTAAAGCTCTCTTAAATAAATCTGCAAGGCATCACTTCTGTCCTATTTTAACAGTGACAAGAGTAATACATATAAACTATCCAATAAAAAAAAAAAAAAAAAAGCTAAAAACCCAGGATCATCAAATGACATATAAGACATCTCTGTAATTTAACAGCTCTCACTTTCAGGATCAAGATCTCAAAGTTCAAGTTTGATAATATGACCAATGCTTTAAAAATACCTGTTGCAAATTTATGTATAAAATTCTTAACTTTGGGAATATTGTCCAAAATTCTACAGGTCTGGAAAAATAGACTGAAACCATTCATAAAATCTTGCCTATTACAGAAGACAAGTCCAGATGGATGGCATAAGAGATAGCCATGGACCCGATGTTAACAATGTATTAATTTTATTATGAGTAGGTTGGCTGAAAAAGTAGAAGAAACGGGAAAAGCCTTATGGGCATATGGGAACATCAGGGCATCTCTCACAATGGTGAATGGTGTGTTGCTGAAAGATGATTGCATGGCTCTTTCCAATAATCTTTGCCAGAAAGTATTAAACAGAATACATCATGGCTATTTGAGCTCATGAAATGGTGCAAAAGAAGAGCATGGGCTATAGCATTTTGGCAAGCATCCCACAAAGAAATTGATGCAAAAGTAGCTTCTTGTCTGCGATGCCAGCTCTTAGAGCATGAAAATATGAAAGAGATACTAATGAGAAGACCAGCAGCTGTCAGACCCGGGAACAAGTTGGCACATGAAAAAAAAAAATCAGTTATTACTATTAGAGATTGGGAATTGTTGTTCCATAGTGGAACCAATGTGAGAATATAACAACATAGTCAATACTCCTATAGAATCAATATTGGCAAGTATAAAAAAATTTTTTTAAATGTGACTTAATAAAATATACTGTGTAGGTATATAAAACTAATTCTAGCATTTTCCTAATTTATAAGTTAATTTATATAGAATACTTAGATAATTAAGGGGCAGCCATTGGGGGGAAATGTTTACTAACTTTAAGTTCTTCGAATTAATCTCCTGTGTGTTCATTATGTTAAATGATCTGCCAGTGACAAGTTGAATCTTGATGAATTGAGGACCACAGAAAAAGTATTCAAAATTACTCTAAAAGTATAATAATTATTTTAGTTATCATATACAAATGTTAAATGTCTTAAGCCAGGGGGTGCTTGAGTGGCTCAGGCAGTGAAATATTTAACTCTTGATTTCAGCTCAGGTAACGATTCTGGGGTTGTGAGATGGAGGCCTGCCTAGTTCTCTGTGCTAGGAGGGTTGGGGTTGGGTTTGGGGTTGGGCATGGAGCCTGCTTAAGATCTTCTCTCCCTCTCTACCTCTGCCCACCGACCCTAAGAAATCTTAAGCCAAATAATAAATAACAAACTCTCAAAATACCTATGTTAAATCTAGGCTGTGGTTACCCTGACAAGATGTTTAAAAAGGATACTTGTTTATTTTACTTACAGCCGTGTAGTTTCAAAAGGTCTACACTTGGGCAGCCCGGGTGGCTCAGTGGTTTAGCACTGCCTTCTGCCCAGGGTGTGATCCTGGAGTCCTGGGATTGAGTTCCACATGGGGCTCCCTGCAGAAAGCCTGCTTCTCCCTCTGCCTGTCTCTCTCTCTCTCTCTCTCTCTCTGTCTCTCATGGGTAAATAAATAAAATCTTTAAGAAAAAAAAATAAAGGTCTACACTTTCCTTCTTCAGTAAGTAGTTCACATCGGATCTTTTATACACATATCTGTGAAAAGGCTGGTTTATCTGCACACAAATTCTAAGCAGCATTGTATATGTTAGCATATGATGTTTGCATCAATTTGGGGATTCATTCTTACCAACATAAGAGCAGTGTTTACTTTTTACTGATTTTATCACTAATACATTTTTTTAAATTTAAATGAAGCACATGAATGGTATTAAAACTGATTGTCAAACAACAACAACAACAGCATTGTTATCACAATTCAGGCCACATAGACCATAGAGTGTTGGACAATGAGTTCTAACCCTGGGGCCCAGTGATTCACTATGCTTACCATGCATTTACCGTAAATACTATCATTGACACAAATAATACTTATAAATCTGTTTATAAATGATTCAGCAAATTAAAAACAAATGAAATATAATATGGATTTTAAGTTGAAAAATACTATGTGATTAAGTCATTTGTGATTTTTGTTTGTTTGTTTGTTTGTTTGTAATATAAAAGTTTTGGTTGATCTATTATTATTAGTTCCAAATGCTCTTAGGGCCAAGGATAGTTAAGTGACACGTGATACAAGAGAGTCCGTTCTAACAGTACTTAAATTGATCTTGATTTGATTACCACATCTTTCCTCCAATACTGGGGGAGTCCTACAATCTTTGCTTCCTCAGTCATAAGACATGAAGTTATTTCCTGTTGTATGTTCCCTCACAAGGCTGCCATAAGCATAAATGTTTAAAGCGCTATGAATCTGAAAGGTTTTATTAGCTTAGTTAGAAATCCACAATTTTAGGGAGCAGTCTCAGCTAAAAATATAATGATTCCATATAATGAACTAATCCTAATAGCATACCCCTTGGAGAAAGAGCCACCATAAAATCAATTTATCTATGTTTTTATCTGGAACTCAAGTTGAAAAACAATTGACTGAGATGATGGACAAACATGGGCTTAATGTTTCTGTCCGTGACTTAATCTTCATCGCCTGCAGGATATCTGCTATTTGGAACATGAAACAAAAGGGTATATTTCTAGTCATCTTTCCAACTTCTAGTACATTCTCATTAGAAACCACATATCACTAAAGTCCTGCTGAGAGAATGAGACCAACAGAAGACCGACAGACTGAAAATGTTTATCATCAAAGCTCCAAAAGAAGAATGTAAACTCTATGAGGGTAAAGATGTTTTAATATTTTGTTCCTTTCTGTAGTTACAGGAATATTAAAACTATTAGCTTTTGTTAGGATATAAAAAGAATATTTGTTGCGTAAATGAATGACTTTGTATTTGGAGTATTTAAGAAGAATTTAGAACAGGTAATTATAGAGACAGAAAGTATATTAGGACCACCGGGATTTAAGAGGAGGAGGGGATGGGAATCTATTGGTTAACTGGAAGAGAATTTGTTTAGAATGATGGAAAAATTTTGGAAATAGATAGCAGTGGTGGTTGTATAACATTGTGACTGCGATTAAGGCAACTGTGCATGTAAAAATGGTTAACATGGTAAATTGTGTTATATATTTTCCCTAATAATTTTTTAAAATTATAACTCTAATCCAGAAAAATTAGCTAACCTAGAAATCAGCAAATAAAGTCACTCAACAGACTCAGGAGAAAGTAAGCATTTATGATCCATATGGTTTTCAAGAAAACCTTATATGATGTAAAGTGAACAGGTCGGAAGTGGAGAACTGATGAATTTTGATAAATCTACTCATCGATGAAACCATCATCCCTGCCAAGATATAGAACATGACTGCTGCCTCAGAAACGTTCCCCTTCCAAGACGTGGTGAAGATGGCTTCTAAAAATGTGCAAATTGAGATTGATAGTATTTCAGGAATTTTCATGAGCTAGTTATTAAACAGGCATTATTAAAAAGCAAATTATATGAACTTACAATTATTTAAAACAAAATTCATCAACTCAGATCTTAGTTATTTTACTGCATTTACTGTTCTGCTCTTGAGATTATTTATCTTGCTTCTGTGTGGTGGAAATACTATGAGGTGTTGTGTGACCTGACATTCTTGACTCTGTGTTCAACAACTTCATGATAGTAGCTGGAAATGGGCAAGGCCAGATTTTTTCATATGGAAATCACGATTTTTAAAATTCAGACATTTTTCCCCTACAGAAATTTCTTAAACGTGTACATGCACATCACTGCTCACTCATCCAGTCACCCACCACCCCCAAGGCATGCACTGCTTTTCATTTCTAAGTCCTAGCTGAATTTTGCCCATTTTTGAATTTCCTATGAATGGAATCCTAGAAAATATCCTGTTTTGCACATGGCTTCTTCTGTTTCATATGTATTTGTGAGATCTCCCTCCATATTTCTGCATTTATTGGTAGCCTGTTCCCTTTGACTGCTGAATAGTGTGCCATCGTGGGAGTGCACCACAACTGGTTTGTCCAGGCTTCTGTGACAATAATTGAGTTATTTATAATTTTAAGTTATTTTTAGTGATGCTGCTAAACATTTTTGTACAGACTTTAGTGGATATACTCTTTTTCTTATTTCTTTTATGTAAATATCTAAAAGTAGAATTGGTGGAGCATGGATAGCTATATATTTAACTACTTAAGAAACTGCCAGATTTTCAAAGGGTACGTACCATTTCACATTCCCACCAGCAGCACGAGCGTTCCAATAGCTCTACTTCTTCACTAACATTTAGTGTTGTCAATCTTTCAAGTTTTAGCGATTCTAGATTTGAAATGATCTCATTGTGGTTTTAATTTGATGATGAATGCTGTCGAACATCTTTTCGTGTGCTTATTAGCCATCTGTTTATCTTCACTTGTGAAGTGTCTCTTGCCTAATTATTGTAAAATTAAGTTGTTGTTTTGTTATTGCTTTTTGCCAATTCTTTACATTGTTGATACAGGTCCTTTGTAAAATGTATGTACGGTAAGTATTTTCTCTGAGGCCTTTTTTAAAAATGGATATGTTTGGATGAGGAGTATTAACTTTGATAAATACATTTTTTTTTTCTTTCATAGTTAGTGTGTTTTGGTTCCAAGAAATCCCCTCATACCCCAAGGTCAAGATGTACTTCTGTGTTTTCGTCTAGCAGCTTTCTTACTTTACTTTGAATGTTGCCTATATTTCACCTTACAAATATTTTTGTGTCAAACCTGATGTAGGTGTTGAAGTATTTTTACTCCATCTGGATATCCAGCAGGTATAAAACCGCATTTCGAAAATATTCTTCTTTCTCTATTGAATTGGCATGGTCTTTGCCGAAAAGCAATTGACCTTTATATGTGTACCTGTACTTTTTATTTGTTGCATCAACTTATTTTTCCATCCATATTCCATCAACACATTGTCTTGATCACTGTAACTTCGTAGTAAAGAATGTTATGATTTGAAATCATATAGTGTGAGTTTTTCAGCTTTTTTTTTACTCAAAGTTATTTCCGGCTATTCAAGATATTTTAAGTATCCATTTACATTTTAATCTCAACTCATCAATTATTACAGGGAATCATGTTAGAATTTTAACTTAAAATGCATTTAATCTTTTTAGATCAATTAAAATTTTAGCAACATTAAATTGTTTAATTGATGAACATGATACATCTCTCATTTATTTAGGTCAAGTTTGATCCCTTGTAGCAATCTCTTATGGTTTCCAATGTAGAGGTTTTATGCATCTTTTGCTAAATTTGACTGTATATAATGGATTTTGATGTGTGTGTTAATGGATTCTGAATTCTTTTCTCATTGCTCTCAGTGTATGAAAATACAAATAATTATGGGGTATCTGTGTGGCTCAGTTGATTAAGCATCCGAATCATGATTTTAGCTTAGGTTATGATCTCAGGGTTATGATATTGAAACTGTGTCAGGCTCCATGCAGAGAGTAGAGCCTGATTAAGATTCCCTCTCCTCCCCTTCTCTCTCCCCTTCCCCTTCCCCACCCACTCATGTGTGCACATGGTCTCTCAAAAAACAAGTAATAAAATAATTGTAATATATTCAGCTGTGGTCTTGCTAAATTCACTTATTCTATTAGTAGTTCTATAAATGTCTATGTGACCAATTGTCATCTGGGAATAAAGAATATTTACTTCTTCCTTTTCAATCTTTCTACTGTGTCTTTTTATCGCCTTACTATACTTTTGAGCACATTTAATGCAATGCTGAAAAGAAATTGGGGGAGGAGATTTCTTTTCCTTATTTGGGAGATTCAATGAAAAGATGTTTAATATTTCACCATTAAGATGCTCTTTATCTTAATGAAAATCTTGCCTTCTATCCATAGTTTACTGAAAGTTTTTGTTATTAATGTATTAAGATGAATGTATCTGGTTTTTTTTTGTTGTTGTTGTTATATGCTCATTTCCCTTGATTGGATTTTTTTTTTTTTCACTTCAGCTGTTTTAATAGGTACTGCTTTTAAAAAAGAATTTAAAAAAAAGAATTTACTTTGCTTGGAGTTTGCAGAGTTTTTTGAGTTGCTTGTTTTTTAGATTTGTTATTTGATGATTGTCATCATATTGGTAAAATCTGTCCCAGTTTTTCTACTCCTCTATTTGTGCTTAATTCTACATATCTTAGAACATTCATTCTTGCTCCACAAGTTAGTAAACTTCTCTTCATCCTTTAAGTCATTTTCTCTAGTTCTTGACATGATATAGTTTCTAATCATCTCAAAAAACCATTTTTCAGTCCTCTTCTTTCTGTTATTAAGCTTATTTAGTAATTTTATTTCTCATGTCAGATCTGTAATTTTCAATTCATAATTTCCATTGGGTTGTCTGCTGTTGAATTTCTGCATTTGTATCCAGTTAACCAAGTTTTCCTTTAAGTCCTCAAACATATTGGTAATATTTTCACTAAAGACATTGCCTGCTATTTCCACATCTGGGTTATCCCTTACTCTATTTCTAGTTTCTGTATTTGTTTTTTTCTTGAAGAGTTGGTCATATTATCTTATCAGTACATTTTATAAATTTTGATTATATACTAGATATTGTAAATACCACTTTGTGGAGATCCTGGCTTTTATTATTAATTGATGATGGTTTGTTTTTATTTATGCAGGTAGTTAAGTTACTGGTAATTCACCTTGATCTTGCAGTGCTTTGGTTTTATAATCTATGGGGGCAAACTCTGGAAAATTCAAAGATTTTCATAAATGCTTCTAACTTGACAGGACTCAAACTCCAAATGCTATCCCTGTTCCTTAGGGCAAGAGCTGGAGTTTCTTCTTAGTCTTTCAGTCCTTCAGATTTTGTATGTATTTATGCATGCATTTATTTTTACTACATGACTCTTTGGAATGTCCCACATGGCTGTTCAGCTCAGAGGTACACCATGGTGTTCAAGGAGTTTATGGATAGAACTGGGAACAAGCCTTTCTGGATTTCATCCTTTCTGAGATTTATCTCCTTAATTCCTGGGCATTCTGGTTACCTAAAATTTCTGTCTTTTGAAACCTTAAACTGATAGAACTGAATCTTTCTACTTGATTTCTAGCCTTTATATTCATCACCTGGAAAATACCTTTAGGGGAAAGAACTACATCTCCTCCAGTTAACTTATGTTGTTAAGTGCTGGATAACCTAAAATTATTTCCTGCTGTGGAGAGCTCTCTAATACCTTGGTGTGATGGCTCCCCCCACCACCAGACTTTATCATGGTTATCTTTGGGCTGCTTTTTCCAATACAACCTACTTTGTCATTTCTAGAGCTGGAATTCACTAATTTATTTTTAAAGTATGATATATAGGGATTGTTCTATCATTCACTTATTATGTTTCTAATTCTGATTTTTACCCACAGGCATTTAGATTCTGATAAACCACGGGACACATATATTCAGGATCACATTCCAAGAAAGTATTCAGCGTTTAGTAGTAATTCCTTCAGTGACTGTGTGACATAATATGTAGCTGAATTCACTGTCAATTTCCTATAAAAACTATCTTTATAATAATCAACTTATATTTTATTGTCACTTATTCTTTCAAAATTAGTGACTTGAGATCTGAAAATTAAAAAAATACACAGAGATTACAGCTATTGTTTTCAACTTACAAAATATCTATTGTAGTCTATATACCTAGCTCCTTATGTTCACAACATACCAGAGATGCTATTTGGAGAAATGGGTTGATACTAAAAAATAAAATAACAATAAAAAACTCTAACAGAAATAAGTCTGCTAATCACAATAGGATTGTTAAACTTCAGTAATGTCTAAAATTAGATATATAATATGTTTGCTTTTCAATACAAAATAGGTCTTACAATTTAGCACTCAAAAAGTACTGACAAGTGAATTTTCTTTGACTCTTAAAGAAGTGAATGATTAAAAAATAGTTATATATTTTATGCAGTAAGCATTTTGTCAAATATCAGCATTCTTCCTCTTGCAAGGTCTCAAAAGTATGAAAGGTGGTAAACTGAGTTAAGGAAAATTTCTTTCTGGTATTCATCCAAGTTGGCTTAATACCCCTACAGATTCTTTTATGGTTGCAGAAGCCCCACACCTCAGAACCTCTTAACAACTCTTCCAGTAATAAGAGGAAAAATACTTTCCCTAAATTTCAAGCCAAAGTTATTGCTTTTATTTTTTTAAAGTTTTTATTTATTTATTTGTGAGAGACACACACAGAGAGAGAGAGAGAGAGAGAGAGAAAGAGGCAGAGACACAGGCAAAGGGAGAAGCAAGCTCCATGCAGGGAGCCCCATGTGGGACTTGATTCCAGGACCCCCGGGTCATGGCCTGAGCCAAAGGCAGATGCTCAACCACTGAGCCACCCAGGTGTCCCAGAAGTTATTGTTTTTAATTAACTGTTACTGGTCATGTGAGGATCTTTCTAGTCACAGAAGTTAAAGTATATAATGGTTTGATTCTAAGAGTTATTGTTCACGTAAACTTGGTCAGATCTTGTCAAAAGTCATGTGGAATTTCACCCAAGATACAGGACTGAGAGTGGGCACAGGGTGAGGGAAATAGTTACTGGGCCACCATGTAACTAATACCCACTGACTAGCTAGTGCAGCGTATTGGTTTTACCATTGGGCCTCCTCTAGAAAGACTCATCATCAACCCTGTTGAAGATGTGATTTTAGTTGGAATGCCTCCCGCATCATGAATTCTATCAATTCAGGTTTCTATTGAAAGAAAAAGAGAAAGAGGGAAGTAGGAAAGGAAGGAAGGAAGGAAAGAAAGAAAGAAAGAAAGAAAGAAAGAAAGAAAGAAAGAAAAAAGAAAGAAAGAAGGAAAGAAGGAAAGAAGGAAAGAAGGAAAACATTACCTTGGTTCTTACAGCCCATGAAGTAGGATGGAACCATCCTATTAATAATAGGGCTCCCATTTCATTACTCTTAAGCTATATTCCTTCTTTCACACATATTAAGCTTCTCAAACTGTGCAGAACAAAAGATCCTCACAACAAAAAAGCAGGTAATAATCAATATGCAATCCTGTTCTCTATTCTTTTGCTTTGATGTTTGTACGTTGGATTGGGGGATGGAAAAGCTCATGGTAGGGTTATTTTGAGGTACCTTTGAGCTGCTTATTAGTGAGTCTTTATTAGCACCTTCTTATTACCAGCTTCCAGGCCGTTGTGACATGTTTTGAAGATAACTCTTTTGTTCCATCGAAACCATAATGCCTACTTTAATCTGCAGTGAATTCAGAAAAAGAGAAGAAAAGGCCAATTAAATTATAAAATACCTTTAAAGTCACTGCTATGCACAACTAGCTTTTATACCTTAGACAATATTAAATTATAGAGCCTTTAGTGAAAAATTATATTTTGCTTTGAAACTAGTCTGGCAGCAATAATACGAGCTCCCATACAATGATAGGTGCCAATAACCCCTTTAGAGCTAAAAGAAACTGATAAATGAAGTATCTTTAGAGAAGCCACTATTTACTATAAGTACCTTAACTAGAAGAAAGATCAACTGCAGTCCTGATGTGTCAAACAATTTAATGACAACCTATTGTGTGCAGTCATTTCACCAGGCATCACAGAACTCCATTTTATTTCCTATTTGTTAATGTAAGCCATTATATGGCACTAACTATTGCTCCCGGCATTGCTTTTAAGCATCTCCTGTAAGGGCAACTGTAATCCTAAAAACCAAGTATTGTTACAACCCCATTTTACCGTGAAGAAACCGACCTGGGGAGGTAACAACATTATCCACTATTATAACAATTACTACAAAAATGACCTGTGGAGTCTAGCTTTGATATCTAGGCATCGATTCCTAGGTTATTCTCTTTTAAGAGGGTAATGCGTGTTTCCTCTGAACCTTCTTCTCTAAACTCCCCCTTCTGTTTCCGCAGATATCTGGGGTGAGGCTCTACGGTCCTCACTGAGCAGCTCCCTTTTACTTTGGCCAGACTTCGTACTCGCACCTCCACAAAAATTTTAAGTATTCTTTCTCCCCTTCCTAGGACTTTGCTCCCAGATTTCTCGGATGAATGACATACCTTCTGCTCCTTCCATATTTAATTAGGTTCTTTTTAATGATCTTAGAGATCAGATTCTATACAACTTCTATTAACAAATCTTAGTTTATTCCTTCAAGATTTGGTTCAACACTCACTGTGTCTAGGAAGCCACATATGATATCCTTTTCTCATTTCCTCGTCTACCCATTTCTTATTTTCTTATGACTACCATCTACATTGAGTATTGTAGATGTCTGCTTTTCCTAATGCATATACACAGAATTTTATAAAATAAAGAATTTAGACTGAGAAAATAAAAGCCAGAGTTAGATAATACTGGCCAAGACATTTAACTGAGATATTTCTTCTTGCCCCTTAAATGTTAACAACAGCAATTATAATATGATTTTTTAAAAAGACTTTATTTATTTATTCATGAAAGACACAGGCAGAGAGAGGAGAAGCAGGCTCCATGCAGGGAGCCCGATGTGGGACTAGATCCCAGGTCTCCAGGATCATGCCCTGAGCCAAAGGCAGATGCTCAACCACTGAGCCACCCAGGTGTCCCTATAATATGATTTTAATTTAAAGGCTCTTTGGTAGTATGAAATGTAGTGATACAGATACACACGGCTTTATGAAGCCACATGGCATACATATTTTGGTTGCTAGCCCTACACTGGTCTCAAAGCACACTCACATCATCCTTAATATTTAACCAGCCATTTGCCACTGACCGTGCATTGTACATAAAATAATATTTCAGCCAGGCAGACATTTTAGGAGCATTTTGTTAACTGTAGCTAATGTGGTTTGTGGTTGACTCTTAGCCTACCTATGTCAGAAAGCCTTCACGGATGAACTCATTGCCTTTTTAATTGGATAGAGCCAGTGATTCAATGATTTTGCTGCGGCCACAGTTCCTCATCCTCCTTCTCCTTATCCTCTTTGTCCTCACCATTCTCACCTTGCTTCACAGGTTTATTAAATCACTGCTGTGCATTCGACTGCACATATTTTGCATAGGCAGTGTTTTATTTTTACACATGTACGTACTTCCAACAAAGCATCCCCAAAGTCAAGCTAACGAATCACCCACAAGTCTCCCCATACCTCTTTGTTGTCCTTTCCACCCTCCTCAATCCCTTTGTCCCTAAACAAACATTGATCTAATCTCTATCACTGTAGATTGGTTTGCATTTTCTAGAACTTCATGTAAGTTGAATCCATTTCAAATGTGTTATTTTTGTCTAGTGTCTTTCACTTAAGAAGATGTATTTTAAAATTGTCCATATTGCTTTTCTATTGTTGAGAAGTCCATTATATGAGCATCTCACAATCTGTTTACCCATTTACCTGTTGATGACCAGTAGGGTTGTTTCTGGTTTTTCACTATTATAGTTAAAGCTGCTGTGAACATTTGTGTGCAAGCCTTTGTATGAGCATGTGCTTTCAGTTGTCTTAGATAAATACCTGGAAGTGAAATGGTTGTGTCATAGATAAGTTTAATTCTCGAAAACTGCTGAATTATTTTACAAAGTAGTTGTGACATTTTTCATTCTCACAACAGTATATTAGTTTGAATTGCTTCATATCCTTGCCAACACTTGGTATGATCGGTTGTTTTAATTTGACCATTCTACTTAGTCTTTGGTGCTCTCATTATACTTTATTAGATCTTTCATTTCTCTAATGATGAATGATGTTGAGCACAATTTCAAATGCTTATTTGTCATTCTTACAGCTCCTTTGGTGAAGAAATCATTCAAATCCTTTGTTTTTACTTCTTTAATTTTTTAAAACAAGATTTAAACTATTTTTAAATGTTAGAAATTATTAAATGTAGAATACATCTTGAATATATGTACATTTCTACATTTAATCATTTCTCTATTTATTTTAAAAATATTTTCTTCCATTTATTTTCCTTTCTGTTTTTGAAGAGCAAACATTTAAATCTTTATTGACATGAATTTACCACTTTTTTCTTCTTGTGATATTTTTGTCCTGTTTAATCTTTCCCACACTCAAATTTACTAAGATGCTTTGTCTACTTTTTCTTTGCAAAGTTTTATAATTTTAGCACTTATATTGAGGTATATGCTCCGTTTCAAGTTATGTTTTTTAATCTGGTGACAGTTAACGGATGACATTCCCATTTTTGTAGGAAGCTATTCAGTTATTCTATTCAATTATTCTAGTGCCATTTTTTTCAAAAGTGATTTCCTCAGCGACTGGCTTGACAACTTTTTGAGAGTTTAATTGGCCATAGATATATGGGTTTATTTCTGGTCTCTCTCTTTCATATGACCTATTTGGCTATATTTATACCAATCCCACAGCCTTGATTAGAGTTGCTTTATAGTAAATGTGAATATAAGATGGTATAAGTTCCTTCAATTTCTTTTTTCCAATTTGTTTTGGTCATTTTTGTTTCTTTGCATTTCCATATAAATTTTAGAATTAGCCTACCGAGTTCTCGAGAGAAAGAGAGAGAGAAAAAAACGAAGCTTTGGGGTATTGATTGGGATTGTGTTGAAATTAAGATATTTTTCCCAAATTGATCTTCAATATTGATCTTTCACATCCATGAATGTAATATAACTTGACATTTATTTGTGTCTTGTTTAATTTCTCTGAGCATCTGAATGTTTTTCTGTTTTGTTTTCAATATACATGTCATGCACATGTTTGTCAAATATTCTAGAAGTATTTCATATTTTATGTAATTGCAGATGTTATTTTGATATATTTTATAATTTAAATTTTGATTATAATCATTCATAAAAATACAGCTGATTTGTATGTATTCATATTTTATTCTGAGAATTTCCTAAAATTATTTATTGGTTTACTAAACTATTTTGCTGATTCCTAAAGATTTCCTACATAAATAATCATATTATCATAATGAGGAGGAGTTAATGGAAATCATTGTTGAAATGGTGAGAGTTGATAGGTTTCTGTTCTTTTTGATTTTGGGGGTAATGCAGTCACTCTTTTGCCATTAAGTATTATTTGAGCTGTATATTTTGTAGATGCCCTTTATTAGATTATGGAATTTTCTTATATTTCTACACAGCAGAGTGTTTTTGTCACTTATCAATGTTGAATTTTTCAAATGCTTATCCTTTACATATTGAGATGGCCACATGTTTTTCAGTTTATGATTACGTGAATTATTTTTTAAAGAATTTCAGAATATTAAATATTTATTTCAGATATTTCGTGCTATACCTGACACTTCAATCAAATATAATATGTTCTCACTTTATTTCTTAGAATTAGATCTTCCTTTGACCTTGACTTGGATCTAGACTCAGACTTAGGTTTATTACAGAACACAGTTGCAGTTTATTGTCTGTTGAGAATACTCATCATTTTTCATTTGCTATTTCTCTTATAATGGCTAATCACTGAACATTTTGGGATCAATTAATGTTACAATATTTTCTCAGTAAGCAAATTTTAAGCATAGTGTTTAAAAGTATAGACTCTGTGGCCAAATCAGCTAGGTATGACACTTGAATCTGTCATTTAGTTGCTATGTGATTTTGGCCAAGTTATTTAACCTTACATTGCTTCAGTTTCTTCATCTAAGAAGCAGAAATAAAGAATATTATTACTTACCTTCTAGCATTATTATAATACTTAAATGTATTGATATATAAATCATTTAATGTCTACCATATATTGAGCATAAGTCTTGGGATTTTCTATTTTTAATTGTATAAATTTGAATAGGCTATTCAAGCTCACAAATATGTAGTTTCTTTAACTGTTAGAATGGGAGTAAACAGTAGTAGCTACCAAATAGTGGATGTTAAGTATTTAGCACATCAGTGATCAGTAAGTTAAGTTTGTTTTTATTATTGGCATTACATTTTTGTTCTTATCATGCTTTTTTCAGTAGAAATGTGTAAACTAATTTTCCATAACTTACATAAGCCAGTAGTAGGGTACATGTTAAAAAATAATCCTGAGATATAATTTTGAAATGCAAGAGTGCATGAGTCAAAGAGTGGAATTTTCTGGGCTAACACTGTAATAAGAGGGGGAAAATAATGGGAAAGAATGCATAGAACAAGTTGTACCCTAGCCTTTTCTTATCTGTATAATCCTGATGGATCCCCTATTGGCACAGTGGCTAAATGAACAACATACATAGGGAATATTCTCTGAGCCACATAAAATGATGGATTTTCTTCCTAAGTGACAAGATACTTACTTTCTAAATCTTTTTTTTTTTTTTTTAATTTATGATAGTTACAGAGAGAGAGGGAGAGAGGCAGAGACATAGGCAGAGGGAGAAGCAGGCTCCATGCACCGGGAGCCCGATGTGGGATTCGATCCTAGGTCTCCAGGATCGCGCCCTGGGCCAAAGGCAGGCACCAAACCGCTGCGCCACCCAGGGATCCCAATACTTACTTTCTAATAGATAATTTGGTATGTGTTAGAGAATGAAGAATCAGTGTTAAATTCCAGCAATGGACTAATAACTTTTATGAGCAAGAGATTAAAAGATTATTGGCTGTTATGTTCTCAGAACTACTGGTCTATGTTACTCAACACAGTCAGGGCAAAAAATACTTCTGGCAACTGAGTCATAATACGTTAACACTCATCTGGATTTGAAGATGGTATGTTAAAGATGGAAAGATGTGCCCCATCAGGCCTCTCTTTTTCTGCTCCACTAACTTGCCCTTCAGGCTATTGGTCTCTACCATCAGGAAAAATTCTGAGCAGCACACCCAGAAATAGAAGGAATTTTGCTTGGAACTTTGGGATTAAGTTAGTCTAAGCTCTTGTCTCATCCATTTATATTACTTAAAAATTATCGCATCAAATACAAACATCTTCTTGATGCCATGTTTCCCAGGCTCACAGTTCTGTACTGCTCAATTCCACTGCTCCTTGAATAACCTTCTGCAAGTCCATTCTGCTGTGCCCTGTAAAGGACTTGTTCAATTGTGAACAACCTCTCCTTTTCCCTGTCATCTCATCCAGTCTCATGACTTCCTCTCTGGCATCCAGCTGGGTAACATCTAAATTGTCATCTCCATGCATTTTTAGGCCTAGAAGTGCATTTCTCACAGCCTGTAGATTCATGGAATTTTGTACTAAAGCTAATGAAGATCAGGCTTGGGCGGCCTCTCATTCATACTGGTTTCTGATCCCTTTCAAGGGCTCTAGCAATATGTTCATATAGTTTTGTACAATTTGCAGCCATGAAATACTTGACTACAATCAGTTAAAACCACTTTCAGTTAAGATTTACTTTTGTACCTAATTTTATTTATTATTTTTTAAAGATTATTTATTTATTTATTTATTTATTTATTTATTTATTTATTTATTTATTCATGAGAGAGAGAGGGAGAGAGAGAGGCAGAGACACAGGCAGAGGGAGAAGCAGGCTCCATGCAGGGAGCCTGATGTTGGACTCGATCCTGGGTCTCCAGGATCAGGCCCTGGGCCAAAGGCATCGCTTAAACCGCTGAGCCACCCTGGCTGCCCTGTACCTAATTTTATAATTATAAATTTGTATTTACCTAAAGAGGGTCTCCAAAATTGTGTAAATTTCAAGTACCACAATATCTGGACCTGCCGTTATTATTTAAGCTAAAATAAATTCTGTTTTCGAGATGGTAATAACAGTTTTATTTCAGAAGGTTACTCAGAAAGACACCTCAGAAAGTCTGTGCCAAAATACTGTCAATTAAACTTCAGAATCCAATTTAGTAAAATGTGATTAATAAGATGAACTAGGAAAAACAGCAATTTGACACACTGCAAACTAAATATGATGTATTTTGGTTAATTAGGGTTTTATAATATCCCTTTTGTTTCCCTCTATTGATGTGGACAAGTCAATGTAAGCAATAGCATTTCATTCTGTTCTTTTTGGGCAAAGATGAGTGTGCATTTGTCAGGTTGCAAGCTTTTACCGCCACACTGGAAACTGTCTTCTAAGGTAGGGATTCTGGTCTGATGTTTGACACAGGTTTATCGAATTCCACCAGGATTTTGACTCCTGAAGTGTGATTTTAATTTTGGGAGCCTCAGGAGTATAATTTTTTATCTATGGCAAAGGAAATCATATAATAATGAAACACATTTTTTGAAGTACATTTTTTGTATTCCAATCTGAAGAGAGAGATGTGTTTTTTCTGTTTGAATATCCCACTGAGAGCCTATGTCAGAGTATATCATAAGTAGACACATAAAAGACGATGCTCAATTTCCCACTATTTTGCTTTAAAAATATGACTTTACATGCAGAGTACATATAATAATTTTCATATCATGATTATTTACAGATGAGCATATAAATCAAATATCTATTCATTAGGAATGCTATAAATGCTTTTACCTGATTATTGTGCTTCAAGTTTAATAGGTATAGAGGAAAACTATTAAACTGGGATGATACCAAAATTATGGTATAATGAAAAAGGAAACCATTTGAAGATGCTTAATGAAAAACACCTGCTTTGCAGTATCATTTACTAGGTATATAAAATTCTTGGAATAATTCAGTTATATGTTCTTTTCCTAAGCTTTCATATAAACTGTTTTGAGATATTTTAGTTTACTTTATATACTCTGTCTCAATACTTGCCTGACTTTATCCAAAAATGATGATCCCACGTTAAAACCTGCTATTGTCTTTTCACCTAATAAAATGATTGCTGTATTTTATGTTACCATGAAGACCTTAGTAATTTTTCCTAGGCATTTGTCCATGAGTAGTAGGAAAATACAGTGCTGGTAGTATGCAAATGATGGGGCTTGTTCAGTATAAATTGAATTTGTTTATTAACAAAGGGGTAAAAATTAAAGCTTCAGAGTAAGTACACCTAAAATTACTCAGTCTTTTTTTTGATCTCATAAAAATTAACATTATTATCATATTCTTTTTATTTTTTCCTCATGGTAATATTTTGAAATTATTTTTCACTTTCACCTGCATCTTTATTTCTGGATAGGTGCCAACAGCTAAGCAGCAGAAGACTTAGAAATTTCCTAAGATTTCTGTATCTCCAGTTTATTCAGTTTATTCACCCAATCTAAGACGTCTTATTTAGAGTAATGAGATTAAAAGAAAAAGACAAGGATTTGCTATAAGTTACAAATAAGCATTTAAATTTTCTTTTATCCTTCTGTAAGTTTCAGGGTCTTCTCTAGTAGAAGTATGTATAAGTTTGCTTTGTGTTCAGCAGACAATATAAAAGAATATAAGTACATATAAAATATAAAAATACAAAAGTAGCAGGAATATTCAAACTTAAATTGCGAAACTATGCTATCAAGGTAGTAAGTTCTCTTCATACGCCTCGCCATTTATCTGGTATGACTGTGTTGATTCTGATCAACAAAGTAATTATATTTATAAAAAGATAAATCTTCTTTCAAAACCAACACTTCCATAATATTGGACCGGAATTGCCATTTGTGGGTCACCTAAAAAATGTGTGATCAGAACTTCACCTGAGTGACTTTCAAAGTGAAACATTCAGAAGCTGCATGATGTGGTAGACCATAAAAAGCTAGAAATGTGAAGACTTGACCTAAGCAGTGACTCCGTCTGGCAATCTTTCAAGTACCTTTTCTACATTCTCCATTACTCTAACTAGATTTATTTATTTCAGAGCTTAAGTAAATATAGATCAACATTCTGTAAAGTTAAGTAAATTCATTTTAATTGCTCAATGTTGATAATAGTACCTTATGAAAACCCCACTGCAGATTTTTTGTTAAAAATAATATTCCTACATTAATGGATGCTTTTTAGTTTGTTTTCCAATCTATATTGCTATGTCCTTGATTTCCTAAAAAATAAAAAGTATACTTATAATTTTGCATAATTTAATTATATTTCCTTTTTTCTCATTTACATGATCATAATTTTCCTTTGCAAAGATCACCTATGTTATGAGTTCTTAGAGAAGATTAATATATATGGTCTAAAAATATGATTTATAGGTGCTTGGTTGGGAGATTTAAAAAGATATTTGAAACTCTCAAGGGAGGTTATAAAGAAGATCAAGGTAATTCAATTTCGACATTGTAAATTTAGAATAAATTTATATTGCCCCTTCGTTTTGATAAAAAAGGCTGCCAATGTATACTTCTTAATAAGATTGTTTTTAAAAGAAAATTGCAGGCTATCACTTTACTGGAGAGACATTCCTATTTTTTATAGCAACATGATGTGATATGTGATATGTTTAGAGCCTACATGCCTGTACTCACGCTGCTTCCTCCTCGATAAATGTCTTTTCGACAACAACTCTGCATATTTAAGTCCTATAATGTTTTTCAACAACTAACAGGCATTCTCTTCTTCTGAGTGTTCTTTGGAATTCTCAATTACTTCTTTATTTTTATAGCAATTCCCGTCTCAATTTTAACTTTTTATCTCATTTTTTGTCTCATAGTTACTCAGTTCTATCTTTGTCATTATTGTGACTTGAGGACAGAGACATTTTGAAATCTCCCTAGGGAATCTAGAACATTTAGGTTATCAATAAATGTTAAACAGCATGTATATAAATCATTTTAATATCATGCAATAAAGAACCCCAAACCCTAATTTCTTTCTCTCTCTCTTTTTTAATAGAGAATTTCAACAGCTTCAAGGTGTAATTTGTGTATCATAAAATTAAACCACCTTGTATATACAATTCAATGATTTCAGTAAATGTATACAGTTGTGCAGTATCAGAATATTGTTATAACCTTCGACATCCCCTTGTGCTCTTCACAGTAAGTCCCTACTCCCACACCTAGTTCCAGAAAGCTATGTATTGGATTCTATCTCTATAATTTTGCCTTTCCCTGAAAATCCATATAAATCATATAATATATAGTCTTTTGTATCTGGCTTTTTCATGTAGCAAGCATATTTTTCAGATCTAGGTTATTGGATGCATTAGTAGTTCCTTCTCGTTTGCGGAATAGTACTGCATTATGTTAATATACCACTTATTGGATATCCATTTACTAGCTTGTGGATGTTTGGGTTGTTTCTAGATGTTACTCTAAATAGTGCTTCTATTACTTTGGTGTAAAAGAGTTTAGTGGATATGTATTTTCATTTCTGTAGAATGGATTTTGAGGAGTGGAGTGGCTGGATTATATGGTAAATGTATATTTAACATTAGAAGATTAGCAAATTGTTTTTTCAGGTGGCTCTGACATTTTATATTCCCACCAGCAAATTATGCTCCACATTCTTACTGGTTAGACTAGTACACCAGTCTTCCTTCCTTCTCTCTTTCCACGAACTCTAGTGTGGTTTATTTTTGTGATTATAATTTGTGTTTCCCTAATGATTAATTATGTTGAATATTTTTCCATAGCTCTCTTGCCATTCCATCATCTTTTTTTTTAAATTTTTTATTATTATTATTTTTTTTTGCCATTCCATCATCTTTTGTAGGGTGGAGCTGTCAACTAAAATATTTTCCCATTTTAATGATATTTTTTAATTCTTATGTTTGAGTTTTAAGGGTTCTTTATATTCTCTGGGATACATAAGATATAGGTTTTGTAAATATTTTCTTCTAATCTGTTGCTTATCTTTTTCTATTTAGGGATGTCTTTTGATAAGTAAAGTTTTTAATTTTAATAAAATATTTTTAGTCATTTTTACTTTTTGTGCTTTTTGTGTCATATCTAACAATCTTTGCCTATGGCAAAGTAACAAAGTTCTTTCTCCTGTGTTCCTTCTAGAGATTTCATAGTTCTAGTTGTTTTTTTTTTTCTTTTTTTACAGATTTCATTTATTTATTTGAGAGAGAGAGAAAACATAACAGGGGAGAGGCAGAGGAAGAAGCAGAGCAGAGAAGCCCAACATGGGGACTTGATCCCAAGATCCCAGGGTCACGACCTGAGCTGAACGCAGACACTTAACAACTGAGCCATCCAGTCACCCTCATAGTTCTAGTTCTTACATTAAGCTGATAATTCATTTTAACTTAATTATCTGTATGGTGTGAGGGAGAAATTGATGTTTATTTTAAAAGTAGATATATCGAGATCCCTGGGTGGCGCAGCGGTTTGGCGCCTGCCTTTGGCCCAGGGCGTGATCCTGGAGACCCGGGATCGAATCCCACGTCGGGCTCCCGGTGCATGGAGCCTGCTTCTCCCTCTGCCTGTGTCTCTGCCTCTCTCACTCTCTGTATGACTATCATAAATAAATAATAAAAAAAAAATTTTTAAAAAGTAGATATATCAATATTTCTGTACCATTTGTTGAAAAGAATATTCTTTCCTCATTTAATTACTATGGCACTTTTGTTCAAAACCAACTACCATGCGTGTGAGGACCATTTTTAGACTCTTTTTATCCTGCTCCATTGAACTGTATGTTTATTCTTGTGCTAGTACTAATCACTTTTGATTACTTTAGCTTATATAGGAAACTGGGAAATCAGGAAATATATGTCCTCCAACAATATTTTTTCCTTTTGCCAAACTGCTTATTTATTTTAGATTCTTTACAGTTCTTTATAAGTTTTAAGCTCAGCTTATACATTTTTATCCCCCCCCCGCCCCCCCCCAAAAAAAGCTACTGGAATTTTGTTAAGATTTGTGTTAAATCTATGGATCAATTTGGGAAGAATTTACTTTTTAGTATTTTGAATCTTCTAAATCATAAATATGGTATATCCATATATCCATGGTATATCCAATTATTTGTCTTCTTTAAATTCTATCATCAATATGTATAGTTCTTGCTCTACTTTTGTTAAGTATATTCCCAAATATTTTATTCTAATTCAGTACTATTTTGAATAGAATTTCTAAAGTTCATTATCCAATATATTTTTCCAATTTGCAGAAGTATGATTGATTTAGGGGTATTGATATTGTATCCCGCAACCTTTCTAAACTTGTTTATTTGATAAATTTTTTGTAGATTCATTATGAATTTCTACATACAAGATTATTTTGTATTTTATCTGCCAAGAAAGATAGTTTTATTTCTTCCATAACAGTCAGTATATTGAATATTTCATTCCAGAGCATACAGTCTTTATTATTTCTATTGAATAGTCAGACACTGATGTATTCATTTCTCCTTGTATCATATCAGTCATGTTTTTCTTAGGACTTTGGGGGGCTTTTTCATTGTCTTTAATTTTGAGCAGTTTGACCATTATGCACTCAGTGTGGGTCTGTGAGCTCAGGTTCCTCATTAGGGATGAGAAATAAATTGGGGCCATTTCTTCACTTTCTTCATTTTCTTTTCCTTTCTCTCGTTTGTCGACTGATAACTCATTACCCATATGTTGAAATGCATGATATTGTTCCAAAGATCTTTGAGGTACTATCTATCTCTCTATTATCTATCTATCATCTATCTATCTATATATCATCTATCTATCTATTTTAAAGATTTTATTGATTTATTCATGAGAGACAGAGAGAGAGAGAGAGAGAGAGAGAGAGAGAGGCAGAGACACAGGCAGAGGGAGAAGCAGGCTCCATGCAGGGAGCCTGATGCGGAACTCGATCCCGGGTCTCCAAGATCAGCCCTGGGCTGAAGGCAGGCACTTAACTGCTGAGCCACCCAGGTGTCTCCTACCTATTTATTTTTATTCAATCTTTATTCTCTCTATTCTTTGGAATGGATTTTTTTTTGTTGTTCATTCATCTTCAGTTCATAATTTTTCATCTCCTTCTCAAATCTCTGGATACGGTCATTGATTGAATTTTTCATTTCTGTTATCGTAACTTTTATCTCTGAAACTTCCACTTTGTCTTTTTTATACTTTCCATTTCTCTTTGAAAGTCCCTATTTATAGTCTCATTGTTATCATATTTTTCTTTAAATGTTTGAACATATTTTCTTTAATTATTTGACTGACTTAAAATAGTCACTTTGAAGTCTTCATTACTAATTCCAACATATGCAAGATGAGACCATTATGAGTTGTTTTATGGTTGTGTTTTGGTGGTGTTTTCCCCTGAGGAAGTGTCACACTTTTTTCTGTACATAGAGGAATTTTGCCTAAACATAGATGTTTTAGATGATATATTCCAGGAACTCTAGATTCTGTTTTATTTTTCTGATCATTCCTGTTCTTTGTTTTATTATTGTGTCAGAAATTATAAAACCAGACTTTCTCATGGACCTGTCGTTTCCCTGCTTGGCCTATTTCTTGTTTTGGTTTGTTTTTGGGAAAGGGCTAAGATGACTTACAGTGATGTCTCTATAATTTAGTGATCAGCCAATGATTCAAGTGGGTGTTAGGCTCACAAACCTCATGACTACAATGCTGCTTTAGCAAACCAAGCTATGTGACACACCTTCAAGGTCAAAGTCACTACTCGTGTCTCACTAGGCCTCTATTTTTTCAGGGTTCTCTTAAGTTTCATCATACTTGCATAGTGATATTTGGAGACAGAAATCGTCCAGAAATGTTTGGGTAACTCATATCAGCATTTCTATTTCTGTGTCACTTCTAGAATCTCCCTGTTGAGTTCTGACCAGACAGTTTCCAATCCTGAGGTCATAGGCTTTGTTTCCTAATATTTACAAACTGAATCAGCTCCACTTAGCCAAAACAAAAACAGTGATAACAAAACCATATTTTTGCTATTATCTACTATTCTTCAGCCTTCAACTGAGTCTTCTCTATTATTTCAGAATTTCTGGGTTTTGTTCTCAGCCACAATTAAAACTAGAGCTTTCTCTGACTAAGCTGGTGGGGAAACCCAACAAGAAGGCCGCTGCTTTTTCACCATTCTCACCCAACACTGTTGGAAATTTTGAAAAATAATTGTTTCTCAATTTTTTGTGTTGTGTTTGGTTGATTTTTAGTGCTCTGAAATAATGAGTTGAGAGGAATATATATATATATATATATATATATATATATATATATATCTATATATATATATTTTATGTTCGTTTTCTGCCAAGGGGTGTCACCTAGCCTCCTCATATCACAGTTAACAAAACTTCCAATGGAGTTTTATTTTCATGGAAATTCTACTAAAAATCAATATTATCATGTAGAAAATATAACAATATAGATGCTATCATTCCTTAATAGGCCACTATCGCATTAAAATAATAACTTACAAGTGAAATAATACCTAATAAATGTTTAGACATTATTGAATACCTAGATATCTGAGTTTCATGAGCATAAATGAGCATATGCAGTAATTTAGTAAACTAAATAATATAAAGGTATATTTGAGTAAAATAAATTACATGTATGATAAAGTAATGTAAAGAAACTACAACATAAAGACAACTCCAGAATAAGGGGCCACAGTAATCTGACTCCATATTAGAGCAAAGCTGAAAATGGAAATTATATATTGAAAGCAAACCAGCTGCCACCTTGTGAACAAAAACAATAAAAATATATTTTCCGCTAATGCAAAAGAAAAAAATCAACTCAACAGAAATATTTTATAAATTAGCATATGCTGCAAAACTTATAAACTGAGTTTTTCATTCAAAATAATTTTTAATGTTGAATGATACCAAAAAGTACCTTGCACTTAAGGTAATGATGTTGTACATGATGCTATCTCATGACATGAGTGGTAATATTTGAATAAAATGAACAAAATTATAGTACTGTAATTTAAAATCTCTATAGCAATAATATTCTCAGATTTAGTACTTCTAATGGATCTAATATATATAATATTACTATTTATAGCACATCTCTTCATGATTCAGAATGCTACAACCCATCAACTTCTCCAAGCCCAGTGCCTGAAAGTGCCAAAATAATTTGGTTTCTTAATCCATGCACTCTTTCTATATTAGTTCAGGTCACAGAGTTCATGTTTATAGACTTTTTATTTAGGCAATTGCAATTAACCTATATTTAAAACCTATTACAGATATATAAATATATAGCTTTGAGACCTTTGGTCTCACGAAATATGGGGATAATATTTACCTAAGTGTTTTTTTTTAATAGAAGTAATGGAAATTTTTTTTTAAGTTGGTTTGTGTATAGGAGATTATTAAATTCCTCCATGTTCTTTGGTTGGAAAAAAAAAAAAAGGAATCTAAATCCATGCAGTTATGCCTAGAGAACAAATCAAATCATTCATTTAATATCAGACAACATTTTTATTTGACTAATATGGAAGAAAAGATAAGGACTTTCTCACTTCAAACACTGTGCTTCAGAACCTGAAACCCCAATGTATAGGGAAGGATCAGAATATATTATTTATTTATTTTTACTTAGAAGGAGGTAAATTGTCATTTGAGAGAATGTATGTTTTTTAAGCACGAGGGAAAAAGCAAAAAAAAAAAAAAGTAGTTTCAAATCTCTTCTAGATGCATTAGTACGTAAACCTCTAATATCTGATTATTAGTTTGGGAATGAGATAGAGCTCAAAATACTTAAAGGACTATTTTTGTTCCTATTGGAAACTGTCTAATATAATAAAATCCCTCAGAGAAAAGGTCTGACACCGAAAGAAAACACTGACCTTGGAAGTAGAATAGATTATTTGTTAAGAAGATTGTTCCCTTGAATTCATTCCGTTTAAGTATATTGTTGAATCTCGTTGCTGTGTGTGTGAGACCAGTCACACGGGAGCAAACTCCCCTGAGCCAGAAATTATATAAAGAGATTGACTTTGATAGGAAGCTACCACTTCCAGGAATATCACTTTCAAATCTGTTCTTATGGTAGACATGAATTTAAAGTTATGGTTGGGGAGAAATTTGATCAGTTGAGTAGGAATAAACGTAATATTTGCTTGAACTGTCGAGTAAGGAATTTGGAAAGGTTGTACATGTGCCAGTTGAAAAGGAAACTGGAAGAGAAATACCTTGTGGGAGATCTAAGATGAAAATAGCTTGGGGAAAATAAGCAGCTTTAACAATATGTGTGTCAATTTTAAAGAAATAAAACTGGGAAGTTTAAGATCTTGAAATATTTTTTGTACCTTAACTTGCTAGAGGCACAAAGAAGTCATCAGTTTTAAATTTAGTTATTTCTTAGTATACCCATCCCATAGACATTTTGTATAGAGAATTTACAAAAGAGAAAGGTGAAAAGAGTTGACCTGTGGTCTTATTTGTAACACAGAGATCAAAGAAAAATATGTAACTAAAAAGGGGAAACCACACTGTGAAAATACATGCAATTTCATGGAGATTTTCGCCATAATTTAACTTGTGGAAAACTCATCAACAATATTTGCTTGCATATCAATGACCAAACTTCTAGCTTTCTTAAACTGACTTTTGCCAGTTTTTACCAGTAATAATAGTGATTGGAAAAGTCAACTTTAAAAAGTATGCATCTTGTATATCTTCGTTGTAGAATAAGGAAACAGAATGAAGATGATAAGGTTTAGACCATCTAACTTCGGGACCTAATGGTGAAGGATATCAGGGGAATATATTTGCTCTATTTCTGTGCATATTTTGCATGTGCAATGGTGACAGCAGGTATTGACAGCTGGCTGGGGTAATGTAGCATCTGCTAATAAGCTGTAGTGCCCGGGAAGGCACTGGAATAGTAATCAAATAATTATATAATTTTTTTAAATTTAGTCCTCCTTAGTCAAGTTCAGAATGTTCTGTAAATCTACATTTGGCACACTGACATTGTGAATGGTGAATACTTGTTTTACCCCAGTAAAGTTTTGCACAAGGGAAAGAAATTTTGCATCAATTTGGCGTTAGGTTTGCAAAATATCAATATTTTGAGTCACAGGTAAAATGTATGTCTTGTGAAATCGAAATTGGCTAAATGAGTGCACCCTTAATTTAATTCATTGATCTGTAATATCTGGATATGTTGATGCTTCTTATTTACGGCCTACACAGCTCTCCTATGAAAAGAGAGAAGACAAGAAAAAGGAAAAATGGAATAGAATTTATCACTTTTCCAAGTATAACCAGTCTGGGTACGTGAAATAAAAGTTTTCTAAGTAACAAAGCTATTTATGTGATTATTAATCAGATATTTGTCAAAATATTCCCCTTTCCCACGTTTTCTTCATGTTTGAGCCAAACTCTAACAAATCTAGTGACAGGAAACCTTAGTTTGAAACTCTATCTCACTTTATATTTGAATTCAGGATATTGGAGGATCAGATCTATTCCTCCATCTGGATTACAGATTTGGACCTTTAGCAGACTAGATCCTTTTTGTTATCTGACAAAGTGATTTCTCTTCTTATGTTCTTTTTCAAGAACTATTTTGACCAAATCTGAAGTGCTATTAGAACATACAAATTTTATTGTTTTTGATGTACTTTCATTTTGAAAGGTACTCTGATAAGGGAGAAAAAAACATGAATAAGAAAAAAATAATTGATTTCAGGAAGGTAACCTCATATGGAATAAAGAGGCAGGTTTTTAATTAATTATAATGAAATACAGGGATGCCTGGGTGGCTCAGTGGTTGAGCATCTGCCTTGGGCTCAGGGCATGATCCTGGGCTCCTGGGATGGAGTCCCACATCGGGCTCCCTGCATGGAGCCTGCTTCTCCCTCTGCCTGTGTCTCTGCCTCTCTCTGTGTCTCTTATGAATAAATAAAATCTTTTAAAAAAATTCTAAAAAATAAATTATAATGAAATACAGAATGATACGATTAACATAATAGAAATCCAAACAGATTGCTCCAGGAATCCCTTAAAGAGAGTAAGTAGGGAATTATTTTTAAAAAGATTTTATTTATTGAGATGGAGAGAGCTCCTGTGTGCATTTGGGCCAAGTGGGAGGAAGAGGCAGAGGAAGAGAGAGAAGCAGACTCCCCATGAGCAGAGCAGGGGCTCCAATCCCAGGACCCAAGACCATGACCTGAGCCAAGGGCAGATGCTTAACCGACTGAGTCACCCAGCTGCCCCTAAATTGAACATTCTTAAATAAATATCAAAAGAGAATTATAGCATTTATATATTTCTCTTTTTTATGAATTTGCTGCAAAGATAAGGACTAACAACAGGTTAATTTTAAGTGATTATAGCTGCAGTGTTTAGATGGACACAGTTTGTACCTAAAAAGACTGTTTTATAGTATTTTTGTTTTAAAATTGGACTCCTTAAATTCAGTGTGTGTGTCTGTGTGCGTGTATTCTCAAAACATTCAAAGCAGTAGATAGCAGTGTTTTAAGATTGTAGTTTTTGTCAATATGAGTTTAAGAGAGAATCCAGATTTTTGTGAAAATGAGCTTTTGAAAGATGGATATTCCTTATGAGCCTACAGTGATAAGAAATTTTCACTTTTCTTATTCTCTGCCCCAATAGAGAATATGACAATTTTAATTTTATATTTCCAGATAGAAAAGAGAGAACCAGACTTCTTGATTAATCTAAGTCCTTAAAAAAAAAAAAATCTAAGTCCTTTCTAACTTTCCTCTAGGGTAATACTTTTAAGAATCTGGTCCATGGACCCTGTCACTATCCTATGAAAACTATAAACTATTTCCACATAGGGAAAAAAATACATTCAAACACAAAATTTTAAACTCAATTTTAGAGGATTTAAAGACCTCAAACTCCATTCTCAGGCCCCAGACTCAGAGTGCTTAATCTAGAGCCTTTCTACCTTCAAATGCAATCTACTACATTTACCAAAATATGCTTAATAATGCTTCTTAATGTATGAGTCTCAGGGAAAAAAAAGATATTTGGCATTTAACTAGGAAATCAACTGTATAAATCAGGATTAAAAGTTTTTCTGTGATTATCTCTCAGTTAAAAATCTAGTGCAAAGTGCATTCTCGAAATAAACAGTGAAATTGCTTTTACTATGAAAAAAGAGGCACTTTTATTAATATTCCTTAATTTTGGAGAAATCATATGATTGTATTTTTCAGACCTATGGGGAAAACCATTAATGCTACATCCTATTGTAGTTTTGTGAGCTAGAAACAAGAATGCTTTGCAACAACAGAATTCATTGGGATTTTTGATATTTAAATTTTTAGTACAAATCACGTAGAGAAACAATAATTATTTTTAAATATTTTATTTACTTATTCATTAGAGACACACAGAGAGAGGCAGAGACACAGGCAGAGGGAGAAGCAGGCTCCCTGAGGGGACCTGATGCGGGACTCGATCCCGGGACCCCAGGATCACGCCCTGAGCCAAAGGCAGACCCTCAACCCCTGAGCCACCCAGGTCCCCGAGAAATAATATTTAAAAATAATACCTCTATATGCCACTATCTCTTCCTTTTCCTTATATACCATTAGTATTGAAAATACTTTTTTGAGAGAACTACATAAGCATAGTTTTATAGTATGATTTTTGAATAATTTACATGATATGCCTATATACTTACAGTTTATCCTTTATTTGCCTGAACTAGTTGAGACAAGATTCAGAATTTTTATTTTTCTTTTGTTATTCAAGCTCTCATTTTTAAAAAGCCAGTTTTCAATCAACCTATTCAGACTTTCCAATAATCAAAACTCCCTGCTCAATCCTCAATAATTACCTTTATACAGTCATAAAAATACAGAGGCACAAACCTTCGCCATTCCAATAGCTGCTGTCCCTTCTCAATAGATTTTTGCTTCCTGACTTTAAGACTTCATGGTTGGAATTGTTCCAAATAAGTCTTCATTAATAGGTGAATGCTTATCAACTTTGACCTACTGATATTTGGGGCCAGCTCATTTTTATTGTCAGGAGCTGTCCTGTGCATTGTGGGATGTTTGAAGCATCAACGGCCACTCTCTAATAGATGTCTGTATCATCTGCAGGTGTAACACCCCAAACTGTCCCCAGATACTGCTAAATGTCTCTCAGCGGCAAAATACACCCCACTAAGAACCACTGCTGTAGGTGACTACTCGCCTGGGCATTTTGGCCTTCTCTAACACAGAAGGTTCATCTTTTGATTTATAGTCTGATTTATAGCCCCCAAATTATTTTTGCCTAATAAGTGTGACCTGCAATAAAACTTACTGTCGTGATGCTTTGAAGGTTAACTGCCTGAGACTCATCACTTCATAGGTATTGCTCATTGTTCAAGGAATCTAGGATCTGCTGATAGACGGAAATTAACTCATTACCTTAAGTATTTTTCAGAAGTCCAATAAAATTATTTCATTCAATACTTCTGAATGACAAACTCTAGGAAAGCTCTACAAGTGGTAGTGTTATTATGGGCTCCTACCTCTTTTTTACACCTCCCTTTTTCACTTGCTTAACCAATAATTATGGACCAAATTGTGAGCAGATGAGCCGAACTGCCACAAACATGGTATTACACATACAGGCTAATAGTACTTATTTCTCAAGTAGTTGAGGACACACTAGTCTAGTCTTTTCCATTCCCTTTTATTTGGCCAATTAGTAAGAAGTTACCAAGGTAATTAATATAATATAAATAATGTCACTTCAATCTCTCAAAGCCTTCAAGATTTTCACTCACAAACTTATAACCCTTATGTAAGTCTTTATCACTTATGATGACTTCTCAAGGTCCCTAAGGTATGTGCTTCAGTCAGTTTTACTAGAGTCTTGATTATACCTTTGGGACATGAGAAGACTAGGATCTGCATAATTTATTTTAAGATACCTCCTATCTTCCTCCTTTTTAGATCATACACAGAATTTTACTAAGAATATGATTTTTGGAGTCTGACCTCCTGAGTTATAGACCTGGCTGGACACTTAGCTATGTGACCTTGGGTAAGTTATTTTAGTTTCTAAATGTTACCCTATTAAAATGTGAATGCTATCTATTCTTGGGTTGGTGCTATGATTAACTGAGAAAATTTATGTAAAATGCTTCAGTTGCATCTATTAAATAGTAATGATAGCGAGTGTTGGCCATTATTGTTCCCTGTTTGCTACCTCCTTGCTTCCTAAATTAAAGTTTGAAATGACTAGTATCCAGTGTCTGGAAATCATCTGAAGGGATCATTTTCTTAGTTTCATTTTTCATATACCATCTCAGCTGAGAAGCTCTACTCTTCCAAGCTATGAAATCTTTGCCATTTGTATTTAACAAAGAGTTCATGCCTCTCTTATCACCTTCCAGGGTTGGAAGATTTCAGGTATTGAAAGTTAGAGGCAGGCCTTACCCTTACAGGACACAGGAGAAGACAAAGCAAGAAAGGGATCATCCCTGCTTCCCCAGGAGTAAGGTGACTCTCCTCAAATACTTCTTCATCTTCTGCTTTGATGACAGATAGATGATGATAGATAGATAGATAGATAGATAGATAGATAGATAGAGGATAGATAGGCACACACACAAACCACAACCTGTCTAAGGTTTTAAATGTATTTGCTGTAAGTATAAATGAATACTTTTGGATATCTTAGAATACGCCTTTACTTTCTTTTAAGATTTTATTTATTTATTTATGAGAGACAGAGAGAGAGGGAGGCAGAGACACAGGTAGGGGGAGAAGCAGGCTCCACGCGGGAGCCCGATGCAGGACTCCATCCCCAGACACAGGGTCATGCCCTGAGCCAAAGGCAGACGCTCAACCACTGAGCCACCCGGGTGCCCCAGGATATGCCTTTACTTAAAGTTAAAACTGTTCAGGTTGACATCTTTGGATGGCAGCTGTGAGTTGATACAACCACAGGTTATGTGTTTTAGAATATAAGCCATTGTACCAATAGAGAACATAAAGTTTAAGAATACGAATCAGAAATAGAACTACAGAGAAGATATTATTCAAACCTCAATTAATTTTAAAATATTGTATTTGTAAAACTGTAAGTACTGGTAACAAAAAGTTCATGGACGAGTCTCTTAGGACTCCATGTAAACTCATGCATGGCTCTACTGGACAGCACTTCAACTGAGTGTATATTTCTAGATCCTTCTCAAAGTGGCAGGGATATTTCTTGTTCATTTAAAATCTCAATGACAACCCATTCCCTTTTCTCTGTTTTGCCAACCTCTTAAGTTTCAAAGCATCCCTATAAAGTGCATTGACCTGGAAATGCATATTTACTCATGTAATTCCACTACCTCACTTTTGGTGTTTAATGAACTTATCCTCTGAATCTGGGTATTTCAAGATACGCATGCAGCATTTTACTTCCTTTGCTAAAACCTCTACTTAAATGTTAATAGAGTAGGACAACAGAGTGCCTGAAAAAATACTTCTTAATACAGGTGACTATATAGTGTGTTTAAAATCTTAGAATAATCATACGTCTAAGTTTAAAAGTATGCTAATTGTCTAGACTAGCATGAGGTGAGTAGGAAAACTCAATAATGGAAGATTATAAGATGTCATTCATGATTCTGAAGATATTCTTTTATTTATTCCAAAAATATTTATTGAGCTCCTAAGAGGCAGTGCACTGTAGTTTCCCTGGTGAACAGTATGAGGTATACAAATAAATGGTTATATATAATGAGATAATTAATGAAAATTGAAGTGCAATATGCAAGCATATAGGAAGGAACAGCTAGAAATAGAATGGCTTTTATTTCAAAGACACAGAGGAGGCCATTTGTAACAAATACAATTGATACCCTGCTTATATCACTTTAATGGCCACTGTCCAACTTGCAACTCACAGTATCTGAATCTCGGCCCCAGCAGGCTTTCTCTAAGGGGAGGGAAACCACTGTGGCAAGACTCTGGCAGGCGAGGAATATCAAGGAATTGGCATTTTCTCCCATTCACTTAAGAGGCAAACGTTGATCAATGCAGTTGAAGACTGCAGCCCGCTACCTCTCATGGAATAACTCTGAGATCTGTATTTCATACCATTTCCCAAGGTTTCCGCAGATCTTAGCTCCAGTCACCCATAATGGTTGCGTGCTTTTTTATTTTTTTAAATTTTTTATGATTAATTTTTTTTGCGTGCTTTTTTTTATTTACTGTCTTCTCTTCCTTGTCTCACTTATCACATCCCTTCCTTGTTTCTTGCACCTTTCAAATAAGCCATTTGCCTTCAAACTTCATTTCAGAGTATACTGCTGGGAATCACAAACTAAAGCACCATTTAATCTAACAATTCCCAAAGTGAAAGAATGAAAAAAATGGAAAAAAAAAATTCTACATGATATAAAAGTTAACCACCTCTCTTTGCCTTATTTCATGAGTTTTGATATTTCTTCTTGACTACTATGTGGTGATGAAGCTGAGCCAAGAAGATATCTCTTTGGGAGGTGGAAACACCAAGACAAAAGTGTGCCTGGGTCATACGGGGATATTTTTAGAAATGATTTCAAAACTAACTAGAATTTGGCCCCAATTCTCAAGCTTGGCCCCTAGTACAAAAGGAGATATTTTTCTTGATTTGGGGATTCTTTTTTTTTTAATATTTTGTTTATTCATTTGATGGAGGGAAGAGCAGAAGCAGGGGGAGCTGCAGAAGGAGAGGGAGAAGCAGACTCTCCGCTGAGCAGGGAGCCCACTGCAGGGCTCAGTCCCAGGACCCTGGGATCATGACCTGAGCCAAAGGCAGGTTCTTAACCGCCTGAGCCACCCAGGTGCCCCTTGATTTGAGGATTCTAAAAATTAGCTTCTTAATCTCCTTCCTTAGCTGAATCATCACCACCCAGTGATTGTCAACAATTGTTAAGAAACAAGATTATCTCAGGTTATCAGGATGTCACAAAATCATTTGATGGGAGGGAAAACAAAATATATTTAAATAGCTTTCTAAGTATGGTGCAATGCAGATGTTTGAATATGAAAAGGGACAGGAAAGTTAGAAGTTGTATATTCCTTTTCTCTGTACACTCCTAAAAAAACATGTTTGAAAAGCTCAGAGATTTAGGTTATATTGTTGCATAGTCTATTTTATTACTAAATAGGTAATATTACAATGTTTGCCAACTGATCCCACTTCTCCCCCAATGAGCCATACTGCTTTTTGTTTTGTTCTGTTTTTGTATCCCATCCAACCCCTGGGGAAACAGTTTATAAATTCCACCGTAGGCTTTTTGGGAGGATTAAATATGATAAGAATTTGAAACCAGAAAATGCTGAGAATTGTAGACATTAGTACCAAACACATTTTTTTTTATCCCAATTATCAAGGAGAAAATACACTCTTTATTCATTAATAAAAATCATCCTTCTTCAAGATCCTCAAGTCCTGGTTGAGTCAAGGAAAATGAAATTTGCCAAAAACTGGTTTTGAAATTTTTCTCAAGTATACTTGAAATCACTTAAATGTACAAACCAAAATCTCCCATACATACATGACTTTAGTACCTTCTTGCGTGCATCTAAATGGCATAAAGAAAAATGTAGAGAAAAGATTTACATTATCCCTCGAAAATTCAGAAGTAGAGAAGCAAAGGAATTTTTCTGTAAAGATCTATTCTGTCTCTACAGGGGGGCAGTCAGCATTTTCTAGATGATCCAAGTGATTTCCTACATAGTCTAAGGAACTCCTTTTATGAACCCATGACACGTAGATACTAAGTGGCCAAATAATGACAAGAGCAGCAGCAATAACAATAAAAATGGCTAATATTTATTGAACTCTAAATACGCATCAAGGAGTCTTCCAAGTCCTGTGCCTCTATATACGCATTAGCATATTTCATCCTCACAACAGAGATAGGTGTAATTAATATCTGTATTGAGGCAAGGGAGACACAGAAGGATCCATTACCTTGCTCAAGGTCACACAGCTATAAGTGGCAAGACTATGATTAGAACCCAGGCACTATGACTTATGACCATTATACTACTCTAAATGCCGTTATATCACAATTATTTCAATTGTATAGAAATTATAATAAAGACACTTTTGCTCTAAGACAAAAAATTGAGCAGTGTCCTGAATGACCTATTCCCTTTCTCTGGACTGACTTGATAGAAAAATGTGAAAGGAATAATACAAACATTTAGAGTTACCCTGGTAGGAAGGAAATTAGGTTTTCTCGGCAGAATGTTGCCTCGTCGGCACACTGTAGACATAGACGGGAACTTCAGGGTGCTGGGATGTGCAAAAATATTCCACCTTTGGCTTTAAAAGATGAGATTTTCAAATAGATGTCCCCACACATAGTAAATGTGTGTTTCTCAGATTTGATGTTATTCATTAATGATGAAACAAAGATACTGGTGGGAAAGATATTCTTGAATGAATTATCAGAGGTAAGAAACCTAAGATCACAAATCTGACTGGATTCCGGTTACAACAGGAACTTAAAGTGTTTCTTGAAATGAAGAAAAGAGTTTTTTTTTTTAATTATTAAAATCAATGAGTCTTCTTCCAATTTTTAATGTATTGAATTTGTGTCTATTAGAGCTGTAGCCAAGTTGATCTATTCTCTCCCAACTCCTGAAATTGTATCAGTTACCATGACCACATCAGTGGTGCGGTTAATAACGTGTGCCCCCCAACACATCCCTGCTGACGTTTGTGGACCAGCCATGCTGCAGCCAATCCATTCACTGAACCCTGATTTGGTCTAAATACTAAATCCACAATCCAAGAGGAACAGAAAGATAAAAATGAAATACTGGAAATATTGACAGCATTCCCCACCCTAAACTTTTCCGGAGCAAAAATATACGGTGTAAAACTCTTTTTCTTCTTCAAAGGACGGACATATTGAAATAGAGTTCCACTGAGGCAAAGATAGGAGAACAAAGCAAGAGAACAAAAGAAAGGGTCACACAGAGAGAGCTGTGTTCAGTCGTCAACACTGTCAATCACTACGGGCTTGTTACTTTAATGAATCCTCAAGTGTCATTATTAAGGAAAACGAGTGTCTGTTATTTCAGAATGTAAAATGAATGAATCCCCTACCAATCCGGGGTGCCTCTGACACTCACTTGTAGCTCTATCATTATCATGTGCACCAGCCTGAGAATAAGGTCTATGTTCACTTTGGGCCGGTTCAAATGCAAATACGGGTAGAAAGCCTTTCTGAGGTTGGCAAGACACAGTCAGGATTTACTACAAATTCTTCTCCATTTGTGACCCATGCAGTACACGCCACTCGGTAAGCAAGCTCACTTAATTTGACTAAAAATAAACCCAACAGTCTCAGGTGAAATTAGCCACTTTAGAGAAGGAGAAGTGAGGGCACCCTGGAACCAAGACACACACAGAGTCAGCTGTGGGCTCTGCTGTCAGAGAAACCAGGATTTCTCCATGAGATTGAGCTAGTTATTTAACCATGAGCTTAAGTTTACTCAACCAGAAAATGGAGGTAATATTATCTATCTCATGGGTAGATATTGTGGAGACTGGATGCCATTCATGCACCACAGCTGCAAATGTTCAACACTGCTTTTCAGCATATCCATGGTTTGCTTTCACCTTAAGAAGACGTGAGAATGACAAAGTAGATGCAGATCCGATAATCAAATAAAAGTATGAAGCTTTTTATTGTCTCTCTGGAATGTTTTAGCTCATCATTCTATCATCTTTTGAATCTTTGGAAATGAGTCTATTTTATTTTTCCACCGACCTAAGAGGGCAATATACCCAGCAGGGCTCCTCATTCTAGAACAAAGGCTTATCCAATAACACACATTCAAACAAATCCCTGTTGATACAAAATGGATGAATGAATGAATAAGAGACCACAGAGCGGTCTTAAGGATCATGATAAACTCTGATCTAAATGGAAAGAATTCGTTATGAAGAATCATACCAATTAAAAAAAATCATTTCAATAGTCAAGACTTGACAAGTGAATCGAATGAAAAGAAATAGATGTATTAACATGCCCTCAACGTAAACAAGGATGCATCTTAACATTCCGTACAAACTGTTACTGCAGTTTTCAAAATGAAAAGAAAAAAGCTCAATTAAACAAAACAAAACAATCTGATCTAATGAAATTTAAATCTATCTAAAACTCAGAACAGTGAAAGGAACAGCTTTGCTTGTATACCGAGTGCAAGTGGAAGATAGGATGGCCAACCATGTGTTCGCCTTGGTGGAAGGACATAGTGTGCTTTCAAGTTCATGACCATGCTTAGAAATCATTTTTAATGGTTTTTACCAATAAAATTCCATAAAGACAAAACTTCTTTTCTAGAGAAAATTCTACAGAGAAAAGCAAAATATCTGATCCTCATGTCTCAGCATTACTGCCATGCCAGCTGCTTGCATTTGGTAACTCCCCAGAATTCCTCCGAGTGATTCTCTGTCCCTATTCGTGCTTTGATCCTTCACCCCACTTTCAGCATATTATTCCCATGCATTCAGTGAAGGCAAGAGTAGAAGAAATGGTAACAGATGTCATCTTGCTATGTGGCTAGAAGTTGTGCTGTGTGGCTAGAATTTCAATACATGAATGAAGCCTCGCTCTATCAATACAGGATGAAGTCCTGGCTGTTGGTTCCCTGCCTTATTTTATGGTAAGATTTTCCTCTTCCTGCTGCTTCACCATGAATGCAAGCAGTCATGAGTCTTGCTCTAGAAAGAGTCTGCACAGTCTGCATCTTTGTTCATATGGATGTCTTGTTTTCCTCGGCTTTCTGATATATTCAAGAGCACTGTGATGCTATAATTTTTCTAGCTAGTTTGCGTTAGAGTGTGATGAATGGTTTCTTGCAACTACATCCCACTCAGAAACAAAAGGCTTATCTTCACGTTTGTAGGTTACCCCTGAAAGTAGGATTAAAGGGTAACATGTATGTTCTTTCCATAATAACGTGATCTTTCTGTCTTTTAGCTTTCATCGTTAATTTAACCAATCATCTGCTGCTGTCATTTTTGCTGCTTTGATAGCTCTTTTTTTTTTTTCCACTGGCAACAAGATTTTCCTTCCTTCCTTTCTTTCTTTCTTTCTTTCTTTCATTTCATGCTGCACATTTTTTTGTAGTTTCTTCCTGAATCTGAAGGTTCATGTATTTCAATGGTTTGGGACAATTTTCAGACATTTGACTCTTCAAATATTGCTTCTGCCACATTTTCTCTCTCAATTTCTTTCAGGACTGACTCTTCGTTATGATATAAAGGACATATATTTTCACTGTTTCCCCCATCACTCAAACCACTTAATGCATTTATACTTTTCCCAGATTTTCACATCTAGCACATGTATTGCTATCTTTCATAGTACGAATCCAGTTGTGTCCTGTATATAGTTGGCAGTTAGTAATTTTAGTGACTGTATTGCTCAGCCCCCGAATTTCCATTTGATTTTTTTAGATTCCAGTTCTCTCGTGATATTTTTCATTTTTAAACTTTCCACATTTATTTCTCTAGCTTCTTAAATATATTAATCATGATTAGTTTAAATAACCTGCCTGCTAACTTCTTTCTTTAATCGGGATTAATTTAGGATCTGTTTTTATTGCCATATAGTCATACACTCCCTGCTTTTTGCAGTCCAAGTCACTGGTATTAGAGTCAAAAGTGTAAAGTCTCCTCACAATATTATCTTCCCCCAGAGAATATTCCCTTTATTCTATTCCATAGTGGTGTCTAATATCTTTAATTCAATTTAGGACTAAAATAAATTAAACCTTAATAGAAGTTTTGAAAAATTTTCACCTGTGTGCTCAGTTTTGCCTGCTATTTTGATCTAGGGATTCCCCAACTATTTTTTATCCTCCTATTTGAAAGTAATAACAATAATATTGGATTAATTTAGGTTCTTTCATTATAGGTCACAAATCCAATTCTGACTAATTTAATAAAAATATGTAGGCCAGAGGGATGAAAAACCAGGCTTGCAATAAAGCATAGGCCATATCCCATGAATTAGGTTAGTGTTGGGTGGATTAATATTAGCAACTATTTGACCATCTCGAATGTCTTGAGATGAATAGACTAAAATAATTTATGTTTGCCTTTGTACAGATACAAGTTTGGAATGTTCAAAAAAAGGCCAACTTTTTTTAGTTGGGATTAGTCAAAAAGAAGTTTGATAGAACAATGTAGAAACTCTGAGAATATGTATGTAAGACACATAAATTTGGTTTCTGATTGAATAAGACACAAAAAATAAGTAGGAGAGAAGAAGCAAATATTATTTCTTATTATCTCATTTTACAAATGTTATATTGTTATCATCTCATTATACAGATGCTATTGTGTGTATAGAACCATTGTGCATTCAGGGCATTAAAATAGAAAATAAAATCCCTATCTATCATATGAAGCCAAAAGCAGTATCCAGCCTTATTATTAGAATGACTAGTTATTTTTAGCATTTCTAGATAGTCTCACTAGGATCCAAACTTGTATGACTTTGATGTCTGTGAGAAGTTTTATCTGTAACTTAAGAGATATTGAATTTAAAAAGTTCATGTGTAGTTCTTGATATGATAGGTTTAAGTTAATCTACTAGAAAAATGATAATGGGAATATGTTATACCAATACTTGGAAATGTAAAGAAACTTTAATATTTTGCAATATGAAACATGAAGTGTTATTGCTGGAAGGGACATTAGAGATCAAATAACCCTAAGATATTATTTTACATTAATTCTTCTGCATAAATGTGCTGAGTCAGTATCAACTGTCTGGAATTGGTTCACTTCTGGCTTCAAATTCTGAGGTTGTTGGGCCTTAGGTCACAGTGTATGATCTATTGGTTTAATCATTTTTTTAATTTAGTAAGATAAATAGTAAGTTTATTTTTTTTAAAGATCTAATATATGAATTTTCTTTTTTTTTCTATGACCCTAGAGGTCCATAGAGAAAGCAGTTGAGCATTATCATTAGAAGTCAATATACTGATGGTAGTATTCATTATGTGCTTACCAGTGTTGCCTGATATAACAAACAAAAATCATGTAAAATAGTTACAAATGATAAGAACTTTTACATAGAAAAAGGGTATTATTAATATACTACATGTTAGATATTCTAAATAATAAAACTGAATAAATGATATGCTACAGTCCCCAAGCTTAGTCATAAAGAACTTCTCTGCTGATAAAACTATGGACTTCATTTTTGGCACAACAACAACAATACAAAGGATATGGGTTACTTGCCCAAGATCACACAGCCAGTTAAGTGACAGCTATAGAAAGGACATTCTCATCTTCGAACACTGCTTTTTCCCAAAAATTTCTCTCATAAGAGGGTTGCTTTTTTAGCAAGGAACATTTACACTATATTATTATTGTGTGTAGATAAGAAGCACTTCTTTTTTCTGTTTGGAAAAGTGTGTAATCTAGTTGGAAGATGGCATATGAATGTGGAATGTGTTAAAATTACAAAAGGTAACATCTTCATAAGTGCAAATTAACATAGTAAAAAGTGATGATGTAAGAAATGGCAAATTATGCAGGGTTAATCAGGTACTTTATGGAGAAGGAAAATTTCAAATCAGCTTTTGAAGATGATGAAGATAAATGAGTGGTGACATCAGGGGTAAAATTCCATGACAAAAAGCACAAAGGGAGGAACAAGGGAGTGTTACTAAGAGCTTAGTAAAATTACTCCAGAGATGAGTATAGACAAGGAGTTGAAGCTGGCACTGGGGAGCTGGAAAGCTGCTCAGAAGGCTTGCATTTGTTAGAACAGGAAATACTAAAGCCAAGCTGTAGGTTCTGTAGGAGGAGACCAGCACGATGAAATGGATCTGAGAAGAGTATTTCACCAATAATGGTCAGTATAATCTAGAGGAAAAAAAACCAAAAAAACAAAAACAAACAAACTAGCTCGTGCAGAGCAAATGCACATTTTCTTTTTTTTTTCAAATGCACATTTTCATTCAATTTTCTCCTTATTCCTTTGCAAGTACCATTTTGTGACATCGAGCGCTAATTGTGCTCCTACCTTGACTTCTCCCTTATTCCATTTAATAATGGGACTCCCAGGTTTTAGTACAACACAGTAAACAAGCAGGATTTGTTTCTTAGCCTCTTTTGGTGCAGGTGCATCCAAGTTCTCCCTCTGAGCCAGAGGTATACTCAGGCCACCTAGAGAGCATCTAGAAGGTAGAGGCGCCAACTGCAGATTTCCTTACCTGCTTCTGGTGTCAAGGAGGTACAGATGCTAGTCAGCAATGTTGGCATGCTCGAGGACAGGGCACCTGGAGACAACAGAGCCAGCTGAAGGGAACTGGATGCCCACATGAGGTCTCAGGGGGATCAGTTTCCCCAGCCCGGGGAGGGTCTCTCCTGTACCATTGGGTGTGAAGTAGACTCCCATGTCATTCAAGCCACATGTGTGGGATCCCTCGTTCCAGCCATTGTCGCCCGGACACTGATGCAGAAATTGCTTCCTAGAAGTAGGGCTTTGCAGCAGTAAAAATTAAAAATATGTATCATCGCCCTGGTATGTGGCAGGCGGAAGAAAGGATGTGCTGTGTGCTGGTGGGCTTCTGACACTTGTTGTCTTAAGGAAAGCTATTTCATAAACTAGGACCTGGAATAACTAGGAGTCACACCAAATGCTGCTGAATTTGTGCTTCGTAGTGGGGAGGATGGAAATCCACAGAATTCTGACTGTTTCTGCTACTTTTAGCAAAATTCTGTAAGACAGAGATAAGCCCAGGCAAGATCTGCCAGTTTGCAAGCAAAGGTGAAAGGGGGGGCAGGGGTCTCTGCCTGTGGTCTGTAATCTAAATTACTGAGAGTCGGGAGACTGAGGGTGATGGAAATTTGATGTTTCCAAATCCTAAACAGCAGGAGACAAGATTTTCACTCCAAGCCTTTCCTGGTCAGACCTAGGAGGCCAAGATTCAAAACTATGATTTAGGCTACATCCTTCCAATCAAACCTATTGTCTCAAATGGGAACCATTCCCCAAATTGAGAAGATGGGGTGGGGAACTTAAAGGTGCTGAGAATGTTCACCCGGAGTTACCTAACCTGTTGCCTCAGGGAGAGCAGAATGAAGCAGATAAATGCAGAGGAGATGACTTATGAGCAGTGATGATCTGCAAAGACAGCAGCGGACTCCTAGCTGATGATGATGATGATGATGATGACGATGATGATGATGATGATTATAATTAAAGTCTATGATCACAGAGTGATATCAGAGAACAAATAAGTGTTTGTTTGCTTTTTGATCCCGAAGGTCATATTTTATTGCTTAAACCTTATTTTGTCCCAGACGTTCTAGAAATTATATTTATCAGAACCACATGAAGGGCTTAGTAAAACGCACATCTTGAGTTTCACTCAACAGCTAATAATTTAGATCTGCTTGCCAGCTAATCCAAACAAACAAAAGCAATAAAACAAAACAACCACAAAAACATCTCACCAAAAAAACCCCACAAAAAACCCAAACACCGGTTGATCATTATGCATCCTAAATTGAAACCAACTTAAAAAAAAAAAAAAAAAAAAAAGAAACCAACTTTACCCTTTTATTAAAAATAAGCTAATAGTGAACATGAGACATACATCTGTTTTATTTTTCTTAGTGTGACAATAATGACACGTGTCAATGACAAGCATATAATCACTGAACACACTTGATAAGATTGAAAAGAAAGATAATAACTGTCTTAAAAGTTCCATTATTCACAAAGGTATAGGAGTATGAACCCAGAGATTGTCAAATAACAGTATAACCATATGTACTTTTCTCAGTAGACGACTAAACAAAGATCACTTTCAATTCAGTCTTGGTATAGCTTTCAGAAGAACACTATGCCCACTTATTTAAAATATAAATATACTTTGGCAAAACAGTGAACGGTCATGAAGCTTTTGATGAGGAAAACTATCTGAGAGCAAATAATAAGGGAGTGAGAGAAAGAGAGAAAAATGTATACAACTTTTCCTTATGAAAAAGAATAATCTAGTCATTGAGTCAATGGCAGGACATGGTAACCTGAGCACACTCACAAATGAGTCTCTCCAAAAAACCTTAACTTCTTTTTTCATAAGATTTAAATAATGATATGAAAGTTACCCACTGTTGCCTCAGTAAGTGTTGACTCAGAACCTTTTTTTTTTCTCAAAATGCAGACTTACCTTCGAATTCAAATAATATTTGATTACCAAGAAAGAGTTAAGTCACAAAAGAACACGGATATGATACATGTCTTTGAAGAGCCAATGGTTAGGCATAGTAAATACAGAAATAATCATTGCTGTTAGCACTCTATAAATCTTTCATGATAATTTTTGCCTGAGCTAATTTTTAATTGCATTAGCATGCCCTTGTGCAATATGTATATTAACCTGCACAGTTAACTCACTTATTAAATCAAATATTACTTGAGATCAAAATATAGCTTTTTATAAACAAGACTGTATCATATTAGAATCAAATATTAAAATGTCATTCCTGTAATTTCCTTGGTAGAGTAACATACGGTAAGTTGTTATGTACTTAAAGGATCCACCAAGGGAGTGACCGTATAGCTTAGATCCGTTGTGCATCCTCAGCTTTGGCATAATTGCCATTATCATCCCACAGGTCATTTTTAAAAATCATTACACTGTTAAGATATTTCCCATCTTAACCAAATTAAATAAAGCACTTAACATATTTCAGCATTATAAAGAATTAGCGGTAATTTATATCCAAGTGGCCACACATTTTAAGGATGTATTTATATTAATCTCATAGCAACTCTACTGATAAATTTGATCTGTGAGAATGGCAATATCCACCACCTTTGATTGCTTTCTTGAGCTATTTCAGGTCATTATAAGCTCTGAACACCAAAAATACTCAAAGGGACACCTCTTAAAGAGAGATAGGTGTACTAAGCTACCCATGTGAGGACATTGAAGAAATTAACTCATAAACAAATACATGATCAACCATCACCAGTGGGCCCTGTTTGTTTCTATGAAAATGACAATATGACAGTATGTTAATGAATTCCCCTTCTTCTTGGAAAAATACTGCAAGAGGAACAGTAGTGTTACATAAATTACAAAAAAAAAAAAAAAAAAAAAAAAGTGCCTGGGTGGCTCCTTCAGTTAAGCATCTGTCTTCAGCTAAGGTCATGGCCCCAGGTCCTGGGGTCCAGGCCCACATCAGGCTCCTCGGTCAGCAGGGAGCCTGCTTCTCCATCTCCCTCTCCTTGCCCCTCCCCCTGCTTGTGCTCTCCTTCTCTCAAATAATTAATAAAATCTTTTAAAAAAGGAGGGGAAAGATGGAAATACGTGTAAGTAAGTGAATAGATAAATAAAGGGTAAATAAAAAAATATACAATATGTGCAAAATAATGATTTGTTTTGAGGAAAAGCAAAAAGCATCAAGTTGGGCTGCTCAGAACATAAAATTGAGCAGTGACGTGATTGACAGTGCAGTGGTTCTGGGCATTGGCAGCAATGGTGGCATTGCATACCACACTAAGTGAGCTACCTACTTTTAGTTATCCTTTTGGGTGGATCTAAGGGGAAAAATTTTGGTTTTATATTCAAGAACTATTTCTATTTAAATCTGTCTCAATTCTACATTTTTAATAATATTATTATTTAATGTAGGGATTAGATTTTAGGACCCGGAGTCATGACCAGAGCCAAAGACAGATGCTTAACCGACTGAGCTACTTAGGCACCCTGACATTAATATTTTAAACTTAACGTATACCTGTGACTCTGGAGGACATTTACCTAATAGAGGACCAATTTCAACCCCACATTATTATCTTGAACACTTATTTCATCTTGTTGAGGGATTTTCTTTTCCCTAAATATTAGACTTCCATACCAGTGTTTTTTTCAGTGAACATTGTAGTTGTGAAGCTAACGCAACAGTAAAGGATGGTAACATTAGTAAATGCATTCATGCCCAAACCCTACAATTGTGTAAGAAAATAATACCTAGAAGCAGATACAAAGTGTGTGAACCAATACAATCCACACACAAAACATGTGAAATGCTCTGAATCTAAGAAATTTGGATCATCCCTTGGATTATTGCCTGCTTTTATTTTTTACTTTTGAAAAGTATGAGTATCCCAAACTGAAGCACACACAATAATAATATAATAATACAATAATAGATGGTCTACATTTGAATTTTGTATTTGTATGACACAAATAATAAATTCCAGAGATCAGAAGTTAAGCACATTTATGATACTAGACTGTAGCTCGTGAGGCAGTCGGGACCCTTGCACACGCTCTAGTTTCACCCTTTGCACTGCCCAACAGATTCCAGTGATACAGACGGTGCCACACAGTAGAGTAGTGTGAAAGGGCCGGTAAGGAGTTTTTCAACCTATTGAACAAGGAGATTCAATACAATAATACGTGCTCATTTCTTCACACAGGCCTGCATTTAAGGGAAACTTGGAGAGAATGAAAAATATCCTTACTGACGCTCGAGGCAAGGCCACCCCAAACATCTTCGCAGCCAAGAACAAAAATGAAAATTGAGTCCAACAAACTGTAAGTCTAAATGTTAAAAAGTTATAACTCAAGCTGAAAAACTGTTAAATAAGAGACACTCTATCTTCCTATTTGCCACGTGTACTTTCATAATGCTCCAGAAGACCACGTTTGGTGGTCTAGTCTTCGGAGTCCCGTGCCAGAATCTGGCCTTTCAAAAAATGGCAACTCTGGGCTTCTACCTACATTAGCTTCCAGGTGAAATATCCTCTGTCTTTTCTTCCCCTTGACTAGTGGCCTCTCTTTCTCCCGACCATGAATGTCCACAAATTCTGGGGCTTTCCTACCCAAGGTGACATCTAGGAACAAGAATGCATGTTCCAAGTGAACACAAGCTCTTGATCTTCAAGTTCCTTATGCTATGGACAGACTCAGAGTTGGAGTGAGGCAGGACAGGACCCTCTAAAATGAAGGTACAGATTAGGGACCCCACTGGGTTTAAGGCAGAAATGTTATGTGGATTTTTAAATTCTGTTTAGAATTTTTTTTCAAGGCATTTGGATCCTGGACATTATAGGATATGGCTCAATTGAGGTCAATTTCTATCTTTTTTTTTTTTCTTAATGATCATTCATTTCTTTAGAAAAGAGTCACAGCAAAACTTAGGGAATGAGCAGAGATTTTCTCCATACTCCCAGCCATCCCCACTAACAATATCCCACACCAAAGCAGTACCTCTATTCCAAGTGGTAAAGCCTACACTGACGTATCATAATCATCCAAAGTCCATAGTCTGCACATCGTAGGAGCCTGGACAGCTGTACAAGGACATGTATCCTCCATTACACTGTACTGTAGGATACATTCCCTGCCCTAAAACTTCTCTGTGCTCTGCTATTTCTCCCTCCTACCACTAGTCATTGACAACCACTCATCTTTTTGCTTCCTCCACAGTTTCTCCTTTTTCCAAAATACTATATAATTGGAATTATATAGTATGTAACCTTTTAATATTAGCTTTTTTTTTTTACTTAATAATATTCATTTAAGTTTCCTCCCTCTCTTTTCATGGCTTGATAGCTAATTTCCTGTTAGTACTGAATAATATCCCATTGTCTGGATGTACCACAGCGTCTTCACTCACTCACATGAACCCCATCTGGATTGCTTCTTCAAGTTTTGGCAATTACGAAAAAAAAAGCTACTATAAACATCCCGTGACAGTTTTTGCAGGGACATAAGTTTTCAACTCCTTTGGGTAAATACTAAGGAGTATGATCAATGAGTTGAATGATAAGAGTATGTTTCATTTTGTAACAAATTGCCAAACCATCTTCCAAAGTAGATGTACCATTTTGCATTTCCACCAGCAATGAATGAAATGTCTTGCTATTTCACATCCTTGCCAGCATTTGGTTTTGTCAGTACTCCAGATTTTGGTCATTTGATTGGTGTGTAGTGGTATTTCATTGTCATTGAAAATTACATTTCCCTGTTAATATATGATGTGGCACCGCTTTCCATTTACTTATTTGCCAACTGTGTGTCGGCTTTGGTGAGCTATCTCTCAAGGTCTTTTGCCCATTTCTTCAATCAGACTGCTTATTCTTTTATTTTTTTTTATTTTTTATTTTTTATTTTTTTAAAGATTTTATTTATTTATTCTTGAGAGATAGAAGGAGAGACAGAGCCAGAGACACAGGCAGAGGGAGAAGCAGGCTCCATGCACCAGGAGCCCGACATGGAATTCGATCCCGGGTCTCCAGGATGGCGCCCTGGGCCAAAGGCAGGCGCCAAACCGCTGCGCCACCCAGGGATCCCTGCTTATTCTTTTAGTATCAAGTTTTATGAGTTTTTTTTGGATACTTTGGATAACAGTCCTTTATCAGCTATGGTCTTTTGTGAATATTTTTTCCCACTCTGTGGCTTGTCTTATTGTCTTGACCATCTTTCACAGAGCGGAAGTATTTAATTTCAGTAAAGTTCAATTTATCAATTCTATCAGAATTGATAATTCTATCAAGATTATGCTCTTAATATTGATTTAAAAAATTATTGCCATAACAAAGATCATCTAGGTTTTCTCCTATGTTATCTGCTAGGAGTTTGTAGTATAAGCTCCACACACTTGTTTTTTGGATTTTTTTTTAATTTGCTTATATTTTGTTTTATTGTGTTTCTATTGTTATTGAAGTATCTGACTCAAGGCATCCATTTCAAAGACAGCTATCTTGAATAAACACATTGCTAGTCACAAGACTGGATAGAGTAGGACCATCCCACCCCTGAGGTTCCCTTCATTTTAGAAATGTCTGGTTGGCTTAGGTAGCTGATATTTTGTAGTTTATTATTCCCTTTTCAGCTTTAATTCCTGCCTTTATGTTTTAAATCCACCAACAAAGAGTGAATTTACAAAACCCTTATCATCCCACCTTCAACCTCAACAAAACCAGAACCCCAGCCCCACATTGTTTCTGTATCTTTTTTTACCAGCAACCTCACCAGTGGTCTGAGGTACGACACATACCTCCAGGGTTTGTGAGTAATCCTTTTATTTGTTTGGTTTTTGTTGTGTGTGTGTTGTTTTTTTTTTCTCAAAGTTTCCTAATGGTTATTGTTGAAGGTGCCTTGTAATCATAATAAGCATCATAAGGGGTGGTGCAGCCACAACCTTGGTTCCAAAAAGGGAAATGTTTGTGTCGGCCCAGGTGAATGCCTCCAGGAATATTTAATTGATAGCATCTCTATGGAAAGGCTGAGAACCAACACAAAACAGAATTCTATAGTTTTATATTTTTCATTTAGGTCCATGATCCATTTTGAATTAGTTTTTGTAAAGGGTTAAGGTCTATGTCTAGATCCTTTTTTTTTTTTTTCCTGCATGTGGATGAACAGTTGTTCTAGCACTGTTTGTTGAAAAGACTATCTTGACTCCATTGTATTCATCAAAGATGCATTGACTATTTTTTTTTTAATTTTTATTTATTTATGATAGTCACAGAGAGAGAGAGAGAGGCAGAGACAGAGGCGGAGGGAGAAGCAGGCCCCATGCACCGGGAGCCTGATGTGGGATTCAATCCGGGGTCTCCAGGATCGCGCCCTGGGCCAAAGGCAGGCGCCAAACCGCTGCGCCACCCAGGGATCCCTTTTTTTTTTTTTTTTGCATTGACTATTTTTATCTGGTCTATAACTAGGCTCTCTAATCTGTGCCATGAATCTATTTGTCATTTCTTTTGCCAACACCACACTTTCTTGATTACAGTAGCTTTATTGTAAGTCTTAAAGTCAGGTAACATCACACCTCTAACTTTGTTCTTCTCCTTAAACATTGTGCTGGCTATTCTGGAACTTACATCTCTCCATCTGGACTTTAGAATCTGTTTGTCAAGACCCACAATATAACTTGCTGGAATTTTGACTGAGATTGCATTGAATCTATAAATCATCTTAGGAAAAACTGACACCCTGACAAAGTTGAGTCTTGTCCATGAACATGGAATATATCTCCATTTATTTAGTTCTTTAATATTTGTATATTTTTGGATGTAGGAAAAAACTGTGCCACATACTTAAAATGTATAATTTTAGTTTTTCTCTTCAAATATATACCTTAATTGAATTCAACATTTTCCCTCATTATGTTGTACCTGAGATTCCAATGAGTAATATATCCATTTAGCTCTATCTTGTCTACATTATTCTTGCAGTACCTTTAAAACATATTCCCCATTAGTATAAGAAATAAAAATGTCATAGAAATGACTATTTTAAAATAAATAATCTAGTACCGTAATCTTAACTCCACTATTTTTTCTCAGATAGTCAATATTTCATAAACAGATTGTTATGGGTTCCATTTTGCACCTGAGAAGAATGGGAAGTAAAGCAATTTTAGAATTTTGTTAATAGCAGACGTTATAGAACATAGTCTGGCCCAGTGATATACAGGTAAATGTTTAAAATAATATGCATTGGGGTGGAGTAGATCTACTTTTGCCAATTTCCATGGGCCATTCTTAGCTATACATGCTGTCAATTAGGAAGTAAAATTTTTGAAAACTTAACAATTAGTCTAGTGATCCAGTATGAGTCATTTCCACAAAATCTACCCCATTGGCCCAACTTTCTCACATGTAGATGATTTTATCTGCAATGCCAAAATGTATATTCTAACAAAATATTCCTCATTTGTAGATTGCTCTAAGAGATGTATGAGAAAATATTTTCTAATGTGTAAAATATTGTACAAATCTTAGTTGTGAATAACTTTCTATGAATAATTAATATAAATTAGCTATATGATTCCTGATATACTACCTTGTTTCAGAAACAAAATTTTGAAAACAATATAGGAACTCACGTTTGTTCTATAAATTGTAAACATCACAATTTAAAAATTTAAGAAAAAAGAAAATAAAGTGGTTAGTCCACGGTAAAGAAATAGCTGTCATTTCTTTAATAGTGTGTGATAAATTTTGTGGGACCTTTAAATAGAGTTGTAAAAATGGTTATCTTTTTTATAACGTGGGGAAAGTGATTTCAAATGCATTTTTAAAAACAGCAAGAGACTTGAAATATTTATGTATATAGATAAACATACACAATCTTGCATTTACTGCGATAGAATTTAGAGTGGCATCTTGTTTTTAAAAAAACTCATCTGATTTTGGATTTTCAGATTGAAAGTGAAAGTGGTTTAGCTTCTCTGTTAGGATTAGCAAATGTGCCATGGCTTTTCCATTAGGATTAGCTGTCAACCATCAGCTGTAATAGTAGAAAAATCACAGCTCTACTCTGAGCAACCCCAGAAGATGATGCCAGGAAGTTACTATCAGGTTCCATCCAGGTGTGCAGAGCCAGAAAACTTTACAAGGAGGCAAAAACCTCTGTTGGCTGTTTGGCATGAACACGTTTCCGTTATACTTCCAGTGAGATCGTTTTGATCTAACTTATTTTATCTAATGAAATACTCTGTTTTTCACTTCTCTTTATATAAACTTGGCTCTTTTGCAGATATAGATATCTAAGATTGGTTGTCTCTGCAAATACAAAAAGAATCCCCTAAAACAAAAAATGTCATTTCTGTTCAGGCTTCTGAGATTTGAAACTCAATAACTGTCTAAAGTATTTCTATGTGACTTGGAAAGGAAAGATTCTAGTCTCATATTAAATTGTATATAAATACTTGTATATACATAAAGTTTTATGTAAATTTATTTATGTAAATTTATGTCTACATGTATATAAACATATTTATTAGTGTTTGTACGTATATTAGGATATATATTTTGATAGCTAATTTTTTTATTCAGTAAAGATTTGCTGAACATTTAGAATTTTCAAATCACTGAACTCGGAGCTGAAAAGAAAATGAAGGTGAATGAAAACACTCAGGGAAGAAAAAAGATTTTATCTTCCAGCAGGGAAGACTGGCACATACATGGGAAATGAGACTGATACTCAAGGTAGTGGGTAGGAAAGGAGATACATTGAACATAATGACCCAACTAGAACTCGATTTATTTTGTCACTTCACTCAGCAGACTGTTTGTGGGTAAACCATTCTAGTAGGTCTGGGGGGAGTAGAACGGAAAGTTTGTTAAACAAACAAAATATCTGAGTAAATTTAGAGATCAAAATGGCATTATTCACAGACTCCTGAATCAGGCAACCTCCCACCCAGCAAATGGAAAAGAGCTCCACCCACTGTAGAAAAGGAAAGTGGTGGGGTTTTTTTGTTTTGTTTTTTTAGTGGTAAGGAGACAGAAAAAAAAATGTATTGGCAAAGAATGCATTGTTTGAGGCATAAGACTCCATTTGGGGCCTTTTGTCTCTTTTTAGCATGCTTCTTTTCTTTCTTTCTTTCTTTCTTTCTTTCTTTCTTTCTTTCTTTCTTTCTTTCTTTTTCCCCCAGAGAGATCCTTCATTAGACATACATAGGATTTAACACCATCAGTCCTGTGGCTAAACATGGGGTAAAAGATCACGAATGAAAATATTATAATACATTTGCTATAGCAAATTCATTTCTAGGATCCTCCCCTCGCTGTGCCCCCAGGGAAAACAACAAAAAAATGGCATGTTTTTCCTTCTGAGAATACTCAAAATGGCATTGTTACAACATGATAAAATCAGAAACCACATATCTAACTGCCTGAGAGAGAGGAAAGTTGTTAAACGACACGTGTTACACCCATTATAACAGAATTCATTGGGGAAAAAAATGACAATGATTTTATTTTAAGACATACTTAGTAATATGACGCAATGTCCATGGTAGCTTAACCTCTAGAACTACGCCTGGCATGGTCAGCACTTGTGTAAGGACATGTTGCTCTCCCAAGAACGCCTTAGAAAGAGATGCATTTAAACACAATTTTGTTTAAATTTAAACCGAAGTACGACCTATTTGTTTTGTTTTTGATGGACCTTAACTAGCACATACATGATTGGCAGTCAACATCTAACACGTAATATTTCACAATGTTTATCTGTATTTGTCCTATTGGATCCCGCAGTGGTGTGAGTGGTGTGTGATTTCAACATCAAACCACAACTGCCCATAGTAAATACGTGCCAGACCGTGGTTTGCTATCTGGTACCTCTAACGCGACTGTGACGAGGATGCTCTTGCAGTCAGATCAGATTTCCACCATGGGGACTTGATTATTGGGAGGCAAGCCCAGGAGGGGGGAAGGAGCCTTAGGAGCCGTAGGCCAAAGCTCCTATGTAGGTGCTTAGAACTTCCAAGTACTGCGCACACTGTACTGAAGTTGTGACTAACTCCTTTTACTCTCCTAAAACAAACAAAAATCTCTCTTGACAGGGTTTCTTTCCATTTTGGACCTTTTAATGCTCTCCAAGGCTTTTACTTTCCCTTCCCTTGTTTCTAAAAGCATCTTGAGTCTTCCAGTTGCTTCAGTGAAGGGGGAATAGAAAGCAGAAACACTTAAGCAACGTAATGGATAAATGCATTATTATTGTTGCCTCCGATGATATTTGCAAGATATGCAAAATATTCTTCCTTTTTTTGTTTGTTTGTTGATGCTTATTTCTGTAGCCCTAAAACCTTCCTTTAAACAAAGAACTCTCTGGCTTTTATACTATGGATCAGGCTTTCCTTAAATGTCATAAATCCCTTGCTGCATGCCAAACAAATATGTTTATCTGGCACAGGAATTAGAAAGAATCAGAAGAGACGATCTGTTGATATGCATACATCGATTTGCCCCTGTATAATTATTTGTCGTGCTTTCCAAAGCCTATTCAAGCACAAGTTTAATTTAAAGACATGGCTGACCCAAGTCCCTTTAGCAGAAAACTCCTAACATGCAGGCCCAATGTCATATCAGTCAATGAAATTTACCTGCTTTTTGCATTTAGTGCCCCTTAATATTTTGAGTTTTATCTAGATACTCCATGACTTTGACCACAAAAGTTGAGTATCTCTGATCTAATATCAAAGCAAGGCATTTGCTATCACTATTGAAAATATTCTTCTGAAGCTTTCTAAAATGTTATATTCAGGGGAAAAAATGATTTCAATAGCTCCTGGCCATGGCTACAGTTTTGCTTTCCTTTTATATATTTTTATCAACCCAAATGTCTTCATTTTATATAAAATGGAAAGGATAAGATTCAAGGGTGACCCACTTTGCACCTGCTAAAGGGGAATGTGGGATGGGGCCAGAGACAGCCAGGAGTTAACAGGTTTCTTTCAAACCAAGAGAACCTAAATTAGCTTCCTACATTTAATCCATTGCTTTCTTCTTCCCTTTTTTTTTTTTTTTTTTTTTTACCAGTTCCTTCTATCTAGGTATCTCTAATAATACATTTAAAACAGAACAATAATTTTATAAAATAACTGACTCTAATTAGGAGGTCCTTGGTATACATAGTTTTCCCAATTCTTTTCTTCCATAATTTCTGTATTTCAAGTTGGTCTTGGTGGTGACCCCATGAGCGACATAGCTGAGGATTCACAGTTAGGAGTCTTATTCAGCCAAATTAATTAAGTGCCGTTTTCCTTCCGGGAAGAAACTAGCTGTTTAGGTAAACATATTAATTGTTTGTTTCTGTTTATTGTAGTCATACAGAATCCCTTGGCACAGTATACCTCATTCCAAACCATCTTTTAAATATTTCTTTCAGATATTTCAGTCAGCTTTTGAAGATACCTATAATTTTCTCTCTCATAAAAAAATAATTTATGATACACTTCTCTTCCAAATGTACTATAGGCTTACCAGCTTTATATTACTTCTTGGATTCGAAGTAATTTTAATAGACTGCTGCTCTCCGAGTAATTCTGAACACAATCATTCATACGAAGCAGGATTTGGGTCAGTTTCCTTAATTCCTTAAAGCCTGGTGACCGACGTTACGGAGCGGAGTCCACCAGGTCCCTCAGGGGAGGTCACATCACCGGTATCGCACTGTGTGAAATAGGCTGTACAAAGACAGATATGACATGACATTTGCCCTCAATAGAAATAAACCACAAATAACATGAAATAGATGTGAAAGGTGCATTAAGAGGGGAAGGAGAATGTTTCACAGGAGCACTAGTAACCATTATAAATTTGAACAGGTGTGTGAGGAGAATGTGGTGACTTCATTCAGAATACAGTGAGGTATGAGAAATTTAATGGCATGTTGAAGAAATGGGCAAAATCTAAGTTGGTTATGATGTCTTCCCTGGGCAGCGAAGTGTACATAGTAACCCGTAACGGTGAAGAGTGTCTTTGAACCCAAACCGTCAAACACTTCTAATTCCTATCTGGGAAGTTTGGGTGTTGGCGTGCAATGGGAGCCTTGGAAGGTGTTCATGCTGGAGAGAGATACGTTCAGAAATGTGATATGCTAAACAGTCTAACGACATCCCAATTTGTCTTTGGCAACATCAAGGGATAGTTTCAAGAATAATGGCCATACTTGCTTCACCAACCCATCCTTCACTCATTGCATCGTTCTAACATTCAAAAAACATTTGTTAAAGGCCTAGTACTGTCCTGGTAATATAGTGTTAGTTACCTAATCTGGTACCAACGCTGTATTTGTCACTGTGCCGTACAAAGATGAGTTAGGACACTATCTTTCATAGCCCAGAAGATAAGAGAAGAAAGTATGCAAATAACCATAGAGTGAATATCAAGAGAGATAGGGGTCTGGGAAAGATTCATGAAGAGGTGGGCTGAGCATTGGTATCAAATAAGTTATATCTTTTAAGAGATTTATTTTACAACCCATCCCAAAGAGAAATGTACATATAGATATATAAATTGTTTGGTTTGAGGGCCTGTAAGTTAATATACTACCCCCCAAAGTACCTGCTAAACTTTTTAGCTTCAAAAGTTCCTATTTTGCCTTTAGAGAAGAATCCCACTGAATTATCTCACAGTATTTCAGAAACATTTAAGCCATTTCATTGTAAGGAGTGGCTTACCTTTGGGCTACTCACCTTTATAATATCTCAGTGTAAATTAGATGATCAGATCACAGTTTTTTTTTTTTTCCTTAAAGTGATCTTACACAAGAAGAAATTGGAATTTTGATGACATAAGAATATCCAAAGGTAACGTAGATCAAAGCCAAGATGAGGAAGATGATGCAGTGAGTGGACCTGGAAGGCTAACAGGGAGCTTGCGGGTAATGGAACACTAGTTAGAGACCAGGTAAGTGAAAGTTAGGAGAAAAGGTCCTTGAAAATGGAGAGATGGAGATCCTGGAACGGAACTGAGCCAACCTCACTGTCTTGCTCACCACTGGTCCTACTCAGGACCAATAGCCACTGAATGTACCAATTCAGTTGTTTATTCCCAGCATATGCTCTGATTGGTCAGTGTCCATGTGGTGTGATTAAATATTCCAATTCCACTTCAAACTCACACGTTCCCTGTGGTTCATGTGGCACCACTTGATAAATATTCCAGTTCTATTCCAAACTCAGAGTTAAACTATAAATTCTTCATGCAAGACCCAAAACTTAAAACAAACAAGAACAACAACAAAAATAAATAAACATAAATAAATAAATAAATAAATAAATAAATAAATAAATAAATAAAAATCCCTACCATCTGATTAAGTCATGATATTTTTCTCTCCTGGAATTTCTCATTTGGTTTTAGGAGATTATAGAGTAAAGCTCACTACAGCGACTAGCTTTAGAGTTTCTTACTCTGTCCAATCTTTTCTTTCTAGTGACTGGCTCATTTCCCTGTTTCACAGTTCACTGAAGTCCTTTGTGGTCACTGAGTCCCATCCATCTTATTTTGGGTTGACTTTGTGAATCTCACACATTTAGAGTAGATGTAGGGATAAGTAGAATCTGGGAACAAAGGTTTTACGCGGGATAGGCGTGTGACACCTAATAGCGGATTTGACAAGAATGAAGGACACAGCTTTGGAAGTGATAGATATGATGAATATAGCACATCCTGTGACCTTGAAAAGAAAATACTAACAGTTTCTGTTGCAGCACACAAAACATTGATATTTTCAGAATGTCATATTCTTAATGAATCAATATGTGTCCGCATCATTTTAAATAGATTTGATTCCATGAATGTATTTGTTTAGAATTAAGTTTTCGAAACTCAAATACTGCTCCTCCATCTTTCCAAACTCTAACTTCCATCTCTTTTATAAGCTTATTTTTCTCCTTTCATCTCTCTGATTTGTGTATTTTCTGATTGTGTCTCTTTGGTTTTGTATTTTATACTTAGCACTTATTTGAGGCTTTTAATCTTCAAAGCTCCTGAGAACATTACCTAATTAATCCTCCCCACAGTCTCATAAGGAAAGTCATTATTAGAATTTCTACTTTTACATGTGGGAAAAAATGAGGCAAAGGTTAAATGACTTACCAAAAATCACATAAAGTGAGTTGCAGCCCGTGCTGAGATTCCTGTGCTTAATCACACTGCTCCTGTATCTTCCTTTCTGGCCTTTTCTTTCTGGTATTCTCTGCTATAAAGCTTTTGCTTTGATGTTGTAAATTTTATTTATTTGTATTTCAGCCTCTAAAAAAAAAAAAAACACTGAATTTTTTTGTAATAGTTTTTTTCTTGATTGTGTATTTTCCATTTTCTCGATACTTATTTTTAGCTTATGCTTATGTTTGTATTTATTTCACATTTTTTAACGGCCTTTACAATCTCTTCTATATTCTTTTTAACCTATATGCAGTTTTGCTTTAACACAAGATTTAATTAGTCCATGATTATAATGGAAAAAGCAATCACTTTAAAAATCATAAGTGCAGATTGAATACTAACTTTTCCATTTGCTTTATGTAAATTGGTCAAATAAATTAATGCAAATATATGATACCTTTATATATTAGGTAGAACATATAGTTCACTGGACTGTTATAAAGATGAAATTGTTAACACCTATAAAATGCCTAGCACAGCACCTGCACACAGTTATTTTAATTCATCTTTCTTCTTTTTTTAAAATCTCTATTACTTTTTTTTAGTTAAGGTATATTTTACATACATAAAAGTTAATGTCTTAAGTACAATTTTATGATTATGAAAAATGTATACATTGATGTAACCATTATCTGGCTCAAGATGTAGGACTTCTCTATTATCCCTAAAGGTTTGCTAATGATTACTTCCAGTAAATACCTCCCCTGAGGTAACAAGTATTCTGATTATCATCATCCATTAGTCCTAATTATTCTAGAACTTCATATAAATGGAATCATTCAGTACGTATGCTTTCCTGTCAGTCTTCTTTCACTAATCATGTGTTTTGAAATCCATCAGCCTTGGAAGTTGTATCAGTAGTTTTGACCTTTATTTGTGCTTCTAATTCTCCTTTTAATGGACAGATATTTTCTAATCCTGAGCTATTACAAGTAAGGCTTATATGTACATTGCTGTGACATACTTTCTGTGAACAATATTTTTATTTATTTTGTGCAGATATCTAGGAATAGAATTGCTGAGTCATAGAGTTTGACTTGTAAGATTCTCAGGTTTTTTTTTTTTTTTTATGTAGTTATACCATTTTACACTGCTCCTAGAAATGTATGAGTTTTGTTGTTACATATTCTTGCCGACACTTGGCACTAACAGTATTTTAGATTTTAGTCATCCCATTAGATGTGTAGTGGCATTTTATTATGAATTTCTTTTGCATTTCTTTAATGACTGATAATGTTGAATAACAGTGGGTTCAGTCCTTTGCACAGAACAGTGCTGTTATTTCTTCTCAGCAATGCTGTTTTTCTTCACTAGATTTTGATTCACATTTTGAGAAAGTAATAAATAGATTAGAATTTTAATTTACTTTTTAAATTTTAGTTATACCATTAACATTGTTTTATCAACAGCAAGAAAAATATATGTCCACCCTACCTATTTTAATTATCAGTATCCTCTATTTAAAACTGGTGAGAACCTTTAATTGTCCCCTTCTGATGAATAAGCATTGAATTTTCTTCTGAAGACAGAATGATCTTTAAATTTTGTTGGGTTTAACGAAAAGTTTTTTGTGTGTGTGAAAATGGAAAAATAATGCTGAAAAAATTAGAGTAGTAATTTTTTTTTTTTTAAGTTGTGGAGGTTGGTGGGCAAGCTGTATCAAAAATGGGAGGAAAGGTATTTTTATGTTTATTAAAAATGGATGTAGATTAAATGGTTGGAGAAACAAAGAGAATGACAATCTAAATTTGTGCCTGCTTATTAGAACATGATGAATCTGAAGAGAGGTATTAGAAAGGAAGAGAGGAAAAAAAAATCAAGAACCGCTTAATTACAATTCAAGTTCCCCCTCAGAAGAAAGCATGAGCATTTTTGTTGTATCTTCCCCCAATTTCCTAGCAAATTTGTTTTTCTCTGAATAGTAAATACTCAAAATAAATATTATTTTTCTAGATGACACTGCAAAATAAAGTGCACTTCAGATGTTTTTCTTTAACATAGTTATTTCAACCTTTCTTTTCCACTTGTTATTTATCAACCACTCACTTTAAAAAGTACTAAACCTAAGGGTTTTTAAAATAGGATTAATATATATATATATATATATATATATATATATATATATATATGTCATAGAATTTTAAAAACATGGTATACAGCTGATTACATTTGGGCTTTATTGGTCTGGTAACAGGGTAGTGGACCAAGGTGCCGATTCCAGCTAGCTAAACTACTCAACCAAGTCAGCTCTTGGCGATACTGTTGATTTTTCAATTAGCAGCCTAGAATGGGAAAAAAAAAAAATCAAATGTCCACAGGCCAATTAGTCCTTTTATTTTGTGACTGGAGAGGTTACAACATATAATCCATCTACTTGTCTGCAGTAGACAAATGAGATGATAGATGATGATGATGATGATGATACATAGATAGATAGATAGATAGATAGATAGATAGATAGATAGATAGATAATAGATAGATAAAAAGGAAAAGAAGAAAGAAAATCTCCCAGGTATATTTACATTCTCCCAATTAATAATATAAAAAAATCACAATCATTGATTCCTAATATTTCTTGAGTACCCATAATATTGCAAGTCACTGTGCCCAAAATTGAGTTAAAAATAGGACACTACGCAGAGATAATCCATACCCATATGCCCAGCTTTTTCCATCCTGGCTCTGGAGTGGTTGGTGTATATGTGTATATTGTCCATAACATCAAACAAGGAAGCACAAGCAGCTTCAGGACAAAAATTTTGGAAAATCGCAGCCATGGAATGGAAAGAAACAGTTCTTTGCTAGTTAAGAGCAGAATGCTAGTAAATTTTCAAAAATAGTACCATTTTAGTTCAAGTTCCCTAAAAACAGGCTGTAAGATGAGGATTAATGTGCAAGGGATTTATTAAGGACGTGCTCTCAGGAAAACCAGTAAAGGAGTGGGGAAAGTAAGGCATAGAAGTAAAAGCCAAGCAAGAGCGTGATTCCAGGTGATCCCAGTTCCAATCATCTGGAATTGAGTCTCTCCTCAGCAGGGGAGAGAGGGAGCTGTCCAGGGAGCTCAGTCAGCCCACCCTGGACACAAGTTGGTGAGCATCAGTACTCTGCACAGTCAATCCCTGGCTCTAAGCTGCCCTGGTGGATATAAATAAGCTCTCAAACATTTGTATCTTTCTGGATTCTCCAAGGATAATCATCTGACCTATCAGCGGCCCCCAAATAAGAGGACCAGAAAATAGAAAAAAAGAAAAGGAGAAAAATTCGGTGGGTATGATTGCTCCTGCCCCTGACCATTAGCACACTTTTCATATATATATATATAATATATATATATATATATATTATAATATATATATATTTTCGGCGCTTATGTTGGTCTCAAGACAAAGAAACATGGAAACAAGAATGTATGAGACAAGAATATATATTCTTAGAAATAGGCTAAGAGTGAGCAAGTCTGAAAAAGTATGTTCTGTGATTTGGGGTTTAACAAGGGAAAAAATGGGTACTTTAGTCCAGGAGTTGAAACTCTTAGTCTTTCCAAAGAGATAGCTATTGATCCTGTGAGTTCTGCAGGAAAAAAAAAATCATAACTCTTTACAAAGCCGTTGGAAGCAAAGCACAAAGAAACTGAAGATGCATGCACAGAACCTATAAAAAGGATCCAAGAAGATGTAAGCAGGGCACTAATGGTGTTCAATATGCTTTCAAATTTGGGAAGAAGCCAACTACACAGTTCAGTAGGCAACCCCGGGTGTTGGACTAGTGCTGGGAAAATCTGCTAAAGCAAAGTTCTTCCATCCCACCAAACCATCTCAGAGATAGGACAAACTCTATGAACTTAACCCAAAACAGAAAATGCAGGAATGAAGGGCCACAAGAGCACAGTGGGAGCTGCCCCTCTTGTCTGGACTGTGGGACACCAGCAATCCGGTGAAACGTTCACAGTGACAGAAACGTGATGATGGTCAGAGGCCAGTGTGGTGAGGAGAGGAATGCATCACCCAGTGGGAATCATCCCCAGAATATGATTTTTATCATATCTATTAATACAATAAACAACATAAAAGTCTGATGGTTTCTTATAAAGTTAATGTAACTGGCTGTACATACGTAACCATTGAAAAGGAAACTTGAGACACTTTAATTATGCAAGACCTAAAGATAAATTTACTGGGAAGGTTGTGAAGTTTGAATTTGAGGTCTCTCACTTGTATGGTCTCGGTTCAGAGTCATAGGAGGGACCTCAGCAACGTGTTCACATAATTTTATATTTTTGTTAAGTTTGTAAAAATGAGATACTTTCACTCTTTGGTTGAGGACAGTATCTCAGTGATTGAACCTATTTCCCTCTACCACCTTCCCCTTCTGACTGGTAACACTGGGGTGAGCATGTGCATCTTGGGACTTGGCCAAGGGGCAGCAGGCTTGGGGACACATTGTGTTTGTTTTATTAGGATCTACTGATATGAATTGTAGCCATCCCCTTGTATATTTAAGTTACTGCTACCCATTTTGGTGTACGAAAGGCTTCCAGAAAAACTCCTACCCTCCTGGCACTCAGTCCTGGAAATATGTAGATTAGTGGATGAGAAATAAGATTTGAAATGTTTGGAGCCAAAAGCTAACCTATGGACATTTCTTTCAGTTAATAAACTTGTGAAATTGTAAGTGAAGACTTTGGTTCACATATACTTCTTGTTTAAATAGTCGACAATGAAAATTAATTTAAATCAACCATGTTAAAGAAATACCAATTCGGGATCCCTGGGTGGCCCAGCGGTTTAGCGCCTGCCTTTGGCCCAGGGCGCGATCCTAGAGACCCGGGATCGAATCCCACGTCGGGCTCCCGGTGCATGGAACCTGCTTCTCCCTCTGCCTATGTCTCTGCCTCTCTCTCTCTCTCTCTCTCTCTCTCTCACTCTGTGTGACTATCATAAATAAATTTTTAAAAAATAAAGAAACACCAATTCGTATTTCTGCCCTCTAAAGAAATTACAAAATTCTTGTCATATGTATAGGTGATCAAAAAATACTTGTCCAAAATATGTAAGGGAAATGTATGATAGGAATATGTTAGTACTTCAGTACTTAGAGTTTATGAAAGTTAAGTATAGGATTTTTCTGATTTCTTTCTTTTTTTTTTTTTACTTTAAATATATATCAATTTGAATACCTATTTATATATATTTTTGAATTAGGAGAAAAAAATACCTTAATGAAGCTTTGCAGCAGCATATGGAAACAAAGAAGGAAATTTAAATACTGCTTTATGAACAAGAGAAGACACTCTTATGAAAAATCAATCAACCTGAATTTAACTATAATTTGATATGATCTCAACTAAAATACTAAAATAATTTTTTAGTTCAACAAAAGGACAGTAAATTATATTTTAAAATTAAACATGAAATCAGCCAGGGACATCATGATCATCACGTCTTCAGGCATCACTAGATCCAGGACCTCAGTGGACCTCATATGAACTCTTAATGTTTCTCCATTTCCCACATATGCCTTTGTACACATTTCTTTAACTCTCGTTCTCATTATCGGCCTCCATATGTTCAAAGAAGATAGTCTTAATCAGTCCCAGCAAAAATTATTCAAGCTGTTCCTGATTGCAGTGGAATAAACTGTTCTAAGACCAATATATCATATCTTAGGAAAGACTCTGGTAGACCCCAATTTACTCTCCAGCCAGTGAATATGGACCTTCCATGTGTTGTAAAAGACCTTCCATGGTGTTGGAGTGACTGGTATCCCTAAAGCAAGAATACTAGATAAACAAAGAACATACCTTTTTTTTTTATTGAAGTTCAAATGCCATCAGTGATAAGAAATACTATTATTCATGTAACACTAGGAAAGAAAAGGCACTGCTCGTGAAACTAGTTACATTTTCTTATCACTTATTCTTGTTTATGTTCATTAAGCTTCTTTAGACATAAAATGTTATGCTTTTGCTTACATTAGAAATATTTAAGTGAGGGGTGCCTGGCTAGCTTAGTCAGAAGAGCATGATGCTCTTGATCTCAGGGTCATGAGTTTGAGGCCCATGATCAATATAGAGATTACTAAAAAATTTTTACGACTTTAATATATATTAAATATAATACATAAATGTAATATATGTGAATATATTGGTTAAGGTGCTATTTAAACATTTCACATGCAGTGTTCAGTTCCTCTGAAACTTTTCAATGTACAATGTATGTGTGCTTCTACACATCCTCTCTGCCAGTGGGAGTTTCAGTACTGCAGCATTTCTTAAAAGAGTTCTTCTTCTGAGTCTCTGGCTTTTCTTCCAAGCTAATTACATTCCTTCTGGAAATTTCAATGGAGTGTGCAGGCAAAGGAAGTGCTTCGTAACTGCCACTTGAGGAACAGCACTGGAAAAATCACTCCCTAGTTATTAAATGTTAAAATGTGGCAAAATCTGAATTTTAGTATTCAGAAACATATTACACCAATTAAATATATCCAGTGTAAATGATTGTTTTTTTGGTTATCTTGATGTGTTTTGTTTCAGTGAATATTAAAACATATATTTGTACAAATCTTTTTTTTATTTTTTAAAAATATTTTTTATTTATTCATGAGAAAGACAGAGAGAGAGAGAGAGAGAGGCAGAGACACAGGCAGAGGGAGAAGCAGGCTCCATGTAGGAAGCCCGATGCAAGACTCGATCCTGGGACACCAGGATGACGCTCTTGGCCAAAGGCAGATGCTCAATCGCTGAGCCACCTAGGAGTGGCGATTTATACAAATTTATATATATAATATGTATTCTATATGATTATTTTTTGAAGGCCTATTGATTTTCTCCACTAAATTTATTTTCCCATAGGTTTTCTCTTATCTCTAGGACTTTCAGGAATCTAATATTTGGGGAGAGATAGTTAAGTGGTAAATAGTTTTGAACTGACCCAAACTCTGAGAACATAAAAATAATCTATTGCCAGACTCCCAACATTGTACTTCCAAACCCTTAGGCATAAGTTGGCTTATTTTCTGATGCAGACTAGAATAATGTCTTCTCAATATGTCCACGTCCTAATCCTGTGGGTATGCTAGGGTACTCGCAAAGGGAAATCAAGGTTGCTGTTGGAAATAAGGTTGTTATTCAGCTGAGCTTGACGTCGAGATTGTCCTTGATTATTTAAGTGTGTCCGGTCTAACTGCAAGGATCCTCATAAGTGAAAAAGGGAGAAAGAAGAGTCAGTGTCACAGTGAGGCAGCATGAGAAGGACCCAACTGGCCTTTGCTGTCTTTGCAGTTGGAAAAAAGACCACCAGCCAGGGAGTGCAGTAGCCTCTAGAGGATGGAAGACAGTCTGGAAACCTGATTCTCCCCTAGAGCCTCTAGAAGGCACACAGCCCTACCTACACCTTGATATTATCCCCAAAAGACCAATTTGGATTTCTGATGTCCAGAACTGTAAGATAATAAATATATGTTGCAGGAAGCCTCAAAATCTGTGGTGATTTGGTTACAGCAGCAATAGATAAAGCAATATATTTTCATAATTGACTCTTCCTATTTTCAGAAAGAATAATGCTAACAATCACTAGACATTTGTTGAGTGTCATAAAACTAAGATTTTTCTTCACAATTTCATATTTCTACAGAAATATCTCAATATAATAACGAGAACTAGTGAGTAGGGCTTGAGTCTTCTTTTAAGAGTTTATAGGGGAAAAAAGTGCCTATCTTGATCTTGGGCTGGCTGGTCTCATTATTATGATTGAAAGGGAGGGAAACACTCAAATCTGCCCAAGTGTGTCCTTGATTGGATAAATCACAGGTTGGTTAATCTGTCAGCTACCTTTTCAGAGAATCAAGGATCTCATTACCAAGATTCTGTTCAGCGAGAACCATTGCCAGTAATCAAATATCAAGACACTCTCTGACGGTGGTAATTAACAATATAGATTTGTTTATTGGCCTGTAAAATTGTCAGAGTATGTGTTTCCCATTGCAAAGGCATCTTTTAAATGAACAAACACAAAAGCAACCTGTCACAAACAGTCCTAGTCCTATCAAACCTCATACGGTTCGTAATGATTTGTTGGGATGGATTGCCACAATTCTTAAAAAGTAAATTTGACTTGGTTTCTTCCAGCTTACCCAACAAGGTGACATGGGGGCTCGGTGGAAAGACATTTGGCATTCTTTTTTTCCAAAAAATTCCATACCCTGTCTTGTCAAGGAAATATGCAAAGCCATGGAAATAGTTCATTCAACACAGGGGAGCAGTCGTCTCACAAGACACCAGCATCCATTTCTCTCTCATCAGCAGTCCTGTCTCATCCTAACGATATGTGCTGGTTCTCAAATCAAAGGTAGTAAGGTCAGCCGCCAGTTAGCCCCCGTGCCCCCCCATGCTCACTGACCAATTGCAGTAATATGTTAATGGCGATGTAGATCCCAGAAATGGAGCAGGGGTGAGGGGCTGGGGGAGTGGGTTCAGGGACCGAATTGCAGATGTGTATGCTTCCTAGCAACTGTTTCCATAGTTATCCAAAACAGCTCTGCCTTCCTACCTTTCTCCTCTGCCCTGCTTCCCCTCTCATTAAGCATCATTTTCCTCAACAGCAAAGACTAATAAAGCTGAACCTTCTGATGAACTCTGGATTTCTGTGACTGCCTTTGGCATTTTCTCAGTAGCCAGTTACTATAACAATTGTAGAGTCATAGTGAGCAATCTTGGAGTGGTTATAAAAGGTAATTATTTCTTTTATTATTATTATTATTAGAGCAGGTCAATTAAGGGAAATATGGAACTAGCTATAACTTTTGCAGATTTACTATAGAATCTTCTAGAAGGTCACTTTGCTTCGTCTTATCTGGAAATTCATTGGGTACATCCTAATCTGTTTTTGCTAAGGTAATGAGAGTTGTCTAGAAGGAAATAGTTCCGTTAATAGGCTTTTAAAACGTTGGGGAGAAAAGGCAAGCTGTTGTAAGGTGAAATAACCTGTGTGATCCTGCAAGAAAGAGACACAAACGCCGGATATGAATACAATGCCATAACACACACACACACACACACACACACACACGTATATCTATATCTCACGCACCTGTACACCCACTAGATGTGTATTTGCACATGTGTAGATTACTGTAGGAGTTAAATTGGGACCGTTGTCTTTAATGGATGCATCAGAGCTCTAAGCAACAGTGTTATTTAGAAGAGCCGCTTTGTCACCTCTCCTAACACAGTCCCTGGCAAATGCTTACCACTCAATTAGTATTAATTTAATTACCAAAGTTTTCCCCCTGTGGGATTTCAAGTTTGCTCCCTAATTTTTTCACTCTACGCTTAAGAAAACACTGTGTTCTTCCTTTGACTTAACCTGGTACTGACAGTCCAACCTTACGCGCTGATGGATGAGGAGCTGAATCCCCAGGACGCATCCAAGCGGGCCACCTGGAGACGACCTCTCTCACCTGCACTGACCTTCCTCCTCCATCTCTTTTTCCCACCACCATGCTTTATCAAACCTAACCTGCTGCGTGTTCCATTTCATCAAAACATTTTTCCGAGTTAGATGAAAGCTATCTAATGTGATATCCTATTTCAGGTCTCCTTAGTAGTTGACAACAGCTTAATACTCCATTCGTTTGTGGGAAGTATCCAGGTGAGTCTTACCAGAGCTGTGCTAGACACACAAAGCAGTGGAAATGTAATAACAACGACAGTAATAAGAGTAACTAAAGTGTATGGAGCCCTCGCTCTACAAAGCACCCTACCAAAGACGTTACCTTGATGCTCACCTGGATTTCTCACGCCCCATATGAAAAAGTCACTATTATGCAACCCATTAGTGATTGGGGGAGACAACTGAGGCTCAGAAAGCTTAAAGAAGTTGCTAAAAGTCACCCAGTTTGAGCAAATAGTGAAAGCAGAAACCTCCCATTCCAGAGCTTTAGACTCTAACCACCGTGTGGTACTTCCCCCTTGTTCTAACCCCCCGAGTGATCTTAATTGGACAGGCCCAGTCTGGTGATGTAAGTAATGATGGAGATGCCAAAGTGGCAGATCTTACCACAAATCCTGTTCTGTATTACATCACATTCTATCCGCAAGATTCAGCCGGTGCTTGGTTTCCAATAAGGTTTGTTGTGGATTGGAAGGGAGCCCAACTATGAGTGCCGGGCCAGAGACATGTAACAGTCAGTGGTCCATGTTGCTTTAAAAATTAGTTCAACCAACACACACACACACACAATAAATCGGTGATCCACCATTAACGATCAATAGCGTCATGGATTGCTTGCAGATTCTGATTTCCTAACATTTGCCCAGCTTTCTGATTTTAAAAAGAATTTGCTCCTCTGTTTTGTGAAGCAATATATGGGAAACCATATTAGGATCCGATTTCTCAGCTCTTTCTTCCTGGGAAAGTATAGCTCTTAGGGGCGTACATGAAACCCTGGTGTTGATTCTCATTATCGCCTGTTAATTACCTACTGTGATGCATGTGTTACCTGGTAATGACACTTTGTAGAACATCGATCAAAGCCTTCTCCCACTCACAGAAGTTGTAAGGTGAGCTGCTTTGTTTTCAGTGACGGGGTTGTCACCGAAGGGGGGGACACTTTAGGGCTAACTAATTTCATAACTGACATTTCCTCTCTAACCAGAATATTATATATTTCTTTTCATTAATTATGATTTTGTATCTCTAAGAGGATAAAAAAAATCCGCTTCACATGGAATCACCAGCAATGTAAAGTCATTCAATAGCCATAGATTGGGGAAAAGCTGTGTGGCTTAATTACATTACCCAAAGTTCATCAGACCCTCGCTCCTTGGTTTCCCTATTTGTTGCGTGCTGCATGTATTTATTCAGAAGGTATAGAGGGTGAGATGCTACAAGTTTGTGCCAGAAAGTGTTCTGCTGGAGCACACGTCAATATCCTGTGGTATTCGACTGAAAAGATGGTAGCAACTACAGACAATTCCATTCTGCTGTTAAAATTAAAGAGATCAACAGACGGGCACCTGGGTTGCTCAGTGGGTTAAGCATCTGCCCTCAGTTCAGTGTCCTGGGATTGACCCCTGCATCAGGCTCCCTGCTCTGCTGGAGTCTGCTTCTCCTTCTCCCCCTGACCCTGCTCCCTCCTTTCACACATCACCTCCTGCTTGTGCTTGTGCATCCTCTCTCTCTCTCTTTCAAATAAAAAATAAGTAAAATAAAATCTTAAAAAAGAAATAAAGAGATCAATGGATTCTGGTCAAAATGTGAAGATTTGTGATGATGGTCATTGCAAATCTAACAATAATACCATAACTAATACTCTATTAACAGAGTCTAGAGGGCTGAAAAGGCTATCACAGTATATTGGGAAATAAACAAGAAAAAAAATAGGGTTTTTTTTTTTTAGTGTTTATGAAGTTTATCACAAGTTTATTATAGTTTAGTCTTACGAATAGTCCAGTTACTACAGGTATAGCTGTTTCAATAATAACTATTTTTGGAGAAATAAAAATAAAACAGAAAAGGAATTGCTGAAATTTCTGATTTTTATCAACTTGCAAAGTACCAAAATCTTAGCATAAGCAATAATCCCAAACCAGAATAAACAGCAGAGTTATTTGAATGGAAAAACAACAACAGCAGCAGCAGCAGCAGCAACAACCACAGCTTCTTCTTCCCAGGGCATCATTGGGCTCTGTGCACTGCTGCCGTCCCAAGGACAGGCCTGTGTATTGCAGGATTAGTCATTCTAGAGCTAAGTTGCTCCACCTTGAAGCTTGTGCAGAATGAATAAACTCTAGACGGGAGAATGCTGGTGAAGTCTAGACATTTGTGTTTTTTAAACACTCCCCAGGTGTTTGCAGACCTCAGTTCTGTGAAAAGCCTTTGACTTGTACTGTTTTGCTTTTGCATTTCTCTCTAGGCTTGACTCTTTTCTGGAAGTGATTTTCTTTTCATCTAGGCAACATGAATGCAAGCAAACGGTGTATCCTTCCTTATACGCTTTTTTATCTTTCCCAGCCAGGAGTCAGTCTCTGGGCATCAGAGACTGGGCATCAGTCCCTCCCTCCCTCCTCTGTAATTTGTCACCACCCATAATAGTTTCATACCTCTGGATACATCAGCCTCTCTTTCTGGTTGAAATCATCTAGATCTGATTCTAATGATTGATTCCCAATTGCTTTCATACATTAACATGCATCAATATGGAGGGCTTGTTGAAATTTATTTTACATAGCTCCTTACCCAGAATTTCTGATTCTGTACATTTGAGATGGTGCCTGAGAATTTACACTTCTAAAAAACCCCCTATGTGATGCTGACGCTCCTGGTCTGAGGATCACATATTGAGAACCACTGCTCTAGAATACTAGACTATTTCCCCAACAGAAGAGGAACACAACTTTGAATAATCTTCTTGGTAACTGAATTTTCAAAGTCCTTTACGAATTCCCTAAATTGAAAATGGTATGGATGCTTAAAGTCTAGATTTCTTTCTTTTTTTCTTTTTTAAATCTCTACTTTCTAATCAAATCTGGCTTCTTTCAATCTCTTGTGCCAAATAGACTGTTCATGACACGGGAGGAAGAGAACAAGTTGACTCTTTGCTTAAAATGTCTTCTTTCCCCTAATATCCTTCAGATTTTGGGTCAATCGATACCTCCATAGGGACAGTTTTGCTTCCCTTAAGATCAGATTACATTCTTCTATTATAGGAAGGAAGTTGGCCATGATAGCATTGGTCATAACCATGGGTTAACCTGTGTTTGAAGGCCTAATTGGTGCATATTTTCTTGACTAGACTTCAAGCTACAAAAGTGAACTGGTACTAGTTTTGTCTTTTATGCTTATCTTCCTATGCTTAGTACCTAAAGGAGTGCCTGAAACACCGTAGTAACTCAATCAATTGTGTGTCTGGTATAATGCCACAGGTTGGAATAGAAAATAATACATAATTCAAATGGAGCCCTCCACCTCAGCATGTTCACGGTACACTGTGCATGATCTATACAAGTTCACCATAAATCACGTGCTCTGCTAGAGCTATATTTTTAATGTCAAATACATTTCCATGTCTAACTCTGGATAATCAGATATTTTGTAATATCTTTATGGATGGAGACACATGCTCTGCTATATGCATTATTACATGGTATGGTTGTTCAACCATTAATTTAAAAATATTTATATGACTATGATATCTTTTGAGTAATACAATTGCACTGTAAGGTTTATGCTTTTCTTCTCCTTAGCTCATTAGTTATTTATCCCATTAGGGAAGGTATATTAAGTAGCAGAGATTCAGACAATTAGAAGCATGTAACCTTGCCCTTAAAATTGTAAGTGCTGTTCTTAATGACAGATAAACACAAATAAGTTATTCCTCTTTCTCTGCAAATGTACATGAAAAAACACCATGTATTCTGTCTGTAAAATAAAAAAAGAGTTCTGAAATTATTGGTGTTATGTATATTTACAGAAAACATAAAATACGGAAGCTACCAAATCCAGATTTCACAAATCAATCCTATTGTAATCCACCATGCTTCTTTTTATTGGGTAACGACTAGATCTTCCAAAGATCATGTTGGGGGTGATATATTTTAAATTATTCTAGTTGCTACTTTGCTAGCTACTATCAAAGTTTAATTCATTCTTCACTATGAATACATAGACATATCATGAGACAAATACATCTCAGGATTTTCATTTTTCAATGCCACCATCCAATTTATCTCCAAATCATCATGACAGTAAATCATCTTTCTGCAAGTGTCCGACCAAAAAAATCAAGGAAGCTTGCAAAAGACACAATTTACTGGCATGTGGGCATAAAACTAATCTAAAAAGCTTATGTATGTGCATGTTCACTCTTTAATAATACTTTGATAAATATAACATCTCATGGAATTATATGATATTAAAGCAGTAATTTTCCTTCAGAGAAATTGCTAAAAATGTTAATTAACTTACAGAAGAAACATTCCTAAAACTTTATGTCCTTCAATTTGTAGCTCTCTGCAATTTTGCTAACATGATGGCACTCCCACAACTATTTCATTCTGCTGACCACATCCATGAGAAGTTTTGGTAATGTTTCTCTTCTACACTTAACGTAAAATGAAATGAATAATTTTGAGACAGATTAACAGTTCCTTAGTGGGGTTTTTTTTGTCTTTGTTTTTTGTTTTTGAAGTCAGGTAGCAGGACCATTCACAATTCTTGAGAAGATTTTATGCAGTAATACTGAAATCACTAAACAAAAGAATATCTATGTTAATTTGTTGTCTTTCTTTGTACTCAAACGTGTATTCTCCATCGTCTCATTGATGCCTTACATTAACAAGAAATATAGGAAGCTTTATATTCTTTTAGATTTTAAAAACCACTTCACATGTTTGGAGCTAATGCTTTTAGACTTTTCCGATTAGTATCTTGTAGCTTATGGGGATTGATATCGTGAGGAAAGCCAGGTAGCATAGTGTCTGAGACATTTCTCCATTGAGAGGTGATCTTTCAAAAACCCGTTATCCTCTTCACTGACCTGAGAAACCTGTTTATGGCACTGATTTCAAGGGGGACAGTGAATTAATAGGTTATAGATATATATATATATTTTTTTTTCTTTTTGGAGTACAGTTTAAATCCTATTTTCTAGACATTGGATCATGGGTGACTAGATTTTCGCTTCATGATATAATAGTTTGAAAATTCATTTTAACTCATTGCAAGTATTTGATTGAAGTTACATTCACAATACAATGTCAGCAAAAGTGGGACCATCAATAATTGCATTAAGTCATTTTGTTACATAAATTTAGAGGTAGTTTTAATAATTTTGTAAGTTTTCTGAATTTTTCATTCTATAAAAAATGACACCTGTATAATTGGATTAATATGATAGTAGAAAACTAGGAGCAAGTACTAGCACATGTTTAGAAGGAAACAGAATGCCCTAATGTATAAAATGTATCCCAGATAGCCAAAATCTTCATTATGAATGCCTTGAGATAGCCAAAATTAATACATAGTCTCATGGATAGAGAATTTTTCTAAGAAATCATATTTTTAATGAACAGGAATAGTGTGTTTTATACTGTTTGGTGACATACTTTTTCCCCTAAAAGTTAATTAATATTAAATGTGTAACACTAAGAGTGATCCCTAATATAAACCATGCACTTGGAGTGATAATGATGCTGATATGTCAGTGTGTGTTCATCTATTGTAATAAACGCACTACTTAGAATATTGATAGTGGGGAATGCATGTGTGGGACAGGAGATAGTGTTTAGAAACTCTGCACTTTTTACTCAATTTTGCTGTGAACCTAAAGTGCTCTAAAAAAAAAAAAATCTCGAGAGAGAGAGAGGGATCATCCTGTGTCCAATAAATACACATTGCATAATTATGATAGTTATCAACTATTTACTTTATTTAAAACGTTTGTGTAGGGATCCCTGGGTGGCACTGGGATCCCTGGGTGGTGCAGCGGTTTAGCACCTGCCTTTGGCCCAGGGCGTGATCCTGGAGACCCGGGATCGAATCCCACATCAGGCTCCCGGTGCATGGAGCCTGCTTCTCCCTCTGCCTATGTCTCTGCCTATCTCTCTCTCTCTCTCTCTCTCTCTCTCTCTGTGTGACTATCATAAATAAATAAAAATTTAAAAAAATAAATAAAACGTTTGTGTATATATGTGCATCATGGCAGTGAACATGCATATATTTAAGATAAATTCCCAGACATAGAACTGTTGAGTCAGGGGACTGCATATTTGAAATATTTTTATTTCTGTTGCTTCATTCAATAGTTTGAGTTCATTTTTGTCTTAATGTATGTAAAACTTCAAATATTTTATGGTTATTTTAATCTGTACCATTATGATTATGAGACTGACTCCATTTTTATACATTTCATTCCTTCATTTATTCATTCTTTCAACTAAGATTTCTAGCACTAATATACGACTGGCAAGGTATGAGGTCCTGTATATCCAGCTAAAACAAAAGCAAATAAACCCCTGCCCATGGAAAACTGATATATTTTTTTAAGATTTATTTATTAAGAGAGATTTATTTATTAAGGGAGAGTGTGAGTGTGGGGAGGGGCTGAGGGAGAGAATCTTCAAGCAGACTCCCCTCTGACTGTGGAGCCCGATACTGGGCTTGACCTCATAACCAATGAGATCACAACCTGAGCCCAAACCAAGACTCAGATGCTTAACTGACTGAGAGACTCAGAAGTCCCAGGACTTACCTTATAAAAAGGGAGAAACAATTTATAAAATGAATGAGCAAAATATATAGCACACTAGTGATTGATAAATGTAAAAGAGAAAAATGTACCATAGAAGGGAATACTTGGATGCATGCACAGTTGTTGAAATTTTACCTAAGATATTTAGAGAAGACTCAGATAATATGACATGCAAGCAGAGAGTAAGGTGTCTGGTTACTTGATCGGGGCCATAATGACAGACGTGGTAAGAAGCATTCATCTTTTGTTTAAAGGTAGACCAATTACATTTTTTGACAGGTGGATAAAAACATGAAGTTTGAAAGAAAGAGAAATCAAGGATAGCATCAAGGTCAACCAACTGAAGAACAGAGGAACAATTTATTTAATGAGGAAGGAAAGGGTGAGACGGGTTTGTAAAAAAGAAATGAACTTAGCCATATTACATTGTAATGCCTATTAGACATTGGCTGGAAATGTTACCAAATCACTTAAATATATGAGAGGTAGTCTAGCCTGAAGATAGATGGTTGGACATTCCTAGCATTTCAACAATTAGAACCATGTACCCGTATAAAGACATAGAGGGACTAATGAGAGAAAAGGGACAATGGCAGAGTTCTGGGATGCCCCAACTTTTAGAAGTTAGAGAAATATTGAAAGTTAGAGACACAAAGGAAAATAGGCAGCCAAGAAAGCGTGACGCAAAAGAATAATAAAGACGGTGTTTGTATGAGTGAGGAAATGATCAACTAGATCAAATGGTTCCAGTGAGAACTGGCCCCTCGACTCAATGTCATGGCCACACTCATAAGCAAGGTCATTGGAGAAAGGGGAGCAAAAGCCTGACTAGAGCAGGTCAAAGTGATGAAGTCAGAGAGGAGGGAAGGAATCGTACGTAGAGATAACTCTTTCTGGAAGAGTTTTGTATGGAAGAAACCAGAATGGTGGAACAGTATCTGGACCAAAGAATGTGAGATTTTACTTTATTTTTCAGATTTTTATTTAGGTTTAGAATTGCTTAACATACAATGCAATGTTGGTTTCAGGAGTAAGGCGGTGAGATTTTTACAAAGGTACTTTGTAGATGGGAGAGACCACAGTATATTTGTGTGGTGACAGGTGTGATCCCTGGGAGCTGGGGTGGGGACACTAGTGAGATAAGAGCTAGGATGGAGAATTAGGGGCCATTGAGCAACAGAAAAGTGATACATGGCACCACCTGGAAAGTATATATTCTTTCTTTCACCCAGTAAATTCAAGTGTGTGTGAGCATGTGTGTGTGTGTGTGTGTGTGTGAGAAGGAGAGAGAGACAAGAGACACAGAGAGAGAAGAGTAACGATAAAAAATTCAGGAAGTACCTGAATTTCCATTCAACAGAAGAAGGGATGAAAAAAACTTGTGGTGTATTCATGTAGTGTTATACACAGAGAAGTGAGAAATGGGAAAATTGCTTGTACATACATCATCATGGGCGAATTTCAAAATCACAGGTGTGAATACAACATATACACAGTGTGCAATTTCATTTATAGTGATGTAAAAAACCAGCAAAGCTAAATCATAGACACGGTATTGATACTTATAGTAGCGCTAGCACGGAAAAAATAAATAAATAAATAAATAAATAAATAAATAAATAAATAAATAAATAAGAGAGGGGGGAATACTTTTCATGAAATTCAGAATAATGGTAACTTCTGGCAGGGAGGCAAATATAAACATGGAAGGGTCCATGAGCTATTAAGTCTCTGAATATTTCATGTTTATTTATCTTCGTAGAACATATAAGGGTCTGTTTGTTATTACTTTGTTATTCTTCAAATTGGACTTTCGTGTCACTTATATAATATTCTCTATTTTACCTCTCAAATTTTTTGATATAAAGATATTTCGAGTACAATAAAGTCTTTTTCCCCTTTATATCAAGACTCTCTTGAGCTGTGTCATTTGATATATTCTGACACCTGGCAAGTTGGTCATAGTTGTTTCCTCCTTTAACATAGAAAGTTCTTTTTCCCTTTAGTTAGTGATCTCACAATTGTTTTTTACTTTGTTGTTGCATCTCTAATTTCTTTGAAAGCATAAAGTAGGTGGTATCTAAGACAGCTTCGGTTTTTCCAAAGTAATTTTTTAAACCTATAAATAATTTCCCCAAATCTCTTTGTATAGTTTACCTCCTTCCTCTGTAGATTATTTTTGGTATTCTGTGTTTTATGTTGATTTGTTACCATTGTTACTATTTTTATTTATCCTGGAATGTTGTCACTGACTTTTTTTAGTCTGATCCAGAGTCGTACTAAATTATTTTTAATGAATTTCTATAATGTCCCTTTATTATTCATGGATGGGAATTTCCTTCTATTCTCCTCTAAGCCCCCAAAATAATTATAAATTCACAACTAAGTTCTTATTTTAGTTTTTTAAAATTATATTTATTTATTTGAGAGAGCGAAAAAGAAAGCATAAACAGGGGGAGGCTTGGGTGGAGAGGGAGACTCCCTGCTGGGCAAGATGCCCAACCCAGGGCTCAATCCCAGGACCCTGAGACCATGACCTGAGCCCAAGACGCTTAACTGACAGAGCCACCCAGGTACCCTAAATTCTTGTTTTAAAGAAGAAAATAATACTCAAAAAGCAAAATCCAGTTCTCTACTATCTGTCCCTCCTGAGGAGCTATTAATATTTTCTCTCACAATTATTTATTATTATATTGCAAATCTAATCAAGCTAAACATGGAATTATTTTTCAAAATTGATGACTGAATTCCCAAAACTAATAGACAAACTGGCTTATTTATGGCAACTTCATGAAAGTATCTTATTCCTCTTTCTGGCTTAGGCATCTCATTTTATTCTCTGTTAATAAGGAAACTATTTTTCTCATTATAGTGATTCACACTCCAATTTTTGTTTCAGGCTTCAATTCTTTGTTAAGAAGAATACAGACAGAACCTTTGTTCTATCTACTGTCTCAGCAATTAGTCATTAAATAATGATATTGACAATTGGCTTAAACAGTTTAAGCATTGTTAAAATACAATGATGATGATGACGGTTAACATTTATTGGAAACCCCCAACAGTTTGTACTATACCAATATAAGCATTTTGCTCGCATTACCTCGCTTCATCTTTTTAGCAAACTCAATGGCCTAATGCAGAAACTGACTTTGAGGCCCCGTGAGGACCACTCTGCTCATCAGTGGTAGAGGTGATACTCAACCTTAATCTATAAGAACACAAATAGGTCATCATCTTACTTAGTTACTGTGGTATTTATCTAATAGTATTTCTCAAAGGTCCAGAACTTAATAGATTTCCAAAGCAGGTATATTGCAGGTACACTAAAATGCCAATGCTTCAAATACCATGTAGGAAAAGGTAAATAGTTATTATTATTTTTTAAATAAGAGCAAGATCAGTTGAACGTTCCATTCTCAGCATTTCTTTTCTTCTTTTCCCTGTTTCTATTTCATCTCTGTCTCACTTAAATCACAGTTCCACAAAACGGAGCTGTAAACCTTTGGGCCAGATGAAGTCTACAACCTTTGAGCCGAGTTCATCACCTTGCCTGGGAGCCATTGTATGGTTGACCAACCTCCCGTACTGTGGTGACACTACACGGTCACTTAAAGTTCTGGGCTTGTTTTATTTTGTGTGAGGGTTGTACTAGGGTTATTCTCTTGCAAATATGCAAGCTTTAATCTTCTCCATCCTACTAATTATATACTTCTTTCTCATGGAACCAAAATGTTATTTATTTATATCCCATGATATTTCCCAGTTAGAAAGCAAGGCAGAGTCCATAAAACCTGACCACCTTTCTCAGCACGCTGACAGGGTTTTGTATAATTTGTATGATTTCCCCAATAACATGTTTTGTGATGCCTGTTACTTACTTTTTAAACTAGTTTGTTCCTGAACATTAGCACCTGGGAAGAACCTAGTATCATCCATAATAGACAGAGCAGTTGACCCAAGCAGGACTGGCTTAAAGCCAGAGCAAACACAAGGATTTGTCTTGTGTTGTCATCCAAAAACACCAGGAAAGCTAGTTTACTTCCAAAAACAAAAATAAAAATAAGCCAGGGAATATAGCGAGTGGTGGAGGACGTGAGATGAGAGACCACGAGGTGAGGAGTCTGATAACTGAAGTTCAAGCACAGCTACACCAATACCAGTTATGTGGGATTTTTTTTTCCTGAAAATTACTTAAATGCTGAGTCAAACTTCCTGTTCAAAAGGACAATTCAATCTTGATAAGAGTATTTAGATGAGACATGAATATAAAATGCTAGCTAACATCTAGCACATGGTACCTGGTGAGTCATGATTAAGTGGCAGCTTTGGTGATGAACGAGTATGCACACTTGAAGCAGGTCTGCGTGGCGTACACCATGAAATGGAATCATGAGACTGACACAACGAACACGAGAGAGGCTGAGGCTGCAGCGACAGCAGTGCCAGCAGCCACGGCCAACATCCAACGGGCTCACAGCTCCGTGGGACGCCCATGGTCCCCATGGTACCCGCTGGCTGTGCCTCACCTGCCTTGGCTGTTGCTCAAGCTTGGTCCTCTAGCTTTCCTACTTGTTCTCTCTATTGTTGACCTGAAACCCTTCCAAAAAAGTCTTTTTTTTTTCTTTTTAATTTGTTTCTGTTATTTGTAACTTCATGACTAGTTTAGAAATTGGAGTGGCTTCCAAGAACAGACCTTCAGGGACAGAGAGAAATCTGGGCTTTGTCTCTGGCTTAGTTGGGACTGAAGATAATGAACAAGCAAATCAGCATTGAAGACAGAGATGTGTGCTTCTGCACCAGAGATAGAAGAATGAATTCTGTCATACTTTATAAGAACAATAGGATCAGGATCTTAAATTCTCAGTTGAAGGTGAAGATTGAAAGAGAAGCCCCATCCTGGTGGGTTTTTTGTTTGTTTGTTTTGTTTTGTTTTGTTTTGTTTTTTCTGAGTTCCTTTTAAAAAGACCCAAAGAGGTCTCAGTAAAAAAAAAAAAAAAAAAAAAAAAATTATTCCCTGGCCTCATTAGATCTCTGATGTGAAACGTAAGACATGCCTGGAGAGGAAATTGAATACTGATTATTAAAGATGGGGCATATAGGAGATTAAAGAGACTTGAAGTATTTTGAAACCCCAATTAATTTATCCTTCCTGTCTGAGAGATTGTGGCAACCTTGGCTCATGGAGTTTCCTTGAAAAGAGAAGCATTTCTCCTCCTGTGACCCATTCTCCACAATTCTTTCTCTAGCTGGTAACTCTAGATCCCAGCATTCATCCAGAGGAAGATTTTTAAATAAATAAAAAATAAACAAAATAATAAGCATTATTATTTTAGTGGTTTAGTGCCTCCTTCGGTTCAGGTCATGGTCCCGGGGTCCTGAGATCGAGTTCCACATCAGGTTCCCTGTATGGAGCCTGCTTCTCCCTCTGCCTGTGTCTCTGCCTCTCTCATTTAAAAATCTTAATAATAATAATAATAATAATTAGTAATAATAATAATAGCTTAACAGGAGACAAAATAAAGGGGACTAAAAGATACAAGCTTCATGTTATAAAGTAAATAAGTCAGGGGGAAGTAAAATACAGCATAAGGAATAGAGTTAAAATTATAGTAACTTGTGGTAACGGATAGTAACGAGACTTCTTGTGGTCATTACATAATGTACCTGAATGTCAATCACTATTTGTGAACCAACACAATATTGAATGTCAACTACACTTTGATACTAACAGTAAAACTAATGACTTAGGAGGTAAAGTCTTCTATCTCTAAAATAATCATATTTTAGCAACTTGTCAAAATTCCACGGGACATCATTCAAGATGGATTCAAAGGGTGCTGGGTCATTGAAAACTTAGAAAATAATCTCAGAGACAGAGAGATTTATCTTTTTTTTTTTTTTTTCTGGAAGAAAACTAAAACTCCAGTGGTATGAAAATAAAAAGCCAGACTCACCAGGGCCATGGCAACAACATGAGCACCAGCAGCAACGACGAGCGCTGCTCTTTTGAGTTGTGTCCTCCTGTCATGTCCTGTCCTCTGTGCCTTGTCCTTCTGGCTCCTTCCTGAACCTGACCACCCACCTGCCCGCTGATTCTGTGACCCACCGGAGGCTTCTCGTAGGTCTCTTCCCGGCCTCAGGTCACAAGTGTATCTATCAGACTAGTAGAGTAGATACCAATAATTTTAAGCCCTGCCACTGATTCTTATAATAGTGTCACATAAATATATCATAATGAATAAAATTGCTACCGTGGCAATCAAGATGCCTTTCAAATTTGTTATTATGAAATTGAACTCTGATAAGTAGATTACGGGAGAGGTCTTACCTGAGCATCTGGCCTAGAAAAAAAAAATATTCAGTGTTAATCTCTACCTCTCTTCAGTTATTACGGAATTAAATCCAGCATTTATTTGCACGGTTATATTTTTTATTGTGATTTTAATTTCTTTTTGCTTTTGCTTTCACTAGCGTGACAATTTCTACAGATCAATGTTTTTGGACATAATATAAAATTTTTCATCTTAGGCATCTTATGGGTATAGTTTAGTAGTGTTAAGTGTATTTACATTGTTATGAATCAGAGATCCCGAACATTTTATCTTGCAAACATGACTCTATACCCATTAGACAAAATGATCCATTTTCCCTACACCCAGGCCCTGGTAACCTCCATTCTACTTTCTATTTCTAAGAATTGACTGCTTTCCACACCTCACGTAAGAGGAATCATACAGTGTTTGCCCTCTTATGAGTGTCTCATTTCACTCAATATAGTGTCCACGAGGCTCACCTGCATTATATCATGTGGCAGAAATTCCTTCTTTTTCATTGATTGCAATGTTTAATAATGATAATGAAAGTTGTTCGGAATCAGTGCCCTATTATAACATAAATAGAAGACACTGCCTAACACTAGACAAAATATTTTAAGTTCCATATGGTACCCTAAAAAATGTGGCTTGTAATTCGTTCAATCCTTAATTTTCTAGTCATCCATTAAGGCATTCTGCAAATACCTAATTACCAGAATCATCATTTCAATCTGAAATTATCAATCAAAAATTTCAATATAAGAATCTTTAGATGTTCTGATATTGATTCTGGTGTCTGTGTGTGTGTGTACACATCTGACCAACTGGCCATAGTCCCCTTCTTGGTTTCAATCAATTTGCCTGAGTTCTGGGGCTCACAGAACTCAGGAAACCCATTTATTCACTAAATTACCATTTTATTATGAGAATATATAATTCAGAAACAGCCAGATAGAAGAGATGCATAAGGCAAAGTATGGGAAAAGGGCAAGGTGTAGGGAGAGTGCAGAGCTTCCATGACCTCTCCAAGGCACTGTTTTCCCTGCATCTCCAATAGTTCACCACCTGGAAGCTTTTCAAACCATGTCCTTTTTAAAAAAAAAAAAAAAAAATCTAGCCTTCCCTGCATAGTCATGACTGGTTAAATCTTTGGCCACTGGTAATTCCCTCAACCTCTAGCCCCATTCCCCTCTTGCCTCCTGGGAGGTCAAATAGGGGGACACAAAGTTCAAACCTCCATCACAGGGTTGGTTCCCCTGGCAACCCAACCTCCTAAGGTAGGATCCAAAAGTCACTTCATTAATATAACAAAAGACACCTTTATGTCACTCATTGTTAGGACGTGCTAACCTAAGAGTTTTAGGAGCTCTGCCAGAAATAGGAACAAAGACCAAACACACATTTCTTATTATAAATCACAATATCACAGAAAACAAAGCTTCCAACTTTGGCACAAATTAAAATAGTGTTTGACTATATGACTATACTACATTAAGAAATTTTAAGTCACTTGTTTTATACTTATTAACCCAGAGGGTAATATATATTAAAATGAATTTAAGTAGTGAAATCTTTGTTCATGTTATTAATAGTCCTAATAATATTTTCAAAAGAAAGATTTCAATGCCATAAACATTATTTTAATTATTTTAACATTTTTTAGAAATTCTTAGAATGTACCTTATGTAATATTTCCTATTCTACTCAAAACTTATTATATCATACTGTACTTTTTTCTTTTACACTCATTACTACCTAAAATTATATTTCTTTAACTTTAATTTATGATTTTAGCCTAACAAGCAACCTCCATTGAGCAAAGCCTTTGCAGTCATTCTTATTACTATCAATCCACCTACAGAAATACTTAGAACAAAATAAGAATCAGGTGAACTTCTACTGAATTTTCAGTGCTTTTGGTCCAAAAGAAAGAGATTCCAATTCTGACCTTTCTAGCTGTATGACTTTCCTTGCTGAGTCTCCATTTGCTCACACTAAAGATAATATTACTTTTGAGCATAAGTCTAAAAGTAGATAATGTCTAAAAAAGGACTGACATATAGAAGGTGCTCAACATACAGTAATTATCTTCTTTCTTTAAACTATTACATATATTAACTCCACGATATTAGTTACTTTCCTGTTAGCATTCATAGTGAACATAGAGAATAGAATTAACACCTAAAAATGCATTAGGCTAATGAACTCATTTTTTGTGTTATTATATTCCATATATCTCAATTAATTGTCCTCTAGTTAACTGATTCACTGAATAAACTGACATCATTCCCCGTGAAAGTGTATCGGTTGATCACCGCAGCAAACTAATGCTCATAGTTAACACTTTTATATATCTTTGCATTTCTTTCTTCTGATAATTCAATTTGCAGTCTCAGCAACAATCAGTTTTTCTCTACATCTATTTATGAAAATTATCCTATTATTATGTTACATAAGTTAAATATTAAAAACACTAGTGAAATTAAACCAGTAATATGTAAGTGCAATTACTTTTAACAGTCCAGTTAAATTTAAAGTGATGGCTTTAAAAACTCCAAATCAAGTTAGTTGCTAAAAAATTAGGCCCCAGATTTGATGTGCTATGTCAATCAATATCTATTGGGGGAAGAAAAACACAAAATGTAAAGGATTATACATTTAAATTTCTTCTCTCATATTCTCAATTTTCATTCCATTTTGAAGAAACAAATATTTGAAATTTTGCACAATGTATTATGCATATAGTTTAAGAAATAGAAAGAAACCATAAAGTTTTTTTTCTTTTCTTTTTTTTTTTTTCCTTTTGACCTACATTTAAAGAAAGGGCCTTGGACTTAGAAAAATTAATAGTCATTTATATGGTTTTAAATTAAACATTTAATTTATGCATATCTTAGATTTAAAAGTCCCCATGTAATCCACCTTTTCAAATGTACACAAATATCTGTGTGGTAACATGGATCATGTCCTCCAGCTAAGGCTGGGAGGTCTTCTATTTTGGGTGGACTAATTGTTGGACCAGCTTTGATATTGGGGTGAAAAAAACATGGACTTTGACCTAGGAGACCTAACCCTGACTCTGAAAGGCTTTTTTTTTTTTTTTAAGATTTTATTTATTTATTCATGAGAGACACACACAGAGAGAGAGGCAGAGACATAGGCAGAGGGAGAAGCAGGTTCCCTGCAGGGAGCCGGACACGGAACTCAATCCTGGGACCCCAGGATCAGACCTGAGCCAAAGGCAGATGCTCAACCACTGAGCCTCCCAGGGGTCCTGACTCTTAAGATTTTAAGTAGATATGATTGTGAACTCCCTGAACTTCATGTTTTCTTCAGTTATAAGATGTGGGTTGCAACAATCTTAAAATATTACAGGACACCTGGATGACTCAGAGGTTGAGTATCTGCCTTCAGCTCAGGCTGTGACCCTGGGGTCCTGGGATTGAGTCCCATATACGGCTCCTCGCAGGGAGCCTGCTTCTCCCTCTGCCTGTGTCTCTGCCTCTCTCTCTCCCTGTGTCTCATGAATAAATAAAATCTTTACAAAAAATCTTAAAATGTTAACAACAAAACTTAAAAGACATAGTTTTAAAATTGTCAGTTGTAGCCATATAAGAACAGGTCCTCCGCAAAGTTTATTTTATTCAAATTGACTTGTGTGTTGAATTCTTGGAGTTATTAAGTATGATTTTTTTATAGTTTTCACCATGGCCATCTCCCTAAGTAATACTTCACATGTTTCTTTTTTAATGTAACATGTAAAACTTTAAACCATAAATGGAACACTGTACATATTTTCCTTCCTTCTCTTTTAGGGGATATATAATTCCATATGCTATATTAAATGTCAAACGGCAGTGTTCCATATTTGTTTATAGGAAATATTTTAAACTATCGCTCTGAGCAAACTTCACAAAAAGTGCTTACATATTTTGAAGTAAAATAGAAATTTGTTTTGATTTTATTTATGGCATCTTGACAATTCATTATTTCCAAATTCCACCAAACAATTTTTTTCCTCCTATGGTTGAGGTGTTCCTTTAGCGACACTGCAGGAAAGGGAGAATCTGTGATTTTTCTCTGTTTTGCTGGTAATTATAAGCAGGAGGTAGTCACAGCTCAACTTCTTGTGGTAGATGTGTGTGCTTGCTTTGGGGAGGACGTTTACTTGGAAAAGAAAAGCTGAACTATTATCTGTGGTATAAGAAAATGCCACCCAGTACAAAACTAAATGTGTTTCAATTAAGCCAAGTAATTAGATTTTGGAATGTATCCAGTGAACTTCCACTAAGTAATCTAACCATGAAACTCAATGGCACATCCAAAAAGGATGTATAAATATGATAAATAAAAATAAAACAGAATAGAAAATGTACAGCAAATGCACCTGTGACAAATGTTCTCTAGGACTAAAGAAATAAAAACAGGTTTTCCAAATTATTCACAGCATATCATCTAATCAACTTTACAGCGGAATCATACATACGAAAGCAATAATATTGACAAGTTTTATGCTTTCATAAGCAAAATGATGCCTCTCTAAAATGGAATGGCCTTTACCCACTATGCTATTTCTTTCCACTGTGTGGTAGGAAACATGTTCTCACAAAATTATGCTGCGTCCTTTTGAACATTATTTTTGCGATTATAAGAATAAAATCAGCTATTGTTTCTTGATATTAGATTGTGACAAGAGAATATGGGAAAATCTATAAATGTATAAATATAAAAATTTGAAATATTAAATTTATAAATCAGGGTTTCTTTCTTTGAGGTTAAAAAATAACGGCTGGAGACACCCCAGATAGTTTAATTTAATGACATAATACCACATCTCTAAGAAGTAAAATAGTAAACTTCTCTCTAAGTCATAAAATAAAAGCTATCATTTAAACCATTCCTCTTTCAAACTTCTCCACATTGGCAATGTCTTACACTGTGTTGATGCTCATGTTTTTACCTGTGCTTTTCTGTGTCTTCTCACATTTACTTTTTGTCTTTCTTTAGAAGTGAAGAGAATAGACTCAAAAGGTTGTGTATATACGTTTCATCACCCTCTTCCAAATACCTCATATTGTGTTGTTCTGTGCTATCAAAGGGAGTCAGAATTGGCAACGATGAGAACTGTTCAACAAAATAAAATCCTATTTATTGTTACAACCCGGTGGTCACGGTAATAATGGAGTAGAAGTGCTTCCTGTGTGTGTAAGAGGACATGTGAGACCATTCAAATGAAAGTACCTCCTAATCAAGAAGGAGAGCTCTTCCCTGCTTATGGACAATGCCCTGCAAGGGGTTACAGACAATCTCTGGATATTTTTCCCCCAGACACATAATGGTCCCAGAAGATGCCCTGTTATTTTCTTATGTTTCTTTCAGAGACAGGGAAGATGTGTCAGAGCCAGCAATACAGTGAGCGCCACTGTAAAATGGCTCCTTGCACTTTTAGAGGTTTAGCAAAGAAATGAGGAGTGAAAGGAATGGGGATGATATTTATCATTTGTATCGTGCTGTGGAACATGCTTTTACAGTCTGAGATGCAGAAGGAAAAAAAATCGGGTAAAATTGAGAAAGAAAAGCAAGTGTAAAAGCATTGCACAAGGGTATGGTCGATATCACTTAGCAAAATGTCTTATTTTTCTTAATAAAAAGACAGTGGATAATCTGACACAGAGCTTCAAAACAAAGATAATTTTGGACCATGTAGATGTGCAAGACTGACCTTGGAGAGTTCTGCATGGGCTGAAGGAATAGAGAAAAATAGTTATGGCCTTCTAGCAGGTCACCATACCTGTCCTTTCTGTCTAAATACCACTGGAGCCATATGGATTGAAGATGATGAGCCTTCTGTCTAGGAAGCTCCCTCAGTGGGCTCCCTCTACCCTGTATGCACCTGACTGTGTCTGTGTTGCATCCCAGGGTCCCTGCATGTTCTTTGACTCATCATTACTGGGAACAAAGGTGTTATCATTGACAAACAGGATGCCTTCTCCCACAATAATATTGCAAATCTCTGACCTTTGCCTTTCATGACTTGAAAGCTCTGAAGGCCAAGAAGTTCAAGAGCACGTTCAAAGTCAGGGCTGTGGAACATACTGTCCGTAGGACGAGGTCTCCTCCAGGACAACCTCTTTTGTCAGCAAGAAAGGACAGCAGAGAGAGAAAAAAAAAAAAAAAAAAAAAAAAAAAGGACAGCAGATTGGAGGAATCCAAACTCAATAATTTAAGCGTATTAATATGGTTAGGATTTTTTTTCCTGCAAAGAACACACCATTTGATGTCCAAATACCTGTGTTTAATTACATATTAAGTCTAGAACCCACTGCTTAGGTAACCATGGGATCTTAATAACAAATCTCTCTCCTAAAAAGAGGAAGGTAGGTTAGTTTGGGCCCTGAAATCTTGGTGAGAATTTATCGTGGATATTGAAGTCAGTGGAATATGAGAGAGACACTATCCTGTTGGTTATAATCCACATTTTGTCTCAGAGCTATTGTCTTTTGACACTCTAACCCTAAAGGTAGGGGAGGTGAAGGCAGTTACAATGTCCCATAAGTATCTCCGCCAATATTTTTATATTTACCTAAATTTTGTTTATTACAGAATTTTGTCTTGGGGAAATTTCCCTGGTAAAGAAGACTTTAATAGTCTGAAGGAGTTGTACATCAATAGATGGAAGGGAACTTGAAGAGTAGGAGATGACTATGCCCTCATGTCCAGTGGCCTTCACCGATATTGCCCTTCCATTTATCCATACATCCCCCTGATCGATGCATGGATTTGAAAGAAACTGCGATCTAATTCATTGAAATTAATTTCCATGTGGCTTTTCAAGGACTTGCCCAAATCCAAAGTAGCAGAAAATGGAAGTTGCTGAGGAATCACTTTATTAAGAAAGGCATAATGCACATGTGAAAAGAAATAATTATATTGAGGCCCATTTTACATATCATAAAATTCATGCATCTCGAGGGGAAAAATAATTGATGTTTTTTAAAGCAAATTTACTGAGTTGTGTGTCACCATAAGTCAGTTCCAGAACATCTTATCATCCAATAAAATGCCTCGTAAGCATTTACTATTAATCCCCATCCACCTCTCTCCCAAAGCAACCACTAATCTATTTATTGTCTCAATGGATTTCAGAGGCTAGACTTGAGCACTTGGAATGCCATGCTTAAATGGTTGAATTTTTTTTTTAATTTTTAATTTTTTTTTTTTAATTTATGATAGTCACAGAGAGAGAGAGAGAGAGAGAGAGAGAGGCAGAGACACAGGCAGAGGGAGAAGCAGGTTCCATGCACCTGGAGCCCGACCTGGGGTTCGATCCCGGGTCTCCAGGATCGTGCCCTAGGCCAAAGGCAGGCGCTAAACTGCTGCGCCACCCAGGGATCCCCTGCTTAAATGGTTTAAATGACTGAGGTCATTTAAGAGTATAAAGGAGGAGAATAATGTGTTTAGATGTTTGTTTCAGGAAATTCTTGAGTAGCCTGGGGGTGAGAGATTAAAAATGAGAGCCTGGACATCAGCAGGCTGGTTACATGTGTGTTGCAATAATCCAACTTCAGATGTGGGATCAGAGATGTGAATCTTCTGGAACTTCCTGAACAAGGAAGAGAGCTCCCAGCAAAAGGCAAATAGTCAGGAAACTTTTATTCCATGGGGTTGGTGGTCTAGGGAATAGGTAGTAGGTGAAAAAAAGAAATGTGTATGTTTTCTAGGAACCCTATATATAAGAGCATTAAGAGAAGAAAGTGAAGGAGATTGTTCATTTGTGATTTATACACGGTCACACCCAGACCATAAAAGTCAAGTGGTGCTGAAGAGTGCACCCAGATGTGCTCTAGGGTGGGGAGCAGAGAATCCAGATAAAGCCCAGCATGCTCGGGATCTCAGGGAACAAAGCGAGCTGACCTAGTGTGAATATCATCTTGTCTCAGAGTTGAGGTCGCTAAAAACCGCACCCACCCATGGCTATTTCTGCCGTGGAACTATCCCAGCATTGGGATTTACTTGTTTCCTTGTGTTAAAGCCTAATTTTCAGATACCTCTGTTCACGTGTTAATAGGTTACTTAGACAAGATGTGGTATGAATCCATTATCACTTCCTGGCCAGTAGCAAATTAGACGTCACCATTAAAAGAAGACACATGAGAAAATAGGAAGCAGGCCATGCCAGTATGGTTAGGACGATCCTGAGCAACGGCACTGCCAAGGCTACCGAGCTGTGCCCCGCCGGGGACTCCAGAAAGGGACTGTCCTCGGTCATGACATGTGCACGTGTGCCGGGTACTTGGTGCCCTCACTGTGTGGGCCATTGTTTTCCAGAGATAAGCTTATGGCTTATATACTCTAAGTGAACTCTGGGAGTGATACCATCCTGCATTTTTCCTTTTATTTGACGTGCTGCTTTCTGGTTGATTTTCCATGATTTTCCTCTCCAAATCAATCTACCGATTTATAGACATTGGTTTCAATTGATTGTGTGGGAAGGCCTTGTGAGGGCCACTAAGAGGTGTTGGACAATGACAACCGGAAGGCATGTAAGGAAACCAACAGTCATTTCTCCCTTCCTTACCAGCAAAGCCCATCAGGATGCAAATGGAAGCAACCAAAAATGTATTATTCCCTAGCACTTCCTGGTAGCTAGAAGTGTTCCTGTAACATAATTTTGTCCAAGTATATGTAATTGAGTAACTATTTGATTTTTTAAGTAAAAATAAAAAAAATAAAAAACTCGTCTAAAGAGAACTAATCCAGCCCAAGCATCCCCTTTTACCATATGCCATTTTCCTTCTTCCCATCAAGAATATGGCTGTGATCCTGAAAGTGGAGCAGCTATCTAATGACCTTGAGGTCACAAGGTAATGAAAACTAATTGAGAAGATAGAAGTAAGAGTCTCCACAGTGCTGTGGGTCACCTTCCTGGTCTCAGGGGAAGCCAACAAAACCTCACAACAGAAAGGTACTCCTTTCTGTTTTGAAAGGATTCAAAAGACCTGTGTCAATATCTAGGGGGGAAAGTAGTGAGAACAAACGATTCCAAGGCTATAGCTGGACATTCACGTTCTTAAGAACTGCCAGCCTCACTGGGGAGGCCAGAGATAAACAAATAGGTAAAGTCTGTGGTCGTGCAGCCCCTGTGTTTCAGGGCACTTACTCGATTTGAGTGACTTTCTCAAAAGAGAGAAAACTTGCACAATGACTTGAAGATTGAGAAGTTCTCTAAGCCATCTTAGATACAGAAGAGATTTCTGGGAAGGAGAAACCAGGCAAAGAGATGAATTTGAGAAAAGTTTAAAGTCTTATAGAAAAGATGGAGAAAGGGAGACAGGAAAATTTCAGTGCATCGGGAGCCTTGTGTGAATCACAAAATGGTGAGAAGATGGCCTGAGTCGAAGGGCAGGGCACAGATACCGAGAGGCAGTGTTGGGCATGCTAAGGAGTTTGTGTTTCGCACCATGGTCGGGATTTATAAACTGGCACCCACTAGTGGGATCCCTGTTTAGTTTGGAAAAGTACAAAGTCTTAGAAGTTTTAAATTTGAATGTGCTTAGATGGGATGCACCCTATATCCTTGCCATAGGCTCCACAACTCCCTCCTCCTTTTTTTTTTTTTTTTTTGAAGATTTATTTATTTATTTGAGAGAGACACAGAAAGAATATAAGCTGGAGGGGCAGAGGGAGAGGGAGAGAGAATCTCAAGAAGGCCCCGCTCAGCGGGGGAGCTGGATGCAAGGCTCCATCTCCCGACCCTGAGATTAGGACCTGAGCCAAAACCACGAGTCAGACGCTTAACCAACTGAGCCAGTCGGCAGCCCTCTACCACTCTCTTTAATTGTAGTTAACACCCAAACATTTACATTAGATACCTGGATCCCAAGGGGCCCCTGGGCGGCCCAGTCAGTTAAGCATCCGCATGGGCTCGGATCATGGTCCCGAGGTCCTGGGGTCGAGTCCTGCATCGGGCTCCCTGCTCCGTGGAGAGCCTGCTTCTCCCTCTTCCTCTCTCCCTGTTTGTGCACACTCTATCAAATAGATAAATAAAATCTTAAAAAAAAAAAAAGATACCTAGATTCAGAAAATGTTTATGTTTGTGACATCTTACAGAAGAATTAAACCAAGTGTGAAAGTCCCCAAGGAAGATAGGAAAGCTTGAGGGTGCTGAGATGTGGTGAGGAATACAGGGGTGCAAGAGTAAGTGAAAGGCAGAGATTCAAATGAGGAAAGGCCTGATTTCATAAACAGATAATCATACGTGCCAGGAGAAGGAGAAAAGAGAAGTTAAAAATCTCTAATAAGCTCCAGCAAAGATGAGGAGGGTGCAAAATGGTCCCAGTCAGTAGTGCATAAAGCAAAGTAGACTAGCCAGGAGGAAGATTGATTTTCAATAAGTATTTAATAAGTTGAATTTTACCGACAAAATCTTCATGTCTAAGAAATATAGCTCTCTAATTTCATAGAATATTTAATATATTGGCTTCCTGGCCAAAATGCTAAACACTTGAGTTGTAATTCAATCAGCAATATGCATTTAGCAAGTGCACACATAAATTTCAAAACTTGTGAGACCTAATATTATATTTTTGCCTAATAGAGTTTTATAGCATCTAAAAAACAAGGTGTGGAAGCAACTCTGTAGTTATTTACTATTATTGAAAGAAATAAGGTGAACAGGGGAGAGGAAAATTAAAATGAGAGTAACACACAGAAAAATGGTCAATTTATAAGGTAATATTAATAAATCATCAAGTTATGCCCAATTATGTTATTTAACTCAAGTAGCCTTAGCATCTTCAACAATGAATATAATGTATAAAATGCACAAATAGACAAAATATATCCTGTGAGCATTTTTTCCAGTGTGTTAATGACCTGCTTGAGTTAGCACCTTGGGCTTTGCCTCCAGCCTTAAAATATAGTCAATTATTACCTGCTCAAATCTATACCAGCATGTTTTAACTAGACTAAATATACTCTAAGGAGAAGTAAATATTATACTTTTCATTTCCATTCTCAGCTTCTAAAATCACAACTATTATTCATAATTCAACTGTGGTTTTGAGCATGCTATAATGTACCTGTAAGTGAAAATCATGTACTTTTGACAGTGTTTAAGTCTCTTGACTCATAAAATTAGAAATATCTGAGTCTGGAGTGGATTTAAAATATCTTCTTAGATGTACTTAAACAGCATATTATCTGGTTTTTTGTTTGTTCGTTTTTTTTTTTCTTTTCCCCATACATAGTTATATTTTAGATTGTAGCTTTTTGAGATGATACCAAATCACCAGTTTCAAAATAAACCAAACATAACTGGAATTTTATATCCACTGCCAACTATAATGGAGACATAACGGCATATAGAGAAAATTTCATTCATTCATGTGAAAGTTATCGGTTTGTGCACTATTTGGACTAATGCCCCCTCTTACCTCTTGGTCCATGGCCAAAAGCAATTTGCATCTTGTTAATGATTCACCAATTTTGGGGGAAGAGGGGTGATATTTGAATATTTAAATGGTCAGCGTTGTCTCTGGATTCCTTGTTCATCCAAAATAAAAATAGATAACTTTCTTATAAGCAGCATTCTGTTGAGGATGGCTGACATACTACTGTGATTTAAGACTTAGAATTGCTTGAAGTTATAATAAGATTGGAATCAGGGATCCCTGGGTGGCGCAGCAGTTTAGTGCGGACTTCAGCCCAGGGCGTGATCCTGGAGACCAGGGATCGAGTCCCATGTCGGGCTCCCTGCATAGAGCCTGCTTCTCCCTCTGCCTGTGTCTGCCTCTCTCTCTCTCTCACTCTCTATCTCTCATGAGTAAATAAAATAAAATTTAAAAAAAAAGATTGGAATCAATATCATCCAATACCTTGTCAGGAATTTCAATAGTGCAATTCACATTAGTAATAATAATGGTCACATCTATTAACTTCATTAAGCACATGAAATATACCAAGTACCATATGTAATACTTCTTACCAAATCATCTTAACCTTCAACCCTATACATAGAACCATTATCTCTGTTTTACAGATAATAACAGCCAGTTTTTCCTGACTTCTAATGATATGTTCAATTTGAAACATTTCCTTGAAATAGTTACCATTTTCCGGAAGAGGAAACCTAAATGTAGAGTGAGAAAGGGATTTGCCTGAACTCCCATATGTAATGAGATTAGAGCCATGACTCCTGTGTAATTCAAGAGCTCACGTCCCTAAGCACAATGCGTGGTCACTGTCGGTAAATCCAGGTCCTCTAGCAGAGAAGCTCCAGATTGCGCCAGCGGTCACATAGTTTACCCCACATTATGATACAAATTCCACAACCGGTGAAATGTCATCTCCCAGTCATGGGAACTAAGAGAGACAGTCTTGCCTTGACCCCGAGAGGAAAATGACACTGATTTGGTACGATCATGGCATTTTCTCTGTCATGCCTTTTTTAAAAAAAAATCTTGACTGCTGTGTGAAAGAGGAAACCACTGATTTATTTAAAGTATGAGGAAACTATTGAATTATTTTCAATGTGAAATGATATTAGTAAATTTCTAGTTTACAATTGTGACAACAGTGGCATTACAAAGAGCATAAGTCTATTCTTTGGTCTACCCAGCAGTGAGACCCAAGAAGGGGAAACTATTTAGGGGGACTGATTCCAGGAGAAATGATGAGCAGGAGTGAATAGAGCGGCTGTTGGAATTAAGAGAAGACGTAGGCAAAGCCTCCAAGAGATATTTGGGGAGTAGAATGAATCAAAAGGAATTATTGAATATTGGGTCTGAACAATTAATGAGAAAAAGGGTCAAAGATACTTCTGAGGTTTTAAGCTTGAGGTATGAGTGGTAAGGAATATAATGTAGAAGTGATTGTTCTATTTTTATAAAATGATTTCCAATAGGAGTCCTTTGTCAACGAGGCAGGCAGATAATATTGATTTTGCAGCACATGAATTTTTTTTGCATGGCTATAAAAACCTCCTGACAACAAAACCAACATAAATTAAATGAGTCATAAATTAATCTGGCTTATTTCATTCAATTGTTCATTCAACAAACACATTTGGATTTTGAATTGTGTGCTAAGGATTGTGCCAGAAATGAGAGGAAATGGTATGAAAGACACCGTCTCTGGGTTCAGGATGTTTGTATTGAGTAGAAAACAATCATGATTCAATTTAATGCTAAATAAAACCAAATCTGAGATGTGACAATTTATAGAAAATACCTGGAAACCCAGAAGGATAACAAGAGAGGGTCAAAAAATCTTCAAAATAGTTTGAAGGAGGGATAAGGGCTAGCCAAGCAGGAAAAAAGAGATGTGTTTAGGATGAAAGAAAACCCATGTACACAGGCTCAGAAGGAAAATAAGGAATGACGTGATAAGGGTGGGAAGGTAGTATGGTCTGATTAGGGAACTAAAAAAGGGAGGGCAAGGGATTAGGTTTAGGAGGGAGAAGATGTTAGGATGCGAAAGATTCTCATATGCCATAAGCCTTTTGAAAACTTCAGCTTGAAAGTTAAAGAAGCCACTGAAGGGTCCCTAGCAGAAAAAATGGCATGGTCTCATCTACGCATAATAAAGATCATTTTACAGCAGCAAAGAGATTGGATTGGGTAAAAATGAGATCAGAGGCCTGGGAACCGATCGTGGGGCTTTTAGTGAATCTGGCAGGAAGTAGTTGTGATCTGAAATAAAGCCGTTGCAGTTGGGATGGAGACAAGAAGAGGAATTCAAGGAAGGTTGAGGAGTTTTATGCCCTGGAAATGAGAAGAACCAAAGAGGAAAATTCTCAGCTTTCTAACCTAAGTTACTACGTATCTGATGGTCCTACTCAGCAAGACAGGGAGAAATGAAAAGATGTGCCCATCTGGGGAGGAAGGAAAAAGACTCATTTTTATGCATTGTAGGTATATCTGAGGCATTCAAGTAGCGATGCCCAGCAGGAAGTTGCATAGAATTTTCTAAATGTGATATAATATGACTTGAAATGTCATGTCTTCCCTATCTCTTCCCTACTTAGCTCCTTGCTTTAGCGAGTTCCAATTGAGAGTTTCAGTGTCATTTATTTTTTTTTTTCTTTTTGACTTAACTGGTAGACTTATGCCAGTGACAAGTAAGAGAGAATGAAAGCTCAAATGCAAATATATCGCCATGAGTAATTTTCGGTCATTAGTATCATCTTCTTTTTTAAAACCTAATTATAAATTGGAGAAAGTGGAAGCTTACCTTCTTATTTCTTATGCCTGTTTTGAAGGGGAATTAATTTGAAAAGAAAAATCTCATCCACAAACGTCATGACACCTAATTAAACCCCGCAGGGTACTAGTTAATATGATGCAGACACCCATATATTTATCAAGTATTGCAAATTGAGTTCAAACTTCATCTCCTTTCCCAAAAGAAAAATAAAATAGTGAATGTAAAAAAAAAATGAATGGATAGCCAATCACAAGGAACGTTACGTAACACAAATTACAAAACCACAATGTAGTTATACAGAATTATGATCTTCATGAGCTAAGATGAGTGTGTATTCAACCAAAGGAAACTACATAATTGCAATGCAGAGTGTGAAGCAGCTGGATTAAATAATGAGGGTTCTTAAAAAAGGAAGTCATTTTTAGAAATCTTAGCTCTCTGAAAACTTTTGTGGACTTTATCAGTACAATCTACATAATTTTACACACTCATTGAAAAAATCTAAATTGAACAAAGTTGACCAAGGAAATTAGAAATGCAGCTCTCTGAAATAGAATCTACTGGAGGGTCTGTTGGTAGGCTCTCGACATATGGGATGGGACGGTTTCCAGACATGAAACACTTTAAATATTTCTGAGGAATTAATTTCACTAACTCAACGTCTCAGAGCCATCAGCGGGTGTGTGTTCCTGGGTCCCCAACCTCATGCCCATCTCTCGAGGGAAAGCTCTCGTAAGAGCCCTTCTTGCAAGAACACGGGAACCTCACCTGACTACCGCAAAGCTCTCTGAGATCACCAAGGGAGATCTTATTTTTTCACAAAAGAACCAGAAATCTTTGGTAATGTGCCTTAGAACATGGCTTCCTGTGTCTTTGATGTGTATAGATATGGTATCAGTACTTTCAGTCTGTTTCTTTGCTCCTTTATGAAAATAGCTTGTCTGAGAAGACGTTTTCTTTGGAAATTATGACCATTTCAGTTCATAATTTGAGATCACATAATCTCTAAGCAAGCTCTTATGTTAGTGCTTTAATCAGAAAATGTCTCTACTGAACAAAGTTTTGTTATTAATATGCAAATGAATGCTGTAAGGCAGATGACACTTTCCCCCAAACCACATTCAATTAACATACCAATAACTTGAGGTGCTCCTAGTATAATCAGAAGTAGTGTTTTACATGACAGATTTTTTTTTAACACTTCTTAGGTTGTGAGAATCTGGAGCTATCATTTATTACCATGACGCAAGTGCATAACACATAGGGTGAAAGGATGAAAGAATATGACCAAAGATGACATAAGTGGAGCAATGTCATAAGTGCATGTTCAGATTCCTGAATTGATGGCTGAACTAGGGAACCCTGTGATTACCTCAAAGGAAGCATTTCATGTTAAAATTAAGCACCATACCTATCCGTTGCATTAAAATCATGAGTCCAGGTTCATGTCTACCCTCTAAGTGACGATGAAACCCCCATAACAAAAAACTTTAACAACCACAACATATTAAATGATAAATGGCTCAAACCCTTTAAGGAGCTCCTAAAGCAAATTTATGTTGTTTTAAGCGTTATAAGAGATTAAAATTCACAATTAAGAATTAACCTTAAAAGCACTGCCTATGGTCTTTCTATGGTACATGGAAAGGAATTGTCCAGCCTCTAAACATCTCACTCATCAGTGTCTCTGACTAAAGTATTATCTACCTGTTATCCAGGACGTCAGAATCAATATGGAATGAAACACTGACGTCTCTTGTTTTACTTTCTAGGTGTTGGGATTTTATGAAATGTACATATTCAGCAACCGTTTGTCACCCATTATTATGGTCAATGTTATAGGTTCTCAGGATAGAATGTGGAAAAAAATGTCTTTTACCACTCAAATGTAGCTCTTTTATACATTGGACATCCTTTTAAAGAATCTAATTTATATTTTATAATATACGACACTATTATGGATATAAAAGTACAGTTTTGTGGGAGTTTTTAAACTAAATTCTTTGAGTAGATCCATATGTTCTATTATACAGGAATTTCTGAGCATTCCAACATAGTGGTTTCTAATAGAATCGTAAAGATTTGTGTGTGTCAGCAAGTTTTCTGAGTCGTGTTAACTTTGATAGTTTCTTCTGGGGAAAAAGGCTAGCACCCTATTTCTCTGTCTTAACATTTGTTGTGAATCTAAGTCATGCAGAAACGTGAAACGTACCCTACTGAACATTTCCCGTATTCCTAGTCAGCATTTATATCATTAGTATTAAATGGATTGGGGTGGTTTCTTTGTAGTAAAAAAATAATAATAATAAAATAATATATATATGTGTATATATATATATATATATATATATATATTTCACATTCATTTGAATTTCATTGTACTTCTTATTTTAAACATTAGTTTAGGGCAGTTTCCAAACATAATATAGAAGCATTTAAAAACAGAAAGTTGACCCCTTAATTAAATGGAGCACTCCCCACCTTCAATATGTACTAAGGACTTAAAGTGTATCATTTTGCACGTATAACGCTTCAGCATACTTCACGTATGCCTGTTGTGTTTTCTTGGGATATTATTATTTTTTTCACTCCCATGACTGACATCTTGCTGCTGTCCAGAAACAGATCTGCAGCACACTTTCAATTGCTTCTGCAGGCATGCTGCTATTTGCTGGAATTGCTCTTAGAGGAGTACAACGTTCCCTTAAGACACTACTCTGTACATTTTAAGTGCAAAAATATATATATTTTTTGCTCTAGCAAGAGTTGGTAGAGTGTTTACTTTTACATAAGAAGGAATTAGGGAGGAGAGAATGACAAAATTCCAGTGATGTGAGATGCACAGTCCTGTATTTGTTGTTGTTGTTGATTAGTGTGAACTTTTTCCTATACTTTTCTTTTCTTTTTTTTTTTTTTTTTTTGTAGAGGGCATTGGTGATTTGTGCAGTTATATTAAACAAAACATAAAAACAAAAACCCTTGCTAGTTACTTTTACCTAAAAGCTGCTACCCTATTTCTCAATCTTAGGTTTAATTATTTTTTTAAGTTTTATTTAAACTCTAGTTAGCATATAGTGTAGTAACATTGGTTCCAGGAGTAGAATTTAATGATTTATCTCTTACATACAAGTGATATGTATGTGTTCATCCCAACAAGTGCCCCCTTAATGCCCACCACCCACTTAACCCATCTGCCCACCTACTTCCCCTCCAGCAACCCTCAGTTTGTTCTCTAGAGTTAAGAGTCTCTTATGATTTGTCTCCCTCTCTTTTTTTCCCCCCTTCCTCTATGTTCATGTGTTTTGCTTATTAAATTCCACATATGAATGAAACCATATGGTCCTTTTCTTTCTCTGCCTGGATTATTTCACTTAGCGTAATACCCTATAGTTCTATCTATATCATTGCAAATGGCAAGATTTCATCCTTTCTGATGGCTGAGTGATATTCCGTTGTTTATATATCACATCTTCCCTATCCATTCATAAGTCAATGGACACTTGGGCTCTTTCCATAGTCCGGCTACTGATGCTGCTGAAAATATCTGGGTGCATGTACACCGTTGAATCCGTACATTTGTATCCTTGGGTAAATGCTGGGTCATAGGGCAGCTCTATTTCTAAATCCTGAGGACCTTCCATGCTGTATTTCACAGTGGCTGCATCAGCCTGCATTCCCACCCACAGGGCAAGAGGGCTCCCCTTTCTCTGCATCCTCGCCAACATGTCATTTCCTATGTTAGTAATTTTGGCCATTCTTACCGGTGTGAGATGGTACCTCATCATAGTTCTGATCTGTATTTCTCTGATGGTAAATGCTGTTGAGCATCTCTTCAGGTGTCTGTTGGCCTCCTGGATGTCTTCTTTGGAAAAATGTCTATTTGTATCTTCTGCCCATTTCTAAACTGTATTATTTGTTTCTGTGGTATTGAGTTTGATAAGTTCTTTATATATTTTGGATACTCTTTATCAGATACGTCATTTCTAGATATCTTCTCCCATTCTCTAGGCTGCCTTTTAGTTTTGTTGATTGTTTCCTTTGTTGTGCAAAGTTTTTTATCTTGATGATGTCCCAGTAGTTCATTTTTGCTTTTATTTCCCTTGCCTCTGGCGATGTGTCTAGTAGGACTGATGTCATTGCTGCCTGAGTTCTCCTCTAGGATTTTGATGGTTTCTTGTTTCACATTTAAGTCTTCCATCCATTTTGAATTTATTTTTGATTGTAGTGTAAGAAAGTGGCCCAGTTTTGTTCTTCTACATGTAGCTATCCAGTTTTCCCAACACCATCTGAATTTTTTCCATTGGATATTCTTTCCTGCTTTGTTGAAGATTAGTTGACCATATAGTTGAGGGTCTATTTCTGGATTCTCTATTCTGTTCCATGGATCTATGTGTCTGTTTTTGTGCCAGTATCACACTGCCTTGATGATCACAGCTTTGTGGTACAACTTAAAGTCCAGAATTGTGACGTCTTCAGCTTTGCTTTTCTTTTTCAAGATTATTTTCTCTAGTCAAGGTCTTTTGTGGGTCCGTGCAAATTTTGGGATTATTTGTTCTACCTCCATGACCTGTATCTCAATTTTAAACCCAATCGCATTTTTCTTTACCCTGCCTTATGTCAGCAAATCAGTATATTGAATGGAAACCTTTAAGTTTTAATTTTATTAAAAAAAAAGTTTTCTAAAATGAAAACTTTGACCTGAGAGCAGCAGTGGACCTTTCTTTACTTGCTTCCTTCTTGAAGCACACTCTTCCTTTGGTTCCAGTGACACAACCATTCCTTGGAATTCCTTTTATCTTTTAAACTGGTTCTTCTGATCTCTATGCAAACTGACCTTCCTCTATTTGGACTTTTCATGAAGACCAGACTCATCAGTATTTCTCAATGTTCTTTCTAGATAAGGTCATCTACTCAATTTTTTTTTATTCCCAGCAGAGATCTCCTTCTAAAATTCAAATCTTAAAACCTAATTCTCTGCTCAATATCCCTTTTTTAGATGTGCCAAATGCACCTTCAATTATATATTTCTGAAACAGAACTTTTTACCATGATCCAGATCTTTAAATCTGGCCCTTTTCTGCTGCTTCTTTTCCAATGAATGACATCATCATATTTTCAATTTGTCAAGCTACAAAATTTACCACCATCTCCACTAAAACTAAATTCCTCTGATTCTGTCCCTATAATCAAGGCATTAATGCCTTGTTGATTGTATCTCCTAAACATCTTCCAAATCCATTCATTTTTCCTTTTCAGCACCTCTCATCTAGTCTAAAGAACCATTTCTTAATAAGGAGTACTGTGGGAGGTCCCTCCATAGCTAGCTAGAAAGCTATATAGAAGGTAGGTGAGTAGATAAACCAAACATTTTTTTTTTTATAGGTAATATTACCACATCATTTTTCTCTCTCTTTTCCCTTTTCCCACTTTCTCTCTCTTACACATGCATGCACACTTATATGCATATTTAAACTTTCCCATAGCATGTCACATTCAATTAACACTCAGAATTTTTCACTGATTCTCCTTCCTGAGTAGAAAAGTAGAGTCTATCTCCCACTCCTTGACTTTCTTTCCATCCCTATGACTTGCTTTGGCCAATAGCTGAATGCAGAAGTAAAAGTGATCCAGTGCCAAGCCCAGGTCTTGAGAAGACTTGTGATTTTCCAGCTGCCTTTTCTTGCCTCTGACATCAATAAAAGAACTCATCCAAGCAAGCCTATGGCCATAACAAAAATTAGAGACATAGCAGCAGATTTGAACTGTCCCTCTCATACCCATCCCCCCAAAAAAACATAAACTCTATGAGATAAACAGTCTTAACCATTATATGCTGCTAGGATTTGTGTTCTTGTTTGTTATGCAAAATTATGGATTCCATTGATAACTGATATTTATAGTTTTTTATTTTTCCAAATATGAAGTAGAGTATTTTGAACATGGCCAAAAAATCCCATTTAGTTTGTCCTCCTATTTCATGTTCATCTTCATTTCACAATAAACTTCCCCTCTCCTCTGTGCCTGGTCATGGTGGTCTTCTTCCAGTTTTGTGAACTTGACAATAATTCCTTACACCGTAGGAATTTACATCTTGTTATGTCTCTTCTTTTTTAGTTCCTTCTCAAACTTTAGAATGTCAGTTCAAGCGTGACTTCCTCAGGCCTAGCTTGACACAATTACCATTCTACATTTGTTTGTGTAATTTTGTAATTGGTTTCTACCACTAAACTTTAATAATAACAGGGCTGTTTAAATGTTGAATGAAGTAATTAATGAAAGAGGTGAACCAAGCCTGATGTGAATCACTTTCAGAGGTCCCATTAATTACATTTTTGACACTTGCTAGCCCAAAAGCACCTACGGTGTATTTTTTTTTTTTTTTTTTTTGCAAATAGTTACATGTGTATTAAGACAAGTTATAAGTGGTATAAAAGAAATTCGGTAAGTATATTTAGAGGATTTTTTTCTCTTCATGGTGCAAACAAGTAAAAATAATAAATTTCTTCTTCAGCATCTCTTTGATACAGTAAATTACTCAAGTAGATAATCCATGCATCCTTCTGCTTGGTGCTTTCTTGGTGTCCTCCTGTAAGATGATTCAATTTCTATCAGAATAAATACTGACTTTACCACCAGGACTAACTTAAGCCTTTAATATTTTTGTTTAAATAATAACAGATATGAGTTGTTATAAATTCATAGCTTTTGTCCCCATTTCCAGCCTTGGGAATCAAATCATCTCTGAGTCACAGTATCACTGAACTGAACTTAAAAATGGCCTTTCTACATCACTATAACAGATTTGTGATTTGGAATCTTAGTGCAGAATCATCTCATATTTAAGATATAATCAATATTTTCAACTACTTTTATTTCAGTTTCTTGTCCATACATGATTGTGTGTGAAAATCTGTCTCTCTAACTAGATTATAAGCTCATCTTCAGAGTAAAATGTTCATTTTATCTGTGTATCCACCCTCTTCACTTACAAAATATAGCATAGTTTTAAATATATAATAAATGATTAATTTGTATTTGTTGACATTTCAAAACTTATTATTAGGAATTGCTTTTTCCATACATACTATGTTAGGACTAAGACAAAATGGTGGAATTATCTTCATTGTCTCTTTCCATTTCAGGGAGTCATTCTACTACATTCAAAAACTGCTCCTTATGTAAAGTGCACATCCTATCATTTTGTATCTTGTCTTGCATTTTTGTCAGTCATCCTCCAATCTTCCAGTATTTCCTCTGAAGAGTATTTTAGTTCCTTTAAGCAAACTCTTGTCCTAAGACGTTATATGAATAATTCCATATTCTTATCTCAGAGATGTTATATCATTTCAAAGCCAATACTCTTCATTTCCACCACAGCAGGAACTCACCAATTTAGGCCTATTCTGGACAATTCTGAAAAATTTCTTTAAAAAATTGATAATCTCTCTCTCTGGTATTTTTAACCATCCATATTTTCAATTGTTTCCATTCCTCCATTAAACTTGCACTGTTTCCTCATCTCGCCTTTATTCCCCCATTTGTTTCAAATCATTTCAGCCTATTATCCCTTCTTAATTCTATTATCCTTTCTATTAATCCTAACTACTTTGATACACTGTCCCAAAGATTCAGTCTTAAGTCTTTAACATACATTTGTGCACTCGTGTGTGTGTTCCTTAAATTTCCAGAAAATTTCAAATATCTCTTATTTTTGAGATGTGATCATCGACAAAAATAATGAAATGGATATTCTTGCCATTCCAACCTCATTATTTGAAAGTCATAGAATGCTGATGATCCAGTACAATAAATAAGTATTTACAGGAAGAATGGAGAAAAAGTGTAAAATATTCCAAATTTGATCAAAGGAGGTTGCATCTTGGTCTTTAAATAATAGATGATATTTGAAGTTACTAGAAAAGGGAAATGATATTGCTCATTTGGTTCTAGAGATTAGAAAGTGTGTGTCATGATAATATAAAAAGCAAGTTCTTACAGTATGAATCTATATTAATATAAAACCAATTCTATAGAGGAAATGAAGATGATAAACATAGATTTTTTTGTTCAGTGTAAGCTAAATGTTTAATATTTAAAGTATTCCTTAGTGTGGTCCTCACACCTGGCTATTTATCACAATCATCTGTGGAACTTTTTTAAAAATGCTGAGATCAAGGCTTTACCCTTGAGTTTATAATTCTCTGGGTCTGCAGTGAGGTTGAGGAATCTCTATTTATCATAAGCCCCACTATCACTGTGATGTATGCACAGGTCTGAGAATCACTACCTCATAGGAGCCAAAATTCAGGTCACCTTTATTCCCCAATATATGGAGTTCTACTCCCCCCCCCCCTCCATTTTCTCATAATCAGTCATCTTAGGAGAAATCTCTAAGCTTAGAGTGTTCTCCTATTTATTCTAGTAGAAACCATTTCTCAGGGATTCAGAAAGCAGTCCACTATGGGCCACATTTCCCTCAGTCAAAGATGGCGTGCATTGTCTTGCTGTCAGTCATTCCCCCAGTAGTAATCACCTATCAATTTCACCTCCCCTGTCAAGTGATTTTTATGGTATCTACGATTTATGTGGCAGGGGCCGCTTTCCAGCGCAAGGCATCAGCTTTGAACACTGTTTACAGGACTAGGATCTATCTCAACGCCATGTGAGCAATGATTACCCTGGATGCTGTTGAAAAGTAGTTTGAACAGCTTGAGGTCCAGTGGCAATTCTCCCCACACAATCATCAGGCTAACTCAGACTGCTGGGTTTATTTTTGCCAAAAGGGGCAAACATGTAATAATCTCCAAGTTCAAGAGAATTTAGCTTATCATTCAAAATACATTTAATGTTATTCTATCAATTAGTATATGAAAATGGAGTTTTCAATGCATAGGATATCAATAATAATATAAAGTGATTTTTTTCATAATTAAAATCTGCCCTTATTATCATTTAAATAAAAATACAGTCCCCTTTGCAATGATGTTTTAAACCTGAAGTCTTAAGTAAATTAAAACTGACTCAGACATTTTGGTCATTAATGATTTAAGAAACTATTTACTTACACCCAAAAAGCAAGTTTTACTTCATCATACATGGGCTTCCTGGTGGTTTCATCAGCAAAATTAAAATGCCTGGTTTGGTGGTCGTTGTCACACAAATACCCACAATTTTCCCTGCTTCTTTCCCCTCCAGTTACTCGGTGAATAATAAAGGAAATGCTTATGTTCTTTTCTGCCCCAACATACCTGAAGAAAACCAATATACTCAGACTGTACAATTGGCAAGGTAAGGGGATTTAAGAATCACCCAGCATATGCTGAATGGCTTTAAATCCATACCTACATCCAACATTTTGCTATATTCTCTTACTAATCCCCTCCTGGGGCACACTGCCCTAATCTTGTCTTGAGGATTATTTTAAAAGAGCCAGAAAATGCTAAAACATAAGCAATACCACTTAAAACTTAGTCAACAATACCAATTAATAAAAGTATTTATAGAACTACCATGTTTTTCTTTTGCAAAAGTTATTTCAATATGGTTTTTATTTTATTTTTTTAAGATTTTATTTATTCATGAGAGACGCATGCAGAGGGGTAAGCAGGCTCCATGCAGGGAGCCTGATGTGGGACTCGATCCCGGGACCCCGGGGTCACGCCCTGGGCTGAAGGCAGATGCTCAACCACTGAGCTACCCAGGGATCCCTCAATGTGGTTTTTAATATAGCATCCTAATATATATTGCCATGCCTTATAAAGCCTGTTTGTTGGTCTTGGGGGGAGGTGTGTGTGTGTTGGGGGTGGTGGTGCTGGTAATACAATCACTCTACTTGAATTAAAATGTCACTATATCAAAACAAGGGCCATGTGATCCAAACTTGGAGCTGAATAAATGCCAGTCATTGCAATCATACGTCAATAAGATTAGATTACATCCATGTATATTGTCCAGAGAGGTTCTTATAAAAAAATATCTTTTTCTATTGTCTATACTTTGAAAGTTGCTGAGAGGCTCTCTCCCACTACCTCAGCTGAATTCACTTCCCCATCACTTCCCAATCTCGCCCTCGAATTTATGGCTGTGCTTTCTGCGATGCCAGAGGGGAAAGCAGCCCATCCTTTAGCCATTTTCTAGCTGAATCACCTTTATCATTTCCACTCTTTTGCTTTTCTACAATCCTCAGTACACAAGTCTGGAGAACCAGACTAGGTCAGAACCCCAGGGAGCAAAGAAGGGACAAAGACTGAGAGACACATTCATAAGTTTGACCCTTTCCAGAAAAATGTGCATGACAGAAATAATGGTTAAGTCTTGAACTTGAAATTCTGGATGTCTTAAAAGGTGGGAGAAATTGCTTTAAAAATATTGAATGCACTTGATAAAATATAAAATACGTTAAGTTAAAACATAAGTGACATCATGGTCATCTATAGAGTACAATATATTTTACATTGCGAGGTTTATATATGTTTCCAAGAAAATTCATTATACATGATATTTTTACTTGCATATTGTATAGTTGTATATAAATATAATACGATATATAAACATACTATATATTTACATATGGTATAAAGTACATATACTTTTTTGTTTGTTTCTCACATAAAAGAACCCCCAAACAAATTAGGTTTAAAAAGATTATCTGACTGGTGACTCTATGTCAGAGATGATGGAATCACCATTTGCCTTTCTTGTTCCACCAGCATGTTCTAAAATTCTTACATAGACTTAACCTCAGTTGTGTAGGATAGAATCCAATAAATTATTGAAAAAGAGCGGGGGGGGGGGGAGATCAATCTCCTAAGAAGTTCTATTGGGCGTTAAGTTTATATTCTATTTAAATGTTCAAAAAAATGGCTGGTACTTAAAGAAATACCATTCTTGAGTTATATTTGTAAATATGAAACTTACCAGTTGGAGATAGAACTAAAAGTGGCCCTGATTTTTCATATTATCATTAAACTCCTCTCATTAAGTGAACAAATTAATCAAGACGAAGCATGGAGATCTCATCCATTCATTTTTGTTAGCAAGCCTCCTTGGCAGAAATTTGGAGATTTGAGAATTAAAGTAAAGCCATTTATATGGAGGAGGGAATATAAGTGGAAAGGAGTAAGAAAATATAGACAGCAATGATAGTCTAAGGCATGGTAACGATTCCAATTTTCATTTTTATTTCTTTGGAGATAGTCTTCATCATACATCTAAATAGCTTCGAGCCAAAGCAACAAAGATCATTTAAGTATCAGGAAATGTCCTATATAGAATTTCAAATCATGTGATTATTCTCATCCAGTGATTTAGCCCTCGGGTACCCAATCTGTCACTCCATGAGGGGCCTACTGGTATGGTTAATTAGCAATTCTCCCTTGAAGTGATCCTTAGAGCCTTGAAGAATCAGCAATGCAGGCTAAGTCATTTCTACTAACCTATTCTATAGATGTTACTTCCCTTATTTTATACAAAGTGTTCCAGAGCCACATGCCTTGGGAAGAACTAATTAAAATCACTGAAGGAAATATGATCAACCAGACGAGGCAGAAAATAAATCTAGGGGGAAAAATCATTTAATAGTTGTCGCATTTTTGTAATCAAATGTTCTTCTTAGATGCTAAAAGAACATATTTCACCAGAAGTCATCAAGCAGAGGTAGTGTGAGTCCCCCCTCTTTATATCCACGTATTTTACATATTTAAATGTCCAATCAATATTTTAAATAAAAATCACAAATATTAAATATGAAAAAAATCTAACTTAAGGCTTTCTTCTAGATAGAAGAATGTACATAGGAAGTAAGATGTATATTTGGTAAGCTGAGCAGCTTGCCCTAAATGACCACAAGGTGATTATCAGAATCAATTCCAGGCTGCAAAGATCCATAGGAGGGAAGTGTGGCCAGGATGGGCCTTGATAATTATTTCGTTAGGCCTAATGTGGAAAAATATATATTTCATTTATAAAAACAACATGACCGCTACTTCCAATTAGTGAATGATGGTTCAGCAAGCATCCTCAAAAAGTATCTCTTTATGGAAAGCATAATCCAAGATATAAAAAGCTGGAAGTCAAAGTTTGTGGTTTTCTTTAGATTCTTTTTTGATGCTCAAAACTAAACTTTATGGTCAGATTTTAGGTCCAATATAGTCCTGGAACCCAGAATTATATTTTTCCTCATTTTTAGGAAGGGAATGGCAACTAATGGTTTTCAAAGTGATTTATTTACTTAACTATTAACTATTTACTAATTATTTACTTAACTATTACTTAACTACACTATGCCAGCAAAAGTATATTTTCCACCTATACACAGACATGTGCACGTGCATGTTGTGCGCACCTACACGCACACTATGTACTCAGAATTCTGGAGCTTCTTATATCAGTTATTGCCGGAAAGAAACCTCAAAATTATCATCAGGATCCAATTTTTTCTATTGTACATTTTTTTAAATACTATTTATTTAGATTCTAAAATCTGTTTTGTTGTTGTCATTGTTTGCAAAGCAGCAATTTTCAAAAGGCCCTCTTCTTGTGGGATGCACTTAGTTCTTCATTTTTGTCTTTGATTATTTCAAACATTTATTTTAAAGTCCCTTGCACCAGCCCGTCACTTGTGCATGTACCAGTGTGATTCACTCTCATGTCAGTAATGCCATCTTATGATTTATAATTTTTGTGATTTCTTCCTCAGAAGATCAGCCTCTTAAAGCATTTCTACATACATTGGCCATAGATGGCCAAGGTGACCTCTTCATGGCATTTTTGCAGCTGTCCCTGCCCGTGGCTTTATGGAGTGCATGTATGCAGGGCAAGCTTTCAGGGGCTCATGACTAGGGGAGGCTGAATCATGTGATTCAGCTTTTCAAATTCAAATTCAAATTCAGCTTTTTGCCCCTGCTAAATGCATGTCCTCATTGCCAAGTTTTTACTAGGGTCTCTTTCTATACAGAGGGCGAGGTCCCAAACCAAGGAGCTTTTGTGCTGGTGGAACTTGGGGCCTGGCACAGTGGCACATGGAAGTGTTCTGGTTCCCCACCCTGGAAGCTCCCCTAGACTCCTCTTCTGGGGTTTTCATGGAAGCTTTATTACATAGGCACGATTGATCCAATCATTGTGCATTCATGATTGATGTGATCAATTCAAGTGCTGGCCCCTTTTCCCCTCCTTGGAAATCAGAAGGTGGGATTTTGAAAAGTTCCAACCCTCTATTCCAGGGTCCTGTCCCCTGGCAGCCACTGCCGCCCTATCCTTAGATGCTTTCCAAAAGTCCCCTCATTAACATAAACAAATTAACATAAAGTTGCAGGGGGAAGGAACTTGTTATGACCTTTATGGCTCTGAAGAGTCTTTTCAAGAACTAAGGGTAAGAGACCAAATATTATTACCAAAGTTGCCCTGATTGATCTTATTGGTTAGGAAATGCCAGAGATTTAGGACCTGTGTACCAGGAACTGTGGATGAAAACCAAATAGATGTGAGAAATATATTTTGGTCATCTGAATGACCAAGTATTTGTATTTCTTATAAATCACACTATCACAGAAGTAACTCTTTTAACATTAAGCAAAGGCTGTTCAAAGCACATGTATGTATTTTTAGATATACAGAAGAAAGATTTCCAAATCGAATACAGAGAACAGAGAGGTGAAGGTTGTGAAGACTCTCCTTGAGACTGATGTGACTCGTCTATGGAATTTCTGAAGCCAGGTTGCGATTAATTCCTACTTTCTAAAGGAGCATTTCCTTGCATGTGTGGGGATCAGCTCGGAGTTCACACCAGGACCAACTTTAATGATCTTTACAGTGTGACTGAAATATCCTTCAAGGCAGTACATCGCCACATCTACATTCATGAAATTATAAGGATGTGTTGCAAAAAAGTGCAATTACAGTTTTTCGTGATATACTGAAGGAACGCCAGGGAAATATCCTCTCTCAAGTCCCATAAAAAAATAGAAAACAACTTGAATTAAGGTATAATTGAATATCACTGTGCCTAAAAATAATGGGCAATGGAGCCAGACACTTGAGTGTGAATCTTTCTTGTCACCTACAAGCTGTGTGACCTTGGGCAAATTACTAAATTTACTAAAATGAGAGTAATTAGAACCTTCTCTGTAGGTAATTGTCTAATTCTTTTGTATGACTCTGGGTTCTCCAGGGAAATAGAACCAACAGGATCTTTCTCAAATACAGATATAGCTATATATATAGGTATGTTGATATCTATCTAGACATGTCTGTGTCTAGTTTATCTATCTATAAATCTATTGATCCTTCAATCAATCTATCCATCCATCCATCCTCCATCCATCCATCCATCCATCCATCCATCCTTACTGTAACGAATGAGCTCACAAACTTGTCAGGGCTGGCATATGTGAAATCCATCGGGCAGGCCAGCCGGTTGGAGACTGGCAAGTTGATGTTGAAGTCTTGAGCCTGAACTCTTCAGAGTAGCAAGCTGGAAACTAGACAGTGTATCCATGTCACATTCTTAAGGAGAATCCCTTCTGAGGGTGATGAGGGCAACTAAGTCCCAGTCCTCTCTCCTAAATTCTGGTGGTTTGCTGGCAATCTTTGGTGTTTCTTGGCTTATAGACCTCTGCCTTTACCTTCATATGGTATTGTCTCTGTGTGTTTATCTCTGGTATCCGAAATTTTCTTTTTATAAACACAACAGTTTTGTTGGGCTAGGGCCCAGTCTAATTACCTTTTCTTAACTAATTACATCTGTAACAACTCTATTTCCAGATAAGGTCACTTTCTCAGGCACTGGAGAGCAGGACCACAAGATATGGATTTGGGTTCTCACAATTCAACCCATAATATCCCTGTAATAGACAACTCTCAATAAATGATGATCGCTATTTTCCAAGACTGAATTTAGAGTTCTTTAAGAAAATAATATATAAATTATGTTAACTACTTGAGCTAACCCAAGGGAAGTATACTTTTTTTGTCCTCTTAGCCCTGTGATATCAATAAATATAAAGATAAGATACAGTGTTTGTCGGAGGAGTACAGATTTAAAAATAAGAAGTTGTATTGTTCTGGAAGTGGCTATTGATAAATTGAAAGGAATGGAAGAGTCCTATAAGAAGAAAAGATCTATAGATTTTGAGAATATTTTAGCTCTTTTTCAATCAATGAATTCATAGATTTATTGTTTCCCTCCAGAAGATAATCTAATTTTGAAAGTCTTCCCCAGCATATCCTGAAGAATATTATTGAAAAGCTTATGAAGAGAAAGTATGAATTTCCCCATGCAGGTAAAAAAAACAAAAAACAAAAAACAAACAAACAAACAAAAAAACACTAGAGGGAAGGGAATGGGAGTAAAAGTAAGTTTGTAGAAGGACTTTCCTCCTTGTGAAGGAATTCTAGTGTTATGTTCCTAACTGATTATGGTGATTACCAGCACAAATTCCCCTTTTTTTCTGCACACTGTGGGGAAAAAAAGAAAATCAAATACCAGATGATCAAATCAAGTCCCACTATGTTTTATTTGAAATTATATCCTTTATTTGAAATTATATCCTTTATTTTTGACTTTCATATTTGGAAACTCTACCCAACACCAAAGTGCAAGAATTAGAAATGAGATGGTTTTGTTACATTTTAGAAATGATAGTTTTATTACATTTTAGAAATGAGAAATCATTTTATTTTCTTATTTGAAAGTCCTATGCTTTGGTCAGTTATATGTTTACAATCAGCTTTTCTATTCCTTTTTTTTTTTTTTCTATTCCTTTTAAAAACAAATGATATTTTAGCCCTCATTACCACACTAATGTATATTTGAATAATATCACTAGTGTGTCTTTCACCTTCAGTCTATCCCCACCTTCGGTCCACTTTTCATTGCTCCCATGTTAATTTCAAAGCTTAATTCTGATTATGTCTCCTCCTGCCTGTAAAAGGACGGGCTGACTTTCCACTACCCATTCATACCACAAACCTTAATTTGAAATTCATTGTCTGTTACAGATTGATTGCTAAATGGTTGCAAATCTTTACCCTCTTTGGCTTCACACTCTCACTGTGTGCGTTCACTGCTCCTTTTCATCAAAATACAAATAAACACTACTTTTCCACTTTGGTATTTGCTTTGTCAGATAGGATGTTCTGAAAGTGACTGTTCACCAATACCAAAAACCCAAGTTTCAAAAGACCTGGCATACTCGTATGCCCTCTATACCCTGACATTGCCACATGAATAAGCCTTCGAGATGATGCGAACACCCGGCCAAGTCATCTCTATCGTACCAGCTGACACGGACCAGTTCTAGAAGGATGAATGAGGCCATCCTAGCCCAGGCAGCCCCAACCAACATGTAATTTGACCACAGATACATTTGTGGGCCCAGCTGAGGTCAGTCAAGTCTAGCCCTGATCCACAGAACCACCTGGATGAGACTCTACGTAATAATGGAGGCTTATTGTTTCAACCACTGGGTTTGAGGGTCGTACTTCAGAATGTCCCAGCAAAAAAAAAGCAGAAGTAGAGAGGAATTCTTAAGACCAAACTTAGGAATTTACAACAAACTTTGATTTACAACAAAATCTAGAGATGAGGAAATAAAAGGCAGACAGCCCAGGAGACTGGCTTGGCACAACCGGCATGGTAAGAGTGGAACCAAGAGGTGTATCGTAGAAGACAGTGGGGGCAAAGAGAGCTGTGTAGGAAGGAATGAGTAATACTTGATCACTAAGCTAATAAGTCTCCCTGTCTCGTCAATTCCCTCATGCTCTTCTTTAGGCAACCCCTTTGTTTTCGTTTTAAATTTCCTAAACACAAATTAAATTTATGCTAACTGTAGAAAACTTAGGAAATAAAAGATAAAAAAAGGAGAGGATAGGACAAAGAAAACGAAGAGGGGAGAGCAGCTAAAAATGACAAAGGCCACGGATTGTTAACTATGTGTGTTCATTGCAGCTCGTTTACTTATTAAATGTTATTTACTTGTTTATGCATTTCAGTTTTAATCTGAAATGTGATTAAAACTATACATAAGGTGGTAGTAGATGATTTTAAAATGTAAATGTTTCTAATGCTAACCTGTTGTCAAAGGAATCATTTCAGCCTCCTTCCCCTTTTGTATCATTAAATTTCCAATCTGACACTGAGAAATCTGGCTTTTACTGACCAGCAGCCATTTTTGTTTTAACTCAAGTGTAGTTGGCACACAATGTTACATCTGTTTAAGGTGCACAACATAGTGACTTGACAAATTTATACATTTTGCTGTGCTCACCACGAGAGTTGCTCCATCTGCCCCCATACAACACTTTGCAGTATCACTGACTATATTCCCTGTGCTGCTCCTTTCATCCCCATGACTTATTCCTTCCCTAACTGGGGGCCTGTACGTCCCACTCCCCTTTACCTATTCTCCCCATTCTTCCGACACCTTCCCCTCTGGCAACCATGAGTTTGTTCTCTGTGCTTATGGATTGGTTTCAGTTGTGGCTCATTAAATGCCTTTTTTCACATAATTAAAATACAAAATCCACCATTTTGGAATGAATTTAAAATTTTTAAAATTCAGTAGTATACTTTAAACAGTTTTCAGGATATCATCTTAATGATATTTTAATTTCCATAATGAAATACTTCTAACATTTTTAATTTAATTTTACTACTTCCAAACCATTAGTTTATATTTAGCTCTTCTGCTTTTATAAACACAGATGTATTTAGGGTACTTAGATGTACTTTTTTATCTACACGTATGATTATTTCTTTAAAATATATTCCCGTGAATTTTTTAAACGCTGAAATGGAACTATTGAGTTAAGGAATATGAGCATATCTGAGGCTCCTAATAGAAATTTGCCAGAGTATTTTACAGAGAGTCTCACTTATTCACTCTCATCTGCTTTGTAAGCGAATTATCAATTACTTTGCACTTGCCAAAACTTAGCTACTTTTTCAAAATATGCATTTTAAGGACATTGATAGCTGAAAATATTTTATGTATTTAAATGTGTTTGATTTTAAGTGTGGTTGATTTTTTTCCCCTCCAAATAATTGCTATCCGTGTTTACTTCTTGCTTGTGTGTGTGTGTGTGTGTGTGTGTGTGTGTGTGTGTGTATAATTTGTTTCTACTTGCTTATTGCCCATTATTTCTTCTGGAGTTTTACTTTTGTAAAAATATCATTTTTATGACTGCTTTATATTTTAGTAATGTCACTCCATTATCACTTATATTACAAATATCTCCCTAATTTGTTGTTTAGGTTATCCACTTTGTTTTGTATATTATATTGTTTTTTTCATATAGTTTTCTTTTAAATTTGCAGAAATGTTTATCTAGTCAAAGCTGTCTTTATAATAAAAATTCTCACTAGCATCTTAATTATTTTTTCATTTGCTTTTTTTTAACCCTTTAAAGGGTTGACTACCCTTTAATCTACCTGAAATTAATTTTGTTATGTGGTGTATGATAGGGCTCAGACTAACCCTCCCCAAATGTGTCTCTTTGGTATGTGGATTACCATGAACTCAAGTCTACCTATCTGACCAGTATTTATTTCTGTGCTTTTATTGTGGTCTTGCTAGCCACCTATTATTAAGCCAATAGAAGGACTAATTTTAATTATTACAGTGTTAAAATATAGATCATATCTTGTAGGACTAGCTCTCCCACCTATTCTTTTTCCAATATCCTGAATTTGAAATGATCAAGAATCTTATCAAATGAATTATAGAATTCTATTCTTCCAGCTATTTTTTTTGCCCATGTCAATATGGGTGAGATTTTTATTGAAATCATCTTTCAACTTAAATTTGGCAAGGAAATATAGAAATGTGAGTCGTATCTTAAATTATTCGAGTTCTTTTTATGTTTTGCAGTAAAGGGTAGTGATTTTATTCACATGGTCTCACCCATTTCCTTTTATGGCTATTTGGTGGCAGTTTATTTGGGGGTGGCTGTTGTAATTTGACTTTTTTATACATCACGCATTTCTGGTTATTGCTGAAATACAATTATCATTTAATTTGTTTCATTTAAAAATTTTATTTTATTTTACTGGTGAAGATACTATTCTGAGATTAAGCCCAACAAGTCTGTATACATTTTAGATAGTAGCCAAGGCAAAATGCTATTTTCAGATCGCCTCTACTTTTCTCTCCTCATGGCTTTAAAGGTAAAAGCTAGTTTTTGTTTTTGAGGCATATTCTTGCTTCTTTAGAGTAACCATACCAGCAAGCCTTTTTATATATCCGAATATGAAGAAAGTTCTGAAAATGAGAGGGTGTCAATGCTTCTGGTTGAGGTATTAAGCATTCAGTGTAATAATAGTGTAATAGATCTTTGTTTGGGACATGAGCATCTCCGATAAGGTTATTAGCTATACATTTTTTCCCCTCATCCTTTTTTTTTTTTCTTCAGTTTGGGGACATGAGTGGAGGAAAGAAGGGCAGGAACCCTGCTACAAGTTGAGTTCTTAGAATCTATGAATCTAGGGAGACAGATTTTTAAAAAGAGAATACTGCTCAGGCTGGATCCAAGGAAAAGGGAGCTCTGGGGAGGGTTCTAGCCAGTAGACTAGAAGAGAAATAAAACCCGATTATCTGGTTTTCAGATTTCATTATATGGGTCGTAATTCCTTTATGTTGTCCTCAAGCATTTGATAAAATTTGTTTAACGAGGTAGCCTTATTTTAGCAGCTATTTGGAGAATTAATAGAATGATGTGAAGCATAATAGAGTAGGAAGAGCTGCAGCAGCCTGGAAAACTATTCATGGAAAGACGAATTGTTTCATGTACATGCATTAGAAGGATAGTTCTGTGGGACATGTGAGGACACCCTTCCTGGGGGATTCTTAGGAATCACAAGGTGCTGGCGTGGACTGCCTTCAACATACATGCCGGTTGCTCACACCATATTGTTTGAATATTAAAGACTTATCCATACCTATTCCTAAAAGGCAGTAAAACTGCCTCCTGCGACACCTGTCCCCAATGCAGGAGATTAGAGTCTATCTAATTCCAAGTATATTTCTTATATATCTAGCTTTTAATAAACTGTCTCATTAAATCTAATAGTTCTGAGTTGCTTCTCTAGGGCTCACAGACATCTAACTGTGTCATTTGAAAATCATAATTTTATAACTTTCATTTTTAAGAGTTTTTTCCTCTTATATGTTTCATTTATTCATGCTTTGGCCAGAACACCTCGAATCATATAAAATAATAATAGCAATTACAGACATCTCTGCTTTCTTCGTGGTTTTAATGAGGATGACTTTTTGTGCATCATCAATAAGTTTCATGTTGGCTCGTGATTTAAAGTACATATTTTATACGGTTTTAAGGAAATACTCCTGGTTTATTCTACTTTAAATCTGCCAATATTTTTAAAGGTTATTAAATGATATTCAGAATCTCTTGAGGTGATATTTTCTCATTTGCCTTACTGATGTGATAAATAGATTACTGATGAGTAAACTATCATTAAATTGTTAGGATAAATCTTATTTGATTGAGGTGTATTGTAGTTGTTCTATATTTTTGGCTTTGATTTCACAAAACGGAGACTCAGTGATAAGAGGTTACAAAAAAAGAGGAGGAAATGTATTGACATATAAAGAAAATATGTAACCAGGAAGAATAAAATCATCTGATAAGCCAGGTTTCCTCATTTTCTCACTCTTTTGACAAAACAGTAGGGAGTGCTGGTTGACAGCTTCAAAAAAGTTCCCATGACAAGGAGGAAGAGTTTTTATAAAACAGAAGCAGAGTACTGTTAGCAGAAGTAGTGATAAGGGATATAAAACAGGCAAAATTAAAAAAAAAAATTAAAGGAAGTTACATAGATATTAAATGTAATGCTGATTTCAATTTGTTAGTAGTTTATTTAGAAGGTCCACCTTTACAGTAAGTGACATTAATCACTGATATCTTTGGTTCTATCTTTTTAAACTTTGTATAAAAATTAATGTAGCTAAATAAAGGGATTTTTGTATGCCTTTTTATATTTTCTTCATTCTCTGAAACACATTATAGCATAAAAATCATGCTTGAAAGCATGAAAAACCAAACTTAAAGTATTCTCTGGGTCCATGGTTTTCTGTAGAAGTAATTTTCTCCATGATTATTGGTATCTTTAGTGAATATAGAGTCCATCTTAATTATTTCTATTTTCCAGAGCTTTCACTGTATTTACTTTTTCAAATCAATAAACAAGGAGGATAATGAGAAGTTTATAATGATGACTTGAATTTACTCAAAATCAGCTGAACTAGAAAGAAATTAAAGGCAGAAACTTTAAAATAATACTTAAATATAGTCATTATTTGCTCACAAATTTACTTTATCTCTCTTTCTTGTCTTTTAAAGCATATTTATATACATTAATACATTTTACTTTATTTCTTTGTTCTATTGTCTGTTCTCTGGTTAATTATTTGCATTTGTGCTGTATGTTTCTTATGGTTACACTTATTACTTCTTGAGTTTAATGCTTAGTCATGTCTTTTTTTCTTTTTGGATAATAAAGTACTGTAATTCTAAGATATAAGTCCATTTGTAAATTCATAGCTAATCTGTTATTACATACTTGATTTGCTTTTCAACCTATTTTTAAAAAATTATTCTGATGGCAGGTTTAAGCTTTAAACTTTTATAAATTTCTTGGTCTATATAACATAATGCAAATAATATATATAGATACTACTTGAACAGAGCCTAGAACACACTAACATTATATACATATTATCCTCCTTATGACCTAATATAAAATCCATGTTCTTAAAATGTTCAGTAGATCCTGAAAATAAAATATATTTATTTCATTTATAGTGAACTAGTGTGATTATATATTAGTTAACTTTATTTTACATTATCAAGTGCATTTCTTTATTTACTTTGATAACCTGACTTGCCATAGTGTGAGAGATGTTTGCTAAAAATCTCCCAATTAATTTATGTTTCTGTGAATTTTTCTTTGTATGCCAAAATATTTTTATCTGTTTTGCAGTGATGTTCTTTGACACATAACTATCATTCACATATTCATTATGGATTATAGTTATGAATGCAGACTTATTTTCTCATTTCATATTATGACGGTCTTGAATTCCAATTGTAGGATGATAATTAGGTATTAAATTATACTTCCCCCCCGCCCCCAAAAAATCATATGTTGACATTTTAATCACCTGTGCCTCAGAATGTGACCTTACTTCAAAATAGGGTCATTGCAAATACAATTGGTTAAGAGTGTATTTGGTACAATACAAATACCCTACTGCAGTGTAGACACCTACTTCAGAATGACTGATGTCCTTATGAAAACAAGAAACTTGGAAAGAGACATGCACACATGGGGAAAACGTCTAAGCCCCCTAGTTTCTAGTTTCTAGTTTCTAGTACTTTATTACCACATGCTAGGAAACTGTCACAGAGGATGATAATTTTGCCATTTTTGCTTTTTCCTTTTTTTGTATTTTTAACTTCTCTGATAGGTCTTGTCCTAGACTTTTATTTGCAACCTTTCTATATGGTGATTTAGAGGCTTCTTTTCTTAGTAGCACATGATTGGAATTTCCTTCTTATATAACTTGAGGGAAATTAAACCACTTACACTTATTCTTTTGAATTAGTATCTTTCTGCTTTGGTGCTATTTTTTTATATTTTTCTCTATCTAGTCAACTCACAGTTGGAATATGTCTTTTTTTTTTTTAAGATTTTATGTATTTATTCATGAAAGACACAGAAAGAGGCAGAGACACAGGCAAAGGAGAAGCAGGCTCCATGTAGGGAGCCTGATGCAGGACTCAATCCCGGGACTCGGGGTCACGCCTTGGGCCAACGGCAGGTGCTCAACCACTGAGTACCCCAGGTGCCCCTGGAATACATTTTTTAAATTGATTTGATAACTATGTAAAATCATTTCTTTACATTTATAAAATATGCATTCAACAAAATTTCTCTAATTACCAAAAAGGAAAAGCAAATATGTTTTGATTTTTCATGTCTCTCATAATAAATTACTTCCCTTGATCTTTCTAATATATATTCCTAATAATTTTCTTCTTCTTCCTAATATTTGTTGGTGTTTTAAGAAAACATAGCCTAAGATTTTTATCATATTCATAGTATTTTACTTTAGTTATATTACAATTCTAAGTGACTTTTTAAAATTTTCTTTCAATCTGGTCATTATCAATTGTAATAATTTTTCCTGATTATGTGTATATATGTCTCTCTATATATACATATATATATATTTCTCATCTTTATAGTAAGAGTTCATCCTATTTGTATTATTAATTTTGACTTTTTTTCTGATTCGGTTAGAATTCTCTATGCAATATTTTCAAGAAGGGTATTTTCTGAGCTCCTGCATAGCTTAGAATATAAGTATCTTAGAAGTGAACAGAAGTATGATTTTACCAAGTCCTTGCCATGGTCATGGCTGATTCCCAAGGATCAGTAGCAAATGGGTTTATGTTAACGTATTAATAGTACCTTGGCTTACTGAGAAGGGAGCAGACATGTTGAGGGACTAATCTTTCTCAGAAATATTTATTAAATTTTGGCCAAATGTCAAGCTGAAGATATGACAGAAAAAAAACTTAAAAAAATGATAGTTGCTAATAAGTGATAGGAGAAAGAGAGCACAGTGAACAGGGATAACTGTGGAAAGAGCTGTAATTTAAAATAGAAATGCCAGGGAAGGTCTTAATGAGGAGGTGACCTTTGCACAAAGATCTGAAAGGGGCAAGGAGATCTGAGAGTTGGGTAGATCAGACTGTTGGAAATATGCTTGGTATGCTTCAGAACAGCAGGTGCTCCGGTGGAGAAAGCAGAGGAAGGTAAAGTAATAGTGGTGTGAAATGAAATCAGAAAGTTAACAGAAGAGTAGAACTTTTAGGGCCTTGACTGTTTTGGAGAACCTCAGCTTTTTTTTTTTTTTTTTTAATTGAAGTTTCATTGACATGCAATATCCTATTGATTTCAGGTGTATATCTTAATGATTCGATATTTTTATACATTGTGAAATGATTCCCATGACATCTGGTTACCATCTGTCAGCATACAAAGTTATTATAATACTATTGACTGTATTCCCTATGCTGTACATTAAAAAACAAAACAAATGGACAAAGCAAAACAGAAATAGACTCAGAAACAAAAAAGTGTTGGTTACCAGAGCAGGAAAGGGTTGGAGCAGACAAATAACACAGGTGAAGGGGACTGAGAGGGACTTTAGCTTTTAATCTCCATGGGACCAGAAAATATTAAAGGAGTCTGCAATGAGAAAAACCAAAAAACAAAAAAACATGATCTTAGATTCAGACCTACTGTTCTGAGACTAGAGTGTAGAGGGACAAGTACAGAGGGCAGAAGATGAGAATATTCATAAAATTATCCCAATGAGATTATTTGGTATGTTTAATGGTAGACTAGACCAGAATAGTAACTTTGGAGAGGGAGAGTAAAGGGAGGTTAGCTGAGTTATTGGATATAGGATGTGATAAAAAGAGAAAGGCCAACAATGAAACTAAAGTTTGGTCCGAATAATTGACAGGTAGAGTGACATTTATCAAAATGGGGAAAATGAGAAAGAATAAAATGGAGGAGGGATTAGTATGGTTTTTGATATGTTAAATTTTAAATACTCATTAGGCATTCAAGTAGATTTGTGGATTATCATTTAGATATTTGATTCTGAGTTCAGAAGAGATAACATTTGGTGTTATCAAGGACATGAATATAAATTGAGAACAGAAGAAATCTGAGGACTGAATTGTAAGATACTTTAAATATATAATAAGTAGAAGAGATAGGGAGAGTCAACAAGGGAATGTCAATAAGAGGTAAATGAAGTAGAAGAAAACCCAGGAGGGAGTCCGGAAAGCCAAATGAAAAAAAAAAAAAAAATGATTGACATACTTGCAAGTGGCCAACCATCAAATGCTGTTTCTAAGTGAAGTAATATGAACATTGAGAATCAACATTAAATTTAGCAAAATAGAGGTCACTTTTGACCATCACAGTGGCAATTTTGTAAGGCAGTAGAGAAAAGGATCTATTGGAGAGAGTTCCTATGACAATAAAAGGAGAGAAATTAGAGGTAGTGAATATAAGCAGTTCTACAAGGGGTTTTGCTCTAAGAGGTCACTGAAATAGAACAAGAAGTAGGCAGGAATATAGACTCAAAATAGATTTATTGTACTTTATTTTATTTCATGTTAAATATTGGAAAACCAACACTATGATAATATGTTGGTGGAAATGATGTATCAGACAAAGTAATTAATTCTAGACACAAATAGGAGAAATGCTAAAGCGCTATCCTTCAGTGGTCGGCAAGTGTAAGAGTAACACCCTCACGGGCTGTGATAATTAAGGAGCACAGGTACTTTGTCTGAAGGAAAAGGAAAGTTGGACGAGTATATGAGCACGAGCGTGCATAGGTAGAGATTAGGTTATGTTTCTTTTTTTCACAATAAAATAAGAGGGAGGCCTTTAAATGAGGTTGAACACAGAAGCTAATGTTATCTAGAAGAGGCTGAGCATAAATGGACTAGGGTAGAAATTCTAAAAATGACACTCAGTGACTCCAGTGGGGACAGTGCCAAGACTTTTTTAGGGTTCCCGAGGTCCTCCCTTTTCTAACTATATAACAATGTAGTAGGATTTTCTTCATATAATCCAACCCAAGCAACAATGTAGATGCAGAATGAGAATCCAAATGTCTTTTATTAAGGCAAACTGTGAAGATGCTGTTTGCAAAAATGAAAATAATGTCACTCATCACTAAATATTTGTTTTAAAAAATACAGTTATTTCTCATGAAAAGGTTATTGAAGGTAACGTACAATGGGTTTATTATTCTTACTTTAAAATGAATTCATGCATACTTTAATCTTTTCCCTATTTTTATATGTAATATAACAAATTTCAAGAAATATAACCCATTATTTTTTTTCAAAAGCTCTTTGATGTTCTTAATAATTTTTAGGAAGAGTTAAGGGATCCTGAGATTAAAAAGTTTGAAAACTACTGGACTAAGAAGACAACTTAAGTTATTCAAAGACTTCTCATCATTTGCCACAGCTTTTACTGCTGGTGTGTTTTAACATGCCAAGTGCTTAGTGTTCTCCATGTTTTCTCAGCGAACCCTATATACGCTATAATGAGTTCAACTGTCTCTCAACGTCCACCCTGCCCCTACCACGTTTATGGACACAGAATACACACTCATTTCTTATTTTCTCTTTTCCTTTATTGCTAGAATCAAGGAATGCCTTGTTTTCTGATGTTAGGCAAACAATTGGTGACACTGGATGAACTTCTGGAAATAGCATTCTTGAGTAGAGATTTACACATTTGCCGAGAGGCAAAAACCCAGGCAGCGTCCTTAATCCCAAATGATAAAGATTTTTTAAGCAGATTACTCTTCCATTTAGATTCCTCATTATGTTCATGGACCTTTATATATGTATAAATACATATATTTATGTATGTAGCTTTGCATTGATTAGTGAGTCATACTCTCTAGTTTTATTCTAATGAAAAATACGTTTTTTTTACAATAACTAATAATAATGATAATGCTTTGTGGGCATCAACAGTATACTGAATGTTGTAATAAGCAACATGGAGTTAGTTACTCCTAAAATAAGGATTCAAATATCTTTACAATCTTTAAATATATTTAAAATATCTTTATTAAATTTTGATTTGAGAGAAGATATGCCTTAAGTGGGGGAGGGGGGATCACAGTCTTTTATTATTGTCCAGAAAAATTGTGAATGACTTAGAAATAGGCAAGGATGATCACTGGGTGTCTTGTTGAGAGTGCTCTTCTGAATTATCTCCACTTTTCATTGTCTTTTCAAACTATTCAGAATTATATAAGCTATAGAAATATGATGGTAGTACAAATTATTCTTACCCATAAAAATGTAAATAAATTGTATTGTGTCTGGTGGAGATGCAACTGATTATTGCCACATGGATATTGAACACTTTTGCATCTACTTGTAAATTCAGTCAGCGTTCTGGGTTGTCCAAGTATGTGTGTTCTTTGAATTCTCCTTTGAGTTAGTTTCAATATTTTATTGGTTTCTTCATTAATCAATGAACTAAATGAAATCATTGACAAGTGTTTATTTTTATATTCCATATGAGAGCCATGATATTATGTTTTTAAAAAATTATCTCTAATAATGTCGTGCCAAAGTATTTTGTATTTTCTTCCAATTAGTCAAAAATACAATATTTTATTAAATGATACAGAGAAAAAACAATATTTTATTAAATGATACAGAATGTCTAAATGGTTCTTAGACATTCACAAATCCTTTTTATTTTCCCTGTCCACAATTGGAAGCTTCATATACAACTGCACTTTGGGTGAAGGGGAATGTGGATGGAAAGAGGAGGCTGAAAATTAAAGACACCCCAAACCAAATAAAACTTGCCTTCTTGACAGCATCATTTCAAGGAAGGAGATTTTAACAGCAAAATATAAGAGCATAAATTCAAAATAAAAAAAGAAGAGCTTTTAAGTGAAAATAATTTAGGTTTGTTGGAGCTTAACCGTATCACCTTTATCTTCCTCACTACACTGCACACAGGTGGAAACTTTATCATAGGCCAAGGCTGAGCCAAAGACCAAAGTAGAGATAGTGAGATTGAACAAGGTATTAGGTGCTTGCGGCTTTTCCTGACTTGTTTACATTGACTCCATGCATCTAATCACATGAGCAGTGTCACACTGCCTTGTAATTACCATTCTCCTCCAGGAAAAAGTGAGTTTCAGAAGCTATTTGTTAGAGACTGCTAGCTGTCAAACAAAATCCCTCTTCCCCACCTTCCTTGGCAATCGCCAGAGACGTGGCTGCCTCTGGGTGTTACATTTACAGGCCCCTCTTCAATTAGAGTTGCCATGTTGGTTAAATTTCCACAGATGGAAGGTAAGCAGATATAGAGTGTGCACGTCACTCAGGACTCCATAAGAGGGTGGGCATGCCCCTCCCACGTCTCCTTTGGCTTTCCCACACCTACAACCCACATGTGGTTGTGGAACAGATCTGAATGCTGCCCAAGGGTGTTACCCACAGGGAAAAAACTTCTGTCTTCTTTAAGCTTCCTTGGGGTGGCTCCGTATATTAGGGCAGCCCAGGCTTAAGCAAAATAATAAAGGGTGGAGATACAGTTTTCTTCATCTTAGTGTCTCACGGGGCTAGGATGGCAGAAAAGGAATAAGCAATCCATGTTTTTCATACTAATAAATAAATGAAAAGATATTGCCATAACTGTGTGAGAAGTACATTGGGACAGTTATTTAAGAGGGGTTCTTATTCAATTATAATAGTTAATGTAATAAAGGTAGTATTTGGTATAACACAGCATTACAAGGCCTTGTGTTAAGCACTTAATATATATCAAATAATACAATGATTATAACCATCCTATGATTTAGAAATTATTATTACTATGTAATAATATTAAATACAATATTTAATATAATATTATATAATTAACATAATTAATTACAATATATTATATATCATTATATAATGACTATACAATTATAATTATATAGTTTTATATAATTATCATTTATAATATAATTATATATAATATATAATTATTATAATTATATTGCATAAATTAATATAATTATAATATAATATATGATTATATGATCATTATATAATTAATATAATTAATTAGTATAATATATTATATATAATTAATTATTAATATATGATATTATATTAAGTGTTATATTAATTATATTAATATTATTATTACAAATGTGCAAGATGAGGATAGGAAGTTAGGTGACTTTCCCAAGGTTGAGCAGACTTTATGGTAGACCCTGGACTTGAAATCCTCTGTATTTATATTAATACATAGATAGGATGATATTTAGGCAACATGCAATATTTGGGTAAGTAGTTATTTGTCTTTAACAAAAGGATCTATATAGAAGTGAGACCGATCCCAATGTATATTTCTCCCAAAGGCTGTATTTTCAGAGACAAAGAAAATATCAAGATGACCCTAAAAATTCAAACTGCTAAAACTTGTAAATATTTATTTATTTTAGAGAGAGAGGAAGAGTGATGGGGGGGAGGAGCAGAGGGAGAGAGATGAGCAGACTCCACGCTCAGCACAGACCTGACTCGGGCTCCGGCCCATGACTCCGAGATTGGGACCTGAGCCCAAACCAAGAGTTGGATGGTCACTCAACTGAGCCACCCGGACACCCCTAAATGTTTTACATTTATCTACCTCTCCCCCCACTTCCCCTACACAGTAATTTCAAATCCATAGCACAGATAAAACAAAGCACTTTCTCTTGGAAACACTTCTAATTACTTCTTTACAGAAGAGTGACATATGAAATAAAACACCCGAGGGCCAGAAACCTATCGACTGTTCACACAGGGTTACCATCTACACGGATCCTGATTCTCTTATTCTTATAATTGAAACATTCCAAACCAGTACAATGACTTCTCTAACCACTTACTCTGTGGACAAGGTTGTCCTTTCCTCTGAATCTTACTTGGGTGACTCATCCAGTTTCTTGCTTAACGTAAAGCATGACTCTTTTACTAATTTATAAGGGAAATAAAGAATCTGTGTGTATTACAGTCAGAGACCATTTGACATGGATTATGTTATATTATTTCCGCGATGTTTAGAACATACTAGACATTTTCTTTTGCGTTTATCCTGTTTCATCTGTTGACTAGAAATATTTTCCCATTTTCCCACGTGTGCATAAGATGGCATATCTATCCTACCTTGAAATAGCCTTTTGTTATTTTTCCTGTATAATATATTACCTTTTACTCCACCTTCATCACTGCAACATGTATTTGCATATTTTAACTGTCCACATGAAGGCTTTGAGATATCAGCATTTCCCACTGCATGGTACTTGCAGCCCGATTCAGGGCCGGGGCGAACATCCCAGCCAGACAGGTATATGATGGTAACGGATCACTCCCAACATTGCAGAGCCAGGGAGACTTCTAGGTTATTATTGGCTTTAATTATCACTCCCATAAGCTGTAATATTCTTTACTTTTGGTGAAGCAGCACACCACTGAGTGTGAAATCCTTCCCTGCTTTTGAAAATACACAAGAAATGAACTGAATCACTTCCAATCTGCTGTAACAACTGAACACCCACTGATAAGTATAAGCAAGGGGCAAATTTATCATCACCAATAGAAAATAGGCTTTTTGAAAGTGAGATTTGAGACATCTAGCTGGCTGCTTACTACCAGCGGTGATCAGCAAAACCAAAATCCACTTTCATTTTTAAACTCACAGGCATTTTATTTTCCCTGATTGGTATTCAAGTCAATAAAAAAAAAAAAAAAAGCAAGCACAGTCTTTTTTTTTTTTTAATGTTTGCACTTTATTTATTGCCATAAAATTTAAACACTAAAATATCAAGATAAATAGTTCTCATAGTTCTAACCATTAATTTCCAGCCCTGCTCTCATCCATAATGCTTGCTTTTTGCTTCCATCAGATGCTTCGAGGACAAATCAGACCTGAGGATTCTGAACAGGCTCCATGGAAAAGTCCCTGTTCCAGAGGCCTAGCTGTCACAATCCTGATTTCTATACCTCTTCAGGTAAGACTTATTGAAACACGCTGCATTCAGACCACAATCATCTGGGCACAGAGACACACTCTCATACTACCCCAAGGTCTCGCTAAGTCCTTTGGTTTCCATATTAAGACCACAGTGAATTTCCTTCTGGCTCCAGGCCCCAGATTTCAGGTCTAAAGGAAGGTGATCAAAGGAAAAGAAGCAACCCTATGTAAGGGTTTTGAGGTATTTGGTAGACCCTCTCGTTCTTTATTTTAGCTATCTAAGTAAGACAACAGAATTTTATCACAAACCAGATGATGCAAAATTATTTTTAAGTTCAGAAATTTCCCTTACAAAATACATTTAAATTAGCTATTTGGCCTAAAATCATCCCTGACATCGATGATGTATTTTTTCATTTTTATTAATTCTTACTGAAAGTATTGTAAATATTCCTCAGGCATGGGGTTTTCATTTCTAAGTCCAAGAGCTATGATTGACTTATTACTATATTAAAAATTCTACAATTGTCTGCACCGTAGCAGGTAGCCAGTGATACGGCAAAAATGTATGAACACAAGACTGTCATTTGCTGATGTTCGATGTTACATTCCTTGTGTGTGCCTGCAATTTTTAAATCTTGTAGTTCTTGAAATTATAGGTATGAAAACCACAAGCTAAATCAAATCAGAGAAAAACAATAACTGTGAAATCAGGAGAGTTTTTTGACTGTCTTGTTTCCACTGATGCTGGAAACAGAAAATGTTGTAGTGGTTTTGTAAATGGTAGAGTAACCTTGACCTTAGAAACAAGAGATTTTAAGGCTTTTCCTCTTACAGAAAAATCATTTTATTTTCATCTTCTGATGTTAGTGGACTTGACCGTAGAGATATCAGCAATCAGGATACTTAGAGCAAACTCCACACATTTTAATTACCTGGTTATTCGCAAAGATCATTTTGATAATCATACATATTTCATACAATTTCTTATTTCTTGTTCCCTTCTGTATGTTTTCGTAAACAACTGTCCTAAGGTGGGTATATGATATAGAATGCATACAGACAGTGTACAAGGAAAAGAGAAGCAAAAACTTGGTAAATGACACCAAAAGGGGGAAAAATGTGCCTTAAATAAGTACCCTAAGTGAACATGTGGAATATTTCCATAATTTTGACTGATTTTTTTTTTATTTCTTGAAACAATAATTCAACCATCTATTAGATCTCAATGTTCAGTTCAATATCACAAATCCTCCAGTGGGGGCAGTCCTTTTGCCAGCTTTCTGGGCTGTGTTCTAACAATGTCAGATATTCTTGTTGCCTTCCATGTAAGACGAAGTAGGCAAATACTCTGCGTTATGGCACTTTAGGGCATCTGGAGCCTTGCCATTTGTGCTATTATGATAAGAGCCAGAAGCCAATTTCCTTCAAACCATATTTTTAAGCTGGAGAGCATTAGCCAGGGGTAGTCAAAATGACAAGGCGCTAAGTATATGAACAAAATGAACATCCGGCAAAGAAGTTTAAAGGATTATGACTGCCATAAAAACTGGTAAAAACTGCCCTGTGATTTAGATGGTGAACTATCTTTAAGTTTTAAACACTTTGAGAGAGGGTGTGTGAATTACTGTTCCAATTCCGCGGTATTTTTTGAGAGAAATAGGAATATGACTAGCCTGCATTTGCTCTTGAAATACTTTCAAATTTGGTCTGGGTGAAATAAAAATGGCATGAAAATGTCAGCGGAGCCTTTGAAGATTTAGGGTGTGCTGCTCTGAGATTTAGGTGATGGCAGGTATCAATAACCTAAGCAGTTCATTCCACTCTCTGACTTCATCTTCAAGGGAAACTTTTTTAGTCATAACTTATAGGAAGAAAAATTAAGAACCGTTCTTCTCCCAATAACCATGCTGTCCCAGACCAACGTAAGTGGAAACACTTAAGTAGGATTTCTCAGGGAGGAGTGTTTAGGGAATCCGTTGAAAACTACAACTCAACTCCAAATCCAAAGTCATTCGTTTTAGCTTTTTACCTCAGTCATTCAGTAAACATTTTGTTATTGTCATTTGTTTCTCTATAACTGATATATTTTACAAAGGTAATTTTGAACTCTAATCTCAGAGGTGTAGCGAGATGAACTCTCTACTTGCTGTGATTACTGATTTACAGCAAAGAAGATCACTGGACATTAGTAATAATGCTGATGGGATGTTTTATGAAAAGTTATTACTTAGGAGCCCGTTCAGCTTTGGGGTCCTTTGATAGCAAAGAGTACCTCGAGATTAGAAAATAATGAGACATGAAGAATGAATAGTTCATAAATATGAAGCTTATCCTGTCACTTAGGCTATTATGAAAAGTAGAGGAACCAAAAAAAAAAAAATAGAGGAACAAAGGACAGTAGTAATGTTTCAAAACAGCATCTGTAAAGCAAACTAAGACATCAGGATGTTAGAAGAGTTACGTGGCATTGACACTGAAAAATGGCTATTTGGAGTTTGGTATATAAAACTTAGAAACTACAAGTTAGATAAGTTGTTACTTTTATAAATCCCCTCTCTGTGAGATCTTCATCATCATTCAAAATTCTGCTTGGAGGCCATACTTCATGGAAGGCTCCTCAGAGCCCCACTGTCCGGAACTATACTTCCCTACGTCCCCATAGGTTTTTATTTGTACTTCTTCCGTCCCTTCCATATAACTCTTACAATATGTTGAGTGTTGGAGACATTTATACCAGCCTGTGAGTTCCTAGAGAGCAGAGGCTGTACCTTGCTATTATTTTTATCTTGAACATCCCTAGGACAGTGTCCTACATACATCAATTTCTCAGTAATTTTCAATGAAGTAAAGCATTTTCTACTCATTCTCTTACATGAAAGCAAATACGTTTACAAAACAAAATAGATCTCATGCCTAAACAGTCAAATAAATGGCTTTTAAGAGTTTAAAAAATCAGTATTAATCTCAAGATTTAATCACCTGAAGAGAAAAAATGCTTCAGCCCTGAATATTAGGCATTAAGTTTTAAAGTGAAAAAAAAAATATATCTGGTTTCCACTAAATATGTAAAAAGCATAATTTAATGTATTCCTTTTAATCTTTTCTGCTATGCTTATTTTTAGAGTAGATACTATATTTTATCCTTCTTATGTGGTCATAACAAATGTGTTTCCCATGTCACAACATATTTTTCGTAAACCTGTTAAGAGCAACAGTTTAATCCATCCTACTGGTATACCATAGTTGACTTAACGGTTACATTTCTTGTTGATATTGAATTTTATTTTTCCAACAGTAGATACTGTGAAGAACATCACAACAAACACTGTCATATTTAAAAGTTAAAAACATTATTTCAGTTCTTAATTATTAGAAACAAGACCTTCGTTATTTGCATAAGCAGCAGTTGGTGAGATGACACTGAGGATGTAATAGGACAGAGGAACCTTTGCTCAGCTAGTAGGATGATTTTTTTTTCATAAGTAGGATGATTTTAAATGTATTTTTCAGACATATTTGCATCGCTAGAATTTTGCCTGAAATTTATAGGGACATGGATTAATGTCCAGAAAAGAAACACAACCTCAGCTGACATAAGAAGAGTACATACATTATGAGGCTAAGAAACACACTTGCATACCCCTTCCATACTCACTATTGGAAGAGGAGTGGCAAGCTAAAAACCAGTTTGCCACAGCTAAGAACAATATCTAGGGAAAGTTGACATAAAAAATTACTCAGGGACTCCTGGGTGGCTCAGTGGTTGAGCTTCTCCCTTTGGCCCAGGGCATGATCCTGGGGTCCCAGCTTCGAGTCCCGCATCGGGTTCCGCCCAGGGAGCCTGCTTCTCCCTCTGCCTGTGTCTCTGCCTCTCTCTGTGTCTCTCATGAATGAATAAATAAAATCTTTACAAAAATTACTGTGGGAAAGTCATTGAACAGCTTATTAATAGGGAGCTGTGGTGTTTCAGTTTCAGACTAAAGCCAAATTTCCTGGGTTCATATCACATTTCTTCCATTCTGTTTAGTTGTGTCATTTGGGGCAAGTTATTTACCTACTCAGAACCAATTATTATTTGGACTCCAAAAAGGTAAATAATAAGTGTACCTATCTCCTAAGATTGTTGTGCATATAAAATAAGCTAAGAGTTTTGACGTGTAGTTTGTATAACTCTGCCTTAAGTATTTTATGTGCATTAATGTGCATATATGTGTGTGTACGTGGGTCTGTATATATGTTAGTATATCATACATAATATAAAATTAGGAGAGGCAGTGCAGCTTAGTGTTTAAAAGTGTGGACTGTGGAGTCAGATTACTGGTTTGAGTTGAGCTCTATAATTTATTAGCCGAATGGCTTTAAACAAGCTATTTAGTTTCTCCATGCTTTATTTCCTCATTGGTAAAATGAGATAATAATAACACCTATACCTCATATGTTGTTCTATGGATTAAATAAGTTAATGTTTTTAAATCACCTGCAACAATGTCTGCCACGTAAAAATCTCTATATTTATTTGTTAAATTAAATTGCTGTTGCTATTACTGGTTAAGTATTACCAGAAGACGGTCAATAAGGAACACACAGAGTCATATACAGAAATGATGAATCTCTGCTATCAAAACCCATTCTTTTCCAATGCTTCAGATATTAAAAGAAAAAAAAAACAGTAGCAGTATATGTACCACATGGACATTGGTCTTCCCTTTTCTTTTTGTCACCTGAAATGTTGCCATAACTAAAGATTACATACTTCAAGCATTTTACAAAATCGGCCAACATTTCAGAACAGAAATTACATGATAAATCCTGAAAGGTAAAATGTAGTTACCCATTTGGAATTTGGCCAGCATTTTTGGGAAAAGCAAGGGATCATTGTCACTACAGGAGGTAGAGTAGGAAAATTCCTAATTCAGTTGTAGAAATGGAACTTAAAATGACAAAACAAGACAGCCAGGAAACAAAGGAAATTCATGTCAGGTAAGTTGTATAAAGGAGGAAAAATGATACAAGCGGACCCCAGAACTTACATACAAATTAGTTCATCTCTGAAAATGTGGAAAATATAGAATACTGTGTTACAGAAATAGTAAGTTGAGAGGCACCTAGGTGGCTCGGTTGGTTGAATGTTGGGCTCTGGTTTCAGGTGGGGCCATGCTCTCGGGTCAAGGCCTCGGGTGGTAGCATCCAGCCATGAGTAGGGCCCTGAAGTCAGTGGGAATCTGCTTGGGATTCTCTGTGGCTGCCTATCCCTCTGCCCCTCTCCCCATCACACATGCTCACAAGTTCTCTCTCTTTCTCTCTCTCTAAAATAAATAAATAATAGTAAATTGAGAGTGTATCTTTTTTTTTTTTTTTTTTTTTTTTTAACCAATGCCAATATTTTGGAGACTTAAGTATCATGGGATAGGTTATACTTTACTCGGAACAGTTTTCTACTAATTTAGCCTAGTATTTTCCAATCTATCCATACTGACATTTGGGACTGGATACTTCTTTGTAGACTATCCTGTGGGTTGTAAGATGTTTAACAGCATCCCTGATCTGTATCCACTAGATACTCCTGGAACCACCGTAGTCATGACAAACAAAAGTGTATCCTGACATTTTTCTTTTTCTTTCTTTCTTTTTTTTTTTTTTTTTTGACGTTTTTCAAAAGTCCCCTGGAGGTGCAAGATTACCCCCAGTGGAGAACAACAGCTATAACCAATCAGAGAACAAAATAATCTCGGGTTGAAATGATACCTGGGGAATCATGGAATTCAGCTCTAACACAGCATTTTCTCATCACCTGATTGCTGTTCATCTAGTATTCCCTTTGAACTGCATCTGTGATTAAAACTCATTTTCTCACCCTCAAATTCCACACTTTCCATTGTACAGTTAGTTGGCCTCTCGTACAACCACTTCACTGAGGAAGATTTTATCTTATACATTTCAGTTTTACTTCTGCTAACTCTTCTTATTGCCAAGGAGAATAGAATCCTCCTTTTTCCCTCCTGAATACTCAGGTCGTTGCTATTAGCCCCTGCCAACAGCATGCTAGGAGAAGACACTGGTAAACAAATACTCCAAATTCAGGGTGAGCTGGCAAAAATAGGCATAGAAGTGTGATTGGACTTTTGTCTCCCTTGTTCCAAATTCCATATGGGACGCTGGAATCACATGACCCTTTCAGAATACCTATCAAACTATCCGTCACAGAAAATTTGAAAACAAAAAAATACTCCCAAGTCTTTTCTCTGTTTGCTCTGCAAACATATTTATTGCATGTACCCGATGCTTTTAGAGCTCTTAAAAGAAACAACCTATAATTTTATGACAACTGACAATTCTCATTGATACCTCCCTACGGAGGAGACGATAAAAACATCCAATGCTGGGGAGGTCAGAGGCACTGATCAATCAAGACGGAGGCCTGACCAATCAAAGCCATTACTGCTGTAAAAGACCAGTGGAGCCCCCTCTGTACAAACCAGCTAAGACCAGCCAACTCTCACCGATGATTTTGGAAATTAGCTTCAAGATCCTATATCAAGTTCCACTAATTTTCACTTACCTCCTCATTCTTTCCAGACTATTATGGATTCTGACCATGACTCAATATATATATTTAAAAAAATGTAAACTAGACTCTTTTAATGGTAATAGATAAAAGTTTATTTGACTTTGTTCAGAATGAGGATCCCAATAGAAACACAAATGAAGTGCTGGGGTTTTCATTAGTTAATATTATGCTGTCAACTCCAATCACAAGGAAATGTCCCATCCCTGTTCTTCTGACTCCAAATAAGACTGAAAACCACTGTGTGTTTTTCTTAATGATTTTCCTAAAGCCCACTCTCATGCAAGGCTCCTCAGCAACCTTGACATTCTTTCTGTTTTTACTATTCTTACATGATGGGAGGCAGTCTTTGCCAGAGTTGTTCATGCTTATCACATTTATTCCTCAACTAATTTTTTTTTTTTATCCAAAGTCAGTTTATAGTGTCATAAAATTTGAACAAATTGTATGCCAGGCTTTTTCACAAAATTGATCAACATATTTTTTATAGGCAAATTACCACACCGTCTGCTTGAGCAGCACAAATAATGAATTAACAATTAAATATAGAAATTTATATGCTAAGTATTTTATTTTGTAATCTATAATCCTCTAAAAAATTTTACTACAGTTCATATCCTTCTTTCAAAGGAAAAATTTGGGAATTTGATATGGCTACCATAAGATACACTGAAAAAATTACTAACATATAAATAGAAAACCATATTGTGAAGAAAAAAAATTAAAAGATGAATACAAATATGTCAATCTGAAGGCACCTAAAGCCACACAAAAACCTTTATCTTTCTTTGTATTCCCCATGCCCAGCTTAGTATCTGGTATCTAAGAACAATAAATAAATATTTTCCATATGAACAAAGGAGGAAAATAGTTCTTTAGATAAGTAATTTTCATAGCATATCCAGTTTTTATATTGAAATTTCATTACCTCGAATTTTTATATTTTAGGACATAAATCTTTAGAAATTGATCTTAAAAAATCGATTTTAGGAAAAATAACTTAAAAAAATAAGTTAATGAATGGATTTGCAAAATAAAGTATTAGTTGATATTCTTTCAGTGATATCTAATACCATTAATTATAATACCTTGATTAAAATCATATAATCCTATAATTAAACGAAGAGAGCTTTTTTGCAGGGCACCCAGGTGGCTCAGCGGTGGAGCATCTGCCTTCAGCCCAGGGCATGACCCCAGGGTCCTGGGATCGAGTTCCATGTTGGGCTCCCCGCATGGAGCCTGCTTCTCCCTCTGCCTGTGTCTCTGCCTCTCTCTGTGTTTCTCATGAATATATAAATAAAATCTTTTATTTATTTTATTTTTATTTTTATTTATTTATGATAGTCACACACACACACACACACAGAGGGAGAGAGAGACAGAGAGAGAGAGAGAGAGGCAGAGACATAGGCAGAGGGAGAAGCAGGCTCCATGCACCGGGAGCCCGATGTGGGATTCGATCCCTGGTCTCCAGGATCACGCCCTGGGCCAAAGGCAGGCGCCAAACCGCTGCGCCACCCAGGGATCTCATATAAATAAAATCTTAAAAAAAAAGAAAAACAACCTCTCTTCCTTTCTAAAAAGAGAGGGAGAGAGGGAATTTTTTGCTATAGAAGATCTGGAGGACTGGTCTCCAAACGCTCATTAAACAATTCCAGTAATCTTCACAGTGTGTTTTGCCAGAGTTTAGGGAAAATAAAGAAGGTCTACTTCATTACCTTACTCCTGCAAAGTTTTCTTACTGTTTTTCCTCTAGAGTTTAAGCTTAATCTATCAACATATAACAACCTGTCTAGTTCTGTTCTCCAGAGGAGCACAGAGTAAGTCCTTATCTATGTTTGCTAAATCTAGTTTATGTTCAGAAACCTTGGGAATGGTGGGGGTGCACACCACAGAGCCATATATCCTGAAGATGTGTGTTTGTGTCTGTGTGTGTGCACATATACACACATATATACACACGTATATGCACACATATATGTAAACTTAAATATATATATAAAGTATGTAAGTGTGTGTGTGTGTGTGTGTGTAAATTATACCCCAGTGAGTTGCGATATAACAGACCTGGCCTTAGAGCTCTGGAATGTGTGTTTGTAAAAGTCACCTTGGTCACCCTGAGCATAACAATCACTGGTTCACGCTATCCACTTCATATCTTAATTGTGAGAGCAGCGCATCACTTGGGAAGTGCATTCGGCATTGAGATTAGAAAACAGCAAAAAGCCCTGAGTTCACCCTAAGCATATACAGACCATTTAGAAAATGGTAGGTGAGGCAGGGACTTTCTACTTTCAGGAATATATATTCTTTTTGTGGTAAGCTTGTTGATGAGCTCTTGCTTCCTGAAGAATGAGGGGAGACGGAAGTGTAATTTTCAATAAGCCAACTCAACTCAGCAGACATTGTCGAGATAAAGCACTCTTCCTCAACAGATGGATTTTGATGATCTTATTAGAAACTCCGCGGGAAGGACCTTTTGGTGACTAAATCTATGGCTGGTTTCTGATGAAAACTTATTCGATAAATAAACCATTAAGAAGTTGAATTGTAAAACTCCAATGGCCTGCCGGAATTTCCTCCTTTGGAGTCTTGCCTGGGCTCGTTCACACTAAATTTGCTGCAAACGTATTAGTGAAGAATTCAGGTGCATATCACAGGGAATATCTAAGAGTATTTTTTACAATGAGAATGGAGAATTGATAAATGTGACTTCTCCTTTTCCTGACGCCAACTGACTTTCCAAAAGCAGGCAAATAAACTTATTAAACTTATGTTCTTTGCTTTTTGTCTGAAAAATAAAGGAATTAAAAGAAATACATTGATTTGTTGAGCATATTTCTAAAAGTTCTTTTATGTTAGGCATTCAGATAGGTATGAAAGAATTTAAAAATAAGATAAAAACAGATCCCCTTGACCCAGGAGAGCAGCAGAAATCAAAAGTCATGTTCATCAATATTTACAATTCAGTGTAAAATGGTATTTGTGAAATAGAGACAAGAAAAAAAATGCTGTAGAAATTCTAAGAAGAGGGATGTTATTTTTGCCTGGAGTTCCAGGGAAGGTTTCTTTGTGCTACCACTTAAAGAATGGATGCATTTTATTTTATTACATGTAAAATTGGGTGCTAGAGGTAATTTCCAGAGAGGGAACTTTCTGAAGGGAAGGGATAGAACAGAATAATACTTGCATAGGGGTAGGTGTTGGGTAAGTCAAGGCCAGACAGGTTACGACCATCCTCAGAGACCAAAGCTGGTCAGGGAATTCATTCATGTATGGCAACTTCATTATCTGGCATTGGGAGACACTTCAGATTTCCCAGCAGAAGCAAATAGGGGTTTAAAAGCATTGAAATGTTGATGGTTAATAGGAGGGAAGTTGTGTCGTTAATAAATGATTAAGAATAGCTTCAAGATTTTTGGTCCATGGCAGTGGTTCCAGGATTGCTTGTTTGTCCATATGCTTATTTACTGACAAATAAAAGCTTATCCAGAAGACCCATGTATCAAAGAAATGGAAGGGCAGCTGCTTGGGCCATAGGAGAGGAGGGGGTGGGAGCCAGAGCCTGCTCAGTGAACCTCACAGACTGAAACCTGTGGCTGAGTTGTTGGGATGAGGATGATACACGGGTCAGAGGAGAAATCAGATGGGTCAGAGGAGGGGGATGGGAGTCAAGGTTAATGAATTTGCTGGCCGCGCTGAGTGGATCACTTAACCCTCAGGTAAGTATTTCTAGGTGGAGGCCACTGGGCCGAGAGCTAGAGGAGCAGTTGGAGCAAAGGCTATAATCTGAAACGATTGCTGACATCACAGCAAGAGAAATATTGCCAGAGAAGGTGCAGAAAGAGAAGAGGAATGGGCCAGGACCGAGTCTTTGAGAATGTGGCCATTCAAGGTGTAGGAAGCAGAAGGGAAGCCTAGGAAGGCCCCGGGGGGCTTGGGAGTGAGGGCAAGGAATGGGGCAGGTGACTGTGAGGTCAGAGATGCTGCAACAGTCACCGATGATGGTTGTAGGAGGTAAGGAATGACATTCTGTTCAATGGCTGGTTTTGTTTGTGATCTTTCAATAAGAGCAATTTCTAAACGTATGATGGAATATAGATGATATGGACACAGTCCACATCTTTACCTTATGGTTATGAGTAGACAAGATGTTTTTATTAAAAGAAGAAAATACATGTGTTTAGAAGGTATAGTCTTATTGGCTAGATTCATTTGTGAATGAATGGAAATATTTCTTCTTGTTTAAGTTTGATGCAAGGGAGCCAGACCATACACCAGAAAAGGCAAAGGGAAGAAATGTGTGAAAGCTGGGGGGGGGGGGGGGGGGGGGATCACTAATATCTTGGTTTTTATTAGGCTAATTGGAGTCAGAAACATTCTTTACCCCTGTGATTCTGTTGGACAGTGATGTGTTATATGATATTAAAGGAAGTAAGATAAATTTATGAATGGCATTATTACCTGGAAAAATTATATCAAATCTCTAAGGAAAATAGATTTAAAATAATTTCCCCCAGGAGGTCATGGCTGCTATAGACCAACAAAATAATGAAGACTAAGAGGTGACGATACCAGATTGAAAGATCTATCAGTGCTGGTCGCTGTGGTCGAATGATGCATAAAGCCTAGTTAGAGGATTGGATGACTGATTATTCCTGAATATGAATTAATATATTGGCAGTGTGAGTATTTTCATATTTACAGTTGTGCATGTGCATCTACCTCCACATGCACGCACACACACGGACAAATGCTTAATCTCTCCTCTAAATGGCATGTACATTGGTCGTGATTGTATTATAATATTTTCTGGTATAGTTTTATGTATTTTAAGTGCTTTTCTGATAACACACTGAACTAGAGCAGAGCCAGCACCGCAGATGGTGAGGAGTACCGGCTGACTTATATGCATGAGCTCAAGGTTTTAAAGCTGCGTTGCTATTAACTCTTTATCCACCTGATAATAAGTCACGATGTCACCAGATTGATGGGAATGGGGAGAAGATGTACATCCCACATGGCCTTCCTAAGACTTAATAAACTTGAAAATGCACTTAAAAGTCTCTAACACCGACAGTGGAGATGTTTCCTTGCCCATCAATTATTTTGTTCGGTTTTTGTATGACTCTTTTCACAGAATGTGGTTTTGTGTCTCCCCTGACAGATGTTGTGTTTGTGGATTGAGTTTCAGGGCTCTGTATTGTCCCATGACGTCCTCAGTGAACGCTTAAACTGCTGTTTCTTACCATCACCTACTTAAGGTAAAACTACTAGACCTATGGATTTTACACTGAATTGTCTTTTCAAGACAAATTAATACATAGGAGGGATTATAGAGCAGCCTTATAAAAGAGAATAAGGTCATCCTAATACACTGCCTATCAAAGGAAATGCAGAAATGAGAATTTCTAGAGAAATACAGGAAACATAAATATCCGCTATCATAAAATTTCTGTAAACAACTTCCTCCAATGTAAAAATGCTAGAGTGAAAGGCAGCTTAATGTTATTGACCTAAATCAGTCTTGTTACACTGATCAGTGAGAGTTTTTGAAAGATATCCCAGAATAAAAGCACTTTTAATCAGAACTGATTTCACTTTCCTCCACGGTAACAACAGGCTCCCCTTGAGGCACCGAGTCTCCTCCTGTTTCCTCAGCTCCATCAACCCCACGACGTGTGCACATGCACTTGGCAGCCTGCCCTCCGCACCCGGGGAATTTGCTGGCTTGGCTCCTGTAGATGGTTGTGCCTGTGATCTTGAGCTTAATAGATCCAGAACTCATTTGGAGTCGTAGTTAATTTTCAAAATCCTAGCAAATACAGTCAAAGGATTAAAAATGCGTGGGCTGCACCTGCAGGTAAAGGCATAACCCAAGGTGCTCACCATTAAAGAGAAAACAATGTATTAAATTGTAATAAGTCATCTGAGTATAGGCTGGAAAATCAGAGATGTCAGAGATGATATGACATTAAAAGCAATGTTGTCTATATGCCTCCGTGACACTATATAGGTGAAACACAAAAGGACAACTAGGAAACCATGGGAAATGTTTTTTTATGCTGTCAGCCCGACCCACTATAGTGTGGCCTCCCCAGCACCGCGTCAGGGCATGTCCCGTGCTTGTCCCACACATACTTCACCTCTCAGCCTGTAACGTTCTTCCTTCATTCTGGGGCCTTCCACGCACAGTTCAGTGACCACATTCTCTGAAAAACAATTCTGGCTTCTGCCCTACTGACTCCCACAGAAATAGCATTGACCTACAACCTCGCTCAAGCAGCTAATTGACTTCTTAGAATACAGTAGGGGCTCAATAAATGCTTAGTAAATGATGGCCACTGATAATTCCTTACATCTCAGTTTCTCAGCTGTACATGTCTCAGGTGCTTCTTAGCTCAGGACTAGAGACCAATCATACAAAACTCTGACCTCATATCCTCCCTTAACACTGTTGTCCACCTGCCTTGAAAATTTTATCACTTTGCTCTCAAAGACCCTTCTCCTTCTTCCGTCTCTAAAGAGGGATCCTCCTCTTGCCCTTCCATACTGGATGCCAGGGCTCCAAAGTAAAGAGCATACTTTGCGGTTGGTCTCTGATCTTCCCCATCGATAATTCCCTCCTTGATCTGATTTCAAGTACCAGTTCCTACCACCCATTTCTGAGCTGGCATCTGTAGTCCTCAATGTAGACTGTGAGCAAGCAGTCATGTTTATGTAGGGCAGCTTTTGAATCCTGATTCTGTGAGTAGAAATGGTATTTAATGTCCATGTCAGAGTTGAGAGAGACAGAACAGAACATATAAAAAGGGCTTAAAAGTGTGGCCTGGTGCAAAAAAGGAGTCCAAGAAAAGAATATGAATGTCTACACAGGGTATATATTCAATAAACACTTGCATCATATACGCACGTTGAAATTCATACAAGTTTTAGGTAGAACTCGTGGTCATGAATGAACGTTAGGGTTGTTTGTAGTTGTGGGGATTGAGTTTGGAAATAATCTTATGCAATCGCTTAATTTTTCTGAATGTTTCTTAGAAGATTAATTAAATCAGCCCAAATAATACGGTTAAAGAAAAAAACAAAGTCTATCAGCTGACTTGGCTAACATAGACTTAGCTAAAGCCCATTTTAGAAAGGAAGCCGCATTTGTGTGACATATACTCGACGGACACAGTCTGTTTGTAAGTGTGCTTTTTAAAACATAATGATTCAGGTAGCTTGAAGTTCAGCCTAGTATTCTGGAGTCAATGGAGATGGACTTTATTTTTCTTTTAAAGACTTGAAAAAAAAAGTAGTTGATAGGAATGCTAGAATCTAAAATCTTGGACAGAGTTTATTTCGCTTAAAATTCATTTTCGGAGGAATTAATATTTTTAATGGAAGTTTATTGACACATCACCCTTGCAAAACAGAAGAGTAGATAAAAATATGACCCTGATAAAAGCTTCCAAATCCTTTAAAGCTGCCTCTCTTTTCATTATGAATTTGAAACCCTTTATTTAGGGAATTATAGTAAATATATTCCAACATACCACTTCAAAAATATCTTTCCATGTATCACTTCAGAAATGGAAAGAGAATGTATAACCTAATACATCATACCAGAACAGGCTAAACCTGCCCAAAATTTGAACATGAAAAACTATGTTTTGTCAAACACAAAATACAGTAAAAACATCTCACAGAGTTGAGCACTAGGGAAATGTCTATTCAGTACAGGTTTCCACTTTCATTTCTAAAAACATTCCACATCCCTCCCTACAGGTGTAGTACTTTTTTCCCCATGCTGTCAAATGTAGAAGCAGATATGGTATAGCCTTAATGTCTCAGGATTTTTATAATAGAATATTTTATATTAGACATTTTCCCCACAACATCATTAAATTTGCTGCAGAACTGCTATGGGCTTAATATAAATTTAGAAAGCAAAAGGAAAACATATTACTCCATGCACTGTTCCATCAACTGTCACCATGGGCAAGAAAGCTAATGGCAAAATACCTTTTTTCTTCTTGAACTAAACTTGGTTCACTTGGAAAACAAATCCGGACCCTCTCAATACTATAAACTTTTCATGTTTTGGTTGGAATGCTTATTTAAATTGTATTCTGACTTATGAAAATCTCAATAGGATAAGGAAAGATTAATGTTTGCCATCAACTGCTCCAAATAACAATGGAGTTAAGAAAGATGTTACTAGATTCTATTAAATAAGCACATAAAACAGAGGTTTCATGTTCAAAAAGCTTCAGAAACCCTGGGTCAAACAAATAAAATAGGTTTCTTTACCGGAAAATATGCAGAACCTTTAATATGCTAATCTGTATTATGAATCTCCAAGATATAAAAAGCAGTGTTTCTCAAAAAAAAAAAAAAAGATTATGGAAACTTTTAAAAAAATTTTTTTACCTGGTCTCCATGTGTCTCTTCACGGGTCAAACAAGTGTTTATTGAATGCTTACTAGGTTTCCTGTTTTTTTCCAGTCTAGATGCTTGCATCGCAGGGAGACAAGAACAGGTACGTAAATTGTGTTAAATGCTGAGTAAAGGGCAGGTGATTCTATGGGGAAGGGAGTGGGATTTTTACAGTCACATAGAGTCTCTGTGGAGATGTGACTTTGAGTCAAGACTTGAATGGCATCATGAACCTCACCAGAAAAAAGTTGAAATTTCTAGCCTGAGGAAGCAGAAGTGAAGAAGAGTGAAGCGTTTCTGTTTGCATTGTGAGAACAGAGAGGAGGCTGCTCAGTGCCAGGAGGAGGAGAGGGCAGGTTGGAGGAGGCAGGTGGATTGTTTAAGACATAGAATGGTCTTAATGGTAGGATGTTCGGATTGTATGGTGGGCACGAAGTGACGATAGTGGAGAGGAGGCCAGCGCCTGGCCCAGAGTTGGCACCTGGAATTTTGGTCAAGACCCAGAAAGTGATGGTTTTTAGCTGGCAAATATAGATAAAGGAGATAAAGCAGAACTGGAATATCTAATCTGGCAATGGTTCATCTAGGTATGAATAATTCAGTAAGAGCTATTAAAATTTAACAAGAGATATAAGAGACGTTGTTGGTGAGGGCTCATCCTGAATATATCTGTATAGTTTATAAATGACTTTAGTCCTGTGTTTATAAAATTATTAAGGGTCTACAGAGGTTGCTTTCATCTTTTAGATTTATTTCACTGCATTATATTGGTGAATTAAATGTTATGGGGCATTTATTATATATTTGGAGAGTCTCAAAATTCCTAGACTATTTACCTTATGGATGACTAGGGTATACTCCATTTGCAGATGGGTACTCTGTAAGCAAGTGAGAGACTGCAAGAACACAAACTGTTCCTCAAGCAGAATTTCTTAGAAAAAATATGTTTTAAGTAAAACTTTTCTACATTACAGCTGTTGTAAAAACATCCTTTATGTCAACTACATAGTTTACTATAAAATATTTTATAAATATCCATTTTATATGGTAATTTCTATGCAGACAACTTACTATGTAAATATGTAATATAGAGGTAAAGAATTTATCTAATTGCACAGTAATACTTTTCCATATTTGGTGTAAACATCTTTAACTAAAATTACAATATAATCACATGTACATAAATGTTTAGTTAACTAACAATTATAGCATAATTATTACCATGTTCATGATGAAAGTGATATATGAAAAGATATTTTCAATAGGTTCCAGATTCATGAGTCTGCTTTTCTTATTAATTAGAGCTAATTCCAAAAGTTGATTACAAATACAATTTTAAATCCCAACTTCATATACTTAATGCTTATTCAAAATATACTATAAAAATGCACTATGATTTTTTCAAGCAATAGAAAATACAGATTTAAGAAAAACTTATAAATGTTTGAGAGAGAAAATTAATATTTATTTCCTATAGTTGAGGGAAATACTCTACTATCATTGATTGAATTAAAAATAATTTGGACAGGGGCACCTGGGTGACTCAGTGGTGAGCGTCTGCCTTTGGCTCAGGTCGTGATCCCGGGGTCCTGGGATTGAGTCCTGCATCTCCTTGTCTGCCTGTGTCTCTGCCTCTCTCTCTCTCTCTCTCTCTCTCTCTCTGTGTGTGTGTGTGTTTCTCATGAATAAATAAATAAAATCTTTAAAAAATTAATTTGGACAGATAAAGATCATCTCATATGTGCCAGTTTCTAACCACCTGCATCTGCCTTCTTTTTTTTTAATTTTTAGATTAAAAGTTATTTGATATATTTTTGGCAATATTAGACTTAAATAGTTGTTAGGATGAATTCTGGTCCAAAATGAAGTCAAGAATATAAATTGCAGTTATCACTTTTATTTTTTTAAAAGATTTTATTTATTTAGTTGGGAAAGAGAGAACATGAGCAGGGACAGAGGCAGACTCCCCATTGAGCAGGGAATATGAGGTGGGGTTCAATCCCGGGATCATGGGATCGTGACCTGAACCAAAGGCAGACACTTAACCAACTGAGCCACCCAGGCGCCCATAATTATCACTTGTAATTACTTGAATGTTCCTTTTGAAGAACTGAGATAAATCATAGGGTTGTTATATATATTCACTAAATTCAGAAGAACAATTGCTATTGAAATAAGCATGAGATAAATGGCATACGTTTTAATTCCAAAATATTTTAGTTCCATTTAGATATTCTATTTAGATATTGAGAATTTCACTTAGTAGAACAACAAGTAGGTTTTTTATCTACCAATACTGTTTCATATTTTTTTATAGCCATTCATGTCTTTTGAATGCAGGAGACTTTGAACATTGGCTCACCCCAAACATGTATGCTGTAATGTCTTGGAAATGGGAATAATATCCCTATTGCAAAGACTCTTGTGAAGATTAAATGAAAATAAAATGCATTGTGTGTATTAATATACTTTGTATATTTTAAATGCTCAATTAATTATATTATAATTGAATGATTCAACTGGCTGATAGGACCTAAGTCCTTCTGCTTTTCAAACTGTTGCTTAGGTATCGAAGACGTGTGCCCCCTTCAGAGTCCTTCCATGATACTTCCCAGGGAATCATTCCTGGGAAGAGGGAAATTCTTGTGAAGTTGCTAGAACTACTGTGCAGCAGACAGCATTTACTCTTCCTGCATCCACACATGTAGAAACGCTTATATATCATATGCCCATATTCATAATATGTATCTATTCTAACTTATATATAGGAAATATATAATAAAGTCATACATATAAAATAGAATTTGCCAGAGATCTTGAAAATATCAGCCCGTGACTCAGCCTTCTTCTGGTACCAGGGTAAAATAGATAACTAGCACCATTCTGTTATTGCTAGGATGCCTTTTAAAGATAACCCCATGCCCCAAAGTCTGAGTTTCTCAAACTACAGTCAAGCAATGAAACAAATCTATGTGCCCAAATAAAAGCTCTGGAACAAAAAGAGGAAAAGAAGAAAAAAGTTCTTTCTGTAGAGAAGCTCTAAATAAAAAGTTGGATATGTACATTGGAATAGGGTAGATATAGAAATCTCTATAGATATCCCTATAGATATAAATCTTTATATATTTAGATCCTGCTATATCCACATATATGGTAGTTGCCTTAAAGATCATTAACTGGTAAAAATGATGACATATATTTACTATTTGTAAAAAATTAAAAATTTATTTATTTTTTTTAAATTAGGAATTTAAAATCTGCTTTTCTGTTTTAACAAACAAGTGTTAGAATGAATGTAATTAGGGAGAAATAAAATTGGAGAGTGAGTGGGTAAAAGAATTTGTTTTTAAAAATGAAGCAGTCCTTCAGGAACTTACAGTTTAAGTTCTTAGTGATAGAGGGAAAGACAAGACAGTGCCGTAAGGTTTCTTCCAATCCTAATCATTCCATCTTTGGAACTCATTCTGAATAAAATAAACATTTTGAATAAACTGATAAAAACCACATGGTGAGAAAATCAGGTTCTAAAGTAAAACATATACTGGACCTGAAAATATAGAATAATAATGACCTCTTATGCTGAATATGATTTCTTTTGAGAAGGCTGATTTCTAGTAAAAAATGACTATATCAGATACAAGAGCATCCAGTAAATGCATTTAGAAATTATTCTCCCTTTTTAAACACAGCAGGAAATGGAAGGAAGAAAATCATTTTAGGAAACCTATTGCAACATGGTAATATCTAAAAAATAAAGAAGTTAAAATCCTTCTACCAGAGCATATAAACTAGATGCCTTGGCACAAATCGCTCAAGTTAAACACAAATCCAAACTGAATAAATTAAAAAAAAAAAAAAAAGAAACAATTAGGCATCTCGATCAATGTTTTCCCCAAGATCAGAAATGGGAAAATAAATGCGTTGGCAGCCAATGAATGAATGGATAAGGAATTATTAACAATTTTAACAATTTTCTTAGAAACAAATTCACTTGGAAAAAATATATAGCTCTGTCTTTAATCTTGGGAAAAATCACAGGTAAAATATTAGGTACATTAACTACAAAGTGCTCATAAATTTTACCTTTTAGGGGGGCATAAGCTGCAGGTGGTCTGGATGTCAAGCTTCCACTTCTGTATAGGTCCATGCATTTACTCCTGGGCATTAAGGAAAAGCAGGATATAGATTGGGATTGGTTTTGGACTCAGACTATCTCCATCTGCATCTTAATTTCATTCTATGAAAATCCAATCACAATCCTCTATTTGAAGAACATACTCAAAATAATTAACAACAGGTATGTCACACTCCCATATGTTCAGAAAAAAAAAGGCCATCTGTAGTTATCCAACATGGCCAAATAGATGCTAGCTGAATATCAGCTTTTTTTCTACTAAAATATAGAAGTAAATCATTACCAAAGCTTATGTCCCTTCCAGAGGGGTTCCAGGTTCATCGATATTTAACTTCCTCCTGAGTATCACCATTTGATTTTTCAAGATGCCAATTAATACCAAACCTGCACAAAACTAACACATGTCTGATCCACAATACCTTCTGCTCTCATCCCTGAGATCCTTATTTAAAGAACAACACTACTATCTGACCTGATTAAAAAATTAAACTATTGTCTAGGCCGAAAGCCAAGGAAATAATGATTTTTTTTTTACCTTGGAAATTTCAAATCTTAATTATATTAAAGTCACATTACAAAATGAGAACCTTATGGAGATACCAGGAGAACGGGTAAATGAGAACGCACGAGTCTCCTTGCATAACTGACCCAGCTTGAGGACCCGCCCAGAGCCTTGCACCATGCACGGAATGCTTTGCCTTGCCATCGCAGGCCATGAGCTATTTCAATACATGGGAAATATTTCTGTCTATATGTCAATACAACAAATGGTATAGATTTCTAATCAGTGTGTTCATTACTAAAAACTAAAACTAAAACACTTGTGCTTCTAAGTCAGAGCTTGTTCTTCCTTACAGGCACAGAAACTGGTCTTGCATAATTTTAGTGGGTTTTTTTAAGTCTTTACTGAAATTCCAGTTAGTTAAGACACAGTGTAACATTAGTTTCAGGTGCACAATATGGTGGTTGAACACTTCCATACATCACCTGGTGCTCACCCCAAGTGCGCTCCTCCATCCCCATGACTTAACTCATGCTTCCACCCACCTCCCTTCTGGTAACAGTCTGTTTCAGAGAATCAGTCCTGACATTCCAAGTGGAATAAGAAGAGAGGAGAAGCTGTAGATGTTTCAGGAGGCGGTTTGCTTAGGCTCCGTAAGGCACCTTAAAGGGTTTTGACCTGCATCCTAAGCATGACAGGTATAGGATAGCTCTGTGGTTTGAGTACTACACTGTAAGATATCCTAAGATTTGACTTGGCACTCTGACTTTTTTCAACATTACTCAGTGTTGGCTAGTTTCTAAGTTGCTTCAGTATCCAAACATGTTACTTTCAAGCTGTTTTCTTCTCTAGATATGATTATTTGCATTTTACACGGTGAAGTTCATCCCATCTTCTTTTGCGGATATTTCTAACTTCCTTATGAATGATTTGATTACATAATCTCCATGGACTTAGAAATACCTTTTAACAATGACTAAAAATTTTGTGAACTCTCCATCTATATGTTCTAATTTTAAAATTATCAAATGGCACAGGGCATGCCATCTTTCTAGTCATTTCCTTTTAGTATATTAGTGCCCATATGCTTACTATTTTTGAGCAAGCTTCTCAACACATTAGATTCACAGAATATCATACTTATCAGTACAGTTTTATCATATATATAGAAATACTTCAGTGAATTTTTTCTTAGGTATATATAATGGGATTTTTACATAATATATCTAAAGTATTTCATATGTTGTTAATATTTCTTTATAGGGTAATGGTTTCAATGAATTTAAACAATATGACCTTGTTTATTTGAAACATAAGACCAAGTAATATTGTTTTTGATTTTTGTTTATTGATGATGCAATAAACAAAGATACTCTCATTTTCTTTTTCTTTTTTTTTAATAAATATTTTATTTATTTATTCATCAGAGACACAGAGAGAGAAAGAGAGAGAGGCAGAGACATAGGCAGAGGGAGAAGCAGGCTCCATGCAGGGAGACTCGATCCCAGGGTCCAGGATCACACCCTGGTCTGAAGGCGGTGCTAAACCGCTGAGCCACTTGGGCTGCCCAGATACTCTCATTTTCAATCAAGATCTTGGTCAATAAGAATTTCCAGCTCAGTTTTTCTAGATATAGAGGTATTTTTAAGACAAGTATCAGATTTTAAAAAGTATCACTCAGTAATTCAGTCTTCTGTTTACTAATGGAGAAACTGTTTTAGTTACCTATTATGTCACTATTACAGAGGTTAAAAAATTAAACCACATTAGAACTGGGTCTTCCAAGAGCTAGCATTCTTTGTTTCACATAAACATATTAGGCAACTAAACAGATAGGATTTTATTTTTGCTTTATTTTGCTAATTTGAAAAAGTGTATTTGTCTTGAAAAATAAAGAATTTTTTTAATTAAAGGAAGTGAAAGTAAATATAATTTCTATAAGAAGTAAAATATTTAGCATTACTTTTTAAATAATAGTGAATGCAATTTTTAAAGCCTCAGCAATTAAAACATGACTAAATTAGGGGCGCCTGGGTGGCTCAGTCAGTTCAGCATCCAACTTTTGATCTCAGCTCAGGTCTTAATCTCAGAGTTGTGAGTTGAAGCCCCATGTAGGGCTCCACATTGGGCTCCATGCTACATAGAGCCCACAAGAAAAAGAGGAGAAGAGAAGGAGAAGGAGAAGGAGAAAAGGAAGGAAGGAAGGAAGGAAGGGAGGAAGGAAGGAAGGAAGGAAGGAAGAAAGAAAGAAAGAAAGAAAGAAAGAAAGAAAGAAAGAAAGAAAGAAAGAAAAAAGAAAGAAAGAAAGAAAGAAAGAAAGAAAGAAAGAAAGAAAAGAAGAAAGAAAGAAAGAAAGAAAGAAAGAAAGAAAGAAGAAAGAAAGAAAGAAGAAAGAAAGAAAGAAAGAAAGAAAGAAAGAAAAGAAAGAAAGAAAGAAAGAAAGAAGAAAGAAAGAAAGAAAGAAAGAAAGAAAGAAAGAAAGAAAAAGAAAGAAAGAAAGAAAGAAAGAAAGAAAGAAGGAAGAAAGAAAGAAGAAAGAAAGAAAGAAAGAAAGAAAGAAAGAAAGAAAGAAAGAAAGAAAGAAACTACATTATATGAACAGGAAATCCACAAAATAATAAATATAACTTGTTAGAATAACATGCTGGTGCACCTACATAGCTCAGTCTGTTAAGTGTCTGACTCTTGGTTTTGGCACAGGTCATGATCTCAGGGTCTTAAAAAATACATGCCACGTACAGATAAAGGAATATGCTCATAATAATCTTGAGTGATAAATAGGATAAAAATAGTGTATCCCTCTGATCTCCATTTTATTGTGTAGAGATTTATGAGTATGTATACACAAATGGTAACAAAAGCAAAAAATTGAACAAAGATAACTCGGTGGGGGAGCATAGATATAGATAGTTTTTCAAGTTTTTTTACAGCAAAATTTGGAAAACATATTACTTTTATAAGAAGGAAATTTCCCCATAAATATGGCCCCTTTATAAACATCTGAGAACTATGTGGTATATGTATAAAATGTAAGGACTCTGAAAGACAAATTAAATTGGTGTTATACCAAGAGATTGAGCTGAGTTTACAGGTTCTGAGATGGAATAATTATTTCCACTAAAATAATTCATCAACAAAGGTTTTATGTACAGTGTAGACTTTTAATTGAACCTTAAAATTTAAGACTGAGGCACACTGTAGTCAAAGCAACAAGGCATAAACATATGTATTTCTGGGTAAATAGCTGTTTTTGTGAGGCTAGAGCAGAGCTTACATGAAGGAAGCCCTTCTAAGAAACCGGAAATTTTCCCAGCAAGTGATGGTAATCTTTCATTGTCCTATAAAATGAAATGAATAAATAAAGGCTGAGACTATCTTCTGTTACCCGGTGGTAAAGTGAGCCCATTCTCCTTAAGTTTCTCAAGTCAACTATCCACTCAGTGATTGGTTAAATGAGTCATTGTCCAACTTCCTCCCCCCAAGATAGGGAAGTCATGTTCCATGGTTATACATAAAAATAAATAAACATGAAAATTGCAAAGATTTCTTGAGATTAATTTTACTTCGCTTTGGGAAAATTCTAAGACTGCAAACACTTTACAACCTTTTCTCTACAGTCCAACACTTTTCTTTTTTTTAGATGTCTCAAGACATCTTTCTTCGAAGGATGTCAGTCTAAGCTATTTTCCATGAAACTACTCAAAGTCGCATAGACACTCCCTAAGAAAGTGTTTTAAAATGTTTTTCTTTTTCTCCAAGATTACAAATAGTTTCTCTTCTTTCAAATTCTGTGTCAGAGGTTTAAAGCCTCTAATTTAGGGAAAGTTGTGTAATAAGCATTTTTTTAAAAATTGAAATTTTCGTATTCTGAACTGCTTTAGAATTACGCTTTGACAAACTTCAAAGGAAATATCTTCCAAAATAAAATGAGTTTCTGAATATTATTTTTCAGAATAAAACACTGAGATCGTTTTTATGGTACTATAAGATAATCCCCATGTTTCTTAGTTAGACCAGTTGATCGACATCCTTGGACTTAAAATAGCAGCACTCGACTGTTGAATTAATATACTGCAGATGTGCATTATTTCATAGTTTGGGGCATATCTGTAACATTCAAGTGATAACCATATAGTTAAATCCTTTGTCTAGTGTATTTTCTAAATTTAGAAACTTACTAAAGAGCTAACTCTAGGTGTCTCCATCAACATTCTAGAACGTGAAGGAAGGACTTTACGATACTGACACAGAAACCAGTGATAAGACTGAAAGGAAAACAGCAAGAAGTTTGGAACCTGGCTGTGGAATCACACTGATGACGTTTAAAGTCCATGTCTGCCACTAACTACTTATGTGACTGTAGGCAAATTATTTGATCTCTCTGTGCGACTATTTTCCTCATCAGTAAAATGAAGGTAGCAATATAATTTAATTTAGAAATTTCGAGAATTTAATATTATGATACCATCTAAGCAGCTAGACACATACCTGACACGGAATAAATGCCCAATAAAAATATACGCTATTATTTTATTTTAAATAGTGGTATACAGAGAAAACAATACCTAATTCCATTGTTTCAAAAGAACACATATCTCAATGCTGAGTAATTTCTTATGAGACCTTACGGATATACTTATAGCTTTTTTTTTTCCCTATTGTTTCCTCTGGAGTTATTCAGAAATGCATTTCCTTTAAGCAAGTTCTAATGGCTGTCACTATGATTTAAAGCTTTCTGCAGAATCTTTCACATAGGGTATGGCTGCCTAAATTACTTTGGACCTAATTTTAGATAAACTGCCATAGCAAGTGTTGAATAAATGCATGAGTAAGCAAAGTAAAGCAAAACAGATATTTAACATTTGTGACTGGTGTTATCTTCCTGCAGTGTTTGAATAGAAGTAGTTTAAGTTGGTTAATTAGGTCCCCTCCCCCGCAATACACACACAAAACTTCACGTTCAGAGACATTACATTACATTCATCATCTTTCTGAAGGGCTTGTCACTGAATTACCTCTGGAAGAAAGAGAGAGGAAGAGAGAGAGAGAGAGAGAGAAATCAGATCAATTCCAGATGTATTTCCCTCCAAGACACCTCTCGTCTTCTAACACAATAACACTGAAGTAGAAGGAAAAACTCCGTATTAAAGTACATTTAGTCCAGCAGGGATTTTTTTTTTTTTTTTTTTTTTTTTTTAGCAGAAAAGCTCCATAATGTAAATGATGTTGTCTTGGTAAAATGAATTTCTATTCTATCATCACGATGTACATTTTGATTATACACATTAGTTACTGAACTGAATGAACATCTTAAAAATAACATGAATTTGATACAGTTAATTTGACAAGGTGAAAAATGGAAAGAATGACAAAATTCTACAACTTGCAGTTGACTTTTAAAGACAGCTGAATATATCATGGCGATGAAAGCATGGACTACGCATGCAGAAACTGAGGCCCCTGCCTCCCTTACAGCTCCTCCCCCCAGCCTACCAACAAGCATGGAACTCTCCTTACAGAGCTGTGGCTAGAAATGTAGTATAAAATAATTTCATCTGAGCAGTATTATCTTCAAAATCATTACTTAAATAACCTTTAATTAATGTATGTGAATGATTTCCTCTTCATCAGCTATGATTTGCTGTAGGCGGCCCTAGCAGGTAACACCAGACATCAGTCTCTAAAACTTCTCCTTAATACTCAGTATTACAAGTGTTTCTACTGAACTGAATGCAAACTTCGAATGCAGAATTGACCACATGGTGAAATCAATAACGTGCACCCAAATGCTAAATGAGATCAAAGAAAAAAGCCATAAGAAAATAGACAAATCAATAAACTGATGAAAGATGGCTAAATGCAAAGTTATTATTATCAATCATAAGCACCAAACTCACTTTTGAAGTGTCAAGAGGAAAGTTGAACGTCTAAAAAAAAAAAAGAAAAAGAAAGAAAATAAGTGCTTTATTAATTAAAAAAGCATAGTTCTCTTGTCTGGAAAATTGAATACTTGCAACTTTATGGTATTCTCATAATTACGAAAAGGCCTTTATTGATAGTTGAATCATTTAAAATTCTTCCTACATCTCTTTAGTTTATATTCAATCACTGCAGGTTTAGTGGACTTCCAACACGGTGAATATTTTCATACAGTTTTGGGAAAATGTTGTTCTGAGCCCTTGGAAAGTCAACTACTATGAAAAAGCGTGTGTCCTGACAACCCACCTGCGTATTAAACCACACCTAACGTGACAAAATCAAAGATATTTTAAATCCGGCCCTCTGGCTAGCAACCACGCATTTTCAGACCATCAGAGCCAACTGTTGCCACACAGTTGAGGTAATTCGAAAGGATGCTCTCTGCCAACACAGTTTGCTAAGACTGTATCGCTACTCTTGTTTGGCCACCCAGTCTTCTCCAGGCCCTGTGACTGGTGGCAGCCTTAGTAGATGAGCTGCGGATTTTCTGCATGAGCACGGACACCAGTGTTTTCCCAAAGCATCCCACAGTTCCAGTTTCTGTCCTGGCACTTGTAGCGGCATCCTTCCTGGCTCTTGCTCCTCTTAGTAACTTTCTATGTGCATGTGGATTCCGCTCTACAAGAATGCCTGTGTCCTTTTCACTCACCAGGCAGCAGCTGCCACAGTCTTAGAACCATTGCGCGCAGGGTGAGGGTCACCGTGGCAGCTGGGGTAAAACATTTTGGTTGTTCAGTTCCTTGCTCCATGAGAACTTGTTAGAAATGCAGGTGTATCCCACCTGGACCCACTGAATTAGGATCTGCCTTTTAACAAGCCCCCCTGGTGATTCAGATACACACATTACATGTTTTCGAAATGGTCAAGCTGACCTAGTTCGTTCAGCTGGGAAAGTAAGATGGTTCCCTCTCTTTATTCCCTCGTGTTGGTGTCATTGGAGGGAGGTGGACGGAGAGAGCACGAGTGAGTCAGTGTAGGCCATTCTCCTTCCACTGCCCAGACCACAGATGAAAAGGGCTACATGAACACAGGCTGTTGAAGCACACTAGCTACCAAGCAGTCCAGCTCTCCAAAACAGGTCTCCAACAGTGGGTCATGGGAGTCTCCCATGACCCATGTTATTATAATACATAAATATATGAGGCCGATATGATACTAAAATCTTCTATAAAATGTGTTGTAAGTAAGCATTCCTAAAAACAAGCTTCATTTTGGGAAAACCTGCCAAACTATATTTCACCATTAACAGTATAGAAATTGTGCTCTCCAGCCAGGTGAACCCAGAAGACCCAGGATAAAGGAGAGAAAGATATATTTTTAGAAATGAAAAAGCCTGGAATAAACACACTTCTTCTTTTTTTTTTTTTTTAGGAAGCAAATATCTACTCCTTCCATTATGTATGTGAGTGTGTGTGATGTTTTTAAGACCATCTCATCTTCAATGCTATGCACTTTCAGCGTGCATGCAATATTTAGGGAGAAACCTACTTCGAAATATAGTTCAGGCTCAGGCTGAAAATTTGAAGTCTGTCCCCATCTGCACCACTGATTCCATATACAAAGCAATAGCAACTTCACAACAAGGGTACAAAGGCACTGTATAAAATGTGTGTAGGGCATGTCTCCCACAATGAAATAAAAAGGCTATATTTCAAAACATGGCAGTCCATTTTAGTAAAGGTGTACACTGCCATCCTTAAAATAAATGCTCTGTGCCAGTGGATACACCTCTCATAGGCATATAGCACGTGTCCACACTACAGGTTTGATAGAATAATATTATTTTTCACTGTTGGTTCACAGTATACACAACTGTGTAATTTTCCTATTTATATAAAAAGGCAATAAATATAAACTATTTTCCAGTAAAATCCAACAAAGGGACTTTAAGTTATGAGTAATAAAAATTAATCCAATGTTTTTCTTTATAGGCATTTGCCTGGATTATTATTAAAATGTTTAAGCTTTATTACTAACAGTTCTATTCATCACTATTTCTTTGGAAACTTCTTAGAACAATCCCTATTTAAAAACTAAAGGATTCTTCTGAACTCTCTGATATGAAAAATAAATAGTGTTTCCATATCCTTGGGATTTGATCTTTTCTCTCTCTCTGAGTAGTACATTTCTATCATAATTCCTAGAGGATAATTGTAAATATTGGAATTACGACTTACTCCCCCCACAACATGCACAGAGACTAAAAATATTCTAGATCAATACTGCTTTTTATAAAATCCATGGGTCCTTTAAAATCTGTTGTTGTTGTTGTTTTTTGAGGGAGGAAAAAGTCCTCATTCTTGATTAAAGTAATATTCTTAAAAATTTCCAGAACTTCTCTAAACATTTGGCTCATAACAATGGGTTCATAAACTATTTGTAAATATCTCAAACTTGATGGATAAGCAGATTACATATGGAGGTTAAAATCGGACATTTTCTAAATAGTTACTCAGCTAAGGAGTTCTACTTTCTTAATCTATATTGTAAATACTGGTAAAATTCTACAAATTCATATAATATATGAGGTTATGAATCTAAAGTTGTTTGTCTAGTGGTACAAATCCGTGTCCTCCAGACGAAAGGCAGAGATCCTGATCCCAGGGTAGCTGCTGATTGATGCTCTCCTACACCATTTTGCTCCCCAGTAATGAAACCTGTCATGATGGGCTAATGGTCAGTATGAGCTCGTCAGTTTCTACTCTTATAGAAAATGAAGGTGCCCCTGGACAGGGTCTGTAATCAATTTTATTCACTTCTAATAGCACGGACACTTGACAAATTATGAAGGAAGCATTCTATTTCTGTTATAAGATCTAGTGGAGTAGGAGCACTGGGGTGGCTCAGTGGATGAGCATCCGCCTTGGGCTCAGGGCATGATCCCGGGGCCCCAGGATCGAGTCCCACATCGGGTCCCCACAGGGAGCCTGCTTCTCCCTCTGCCTGTGTCTCTGCCTCTCTCTCTCTCTCTCTCTCTCTCTCTCTCTGTGTCTCTCATGAATAAATAAATAAAATCTTTTTTAAAAAAAGATCTAGTTCAGTAGAAGCTCAAAGCACCCGAAAAATAACTGAAGTGTAATCTTCCAAGAATAAGGACTAGCTGGAGCTTTTCTGCTTTGTATGAGCTACAGAAAATAATCTGAGGGTCAACATGTTACAATGAAAGCATCACAACGAAAGCTTTCATTGTGGGGAAGGGAAGGCTCCTTGTGGTCCTACGTGCTGATGTCGTAGTGCCAGGTACTAATGCTGTAGGCACCTACACTTAAAGGTGGGGGCAACTGGCCTTTCTACCCTAAATCCTCGCCAAAGAAAAAGACAAGGACAGGACAACAGGCCAATATAAGGAAATGCCTACTCAAGATCTCAAGATTTCAAGGCAATAACATGATGCCATGACATGTTTCCTGCCCTGAAGATCCAGGATGTTTATGAAGTTTGTAGAGAGACAGCACCTACGGAATGCAAATTGAGGTTATGTAGGATTTTATAGATCTTTGGCCATTGATTCAGATTATTACATGCAAATCTTACACATTTGACTTTCAAACACATTTTAGGCATAAAATTAAGTACAGTCTTGAAAATGTACAAGAATTAGGGGAAGCCCTAAATTAACTTTCATAATTTTTTCATGCATATGCTTTCATTTCTAAGTGGTATAGGTAATTTCCCAAATAATTAAAACTGATGAGCATCTGCAGTCCTTCTGAATAGTATTTGGACTGCAGAGCTATCATTTGTTAATCTTTTGTGTTATATTTGCAGTATGCAAAAGTATAATCACCGCACATTTTCGTCCAGCTTTGTTCTCCCCAAGAAGACGTAACACAGCAGTGTAATATAATGATTCCGCAAAGTCGTGCTACTAGGAAAGCACACTGGATGGATCATATCCATGTCCTTCAACAATGATCGAGGCTGACACAAGAAATATCCACATACCAGTCTCAGCACCTGACATTTAACATGTTGATGGATCCAAGGAGCAGCTTCTGGAAAAAATGATGAAACAAAGTCTTGAGAAGCATGAGGTGCTTTGTGTCAAGTACAGTCAAACGCAAAGAGAGATGAGGATGGAATTGAGGGAGGAAAAGCTGCAAAGGAAAGTGAAGGTCCATACTAAGCACTTAATCTAAAGCTCGGAATACAGAAATAATAGTGAGAGAAGAAAGCAAAGTACAGCACGGGGGTAGCCCAACGTTTGAAGGAATTGAGATAAAAGTCTGTAGCACTTTTTCCGTATCCTGTTCCAACTGCTCCGTGTGGACAACTTAGTCAATGGTCTCTCTTTCCCCTGTGCATCAGTAATTCTTTACTTTTTTTTTGTCCTCATGTTCTGTTCCTTTGCCTTCTTTCAGCCCTTAAATTATGTCCCTCCTTTCTCAAACCTAATCTTTCAGTCAGACAGCAATTTCTGTAGGCCTTGCTCAGGCCTCAAGAATAATACTTAGGGATAAAGGGATTGTTGTTCCAGGTCGCTCAGGAGCGGGGTGGGAGCTGGGAAATCATGCCTTACAAATAAAAGCTTTCCACAAATCACTTTATAAACTATTTTAATGATGAAGACAGTGTGCTGAAATCATTCCAAAAAAGAAAGAAATCATTCTAAAAAAAAAAAGGAAGCCAAATGTTTCCATTAAAATGATAAGGAGAAGCTAAAATACAATATAGAATAAATTATAAACCATCGAGGGATAGAAAGTAAAAATAATATACTATTTTTAAAAATATAACAGTTCTTTTTAAATAAAATTTTTAGAGGAAGTTGTGAGTGAATTAAGGAGAAAAGGATACTGATGAAGGGAAGCACTGGACAAATCGACAGGCCGAAAGCCCCCCTAGAAGCCGGTAACCCTGTGCTGTGCTGAGGGGATGATGACCTCTTAATAGACGTCAGAAACTCTATCTTAGCAAAGAAAGAATTTACTTCAAAAAGTGGATCGTGATCCACTTAGTTCTAAAGCCTGTGGGGACACCAAATGTGTCCCCAGAGACGCAGAAGTAAAGATAAAAATAACGGAGCTGCCACCCAGTCCTGAGCAGCTTTAACCATCACTTGAAAAGACCCCAAGTTTCCAGGATCAGGTAGAGAATGAGAAGGGAAAGGGGGCCTCCCTTGACCAGCAGGAAACAGCAAACTTTGGGTCAGTTTGGGGGGAAATCAGACCCTTGTCTTTCCAGTGACACAGATGCAGGTGTAGCTATTAATCCTCAGTGGTTCTGCTCTTTGACCCTGTGATACGTGTAGGGAGTCAGAAGTAAGGGAATGAAATGTTTCCCTTACGGCCAAAGACCCGTTTTCATATGGCTGAGTTTTATGTGATTTGATCGCTCCAAAGGCTGGTTTAGAATTATCATCGTCATGTTCAATATCTGACCTTTGGAGGACTTGCCAGTGGCCTGAAAACACAAACCACACTGTATTACATTCTCCCCTTACCTGCGCTGTCATCTGTCACCGTGGCACTTGTTGGGAAAAGAAAGAAGGGAAAATACAGGGAGCGTTTTTTATGTATGACAAGCACCACTTTTCAAACACCAGTGTTTACCATACACCACGTAGTGTCTAATCAATGCTTCGGGTGGTTGGAGATCAATAAACAATTTTACATTCTTTGTTTTAAGATCCTATTGGCTTGTTTGGTGTGCCAGGCTTATAAATCCCAACTATGCCAAGTTTCTCAGTCTTTCTGAGCCATAGATTAGCGATCTATCGAATAGGGACAATTGCTATCCCTGTAGGTTTTATAAAGATTAAATGAGATTCTCTAAGTACACAAAGTTTGGCACATTGTAAAAGTGTAATGAATTGCAGCTTTGTTTTTACGACCGCTATTGTTGTGGTTGAGATTCTCAATTTTTATCCCAGGGAATCCGCACACCTGCAAGTATGCGTGTGCGTTAATGTATACGTTTAAGACTTTAAAAGAAAGATTTCAAAATACGATATACAAAAGGTATATTTTGATTTAGAGAAAAAGATGTCATAACTGTACAATGAAAAGAAGACTTCCCCCAACATGCTTATCTTGTATACACTCTGTGGGTTCAAACTTTTTATTGCATTTGGATTTCATTAATTTGAATTTTTTACCCTTTCTGTGCAAAACACGAAGGGAAAAAGAAGATATTGAAATTCTTATGTCTCATAATAAAGTAAAAGCTATAAACACTTCGATATATTTCTTGGTTAAAAAAAAAATAGCATTCACACCCATACTTCTTGCCTTGATCAAATACTGCTTTTGTGACCTTGAAAAAAAAATCTTTTAACATTTAAGTCTTAATATTTTGATCTATAAAATCAGGTCAAAGAAGTTATTTCTGATGGTATTGATTGGAAACTCAAATTAGATGATTTATGGAAAAGTACCGTGCGACTTAAGAAAGTTCAATGCAAACACTTGCCCTTCTCTAAAGCTGAAGAGGAGGAAATAGGCTAAAAATTATTACATGATCCCTTAGATCTTTCCACCTCTCGTATGGGGAGGCCATTTTTATGTATAATTTGTGAATTTGTTTAGAAAGTCCATTAAAATGGCACTATTTAAATTTCTGTGTTCCAGCTGAAAGAGTTTGGCCGGGCACTCAATGTAGTAGTAAGACACCTGCTGTCAGAAGGGTCCTGGTGGCCCAGAGTCAAAGCCCATGCCTTCCCCGGGCCTCTGTCCCCCCGCCCCCCGCCCCCTGGGTCCCCCAGCCTCTGCTCCAGTCTCCTGAGCTCATTCCCCAGATACCCAGGCTGCTCCATCATCCGCTCCTTTTCAGCTGCTGCTGTAAGCTGCTCCACTGGGAAGACAGGATGATCCTCAATCAATTCTAGGCAAAACTCAGACCTTCTTTTACCTTATACAAGATAGCACTGTACTATATGGAAATATATTTCTACACTGGACCACTTATTATTTTTTTAAAGATTTTATTTATTTAGTTGTCAGAGGGAGGGAGCACAAGCAGGGAGAGCTGCAGGCAGAGGGAGAAGCAGGCTCACTGTCAGCACCCCCCAACCCCCCCCCCCCCCCCGGGATCATGACTTGAGCTGAAGGTTGATGCTTAACGACTGAGCTACCCAGGCGCCCCGACATCAGACAATTTCAACAAAGATATGTTGTTCCTACTTATTCTCCAAAATTTTATTTTACTACTGATAGTTTTATATTAAATCGAAACTCATACGGTTACAAAGAAGAGTGACCTCTGTGTTTGGACCACTTCAAACCGTCCCACATCCACTCAAATCACTTGAATTCTTCAGAGTCGTTCAGATTTTTCCCCCTTTTCTGTGTAGAAATAGTCTCAGCATTGATTTTTTTTCAATTAAAATGGAATGATTTTCCTTGTTCTTACCTGTACCGAACTGTGACATAACCGAGTTGTATGCAGTTCTAAAATAAACAAGAACTCTTTCATATCCTACATCTCTGAACACATAAAAATATCTTTTCCTGTGTGAATACTTTTAGTAACTCATAATGAATGCAAAGGGAAACTTCTGCAAACTCTATTTGGATAACTTCGGCAAGTTTAACTTCTGTGCCCAAGAAATAGGTGCAAATCCCCAAGGAATAGTAATTCCCATGAACCAAATCATTTCACCTAAAAATTGGCAGCTGTTGACACTGTAATACCTTGCAAGAGTGTTTGTAGCTGTGCATGATGATCATTATTAATATAAATTATTGCAATATAATAATGAGTTGCCTAGGTGAAAAAGGAAAGATCTAGAATAATTACAAACACATAGCATGGGAGTCTGAATTGCTAGATTTGAAACGGAGTGTCATTCTGCCTAATAAAAATCACTTTTGAGAGAGGTACCAGATTATAGAACAACTAATTATTATCGGACCATATCCAAGTAAGAATAAGTATTTCAAAAACACCCAGCGGCATATACAGTCATCAGCCAAAAATTGATTATTCACAGGTGGAGTGCCCACACTGCAGTCTCCAGACGCAGCAGATTTCCTTGCTCAGCTGCTTCATTTCACCTCAGGCAAACTCTGCTCTCCAGCCCAGCATTTCTACTGCTCAGTCAGGCTGCCCTCCCCTTTGAAAATTATACAAGGTCTTGGACAGCCCAATCCTTGTGCCTCAGCTTTAAGAGGTCCAGTCGGCACCCCCCGGCCTTCCACTGCCTTTTCATTCTCAGGTGGCTCTCCCAGGTCCACAGGTAAGTGCATACCTCCAAAACATTTCTACTTTGCCTTCCATTAGGAGGCACAACCATTTCCCTAGAGTATTACACACAATTATAAATCTCTTTCCAAGCCCCTCTCATCCCTACTTCCCTGCACAATATCCACTGCAGGGAATTGGGAGGGTGTAAACTGACCCGGAGACAATTTTAGTTGTAGTAAGCAGTTCTTAGAGGCTGCCTGGAAAGGGCTGGGAGCTCAAAAATAGCAAAATAGAAAACCAGAAAGCCTTTATATCACTACGATTGGGACCCCCAGAACATTGGAGAGACACATGTGCTCTTGAGTTTAATATTTACATAATGACCACATTTTCAAGAATAATTATAATCGGGCACTTATATTAATTTTCCAACTACTGTATTAAGACCTTATAAAACTAAGGACTATATATATATCCATGTTAACCCTGTATTCCCAGTGGTTAACAAGATGCCTAATACAGAATAGAGCTCAATGAATAACCATTACTTGAAAAAAGAGTGTTATGTAGAGAAATTATTTAGGGTGTCATTTGTTGATAGTTTATGAGAAATCCTAATTTGACCCAGTGAAAGAAAACGTCAACTGGTTGGTAGTAGTTAATAAAATACTTAAAGTGGTAAACATCCCCCCAAAATAACTCCTCTGAATCACTTCCTGTAACTTATGGAGTTGATTGAAATGCAATTTGATTCCCCAATTGGGATGAAAGATTTAAAAATATCTTGCAAACATTACAGTGAATTTCTTTTTCTTATAAGTTTAAGTTCTCTTTCATGTCGTCACTGGTGGGGGCTCTATTCTTTCTCTTTTAATTCTTTCTACCTTTTATCTTTGCCCCATTTTATTCATTCGGTATCTACTAAGAGTCAACTCCATGCCAGGTACTGAGCAAAAACAAAATACTCCTGATAGTCAATTCTTAATGTCATAAAAACATCGTAATACAGGGAACATGATCTATTCTGGGACCTCAGAAAGGCTGCCCCGAATAAGTGACATTTAAATTGAGATCTGAGAGATCTAAGAGATACTGCTCTAGATCAGATTCATCAGAGCGCAGATATTAAGATGAGTATCCTTGTGCAGGTGATGGATTAAGGGAGCACTCTCCAGAGTGGGGAAAGCAGGAGAGGAAAGGAAAACAACTCAAACCAATGTGTGATGTGGGGCAAAGCCACAAGTACGAGAAGACTGAAGACAGACCTTCAGGGAAAATATCAGATGCGGGCTCCTAGATGCAAAAGCACAAAGAAAGCAGTTGGGGAAGCACCCAGAATTCATAAAAAGAGCTCCTAGGAGATCTGGACAGACCAATGACATTATCTGCCACTGATGCCTGGAAGTAAGCTTTATGGAGGTAGTAGAGAACATTGCAGGCAGAAGGAATATTATTACTAAAGTCCTCTAACAGAAGCATTCAAGGAACTGGATGAAGTCGAATGAAGAGAGCACAGGGCGACAAGACCAAGCAGCACAAAATGAGGCCACAGGCATGAAATGAGCTAGACCATTCTAGGCTATGAAGGCAATGTAAGCTAGACTAACCCTAGCTGCTCAAATGCGCAAATCCCCAAACGTCAGTGACTTGGCATAAGCTTATTCTTCATTTACCTGAAGTCCAGTAGAGCTGTTTGCAATCAGTGAATGTGTTTTGTTTTGTTTGCATTGGATGATTCATGACCCAGCTGCTTCTGTTTCATGATTTTGCCCTCCCTGTCATCTGGTAAGTTGTCTATATCTACAGAGACAATTGAGAAGCTCCAGTGACTACATAAAACCCTGACCCACAAAGGACAATTATTCCTTCCATTTATATTCCATTAGTGAGAACTCATTGAAAGAAAAAAGAAAAGAAAAGATAGGGAAAAAATGGGAAATGCAATCCCTCCTAGGTAATTGCCTTGACAAATCCACACTCTGGAAAGAGAAACATGAAATTTGTTGGACAGGTTAACATTCTTCCCACCTCAACTCTGTTATGAGTTTAAGTGTTTATCATAAAACAATGGAAACATTCTTAAGCAAAAAATATAACCAACAGTAGGGAGTGGGTAAATCACTTAAACTGACATATACAGTATAAATTGGCTATAGAAAATAATGTATTTAAAAAAATAAATTGAGTCAAGGGTTAACAGCAAAACGATGGTCAAGTAGAAATAAAAGATCATTAGATTCAAGAGTTTTAGTGTTGAGCGCCGGGTGGTATTTGTAAGTGATGAATCACTAAATTCTACTCCTGGAATTAATATTGCATTATATGTTAACTAAGTGGAATTTACATAAAAACTTGAAACATAAAATTTTCAAGTTAAAAATAAGTTTTTAAGAGTTTTTAGAAGATAAGTGGGCTTTAGTAGAATAAATGAGACATGAAGAAGACAAATTATTACAAATGAATTCTAGGCTTTAGCCTATATTACTGTATGAAGAGCATTTTCATTCACTGTCATAAAAAAATATGGAAAAAGGACCATACTCTTTAGGGGCTGTATATGGGTATTGTAAATTTGTCTATGTGATTCTTGAGATTGAGATATCTTTGGTACCCATATTGAAAAATCACTTTTGTACTTTTGCTTGGCAGACTCTTTATATTTGAAAATATTAATTAAAATGTCTCTGTTAGGATATTATAATATCAATAAATGGCACTCATCTCCTCAATTCTCAAATTCAGAAGCAACTCATAGAATGGGAAGTCAGACAAATGGAAATCAAATTTCCTTTCCTTACTGTTAAAGGTAACTGGAAATGTGACTTGACCCTGAAAACAAATTTTGTTTGCTACTTCTACATCCCAGAACTGAACTTACCCATTAGACATAGACAGACTGCACAATTGTAGGCTTCTCCATACGGTCTTATCCTACAAAATGTCAAGGCATGCAAGAGCAAGGAATGCCTTCCTTCTGTACGTGAACTGTACTGCTGAGTTTTTTCTGCCAAACTAAGATAAGTCAGTCCTATTTCCATGGAGAGTATGAATAAGAAGAGAAGTTCAGTAAAAAGCCAGCGGGAGGCCAGAGCAGCACTGTTGCAACTCTACTCATTTGGAAATATGAGGTGTTTTTTTCTCCCTCAATAGTCATTTATATTATTACTAAGCCCTGTTTTATTTTCCTCTTATCACTTATTACCACTTAAAATTATTTTATGGTTTTTACCTGTTTATATCTTTTTACCCCACCAGATTATAAACTCAAAGTGAGCAGCATTTTTTAAGAATTTTGGCTACATCTAGTCCTCAGATTCTAAAATAGTACCTGGAAAAAAGCAAATGCTCAATAAATACTTTCCACATAAAATAATATAGATCTAGAGCTCAGTGGGAAAGAGTATAGAGTGAAAAGATGAGGTCTAAGGCAGGCTGTGATAATAATGGTCCCCGATTAACCACGCCTTCCAGGATTCATGGTCTTTGGCATTTTGATGGCACCACTCCTCCTATTAAGAGGTGGAGTAGATGTCCACATCTCTTTGGAATGGCTGGCCTCCTTATTATTTGTTTTGATCAACGAAATTTGACTTTACACTATGTGAAGAAGTATGAGCAAAACTACTTAGTGATGAGAGACCATGTGGAGAAAGTGATCTCAGAAACCCACCTTTCCCTGACAAGGTTCTGGACATAAGAATGAGGTCATCTATAGGTAAGCCTATAGACCCAGGCTTACCAGATGAATAAAGACACGTGAGTGAGCCCAGATGAGACCAGGAGAACTATCCAGCCAACCCACAGAAACATGAGAAATAATAAATGATCATTATTTCAAGACATTAAATTTTGGGATGGTTTGCTTTATGCATAATTGAAACAGGGGCTTAGGACCAAGTTTGAGATTTTCCAATACCCAATAGCTAGATAACGTTATGGTGTTAAGCCCCATGAAAAATCCTGAATTAGGAAATGAAATATGAGTGTTCATCATAATCTACCATAATCCTTTAAACTAAAATCTCTCATGCCAGGAAGTATCTGCATTTGGGCTGCTCATTGTTATGCAATCCTATTGCGGATTCTAATGTTCTTTTTTTAAAAAAAAAGAAAATTTTAACAACAATCCTAAGCTTTGTTGATTGAATCACCACTACTCTCTTATTTACTACTACTCTTATTGTTTCCTTGATTGGCTTAAGTTGGGTATATATGGCTATAGTAAATGAGCAACATGTAGTAAACTCTGAGTAGACACAAGGTTGAATGTTGCAGTTAAACAAAACTTACAGCCAATTTAACCTGACATTTGCTGATTTGTATGATCATTATCACACTGTTGGATAATTAGGCATAAATGGTAGGGAGTTTCCCAAAAGAACTACAATTAGTATTACCTTTATAAAATAAAATATTTCCATAATCAGCTCTGGGTCAGGAGGCTTTATGGAAAATAAGTAAGAATAAATAAGAATACATAAATAAGAAGTCTTCTTTAAGATACTGAATCCTTACTATTGTATCTAGATTTCTAAAATCAGTTTGGCTGAGTGTGAATGAGGAAAATAGGAGGTTTGAAGAGCAATATATAAGGAAAGATAAGAAATTTCCTGTGGGGACCCCATGGAATGCTCCTGGATCCAGAGGACAGATGCACTCAGAGCACAGGTCTCTTCCTCTCGAAGTTTTAGACATGATGTTAGCCTTCCTTTTTGTTTTGTCTGACAGATATAAACACACAGTGATACCAGAAGGCATACAGAGCAGACATTGAGAGCCTACAGATGCCAAATTTGCTGGGTTTGATCCATTACCCAGTGACTTGAATTGAGCACTTACAAGCCAGCTCCCTTAAACAAAACTTGGTTTCAGAGCCAGAGAAATAGGATACAATTTCCACAGCCAAAAGGTTGGTACGGGATAATGAAAACAAGTCTGTTAGTAGATTAAGGCTTGCCAGAGCAAGTTAGGAACAAATGAGGAAGGCAATGTATGACTTCCTATCTCGTCAAAAATCTCACGGGTATGTGGTGCATGTGTGCTGAAATGGTTAAAGGTATAAGATCAAAAGCCACATGATATTAGAAATACAGAAAATGGAATGAGATGAGAGAGTATTATGGTAATAACAAATGATAGGCCTTGGAAAGTATTAAATGTGAAGGGAAAGAGAGTGAAAAACTCTGCCAGAGTTACAAAATGCCAAATATATGACAAAAATAATAGTGGTTTATTAATAGAAGAAGAGAACACGAGAAGAAGAAGAAAGCGATTTGAGGGTAGATGATAAAGAAATTCAGTTTATCAAGTCGTATGGGAAATGACATCAAAGCATGCAGGACAAATTTCCATAAATTTTGTGAGTAAACAACGAGTTGGAGTTAAAGAAGAGGTTCACAAGTAGAGTTGCAAATTTAAGGATTTTTTGCAGTAGAAGTGATAGTTGGAAGTTATGGAAGTAGACGAAAAGAGAAGAGAGCTAAGGATGAAAATAGACACACACAAAAAAAAGCAGTAGTGAGGTGTGGTTGGAAAATCAGAAGAATCACAAAAACGTATTGTTACAGACCTCAAAGGGTAAGGGTATTCGGTGTTAACTGCTAGCAACCTAACTTCGAGATGTAAATGTCTTAGATTTTTCTTCCTAAATACCGGAATCTCAATCACCGTTGCACTTAATTGGTTAATACAATTTATTACGCAGATCAAATGGCTTATTTGTTTCCTCTGTAATTATTGTGTTAAATAAGAGTGGGAAACATCTCTGTATTTGACTAGCAAAGTGCTGATTTGCTTTTCCTTCAGTCAATATTAATTTTTTGTTCCTCTTTGTATTTTCTATCACCCAATTACATCTGTAGTAATCTGTAAAATATGGCTCAATGGGGAACAGTAATTGTACTATTATTTGATTCCCTTTCCTTTATGATTCTCTGGTGAGTCTTGTTGGAAAGAACCTAGCAACACTGTGCATATTACTAACACATTGCTTGTCTTGTGTCTTCCCTTGGTGTCTCTGAAATCATAGCCCAAATGTTAATAGAAATTTCTGTATTTTAATAGGATGCTCTTGTCTACAAACTCAGTATCAACTCAATTATATATTCCAAAGCTATGTACAGTTTTAAACTTAATGCAAATCGGGAAATTTAATTTAAAGCCTGCAAGTTACTTAACAGTAACAAGAATTCCGTAAATAGAAGATGACTTTTTCATCTAATAGATATGAATTACCCATCATTTTAAATTTATGCTAATTCTAATAACAGTATTATACCATGAAAATGAACTTGGAACTGATGAACATTATCATTGGAGGCATCAAGAAAATTGGTTGTTAACTTCTTACACAGTTGAAATGGCTTTTATTATTGCCAATAGTCTGTTCTGCACCCCATCACCGAAATCCTCCATATTCCAGCAATGAACCATTTTAATGATTTTATTTAAAAATTCAATCAATGATAAAGAAAGAATATTCCTAAATTTAGTTAATCAATCTCCATCCTAGAAATATTCAGTAGAAAATGAAACTGAAGAAATCGCCGAGGCACTTTCTTTTTTATTATATGAATCTCTTTTCTAATTAGCAAAGAAATATACATATAGATGAGAGACTGAGAAAAAGAGAATATTTCTAATGTCGAGATTTTTATGGTAAATGTGAGAAATGTGTGGGGAAAAATCACTGCCTTTTACAAGGATCAAGATATTCATGTCTCGGGTACCTTTGGTTTGATTTGAAATTGAGTAAGGATATTTATTTTTGTGCTATTTACTAGACCAAACTATTTGGTAAAAATGAGAGGAGGAAAAAAGAGGCACAATAACTAAAAATGGGGGAAAAAAAACAACTGTTAAAACACCTAGCTATTTATAGTAAAAGATTGGAGTGTGATTCCTACTTCTGAAATCTATCTGGAAAGCATATGTTTCCCTTCTTGGTATCTCAAAATTCTCTCTCTCTCTCTCTCTCTCGGTTCAGTAGGGCTGGATGAAAGAAATGCATCCTTGTCACCCCCAAATAAGAAACAGCAAGGAAAATTATCACTTACACTAAATATTTTTAGAATGATAATTTCTTAGCCAAATTTTGATATATTAGGTAGTAGAGAGCTTCTTTGCTCAAATATTGACTCATTACAGTGTAGAGCTTTTTTTTAAAATGCTAAAAACGTGGAGTTGGTGTCAAAGAATAAAAAAATCCTTCTTACTAAATATGGTACAGAAAATTAACAAAATTAACGTCTCCTTAAAATTATTAAGGAGAACTTCTATTTTGGTGACAAAGTTGGAGACAAGTAGAAGAAATCCGTAAATTTGCAAAAATAGGCTTAAATGAAAGAATATGCAGATAAAAATGATCTTATGTGGAGAGCTTCCGAGGTAGCATAATTTGCTTCCCATCCTGTGAAACCCCAGTATAACGAGGCAGGGGAACAGGAAGGGGCCAAGCAGCCCTGAGGAGGAGATCATGAGTGGGGTCTACCGTGGACTGGGAAATCCACATGTACTCTGTTTAAGAAGATGCCATAGAAAAACAGAGAGCACCCACCAATGCCAGAGGTTTTCTCCTACAACACTGGGTGATGCTACACTGGGTAGGTTTTCTGTTCAGAACCTAATACTTAGGAGAAAACCTCTAATCCAGAAAGATCAAGATGGCCTGTTCGGTTCTCTGATCTGCTGTGGACACCAAGTTAGGAGGTGACCTACGCTCTGTGAAAGGAAACTGTGTACTTACAAACTGTTTATCAAATTCTCGGTGGTTTGTGTGTCTAAGTCACCATTTGTAAGTTCTCCTAAAAAAAAAAAATCCAAAATGATGAACGCTATGTAATACCAACATGGCTTCCAGGGAACTCTACAAACCACATGTTTTTTAGTATGATTGTGGATGGTTAACAAAATCATAAAACCTTAGATTCATAAAAGTCCTTAGAATTGACTTCTTTCATGTTACAGTGTCAAGGAGCAATAATTCTTATCCCCTTTGAGGCTCCTTCTAGCTGGGCTAAGATTCAGATTGACATGCAACAAATCAACAGGGGAAAATAAAATGTAATGGGGGCACATACAGGAAATCCACGTGGATGTGAAAATCCCTAAGACATTGAGGCAAAATGAGGTGTCTATGTCATCCTGAAACAAGGTGAAGGGGCTGGGGACTCAGAACTTCGGAGGAAAGAGCAGATAATTTGGTAATTCCATGTTTGTCCTACCAGCCAAATGAGTCACTCAGATAAAACTTGTCTCTGCTAATAACCCTTTTTTTTCTGGAGAAGACTCCCAATTTAGATTCTTCGATATAGTTCAGAGAGGGGCAAAAGTTTCTCTAGAGCCCACAGGTCTCAGTTGCCTTCACCTCAGAAAATCATGACAAAGGTGGCTCATCTTGGCTGCCTGACTTCAGCCAAATGAGAGAAAGCCAAAAATGGATTAAATCAAATTAAATGAAGCCAAATGAAAGGGAGGCATTCCCTGGCTCTGCTATACCTGAAGGCTTTATCTTTTTTTTTTCTTTAGATTTTATTTGTTTATTCATGAGAGACACACAGAGAGAGGCAGAGACACAGGCAGAGGGAGAAGCAGGCTTCCTGCAAGGAGCCCAATGTGGACTGGATCCCAGAACCCCAAGGTCATGACCTCGGCCAAAGGCAGAGGTTCAACCTCTGAGCCCCTCAGGAGCTCCACCTGAAGACCTTAAAATAACCAAAGTTCCAGTCTCCTGTTATACCTTCAGCATGGGTTTAAAATAATGACCCAGCTGCTGGAAGACTAATATGTTAATGAAACCCACACAAACTAATGAATAAGCCTTCGAAGGCAACCCATGCCATTTGAGATAAGTAGTTTACTAAAATCAGCTCTTTGACAAATATGTAGGGGCAGATGGAGGCTTTACTTTTGTTAATAGCATACGCCTCTTTTTAGGTTACAGTCAAGATAGTTTTGTTATCCACCATAAAATTCCATACAAATGCCTGTAAATAACAGATGGTTTTTTAAACGAACATATTTCCCACTGTATCATCAGCATAAAGTTAGATACAGATTGCTTATTTTTGCTCTGATGCAGCTTCAGTGAACTCATCATTAGCACATCTTTGTTAAAATCAGTTTTAATAATAACTCAACTGCATCTTCAGAGTGTAATGTCAGAGGTAAAAATGTTGCGGCTAAAAAAAACCATTAATAAGCCAATTATTTGTCTTCATTTTGTCAAATTTTAAATATAAATTCTGTTTTGACTAATGCAGCAATTAAATCTGTTCAAACTGTAATCTAGATACAAAGGTACATTAGCATAAATGTGCTTCTAAAAGGTATTATCTGAATGTTAAAGAGTGAAATGTAACTCAGAAGTCCCTGCAGACGGTCCCGTCCTGCTGCCTGGGAGGTATCTAGCTCCTCAGCTATTGGAGAATTCAACTGTCTACTCTCAAGCTGAAACTGTAGCCCTCAAACCATAAAATCCACTTCTTTATATCATGTTTGCCCTGTGACAGTGACCACTAACCACGGATCTTTTCTTTTTAAAAATGTTTATTTATTTTAGAGGGAGAACGAGAGAGAGAGAGAGAGAGAGAGAGAGCACGGGGGGTGGGGGAGGGCAGAGGGAGAGAGGGTCTCAAGCACAAGTCCCTACTGAGTGCAGAGCCCCATGCAGGGCTCAGTCTCAACTCTGAGATTAGGATCTGAGCCAAACCAAGAATTCCAGGCTCAATCAACTGTGCCGTCCAGGTGTCCCCTCCTTTTATTTATTTATTTATTTATTATTTATTTATTTATTTATTTATTTATTTATTTATTTATTTAAATAAAAAGGCATCAGGCAAGAATCTAACTTCATTCTTTTGCATGTTGAAATCTAGTTTTCCAAACACCATTTATTGAAAAGACTGTCATTGCCCATTGACAATCCCATTGATAAGAATTTTGGAATCCTTGTCAAAAATATTTTGACTCGGGGATCCCTGGGTGGCGCAGCGGTTTGGCGCCTGCCTTTGGCCCAGGGCGCGATCCTGGAGACCCGGGATCGAATCCCACGTCAGGCTCCCGGTGCATGGAGCCCGCTTCTCCCTCTGCCTGTGTCTCTGCCTCTCTCTTTCTCTCTCTCTCTCTCTCTTCTCTCTCTCTCTCTGTGACTATCATAAATAAAAACTTTTTTAAAAAAAAAAAAGCTATCCTATAAAAAAAAATATTTTGACTCTATATGGGTCTCTTTCTGGGCTCTCTATTCTATCCCACTCGTCTCTAGGTCTGCCTATATCCCAGTACCACAAAATTTTGATTTCTATAGCTTTGTAGTGTCTTGAAATCAGGAAGTGTGAGCTGTCCAACTTTTTTTTTTTAAGATTTTTAGGGCCATGTAGGGCTAAGCTGCATCAGAGCAAAAATAAGCAATCTGTATCTAACTTTATGCTGATGATACAATGGGAAATACATCCATATGAATTTTAAGATGATTTTTTAAAAATTTTTGCAAAACAACATCCTGGGGTTAAAGACAGGGATTGCAATAAATCTGTAGGTAGCCTTGGGTAGTTTTCACATCTAAATAGTAAGTCTTTTAGTCCATGAACAGGGACTATCTTTTCATTAATTTATGTTTTTAATGCTTTAAGCAATGTTTTCTAATTTTCATTGTACAAGTACTCCACCCACTTGGTTAAGATAATTTCCAAGTATCTTATCCCTTTTCATACTCTGTAAGTGTATTTGTTTCCTTAATTTCTTTTTTCAGTTTGATCCTTACTAATATATAGAAATGCAACTGATTTTTGTGTGTTGGCTGTGTATCCTATTTTTCTGAATTTATTAGTTCTAAGTGTGTGTGTGTGTGTGTGTGTAATCTTTAGGCTTTTCTTCATATAAGATGATATAATCTGCAGACAAAGATGATTTTTGTTTTGAATATTATGTTTTCAATTTAGATATCCTTTATGTCTTTTTTCTTGCCTAATCTCTCTGGCTAGCACTTCCAGCATTGTGTTAAATACAGTGGTGCAAGAGGGCATCCTTGACATGTTCCTGATCTAAAGGAAAAACTTTCAATCTCTCACCACTGAGTATGATGTTCACTGTGAATTTTCATATACGGATTTTATTATGTTGAGGTAGTTTCCCTCTATTTCAGTTTATTGTGTCTTGATCGTGAAAGGACACTGAATTTTGTCAAATGGTTTCTGTGCCTAATTGAGATGACCATGAGTTTTGTCCCCCCTTCGTTTTGTAGATGTGGTGTATCACATTGATTGGTTTTGCACATGTTGAACCATCTTCACATTTCAGAAAATAATTCCTTTTGATCATGGTGCACGATTCTTTTAATAGTCTGAATTTTGTTTACTGATGTTTTTAAAGGTATTTTTTACATTAGTGCTCATAGGATACTGGTTTATAGTTTTTGTTTTTTGTTTTTAGTTTTTTAAAAATTTTTTCTTGTAGTGTCTTCATTTAGCTTTGGTATCAGATAATGCTGGCATCATAGGTTCAGTTAAAAAATATTCTCAATTCTTTGTTTTTTGTTTTTGTTTTTGTTTTTGTTTTGCTTGGAAACATTGGTGAAAAACTGGTGATAGCTTTTTAAATATTTGGTGGAATTTACGGGTGAAGCCATCAGGCTCTGCGCTTTTTGTTGTTGTTGAAAGATTGTTGATTATCAATTAAATCTCTTTACTGGGGATGTTTATTCAGATTTTCCATTTCTTTGTAATTTATTCTTGATAGATTTAGTGTTTCTAGGAATGTTTCCATTTCATCTAGTTTATTCAATTTGCCAGTGTATGATTTTTCATATAGTCTCTTAACTCCTATTTATTTTTGTAGAATCAATATTAATGTCTCCCACTTTCATATCTGATTTTAGTAATTTCAGTTTTTTTTTTCTTAGTGAATCTAGCCAAAATTTTCTCAATTTTGTTGATCTGTTTGACAATCTTAACTTTGATTTCACTGATTTTTTTCTATGATTTTTCTATTCTCCTTATTAATTTAATCTTACCCTAATCATTATCATGTTCCTCCTTCTCCTGGCTTTTATGCTTAATTTTTCTAGTTCCTTAAGTTCTAAAGAATGCTCGTTGATTTGAGATCTTTCTTCTTTTTAATGAGCTTATAGCTATAAACCTCTCAGAATTGTTTTTGCTGTGTCCTATAAATTTCGGTATGTTATATTTTCATTTTCATTCATTTCTAAGCATTTTCTGTTTTGATTGTGATTTGTTTTTTCCATTGGTTGTGTAAGAGTTTATTGTTTAATTTCTGCAAATATGTGAATTTTTCAGTTGTTTAATTTCTGCAAATATGTGAATTTTTCAGTTGTTTTTCTATTTTATTTTATCTCTAACTTTATTTCATTATGATTGGAGATACAGTTTGTATGATATCTCTTTTTAAACCCATAGCAATTTAATTTGTATCTAGCTTTGGTATCAGATAATGCTGGCATCATATATATGGCCTATCCTGGAAAATATCCCATGTGCATTTTCAAAGAATGTGCATTCTCTTGTTATTGGGTATAATATTGTGCATGTTTCTTAAAAACTGGTTGATTTATGGTGCTTTTCAAGTTGCTTTATATATTTTGATGGTCTATTATTAGGTACATTGATGCTTATAGTTGTTATATGTTCTTATGAATTTTTTATTAATATATAATGTCTTTCTTTGTGTTCTTATAAGCTTTTTATTTAATGTCTATTTTGTCTGATAGCAGTATAGCTACTCCTCCTCTCTTTTGTTTAATTATTTCCATGGTCTGTCTTTTTCTATCTTTTCACTTTCAACCTGTTTATAGCTTTGACATAAAATGAGTCTCTTATAAACAGTATATGGTTATGTCCTGTTTTTATAATCCATTCTGCCAATCTTTATCATTTTATTGGAGAGTTTAATACATTTTAATACATTTACTTTTTTAAAAAAAGATTTTATTTATTTATTCATGAGAGACACAGAGAGAGAGGCAGAGACACAGGCAGACGGAGAAGCAGGCTCCATGCAGGGAGCCTGACGTGAGACTCAGTCCCAGGACCAGGATCCCACCTTGAGGCAAAGGCAGATGCTCAATCACTGAGCCACCCAGGCATCCCAATATATTTACTTTCAAAGTAACTACTGATTTAAAAAAGTAAGTAACTACTGATAAAAAGGGACTCATTTCTGTCATTTTTCTATTTGTCTTATACATTCCTTATAACGTTTTTGTTCTTCATTTTCTACCACCTTTTTTTATTGATATATTTCATTGAAATATTTCAATTCTCTTTTCTTCATATTCAATAGCTATTTTTTAGGTTACTACAGAGATTATATTTAACATGCTGAGGTTATAAAACTCTAATTTGAATTTATATAAGCAACATACAAAACAAACAACATACAAAAACTCTACTCCTTGGGGTGCCTGGGTATGAAGTCAGTTAAGTTCCTGACTCTTGATTTTGGCTCAGGTCGTGATTTTAGGTTGTGAGATTGAGCCCCATGTCAGTCTTCATGCTCAGCCTCAAGTCCAGTTAGGACCCTCCCTCTCCTGCCCCCTTTCCCCTCTCCTCTACATGCTCTCTCTCTTTGTGTCTAAAATAAATAAATCTCAAAAACAAACAAACAAACAGAAAAAAAAAACCCTGCTCTTTTACAATTCTGTCCCAATCCCTTTCATTATTTTAGATGTCACAAAACTATATCTTTATACATTGGGTGAAAATGTACTAATTTTAATGTATTAGTTTCTTAAGTTGTGTAGATAACAAAATGTGAAGTTACAAATTAATGTTTTAATAATATTAGTTTTTAGACAAATACTTGCATGTTCTCTTTTAATATACTAGTTTCTTAATGGAAAAAAAAAGTAGAGTAACAGGCTATTGTTACAATTATAGTAAATGTATAATTGCCCATATGTGTACTTTACTGACATCTTTATTTCCTCATACAGCTTTGAGTTACTGTCTAGTTACCTCTTAATCAGCAGGACTCCTTTAACATTTATTGCAGGGCATGTGTACAGGTGACAAACTTCATTATCTTTTGTTTATCCAAGGATGTCTTAATTTCCCCCTCACTTTTGAAGAGCTTATTTGCCAGATATGGAATTCTTGGTTTATGCTATTATTTTTCTTTTGCCACTTTTGACTATATCAACCCACTGCCTTATCACCTCCAAAGTTTTTGGTGAGAAATCTGCTAGAAATCTTATTGAGAATCTCTTGTACGTGAGGAAGTCACTTCTCCTTTGCTGCTTTTAAGATTCTTTGTCTTTCAATACTATATAATGGGTCTTGGTTTGAGTCTCTTTGAGTTCAACCTACTTGATTGTATAGTACTACTTGTATATGATTCATGAATAATACAGACGCAAACATACACACACATAAGAGTCTCGAAGGATTAGGGTAGTTAGGTGACATGTAAATAAAAGAAGCTAAGAAGTAAAACAGATACTTGAACCCAAAATGTTTAACTTATTTCTTCCATGCTAGAACGGTAAAATCTTGAAATCCATGATCATATCCTGTTTCCTCTTTTATTCTACATGACTTTATTCATTCAATGTGTCAGCAAATTTATATATTCAAGACTAAGCATCATCACCTCCTCTGTCAAATCCCAGTCTTTCATTGTGTATCTGGCACACAACTCTATTATCATTTACCATGTCATGCTGAATGTTTTTGTTTTTTTTTTTTTTTTGCATCTCTTACTCCTCACACTGTTTTAAGGTTGTAAACAGAATTGATATTCAAAATACTTAGAAGCCAATTCAATAATATAAATTATAATAAAAACAATACAATTAAAACAATTTTTTGAAAGCAGCAAGTATACCCTGCTTAGTAAGTTTCTGGCCTCAGCACAATCCTTGAAACATGACAAGTTCTCAACAAGATGTGAGGAAGAGAGGATGGGATTATGGCTGGGATGGGAAACATTTGCTTGGTAGTAAATTAAGTTACAAAGCTTGAAATTAGAAATAAGAGTATAGTGTTTAAGGACAGTGATGCCAGTCTGGATGGAATAAACAGTTTAGGAAAACAACATATGGTCTCATGTAATATTTAATTCAACTAGCAGAATTGAGTAATATAGAAAGCTCTAGTGAGTGTCAAAAATTGTAATTTATGATTTCAATCAGTTTAAATCACTATATTTAAAGTACTGCCAGAAGGAAGAACAGTATGCATCATGTGAAATCCAGACATTAGTCTCTATGGGTAAAATTATGAGTAAATTGATTTCAACAAATCCTAGGTCAGTACATTCTAACAGTTGTCACAAAATGGACTACCCTGTCATTTCATTCCTTGCTCATCTTTGGAAGTATTCAAGAAAATTTCAGGCGACTCCTTACCTGAGCAGTTCTATGAAGAGCTGGGGACTGCACCAGATATATCTTTAATGGCTCATCAGGAATTTCATTTTTTTCTAAAATAAAATATACATAGATTAGCGAGTCAGGATTCAAGGCCATAGGATTGCAGATTCCAAGGTTATTTCCATGTTTTCTATGGACAATAGACAGCAAAAAATCTCCAGTATGGATTTGAAGCATTTACAGAGGTGTTAGGTGTCTCACTTTTCCAAGAGTCTGTGAAATATATTGAAGTTTTACTCTTTACTGAATAGAAATTAAGCCATTTACTCAAATGATTATGGCATTAAGTTCTATTTTTCAACAAAAGTTTACTTTGCAAAAAAAAAATGGAATATCTTTGGATATTATACTTTTAAATATTTTTTAAATATGTTTTTAGAGAAGAGGTCAAGACATAGTGATCCAAGTCCAATTTATTGCCTGTTTTTATAAGTAAAGTTTTTTTTTTTTAAGATTTTATTTACTCATTCATGAGAGACAGAGAGAGAGAGAGAGAGAGAGAGGCAGAGACACAGGCAGAGGGAGAAGCACGCTCCATGCAGGGAACCCAATGTGGACTCAATCCCGGGTCTCTAGGATCACACCCTGGGCTGAAGGCAGGCGCTAAACCGCTGAGCCACCCAGGGATCCCCCTATAAGTAAAGTTTTATTGAAATATAGTCACACTTGTTTATTTGCATTGGTATCTGTAGTTAATTCTGCACTTCAATAGAAAAGTTGAGTAGTTGCAACAGAAGCTATGTGACCAGTGAAACCCAAAAGATTTACCGCCTGAATCTTTATAGGAAAGGTTTGTTGCCCTGTTTTAGAACTATTGTTCACAAACAAGAGATCAGAGATTCATTTCTTATGAACCATATCAGATTGACCTGGGAAATATCAAATATCAAATATTACAACTTCTATGAATGGAAAGTTGACATAAAATAGTAAAATTACCAAATTACACAAATATATATATATATATAAAATTGTATATTATATATATATATTTTTTTTTTCTTATTTAGCAAAATCACTTTTCAGAGATATACTAGCCAAAGTATAAAAAAGGCTGTACTATTCACTGTAGCACTATTTGGATTAGCACAAGGCTGGACACACTCAAATACCATTAAAAGGGTACTGGTTGGATTAACCATGAATATCCACACAGTGATGTACTATGCAACACTATTAAATAAAGAGAACTGTGTACTATGAAGGAGTGATATCAAGCTATGTTGAGTAAAACATTGGGAATTAAAGTGTATACTGCTGTTTAACAATATGAGAGGGGTATATATATATATATATATATTAACATACATAATATATTTTACTGGATAATAAACCAATGGGATAATGCACCATAAAAAGACTATCAAAACCTGTGAGAGTCCATTGAATAGGTTCTAATGATCAAAATTGGGAAAATTTGAGCATTAAGAATAATAACTGCCATAGGGCCCCTGAGTGGCTCAGTCAGTTAAGCATCTGACTCTTGGTTTCAGCTCAGGTCGGGATCTCAGGGTTGTGACATTGCGCCCAGCACTGGGCTCCACACTCAGTGTGGAGTCTGCTTGAGATTCTCTCCCTTTCCCTCTTCCCCTCTCTCTACTCTCTCCTTTTCTTTCTCTCTCTGCCCCCCTCCCTCTGAAATGCATAAATAAAATCTTAAAAAGAATATTAACTGCCATGGATTAAAATACATCAAATATCTACTAATTTGGATGTATTTATAATTATGTTGTGAGATGCCCTCTCAGTTTTGATCTTGACAATGAGCAAAGTCCAAGTTTGTAACAAAATTGGAAATGGTCCAAATGTGGTTTGTTCACTGGTTTTCAGATGTAAAATTTGGCTAACTTAAGAAGATCAGTCAAATTGCTTGGTAAATGTTTGTTTTCAAGTATATTGCATCATTAGGCTATGTTGTCCAGTTAGGGATTCCATTTTTCAACATCTTATAAATAATACTTACTTCCAGACTTCCAGTGTTCTTAGTTTAATTAAATGGCCATTATCTTAAGAAATCTGTTTATATTCAACCATTTTCTTATATGAAATTTTCTCCATAGATTTGAGTAAAAAGAATATTTATTTTCAGTGTGATGAGGGTATTACGGAAATTTGGGGGGAAATAATTTTTGGAGAAATATATCCAAAGATTTATGGGAAAATGAAGTAAAGCCTGTTACTGGCTTCAAAATAAACTTGCGATGAGATGGTACCAGGTAGGGATGGGCTGATACTGGATAGGGATTTGATCGTGGAGGAAATGGATTGTGGTAAAATAAACAAGATCGGTCATGCTGATTCTGTTGAAATTGACTGACGGGTACATGCAGGTTCATAATACTTTTCTCTCTATTTTTGTGAATATGTTCGAGTCTTTTCATAATAAAAAATTAAAAGAAACAGAAAAGTAGAAAAATCACTGCGATAAGATTTTTAAACCACTACTGAGATATTATTTTTAAAACTCTTCTAACAATGCCTTTTCTTACAGTCAGCCAGATATGAAAAAAAAAATTCAGAAATTGTTATTTTTTAGAAAAAAAGTTTTAAAAAGCTTCTGCTTTCTTAGTTCCAATAGACATAGTCACCAGTTTTATCCTCAATTATAAAATTGCTATGTAATGCATAATAAAATAATTTGAATCTATAATTGTCTCACTCTACTTTCCACTGCTCATGTGCAGCATGTTCTCTTTGCTCAGTAAAACTCCAACATTCTTTTTATTTTAGTTAGGAGTTATTCAGAGGAAGAATTAAATATAGATAATTTAAGAGGTCTTTCACTGGAAGTTATCAGCCCATGCTAGCAGGCTTGCCTGGGAAACCCCAGGATGTACTCTTTTTAGAACTGCCCCAGGGTCTGTAAGTTACAATTGCAAAACAAAGAGACTAAAAAATGTTGCTTTTCTTTGTATTCAAGACTGTCACTAATGGTGGGATTTTCTTTTGTTAGAAATAGAAAATCTATGAAGATTATTTTTTTTTCCTCCAGCACTCATAGAAAATATAATATGTTTTTTTTTTTTGTCAGTCATGAGGAAATTGGGTCCTCTCTCCTCTTTGATGATAGTTTTCTGAAACAAACCAAATAATCCTGCTATTCCACGAGATGGTAAAATAAGAGCATCCCCACTGTTCAGGAGCTGCCATCAAAAGCCGAAAGTAGATAATGTGGATTGTAAAGTCTGTTTATATTCTAACTAAATCAATCAAAGTCTCTCCTTCCACTCAAAAGAGGGAGATTTATGTTCTAACATCCTGATAAGCAAATAACACTAGAGTCGAAATGAGCATTTCTCGTAAGAAAAAAAAAACTCTATGATCTTTATTTTTTGTTGAAATATAGTTAACATATAATATTAGTTTCAGATGTGCAACAGGGTGGTTCAACAATTCTATACATTACACAACGTTCACCAGTGTGTACTTCTTACAATATAATTGACTAGACCTCTAGGCTGTACAGTACATCCCCGTGACTTATTTATTTTACGACTGGAACATTGTACCTCAGAACCCTCTTCCCCCCTTTTCACCCATCCAACCAACCCCTCTCCTCTGCCTTCTGGCAACCCCCAGTCTGTCTGTATTTAGGAGTCTGTTTCCGTTTTTTCTGTTTCTTTGTTCATTTGTTTGGTTTTTTAGAATCCACATATCAGTGAAATCAAATGGTATTTGTCTTTTTCTATTTGACTTATTTGATGTAGCAAAACACCCTGTAGGTCCATCCATGTTGTTGCAAATGGCAAGGTCTCTTTTTTTTCCCCCATGGCCAAGTAATACCCCAGTGTGTGTGTGTGTGTGTGTGTGTGTGTGTGTGTGTGTGTGTATCACATCTTTATCTATTCATCCATTGATGAACATTTGGGTTGCCTCCATATCTTGGCTATTATAAACAATGCTGCAGTAAGCATAGGGGTGATAGTTATACATATCTATATCTATATATCTATCTATATATATTTATAGATGATATAGATAGATATAGATACAGATATAGATATATTTAGATTAATGGGTTTTTGGTTTTTTCGTTTCCTTTGGGTAAATACCCAGCAATGCAAATACGAGGTCATATGGTATTTCTATTTTTAGTTTTTTTGAGGAGCCTCCATATACTGTTTACCATAGTGGCTGCACCAATGTACATTGCCACGGTGCATGAGGGTTCCCTTTTCTCCACATGCTTGCCAACCCTCGTTATTTCTTGTTTTTTTAACACTAGCCATTCTGACAGGTGTGAGGTGATATGTCATTTTGATTTTGATTTGCATCTCTCTGACGGTGAGTGATGTTGAGCATCTTTTCATGTGTCTGTTGGCCATCTGGATGTCTTTGGGAAAACGACTATTTAGGCTCTCGCCCCATTTTAAAATTGGATTATTTGTTTTTGTGTGAGTTTTTGGGTTGCATGAGTTCTTTATCTAGTTTGGATGTTAACCCCTTATTGGATATATCATTTACAAACATCTCCTCCTATTCAGTAGGTCGGTTGCCTTTTTTGTTTTGTTGGTGTCCTTTGCTCCACAAAAGCTTTTTATTTTGATGTGGTTCCCAAAAGTTTACTTCTGCTTTTGTTATTCCTGCCTGAGGAGAAATATTCAGCAAAGTATTGCTAAGGCTGATTTCCAAGAGGTTATTGCCTGTTGTCTTTTAAGAGTTCTATCATTTCAGGTCTCAGATATTTAATCCACTGTGAATTTATTTTTGTGTGTTGTGTAGGAAAGTGGTCTGATTTCATTCTTTTGCTTGTAGCTGTTCAGTTTTCTTAGTCCATCTATTGAAGAGATTTGTATATTCTTGTCTCCTCTCTTGTAGATTAATTGGCCATAGAAGTATGGGTTTATTTCTGGGCTCTCTATCCTGTCTTATTGATCTATACGTCTATTTTTGTGCCAGTACCATACTCTATTGGTTACTATAGTTTTTAGTATTGATCTGGGATTGTGACACCTCTAGTTTTGCTCTTATTTCTCAAAATTGCTTTCGTTACTCAGGGTCTTTTGGTTCCATACAAATTTTAGGATTGTTTGTTCTAGTTCTGTGAAATATTCCATCAGTATTTTGATAACATTGCATTGAATCTGTAGATTCCTTTGGGTAATATGTATATTTTAACAGTATTAACCCTTCCAATCCATGAGCATTGTTACCTTCAATTTTTTTCATCAATGTTTTATAGTTTTTAGAGTACAAGTTTTTTATCTCCTTGATTAAATTTATTCCTAGGTATTTTATTCCTTTTGGTGCTATTGTAAACGTGTTTTTTTAAATCTCCTTTTCTGCTACTTTGTTATTACTGTATAGAAATGAAAAATATTTTTGTATATTAATTTTGTATCCTGCAAGTTTACTGAATTCATTTTTTTGTTCTAAAAAATTACAATATGACATGACTTCAGTCTTCTTAAATTTATTGAAATTTGTCTCGTGGCTTAACATGCAATCTATCCTGGAGAAAATCTAACTCTTAACAAAACACATAACTTAATTTACATTTAGGAGGAAATTTGTCTTATTGGAATACCTCTGCCAGATCTTGCATCCCATTTTCAAAATCCAAGTTTAAAACAGGGGGTAGGAAAGAAATTTTTTAAAAAATGTCTTACTATAGAGAAATTTTCAAATTATTCACTCTTAATTTATATTCACCTATATACAGAGGAGCTTGAAAAAGAATCCTTAACATAAAGCAGAACTGAGAAATAATAGACCATTGAAAGTAAATTAAAAATCCTGCTTATGGATTTCAAGGGAATATCCTCTAAGACTCTCTGCCTTGATTACTCTCCCATAATAATGTTACAATGGCAAAGTGACGGATAGAACACCCAACAGGTGATGCATTAAAATGAGAAGCTGAATCCTTTCTTTCTTCTCTCTGTGGAAGGATTCTTGGTGGAGAGCAACAGCCAAAGGCTCTCTATAACTTGAAGAGAAAGAACAATTCACTGAAAGCCTGTCAGGCAAGTAAATGACAAGAATTAATGGAAAGACTCGTAGAAAACATAATACAGAATTTTGTGGGAGTGTTTTTTTTTTCTAGTTACAAGGAAATGAGGTCATGTTGCCTCTTTGATATTAGTTCAATTAAAAGCCAAGTCATCCTGCAGTTCCATGAGATCATAAAATAAGAGCCTTCCTAGACTTTAGATGCAGCCGGAAAAAGCTGCACTAGGTTCAGACCCAGGTAGGAACCAAGCAAGAAGCAAGAGTAACTCTGTTATTTTCTTACAATGGGAACCAACTATGGAGGGTTGCCACTGTGAACACGTTATTCTTGGATGCTTGGCACCACTGTCTGCAGAGCTCGGTTTCCTCTGGTATCACTGAGAATAATGTCTTAGCTATCTCTGTTGTCTGTGACTTTACATGGGAAAATCTGGCTGGTTTAATAAAACAGGATGCTCTATGGTTTAATGGTAGAAGATGGGTCACTGCCTTGTTCTTAGGTTCGCAGAATATCCCGCAAAACAAACAAAAAAGCAAGCAAACAAAAAACAGGAATTCGTTCAGATTGCTGCCCTTGCAGCGTGATGCAGCCAGCAGCTAATTCCATGCCTGGTCACAGACAGGAGCCTCACTCCCAAGGCACCACTCCCATCGCTCTTTACATACCAAATGTTTTACTTAACAATCTGTCTTTCAAAAGGAACTGAGTGACAAAATAACTTAGTGGGTATGAAGAAAAGCTCTATAGTCCAACTATAGACCAACTAAGATTTCTGATTCTAGCTTTTTCATTACAGAATATGAAACTTGGGCAAGTTATTTAACCCCTCAAAGACTTGGTTTTATTTTCTATGAAATTTGTTTGGAAATAGCATTCATTCCAATGAGTAGAATCACAATGAGCACATAGTCATTCTCAGCACACAATAAGTATTTGGAAAAACATACATATTATTATTGCTACCAGTAGTAATAGTGCTATGAATTTTTTTTTAAAGACATTTTTAAGATTGCTGCTGAGAGGGGTACCTAGCTGACTCAGTAGAGCATGCAACTTTTGATCTCGGGGTTGTAAGTTCAAGCTCCATGTTGGGTGAAGAGATTACTTAAAAATAAAAAATAAATTAAAGATTACTTCTGAGAACTATAAAAGGTCAGTTTTCATTTTATCAATAGTTCTTTTTTGCTAAGGCACTTATCTGTTTCCTCAAATTTCCAATGGACTCCTATGCCCTGAGCAGAACCCAAAAGGCACCTTCAAAATGGGCAAGGTCGCCTATCCTCATAGTCCTTCAGATGTTGACTAGATTATTTTGATAATCTGAAAACCAGGAAGATAGTCACACATTTTCATTACACCTGATGCCAAACACTGAGGAAAAGTGTAAATTGCAAAAATTTAAATGACTAGAGATCACGCTATATTACACCCAATATGAATGCTTCCTTCTTGCCTTTTCTCCCATCAGCCAAATCAACTCTTAAATTTAATATAAATATTTGTAACCTTTCCTTACCAGTGCTTTATCCTGACTCTGAACAGAGTTGATGACTCCTTCTCTATGTCATAGAACTAAAAATTTTAAATATTAAAATTTCTTTTTTAAAAACTGAATTCTGTAATCCCACCTGTGGAAAATAGCAGATATTTATTAAATGTTGAACAATTAATTAATTAGCTAATTAATTCCATACAGTAAGCTTCAGGCTCAAGTAAGATTTTTTTAAGTTTAACGTTAAAATGAAGTTAATGTATGTTACACTTATAAAAATTAAAAATTCTATTGAAAATGAAAGTGAAGATTGAATTTGTTCCCTTTGCTGCTTTAATACTGAAGAGACTACTGAAAACAAAAATCACCATTAATCATCTCATTGAATTTAATTGAAATAATGTAAATGAAACTGCTTTGTAAACTGTTACGGTATATACAAATAAGGTATTATTACTAGCCATCTGTTCTACCATATGATGTTATAGCTTTGATTATGCAAATAAAATTTTACAGTAAAAAAATTTTAAATAGTAGAATCCTGTAGAAAGAAAGTGTAAAATGGTTTATGTTTGGTTGGATAAGAGATTATCTATATTCATTTTAGATAGATTTAAATAAATTCATTTGGACCATTTTCATTTTATTCATTTAGTATTTTAAATAGATATTCATTTTATTCATTTAGTATTTTAAAAGTCAAAAAGCCAAAATGTACATCATATTAAGAAGTTGCAACCCCATAAGAGATAAAGTAAGATATTAAAATTTCTATTTCCTAAATAAGAAATTTCCAGACTCTCATAGGTTAAATTCCAGCCACAGGAAGTACATTGATATATGTACTGATAGAGCCATATTTCATCAAAAAGATGAAATTAAATGACTGAAGTTCTATGAATTTACTATTATTTGTACACATGCTTTTAAAGATCAGAATAGAAACTCCCCTTTTCCATTTTTTATAGCTTATCTCAAATAACTCTCTTGTGATTAACCTACATCTTCATCCAAAGTATTACTAATAGAATACAAATGAGATTTACCTTCAATTTCCATAATAATCACATCACTTTACATAAAATTTACATAATAACAATCATAATTAAGTGGTGTTATAGTAATTGTCATAAAAACAACCATCATAAATAGCATATACTGATAGAAGTTTGAGGGAGACAGGAGCTTTAAGCTATATCCATATTTATTTTATTGTCTCACTTTACTGGAAATGTATTCATGCCACTAGTCTCTTGTAATATTTGTGTTTAACTTCAATACAGAGCTGTAGGGGTATATTGCTTTTTTCATTTTGAGAATAATATGATGTATTCTGATTGTCTGAAAACCTGGAAATAATTCACTAATTTTCCATTTGTGGCCAATACCTAGAGACAAAGTCTGAGTGGAGGAATTAAACAATCACCTGTTTTGTTAATGGACCATTGTACTATTATTTATTTTTTTCTATTTCTTTTACTCCTTTCAGTTCTTCCATTATTATTTTGATCAGTTTTGCCTTTCATCCTTTCACCTCACTATTTCTTCCACTCTGACATTCTTATTCTGCTTTTCTTTTCCTCTTCTAGAATGATAAAATCATTGAATATGCCAATATAGGCATAATAAATAGGTAGCTTGACATGTTGTGACAGGAATTTTTCCTTATATAGAGGATATATTAATTAGGACTAATGATAAGAAAAACTCTACTAGACAAAGTTAAATAGGAAAGGAAGACTATATTCAAGACAATTGTAATAGAGAAAAGAGATTGAATATAACTTTACTGAAACAAAAAACAGAAGAGTTTTTAAACATGGGGGTGAGCTAGATGGAAAAGTATGGAAGGATATTTTGAGGAGATTGGTTGGTGTGACCAAGTCATCTGTGTTAATTAGTGTTTATCAACATTAGGGTCCTATCCTTTCACAGAAACTGGGAGAAAAGAGTGTCATTTCTTGATTATATTTCAAATGAATGGCTCCCAGGTCCTTAAGAAAGACTTCCCTTGGTTGTAAAACCAACAAAAAGCAGGAACCCATTTTTTAGGAGGAATGCTCAAGCAGAGGAAAATTATAAGCCTGTCTTGGTTCATTAGGTTTGGCTACAAATATAGAAAAGTCCAAAATAACTATGACTACATTAAAGTATAGAAATTTGCATTCCAGAAAAAAATGTCAATTCTGCCCTAAAAAGCCTTCAAAATTCAGATTTCTTCTGGATCACCCATTCCCCTATTTAAGGGGTGCTCAATTTCTTCATAAACCAGCGGCATTCCTATTTATATTCCAGGTAGCAAAATGGAGAAAGGGAACAGTTATAAAAGCAGATGCCTTATGTCTGCTTATGTCTTGAAGGAAGATTCTAGAAGCTGCCACAGGACATGCGCTTTTACATTCTATTTTTGCTCAGTCTGTCGCAGTCCAACATTTTGGAATCTAAATAACTGTCCACACTTTTCTTTCCACATATACAACACCCTTACTCTCTCCTCAAGGAATTCAATCCAGTGTTGCATCTAATGACTGCGTGTAGTTCAAAGTTTAGGAATTCTGGGTGACATTTTGTTTATCATGTCAGGGTATTACAGCTTCTCATGGAACACTAACTTATAAATTAAAAGACAAGTTGCCTATGTGTATCCTAGGATAAAATGGCAGAGTGAGAGCAGGATAATATCAGTGAAAACTCACATTTTGGGAAAATAATAAAGGGAAATAGCAGTAAGACGGCCATTGAAATTATGAAATCCCCCCTAAGTAGGAATTATGAAGCCTTTGCTCTCTGATAGTTAATTTCTTTGATTTTTCCAATCTGGTAGCACCCAATTCTGATCTTTGGGAGGAAATATATTGTTTGTTGTCTTCCTTGACCACCTTGATGACTGTCATTGGGGTCCTTGTTGGGAGTTCAGACTTTCATAGCCTACTTCTTGCTGGTTCAATCTTCAGGACCTATGAGTTGCTTAATTGAATAAGCACAGACTCCACTGATTTCTTTGACAATATGACTCCCTCAAAATCTCAGTAAGCTTATGCTTAATTTCATGTGCAAGTAACCAGAACCACAAATCTAATCTAGACAGAGACTTTAAGTTTAAACTTTGGTCTGTTCTACTATCCTCTGTGTTTTGCTCATTCAACTGTTTTGATGTAATGATAGCTCAGTCAAAGCCATCTGTGACAATGGTCCTCAGTGTGGAAATAGCACAGTTGATCTCATCTCTGTCAGTTGGCTCTTGACCTTCATATGGCAAGGCACTTGACTTGTCTCTTGTTAAGACTTTCATTTGGAGGTGCTTTGAAACTGGAAGGTTTCCAAGTCACCAAAATTTTTGTGAACTTGGATTGCTTGCCATAGGCAGAGCGTGCCATCTATAGGGTAACCATGTCTCTTTTGATTTCTGACATACTCACATTCATTTCATTTTTTAGGAATTTTGAGAAAGTAACAAAAGTAGTCAAAGCACATGAAATTTTTAATTTTTCCTATTAGCTCTCCTAATACTATAGTTTTATCAGCCCATAGCATCTTAAGAAAATACAGGAGATAATATCACAAAATGCATTGCAAAAAAAAAAAAAAAGACTGAGGTTGCTTTTCAAGCTTGTGGTGTCTGAGTCATTGCAACATGAATAATTCAGTTAAGTTAGTGAACAAGGTGCAGTTTTCACTAATCTAAGCATCTCATTGCTAGTACCAAATTCTTTTTTTCTTAGCATTATGTTTAGCAGCTAGTAACAGAAAAAATCTAGAGTAAAACCAGCTTTAAATAAGGGAGAGATTAATTCTTCACCTGCACAAATATCAGAAACTGTATAGTTCAGCAGTAGAAAAGTCGTTGAGGGACTCCAAACCCTTCTGCTCACCTCCGTCAACTGTAATGTGCATTTGCAAGGCAGCTTGAGCAGCCTGGAAAACAAGACAGAAGGGATAAAGAAGAGATTCTGAATGGTTTGTTCTAGATGTCCCTTAAGGAAATTCCTGGGAACCGCTACAGACCACGTATGTTTTTGCATCCCATTTGGTTAGAACTTCGTTGTCTACCTTTAAGATGCTTGGGGGATAAATAAGGTCTTTTTTTTTTTCTAGACACACACGTGCCTGGTTAAATATGTTATCATTTTGGAAAAAAAGAAAGAAAAATATGGAGGGAAATGGGCAGTTTGTGACACAGGGTGATGCTGCCAGTGCTATGTTACAACTTCGTTAACCATTTAGGCATTGGGGCAAATTCATTCATTCATTCATTCGACAAATACTTTAACATACAGTTTGTAAACAGCCATTCACACCAATCCTTGGAGCCATCCAGTGAGGTAAGTCAGCAGACTTGATAACACGTACTTTTAGAGATGAGGAAACAGAGGCATCAATAGGTTAAGTGACATCCTGAATGCCAGAGGGCTATAGATTCGTGAAGCCCAATGAGTCCCTCACTCCATTTTTGCCCCTTACCAATCAGGTCTCCACCCAGCAGCCAGAGTGAGTTCATAAAAATCCATTTGATTATGTGATTACGCTACTTACATTACTTTGATATCCTTCTGTTATCTTTGGGAGAAAGTCCAAAATCTTCTACGTGGATTACAAGGCCTTTTCAAATTCTAGGCTCTTCTCACGTATCCAGGAACTTCCTCCTACTGTGTGTTCCGTCTTTCACTTGACCTCAAATCTCTGCTCATTATACTAAAGCCCTTAATATAAGTGAAACTTCTCTTACTTCCAAAACACCTAACTAGATGTTCACTCTGTAAGACATATTTTCCCTCTTCAGCTTGCACTCACAATTCCTTTGTCCAGCTTAGCCCTACTCTTTCTTCTCATTTTTTTTTTCTAAATTGGGTTATAACACACATACAATAAAGAGCCTGAACTTTGCTAATCTTAAGCGTACAGTTTGCTAAATGTTTACACCTCTATCTGCATTGCCACCGGCCAAATCATGCTATAAAAGATTTATCCTCCCCCAAAAGCACTTCTGCTCCTTCCTGGTCAATAGTTACTACCCACCAGGGAATAATTTTATGACTTTCAATTACCATCAAAGACTGACAGCTTTGTGGGGTGTCACCTGGCTCAGCTCAATTACATTCCCCGAAACTCAGTTTTCAGTATGTTTGTAGATAAAGTAGCCTACAGGAGATGTGCTCCAGTGACGTTGGGCCGAAGGGATAGAGCAGCCATTTTGTAGCCTCTGAACACCTTCTCTCAGTCATTCAGCTAAATACTAATCTAATTATTGCTGTGGGGAGGTTTTGCAGATATAATTATAGACCCTAAGTAGTGGACTTTATGTTACCTTACGTCATTCTGACTTAATCAGCCAGAGATTCTTTTATTATTTTTTTTAAGATTTTATTTATTTATTCATGAGAGAGAAAGAGAGACAGAGACAGAGACACAGGCCGAGGGAGAAGCAGGCTCCATGCAGGGAGCCTGATGCAGGACTCATCCGTGTCTCCAGGATCAGGCCTTGGGTTGAAGGCCACACTGCTGAGCCACCGAGGCTGCCCAGCCAGAGATTCTTTTTTTTTCTTTTCTTTTCTTTCTTTTTTTTTTTTTTTCCAGAGATTTTTTAAAAGAGAGTTTAGGTCTTCCTTGAAAGGGGAGAGAAACTTCTGCTTGCAGAAAATAGACAAGCTTCAGACCTGCCTGGCTTCCAGCTTGTTCCCGACTGCATGACCCACAGACTTTGAACTGGCCTAGGAAGCCCCTCCGGTTACACAAGCCAATTATAAACAGATAGAGTCTCCTGTGGTTGAATCCTATGTAACTGGTAAAACTTCTGTGCCTGTCGTTGAATTTCATATAAGGAGGATCACACGGTGCACACTAAAGAAGCAAGTGTTTGCAGACTCTGTTTCTAAACATAATCTCTGTGAGACTCATCCATGGTGAACATATCAGTAGCTGAGTTGTGTTCCACTGTATGAATCTAAACACAGTAATACAATTGACTTAGGTGTTTTCCTTTTGTGGGGCATTTGATTTTTTTCATTTTTTTTCATATTATAAATAAAACTGCTATGCATATTATTATGCATTTTATTAAACATATGCACACTTATGTTCAAAAGCCTCAAATGTACGTCTGCTTTCTTTTAATTTTTCTTACTGATGTGAAGGATTTTATATTTCCAATAGGAGTCTTTTGTTGGATTTATTTGTTTTAAACGTGCTTTCCCAACCTATAGCTTGCCTTTTATATTCCCTCAATGGTGTCTTTGATAAATATATATTAGTATTTTAGTAGAGTCCGGTTTACTGATTATTTTCTTTTATATTTGATGCCTTCTGTTCCATGTTGAAGAGCTAATTTCCTTCCATAAGACAAGAAAGATATTCCTTTCAGCTTTCTTCTAGAAATTTTATCATTTTGCCTCTCACATTAAGGCCATGATCCACTTCAAATTGGTTTTGTTGTTGTTGTTGTTGTTTTTGTTGTTGTTGAAGGGATGAGTGGCAAGAATCAAAGATCACTTTTTTCTTATACAGACACTCAGTGAGACCAATACCATGTCAGGAAAAGATCACTGACTGCAGTGGCACCCTTATTGAAAATCAAATGACCACCTAGTTGCAGGTTTATATCTGAACTCTTTTTTTTTTGTCCAGTTCTATTTGCCTATTTTTCTGTCCTCATAATAATCCCACAGCATCTTAAGTAATATAGCTTTGCAATATGTTTTGAAATTGGATACCAAGCAGTATCGAATACTAATCAATAGCCATTTTTTAGAGTTTCAGAAACTCCAGGTTCAAGATCATTTGAGCATACTACAGAGCTATATATCCCAGTTTGTAATACATTTAGGAAAATAGAAAATATATTTTATTTCAAATAGAAACTGTAAAAGACACTTAAATCAAAAACTGCCTCCAGAATCTGTAATCTTGATAATTTTCAATATTTTTATAATTAAATTTAATGATCAGTAAAATGTAGACATCAATAGTTCTCTACTTTGTGATTTTGTTGCAAGTATTAATTGAGATAATGTATGTAAATCATTGAGAAAAGTGGCAAATTTTCAGCATTCAATTAATATATTAATTATAATTATTGCTATTTATAAGTTGTGGTAGTTTAAAGAACATCAGTGCACTAATAAACCAATCAGTCACTTAAACCAAACAGAAATGAAACAAAACTTGTGTAAATGGGAATTAAGTGAGTGATATATTTCAGGTCAGAAGGAAAAGTAGATCATTTAATAAATGGCATTAAATCTATAGCTGTCAATTTAAGAAAAAAATTTAAGTTAAACCACAACTTTAAAAAAAAAGATTTGTATTTATTTATTTGAGAGAGAGAGAGAATGCACAGGGCAAGAGAGAGAGAAAAAGGAAAGAGAACATGAACAGGAGGAGGGACAGAGGAAAAGGGAGAAGGAGGGAGTCCCATGTGGGGCTCGATCCCATGACCATGGGCTCTTGACAGAAGCCAAAGGCAAAAGCTTAACTGACTGAGCCACCCAGGAGCCCCAAATTTTAAGAAAATCTTAAAATTTATTATAATAATCAATCCCTGATGACATAAATTCATGCATCTTTAAAAATAAGAAAAGAAAATATAGGTAAGTAAGTTTATATTTTGGATTAAAGAGAAATTCTAAGATAAATGGCTAAAATGCCCCTAAGATACAAACATTAAATAAGCTATGCTCATACTAAAATGCAGAATATAATAATAATGTATTCTCAATTTGGGTTATGAAGGGCCACATTAAAAATAAAGTAAACAAGAAAAAAAAAAACACATAAAAGAAAGTATTGACAATTCTGAAGTCCTAATGAAGAGGTGAGAAAATTTGAGCTCTTACACTCAGGTAGAGAGCTTGGCATTATTTAGTAAGAGCAAGGACGTGCCTGCCCTATTACACATCAGCTCCATGCACACACGCACAGAGAGACCTGTACAAGGATGAAGATGTAGTGAATGCTATAAAATTAAGATATCCATCATGTTACCAGAAAACTTAGCAGTAAAATAAATATGAAGGAGTTTATCTCATGCAGCGAGAACAGGTTAGAGAGTCCAGGGAACTACTGAAATGCAGTGAGGCCATTAAGGAATCAGGCTTCTTTTACTTTTCTTCTCCATCATCCTTATTTAGCACATGGTTGTCTTCCTAGTGAATTTAAGGTTGCCTTGAGTCACTGATTGGATTTTAAGAAGTAAAACAAGAAACAGAAAAAGTAGCACTATAAAAGTTCTCTTCATACTTTATTTCCCTAATTGGCAACCCTCAGCTGCAAAGAAAGCTGAATCTAGGTTTTGGCTTTGAAAAGAAAAAAAGAAAGAAAGAAAGAAAAGAAAAAGAAAGAAAGAAAGAAAGAAAGAAAGAAAGAAAGAAAGAAAGAAAGAAAAAGAGAGAGAGACAGAGAGAAAGAAAGAAAGAAAGAAAGAAAGAAAGAAAAAAAAAAGAAAGAGAGAGAGAGACAGAGAGAAAGAAAGAAAGAAAGAAAGAAAGAAAGAAAGAAAGAAAGAAAAAGAAAGAAAGAAAGAAAACAAAAGAAAAGGGATCCCTGGGTGGCGCAGCGGTTTGGTGCCTGCCTTTGGCCCAGGGCGTGATCCCGGAGACCCCGTATCAAATCCCACGTCAGGCTCCCGGTGCTTGGAGCCTGCCTTTGCCTCTCTCTCTCTCTCTCTCTCTGTGTGTGTGTGTGTGTGTGTGACTATCATAAATAAATAAAAGTTAAAAAAAAAAAGAAAAGCGTAAAAAAAATAACTTGTGGAGTATTCCTCTTTTTCAGTTTTTAAATTTGTTTTGGAATAATTTTAGATTTAGAGAAAAGATACAAAGATAGTCCAAGAAGTTCCTTTAGGCCCTTCACGAAGTTTGCCACAATGATAGAATCTTACATGATCATGGTAGAAATTGATATTGGTGCAAAAAAGAAAACAAAGACTTTATTTGGATTTTCCAGCTTTTCTATCATTGCCTTTTTTTGTTGCAGTTAAAGGATCCAATCTGGAATACTTTGTTGCACCTAGTCATTGATCTCTATAGTCTCTTCTGATTTTGAAGAGTTTCTTAGTGTTTTGTTTTGTGTTTATCTTTCACGATCTTAATAATTTGAATGAGTTCTGGTTAGATATTTTGTAGAATGCTCATCAGTTTGGGTTTTTGTCACGATGATACTGGGACTGTGGGTTCTGTGGAAAAATACCACAATGAAGTGTTTTCTCATCGCATCGTATCAAGGTGCATGCAACCGTGTAACATCACTGTTAATCCTTACCTGTTGGTTAAGGCATCCCCTGCCAGGTGTCCACTGTAGGTTTCTTTACCTTTTCAAACTCTATCCTTTGGAAGCAAGTCCTTCAGTCCAACCTACATTCAAGTGGGGGTAGAGGAGGGGGTTAAACTTTACCTCCTCCTGAAGGACACGGTTTCTACTTATGTAATTTAGAATTCTTCTGAAAGGAAAATCTGTGCATTTCCCTTCGCTTGTCTGTTTCTTCAGTCATTCATTTTTATTGGTAGGATGGACATCTTTGAATTTGTTATTACTTTAGGTTATAATCCAATACAGTCCTACTTATTCTTGCTCTAATTGTTCCTGCTTTGGCCCTTGGGAACTCTTGCAGATTGTTTCCTACCTCACTGACATTCCCCCCGTCTTTTGTGTTTGAGTACTTCCTCATTTTCTGGTGTATAAGATGCCCCTAATTCAGCTTGCATCTTCCGTGCTCCAGCTCTAAAATTAGACATTCCTCCAAAGAAACTCTGATTCCTTGTCCTGGAGAATGTTATGCAGAAGCCAGTATCTGGGCACTTGGCATGTCATTGCTTCTAGGCCCTTTTGCAGACAACTAGGAAATGTGTGTATGTGTATCAATGCAGACATATGCATGTATTTATGTTTATTCCTACATCTATCTGTTCACATGTTAAAATAATCATAAGTTTAGCCTGATATTGTAGGATAATCTTAGGATAATATCACTATAAAAGAAATCAACCAGGACCGACTGGGTGGCTCAGTCTGTTGAGTGTCTGCCTTAGGCTCATGTCATGATCCTGGAGTTCCCAGATCGAGGCCTGGGCTCTCCTTGTTCATGGGGAGTCTACTCCTCCCTCTGTCTCTCCCCCTGCTCATGCTTTCTCTCCCTCTCTCTCTTTCAAATAAATAAATAAATAAATAAATAAATAAATAAATAAATCTTTTTTAAAAAGAGAGAAATCAATAAGGACAAATAAAAGTATAGTACTGAACAAAAAAGGAATATCACAGTAGAATATTTATAAGTATATATTTTTATATATCATATATATTTATATATAATATATTTATAATATAATTTATAATACTTATGATTATATTTGTAATCCTAATATATGTGTAATTATACCTATACATTGATACCTATATCTATAATTTTAAAATAGGCCCACAAACTCTTTAATACCTCACAAAGTGACTGGGTCCCTCCTCTTAGACATGGGTTGAATTTAGAGACTTGTTTCTGATGAGTAGAATACTAGAATGTAGTGGAAATGATGTCACGGGATTTCTGAAGCAGGTTAGAAGAGGACTGGAGCTTCTAGCAGACTCTCTCTTGGAATCTCACCTTTGAAACTGAACCATTAGATCGTGAGGAAACCAGGCCTCTTGGAGAGACCACATGTCTCTGTTCCCGTTGACACCCTAGCAAAGGTCCCTAGCGAAAATCACTTTACATGATTCCAGACTTTGAGCTGAACTACTGGATGCTAAGGGGAGCAGAGATGAGCTATCCTCATGCAAATCAGCCCAAATTGCAAACTCAGAAGCAAAATAAGTGCTGCAGTGGGGATATGACTTTTTGTTATATTATTGTATACATTTCGGTATCATTGAAGTATATCCTAAGAAGAAAAATAGCTAATTTGCCACCTGAAATGAAAGCAAAATTCTAATTTCAGAAACAGTGTGGTGTAATGGAAAATGGAACCGGAAGAAGGTCAGAATTAGAAAATTTGATTTTTGGTCTATGGAACCGTGTGAATGCTAATGACTTACCACCAGCAATCACATGGAGGATTAACACTGGAGACCGAATACGTATCTAAAAGCATCATGTATTTTATTACTGATAAAACCGGGTCACACATTGAACAGATCCTGGTGTTTCCAGCTCTGCCTCTGGGCCTCAGGACCCCAAGGGCCCGGGCTCCTCCTGAAGCACTGGAGAAAAAAGATGGAGCCAATTAAGAAGACCCGCTTAGACGGCTCCCTACGTGGAGTTTCATAAGCAACACTGTGTTTGACTTTTGATTCTTCCACTTTCTAGTTTTGTGACCTCACACAAGTTATTTATACAGTCTAAGCTTGCATTTCCACATTTAGAAAATGAGGCTATTTACATCCGCCTTGCAGGGGTTTATGAGGATTAGAGATAAGGTTCTTATTGTTTAGGACAGTGCTTGGCACGAACACAGACACCCGATGACAAGCAGTAATTCTTAATACTGAAGATAATCCCTCTTGGAACAATTTCTAAGATATTTGTATCCTTGTCAAATCAGAAGGATACCTATTCATCTTATGGATGATTATTTTAAATGGATCATACAAACATATATGTATTCAAAGTAAGTGAGAATTATCATCACAGAGATAGCATAGAAATCATGACTAATTTTTTCAATAATACAGTTTCAGTAAGCTCTGGAAGTATTATTTACTGTGATTTTAAACACAAGATGTATTGCCCACTGTGATCTGTTTGACTTAAAATCATACATAACCCAATTAATGGGAAACAATTTTTTCTAATACTTGCTCAGAACAAACATGAATATAGACCATTTCTTAGGAGCACAGAAGTTGTTAGAATAAGACTGGAGTACAAATAAGAGATGATGACTACTGTGGATACATGTTAGCACAGTTTTAGGACGAGTGGCCTTACCAACCAGGGTAATCTGCCAAGCGACAAGATGGGATTATTTCCTAACAAAAGGATATCCACTCAGTCTTCTCGGACTCAGGCTAATGGGAGATTTCTGATTTTTTTTTTTTTTTTTTTTTGTAACAAAGAGAAACTTTTAATGAAAAGATCATGAGCTTTCTGATCATACACATACAGACTTTTAAGTCTGATTCCATCAGTTACTCCTTGATATTGGCTTCCTAGTGTATGAGCCCAGGACTAGAAATGCCTTTTCTTGAGTGTTGTTTGAGGAATTAAACGAAATGGTATAGGTCAAAATATATAACACAAAACAGCTGTGCAGTAAACACCTGTTCCCTTGACTTTGTCTATCATTTTCAAGGAATATCCTATTTATGCTCAGATCAAGCTCAAAATAAGATGGAGTGTTACTATCAGGCCCAGATACAGATCGAGCAAGTATGCGTTAGTGCTAAGGTGACTCAGCTGCGCGCAAGAACAGTCACTTCTTTGATCCGAAGAGTTCATAGAACAAAACCGGAACATTCTCTCACCTCATTAGGAGGAAGTTTTTTAGGTCCCTCCTGGGAATTTGGAGACACATTTATGGAGAGCAAAGGGAATGTACCAGGCCTGGGAAACAGGAGATTATAACCACACACAGGAGCTAGAGGAGGACAAGGCCATTGCTGGGAGCTGACTACCTGGACATGGAGGCTACTCCAGGTGTCTATTCCCCAGAACCCACTCACCCTGATGGCAAACAGAGACAGTGGAGCAAGGCTTGCAGTCAAGCTCTGCCAACAAAACAACAGCCACCAGACATGTTACAGTGAAAAGATCCCTCCTCTAGGAACTGTTGAAGTTTGCTGGGGAGTGCTCAGTGAGAAAAATTATGGGGCTTGGGTTGAGGATAATTTGTCGTTGAATTCATTTGCATGCCAAGAAGAAAATTGTTGCCAGCCCCTCGGCTCATCCTCTAAAAAAAAAGGTTTGCAGGTTCCCAGATGAGAAATATGAAAGTCGTGAAAGTAACTACATTTCAGAATAAAAGTGTTGCACTTCCTCATGTCAAATGAATGGGTGTGCCGTCCATCTCTAACACGGGAGAAGAATTCATAAGGACGTAGTAAGGCCTCATTATAAAATACGGGGAAATTGTGATTTTTCTAAAAAGGGTGTAATGGTGGAACAAATAGGGGGCAAGAAACCCTAACAAGTAAACAAGCAAACAAAGCCTAGAGTAGATTAAACATTCAGAATGAGTGTGCTATTCTACTTTGGAAAAACAGACTGGGAATATTATAGAACTAAGAAAGGAAAAACCAACCAACCAACCAACAAACAAACAAACAAACCAAGGGGTTATCAGACAGAAGTGAGCAGATGGTAAATGTGAACCAATGAGACCTTGCTTGCTGATCAGCTGAACTAAATCAGCTGTAATAACGTGACATCCCTAACACAATACGTCATCATAGATACAGCTCAGCACACTGTGTCCTCCTGTTGTGTGTGATAAGAGCAATCATCCTATTTCCTATTATTCTTTAAAATATAAACAGAGCTAGGACTGGAACCAACATTATCAAAAAGACCGCCAAAAATGTGCTGATAAGTAGGATGCTTCACGGCTGTCACAGTTAGGCCCCCATTAGACAAATAATCCAAAACAAACCAATAAGCAATGACAGATTATGCCCGCACTACGCAACTGGAACTGATATTGTGGATACATAAGGCAATGCATAAAAAATGAACTTTTTGAAGAAGCTCTAATGCCTCCATCCTAAGCGTTTTACATTTCACCAATTATCCCTTTGGAAAACTCCTATTAGAAGGCCAGTCCCTTTCTTCCCCTCAAAATTATCCTTTTAAAGTCTGTTAGAGAATGAGAATTAACCAGGGGCTAAGGTATGGGGAGGTTATGACCTGTTTGCCATTTCGTTTCTTTTTCCTTTTTTTTTTTTTAATTTTATTTATTTATTTAACAGAAGGAAAGAAAGAGAACCAGAGTGCACAAGTAGGGGGGACAGGAGAGGGAGAGGGAGACATGGGCTCCCCGCTGACCAGGGAGCCCCATGTGGGCTCCATCCAGGACCCTGGGATCATGACCCGAGCTGAAGGTGGGCGCTTCACCGACTGAGCCACCCGGGCTCCCCTACCATTTTGCTTCTAATTTTGGTCTGAATTAAAACTGGCCAAGATCTGTTCGACGGAGTAAGCATTGCTTTGTTGAGCTCGTGTTGTGCATAGATGCAAGCCCCATCCGATGTGCTTCTGCGGGAAACCAGTTGTGATCCACAGCAATTTTAGAGAGCTGAAAAAGCTTCTAAATCGATTCTGCGATCTAACCAACTTTGACATGGTTTGAGTAGACGTTGTCAAGAAAAAAAAAATCTATTTTTTAGGAACTAAAATGTAACTTTCTGGAAGACAGGAATGTTATCCTTCATTCTCTTCTTTTTCTCTGCATAACATTCATCTACCTGCCTACAAGGAGCTAAAATAATGTTTATTTGGCAGAGCTGATATTTATAATTTTAAGTGTTAGGTCTGGAAAATCTAAGAGGCCCAAGGTCAATTGTTATTGGTAATCCAAAATATGAAGTCTCTTCTTACCTTCTACTCTTTCTTTTGTACCAACTTCTCCTGACTTTACCCTTTTGCATCTCTTTCTTGTACTCCTCCTTTTCTAACTATGTCTTTCTGTTATAAAAACCATGGCCCCAGGGACTGTTCCGTCGTCCCGCTGATGGCACTCCATGTTAACAGGGTTCCCGACCACTGTCCTTTTCCTGGGAAACAAGAAAGCGATGCTGACCTGAGTCAGCTTCACCTGAAAAGGCACACATTAACCCCTGGCCAGAGGGCAGGTGAAATAAAGGCTCCTACTAAAAATAGCTCATTTTCCACTTTAGTGTCATTCATCATTTTTAATAAACCAGAGGAAACCTCTTCATCAGTATCAGTGCCTCCAGTTCACTTCATGACATTATCATTTATTGAATTTTACCATGTAACTCAATAAATTCATTTTTACTCAAAATGCAATTTTTAAAACAGATAAATGTGTTTATTGGTTCCCTTGCTAGAAGCCTTTATCATCTGAAACAGAAACCTTTTCTTGCTCGTCTTTCTCCAGCAGCTTATAGGGAGTTATATTAAACTGGGTCTTTTTAGAGTTTCTTATATTCCACTTACTAACATCTGTCCAAAGGGAAAAAGGTCTAAAGAATTTTTCAGAAAATAAGGATTTTTCTGAGTTCAGTGTTTTCTTGACAGGGAGAGAACTTACAAGTATTCACCAATATAACGCATAAAATAAGGACTTAATTAAAGCCATCAAGACTGCACTTTGGAGAGTTCTCTTCTACGTTGGCTTTTAGATTCTGACTAAATAAGAAGAAACTTTGAAAGGGGTAAAATCTCAGATACACTTGAAGTACCCAAGTTTTAAGGAACCTATTTTAGAGAAAATGAGAACCCTTGCTGATTCTGGTTCATTTTTAGAGACACATTCAAACCCTAAGCTTTTGTTATTTCCAAAATAGGTTGTTAAGTGATTTTCTTTTATTTTCTTTTCCCTTTCTGCCTGAATGGATTCCACATCTAAACACCCACATAGGTTTATGAGGACATTTCTGGAAAAACGAAGATCAGTTATAAATTCACTCTTTTATACTAGCAAAATACATCTTTATATGGGTGGGTTTTTTTTTTTTATCCTAGTTTTATGCATGTCAAGATTCTAATTGTTCAAGGAGGTATAATACACAAACACCAATTAACTAAACTAAGTTTTTGGGTGCTAATCAAATACAGCACTTGAAATTCTGAGCTGTGATTTCTTCAGGCTTCTGTACAGACTTCTGGGAAATGACACGCTGGTTTGGATATCGCAACAAGAAACAGAAACATGCAGATCGTAGAGAAAAAGGTCATCATTCTGTTGAACTACATTTACCTTGTGTTCTATTTCTTTGCATCACTAACAATGGGTGTTTTAGTCCAATTGTGATAACATTCCTGCTGTGAACATGGACTTCCCTGTATGAAGAGGACAAAAAGCAATTGACATCGGGATGTCATCGGCTTAGAAGGTAACCTATATACCTAAGCAACTCATACAGAAACAGAAAAAAAAAAAAAAAAAGCTTACTATACCTGGTGTGGTGATCATCTATATCTTAGGTGGGATGTAAATCTCACATTTATCAACATTAATTTTTTTCTTTTCTTCCTGATACTCTCATTGTAGCTCAGCTAATAGGATGAATCATCAGAACTTTCAGGGACAAAGAAAGGAGGCCAGTAACTAAAAGTTGAACTTACTCAACTAGAATATTCTTAGACGAGTGTTGTGACAATAAGCAGCACAGACCAATATATTGTATTAGCCATCAACATTCATAAGGAAAAAAATAATCATTCCACACTGAGAAATGTCCAAGATTCAACAATACATTAAAAATGTTTTTATTTGTTATAATTATTACCAAGGTTCATGAAACTAGCCTTCATCTCCTTTTTTCTCAAGTAACATAGTATGGAAATTATTCTAGTAGATTTCCACATTCGTTGTTTATATTAAAATAACTTATTTTGTTTGATGAAATTATATATGAGTCAGTCAATGTAATTAAATAGAAATGTCTTGGGAATTCCTGAGTGGCTCAGCGGTTTAGCACCTGCCTTCGGCCCAGGGCGTGATCCTGGAGACCCAGGATCAAGCCCGCATGGGGCTCCCTGCATGGAGCCTGCTTCTCCCTCTGCCTGTGTCTCTGCCTCTCTCTCTCTCTCTCTCTTTCTCTCTCTCTCTCTGTATCTCTCATGAATGAATAAATAAAATCTTTAAAATAATTAATTAATTGATTGATTGATTAATTAATAGAAATGTCTAGATGATTAATAAAGTAGATTACTTTGGCCTTGAATGAAATCCTACTGCATTTAGTTTGCTGTTTAATGTGTAGATTCAAGAATTCAGATATAGCTTCTTGATGCATCCTTAGGTAATAAGAAGTTATAACCAGGAAACTCCACTCCTGGGGAAGTGCAAAAGGCTATCAATAGGTATAGGCACAGCTTATAGAATTACTGAGAAATACTCTTGGATAGACTTCCAAAAATGACTTTTAACTCCACGTGGCACGGAGCCCCTCAGACGATCTCATGTCGGAGACCCATGCCAACCACTGGATGCCCCAAACATGTTTTTTTCCCTCAGAACTCAAGTCCAAGCCAAAATATGATACTAATGTATCTAATCTGCCAGAACTAAATCACATCCAGGACTCCAGCCACAAAGAAACTCTGCATTCTGGGAAAATAAAAGGATTGAGATGTATTTTGAGAGAAGCCATATCCTTTCTTCATGTATTGCATTTGGAAACCAAAATATTTATGAGTAGGAGCTAAGTCGATCAGGATTTCATCTCACTGAAGGCAATTTTGTTTTACCGTGGGGCACTATCACGTACCACAAAAGAATCCCGCCTTTGCATGATTTCTGGCCAAGAGGAACAGATCATCAGAAATGCATCACCATTCCTTGGGGGGGTGGTGGAAACCCTAATATTGCTGATGTTCCTGTTTACCCAGAGAGAGTCAAATGGTCATTTTCGTTTATAAAGATGTGAAAATCACGCTTATGAGACAGAGCATTAGTTAATCTCAAATTAGCTGCAGTTTTATTTTATTTTCAGCTTTATCGAGGTAGAATTAATAAATAAAATTGTAGAATATTTTATGCATACAGCAGGGTGATTTGATACTTATATATATATATATATACAGTGAAAGGATTTTCCCCATCCAGTTAGTTAAACCTCCATCATCTCATGTGATTTACCTTTCTTTTTTTAGTGGGAACATTTAAGTTCTACTCCCTTAGCCAATTTTAATTATCCACTACAGTGTTTTTAATGATCATCACTATGTCATATTAAATTCTCAAATCTTACTTATCTCATAACTGAGAGTTTGTGCCTGTTTACTAACAGGTCCCTCTTTCTTCAATCCCTAGCCCTTATCAACTCCTTTTCTGTTGTTTCTATTAGTTCAACTCTATTATTCTTTCTTTTCTTTTCCTTCTTTTTCTTGTTTTTCAAAGATTCCACATAGAAGGGATGTCATGTAGGATTTGTCTTTATCTTATTTCACTCAGCATAATGCCCTCTGGTTCATTCATGTTGTCACGTGAAAAGGGAGGATGGGTGAATGCATTTTTCATTTCCCCATGCATACGTGGAATGGCCCTTTTAGGTTTTCTTCTGTGAGAGGCTCTTTTAGACTTCATCTCCAGATGACCCTATCATAATCCCACAGCTTCCAGGTTTAAGATCGAAACTTATGAACAATAGAATTTGGCGGAAAACTTACAAATCAAAGTGATCTTTGACATTCATATATCATATATATGATATTACCTTTATGATATTTATATATCATATAATATAAATCATAATATATGTCATATATCATATATATCTCAAGATCTCTATTTTCACAGTGTTTTATTTCTCTGTAGTTACTTCTCAATTCAGTGATATTTTTCATCAATGTATTCTACTTGTTTTCAGAGAGGGCTATTTTCGTTATCTACTATGCCATATTACCAGAAATATAATCACACGTGCAGAAATCTCCTAATTTTTCTACCAAAATATTTATATCTTGCTTTTCCAGGTATGATTATCCTGGACAATAGGCTTTGTGGACATATTAGAGTCAGTGAAACTCTGTCACATGGAAAAAAAATAGACTTATTTTGTGAAACTTGAAAAACAAAGTAAAAATGCTTTTTTCATACATTGAAAAAAATGTTTAAAGTTCACATGCACCATGCCCATGATATTCTGTTTTCTATGACATGAACAGTTGGAAGTAATACAGAATTTAATGTCAAATCAGCATGAAGAAAAACGTTTGAAAAAAATGATTCCTCTTCAGGTTCCAAATGTCTGAAATATTTTTTAAGTTATCTTTAATCATTTCAATTTATAAATCAGGCATTTATTAAATTAAATTATTCTCAAATGATGTAATACATTTTCTAAACATATCTTGAACCCTTGTAATATTGAATTTACTCTAAAAAGCCAAGACATACATAGAATGATTTCATCATTTTTGTTATATTTTTTTAAATGCTTACAAGTTTTAACAATTTAAAGATTTCCATATTAGGAATTTTTTTTCTTTTAATTTGTCAGGAAAAAGCATGATCACAAATTTAAAATAAAAATACTTCAATTCCATCATGTTAATATTGAGTAGAGTTTGATAACTAGGAGGAACCAGTATTCAGTTTTCATAACAGTGTTACAAATGAAACCACTGATCATATCAAATTATGAGCAAACATGAAGATATAGGATCAAAGAATAGCCTAAGTTCACACATTTACTCTTTAATAACCTTGTTGTATACTTTACAAAGCAATTACCTATGAAATCGTCATCACTTTCTGTAGAAATCAGATGCCATTTGTTTCTTGTACATTTTTGTTTGTTTGCTTATGTTTTTTGTTATGTTTCAGAAAAACCCATTTCATGCTTCTTGCCATAATGTGTTCCTAGAAACCAAGTCATAAAATAAAGGCATTATAATTGGATATTGGGCTCCTAAAGAGAATTCCGCATTGAGTAAATCTTAGTCTGAACAAACATGTCATAAAGGCAAAGACATAAAAACCCATACAAATCTATAATCACATAAATAATCAAAATGATGCTGGAGTATCATTAAAAATAAATCATCACATAAAATAAAGCATCATATAAAGTAAATATCAATGCAGTATTACATTATACGGGAGGAGAAAACCTACAGCATTCTAACACAAAACTATTTTATCAGAAATTTGACCTAAAACTATTCACTTAGCTAGAAGAGGCATCAGACATTCAATTAAAAGTGGGTTTGCTTTATCTTCTTAGAATTTAGAAGAGTAGGTACAGAGAGATGGTCCTGATACTTTAGAAAAATTTAAAGGATCTTTTAGTCATACTTTTTTTTTTAATCCCTATAAATTTGGCATAAACTTCCAAAAGTCATTATGCTGACTTTGTAAGCGTGCTTTAATATTTACTGCTTCTAGTTTTGTTTTTCCCACTGAAAAGCATTTAACGTGTGAGGTGCTTTTACCCATCTCTAAAAGAGAGGCAGTAGTTTTCTCCATCATCTTCAGGATTTATTTTGTCCCTGAGGACTCACAAGGCTCCCTGATTCAAATGTTTATTTCCCTTTTTCCCTTCACAGCTTTTCAACTTTCTCACTCCAACTCAGCTCTCAGTGTCTTTAAATACACTAAGGGGGGAAAAATTGAATTTTTTTTTGTAATGCCCTCTGGTTGTGGATTGGTGACTTAATCATGTTGAAGATCACTGGTATGAAGGTTATATCTTAATAAGAAATAACATTTATTGAATAGCTCCTCGGCATCAGGAACTATACTAGCACTTTATATAATTTTGTCTCTAATCCTCACTCTTTGGGCCTTGCAACCAAATTTTATCATTTCTATTTTTGTAGATGAAGAAATCAGGTGCAGAGAACATAACTCATTTTTTTTTTCCCCAGGATCACAAATAGAGTGAATGGGAAGCTGGCATTTGAATAGTCAATCTCTTAAAGCCTGTGTTCTTAAAAATTATAGTTGACACACAGTGTTATACTAACTTCAGGTGTACAACACAATGATTTGCCTACTCCATACATTATGCACAGCTCACCACATAAATGTAGTTATCATCTGTTACCATACAGTATGTTATTATTGACTATATCCCTTATGCTATACTTTTTATTTTTTTTAGAGGGAGAAAGAGAGGTAGGGGGGAGACGGGGAGACGGGCAGAGGGAAGGGAAGAGAAAGAATCTTAAGCAGGCTGCATGGCCAGTGTGGAGGCCAAGGAGGGGCTCCATCTCGCGACCCTGACTGAGATCATCACCTGAGCCAAAATCAAGAGTCAGATGCTTAACTGACTGAGCCGCCCAGCTGCCCCCTATGCTATACTTTTCATCCCCATGATTTATTTATTTTATAATTGGAAGTTTGTACTTTTTAGTCCTCTTTTTTCTATTTTGCCCATTTCCCACCTCTTCTCCCTTCTGGCAACCACTAGCTGGTTGTCCATATCTATGAGTCTGTTTCTATTTTTGTTTGTTCATTATTTTGAATTTTAGGTTTCATGTGTAAGCAAAATCATATGGTATTTATTCTTTTTTCTGTCTGACATATTTCATGTAGCTTGATACCCTCTAGGTCCATCCATCTTGTTGCAGATGGCAAGATCTCATTCTTTTTTATAGCAGAGTAAATTCTCTTTATACACAGACACCACATCATCTTTATTCATCCATTTGTGGATGGACACTAAGGTTGCTTCTTCATCTTGGCTATTGTACGTAATGCTGCAATAAACATGGGGGCACGCATAGCTTTTCAAATTAGTATTTTCATTTTCTGAAGCTAGATACCCAGCAGTGGAATTACTCGATCATATAGTATTTCTATTTTTAAATTTTTAAAATTTAATGCTCAGGGAGGGAGGCAAAGGGAGAGGAGAGCAAGAACCTCAAACAGACTCCCCACAGAGCAGAGCCCCATGCAGGCCTCCATCTCACTACCCTGAGATAATGACTTGAGCTGAAATCAAGAATTGGACACTTAACCAACTGAGTCACCCAGGCACCCCCTATTTTTTATTTTTTAAGATTTTATTTATTTATTCATGAGAGAGAGAGAGAGAGTGAGAGGCAGAGACACAGGAAGAGGGAGAAGCAAGCTCCATGCAGAGAGCCCAACGTGAGACTCAATCCCAGGTCTCCAGGATCAGGCCCTGGGCTAAAGGCAGGACTAAACCACTGAGCCACTTGGGCTGCCCTATTTTTAATTTTTTGAGGAACTTTCTTACTGTTTTCCATCATGGTTGCATCAATTTACATTCCCACCAACTGTGCAAAAGAGTTCCCATTTCTCCACATCCTTGTCAACACTTGTAATATCTTTTTGACACTAGCCATTCTGACAGGTGTGAGGTGATGCTTCATTTTAGTTTTGAAATTTCCCTGACAAGAAGTGATTTTGAGCACCTTTTCATGTGTCTATTGGTCATCTGTATGTCTTCTTTGGAAAAAGGTCTGTTCAGGTCCTTTTCCCATTGTTTAATTAGATTTTTTTTTTTTTTTTTTGGTGTTGAGTTGTATGCGTTCTTTGTATATTGGATATTATCTCCTTATTGGAACTCATTTGCAAATATCTTCTCCCATTTAGTAGGTTGCCATTTCATTTTCATTTGATATTTCCTTCACTGTGCAGAAGGTTTTTTTAATTAGATGCAGTACAATAGTTTATGTGTGCCTTTGTTTTCCTTGCTTGAGGAGACATATCCAGAAAACTATTGCTTATAAAGTACCAATCCCATTCATGAGATCTCCACTCTCATGACCTAAGCAGGCTCCATCTTCAACAAATGAATTTTTGGGGTAGACATCAGCATCCAGTCTATGACAGTAAACTGTATGCATCCTGATTCTGTTTTCAGTACCAGGTCCAACTAATGTTCACATTTACATATAAAATCTGTTAATCTTTGTCTTCCTGTAACACAGCAAACAACCTTGTGAAGGTGATTTCCACAGTGTTTTTTTCCTATGGAAGAAGTTTTCAGAGAATCATCAAATAGATAACTTTGGCTTTAGCTGCATTTAAAAAGTAATCTGATTTGCTTTGCAAATAAACAGTACAAGGTGGGGGTGTGGGATATTGTTGTATGATGTCAGCCTCTCAGGTTCCCTTCATTTGCCAACCCACACAGCTTAAGCAAATTCTAGTGAGAATGTTTCCTGATGGGCATATACATATTGAATCACAGACACCACTGGGATTTCCCTGCTGAACTACAGCCACTAGATAAGCTCCCACAAGTTAACCAGTCTCAGTCCAGAGATTTTGGAGTTTAGCATTGTGTACATGATTGCTTCCAAATCCATTCTGGATGTTCCATCCAGCATTTGTATTCAATGATTCAACCAAAAAGTAAATTAAAAGCTGAAATAAACTCAATATATTTGTTGAGCTCTTTACTCCTAACCAAAGCAATTGTAACACTGTTTACCAGGCCATTAACTGAATTAGGTTTTATGCTGGTTTGTTTGTTTATATGCCTGTTTGTTTCTAATTCAGCCAACTAGGCCAAGTACGAACTAAATCTACATATTTCTCTATGTAATAGGTACAAAAACAATATATGCTATTTTTCTGAGTCAAATTTAAACCAAACTGGTATTTTATTGAATCCAAATTCATGACAGAAAACAGGAAGGGGCAGTGCTACATCGGCTTCACAGATGGCATTGCAGTGACTTGAAAACACACTTTCGGTACTAATCATCAATACCAAATTTCAGCAACTTGTCCTTCTGGTGCTGTTACATCTGACTTACCTTTGATATTATGCTAAAATTCTTTTATTTGACTTCTTTTTTCACAATCCAGATAACCAAAGTAAATTCTCATGTACACACACATATACATTATAGTTCTACTTCCATTACTCCAAAAAAATTATTATTTGCCTCCTTAACTAGGTACACATTTCTCACTGTGATTTTCAAGATCTTTAATAATATGGCCTTACCATATCCTTCCAGCATCATTGTCTAAATTTCTCCTCTAGAAATTCTAAGTGACCACAAAATGGAAATAACCACTATGGCTAAAGCAACCATAAATTTTCTATCTCATTGACTTTGTTAGTGCTGTTCCTTTTATCTGCATTCCCTTCCTACTTTTATGGGACATTCTATCATTAAGACTTTGTTAACCCAAGAATGATCTGTGGACTAACAGCTCTTATCACCTGAGAGCTACAGTTAGATATTCATCTCACGCCTGCTCCAGATCCACTGAATCAGAATCTGCATTTTAGCAAGATCCTAAGTGATATATAAGCACGTTAAAATTTGAACTATCTCAAATGATAATTTTTCTGTGGCCTCTGACTGATATTTTTAATGAGCATAATTGTTTCCTCTTTTGAACTTCACGTCCATATATTAATTCATCATTTACATCTACAAGTATTTAAGTGGCTACTGTCTTCCAGGCAAAACAGAGGAGGGAATTTCAAACCACAGAAATTTCTTATGTATAGATATGGAGCCGTGGCAATGAAAGGAGTTTAATGTGTCCAAAGGGTGGATCATCTGTGGGAAAACAGTGAAAAATAGGAAAGGTAAAATTTTAGTATGACTTTCTAAGGAGTACTATATATAATACACCCTGAAGCATTTGATGTGAGGCAACAATTGACATATTTGATAGATTATTTTCCCTAAGAATGAAAAGGAAATTAGATTATTAATAGAAATAAGATTAATAGTAAAGAAACTAGCTAGAAAGCAGACAATGCTTCATATAAAGATTAGGAATTTGAACTAAAGAGTGATAGTAGAGACTCATTCATCCATTCCACAGGTGTCTGTTGAGATTCTTTTTAAATGCAATCAATTGTAAGCAAGGCAAGTACTACTTATTCCTCAGCTTTTGCACTTAATGCCACAAGTTTAACTATATTGCCTGTTTGCTATCCCGGAAAGACTGTGTCATCAAAAATTCTGCTGCACATGGGTCACCATTTCTAGATTCTTGTAACAACTACTTTGCCACCAACTGCCAAGATCCAAAGCCAAAGCCACATGTTGTATATGCTTTGTTAGAGCAACACTCAGTTCTCACAGAAATGTCTCCACAGACAGCCCCCATACAGTTCATTAATGTGCCCAACAGTGCTTGCGCTCAGAGCTCTCTCCAAGCACAGCTCTGCCTTCGCCAGCGCTCTCTCAAGCAAAAGCAAGGGCACAGAAACTGAACTATCCTCCATCTTTTCCGAAAAGCATCCAGCCTCATATGTAGAAGTTACTCAATAAATTCTTATCGAACCAAATCCATATCCTTATTGTTACATATTTCTTTGTTATACTCTTAACTCCAAAAAGATTTACAGTAATCTTAACATTTGTGTGTATATGATTATACTTCTGCTTTACAGTAAAAATTTAATTATCTTTAAAAAGTGAACTCAAAGTAGCATTTACCATTGAATGTGGGAAGTAAATGGACAGTTGTTCATCGTCATTACAACCTCTGAGGCTCACTTGGAATCCTCCTAGAGAAACAACTTCAAGTGTGATACAAGTATCTACTACCGGGTTATCTAATACCTGTCACCAACTTTTGTTATTTGAATATAATAAGAAGAAGGGTTATTTTCTGAGTGGTTATGTGTCAGGCGCTTTTATCCATTTGGTTTAAAATTATTTTATTATCACAATACCTCTATGAAATGGTCATTATTATTATTCAGATATAGCAGATTAGAAAAATAAGGGATAGAGAGGATAAATATACTGTCCAAGGTCATACACATTATAACTAGTATTACTAGGATTCAAAAACAGAAAGCTAGATTCTTTTCTTTTTTAAAAGATTTTATTTATTTATGTATGAGAGACCCAGAGAGAGGCAGAGACACAGGCAGAGGGAGAAGCAGGCTCCCTGCGGGGACCCGATGCAGGACTCGATCCCAGGACTCCAGGATCACAGCCTGGACTAACGGCAGGCGCTAAACTGCAGAGCCACCCAGGGATCCCAGAAAACTTGATTCTTGAGCCTGCTTTTAGCACTGTATAATATTTCCTCTTTAGAATGTGGAAGTCTATCATGCTAGAACCAAGATGTGGAATTTGCATTGAACAAGAATATGTGTTCTATATTGGGATTTCTCAACAGCAGTGCTATTGATATTTGGGGCTACAGAGCTGTTTTAGGGGCCGTCCTGTGCATGGTCAGGTGTTGAGCAACATCTAATCTAATGGCCTTTACCCACTAGAATCCAGTGGCAACCACAACTCATGACAATCAAAACGGTTTCCAGATGTTTCCAAATGTGCCCTGCAAGGGCAAAATCACCCCCCTGTTGAGAACCACTGCATTTTCGGAAAGTGAAACTATATTTAAATTCTCATTAGTCATTGATGTACCTTTACAAATACTGTACAGTTAGATGATCTTGCTTCATCAAGACATAGCCTAAATTAAGCACATTTTATTCTGGGAGCTCACTATCTTGTTTTCACATCAGGATGTCTTTTCAGAGACAAAAGGTGTTTTTAAAGGTCGTTCTGTTAGTCCTTTCACTCAATCTTTCATAATATCCATCAACAGAGAAAAAAAGATCACAACGGACTAAAGTATCTGATGAGAAGAGATGTTTCACGAAGCCCCCCTTCTCCTGAAGCTATTGCAAATGAGCCATTATGTGCAAGCTCTCAAGGAATAGCTCTCAGGTAATAATGACTTAAAAAAAAGTGAATTCTTGATACCAGCTCATGAGAATATAACTAGATGCAATTGCTCTTCATCAGCTCTTCAGATAGCCAGTTTTATACAGATCAATTATATTAAGAAAGTTCCAAGGCAATGAAGGGATTGTTAGTAACTTTTTCCCCCTCAAATCACCACGATTTGTGAGCCATGACTGCTATGGTTTCATTAGTGTCAAATTTAACAGCCAAATTTTCATTCCTTCTTGTGTAAGAATGTATCACATCATTATCAAAATCAACTAACATTATCATAATCAACAACCACATCATTATCTATTCACATATAGTCATGTGGGGACGAGAAATATGTATAGAGCAGATTCTACTGAATATTAGATAATTTTCTCTAAAAATTGCTGTAATCCACCAGCCCTTTTTTATGAACTCCCAGACTTAGACACTGAGACTTGGTCTTCCACAAACTAAGAGAGGAAGCATTCGTAGAACAGAACATTTATAATTTCCCATTGGCCATGTGAGCACCTACCTAAATGGCATGAGCATTTGAAGGCAGAGCCATGTGCTCAGGTAAGACAGGACATTTTGCATTTTAATCCAAACCAACAGACCAGGCAGCCCGGGTGGCTCAGTAGTTGAGCATCTGCCTGTAGCCCAGGGCGTGATCCTGGAGACTCGGGATTGAGTCCCACGTCGGGCTCCCTGCATGGAGCCTGCTTCTCCCTCTGCCTGCGTCTCTGCCTCTCTCTCTCTCTCTCTCTCTCTCTCTCTCTGTGTCTCTCATGAATAAATAAATAAAAATCTTAAAACAAAACAAAGCAAAAAAAAACCCCCAACAGGCCAAAATTCTAAGTGGACATGTTACATTAGAGATTTAAAAAAAAAAATTCCCTTTAAAAGTATCCTTATCTCTTAACAATTTATTGTGCAGAGACAATATTGTGTAAAAACCGGCCAGCTTTCTCACTGTGCTTTTTTCCTGTCGTGTTTTAATGATTATTTCATAAGCTAAAATAAATCAGTTTAATTACCACTTTAATATTGACTAGTTTCAAAGTGAATATATAAATTAGCATTTTTATTGCTATTTTGTCAAACTTGAGTTTGTCAAATCTTCAAAGTGTTCTTCTTGACTTTAATAGCTTTCCTATAGAAAATGAAATTTCAGTCATGGTTGCAGGACTATAAGGAATAAGTTTCTCTGATGAAGTATTAGTCCTTCTATATCAGTTTTCTGTTGCTGTATAAAAAAATCTCCCCAAACTCTGGCTTATAACAGCTACTTTGTGTGGCTCAGGGATCTGTGGGTTGTTTCCTTGTCGGGTCTACCGGTCTTGACTAGACTCATTCATGCAACAGCAGCCAGCTCATGAATCAACTAGGAACTGGCTGGTCCAACATGGTCTAAGCTGAGCTAACTCAGCTCTACGCCCCATAGCCTCTCATTCTCCAGCTTTCACAGCTTATTTACATGTTAGTTGAGTAGTGTTCCAAGGTGGTGAGCAGAAGTACTCAATCTCTGTTGAGGACTACTCTTGGAAATGGCACATCATCCCCTCTTCAGTTTACTGGCCAAAGTTGGTTACAAAACCAGTCCAGATTTAAGAGGAGAGGAAGTAGGCTTCGCTTCTTTTTTTTTTTTTTTAAGATTTTATTTATTTATTAATGAAAGACACACAGAGAGAGAGGCAGAGACACAGGCAGAGGGAGAAGCAGGCTCCATGGAGGTAACCCTACATGGGACTCAATCCCACAACCCCAGGATCAAGCCCTGGGCTGAAGGAGGCGCTAAACTGCTGAGCCACCCGGGTTGCCCAGGCTTCACTTCTTGATGGAAGGAGCTACAAAGTCAGTACAGAGGACGTACATAGGAAGCCATGACTATGACTTTATTTTTTAATCTACCATAACTCCAATAATGGCAATTTTGACATTTTGAATGTAAGTAAATGAGCCTTCTGTATATCCGACTATGTTGTCAAAATGTCGGAACAGACTGATCCTGTCTAGCAATTTTATGACTGACTGTGAAGTTGATTAAGCTGATCAGTTTACATATCTAATATAGTGAGTACCTCTTCTTAGGAAATGGGTTGAAAATTTTATGACTTATGCCAAAACCCTTTCTTTACTAATAAAGATTACAGGACACACACAGCAGCGAAGAAAAATTCGAATAGTGTCTTTAAAAGTTTAGGCCTATCTTGGCAAAGTTCGTGTAATGCAGCACCTTATGGATTATTATTTTCTTAAGCCTATAGAATCTCTGTGCAGAGATGGGATGTGAAGCAGATGAAAATGAGGCACAATGTTCTGTTCTTTAATGTGAAAAAAAAATTGTAATGAGCACACATTCCATTTCAATAGAAAAACCCCATGCAAATGTAGTATTCCAAGCAGAACTAAGACTCACTATAATACCGCCTAGTAATATTACTTTTAAAAAGCTATCATAATGCTTAGCTGGATTTCAGTAGTCTTGTTGCTCATGAATGTTCAAATTGCAGGGGAAACATATTTAGAATAATTATCTGTTTTAAGCCACAACGAAGATATTTTCTTTTGTTCCTACTTACTGTGGAATGTGTACTGAGGTTTAAGGGGAAAAACCAAAATTTGGGAAGTAGAAGAAAAACATTACCTCTTATAAAATTGAATTAGATGGGAGTTACATTAAAGGTCTATGCATTTTTTTGACCTGATCAAATCTGGTAAACTCTATCAGTCCTTAGGAAGACCATCTGTTTGCTTTGGCACATGACTTCTGATTACATCTGAGGGAGGGATGCTGTGAGCTAAGGTTAGTTATTTAAAAAAAAAAAATCATGGGTGTATGACACTTTGCAAAGTGTATTCACTTAATTTATGATCGTGCTATTTCATCAAATCTATAAGCAGTACAGGACATTATAATTATGCATGTTATATGAAAACACGAAGGCTTAGGGAGGCGGACAATTTGTCAGATGCTGCACTGCCTCACATACAGAAGAACGTGGAAGAAGCGTGGGTCCTCCCATGTCCCGGGCTCTTCTTCATATACCCTGATGCTGTTGTCAGACAGAGATTGCATCATGATGCCGCTTGTAAGTCTGAACGCCAAAGAGGAACAGAAGTGCCTTTGGGGTCATTACTTAAGTGTAACTAGGTTCCATGTCTAACGAACTTTCAAGATAGTGAAGTCTAAAGGACACCCCCAGGAAAAACTGAGGCTGGGGAGAAAAAAAAAAAAAGGTAGGCATGATGGATGTGATCTAGAAAGAAAGTTTGGTTATTGAGGAGATGTGATAGTTCTGAATGGTGGTGATCGCTTCAATTCATCATGCAGATTAATGGATTCAGGCCTGGGTCCTAGGGAGAGAACAATAGAACTGTGATTAAGAAAACCGAAAGGAATGGTTTCAATATGTCCTATAAACTTGGTGCCCGACCTTGACATTAGACCCTTTTATACAAATGTAACCTGAAAAATAAAAAAGTATCGCCACCTACCCACAGTGCCAAAAAGTCCCCCAACAGCTTTGTGCTACGGTTGACTCTCAGTGAGCAACTGCGTTGGTTGGTTCCATGGTGGTGACTAATGGGGGCTGATTTCTCCCTGGGCAGTGGTGATGCCCCACAGGAGACCTTTGTGGTAGCAAAGCAATAGGATAAGAAGGTGAGTTCAGAAGTAGAGTGTAACAGGACTTTATGCACTTTGTCTCAGATTTTTTAAAATATAACTTTCTCAACCTCCTAAAATGAATACAACTTCCTAGCTTCAGGCTGCCTTCAGCCAACCGTTGTCCCTGTCCTATTCCAAGATGTTCAATGCGGTCAAACGATTCATCAGATATATGCAAATCACTGTCCACATCACAGTTCAGGAACTAGGAGGAAAACATTCAGTCCATTATGAAACACCTAATTTCATCCCTTGCTATTACCCTTCTCTTCAGGATTTAGTGCATTCTAAAATCAGGGGAGGACATAGACTCCATGATGGCCTCCCGGTGAAATACGTCATTCCACGTGGACCACAAACTCCAGTGTCTGTCTGTGCTCCATTCTCTGGAATATAGAATATAGTTTGGCTCACCTAATATTCCGCGTTTATGTTCGTTTTCATAACCATGGGCCTTGCCATTTTTGCCAGTTAGAAGTGCCCTCACTTGATCCTCTTGTCCCCAAAACCAAATATTTTGTGGACTGGTGCTCTTCACACTTCCAAAACACCAAAGAAGTACAGGAACTCTGGACTGTCTTCACTGCACCATGCTGAAGAGGTCAGGACTCTGTGAGCTTTTCCACAGGCACCACATAGACTCACCCATAGACAATGGTTCTCTACTCTCTTCATCCCATAGGGGACATGACGCCATGGTGAACACAGATTTTTTTACTTTTTATTTTTATAGAAAGTTTTTAGTCTCCCAACGATACATCCATGGAAATGGGACACTCGACCTAATCTGAATGTTTCTACACTTCCATCTTTACCATCACCATCTCTTCTCTTCCTGAGTCTTTCTACTGGGAACTTTCTCTAGACTGAAGCCTAGTTTTTCCTACTCATTGATCATTATAATTCTATGATACATGTATTTAGAATTGGCTATTATTAATCAAAACTTAACTTTGAGGTTCCTAAGAAAACTCTTTTCTTTCTCAATGAAGTCTAACTTTCCCTTCATGGGACTTAGAAACATGGATTTTACCAAAGCAATGCTCTCTTTGCTCTTGGCATTATCCTCACCTCCCCACCAAAAGCCATAAAATGCCTCTTCTTAAAAAGATGCAGAGTGGTCCAAAGCAGCCAGGAAACATTAAGGTGTAACTTGGAATAAAGCTGTATTGATTTATCATTTTATTACTTTTTCCAGTCTTATTGAGATATAACCAACATACAACTTTGTATGAGTTGAAGACGTATAACATTATGATTATATATATACATATATATATATATACATATATAAAATGATTACCACAATGAGGATACCATCACCTTATGTAATTAGTTTGTGTGTGTGTGTATGTGAGTGTGGTGAGAACTTTAGAGATCTGCTCGTAACAACCTTCAACTATATAATACAGTATTGCTACCTATATATTTAGTAGTATGATTACTTATTTTAAAATTAGAATACCCAATTTATAATTTGTAATTAACAGATGTGATTTATTCTGAGGTGTCCAATAAAATTCACTTGGAGAGAGCACCAAGATCCTTGATTAAAATGTTGGGTGACTAGGCCAACAAAAATTGAGCCATCGTTTGTAATGAAGAGTCAGTTGTGTCCACAAGCAGAAGTCTGAGAAACTAAAATTGCAAAGTTTTGCTCTGTGGTGATGGATGGAGGACCTATAGAGCTTATTTAGCCTAGTGATTTTCAAACTGTGTCCCATGGTGCCATGCAGGTCTGTGGAGTGGTTTCTGGGGAAACCAGTTGTCAATTAGAATATTTATATTGTTTTTACAAACTAACACTCTAATTAAGATTTCACTTGAAAGAAGTTTCCATTATTACAAGAAGTTATATAGGTAGAGGATAAATGCAGTCACAGAGATATGGAACAAGAGATGATAAATAAACAGACAGATGAAAACATCTGTTTTAACTTTTAAATTAGGGATCCATGGGTGGCTCAGCAGTTTAGTGCTGCCTTTAGCCCAGGGCGTGATTCTAGGGTCCTGGGATCGAGTCCCTCATCAGGCTCCCTGCATGGAGCCTGCTTCTCCCTCTTCCTGTGTCTCTGCCTCTTTCTCTGTGTCTCTCACGAATAAGTACATAAAATATTTTAAAAAAATTTTTAAATAAATTATTTAAATGCTTTCCTGGCCCATAAGCCCATCTTGGTTTATGGTGACACACCGCAGTTGGTAGGCAAGGAGAGCTGACTTGGTTTTCTTTGATAGAACACTTACTATTCCAAGCACAGTACATGCTACTTTCATTATTTAATTCATTCTCTCAGGAGTCATTTGAAATGGTATCATGATCTCTATTTTATGAATGGAAACAGGCTCAGTGAAGTTAGGAAACTAGTTCAGAGTCAGTGAACTTGAAAGACAGAAGTGGTTTTCAAATTAACTCAGGTTTGCCTGAATTAAAAGTCTATATTTTACATCTACACCTACTCCTAGATTATCATGATGCCTATAACATGGAATTAAGTGGTGCGGAGTATAGACACAGTCACCTTGGGGATAACACGCGGAAAGATGTGCAGATTCCATTTGCTCCTGCAATCACCATGGTCCAAGTAAAGGGGATCTTTCATTTAAACTGTAGAATGAAAATCAGCAAATTTTTTGTATCATAAAGTTTTAATGCAGATGGCTCCACTTCAAAAGTCATTGTCTAATTCCTTAGCTTTGAATAGAATTCTGTTAATCAGTCTGTGTCAAAAGATATAATCTTATACCTGCTTCTCAAAGTGTTCTCTCAAAATTACCTTTTTATTTATTCCCCAAATATGCATATTTTGAGGAAATGTACTGACAAGAAATCCACTACATCATGTCATCTTTTTTAGACAAAGATTTGATTTTTACTTTCTTTTAACCCCATATTATGCCTCGGTACATTATTCAAGAAAGGGATCTCTATCAAATTTTCTCCCTAACATGATGTTCCAACAATGTAAGTTAATATATTTATTCCATTACATGATCAATTCCATTTAACAAGACGTGACCAAAATGTTAGCCAAAATTCATTAGGAACAGAAACAAAACCAATGAAATAGGAAAACAAATTAAAAGCTGACTACATGCTTTCACTAAAGGTATTAGGAAGCGATATCCTAGGTGAGAACAATAAAGATCACAGTACTCATGAGGAAGAGCAGCTCTATTACAATTACAAGGAAGAAACGACTTGACAAGAGATGATCTAAGTTCAAGTCCCAGATACGCCACATGCCAACTAGGTTAACAAGCAACTTAATGGGTATAATCTTCGCTTCCTGTATCTAAAGTGAGGATAATAAGGTCTATCTCCAAAAGTGTTTATGACGGGTGAATAACATTGCATGGAAGAAACAGGTTAAGATATAGAATGCTACACAAATAAAAGGTGAAATTATAAGTCATTTTTCTATTTCAGATGAAACTGACCCAATCGCCCAGTTGCCCTCCCATGGGCTCACAGGTACGACCCTGGGAGACAGATGCGGGCCCATGCTCCTGGGAAGAATGGAGCCGTAACAGGGAGCTGGCCTCGCTGCACGTTCCAATTTTACTGTCTGGCTTGGTTTTGTTTTTTCCCAAAGATGCAGAGGTTTTCCCAGATTCCTTTCCTTGTCGTCCAATCAGCATACCTGAAACCTTCACACTTGGCAGCAGTCAGCTTTTTATGTTTTGAGTCGGGGTTTCTTCCTGTCAGTGGATTCTCTGATCCACTCATCAGTCACCTTCTCGGCAATTTCTTGGATCCAGGAATATTTTAGGTGGTAGGGTATCGAAAATGACTGACCGTTTGTCATGGAGATTATTCAATAAATAGTAAGTGGTGAGCAATAAACAAGCAAGACATCAAATTTGTCAGAGGGTCTAAATGCTACAATGAAAAAGAGAAAGGGGATGATAGCGGTTATGAGCAACCGTTTGACAATGGAGAGGAGTTAGTGTTGAAGAATCTGTCTCACAGAGAACCCCAATTCAGTTGCTGGCTAGTCTTAGCACTTTGGAAAACTGCTTCACCTTCCCTGATGTTAGTTCCCCCACCTGTAAAACGAGGACAAGAATGTTAATTACTGTTTTGAAGGGCAGTTGGGAGGATTAAATGAAGTGTTACATACAATGTACTGAGGACGCGGCCTGGAATATCCTTTAGACTAAGTAGTCAGTATAGGCCTTTCTGACAAAATAATAGGGTAAGACCTGGATTATAAGAAGGAGATGGCTCTGAGAAGCTCTGTGAGGAACACTTGATGCACAGAAATAGCTTGTATGGAGGCTCTGATTCAGAAACCAGGTTTGAGCTGTTAGGAGAGGAATAGGTCATTGGTGTAGGCATAGCGTGATGGGTAATTTTATACACCGGCTGGACTGAGCTAAGGAACACCCGCACAGCTGGTAAGACATTATTTCCAGGTGTGTCTATGAGGATGTTTCTGGAAGAGAGTAACATTTGGTTCAGTAGATAGTAAAGATTGCCCTCACCAGTGTGAGCAGGCTTTCTCCAACCCATTGAGGCCCCTTACAAAATAAAAAGGGTGATTCACTCTTCTCTTGTTGAGCTGGAACATCTACCCCTTCTTACCCTCAGATGTCACAGCTCATGTTTCTCAGGCCTTCAGATTCCTGGACTCACATCATCAGCTCCCTCAGTTCTCAGGCCTTTGGCCTTGGATTTAATTATACCACCAGCCTTCTTGGTTCTCCAGCTTGCAGATGGTAGATTGTGAGATTTCTCAGCCTCTGTAAGCACATGAGCCAACTCCTATAATAAATATCCATCTATCTATCTATCTATCTGTCTATCTATCTATCTATATATATCAATCATCTATCTATCATCTATCTATCTATCTATCTATCTATCATCTATCTATCTATCTCATGTTTGTTCTGTTTCTCTAGAGAACCCTGATGAATACATATGGTAATATGGTGGTGCAGTGGAAGGATGCTGGATCTTGTAAACCTGATAGAGGTTAGATTTATTTTACATTTGATCGGTTGTCCTCTGTGGGATTTAATTAGGGGAGTGAAAGAATATGTTTGGCACAGGGAGTCATCATAGCATCCAATAGTGAGATGAGGATGGTTTGGAGTAGAATAATAGCTCTGGTGGTGGAGGGAAAGTAGCAGACACCAAAGCAGAAAGAAAAGTCCCAAAAATGGACCATAGGATAAAGTTGTGGACAAAGAAAGAGAAAATTATAAAACATGGTGTCACAACAGTCAAGAGAACAATGCACTTCGAGTAGGAAGGAATGTTCAACTATCAAAGGTTGCTGAAAAGGTAGGTGGGTAAGATGAAGGCAGAGAAAGAGCCATTGGTCATTTGATGATGGTCACTAGATATTTTGAGCAGAAAAGTTTTACAAAAATGCTAGAGATAAAGAACTGAGTAGAATAAGGAGAGACTGTGAGGCAATGAAGTAAAGAGAGCACTTAACAGACAACTGTTCCGAGAAGTTGTACTATTATAAGAATCAGGATTGAGTGGGGACGGTTGTAAGTTCAGAGGCTTGGTTTTGATGTTTGGTTGTGTTGATATTATTGTTGCTTTTAATAAGGGAAATGCTAGAGTACTGGCTTTCATTTTCTCAAATGATTTGTAATATCTGGTCAGCAAATATACAAACAACTCTCACCCACTCACCCTCTAGCTTGTTCTCTCCCAGTTTTGTTCTGACTTTGAACCATTCTATCTGTAAATATTAGGTACAATTTCCAGAAGTTAGGGGCAAGTAGGAGCAGAAAATATCTGTGTTCAATATTCTGACTCATTTCTGATTCTGTAATTATCAGAATACCGGAATTAGGAGGTCAGTGATGATGAGGGTCCCACCCTTGAGAGGGTAGTTAGAAAAACTAAAATCCAGCTCAGAAGATGATAAAGTCTACAGTGCACCTTCCACTTTGACTTGCATGGATTTCAAGTCACTCAGCTACTTCAGCGTTGGTTTAACTGTTGTTCTTCCATTCATACGTACTTTGTATCCCAGCGCTCATAGGTCCAAATAACTCATAATGTGCAACATTCTATCTCTTGAATCAAACATGGTCCCTCAACCTCCCCACTCTTGGGCCTCCCAGTGCTCGTGGATGCATTTCCCCTGAGCACTTCACTCCCAGCACGGCGTCTCAGAGGGCATCATGCCCCAAACGTGACACACTGAGAAGACAGCATCACGTAAGAAGCACTTTCTTTAGAAACATTTAACTTGAGTCTGAATATGAGGAAATGATCAGACAAGTTGAGAGTGAGAGTCAGTCAGTGAAACCACCAGCCCGAACTCTACAAAAACCCAGTGTCTTACAGACAAATAGAAGGCCGATGTGCTGTTCTGGGCTGGAGGGGACGAAAGAGAGGTGACTGTGAAATGCAGGGTGTGATTGCTGATTAGATCTTGGATTTAAAAAAAAATAGCTAAAAATGGCAGCACTCAGATAATTGGGGATATTTGAATATGACTGTATATTAGATAACAATTTTATATCAATGTTAAATTCCCTGAGTGTGGTAATTGTGTAGTGGTTATGAGGAGAATGATCATGTTTTTAGGAGATACATGCTGAATTATTTATGTGAGTTATTTTGTCTTTCTCCAATTTATTCTTAAATGCTTCAGAAGAGGCATATGGGCAGAGAGAGAGAAGAAATAAAGCAAACAAAATGGGCAAAACTTTACATTTGGTGCATCTAGGTAAGATATACAGATGTTCATAACACAATTTTTGCAACTTTCGTGAGGATTAGAAAATCTCTGAGCAATGACTCAAAATAAAATATGAGTAATAAACACATATATAAACTACTCTTATCCTACTGTCCATATTTAGAAATGTAATATGCACACAAATGCTGACAATATTCACTGTCTAATAATACTATAGTTCAGTTTTGCCCACAGAATCCCAAAATCCTTCTGGGCATGAAATAAACTATATTCATCTTTATCAAAACACTAAACTCTAGGGGAAAAAAATGATTGCACAAAACTGAGACAGTAAATGTTTACTAACACAAGACTATAAAAATGCTAAAACTATTGAAGCTGCTTAAGAAAAACATTTAGACATGATAATGGAAAAAGTCTATCCTCTAATACTTTTTTTTTATGTTCCAGTAACCATACTTTAGGTCAGATGATTAGTAAAGAGAGAAAACCATCATCACAACCTAGAAATAAAACTGTTGATGAGTGATTATACAAATCATTAAAGGCTGCTGCTGAAATCATTTTTCAAATACAAGGATGAACAAAGCCTAGACTTACATATTAATATTATAGGATATATATCAATATAAATAATCAAAATTCAAATAAAATTTTCTTAAATCGAAGTAGCCATTTTAGCCCCAGAAAAATGAGTTATTTCATTTTTGAGAGGAAATAAGAATCTACAGAAACATGTAATGCCAAGCCTTTTTGTTGTCAGTAAACCAGCTCCAGGGTACTTTTAAGAGTTTAAAAAATTAGGTATCATCAATCTGTAATTTTTCCCTTTTGTCACTCTGAAAGGACCATTTATGTAAGTCCATTTTTGGAGACTTTATAAAAAATCTTGGATTGCATAGCAAGGTTGGAGAAGGTTGAAACCAATCATTAGCATTGGTTTCAATACCTACCATTTCAGTCTTCATCTACTTTTAAGGTTCAAAAAATAATCAAGATAAAAAGTTCATCAGGCTTTCAATAGGCATTTTTTCAATAGGCATCAAAAGCTTTGATGTTATAAGGTGTAAAGTAATGTGGAATTAGAGTGTTCCATTCATGCATGGTAGAAAAACGAAGGCCTGAGATATATAATGACCATCTGTGTGAAGTCACAGATTTTTATTTGGCCAAATTTCATAGAATTCCTCGTTATTTTCTATAGAGTATCTCATTCACCCTCAATATCACCTCTTCCAGTGCCATTCCCATTTATCCTTTCAGCCAGTTAATAATTATTGGATGAAAAATGAAGTCATGATCTCCCATAACCAAAAGAAAATTTAGAAAATATACCCTTGTCTGAAATGGAGAAATAGCTTTGAATCTTACAAAGCAGATTCCTTTGACATTTTGTTTTGATTTGAGCTAGCTACTCTTAGTTTTTTTTTTTAATAACTCTATATTTCAGAAGCTCTGTGTTAATATACTGCATTAAAGTACACTGTGAAAAAATAAAATAAAATAAAAAATAAAGTACACTGTGCTACACCCTCCTGTAAGACTAGGCTCAGAGAGTCAATAATGGAGGTAGGAAGACTTAACAATTGAGGCCACGCTTAATAAACTATCAAAAAATAAAAATAAAATAGGACTAAAACATGTGGATGTAGGTGAAACTTTCTTTAAATATATTTTTCCCACAAAAATATGTTAAAGTGATCTAGGGTTAATAACTCGAGACAGGAAAGGAAGACTCTTCTACAACTTATGTCATATTTAAAATTCTCAAGAACATATATTGAATTATCAAAATTCTCTCCTATATTCTAGAATCCTTTCACATATATGGAATTATATAAATAAATAAATAGTAAAAATATTTTTGAAGTTATCTTTACTTCCTGTTTTTATTTTATGTACTCCTGAACGATCAGTACTTTTCAAAAACTGCCACCTCTGCTTTCACTTTGAAATTAATTTGACTTTTTACTTTTATTTATTATTTATTTATTTATTTATTTATTTATTTATTTATTTATTTTTATCGTTGAAGTATAATTGACATAGAATGTTATAGTGGTGTCACGTGTACATCATAGGGATTCAACAATTCTGTACCTTTTGCAACAATCACCGCCATTAGTAAAATAACCATTTCCCACTGTACAACATTATTAGAATGTTATTGACTGTATTTCCCAGGCTGTACTTTTCATCTCCTTGAGTTACTTATCCTATAACTGGAAGTGTGTACCTCTTGATCCACTTTATTTTACCACATACTCCACTCACCTCTCCTCTGACAATGGACAGTTTGTTCTCTATATTTAAGAGACTGTTCTCTATATTTAAGAGACTGAAATATATTTTTTTAAATTAGTGTTTTCATTTTCTTTGAGTAAATACCCAGGAATGGAATTACTGGATCTTATGATGTATTTATTTTTTAATTTTTTAAGAATATTTTATTTACTTCTTCATGAGAGACACACAGAGAGAGACAGAGACACAAGCAGAGGGAGAAGCAGGCTCCTTGCGGGGGGCCCGATGTGGGACTCGATCCCAGGACCCCGAGGTCACGACCTGAGTGGAAGGCAGCCACTCATCCACTGAGCCACCAAGGTGTCCTGATAGTTTTATTTTTATTTTAAGGAACCTCCATACTTGGTTCCATAGTGGCTGCACCAATTCACATTCCCACCAACAGCGTAAAGGGTTCTCTTTTTTCCACATCGTTGCCAACACTTGTTATTTCTTATCTTTTTGATACTAACTATTCTGACTGGTGTGAGGTGATATCTCATGGAGGTTTTGATTTGCATTTCCCTGATGACTAGGGAGGAGCATCCTTTCATGTGTCTATGGTCATCTGTATGTCTTCTTTGGAAAAAAAAATATCTGTTCAGGTCCTCTACCTATTTTTTAATTGGATTGTTTGGGGATTTTTTTTTTTGGTGTTGAGTTGTATAAGCCTTTTATATCTACTGGATATTAGTCACTTATCAGATTATATCATTTGCATAATTTGATTCTTTTTAGAAGCCTCTAACCTTTTTTTTTTTTTTTTTTTTTTTTTTTTTTTTTTTTTATGATAGTCAGAGAGAGAGAGAGAGGCAGAGACACAGGCAGAGGGAGAAGCAGGCTCCATGCACCGGGAGCCCGACGTGGGATTCGATCCTGGGTCTCCAGGATCGCGCCCTGGGCCAAAGGCAGGCGCCAAACCGCTGTGCCACCCAGGGATCCCAGCCTCTAACCTTTTAATCATGTATTATATAATATCTTTACACATTTCTTCTCATTTTATGTTTAAAATAATTTTTCTTTTGATTTCAAGTGATACTCCTAGATCAAATGAATATCAAGAGATAATTTGATAAGGCCTCCTATGACACAAGTTTGTTTTTTCACTGTTGTTCAAAAAGTTGCTCATCTAAACTACTCACCTACTTATGCTTGATATTCTCTCCCATTCTTTGAATATCAGAAATGCTTTACCTTGGGTATATTTAGGCTCACCAGTGTACTAACAGCCAGCAGGATGAGAATGGAAATTTCATTATCTAACCATTAAATTCATGTGCACAAAGATATATATATAATCAATTTGTGCATGCAGTAAATATATATATATTTTATATATATATTTCAGATATTTTAATTTCTCGGTAGGATATGCCTTTAAAGAGGGACAGTTTTACTTTCTAAAAAAATAAACTGAAAAATTATGTGAACACATTTTTCAGATTTTATCCACATCAATCTTCAGGTTTAACAAACAAATAAATTTCTATTTTCAATATATATCTGTAAACTAAGTGTCAATTTTCTAAGTGTAACTTTTTGTTTACCTATCTGTTTGGATCTTGTTTTACCAGTTCCTAACATATAAGCTTCCTTCTTTAGGAACTTGACCCCACATGCACACCTACACACACACACACACACACACACACACTCACACACACACATCCTTCCCCCTTCCACACATTGCCATTGCTAGAGATTTAAATTAAGGCACAGCACTACTCTACTGCTCTCCTGGAGAACAAACACATAGCATTTAACTGCATATTCAGATTTTGAGTATCTTTATAACATTGCCATGGAAATCCCCAAACAGCTTTTACATCTGTGAAAATGAAAGGTCCCAATATGACACGGTGGGCTCTGAAGAAAATGCAAGCCTTTAATTCCTATGAGTCCCTTTATAGTATGTGATGTTATTGGAGCAGGGACTGCTTAGGGCAAGGGAGAACTAGGCCAAATTTAGAATGAGCACGTTTACTCATTTCCCTTTATGTTCACTGATATACCACTTTCCGTAATAAAATCTTTATTCTATGTTTTGGCACTCGAAGTTATGAAATTAAAATGACTATAAGGAAAACATATCGTAGGCTGTTTATCTTTGAGAGGTAGATGATTTCGAATTTTAAGTTATGTGTTTAAACCAAGAAAATTAACAAAAACTATGCACTTCTTGATTATTGTTGACTTAATTCTGGGTTTATGATATTTACTGAGAAATTTTTCAGTAATGCAGTTAGAAGATATATAATTTATTCAATGTGGACTGCTGAACTATTGAAAAAACACTAGTAGCTATGAATCTCTAATGAAATAATAATACAAAGAGTCTTATTCCAGAACCCATAAATTCCTTGCCATGTAGACCACTATTTCTAATCCTCTTAAACTTTCCCTAATGTAGACTATTAAAAACCTCACTCCAGGGGCAGATGCATGGCTCAGTTGGCTAAGTATCTGCCTTTGGCTCAGGTGATGATCCCAGAGTCCCGGAATTGAGCCCATGTCCTTGGATTGAGCCTTGTGTTGGGCTCACTGCTCAGTGGGGAGTCTGCTTCTCCCTCTCCCTCTGCTACTCCCTCTGCTTGTGCTCTCTCTGTCTGTCTGTCAGATAAATAAATATTGTTTTAGGTAAATGAATAAGACCTCACTCCGCAGCAGAAAAAAAAAAAAACTACAAAAAGTATGCCCTATTCTTATTCCTCAAAAACACAGATGCTAACTTCCAGTTTTAGCTTAAGCAGGTAAAGAGCTTGGACGTAATCACTCCCATCTGTAGAATTAGGAGAAAAAAGAAGGCTGAACAAACTAAAAATCGAGTGCTTTTCCTGAACTTGGGAAAAAACTGGTCATACGGCAAATGGCTACTCTAAAATCTGGAGAAATAGGCAAGTACAGAGTTACAGCTAAATCTGCTTACCTAAATCAAAAGCAACTGAAAACATAGACTTCAAGGAACACATACAGGATAATTTTGATGAATTTCTCCTGGCTGATTATGAATTAACATGAGGATGAGAACTCCAGAAGGACAATTTGGGGAGGACCCACACACTTTCAGGGATTTTACCTGAAAAAAAAATTATATTCTCAAGGGGAAGAGAGATCCCTCATAGCTTTAAGGAAGTGAGGAGGTGAAGGGGAGAGTAATCATTGTGAAATATGGCCAGAATATTTCCCATACAAAAGCCTACTCTCCAAGGGAAAGACTTTACCAGAGCCTTTTTTCACCTGGAGAAAAGTCATTTTTTAGTTTCTATTTCTCTCTAGCCTTCAGTCTCACTTAAAAAGAGAAGAAAATAAAAGCAGCTAAGAAACACTTTTGAAGGTCACAGCACAGGAACACAGGCTCACTAAAAAATGATATTTAAACAAAAGAGTATATAACATTCACCTTCCTTTACAGCTTATCATCATACCAACAGGACTCCAATTTATTAACATTGAATAATATCTGAATGAGCTAAAAGAAAGTTTATGTAAGGAGCAATTCTTAAGGAAGTCAAAAGACAACAGAAGAGAAAGAGAAAGAGAAATAAAGAAAAAGGAAAGGAAAGGAAAGAAGGAAGAAAGAAAGAAGAAAAATGAGATGGAAAGAAAGATGCAAAAAAGGAAAGGAAAAAAGAAAAAGGATTTGAAATCTTTGACACTCATAGAAATAAAGAAATATAGAAATATTAAACAGCCCAATGTTAGCCAGAATAACATACAAACTCACACTAAAGATCTATTTATCTAGCTTCTTATTACTCAATAAATCATGTCTAGTTTTCAACATAAAAATTCCAATGCATGCTAAATGTCAAGACAAAACACACTCTGAAAAGCTAAAGGAACATATGAATCAGAGTAAGATATAATACAGATTTGTAATTATCAGAGTATGTAAATAATTGTGATGAATAGATTAAAGCCTCCACTGAAAAAAGCAGATAGTATGCAAGAATAAACTGGTAATAAAGAGATAGTTGGGAATTCTATGGAAAAGAGAAATTCTATAAATCTAAAAACCCAGTAACAGAAATGAATGCTTTTGATAGGCTCATTTGAAGACTGGACATGACTCAGTAACAGATTGTGAGCGTTAAGACAGGTCACTAGAAACATCTTAAATTGAAATACAAATAGAAAAAACAATGTAATATAAAGTTAATAAGCCTTTAGATAGATTAAGAAAAAGAGAGGACACAAATTACTAATATTGGAAATGAAAGAGGATACATCACTACAGATCCCATAGAAATTAAAAGGAAAAAATATTTATTTCTTCCTCATAATGTTGTTTTCATTATGATTCAGTTAAAAATATTTTCTAATTTCATGTGTGATTTCTTCTTTGACTTGTGAGTAATTCAGAGTTGTTTAATTTCCAAGTATTTGGGGATTTCCTTGTTATTATTGATTTCTATTCAATACTATTGTAGTCAGCAAATGAAACTTTGTATTTTTCTTTTTTTCAATAATAAATTTATTTTTTATTGCTGTTCAATTTGCCAACATACAGAATAACACCCAGTGCTCATCATGTCAAGTGCCCCCCTCAGTGCCCGTCACCCATTCACCCCCACCCCCCACACTCCTCCCCTTCCACCACCCCTAGTTCATTTCCCCGAGTTAGGAGTCTTTATGTTCTGTCTCCCTTTCTGATATTTCCCACACATTTCTTCTCCCTTCCCTTATATTCCCTTTCACTATTATTTATATTCCCCAAATGAATGAGACCATATAATGTTTGTCCTTCTCCGATTGACTTACTTCACTCAGCATAATACCCTCCAGTTCCATCCACGTTGAAGCAAATGGTGGGTATGAAACTTTGTATTTTTCAATTTTAGAATGTATTGAGTTTTTTCATGGCCACCATATAGTATATGTGTACAGGCTTGGGTTAACAATTCTAATACTGTTACACATGTGTATTGGAGTTGAGCAGTTATAGTAAAGGGTGGTAGATGGAGGGACCCAGTTTTCTCAGTGTTGGAATGGAATTTTATAGGTAAGCAATAGGACAAGGCAAGAATGGCCCGTGTGTTAATGAATTAGAGTGGGAGACATTATGAACTTACATTTACCTTAATAAAGATACAATGATTACATATAATTTTTTAAAAAATGTGTACAGTCTATATGTATATATTCCTTGCTCCATCAGCTGAAAGGCTGTAGTAGAAATAACATGCCAGTAGCAATGAACAATGTACCCAGATCTTGGTTTCTGGGTTTTTAATACCATTCTGCATTAAAAGGAACCAAGGATCCTCAGCAGAAATTGCAGACTTGGAATGGGATGGGAAATGTAGGGTTGAGCAACTTTCAGTGCCAGAAAGTAAGGAAGTACAAAAAAACACCTAATTTTAAAAACCATAATGACAGATGTAAGTTAAAAGAACAGAGAAACCAAGTGAAAAACTTCAAATAACCAAATTCGGAACAATTTGAACAACAACAAATAGAAAGTAGTATTGGATTATAACCTGAAGTTTTAATAAATACTTCATGAGTCCAAACTGATGTAAATAAGTGATTGAGTAAATAAAGAGATGAGAGATAAGGGAAACCTCTCAAGAAGAGAAGCGTAACTCCCAGCACCTTGAATGTGGATGGCACACAGTAACTTCCCTCCAAAGAGTACAGAATACAAAGGAGAAAAAAGTAAGAAAACCTTATTATGGAGAAACCTGACAAACGCTACCTCATCCAGGTGATACAAGTCAACATCAATCATGATAAGTCAAGTTGATAATACGTGTCCCTGTAGGATGAAATACGGCCACTTTAACACTGTGGTCTTCCTCCCCCAAGCCCATGATCCAGTCTAATCATGGAGAAAAATCAAACAAATTCCAATAATGAGATATTCTAAAATATACCTGACCAATACTCCTCAAAGCTGCCAAAGTCATCAAAAATAAGGGAAGTCTGAGAAATTGTCATAGCCAATAAGAGCCTTAAGGAGACCAGACAAATGAATGGAATGTGACATCCTAGATGGAGAGCCTGAACAGGATTTTACATCAAGTAAAAGCTAAGGAAATCTGAAGACAGTGTGGATTTAATTATATGCTTCTTATTTAATAAATATCAAAATAATATATGTTAATAATAAAGATTACAGTAGGTAGAAACAATATACTTATTTACAATTTTTATGTAACTCTAAAATTTCTGAAGTCCATTTTAGAAAGATATAAGAACTCCTTCTCACAAAAATATATACTCACATTATTTTGTGTGGTTTGGGGGCTAGAGATTGCTCATAAGCACTAGGAAAGAGAGGCACTTGAGGAGAAAAGATATGAGAGCAGCATCCATATGAAAGGTAATTATTCAATGAATAGTTCCATGACTGGGTTGAGTGGACATAGTCACACTGCATTTTTAAGCCTAGAAACTATTTGTTATTGGGGACTGGGAGGTGGGCACCAACAGAAGGAGCTAGACATTTAGAAATTCTAAACAGATTGCTAAATAGATATTGTTCTGACCTTTATTCCTGTCCACGTCTCTGCAGACACTCATGCTTTCACTCCTTTCTTGCTGCTTACAGTCCAGCGTTCATATAATTCTCCTTGAGGTTGACGACACCAGAAGCCTTAGGACCTATGATTGACATAGTGAAAAAAGTGGTATGCTTCACTAGTCAAGCTGAACAACTCACATGACCTGCGATGAACCCTGCATAGGGCCCCAGCAGGAGTTCTGAGTTAGATTGGGAAGACCTTTTTATAGCCCTGGATTCTTCATCTATGCCCTAAACAGAGTTACTCTGCATAAATGTATATGAAAATAAGAATTGATGTAGAAATGTTTTATTTGCATATTAAATAGGTTATCTATAAATCCGATGGCACTGGCCACTGAGGAGAAATTTGTTTTAGACAATAAGAAGACTTAAACCTCCAGTGAGAGTTTAAAAAGTAATAATGTTGGTTCAACCATAAAAATGAAAATAAACTGAACAAGTTACCAAACAATATTTTAAAATAAATTCAGAGCAAAGAACCCAGAGCAACCAAAAAAAGTCCTCAGTGTAAGGACGGTATCATCACTATTTTCATCCCTGATGAAGCAGAAGGAAAATAAGATTCATCCATAGACTGAGGAGAGAAGATACCATATAAGTTCGTATCAAATTTTTTATGGCCATATGGGGGCTGACCTAATAATTTAGACTCCCAAAGAGCCCCAGTCACAGAAAGTTGTATTCATCTGCCAATTCTTTTTTTTTTTTTTTTTTTTAGATTTTATTTATTTATTCATGAAAGACAGACAGACAGAGAGAGGCAGACACACAGGCAGAGGGAGAAGCAGGCTCCATGCAGGGAGCCCGACGTGGGACTCGATCCTGGGTCTCCAGGATCAGGCCCCGGGCCGAAGGCTGTGCTAAACAACTGAGCCACTGGGCTGCCTCTTTTCTTTTCTTTTTCTTTTTTTTCAATTCTTTCGATAGATCAAGAATAGTACGCCAAAGACTAAGTTCAAGGTAGCATAACTGGGAGATCCTCCCAGAAGCATGTGGGGTCTTCCTTTAAAACAAAGCAACATCAGGGGCACCTGGGTGACTCAGTAGGTTGCGTCTGCCTTCAGCTCAGGTCATGATCCCAGGGTCCTCTCTCTCTGCCCCTCCCCGTCCCCCCACCCCCTTCCCATGGTTCGTGTGCTCTCTCTTGTTCTGTTCTCTCTCTGAAATACATTTTTTTAAAAGGCAAAGTAACACCAGACTGAATAATGGAGTTGAGACAAGAAAGCTGAAAAAAAAAAAAAAATCCTAGAGATATTCTGTGCTTTAATCAAGTTTAAGACAATAGCTACAGAAGTCTAAAAGCACATTTGGACAAGTATATGCACTTTAAAAGATTATTGGCCACTAAGAACAAAATAATGGCAATGAATTGTAAGGTTTTTAGCATTTGAAGAAATATAAAATAGGACAGGAGCAAAAAGGAGTAATGGTATCAATGAAATGATATTGTTAGAAGGTTTATTCATTTACCATAAAGTCACATAATAGTATTTAAAGCTCAGTTGTGATGTTATAGACAAATATTCTACGCTCTATAATAACCACTAAAACATAAAACATAAAGTATAGCTAAGAAAATAACTCCTCCAACAGAGGAGATAAAATGAAATATTTTAAAAAGTTCAGCTCACTGACAAGAAGCCAAGAAAGAGGAAATAAACAGAGGACAGATGAATCGAAACAAATATTAAGATGGTAGATTTAAATATATGCATATTGACAAATGATACTGAGTATAAATGGACTAAACACTCCAACTAAAGGCAGAGATCCTCAGACCAGTAAGAAAGGAAACTATGTGCTGCATATAAGAAGTACTGTAGACTTCCTCGTTTCCGTTCCAACATGCAAAGAACTACTTCCATCCAGATAACCAGAAAAAAAAAAAAAAAAAACCTGAAAATCAGTGAGTCTCTTGGACCCATAAGACATAAGAGATAGGAAATTGCAGAGTAAACTACCACCCCTAAATCTGGAGACACTGGTATAATTTTAGGAAGCTGGAGCTGAAATCTAGTTAACACTGGAGCCAATAAACTGGTAGGAACAGTTAGTGGGAACCTTGGCTAATTGGTTAACCTTGGCTAAACTAATTAGGGACTAGCTGGAGAGTGAGAAACTCCTGGGAGCTGTAGTCCTGGGTGGGGTAAGATATACTCTCTTGGACTTTCCCTCCAGAAGCCTCAGCAGATTCTCCCAGTGAGGATCCAAGAGGTCACCCCGGTGGCTCTGGCAGCAAAGGGCAAGAGTCGCCATTGTGAAATATGCTTGTGAGTCTTCTCCACGACACAGGCCTCGTCATCCCCGGGAAAGGACTTGGCCAGAGCACAAATCTGAAACCTTAGGAAGAGGACTCCTCCTTATACAGGGCTTTCAGGAAATAGACTAGAAGCCCTGTAGCCCAGGGGGTAGGGGGAAAAGCACAAAGCTTTGCCCCTTGAGGAATGCTCGTGAAGGTCTTGCCCCCGAGAAACAGACCCATTGAAGGAGTAGTTTATTCAGAAGATCATAAAATGTTCCTGCCCCCTCACTCACAGCGCTGCTAGCCAGCCCCTGTATAACAGTAGTGTATCACTGCTGAAGAGCTACGAGACAGACGTTCTCTGAGCAGGAATATAGAGAGAATACCAGAGATAACAGTGACACAGAATGTATAACAGAATGTAGTAATTCAAAGTCCCTGGTACCCAAAGCTACCAAATACATGGCTTAAGAGGTTAACACGAATCCTCAAACTAAGGGCCTAGTCACCTCTGTCCCTATTACCTAAGGCAACATACCTGGCTCTCAACAAAAACCTAAGACTGTACCAAAAGGCAAGTAAAAACACACTCTAAAGAAAGAAAACACCATCAGAACCACACTCAGATAAGAAACAGATGTTGGAAATAACAGGGAATTTAAAATAATTGTGGTTCCGATGTTAAGGCCTCTAATGGCCAAGCTCAGACGAGCAACGTGAGCAGAGAGATGGAGCTGCTAAGAAAGAATCGAGAGGAAATGTTTAGAAATAAGAACCACAGGAACAGAAATAAGGTACACCTTGGTGGACTCATTAGAAAACTGGACTTGGCCAAAGAAAAATAATCAGTACATTTGAAGATAGGGTAAGAGAAATACCCTGAACAGGCTACCTACCTAATCTTTTTCTGCCTCGATCTTCTAATTTACAGAGTGGACACAGGAAGTCATAGAATTGTTGAGAATTAAATGAATCAAATGCATGCAAAGAAATACACACTGTGCCTGGCGTACTTTAAGGACCACACAAGTGTTAGTTATTTGTATTATATTTAAATAAACTGAAAGACAGTTTGCTTAAAGGATTGGTCCCTGAGTCATTTCACTTGGGAAAACATTTCTTGGAGTCTCATTGCATCCTTTGTGTGTGATTAGCTATGAGGTTCTATTTTCAGTGTAATTCTCACTCAGGACTTAGAAAGATTGGTGTCATATTGCCAGTTTTCCATGTCAATCTCTTTTTCCCTGTTCAGTTCCATCGCTCCCTCTGCCACAACCCTCTCCTCTGTTTTATTCCATTAGCACAGGGTACATGTGTAGAGACTACAATTTTTTATCCTGTCTTTGCAATTTACTATTCAAATGACCTTGAACAAATCGCTCCTACTTCATGGTGTCACAATTCCATTATCTACAAATCGGGGATCATGCTTCCTGTTCTGCTCATGAGGCTGCTGTGAGCATCGCCCAATTAATGAAGTAAAAGTGCTTCAGAAAGCAGAGTGCCTCATGCAATTCTCAAACTTCACGGCAAGGTGGTTCCAAAGTCAGTAAAATGCAACGTGTTTGTGACTGGCTGCATTTGGGTCCCCTTCAGCCTTCCGGAAGTTGGGTCTATTTGGGCATCCTACCTCACTTTCCTTCTTTCCTTCGTGTTAACTGATGGACGGGAGAAACTTCAGAGGCTGATTTTGCTTCTTTCAGAAACACCTTCTTTGGAAACGAGCTAAGAATGCAAAAGGTAGCTTTGCCAAAATAATGAGAGAGAGTAGATGGTGTTTACATATCTTCCAGGCTCCGTAAAACAACCCAAGAAAGGAATATGTAAGGTGTATTTTCTCAGACGTTCAATGATTAATTCATCTATGTTTGAGAGTTAGTAGAATAAGAGTTCTGTTTTATTTTTGTGGGTCACCACTGCTCTTCCTTGGTGGCAGCTTCGGGCACTTCTCCATCACATTTTTTTGCTTGAAGTCTCCTGATTGGCATGCATTCTAGCAGAGACCGTGGTGCAAGACACAGCTATGGATCGGGGGACGTTGCTCATATCACCTCCACTGGAACACTGTTGTATCAAAAGATATAAAAACGGATGCCAAAATCAAGAAGGTCAATGCTGGCATATCCAATTCTCAGGCCACGACGATATATATATAAGAATATATCTTATGGCATAGAAACAAAAGCAGACCAAAATTTCTGTGTTTGGAAACTTGGAATCGAATGTGTACAAGGAACTCCTATTTCGCAAAAGTAGCCTGACTTGATTTGGGTTAGCCTAGTATATCCTAAACTCTTTCACAAACTCTCCTCCCAGAAGAGAAATTAAAATATCAAGAGTATCCTAGTGTTGTTGGGAATGGAATTCTGAAGGTGGTAAGGAGAGAAAATCCAGCTGTTTTCAATCCATGTCTTTTATCTCTTTGTCATTTACCTGAGCTGATGATATAAAAAAAAAAATGAATTCAGGGCTGGTATATACTCAACCTGCACAGATTGCCTTACAGACTTTCTACTTGGGCATCACACTTGATGTTTGTGAATTTTGAGTTATCACATGACCTCCCAAAGGATCTCAGGTTGTTACATTTAAGATTAATGAGCCATTGGATAGCCATTAAGAAGCTATTCAAGAATATGCATTTAATTAAAATGAATTATGTATATGAGTTAATACCATTCAACCTTTTTAATTTAGAGAGATAAATCATGGCTATTTTACTTCTGAGAAGGGTCCTAACATTGGCAAATTGAATATTGATGTTACAATGCCCAAATAATTAATGCTGGTCAGATTCATCCATAATGGGTATATCCTGAGACTTTGCCTAGCAAGGAATATTAAATATTTCTTTTTTTAGTTGACTATGTGTGTGTACTTGCACGTGTAATGAGCTGCAAAGTGTAGTTCAATGTTACTTATGCATAATCTCTGAACACAAAGCAAATAGTCACATAGATTCTGAAGAAAATACTGACCAGCCACCGCCTGCACGTATTTATCAGCATTAGTGACCCAGTATGAATGTCTCCTTTAAACATAAACACTATTCACATGGAACACAGTCACCATCTATTGACTTAGTAATGTCTCCAGTCACAATCTCCCCAAAAGGGAAATGATGCTAATATTTCAATGCTCCCCAGTGTGTATTCAGGACATTGTCATGTATCCAATGGGTACCCCAATATTGTCATGAACAGAAATTCTCTCTTCTCCACTCGTATCCCATGGCGCCTCTTGTCGGTAGGTTTTCTCTCCATTCATGGTGAGTTTGGTTGAATGAAGACTGGAAGTTGTGGATAATAAAGCATTTACTTAGTGACGGAGCTGCGCTAAATACTCAACGTAGTTTATTAAATCCTTTCAGCAATCATGTTGGTTAGGTACTATTATCATCCTCCTCCAGAGATGATGAAACAGAGACATAAAGGTCAAATAATTTACCGAAGATCACAGAGTTCCTGAGTGAGAAAGCCTAGATCCAGAGACTAGCAATCTGACTCTCAAACGAGCTTAAAGTTTTGCAATTCTGAAATTGAACTTCAATATATATATATATATATATATATATATATATATATATATATTTTTTTTTTTTTTTTTTTTTGCCATTCTGGCTTAGTAAGTGCAGAGTATCAGAGTATCTTACAGTGTTACGACATCTAAGAAATCCACAGTCCATGTCTTGGCTTCTCATTTACACTCAATAAAGTTTGTAATTTTATTATATTTTATTTCATTTCTATTTATTTATTTATGTATTTATGTATTTATTTGTTTATTGGGGATGCTTAGGGGAAGCAGACTCTGTATCCAGCATGGAGGCTGATGTAGGGCTCAGTGTCACCACCCTGAGATCATGACCTGAGCCAAAATTAAGAATCAGGCTCAACCAACTGAGCCACCCAGGTGCCTCAAAGTTGGTAATTTTAAATCACCCATGAGAAATCTAACCTGAGTCACACATTTCAGTCTCTACACATTTCTTAAGAAAAATCTCATAAGGACTCATTCTTTGTGTACACATAGGTTGAAGTGCGTGTGTGTGTGTGTGTGCGCGCGCATGTGTGGTGTCAAGCACGGTAGGAACCCAAATATGAAGATATGAAACTTTATATAAGCTCTTAGGTCTTTATAGACTCAGAATTATTTCCTTAAAAGAAAGAAGAAAAATAATATTTAATTAGAAGTTTCCTTTTAGAAATGGGAAGAATCTATTAGTTACCCAGGGGGAAGTAGTGAAATGTCAAAACTAATGTGATTACAGTTTTCTAAAAACATTTCATTTGTTTTTCAATCACAGCCATCACTCTGCAGCCATCTGACTACAAGCATAACAATAACCTTAAAAGGCTTATATCACATGGTTTATGCTGTACTTTCACCAAGAGCTTCACAGCAGTTTAATCAATAAAGCAGCACAAGCTGTGAACAATTATAATAAAACACCTTAAGAATGATCCACAATTAAAAGGTAGAGGGGAAAAAAAACCCTTCAATTTAGATAAACCAATCTGCCACTCAGTTTGATAAAGTTCGGTTGAAGTGTTCTGACATGCTCGCTCATGGCATCTCTCCATAGAAAGATCTGTAGCCTTGAATTTAAATTAACTCTTCAGGTTATAGGAGAGTGAAGAATTAGAAGCCTCCAGTGACACAGCTAGAGCGTTACCTGGAACCTAACAGCCCAACTCGTCTTGAAACTCCGCATTGCGCCTTACAAAGAGGTATCTCTGCTGATTTTAAGAAGTGGTTTGAAATAAATTCCTGAACTATGACAGCTCATCATTTGAACATCTGAAAATTGATAGACGTAGGCTTGCGATCCATTTCACAACACATCCCGACCACTTATGATTTGCTAGATAGTAGGAATTAACGGCCAGACATACTCATCGCTGTCGGGGGGCCTTGCATTCGTGCGCCCCTGGTTCCACACTAAACTTAAGGATAGGTGAGAAGGGAGGAAGGGGTGCGGGCGTGCACACAGGTGAGCCAGACGAGGACTGGCGGGAGTGCCTGGAGCCTCTTACTCTTCAGAACTGCCAGTGGTTTGGGGGGAGAGGAGGTTGTGTAGGAGAGTGGCAGGCTAGGCGGCCGATGTCAAGGTATCATAAGCCAGAGAGTGACATGATCTGGGTTTCCCACTGCGATTCAGAAATAACCCCCAGGATCCAGTGACAGGAGCAGATAAAAGAAATAAAAAGAGAGAATATTATGTTCTTTCAAAGTAGACGTGATGAAGAGTTTGACGTTTGGTCCATCACTTCTGCGGATGTGGGGAAGCGGGACTCAGAGTGCCTAGGAGAGGGCACAGGATAGGCTACAGGGCGCTTTGGCAGGGGGCTCGTCAGGGTTGCCCTTCTCAGATTTGGGGCCTTGAGATTTGCTCACTGAGGGTCTGCTTCCACACCAGCTGCCATGTGGATATGCCTGCAAGCCCTGGTCCTGAGGGTCCAGACCCGCTCTCTCAGCATTAGAAGCTGGGAACACTTGTGGAATTTGTGACTCATCCCAAGGATGGAGACTGCGGTGTCCCGCTCCGCTGGGTGAGCCTCCAGAGGTGGGCCAGTGAGGAGAGTCCCCTGGGGCAGAGCAGAGGATGTGGAAGGTCGGTGGCCAGGGGGCAGCGCGCAGGCAGTGATGGGGCCCTACCTGAAGCAGGTGGGTGAGGAGGTGTGGGGACGTGCAGGAGTCTCCCTTCTGCAGTAACTGTGCCTGGCCCCGGGGAGCCCGTGGGTCGTGGAGCACCTGCCCGAGCACCTGCACAAACGCCCGCTGGGGACGCAGGTGTGCTGGCGCGTGCTGACATTCGATGGCAGGTGCACGGAAATCCGGCGGGGAGAGGACGCGTCATTTGCAGCCCGCCTAGCTGCGGGGGCATGGCTGGAAGCCTGGGGGGCAGGGGGGTTATTCTGCGAGTTAGCAGGACCCCGTGGCCTAAGGAGGAGGGCTGCGCCCCAACGGCGGGATGCCCGGTGAGATGCTGGTTGCGCGGCGGCCCCGGCCTGGGGACAGTGTGGCCCCCACCTGCTGGCGTCCTCCCACGTCCCCGTTGGGCCCTCGGGTCCCACACGGCCCTGCAGCGAGGACGACGACTGCGCATCTGGGTCTTGAGGCCCGTGGAAGGTGGAGGCAGTGGGCAGCGGGGCGGGGGCCGGAGGGGCGCAGGTGTGTGGATGCGGGGGCCCTGCCCGCAGGCTGGGGGGCGGACGCCGAGCCGGGATGCTCCTCAGGGGCCCCCCGAGGCTGGGGCAGACTCCCTGGGGGGTGCGGAGTGGGCTTGGTGTCCCTAACTAGCCCGTTTGAGGACCCGTCCTGCGTGCGGCCTGGCTGCCGGCAAGATGCGGCCCACGGGGCGCGGGCGGGGGGCTCACAGCCCTGCGGGGGCGCCCGGGGGCACGGGGAGCGCATGCGCCTGACGCCCTGCGGCCCGTGGCCACTTTGGGCTGCGATGCGCACCTGCACGGAGGCCGTGGGCGCCCCAAGGGAGTACCTTTCCCCGCGGGAGCGCGTCCACCTGCCCGCCTGCAGGTGCTGCCTCCCCTCACCCCCAGGGGAGGCTTGCACCCGCTCCCCTGCCCTCGGGGCCTTCTCCCAGGGCCGCCGTGGCCTCTCGATTCCGGGATTTCCATCCCGCAGGCGGTGAGTGGGGCCCACACGTGCTCGCGGCCCCGCGTGGCTGCAGCGACCTGCAGAACAAATGGTCAGGGCACAAACAACAGCGTCTCCTCTTTGCACGACGGCCACGGGCGCGGGTCTTCCCCCCCAGGTGGATAGAACTGCGGCCACCGTGTGACCCGTGGGGTCCCACCGTGCTTATCATCGAATTAACAAGATGCTGGAAAACGAGGGGCGGCCCAGGTGGCTCTGCGGTTTAGCACCGCCTTCAGCCCAGGCCTGAGCTTAGAGACCCAGGATCGAGTCCCACGTTGCCCTCCCTGCATGGAGCCTGTTTCTCCCTCTGCCTGTGTCTCTGCCTCTCTCTCTCTCTCTGTGTGTCTTTCATGAATAAATACATAAAATCTTTAAAAAAGAAAAAAAAGAAAAAAAAGGAAAACAACCGGTTTTGGAATCTAGGGACAACAGATCATTAACATTAGGCTCCTCAAACCATTCTCTGCGTTACCCTGGAGCGTGGCCCCAGGACATGCGCTGACCCCCTAGAGGGATGGCAATGAAACCCCTGGGGCGGCTCAGGTGGGTAAAGGTGCCGGGCTGGGGTCAGCACAGGTCACCTCTGGGGAGGTGAGGGTGAGCCCACCAACAGCTCAGCCAGGTCCCAGGTGCCCCGCGCACCTGCTGCTCTCTCTCGTCTCCTTCTGCTCCTCCCCTGCTCATAGTCTCTTTCTCAAATAAATAAGTAAATCGTAAAAAAAAAAAAAAAATCTGAGGAAGATATGAAATAAAATCAAATAGTTTAATAATCATACCTCATGCAATTACCACTAAGATAAAAGAACTGTTTTAAATTACATTAATTCATATTGCTGACAAATTTGTGCCTTTAAGAACCAATTATACAATCGCTATATTATGTATGCATTTGATAGAAATGCCAAAAGGCTAATAGTGCAAAAAAAAAAAGTGTCTAGAAATCTTTGAGGCATTAAAGAAATATAAGCTGTCTCAGGATCGTACTGCAACATTTTATTTGCCGCATGGAAGTAGATAATGCAAAATGTTTTTGGGGGGTGTTGTACTACCGGAGTTGAATCGTTGACATCTATTCCATCATACAATAATAGGGCCACATTCCTCTTTACAGGTAGTTCTGAAAATTTTGTTTTTAACTCACATTCAGTGAAAGTCGCTCTGTGGTATAGGCCGCTCTGTGAGTCCTGACAAATAGAGTCATTTACTCGCCGGGTGGAGGGCAGTTCCCAGCTCCCCAGGTCTCCTGGCACCTCGGATCCCTCCCCGTGCAGCTGGTCTTCTCTGTGGACCTACAGTATCTGGGCCTTTTGGGTCTGGTTTCTCCTACTAAACAACATGTATCTGGGGTCCACCCATGTTGTCGCATGTATAATCGGTTATTTTATGTTGCTGAGGATTATTCTGTTGTTTATTTCTTGGTTCAGCAATTAAAGAAACATTTCCATGTTCAGTGATTATTAAGAAACATACCGTAAGCCTTTATATCTAGATTTTAGTGTAAAAATGAGTTTTTATTCTCTTGGATGGGTACCGAGGAGCGGGATTGCTGGGTTATAGTACAAATACATTTGACTTTATGAGAAATTTCAGAACCGTTTACCAAAAGGATTACATGATTTGCATTCCCACCAGCAAATTGTGAGAGTCCAGGGCTCAGCAGCCTTACCAGCACTTGGTGCTGCAAGTTGACTTTCTGGTTTTTTAGTTTTGTTTTTGACCTTCCAATATCTGTATAGTGGCATGTTGGTGTGGATTTAACATGAATGTCCCTAATAACAGACGGTGTGTGTCCCGTCCTATGCTTTCCTGCCATCCGTATATGTTCTTAGAGTGTCTACTTCAATTTTTGGCCCGTTTTGGGGGAAGTGGAGGTTGTTTAATTTATAATTGTTGACTTCTGAAATTCCTTATATATCCTGATACACGTCCTTTGGCAGATACCTGCTTTGCAATTTTTTCTCCTCCTAGTCTGTGGCTTGTCTTTCTCTTCTTTCATGATGCATGTTATAGAACTTTTAAAATTATGATAAGGTTAATTTATCAGGTTTTCTTCTCCTTTATATAGATGGTGGTTTTGGTATTTTCTCCTTTGCCTAACATAGATAACAAAAATCATCACCTGTTTTTCTTCTAGAAATGTTGTTTTTCTTGTGACATTTAGGTCTATGTTAATTCTTGTATAAAGTGCAAACTATGAGTTTAGTTTCATTTTATTCCATTAGGACAGTTTGAAGAAAAAAAGAAAAGAAAAAAAAAAGAAATTTATCTTTTCTACATTAGTCTTTTCATCTTTGTAGAAAGATTCAGATCTCAGGGTCCTGGGATCAAGCCCCACATCAGGCTCCATGCTCAGTGGTGAGTCTCCTTCTCCCTCTCTCTCTGCCCCTCCCTGCCCCCACTCTTGCTCTCTCTCAAATACATAAATAAAAATATTTAAAAATAAAAAAAATAAGTTCTAATCTGCTTCACCAATCTAGAAGTCTATTGTTTCACGGGCAGCATAATATCATAAATACTGTAGCATTGTAAGCATAATCTAGGTAGTAATGATCATTCAACTACGTTCTTTATCAAATTGTCTCACTAGTATTCTATTTCCTTTGCCCTTCTATATAAATTTTAGAATCAGTCTGTCAGTGTCTACAACAAAATCATGCTGAGGTTTTGATGAGAGGTTCAATGACATCATAATAAATTTGAATTTCCAATCTATGGACACATTGTCTCTGTTCAGGTATTCCCTGTCTCATTTCATCATGCTAAATTTATGTTTAAACATCCTATTCATACCTGGGGGTATTGTAAGTAGTCATTTTTTGATATCAAAGTTTTTCATTGTATATAGAAATAAATCTATTATGTACTGCCCTTGTATAATATGATGATCCTTACCTGACTTAGTTCTACAAGCTGTTGCATAGATTTCTTCATGGAGACACTTTATCGGTAGACAAGCATGTTATCTATGCATACAAGTGACTTTATTTCTTCCTCTTTAAGTTGAATAAGTTCTGCTGCCCTATATTCAGGTTCACTGATTCTTTCCTTGACCATGTCAAGTGTATCAGTGAACCAGTCTTCACCTCTATTACTCTGATTTTCATTTCTAGCATATACCTTTGATTTGTTATAGTTCCCATCTCTCTGCTGAAATTAGTTGATCTTGCATGTTGTCCATATGCTCCATAAAACCTTTTCTATATTAATCATAATTATTTTGAATTTCCTCCCAAATAGTTTGAATATCCAGGTCATAGTTCTTTACCTCTTGGCAACGTGCTTGGCAGTGCGTTGTCTTTGCTTGCTTTTCTGTATGCCATATATATATATTTAATTCAAAGCCGAATAATCTGTACTGAGCAGTGGATACTGTTGGGAAGTTTTTATGTTCAAAAATTGATAGATCTTTTATTTATTTATTATTTATTTATTTATTATTTTAGCCCTTAGTGAGGGAGATTGAGGCAATTCAATTAATCACTGAGCAGAGTTGGGCTTTGTCATAGCAATCTTGACCCTCAGCTTCAAAGTCCTCCTGTGGCCTCATCTGTTTAGGGTGGAGACTGGTTCATAGAGAGGTGTTTCTCAGCATCTACTCTGTCCTCAACTCAAATCAATCTTTTGCATCATACCTTAGAGAAGATCTCTCCATGCTCAATTCTTTCAGCAGTATTACACAGAAAATTTTTAAACAACCTTGATGTTGTGTGAGGTGGGGGTATTTGGAGGCATGTGATGGTTCTTGGTCATACTAATCAAGCCTGTTTCAGACAGATGGTGCCTCTCTGGGTGTGAATGGTGCGGCCTGCTCAGAGCTCCCACCTCTCTTCCAGTGGTAATTCTGAGACAGCAAGTATTCCTATCCCTCCCAGAAAGTAAGGGTCTTTGTTTCTGTTGCCTTCTTGTAGACACAAAAACTTTTCAGCAATGCCCAAGGAACCACGTATTGACTCTCCTCTTGCCCCTAGTTTAAAGCTTTTGTTCTCTAGAGAAGATGGAGTTTTATTTTATTTTATTTTATTTTATTTTATTTTATTTTATTATTTTATTATTTTTTGAGAAGATGGAGTTTTAAACCTTTCCCCACGCACCTCTTCCCCTGCCTCAGGCATCTTGCTAGGAGTCTTGATAAATTTAGTCTGTGCACACCCGCTGTGAAGTTTGTGGTGAGGAGCAAGTGAATCAATTTCCCTTTTTTTTTTTTTTTTTTTTTTTTTTTTTTTTTTTTTAATTTTTATTTATTTATGATAGTCACAGAGAGATAGAGAGAGGCAGAGACACAGGCAGAGGGAGAAGCAGGCTCCATGCACCGGGAGCCCGACGTGGGATTCGATCCCGGGTCTCCAGGATCGCGCCCTGGGCCAAAGGCAGGCGCCAAACCGCTGCGCCACCCACCCAGGGATCCCTGAATCAATTTCCCTTGTGTCTGCACCCTCCCAGGAGCTTTGTATGGTCTTCTTCTCCCACAACCGGTCTTTTCAAATAGTATTAATGTTTCAAACATTGTAAACAATGTTAGTTGAATTCTTCCTCCTGCTGTGCAGCTGCTTCATCCCAAGGAAGCAAGAACTGTCCTTGAAAGGGCTTGTCTTTCCTTAGAAAGAGTAGGTGAGTGGGTAACTGCAATTTCAACTTTCTGATGGTTTACAGTACATTGTGAACTTGTAGTTTGACCAACTTCTCACTGTCATTTGAAGTGTAAAAGCAATGGTGTTTCTAGCTTTCTTGATTCCAAATGGAAGCCAGAAATCTCAATATTTACTTTCTAAAATGTCAAAATACGTAGACACATATTCCGAAAATTTTATTAGGCATTACTTCTATTCCTTATTAAACAATATCATATTAATTAAAACAGATTTTTCCATTTTGTTTAGGATGTCTGTGGTGTCATGAAGTCTTGAAACAATTACAAGGAGAAAAAATAAAACAATAACCCAAACAAGTAAAAAGATTGATGTTACTCAGGCTATTGCAATAGGGAGCACATCCGATCCCAGAATCAGAAAGTCTCTGTGAAGTGGCTTGGTCCTGGACTTTTATAGAGAAGCTGATGTCAGCTTGATGATATCGCTATATGATTATGAAAATGAGTAATCTAAGTCATTATCAAAATAATGATTTCTCAAATTATAATATAGGCTTTAAAAAGTAGCAAATGTGTTTTTAAGGTGGTGCAAAATGATAGAGTTTTAGGAAACAATATTAGATTTTATGTATGGGTGTGAACATATGTAATGAAAGTATTTTAAAATGGCAGAGAAAAAAAAATAAAATAAAATGGCAGAGAAAAGATACACACTAACTTTAATAGCTGTTTCCTCTGGGAAAGAAGACAAATGGATGCAGGGGTAGAGCTTGAGACATATGCATAACATTTTATTTCTGAAAAATAAATCTGGCAAATATATGTTTAGAGGGATCCATTTTCTTTTCTTTTTTTTTTTTGAATTTGTAAATATTTCATAACTTTTAACCTATCTTCTTCTTCCTCCTCCTTTTCCCTCTTCCCCCTTTTCTCCTCCTTCGCTCCTCCTCCTCCTTCACTCCTCCTCCACCTCCCCCTCCTCCATTTTCTTCAGAATTAATGTCATTTCCCCTGAGCCCTGGATGCTTAAATTAGCTAGCAGCAGATTTAGCACATATGGGAGCTGAGTTTATTTCCAGGTGAGGCTGTAGCTACGAGGGGATTATGAGAGGAGAAGATCTGAGATAGGATCAAGAGCCACTCCTCACCCCAATATATGGAAAGGGAAAGTAAGACCCCTGAAGGAATGGAGAATGTGAAGGCCTCTATAGATACCACCAAATGGGCCTTTCTCTCAGCTATAGGCCCACAAAATCATATAGAAAAAAACCTTTTAGATACGTACCTTAGGGCACAGAGAAGGAGAACTAAGCTGCCGATGAGCAACACTCAGGGATACCCAGATGGGCCTATTAATGGATGAAGGCTTTGAACAGATTGTCTAGCTCTGTCCGCATCTTGGCATAGAGTAGATGCCACTGGTGTGCAATCCTGCCGAGACACATTAGATACCCTGGGCTGCCAGTCCGTAGCTCAGCTGTTCTCAACAATAAACTCATGTGAGTCAATGGGGTCTAAGGTATTTACATGTGGTTTATTTTGGTGAATCAAGAGTTAGAAGTTTCCTGTTTCAAATGGAAGGGAAAGCGGAGTTACAATTAGGTGTGGTGGGAATACGTTGAGTGTGTTGTTCTCATCCATCAAATGTGATAGAATAGAAAAAGAGAAGACCCAAAGCTTGACTGATCATGGGAGGGATGACAGTGAGCTGAAGCTCCAGTGTGCACGCAGAGCCACTAGACTCGCAGCCCTCGAGTATATCATGCTGTTCAAGAAATCCCACACAACAAAACACATGCACGTAAGTAGACTGTGCAGAAATAACAATGCTGTTTTAGCCCACAAACTCAAAAATCTGTACAACTTAATGTTAGAAATTGTTAAATCAGAAGGGGAATTCTTAACAATAATGCTTTTTTGCTCAAACGCTTTTGAAACTCTTTCAGGATAAAGTGCATTATTTTGCTCATCTTCAGATGGCTAGTTTCTCTTTACAGGATGGATTTCTTTTTTATTTTTTTTATCTTTATCATTTGTTAATCATAAAATATTTTAGGCATATTAGAAAGATGGAGAATAAGATAAGAAAAATCTAACAGCCACATATTATTTACTATCCACTTAGGTAAATAAACCAGGACACTGACAGTCTTGTTTCTCAAAATCTCAGATAGCAATCTCAAAAGGTCCACAAAAGTTTTGATCCATGGAAACAGTTCTTAAAAACGTGTATTAATTACCACGTTGGCCATGCCAAAGGGCTTACCTTTAAATGTATTTTTCAGTATATATGGTTTCAAAAAAAAAAGAGAGAGAAAACAGGATTTAGAACTTCATGACCACCACATATCTACTGTCTTAAGAGTCCAACAGAGCTACAGACAAAATTTTAGAGTTTCTCTTTCAGTATTTTCTGCCTTAAAAAAAAAAATCAAAGCTTGCTTTATACATTATACATTAACCATTACAGAGAAATGCTGCACAATGATTCTATTGGTGAAATAAATTCTGAATTATTATATATTCTCATATTCAGATACTCTTCTTGGTATAAAACTTTATAACATTTTTCTGTAACATCAAAGGTTTAATTTCTGAGCTACCTGATATATTAAAAATAATGTATTCCTTCCTTCTTTTAATCCAACTTCCTGGAAAGAACAAATTGGAATGTCTTAATATATTAACTTTCTATTAAAATGCATACAGATTTCTCAGATGCGGGGAACCAATTTGACAGCCTTATGAACTTTATATCTACTAAAATGCCTCCTCCTACTTGACATAATAGCTTTAGGAGCCTGAATACGGGGATTGGAAGGAATCTGTCAATACATATTTTTCCATTTGAGTCATTTCCCTGCGGAAATCTACTTGGGTCAAAGAGATAACTTCCCATTTTAATGAATTTATCGTCACTTTATCTTGATGGTAAATAGCAGCCCATGAAATGGCTTTGGTCTGTGGCCAAAATTATGGACAAAGTGGTAATTATGCTTTTTATTGTTTATTTCTATCCTTAAGATAGATATTTTAAACTAGCTAGAGAAGCCGTGTTTCCGATTAAAATTCACTCTGCACCTCCACATGGACCTTTCCGAGCTCACTGAGATTATACATATAAGAAGACGATGGTTACGATGTCCCTCAATCCATAGTTAGACTCTCATGACTGATGGAAGGAATGCACAGATCTCCGTCACACCACAGTGGAAGACCTTGGTGCAGGCGGGCTCCAACTGATGTCAGTGCCCCGGGCCCGCACGGCCTGCTGCGTGCTCGACCTGACTGTCAGCCCAGAAAGAAGAGTGCAAAACTCAGCAGAAAGGACACTGGCAAAGCAACAAGATGCCTTAAGGAGGGTTCATGAGAAGGACGCTCACTTCCATAATGTTTATCCGTGTTTTCAATCAATCTGGGTTATAATGCATTACAAAGTAAATCATGAGTGGAGCGAAATAGCAGAACTAGTTGATGTTTCACTTGTACACCTTGCATGGCAAGACAAAGTACAAAATCCTATCTATGCCCAGACAAATGAATTATTTTAATTTTCAAATCCTTTGATGACCTCCATGTTCTTAAACCATTCTGCTTGGTAGCATTCAAATAATTCCATCCAGTAATTTTTTTTATTTTTTATTTTTTAAAGATTTTATTTATTTATTCATGAGAAACACAGAGAGAGAGAGGCAGAGACACAGGCAGAGGGAGGAGCAGGCTCCATGCAGGGAGCCCAACGTGGGACTCGATCCCAAGACTCCAGGATCACGCCCTGGGCTGAAGGCAGGCGCCAAACCACTGAGCCACCTAGGGATCCCCCACTAATTTTTTTTTTAATCTCCAAAATGTGAAATAGGCTTTTTGGGAAAGAAAAAAAAAAACTCTTTGCCTGGTATATGGCAGACACAAATGCTTTTATTGAATACATAAATGTATATATATATATATATTTTTAATGATAGTCACACAGAGAGAGAGAGAGAGGCGGAGACACAGGCAGAGGGAGAAGCAAGCTCCATGCACCGGGAGCCCGACGTGGGATTCGATCCCGGGTCTCCAGGATCGCACCCTGGGCCAAAGGCAGGCACTAAACTGCTGTGCCACCCAGGGATCCCATAAATGTATAAATTAAAAAAGATTGTATAATTGTTCAGGTGCCTCTCTCCATGGTAAACTCTATTTCTTGACCAACTATTTGCATGTAAAATTTCAATTTCCACTACCTAACTGGTTCAGAATTACTTTCCTCAGGCCACAGTCTGCTCATGAGAGGGTAGCTAAGACATGATTCATGACGACAAGGAGTCCCCAGACTGTTATTAAAGAAAGACACACCTCACATTACTACATATAACCTTCTGCTTTATGATCTTTTTATTGTGATTAACCCCCTCCACAGTAATGACCAATTCTTATATTTACAATTTATGATTGTGTGATTAATGTGAAAGATGCTGATGTTGGCCATGACGATACGCGAGGTCAACCGGTGCCAAGTCAAAGCAATCAATAGTGTTCAGGAAACATGATGGGCTGGTCAAAAGGTGCGAAACCTTTAGCTTTCCTGGATGCATCATTAGATTCAGTAAATCCATACACTTCTGAATCAAGCAACTATTTCCACACGAGCATTTTTTTGTCCTCTTTTTCCTCTTTACAATATTTAAGAAAAAACATAATGCTACCTGGTAAGTGCTAAACAAGTGCTTCCATAATTGTGATAAAAGCACGGAGAGAAATAAATTCTGCAGGTGCTGAACAGAGGATTTCAGAAAACATGTAAAGCGGTCACAGAATTTGAAACTAGCAATATTTGTCAAATCCACCAAAACCCAAGAGGGATTTCCAACAGCAAAAACATGTTATGGACTGACATAAAACAGCAGGACAGTGCGACTCAAGAAGTTATTGCACTGACCCCCCACTGAATTCTGCTGTTTTAAAGACCCAGGTACTTCACTTGGAAGGTCCTCCTAACTCCGTAGCCCAGGATCTATGTTGCTGTGGTCGGAAATAGCGACATAAGACAGTCAGTTTATTACAAACTTTACCTCTACGTTCCTTCGGTTACGCTTCCCAGTAGAGCAACATGGCCAAGGGCAGAAATTACCAGATGACGGTACGTCATAACCTGAGCTGAGCTCTCAGCAGTAGGAAGTGTGGAAATGCCAAAGCCAAGGGAGCAGTAGGAGTCATGGTCATCCAAGCCCCGGCCAATGCTACGAGAGCCTCAAACCACTCCAGGCTAACTTACACTTGGCTGCACGAATCATTCCTGAGAGCAAAAGGTTTCCCCTCTGCCCAGCTGAGAAAAATCCAATAAATGACCTCAATGGGAAGGATCTGCGTAGGTCTGTGCACACCGACAGTTGTCTCCTGATTGCAATCCCAAAGGCTTTTGACAGCATCCAAACAGATGGTGGAGGCCGAGGTCAGGGGGGTGGGAAGGTCGTTAATGAGAATCCCCTGATCCTGCTTATTGGGCACGAACCCAGCAAGCAAATACCTCTCATGGGGAGAAGAATGAAGAATAACAGTGGCAGTGGGGGGGGCGGGGAGGTGAGGGTGGTGGGTAGAAAAGTATGGAAGAGCGAAGAACTTGAGAGCTTGCCCTCCAAGGATTAGCCCCAAAAGCCAGAATGTAGTCTGAGCATCCCATCCCTGCAGTGACCCCCAGATGTAGGGCCAGCAGAGGAGGAGGAAGCAGACCAAGGATGAGGGGTGTCTGTGCCAGGCTGAGGGCAGGGGCAGGAGTGCCCACGCGGGGCCTTGGGCTCGGGGAGGGCAGGCCCACAGCCCCCCGTCTGCCGGGGCACTCCCTGCCCCCCTCACCCTCCCCCACATTTGCTCAGTTGACCCTCGGGCACATTATTTCCCTGGAGGTCCCTTTCATGGTCACCTCTCTAAGGTTTCTGTTCCCCTGAAGGCGCTTCTACTTTTAATTTCCACAGTGTAATTACTGGAACTATAGGTGAGTGTACGTTATGGCTGAAACGTTCACAGACTGTGTTCACCTGCTTGCTCCTAACTTTCCATTTGGTGCGGGAATCCCTGCTGGGCACAGTCAAGGGTGGTTAGGTTTTTTTGCTTTTTTTTTTTTTTTTTTTGAAACAAGAGAAGACAGTGCAATGTGTACTTGACAATTTTCCTACTTGTTACGGATTCTAGACCTTGTACAGCCCAGAAGAGTGCGTTGAGGTGGAACCTGTGGTTTTGTTTGCTGCTTTCAGTTCAGCTACATGGAAGAGCCACACCTGTGGCTCATGATCTATATGGAACAATTTTATTTTTTCAGTTAAACACATTGTGGATGCACCCACTATATTACCTGGTCGCTACAAAAATATATCTCATCTTTATTTGTTCCTGGTTTGTGAGGGAGTTGGATGACAAAGACAATGATAGATTTCGCCCTTTAAATATTTTATTCATGGTCATGTAGTCCCTTCTGACTCAATATATGTCTTATGAACTTGAAAATTTTGAGGTTGGTAGTTGTATTTGTGCTGTAATATGCAAGATTTAAGAAAAAATATTCCTCCTATTTTTTAAATTAAAAGCAAAAATATCTCCATTAAACAAAAAGGCGTGAGTCTTAGAAAGCAGCTAGTTGTATCTCCTGTAGACTTAAAAAGTCAAGAATGCCATAAGTGGGGGATAATGAAAGCTGACATGGTAAGGCAATTCAACTAAAATGAAAAGCTATGTAGCTAATTTACAGATTTTTTTTTAAAGAAAAACTATATAAAACAAGGAAAGAAATAGGTAAATGCAAAAGTCAACAAAGAAATCAGTGCAATAGAAGCAGTAAACTATAATATTTGGTGCTGTAGAAAATGACATCAGTAAGGTGGAGGGAAAAAATAGAGATGATTTCCTAAAGTGCGTAAGGAAACAAGACATGAAAACAGTATCAGTAATAGAACAGAAAATGGCAATTCGAAAAGAAGACAAATGGTATTTTTTTTAATAAATTAATTTTTATTGGTGTTCAATTTACCAACATACAGAAAAACACCCAGTGCTCATCCTGTCAAGTGTCTGCCTCAGTGCCCGTCACCCATTCCCCCCCACCCCCCGCCCTCCTCCCCTTCCACCACCCCTAGTTTGTTTCCCAGAGTTAGGAGTCTTTATGTTCTGTCTCCCTTCCTGATATTTCCCACACATATTTTTAAAGGTCAAAATCCATAATCCGACCTGCAATGGAGAAACACTTTCCTGAGCTTATGGGACCCAGGATTTCAGAAGAGCAAGGCTTTTGGAGTGTGCGTATGTGGCCGTTGGAAGTGAGCGTCCAGGCCTGGCTTCCAGGCTGCATAGTCCCCCATGGCGTGAGACCCACACATGAGCCACAACAGGAATATTTTGATCTGCTAATAATTCACGTTTTTGCAATGATGCTCAGGGGTAGAGCTGGCTGTTTGTGAGCCGGTGGTCTCCTTTCTTCTGTTTGTGTCCAATTCCATCATCAGGTATGCGGATCATCGTAGGAGACGGTGTATCTGCCCATCTTTTCGCACATTCTTGACCACCTTCCCCGACGTTGGAATGACCTGTCACTTGGAACTGTGTTTGAGATTTCCCGTAAGGTACCATGGGGCTATGCCTTTCCCAAGGGTGAATCTTTAATGACCATTTCCATTTTTTTTCTAAGCTTATGGCTCTAGTCAGATTTCTGTTTTCCAGGGTCAATTTTGGCGATCCATCGTTTTCTTCAAACTCGTTGTAGTCTAAAAATTTTTTGATAGGACGTTGTATACAGAGTTCTCTGGAAATGTGATTTTAATCTCCTCTGGACCTGCGGCCCTGACCTCTTTTTCTCGTTCCCCATACTCCCGCTCTGGGCAGCCTCTCTTTACTTAGTTCCTGTGCGCACGTGCCACAGGCCTGTCTATCTTACTGATCTTTGCAAAGAGCCAGCTTTTCTCCTTATTGGTCAGTTCTGCTGTTCTCATTTGCTTGTTTGCTCCTCCATTAGTTTCGAATTTTAGCTTTAGCTCCTTTATTTCCATCGCTTGGAATCGTAGTTCATTGTTTTCTCAGTGTCTTTTTGTTTTTTTTTTTTGTTTTTTTTTGTTTTTTTAAAGACTTTTTTTAAAATTTTTTTTTTTATTATTTATTTATGATAGTCATACAGAGAGAGAGAGAGGCAGAGACACAGGCAGAGGGAGAAGCAGGCTCCATGCACCGGGAGCCCGACGTGGGATTCGATCCCGGGTCTCCAGGATCGCGCCCTGGGCCAAAGGCAGGCGCCAAACCGCTGCGCCACCCAGGGATCCCCTCAGTGTCTTTTTGAATTGAGGGTTTAGTTTATGTCTTTCTGCTCTTCTTGTTTTGATTCAGTTGCTTTGATTCTTTAGTTTTATATACTAAAAGAATATAGTATATAAAAGTATAGTTGCCCATGGAATGTGGGGAAAGGAGCGCATGGTGATTCTATGCTGGGCTCCGGGCCTCAACTGCTTGATTTTGGATCCTAGCTCCACTACACATCTTGCGTGTGAAGCTTGGCGTGCTAGTGCACCTCCCTGGGTCTCTAAGTGGGATTAATAACAGTACTAATCTCAGAGGGGTTTTAGGGGGAGATCGGGAGGGGGGCAAATATTTGAGAGTAACCGACATATTTAGAATAGCATCTATACCCTGTCAAGCACACAATAAATAGCAGATACTATTTCTAACCTTGGCACGGTCGTATAGACCCAGTTAATGATTCGCATTTTGTCCATAAGCCCAGTTACTTAGATGCTATGAATCAGATTTTTTTATTTGTTTTTTTTTTTCATGATGGAGGCATGTGCTGTCAGTTTTTTAAATCTCTGCCTTGTGATCCCTGGGTTGGACTTGCATCTCATCTACACTTCAAATGTTTCCGAATCTCCTCTTAAACACAGCCCCTTGGGGTGAACATTGTATCACACCTGCTTATAAAGAATTTTTGCATTGGCTCGTTTGGCTTTGAGGATCTGCTGAGGCAAAGGACCCACCACTCACTTACCCTCTACCTCGCACATGTCACGCCAGTGGTACGAGGTAGGAGGCTTTAGAGAGCTGTGGCCTGGGGCCCCCCAGGGGCTCAGAGGTTGAGCGGCTTCCTTGGGCCCAGGTTGTGACCCTGGGTCCTGGGTTCGAGTCCCACATTGGGCTCCCTGCATGGAGCCTGCTTCTCCCTCTGCCTGTGTCTCTGCCTCTCAGTCTGTGTCTCTCATAAATAAATAAATGAAATATTTTTTAAAAAGCAAGCAAGAAAGCTGTGGCCTCCTCACCCCGCGCTCTTGCTAAGCTTCAGCCTGCTTGAGGCGTCAGCCACGGCAGTCACTTCCCTTCTGTGTCCCGGGTGAGGGTTACCTCTGCAGTGTTACATGTTGTCTGATTTTGGGGAATTAGTCATAGCTTCTGGGTCAGGGAGAGAGCTCGAGTCTGTGGGGCATTTCCTTGTTACTTGAATGTTATCTCGTTCCTAGAGATTTGGCCAAGGAAGGTGAGGATGAAGCTTGCGTTCTGCTGTCTTAAGATGGATGTGCACAATATGTATCCCTGAGATGCAATGCTGTTAAATAGAAATACAACGGCAAAGGGAAAAGGTCAAAAATTTGTCAGGTATGTGGCCTGAGAAGGAGAAAGAAAGATTATTAATACTAAGCTCAGAAGAGAAGCTGAATTAAAAGCAGTAAAACACCGTGGGTGAGTTTTTACTTTCCCAGTGTTATTATACGTATTTTAACTATTGTGAAGGATATCAATTAGTACATTCAAAGGTACCAGACACATAAGAGGAAAATGTTCAAACTGTGAGGACAAGGTGACAGCAATGTCTATACTGACGGACTTCTCAGGGCCTAAGACATCAAGTTGGGTAAAAAATAGAATATAAAGTATCTGAGATAATGAGTCATAAAAGAGCTTTCATGTATACTTATTAAACTTTGATTTTTTACGAAATTAATGGTATATTTGCAAGCCTCCAATGCCTAATTATAAGTTGACCAAATATATTGCCACAGATGGTTAATGCATTTAAAAAGGCAAATCTTGCACAGCTGACAATATTGGGCCACAGTCAAAAATAAAACTTTGTATTAATTATAAATATTCAGCACCAGCCATTGCGGACAGATCTTATTCACTCCCTGTCTCCACAAATGCTGACTGATATCAAGTTCTCAAATACAAAATAAATAATTTACTCTATTATTATGATATTCTGTTTACTTGACTGCATGCGGGTTTTTTAATCAATCTGGCAAAAAATTTTGTTACTTTATCTTTTTATTGAGTTATCATCTATCACCCATGTATTTATTTAGAAGAATCAAGTAGTGTCTAATTTGCCGAAGTTTTATCCAGGAACACTTTACTCGTTACCAGAGGAAGTGAATGTGGAAAACTTACTCTAGGATTTTCCACTGAGCTCAGAAGTATTTTTGTTTTGCTTAGAGTTCATCCCCGTGCACGTCTGTCCAGTTTTCTCACTCTGTCTTCCTGTTCTGGATCTCTGAAACCACAGTTACTGGTGGGATATGTTGTGTTATTCTTAGAGAGAGGTGGTCGGGGGGTCAAAGGGAGAGGGAAAGGTCTCAAGCAAGCCTCATACCCAGTGTGGAGCCCAAGGTGGGGGCTCCATCTCACGGTCCTGAAGTCCTAACCTAAGCCAGAATGCTTCCCTGGCTGAGCACCAGGTGCTCCCGCCAGTGGGTTATTTCTAATTTTTATTTTTTAAATTTTTATTTATTCATAAGAGACACAGGCAGAGGGAGAAGCAGGCTCCCTGTGGGGAGCCCGAAGCGGGACTCGATCCCAGGACCCGGGGTCACGCCCTGGGCAGAAAGCAGGTGCTTCACCGCTGAGCCCCCTGGGCAGCCTGGGTTTTAAATCCTATTTACCAGCTCCCCTTGAGCACGTGCTCCCTATCACTCTCACTGTCACCTGTTGCACCTGCTATTTGAAAGTGTTCCCCCACATATGCAGCATAGACATTGCAGCTGGTGATCCATGTTTCCTGGACTCCCAGGCCAGGGCAGCCCTCTGCGATTTGCCCAGGAAGGAGGCAGCCCAGCAGGCACAGCACCTAGACACAGACTCCAGAGTCAGGATGAGGGACTGAAGTGGGTGCTGCTCCCTGACTGTGCGTACTTGGGAGAGTCGCCGACACGCATGGAGATCCAGAATTCCAGCATAAATCTCAGAGTGTACCACCATCTTCCTGGTGATACAGTGCACAGGCTGCACAAATTAACGTGCACGAGATTCCTAGCGCGTAAGTGAGATGGGTATAATAAAATTCAATTTAAAAAATAGCTAATATCGCCATTACATTTAGCACTCAGGAGTAAGAGCAGATGCACATATTTTCTAGGTAAGACTATACTCACAGACTCATGTATGATGGAATGAGTACATCAATGTACCTTTTACAGTGATTCCTATTCTTTCACACGGAGGGGAAAAACAGAGACTTGTGGTTTTCGATTCATAACTGAATCCTCGTAGTCCGAATATGTCCTCCCACTTATTCTCCTTTCTTTTTTCTTGAGCATTTGTAACCAGAACATTTCCCATCTCCTCTTTCTTAGCTCAGGCTCCATTTCTGAAAAAGAAGAGGCAAAAGAAAGCTCTCCTAGTGCCGTCCACCTCCTCAGGTACGTCTGTATGTGGTGAACTTCCATGAGGGTGTTGGTGTGTGGAGGTGTGTGTCCACGTGTGTGCGTGTGCAAAAATACCAGGGTCAACTCTGAGACTTCCTAGGTGTGAGGTGTGCTCCATGGATGAAAGTCCCTGGACACATGAATAGGACCTCTCCTTACTAAACAAGTATTTTCAAACCAAGTTATCAGTTTATTGTTAACAACTAGACCATCTGCACGTAAGGAGCAGTGTTTGTTGATTTGTTTTATATAAATTGTCCACTTTATTAAAAAAAATTGACTTCCTTAGTGAATGCATTGGTATCAGACTCATTCTCTGTGGAAGCTGATGCGGACTGGTTAATGCTCAGCATGGACATAGCAATATTTCTTTTTCAGGAGTAGAATCGGTCCTGGTTCATGTCCGTTGCACTTGCTAATGCTCTAATTGTCACCCTGGTGAGACATTTTCACCCATTGTTTTCCATAGGTGCAACCATTTGTTGGGTTTTCAAGGCAGAGATTTAAAGAAAAACGAAAATGATATTATAATCTGTACTCACTAAATACTTTTAAAATACAGGACAAATATAGGACTAAAAACTGATAATATAATAAGGCAAAAAACTGAAGTCTTCTTGGGAAATAATATGTGATAATTTATATTTATTTATTTATTTATTTATTTATTTATTTATTGGCAGTTAACCAAAATGGGTTCATGGAAACATAGTCGATTTGTTGTATTGTCCACCAGGGTTCAGTTAGGGCTGCAGAATATCCGAGAGGTGAGAGATGGCTGTTCTTTCCAGGGCAGGTGCTAGAGTTTGGAGTCTGCAAGGTATGGGGTTAGGAAAAGAAAACAGAAAGTGGGAACCACGAGGAATGTAGAGAGAAGCTGGCACCCGTGAGGCTGGAGGGCAGGCACAAGGGTGGCCTGAAAACCCCTTTTGCCTCTGACTCCCTTCAAGTCTGCAGCTTTGATGGTGCTAACAGGGGGCTCTGCTGCAGGAAAAGCCTGGCCCTGCCTCTCACCCAAACCTACCCCCACCCCATCTGGAATGGGATGAAGCTGAAAGAGAAAACCTGGCCAGGCTGGTAGGCCTGGCATCTTCATTTTCTAGAAGTGCTTTAGCAAAGTGCCGCAAACTAGGTGGCTTACGATGACAGCAATGTATCATCTCACAGACTGCAGGCCCCGAGTTCAAAATCGAGACGTCAGCAGGTCATGCTTTTGGGGGGCCTCCAGGAGAGTGGTGTTTTCATGTTCCTTCTGGCTTCCCTGGGGTTCCTTGGCCTGTAGCTGTATCACTGCAATCCATGCATCTGTGTCCATGTCTGTCTGTCCTCGGGCTTTATGAGGACATCAGGTTATTGAATAGAACCCATGCTAACCCAGTGTACGTCCTCATCCTAATTCGAATTTATGGGCAAAGACCCTGTTTGCAGATAGGTCAGTCCACTCATCTCTGTTTGGGGAACACCATCCCCCCCCTCCCGCATACCTGGCCTCTTCCCCACACTGAACAGGTAAGATAACAAATGAACCAATGGCAGTGGGGGAGTTAGAGCAGTGCCTTCAACCTCCTGAGCACAGAGGGAGAGGACAGATTCGCCCATTGTTTTCCATCCAAATCGTATGTAAAATGTAAATGTTGGCAGGGGCCAAGCCCAACTCAAAGTTGTGGGCGCTGTCTCCACTGATTCGTAGTCCCACCTCTGCCATCTATCAGTGGCATCTATATGGTCGGGGGTGCAAATTGACTGTACAGCTTTCCATTTGAATTGCTTAGAAGCTATTTTCTGTCAAGCTCTGAAAAGCTCCTTGATAATTCCTGGGGGGTAGTAGTCTTGGATCCTTTACTCTGAAGGGTTATATTTGGGAATCTCAGTGTAATATGGAGCATGTCCTTTTGGAATCCCCGCTTTGGAAGACCCAACACATTGACTTCTGTTTCTCTGACACTCAAAGCCACTAAAACAGGATTTGTGCCTATCTGTGATCGGGAACTACCTTTAGGGCAAATGTGACTTCAGGATTCTACTCATCTCTTCAGGTTTCTGATTCCCTTAAATAAATTGATTTAGATTTATTATGGTTAAATGGACTCTTTTATGGTTAAACCCCTTTGGATTTATTTAAGGGAATCTTTTATGGTTAAATGGATCCTTTCTGGTTAAAATGATTTTAAAATACCTGTATCTAACTACTTTGATATTTTCAACAGAACAACTCCTCCCACTGATATAGCCCACCATTTTTGTAAAAATAGAAGTTGCAACCTTTTTTTTAAAAATAAAAAAAGTAGATGCCACGATTTTAATGTTTATATGAATATATACATATAAAAATTCTAATGATGCTTTAGTAAAGAAGAAAAAGATCAGCTCAGCAATCCATTAAAATGAGTAAAGGATGTGAATGGGAAATTCACTCAAGAAATCACAAAAGGCTCATAAACGTATAAAAGGAAAAGCATAGACAATTAGCAAGCATCACGAGCCTCATCTGAACTTGAAGCAGGACACAGAGGAGAAACCCAGAGCCAGACCCTCTGCTCAATGATGTCTTCCTGAGAGAATATTTAAGCTGCTTTTTAGCATTTTTATCCTAAGAACACCATATTCAACTCATAAATTAATGATTTAAGTGCCACATGTTTAAAACATTACATTCTTACTTCCCTGTTTCTCCATGTGTCTTTTCCTCGGAGAATCTTGCTCACACAGCACTCAGAACTGCATCCTTCGGGCCATTTCACAGCCACCTCATTTTGCATTTGCGTTTCCAGAAGTAAGATGTTAAAGCACAATCCATATACACTCGTATTTTTAAATGATCATCAATAACTTGTTTCTAGAAAATAATCCATGTGACTTAACAGCTTATATATCCAGTAATGGAAAAATTACCAAATAGCCAGGGGAAGATTTTAATTTCTCTTCCTGGAAAATATAGAAAGGGATTAAACTGATTTATGAACTAGATTAATATATTTGGGTGCAGTTCAAGGCCAATTGTTACACTGACTTTCATATAGCAATTCAAAATGCGAGCAAAGGATTTCTAAGGCTTTTCTCAATGTGCTTTTTCAAAACAAAATCAACTGCAAAAGGGAGATACACAATTCAAACATCATATACTTTAAACAATAGCCTACCCAAGTTTTCTTACCTGGGGCTGCCACATTTTGGGGTCGACCATTAGTCCATTATTCATACATCACTAATGCTAATCTCACTTCAAAGAGAATGGAGAGAAATTCCAGTAAAGGAATGGTGACTTGTTTTACTTTTAGCTCTTTTACTTCATTTTTAAAAAAAAAGACTTTGATTTTGCACCGTGTGTCCATTAACACATCTGCAATCAAGAGAAAAATCAATATCACTTTTTTATTCTAATCACTCGGGGGGAGGAAATCTTTCTCTCTCTGCGTCTTTCTCCATTTTTAACAGAGTTTCTACCAAATCTCACAAATTCTTAGAATTAAAATTCGAAGCCACCAAAATATAATGATTTAAGTGAAGAAGAATCCATATTCAGTTGTTTATGACTTCTGTCCCACGTCTTCTTAACAGCTATTAATAATCACCAACTATACGGTACCTTCTCTCAGCCACCCATTATTTTCATTCCCCTTCGCTCTCAGACACACTAATTAAATTCCTTGGGTGGCAAAGACTCCAGTGAATCATGTTAGTGGAGAGTTGGATGCTCATTTAACCACTTTTTTTTGCCTTTGATTCGAAATTCCAAAATACATGCAAAGGCAGCCGTATGTCAATAAGTTGATGTGACCAATCAGCTTTCCTTGATATTTAATTTCTGAAAACATCTTAGAAAGGAACCCCATAAATTGTGGGGTTATTTCTGTTGTTGTTCCTGTGGATATTAATTTCTACTGATGAATTTATGTATTTAGCTAATGGGATTAAAGCAGAAGTACCTGAAATACGTGAAGTGTACAGGTCAGAAAGTTGTCCCGATTTTACTCAAGCAATTATTTTCACCAGAGAATGGTTATGAATTAAAATTATCTCAGCAGTACATCTTCTGAGTACAAAAAATATAATAATACTTGATAGTATGCATTCTAACAATAGGCATTCTTGCTACACCCCTATCACCCTGCAGGGCAGAAAAACAACCTAAAAGAGAGGGCTCAGGAAAAAAGGGACGTCTCCTGATAAATTACACGAGAAAAAAAAAAGGCTCAACATCGGGTCTGTCTCTGTGACTCGTTCTGAGAAGTTGAGATTTTTTTTTCTTTACAAAAGCCAATCAGAACGCTTCTCTTCACCTCTGATTTCCAGATTTGAGCCCATCCTTGAAACTAATTCCTACTGAGAAGAGTGAATTAGATTGAATATTTCAAGTAGAGTAGCTGTTGGAGAGGCCATTGCTGGGAGCACCACCACCCATGCAAGGACCCGACCTTAACCCTAAAGGACAGTGACCCTTTACTTCTGAAGACAAACCAACACCATCGCCGTAGTGGGGGGGCCTGGGTAACTCGAGTCCGGTCTACCAGAAGATCGAGTCTGAGGTGGTGGTCTCCCTTGCCTGGGGAGCAACAGCCATTGCATGACCCTTTTCTGAAACCACTTTCGCCCCTGGTGTGCTGTTCCAGCAGTCTAGGACACTCTTCCCCCCACTCCTTGTAATTCTTGATTCTTAATAGTCTGGGTGGAGGCCTAAATGACATCCTCCTTAGAGATCTATGTGGAGGTCTCCCTCCTGCCTCAAAATTCCCACAAACCACCTTTTTAAATTTCCTTCATAACGCTTACCGTACATTTTGAATCGTGTATTCATTTGATCACCTTTTTATTTTTATTTTTATTTTTATTTTTTGATCACCTTTTTAGTATTTATTTTCCCAACTGGATTCCAGGTTCCATGGGAGCAGAAACTGTATCCGTTTTGCTAACTGCTATAGAATAACCCATACCACTGTGTGTAGCACACAGGTAGGCAGTAGCTAAACATGTGTTGAAAGAAAACAATATAAAAAATAAAAATAGGGACACCTGGATGTCCACCTGGGTGGCTCAGCAGTTGAGCACCTGCCCCTGGCTCAGGGCATGATCTGCAGTCTCAGGATCGAGTCCCACGTCAGGCTCCCTGCCTGGAGCCTACTTTTCCCTCTGCCTGTGTCTCCGCCTCTCTCTGTGTCTCTCATGAATAAATAAATAAAATCTTAAAAGAAAGTTGAGGGGTGCTTGGGTGGCTCCATCATTTAAGCATTTGCCTTGGGCTCAGGTCACCATCCCAGGGTCCTGGCTCAGTGGGGCGTCTGCTTCTCCGTCTCCATCTCCTCCTCCTGCCCATGCCCTCTCTCTCTCTCTCTCATAAATAAATAAAATCTTTAAATATAGATATATATATCTCAAAGTCAAGAGTGTCCAGTGAAGGACATGTAAACTAAGTAAAATCTTATCTCCAGTCAATGATACCTTTTCCTTTTCCCCACTTCCATTCTTGTGGGTAATTTGCCTTCCCCGTGGTTACACAGGATTGTCCACACTTCTGACATGAATCAAGATTATTACAGCAGGATCTCCAGGAAGAATGAAGGGTCACTGCTCAGCTTTTGCTTCCAAACTCGGGTTGTCAAACCTTCAGTGGTTTTGAAAGCTCAATCTTTAAATCTTTAAATCTTTATCTTTAAATCTAAATCCTTAAAGTGTTGCATCTCAGTGCATTTCTATGTACAGTGTAGAAAGAATAGTGAAACAGTAAGTACTCAGCACTCAGCACCCAGCAGATAAGCAGGAGGTCATGAGGGTGACCGCAGCCCCCCGGACGCTCCCCACTGGGCCCAGCCCGGGAGCTGAGCTCTCCTGCACCTCAGTGGCTGCAGGAATCACCCACGTGCATTTTCCGCTTAGGACTATACTCTCAGGGCCTACAATTGGGGTATGAACTGCAGGCGGTGAAGTGCCGGTCGCCTCCTTGATCCCGGCTCCTTCATCCTTCGCTGTGAGGCTGAGCCCGGATCCACACTCCCTGGGTTCCCCGTGCCCCCACCTCCCTGCAGGGCGCCTCCTGGGGGCTCCTTATTCCCCAGGCTTCCCACGCAGGGAAATAACCTGTGCAATAGGCCGTTTACACTCGGGATTCAATCCAGGAGCCACATCCGCATTTCAGGATAACCTCTTGTTTGCTCAGGGCCTCTGCTGAGGGCAGTACCCTGGGAGCTGAGTAGGCCTCTGCTGGACAGCAGTACCCTGGGAGCTCAGTAGACCTGTGCTGGATGGCAGTACCCCGGGAGCTGAGTAGGCCTGTGCTGAAGGGCAGTACCTTGGGAGCTGAGTAGGCCTGTGCTGGACGGCAGTACCCTAGGAGCTGAGTAGGCCTGTGTTGGATGGCAGTACCCAGGGAGCTCAGTAGACTTGTGCTGAAGGGCAGTACCCCAGGAGCTGAGTAGGTCTGTGCTGGATGGCAGTATCCCGGGAGCTGAGTATGCCTCTGCTGGACAGCAGTACCCTAGGAGCTGAGTAGGCCTGTGCTGGACGATAGTACCCAGGGATCTCAGTAGACCTGCGGTGAAGGGCAGTATCCCAGGAGCTGAGTATGCCTCTGCTGGACGGCAGCACCTCGGGAGCTGAGTAGGCCTGTACTGGACAGCAGTACCCCGGGAGCTGAGTAGGCCTGTGCTGAGGGGCAGTACCTTGGGAGCTGACTAGACCTCTGCTGGACAGCAGTTCCCCAGGGGCTAAGTAGGCCTCTGCTGTTGGCAGTACCTCAGGAGCTCAGTAGGCCTCTGCTGACGGGCAGGACCCCGAAAGCTGAGTAGGCCTCTACTCTATGGCAGTACCCCGGGAGCTCAGTAGGCCTCTGCTGCACAGCCAGCAGGGCAAGGGAACCTTGGGCACAGGACCCCGGGAAGAGGGAATCTGGGTGCAGGGGCCCAGGGGACAGGAAGGAATAGAAGCCGTGTGAGCACCGTGTCCCCACCGCGGGGGCTCTGTCTGCCGCCGTGTCCCCCGGATCAGGCCAGCACTATCTGGGAAGGTGACAGGTGACAGGTGACAGGTGTGTTACTCTGTGGGGTGGGACACAGGGTGCCGACGTTCCACAGTGTGAATTTTCAAACCCTTGGCAGAGTGCGTGCATAAGCCGGTGCGCTCTCTGCCTGACTTTCATTACCCACAGGAAATAAGGGACCAGCGACTAGGTTTGGAGATGCAGGTTGGAGCAATGAGGTCATTTTGATTGCACTTCTGGGTGTCACTTCCTCCAGGCGACAGTCACAGGAACATGGACTGACTTCAGGATTCGGGTCAGAGAGGATCTGGTTCCACCCCACTGTCTACAGTAACCAACGCCCTGGGATCCAGTCCGCACCACCTTTGGGATGTGTAGCTCCTCGCCGCATGCAGTCCCTGACCTCTGAGGGCCGCACGGGGTCACGCACATGGACACCACCTGGTGTCTTCCCCCTGGGCTTCCTGAGGTCTACACTGAGGGTTACACGGGGTCACTCACATGGACAACGCCTGTTGTCCTCCCCCTGGGCTCCCTGGGGTCTACACTGAGGGTAACACGGGGTCACCCACATGGATGCCTCCCAGTGCCATCCCCCTGGGCTCCCTGAGGTCTACACTTGGCCTTCATGCAGCCTGTCCGCAGCCTACAGCCCTCTCTTGCCCCAGGATCACACCTTGGCAGGTCAGCCAGGCCCCTTTGTCCTCATCACCTTCCTCTTCATCATCAGGAGGAAACAGTGGCGAGTCCCTGGAGCAAGGAGCGCCTTGTCACCCGGGGCCTATACACTGCTGTGACCCCTTTTGTTAATCATGTTTATATCCACGGCTGGGCTCACCCTTCCCCGCATCCTGTGGTCGCTCTCTGGCAGGTGCCCACATCCCAGGGTCACCTCCCCGAGCGCCTGTGCCCCGCGATGCAGCTTACTTTCCTCCCTGCCTTGTGCGAGACAATTGCTGACTACTGACTTGCTGCCGTGGCTGCCCGCCGCCGTCCCTGCCATGTTGGCTTTGTCATCATCGTCTCGTTTAATTTTTACAAATCATCTCCAATTCTCAGGGCTTGATATAAAAATGAATAAAAGTCATCCTGGTACAGGGTCCGGATCCAGGCTGTGCCGGGGGGCTCTCTGGGCCTCACCCCTGCACAGTGCTCCCTAGCCTTGCAGTGGAGGGAGGACCGAGCACGCGACTCAGTGGCCTGTCCTGTGTGTCAGTATGCACACTGCACACCACATCTGTACTCGGCCACGGCATCAGAGCATCTCACCCAGCTCCACCCAGTCGAGTCAGAACACACATATTGGTGATCAACAGGGTGTTAGTGACGTTTTATGAACATGGTAAAGATCAGGACACAGGGAACGAGGAAGAACTAGAAACTTGTCCAGAGCCGCACAGCTAGTACGTGCTGGAGGCGAAAGTGAGATCGAGGCCTTTAGGGCTGCGGCGGATACAGGGTGTCTAACCTTCTCCCCTACCCCGTGGCCCCTCAGTCATCAGGCAGCCCCTTGCTCCTTCCATCCACTTGGTTGTACCCAAGAGGCACTTAGTAGGGAGCAGTTCTTGTCTGAGAGGAGATGGCTTCCCCACAGAAGCTCTCCTCTGCTGATCAACCCAGTGGCATGGCCAGCAGATCTTGCTGACTTAGACGCCACCTGTATGCACCACTACCTTCACGGGTCCAGCAAACATTTATTGAGCACCGACTGTACTCAGTACCCAGAGTCAAGGGGGGAGCTGAGCGACATTGTGTACATTTCTTTACAAATTATCTCATAATAAAATATCTTGGGAAATATTCCAAACTAATCAAAGATGCTTCATCCCAGAACCCAGTGGGAGCAGACATCTGTAATACTGACAGCAATTCTCATGGACGAGGGTTCCTTCTTCGTGTTTCATTTCACTGCTTTCTGTCTTTTCCTACATTCATGTAATGTACTTGAGAGACTCAGGGTTTGCTTCCTGCGCCTAGACGAGTGTGACTAGACCAACGTGGATGTTGTTGGTGGTGGTGGTTTCTGTCTAAAACAAAAGAAAACCACCTGTTTTAATATGGAATTCTTCTACATCCATGGAGTCAGAATATGTTTTATGACATTTTTTGAGAAAAAGTGCAGAAGGAAGAAGAGTATGGCTTAGCACATATTTCAGGAGATTTGTTGTGGCTGTTTTTTTAAAATTTAAAAAATTTTTAAAGGTTTTATTTATTTATTCATGAGAGACACAGAGAGAGAGAGAAGCAGAGACACAGGCAGAAGGAGAAGTAGGCTCCATGCAGGGAGCCTGACGTGGGGCTTGATCCGGGGTCTCCAGGATCAGGCCCTGGGCTGAAGGCGGTGCTAAACCGCTGAGCCACCTGGGCTGCCCATGGTTGTTTTTTTTTTTTTAATTGAACACCAATGGCCAAATATATATATATATATATATATATATATATATATATATATATATATATGGGTGACTCAGTGGTTTAGTGCCTGCCTTTGGCCCAGGGTGTGATCCTGAAGTCCCAGGATCGAGTCCCACATCAGGCTCCCTGCATGGAGCCTGTTTCTCCCTCTGCCTGTGTCTCTTCCTCTCCCTCTCTCTCTCTCTCATGAATGAATAAATAAATAAATAAATCTTTTAAAAAATTTTAAATTTAAAAAGTGATATGAAATTTCAAGATATAAGTAAAGATGAGGCTGTAATTTGTAGTATTAATGTCCTAATGTAACAGAACATATATAAACATGTGAATTGCCTAAGTAGATATTTTATATTACTCTGTCTTATTTTCTGTTTAAAAATACCAAAAAAAATAAAAATAAAAAAAAAGATCAACTTCGAGGATTTGAAGCCTGATAGGAAGCACAGAGGAGCGATAGTTGGACGCTGGGGGTGAAGCCCTATTCCCATGTGTGTGAAACATGTCTGTAGAAGCTCAGTCTACCAAAGAAGCAGTGAATAGGTCTTGCTGAAAAGTTCCTCGGGCATAGCATTCAAAATTGTAGACAGTTTTTCTCCAATATCATTATTCTTGCCCGGAACTCGAATAGACAGCTTTCAGACCTGCTGCTTTTTTCCAAATTCTAATAAATAAATGCCATCCTTATTCATGAGAATCTGTTCTAATTTAGGAGCCCCACCTTTGCACGCACCTTTCCCATGCAGGCCTCAGGGGAAGGTAATTAAATTTAATAGCCTCTATGAGTCCTAAACAAAGACATACAATCAATACAATGATGATGATAAAATTCAGGTATTTTTAGAAACCGATTTCTTTTGGAAATTCAAGTGCAAGCTCCTATTTGTGGCACTCCGTTCTGGAGGTCTAAGGGTACTTTGTCATCGGAACGATATTTTTCCCCCTATTTTTGGAATTTTAATAAGTGATTATTTATTCACTGTTCTTCTCTCAGCCCCTGGAATGAGATACTACGGTAGCGAATATATATCCTCCGTGGTTATCGCACTAAACTCAAAACTGATTTCATTATTTGTTCCCGTAAGCAACGCGAGGGTCCTCTCGTAACTACCCAAGAATCTGAAACGATAGAGGTGGTCGGTCACCCAGGGGGAGGCCGGTGCTTGTAAATAGTCCACATATTTTACAAATGCACCAATCCAAAGCATTTTTAAGTTCTCAGTTTTTACAATCAGTACAAGTGGCGGACATAGAGCTTCCAGAAAAGGCTAATACGGTGACATTTAAGGACAAATAAACACAAAACGATAAACAGAAAAACGCAAACTGAAGCTCCACCGATACTCCCATTTTTTTGAGTCACACTGGCTAAGATTAAAAATCGTAAAATGATGTGTTTTGACACCTTTTCTTTGAAGCAGGCTTTCTCACATGCTGCCCGTGAGGATGTAAATGGGTCAATCCTGGTTGGAGGGCGGCTGCAGACATCTGTTAAGTTTGGCCAGGCATGAAATTTCTAGGAATCAGTCGATGCACGGATGTGTCCGAAGATGTACGCACATATACTGTTTGTAGCGATTAAGAAAAATTAAAAAGGCAACAGCCCAAATATCTCTATCACTAGGGACTGATTAAATTATGTAATACTATGCAGCTCTTCAGTTTCATGTGCTAATACAGAATAAGCAATGGGGGGAGTGTTGAGTAATTAAAGAAAAGGGCAAAAGAGTGTGTCTTTGAAAGCCTCCCCCTGTGTCAAATGTCTAAACAAAAATATGAAGGGATATGCAGGATATTTCAGAAACTGGAGCGGGGGGAAACCATTGCTCTGGGGAAAGTAATTGGCTTGGGGAACAAGATGGGAGGAAATCTTAATTTTCAGCGTACGTGAGCATTTATAACCTGCACGCGTGAACATAGTTAAGAAAATAGTAACTTGGGAAACTCCGGTTGAACCATAATATGGGAATTATAGACCAGACTATTCGATGATTACTTTCTAGAAGAAACAAATATTGATATGTTGTGAGGCTTGAGGTTTATATTCAATATGAATCAATTTTACGCTGTTTCAGGAAATGTATGCTGCTAATGAGCCTAAATAATTGGAAAATGTGGCTCTTGCTATCCTCTACCCCTATTCCTGTCCTTTATATGGATTCTAATATTTGATTTTAGATAATGATGCTTCTCCTGAAATTAATCTTGTGCCTTTAATTATTCAAGTATCCCGCCTTGCTGAAATCATTCTAATTATGCTCATTGCTCAACCGTATTAGTAAAAATCACACTTAAGTTCAAAAATAATTTAAATGGGGCCCTAAATATTCCTACAAGCATTTAGCTGTTTTTATATTTTCACCTCTTGAGATAAGAAAATAAAAGTAAAACAGGATTTAATGTGGCCAGTATTAAATGATTCTGTGTTTTTATTGCTAATGCAATACCACAGAAGGTAGATTAAAATTAGCTTTGTCTCTCTTTGTTGATTTGTCAAATCCCACCTCTTGTATTACCTCCTCATTTACACTTTTAAAAATTTTATGATGCTCATATTCTTTTATTATCTGTTAGGTTAATCAGCGGATAGGCTTTTATGTATGTTTTCTAGTGCACTGCCCTTGAGAAATGGAGATTATCATTCATCGTGAATAAATAAATACCATGTAGGTCTGCAATAGTGCATTTCCGACGACAGGCACTGCCACCGAAGACAGCCTGTCTGTTGGATTATGCTGCGTATTTCCCGAAATACATGCTGTGCGTATAGATATGCAGCAAACTATGGGGTATTGCTGCAAATACCATGTGGCATTCGGAAGACTAAAACCATTATAGCATCTCCTGAATTATTTAATAAATAAGGTCGAGACTGTAATCCTCGTATTTAACGTGCCTTGGTTGGGAGGTGAGGGCCCAGGCTAGCCTGAGAAGTAAGAATCAGAAACAGGAACAATACGTGCCCTCCTTTCAGGAGTGAGTCTTGAGATTTTTTATTTAGGTTGGATAAATTAAATTACTTTGGCCTGGGCTGCGTCTCCCCCACCTGGCTGTGGTATTCCCCAGACTTTCTTCTCCGCTGCCGTATGTGTGATTTGCCACGATGGCATCCAGAGACTCTGAGCCCCAGCTCTCCCTTGGTCAGCATGTACCACTTTTTTGTTCCCCCCTTTAAAAATGCTCTTATTTATGAAATATCTACTTAAGGGCAGCCCCGGGGGGCTCAGCGGTTTAGCTCCTTGCCTTTGGCTCAGAGCCTGACCTTGGAGTCCCAGGATCGAGTCCCAAGTCAGGCTCCATGCATGGGGCCTGCTTCTCCCTCTGTCTGTGTCTCTGCCTCTCTCTGTGTGTCTCTCATAAATAAATAAATAAATAAATAAATAAATAAATAAATAAATCTTAAAAAATAAAATAAAATACCTACTTAAACATAAACACCTCTAAATATGAACAACACGATTCACAGGAGACCCCCTTTGCTGCCTTCTGACCGACCCGCAGAGCCAGGGGGTCCACAGGTATCTCCCGATTCATCGGGATTTTAAGGCCAAAGGTGCACCAGGAAGGAGCAGGGACTATAGGGTGCTCTTAATTCCCTCAAGACAAAATTCATGGTTTTCTATTCCAAGGCCGACTTCATATCGGGGGCAGAACTTCAGAAGGAGAAGCGTCCAGCTTAAATTGAAGCTTCGTGGAGATTTCTGCTTGTGGCCGTTTGAAAGTTCTTGACCATGAATTTTCTGGAATGAGCACATGGGGAATAAAAAAAAAAAAATCTGCATTCTAATGCCTCTCTCAGTGGGGAAATGCACTCTCTGCTGTGGCCTTCGGAGGTACCGGGAGAACCTTGCTTGGTGCAGTACTGCTGTCAAGCGGCGGTGGCACAGAGGCAACGGCCGGTCGGTGTGTCCACAGCCCGGGTGGAGGCGTGCGGTGACCCCCCCAAGTGACCCCCAAAGGCTCTTTCAGGCCTGGAAACGTGTCCCCGCACTCCGCGGACGCCCCCTCGAGCTCCGTCCCACCGTGGAGTCTGGGCCTGGGCCCTGAGGGACCTCCGGGAGGCTCGGAGCCCTGGGCCCAGCAGGGAGGCCGGGTCCCCAGCAGGGCGGACAGGGTGGCCTCCAACTGTGACAAAGCCATCCTGGGAGGAAGCCGGGCCCGAGGGCAGCCCGGTCCTGCAGCCGCGCTCACAGTTGGGGCCCCGGGGCCCCCCAGCTGCAGGTACATTGCCTTCCGTCGGGAGCAGAGGGCCTCAGCCACTGGCATGAGCCCCCCAGCCCTTGGCTCCCCCAGGGCCGCCACTTAGGGACCTGCCTGCTGGCACAGTGCCTACCCGGAGAGCCGGCTCCCTGGGGGGGGGCCCACTGTGGACTTGACACTGTTGCAGGCGACACCACTGGCCGTGGGGCTACGGGCCTAGCCCCTAAATCCGGGGAGCACGACTCTGGGGCTTTTCTCATCCTGGGGAGCAGGAGCTCCTCACTGAGAAGCCTCCCCGCCTGAGGGTCCCCGGAGATGCCATCACGGGGAAGGCCCCGGGGCCCAGTCTGGGCGCACGACCCCGGGCCGGGTTGGAGCAGCAGAGCTGGTGCCCGGCCCCGGAACCCGCCGAGAGGTCACGGCCCAGCCAGCAGAGCAGGGGCACAGCAACTGTGCCCTCGGGCCGGCTCAGGGCCCCATCTGGCCCACTCTGCAGCGGGCCTCCTGCCCCTTTCCTTCCCACGGGCATTGGCCCAGGTGTGTGTCCTGCCCCTGTCTGTCGTCGGGTGTCACACGAGGCGTCATGACAGGCTGTCCGATGTGGCTCAAAACTGGGAGGGCTCGCCTGGGTGGTGGAGGACGTGCACACCCTGAGGTCACCCGGCCCGAGGGACAGCCGTGCGGGCAGAGCGGGAGGGCACCCGACAGCTAGGGTCGCCCGCGGGAGGCTTCCAAAACTCAGCTGGGGGTAAAGGTGCAAGGAAGCTGCCCCCTGACAAGTCCTGGGCCCACGACACCGCTGCTCTCCATCACCCCCTGACAGGCGTACACTGGTTCCTGACCCGAGCTATACGTCCTTTTGGGAAGCGGACTGAGCTGGGCGTGCTCCTGGCCGTGGGCCCCCCAGAATGTTCTCGGCCACCAGGCCTGTAGGCAGAGGAGCCGCGCAGCAGGTGCCTGGAAACTTGGGGCAGCAGGGCCGAGCCGCAGAGCCCAGGGCCAGGGGCCTTTGGGCGTACCGAGCCTTGGGGTACCAAGGAGCAGCCCCCCCAGGGACACGATGCTGACAGGTGCCCCTGGAGGGCCGGCCCCGACAAGGCCTCCTACCTGCGTGCAGGCCAGCTCACCTACGGAACTCGGCGGGGGCCCTCGGCCTGCAGCACCGCCGCGGGGGACTGTCCCTGGCTGCAGGGACAGCAGCCCTTCCCCAGCCAGTCCCGGGTCCCGCGGCCCTTGCTGACGGGAGCCCCTGGCCGCCAGGGCCCAACAGTGGCCGCGTGGCCCCGGGGTGGCCCCGCGCTCCCTCCTGGCGATGCAGACACGGCCCATCTGGGTGACCCTGGGGCTCCCTGCGTGCACCAGTGACAGCCAGCTCTTTCCCACCCTCGACTTCCTACTCAAGACGCGTAACTCGCAGATGTTTGGCCCAACACACAGGTGCAAATGCTCCGGAGTCAGGTCGGCGCCGCTGCCCCAGACGGAAAGGAAGGACTTGGGGCTCAGCATGTCCATCAGCGCCTGGGTAGGGCCGGGATGGAAGGGGCTCCGGGAGGGGTGGCGGGCTTTGGCGCTCCCATCAACTCCCTCGCAGCTGCCCTTGGGCCCAGTCCCCCTCACCTGGCCTCCTGCCCTTGGGCCCAGTCCCCCTCACCTGGCCTCCTGCCCTTGGGCCCAGTCCCCCCCACCTGGCCTCCCAACCTTGGGCCCAGTCCCCCCACCTGGCCTCCCACCTTTGCGCACAGTCCCCCCCACCTGGCCTCCCGCCCTTGGGCCCAGTCCCCCCCACCTGGCCTCCCGCTCTTGGACCCAGTCCCCCCACCTGGCCTCCCACCCTGGGCCACCAGCAGGCCCCCACCACCCTGTCTCATTCCTGGAACCCCTTCTTCACGGAGGAACCAGTGAAACTGGTTGAAATGCCAACCACAGCACCTCCTCACCTGCGTAAACCCTTCGTGGCTGTTCCCCACACCTGAAGGGACCCCAAAGTCCCGGCCATGGCCTGGCATGTGCTCCAGGCCTCAGGCTCCCCAGCTCTTCAGCGTCCACCAGCGGGCTGACCGAGGTGCAGTAACGTGGCCCCAGCCCTGCCTGTGTGGACACCACACCCTCCTGCTGCGACCCTTTGCCCTCTGTGTCATCCCCCCCCCAGGGGATGCTCCCTCCTTCCTTTCATCAGGCTGTCCCAGGCTCCCTGAGGATTGCCCCCCTTCCTTCCTTCCTTCCTGGGCCCTTATGACCCCCAGGCACCTGCCTGCCCCTCCCCACCCCTACCGGTTTCTCTCCATCATCTTCATCACGGCCTAGTTGTCCTGTTGACGAATAATGCTTATTTTCGGTCACTCCCCGAAGATGCCCCTGCATGTTCTGTTCCTCCCAATTTTAATGATCTGTAGGATCTGTTCGGGTAGTAAGGAAACAGATGGCACGGAGGGGAGAGGCACGTGACATGGGAGCCACGGGCTAGACTGGAAGGCTGTCAGGCCACGTGCCCTGGGGCAAGGAGAAGCACTGTTAGAATGGGGGGAGAATGTTCTGGAAGGAAGAGAGACAATGGGACTGTTTTCTCCCTGGGCCGTGGTCATGGACGCATTTCCTTGCATTCATACATTTGTTTAAATGGTAGTTATTAAATTGTCTGTCCTCTTATTGTGGCTCAGCACTAATATCTCCTAGGTTTTTGAAACCCTTTTGGTGAGCCAGGCCTGCAGAAGCCTTCCCACGCGCTTGTAACAGATTCATAAAATATCTGCATAAAATTTGGTCTTGATTCTGAGAAGAACCTTTCTAGGACCGAGCTCCATAGGGTGGCGCGTCCCCACTGCCCCCTGCACTCGCACCCCTTCCAAGCCTCCTCACCCTGGGGGGCCTGGGGATGCCTCTGCATTTATTTACTCGGTAACGGCGGGACCATATTGTATTCCCTTCATCTCCCTTCCTGGAGAAAGTGCTCCACAAATATTTGTCAAATGAATGAATGAATCCGCTAATCGAGGAAATGCACCAAAGTGGAAGTGGCTTCTTCCCAGTGAAGCTGAATAAATGAGATCTCTTAGTCACTATAATCCTTTCACTCCGAAAAGGTCGTAGAATTAATCTTTTCTTTAATTATCCGTATTTATGTATGCAAAATGCTGCCCAATCCAAGGGGTTCATCCTTTACTAGTAAAGTAATAAAACCCTTTTACGATCTCTTCTATGGCCAAAATGAGCAATGAATATCTAAGTATTAATTGATAATATTTGCCTGGATATTTTTTTTTTCCTGGTAGTTAGTTATCACACTTACGTGAGCTTAACTTTTTTAATGAACTATTATATTTACTCTTTCAAAGAAAAAGAGGGAAACAAAAAACAAAAAAACAAAAAAAACAAAAACAAATAAACAAAAAGAAAAAGAAAAAGAGGGAGAGATTTTTGTTTTTATTTTTGTTTTTGTTTTTTTAATTAATGACTATATTCCCAGTGCCTACAATAATACCTAGTATACATGACAATTACTCAACAATTGAATTAATAAATTAACATGATTTATACATAGGCAAGTTCAGGGAAAGCCCTTCTCTAGGGGAGATATCCACCTATATACCTGATTTTCATTAGATTTTATTTTTATCATGGATTTTTACCCAACCTCTTTTACCAAGCACATCAGGGAAGAAACAGCACCAGATTAGGAGTCAGGACCATCATAATTCTGGTGAAGGCCCCTCCTTATGCAACTGTGTCCAAATCCCTTAATATTATCTGGATTTTGTTCCCTGATTTACCAAAATAACGAAAGCAGTTACTTGACTCTCTAAGCTTCCCTTTCAGATCTAAAATGATATGTTTTCTTCGACCTCCACCACTAAAATACATTTTAATATACATCTGTTTTTAGAGACAATTTGCAGCCCAGTATGTATTTTTGTCTCTTGTCAAGTATTATCAATAAGAAAGCCTTTCGATGACTCGAAGCCTTTCTTCTGAATTCCCCTTCCTTTGCTTGCCTGGAGTTAGGACTATATGGCATCTCCCTAATTAAGGGATCATGACTGTAGTAAAGTTGTTAATTCTAATAACTGGGAGGACTAGGTGATTGGACTTACAACTCAGGAGCTTTGTGCTGCTGAATAAAGAAAGAATTGGCTAACACTCCCTGAACCAGGTTCTTTTCCGCACGTAAGAGTTTACTCCCGGCGACCACTCTGAAGGCCAGTGATACACGGACATTGTGTTGTGTGATACGGTATTCACCTCGACTTAGAAGGGAATTTTGGGACCATTCATGCTCTCCATTAGCCAGCCAGATTGGTTACATTACTCAGCAATATTTTATTCAGTGTAGAATTACTGACACCCCTGCCAGTGAGTTGGAGCAGAATGTGTTAGTATTTAAGTTCGTAAGGGCTCTTAACAGAGTTGTCAGTAGAAAAATTATATTCCTTATTATCACTTATCTAAGAAAAAAATCTAATGAAAGAACAAGTGCAGAAAATAAGAATGGTTTTCTTTTACATCTTAAATAAAAAAATAATTAAGTTTTTAATCTTTTTTTTTTTTTAATCTCCAGGATGTGATCCATGAGGTTGGGATAAGAGGCACTGCAAGTACATGTGCTACTAGAGAGGGCACAGAAAGATCAAGTAGTCATGTGACTTCCTCTGTGAAGCTTTCTAGGATGTTCCAAAATCTTTGGGGGGGGGGAGGTTATTATGTATTATCACCCCTAAACAATTTCTGCTGCCTTTTCTCTTCTTCCCCAAATGTGTTTATTAGAAATCATTCAAGTGGACCATTTCTAGGTGTTTACCTGAGGAATTATGTTTAGGGACTCGCCTTAGCACCCGTGACAGTGAGGAAATGAAATCATATACCGCTCTGAAATACACATTAATTTAAGACAATCATGGCAGTCTGATTCTCTCTACCAAGGCATTAGTTTATGAATAGGCATCGGGTACGTGTCCGGCCCCTTTATTTTTCATTCATCTATTCGACAACCGTTTCTGAATGCATAGCACTCTTCAAGGCGTTGAAGATAGAGGCAGTTGCAAGAGGAGAGACACATGACTGCTCACCATAGAGCTTCGATTTGAGAGGAAAGAGATAAAACAAACATAAATCAATCAAAAAATAGTATTTCAGGGAGTGAACAGTGTTATGAAGAACAGTGTTTTCTGAAGAAAAATAAAATCATGTTCTGTCTCCCTTTCTGATATTTCCCACTCATTTTTTTTTTCTCCATGAAAGACTCCTAACTCTGGGAAACGAACTAGGGGAGGTGGGCAGGGGGTGGGGGTGACTGGGTGATGGGCACTGAGGTGGGCACTTGATGGGATGAGCACTGGGTGTTATTCTGTATGTTGGCAAATTGAACACCAATAAAAAATAAATTTATGAAAAAAATATATTCTCATATAAATACAACTAATAAAAGGAATTAAGCTATAAAATAAAATAAAATAAAAATAAAAATAAAATGAAATAAAATAAAATAAGGGAAAAGTGATAGAAATGTAGGGAAGGAGAACACTGTCTTCAATAAATGTGCTTGTCAAAGGCCTCCATGTAAAGGGACATAGAAATTGTGGCTGAAAAGTCAGGGGAAAGAAATGAGAATAGAATTGGACATCACGGGATCCCTGGGTGGCGCAGCAGTTTGGCGCCTGCCTTTGGCCCAGGGCGCGATCCTGGAGACCCGGGATCGAATCCCACGTCAGGCTCCCAGTGCATGGAGCCTGCTTCTCCCTCTGCCTGTGTCTCTGCCTCTCTCTCTCTCTCTCTCTGTATGGCTATCAAAAATAAAAAAAAAAAAGAAAAAAAAAAGAAAAAAGAATTGGACATCACTTTAATGATGATAATGACTGAATGATCTTAAGAGACAAGAATATATGGGGGCACCTGTGGGGCTCCGTCAGTTAAGCATGTGACTCTTGATTTCAGCTCAAGTCATGATTCTGGGGTCATGGTATTGAATCCCTCTGCCCCTCACTGCCCTCTCTAAAATAATAAATAATAAGGGTGCCTGGGTGGCTCAGTTGACTAAGCATCCAATCCTTGGTTTTGGGTCAGGTCGTGATCTTGTAGGCTGTGAGATCCGCCCCGTGTTGGACTCCATGCTCATTAGGGGGTCTGTGTGAAGATTCCCTCCTTCCCCTCCTCCGCTCATAGGCCCTCTCTCTCATTCTCTCTCTCAAATAAATAACTATATCTTTAAAAATAAATAATACATAAATCTCTAAAAAAAAAGACTTATGAGTATATGAAAGGAATGTAAGATTCTGTTATGCCCCGTGATCTTTATATTCAGCAAAGATATTTGCATATCTCCAGAGACAGCAGGAAAGGACACTGACTCAGATGATATAACCATTTGGATAGAAGTTAAAGGCTCTAATCCCACTTAAAAATTAATTATAATGTTATTAAAAAATAATGGATGTCTCTACATGATCACATTTTCCTCTATATCACAAAGTCCTTCCTATGGACTGTCAACAAATTTCATTAAATTCAGTCACTTCAGGCTTCAGAAAGTTAAGTAAGTGACCTCAAAAATTATTGGGAAAGAGGGCACCTGGGTGGCTCAGCAGTTGAGCGTCTGCCTTCAGCTCAGGGGGTGACCCCGGGGTTCTGGGATTGAGTCTCTCATCAGGCTCTCCGCAGGGAGCCTACTTCTCCCTCTGCCTGTGGCTCTGCCTCTCTCTGTGTGTCTCACGAGTAAATAAATCAAATATTTTAAAAAAATTATTGGGAAAAATATTTCAGAAGATTGTGGGATATGATATGTTTCTTATTATGTACACTCATCTTTGAAACCTCAAGAGATTTATAATTAAGTGTAGAAATGTTTGCAACAATAAAATAAAATCTATTAATATTTTACATTATGAAACCTGTACATACTTGGTAATGCAAACATTTGGTTGCACAAGTCATGTTAGACAGAATTTGGCCTGTTAGAGTGACAAGTCCACCCTCTGACTTGTTTTAATATTTAAACTTCACTATATTTATAAGAATTATTTTACTCTGGAAGCATTTGTTATTTAAAGTAAAGCATTTGTTATTTAAAGTAAATTTAATACAATTTTAATACAATTAAAATATTAAAGAAATGGGTAATTAAGGTAATAAAAGGGAACAGATATTAATCAATGTTCTTTTAAAATAATCATCGAAATGACTAGCCTTACAAATGGAATAATCAAATATGTAAGCTGGATTTATTAAGAATGTGATATTAAGAGAGCAGTAACTTTAATAAATTGAACATTTATTTTAAAACTAAAATAAAGCCCTAATATTTAGTGTGCAAAAAAAAAATACCTATGTGAACAAAATAAAACTTGTATTTTTCATTAAAATGGCTTTTTAAAAAAGTATTTTATGTATTTATTTGAGAGAGAGGAGAAGCAGACTCCCCAGCCAGCAGGCAGTCCCCTGTGAGGCTCCATGCGGGGCTCCCCCTGGGACCTGGGGTCATGACCAGAGCTGAACGCAGATGCTTACCCCTGCTGAGCCCCCAGACACCCCCAGTGAAGTGAGTCCTGAGCAGAAATCTGAATGCGGCGGGGGAGTAAGCCATGGAGAAGGGAATAGTAGACACAGGGGCCCGGGAGCAGGAAGCTTGATGTTTGCAGCCAAGAGTGATTCCTAGATTTGCTATGACCATCGTGTCCCCAGACCCGAGAGAAGAGAGCAGGGCCCGCTTTCAATGTGAGGTGGAAACCGCGTCCTGGAATACTCTCCCCATCTTTTTTCTTGTTTCTGTATAACAAACGCCCTTATTTAAGCTCTTTGAATTTGCAGTTATCTGTTGCTTGCAGGTGAAAACATCCCGCACAATTCAAGTTACTATTTACATCCCTTTAATATTCTTCAAGCTGCCAAACGATGAGCAAGCAGCCTTTCCTAGGTGGATACACTAGGGAGCTTTATTTTCAAGGAGATATTCATTTATAGGGTAAGACGTTTTATCTGGACGTTACTATTTCATGACACACATATTTGCTGTTTCAAGTTTATTTATATTGTGTCTCTCAGCCTCATTCAATCTCATGTGAGGTTCTTATCCTCCATTTAGAGAGAGAAAAGAACAAAAAACACAGACTCAACAGAGGTTAAAACCCACGAACATGAAAGCAGGGGTCCAGGAGCCATGCTCATTGCTATTTTCATTTTTAATGGTTAAAAACTGGTCTTTGGCATAAAACCATAGGCCCACTAAAATTCTAAAGTCATACGTCCCAAGTGATGAATCTCCAATAAGAGATTTTTTTTGGTAAGCCAATGGAGGAAGATATGATAGGGCAGCCTTCTATATGAAGTTGACGAGAACCATGTTGTGGCCTCACTCTTCAAATCCTAACTTTGCGTCAGAAGAGCCAGGAGCTTGTGTCCAGTTGGAAAGACAATGTCCGTCATTTAGTAGCCATGTTGGGATTCCGCTTCCCTATTAGCAACCCGCTGTGGGGAGTAACACGTATGTAACTCCTAGCATAGTGCCTCGGACACAAGAGCAGCCCAGGTGCCCGTGAGAAGGAATTGCTCTTTAAAAACTTCACAAGGAGGGACCCCCAGGGGCGTTCAGCGATGGAGCATCTGCCTTGGGCCCAGGGCGTGACCCCAGGATCCCAGGATTGAGTCCCACGTTGGGCTCCCTGCATGGAGCCTGATTCTCCCTCTGCCTGTGTCTCTGCCTCTGTCTTTCTCTCTGGGTCTCCCATGAATAAATAAATACAATCTTAAAAAAAATTAAAACTTCACAAGGAATCACAAAGGGAATGGCATTTTTTAGACTATTCACCAACCAATTATCCAGAACTTTGAAATTGAAAGATTTACTAATATGATTAGCACATCCATTTGTCCGTAACTCCTATTCTCTTTGTCTTTGTCTGTCCCACCTGCACCTTCGTTGCTCATCTCTGTCTGATGCTGATTGGCATTTGTTAACATGCAATAATACAGTGAGAGTAAAATGAATGATTTCACAAAATCTTAGAGCATGATAGGAGAGACGAGGATCCAGCAGTTAGTAGGTTAAAAGCCAAAAGGAAAAACAAAACAAAACCATACAATGGGGGTGATGGCATAGAGCATTCCTAAGGGGAAGTATTAAGATATTAAAGGATTAAAATGAGACCTTGGGAAAATCCATTAAACTCGCAAATATTTTCATAAAAATGAATGAACCTACCTATAGTCAGACCGAGAAAGTCCAAAAAAAAAAAAAAAAAAGCAAAGGATCCCATGAAATCATAATACAACCACGTATTTTCGTAGAAAACATCTCTTGATTCATTTGTTATTTATTCTTCAAAAGGATGTCACATAATGGCAATTATTTTTTTTAAAGATTTTATTTATTTATTCATGAGAGACACAGAGAGAGGGGCAGAGACACAGGCAGAGGGAGAAGCAGGCTCCACGCAGGGAGCCCGACGCCAGACTCGATCCCGGGACTTCAGGATCGCACCCTGGGCCGAAAGCTGCTCTAAACCACTGAGCCACCCAGGGATCCCCCATAATGGCAATTATAAGAGGCATTTTGTTAAAGACAAGATGAAATAAATTAAATAAAAATTTCAAGAGGTAAGAATCTAATTTTTTTTTCACAATTTCCTGTGAAACTTTGCTTCATCTTTCAAATGATTTTACTTTGTGTCCTTTGCCTTCATTAAGTATCTTCTTAGGATGGAATTTCCTGTAAAACAGTGTACCCTTTACGTCCAATTTCTGGATTACAAGAGCAAACCGAAGGTGTTTAAGAAAAAAAAATGCATTAATGAGGTGGCACATTAGTGATGGGGACCCATCATAGCCTGAGGAGGGTCCCAGAAGCCAAGTCCCTAGGGCTGGTCCTTGTTAGCGGCTTGAAGAGGGAGTAGAGCATGTTTAATGGCCTGGGCAGACGCCCCTCAAGCCATCACCTCGGGCAGTGGCTTCACTCATCATCAGCTGATGTCACTCCGCATTCACTGGCCCCAGGATGCGGGAGGACAGTGCAGCCTCACAGAGCTCATGCTGGGGAGGGGACAGTCCAGAAAGTCACACGTGAGGTCAGCATGTTTGCTGCTAATAGGTACCTTGGGGGGAAAGTAAGTAAAGCAGCAGGATTGGGGTACGTGAGAGGTTGCAGGGGGGCTGATTGGACATTTTAGGCCTGAGCAGAGAACCCTTCTGTGAACCCATGCTTTTGACGTTGAAACTTGAACGAAGAGCAGAGGACAGCAGTGAGGAAGGATCCTTAGGAGAAGGGCCTTCCTAGCAGACAGGACAGCAGGTGCAAAGGCCAGGGGGCAGGAACGTGCCTGAGGTTTCCCAGAGCGGCTGACGGTGAGGGGGCCTTGGGGACAGGCATGGGGGGAGTAACCCGAGGGGCCCGGGCCTCCTCCTCCGTGTAAGGGTGCTGCTGCCTGGGCTGTAAGAAGCACAAGGGACAGTTAGAGCACCTAGCGCAGCGCTGGCCACCCGGGCGAGCCTGCTTGTCCCGTGCAGGTGCCCCGACTCCAGGGCCTCTGGGCACCACAAGATTAGGGTTTCCTCCCCTGCCCAGGTTTGCCTCCAGGACAGTGTTGCTAATAAGGCCTCTGACAGCAGGTGCCGGCAAGAGTTCCCTTCCTCAGCCGACAGGTTTTCAGCCTTGCCACGATGAGCCTAATTAACGCGAGTGTACCCTTGAGAGACAGATCGGCTCTCATTCATTTTACTTGCAAAATCAGGTTTCTAATTCGGGTCACCAGATTTTTCTAACCATCGGAAATTCCCTCAGGCGATTCAGCTCAGTGATGCGGCCTCCTGGAAAGCCGGCGAGACTCGGCAGCGCTCAGCTCCTCTTCTGGCTGGATGTTGCAAGCGTCTGATTGCCATTTCGCCTCACTCGGTCCTGCCACGGAGACCATCTCCCGGCAGCCTCTCCAGGTTTTTGTGAGTGTGCAAAACAGCTGCTACTGCTCCGATTTTAGAAATACGGAACAGAGGTTCAAAGAGATAAAGAGACGGACCGGGGTTCTAGGCCCAAGTACTCAGACCTCTCGACATGTGCTCCTTCTGCTACTGAAAATAAGAAAACCTTGGTTTTCGTCTCGGATTGTCCGCTAACAGAAATGCCATCTTGAGATTTCCCTCCTTTTTAGGTTGCAATTTCCCTATGACCTATGAGAGCCCTTCTAATACCGATGCCCTAGAATTCTAAAGTAATGGTGAAATAATCATATTAATAGATCATGTGGGGCAGAAACTCAACCAGACCAGGAATCAACGAAAGACTATAAATACATGTAAAACAAGAACAGAAACACGTCTGCTGCACATGCCTTGCATAAAGGAGGTGGGAGGAACAGCCAAACGCAGGTCCCGAATATTTATATTCAGCAAAAAAATCCCAGGCACGCCGACAGCTGCTAATTTTTTGTGTTTTTCCCTTGGAGTTATATCTTGGAAATTAATGAATTAACAAAATGCACCACTGAATACACTGACCACATTGATCAATAGAATGAATAGTCCTCAAGCAAAGGAAAGTTTAACTAAAACCTGCCCGAACACTCCCAAAGCATTGTTTTTGAAGAACATTTTTCAATTTCTTGTCCTGTAAATGGCCTGTGTCCCGCGGCGAGGATCTCGCAGTTCCTCAGTCCTCCCTCCAGTAGTGCTCTCCTCTTCCCAGGCGCCGGGAAGCCCACAGCGCCCGTCTCTCCGTGTCGGAAACTCCTGTCTGTTCACTCTTGGTTCACTGGTCTGGGTCCCTACTGGGCGTGTTGGAGGAGTCAGGAGAGCTTTGGCCACCACAGCCCCCCAGCAATTTCCTAGCTTCTCACCTGGAAAGGGAACTGCGTCGCGTGGTGCAAAGCCACCCTCACTAGTGCGGGGAAGCTGCGGGAGAAGGCAGGCAGGGCAGCCAGCTCACCTCAACACATCTTCCAGAATATGGTCTGGAAAATGGCCTGCCTGGTTTTTACAACTTTTCCTAATGGGCCCACACCAGCCACTTGAACACCGTAGAGATTTCAAGAGAGTACAATTTCCCTGTTCCACGCCAGGCCGATGACTTCAGCTAAATGCATGCATTCGGGGCAAGATAATTGAAATGATAACACATTAATTGCACTTGTTTCAAGCCAACGTGGGAAACTCTTTGGTATCCTATGCGTTAAAATGTCATTTCTCACAGCAAGTGCGCCGCTGCAATGAAAATCAGGTGAGGACCCTCTTGTTGTAGTGGGCGAGGGAAGAAAGAGAATCATTATTCCTGGGAGGACAGATGCCTCCATATCTCTACGTGAAGCAGCCTTGTCTTCTGGTAGCAGGCTTTTAGTTACATCCCAGGGAGAGAGTGACTTACATTGATTATTTACTGGTGGAATGCTGAGCGTATAAAAGAACATGATTCACTCCACCACAAAGAACAGCAGCATTACTGCCTGTTGGTGCTGGCATTTGAAGATTTCCTTCCTCCTCCTTCCCGGGATGCAAGATTCATTAAAGCATCATTTTAGGATTCTTGCTTTGGATAATCAAGACAGATTCTAAAGCATTCGTGTAATAAACGGGTCTATAGACGCTACAGAAACTAAATGAGTCCTATCACCGGATTCCACTGGTCCATCTACCTCAGTGGTTTGCTAAGAATGAAAAGCTTAACTTTGGCCTCGGTTCAAATTCATATATATTATTTTAATATTTTCACTAAAACTGAACATCCGTGTATGTTAGCGTACCTGGAATTCTTCATTGCTCTTTGTTATTCAAATCAGGTGAGAGCTGGTTTCCACTGCATTTTATTTAGAATGAGTGACTAATAATTCATTTAAGGTAAGATTAATTGACTTACTTAAGCTAAATATGAACAAAGTAGGTACACGAAAGGAAGCTAGATGAAGACAAATTCCATTTGTCTTTTTTTTAAAGATTTATTTATTTATTTATTTATTTATTTATTTATTTATTTATGATAGACATAGAGAGAGAATAAGAGGCAGAGACAGAGGCAGAGGGAGAAGCAGGCTCCATGCAGGGAGCCTGACGTGGGACTCAATCCCGGGACTCCAGGATCGCGCCCTGGGCCAAAGGCAGGCGCTAAACCACTGAGCCACCCAGGGATCCCTCATTTGTCTTTCATAACCATACCTAAGAGCAGACCAAACCGTAAAACAAAAATATCCTGTAAAGACTAGAAAACATGAGGAAAAGGAAACGCTAGCTACCGAGGTGTCGACGTAGCCATCAAAGGTACAAGTGACCTAATCAAATCTCACTTGCTCATATCCAGATGAAGGGAAGCTGCACAGGAGGTGGACTAAATGGGGACCTGGTATGTCCTGTGGAGCATCCACACACCTCTCCTGAAATCTTATTTTCAATACTTTTTAGAGACACCAAAAGCGTCTATCCCAGTGTCCAGTGCGAAGTCTATCACAGAAGGAACTCAACGGAAATGAGCATTGAATGCCACCTCCTTTCTCTTCCACAGGGAGCAGGTCGAGCAAAGTGTCCTTTGGAAATGCCACTAGAGAAAAAGGAATAGGATCCCAGAATCAGAGAATTCACAGTATCAGTGAATTTATAGTTGACGACATTTATCTGGACCACCTTCTGAATCATGACATGTACAATTATTTGATGAAGCAAAGAGAGAGAGAGACAGAGAGAGACAGAGAGCCAAATATCACTTTTTTTTTAAGTTTCAATATTTAACTCAACTTTTGGCCCAGGAGGGCAGCAGAACTGATTTTCTACCAAGGCTTCCTAAATTTTTTGAGATCAAAATTTTACCGTTGTTGGTTTACTAGATTATCTCCTTCCCCAAGAACAATCATGTGTAAAGCCTACTACAAATTCTTAGACAATTAAACCTATTTGTTTTGAATATTTGCAATTTTTTTTAAGGCATCTCAAGAATCACAAAACCAAGATTAGGATTCACTGTTTTACTACATTGGGACATTGATAAAAAACTAGCTCTTTTCTATTTATCACTCCAATAGACCCTCGCTTCCCATTGCAAATATATTTGTGAGCACTAGGTATTTAGTTCTAGACTGCAGGCTTTCCTAGGGATATGGCTTTTAGAAGACTGAAATAAAATGATCCCTGATTTTCTTGTCATTAAAAGCCTCTGTTCGCACACCGTAAGCCTAAAGGGAGCGAAGCCAACTGGAGAGAAACGTGCGCTACACAAGGAGCTTTAGCTCATGCTCTGGTCATTTAGACAAGATTTATGCCACAATTGATTTACACCGTGTATTGTAGTTAAGATAGTAATTGCTGCATTACAGTTTATAGACTCTCTAGGACCTCTGAAAGACGTTCTTTTTAAAACATGACTGTATGCTAATAAGGCATTGGGCCATTACCGTTTTTGTTGTATATTATTGTTCACGAGGTATTTTTTTAAACAAAATGCAGTTGTCTTTCCAGAGTTTTAATAATGCCCATCCTTCTACAGAACCATTTCACAGACCCTGTAAAATTTAATATTCTAAATATGGTGTGATGCTGGTGTGTACCAAGTGCTACATGCCACAGAGAAGCCAGAAATTCATAAAACCTGAGCCAGGCCCCCAAGGAGCTGGCCGTCTCCTTAGCTGTAAGTACAGATACGTAACCAGGTGGTATATGTGATGCGACCAGCCCTGATGTAATGATGACAGTACAGCGCGCCATGGGACGAGTGGGAACCTCAGAAAGAGCTGTGCATTGACCACAGAGGCCTCTGAGAAGGCGTATTGATGAGAGAGCGCTGTGGGGGGTGGTGAAGGGTATCCCTGCAACATGGAGAGGCCTGCACAAAGGCATCGAGGCAGTGAGCAGCGGGGCTCTTGGAGAGATGGTACATGGCTCAGGTTCGCTGGCGCCTGGAGCAGGATCCAGAAGTGCCATTAGATGGGGTCACAGCTAAGAGGGACCTGCATCTGAAAGGACCCGAAGTTTGTACTGAGATCTTTGCATCAGACACTGCTTATGCACCCCTGGAGATTCATTTGGGAAGATATGTCTCTGGGACCCCAACCATTTTTTTTATTCCAACTGAGCTGCTATTCCAGAGACCAACTCTACATGGGTTCAGAATAGCTTTGGGCAGAGGAACACAGATGTGCCCTGGGTGCCTTCCCTGGGTGCTCCTAGCCTCATGTGTCCAGGGCAACTGAAGCGGGAGTTCGGCTCACAGGCCCTGCCTGATGCCTCTGCATGTGCAACCCAGAAATGGGGGGGAATTCAGACCCATCCTTCGAGGACAGGCGTACAAAGGGGTGTGTTGCTCCATAAATCCAGATATGCTAGATATGGAGAACCGAAAATCAGCCTAACAAGCTGGTAAATAAAATACGTCCCATCATTCCTCTTAGATAGCAGTCTAAAAGGCCAGTTTGAAACAAAAATTCTCAGGATCTTTGTAGTATATGCATCAGTTATCTTTGGCTTTCATGACACATTGCCCCAAAGTTAGCTTACAACAAACATTTATTATTTCTCTCACTATGGATGAGAAATTCAGAGGTGGCACAGCCAAGTGGTGCTGGCTCAGGTGTGTCATGAGGTTGTAGTCGTGGTGTCAGCCAGAGACGCCACCCTCTGACGGCCGGACGGGCCTGGAGGAGACACTGGGAAGATGGGCGCGCTCATGGGGATTAGCAGACGTTCTCGTTGCCTTTGCTGGGTTTTGGCAAGAGAACTCCGTCTCTTGCTATTGGGCTACCTGAGTGTTCTCATAGCATGGTAGGGCTTCTCCCTGAGTAGGCAATCCAAGAAAGGAGTCGGGAAGAAGCTACACTGCATTTTAGGTGTTGATCTTAGAAGCGACATACCATCACTTCTTCCACAACCCATTGACTAAAAGGGAGAATGGAGAAATACCAAAGAATTTGTATATTTTTTGAATTTTGAACCACCGTAACATAAAAACAGTGAGACTTAGTCCACAGTCATGACCCCCTCCCCTTCTTTCTCTACAGTTGCCTTGGTCCTACACTACAACTGGTGGTGTCATATGTTACCTATATGAACACCCAAATCACACACTGAAGCTTGGTCCACACACCCTGCCAATAGCTGCTTCTCGGCCAATTCTCAGAGTCAGATGTGAAGACTCTATCCAGACACTATCCCTAACTCCAGAACAGACTAGAAGAGACCTATGAAAGCCTTAGGAGAATTCTTGGAGCTATTGGAACAGAGAATTACAGGGATCCAAGTACCCAAAATGTGGTCTAAAATGGTAGGCATGTGGGGCACCTGTGGGGTAGCTCAGTGGTTGAGCATCTGCCTTCAGCTCAGGTCATGATCCAGGGATCCTGGGATCAAATCCCACATTGGGCTCCCAGCAGGGAGCCTGCTTCTCCCTCTGCCTGTGTCTCTGCCTCTTTCTGTGTGTCTCTCATGAATAAATAAATAAAATCTTTTAAAAAATAAATAAAAATGAAAAGGTAGGCATGCATTCTACATGGGCAAGCATTCTAGGTGGTCAAGTGCCCTAAGTACCATAAATTTCTCAACTTTTGGTGAAGATGTGATCAGGGGAGGATGCAAATGGTGTGGACCCTATAAAATTCAGGGCCCAGAAAAGATCCTATTATCCTGTAACTATGAGCAGTCCTGGGACAAATTTTGACCAAAAGAATGCAGAAAGTAGAGGACAAACTCTCCTCCTTTTATTCCTCTGGAAGAATGGCCCTGAAATCCATAATTCATGAAGCCTTTGAAATCCATGAAGTTAAGACAGTTCCTCTGGATACTAAAATGTAGTTAGCTTTCACTCTGTAAAAGAGAAAACACAGGCCCCAAATAGTACTACTTGGATTAGGTCAGCAAACCAAGACTTAATACCTAGCCCTACTGCCATTTCAACTCTCCACAAATGTAACTTTTAACCAGTCAATGTGGAATTTCCTGGTCAATACTAGGAAGTTTACTGTTAGACTCCTTCCACTCTCCTTAGGAGGGCAACCTTGCCTAAACAGTGCATTTCTTGCTAGTAAATTCCTTTCTCAACCCCCCAACCCCCAATTGAATGTAGTAGTGGAAAATACAAGGACACATAATCCATTCTTCTAGGCAGATGGCAAGTTTCCCAGAGGAAATAAGAAAGACTCTTTGTTGTAAAACCTGGCCATCAATGCCCGTGTCCCTCTATTACTCACATGCAGTCCCCTTCTCCTTTTCCATCCATATTTACTGTGTGTTATAATTTCCGATGTGCCAAGTTTTCTAACTCCCATTTTGTTTCTTTGATCTGAAATATTTATGTGCTGCCCCCAAACCCCACAGAGTAATTTCAGTTCCTCTGCAGAAGATTCTATAAAACTGGACAGAGGCCATGCCATAGAGGAATTGGGATGCCAACGTAAGGTGCATGGACTTTATCCAGAGGGATGAATGGAATTGCAGATTAGATTTGCAGTTTAGGAAGAGTTTCTGTCTGCGATGCCGTGGACGGAATGCAAGGAGGTAAGCCTGGAGGCAGAGACAGCAGTTGAGAGCCTGGAACAATAAGCCAGGTGAGAGAAGACTACTGGCAGTGGAGAAGTGAGCTAAGATGAGCTTAATGGTCACACCCAGTTTGTACCTTTGGAATCTGGTTAGATGTTGGATGACTTAATGAGGTTTGCTTTGCCAGATGAAATATTTCCATTTGCTAAAACTGGCAATCCTCACTGAGGTAGGGAACACAGGATAAATAATTAGTTTCTGAGAAATTCTGAAAGAAGTCCGTATCATCTCCACCCCCATTCTAAGATGTGAAGATCCCTAGGAATTGACTTCAGGTTAGGAAATTTGGGGAGTCTAGGGTTATAGTTACTCATTTCTTTGCATTTTAGCCAACTCAGTACAAAAAAGAGTCAACAAAAAATTTAAATATTGCTTCTGTTTATTTTATGGAATAGTATATTATAGTACGGAGTAACTCCAAAAGTATAGACACCCTAAGGAAAGCGGTTAAGGCCTGCAACAACAACAACAAAATCGTTCTACTTATCCAATTTTTCACTCCCTGGACATTTATTTACCCCATCTGTTTCAAGTGTAGACTTTAAACGAGTCACACAGAATTAGATCTACAAAGAAAATACCCTTCCAGTGGCAGAGAATATGAATCTTATTGCTGGTAAGACCAGTAGAGAAAGAAGGAAAACACATCCACACTCAATCACCCATATCACCCATAATCTATACTTACTATCAAAAGATTACTAGAATTATGATGTAGATAATATTTTGATAAACGACAAAAGGACTGGAGGAAGAGAGAACTTCTGGGATGGATAAATATCATTCAGACTAAAATAAAACAGTAGGAACAGAGAGTATGGTGAAGATTTGTTACGGGCAGGATTGGCAGGACTCCACATGTTGTTTAGAGGACAGGGAAGTGTCAACTGTTGTGCCAAACCTGATCTATGGGTGCAGTTGGCAGTCATTAAGAAAAGTAACATATGAGAAAGTGTTTGGGATTGGAAGATAGAAGTCCATTAGTTCCGGGGCACTTGGGGGGCCCAGTGGTTGAGCGTCTGCCTTTGGCTCAGGTCATGACCCCGGGGTCCTGGGATCGAGTCCTGCATTGGGCTCCCTGCATGGAGCCTCTTCTCCTTCTGCCTGTGTCTCTGCCTCCCTCTCTGTGTCTCTCATTAACAAATACATAAAATCTTTAAAAAAAAAAAAAGGAAGTCCATTAGTTCCTATGACACCTGTTGCATTTGAGGTGCATCGGGGGCAGCCGAGTGAAGACATCCAGGTGACTGATGGCATGTGATTGTAAGGGTGTGTATGTCTGTACCTCTGTGTGTGTGAGCGTATGTACAGTCTGGAGGGTGTGTATGAGATATATTTATATGAAATTTGGAGGTCAAGTGAGTGAGTGGTGCAGAGATCGATCCAGGAGAGTAACAGATGTCGTAGAATAGTTGAACCAAACAGCAGCATATTGAACTCTGTTTCTCCATGAGAAGCTGTTCAAATGAAAACTTGATTTCTTGCCCTTGTATGAACGAGCATTTTCCACAGTTATGTCCAGGAAGGCATAAGCAAAATTCCCAGGAAGCCTCTTTTTCTCTTTCCTCTTTTATAATATTCAACGTTGAGACCTAATGCTTGAACACTGAGATGTGTACTTTAAGGAAAAAGAACCAGAAGCTAAGGATGGCAGGGAAGAACAAAAAAAAAAAAAAAAAAAAAAAGAAGAAGAAGAAGCATTTGAGAGGGTGCATCAGCCCTGCCGTCAGCTTATAGGCTTTGTAGGACGTAATAAAAATAGTAATATCAACAAAGCCATCCTCCTGTTACTCAAGCCGCAGTAGCTGAGGTGTCTGTAGGGAATGCATTCCTGACTGGCTTAGATCATTAGAAAGAGACAATGATTGAGGCCCTAGCAGCAGATGATTTGGCCCAGAGTTACAGAGAAGATAAGAAGAGGACCTAAGGCAGGATCACATAGAAGCTAATATTCACGGAAGGAAAGCCGAGAGGAAAAATATTAGGAAGGAAGAAGCAGATGTAAGAGAAAACTAGTCAAACATGGGACGGCTGGATCCAAAGACGAGAGTATTAATATGAATCGGAGAAGGTTCCAGAGAGTCAAACGATGCAGGGAGCTCAAGAAAGAAAATTCAAAGCCGCCATGTAATTCATCGCTTAGTAGTTTTCTGATGACCTTGGAAAAGGCAGTTTCAGTGAAATACAAGCAGAGGAAGCCACTTCACAGTAGGGGGTGGGGGGTGAGGAAATCGAAATAAGAGCGGACTTATCTCTTTCAAATGTTCTTCTATGAAGGTGAAAAAGAAATCAGTAGCTGTCGGGCAATGTGGGCTTGTTGAGGATTGTAAAAGTCATTGTTGTCAGTGGCGTGGGGTTTATTGTGTATTTCAAGGTATTTCAGTGATGATGGAAAGGGCTCTAAGCAGATGAGACCCCCAGCATGAGGACGGAAAGCATTGGCATTGATGTTGCTCTGCTCTAAGATGCCACAGGAAACCGAGGGGACTTCCTCTGTCTAAGACGTACTAGGGGGAGACATTTGGAAAGAATAACCAGAAAGTCAGAGAAATAAGCAGTGTAAGAAACATTGAGTCTTGAAGGAGAGTCTTGAAAAATCTGCTGACAAATGGAAATTAAATTTCTGGGTACAGCTGAGAGGTTGATTAAAATTGGGAAGCACAGGAGTGCCTGGGTGGCTCAGTCATTTAAGCCTCAGCCAACTCTTGGTTTCGGCTGAGGTCATGATCTCCGGGTTGTAAGATCAAGCCCTGCATCCAGCTTCATTCTCCACACGGTCTGTTTGACTTTCTCTCCCTGGTCTCCTCCCCCTGCATGTGCTTCTGTGAGACCTCTCTCTCTATATATTTTTTTCAATAAATAAATAAATCTTTGAAAAAAATTGGAAAACACAAAACTGTCAAAGCAACACAAAATTGTCACAGCAACTATTCCCCATGATTATAAAATTTTCTTGATCAGCAAATACTCCCCCAAATGCAGAGAAGAAATGATGGGACTCGCCTGTGCCGGGGTTCTGCAGTCCAGGCCGAATGGAAGAGAGCAAAGGAGCAATCCTGCTGAGAATCCTGTAGGCGAGGGGCAGTTGGCATGATGCGTACATGGGACAGGAAGGACGGGGTCAAGGCTGGATGATGAAGGAGAGGCGTTGAGACACGACGTGATGGGAGTCACAGTGGGTTAGAAGAATAGATGCAATGGGATCAAAAAGTGAGGGAGACAAGAGGACAAATGAAAGTGTGGTCAGGAAGGTGAAGATTTTTAAGGTAAGATTTTATGTTGTATGAAATACAACATAGTAGTAAGAAAAAAAAAAGGAGACAAGAAACTTCTTTGTAGGAGTCCTGCAGCAGGCTCTGCTTGTCCAGGGATTGAGCAAACCCCGTCCTACTTTCTACTTACGATTGATTGAAAATCTGCTACGTGATTTTCCTTCACCAGCTACAAGTGAGAAAATTTGAGGTATATCTTGGCTGTTCCGCGTCTACAAACCCAAACAGTTGAAGGAAGTGATTTCCCAGAAGTATTTAGTTACTATTCTACTGATCGTATTTCACGGGTTTTTCCTAATTTTTTGATTAAATGATTGTTTCTCAGATTGACTTGTAGATGTGCACGGGTTCACGTGAAGCATTCCTGAACAATCCATTTTTGGCTTCGTGTAACCTTGAAACAGCTTATTTGGCCCCCTGCGGACAAAACAGCCTGACGGTTTTTGACTTGGATGTTTTATTGTCATAGAATGACAGCCTCAGAACTCTCTCCCCAACACTTGGTTTCCCCCAATGCTTTCTCCTAATTACTGATAAGCATAATCAAACAGAAAAGCAGTTGGAGCCCAGCAAGACTGTTGCTCTTTCTATCAAGCCAAGTTCACCCAGGAATAATTGCTGTTCTGACAACTGCTAGAGCTTTCCTTAACCCCCTACAGTGACCTCTCCAGCATCTGACTTCTCCAGCATCACCAAAATGTATTATCTTTCCATGAGAAAATCATCGATTTGTGAACATGCGGCCAATCTAAGCTTGTTTGAAAGTCAGGCAGGGGGATGGCCTTCATTTTCACTTATTACGTACCCAACATTTTATCAATGCAGCTACATCAAGACCTACAAATTATGTGTCAAGGGAGAAAGATGCACAGGATATGTCTTCCTGGGATTTTTTTTTTTCTTGCTGTGCGTCTGTTGCTTTGGGAATTCACAGATTAAAAGCAAATGACAGGTGGGCATCCTACTTGTAAAACTCAGTCAACTCTTTCCATAAAGAAGCTAAAGGGCTTGGTACTGATGCTTGGTTAGTTATACTTTGGAAAACGATGGAACAAGCATTTGTCAGGCCCTTAAACCCACTTTTGAAGAGTTCTTTCCCTCTATAAAGGTATTAGATTGTTGCCAACAGATTGAAGGTCCAAGCATCAAACATTCTAAATTTCACCACACACACAAAAAATAATAAATAAATAAATAAATAAATAAATAAATAAATAAATAAATTTCACCACAAATTATGTCAAATTGTCAGATGCTTAGGTTTTCTTATCCAATGTAGAGAGCCTAAATCGTACATACTAAATATCAGCTTTTTTAAGTATTTGCATTCTGCAGAAAATGTCTACACTTTATCAGCAAAGCTTTAGCCACAGTTTTGTATGTCAGAGTGAGATTTGTCCACGTTTCTGCTTTTGTCAGAGATTTTCAAGTATTAAGTGAGAACAACTTTAAAATAGTTTAATTATAAAAAAAATAAAAATAAAAAATAAAATAGTTTAATTATATACCTAATTTGGTGCTTCAAAAATTCCCTCCGTAGAATGTCCTACAGTTGACTCTTGAAAATGCTGGGTTGGGGATCCCAGGGTGGCTCAGTGGTTGACCATCTGCCTTCAGCCCAGGGCGTGATCCCAAAGTCCCAGGATCGAGTTCCGCATCGGGATCCCTGCATGGAGCCTGGTTCTCCCTATGTCTCTTTTTCTCTCTTTCTCTCTCTATGAATAAATAAATAAAATCTTAAAAAAAAGAAAAGAAAAGAAAAGAAAATGCCAGGGCTACCAACCCCCACGTGGTAAAAAATCCAGGTCTAACCTTCCACTCCCCCAAAGCTTAACTACTAAAAGCCTACTGTTGACCCAATGCCTTAGCAATAACACAGTCAATTAGCACGTATTTTGGGGTGTCCTATGTATCATATGCAGCATTCTTCAACAAAAGTAAGCTAGAGAAAAGAAAATGCTGTCAAGACGCATACATGGACAATACTGTATCATGAGACTGTCTGCACACAAGTGGACAAAGGTCAAGGCCATGTTGTTCAAAGGTCAGCTGTGTTTAGCATTCCCTTCTGCTCTTTCTCACGGGTGCTACTTTTACACTTTGCTCTCCTACCTGCTTAGGAGCCACGTCAAAGAATGTGTATTTGAATTTTGTTTCATCTGAAGTTAATCAAAGGAAATTATCTAGCCCCCTTTCTTAAAATGTATTTTAAACCCACAGCCTAGTTTCAGAACGACAACTTAGAAGACTGTGGAGTTTCCATATCGAAGACCCTAGCTATGGATGGCTTTCCACCCTGGATAATCTGTGTCGGTATTTTTACAGCATCAAAGGTCTGCACCAAATAGTGAGTCAACCCTTCTGTTTGGGACTAAGGAAGATTTTTTTTTTGCTCTAATCAAAGAGGATCCACCAGTCTATGTACTTGAAATAGCAGGTTGTATTTAAGGTGCTTTTGTATAATTCCCATAAGGAAATAACCCAATTTTTTTACTTTTATACAAATCAGCACTCTCTAAAATCCTTATTGGGTGAGGATCTAAAAACAAAAGTAGGAAAAAAATTTAAAATCTCCATCAACCTGAATGAGAAAAACAATACCCCCCATCCCAATTCTGAGTCCCTTTGCCAACCAAGTAGATAAGGGGCAAGCTCCCTCTCTGCGCCTCTTCAGTCTCTGTGCGCCGGAGATACCCCAGAGCTTTCAATCAATAGCCTCCCAAATTCCAGGAGCAATTACTTCATTCTCACGGAGCTGTAAGAGGGGTGAAAGGTCTTTAAGATCTTCCACTCGCAAGTATGATGTGAATTCATAAAGCTCGCATCGGTGGCAGTTGTGACTCCGCTTGCTCTTTGTTTACCAGTTACCCAAAGAAAGATGCAAAATAGAAGACGACACAATACAAAGCAAGCAACTCAGAGGAATTAGCCCGTTTGCCCAAATCTTTCCCTGGGAAAATGCACACTGGGAAAACGACCAACACAGACTGACTGTGTTTATCCTTACCTCCTTGCCTCTAGGGAATTAAAACTGTCACCGTCGTGCGTGAAGAGACACTTTCAAGTCGTGCGTTAAGTCAGAGTCTTGATGCGTCTCTAAGGGAAACACAGCCCATTAGAAAACACGCTCACTTTTTAGAGACTACAAGCAGCATATTCCCAATTTTGTCGTTTGGCAGAAAAATGAAATATTTTTCTCCCCTTCTTCAGCAGCAAGGAAAACCCAAATGTTTTTCTCCGAACAAAACAAGTGAAGACCATTGTAGGTTGTGTTTCTGTTAGGAAAGAGCTTGCAAGCATCAGACATCAGGTATTTTGAGTGACTCTACAGTATGATAATATGCATATAAAATTTACACTCTGCTCAGTTCTTAAAAAGCAGTAATAAGGGGATCCCTGGGTGGCTCAGCAGTTAATTGCCTGCCTGTGGCCCAGGGCGTGACCCCGGAGTCCTGGGATCGAGTCCCACATCGGGCTCCCTACATGGAGCCTGCTTCTCCCTCTGCCTGTGTCTCTGCCTCTCTCTCTGTGTCTGTCATGAATAAATGAATAAAATCTTAAAAAAAATAAAATAAAAGCATTAATAAACACTACCTGCCTTTGGCGGGGAGGGGGCTGTTTCCAGAACGTGCTTTGTAGAGAAGCACGTCACCTGCAATGTCCTATGATCTTGACGTCACCGTTAACTAAGTGAGACATGGGGTTTAATCTATATGGGAATTTTGATTGATCACGACTATTTATAAATAGCTAGTGAGGTTTTTTTGCATTTCATTTTACAAAAATCATTTACTTCAGGACAACCTACAGAACTGCGCTTACTGGATGTGCTCGGACTCCTGGTAGCTGCCTTCCTTTAAGCTCGCGACACAGTTTTCCCTAAGAGAGCGAGCATCCCGCTCCCCACCCTGCGCCCTGTGAGACAGCTGACGTCCCTGATCCCTGACGTCCAGCAGCCCCATCACAGGGCCCTGAGGGACTGGGGGAGCTCCTCCCTCACCACAAGTAAGCCGTGACATCACTGACGTCCCCACAGAAGCCTTAGGAGAACCTTCAAAAGACGGAGCTGCTGAATATTTAACCCTGACTGATGGCCACTCCCGGATAAAGCAATTAGCAAATTTATTAGTCAGGGTTCAGTCTGTGTGGCTGTTTTCACAGATAAATCTTGGTGAGCCTCTGACTTCTATGTTCCCAGGTTAAAGCAGCGGAGACATGAGCTCTCTTCGGTGGGATGCAAGGTCGTGACACCCTGGACCGCCTGCATACATCAGGAGCACCTCTCGAGCTACTAGTGACCTCCATCCAATTGGTGTATTTTAATGAAAACAAATGGTTTGCATCAATAACAAAAAGCACGAGCAGAACCATCCTTCATGGACACCTTTGTCACTCTCTCCCCGTCTAGACACTTATTAACGGTTTGACCTTTATAGCCGATGTTTTATTGTCCTAATATCTTATGACTCAAGGACCTCGTGCTGTTTAATAAGCCAAATCCAACGAGAGGGGGGCTTTGGCCGCTTATCTTTAATATCAACATAATCTTTGGTGACCATGTCATTCTAAGAAACTGTTAAATATAGAGATGGAACTACAGGAGATACAAACAAATTAATCCCTCATATTGCATCTTTTTTTTTTTTGCAAAAATGGGATCAAGAGGAGCATCCACTGAAATAGCAGCACCGAGCTATGGGGGGATGGATCACCAAGACACTAAGTGTGGGCCCGGCCATTCAGTGTAGGAGGACAGTGTGGGTGTAACGACAGGAAGCTTGTTGGAAGCCCACGGCTTTCAGATGTCTTCCTCGGGGTTCTCATTGGCCCAGAATCAGAACTATTAGAGCTGTAGGCACCCAAGACAATGGGTGCTCAGGGTGTCTGCTGTAACCCTGTGCAGATAAGATGGTTCCCCTTGAAGAGGGGTTCCTTAGTGACTAACCCCATGCCCAGAATCAGAGGAGTGTCCTATGGGCTCCACCTGGGAGGATGACAAGGCTGATGCCACAGGTAGGAGGTGCGAGGGGAGATGGGCCAAGGAGGGAGACAGCTGGCCGGGGGCATCTGCGTCTGGGCCCCGCGATCTGCACCCAGGACCCCACCTGGTAGCTGAGGGCAGGCGAGCAGGCGCTCCCGGAGCTGGAACCCCTGGCGGAACCCAGGGCTTGTGTCCAGGCAGGTAGATGCAAGGTCAAGGGCGATGTATGGTGTCAGAGACAAACACTGAGTTCCAAAAATAAAGGTCAGATTACATAATTCATTTTTCCTCCACAATAAAATGAAGCTTGTTGGAAGGAGTATTGCAATGAGCCTCTTGACCAATAAATGAAACCGCATTTTACTGGGAAACAGAAATCGGAAGGCTTACTCTTCTCTGCATCATTTAAATTGCGGGGCAGAAATAAAATGATTCATTTTCAAGTGTGTAGGACAGATAGCTGAAAGCTCTACTACACATAAAAAAATACATAATATATTTGAATTATATTCACTGTCAAGGGAGTGTTGTCTGGAAGTTTCATATGTTAAATATGAGTTTAATTTGAGCATTTCCATTTTTCCAATTTAGGTTGAGATAAGTGCTCTTATGACAACTTATGTTAATGAAGCTAAACCCCAAAGAGTTTATTCAATGAACCGAGAAGCAGTGAATTTCTCCATGAGGGAGATGATGTCATAAACGACACTGATTACCATTGCTTTCTCTGGTGTCTGGAATTTTACTGGTTATTTGTCTAAGTGCATAATAATTTTTTAGCATTCCTGAATTATTTATTAAATGTATGTTGACTTCCACGGATACCTATCATGAGGCATTGCCCGGGATTTCACAGCGATAATCTCAAATCACACTGGAAATTGAGACACAGATGCTGATTTACATGGTTCCTAATACATTACCTCTTGTTGCCTTTGAAGAGTCCATTTCTATAAGCAAAACCCTACACTCAGAAGCCATAAAAGTGGTGACAGCTGCACAGTGGAGAGTCAGCCTATTAAACGCTGATGTTAGAATCAGCGTTGTCTGCCCTCAGAACCAACTGCAGAGATTCAAGATCACAAAGTCCCCGTTCTCCTGGTGCCTCGTGTCCGACGAGAAAACCTGATGATAAAAGCCAATATTGCCAAGAGATAATATAATCGAACAGGACACACGTTGTATCATACACACATAAAACGTACGTCGAAGACCCTTCAAGGCCACCCAGTATAGGTTGGCGGTAGTCCACCAATTTGGTTTTTGACAATAAGGAGATAGTCGTCCTACAGTAGAAGAGCCCTTCGTATCTTGAGGATGACTTCGGAGCATGGAAAGGGAGTATTTGACATTTTAGACAAGCAAGTGGTAGCAGAGAGGAGCACTTAAATCTGGTGGTATTCATTTCCTTAATTTTATTTTGCATCTATGTTTGCTCTCCACCTTCGCCGACAAGCTTTCAACTTTTCCTTGAGAAACTAATCTAATAAATCGATTCTGGGTCAGAAAAGAGAACATAATTTCCATTAGGAGGAAAAAAAATGGGTTAGCAACAGGGAAATAATGTTCAACAAGGTTTCTTATTTTCTACTTTAGCTTCTAAAAAGAATTAAAAAATAGCTCTTGTTTGTTTGTTACCGGCTTTTCCTCCAGAGAAGAGTGATCTTTAGCCTCTTGCAGATTTAAGGGTTAGGGTAAAGCCAATGCCCCCTGCCAGGGAAAAAGCCAGCAGCTGATTTTTCTGGAAGCTCAGAGACGACGGTGCTGTAGGCATCCTACCTGGGGAGAGCGCGGTGAATCCTGACAGCGCCTAGAAGCCCTTGGGGTCTACAGAGCTTTCATCTCAGCCTCCGTTTCTCTGTGAGCCACTCACATGAACTGTTCCTTTCTGTGCCAAAAACCCGCTCTTGGGACTTTGGCCTTCCTGCTTGTTCAGGCTCAACTAACGAAAGTAAGACCATTTTGTAGATTTTGACAGTTTTTAGACATCTAGCTGCGGATGCTTGAGCTGTAAAACTGAACGCAAGTGCATGCTTTGCACGTTGCAAATACGACCTGCTGCTCCAAATTATCATTAAGACACCAGGATTTTCTAGTGAACTGTATTCTTCTTAAAATCTGGATAGTTTATCTTTTGAGAGTTGATGGCTGCTTTTATTTAGTAAAAATAATCTCCTTTGTTCCATTTCCTTCTGTCGCATTATTCAAGGTAATAAACACTCTGTGGCAGAAAATGTTCCTAAGGGAAGCCTGTTTAAACCCAATTGGGAAAATGCTGAACTTTATATATTCAAAAGCTCTCTATCATCCAATGTTTTACTGTCTTGGCTTATTCCTGTGAATTATATGTTTCTTTATATCAAAAAAAAAAAAAAAAAAAAAGCGCTAGGCCAAAGCCTACTTGGGAGCATGCCACATTTTATGTATTGATTGGGAAATTTAAGCATTTTGCCAAATCTTGATATGTTTTTTTAAATGTCAGGCTTAAATATATATATATATATATATATATATATATATATATATATATATAAAATAAAATAAAATAAAATAAAATAAAATAAATAAATAAATAAATAAATAAATAAATAAATATCAGGCTTAACAGAATGTAGATTTTCCCAGGCAGGATGAAAAGATGAAAATGTACAATTTCACACTTCCTAAAGTCCCTTAGTTTGCAGCTTTTCTGGTCATTAACTATTCCTTGCTGACCTTTACGCTTTCACCCTGGGTGTAAATGGACAGTGAACTGGAAAACCCACGGTTTCCATGATAAAAATTAACTTAACAGATAGGAGTGAAGAACTCATAGATCACTATAGGGGTGCATCTTTTTTACATCCCATATGAATTGGTACTTTTGATCACAAAGTTGTGAATAACATATTCCAGAAATTAAATACAAAATCAAATCCTTGACTGGGATAATGAGATCACCAACCAGTTAAAAGAATAAGCACAAGCATTTTTACAGCAGTATTGAGATTAAAACTAAAAGCAAGTTAATGTTATTGAAAGGGACACTCCACTCTCTGAGTCAATTGCCTACTGTCTCCCTTAGTCTTGTTTTCACAAAATCTTGAAAATCACAAGGGTGAAATAAAGCATAATAGAGTGAGCGCTACCAGAAGCAAAGCCCAGGACTGAGAGTCTTTCAACCATTTGCAAATGTAGGGTGATCTCATCCCCATTTTAAAGTTTTACAGTGTGAATGTGAAGCTGCTATTTGTGGCTGAAAAATTCACTTTATATCAATTTAGGATGTTATAGTTGCAAAGAACCTGAGAGGTCACCTAATCCAAAAACAATTCTCCAATTCTCTACAACATATTGTGCTCCTTAGATTAACAGAATATATCATGTTATTCTTCGATTCACAGCTTATTAAAAAGTAAATTTTAAAGCTCAACATAGTGGCTCTAATCCTTTATCAAAGCAAACAAAATATTTCTGATGTTCTGGAAACTAAAATTTATTGGTCAAAAAAATGAGGTATCCTATTCATTTGGAGGAATGGACAAATGCAGCTACCAAAGGAAATAATTAAAAATAAAGACATAATAAAGGATGAAATTTTTTTAGCTTAAGACATATAATAAAGGTTAAATATTTCATATTATGGTACCGATCTACATAGAGACAGATAAGTGATTAACGGAATAGTACAGAAAACACAGACTTTATAGAATGTAATACAATTGAAAGAAGGAAATAAAAATTGAAATTTATTACATGAAATTATTTTCAGTAATTGAGATTAGTGATATAATTACATGGAATATGTTAGATAAGAAAAATTCAATCCAGTGAATTTTAAAGTCTAATTGGCTTAACGGACTGTTTCATGAATCGGGCAGGTTTCTGTCCAGAAAGTAGAGAGAAGCTTCCGATGGATACGGAACAGGAAGGTTTTTAGAGAAACCGAGGGAACGGATAAAAGGAAATTATTAGCAAAGAATCCACTGTCTTAGGCAATGTCACACTCCTAAAAGGAACAGAAGTCTATCAGTAAATTTTCCAGTGCCTACCAGAAAATTCCCATGTTGACTGGTTAAGGGTTACATTTCTGGGGAGTTGAAACTGCAGGTAGGTCAGATATTAAGTCCTGGTTTACAGACTTAGGGCTTTAACCTAAGTGACACCAGTTTGGGCCAAAAACCAGTGGGTTTTGTTGTTGTTGTTGTTTTAACAAAACAATATACAACTATCTCATACATAAAATTAAATCACAGAAGGATTGAAAAATTTTAGGTTAAATCATCATTCCAGTCATTATTATTCCAGTCATCTCTAAAGTTAGAGGCATAAAACTCCTCGATATTTGGGGCTTCGTTGGGAAGACTGGACACAACAGACTGTGGCTCGTCAACCGGGGGATGGAACAATCTGGTCATCTCTATTACCATGTCTGACTCTTGACTGAGACCTCAGCTCACCCTGTGTGTGGTTTCTTCAGAGGGGCTGGGTTTCCTCATAGTATGGCAACTCAGGATGGTTGGACTTCTTCCGTGGAGGCTCAAAGCCAAAGATCAAGTGGTCCAGCAGGTTCTGCATTGGCTTCCATGACCTGGTCTCACAATTCACGTAGCTGCATTTTTGCCACTTTTTATTGTGAAGTAGTCACGAGCCTGCCCAAGTTCAACAGGAAGGGATGTGGATTGCCACTGCATGATGGGAGGGTAGCAAGGTCATGGTGTAGGGAACACAAGGCACGGGAGGCACTGCTGTGGCCATCTCTGGAAAGGACAGTGTGAAACAGTATCAACAGGAGAAGTGGAAATGGAAACAGGCATCTGTCATACTGTTGGAGTCTTAAAAACAGGAGAAAGACAGAGGCCGTGTACACGTGTGTTCAAAGACCCACGGCTTCCACCGCTGGAAATGTCCTCAGCTGAAATGTATTTACCAAATGACACACAAGAGAATGGTCCTAGAATCCTATTTTTTTAATAGTCCAAAATTAGATATTCCTTTTGAGAAATAGCCTCTGGATTGGTACTGAGCCTTTGGTGAAGACCGAACACTTATCCTCAGAATGACGTGAAGCCGGTGCCACCCACACTGAACTGGGACGAGTCAGATCCCCTCCTCCATAGGGCTAGTCATGCGTAGGCACAGGCTGACAAAACAGAGATGGTATATATGGGATGTTGGGTCTGAATGGTGTGAGTAATTGGCGTGAGTGGATCACTGAGATTCCTGTGAAGTGTATTGCTACCACCTCTCGGCCCACATATGTGGCCTCACGGGGTTTCCTATGACCAGGGAGAGAAAAACATGAATTGGTTTACAAATGTTGTTGCCATATAAGTGAGATGGCGCCAGCCTAAAGTGCGATACTACTGACTTACCTCCCAACTCAAGGGTGATGGAGAAAAACAATAGCGGGGAGAGTCCCCGTGGACCACCACAGAGAGACTTGGAGTGTAAGTCTGAGAGTCATTTTTGTCCAGAAAGAAAAATGATCAAAATCGTGGTATCTCATTCATAAATAAACCTTCCATAACTAAGCAATGCCTGCTGCTGGGGAGGCTCCAACAAGGGACATGGGTGAGTCAGCCCTGCTCCATCTCACCGCACCGGGTGGGCCAGACACAGACAGCAATGCAGCAGAGATGTCATGAGCGGGCTCAGCAGCACGAACTTCTCCCCAAAGCTGATCCGTCTACACAGCTTAGCATGCAGCCTGCCGAAAGCAGAAGTCAAATCCTGCCACCCTCTATGCCATTTCCCAGGTGGCCCTGCCAACTGTCTGATGGCAACCTGTTAACCTGGAAAATGTGTGTTCTTGGGGGTAGGGGGGGTGGGCAGTAATATTTCCTCCCTGGAAAAGCACCTACTCTGGGTGCAGATTTGCCTTTGCTGCTTTCCAGGTTTCTGCCACCATCGTCACCCAGGACTTACGGAGTTACTTCATCTGCCATCGCAGAGCGCTTCATGCACAGTGCCTCTACACAGGAAAGGCGCTGAGGGGCCTAAGACCATGGAATTTACTGATCTTACCTAATATCTCATTGCCCAAAGACAAGTGACCTGGCGGAAAAATGGAATGCATATCTCAAAGCTGTGAGCGTGCCAGCCAGAGGAAAACACTGCAGAATTGGAGTGTTGTCCTAGTGGACGCAAAGTACCCCATGATCCAGGATCAGTTTCTCTCACAGGCAGAGCACAATGGATTTTGAACCCGGGGCTGGAGGTAGGACAGATTCCTGGTACAACTGGACCTCTTAATTCACGTCAAGGGTTCCAAAACCCTAGTTCTCATGGGAGGAAGGCTTTTTTCCCTAGGGGTCATAATAATGTTTCCATTACACCAGACACTGAGGCAACCATGTGGGACTCCCCTTGTTCCAGGACCAGCAGGCTACAAGGAAAATGAACTATTGTGAGGTTGGCTATCACCAAGGAGAAATAAGGGAGTTGCTCCACGGTGAGACGAGAAGGGAGATGATTATGTCTGGAACTCAAAATATTCTTTAGGGCAGCCCTACCACTTCCAGGGAAGTTTCATGGAAGACTGTAGAAGTCAGACAAAGGCAGGAGTACGAGGACTCCAAGCTTCGGGGACCCACGTCCAGGTCAGGAACTTGGCCCTTCCCACCAACATAAACTGGCTTCTTGTATCCAAGATCGAGCAGGACCTCGGCTTGCCTTTCTCAAACTGGATGGATGAAGAATCAGCCGTCGCAGAGCTCTCATGTTCCTTAGGCGAAAAACTCATTCCTCGGCCTTATACCGTGCCTTGAAGTCGGCGTCCTGGGCCAGAACTTTGTTTCACGTTTTGTAAATGCCCTTCTGTGTTTGTGGGCTTTGTAGGGGATACATAAGGGGCAGCAAGATGAGTGGTAGGAATCAGAGACCAAAACCTAGCCTTAAATCCAGCCTTTAAAGTGATTATAAAGGCTGCAGTGACACAGAAAAGTGTCTAAGCATAATGCTTTGTGGAATGAAAAAATAATCAAAAAGTTAAACATGCAGACAGTAAAATTCCAACTTAAGAACTGGAATCATTTCAATAATACCCTATACACAGAAATAAAAAATCTAAGTAGAAAGATACCAAAATACCGTAGTGGTGGAATTATGCATATTATTCGGTACTTTGGTTGCTTTTCAAATTTTCTAGTGACTGTATTACTTTTATAAAATATTCATATCAAAATACAATGATAAAGGCATTCAGCTTTTCAGTATTTCCAAATACATAACATACCTGAATTTATTTTCCTTTTCTTTAAATTTATTTTCCTAAGTATCTTTGCTTTATTATTTTAATTTTCTTTAAAAAGATCCTAAGTTACAGGTACATATAGTTACATTGGTGTAAAAATCCATTTGAAATATTTTATTTTCACAAAAATTGAATAATTCTCAAAATTCTAAAGTGTTACTAAAGCTGTTATTGATAGCATAGTTTATTAGGATTTTATTTCAGTAATCACTATACCTATTGCCTTCCAAAACATATTGAAGATTGAAGACTTTTATGTACAGACACTATGATTCATTAAAAATATCAAACTTTCAGTTATGTTTTGATAAAGAGGACAAACTTGTAGCTAATAGTTTGGAAGAGGTTCTATAAGGATAATATCTTTTCATTAGACAAGACTAAAAACAGATTTGTGGCATTGGAAATTACCCCTTCCCCTCAAGTACTATTTGTAGCATTTTAGAGTTTCACAATATAAAAATCACAATATAATTGCCTTTGTTTCTAATGAAGTCTATACAAATTTCATCATATATTTTGAGTAATGCACTATTAGAATAATTATAAGTGGTTATTCTTATATTATATTTTAAGGATGTCACCTGAATATATATTCACTGTAAAGAAAGCGCAATGATTTACCTTGTGGTGACATTTTTTTCCAAATAGTTGGAGCAAACACAAAAGGGTAGATGTTTTTTAAAAAGGTAAATATCTACGAAGAAACTAATAATATACTCCGATGCCACTCAATAAAAATGCCCAATACGAATATACCACTCTGTAGAGATTTCAGCCAAATTAGAATACAAAGCCAATCCTAAAGTTCAGAGTAAGTGTTAGCATAGCTATAAAGTGATAAATGCTAGAAACGACACGGCCCATGTTGCTTGTTGGCATTTGGTAAAGTACAGAATGACCTAGGAGTCATTGCCTGTGGTTTTCCCCATCTTACACACGCAGAGCACAGCACAGACTTCACACATAAGCAAAGCTAGAGGAATTTCATTGTATTAATTTATAAAATTCACCATTTTAAAATTCACCTTTCTTCTTCCTTTCCTTTCCTTTCCTTTCCTTTCCTTTCCTTTCCTTTCCTTTCCTTTCCTTTCCTTTCCTTTCTTTTCTTTTCTTTTCTTTTCTTTTCTTTTCCTTTCCTTTCTTGTAATTCCAGTGCAGTTAACAAAGTGTCATATTAGTTTCAGGTGTGTAATATAGTGATTCAATAATTCCATATATTAGTGCTCATCAAGATACTTTTAATGCCCTTCACCTACTCACCTATCCCCTTACCCACCTCCCCTCTGGTAACGCTTGGTTTATTCTCTATATTCAAATACATAAAATACCACTTTTTCTTTATCCAGTCATCTATTGATGGATGATGAAGCTGCTTCCATAATTTGGCTGCTGTAAGGAATGCGTCAACAGACATAGGCATGTATATATACCTTCAAATGAGTATTTTCATATTTTTTGGGTAAATAACCAGTAATTCAATTACCATATCATTGGGTAGTTCTATTTTTACCCTTTTGAGGAAGCTCCATACTGTTTTCCACAGTGGCTGCACCAGTGTGCATTCCCAACAACAGTACCCAAGGGTTTCCCTTCTCCACATCCTCGCCAATGCTTGTTGTTTCTTGAGTTTTTTATTTTAACCATTCTGACGGGTGAGAGGTGATATCTCATTGTCGTTTTGCTTTACATTTCTCTGATGAAAAGTGATGTCGAGCATCTTTCTTATGTCTGTTGGCCATCTGGATATCTTCTTTGGAGAAATGTCCTTGTTTTCTGCCCATTTGTGTACTTGGAGTATTTGTTTCTTTGGTATTGAGTTGTATCCATTCTTTATTTTTTAATAATAAATTTATTTTTTATTGGTGTTCAATTTGCCAACATACAGAATAACACCCAGTGCTCATCCCGTCAAGTGCCCCCCTGAGTGCCCATCACCCATTCACCCCCACCCCCCATCCTCCTCCCCTTCCACCACCCCTAGTTCGTTTCCCAGAGTTAGGAGTCTTTATGTTCTGTCTCCCTTTCTGATATTTCCTACCCATTTATTCTCCCTTCCCTTCTATTTCCTTTCACTATTATTTATATTCCTCAAATAAATGAGAACATACACTGTTTGTCCTTCTCCGATTGACTGACTTCACTCAGCATAATACCCTCCAGTTCCATCCACGTTGAAGCAAATGGTGGGTATTTGTCATTTCTAATGGCTGAGTAATATTCCATTGTATACATAAACCACAGCTTCTTTATCCATTCATCTTTTGATGGACACCGCAGCTCCTTCCACAGTTTGGCTATTGTGGACATTGCTGCTATAAATTCTTTATAGATATTTTGGATAGTAACTCTTTATTGGATGTGTCATTTGCAAATATCTTCAACCATTCAGTAGGCTATTTTTTAGTTTTTCTGATTGTTTCCTTTGCTATACGCAAGCCTTTTATTTTTATGAAGTCCCAGTAGTTTATTTTTGCTTTTGTTTCCCAAAATTGAAGTTAAATTTAAAATTATCTTTCTGAGAACTGCATTTTCCGCAACTATTTTAGTTGACTTGAACAGTTTAAGATTTTGACTTTTGAACACTTTTTCAACCCAGAGGATTTTCTATAAATCCCATCTAGATTGAAAACAGCATGTTAAATGCACATTGTTGGGAAAAAGGATTACTGAAGAAAAATAATGTCAAGATAAAGACAATTAGGTGCATAGTAAGTAATAATTGCCAATACCTTGTGATTTATATAGATATTGCTTCTTTTCTTTGGGTCATGTGTGCTTACTTTTGACTTTGCATTCATCTTTATAATTTTTTTGGCTATTAAAAATAATCAGTATTTTGAACCTTATATTAGAGTCTGAGCTGACTGCCTGGAGTACATACTGGTGTGTTTTTGTTGTGTTCGTGGCTAGTTGAGTATCTCCAAATATAGTTTTCAGAAGAAACAAAATTTCAAATTGAAAACATATGCTCAGTGTCACATACAAGTGAATTAACATTTTGCTATCTCTTGCTGAATGACAAACCACTCCCAAATCCAGTGAGGTGAAACAGCCACTGTTGGTCAGAAATTCAGGTAAAGCACCGGGGAGACAGCTTCTCTCTTCTCCATGATGTCCAGGACCAAGGCAAGGAAGTAATAAACTTTATCTCATATTAACATCTGTATGTTTTTTAAATCTCTATAGATATTTCTGAAGGTCACATGGCTTTGGGATTTCCTGTTCTAGGCTCAAACTCTAAACAAACTAAAAAAAAAAAAAAATCAGATTATATCTTACAAAGCATTTCTTCCGAGCCAACATAATTCACTACCTAAATGCTATCCGTAGATTCATGAGTAAGCCTTTGCCAACAAAAACAGTATCGTACTAAGTATAAGTCTTTCAGAATGGAAAACCAGGACGGGTGTTGACTTCCGTCCACTTGCCACCCAGATCAAACTGGCAATTACCCAACAGCCGTCTTAACGGGCTACGGGTTTTCCGAGGGAAAACTGCTGTGTGTATGTGTATGTTTTTGAGCAAATATCTATTCCTGGAGATTCACTTTAATTTTTGCAACAGCTTATTCTTAATAAGTGGCTGTTTCAGTTCAAAGGTGGAGGGGCTGTAGGAATGAAGAGTGTCAGACTCTGAAAATGTAACAGCAGAAAGTGGAGTATTCTCAGCATTGAAGAGTGACAATCTAGTGAAAGATACTAATGACAAGGTTGTCCACCATGTTGTTTGGTGATCATTAACAAATCACACTGACTTCCCCTTCCCTCTGTAGCAATCCGTCTCCCGAAGCAAACTACGTGGTAAATTCTTTTGACAAGAGGCAATTCCTTTTCTCCATTTCCTCCTTAACTCTGTAATGAAATCGTAATGAATAGTAAAAGTTTCTGTGAGTTGTACAATAATCATCCATTGTATTACTGATTGAAAAGAACTTGCTGCATATTCAGAGAGCTATAAAGGACCTGATTTTCAAACAAATAGTTTTGATAGGCAGATTCAGGACGAATCTAAATTGTATTTAATTATGCTACTGTGCAGTGTTCCTGTAACAGTTTTTCACATGTCAAGTTAATATCTTTAATATCTTTAAGAACTACTTTAACGCGTAGAGTCTATTTCCTGATTAGCTGCATCCACTCTAATACTATTTCTACACGTCCGTACTCTGGGAATAGTGGCATAATGGTAGTCTAGGAAGTCAAAATATTGTCTTAAGTAAAACCTTGAGGGATAAGGTTTTGAAATATGTATGCCCATTGGGAAGGGGGGGGTCCTTCTAGCACTAATTTGATGGCCTTTCTAAAAATGAAAATCTTTTTGTTTCCACACACTTTCAATTGCCTACAGCTTTAAACTCCGTTTTGCAAAGGAAACATATACATATTATGAAAAATGCACTGTGTCAAGTGTGTTTGTTATGGCATCCCCCCAACCTAATGAATGACTCACTGCAGCCAAGAGCTTGAGGCCTCTTACCTGAACACGTGTACATATATTTCATCGTGTGTGCTCACTGTACCTTTACAATGTTAACAAAGAAAAATATGAATACGTCCAAGAAGTTTTACCCAGAAGAGAAACAAAAGTGATTTGTAAAAGTTAGATTTCAAAATAAACTCAGTTGAGAAATTATGGCCACGTGGCACATAACTAAGAGTCCACTGGGAAACGTTGACCTTCTTGCATCCTGTCTTTGCAGTTCAGCAGCCTCAGAATATAATGTCCTTGAATTTTTACCTTTTGGTATCATTTTTCATTTTTCGTTAGTTCTTTCTTTAATGCATCTTTTACATCTGACTAAATCTTTGATTCGCTCTTAGCTCAGCATGGAAAACTACCTCTCCATCCCCACACAATCACAAAATGTAACCAGGCTTCGTAGAAAACAAAAAAGGACAACTAACCCAACAAAAGACCTTTGAATTGGACCACCTGCTATTTCACATGGATTATTTTCTCTAACTTGCAAGATAGATGAGAGATCATATTCGAGGTTGGCTAACAATATAATTCGTTGGTACCATTTTAGCTTGATTTATATGAGTTGTCTACCATCTTGAAACGACAGGTCACTCACTCAAAGTTTTAAATGGCACATATTCTGTGATCATCCTGATTTGTTTCCACAAGTGCCAAACCCTTAGGTCAAGTGATAGAATTAATGTAGAAAAAAATAAATTTCTCTCCAAAATCATTTCTTCTGAATTGCCTTGCCAACCTTGCATACTCGTGTAGGACATAAACTTAATATACAGGAACAAATGCTGTAGGGCACCCTTTGATTGTGGAGATAATTATGCCCCATGTAACTATTAAGAATGAAGTAAAAATGAGCCATTTCAAGTTGGCCTTGGATTTCTAAGAGATACAACTCACTATCCAAACACATGAATTATCAAATACTCCTAAGAGGAGAGGTTAATCATCAGTACAGTTCCACTTCTAAATGTGTGACGAGAACTACAGAAAACACTGAAGTATGATCAAGGTGACGAGGCTGTAATCTCCAGCACTAGAATATGATTGTAATTAAGAAAGGTGGAGCCCAATCAACTGTATTACAAACTGTCAAAAGAAAGAAAGTATCCAAAGAAAAATGCATGAAAAGATAATTCAGAGATGTGAAAACACAAATGGCTAATGAACAAAGTTGCAAGTGCACCTAGAAACTGAACAAAACAATAGTGCGATATCATTTTTACCTATCAAAATTATCAAAGATTACGAATACAGTAATACCAAATCTTTGCAAATGTTTAACAATGTCTCCAACGTTTCTGGAGGAGTATAAATTTTCACCTATTCTGGGATGCAGTGAGCAAACGTAGAAGTAATAATTTTTAAATATAGTTATAATATTTTTATTAAGTTCATCTTAAAAAAGTTATTGTGTAAGAAGTATCCCAGACATATGTATAATCATGCACAAAGCTGTTCACTGCAATTGTTAATAATGAAGTCATCAATGACCTATAATCAAAAACAGGACATTGATTACATGTATTTTCTGAAACGATGGGTTATTAGTCATCTTTAAGTATGTTTAGAGAATTTAATGACATGTTAAGAAAAGCAAGGTATAAATATTTTTGTTTCATGTATCCATATGCAGCAAAAAACAGAAAACTAGTCAGAAATGCCCAATTGTTAAAGGTTATCTTAATGTCCTGAAATTGGCTAATATGTGCTTATTACTAATATATATATAAATGATTGGGCAGTAATTATTTACCTTTGCTTAGTAATCTCTACAAGTAAGTTCTCAAACTTGACCTAGAGCTCCGTGATTGCTTTATGTTTTTTTGTGGGTTTTTTTGTTTTTTGTTTTTGTTTGTTTTGTGATTGCTTTTTGAACAGTTAACAGTTGCTGTGATTGAATCCTGGAGCTCCTCTCTCTTGAGCTCCTCTCTCTTTAGCGTGCACACCAGTTGGGGTTCGCTGTGTAACAAAGGCAGCCCCCCACCGGGGCCCCATAAGCAACAGCCTCCAGGCAGGAAGTACTTTTGAAGTCTCTGCTTGCATTGCACTGGCCCTTGTCTCATCGCCTGAAGCACACACAGCCGAGCCCAGTGTCAGCCCACAAAGGTTACCCACTTGAATTTATGGAAGAATAGACAGGATGAGGGACCAGCACTGCCACAATGTGCCTTCCCTTCCCAGCTATTTCAAATATCCCGTAGTTTACTTAGCCACGATCTTGGGGACAGGCATTTAGCTAGCTGCTGGGGGTTGTTTGTAGCAACAGTATTGTTGCTTCTGTGCATCCCCCGTGGTGTGGGAAGCGTTCTGAGCTACCCAAGTAGGAGTGCAACTGATAGGGAAGCACGTGGCCAGTTGTGTAAGTTAAGGCCGATTTCTTCCCACTATGGTGTCACCGGCAACGCAGAGGATTGTGCAGGTTAGAGAAGCCCAGCGTCAGGAGCAACATTTACACAGAGGTTTCTTTCTTTCTTTTTTTTTTTTTAATTAAGATTTTACTTATTTACTCATGAGAGACACAGAGAGAGGCAGAGACCCAGGCAGAGGGAGAAGCAGGCTCCATGCAGGGAGCCCAATGCGGGAGTCGATCCCAGGACTCCAGGATCACGCCCTGAGCTGAAGGCAGATGCTCCACCGCTGAGCCCCCCAGGGATCCCCTACACAGAGGTTTCTATATAGCAGGTGTCCTTCCAAGTGCTCGACATCTTGATTCCCTCAGTCCTCACCATAGCCCTACGGGAGGGATACTCTTTTCATCCCCATTTTATAGGTAGGGAAACGGAGGCAAAGGTTAACTACTTTATACAAGATCATCCAGTACATCACAAAACCAGGGTTCAAAGCCAGGCAGTCTGGTCCCAGAAGCCATGTTCTCAGTCTTCCCTCTACCTCTTAACTCTGCTAAACATTCCAGAAGGCAGTGAAAGCAATAATGGAGGCCAACACACCCACCAGATTAACATGTAAGGGAAGTTTCTTTATTTGGACCTGGGCCTGACCTATTTGATAACATCTCGGAGGTCTTTATACCTTAGCTGCCACAGAGCACAGTAATTGAAAAAAAAAAAAAAGTGATCATGCCAAAGAGTTCTTTTCCTTTGGTTTTTAGTCAATAACAATTTGCCAGAGATTATGTTTTTATACATTAAATTAACTCTGGCTCAATTAAATAAGAGTCATTGTTCTTTTTCTCCATTGTGTGAATTAATTATGGGATATATGTGTGTGTGTGTGTGTATTCACTTTAACATAAGTAACACATTACATATTAGTTGTTTGTATAATACAGATCACATATTATATACGCATAGGAACAAAAACGTAATACATACAGACACAGAAACATTCACACACTCAGTGAAGATTTGTCATTTTGCATTCTTCACCATCCATTTAGGCTTTCTCTTAAGAGTTTTTTTTATTCTGAAAAAGTGCCGTTTTCCAGTGAAGAGTGGTCTTGGTGCCACAGTAAATCTGGATGCTCTGCTTCCAACCGTGGGAGACAAAGAAGTCACTGGGGGAGGTTTTCTCAGGACTCAGGAGCAGGCAGAGCTGAGTTATGGGAATGGCCCCGGGAGGGTAGGGAGGCTTGGGCGCGTGCTACCACTGGTGGGTAAGTGAGGGTGACTGGCCAGCCACGGAACCCCTCCCTCCCTGCCAGCACACTGCTCACTACAGCCAAGTCCTCTTCCTTTACTTCAACACTGTGACTGTAAGCAAATGGCCATAAAAATACTATTTTATGAGACTTCCACCGATGAAATGTGTCTAGCATCCTGGAGCTCTGGGACAGCAAACTACAAATAACGTAAAGATCTAAGAACAGCATGAGCCAACTCCCCTGCTCATCAAATCCCCACATCCTCCTTCCTGAGCGTGGTATCCCTCAGTGTCCCATCTAGTCACATGTGGTCCTGTGCCCGAAATCCCAGCAAGGAAATGAGGGAAAGTACGGTTTTCCGTACCCAGGACTAACCGAGGAAACCCTCCAAGCCTTCCTCTGCCCTGTCGTCTGTCCAGCCAGCCCCTCATCGGGACCTTGGAAATCAGACGACAGGTGGGCAGGTTCTTCATGGGTCTCAATCCCTGTGGACAATGTGGCCATTTCTGCTTCTCCTCTCTGCCTGGAGACTCTTCTCGAGATGTCCCACGCCTCTTGTCACTGGCTCTGTCAGCTTTCTGCTTGGACACCACTTCACCAGTGATGCCTTCCTGCTCGTGGCTGTCTCAGCTGGGTAAGCACTTGCCCAGGTCCCGATTGCAGGGCCCTGGGACCCAGGTGGGCGCCCTGCTCGCCGGGCGGTCAGCTTCCCCCTCGCCCTGGTGCCCTCTCTTGCTCTCGCTCACTGGCTCTCAAGTAAATAAATAAGTATTAAATAAATGAGTGGCAGGCATCTCTGGTGCGCACTCTGCGCCCCCTTTCCCAATCCTGTTTTCCCCTATAGCATCACTTTCTTGCATACGTCTTTATTTTTCTACTATCCACTCTACCTATTAGAGTAGATGCTATTAGAGTAAATGCTCTGGGAAGAGTAGGGTCTGGTATTATTATTATTATTATTATTATTATTATATTTTTTTACTGCTATATACCCAGAAGGGAACAGAGTGCAACAATGACTGTTGGTGTAATGAATGAATAAACGAGTGAATGGCTGTCGGGTATCCTATCTCCATACCGTAGGCTGCATGGCTAGTACCAGAGCTCCTGAAGAGACAAATTCTTATATATTAATATTTTTTTTAGGATGTAACACATTTTTTTAAAAAAAACAACATCCTTATGATGAGAGATAAGGGGAAAAATCCTGCTCTCAGAAAACAGAATTAGGATATAAATGGAAAATAAGGAACTGGAGACAGGATGGGGAATAATTAGAGTGAAGGGAGGCCGGGTGTAAACCGTGCTTGCAGGTTGTCCCTCCCTCGGTTAGCTGGTCGTTCCAGTCCTGACCCCCGGATGGCAGAGCCCCAGGGAAGGAGACGGGGAAAGAGGTACCAGATGCTTGAGTGATAACCGGGCCCAGAGGGCAAAGAGATGGGGGCTCACACCTTGCTGTTTAAGGTGGATGAAATATGCAAAGAACGTAAAAGCTCCAAACAGAGAGGAGTCCCAGCCGCATGGGGGCCAGCCCCGGAGGGTGCCCAGGGAGCCCCGAGGATGCGCCCTCCCTGCCAGGAGGCGGGTAGACAACCCCCGGGGGCGAGGAGGGGGAGGGGGGAGAAGGGGGGCGGGGAGGGGGGAGGGGGGCGGGGAGGGGGGGAGGGGGGCGGGGGGGAGGGGGCTGCTCACACGCAGGCCTGGCGGGATGCGGCCGAGTACCGGGGTGCTTCTCCATCCTCCGGCCGCCCGTGCCGCCCCCGCCCGGGATGTGGCCCCGCCCCGAGGATGCGGGTCCTGGGCTCACCCTGCCCAGGCCCCTGCGGGCTCTGACCTCCTGAGCCCAAACTCGGTGAGGGCAAGCGACGGGGTCCGCAAGGACGGCAGGTGCGGCGGCAGCCAGTCCTCACCCGTCGGCTTCCTCCTGTACTGGAGGGGCCAGCAGAGCCGACGGGGGGCGCGGGGAGGGGGGAGGCGTGGGGGGGGGCGGGGACTGGGGGGGCGGGAGGAGGGGGAAGAGGGGGGATGGGGGAGAGGCGGAGGAGGGGGGAGGAGGAGGGAGGGGGGCTTGAGGAGAACAAGAAAGCATGAAAAAGAAAGGCCTAAGTGACCAGTGGGCGCCCAGGGGGCTGTGTGCGCACCGCCCTGGATGCCTCCCCTCCCCTTCCCCCTCCCCCTCTCCCCCCTTCCCTCCCCTCCCCCTAGCCCCCTGTGCCCGCACTACCCTGAACCGGACAGCTGGATGCCCCCCTACCCCTGTCCCCTTCCCCTCTCCCCTCGCTCTTCCCCCCTCCTCCCCCCTTTCCCCCTCTCCTCCTTCCCTCCCCTTCTCCCTCCCCTGCTGTGCACGCACTACCCTGAACCGGACAGCTGGATGCCCCCCTACCCCTGTCCCCTTCCCCTCTCCCCTCGCTCTTCCCCCCTCCTCCCCCCTTTCCCCCTCTCCTCCTTCCCTCCCCTTCTCCCTCCCCTGCTGTGCACGCACTACCCTGAACCAAACAGCTGGATGCCTCCCCTCCCCTTCTTCCCCCACCCTCTCCCTCTCTTACTCCCCCTCCTCCTCTCTCCCTTTCCCCTCACCCTCCAGCTCTCTCCTTCCCCCTTCCCCCTCTCCCCCTCGCTCCCTACCCCCATGCACGCGCACTACCCTGAACCGGATGGCTGGATGCCTCCCCTCCCCTTCTCCCCCTCTCCCCGCCTTTCCCCTCCTCCCCTCCCCCTCCCCTTTCTCCCCTCCCCCTCCTCCCCACCGTCGTCATAGGGACGCCCCCACTGCCTCCACCTGTGACCTTCCCAGACCTCAGCCAGCCCATCCCCAGGGATGTGAGCCCCTGGCGCTCCCCCTCCCGCCCCCGCCCCCGCCCGGGTCTCGCCCCCTCCCAGGGGCACAGGGAGGAGCGCGTGCGCCCCGTCACCCCTCAACCCTGCTCGCTGATTTCTCCAAGTATTTGCATTAACACGGGGCTTGCTTCAAGAGACCTTTTTTTTTGAGCAAACCACAGCCCCTTAAAGAATATCCCCATAACTGGAGGTCTTGCGTAGACAAACGGCTTGAGTGGGAAACCGCAGAATTACTACAAAAGAACAGAAGGAAGAGGCATCTGTATTTAACTGTGGAAAAGTAAATAATCTTTACTTTTTAAAGCAAGTTTGGAAGGGTTTAAAATTTTCATAGGCATAAAATCAAATTTATTTGCCAAATACTTTTGCATGAAGCAAAGGAGGATTTTTCGGAGTCTATAGGTTTTATTTGTGTTTTATTTAACTAACTGTGCCACCTGTGAGCTTTTGTATCTCTTTCTGGATTTCTCTATTTCGGTAAATGGGGCCCTCCCTTTGCACAGCTCCAAACCCTTATTCCAGCCACCACCCCTCTCTCTTTCCACCCCTTTATCATTCTCTTCTTCCTCTGGAGAGATCCCCACATGGATTTCTTCTCTTCCATTTGTTCTATCTACCTTCTTTCCCACTTCTTCTACAATTTTAAGTGCCCATTACTCCAGCTGCTTCCACCCCCCCCCCACCCCCCACCCCCCCCTTCCTTTCTCTTCTTCTAGCTCAGAATGTACTGGAGCGTGTGTATTAAATCTTCAGGGTGCAAAAATGATTTCCTGTCTTCAAAACAGCTTAAAAGTGAACAGTGCACCTTTCAAACTTCTTCCAGGTTCTGTGAGTAAGATCTACTGTGATACGCCTCTTTCTCCCTCAGTAGTGGGGCATGGGGTCCCCTCCCTCGGCTTCACTCAGAGATAGTGACTGATTACAGAACACACACTCACACTTCCCCGCAGGGTCCACCCTCTGCCTGAAAAGCCTCCTGCAGCACAACCTCCCCAAGGCCCCTTCTTCCTCCAAGACTCCTATCCTGGCTCCCCTTTGTCTCCGAGATGATCAACTCTTCCAGGGGCCCAAGGCCTCCTCTCCTGAATTCATGGGGTTCTTATTCTCTGTTTCAGGCCCCTGGAACCTCCATGCTTTGTCAGGCGTTGGGGGCCAGCAGCAGAGGGCGATGGATTATAATGTCTATCTGACCCACTACCTGGGAGGAGCAGGCCTCGGGTGGGAATTCAAGGAAACAAGAGCTATGATACGCTCTGCCTCTGAGAGGCGTACGGACAGCTTGCAGGGCCTATCACCAAAATTAAAAGAGACAAAGGACGGACCGAGATTATATGGAGCCCTTAGCATCCAGAAGTAAGCTTGTGGACACGTCTAAGGTGATGGCTTTCATCCTAGAGGATTTTATTATCTCAATTGTCATTCTTCTCCCCAAACTCAATTAACTTTAAAACTATTCCACAAATTAACATTTTAAGCTCTTTGAAGTAATAAAACTTCAAAGACTGATGACATATATGACCTTTATGTTGAACAAACATCTCTCGCCCACTATCAATTCAAATAGTACCTTCTGGGGAACAAAAAGAGTTCTTTAATGTGTCCCGTATGAAAAGTGGGATGATCCATGCTCTCTCATTCATCCTGAGGTGATTTTTTGAGAAATCACACAGTCACTCTTCAAGTCACAAAATGTCTCAGTCATTAGTGAAAACATCCAAGGCCACGTAGTAATTAGCATTCTGACCCTGAATTCAGGTTGGGTCTTGCCGGCGCCACGTGGAGATTGCTGACAGCGCAACATAAGCAAGTGGGGTAGGGCGTGGTTTTCCTTCTGCCCTTCTGTCCTTCATTCATCCTCTGATTTTGACAGCCAAGATCGCTGAACCGCCCCAATCCAGAACACAGCAGAAGCAGTGGGACAGGAACATCTGACCTGCGCCCTGTAGGGCTCATATGCTTTTGGTGTCGTGGCCTCAGGGCTGACTTTCCACCCCTTGCTACTCTTGTGGATTCTTTGGAAATCTTGCTTATTGCCCTCTTGTACCTGAAGTTTCCCTGACCCACACAAATCACTGTACTTTGTGTTTGCTTCCTCTCTCTTCGGCTTCTAGAAATTAGTCCTCTACCTCTGCTGAGTCCAGCTCACCCATCTAGGAGCGTGGTTTCCTTGAACATGTTTTCTCATTTAAGAGTGGAGGCTACCCTCGGCCTACGCAGGCTGCTGGCCCGTCCCTTCCCCTCTGGGTTTCCCGGGTGCTGGGAGACACTGGTACATTTGCCTTAATTCAGGATATCAAGCTCTTCTGATTAGAGCTGTCAGATTTAGCAAATTAAAGTACAGATGTTCTATTAAATGTGATTTTCAAATACTCAACAGATATGCAATATTTTAGACATGCTTTTTTCCTAAAAGGTTACTCACTGCTTCCCTGAAGTTGCAGTTCAGTTTTCACTTGGGCATCCTGTATTCCATCTGGGAACTCTGCTCCTGGTAGTTCTGCTGAGGTCGCTCTCTTGACCCGAGGCGACGAGGAGACTCCCGAAGCTCTCTCCTTGGGAGAGGAGTCCAACGAATCTCTCACTTCCACTAGTTACACAAAGAAACCCTTTTCACTAATCATCTGCCGATCTCTCCTCTCTGAATTTAAATAATCAATATTAAAGATGATAACCTTTCTTAATATTTCCTTTGAAAAGTTTCGTCCCGATTCAGTGGGGATGCAAGGATAAAAGGGTTCTCATGCATTACTGATAAACATGTTAATTGTTACAACCATGTCTGTTTACAACCTGACAAAATCAGTTAAAACAAAAATTACATACACACTCTGGAGACCCCTTTCCCAAGAATCATCATATCCGTATAAAATGGCACTGGTATAAAATGTTTTATAACAAGGATATCCTAGCAGTATTGGTTCAAAGGAACTAAGAAGAAAAAAAAATCAGTAAAAATTTAAATCACCATCAATAGAGGAATAACTGAATAATTTATGATACAAACCTCACTCTGAAATACTAAAGAGAATAAATTAGAACTATTCCAATTGATTTGGAGATATTTCCATAAGGTATAGTTAAGTGGGGAAAAGTCTAAATTCATGAAAAAGTACATACTTCTGATCAACAATGATTCACTGAAATAGAAATGTCTATAATTTTTCCTATAAGAGGATAATGGAGAGAAATATAGAAGAATATCTGTAATTATGTTTATGACACAGGCCATGGGGAATAAATGTGCAAAGGTTGGGGAGTCTAGCGGAATATCTTAGAAAATAGGTAGAACAAAAATAATTTAAGAAAAGTGCACTTTTATATACTTATGTGTGTATATATATATATATACATACACACAGACATATTTTACATATATAATATAGCATTTAATTTAAGAAACTAAGACAAAATAATAGCTGTCATTATTTTTTGCTAAAGAATAGGCTCTTTTCTAGTGTAAAAATTCTACTTTCAAAAGCTCTTTTACAAATTATTGATCCTTTCCATTACACTAGACCTAGAGCTGGCCTTTAGTATTGATTTCAGCATACAACCTTTACCCCTAAGGCTTCAGGCTAACTTTGTATAAGTAAATTGTCCAATCATTAAAATAGCTTAAATACCACAGATAGTAGCTTTAGTTCTTTATGAGCACATACGGTAAGCAAAAAAAATAACTTTACTGTAAATCCGAAAAGGCAGACAAGCTGACTTTCAGAGAAACAATAGTGAATAGAGAAAACCAAAACCATCCAACAGGAGCTCTCTCAGTTTGCTTTTAAAAAACAAACCTTACAAACCTATCCACGCAGGTGTAACACCTTTTCCTCCCTGTTCTGTGAGAAGGATGCCACTGCTCCTTCAAGCACAGCCTTTAATCTGTGCTTCGAGATCTATTCACTTTTCTATTCTGAGGCTGCTTGTATTATTAATTACTATTTCTAATTCCTATTTATGAAACCAATTCCTCTCAACCAGATGCCTTTTTCTAATACAAAACTACACAAAGTCATCCTTCAACTATGTATTTTCCTCTACCCTACCACATGCTCTTCTTATGGAAAAATTGTTCAGTTTCATCTCTACCTCAGCTCATCACTCCTGAATCCACCCCAGACCAGCTTCCTCTCTCTTTTCTATGGTGACACCTCACTGATATCACCACTGACCCTCGTGCCGCAAAATTCAATGGCTATTTTTCAATTCTCATCATAATCTGATGTTTCCATAGCATTTCTCTTGTCTCTGAAATTTTCTTTCTTTTTTCTTGGCCGAAATGGTATCGCCATCTCTTGGCTTTCTACCCACATTTCTGTTTTCCTTTGCATCAGGTTTGTATCCGTTTTTCTAATCCTGACTATTTTAATGTTGCAATTTCTCAAGGCCCAGATATCTTCTCTTTGCTCTAAAAAATTAGATCCGTGTCCTTAATTATCACCTATATGCTGATGACTTCCAGGTTTCCATCTTTGTAGTTCCCGCTAGACCTTTCTTTCCTCTGGGCTTTGCCATACATCCAATTGCCTACTCGGCATCTTTACTTGGATGTCAAAAACATTTTAAACTCTTCATATCTGTGATTGAGCACATTATATTCCCTCAAAGCCTTGACACCCTCCCACTCTTAGAGGACAGCACCATTATCTTCCAGAAGCCTAAGAGTCATTCTCATTAGCTCCCGTCTCTCTTCATTCTATACTTAATTGATCATCAAATCCTTTAAATCGAGCATCCAAATGTATTTCTAATCTCTGTTCCTACCACAGTATATCTCCTTTTCAATCAGCCATTGTCCAAGTTACTCTCTTCTTTTTCATGGACAATATTTATAATAAATTAGAATATATAAATTATTATTATTATTATTATTGTCATTGTTAATATTTAGCCCACTTGACTCTGTTTGCTTTAACTATATTGGGTGTCTTCCCACTATTCTCCAAACTAGGCAGTAATTATTCTAATAACAAACTTGATCATGTAACTTTCTGCATAAAACTCTTCAATGACTTTGAGGTGCCCTTAGCAAAAAGACTAAGATCTTTAATATTATCTATAAGCCTTATATGACCTGACTCTTGTAATCATATTTAGTCTTACCCTTTCCCAGGGAAATATTTTTACATCTCACAATCTAAGTGAAGTTGTTGTTGTTATTTTTTTTTAATTTTTTATGGTATTATATTTCCTTCCTCGTGTTAATCTCAGTCTTTAATTAAATAAATATTCATGACTTAACCTTTCATTTGTAGCCTCTATTAGAACAGAGAGAATTTTTATTTTCTCTCTCCTGCACTCCTTGAAGCTCTGAACATGGCACACAATCAATAAAAAAAAAGAAATTGTTTGTTAAATAAAGGAAAAGAAACGGCCACAAGATAATTAGTGTTTGAGAGAACAAGTTCTAGAATCAGAAAACCCTAAATTTCACATTGGATTTTCCCTTGCTTGTTGTATGATCCTGGGCAATTTATTTCTCTCCTAGTTTCTTCATCCTTACTAAGGAGATAATAATTCTTACCTCATATGGCTGTTTAAAAAAGTCAATAGCTAACATTAAGTAAGTACATTGGGCTTGGCACTGAGCTAATTGCTTTTACATACATTATCTCACGTAAAACTTAATACCATGAAGTAGGTGTTAATATTATTCTTGTTTTAGAGGTGAGGAAGTAGATAATGAAAGGGGTGAGTAACTTTCCCAATATCACATAGGCAGTAAATGGAAGAGTTCTGAGGAAAACTTAGGTCAAATAGACACCAAAGTCTATGTTTTAAGCCTTATTGCGTTAGTGGTTCTTCTCCTCCTAATCCAATGTGTGGCTCTGCTGAGATTCTGTACCCACTGCTCACCACGGTGTCTAGCACGTGGTAAATTCTCCAGCAAAAGCACATAGTCGTGTTTCTCACTGTTATTATTGCTATTACTGCTACTATTATTATTAGCACAGATTATAAGACCTAGAAAGTGAAAATGATAGATTCTCATTTCCCTAGAGTATAAATTTATATCATGGTAATAAGTCCCTGATCAATCCCATCTGCTACAGAGCTGGTGGCTTGCTTCTCAGAAGGTAAAGCTTTCTTCCCAGTCTTCAAGTTCCCTCCAAATTCCTTTATGGCTAAGAAGCCTGCCCAATACCTGCAAAAGAAAGACACTCACTCTCCTCTGACTTCAGTGCAATTTGAATTTCCACCAGTGATAGTGTCATCAATCACAGGCCACCCAGCATAATTTCTCTTTAGTATTAATCATCTTCTCAGTTTAGAGACACCATAGCCCTCCAACAACATTACAAATTTGCTTAACTCCAGCCTTTTACTACTTTGTATTCCCTAAGGACCCAATCAAATGCTTTGCACACCATTAGTAAGGGAACAAATATTTGTTAACGATTGATTGAAAAGAGACAGAAAACATCATAATTGAAAAACATTCTTTATATCCTCTTCAGAGACCAAAATGTCAATGTTCAGATGTGAGTAAATCATGAGACAGACGTTGTAAGTTGAGACAAAGTTCACTCAGAGCAATGGTTTCTTCAAAGGCTTCTCACCAGATAGGCTAATTTCTCACCAGGCCTACTGATTTCCACAGAGACACGACCATAGCTTACAGAGATATTTCTGTACTTTTTAATTTATAAAATTTAATAGCGTGGTTCTTCATAAAGATTTAACGACTGATTTTCCAAGGGCCATTGGCATTATTTATAACTGTTCTGATTGTAATTATAGCCGGCACCCTAATATAATCAAAAGGGTGAATGTAAAACATTGAGTTAGGAAAATAAAAATATCACAGAAGAAATACATACCCTTCTTATACACAGAAGAACAGTTCTGGCACACTTGACACTTTAATGGGTAAGTATTAGATTTTTCTAATTGACATTAGAAAATCAGTAAACACACACACACACACACACACACTGCTATCAAGAGGCTCATTCAATGTACCTTTTGCCCTACATATATTTCATTTTTTTTGTTCCTATCTGTGCCCATTGATCTTTTTCACTGTAGGAAAATTAACAGCTTAACAGTATTCTTATGTACATATTTATCTTAGGAACTGAGAAGCTTATTTACCTACATTCGAGATTGACTTAAAATCTTAAAATCAATACCAGGCTCCCAGATTTCCTTACAATAGTGGTTTAGGGGTAGAAGTTGGTTGGAAAGACGGAGGAGAGACAGGATAAGCCTGGAAATTATTCGGAAACTGCATTTATGTGACAAGTATACTGATTTGCTTAGATGAAATGATTTCTTGGATTGTCCTTTGAGGAACTGTTGGAGAATACAGTTGGGAAAGACTCAGCTCCCCTCCTCCAGTCCCTACTACTCACCTCATTTTTATGATGGCAAACCAGGAACACATTGGCTGATAATTGACAGAGAACGTTCATGTGTTTCAATCTCTCAAATCAGTTAAAAAACTAAAAATAGAAATGTTAATTTTCTATTAAACCTGATTTATTGAAACTTTTTAAATATTTACAGAATAGCCAAAACCATGTCTATTTTGAACTGTAGATGTATGTAAAAATTCTGGAGCCCTGAATTTTAGATAAGGAGATTTCTTGCTTACTTTTTCCTAACATGTCAATATATTCTCCAGTCATTTTGCAAATAATTACTTGGGAGGGATAAATACCTCTTTTCTACAAGGATGTCTTTTAGAACGTTAGTGAAAATTGAAAGATTAGAAACTGTTCTCTGTTCTCATGAAAACAAGGTTTCTCCAAAAATATTTTCATTGCATTGTTTAATCAAGAAAACTGTGAGGTAAAGAAATCTGTAGAACCCCACAGAAACTAATACTAATGATTAATAGTTAAGACATATAGTTCAAGAGTACAAAAATGTTATATAACAGAAAATGTCCAATCAGACCCAAGTCATATGAAACTATAACATATTTTGAATATATTTGATTGCAGACAACATTTATTATTATTATTTAACTTTTAGAACACTATCTGTAGAGGAACATGGGAAACTAACTCTATCTCAGACAATAATGTAAAAATGAAAGAGAGTTTTATAAAGAATACTCTCTATCATAAAAGAACATAGGTCCATTACATTTAGTAGAGCATATTTTTTTCTGGCTTAGACATTTTTTTAGAAGTATTCTATAGCATTTAGAGAACAAGCTGGGGTAATTTTCAACTTATGATAATATGATAGATCACAAAACCTTCCTCCCACCAAAAAAGAAATCCTTATTGATATAAAATATCTAAAAATTATGGTTATCGGGGCACCTGGGTGACTTAGTCAGCTAAGTGTCCAACTGTTGATTTCAGCTCAGATCATGATCTCAGGGTTGTGAGATGGAGCCTCCCTCCAGGCTCCACACTGAGCTTAAAGCCTGCTTGATAGTCTCTCTCCCTTTCCTCCTGTGCCTCCTCCACCCTCCTCTTAAAAAAAGCATATGCTTATAACAATATATTTTAAAATACACAGCTAAACCTGTGAGAAAGTGATGGAAATCTCCAGGAACCAAACACCAAAGAAGCAACAGAAAGCTAAGATGACAAATGAATGTGAAAGTAAGTTACGGTAGGTTGTTCTGGAAGGAGGAAAAGACCTTATATTTGAGTTGAGGGAAAAGAGAAACAGAAAATAAGGAAGGAAAGAATGAAAGGAGAGAAGGAAGGAAAGAAGGAAGGGATCAGGCAATGATGTCAGGGTATACAGAAAATTTAAAGAGTGATGGCATAGAGAATAGCAAGATGACCACTTTATGTTGGATCGTCTAGTTCTCTGCATGTTGACATTTGCTCAAATATTAATAGCACAAAAGGAAATAACTACACAAAAACCAGGCAGAAGAGCCTGTCAGGCAGGAGAAATAGTAAGAATACGTTATCTATGATATCCATTCAGTCATTAAAGAGATCATGGAAGATTAACCAAAAAAAATGTTCAAAATAAAATTTTCACTTTATTTTATTTTTTAAAATATTTTATTTATTTATTCATGAGAGACACACAGAGAGTGAGAGAGAGGCAGAGACAGAGGCAGAGGGAGAAGCAGGCTCCATGCAGGGAGACTGATGTGGGACTCGATCCCAGGTCTCCAGGATCACGCCCTGGGCTGAAGGTGGCGCTAAACCACTGAGCCACCCAGGGATCCCCAAATTTTCACTTTAAAATAACATTTCAAACATCAAAATATATTTAGTATGATGCATTTCTCTAGAGACAGACATGCAGAAACAGAATAATAATTGAGGGAATAGACAAACACTGCCTTAAGTGGGATTATATTAAACTAAAAAGCTCTTCACAGAGAAAAAATAAAATCAGTTAATGAAGTGAAAAGGTGATCTTCTGAATGGGAGAAAATATTTCCAAAGCACATGTCATATAAGAGGTTAATATTCAAAATATATAAAGAGCTCACATAACTCAATAACAAAAACCAATCTGATTCAAAAATGGGCCTAGAAACCTGGAGCAAATATTTAAACCTTAAAAAACATTTTTCTAAAGGAGATATCCAAATGGCCAACGAGTACAAAAAAAAGGTGCTCAACATCACTAATCATCAGCGAAACACAAATTAAAACCACAATGAGCTATCTCCTCGCACCTGTTAAAATGGCTATCTTCACGAAGATAAGGGATAACAAATATTGGCAATGACGTGGGAAAAGGAGAACCCTGTACGCTGTTGCGGGGACTGTAGATTGGTGCAGCCACTGCAGAAAACACGACAGAGGCTCTTAAAAAAGTAGAAGTAGAACTATCATACAGTCCAGCCGTCTCGCTTCTGGGGATATATCCCAGGATCTCAGAGATGTCTGCACTTTTGTGTTTATTTGCAGCATTATTCATAGTCAAGATCTGGAGACGACCTAAGTGTCCATCAGCGGGTGGATGGATAAAGATGCGTGACTTCTATACAACATAGTATTATCCAGCCAGGAGAAAGAAGGAAAGCCCACTCTTTGCAATAGCACGGAGAGGCCTTGAGGGCATCAGGCCCATGAGATGCTTAGAGAGAGACAAACACTACGCCGACATCACTTACATATGTGGCACCTGAAAAGGCTGAACTCCTAGAGACAGAGGGTAGATGATGGTTCCCGGGCTCCAGGGCTGGGAGAAGGGAAGGGGACCGGGGGTACGTTTTTTAGAGTAGGAACATGCAATTAGTAGAGGAGTCCTGGATCTGAGGCACAGCGCAGAGATCAGAGTCAACTGTGCTGAGTCATACACATCAAAGGTACTTGCAGGCTAGATCTTGATTGTTCTCACCATGAAAGAGGAGTGATAACTATGGGCCCTGACCGCAGCATTAGCTCATGCCATGGTGCTAGGCACGTGGCCGTGCGGGGTGGTATTAACCCAGCACATTGTCACCTCGAACTCACACAGCGTTACGTGTCACTCGTGTCTCGATTTTAAAGGGTGTTGGTATCTGCGATGGAGTTACAGAGTATGCTTATGTTATTTTTGTTTATATGCATTTATTACATTTTGGGGACAAACCTAATATCTTGAAATAAAAAACTTTGGGGGCACCTGGGTGGCTCCGATAGCTAAGCGTCTGCCTTTTGCTCAGGTCGTGATCTCCAAGTCCTGGGACAGAGCCTGAGGCGGGGGTCCTGTGCTTGGCAAAGAGTCTGCTTGTCCCTCTCCCTCTGCCTCTGCCCCTGCTCATGTGCTCTCTCTCTGTCTCTCTGTCTCTCTCTGCCTCAAATGAATAAATAAAATCCTTAAAAGAAAAGAAATAAGAAAAAATATAATATTAAACAATTGATACCATTATTATTATTGAAAGACTATGGGAATCGATACTCGGTAGTACATTTATCCATCCCTGCCGTCTCCCTGCCTGCCAAAGCTCCATGGCCTTCGTTTCAAAAGGACAGACTGCTCTTTGGCAACTTCTTTGATTTGAGGTAAAATGGGCCTAATTACAATCCCAGGAAGAAGGGAAATGGCTGAGCTCTGGTCCCAGCTCCCCGCCGTGTTATCGGCTCTGAGCCAGGGGCTTCGGACTCCCGAAGGAAGCCTTCAAGAAATTGATCTCCCTGCAAAATTAGCACCCGTGACTCCAAACACGAAGGGGCGGGAGTTTCATCCCCAGCTGCTTTAAGGTCATGTGACACGCCATTCCTCAAAGCTCACAGATGACAGTCGTTAAGGGCCTGCCTCAGATGTCCTAATAGAGACCCTGCATTTTGAGAATCAGAGCGGATCTACCAGTACTGGGGGAGCAGGGCTCAGGCTGACTTACAGCAGACCCACCAGGAATGGGTCTCTCTCCACCTCCCCCCGGGGACGGCAGCTGGTGTGCATCCCTCTTCCTGTCCAGCCCAGTGCAAGAGACGCATTAACCCAGTGGGGTCCCCAGTCTGACCTCTCGCCCACCCATGATGCTCTCAGAAATGATGTTCAACAGAGGCCTGACCACTGTGGCGGCAACATGGAGAACATTATTTCTCTAGATAAAGGAGAGCGTTTGCTACCGGTGAAATGAACCACTCAGAACCATGGTTCATTGCTGTTCCGTGGGCTGAGCCCTGCTTAGAACCTGACAAAGTCTGGGCAACAGTAAATCGAACAAGTCTGTAGGATCTCTACAGAAGTGTTACGGATCCTTAGTAACAAAAGCTTGGTTTTGTCCTCTTGAAGCTTTCCTGCATATTGTGTCCCCAGTGCTGTCTTCATGAATAGTACAGGTTTCCTGTTGCCAGTTGGTTCCTTCTGGACCAACATCCTTACTTTCCTGAGAGTAGCAAAAGCAGATCTCCCCCCACACACACCCGTCCCCATCCTGGGTACACACGGAGATCACACTTCCCAGCCACTGTTGCATTCACGTTTGGGTCAAGATGCCAGTGAAACGTGTGTGGACATTAGGTGTATCTTCTCCTAACTGGGCCCATGAAATCTCCAGGGGCAGTTCAGCTCCCCCTTTCTTCTCAGGAACTGGAGACAGAAATGGCCGAGATCTGCCATAGGATAGAGGCTTAAATCCCAGTCTCTGCCTGGGACAGTCTCCTGATGTGCTTCAGACCTCAAGGAAGAAAGCTTTATGGTTAATGTGTAGGCTCCTAGGGTCTGAGAGTGGTTTGGCTACAGCAGGCTTCACTAAGTGCCCTGCTACACTGGGTCTTGAGCTTTTTTTATAGTGAATAGCATGGTAATGTTAATCGGAGCAAGGTACATCTCAAGTATCCCATAAATGATACCAACTCATGGATTCCAAAGATGCGAGCTCTTTGCCTAATGGGAGAATCCAACAATTGTCTTTTAATGTGATGACACTATTCATAGACTCCGATTTTATTTATAAGCCACTTGCTGCATGACCCTCCAAGTAGACCTGTGGCTTGAAATAAAGAAAATGCAGCAGAAAGAAAAAAAAAAGCCCTTCATCTGTCACAGGGACAATATCCTGTATGTTGCAGTGTTGTGAGAAGTCAACGAGACGGTGCTTTAAAAAATACCTCGAATGGCATATTCCCTTCATCGGTGCTGACGAATGGTCTGTTCTGTTGGGGTCAGCCTCACTTCTGCGGTAGGGCCCCCAGCCCTCACAGGATTCATACCAACCAAGCCACCCATCCCACCCCTTGGTCTTCTTGCTCAAGACACGTCACTGTTAGATAGCCGCTCCATTACAAACTATTACTGAGGAGCCGGTAAAAGTAGTTTAAAAAGTAACCTTCCCCGCAGGGTATTTGCATCTTAATGAATGGTGGGCACTTAATGATCCAGTGGCTTTTTTTTTTTTTTTCCTTAGCATCCTAACACCATTTATTTATTCATGTGTGATATCAAGCACCCTTCTTGCCCCCTGTGTTTCCCTCACCATATCAGAAAACAGCGATAAGTCTCACAAAAACCCGTATTTCTTTGGTGAGGGGGCAGGGGGTAGATAAAATGAGTTAGTACATACAAAAAGGCTTGCTCTAGAAACACTTGCTTCCTTCTGGCCTAGACAGCCCTAGAGCTGTCACTTCCCATTCTCTTTAGAAGTCCAGTATCCTCTTACCTGTCCTTCCTTTACAAAATCATTTTCATGGATGGATGGCCCATGTCAGAAAGTACCTAGGCTGTCAGGAACCTGGGTTTATACTTAGCCTCTTGGCTGTACTGAAAAGGCTTCCCTGGCATAGGCCAGCTCCTTGTGTTTCTGAGGGAAAGTTGCAGCCTTTGTTTGGGGGGTATGACACTGACCTGCCATGAAATTCATCTGGGGCTTGTTCATACAAGGTGTCCCCAGGTGATTAAGCTCCTGATCATGAACTGGGGATGTGGTGTCAATCTGAGCAGTGTCTGTTGTTTTTTAAATTTTTTTTTACCACCATACAAGCATTTCAGTCCTTTAATTGCTACAGCTGAGTCCACATATGTTTATAGATCATCAGTTTGGGGCAGATATGTGTGTCGCTCAATTTCTTTCCTTGGTGTTTGATAGTTTTCAGAGTACAAATCTTTTTCCTCTTTGGTGAGCTTTATTTCTAGGTATCGTATGATTTTTGGTGCAGGTTTAAATGTGATTGTTTTCTTAATTTCTCCTTATGTTACTTCATTGTTGCTCTATAGAAATGCAGCAGTTTTCTGCACATTGATTTTGTATCCTGCTACTTTCTGAATTTATCAGTTCTAGTTGATTTCTGGTAGAGTCTTTCAGGTTTCGTATATAGAGTACCATGTAATCTGCAAATATTGAAAGTTTGACTTCTTCCTTATACATCTGGTTGCCTTTTAGTTCTTTTTGTTTTCTGATGGCTGTAGCTAGGCAGACCAGTACCAGGGTTGAATGAAGGTAGTGAGAATGGACATCCTTATCTTGTTGTTGGTCTTAGAGAGAAAGGTTTCTTTTTCCCCATGAAATAAGGTTGATATTGTTGCCTGTGGGTTTTTCATATATGACCTTTCTTATGACTAGAGCTCCTCTGTTGAGGGCTTTTTTCATCAATGGGTGTTGTGCACTGGGTGTTATTCTGTGTGTTGGCAAATTGAACACCAATAAAAAATAAATTTATTATTTAAAAAAATAAAGTACATCGAGTGGCCTTTAAGACAAAAAAGATCGAAATTCTACTGGTGTAATTGGAAAGAAGCTAGTCAGCCTCGGTACAGGAGTAATTATGACAATTAGATGTCATGTACTGAACATGCACCAGGCTCTGAACTAAACACTACCTGCTACCCGGTGTCATGGGCATGGGGCACCGACTAGACAGGGCCATTAAACCAATTCTCCAAGAGAAGAGACCGAGTGGGTGGTGGTTTTGTGACATGCCCAAGGTCACACGGTAAGTGGCCCTTCCCCCGGCCTAGTACTGTGCTTCCAGCCATAGCGGGCATGAAACCCTCATTCTGCTCTGTGATACCAACTGGCCGGTGCCTGACAAACTGTGTAGACCAGGCCCTTGGCACCAGGAGCCTCAGATCCCCTGCTGAGGACACACCGACACGGCTTTTAACCAGAGGTCCCTGAATGTATACCTCTGAGGTTTAAAAAAATAATAGTAATTGCTCGGACACCGTTGTTGGAAAAATACAATTAAAAATAAAATTTTCTTCCAACCCAGAAAGACTCTCCAAAAACATAGTAGAGAAAGAAAACACGTTTGTTGCTGAATAACCCTTGAACCAGAACATAGTGGACCTCCCGGGGTGTCCTCTAAGGACACATGGAGACAAGGAGAAATATTGCCCCTGTATGTCGTGGAGCAGATTCAACTCACTGCACACACGTTCTCGAAACAAACAGTGACTAGTGTTCACGTGAGGGGACCGGACCACACTGTTTGTCACACGTAGTTCACCCTAATTGACTTTCTTGGTTAGTAGTTGGCTTTACGCAAAGGAGAAGCACATTTCTCCTGCCTTTATGACAGGCAGTGATTCTGTAAGTTGACCAGGAAGCCCATGAAGTTGCTTCTCTAATTCCCCACAGAGCCCGGGAAGTGGAGACATTATCCCTCTTGACGTTTGCACATCGAAGGCATGGCTCTCGGGTCCTTGCAAAAGATGCTTTTGGGTGGCGACACTGGCAAGAGTCTTAGCTATTAAAAGGATTTCCATAGATTTCAAAAATAGCATGAACATGAATGACAAGTCTTCTCAAGCCAGTTCTCTAAGAAGAAAGGAGTTGCAGGAAATCCCCTTCTTTGCAACGCAGAGGATTAGGCTTCTTATTCCTAACTTGTGTTTGTCCAAACACCATTCTCTGTGACTTGGCAGATTTCTCCTACGTACGTAGGACTGTACGTCCTGCTGAAAGGAGCATCTTGAGATCAGAGACCGAGACGAGCAGGCCTGGGCTGTTCCCAAGGAGCCCGGAACAAAGTGGGAACAGGCACACAGGAATCACTCAGGAACTGAAACAGCATGTGTTCCACATTAGGAATGTTCTAGATCGAAATGATTCTGAGAAGCACTGGCCCAGGCCATCAGAGTGGGGGAGAGACCTTCAGGTACATCAGCCAAGGTTTATTTGACTTCGAGGAACAGAAACGAGCACTGATGGTGTGTAGAATCCAGGAAAGGTCTACGCGAGTACCACACAGCAGTTGCCGGGATCCGTGCTCTGTCCTTCTCTTGTCCCTGTTTCATCCCCTTCTGTGGCAGAGAGATGTCTCCCCATGGAGGGAGAGAGAGCCAGAGCTCTCACACACCCACAGGGAAAAGCAAGTCCAAGGCTCAGCACTGACTGATTGATGGGTAGAAACACAATGAGCCACTTTTTGATTCTTGATACTTGGACGGGCAGTGAAAAGAGGAGTAAGCCAAGGGCGCTGGCTCCCCAGCACCTGGGTGCCACAAACCAAATAGTAGGACCCTGGAGCAGAAGGGACCGAATGACCTCATCGTGAGGTGTGGGATGCCCTGCCTCTGAGAATGTGATTCTCAACTACAATGGAGTGTTTTTCTATCCCTTGGCTCTATTCCCAGTGGGGAGGCAGGAAGCTTCACGCCTCAGCAGTGCCCGGGAGAGGATGGGAGACAGTCTCATGACAGCCTTCCAGGAAAGAGGCAAGAGAGAGACCACCAAGTAGCAGCTTCCTTCCAAGCCTCCCATCCTTTCCCACCCCAGGAGGACCACAGGGCCTCCCGCCAAGTTCAGGATAAGCTGCAGGTCAAGCATTTATGCTCCCGTGTGGGCTGCATGGACATATAAAGGTAACCAGGGCACCATGGCGGGGCCATTGCCCAGCAAGAGTCACTGATAATTCCCATTTTGATAAAAATGCTACACATCTCTCATTGGAGGGAAACTGGTTTAGAGACACATTTTCTTAACCTATGTTTTAAGGAAAAAATCCCAGGAAAGGGACTTATTGATCTAATGTAAATTAAGTGCCCGTGTTTGGACTAATCAAGAGCCTTGCACTATTGGATATGTTCTCTCCTGATCTAAGGGGAGCTAGGGGGGACAAGCGTGTGTGCGTGCGTGCGTGGCTTGATCACATGTGAAAACCTATCCAGAATCCCCAAGGGCCCACTGGCAGGATTCTGGTCATCAGCAGCATAGAGGGTAGAGGAGTCCTAGAGAGAAGATCCGAAGTAAAGCAGGCAATTCAGAAACAGAGTAGTAAATTCAACACATCGGGAATGGTGTTTCCTTATTGTCTCAGAGTTTCACGGAGGCCCCACCACTGAGAACCATTGGTGATTAACAAGTTACCCATCATCTTTCCAGATACATCTGCACAGAACTTGCAAAGAAGGGTCAGATCCAGTCCTGTGACTCCAACTCATTCTACCTTCAATCCGTGCCAGAGTTTCTAACGCATTTGCTGAAGTGGACTAGACAAAGTAAGTCCTTTGAAAAGAACTGTGAGTTTTAAATAGAGAATATGGGCTTTCCCCTCCCTTGTCATCCTTCCCTGGCTGAGGAGCCAAGTCAGGAGGTATCTGTGAGCACCGTCCCAGAGATAGGATTCGACAATCAGCAGGAGAGCTGGTGATCCCACAGGCTGTCCCAGTGCTGGGATAGAGTCCAGGATGGAGTCTAACTTGAGCCTCCTGGAGTTTGGGCACTAAGGAGGCTATATCCTGGTTTTCACCCGGAGAAGTCTGAGGATGGAAGGTTGGATGAAGAAGGTGCCATGGAGGCAGACTGCATGTCCACTGCTGGCTCGGCAAGTGTAAGTGTGTCCCGTGGGCCCAGCGTAAGTGCAAGAACCCCCATGCGAGGAGGCCTGTGTGCTATGTGAACAGGCCAGAGGTGTACCCTGGGAAGGCAGGATCAAGACTATGGTCGGAGGTTGACAGGATCATGCATCACCCAGAGAACAAAAGGATGGTTCTGTAAGGGGTTTCTGAAGGAATGGAAACCATCTCAGCACAGAACAAGGCTTGGTGTTCCAAGAACATGGGATGTTAGTACATCAGTGATCTGGGGATTTGATCATCACGTATGGTTGAAATATGCTTGACATGGCAATCTGGTGCACACACTCACACTCACACTTGTCTATCTTGAGAGAGAGAATCAAAATTTCACAAAATAATGCTTACCCTGCTTACGCAAGGTGCATTCTGAAATCCTAGAGCTCAGTCTGTGCTATAAAAAGCCCTTATGTGGCCATAATAAGCTAATTCAATAAACAAACTAGAAATGAATCCTGCTCCTCCAGTCTCCTAGGAGCCAGAAGGAGCGAAGGTGGCTGAAGAGAGGCGGCAGAAGGGCAGTGGCCCAGTGAACCTCTACCCTCTGTTAACCTGCAGAGCCCAATCCAGCCTTGAATTGGACCACAGACTGAAGTTGTGGTTTTATATTTAACTGAAATTTTTCTCCATCTGTTCTAACATCCTTGCACGCTTGGGAAAACTGTGACATCTGCCTGACAGGGATGAGCAAGGGAGATGGACCCAATCTTTTGGAAGGCAGCATTTGGGAAAATAAAATGCACTTGTGTCCTTGCTGTACCCAATGGAGCTCAGCACACACAGTGAACTTAGTTTTGTAACAGTTACCTTCTCTTATGGACAGAACACTGCATCCCTCCAAAATCCTAGAGGAAAGCCCTAACTCCTGGTGCGATTGTAGTGGAAGTGAGGGGCTTTGGGAGGTAGTCAGGATTAGGTTAGACCATGAGGGTGGGGCTCTCGTGGTGTGATAAATCACCTCCTGAGAAAAGGAACAGGCCCTGTGCACCCACATGTCTGTGCGCATGCACCCCAAAGGAAAGCACCTTGGGGTAGCGGGTTGCCAAGCAGAAAACAGATTGTTGCTAGACTCTGAAACTGCTGGCACCTTGGTCCTGGACCTCCCAGCCCCCAGACCTGTAAGAAATACCTGTCTGTTGTGTAAGCCACTGGTCCATAGCACTCCGTCATAGTGGCCCAGCTGACGAAGACGACACCTGTTACAGAGACCTTCAGCAGCTGCAGGTGTTTCATAGTCCTTGTCTCATTTAGTCTCAGGTGCTTATACAGAGGGGTCTGATGTGTTCAGCTGGAGGACTTCCATCTTCTGGTCTGACCACTGAAGGACAGCACCCAGTGACACCTGGTCGAGGTATTTGTGGAAAGAGGGCAGGAGGAAAGGGAGAAGGACAGCCCAAGTGCCTAGGAGGAAGAGGAGGGAGAACCTTTATTGATGAAGGTGAGCAAGGAAGGGGCACCGTGAGAACAGTCTGAGGAGTGGCTCCTGCATGTGATGGCAAGAAACCCGAGGGCAGCAGTAATTAGGGGAGCATTGCTGGGGGGTATGGGTTTCCTGCAGGGGGTGCAGGAAACTATAACGGACCTGAGCGCTTTTGACATTGCTTTTGCTTGCACAGGGAGGCTTCCCCAGCGAACGTGAGGCTGGGCTGGGACTTGAATTCAGACTAACTCTCAAACTCAGGCTACCTCATTTATTTCAGTTTGCGGATGCTGCTGGGTGTCTTCAGAGTCATGTCTGAGATTTATGTACGAGGCAATATTCTCAGATTTTTAAGGAGAAAAGAGACTTGGGAGTAGAGGATTGACTGAGCAGGAGCAGTGTACTGGCCGGGAATAAACAGAGATACGTGGTGTAAGTAATCCCTCCACTATGACAAGAACAAGGGAACGCTGGAAAAAAATTGTTCACTATCTCCTATTAAAAAGCATAAATAGGGCAGCCCAGGGGGCTCAGCAGTTTAGCGCCACCTTCAGCCCAGAGTGTGACCCCAGGGTCCCGGGATCGAGTCCCATGTCGGCTCAGCTGCATGGAGCTTGCTTCTCCCTCTGCCTGTGTCTCTGCCTCTCTGTGTGTCTCTCATGAATAAATGCATAAAATCTTTTTAAAAAATAAAAATGAAAAGCATGAATAAATAAATAAATAAATAAATAAATAAATAAATAAATAAACAAATTAAAGCGCAGTGATATTAGCAGACTTGAATACAGAGGACTGACAATCTGTACATGGAAATAAGTATTCTAATTTCTGGAAAGAATAGAGGCTGATGTTATAAGATCGTGAAGCTTATAAACTTGACGACTTAAGGCTGCATTACACAAATTCATTTAATACCCTGAAGAATTCTGGATAGGCTTTTTTTTTTTTTTTTTTTGAACATTCTCTGCCATGGAAATTATCAAATTCGACACCATAAACTAGAGTAGTGGGCAAACTCTTGTTAATAAGGATGTCGCAGTGTTGCACTGTTTGTTCAGAGCTACTTAAGAAATTATTGGTGGCCTTGAGCTCTAAGGTTCTTTCTTAAGAGTTCTCCATCCTCAACTAATTTTTTTTAATTGTTCATGTCAGTATGACTATGAAATAGAGCTCTTAACAACACAGAGATCTCATTCATCTTGTAATTGGCTTCATCTTTCCTCAGGAAAAAAACAAAACAAAAACAAAAAACCAACCCACCTCAAAGCACCTCAATGTATATAATCCATACCACTGCCACAGTACGGTGAAATGAGAAACAGGAGGTGGTCTCTTCAAATGTCTCTGGAATATTCTGTGAGTGCTAACCGAAAGAGAAAGAATATATATGAATAACATAAAAACTGTCATACCAAGTTAAAACTCAAGTTGACCCACTCTGATGCCTGGAAGGGCTCCTATAGCTTTTCTAATAAAAGAAAAACTTGTAATAGAAGTTAGGCTGATGCCTTCAAAACTGTCATTTCACCATCTGTTACAACTTTATCTGTGGCTAAGCTTCACTCAGTAGCAAGACTAGAACTTTGACCTTTCTGGAAATACAAGTTGAGTCAATAGTGACATGTAAAAGGGGCACCTGGGTGGCTCAGTCCATTGAGCACTGGACTCTTGATGGGGGCTCAGGCCATGACCTTGGGGTGGTGAGATGCAGCCCCCAAGGAGAGTTGCACACTCAGCCCAGAGTCTACGTCTTCCCCTGCCTCTCCCCCTGTGCCCCTCCTCCGCCTGTGCTCTCTCTCTCTCAAATAAATAAATAAATAAATAAATACATACATACATACATACATAAATAAAATTGTGACAATATTGGCATGCAATAGTCATCACAAAAACTAAGAACACTAACTAATCTGATAAAATCCCAACAAAGAAGCTATGATTCTAGGGCTGTGGGCAGATAAAGAGAAGAAAAATCATGAACTTGGTTGTTGCTGGAAAGCGATCATCCTTTACTTGTCATTTCTTCTCTAATCAGGGTCTTCCCATCCTTCCACTACAAAGAGAATACATGAAGTTGTTACTTTTAACACTATTTCCAGTAAATGAAACTAAGGGGACCGAATTTTTCTCTATAACAATAAGCGACCTACAGATATTTCATATCAAAAGATAAAACAATAAAAGGCATTGTATTTTTAAGTCATTCTGTCAATTTTGAATAATTTGATTATGGTTTAAGAAAATGATTATTTCTTGATACATCTTGAGATTTTATTAGCATTGTGTTTATGACTGGTCACTACTTTTCACCATTCTATTTTTGTAGGAATGCCTGGGAAACACAAGGACAAATAAATGAAATGTATCTTTTGCAAAATAATAACAGTAATAAGCCACACTGAGAAATTCTAGATGTAGAAGGAACTTCAGAGATTGTCCCAATTGCCTCATCTAACAATGAAGAAACTAAGGTTCCAAGAATGTAAATAGTGGCCTACCGCACTTGTCCGAGATGGTTAGCAAATTGCGCATTGAGTTCAGTGGTCTGTGAGCTAGTTCATACTATCTTCTTTTAGGGAGAGATCCTTTTTAGAAGCATTTTCTTTTTCCTTTAGGCATTTAATTTATCTTGTGAAGAATAAAGTCTTGGTGGGTTAAATTATAGCAGAGAACTATCCTTCCAACTTGATTGAAAGTTAAAAATCAGCCATCCAAACCAAGACCAGACACTGTTTTATTAATAGTTGCTTGTCATATCTGACCTTCTAAAATGACGGAAGACTTTTGTTGTTCTAAATAAATATAAAAAATTCATGAAAGTGTTTTTGTAAGTAGCTTATTACCTATAAAGGTATAGCCTTTTAAGACATCCTTTAGTATAAAATATGTATAACTGTCTTATAGATTATTAATAGGCTCCCAGAATGTTTGGTACACTAGAAGTGTTAAAGAAGCAACTTAGGATTTTGATCCCAAGTTTTGTTTCAAATGTAATATTTGAGTTGTGAGAGAATTTTCTTAAATCATTCATTTCTAAATGTTGATTTGCAAATATTCCCATGCTTACCTCTATTAGTAGTCTCAAAATAGATCGGCCAAAATGATCTCATACCAGAGGGAAAAAAATAAATGCCTTTGTAATCACGAGAACAATCATAGCTCGGTGATTCAGGTCAATGATATTACATATGTCAGAATGGGTTTTCGTGTAATATGGATACAATAACACATTTCTGTATATGAATGCAGATTTACCCACTGGACATCTTTTCCATGACTAAATGAAGAATGCAAACTGTGGCATTCATGACCTAGCTCAAAAGATGAGTATGTTAGGTCAGTTCATTGGTGACTGGATAAATATTATTAGAAGGATAAAAAAATTTATAAGAATATAAGAGCAAAAATATATGTGAAACTGGTTAGTTAGAAGTTGTTTAAAAACCTTCAAGATGAGACACAGAGAGAAGTTTTCATCTGATGCATTTCTTTCGTGCAGTAACACTGTTCGCTTGACAAATATTTATTGAACACAGACTTTGGGCCAAGCGCTCTTCTGGATGCTGAGGATGCAACAACTCGTGATCTCTTCATGAAACTTACATTCTGCAGGAAGGAGACAGCCAAGGTGTTATGTGTCAGAGAATGAGAAGGGCTAAGGAGGACAAAAGCAGAATAAGGAGAAGAGCTTGGGACTGGCCAAGAGTGCTGGTTTACACACGGATGTCTAGAGAAAGGTCCTCTCATGAGGTGGTATTTTGAAAGCATGAAGACACCTAGATAAAAACATTTCAGTGAAGGGATGAGCAAGTGCAAAACCCCTGAAAGAGGATGAGCTTGACCCTATTGGCACATCAAGAGAACACTGTGGTTGGAAAGGGACGTGCAAAGGACTGGATGGCATCCATGAGGGTGGGGAGATAACTCAGGCAGATTACAGAAGGCTGGAAACTACTCTGAACGCTCTGGATTTTACCTGCAGTTAGTTGGAGGGCATGGGGCGGGGGCGATTAGGTCCCACAGTGAAGTAAATCCAACAGATATTTCAAGGGATGAACCTGGCTGCTGTGTAGAGAGTAGTCTGTGGAAGGCACAAACTGAGAGCTCATGCAGAAATCCAGGTAAGAGGTGATGCTGCTAGGCCACAAGGGTAGCGGTGGTGGGAGGTAAGAAGGTGGGAGTCTGATGTATGGGAAAAGAGAGTCAACAGATTTTGCTCCTGGTATCAATTTGCTATGTGGGAGGCACAATAAAGGCCCAGAGTGTCCATGTCTAATCCCCATAACCTGTGAATACATTAGGTTACGCGGCAAAGAGGGATTAGGGCTGCAGATCAAGGTGGCTAGTAAGCTGACCTTAAAATAGGGGGATTGTCTTGGACCATCTGGGTGGGTACAATGTAATCAGAAAGGTCCTTAGAAGTGAAAGAGGAGGGTGTGAGGATGATCTGTCTGTGACATTTGTCACTCCATCGATCGTCAGGAGTGATTCCGCTGATCCGACTGGCTAGGTGGAGGTCCCCTGCTTCCCTCGCCACTCCACATGCACCTCCCCACCCCAAAGCCATCAAAGAGGTTGACAGTCCCTTGTTGGAGGAAGGTTGCTCTTCGGTCAAGGGTATATGAGTAGCTGTGGTTCTCTGCTAGAACCTTCAAAATTTGAAAGAGAAAAGAAAGAAAGAAAAGAAAAGAAAAGTAAAAAAAAGGAAAACAAAACAAAAGAAAAGAAGAGAAATGGAAGAAAACAGAAGAGTAAGTTGGAGGAAGATGTGAGCCCCGAAGCAAAGCACAGAGAAATGCAACCTGACTAGCTTTTGAGACCAGGGAAGGTGTGTATGTGCCCAGGTAAGGGGCAGTCTCTAGAAGCAGGAAAGGACCAAGAAGCCACATTTTCTTCTAGAGCCTTCAGAAAGGAGCAAACACAAGGTCTACACCCTGAGGGTCTACACCCAGGGAGACAGATCCACATCAGACTTCACACCTGCAGACGAAGATCACAAGTTTGTGTTGTGTAAGTGGGTCGGAGTGAGTGATATGTTACAATAGCTGTAAAAAAAAATTAACCCGGGTGAGTATGGGCTATAATATAACAGAAAGAGAAGAGTCAAGATTCATGAGAGGATTAATATAATTTGAATTTCATAACTTGTTTGGCTCATCAGGAGCTGATTTATTATTTGCGTAGCTAAACATGCTTTTGTACCTTTTGAAATCTAATGGCACAAATAAGTTCTTTTGATTCAAATGTTGGCACCTACAGTGACCCGATCACCTTTACTTCATTTTTCATTTGCTGAATATGAACACAGACTTTTATTGAATTTGATCATTTAACACAAAGCTCTGTGAAGTGTGATTGTAAAGCACTGAAAAAATATATATTTTTTAAAATTAACGTCATAGTAGTTAAAAAGAAGCATTGCCTTTCCAGCTTGTCAGCCTGCAAGGTTGAGCCCGGATAGCATTTGGTGTCACATCCAAGCAGGTTAAATCTCTTTCTTTAGTGTTGCCTCCAGAGCCCGTTCACAAATCTTGCAAGCAAAGCATACTATGAATTCACAAAATCACTTACTTTTCCCTGGAAATAAGCTAGCAAAACACATTGCTCAGTTAACTTTATTTTTTATTTATATCCTCTCTATCATGCGAAAACCAGTTGAGGCCAGATCACTTACTTTCCTCATCCATTCAACAGATATTTATATTGACCTATTTGGGTCACTGCACCTGCGACAACATCGCTTTTGTCCGAGGGACCATCACATGGTCATTCCCTCGGCAGGAAGGCCCAAGGCAGCCGACCAACTGGGGAAGCCGGGCCTTCGCCCCATTTTGGGGACCCAAAGGAACAAAGACATGACAGCTGTTGTTCCTGGAGATCTGGGCATATGTCAGAGACGTTGTCACCACCTGAGAGATGAGGGGAGATCAAAGACGGGGCGTGAGGCCAAAGCCAGGGATGTGGTTTACACCGACCCGTTGACTAATAGACGCAGCAATTGGTGAACTTGAACAAATCCCAAGGAAGGAAGGCCTCCGGCCCGAGGACATCGGTGTGGACCACGGTGGAGCTAAACTGAGTGACCGGTCAGGCACGCAGGGGTACATCTGACACACCTGGCCTGTTGTCTCAGTGGCAGCTAAAGGAACACAGGGAAATAACCCACACCCGAGTCCATGGCTCAGGGACCTCAGGTGCGGGACGGCCACTTTACCCCAAGCTAACGGACCAGGTGGGAGGACCCTAAGAGACAGCAGGGATGGCCTGTCCTCCTGACTCCGTAGGTAACTCAGAAGTTGTGTGCACGTGGGCCCACGTGGAAGTGCCCGGAGAAGGGGGGGGTAAGAACCTAATAAAGAGTCACCATAGAAGGACGTCGCTTGGGTTCAAGGGGCAGAGCTAGAGGGAGGAAAGGCGTCCGTGAGCTCACAGGGGAAAAGCAGGAATTCCCAAAGTTTCCCTAATTCTTCGTCCTCTGGAGGCCTGAAACCCAGCCCCACTCCGGGGGACGCTTCTTCCCAGGCACCTGCTCCGTCTTGTGCACCTGCCCGGGCCCAGGCTGGGCCTTAACTTTCTAAACGGGCCGAAGAGATCTCCTGATGCTTTTTCAAAAAACCGTGCGGCCTCCGCCTCGCCGTCACAGAGAAGCTTCTCCTGCTCAGCTGCAGGCCAGCCCTTCCCCAGGGCACTTGCTTGCCTTAGCGCTGGGCCCCTCCAAAGGGGAGCAAATTGGAAATAATGAAGGAAACATCCAGAATATCCAGTGACTCGTCCAACGACAGGGACCAAGGCCGCAGACCTCCTGCAACCCCTGCTGGGCTCAGCCCCCCATGCAGAGCTAAGCCCGTTGAGGGAGGCCAGTGAGGGACACGGCCCACCTGGGGCACAGGATGGCAGAGGGTTCCAGGGGGTCCCCCGGGAAGATAACTACAAGCAAATAGGTGTCAAATCTAAATCAATACCAAAACTATGACAAACAAAATACTCTTATTTTATTTATTATTTTTAAAGATTTTATTGATTCATGAGAGACACAAAGAAAGGCAGAGACACAGGCAGAGGGTCCATGCAGGGAGCCCATGCAGGACTCGAACCCAGGACCCTGGGGTCACAGCCTGAGTCGAAGGCAGATCAACCCCTGAGCCATACGGGCATCCCTAAATGTTCTTATTTTAAGTGAAAACAGGGTAGGTAGCTTAATCCTTTTGTGTTTGTCCAGGGTGCCCTGGACATGAGGACCCCCTGGGGGAGAGCCCGCTGTGTGCGCCCTGGACACTGGGACCCCCTGGGGGAAGAGGCAGTTGTGTGCACCCTGGACACGGGACCCCATGGGGGAGAGCCTGCTGCGAGCGCCCTGGACACGGGGACACCCCAGGGGAGAGCCCACTGCGTGAGCCCTGGACACGGGGACCCCTGGGGGGAGAGGTAGCTGCGTGCGCCCTGGACACGGGGACCCCCTGGGGGAAAGGCAGCTGTGTGCACCCTGGACACGGGGACCCCCTGGGGGAGAGCCCGCTGCATGCGCCCTGAACACAGGGACCCCCTGGGGGGAGAAGCAGCTGTGTGCGCCCTGGACACAGGGACCCCCTGGGGCTGCAGGGGCACAGGAGGCTGGCCTGGTCACACTGCTGCGCCGGTTGGGGGCTACCCTTGCCCCTGGAGGCCCTGTGTCTCCGGCGCCTTGACCCCTGCAGGGAGCCCACCGGGCACCCCAGGGACTGCAGTAGGTGCTCCCCGGACAGGCCTGATCCCTGGGGCTCCCCGGGGGTGCCTGGGCTCCATGGATGGCTCCGCCCCACCCCTGCCCCCGCCATGGCCCTGCCTCTCTCCTCCCCTGTCCTTGCCAGACCGGGTCCCAACCCCTGCCCCATCCCTGCTCCCACCCCTGCCCCATCCTGGCCGGTCCCCCGCCCCGGGCTGCCCGTTGAGAGCAGGTCCTTGCTCCGGAGCCTCAGGCCTGAGCCCGCAGGGTCCCAGCCCCTTTCCCGGGGTGGGGGGTGCACTCCCCAGGGACGTCGTGGGCCGAAGGCACCTGCAGGCCACACACACACACACACACACACACACACACACACACACACACACGGGCCTGGGCAGCCGCGGCCTCGCCCCATCCTCTCTCAGGGCAGCCCCTCAGGCCCGGGGTCTCCTGGGGCACAGGGTGGGGGCTCGGTGGGGAGGCCTGCCCTGGGCCCAGGGCTTGACCCGGGTCCTGGGATCGAGTCCCGCGTTGGGGTTCCCGCGGGGCGCCCGCTTCTCCCTCTGCCTGGGTCTCAGCCTCTCTCTCTGGCTCTCAGGAATAAATAAATAAAACCGTTTAAAAAATTAAAAAAACAACCCAGCACAAAGCGACCCCTCAGGGTCTCCCATGCGGTACTGGTTCTATTTCGCGTCCTGCACTGTCTCATCAGCGCCCCGCGGCCTCCACATCAGGGCTCAGCTCTTTTTTTTTATAAATTTTTTTATAAATTTATTTTTTATTGGAGTTCAATTTGCCAACATATAGCATAACGCAACATATAGCATAACACCCAGTGCTCATCCCATCAAGTGCCCCCCTCAGTGCCCTCCTCCCCTTCCACCACCCCCCCAGTTCGTTTCCCAGAGTTTAGAGTCTTTATGTTCTGTCTCCCTTTCTGATATTTCCCACTTATTTTCTCTCCTTTCTCCTTTATTCCCTTTCACTCTTTTTTATATTCCCCAAATGAATGAGACCATAGAATGTTTGTCCTTCTCCAATTGACTTATTTCACTCAGCATAACACCCTCCAGGTCCATCCACGTCGAAGCAAATGCCCACCAACATTTCCATGCTGCTTCCAACCACAACTCAAAGTCATCCTCCCAGGTTCCTGGCATTGGACTCCCCTCAGTCCCCCCGGCCCCTTCACCCCGACTCAGGCCTCCAAAGCCTGGGTAGCAGAAGCTCCGCAGCAGCCGCCCAAACGCTGGCCCCAGTTGGGTCTTCAAGAGCAGTCCAGCTACAGCTGATGAAGCTAGCTGGGCTCTTGACTAGCCCAAGCATGTGTGCGATGCATCCCCTTTTTTCTTCCTTGACACATTCCAGTTTTCTAAAAAAAAAAAAAAAATGATGTCAGGGTTGGTTTAGACACAAATGTACGGCTGGATGCTTCATCAAGGAGTTCCTTTGATCTATCCTAATAAGCTCCCAATACCCTGGGCCCTGTGAGACTCCAAGTGTAACACTCGGTAGCCAGTCATATATTGCTCCAAAGGTCTTCCCGCAGCATCCCCCTGCTTTTCAGGTGCTTTACCCCAGAGCAGCATTACTCCCAGGACATCAATCTCCACTCCCTACACCATTAGCCATGAGCGGCAGGCAGTAGGGGCTCTATTAAGAGTGACATTTTAATCTGATAGGCATCCAGATGCCCTCTGTAGATAAAGTATCAGAAAATTCTCTACAGCCCAGGCGTCAGATACCCCTTAACAATGCAGGTCATCTAGTTCTTTCCCAAACCAACTCTGATTTAAAATAGAGCTCGTTCTTCGGTTTAGAAAATACCCAATCACATCACACATATTGAGGGTTGGTTTTTGTTTTTGTTTTTGGCTCTACTCAGGTTTTGTGGGGACGTATCGTTTATCTTCATTTCATTCCTCAGCTCCATTCACGAAACCTCTTCCGTAGCCTAAATCTTACCCGCACATGGATGCTGAGCAGGAGCTTTGCTGCACATGCCTGGAGTTCAGGGAGCTCATTTAAACTGGAGTAAACATTTGGAGTTTTGAGAGTTTAGAGTAGAGAAGATTTTGAAGCCTGAGCTCTGGGGCATTCCACATTTTAGAAGTCAGGGAGGTGAGGAGGAAGTGACGAAAGCAACGAGGAGGGAGCAGTGACTTAGAGGAAACCAGAAAAATGTAAAAGCCAAGGAAAGACAATGATTAAAGGAGACCGGGCCAAATGATGCTGGCAGGCCAAATAGAGCGAAGAAGGGGAGGTAACCTTCGTACCTGACAAGAGGGTGGTATGTTTCTGGTTATCTGGTTATTTCCGTAGAGAGGGGCAAGGCCCAGGTGAGAAAAGTTCAAGAAAAAATGAGAGGAGAGAAGCTGGAAACAGTGAGGATAGACAATGCTTTTGAGAAGTTTTTCCCCAAAGGAAAGCAGAGATGGAAGCGACCCGAGTTAAGTAGGATTGATATAATTTTTGCATTGTGAAAAAAATAAGAGACTTCGTATGCTAATGGAAGAAAATTTAAAAATACAGGAAAGAAGGAAGATTTGCTAGAAGGGTGATCTTCAGAAGGTTAAGAGAGCATGGTGAGTACACCAGTGCAGAAGTTGATCTTTGCTAGGAGCAGAGAGGGCACCCACACTGATAAGAAAAGGGACCCACATATGGACCCTACTCTACCCTGTATGAGTAGATCTGGCAACAGGTTCCAGGGGTAGGTCTTTTCTGATAGCTTCTTCATTCTCACTAAAATAGGAAGAAAGACCAAGAACTGAAGAGTCACTAGAAGACGGTGGACTTTTAAGAAGATAGGTGGGAAATCAGAAAATAGGTGGGAAATCAGAATCTAAGAGCGTAGAAGGATTAATGGACTGGGAATATATTTACAAACTGTTGGCGACATTAAAAGCTCACTTGAGATTAGAAACCAGGAGTTTGAGGCGAGCTGGAGCTCTAGAACTAAGGTACGGGGTCATCCAGCTTTGTTCAGTTGTGTGAATTCAGACAGACGTTAAGAGGAGAATTTGATTTAATTGGGATCATATTTTGACCCCAAAAAGATATGACATAGTGAAAAAAGGAACTAAAAAGTAAAACCTGTATGCAGTAGACTGACAATAATGATTGACGAGGAGATTTGAACAGATTAAAGAGAAGAGTGAACACCTGAGGCAGATAAGAGAAAACACAAAGGGGTACAATCTGTGAATTGGAGGTCCCGTGAACATGATCATTTCTGGATTTGGGATTCAAAAAGCAAATAAGTCTGGCCCAAATAGGTGTTTACTGTGTTGAGAGAGAGATGCTTGAGATTGAGACCAAGAACAGGATGTGGTTTTCGATAATGAAAAGTTCTAACTGATAACTTGGGAAGGACTGGTAAGAGAATATATAGGACAGAGTCATTGGGGGAGGGAAGATCAAGGCCCTAAGCAATCATATCATCATAGGACCGTGTAGGTAGGTCTTGAAATTATCAAGAATTATGGATCATGTAGGAGACTGAGTGTGTGCCAGAAGCATAATCCTTCTAGGCATCAGAGAAAATGACTCAAGCGTTTATAGGAAAGTCATTCTTTCGCTCTGGCATCTGCATGAAAAAAAAAAAAAAAGATGATTTTTTTTGCTCCTTATCATTTTAGATGAAATGAAGGTAACAAGTAAATCATTCAGAGCAAGATGAACTGAATATTGTTATTATTAGCTGCCTGTCTAACGTCCATTCATCCCTTCCTCCTTTCCTCTGGGAATCCTGATTTTATTCTGGTGTCAACATATTGGTGTCTACGAGTTGAAATCATACGCCAAAAGGACCATGGATATTACCTCTTATCTACAGATGGTGCCTGATTTTATTAAGGATAATTGCCTCAGTCTTTCCAGTGATTGGTTAAAGAATCGTATGTGACCTAATTTGTGCCAGTAAAATACCAGAATGATTTTCCCAGAACTCCTAAGTTCCTTCCAGATTTTCCACCCCCCACCCCCCCACCCAAGGAATTTCAGAAATGACAATACCTTTCAACTTCTAGTTGTTATTATGTAGGGCTGTGAAGCCTGCCCCCCTCCCTGTTGCTATTAATCTGAGGATAAAGCAAGACAAAAAAAAAGATAAAAGTCAAATAACCTTAGGTTATGAATGTGTTTACCCTGAACCAGTCCTACCTCAGGACTCCCATGTATATTAGTCTATAAGTTTCCTTGTTTAAGGATAAGCCCTTTGAGGGGAGTTCTCTCTCATTTGGATAAAACAGGATACTCAATTTATGCAAAGAAATGTAAAAATATTGATGACATATTTTGTATCAGAGGTCTGGGAATATTAAATGGAAGCATTGAGAAATCTCGTCTTTATGGAGTAAGTCAGATTTTTCATGGATGTACATGAAATTACTGTGATCAGAATTCTCCAGAATATCCACAGGTGTAATATGTACCTTACTCTAGGCAAGTAAAGAGTCTCTTGTTTTTATAAATTAAATTAGGAACACTTTATTTGCCTAAAATATGAAATATTTAATCACGACCACATCCCGAACTGTCTATAATGGGAATGAACTGATTAGAAGCGTGAGCATAATTGAAGTTGGTGATCAAAAAGGTGTTGGAATATAAAGTAGTTTCAGGCATACAAAATGATCTCATACAACAGAAAGTAGGCCCAATAATAAGAAAAAAAAATCACCTTGATATTTAAATGGGTGGCATTTGCTCTTTTAAAAAATAAGAAATCAATTTAAAAAAAAAGATTTTTGGAAGTTTTCAGAGTATCAAGAAAACCTGAAGATGCCATGTTCTGATGTAAGACTATGATGGTTAGGAATTTGCCGTTATACCCAAGTGAACATTGAAATAAGGTAGAAAAATAGCGATAGCGAATTGGAAGCCAAACGTGATGATGAGGATTAGTACTAAAGCACACGAACCCAACTGAGACATAGGGGAAGGGGAAAATAACTCTTGGGAAATAAAACAGATTTTGTTTCTGTAGAAGGAGCACATAGGTCATGGGATAACCAATATCAGTTATTCCTTGCAAGTGCAATGAGAAGACAGTCATCCCGACATATTGCCACTTGTCCCTGACTATGGACGTCACGTGGGTCAATGGAATATTAACCGCTGAGGTTTCTTGCAGAAATTTCAGGAATCATTGGTAGGTTTTGCATCTTTTCCTTTCTCCCTGTCACAAGGGCAGTATATCCCCCACAGGGCCTTATTCTTCAGTCTGGATCTTAGAATGAAGATGACACATAGAAAAAAGTCAAACACAACCCACAACAGACACATAAATGAGAAATAAGCCTTTCTTTGCTGTAAGCCAAAAGAGCTTTGTGGTTGTTTGTTATTGCAGCATGACCTTGCACGCACAGATGCAAGGCATTCAAACAACGTGTACACATAGGGGATTTGGACAAGAGACTTTAACTAATTGAAGGAAAATCCATGTAAGGGTCAATAAAAGAGACACACATGGAAAAGAGCTGGTCCTATGTATATAATCATAGGTCATAGCACGTTGGAGATAGAATTACATTCATATTGATAATCAAAAATAAAAATGTATTTTCCTCTGCCCCCAGCTGCTCTTGCTCCTCTCGATCTTCATGCACAGATTCCTTCTAGACATTTCCAGAAATACCTCTGGGACATATCAAGGGAGATGCAAGATTAGTCGTGGGGGTTATCCTGCAGCAACTACCACTTCTTCCCTCCTTTCTGGCTCAGCTTGCTGCACAGATGTCGGCTGTGTCTGCCAACATAGGACAGATTATTTCCATAGCTAGTGCACACCAGAGGCCCTGGCATTGCTTGTGGATAGCTCCCGGAGTTTGTGCTGAGGCTTCTTTTGCCAGACAACCAGGGAGCTGACGTCTGCAACACAGCATGGTCTCTGTCCCCGCTAAAGTAGCGATGGTTAACGACACCTCTATCACCAGCTCTGCTGAGCCCTTATGCTCTCATTCCCTCAGAAACCTTAGTAAACAGCTCACTTTCTTCATCACCTGCCCCGTCCCCACCCCCAACTCGTTCTTTCTCTTTAGTTCCCTCTTTTGCTTTGGTTTGTGTTACTGAGCCAGATGACTGCTTCTCTAACTTCACTCTGTATTCGAAGTGGTCTTTTCAGGCCCTTGCTAGTCTATTACCTTTAAACCCAATATCTTGAACTTCACAACGAGGCATGTTCTCTCCCAGGTGGGTCCACAGAGCCACATGTTCCTAGATCCCTGCCCCCAGTGATCCTCCAGTAGAATAATATGCCTGGAAATTCAATCAGCTGATGTGTGTTGAAGGCCCATTCCATACTGGGCTTGTTAGGTACTGGAGATGCGATGACAAGTGAGAACACAGTCTTGGCCCTTCAGAAGCTTAAAATCTGTGGGAAGAACTGAAAAGTAAGTAGAAGATTACTATAAGACCACCTTTAGTGTGGCACAGAAGGCTAATGAGGGGAAATAGAAGACGGACCTCACACTGTGAGGATAAGACTGTAAGACTGATGAGACAGAAAGCCAAGTGGTAACAAGATCATGAAGGTCTTTGTGTTGGACCTTAAGTATTTTGGATCAGAGGGCAATCAATAACTATTGAAAAATCAGTGTAAAGAAGGATGTGATTACATCTGCATTCCATGGCAGGGTTAGGATGGTTTAGATCGATGACTAAGAGTCAAGAAAGTGGTTCTAGTTAGGAGGTCATCGCAGGCATCAGCTCCTTCTGGTAATAACTAATATTTATTTCATGTTTATTGCAAGCCTAACCCTATTCTCAATGTTTTCCTTGCATTATCTCATTTAATCATGTCAAAAACCCAGTGAGGTAGGTAACATTATTTCACACTTTTTTCAGAAGAGGAAGCTGAGTCGCAGAAAGCTTAAGCAATCTGCTCAAGGTCACATGGGTAGTAAGGAGGTAAGAAGCGAAACCAGGATTCCAAACCACATAGTCTCTTTCCAGATCCTCTACTCTTAATTTCTTTCTTATATTCTATGTCACAAGAAAGATGATAGTGATTTATTTGAAAAGAGGTAAAAATATATATATTATATTGAAGAAAAGTGTTATGGAAAGAGGGAAATTAAGCGGGGAAGTATTGACAATTAACATGATTGGGAACAGGATTAGATAGATGTGTGCCATATGGATAAGGAGGATGGAATCACAGATAACATCTAGTTTCTAGCCTGGACAAGTGAGCAAGTACAAAGGGAGGATTTTGGGGATGGGGATAAATTGGTATAAGATACATTATACTGTAAATGCTTGTGACATATCGAGTGAAGAGGTTGAACAGATAGTTATAACCGTTGGAGCGGATGGCAGTGTAGGGTGGAGATTTAGATCTGAGTCGTCAGTATAGGATGGCCCTTAAAGCCAGGTAGGGCACACTCTTTCAAAGTCTAGAAAGTGAGAGAGGAGGGCAAAGGATAGAATCCCCACGTATGTGAAAATTAAAGGGATGTTGAAAGGGGGAGAATGTCTCATTAAAAATGAAGAAGTAAAAGTAGAAGGAAGAAGAAGAAGAAGAAGAAGAAGAAGAAGAAGAAGAAGAAGAAGAAGAAGAAGAAAAGAAGAAGAAGAAGAAGAAAGAAGAAGAAGAAGAAGAAGAAGAAGAAGAAGAAGAAGAAGAAGAAGAAGAAGAAGAAGAAGAAGAAGAAGAAGAAGAAGTTGATCCAGGAGAGACCAGAGGAATCAAGCCTTTTAAGAAGGAGAAAGAGATTCAGAAACAAAGACCTGATCGCCCCAAATAGCAGTTGCAAGAAGTCACAAAATGGCAGGAACACTTGAATGGGAGTTTTGATGAATTGCTGGAGGCCCGACATGGGCTAAGATGAGACCAAAGGATTGGAGCCACAGTCTTCGGAGACCTCTACACTTCTGAGGGCTTTCCCTCCAGGAACCCCACCAGGTTCTCAGAGTGGGGCTCCAAAAAAGATCCCCGTGGGGCTCCAGCAAGGGGAAGGGAAGAGTAACCATGTAAAGCATCTTGGTTTTTCTCTGTTAACAAAGATTTACCCTCCAAGGGAAGGACAACTGGCTGAGCTCAGGAAATGGAATCCCCCATGCGTTATCCCTCTTTAGCCTTCCTGTCTCGGGAGGGGCAGCACAGAGTCTGGAAGGATATATGGCTTCATAAAAATAGACTGGAAGTGCGACAGCCTGGAAATGAATAAGGGGACGGAGGGTGGGGTGGGTGAGAAAAAAGTCACTGGAAGGGGGACAGAAAGTCTAGTGTAGACTATGACCAAGATTGCCTCAACATTCGCCTCAGCTGGACGGAACATTAGACATGCTTCTTCCTCACTCTAGGCCTCTGACTTCCCTTTTTTTTTTTTTTTTTTTTGAGTATTTCCTTTACAAAACCTGTAATTGTATCTTCTTTCCCTGTCCCTCGGAGTCCCAATTTTTTTTTTAAAAGCCTCTTTCCAGGACTTGTTCAAGGATCCAGGAGCCTTTGAAATGTAATCATCATGGAAGAAGTGCCCCCATCCCACAGTTAGGACCTAGCTTTGATGTTTTGGGTTGTACAACTACCTCCCGTCATGGACACGGGAAGTGGTTTGCTCTTCCTTTGGGGAAAGCCAACTGGAGATCAGGTTGCCTGAAATCCACTCACCCTCTTCTCTGAGTCCTCCTACTTTTTGTCAGAGTGGAGCTCAGTAGCTGCAGCGGCCCTTGGCTTGCTCCCCTGTGCTTGGCAGGAGGAGCAGAATAAAATCAAGTTCTCTTTGTAAAGGAGCAAACGAACCAAAGAACGCTGGAGCAGCTAACAGTATCAGCTACTGAGGAGAAATCAGTCAAGATGGTCTGAATCTCTCTGGAAGTCTTCAACAGCAAGGAGGCGACTTAGGACTGAGAAAAGAAGAAAACTTGGGTCCAGAATGTTCCTGATGGTGAGAAAATTCAACCTATACTGGATGCTCCAAGAAGTTGGACTTTTTAAAAGTACACTCTAAAAACAGATGTGGTTTATGTATACAATGGAATATTACTCAGTCATTAGAAATGACAAATACCTGCCATTTGCTTCGACGTGGATGGAACTTGAGGGTATTATGCTGAGTGAAGTAAGTCAATTGGAGAAGGACAAACAGTGTATGTTCTCATTCATTTGGGGAATATAAATAATAGTGAAAGGGAATATAACGGAAGGGAGAAGAAATGTGTGGGAAATATCAGGAAGGGAGACAGAACATGAGAGACTCCTAACTCTGGGAAACGAACTAAGGGGTGGTGGAAGGGGAGGAGGGCGGGGGGTGGGGTGACTGGGTAGTGGGCACTTAGGGGGGCATTTGACAGGATGAGCACTGGGTGTTATTCTGTATGTTGGCAAATTGAACACCAATAAAAAATAAATTTATTATTAAAAATAAAACATAAAAATAAAATAAAAAATAAAAGCAGAGACATTGGACTTAGATAACTTTTCTGTTTCCAGCAGAATCAACTTTAGCTGACCAAAAAACAAAATGGAAAATTTTTTTTTCGAAAGACTCAAACGTCTTGGCCTGCCTCCCCCAGGACAGAAATGTTGCAAGACCTCTAAAGGATGTAATGGGCAGCCTCCTAATGAGTCCCCATGATCTGCCTTCTGGTGTTCAGGCCCTTTTTAATCCTATCCCCTTGAGTATTTATTTATTTATTTATTTATTTATTTATTTATTTATTTTCCCCTTGAGTTTAGATCTAGTGACTCGCTTCTACTGAATAAAATATGGCCAAAGGGACGGAGTCTTTCATGATATTAGGTCACAAAAGTACTATGACTCTTGTCTTGATCACGCTCTTTCCCTCTCTTTCTCTCTTTCCAGATTTTGCTCTGGGGGATATAAATAGCTCTAAGCTTGGGGTGTGGAGGTAGATGACTTGTTTCTTTAGTTTCACAGATCTGTGGATAAAAGGAATCGTATCCAAGGAACCATACTTAAGAAACTATCTGAGGATCCTCATTGGCTCCTGAATCTGATTTATTTAAAGTGCTTCTGGGCTTTGAGCTGCTGTTGTAATCAAGGAGACTTTCAGGGGCCTTAGGAAAGTCTGAGCATCTTCTGAACGTGGTAAGGGCGTGAATCATTGAGAGTTCATTGGGGGTTCCAGGGTAGACTGTAGTTGGTAGCCACGAGGATAGCCCTCACTGAATCTTCACCTCCTGATGTTTATATCCTTGGGGAGTCCCTCTTCATGGATAGGAGCTGGTCCCCTTTTTTTTTAGTGATGAAGCTTCAACAAAAGTGATGGGATATAAATTTCAAAATTAGGTCACAAAAAACAGTCTCATCCCTGCCCCTATTTTCACTCTCCTTACAAACCCTAACTCTGGGAAAGGCAGATTTGAAGAAAGCAGGTCGGCCTTTAGAGAGGTCCAGGTGGGAAGGAATTCGATCTCAGGCCACATCCAGAGAAGATCTTGGGCCTGTGAATATGGGCCATCCAGGACGTGGTCTTCCAACAGGCAAGCCTTGAGATGACTAGACCCACAGCCCACACTTGGATTGCTGTTTGGTGAGAGATCCTCAGAGGCAACCAGGTAAGCCTTTTATTTTATTTTTTTCAGGTAAGTCTTATTTGGATTCCAAATACATAAAAACCATAAGATAATAAATGTATATTAACTTGCAGTGTTTGAGAGTAATTTATTTTAGTATAATAGGTAGTTAATGTAAAGAAACAACAACCAGGGAGGATACTAGATCTGAACATCCTCTCCATTTCTACTACCCGGTTCTCTGTACTTCCTGGTGCCCGTTTTGGTAGAAATCACAGAATCTTTGGGACGCAAATTCCTGGGGAACTAACTGGTCGCTCAGTTGTCTCCTCGGGCAACACAAAATGTGCTCAAAGGTGCAGGACGCCACTGCACCCCCACAACTACCATTGCTCATGGATGGGGGTAGGAAGCACTTACGGGAGGTCCTAGAAATCTAAGCACACACTGCCTGAGTATAGATACTAAAAAAGATTTCATTTTGAGTTTCTTAAAGGCATGTTTTAACAGTTGACATGAAAAAAAATCCCCAAATATACATTATGTTGAAATTTCAATATTTCCCCAACCTAACCATTTCTATCATGAATTTTAAGTCATGTTGGATCACTCAACTATGTGGTTTTTTAATTGCTTTTCACATGCCTGAGGAAACTCTTTCTTGAAGTAAGAAATTATTGCCACTTCTGAAAATATTTAATACAAAGGAATACCAATCACTCCTGATCTGTATTTCAGAGCCAAATACTCCTTAGGTGGTTTAGATGGAAATAATAATAAAATTAAGGAGGCTATATGGCCGGCCTTCTTCATCCCACAGGTAAGAGATTTTAACTCATCAACTTTACCACTTGAGACGCTTTCATGCTTATTAAAATGTTTATTTATAATTATTTGTAAAAACATGTAAGAACAATGAAAAATCTGCCAGATGATTAAATCAAAATGCAGTTAGGTTTCAGAGGATAAAAATTGTGCAATAGCCTAATTTGAAACCAGATCCTGTTAAAGTATTAAGAAACTCAGGATACAAAATATAACCAAAATAACTGATAACATAAAAAGATGGGTGGGGACAGAAAAGGGAAAGATTTGATTGAGGTTAAACTTTTTTGCTTCTAAAAAAATTGTGATGTGGAGCAATAAAAACACAGGTGCAATAAAATATAAAATGTGTGGTTAAAAGAAAAAAAATAAAAGAAAAGGAGATTTAAAAGACCAAGGGAAAAACAACAAACGTCAAGATGTTAAAAAATGATTTTTAGAGTTTGAAATCTTTTATTCATTCATATGTGGTACATTTACTCATTTATTCATCAGGTATACATTCATTACAGCCTATTTTATGCCAGTCCTCTTGATAAATTCTGAGCAAGACAGATGCTGTAGTTGTCGCCTTGGTGTATTTTGAAAATTTTTTTTCTTAAAACAAATATCTATATTCTAAAAATATGTGAGCCTGGAGTGAGAGAAGCAAAATGAAAATCTAAGCAGTATATTTTATAAATGTTGAAACATGTCTGGAAATCGAGAGTCTTTTTTTTTTTTTTTCTATTGCTATATCATTGATGGCGCGATCTCTAGCACACGGTAGATTAAGGAGTGTGAATGCTATGACTAGTATTGAGTTATTTTTAGGAATTAAGTATGCAGGAAATGCTGCAGCTTATATTTAGATACCTTGGGGATGCACTAGTGTTTGATAACCTAATTGAGCTGAGCTCTGTTTAAAGAGAGCACACAAAGCATAATATGCAACTTCATATTCACAAACAGACTTCTAACCAATGTCTACTTAAAATATTTCCTATTTGTTTTTAATATAGAAATGTCCTGACTTTTTTTTAACATAAAAGCATGCATGTGTGTACATGCACACACATACACACATACACACAAAAAAAATTAAAAAGGAATTGAATTGTTAGCTTTCTGTGTGTGATGTTATGCTGCTCGGTTTCCTTCCTACATGGGTTCCACATAGGGACACTTTCAAAGACCAATAAGAGCAGAGAAGGTGTCCATTTTTCTTGTATGAGTTAAGGAAGCAACTGAAAAGCAAACACATAGGCCATAAATAACACATCCCAGGCGCGAATACTAAATCTAAGTGTGGGTTATTGGTCTCTAGTGCTCTTGCCACTCACTTATTCATCTTTATAATCCATGGATAGTTGTTGGTCACAGCATATGTCAGACATTAAAGGTATGGGGATGCAGTAATGCCACGACAAAGCCCTTGTCCTCATAAGGTTTATAGTCTAATGGAAAAGACAGACACACGCGCATGCGCACACGCATGCACAGACTACCATGTGGTGTAGTTAGCACTTACTACTTTGAAGACTGACAAAACAAGGCCAGGGAATGGATAGTGAGGGGGATGTTGTGGTGGTTCTTCTAGGAAAGTTATAACGGAAGACTTCTCTTGAGGAGATAGTCTTTGAAGAGAATCTGCATGAAATGAGTGGAAAACCACACAAAGATTGGGGAAAGAAAGTTCTAGAAAGAGAGAGCATTCAGGGCACACACTGTAACAAAAAATAGGCTTGACAGAGTCATAGGATTGCAGGAAAGGCAGAGGAGTATAGGACGGGGAGAAAGGAGGTCAGAGAAGGACCATATAGCACAGTGCACATAGACGTAGCAGCGAATACAAGGTTCTGTAGGCCATTGGCAAATTTTAGATTTTAATGTCAGTGCGATGCAAAGCCATTGAGCGTGACGTGGTCATGGTCATCTTCATTATTATCTTGTGGCAACATTTCAAATTCAGCTTTCATGAAGCTCAGCTCATGATTTTCCCCATTCCCTCCCCACAGAAGCTTTTATACCTCCGAATCCCTCTGTGAGTTTTAGAAATCAAGATTCTTCATGCATGTAAGAAATATGATGCTTACTGCTGATTCCTGCTTCTCCCTTGCTTCACCTGCCATGTGTACGGTGAGCTAAACGTGACCCCGGAGTCCCTGGCTTCTAGTCCTCGTGCTGTGACCTCCCTGCTGAGCGTCACACGGCAGGTCACTCAACCTTTCTGTTCTCAGGTTAAGACAGAAATAACAGACGGCCCTTGTCGAGATTATCATTTACAACGTGCCACGTTCTTTACAAACAACCGATTTACAGATAAAGAAACTGAGAAACAGGTTGGCAAACTAATTCGCCTTGAATGAAGCATCGAGGAAGGGGTGGATTGAGAGTTTGAAGGTGATTTTCTCTCTGCAGGGGTGAGGCCTTTAATACGTATATTATCCTTTGAAATGAAGCTGTATGTGAGCGCGGGCCTTGAAATACAAATCAAAGTACTATGGTCTCCATCCTTTCCTTGCCATACTTGATGGGCTACCTCACCCAGGACGTACTCCAACATCCTGATCACGTCTGCCCTGGAGATAAAGAGGGAAGACCTCAGACTCGGCTCGACTAGTGCCAAACTTTTAAATGAATTACAGAATTTTGCAAGACACTTGTTTCAGTTTGGGATGGAGTAGAGTGTGGAGGTTGCACATATAAATAGACGTGTAAGTATGTCTTAAGGTTAGTGGTTTTTAAATTTTTTAAATTTAATTTTATTATTATTTATTATTATTATTATTATTATTATTATTATTATTATTTTAAGATTAGTGGTTTTTATGCTGAAGGTCACCCTTGGGCCTAGCACTTCCCTGGTGCAAGTCTCTTTGCCACGAGGCACATTAAAGCTGGAATCAACCCTGGGTGCCAACAGCTTCAGGTTAGTTAGTGTCCACTTGGCATCTCACTGCGTGTGCTCATTCTTTATGCCCTTTCCCTTTTTTTTCCTTTCCCTTCACCATTTTTCCCTCTCCATCCTGGCTCATTTTTAAAAACCTCTCCCCTACCTTCCTTATTCAGTTGTTTGTAATACTGACTTCTCAGATTCCTGAGCCTAATTGCATTTAAATAATACAATGTCATATTTTATTTGCCTTTTTAAGTTTTTCCTTAGTTCTCTGAGGTCTTTTTGTTTCTTACTTTCCCCAAACTTTCATTTCTTCTCTCACCCCATTCCATTGAGAGTGGGAGCCACCTGTTACCTACCTTGGTGGTACCATCTAAAATTATACCTTGTCACTCTCTTTCTCCTGATTCTGTTTTATTTTTCTCCTTAGCACTTATCTCTGCCCAACCTACTCTATGCTTATTTATTATCTAACTTTCCTCTTCGAATTGAGTAGGATTCTTTGTCTATTTTTGTTCACTGCTTGCATACCAATCACTGTGGCATGCCTGTTACGAATGAGGTATTGACTCTATTTTTGTTGAATTGGGTGAATCTAACTTTTTAAAAATTTCCAGAAGTACGTGCTCTTCTAATGTGAGCTTCATATTTTTCTTTTGCAAGTTATGTCATGACTTTCCTTCTCTGATGTAATGGTTTTTAATAGATTCTATCTGGGGGGTGAATTTATCTTAATTTACATATCTCTGAACATGGGGCAAATTTATAAGCACCTGTTATTAACTCAAAATCGAGTAGACATATTCTACTTACTTCCATGCCCTGTCCTACCTGGATATCACCTCTCTCTTCCCCTTCAACTATGAGCTGGGGTCCTGGCTCTTAAGGTTTCACCCTATTCAGTAACTTGAAGGAGGAGCAGAGAAAGCTAAGATGACTGGCAGCCATAGTTATGGAATTTTATATCTGCATTTTTTTTGCCCTCTATGTCTCTTAAAATTCTGCCTAAGTGCTCTGCTTCACCTATCGAGTTATGAGCATATACTATCCAATTAAAGTACCTTAAAAATGTGATTCCTGTCTTGGGACAAATTGATCACTTCCATGATAAGTTCATCTTGAAACTTGTGGATTCTTTTAATTTAGTATGGATGTACATTTTCGCCCTGGCAATTTGTTGCTATTGGTCTTTAGTTTTTAGAAAGTTCTTTGTCCTGCCTTATGCTCTTGTACTGGATTGAATGGTGGCCCCCAAATGGTAAGTCTATGAACCTACAGGTTTCATCTTATTTGGAAAGAGGATCTTTGCACACATAACTAAGTTTAAGATTCTTGACATAGAATCACCCTTGAGATGAAATTATCTGGATGGAACCTAAATCCAATGACAAATGTCTTGCTAAGAGACACACAGAGAGAAGGAAGACCAAGGCCATGTGAAGAAGGAGGCAAAGACTGGGTTTTAGGCAACTACAATTGAAGAACACTTGTCGCCACCAGGAGCTACAAGAGGCAAGGAGGGATGCTCCCCTGTAGCCTTCAGAGGGAGCAGAGCCCAGCTGCCAATACCTTGTTTTCAGATGTCTGGCCTCCAGAAACTGTGCCAGAGTAAGTTTCTGTTTGTCTTAAGCCATCCAACTTGTGGTAATTTGTTGTGGCAGCCCTTGATGCTAGCTATCACCCTTCCAGGGAAGGGGGCCACTCTCTCTTTGATTTGAATGAACACTGTCATTATTAGAGAGAGAAGGCAGAAAGAAAACCAACGGAAGGTTCTGGTCACATGTATTCTTTTGAAGTCCTTGCATTGAAATGTCAGCGTGACATTAATATGCCCTCAGGAAAGCAGTTTCCAAACAGAGTATTCCCTACTTTCCTTCATCTGCCATGCCTCGTACCAAATTAATCCTTCAGCTGCTCTTTTGAAAAGTTTGTTCTACATGTTGTCTGTGTAGGCAACGGTGTTTGTGGAAAGGTCCGTAATATGTCCTGGATTCCATCTTCATTTTGTTGCAAATTATAATGTAGTTAGCAGGTTGTCCAAGCAATGAAAGTGGAAGAAAAAAAAATTCTTTAATTTTGAAGTTAAGGATTTTTTCTCCCCCATTTTAAACTCTTCAGTGGTATTTCAGGAAGGAAAAGAGTTTACAAACCTGTACTTACACTCATGTCTTTTTTGCAGGACCTTATTTTATTCTTGCGATCTAGGAAGGTAGTTGATATGTTGGCTAACTTCTCTCCCCATTGTCAGTCTTGGTCCACATTCATATGTGTCATTAAACATAGGTATCATAAACATGACTTCTGGATCTTACAAAATTCCCATGCTGCTAAGTAACATAGCAATTCTAATAGCAGACACTTTAGCATTGGTGGTTCACCACTTATTAGACATGCTCATCACCAGAGTTCCTCCCTGCCTCCCTCACACTCACGGTGAACATCTCCAACCATCCTACGTTCCACAGAACTCATGCTTTGTGCGATGTCGAGGGCGATACCACTGACCGCATAGTCTACCTACACCACATGACAACTCACTGATTTCTTCCAGAAATCCCTATTCCACTGAACCATAGATTACAATTCCTAGCAGAGGAGAGGTATCTTAAAAATATGATGTAACTACAAACATGTGATCTTATCAAACTATTTCTTTAACATTTCAAATCACGTAATCCAAAGCACATACCACTACCGGACATCATGAACTCTCTAAAGCAATGCAAATGAATGGGAAGGCTATAGGGATGTTCCTCCAAAATGTCCCCCTAAAAACTGAGCTAGATCCCAGTCTGATCTAATCTAACCTCCTCGTTAATGACCTGGAAAAGGGTGGGAGCCCACAGCACATTAATTAAATTCACAGCTGTTTCTTAATTGAAAGGCGTAATACCTACCAGCTGAGGACAGAGACTCTCAGTAGAAACAGGAGTATAGGAACTGTGTATACCCTGTCTGGAAAATAATCTAAGCACCAGATCCCATGGTTTGAAGATACTTGAGATGGTGTTCATTGTTCAGTGAGTCTCAGGTTGAAGATTCAAGTACAGGATATAATAATACTTTCAACCATTTTTTATAAGATTTTATTTATTTATTCATGAGAGACACACAGAAAGAGGCAGAGACTCAGGCAGAGACTCCCTGCGGGGAGCCCGATGTGGGACTCAATCCTGGGACCCTGGGATCACGCCCCGGGCCAAAGGCAGACGCTCAACCACTGAGCCCCCCAGGTGCCCCCCATTAGCCCTTTTAAGTGACCAGCAATCCAGCCTAGGAGAGAGTCACACAGAAGGACATCATGCAACACACAGAGATGTAAGTAGCTCCTTCAAACATATCCAAATCTCTAGTTTGTATAGAGAGTCCCATTTAAAAAGTAACAAGAAGAGATAGCTGAAAAAAAAATAATGACTTGTTAAAATAAGAACATATGTGTGGCCTCATAATCAAGTCAAACTTGCAAAAAAAAAAAAAAAAAGACTTGCAAGGGTGAGATCGCATGAACTTTAAAAATACTGTCAATTTATAGGTGAATAATATGACACCATGAAAGTGTAAGATGCTGGCTCAGGGTCCTAAAGCAAAAATTTGTCAGAACCAAGCTAAAGTTTAAGTGTCCTGACTACTAATTTCTGTCTTGGATCCGTGCACCCTAGCCAGAGCCAACTCGACCATCAGCATCAGGGGTGTGAAAATATCCTGATACTAATATAGGGGATTCCTGGTAAGGAAGCTTTAGTGGGAAGTTAAGATTCCCCAACTGTTTGGAGGAATAAAGGAAGCAGAGAGAGAATCAATGTAGGGTGAATTTAAGAATAGTTGGCTCTGGTATCATTTCTTCTCTGCACACTGTTTAGTGATAGGTTCCAAGCTGACTTGTGAAACATGGAGAAGAGCATCATACTCAGAATCAGAAGAATTTTGTTTAGAACCTTGAGCATTCATTTTGTAACATTATGATGATATTCAGCTTCAAAATTTGCAAATTAAATCCCAATGAAATTAACTAATCGAAATTGCCGATCAAGGTCCATACCTGTATTAACCACTTACTAAGGTTATGGTTAGGATCCAATTAAAAATTATAAGAAGGATTCTATATGAGAGAAAAATGCAAATTTTTATGTAAATTAAGATATGATTTGTCTGAACCCTGACTTCATGACATGCTCTAACTTTTGAAGCAGGGTCCATTCAACTAAGGTCATGATGCAGTGGCTTGTTTAGAAAGTCCATCCAGTAAAGGAGTGGATGGTTAGGGGAAGTAAATTAAAACAAAGCTAAAGAGATGTCTCCTCTGAGGTGCTTGGGTGGCTCAGGAGGCAAAGCACTGGACTATTGGCTTGGTTCAGGTCGTGATCTCAGGGTCCTGAGACAGAGCCCTGCATCGGGCTGTGTGGAGTGTGGGGCCTGCTTAGGATTCTCTCTCTCCTCCCTCTGCCTCTCCCTGCCCACTCTGTCAAGAAAAAGAAAAAGAAAGAGAAGAGAAAGAGAAAGAGAAAGAGAAAAAAAGAAAAGAAAGAAAAAAGAAAACAAAACAAAACAAAAGAAAAAAGGAAAGAAAATAATTTGTTCCAACTTTCTGAAGAAAGTCCATGGTATTTTGATAGGGATTGCATTAAACGTGTAAATTGCCCTGGGTAACATTGACATTTTCACAATATTAATTCTTCCAATCCATGAACATGGAATATTTTTCCATCTCTTTGTGTCTTCCTCAATTTCTTTCAGAAGTGTTCTGTAGGGCGGGGGGTGGGTGTGACTGGGTGACGGGCACTGAGGGGGGCACTTGATGGGATGAGCACTGGATATTATTCTATATGTTGGCAAACTGAACACCAATAAAAAAATAAATTTATAAAAAAGAAAAAAGAAAACAAAACAAAAGAAAGAAGAAAAGAAGAAAAGAAAAAAGAAAAGAAAGAAAAGAAAGGAAAAGAAAAAGAAAAGAAAAGAAAAAAGAAAAGAAAGAAAGAAAAAAAGAAAAAAAGAAAAGAAAAGAAAAGAAAAGAAAAGAAAAGAAAAGAAAAGAAAAGAAAAGAAAAGAAAAGAAAAGAAAAAAGAGCTATGGCTTCACTGGAGTAAGAGGCTCCTCTATCCTCTTCTCGCTCAGAAGATAATGGGTTGATATGTGGTTGATATTCTGTGTGCATAACCAGTGAGAATGCTAAAGATTTCTAAATCCACGGATTAAGCAGGCTGCCCCAGAGAAGTCAGCCCACCCTTAGTGTCTAGGATCTATAAGGTGTGGAGGGAATAGCAACATTTTACAACCAGGAGGATCTGTGCCTGTTCCCTGGTGAGCTTCACCATCCAAGGGCACTGTGGCTGGGAAAGTCGGGGAGCTCTAGCTGTTTCACGTAAAGAAGGGACGATACTATAACTAATACAAAGAAGCTGTTGTAAGGATTAGAGGGCTGCATGCGCGTTCCAGGACACGGTGCCGCGTCTACATCATGATTACTTTCATACCTTATAGAGCAGCTCCACGCAGTGTCCTCCCAGATGTGGTAGCACTCGGGGGGCGGACTGCATCCAGGTCAACTTCTGGGAGATTTATTTAAAACCCCATGATTGAACCAAGCTGTCAGTGCTAATGAAAATAAAGGCAACGGGCACTGAATATATCTAGTTATCAGTCCACAGATGACCCATGAGTGTACTGCGAGAAAACCCCGGCCTCACGAAATGACAATATGTTCAATGACTCCATAAGTCCTTTTTCATTTTTAATTTCTCTGGCTGTGATTTTTATAAGTAAGTTAGTTAAAGGAACAATTCCAAGCTATACCAAGGTAGCTAGGGAAAAGCCTGTGCAGCTACCTTTTGCTGTGCTGTGAGTTCCATTAAAACCGACTTATTAAATATGGGCAGGTCAGGTCCAGGGAACAATGAAAATTAGAAATAATGTGTCGGATCTTTTGAGCCACGAAATAATCACAGCCGTGATTTTCCCAAAGCTAACCGTTCGTTTGCACCCTAGCACTTATGAATCATTATGTTATTGTTTTTCTCTTAATGTCTGCTATGCATCAATGGTCATAATGGATGGAGATTGATGGGGAATTGAGACTTAGCAGCAACTTAGCAATTAAAATGCTCAACTGGTCTTTGTTCTCGTGTTCCCTGGTGGAAACGGCTCCGTTCATTAGTCTGCATGTTGATTATAGCCAGTGTGTGCTATCGATCTACGCTTCCCAGCCCTGTGATTGTAGAGGTATTAAGGTGCCATCGGCATCTCTAACAACTCATACCTCTGAATTTAATGCTGCTGACAATTATGCGAAGAAAAAAAATCATAGTCATATTTGTGCTGACTTGAGGATATCTAAGGAAAATTTCAAAACCCGCCAACCTCAAATTAGTTTAAGGAGATAAATTGAAAGCCTAAGTCACTTCATAGCATTGACATGATTCTAAAATTGTCCAGATCCTAAAAACGTATTTTCTCATTGACTTATTTTATAAATTTCAGGTGAGGTTTGTTTTTATATTCAATTATTAGCGACTCCATTATATTAGTTCGAAATTTCCCTCTTCTGTTCCCAACCTTTTCCTCTCTGTCGGGTAGCTAATGATGTGTAAAGCAGCACTTAGGTGTGCTGAGAGAGCATGTTATTTCAAAGAATGTGATCATGAATCTTTTTATGAAATAGCTTTTGAAGATACGGACAAATTATTCTGAAATATGTATGTCCATATAGGCTTTCTTGAAGCAGAACACATCAAAATAACTGTGGTACAAAGAACAAGGGTGTTTTAATTGACACAAAATGAAAACTTAGTTTGGATCACAGTGATGGAGAATGATTTCCTAAGACTTTTCAGTAAACTTTACCTTACATCCCAGGTGTTAAAGGTGAATATTTGAAACTGTTAAACTCATCAGCAGGACCTATAAATACTTTCACTTAGATGTTTGCTTTAATCACTGGACATTTTAACAATGCGGTTAATTTCTTGGAGCCCTGTTTTAACACCAGTACTAACACCTACAAACTCTCAAGCATTTACCTTTCTTGGGGATGTGACATGGCTTCTGAACCTGTAACTCTGCAGGGAGGAAGAGAGAGATGAGACCAGTACTTAATTAGTTTTAGGATAATTTTAGATTGAAGTAAAAATTATGAATCCGTATTGATGTGAGTCCTAGGCCCATATAAACAAGTATACTGAAATATTGCTCTTTGCTAAAATTTAGGTGTTATTATCAAGTCTCACTACCTTGTCTGCCTCTAAAGAGGTGACAATAAATGATAAACTAGAATGTTTTTAAAAATATTGAAAATGGAAACCAGAAGAAACACAATAAAGTACCATTCAAGAAGCAACGATGTCCTCTGAATATGGCAAGTGAACTACTGTGAACACAACAGCATATCCCGGTACTTTGAAAAGTCATCCTGTCAAAGAGCAGCCCGTGCATCAAACTGCTCTGTTGGATATAAGGTCAATTTATAAACTTAAGGCAGCCCAAGTCATAGTTCACATTATTTAACATTACTTTAGGTTTAGAAAAGACCTCTTGCTGGTCTAATTTATCTCCTTGAATCACTTCATATGTCTCTAAAATATGCCGTCTGTTCCCTGGTTAGCTTGAATATGCTCTTGAGAGTTCTTTTTTTACTGGGTTTTAAATGAAATCATAATATACACTAAATTCCAGGTTATCATTACATCCTGACATGCTCTGAAGTCCACAGCCCTCTGTTGTGCATCTCAGAGAAATCCACCCAGAGACATTGTAGAAGCAACGTGGGTCTAGTTATGGGGCAGCCATGGCCTCAGGAGGTCTAATTTGAGAGACATCTCAGAGCCTCCCTTTTCAACGACAACAACAAAAAAATCACTGACTTGCATGACACTGCTGGGAACCTTCCTTTCCCATCAATGAACTTGTCATATATATATATATATATATATATATATATATATATATATATATATATTTAGTTACAAAATTGTCTCATTTGAAGACGCTTGCTAAAATTGCAATGTATTCCCTTGGGCAGAGAAATAGATGACCTCTCTCCCACCCATTAGGCAAGGGAGGGAAAGGGGGAGAGGCAAAGGTCAAGGCTGTTGTGCTGTAGATGGGGCGGAAGAAGAGCGGGAGACTGACAAAAGTCAGGGAGTCTAAGGACCCAGGCATGACGACGTGAGCAGGGAGGAGACTGAACACATAAAGAGCTTTGAGGTCCAGAGGAACAGGAACTGGGAAACATACCTTGCTGCCCTACAAGGAGCGTTTCCAGTATTTGTCATTTTTTTTAGGTCCTTTCAATGCTGTGCTACCCCTGATTTTCAACTTTTCACCACGTAATCAAAATGCAGAAGCCCTAATTATCACTTAGAGCAATAGGATCTTTATTACTAATTTTGTTTACTCAGTTTTAGATTACTATGATGACATTGGCTTCATCTTTTCTCTGGTAGTGATAGTGCTGATTTCAGCCCATCTACCACACAGTTACTTTAGTTCGAGAGTTTGGGCAAACACCCTATGATTTAAAACATACTAAAAGCCTTCTTTTTGCCTACAAACTAGCACTGACTTTAATAATATTTTCTACTCTGTTATCAACCAAAATAAATTCTTTATTATTTCCTATAATTATTATTAATATTATATTAATATTATTAATATTATTTTCTCCACCTAGAATCTGACTTAAATTCTTTTCATGAAAATAAAATAACGATTGTTTTTACTTACATAAATTTGATTTTAATTCATTATTTTTCCGTGGAATTTTAACAGACCTTGTTTAATACATACTTACTTTCCGTTCTTACGTACCAGTAAGAAGCAGGTGAGTATAAGTCAAAGGTATTGTTCAACCATACTGCTTTCTCAAAATAAATAACTCTGTATATAATAATTTAATGCACAAAGCTCTAAATTACAAGAGCAATTCTTATCTGGGAATCATGATGTTCACTCCAGCACTCATCTATTTCCTTTTCCCTCACCCTTTACCCCACTCTCTAGAATGCAAGTGAAAGCCAGACTTGCAAGGTATTTGTTAAGATTTCAATCAGCTAAAAAGAATCAGAACCTCTACTAGTCATTTTTCATCCAACGTCCCAATCGTACCTTCCATCATAATGTCCTGGTAATCAGAAGCAAGAGTTATCTCCTCCTCAGCCCCTGAGACCCAAAACTCATGGACATAATTCCTCCTGTTGAAAAGATGTTACAATAACAATTATCCCTAGGATCTCCTTGGCAACAGGAGCTACTCTAATTGTCCCCAGAACCTTTGTACTTTTCAGTATTTTTATCTAGGTCCCTATACATTTTGTACCATCCAAACTGTCCTCTTGGGTGTCTAATTTCTTAGCATAGTATTACATGAAGAATTATCTAATTATCCTGTCTCATTTTTTTTCCTAAATGTTCTAAAGATCATGGCTTCTGAGTCCTTATCAATTTTTGTTGTGTGCTGGTTAATAAACGTGGCTTGTACTGCATCTAATGTTAAACTTCAACAGGGAGAAAATATGAACAAAGTTTAATAGGGAATGACAACATGGACCATTATGCCCCACATGTGTTTTCCCTGCTTTATACTGTATATTATCAATTCCACAGAGCTCTTTAGTTCTGATGAACCTGACTCCGCATGTACAAGTTGTAAGCTGCGTAATGTAGCTTTTCTTTTCAGTGATTGATCGTGAGCCTTAAAGTAGAGTCATGAAATGTATGGGGAAATAGAATCTGAGTTATGTAGCTGCAAGTAAGTACTTAGATAATGCGATTCATACAAAATTCACAAGAGAACTAATATAGCTAAAAGATACAAATCAGATCTCAGGCATTCTGTATAGGATAAATATTTTCATTGAAAACACATTTTTCAAAAAGCATTAGAGAAAGATCTGGTCTCTTAACAGGCAGATCTAGAGAGAAAGGGATAATGTGTGTTGAAAACATAGGGGAAGGGATCCAGGAAAGGGAGCGATGGAATAAACTTAGGATATTACTTACCATGACATCGGCAAAGGAAAATAAATAGAAATAAGATCTGTGAAGTAGACGAGATAAGACATTTATGAGACAAGATTTTGAACAAATTTCAAAGGCTTACAAAGCATAAGAGTCCAGGAGAGGAAGGTGACGATAGTCTTTACAACAAAAGAGAGAGTGATTAAAATCAAAGAGGCAAAGCATTATATTTGCCAGGATGAGAAATTATCCTACTGTTGAACAAATGATTTTAACTGTAGGATAAAAAATAGAAATAGTTAACAGGACTCTAGTGATATGAATGAGAACAGAAGGTAAAGTCAATCCAAAAGTTGTATTTTGAAGTGATTAAAAAAATAATCCACTTCAACAGTGGAAAACATTTATCAAGAAAATATCATAAAGGGGCAGCCCCGGTGGTGCAGCGGTTTAGCGCTGCCCACAACTCAGGGCATGATCCTGAAGACCTGGGATCGAGTCCCACATCAGGCTCCTGCATGGAGCAAAGATAGAGCGGCCAACTGGATATCTAATGTAAAGTACCTACAAACATACTGGGATCCTGGCCGGCTCAGTCAGTGGAGCGTGCGACTCGGTCTCAGGGTCGTGAGTTTGGGCCCCACGCTGGGTGTAGAGACTACTTAAAAATAAAACCTTGAAAAATAAATGAATAAAGCAGCTGGAATCTAATAAATATTCACTTTTTTTAAAGCATTCATATAGGAGGCCTGGTTACATTTATTCCTGTACTACTGGGATTCATTATAAACCTACTTAGACATTTGGAGCCCAAGTTTACAAGTGAAATAAGTTTGCTCTGTGTTTTTGACCAGAACAAGGATGGAATAGGTCTGGGAAATCTCTTGAATTAATTTTCACCATTTAAACTTCCCTGGGATGCTTTTCTCCACCTGAGTTCCATGCCTTCCCCCGCCTTTGGATACTGAGATGCTTCCTCTTTTCCAACTTCCTCCACCTACGCCATGTCTATACTTATATTTTATAGACTTGGGGAAACAGCTATACCAATCAATTGTCTTTTCTATCCACTTGGATTGTAAGCTTTTTTTTTTTTCCTCCTTATCCCTAGTTTGGTACAGGAGTACACGCTATATACCAACCTTCTGTCAAATAAATGTTTAAATAAAAACAGTACGAAGTGGAAGGATAAATTCCCTACACCTCCTGAGTGCTTAATGTGTGTCTATCTGTGCTTGGTACTTTACACAAAGTATCTCATTTAAACAAAGCTCACGAGGGGAGAATAATTTTAATGCCATTTTATGCATCAGACCAGTAAAAGCACAGAGCATCAAGTAAGTGTTGCCACGTGGCTACGATGAAGTACACGTAAGATTCACACACAAGCTGTCCGCTCCTCGAGCCCGGCTCTTATTGTATTAGTGACTATCACATGTTCTTTCTCTTTCCTTATGAGGGCCGCTTAACCATTTTTAGAGTTAAGTGGTTGGCAGGGGCAAAACCTATGTTAGAACATCACACATCATAGAATATATATGTGGGCTGCATTAGCAGCTTATTACTACTATATGGAATTGCCAAAGACTTGGAGACTTAAAAAAACAACATGATGCTATTATCTTAGACATATGGAGGTTGTACACCTGACACCGGTTTCCCTGGGCTAAACTCAAGGTGTATATTCCTTCTGGACACTCTACGGGAGAGTCCATTTTCTTGCATTTCCAGCTTCTGGAATATTCCTGGGTTGTGCCCCTGTGTCCACCCTCATGGCAGGCAGTGCAGCCTCTCCTCTCCTGTCTGCATCTGCTTCCACGGCCCTGAATAGACTTGGGGTGAGCCTTAAAAGAAATGAGAGAGCAGTGGAGGGAGCCTCTCTTTTCTTAGAGGATGAATATTACCATAAAAAGGAAGCTAGTATAAACATGAATGTTAAAGACACTGCTGATGAGGGCTCGGGGGTGGGGGGGTGGATGGGGAATAGATGGTTGGAAGGTGAAGGAGATCCTTGTTATATGATGGCATTTAGCTGATTGGTGTCTTTCCAGTTCCATCATGTGGAAGGCGGAACTGGAAAACTATCAACTTGGATACTAAGCTGAGGTTTCTAGAGTGTTGAAGGTGTGATCTGGTTTCTTTTTGTTGTTTATTCCAAAATGCTACAGGGAAGAGATGGAAGAGCTGGCTGGAAGAACTGTTAAGTCAAAAAAAGAGAGAGAGACAACGAAGACTTGATGACATGAGAAATTCTCTAGATTGCGAACAAAGCTAAAATGAGGAAATTCGCTATCAGGAGAATGTGCTCTGGAGTGAAAACCAAGGGTAGCTGGACAACCCTTTGCTAGCACCTCAGAAATATCAGGACCTCTGAGTTGTGCACCACACGGAAGGCTCTTTGAAGTGCCCAGGCACATGACTCACGGATCCCCTCAATCTTCCCAGCAGAAGCCAATATAAGAGATGCGATTTTCCAGGAGGAGCCTCTTGTCTCGTAGAGGAAATTTCTGTGACAGATTCTTGAGTCTCATGAGTTTCTGGAAATGTGTTACCAGCAGAAACACTGACCATTTGGACTGAAAGAGACAGAGAGAGGACAGAATGAAAGAAGCCTGGCCAACTCCTAAACAGCTATAGGCAGGAATCAGGATTCTAAAACTACTCACTGGTAAACACATATTACTCTTCAGGCATCTCTCCAAGAGATGAACTGTGAGCCCAGAGGGTGGAGCCACAAGCCACGAGGATTATATCCAGTCCTTGCAACCTAATGGAATCCATCTGCTGGGATTTCAGAATGGCTTGGAACTTAGTAATTCTTTTTTTTAAAAAAATTAAGATTATTATTATTATTATTAGAGCAGGTTTAGTTTCACCTGCTCTCAAGGAAGGTACTGATCTTGTTTTCTTTTCTCTTCTTTCCTTTCCTTTTGTTTTCTTTTTTCAAATGGGAATGTCTACAGCTATAATCGTATCCTACCCAACCATTATATTCTGGAAATAGACAACTTGTCTTCTAGTTTCACAGGTCTAAAGAGAGGAATTGTACCCCAAGATGGATTACTCCCAGCATCTCACAGATACCTGACTTAGATTACGAGATTTGGGACTTCTGAGCTGATGAGGCTTAGATGAGATTTCAGACTTGAGCTGTTATTGAATGCATTGAGGCTTTTGGGACCTTGGGATGGGGTGAGCGTATTTTCATGTGGGATGGGTATGAATCTCTGGAGCCCAGAGAGTGAAGTGTCATAGACTGAACAATGGCTTTTCCACATGTCCCCATCCCTATTAGGGATGTACCCTAATCCCTGGATACTATGAAAATTGTACCCGACATTGATAGAAGGGTCTTTGGAGATTTGATTAAGTTAGGATCTTGATACAGGAGGATTATCCAGGATCATCTGGGTGGACCCAACGTAATCATAAAAACCTGTTAGAGGAAAGAGGATCAGAGTCCAAAAGAGCAGGTGTAAGGACAAAAGCAAATGTCAGAGAGAAGAAAAGATGCTACACTGCTGACTTTGAAATTGGAGGAAGGGGACATGAGCCAAGGAATGCAGGCAGCCTCTAGAAACTGGAAAAGGCAAAGAAAAGCCTAGCGATCCCACGAAAAATACAGGCTTGCCAATGTCTTCATTTTAGCCTAGTGAAACTGATTTTGGATTTCCAACCTCTAGAACTATCAGATAATAAACTTAATGTTGTTTTAAGCCACTAAGTGTGTGATAATTTATGACGGTAGCAATAGGAAACTACAACACGGTCAGTGAATTGTCGGTTTTATTTGTTTAGCAATATCAACATCATTTTTCCCTGCAGACTGAAATTAAAACAAAGATAAAAATGAATGTCCATCCCCCCTGAGCAGTAGAGATCTACCACACAGACTCAAGTCTCTTCCCTGCAGTCATGATATTCCTTCTAATTACACGGCACAGCATTAGAACACAGGAGATAGGACAAGAAAAATGCATCTGACTCTTAATTCCTGCTAAGGTCATGATCTCGGAGTAGTGAGGTCAAGCCCCAAGTTGGGCTCTCTACTCAGCATGGAGTCTGCTTGTCCCCTTCCCTACCCCCCCCCATCCCTCTCCTTGCTCGCTTGCTCTCTGTCTCTCCCCTCTTTCTAAAATACATAAATCTTTTCTAAAAAATAAAATTTACCTGTAATTTCTTTTTTGATCCATGGGTTACTAAGAAATGTATTAGTGAATCTCTAAATACTTGGGGTTTATTCCACATATCTTCCTGTTACTGGTTCTTTCCCAATTCTCATGTGGCTGAAGACGTGCTTTATATGATTCCAATTCTTTTATTTTTATTTTTTTAAGATTTTATTTATTTATTTATTTATTTATTTATTTATTTATTCATGAGAGACACAGAGAGAGAAAGAGAGAGAGGCAGAGACACAGGCAGAGGGAGAAGCAGGCTCCATGCAGGGAGCCTGACGTGGGACTCGATCCCGGGTCTCCAGGATCACGTCCTGGGCTGAAGGCGGCGCTAAACCACTATGCCACCGGGGCTGCCCTGATTCCAATTCCTTTAAATTTGTTGATATTTGTGGTATATTTCAGAATATGTTATAACTTGGTGAATGTCTCTTGTACATTTGAAAGAAATGTTTTCTGCCATTGTTAGCATATTCTATCAATTGTAGTTATGCCCGTTTACTTGATAACGTTGCTTAGCTTCTATAACCCCACTGATATTTTAAATCTACTTGTTCTGTCAATTAGTAAAGACATATCCTATTGTCCTTGTGGATTTTTCCACTTCTCCAGTGGGTTTTTCCACTTCTCCAGGCAGTTTTTGCTTCTTGGATTTCAAAGCTGTGATTAGGTGCATCTACGTTTAGGATTGTTTTTGTTTTCTTAATTAATTCAATCAAGATTGAGACAAAAGAAGCAGAAAAAGATGAAACAGAAATGGGACTTATTTGGAAGGAGTTTTTTTAAACCAAGATTTCCTTAAAATAATTTCTAGTTCAATAGTCTTTCAAAACATCCGGACAGAAATGTATTTTAATTGTCAGGAATGTAATTCACTTAACAGATTGACTCCTACTGAGTTATGAATGGTACAGAACTGGGTGTAGAGAAAGCAGTAGTGAAGTGTTTAAGATATGTCTAGGTGGATTTCCTTCTTAGGCTTGCTTCATACAGGAATTCTCCATGGATCAACTGGCTTTACTGTCCATAACCATGTGCCTGGCAGAGGGGCGATGGCTGGAAAGAGTATTTGCATAGAGAAAAACTGTATATAAATTATCTTCTCAAATCAGAGATGCTAGAAAGCACTGAAGAAAGGAATAGATGGGTAAATTCTGGGTTAATATTTCTAACCTTTACAAATAATCTCTCTTCTTTTTCAGCATATATAGATCCCTCTCTGCCAAACAGTATTTTATTTATTGTTTGAAAAGCTTCAAAGACAACCTGGCCAATTTTATTCCCAGGAGGTTGGTTCACCATCTGCTCCAGCAGTAAAACTTCGAGCACTTGGTAAATATCAGTCCCAGGCTCTGTCTACACAGCAGCAAAAAGAAGCAAAGAGTTCATAATGCTCTAATTATTTTTGGTTACCAAATAAGAGAATTTATTGGGAATACATTCTAATTCACATTTATTAATTGATAATAATCCTAGGAATTAATTATTAACCAAATTTTGACTTTTAATGGTGTTGTGTGACAAAAGCAGACTTAAGAGAAGCCTTGCCCTGAATAAAGTCTATGCAGTTAGAATAATCCTATTGTATATTTATTTATCTAACAAATATTTACTGAACACCCACTATGTGTCAGGCACAATTCTGAAAACAGGGGTAGAAAATTAAATTATATGTGCCTTATTTTACCTTCTAATATAAATATATTCAACAAGCAGATAGACAGACATCAGTTGATAACAGCTAAAGGGTTAAAAATGATGAAGATATTCTTCTGAAAGATGGTCAGGAAACGTTCCTCTGAGGAGATGACATTTTAATAGAGATATGAATAATGTAAGGGAGTGAACAAGGGGAAAAAAATCATCCCAGGCCAAAAGAGTAGCTGGTCCAGAGTCCAGGAGGAAGGAGCCCATCAAGCATTCAGTGTGCCTCATGAAAGGAGAGCACTAGGAGATGAACTCCAAAGCACCTGGAGGGGGTGGGAGGGTCACAGCGCCCAGGGCCTTTTATGTTCTGGTCTACGACTGACCGAAGATCATTGGAGAATTTGAGCAAGGGAGTTATTTAATCAGGCAGTCCTTGGATGTTTTGGAGGGATCCCTTGGGCTGCTGAGTGGAAAACAGACTATATGGACAGGAGAAGCAGAGAAAACAGCCAGGAAGACGCAGTGTAAGATCCAGTGAGGGAGGGTTGGGGGCCTAGCACAGCTGTAAGTAGAATAAGTGAGAAGTAGTAGGGTTGGGGATCTTTCATGAAGAGCTTTGGCTAATGGGTGGGATGTGCAAGAGAAGCAAAAGGCCAGGGTTACCAGGTCACGGCCCCAGGAATGGTTGGGCCAGTTACTGAAATCGATATATCAAAAGTGATATGTTTATCTAAAGGGGATGTTGATCAGGCAGTTTGTAGGATTCTGGAATTCAGGAACAGATGCCCTGACACCATTAAAACAAATCCGGGAGTCACCAGCATATAAATAGCATTTAAAACCATGAGAATGGGCAGAAAAGTGAGATCTGAGGTTGGAGCTGTGGATGAGCCTACTTTTGGTTCCCTAGAGCACCCCATCACAGGAGCGAAGACAGTCTTCTGGGGTAGAACGAAAGCAAGAACACATGGTCTCCTGGAAGCTGAAGAACAAATGTGTTCCAGAAGAAAGAGGAAGTGATTAGCTCCAAGCATTTGCTCCTTAATGCTTTCTCTCATTTTATTTCAATCAGAATCAATATGAGGAGGGACTAATAAGCACATGTAATGTGTGGAAGAGCTAGAAAATTAAGTTGAAGTAAAAAATAGAAAATTCATGAGAAATACAGGGTTACGCGTCACGTTTCCTTGTCATAACACCTGGAATCCACGCAGAAACACCCACCTTCTTATTCATAAGGTCACCAGAGCTCATAATATAATGGCCCTCAGATGAGCGACACGCATGACTATGTATCTGCATTAGTTGCTGTGTTAAATGACACAGAATCATCAATCAATCAAATAACAGAATCATTTTCCTTTCTTTTTCCATTTCCTGATTATCAGCGACACGGGTAATCCAATGTATTTAGAAATGAATCATTCTCGCTAAGAAACAAAAATAACTATGGGACTCCTTTCCAAAGGTGCTGTTTTTTGCCAATTAAAGGGGGGGGGATTAAAAAAAAGGGGGGGGGGGGAATTTGAACTTTTATATATTACCTAAAATTTAGAGTGTTATCTTCATTCGAAAACTACTCTGTGACGGTAAATTGACAGCGTCTTAGTCTACATAGAGCACAGAGGATATTGTATTCCATTTTCTCTGATGTTAAAAGAGTGAAAACTAGTACGTTCCCCTGATAAACATACTGTCTCTCTATCCCCCACAGAAGCTAGTCTGCGCAAGTTAATTGCTTGGACCTGACAGTGCAGAGAACAGCATTAATAAATGGGGTGTACTGGGTTGTAGAAAGAACAGATGTGCGTTTTCTGCTCCACTGTACGGTGAATTAATTCTCTATCTCTCCATTTATATACTACAGTCACCATTGAAGGCCCGTGTTTAAAGACTCTATGGCAGCTCTTCACAGGGCTCTCACTAGGACAAAAGTCTCCAGTGACACTTAAAATATCTCCTTTAAGATATAGTCCTTTGTTGGAGTATTGGGAAGGGGGGACGTAACTTGCAATGCCACTACAATATGATGTTTGTTTCTGGTTGTTCTAAAAACAAAAAACAAAAAACAAAAAAACAAAAAAACAAAAAACAAAAAACAAAAAAACCTCTTGCTTACAAACCAACTGCCTGGAGAAAGTAGAACTGTGTAATTACCTACAACTTTGTTCTCGTGGAAAATGTAGTTGAAATACGTTTTGTAATAAATTTTGCCACTTGGGGATCCCTGGGTGGTGCAGTGGTTTGGCGCCTGCCTTTGGCCCAGGGTGCGATCCTGGAGACCCGGGATTGAATCCCACGTTGGGCTCCCGGTGCATGGAGCCTGCTTCTCCCTCTGCCTGTGTCTCTGCCTCTCTCTCTCTCTCTCTCTCTCTCTCTCTCTCTGTGTGTGACTATCATAAATAAAAAAAAAATAAAATAAAAAAATAAAAAATAAAATAAATAAAATAAAATTTTGCCATTTGATTTTTTTATGTGATGCCAAGGACGCACATCCTTAGACTCCAAGGAATAGCATTAGTTGACGGTTCAGAAAATCCACCCATGAAAAGAATGCACATACTTAAATATCACACAGAAGTAAAGGTGGTGAGTGGGTTTTTCTTTCTTTCTTTTCTTTTTTTGGTCAAAGGTTTCATTATTTGAAGCTAAATGTCATGCAAACCTCATGTGTACTTATTGCTTCTCTGGGCAAACGCCAAAGTCTTGCAGATAAAAAACATCCTGAGACTCTAGTATGAGACAGAGTTAGGGATACGGAACATGTTTCCAGCTCCTGGGGTGGCGGCAGGTCTCAATGCTACTCTAGCTTAGTCGTTACAATGGTTTGGTGTATGGTAAGAAGCTCTGCTTCTGGAGGGTTCCTTCCCTGATTAAGATTAAAGTTCCATCAGCGGCTGGGTGGGCAGAGTTGGTTGAGCATCTGCCTTCGGCTCAGGTCATGGTCCCGGGGTCCCAGGATCGAGCCCCGCATCTGGCTCCCAGCTCAGCGGGAAGTTTACTTCCCCCTCTCCCTCTGCTACTGCCCTCCCCCGGTTGGTGCTCTCATTCTCTCTATCAAAAAAAAAAAAAAAATCTTAAAAAAAAGATTGTTTCCTTAATTGTAAACGATAGAGAGCAATTGTACATGACTTGTAAAGATAAAGGAAATGAGGTCTCTAAATTGCTCGGCACAGTCCTCACATAGAAAGCTCTGTTAGGGGGATCCCTGGGTGGCTCAGTGGCTTAGCACCTGCCTTTGGCCCAGGGTGCGATCCTGGAGTCCCGGAATCGAGTCCCATGTCAGGCTCCCTGCATGGAGCCTGCTTCTCCGTCCTCCTGTGTCTCTGCCTCTTTCTCTCTCTATGTCTATAATAAATAGATAAATAAATAAATAAATAAATAAATAAATAAATAAATAAATAAATAAATTTAAAAAAAAAAAGAAAGAAAGAAAGCTCTGTTAGTTTTATTCATAACCTATGAACCACAAACCTGGTAACCAATGAAGAAGCACATTGCTTCCCATGTGGCATGGCCCAGGTTACATAGACCACAAGAGAAAATCTAGAATTTAAACCCAAGACTACCTATCTCCAAATACCTATAATCCCCACATGTATGGGCCACTTCACTGTACACAAAACTAGGAATTTGCATGCAATATTTCATGCAATTAAAAAACAAATACTAAAAATAAAATAAAATAAATTAAAAAAAAACAAAGACTTGTGACAAAGGTATATTATTTCCATTTTATCATTGAGGACCCCACAGATCAAATGTGCTAAGTAATATCTCTCAAGCTATCAAAGTTCATAGCAACGGGAATCAGAACCTTATCAATTACAACGCACACTCTTTGGGGGAGGGTCCCAGGATCAGATTCTGTGACTAGCACATAATGAGCATCCATTACATGATTGTGGGATAAATGGACCCGACTCCAAACCTGAAGCTTGTTTCTGTTTCATCACTCTACCGTCGTCCTAGAAGATCTTTGCTTAAAGTCATGCTTCCCTGAGTCTTACCATATGTAGGACTTCAAGCCAGTAACCCAACCACCAACCCAAATCGAGTTTTCAGGGTCACCACCATCCTTCAAAGGTTCAAGGTGAATCTTCGGTTTCACATTTTATTATTGGTTAAATAGCTTGTTTTGAGAAAGGGGAAAAACACCTCAGCAGAGTCAGATGGACACATATGTGTAGGCCCCTGGAAGGACAGGGCATCTCCCAGACATAATATGGGTTCTGATCCGGGGGCACTAGACAGACGAGACTTCAACTTTGACCAATTTGTGGAAATCATCTAGAAACGCCAACTGCCAATCACATGGGCACTTTAAGATCTGATACATGTGGCCCTTTTTATTAGGGGAGGAAAGTACCCAAAATGTTTAAAACTAGGCTCAGATACAGCTGAACAGGAGTCATTCCTGTAGAATATTTGCTTGACCAATCATGGAAAATTTGACTCCAATCCTGACAACCATTGAAGTCCCACATAACATAATTGGCTTTAGTAAATTCAACGTACTGCACTTCGCTCATTTTATATTAGCGACCAGCAAATTTAACACGATGTCAACATGATATGAGTAGAAATGTACATTTAAACATAATTCTATATCAGCGTCCCGCAAGAATTGGAAATTTTAATAAATAATTCATTTTGCTTATTTTCCTTGTAGATGTTGTTAGATTCCCCCATCAAGGAAAAAAGAAAAAAAAAACTTCAGAGAGTTATTTATAATATTTTTGAATTCAGACATAAATAAAATGGTCTCCAGAGTCAGATGCAACTGTGCGTTAGGGAAAGGATTCTCCCCACACATCTTTTATTTTTCAACTCGGCCTCTGCCCGATTATTTGCCAAATAATAATGAGGCAGAAACAAAGTTCAAGTAAGACAAAATAGACTAGAGCTGTGGAGGTGAAATTAGCTTTCCTACACTTACGGGCAGCCAGGAAAAGGCCTGACATCTTAAGACTCAAATTGGCTAATTCCAAGGCACAGGATGGATGAACTACCGTCTCCGTGGAATGTCCATGGGGCAAGATACGGGCTTTCTGTGTGAGGACCGATGTGTCGTGGAGAAAGAAGGCCAGAAGCACCACATTCATCCGGCAAGCACGACCTAAGGAAAATAGGAAACCACACCACCCGCTGAGAAAGCATCTCCTACGGAAGATCCAGAAGTATGAGGAATGCTAGAGAAACACGGTTAACTCTTCAGCGTGTGTAGCTCCAATAATCACAGAAACAAGGCTTTGTCTTTTTTTTTTTAAGATTTTATTTATTCATGAGATACAGAGAGAGAGAGAGGCAGAGACACAGGCAGGAGAAGCAGGCTCCATGAAGGGAGCCCCACATGGGACTCGATCCCGGGACCTGGGATCACGCCCTGGGTTGAAGGCAGGCGCTTAACGGCTGAGCCACCCAGGGATCCCCAAGGCTTTGTCTTTGCATATGTCTTGTATGTTACTTTCAATCCTCATTTAAATATGTTTTCGTAAAAATTCCACTCCGTATATACAGCTGGCATCAGTGTCCCACGAATGCAGCAGGTTCATTCCTGCTCCCACGCCCTCTCTTCCTGCTGGTCGTGGGAAAACCTTGGCGGGCCTGGAGTGGGACATGGTTAGGACAGACGCTAGATGGGAGAACGGACCTGGACCCAGAATCCACCCTTCCTGTGTCGGCTCCGTGCCCTTGATGGTTTCCTCAAGCCCTTCCCTCATCCTAACACCTTCCTCTATTTGGAGGCAAGAAACAAGAGCACTTTGGCTTCCAGGAGGGTTAGCAGTAGCAGACGTGGAGGACAAACAGTTGCTGCCATTTAGGGCCTGGAAATTCCCAATCGACGTAAAGATTGGTAAGAAGGAAACAAAACAAGAAAACACATTTTTAAGATTTTCTGGCCCTTACCCCATTGCTCCCAGCTCCAATTCTGCTTCCGAGCTGGGGATAAAAAAAAGAAAAACCACAGGGGGGAGCAGGATGGTTGGAGGAAGGTACCGATTTCCAGCTACAGGGCGAGGAAGGACGATGGGGTCCAAGGCACACAGCACCGGAGGCCAACACGGCCGCAGGATGGGAGACGCATGAGGGAGCAAACCCTGCGAGTTCTCATCACCGGGAGGATGTCTTCCTGGGTTGTCTCTTCTTCTTCCCTTTGTCTTAAGAGGATCTCTACGAGAAGGTGGACGGTGGCCACACCGATTGCGGTGACCAGCCCACGACACACGTACAGCAGCCCGTCATGCTTACACGCCGACCTGTGTCAAGTGAGTCACGACTGACTTGGGGAGGGGGTAGGGCTAAGCAAGCTGGTAAAGAAATGCGGAGCTTGACTCTCTGGCTGTTGACGCCCTGTGGGACCTGGGGATGGAGGGCGAGGGCATCAGAGGCCGTGGTCCGGCTGAGCTGCAGGCGCCCCTTGTCCGATGCCAACTGCCAGGGGTTCAGTGGCAGAGAATACGTGCGGAGAGCCCAGGTTCCCTCAGTCTCAGTGAGGTTGAGAAAGATCACGAAGTTGACCTGAGCCAGCAGGTGCCCTACCGCTTCCCATCCTAACTCCGTGGACTGGCTCTGGCCTGTAGCAGCTGGTGCCGCGGGAAGAGGCCATGAAGCCCCAACAACTGTGGGCGTCCTTGGGCTCAGTGTGACCTGTCAGGGCTCAAAATGCAGTTCCCTCTTTACCAATAAAACGGGTATTTTTTATTTTTTATTTTTTATTTTTTATTTTATTTTTTATTTTTTATTTTTTATTTTTAAATGAGACCTGGATCTTAGAATCAACTCCAGGGAGCAAAAGAATAAGGAGAAACCATCCTATATTTGATTTTTTAGCTCAAAATGATTGCAAAATGCCTAAGTTTCCTTGGAAGGTCTTGCTTGCAGATCCTCATCCTGGATAACGCTGGGGCTCAGGATAGAAATTAAGTTCAGTTGTGAGAAAATGAAGTTACTTTTTCGTGCTCTTGGGTTCTCAGCCTGTAGAAGTCTTGCGTGTTGTGCAGACGCAGCTCTCCCGGCCGCCCGGGCTGGGTGTGATTACCGTCCAGCCGAAACGAGCCCCGTGTCTGAGAGCTGGTTACCAGTCTAACACACATGCAGACTCTGGGACCACCTGGGGCAACTGCCACCTGGTGACGGGGTTCTCGCACACGAGGGTATGGAAGGGGCTCACACGCACTGCCCCATACCCCAGAATGCAGAGTCCTTAGTTTGGGTGGAGGGCAGGAGTCCAAGATTGTATGTGCAATGTTGGGTATTTGATCTGGTTAAGCCATCTCGGCAATGCTGGTTCTTGGTAGAAAGGAGAGATAGAGACATGCAGACAGACTATAGTACATGAGCAAGTGTTAAGATGATCACACGTACCTAGCTATGGGTCATCGTGTCATCGTCACCCTCCAAGGAAGGACAGGATCTCTTGCAACACGTCGGAGACCGTCAGCAGCTAAGTCACCCTGGGATCGCGCTGTCCAGGCACCTGCCCCTGGAAGCCACCGCCCTGAACACAGCAGGGACTGGAGCCCCCATGGGACGCGAGCGTCATGACGATGTGCAAACCCCTCGCGGTCGTGATTGTTTCACCAGTGTGTTGCGATAGGAAAGACAAGTTGACTGAACATATAGTGACTGTTTTAGAACAAATTTGAGAACCTAAAGTCTCAGGTTAGTGGGCAAAATAAGGAGCCTCAGGGCTGGAAAGGTGCAGGGTGCTGTCTCCAATGACTCCGTGGAAGTCAGCCACCGGGGCACCGGCCGGAAGACGGGTGATCCGAGCACTTAGCAATAAGATGCAATGAACAGGGGTGCGCCCGCCACCCTGTCCCCTCCTCGTGTCTTCTCTAAGTCGCACCTCCTTAGGGACAGAAGGTCTTCTCCAGGCTGAGTCCAGCCACAGAGACATTTTCAGCATATTAACACGATGGTACTAGTCTCACAGTTGCTCAACGTTGCAGATTGGAGTGTGTGCATAACAACTGCCTCCATTTACCCAAGCCTGTCCCAGTTTTAGGCCTGCAAGTCTCACATCCCGAGATGATAGAGTCTCAGTTGGGCCAGGATACCTGTTCACCCGATTCACGAGACAAAACATTGCTTGTGCTGCAAATGTTCTTCTTGTTCTTCTTGCCCAGAAGAGAATGAAGACCCGTGTGACGTTGGCAGTGACGTTTCAAATTGTATTCATGAGGTGTCTTTTTTGGACTTTTTGAGCACATGACTTTTCATCCGTTTACCCAAAGCACCCATCTACCTCAGGAATGGCCGACCAGCTGATCTTTGGGGAAGTGAAAAGTTTGTGGGTCGCAGTAGGAGGGACCCTTGGCAAAGGAATGTGTCATGTTTGGCTTCCAGTGTGTGACCCACCCAGGCTACGGGGACAATAGTTTTGCCATCGTCGACGTATGATTGCTCGTCCAGTACGCGTGCATCCTTGATGGAGGAATCGCGGGATTGCTGTGCTGCCGCTGTAGGTCACTGAGATAGAGGCTGAAGGACATAGGCCTCAGGCAGAGAGATGGTCTTCCCCCGACCTTGGAGAGCCAGGTTAGTCCTGTGATGGAGAGTCTACGACGCTGGGCAAGGCAAGAAGAAAAGTGGGGCACAGAAGGGAGACAAGTGTGAGTAGGTCCCATCTCCAGGTCACTGAAATTGTGCCCCACAGGGTCAATGAGGTTAAAATGAGCAGAAAATGCAAAGCTGGTGTTCCTCCCTAATCGGCTGTTGTTTCTTTTCAGACCCCACTGACAAATACAGCAGCGGTCCCTCCGGAGGCCTGGACTCCAGGTTGACCCATTGCTGCAGCCCGTACCCAGGTGAGGCTGCGTGGGCCTCACCCTCGTGCTCCCAGAAGCACCCAGTGGCAGCTGGATCCCAGCCCTTAGGCGGGTGCACAGAGGTCAGGAAGTGACCCCGGCTGCCTCTTCTTACTCTAGTGTCAAAGGCTCCACCCAAGGACAAGCACATGCTTCGCCGACCTTACACATGGTGTGCACACAGGCCCCGTTTTCCATGCCACGGGCAGAGCCACCCCTTCTAGATAGCTGTCCTGAACCCTGAGTGTCAAGAACCTGCTTATCTCTGCTCTGGGGGATTTACATGTCCGGGTTCCTGGTCTCCTGAGCTGCTACCAAACATGACTTTGCGTGACACTGCACCTGGGGTAGGCACCATTGGCAGCTCATGGGAGGGCTGGCACGTAGTCCAGTTGCACTGCCGAGGACAAGGGGACTACCGAGTCCCCATTGTGTGGTGACAGTTGAAGAAGGAGAGTAGCTCACCATGCAAGGGGTCAACAGATCAAGGGACCTGGGGGCACAGAGGGCCAAAGGCCGCAGTGTCTCCAAACCAATGCACATCTTGGGTGCATTGGGTGTCAACGATCTGTACAGATTTGTAATAGAGGCAAGGAGGGTGTCCCGTCCCCTGGCCAGTCTTGGGCGGCCTCCGGAGCGGTACGATAGTCTCATGGGTGCACATCAGCAAGCATCGGAAGTCAAGGGGACAGAGGGTCACACAAGGCATGATCGGGGTCAAAATAATGAACATAATGAACTCACCAGTCACATACTCCAGCACTAGAGGGTGGCAGGGCTCCGACGACCCAGCTCTGACTTCACCACGCCAGTCAGATGACACCACACTTAAGGAAGAGAGGAGCCTGAGCGTCGTGCTCTAAGTCAAGGCCACTGCTGTGTCCCACACCCCATGCACATGCTACACCTCACTTGCCAGATGGGAGCAAGGCAGGCGGGGATCTCAGAACCCGAGACATGGAGGAAGGTTGTTCCAGAAAGACTAACTTCTACCCCAGGGGTCTACGTGGGCCATCAGCTATGGTTAAACTCCACCCCAAAGTACACACGAACTCATTCACCTTCCACTCTCCAGAGGGTGGGTGTTCAGAAGGACCCAAAACAGAAACTACTCTTCTTTGGTCGTCCTTGAGTGTCCCGAGGGAAGCCAAATGCAGATCTCTAAAGCTCATTGTATACGTGGCTCCTGCCTGTCCGGGAGCTTGCCCTACAAAAGTCTACCTCTCTTTGCCTCCTTGAATTCCTCTCTCTGACTCTTCAACTTAATGAGACGTGGGTCTGCCTGGATCTCCTTTTCCTCCACTGTTGTCTGGAAACCACCTTTAGGAGTTAGCCCGAGGCCTACGAGGACCCACGTCACTTGTTCCCTTCTCTAGGGATCACCAGCTTCCTCTGCTTATTGTCTAAGCAAATGAAGATAGTTGCTTCAAATGCCTTTGCCCCCCTATTTTTTGGTTGTGCGTGGTAGGAAGCCAAATACCATTTTCTTTCTTTGATAGACAAGCGTGGGAATCCTAAAACATTACATAACTTAAAATGCTTATTTTACTGTGGACAGCAGAAGCTTCATGCACAAAAATAATTCATTAGAATTCTGCTAACTTTTTGTGTTTCTGCAAAGTGCCCTTTTGTTTACACGTGAAAAATGTGAGTTTTCTACATTGGTGCCTAAATACATAACTGGCCAATGGTTTGAAGTGACTTAACGTCAAATGCAAATTTCTACAAATATTTTCGTACGTTTTTGGCAAAGTCAAGCTATGTATTTTAGGATGATGTTTAGACTTGCAATATGTAAAAAAAAAAAAAAAAAAAAAAAAACCCTTACAAATTTCCATTTGCATTTTTAGCTGTTCTTCTATTCTGGAAGAAAGAAACAAAGAAACAAAGGGAAAAAGCTAACTGAATGGCTGGAAAGTTTTTACAGAGAGCTATTAAGACTCTAAGTGCAAAAAAAAAAAAAAAAGACTCTAAATGCATCATCAAAAAGCATTTTCCATTTTATTACATTTATATTTCTTGACCCCAGAGCCAAGCCCATTGTCTCTTTGGCTGCTAGATTCCTTAGCTCAAAGCGATCAACTAAGCAACCACATCACGTCTCTACGTTACATCCAAGAGCCAAAATAATTCTATAGTATGATGGTGCTCATGGCTTATAATAGGCCAGATTTTACTGGTAAGGCTACCGTGGTAGGAGGAACTCTCCGATGTCCTCCAGGTTCATAGCTCCCATGCACACGCCCAGGATAATCCTTGCCCCTTTCGTATGGACGGGGTCTGCAAATACGGTTGACGTCACCCCTGCAATTAGTTTTCATTCTACGCAATGGCAAAAGAGCTTTGCAAATGTGATTAAGTCACTGATAAGCTTGGTTTTGAGTCAGTCCAAAGATAGAGGATGCCAGGTGGGCCTGACCTAAATCCGATGAACCCTTTACTAAGAAGGTTTGTGGGTTTCCTGAAATAAGAAAGATTCTCTTGTCCTAGAAGTAAATGGCTATGTTATGGGAAGGCCTATGAAGGACTTGGGAAAAGGCCACGTGATGAGAAACTGTGAGGGTGGGCCATGAAATAAGAAGACGGGAATCCCAGTCTAGATCCAAAAGGAATTGAACATTCCCGGCATGCCCACGAGCTCCAGAACAGGGTGCAGTCCAGCCAAAACTTTGATGAGATTATAGGTTCGCTTTGTGAGACTCTGAATGGGGGACCCAGTTATGCCAAGACTGGATGTCTGACCTACAGATACTATGAGATAATAACTAAATGCCATTTCACACCAGTAAGTTTTTGGTATTTTGTGATGCAGCAATTGATAACTAATACAGCTCTCTTGGTTAGTAAAATATTATTAAATACCTCTACTGGTTTGTAAGTAGCCTTTCCTCAGGCTCCTGAGAAACCCCCACACCACCACCACTCAGTCTTCCAGGATATCACTGTTCTTAGATCAATGGACACCCCTACAGCTCAGAGACTCCAGGGCCCTGCTTCCTCGATATTACAGTTTTCCTTCCGATTGGCCAGTCATCAGGCCGTACTGATTGCTATATTTTTAGTATAACATTCAATATAGTATATGTGATTTAGTTATAGACTATATTTTTAATATATAACACATTACTATATTATCTGTCTAAAAGGTACGTCCAAGAGTTGTAGAGCTTGTAGGGTATAGAACGAGAGGAGTCCCTACCTTCATGGAGATGACCTGTGAGCTCAGGAAGAGATAGGAAAAAAAGGAAGATCAAGTTAGCAAATAGATTTTTGACAAGTGTATAGTTATTTTTGATAAATACTATAAAGTATTTTGTATTATAGTATTTTGATAAATACTATAAAGGACACTGACAGGGTCTACATGACAGGAACAGTTGCTCTATACCCACATTGCCAACGTAGTTTTCTGAGCAGCCCTATTTCGTCACAGCTGCCTTTTTGGCCCCTTTTCTTATTTATAATGATGATGATGATGACAATGGTTACAATGATGATTATATATAATTTATATATATTATATACATATATAAATTATATATATTATATATTATATTATATGAATTATATATAATTATAATTATATATTATATATAATTTTATATATTTATATAATTTTATAATAATTTATATAATTATATATAACTTAATTTTATATAAATTATATATAACTTAATATTATATAAATTATATATATAATTAAAATACAATATTATATAATTATATAATTAAAATATAAAATATACATATATATTTAAATATATATATTATATATAAATATATAAATATATAATAATATATATATTTAAAAATATAAAATATAAAATATATTTTAAAAATGTATATTTAAAATATATTTTAAAAATATAAAATATAAAATATAAAATATATAATTAAAATATATTTATATAAATATATATAAATTAAAATATATAAGATTATAGTATAATAACAAGTACGCAGCTGTGTTTTTTCTGTGCCAGGTATGGTGACCCTTGCTTACCATACATTGTCTTTTTCAATCCATCCCATACCTCTGTGACTCAAGTTCTCTGTAAAATATTTTTTTAATATATTTCACATAGTAAGTGTGATATTCAAAATATTTAACAACCAGTATGATATAGTTACTGACCCCGGGGGGTGACGAAGAGCGATTGGCAAGGAGAGAACTTCTCAAAAAAGTGAACTTAGAGGTAAGACCCAAAGACTGGAAAGGAGCCAGCCATGAAATAATCCATAAACGATGAGGTGAGAAAAGCAAACCTGGTCGGTTTATCTGACACCATCCAAGCCATCGTAAGGAGTAGAGTTTTATTTTTAAGCGGAAATGAAAGCTTAGGTGCAAAAAACTCACCTGATTTATGTATTCTGTTCACTGTGGCCTGGGCCCTGACCTCTATCAGCCAGCCAGGCCAGGCCGTCTTCCCAGGAGCCAGGCCTAGGAAACTCCTCTACCCCCCTTTCTCCATGTGCCCACCTCGTGGTACGCCCATGGAGCCTCTTGGGAGAATGAAAGGTAGCTAACCTGCTGTTACTTGTCTGACTCTTGACACCCCACTTTTTAGGGAAGTTTTAAGTCAACCCACACAGCGTTACGGACCCACTACATCTCCAAGCATATTAATGGGGGGGTCTTCTTAGTTTCCCATGCCCTGACCTCTCAGGGAAGCTGAACAAGCTGTGTTAGTACAACAACAACAGAAGAAGGTCCACTGGGTTGCTACCCAGCTATTAACGGCTACGCTCCCCATATTCCTTCCAATTTTATACAGTCTCTTGATGCCTCACTTGGGGCTAGTGTCTAAATCTGGGACACAGAAGGGTCAGCACATGCCCCGGCAGGGTTGGCAGGTAATGATGGGTTTTAGCTGAGCAGTGAGGATGAGCACTGGGGACGCCACCAGGTCCTCCTGCCAGGTTCCACCAGGAGCAGCCCCTCGCGGGGAATGTCCTGCTGAGGTCTGCACGACAGCGACACCCGCTTCCCGCCCAGGGCTCCCCGACCTGGTTTCCCCAACTGTGCTAATTTGTCACTGCTGCTACACCTCCTTCCTCACAAATTCTCTGCTTCCTGGCTCAACTTCTCGCTCTGTGATGATGATGGAGAAGGTCGCAATGACCATACAATCACGACCACTGCAAATACGCATCTACTGTCCCGAGTGGGGTAATAGAGGCTTCACGCATGGAATCCGTTCAATGATGCTGTGACTCGAATGCAATCTTAAGCCCATTTGACTGAGAAGAAAATTGAGGCCTAGAGGCTGGAAGACCTCATAGCTTGTGAGAAGTGGACCCCAGATTGCGCTCAGAATCTTCTGACCTCAAAAGCCTGGGCCTTGACAGCTCATTCCCTTCTGGACCCTTATCCCTAAGCGGCCACTGCTTTGACTTACCTTGATGCACTGATAGCTTCATGGGCAATAAAGCGTCCAGCTCCATCTACCTCACCTGGGGAAAACCCTTTCAGGGCACTGCCCCGGAATAGGTTTGTTTCTGTGACTTACCCATAATGCGTGTTACCATTCCTTCTTCCTGGAAGGTCCCTAGGCTAGCTCATAGCTCATAGATCCAACGGGAACAATGGCATGAAAACTTGGCAATGTATACAAACTGAGTTATTATTAAATTACTTTGTAAAGGCCAAAAGAGTGTTTTATAAAAGGCAAGAAGAGTATTGTTTAGTTGATTAATACCCACATTGTTCCCAAAAAAAGGATTTAAGGCCATTAGAAATGTAATTTCAACTAAACCTGCTGTTCTTTAACACAGCCTTAAAAATAGTAAGGGAACATTAATTGAAAAGAAATTTATGTTATTAAGTAATACTGTTTGGATTTTCACTTGGTCAGAAGTGAATTGTATTTGGATTGTTTAGCCAAAAGGAAAAAAAAAAAAAACAACACTTAATGGTTTTGTAAAAATCTGGTTTTCTGTAGCCATGATGTTGGGAATGTTAAAAAATAAATAAATAAATAAAAATAAATAAATAAAAAACTTTCCATCTTATAGAATCTTCTGGATTCTACAAGTAATTGGTATTTGAATATGAGAAAGTCTTCTCCTCTTCTAAACTGTGGTAAAAAGAATATTCACATTCATTTTCCACAGATGTTTTGAATTTCCTTTAAGTTATGTACTCATTTAATCTTTTATAATTGACCTATTTTGCCTTTTTCCCCCCTTTTGCTTACGTATTTGTCATAGAATAGCATGACAGGAAATTTATGCTTCTTAACAGCAGGTATGTATTTCGTGGCTACCCTTCTAATGGATGCAGACTTCAATGAACAAGATAGCAATATTTTTAAAAGTATAAGTATTCAGGTTTCTTCTATCTGCAGGCTGACCACAGTACTGACTGGACAATTATATCGCTCCAAATGAGATAATTCTCTAAATGATATTGTAGCATCACACAATCGTCCAATGATATTCAAGATGAACTTTTCTTGTTCTTGGACCAGATCATCTCTGCATCTTTAGATATTCATGCACACAGGTAACGATACACCTCACATTCTTGTCCTCAGAAATTCCTTTGTGAATTAATAGATGGGAATTTTCTCAGTAGTAAGCTCCAGATTTACAATAAATTTAAAATGCAGTAACAAGCAAACATAAAAATAATAGTAAAGGTCATTTTTTTCTCAGTTTTAATGGCAATGTTATATTTTGAATGCATTTTGATAAATCTATTTGAAGTGTTCTCCTGTTCTGTAAACTGAATTTAATTTGACCCATCATTTTTTTTAAAGATTTTATTTATTTATTTGTGATACACATAGAAAGAGAGAGAGGCAGACACAGGCAGAGGGAGTAGCAGGCTCCATGCTGGGAGCCCGCTGGGAGACTTGAAACTCGGGACTCCAGGATCGTGCTCTGCCAAAGGCAGGCGCCAAACCACTGAGCCACCCAGGGATCCCCTTGACCCATCATTTTATATTCTAAGGCATAAGAATTGCTATATGCAAATTATATGTGTTACAAATATGTGTTCCCTTCTATTTACTTCTAGATATCCAAGCAATCTTGTTAAAGACTTGTTATAGCAGAAAACATATATTAGAATGTTGATGATGATGGTTTATTATTATTTTTAATGGAAGGCATTTTGGAAATATTTGTTAAAAGACAGGACAGGGGGGCTAGGTGGCAGTGAGAAGTATAAAAATTTTCTTAATCACATTGATTTATATTGTACTAATCTTTGTATACAGTCATGGAATTAACAGAAAATCCAACAAAATGATATTTCAGTTTATTATAAGTGTACTTGGTTGCATAGACAGGAACATAAACTTTATGTGATTTTTCTTCAGAATAATATAGATTCTTGGATTATAGTGACTTAGACAGGAACATAAAATTTATGTGATTTTTCTTCAGAATAATATAGATTCTTGGATATATTGTGACTTGGGTATGCTTACTTTGTTATTTGTTTTTGTACATATGTGAGAATGTAGGGTTTCCTTTTTTTAAGATTTTATTTCTTTATTCATGAGAGATGCAGAGAGAGAGGCAGAGACCCAGGCAGAGGGAGAAGCAGCCTCCCTGCAGGTAGCCTGATGTGGGACTCAATCCCAGGACCCTGGGATCACTACTTGAGCCAAAGGCAGATGCTCAACCACTGAGCCACCCAGGTGCCCCTGGTGTTTACTTTTTTATTAAAGTAATTATACTGGCATTTTCCCACATAATTTTTCAATTCTTCAAGACAGATTTACATATAAAATATTAAGTAGCAAAGTACTTCATAAATGTCTGCCTTTTTTTATAATAAATTTATTTTTTATTGGTGTTCAATTTGCCAACATACAGAATAACACCCAGTGCTCATCCCATCAAGTGCCCTCCTCAGTGCCCGTCACCCAGTCACCCCCACCCTCCCCGCCCACCTCCCCTTCCACCACCCCTAGTTCGTTTCCCAGAGTTAGGAGCCTATGTTCTGTCTCCCTTTCTGATATTTCCTACCCATTTCTTCTCCCTTCCCTTCTATTCCCTTTCACTATTATTTATATTCCCCAAATGAATAAGAACATATAATGTTTGTCCTTCTCCGATTGACTTATTTCACTCAGCATAATACCCTCCAGTTCCATCCATGTTGAAGAAAATGGTGGGTATTTGTCGTTTCTAATGGCTGAGTAATAGTCCATTGTATACATAGACCACATCTTCTTTATCCATCATCTTTCAATGGACACCGAGGCTCCTTCCACAGTTTGGCTATTGTGGACATTGCTGCTAGAAACATCGGGGTGCAGGTGTTCCGGCGTTTCATTGCATCTGAATCTTTGGGGTAAATCCCCAACAGTGCAATTGCTGGGTCATAAGGCAGGTCTATTTTTAACTCTTTGAGGAATCTCCACACAGTTTTCCAGAGTGGCTGCACCAGTTCACATTCCCACCAACAGTGTAAGAGGGTTCCCTTTTCTCCGCATCCTCTCCAACATTTGTGGCTTCCTGCCTTGTTAATTTTCCCCATTCTCACTGGGGTGTGGTGGTATTTCATTGTAGTTTGGATTTGTATTTCCCTGATGGCAAGTGATGCGGAGCATTTTCTCATGTGCATGTTGGCCATGTCTATGTCTTCCTCTGTGAGATTTCTGTTCATGTCCTTTGCCCATTTCATGATTGGATTGTTTGTTTCTTTGGTGTTAAGTTTAATAAGTTCTTTATAGATTTTGGAAACTAGCTTTATCTGATACGTCATTTGCAAATATCTTCTCCCATTCTGTAGGTTGTCTTTTAGTTTTGTTGACTGTATCCTTTGCTGTGAAAAAGCTTCTTACCTTGATGAAGTCCCAATAGTTCATTTTTGCTTTTGTTTCTTTTGCCTTTGTGGATGTATCTTGCAAGAAGTTACTGTGGCCAAGTTCAAAAAGGGTGTTGCCTGTGTTCTCCTCCAGGAGTTTGATGGATTCTTGTCTCACATTTAGATCTTTCATCCATTTTGAGTTTATCTTTGTGTCTGGTGAAAGAGAGTGGTCCAGTTTCATTCTTCTGCATGTGGATGTTCAATTTTCCCAGCACCATTTATTGAAGAGACTTTCTTCCAATGGATAGTCTTTCCTCCTTTATCGAATATTAGTTGACCATATAGTTCAGGGTCCACTTCTGGGTTCTCTATTCTGTTCCATTGATCTATGTGTCTGTTTTTGTGCCAGTACCACACTGTCTTGATGAATGTCTGCCTTTTAAGATGATCTTGGTTAAAAATTTTTTGGTTAAGGGATCCCTGGGTGGCACAGTGGTTTAGCGCCTGCCTTTGGCCCAGGGTGCGATCCTGGAGACCCGGGATCGAATCCCACGTCGGGCTCCCGGTGCATGGAGCCTGCTTCTCCCTCTGCCTGTGTCTCTGCCTCTCTCTCTCTCTGTGTGTGTGACTGTCATAAATTAAAAAAAAAAAACTGGTTAACAAATTCACAGCTAAAATTTTTTTTAAGATTTTATTTATTTGAGAGAGAGACAGAGCAAGAGACAGTGGGAGTAGGGGCAGAGGCAGAGAGAGAAACAGACCTCCCTCTGCAAGGAGGAGGGAACCCGACGCAGAACTTGATCCCAGGACCCTTGGATCATGACCTGAGCTGAAGGCAGACGTTTAACCAACTGAGCCACCCAAGTGTCCCTCACAGCTGAAATTAAAGAGATAATTTCATCTATTTCCAATTCCTTTATGATCCCCTTTCTTCTTCTAGAATCCTCGTGACTACAGTGCAAAGATGGTTTATATCAGTTTTCCTTGTTTTTATTCACTTTATTCTATTTCTTTTTCTCGAGGTAAATGCTACTGTTCACCATAGTTGTTTCCAATTATCCAATTACTTCTCTTTTATAAGCCAAACTGATAAGAGTACCTTCCTTGTGTTCTATTGGAAATTTGTCGAATCTTAATATTCGTGTTGGTAGCAAAGCCTTCCCTGTAGACAACAGAATACTGCTTGGCATTGATCAAAGTGGCTTCTGGGGACAAGAGATGATTTCACTGTGTCTCTTGCTGCCATGAATTCATGTGCATAAATAAAATAAGACTAAAAGAAGACTAAAAATAAGACTAAAAATATCTATGAAAAGTAACACAAATGACTAGAAATGCAGTGGGTGGATTCAGAGAGCGGAGTAGTAGTTGAAAGTATCTGTGAATGTTCAATATACTTAATGAAAGCATGGGCTCCAGATCCAAACTTTTGGACTTGAGTTCCAGCTCCACCACTTACAAAGTGGGCAATGCCCCTAAATTCTCTGAGTGTAATCAGTAAATGAGGGTAATTTGAGGTATCATGGACTATTCTTGGCACCAGGGGTCTAGCAACAACAAAGCATAATTTATGAGTTCATAGAACTCACATTGGGGAAAGATTATAAATAAATAAAAACACAATTAGGCAAGAACAGAAATAATATAGGATAAAAGAATAAAGGGAAAGCACTGGAGGGTGGGGAGGCTGTCAATATTGTAGAACACGTGGTTGAGGAAGATATCACTAAGAAGATGGGATCTAAAGGAAGTCAGAGGACAAGCCATGTAGATATTCTGGGGGGAAAAATCATTCTAGGCAAAAAATAGGAAAAGGAGAGACCTGAGCCAAGAACATGTGTGCAAATAGTAGCAGAGAAGCTAAAAAAGATTCAGCAAAATGAGACCAAGTGGAAGTAACAGAAAGGGAACTTCAAGAGGTAGAAGACAGTGAGTGGGATGGTAGCCAATCATATAGGGCCTTGAGTCAAAGTTAGGGTTTTGATTATTACCTTAAGTGAGATGAGAAGCCATTGGAGGATGTCCTGTAGAGCAACGACATAAATCTGGTTGTTTTATAGACTTGCCCTGGCTTACATGTTGTAAAGGACTATAGGAAAGAAAGAATAATAACATAAGGGCGATAAGGAATGAAATAATTGTAGCTCCAACTACTGCTTTGACTCAGTGGACATGCTGAGAAATAGTCGGATTCTAGAGATAATTAGAAGGTGGACATAAATGACTTACTAACATATTGGCTGAGATAGGAGAGAAAGAGGAGATATTTTGCTTCAGCGTCTGGAGGGAAGAAATTGCCATCTACTGAAATGATGATGATTAGAGAAGGAGCACTGTTCGTGGAGCAGTTAAAGGACATAATACATTATGGAGGTTAAGGTTCAAGATGCCCATTGGTAGGTAGTTCCTTACTGAAGTCTGAAGTTTCTCACAGAGGAATGTAAACTTGGAATCAGTATGTGGCTATTATCTGAGGTTATGACACTGAACGACATTCTTTAGGTAGTTGTGTTGATAGATTAATGGGGCCGAAGAACTGAGCTCTAAATCATTCCAACATCAGAAGTTAGAGAAGATCATGGAAACCACCAAAGGATGCTGAGAAGACATGGCAGGGAAGGAGGAGCACTTAGAGAACCCAGAGGATTAGGGAATAAGGCACGTTTCTTATGCTTATGGTAGAAAGCAAGGAGAATTTTGGCAAAAATGGTGGGGACAAAAGCACTGATGGAGTGGATTCCAGAGAAGATGGAAAAAAGGAACAAGAGACAGTAGCTCTTAGCCTCTGTGTGTGTGTGTGTGTCTCTCATGAATGAATAAATAAAATCTTTAAAAAAATAAAAATTAAAAAAAATCTTTTTAAATTCAGAGATTATTGTGAATCTTAAATGAGATAGTACATATAAGGTAAATAGAATAGAGCCTGTCATGTATGAGCTCAGTAAATATTAGCTATTGTTTATTATTGTTATTGTTAAGTATTCTTTAAACTCCTTTTCCATCTTCACCTTTTCCTTCTCAATCTCTGGAAAACTAAGCAATTCCAGGAGAAAATAAATAGAAATCTTCAGAAGACAGAGAAATCACCTAGACTTGTGATGACTGAAGTCAACTGAGTTGGGGGCCAGGAAATAGAGACATTCAAAACCATGAGTTCTCAGATAATCCAAACTCTGCTTTTTTGCTATAGATTTCAAACTTTGCTGCTTCTGACACTGTTAACCGCCTCCTTCTCCTTGAAGCTCTCAGGTCTCCTGATTCTATGACAACTTGTGACTGGCTTTTCTGCCTCACTGAACATTTCTCTAATTTGTCTTCTTCCTCTCTGGGTGTAGATTGCTTTTCCACCGTCCTGTTTTCACTCTTGGTCCTTTCTCTCTCTCCTTCAATGATCTCGACATCGGGACCAGCCTCATTCCGACTAGGTTCGCACATAAAAACCTGTTCTTAACCCCCCATAGGCTCTTCTTACTTGTTTCGCTCTTAAAATGGAAACCCTTATCATCTTATTTGGTGGCTACAAAAAACAAAATCCTATCATTTCCAGCATCTCTCCTTTTCACTCCCTTCTCCAACCCAACCCCTTGTCTGGCCCTGGAGTAGTCCTCCTCTGTCCGTTTGTCTAAGTGTCCTGGGCCACGGCTGATTCCCAAATTGATGTTTCCAGCCTGATCCTCTCCCATGAGTTCTAGACTCATGACACCTCCACTCAAATGTCAAATTTGACATATCCAAACTTGCAATTCCTTGAGGTCCTCTGGCACAGTAAAAATAGCACCTCCGTTCATGGGCTACGCCAGTCTCGAGCTCCGCAGTCGTCTGTGACTATTCTATTTCTCTAACATCCTCCCTCCAGTTCCTCGGCCTATCTTTCGATTGCACTCTCAGAATGCATCCCCACTACGCCTCCAGTCTGACCATCTCCCACCATTTCCACCACCACTATCGTTATCTTTCCTCTAGCTTACTGAACTATCCTCCACGGAAAACAAGTGTTCTCCGATAGCATGTTGTCTCCTGCGAGTACAAAGAGGTTGTTTTTCTCTACCTGCTGTGATTTGCCTGGCAAGAGAACTATTTGCCGATTATGATTTGTTTCATTTTCAGATGAAGTCACGTATTTGTAACTGCTGAGTCTAGGTCTACTTTTCTTTTTTTTGGGGGGGGGGGTATATTTTATTTATTTATTCATGAGAGACACCAAAAGAGAGAGAGAGACAGAGACACAGGCAGAGGGAGAAGCAGGCTCCATGCAGGGAGCCCGATGTGGGACTTGATCCTGGGGCCCCAGGATCACGCCCTGAGCTAAAGGCAGATATTCAACCACAGAGTCACCCAGGAGTCCCTAGATCTAGTTTTCTTTCCTTTTTCAATTATAGAAGGACTTGTTGATGTGTAGGTGCCATAAAATGGAAGGAACCTATAATACTAGGTGGAGAGTTGCCTCAAACCATAGCACACTCCTCATGTGTCATTATCCAACCTAATACAACCTCTAAATTGATCTCCTTGATCAGCTCTTGCTTCCCTATCCCTATAGACTACTTTTTAATAAAGCTGACAATTGCCCTCTAACATGTAAAATATCATTATCAGTCTGCTGTTCCAAAGCTTAGAATGCCTTCCCATTATACTTTGAATAAAATCCAAAGCCATGGTACATGGCCCTGGGTACATGATTTGGTGCCTGCTTAGTTGAAGTCTTTCCATACCTCCTCCCCTCATTCATTCTCTCCTCCAGCTATCCACGACTACTTTGACTCTTCAGGTATGACTGGTATGCTCCTGCTGGAACCAAAACCAAAATGCCATGCCTCTTCTTTCTGCCACCTACTCTCTGGTCAGTGCACCCATTGGCAAAACTTCTCCAGAGCTTAGCTGGTGAAGAAGTCTTGAAAATGCTGTTTGCAGCCTTCTCCTTTTAATAGTACAGAGAAGAGAATAAATGAATAAGTGTGAAGCTAAGAACCAATAAACAACTACCTAGTGCCCTTGGCATAATATAAATTGCACAATAAATATTTATTGAGAAGGCAAAATGAGTATGTCCTCCTCAAAGTTTCTCCTATTAATCAGCACCTGCTCATGAGAGTCTGAATAATACAGGGAGGCACAAGTAAATGGCAAAGGAGGTGATGATCTGAGAACTGAATAATAAGTCGGTACAATATTCCTGAAAATTCACACGAAGCAGGCCAGTACAACGAGACTCTCTCATTACCGGGAAAAGTGGCTTTGCAAAATCGGACACTCATATTCAACGACCCCTCCTGGAAAAGTGAGATTTGGTGCAGTCCTAAGGCTGGCATCTCAGGAACACCACCTGGCAGGGATGATGGGGCTGACGTGAGAGCCACAGGGCACGAACTGAGGCAGAGCTAAAGGACGGCGACCAAGGATGGAGCAGGAATTGAGCCAAACCGGTATTAAAAGTCAAGCATCAATTTCATTAAGTAGGCAGTGAGGTAGAAAACGGCAACCAGGCATCAGGACAAGAACGGGTCACCAAGGGATAGAGAAAAGTCTCAAATAAAGGACAGGGGGGGCACAGCTCTCAAAAAAGTCCTGTGGTTCTGGAACGTCACTCACCATCGTGTTCGGATGGGGGGCTGTGCTTTTAAACTCTATTGGGGGAAAAAATAAAAAATAATAATAATAAACTCTATTGGGGGAAGAGCAGACATGCTGTGAAATTAGGAGAACATGTGGCAGGAGAAATCTAATTTGTGGTTATTCTATTAAGTTCTAAGAATTACAATAAGCACTTTGTACGAATGCATCTTCAGTTCGCAAAATCCCCCCGACGTTATTCACAGCCTCAGTTTTACAACAGAATCATGATATCCAGAGACGTCAAGTCACTTTTCCCAAGTCACAGAATTTAGTAAGGGGTACAGACCAAAGCAGATAACGACCTAATTTCACAGCCCAGGATCTTCCCCAGTAGCTATATGTCCTGGTAAAAGCTACCGGCATCAGGCATATTAAACCTATAGGACACGCACATACACACACACAGAGGGAAGAAAAACCATTTTATCAATAATGCAAAAATATACTCACAAGTGCCTTTAGAACATGTATGGTGAACTGATTTATCTTGCTAATTAAATTTCTTATATTAATATTAGAATGCACTTTTTGCCCAGCAGCACATGCCAAGCAGTGAAAAGCAGCGCAAGAAGGCAGAAGTGCGATGCTGTTGGCTGGTGGGAATGCACCCTTGGGACGATGACCCACAGAACGGTGTACACATGGTAATTGAGAGAAGGCTGCATTTTTCTACTTTTGTCTTATCAAAGCAGTATTCTTTTGTGTTAGATGTATATTGATGATAAACCGCCCATTGAAATTTTCTTCATGCTCGTTATCACTCTTACGAGCTTTAAGAAAAAAACCCATAAAAATACAAAGTTGAACTTTCGAATTCTACCGTGGAGATACTGCAATTAAGTGCTATCGAACCAGCCTTTGTAAAAAAAAAAAAAAAAAAAATTAAAGCTGTAGAAAAACACATCAGTTTATGTCCCACCTTTTCACTCCTTTTCTCAGTGTGTCATGGATTAAAAACAATGGGCTATCTCTGAACTGAAAAGGCGGCATTTCAATCAGCAACACCTATTTACAAGCACATTTTTCTGGCAAACACCAAGAAGAAATACAATTGAAGGGCCGAATTTTACCCATGATTTAAAGATGTAAATTTTCTTTAAGTGACTTAAAGGAATAAGGTATTTTTCTCTTTAGATCTTGACAGGAGGTAACATTTTTACCTGAAAATTGTCTTGTTATAAAAAGCTAACGTATGTAGCAAAGAATTGTGATGGTTTCTGCTCAATTTTGGTCTCCCCTGTGGATTCCCTCATCCTTTAATGGAACTGCTACCCTTTACTCTTCCTCCACGGCAGTGTTAACATCTCCAGAGCCCTTTCTCACCTCTTTTCAACCCACTACAACCTGAATCTGTCAACCATGGGGCTTGTTCTGCAGAATTCCTAGGTGCTGCCTATTTAAGGAGTACCTGACCGTCCTTACCTCATTAAACCTCTCCAAAACATTTGACTATTAACTATTAACCATTAACTTCCCTTTGAAATTTTCCTCCTTTGAGCTCTGTTTTAACATCCTTCTCTGATTTTCTTGCTGCTCCTCTGATTGCTCCTCCACAAAATCTCTTGAAGCTTCCTCCTCTTTCTTTGTCAATATTCAAAGTGTTGCTGTTCAATGAAATCTACTTCTCAACTCCTCGCTACAATTCTTTTTTTGTGATCTCCTCTATTCTAAATCACTTTCAAAAATCGTATTTCCAGTCTTGACTTCTCTGGTAAACCCTAGACCTTTAAATCACACTGCACAGTGGATAGTTCCCCTTGAGCCTCCGTATGAACAAAACAAGAAGGGGATCATCTTGCTGAACAATCTGCTTGCTCCCCTGTGTTCCATATCTTACCCATTGTCATGACTATTCATGTAGTTTTCTTAGTCCAAAATCTGGCAGTTGGCCTTAACTACACCCTCACTTCCAACACCCACCATGCCCAAAAAAGAATATACATCAATTCTACAATTTAATATGTGAAAAAGTTTCCATCCCCTCTCTCTTTACCACTTCTCTCACCTTCTTCCACTCAAATCGCTTCAACAGCCTCCTTTCCCTTTTTGCCTTGATTCTGGTTTTACTTACCTCCAGTATAGTCTCTGCCCTTTATATACAGCAATTCTCATCCAGCAGGTTGTCATTTTGTCTTGTTAGTGGTTTCCTTCATTGTGCAAAGCTTTTTTTAGTTTGTTATAATTCCAATTGTTTATTTTGGCTTTTATTGCTGGTGACAACTTTGTATGATGACAGGTGATAATTGGACCTATCATGGGGATCATTTTGTAACGCATAAACACAGTGAATCACTATGATCTACACCTGAGACTAATAGGATAGTGAATATCAATTATACATCAAAAAAGAAAAGGGGAAAAAAACAGTCTTCTCATCATGTCACTGTCCAGCTTATGACCCTTTAAATATTTTACATGGGCTTTGTGTTTCCTGCCAAACTCTCAGGCACCAGATACAGGGCTTTTTGTAATCTGACTCCAGCTAACCTCTCATTAGTATCAACTTCTATTCCAATACCTTAGTATTTTAATATCTTACTAGTATTTTAATAGTAAAAAATCCATCAAATTACATAGCTTCTTGAGTGCACTCTTTATTGTGGCACATGCTGCTCACAAGGAATGCTATTTCCAGTATGTCTCTCTATTTGGTTCATTTCTCCTACCTCCGCTTCTTCTTTCATACTCAAGTGGCAAGTTTCCATGATCTACCCTTCCCAATATGCACATGCACACAATTTGGGCCAAGGGCTCTACCTCTAGGCCAGGATTTACTAGCTTCAGAACTATTGATATTTCAACAACAAGGATAATTCTTGTTGAGGCTGTTTTGTACAATGCAAAGTGTTTAGCAACATCCCCAGCCCTGTACGCTTGATTCCAATAGCACCTTGGCCTCCACTTGTAACAAACCAAGATTTCTCCAGAAGTTGGCAAACATGCCATGGTGGGGGAAATTGCCTCTTGTAGAGAACCACTAATCTAGATTTTCACAGCTTCTTGTTCTTACCTTCAACAATGAGTGAAATATATTTGGTTTTCCTTATTATGTACACTTTCCAAAAGCATAAAGAAAAAAAAGGCAAAAGAAATCTTGGAAATGTATCTTACAAAATCAGAGTAAAGATGCTAACCAAAACCTAAAACTGATGGTGCGCAGAACCATAAATTGTACTTTTGTGCATGGGTGCAAAACCTTAAAATTAATAACAAAGGGAATTTAACAATAAATTTTTAAAAGTATAGCATTGTTAAATCAAATTAATTTCACATCTGCAAAAATCCTTACACAAATATCAAAAAATTACATTTCCAATTTACTATATTTGTTGGTCAAAGGGAAAATATGATTACTTCATTAGATACTGAAAAGCCATTAATTTTTTCTAATTTCTTTATCAGCAGAGTACCTTGTTTCAAACTACCATTTTCCCCACTCCCAGCCAAGAACAAGTGTTAAGTTATTCTGAAAGTAAAGTGAAAATTACAGCAGTGAATAAGAACTCAATGGATGTTTATTTCAGTTGCTTATCAGACATGATAGAAAAGAAAATTTGTGAAATGGAAAAGAGATTTGGGGAAAAAACTTATATATAAGCAAATAGAAAAAGATGGAATATTATATGACAGACACATAGAAATGTGAAAGAGATTAACAGAAGGAGATAAAAGAAAAAAATGAAAAGAATCATTAGTTGGTACACTAATGGCTCTAGGCATCATGCCAGGTATTCAAAAGTTTTACAAATACTAAATATGATACACTTTTTAAAATACAAAATAAAATACTTAGGCAAATTTAATTTAAAATTATAATATTCCATAAAATAAAGAAAAAAGAATATAAAACAATAAATATATGAATAGGTATCCTAAGAATAACAGTGAAACTGATAACAAAAACAATGGAGGGCAGAGAATACTGGAAAATATTCAGATTGCTAAAGGAAAATGGCTGCCAACATTGTATTCTAAACACACACACACACACACATCATTGGAAAATGAAGGTGAAATAAAAATATTTTTAAGAATAAACACTACAAGAATTCATTCCTATAGACCTACACCAAGGAAACACCAAAGGGACATCTTTAGAAAAGGTGATGATTTCAGACAAAAACATGGGGAGGTAGAAGGCATGAAGAACACCAGAGAAGGTGACTATGAAGATAATCTGATAAATATTGACCATATAAAATTATAATGATAATGTCTGATGGGAAGTAAAATATATGAAGAATTAAGATGCATGAAAATAGCACAAAAGGTGAGAGAGAAATAATGTAGTTAATGAATTCTATGATCATCACATTTCCTGGGAAGTAGTCACAGTAATAATTTATATTTTAATAAATAAAGAATTCATGATGTTATCTTCAGGTTAAGACTGTAAGAATAGTAAAAGAGTATGTAATAATCAAATAGAGTGTAGAATGTAGAGCACTTAAAAAATATTTAATTCAGAAAAGCAAGAGAAAATGACATAGAGAAGATCAGGACAAACAGCAAACACATTGTATGTTGATAGATTTGGTTTCAAATCTATCAATCAATAGTGTAAGTGATTTTGACTAAATAATTCAAAAACAAAGATTCTTAGACTTGATTTTTAAAAAAATATGCAAACTATATGCTTTCTCGGTAAGAGATAAAATTCAAATATAAATATATATAAAGGTTCAAAATAAAATGATGGGAAAAATAAGAGGATGAAAACATTTCCAGAAGGAAATTGGGGTAGTGATTTTAGTATCATACAAAGTAGACTTAAAGACAAAAGGAATTGATGGGACGCCTGGGTTGCTCAGTCACTTAGGTGTCTGACCCCTGATTTCGACTCAGGTCATGATCTCAGGGTCTTGACCACTGATCCCTGTGTTGGCTCCATGCTCAGTAGAGTCCACTTGAGATTCTCTCCCTCTCCCTCTGCCCCTCTCCCTACTCTTGCTATCTCTGCCCCTCCCTCAAATAAATAAATAAATAATTTTTTAAAAAAAATACTTGGACAAAATAGATAAAAATCATGCTCAAAAAAAAAAAATTCAGCCTTAAATTCATACATGGAAAAGAAGGGCTTAAAACAATGATGTAGGCATTTTTTCTCAAAATGTTAGAAAAAAGATAATAGCAAAAATGAATGCAACTAAAGACATTGCATTTAAAAATGAAGATTTAAAAATTTTATAAAAATTGTAAAATCAATTTAAACTGAAAAATAATGAAATCAGGAATTCATAATATATCATTATGGGTTATGCAAATATTAAATATAAACTCATATCAAAAATTTGAACATTAAATAAAATTGACATATTCTTATAATTAATTGAATATGAAGAAATAGAATCTGTAATTAAAAATCTTCTCACAAGAAAATCCAGACCCAGATGGCTATCCCAGAGAATATTTGTAGATATTTAAAGAATAATAAAAAAAAATCTCACATAAAGTTTATCAAGGGTAAGAGGAAAAGGTGGCAGGGGAAGAAGGAGGAATTTATACTTTCCAAATGTTTTTATACAAACAGAATAAACTTGTTACCCCAATCTGACAAAGATATTGCAGAAGAAGAATGTTACAGGTCAATCTCTTTCTCAAAAGGCAAAAAAGAATGTTCTAAATACAATATTAGCAAATTAAATATCATTGTATATAAATAGGATACTCTATCAAAACTATTTCTTTCTCAGAATATAAGTTTTGCTTAAATTTTAAAAAGCAAATGAATGTAATTCACTATAGTAATGTAATAAAGAAAAACTGATCTTAATAAATGCAAAAAAAAACCTTGATAAAATTGAATACCTATTACTTACGAAAATAGTTAGCAATCTAATAGAAGAGAACTTCTTCAAATGAAAAACAGGACCTACAAAACGTGTATTTCAAATATGGTAAAATATCGAAGGCTTTTGCTCGAAATTCAGACTGCAACAGGATTGCCTTTACAAGACATCATTAATACTTCTCTTTATCATACTAGAGCTCCTAGATAATACAGTAAGACAGAAAAAGAAAATAAAAGGCATAAGGATTGAAAATAAATAAAATTGACCTTGTTCTCAGATGACATGATCATCTGCTTATAAAAAATATATATACACAAAAATACATATGTTGTATAGCTAGAGATAGATGGATGATAGATATAGATAGATGATAGAGATAATAGATGATAGATATAGATGATGATGATGATGATAGATGATAGAGACGGATAGATAATAGATGATAGATAGATGATATAGATAGATGATGATGATGATGATGATGAAGATAGATAGATGATAGATAGATAGACAGATAGATGATAGATAGATAGATAGATAGATAGATAGATAGATAGATAGATAGATAATAGAGATGGATAGATAATAGATGATAGATGATAGAGGTGGCTAGATAATAGATGATAGATATAGATAGATGATAGGTGATACATGATAGATGATAGATGATAGAGATATATAGGTAGATGATAGATAATAAATGATAGATGATATAGATAGATGATGTGATACATAGATACATAGATACACAGATAATAGATGATAGGTGATAAATTTATATACATACAAAATTTTTTAAAATAGAATTAGCAACCTGATGAGTTCTGGCTTCTGAACACTAAAATTGTGAAGTAAATGAAAATGCATAGCATTTTAAGTAAATGTGAGGGAAAGACATTGATGCAACGTGAGAAAAAAGAATTAATTCAACTTTCAGCTTTTACCTTCAAGTGGCTCAGCAGGCTTATACCTAGACATACAGAGAAGAAAACACGATCCGAGCTGTTGTGTAGCAAACAATATACGTAACTAGTCACAATACCCTGAACTCTGTTTCCTGCTCTTTGGCTTTTAAAATTAAGCTAAAGACAAAGCCTTTAAGACTGATAATAATAACATAGCAGGAGGTAAACTACAGTCAGGAACTGGGCATTGTATTTAAGTGGGATTTCCCTGGAATGAGACCCTGAGGATGAGGGATTTGAGGGTAAGAGAATCCCAGGACACACTGCAGGAGAAGGAGGCCATGCGTCAGGGAGCAGAAGGAAATCAGTGATGGGAACGTGATGGGATGCATTCCTTTCGTGGACACCTGAGCCTCAAGCCCGCTGAACCCACTGCCTCAGTAGAAACCATTCTACTGAGGCACAAGGAACCTGGGCTCCTGAGCCTCCCAATCCTACCTGCTGTGTGCTAGGCCTACTACCTGCGACCGGCCCTATGGAGGCCCAGGAGGAGGCCCACATGCAGGGGCCCCCGGTGTTCCCGGGAGCCAGCCCCGTGGGTGAGGACAGGGTGCTGACTGGCTAGCAGAGGGCAGGCAACAGCTTCTGCTCGCATGGGCACCTCCCAAGGCTCAGAGCTGCCCGCACCCCGTGACAGCATCACTACAGACGTCTCTTCTTCGGGTTCCTGAATGGTCAAGATCTCTTCAGGAAAGAAGACCTACAAGACTTAATGGAACAAACTGCTGTCCTAGGTACTGATCCTTCCCCCCTCCAGCATTCAGTCTAGACCCCCTTCTCTTTGGACATCCTTTGGTTCTCCTATGTGTCAGTGGGTATGGAAACAGGGAGACACACTTTTCTGAAGGCCCTGAGTCCTGAAATCGTGCCTCACAGCTGTGGGCATCATAACAAGATCAGTCAGGCCATGTAGTGACTCCTGTATCTGCCTGCGGGTATGCCCACACGAGGAGCCCCAAACCACAGGGCGGCAGCTTTAGGTTTCAATTTAGTTGAGCATTGACTGCGTCCTGGTGTAGTCCCCACCCCGTTCCCAACCCTATTTAGTCTGTTAGGGGCTAAATTGAGGGACAGAAAGCATGAATCCTCTAAGTGTATAAATACAAGTAATGAGCTGAGGACATTCTGCTTATACCGTTTGTTTGACAGACTCCTATATTTTAGCAATTCACATTGCGGACTCACGGATTTGACGTAGACATTGCCGCAACTTGAGGGGCCACGCTCTGCTACTGTGGGATGTCTTCTCCAAGCTGATGCCTTACTGGCACTTTGGAGAGGCTTTTCCAACACATCAGGTCACCCAACCTGTCGGTTGCACCGTCAAGTGCCCCTTGTCATACTCCCTTAATCCCAGAGTGGGTCCTGAGTCCTAGGTGATGGGAGGTGGGGATCCCTTGACAATAAATCTGACATTCTGTGAGCCCTTGGACAATTCTGGTAATTGAGGCACTACGGACAGGGACACACACCAATCTCAGGAAAGATAAATTACTGCCAATATAACCAACTAGCCACCAAGTGACTGGCTGCTTTCCTACAAAGATGATACTACATTGAGAGTTTAGCGTTAAGTTCTACGGCTGGCTGGTCAGATACTGAGCCGCGGATAACCCTTGTTGGACAAGGATTCACACTACTAGGCCCCGAGATAGCTATGATCGCTGCCACCATAGCGTCTCTGCTCATGAGCCAGTCGTGCAAATACCCGGGTGGAAAAATAGAGGGTTGTGGTCAAGAAACCAGCATGAGGTCTTGACCAGCTAACAAGTCCGTGCAACGTGAATATTCCCTCCGAGCCCAGAGAGATGAGCGCACCGCAGGTCTTGAAAGCGGACATGGACTAGGCCTTCCTTTATAACCTGGCTTCTATATACCCCTCCTAGAAGTGGCCAGTTGATGTCTGGGTCTTCTGGGCTAAGTGTCGGCCCAGCACCTGTCTCTAAGTACTCTGGAAAGATCCGGGTATTTCTCCTCTCCCCCATGTATGCTGTGCTGTTAAAGGGAAGGGGATGAGAGGAAAGCCACAGAATGTGCCTTCTATGTATAGTCCTCCTTCCACCCTTTCCATCAATAACCCAGCGTCTGAAAACTGTCTCAAGTCTGGAAACCAGATTGTGATTTTCCATCACAAAGTCTGGGATCAATCTTCCCGCTTGTTCTTGGCTTTCTTTGATTACATAGGCCATGGTCAGCAAACCCATTCTGTGGAGAGCCACGCAGTAAAATGGCCTGGCAGTGTGCCCACATGGGCCATCAGTCTCCCGCTGCACCTGCTTGACTTTGCCCCCGTCGCACAGAGCAGCCGTAAACAGCAGGTAAGCAAACGGATGCAGCTCAGTTCCACGGGCAGATGATGCCATTAACCCACTGGCTGTCATCCGCCGAACCCAACATGGGGTCATTACTGGCTGACCATCATCTCACCCATGAGAGATCTATGATCCATCAGCTAAGGTGGACCCTCCAAACGAGGCCTCCCTCCCTCGGCCATTCTGACCTTCATGTCCATCATGATAGGTACATATACTCTGTGGTCGCAGGTGAAGCGCAGCTGCCAGCTACCAAATGTGCCGTAATTTTATTATCCATATTGACCCCAGAGAGGTAAGCTCTATACAAGCATTTTTCTATCAGCAGAAACTGACAATCACTGTGACACGTCTCGGGCTGCCCTTTCATAGTGAATTCCTTTCCACTTTAGTAAAAAAAAAAAAAAAAAGTGTCCTCGGAACCCTTCCAGGAAACATAGTCAGGCGGTATTTTTTTCTAGACTTACAAACCGAGTGCGTTTTCGTTCCGACATGCTCGTTCTCTGCATCGTGCGGTATTTTGCTACCATAGGTCTAGCAAGGCTGCTTTGCGGGCCATCATCTCACGCTTTGAAGAGTCAGACCAGGAAAACAATAGGACCAGCTCAGAACCCTATTTCTCTACTGTTAAATCCTGGGTTGGGACAGACGTGTGCACTCCCCAGTCCTAGGTTCCATCCTCCTAAGCCTGTACCCCTAGTGCAGCATTTGGAGACTCACTCTGGGGCATGTTGCCCCCCTTTCTGGTGGGATAATCTACCCCGAGCCCATTGCTCTTCTGGTAAATCATCCCTCTCCTTCCCACCAGTTACAGTACGAACGGTCCCAGACTTACGACGGTTCGACATACGGTATCTTTTCACTCTATAATGGCCCGAAAGCAATACACATTCAGTAGAAACTGTACTTAGACTTTGAATTTTGGTCTTTTCCCAGGTAGGGATACGCCAGGGGATATTATCACAGGATGCAGGGCGGAGGCATGAGCCACAGCTCCCAGTCAACCACGCGCTCACACTGATCACACACCCCAACAACCCTTGTGTACCCACACAATCGCTCTGTTGTTCAGCCCCGTATTCAAGTACATGAGATATTCCACACTCTAGTATAAAACGGGCGTAACATTAAGTCATTTTGCCCAGTGGTGGGCCCACGTGAGTGTTCTGAGCACGCTGAAGGCAGGTCCGGCTCTGCTGGGACACTCGGTTGGTGACGTGTGTTGAATGCATTTCAACTTATGATATTTTCAACCTGTGATGAGTTTATCGGGACACAAACATATCGAGGCCCTTCACTGCCCTTCGCTTCCGGAGCCAAGCTGACGCGATCCCATCTACTGACCTTGAGGCCAAGACGAGAGGCAGAGGAAGATCCCGAGAAAGGCAAGCATGCGAACCGGGAGAGGCGCAGGAGGAGAGATCCTGCAAAGAGGGGGATGTAGAACTACTGCTGACCTAGAACATTTAGGGAAATAGGGGAAACCAAGCTTCCCGAGTCTGTTTACCCAGATATCTCCATCCAGGTCTAAGGGTCCTCCTCCTTCCCTCTCAGGTCTTGACTTTGATGTAAGAAGGCAGGTAATCTAACCTACTACATAACAGCGCCACTCGGAAATTCAGATTTTTCTGCAGCCCTATCCCCTCAGCTGCAAGATTTGAGATTCTCTTTGTTGGCACCATGGAGACCTCCTGGCTTTTGTGCAATCCCTTTGTTATATGGTAGCTGACCCGTGTCCTGCATATTCTCCCTTCAGGACTTCTATGGAGACTAGCAAAAGTAGCAAATCCACTCCAGGCTCCATATAATAACAAGGGCCAGGGCTGTAATGCCAGCCAGTGCACCCCCTGCCACCTGCGCCTCATCACAACTCATCCCACGTAAGAGCTCGCGTCATAGTGATGTCAGGCACAATGCAGGCTTGCAGCCATCAATCACCCAGCTGTGAGGCACTTCCCGGGAGTCTGATTACCCCAGGTCACTCTCCTCCTTCCATGAGGTTCACGACAAGGCATGCTGAATGAGGCTGCGCCCATTAGGAGGATTTTCCCTTGCTGCTGCCTCGCACAGCTGCCTCTCAGTGGTAGTAGCGTAGCAACAGTTCCTTTTCCACTTATGCCAACATACCAAGCAAGCCACCCCTGGCCCAGGCCCCGGTGTTTTCTCCTCCAATAACTAGGCCTAAGGAACAACCCAAGGGCCATCCCTGTGAGCTTACGGAGAGCAGGTGATGGACTTCTGATTACCTTCTGACCGATAAGCTCACACCAAGAGTCAGCTTGTGATGCTAGGTTGAGTTTCTCAACAGTGTACCCTATACACCCTAAGGAAAGGGTCTAAGGACAAGCAGCTTAGTGGAGAGCTGTGCCCAGAAGGTTCTGGCAGGGGAAAGAGGGAAATAAGGAGACAAAGTCAACTAAAGAGTGTGCCATCAGGCTGGTGACTGCTATGGGCAACTAAAACCGACCTCGCTGGAGAGCTCTGGAGACCATGTGAAAATGCCTCAAATTTAGCCTTCCCGGGACACCCGGGTGGCTCAGCGGATGAGCGTCTGCCTTTGGCCCAGGGCATGACCCCGGGTCTGGGGATTGAGTCCCGCGTCTGGCTCCCTGTGTGGAGCCTGCTTCTCCCTCTGCCTGTGTCTCTGCCTCTCTCTCTCTAATTAATAAATAAATAGGTCTTAAAAAAAAAAGCTAGGGTATCACATAGACACTTGCAAAGGCTTAAAAGAGGTCACTTGTTTTCCTCTCTTGTCACCCTCAACGTTCTGGTCAACAAGTGGTCCCTCTCCACGCAGCCATTCAAAAACCAAGGCTGTGACACTTCTGCAACGTTCGATAGGTAGCCTCCAAGGCCACGCTGAAAATCACCCTTTCAGCCAGGAAAAGGGGAGGGAACAGAAGGCAGAGATATTTTTCTTTTTTCTTGCAAGCAGGTGTATTGAAGCTACCAGATATCATTTCTGCTTATCAGCAAAATTTTTGTCACATGGTAACCTAGCACTTAGCAACCAAGCTATCTGGCAATCGTTGTTCATAGCTGGGAAGCCACGTTCCAACAAAACTTTTTTTTTTTCCATGAAAGTAAAGGAGAACAGATTTTAAGGTACGTTTTAGGAGAACTAGGGGGGATTCTGGATACTGACTAAAGTTCATGAGAACAAGAAATAATTATAAATATATTATTCAAAGTTGCAAAATTAATGTAAGTATCAAAAATTAGGGGAAAAGAGGATTATAGGTTCTATTTTTTTATTTTTTTAAGGTTTCATTTATTTATTCATGAGAGACACACAGAGAGAGCCAGAGACACAGACAGAGGGGGAAGCAGGCTCCATGCAGGGAGCCCAACATGGGACTCAATCCCAGGACCCCGAGATCATGCCCTTAGCTGAAGGCAGATGCTCAACCATTGAGCCCCGCAGGCATCCTTATTTTTTATTTTTTGAGGCAACTCCATAATGACTGCCCCAATTTACAGCCCCACCAGCAGTGCATGAAGGTTTCCCTTTCTCCACATCCTTGCCAACACTTGTTTTTTCTTGTCTTTTTGATTTGAGCCATTTTGACATGTCAGGTAATACCTCATATGGTTTTGACTTATATTTCCCTGATGATTAGTAATGTTGAGTATCTTTTCTTGCCCCAGTAGGCCATTTATATGTCCTCTTTGAAAACGTTTATTTTCAGTTCTTTTGCCTATTTTCAAATTATTTTTTGTTATTGAGATATACGAGTTTTAAAGATATATTTTGGATATTAACCACTTCTCGGATACATGATTTGCAAATGTTTTCTCCCATCCATGAGTTTTTGTTGTTGTTGTTGTTGTTGTTTTTCTTTTATTCTTTTTTAAATTAAAAAAAAAATTTACAGTCCCACTTGGGTATATATCCATAGAAAATGAGAAGAGGATATCAAAAATAGGTCTGCACTCCCATGTTCATAAAAGCATTATTCATAATAACCAAGATATGGCAATAATATGTCTGTCAACTGATGAATGGATAAAGGAGATGTGCTGTCTACCTACAGTAGAATATTATTCAACCATGAGAAAGAAGGAAATCTTGCAAACTGAGATGGCAAGGTCGGATCTTGAAGGCATTATGCTAAGTGCAATAACTCAGAAAAAACAAATTCTGTGTGATATCACTTAGACGTGGAATCTACAAACACCAAATCTGTAAAAATAGAGAGCAGAACAGTGAGGTGCTGGGGTGGGGGGTGAGGGGAAAGGTGGAGAAATGGGATGTTGGTCAAAGAATAGAAACTTCCATTTAGAAGAGTAATAGATTCTGGAAATCTAATGTATAACATTGTGATCATGGCTCACAGTACTATATTGTACACGTGAACATCGCCAACTGAGTAGATTTTCAATGTTCTCACCACAAAAAGGAAATGGTGATTATGAGATGTGATGGAAGCATTAGCTAACATTATGGTAATAATCATACTGCTATATATATATATATATATATATATGTATATATACATATATATATCAAATCAACATATTGTACACTTTAGTCTTATATAATGATATATGTCACTTATATCTCCATAGAGTCAAAAAGACATAAGGCACATTTTACCTGTAGACAGTTAAAAAAAAAAAGGAGAAGGAAGTGAATCAATATAAAGAAGCCAAATACTCATGTTTCATCAAAGGCAGTTGATAGCGATTGGCTAAAGGAAATAATCAACATTCATTCATATAATTTAGTGGCTTGAGAGTAGCCACAAAAATAATTCAAAGCAAATAAAACATTTAAAAAAATAGCTGCTTTCAGATATGAGTGTGGAAAGGGGAGAGTAAAATTTAATATTTACCATTTCTTTGAATATAATTAGAATACATTCGGAGGGGCACCTGGGTGGCACAGTGGTTGAGCATCTGCCTTTGGCTCAGGTCATGACCCCGGGGTCCTGAGATCGAGTCTCACATCAGGGTCCCCGCATGGAGCCTGCTTCTCCTTCTGCCTCTGTCTCTCATGAATAAGTAAAATCTTAAATAAATAAATAAATAAATAAATAAATAAATAAATAAATAAAATTAAAAATAAATAAAAATAATAAGTAAATGAATATTTTTAAATGCATTTGGGAAATATAAAAAATAAAGTAGGTCTTGACTGGCCGATATAAAATAATTTCTAAAATATGTTGTTGGGGCACCCAGGTGGCTCAGTTGGTTAAGTGACTGACTCTTGATTTCAGCTCAGTTCATGGTCCCAACATCATGAGATCAAGCTCACTCGGGCTCTGTGCTCAGTCTGCTTGAGGATGCTCTCCCTCTCCCCGGCCCCTCCTCCTACTCACGCACTCTCTCTCTCTCACATAAATAAATAAATAAATAAATAAATAAATACATACATACATACATACATACGTACATACATACATAAATAAATCTTAAAAAATATATTATTAACTGCTAAAAGCAAAGCATATAACAGTACACTTAACACAACCCCCTTAGTGTGAATAAGAAAAGATTTACACACGCACACACACACACACACACACACACTAAACAGAATAAGCTTGTTTATGCTTACAAATATTTTTAGAAAGATACATAACGATTTTCATAGCAGTTACCACGGATGATTGAAATTGCAGATCAGGAGTTTAGATTAGAAAAGAAAATATTTCAACATTCTAGATTGTTTTTTTAATCCACTTCCATTCACTACTTTTGTTCCCATAGATTTCAAAGTTATGCTTACAGGGAAAGTAAACCCGAAAGGCTAAAATGTCCAACACTCTCAACTACATCTTCTGGCCATGCCACTTAAACCACGGACTATTTTATATTCCTCGGTATTCACTGCGGGCGTCTGTCTCCCATCAGTTGGAATCACTGAGTTATAACACTACAGAGTTGCATTAATCCAGGCAAAGAAGAGCACCCTCCTTCCTCACGTTTCCCATCAGTGCTGTCTGAGTGACTTCCATCCATGGAGAACGAGACAGTTCTAAGTTAGCATGCATTCATTCATCCATTTATCAATTCATCCATCTCCTTAAAATTTAAAGTCAGGAGCAGCAACAAAATCATTAGAAGCAGCTGATGAAAACATCATGACGGTGATGGATGGTGGAAAGAGAATTTCTGGAGACAGTGATGTTCCAGCACAGGTATTTGCATTATTCAAAGAAGCTCTGACAGCTTGGGCCGGAGTCGGAAGACAAACTTAGCTTTTGTCCCAAATTTTTTATTCTTTTTTATCACAATATCTTTCTACATGATAGCCCCTGGGGGCAAATATTAAAAGGGGGAGGCTTTATTAATAATAGCTCCTTCTCTAGAGCACTGTAATGAGTGTGATTACTTAAGTATGGTGGTCGTCCTGACACACCTGCTCACCTGTACTCGCTCCATACAGTCAAAGAGAAATGATGACCACTTTCAGGATAATATGCATTCATGAGTTATGTTTCAAACATAAGGTGAAATTTCCATTTCCACATAATGAAACTTTTTACGATGTGATTATTTTTACTCTTCAGCTGGCCTGATGCATTTTCTTTCTTCAAAAGTGAGCACGTTGTGCCATATACTTTATGCATTTAGGTCCCTCTGGCCGTGAAGAACATCACTTGGACATTACCTTTGCCTGATGCTTCTGATCACACGCATGCCTTTCAAGTTGTTCTTTGGGATGTTTATTTCAGTCATTGAAAAGCCTGATGTTGGTTAAATTCCCACCCTTCCCCTGTGATAGGACAGGCGTGCTGCTGAGTGAGATTGTGCGTTCTCTTGGGCCAAGACCGGAGTTGTGAGTTCCACTTTTAGCTCCTAGGGTCGTGGAGGCCAAAGGAGAAAACAGGAAAAACAAAACATGCCAGCAAACATGCCTAACACCGAAATGACAGGCAGTGATTCAGAGGGCCACAAAGTCTGAGGTATCAGAGGCAGACTCCAGACTAGAGACACAGAGAAAGAGAAGCCTAGAGCTAGGAAATGAGTACAAGAAAAAGAAAATTGGACGAGAGGCTGCAAGTGTCCTTAGGCAATCGCCTGAAATAGGGGTCAGTCCAGGATCTGCGACAACATCTTCGCAGGTAGAGTCACTGTGTGCAGTCATCCATCTTGCACAAGGCATAAAAGTAGCAGAGGGTGCAAGTGGGGGTGACCTCTTTGCATCTCATCTGCCCAAAGGCTCCGTATTAGTCCAGTGGGCTGGGCTCAGGTTAAGTGGCCAAGCATTCACTTAGCTGCATTGTGGCTTTTGGACACATCCCCTTCTCCACCCTATCACAGTCCGTCCTCCCCCAGTCAAATAGCAAGCGCATGAAAATACACAACAAAACCAGAGATGGACGACAAAAACAAGAGAAAGGAGGCAGAAGTTAGAGGACAAATGAAAAGATGCTGAACAAAGAGCCTCTTGTTCATACTCAACCAGCTTGATCATGACTTAGGATTGTTGGTAGCTACTTTCCCGCACAATAAAAAAGATATTATCAGGTGCAGACCATTAGAGCAAGACTCAGGCCAATGAAACAATACTGTATTTACTCCTCTATTTTGTTAATGATGGGATTGCATCATTTAAATTCTACAAATAGGTATTGAATTCCTACTGTATATGTCCCAGGAGCATTCCAGAAGATGCTATGGCTTCTGCTGTCACGGAGTTTATAACCCAGTGGGAGGAAAATCAGCAATCCCCCTGAGATGTGCTTTCCAATCAAAAGGAATACAAAGGGTGGAACAATGGAACAGTGGAGTTGGGGGTAAGGGGTGTACTGATGCAGGCTGCCCCACGTCTTTGCAGTAGTAGCTGAGAGTTCATGGACGTGCATACCGGCAGTGCATTCTATATAAGATCAGTGCATGGCTCTTGAGTTATAGACACCTTAATAAAATAATGAATGCCCTGTGGAAATTAGACAAGTGTTCTGATGCTCCAAATTTCAATTGACAGTAAAAAATCTGGTTACAGACACTAGGGAGGGATCACATTCTTATGAAAATGGGAAAATGGTTGCATAGAAGGGCGGGGAAATAGCACATCTGCTGTGAGAGACAGTTCTGCTTCATCCCAACCCTCTAATATTTTCTAACAAAGAAGCCCATCTTCCCACCGTCTCCAGAATCCAGAAGACTTGGATTTGAATCCCATCATCACACTACTGGGTACTGGGCTCTTCAAGTGTCATCATCTATAAAAAATGGTAATAACTAAGACTTGCCAACAATGGAGGGTTAAATGAGAAAATGGGAAAAAAATGTGTAGCTCGAAATGCACTATGTGGTCTTACAAGTAAAATGAATTGTATCGTTGGTGAGGAATATTTATTTTGATATGATTTAGAGGACAAACTGGCCCTGGCCATCGCTGGTGCAGAGAGAGAAGACTTGAGGTTTCCTATCTATTGCCGGAGACCTCCTCGCAGACACAGGACCAGAGTTCCCCATTTCTCACTTGCCCTGGGGGACCAGCAGATATAGAATACTTACATTAATGTATAGCTTAAGTCTGAGCTGTCATTTCGTGAGACAGAAGGAGGAGTAGAAATGTGACTTGTGGGTGAACATTATATTGCTGCCACAACAAGTTACCAAAAATTGAGTTCTTTTCTTTTTTGTAAAGATTTTATTTATTTATTCATGAGAGACACAAAGAGAGGCAGAGAAACAGGCAGGGGGAGAAGCAGCCTCCCTGCAGGGAGCCCGACATGGGACTGGATCCCATGACCCCGGGGTCATGCTCAACTGCTGAGCCCCCCTGAGGGTTTTGTCTATTTAGCAGGGTATTTGCTATTTGTTTTGTTTTTTACTTTAATTTGAATGTCTTCAGGGGCATCATGTATATACTTAGGAGTTCTGTGTTCCCCAGCATTCCTCATGCTCTGACTCTGCCTCATTTACACAATTGTCTTATATCCCTTGCCTCTGAAAGCATCTGGGTTTTCAAAGTCTGCCTGGAGGGGCACCTGAGGGGCTCAACGGTTGAGCATCTGCCTTTGGCCCAGGGTGTGACCCCGGGGTCCTGGGATCGAGTCCCACATCGGGCTCCCCGTGTGAAGCCTGCTTCTCCCTCTGTCTGTGTCTCTGCCTCTCTCTGTGTCTCTCACGAATAAATAAATAAAATCTTTAAAGAGAAAACCAAACATATGTATACAATGGAATATTCCTCAGCCATTAGAAACAACAAATACCCACCATTTGCTTCGACGTGGATGGAACTGGAGGGTATTGTGCTGAGTGAAATAAGTCAATCGGAGAAGGACAAACATTATATGGTCTCATTCATTTGGGGAATATAAAAATTAGTGAAAGGGAATAAAGGGAAAGGAGAGAAAATGAGTGAAAATATCAGTGAGGGTGACAAAACATGAGAGACTCCTAACTCTGGGAAATGAACAAGGGGTAGTGGAAGGGCAGGTGGGCGGGGGGTTGGGGTGACTGGGTGACAGGCACTGAGGGGGCACTTGATGGGATGAGCACTGGGTATTATGCTATATGTTGGCAAATTGAACTCCAATAAAAAATTTTTTAAATAAATAATTATTAATTAATTAATTAATTAATTAAAAAGACAGGAAATATGTGTTGGGATGAATGTGGAAAAAAGGAAGCCCTTGGGCACTGTTGATGGGAATACAAACTGGTGCAGTCACTGTGGAGACAGTATGGAGGTTCCTCAAAAAATTAAAAACCTAAATACCATATGATCAAAAAAAAAAAAAAAAAAAGAAAAGAAAATCAAACAACCAAAGTCTACCTTGAAGTGAGGCCCACAGGAGACAGAGGAAGAGGATGGAAGTGGGCCAGGTGGGAGTCAAGCATGTATTTGGTCAGCGGAAGACAGAATGCCCTCATTCCAGCCTTCCCAGCCCATGAGGATCGGAAGGGTGCTAGTAGGTCATCCTTTGTATTTTCCCTAACAACCAAAAGACGGTTCCTATCTTCAGGGATTCCATCATCAGTTGCCCGGATACTTTTCTGCTCCAGAAGGAATTGGGAGCAAGAAGGCCAGAAAGGGAAACGTCTGCTGAGCTTAGCTGCACTAGTATACAGCAGACGCTCAGGAAATGGTGACCAGTTCCACTCTTTCAGGAAAGAGTCTGTCTCTCTTTTCATAAACCCATTCCTTAACCATTTAGTAAAATGTGGACAAAGGAAGATCTGTGTGCTTGGCATCTATCGCACTGACAAATTCATAACATGAATAATTTCACAAGGAGCAGTAGAGCGACCCGACAGTTAAAAGCACAGGTTCTGGAACCAAGCTCCCAAGACCCAGGCCTCAGCCCTTCCACTTAACAGCTGCTTCCAACTTAGGGAAGTTATTTAACTCCTTTGTGCTTTACTTGTCTCATCTGTTTAAGTATAATGGAACCTGCTGCAAGAGTTTTCATGAGGATCAAATAGGAGATGATCTGTATAGAGCAGCTATTCAATAAATCCGAATATTATTATTATTATTATTATTATTAAAGCATCTTAATTGTTTTTTATATCTGTGATCTTTTCCTTAAAGGCTGGGTAACGTATCTGTGAAACACTAAAGTGTTGTTCTTAAATTTTGTGTTTAAGATTTTTAAAATGTGGGTGTGGGTGGCTCAGTTGATTAAGCACCTGCCTTGGGCTCAGGCCATGATCTCAGGGCCCTGGGATTGAGCCCCACAGTGGGGAGGCTGCTTGTCCCTCTGTCCCTTCCTGGCTCCTGTTCTCTCTGTCTCTCTCTGTCTCCAATAAATAAATAAAATCTTAAAAATAATTTTAAAACAATATTTTTTTTAAAGTTACTAGCTTCTCACCAGTGGCTCAGAATTCGTGGAGGATATCAGAGTAAACTGATCTTTCAGGAAAGAGTCAAAGTGGGGGGGGGGGGTATAGAGCAGGGGTAGGACAATAGATGGGAATGTGTGCAAAGAGGTGGGAGTGTAAGTGACAGAGATAATATGACATTGTGGCATTTATACCTTAACCAGGGGTAGATTTTCCACGAAGGTAATGAAGCCTTGGGAAACCTCACAATATAGTACTCTTCCAAAGCTTGGGAGGAGGCGCAGCAACATGGGGACCTAGCTGTGTGCTGGCACTTGCACGGTCATTTTCTCTCCTTCTTTTTCCTTCTTTCAGCTTTCCTGAGGTACAACTGACAAAACGGTGAAATATGTGATATATTTGATATACACACACATTAGGAAAGGAGTGCCCCCATTGAGTTAACGCATCCATCACATATTTACCATTTGTGCGTGTGGATGAGAGAACATTTATGTTCTACTCGCTCAGTGAAATTCCTGGTGTACAACTCCTTCATAATCATTGCCACATTATCCTCAAGGGCAGGAGCCATTTATTTCCTTTATTGTGACTTCTAAACATACCGCATTTCTAGCGTATTGTATGTTTCAATGAATTTTTACTGTAAGGATGATTAAAGGAATGGAATAAATGAAGAGAGATTTAAAAATTGTTGCATAGACGTTACTTCTTATGAATAAATCTTGCCTTCCCAAGAAATATTTCAATGTGTCATTGACAAGTGTCACGTCTTTTCTCTCTGCATTAGTCTCTTGAGTACTTATCACAGTACAGAGCACATTGTAAATATTTCTTAATTGATTAAATATTGTCAGCAAGGCAATCTAAAACACACTCCATTTAACTTGTGTGATAGAAAAGTTAGAGAGTGCCACAGAGAAGAAAATTGGGACAAATAAAAACCAGCTTCTACCCAGAAGGTGGAAGATTTACCTCCTTCCTTAATATCTTTAAAAAAATACTGATTACCCAGTTTAGGAAAGAATACGTGATAAAAAGCCCACAGCCATTTTCATTTTGTAGCCGAAGCCAGTTGGAGTCATTAGATCCTTTCACAGATTAATCTAATTTAGGATTTTATTTTCCCATGCCTTGGAAATACATATTGTTTGCATTTATATTGATTTCAAAGTATGTAGCTCTGGGTTCTGCACACAGTAAATGTTGGTATAATTTATATGGTCTAATTGCAGAAAAATTCTAAGTAAATCTTAAAGAATAAAACTGTTATCATCCCAATATAAATTTTAAAAAGTAGGAATTGGTGTTCTTTTTGGCTCTTCTAATATACTCATAGAATTTTTTTTTGAAAAAAGCAAAATACTTCCTCTTTTAAAAAATATTTATTTTAGAGAGAGAGGAAGAGAGAGAGAGCAGGAGGAGGGGTGGAGGGAGGGAGAGAAAGACACTCAAGCAGACTCCCCACTGAGCACGGAGCCAGAGGCAGGGATTAATCTGAGGACCCTGAGTCCAGACCTGAACTGAAACCCAGGGTCAGATGCTTACCCGACTGAGCCACCTGGCACAGGAAACACTTTCTCTTAAACATCCCCATATTACCATTGAAAGTGCATGAAAGAAGATCAAGCTGAGAAAAATATGATCAGGGTTTGTAGAGGTACATGCCAAATAGAATCATTAGAAGTATTTAAGTATGTTTCAATGTAAACATTCCCTGAAAGGAATGTATTTTGTTCATTTATTTCTCTAAAATCTGGCACTTAAATGCAATCTAAGATTACAAGCATAAAATTAGCATAGCATTATTGTAAATTAGAATAGCAAGGGTATGGGCAGCAGCACATTATGAGATGCCACTGGAGAAAAATGGGTTTCCACCTCCAGGAAATTGCAGGAATGCTCCCTCTTATATTTAAGTGACAAATAATCATTATCAATATATATATTTGTAGAACCACAAGTATATTATTTGCCAAGCTTCTTTTCCTCCGAATTAAGCCTGGGCAAATGGCTGCACCTGAAATCACCCTGAACTGATGTGACATTACATGCCCTCAGTCCGTGGCGGTAATGACGATCGCAGCTACCATTTATTGACCGTGCATTCTATGCCAATAATTTCATATATGTTATTTTAAAATCCACATTATAAAAAAATAATAAAATAAAATAAAATCCACACTATAACTCTAAGAGCTAAGTGTTATAATCCCCCCCACCCCCATTCTAGAGTTGATTTAACAGAAGCCAAGAAAGTTCACGTTGTCCCAAAGACACAGACTGGCCAGGAAGACACAGAGTGAGGAATCAATCTGAGGTTCCAGCCCAGCTTTCATCCCCTGGGTCGGATTTATTCTGGGGAGAAATCTTGACTCCCCCAGGTTTCTATCAGCCTTGTCATCAGGAAGGTTTCCTTCCTCGTAACTTTCCATTTCCTCTTTAAGTCTATTTCTGCCAACTCTGCCTCCCAAGGAGAACAGCTGGTCAGTGCCCTTCTAATAACATTAACTGATTCACTGAGTAATTGAGTAATTTTTCTTATGAGAGATTTTTAAACCCCTAGAGAACCAAGTATTTACTCACAGGAGGAAAAATACCTACATTAAACTAATCCAAGAAGAATGTTCCCTGAGCATCAAGCTCTCCTTATATTTTCAGTGTGTGAGGGATGGAAAAAGAAAAAAAAAATCAGACAATGTAAGAGAGCCAGAAATAAAGATATTTTCTTCATTTTTTTTTTCCTCTTAACTATGATCTACAACTTGCTGACTACGGACAGAAAAGTTGATGGAAAGTAAAAAAATATTAAGAAAATACCCACGCAAACATTTTTAGTGTTTACATCCCAAACCAAATTGTCAAAAATTGCTTAAACTATTATAAAAAATGTTCACTATGGTAATATCTGGTTTTAGAAAAGGCCCTTCTTCTCAAATTTATCATTCAATAATAACTTTGCAATTATTCTTATTTCATGGATATTTTTGCTGTTTCTTTATGTGAGCTCACTCATCAGACTCATTTAATACCTCACTATGGTTTTACTTATTAATCTCTGCCTCTCCTTTGAAAAATAATCTGTGTTTAATGGCCACCTTATATAATATGCAACAAGGCAGGACTCTCCCATACATTTCAAAAAGGGCAGCACTGAAATGTGTCAACAGACTTACCTTTGCATCAAAATCTCATTCATTCAAAAAAAAATCTCATTCATTCAATTACCAATCTGGGGGATTTTAGAGCCTTATTATAATTTATATATATATTTTTTTCATAGTGACTCCAGGGATTGGAATTTTGAATCATTCTGCTATTTCTCAAGGGATTACTGACATCATGGGAAAGATAAATGCCAATATAAATCAAAATAAAATACAAATTTAAAAATGCATTTAAATCACCAACTACGAAGAGCAAGACAGTTCTTTGCTTCTCTCAGGGTATTAAAACATCACTGCAGCTTCTAACATTTACCAGACTTGATAATGAATTCAAAAGGCAAGCCAATTTTTTTCCCTGAGTATAAGCATACCTCTAAGTCCTCCCTGAACCACCACGGCTGGACTGCATAATTCATAATAAATTATCTCTAAAATAAAGGTGATTGAAAATTAGTATGTTTGTAAGGAGATAAAGAAGAAATTAATGTCTTTGGTGAATGGGTGAACAAATGAATATATGAATGAGTGTTGAAGTAATTGTGCTGCTCAGTTATTATTCCAATTTGTATTTCCCTCCCTCATCCTTACTCTGGAATTTCCAGAATATGGTAAACCCGCAAGTCCACAAGGGAAAGTCCTTGGGAAAGTAATGCCCTTCCCTTACTTCTGGTTTTCAATTCCATGTAGTGCTCTTCTATGTGTCTACCTAACAAATGTGCTGGACGCCCAGCATGTACCAGAGTCTGTGCAAGTTACAAAGAATCAAAGATGAACAAAAACAGTCTTGTCCTCCATGTGTTGACATTCTAGTAGGGGGACGCATGGATACACAGATTATCCCTTGTATAATGACTGAGGTATGAGTCGGTGAAATGAAAGCACAGAAAAAGGCAATGACCCACTTGGCATAGCACCCATCACATCGCATTTGAAGCCTGTACATTCCTGTCACTTGGCATAAATTTCACCCATGCATGCTAAACGTGAACCACAAAATTACCAAATTGCTTCATAAATACTGCCAGCCAGCTGTGAAAAGTGTAATAACGGCTAATTTTTACTGAGTGCTCACTCTATGTCAGACATTGTTGTGGATTTTTAATGTATATCTGCTCAGTTAATCCTCCCAATTCCCTATATTAGTTTCGATTAAGTCATTTCACAGATGAGGACGCTAAGGCAAGAGAGGTCAGGTTACTTTCTCCAGGCAGAGCTAGAAAGTAGATCTAAAATTCAGATTCAGACTATCTGACTCTGGATACCTCATTCTCAAAAACTCTACCGCACTGCTTTCTAACGATAGAAAGCGCAACAACTAGGAAATTTGGGTTCTAAACAATAAATGAAAGGAAATACTCTATTTAGCACCCAGACTTCTCAGAAACATCATTTTTATTCCTATGGTTCACTTCCTAATAGAAAGTTGATGCTGATATCAAGAAAGTCTGAGTTTTAACCTTTCTTTTAATATTTCCTTGAATGCATACAAAACATCTGTTAGTACAATGAGGGTAATAATACCTATTCTTCAGGACTTTTGAGGGGATTAAATGATACAATATTAATATTTGATATTAAAAGCTTGGTACCTAGCGTGGGTTCAATAATGATGAGTCACCCATTACAATTGGCCCTTCTAGGCTAGGTTTCCATCGCAAATTTGCAGTAAAATAACATCCTACATATTTGTCATCATAGTTCAGAAACACGGCTACCAAGTTTTTCTGAGTTCAGGTCTCAAGAGTAACAGGCTGCATTTGTTCTTGAGTCACTTCTATTCTTCTTCATCAAGCCACAGGTGCATCAGCAAATCCTGTGGATTTTATCTTTTTTAAGTAGCCTGGATCCAATGCCCCCTTATTGAGACAGGGATACCAAAGGGACCCCATGAGAAGAAAAAGCTGTTTTTTTTTTCCCTTTGCTTCTTATTTAGCTTCTATTCTTCCTAGGACCTGCACCCCCACCCTGCTCTACACATGCCTCAGAATACAAATAGAGTATGTCCTCCATTAGGGGACAGGAGGTTAATGATTTCTCTAGAATAGATCATATCTCAAAATGACCAGAGGAGGATGACCAGATGAAGCCATCATACACATACCCAGACCATCAGTGGTAGATGTCTTGACCCCAAGACCTATGGCTTCAGGGAAGACTCATGATGGACACCTGGACCTTGTCCTTGTTGGGATCAGTTCCTGGATGCCTGAGACGACTTGTGCCCCAGACCACAATTGCCAGTAAAGGCCCCCAGTCCCCAAACAAAGATGAGATGAGATGCCTTTCTGTCTCCAAAACAGTCCATCTGCATCCGCTCTATTTTCAATAAACTCTCCTCTCACCTCCTCCTGGCTCACATTTGATTTTCATCCTGTGTGAAGCCAAGGACCCTCTTAGCTTGTCTTGCAGAATCCCCTCTGGTCCTCAGATCCTGCCTGCTGGTATCATTATAACCAGCACCAGTACCAACCTGGCCGGCAGCATCATCCCTCCCATGAATTAATTGCCATGACCTCCTTCCTGTACTTGTTCCCTAGGATTTTTGTAAAAACAAAAACAAAAAACAATGCCACAAACTGAGGATTGAAAGCAATAGAAATTTATTCTTCATTTATAGAGGCCTAAACTCTAAAATCAGGGTGTCATCAGGGCCATGGTCCATCTGAAGGTTTTATGAGTGGATTTAGATTCTGGCCTCTTCCTAGCTCCTGGTGGTTGCTGGCATTCCTTGAATCATGCAGCATAACTCCAAGCTCCATCTCTGCCATCGTATAGCCTTCTCCCCACGTATGCCCAACTCTCCTTCTTATAAGGACACCAGGCATTGGATTAGACAACCCTAATCCACTGTAAACTCATGCTAACTTGAGTAAAACTGCAAAGACTCCATTTCCAAATTAGGTCATATTCATAGGTATGGGGGTGGGGGTAAGGATTTCAACATATCTCTTGTGGGAACACAATGTAACCCATAACAATTCCTGTGTTGTCTCCCTGCTTTACCCTTGACACCTTTAAACTATTTACCTCGTCATAGCCAGAATGTTCCCCATGTCAGATAATGCCTCGCCTTTGTCAAACCCTCCAGGAATACTCCATTTCTCTTGCAGGGGAAAAAAAATCAAAGTGCGGAAAAAGGACAAAACAATTTCCTCTTGGTTTCTCCATAATGGCCCACCTACACCCACTCTGGGGCCATTCTTCAGGACTTTTCTCCCAGGGACTCTTTCTATTACAACTCCTGCCTCAGGGCCTTTGCTTATAGTATTCCATATATATCATACAACATGATTCCACATATATCGTGAGGGATGGGAGTTGAAGAGAGAGAGAAGTGCATACATAAAGCCCATAGCCTCATGACACACTTCCTTTCTTCCTTCAGATTTCTGCTGAAATATCACCCCATCAGAGACCTTTCCTGATAATTCCATAGGAATTAGTACTTTCCATTACTTAGCATTATTATCCTCATTTGTATTGCTTCATTGATAGCACATTATATATATGTATATATACATATACATATATATATAGCCATATTATATATTTGTGTATTTAATATCTGATTCCAACCACAGACATACACACGCACTAGAATGTAAGCTCTAAGAAGGCAGGGACTTTGTTTTCTTTATTCCGATATCTCTAGTGCCTAGAACAGCATCCAACAAATTATAGAATGGCCAAAAGTAAAGCAAGGTACTGTCATAGAAATATGAGCTGTTTTCACTGGAAATATGGTTGATTATTGCTGGTGGATATTGATGAGTTTGACGGTTTTTCACTTAAGAAATTCCCGTCAGTCTTCCTGATGGCCTCATGTATGTGTAGTTTCTTGAGTTCCTTTGAACATCTCATAACATCTTTTTTTTTCATCTCATAACATCTTACTAGTTCCCTCATTAATTATCTTTTAACAACATCCACATCGATAGATGTATGTGAACCGGGTTTGAAAGACAGTGCAAAAAAAAAAAAAAAGAAAGAAAGAAAGAAAGAAAGAAAGACAGTGTAGATGTGCATGGAAGAGAAGGGGGCACAAGACATGTAGGGACTTCCAGATGAAGAAAGCAATGAAGATTTACATGTAGTAATCCCTGTTAACTCATAATTTTTTTAAATTTATTCATGAGAGAGAGAGAGAGAGAGGCAGAGACACAGGCAGAGAGAGAGATACAAGCTCCATGCCAGGAGCCAGACTCGGGACTCGATCCCAGGACTCCAGGATTGCCCCCTGGGCCAAAGGCAGGCGCCAAACCGCTAAGCCACCCAGAGATCCCTGAACTCATAATTTTTGAAGAGGTAAAATCATGACTCATAAAAATGTAAAATAAAAAAATGTAAAATGAACAAATCAACTATTTTATTCAGCTCATTAATGAACATGGAGACGAGCAAGATAGAAAAAAACAGACAATAGAGCCTTAATCTTCATAAATCCAACCTCTAAGCTGCTGTGAACAAGGCTTGTTTGCATCGCTAAGGACAGGAAATACATGATGCCTCATCCGTGCATCGCCACCTGCCCTCTACATGTCCATAAAAGTGCAAAATGTGCCAGCTGAAAACAATCCAAGGTACACACCCCACAAAATAAAATAATCCCTGGAGCGTACCCTAGATAATATCCAGCATTCCTTTGCAAGGGCATCTAGTGATGCTTCTCAAAAATCTTTCGGAATTTTTCTAAAACCAGGAAGCCAGTTACATAAGTCACAGAGGCTCACATGCTTCTGAGAGTGATGAAGGTTTGTTTGGTTCGATGAAGAGGTAGTCCGGTTAGTGAAAGATGTTATTGCAAGACAAGCTGGGATTTTATATGACGACTTATGGAAAATTACTCTAAATGTTCAAGCAAAAAAACAAATAAATAAATAAATAAATAAATAAATAAATAAATAAATAATTTAAAAAAAGGTTCAAGCAGAGGAGTGACTGGATGGAAACAGTTTGAGAAGAATCATTTTAGGAGAGGTGTGTAGAATGGAAACTTAGAGTTGGAGGGGAGGCAGGAAGAAGACAAGAAGCAAGGAAGCACACTTAGAAAGAAATGTGCTGTAGGACCTCAGCCCCCGTTCAGGCCTGGGCCGTGCAAATGACCCAGCTTGGGTTGGGTGAAGAACCCTGGGCTTTGGGATGGAGAAAATAACCAATTAAGGTGGAATTCTTCAGAAAATATCTGAATGTGGAAGTCTATATATTTTAAAATGCGCACATGCTAACGTTTGACAGTTTATTTTTCTGCATGTCTGTTACTTTCTGACAGCATACTAAAAGTGACTTTTCTTTTATATTCAAAATACCGCATTCACCTTTTCTTTGAGCCTGAGAATTTTGTAGCTTTCTTGCCTAACATATTTCTCCCTAAAATCTTTTCCTTCCTTATCATTTGAGAAAGGCGTACATCTATAAAATATTCAAGTGTATCTACGCCACCCCTGTAAAAGTAAAAATTTGTGATACCCTTTCCATGATGGATGCAATTTAGATGTCAACTCTAGTGTAATTTATTAATACAATTTCACTAATACTTATTTAATGCCTTATTTAAATGCAGTATTGAATGATAATTACGGCTCCTACAATATTTACAACAGGCTTAGAGAAATCTATCCTGTTTCTGTAAGCTTTATCTCCCGGCTTTACGGAAATATAATTGATATACAACACTGTGTAAGTTTAAGGTGTACAACATGATGATTTGATACATGTGTAGATTGTAAAATAGTTACCACAATAAGGTTATTTATGTGAGTTTTTTTAAAATCAGTACTTCAATTATATTTTGTATGTATGTGTTTTACTAGACTTATCTGGCTTGCAAAAGAGAAGGAAAAGCATCAAGTCCTTCCAATATTAGAAAGCAAAATAAATTAATCAGGTCATTTAAGTCTATAGTAACACACACTTCAGGTGGTTAGGTTATATCCTGATTTGATGAAAACCAGATTCCAGGGAGCTCTCATCATAATTACAGCTGAACAACTGAAGTTCAAGCCCTGCTTCCCATCTTCAACTTGGGGATGCTTTCTTCATCCACTTGGATTTTGTAGAAATTAAGTAGTGGCATTTTAAGAAAATGCCCTTTTTTTTTCTTTTCTTTCCTTCTTTTTTGTTTTTTTTTTTTGTTTTTTTTTTGTAGCTTGGCGCGCATTCTAAACAAACACACACACTCTAAAAATGCACATCCAAAGTTAACCTTTTGAGAATTCAGACTGCGCTGAGGACATCATAAATGATTCACCAGTGACAGACATATAGGTAATTTTTATGACCTGAGCCATGAATCGTTCTTTAGTTCTTGATTCAAGTGACTACTTTCCACTATATTGAGCCACGCATTTCAAAAATAAACCTTCTGCTGATAAGGAGATTTACAGAGAACAAAAAAGCCTGAGTCAACTCTTTATCTGGGACCAAATTCTGTGAACTAAGCTTAGTTCAAGCAAGAGGTTTTCTAAGCAGTTCATTTATTTTAATATGGTACCAGCATTTTGGAGTTCCACTGTAGCTTATGTTCGCAGTATGCCTGACAGAAGAGGAGGGGAAAGGCCTGGAGGTAACATTTCATGCATTCTTAGAGATAAGAATTGAGCACCTGCTTGAAGCAAAGCTCCACGCCAGATGCTCCAGAGATACCCAGGCCTAGTCTGCAGGAAGCTTATCCTTATTACAGAGGGAATAAAACAAGTGCACAGATCATTATGCTATGACAAATTATAATATAAGTCAGAATATTATAAATATTACAGGAAGGATACAAAAGCAACTTTTTTTTTTTTTTTAAGAAATTCCAAAGACAGAGCACATTGGTTTTCTGGGGGAATGGAAAAGACTTCATAGTATTTGAATAGAATGGTGTGTCTCAAACTTCTGCATGCGTGGAAGACGCCTGGGGAGCTTGTTAAAATTGAGAGTTCTGGACCTTTCCTAGCGATTCTGATTTATGCAGCCAGTCTGCATTTCCAGCCTGCACTGCAGGTGACTGTGACAGAAATGGCCCAGGTAGCGTGCTTTAAGAACACACGGTTGGAAACTTAAATGATAAGTAGCATCAAGAAGGGCCGTGATGAAAGGAGAAAAGTATTCAGATTAAAGGAACTATAGAATAAATACAGAGGTGGAAAAGTTTGATGTCCTATCTGATCTCTGTGGGGATTGGGATGCCTTCTCTCACTCCCGATAGCCTATTAAAATAACAATGGTTTCTGATGAGCAGTTCTAGAAAATGGAGAGATTTGGCATTTAGGGGCAGAACAGATTTGATATTACCACTCTAGAAGTATCCCTACAACAAATGTTGGAGAGGATGTGGACAAAGGGGAGCCCTCCTGCACTGTTGGTGGGAATGGGAACTGGTGCAGCCACTCTGGAAAATTGTGTGGAGGTTCCTCAAAGAGTTCAAAATAGACCTGCCCTACAACCCAGCAATTGCACTGCTGGGGATTTACCCCAAAGATACAGATGCAGTGAGACGCCGGGACACCTGCACCCTGATGTTTCTAGCAGCAATGTCCACAATAGCCACACTGTGGAAGGAGCCTCGGTGTCCATCGACAGATGATGGATAAAGAAGCTGTGGTCTATGTGTACAATGGAATATTCCTCAGCCATTAGAAACGACAAATACCCACCATTTGCTTCGATGTGGAGGGACCTGGAGGGTATTAGGCTTAGTGAAATAAGTCAATCGGAGAAGGACAAACATTATATGGTCTCATTCATTTGGGGAATATAAAAAATAGTGAAAGAGAATAAAGGGGAAAGGAGAAAAAATGAGTGGGAAATATCAGAAAGGGAGACAGACCATGAGAGACTCCTAACTCTGGGAAACGAACTAGGGGTGGTGGAAGGGGAGGTGGGCAGGGGGTGGGAGTGACTGGGTGACAGGCACTGAGGGAGGCACTTGACGGGATGAGCACTGGGTGTTATTCTATATGTTGGCAAATTGAACACAAATAAAAAATAAATTTATAAAAAAAAAAAAAGAAATAACATCTGTCATGAGAGACACCTAACTCTGGGAAATGAACAAGGGGTAATGGAAGGGGAGGGGGGATTGAGGTGACCGGGTGATGGGCACTGAGGGGGGCACTTGACGGGATGAGCACTGGGTGTTATTCTATATGTTGCCAAATTGAACACCAATAAAAAATAAATTTATTTAAAAAAATCCCTAAATTGGCAGAACGTTGATGAAGAGTATATAAAGTTCCCAACAAGAGGTCCTCATGTGGTTAGGTGAGCTCAATCACACAGCTACGGAGCTTGTGAAGGAGAGCATCATAGAGACTCACAAGGGAGGTCAGCAAAGTCATGAACTCTTCTTTGGAACGACATGTTGGATACTGGCTTTCTGGGGGTGTGCTCTGAGTAAGTTCCCTATCTGGCTGGGGCAATTACCCCTACAATTGATGGGCAGCCTTCATAAACATGTGCCAGTGGCTGTTATGGCCAGGAGGGGATGGGGAGATCAATGATGCTACTTCCATGGCCTCTTGCGAGTGGCTGGGATGTTCCTATGTCCTGTGTCTTTGGACAGAAGCTCAGATTCCTTTATTCACACTTGACTTTCACTCATGTCCCTACTTTACATATTATCTGCCCTCGCACAACACTCCACTGGGGAAAATGTTGGTTCACAACCTGGGGAGTTCTCCAGGTGAAGTCTGAACCCCGCCACCGTCCCGGCTTCAGAGCACGGAGAGGCTGAGGACGGAGGCAGACCGCTCCAGAATGACCACCCCAGGGAACTTACTTCCGTGGCTAGTCTTGGGCAACTGGAAGACAAGCAGATCTCTGCACAGTCGGCCAGCCAGCCAGCACCTTCAAAGTTTAAAGGGATCTTCACTGGGTTCAGTCTCGTACTCAGTCCAGAGGGTCTCAAAAACACCCTACTCTTTCAAAATTGTATCCTTGGAAGAGTTGCTGGTGTGTGGGAGGGTAGGGAGGACATGCATCCCAAGGGCAGAGGAGGGAGTGAGGAGCCTCTGGCTGCCTGGGTTCAGCATGCAGGTCAACCAGTGGCCACGTCCTCTCCATGCCCTTCCCAAAAGAAGAGCAACCTAGCGTTCCTTACCTGTATTGGCCTATGGCTGAAGCAGTGGAGGTGAAGGCTGGGACTCAAGCACCAACAATCCTACACCATTTCTCCTTAAGTCCTAGCCCCAGCCTCCCCTGGGTTCCTTTTCCCAATGCAATCCTGATCTTGCAAGGAATTCCAGAGTTGTAGACGGCCTCATTTTCTGGGATAGACTAATGTCTTGCGGTAACAGGTAATACTGCGAATGTTTCTTATATGAAGATAAATTTAGAAGGCAGCATGCACACCAGGTCAAGGGTATGTGACGTTGATAGAATATTAAATGGAAAACGTGCTTTGTTATCACAGACTCTTCATTAGCGGTTGGCGGGGTGGGGGGAGGGTGGTGCACAATCTTTACACAGTGTAGACACTTTTAAAAAAATTGTAGTTCTTGGTTAGTTCAGTTCTTCAACTAAAATTTCTCTCTCCCTTGCGCATTTTGCAACCTTTTGGCAGCTTTACTGTTGAAAAGCCAAGGTACATTCATAATTGCACCACAGTAACATGCATTTATCATTGGCAAAGGTTCCGTACTATAAATGAATTACTGTAATAGATGTGTCATGAAATAGCATCTTATTATCCTCCTCTTCTTCTACTTTCTCCACCAAGCAGGTCAAAGTCGATAACAAGTGTTACTCTAAAGTGATATTTTTGAACAAATTAAAGGAATGGAGTGCGCTTTAAAGCTCTAGCTTTACAATATTTTAAAATGATCAACCCTTTTTATTCCAGTTATGCTTCTAAATTCCCCAAAGCATTCTTTGCTCTGTACTGGTTTTGCTCATCCTGGAAAGCCATTGGTTGCTATACTGGCACTCAGGTTGTTCTCAATCAAGGAAATGTGATTGAAGATTTATTATATTTGACGTTGCTAGCAAGAAATGGAAAAAGAGATCACCTCTGCCTTTGAAGAATGCATAATCTAGTTGGGAAAGAAAACGTATTGATATAAACTATCAAAGACGTGTGAAATGGGTGGTAGAGTCAGTGAGGACTATACACACTAACAAGAAAAATCTACTCAGAGGAGAGAGGTTTCAGACTGACCAAAAAAAAAAAAAAATTAACTGCGAATAAATCAATGTCTAATGCAGGTTAGAAGATTTCCAATTGGGTTATTGAGGTGAGCGTGAAGACACTGAGGAAGAAAAAAAAAACCCACCCTACTCCTCTTCAGAAAAATTTAGCAACGAACAAGAGTAAAAATATTTCTTGGCTATGTGGTATGTTGATAGCTGTCATTTCAATGTTTCTGATGTAGGGAAAGTGAGGTTATTAGAAACATCGTGCATGGTTCTGTTAGCATGGTATTTTGTCTCCCTTAATGAACCCCTGAAGGACCCAGCCATAGCGTTGTCTGCAAACAGAGAAGTTCTCCCCAAACAAGTGCTGTAGAAACACAGACTAACCTCTGGATCTCCCCATCTGGTCAAGTGAGAAACTACTGATAAGTATCAGATCTGCTGGGACGATATCTGGGGGGGGGGGGGGTCGTGGAAATTCCATCTCATGACTTAGATGAGGATGAAGACAGTAGGCTACTTAGATGTTACCCATAGTACGGAAAAGGTCAGAATCCCCCAATGCTCGCATGACAAAGTTTAACAAGAACAAAAATATTAATTTCTCGATCTGGGTCCAAAAGACAGCCAGCACTTAAGTGAGAGGTGGTTTGGAAATATTCACACTTTGGACCCCTAATTAGCTAAGAGCTGTTGGAACAAGTTGGCCTTTATAAGGACACTGCAAAGGTAGGCATTCCTGGAAGCACGGCACCTACAGCGCGGCAGGGGAGGTGCTGCTTGATCCTTGCAACTTGGCCAATCTGTACAAGGCCTATTTCACAACATCCAACCTCCTAGGTGATGATAAGGATTAGAGTAAGATGAACATCTGTGGTCAAAAGCAAAGGAGATTCTTACACAAAAAAATGCAGACAGATCATTTGCTGTCACTCGCGTTGTTCAAGTAACAAGAATGACTAGAAACGTTAACACATGGGGGCCCTATTTGTCAAAATGAATTTGTGGTGCAACAGGCAGACACTCATCTGCATCTCTAAGCTTGGAGTCCCCATGTTTTGTTACTAACCAAGAGACGCAACCTGATTTTTTTTTCCAGTTTCCTTTCTCCAAAGTTAGGTGTTGGTAGTTCTTTTTGCACTCAAGGGAGCACCCAGCTTCTATGCATCCAGAATCTTATTTGACAGTTCTAGAAACTCACATCACTTTCTATTGAACCCAAACTAATAATATCACATTTCAGTCTAACTCTCTCCTCTAAGTCACCAGCTTTTTTTTTTTTTCACACGCAACGCGATGAGAATTTTCAAACTAGCAAATTGACTAAATGGAGTCTAAAAGATGGGAAAATGATTTTAATGTGTAATGTGTAATTTCATTTTTTTCCATGTGAAAATATGCCTGGTTTAGGTTCCTTCCTCTGCTCTTAACTCTCTTCCCTCTCCCCCTCCATCCACAACACACACACACACACACACACACACACACACACAACTTAAAACATCTAAATTTGTATTTATTACATGAAACATTCCATTTATCTCAGCCAATTATTTTCACTCAAATGTCCCCGAGAAATGTGGCTGCCATCCAAGCACCAGAACGGCCTCCCTGTATGTCCTGGGGCTGCCTGTGGTCCTCTCGGCATCTTTGCCACATCGTGTGTGCTGGAGCTCACCAGCATCGTACACGTGACAAGCCTACCTCCCATCCCCTTTTCATGCTCAATTGTGGTGGATGTCCACCTAGTAATGTTGGAGTGAAGCCGTTCCTCTCAGGATTTCCAGAGTCATTGAAAAACATATTTTCAGTACTACTTATGAGCCCTGATTGTATATATTTTATAGTCCTGTTGTTACTGAAAAGTGTCCTTGAAGTTCACGGATCCTGACAGTCTGTCCAATGTGGAAAACCATCTGAAATGCATTGCAGGTGGAATCACTTTAGCCAAAGTGCAGATCACTTAATTTATTCTAAAGGCATATAATTGGAAAAAAAGACCAACTTCCTATTTTTTTTTCTTTTTATAATATCACGTAAATACACACTTCTTTATTCTAACTTCGGTGTGTGCACAGTTTTGGAAAAGCCCATGTCAGAAAAGGAAGTGATATTTTTTTCCCTTTTCACGGACCTCTACAGTGTGTATATTCAGGATTTTAAAAATGGGTTCTCAAGTGAAAAATGGGAGAATAAAAAAGCAGAAGGTATTGTTTATCTTGGCCTTATCTGCACATGTCAGAAAATTAAGAGAGTGATGAATTACACATTACCGTACAAAATTTTATTGTCAGAGGAAAAATCCAAATTTGTTCAGCTTAAAATACAGAAGACAAATTTTCTCCTTTAGAAAAATCCATTTTGTTGGTGCTTGATTGTAATGGAATAAAAATTTCATGTTGAATACACAGCGATCCAATTTTTACTGAATAATCTTAAAGGCATACCATAGGAAACATTTAGCTGCTAAACTAGCACAAAGTTATTTATTTGATAAATGCTTTAGTAACTTGTATTTGCTAAAAGAATAGTTACTGTTTTGTTTCTAAATCATAAAATATTAAGAAGAAAAAAAAAAGCGCTTCCATTTGGCATATTTTTAAAGAAGTCTGCCCATTTGGGAAATGGCTTGAGGAACATAAACTCTGTTGCTGAGCTCATTAGAAATAATCCATGTAACTTTTTTTTTTTTTTTTGAAGACTATCTGGTGGATTCAGTGGTGTCCAGAGAGCTACTTTCAAAAGCTCAAGGGCAGACGGTCTCCCAAGTCTTGCTCCAAGGAACTGGCCGGTGCATAAGCTTCAGAGAACTAAGTATTTCATTTTATAGTGTGAATTCGTTTTCAATGACCATCAAGACATTAAAGGACTAAGATATCGGAAAAGCAAAGGGCCAGGATGTTCATACGCGACAACGTGCAGGTGGTGTTGAAAAAGATAAGGTGAGGCCACCACTACACCGTAGCTTAAAAAGGAGAAACAAGACTGGAGGAGACATTCCTCTGAAAAATGTCTCGTACTAGAGAGGTGATGGAAGATAAACCTACCCAAAATAAAACGGAGGGACGTAAGATCTACAGCGGGAGCTCTCACCCAGTAGGTGTAGTTCGTCGTTGTACGACGGTGGGCACAGGATGGTGGCCAAGAGCAAGTGTAGAATGTGCACCCAGAAGGAGTGACAAGGACAGCGACTCAGCGATCCACTTGGAAGGTGAGTGCACCGCACCCCCACGGCAATCTTTACGGTGATCTTTCCTACAACACATCCCACTCTCTCATTTACTTATGTGACATAATAACGACGGTGTGGCCAGAGGTGGGCTGACCCACGCGGAGCTGGGTCAAGGCAGTTGCCTTCAACTGTACCCACTCACAGCCCCCCCGTGGGAAGGGTCATGCCAAGTCTGTTCAGCAGCCGCGGTCCGTCTGTACAGCTCCAAGCAGAGAGAACGAGCTCTCGACTTCATTGCTAAGTAAAGGGCAAGTTCCCGCCAGACTAACAGGTCTCCCCAACATGCAGAACAGAGGTCTGTCCTCTCCTCCTTCGGTCCACCGTGGAGAACTTTGCAACCCCTCTGCGCTCTTCACTTATTTTTCAAGGCTTATTGGCTGGGGAGTGTCTGTTAATCATCTGCTGTAGCTTAAAACCCACTATGCAGCCCAATAATGTAAAGCATTTTGAAGGGAATTCTTGGAGGCCACATGAAGTCACTTTTAAGAAATGAAGATCAAACCAGAATCCAGAATGCACTAATTAACTTTTTTTTTTTCTTTCTCAAAGGAGTCAGTGACAATGAAAAAGTAAGCTCTCAATCCCTCTACAGAGACTGGTCTGTGTGGATCATCATGATGCTTCCCCGCAGATAGGAGGCAGATGAATGACTGATTTGAGCCATTCAAGGCTTGGTTTGCAGGGTTTTGAATCCCAGCTAATACCTATCACCAGCTACGGAAACTGATCCCAACCCTTAATCCCGGTCTCCCCATTGATAAATTGGAACTGATGGCACTTGAGTCATTCAATGAGATGATGTCTATTAAGTACCTGGCATTTCGTAGACACTCACATGTTTTTCCTTCTATACTTGACCGAATTTTATATTAACACGGACACACACAAAAATTAATTCAGATGAAAATGAAGGATTGGTCATTATTTTTCTTTTTTCTTAATGCATTGGTGGACGAACCGGGAATGTACAAAAAGATAGACATCTTTGATGTCCTATCCTTAAAGTACTAAAAATTCAAAATAAAGTCCCTTAATGTGCTGTTTTCAAAATATGAATAAAATCATACCGTCTAATAATATGACTATTTGTGAAAAGCTTATTTTAAAAATACAATGCCTATCATTTTACATATGCAATATACTTAAAATTAGAACATATACTTTTCACCAACTGCCTATTTCTCATATTTAAGACTCTAAACTTAAAACTTTAACTTTTCTAAACTTTGAAATGAGACTTCACAAAATAAAATGGGAAAAAAATAAAAATAAAATGGAAAACAAAAGGTACTAGAGTTCCCTTTTGTTAGAATTTTCCTGAATAGAAACCACACTAAACAAATTATTTTAATAAAAAAGTCCTTATTAATTCAAAGCAATTGAACTCAAGCTTACTCTTCTAGAACCGAAATTTGAAATTTTAGAATATTTTATAAGAACATTTTTGTACACAAAAGTTCACATATACTAATTTGAACAAATACGTTATTGCCTAGAATAAGAATTGTTGAACCTGCTTTAAAGAATAAATGATTAACTTAAAATTAACACATTGTAAATATACAAATAATATGCTAAACCCATTTTAGAAAACTTGAACTACTTTTACATAAGTAGGTTAAACATTCTTCCTGCAACTTACTGATATTTTTAAATTGCTCAAATAGCTTTTCCTAAAGATAAATTCTATCCCAATTTATATTCCAATTATAAAGTTAAACCGTGTGGTTTTATTTTACTTTCTAAATGTTACACATTTCTGTAAAACACAATTAAGTGCTGTGTAACCAAACATTGAGAATTATCCTAAAGGACCATAAGTTTTGAAGACTAGTGTACAAAAATAATTGCATAATCTTATCTATACATAAAAATTTAGTTTCTCTTCTGTCGCATGTAATTATTTTTCATGTCGCCCTCACTCTGATTGGCTCATGATTTGCGTTTGTTTAATGTATTGTAATGTGAATTCCTTCAGGCCTTTTTCTGCTCTTCTTCCCTTTCCCTTCATTTTGTGAAATAAAATGTGCTCAATAAATATTTGCTTAATTAAATTGAATTTTGTCCTATATAATTAGCAGTGTCAAATGATAATAATCCAGCTATGACCTCTGACAAAGGAAGAAAAAAAAGCCAAGTGTAGGAATCTTAATTTCTCATTATACAAACTTTTACTGCTTATTATGTGTATGTGGTTACCTCATGGTCATCCTGAGAATAATTGAGCTATTTTAGGTCTTGAAAATTTCTCAGGAACAAAAGTTCCTTAAAATTGTAATAGCCAGTAGATTGTAATTAAATACATCATTGTAAAGTTCTTCAGGAATTCCTCTTCTGCATCCAATCCAGTCCAGCAGCTGCACGAACATTGCTTTTCACAATTTAGTCTGCATAGATTTATAAACATATCACTGACTATTATTTTCACTGATTTATATGGAAACCATTTTATCTGTGGTCCGACCATCTGTTACTACAGATAGAGCTTACCAGAGAAATGTGTGTAAAAATAAAGCGGATTATCACCATGTTAAAGTTGTGTTTAAACAGTGTGCACCAAAAGATCAAAAAAGGAAACTATCATCAATGAACTGTATATTTTTGTCACAATATTGGGCTGGGCTGCTTATCCTAATGTGACCTGCTGGTGAACATTTCATCCAGTTGTTTGACATCATGCAGATTAGAAACACAGGCTTTGAAAGATAATATAATTGGTGTAGACCTATTTCATCACAAATTTTGGTGCTGCTTCTGGTATTTGGAAAATCTCCAACTTGTGCGATGGGTAGAGGCATGTCCTTCTAGTTTCTTTGTAGGAAGGTTTTATGGAAAGTCTAAGGTTACTATGTCCATTCCCCAAATAACAACTACGTATTTTTAAATGGTTCATGTCGCTACTTGGAGCCTCAGTGTTTTTCACTAGACTATCAGGGCTAATATAATTTATTAGGTTTTTGAAAGGAGCCAATAAAACAGCACGTGGAAAAGCTCTCTGCAAATGAAATGCAATTTATAAGTACGTTATAATCGTAATGACCTTGTAAGATATTATACGGTCACGCTCGTAAAGAGCACTGCCAAACCTCAGTCCTGTGATACACAGGATCCTGGAAGTAATATAAACCCAAACCAGCTTAAGCTCCAAGTAAAATCTGTATTATTGAAATTCAGGAATCAGCGTAGCATTGTAGAAATTAAAACCTCGGAGGTTGTGCTCATCTGTATTTTAAAGACTTAAAGACTCTAAGAAAATTTTAAGGGAAAACGTGTGCAAATGGGGAAAACTTTTTATTCCCAAGTCACCTGGTGATGTTTAATATTCGGTATGGTAAACAGTTCAGTCCTGTCTAATTGAAACTAAGTTTTGCATTTGTACGTATATTGGCACAGTAAAGATTCAAGCCTAGGAACTGAACACTTCCAACACTTTGTTATTTCATGCATCAGTAGGACTTGCAAAACATACAAAGGAGAGAAACAAGATAAAAACTCTATGTAGAAAATAGAATTTTATAACTACAGTTTACAGAATATTCCAAGAGATATCATTGGTCATTTTATTATTTTGAAAATATTACTTATCCAAACAACTAAAAAACGTTAAAGCCTGATATAATCTTCAACATTGGAAAGGATAAATTATTGAAAAATATGTAGAACAGAAATTCCATCTCAATGCCATTGATACTACTATACCGTTGAACAGATATTCTATGAGGTATTGAACATTGCACAGATTTACACATTGAGGATTTGACATTGTTGCTAAACCAGTTGTCCAAGGCCACTAAAACACTGACAGAGGATTAAGATGACTAACAGTGGGGAGGAAAAAGGAACTCGAGAAGTCTTTCTAACTCAAAACTGGAAATGGTGATTTCACTCAAAAGAATGTCACGACTACTAAGAATTTCCAATAATTCAGGACACGAAATAAGACACCCACCTCTCATGTTTTATCTATTTGCCTCTGTTCCATGAGCCCAGGGGGGCCACGGTACTTGCTTTGGACCTGCCCAGTGGTGTGATATGTACCATCGTGATGCATCAGAACTTGTCCTTTATGGATTTTTTTTTTCTGACACGTCCTTGTTAAATTTCATGACTTCTGGTCAGTGGAACGACTTTTAGATTTCATACTAAGTAGCACTATGTCTTAATCGTACCACACGGTGTATTTGGAATTCATGCGCTTTGATTGAATGAAGTGCTGAAAAATTCAGGTGTGAGTGATAGATATTAATCGCTGAAAAAGATAAAATTCCATTTTAGGTGATTCCAGTTCAGTGGATTAGGAAACTGCTCCTTTTTGCTACAAAATCAAAATAAATCTATGGCTCTGGTTTCTAAAACACCTGTATTTCACCCCCCACCCTCATTTTCAGTGACTATGAGAGTTAGAATATATTTCTCTCAATAATTCACAGGAGGATTTGGAGGAGTGGGAAACCCCAGGAGAGTAGAAAGTGGTCCACAAGCTTTTGGCTGGGGTCTAGTAGCTGTGTTGGTATTTTAGAACGGTGAACGGAAAATATGTTCATTTCAGAGCAGCTGAGCAATGTTTGGAGAGCCGGCCTACTGGGCGAGAAAACCACATAAAAGCACTGTGTTACAGGACATGCAGCCACGAAAAGGGTTATTTAAAATTCCTAGGTAGAAAAAAAAAATTCCTAGGTAGAAGAGAGCTGTTAATGCCAAACGAAAAACTTTGCTAAAAAAAAAAAAAAGTAGTTTTCATCCGAATAGACGGCACAAGTCACATCAAAGGTCATTAAATGGTATCAGACCCACTTGAGGTACGGTCACTTAATGGAGGGTTAGATTGGCACAGACGCAAAGACCAACACACACAGAGAGTTTCTGACCCTCCGGGCCACCCAACCTGAGATGGAAAAACAAACAAGATGGGAAAGAAGTGCCTTCTCAGCACTGATAATAATTATTAAATGTGCACAATTGTTTTACACAATAGGAAGACTGAATGAATATCTATAATATAGAATCTATATATTTAGGATCCGAGGCTGCCACCTTGGAGAATTAGAAGAGCGTTGACACATAAATTCTGTCTGAATTCATTTTCATGTAGTAAAATAGGCCATTGGTTCAGGAAATAGATGAAAAAAAGAAATCTCTAATGGTTGAGAAATTTAGTCAGGGAATTGTCAGGAAGGATAGGGTTGAGATGAATTCTTTTAGGCCTTTTCAAAGTTTGCATATGTTTATAAAAAGAGATAAAGTCTCTTTGATCTGCAGAGATTCTTTGCCCAAGTGCAGTGCACGACACTATATACAGGGCTTCCCTACGTACAGGTACATGTGCACACACCACCCGTGAGGCTCGTTGAGCATACACACGGCTTTAACTCCAAGAAAATGAGTCAGCAACACAGTCATCACTGCAAGACAATCCAAGTGCTGAAATAGGTGATAATAATGATCCCTCCAAGGGCGGTTTTTACCTCTCACGTTGCCCAGGACTAAGAACATGATTTCGTCGTCGTTTTTCTCTCATTGCAACACTGATTGTCATAGATAATCTTTGTGCTTTTGTATAATGCCCATCCTGAATGTAACATATATTCACATACGACATTGGACATTTTAAATAAGCATGCTGAACACAGGCAGGACCATACAACCATGCACAAAATATTCGGAATTATGTTTTTTTTTTCCAAATTGACTGCAACATCGACATGCATCACTATCGTATTTGGTCCCGTCACAGCGGGGGAAATGTACAGCTGAAGCAATCATGGCTAGTGTCACTTGCGAGAGTTTCTTTAGAGAAGAACACCCAGTAGAGAAACAAAACAGAATGAAGGAAACAAACCAAAAAAGAAAAAAAAAAATCCCCCAAAACCAAAACAAATCTAAAATACAAAAAAAAATAAAAATTTCCTCCCACACGTTAACACTGAAAATCTGGCCATTTTCCACATGGCGCATCTTCCTCAGTCCGTGCAAGGCAGGTCTCCTCCCAGCATCCTGGGTTGGGTAAGAGCCATCTCAGTGTCTCAGAGCTTTTCCTAACCACTGGAAGAGCTCATCCTGATACAGCGCTTTCCAGCGCACGTTGGCCTCCACCGTTTCCACAGCTCTCAAGAAAGAGGCAGCAGCCACTCCATCATAGGTCTTCATGAAGTTCTTCAACTGGGAAGAAAGATCGTAGACGGGTGAACACGGGGCGGAGGGGGGGGCTCCAACAAACTCCCGGCTAAACACACACAAGCGAGGGCGTACGGGCCGCAAGGCACCAGTCGCTACAGGATGCCTATGTGGGCCGCGAAGCAAGTGAACTGCCCAACACGGTAGGGCCAGCTGTGCCCAGGAGGGGCAACGTGCTTCCTTTTGGAAGAAAGAGTGGACATTACGCTTTAAAGAGCTCCAAATGCAGCTGCTTGTTTCATAAGCAAATAGGAACAGGGACTTCTTGGTCTCTTCCTAATAGGTTGGCGGGACGGTGGCCAAGGCTAGCGCTAGTTAGGCAGCACAGCCAATGCACCAACAGCCTTGAAGACTGAAGGCCAGGACCAAACTTCTCTCTCTTGGTTGGTAAATACAAGGCCCCTCTTCATCGCCTCCAAATAAGTAGCATGAGAGCATGACCTCGTGTTTGGCAGCAAGGGGTTACCAGTTATGGGATGGTGGGAAGAAGGCAATGGCGCTATGAGAACTGGGCGATTAATGGCATTTCCATCGCCCGAGTGACTCAGGCGAGAATGGAGGGAAGCTAAAGGCGGACTCGTGCAGCCACATACTTGGAGCCCTCGATTCAAACACGTTATGATTTTTAAATGCTGTGCTATTATTTTTCTGGATATACGATTTTTCTCTAGAGAGTTCTCATACTCTGGGGTTTTTGTTTCGCGATTAAATACCCGCAGCTTCTCTCTTTCCCCGTAAGATGTGTCTTAAGAAACTGGCACCCAACCAACGACCGCAATGCCAACGGGCAAAATGTGACAAATCAGCTTGCAGAACAGAAACATTAGTGGTGTAATTAGTGTGCGGTGCGATTCATCACCTGGGGTGGGGGTGGGGGGTCACAGGGAGGAGGTGGCAGGAGGGAAATGCAGTCCCTCAAGAGGGACGCGGGGACGGGGAGAAATGGGAGGTGGTCCAGCACTTCAAATGGACTTCCTGATGCCCCGATGAGTTTAATCTAGAAACTGGTTCATCGGTAGCTTGGCTGGTTTATGACGCTCTTCCTCGGACTACACAACACCCGTGGGTTTTGCCAAAGCGTGTTTTCTCCTGTCCTCCCAAGCCCCGTGCCCCTGCAGCGTGAGCCACGGCTACCTCCTTTGGGAGGCTTCAAAGGCACTAGGCTTTTATTGCAAACATGTAAAACAGCCAACAGGTAGCAAAGACTTAACTGATGCGACCCCCAAAATTGATCTGACATTTGTACCAAATTCACACACACCAAGAGGAAGAGGGGAAGACACTGGAGTTACCCAGCAGGTGTCTTCCAATATTCCGGGCGCTGCGCCGCACACTTGTGCTCGTGGCACGTGCATGTGGGTGAAAGGGAAGCATCGAATCGTAATTTTAGACTTTTTTTTAAAGATTTTATTTTTACTTATTCATGATAGACACACAGAGAGAGAGAGAGAGGCAGAGACACAGGCAGAGGGAGAAGCAGGCTCTCTGTGGGGACCCGACACGGGATTTGATCCCGGGACTCCAGGATCAGGCCCTGGGCCAAAGGCAGGTGCTAAACTGCTGGGCCACCCAGGGATCCCCGTATTTTTAGACTTTAACTGATGAATCCAATAATTCGTTCGGGTTTGTAGGTTTGGACTCATCCAGTCTATGTTCCTAAAGCAACAAATACTACACGAGGGCCTAGGTATTGTTTTATTACAAAGCTGTGTAAACCACAGCACATGGGCACCCGTGACAGGGATGTTCACGTGATTGACGCCAATCGGGAGAAAGTCCTGTTCACTCCTCTTACCATAATCTGCATCATCGCCTCCTTCCCCGGCAGGACCGTGCAAACGGCCCTCTCCGCAACTTGGACCGTGTGCCACGCGCTCCTGGCCCCTCAATGACAGAGATAGCAAGGCAGCCGGAGCGCACAGGGCAGCTCCTAGGTCCTCCTCAGAGGCCAACGAGGGCCTGAGTGTGGACATGTCACCGACACAGGGCTGTAGGTCAAATCACCCCTTAGGAGAATGACCAGTAAGAGGTGTAGGTAGTGGGGGCACCTGGGGGCTCAGTGGTTGAGCATCTGCCTTCAGCCCAGGGCATGACCCCGGGGTCCTGGGATCGCGTCCTGCATGGGGTCCCCGCAGGGAGCCTGCTTCTCCCCCTGCCTGTGTCTCTGCCTCTCTCTCTCTCTCTGTGTCTCATGAATAAATAAATAAAATCTTTAAAAATATAAAATGTAAGTGGTGAGCCTGCAGGGATCCATTCCTTCCCTCAGGGTCGAAGTAACTACAGAGTCCCCGCGAGCCCAGAGAGCCAAGGGTCGGGGATGGGTCAGCAGAACACGTCCGGCCCACGTGCACAGCCGGCACAAACCAGTTTCAAGCCCACAGTGCCTGCAGCTCCTCTGGCGAGCACGTGCCCCGAGCACCCACCTGGCTGGCCCTGGGGTGCAGCCCCGGGACCCTCGGGCCCCTGCCCGGCTCTACAGGCGCAGGGGACACGGAGGCGCTTGCCAACCCACTTTGCTCGTCTCGTCTGCTCTTTGGTCGCTTCCTGCTGTGATTAGCTTTTATTATTGTGTTCCCTAAATATTTATGCCATCCTAGGCTTTTATTTGAAAATGTTGCCAGTGTAGACGTTTTTATAAAATAGCATTTAGTGGGATGTCAGAGTTGTTTGTGCTTCCTGTTCTTAGCATAAAATTTCTAGACACGTTTGTTCATTTTTCGGTTAGAAAATATTTTCATGTTTTTTTTAAAAAAAGTAAACCCAACCAGCCTCTTATTTTAGAGAACCCTAGACCCCAAGCATCACAAAATCAATGAGCAGTAAGCTGCAGAACATCACGCACTCCCCATAACTACGTGGGTGACCTGACTTAGCCGTCCCCTGCCATGAGGTCTAGTTTCAGACATTAGCCCGTGGACCAGGCACCTGGGAGACACGGGGGTCAGGGAAGGTCATGCCTGGCTGGAGAATAAGGCCAGGCTGTGCAGGACGCTCCCACCCCCCACCCCAGACCTGTCACCTGCGAGTCTCAGGGGTCAGGGACGGTCACACCTGTAGAATAAGGCCGGGCCCTACAGGGCGCCCCTGGGTGGGCCTGGCACCTTCGAGTCTCAAGGGTCAGGGAAGGTGATGCCTGGAGAATAAGGCCGGACCCTGCAGGGCGCCCCCCCACCGCCCACCCCAGGCCTGGCACCTGCAAGTCTCAGGGGTCAGGGAAGGTCACGCCTGGCGGTCCCTCACCCTCTTCATCTTATGGGCCGGGGCTTGTTAGCACTACAAGGCCTTACAGCAGTGGCCCCTGCCCTAAGGACGATGAGGGGTCACGGAAGTGTGGAGAAGCTTCGGACAGGGGTTGTCAGCTGGAGGGTCAGCACGGGCAGCTGCATGAGGGACACCCCTCCCACCCCGAGACACAGTCCCCTGAGTCAGCTGCTTGGCAGGCAATGGGGTAGAAGCCACAGTTTCATGTCAGCTTTGAAACTGCACCTTCCTTATAAGGATGTTCCAAATGGCCATTGACTCAAGTGGAAACATATCAAAAAAATACGTGTGAAATATGTGAAACAAAGTGGTCGGTCGGCACACGATGGCCACCAAGTATGTATCCACTTCCAGGATGTTTCCCCAAGGCCTGAGTTTTACAAGGAGAGGAAAGGATGAAGGACAGACAGGAGTTGGGGGAAGAAGGACGGGAGCCAAAGGCGGAGGGGCAGCTGGCGAGGGTCCAAGGCAGAGAAGACGGGGTACGGGGTACGGAGGAGGAAGGGGTTAAAGGAGGGCAAGGGGGGGCCTGTCACTCCTGTGCTCCACTCACTTCAGCGGCTTCGCACGTTGTGACTAAATGAGTCTTTCACTCACTGATTACTGAATGTAAAATCAAGAAATTAAAAGTACTTCATTTAAATACAGAAAAAAATTGGAAGCAATCGTTTATTTAATTGTTCTTTCATTCTGTTTCATACAGACACGAAAGAAGCCCTTCTCGTTGAGGTTCCTTTAAAAAAAAAAAAAACAGCAAAACGTGGGCTGGGGCTTGCAGAACTAAATCCTTTGGGTTGGGAACACTTGGCTGGGACAAAAATTGAATTGCACATCATAACAATCGGAGACTTGGCTCAGCTTAGCTCCGAGCGTACAAGAATCCAAGCTGATGTTTGAGGGATCGCCTCGGACATTGGGCAATATTAGGAGATGTGAAGGGTGGATGCTTCTGGGGGAGTGCGGCTCCCCGTGCGGGGCTCTGGGCCACAGCCTCAGGCATTCTTTCCCAGGAAGCCCAGGCAGCCGGGACTCTCAGGGCCAGACCTCGCCTACCTTCTACGACCCAGGCGGGCGGCAGATGAAAAAGTGATAGATGGTGGAAGCTCCTCTAAATCCTTCCAAAGTATCTGTATTTCTTTCCTCCCTCCTACACACTTACCGCTCCCCATTTCACACCCTTCTCTTTTACAAATGTGATTTAATGGTCAAAAATAAATAAATGAATGAATAAATAAACAAACAAACAAATAAATAAAGCTGGTTTAAATTTCCAGAGAAATAAACCAGAGAAAACAAAGGAAACGTTAGATGCACTCCAAACTGGACGCTAGTCCTTAAATAATTATTTTCATTAATGAAAGCTATTTAGGATTATATCTTTTTTTTTAAGATTTTTTTTATTTATTCATGAGCAACAGAGACAGAGAGTGAGAGAGAGAGAGAGGCAGAGACACAGGCAGAGAGAGAAGCAGGCTCCTTGCAAAGGAGCCCGACGTGGGAATCGATCCCGGGTCTCCAGGATCACGCCCTGGGCTGAAGGCTGTGCTAAACCACTGAGCCACCCGGGCTGCCCTATTTGGGATTATATCAAGCAGAATTTTCAACAGACTATTATAATCATACGTATGATTTCATTTCATTGAACGACTCGATGGCACGAGGCAATATTGACACACCCAGTGACCCGCTCCCTCTCTCGGCCTGACCACAAAGCAGGGAGACTCAAGGTCTACACCTTAACACCAGCCTGGGTCGTACCCAAATACTGAATCACTGGGAAGGCCAGTTCTATTATTTCTAGGATCCTACACTGGGTTCGTATAATCAGCAGAGGCACGGCTGATTAGATGAAAGGTATCTGCAGCGGATTTGGAGTCCCCGGTGTGAGATTTACTACATTCAAGCATCTCTCGAAGGCATTCGATGTTTGTTTTTTGCTTAGAGTTTATGGATTTACTTGAGAGAGTGAGCACACGTGTGCGGGGAGCCGGGGGATGGGACAGAGGGGGAGGGAGAGAGACAAGTTACTGCACTGAGCATGCAGGGCCCTCAAAAGGGAGTCTCAACACTCTGAGATCATGACCTTGCCCAAGCCAAGAGTCAGGTGCTCAACTGACTGAGACACCCAGGCGCCCTGATGACATTTAATGTTTAATGTAATAGAAAGACCTTTGCAAATAATGAATCAAGTGAAGTCTTTAGCATAAATGTGTGTGTTTTAAAGAAATGGATATGAATCTGTTGGGAAAAAATGGTTAAAGTAAATGTATGATTTCATATATTTATAAGAGAAAAGCATTAGAACTCATATTAAAATATTTACCTCTTTGAGTTCACCTTCGGTATTAAGAAACTCTGTGACTCCACTAATGAGTTTGGAATTCATAAATAATGCCTCTCCGTACCTGGAAAGATTTAAAAAAAAAAGTCTTGATGTGAATATAGGCAGTAATTTAAGAAATAGTACTCTACATATTTTTTTAGGATCTTTTTCAAGGGCTCCGTTTGGCCAAAGCTATCTTGTTGCCATTAAGATATCTGAACATTTCAAGGTCATTTCTCCAGGGAGCCAGGGAGGTGCAAAGAGCTGGGACTGCAGGATGCCATCACATGCCATGTGACTGGGCTCAAAAATGTTTCAGAGAGGTCTAAATTGTGGTAAATTAAAAAAAAAAAAAAAGGAACCTTCTAAAATTAGATTTAGGAATTACTATTACATTTCCAGCCCAAGGGCTGAGGAAGAAATATTTTAAAACTTGAAAGCAACCTAATTCATATAGGAAAAAAAAAGAAGAAAAGAAAATCCCAACAAAGGAATTAGGACCCTAAGACAAACTTGGGCATTATCAGTACGTCACACAGGTCCAGTCATGACTGACATTGGCATTCTCCATTTTCATGCCTAGAAACTGAGCCAAATTTCTTTGCAATGTTCCCAAATTATTAGTATTTTTTTTCACGTAGGCAGTTCATTAAAATATTGAGTTGTTCACTTGGATTGCATAATCCTTGTACCACAGACATAAATTCTTGACTCGTGACCCACAGTCAGGAATAACTTGTATCGGTGAGATGGAACGGTCTCTTGCTTTACGGATTTATCTCTGCAGTGCTAAGAACACCTACCACGGGTTGCCATACTCTTAGAATTAAGACAAGTACACTAAAAAAGATTCTGAGGTCTTGGAAGAAAAGGTTCAGCCCCGATGATAAGAGGTTTTCTAATGCTGCCCTTACAGCCTTGTGGGGCCTTTCTTTTAGGGCTTATTAAACTGACGCTATCTCAAGCCTAATTGTTGTATATGTATGGCACGGGGGTAGATGTATTTCCGAGTATCTGGCGTGAGCAATGGGTGGATGGCCACATTACCTGCTGAAGAAAGAAAGACAAGAGGATAATGATGGGTTTAGCTGTGCAGGTGCACCCCATGCAATTGTCCAGCACCGGGTGAAGCCCAGACAAAATGCTCCGAGCAAGAGATGTAGATTTGGGAGCGACTGAAACCACTGGAATAGATGGCAACTAAAAGCGGGGAGAGTGTGTGGGGTGGGAAATAAGGAGGAACTTGGAGAGTATCTCCATGAACTCCAGGGCTCGAGGACTGACAGAGGAACAGGAGCAGATGAAGAAGACAGTCTTACTTGTCAAGATGAACACTTCTGGTCGGTAGATCTACTGCAACCTCAACCTTTCTACCTCTCAGCTAGAGGTCACGGCCTCTCGGTGAGGCAAACTGAGCACAGCAGGAACCAAGCATGTTTGGGAGGCACTAAACTATACATACGTGCCCTATGCTGAACTCTGGGAGGCAAAACCACTCGCTAAGGAGACTGTATTGGCAGCTATTGGACACTGCCTAAAGTGAAATGCTTGCATATGTTAATTCACCTTATATCTGACTATTCACTCGATTACGGTGCACGACTGCAAAGCAAGTTCTAATCTTCCAATCATTCCAATTTCTGAGCTGCAAATGCAAAAAGGCCAATGTGTCTTCTAGGAATATCAGTGCTTTCTGACAATGAAATATCTGTGGCGAGAATTGTGTTTTAATAGGACACGTCCATTCAAACTGAATCCTGTATACAAGGGCAACTGATAACAGTGTCCCTTAAAAACATAAAGTTTGCCTGTCAGTTTTTAAGAGACAGAACAAGAGGTCTGGTTCACTATTTGGGGACATTTAAGTTTGAGAACATGCAAGCATCTGCATGCTCTGTAATAAATTTAATTTTAAAATGCCATAGAGATTATCAGAGTAATAAATCAACATTTATTATAATATATTTAAATGCATAATGAAATATTTACTTAAATTGAGGCTGAAGAATTCTCACCATGAAAGAAGATGTCTTAGGAATGAATTCTATTGCAATGAGGATTACACAATGACTCAAACACCCCTTCTCTATATCTTGGTTTTATTTCAGGTGTTTTATGATATTTATATTTAAAGGAGATTTAAAACAAATTCTGCAGAGGCAAAATTAAAATTTTCTTGTTATATAATATAATAATTATATCCGATTTATAAATCATTTTTCCTACAACACATTTAGAATATAGCTTTATATTTCTTCAACCTTAGAGAGTTTAATATATTTTCCATAGAAGTTGTACTATTAAACCTTTTTACTCCCACATTTCCACCTATAATCACAGTTTTTAATCTTTACTACATGAATAATGTCATAGAACCATTAAAATACTTCTGAGTTCCACAGGAGTGGCAACACCCATCTTGGTTGACTATTTTAAAAACTAATTCTATTATCTGGACCTTGGTTTTTAAAAACACAAGAAGTTGGGCCTTTACCTCTCCTATGTCACCTTTAATTTACTCACTCAAGTATGAATGAATGAACTCATTTCTACCTGGTATTTAATATCTTCCATTTATCTCTGAAAAACTTCCAGGCAAGGTCTCGGCCGTGTGGATTTCGAGCGACATGGATTATCACATCAATTGCATCTTGATCTAACACCACCTCGGAATTCAGTGAGAGATTCAAAAGCCTTTAAAGATAAAATCGTAGAAAAAAAAATTTAGCTCCATAGCTTAAACATTTTCATGAAATTATAAAACCTACATGCACTAATTGGTTATATTCTTCAAAAGAACAGTCCTGTGTAAACACTCCCAATACAACATATCAACAGAACAATTCTCTGTCTATAAAAGGCGGGGAGAGTAAACTCATAGCATTTTAATTAGCTCATTAATTAAATTTTGAAAAAAACTTGCAGATGGAGAAATCACATTTTTGTGTGTTCTGGTGATATCAACCCACTTTAGGAAAAATCTTTATAGTAAACACTTAATTCCTTTTACAATGACATACTGTCTATTTAGTGAGAAACAAAGGTATCTCTTTCAATTCAATTAGCTTTCGTCATGTCAACATGGCAGTTCTCCTTAGCTGTGGGAGATTTTTTTAGAGTAAACTAGTATATATTCAAGGAAATAAGATCAAGTTCAGTGTAGTTTAACAGAGAGTATTCTCATTACACAAATAAATTTAGGGAACTAATTGACCCACCTATTTAATAGGTTCCTGTCATCGCTGCAAGTTAAGGCTTCCAATAGTATTTTCTTCTCAGAAACTGCCGTAGTGGAGTGGAATTTCATCCATATGAATTCCCAGACATCCTCATCTAGTAGCGAAACTCCCGTACAGTAGACAATGTCTCTAACATTGAGCGGTATTCTGAAGAAGCAACCCATGGTGGTTTTCTGTTAATTAATAACCTCATAGCATTGAAACTAAAGACAGATGCTCCTCTACTACAGTCAGTTTTTTTTTTAATAGTTATGTTAATTAGGTTTTACCTAAAAGAGAGTTAATACTGTATAGTAACAATATTAAAAAAAAAATACTGGCCATATTTTGGTTGCAAATTTTGTTTCTACTCTTGAAATTATATTCAAACAAAAATCAGAACACAAAGACTTAAAAAAAATGCAAACAGGATGCTTTATATTTCCACCAACCTTAACGTATTTATCAACCAAAGATCTCCTAATAGGTAGACCCAAGAATGACAAGAAAGCTGAGGTTGAAAAAACTGACTAATTTGAATAAGACAAACAATTTCTCCTAAAATCGAAGACACATCTCTCCAAATTATTCTTCTCAAATAGGTCTTCAAATATTGGAACGCAGAAGATTACTGATAGACATAGTAAACAGATAAAACATTTTGGGAAAGAGGAAATTTCTTTTCCCTACATTGATAAAAGTGACCATAAAAATAGACTAAATTTTGACTTTGACTCCAAAATAAATATTACGGTGGGAAACCATGAGTAGATTTAATTACTCTTGACTATTTATAAGTTGTAAATACTGATGTTTATTTTACCATAGCAATTTTTTTTTTTGCTAAATATTGTTCTCTCAAGTCTCAGTCTATGCCCCATGTTTTAAAAACTGAATTTCCGGGGATCCTTGGGTGGCTCAGCGGTTTAGCGCCTGCCTTTGGCCCAGGGCGTGACCCTGGAATCCCAGGATCAAGTCCCACATCAGGCTCCCGACATGGAGCCTGCTTCTCCCTCCTCCTGTGTCTCTGCCTATCTCTCTCTCTCTCTATGTCTATCATAAATAAATAAATAAATAAATAAATAAATAAATAAACAAATAAATCTTTAAAAAAATAAAAAAATAAAAATAAAAAACTGAATTCCCTAAAAGAACACTAGACTACTTACAGCAAGTCGAAAATGCATCTCTGCTGTGTGTCACATTTGGTGATATACTATTCAAATTTCTCACTTATGATTTGAATGTGACTGATAGGAGGTGTTTTCTTTGGAAAGCAAGATAAACCAATCTCTTCTAAAGATGTAGGACCCTGATGGTAGAAACACTGCTATGGTTGAAGGAGTATTTAGGAAATGGGAAGAAGTGCCTGAATGATTTACCAGTAACATAGGCTTCATCATATTCCGTTAAGCGGCTAAGTAGGGCAAAGGCTCCAAATACTGAGGGCAGTCTATCGGGAGACCCGATGCTTAGATTTGCTAGAAGTATCATACAACATTAATTGTTCCCAGAAATGCCTAAAACTGTATCATTCTGTCTTCCTAGGAGTAGGCTGGAGTGTTGAAAAGTTGCTTTAACCTTGCTGACTGAAGCCCTTTTGTGGTGCAGAAAACAAGCATTCTGTTTGTTTTGTTTTTAAAGAAACAAAAGGAACACAGACAGACATCAGAAGAAACCAGCAAAGAGCTTCAGAAAACATTGCCACCACATTTATCGTGGTCAATACCCCGATACCCTATGTGACGACAACTATGCCTCCCTGTTTTCCTAATTCTAATGAGAAAGTCAAAAACCTAGTCTTTATCAACAGCTAGAAAAGAGGATGAGTTTTTTTCTCCCAAATATTACAGGCTACAGAGCAAAATACTGTATTATTATTATTATGAGTTTGGCCAAGAGATCAATATAAAAATTAGCAAGAAAAAAAAAAAAAACAATAAAATGTTTACTGAAATCGTCAGTTCATCAGTTAATTTTCTTTTTTTTCTCAATGTATATTTTCTTAATGTTAACTTAATAGGGAGTTGTTAACCTATTAATATACTAAAGAGAGTCCATTGAATTAGGTTTGTTACTGCCTATGAAACTAATCTCCGATAGCAATGGTTTCAAGTAGAAAAAGCATACAGAAATATAGAAAATGCAAAAAAAGGAACACCCACAAGATATTAAACTATATTCCTTAGAAATAACTCGACTGTCATATACCATAGTTGCTAGCAATAACCAATACTTTGTTATTCAGTAGATGCTGTTGCAGATGCGGAACTGCGCAAGATGCGTGTATCAATGAACAAATGGATTGGCCCGTCCAACGCCCTGGACACAGGCTGCAGGAGCATGAGGTAGAAAACAACACTTCTGTGCAATACTATGTTCCAGGTTATACGTTTTATTTAGTCCATATGACAATATCACGATGTCCACGTTATAAACATTTTTGCAAGAGAGGGAACTCTGCTCGGAGGGAGGATATTTTGCACCATCCCCACTATATAGTAAACTGAGATCCATGGTGACCTGCGCAGGAAAGTCATTCCCATTTTTATCAGCTTAGAGATGGCTAATGACAACCAAAGTACAATACATTGATTTCTATTAGTCCTACTCATCAAATAATTGCCACTGAATTCTGATTTTCTGTTGTTCCATAAAACACCATCTGATAGAGAGTAAAAACAACAAAAAATTTTTAAAAAATCCCTTAGGAGGGTACTATCACCTGGGCCTACTCCATGGGCTACAGAATAATAGTGACGCATCCAATCTGTCCTTCTCTCAGTGTTGAACTGGCCACAGTGTCACCTCTAATCTTTTTTTTTGTTTGTTTTACTTAATTTTCTGACATGCAGCTTAATCAGTCATCTTCGAGAAATAGTCGATGTTGGCAAGACTGGATTTCCAGCCTTGGAGTATCCACGGCGCTCACCAGCACTGAAGTGACTCTCGTTAAAATGCAGCCTCTGGGTGAGCACAAGGACGGAGGCTCATGGTGTACGTGAGAGCCACTCTGTGCCACTCCAGTCGCACGCAGAGCAAGGAGAAGCAACTCCTACAAGGCCACTCAGCAATAAAGTGCTGGATAAGATGACAGACAGGCTGCCCGGGATGGGGCCCGATTCTGGATCTGAAGCTGCAGCCCCAAACCATGAGGAGGACCCCATAATCTGGGTACAGGCCAACCTCCAGCTTGTCAGCAGCTATCCCTCTGTGCATAGCAGATGCACCAAAACTGAGGACTACGAAAATGAGACACACATATGCTTCCATGTATGATCTCCAGCCTGAGGCAGGTCCAGGTGAAGGAGCCCCAGGTCTCGCAGCAGGTCCCGCAGACCCACAGTCTCGGCTCTGGGCAGATGCCACAGGGGCGCGCTGGCTCAGGGTGACGGGTGTCCCTCGGGGGGCAAGAGCAGAGCTGATCAGCCAGAGAATACCGCTGCGACTCCTTCTAGCACCCTTCCCACGGCATCAACTTATCCTCTGACCCACCCCCAGACGAAGGGTCAGGGCGTGGGTCACAAGATCCCTGTACCCATCGCCGAAAATAAAGCAGGACTGGCAAGTGCTGGGGTCGCTAAGGGCCTCGGTCCCCGATGATTTCCATCTTTAACGAAGCCCCTTTTGTGGCTAAATTTGCAAAGATGTTCTAATAACATGTTAGCAAAATGATTGCTCTGGGGACACTTTAAGATCTCTTTATGTAAACCAAAGTCATTAGGAACAAATGAAAAAGCTCATTTGTTTGGAAAGCATGGGCTGCAAACTCGCAGAAGCCACCATTCCGAGCGGCATAAATGAGTTTTGCGGGATGCTTGACCCCAGGATTACAGGGAGATAGGGTCCCTTCTCATGAACATGGAAATGTTTCTAAGAATGTGACCATCCACGGTCATTTCTTTTCAGCTGCAGCCTCAGAAATAAATCTTTTGATGGAATTTTATTATCTGAGAAGGAAATCTGTGCTTACTTTTTCCTCTAAGGGTCGTTTGCATATACAGGAGCAGGGAGCTAGTCTCTCCTCGCAGCCTGCCTGGGAGACAAACAGAGTAAGGCTTAGCCAGAAGGAAGCGTCTTTATCTTTCCGAGGGTCTAACATTGCAAAAAATTATTACCTAATTTGTGTGACTTGTACTAGAGTTTTTATTCTATTTTCATTTAAATTGGATCATGACCAAGTTCATTTGTACTGTGAAAGTGTTGAAAGCAAAAAAGTTTAAAGCCTGATGGTTATCTTGAAATAATCTTTTTTTTTTTTTTTTTTGCAAAATGTTGGATCTTTTTTTATGTTGACATAAGCAAGTGCATAAAAATGAAATACTGTGGGGTAGATGTTAAAAAAATTAAGAAGGTGGAAAAATAGGGGGATTTTAAAGATTTAGAAAGATTTAGAATTTCTTTTTTAACTGAGTTAAAGATGATGGAATGGGCCTAGTATTTTCAGTCTTAGTAAATTGGTATTTTAGTTACAAACGGAAATTTGTGAAGTAGGTTGATAAATTAAGATAAATAATTAGACAAATTTCCAAAGATTCTGCTATAAAAGTTTTTTTCTTTGCTACAGGGGTTTTTAAGGTAAAAATTAAAAAAAAAATCTAAAAAATAACAATAAGTGACTGGTTTAAGTTAAGCTATAAATAGCAACTGAGAATGATATATCATAGATTATTATTTAATGATATGATAAAATGCATTATTTAATATGATGAAATATATTATTAAGGATAAATACATACAAATACCTCTATATGCAGTTTAAAAAAACATAATGTGTATATTAGAAAGACTAAAGGAGAAAACAGGAGAATAGTAACATTTTCCTCTGGGTTGGCGGATTATAGTTAACTAGTCTTTCTTTTTTTAATTCATATATTTCAAATTCAATCATTTAATAAGTTTGACAATTACTTTGGAAATAAGTAAATGTATAATTACATTTATAAAGGTAAAATTGTGTTACTATTAAAGTAAAAGATATTCCAATATAGAAAAATGCTGTTGAATAATATGTAGAAACAATTCTGATGATACAGTTAAAATATCTCCCAGAGGAAATTATACAGGCCAAAGGGGAAAAAAAATTCATACTATTTTAAAATATAAATTTCGATGCTTAATCTCGATAGGGGTCTATTTTTAAGCAGGTTCTCTGTAGACCTAATTTGGCCAATAACTGCCTCTAAGACGGGGCAAGTCAAGGTCATTGCTTTGGGCTTCATTTTTCATCCTAATTGGACAGGGCTCCAGTAGAGGAGTTCTGAAAGTCCCTTCCTGCTCTGTTAGTACAGGATCCTTTTCATTAGCGATTATATTAACACTGAAATGCGGATTTAATTATTTTCAAAGACAATGAAAAAAATTTCTCAAATCACTAGCCTCTCTAAGAGCACCTGAATCTTTTAGCGGCACTACCCATTAATCTAGCGTGTGGCCCACCATTTAATTAATTTCAATTAATTTGCACTTAAATTCATTCGAAAGATCATTTGCCTAATCTAAAAGGTAAAAGACTGTTGGTTGAGGCTTCCTCACCAACACTCTAAGTCTTGTTTGACCTTATAAGTACCAGAACTCTTACTTCTTCCAGGGCAATCGTTGACTTTAAAATATCACCCTGAAAACATAACCTGCATTTTCAAAGACTGACCTAGTTAAGATGATATCAGGTATATATATATATTTCTCATTCTGCCTCCATTCCTTTGTCCCTTGGCTGCTCCCAAGAAAGAAAGTCATCTTGAGTAAAACTCAAAGCTGTTTAGAAAGAACAGGTGACTTTTTTGGCACCTACGCATCACTTTCATCATCCAGAAAATGGGGACGATCACTCCTTAGAAGGTCGTTACAATGATTAAATAAGATAATGCTTACCCAGGGCTTAGCACAAGTTCCCAGTACCTGCGTGGGGCTCCATATGGGCATTATCTAAATGCCACACACAGCCCAGTAAGTGCAGGGTATGTGGACAATTGCTTCAGTTTGTGGTAATGGCATTCCTCATGATTTTTATTACTATTATTAGTAGTATGAAGTGGCAACAGATATGTGCCTCTTTCCCAAAAGAGGAGAGGACAAAAAAAGAGATAAGAAATAAAGGTTTTGGACAACCTCACTACAAGTGAGTGAGTAATTTTTTAAAATCATGGCTGACAATACATTAAGCATTACAATAAAACACACGTTTATAACCCCACCTAACTACACCATTATATATGTCAATCAAACATGCCACCCAGTCCACCTAAAAACCCTGGCACCCATAAGTATCCTAGTGTTTCCTAGTATCTCTGCAAGGCCCCAGCGAAGAATCCCAGGTGAAGTGTGTGTCAGTGACCGGTGGGAGGAACACTCCATACAGCACCTGCTCATTTCCATTGAAATTTAAGCATTAAAAAAAAAAAAAGGAATGCTAAAGCCTTGGCACAAAGGAAAAGACTGTTCAAAACCAGTCTTCATGGCCCTCAAATGACCTCAAAAAATAGAGGTGGAAAAACCTGGTGGATTGCAGACCAACTATATTTAGAATTGCGTGTTCTGAAATGTTCGATACCTCTTTATGGCTTCATTTTGCATATCTGCAAAGAGGCATGTGCTGCTTTTTATTTTTTTTTATTCTTTTTTTTGTGCTGCTTTTTCCAATTGAAAGGAAAAAGACTGCTGAAGGGGGGCTCATTTTAACCGCTAATAGCCAGAGTTTATCAAAAGATTATATTTTAAGATGACAGCACTCCTTACAAGTGGCATTTATAATTAAAATAAATGTACTTTAAAAGAGACATTCGTTTTACTTAAACTGAAATAATATATATGACATAACATCTTAAACTTTTGAGTCCCATGTATAAAGTAGCTATTATTTCTGCTGCATAGGAAAGAAGAGGGATGATGGGGGTAAATATTTAGGCCATAAGAGCATTTTATCAAATATAGTTGCTAAAGCACAAAAACCTAAGAAAACAGGTGGCCTAGGCAACATTGCCAAGAAGAGAACAAAAAGGAGACATCAAAGAAAAGGTAGAAAGAGCACAAGTGAGAAATGTACAGAGAGGCCAAAACATTCAGCGTGATGATGACAAAGTGGGCAGTGACAAAGACCTACCAAAAGGCGAAAGAAAAAAAAAAAAAGCAAATAATTAGAGAATTTGTGACTTGACTGGTTTAAACTGGTTCTTTGTCCTGGATTTTAAACACTCCACTGAAAAGCCTAGAACGTTGCTATTTAACATTTCACAACTCAGACCCCTTAGGACATCCAGAATCAATTATACACATGAGAGCTCAAAAAAAATCAAGCTGATTTATAACAAAAGTAGAAAAATTAAGATATCTCTGATGACTCACTCTGAAACAGTGAGCAGCAGGCTGCTAGTATAAATAGTCCTTAAAGCACGGCATCATTTAAAACTTAAGAGGTATACAGTTGTAGTAGAAATTGTGAAATGGCTGAGAAATTGCCCTATTTGTAGATGCCTGTGTTAAAGATGAGATTAATTGTTTCCTGATTACTGGGTGTCCATTATCCCTGGCTTCTCAACGAATCTTTTTTTTTTTTTAAGATTTTATTTATTTATTCATGAGACAGAGAGAGAGAGAGAGAGAGAGAGGCAGAGACACAGGCAGAGGGAGAAGCAGGCTCCATGCAGGGAGCCCGACAAGAGACTTGATCCCGGGACCCTGGGGTCAGCCCCTGGGCCCAAGGGAGACACTCAACAGCTGAGCCACCTGGGCGCCCCATCAATGAATCTGTCTTGATCTGTGATATTTAAGTTTCTTTCATTCGGCTCTGGTCCTAGTACTGTGAACCTACATCCCTACTGGGACAGGAAGTCTAAATTTACATATAAGGTGGCGTCTGAATCACAACCATCAGGAATCAGTACACTAACTATGAAGACACAGGATAATGACGGGAATGACACATTAGTAACATCAGCAACTCATAAGCTCTGTTCTCATTCAAATCATGACCCAGGCCTGAGTGTTTATAAAACCCCCCCTGGATGACATTGGGCTCCACCTTGACAAATAACTCCTATTGCCCAGAAATAATTTATAGCAACATTCATTGTCTTTTGTATTCTTCATGAAAGGTTGAAAATTATACAGATTTATTGTATCCATCAAAATACTCCATCTAGAAATGTGAGGGCCTGTGCAAATGTGGCTTACTTTCATTTCTAATGCACTGTCAAGGTCACTGAGGTTAACAATGCTGTTTCTCCAGCCTGGGAGGAATCAACTATGGCAATTTAGTTAATTTTTTAGGCATAACCACTAAGCTGTCATGGGTAGGCAATAAGGAATGTATTTTTCCTTACTAGGAAGGTCTCTAACTAAAAATAGATTTTATTTCACTTTGGGTGTGCATGTGTGTGCGTGTGTGTATACATACTAACCAACAGGTAATTCTGCAGGTTTTCAGAAATTTAATTGGTAGATTCACTATACAAAAAATGCTGTACTTTTTAAAAAAATAGAGAAGGATTCCTATGCAAATCAAATCCTAGAGGTTCTATGATTTTACTTTGACCGTCCTGTGAAAAAGCAGTGAAATCCGTGGTAAATTTCATGTATGTGTGTGTGCGTGTGTGTGTGTGTGCATGTTTTCAGTAATAAGGATGGATTTAATTAGATAATTGAAAGGGGAATGGCAAGGGTGGATGACAAAGTCACAAAATAAGGCAAGAGGCATATTTTGCATTGGCAGATGAAAAATCTAAGAAAAACACCTATCTTTAAAAAGTCGGCGCCAATTTTATGATTTTCTGAAATAACTGAAATGTATATATTCACGTGGACAAGTGATTGGCAGGTTCCGGCTGTAGCACAGATGTGCATGAAGAAAACAAGCAGCAGCCTATACGTTGGACGCCTGAACTCCCTACAGCAGAACAAAATAAGCAACGTTTATGTCTCTATGAAAATAAAATAGAAGTCACATGAATTTTTTTCTATTTGATTTTTTAATGATTAAACTAATCTCAAGTCATGAAAAAAAAAAAAAGGAAGGATTCTTTCAAAAATATTTAGAAGGGATCCCGAAACATGAGGATGGGTTCTCTCTGCTGTGAATTTTAGAGGTATCTCTACGTAATTCTTCAGTTTTCCTACCACTGACCACTTTTTTTCTTCACACATTTACAGAAATGAAGATTTTATGAAGACTGATGACAGTGGTTTCGTCAGAATTTCGTGAGGAATGAGATCAGCCTTCTTAGTATCTCATTCTTGCTGAACATCCCTAAGGGCAGGAAGAGGCTCTTGAAGGTTCAGTTTAACTTGCTCCCTGTAGCATTCCTTGATGTTCCATCAAAGAAGGGAAAACAGGGCAAAATATTGATCATAAACCAAGTTTTGAATACGAGGCACCCATGCATCCAGCCATCCTTGGCGTTCCTCGGCTTGCCAACCCATTACTTCCATTTCTTTTTAAAAATATTTATTTATTTATTTTTATTTTATCTATTTTTAATTTTTTTTAAATTTTCATTTCTACCTCTATCTTCACGTGAGTTTCCCTGTGTGTCTCTCTGTGCCTTCTTTTCTATCTTTTATGAGTACAATCATCATTGGATTAAGGGCTTACCCTAAATCCATGGGGTCTCATAGGTGTCACAGGTCTCAATAAAATCCTTCATTTAATGACATCTGCAAGAGGCCACTATTCAGCCCCTGACAGTGTCTGCATGTGCTTTTATCTTTCCAGTTATTGCCAAGAAATTACAAGTCATCAAAGCTCTTCCTCACTTTCAGATGTTTTAAGATATAAACATATATATATATATCACAAAACAATATTTGATGCTTACAGAGAGCGTTTTCCATCAACACTATCACAGTATTAAACAAACATTACCACACTACCATTAGAAAGACTAACGTGAACTATTGTCATTTTCGTTTTGAGATAGAATGAATGATACGTATAGACTCAGTCCTAACTCTTAATCACAAGGAGGGAAAAAGTAAACCAGAAGGAAGTGTTGTTAATGTGGCTAAAGGAATCATCTCAGTGTTTATATTATTTTTGGAAAATGCGGAGCAAATTTTGTCTTTATAGTGGTTGGTAGCAGTTGTAATAAACCTGAATCTGAATCCATCAGTATAATCTACTCTCTGAGAATAAGTAAAAATGTTTTGGAAGCAAATATTTTTGTTGATGCTCCAGCTCTGGCTTAGTAAATAATAGTGATCACTACTGAGACTTAATCAACACTACTCCCGGAGTTAGCTGCCCATGGAAATCCATATTCACTTAGCACTTGTACTGTGACAAACAGTCAGGAGGTTAAAATAGAGCTATTCTATAACTAATCAATAAGCATATCTTCTGATAGATGCCACAAAAGTTCAATAGTGTTATACCTGAAGTTGGTATAATGTCAGGCAAACTATACTAGCATGATAAGAAAATTACTATTGGGAGAAATGGGGGGAAAACCAATTATACTGAAAAGTAAAACAGTTAAATTAAGTCACCTGCAAAATGTTTCTGTAAAAATTAAAATACCTTTAAAAAATACTATTGACTATTTACCTCTGTGCATGACTGTAATATAATTAAAAAAAAAAAAAAACCTAAAATGCCAGGAAAAAAGCCAAAAGTGTAGGAAAAAAGAAAACAAGTGCAGGATTATTTCGGTGTTTTAAATTAGAATACAAAATCATTAGTGTATTTAGATTAGAAACCAAATATGACTACATGGAAATATATAGAAATCTGCACTTACTGATGTTACATTAGCTCTTGAGGCAATGAAAGTCCCTGCTACACCACGAAGTAAATTAAAAAAAAAAAAAAATACATCCAGATGAGTTAGTCCCTCAAGTAGGTCATTTAGTCAAATATTTATCCCATGATGGACTGAACTAAGCTAGCATGTTTTGAATTCTCCAAATGGCAAGGGAAAGGGGCATCTCAGTGGGATTCCAGAGAAGGTTAGGAAAGAGGGACGATGAAGCCCTATCTTGTACATAGGTGTAGCCACTCCTGGAGTAACCTCACTAGATGGCCTCTGCGACCCAAATGGTAAATCACAGAGGGTCACTGGTTATGGTGGCGAATTCTAGTTTGACAAAGGAATTCACAATTGGGTTGATTCAGACAGCGAGCACGCCTACGACATCTCACAGATCACTTTGCTTCTACGTAGCTTTTGCAAAACACTTTCGTTTGGTGACTATACTCTGATTTTAGAAGATAGGTTCCCTAAAGATTTGATGAAGGCACATAATCAATTAACTGGGATTTTTGCTCTTCTCAGCAAATAAAAACAGAACAAACATGATTAACTGAAAAAAAAAAAAATCGCAAGGCTTCCAGAGGATGTCCTTGGGTCAGTACAGAATCTGCACCAATAGTTACGCTCCTGGGAAGTACCAAGACTTTCATCCTGAGAAATGGCCTTGCGGAAGAAGGCCATTCTTTACACGGTTCTTTTGGGCAACATCTCCTTTCTCCCTGTGCCTGACGGATGTGTATTTTTCCTGTAGGCCTCAGGTTGGCTGTCACTCTGCAGGAATGTCAATCTCACTGACTGGACAATTTGTCCTTTTCTTAAAAATCTCCCTGTTGGCTTCTCAGTACCATCACCATCTAAAGTGTCTGTATGACACCCGATTGGTCTCAGTCTACCCCAGCAGACCGTAAGCTCCAGGAGGGCAGAAACTGTGTCCTTGGATCCCGGGTGTCTCTTACTACAATGCCCGAGGAGCAGCAGAGGCTCAAGATTTATGTGGTGCGTGAATCAAGTACGGTAAGAATCTGAGTTAATATTGATTAGATTAAGTCAATATATTACCATGGAAGAAACAGGCAATACTACTATATTGTAGAAATAAAGCTGAAAGCTAAGAACCAAGTCGACTGTTGACTATTAACCAGATATCCCATTATCCAAAGGTGGACTGCTGAACGTCACCCCGTAACCCCGCATCTGTCACAACGAGGGAAGGACACAGCATAATAAATGTGTTTTAGCTTTGAAGACCCACAAGGGATACGTCGATAAGATGTTAATGAGGAGATGGTTTTGATGGTAATTGTCAATGATTCCAGAGGTTCCCATGCCACATGTTCTGCTGTAAGTAGTTCCGCGAGCAACCCCCAGGTCTCGGTGCTACGTTTACACAGGTAACAATGCAGAACTGTAACTACTGAGAAACACAATTGCTTGGGCTGAAAGATGATGGAAGGCAAGGGACGACTACCCCTTAAGGTTTATTTTCCATGTTTATGCCAAAGGTGAGATATTTGTGTGCTCACACTTTGCACTGGGAGAGACCAGCTGAAAGGAACTTCTTTAAAAATCAGCATTACAAACACCCAAGTAGATAACTCACTCTCTTTCCCCCCCTCACCTCAGTGGGTCTACTGTGAAGAATGTTCAGGGTAGAATTTGGGTGACGTTCTCCACCAACAGGGCCCCAAGTATGGACAGTGGAAAACAAGGCAAACAAATGACAGTCCATGATGCTACATTACCTCATATAGAAGCAAAAATGTGAACGACTAGAAGTACAGGCCAATCAGCTTTAAGCTATTTAACAAAGTCTACTGAAAACATAACTATGAAACATAAGGATGTTTTACAGCATCCTTCCTAAGCTCTTAAAAATTAAAAACGAAATGATTTCTGCTATTCTGATTAAGGAAAAAAAAAAAGAACAGTGTCTATGCCAGGTGTCAGTAGGAATTAAAGAGACACGTAACTTGACTCGTAAGAGCAGGTTTGGTTAATGTAGAAAAATAACGCTCTGAGTTAAATTCATAAATAAAAACCATTTTGCAACTAAGATATAGACTGTCTATCCCATAAGGCAACACAGATTGCAAAGAGTGGGATTTTTTAAGGAGAAAAAAGGTTACAGTAAAATGAAGAATTGTGCAGATTCATAGGAATATATTTATAAGAATAAATTCCAGACATATTTTAGACTATTCACTATGTTTACCTATTTATATCTATCTATTTATATATTTATATCTATAGGTATATATAGATATAAATATATATATATGTATATCCTCTATTTTCAAGGAGATAAAATTATTTTGTGTTTATAGGGAAAAGGATTAATCATAAATTTAAAACTATGAAAATTGGCAGAAAGTAAAACAATTTTCAGAATTCACTGTAAATGCTTCAGGGACCACACCCGTGTCTGGATTGTATGCAGCTATTCGATATCGGGATTTCTCAACTCTTCACCTTGAACCCTCTCCGTAGGTTGTATTCTCTCCCTAGACAATCTACTCTCTCTCTCATTCTGTCCATTTCTACCCACATCCTAGCATCACGGCCTTCCTTACCCCCAGACATGGGTGTTCCTATGGGGTATGGTGGTAAGGAGAGACCTCCTGGACGATACCTAAGGATATGGGTAGTTTCACAGCAATCAAGGTCCACATTCTAGACTTTCATATGGATACTTCCTTCTCACAAAAACCCTTCTCCCACTTTCCCTCACTTTCCTGGAGGAAGGTACATTTCTCATTCATTCGTCTCCCATCTTCTGAGCGCACACAGTACTGCAATATCAAATAAAAACTCTTAATATCGGTGTGGATATCTAGAAAATGAGTTTTCAATTCTTTAAAAAAAAATTCTTTGCTTCCATCAAAATTGAAGAGGGGCCTAATCAAGTTGTCAGGTGATAATTTAAAAATTTTGGTGATAGATTACTGTTATTTTTGGCATGACACTTAGAAAGACAAAGCCCTGTGTTACACTGTTATAACAAAACACCTTCCATTCCTATCTATTTATTTCTATGGATAAAGTTTCTCAGGACTTTAAGATCAGAATCAAATAAAACTGATGGTGAAATATTTCTCATTCTAGTAGTGAGCAATATTCGTCTATGCAGACAGGAATTGATTGAAAAAAAAAAAGCCAATCTCAATTTTAACGTTTATATATAATAATTTTTATGTTTGGAAATCACTTATCAGATTTGGCCATGTATTTATGTTGATCAATGACATACAAGTAACCATCGCAATGAAAACTCAATTTTGAAAAAAAAAATTAACAACGGATTTTATGACATGAAAAAACGATGTGTGTATGTGTCTGTAGGTGTTATGTGTCCATATTTCCTACTGCAGAAGAGTATGATGGGCGATCCGAAAAGGATTCCCTAGCAAGATATATCATATTAGAATATAATTTGAGGGAGAAGAAAAGAATAATATAAAATGTGTGACTATGAAGAACATAAATCATATTTTTAAATGGCAAATGGTGGGAATAGAGTTGACAGGGTGTTTCACTTCCATTGGTTACATTTAGGGGTTTGAGAGAATTGTTAGAAAGAATGTCCATACATGGTACACCGCAAGGTGAACCCTTGTGATTATTTACATGCACGATGGGGAGTTGGGAGGGAGACTTAAACATGTTGTCATTGGCAGGTCTTACATATGGATGTCCGAGCTCCATTGGATCGTTGTAGGGAATCGCCACTGAGCCCTCCCTTCTGGCCCTTTCCATCTCAGCGACCACGAAGTGCCCCACTGCCCCTTGTCCAGAGAGCAATGCCCTCCACACCTGCAGCGCTCCTCTGGGTGCTGGGGGCCCCAGCCTCTGACCCCGTCGGATCCCCAGGCCGCCAGGCCACCAGGGCCTCCCTGCATTTCATGTCCAGGCGTGTGTTTCTTTGAAGCTGGCCCTTCCCTCCTCCACCCTCTCTCTGCCTCGGCCACAGGCCTTGGGGTGCGTCGGGCTCGAGCCACCTCTTCTCAACGTGCTCAGTAATGGGATGAGCTTCGTGGGCGAAGGGCCTTCACCCTGAGCTGGGCAGCCCTGCACCGGCTGCTGCACACAGACTCACAGAGACGTGACTGAGTGAAACAGCCTTTAAATTGTGATCCAATAACCCATCTGGAAATGGTCACAACCCAAAGTGGACAAATCATGAGCAGATCGTATGATTCGTGTTCATGGACAGGGAGTATGAGATTTGGGACTGGGACACCTAATGCAAGCACTGGAGATTTGGGGGGCAAAGCCCTTGTTTTAGGAACAGGGTCTATCTGGGGTGCCCGGGGGGCTCAGTGGTTGGGCATCTGCCTTCGGCCCAGGGCGTGACCCCAGGGTCCCAGGATCGAGTCCCGCATCAGGCTCTCTGCATGGAGCCTGCTTCTCCCTCTGCCTGGGTCTCTGCCTCTCTCTCTCTCTCTCTCTCTCTCTGTCTCTCTCTCTCTCTGTGTGTCTCTCATGAATAAATAAATCTTAAAAAAATAAAATAAAAAAAGAAAGAAACAGGGTTGAGCCTTGGAGTGAACACTGAGTGGTCTAAAGCCACAGCTGTCTACCGACAAACTAGGAGCGAACCTAATTCCTCACCTGAGCCCCCGGAGGTTGGGCAGCCCTGTCCTTCCCATCTCTGCATACAGACCCCCTGCTGGGTTCACCTGTCTGCAAACTGCATCTGCTGGTCACTGAGCGCTGAAGCGGCAGGCCTGGCTGGTGTATACAGTAGGGCAGCTCGTAGAAGAATATGAGAAGCCATGCAAAGAGCAAGGGGAAGGGACCATAATAGCTTGAAAACAGACACTAAGTGAGGATCTATGTTTTTAAGGGAAGGAAACACGAGGTTTCTGAACCAGCTGCACAGACTATAGCAAAAAAGAGCCTTTTGTCCGTCTGTCCTTTGTGTTCTCACACAAGAAAATCAAACACTCATGGGCGGAGAGAGACACAAAGGAAAGTTGCCGAACTGGGCTCCTTTACCCATGAGATGCAATGAGCTATGGCTGCTGGAGGGACATGAGCAGAGGATGAAGGGGAGGGAGGAAAGGGAAACATTTACCTAGAGGCCAAGCCAGCCAGTATTTCTTCAAGCAGGAGAAGAAGGGCAAACGTCCCCATGCCCCTATTTGGTAATCTCTAGGGCGATATTTTGTTTTATATTTTAGGTTGCAGGTGGCATGCTTATCACCCCGAAACTTACAGAGAAGATGTGCCATTGAAGGCATGCTCATGCCCTATACTGCTCTGTTGTATACTTCTTCCTACTTCCCACGTTTAAAGCTCACGCCACCCACCTGTATGGTCAAAACAAGCAGAAGGCAAATCCAAAAATGATTAGTGTTTTTTGCTTTCCTATAAAATCCCAAATAATAAACAGGCATTCTTCTGTACCATTCTCGTGGGACTTGTTTGGTTGGTAACATTACGGCCATTTTTCATTTGATGAAACCAAGGGATTTCCTTCCCTCAGCTCATGTAGTGCGCAGCTGTCATCTGATCACGGGTGTCTTTGGCTTTGAAGACAGTAGCCTTTCCCTACATCAGTGGTCCCCGAAGTGTGGTCCCCAGAGCAGCAGCAGCAGCATCACACGGGAACTTGTCATGAATGCAGATTCTTGGGCCCCATTCAACCTACTGAATTAGAACTCTGGGGTGGGGTCCAGCAAACTCTTTCTTAGGTCCTCCCCATGACTCTTGTACACGAGCAGAGTCGAGAACCCCGGGCTTAGGTTGTGAGCACAACCTGCATAAAACTATTGCTTATACTCATTGCAGAGAGAACTCGAGTTCTGTTGGGTGTATTTTTTTTCTTTCTTCCTTTTTTCAATCATTTTTGAACAAACATAGATCACTGATATATGGTACTTCGATATACCACTGCAGAGTCACGTGGGTTTAGGGTTAGGAGGCAGGCAGTCTGGGAGTGGGATCCCAAATTCATGTCTATTGTCATATAATCTTGGCAAGTTACATGACCTTTGTGAGTTCTGGACTTGTCTTCTACAAAAATGAAATAAAAATGATGAGATCATGCACAAAAAGCAGTTAGTCTAATGCCTGAAATGTACTAACCACGTAATAAATAAATATATTTTTCATTGTAATCACCATCATTAAAGACAATAATACCAGTAACATGATAATGGATGGTGTGAGTAGTGAAGTTTATGTATTACGTATGTTGCAAAGCTCCAGAGATACTCCTCTACTTATGATTATTACTATGGAATGGGCTTGATTTTTCCATTTTCAAAATGAATTTCAAATTCATTTCTTTTCTTTTTTTATTTTCAAAATAAATTTCAAATTCATTTCATTTCAATATACATTTGTGATATCCCAGAATGTAGAAGGTACTTCACTGTTTTGAGATATTTTTTAAGTAGAGTGATGATACCGGTTACCAATATATTGGGGAACAGATATCAATATCTGTTGAATACTTTTTAAAAATTAAATACTTTAAATCTTTGTTCTGTATTAGCTTAAGGCTTTAAATTGCATTTTTTAACATTATTTGAGAAATAATACACAAAATTAATTAAATTATCACAAAACTAAGAGGTTGTGTTACTGTGGACACACATCTAATTTCAGATTAAAGTGTCTATTTTTTAAAAACCCCATCTAACCATATTGTGATCTCCGTATAGTTAACAGTACAATTTCAATAGTGTTTTAATACAGAAATTTTCAAATAATAATTCACCTACAGTAATAATATAATCCCTATATTTTAGTCAGTGAAGCTTATGCCAATTATTTCTTGTTTATTTGTACCAATCAGTGAAAGAAGCCCATTTCTGTCCCCTTTGTTATGTTTTTTTCACACATACAAAAGGCTATCATCTTCTCTATGTCTTTTTTTTTTTTTTTAGAGTGAAATTTTCAGGTCTCACAACCTCCTCTCACAGCTCGTGTTTTCAAGATCTTTTTATCATTTGTATTGTTCTCTACTGAATGCTTGGCAATTTGTCTCTTTTCTGAGATGTGGTGTTCTGCTGAACTCAGTTCCCAAATCACAGCCTAACGAGACCTGAATGGAGCTCGTCTGTTTTTATGCATGACATCACCATTACAATTCAACACGCTGTAGCATTTGAATATATTAACGGGGATCAGAATGTCGACTCATTCAATTTATCATCCACTGTAATCCTCGATTTTTTTTTCCTCTCTGCTGCCACCATCTCTAACTTTTCAATGCACGTTTTGGTTCTACTACCTTTCCCTACACCAACTTTCTATTTTTTAGAATTTTTAAAGGCTTATTTATTATTTGAGAGAGAGAGAGAGAGCCCAAGTGGGTTGGAGCTGAAGGAGAGGAAGAAGAGACTCCTCACTGAGCAGAGAGCCCACAAGTGGGGCTGGATCCCAGGACCTGGGATCATGACCTGAGATGAAGGCAGATGCTTAACCCACTGAGCCACCCAGGGGCAACCTCCCTACACCAACTTTCACATCCATTCTATTTTCCTAAATCCATTCCTATTTTCGCTGATTGGACCCATCACCCCAACTGTAAAGTAGCCTAGCACCCCAGATCAGCAATCCCTGATACTTCCATGACTCACTGTCCTTTAGACTTATTAGCATAAATATGCATCATCTCCCAAAACACTGTATAAGTATCCTATTGCATTAGCTTTGGAAGCTTTTATAAAGGATGATTTTTAAGGTTCCTGTTAAACAAAAACAAAAAACACAACTGACTGGTGTGTTGCTTCAGACACATGTATAAAGAAACCCTCCCCTCCCTTTCCTTGACTCAATTTAGGAAACTTAAGTGGAGCATCAACGAAAGGATCACACTATTGTTTTATTATTAAGCTATCATTGAAAAAAATAAGGTTAAATCTCTGCTCTTCACACACAGGTAGCTCAGTGAGTACCCTGTACCCTCACCGCGGGAGGTCACTTGTATATGCAGGGACATGTCATATGGTTGGTTGAGCAAATCTTAGTAAACACAGCGTTAGTTCCACTTAGCAAGTTTACTTGCCCGCTCATAGAAGAAAGCAAAGCAGGAGAATATAAAAATGATGAGAAATAATAAAAGAACCTTAAAGTATTACACACAAATTTAGTTATTTCGCCATCAACCAATGGCAGAGTTATCAAAACCGAAATGAGCTGACACCTCCTACGTGAACTTTCATTTGTAAGGGAATTTTGAAAGTGATCGATTGTTCAAAATCACAAATCAAAATTTACTGCACACATTAAAGTAAGCAGCAGTCCATGTGCCTCCCTTCCTGGAAGCCTCATCCACACACCTTAGGGCTTCATGCACCTGCCCCTGCCTCCCATCTGCCCTTGTCCATCCAACAGGATCCCGCTCACCCCTTAGGAGGGTGAATACGATTCCTCCCAGGCAGTAAGCCCTCCCTTCTTGATCTTGTGCTTAGCTCCGAATTTAAGCAACAGCTATTTGTTTATAGAGCTGTTCTCTCTACTAGTTTTGAGAGTCTCTCTACTAGTTTTGAGAGTCTACTACTCTTCTCTGTGCTTTCTGGTCACCAGCTGGCATTGAGAATTGCTCTGCAAAATTTTGTTCAGTGAATGAATTATTTAAAAAATAGTGTTTCCCCAATAGCTATACTTTTATGGGTTTAAAAGCGACTATCAAAAATAAATGAATGAATGAATGAATGAATAAATAAATAAATAAATAAATAAATAAATAAATAAAGGCAACTATCAGGTCTGAGAAAAGGCATGTGTCTGTAGCAAAATGAAACAAAAGACTAATCAAATAAAAAGCAAAATGGAGAAACACAGAGACAACCATCTTCAAATAATATATTTCACCTTTTATTTTTTTTAATTTGTTTATTTTTTCTTTTTATTTCACCTTTTCTTCTCATAGGTACTTATGATTATGTTTCCTAATACAATTTTGGGTGTATTGAATTTAGACAAATGTTTATGTGTTCGTCGCCTAAATATATGTGATAGAATTGAATAAGGTGGTAGAAGAAAAGGAACATACAGTTTCTATTAGAGCATTTTCCAGTTTGATTCAATATGTTTCAGAAAACATAGCAAAAAAAAAAAGATAATCATTAGTAAAAGTCAATAAATGAGAATTTATTCCCTAGACTTTAGTTCTAGGGAAGACGGGGAATAGATGTAATCACTGTCTTGGCGTTACATGATGGATCTACTGAGACATGATAGTGATAACATATTTTCTTCCTTAGCTCAGGATAAGACCAGAAATGGTTCACTTTAAAGAGCACGCAGGATAATGGGAAAGAAGGTGACACAGTACGACAAATTACTTAGTAATGCAAGGACAAGGATTTCTCTCGCAGATTTGTGAAGCAGGATAGCTGTCCTGACTGCGCTCTGGAGTCACTTAGATACTACAGTTAAACCTATGTAACTTTTGACAAGACAAAAAGCAACTTGTTCCTTAAGGATATTACACCCTCTGTGGTTCTCTACGTTCACCTAGAACAAGTCCCTTTCTCTGTTCCCATGGGGTCATCCCAGCCACTCAGCTCGGGGACAAGCCCATGACGGCATGCGGAGTAGAATCATGTCGATAAACAGTCCCCTGGCTCCTCACCCTTCTGATGAGACCCTCCTTAACGCAGGGGCCAAAGACCGGGGAGGAGTGATGAGAAATGGCCCAGAGTATAATAAACAGAACATAAAGTCCTCGGAAATACAAAGACACGTAAGAAGGTCTAAAAAAATCATAGTGAAAAGATCATGATCTTCAATTTTTTATGTTTAATAGTCTTTGCATTAACATTAGCAAGTGACATTTAGTATATTTTTTATCAAACGTAATTCTACTAAACAATTTTGACATCACATTATGTATTAAAATCCTGTATTGTGAAATTCCAAGATAAGATACAAGTTTAATGCTCTGTCAAGGGTCACTAAAAGAGGAAAGATCTTTTCTATAACCTTTCTGGCTTTTGGTTTTTAATATTAACATATGTTATACCACTTTACTTATATCATACGCTTGCAGTTGTTTTATGAATAAATACCACAACCTTTATAAAGAACCTTAGAACGTGACCCACGTAAAATTATTTTATTCTTATGGAAGAGCAAAGCTATCCAAATTCAAAATAAGCTGACACCTTATGTATGAAGAATAAGGACCTAGATTAAGAAAGTCTAAAACTCCACAAAGCCTCCCAAAGGTAATTGTATTGTGGCTTTTACATTGTTGCCTCATAAGCTACGAACCCGAAACACAGTTTTGCAGTGTGTTTTCTTGTCTTCCTTTTCTCCATTTAAAAAATGCAACACATCAACTGAGAATCTGAAAACGGTATTAAATCATATCAGAAATACAAGATTCGGTTCAATTTACCTGTTCCTGTTGCTGGAAATCCAATCTGAAATAAGTGTTGATGCTTGCTGGTGACAGTGCTTGTTGCCAAAACTGCACGCCAGCATTATAACTTCTCTACGTAGTTCTCTAGGTGCCATCGAAGGGAAAAACAATTAAAAAGCAGTGTTAGTATCTGAGAAGGAAGGATAACTCATTATATCAATAGTAGATAAGTAAATAATCAGCACAAAGGTAATTTTCAGACACAGAAATCCTATTCGGCTGAGGAAGAGATGGTTAGGCAGCGGAGAAATTACACGTACTACACGTCTTCTCTGGAAATAGTAATACGGTGGGGGGCATGGGTTCAAACCTCACTTTTACCAATAAAGGCAGATCTTACACTAAAGCATAGCTAGTACATGCTTTTGTTCTCAGTACCAGGTAGTGGAAACTGTGCTTGCTACCCATCAGCAGGCCTCCCAGCAAAGGGAAATGAAAGAAAGATCATCTCATGCTGCCAAAGACGCAATGGACCCTTCATATGTTGTTGTGCAGCTCTGGGGGAAAAGAGGCGAGTAAGAAAATAAAACAGTACTCATGTTGGTAGGATGCTTGAACAAGAGATCCGTTAAAGTTGTTTTTTGGCCATCCCAGCTTGATGTACGTTGTTGCGACTTGCTTTAAAATATATTCCTAAATGGGGGTGAGGGGAAATAAAGACCATGTCAGTTTTAAATGTCTCCATGCTAATAATTACAATCAGACAATACAATTAAAATATTTTCTAAATGTACCTACTTTAAAAAAATAAATAAAAAAAAAATAAATGTACCTACTTTAAAATGTCAGCAGCATTATGGGCATGCTAAATGCTCTAATTTTATTCCGCTCAGTATTTCAAATACAGAAAATAAGGATAAAATACAATTACAATGGTGGACATCTACCCTTTATCTCCTATTGATTCAAGTAATTTGCCTTCTAGTCAATATTTTAGATGATTATTTTTGTAGCAAAGCAAGGAAACTGAGGAATGTTGACAATGACACCCACGCACACACATATATGCAAATGTATGTAGATTTCGCCTGGGGAAAAGAAGCACCTAACATTTATGCATTTCCTGTGAATAGAGCACATTTAATGCAAAATTGTTATGTAAGCCCAGCATTGTTGAATCTGACAGCAGACACCAAACCCTCTTTAGTAAAAAAATATGGCATTTCAAAATCAACAATCCATTGAACACTGGGTGCTATTCTGTATGTTGGCAAATTGAACACCAATAAAAAATAAATTTATTATTTAAAAAAAAACAATCCATTGAGCTAATGATATATTTAAATATTAGCAGCAATGTGAAATAGGCTCTCCTCACTTTAATGCTGTCCTTGAATTTTGTCAAAGGAATGGAAGCACTGAAATTACAGTAAAAGCAATTCTTAACTTTTACTGAGATTGAGGGATCTGACACAAAATACTATTTCAAAGGACAAACATATACAAAAATGCAGTCTACTTGTACGGAGGTTTAACACTGCAGTGTCTCTGTTACAGAGACAAGAAGAGTGTAATAAGGCTTTCCCTCGCAGACCAAAGTCACACCGTGTGTGTACTGATATATATTTTTTGCCAAGTCTGTTGTAAGGGATCAGACCAAACTAATGACAATGAACAGTCAAGCTAGGATTATTCCAATTAAAAAGGAGATATATGTTAAAACAGAGGTGTCTGCATGCAAACTTAGAAGGAGACAAGAGGCTACTCTGACGGCCACCCAACCATGCAGAGGGTGCTAATAAACCGATTTCATGCCACGGCAATCCAGACTCGAGTAATCCCAAACATGGAGGTTAATTAGCAGAGCCAGTGTGTCACAAGACAGAGGACAGTTTTATACAACACAGGGCCGACTCCCGAAGGGAGGCAAACCGTGCTCAGGACCTCAGGACGGGCTACAACTCCCGGAGGCAGGGGCCCAATGCAAAGCCTCGGTGGCAGCAAATCGAACTCCACTTAAAAATTTTATTTATTTATTTATTCATCCATTTATTTATTTATTTATAAAATTTTTATTGAAATTTTAATATATAATTTATAACATATAATATATACTTTATTTTTATATATTTATATATCTATATATATTTATATTATTATTTATATATATTTATTATATAAATATTTATATATATTTATATTATATATTTATATATTATATATTTATAATATATAATATATAATTTAATTTTATATATAAAAATGTTATATATAAGATTTTTATATGTGTGTATACACATACATATATATACACACATATATAAATACATACATACATAAATATATATACACACACACGCATATATAAAAGAAATTTAGGAATCAAAAGCCCATGAGCCATACTTAATCCTAATTTTATTCCAAACAGTCATTAAGTTAGATCAGGCGGGGTCCTCCGTGAAGTGTTGGCTCACCAGTCCTCAGCTTAGGAAAGCTGGTCAGGTAACGTTTTGAAATGTTTGTCATGTCTTGGCGTCTATTTGGATTATCTATTGTTTGCTCTCCTGTGTCCCCTTGGACCCAATTATGAATGGGCTCTCGCCTCGATGTTGATCTTATCCCTGTTAATTAAGGAAGTGAATTGAATTCACTCTGCCCTTTTGGATAAAAATAATGACTAAGAATCTTTACTGAAACTGTCTACATTCTGTGAAGATCTCTGGGATCCCTGTACCGGGGGTAAGTCCTCTGTGAGCACAGAGCCCTTTAACTCTTAGAAAGTAAGTTTGAACTTTAAGGATTTGCCATGTATATTTGTTCTTGAATTCTGAGGCGTTTTAAGCTTAATTGACACTTTCGGGCCAGAATCAAAAAAAGAAGTAGCTTGTATTACATTTATTCTTCAAGTAATTGTCATCAGCGTTGCACGGAAAATCAGGACAAAAAAATGATAATACAGATGAGAAGAAGAGACACAAATAAGTCAAGGCCAGTTGTATAAAGTAGAAAATGAGAAAACAGTTCATCATCTGAAAATAAGAAGGAAGAAAATATGTCTTTTTACATTGAAGACGTTGTATTTCTCCATGCGGTCCAGTAATTTATCAAGGGGGTAAAGAGCTCGGCTGGCAGCGTGCCACGGAAGAAAATCCTTCTCCTCGGACAGGTATCTGATAATCTCCAGGGGGATATGCTGAGGCAAATAGCCGGCCCTGTGCAGTTGAAAAAGTTAATGTTAATTATATGCAGAAAATATACATGATGATGCAAAAATGAAGATTTTACTTATGCAAAGAAAGGGCAAAAAGCAAGATTCATCACAGTATAAAGAAGCCATACTCAGGCTATAAAAATAAAATTACTCACTTTTTAAATATAGTCCTACTCAGGGTGCCATGTGCCTTAATATATACAGAGCTAGAGAGTTAAGAATTTACATACACAAAAATATCAGAATGCATATTTTTTTTAAAAAAAGGAAAGAATTCCGGATTTTGAATCAAATCAACTCTAGCTATTTTCCTTCACAGAGACTCTTCAGAGGTCATATGAAATTGAAAATAATTGATTACTGAAATGCAATTTAAGTTTCTCAATGCATTTTCTCTGCTCTTCGTGTAGGTTCTGTGTAATATTTAATGCTGATTGTTTTCAAGAGAATAATCAAACTAAAGAGGCGACATACAGTTTTTACTGTATCTATGTCATATTACAATTTGAGGGTTTTTCAAAAGAAATGGTTTCCATAACACCTATGAAAATCTCAGTTATATTTTAATAGAGTCCAAATTCAAAAAAAAAAGTTGAAAGAATAGGCTCTTCCTATTATTTTTCTTTCAAAATCGATGACTGTGTCACTGTGGGGACCAATGTCAGAGTCTTTGGAGAATATGAAACTGCAGGTTTTTTAAAATGATCTGAACACATGTTGCCCATATTTAAAGAAGATATATCCAAAAAAGGGTCCAAAAAGAAGTGTATATCTCTGCTCCCCAGGAGACTGCATATAAAATCCTTGCAAATCAAAGCAATATAAATGACAATCCGCTGTACATTAAAAGATGGTCTGTCTTACCCTCGGTGTCCCTGATGCATACGCATTGTGACACTGTGTGTTTTGCTGTATTATTATTTTTTTTACATGAATAATCAACAGAACGCAGACTTTTAACACAGGGACCAGGTAAATAATGAAAGCAACCAAAGCCTGCTTATCTCCTTTATCTACTTTTCACACTGTTGTTCTTTTGTGACATTACAAAATTAGACATAGGCCTTTTAATTCGTGCGTGGGAGACGGTGGACAGGCAGGGAGCAAAGCCTTTGCTCCTCTCCACTTAAGATAAGTTTGCCAGATTATCTAACTCTTACTGTGACAAGCAAAAGTCACTCGACAGGAAATGTGCGGCAGGTTTGTGATGGTCATGAGAAAAACCAATTCTGAAGGCCGCGCTTCAGCTTTCTCCAATTTAAAAAAACAAAAATGAACGTGTGTCACTCTAAGGATTCTGGTTTACTCATGGGCCCATCAGCCACAGTCAATGTCTGCTATAAACACGAATGGGGGGACTAACCCCAAATTTCCACATAATTTCAAAATTTCCTAGAGCCCTTCAGATTTAGATTACATCTAGATTTAGGCCACTTTTCTTGTACAGTTGCCATTTTGAACATCCTTGCAGAAAAAGCATGAATTTAATGGCTCTGGCAATGGCATTGAAATAAGGAACTTTCCCTTTGTTGTTAGGGTAGCACAGCACCTCAATAACACTTATATTTTGCTTTTAAGAGCTTGCTACCCATGGGGGCGCTCTGGTGGCTCAGGGGGCAGGCGCCTGCCTTTGGCTCAGGCTGTGATCCAAGGATCCCGGGACCCAGCCTCCCTTCCCTCATCAAGTTCCCCACTCGGCACGGAGTCTGCTCATCCTTCTCCCCTTGCCCCTGCCCCCCACTAGCATGTGCACAGGTGCTCTCTCTGTCAAATAAATAAATAAAATCTTAAATAATATCTGCTAACCACTGAAAAGGCAATATAATTTTTTAAAGATTTTATTTATTTTTTTGAGACAGAGAGAGAGCACAAGCAGTGAGGAGGGGCAGAAGGAAAAGGAGAAGCAGACTCGCCACTGCGCAGGGAGCCAGATGCGGGACTCATCCCAGGACTGAGACCACGACCTCTGCCTCCTGAGATCATGACCTTAGCCAAAGGCAGACGCCTAACCGACTGAGCCACCCAGGTGCCCAGCAGCATAATTTTTTTAAATAAAAATAGTGACTTGGCTTTCCTCCCTAAAAGAAATATACTTTCCAATATTTCAGATTTTGTTATTTTTTCCCCTGAACTTTAAATTCCAAATATTAATTGGCATGATCATAAATTTATAATCTACATGCCATGGGTTATACAACTTTAGAATTGTAGATGATTTATCTAGAAACCATTGTTCTCTAGTTGCAGAAATAAGAAAAATAATGCAGAAACAGACAAACAAACAAACAAACAAAAACCCTTGAATGATCAGCTAACTTACTATGGATCTTCCAGTAAGTTTGGAAAATCTAGAGCTGTTGGATTTATTTTCTTGCAGATTTAAACATACTAGCCTTAGGTCAGTTACGATTTATCACATTTTACTTCATCGCTGTAAATTGATAGACATTATTCAACGACTTATGCTTTGTAGAAAATACAACTAAAGAAGATGACAATGTTACAGAAGAGACTTGGATTTGAGAAAGAGCTGGGAATTACTAATGCATCCGATGGAATTAGACAAACACATTTATGTGCCAAGCCTCAAATTCCTCATCTGTGAAATAAGACAGTTGAAAAGGAGAACCTCTTTTTAGTTCCCCAAACCTTTTATCCTAACTTACTTGTCTACAATTTAAACTGCTGAAAAAATGTAAGAATATGGTCATATTTTATTTGTTTAAAAATCTGAAAAAAGGGGAACCTGGGTGGCTCAGGTCATGACCCTGGGGTCCTGGGATCGAGGCCTGCATCGGGCTCCCTGCATGGAGCTCGCTTCTTTCCTCTGCCTGTGTCTCTGCCTCTCTCTCTGCGTCTCTCATGAATAAATAAAATCTTTTTAAAAAGTCTTTTTTTTTCAAAAACTTTCTAAAAAGTTTTTGAGTAATTTTTTATTCCTCATTCTTCATCGTTTAATATGTATAAGTCTAAGAGGCGGGGCTTGGATCTAGGTTTGAGAAGACATTTGACACAGTGTGAAGAAAGTAAAAGCAAAGCAAGCCTGATAGAAGTTCCAAAATAATGACAAGCCAAGTAAAGTATTCATTAAATAGGGAAATAGAGCAAGTTCTGTTTTGAGTGCTTATGGCAAAAATTGCTGACTGCTCACCAAAATCCATGCTCTCCTCTACTTCCTAGAATAGACGACAATTCCCACTCTCCGTGGTTAGGAATGGTTATGCATCTAGCCAATGGAGCATGAGTGCTCATCACTGGCTGGTTAGCCCACCGTCCTCCCCCCTCAGCTCCTCAATATCCTTTTTCCTTGAAATGAATTTCTCAGGGTGACCTTGGAAGTCTTTTCCTGAATATGTCAGACACCCACCTGGGCCTCTGCATGACGGCACGCCCAAGTACCAGGTCTCACGCCCATTGTTACATGAGCGGGAAAACCATGTCTACTGTGTTTGGTCCAAATATATGCTTGGGCCTATTTTTTAAAGCAATTAGCCTTCTCTAATGCAGCCCTCAAATAGAATAAGAAACAGATTAAATTCAAATTGCTCTCATTTGTGTTGTTACAAACATATGTAAGCAATTACCTACTACATAATTCAATACACTCACATTTAGCCAACTAGATCAAACTATGCAGCTCCACTCAATTGGACAAAGATGATCAGCTTCATTACAGAATTAAGACTTGCAAGAGATAATGTTGGTGAATAAGTTACCTAGTTTAGATATGTGTTTTTGTAATTGGCTAGTAATGATATCTGTGATTACTACTACTGATAATGCGATCAATATGGGGGAAGTGTGTAGACTCCAATGAATGGAACACTACATTAGCTCCAAGTAATTGGCCCAGTAGGGAGCACGTTTAGGGTCCTGATGCCAAAATGCAGTCGCCCGGGATCGGCATCATCACGGAGAAATGTTGCTAATAAAATAGGGAGAAAATAGCAAATTTAAAGAATATTTTATGTACAGCTAAGTGTGTTTTGTTGATACCTTAGGAAGCATTTATAGACAACATCTAACTTCTGTACTATTGGGGTATAGGTTGGCATAAGAAATAGTTTTTTTGGGGGGAGGAGGTGCCCGGATGGCTCAGTCGGTAAACAACCAACTCGTGATTTTGGTTCAGTTCATGATCTCAGAGGTCATGGAATCGACCTCCATCAGGCTCCTCATTCAGCAGGGAGTCTGCTTAAGATTCCCTCTCTCCTTCTCCCTCTGTGCCTCTCCCCACTTGTGCACTCTCTCTCTCTCTCTCTAAAAAATAAATAAATCCTTAAAAAAGTAACTTAGGAATCACAGAAAAGATAACGGGGAAATGAAACAAATGAGGAAAGTTAAGGAAATAGATAAAAGATTGCCCATATGCACCTGTATCATTTCTCTTCCCATCCCATCCCCCTAAATACACACATACCCTCTCCTCCTTCTTCCGTTTACTAGAGCTTGTAATGAAATATATCTTTAGACATATGAGAGTATATTTTTTATAAGAAGAAGATTAAAACCAGACAATATTAGCTGTTTTTGAAATACACTGGTCTTGGCTGGCTTTGTTTTCACTTAAGATCCAAAACTACCTTTTAAAGACTGCTCTGAATTCTGTGAATGTTAACTCTTGAATTTACTGAGATTGGTGGCTTGCACACAAATAACCTATTTTATGAGGTTTTTTTGAAAAGCATTTGGCTTCTGGGTGCTTGAAACATGGAAAAAAAAAAAAAAACAGCACCATCAGACTCTTCCGAGCATCATACCCCAGGTTTTGCTAATTGAATATTCATTTAAAACCAATAAATTACCTACTACATATTTCACAAAATGTACCTGTCTCTTAGGGCACAGATTTTTAAAGCAATTACTGAAAGGCTTAATTAAAAAAGTGTACAATTTTATCTATTACCTTTTGTTATTCATTGTTAAAGGCTTTTATGTGTTCTTTGTGGGAAGATCGTAGGACTAGAGACTGGAAACTCCAGTAGTCCTCAGAGCACCATGGAATAAAAAGGGAAAGACATGGGGGAGGTACCTCTATCAACCAACCGTCTATCTGGTCAGTTCATAGGGAAACTACGTGACTCAGGGATTGGAGAAATGTTGTCTGCAGAGATGGAAAGGAAGTAATTTATTTGTAGCCCCATGAAATTAGAACCCAAAAAGCTGCACAACATAGAGTTCTCACAGCCCCCCTCCTTTTCCCGTTCCTACTCTTCCAGGAAGCCTTCTTCCAAACGGACGTAGGCTCCTATTTTCTGGACTCACATAACACCTTGATAACAGCGATCTTTGTGATAACTATCATGACAGTAATCATAATTTTATCATAACATTATCTTTCTCACTCAGGGGGCTTAGCTTTTTAAGGAAATGAAGCACGCTTTGCCTGTCTTTGCATCCCACAGCCTAATGCAGAATCAAGTACAAAATAGATGCTCAATAAATGTTTTTTTACACTAAGTTCTGGCAATAATGTCATTATTCTTAAAAATAGGAGCACTTTATAAGCATATTATAACTTTAATATAGGGGCGCCTGGGGGGCTCAGTGGTGGAACATCTGCCTTGGGCTCAGGGCATGACCCTAGGGTCCCAGGATCAAGTCCCGCGTTGGGCTCCCTGCATGAAGCCTGCTTCTCCCTCTGCCTGTGTCTCTGCCTCTCCCTGTGTCTCTCATGAATAAATAAGTAAAATCTCAAAAGAAAAACCCTTTAATATATACATATGTATTTTCTAAATTAAGCATTTTCTAAGGTTAAAAATACCAACTAGCAGGATGGAAAAATCCCACTGAAGTGATATTTATAGTATTTTTACTCACCTTGCTTATTAACGGTATACACGAGAGAGGTAAGAAGGCCATTGCTATCTACCTAAGTAGCTTTGAATAAGCTAGTCTATATCCAAATAAAGTAGCTTTATAGCCAGAGAGAAAGCAGAAGTATTGTATAAGCATCTCTGTTCTTTTTTTTTTCCTCATTGGCAAATGACTTCCATACTCTCCTAGAAGGAACAGCATTGTTTTTAGACCATGTACCTGGTTAATTGATGATGGGTTTGGAAATCTCTTCTCTCCTAGTCAGTAAATCACCAAGGATGAACTACATGATCCCTAGGGTCCCTTCTTTAGGAAAGATCTGAAGATTAAAAATAAGGCATCCAGAAATAATTTTTTGCGACTTGCCCCATCACCCCCACAACCAGCCTTTCTTCCCTACACACACTTGCTTCCTTATTTCCAAGTATAATTTCTCAAGAAATCAGACATTGTCTAAATACAGGGAACCTCTGGATACTCAATCATGTTAAAAAGCAGAGTTAATTTTGGTCATTAATTGGAAGACTTAACAGATAATAGCTATTCACCTGAAATGAAAAACATGCTTAGATTTATGGCTAAACTTTTTTTTTTTTTTAACTATTAACCTAATTCAAGCTATTGTACATTGAGGATTTACTGTGTGGCGTGGTGTTAGGAAAGACGGTCTATGTTGGTTTTAGTTTACTGCCCTTAAAAGCTCCAGGCCCAGTGCTATTACGCGCCCCCACCCCTTCTGTTAGGTAAGGAGGCTACAATTTAAAGAGGATAAGGCACCTGCCAAGCTCACTTGGCTAATAAGCAACAGAGCTGGAGCTAAAAGCCAAGACCGACGAGAGCACCTCCCTGATTCGCCAACAAGCCTCCCCAAATGCCACTTTGAACCGGAGTTGGATACTTTCTGTCTCCGTCCCTCTAACATGTGTTTCGGTGTCACTATGACAGCAGGTGTCCTGCCAAGTCCAGTGCGTGAGGACACACACGATGTAGGCCGTGAGCTCTGCAGGGCAAGCAGCAGTGTTAGGGGTGGGGAGGCCGAGGCCAGGCACCAACCAGGCTACAGGGCGAGAGCCCTGGCCTCCTGGCACACAGCACGGGCAGGAGGCCTCAACCGGGGACAGATCCAGGTTGGAGGACATGCCAGGAGGCCTTCGTGGCTGGGGTTGCGGAGGTGGCTGCTGCTGGGTAAGGAGAGCTCTTCAGCAGGAAGACTGCGGGGGGCTTTCCTGGGGTGATGGAGCCACTGCAAGCTCGGATCCAGGAATGACAGGCCCCAAGTTGTGCTCTGAAGCACGGACTCCAGCTGCTGCAGAGAGACCCCCATTATGCCACGTGGTCCTCCCAGGTGGGACTGGAGTGCCCTAGCTGGCCCCTGCCCATGCGAGCTATGCTTGCAAGAAGAGCATGCACCTAAGGGATGAAGCCACTGATGTCAAAGCAGACAAGGACTTTTAAAGCTACTCACGAGATTTGTTTCAGAAATAGTTTTTTATGCAGGTTATCTTTGGTGGGGGGAGGGATATTCCAAAAGCTCAATCCCTGCGTTAGTTATTGTTACTCGATTGCTAGACAACAACAAACGGCAACAACTAGTGTCTGATGATATGGGGAAAGTTACTGCGAAATTGCTCAGGCAATGAACACATTTTAAGAGAATATGTACTTTATATATAGGAAGCTGCACATTCCACTTTGGGTTAATTAGCGGATTTACTCCAGAATTTAAATACAGAAAACAGCCTGAAAGACCACCAGGAAAATAGTCCACATTGCTTTTGATTTCCATGGAAAATACAATGCTTAAGTTTGGTATGGAATCCTGCTTCCTGGGCAATGAAATTTTCCAGTGTTTACACAGCCACGATGGGAGCAAAAAGAATTTAAAAATCCAGCAGGATTTTAACTGACATCAGGATATCAGATCGTTAGCCAAGAAGTCCATAAATCAATGGAGCTTCTAACCTCCTATTTGGCTCCTTTTTTGCATCTTCCTTTTTTTTTTTTAAATTTATTTATGATAGTCACACAGAGGGAGAGAGAGAGGCAGAGACACAGGCAGAGGGAGAAGCAGGCTCCATGCACCGGGAGCCCGACGTGGGACCCGATCCCGGGTCTCCAGGATCGCGCCCTGGGCCAAAGGCAGGCGCTAAACCGCTGGGCCACCCATGGATCCCTTGGCTCCTTTTTTTAGAGAAATGTGTGAATAATAGGGAACCAGAAAAAAGAAAGATAATACTGAAATCAAACCACTTAAAAATAACTGGGAAGTGCCAGGCTGGGCTCATTCGGAAGAGCATGAGACTCTTGAGCAAGTGACATTGAGTGTAGAAATTATTTAAATAAATACTTTTAAAAAGTCTTTAAAAAAATAACTTGCTATACATCCTCTTGTCTAGTATTATATCAAAAGCTTTGCTTCTTGTATAGATTTTACCATGCTCTACATGAAAATCTCACATTTTACTTATAATAATTTTCCATATTATTAGGAATTCCTCATGATTACTTTTGGATTTGTTCCAGCCACACTCTGTGGGAAAGATAAATGTCGTTCACTGTTGAGTGTTTGGGGCATCTATGAGTAGCATAGCAAGGACCTCTTTGTGCACAATGCTTTCCTGTACTCCGAATGATTTTCTTTGGATGGAACACCCAAGTTGGAACGGTCATGCTAAGTGTTATAGCATGCTGTGATTCTTGGCAAATCTAAGTTAGTTCATGTTTTCAGGCTTCATCAATCAGCAGTTGGCGTAAGGAAAAGGAAGACAGGTGGACAGTCCCCATGGGGACCAACACTGCTGGCCCCTTTGCCAAGCGCAGTACATGCATTGTTATTAAATCCTCATGACAATCTTCTGAGCTTAGCAACATCACTATCCCCATTTTACTGATCCAAATTGAGGCTCAAAATTCTACCCCCGTCTCCAGGATCATATGGCAAATAAGGGTGGTGCTGGTATTTGAACCCATCTTCCTGCACCAATATTCTTATTACTATACCAAAAAGGCTTGGCGGGTCATTTTGTATTCCCTTTCTCATCTTCTAGTAAAAGGAAAAAATGAGAAGAGGAATATAGGGTACATCTAGTGGGGATAATCTCTGGAGGCCTTAGAAAGGAAACCTGATGTAATAGAACCTACTGAGAAGGAGAGAGTAGTTTGGTCCGTGGCTGTGACTTTGAAATGGGATGTTTAGTGGACTTTTTGCTGATATTGCTTTTAGATTTTGGTCATTTGGGGCCACTTCTGGTAAAAACCACTTTATTCAGCATGGCACCCAGTTCCCTGGGTTCTTTGGGTACCTGGTCTAATCTCCGTAAGATAAGAATTCTCTTAGCCCACACTCTGGCCTGGAAAGACCGACTCCAGTTAGTGGCAACACACCTACCATAAAGAGGGCATTGCAATAAAACATGGCTTTCAGAGATATTGCTGATGCAGCAAAACGAGAGTAGTAGAATGTGGTCTACCAAAGAAAGGGAGGGGTATTCATATCCAGTTATAACCTTTATTTTTTTTTGTATTTTTTTTATTGGAGTTCGATTTGCCAACATATAAAGTAAAGGTCGTAATTGCCTTTCACTTAATAAAAAAAATAGTGAAAGGCAATTACGACCTTTAATTTACATAAGAGGAAGTATTTCAAACTACGGAAGATATTTTCCATCTCAAAGTCTTATAAGAAAGGAAGAACTGAGGCTATGGGAAGTTGTGGGCGGGTCATTACACAGACTGAGAGGGCAAGAGTGAAGACTTGAGTACTGGCATACAGACCGGGGGTGGGGTGGGGGTGGGAAATCGCTTTCGGGATGTAACTGTAAGGCATACTCCTGGGCCTGGTAGTGTGCCTGATTTAGAAACCCCAACGAGGACTCTCAAAAACAAGCCAATCTCATTCCCAGTCTATTCACAGAGGTATCGTTGCATATATTTGGCCATTATAATTCCAAACATAATTTTCTAAACTTACAGCTAAGGTCTGAATTTTCGACTGACACAACAGGAAATAATTAAGCAGGCAGATTCAGTCCAAAATGGATGCATTTTTAAAACAAAAACACTTTTTGAGAGTATAATCAAGCCATGCAGAAGAGAATAATGACTCACGTTGGAAAGGTTTTAGAAGGGCCACCAAGTGTTATAAAGGGAATCTAACAAGTAAAAAATGACAGCAACCCATTAAATCTGGGCCGTGGTTTCATTCATTTGGGATATAAAAAAAATAGTGAAAGGGAATAAAGGGGAAAAGAGAAAAAATGAGTGGGAAATATCAGAAAGGGAGACAAAACATGAGAGACTTGTAACTCTGGGAAACGAACAAGGGGTGGTGGAAAGGGAGGAGGGTGGGGGGTGGGGGTGACTGGGTGATGGGCACTAAGGGGGGCACTTGATGGGATGACCACTGGGTGTTATGCTGTATGTTGGCAAATCGAACTCCAATAAAAAATAAATAAATAAATAAATAAATAAATAAATAAATAAATAATCTGGGCTCTGCAATCAACTTGAAGAAACTCCTGGTCAAAATTAGAACATTTTGAGTATTTATAAGAATAAAAACTGCAACATAATTAAACTATTCAAATATACTTGAATCCATAGGACAAAATGGTACCTAACTAAAAACAAAACAAAATAAAATAATTGGTCATTGTGGAGCATGCTAGAGGACTGGCTCATTAGTTTTGAAACTAAAAAATACAGGGAAATATTCAGGCATTTATCTTGCCTTTCCTTAAAAGCTGTATCACTGAATCACCAAATAGTAAGGGAGGGCAAGTTTCTCTGGAGAGAACTATTTTGTTTATGAATGGAAAAAGAATCAGTGAATCACCATTTTGCAACCTCTAGTAAGTCAACAGATTTAGGCATTGAACAGCAACAGCTGCAAATGTCAGAAAAGATGACTATTTCTTTTACACATTCATAAAAAGTCAACTGTGAAGTAAACTTGCTAAAAATGTGAACTGTGATGGATCAAGGGCCCGGATTTGATTACCAATTCACAAGCAATAGAGAGGACAGAGGAACATAGGAAGGTGTACAGTGAGGATGCAGTCAGCAAAATCCAGACAGTAGGAACTGTGTAGGACAAACAACCTCATTCATCACCAATTGGGAAGAATTTTTTTGAAGGTGAAGGGGAAAATAAAGAGAAATTCAATCAAGAGAAATTCAATCTCTTATCTCCTTAAAAGAGATTGAAAAGAGACATCAATTAATCACAAAGCAGTAATATCATTTGGCTCCTAATTTGAACAAACTGTAAATAAAACATTTGGCATTGATGAGACAATTGGACATGTAAACACTTCCTAGATTTCTTTTTTTTAAAATAAATTAATTTTTATTGGTGTTCAATTTACCAACATACAGTATAACACCCAGTGCTCATCCCGTCAAGTGTCCCCCTCAGTGCCCGTCACCCATTCACCCCCACCCCCCGCCCTCTTCCCCTTCCACCACCCCTAGTTCATTTCCCAGAGTTAGGAGTCTTTATGTTCTGTCTCCCTTCCTGATATTTCCCACACATTTCTTCTCCCTTCCTTTATATTCCCTTTCACTATTATTTATATTCCCCAAATGAATGAGGACATACACTGTTTGTCCTTCTCCGATTGACTTACTTCACTCAGCCACTTCCTAGATTTCGATATGATTGAGGAAATGTTAATTTAGATCACCATGTTTAATAATGTCACTTGTTAGAGACATATAGTGAGAATTATTTTTATGGAATGATGTCATGTCTGGAAATCACTTCAACGTGGTATGAAAGGCTGTATGGAGATGTGGGTGAAATAAGACTGACCATGAGTTAATCATTGTTGATGCAGAGCAATAGATATACTCTTCTACTGGCTTTTGTGTATATTTGAAATTATTCATAATAAAGAGCTTGGAAAAACAAAAGGAGGGACTGTGTATTCCTAATGTACATCAAAACGCCTTCATATTGTCTGTGTTTAAAAATATATGCTGAAGGGGTGTCTGGGTGGTTCAATCAGTAGAGCAAGTGACGCTCAATCTCAGGCTCATGAACTCAAGCCCCACATCTGGAATGGAGCCTACTTAAAAAATATATATATATATATATATTTGCTGAATAACCAACTCAAGGAAGGCAACACTTCTAGTCTTGGTTTTCTTCTTTCTCAAATGAGAGAAATGGTATTTACCTCCCAGAGTCACCGTGAAAGCTAAAAGACAAAAAATGGAATAGTATTTCGTAACCTGGAAAGGTCCATGGAAATGTGGAGGGCCTTCAAGGTAAAGAAGAGAATCCCACAACGACAGACTCTGCATTTGGATTCTGACCTTGATTTGTTCTTTCCACGGAGCTACTAAACCCATGGATAGATCCCAGCGCATTCATCTTCCCCTTTGGGACAAAGTACCAAATGGTAGTGTAATTGCCCAGGGAAAATTATTACTGTGTTCTGAATTATTTCCATCATAAATCCCAAACCAGTCAAACAGGCTGTGTCACAAAAACGACAGGGTTGCTGTACAGTGATGAGAATCCCCCATACAAGGGCCCATAAATCCACGAGTATCACAACCCTCCAAAGTCATCCTGACTCGTGTGTTTAAATCAGAAGTGGGGAGCCAGGCAGGCAGCACGTTGGCCAACCCTGTGGAAACCATGAAAATGAGGTGATTTACACAGCCATCAGGTGGAGAAATGTCCCATCATCTGTCTTACGTGGATCGTACAGAATGTGACAAGCATTTTGTTTGTTTTTCTTTGTACATTTTCCAGTGAATCAAAGGAGAAAAAGTCTCTTTCATTTAGTAATGATAACAATCAACCATATTTCTCTTAAATCCCATCACAACTGCTCTTAGTATGTCAAAGAAATGATTTCTGGCAACAATAGTGAATGATAGAAAGGGATAGAGAAGGACACAACTTCTCTGTGTGCCGTGCTCTTCCTCCTTCTCTAATCTTAGTGAAATATTCATCTTTACTTACGGCGAAACGAAATATCTAATCTAATTCTTTATGATTTAAAGTGATATTTTCCTGCCTCTCAGAATATTACGCTCCATTCCAAATTAGAGTTAAAAGCCACTCAGTGGCATTGTAGATGAAATGTGGAAGGTAAAAATACTTTTTTATTACCAGCGAGATAGAAAAAGGACTTTGACTATATAATTCATTGTATAAAAAAAGGATTAGTATCTTGAAAAGGAAGAGAGCTGTACCCACTTGAAATCACCTTCAGGGAGGCAGGCATGTTAGTTAAACTTTTAGGTATTTGTTTTCTTGCACAAGGGGGGCTAAGTGATAACCTAAAGAAATGAAGGACAAAGATAAACAAATTTGCCGAGCCACAGAGTATAAAATAAACGGTGGCCCTGAAACAATACGATCAACTTATCTGAGAATTTGTACCCACAAAGAGTTCTGGATTTATCTGAGGAAATTTTCAGTTCTTGGAATTAAAATACATTAAAATTCCTTTGAGATCAGCCAACAAGTATATATTACAAGAACAGATAATCCTTGTCCTTTGGGACACTAACATCTTGACAAATTATAGGACTTCCAGGGACAGAGGTTAGGGAGGGATGTAGCTTCCTCTACTACCCACATCGCTCTCAATCTCTCCACTTTGCCCTCAACTTCCAGGGTCACAGAATCCTAAAGACATACTATTAATATTGAAATATCTAATTAATCCTGGATCCCCAGCTCAGAAATATAAGACCATAACCTTTCCTTGATTTTCTTTAACGTTGATGATGTTCAAATAAAACGTAGGGGAAAAAAGTAATGATAATGATGTTCTAACTCCTTAATGATGATTAACAATTAGAGAACATTAATGGTATAGATTTACTGTGTTCTAACAATGACACTCATTAATTTTAATAACAGCCCTATAGTTAAGTCCTTGCTTACTGGCTGAAAATTTACCCCTCATTACCACTCATAGGAAGAAATTTTTAAAGTTGAGACATCAATGAAAATACAAAACAATAAAAAGGTACTAATTAATTTGTAATATTTTAAAAATACTAGTGTAAAAATAAAATACTGTCTCTTCTTAGTAAGAATTATAGGTTTAAAATATATTTTGCTAAAATGATCACATGTAGTTCAAAAATTGAAATTGTAAGATTTTAAAAATGAGAAATTTCTCATTAGTAAGAGAACCACTTTTATGAGGAAAAAATCTGGAATCTTAATTTAGTAAAGGTCATTATCATTATTATTTAGTACATAATTCTAAGACAACAATAATTTTCACAGGAACCACCCATGTAATAATAAAAGGCAGAAATTTAGAAGAAAAATGACAGAGTGATGGGGTCTCTCAAAGAATTTGTAGTTTTAGAAAAATGACAGAAAACTGTCACTCCATGTGACTAAAATACTCTTTAAAAACTTAGATTTGCTAGTCTATCTCTTCAAAAGGAACTTTGTCTCAATTAAATAAAGCTACCTCAAAATAATTTTTTTCCTATTGATTTATTCATGGTTAAATCTGTATCCTCTGTTTCCTGATAAGAAGGATGAGAAAACCATCAGACTTACACTTTCTATTAAACTCCATGTCCCCTCTGGATTTTCACTTTCTGAACCATTTCTAAATTTTCTTGGTTTAAAGATTTGCCTTCTATTTTGTAAACATAATTCTCTTGCTTCTTATCCTTGGCTCCATGTGCAAGAGCATTCAAACCTCATCACCATTCTTTTGTGGACAAAGGGAAAGTTGATTGTATAAAAGATTTTATATTCTATCCACCGGAATACTCTTGGCTTGTAGAAATCTGAGTCAGTTTGAATTTTCCATTTTCTAGGTAACTTGTTCTGTTTAATTTTGAAGTTCAGGCTATTTATCAAGATACGTCTTGATGTTAATCCTTCTGTGTGTGTTGTTGTTGTTGTTGTTGTTTTTTTCCTAAAACACAAGGTGCCCTTTCAATCTACATGCTTATGTCTTTATTGTGAGAAAGCTACTCTGCATATGTCTTCAAATTTCTTTGTTTGCTTCTTTTTCATGAATATTAAATGCATGCACATACAGATACACCAACACACAAACACATTAGATGAGTCTTATTTATGGTATGATTTCCATTGTTTTTTTTTTTTTTTTTTCCATTTCATTGATCTCAACGATCTCCATGTCCCTGATGATGTTTTCCCTGTGTCTATGGAATTTTTACTATTTCTCACATGGCTTTCTTTCTTGTAATTCTAGATCACCTTCATTCCTTTTGCTGCCTTATCTCTTTTTTATTCTTTTTCATGCTTCTTTAAACTCTTATCTCAAAAGACAAACCCCACTAAACCCCCACATTTCTTTAATTCTTTGAAATCACATAGATGGGTATATTTGAATTATTTGCTTGATGTTCTAGCTCTTCTGTTGTTATTATGATTTTTTAAAGATTTTACTTATTTATTTGAGAGAGAGAGAGAGAGAGAGAGCACAAGTGGAGGAAGGGCAGAGGGAGAACCAGACTCCCTGGGGAGCATGGACTCCGACATGAGGCTCTATTCCAGGACCCTGAGATCATGACCTTAGTGAAGGCAGATGCTAAACAGACTGAGCTGCCCAGATGCCCCTGGTATTGTGATTCTTCACTATCAGCCTTACTCCTCTGGATTTAAGGCTGGATTACATTTAAACAGCACTCATAGCTGAAAAGGAAATTCCTATCCAGTAAAAACAGTTGCTGATAAGTTGTGGCTAAAGAGCAATCATGGTGCACAGGGTGGAGCAGTAGCAGTTTACGCAGGGTTCTTATTTCAGACCTGGCTCTAATCAAATCAGTAGTTCCATCTGTTTAGGGGCATATTTCTGCTCTGTAGCCCCGTTTCAGAATATGCTATATAGCTGTGTGATTCATACTTCGACCTTGTATACTGCAGGTTCTCATTGTGGTGATTTAGCACTTAATTGTTTCTCTCCAGCTGTCTCAATTAATGGTTGCCAAGCCAATCGCCATGTGTATTTCTTCCCCACCCCATTTCTGTCCTCTGCTTCCTGAAAAAACTGGGAGTTTGCATGTCTTCTCTTTAAGGCCCAAATTTGTTTCTTGTTCCTTCATGTGGAGAAAGATTCAGCAATATAACCCATCATGCCTCAAGATTTTATTACTCAAAATAAGGCCATTTCCTCCAAGGAACTGCCTTCCATTTTTATAGGTTTCTGTGTCCCATTGAGGATCTGTAAATATCTGTAAATACTGTCATCTATTTTCAGAATCATTCTATATTTAGGTCCATAATTCATTGTATTTTTCATTCTTTTTCTCTTTCTTTCTTTCTTTCTTTCTCTCTTTTTGGTTGCTGGCAGTTGGTATTTAGATGAAAATGGATATATCTTTCATTTGCTTCAACTGAATAGCCTTTAAAAACAATGCAGAATAATTTTTTTTTAAAATGGTCATGGCAATACAAGTCCTGGGAATGCTGTGTTGAAACCAGCACTCTCATCTATTCTGGTAGAACATTCGATTGGTATCTTTGGAGTCATCAGTTTGCTCTTGGCCAAATCCCTTTCTCTTTTCATCCTGAGAACATGACTAGACTTCATTTATCTGATTCCTTCAAAATTAGGTATTACTATTAACTGATTTCCACCAGAGGAAAGTAGGCAAAAGTGATGCAAGTCTTCTGGACTGGCAATACAGGAGGCCACTGTGTGCTTCTCCATGCCCTGTCCCCTTCTGCCATATTGGAAGGGAGACAGTCCCAAGCTGACATGGGGCTATTTGTTAAAGATAACAACTCTGGGTCAAAAGGAGGTTTACTTGGTAGCAAATCTTTTCAAATAGAAACATAATGGAAGGGAAGAACCCAAGAGTCTAGCTTTCCTTTGAAGGCTGATAAACTCAAGATACCCCCCACTATGAAATTGCCTGGAATAAAACAGGAAGCACACTAAGTTTTTAGGAGAATTCAGCTACTAAAGACGCTATAATTTTGGACTCAAAGAATGTGTAACTGTTTAACTTAAAAGAATCCTTATGTACTCAAACTTCTATAAGCAGAAAATAGGGTATAAAGCTGCCTGGCACCCAAGGAAGGTATAAGCCCAACACTCATCTATGTCCACATAAGATGATGGCAGAGGAAAAGTTTCCCAAAGGGCAGATCTAGAGAATTCTAAGGAAACTTGACCAGGAAGCTATGCTCAAAAAGCAAAATCAGAATTTAATTGAGAATTTAATCAGGAGTCTTTCACAATGGTTCCAATGTCTTCCATCTTCCCCTGTCTTGAATGGCAAGTTTTTTGGTATCCTTGCCCCCTAATTGAGATTTGGTTGTGTGAAAGACACCAACTTATTAATTCATATATTTCCAGAGTTGATATATAGAACTTTCTGCTTCACTTGGAGATACTGAACTTTGAACTTTGGTTTGTATTCAAAAGATAAAATTTCAGAATGTATCATTTGATTCCCCAGTTTGCTGACCAAGAATATAAAACAAACTTAAAATAGCATTTTATTTATTAAAAAGAAAAAAAATAGACGGCAACCTTATTTACTCCTTGTACTTTATCAAGTGAAGGAAACATTTTCTTTAGGATTTTCTAATATGGAAAAACAGTGTAGGGCTTTAGCTGGGATATTTGGAAATCAAAGGTAGATAAAGACAATGTTGATTCTAACTAAATATAAAAATAAAATCACTGATGGTAAGCTCGGGTAATTACTAAGGGTAAACTAGTGGATTTTGTTTCACCACGTGTTAGGTACATTACACAATCCACTTGTGGAAGACAGAATTGGTTAAGTTTACTTAATTTTGTTTGGGCAATTAAATAAATATTACCTGATAATTTTCTGCAATAAATGATTTTTGTGAGAATATTGTATTTCAAGAAAAATAAGAGACTATAATAGGTTTTTTTATCTTTTTATCTCCTCAATTATGGCATGTAGATTAGGAGAAATAGCACACTAACAGCTTTAAAGAAGCCAAACATATAATTTATATTTTAGAATATATATTAAAAAGTCTCATATAATATATACTTCAGAATATACACACACAAAACTGTCTCTTACTTTTCCTAATCTAAGTACAAGTTGCTGTTGACTCATAAATACAATAAAAAAGGACCAAGAGAATTATTAAGAGTTAAAAAGGAAAGCCATGCACTGTAATATTCTAAGCATGAATCCAACAATAAAAAATTCCAAGAGTTCTTCAGTTCAATGAGGTTTATTGGGAGAGAAATTTGTATTTCCAGATCATCAGTAAATTCCCATATATAGCAATGTATAACTAGATTCACATTATGTTCTCCAGAATGTCAGATTTTTACTTTCTGATAGCAATCTTATTAGTGATTTAATTCAGAGAAATATGGTTTAAAATTGAATCACACACACACAAAAAAAAATGAAACGGGTTAGCCAAGGAAACATTTAAAATGGCCTTTCTATTGTGGCAGGTGACTCTAATTAGGTAAAGCTGAGATTTGGACCTCCTCTATGTATCCAGAGATTTGGAATCTGAGCATGCTTCTCAACCCGAAACTGGGAGCAGATTTTCACATTGGCAAGGAGTTCCTTTTCTAAAACCTAAATCTTGGGATCCCTGGGTGGCGCAGCGATTTGGTGCCTGCCTTTCGCCCAGGGCGCAATACTGGAGACCCGGGATCGAATCCCACATCAGGCTCCCAGTGCATGGAGCCTGCTTCTCCCTCTGCCTATGTCTCTGCCTCTCTCTCTCTCTCTCTCTCTCTCTCTCTGCGACTATCATAAATAAATAAAAAATATAAAATAAAATAAAAAAATAAAACCTAAATCTTAAAAATATACTATCATTTAAAGTTTCTTATTCTGATCTCTTCATGTCCACTTTCCTCTTCTACATGTGTCTGTTGAAGTCATTTTATTTTGAGATCTCTTTGAAGACTATCCTGAAATACTACTGACTGCTAAGAAGCTTGAGATGGAGAGAAGTCAAGGAAGATGGTGGAGTAGGAGGACCCTAAGCTCACCTCATCCCATGGATACAACTAGATAACACTCATATCAGTGTAAACAACCCAGAAATGACCCAAAAACTGGCAGAACAAACTTCACAACTAAAGGGAGAGAAAGGCTACATCTGAGAGCGTAGGAAGGGCAGAGACGTGGTGGGGTGCTAAACAGATCATGGGCCGTTCATGGGAGGTGAGGGAGCCATGGGCATGAAGAAGAGAAACACTATCACACCAGGGAGCCTGCATGGGGAAGACAAATCCCTATAACATTTGTCTTGGAAAACTAGACGGGCCAAACTTCATGAGTTCTTACAACCAGCAAGACCTAAAGACTGGAATTTTAAAAATCAGCAGGCTCCGTTCTCACATTCTGGAAGAGCTGGAGGGCAAGAGGAATCTGAGTCCCCATCCTTAAAGAGACAGAAGGACAAAGAGCCTGTGGAGATGCACCATAGCAGCAGCAGGTTAAAAAATGGCTGGGCACACAGGAAGGAGTTATTTACTAATCTCAGAGCTTGTCCAAGAGGAGCTTCTCTGAGAGGCTTCCTCAGGAACAGAGGAGCAGGGAGTGCCATTTCCTTCCCCAACTCCCCAGCATAAAGTCAGGGCCACCTACAGGAATGATCAGGGTGTGAACATTCACTACCAAACCTTGCCAATACCTGGCTTCCTGACCCACACACTTTGTGTGGCCTTGGTCTTGGGGGTAGTAGCAGCAGTGGGCCCCTCCCATAAAAGACCAAAACACTCTTTTGCTAAAATTGGTCTATTAACATCACAGGAACCAAACACTGCCCACAACAGACAAAGAAAACAACTGCAGATGATTGGACTGAAGGAAAAGTGACCAAGACATGAGAGCAGGGTGCACACAACACACATAGGAGATATCCTTGAAGTGCCAGGTTCTGATGAACAGCACACTGAACTGCAACGAACTACAGGATCTCTTCCTCATAAGGTCATTCCTTTCAAGAGCAGGAGATATAGCTGACCTTCCTAATAGAGTAATAGAGTGAGACAAAATGAGGAGACAGAGGAATATGTCCCAAATGAAAGAACAGGAAAAAACCACAGCAATAACCTAAATGAAATGGATATAAGCAATATGCCTGATAGGGAATTTAAAGTAATGATCATAAAAATACTCACTGGACTTGAGAAAAGAGTGGAGGACATCAGTGAGACCCTAAACAAAGAGATAAAAAAGAACCAATCTGAGATGAAGAACACAATAAATGAAATTAAAAATACACTAAATATAATCAATAGGTTAGAGGAAGCAGAATAAAGATTTAGTGACTTGGAGGACAGAGTAATGGAAAGTAATCAGGCTGAGAAGCTGAGATAAAAAAAAAAAAGAACTATGCAAAATGAGAATAGACTTAGGGAACTCAGCAACTCCACAATACACAGTAACATTTACATTATAGGGACGAAGAAGAGGAAGAGAGAAAAGGGAGCAGAAAACCTGCCTAATTATAGGAAGAGAATAGATACCCAGATCCAAGAAGCACACAAATCTCCCCAACAAAGTCAACCCAAGGAGTTCCACACAAAGATATCTAGTAATTACAATGGCAAAAAGCAGTGATAAGCAGAATTTTAAAAGTAGCAAGAGAAAAGAAGACAGCTATATACAAAGGAAACCCCATAAAGTTTTCAGTGGCTTTCCCAGTGGAAATTTTGCAGGCCATAATAGAGTGGTATGATATATTCAAAGGGAGGGAAAAAATCTGTGGCCAAGAATACTCTCTCCAAAAGGCTATCATTCAGAATAGGAGAAAGAAAAGTTTCCCAAACAAAAGCTAAAGGAGTTCATGACCACTAAACCAGCCCAGCAAGAAATGTTAAAGGGGGACTCTGAGTAGAAACAAAAGATCAAAGGTAATAATAAGTATGACACCATATACTTAAAATGTGGAGAGGAATAAAAGACGGGGTCAAACATAAGCAGCCATTGATTTCACATAGACTGCTATATGTAGAAGATGTTATATACAAACCAAAAATCAGTAATAGATTTTCAAAAAATAGAGGAATCCAAGTATATCACTAAAGAAAACCAGTGAACTGAGAGAAGAGAGTTAAGGGAAGAAAAGATCAGAGAAGAACTCAAAAACAAGTAGCAAAATGGCAAGTAAGGACATACCTATCAATAATTATTTTGAATTTAAATGGACTAAATGCTCCAATCAAAAGACACAGGGTAGCAGAATGGATAAAAACACCTAAGACCCATCTATATGCTGCTATAAGAGACTCATTTCAGACCTAAAGACACCTGCAGATTGAAAGTAAGAGGTTGGAGAAATATTTAACATGCAAGTGGAAGTGACAAGAGAGCTGGGATACCAATATTTATATCAAAGAAAATATACTTAATATACTTTTAAACCAAGATTGTAACAAGAGATAAAGTAGGACACTATATAATCATAATCATAAAGGGGACAATCCAACAAGAAGATATAATAATTGTAAATATTTATGCACCCAGCATGGAAGCACTCAAACACATAAAAAAGTTAACAGCAAACATAAAGAAACTAATCAATAGTAATATAATAATAGTAGGGGACTTTAACACCCCACTCATATCAATAGTCAGATCATCCAAACAGAAAATCAATAAGGAAACAATGGCTTTGAATGACACACTGGCCAGATGGATTTAACAGATATATTCAGAACATTCCATCCTAAAACAGCAGAATACACATTCCTTTCAAGCACACAAACGGAACACCTTTCAGAACAGATCACGTATTTGGACACACAACAAGCCTCAACAAATTTAAAAAGATTGAAGTCGTATCATACATTTTGTCTGAGCACAGTGCTATGAAACTAGAAGTCAACCACAAGAAAATATCTGGAAAGAGCACAAATACATGGAGGTTAAGTAACATGCTACTAAACAATGAGTGTGTCAGCCAGGAAATAAAAGGAGAAATAAAAATGCACGTGGAAACAAATGAAAGTGAAAACATCATGCTCTCAAAACCTTAGGGATGTAACCAAAGCAATTCTAAGAGGGAAGTCTATAGCAATATAGGCCTACCTCCAGAAGCACAAAACAGCTCAGATAAACAACTTACTCTTACACTTAAAAGAGCTAGAAAAATAACAAATGAAACCCAACTCTAGCAGAAAGAAGGAAATAATAAAGATATAAGTAAAGACAGAAATAAATGATATAGAAATGAAAAACGACCAGTATATCAATGAAACCAGCTGTTTCTTTGAAAGATCAACATAATTGATAACTATTTAGCTAGACTTATAAAAAAAGAGGAAGAGAGGGATCCCCGGGTGGCGCAGTGGTTTGGCGCCTGCCTTTGGCCCAGGGCGCGATCCTGGGGACCTGGGATCGAATCCCACGTCAGGCTCCCGGTGCATGGAGCCTGCTTCTCTCTCTGCCTCTCTCTGTGACTATCATTAAAAAAAAAAAAAAAAAAAAGAGGAAGAGAACCCAAATAAAATCATAAATGAAAGAGGAAAGATAACAACTGACACCACAGAAATACAAAGGTTGCTAAGAGACATGAAAAATACATGTCAACAAATTGGATGACGTAGAAGAAATTGATAAAGTCTCAGAAACGTATAACCTACTAACACTGAAGCAGGAAGAGGTAGAACATTTGAACAGATTGAATATCAGCAGTGAAATTGAATTAGTAATCAAAAAATTCCCAACAAACAAAAGTGCAGGACCAGACAGTTCCACAGGGGAATTTGGCCAAACATTTAATGAAGAGTTAATATCTATTCTTCTCAAACTTTCCCAAAAACTAGAAAAAAAGGAAAACTTCCAAATTCATGAAGTTTGATCATGATCCTGATGCCAACAACAGAAAAAGAGAACTATAGGCCACTGTCTCTGACGAACATGGATGCAAAAATCTTCAATAAAACATTAGCAAACCAAATCCAACAATATATTAAGAACACCATTCACAAAAGAACAAAGACACACAAACAGAGACACACAAACACACACATCACTCACTATGAACAAGTGGATTTATTCCCTGGATGCAAGGGTGGTTTGATATTGGCAAATTAGTCATGATACATCACATCAATAAGAGAAAGGATAAAAACAATATGATCATTTCAGTAGGTGCAGAAAAAACATTTGACAAAGTACAACATCCACTTGTGATAAAAACCCTCAACAAAGTAGGTTTAGAGGGAACATACTTCAACATGATGAAGGCCTTATATGAAAAACCCATAGCTAACCTCATACTTAATGGGGAAAAAGAAGCTTTCCCCTAAGGTCAGGAACAAGACAAAGATAACCATTTTCACCACTCCTGCTCAACATAGTACTAGAAATCCTACCCATACCATCAGACAACAAAAAAGAAATAAAAGACATCCAAATAGGTAAGAAAGATGTAAAACTTTCAGTCTTTGTAGATGACATGATGCTATTCCACCAAAAACCAACTAGACGGGATAAATGAATTCAGTAAGGTCGCAGGATACAAAATCAGTGTGCAGAGATCTGTTGCATTTCTATACACTAATAATGAAAGTGTATAGAAGTAGTAGAAAGAGAAAGCAATAAAACAACCCCATTTACAATTGTACCAGAAATAATAAAGTACCCAGGAATCAACTTAACCAAAGAGGTGAAATACCTGTACTCTGAAAAGTATAAAAATGCATGAAAGAAGTTGAAAATGACACAAAGAAATGAAAAGACATTCCTTGCTCATGGATTGGAAGAACAAATATCATTAAAATGTCTATCCTACCAAAGTAATCTAGACGCCTAATGTAATCCCTATCAAACTACCAACAGTATTTTTCACAAAATTAGAACTAACAATCCTAAAATTTTTATGGAACTATACAAGGCCCCAAATAGCCAAAGCAACTCTGAAAAAGAAAAGAAAAGCTAGAGGTATAGTAATTCCAGATTTCAAGTTACATAAAAAAAAATTAATAATCAAGACAGCATGGTACTGGTACAAAAATAGACACATAGATCATTGGGACAGAATGGAAAGTCCAAAAACAAACATACAAGTATATAGAAGGCAGGGATATGCAATGGGAAAATGACAGTCTTTTCAACAAAAGGTGTTGGGGAAACTGGACAACCATATGCAAAAGAATGAAACTGGACCACTTTCCTACACCATATACAAAAATAAACTGAAGATGGATTAAAGGCCTAAATGTGAGAACTGAAACCATAAAAATCCTAAAAGGGAGTACAGCAGCAATTTCTCTGATGTTGGGTATAACATCTTTCTAGTGTCTCCTGAGGCAAAGGAAACAAAAGCAAAAACAAACTATCGAGACTATTAAAAAAAAAAAAAAAAAGCTTCTGCAGAGCAAAGGAAACCAGCAAAACGAAACACAATGTACCAAATCGGAGAGGATATTTGCAAATGACATATCTGATAAAGGATGAATATCCAAAATATATAAAGAACTGACACAACACCAGAAAAGTACAAATAATCCAATTAAAAATGGACAGCAAGACATGAACAGATGTCTCTTTAAAGATGACATCCAGATGGCCAAGAGACACATGAAGGATGCTCAACATTCCCCATCGTCAGGGAACTGCAAATCAAACCACAGTGAGATATCACCTCACACCCGTCAGAATGGTTAAAATTAAAAAATCAAGAAACATTAAGTTTTGGTGAGGACATGGAGAAAAAGGAGCCCTCCTGTACTGTTGATGGGAAGGCAAACTGGTGCAGCCACTGTGGAAAACAGTATGGAGGTTCCTCAAAACATTAAAAATAGAGCTGCCCTACAACCTAGTAAATTGCATTACTGGGCATCTACCCTAAGAATATGAAAATACCAATTTGAAAGGATATGTGCACTCCTATGTTTATTGCATCATTATTTACAAATGCCAAAGTATGGAAGAAAGTAGCCAAAGTGTCCATCGATAGATGACTTGATAAAGAAAAACTGATATAAATATACACATGCACACTGATATATTATACGATACCATATTATTGTGTGTATATATGTATATATATTATATACACACATGTGTAATGGAATATTATTCAGCCATATAATAGAATGGAATCTTGTCATTTGCAACAACACAAATAATCTAGAGAAAAATATATGATTTCACTCATATGTGAAATTTAAGAAAAAAAAATAAAAAAGAAAAGAATAAGACAAACAAAAAACCAGACTCGTAAACAGAGAACAAGTAGGTAGAATGATGGGTGAACAGGTGAAGGGCACTAAGCGTACATTTACCTTGATGAGCGCTGAGTAATACATGGGATTGGTAACTCACCGTACTGTACACCTGACGAATACAGTGCTGTATGTTAACTACACTGGAATTAAAATTTTAAACATAAATTAATAAAGTCTAAAACAAATATATCCTAATTTGTTTAAAAGATGCTTGAGATCTACCACCAGGTAATCCTGGGTGCAGGTATCATGTCATTATTTGTGTGATGTTACTTGTTTCCTTCTTTCACATGTTTTTCAAAGATCACCTGGGTTTTCAATTGCTCCCTCTTCCGTGGGGCACTAGGAGACTGTGAACACGCCACCCAGAAGAGATCACCCCTCCCTTTAAAGTAGTGTTTAGATGTGCTCTTAACACACCTAACATTTATAATAGAAAAACGTTAAATACGTTAGACCAATGTATTATATTAGATAAAATCTTACATTGGATGCTTGTGAGTCTCTCTCTAAATTCTAAGGAAGTTGAGGATATTAAATTGTATAGTTCATAGGTTTAATATAATACACTGGTACAGTGGATTCCTCATAAACATTTACTTAATGAACAAATGAAATACATGCATTTTTAACAACTATGAAAAAGTGTGTTTTTATGTGAATGTTGTTTTTAAAAGGCTCTTTCAACATCAAGAAACTGCATTTATCCATATTTGTTTATGCCTCTTTTATCCATTTAATTATCAAAATGACTAAATTTAATGTTGATATGCAACCTTCATACTTAAAGCTGCATGGTGCATATTGGAAGGAATATTCTAGATTACAATGATATTTGTTATCAAAAGAAAGCTAAGAAAGAGTATGTTATAGAGAAAGAGAAAGATGAAAACTGAGAGTCAAAAATTTCACCAGAATAGACTCAGATTAAATTTGGGGACACGTGTTTTACTTGGGGATATGGGTATACATTTCCAATAAAATAAATCCCAAACAATTGGCTTTAAACTGAGGTGAAACTGAGGGTAAATGGGTATATCCTGGATTAACCACTTTTCTAGCCCTAAAGTCTCAGATCGATATCTTATGTCTCCTGAATGTCATGGGAGATGCTGATCTGTCACGGAAGGTCATATAACAGAAAATATTGATTAAGCAGTTACTGGGCCCAGGGTTATACCGAATGTTTATTACATAATCTCATTAATATTCAAAAATAAAACTCCTGACTTAGTTACCCATTTATTCACATTTTGTAGTTGGAGAAATTAAGAATAGAAATCAGTAACTTATTCAAGGTTACATTTTTGTTGAAGCTAGGACTGAGTCAATGATCCTAACCACTATAATTTCACAAACTAAAAATTAGAGAAGAGGGAACAATTTATTTATTTATTTATTTATTTTACAAAATAAGTATTACTTAAGCTTATTTTGGCCTAGAGAACAGAATAATATAAAGAGTGAAATTAATAACCTCAGTTTTAAGATTAGCCATGCTAGAAAACACTCTATTCTTCTTAAGACACATGTGCCCATATTTAGCGGCAATGCAACCACGCATTTCACTGCTATTAACCATGTTTACAATCATGGATTTAATAACCAAAGTTCCAAAAATGTATCTTAGTAAACAACCAATAAATAAAAACTGCATGCACAAAAGTTTTCTTTAGGATTATTCATAAGTTAAAGTTTGAAAACACCCCAAATTTCCAATATTATAAATATGTTTGAGCTAATTATGACACACATCCCATATAATCATATAGTAGAGAGCATTTCAAAATTGTTTTTATTAAGACAAGGAAGTAAAATGCATAAATATTGGAAAAGAAGAAGTAATACTATTGTTATTTCCAAAAGACATTACAATGTTTGCAGAAAACCCTAAGGAAACTATTCATTTTTTTAAAATTTTTATTTATTTTTTTTTCAAAAGCCATAAGAAATAATAAGCAAATTTGGCAAGGTTGCAGGCATTAGGTCAATATAGAAAACTCGAGTATATTTCTAGATAGGAGGGGTTGGCGTTCTTTTTCTCAAAGGGCCAGAGAGTACATATTTTAGGCTTGCAGGTCACAGTCTCTGTCGCAAAAATTTTAATTCAACCTTTGTCGTGGAAAAGGAACCACAGACCACATATAAGCAAACAGACATGGCTATGTTCTGATGAAACCTCATGCACGAAAGCTTAGCACCAGGCATGTAGGCCACAGTTCGTCAATCCATGACGTGTCTGTGTGTGTTTATGCAACTAACAACTCAAGTGCGAAATTCAAAAAAAAAAAAAAAAAGAAAAAGAAAAACTTTATTTATAATAACTAAAAGGTAAAATATGCAGGAATAATTTTTTTAAGAGACATGTAAGATCTCCACACTGAAAACTACATAGTGAAGGAAAACCTTAAAAGACCTGAACAAATGAGGAGCTACACCACAGACATGGCTATCAAGACGGCAATTCTTTCCAACTTGGTTTATATTTTTAAAGCAATCTCAATCAACCCAAATCCTAAAAGACTTACTGCAAAGATATAGTAATAATATAGTGTGGTATTGGCACAGCAATAGGCTTATAAATCAATACAACAGGCTACGGAGTCCAAAAAATAGATGTTTAACTTACACAGTCAACTGATTTTTGACAAAACTGCCATGGAAAGTCAGAGGAAAAAGAAGTCTTTTTACCAAACAATGCTAAAATAGCTGCATGAAAACAGCTAAGCCTAAACCGTACCTTACATCAATCACAAAAATCAAATAAACATGGGTCCTAGACTTACCTAAAAGAGCTAAAATTATTAGTCTTCTGGCCAAAAATGTAAAACTTTGTACTATTGGTTTTAGCATAGATATCTTAAATAAGGCATAAAAAGCACCTACCCTGAAAGAAAAAATTAATAAAATTGACCTCTTCAAGACGAAAATCTTTCAATTTTGAGAGACAAGAGGATAAAAAGGCAAACAACAGACTTTGAGAAAATTTTGCGAAACATACATCTGAATGATGGGCTTGTCTCAGAATATTTAAAGATTTCTTACACATCCATGATAAGACAATGCAGGGGGATCCCTGGGTGGCGCAGCGGTTTGGCGCCTGCCTTTGGCCCAGGGCCTGATCCTGGAGACCCGGGATTGAATCCCACGTCGGGCTCCCGGTGCATGGAGCCTGCTTCTCCCTCTGCCTGTGTCTCTGCCTCTCTCTCTCTCTCTCTCTCTCTCTGTGACTATCATAAATAAATAAATAAAAATTAAAAAAAAAAAAGACAATGCAGGTTTTTGAAAATGGACAAGAGATTTGAATAGATGCTTCACAGAAAAGGCACACAAATGGCAAATAAATACACGAAAAGATTGCCAACATCAGTGACCATCAGAGAAATGCAAATTAAATCAATCCCAATAAAAGGCTTTACAGAGGCAGTTTACCTCCCTAAACTCACCTCATCCTGCTTTGCCCCTTATGACCCCGGCAGAGCCACCTCCATCTGTTTTCTTGCTCTGGAACACGCCTAGCATGTGCTACCTCAGGGCCTTTGCACCTGATCTTCCTGTGTCTGGAACATGCGACTCCTGGATAGCTCCCGCATGTACTCCTTTTAGGGTCCTCTCTGCATTTCAAATGTCGACGGAAAAGTAGAACTTCCCTCACCGCCCTATTTACAACAAATTCCTTCTCTGCCCCCCTTCTCCAAGCTCCCCCGTTCTTTGCTTTACTCTTTATTTGCTGTAAAAATATCACCATCAACACATACTTGTTTGAGTGACGATCTGACCCTAACTACACTGTAACGCAAGCCCTATGAAACAGGGACTTTGGCTCTTTTCACTATTATTCACTCTTACGTCTTGTAACACCGCCTGGTACACGGTAGGTGTTTACTACCTATTTGATGACAAACACACTCTCACATTAGAGACAGGCCATCTGGGATCACCCCTTCCATCTCTATCTACAGATATTTGGAACCTCCGGGTATTTTCAAATGTAAGAAGCTGTTACTATGAAACAGGAAGAAAGCGCTGACCAACATTCAGACAGAATTTTCCATTTGTGAATCATTCGTACTAATGAGCATTCGAGATTAAAATAAGGACAGCCGGCTCCCCTGAAAGCACGTTGAGGAGCTTCTCATTGTTTTCATTAGTTCCGTTTTGCCTGTTTGTGAAAGATGCTCTCACATCCCTTACCCGTGAAGGAACAGATAATCAATGGTAACAGCGCACACAACAGGTAAGTATCTCTTGAAAGATTTTCCTACTAGTATTTATGCATTTTTTTAAATTTAATTTTATTTATTTATGATAGGCACACAGTGAGAAAGAGAAAGGCAGAGACATAGGCAGAGGGAGAAGCAGGCTCCATGCACCGGGAGCCCGACGTGGGATTCGATCCCGAGTCTCCAGGATTGCGCCCTGGGCCAAAGGCAGGCGCCAAACCACTGCGCCACCCAGGGATCCCAGTATTTATGCATTTTTATGATGGAATACAGACTAACCGGGAACATATGTTTCTACCTTCCTTTTAATTTGGCACAGATAGCTGTGAAGTAAGTGAATATTTGAAATTGCTTTACCAAACACATCGATTGTTACATGTGATGGTTATTTACTATGCAATCCGTGTGATCCCTTCCTTTCGCTAAGAAAAATCAATTGAATTTAACTAAACATCAGCTACGATTCTCGAATTTTCAAAATCCGTGTCACTTTTCTCATCTGAAAACAAGCACGACAAAATAATCTTCTGAATCCAAGTACTGTGGTTCCATCTTGGCCTGAAATACCTATCACAGCCCTGTCTTTGTTCTCCACCCACCCTTCACCCCAGGTGTCTATCAATTGGCCAACAAACTCATGGATGCTCAGGAAGTTTGCACGATTCATCGAAATGTCCTACATGATACTGCAGCACTTACTGAAACACAAATTTTCCATACATATTTCTCAGCTCTTCGCACACACTCTGAGAAATCCCTGATAGCCTATCAATGTTAAAACTTAAGAGAACACAGTGGGAACCCAAAGAACCTCTACAAGGACGGAAATTCAAAAATCTACTCAGCCAGGAGGCAAGGGGCCTAACTGCTCTGCGCAGGGACTGGATTTCTGTAATCACTTTAGTCTCACTATTGGTGGAAGAAGGAGACGTGACGTTTCCCTCCATGTGGCATGGATGCAATTCTTGGTCTGCCCCCAGTTTACACAATTAGCTTCTGACACGTGTGCACACTGGGAACGCAAAACCAACTACTTCCCACCCGCAGTCCTTCCTGCTTTGGTGTTTCTGAAGCCTCCGCCGACACAGTGTGTCTAAGTCAGCGTCCACATAGAAGCCCCGATACTCCACCATCCTCCTCTTCGGGGCCTGTCTTACTTGAGTTTGTCGCATGTAGACCACTGACCCATTTTTTCCTTATCACAAACTCTGTTTTCACCTCTTTCAGTTGGCACGACCACGTGGCGGCCTGAAGAGGTGATAGCTTCTGCTTCATCGTCATCCTACTGGGGTAAAGCAGCTAAGCAACCGGAGAGCCTCTGCCTCCCTCCCCTTGGGGGCCCACTCAACTGTGCTCCAGGCCTTCCTACTTGAGGAAGGAAGAGCCCAACCTGCCCCCGCAGGCCCCTGCACTGCTTCCTGGCTTCTGAGTTGGCCTGTGTTCACATCTTTAACACTGAAGAAGGCTTTGGCACACTTGTGACGAGCCAGGTTTTCCTAATCTGATGTTTTCTTACATCCAGCAGAGTGGAGGCCTCTTCACTGCTACTCCACTCCACGTAAGGGCATTTGAAGCATCCCACGCACAGGAGTTCAAATTGCGTGCAATTAAGGGAGAACGTCATGTCTTTCAAATCACCTCCCAAAGGCTTCAAGATTCGCCTCCTAAGCAAGAGCGTGTGTTAATTTGAATTAATCACTCGCCTTCGTTGCACAAAACGTTAGAACTAAGTTTCCTTCCCTTTGCCTCTTCCCCAAATCGCTGCCTCCTCAAATATAAAAATGGAACCCTCTGTATTGTCACGGCAAGTGGAAACCACTGTAAAATGCCTATTTTCCATTATGTTTATCCCAGTTTCCTTATCAAGGTAGCATTGGCATTTAGGTAAATCACTTTTGAAGTCAGAAACAGGTTTTTTGAGTTTTGGGAGAAACAGAGGAGCAGCTCTTCCTTTATCCTGGGCTGATTGGCATGTTTGCTGAGAAAGAGGACTGTCAGAAAGGCCCCTTTGGATCCCTGTTCTACAGTGAGAAAATATCATCAAATAACTTTATTCAATAAGTAATTACTCCAACGTAAAACCAGTATTAACACTTATATTCCTACAGTCCTCACTTTAAAGACTTCTTTATAATTTATCATGATAAAAGTGAAAGGAGACTTTTTGGGGAGCCAGAGTATATGTAGCTTTTCGTGAAAATTAGGCCTTTATATTAACATTAACAAGCCAAATGCCAGAGGATTCATTTAGGTTTTTTTTTTTTTTTTTTTACAAATGGAGTCTACCTCAAAATTTGCATCCTCTTCTTTCTTATCACAAACGCGTTGCTGAAGGAACTTTTTTACTTTTCTTTTCTTTCCTTCATCTTTCTTGGTTTCTGATTCCCTCCAAGAACATCACGGAGTAACCATAAAACCTAACGCCACCCTTTTTGTCTCCATTAACACTTGCTTCAGAGAGCTCGATTGTTCCTACCTACCTACATCATCAATAGATTTGCAGATTACTCCAGGTATAGACGCCAGATTAATTTGTGAGAAAATTCCACTAAGCCTTTGGCCAGGGAAGACCACTGGATACTTTGCAGATCAATATACATTTGCATGATTGATACGTGGCAGCAGATACATTTGAACATACAGGTATCTCCTAATTACATAAGAACCTTCTAGGACTTTTCCAGGCTTGGGAGGATTTTGGAGACACCCAGGTTATGAGCAACACCCAAATTATGAGTTTTGTTTACAGCCGTCAGATGCAATATCTGAAACAGTAGCATATTTAATAGTAAGGGGGAAAATGTTTTTGAATCCTTGTAATTGATTCCCTGGTATCCCGACTGCTGAATGGCCAGCTCTTGACTTTGGGATCCAGAGAAAAACCATGCTTCCAATGCAGTGTAGGATGCCCTGCTCTAAGACCTCTCAGCCTCAGCCACCTAACCTGGTGCCATAAATGCCCTCTGGGACTCCTGGGCAGTGGTTTGCACATGGTTGTGTGTGTTGGAATCACAAGAAGTGCTTCATAGAATGCAGATCGCCAGGCAGTCCAGCAAATAGGCGATTTTTAATAAAATAATTCAGGTGATTACGATGCGGGTGGCCTTTCTGAGCATGCTCAAGGGAACTCTGTGCATGAATATGTGAGCACCTGGGGGGCTCAGGTGGTTGAGCCTCTGCCTCTGGCTCAGGTCATGATCCTGGGGGTCCTGGGATGGAGCCTCACATCAGGCTCCCTGCTCAGTGGGGAGTCTGCTTCTCCCTCTCCCTCTGCCTCTCCCCACTAGTGCTCTCTCTCATGTGCACACACTCTCTCTCAATTAAAAAAAAAAAAAAAAGATTTCCAGCAAGCTATGGAAGGGATAAGTCAAATTCATGAAAGGAGAAACACTAAGATAAAACTCTCAGTTCAGGTATCCCAGATCAGAGGAATATTCAGGCCTTCATGTCAAAAGTAGGCCTTACAAGTATCTATTCGTGGAAAATTGGTAGTATAAATGGACATTTTGGAGGCACTGCTGCCTAAGTATATTATTTGTGAATTCTTAGAAAGGTCTCAGAGCCTAGAGAAAATGCTTATGAAATCTCAGGCTTGGTTTTCAAAATTCTTGGGGAAAGAAAAGAATCACAATGGGTATTAATTATGACCAGATAATACTAACTACAGTGTGAATTGTAAAAATTATTTTTTAACATGTGAGATACTAAAGAGCATATATATATATATATATATATGCTCTTTAGTATATATATATATATATATATATATATATATATATATTCAAACAAATTTGTACTTGCTTTTGGAAATTTAGACTATTCTTTAAAAAGAACGGCAAATCCACATAACCTACAGATATCACCCACACTTTTGTAACTCGAGAGTGCAGGCTGGTTTCCATGAAAGTGGAGCAAACCCACAGAATGATGTCAAAATATGTCTCCCGTCTTCTACTCAACACTCGCAGGCATGAGGCACTAAGATCAAAGCATTTTTACCTACAGAGGTGGAACGTAAATGTGAAAGTGGAAGGTTACAAATCTGTCTTTGTTTAATGCAGCACAACTTAAGTCTCCAAAGAAGTTTACCTCCTCGAGAGCCACAGGCCTTCCCCCTAACTCTTCAGGAGGATTGGACTTCTCAGTGGTAGCTCCCCTCAAGTCCTTATCCCAAGGATGACATTTGTGACTCCACCCTCAACTGATTTCTAAAATATGGTTCAATGGAACGTGTTACCTTACTCTGGCCTTCAGCAAACCAAGGTATGCCTACAGGAACAGCCTAGCTTAAAAATTCAGGAATATACTTCAGGTTTTTACTGGATTATCATAGGAAAGAAGCTGAAGACACCGAACTCATTATAGTAAAATGTCCTGAAAATGCTCCTAAAGTATTTTTTAACACTTATCAGTGGCAAAGTAAGTGTTGCATAAACCAAGACTAATTTGGATGTCTTTTGGATATGAGTTTTAAAATAGTTGCATGCAGAAAGGTGCAAAATGAGAGGGTTCCGAGGTGATTTTTTTGTGTGTGTATCTTAAGAGAAGCATTAGCTGATGATGACAAATAGATGATTAGGATCCTCAGCCTCAGACATGTGAAGAATGTTGTGATTTTGCAGGGATAGCCATGAAGCTCCTAAAAGGACTCATTGTGAGTCACTCCTCATAGTGTGGGAAGATCTGCACTGGTTAGAAAGGCTGAGAGGATAACTATAAGCTAATTTTAATAGCTTTTGGTCAATGGCAAAAATTGGAAGCATAGAGCCAGCAATAAATCTTATTTTGCAATAAACAATTTTATCACTTTCAGGATTGCATAAATATTTAATTGTAATCCTCTTGCACACACATTCTGGTGGCTTAACAGAAGATGAATAAGAATATAATCATCCATGGATACTTCTCCCAAATGAGCCTAATGCAAACAACTAAAGAATCATCCTTCTCTCCTTGCCCAGTGAGTACAATATAAAGTACACTTTAATCAGTATTCTATTATTATTAATAACTCTTAGGGTTTCATTATAAAACACAAGAAAGAAAAACGTGGATGCTGAGATTCTACAGTACTGTTAAGAAGGAAAAGGGTAGGGATTGAATAAAGAATTCTGAAACTAAAAATCAGAATTTTATGAAGCAGAAGACAGTATCAGAAGGATCCAGGTCCTTAAACAGGTTTTGCATAGCAAGGTTCAGCGGAAATGAAGTAGCCCTGTTATCTCCATAACACAGTGGGAAATCGGGACAAAAAGTCCAGCCGCCACCTATTTCTCACAAAAAGTGTCTAAGCCATTCGTTCTCAATTTCATCTATGAAAGCCCAGCACATACATTTTGAACAACCAGCCATCAAAGTATGAAAAGCTGCTCTTCATCCAGCCCCATCAAGATGGAATTGCTCTCCGGGCCCATCATTCTATTTTCTGCATTGACCGAAGGAAGATCAACACACGTTTGCAAGAGTAACTTTAAACAACGGGCAGGAGAGCAATCTAGAAAACACAGAAGACCGTCTCTTTTTTTAAAGATTCTATTTGAACTCAAGGTAGTTAACATATATTGCATTATTAGTTTCAGGGGTAGAATTTAGATTCATCACCTGCGTACAACACCCAGCGCTCATCACAACACATGCCCTTCTTTAATGCCCATTTCCCAGTACGCTCTCCCCTCCAGCAACCCTCGGTTTGTTCCCTGTAGTTTAAATTCTCTTATGGTTTGCCTCCCTCTCTGTTTTTAATCTTATTTTTCCTTCCCTTCCCCTATGATCATCTGTTTGGTTTCTTAAGTTGCACATAGGAGTGAAATCATACGGTGTTTGTCTCTTTCTTTCTGACTTATTTCACTCAGCATACTAGCCTCTGGTCCCATCCATATCACTGCAAATGGCAAGAGTCCATCCTTTCCGATGGCTAATCTTCATTCCAATTAGTGTGTGTGTACAAATACATTGATATGGATACATACATGCATATACCCTACACATAGAAGAGCTTCTAATAAAACCATGATAGAAGTAGATTACTCCAAAGGAGTAGATTACTATCACTGGCCTTGTAAACACCATGAAGGTGATTTTAACAGTGTTGTCACTAGTCCTGAAAGTAGTGCTCGGTAATGAAAGAAAACAACATGTAAGAGTAGATTTTGGATGGTCTCATAACTTGCTTCTTCAATAGCTGTTATATTTTCACTGATTCATGAACTGAATTTCCAGTTTTCCTAACACATCTTAGATTTATAAACTCTGAAGCAAATAGATAAAAATGTATGCATTATTTTTTTAAATTTGTATATGAATCAAACACATATTCGGCACTATCCGTGACTGTCCGCGAATACTTAAAGGACTTCTGGTTGTGACATTCATAATCTCCCGATACAGGCCCTTATGGTTGTTGTGGATATAACCCTAATATTTTATTTTTATTTTTTTAAAGATTATTTATTTATTTATTTATTTATTTATTTATTCATGAGAGACAAAAAGAGAGAGAGAGAGAGAGAGAGGCAGAGACACAGGCAGAGGGAAAAGCAGGCTCCATGCATGCAGGAAGCCTGACGTGGGACTCGATCCTGGGTCTCTAGGATCAGGCGCTGGGCTGAAGGCGGCACTAAACCGCTGACCCACTGGGGCTGCCCAAACCCTAATATTTTAAATGAAATAACTATTTTATTACTTAACAAAGTTTGTGAACTAAGTTATAATAATGTGCCCTTGTTAAAGATTTTTTAAGTGATTGGATCCTTAATTGAATAGCCCATAACAGAAAATTTTAAAATATGTTATGCAGGCTAAAAAAAAGTTAATGGTATTAATAATGCAACAAATTGACATATGTTATCCATATTGAATTTTCTAGGAAAATGGTCAACATTAATAAATCAGGGCAGTAACTGCCCAGGGCAACGATGATGATGATGATGATGAACAAAGTTTCCAAATAATTTTCATGTGTTTTGAATATTTTCAAAGAAAATACACAAATTCATGATTCAGTGACATACCTTTTTATAGCTTAAAATTGTGCTCAGAGCATATTAATAGCTTTAAATATATTCAAATCCAGTGGTTATTATACTTTCTATTGCAAATCTTCTAAATTTTCAGTTTCTCTCACATATTAAGCTAACAAACGCCTTCAAGTAAGAGTTCTACTTTCTTTAGCTGCCAATTCCACTCTTTCTCAATCCTTGCTCTACTCAGGTTCTAACAGGAGTCATGACCATAAGCTCTCCCACAGAAGTCCATCCTCTAGTTTACACTTTTCCTACCCTCATTCTCCTACTTTTAAACTTTAAATGGATTTTCATAGTAAACTTAGTAATGAACAATAAATAAATTTAAAAAATTAAATTTAAAAAATAAATTTATTTTTAAATAAATAAAAATACATAGTAAACTTAATCTTCTAATATTTCCCATATAATGTCCTCTATAATCTTCCTAAGCCTCATTAATTCTTTTCTTCCCAATGCTTCCATAATATTTTATTCATAGCACTTATATGCTGAATATAATTAATTATCTACTGTGTATCATCCCTGCTAGCTTGTGAATTCACTGAAGACAAGGAATGCATCATGTTCATTTTATTTCACGCAATCTAGTAATGATTTATCAAAACAAAAACCAAAATCAAGCATGAACATCCATCAACAACAAAAATCTAGGCATTTTCACCACTAATTTCAAAGTTTGAGTCATAACACAATGACATTTGCAAGCAGTTGATTGGTTCCTTATAAATAATGACAATCAGAATACATATGTGCAGAAGCAGTGCCATTTCCTATAGAAGCACATACCATAAAAAATGAAGAACTCATGTACATAAAATCATAAAGTTTGACTTAGAGACCTGAATAAATGGAGAGAAGTAGCAAATCTTAATATTGAAAGCTTACATTTGAAAGATGTATATTCTTTAAAAATTGATTTGTAAATCCAATGCATATCCACTGTAGTCATAACTACAGCAGGATTTTTAAATCGTAAATGTCAAAATGATTCTAAAATTTATATTGAAATGAAGATATGTAAGATTTTGAACAAGAACAAGAGAAAACTTTTGCAACCGCAAGCTAAATAAACTAATTAGAACAATATGATAGAAGCTCAGAAACTCAGAAGAGAAAAACCAATAAACAGAATCAAATCAATTTCCTAAACTTTGCATGAAGATAAAGATATCATTTGAAATATATGAATAAGGAACCCCTTTTAAATAAGATGTAAATAATTAGTTAAAAATGCATTGTGTGAGGGGCACCTGGGTGGCTCAGTCAGTTGAGCATCTGACTCTTGATTTCAGCTCCAGTCATGATCTCAGGGTCCTGGGGCTGAGTCCTACTAGTCCTGCCCTCAGTCCTGCCACTGAGTCCTGCCTTCCTGCTCAGGGGAGTCTGCTTCTCTCTCTCCCTCTATGTTTGCTCTTTCTCTCTTTCTCACTCTCTCACTCTCATTCAAGCAAAATAAAAAAACAAATCTTTAAAAATAAATAAATAAAATTTGAAAATAAAAAAATGCAACATTACTGCTGGGAATTTACCCCAAAGATACAGATGGAGTAAAACACCGGGACACCTGCACCCCGATGTTTCTAGCAGCAATGTCCATAATAGCCAAACTGTGGAAGGAGCCTCAGTGTCCATCGAAAGATGATGGATAGAGAAGATGTGGTTTATGTATACAATGGAATATTCCTCAGCCATTAGAAACGACAAATACCCACCATTTGCTTCAACGTGAATGAAACTGGAGGGTATTATGCTGAGTGAAATAAGTCAATCGGAGAAGGACAAACATATGGTCTCATTCATTTGGGGAATATAAAAATTAGTGAAAGGGGATAAAGGGAAAGGAGAGAAAATGAGTGAAAATATCAGTGAGGGAGACAAACCATGAGAGACACCTAACTCTGGGAAATGAACTAGGGGTGGTGGAGGGGGAGGTGGGCAGGGGGTTGGAGTGGCTGGGTGACGGACACTGAAGGGGGCAGTTGGCGGGATGAGCACTGGTGTTATGCTATATGTTGGCAAATTGAACTCCAATGAAAAAAAATTTTAAATTTTAAAAAATAACATTTTCAAAATCTTCAGATAGAGAAGTCCTTCTAAGTGAGATAGAATCAGAGAACAAGGAAGTTATAAAAGGAAAAACTAGACATATAAATTGAATGATGAAATGCATCACAAAGGAAAAAAATTGACGTAGTGTAAGAGAAAATTCTGTTAAAAGTGTGCTACAAAATGAATTAATATCCCAATATGTCCAAAATATACAGGAAAACATAGTAGGAAAAATATTTTGCCAATTTTCTGTTAGATTTTTAATCTTTCTTTTTTTTAATCAGTTAATACTTCACAAAAGAAAAAATACAAATAGCAAATGTGTATGAAAAGATGAACAAGCAAATTGAACTAGTACTGTAGCAACTTATAAATGCTATTGGACTGTCAAAAGATGTATATGACTCATCATCATGGAGGGTTTTGAGGGGATGGACACTTTCATACATGGTTATGGGGGGCTAAAATGGTAAAGTTTTTGGAATACAATTTGTAATCTTTATCAAAAAATTTTATACTTTGTGAACCCAAAATTCCACTTGCAGGTATCTATCCTATAAAAATGCACGTATATACATCAAAAGACTATTCAAGGCTACTCATGGGAGTCTTAATTGTAATAGTGGACGATTAGAAACAATGGAATAAAGCTCCCCAGACTAACTTGTAGAAATCAGTCAAGAACAGAATGCAGTTCTGTTCATATATATATATGTGTGTATGTATACACACTATAGGGAAGTATGTATATAAATATATAAATATAAATATATAAAACTATATGGAAATGTAAAGAAAAAATGGCTGGATTTATGCACACCAAATAATAATTTTATCTGTGAAGAGAATATACATGATGAGAAAGTATGAAAGAGATTAAAAGAAATCTTTTACATTGTTTTGCTCTTTTTTTAATCTTATACAATGAGAATGCACGCATGTGGTTTTTATGTATTTAAAAACAACTATAAAAAGAGTACCTAAGAATATGTTGACTTAATTGCACAAAAGAATAGTAGACATGAAAGCTTATAGTTTGAATAATTAATAATTACTTATCAATGCATGCAACAGATATATATACCAGCACAGTCTTGTGCTAAAGACTAAGTTAGGCAGTAGTAACAAAAGGATGAGACAAAGCCCTAAACATCATCAGGGGCTTGGAAAGGGACTGAGCTGCTATAATACAGATCCACAGGATGTTACCTATTCTTACTAGAGAAGACAGATTTTAGGCACCGGAGTGCATGTGAATTTTTTTTTTTTTTTTTGTGGCTACTAATATTCCCAACAGGTAAGAGGGGTTGGGAGTGGGAAGAAATTTCACATAATGGGCAAAGCCACTCTGACCTGAGGTCATGGGCTCTGCTGGGCCATGTTTGCTGTTGAATCTCACCCCTGCCCCTCACTTTAAAGCTGTGCAACCTTTAGCTAAATGACTTAGCTCCTCTTAACCTCTATGTCTCAGCTATAACATGACTAGAGTAACCACCTCCATTCCAAGGGTTTACTGAGAAAACTGCACAAGGCCATTCATAAAAGCCTCAGCATAGTACCTGTAACATATGTTTTAATAAATATTTGGTTTTCTTCCTCTTGTCATCTTTAAAGAAGCCCAAAAGAGTATGCCATGCTTCAGAAACTGAAAGAAGGTTGATACAGATTGGTAGCAAAACTATGAAGCATTTACTAGGAAACCATGACCTATGAGAACCGTCAACGCCAAGGAAGTGCTGGGCATTTGGCTGTCTAAATCTGATTCTGTGTTCATTCACTTGCATACTAATCGGACAATTATCTCATTATCAGTAAAACAAATTTTAATATACATTCAGTGAGATTTGCATATTTTCCTGGTGAGTTTGTACAAATGACAACGAAATTGTTTACTTCAAACACTGAAGGCTTCCAAAACTGAAATCGAAAGCAGTGTTCTATCTTAGTCAACTAGGCATTTAATTAAAAAAAAAAATTCATCCACCAGAATTAAATAAAGTATTCCATTGAAAAGTAATTTAATGCAGATAAATCAAAGACCCCCTTCCTTTCAATTTTCATCTGCCCTCTGACTTTAGGACATTACTACTCATATGCTTTCTTACCATCATTGCAAACCCATAAGAATTCACATGAATATATATATATTTTTTTATTTATTTTTACTATTGCTGATACATATATTATTTATTATATATATTATAATATTATATATATGATATATATAACTATAGAGCCAGGCAATATGGAAAGACTGAAGGGATTTTAAACAGTAGTTCACATGAATATATATACAATAAATATATGATATTTATATGTATGTATTATATATCAGCAGTAATAGGATCTATTATAACAAAAGAGTTAATAGCATTGGGCTCTTTTTTTTCAATATTTAAGAGATTTATTAAAGCATCTTATCACAAAGATGGAAATACATACAAATTAGAATCATGCAAGCGTCATTTTCCACAGTCAAGTTAAAATGTTATATATTTTTCCTGTTTTCACAGCTGAAAACTTCAGATCTTATACCTGACTCACTCACCCTGAATATTTAATTCATTCTTCCTGAAAGTATCCAGGGTATCAAATAACCAAAATGCAAACTATTACATAAAGAAAGTGCAAAATTAAAAAAGAAAATGTGTAGAGAATACCCCCTCCCCCCTTAAAGGCAAACAATGGCACTTTGCTTTTGCTTAACCTAGATTGTCTCCAGAAACTATTAAAATGTAATAGACTTAACAACCAAAACAAAAAACAAAAAAACAAAAACAAAAAACCCCAAACCTGACTTCCTGACCCTGACTTTGAATAGATGTCCAAAAAGCTTGTTAGTCTTTAAAAATAAATGCTTAAACAAAGGAAAATGTATTTTATATCAAACAAGTTTGAAGAGCCCTGTATTGCAGCATTCTGTAAAATAAACAAGACAAAAAGCTGGTATAGGGTTTATTGACAAAGTCTGTAGCCAGACTACCTGGACCAAAGCTCTGCTCCCGTCAATGACTAGCTGCAATCGTATCCTTAGGTAAGATACTTATCTGTGACCTCCCTGAGCCTGTTTTCTTACCTGTAAAATGGGAATAATAATAATAATACCTATCTGTACGCCTTATAAGGTTGTCGTGAGAATTAAACAAATCACGACGGGATCCCTGGGTGGCGCAGTGGTTTGGCGCCTGCCTTTGGCCCAGGGCACGATCCTGGAGACCCAGGATCGAGTCCCACGTCGGGCTCCTGGTGCATGGAGCCTGCTTCTCCCTCTGCCTATGTCTTTTCCCCTCCCTCTCTCTCTCTCTCTCTCTCTCTCTCTGTGACTATTATAAATAAATAAATAAATAAAAATAAACAAATCACGACATGTACAACAGAACAGTGTCTGCACCCTCATGAGTATTTAAGTAACTGGTCATATGCGGTTTCTTCTATTTCCCAAACCTTTCTTCGTGGTGTTCTCAACATAATTCTCTCCTTTTTTCCTGCTTCTCTTTCAATCCAATGTTACATTAAGTATACTGTCTTATTGGCGTTCTGTACTTTTTAAACTTCTATGTCAAAATAATCTTCCTCTCCTATGGAATTCTCAGTCTTTATGTCTTACTGTAGGGTCAAAGCTACATCTTTATCATTACCTTGGACATTGCTATCTTGGTGAGCCTTCCTCCAGCACTATTATTTCTAAATCTTTGCCCAATACTATCAGATTATTAAAATTAAAACTGCATTTGGATGTGAAACAATTCAAAATGCTAAAAGTACTGAGTATATTATACTGTTTAATCACAACATTGAGTAAATACCTTGGGTTTACAATCAACATTATTTTAAAGAAATAATTGTTTAGTGACTATTCAAAGGAATAACTCATTTTAACATTAGAAGTCTAATGATGAAAATAATGTAAATATTACTCTAGCAAATACAACTAAAAGCTTCTGCTATAAGATTGATACACATTTTGTCCAGAACAGCTTTACTCTGTGGAATATTTATTTCTGTCTTGCAGCACAGGCTTCTCATAATGAATCACATTCAAAAAACATTAAAAAAAGATATACGAGTATACGTTAGGAAAAAAATTGCTGTTGCTTGAAGGTATTTTCCATCAAAAATTAAATATGGCACAATGGTCATTTTGTAGAGTTCATTAATGAAATTGGGAAGGGATTATTAATCTCCAGTGTTAAATTGAACTTACAGTCAAAATTGATCAAGCTTCTCCTGACTCAGAAATACCCTATGGCTACTATCGATCAAGAGTTTGGGACACTGATTATAATTCATATCCAAATACAAAAAAAAGTGAAATAGAAATTATTTTTAAAAGCATTCTTATTCAAAACATACGGTATTTAGCTTAATAGAGGAAGCCTTATAGACATCAGTTATCTTGTGAAGATCCACTGGAAAACATACCTGGCTAGGCTGAAGGCATCATCGATCAAACCCGCTCTGTTACTGACAGAGAGAACCTATGAGATCAACAAGGAAAAAAGAAAAAAAGGAATCCTTTAGGATTAAAATGGCAGGTGTTCACATATCGAAACAGATCTTCGATGAGTAAATTCAGTTTACCTGATGGTTCCTGATTAATTGATCAATTAATAATCTCCAATTCCTTAAATCGTAGTTGACTCTAAAATAGCCAGTTTGATTGATGTTCCCCAGCAACCAGCTTCCTTTGTCCAAAGTTATCCTGTGGTGTTCTGAAAACAGCATTTTGGGGGGTAAAACAGATTTTAAGATTTATGCGTTAAAATGATATGAAGTATATTTTCTAAAGAACAGATACTACAGTACCAATAATTAAAAGAGAACTAACTCCATCACAAATACCTAATTGAAATCTAGTCTTTCATCAATTCACCATTATATCTAGAACTCACTAGAAAACCTTTAGTTGGTGACTCATTGTTACCTCGATTAATTGTTTTCTTACAATTAACATTTTTTGTTCTTGATTAAAAACCCCATTACCCATACACAACGTTCTTCTCAAGATGAATGTCACCAAGAAATCTCCTGTATTCTTGTGGCTTCTAGCTAGATTGTACTTGATTGAGTATGGGGCTAGAATACAAGAAAAGGTTTTAGGTGCACATTCTACTTATTTTATTCAGTAAGAAAGTGATTAAAACAATAAGGCTCATTTATTTTAAAGTCACTATTGTTTCTTGCCTTTTCTCTTGTGCTTTTTGGGAAGTACTAATAAATAACAGACTTTCCAGCATCATCAATAATGTTGGAAAAAGGAAACTCATTTGTTTAAGATTCTAATATTTCTACATATAATTAGAACGAAGATAATAAATTCTGTTTATTGGAATCGTTTTGGAAAATGGTAACTTGATTATATTCCCCAGCTAATTCAATTAAAGGAAGCCAGTAAAAGCAATCTTATAACATATATTTAACTCCTTCAAATGTGGTACAGAGAACTCCATTCACCTTAATGTCGGCCTCTGTTGACTTTACAGAACCACAGCTTACAATTCTAATTATTCTGTGGATGTCCTCAGGACGCATGGTTCATTGGAGTTACAAAATGTATTAAGTTTATTTAAAATTCATATTTTACATACACACATACCCCAGTCTACCTTATTTCCACAATGACACGAAACCAGAAAATACATCACAGAACCCATCTGCGTCAGTTCTGAGTGAGATGCACACTCTCCAATTCTCACTTTATTATCAAGGTTTCTGCACATGAGGCTACGAGACAGGTTTTCTTTTTGAAACACTGCATCTCAAGTCTCAAGTGGAAGCCACACACAGGAAGGGGGCGTGACCATAAAAGTCATTGGGTGAACATTAATGACTATTAATTGCTCAGGTCTGGAATGGGGTGGGCTCCTTAATCTCATGCATGTTACATTTTGCCAAATTTTCATAAATGTACAGTAAAACCAAAAATGTATGCTGAAAAATGTAATCTTTATTTTTTTTGAAAAATGTAATGTTTAATGTTCCCAACAGCACATCAGCCTTTGGTCTCTTTTATAAATAGTATCTATTGGAACAGATAAAGAAATGAGCTCAGGGATACCTGGGGGGCTAAGCCAGTAAAGTGTCTGCCTTCGGCTCAGGTCGTGATCCGGGGTCCTGGGATTGAGCCCCACATCGGGCTCCCTGCTCAGCATGGGCCTACTTCTCTCTCTCTCCCTCTGCCTGCCACTCCCCTGCTTGTGCTCTCTCTCTCTCCACCCCCTCTCTCTCTGTCAAATAAATAAATATGAAAAAAAAAAAGAAATGAGGCTCAGACAGGTTAATCAAATTGTCCAAGAAATCTGGAAATGATCTGTCTCCGGTCTCCTGACTCCAGTGTCCTTTTTATTGTATTTTACTCTATTGGTACAAGACGGGATAGCACTTTTATTGTGAAACAGTAGTTATTTCTCACATTTTTATATTGATTTGAAAAGGAGGGACATAGCACTGGAAATAAGAATTAGAACGGGAGCAAGACAGTTAGATTTTTGTTCCAGTTCTCCTATACTTAAATGTTTGAACTTAGGCCACTCATTTGACCCAAGGGTCAAGCAATAGCATTTAAGGTCTTCCAATTCTGTGACTCAATGGAAGAAGAAACTGTTTTCCTCAGTTTGAAATTTTACCCAGCTTCATCTATGCTACTTTAAAAAATAAATATACCAGATACTGCTCTAGAACACTAAGTTTCTCAACATTCTGGTGCTTTGTTTTTGTATGTTTTTCAAAATTTTAATGCAATTATCAGCACAATTGCTTTGAAGCATTGGAATGCCCCCCCCTTTTTGTAGATATACAAACAAAATCAACAAAAATATGACATTTTATTTTTTTAAAAGATTTATTTACTTATTTATTCATGATAGAGAGAGAGAGAGAGAGAGGCAGAGACACAGGCAGAGGGAGAAGCAGGCTCCATGCCGGGACCCCAATGCGGAACTTCATCCCGGGACCCTGGGGTCACGCCCTGGGCCAAAGGCAGGTGCCAAACCACTGAGCCACCCAGGGATCCTCAAAAATATGACATTTTAAAAAACTAAAGCTTATGAAGAGGGATTTTAATGAATCATGTCCAAATTCAGTGGAAAAAAATTAAGATTAAAATATTGAGGATACTGTTTCTCTTGAGTAATCCTAACTCTATCTTGAATACTAAGATTTTTATAACAACACGTATTTAAATTGTGATTAAATTCACTTGGGTTAGGCGCTCACTTTGGCAATACGTATACTCAGTTCGCTTGGGTTCAGAATAAATTTGATCACTTTTATCTAAAAAGTGGTTATTTTTTTGAAGAAATTACATTAATTAAGAATCGAGTTTAATATATGAATACACGACTTAGGTTTTTACAATTCTGAAATAGTCAATGGAATCCTATGATATTAAATATAATTTTTAAAGTTATTTCTTGTTCATATTTTAGGGAGCTGGCACATTTTAACCTCACGTGATACACTTGGCTCTAACTGGGTGTTGGGCGTTAAGGAGGGCACTTACTGTGATGAGCACTAGGTGTTATATGTAAGTGATAAATCGCTAAATTCTACTCCTGAAACTAATATTACACCATATGTTAACTAATTGGAATTCAAATAAAAACTTGAAACTATAAAAAATTAAAAACTTGTTGAATTCAACTTACAGGTAGAAGAGAGACAGATTAAAATAGGAAAACAATTCCTATACCTTCTCTGTCATCTGATAAGAATAAAAAAGGCAGGCATCTATTGTTTTTAAGTATGTTATTATTTAATTGATAACTAAAACCTGAAGGCTATTACTGTTCATGAATATTTTTATGCCTTTGATATAAATGAAATCTTTGGAGAAATGATTCCCTGAAAGATTTTGTAATAGATTTTTAAATGTCTTTTTCATTCTAGTTAATTATATCTTTAAAATGTTCTTCAAATTAACTAACGGCAAGCAATGAATTTTAAAGAGATCTTTTCCAATGGCCTAATGAGGGATGGTATGTGATGAGTACCAAAATAAAAAGTATGGAAGTTATATCTTGAATGTTAGTTTAAAAAAATATTTAGAATGTATCCAAAATGGCACAAAATTTAGATTATATTAAGGCACAGACTAGTTGGAATTTTATAATATTTTGCTTTTATATTCTATACTTCGAGAATAAAAAAAGGCAGATTAAGTCTTCCTACTTGGTATTGGCTGGTTGCAGAAAAGTCAGAATTTAAAACAAAAAGTCAACCAAACTAACAAGGGTGGCAATGTAAAAAGAACTCAGCTATAATAACACATATTGGTTTTCTCACTGGACTTGTGTGAGGATCAAATTAGAAAAGGCTCTATGGAACCCTAAGGAACCATGTGTGGGTTACAATGGCAACGAGTTGAGTAATTGACACATTGGCAAAGCAATCTACCAAAGCTTTAAAATCTTGTGTGTGTGTGTGTGTGTGTGTGTGTGTGTGTGTGTGTATTTGTGGTTTAGAGGGAATAAGTTTAGAAAAGAAAACCAAGTCCCTAAGACAATTTGGGCAAGTTATTTCTCAAGCCTTAACTTCCTCATTTGTAAAATATGGATAAAAATAATTCATTCTAAAGGCTTGCGAGTCTTATATAAACCACTGCTTGGTGCAAGGCCTGTATCATCACACTATTTTTAATGTTTACTTGTAATTTCAGCATCAATTTCCTTTATTTTGAATCTTTTCCTTCCTGACGTTTGGCATTAAATTCATTGCTTTCCTTTACACATTAATTAATAGTCAACACACGGGCTGCTATATTTTGTAAACATCTGCATTCTCAGTATTTCAGTAGTAAAAACAAAAGAGATAAATCCTTTTACCTGCTTTCAGTAATTTAAAAATCGGTTAAAAACTATTTTAGGGTAAAATGAACTATGCCTTAACTTGGAATTAATTAGATATTTATCTAAAGGGTTTAAAAATTGAAGTGTCAAGAGTAAATGATGATTCAAATCAACTTTATACCTTATATTATTCACCACGACTGTGCCTTAATACCTGGTAAGATCAAATCTATATTCATGACAATGAAAAATTATAAAGACATTGATCTTATTGTTATAACTAAAAGGTAGACTTTTGAAATACAAGGTTGATAAGAATTGACCAGAATATTTTCTTAATGTTTTTATGGAAAATAATTATTACTGATATTAGTTAACTATATTTTTATTATTTATTTATTTTTAGAGAGGAGGGAGGGGCAGAGGGAGAAAATCTCTAGCAGACTCCCTGCTGAGCTCAGAGTCCAACACGGGGCTCAATCTCACGACCCTGAGATCATGACCTGAGCTGAAACCAAGAGTCAAACGCTTAACCAACCGAACCACCCAGGTGTCTCTAGTTAACTGTATTTTGAAAAAAGAGAGAGAGAAGTAATAACACATAAAAGAAGACAAGAGTTAACAGTCTTTTAACCCCTTTGTCTGTATCCTGTGTCAGTTTTTTACTTGCCATCAGAATGAAGGACTTTAAGACAAAACTAAAGACAGAATGAGATTGAACAGGGAAAACAGAATGGTTGCCTTTCTTTTAGGTCTCTCTTGGAAGCTTCTTCCAGGAAGCTTCTTCCAGATTTATGTATTTATGAAGTTTTCAAGAAACATTTACTTGGTATGGGAATTCCCCACAAAAGCATCAACACTTCAACTGGGACAATGTTTCATCAACCAGAAAACTCTGCTCTGATTTAATGGAAACTGGGACACTGTAGGTTGCAAGACTTTGGGGTGAGGAAGTGTGCCATCAATATCATAGTCAATGGAAATATCATTTCCCAGAGCTACGCACTGCACATACGATGTAGTATGTAGGACATGTGTATTAATACAGGTGACATTTTAGGAAAATGTATGCTTTGAACTATCACATCATTATTATTCCTGATTAATAATGAGAGACTACAAATGGAAACAACCTCTCAAATACACCTGTGGTTATTGGTCAAGAAAAGTTGGGAAGCTACTCTGGGTACTCAATATGAAACAAGAAGGGGGGATCCCTGGGTGGCGCAACGGTTTGGCGCCTGCCTTTGGCCCAGGGCGCAATCCTGGAGACCCAGGATCGAATCCCACGTTGGGCTCCCGGTGCATGGAGCCTGCTTCTCCCTCTGCCTATGTCTCTGCCTCTCTCTCTCTTTCTCTCTCTGTGTGACTATCATAAATAAAGAAAAATTTAAAAAAAATATGAAACAAGAGGGTACCACGAGTAACAGCATGCAAATACTAGGGAGCTGGATGAAATGGTTGTAGGGAAAGTATCCAAGAAGAATCAGACTTGCCCTGAATCCCTACACCCTCTAAAAGTGGCATTTTGGCCTCATCCTGACTTTTGATCAGTACCTTTGCACTGTCCCATTTCCATTGTTCCTTTGAACGAGAAATGTTTTTGCTTGGTTTCTGAAAACTGTTCTATTTCATGTTCCTAGCAATCCTATGGAGGATCTAATAGATCATTATGTTAATGACTCACTGTTTTCACTCATCATTTCATAACAAATTATGTAGATAAACAAAACAACGATATGAAAGTAAAAAAAGTAGTCAAAAAAAAAACCCCAAATAATACAGTAAGTGTGAATTCAGAATCATGGTATAAATACTAACTCTAAGAAATGAAAAGAATAGATTATAATAAGTAATTTTAAAAGGAGAAACACCAATAAATTTTAAGGGAAGCATTTCAATTCATCACCACATTACTTATGAATCTTTTATACACATGTATATAAATAAAAGCACATTTTCATAATATGTGATTATGTGTTAAATACAATAACATGAAAATTTGAATAAAAATTCAACTGAAAACACAAGCTTTCATATTTCTGGTAAGCAGATTAGATTTTTGCCGTGAGAACTTTTTCTTGTATACATGTATCTTGAGCACTCACATCTCCTTTATGATAGCAAGACTGAGGGGCAGAAACAATGTTTGTTATTTATTTATTTATGCCTCATTTATTGCAGAAAGTTATCGGTGGCTGCTTACGGTGGTTATGAAATGACAAGATTAATTAGCAGAACAGAAGAAAGAAGAGACACAAAATGTGGACATACTTGACTATCTTAATCTAAATAAAACATTACATAAAAGATGATACTTGGCTTTTTCTCCAGTTCAATGGAAAACAGAAATTAAAGAGACCTGTCTCACATCTAGCATGAAGGATTTAGATTGAATTCAAGAAATAGCTTTCTGACCGTGCATTGAATAGGTCGCTATCTTATCTGAAGATATTTAGAAACAGAATAGAATGTCATCTTTCTCTGCTCCTTGAGAGTTGACCCTAATTTAGGAGATGCTTTGATGACCTATCAAGGCCCCTCCCTTCTGTCCCTATAATTATAATTTTATGGAGAATATCTCCTTGTCCATTCTTTAAAGAGCCAGTCTGGCAAAAAGAAGATAGCAGGAAAATGGAATTGAATGTGGCCTATGTTTCATTATTTGGCATATTGTTCTACTGGGAGTTCTGATTATAATTTAATTACATTTGGGATTATAAAATGATACAGCTTTAGAAAGCTAAAATTAGTACTACAAATGCCTTGTTTATAATTTTCTCGGTACCATCAATGACACAAATAAACTTCAGAATTATACAAGCAGGCTAAAATTAGACTACGTACAAACTCTACCATATTATACTTAATTTTGTAGAGGTGATTGTCATTCTTCTATATTCTCTTTCTAATTTGTCTTTATTCACATTTTTATAACAGCTGAAACCAGAGGTTAAGTTGCTAAACAATTACGTGAAACCAAATAGTTCCTGAGGGGAGCATATATATTTTACCTGATTTGTTAGACACCCAAATAATTGCTTCTGAAGACACATGGCTTCTATTTCCTACCACAATAGTTAATGGAATCTGCCACAGGTAACTGCAAAATAAAATAGAAGCTTTAGGAATAAAAATGGTTATAACAAATAAACAACATTTGCTATGCACCTTCTGTATGATTTCTGTTATTCTCTTCAGGGGAACTAAAAATTTCCCCAGTCACAAAAGTAAGGCATAAATCAAGAAGATGAATTCACTTCTTCAATACCAATCATCAGACTTAGCCTGTAAGAGTTTTAATTTCAATACAAAAGGAGGACTTTCGAGGGAACAATTTATCTTGCAAAAAAAAAGACAATTTGCATTTTGCATTTGAAATAAAAAGTAGCTAAACTCAATAAATCAGAGCCACACCATATATTGATTAAATTTTCAAAATAACTCCTTTCTACTTTTTCTATATTAAATTAATACACATTTCAATGGCTCTGGCATTTACATTTCAACATTATCCTTAACATTTCACAAAACTATCCTAAAAAGTAATATTGTCACATTTAACAAAAAGGTAAACACACATCCAATGTTACTCTGCAAAGCAGGAGAGAAAAGCAAAAGTAATCAGATGCCCCTGAATCCAGATCAATACAAAGAACAGAGTGGAACACACTTCCTGCTCTGTTTTCTGAAATGAAATTTCCAAACTGATGTGTGAAATCATCAACCAAGTTCCAGGGATCAGTTCTGAGTCCCAGCTATTGAGAGAAGCATTTTCTAGAATTTGACTTTTAATAGGATAAAAATGGAAGCCTGTACTTTTACATGGCATAGTATCAATTTAATCTCAAATGACCAATCAGAGATAGGCTGGATGGTCTTATGATAAGTTCCATGACTACATTTTGTTTCTTTCCTTGAAGTTGGATTACATTGACCTATCATCGCACCATTAACAGCAGGGATCACCAACAATATCTATTGCATGCAAAATATTTTTGATTTTATGAAAGAGACACTGTGTGAGTTCTGTAATTGGGAAAGTAAACAGAAAATTGAGAGTTTTTCAGGAAAAATATCCGGGATTATATAATTACGGATATAATGAATATGTTTTGTGGGCATGGGAAGAGAGGGCATCTCTTCTAAATCGGTTATATGGAATGTGACTATTTTATCAGTTCATGTTTCCCATTCACAACAGAAATCAGTAATAATAACAAATATAAGTGGAAGATTGAAAGAAATTCGTAATTTTACACCAATTGCCATCTATAATATGGAAAGTTAAAATAGTATGTTTAAAATTCTAAATTTTAAAAATATATGCTGTATTTAATCAGTGAAACCTTTTTTTTTTTTTTTTGGTTTCTTTTTTGTTGTTGTTTTTAGCGAAACCTTTTTGAATGCCAACTACTAGAGACACTAAGCTATACTCTGGTTGGATCCACATGGTTGGTCAGGAAATCAATAATCTATAGTAGCCAAATGTATTGTTTTTATTTTATTTTTTTCAAATGTATTGTTTTTAAAGTAGAAGTCAATGAACATAGCCCACATAAGTTCTTTATCAAATACCTCCAAGCTCTAACATAATACTAAGAATATAGTAAATATTTAATAACGGTATTACTATGAGGAAGACAAAGAGAATTGATAAATGTTTCTTTAACAGCTGTTCTCTAAAAATAATGACTCTTTTTTGATTGATTGAAAAAATTAGTTAAGAGACTATAATGCTTGACTGTGCATCTGATTCTCAAAATAAACTATTAGCTTTTATTTTTATACTTAAGATCTTGAAAAAGCCTAGAAATAGAAGGCATTCCATAAATTGCTGTTGAATTGGATCAAATGGGATTAAACCAAAATAAAATGAAAGGGATCAAATCAGTCTATGGGCAAGACAGAGATTAACTTTTATGAACTTGATTTTTTTGGTACGTATCTTCCACATTGAGTTGGGTCAACTAAACTGTGAGGTCAAATAAGTGTCAAAGGTCAAGAAATATACAAAATTGACCATGTTTAAAAAACCTCAAGGATAAATGTGCCTTTTTAAAGCATGATCCTAAAATGTGAACTATTATTTGCCTCAGTATAAATAAATATACTTTTGCATTTATTTCAACTGCATTCTCCTAAATAGTGGAAGGTATAATAAAATTTCTATGGTATGCTTCAATATCTGAGTTTTAGCAAGAGTCTCTACAGTACAAGAAAAAGAGGTTCATATCAATATGTGCATATTGCTAACAGTCAATGCCACCTCCCTACCGGAAACTTCCTACATGTCACAGCATGAATCCTATGGCCGTTCAGATGCCAACCAGTTAACTATAAGGTGCTGGGATACAAACACTTGGGCATTTTGCAACACTTTTGAAATAGTGTTCTATATTTTTTTTCTAAGAATGTTTTTGCCCTCTCTGTGTCCGTGTGTATGCACACAATGCACATGTATATATTGTCACAAAAACAAAATGAAAACTACAAATTACCAAGCATATCAAAAATTTGTACTCATTTCTGAATTGCTATATGACTAATCCTATGTATTATTTTTCTCCTTTCCTTTTTAAGGAAAAATATATTTTTCTCCTTTCCTTTTTTCCTTTTCCTCCTCTCCTTTTTATTTGTTTATTTGAGACAGAAAGAGAGAGGGAGAGAGAGAGAGCATGAGTGGTGGGGAGGGGCAGAGGGAGAGACTCCCCACTGAGCAGGGAACCTAACATGGGGCAGATCCCACGACCCTGAGATCACGACTTAAGTAAAAGGCAGATGCTTAACCAACTGAGCCACCCAGGCGCCCCTCTATATGTTATTTTGCATAACCTTCCGAACAACACATATTTGATCTTTCCACCAATTTAATTTCAAAAATCGAAAGAAAGCACATTACTTTACAGTTACAACTTTAAAGGGTGGAAGTCACTAAACACTGTTGAGCATAGTGTGCTATTAAAAAAAATCTCAGACTGCAGTGGATGATGTTTGAAAAAAGCTTACAAAAAAGAATTTGTGAAATTAGATTATGTCCCAGCTACCTAAGTTTAATTTTCGTCATCTCATTTTAAGCAGGAAAAAAAAAGCCCAAAACAAACACAAAATGCATTTCCATAGACCTCTAAAGTATTTTTTCTTTAATATTCCCTGGGATTATCTCTCTCTGTTGTTCATGTTTTTATAATAAAGCAATTTTTTTCCTAATAGTCATGTCAGGGTAAACAATAATAGGTATTTATTGCAGCTTGAGTGAAAAATCTTTTTTTTAAAAAAAATGGTACCAATATCAGTGAAGTATTAACATAGACACCATGAACTCTATAGAGGTTGCTGTCACCAGGTCAATAACAAAAGGAAAATACGACTGTGGAGATAATATAATTTTCTTTATAGGACAGGACTCTGGGAAGCTCCATGAGTATATGAAGAGACACTCCTCAGCACTGCAATCTATTCACTTCACAAAGAAAAGCTACACGAATTCAGAACTTCTAGGATACCTAAATTCTAGCAAATATCTTATTCACGTCTACATATCACCTACCTTTATGCAATTATTCATTACATAACAATCTTTCTATGCTATAATAATTATTATGATGAAAAATATAATTACCACAGACATTCAAAACGTACTGGGTATGTTGTAGTGATGACGTTCTAGGATCCTTTGCAAAATTCAAGACAAGGAATGAATGACACTGGCTCAGAAAAGATGCACACTTCATGGGATTTCTTTTTTCATCAATGCAATCTTTTCATCAAATTCAGTGTTTTTGCATCAATGCAGTACTTCCTACACCTTCCTACAGCGGGGAGTAAAGGTGTAGGAGGCTACGTCCAAAGAACCAATAGGGTTGGTACAGGAGCTCAGACCACAGTTATTAGAGTGAAAAGCACTGAGCAGTGATGTACAATTGAGGACTAAAATTTTAACTGCAAACACTAGGATTTCAAAATAGAAAATTATTTTCAAGATCAAAAGTACTCCATAGATCATCTTACTCTTAATATTTTATACGCCAGGTTCTCGGGGTTCAAAATGACCCATGTGATTTTACAACCCTGGCAAAAGCGAAGTTCTGTTCATGTTACAGACACTTCTAGAGCCTGGGAGAGATTCTTCCTCCAAAGAGTCAGACTCATCGCTGGTCCACCTGCCGCGTGTTATAGGCTGACAGTGTATTTTTGTTCAAGATTTGTCCTGTCATTTGCAAGTCCTTTATGTTTTTCTGCATCAGTGATGTTTGTGTCAGAGTGATCGTCTCGAAGGCACAGCCTAAATCTCTCTGACTTTGCCACAGTCGAGTCATTTTGCTGTCCTTCCTGGCAGGGCCGGGGGTGAGCCTGAGCAGCTTAGCCTGGGTCCGGAGGGGGGTCGGAAGCCATGCATCAATCTAAAATATTTTTTCTTTAATATTCCCTGGGATTATCTCTCTCCATAGTTCCTATATAGAAAATTATATATTTGGCAACTGTGCCGAAGTCAGGCTGGGGACAGAAGCGTCCACGCAGGCCCACCGGATGGTGTGGCAGGAAAATACTATGTTCCATTGGTTGAAACAGTTGGGTTGCAAGGGCAGTTTGTTGAAGGCCAATGTGTATAGTGATCGAAGACCAGGCTTTCCCAAATGACATTCTGAATTTAATCACCGGGAAAACAGTCATGGATTTCCCAGTCCCCTCCACCTACAACCCATCTTGGAGCTAGCCTACTTGGGAACCACTGTCATCCACCCCTCTTAGAGATCAAAACTAAAACCAAAAACCAAAACCCATTCATGCTTCACACCTCCTAAATATTGGTGGGTGACCTCAGAGTCCTAATGGGCCAATGTAATGGGAGACAGCATGACCAACCTAATCCAAATTCCTCGCTTTTATTTATTAATTTTAAATTTCATCCCATCTGTCCCTTCTCCCTCCAACATTTTCTCAGGGCACCTTTTAAAAAATGAAATGAACTGATTTAAGTTCTATTATCTAGCTTTGGCTCAGCCTTTAATAGGACAAAAAACAGTAAGAAAACATGAAATAGGGGGGATTCCTGGGTGGCTCAGCGGTTTAGCGCCTTCCTGTGGCCCAGGGCGTGACTCTGGGGTCCCAGGATCAAGTCCTGCATCGAGCTCCCTGTATGGATCCTGCTTCTCCCTCTGTCTGTGTCCTCTCTCTGTGTCTCTCATGAATAAATAAATAAAATTTTTAAAAAAAGAGAAAACATGAAATAGAAAAGAAACACTATATGCTGTTTCCAGTAATTAAGAGTTTCAAAAGAAAGTTTAACAACAAATGAAAATTCTGTGTATGTTGTCTATTTAGTGGTTTTACACACGGAAACTGAGGGAAGAGAACATATTTTGATGCTAAGTAGCATTGATACTTAGACCATTTAAAAATGGATCTAGTTTGAGTTCCTTTGGCTCAGACACCAGTCTAGTGGTTTTGTTTTATTTTAATTAGTCTTCCTGGATTGTTCGTTTCTATTCTCATCTATTTTATAAATCTCAGTTTGCTCAATTCTATTTAATTGACTTCATTGAATCTTAACTTTCTTGAATTAAATTCAACAACCATTTACAGGGAAGTGTAAAAAACCACATATTTTTCTAAATCACCATGATAATTTAAACTCTGCTTGAACAAAATAACTTTGGTGTGCTGTCACTTTGATGGTTAAAATATCTGGAAATAGGAGTAAAAGAGGAATGAAAATGAAAACACCATATGTAAATAAAGAAATGAAAACCATATTTCACTTACATTTTATAATTATCTTAGCAATCCTTTCTGAAATGTTAAAAATGCAAAGTGAAACCTAAGAACAAAAGCAATTTTTTTCATGTTAAAGAGTGTCGTACCTGTTATTTTGAAGTTGGAGTGCTTTAGTTTTAGCACTGATGTCATAGATAAAATGTTGTTGGGTAATTATTATTCTATTTTCCGCCGTCAAATTCCCCAAGATGGTGATTACAGGATAACCCATCTGGAGTGTCCACTGATCCATCACTTCTTGTATATTTACAAATTTCCCATTCCTTTTTAAAGCCTTCATAACCCAAATTGTATAAATTAGTTTTATAAACATGAATTATAAATATAATTAACATTAAACCATTTTTATGTTTACCTTTATGATTTACTTAAGTATGAAAACATGTAAAATCAGTGAGGCTAATATAACGTGTTAGTAAAATTAATCTCTTTGCCTTAAGTCAAGCTTCATGTAGAGAAATGAAAGCTTTATTAGCATTAAAGTTTTTACTTAATGGAAGATAAAACACAGTCGATTGTTAAAACAAGTACTTGCAGCATCGTTAAGTGCCCCCAGAATGTCTAGAACCAAATTTAAATATTTGTTACTCTCCTATAGAAAGAACTACTTTAATATCAATATTTCTCTCAAACGTGAATATCTGACAACATATGCATGTTGTATTTCAGAAGTCTTGTCTTGTTTGAAAGTAGGCAGGGTACTTTTTACAATCATTTGCAGTTTAATTTTTAACCCCATTTTATAATATAAAATATAAAAAACAAAGTGATAAAGCAATATGAGGAAATATAAAAATTCAAAACAACTGCCAATGTCAATAAAAGTTATGAATGGCTTATAAACAAATTCAAATATTCAAGAAAAGGTTTTGGCATTCAAGCTTCCTGTACTTTACCTCTGACAGTGTATTCCAGAGATCGTTTCTGGCTGCATTGCCATACTTATGAATGGTTAAATAATCCTACAAAGAATATAAAATTGTAATTACAATTTGAAGGCTAAGCCATTTCCAGTAAACACACTGATTTCCCGACTCAATTAACCATTTCCATTTGTTAGAATTGCATTAGTACAAAGACAAAGACATGGAAAAAGGTGAAGAATCTTACTTAAAAATATCCCAAAGAGCTTTAACTATAACATATTTCTTAATTAAGTCATCAAATGATACTGGTCTATTAAAAATTATTTTCATCGCCATAATCACTTCTGGATTTCCAGGATCAAAGGCCTTCCTCTAATTTAGCAAATCGGCCTCAAGCAGTTTTATAGAGACTACCTCTGCAGTGAAATATTTAGGGGAAACTCCTCCATCAGGCTTCCCTGTTGAAGTGTCAGAAAAAATTCTGTTTTAGGGAAAAGAGAAAACAACAACAGAAACCTGGCTGATACATGCTGGTGTGAAGAGGAACTGGCAAAGGCCAAGAGAGTGAGGACTGTCTCCACAAGCTGTCAGATTCCCTAGTCTCTGCAAAGGACAGGCTGCCTAATCCAGAAAAAGAGACATACTTCCATGAACTTGAAACATATACTCACACTTAACAAGAAAAAGTTAATCCTGAGTTTATTTGATATTTTTGAGTATAGACTTCCCATTTCCCAATTTTCCCCCACTAGTAGTTAAACCCACACACTTTCTGTGTACCCCATGGCTACTCCCTTCTACAAAGCATGGTCTATGTACGTCACCGAATGTTACTTGCTGATGGCCAATTGGTGTTATTCTTTTTCTGAATCCAAAGTACAAAAATGAGTAGAAAACTGTGTTTTATATTATAAAAAAGAGGGTCTCCTCCATGTGAAATTCCATCCTCTTTACAACATGTAGGTAAGCAGACAAAAGTCCTCATTTACATCACAGTACTAAAAATGAAAAAAAGAAATCGCTGACTCTTTTCAGTACTTTGTGTAGAGTGGAATACTTTGGGGATAATTAAACTTGGGGAAGACATTTTTCTGAAATACAAATTGTAGCACCTGTGACAGATTCAGCTTTGTTGGCAACTCCCAGCAGAGCAAATGGCAACTCCCACCTAATCAGACACTACAGCTGTCATGCCCAACACTACCTTAGCAACCACAAATCCATCATTGTCAACAGGGACTATGAATAACTTTATTGAAAAAATACAACCCCAATAACCAATGCGAATTCCACTCTTGGCTTTGAATATGCCATATGAGCCATTTTCCATTAGAACTCAGGGACTAGGATTTCAATAAATTATTTCAGATTTAACTCTCAGCATTGTCTCTAAATGGATCTAAATGGATCTTTTAGCATCTAAATGGATAAATCCGGAAACGATATGAATGTTGAAACACAAATTTGAGTTTTACTTTAGTGGTGCGATAATTTTTAAAAGTATCAATATTAGAACTATTTATTTATTGGGTTTGGCTTACGGATAGTGCTGCTAGGATAATTCCAAAAGAGGGAACAAAGCAATGCCCCCACGGACTTTGAAAGGTCCAATACCTAACTATAGGATTCTCTTCACAGACAGATCTTAAAACTCCAGCTGTTCACGATATGAGTTGACGTTGGCCCAATACTGATCATCAACTCAAGCTCTTGGTTTCCTCCCCAATTCAGAATAAAGTGCAAATTTACATTTCATGTGGGCTGAAATGGCAATTATCCAGGTTTAGGAAGCAGATCTGACTTCCTTGGCTCGGAAGTCAGGGTAGAAAGCATCTTCTTGGATTCCCAGCAGTCCCAATTTTCAGGTTTTACTGGAATTCTAACACATGTCAACTCTTTTTTTTTCCTTCCAAACAAAGAGAAAGTGAACTAAAACACTTCCCAAATGTGTTCCTTAGTTATTTTACCCATCCTCTTGCATGAAAATAGTCCTATCCTAAGCTAAGGAAATTGTGTTTTGTCCTTGTTGAATTACAAAGAAGCTTCCAGAATAGTAAATGTGGTTTTTTGGTAGTCATTTATTCATTCATTCATTCCACAAAAAGTGGGGTGTGCTTTGCAGGTGCCTGTGGCTTACACATGCTGGGGGAACGGTGCTGGAGAGGAGGTTACCGAGAACAACAGCAGATACTGAGATGGGATTCGTGGAGGACGGTCTCTGCAACTAAAACCGTAGTCTTTGCACCAAAACTGCCTGACAAGATGAATTCAAACGTTTGGTGTGCAATTAAATAAGAAGATTTTAAGTTCCTTTCAAACCTACAAGTTGATGAATATGAAAAGGGCTGCGGTTATGAATCCGAAATGGAAACTTATGATTATATGTATGTGTATGAAAGTCAATCGGCAGTAGATTTGACATTATGATATAAAGTAGAAGAATATTTTAATATTAACTGTAGAAAGAATTAAGCGTTCTCTAGACAAAGAATTTCAGAAATAGAGGAGCTGTTGAAAAGACAAAAACATGGATGACCACTCGAATATTCTTAGGGGACAAAACCAAAATTATAAACTGATTAAAACTTGAAGGCCTTTTGAGCAGAAGGATCTTATGATACATAAAGTGTGGCATGGGAATGTGACGGCCTTGTCCAATTCCCCCCCAACACCGCCCAGCTACGTGGCTTTGGCGAGTCACTTAACCTCCTTGTGCCTGTTTTCATGCCTATAAAATGGGGAGATGATAGTACCTGCTTCGTAGGTTTATGTTAGGGCATCAAGCATGGAGTGTCTGGGCAGTATTGCCAGTGACACGGGCCGAGCACACAGCAAGTGTTCAGCAGACATCAGCTGTGTAAGCTTTTTATTTATTTTTTTTTAAGATTTTATTTATTCATGAGAGACACAGAGAGAGAGAGAGAGAAGCAGAGACCCAGGCAGAGGGAGAAGCAGGCTCCATACAGAGAGCCCGATGTGGGACTCAATCCCGGGACCCCAGGGTCACGCCTGGGGCTGAAGGCGGTGCTAACCCACTGGGCCACCCCGGGCTGCCCCGCCATAAGATTTTCAATCCCTTCAGGTGGCCAGTTGGAAACAGAGCGGTGGAAGGAAGCGCATCACTGACAAGAATAACCAAGGACAGAACAAGTGTAAATCATACCATCTGCCTCCTTTTTAGCCCCGTGTGAGCTGCTCTCTATTTCATCTCAGGGTCGATGGCATCATCATCATCACCATCACCATCATCATCACCATCACCATCATCACCAGCTAATACATGAGGACGCTGCAGTCAGAGGCGGGCCCGGGACAAGCCCCGCACCAGGACCGTGCATGCACCTGCCAACACGGCCTGACACCTGCTGGAAGCTGAGCTCCGCAGCCTCGGTGGCAGCAGCCCACCCCCCCAGGCCCGTGCGCCTCCCCCCCGGAGTCCTCCTCTCCCCCACAGTAGCTGCTGCCCCCACCTGCCCTCTTGGGGAGGGCTGCACCGCTGGCTGGGGGCCACCTTTATGTCACTTTCTTTGCTGACAGGTGACACGAGCCACAGTCCTTCACATGCAAAAGCCAACGGGACTCATAAGTAACGAGGAGAAGAGGAATAATGATGCTCCGCTTGCGTGGAATAAAGATGCCCCTTGGCTGGAGGCACCGAGACCTGGGCCCGCAGATGGCTGGGCCATGTGTGCTGAGCTGCCCGGTGCAGAAGCTCCACCCTGGGGCCACCTGCATGTCACCAAGATCTGTGCCCCCTGTTGTAAGAGGGTGACACAGCACAGCCCCGCCACAGGCCTGGGCCCGCCTCGCTCTGCCCGCTGGCCCCAAGCTCAGCTGGTGGCCCAGGGCACCCACTCCTTCCCGGGAAGACCCAGGGCCCCCCCTGGGTTTGGCATCAACCCCCGACCTGGCCCGCCGGCCACTACAGCATCAGGCACCCAGGGGCACGACACGGGCAAGTCCGGGCCGCGGGCACCCAGGCAGCCAGCACCCTTCTACCTGCAAGTGCAGCCTGGGGACATGCCAGCAAATGTGGGCATCGGTTTTTCTGATATGTGACAAGAAGGCCAAAGTAGGGGTCTGAAAGACCGTTCCTTTCTATTAAGAACAATTGTGCCTCAAAAATTTGTAGTGGGCATTTGTCATCCCTTTGGCTTCCCAGCGTTGAAACCCCATGTTGATATGGGGGCAATAACTGCCCATGGGATCCTGCAGGAAGGGGAGGGCCCCACCTCCCACTCGATCTGGAAGGGACCAAAACATAAATCCTTGCCCCCCTGACCCCACCCCCCCACTCAGGCAGCTAAAGCAGGCACATGAGCCCGGGTCCCAGAGGAGCAGATACTTCATCCCAGGGCTGTGATTCTTGCAGGATCAGTGCAGAGAAGTAGGGCCCATGGGAATATGACCCCCCCCCCGTGACGGTGACACTGTGATGGTGGCTCTGGAGGGAGCTTATGGCAGCAGCTGAACCAGCCATCCCTGTGGCAGGACCTCGGTGAGGTCTCCCAGCGTCTGAGTCCTCCTCAGGTCTGTAAGCCCAGTTCTCCAGCCTTCCCAATGATTCCAAGGGCTACCCTACACCCTTCAAAAACACTCCTTTCTGCCTAATGTAGCCAGAGTTCCTCTCAACTGCTTACAACCCCAAACCCTGACTCATACAACACTAATGGGAGATTTGATCAAAACAACACAAACGTCTTAAATGTTCTTGGTGACCTTAGAGAGAAAAATAGAAATTTTCTCATGCAACTCACACAAAATGCAAAGCAAAGAGCACCCAGTTCTATGGAATAAACCTTCTAGGCTTTCATTGTTTTATAAACAGTAGGGTTGTGGGGGCAGGGAAGGAAGGGGGTAGATATTTAAGCTAAAAAAGCAAAAAAAAAAAAAAAAAAGAGGCAGACAAGAAGATTGGAGAAAAAGTATACAAGTTCCCCAGACAGGAGCACACCGAGGGTAACAACAATAAAATTAAACTGTGTTAAACTTTTGTCTGAAAGAAGGCAAAAAAGAAAGAACAGGAGCTTTAAACTGGGAACCTAAAGTTGAGAAATGAAATATTTGTGAGTGGGTGCATTACTACAGCAGGGTGATTTTAAAGGGACCCATGGACAATAAGAAAGTAGATTAAAAGCTCGTTGGATCAAAGCAGTGCCGCACAAGGGTTGGATCAACCCCTCTGAAGGCTGGCTGTGTACTTCAGAGGATGATTCCAGGTGCTCCAACCTTGAGAAACAGCAACCAGGAGACCAAACCAGTGACGAATGACCAACCAACACACACCAGACAGCCGGGCTGCAGACCGAGATAGTATTTTGGTTTTTATCTGAAAAATGGCTAGAGGTCATGAAACCAAGTAAAACCGAGGAGCACAGCTTGGAAAAGCATCACACAAAAGTAAGAGAATTTTTACATGTTATTCTGTTAGATAGGAACCAATGATGAAAAGCTATCAATGTAAAAAAAAAAAAGAAAAAGAAAAAGAAAAGAAAAAAGAAAAGCTATCAATGACTGGTAAACCTTTATTATTAAATCGCAACGAGTTCCTAAGTAGGAAACCCGATAAAAAGAAAAACCAACACGAGACCTTTCAAGGTACAGGACTGTGTGGACACCAGACACAGTAAAAGAAAAAAAAAAGTGGTATTTAGGAAAGGAAGTTATTTAAATACGTAGAATAAAATGAGTTATATCGTCATTCTCATGCAATTTTATTTTTATTTTTTATGTATCTTTTACCTAGATTTACTCTCACAGGGTGTTTACTTCGAGGAGAATTCAGATATTTCTCTGGAACAAAAAGGATTTCTACGTGTGTGAAAAGCCCGTTACCCACGTAACGAGCATAATTTTGTGACATCAGTACGCTTTCTTGAAGGACTGCGAGAACATACCGGGAAATCGGAAAATTTCTAATCGAAACATCTTGCAATAGATAAAAGATCCTTGTTTGTTGGTCTTAAATGACAGACAACAGCCTATTTCCACCCTGGTTTTGTTTCCATGGATCTTGTGTTTAGTGATTCTGTGTCATGCCATCAAGGCCGCGGTAGGTGGAAGCGTCCCCAGGGGTGTGGTAACACTGCAGCTGCTGGACTCGTGTGACCCCAGCGGGCTGAGGGGCTCCTACACCTGTCACAGAACTGGGGTGACCGCAAGTCCACGGAGGTGTGCAGGTGCCTCATTGTCCCCGCCTCGCCTCTGTCGCTAGCTGGAAATATTACCGAGATGTAAAATAAATCTACTTGTAAAACAGGAGGTCGTGCCTTGCTTTTCCTGAAGGGCCTGGAAAAGGGACTTAGAGCGCAGCAGCTCACACACTAGACAAAGTGTATCCCGACTGGTCGGGACGCATGGCCTTCGGTCAGCCAGGGTTGCCCAGGACCGTAGGGTGCGTCCATGGCCCTTTCTGCTTGCATGCTTCTACTCTGGCGGCTGTGCTGCTGCTGACTCGTCGGGGGAAATGCAACTCGATAGAGAAGACGACTGTATCTATTTAGCAAACGAGGCAGGAATCAGGCTGGTCCTTACCGGCCGTGTGATGTCGCATCGGGACCTAGATCCCCTGGACTTTAACTTCTTCTTCTACTGCAAAGTGGGCATGGGACTCACTTGGGAAAGGGACACAGAGCACAGCGGGCTCGTGCAGAGCTGCTGGCCGCACAAGAACCAAGAATGCTAATTATTCTAAGGCCGGACCCCAGGGGACATATCCATGGAGCCAACATCTTCGACCCCCCCTCCAACAGTAGCCACATTCATTCCGGGGGCTCCAGGACGGGAAACGCTGTGCACCAGCTAGGAAGAGGATCATGCTTAGAGGGACTTCTAAGACTTCCTTAGAACATGATGTCCCAGTCACCTCGTACTTCTCTAGCATCTATCCATCAGGCCTTCCTTTCCTGACCCCTCCTCTTTCAGCCTAACTCACACAACTGTCCCCCATCCTCAAGAAGAAACCCAAACAAAACCTTCCTTAGCCTTATCCCGCTCCACCCACCTCCCCTGGTTTTCGAATCTCCTTCCTCATGGAACGTCTTTAAGTTGCACTCCACAGACCTGCTTGCCCGCAGACGTCCCCGCTCCTCCCCGACCCACTCTACGGGTGCCATGGACCATGCCCACCGCCACAGGACCTCTTCTCTCTCTCTCAGCTTCACCTCCCAGCACAGTTACCCTCATTGGTCCCCTCTGGACAGGAGCTTTCCCCTTTACCTGGGTGATACTGGGCCCTGGGGTTCTGGCGCGTCCCCTGCGGCTCTAGCCCCAAGGCCCTACTCTTTGCTCAGCCTCCTATTGTTACAGCCCTGCGGGGATTTGTTTCCAGGCTTTCCCCCAAGAAACTTCCCACCCACTCTTCCGTACCCCCCCCCCTCACCTCTGCTGTGGATCCTACTCCCAATCTATCCCTAGGTGAATTTATTTGGCCTTCAGAAAGAACCTTTGGGTCCCCCCATGTCTCTGTGCACTTAGGTCACCACCATCTCTCCCCTGAATCTCCACAGGCCTCCCTGTCTTCCCCGCTTCCTCTCCAGGCGTCCTCCTGCCCCCTCCCAATGCACTCACACACGTTGCCAGCTAACTTCTAACTGTAGGCAGAACCCCATCGCACCCTGGGTTGAAACTGCTCACAGCACCCTGCTGCACTCAGATAACCCCCAGCCCTCTCAGGGCATGTCTTTGCACCGCATGACTCCCTCCTGCCCCCTCACCCCCTGCGCCCTTGTCCTTACTGACTCCACTCAGCCTCCGATTTCTTTCTTCTCCTTGAACCTGCTCAGTCCTTCCCCTCAGCCCTTTGCATGGGCCCTTCCATGTTTCTGGAATGATCTCCATCCTCCTCCAGCTTTCTCTCATGCTTCAGACCTCAGTATGCGTGTCTTCTTCTCCAGGGGGAGATCCTACACACCCAACCTAAGACTGCCTGGCCCATCCGCCCGTATGCACTCTCTAGCATTCTATTTTTTTTCTTTCTCAGCATTTCTCACATTTAGTAAATATATATGCATTCACTTTTTTCCCCACTCAGGGCCAATCTTACCCTGTTATATATGACTCATGGGATCAGGGGCCGTATCTGGGGTGTGCAGCACGCCCTCGCCACGGTGTCTCTCAGAGAGTGGGTATGTAATAAGTTTGTGCAGAATAAATGAACAACCCAACACGCCTGATGGGGGAGCAACGTGTGCTGCAGATATCAAACTAAGCACAGCTGGTGCAGGAGGTGAAATCACAATTTTGGTTTATTGGCACAAAGCATCAAGGGAAGATCTTAACGCTATAATGAGCTATTGCTCTTAAGGGGGAAAAATGATCTGTAAAATAATCACAGGGAGAGGCCTTGAGCGGAAGAGAATAGGTGAATATAAGAGAGTGATCGCAAAAGGAAATGAGATTCAGTATGACAAATGAACATCACCATTTCTTTGCATGTCCTACTAGCCCGGAGCCTTCCCTTCCATGATAGAAACACAGAGGTAGATCAAGTGTTTTGAATGCATTTGATTGAATTTTTTGTAAGTCATTTCCCAAATATATAGCTTGGGTCTTTAGCACTCCTCCTAAGCCACTAATTTATAACATGGGCTTTTTTCACAATAATAACTAAGATATTTAAATATCATGGGGAAAAAAGAATGTGTAGCAAATGTGTTGTGGTTTGATATTCTTATTATATAGCCACTTATGCAAAATCATGAAAATGAGAGTAAAACTTCTATCTTCAAATGGGTAAAACACATGGATGATTATGTCATCAAAGAGTAAAATGCAAGAGAATATATGAAATGTTTTCAAACATCATTTGTGATAAAAAAAAAATACATAGAGATAGCAATTGGGTAATTTTTTACTTACTAAATTAGTAAGAAAATTGTTTTGAAAATAACACCTAAAGCTGTTTGCTTAGTGTATTATAAAAACAGAACTTTCGAACTTTACTTCTACCACTATACGTTGGCTTAACATTTTGGAAGAAAATTGATGATATGAAAAAAATTAAAATAAAAAAATAAAATTGATGATATGATTACAGAAATGGATATAAAGAGACTACCAAAATATAATGGGAAAACCTATCATTTGAAGACCATGACAGTAGTATTTATTTAACAGAAACTGGAAAGTGAGCTAGATGTTCACACACAAGGAAAAAACTAAAGATATTATGGTCCATCTGGTGTCAACCTATGTAATGGCAGTTATGGAATGAGCACTGGGTGTTATTCTATATGTTGGCAAATTGAACACCAATAAAAAAATAAATTAAAAAAAAAAGAACCTACGTAAAACCAATTAGGAAAATACAAGTAGTGAGAAAAATCATCTTCCCCACTCGGGAGGGTTCTTTTTGCATCACAATTTACAACGTTGCCAGATAAGTAATTCAAGGCTATTACATGAAAGTTCTGAAAAGAGAACATAAAAGAAAAAGAAATTAATAAAGGAAAAGAAAGAAAACTGCTGATGTGGGAGTTATAATAGGTCAGGGAAACAGATGCCTGTGAGGCAGGCTTATGTATCCTGCACCAGCAATGTCATCAAATGGTAGGTGCTGAAGGAGTGAGAGACACTTTGCAGATCGGTGTACCCATGGGCTTGCATATTCAAAGACTGGCGTGCATTTGCACACATACCCCCATACAAATATAGCCACTCATCAACCAAAGGTGCCTAAACATTTCACAGATACCTTTAAAATCAAGTTATCTAGGACATCATTTTATAGGAGCAGCCCTATTTAGCTAAAATGTACAAAAAACCCCTGAGCCATTAATTAATTAATTAATTAAATGATTAAATAAAATAAAAATAAAAAAATAAAAAAAATACCCTGAGCCTTTAACTGACAAGTGAAAGAAAACCACTAAATATAACTTTCTAAGGCTTCCTATTGAGCTGAGTAAATGCCCACCGGATGATCAAACAGAGATCTATGTCATTAATAGTAAAGGCTTTTTAGTGAATGCTACGTAGTCATTGTGGCCAGTTAACAACATTGAGGACTCAGGCAAAATGATAAGGACTGAATCAATAGCCGAACATAAACAAATTAGTTGAAACTGATGAAATAGAAGTTATTTCTCTCCGAGAAATATGAATAACTACTGCTATTTTATTTTTAAAGTGTTTTTTTTTATTAGAGATAGTATTCTTGATTCTCAAACCCATGGAATCTTTCCTTATAATTAATACTTTTTTTCTGTATTAACATTCTCAATGATCTTAGCTTCATAGTTAGGTCTATAATAAATCAAATGCTAATTAGGTCAAATCCAATGGTTAAAAACACCAGCAATGATAACATTAGTATCATATCACAACAAATTAGTGTGAAGTGTTAACCTTTCTACCTATATAGTGTACTAAAACGGCCCAGTGACTTAAGTGAAATATGGAGAAATTTGAGCAAAATCTGTCTGTGGTTATTCATTTTAGATTAAGCATGATTCAGCTACCATCTGGATGGAAACACAATACTATCTCTTCAGCAAGGAAATGAACTTCAACACACTATCCCTGTTCCTCCATTATTCTATGACTTTTCATTTTCCTGAAAAATCTACATGCAATGGAGCAAACGCTCTCTCAGAAATGCAAGCCGGAAGTTATCAAATAAAAATCCTGTGTACACATGTTAACATAGAACTTCTCACTGGAACACAAGTTATTGAGTATGTTGTTGCTACTAATAATCCCTCTGGCTTTGCGCCTGTCATTACCTTCAGGCTATCAGAATTTTATGAGCACAAACCAATAATAATGATATTTCCCTTTTGCTTTTTATCCACACCTCATTGCCTTACATTGATTTGCATAAGCAATTTCTACCCTGATAATTGGAGCCAAACATCTTGTTCTGGGTTACCTTATGGAAAAGAGCAGTTAAATACTAATCAAGAGAAATCTTTTTTATTCAACTACATTTTAGATGATATTGAATTACTCTCATTGGTTGAGCAAGAAGGTAACTCATTTTCTGACATGGATTTCAGGTTTTGAGTTTATAACAAGCTTAATAATGATGTTTCTTCACGATTTCAATTCCCTGGTGTTGACTCATAATAACATGAAGAATGGTGTCGCGAGGTTCAAATCATTATAACAATATTGTTTTGTTTAAAAAGAAAAAGCAATAGTACTATGTAATAATTATTTTTTAATAGCTACTGAGCCAATCGATGTTATCTGAGGATTTCATAATTATAGCTTTATTCTTTTATTTCCAGAAAAGAGAAAACAAGAAAATATAACTAGGAGATTAAAACAAGTAAAAATGAAATAAGAAAGTTCAATGCCATGTAAAAAAAAAATTCTATCTAGGAGAATCATTACTTGAATTACCTCAGAAACAAGTGTATAGTACTTATACAGAATGAGGATTTGAGCTATAGGAGCGTAAGTTATAAAAACAAAGTAAAAGAAATAGATCCTACTTTATTGCTTATATGCATAAGCATTACTACATGTGAGTGAAAATTAACAAATACACACTTACACAATAAGGTCCCCAGGAAATACAGTATAAGAACTGCTGGAAGATTCAGCAATACTTAAACAGTATTTTGGGTTGAAGATGGAATGAACTCTGACCACTCTCAGGAGACCCCAGTGTCACCAAAGCCTATTGAAGAAAGTCTTTCAAGGCACTTCTGGATAAAAACCGTGGATTAAACAAACCCATCTAATCTCAGTCCCTCCTAAAACCTAACTAGAACTACATCAAGTGTATGGGTATTTGTCTTTGTGATAGCTAAATATGTTGATTTTCTGAAGCCTAGCAGTAGCTTCCCCGCCCTTTACTCCTCAAACCCTCCCAACAGTTTTAGAAAATTCATATACTTGATGCTAAATCCCTTTCTGTTTGAAATACCTACAATGAATTTGGTTTTGCTACTGTATTATGTGCCAGGAGTGGTATGTTCCAGCACACAGACCCTCAAGGTTGGGAATCTGCAATCTGTATTCTTGCCTTGATTAGATTTAGATGACTGATTATGGGGAATGAGGTCCTAGGAATCTATGGTTTTTAGGGTCCAACAGTTTCTTAAGTTATCATCTGCATTTGTCTAAATGGAAGAACAGACTTTGGGAAAACAAATGATTGCTTCCATAGAACATTACCAGAGAATACAGAATTACAAGGTCTTTGAGAAGAAAGGCTGGTTCTGACGAGACGAGAGAATTGGAATGGGGACCTTGAAAGTCTAAATTCCACTGAACTTCCTTTGGAGTCAAAAGCAGCTCTTCTTTTCTCTAAAAAAAGTTAGTTGTCACTAGTTTGAATCCCTTTTAATGACAAATGACTTCATTTGGGAGGAAGCTGATTCTCCTTAAGACCAAGCTGATTCTCCTCCTCTTCTAATGCACCTCAACGCCATCAGACCCAAAGGTACTGTTGACTCCAGCCGATTCCAGGACTACAAGTAGAAATTCTGACTTTAGGAAAGATAGTGTATACACTAAAAATCACCAAGAAATTGCAAAAAAATCCTTAGAAAATGTCACCTGAGACAATCACAGCTTAATCATAAACCTGTGAGGTATTCAGAGCAAAATATGGAAGTGCATCAAAATACAAAAGATAACTAAAAAGCAAGGGAAATATAGTTTCCTAGTAGTAGACAAAAAGAAACTTCACCAGCAAAAATCTCTGTAATGACAAATGCTCGTCTGTTTTGACTGTGGTTACAGTACATGGAAGGTCTTATAGCCTTAATATTCAGATAATAACTAAAGACTCAAGAACAGGGAGTCACTCACTTTGGCACATCCAGTTTACAAATTTTTCCATAAAATTAATAGCTGTTCCCAAATTAAAGTATTAAACCCAAATTGTCTAACTAGTAAAATGCATCAAATAAATGTTACATTTGGAGAATCTGAAAGTTGGAAAAAAAATCTTAAAGAGTATTTAGTCCAACTCTTGCATTTCATAACTATAGAGTCAGGGGTGAAGAAGGATTCAGTGACCTGTAGAAAGCCTACCATTAATTAGAAACAGAAATGAGAATCATTTTCATTGTCTCATGCTTCCCAAAATACACCAGCCATTATTTTGGGAAATAGATTATGTAAAACAGTAGATACATAGAGTTTGCAAAAATATAAACATTTCTATGCTTTAAAATATGTTATTTATGAGGGCATACATAATCCAACAGGGGTTCATGCTTGGTTTGCTCTATATTTCACTTTCAATTTAAACATCAAAACAGAAGCTGACTTATTAATGACAGCCAGGACTAAATTTTTATGACTGTACATACTGTCTATTTACAAAAAGAAGTTTTGGGGCAATTTATTTTAAACCTATGCTAAACTGAACCACTTAAGCATCAAATAAAATTCAAGAAATAAGGGAATTAGACACACACACATACCAAAACCAATATCAAGAAGACCAGATCAAGGAAAGTTGTGATTATTCTGTATGAAACTATTTATTCAACTTTCTAATAGCTGATCAAATGAATTATATGGTTATTAGGTACAAAAGCTTTTCTCAAAAAGTCTCTAGAGTCCCTTCCTACTGAGGAATATATGTGTGAACTGAAATGGAAAATATATTTTCCAATGCAAAAAGTAGATGAATACAGTGGAATTGATACTCAAGATACTTTATAAGTTAAATAAGAACATCTGATCTGATCCAGAAATTTTCCAGAAACCCACTACCTCTCTGGATCACTTTTATTATATTTAATAGATAAATATTATATTTAAAAATTATTTTATAGCTATTAATATATATTATATGTTAGTATATACTTATATTAGATTATAAATTTTATGTTGTGTATTTTAGATACCATATATAGTTGACCCTTGAACAATATGGGTTTGAACTACACAGGTCCACTTAAACGTGGATTTTTTATAGTATAGTGTTGTAAAGGTATTTTCCTGTCCTTAACATTCAATAACACTTTTTCTCTAGCTAACTTTATTATAAGATTACAGCATACAATGAATGCATATAACATACAAATGTGTCAATTGACTGTTATCAGTAAGTCTTCCAGTTAATAGTAAGATACTAGTAAAGTTTTGATCATCAATAGTTATATGTGGATTTTTGGCTGTGTGTGTTTGGGGTGGGGGTGGGGGTGGTCAGTGCCCCAGCCTCTCTATTGTTCAAAGGTCAACTGTGTGGTATTTTATATGTTTGTGGTTATATTCATAAAATATATTGCCTTGTCTCCAAAAGGGTTTAAGACAGGTTGTAAGGATACAAAAATTTTAAGAGAACACAAATTTTAGAAGAAATTACCATTATAAGATTTATCCCTGTGTGGAAGATGAAAAGTCCCAGGAATAAACTGAAGAAAAGAAGGAGGACAGGAGGAAAGGCAAGAAAAAAGAGGGAGGAAGGAAGAAAAGAAAGGAGGGGGAAAAAACAACAACAATAACAAAAAAAGAAAGGAGGGAGAAAAAAAATGTAGATGACAAACATACTATTTGCAATTTGGGATTGACTCCACCTGTAAACCTAACTCTGGATCTGTCTGGAACATAAACTTCCATTTGCCAACATAGAAAGAGCCATGGTTAGTGTAAAGACAATTAACATATTTTCCAACAGAGGTAAGCACTGACGGTCCAGACTAGCTTCCACAGCAACATGTAAGCCAAGATTCCCCAGAGCCTGGTGGATGGGAAATATATTAACATCAACTCGGTGACCACTCAGCACCATGACACCAACTGTCTGTTCGGGAGGTCATTTCCAAAATGTAGCCCATACATCTTCATGCACAAGAGTTGATAATTTATCACCTAGACATAGGGATCTACTGTAAACTAATCCAAACTGCTGATGATACACTAAATCAGTTTGAGTGATGAGTATAAATAAAGCTGCAAGCGAAGTACTGAAGGATACAGAGCTATCTGATCAATGAGATGTCACAAGGCAAATGAAATGCAATGTTGACAAACATAGAGTCCCCTCAGCTGAAAATTAACCAAATCAAGCATCAGAGCATAAAGGCACATATTAATACAAGCTTCAAATAGAAGTTTAATATAATAGGAGTCCAAGGGCATGTTCTTTTTCAAATAAAACTGACAGTGGGTCCGTAGCAAAGAACATATTAAAAGTGGATGCATTTTGCATACCATCAGAAAACAACAAGATAAAGAAAAACTTTGCAAAACAATAATCCTTTTCAAATAATATAACTAGAGTTATTCAATGTGCTGAGCAACTCTATATACAACAGATGAGGAAAAACAATAAAAATTTATACAGAAAATGATTTCACATCAACTTGCTACCAGGAAATCAAATTCAATTTGTGTTGCCCTCATGAAAGCTTAGCTAGTTTCTGGAACTGTCACGCTACAACTTCAATGGGGAAAAACAAAGGATTGGGGATAGGAAGGACATTCCTCGAGAGACAGTTGATATTCATGGAGGGCCCTCCTTGAGAAAAAAAGATCTCGACGATGTGATCAGAATAGAGACTTTAGCACCCGGCAAATAAGTTTCACTAGAATTCAGCTATTCTGAAGGTGTCCCGAATGGAAAAAGCTAATTTAAGTAAGTTTCAGCCCCTGCTGGAACCAATCGGTAAGAATATTTTCTAAGGGAAATTATTCTTCAACAAATGTATACATTTTTTCTCTGTTGTGTTAAGTACATGTAGCCCTGTCATAACCTATTTAACTCTTGCTTTGTATTTCATCTTTTAGTTTATTTTGGGTAAAGATAGAATTAAACTACTAAAATATGACCTCATCCCATATGTAGTTTATTTAAATTTCAAAATGAAAAGCTTACTAAGAACAGATAAGATTGATTGCTCTCTCTGTCTTAGCATAATTGTATTTCAGGTGAACATCAATTTACTTTAAAGGACACTTCTAAGTAGCAGAATGCATCATAAATAATTCATCAATCACAGCTGCTAGAAACATGATTTACTCCAACAGATTCAATGGAATAAAAGTTCTATTTTTCTATATTTGTGTTTGCTTTAAAAAGTTTAAGAATCCTCCTTTTTAAAGAATCACTCTTAGATTCCATACTCCATACTGTAAATGCAGTATGATAACACTGTTTCTTTTTTCTTTCATTTAAAACATTGTATTTCCAATGGTAAGAACATTTAAACATCTCTGGAAGAAATAATTTATGCATATCAATCATAAAACAACAACATAAAAGGCACATGTCTCAAAAATTTCATTAAGATTTTCTCAAATACATAATTTTAGTAAGGCTAACAGAATTTATTTTCACTTTGTATAAACTTTTATATCGTAGGAAAGAGAAGTAGGCTTTCAGGAAATCTTATGTCAATTATTGAGAATCTCGCATATTTGAAAAATATTTCAATTTAAAAATGCATGTTAAGCAGATCTAAATTGCATAACAGTTCAAGTTTCACCAGTTGATACAGTAAGAATCCTATCTACCACTTTCATTTGTCATATGGAAAGACACTGCTTACCTTATTCATCTTAAAGTTTCCCAACAAATTCAGCAATTTTGAATTGGCAATTTCTCAAGCTGTGAAATCACTTTAGAATAAATATATTGACAAGGAAAATGTGAGAAAGAATAGAAAGCATCTTACTCACCTGTAAACCCCTTTGAAATACTGAATGGCCCATAAAATTAGCCAGCATTCTAATTAGAGCAGCACCCTGTAGGAAACAGTATTAAAAAAAAAAAAAGAAGAAGAAGAAGAAGAAGAAGAAGAAAATTTCAATCAAGTAACACGGTTCTAAAATTATCCTGTATCAATTAAAAAGTCTGCTTCATTCATACTATTGTATTCTTGTAAATAGAAAAGAAACAAGAGAATCATGAATCTAATATCCCACCTCACAGATAGCAATTGAATTTTTTTATTTTGTGGATCTAAAAGTTCTGTGGATATAAAACCAGTGACTTCTCAGGACAGTCTCCTGGACAGAGTGAGTATCTCAAGGCAATAATAAGCTGTAATTCAAGAGTAATAAAATTTTTATTGAACGCTGTATATGACAAAGTTAATAAAACATGGTTCTTGTTCTTACAAGCTCATAATCTAGTAAGGGACGAATACCCATGTTAATAAATAATCATATTAAAATACAGCTTTGGAGTAACATAGCCATTTACTCTACCCCTGGCTCAACTAAAAGTTGAGCTATAAAAGTGGAGTAGGGAGTACCAAGTATTCACACTGCTTGGGCTCAAATCCTGGCTCTGACACTCATCTTGCCATGTTTAAGTCAGGAAAATTACTTAACCTCTCTGCTCCTCACTTTTCTCACCTTGTAAAGTGTAGGCAGTAATAGCCCTTACTTTTTTTTTTTTTTTTTTTAGCCCTTACTTTTTAAAAAGATATTTAAGATTTATTTATTCATGAGAGAGAGGCAGAGGGAGAAGCAGGCTCCCTGCGGGGAGCCCGATGCAGGACTCGATCCCAGGACCCCAGGGTCATGACCTGAGCCGAAGGCAGACGCTCAACTGCTGAGCCACTGGGGCGCCCCAACTAATAGGCCTTATTTACTGTAACTGCTCTGAAGTTCACATGAATTACTATATATAAGGCGAACTGGGTCTGAAAACCAGGAACTGTGAAATGAGTGTTAGTTATTAGTATTAAATCAGGCGAATTGTTTTTATTTCCTGTCTACTTTGTTTAGAGGCTGGACGTAACCAAACATCCAAGTAAAACATGTGATCGATATAAATATTTAGAATAATGGAAGAAAATGGTAGTTTCAGAGCTTACCTCACTGACAACAATGACTATAATACTATAGAACAGTATCAGTGTGAAAGGATAGACACGTAATCAATACAAAACAGTCCAAATGATGATTAAGCCTGGATAATCACAAATTCGTATGTGAAATATAAATGAGGCTTCAAGAAGATGTTTCAATCTGCACTAAGTTGTTTTAGCTACGAAGCAGTGGGTTATGAGCAACATAAGTATAAATATAAATGACAGCTTGGTTTTCGGGGGGAGAAAGCTCCTTGACAGCTACAATATCCGTACTCATTACAAATTCATACCCTCCAACAACTCATTTCTTACTAGTTGTCTCTTTTTCATAAGACAATCACACGGACCACACGTGGATTCATCTTGCCTGGAACTGAACTGTGGCAGCCACTCCAGGGATACAAAAATGAATTTTTATTATTTGTTAAAGATTACTTCCCATAACTGGAATTTAATGCAATCCAATAACTCAAGCTCCATGAATCACCATTAAAGAAATGTCTCAAAAAATTTCAATCACCACCAAAAATGCTCCCAGAATTGGTATTTTATTCACAACTCAACAAATGATAAGCTGGACAAGCCATAGAGCTTCATGCCTCTTCTGATATATTTTCCTCCCACACCTTCCACTCTTTGCTCTTTCTTTCGCTTCTTCCTCTTTATCTTCTGCACACTTGTGTAAGTCCATAAAATATAAGCGCTTATGATTCAATCACAGGACCGGGTTAGAATTCCCTCTAGAACTTATCAGCTCTGCTCCTTGAATTTCCTTGACAAGCTCTCCTCCTATACATTTCCCAGGCTAATCTACCCACCCAGAGGGTAGAAACTGTCAGTTCTGCAGCAAAAACTAACCCTTGCCACCTGGGAAGTGAGACTTAGAATCTCAAGCAGTCAACTCAAACTTTCCTTCAGAACAGAATAGCCATCTTCAGATGATTTAAGTGTTTCCCTCCAGGTAATGATGACTTGGTCTCTTGTCAGGCTATAAAAACTATCAATTTAGCATGGTCTAATGGCAAGAGTCCTTTCTAATCATAAAGAATGTACCCGTTTTCCTGTCTTGGTTGAGTGCTAACAGGAAATAAAACCTAGAAATATAATCGATATTTAAAAGTTATATAATACCACTGAATTTCTTTTATTATTATACTGTGTAATTTAGTTAACTTTTAGAAAATGTGTCTGTGTTGCCCACTTGAACATTTAAAATTCTCCAGAGTAGCATGCACTCTTCTATATTTAACTAGCCTTTTCTTTCCAAAGCTAAATTTTGAAAATCCCTATATCAAAGAACTGCACAGACAGATGGGCTCTCCAACTGTTATCATTCAGCCAATATATACTGAGCACCTACTAGGTATGGATCATAACAAAGATCACACCTCTTCATGCGAGCATAATTCACCATAAACCTTAAAAAAAAAATAAAGAAGAAAGAAAGAAAACACCAAATCCCCTTTCAGCATATCTTTGAAACATTGTTTTCACCAAGTAAATATCATTTAAAATATGGTAACTTATATTCACTTGTGATTCAAAATTCTAGGCCCAATCAAAGAAAATGGATGTTGGGCAGCCTAAAGTAGCTTTATGGGAAATAAATACACTGTTTCTACAAGATTTTTATAAAGACTTGCTCAAGAAAACCCATCACTAAAAAGGATAAAGAAAAGAAAAGAAAAGAAAAGAAAAGAAAAGAAAAGAAAAGAAAAGAAAAGAAAAGAAAAAGAAAAAGAAAAAGAAAGAAAAAGAAAAGGAAAAAGAAAAGGAAAAGGAAAAAAGAAAAAGACAAAGACAAAGAAAAAGAAAAAGAAAAAGAAAAAGAAAAAGAAAAAGAAAAAGAAAATGAAAAAGAAAACCCATCACTGTATCTGCTACACTAAGGTTCAGGGAGATACAAAGATGGAAGCGACCGATTTCTTTTAAAATCTCATAAAGAATATTCCAAAAAAGTATGCTTATAAACCCATTCCTTATGTAGTAATTCTTCTCTATGGACTACTTTTTTCATTGAAGTTCTGGGCTAAAATTTCTTTCCTTTTACATTTTAGGCCTCCATATGCGTGTCCATCTTAGAGACAGTAAAGGTCTCCAGAGAAAGGGCTGTGTCCTCATGACTTGGTACCCTGCTCCCTGTGCCTGGCTCAGAGAAGGTTTCCTCTCAACAGTATAACTGGGTGAGAGAGCAGGAGAAGTCAGTAAAAGCACAGCAATTACTTTGTATTCCTGAAGGCCACTCCGCCAGGATACACAGTTTATTACTAAAGTGTACATTAGTGATGAGCAATCACTTTGGAAGAGAGGGAGGTCTTCTCAACTAATTTATTCCTTTAACATATGCTTATTGAGTAAGGCAGGGAACTTAGTATCCTGTAGAATAAAAATAAGAAAGCTACAAGTTTCTGTCCTCAAGGACCTCAAAGCCTCCTAAGTGAAATGGGAAGATACAATATATTATATACAATGAATGGCAAAGAAATAAAATATTCTATTCTGTTTCCGAAGAGGGGAAAGTTCTTCTATCTGGAGGGATGCAGGATAAAGGGGGGTCTAAGAAAGTAAATGCTTGGGTTGGACTTTGAAAGACGGATGGGATTCCAGGAACAAAGTTAAACAGAGAGTAAAGAATGTCAACAATGGCCTTTGTATAGTCACGTGGGTGTGAAAGTGAGAAGCACAAGTAGGGAAGGTGACACTGAGGGACAAAGGGTATAAACCCAGGCAACAGAAGATCCGATGGGAAGTAAGGTGTAAGCCATCATTAGAAAAGAGTGAGTGCCAAGGCTAAGGAACTAGATCTTATTAGAAAGAGGAGGAAGGATTTTGGAAAGGTGGTTTTAAAAGTACAGTTTGCCCTCGAACGACAGGGATTTGAACTGCACTGGTCCACTTCCACACAGTTTTCTCAATAAGTACAGTACAGTATGTGTTTTCTCTCCCTTCTGATTTTAATAACGTAGCATCTATCTTATTTGACTGTAAGAATATAGAATATAATACACCTGGCACACAAAATAGGTGCTCATTGACTATGTGAGTTATGAGTAAGGCTTCCAGTCAACAGGAGGCTATTAGTAGTTAAGTTTTGGGGGAGTCAAAGTTATACACAGGTTTTTGCATTGGGTGGCAATGCCCCCATCCCTGCACTGTTCAACTGACTTATCTACGATACTCCAAGGAGGAAGTAAAAGCACTGGAAGCAGAAGCAAATAACGGTAACAATGAAGATAAAATCATAGACAGGTTTAAGGAATAGAACAAAGATTACTTTCAACCTTAAAGCCTCTGTGACTAGAAGATGATATTAGCAGATATGTAGAATTTAAAAGGAAGGGCTAAAAAAAAAAAAAAAAGGAAGGAAGGACTTGGTAAGTGAATACAGTAACAGCTGTTTAAAACTTGTGGAGTTTGAGGAACAGGTAGGGAACCAGAAGAAGAAAAGGCACATGCAACCACAGGAATGAAGTTCAGTGGCAGGTTATGATTGAAGACCTAAATTAGCATTTGTGGTGGGTGAGATCACTAAGAGAAAAGCACGAAGGTTTTAGTGAAGGAGAGAGAAAATAGAATCTTAGACTCTCTCTCTCCAGAGTCGGTATGATCTTCACTTGAGTGCCCGTAATAGGCACCCGATAAATAACCATTGCAAAAATCACTGAAGAAATGGAATTAAGAGCAAAAGATGACACATTGTGATAAAAAAAAAAAAAAAAAAAAAACAGAAGAAGTACCGGGTATAAGTAGTGTCATGTTTTAAGAATAAGTGCTTCAGATTTCAAGGGAAAAAATAGCTGAGAAGTCCAGAGTAGGTCACGTTTAAGCAAGAGCTATTTAAGTAGACTTGGTGTGAAAGCCAGATTGAAAAACAATGGAAACAGAAGGAAGAAAGAAAAAAGCAGTAAGCATGTTCACATGAGGTTTGTTTGCATTTTTCTTTTTGAGATTATGGGAGAAAATTTTATGCAAAGAAAAAGATGATCTAATGGAAACACAGTAGATCAAGAGAGAGCTTTTGGACCACGACTCTAGGATAGCAGGGTAAAGAAAGAATTATGGTTTGGAAAACAATAAGAACAATCTTCCCTTGAGGCAAGACAATGGCAGAAAGGGGAAGTAAAGATAAATAAGACATTCTGAAGTATATAACCCAGAAGTTGAGGGAATGGATTGTAAACTCTATCAAGTCGAACACTTGGTTTATCTGACTCACTGCTGTAGATTCATTGCAAAAAATAGTTCCTGGCCCATAGTAGGTTCTCAATAAATACTGAATAATTGATAGCCTGTCACTTCTCAGTAATACAGGGGATATAGTCCTGAGATTACGTGAATTGGAAAGTGGAACTAGGTTTGAAGTAACTCCAGTGTAAAGGTAATGAGGAAGCAAGAATGTGGAAATGAGCAGAAAATTCATAAGTCCAAGTTGAAATGATTAATAATGTACCTTTCATTCATTAAGCACCTCCTAGATGCCATATTCACAGCACCATGAGGAAAATATCACTATATTATTTGTCAGATCAGAAAATTGAGGCTGGAAAGGTGGTGTAACTTGCCCAAATGAACACAGGTAGTAAGTTATGGACACAGCATTAGAAATCCATTTATATCCAACTCCAATATCAGTGTCCTTAACCAACCTGGTTTACATTCTCTTGATCCTAAATCAAAATAGTTACATGATACTCCTCAGAAACACTGGAGACAGCAAGAACTTATAAAAAGAAAGGAAATTCTTAGAGTTACTCATTTCTTGGAATCAGGAGATGTTTCCCAAAAGAGGGGAATCTAATTCAATGAGACATAGTTGAAATAGTTGACCGATATACAAAGGATTGGGGATGAATTAGAAGATATAAATTGGTTGGCATAACAGAACATGTGGCTAGACTAGGAGTCACAAAGCTGGTTTAGGACAGGTTGAGCAAGAAAAAATAAAAAACACTAGCGAGGTTAAAAATAGTAAGATTTTTTGTCAGATGCTATATGTGGATATGGCAGCCATGAAAATGTACTACTTAACATTTCTACTGTTGGCCCTCTGCATCTGCCACCACAAAAGCAGGGCCTTCCTCAGTGCACACACACCCAATGACTAAGCACAGCAGTGCAATTAATCAAGGTGGGCCCACCCTGTTGAGATAGGGACTCCTATAACAGGAAATTCTGCTCTAAAGAGTCTCCAGTGGCCTGGATGAATGTTTCCTGCAAACAGGCTGCAATCCGAAACTCTTATCACCCACTCCTTCTTCCTTCCCTGGCTCCTTGCACAGGCTGTGAGCTGCAGGGTAGTCTTGAGGAGGCTCTCCCTACCTTCATGGGCTCCTCTCCCCAATAAATATCTCATGCACTACAGTGTCTTCTTCTTAGAAATCTGACCCAGTAGGACAACTTTAAATGCTGAGGTCCAAACTAATATAAATAGTTGGGGGGCAGATTACTGGAATAAGCTGGCCATTTGTATACCTTAATAATAACTAGCATGCACACCAAAACCAGATCTTCCCCTTCTTACTCTTCAAGAGGCCCTTTAGTGGGTATATTCTTACATTTCCCGTTATAGATGTGTTTGCCCTTCTTCAGGACAGAATCAGATAAGGAATAATGTATCATTATATTCAGTTTACCTATAGGGGAGACTGAGGCCAAAGGACAAAGTAATTTATCCGAAGTTGCACAGGGGTTTGTGGTTACTAGAACTTGCCTCCAGACTTGGTTTTGTCTATTCAAGTTGTTGAGTTCTTGGATTCGCACAGAAACCATGAGGTAGAACTTTCTTGTTATTATCTAAGTTACTGGAAGGATTAGCCCATTGATTCTAAATCAAAGTATTTTTAAGATGTAAATTTCTAAATGATGTCTGTGCATTAAAACTGGATATGTGTGCAGATAACATGGTGTTCTCACGGGACTTGGTCCTGAAGGATGGCTTTTGGTCTGGAGTAAAAGCATATCTTACATCCTCCAGGGTCTTTCAAAAATACGATTTTTTTCTTTTTTTCTTTTTTTTTTTTTTTACAATAGTATGATAGCTAAGTTTAGGTCTTGAGGAAGAAAAAGATAAATATCTAATCCTGTACATTGCTCACTCATAAACTGACGACCAGAAAGAAAGGCTGATGCGGCAAGAGAGCAGAAGAAGAGAAAAAAAGGGCAAAGGAAGGTAAGGAAAGTTGATTCAACATAAGAAAGGAGACTTAATGTCCCCTTGCTCCAGTCACCCGTGCTTGGAAGCGTGAAGTCCTCTTTGGCTTATTACTTCTGAGGCCAATCATTACACAGCAGAATTGTTCTACAGCCTTCCAGGAACAACCCCAGATGCATTTTCTTTCTCAAGTCCATCCTATGGACCACGCCAGACTAATTTTGATAATTACTTCTGAAGAAGCATGTTTGCTAAAAGTCCTAGCTCTGTCACCTACTAGATGAAGAGCTTAGGCACACTGGATGAGCTCCCTCAGTACCTACATTAAAATATAAGAACAATGACTACCACTACTGATGATGGTGATGCTGCTGCTGCTGATGATGATGAAGATTATAGTCACCGCAAGATTTTTCTAAGTATTTATTTAAATCATTCATAGGAAGCACTTGAAACAGTGTTTAGCATCTAATACACTTCGATAGGTATGTAATTGTTATGACTGGCTTCCTCATGACCATCATTTTTATATTAGCTCCCTACCCCTAAACTCTTTGCTTTTTAACAAATTTCTTAAAGTAGCCAATCAAGTCCATACACAATGAAACTCACCATCGCCTACCAACACATTTTCCCCATATGGCCAAATAATCAGTTTCTACTCTAATTAAGCTGATCTTTTCATTATCCCATGAGCATTCCTTATGCCATCATGCTTTAATCATACTATTTACTGCAATAGCAGTAATATTCCTTTTCAATCTTAAATTCTAAGTCCTATATGTTATTCAAAGGGACAGGGAAAGTCCATACTGTCATAGAATACTTTCCACAAATATTAGCTTTCAACGCTTTTCTCTCTGCTGCAGTCATAAATCCTTTAAGCCTGACTACACAATTTATCAAATTATTTTACATCCCTCACTAATCGCTTCATATGACTGCTCTTCTTTCCACAACTGGATGCAGCAGGTCATGTCATTTAGACTTATTGACACACCTATTAGCTGTCAATGCTATAACTTTTCCATTGCCAGTGAAAGATGTTCCCGGCTAAGAGAAGTATCCACCAACTCCTTGCTGTTTTTAAATCAGTAATCCAAGCCTGAGCCCGTAGCCAATACATAGGCCTCAATCTTCCCCATTATGAAATTCAGCATCTCCCCTGTACTGGAGACTTTTCATTTTTACTATTCCCAGGCAATGATATTCAAACAGTGCAATCTATATTTAAGTCAATAGGAAACCAAAAATGAGGACCACAGATCCAGAGACAAAGGAAATAGGGAGCTTTCAACAGTGTCCGAAATAGCAATTACATGAAAGCATTCAATTAAATAAATCTGAAACATAACAATACTGCAAATTCAAATGAATGTTCATGGAAGGACACAACATAAGAGCAGAAATAAATGGAACATAAAATAAAGAAATGGTTGAGAAGATGAAAAAATATATCAGATGTATCCAGACTAATAGAAAAGTTCTGGAAAAAATTGCTCAAGGGGAAAAAAGAAGGAATAAATATATCAAATGAACAATATTAGGAATAAAGATGGGCATATAACCACTGGAAAAATTAAAAATAGTAAGGCAATACTATAACAACTCATGCTAATAAATATGAAAACTTAGATAAAAAGAATTTTCTATAAAACTAGAGCCAAGAAGTAAAAATGCTAATCATTGGTAAAAAATAAAAATTAAAAAAACCACACACACACACACACACACACACACACACCCATGCCAAACAGTTTTGCAGCAACTCAACTTTAAAGGAAATTCTGTAACATGTTACCCTTGCCTTATACAAATTACTATAAGGAAGAAAAAAAAAGAGCAAAATCTTAGCACTTTTTTGATTCCTATGTAACTGATCGGCAAACTGGATAAACCTTTTTTTTTTTTTTTTTTTAATTTTTATTTATTTATGATAGTCACAGAGAGAGAGAGAGAGAGACACAGGTAGAGGGAAAAGCAGGCTCCATGCACCGGGAGCCTGACGTGGGATTCGATCCCGGGTCTCCAGGATCGCGCCCTGGGCCAAAGGCAGGCGCCAAACCACTGCGCCACCCAGGGATCCCGGCAAACTGGATAAAGTAAATGATAGTCTAATCTCATTTTGATCATGTATGGAAATTATATATATATGTATATATTATGTATAATTCATCACATCAAGGACTAAAAGAGATAAAGTATATAATGATCTCAATATATGTGGGAAAAACATTTGCTATGACTTAGCATTCATTCAAAATAATATATCTTAGTAAAGTGAGAAAAGAAGGGAATTCATTAACATGTTAAAGGGCATCTTCAAAAAATACACTGAATAGTGAAACATTATATGCATTCTCCTTAAAATGGGAGACAAAAATGACCTCTGTTAATACTTACATTAACAGTACAATAGAACAAGTAAACAACAGAAATATGAAGCAAAAGATAGCAATAAAGCAACAAATTAACAGAAATCCAGACACATGTATAGAATTACTCTATAAAATCAATAAAAGAGTGCAGGAGGGTTGCCTGACACAGACTGGTATATAAAAATCAAGAGAGTTGATATGAATTAGTAAAAACTAATTTAAATAATTAATGTACAGTGTCGTATTCTCAAAAACAAAATGTACAAATATAAGAAAACCAAGTATCATATGGAGAAATTTAAAATTATTCAGCACTTTCATGGAAAAAAAATCATATAGCTGACACAAGGACCTAACAGAGAAGAACTATATTTCTTATTAAGCTAGAAAGAGCTGTTATTATAAAAATGTCAAAATTAATCTATAAAAACTTCAAAAGACTTTTCCTAGAAACCGTCTTCATCTGAAAATTCATATAGATTGGCACAGTTAACAGTAGCAATTTTAAAAGAGAACAAGACAGGGAGAATTATCATACCCGAAATCACACCTAAAAAGCTATAATAGTTAGAAGTAAGGCAGAAAGGGTGAAGCAGGGATACAGATATAGATCAGGGACCAGAACAAAGGACTGCAGAGGCACCGGGGCTGATCCCGGTGATAGCTGACAGAGCTGGTATTACAGAAGAGGGCGACGAGCACAGGGAATTCATAAATAGCACCGAGAAGGTTGAGTCTCTAAACAAAAATGAAATTGCATTTACATCATGACACACGAAAGGAAACAACTGAAAAAATACTCATGTCAGTTAAAGAACTTAACATAAAATGCAAAACTTTTAAAATGTTAGGGAAAATAGGAAAGCATGTGTTTAAGAATTTGCATTAAAGAAGGATACTTAATAAAATTATCAAAAGCATGAAGCATAAAAGAGAAAATGGACAGACTACAACAGAGCTAAAAACATCTGTATGATAAAAGACATCATACATTAAAAGATAAATTACAGTCTGACTAGCAACAAAAAACTAGTATCCAGAATATTAAAAAAGACTCTCATTAATCAGTGATTAAATAAATAAAGCACACGAACTTAAAAACAACGACCCCTTTGGGAAATGGACAAAGGATGAAGTCCCATAAAGAAATGGTTTATTTTTCCTTTTGTTTTCCTTGCCTCAGGAGACATATCTACAAGAAATCTGCTAAGGTCCAGGATTTATACGATTTCAGGTTTCACGTTTAGGTTTTTCATGTATTTTGAATGTATTTTTGTGCATGCTGTAAGAAAGTGGTCCAGTTTCATGCTTTTGTACGTGGCTGTCCAGTTATCCCGACATCATTTGCTATGATCCAGCGATTGCACTACTAGGTATTTACCCAAAAGGGAACAAAAACACTAATTCATCAAAAGGATACATGCAACCTGATGCTTATAGCATTATCTACAATAGCCAAATTATGGAAATAGTCCAAGTGTCCATCAACTGATGAATAGATAAGGAATATGTGAGATATAAACACATATAGATAGATATCTAATACACTACAGAATATTACCCAGCCACAGAAAAGAAAGAAATTTTGCCATTTGCCATGACATGGATGGAGCTAGAGAGTATTATGCTAAGCGAAGTAAGTCAGTCGGAGGAAGACAAATACTATTCGGTTTCACCCACATGTGGATTTAAGAAATAAAACAAATGAGCAAAGGAAAGAAAAATAGAGAGAGGCAAACCAAGATATAAACTCTTAACTACAGAGAACAGCTAAGGTTACCAGATTGGGGGGGTGGGAACAGGTGATGGGAATTGAGTAGCACACTTGTGATGACCACTGGGTGACGTATGGAGGTGCTGAATGACTCTATTGTACACCTGAGACCAATATTACACTATATGTTAACTAACTGGAATTTAAATGAAAACAGGAAGGAAGGAAGGAAGGAAGGAAGGAAGGAAGGAAGGAAGGTAGGAAGGAAGGTAGGAAGGAAGAGAGGGAGGGAGGAAGGGAGGGAGGGAGGGAGGGAGGGAATGGGCAAAGGATATACACAGAAAATTCAAAATATAAGAAATCCAAAGGGTGGTAAATACACAAAAGAAACTTAATTTTGCTAATAAAGAAATGCAAATTAAAACAGAAAGATAGCATTTCATAGCCTTAACAAACCAGGTAAAAAATTGGGGAGTTCAATAATATTAAGTACAGATAAGGACCTGAGGAAACATTCTAGCCTGGGTATTTACACAATCACATAGGGGGAGAAAAGGGCACGCTGCGGTAAACTTAAAGATTCATTTACTTGGAAACCAACACACAATTATCGAGTGCTTACTGTGCCAGGCACTTCTCTAAGGATGCAGATAATGCAGAGAACAAACCAAATAGAACTTTCACGGAGTTTACGTTCTAGGGGAAGAGACAGTTAATAAACAGCTTAATGTAACTGCGCCAAGTACCAATTATTGCCATGAAGAAAAATAAAGCAGGGTAAGGGTGCTGGAGAGTGCTGGAGGAGATGGGCTCTCAAATTTTATGTAAGATAATTAGGGAAGATTCCTGCAATAAATTGATATTGAGCAGAGACATGAAATCAAAAGAAGTAAGCCTTGTTGATAGTTGGGGAAGAGCATCCCAAGCAGAGAAATCAGAGTTGCCTTCTGAAATCTAAAATTCAGAAGAGAAATTGGAGCTAGAGACCTAGGAACCCCAAGAAGCAAGTATAGATTAAAAATATATATTTTATATTATATTAAACATGTTTTATATATTTTATAATATACACTTATGTTATTTATATATTTATTATCCATCATATTTATAATTATTTTATACTTTCTATTATAAAGTATAAAAATCAAATTACTTTAATGTATATTATAAATATATATAACTATGTAATTACATATATTACATAAACCATGAATATATATTCATATATAGATTCTGAAGAATGGGTCCTGAGGTATTTCCACACTTAGAGTCTGAGAAAAGTAATTGAACTCATCAAAAAGATGAGGGAGGAATGGCCAGTGAGCTGGTAATGAACCAAAAAAAAAGGAGGGAAAAAAGATTATGGCATCTAGGAAACAAAATGAAGAGGTGTTTCAAGGGGAGAATGATAATCACGATGAAATATGCTGGAGAAAGCAAGTCAACTAAGTTGAAGACTAATTGGGTTTTTCAATGTGGAGTTAATTTTTGACCTGATGAGAAAAATTTGGTCCAGGAGTAAAAGTGAAAGTATAATTATTTTCAAAAGAGAAGGGAGCAAAGGAAATGAGATTTTACAATAAGAGGCTGCAAAGACTGAAAGAAGACGCCTGGCAAAGAAAACGTAAGGCAAAGGATTTTTATTGAGAACAAAATATGACATTTAATGCAGAGAAGAGTAATGAGGTAGAGAAGGAATGTGAATGCGTGTGGAGAGGGGGTGTGTGGAGCGGGGAGCAGGCTCCTCGGGGATGTGGGGAGGAGCCACCAGCCCTGGGCCATCCACTGCAGCAAGGCCCCAGAGCATCTGGGATCCACAGGAGAGGGTCCTATTTTGCAGGAGGGACAGCATCGATTTTTTTTTTCTAGTATCTCAGGGAAATAAATGCAGAGAGTGAGGAGGGTCGATAGAACGTGAGTACTAGCTGTCTGGAAGAAGGTAGACCGACGGGAGAAACACAGATGCACACACCCAGCCATCACTCAGGAATTTCTCTAGCAGGTATACACACGGTGCAAAGCACTTGCACCGGATGCACCCAGACATATGGGGAGAGACATCATCTGCAACAGCGTTTCTCATTCCTAATTCAAATTTCAATACCTTCAAATAAACAAAAACTGCAAACAAACTTGAGTCTAAGAATGGGGGGGCCAAAATTGATTGATTTTGTTTCAAGTTTTTATTTAAATTCCACTTAATTAACTGATAGTGTAATAATACTAGTTTCAGGAGTAGAATTTGGTGATTCATCACTTCCATATAATACCCAGTGCTCATCACAAGTGCCCTCCCTAAGCCTTTCACCCATGTAACCCATCCTCCCACCTTCCTCTCCTCCAGCAAACATCAATTTGTTCTCTATAGTTAGAAGTCGGCTATATGATTTGCCTCTTTTTTCCCCCTAAGTTCATCTGTGTCATTTTTAAAATTCCATATATGAGGGACTCCTGGGCGGCTCAGTTATTGGGTATCTACCTTTGGCCCAGGGCGTGATCCTAGAGTCCCAGGATCGAGTCCCACATTAGGCTCCCCACAGGGAGCATACTTCTCCCTCTGCCTGTGTCTCTGTTTCTCTCTCTATGTGTGTCTCTCTTAAATAAATAAGTAAAATCTTAAAAAAAATTAAATTCCATATATGAGTGAAATCATATGGTCATTGTCTTTCTCTGACTTGTTTCACTTAGCGTAATGTACTCTAGCTCCATCCATGTCATTGTAAATGGCAAGATTTCATTCTTTTTTTTTACAGCTGAGTAATATTCCACTGTGTGTATATGTGTTTGTATTGCATCTTCTTTATCGATTCATCAGTCAAAAAGTTAAAACTAGGGGTTGCCTGGGTGGCACAGTGGTTAAGTGGCTGACTCTTGGTTTTGGCTAAGGTCATGACCTCAGGGTCCTGAGATCAAGCTCCACGTGGGGCTCCAGGCTCAGCGCAGAGTCTGGTTGAGACTCTCCCTCTTCTTCTGCCTCTTCCCACCGCTTTCTCTCTCTCTCTCTCTCTCTCTCTCTCAAATAAATAAATCTTTAAAAATATATAGAACTACCCTATGATGCAGCAATTGCACTAGTAGGTATTTCCCCAAAGGATAAAAAAAATACAAATTCCAAGGGACACATGGCCACCGATGTATAAACATAGCAGCCTTATCAGCAATCACTAAATTATGGGAAGAGCCCAAGTGTCCATCAACAGATGGGGGACAGATTTACAAACTGTGCTTTACTCATATCGTATAGCACTGAAGATAAAGGGTATAGATATCCAAGCATAAAAATATGGATGAGATAGAGTTATATATGTTTACTGAGATCCTGGGGAAGAGAGGAAGTGACATGTAAAGATAATAATGAAATGATGATATTTGGTAAATTTGGGTCTTGGGTACATGCACATCTTATTCTCTGTTTGAAAAATTTCTTGAGATTTTGATTAAATATAGAGGTCTCTGGGAAAATTGCTAACATGAAACACCTTATAATTAATCTCCATTTAGTTCAATCTTTTCTGTTTTATATAAATCTTGAATTCCTCTTAGCTTGATCTTAATGGTGAAAACCCCTTATTCCATGATTTATCTGTGGATCATTCTTGGAGTATTTTTGTGTTACCATTTTATTTATATAAAATTAATTTATCTGACAGAGGAAAAATGAAACAAATTGAATTGAATTAGCCAAGCGTTTAGAGTAACTCTTTAAATAATTCAGATCTTAGGAGTAGTAATTTTCTTTTAAAAATAAGATTATTAATGAACATATTGTAATTCTCATTACAGTGCAAAGGTATTAGCAAAGCAAAGGTAACAATACATGGTAAAAATATTACTATTTTCTATTTCTGAATCAAATAAGAGCTGAAATGTCCCAAACCATTAATAGTGTTCAATGAGTAAAATTAATTAAAAGAATTATAAGAAACACCATTTGTTTGTAAAACTCTAAATATTCTTTAATCTCAAAATCATTTGAGAACTTGAAAACAACAGGCTGTAAAGTAATTGCACAAAGATGTCAATATCATTTGTGGTTTTTGAATATCAGCCAACAAATGGTATCGTTGTCACTTATTGTAGAACAATTGTTCCTTGCTGGAGTTAAACTATCACAGCTGGAAACCCATACGAAATTTAGCTTATTAAGAAAAATACAACATGAATTAATATTAGTGAACAAGGCATATCCAACATGCTACATAAATAAGACTTTTAAAGACACTTGCATAATATTGTGCTGGCAAATGTCACAAATTAAATACTCAACAGAATCATTATGAATTAGGTTTTAGATATGCTCTGAATACAAAATGCTTCCCCAATTTCTGCCTAATATTTTAAAAGGACATGGTACTTCTTAAAGAGGCATTGCTGGATTAAACCGAATGCTGATAACTTAAGTAAATATGGTTTATTATGCAAACAACAACATACTGTGGTGTAATGATATTTTAGTGTCAGTAGGATATTTTGTCTGGAAATCAGAGTGCAATGTTAACCTCTGATACATTAAGTTGAATATGTTCTGAATAATCTAAATATTCACTTGTTCATCTAATAATCAAAAAGCCAAATATTCAAACACTTGAGAGTTACCTATAAACTAATTTATAAGCACAACATTTAGTTACACGGTTAAAATCATTCTTTCAACCTTTCTAAGTTTTACTTTTATTATGTATATCGATATATATAATATTGAAGTGTATAAAGTATATACAGTACACATAAGTTCTATTTTTTATTTGACTTATTGAAAGATAAAAGAAAATGAACAGGCAAATGACTCTTAAGGGAATACTATTTTTTCAAATATGTCTTTCCTTTATAATCCCTCTCTCAGATTCTGGCCTGTATTGTCTTTGAGAAATAAGTAAAGAGCTGTCTATCTGGTCTCCCTGAAATTTCCATTATCCTGGACTCTGAATAACTTCTTCATGCTGAAATGCCCCAGTTGCCCCAAATCAGGTATTAACTCTAACATAAGTCTTTAATATCACCTTTCTTTCTAAGAAATCCTTCCTAATTCAAACTGGAATTTAAAATGTTCTTACAATTTTCCTACAACCATTGTTTTTAATATCCATTTTTGTATTTATTTTGACATAGAGCATAGTCTGTCTTATTTTGAGAATGCAAATATAACAAATGTTTATGATACCACCAGTAGTCAGGAGGGGAAACCCAGCACTTCGCTACATGACTCGACATTCATATATGTCTATTAAATTAGAGAACTAAGTAAATGTACTAACTGTATAATGTTAATAGGAAACAATAGGAAAAAAAAAGAAAGCAGTAAATAAGTATGGTTGCAACATTATTTGAAACAAAGAACAACTCTTGGTAAATATTTTTCCTGTTTTCTAGAAACCAATCCAGGTGGAGATGTCAGGAAGAAAATGGTTGTGTAAAGCTACATGCAGATTTTTATTATTTTTATTATCCATCTACAGTGACCCTTTTCTTTAGGGATTCCCAAATTCAAGATTCTCTTTTATAGATTTGCTCTAATATTCTCAAAATTTCTTAGTATCTTTTCATAAATAATTTCATCCATTCAGCCATTAAATTATAACCTTTAGTTACAAAAGGTGCTTTTGGTATTTATATTAAAGTCATAAAACTATAAGTCTAGCTATCCATGTGCAGACACCTCACTGACTCTATGTCAGGTGCAGCCCTATTGTAAGTGATACTTGGAGAAGTGTGAACTTCAGGAGAGTCCAGGCACTTGTGTATAGTTCTCATGTCACCAGCAAAAACGTGTTTGAAGGTTATAAAGAACTGATTTTAATAGTAATGGGAAAATCTCTCCACATACTTACTTTTAAAGAATAATTTTGGGGGGGGCACCTGGGTGGCTCAGTTGTTTAAAGCGTACAACTCTCGGTTTTGGCTCAGGTTATGAGCTCAGGGTTGGGAGATCAAGCCCCGTGTTGGGCTTCACACTCAGCACACAGTCTGCTTAGGATTCTCTCTCTGCCTTTGTCCCTCTCTCCCCCATCTCTCTCTCTCTAAATAAAAAAGAATAATTTGGAACTATTACACATCATCACTAGAACATTTGTAAAGTAGACATTCTAGCAACATAAAATATCAATTATGAGCTTGGTAAGTCAAAAAAAGCTGGAATCTTCAGGTACTACTTCTAAACTGTCTACCAGTAGCTGATAAAAAGTAAGTAATTGCTGTTGTCTACAGTTGCTATAAAAAAAAGAGGATTTTTAGCAATAAGTTATCTGAAAAAAGTATAAAGAAATCAATTCAGTGAAAGCACAACAATAGAATGCATGACCATTTGCTCATGAGTATACTAAGTATCTGGAAGTACTTTTCAGAATGGGATGTAAAATATAATGCAGGAAAGAAACATGATATTGAACACGATTTGAAATAACAATGGGCTATAAAAAAATTATAGGTAAAAATGTCAGAGGGATATCAGAGAAAAACGGGAGATTGGATAAAAAGTTTTAAAACTAGATATACAGATTTTTTTTCACTAAAAAGAGGCATCTAAACATGTAATGATAATTTTCAAATGTAGGAAAGCTTCTATAAACCAAATATCCAGGACACCCGGGTGGCTCAGCGATTGAGCATCTGCCTTCCACTCAGGCTGTGACCCTAGGGTCCAGGATCAAGTCCCACGTCAGGCTCCCCTCATGGAGCCTGCTTCTCCCTCTGACTGTGTCTCTGCCTCTCTCTCTCTCAGTGTCTTTAATGAATAAATAAATAAAATCTTTAAAAAATTAACTAGATATGCTCAGTTGATTTTCAACTCCACTGGGAATTAAAGAACAACCATATTTAAAAAAAAAGACTACAAAAGATATTCAAAGGAAGGAAAGTATTTCTTATCCATGAAAAACTTAATATTGGGCATTAATCACCAATGGAACATGTAGATTGTAGTTTAAAATGCAGTTTAAATAAACTATATATTTTTTGTGTTAAGAGTTTAAGTATTAAGCTGCCAGAAACTAGAAAAATACTCTCCAGTCAGACCTGCCACAATCAAACAGTTGTGTATGGACTCCTGTTTAGCCCATTTCCAAACTGGCACATTCTTTGATCTATTCATTTATTCATCCATCTAACCCAGCTATCTACAAAAATTGCTGCTCCCAAATCCTTCTCTACCATAGCTCACTGGTATCACTTTTAGAAAAAAGGCAATGACCTAAAAATTGCCAGATACTTACACACACACAAACACCACACACACACAGACACACACACACACACCACACACACACACACACACACACAGTACCAGAAAACCCTAGTATAGTATCTCATAGTCCTATGAGGTTATATATAGTAAAGACAAAGAAATGTAAGTCTAAATTTCAATAATATAGTCCCAAAATAATACTAGACAGAAACTTTTTATTTTGTAACTCCTTGGGCTAGTTAATTTCTAAATATTTCATTAGACTATATTATTATTTAGATTTAAAAGAGTTGATACTTTTAGAAATGACTGACCTTAGGAAACATAGAAGACCTAAGGATAGACTACTTTTCAATTAAAAATAATACACACATCTATTGAAATGATCATATGGTTCTCATAATTCCTTTTATTAGTGTGGTGTATAACATGGGTTGAATTCAGATTATCAAAGCACTCTTGCGACCCAAGAATAAATCCTACTTGAACCATATGATCATTTCAATAAATGCTGAAAAAGCATTAGACAAAATGAAACATCCATTCATGATAAAAACCCTCAACAAAATAGGTTTAGAGGGAACACATCTCATCATAATAAAGGCCATACATGAAAAAGCCACAGTTAAGATCATCTTCAATGGGGAAAATCCGAGAGCTTTTCCTCTACAGTGAAGAGCAAGACAGGAATGTCCACCCTCACCACTTATATTCAATGTAATACTGGAAGTTCCAGCCACAGCAATCAGACAACAAAAAGAAATAACAGGCCTCCAAATTAGTAAGGAAGAAGAAAAATTTTTACCCTTTGCAGATGACATGATACTCTATAGAAAACTCAAAAAGCTACGGCAAAAAAAAACTGCCAGAGGCATTTTACACAAATGCAGTAAAGTTGCAGTATACAAAATCAGCACACGAGTATCTGTTGCGTTTCTCTATACCAATAATGAAGCCACATTATGAAAAACTGAGGAATCAGTACCATTTACAACTGCATCCAAAACAATAAGATACCTAGGAATAAACCTAACCAAAGAGGTGAAAGACTTGTACTCTGAAAGCTATGTAACACTGATGGAAGAAATTGAAGATGACATAAAGAAATGGAAAAACATTCCATACTCAGGGATGGGAGGAATAAATACTGTTAAAATGTCTATCCTGCCCAAAGCAATCCACACATTTAAGGCAATCTCTATCAAAAAACCAACAGTATTTTCCACAGAGCTAGAACAAAGAAACCTAAAATTTGTAGAGAAGCACAAAAGACCCCAAACAGCCAAAGCAAACTTGAAAAACAAAAGCAAAGCTGAAAGCATCAGGCTATATAATAATATAAGTCCGGACTTCAGGCTATATTACAAAGCTGTAGTGATCAAAACAGTATGGTGCTGACACAAAAATAGACACAGAGATCACTAGAACAGAATAGAAAATCCAGAAATGAACCCACAACTATATGCTCAATTAATTTTCAAGTAAATAGGAAAGAATATTAAATGGGAAAAAAAGACAGTCTCCTCAATAAGTGGTGTTGGGAAAACTGGCAGGCACATGCAGAAGAATGAAACTGGACCACTTCCTTACACCACACACAAAAATACATTCAAAATAGACTAAAGGTCTATCTGTGAGACCTGAAACCATAAAAATCCTGGAGGAGAACAGAGGCAGTAACTTCTTTGACACTGGCAACTTCTTCAAAAGCAAAAACAGACTGCTGGGACTTCATTAAAATATAAAGTTTCTACACAGTGAAGGAAACAATAAAAAAAATAATAATAAAGGGCAATCCATGGAATGGGAGAAAATACTTAGAAATGACATATCTGATAAAGGGTTAGTATCCAAAATATATACAGAATTCATAAAACTCCACACCCCAAAAAATGAATAATCCAATTAAAAAATGAGCAGAAGACACATAGGCATTTTTGCAAAGAAGTCATACAGATGGCTGGCTAACAGACACATGAAGAGTTACACATTACACTGTTAGTGATGCGTCAGGCATCACTGATCCTCAGGGAAATACAAATCAAAACTGCAATGAGATATCACCTCGCCCCTGTCAGAATGGCTAAAATCAACAACACAAAAAACAAACATTGGTGAGGATGTGGAGAAAGGGGATCCCTCTTACGCTGTTGATGGGAAGCAAGCTGGTGCAGCCACTCTGGAGAACAGTGTGGAGGTTCCTCAAAGAGTTAAAATAAAACTACCTTGCAATCCAGCAATCACACTACTAGGTATTTATCCAAAGAATACAAAACTAGTAATTAAAAAAAAAAAACGTATCCCAATGATTATAACAGCATTAAATACTAATAGCCAAATTATAGGACTAGCCCAAATGCCCACTGACGGGTGAGCAGATAAAGAAGACGTAGTGTATGTCTACAACGGAATGTATTCAGTCATTAAAAAAAGAATAAAATCTTGCCATTTGCAACAACATGGAGCTAGAGAGATTATGCTAAGCAAAATAAGTCAGTCGGAGAAAGACAAACACCATATGACTTCACTCATATGTAGAACTTAAGAAACAAAACAAATGAGCAAAGGGAGATAAAAGAGAGAAGGAAGCAAACCAAGAAACAGACTAAACTACAGAGAACAAAGGGGTGGTTACCAGAGGGTGAGGGAGATGAAGGAGGGCACTGGCTGTGATGAGCACTGGGTGATGTATGTAAGTCTTGAATCACTGCTTCGTACACCCAAAACTAATATTATACTGTAGGTTAGGTAAATGGAATTTAAACAAAAACTTAAAAAAAATAAATTCCACAGCTTATAAACAAAAATAAATAAAGATAGATCAAAATAAATTAATAAGTAAATATCTAAAGGGTAAAGTTATTTTATTCTTATTTTGAAAGGAGATTCCAGATTTTCAAACCTTCTTTCTAAAATAAGTATACTGTCAAGTGACCCTTTTCTAAATGAAGTTTTAAAATGAAGTTAGGTGGGGTGCAACTATATCCACAGGGTATTTCCTGTAAACTGTATTCACAGGGTATTTTATGTAAACGTCCATAGTTTGTTGGTCTAATTCAGAAACTCTAGATTCAAACACTTGTTGGTATAAATGTTGTTTTGGGTGGTATAAACGCATCTCTGAAGACGGGTATTAAAAGAAGCCTCCATGGAAAATTATGGAAATTCAAGGCAAGAGGACTTGAGAGTTGGAGGTCAGTTCTCTGGACTTTGAGGCATACTTTCCACATGAACAAAATTCACTAGACATGACCATAAATAACTATGTCCTTCATGTTGGCTCAGGATTGTCTTTTTCTCTGTGAAACCTGGGATGCACTAGCTGCTTACCCATCCAGATAAAATGTTACTGGGCCTCCTCTTACGGCAGAAGCTTTATTTAGCAGTTGTGCCGAACATCTCATATGTTCTGACACCACTGACAAGGACAAAAGCATAGTATATTTTTTCATTAAGCGTCCATATGAAGAACTCTTCAAGGATGGGCTCACATAAGAGGTTGATGAGATTATTTACAGAGATGGGCCATTGCAGAGTTCAAGAACAATATTGAATAAAGCCACACTTCTCAAACTCCACTGGGCTATAAAACTGAATTTACCATCCTACTAGATCCATAATAAATAAAATGCATATTATCAGTGAATACAAGCATAACTAATGTTTTGATCGTTGCAATTAATCCACAGTGGAAATGGATCGATTGAAACCTGCACGTCATTTTATCACTCAGATATACATAGAAAAGGAAAAAAAAGAAAAACTTCTTGTTGAGGGTATGGGGTTGATAACTGACTGACATTTTTTAATCTTCATTGTTGGATTCATTCCTATATATGACCGATCTACTAGAAGCAAAGGAAATTATTTTCCTGTACTGATATTTGCAGGATAAGGAAAATAATTGCTAGAGTAAGGTTTTCTCTCTCTCTTTCCACTATCCTGACTTCAGGGTGAGTTTACACGGAGAATGAAATGCCCGGATTAAAGTTTCATCAAACCACCTTCAGCTGTTCTCAAGAAAATAGCCTCTTCGCGTATTTCATGGAGAAATGGATCATTTCCCTCCTTGCTTCTCCTCCAGGAAGGCAGAAGGCACAACTTCAGTTTCGATGCTTGTGGGTAGCAGAGTATAATGGGGAGCAGGTGAGTACAAGGACTTGATAACGTCTAGGAGCCAGTCTACAACATCCAGAATCAGAGGTGTGCTCATCACCTGCCCCTCTGGTAAAACATAAGGACGGCTCTTGCCTCCAGCTTTTGATTTTTGCTTTCAGCGTGTGGCAAGGCGCAGGTGTATCCTGTCCCTAGAGAGTTTCAAAACTCAGAGACATGTCATCCAGGGAACCGAAGTAGCAAGCCATTTATCACGGAACAAACCCTTCTGACAGTGGTGGATCACAGGCGTAAAGAATCAGCCCGTTTCGACACACAGACCAGCAAATGCAATCTTGCCAGCATTCATTCAGCAAGCCCACGTTGGAAATTCATTGCTTAGAGTTTTCACTTAAGATACAGTTTTGTACCTTAAGCCAAATTAATAAAATACAGAGTTTTAATACAGAGTAAAGGGGGAAAATAGCTATAAGGGAATATGTTGTGGTGTTCCACAGATCACACTTTGGGAAACGCTACCTTTGCAAGATAAAACTTCCCAAGAGAGATGTGTAAAAATACACAATGCCCTTTTGCCTGGGAATCTTTTTTGTGTGTGTTTTTTTGTTTGTCTGTTTTTGTTTTTGTGGGGTTTTTTTTTTGTTTTGTTTTGTTTTGGTGGTTTTTTTTTTTTTGTTTTTTGTTTGTTTGTTTGTTTTTGTTTTTGTTTTTGTTTTTTGCCTGGGAATCTATGAGGAAGCATCTAACACTCTCTAAGCAAACATCTACGTTACAAGTTCTGTTGTTACATTCCCAAACTTTAGCTTTTTTGCACGTGGCAGAAAGTTTCTACCTGTGGCTTTCTTTCACTCTTTTTATCACCAACCAGAACAAGAAACATTGACTACTGTCCTGGCCAGAAGTCTAGAAGAAGCAAACCACCCTAATACCTGGTGATGTAACACTACCCAACCCTACCCCTTCCCTTTAGGAGCAATTAAAGGCCCAGCTGACTTTCTTGTAATTTAACACAGAGTAAATATAGAAGGGGAAAAAAAGCTAAGTGACTCTTACTTCCTTATTTCTAGGAGAAAATAAGTGGTGTTCTCTGGCAGCAGATTTCTCCCATACTCCAACCAGCACCATTGGGGCTTCAGTTGGCAACAAGGTCATTGAAAAGAGACATTAAAATGAGCTGATGAAAAACATTTGGTCCCAAAGCTATAAAAATGTTTTCTCAAGCAGAAGTGGAAAATAGTGAAGGATTTGGCTTTTAAAGTAAACAAGAGTGGAATTAGGAACAAAAATGCCATAAAGGAGCCGATCAATGGCCGGTCAGGTTGTGGGCTGTCTCTGACAGAGGCATCAAGGGATGCTGAGAGGCGGGTATGCTCATTGTTTTCCATGACCTGCATCTCAGAGGTAAGGGCTATGCTCCGAGCACTCCTAACTTCTCCATCAGGTTTGTCTAAGGAATCACAGGATCTCAGAACAAGGAGCATCACTTCATGTTCGAGGCAGGTAATTCATAACAAACAAAAGGAGTTTTACTCTGCATTATTTTTCAGGAAAAGTGTGAATAATTCAAACTAAAGAACTCTTAAAAAGGTAATGCGAGCCTTTAATAAAGCATAAATTTGTGTAATCGTACAGAGCCATATTCACTTCTCTTCTGCATCCCAAATGTTTAAGATAAAAAAACAAAAATGTCTCAAAAAGATACTGCTGTTAGGAATCCAAGACAAATAGAAATTAAATTTACATCACTACCTTATCTCTGAGGGTTTTGAGAGTGGAATAAATTGCTGTTAACATTCCTTTAAACTATACACATTTATTGTGTCCTCACTGTCTATAATGCACTGACCGAGGCAATAACTAGGATATGGTTAAGCCTTGCTTCAAAAAAGGACTAGGGAAATATATGCTAATAATGTCAAAATGTGAGTGCTCTACTAGAAATGAAATGAGTGCCTTTTCATGTTTTATGTTCCACATGTTCTCTAAACATAAAAGGAAATTGAAGAATTACCATTCTAGCATAGCTGATGAAGGGCATAGAGAGAAGCATCACTGTACGAATCCCAATCCAACATTTACTAACTTTGAGATGCTGGATAAGTTACTGAAGTAACTTCAGTACTGATAAGTACTGAAGTTTCCCCATCCATAAATTGGGGATGGAAAGAGCATCAGTATCCCGTGGTTGTTGTACAGATTAAATGACTTAATATACATAAAGAACTTCTAGAGAAGAGACACTATCTAGTGTCAGAGAGTGTTAGTTGAGGTTATTATTTCAGACATAAACACCTTTACGATGCTAATTTCCCCCCGACACTACCACCATACTCGTTACAAACTGGAAAAACCATTTTAGACATTAGACAGCACTTAAAACTCTTGCTTTTCCTCTTAACAAATGTGACCAAACTGCTCTAATTTAGTCGTGAAGTTCCTGCTGTGACTGATGCCCTTCCAGAAGGAAAATGATGCGGCATTAAATGTCTGCACATTTCGTCTTAAAATTGTAGGGCTGGAAAACAGTCTGGGGAATATGGAATCAAAACACAGACATTCGGCTGCTTGATCATTGCCTATAGTACTCACCAGGGGGATACATACCAAAAATTCCCTCCTGTAGGCCAGATATTTTTATGGCACTGAGCTAATTGCATCCTATTGTAAAATTACAGCAGAGAGGCGATGCACAACTGCACCAGTTGGTTTGCTTCTGGATGAGGTCCACTCTACGGAAACCTAACCATGCCTCTCAGAGTCACCTAGGCCCACACAGCTCTTCTCCAGCTAGTGCACATCTTTGCTTAGAGTCTCTCAGCTCCAAGACAGTCTGGGCATAGCATGTTTCTGAGGACCCACAAGTTATTGGCTCAAAGGTAGAGGAGAGTAAGCCAAGAAGAGCTAAAGAGGGTAAAATAAGGATTGATGAGAAGGGGAGGACAATGAAAATAAAAATACCTCATCAAGGTATACTCTTCAAGAACTATAATACTGATACTGGTTTTCTTAGGCAAGAAGTTGTATCTAAAGGTCACTTTAAAAGAGAGATTAAACAAATGGTCAGATGAAAGGCAGACTTATTTGAGTAAATGTGTATAATCTTCTCTACTATGAAAATCAAAACCTATTTGACTATGTGATCAGGCAATGAGAGAACAGAATCTGGTGTTAGCTAGACTGGGCTGAAATTTTGGTTCTTCTACTTAGCTATGTAAGCTTGAGCCAAAAATAGTAAGTTGAGTAAGTAAGTAAGTAATTAAATAAATAAATAAATAAATAAATAAATAAATAACAAAGATTCTGGGTTTCAGCTTGATGTAATGTTTAAATGGAATGACATATGGCAAAACTCCTGGAATGTGGTGAACATTCAACACATAACTATTAACATAGAAAAAAAAAAGAAAGTATACTTAGTATTTAATTTTAAAATTAATATCCTTGCTTTATTTAATTCAAGGTTTTAGGATGGTAATAAAAGAGAACAGAGATGACAAAACAGTGCTTTGTTGACAGCTTCAATTTGCTACGTCAAGGTAAAGAAAATCTTAGATCAGACATCGAGCTCTGTTTCTACGAATGATGCCACTGTTTAAGGCAAAAAATGTTAGTCCCTGAAGCTCAGAAGCAGTAACTTGATGAGGAAACAAAGGATGGAAAAAGTAAGTGATCCTAAGCTTTGAGTCCATGTATTGACCAATAATTACAACTTTTCAATCTCTCTCCTGTCTCATAAACTTTCTTGCGCGTTTCCCATCTGTCTCTCAGTGCCACACTGGAGAGTTTCTTCACTTCTATCTTCCTGTTTACAATTCTCTCTTCAGCTCTTTCTAATCTGTAATAAACCATCTACTTCATAGACTATAATTTTTAATATAGTCATTACATTTGCATCTCTAGGAATCCTCATTGGTTGTGTGTAAAATCTGATTGCATTTTGCTTCTATTTCCAAGCCTCTTTTTGTCCTTCATGTTTATTAGTATGCCATTTTATATTTGATGTGTAACATGCCCAATATTTTCATCATTTGCATGAATTATTCTGCTCTCAATTGTTTTAGCTATCTCTGGCTCACAGGACTTTCATTCCTTGCATGATGAGTGATTTTTGACTGTGAGATGCTCTTTTTTCTTGGGGATTGACCTCTGGAAATCTTTTGAGATGTGATACAAAAACATGTATTTCTAGAAAGGATTTGTTTTAGCTTCGTCTGGCATCTGGGGACACCTCGAGTGCAGGAACAAGCATTTTAAATTAAAATCCTGTCTTGAGGTTCAAGTATACCAAGGTCATTTTCATTTGAGCTGCGATGCCATCATGCAAGTGTTTCCTGTGGTTGCAAATTTTCAGGGGAAAGTTTGGAACAGACAATTTCTCTGCAGCCCCATGAGGAGGGAGATGGGTTTATTTCTAGTTCACCTGTGTGCTAAGGGTATAGATCTTTAAGGTCCTGGCTTTGTGGGAGGCCTCTCATTAAACTTCTCACCTTAGGCTTATCTTCCTTTCCTATCTTTGTGAAACCTTGAAAAGTTTGCTCAAATTCTCCTGGTTGGAAAAATGCCCCCAAGACAAAGAGCCAGCTTCTGTATTTTTTTAATCTCTCTATTTTTTAAAGGTAAGAATATGTAGTATGAAATCATAGTCAAGCCTTCTAATATTGACATAAAGACAATTCGAAAAAGCTGTAAGACATTCTATTTTTAAAAATCAGAAAGACTAAAAACTTGACTCAGTGCTACTAGGAAATATGCAATAGCATGAATGATAAAGGATGTAGAAAACATGTAGTCTCTAGATAATTTTCTCAGTAGGTCATCAAATGGCCCTCAGCCTCCACTGAAAGAATCCATGAAAATATCTGTGAAAGTGTGCCCCCCAAAATATTTTCATTATTTCAAGGGAAATAGCATATTTACCTTCAGAAAGCCGACATGGGCCAAAAAGAGAGTTTTTGTTTGTTTCACTAGAATTGTATCAGCCCAGCAGGGGGACACAATTTGGCCAATTTGAAATTAAAAATCTGAGATTTATATGAGGCTTTGATGAACAAAGAGGCACATTGTTTAATATTTACAAGGTACACATTTTTTAGTAATAAGATTAGATCATCTCTGGGTCCATATGTAAAGGAACAGTAATGAAAAGGGCCCCTAAGGGTAATTGGGATAATTGTGGAATAACTCTTTTGAACTTTGCAGGCCACATTGGTAACTACAAAGGGCTATTAAAGGTCTGTGCACTACATAAACATACCATGTATGGTTGATTAAAAATGGGTGGTGGTTATGTTGAGTACAAAGCTGTGAATCCCTCAGATGCTAAAACATAACCCATTCATGATTATTTTTCAGAAAAATTCAGTTGAGGTCAACTTCTTCCAACCTATTCCATTGTCATAAGTACACAAACAAAAATTACATTGTGAATGTTTTTGTTCTCTATTTTCTCCAAACATTCTTTTTGTGAAAAGGAAATTTTATTCCTGTTCTCCTTTTTCCTCTTCTGTACTTCTCATTTGTCAAAATGTCAACCTCTAATTCCAGTTGCCTTGCTTGTTTATCCTTTAAATCTTAATTTATTCCTAACTTTACTTGTCCTTTTCTAACTACCATAGAAGTCTGTTGCTATTCCAGAAAACCTATTCAAAACATTGCAATCCTCAATGTGCCAGGGGAAAATGCATTGGCTGATTCCCAATTCTTTTTGGTTTTTATCTTCAATCACTATTTTTCCCTGAATATCTTGTATAAAACAATTTTGAGATTCACAGGCCTACTGATGAAATTGATCTTGTTCTTTTAACAGATGCCCATTCCTTTCTCAGATGCATTATAGCTGCCTCCTCGCCTAATGGAACTAAAATCACACATAGTCACACGATGAGCAACTTGCAGGAATGGAATACTCCTTGTATATTACCATATATACTAATTGAAATGGTACTTTTTATTCTTAATTTTGGCTATTAATGAAATCGAGCATGAGTGAACCATTGCAAAAGTCATTAGAATTAGTCTTTGGCATAAGCAAAACACTAAGAACAAGTGTAGCTGTGAAAGTATTTCAGAAAGCTGCAGAAACACAATCTTGCTATAGCCAAGTTCTGCAAGCTAAGACTTACACAAGCTCTGACTCTTAGCTTCTTGTGTGATTGTGTGATCACCACTCTGGCTTTCACAAAAAGAGGAAAAAAAAAAAAAAAACGGTCAAAACCAACACTGTGCCTTCTTAAGCATTTCAGCAAAGTCAAGATGACAGAAACCGTGTCCAACAGAGGAATTCAAAAGTAGTATACCAAACCATTAGTTAATATCAGAACAATGAGACACAGAAGGGCTGAGGGTATGAGAATCCTTCCAATGGGATTAACCCATTCCTTACATGATGGAGTAACTTGCTATTTATTTCCACAAATGTGTACTATTTCTTTCAGGTCCACCACATACCTCTAAATCATAGATGGAACAGCTAGTGGGGAAGAAGTACAAGTGACTCAAAAGAAAAAAAGTGAGCCGTTTTAAGTATTAAGAGTTGAGGAAGAAAAAAGGAGAAAGGAACCATTCAGAGGGTGATGATCGGTCAAACATATGTGCAAAAGAAAACTTGCCTCCATCAGCAAAATGCACAGATTAATAATTTACCAGTAAATGGTAAAGGCATTTATCAGGAAAATGTCAATAAAATCATCTCCTCCCACCATGTACATTTTCTTTGCAAGAGCAAAAAGGTATTTCCTTTACCTGATGTCTTAAAATCGCCTCTGGCCTTGAAACATGGTAATTCAAGGCCAAGGACAAAGACAAGATTCATGGTAATAAAGGACAGGAGTTGCTAAAGTGTGTTCTATCATGGACATTCTTTCCATGATTTTTTACAGATGTTAACAGATGATTCAGAATGGATGGGAATTATCTCTATATTTTCCCATTTTTCCTAAGATGCAAATAGTTTGCTGCTTTTACCATTTATGTTTCTATAATCATAATCAAGAAATTGGGTGATCCACACATAAAGATGGGCATGCAAAATAAATTTCTAGCAGGTTATAAATTTTATATTACGTTATTTGACTATGATATATAATATGCAGTCAAGATCCAGGAGGAATTTTTTTAATGCCCCTCCTTCCATTTACTTTGCTAATTTGGGATCAGATTTTTTATTTTATTTTTAAATAATATCAAAGAATGCATATTTTCTAATCCTTGGTATTTCACACTGAAACGTTTCATTCCCTTTTATGTCAAGAAGTTCTTTCTTAAATGGAGCTGAAATTTCTTCCTGTAATTTAAGGCTATTTATCTTACTCTGACCTTGATGTTGACAGAGAAATAGTGAGCAGGCTTCCTATAATGACCGTTCATATATTAGAGCCAATTATTAAGTCACCTCTTTGCCCTCTCTCCTCGAGGCTGGACATATGTGAGTTCTTTAGCTTCTTCTGATAGGATTTATCTCCAATTGTTTCTAAATCAGTCTCTCTCTCTCTCTCTCCCCTTCTATCCCTCTCTCTGTCTCTCACTTTTCTGCTTAGTGTTTCTCAATTTCCTAAACTGTTCATATTTTCTTTATAAGATGATCATAGCCAGTGATTGTTAGGGTCAGATTGCATAACCCTTATTTTTATGTGTATGCCAGGATATTATTTATTTAAAAATATGGTGTTTTTTTCATTCCAGGAAAATCCCTTACTTTAGTATATATAACCCAAACCATACTTCCTACTGAAACAGTGACATAATAGGCAAGAACTTCAAGAAAGTATCCTGGCCGAGTGGAAGAACATGAGTTAGAAATAAGATGTGAAACCCAGGTCTGACACCTAAGAGCCTGAGAATACCATTAAACTCCCTGGGCCTCTGTTTACTCTTGTGAAAATTGAAAATTATCATACCCACCTTACAGGAGTGGGAATGTCGATGAGATCATTAAATAGATGTCCAGTGGCAAAACAGACCCTCGAAAAACTGAGACTATAATTCCTATTAGGAGTATATTGCCATCACATACCTGCCCAAAATCCTGTTGTCCAACTGTTTGGACAGAAGTAACCACAGGTGCCCCAGTTAATCAACATATAAGGTATGCCGGATGCAGAGCAAGGCTGTATGTGCATACTGTATGGTGAAGTACGCAGAAATGTGTCCAAGAGGACAAAACAGTCCTCAGTGATATTAATTAGATGGTGTAGATGTAGGAGACTGTGAGTGAGAAAGCAAAGGCCTTGAAGAAGGACCTGTTTAGAAGAGTAAGGGCCGGAGAGTTGCAGAATAGGAGGTTGAGTGTGCCTCAGGCAGGAGTACGCAGAAACAGCAGGAGAAGAGCTGAGCTGACAGGAGAGAGGTCCCATGAGGTCTAGGGGTCCCATGAGGTCTAGGGCTCCGGGGTCAGGCCACAGGCCACAGAACCCATTAGGAAACAGAGTGAACGGATGACACTATCTTCCTTCCCCCTCTGGGATTCACATGAAATACATCGGAAACTCTATTAATCCTATTTCAAGTGCCAACTCTACATCTCAAGTCCTATAAACAGATGGGATCTTTCCCTCTGAAACACCATAATGTTTAGCTTATATCACTTTCCTGATTTGGCTTTCACTCAATTCAACAAACACTTAGTGAGTGCCTGCTCTGTGCGGGCAGCATAATGAGTACTGGAAAACAATAAAAATACAGACATGGACCCTCTCCCTTTAGAAAGCTCATATTCAATGGTGGAAAGTGGGAAAACCCATGTAAAATGTTTAGAAGGTGATCCCCGCTCAAACAGCTCCGAACTCTTGGATCAGCCTAAGAGAAATGAGTGAAGAAAACAATGGGGGTGTCAGCTGATATTTTAAAATGGGTGGCCTCTCCAAGAAGGTGGCATTGAAGTAAAGGCTTGAAGGAGAACACATTAGAAGCACGATGACATCAGGAGGACCAGCCTTCTCTGCCGAGCAACAGCCAGTTCAAATACCCTAGGGTGGGAGGGAGTTTAGTTGGATTCCAGGGAAAGCAAAAGAGCTGGTACAGCAGGAGAACCAGGAGCAAAGGGACAGGAATGAGAAAAAATAAATATTGTAAAATACTCTGAAAGCAGAGACAAGATTTCCTGACAAATAGGATCAGAAAACAAGAGGATCAAAGATGGCCGGGACTTAAGGTTGGCCATCCACTGAGATGGCCTCGAAATATATTAATTTGTGAAAAGGGTTGTAGATCTGACTTCAAATCCTTGGCCTGTTCACTTACTAGATGTCTGGCCCTGCAGAAATCACTTCATTTCTTAAGTTTCATTTTCCTCATCAGTAAAATGGGTTAAAAATGTCTACATTACAAGTGTCCTGTCAGGAATAAATGGGATAATACATGCAAAGCATTTCACAAAATGCCTTATAAATAGTAAGTGCCCATTAAAAATGAGAGATGTGCTTTACTGTTACATTTAGCATAATTGCTGTTTTCATTTCATATGTTTTATGTCTACTACTGGGTTATATTATTGAAGGAAGTGACTACCTTATTTGTTCAGTTTTTCGTTTTTGTTTTTGTTTTCCTACTGAAATGACCTGCTGTTTGTAAAGTTGGTATGGGTTTTCTCTGTGTCCTAATCACAGCCTGGCTGAGATGATGGTGTGGATGGGAAACCTGTTATCAGAAAAGACAATAGATGTAAATGGTGTATTCATTTTCGTATTCATTTCTAAAGATGATAGAAAATGTACACATTTTCCTTGTTAGCCACACAAGTATTTTCATAAAATATATCAGCCTTGATATAAAAATTATTCAAGTGTTCTTGTTTTCAAAAGATCCTGTTTAAATTTGCTTAAGTCATTTGGCAATCTCTTCCTTTCTCAAGCTTGTTGCAATTTTCTTCAATTTGGCATCATATGTAAATTTAATGAGCATTCGCTCACTTTCATCATCCAGGTCATTGGGTCATTGATTCTTATTTCCCTTTGTGCTTTGAGAGCAAAGAGACTACCTCAATCCATCTTTTCCAGTCTATCTATGGACAGTACTCTTTCCTGTTTCCATTGTACTTTAGGATAAAAGCATTTTCATTTTCAATTACTATCAAAATGGAAAATTGTTATTTCACTGGAATGTAATTTTTTTAACAAACCATCTCCCACTTTTTTCTCTTCCCATTCTAAAAATGTATATATAATTGTAGGAGTTTATCTTTCTTTAAACCCTGGCCTTGAGACTATCAGTATTGAGCATCACTCAGTATTTATTCAAAACCATTCAGTTCTTAAATTCAAATAGACAAAAATTAGTATTTGGCCTATTAGTTCCTAACCTTAATTTCTGTATAATACTTTATACCCTTATAATACATTTCTATATAAAAAAAGTTATTTGAAGTGCGATGAAATTGCTATGCAGGAAGAATAACAAAAGAAAAAAACAGAAGTGGGAATAATTTGAATAATTATCAGGGGAATAAATACAAGACATGATAAACCAATGAAGTACTGATGCAGTGAGAGGTTGATTGTTGGCAGAGGTTAAAGTTGTTTAGTAACAGGGATCTTCAGAGAATAGAGCACAGAAAAGTATTAGCAAAAAGTTTTTATTAAGTACCACATGCAATAATACAAAAAATAGGAAGTTCTATATGCTACAACTCTGGTCACTACAAACTTTTCTAAACGGTCTAGATCTATCATATTATTTTAATCTCTTTCACACTTATAGAAATATTCTTTCTAGAAAACAATTTTAATTATGTTGGTCCCCTGCTTGAAACTCTTCATTGGCTCCTCTTGCCCTGCTCCATAAAGTTTAAACCTCTTAGAATTAAATGGAAGGTCCTCCAGTTCTTACCTGCTTATCTTCTCAGCCTTCCTACTACCCCAAGCCCTCACTATTCTATAACCATGTGAATGAACTTGATGTTCCACTCAATCAAGGAACAATAAGGTCTTCTTTTTTTTTTTTTTTAATAATAATAGGGTCTTCCTTTTCTAACCCTCTACAGAATGGCTCTTGTTTGCTTTTTTTTCTTTCCTCTTCCCCTTGCAACTATATACTGTACATATTTCTATCCTTACACCTAAGAATCTGAGGTTGACCTCCATTACTTTTTTCTAGCTATTTTTTTTTTCTAGAAACCCTCCCTCAGGTGATCCCAAGGGCCTATTAATTGTGTGGTCTATCTCTTATGCCAGACGATGAGCTCAGGACTCATGCTAGTTAGTCAGAATATCCATAGGAATTGTTTATCCTTTGAACATAGGGACTAGCCAGTAGTAATCTATTAACTAATCAGGAAAAAATCATAGCCCTTTGAGGAAACAGATGTAGATTCTGTTGTGATAAAGGAAGTTTGCTCTTTCTATGAGCTCATTAGGATCACAAAGTTGAAGTCTCTACCATCCTAATATCTTTGGAGCTACCTGTCTAAGAATAATCTAGAAATTAAGTCAGATAGAAGTAAAAAGCTAAGCGGCTAATAAAAGGTTTCTGATAACATCGTTAAAATATTTGGAGTCAACCATTACTAAAACTACTACTACATCTCAGATTTGTTAGTTATTCAAATTAACAAATTAACAAATTCCTTCTTATTGCTTGAGATGGTTTGAATTATGCATCCACATTTAAAATAGATATATTGCTATTAATATTCAGTTACTGTACCAGGCACTGCAGGCACTTATTTATACACTGACTTATTTATACACTGTCTCTCCTTTGGGTCTTGTTGTTATATCCCTAGTGCTTAGCATACACTGTCTAGAACATGAGCAGAGGCTTATCAAATTATTTTGAAATGAATTCTCCAGCCAAACTGGTTGATAAAATATGGTAGTGCTTAAGAACAATGGCTTTGGAACTTAAGTTCCAGAAAACATATCCTTAGGTTGACCATGACTCAATGTCCTCATCTTTAAAATGAGAATCATGATAATAACCATCCGATGAGGGGATTATGAGAATTCAATGAGTTAATAGATGTGAAGTTTGGCACAGTGCCTGGCATCAAGTAAGCATGCAACAGATGTTAGCAGTTGATCTTATTTATAGCTGTACAGTTATCTGTATTACTGTCATACATCCCCGAATGACAAGGTTTACCCATGCTACCTACAAAATTAAATTGATTATTGCATATTATTTACCTATTAACTTACCTGATAGAAAGAGTCTGAGAAAAGCCAAATTAGAGATCTGGACTAGGACATGAGGTACACATCAAGGCCTGATACAGAGATTCTCAAAATGAAGTCCCTGAGATTTCAGCCAAACTGTTCTAGTCTTTATTTTTCCACATTTACATTTGAAGATTATTTTTCAGATATTCCAACAGCCTCCGGGCCACTATTTTTTCACTAATTTTTTAGATGTTTGATTTGGTACAATATGGGTGAATCTGAACAATGAGAGCTCATCAAGAAAGCATGACGAACAAGAGACAGTTGTCTACTATTAACCAACTTGACCTAATTGGTATTCATAAAATATTCCAGCCAACAACAATGGAATAAACATTCTTCTGAAGTGCGTGTGGTACATTTACCAGAAGATATAAATTCTGGGCCTTAAAATAAGCCTCAACTCTAAGAAAATTCAAGGCATATAGAATATGTTTTACTAACCACAATAGGATGAAATAAGAAATAAATGACAGAAAAAATTTCTGGAAAATCTTCAAAAAAGTTTCTGGAAAATCTTCAAATCTTCAAATCTTCAAGGGAAGTTAAATAACCCATTGAACAACTAATAAATAGGAAATTTAGAAAGTATCATACAGTGAATGAAAATGAAACCTCAATGTATCAAAACTGAGGGATATCTTAGGCTGTACACTTAAGAGAAAATTTATGGAATAAACATCTGAATTAGAATAGAAGAAAGTTCTCCAATTAATGAACTGAACTTGCACCTTAAGAAACCAGAAAAAAGAGTAACCTAAATCCAAAGTAAAATGAAGAAAATAGTGACTATTAGAGAGGAAATCTTTGATAGAGAAGAGTAAGAATCAATTATACCAAAGACTGGACTTTTTAAAATAAAATGTATAAACTTTGAGCTACACTAATCAGAACAATAAGGAAAATACAAAAATTAACAATATCTGGAGTTAAAGAGTAATATTATTAGCTGTTACTGGAGGCCAATAAATTAAACTTCTTAGATGAAATGAGCCAATTCCTAGAAATATACAAACTACAAATCCTACTCAGTAGCATAAATAACTGGAATAACCTGCTAATATGATCAAACTTAAGTTACTAGTTAAAAATGTTCCCATGAAGGAATTCCAGGTTGTATTGGTTAGATTGCTGTACTGGCAAATTCTCCCACATATCTAACAACAATAACAAAAGAATACAAATTCTACATAGATTCTCCAAGATAACTGAAAAGAAGGCAATAGTCTCTAAGAAGCTATCATTATAGTGATAAGAAAACCAAAAAAAGATCTTACAAGAAAACAAAACTCCAGACTGATAACCTTCATGAACATAGATGAAAAATATCTAAATTATGAAATAATTCACTATTATGAAAATAATGGACAGGTCACAGATTGGGAAAAACATTATTTGCATATCATATATCTGATATAGAACCTGTATTCAGAGTATATGAAGGATCCTCAAAAATCCTAACAAGAAGGGTGACTGGGTGGCTCAGTGTATTAAGCATCCAACTCTTGATTTTGGTTCAGGCCATGATCACAGGGTTGTGAGATCGAGCCCCTGCTCAGCAAGAAGGCTGCTTCTCCTTCCTTCCTCTTCCTCCCCACACCCTCCCTCCCCACTCATGCTCTCTTTCTCAAATAAATAAACAAAATCTTTTAAAAATTGTATCAAAAATTAAAACAACTGATTATACCATGTTTGTGTTGGAAAAGATGTAGAGAAAGTAGAACATGGATACATGCTCAGTGGGAATATACCACGGTACAAAGGTACAACTACACTGGAAAACGAATCAGTTGCCTTAAACCACTGAACATGTCTATCTATCATGTCATCTGGACATTCCACTTCTAAGTATTTACCCAAGAGAAAGAAAAGCAAATATACATATAAAGACCTGCACACAAATGTTCATAGCAGCTTTATTTGTAACAGTCAAAAACTAGAAACAACCCAAATACCCAGGAGAAGGTAGAAATTGTATTATATCCATATATGCTAAAACATGAATGTATCTCAGAATCATTATGTCGAGTGAAAGAGAGTAGACTAAAAAGAGTACATACATATGATTTCATTTACATAAAACTCTAGAAAAGCAATTTAATCGATAGTGAAAAAGTTGACCAGTAGAGGAGAGATGGGAAAGTGAGACGCATGAGAAAACATTTGATGAATATGCTCATTAACTGGATTGTGATGATGTTTTCAGGGTGTATACATAAGTCAGAACATATCAAATTGTACCTTTTAAACATGTACAGTTCGTTGTATTTTAATTATACCTCAGTATAGCTATTAAAATTTCTTTCTTATGAAGCCTTCTTTGAAAATCCAGTAGATCTCTCATCACTTGAAAATACACAGGTAGGACAATATTTTCAGTGGTACTTAAAGCATAAAGATAGTATGATGTTAGCTATGGCTTGTATATATATATATAGAGAGAGAGACATATAGTCTATATATATGTGTGTGTGTGTGTGTGTGGTGAAAGTTAAAAGTCTTCCCTTTAAGATCAGTAATGACAAGGATGCTCACTCTCACCATTTCTACTCAACACAGTACTGGAAATCCTACCCATAGCAACTGGGCAAGAACAAGAAATAAAAAGTATCTGAATCAGAAAGGAAGTAAAATCATCTTTCTGTGTAGACGATATGGTCTGATACAGAAAACCCTAAAGACTCTACCGAAAGTGCAACTAATACATTAATTCAGTAAAATTGCAAGATACAAATTCAAAATACAGAAATCAGTTGTGTTTCTACACACTAACAATGACTATCTACAAGAGAAATTTAAAAAGCAATCCCATTTACAGTGGCATCAAAGGCAATAAAATACTTAGGAATACATTTAACGAAAGAGATGAAAAGACTTTTTTACTGGGACAATAAGACATTGATGAAAGAGACTGAAGAAAACTAATAAATGGAAAGATATCCCATGATCTTGGATTGGAAGAATAAATACTGTAAAAATGTCTATACTACCCAAAGCGATCTACAGATTCAATACAATCTCTATCAGAATTCCAATGGCATTTTTCACAGAAAAAAAAAAAACATTCTAAGACCTCAAATAACCAAAACAATCCCTAGAAAGAAGAACAGAGCTGAAGGCATCTCACTTCCTGATTCAAGCTATCTTACAAAGCTATAGTGATCAAAATAGTATGGTACTGGCAAAACAAAAACAAAAACAAAAATGGTTACAAAGTACCAGTGAAGCAGAAAGAATAGAGTCCAGATATTATTCAGCCATAAAAAAGAGAGAAATCCTGCCATTTGCAACCACATGGGTTAACCTGGAGGCATTGTGCTAAGTAAAATAAACCAAGAGAGAAAGATAAATACTATAAGGTATCACTTATTTGTGAAATCTTAAAACAAACAAACAAACAAAAGGCCAATTTCATAGGAACAGAAAATAGAATGGGAGTTGACAAGGGCTTGGGGAAGAAGGAAATGGGTGATGTAATTCAAAGGGTACAAATTTTCAGTTATTTATAATAAGTTCCGTGATCTAATGTACGGCATGGCAACCATAGTTGGTAACATGATACTCTACACTCAAAAGTAGCTGAGAGTAGATCTTTGGCATTCTCACCACATATGCAAACATACAAAAGAATCAACTATGGGAGGTGATGGATATGCTCATAATCTTGATATTGGTAATCATTCCACAGTCTAATATATTTATATCAAATCCTCGCATTGTACACTTTAAATATTTACAACTATATTTGTTAATTATTGCTCAATCAAGTTTAAAAAAAAGATACATGGCTAGAGGCCAGAAAGCCAGTGTCCCTTATGATGGTGCTCCTGAGCAGGGTGGCGTAGTAGGCTCATTTCTCACATTTGTAAACTGGCAAGACTTTGCACTAAAATGTGGAAAGGGTAAAAAAATACTCATGGCATCTTCACTTTTTCCTATTGTTTTGATTCTCAACCTCCTCAAATAAATTTGAAATTGCTCAAATATATGGAATCTGGGATAGATGTTATTTATGTCTAAATACATCTATAATGTATTTAATCAAAATAATATTTTCTTGATAACTGTTCATGCTGAAGTAAAACCGGTATTTATAACTACTTTTAAAGAATTGGAGGGAGGTGGAAAATGCGTCTCCAAACTCATCTCAAGGTATCTTAATAATAGGTTTCAAGTTTTCTAACTTCCAGCCTATCTCTATATGCCATGCAGAAGGGATGAATAATATTTTCTGCATTATATTTTAGGAATCAATACAGTTGAAGAAACTGAATGTGCATCCAATTAAAAATAGCCAAATAAAATTAACAAGTCAGGAAACCACAGATGTTGGTGAGGATGCAGAGAAAGGGGAGCCCTCTTGCACTGTCGGTGGGAAGGCAGGCTGGTGTAGCCACGCTGGAGAACAGTGTGGAGGGTCCTCAAGAAGGGAAAAACAGAGCTGCCCTATGACCCAGCAATTGCACTATTGGGGATTTATCCAAAGGATACAAAGACAGTGATCTGAAAAAAAAAAACACAGTGATCTGATGGGGCACCCGCACCCCAGTGTTTATAGCAGCAACGTCCACAATAGCTAAATTATGGAAAGAGCCCAGATGTCCATCAACAGATGAGTGGATATAGAAGATGTGGTAATTATACACAATGGAATATTACTCAGCCATCAAAGAGAATGAAATCTTGCCATTTGCAATGATAGGGATGGAACTAAAGGTTATTATGCTAAATGAGATAAGTCAGTCAAAGAAAGACAAATACCATATGATTTTACTCATATGTAGAATTTAAGAAACAAAACAGAGGAGCATAGGGGAAGGGAAAGAAAAATAAAATAAGATGAAAATAGAGAGGGAGGCAAACCATAAGAGATGCTGAACTCTAAGAAACAAATTGAGGGTTGCTGGAGGAGAGGCTGTTGGGGGGATGGGATAAATGAGTGATGGGCACTAAGGAGGGCATTCGATGTAATGAGCACTGGGTGCTATATGCCTCGGATGAATCACTGAACTCTGCCCCTGAAACTAATAATACAGTATGGGTTAACTCCATTAAATAAAGAATTTAAAAAGCATATAGGAAAAAAATCTCACATATAAAAATTAATATATTTTTTAAATGCTGATATTTTACACAAATATATTAACATATATTTTTAAATATGGTTCTATACCTCCACTTATTTTTTCAAGTCCTCAAAGACCCTTTTATAACCAATGCAATGATCAGTGACTTGAAAAGGTATTTTCTAACACAATGTGTACCTTTACATATATTATAGCACATAATATTAACTAATAACCATTGAGATAGTCATTTGCTGAGTACAAAACCAAATATTCAAATTGGGGTACCAAGGAATCCTGATGAATCATTATTTGACCTCTAGTTGAAAAAGGAATATTTCCAGAAAAATACTAGCAACAGTTTTAAAAAACTTAAAACATTTGTAAATCAATAAAGTACAAGGAAATCCCAATGAATGCAATTTAGTCTACACCAAATATGAACTAGACTTTAGCACTATTTTAATAATTCCCAAGTAGCTATTGAATATTAAACAAAGAGATGTATATACTTATGTTAAATTAGAACAACTAAGGGATATAAACAGGAGGAAGAATCTTAATCCACATAACAATGGGAAAAAGTTCAGAGTGTGTCTTATTTCTGTGTCTAGTCATCAGTCCAAAATCTTTGTCAAAGTCTAGTCTTTAAAATTTCATTTTTCATGATTATTATCCAAAAAAGATGTTTAATTCTCTAAATGTCCCTTAAATAATGTTTATAAAATGCATATGTCACTGCCTACACCCATTTGCATCAGCCAACCAAAATAAGTTAAGTATTGAAGGGGCACTGATGACACATAATTTATCACCGTTTAGGTCAGCTCTCATTAATAATAATAAAAACTGACATCGACACAACACCATTTGTACAGCAATTTCATATCAAGGCTCCAAACATCTATTCATTAATACGTCCAACATTTCTATGCATTATTTGGCAAACATTCATCTCCAGCTTACTGATTTATAAAGCAAAGCCCTAACTCATAAAAATGACATGAAGCTAGTAATTCTATGTTTTCTGACTCAGTCCATTTCTACCTGCCAGGAGGGAGAGAAGAATACATCTCGCGTGAAATAGTCTGGCTGCCTAGGGACAGTGAAATATCCAATTGGCACTTGGGTCTTATCTATTCCCACCTTTTTATAGGCGATCCAGTCAAACACCCTGTCAATATCTGTTGCCTGTAGCACCTCCTGTGATACTGGATGGGAACTGGCCAAGCCGTCCAGCAGCATTACTTCATGCAGGACATCCGTCAGAAACCTCTGTTTTTCCTGCAATACAGCAGATGGGGCAATATCATAGGTGGTTCATGGTTATGCAGAATGAGTTTGACAACGCGAACAGAATGCATGTTCCTTGATTGGTGATGTTCGGCAGCCCACGTTGGGAGACTGAACTCCAAAGAGAACCCAGTTAAAAAAAAAAAAAAAAAGCCTCTAAGTTACTCTAAAATGAGAGTGGTTGATTTGAGCACAACATGAAACAAAATCAATGGGCTACAATGGGCCTTAAATAGATTTAAAAACATCAGACTGTGCTTTAACAGTGGTTAAAGCAGATTCAGATGCTGGGCCATAAATGAAACAGACCGAGCTTGTTTGTGTGCACTACAGGACCAAGCCTACAATTCCAGTCCCAAAACACCTTTTTTTAGTTAAGCTCAATATAGGAATAATAACTACATTTCCAGCTTCCAGTGTCATTTTGCTATTTATACCATTTATTTGTAGTACCATTGGAACAGCTCATTCTCTCTCACTGATCCATCCACTTTTCCTCCCCTTCCCCCCCACGTCATTTTCTCTCTAAGATTATATATATATATATACACACACACACACATCATTTATTTTCTGAAAGAATTTCAGGAGACCACAACAAATAGCAAAAGGCAAAGTGATAAAGCTATAATATGTGGGGATATATATGTGAATTCAGGATAATGAACATAAGGGGGAGATCAACAGGTGTTACTAACCCATTAGCATCAGGTTGTGCAAACAAACAAAATCCTAAAACTTCTATTCTGTGTGATGTTTAGATCTTTGTATTTGCTCTGATAAAAGCTGGTTTGTTATGTCAGAAATGAACTGTAAAGAAAAAAGCACTTCTTTGTCATTTTAAGAAGGCTGCTTTAAAGAAACAGCTTGGGTTTTGGTAACAAAAATGCTGGCAGCTATTAGTCCTCCTGGCCTCCTGCCTTCACTGGGGGAGAAGGGCGAGAATAAAGAAGTTGCAAGAGATAACAGGGCTAAGTAGCCCCTAGGTAGTTGGGACCTGCGGAGCATCATTACAGAGATTAAAGACTGCAACTCTTAAATTGCTATAGCTAATTCTGAACTCACTCCCGGAGACTCCTAGTTTTGTGCCAGCAGATAAACAGCATGTTATTTCTGAGTGAGTTGTAATTTCAAACTGAGAGTACACCAATCCTGTATTTGTACAAAAATGGCCATGGAGAATAAATATGCTAAAAAAGGGATAGTTAACTAGGCGTATATGTGCGTTCTTTAAACCTGGCTTTCGGGAAGCGTCTTACTTCATCATTTGTCCCATGATTTAGTATATATAATCAATAATTTAATTAGTTCTCCAGCCAACTATATGCTATAAGGTTTATTTCTAAGAGCAAACTCTTATGCTCTTGTGGACTATAGATCTAATCTCTTCAGTCCTTTTTTGGACGGAAGAGTGCGAGTTTCACACCATGGCCTGTACTCCATCACCCTGAACTGGGACCGAACTGGTCCCAGAGGTCTGCTCCATGGTAAGAAGTTCAATTTTTTTTTTTTAATTTATTTATGATAGTCACACACACACAGAGAGAGAGAGAGAGGCAGAGACACAGGCAGAGGGAGAAGCAGGCTCCATGCGCCGGGAGCCCGACATGGGACTCGATCCTGGGTCTCCAGGATCGCGCCCTGGGCCAAAGGCAGGCGCTAAACTGCTGCGCCACCCAGGGATCCCCCCATGGTAAGAAGTTCAAACTTACAATGACTTGACAAATATCACATAAATTAATAGTGTATTTCTTCTCAAGTTAAGTTCTCAATTCAAGACAAATCAAGGAGAGTGAAGTTGCATCTTGTGACTCAAAATTTTAAGAATAAAAAGACAGATGGCCTAGATTGAGAGAGTAAGAGAAAATTGTGTATTTCCAAAATAAAATTTAAAAAATGTTGATGTTACTATTAAGCAGGCAAGCAATCTTGTCACTCATTCAACTTAAAAATGCACATTAAAACCATTTGATACTGAAATTAATAGGTGGGAACATGGAATGCATCATCACACTTCAACTTGACCAATGAACACTTTTATTGATAAGAAATACCAATTGAAGACGTGGTTTTCATTCTGAACAAAATAGAATATTCAACTCTTTAAATAGTGACTGCCTGCTCCATTACATAACTCAAATCTCTGGTTGAAACCACAGTGTAAATGAATTTAAAACGCTGTTTTTACGAATCCTAATTTTTAATATTTAGCACCGATAAATGTATACCGATCGATAGGAACAATTAGTGCACATATGTTGGTTTCCTAGCCGTGTGATTTTTTACATGATATAAAGTAAATGGCTAAGTAATTCCAAATGAGAAACTTAAGGTAAAAAATTTCTAAAATGAAACTCTCTTGTTTAAGGAAATATAAGTTATACATGGTGTGTTGCTTCAAGCTGTGGAGGAAAACAAAAACAAACCTTTGCCTCATCAGTAGAATTTCAAGAAAGTGGTTAAATTTAGTAATGTTGAGTCATTAGCAAAAGACTCCTTTCTAAACGGTTGGAGAGAATGACATTGTGTAATTGAGGGGGGAAAAAAAGCATTAAAAGAGATTAAAAGAGAGGAGAAAAAAAGAAAAAGAAGAAGAAAGCAAAGCCTGGCCAAAGAACACTCACAAAACTCAGAAGAGAGAACACTTTAAATTAAGGAAGAAAAAAGAAAATTCTAGCCAGAGGCAAACCCAATTGCACAAAACTACAAAGAGTTTCCAGGAGGAAAGGTGCTAATATTTTATAAAAAACCTGTGTCACTATAAAATAAAAAGATGATCTTAGCTTGACAGTCACCTGCTGGGGCCCTCCCCCTTCGTCCTCCACAATAATAGTAACAGCAACAATTACAAAGTATTGATTAATTGCCTACTGTCAACCTGAGACCCTGAAAGTTTCAAAATAAAGTTAAAGAAATCCTGGCTCTGATGAGAGATAAGAGATCAAACAAAATGGTTGGATGCAGTGAACAAAATAATGGTTTTTCTCTTACGCGCTAGAAATGCCAAAGGAAATCTGAGGGGGAAAAAATACTGTAAAACGGAATTATTTATGCAAAGTTTAACGGGAGAAGTAGAATTTGTTCTGGCCCTTGAAGGAACTTTAATGCTGCGTGTGGGTCTGTGTGTCTCTCCCTGGGTAGGGAATAGCAAATTGAGCTAAAAAGTTAGCTTTTATTCTAGTTCAGATTTTAAGGCCACCACTTTAAGCTATCCTGTCACTTTCCAAAAGCAGCACAATAAGATAAAATGTGGGACTTAAATTTGTTCGAGTAAGTTCCACATTAATAGTAAGAACAGCCCCTTCCGCTCTACTACAGACTTTCTTGGAGTTGTCGCCTATGTGTCTACATCCCAACAGGTCAAATAATGGCGAATAGATGTTTCGTATTGGACTGTTTCCAAAATACATTTGAATTTTCGGAGAAGAGTGAAAAGATTTTTCAGATAGGTAAAGAAAGTGTGGATAAACTCGGAGTTGAGAACATCACATGGGAAAAAAGGAAGCCTGCATTATTTTTTTCTCATTCATTCATTTAACAAATACATACTAAACTCCCACTCTGTGCCAGAGATCGTGCTGTGTCTGGGGGAGAAATACACGACAGAAACTTGGTTTCCGACCTTAAAGGACTTAAAAGTGCAAGAGAAAGACAAACAGCTCAGTGTATTATAATAGGATGGATGTTATAAAACACACAGGATGAAATGATTGGTTAGTTCAGACAAGGCTTCGCAGAGGAAGTGACATTAAAGTGGGTTGTTGAAGGATGACGGGTTACTTAGGAGAATGAGGGAAACAGCTTTTTGAAAAAGGACAAATAGGGATCCCTGGGTGGCTCAGCAGTGGAGCGCCCGCCTTCGGCCCAGGGCGTGATCCTGGAGAGCCGGGATCAAGTCCTGCATTGGGCTCCTTGCATGGAGCCTGCTTCTCCCTCTGCCTGTGTCTCTCATGAATAAATAAATAAAATCTTAAAAAAAAAAGAAAAACAAAAAGGAAAAGGACAAATCCAGGCAGAGAAAATGGAGAAAAAATAAAATAAAAAAAGCTCATGTAAAAAAAAAAAAAAAGCTCATGTGTGTGACTCCTCAGCCATCAGGTAGAAGGCTTTGGCCCTAATCAATGGGCAGATGCACGTAGAATGACATAGTAAAAGTAGTGTCTTAGGGAAATGACTGACCTGTGGTGCCCAGGGTGGCCTGACATAAGGCGGGGGGGGGGGGGGCGGACAGGGAGCGGCTACTGCGCTCAGGGGGTCGAGGGACAACCTAGGGGACAGGTGCTGCTGCAGGGCCGGTGTTCCGTGGCAGCCTTGGAATGACAAACCGGCCAGCGCAGACACCATGAGTCCTGGTCCCCTTGGCAGGTGATGGAGAGGAAGGATCAAGAGATGCCTCAATGGCATTTTGTAAAGGGTTGGGGAGGTATCTAGTGGAAGAAGAGGAGGAGCAGCAAAGGCCCGCACTGGAGGGCCAGCTATAAGGACCACTCCGGGACCTGGGGCAGGTAAGGGGACAGCGGACACCCAGAAAGCAAGACGCGTTGGGAAAGTGGGAGCAAGGCCCCACCACACGCCCTCTGGCAGGAGGCTACAGTTCATATGAAAGCAGAAGCAAGATCTCAGAATCTACTCTTTTTTTATTATTATTTCTTTCTTTTCATTATTATTTCTTTTTATTATTATATCTTATATTAGCATTTCATAGACTGGTAATTAGTGGCATCTGCAAAGGGAGGCCTTAAGGTCGCTTGCTGCGGCATTAGCTGCGCTGGCAGGTTCCAGCCGCCAACTCAGGGCAGCCCCGCCTGGACGTGTCCACCCTGAAGGGCCAGCAGCCATGGGCCAGGTGGGCACCAGGAAGACGGGGCACTACCGAAGGGCAAGGCTGTCAGCAAGTTCCTACGGGAAGTCTGAGTAACTCTAGCAAAGGGCCATACGAGGCGGACACTTTGACACCAGGAAGGAAAAAATATATTTTTCCCAGATTATAAAAAAATTAATATAGATATATATATTCCAGATAATAAAATATCAAAATACATAGTTATATTTATATATAAATATAAATATATTAATATTAATATTATATATTATATATTATATTATATTATATAAATATATTTATATTAATATTATATTAATGTTATTATGTATTATTTAATATAATATATAATATTATATATCATTTAACATATAAATAAATATATATAAATATAATATAATAAAAATATATATTTATATATTAAATGATATATAATATATTTATTTATATATTTATTGAATATATATTTATTATATATTTAATATATTTAATATATATTTATATATATATATATCAAAGCACAATCTGGATCGAGATCAAGGAAAGTCAGGTACATCAGACAGGATGAAGGTGACAGCCAAGGCTGAGCCAGTTCCAGCAGGTGGGGAGGTCCTCCCAGGAAGAACCAGAGCGGGGAACACAATCCTCGGGGCATAGGAGGGTCTTATCACAGCAGCCACAGGACCTGATTTTCCAGGAGGATGAATATGGATGCAAAGGGCTCCTTGGTGTCCCCGGGAGATGAGACAGGCATGCTCCTGTGGAGTGGACGGCAGCATCCGACACCACAAGTAGAATATCTGCCATTCACTAGCTGCGTGACCTTGCGCAAGTTACTCGGTATTTGTTAGACTTCGGCACCTTCATTTGTAAACAGATGTGGTTGCAAAGATTAAATAAGAGAATTTGTTCTACAAATATTTATTGAGCACCTGCTATATCCCAGATGGTATGTCTGGATCTGAAGATAAAAAGGATACGGAGACATGGATTTGACCTTCAAAGACTTTATGGTAGGAACGGGAGAGACACAGATGAACACAAATATTACAAAAACCACCTGCTACGTGTCCAAGGGGAAGCAGGTCCAGCACACGGTGCACCCGCACGAAGGCTGTGATGTCCTCCACCCGGGGAAAGCAGGAAAGGCCTCTAAGCTGATGGCCGGTGGTGAATCTTTAAGGATGAGTTGACTTTTCTAGATAGCTACAGCAGAAAACAGCATTTTGGACAGAAAGGGTATCTTGGAAAAGCCCCGGAGATTTAACGGCTTGTTGGGGGGCTACAGAGTTCTGCATGACAGAAGGCAGGAAATAAAATGGGGTGGATGCCCAGTAATCATCACAGAGAGGAGGACAGGAGCCAGGCCAGCAGGTTGGGAAGCTACAGTGGCAGGGTGACATCACTAGACCCGCATTTAAGGAGACTGTGAAGAGTGGAAGGCCGACTGCCGCGAGGGGCAACCAGAAACAAACGTGGGACAACGGCACTTAATTATGCACGAAGAACACATGGTATGGACATGACCTTGGCAATCTCAAGACGCCGTAGGAATTATTTCTGTAAAATCTAGTTCAACTTTGATGGTCAATGGTGATCCATAAGGTATGATTTATTTGGAAATCCAAGATGTATGAATTCATTGTAGATTTAGACACAAAGGCTGCATGGAATATGTAGGCAGGTCTGCAGATACATATGCAGATAGCCAAACAGACACAAATATTCCCTTTTTCCGTATTTTCATGTGTGTAAAGCAGTGTCTTATTCCAATACTTAATGTTCACAATAATATCCTGTTGGATATAGATAAAGGCACTTTTCTGATCTGTGGAATCAAATCAGTAAAAATATTTGACAAAAAAAATATTTGGACGATGCAATCTAATTCTAGACACGTTTACTGATTACTTTGTATACGTGACATCCTTTCAGAGGCTGGGGAATCTAATTCCTGACTCCAAGCAACTCCCACTACGATGAAGGAAACAGTTGAGCTTACAAGTCATTAATGCCACCTGACAGGTGAAGTACTAGTAGCATAAATAAGTACTAGAAAGTAGAGACTAGAGAGAAAGTTATGAGACTAGAGAGAAATACTTTCAGCATATATGACCAAGTCGATTCAACCTCAATTGATCAATCAACATGAAGAAATAAGTATGTTATTGACGTTTTACCCCTCTGAAAATCTATCCAACCATGAAATACTTTTAAGATTTCATTGGTTCAGCAAAATACCACATAAAGCTTTACTAATCTGAGCCCCTTTCTCCATAAGCAAGAGCGAGGGCTAGAGCTTTATTTACATGGTTTGGGTTTTCGTTTTGTTTTTTGTTTTTTTTTTTTTTTTCAGTCTTGTTCTCTGTGACTTATTCAAACCACAGCAAAGGGTAAAGCAGGCAAATATATTGAAAAATATTAATCAGGTTTTATTTATGTGATTTGGTATCTCTGCAACTTTGCAATTACCATCTTTGTAACAAATAACACAATGCCATATTTGTAAATCCTAGAAATTATTTGGATTCCGAGTTTCCTAAAACACTAAAAGAATTTGATCTGAAATTTAATATTGTTCACCTACTTTTTTTTTTTAAGATTTTATTTATTCATGAGAGACACAGAGAGAGAGAGGCAGAGACACAGGCAGAGGGAGAAGCAGGCTCCATGCAGGGAGCCCGACATGGGACTCAATCCTGGGTCTCCAGGATCAGGCCCCGGGCTGAAGCAGCGCTAAACCACTGAGCCACCAGGGCTGCCCTGTCCACCTACTTTTACTAAGTTCTAAAATGTCCAAAGATATTTCAAACTTTACTCAGTGGGAAGTTAGCTAAATGTACTTGTGAAATATCACATCATTATTTAGCTGATTAGTTAACATTTTAGAGACAGCTAAATCATAGGGATAGATGAAATAAAACTCAAGAGCTAGTGAAAATAAATGTTGCTTCCCTACAGCCATGTATCTTAAAAATTAACATTTTCAAATCTCATGTTTAGGATACACATGCCCAAGATGTTAATAATCATTTTCTTGTGCAGGTTGTTAAAGCAATCCACTTACATTAAAATCAAACCTGAAAAAAAAATAAAAATAAAAAATAAAATCAAACCTGTGTAAACACACAGACACAGGGGCCAGTGAAGAATAATTCTTAAAATAATCACCATTAGCGCTATACTGAAAAATTCCACTTCTGTATTTGTTTACATAACCTTTAACGGAAAATGATACATGAACACAATAATCCAGGAAGATCTCTATTGATAGAACACTATTCTGGGGTTTCACACAAGCTTTAAAATAAGTAACTAAAATAATTTCTATATGTTCTTATTTAACTATCAGCCACATTTTATCCCCTGCCAAGACACAAATATTCTAAGACGCCTTATTCAATGCATAAAGCAAAAAAGCAATTATATTCCTATAGGCCCATCTTACATGACTTTATAAGCCTCTTACAAGCCCAAATAAGCCCCCGCACAGATTTTATTTCCATGAACTGCTATATTCTCAAACGTGACTAACACAGAGAAAATGGGTTAAATCGTCTCTCCCGTGACCACATCCTTCGGCTGCCTTACGTTTTGTTTGTAACATCCAAGTTGAATGTCTCATGTCTCAAAATATTACCCAAAATGTGGCACGGCAGAGGGAGAGTGCTAAGACAAAACACACAATGGCCTGCATCACATACAACTGAATTATGAGCCTCCCACAGACTTACTCAAGAACCTCCGAAGGAGAGCAAGCAGTATTGATAGGCCATGAGTTAGCATCACTTAGTCATTCCTGTTTCCATTAATTATGATAATCCTGGGTCTTATGGAATGATCATGAATGTGCTTCAAATAATGTCAATCACAGTAGTAATTATGAACAGGTTGTCTAATTACATAGCTCATTCTGATTCTAGCAGCCCAAAAAATCACTGTGAATAATAACCATATGCCATACACTTTCATATAACCCTCTTAAGATGTTCCTACCATTTAGCTTCCCTTCACTTTTTAGGATGCCTGGACACCTTTCCCTTGGTTTTCCTTCGAACACTTTATCTGATGCAGTTTCTTTTATTTTATTTTATTTTATTTTATTTTATTTTATTTTATTTTATTATTTTTAGTTGCATATATTTTAAATCTCAATATCCTGAATGGCTTCCTTTAAATCTCAGTATCCTCTTGAATTCAGTGAATGAGCTCCTAATGTAGGTACAGAAACGGTTATAATCTTTCATACATGATCTACTCACCTTCATTTCATAATTTCTCGTTAACTTTTAACTGGACTTTTATTATTGAACACCTCATAGATGCTCTACTTCGGGTTGAATTCTGAGAAGTGAGGGCAAGATAAAGCCTCTAATCTGAGGTGCATACTTCCTATCCTTTGCTGGTAAACGAATTCCCGCTCGTCCACCGTTACTTCAGGATCCTTTCCATAGATCTTAAGCTTCTGACAGAGAACAGCTCCATCTTTTTGAATAAAAATATCCTATCTCTACTTTGGCAGTAAGAGTCTTCTTCTCTATTTCTATAATTATTTTTTTTGACAAGCTGATAAGACATTTCAATGAAATCAGATCTGCCAATCTCCTTTGATGGTCGCACACTTGTTTCTCCATCACAAGGACCCTCTAATATTTTGCAGATACATTAATAATAAGCTAATCAAGGCACTATAATATTTGATTGATAAAATGCAATTCAGAATGTCTTTAAATGTGCACTGACTAATCATCTTCAACAGAACCCATTTCTGTTTAAATTCCTTTTCTTTTTTCTTTTTTTAAATTTTTTTAATTCTATTTTTTATAAATTTATTTTTTATTGGTGTTCAATTTGCCAACATATAGAATAACACCCAGTGCTCAACCCATCAAGTGCCCACCTCAGTGCCTGTCACCCAATCACCCCCACCCCCTGCCCACCTCCCCTTCCACCACCCCTAGTTCCTTTCCCAGAGTTAGGAGTCTCTCGTGTTCTGTCTCCCTTTCTGATATTTCCCACTCATTTTTTCTCCTTTTCCCTTTATTCCCTTTAAATTCTAATGGAAACTTTCTTACACCACTCAGTCTGGAAGAACTCCAAAGATAAGCTAATTGGCTCCCTGAAGTTATTAACATGGATACCAAGTGGCTAATTCATGTTATGTTATTTTAATTTGTGAAATAAATAATAATTCAAATGACCTTAATTCTGTAATAAAGTTCTTATTAAGCTGATGAATGAAATTTATCAGCACACTTTTTGTACTTTAATTTCAATATTTAATGCTATAAATTGGTCAGTTCATCAGATAACCTAGCCTGATAAAGCTTAACATTGTTGGGACACCTAGATGGCTCACTGAGTTAAGCCTCCAACTCTTGGTTTCGGCTCAGGTCATGATCTGAGGGTCGTGAGATCGAATCCCGCATCAGTCTCCATGCTCAGCAGAGTCTACTCAAGATTTTCTCTCCCTCTTCCATTCTGACCCTCTTCTTGCTCTCTCTAAAAGAAATAAATCTCTAAAAAAAAATAATAATAACTCTTTACATTTGTTGCCAGATCATAGAAGTCTGTATTTTCAAAGAAAATAAAAAGTATTATTATTTTTTCAAATTTGAAAGACTTAAGCCCATAACGATTCCAGAACTTATACAGTAGTCGTGGCCCAGAGAGTTAACAAATGCAAAAAGGAAATTCCATATTTATTCCCGGACCTCAAAGTAAGCTACTATAATAGTCATACATTGATTGTAATGTTAATAGAGAAAATTTTCACTATTCAGGATACAAAATTTGGACTAGCAATTCATTTATAATGTGCCAAAATATTAAAGTACTGGCATTGTAGGATCATTCAGGAATGGAATAAATATACTCAAAAGTGTTTTGTGAAGACACTTTATTTGCTCTTATTAATTTTTATGGTATTATTATTAATAATTACTAGTGATACTATTGTGATCCTCATTTTAAAAAAAGTTCACTGGTTTGCTCAAGGCCTCCTAAGACCTAGGAATTGAACCTGGACAGTTTGGCTCTAGAGTCCATGCTCTTAGCCACTGCATCATGTTGGTCAGAATTAAGAGAAATAATAGAGCAACTGCTTTGTATGTATCTCATTGGAAACCATTCTCAAACTCACCTAAGACCCAAGGGACATAAAATGCTGCTTCTGGTATAACCAGAGAGATTAGTTATAGGCACTCTATTTCACAGAGAATTAATATATGTAAAAGTAACAACAATATTGGTGACAATGATAGTAAAAACATTTTTTTTTTTGATTCTTGAAACTAACCTGCAACAAAACAGCATGGGAATTTCATACATATTTTCAATATGAAGAAATAAGACCACACAACTAGTAAGTGTCAAGAGTCAAAAATTTAATCCATGGAATAGATTTAAAAAAAAAGGTGGGGGGGGAGCCAAATCTCATTCTAGGAAACTGTAGAATAGCGTTACTCTGATGAAAATAATTTAAATAAACTGGTAAAAAAGATCTGTGAAGATTTGATAGTCACACTTACCAGTGCATTCCCCATCTCTGGCAGAGAAACTAGCAAAAAAAAAAAAAATAGGTATGCAATAAATGTTTGTTAAAGAGTGAAAAACAAGCCAATATAGATTAATCCCTGGAAATATTTTGTAAATTAAAGGCCCAAAAATGCCAACAAAATGCTTAGCAACAAACAGAAAAATGTTATTTTGTTGTAGAAGCCAAATTATTTTCAGGCCTGGGAAGTGATACGGCTTGTCAGCTCTCAAAAGAAGCCAACAATTCCAACAAAGGCTCTTTATTGTCTTAAACTTAAGGCAAAGGCTTTATTTAGAGAGATCTTATTTTTAATTAATTTTTATTTTTAATCTTCAATAGTGTAGTATGTTTAAGATTCTTCAAACTGGACCAATCACGTGGGTAGTTAGAGAATGTAAATAATGACAAATCTGCTCTGAAGGAGCAATTGATCTAATCTTTAATCAGATAATTTGATAAATAAGTAATATTTAAATAAAGATATCCCATCATACCACCACCACTACTACCACTACAACCAAGAAAAGAGAACTTCTTTTTTTAGATTTTTATTTATTTATTCATTCACAAGAGACACACAGAGAGAGGCAGAGACACAGGCAGAGGGAGAAGCAGGCTCCGTGCACGGAGCCCAACGTGAGACTCGATCCCAGAACCCCGGGGTCACGCCCTGAGCCGAAGGCAGATGCTCAACCACTGAGCCACCCAGGTGCCCCAAGAGAACTCCTCTTTATAAAATACCAAGCAAATTTGTGAAGCTTACAGAGAGAACAGGACTCAAAAGCAGAACTTAGCTGATTGAGCAAAAAGATACTCAAAATCTAAGTGAAAAGGAATGGCTATTGCAACCAGATAAATTTGATTAAATATTAGAGAACATGTTTGAGCCATGTAATATAAACATAATAACAGGTGGCTAAGTGTTCTTATTGTTCCCTCATTTGACTAATCTTCTGAGGCTAACTGTGCTAAATTTTATTTTCCAAATGTATCTATGAACATGAACAGTCTGATTGAGGTTATGGATCTGGGTTTCTGAGCTATTCCATAAACAAAGCAACATCTGATAGAGGCGTAATTGGTCAACTAAGAGCTAAAAAAAAAAAAAACAACCCTACATTTATCCACACCTACTAACTAAAACCACTACACCAAAGATGTAATACAGTGTATATAAGAAACCGATATATTAGCAGACCCGTGCTTCTAATACCATGAGATTTGTTCCATAGAAGTCAGCAAAACAAAGGCCTCATTTCAAGTGCTTGATAATTCTTTCAATTAATTAACAAACAGAACAAGTGAAACCTAAGACTGAACGTAATGGCAAACAAGTAGCAGCAATCCATCAAAGTCGTTTATATAAAATTATTGAGCTGGTACAGTGCTAACGGCACTCAAGAAAGGCATCACTGGACCAGATCTGGAGAGAAGAAAGTACCGTGATTAAAGGAATTAATTCGGGGATCCCTGGGTGGCTCCGCGGTTTAACACCTGCCTTAGGCCCAGGGCGTGATCCTGGAGACCTGGGATCAAGTCCCACGTCGGGCTCCCTGCATGGAGCCTGCTTCTCCCTCCTCCTGTGTCTCTGCCTCTCTCTCTCTCTCTCTCTCTCTCTCTCTCTGGGTCTATCATAAAATAAATAAATAAATCTTAAAAAATAAAAGATTCTAAAAAAAAAAACAATTAATTGGGGACAGGTGTATCTCGAGTAGGTAAAGAAAGCATTCCCGCGTATATTAGATTTTAAAGACAAATATGACAGAAATATGGTCTAGTTCATCGATCTGAGGGAGAGGTGAAGAAACGAAGACACAAGGGTCTCACATAAGGGCTTTTCCTAACTTTGTGACTGTAGGTCCACAGACGTTACTCAACTCAACACCAGAACATGCTCTACCCCAAATCATCCTTTTTGGAACCATGGTTGCGGAATCAGGACCGCCTGAGGGTAGACCACATGGTGGTCTGGCCATGGCCACACTCTCTAGACTCTCAGGAAAAACGGTAACAAAGACGTCTACACTCTCCAGATGCCCCGCAGAATGCCTTGGTCTATGTCACAGAGAACTAGTGAAGGTACAACATTGAAGGCTACACGGTAAAGGCCACCAAAGTCTTCAGCATTACAAGCCTTCATGGTACAGTTGAGCCAAAAAATCTTCAACGACCTCAAACGACCTTATTACCCTTCGTCGTTTTGTTTTTGTCCTTTTACATTGTTTTATTCATATCACTTGACCTCACTACTTCCATTTCTCACTTTCCTGTCTAGAAACATCTGAACAGTGTTAAAGTAACCTTGATGAAAAGAGGTGGGAGGAAAAAGTCCCATAAAGTGTTATGGACTGAGATAGCTACTCTTTTCTTAGAAATGAGTTGTGTTCTAATGTCTCTGGACACATACAGCTGTCTGGCTAAGGATGATTAATAATTAGGAAATTAATAAATTAGCTTTCGGTTGCCCTCCTAGTCCACAAGCCTTCACTTCTGGTCACGTTTGCATTAAAGGCTTTGGAAAGCAAATTAAAGGCTGACTGATATCCCATGTGACCAATACACGTATTATAGGGAGATAAGAATCTTTAAGAGTGGTGGTGAGAGGTACAGATTAACAGGGGCATAATCTGCTCTCATACATAATGTATGTCTATGAATAATGATGTCTAATAGAAGATTTCATCATTTTGGCATAAATTTTTGGCATTACCAATTTTTTGGTTTATCCAGTGCTGCCTGACAAGTTTTAGCAAGTGGAATTATTTTGCCTACAAACTGCTCTTCCACAAAAAGGGAAAGAATGGGTTGATTTTCCCTGCGCTATTTCGAGGTATGAAAAAGGATGCCCTGGTGTTATTGTTAGGGTCCAGGTTCAGAAGCATTTTCTTCTTAGAAAGTGTCTAATCCTGTCAATTTATCAGTTGCTTTTGAAATTCCTATGGAAATGCAGAAAGACCTTGACACCCCACAAACCTGAACATGGTCTTCGGAAGAAATACTTTATTCCAAAGGGAATGCTCATTTGTCTTTTATCTCTAAGTTTCAAATACACAAAACCTGAAACGCTTAGTGTCTTTCTGAACAAAATGACTTTGCTTTAAAGAAAATTCATGCTTTAAGAACATACATGAGATTTCCACTTGCAGTTTTGTTTTAAATTTTAAAAATTCACACGGGAGGAAACATGGGGTAATGTGACTATGAAAATCTCCCAGATACGTACCTGAATATATAGAAGGATATGTGAATATATATGGAAACCAAGGAATTATGTTTGTTTTTCTTCCTTTCCTAAAGATATCTTCTTTAATAAAAGTTGATCTTTTATTAGAAGCCGTAAATGAAGCTGAGTCACATTTTCTGAAACTTAACACACCTTAACAAGCTCTTCGAAAGCTCCCACTTCCCAAACAATTGGGAAGCCAAAGTCTTGAGTCTTATAAAAGAACAAGTGTAAATAACACAAGTCTGAATGCATTATCCGTTCTTCATGTGTAGTTTTATCCTCAAAAAATGCATTTGTGCCATAAAACTTCTAAAGTCGTCACTGTATTGAAACAATTAGCAACTGATGGCTCAGCCCTTTTTATTCCTTCTGTGAAGCGATGCCCTTAGTAGGGCTACTGGCCCATCATTAACATAGTTTGTAAAAAGCCCAGAATTGGCCCTAGAATGAGAGAAAATGGAGACACAGCTTGCTAGGCTAGTGGCCTTAGTGAGAGCTCCTGCCAGGTGTCAGCATGATAGGTGCATGTCCTGCCTTCACCGTTAGCCTGCTAGACGCTCTGCACCGCTCTTCCGCCACCACTGGTGAGAATCCAAGTCTCTGGCCCCTTCTTAACACGGACATCCTCTGTGGGCGAGCACAGTTTGCACAGCCTGAGTGTTAGTGTGACCCTCAGTGCATGGGGCACACACACGACAACTCCTCCCACGTGTACTCAGAGTTCAGCTATGGGAACGAGACCCTTTCCTTCAGGGGCACCTGCTACTGTCCTCCCTACAGCCCTTACCAACCTGTGCACTTTGCTTCTTGGTTACAAGCCTCTTTTCTACCCATACCTCACACTGCTCTGATCACTAATGCTAAGGAAAAAGCCACCCTTTCCCTCAGAAGAGATGGTTACCACTCCCCAGTCCCACTCAAATGAGAAAAAAAAAATATATACATATATATATATATATATATATATGATCTATTCTTTAAAAAAAAATCTATGTTTTCAGCAGAGAACTTGCTTGCAGAAAGGGGGTGGAGAGAGTAAAAGGAAAGCAGGAGAAGAGGTCCATTTTGAAGGCTGTGGTCCCCCAAGAGACCCAGGTAGGCATTCCTTCCACCTTCCTTCTTGTCTTTCAATGTCAGTGTCACTGTTAAGCTACTGAATGGGATCAAAAAGACCATCACCCTCTGGAACTAGCTTTAAGAAGTCTTTAAGTATTTCACATTCAATATGTGTTAGTCATTTGGAAAAAGAAAAAAAATATATATATATATATATATTATTGACCAAGTTGAAAACAATTGGATCATCTAATTTACTGACTTTTCAAGAGTAGAAAGACTATATAATGTGGATTTTTTTAAAATTTTTTTTATTGTTATTTATTTATGATAGTCACAGAGAGAGAGAGAGAGAGGCAGAGACACAGGCAGAGGGAGAAGCAGGCTCCATGTACCGGGAGCCCGATGCGGAATTCGATCCTGGGTCTCCAGGATCGCGCCCTGGGCCAAAGGCAGGCGCCAAACCGCTGCACCACCCAGGGATCCCTATAATGTGGATTTTGATCATTATAGATAACCAGAACTACATGGGAAATCATGAATATATATATATAATGTAATATATTTATAATCATATATTATAATTATATCATATATTTATTATATATAGTAAATATATATTATGTAATATATTTATAATTATATATATTATAATTATATATTTATTATATATGATAAATATATATTATATAATATATTTATAATTATATATTATAAATATATTATATATTTATTATATATAATAAATATATATATTCCCTTCTAGGGAACAGAGTGAGATTTAATACAATTGCCTTCAATGTTATACTGTAACTTGACCCATCCAATAACATCATCACTATATGTGTATATATATATATTTATTTATTTATATTTATTTATAATATATAAATATATAAATATTTATATATTATAAATTATATATTATATATAAGTATATTTATTATATACATATCTATATATATATTTGGTATTCACGGACTTCAAATATATATATATATATTTGGTATTCAGTATTTATAAAGTCAGATTCTAAAATAAATATTTAATTTTCAAGTGATCTATCTGTGACCAAATAGCCCTATTGGGCAAATATATTTTGATATTAATGAAGTATAGGCAATAGTATCAATATACCAACTTTTGTTGAAACATCTATTAACTGATGGTGAGAACCACGCCAAAGCATTTTTCCCTACAGACATTAAATCGAGGATGGACTTGAGAAATGAAGAGATGGACAAGTAAAATATTAACCAAAACCGAGATGTGTCCTCTCTACCTTTCCACTCTCCCCTCTGAATAGTAAATCGTTTGTATTATTGTTCGGGATGCTGAAGCAGGTGTATCTTTACATTGGAAGTGAAAGAAACATTGAACTCGATAGATTCCATTTCAGTTCATCAGTGATTTTCTCAACTTCTTTTTCAGTGAAAATAATTTTAAAAGCAAATATAATTTTATTGCAATGCCTGTTAACTTCAGCAGGCAATTTTTGTTGGAGCACATTAAAATGATACTCCGTCTAATGGGAGAATTCATTTTTACTAGTTAAGTCCTATCCATGATGGAGACAATTGAGAATGATTTTTCAAGGTTTTGGGCAATACACTTTAAGGTATCTTAAGTATTTAGCATAATGAAGTTTAGTTGCATGATTCTCCATTAACAGTTATCTTTACGCCCAGGTATGTGTCCTCATAAAAATTTAGGGAGAATTCCCAGTCTGCAGACTTTATCAGCATACAAAGTGATTGTTGTGTGAAGCTCCAGAGAATCCCAATTCATTTAACAAAAGAACATACACTCGTGCTTAATAATTCTCATTAGAGCAGCACAAAGCTGCATTCAGGTCACTGGAGGAGATGCCTCTGACATAGATACAAACTATAATGAAAACGTGTGCAATATGCATGGGAGATGCGATTTTGCCTGCATCAGCACCAGGTCTGTAAAATAAGGAATTCCTCAGACTAGCATTTTACCGTGCATCCTTCTCCTGCACTGAAACTCCTTTAAAATTAAAATTATCAAGAATTACTGAAGAGTACTAACTATGTTATGTTGAATGAGTCTTCCTTTTTTTTTTTTCCTTCCCTTCCAGGAACACAGTGAGATTTAATATGACTGTCATCGATATCATACTGTAACTTGACCCAGCCAATAACGTTGTCACTAACAGCCAACTTTGATGAAATAGCATCAAGCAAAAAGGCTACGTGCCCCTGAAATGTATCCTTAGCCCTGAGCTGAAGAAGTTGCTTCTGATGATCCTGACATTTCTCTTGGATTAATGAAACACTATATAAGGCTTATGTTCCTATAGAATAATCCACTTTGCCAGTATAGATAAGAATTGATTTGATGAGACCGAGCCTAGTTGCAGAGATTATAAAAATTATTTTGTAATCTATAGATAATTGTTATAAATCCAGGGTGTCAAAACAGGTGACTGGGCTTGGAAATGTTAGGGCATCTATACATAAAATCAATGCACCTTTCTAATGGAGCATTTATTTTCCAGGTACATGATGCCTACGCACATTTGTATAGTGGCTCATACATTTCAAAGACCTTGCAAGTTATTTTATCTTCACAAAAACCCTGCGAACTTGGTAAGTCAGGACAATTGCTCCCATTTTTCAAGTGATAAGAAGGAGCCAGAGAGGTGAAACAGCTTTCCTGGAATCTGAATTTCTTCTTTCCGACCCATTTCCCTGATCTTACCTCACACTACCCATAAAGGCTCCTCTCTATAAGATGGGAAGCTCCATTAGTTTGTTGGGAACAAAACTATCATAACAGTTTTTACTCCACATAGTGTTTCTAATATAAAAGCTGATTACTTCTGTATCAGAAACTGGCTCTGAACACACACACACACACACACACACACACACACACAAAATCTAAGATTTTACTCTCTGAAGCAGACCAAGCACGTATACTGGCCCAAATCAGAACAAGAACTTCCTTAACAACATTATGCAATTCTGGGCTTTTTTTTATTGCTATTCCACTGAAAGTAGATTGTCAGAGCAATCACCCTAGCAAATTGAAATGGTATTTTAGCGTTTGAGACTCGGTGTCTAAAAATGATAAAAGCAGTGTTTTTGAGATTAGAGACAAAAGAGGTCAGCTTTCCTGAATTTCTTTACTCCTGACACGGGCCTGACTTCTGATTTTTCTACTTTAGGCTAAGCTCTAGCGAAGCCCAAGCCTTGTGCTCCTAGGTAAGCTTTTGTGCATATCACAATAGTATGAGTTACTGCTGACACAGCTGTCACTCTTGTTCTTTCTAGTATTTCTTCCACTCTTGCTGATGCCATTATGAAAAATAGTGCTGGCACAGCCTTAAAGTCACTTAATATCCTCTAATCTGTGGGACTAACTTATTCTTAAAATTTTGTTTGCAAAGAAGATATTAGTGATATATGTGGGAGCAACTTGTTTATAGTTTCTTCTCATAGGTTTTTCGACTTTCATATACTGAGGTCCTCTACAAACTAAATAAGGCTAATAAAAATCAAAAGCAAAGATCAGAAAGTATTTATAATCTTTACAATCTGAGCATAAAGAGACATCATAAGATGCGTACCTCCTCACTACTGCCTAATTAATTGTAATGGGGTTTATTATTTCATTTATTAGTTTAATAAGGTGAGCCTTCTATACCACTGTACTTATGCCACCATTAATTTCCATTTCTTAATTATAAAATATGGATTTATTAGAAATAAAATCCTGTATCTTACCACCCCAAGGTCTTTAGACTTCTAGCTCATGGTCCGTATTCTATTAAGAACAAAGTCCCAGGTGCATTATTTATTCTTTATGTTCATTTTCAATACATCTTGTAACTATGTTCTCCAGGAGGCCTACATTATAAGTTACCTGATAAAAATGATGAAAGAATATAAAAAAAATTACTCAGAGACAAAATCCAGTATAAGGACATTGAAACCTGGGATATGTTGCCATCCTAAAGCCATCAAAAGCTGTCAGTTTTCAGCCCACGTATAATTCTGTTGATTACTTCTTAATCCAAGATGTATTTTTCATAATGATGAATAGGAGGGATTTTACGATAGCTGAATGAACTTAAAAAAAAAAGCTTACCTATATGAGTAGTGTGTCATTCATAATAAGGTCATTTTTTTAATATTGAAACATAATGAAATTATAAATCAGCAATGATCCACAGCATAATGAAAATTAAATGAAAATTTTAAACAGAGTTGCTTGAAAGTCACCTAAAAATCAAAAGATATTTTGAGGGAATTGAGGGAGTATATTCAATATCCTTAAACATTTGTTTTAAAATTTCACTTTTGTTAAAAGAATACTTTAAATAATGAATATCGTATGGTATTGGTGATTGACTTTTCTTCCAAGTTCTTTAAAAGTATTTTCAATCATTTTCAATGCCATGATAAAACAGTTCAAGTAAGATATTTAAAATTGTGTTATATATACATACATAACTAGATACAGAAGGCTAAGCAAAATCATCTCATTATTTGGAGAAATGAACCATGTTGCTTTTATAAAATAAGGATAAAGCTGCATGAATATAATTAAAACCTATCAAAATATTACTATTGTCACATCTCCTCTATGCGATATGTATGATCACATTTTTTACTCAGCAGAAGTTGGTTGAATTTATGGTAAAGAAGTTATATCATTAAAAAAAAAAAAAAAGAAGTTATATCATGACTTACAGACACCTTCTCGTTTCACCTTGGTTTAAGTCCTCAAATCATACTCCTAATTCTGACAGATAATTAGATAATCACTATTAATAATTCAAACATCAAAAAAGAGCAGTGTAAAGTAAATATATCTTATTGCCTATGTGAGAGCACAGGTGAAATATGAGCTTCTGGAAGTTGAGAAATGTGAATTTTTGCAACTAAGTTTAAAATTCAAGTTCCAAAAGAACATACGCCTTGGGTTTCATTTAATAACATAGTTTCTAAGTGACTAATAGAAACATATATAAAATGAAAAACTTATATTAAAAGACACATAAAAACCACACCTTCCCTCTACTTTTTCTTTGAGGATGTTCTAGAAATATCACTGCTTAAGGAACAACAAATCCGACTTCAGGTTCAGACATGCAGATACATTCTTAGAGTATAGGTATATAACGCTTCATGAAGTTAAAGACATTTTAGTAAGTCATTTAATCCTAAAGTACATCTACCACCATCATATATTTTATAAATAAGCAAATATTTTAGGTAATTTGTAGTCATAATGAAGAAATATTAAGGTTGCATTTCTCTAAATATTGAAATACTCTAGACACTTAAAATATTACTTACTAATTACTGTTACCTTCACAATTTTAAAGAATTTTCCTTCATTATCAAATGCAACAATCTAAAATGTTTCTATTAAGAAAAGCTGTAACATTTTCAAATCAATTTATAGCCAATCAAACTCTATTTGGTTCTAATAAAATAAAACAGAACTCTTTTGGAATATTTCAAATTTCAGTTAAATTTAAATTTTGGTTACCTTTTCCTTATTGGACATGGGATTTTTTCTTAAAGGTTTTATTTATTTATTCCTGAGAGACACAGAGAGAGAGGCAGAGACACAGGCAGAGGGAGAAGCAGGCTCCATGCAGGGAGCCCGATGCAGGACTCAATCCCAGGACCCTGGGGTCACGACCTGAGCTGGAGGCAGATGCTCAACCGCTGAGCCCCCCAGGTGTCCCTGGACATGGGATTTTCCAGACAGTATTTTCAGTCACCTCTAGTGATAATATAAGCTCTGTAATACCAGAGCAACCTTTCACTAGGAATTCCAAACCAAAAATGTGTACCTACCATGTTCCAGCCAGGGTAGAGATAGTCCGTGCCAACAAATTCAAAGTAGTGAGCAAAACCTTCCTTCAGCCACACGTCTTCCCACCATACAGGGGTCACGAGGTCACCAAACCACTACAATTGAAAAATGAATGGGCATCAGATAAAATCAAAGTTATCCCAGAATTATTTTATCTAAAGTTAAAGGTATTAAACGATGACTATCAAAACTAGAATTCATTCCTCAGCAGATTTTGTGACCTTAAAACGTATTGTGGCAAGACTATTGGTTTATTGATTTATTCAACTACTTGGGAGACACTACTCTTTTTGATTTTGTTTGTTTTCATAAATACATTTATTTCATAAACATAAGTACATGTTTGATTACATAAATATAATGATCAAGAAATGCAAAAAGAGTATTTAACCTGGAGAAGACAAGACTCAGGAGAAAAAAAAAATGATGACAGCTATTTTCAAGTATTTGAAGGCCTAGTGCGCAGAAGAGGAAAAGACTTGTGTCTTGTGGCCCTACGAGGAACAAACAAGGGCTAATGGATGGAAATCAGAGTTGGTAGATGTCTGCTGAAAATACAGGAGGCAGAATGAGACGGCCGAAGATGGAAAATACAGCCTTACATGGTGAGCTAATTTGGAGCATTGCCTTGCAACAGTGAAGACAGCTCAGAGAAAACACTGGCTGATTGAAGGAACTGAGGGCTTTCATGATGCTCCACCCTTGAGACTCCATGATCTTCTGATAATAAGGGATTAGGTTAAAAAAAATCCCTAGGGGGATCCCTGGGTGGCGCAGCGGTTTGGCGCCTGCCTTTGGCCCGGGGCGCGATCCTGGAGACCCGGGATCGAATCCCACATCGGGCTCCCGGTGCATGGAGCCTGCTTCTCCCTCTGCCTATGTCTCTGCTTCTCTCTCTCTCACTGTGTGCCTATCATAAATAAATAAAATTTAAAAAAAAATTTAAAAAAAAAAATCCCTAGGGACTCAATGGGGGGCTCAATGGTTGAGCATCTGCCTTCCGCCCAGGGCGTGATCCTAGAGACCAGGAATCGAGTCCCACGTCAGGCTCCCTGCATGGAGCCTGCTTCTCCCTCTGCCTGTGTCTCTGCCTCTCTCTCTGTGTCTCTCATGAATCTTCAAAAAAAAAATCTCTAAATTCCTTCATGAAAAATAATGCAGTCATTTTTTTTTTGAGAGAGAGGAAAAAAAAAGAAAAGAAAAGCTAGTGGGGGTGGGGGATGAGAAGGAGAGAGTGAATCTTAAGCAGGCTCCGGGCCCAGCATGGAGCGGCACATGCGACTCAATCTCAACACCCTGAGGTCATGACCTGAACCAAAACCAAGGGTCCAATGCTTAGCCAACTGAGCCACCCGGGTGCCCCAATAATGTTGGCAGGTTTAATTGGTGTTTTAATTAGATCGTGATGGACCACTCTGAAATCCTTCTTTCGTTCAGCAAAAAGAAAAATCTTTTTTTTTTTTATTAAAAATAAAAACAAAAACATTATATGCCCGGAGTGTTCCTAAAGACCTTTGATATGATAATGAAAATTAGAATATGTCCCTCTGGGATGCCTAGATGGCTCAGTAGTTTAGCGCTGCCTTCACCCCAGGGCATGACTCCGGAGTCCCGAGATCAAGTCCCACATCGGGCTCCTGCATGGAGCCTGCTTCTCCCTCTGCCTGTGTATGTCTCTCTCTCTCTGGGTCTCTCATGAATAAATAAATAAAATCTAAAAAAAAAAAAAAAAAAAAGAGAGAGAGAATAAGAAAATGTCCCTTTTCATTGTGGAGCCAAGGAGGATGAGATGAGATACAAAATTAAAAAAAAAAACATATAAGCAAATGAATGACACAATTTCAGATCCTGATAAGATGTGTCATTTATTTTCAGGTTTTTTTTTTCTTTTTTTTACTAGAATCAAGATTGAAATTAACATTGCAAAGCCTGTGTAATGGGGGAGGAGCCACCTTAGATCATCAAAGCAAGAATGCTCCGTCCCAGCCAGTGACATCGGAGCAGGGACATCGGAGCTGAGACTTCAATGCTAAGAAGGAGGCAGTCATGAGAAAGCCTTGGGAAGAAGGTTCCAGGCAGATGTAGGCAACACTGAGCGTGAAGCCCCGGGTGGGAATGAGACATTTAAGGAACGGATGCAGAGGCAAGCGGCGTGGGCTCAGGCCCAGCCCAGGAGCCCCATGGAGCAGGCCTTGGTGCCCAAAGCCTCGCTGCGGTCACCAGTGCCGCCTGCCCAAGGGGCTCCCTAACTGAACCACGAGGAAGACAGAAGTCAGTGGGTGACCAGCAAGTGGCTGTCTAAAAAAATTGTTATATTTTTTTAAGACTTTATTTATTTAATCATGAGAAAGACACAGAGAGAGAGAGGCAGAGACCCAGGCAGAGGGAGGAGCAGGCTCCATGCAGGGAGCCCGATGCAGGACTGGATCCTGGGACCCCGGGGCCAGGCCTTGGGCCGAAGGCGGGTGCTCCACCACTGGGCCACCCGGGCTGCCCAGTAATGGTTATTCTTAATGAAAAACGCGTGCTTCTTCCTTAAGCGGAAAGCCCGTCTTCCAAACGGTGACCACACACGCAGGTGGGGGACAGGGCTGTGGAGGCGATCGTTCGGGAGCGGAGGGGGAGCTGTGGTCCCCCAGGCTCTGGCCCGCCGTCGCAGGGGGGCGAACACGAGAGTAGCACATGCCCACGAGCTGCGAAAGCAGCGCCAGGAGCCAACACGTCAGCCGCGCCCTCCTTCAGCACTAGCGGACAAGCCGCTGGGGCCTCGGACGTGCCGGAGGGGAGCTCACCCTCCAGGAATCACCAGGTGTCCCGGGAAAGCTGTGGCCAGCACAGTGGGGAGACCCCTCGCGGCCCAGTGCTGAGGACGCGGCCCACCTGGCCGGCCGGCAGGTACAGCCAGGTGTCCCTGCAGGAGGTGGCCAGGGTGCAGGAGGTGGCCGGGATGCAGGAGGTGGCTGGGGTGCAAGAGTTGGCCGGGGTGCAAGAGGTGGCCAGGGTGCAGGAGTCAGCCAGCAGGTACAGCCAGGTGTCCCTGCAGGAGACGGCCGGGAGCAGGAGGCGGCTGGGGTGCAAGAGGTGGCCGGGGTGCAGGAGGAGGCCGGCAGGTACAGCCAGGTGTCCCTGCAGGAGGTGGCCGTGTGGCCCAGGGCCAACCCATCATTAAACCTCTGCTGGTGCATTAGCAGTCGGCAGTTCACGTGCTTTCACCAACAGCATTTTCACACGGTTCCTTCCTGGAGTTTTTCTAGCTTTTCTAAAAAAAGGCTTTGGGTTCATACAACAAATGAAAGCCAGACAGTCTCACAACGAGATTTCCAGTGTCTTCACTTGAAACTACGTGGTTAAACCAGGACAAGTTCGGCTGTCTATGAGCATGAACATTGATTTTCAGTGTTCTTTCTTTTTCCTTTTTTTTTTTTTTTTTTACTAGAATGAAGATTCAAATAAGCATTGCAAAGTCTCTGTGATACCTTCCACTCGTTGTAAGAAAGTGCATCAAATCAAAATGAAATTAATTTTATCTCTGCTTCACTACAAAGTTGGCTAATTTACACAAGAATTTCTAAACATGCCAAACCAAAAAATATATATATATTTATAAATAAATATATATATATGTGTGTGTGTGTATATATATACATATATACATTTGAGAACAAAGAGTCTACAGCTGAGTTAGGGAAAGACTTCCTAAGTGTCTATGTGATGGGAAAAAGGGAATAACAAATTGATTTCAGCCAAAGCAAATTTTGACACGTACACAAAACTCCGCTGCGTCTTGCAGCAGCGCAATACATCACTGCCATCACTGCACTTACCATATACACACACCAATAATCACAAGAAAATAAAGCAAGGCTGACATGGAATAGTGACTGGGCAGGGTCTCCAAAGAGGCTGCTGGGTGGCGGTGCCATCTCACTCCTCAATGGAGCTGAGTGACAGGTGTTTATTCAATATCATCAGCGTGTTTGCTTTTGTCTATGCTGTCCTCTGAGAAAGAAAAGGACGTACCATGCAGAAGGAACTACACAGTGCTCTCCAGATAATTAAAACTTAATTGGGAGGATACTAATTTAGGTCCCAATCTAAGTATCCGAACTCATTCTGCATTCTCAACAGTGCGCAATTATACTTACACCTGATTCTTTTTTCTCATACCTGGTGACATATCTCATGAACAATGACCATGGTGACATCCAGTAAATAAGAAATAGATGAAACACTGGGATCCAGCAGTATTCTTTGCTCCACAAAAATACTTAGTCCCCAGTTCTCCATAGCCGCGTACGGATGCTTAGGCACAGCTAAAAGATCTAGAAATAGAATAAAACAATTCCAAAGGCTTTAACAAACATGCCGGATTCTAAATTCATATCCTAAGAAAGTCCAGAAATCCGAATGAATGGAAAGGAATATTTGCTCTTTCTCGGTAATTTTTTTTTTTCTAAATTAAACTACCTGCCATTTCTACATGACAGCAGAAATATGGGCTATCCCTGTGCACGCGGGCCGTGTCCATTCATCACCCTTCATTTTCAGGCCCGGCGCTGGAGGAGGCTGGAGGTATCAGCACCATTATTGATGGGCCCATCCTAATAAGTCTCAGGAAGTCAAGGAAACCAAATGCAGCAGAAATCTACCGAGTCAAAAGGCTTTGTGCCTTCTAATGAAAATATATTCGGCTCAATGTAGTGGATACTGTCCTCTTACTTTTACCTTAGATTTTCTTTTTTTTTTTTTTTCCGAGAGAAAACATCTTGTATCAGTTTAAAGATGTGATGTGTCATTTTTCTAATTGCATAGATTCTCCTTTATTTTTTTAGCTCTGTTAAAAATGAAACGTTGCATGCAAATACAGCTTAGAGACCAAACTGTAACAGGAGTCAGGGTGGCCAAAGGACTACTGAGGAAACCTGCAGGCTCCGGTTCTGGTCCTGCCCTCCACCATTCAGCGGATAGATGACCTCGGTAAATCACTTAATTTCTCCAGACCACAATTCCCTCACCTATAAAATAAGGTTATTGGCCTTCATTATCTCTGAGATCCCTTTCAGCTCCAAAAATCTATGATTAGATGATTCTACTATTTGTGCTTGTTTTAAAAGGCTGTGGAGGTAATAGCAACTTCTGGTTAAGGTGACACAATAAGTTCATGCTTTGATGTACTCCCTCGGCTCCAAGCACAGAGCAATGATAAATAAAATATTAAAAGGGAAGACTAAAAAAAAATATCTCCAGGCTTGAAAATAAACCTCTTCATGGGAACAGAAATGGTACAGAAATGCAAAGCAGTGATTGCATGTGAGGCCACAGTCCTGCTGGGTTCTGGCTCCAGGGGCAGGCAGTGGCAGCTGGGAACTGGCTTCAGCAGGATCCACCAGGGCCAAAGGGACCTAAGCCAAGCTGACTGCGTGACGCCGGGGGTTGAGGCAGGGCATGCATGCTCATCAGGGCCGCAAATAGCTGCTGCTCACTGCTCCTTGGGAAAGCTGGGAAAGGAGTCGAACCCAGGCAGCCTGAGTCCAGGGCCTTCCTCTTCATGGAACTGAGATAATGACTTCTTCATTCTCTGACCCAAACCCTCTGTTGCCCAATAACCCTACAGTCACTACCTAGGATGCCCAGAAAAAAATGGCACCAGAGTGTTGGCTACAGTATTGTTTTTAAGAGTGAAAGGGGAGGGGCTCCTGGGTGGCTTAGCAGGTAGAGCGTCTGCCTTCAGCCCAGGTCATGATCCCCCAGGGTCCTGGGATCCAGCCCTGCTTCGGTTTCCCTGCCGGAGGGGAGCCTGCTTCTCTCTCCCTCTGCCCCCCACCCCCAGTTTATGTGCTCTCTCTCTCGATCTCTCTCTCTCAAATAAATAAAATCTTTAAAAAGGGGGGGGGGAGGGAAAACCAAATGCCTTTTATCAAGGTAGTAGACAAAGAAACTCTAAGATAGCTAAAATAAAGCAACTGAAATACACACTTACCCCTAGATTCTTACACTATATAATCTATATGGAAATCTGAAAAGCATAATGTTGAGGGCACAAGTAAGGTGTAAAATGACCTTTCCCGTGTACTACTTAAACAAAGAAGCAGAGTAATACCGTATGTTGAATACGGATGCTCACACCTGCACACACATACCCAGATAGAGGGGTAAATGCACACGCAATCACACACGCGTAGCAATGATAAACACCAAATTCAGAAACATGACTGCTTCGGGAAAGAAAGGGCAGCAAGAGGATGAGGGCCAGTCTTTTAAGAGACAGATCCCACTTCAGCACAGGGTTGGGGCTGAGTCCCTTACCATCAAGCAATTCTGGGACACTGGAGCATATGAGAATTCATCTTCTCTACCCGGAGACAGCATTAAATTCCACGAGTTTCCAGTTGAGTCCTCCACGATCGCCCTGGACCCTCACTCAAGATGCTAGTCATAAGGCCAGGCCGTTCCCTATACTTGCAGCTGGCTGGCTATGCATCAGCGGCTCCTATGACCTCCTCCTCAAGTTCGGTTAATGTGCTAGAGAGTCCACAGAACTCAGGGAAACACTTGTACTTACTGGGTTACCAGCTTACTATAAAAGGATAGAACTCAGGAACAACTGGTTGGGAGCGATGCACGGGCAAGGTATGGACAAAGGGTGTGAAGCTTCCATGCCCTCTCAGGGCGCACCACTGCCCCCAAATGTCTATCTGTTCACTCCCAGGGAGGCCCTCTGAACTCCATTCCTTGGGGATTTCAAAGAGACTTTGCTACACAGACATAACTGACTAATCCATCGGCCATTGGCAATGGACCTGGATCTCCAGCCCTTTTTCCCTCCCTGGAGGAGAGGGCCAGAGGGTAGGACTGAACTTCCCATCTCCCCAGTCATGTGATTGGCTCCACCATGATCAGTTCAGCCCCCCTCCTAGGTGGGTTCCAAAAGTCACTTTATTAACATAACAAGATACTAACATTGACTAAGAGGAACTCAACAAAGACTCAAACCCTTAAAAAAAAAAAAAAAAAAAAGACTCAAACCCTTATGAAATGCCAGGGGTTTTGGAAGCTGTAAGCCGAACACCTTGTAGGAACACCAAATATATATGAGAAATACATATTTGGACATTCAGATGACTGAATAGATATTTCTTATTAATCACAGGGTCCCCCGGGTGGCTCAGTCAGTTAAGCATCTGCCTTCGGATGCTTGAGATCCTAGGATAGCGTCTTCATTGGGCTCAGCAGGGAGTCTACCTCTCTCTCTCTCTCAAATAATTAAAATATTTTTTAGAAAATAAAAATAAATAAATCACAGGACTGCAGATGGTCACAAAAGGGATTTCAAATCTGTCTTTAATATTAATTTTCTTTAAAGCAGGTGATAGGTACATGGATATTATTTATAATATTATTGTTTCTTCTCTGTATGCTTTAAATATTTCATAATAAGAAAAAGAATAGGGCAGCCCGGGTGGCTCAGCGGTTTAGCGCCTGCCTTCAGCCCAGGGCATGATCCTGGAGACCCGGGATTGAGTCCCATGTCGGGCTCCCTGCATGGAGCCTGCTTCTCCCTCTGCCTGTGTCTCTGCCTCTCTCTCTCTGTCTTTCATGAATAAATAAATAAATAAATAAATAAATAAATAAATAAATAAAATTTAAAAAAAAGAAAAATAATAAAACAGCAGTCTTACGGTTGATTGTCATTTATTCATCATTTCAATGAACATCTCATCATTTGCTGTATCTTCAAGTCTAAGATATGTATTCAAATACATCAATATGATCCCATATCCACTACATTTTAATCTAGGAATGGGGACCTGACAGCGTTAATACTGGAGATAAAGAATAAGAAGTGCTGTGCACAAGAGGACACATCTGGTTAGAGAAGTTCTGAAAGAGTTAGTCTTTGAGTTGGACGTCAAAAGCTAATAGGATTCCAACAGGCAGTCAAAGGTACTACCTGCAGCCACTGCCACGAGTATTTATGGAATATCTCCTTTGCTCAATAGAAGAACTGCCATGTCCTTTGAGCTCTCCTTGCCCCCTGCTCCAAGGGCATGTGGGCGCTTGCTGGAGGACGGGCTCAATCAACAGAGTAAATGAAGGAAATTCAGTGAACAGTAAGCTCTGCAAAGACAACACGAGTAAGATGGTGATTGACTGATGGGGTCCGTGCCGTGTGGCCAAGGCAGGCCTCCTAAGGTGCTCACCTGTCACCCGACGTGTGAACAACATTAGAAGCCAGCTATCCAAAGACTTGTAGACGTGTGTTCTAAGAAGGGAGGGCAGATGTAAAGGTCCCAAGGAGGAAATGAGACGGGTACACTGGACACATGGGAAGAAGGTCAGTGTGGCTGAAGGAGGTAAAGAAGGACAAATTGCAAATACATAACAAACAGACCTTCTCCTACTTAAGGTTTTGAGACCATCCCTAAACATGACCAAAGTAGGCAAGAGAACCACACTGTCCACCACCAGCCCATGACAACAGCAGTAGCAGCCCATCTGGTGTCACCGATGTGAAGGAACACATGGGCTTAGGGACAACCCTCTGGACCACACCTACTGAAAACAGAGGCCCCTTTGTAAGCCGCATTCTCAGGGGTTGACAGTAGTCAGTCCCCAGAAGTATGTGAGCAGATAAGGCCCCGCGCCAGAATTTAGATCGGCTCCACCGGCACAGAGAGAAGATTCCTGACGTGAGGCAGACGCAGACTCTAGGAGTTTGTGGTAAAGAAGAAGGCACCCCGGGGAGCAGCGATCAGATGGCAAATGCCTAAGTGGCCGCACAAGGGGTCTGGTGAGGGCACAGCTAAGGGTGGTGCCAAAGAAACCACTAATGGAGGCCTGGCTACCCGTGGGTTTCCAGACAGCTGAGGGCACGAGGGGAGCCCTGGGTGATAAGGCCATGCACCAACCACCCCAGAACTCCTGAGCCAACAGAGCCGGACTCAGAAAAAGTGGCGGAGAACAGAGTAAAACACAGACGGCTCGGTAATAGGAGGCAGCTTCTCACACCCAGAAAGGCTGTATGATAGACACAGGGAACCATGTCGGTGGATAGCAGAAGGGGGGAAGTGGAGCTGAAACATTTAGGTGATGCCACTACCCACATGATGACCTAGTAGTGGGATATGAGAAGCTCAGGTTTTGTTCTAACAACCACTGAGAGAGATTTCAACTGGGCCACTCTGCTCTACGTCTTTACAACGTAAGGACTCTTAATATTGTTTATATCTGGATATGGTTTTATTTTTTAGGAATACTTTTGGGGGCACTGGGGTGGCTCAGCTGGTGGAGCATCCAACTTGTGATTTCGGCTCAGGTGATGACCTCGTGGGTTGTGGAGTGGAGCTCAGGTCAGGCTCTCCAGTCAGCGGGGAGTCTGCTTGATGAAGTTTCTCTCCCTCTGCCCCCCTCCCCCCACTTGCTCACACTCTCTCTCTCTCTCTCTAAAATAAATGGACCAATCCTAAAAAAAAGAACACTTTCGCGAAGCATATATTCACATAAGCACTGACACACACACGTGTTCCTAATGGTTTTACTTCCAATAGCCAAAAACTGGAAATGAATGTCTATGGACACAATGGATAATGTGGTATATCAACGAAACTCTATTCAGCAATAAGAAGTGAACTATCAATACGTAGCAAAGTTGAATTCCAAGATAATTATACTGAGTAAAAAGGAAGATATATATACATACGGTATGAATCATGCATTGACATGAAATTCTAGAAAATGCAAACTAACCTATGGTGTCACAAAGCAGATCAGTAGTCTCCTGAGGATAAAGATGGGAGTGTTAAAAGACCACAACAGGGAACTTTTGGGGGTGAAGGATATGCTCATTAGGATGATGATTTCATGTTTATATATATATATATATAACATATATATAACATATATAAACATATTATATAAATATATAAATAATTATATATATTATTAATATGTTAATTTATTATAATTATATTATATAATTAATAATAATATATAAATATATATCTTAAATAATCAAACTCCACTTTAAACGTGTGCCATTTACTGCCCTTACTATACCTCAGTGAACCTGCTTTTTAAAAGTGCCTTCAGTAAGTGAAATATTCTTTTGCTTCACTTTGAAGCTGTTAAGATTTATTCACAATGAATTGGGTTATTTTAATTTTTGCAAACATAAATTTGTCATGAGGCTACATCCATTAGAATGTGCAACCATCCCCTTTAATATGCCTTGAAAACAGAAGAAAATTCAAATGTTTCAGAATCTAATTTACTTGGAAATTCAAAGAAAATCCTGGATAAAATTATGCATAGTACTCTGTTTCCAATTAATTACTACAGTTTTTAAAACTATAGGCAGATAGCAAATATTCATAGAATGCCAGGGAATGCAATTACAAACATTAACATAAAAATCTGACTTCCTCTTCTTGCTCCCTTCAAAGCACTATAATTTGCTTTCTACCTTTAACATCATGTCGAAATAGCTCTCACTAACAAAAACCGCAAAATCTCACGCACCCTTCTCAGTTCGTATTTGCTTGAAATGGCTGAGAATTATCATCCTGCTTGTTGATTACGATCTGTCATAACAGGATATCCACGGTCCTCCCCACTTCTGAGACCAGCCTATCTGATCGTTGCTGCTTGTTTGTTTGGGGTTTATTTTCTTGTTATCCTGACTTTGGAAAAATCGAAGTTCCCAGGATTTCCGTCTGTGGGTTGTTTTGTGTTTTCTTTCTTTCTTTTTTTATTTGACTCCTTCTACTAGTTTTCTTTGAATGTTCTCACCCACTCAAATGTCACCTGTCACCTCCCACATGCCCAGAAGCTCTTTGAGCTCCAGAGGAAAATATGGAAGTTCCTTGATGATAGACTGTTACTGGATAGCTCCCCTGGGCGCTCTTCCTTCTGGAATAGATCCCTCCCTTTAATCTGGCTTAAACCTAAAGATTACCTTGCAACTTCTTCTTTTGCACACTGAAGGGAAGTCAATCACCACGGAAAAGGTCTGGCTACCCTCACAACACTATGCTAAGAGGAACACTGAAACTACGTGGAGAGGCCCCAGGAATCAGCAAACCGGGTCTAATAATACGTACAAACACATACAAATAGCACATGCACAGTATCAGTGGCATTTCTGATGCATATCTTTGTAAATACCTACTCTAATGTACTCTACATTATGAAATGGCCACTAGCAAAAAAAAAAAAAAAAAAGTGTGTAATATCAGGCCTCTCCTCTGCGCCGCAGTCCGATTGCGGGTGCACAGATCATCGCCGGTAGTCATGTAAAATAAGATGCCTCCAGTAGACATCCAGAATAAGATGCCCTCCGGGAGTCATCCAGAATAAGATGCCTCGGCACAAGCCCTGGGCCCACCCAAGGCCTGGCTCTAGCATGAGAGTCTCGTGTCCTTCAGCTCCGATACTTTCTGCCACAATATCCAGTTCACACGCCATGTTCTAAGAGTCAAAAGGGTAGATGAGATGCCATTTGACACATGACCTCTAGGTACGTGTCCATCGTCTTGCTCTACCCCGACCCTTCGTCCTTTGCCTAGGCCAGACTCCCTAAAGTCCCGGCTCTCCTCGCAACATTTCTTTGCCAGTCAATCCTGCCTCCACTCTCCACACCCCCACTTGCCAGTTCATTCTGCATTTGCCACCCATGTATTTATCTAAATATGCTGAGAGTGGTAAGAGAGTTCCTGCTAAGACGAGAACTCACGATGACCCAGACTTCAAACTTGAGCCTGAAACAGGATAGAAAGTCCTGGGAGATAAGAGGTTAAACACCAAAGAAAGAAGTTTGACCCCCTGTAACTCAAGAGCACCACCTCAGCAGCAACCCCTCTAGCCCTGCTCAGAGGTCAGAGCGGCTATCAAGCTTGGAGTAAGACCAGAGGGAGAACCTCTTTCCCTACAGAGCAGTCCTGGGTCCTGGTTGGATATGAGGTTGGGTATGGGTTGGTTCTGCTCAGAACATCCAAAGTGCCACACATTAATCCTAGAAGTTTGCGGTCTCATAATAAGGAAAAATCCATAAGTCTCTCTCATGGGAATGACTAATCTTTCTTATTTTTCCTGTTTGTGTAGTAGATTTCTCCATCCATCCAGTCATCCATCATGTTTGTCGAATCCATACTCCATCTCAGGAGAGGCATCTGACGATGATCTGGCTCTCACGGAGCTCACATTCCAGCTCTGTGGCTACAGGATAGTTGGAGGGGGTGAGAAGGAGCCGAATAAATAAAATGAGATGATATTAGGATGGGGACCGACATGAAAATGACACAGGGGATGTTAAAGAATAAGGGGTTGTGGGGAGGATACCTCCCGGTCAGAGTAGGTGGGCTGGAAAACCTCGTGGGGAGACTGCATCTAAGCTGGAACACCAGCCCAACTGAACTTCACCTCCGCAAAGGCAGGTCATTTTTCACTTCAATCGCTGCATTTCCATAGCCTAGCGCAGTGCCAAGAACATGGCTGATGTTCAAAAATTGATTGCAAAATAATCTTCCTTGTGATGACAACTTACGCTGACTATAGCTTACGGCTGGTTTTGCTGGTATTGCACACCAAACAGGTACATAACCATGGCCAATACCCATCTAAGAAAGAGCATTAAGTGCTGCAACTCTGGTCACCAGGCCCGAGGTTCTCTGTCCCGGGAGGTGCTCTTCCTGTTCTTTAAAGTCCTCCGCCGAGTGGCACTCAGACGCACTCCCTCCAGAGTCACAGAAGCGTTCTGAACTCCACCCCAGGTCCTCCACTCAAATCCACCTTGCTGGGATCCCTGGATGGCTCAGTGGTTTGGTGCCTGCCTTTGGACCAGGGTGTGATCCTGGAGTCCTGGGTTTGAGTACCACGTCGGGCTCCCTGCATGGAATCTGCTTCTCCCTCTGCCTGTGTCTCTTCCTCTCTCTCATGAATGGATAAATAAAATATTTAAAAAAAAATCCACCTTGCTCGTAAATCCCCAACTTCTGACCTAACCCCTCCTTCTTTGTTCTGCCCTAGGTCACCCTTTAAACTGCACCCCCAATGCTGTCCCCATGCTGCATCCTAGTAACATCTCAATCACAGTCGAGGCTCTCTTTCCAGCTCTGCTGCCCAGGCCTTCTTGGCAGAGGGCAGGGAACCAAACCCTTAAAAGCTGGAGCTTTGGAGTCCACACCCTCTGGGATCCAAACTCAGGTCTAATGCTGACTAGCTGGGGAACGTGGGACACACGGCTTAATCTCTCTCGGTTTGCACTTCCTCGTGGATAAAATGGAGATATTACTGGTGCCTTCTCTGCAGGTGGTCATGCAGATTAGATGAGCTGGTCCATGTCAAACACTCAGTCTTAAGTACCAAACGTGATGAGTCCACGCTCTCACTAGTTGGGATCTTTCCAGTCCATCCCCACCTTCAGGACTTGAAAGCATTGTGGGCTTTAGCTTAGAAAGGATGAATCTTATCTTTGACCAAAGATGAAGTATTGGCTAATATGTCACATTAGGCATTTTAATTTTTGAATTGAGAGTTTATGTTATCCTATAAAGTGATACAGGACCTATCTATGAATAAGCGAACAAAACAAAGAGACTACATAATAGGACATTTCCATATTATCGTTCAAGGATGCTAAGTAAGTTTTTAAGGTACAGCAGGTAAAAACAAATGTTATATTTTGATTTTGCCATGACCAGCACTTGCTCAAAGGTATTATATACACATGCATCTATGCTTAAGTATAAAAATTGAAACTCCTTGCTCTAACAATCACCACATGTGGCTACGAGAAATATAAATTATGTTCGAAACTGTAATATAAACAAGATAGAATCCATAGAAATCACCTATTACTAGTATTTATAATATGGAAACAAGCAACTTGTTTCCAAGCAACTTTGCAAGTGCAAATTCTAAAGTCATTTTTTGTATTTTGGGTTATTCTTTTTACTCACAAACTGGTTAGGTTCTGAATGGCCTTTTTGTTTTGTTTTGTTTTGTTTAATCTAGCATAAAAGTCTTTATTTATTTTACACTTTTTATTTTATTTTAATTCAATTTGCCAAGATATAGTATAACACCTGGGGCTCATCCCATCACGTGCCCTCCTCGGTGCCTGTCACCCAGTGATCCCGTCCCCCCACCCACCTCCCCTTCTGCAACTCTTTGTTTATGTCCCAGAGTTAGGAGTCTCTCATGGTTTGTCTCCCTCTCTAATTTTTCCCCACTCATCCTCCCTCCTTCCCTTAAGGTCTCTTTCACTATGTCTTCTATTCCACGTATGAGTGAAACTATATGATGACTGTCCTTCTCCGACTGACTTATTTCACTCAGCATCACACCCTCTGGTTCCATCCACATCAATGTAAATGGTGGTAGTCATCCTCTCTGATGGCTGAGGAATATTCCATTGTGTATACAGACCACATCTTCTTTATCCATTCATCTGTTGAAAGACATCTAAATGGCCATTTTTAAGTTCATTTGACAAAGAGTAGCTTAAGCTTTGCTCTTCCCTGGATGCATTCCACCAAATTTAAGAAAGACTCAGTCCTTCAAAGCTTAAAACAAAACACACTTTCTCCTGATGGACTTTTTATTGGGGCATCTTTCTATCAAAAAAAGGCTAATTTCAGCTACACATTTTGGCCTGTAACAGAATTTTCATCAGTACCACTTGTATTCACAAGCTTAGCATTTAAGTTCTCAAATTCCTAGCGTTCTCACAAAGTAGCATTAGGCCATAATATGCAGTCTATGTTTTTGCTGATCCTCCTGCCACATATTCAAAAGACTTTTTTTTTTTCATTTCTGCAATCACTTTTTTCCCCGACACTTACTGATTACTGTCAATGGCAAAGGAGGAATGCTTTTCACGTGTTGCCTAATTTCCTTTTCCCCTGAAAAAGGATTTCTATGCGAAAGGACTTTGCCTACATGCACAAGGACCATTTGTCATTTTCTCACCCATTTAATTTTTTAAATTAGTTCTACTTTAATTTCCATCACCATATTTTGCATCTTCCTTCAAGCACTTTCCAAACTCATGGTCTTTGCTTTAATGGGCATGATTAGGCGTAAACATTGAACACACACTGAATGACCCCTATCTTCATCATCTGGTAACAAGTCAAATTGACTAATGCTTGTTATATAACAAAGACTTGCTATTATCTAAGAGAATGTAGGTTGGAAGTAAAGGTTGCTCTCCATTAAGGTTTCACTTATGATGCAGTTTCATTTATTCCTAAAACACTTACTCATTACCTAATACAGGCCCAGATTGATCTGGACACAGGATATATAAACCCTAAACACTAACGATACTTCCCCATTAACCCCTCTTGAGGCGTAGAAACCAATGGGGAATACAGTCAAGTTAAAAAGTAGGGACATTATGGACAGACGTGAAGGAAGCTGCAGTACAGCACAAATGCCACAATGAGCACCTGGTATAATGGACGCAGCACATAGCAGAGATTAAGAACATGGGCTCTGAAGCCAGGCAGCCTAGGTTCAAAATCAATTCTGCTACTTAATGAGGCATGTTACTTACCATTTCTGTCCCCCATTTTCTCTACCTGTAGAATGGAGATGATTATAATCACAACTATTTCACAGGGTTACCGTGAGGGCTACTGTTGGAACACAATCCTCAAGGGTCTCTCACATTTCTTATGTCTTATGAGCACGGATACTGATGGCTTTTCATTCCAAGCTGTCTTTTTAAGAATATATGTATAGCAAAAAATAGAGATAGTGTCCTGTCCACAGCAAAGGACAGGCACAGATAGCATCATTTTATAAAAGAATCAGGCTTTATAGGCTCAGGTTCCTCACCTGTAATATAATCTGGCACATTTGCAGGCATCACCTGGCCCTCCTTGCATTGCTCTTGGGAATTGGGACTCAAGGAACTGGCACAAAAAATACTGAATCTCTGGCTACCCCTAGAGCAGTAAAGATTTTATCTCTAAACCAGGAATTCTGTGTACCCTGCAAGCACTCATGAAATAACACCAGGATGACTTGTCAAGCTCGCAAATAGGGTAAGGTAAAAATCTCAGACCCTTCACAGCTCTTGACGACTGTATGAGTTCATCCATGTGAGTTTCTTAGAATTGCACCTAGAAGTGGCAAGTTCTAGATAGCTGTTAGGGTTTATGGTGGATCACCAAATGCCCCTCCAAGGATGTCCACAGCCTAATACCCAGAACCTGTGAACATATTAGATTACTTGGCAAACAGAAACTAAGGCACATATAAAAACTTGCTAATCAGTGGACCTTAAAATGGAAGAGCAACCCAGACCATCCAGATGCACCCATTATAATCACAAGGGTCCTGAAAAGTGAAAGCACGAGACACAGGAGTTGGTGTCCGAGTGAAGCAACGTGAGAAAGACTCTGGAGGCAATTGCTGGCTTTGAAGATGGAAGAGCATCATGAGCCAAGGAATTTAGGCAGCCTCTAGAAATTAGAGAAGGTGACAAAATTTAGAGACCCCCCCCCCTCCAAAGCCTTCAATGAAAGCCTGGTCAAATTGCCAATGTACAGAACTAACTATAAGATAATAAATCTGTGTTGTTTTAAGCCACGAAGGATGTGGCAATTTGTTACACCATCAATAAGAAATAATAGAGAGCATCACTGTTATCATCATCAACTTTATCATTATTACTATATTGATAAATATACAGTATTATACATATACATAATATGATATATTATGTTACCATATCATATACTATATTACTATATCATTATGATCATTACTATTATGTAAAAGAGGTCCCAAATCTTTTTTTTTTTTTTTTTTTTTTTAGAGGTCCCAAATCTTAACACAAGGATGGGGAAAGGCTATCTGGAGAAAGTCAATTATGAGATTTATTGAATCAAAAGGAATTACCAGGAGGGAAAGAGTATTTCGGATTAAGGGTGTGTGCAAACAAGTAAGAGAGAAAATGGTACTTTCAGTAAATAAAAAACGAAATCAATGTGGCTGAAGAATAGAGTGATGAATCCCGTTTGGGACATTCTGAGTTTGAGGTGCCTCTGGAACATCCAACTAGAGATCTAGTAAGAGAGGCCAAATATAGAGCTCTGGTGGAGGAGGGAGAGATCTGGGCTGTGGGAGCAGATTTAAAAAGTCATCGGGCAGCCCTGGTGGCTCAGAGGTTTAGCACCACCTTTGGCCCAAGGTCTGATCTTGGAGACCCGGGATCGGGTCCCGCGTTGGGCGCCCTGCATGGAGCCTGCTCCTCCCTCTGTCTGTGTCTCTGCCTCTCTCCCTCTGTCTCTCATGAATAAATAAAATCTTAAAAAAAAAAAAAAGATAAAAAAATAGTTATCAACAGGGGCACCTGGGGGGCTCAGCGGTTGAGTGTCTGCCTATGGCTCAGGGCCCAGGGCATGACCCGGGGTCCTGGGATTGAGTCCCATGCAGGGAGCCTGCTTCTCCCTCTGCTTGTGTCTCTGTGTCTCTCATGGATAAATAAAATCTTAAAAAAAAAAAAAAATCAACAAGTCTACAGTAGACTGTGAGTGATACAGAGTATAGACAAAGAGGACCAAGACGATGTCTGAGGAGCACTGAGACTTGGAAAAAAGCAGGGGGGGGGGGGGGGATCGGAGCAGGACACATGGAGGGGTATTAACAGGCACCGTCATAAGACAGGGAGGTAAATACCAGAAGAGCGTGACACCACGTCATTGGAGAGTGAACCTCCCATTGGGAGTGAACCTCCCAAAAAGAAGGCAGGAGCATACAACGTCTACAAATATCTTAGGTAAATTCAGGTGAATTTATAAGGCGCAGCTACTATACACTCACATAAAAATTAATTAATTAAATATTAATGCTTTCAAATAATACTAGCGCACCATTCAACACCATTCTCAATAGATCTTCAAAATGAACTATAAGACCTTTTACAAAAATATACCATGAAGTCTAATCACCTGTGTTTGCATCGTCACCTAAAGGAGGAAAAGAAACACAATACGGTGCAAAGGGTTCTCGTTCATCAGTTATTTATTGCGCGTTCCTTGCCGGAGTGGGCTCATTCGAGAGCACGCAATTCAGGAGTCTTTCTTGTTTCAAAAGTGAGGTAGCTGGGAGTCATTCTAGAGGTTTGGATAGCTCTTTGACACCCTTTAATTGACAGATTCACATTTCCAGCAGAATAGAGTATAAAAATAGTGCTATTTATAAATGAGCATTCTTAACTCTTGAAACTTGGAGTTGTCAGTAAAATGTATTTCCAAATTCACATGCACTTTAGACAGCTTGAGTACAAAGTGGTTACCTCTAAAAGAAATTATTTATGTAGGTCTGGCAAAGTGGAAACAAAGATTCATCGGGCCTTAAAGCCAGCCCCTCTTAACACAAACTGTGCTAGTAGTACACACAATATTCAATAAAAAAAAAATGCAAACATATAATTCAAAGGAACCAATGTTGGATTCTTGGCTTACAACTGTCAAGCATTAATTTCAAGCAAAATCAAATACTTGTTGAAGCCCCCGAGGGAAAAAAAAAATCACTGAAGGGCCCATAATTCTTGATTTTTTATCACTTCTTATTGCAGTATAAAGTATTATCTGATGTTAACTGGCATCTAAACAATGGAAGCATTTTTAGTATACACAGGAAATACCAAAATGCACTGTGAAATTTAAAACCTCCTAGGGAAATCTCTGATGGCTGGGGTAATAAAGGCAGGGGGAAATACAGTTAAAAAATATACAATTATAGAACCAGAAAACAGTGTACTCACTAAATTTTAACTTGAAGCTAATTTGCCTTTAAGGGAACTAAAATAGAACCTTATCAATTTAGTCCTTGGCATATTACTAAAAGATTTTTTTAATAAACCAAACCCATAGATTTACCATCTGAAATAGCATCAAGTCACTCAACACCATGAAGAAAAATGAATATCATGTCCCATTCAGGCTGAATAATGTATCAGATGGGACGTGTTAATCAAAATATGACCAAAGGTATATGATGATTTGCTATAAATATCTTCTTGAGAGTATTAAAAAAAAAAAACTACCTTTTCCAAATTTTTCTACAGAAGAGTTTCTATTCAATGATTTTTTTTTCAAAACCCATTACTAGTGTTCCAAATATCCCCTAGTTCAATTTACATTAGATCAAGAAATGAAGTACAGAAAGAACTAATAATGAGCCAGAGATTGAACTGAAACCTTTACCTCTCAGGCTCCAGTATCTAATGTGCATCACTAAGTCATACGCCTAAAGTATATTATATAGGAAGGAAAACATTTTGTATGCCTAATGGGGAAATGCTGAGAAGATGGGTTTTTTTTTTTGTACCCATCATAAAAATATTGCTCCTAAAGTAAATATGCAGGGGATTGACATGATGGAAAATTTCCAGAAACCGTTTTCCTAACAGCACAGTTAATAGAGCACGAGGGGTCTACAGCTCAAAACGATATGTGACTGATGGCCGCACACTTGGGGCAGGGCGGGGAGGCTACTGTGAGGCAAATGTCCCCTTAATACACTATGCAAATTTCTACTTGTATATTGGAACCTGTCTGAATAGTTCTTTTTTTTTTTTTTTGAATAGTTCTTAAAATCAAAACCTGCATTCCGTGGAGTGCGACCCTAAAATGCACAGGTCCAAGAACTCATGTTCTGCAGCAGCATTTGGGATGCCCCACTCCTGGATGGGGAACGGCACTAGGACCTGACTACCCTCCTGCCTGAGCAGAAAATCCTACAAAGTGGGCTGTTCTACAAGCTAAAGACCTCGGGGCACTTGGGTCTGTGTCTCTGGATCTCAGTGCATTATGCCTATGTATGCACATATGTGTATCTAGATTACATAAGATGTATAATATACGCATTATAGAAATATATATATACAGAAATATATATACTGAAATGTATATATATACATTATAGAAATATATATACTATATATACATGTGTATACATGACATATTACATATATACATTTATATACAATGTATACACACATATGTGATATATATATGATTGAAATATATATGATTGAAATTAGCTAAATTGTGGTGACCTCAATTAATTTTATGAGTCTAACATTCTAAATTCACGCTGGAAGTAGACCGCTCTCTACCGTGTCCCATGTAAGTAACTTCAGGCGGGTGAAGGTAATAAAACCAGACCACAATTGTAGGCTTTGTCCCAATGAGTCTAATTTAATCCAAATAACAGCTAATGATACTTTCCAAAAATCATCCTCAAGGTCTCACAATTGGCTATACAAATACAAGGCCTCTAACTTCTCAGCTGGTTTTAGTCCTAACCTCCTGATCCCTACTAGTCCTCAAGATCCATCAGTTGTTGACTACTAGGTGAATTGCCATATTTAATGAAATCTCTATCAGAATCTCAGGATGAGCTCCATATCTCCTGAATAAGAGAATGTGCCTTTTATTTAACGAGATCCTCAAGTGAGTCACACAACATTAAAGTTTGAGAAGCACTGACATACAGCAGATCATCCACGGCAGGATGTTTTCCCCCAGGAGTTTTATAAGACTATCCACGAAGGTATGAAACTAAATTATGCTTTTTATTTGTTTTTACTTTTGTCTGGTACAAACACTCCGATGGCCAATTTATCCAGGACCTTGGAGAAAGAGCAGGAGTTCCACAGACATCATGGCACAGCCTTTCTCACTAGTTCACTTTCAAGGGCTTAGGGCATGTGGCACCCAATTAAATGGATTTCTGAATTTTATTGCCTAGTTTAACTAAACCAACCCTAACAAAACAGGTGGTTTAAAAAGACTCCTGCAAAAAATTAACAGGTTGAGCTTAATATAAAAATACAAGGACAACAGAAAATGACAAAAGTTGACAGCTCTTTAATTCTGAGTAAGATTAACTGATGTTTTTTTGAGCACATACTAAAAGCCAGGTACTTGCTAAGTGATTTGCAGGCATTTTCTCAGTTAATGCTAAGAGTTCTTTGAGATGGACACAATTCATAGCTCCACTTTGCAGATGAGGACTTGGAGCACAGAGACACTAAGTCAGTTGAGCAGGCCAGTTTGGTATTGGCAGAGATGGGATCCAAACTTTGGCAGTCTAGCTTAGATCTCTCAACCACTATATTCTATTCACTCTATAGCATTTGCATTGTAAGGTTAAAAACAAAGACATGTTATTTATTACAAAAAAAGGAAAGGAAAACAAATTTATCAACAAGAGTACATATACTATTGATTTATATCCGTTCTCACTAACAATGAACTTCGCTTTAAGCACCTACTGTGCCTTGAAATTTGTTAATATAAGTATTATGTGCACTATTTTAAAATAAATAAATATGGCTAAATAGGTATAAACATGCTAAAAATTTCATGCTAGTGATGCACAATCAAAAAAAAAAAAAAAACCTTCTGTCAAAATGCTGTTGCTCTTAAATTCAAGCAGTCATTGGAAGAGCTGGTTAAAAATACACATTTCCAAGCCCCCAGCCCAGAGCCTCTGATCCAGTAGACTCAGGGAAGGGTGTGAATTTATATTTCTAAAAAGTGTCCAAGAGATGGTGATGCTGCTGCCGGTCATGTGATCACACTTTGAGAAGCACTGCTATCAAGTAGGACCTCAAATATTTTCATACATTTAAGTCACCTGGGAAACACTTAAAACATACTAATGTCTGGTTCCCCTCTCAGAGATTCCAAATTGATTGTTGGTGTTTTTTTTCTTTTATTCCATTTTATTTGGACACCATTTCAAACCTACATAATTCAGTACAAAGAATTATGTATATACTCTTTTTTAATTTTTTTAATTTAATTCAATTTACCAACATAGAGTGTGCTCTTTATCAAAATTCCCCAAGTGTTAATATCTTATCACATCTTAGTTTATATGTGCTGAGTATGTTTTTGTACATGCAAATGATGAAAATAAGTATATAAATAACCATTTCAGGGAAACTGAGAATATGGTGCCCTTTTGCCCCTCTATCTTTTATGGTATATAGTTCCTAGTAAAACATGGTCGTCCTCTTACTAAGTACCTATAGTTACCAAAATCAGGAAATCACCTTTGACATAGTAGAAACTGTCTGCCAACCTCACCCAGTTTTAGCCAATCATACCAATAATGTAGCAAGAGAAAATTTAGTTACATGTCTTGCATTTAGTTGTCCTGTCTCTTTAGTCCCTTACAATTTGGAAGAGTTCACAAAGGAGGGACCTAGCCTTCCTCACTTTTTAAACAGTCCTCCTGTGCAGCAAGAATTGAAACACACTGCTTTAGGAAGAGGGAAGTAGAAGGACAAAGACTAATTCAAATTAATCCAGGTAAGAAATAATAGAATCCTAACTAAAATACAGAGGCGTTTCAGAGATGGAAACAAGACAGGACTTGGCAATTAATTAAGGACTGAAGATAAGAAACCCACCCAGGAGGCATAGACCATGCTACCTAGTTGAACGAGTGGGTAATGAAGGGATCATGGTGTTTCATTAACCAAGATTGTGAATCCAAGGAACCAGAAGGGGCAGGAAGATAAGGAGAAGAGAAAGGGAAAAATATTTTTATATTACAAATAGAACAAATTATTTTCATAATGCTAACCTCAAAAGTCCATTTTTGCTTGTAATGGAAAAATGATACAAAAAGTTCCTTCCCATTAACAGCATACATGTCTTTAAATCCTTCCAACGGTTAAAAACCCAGGCCTCCTGGCTTTCTGAGTTCATGTTCTTAATCTCTACTTTATGCTGCATCCTGTTCTATTTTTATGTTAATGAGAAAGAAACTCAATTAAAGGCCAAACTATAAGTCAAAATTGTAAGGATTAGCACCCAGGGCTATGAGATTCTAAAACCATCATGCCAGCCCTAGTCTGTCTACCTTTTTATTCCCGAAGATGCAGTCTGAACTAAAGCCTATTGTTTTTAGAAGCTTTTGGAATAAAAAATAAGAACAGAGGTAGTGGGTCTGGAAAGCTGGAAAAAAAAAAGCGTCGACATTTCAGATCACATGGACTTCTGCTGGTGTCTAGGAAGACATGAAGTAAACAACATTTCCAGGTTTCTTATGGACTTCCAGGGTTGATTTCCACAAATATTCAATCCCCTCTTACAGAACTGTATTATAAGAGTCAAGACTCCCAGTAAACCAGCTCTAAATTCCTCTGCTTAAGTGACCAAAAGTTCACGTAAAAATACAGTAAGATCTCCATTTTACACATGATTTTTGTTGTCAACCGAGAACCTGAAAATTTTTTCAGGATGGCATTTTCTCTGCTGTTAATGAAAAACATCAAAAGCTGCTCCCCCATCCACCAACACCCTATAACAAGAATGAGTGAATTTTAATCCTTAGGGGAAGGGGGAAACGTGATCAGATGCAAACCACACTCTGTTGACATTCTCAAATTAAGAAAATATATATGGCGAGGTACTGACTGCTATAATACAAAATGTTTCATTTCCACTCTGGCTGAATATAACAGCAGGTGGTAAAGTGGTATTACAAGACAGTCAGTTTAAGCCCAAAGGCAAAAGATCCATTCTATTTGCAGAGTTAGCTTAAGTTATTCTATTGCTTCTTCTCTACGCACGCGCACATGCACACACACCCCTAAAAATAAAAACTTTCCATTATCTCCAAAGACAAACAAAATGACTAGTTGATAATATGTCTCCTTTTTTTTTTCTCCTTCCTAGATTGCTTTCCATAACCCTGTCGTTCAAATCATTGGGCTAACCTACAACAGCACTCTGCTTACTCTGAGATGCGTGAGTGATATTAAGTGTCGTTTCTTAACAATCCTATAATTCAGGACGCGGTACGTAATAGGCACAACTTTTAAAAAATAGTTCTAAAATAGTCAAATGAATTAGGCATTAGTATCTGGCTTTCAAATACATTTTTATTGAAACACTCCCACCCTGAGTTTATAGAAGCTAATTAAAACCTATGAAATGGGGGATCCCTGGGTGGCGCAGTGGTTTAGCACCTGCCTTTGGCCCAGGGCGCGATCCGGGATTGAATCCCACATCGGGCTCGCTGCATGGAGCCTGCTTCTCTCTCTCTCTCTCTCTCTCTCTCTCTCTCTTTCTCTCTCTCTCTCTGTGACTATCATAAAAAATTAAAAAAAATTAAAACCTATGAAATGCTTAATACGAATACTAAGCTGAGCGACTGCTCATTTGCCAAATGATTGATTACTCAAAATGTTTTTCAGTTGAGGGAAATCTGTTTTATCATGGATTTACAGTGGTCTCAACTGTTAGACTAAAAACTGCCATACTGCTAACCTAAATGACATCATCACATGATTTAGGAAAAACAACCTCTTTTCAAGGCACTGTACTGCCATCTGCCAGAAAATGGTCTTAATAAATATACAAATCTATAATGGTTATAAATACAAGCAGTACCCTTCTGGAGTTGTGCATAACCTAACCTATCAGATTGGGTGTCAACGGAATTAACAAAAAAGTGATTCCTGGTCCACACAGCTGGGCAGTCTAACACACTCTGCAAGGAGACAGTGAGAGGGGCTTTCAAAATACAAATACGCTGTGAAGAGATGATTTACGAAACACGTATTTGATCAAAGGACCCGGTGATCATTAAGAGCATAATGGGAGGGCAGCCCGGGTGGCTCAGCGGTTTAGCGCCACCTTCATCCCAGGGCGTGATCCTGGAGACCCGGGATCGAGTCCCACATCAGGCTCCCTGCATGGAGCCTGCTTCTCCGTCTGCCTGTGTCTCTGCCTCTCTCTCTTCTCTGTGTGTCTCTCATGAATAAATAAATAAAATCTTAAAAAAAAAAAAGAGCATAATGGGAAATCAGCTGTGTTTTGCTTTACATAGGAGATAGCAAAAAAAAAAAAGGAAAAAGAAAAAAAGAAAGAAAAAAGAAAAGAAAAGAAATTACATGGATTTACATTAGAAGTGTTAGACTCATAAAATGTTTTTCTGACAAGAAAAAGAGCTGTTGAAAATCCAGGTAATGGGCCATGAAAGTCTCCTTACTTAGCATAGTTCTCAGCCCTGCTGTACACTAGAATTAACTCAGGAGCTTTAGCAAGACTGATGCATAGGCCACCCCAGATTCCATCCGAATGTCTAGGGGTAGGGGCCCGAGCATCAATCTTTTTGGAAGTTCCCCAAATTATTCTAACGTCCAGCCAGGATCTAAAACCTCCAACTTAGGTGATTTTATGAACAATGTTCCTACCTGAAATGAGACTAGAATGGTGGTTCTCAAACTTCAGTTTGCATTAGAATCACCAGGAGAGTTTCACAAAACAGATTGTTTGGTGCAACTTCCAGAGTTGGGGATTCAGTAGATGCTGATGCTTCTGATCAAAACCAAACCTTGAGGACGATGTGACTGGTTTGGAAGCTTAATACTCAAAATGTTGTCCTGAGATGGCAACTTTGACATCACTTGGATCCTGCTAGAAATAGAGAATCTCAGGGGTCACCTGGGTTGCTCAGTCACTTAACCACCTAACTGTTGATTTTGGCTCAGGTCATGACCTCAAGGCCGTGAGATGGAGCCCTGAGTTGGATTCCACACTAGGAGTGGAATATGCTTGAGAGTCTATCTCTCCTTCTTTCTTTCTCTCTCAAATAAATAAAATCTTAAAAAAAAAAAAAAAAAAGGAAATGTAGAATCATAGGCTACACCCACTACTGAATTAATATCTGAATTTTAACAAGATTCCCAAATGATTCATATAGATAAGAATGTGAGAAACACTGGTCTAGGGCATAGACCAATTAAAAAGTTTACTAGAAGAAGAAAAATACAAATGGGGATGAAATCGAGTAGGGACTCATAAATTCCTAGAGAGACCATATTCGGAAAACTTCTGTGCTAACCAACCAGGGCCCATGAGAGAATGAAGATTTAGTTACCAGATATACGCATTTTTCAAGAAAGATGGCAATTTGGATTTTTATGTGAAATCCCCCAACTGTAAAATATTAGCAATTAATTCAAAGGTTTTATAACACCTTTAAGACCAACTAAAATATGTCCGTGGGCCATATTTGTCCCATAGCTTGCCTGTTATGTGATCCCCCCGCCCCATCTGGAAAGACTCAATCACTAATTGAATCAGAATTTGAAATAAATCACTGGAAATCCCCTTAGAATTCTTCTTTTAAAAACCAAAGATAAATGATATATTTGACAATAGTTAATTATTTTCCATAGGGCACACTTCTGCCTGACGTGAACTCAGCAAAGCAACAGAAATAAACGTTAGACAGGGCCTCTTTGATATATGTGTTATGGAAGAGAAAATACATAGCTGTAGGGTAGGAGGTGAGAGAGGATGCTGAGATGCCTCTGGTTGTGCCTCCGAAGAACAGGAGATGCACAATCAATCAATCTCAAAATAAGGAAGGTGAGACATTTGATTGTGTTTACTGATAAATACACAGCCAGATTTCTAATCCTAGGCCTTGGAGAGCAGAAGAAAAATAGTGGTGTTCTATATGTAGGATTTATTTTCACTTGTAAAGGAAGATAAGGAGAAAAAAAAAAAAAAAACACCTCGGTTCCATACTCCTTCCCCATCTTTATTTACCAGCATTACACTTAGATCGTCTCCTTTAACTAGAAAGCGTCTGAGAAAGTTTTCCAAGGAGGCACATGAAGCTCTTCGTGGGTGCCATCTTAATGGTCACTGGGTGTTTTTTTCTTTAAACCTTATACAATCACTTATTAAAGTCATCTTAGAAGCTATCTAGAGGGTCACAGGACAGAAGCTTTCAGGAAGGTCACAGGGACTAGAAAAACACAAAAGGAGTTGCTAAGCAGGTTGCAATGCATCATGAAAGTCAATTTATACATCTGAAGTGGGAGAGAAGAGCACAGAGAGTTATGGAAACTGCTTATTACTCTGCTAGAGTAGCAGTAAACAAGTGAAGTCTCATAAAGGGCATGGAAATGGGACAGGAGAGAAGATGAAGAGAAATACCCACTCTCCCCCAACCGGGCTGGCCTCCCAGCACACCTCTTTGACTCCATGACCCTTTGACTCCACAACCTCAAAGGCTTTATATTAAGGACCGGTAACACATTCCTTAGCCTGTGATAAAAGGCATTCATAAAACATTTTAGCTTTCATCCTATTATATTTATTAAATATTATCTCACACTTCTCTCTAAACCCCTTCAATGAGGCCAACAATTAAGACAATGGATACTTTCCTGTTTTCTAAATACGTCCTTATAAACTTTCCAAGCCTTTTGCCATCAGAATAATGAAACAAAGGTTAGTGGGATGTCCTTCTTGGTTCAATATTTGAGACAGCAACCATCACCTCCTTGTTCTCTCATTAGCCTATTTTATCAATTTTTTAAGAATTTATTTATTTATTCGTGAGAGATACAGAAAGAGAAGCAGAGACACAGGCAGAGGGAGAAGCAGGCTCCATGCAGGGAGCCTGATGCAGGACTGGATCCCAGGACCCCGGGGTCACGCCCTGGACCGAAGGCGGACACTCAACTGCTGAGCCACCCAGGCATCCCTCATTAGCCTATTTTAAAAAGTCTTGGGTATGCCAGTGACATTTAACTAGCAAAGGTATATGAGATAAAATTATTTCTTCAGAAAAAAAAAAAAAGTAGCACCTCAAACTGCATATGGAACCTTGAATGACATGTATTAGCAGATAAAGGACAGTCTTTTACAGCTCTACCAAAATAAGGGACTTCGCAGTGGAAGCCGCCAAGGTTAGAGACTGCAAATGTGCGTATATCCTAAGATCTATATTTAGATCTTAAATATTGACTTAAATATTGACTCTGATTGACTTTTCATCTTTGGGAATTTTTTTTAACATAGAAATTAGAACATGAAAAAAAATTAGAACATGATATAAAACAATTCACTGAAAATCGGAAGCACTTTGTTTCATTCCCATTGCCTGCAAGAAACCATGTGACCTAAGGCCGAAGCATTTCAGTTTCTTTATTTTAAACTAATGTCACAATTTCATGTTCTTTATATACAGAAGGATGAAAGAAATAAATAAGCATTTAATTGAGGTCAAATATCTACTAGGCTCTCTTTGACAAAATCACCAGTCAGATGAGGGGGTGAACTAGACAATATCTATGGCCCCTTTAGTTGAAAACTTATCTCATTTCTATGGAATATTTCAGTTAATTGAAAATCACATGTAAAAGGCACCTGAGTGACTCAGTGGTTGAGCGTCTGCCTTTGACCCAGGGCATGACCCTGGGGTCCTGGGATCTAGTCCCACGTCGGGCTCCCTGCAGGGAGCCTGCTTCTCCCTCTGCCTGTGTCGCTGCCTCTCTCTCTGTGTCTCTCATGAATAAATAAATAAAATCTTAAAAAAAATAAAAATAAAACAGGGGTGGGACAAAAAGCCAAAGAGGACACAGGGCACCCCAAGCACAGGGAATGGACACAAGGGTCAAGTAGCACCGAACCCAAGGAAAATAAGCCATAAAACATTATTAGGGAAGCGGGTGAGACGTAGGGGTGTGGGAAACTGAAGCTGCAGGGGTGCTGGTGGTGAACCATGCAGGGCCTTATAATTCAGGCTGAGGGTCTGGATTTTTTTGGGGGGGTGGGGGGTGGGGAGTCAAAAGGAAACCCATGGAGGGTGCAGGAGAAGCCCACGGCCACATTCGTCTTTGTTGCGTTGGAAAACTAGATGTGGGGTAGGCCTGAGAGAAGGCCCTAGACCCTGTGACAGGCGAGTCCCCGTTCTGTGCAATGTTAACAGTGCATAGAACTAAGCGATATTTAAGGTGTATGATCAAAGGGCTGGCATGCAGGGAGCCAGACCGGGGGTGGGGGGGGTGGCGCGGGCGCTAGGCATCACCTCCCTAAAGGCCCGGCGGGCACCAGCTGGAGGAGGCTAGGTGGGTGCAGGGGCCGGGTGTGTGTGGGGGATGGGCAGGTACAGGGGGCCAGGTGGGTGCAGGGGCAGGTGGTGCAGGGGCAGGTGGGTGCAGGGGGCTGGGTGGGTGCAGGGGCGGGGTGGGTACAGGGGGCCAAGCGCGTGCTGGTGTCCAGGGCCTCTGGGGCAGCAGGCAGTGAGGGCCAGCACTGGGCACCTTCCTCGGCCCCGCCGGAGACCCTGCAAGCAGAGCTGCTTCCCACAGGCCCAGTGACCAGGCCTGGGCGGCACCCGCACCCCGCGAACAGCAATCACCCTCCCTGTGCTGGGGCCTGAGCCAAGGCGTGGTGCCTGCCGCTGATGGCCCATGCCAGCAGCATCCCTTGGGGACCTGGCCTTCTCCCGGGTAGGGTGTCACTGGCACCCAGGGGTGCTCCGCGCAGAACAGCGGCAGAGGAGGGGGACAGGAGGGCGGGAGGTGCAGCCCAGCCAACTTCTTGCTGCCACCTCAGTGTCTGGCTCTGCATCGACCCTGTCCCCTCCAGCCCTGGAGTGGAGGAGCTGGTTCTGGAGGAAAGGAGCACCCACCACGCCCACACCTGTTACTTAAGTTTGAGGATTCCCTCCCAAGAGCACACCGCTTCCCGGGATGCAGAGATGGTTCCCCGGGAGGACTGACAGGAAGCTGCACTTGTAGTCAGCCGCGGGCCACACCTGCCACCACCCCGTCCTGGCTGTCCAGGGGGGGCCACCACCTACGGCAGGACCCCACCCGCACCCCCTCCTCCCCGGAGGCCTCTGCAGGGACAGCAGGTCAGTCCTGGGGCGTAGGGACCAGCAATGCAAGGGAGCCACTGAAACACCCGAAAGTCACTATCAAGGTCACTGTATTCCTGGTTCAACCAAACAACAAAGTACTGTTTTCTTTTTCTTCTTGCAAATAACTGCATCACTTGGATGATTTAAAAAAAAAAAAAAAGGGAGAACTTTCTCTGATAGGAGGAGTAAAGAAGTGTCCATTAGAAACAACCACCACAGAAATAAAACAAGAAGGGCCTGTCATAATACGGCCGCTGTGAATTGCCGGCAGTTAAAATTTACGTTGACTTTTTTTTTTTTTTTTTTTTGAGCCATTCTCACCTACCTAGTACGAAAATCTAAAGCAAGAATGTGGGACTGAGTAAAAGAGTAGTCCATCCCCCCTTTTTCATCCTTATTTTTCTCATTTCAGAAAGTCACAACAGACATAAAGACACCTCACCTGAAAAATATGGCCAAGCGTGTATCGTTTATTAATTGCGCCATTTGCTGCTACTAGACCTTCGACTAAAAGCTACTTTTCCTTTTTTTTTTTTTTAATTTTTTTTTTTTTTTATTTATTTATGATAGAGAGAGAGAGGCAGAGACACAGGCAGAGGGAGAAACAGGCTCCATGCACCAGGAGCCCGACGTAGGATTCGATCCCGGGTCTCCAGGATCGCGCCCTGGGCCAAAGGCAAGCGCCAAACCGCTGCGCCACCCAGGGATCCCAAAAGCTACTTTTCCTGTGACCGCTTCCATCGCCCATGGCCAGGGGAGCGTGATGGGTTCTCTGAGCTCCCACGAAGGAAGCCCAGGGGCCACTGCTGGCATCCGTCCCACGCGGGTCTGCGCTGGGCCTACTCAGAGGCTCTGGGCCCCCGGGGGCTCTCGCTGAAAGAAGGAGGGGGGGTCTAGGTGTGCAATGCCATACGCAGGCAGGCTGCCTACAACGGAATCCTGAATCTTCCATCTCCTGCTTCAGCTTCACTTCTTTGAGCCGCAGTTCTGTTTAGATCAGAGCGTGGTAACCTGAATATGTATGTCATAGGCTTGCCCTGAAGACCATGTGCATTAGTATGTGTGTGCTGGCACGTAACTCATGCTACCTATGTCTCAGCTACATGACTGTGACATGACCCCCCTACAAAACAGAAAAGGTCTGCAAAAAAAAAAAAAAAAGAATCAAGTCCCGTCTAATGTCAGCTTATTCTCATGAGCGCACACGTAAAAATTGAAGAGCCAAATTGCATGTGCATAGAGATGAATTAAAAGTGGGCTTCTGAAGATTTTTAACACGCTCTGATTCCCTAAAAGTCATTGAATTATGTAATAAGCTGCAAGTGGCAATAGTAGCTCAAAACTTTCCTGACTCTGACCTGACACTTGGTATTTGGGGACAAAAATGACAGAGGTCGTGAGGGCGAGAGAATGGCGGAGCAAGCCTCTTAATGGCCTGCCAAATTCCATAGAAGAATGTTGGATCATCGTGCAAGATGCAGCTGAGAAGCGGTGTCAGGAGGCCAGAGAAGAAGGACTTGGGGATGACTGCAGGTTACAAGAAAGCACAGTAATAATTACTTTCATGGGATGTTCACTCTTGTCAGGAGGTGCTCTAAGTGCTTTACTCATATTAACTTGTTTAACCCTCATGACGACCTAATTTTTTAAAAAGGTTTAGTATCATTTTCATTTTCTATGAAAGGAACTGAGAGATATTAATTAACTTGCCAAAGTCATACTAGAGCCAGTAAGTGGCTCCTGATGCTACTTTGTGCCTCCCTCCAATATAAAGTAGGGTAAGTGTTTAGCTTGACGAGGTCATGTATAAACTAAAGTTACAAATACTTGAAAACACATCATGGAGTGTAGGGTCCATGGTGTATTTAGACAATCAGATAATAGTATAGAGCTAATATATAGACAATACGGGGCTCCCTGTTAAAGTTTTGCTTTAAGTTCTATCTCCTTTTCTGATATTTCCTACCCATTTCAGAACATAAAGACTCCTACCTCTGGGAAATGAACTAGGCGGGGGTAGGGGTGAATGGGTGACGGGCACTGAGGGGGTCACTTGATGGGATGAGCACTGGGTGTTATTCTGTATGTTGGCAAATTGAACACCAATGAAAAATAAATTTATTATTTAAAAACGTTCTAGTTAAAATAAATAAATAAATAAATAAATAAATAAATAAATAAATAAATAAATTAAATAATAAATAAATAAATAATAAAGTTTTGCTTTAATATCCCAGAATCTGTGAGGTTCGCAGGAATGTCTGTTTGATGATGACACTGAAGAAGCAAGTTTATGCTGGATTTCAGTTTATGTCCAGATCCCTCCTTGATAGTGCCAAATAAAAGAAGATTCTAGAATCAAGAGAGCAAGAAGAGAGTTCAGAGAACTAGCTCTCTGCTCTTCGATACCTCAACTCTACTGAACATTCAAAAACTCCTAATTCTGAAGAACATGTTGGGCCGATTCCCTTGGAATACTATTAAATGAAGCTGTAACACTTATGTCAGGTGGGGTCTTATCGCTGGTCCTGACCTCGTAGGAACCCTGTGAAGCCCAGCAGATGGCATATGCTTGAGTAAACAAGACAAAATGGAACATCATTCTTTTGTAGTAGCACCTCAAAAATAATCCCAGTGAAGTAATTACAATAATGTCTTTATATAGAGAACATTTTCAGATTTTCATAGGCTTGAGTTATGATCATCAAACCAAACTAAAAATCAACATAACAAAAAGGAAGAGTGAATGATTAAGTTAAAAGAGCTGGTGAATTATCAGGATTGTAAATAAGCCTGGTCATACCCGCATATCTTTATTAATAGCCTAAAAAAAAAAAGTCCACAATATGTTAATTAAATCTATAAATGTAGTTAAACTGATATGGTATTTCCAAAGGTTAAGCTAGGACAAAAGTTAAAAAGAAGCATCCTCACCTTAAGGAAAATATTTTTAATAAGTAGAAGCACTGTCATAAAATCTCACTCAAAGCACCATCAATTATCATCAAAGAGAGATGCTCTTTAAATAAAGGTCAAACTTCACATAATAAAACACTCAAGGACAGACACATGGCCTTGGCTTTCAGAGAGGCTTCATCGTTTATATATTCATTTAGTGTAAAAACCTCCCTCTAGTTTTTATTGGTCAGAGGGGAAAATATGTGAACAAGTAAAAAAATTAAATTTTCACCTTTATCATTTATACTTATTTTTTTTGCCTTTCCTACTTAATGAACCAGAAACTCTCTGTTTGCTAGTAATAACATAATTATGTCCTGGGGAACTGGTTTTTATATTACAGCTATTTATTCCTTTACCTATCAGGTCATTAGTTCAGAATTATATGTTTCTCTTGTAACAGCTGATAATAACAAATTCTTACACTGCATCCCAAAAGAACTATGAAAAAATTCCTATTAACTACTTCATTCAGAGCAAACACAATGCACCAGTGGATTGGGGAAATTTTGACCAAAAAAGTATGCCCAACTTTGGTTCCAGTTTCATTCAAGTATTGTACCCACAAAATTAAATCAAGTACAGTATGAATGAGAGTGTCAGAAAAGCAGGACAATGTTATCAATGTCATAAAATTAGAAGGCTTTACAAAATATTATAATCAAACATAACAACCTGAGTTAGAAGAGACTGAGATGGGAAACACTCAGTCCTGAATAGTGGACCCTACCCCAGTTTGGCGGAATTTGTCCTAATTCTCCAGTCCACAGAGCTCTCAACCTAAAAGACTACCAATACTAATAAACCAATATCAGCAAAATCAATTCCTGCAAGATCAGTTAAATGAGCTGCTGTGTTTTAAGGGAAGATTTTCATTCTTTGGGGAGGATGGATTATTAAAAGTGGATACTAATTTTATCTGACTGCCCGATATAGACAACAGCCATGTTTTGCTTGACCGACAGGGTAGTTTTAGTTTCATTTTAATTAGTTGTCAGCAAATTTGGGAACTTTCACATATAAAAGAAATCTGGATTTCTGGTTCCTCTTGAATAATGGCAAGATCTCCTGAAGAATGACAAGAATGACATCCATCTGGAAAGAATCATATGCTGATGAGGAATAAATTTTCTGTTCAAAGAGTAGCTCATCTTCTCTGGTTTACCTCAATTTCCAATTCTCTAATTCCTATTACACTCTTGACCCCTGTAGCCATATTTACACTATTTAAACTTGCCATCTTTGTTCTATAGCCCAAGACCACAACTTACCGCTCTTCTACTCTAGAGTAGGTCTTGTCTTAGAGAGGAAGTAGTGTGGGGTACAGAAGAACAAGTGGTGGGATTCATTCCCATAAATATGTGAGTATATTGGAGGCAGAGAGTGATTTGGTAGACAGTCCCCCTCCTACCCACCAGAATCCTTGATTTTCCCCATGACCAGTGTGGCCAGGAAGATTAGAGATACGAGACCTTAATATTAGAAAAAAGCTGGGAGGTCATTTTGTCCATAGGCCAATCATGAGAATGGTTGAAAACCTTTATTTTTGACAGGAATTTCAGTGGTGATTAAAAATCAAATCTAGAAATTCAGAATATTCCCAGAACAATGGCATGGGGAACTCTACAGACCCACTCCTCAACAAAGTGGCCATAAGTGGTGAGAATTATAAAAAAAAAACAAACATATATAATCTTTAGAAATCTTCCTAAAGATACATAACAAAAGAAGAAACATTTATTTAAGAAAACCTGCCTTGTCTCAGTAGGAAACATGAGAGTCTAAAGCATGTGAACCACAAAACAATCCCTCACTCACCCTCTCCCCAAGTTAGCATGAAGGAAGCTCCACTGCAGACAGCTGTGGCCAAGAGGATGGGGCTCAGGGAATTCCACCTCACTGGCTCCCAGTCATGGTCTACAATACCTCTCCTGGAGAGAAAGGCTGTCAGCGTTTCTCCTCACCCCCAGCTCCATGTTGTAGAGATTAACATCCAGGCACGTGTAGCAAGAAGAGATCAGGTGTTTCCTTTCTATACACGATCCCAACCTGTAGGGTGGAGGCTACTCCAGATGCAGCAGGTTGAGAAACTGCAGCCTCAACTGCCTTTGCTTCAGCATTCTCAAAGCATCCAGGCTAGAAGCAGCAAGCCAAACACACTAGAGTGACAGCCCCTGCCTGCAACCTCTCCTATTAATCAGGGGTTTTACTCCAAGAGAAGCAGGTCACTCTCCCCAGAACCAGCTGTAAAGCAGTGGCTCAGAGATTTTGCCCATAGGAAAGGTAGGGTAGAAAAACAGAGGACTCAGTAGTTATCCTCATAGATATCTTTATTTGGAACAGAACAGGAAAAATCCAGACCTTAAGGTGCTCTCAGACACCATGGATATTTTGGTAGTAAGCAACGAAAAGGAGAGCAACAGGCTTAGCCATAGGCCAGCTTGTCTGCCAGAGAGAATCAGAGCAAGAAGAGCCCTCTGAGGTCAAAACAAGCCTCAGTGATCAGTATCATAAACTTTCTGCAAAGCAGCCAAAATGTAATTGGACCAGAGCTTAAAGAAGAATTCATACAGATTCACTGCAAACTTTTTCCAAAAACAGACGAGGAGGAAACATGTGCCAATTCATTTTATGAGGTAATACCTTGATACCAAAACCAAACAAGACATCAAATAAAAGAAATACATAGGTCAATATCTCTTATGACTATAAACACAAAAATCATCACCAAAATACTAGCTAACCAGATACAGAAATATATACAAATGATTAAGCACCATGAACAAATGAGATTTATCCCAGGAATGCAAGGTTGGTGCAATATCCAAAGATCAGTAATGGAATATATCAACAAAATAAAGGACAAAAGCCACACATCTCAATGGAAGCATTAAAAGTATTAAAAAACCTAACACCACTTCATAATAAATAAACAAGCAGGTGCTTCCTCAATCTAATAAAGAATATCTGTGAAAAACCTACACCTAACATACTTAATGGTAAAAGACTGAATATTTTCCCCCTTGGATCAAGAACGAAACCAAGGATCTTTACTATCTCCCTCTCTATTCATCACTGTACTGGATGCTCTAGCCAGAGCAATTAGGTAAGAGTGAGATAAAAGGCATCTATCCATATTAGAAAGAAAGAAGTAAAATTGTCTCCATTTGCAGATATCATGATATTTTAGATAGAAAATCCTAAGGAATCCATTAAAAAATAACTAGACTAATGAGTGAATTAAGTCTACCAGATTAACTTCAATATGCAAAAATTAGTTGTATTTTATATGCCAGTAACGAAAAATCCAAAAATGAAATTGAGAAAACAATCTCATTTACCATGGCATTAAAAAGAATAAATGCTTAGAAATAAATTTAATAAAAAGAAGTACAAGTTGTGTGCACTAAAAGCCACAAAACATTGATGAGAGGGATTAAAGACCTAAATAAACAGAAAGACAACATATGTTCCTGAGTCAAAAAGACTCAGCTTTATGATGATACTCTCCAGATTAATGATTTAAAGATTGAAAATATTTGCTGCCAAAGTCACGATGGGCTCCACAGTAGAATTTGACAATGTGATCCAAAAATCCATATGTTAATTTAAGGGACCTCAAATAGCCAAAACAATCTTGAAAAAGAAGAACGAAGTTAGAATACTAACACGTCCTATCTATCGATATCAACACGCCAGTGGTACCGGCATAAGGACAGACCCACAGTCCTGGCACAGTGAAATGACTTACAGCTCTACCGACACGTAGAAGAGAGAGGCTGGGCCCTGGGGGAAGGACGCAGGGTGAAGGGCTGTAGAAAGTCCAGGAAGAGGAGGTGGAGCATATAAGCAGGTCCCCTTCCCGCTCAGGCACCTCCATCTAATAAAGAATATCTATGAAAAACCTATACCTAACATACTTAATGGTAAAAGACTGAATATTTTCCCCCTAGGATCGAGAACGAGACAAGGATCTTGACACTCTCCCTTTCTATTCATCACTGTACTGGATGCTCTAGCCCGAGCAATTAGGTAAGAGTGAAATAAAACTTAAATAAATAAATAAATAAATAAATAAATAAATAAATAAATAAAAATAAATAACATAAATAACATAAATAAATAGCATAAGTAAATAAATAAATAAATAAATTTTAAATAAAACATAACTCGCATGGCACCCACACATGCAAGTTATGATTATCTTCCAAGTGATCCCACCCTCTAGACCAGGGATGGGAATATCCTCCAGGCTCCAGGGCCAAATCAACCCGAGTCTATTCACTTACATATAGTCTATGGCTACGCTTTCAGACTGCGACAGCAGAGTTAAGTAACTGCAACCATCTGCATACAGTCCACAAAGCCCCAGATGCAGCACTGCCTCAGAGCCCGGACAGTACACCCTGCTGGCTTCTGTTCTAGAACCTGATTAACTACAGACTAACTTTTAGTTTTCTGGACCATCAAAGGGTCAGGACCACATACAGATGATATCTGGCCACTTAGTGGAAATGAATAAAAGGAAGACAAATTTCCTTTTCGTGGGTGGGGGGAAAGTTTGACAGTGATGAAAATATGAGGGGAAAAAAGAACAAAACAACATATCAACTATTAGGAGTAATTTTCTCGTGGCTTACTAAAGGGTATTTTTGGCTTGCTAATAACTATTTCTTCCCCCAGGAAAATGAATCCACAAGAACATAAATTACAAAAAAAAACTAGATTTCTTAAAAAATAAGTTTTGTTGCTGCTGTGTCTCCAACACCTACAAGAGTACCTAACACATAGAGGTACTTGGTAAATAGCTGTTTATCCCACCTCTACCACTTATCAACTGGACAACTGCCGGCAAATAATCTAATATTTCTGGCCCTGAGATCCCTCACCTAAAAATGAGGAAAACAGTAGTCTCACCTCGTAGGTTGTTATGATTAATGAGCTAACATATGTAGATTGTTTAGCACAAATGTGACGTACCTAGTACTGCTATTTTCTGAAAATCTTCAGTTATGATATGCAATTGATTACAACCACTGAGTGTTATTCTTAGAAGTTTTGGAACTTCTTAGGCCCTTTCATAGAGATTAAAGTTTGTAATTCATAAACCCGTAGCATAGGAAAGACCATCATATATGTTGTATATTTCTTTTTTTTTATGTTGTATATTTCTTTTTTTTTTTATGTTGTATATTTCTATGGCAATATTTTACCCACTGGGATACATTAACAAATTTATTACCATATCCAACAATGACAAAGTAGTGTGTGCCACTCTATTGCTTCAATCAGATATATATTTATTCAAGATCTCCCCAATAACATGTCCTTATATACTTTACAATGAGATAGATCTTAAACTATAGGGAAGTCACACATACTGTATTCACTTGCTATGTAATCATATTTACTACACGGTGTGGCAAGTGTAGCAGTAGTGTAGACTCCTCAATGATATTAGCTTCATTCCTACCACTAGCTTGATTGATTCTATCACCAATACTATTGGCATGAACAGGTGGTATCTTACTTTTCCCTTCTCCATCCTCGTGATTTTTTTAAGTTTTTATTTAAATTCCAGTTAGTCAACATACAGCTTAACATTAGTTTCAGGTGTACGATATAGTGACTGAACATTTCTATACATCACCTGGTGCTCATCATGACAGGTGCACTCCTTGATCCCCTCACCTATTTAAACTACCCCTCCCACCTTCCCTCTGGTAGCCATCAGTTTATTCTCTATAGTTAAGAGTCTGTTTCTTGGTTTGACTCTCTCTTTTTTTCCCTTTGCTCATTTGTTTTGTTTCTTAAATTCTACATATGAATGAAATCATGTGGTATTCGTTTTCCTCTGGCTGACTTATTTCACTTAGCAAGATACTCTCAAGTTCTATCCACATTGCTGAAAATGGCAAGGTTTCATTCTTTTTTATGGCTGAGTAATATTCCATTATACATATTACATTATATTATATTATATTATATTATATTATATACTCCATTATATATATGCATTATATTATATTCTATATTCCATTATATATGCATTGTATTATATATATAATGGGATATTATATATATACAGATATGTATACAGATACATATATATATCTGCATATGTTTCCCCAATTTGGCTATTGTTGATAATGGTGCTATAAGCATCAGGGTGCATGTATCCCTCTGAATTAGCATTTTTGTATTCTTTGAGTGAATAGTAGTGTGATTGCTGGTTCATGGGGTAGTTCTATTTTTAACTTTTTTAGTATCCTCTGTGATTTTATATCTACAAGTTTTAGCAACTCCACTGGTTCCTGGGCTTCTTAATTTCTTCAGCAAAAATATGTTGCTGTTGCTGGGGTTGTTATCCACAGAGCTGAATATGGTTTATTCGTCACAGACCCATAGTAAAAAGCAAATAGTTAAATAAATAACTAAATACAAAGAACAAATGTGAGGCAATATTGAGGTTTTCCTCTTAAAATGGTTTCCTTTAAGTAGGGTTGGAAACAGGAAGAGAGCACAGAAACTTCAAAATGTTGAAGAAACAATTGCTCAGAACTGAGATGAGAGAAAAATACTGTTTTTCCATGTATGTTCAATGTTGTCTTATAATGAAAATTTCTTTCAAGAGGGTCCCATCAGCTGTCATGAAGTGAGGATCTTAACTGAAGACAAATTACAGAAACACCACTCATTTGATAACCTAAAAGGACAGTTGTTAAAGTAAATGGAGCCAACATGCACACAATGGACAATCTGGTTAAGAAATTCCTTCAAATTCTTCTATAAGTAAGAATTTGAGAACAGTAAATGTACTATGGAATCATCAGGAGCTGTAAAACAAAGTTGGATATTAACTATGTATTTGGGGTATAGTTAATCAGGAACGTGCAATTTGCATTAGCTACAGAAACTGAACCTAGTAAAACAAAACTGACCCATTCAAACTTTTTAAGGGAAAACTTCAAAGGTTTTGCTGGCCAACAGAATGCCAATACTTTCTGTGCTACAGTTGAAAAACACTTTCAGAGTCTAAGTCACACTAACAGTAACAACCAAATGCACGTGCAGCTGCTCTTTTTTTTATCAAGATATTCTAAACCCACAATAAAATTTAGTGTAAAACACAAAGCCAGTATTGCTTTCATTTCTCTTACAGGAGTGATGTTTTTAGAGTGACTTTAAAAGTTCCTATAAAAATGGTTTTATGGTAAAATTTTAAAGGATATTTTTTTTCCTTTCTTAGATCTCTTCAATCTCATTTTAGTTTTAAAATAGTTATTCTGAGAGAATCCCTTCACCATATAACAATAGGAATTATGTTCTGGATAAGAATTCACTAGATAAAGAATGCCTACTGGACACTAGTTACTCAAGGACATACAACGAAGAAGCATTAATTGCCTCTTCTCTCAAGAATTTTAGCATTGGAGGGATACAAGCATAATGAAATAACAAGGAAATGATTAATGGTTAATCTTTAATCAGAAAAGAATAAACAAGTTAGTATTAGGAGAAGAGATGGAATTTAGAAATGGGAGGTAAGAGACTTCAGAGATAAGACAGGATTTGTGTTAGTTTCCTTGCCTTGTGGCCCTTTCTCTCCATCTTCAAAGGCAACAAGGGCAGATCTAGCGCTTCTCATATCCTATTGCTCTGAGCTCTGCTTCCCCTGTTATACCTCCTCTGAATGAAAGATTCCTCCTCTGCTTTCCTTCTCTACTTGTAAAGATCCCTGTACTTACATTTGACCCTCCTATGTAATCTAGGATAATTTCCTTATTTTAAAAGGGCAAGTGACTTACAGCCTTAATTCTATTTATGATCTTAATTTCCCACTTATCATGACATATTCATAGGCTTCTGAGATAAGGATGAGGATAACTTTAGGGAACCACTGTTCTGCCTACCACAATCCATAGAGTAGGGTTCTTCAAAGTGTGGTGGATGGAATCACCTTGGTGTTGGTTAAAAAAGGCAGATTTCTAGGCCTCGCTTGCTACATTATGAGTGGAGACCAGAAAACCCACACAACTTTAAAGAGGGGGATTTTTGAGTGCTAGTCTTGACAGAAAAAAAAGAAAAAGTATCTCAAATGGAATACGTGGAGTCTATCCATACAAAAAGGGAAGATGAAGATGTGATCATAGAAATATAAACAGTGTAGTTTTACCATAGTGAAGGATAACCTAAGGTGGTTCGTGAAAAATAAGTTAGAAAATGAGGATGGTGCCCGAGCTGAAAGAACTTCAAAGGCCAATGACCTACATAAGTTTAACTTCATTTGGAGGGAAAGGAAACCCAAAGACATTATAGAGATAGAATCATTTATTTCTTGGACATGTTTTCTTTCTCTCCAAAAAGAAATTTATACCAGGAAGATTAAAATGAAAACATTCTGTAGAACTTGAAGATACAACTGAAATATCATTTTGCGTTATTCAGTTATGAGGACTTTAAAAATTACTACTTCTATCTTAATTCTTTTCTCTCCAAGAATAAATCATTGGCTAGAACTGAAAAGATAGATTGCTAATCAAAATGTCTGAGTCACGCAGCACTGTCTATCACCAGAACACAGCATCTTGTCTTTCACTGCTAATGAATATAGACTCAGAGACCTGTACAGGGAATGCAAAGATTAAATGGTACAAGTTGTAATAAATGTTAGCCCTTTCCAATTCAGCATGATGTTAATAACTAGTTAACCAATTTCAAACTCTTCCCATTGTTTTAAGGTACACTATAAAATTGGCAAGGTTTTCATACTCTTGTCACTATTTCGAGGAGCCATAAAATCCCAACTGAAAAAGAGACCATTTCTAGAGATAAAAATTTAATATAAGAGATGAACAGCAGCAACCCAAGAACATTTTAAAACAATTGTTTCAGGATGAGAGATAATGAATCATTGCAATTCTGAGAAAGATACAAGATTTTTTATAACAATAAATCTATGTCAATATTAAGGAATAAAGGTGGCCATATATATACCTATTATCTCCCTGCCATAAAATATTTGGCTCTCTGGTTTACACATTTCTATTTAATAGGGTGTTAGAGTATATACCTATCACAGCTTTTACAAAAACGTCCTGAAGCAATGGGGCTTTTAAAGTTCTTAATTGAACTGCCATTATCACCATCGACAAGTCTCAAAAAACTTAGATACCTAGCAAGAAATTACTTAGAGATTTCTCTACATTTTCCCATTTTACTCATTGTCCAAGAAAAACAAGTCAATCAACCAAACTAATTAACTAAAAACAGCACAATGTGGCAGACATTTTTTCAGAAGTGTCCACAACAATATATCCTATCCCATGGGATCCTCCCTATTGTGATCTTGCAAAGTCCCCTCCCCTTTGAATCTCATTGGCTTTAGAGACTCTCATAGCCAGTAAAATGTAGCAAAATAATGCTTTAAGATCAAAGGAAGCCCTTCAGCTCCTGCACTGGTCTCCGGGAATACCCTTCCCTGTGCTCCTTCTCAGGCCAGTACCTCCAGGACCACCCTCCATTCTGTAAGAAGGCCAAACTACACAGAGAGGTCACATGTGTATCCTATTGCCTCAGTCACAGTTGAGCCAGCCTTCAACTCCTCTTGGCCCAGATATCAGACCTGTAAGTTAAGAAGTTGCCAAATGATAACCCAGCCATCTGCCAGTCACCCTAAGCCCCCAGAATTTCCCAGTTGAAGCCCAAACATCATGGAGTAGACATAAGCTACACAATCCGTGAACATAGCAAAATAGCTGTCGTGTGACACCACAAAATTTGAGTTGGCTTGTTATGCAGTATTCAAGAACTAGAATATTCACCCTAGAATAGGATATTCATATTTTGTATATAAACTATATTAATCTGTCTGTTAAGAAAAGAATCCAATACATGGGATGGATTCTAGCATTTCAGAATCACAATACATGTACTAAAAGTCTATCACCTACATGTTCAGACCCATGCCCAGCCCTCAGCCAAGCTGAGAATTTGGCTTAAAAGTATTATTAGGCATTGTTTCCCTACTAAAGATTGGAATCTACTTCCCCACACCTGATGTCCCAAAGTCGGAAACAATCTCAATACCCATGGAATTGATCTGGAGTCTCCCTATATCTTTTGTGGGGGTAGTCTGTGTGGTTGACTCTATGTGCTGATCTCCGTGTAACTGAACTCAGTGTATTTAGATCAAGGAAGTTATTCAGTTCCCCTTTCCACAAATGAGAGCCCATCTAATAATAAGAACCATGGATAATATCATATATCATATCATGCAGACACATTGAACATGATGCTGCTTGGATCAAAAAGGTCTCAAGTCCCTTGGACTCATTTATGTAAACAGTGTTAAATTTTTATATTTAATAACACTATTTATATTAAATAGCACTATTTAATAACAAAGGAGATGATTGCTGCTTTGTATGGTATACAGCGGCAATCATTGACACAACATGTTCTAGAATTATATCTATTGTTAATTGATTTGTTGGCTATGGTTTTACTAATTTGTCTTTTTGCTTCTTTGAAAAATGGGACATTTCTCAATTTCTGTTCTTCTCTTCCGTGATTTTTCAAAGATTTACCCATAGTAGTCGGGCAGATTCCTCTGTAACTCACTGGGATGCAATTCATCAGGGTCTGGGAGGGGAAGTGTAAGGCAACTAACATTTCTGTAAGTGGCTACCATTCACCAGACCCCTTAGTAACATTAGTTATCTCTCCCAGTCTCCTAACTTCTAGTCTCTAGGTATATTTTTCATAATCACCATGTAAGGAAACTGAGACTCACAGACGTTAAATACCTTGGCCGAGTTCTAAACCTAGGAAGTGGCATAAACCAAGATTTGAACCTACATTTGTTTGACTCCAAAGCCCACGTTCCTCTCGCCATACCTCACTGCAATGAAGTTCTAACTCATTTGGGACAGTTATTTACCTCCCCAAATCTCCTCAATCCTGGATTCCTCATTTTTCTTTATAAACATTCCTCTCATTGGTCTGAGGGTTATTTTCCTTCATAAAGAAGAGAAAGAGAGAATTGAAGCTGAGCAAATTCTCTTCTTCCTGTCATCTATCCCAAGAAGTAAGCCCCTCCCTTTCTTATCTTGCTCCAAATCAACTGACCCTTTCAATTATTATTAATACTTTTTTTTTCCTTTTAAAAAAGTCTCACCTATATCTGTGTTTTACCTTTCAGAAAGTTCCTAAGTTCCTACAAATCCATGCCACTCTTCTATTCTCATCTACAACCTGGGGTAGCTTGTTTAACTCTCTGAAACTTGGTTATCTCATCTCTAAAATGAAATAACAATAGTGACCAACTATTGATGTCTAGTAAGATTTTATTTTACTTACCTTTTTTTAACTGGTAGGTTTGGTTTTTTGGGGGGTTTTTTTGTTTTGTTTTGTTTTTTAAATGAGTTCTATGCCCAATATGGGGCAGGAACTCAGGACATGGGGATAAGGAGACACATGCTCCACCGACTGAGCCAGCCAGGTGCCCCTCTTGTGAGATATTAAAACACAGTGTGGTTGTACTGAGTGCTCTGCAAATGTCATCTATTCCATTATCATCCTTGGTCATCCACTGCTCCCTCCATCTTTTTGTATGCATCCTTTTATATATTTTCTCTGATAAATTCATCCAGGAGCTTCCTAGCTAGATACATTGATTTCTTTAAACAATGATTATACTGTCAGAATTTTATTTGGTTATTTTCCATCCCTCTTGATCTATTTACTCATTCTTAAGTTTCCATCAAAATAATTCTGCATAGATTTTTTTCTGTATTAACTTTGAATTGTGATATGTTCAAATAGCTCCTCTGTGATTAACTCTTGAATGGGAGAGCTGTTTTTTATCTAGAGTTACTTTCCTATCCATTCCCTTTTAGGGTTCAATGTCTTCTTGGACAGATTTACGTCAAAATAGCAGTATTTCTATTCACTTACTCTGTTTCCCAAGAAAATCATCGACTTCTGCTCATCATCATAATCCTTGTGATTCTCTGATGACTTTTAAAAACTAGAGACTGTTCTGAAGCATTTTTTTCTTCTTTAGAATCAAAATGCACAGGAGACAGCAATACTTCTTGGAAGCAGAAACAAAAAACGAAATTCTATTATAGACTTGATCTCTGACTCAGCACATGACTGGAAACAAGACCTCTTGATACTTTCTATTTCTCACTGGAAATACTGAGACAATAATGTTTTTCCATTGTTGGGGTAAGGATTAATGAGACAATGTTTGTGCCTCCAATGGAAGTTGCTCTATGATCACTCTGATTTTCCCCTTAAAAATGGAGAAATCAATTTATCAGTCTCTATGGAAAGTTTTCTGAAAATTCATTTTGCTCACCTTTTGTAACAGAGCTGGAAGAGAAAGAAGAAATTCACATAGGAAAAACTACAGATTCAATTATTTCTGTACTGCATGTTGTCATTAGAACCATGAGTATATTAGACATAAGAAATTTTGCATGCAATGTACAACTTTTAAATATATTAAATATGCATTTACCCAAAAAAGTAAATGGGCATTGTTCTAGTGATTATCACACATTTTTCAATCATCCACAAAAGTATTTATCTTATGTTCTGCTACTATAATGGAATGAAAAAGAGAAACATTGAGGTAATAAAAACTTTGAGTCATGCCTGAATAAATATGAGAATTAAAAGTCACTCTTGAGAACCATTATTGCTTCACATCTTCATGCCTCAGAGAAATTTGAGGAACACACTCTCTCTGCCAGTTATTTTTGATAATAAGAGTTAATAGAGGAGAATTATGGGGATCTTTAAACTTCACCATAAGTTTTGAAATACTAAAAATAATGCTTAGGACATCTAAAAACACAAAATACCCAACTGAGTTCATGGTAGATACCCATTTTCAGAAATTGCTATATATGAAATTTCCATTTTTCTACTACATTTGGTAAATAATCATTATATATAACAAATGTTTCCATGTAATTTAGAAATATGAGAAAGACTTATGAAAATTTATCTGTAGATTTAAAAGAAATAAAATATTAACATACATGGGGAGGAAATTACTTTATGATTATCTAGAAATATCTAAAGCTCATTTAGATGGTTAGATACAGAAACAATCACGTTTCTAGGAAATTCAAGGATCAAAGTGGGGAAAACCTTCAATAATAATACAAACTGTATACACCAAATAGAACCTCACAGCCTAGATTTTGGAAAACAAACTATAAAAATCATTATACAGCATGAATGCAAACGAATCCAATAAAGAACATTACTAAGCTCCACCTCTCCAGTATTATTTTTTTCTTTGGAAACAACCTCAAATCCAAAACCATCAACATTATACTTGGTGCAGATAGTATTAATTGCTCATAGTAACTCCAACACGCAAGACAAAGTTGTTTTGCCAAAGACTCAATAATGTCTTGGTTTGCTCCAGACTGCACAGGGCAGAAAGGAAAAACTAAAGTAATCAAATAAGCCAAAGCTGGTGTGAAATTGCAGGAATAAGAGTCTAATTCTATAATCCTCACCAAGGCTAACCTCCCACTGATTCCAATTACATATCTATTGAGAAAACACAATTGGAATTTAAGACTATAGAAGTCATGTTTTAGCCTCCTTGTGGTTGCACTTCTCTTATTCAGGTTAGTGGTAGAACCAAAACAAGTAAGAACTAAATATTAAGGGAATGAACTATAGCAATAGTTCTCTAAATGAGGTGTTGAGGGGCTGGAAATGTGAAGCAGCATTATATCATATCCAGATATCTCATTTGTATATCGGACTTCACCACTAAAATCCTGAAATACAAATTTGTGAAGTAACAGAGAGTAGGAGATCTGGCCACAGAGTCAACAGCACAAGCCTCAGAATCAGACAACTGTACCTAAATTCAAATCTTTGTTCAGATCCTACTAACTGTACAATTTCAGACAATTTACTTAAATTTTCTAAGTCTCAGTTTCTTGATTAAAAATAAAAGTATATTAACACCTTCACAGGACTTTTGAAATGATAAAGTTTTTTAATGTATGTAAAGAGATCAGCAGAGAGTAGTAAATGAATAAATTATGTCCTCCCCTTCTTCACCCCAAAAGACGCTAAGCTGGGATCAATTAAGAGATCCCCATGTCTTACCAAAACTAAATGTTTTACATATTAAAAGGCTTTGAGAGGAAAGCAGTTTTACAGCTAGCCATCTCTTACAGGTTATCATAGCATTTACAACCTTACTGTCAAGATACTGGTCCCTACTGCTTACTTAACTACAAATTAAGTCACTTTCTTCTTGACCTTATTCAATTACGATACTCCATTCTTAATTTTAGGCTTCTAGACAAAGTCTTATTACTGAGAAACTCTTTGCCTTTTAAAAATCATTATTTTAAACTAAAGTCTATTCATGTATTTTTAACCTTTCTTTGTTCTAATTCTGTGCAAACGAACCTTTGCATCGAGTAGTTAGCACCTAATATTGGGTTAGTACTATAGCACATGAATATCATTGTCTCTATGTGTCCACTAGTCTTTCAAATTTATCCAAGGTGCCCAGGGTCTCTGATTTCCCCCGCTACTCATTCATAAAGCAATCAGTTTCATTACTTCCTTTAAAACTCCTAAATCTAAATGAGAACTTTGTATTGTCACCAATTTGTTATAATCCTAGTCAAAACCATGTAATTATTCACTCTCCTATACATAAAATATCACAGCAAGCAACATAATCATGGAAGACAATCACAATTCCAAGCCATAAGGGATGAGTAAGCACAAGAGAATCTTTTCCTCCAAAAGGCTACTAGAGGTAGCCAGGTAATTACCAAAATTAGTGTCTTCTGTGGTAATAAAAGTACATAATTTTTTTATATTCTATTTATTTACTTGAGAGAGATTGAGCATGAGTGGGGAGGAGGAGCAAAGGGAGGAGAAGCAGACTCTGAACTGAGCATGGAGCCTGACATGGAGCTCAGTCTTGGCCTGAGCCAAAATCAAGAGTCAGACGTATAACCAACCAAGCCACTCAGGTACCCCAAAAGCACATATTTTATAAGATGTTGACTTTTCCAAATTTGACCCTGGACACTTAAATAATTTTGCATATTTTGAAGCTTTCCTTTAGGACATCTCCCCAGCTATGTCCACAGCAACTTAGAATCCACTTGTAGAAAGTGGTAAAATAAAAACGTGAAGAATAATAGGCCTTGACCCTGAGATACTATATAAGCCAATGGAAACTATGGCAGCAGCAATCCAACCATATAAATGTAAAGGGAAAATTTTTTTAAAAGACTTACTCTATGACAGCTACCGTGCTAAGAACTGGCAGGTATCTTGTCTCATTTTATTGTCAAAATTGCTCAGTGAATTAAGTGATGTTTTATTATTTTATGCACAAAAAAGAATCAAGACCTAATTAAATTACACAGCTTTATGAATAGCTACTAAGTTGTTCTGCTGAGAGGTGACCCCAAGTCTCTATGACAACAAGGCCAACATTCTTTGTATTTTGCCACAACCATGTGATAATATAAAAAGTTGTGGAAGCCTATGACGCTCATGATCTTTTCCTACTCCAAAACCCTCAGGAAAATTTTAAGTTGTGATGTATTTTATGTAACAATGATAGACAAATTTGAGGGAGGGCAAGTAATATACTATATTCAAGATGCATTTTCCCATCTGTAAAAGGGTCTGTATCAGTAATGTTCATGAGAAATAAAACGTGAGCCAGTATGTAATTTTAAATTATCTAGTAGCCAATTTTAAAAAAGTAAAATGAAACTGGTGAAATTAACTTTAATAATATTCAACCCAATATATCCAAATACCATTCCCACATGTGATCTATACAAAAATCATTAACGAGATATTTACATTATTTTTTTCTAAATCTAAGACATTTAAGCTGGCCACCTTTCAAGTGTCTAGTGGCTACCATATTGGACAGGATAGCTCCAAACAAACTTGGAGTTTCTCTCTTAACCTAAAAGTCTAGAAACCTACCATTCTATAGTGTGCAAAACATGCAACATAGTTACTGAAACGATCTTTGCGAGATTCATATATCTTTTAGATATAGTTTATTTACTTTCATGACTATATTAGTGCACTGTGTGACTACTACCATTCTACTGCTGATTTACATTCAAGGTCTTCCCAGCCTTTGACATTATAAGTAATTCTGCCGTAAACATTCTTGTCCACGTATCTTTTTTTTTTCTAGTTGTTTTTTCCATTTTTTTTACTTGCAAATTTATTTTTTATTGGTGTTCAATTTGCCAACATATAGAATAACACCCAGTGTTCATCCCATCAAGTGCCCACCTCGGTGCCCGTCACTCAGTCACCCCCACACCCCCCGCCCACCTCCCCTTCCACCACCCCTAGTTCGTTTCCCAGAGTTAGGAGTCTCTCATCGTCTGTCTCCCTTTCTGATATTTCCCACTCATTTTTTCTCCTTTCCCCTTTATTCCCTTTCACTATTTTTTATATTCCCCAAGTGAATGAGACCATATAATGTTTGTCCTTCTCTGATTGACTTATCTTAACGAAGCAAATGTCCAAGAGGATCTCAAGAGGAAATTTAGGAGTGAATTCCCTATGTCTTACAATATAGGCCCACCTTTAGCCTTATTGGGTAATGCCTAACCTTTCTGATTTGTTAACTGAGTTTATATTTCTACCAGGGGTGAGTTCTGCAACATCTTTACCGATGACTAGAATAACCATACTTTATAATTCTTGCCAAACAGATGGGAGTATGATTTTATTTCATTGTAGTCTGATTTTATGCTTTTCGAATCGTTAATAAAAGTAGCTACCTTGGGATGCTTGGGTGGCTCAGCAGTTGAGCGTCTGTCTTCGGCTCAGGGCATGATCCTTGGTCTGGGGGTCTAGTCCCACTTCAGGTCCCCGCAGGGAGCCTGCTTCTTCCTCTCCTTGTGTCTCTGTCTCTGTGTGTGTGTGTCTCTCATGAATAAAAATAAATAAATAAATCTTAAAAAAAAAAAAAAAGATGGCTACCTTTTCAAATATATGTTGACTATTTGGGTTTCTTCTTTTGTGATATGCCTGTAGAAGCCTTTTAGTCCATATTACTAGTGCGCTGTCTCTTTTTTCTTATTGATTTGTTCTCCTTTGCAAGTTCTGGGTATTTGTCCTCTCTTTCTTTCTTTCGGTCAATACTAATTTTTATACTGATATTTTATATTAATTTTAATACTGAAATTTGTCTTCTCATGCTTTTAATGGGGTCTCCTAATGAACAGATAGTGTCAATTTTAATGAAATCAATATGTCAAACCTTTTCTTTACAGGTACTGGTTTGATTTTTGATCGTGTGTGTTTCCCCCCGCCCCATCTTGTATTAATGTAAGTAAGCCTTCTCTATTTTGAAATTATGAAAATTCTCCTATATTATCTTCTAGACTTCTGTATTCTTTTGGCATTTAATCCTTTAATCTGCAGTTTTTATATGGTGTGAGATCAGAGTCAAGTTTAATTTTTTTTTCTCCTCGGATATCTAAATGGTTTAGCATTATTTATTAAAAAGACTGTCTTTTGCAAGCTAATCTGCAGAGCTATCTCCTTCATATATCAAACACCTACAGATAGGTAGGTTTCTTTTCTGGGCTTCTTTGTTCCTTTGATCTACTGCCTAGCCCCATGTCATTGTCACATTCATATAACTTTAAAATATGTCTTGATGGTTGATAAGGCAATTCTCTCTCACCTTACATTCTTTTTCCAAAAGTTCCTTGACTTTCTTCTTGACTCTCAATTCCCATGTAATTTTTGAACTAGCTTGTTGAGTTAAACAAAAGAACCTGCTAGGATTTGTTTAGAATTCATTGAATCTAGCGATCAATTGAGACAGAATTAAGATATTTTGTAATTTTGAGACTTTCACTCAACTAATTTTTGTTCCAAATTTATTTAGGTTATTCCTAATAGAAATTTTTAATATATTTTTTCACATTAAACATATATCTTTGTATCTTTCTTGGACTTATTCCCAGGTACTTCGTATTTTTTAAGCTAGAGTAAAATGTGTTATTTTATTTTAAGTGATATATTGTTGGTATATAAAAATACAATTCATTATTGTGTATTAACATATATTTAGCAATTCTATTAACCTGTTAATAACAATATTTGAATCTTGGTTGCTCCAATAGAATTGTAACATGTGTACATGGTGATAATTTTGTATTTTGCTTTTAATTCTCATATCTTTTGCTTCTTTTCCTGCCTTACTTGCTGGTTAAGGCTTTCAGTGTAATATTGAATAGAAAGGGTAGACAGTCAGCCAGTATCATTATCTGATTCCTGATCCAAAAGAAAAAAATGTTCAGTGTTTCATCATTAAGATATATTTTACTTTATATGGGTGCAAATGACCTTTTATTAAGAATGCCTAGTTTGCTAAAAATTTATGTCATTAATTAGATATTGACTTTGACTAAACATTTTTCTGCATCTATTGAAATGATCATATATTTTCTCTTTTGTATTATTTTATTTTGCTGGCTGACAGTGATTGATTTGCAAATGTTCAACCCATCTCACATTTCTGGAATAAATTTGATTTTGCAATGATTTATTTTATATTTACTCTTCTTTTTTTACATAGAATTTTTGTATATATTATTTGTGAATGAGAAACACATGTAATTTTATCTTTTATAACAGCCATATTAGGTTCTGGTATTAAAGTTATAATGGCCATAGATAAATAGAGTTGGGAATATTCTTTCTTTTCTACTGAATTTAAGAATTTGTATAAAAATGGTGTGATTCCCTCTTTTTACTAATTGAAAGAATATGATAGAATTCAATAATAAAGCCAGCTAGTCTTAAAGTTTTCTTTGTAAGAATATTTTAACATAGTCAATATTTAATAGATATAGAATGATTCATATATTTTTATTTATTCTTTTATCAATGTCAGTAAATTTATTTTTCTAGGAGTTTGTCCATTTCACTGAGCTGTCAAAACTACTGGCATAAAATATTAATAAAATTCTCATTATTTTTAATATATACAATATCTGTAGCAATACCACAATTTATTCCATACATTGATTATTCATACATTCTGATTTTTTTATTTACTGGTTAATCTGCTCAGAATTTGTAAATCTAATTATTCTTATCAGAAGACCAACATGTGGCTTCGTTAATCACCTCATTTTGGATTATTGTATAGTTCTTTAATTTCTGGGTAATGCAAGGACCTTAGAACACTTTAACTACATTTATTCCCCTCCTATTTGTTATCACTACTAGCTACTTTATTTCTATTTTAAATCTAATAATACATTGTTGTTATTCCTCTTTTATTATTTTAAATAATTAATATTACTTTATTTTTGCCTAGATATTTAGCGATTTCTTTTTGTCATTTCTCCTGCTTTTCAGACCTTCCATTTGGGATCATCTTCCTTCAGCCTGACTGACATCGGTATCAGAAATGTAAGCCGAACTATGCTGCAATAACAGATAACTCCAAAATCTTATTGGCTTGGAACAACAAAGGTTTAATCCTCTTTCACATTTAGGTCCCTGGTGGATTGATTACAGTTCTGTTCAATATACTCTTCATTCCGGGATCAAAGCTGAAGAAGAAATTCCTATCTAGGACAAGTTTTAAAACTTCCACTCAGAAGTGTGACAAGATACTCCCAGTCACACTTTATTAGCTCATAAAGTGATATGATCAAATCTTATGTCACTGGGGCATGTTGTCTGCATTAGAAAAAGCCAGAAAAACTGACATTAATAAAATTTTCCCTACCATTTGTTAGAGTCTGTTAATGACAAACTCAGTATTTGTTTGCTTGGGAAAAAAATGTCTCATTTACTGATGCTCCCTGGGTATGCAATTCCCTGGGTTTTTTCTTTTTTGTATAATAGCATCATTCCACTTTCCTCTGACTTCATTGTTACTATAAAGAAGTTAGCTGTCAATCTAACTGGTTCTAATTTAAACATAATCCCTTTTTATCTCTGGCTATTTTTAAGATCTGAACTTGTATTTGATGCTCTGCAGTTGCACTCTGATATATATGTACAGGCATGTATTCTTTTCTGTTTATCATGCTTGAGGTTTGTTGGTCACCTTGAATCCACAGACTATACTGCTTTTCTGTTCTGGAGAATTTGCAATCAGCCTCTCCTCAAATATTTCTTCTTTCTCATTCTCCTTTACTTCTAGAAATACAGTTAGACATATCTTAGACCTGATATATATATTAGATCTCTTTTTTTGTCATACATGGTGTTTAATGCCTCTTTTCATTCATATATATATACATATATGTTATAATCATATTATATTATTTCATATATACAATCTCTTTGCCTTTTCATGTTATACTCTATAAAGTTATTCTCAATAATTTTATACATAATTATTCTGATGGATTCATTGAGTTTTTAATTCCAGTTATTGAATTTCTCATTTCTAAAATTTTATTTGATTCTCTTTCAAATCTGCTGCAGGGTATTTTTAGACTGCTCTAAATTCAAATATGTTTTTATTTCTTTAAACATTATTGGTATGGTTGTTTTATAATGTATAACTATAGTTGCAATATCTAAAGTATTTGTTTTTGTCTTGTTTTGTCAGTTGGTTCCTGCTCTTGGTGCCCTAGTCTGATTGGTTTTTATTCTAGTAAGTGTCACTGAATTATTTTCCTAAGAAAAAAATATTTATAGATATTCTTTGAGGATATGATGAAGATATGTCCATTAACATCAAACTGTCTCACTTCCATTCATCTTCAGTAACTTTAGCTTGTTTTATTCTAGAGTCTGATATACTGAAAGGGATCACTTTGCTATTCTATTCTACTGTACTCCTCTATAGGCAATTTCTTCCCCTTTCACTATCTGCTAATTAGCCTCTCTCCAGATCAAAGTTGTGTGGCAGTCATGAGGATGGAAGAGTTAATAGTTAAGAGAACAGGGATCCCTGGGTGGTGCAGCAGTTTGGTGCCTGCCTTTGGCCCAGGGCGCGATCCTGGGGGCCCAGGATCGAGTCCCACATCGGGCTCCCTGCATGGAGCCTGCTTCTCCCTCTGCCTGTGTCTCTGCCTCTCTCTCTCTCTCTCTCTCTCTCTCTCTGTGACTATTATGAATAAATATATAAAATCTTTTAAAAAAATAGTTAAGAGAACAGGGACGCCTGGGTGGTTCAGAGGTTGAGCATCTGCTCTCAGCTCAGGTTGTGATCCCAGAGTCCCAGGATCAAGTCCCACATTGGGCTCCTGCAGGGAGCCTGATTCTCCCTCTACCTATGTCTCTGCCTCTCTGTGTGTGTCTTTCATGAATAAGTAAATAAAATCTTTAAAACAATAGTTAAGAGAACAAGAAAGTACTTACTTAGGTGACTCTGGGCTCTATGAATCTAGCAAATGATGAAAGCTGACTCTTTATGGAGTATTTTGTAGGTTCAGGGGATGATTTCTGACAGGGCACATGAGATTCTATTTCTGATGGTCATTTGAACTCACTTCCTTAAGCTCTAGCTATTTAAGGCTTTTACACTCGCAGACTCCTACACTTTTTCCTCTGAGGATGACCTTTGAATAATTCTCAGGTGATTCTATGCCAGATTTCTCCCACACAGCCCATATCCAGGCCATGGGAAATGTTCCACATCTGCCCTGACAAACTCTGGAAGTATAAGTCAACCAGTATACTTCAGGACTCTCTTACTTTTATCATAAAGCAATGTCAACTTTTTATCTCCTTTGTATTTTTCAGGGAAGTGTCAGACTTCAGTCTTACATCTGCTTTAGCTTTTTTCACATGTACGTCACACACTACAAGAAAAACATATAAAGTCCAAAATGTTCTCACTGATGTCTTCCCCAGCTAGCTTTGATGAGAAGAAACAAATCATGCATCTCCCAAAGGCAGTAGAGTGGAGACTCACCATAGGGTCATTAGCTCTCTGAAAAGAAACCTCTTTGGTAATCTTCCCCCCAATTCCTCTAACTCTTTAAGGCCTTATCTTTTTTAAGATTTTATTTATTTAAATGAGAGAAAGAAAGTGTATGTGAGAGAAAGAGCATGAGCAGGGGGTAGGGTAGAGGGAGAAGTAGACTCTCCACTGAACAGGGAGCCCAATGCAGGACTTGATCCCAGGACTCTGGGATCATGACCTGAGCTGAAGGCAGATGTTTAACAAACTGAGCCACTCAGATGCCCTAAGACTTTGATCTTGCTGAGGAATCCAAGAGTCATGGATAGCCTGTCTTCATTCTCTATAAATTCTTCATTGGAAATGAACCATTCTATACTTACTTGGCATCCTTCTATCCAAGGCTTTGACATTTCAGTCAGAAATGGAACAGTCTGTATACTTTGATATCATTTTTCATGATCAATAACAAATTATGAAATTTTTAAAAAGGTGTTATCCCACAGCATAATCTGTGTGATTATTATGGTAAAAAGACTGATATCTATTTATACCATTTCTTTAATAATTTTTTAAAGATTCGAGTAAAACCACATGATAGAGTCAACTTAGCGAATTATTAGAATTTTATAATTGCTAATTGACAAATAAAATCCAAATTTTAGTAGTGAAAACAAAAGCAAAAATAAGTATCTCACACACATACACAAAAGAATGAAGAGGAGTTTTCTAAAAGAGCAAGATACATGTCTTTTTTTAATTTTATTTTTTATTTTTTTATTGGAGTTCAATTTGCCAACAAATAGTATAACACCCAGTGCTCATCCCATCAAGTGCCCTACTCAGTGCCCGTCACCCAGTCACCCCATCCCCCCACCACCTCCCATTCCACTACCCCTTGTTTGTTTCCCAGAATTAGGAGTCTTTCATCTCTTTTTTTTAAATTATTTATTTATTTTTCGAGAGAGAGATTGAGCATGAGCAAGGCGGGTGAGCAGAGGAAGAAGGAGAAGCAGACTCCCTGCTGAGCACGAAGGATGATACAGGGCTCCATCCCAGGACCCTGGGATCATGACCTGAGCTGAAGGCAGATACTTAACCAATTGAGCCACCCCGATGCCCCCAAATATATGTCAACAGTACTTAAGAGAAGCAGATTTTTTAAGACTTTTTCTTAAAGATTTTATTTATTTATTCATGAGAGACACACAGAGAGAAGCAGAGATACAGGCAGAGGGAGAAGCGGGCTCACTGTGGAGAGCCTGATGAGGGACTCGAATTCCGGACCTGGGATCACGCCCTGAGCCAAAGGCAGATGCTCAACCACTGAGCCACCCGGCATCCCTTTTTAAGAGTTTAAAGAAGGGAAAAATTCACGCTCACCAAAAGCATTCGGATATGCTTCCATTCACCTCCTATTAAGACAACTAACACTTAACTTACAAAGCAAAGGTTCATGCAAAGGTAATAGTAATATTAATTAAAGACAGAAACACTGACCACCTATTTGATATTTATACAGGAAAAAACCCTATTTCTTCTAAAGGCTGTGTGCCTCTTACATGAGGAGAATCCTGAATATCCTAGTCCTTGCTTGGAAGCAGTGATATTATAAGCTGAGATCTTTGCTGGACCTCTACTGGGAGTCTTAGTGGAAACAGTAATCTGTTGACGTTATATAGAGCACTATACAATGCTCTGGGAAGCTGTAATTCTTATAAATCAAAAGTTCTACTTGAATGCAACTGATCTATTTTGGGGAAGGCAATCCTACTCAGGATCAGATTTGTCACGGCACACTCCTTTAATCCTTAGCAGTACGAGCTCTGTAAACACAGTATTTGAAATAATATAACACATTATTTTATAGAGAAGCCTTCAGAGTCCTGCATCCCTGAATGCTTTCTAGTAAAGCAGCCAAGTTACTTAATCTTTTTTTTTTTTTTTAAGCAGGAGAAAAGTAAAAGTCCTATGGGCCAGTGAGCAAAGACATGTTTGAATATTGAGAGGAGTTAATGAGACAGAGAAGGAGCTGTTTCAGTTGGCAACTCCTACAAAGCAAAGGTTAGTGTATAAAGGTAATAGTGATATGAATTAAAGATGGGGACATTGACCATATTTAATATTTATACCCCAGAATTTTGTCCTCAGTAACAGATCCATGTACACAAGATTGCCAACTTGCTTGAAAATATAATTCTCACGAAATGTTATGTTTTCCTTTATACTGATCAAACATTCACCCTCTTAGAAACATCACAAAGGATTCTGCATGAGGCTTTAAATCAATCTACATAAAACCTCTTTGAATTAGCTAAGCAGGGTTTTTTTGTTTATTTTTTTTTTTGTTTTTAATTTTCCTTTCTGTGGTCCATGTACTTGAAAAACAAATGTAGACAGAGAAAAAGAAAAATAATAGAAGACTTCAATGAGACATTGTTAAATAAATGATGACTTTGGAAGAAAAGTACAATTAGGAATTGACCAAGTATCAGAGACGAGAGTTAACAATGCACAACTAGAGAACTAAATCAAATCATGGAAGGGAGCCATTGAAGAAAGTGGAGTCATCTCAAACATAGCAGCTAGAGTAGTGAGCTGTGTAGAGGTCAATTTAAAGGAACAAAAATAAGTGAATTATACACAATGTTTTGTCATGAGATTAAAAAAATAAACATTATCTTCTCCATGAAGCTTTCCATGACATTCTTTATACCCACCAACAAATAGTTATTACAGTGTCCTGGGATGATGTTCTAATATATATATATCCATATATTATTCTCCTTGTCTCAGTTCTCTTTTGTAAAAAGAACTAGTGATACCTTATAGACTAAACGAAATAACTCCTAAAAGTCCCTAGGCACGTGCCTTAAACATAGTGGGAATTCTACAAATAATCATTAACATTGTACTTTATTTTTACTTGAATCTGTCTCCCTCATTACAATCTCCTCGAAAATGTATCATAGCTAATCAAAACTAATAGCTACTATTAACTGAGAAACTACTATTTACTAGGCATAGATCTATATGCCTTACATGTAGATACCATTGTTACCCTTACTTACAGACAACAAAACAGGGACTTAAGGACAACTAACTTGACCATGGCCACATACCTAGGAAATGTCAGAACTAAGACTTAACTCAGGTGGTATGGCCTGTAAGTAGTAAAACACACTGAATATTGATATTCTAGAACCCCACCACTACACACACATTTGCATGCATCCCTAGCTATCAAGAGAACGGATGTCAAGTCTCAATCAACCAGATCTCCTTTATATTTTCCTTTCTGCCCCTAGTTGAAATCAGAAATGCCTGCTAAAACACACTGTAATTAAGATGCACCTCCTTCACCCTGTATTCCAAGCCCCTTCTGGTAACTCTGGTTTCTGTCCTATTGCATTCTGCTTTTCTGACAATCCTCATCAAATAAAAGTCTGATTTGGACTTCCTACCTGGATTTCAATGTTAGATTCCTTCCAGAATCTAGATTAACCTTTGGTTTGAAACTCTGTTATCTTTGTATATGACCTGTCCTGCTCCTGTGTCTAATGCAGGTCCCTTGGAATCCACTCTAGGCCCTTGTTTTGGAATCCACATTTCCTTGGGGGCAAGTATGGATATTTAGAAGGATCAAGTTCCAGTGATCCTAAGCAAGTTTTTAATCTCTCTGAGCCTCAGTTTCCTCACTGGAAACATGTAGAAATTATTAGAGCCTGTCTCACCAGGTTGCTGTGTGAATAGAATAACATGTAAAGCACTTAGAATGGTGCTTTCCATATAGCAAGCAATGCAAAGGTACACTGAATGAAAAAAAAAAGGTTGGAACAGAATAATTCAGTCTGCTTTCATTATTTTGTCTATGTGAACATGCTTCCTATTCTTCTCTTTCCCTTCATTCTTTAAGACTCAGCTCAATCATCACCTCTTCAAGGAAGTGCCCGTCCTTTGTGCTATCATAACTATCTCAAATAACTTTTATCTTAGTCTTTGCTGTATTTTATATTATGTGTCTCCTAGTCTATACCACTAGGTTTTCAGCTTCCTGAGAAAGGCTGATATGTGTATGTGTGTGTGTGTGTGTGTGTGTGTGTGTGTGTGTGTGTGTTTGGGTTGAGCATACACTACTCACCTATGTTCCCCTATCATAAGCACTGTATTTTTTTTCTGGACTTAACTGAACTAAGTGTATGATCTTATGTCACAACAGTGTAAATAGGAAGGTGATACCTGACTAAATAATGAATCTGGACAGAGCAGAGGGAGGTTAGTAAGGAAGCATTCATCAGCCTACAACTGCTTCTCAGCCCCAAGGCAGAGTGAGGTCCTTTGAACCTCCACCCTGCCATTGAATCAGGCAGTCTCTCCAATGTGGATTAATCACTTTTTGCCCTAGAAAGTAAAGAATGAGAAGGTGTGTCCTACTGAAAATAAGTTAGTAGGGATATTTCATAAGAAACATAGCATTATCAAAACTAGAATGAGATCCAATCATGGCTTGAATGGTGTCCCCCAAAGAGATGCTGAAGTCCTAACCTCCAGTATCTATGAATGTGATAGACTCTGGTATCCATAGGCTTTTTAAAGATAATCAATTTATGATAAAGTTATTAGGCCAGCCCTAACCCAGTACGAGTGTCCTCATAAAAAAGAAGAAATTTTTGCACAGAGACAGACTCACACAGAAGGAAGACACACACACACACACACACAGAATGTCACATGAAGATGAAGGCAGAAATCAGATGAAGGCAGAAGGGGGTTCTTCTATTAGCCAACCAATACCAAAGACTGCCAGAAAACTACCAGGAACTGGGAGAGAAGCAAACAAATTGTCTCTCAAAACCCTCAGAAAGGGCAGCCCAGGTTGCTCAGTGGTTTGGCGCCGCCTTCGGTCCAGGTCCTGATCCTGGAGACCCGGGATCGAGTCCCACGTCGGGCTCCCTGCATGGAGCCTGCTTCTCCCTCTGCCTGTGTTTCTGCCTCTCTCTCTCTCTCTCTCTCTGTCTCTCATGAATAAATAAATAAAATCTTTAAATAAAAAAACCCTCAGAAGGAACCAAACTTGCCTATTACACCCAGATCTTGAACAGACTGAGACAAGAGAATTTCTGTTGTTTACACTACCCAGTTTGTGGTATTTCGTTACAAGAGCCTTAGTAAACTAATACAGATTTATTCAGGAAACAATAAGGAAATCTCAGTAAAAGAGAAGTATAATGGAATCCAATGGAGAAAATCAGTGAATATAACCATTGTAACCAACATGCTGAAACAAAGGGAAAAAAATTTACTCATCCCAGGCCAACAATTCCACTTCGCAGCTTATCCCCCACATCTGTAAAGGCAAGCACTCTCCAGCCCCAGCTGTTACTATTCTCTTTTCAAATGTTCATGGTCCATTCTTGCTCACCTATTTCTATTACTCTAACTGGACTTCAAGATCCTTTTGTCCAGGTTACTTCAACATAATATACAAAGTGGTTCAAGTCAATTTTTCAATGACACTGAATATAAGATTCAAATATTTCTTATTCAGGATATTCCTATATATTTTTAAAAATCTGTTGTTAGGGATCCCTGGGTGGCGCAGCGGTTTGGCGCCTGCCTTTGGCCCAGGGCGCGATCCTGGAGACCCGGGATCGAATCCCACATCAGGCTCCCGGTGCATGGAGCCTGCTTCTCCCTCCGCCTGTGTCTCTGCCTCTCTCTCTCTCTCTGTGACTATCATAAATAAATAAAAAAATTAAAAAAAAAATTTAAAAAAAAAATCTGTTGTTAATGTGAACTTGGTCACATTTCTCATATTTACATTGTCACTTGCTAGTATAAAGGAAAACCTCAACTGCTATATATGATCAACTGCAGGCCTGGGAATACACTGCTCAGGTCAAACTCGTACTTTCCACTTGCTTTGAATTTGTGACTAAATAGGGGCTGGGGGTTCCCCACACCAAAAAGCTATCCTCTAGGACACCAGCCAGCTGTCCTACAGTTCAACTTAATTCTGACACTACCTGGAGATAGCATAGGATTGCATAGGTTAAGGACGCAGTCCTACAAGGCTACCCCAACACCCTCACTTCAGACTCCAGGTGCAAGTGCAAGTTGCTCTTATCATTCTCATCACTTAGGAAATTCCAAGAGTTTTAGGAGCATTGTGCTAGAAACTGGATATAGACCAAATATATTTTTCTTATTATAAGTTCAATATCACAGTGACTCCAGCCACTAAACCTCTTCGAGGTTGTCTTCTCTTCTGTAAAATGAGGATAATAGTCATACTTACCACATAAGGATTATGATAATTCAATGAAATAATGGTTGTAGATGCTTAGCAAACGCCTTGAATATACTAAGACTCCAGTGAGTATTATATCTTTGTCACTGATTAGTATTCGTGATTAATTTCCTAATGAGATATTGAAAAAAATGATAGCTATCATAGTTGTCAATCCTAAGAAAAGAGAAATGCTTCCCAAAAGCTAAAAAATCACTTCAAAATAATATTGTCTAAAATTTAAAAGGCTACAACTTCTTCTCTGATTGTTATGTTTTCCCCTAATATTCATAAGTCATTTACAAAAAAATAGTGAACTTGAATAATAGTGTTATACATGGAGACTCCTGGGGAAGATGGCAAAGTAGGAAGACCCTCAGCTCACCTCCTCCCACAGATACAACTAGATAACAGCCACATCAGTGTAAATAACCCAGAAAATGACCCAAAGACAGGCAAAACAGACTCTCCACAGCTAAATATAGAGGATAGGAAGGGTGAAGACACAGATGGAGAAGACAGAACTGTGACTGTTAGCAGGAGTGAAGGACACTGCAGATCTCAAGAGGGGGAGAAAAGCAGATCCTCAAACCAGGGACCCCAGAGTGGGGGAACTTGCATGGGGAAGATGAATCCCCATAACATTTGGCTTTGAAACCAGAGAGGCCAAATTTTGTGAGATCTTAAAGTCAGAGGGCTTAAAACCTGAAACTTTAAAAATCAGCAGGCTCCTGGGAGAGTTGGAAGGGCAAGAGGAAAATGGGTCCCCACACCTAAAAAGACAGCACAAGAGACAGCCCTGTGGAGACACACGATAGAGGTTTGAAAAAAACCTGGGATATATGGGAGTAAGACTTCTTTACTAAGCTCAAAGCACATGCTAGAGGGGCAGGAATTGTTAGAGACTTCTTCATCAACAAAGGAGCTGGCAGGAACCATCTCCCTACCTGACCTCCCAGCCTAGACATGCAGACACTTGTGAGAATCAACATGGTGCCCACCCTCACTACCTCAATTGCTAACAGCACACCCTACCCCCCTGTTCTACTGTGGACACACCTTTTCTAGCCAGGTCTAAGCTCTAGAACCCCTCCCAAGGCAGATAAACCTTGTTAACAACAAACCCCACCCCCTCCAACCTGCCTGCCTTGGTCCCCAGCTCCCACAGTAGAAGGCCCCCTTCCTGCCAGCTCAAATCTTGCTAGCACCATGCACCCCACTCTCACATTCTCCTACAGTTCAGTGCTACTGCATCTCTGGCAATTACCTGATCTGACTCAACGTAAGCTCAAGACAGCACCAAAGAGGCCCACTAACAACACAGGGACCAAATCCAGCCCATATCAGGCAAACAGCCATTGCAAGCTGGACTGAAGGCAAAAGTGGCTCTGCCACGACAGCAGAGCACACACACAACACACATAGAAATAGACACAGAGAGTTAGTCAAAATGAAAGAACAGAGGAATATGTCTCAAATGAAAGAACAGGAACAAATGACAGCAAGGGCCTAAATGAAACAGAGATAAATAATATGCCTGATGGAGAATTTAAAGAGATGGTCACAAAAATACTCACTGGACTTGAGAGAAGAGTAGAGGACCTCAGTATGACCCTCAACAGATACAGTAAACATTAATAAAAGAACAATCAGAGATGAAGAATTCAATAACTGAAATTAAAAATGCATTAAATGGAATAAATAGTAGACTAAAGGGGAAGCAGAGTGGATCAGCAACCTGGAAGACAGAGTGATGGAAAACAATCAAGCTGAATAGAAAAGAGGAAAAATAATTATAAAAAATGAAAGGAGAGTTAGGGAGCTCAGCAAGATCATCAAGCATAATAACAGTCACATTAGATGGTCCCAGAAAGAGAAGAGAGAAAAGGGAGCAGAAAATGTATATGGAGAATAATAGCTGAAAACTTCCCAAATCTGGGAAAGAAAATAGAAATCCAGATCTAGGAGGCACAGAGGGCCCCTAACAAAATCAACCCAAGGAGGTCCACACCAGGACACACGGCAATTAAAATGGCAAAGGTAGTGATAAAGAATTTTAAAACCAACAAGAGAAAAAAATAAAAGATAACTACACACAGGTGAAACCCCATAAGGCTTTCAGTGCATTTTTTAGCAGAAATTTTGCAGGCCAGAAGAGACTGGAATGATATATTCAAAGTGCTAAAAGGAAAAAAACAAAAACAGAACCCTCTAAAACCTCTAGCCAAAAATACTTTATCTAGCAAGGGCATCATTCAGAATAAAAGGAGAGATAAAGAGCTTCCCAAACAAAAGTTAAAGGAGTTCATGACCACTAAACCAGCCCTCCAAGAAATGTTAAGGAGGACTCTTTGAGTGAAAAAGAAAGACCCAAGTTGCAATAAGAAAAGTAGGAAGCACAAAAGTAATAACAAGAGATATATTTGTAAAAACTAGTCAAGGGATTTACAAAATAAAAGGATGTAAAGTACGACACTATATACCTAAAATATGGGAAGCAGAGGAGTAAAGATTGGGTTCAAACCTAAGTGATCATCAATTTAATATAGATTACTATATGCATAGAATGATTAATATAGATGAAAAAGCATTAATCATGCAAATGGAAGTAAAAAGAAAGCTAGGGTATCAATACTTATATCAGACAAAACAGATTTTAAAGACTTTCTATAATTTGACTATTGTTAAAATGTTGCTATAAACATTGAGATGCATGGATCCCTTCAATTGATGAATGGGTAAAGAAGATGTAATATATATATACACACACATATATATATTAGAAGGTCTATATTATATATTAATATATACTATATATATTACAGATAGATTTCATATATCTATTAACATATATATATATATATAACCATAAAAAATAATGAAGTCTTGCCATTTGCAATGACATGAATGGAGTTAGAGACTACTATGCTAAGCAAAATATGTCAGAGAAAGAGAAAATACCATATGATTTTACTCATATGCAGAATTTTAAAAATGAAACAAATGAACATGGGGGTGCAGAGAGACACACAAACCATAAAACACACTATTAACTATAAAGAACAAACAGAGTTGCTGGAAGTGAGGCGAGTAGGGGGATGAGTTAAGTGGGTGGTGGGCATTAAAGAAGGCACTAGTTGTGATGGCACTGAGTATTGGATATAAGTGATGAATCGCTAAATTCCATACTTGAAACTAATATTACACTGTATGTTAGCTAACTGGAATTTAAATAAAAACTTGAAACTAAAAATAAAATACTAACATAAGACAAAAACAGGCACTATATAATCATAAAGGGGACAATCAAATAAGAAGATATAAAACTGTAAATATCTGTGCACCCAACATGGGAGCAACCAAATACATAAAATAGTTAATAACAAAGATTAGGGAAGTAATCTATAGTAATATAATAATAGTAGGGGACTTTAACACCCCATTTACATCAACAGATAAATCATCCAAACAGAAAACCAACAAAGAAACAGTGGCTTTGAATGGCACATTGACCAGATAGATTTAACATATCTATTCACAACATTCCCTCCTAAAACAGCAGAATACACATTCTTTTCAAGTGCACATGGAACATTCTCCAGAACAGATCATAAAGTAAGCCACAAATCAAGTCTCAACATATTCAAAGAGATTAAGGTCATATTATACATCCTTCTAAATCACAATGCTATGAAACTAGAAAGCAACCACAAAAAGAAAAAAAATGGAAAGAACATAAGAACGTGAAGATTAAATAACATGCTACTATACAATAAATGGGTCAACCAAGAAATCAAAGAGAAATCAAAAAATACATGAAAACAAATGAAAATGAAAACACAGTGGTCCAAAATCTTTGGGATGTAGTAAAACTATTCTAAGAGGGAGTTTGCAGCAATACAGACCATCCTCAAGAAGCAAGAAAAATCTCAAACAACCTACCCTTACACCTAAAGGAGCTAGAAAAAGAACAAAATTCCAAATCAGTAGATGGAAGGAAATAATAAAGATTAAAGTGGAAATAAAAAATAGAAACCTAAAAAATAATAGAACAAATTAATGAAACCAAGAGCTGGTTCCTGGAAAAGATCAATAAAATTGATAAACTTTTAGCCAGACTCGAAAAAGAGAGAGAGAAAGAGGACTCAAATAAATAAAATCAGAAATTAAAGAGAGAAATAACTGACAACACAGAAATACAAAGGATTATAAGAGAATAGCATATGTCAGCAAATTTGACAACCTACAAGAAACGGACAAATTCCTAAAACACATAACCTCCCAAACCTGAATCAGGAAGAGAGAGAAAATTGAACAGACCAATAGCCAGCAACAAAATTGAATCAATAATCAAAACACTCTCAACAAACCAAAGGACTAGGTAACTTCACAGGGGAACTCTACCAAACATTTAAAGAAGAGTTAATATCTCTTCTTCTCAAATTATTCCAAAAACAGAAAAAGAAGGAAAGCTTCCAAATTTATCCTGAGAGGACAGCATTACATTGATACCAAAACCAGATAAAGACACAACAAAAAAAAAAAAAAAAAGAGAGAGAGAGAGAGAACTATAAGACAGTATCTCTCATGAACATAGACACAAGAATCCTCAACATAATGCATGCAAACTAAATTCAACAATACATTAAAAACAAATCACTCACCCCAAATCAAGTGGGTTTTGTCCCTGGGATACAAAGGGTGTCTGATATTTGTAAATCAATCAATGTGATACATGACAACAGGAAAAGAATAAAAACCATATGATCATTTCGATAGATGCAGAAAAAGCATTTAACAAAGTACAACATCAACTCATGAGAAAGGCCCTCCACAAAATAGATTAAGAAGGAACATTTCTCAACATAATAAAGGCTATTAAAAAAAAAACCCTAGCTAACATCATAATGATAAAAACTGAGAGCTTTTTCACTAAGATTAGGAATAAGACAATGATTTGAGCTAGCGTTCACCAGTTTTATTCAACCTAGTACTAGAAGTCCTGACAAGAAAAAGAAATAAAAGGCATCCAAATTGGTAAAGAAGAAATAAAACTTCATTATTTGCAGATGACATGAGTCTATATATAGAAACCCAAAAGACTCCACCAAGAAAACTACTAAAACTGATAAATGAATTCAGTAAGGTCACAAAATACAAAATCAATGTACAGAAATCCATTGCATTTCTATACACTAATAATGAAGTAGCAGGAAGATTTTGAGAAAACAATCCCATTTACAACCACACCAAAAACAATAAAATACCTAAGAAGAAATTTAACCAAGGAGGTGAAAGACCTGTTACTCTGAAAACTATAAAACACAGATGAAAGAAATTGAAGATGACACAAACAAATGGAAAGATATTCCTTGCTCGTAAATTGGAAGAAAAATATTGTTAAAATGTCCATACCACCCAAAGCAGTCTACAGATTTTATGTAATCCCTATCAAACTATCAACAGCATTTTTCACACAACTAGAAGAAATAATCTTCAAATTTGTATAAGACCACAAAAGGCCCCAAATTGTCAAAGCAATCTTGAAAGGAAGAACAAAACTGGAGAAATCACAATCCCAGATTTCAAGATAAATGCAAAGCTGTAGTAATCAAAACAATATGGTACTGGCACAAGAATAGACATGTAGACCAATGGAACAGAACAGAGAGCCCAGGAATAAACACTTCAACAGAGGAGGCAAGAATATGCAAGGGGAAAAAGCAGTCTTTTCAACAAAAAGTGTTGGGAAAATTCGATAGCTACATGCAAAAGAATGAAACTACCATTTTCTTACACCATACACACACATACACACACACACACACACACACACACACACACACGAAAAAAAAAACCTCAAAATGGATCAAGGACCTAAATGTGAGAGCAGAAACCATAAAAGTTCTAGGAGAGAATGTAGGCAGTAATTTCTCTGACATTGGCCATAGCAACATTTTTCTAGACATGTTCCCAGAGGCAAGGGAAATAAAAGCAAAAATAAACTACTGGGACTACATCAAAATAAAAAGTTTCTGCACAGCAAAGGAACAATCAACAAAACTGAAACACAACATACTGAATGGGAGAAGATATTTGCAAATGACGTAGCCAATAAAGGTCAGCATCCAAAATATGTAAAGAACTTATACAACTCAACTCCCCAAAACAAATAATCCAATTAAAAAATAGGCAGAAGACCTGATTAGACATTTCTCCAAAGATGACCAGGTGGACAACAGACATATGAAAAGATGGTCAACATCAGTCATCATCAGGGAAATGCAAATCAAAACCACAATGAGAGAGCGCCTCACACCCAACAGAATGACTAAAATAAAAAACCCAAGAAACCCTACGAGTTGGTGAGGGTGTGGTGAAAAAGGACCACTGATGCACTGTTGGTAGTGGGAATATAAACTGGTACAACCACTGTGGAAAACAGTATGGAGGTTCACAAAAAAATTTTTTTAAATAAAATTACCATATGGTACAGTAATTCCATAAGTACCATTAAGTACTTACTGAAGGAATATGAAAACACTAATTTGAAAAGATGTATGCACTCTTATGCTTATTGGAGCTTTTTTACAAAAGTCAAGATATAGAAGCAACCCAGGTATCCATCCATAGATGGATGGGTTAAAAAAGATGTGATACCTGCATACACACACACACACACATATGCACATGCACACGCACCTACACACGCACACTGGAATAGGGCTCAGCCATAAAAAAGAATGAAATCTTTCCACCTGCAGCAACATGGATGGAGCTAGACTGAAATAGGTCAGTCAGACAAAGACAGATACCATATGATTTCATCCACATGTTGAATTTAAGAAACAAAACAAAGAAGAAAAAAAAAGACAAACCAAGAAACAGACTCTTACCTATACAGAACAAAATGATCATTACCAGAGAGTAGGTAGGTAGAGGGATGGGTGAACTAGATGAAGGGGATTAAGAGTACACTTATCACAAATGGCCCTGGGTGATGCATTGAATTGTTAAAACACTCTATTGTACACCTGAAACTAATGTAGGACTACATGTGAACTATACTGGATTAAAATTTTGAAAAGATGGTATTATGCATATTTTTAAAAAGGGGAGATAATGCCTGAGTAGGCCCTTCCCAAAATATTTTATCTTAAAAAAATGCCGATTCTCAAGTGCATTATCCTAACGGTATACGAACCATAATAATTCAAAAGATAAACTATTTTAGACCGTTAATAGTTGAAAATTGCTTTCTAGTTGAAAATTACTTTCTTCAAGCAAAGAAGATACAAGAGCATTATTCAACATGCAAAGTATTTCAGTAATCATAGCGTCCCTAATTAATAAATTTCTTGTCTCAAATCTGAATAGGAAACAATACACAGTGAAATCAAATATGCGATTTAAGAGAACATATGAAATTTGTGATTCAATCCTAATATAGCCTATTTAAACTTGTCTCTATATGCTAGGGATGTGATTTACCTACGTTACTCATAAATATATGGTAATACCTTGAAAGGCATTCCTGCCAGTATCTGTGCAAAGTCCTCACTCTCCCCAAGGTTTGAGAACATGTAATACATGTTAAATGGAAGTTCTCTCGGTGCATAGCTGCTAATGTGCATAACAAACACGTTTACTGAGTTTTTTTTTTATTTGTCAGTAGGTGAAATCTGATTTTGCTTACAGCTCCATGTTAAATAAATGTATGCATAACTCTGAGACTATCTCTCTTTTAAAGAAAAGAATTACTCGTAGCAATAGCAGTTAATACCAATGCCTAGTTTTCTACATTTACAGTGCCATGGAAAAATCCTCCAAAACCAGGAAGTGATGTTTATACTCATAAACTTGAAGGCTTTACAAAATACTCTCTGCTGCAGGGTCCTATAGTGAATCATCACTGTTTAAAACGATTTGTTTTATTAATACATGAGAAGACACACTTGCTTAATTGAACAGAAGAATTTAACACACCCTCATAGGTATCTAATCTATATTGACCAAATAAGTCTGACTCAGAAGGCTTGATACTCATCTGTCAATATCCTAATCAAAATGAAAATGGCAAAGAAGTAAGACCCCCATTTATTAGATTAAGAAACTGAGGTCCAGAGAGATTTTTGCCCAAGATTAAACAGTGAGTTAGTGGCAGAGTGGGAAATTAAAACTGAAATCATTGCATTCCATTTTCTCCCTTGATAGACTATTCATCTACATGTTAAAATAGACCACAGACAATTGAGAGACAGAGGTAATAAAGAACCTAGAAACCTGTCAGTCATTTATCATTGGAAGTTTACTCTTTAAAAAAAATGTAGTCTGTTTTTTAAAGTCATAAGAATGACTACACTTTAACAAAGAATAAGAAGAAAAGAACACTTTTAATTAAACTTGTACAGGAGTTATCTAAAACCTGGTGAGAAGGAGTTATTTTTGCTGTTCATAGGTCTCATCAAAGACAAACCAGGTTTAATTTGAACTTTCTGCATGCAAACAATAGCTTTTTCAAAGAACTATGTGTTTTTCATGATAAAAAAAACTGCTTCCTGGTGTGGAAAATATAAGTCACAACACTGACATTTATGTCCTTATGTGAATAATATAATAAATAAAACAGCCCTATTTCCTATACTTTATTAAGCAGCACAGAAGGAGTTTATTAAGTAAACAAAAAAACATCAAGTTTCACATCAGATCATTCCAGAAATTGGAAAATGACTCAAGTGCAATGGTTTCCTAATAAGAGTGAGATATTCTTCCCTTGAAAATTCAATTTCATGATCTAATGTTTAGGAGATTCTAAACCACTGTGCAAAGCTTTTTCTAACCCTGGACTTTGGGTAGTACTTAGAGTTTAATTTTTCAAATAATTTGAAAATACCCCAAGCTTAGACGAATAAAAATGTTTCTGTCACATACGTTAAGTATGTCATACTTCAATTTGCACAACCTGACAAAAGGGTAGAGTGACGGATACCCTATCAACCCCTCAGCCCCATTAACAAGTTCTGCTTACATTTTTCTGTCTATATTGGGGTTCCACATAAGACTTAAATCTCTTAAATTGGGTTCTGCTGACCTAAAGCAATTGAAAATCATCCACATTTATGCAAAGGAAAAAAAACTAATGAACTAAGGATGATTTAGAATAAAACACTGATATTTCAATAATTCACCTATCCAGCGAATATTTATTAACATCTACTACTTGTTAGTCATTGAGAACCATACATAATTAACAAGATAAAATCCTGCCTTCATGAAACTTCCAACTGAGTAACTAGACATTGTTGTATAAATGGCAAAATATACAACACAATGGCACAAAGTGCTATGAAGAAAAAAAAAGGACAAGGAGATGGATTTAATGAGTAGTTACTTCTAGCAAATCATTTTCATCAGAAAATGCCTGTCTGTGTCTCTATAGGCGGCAGCATGTGAACATATTCCAAAATATGTCTCCAGTGAGAAGCATTTTAGACTGAGGGAACATAAATTTGAAGTTTCTGAGGGGGAAACGAGAGTGGCATAATCAAGTAAGCACCTAAGTTCACATTATTAGGGAGGAGTTTGCACAAAGGCAAGGGTAAGGTCTGTCAGAAAAGGCAGGCATGTGATGCGATGAGCACTGGGTATTATACTTAACTGATGAATTACTGGAAACCACATGTCAAACAAATAATGTGGCATATGTTGAAAAATTTAAATTTAATTATTTAAATTTAATTTAAATTAAAAATTAAAAAAAGAAAGAAAGAAAGGTAACCAGACCATGGAGTGTCTCCTGTGAGGGCATAAGAACTTGTTCTAAATTTGGTGGGAAACAGCACAGGGGGAGACTGATGTAATGCAATTTACATTCTTATAAGCTCACTCTTGCTTGTCGTTTGGACAATAGGATTGGGCAGCATGGAAAGCTGCACGGAAGTTGCAAGAAAATAATTTGGAGGCTATTCCAATAACCCGGGAGAAAGTAGATGATGATGTGGAATAGAAGTAGCAGTAGAATTAGTACAGGACTAGCAAAATACAGGATACACTTTGAGGGTAAAAGCCTACAGGACTTGCTGACAGATCGCATAAAGGAGATACAGGAGAGAAGACTCAGAGCTGACTGGTCAATGTCTGACCTAAAGCTCCTGGTGCATCGGGCTGCTTTTACTAAACTAAAGATGGAAGAAGGAGCAAGCTCTGTGGGGAAAACAAGACTCCTGAGGTTGGGTGTTTACATTTGCCTACCTGGCATCTGAAATGTCAATAAGATGGACCTCGCAGAATGTCAGAGTTTAAGATATAAATGTGTAAGTCATCAGCAAACATGGGTTTCCAAAGCCACGGGATGAATACAATCAATAGTGAGACACCAAACAGAGGGGGAAAAAAAGAGGGAGAGCAAGCATTCCATTCTTGGAATAGTACATATTTAGACACTGAGAAAATGAGAACCCAAGAAAGGATTCTGTGCCAGTGAAGTAGGAAGAAGCTGGGGTAACATTCCAGAAGCTAAGTAAAGAAACTTTTGAATGAGTGAGCAGGAGATCAGCCCTGTTAAATGCTATTGAGGGTTCAAGTAACATTAAGTCCATCATCTGATCATTAATAGGAGCCTTAGAGGTATTGGTGACATTGAAAGCCTAATTAGAGTAGGCTCAAAGGACAAGGGGAGGTAAGAATCAGAGACTGTATGGAAAGTACTCGCAAGAGTTTTGCCATAAAGTAACAGAGAAACCATAGATAGAAGAAATCAGCATTGGAGTATTGTTTGCTTGCTTGCTTGCTTGCTTGCTTAAGATAGAGTTTATTGAAACCTATTTGCTTAAAGATAATCCAGTTAGGAGGGGAAGATTTGGTGATATAAAATTGAGAGGGTAATTTTATTTTTAAAAAAGATTTATTTGCTTATTTAAGAGAGAGAGAAAAGCCTGAGCAGGAGAAGAGGGGAGTAGCAGAAGGAGAGAGAGAGAGAGAGAGAGAGAGAGAGAGAATCCTCAAGCAGATTCCTCACTGAGCATGGAACCTGGTACGGGCTCCATTCCAGGACCCCAAGATGATGACCTGAGCCAAAATCAAGAGCCAGCCACTGAAGAGACTGAGCCACCCATATACCCTGACAGGGTAATTTTAAGAGCAACATCTTAAAGCAGACAGAGGGTTTAAGATCAAAACCATGTGTGGAAGAGCTGGCCTCATACAAGTGTGTAGAAAAGTCCATCATACCAGGAGGGAAGGCAAGGCACATGGGTGTGGATGCAGAGGACTGAAGAAGGAAATTCACTTCTGGTTGCTTCTTTTACTTTGTTCAAATAAAACAAGCATACTGATCATGAGCTCAGACTGAGGAGGGGAGGGGCATGATGGTGATTTGAGGAGAGGGAAGATGTGGGATAACTGTCCTGGAGAGGGGGAGGTTTTGGAGAAGAGAGAATGATGGAGAGACAGGCAAAGTAGTTGGGGGTAGCAGCAAGGGGAAGACTGAACACTTACAGTGATGCCTCATATCACCTAACCTGGGTGAAATGGGATCTAGGAGATGAGAGGAGGAATGGCTGTGCCAATGTGTAGGATTAATGGCTTGGGGGGATCCCAAGGAGGAGGAGGGTGACATATTGTTGGAAAAGAAGCAGAAGAACAAGGGTTGGGGGGAGATAGGATGCTGCAAACAAGGACCGGAATGCTTGAAATGATGACATTTCCAGTGACTGGAAAACACCATGTCCAGGCCATGATCACAGACTGGGTGGGAACAGTGAGAAAGACTTTTGAATTAGGCAAATATGCATAAATTTCAGATCTGTATATATCTAATAATAAGAGATGTTACTTTTACTAATGCAATGCTTCTTCTCGGAGCCCTAAATTCACTAAGCCACGTGTGGAGACCATGGCAGCCCTGTGTCAGATACCTGGGCCACGGGAAGGTGGCCCTCACACTGCGACAGCTATTCCTGAGAAGTGTGGGTTAGAATAAGGCAGGGGTGGGGAGGGACATGTATAACAAACAGTCAATCTCAGAACACACATAACATGTTTCAGAATCTGTCACATTTTTAAACCCAGCAAATAGTAAAATTGAGGATGTGTTTCGACAGTGTCAGATTTTTGTATATCTGTTGTCAAACATATCAGTCACTGAAGATACGAAATGAAAAAAGAACCACAAATAAATGATCACAAAGAAGAAAATACGCTGATCCTCATTCTTAGATGGCAGTTGATTTATTTTGATAGATATGTTGCTGTGTTATAGTTGATGTGTCTTTTTTTTTTTTTTGTACTGAGCCTAGAGAGTGAATCTTAGAATGCTAAGATCAGATGGGAAATGTGTTACGGGTATCACAAAGATGTAACTACAAATCTCATTAAAGTATTAGGCTTACTATTAAGAAGCCCTTTTGGTCTTCAAAAATATAGCAGAGTCAAAAATAGAGCAGAATCTATATTAATATAGCAATACAGTTCTCATGCATTTGCTTTTTTCAGTGCTTTCTTGGGAGACAGTGAATGGGTTGGAATTGCAATTAGTAATTCACCTGACTCACATGTACATGCTCAGGTATACATTACCCTTTTGTGCACTGAGGATGGTAAAAGTTTAGGAAATACTAGTCTGGGCAAATAATGGCATAGACTTGGAAATACTCAGATGAACTATTTTCAGGCCTCTCTTAATATACTTATATTTGTTAACAGTCACCAATGACTAATAAATGGGAGCAAGACAACACCTTCTGAGCTCTCAAGTTCTAAACACCGAGAAACTTGACTAATATCCCAGGTAACAGGTCAATTTTGAAGATGCCATTTTCAACAGGATTTACAGGAGCTCGGTGGGGCAGTGTGTATTTATGACATGAATTTTATGCCTCTCATCTCCCAAAACAGCTTTTACTTTTCTAAGGTACAACAACTGCCTAAGGAAAAGTTGGACCAAAAAAAAAAAAAAAAAAAAGTCATGATTAGATTTGATTATTGGCCTTCCTTAATAGATGATCAAGACTACCTGATTTCACACCATCATAATCCCAGGCATCCGGGACATGTCTCATCATCTTGAGTCTTTGCCACATTTCTATGTGTGCATTCCCTAGTTTGATTCAAATTCATAAATAAATGGGAGCAAGACTACACCTTCTGAGCTCTCAAGTTCTAAACATTGAGAAACTTCACTAATATCCCAGGTAACAGGTCGATTCTGAAGATGCCACTTTCAACAGAATTTACAGGAGCTCCATGGAGCAAACTCTTCCATTCTACCCTTTGGAAATCCCTATATGTTATTAGCAAGTTCCACGATCTTAACTTCGTTTCTGAATGTTTTATTTACATTTTAGCTCTCACTGAAACTTGGCTGTATTTTGAAAGGCATCTATTCACATGTGGCTCTCTCAAGGGGAGGTGAGTTTTCTTTCCCATCCCACAACACACAAGCCTGGAGATGTCATCCTTGTGGGTGAAAGCTATTTACATGTTTTTTAATTTAAATTAAATTATCCAACATATACATCACTAGTTTCAGATGTAGAGTTCAGTCAATCATCACTTGCCTATAACACCCAATGCTCATCATATCACGTGCCCTCCTTAATGCCCATCACCCAGTTACCCCATCCCCCCACCAACCTCCTTTCCAGCAACCCTCAGTTTACTGTTTACTTCCTATACTTAAGAGTCTCTTGTGGTGTGTCTCCGCCTCTGATTTCTTCTCATTCAGATTTCCCTCCCTTCCCTTATGATCCTCTGCACTGTTTCTTATGGTCCACATATGCATGAAACCATAAGATAATTGTCTTTCTCTAATTGACTTATTTTGGTCACCATAATACCCTCCAATTCCATCCACATTGATGTGATGGTAAGATTTCGTCCTTTTTGATGGCTGAGTAATATTTCATTTTATATACATCTCACATCTTCTTCATCCAATCATCTGTCAATGGACAGCCAGGTTCTTCCCATAGTTTGGCTATTGTGGACATTGCTGCTATAAACACTGGGGTGAAGGTGCCCCTTCAGATCACTTCATTTGAATCCTTTGGGCAAATACCCAGTACTGCATTTGCCGGGTCATAAGGTAGCTCTATTTTTAACTTCTTGAGGACCCTCCATACTGTTCTCCAGAGTGGATGTGCCAGTTTGCATTCCCATCAATGGTGTACGAGGGTTCCCCTTTCTCTGCATCCTTGCCAATATTCGTTGTTTCCTGACTTGTTAATTTTAGCCATTCTGGCTGGTGTGAGGTGGTATCTCATTGGAGTTTTGATTTATATCCTTTAATTTTTTTTAAATTTAAAGTCAATTTACCAATATATAGTATAACACCCAGCACTCATCCCATCATGTGCCCTCCTTAATGCCCGTCACCCAGTTACCCCATCTCCCCTCTCCCCTCTCTCCTCCCCTTCTGCAACCCTTTGTTTGTTTCCCAGAGTCAGGAGGCTCTCATGGTTTGCCTTCCTCTTTAATTTTTTCCCACTCAGTTCCTTCCCCCTTCCCTTATGGTCCCTTTCACTATTTCCCTGACGCCAAGTGATGTTGAGCTTTTTTTTTTTTTCATGTATCTGTTATCAAACTCAATACCCAAAAAATAAATAATCCATTCAAGAAGTGGACAGAGGACATGAGCAGACATTTCTCCAAAGAAGACCTACAAATGGCCCATAGGTACATAAAAGCTACTTATATGTTAAATAGCTTCTCTACCACCTTTCTAAAATCCCAGCTAACCTGAGTTGATGCAAGTGTGTTACATGCCCCTTTCCTCATCTTGACTGAATTTATCCAGTATTGCCTTCCAGGTGTGTGTTTCATTAAACAATGTTTCACTGATGATCCTGAAACACCAACTTTCTTTCTACCACTCTTTTGCCATCTTTGTTGGCTGTTTCAATGTCCATACTGATAATCCCTCAAAACCTTTGAGAGGACTTGATCTCCTTAGTTCTAGTGATCTTTTCCATTGACCCACTCAGTCCATGTTCATACCCTGGACATTGTCTTTTCAAATCACTGTAACACCTGGAAATGTCATCATTTCAAGTATTCCAGTCCTTGTTTGCAGCATCCGATCTTCCCGGCCTTGTTCTTCTGCTTCTGCCCCAATAGTACATCAGCCTCCTCTTTCTTGGGATCCCCAAGTCATTAATTCTACACAGTTTCACAGTCATTCCTCCTCTCATCTCCTGGATCCCATTTCACCTAGGTTAGGTGACATGAGGGATCACTTTAAGTGTTCAATCTTTCCCTTGCTGCTACCTTCAACTCCTTTGCCTGTCTCTCCATTATTCTCTCTTCTCCAAAACCTCCACAGCCCTACTCTGTCTGCCCTGTACCTGCATTGCCTGGATCATAGTATTCATTTTAAATTTATGACCACACAGTTAAGTGGGTCCTCATGCGATGCAGCAGTCATACTAAATTCCAGTTGTCACTTTGCTCTCCCCCTCTCCAGGACAATTATTCAATTATTCCACATCTTCTCTCTCCTCAAATCTCCAGCATACCCCTCACTTCCTCCATCTCAGCCATTACTCCCTACTATCCCCCTTTTAATTTGGAACATTATTAGAAGTTACAGAGAAAAAGGGGCATGCTAATCCTGACCAAAGAAATCAAAGTTTCCAAATGTTATTCATTTTAACTGTAAGTGGGAAATAAATTATGTAACTTACATATAACAGTCTTGTGTAAATACGTAATATGGGATATGAATACGTAACATAAAATGTGAATATGTAATCAGGTATATAAATTAAATAATTGTATACAAACATATATAATTTAAAATATATATCAATAAACTGATAATAGTATCTAAATAACATATTAATAATCATTAATACAAATGTAAATCCTATTAATGTGTATATTCTGTAAACACTTGTGAACAAAAGGATGCCTTTAAGAACAAAGTGTACTAATTATTTTGAATTTCCTGATTCAGTTTGATTCTTAAAAACTTATAAAACTGTAGAAAAAATAAATCCTTAATAAAGGTCTCTTGGTTTGAGGGATTTGTAATTTTTATATTGTTGAACTAAAGAGGTTATCTAGTAATACAGGATTCAGCAGCCTATAGCCTATGGGCCAAATCTGGCCAACCGTCTGCTTCAGTAAATGAAATTGTATTGGAACATAGCCACACTCATTCATTTGTATGTTGTCTACAGCTCCTTGCTATAATGGCAGAGTTGAAAAGTTGCTACTGAGATGGTAAGATTCACAAAGATCAAAATGTTTTCTTTCTGACCCCTTTACAAAGAAAGTTTGCTGAACCTGTGATATTGATTATGGAGACTTCTTTAAATGACTAGAATTCTTTGTAATCATGGATTTTTTTCAGTACAGATGAGAGGGCAGGGTGAAGCAAAGTAACAGATATTTAAGAAGGTAAATCAATAATTTCTTCTGAAATGATCAAAGGAATTCAGACAAAATAGAATTGTTATTGGAAGGCCTGAATAATTCAAGTGTGGGCTAGGATCTTTATTTTAGCCATGTCTTCATTGGCATCCCACTACAAACCTAAACAAACAGTACTGAAAGTTACCTACCCATAGGATTATTAGTCAGCTTGGGCTGCCATAACAAAATACCACAGACTGGATGGCTTAAACAACAGAAATAAATGTTGTCATAGTTCTGGAAGCTAGAAATCCAAAGTCATGTTGTCAGGTTCTGGTGAGAGCTTTCTTTCTGGATTGTAGACAGCCACCATGACCTCACATGAAAGACACAGAGAGATCTCTTTTTTCCTCTTATGAAGTCCTAATCCTATCATATTAGGACTCTTCTAAAGTCCTAATCCTATTACATTAAGACTCTATTCTTATAACCTCCAAATTACCTCTTAATTGCCTCTGATCTCCAAGTACAGTCACATTGAGAGAGCTTCAACATACGAATTTGAAGGAGATACATCTCATTCTTAGCAACAGATGAAAGAAATTATGATTCGGGGTATAACCAAATTTCTGATACAGACACGATGTGTCGGTTTTGTCCACTAGAGAAATTTGGCTCATCAGGTTTCATACTATGTACCAGCTGACTTTACTAATCTTAATAAAAATTGACAGGCTATCTCTCAATGTACTTAAGAAGCTAAATGATCCTAAACATTATCAACCTACCAATTATTTTAAAGCTCAAAGTGACTATTTTTCAGTCTGTAAAATAAAAATAAATGCTAAATAATTTAAAAGCTTAAAAACATCTCATTCTATACTGTTGAAGACACACTCTAGGTCATTCGTGAGTTATTTCCCATACAAAGACAGAATCCATAAAGAAAAAAAAATAAAGCCAATAAAGAATAAATCTAAGTTACAAACCATTAAAATTCTTCCAACTGAAAAATGGCATATGGGACTCACCCTCTCTTTTAAAATTACCCTTTAAAAAGCTTCAGAAATGCCCTAAAGGCTCCATTTACAACTACCATATTGGATTCGCTCTGTTTGTGTATTGCAACCTCCTTTACAGGCTAAGGTTTGTTTTATACTTCAGTCTGTTTTACATTTCAAAGTCCATAAGCAGCAGCATCAAAATTCTCACAGACAGTAATGAAAGATTTTAACACTAAAAGGTGGATGAGTAGCATATTTTTTATGTGAAATCTCCAAAAGTCTCAGTCCCGATCCTGGATCCCCCAATGTCATAGTGAAGAGAGTCACAATTTTTAAACTTTAAAAAATAGCTGATTTTATAATAATAATTAAATCTCCAAATAATAACATCATTTGTACATTAGGTAGAATTTTTTCCTAAGGTTCTCTTTTCTTGCAAAAATCTGTCAAAATACATCTAAGTTGAATTTGATATGGTTTGATGGATTGGACGAGGACCCATCTCCTACATCACACAACGGAGTAAACAAAGTACACCCTTCTCAGGTTACAACAGCCATGAGCTTTCCACCCTATGAAATTATACGTAGATATTCCTTAGTTTACAGCAAGGATTTTTATTACCCTTCATTATCTGATAAGATCAAAAGACCTTAATGCCAAAGGTAAAGGGATGCTCTGATCAGGATTACCACTTAAATTTCCTAATCCTTCGAAATGATAACCAATTAGGAAGTAATCACTGCATATCTTTACAGTGGAAACATTTTAGAAGTTCTGAACTGGATAAAGAACAAATACACTGGAACAAAGCAAAGAAAAAAATGTATTTTGACTATTTCTGTCTTACAGAGCATCTTGCCTTAATTGACTTTTAGAAGCTTAACCTTAATTTACATAACTAACCCTCAGTCTCAGTTTCTTGAAATGAAGCTATTCTGAAAAACCTTCTGATCTCAACATAAGCTATTTTAGCTCTAATGTTTATGGAAATGGTCACCTTTCTTTTAAAATCGCCTGATTGTCAGTGCTTCTGTCAGCAGTAATCCCCAGCCTAGACTTTAATGAAATGTTCCTCCCTTTCTCTAGGGTTTTGGGTTGCTATTTGGCTATAATTAACTCCAGACTGACCAATGGCCAGTGAAGGAAGCAACTCATTCCTAGAAAAGGATTATTATAGCCATTATTTTGTTCTAAATACAGCTGCTCTGTCTAGAAAACACACACAAAAAAAATAAATTGTTTACCTTGCTATGCAAATTTCAAATAACCAAGAAAGAAAGAGGCATAGAAAGATTGCTCCCTTTCACTGTAGCTACATAGGAAAGTAAGCCACAGGGGGAAAAAATGAAAGCTCAGAGTTTTTCAAGCTTGTCATAATCTTCTAAACTCTAGTTGAGAGGAACAGACATCAAACCTTCATTTGAAGTCCTATTGTAATGTAGTAAGCCCTGTTGAACCTCCTTTCAAAATTTGTCAAAAATCTGCCTGCTTCTCACCATCTCCACTGTCACCACTCAGGTCCAATACATTATTTCTCAGATTAATGCAGTAGCTTCTCTCTGCTTTGGCCTTCCCACCCTCAACCCTTCCCCCAACAGTCTGTTCTACATGAGGTAGCCAATGTAATCCCTTAAAAACGGAAGCCATGCCAGGGGCACCTGGGTGGCATAGCCAGTTAAACGTCTGACTCTTGGATTTGGCTCAGATCATGATCTCAGGGTCATGAGACTAAGCCTCACGTCAGGCTCCACAGTCAGAGCATAGTTCACTTCAGGCTCCCCCTCTCCCTCTGCTCCTCCCACTTGTGCTCACTCTCTCGCTCTCACTCACTCTCTCTCTCTCTCAAATAAATAAATAAATATATTTTTTAAAAAGGGATCCCTGGGTGGCTCAGCAGTTTAGTGCTGCCTTCGGCCCAGGGCATGATCCTGGAGACCCAGGATCCAGTCCTGTGTTGGGCTCCCTGCAGGAGCCTGCTTCTTTCTCCCTCTGCCTGTGTCTCTGCCTTTCTCTCTCTGTGTGTGTGTGTGTGTGTCTCTCAGGAATAAATAAATAAAATCTTTAAATATTTATTTATTTTTTTTATTTTTATTTTTTTAAAAGGAAGCCATGCCAGCTTATACCTGTTATGGACTGAACTGTATCCTCCCCCAAAAATTCATGTGCTGAAGCCTTAACTCCCTGTGTGATAGTATTTGGAGATAGGGCCTTTGGAAGGGGGATAATTACATTTAAATGAGGTCATGAGAGTGGGGGTGGGGGGGCTCTTTGTGATGGGAAAATGCCCCTACAAGAAGAAACACCAGAGAGCTTGTTTTCAGCAGGAAGGTGGTCATCTGCAAGCAAGGAAGAGATCTCTCACCAGCACTGGACTATACAGGTACCCTGATCTCAGATTTCCAGCCTCCGGAACAGTGAGAAAATAAATTTGGGATATTTAAGCCCCGCCCGACCCCCCACCATCTATGGTATTTTGCTATGGCAGCCTGAGAAGACTAAAGCAATGCCTCAGCTCAGAATCAAAGTGCCTGTCTTTCAATGGCCAACCAACAAGTTCCTTCACAACCTGGCCCCATTTCCTCGCAGATGTCATCAACTGCCACCCTCAGTCATTCACTTTGCTTCAGGCACACTGGTCTCCTTGCTATTTCTTCGACATGTCAGACACCCTCCTCCTCAGGATACCGTCACTCTCAGACTTTGAATCACGTGTCCTCATTTCAGCAAGGCATTACCTGACCACCCACCCTATTTACAACTGCAACCACCAGCATTTCTGACACTTTCTTCTCTGCCTTATTTTCTGTATAGCAGTTATCACTTTTTCACGCTATATATTTATATATCGTTTGCCTCTCTCTTTTACTAAAATAAAAGCCCAGTGAGGAGAGGGATTGTTGTCTCTTTGTTAACTGCTGATTCTCCAGTACCTAATAGAACAGTGTCCAGTAGATAATAGTCAATGATGTCAAATTCATGAATAAATATTGTTTTCATCTCAATGAACAATAAGAGGGAAAAGAGCTGATAGAGGAACGCCTGGTCAGTGGTTGAACGTCTGCCTTCGGCTCAGGGTGTGACCCCGGGGTCCCGGGATCGAGTCCTGCATCAGGGTCCCCACAGGGAGCCTGCTTCTCCCTCTGCCTGTGTCTCTGCCTCTCTCTCTCTATGTCTCATGAATAAATAAATAAAATCTTTATTAAAAAAAAAAGAGCTGATAGGTAACTAGATAGTTATTTCATTTTTAGATTGCAAAATCATTCCAGGTACAAAGTATAGCTTCTTAATAGCCTCCTTCCCTCCAGAATTGGCATGCTAATAAACCAGAAGTTCAATACTTCTTCTAGATATCAACTCACCCATTTTTCACCAACAACTTCCTTTACATGAATCCTTAATGAGAAAGTGTCTGTAGCTATAGCTAACTCATCTTTCATCCCTTCCACTTGCATTTACAAAAGAAAAAAACGGAATTTCCTTAGAAGGTTATAAGGTTTATTACCATTATTTCTTTGTTTATGCTACTGAAAAATAAATCATATTTTATTTGATTCACAAAGCAGCCAAAGCTTGGCCTTCTCTCCAATGTGAAGATGGTTAAAACAGGAAGAAATTGGCAATTGCTCATTCACTCAACAATAATTTATTAAGTGCCTACACTGGGCCAGGCATTGTTCTAGGCAGAGGAAACAGAGCAGTGAACAGACAAAAATGTCTGCTCTCATAGAGCTTACATTTGGGGTGGGGGTCAGGCCTACATGGAGACAGATAACAAATAAAACACAAATATATGCTAAGGGAGACAATAGAAAGTGTTTTGGAGAGAAGTGAAATCAGAAAGGAGATAAGAAATAATCAGTAAGGTTGCATTTTAAATAGAAGGGTCAAAAAAACCTCACTGGAAAAGGTGATCTTTCAGCTATGCATAGACCTAACATGAGAGGAAGAAGGAAGTAAGCAAACTGAACATGGAACAATACTGATAAAGTAGCAAAACAATACAAAACCATCTCTTCAACTAGATTTTAAGCCCTAGTGGAAGAGGCCATTTATTATCATTGCTGAGTACAATATACATAGTAATTGCTCAATGAATGCTTGTTGAATTAATTAATCCAGTTCTATAAGTGGTTTTTGTTGTATAGAGCAAAGGCCCAAGACTGGTGCATGCTTGGTATGGTGCAGAAAAAGCAAGGAAAGCACTGTATCTGAAACAGGGAGAATGAGTAGGAGAGAAGGAGGAGATGAGGTCAGAATAGGAGCAAGGGGCCAGATCCACAGAGGTCTGCAGAACAAGGGAAGGGTTCTGGATTCTACTCTATTACTAATGGGAAGCCACTGGAATGTTTGAGCATGAGAGCAACATCATGAGACAAGTCCAATGTCCTTCATAAGAAACCAGTAAATTCAAAGATCTCAGGTCCTCATGCCACTTGAATCTCACCTTTCATTTAGGTTAGACTCATGACCCAGGCAAGAAAGCATAGAGGCTGGAACGAGAGTAGTAACCATGGAAATGATGAGAAGTGGTCAGACTCCGGTTATATGTAGTATATGAAGCCAAAAAGATTTGTTTATGGTTTGGACATGTAACATGAGAGAAAAAGATCATAGTTCCAATCTTTTTTTGCCAAAACAACTTTTGAAGGAAAAAAGTTGCCCCTTCTTAAGATGAGGAAGACTATGAAGAAGCAAAGTAGTGGTTTGAGATCTGAAGCCCCAATATGAACATAGTAAGTGGAGATACTCATTAGGCAACCAAATGCAGATGTTACGTAGTCAGTAGAATGAAGAAGTTTGGAGTGGAGAAGAGCACCCGGCAGGATCAGTATATTTGGAAATCATTGGTATCAACAGATGATATTTAAAGCCAGGAGGGTGGATGAGGTCACCAGCAATGCAGAGAGCAAAGAGAAAAGATCCAAAACCCGAGTCCTGAGATACTCTAATATGAATTAGCTGGAGAGGGGAAGAGAGGGAAAAAATAGAGTTGGAAAGAATGGCCAGTAAGTTGGCAAAGAAAAATTCTTTAAAAAATTAAAATGTGTTATCCAGAGAAACAAGAGAAATATGTGTTTCAAGGAGTTGGAGAGAACAACTGTGAGAAGCTGCTGACAGCTCAAGAGGACTGAAAACTGACCGATGGATTTCACAATATGGCGGCATTACTGAATTTGGCGAGAACTGTGTTTGTACAGTGTTGGGGCAAAAGCCTGAAGTAGAGGGCATTCAAGAGACAAAGGAAAGAGAGACATTGGAGTCAGTGCAGAGGGACAACACTTTCAAACAGTTCAGCTGTAAAAGGAAAGAGAGAATGGTGCAGTAGCTGGAGTGAGTGTGCATGTGTGTGGTTGAGAGAAACAACACCATATTTTTAATGCCATTGGGGAAAGAGCCAACAGAGAAAATTAAAGAATCAGGGGTGAGAAGGGAAAACTGCTGAAGGGATATCCTTGAGCAGGTGAGAGAGGAAGGGATCAGGTGCACAAAGGAGGAGGTGTCCAGAGCTGGAGTAACACCACCTGCCCTATAGTAACAGGAAAGAATACAGAGTATATGGCACACAAGGCCTAGGCAATGGCTACGTTTAAAAACACTGGAAGGAGTTATTTCCTGACTTACAAGTTAGCCAACTTGTAAGGGCCAACTACCTCTGTTGAAAAATGTGCAACAATGCCTTGGAGGTCTCCTTATAAATAGGCCCTGATTAATTTAGGTACTTTCTAAAATTGCATTTATTTGGGGGATAAGCAATCTTTCACAAACCCTGATTGAATCAGTGAAGATCTACTGAGGAGTAAATCCAGAGTTTTGAAAGTTTGAAATTCTTAAAACTGGAAAAGCAGGGTAGTAAGCAAACTGAACATGGAACAATACTGATAAAGTAGCAAAATAATACAAAACCATCTCTTCAACTAGATTTTAAGCCCCTATTGGAAGAAGCCATTTATTATTATTGCTGAGTACAATACACATAGTAATTGCTCAATGAATGCTTGTTGAATTAATTAATCCAGTTCTATAAGTGGTTTTTGTTGTATTAAATTCTCCACTCAGCGTACTTGTAGTTTGCTAGTTTACAGCGGTAATAATCTCATGCATCATTCCCACTAAAATGCTTTGTTTCATTGATTTCTTTCTTCTTTACTGTTCTGTTTCTTTTTTTTTTTTTTGCATTAGTAATTAAATATCATAAACACTGAATATCATATATATGCTTTGTTAGTATAGTCTTGGAAGTATATAACATATAATAGCTGCAAAATAGCTTAACAAGAACAGTTAAGTGGCCATATTATGGAATAACTAATGAAGGGGAAAATGCCTTGTTAAATTGTGTTAAAATAACTGTAATATATTGAAGTAACTGTGTCCACTTTAATAGGATTTGGTGGTGTTTTACTATAAATGGTTATTAGAATGGGGGTTAGGAATATACACAAAATATTTTCCTTTGAAATGATAACTGTTCTTTGGTTTCTGAGAAAATCACCATATGAAGGCTTTTTTTTTTTAGAAATGAATTACCTTTATAAAATAGGGAGACACTATATTTATTTGATTCTAAAGAGGGAAGAAAGGATAGGCACTTAGGAAACTCATTTCTCTACACTACCTAGTAACCCGGAAGGCAAAATACTGCCTCATCTGACCCCTCAGCAATGTACTAGAATGTTAATCCACAGGGAGAGGCTTATGCTAGTTTCCACTAGGAAACCATATAATTAAACAGATCCAGTATAATTTCAAATATTTTTAGGAATCCTGGTTGAACAAAGCATTTTGGGAGTAAATTGAGATTATACATAATTAGACCAGCCTACATAAAGAAACTCTAGAGATTGTATTTTTAAAAACAGTATTACTTGAGTCAACAAAACATATGCACTGGATGTTTACCTAAACAAAAGCAAAGTAAAAAAAAAAGTCATAGTTTAAAAACATTAAGTCACAAATAATAACTGAAGTATGAGTTGCAAAACTAAGATGGAAGCAGGATGATATAATTATCATTTCAAATTAGAAACAACAAATATATCCACTACTTAAAGAAAAAAGATACGGGATACCTGGGTGGCTCAGTTAAGTGTCCATCTCTTGATTTCAGCTCAGGTCATGATCTCAGGGTAGTGGAGGGATCGAGCCCCCACCTGAGGCTCCACACTAGCAGGGAGTCTGCTTGTCCCTTTCCCTCTGCTCTTTCTCCCACCCAATCATTCTCTCTCTCTCTCTCTCAAATAAATAAATAAATAAATAAATAAATAAATAAATATTTTTTAATAATACAAAATAAAGAAAAAAGATAGATAACCACAGAGTGAAATACTTAGCAATCAACACAAATATTTTATGAAGGGAAAATCTCCAAAGCTTTACTACTTGCAAATAGCCCATTATCATCATCATCTTCATCATCATCACCACCACCACCACCACACTACAATAAAAAAGTGAATGTATCTTGATAGCTTAAAACTCTATCATCCAAACTACTCTCTCCTATTCATGAGCTTCAACAGGGCATTTTATCCCATAACTTATCCCATAACTTATCCCATTATAGAAAAATAAATAGACTCTATCAACATGATACATAAAGCCTAAGGTATCCATGGGCTTTCCCTCGTACATAATTCTCAAAATGACTTCTCCCCGTTCTTCTCTACCTCCGATTAAGTGTATTTCTTTTTTTTCAGGACTCAAGTAAAGATAAAGCTTCTTTTTATGTGCATTTCATGCCTATAGCATTGTGCAACGATCCCACATTCTTAACTTAACATGGTACTATATTTTTGCTCTACAAAATTTCAGTGCTTGTTTATATTCCCTATTGTGTGAGTCTCTCATCCATTAATTTCAGTAAATATTGTATTCTCTCCTCAACAAAACCACAATCTCCTTGAGGCCAGAAATTCTTGTTACAAAATACCTGTGGCTCCTTCTACAATCACAGCACTGTGCCAAGTAGGTAATGAATTCTTCATAAAAGCACAGTGTACTGAAAAGAAGCAATCAAGCAAACTCCTTTACAAAACTTATTGATTTACAAATTATAAAATAGCAAGAAAAGGAAACTAAAACTATCTGCCATAATTAATTGATATATAATAGGATGAATAACAAAATACTCCAGTACAAATCTGAGTCACTTGATCTGCCACCTAATTAACTTATAAAGCAGCAATGATGATAAAACATTTAAAATATTCAAATAGAACAGCCCATGTGGCTCGGCAGTCTAGCACTGCCTTCAGCCCAGGGTGTGATCCTGGAGACCTGGGATCGAGTCCCATGTCGGGCTCCCTGCACGGAGCCTGCTTCTCCCTCTGCCTGTGTCTGTTCCTCTCTCTTTTTCTGTGTCTCTCATGAATAAATAAATAAAATATTTAAAATAAAATAAAATAAAATAAAATATTCAAATCTAGAGTGGGGGATGGGTGAAATAAAAGATGAAGATGAAGGAGTGCATTTGTCCTGATGACCACTGGGGGATGTATGGAAGTGTTAAATCACTATATTGTACATCAGAAACTAACATAATACTGTATGTTAATTATATTGACATCAAAATAAAAGAATAAAATAAAATACTCAAATATTCTCCTGCTAGTTGATGACCTTGTGAGTTATAAAACGTGTGCTTCTTTAATTTTAATGCATCTCCAAATTTTCTACGAGGACAATATATTATTTTTAACATCAATATGAAATTAACAAAAATAGCTATGACATTTGTTCCTCTAGCAATCAGATTATCTAGTTTATTAGGGTGACTCATATTTAACTCCCAGAATTCTCAATTTCTGGAATCTGTTTCAGCAGAATCTCAAGGCTCTGGAGCCAGATAGCTTGGCTTGAATTATAAATCCACTAATTCCTGCTGTGTGAACTGAGTACATTACGTAGTCACTTAGTCCCTAAATTTCCTCAGCCGGAAAATGAGAAAATAACAGGTACTACCCTCAAAAGCCTGTGGAAAAAAAGATTAAATGGGTTAGGATGTACAAAGTCCTTAAAAGTGGCCCATATTTTGTAAATAAAAACCCATTCATTCTTGTAGCTGTGATCAATGTTTTTGAGATAAGAGGAAAGACAGCTTAAATCTTTATATATTTACAATAACCTTGTTTTGAAGTAAACCTCCATGCCTCTGAGAGTTCTTGGGAAAACAGGGCACATAGTTATAGAAAGGTTTCCTGTATTGCCTCCTCTAGACTCTATACATCTCATTATAACCTGACAAAGAAAGAGGAAATCTCTACAAACCTCATATAAATAAGTTTTAATTATGTAATTTAGAGATTTTACAAACAAATCCTCATACAGTGCACGATGGCTGCCTATTTTGGCTTAAAATGCTAAAAGAGTATCTCTATACAACAAGGAGAATAAATTACTGTCCTAACAACAAGCATGAGAATTCCTCTTAGGGAACCATTCTGATAAACTACTTGGAGTGGAAACTCAAATCCTTAGAGATGAGCTAGCACGAGATGATGCCACAGCAGAGGAAGTTAAACAATTCAGCATTAGACATGAAAAAGAACTTGGGGAGAGAGAAGATATTGCAGAATTTATGACAGAACAGCAAAGTCACTTTTAAGGAATGGAAGATCCATATTACATTTTATGAGTCTGTTTGGTTTCATTTTGGTTTTTGCAGTGCAACACCCTGCACTCACACAGGCACACATCACCTCCAAAGCTTTAGTGGTATCAGGGTAACAGACAGAGGGTTTTCTTACTTGTTTTGATTTTTTGGTTTTCTCATGCAAATCAAAGAAAGGCAAGTTCCATGTTTCCCTTGATGTGGTTTCAAACAGGGACTGATCTGAGATCTGCAAGCTACCAGACCATAGAAACAGCTCTTACCCAGGGTGAGCAGTACTAGTTAGAGTACAAATAGTACTAACTATTTGTTACTAGTTACTAGTACTAGTTGTTATTAGTTACTAGTTAGAGTAACTATTTGTACTCTAACTAGTACTGCTCTCTAGTTAGAGTACAAATATTTCTCCCTTCTCCTCTATTCCCAGAGAAATATTCCCCATGGGGAATTTTCAGAAGTGTTGATCCATAGTCTAATTTGTCTCTAGTCACTGTATCCCCACCCAGGCCCACTGCCGTTTGTTCTTGAACACACTCATCAGGCCTTTGCCCGGCATGAAACTGCTCCTGTCAAGGTCACTATGATGTTCACATGGTTGGGACCATTAAGTGGTCAATTCTCACTCTTCATCCAACTTGACTTACCACAGTTTACCACCTGCTTATTTTTGAAATTCTTCACTAGATGCCCAGAAATAACATCAGACTCCTGTTTTCTTCATGTCTTAACCAATTACTCCTTCTCTGCAGCCTTTACTGGCTCTTAATGTCCTTAACCTCTAAACACTGGATCAGTCCGTCCTTGTTCCTATTCTCTTTTCTATCTGCTCTCACAACCCTAGTGAGCCCATCCAACCTCATAGCTTTCTATATCATTATATGCTGGCAAATGGATATCTCTAGCCAGATTACTCGCCCAAACTCCATGTTTATAATTCAGTTGTCCATTTGAAATCCTTCCAGACATCAAGGTGCTACTTAAGTGTTTAACAGACCCATCAGTCTCAAAAAACATCTCCTTCCGCAATCATTCTGTCTCAGTAAAAGACAATTCCGTCCTTCTCATTCTCAAGCCAAAAACAAAACAAAACCCAAACCTTGGAGCTGTCCTTGGTCTTTCTCTCTCTCACATCCTACATTCTGTTCATCAGGAAATATTTTTGTCTCTGTTTTCAATATATATCCAGAACTGGACCACTTCCAACTACCTCACTGTTAACATCTCAGTCTAAGCAACCATCATATTTTGCCTGAATTTTGCCGAAGCCTCTTATCTGTTTTTCATGCTCTGTCATTTCCCCCACATTAGGGTCTCTCAACCTCAGAGCTAGTATTGTTGTAAAGGCTGTGCTGAAAACTGACCAACAGAATTCCATCTCACCCAGAAAAAAAAAAAAAAAAGAAAAGAAAGAAAAGAAAGGAAAAGAGAGAAGAGAAGAAAAGAAAGAAAAAAAGAAAAGAAAAAAGAAAAGAAAGAAAAGAAAAAAAGAAAAAAGAAAAGAAAAAAAGAAAAGAAAAGAAAAAGCCAGAGTCCTTCCAATGGCCTGCTGGCTCTACATCCACTACCCACCCATTACTCCTTCCTTGAACTCATCTCCTTTCTCACCCACATACTCACTCTGTTCTAGTCATTCTTGCCTCTTTGGGTTCCTCAAATATACCAGCAAGCTCCCATCTCCAAGTCTGGGCACTTTGTTCCCTCTGCCTCTACACTTAGATACTTGTTCCACAATATCCATTCGGCTTTGCTCTTTCACTCCTTTAAATTCTTTGCTCAAGAGTCAACTTCCCAATGAACCCTCCTGTATTCATTCATTTTAAAATTCCGGCTCCCTTCCTTTGCCTCATCCACCCCCTACACTTCTTATACCTCCATTCCAGCTTTATTTGTAAGGGCACTTATCACCATCTGATATACTATATGTGTAAATAATTGCTCCAATGTCTGTCTCTACCTAACAGGATATAAGCCCCAGGAGGAAAGGGATTTTTGCCCTTTTTTAATTCACTGCTGTATCTCCATCACGTAGAAAAGTGCCTACAGGGGGGCACTCAAAAGTGCTTATTAAATAAATGAGGGAAGGAAGGAAGGAGGGAGGGAAGCAAGGGAGGAACGGAAGGAAAGATAGAAGAGAGGAGGGAGAGAGGGAGATATAGGTCTTGGAGACCATCCTAGGTAGACCTAAAGGGTACAGGCAGATGCAGCTGACATCTAGGACACATCTACCTACACCATTAAGAAAGATGGTCGGTTTCAATAAAACTTATTTATTCATGACATACAATGGAAACTAAGGATTTGGCAACATGCTTCTGTGCTTAGGAATTTTATGTAGGGAGTATTTGGAAAACAAACTCATAAATCCATTATTTTATAATCTAAATATCTATAGACATATGAAATAGGTAGAACTTTAAATAGGATTTTATAAAGCGCCAAAGGCTGTGGTAACTCCCCTAGATACCTACAAAGGAGTATTCTGAGGTAAGTCAAATCATTCAATTATATACACCACAAGGAGCTTAACAAGTAATAGTAACAGTGAACAAAGCTCTTTTCTACCAGATGAAAGCCTGTATGGTTCAATTGTGAGTGAAAGAGAGGAACAGAAATGCTTCCTGCTGCAAGCTGACAGTTACATGGAACCCCCTGAAGTTATAAATTGAGTTCCTCTGCTAATTACTGGTCTGAAGGGGACAAAGATCCACATTTTATTCCTCTCGCAGAACCTGCAACATAAGCACTTGTGAATTTTACATTAGGGTCAAGCTGGGAAGTTCCAAGCTGGTTTTACCTGGAGTAGAGAACAGAGCCACCTCCCAAGCAAATGAGGTCAGATAGTCCTTCCTGCCTTGGGTGCCTACCAGAGAGATTTCAGGGTAACAGATTCATATAGGGAAGTCGATATAGAGGGGGGAAAAAATGAAAGAAAGAAAGAACGAAACTAAACTAACTATAGATCCTCTGAAATAAAATTTTGTTTGGTGATTTGAAATAAAATCTTACGGATTCTAAGAGCACATATTTCGAAAAGACCTCAGAATTTTGTAATATTACTCCCTAAAATTGTATGCCACACCCATTTTGGTAACAATATCAACTCTTCTATCTACTTTCTAAACTATTCATTGTAAGACCAATAACAGCTACACAGCAGGCAGTTACTTTAATAAAATTGGCCCGGTTCTCCAGAGAGAGGAACCTGTGGTTCAAATACTAACAGTTTTGATCAGGTAAGCACTTTATTCTTGCCAATGAGCAATCACTTTTATGTGGATGCTGATCAAAAATGTTCTTGGGAAGGCAAAAAGATGGGGGGAGGAGAACAAAAGACTGCTGTGATGTAGGATTTCAAAACAGGTTTTCTGAGAAGGAGAAACAACTTCAGCATTTCCAATGGGTATACGTACACTTTCTAACTTCCTAGAAAGTCATAGTTCACTCACATGCAAAAGTGGTAGTTTCACTCAATTTAGGATAATAAAATTCATCCATTTATTCCTTTGACAAACAATTATTACACATACTGTCTTTGTAAAAGGAAGAAACATCAGAGTACTCTTGCTGAGCATAATCTCCATTATACAATTTCCCTTCTCCTTTGTTTTTATTCTACTTGCTATAACTGTACTGAAATAAGACTGGACAAAAATAATGTGAAATAACTGATACATTCTGGTTCAAAATCTGAGAATTAGGAAAGAGAAAATAATCAGTGAGTGTGCTCTCAGTGTAAAACACCAAAGAGTTCTGGGAGTCATCAAGACTGAGCTTGAAACCCCAGCTCCACCACTTACTGGCAGTCTGAACGAATAAAAGATTCCCTGGATGTCAAGTCCCTTGAGTAGAAAATGTTCTAACAGTACCTACCCATCTACTGCTTGCAAGGATTAAATGAGATGTTGGCAAGCACACAGTCAATGAATTATAGCTACTTCTCTTTTGAAAACCTAAACTTACATAACGCCTTTCTTAATTCCTATGAGGAATTCTTGGCAAGATTTAGGAAACATCAAGTTTTACTTTACCTCTTCAGAAAGAATTATTTTTTATGTTCATTCTCTTAAAAAAAAAAACCTCTTGGAATTTTCACATATCAAATAAATGCATGAAGAAAAATTTCTACTTTCAGAGATCCCTTCCAATAAAATAACCAAGAAAATACTTACCTAGTTTTGGCAAGGAATAGGGCACCTTAAAGTAGTCTTCATAAAATTCTATTAATCTCTTTGTTATATGGAGAGCATAGTCCCCAGATCCTCTTCTGATAGCATCGGGTCTTGCATATAATCGTACCTAATTAAAAATATATATAAAAGTTACTTTAGCCTTTTGGTATTCAAATTTAATCTTCCCTGCATATATGAATCTACACAAATCACTGTGTCTACTACAAAAATTAAACAGGATTCTTATTCATATATTAAAGCACGCTGTGGCTGAAAGAACCAAACTTGAACAATTAAAGTAACCAAGTTGAGCAAGTCACAATTTTCTCACTTTACAAGATGACATAGAGAAGATTTATACACCTTGCATCAAAATAAATATTCAAGTTATCACTTACATGTGCTTGCTAGAGATATGAAGGTGCAGTGGATTAGTATAATGGTTCCCTGACTATGCTGTAAGGAGGCAGGATACGGTGGCTCCGCAGGAGAGAAAATTCATGGTTTGTTAAAGACACATTGCATCAAGCTTTGGCAGTATTGCCAGGCTGAACAAAATATAATTTATGTTTCCTTCTTTTCTTTGGAGCCAACTGCCCTTATTCCTAATATGCAAAGTAGGAATAGCAAACTTCTCATGTACATAAATGATTGCCATTCTGGAAGGCTGTCTGCAACTGCTCCCAGCTTCGAAACCAGCTGAAGTATTTCATACCTCTAACACAATTCAGATACTTACTATTGATTTTTAAATCAAGCATCGTATATTATCTAGTCCTTGGCCAAAAAGAAGCCTGGGGCAAATAACATAAAACTGAACAAAACTAACAATTGTACAGAAAAGGTTAAAATGAGATTAGTTTTCATAAAGATTTCATAAAGCTATCCAGAATCTTTCTTTCCAAAGGCTAAATCTATTTTTCACAGATGTGGCCCCTAATCCTCATATCAATTCTGTGAATAAGAAATATGCATTTTGTAGAGCAGTGGAGAACACAGCAGCCTGGGAGTAGGGTGTTAGTCCTGTTCCGCCACTAAGCGAGCTGGGTGATATTGAACAAATTACTCAACCTCTTTGGGCCTCAAATGTTCTCACTTATAAAATGAAGTTGTTGACAAAAGTGCTTTTCAGTTCTAAAACACATTACTTCCAATCCCATTTTATAGATAAAGGAGTTTGTGTTCTTTTTGAATCACTAAAAACAATAATAATAATAATAAATGGTTTACTCAGTATGTGAAAATGGATATTTATATTCAACAAGAAGACAAAAGAAAGCTGTAATCAATCATATAAAAAATTGATTATACAATTAACTCTGTTATCCTTGCTTAGGAGGGAGAACAGAGATGTATATAAATAAAAAGAGTAGAAAAGTTTAGAAAAATGCATTCTGACTTGATGTTAGAAAGACCTGTAATTCAATAAGATATTTACTAAATTCTATAACAATTATTTACTGAAGTGGTAAAGCTACTTCCTACCCTACAATCATATCAGATATCAAATTTAGTTAACAGTTTTGGTTGGCAGTCAGATAAAACCGTACACTATCAGGAAGTGCCAGTTGCAACAGCAGAACTTAACACTCAGAGAGAGAGAGTGTGGATACAACTCCCTGACCCTGACATTAATTGACTATAAACATGCACTATCTTAAGTCAAGTTGCCAAGAGGCAAACCCTAAGAAAAGGGTGAGCATACGAGTGATTCACTGAGGAAGTGTTAGTGAAAGAAATCTACAAGAGGCAAGGCAAGCAAGAAAAGGGAGGCTAATCAGCTGAGCAAAGTCCTGGCCTTACCCCCATCCCATAGGGAGCTCTAGAGTATAAATTTCAGTAGCAAGTTTGCACTGCAAGACAGATAGACCTTCATACTCTTGCATCTCAGTCATCGGACACTGGTTACCAAGGGGAATGCATAAAATCCCAAGGACTCCCTGTTCTTGTAGCATCTAGGTGATGCAGCTCCAGTGGCCCAGAGATAGTCTTTTGGAAGAGATTTTAAGTGTGAGCTTCCAGGAGCAAAGCAATGAAGAGTTGGGGGTAGGCACATCAAACAGGAAAGGAGATCTGGGCTGTGCATCATCAACATACACCACAGACAGTAATCATTCATTCACAGAGTCATTCATTCAACAAATATTTATTTGGCATCTAACTTGCACTAGGGCCTGGACTAAGGATTTTTAATTCAGTGGTGAAGACATGTCTTCTAACCAGCGATGGTACAAAGCAATTTGAGAAAAAAAAAAATTAAAAAGGCAATGAAGGTGCAGTCCCCATTCTCGAAGAGCTTCCCATGTACTGGGTTGGTTAGATAATACCAGATAATGATGTATGTCGCACGAATAGTAAGTTAAAATAACAAATGTATTCTGAGGAAGAATAGATAGCTTTCAGAAAGCTCAAAGGTGAAGTAAATAGTAAATTCATGTTGAAACCATAACCAGGACCACTGCAAAAATGATGCAGCAAAGGTTACTGATTTTACTCCTACAAAGCATCATTGATTTTGGTAGAAACACAGCCATTCCCGTCAATCAACCCTACCAGTTGGTCAGGCTATCTGTGGGCCCAAACAAGAGCAACACAATTAAATCAATCTGGTTGTCAAGATTTGATGGAAATAATCCAACTTGAGTGAGAAGATAAAGCATTCACAGGTTTAGCATGGTGCCTGCATTTGCTCCATTCAGACATTTATGGCATACCTGTTGTGTGCCGGGCATTGCACTAAGGAATAGAAATAGAACAATACAAAGTCCTACCACAAAATGAACAAGACATTCACACCTACTACTCTTACGAGGTTTGTAATATGTGGAAAACAAATCCACAACAAAAATATAATGTAAGCAATGTAACAAACAGTGTACCCGGTCTTCCCTCATTACAAAGGATTAACTAACTTCCCACACAAGTCCAAGCCCCTACACTCTATCTCGCCTTTTCAAAAACATCAAGCCCAGACTTCTCTCCTTTATCTCCCACATCACCCATCTATGCCTCCATATGGGATTGTTTTCATCAGCAAATACTCTATATTGTTTTCTATGTTTTCAAACAAACAAACAAAAAATTTTGCTTGAGCACAGTTCCTCCAGCTATGGCTTCCAGCAGTGCCCGTTGAAAGAGTTTTCCATATAGTTAGTATGAACATATAAGTTAACATCCAAACTGGAACACGTTTGAGAATGAAAACAGCACTTATACCTTGAGATAAGAAGCATAAGTAGGGTGGCTGCTTATTTATAGGTCTGCTTCTAATCTTTCTTGAACTCACTGCAACAGGGCTTTCATCCCCACTATACACCAACAGTGTTCTCACTGAGATCACTAATGGCCTCAGGATGCCAAGTCCAACAGTGCGATTCTAGTCTTCAACGTGCCTCACCTACCAGCAGCGATTGACCCAACTGTTTCCCCTCCTTGAACCATCTTCTTGCTTTGGCTTCCATTTTACTTTTCCTTCTATCCTGTTAACCACTCCTTCTCAGTCTCCTCAACGACTCCTCCTCATCCCTTTCATTACTTAATTTTGGAGGTTCCCAGGTATTAATCCATAGACAGACTTACTTTCCTGCCTATGTTCAGAATCTTGGTGGTAACATCTAGTTTTGTGGTTATAAAGATCAGATGCTGAAGACCCACCCTACAATTCCAACTTCCAGATTATTCATCCAGCTGCCCATTGGACATGTGCACTTGGGCATCTATAAGGCATCTCAGATTTAACATGTTTGAAATCATATACCAGATCTCTCCTCTCCTCTCCTCTCCTCTCCTCTCCTCTCCTCTCCTCTCCTCTCCTCTCCTCCCCTCCCCTCCCCTCCCCTCCCCCCTCCCCTCCTCTCCTCTCTTCTCTCTCTTCTCTCTTCTCTCCTCTTCTCTTCTCCTCTCCTCTCCTCTCCTCTCCTCTCCTCTCTTCTGTTCTCTCTCTTCTCTCTCCATCTCTCACACACACACATACCTGTTCTCTTTAAATTCTTTCCATCCAGCTGCCCAATCCCAGTACCTCAACATTATCCTTGTTTCCCTCTTTCTCTTTAATTCCATTTTCAATTGGCCATCAAATCCTTTGGCTCTACCTTAAAAATATATCCAGACTCCAACCACTTCTCACAACTGGACCATCACACCCTACTTCAAGTTTTCTTCATTTCTTGGATAGATGAGTGATCCACTTTCTTACTGATGTCTCATCCCTTACTCCTTTCAGTCTGTTCTCTACACAATAACCAAAATATTCCTTTCAAATGAACATCAAATATATCACTCTTCTGCTTGTCCTTTTCCAGTGATTTGCCATCTCATTCAGAGAAAAAAGCATACGTTTTTATAAGGTCCTCTAATTCCTATAAAAATCTAGTCTCTTTAAATTCTCCAGCCTGAGGAGCCTGGGTGGCTCAGTCCATTAAGTGTCTGCCTTTGGCTCGGGTCATGATTCTAGAGCCCTGAGTTCGAGTTCCGAGTCAGGCTCCCTGCTCAGCAAGGGAGTCTGTTTCTCCTTCTCCCTCTGCCCCTGCTCGTGTGCTCTCTCTCTTACTCACTCTTTCTCTCAAATAAATAAATAAAATCTTAAACACAAACACACACACACACACACACAACAACAACAACAACAAAAGACCTGTCCAGCCTCATTTCCTACCACATTGCTCCAAACTAATCTTACTCAACTCATACACTAGCTTCCTTGACATTCCTCAAATACGCCAGATATTTGCCCATCAAATCTTTTGAGTTTTCTCTTAGGTATCTCTGTCTTATCCCTTCTTCTCCCTTAGATACTTGTCCAAATATCTGTTTATAAAAAGCCTTCCCTCCCACTCCAAGACTCTCTGCCCCCTTTCCTTGCTTTATTATTTCCTGTAACATTTATCACCATTTAACAAAAGATATGTTTTACTTATTCATTTTGCTTCTTGTTGCCTGCTTTCCAAGAATGAAAGTTTCATGAGAAAAAAGATTTTTATTTATTAGTTCTAACTATGTGAAAGTGCCATTTTTGTAGGTCAAAACATTTTCTTCAATTTGCCTCTCAAGGACCTTGTACACAGTAGATATTCAATAAACCTTTGATGAATGAATGAATGAATTCCACAGGCGTGTGCAGGCCCTAAGGGAATGTATAATAGGAACCCCTTGATAAAACTGTGGGATTATCAGGGAGGGGAATGTTTCACCCACATCTTGAAAGATAAGTTGAATGAACTAAGCTACCAGGTGGACATTAACATTCCATACCAAAATGACATTATGTGTTAAGGCAACAATGTTGACCAAATAAGTGATTTTAAAATTAATAAATACTGGCACTTTGTTATAACAATGATAGCATTTCATTGGTGGCTATTAAGCCAGAAAATAATAAAATTACTTTTGCATTTCAGAAAGACCATACCAGTGACCTATGCCAGGTGAACTGAGGTACAGGGGGCTGCTAATTTAGCCTGCCCACAGACAAAATAGGAAAAAAATGAGAAGACATATAGTGATAGATGACACTAGAGAAAGGAAGAGAAACTTCAAACCATATTGAAGAAAGGCCTGTAAAACAAATCATAGGATGTTAATTTAATACTATGAGCACAGGCAAGATTTTAAGCCACAAAATGATATAACCAGAATTAGGTTTACACAGATTATATCACTGCAAAGAGAAATTAGGGAATCAATCCCATTTACAATTACATCAAAAATAATGAGAAACCTAGGAATAAACCTATCCAAAGGGGTGAAAGACCTGTACCCTGAAAACTATAAAACGCTCATGAAAGAAATTGAAGACAACATAAAGGAATGGAAAAATATTCCGTGCCCATAGATTGGAAGAACAAATACTGTTAAAAAGTCTATCCTACCCAAAGCAATCTACACATTAAAGGCCATCCCTATCAAAATAACAACAGCATTTTCCACAGAACTAGAACAAGCAATCCTAAAATTTGTATGGAACCACAAAAGACCCCGAATAGCCAAAGCAACTTCGAAAAATAAAAGCTGGAGGCATCATAATTCTGGACTTAAAGTTATATTATAAAACTGTAGTGATCAAAAAGTATGAGACTGGCACAAAAATAGACACAGACGTCAACAAAACAGAACAGAAAACCCAAAACTGAACTTACAACTATATAGTCAATTAATCTTTGACTAAGCAGGAAAGAATATTCTACATGAAAAAGTCTCTTCAACAAATGGTACTGGGAAAACTGGACAGCCACATGCAAAAGAATGAAACTGGACCACTTTTTTTACACCATACACAAGTTCAAAATGGATGAATGACCTAAACATGAAACAGGAAACCATTAAAATCTTAGAGGAGAACACAAGCAGTAACCTTTTTGACATTGGCGGTAGCACCTTTTTACTAGATATGTCTCCAAAAACAAGGGGAACAGGCAAAAATAAACCACTGGGACTTTGTCAAAATCAAGAACTTCTGCACAGTGAAGGGAATAATCGACAACACTAAAAGGCAACCTGTGAAATAAATAAATAAATAAATAAATAAATAAATAAATAAATAAATAAATAAATAAATAAATATTAAAAAAAAATAAAAGGCAACCTGTGTAATGAGAGAAGATATTTGCAAATGACATATCTGATAAAGGGTTAGTATCCAGAATATACAAAAAACTACTAAAGCTCAACAACCAAAATCCAAATAATCAAATCAAAAATGAGCAGAAGACATGAGTAGACATTTTTCCAAAGAGACATCCAGATGGTCAACAGACACATGAAAAGATGCTCAACATCGATCATGATCTGGAAATGCAAATCAAAACTACAATGAGGTATCACCTCACACCTGTCAGAATGCCTGAAATCAACAACGCAGGAAACAACAGATGTTGGTGAGGATGCAGAGAAAGGGGAGCCCTCTTACGCTGCTGGTGGGTATGCAAACTGGTGCAACCGCTCTGGAGAACAATATAGAGATTCCTCAAAAAGTTAAAAAAACAGAGCTACCCTATGACCCAGCAATTGCACTACTTGGTATTTACCAGAGGATACAGATATGCTAATTCAAAGGGATGCAGCACCCTGACGCTTACAGCAGCATTATCTGTAATAACCAAATTATGGAACAGCCCAAGTGTCCATCGACTGACGAATGGATAATGACGTGATACACACAGGCACACAGACAGACACAGACACACACACACAGGAATATCAGTCATTGAAAAGAGTGAAATCTGGGAAACGAACTAGGGGTGGTGGAGGGGGAGGTGGGCAGGGGGTTGGGGTGGCTGGGTGACAGGCACTGAGGGGGGCACTTGATGGGATGAGCACTGGGTGTTATGCTATATGTTGGCAAATTGAACACCAATAAAAAATAAATTCATAATAAAAAATAATAAATATATATATATATACATATATATATATAAAGGAAAGAGTGAAATCTTACCATTTGCAATGACATGGGTGGTGCTAGAGAGTATCATGCTAAGCAAAATAAGTCAGAGAAAGACAAATCCATATGATTTCGTTCATATGTAGAATTTAAGAAACAAAACAAATGAGAAAAGAGAAAATGAGAGAGCGATGCAAACCAAGAAGCAGGCTCTTAGCTATAGAGAACAAACTGATGGTTACCAGAGGCGAGGTGGGTGGGGGCTGAACTAAACAGGTGATGGGGGTCCCTGGTATAGTCCCCTCCAGCCACCTGCCACGGGTGCAAACCAGGAACTCTTAACTGGAAGAAACTGTATTGCCTTGGAGAATCTAACCCCAAACACACTGAGGCCGCACACCAAGGTAGTGACTAGTCTAACCTGTGCTAACCTTAGGGCACAACCTGCTGGACAGTTTTAGCTTCCTGTGAACATCTGTAACCACTGCCTTAACCACATCTCACTTCTTGCCACCTGTTGCTATCTGTCCTTACTTGTGAGCTTCTCCACAGTTTCCAGTGGACTTTGATATTTTGTCACCGAGAGTTCATTTCGAAAGCAGGAAAAGGCAAAAAATACTAACGCCAGGGAAAGTGTTGCTGAAACAGAGAAAAAAAAAAAAACACTTCTATCACCACAGTGTAGATGATGAGCTAGAAGGGAATAGGAACAAATAGAAGGAAATGAGTGAGACTGTTGTAGAAGTCCTAGTAAACGGTGATGATAGTTTACCCAAAGCAATCTATACATTTAAGGCCATCCTTAATGGGGAGATGGCAGTAGGGGTGCAGAGAAATGGTAGGATTTATTCAACTAGTCCTAAAATTCTAACAAGTCCTTTAGTAACCAAGTAAAGTCAACTGAAGCCACATTCTCACTTAGGGACAATCATTCGCTTTGCCTGTACCCACCACACGCCAGTGTCCCGTTAGAACAATGGAGACCCCGGTGGAGGAATGGGGGGGGGGGGAGTTCAAAATATTTCACCAGCCAGAGAACTGCTGTGTGGTTAGTCAGGAGATTGCTGTACGATAATTCATTTTATACTGTGAAAAGGAAAATCACAGCTGTCTTCCTCTTTTGGGAGAACAATGTTCTACTTAATCATAACATAGAAACTAAGTCTTCATAAATATAGTTATCACTCGGAAGCAATGAAATATAATTTTATTACACCTGCTTATTTGCATTTTCTGATAGCCTGGGATGAGAGCCCAGCTCGAAAAACATCAACCACTTACTGGGGTTTCGCTGTCCGTCTGCACAGCTTCTTCCAACAACCGCCATGAACCAAACTGCCCATTTAGCCCCGTGGAAAGGACACTACAGTCGGAACATGCAGGGACGCGAGACTCAGCTCCCTCCCGAACTTCTTCTGTCAACTTGTGACCGTTAGGTCACTTTCCTAGTCTTCGCTAAAAGTCCCTTCCAGGGATAGTAGCTTATCATTACTTGTATATATTATGCCCGAGAGATTGCTGCATCTCAGTTCTTCTCATCTAGTCCCCTTATTTTGAGAATAAAACAATGAAAAGTCTTCCTTTAATCTTCACAGGGTTTTAATCCTCTGCATTTTTCACTTCCCTTGGAAATACAGACATGCCAACTGCTCAGCTAACATCCTTTACTCTCGATTTTGTCTCTATTTTTCCCATTAACCTCCCATGAGCTTGGTACTGATTACACAGAAATAATTTTAGTAACCAATATGGAATAGAAGAAGCTGGCTTTTGATAAATTTTCTTATGATCGTAGTAACACATCATAGCAATGAATTAAGGTATAGGAGTTATGTATTTTTGATCTCTTAAAACACCTGAATGTCCCAAATAGGTTTTCCTTAGGGGATGTCTATTGGACCCAGTGCCTTTACCCGGTAGTTTCATGGACTCTCTATGTTTAAAGTATATTTGTTTCATCTTTTTATAGGATTTTAAGTATTTAATCATTGAAGGGAGAAAAATGCTAAAGGCAGTTGCCGCAAATTTCTTTGTCACAAAAATAGGGATGGCAATTAAGTCTCAACTATCCTGACAACAGAGAGTGGCTGCTTAGAGGACACGATTAGGTGAACACTGAGACCACATCTGTACCTGGCAGGAGAAAGTGCCATGATCTGTGAAATGCCATCTGTGCTGTTAAGGGCAAGAGAAGTGGGAGGCTCAGTGGTTGAGCGTCTGCCTTCGGCTCGGGGTGTGACCCCCGGGGTCCCAAGATTGAGTCCCGCACCCAGCTCCCTGCGTGGAGCCTGCTTCTAACCTCTGCCTGTGTCTCTGCCTCTTTCTCTGTGTCTCTCATAAATAAATAAATAAAATAATATCTGCAAAAAAAAGGTAGGAGAAGTGGCACTGGTGTCAGATATTTGCCATTATTAGGATGGAATATCCTTTGGAAGGGAGTCATAATGCAAGGGAACTTTAGATAAGTTCAAATTCACTTTGTCTCTGGTAGCTGTGCAATTTCTAGTAAGACCATCAAAGTGGAGGTTATTATGCTGACTAAAATAAGTCAATCGGAGAAGGACAAACATTATATGTTCTCATTCATTTGGGGAATATAAATAATAGTGAAAGGGAATAGAAGGGAAGGGAGAAGAAATGGGTAGGAAATATCAGAAAGGGGGACAGAACATGAAGACTCCTAACTCTGGGAAACGAACTAGGGGTGGTGCAAGGGGGGGTGGGAGGCGGGTGGGGGTGAATGGGTGACGGGCACTGAGGGGGGTGCATGACGGGATGAGCACTGGGTGTTATTCTGTATGTTGGCAAATTGAACACCAATAAAAAATAAATTTATTATTAAAAAAAAGACCATCAACGACTGATTAAAGATTTCACCAATGAGACCTTTATTTATTCAGTTAACATTTGATGAGCATCTATGAATGGCCAAGCTACTGTTCACATGCTGAGTGTCCAAAAGTGAGCAAAAGAGAGATGGTCCCTTTTTTCAAGGAGCTTGCCGTCCAGTGGGGAGATACAGCAACAGTCTTATAATTGAGAATAATAAAGTGGATCTAATCTACACCGGCTCAAAGAAGTCCTCTCTACACAGACGGTGCTTGAGCAGAACAGAGACAGAGCACCATGGAAGTAAGGGAAAGTAAGTGATTATTTAAATTCTGACATATGATGTTTATTTTTCACAGGAATAAAGATCTCGAAGGAAAGGTAAAAACACATATACGATTGTAATATAACGCAAAAATGTAAGCACACACATGCAATTATCAGAAACCTTTTAAAATCATATACTAAATAATTCTGGAGACTTTCTTCTAATAATTTTAAGTAACTCAGATTTTTCTCACTTTGCTCTTTACAAAGTGCCTGTAGAACATGCATGGCGTTAACAGCGCATTCGGATTTTACAGATGAAAAATTCGAACAGGTTTTTTATAGTCATCAAGTCACGTTAAAGGACAATGAAGCTAAATTTCCTTGTGTATGAGCCTTTCTTCTAGATTGTTTTAATTATTTGTTGTGTTAAAAATGAATTGTAGTAGCTGCTATATAATTAGGTGAAACGGTGTGTAGTTATACCATACAGCAAGGATGAAAAAAGAAAACATTTCCCACAGCCGTACACTTGCTAAATAAAGACCTGAATAACATTTTCTCTGATTTGACCTTTGTAATTTGGTACGTCAAGTGAAACCAAGCTTCCGGTTTGCCAGAGTTACCCTGAGAAAATTCTGCACCGCCAGGAGGGCACTAGGAACTTTAGAAGACACTGTGACTATTTTGTGGCTTTACAGTATGACCACAGTAACAATAATAAGTTTACTTTTCCTTTCACCTAACTGAAAAATCAGTGCCTCTCTTTAATAGCTGCAAAACAACGATGTTGCTGCCACTCAATTCTCAGCCAATAAAGCTGAATTAATTCACCTACGAGGATATAATTTGATGGGGGTGGGAGGTTCTTCCTACAACAAATCAGTAAAACAGAACAAGCCGGGGAGAAGGGAGCAGGTGCTTTTGGCATCGTTATGCAGAAGATGAATATATTGATACAAAGAGGAAAGGATGCTGTAAACAAGAAACTTAAAGCCCAAGAGTATTTATCATATTTAAAATTCAGAAGACAACTTTTCTTTTCTTTTCTTTTCTTTTCTTTTCTTTTCTTTTTCTTTTCTTTTTTCTTTTGTTTTTTGTTGTTGTTTTGTGTTTTTTGTTGTTTTTGTTTTGTTTTGTTTTTTGTTTTGCAAAGCAAGAGGGAAATAAATACACACAAAATTATTCCAGCAGAAACAAGGAATCCGTACTCAGATGCACGAGCCAATAAACATAAAGAGGAGGCCAGGATGGGTGACGGAAGCAGCCAGCCTGGCCTGAGCGGGCCACGTGCGCCCAGGGGTTGGGCACCGGGGAAGCCTGGCCCTCGCAAGCCAGGAGCCTCGGTTGGTGCTCAGAGCAACTGAGGGCCACTCGGGGCCTGAAACAGAGTCACTTGATTGGAAAAAACAAAAGGAGATTATTTAGGCAACAGGATTTAAGACGTATTGAGGAAGGAGGCTAGTGAGTAGAAAAGCATATTACAAGTGAAAAAAAAAATGTGTTCTGTGGCTTTTATAGCAGCCTCCATCACCGCAGTCAAAGAACTCATTCTGGGAAGGAGGAGGTTTTAGAATTGGGGATGGATTGGTAGGAAAATCCCAGAACCCCACTAAGAATGAAATGCACAGTAACGGCAACACCACAACCATTTCAAAGCCTATGGATGGGAGAAAGCACACCGCAGAAACACTCAGCAGAGCCTCTCTGGGACTCAGCGGGGGATCCATGTGACAGATATTCTGAGAACAATTACAAAAATGTCATTAATGAGGCCAAACCCCGGCCTTCTACTCAAATCCATTTCATATCCGGTATTGTCATAATGTGGGCGCCTGGGTGGCTCGGTGGTCGAGCATCTGCCTTGGGCTCAGGGTCCTGGGATCGAGTCCCACATCGGGCTCCCTGCATGGAGCCTGCTTCTCCGTCTGCCTGTGTCTCTGCCTCTCTCTGTGTCTCCCATGAACAAATAAAATCTTTTTAAAAAATAAATGTATATACATATATAGTCATAAGGAGACCCCAGAACACTAGTCACTAGTCACTAGTGAAGTTGCTCTGATGGCCCATCCCTATCTATACCTTCCTCCCTCCACTCTTTTACTAAGGATTCTGAGACAGGTTTGCTACGTACATGGGGTTCCTTTGGAACCCAGTGGCCTTCGGAGGTCACCGGCCCTCTACGTCTGAATTGTGTCTGTCTCCTCCCTCAACAGGACAAGTTCTTGAAGTCCTATGCCCACCTCTGCAATCTCTGCTTCCGCTCCTTCCTAGGCCTGATACAGCGGCCCTCATCCAGGACGGACTAACGTGTCGCTGACTCCCGTAAAATGGCAATAAACTTTGAAGGTCCTTGTCTGCTCCAGCACTAAAATGCTGTTATAACAGATTGATCACCCCTTCCAACTGCATTTGGCTTCAGGCAAGGAAATTAGCACCGAGGCAACCTGTATAGTCTCTTCTTGTAAATCACTTCACATTTATTTACTAAGCACAGTATTTACTAGTTCACCGTGGAGCTTTCAAGTTTAACTTACTTACAGATAGATGCTTCAAGGAAAGGACGCAGCTTTGCCATATTCACGCCGCTGTTGTCACATGTTTCTAATCAATACATGGAAGGCTGAATAATAGCCCCGAAAACACGGTGCACCAATCCTTAGGATCTGGGAATATTAGCTAAAGGGATTCTGCTGTTGAGATTAATTAAGAATTCTGAGTTGAGGAGCTTACCCTGGATTATTTTGGGGGGAGGGGACTATAAATGCAATCACAAATGTCCTTATAAGAGGGAGGTGGGGGGAGTTTTGAAGACAGAAAAGGAGAATGCAACACGATGACAGAGAGAGAAATCTGAAGATGCCATGAACCAGAGACTATAAGGAATAGTTTCAGAAGCTGGAAAGGCAATGACTAGATCATCCTCTACGGCCTCTAGGAGGCACCAGCTCTGCTCACATTTTTATTTTTTATTTTTTCACATTTTGATTTTTAATCCCATAAGACTCATTATGAATTTCTAACCACTGGAACAATAAGAAAATAAATTTGCGTAAAGTCACCAAGTCTGTGGTAATGCGTTACAGCAGCAATGGGAAATGAATACTCTAATACCTTTATTTATCTTCCCCCCAGTTAATACGCTGTTTGATTTGTGTTAGATCTTCAGCTTCTTGTAGGAGCACATTTTGTATTTATTCGTGGGCTGCTCTTTCCGTTGTAGGCCTATCATTTACAGCTTTTGAGCCGCTAATGTTGGCACACTTACCCACACGTATTATCACCAAGCACCCAGCACATTACTGCAGGTGTCTGGTACGCGCACAAAAGAGTGAGATGATTGAGTAGAACCTAGAGTCGTCTCCAGCAACTTTTCTCCAAGTGTTGTTGCACGACGCTTTGCATCAGAATCACCCAGGGAGGGTAACTTCTAAAATTCAGATTTCTGGGCCTCCATACTCTGGCAATTCTGAATCCCCTCTCTGGGGTGGGGCCATAAAATCCTTCATCCTAATAGACTTACCAGTTGAATCCCAGGTATAACTAAAATTGAGGGACTATTGACCTAGAGTCACCTAAACAAGCTTTTGTCATTCAGCTCCCCAGCGAGCAAACCTCAAGTCTTGAGCAAAATACTTAAGCAAAAGCCTCACACATAGGAAAACATACACGTCTTTATTCCTTAAAACGCTTTCATCATCAGAATCTTCAATGAAGATATGCTCAACATGACCGGTATTATTTTTTAACTCTAACAACCAATCTTTCTTCCTCCTGCGCAATAAATGATAAAACAGTGGGTGAGTTAAGTCCAATGTTTGGAAACCAGTAAAAGTTGTTTAATACTGTCACAGACTCTCTAGATAAAACAGTAGCTTTCAATCCCTCTCTGAGATAGAGCGCCTCTTTTATAGTTAATTGAATTGCACCTGTTGTTGTTGTTGTTTTAAATGACATAGAACAAATATAGAGAATTTCCTTATTAAGCTATCTGCTCTATGACTGGTCAAATGTCCGCAGCGCGACTGATCGCCAAGTACATCTCTGCACATGCAGGAGCTCAGCGCTCAGTTGGGCTCAGCTCCAACTTGGTTCGGCCCATCTGTCTCTTTATTCCCACTGCTTGCTGACCTCTCATTTACATATGCCACCTTCCCCTCCAAAGCCACTACCCAGGCCCCACACAGTCCTGCTGCCCCGTCCGCTCTCCTGTATCTTTCAATGACTCAGGGAACGCTCCACCATCCAGACCCTAGAATTCATTTGTTCATTCACTCATTTAACAAAAGCATTTATCGAGGGCAGATTTTCACTCAGTCAGTTAAGCACCTGCCGTCAGCTCACGTCATGATCCCAGGGGCCTAGGATCGAGCCCCACTTTGGGCTCCCTGCTCAGCCCCTTCCCCCCCAACCCCTGCTAGTCCATTCTCTCTCTCATAAATAAATAAATAAATAAATAAATAAATAAATAAATAAATAATTAAAAATATATATTGATTGAGATCCACCTTTGTGCCAGGCCCTCTTTGGGGTACTGCAAATATATAGGTTAACGAAACAGAAATCCCTGCCTTGCAGAGCTAAGTAAGTGAGGTAAATACAAACGACACCTAGCATGTTAAATAATAGTACGTGCTTAACGCAAAAAAGAAATCAGAGAAGGAAGGGGGGACGTCTCAAAGGCCAGAGACAGCCTCAATTCTGAGAAGGTGACATTTAAGTTAAAATATAAAGTAAGTGAGGATGAGCAATGTGGTTATAGATTTGGGGGGATGGAGAGGGAAGAGCCACTTCTCGGTGTCCTGAAAATCACTGTTTCAGTCCTTAAGCCTCTCAGTTTAACTCCTTCTCTAAAGAAATCGCAAAATATTGCAATCCTAGCCTTCCCAGCATATTTAAATAAGGTCGAAATGTTTTCCCACATTTGCTGTGGGTATTGTCCTAATGATGTAAAACATGACAATGCCCTTGAATGGATACAACGCCTTCTCCCCTTCCCCTCCCGCCCACTCTAGAACCAGCCACGCAGTGACGCGCTTCAGTACATGTATTTGTCCTTCAGTTTTATTCAGCTTCTGTTCAAAGGAGTTGTACCAGGCTACACCCCACCAGTCCTGCTCCCCCACACCCTCACCAAATCTTGTATTTTGAAATGTTTGTTAATCAAGGGGCACAAATGAGGTCTCACTATTAGCTCTGATTTGCATGTTTCTGATACTCGTGATGTCAAACACCATTTCATGATTCTTAGCTGTTATATTTCCTTCTGCAAACTGCCCTGTTCCTCTGCCCATTCTTCCAATGGACTGTATGTTTTTTCTTATGATTTGTAGTCATTTTTTGTATATGTTGGGCAGCAATCATTTGCCAGTACACGATTTGCAAAAATCCTCTCCTAGTCTGTGCTAGCCTTGCGTACTGTGTCTGATCAAATAGAATGTTTTACTTTGAATGTAGTCAAATATCAAATGTTCCCTTTAGGGTTTTTCCTTTCTGGGTCTCTTTAAAGAAGTCTTTCACTGCCCTCAAGGTCAAAAAGATATTTTTCTTATATTTTCTTCTAAAGTTCTTAAAATTTTTCTATTCAAAGTCAGAGCTTTAAGTCGTGTGGAATGTATTTGTGTAAATGATGTGAAATAGGGATCTCACTTTATTTTTTTTTCTACGTGGATAATCAATTGTCTCAGGACTAATCACTGAAGAGTCTTGTCTTTCCCACGGATTTATAACGCCCCTCTCCATAAGCCAACTTCTCACATATACTCTGTGCTGTTTCTATTATTGGTCATTATGTCTGTCGTCATGCCAATAGCACATTCTGTAATCACTAAAACTAAATAATAAATTGTGAGGTCTAATAAGTCCCTGTTATTTTTTTTCAAAACTTCCTTATTATTCTATATGAATTTTAGGATCATTTTCCACACTTACACACAAAATCCTGTTGGGGATTTTGCTAAAATTGCACTGGATTTGCATGTTAATTTGACATCTTCAAACATTATATCTTAACATCCATGCCCATGGAATATCTCTTGATTATTTCAGTCTTTACCCCACTTTTAAGTATTATGATAAAAGCCTTGCACATCTTCTATTAGATTGCTAGATATCTTATGGTCTGTTCTCACTGTGAATGGGATTTGAAAAAAATCATATTTCTAATCTATTATTTTGACATTAGCTACTTACTGATTTTTGTGAAGTGACTTGGAAACAAGCCAACTTTCTGAATTAATTCTAATAGTTTTACTGTGTTGTTTTGTGTTGGCTTGTCTCAGTCAGGATTCCTAGAACAATGCCAAATAGGAGTAGTGAAAAAAGGCATCCTTATCTTATTTTTGACTCTATTTGGAATGCTTCTATTGTTTCACTACCAACTATGATTCTTGCTGCAAGATAAGGAAATTCCCTTCTATTCATTGTTTGCCAAGAACTGCAACATGAATAGTGTTGGATTTTTCTAATGCTTTCATCACATCTATTCAGATAACATGTTTCTTCTCTTCTTCTTCTTCTTCTTTTTCCTGTGTTCTGTTAAGGCAGTGAATTATAGTAATAAATTTTCTGGTATTAAACTGTTAGCTTTCCTGGGCAAGGAGAAAGGGAAGGAGACAACCTACCTAGATGTGTTGGGAAGCTTTCCTTTTTAAGACAAGATGTAACTTAAAAAGCAGAATCGGACCTATAAATCCAGAGAACAACCTGGTGGTTGCCAGACAACAGGGAATGGGGAGGGGCTGGGCCGAATGAGTGAAGGGAAGAGAGAAATACAGGCCTCAGTTTTGGAATAAATAAGTCACAGGAATAAAAGGCACAGCATAGGGAATATAGTCAGTGGTACTGTAATAATATTACATGGTCACAGATGGGAGCCACGCTTGTGTGATATAGCACAACCCACAGGGTTGTTGAGTCACCGTGTTGTACACTGTGTGTGACTATACTCAAATAGTTGAACGGATGGATGGATAGATAGAGAAGACGTAACATTTCCCAAATAGTTGCTGGAACAAACCTATAAAACAGTGTAAACCTGATACTTTTGTGTGTAGGGAATAGATTTTTGATCAGTGATTTAACGTCTCTATGGTTATTAACAATGTATCAATTTCTTAAAATGATGCATTTCATCTAAGTCTTAAAAGCATGAGTATGAAACTCTTCATGATATTGTTTTTAAAATTTCACCTATATCTACACCCATTTCAATCCCAATAATGTTTGTATCTTCTGTTTCTCTTGATGAAGACAGTCAGATCATTTATTTTGTTATACTCTGTTACTTCTCTGAACGCTTCATGTTTTAAATGTGACCTTATATACTACATCCTTTAAGGCTATACATTCCTTCTAAGCATAGCTCAATTTTATCCCATGAAGTTTAATAAGCAGTACTCTCATTTTTCATTGATTTCTAAGTATTTTATAACTTCCTATTTGACCCATAAGTTATTTATAAATATGCATTTAGGGGCACCTGGGGGGCTCAGTAGTTGAGTGTCTGCCATTGGCTCAGGGTGTGTGATCCTGGGGTCCTGGGATCGAGTCCCGCATTGTGCTCCCTGCAGGGAGCCTGCTTCTCCCTCTGCCTTCATCTCTGCTTCCCTGTGTGTCTCTCGTGAATAAATAAATAAAATATTTTTTAAAAAGAAATATGTATTTAATTCCTAACATATGTGATTTTTAGGTTATCTTTTTATTACTATCTAATAGTTATTATCTAACTTTCCTGCCAAAACCATGGCTTGTCGATACTGATTCTTGGTATCGCTTCAGATTTTTTTGTAAACTAGGAATTGATGAATTTTATAAGTTGACATAGACCCTTGAAAACAATGTTTAACCTCTAATTTGTAGGTATATGATTTCAAACATTCTACCTAGATTGTATTGTTTAATGCTTGGAAACACCTGTTAGGGTTTTTTGCTTTATGTTTCTGAGGAAGGTGGTAAAGTCTCCTACAAATCCATTAATTTGGACTTGTCCATCCGTAGTTTTGCCAATCTTGCCTCATATGTTTTGAGCCAGTATTATTTGTTGCAAACAGGTTCACGCCTTCCAGGTTAAAGCCTTTTTTACTTTAGTCTCAATAACGCTAATGCCTTAAAATCTATTTCACCAAGTAACATCAGTTTTCTTCCTTTCACATGCAGAATTTTGGGCTTTATATTTAACATGAATCTTCTGTTAAGCATAGTATCAGATTTTATTTCTTCATCTGGTTTTACTCACTGTTTTAATAGGCAAGTTAGTGTAAATGGATACAGATATAGATATATAGATCTAGATGTATATATTTTAATTCGGTTGTAATGTCTTATTCAATATTTCCTATTCACCTTTATTTTACTGACTTTTTTTCATTTCCTTTTTTTTTTTTAAGAGAGAGAGCAGAAGTGAGAGTGGGGAGGGGCAGAGGGAGAGGGAGAGGGAATCTTAAGCAGGTTCCACACCCAGCATGGAGCCAGACCCAGGACTCAGTCTCACAACCCAGAGATCATGGCCTGAGCTGAAATCAAGAATCAGATGCATAACCAACTGATCCACCCAAGTGTCCTTCTTCATTCCAGCTTTCTATTAGACTGATCATGTTTTCTTTATTCCAATTTTCTCCTTTTATTCATTTGGAAATTGTACATTCTACTTACCCCTTCTGTGGTTGCACTTAGGTGTCAATGTATAATGACTTCACACAGTCTAACATCAGTTCCTATCTCTCTATGCCTTGAGAATAAGTGTCTGAGCACACTCTACTCTCAGGAGATGTGGCTGTCCCATGTGTAGGTTCGAAGCTAGACTACTTGACTCTAGATCCTTGTTCTACCTCTTGCTAACATTTAACAGGCAAGTTACTAATCATGTCTCTGCATCAGTTCCCTCATCTGAGAAATAAAGTTAATGATAATAATTTTAGTAATAATTGCTTGGGAATTATGAGAATTAAATTAGTCCTATAAGAAAAGGACTTAGAGAAATACCTAGTACACATATCAGATGTTACAAATTTTCATTTTCCTATATAAGTAGAGTTATGACTCATTTTTAAAATCATCAAAGTTAGGGGCACCTGGGTGGCTCAGTCAGTAAAGTGGCCAACTCTTGATCTCAGGGTCCTGGGACCCACCCCTTCCTGGAGCCCTGCATCAAGTCCCACATCCAGCCCCATGTCAAGCCCTGAGTCTGGCTCCAATGCTCAGTGGGGGGTCTGCTTGAGGATTCTCTCCCTCTTCCTCTGCCCCTACCCCCACTCATGCTCTCTCTCTCTCTCTCTCTCAAAATAAATAAATACATCTTTTAAAAAATAAAATAAAATCACCAAAGTCATTATTATTATTTTATGGGTGATGCGTATTTAAATTTACCAACAGATTTACCAATTCCTTTTTTCACCCTTGCTTCTTTCTAAGTCAAATGTCCTTCTTGGAGTATATCCTGTCATCAGTCTTTGCACAATGGTCTATAAATACAAAGTGGTCGGTCATTTTTGTCTGAAGATATTTATATTTTGCCTTTACTTATAATTAGTAATTTACAAATATATGGAATCCTAGGTAGATCATGAATTTAACTTTTTTCCACACTTTGAAAGTATGTGTTACACAATCTATGGAACTCTATTTTCCCTAATGAGAAGTCCATGTGTCATTCCATCCTTAATAGGTGATATTTCTTTTCTCTCTGGCTGCTCTTTATTAAACATGAAAAGTTTTAAATTTTCAGAAAGAAGCAGAGAGAAGAGTATAATGAATTCTTGTGTAACCATCTCCTAGGTTCAATAATTATCAAGAATTTGCTTCATCTATACCTTTTTTTTCCCTTCACTGAAGTGTTTTTAAAGGAAATCACAGATATTATGCCATTTCATGCATACCATATGCACCTTCAAAACTATGATTTTTTAATGTAACCACAGTGTCATTATACATCTCACAAAATACAACTTCTTTTAAGTTTTCTCTTTGAGTTTGGTGTTTCAGAGTTTTAACATGATGTTTCCAATGTGGCTTTTTCCTTACTTATCCTGCTCAAGTCATTTTTGACCTCTCCTCTACCTCACCACATTATCCCAAATCTAATCCAACACTGAGCTCTTTTAATTTTGCCTCTTTGATTTTTAACCCACTTCTTCTCTCTATATACACTGCCATCTGAGTCAAGTGAACCCATCTCTAGCTTGCAGTTCTACAGTTTCACAATTTCTCACATCCCTTCCTTCCCCTCTACATTCAATCTTCATAATGTAGCCAAAGGCTCTCTTCAGAATGCAAATTCAATGATGCAACCTCCATCTGAAAACCTTCACTTTCTCTGAAAAAAAAGGTCTACAAGGTGTGTGTAGTCAGTCTCTCAACAGCTATGCATAAGCCATCAACTTAATCTTGAGCACCTTTCCCAATATCTACTCTCTACCACACTCCCAATGACTTTCTAATTAACTTTTACTAATCCTTCAAATTTCCCATATCTTCTTTGGGGAAATCATCCTTGGAATCCAAAACTAGATCAAGGTTTTGTTTCATTCTTTTTTTTTATAAGTTCTCAGAGAGAACACCTGGCACAATAGCAATTTTGTACCTTCCATCTTCTGTGTGTCTGATTATTTGATTAATGTCAGTATCCCCTGGAGACTAAGAGTTTCATGAAAGCTCCTCATTGCATCCCCCAGACTTAGAAAAGAAGCCGGCATAAAGCAAGAACTCAATCAGTATTGCTCGAAGGAAGGAAGGAAGGAAGGAAGGAAGGAAGGAAGGAAGGAAGGAATATCCAGGCATTTCTCCTCCATGCTTTCACCCTAATCTGCAAATTGCTATCTTATTGCACTTATCACACTTGACATTACTAATAGTTTTCCACTCAATCTCCCCAAATGGATTATGGGCCCCAAGAGGGCAAAAGTAAATACAATAGATTCACTTTTGTTTCTCTGACAACCAGACTACTGCTATATGTAATATGTATTTAGTGAAAAAATATGAAATTGGGGGAAGGGCAGTAGTTTTGATTCCCAGGTATAGGGAACTGAATTGGTCATTCCTCTTAATTTATATGTCCAGTCTTCATTCCCATTTTACTTATCTGAGCACCTGCTATATCCCAAGTACTGATTTAGGCAAAAGGGATATAGAAATAAACAAAACTAATAAATTTCTGCCTGCATTGAGCTTGTCATATCATGCTTGCATCAGTGGTCTGTGAAAGTTGCCTCCTCTGTTTTATATTTGGTTTTTACTTTTGTTTCTCCTTGTATTCCCTACTCTTAAGGCCATTCTTTTCTCTTTATTAGTAACTACTCATACGTATTTTCTATCCACCTACCATACCCGTTTTTACATGTAACGATATCCAGGAATACTTACAGTAGTGCGTGTGTTTAATTTTTTATATATGGTATTATATTATCATCTCATTCTCTTTTACTTTTACTGTTTATCCATTCAACTAATTTTGGGATCTATCCATGTTTCCAACTGTAAAATCTAGTTAATTTCTTTAGAGCATTCCATATTATACCATTCTCTAAATATGCCAAGGTATCAATTCTCCTAGGGGGAAAATAAAAACTGCTGCATGTAAGTGATGAATCACTAAATTCTACACCTGAAACTAACATTACGCGATATGTTAAATAACTGGAATTTAAATAAAAACCTGAAACTACAACAGCAACAACACCCTGCCATGGTTCTTTCAACTCCCCACATCTTCATCATCAAGGCAATAAGTGACTAGTGCACGTCACCATATGCGTTGACTTGATACTCTCTCTGATGCATGCCCAGAATAGAAGTGCCAGGATGTCAGGATTAGCATACTCAATTTCCGTAAGAGCTACAAGCTGCTCTCTGAAATGGCCTTAGTAGCCGATGCTCCCACCAATATCAGAGGAGGGCTCCTCCACCTTCCCATCCTCACCAGAACTTGATATTATCTGATTTTCACATTTCTGAAAATCTGATTACTATAAGGCATTCTTTGATTATTATTTTAATATATATTTCTGTGCTAACAGGTGAGATGGAATATCCATAAACATGAAAGAGATCTGAAGCCAGATTTCCATTTAGCATCCAAGCATTCATACATATATTATCAATTGCTCTATTACTCACTTGCTTCCTCTATAAACTAAGGATGATAATACTTCATTTATGAGGAATTAAATGGTTTAAAAATTAAGCACCAAGAGAAAATCTAACACAAAGAAGTATTCAATAAATGTTGGCTATTGCTATCACTTACTATAATTATTTACTATTATTTTTTCATTCAAGTTTCCTCTTCTGTAAATTGTCTGTTTATACCCTTTAATAATTTTTCCACTATATTTTCAATAATTTTTTTTTGGTTTACGTGAGCTTCTTGTATATTCTGGATATCAATTCCCTGCAAGTGTGTTTAAATGAATAAGTGAGTGAGTGATCAGAGATTAAACATGCCAGTTTTGTCTTACAGAGCTCCAACTGTTTGCTTTTTCTGCTTACTGCATTGCTGGGTCATTTTTGTGAACAAAATGTTGAATCTCAATGTATTTTTAATCTGGTCAATAAATTTTAAATAAAATTTAATTTATATTCCATTTTTCTAAGTCAATAACACACAAACCCACAACTGTGGCGGGGGGAGGAAATAGCTAGCTCCACAGTGAAAAACGTAAACGATCCTATTTGTGGCTTTTATTGGACAATTTTTTAGAAAAGTAGAAAGATAGTACAAAGATATTGTCAAATCATATCAAAGGCTAGTACTTTGTCTCAATTTCAAACTCATTATTCAACTAGAACAATCCCTACAATGGGCGCCAAAGCAGTATAATTTTCTGCAAGATTGCCAAAGGAACTATTTATCATCATTAAAGGGCCACTTTTAATAGAATTCTGGTAATTATTTAGAAAAACACACAGAAAATCTTAGAACACTTCAAAATAGAGCACTAATAAACATTTGATAAAACTAGTCTTTAAGGGAAATCTCTGTGAAGAGCCCCCAAATTTGTGACCATTTTCCTAGCAACTCAAGACATAACACAAACTGATAACACAGTGGCAAGTAAACTGCTCAGTTCAGATCTATATAGGAAGTCTATGATTACTCGGATCATATTCTTAAGCAGAGATTCAAAAGTATCAGTGAAGAAAAAAGTAATTTCCTCCATCTTGAAGGTGTGCAATTTATATAAAAATGGAGGTAGGAGGGATCCCTGGGTGGCGCAGCGGTTTGGCGCCTGCCTTTGGCCCAGGGCGCGATCCTGGAGACCTGGGATCGAGTCCCACGTCAGGCTCCCGGTGCATGGAGCCTGCTTCTCCCTCTGCCTGTGTCTCTGCCTCTCTCTCTCTCTCTCTCTGTGACTATCATAAATAAATAAAAAAAATTTTAAAAAAATTTAAAAAAAAATGGAGGTAGGAAATCATAACTAAATAAGACACAGAAAATGATGATCGATCCCTACCACTTCCACCTGCCACCCAAATGGCTTTCTAATACACGATGTTGCTGTATGTTTTTTTTATTTTTAATGGAAATGATGAAGATAAGAATTCACACATTGACAGAGAAGGCATCTTGGTGAATAATACTTTGTTTGTATCTGCATTAGTAATATTCTTAATAGGTAAAACAGACACAATTATGAAAATGTCGGCCAAATCTCTTCTTTTCCAACAAACTCCAAAGCCGATATGCAGATACATTCATTCAGTTCACGTTTAATGAACATTCTGGAGTGACAATGATGAGTAAAAACTGAACATTCCAAGTGGTTTTGACTTAGCAGGGAAGAATGTGAATTTTAAAATCATACCACGGTTAAATTATTCTGAAGGACAGGATCATGGTCAACATTTCTGCAAGAGTCTATAATACAAGAATTTGACCTAGTTTGGAAAGATTAGAGAGAGCTTCCCTGAGCCAATATCTGCAGGGAAAAGATGAATTAAGGTGGTGAAGGGAACAGCATGTTCAAAAGTCTATCCTGTAAGAAAATGTGGTGAGTCCACAATTATCACAGGAATGAAGGGTAAGAACTGCAAGGTGGAGCTGGGAGGTATCCAGAGCGTGCCTGACTCCTTGGCCATCTTAAGAGTTTACTCTGTAAGTGAAATGGAAAACCAGTGATAGGCTCTAATTTGGGCAAGAATAAAAACCAATTATAAAAACGTTTCCATAATCCCAGGTAAAACAGTCGTAGCCTGAACTGAGGTGGAGGTGATGGAGATGAAGAGAAGTAAAATGGGTGTAGAGATATTGAAGAGGGAAAGTCAACAGGATGAGTTAAGTAAGAACAGAATAGGCAACAAAGCCTCTTTCATAATTTCTCCAAGAATCTTCTTCAGACATTGTACTGCTTTCTCTCTGATGGCTTCCAGTCAGTCGCATCCTGCAGATTAAAAAAAAAAAACAAAAAAACTATACTCTTGCAACTGTTTGGATACCCATTGGATACCCAGGAAGAATTTTTCATGTATTCATTAAAGAAGTCATTTCAGTGCCACTTCCAATAAAAGTTTGAGTTGTAGATAGTCCGTAAGATATACTTCTATGAAATAGCAGAGCTGATGCTCTAGAACAATAGATGATCCTATTTAACCCTGCAGGACATGAGTCATTTTCATTGCTGTTGACTGTGTTTGCTTCTTCAGCACATCACATTATCACACACAGGACGCCCATTTCCAGGGCTTCATTCTTTTCTAAGGACCTGTTCCAGTTTACAAAACATTTTACCTACAGAACCTGAAGAAATTCAGAAAAACTTCTCATCTTTTTTCCCTTTGAATCTACTATTCGTTGAACAAGGTGTGTATGACAGAAATACAAACATGTTTAAAGGTTCTGCTATAACTTTTCATTCAAGTTCATAGCAAATTGTATGCAAATGGATCATTCTATTTGGCTAGGTTTGGAATTCTTTCATTATAGATTCTCATCGTAAATAACTGACCATGATCCCATCCTCAGAATAATTTGTGTGATTTTCAAATTAACACTTGTCTCTCTTGCTAAGCCATAACCACTATAAATGTTGAGAGTTTTTGCCATGTTCTTTCTTAAATGGACTGTTAGATTTATTTGTTAATATCCACTCATTTATTCTGAAAACATACCTAGTTTTAATTTTTAGGATACATCTGTACTCCCATTTTTCTATCAAAATTCATTTCTCATGAGCAATTTCAACAAGGAAGTTTGGTACCTAGAAGATCCTAACTTAGCCAAGCAGAACTAGCATATAACCATCTACTGGGGAATTCTGGGCCAATACATCATCAATCAGCACAAGCAGGCACTGGTTAAAAGCATGGACTTTGGAGGGCACCTGGGTGTTGCAGGTGGTTAAGCATCCAACTCTTGGTTTTGGCTCAGGTCTTGATCTTGGGGTCATGGGATTGAGCCTCATATGGGGCTCTGCACTCAGCGAGGGTCTGCTTGGGTTTCTCTCTCCCTATCCCTCTGCCCTTCCCCACTGCTCTCTTTTTCTCTCTCTTCCCCCCTCAAATAAATAAATAAATCTTTTTTAAAAATGGACTTTGGTATCAATCTGATATAACCTACCAGTTATATGGCCTTGTTCAACCTACACAAGCCTGTTTCCTATAAAAAATTAATATAAAATATATTAGGTTCTATATCATATTACACATCCTATAATATGTTGGGATATATAAAGTGCATGCACAGAGAGACTGTGTGGGAGTCATCATCACCATCACTGCTGTCACCACTGCTATGTTTCCCACATTCCTCCAGGCATGGCTATTCACCAAAGAAGGAGGGATGCCAAAGAGGGAAAAAATTGTGCTAATGATCTTCTATTTCCTGACATATTAAAGGATACAATTAACTATAAATTTAAAGAATTAGGTAAGTTCAGCAAGAATAAGTGGAAAGAGAAGGTGTGAAGTGATGTTTGCATATGTGTTTGTTGAGTAGGCTAAATGAAAGAGCAAGTTGTACTTTTGAAGAAAAAGTGACAGCACAGACTTGAATCCCATATCTTTATTTTGGCATCGCCTGTCAGATTTGTGTCAAAACAAGCATGTTCTGGTTTATAACTAACAACCATGAATGAGAAATGTATGACAGCTATTCCCATTGTATAGATGAGGCGAGGAAGACTCAAGGGAGTCATTTAGAGTCAGACATCTAGGAAATTATAGGCCAAAACTTAAACCAGGTTTTCTCACGTCAAAGCTCATGCTCTTTTCTATACCAAAGTCAATCTGAAAGCTTAAGCACAGGTTGGCCTTCTTTGATCAGAGTTGTACATGCAATTAGTTGTAGTCACAAATTACCATCCTCAATAATCCAGCCCCAGTGTACAGTAAGCAGGGTCTTACTGCTCGGGACACTGAAGGGTATATATCTGTCCATAAGCCAGAACAGTGTCAATTACCTTTTAAGGAAATCCTCTTACTAATAGCAAAACAGAGGAAAGAAAAAAATGAACCTTTTTTGCAATCATTGTTCCCAGGCATCAAATAAAGTCACTCTAATAACAGTATTGCTGGTGATATTCCTTTCACGATTGCCATAAAATGCTTAGAAATTTCAGAGGCAAAGAGAACACCTATTTATCTAATAAGAGCAATAAAACAAAATAAAGTCAGGGAGATTAGAAATAAAACTAGGTATTTCCATGATGATTGCAGAGTATTTGTATGAGCAAATGAATTTCTGATATATATGGTTAGCATTTTTAGGAATGCAAAGATATTCATAGGAAAAATAGTAAAAATGCATGCTTTGCTAAACTCAGCTTTATGTATGAGAAGTCATAACTACGGTATAAAATCCATAGTAGAAATGAAACAGGATTACATCACTGACGGTTCTTAATATTAATGGACCAGAGGGGACTATGTTCCCTGAAGCTAGAAACATGTCAGGGGGGAAAGACATACAATTCAGCTTGAAAAAGCAAAATCCATTAACCATGAAATAGGGAAACAAAAAATCAAACTCTCCATATACCATATCCTACTGGAAAAAATCTATTAGCAAAAAAGACTTCTACTAAACAAAATGTTTTCAACTCAAAACAAATATAGAAATAAATGATTTAAAGTCACAAAAAATTCCAGAAAATGTATACGGTTGATATTATGCTGGCAATACAGATCCATCAAAGTACTAACATACTTCTCTGAGTGTACAGATCTCAAAAGGGTGCATGTCAATTGAAGTGTACTAAAATGGCTTGGTTGTGTTTTGTTTTTGTTTTTTTTTAGTTTAAGAAAATACTGTATTAGGTACTGCAAATTTGGTATGAAGCATTCCAAGTTTTTCTTTCCATTGTAAAAATACTCCAAATAACATGTAATCTGGAAAGAATCCTAGTGCCTCTACTATTAGCTGTGAGACAAATAAGAGAGATTTGACCCCCTCGGTATATTTAAATATGCTAAGACTTAAAGTGGTTCTTTGAACAATCTCTTTAAAGTAGTAGACACCAAAAGAAGAGAAAGATAACCTGAATCAATTAGACAGTTGCTCACACAGCAGCACATCAAGGCCACTGTCAGGGACCAAAGTGAGTAACTGCTTTACCAATGGTCCAGAGTAACACAGAAGAGAGGTGCCATAGCATACACACACTGGGAATTAAACCAGCAAACAAAGGCTTTCTACTACTTTAATGGGATTGAAGAAATAAATTTCAAGATGACTGGTACATGTAAACTTTTAAAAAGTTGAGCAAATACTTCAAGTGCAAATCTTTACTGACACACACAAAGCGTATGTGTAGACGCTCTCTAAGGCAGTCCCCAATGATCTCTGCCTGCTGGTGGCATTCATGGCCTTGTGTAATTGCTTCTCCTTTAAGGGTTAGCTGGACCTGGTGATGTGCTGCTAATGCACAGGATATGGCAAAAATAATGGGCTATCAATTCTGGGAGTGGGTTACAGAAGAGCATGATTTCTGTCTGCATCTACCTGGCTCTTCTAGTTTATTCACCGTCATGAAGCCAGCTTTCACTTTGTGAGATGCCCTATGGACAGACACATATGACAAAGAACTGATGGCAGCCTCCAGCCAATGCCAGCAACCCACAAGGAACTGGATCCTGCCAATAACCATGTAAGTAACTTGGAAATGGCTCTTGCCTCAGTCAAGCTTTGAGATGACTATAGTCCCTGCCAATGCCATGATGACAGCCTCTGAGCCAAAGAAGGTCCCAGCTAGACTGTGCGATAACAAATGCTATAATTCCAGGCCACTAAATTTTTGAGATAATTTGTTTTGTGGTGAAAAATAACATACAATATTCAACAAAACATCTTAATAGCCTCAGCTTTGAATAAACATGTTACTGATTTTAGAATGGACAGATCCTTGTCTCACCCCAATTCATATTAATCAATTCCTGGACTTCAGTATCTCTCACTTAGACTTTTCTATTTTCTTCCAGTTTAGTCCCCCTCTGAACTCATCTGTTATGGGTTTACATCCCTCAAAAAAATCATATATTAAAGTCCTAACCCTCAAAGTGTGATCTTACTTGGAAATAAGGTTGTTGCAGATGTAATTAATCAAAATGAAGTCAGGTTGGAACAAGTGGGCCCCTAATCCAATGTTACTGGTGTCCTTATAGAAAGGAGAAATTTGGACACAGATGCACACATGGGGAGAATGCCATGTGAGACGGGAATTATATAGACACAAGCCAAGGAACTGCCAGAAGCTAAAGGAGAGGCTTCCCTTGTACCGTCAGAGGATGTACTGCCCTACTGACACCTTGATCTCAGACTTCTAGGCTCCAGAACCATGAGACAATAAATTTCTATTGTTTAAAATACTCAATTTGTGCTATTTTGTTACAGCAGCCCTAGCAAACTAATATATCGTCTTCTACACACTTGTCAAGGGAGAGCTCTCTGAAATATGAATCTTACCATGTCATTGCATTACTTTATTCATTTATTCAACAAATATTTACTCAGAGCTTCCTATATGCCAGGCTCTGAGTTAGATGCTGGACATTCAGTAGTAAAGAAGGGACACAGCTTCCACATATGTTAGTACACTAGCACAAAGGGTATCTTGTGCTTGAGAAAAGAGGGGTCATCTCTAGACAAATTATGGAATGGTGCTCGCTTGCGAAAGATGCATTAATACAAAAATGCTTCCCTGAAAGAACAATTAGGCAAAACTATAACACATGGACAGACAACTCCATTGGTTCTATCTAGGCAGAGAAATGATAGTTGGTAAGGGTGCACCAACAAGATTTTAGCCTGCATATTCACCCATTGGGTGGGTGCTTTTATGAGGAGACAACTTCCACAGCCATTAATGGCAGACCCTAGTAAAGGTCTCTCTCTGCTCTCTAACCTCACAGATCTTTCAAAACTTAACATTTCTCCATAGCTTCCCATCAATTCTTTCTTGGGATATCCAAGAACCCAGAATTCCATGCTCAAGCAGCCCAAACAGTGGTTTGCTGGAGCTGGCTCTTATCACAGGTCTTAATGTCCACTGAATGACTCATAATAGCAGAGAAAAATGATAGAATCTTCTAGTATACAGAAGCAGATGACCTCAGATATGAAATTTGTTCTGCATGGCACCTACATTGAAAAATAAATGCAAATTCATATACATCTCCAGGATACATACCTTCTTACTATAATAGAAAATAATGTTCTTTCCTGTCAAACATCTGAGTAAAACTGATGTTGTATCAAGGTGTGTTATGGTTATGCTATAGCTTCACTCAACTGAGGAACACTTGTCACTGTTTGAGAAGTACCAAAAGCAGACTAGAAGGCACTCGGTGATCTGGCCTCAGAATTTTGATAAGCTACCAGGACCCCTATACTGGCCTTAAGCTTTGGAGAACTTCTCTCTTCCTCTTCTCCACCTGTACTTCTCCCCAAGGGCCAAGGAGCTATACCTCCTAGAAGTGACACATTTCCCCACCCCATTAGACAATGCTTTAGATATCCAAGAACCCAGAATTCCATGCCCAAACAGCACAGTAGTGTTCTGGATCTAGCTTCTACTGGTTCACAAAAGACCATTGTTAAATCTCCAAAATTTGGTAAGCTGGATATTAAAAGTGCTCATAATTAAAAATAAATTCCATAAACTTAAATAAGTTATATTGAAAATACACGTAATAAATATTAAAAACTCATAATTTCTTAATCATTTTGCTATTATTTATAAATTTGAAGTTATTTATGTCTACTGTATCTGTATGGTAGATTCTATTATACAATAGTTTGCTACTGTACATCTCTTCCCAAATTTGGGTGCATACATGTTAGTAGCTTAAAATTGGACATGGTGAGAGTATTTATACCACAGAAATCAACAAATACTATAAATCAGGGCTTGATAAAATGTTTTCTTGATTCCTTAGGCATAAGAAAGTGATGGAGAACATGCTAATAATGCAGAGTAAACTTAAACATGCACTATGTCTCTAGCCATTACATGTATGCACCAAAAAATAATGTATCCACTATTCAAAAACTATTATATAATTTAGCAAAGAAGTCATCAATGTCATGGAGGAGCTAGTGAAGCTCTACTTCATTGTTCCACCTTCACCTTACTCATTAACATAAATAAAAGTGTCAACTACCATGCATGCAGGAACTAAACCCAAAAGCTATAGAACTATACCTAAAAGCTAGTTGTTAAGTGTTTACATACTCGTAGGCCCAGGGTTCACTACTAAGGCCAGCACTAGCCTCTTCTTTGATCCTTTCCCCAAGAGCAGTTCATGCTACCTGGGGTGTACACCCTTAGGGGACTGACATGTGGGCAAAGGTGTTCACCAACAAGCAAAATACCTCTATGATGTTTGGCTAAACCAGGAGTGTAAAGACAAAAGAACTACAGATGGTCAGAGTGCACGGGTAGGAGCTTAGGCATGGCTTCCGCTTGTATCCTGACACAGTTCTACAGGTACTGGACCGGGGAAGTCAAAGCCCCATACCACTCTTTGTAATTGTCTTGCCTCTTGCATACCAACTGCAACAGACTGCCTGCAATGCTTACATCTCCCACAACATGTTGTTTTACCAACAAGCCCTTGCTCATGTTGTGCACTTGCATGGGACGTCCTTTTATTGCCATCATGTTACCATCAGAACTCAATCCAGGACCTGGCACATAGTAGGACTCAAAAGTTTGATTTGAATTAATGAGCTGTACGGGCACCAGTGCTTGGTCCAAGACCTACTAGCTATGTGGCATTGGACAAAACATTTAAGTTCCTCAGACTTCAGTTTCCTAGTAGGGAGGATAAATAAATGTCACCTTGTTGTAAAGACTAAATAAGATACTGCACATGATAATTATAATAGCAACACCTGCTAAGCATGTACATGCTGGGCACTGTGCTTGGTGTTTGCAGAGATATCTCATTTTAATCCTTTCACACTTTAGGAGCTAGGTACTATTATTATACCCATTTTAGAAAGGCAGACACTGAGGCTTCAACAGTTTATGCTCACATAATAGAACTCAAATAATAGCTCTCTATGCACTCCTCCCAAAGCAATAATGTATTTGAATCAGTGTTTAACGTGCAATAAATTCCAATAAAGTGATTATTGAAATATTAATAAAGAAGCAGCCCATCTAATCCGGCCATATATTCAGTAAATCTTGTACTGAAAAGCAAATATTAGTGAGTCCAATGACAACAAATTACAAGAAAAGTAATCAATATAGTCCAAGGAAATTAAATATGAATCTATTGAAAAGCCAGTTTAGACAAACAAGAATAACAACTACAAAGTAAGTTTTCAGTGAAAGCAATACAATATAAATTACCTATTTCAAGATATAAATTAGCAATCAATTCTCCAGCTCTGAGAAGGGCTTTCTCCTTTTAGAGTCAATGAGTCAGAAGATATTTTAGGAAGCTTAATCCCTTTTCTAGATCCTTTAAGCCTCTCTATACCATATCTCTAGTCGTATTTGTCATGCTACTTTTTTTTTGCTTAAAAAAAATCGGAAAGTATATCCATTGAGAAGAGTACCAATAAAACATCAGTTATAAATGATCTAAAAAAATTGACACTGACAACATAAACTCGGCAAAATAAGCAGAAGAGCACATAGAATTAAATCTAAAGTGACAGATAATAAGTTTGCTAATTCCACCTGGTCCAAGACAAGAAAATATATGCTGTGAACTCTAGTTAATAATAATGTGGCACTGAATTCTTATCTTTCAATAATTATTCTGAATATAAATGGACTAAATGCTCCAACCAAAAGATACAGGGTATCAGATTAGATTAAAAAAAAAAAGAAGACTCATCAATATGCTGTCAACAAAGGACTCATTTTTGACCCAAAGACATCTCCAGATTGAAAGTGATGGGGTGGAGACACATTTATCATGCTAATGGACATCAAAATGAAGCTGGGTCAGAAATCTTTATATCAAACTGGACTTTAAGCCAAAGTCTGTAATAAGAGATGAAGAGGGACACTATATCATAATTAAAGGGTCTATTGAACAAGAAAATCTAACAATTGTATTTATTTACGTCCCTAATTGGGAGCAGCCAATTATATAAACTATTTAATAATGAAATTAAAGAAATACTTTGATAACAATGCAAAAATGGTAGAGGACTTTAACACCCTACACACAGCAATGGACAGATCATCAAAGCAAAAGATCAACAAGGAAACAGGGGCTTTGAATGGCACACTGGACCAGATGGACTTCACAGATATATTCAGAGTCTTTCATTCTAATGGAACAGAATACACATTCTTCTCAAGTATACATGGAACATTCTTCAGAATAGAGCACATACTGGGCTCACCCAGTATCAAAATGCTAGGATTATTCCCTACATATTCTCAAACCACAATGCTTTAAAACTTAAACTCACTCACAAGATAAAATTTGGAAGGAACACAAATACATGGAGATTAAAGAGCATCCTACTAAAGATGAATGGGTCAAGAAGGAAATTAAAGAAGAATTTTAAAAATTTGTGGAAGCAAATGAAAATGAAACATAACAGTTCAGGACCTTTGGGATGCATCAAAGATGGTCCTAAAAGGGAAGTATATGGCAATATAAGCCTTTCTCAAGAAACAAGAAAAGTCTCAAATACACAAGCTAACCTTACAACTAAAGGAGCTGGAGAAATAACACCAAATAAAATCTAAATCCAGCAGGAAAAGAGAAATAATAAAGATTAGAGCATAAATCAATGAAATATAAACCAAGAACAGTAGAACAGATCAACGAAACTAGGAGCTGGTTCTTTGAAAGATTTAGTAAGATCAATAAACCCCTAACCAGACTTATCAAAAAGAAAAGAGAAAGGACCCAAATAAAGAAAATCACAAATGAAAGAGGAGAGATCACAACCAGCACCAAAGAAATACAAACAATTATAAGAACATATTATGAGCAACTATATGCCAACAGATTAGGCAATCTGGGAGAAACAGATTCATTCCTAGAAACATATAAACTACCACAACTAAAGCAGGAAGAAATAAAAATCCTAAACAGATTCATAACCAGCAAAGAAATTGAAGCAGTAATAAAAAATCTCCCAACGGGGCAATCTAGGTGGCTCAGTGGTTGAGCGTCTGCATTTGGCTCATATTGTGATCCCAGGGTCCTGGGATTGAGTCCCACATCGGGCTCCCCACAGGGAGCCTGCTTCTCCCTCTGCCTGTGTCTCTGCCCCTCTCTCTGTGTCTCTTATGAATATATAAATAAAAGCTTTAAAAAAATCTCCCAACAAACAAAAGTCCAGGACCAGATGGCTTCCTAGGGCAATTCTACCAAATGTTTAAAGAAGAATTAATACCTATTCTTCTGAAACTATTTTAAAAAATAGAAATGGAAAGAAAAACTCATTCTATGAGGCCAGCATGACTTTGATCCCAAAACCAGACAAAGATTCCCATCAAAAAGGAGAATTATAGACCAAAATCTCTGATGAATCTGGATGCCAAAATTCTCACCAAGATACTGGCCAATAGAATCCAATAGTACAATAAAAAGATTATTCACGATGACCAAGTGGGATTTATTCCTGGGCTACAAGAATGGTTCAACATCTGCAAATCAATCAATGTGATACATCACATTAATAATAGAAAGGACAAGAACTATATGAACCTCTCAATTGGTGCAGAAAATGCATTTGACAAAATACAACATCTTTTCTGATTAAAATTCTCTTCAGTGTAGGGATAGAGAGAACATACTTCAATATCATAAAAGCCATATACAAAAAAAAAAAAAAACAAATTGAATATCATTCTGAACAGGGAAAAACTGAAATCTTTTCCCTAAGATCAGTACCATGACAGGGATGTCTGCTCTCACTACTGTTGTTCAACATAATACTGGAAGTCCTAGCCTCAGCAATAAGACAACAAAAAGAAGTAAAAAGTATCCAAATTAGCAGAGAAGTCAAACTCTCACTCTTCTCAGATCTAAACTGTTAGATCTCATACAGGAATTCAGCAAAGTGGCAGGATATAAAATCAATGTATAGAAATCAGTTGCATTTCTATACACTAACAATGAGACACAATAAAGAGAAATTAAGGAATAGATCCTATATATAATTGTGCCAAAAACCATAAGGTACCTACGAATAAACCTAACCAAAGGGGTAAAGGATCTGTACTCTGAAAACTATAGAACATTTATGAAAGAAATTGAGGAAGACACAAAGAAATGGAAAAATGTTCCATGCTCATAGATTGGAAGAATAAATTATTGTTAAATGTCTACGCTGCCCAGGGCAGTCTATACATCCAATGCAACCTCCTATCAAAATAACATCAACATTTTTCACAGAGATGGAACTAATAGTCCTAAAATTTGTATGGAACCAGAAAAGACTTCAAATAGCCAAAGGAATATAGAAAAAGAAAACCAAAGCTCATGGTCACAATTCCAGACACAAAGCTGTGATCATCAAGATAAGGTGGTACTGGCACAAAAGCTGACACATAGATCCATGGACCTGAATGGAGAACCCAGAAATGAACCCTCAACTCTATAGTCAACTAATCTTCAACAAAGCAGGAAAGAATATATAATGGAAAAAAAGACAGGCTCTTCAACAAATGGTGTTGGGAAAACTGGACAGCTACATGCAGAAGAATGAATCTGGATCATTTTCTTACACCACACACAAAAATAAACTCAAAATGGATAAAAGACCTAAATGTGAGATGGGAATCCATCAAAATCCTAGAGGAGAACATAGGCAGCAACTTCTTGCTAGACACATCTCCAAAGGCAAAGGGAAAAAAGCAAAAATGAACTAGTGGGGCTTCATCAAAATAAAAAGCTTTTACACAGCAAAGAAATCGGTCAACAAAACCAAAAGACAACCTACTGAATGGAAAAATATATCTGTAAATGTCTTATCAGATAAAGGGCCAATATCCAAGATCTATAAAGAACTTATCAAACTTAACACCCAAAAAAACAACCCCCTCAAGAAATGGGAAGAAGACATAAATGGACATTTCTCCAAAGAAAACATAAAAATGGCCAACAGATACATGAAAAAATGTTCCACATCGCTTGGCATCAGGGAAATACACATCAAAACCACAATGAGATCCCACCTCACGCCAGTCAGAATGGCTGAAATTAGTAAGTCAAAAAACAACAAATGTTGGTAAGGATGCAGAGAAAGTGGAGCCCCCTTGCACTACTGGTGGGGATGCAAGCTGGTGCAGCCACCCTGGAAAACACTATGTAAGTTCCTCAGAAAGTTAACAATTGAACGACCCTATGACCCAGCAATTACACTACTAGGTATTTTACTCCAAAGACACAAACATAGTGATCCAAAGGTGCGCCTGTACCCCAATGTTCATAGCAGCAATGTCCACAAGAGCCAAACTATGTGAAGAGCCCAGATGTCCGTGGACAGATGAATGGATAAATAAGATGTGGTCTATATACACAGAATACACGGAATACTACTCCGCCATCAAAAATATGAAATCTTACCATTTTCAACAACATGGATGGAACTAGAGGCTGTTATGCTGAGCGAAATAAGTCAATCAGAGAAAGACAATTATCATATGATCTCACTGAAATGTAGAAATTAAGAAACAAAACTGAGAATCATAGGGGAAGGGAGGAAAAAATAAAATAAGACAAAGTCAGAGAGGAAGAAAAACCATAAGAGATTTTTTACTATAGGAAACAAACTGAGGGTTGCTGGAAGGGAGGTGGGGACGGGATGGGGTAACTGGGTGATGGGCATTAAGAAGGGCAAGTGATGTAATGAGCACTGGGTGTTACATGCAACTGATGAATCACTGACCTCTACCTCTGAAACTATAATACATTATGTTAATTAAGGAGACAGAACATGGAAGACTCCAAACTCTGGGAAATGAACTAGGGGTGGTGTAAGGGGGGTGGGCGGGGGTTGGGGGTGACTGGATGACAGGCACTGAGGTGGGCACTTGACGGGTTGAGCACTGGGTATTATTCTGTATGTTGGCAAATTGAACACCAAAAAAAATAAATATATTTAAAAAAATTAAAAAAGAATAAGAACTTAAAAATTAATTAATTAATTAATAATAAATAATGTTATAAATCCTAACACTTAACCTTGCAAATCAATGTTCATACAGAGAAGTGACTTTCTCTGATTTCTTCTTTGGGCTAGTCATGTTGACATTCCCAATATATGTTTTTTAAGTAACAAAGTAACCATAGACTCTGGAGCCTTACCACTTAGGTTAGAATCCTGATCCTGAACATTTTTAGCTGTGTTATATAACCTCTTTGCTCCTCACTTTTCTAATCTACAAAATGGAGGTAGTAATAGCACCTACCTCTCATGGGATATCGGGAGGATTATATGCAGAAAAAGCACTTGGAATAGTCCGTGACACACAACAAATGCTACACATCGGCCGTGATTATTAGCATTATTGGTGAACTTACAGTAGTACCTCGTTGTGGACTGCATGTGTGTCTAAGTCACCAAACTCATATGTGGAAATCCCAACCCCCAACATGATGATGCTTGGAGGTAGAGCCTTTGAGCGGAGAGTAGGTTTAGTTGAGGCAGAGTTGTCCTGATGGGATTAGTCCCTCTATGAAAACAGGTTAGGAGCCTAGTTTGCCCGCTCTACCACGTGAGAATGCAGCAGGAAGGCTGTCTCTATTCCAGGAGGAAGGCCCTCGCTGACCTGCCCACACCTTGATCTTGGACATCTCCGCCTCCAGGTCTGTGAAAAATCAGTGTTTGTTGTTTACACCACGCAGCCTGTGGTATTGTGTTAGAGCAGCCCAAATTAAGACATATCCCAGGGCCTGGCTGCTACAACGGTGAGCTCCAAAAAATGAGAGAAAAAAAATCTCTGAGAATTGTGTTCATACAACTATATCAAATGCCACTATAATAAAGAGAGAAAAGCAATGAATGCGTTCTAATTCCTACATGTTCAGCTTCATCTTCCTCTAATCTTAAGAACGACAGGAGAACTAACTCTTCCTTGGAGGCATTGGCTAAACCTACTTCTATGAAACATAAATTATGCTCAAATGGTGCTCTTTTTATTCATTAACTGCTTACCTCACAAGTTAATGAAAATAAAAAAGATCGATGCTTCCAATTCCACATCTCAATCACCTGCACTAACCATATTCTCTTCATCATTGCTTTCTTTAGGAAATGGAATATACTCCGAGAATATACTCTTTGTTTTTTCATAGATACAGGGAAGTTCTTTCTTCCTGGAAACCTATTCTGTTCTCCAAGAGTTCAAAACACTAAAAATTCATTGAGGGTACACATCTAAAAAGAAATGATCAGTTGATAATGAAAACACGTCTGTCGCACTGGTGGATTTAAATCGTATTATTCACAGAACAATTTTGCCAGTTTAAGAAAAAAAAAGGTTACATCCACGGTTTTCTTTAAATTAGGTTATCATACAATGATGCAAGAAAGCGAACAGAATCAAAATATAATGATAAAACATACTAACAATTCAGGAAGACCAATACCAAATATTGGCAACTCTTCCTCTAAATGAGCTCCAATTTTATTTTAGATAGCTCCATATTCACAGAAATCTGGGAGTTTTTAAAGTCTTTTCTTTCTACTCATATTTATATCTTGAGCACTGATTTTCAATTGTAGCTCAATCCTTTCTACAACTTATCTATTTCCTGCTGTTTTGTAGCTCACCATTTATGTAGAGTAGTTCTTCCAAAACTTTTCTCAAATATTTCCTCCTGTACATATGCCCATAATTTATGAGACCAGGATTTTAAATAAATATCGTATTTCATTTGTATTTAGAAGATTCTTTTAGAACCGTCTTTGTAAACATCAGGTTCATCTTTTATTAATGAATATTATTGGTCCATAGACATGCACTTTTTTAATCCGGAGGCCTCTACCTTCCAAATATCTTTTAAAATACTGTATCTTGGCACCTTCCTTACTGGTATCTCTAAGCTCAGCCCCTCACCACTTCTTATCTAGATTCATGCAGTAGTTTTAGGGCTCTCTCTTCTTTTAATCTTAACTTCTTCCAATTCATCCAATTCTAAAGGTTTTTAAAAATCTTTCCAAGACAAAAATCTGATAACATTTTATCCTGCTTAAAATTCATCCATGGAGTCTTTCATCTCTAGAATTATGACTGAATGCTTTAATGCAGTTAATATGGCATACAAGTTAGGAGACTTTTTTGCAAGTAACAGAAACAACTTTGAACTAAGGAAAGACACAGGGTGGCTCACAAAATCAAAGAAAAGACTGATTGAATAAGCTTAGAAAAGGAGGTTCCAGGGTTGCAGGAACACGTGGATGGTTTCTTCAGAATACCAACCATGTCAGTCTTTGGGTCATTCAGATGATACTCAAATATCATGAACAGAGTCTCTAATTAGCAGGTTTAAATCATCTGTCTACCCTTTGGTGTCTAACAAGACTGTATCCAATGAGAGGTGATAGTTTCCATGGCAGAGAGCACCAATTATGAATGAGGGGTCTATCTTTTCATCATATTTTTATAGTTCATACATAGCCTCTTATAATAAATATCATATTTTTATCCTCCAGAAAATAGTGTGACCATGTGACTACATTCTGTCCAAGGAAGCATAAGTGGAAGTCATTGTGTGCAACTTCTGGGAAGTATCCTTAAAGATGGGATTATGTTTTTGTCTCCCCTTCCTCCTTTGTGCTGGCTGAAATGCTGAAGGGATACCTGGGTCCAGCAGCCATCATGGACATCAATGGTTTGGGGGATGGAAGTCATCTCTGGTGGAATAACAGCACAGAGCCAAGCTGGGTCCCTGCTACCATGAAGCACAAGAGTGGCACTAGGTTGGCTACCTCTGTACTCTTTTCATGTGAGAGAGAAACAGACACATTTCTAGTTTAAGACACTATTATTTGTGGGGTTTCCATTACTCGTAGCCAAATCTAAATGAAACTAAAACAGTTCCTCATAGCAACACAAAATGTTAATACTGGAAGAAAGAATAATGGGTGCAGGACAAGAATAAAACAATAGATGCTCACTGCACACAGCCATTCATGATGTTCATGCACTCCATTTACCTTTTCCTGCATTTTATGCAGAGTCCATGTCTATTTAGCATTTCCCAAATATATCAAATTCTCCTCGTAAAAGATTCAGCTGCCTGGATTGCTTTTATCCTCTTTATCTAAATGTCTAGCTTCTACACACACGTGTCAGGGCATCAATCCCCACTTCCTTATTGTTCTCTGGATTCCATAATCCAAGATGTCTTTTATGCTTCCTGTGAATTCTCATAGAACTCAGCAGTTTCACCACTGTGCTTACCATATTTACTTTTAATGATTGGTTTTCTTGTCAATCCCTTATACTAACTGAAGTACGAACTCTTGAAAAGTGGCATCTTAGATTGGTTTCTCTAGAAACCAACTCTCAGGGGGGGAGAACTGCATACAAGGCGTCTCTTGGGATGCATTCTGAGAAGACCTATCTCTAAGGAAGCAGGGGAGGCAAGACTGGGCAGAGGGAGAGGCTGACCTGCAGTGCAGTTGAACCAGTTGGACCTGAGGCTCCAGTCCATCCACGGTGGGGGAGGGGGGGCAGAAGGATCCTCTGGGGCTGCAGTGGCTCTTCTGGGCTGTCACAAATTGAGGCAAGGGAGTAGGTCTTGCTTTCTTTACCTGAATTAGTTGTTTATTTTGCCCCTTCTCCTACTGCTACCCTGCCTTTACCTCCCAGGGGGGCTTTCTCACCTTGAGTGAGGAAGATACCTGTGGTCAAGGGCAATTTCCAGTGGGAGACTCAACTATGATCCCTTAGCAGTAGGTATTCTCTGCAACAAGGGGATGGGTAAGCACTCCACTATAGTAAGAGACTGTGTCTTGTTCTTTTGGAAATATTAAATGCTTAAAATACTGAAAAAAAATTAGTTTTGAATAGATGGATGGATGGATGGATGGATGGATGGATGGAAGGATGGAAGGATGGATGGACGGACAGATGGACAACAAACCAATGAATAATGAGGTCTGTATTCAGGGAGAGGAGATAAAATCAATAAGGGAGAAATACAAGAGGCTCATGAAGTGATAGCTATGGACGCAAAGCCCCACCAGAGAGAGGAAGACAGAGTTGCAATAACACATCAGCTCTAGGCGGACATTCTTCAGAGATGAGGTACATAGTAGCCTCAATGGCAGTGGAGGCGTATGTAGACCAGAATAGTCTTGAAGAAAAGGAAATAAGGCATGATACTTCATTTGTTGTGATAACAATAAAAGAAGCTAGTTTTGATTCAAAGAAGAAAAAAAAAGTATTGAGGTAATCTGAAGGTAAAAGCTTCGATATTTTCAGCAAAATGGGAAGTAAAAATAATTGGTGAAAATTTAATAAAGGTATGTAAGAACATCAAAAGAGTGAAAGTTTGTCGAAATGTTATAGGAGTGTCTCCAGAAATGAAGAGATATGCAGAAGGTGGGCATCTAGATACGGGATAGTTCAACCATGCCAGAAGTTCAGTTAAAGGGTGATGGCAGTTATGTGTCCCGATATTAAATACTTCAAGAGAAAAGTTGTTTTAAGAATTGTCACTTCAAAAAATATTATACTGTAAACATAGGGAGGCTGAATTTGTTCAATTTACTATTATCCTTTTCTCTTGGGTAAAGCCGATGTTTTCTCACCCAATGCCAGAATTCACCCTAGAGTTCATTCCTGGTGTACACTCTATAGATTTGGACAAATGTATAATGATATATCTCCATCATTATAATGTCATAGAGTATTTTCACTGCCCTAAATAAAAGTCCTCTCTGCTTTGCCTCTTTAGCTCCCTTTACCACCTCTATCCCCAATCCCTGGCAATCACTGATCTTTTTACCATCTCCAGAGGTTTTTTTCTTTTCTTCTCCAGAATGCCATATAATTGGAATCATACACTCTACAACCTTTTCAGATTGGCTTCTTTCACTTAGTAATGTGCATTTAAAATCCCTCCATGTCTTTTCACAGCTAGATATCTCATTTCTTTTTAATGCCAAATAATACTGCATTGTCTGGAGGTATTACAGTTTATTTAACTATTCATTCTACTGAAGGACATCTTGACTGATCTCAGGGTTTGCCTATTATGGATATAGGTAGGGCCAATCCTAAAAGAAAAAAAAAACATTTAAACTCTTTTTCCTCGTTAAGGAACTCAAATTATGATTGTTAAATCCTGGAATTCTTGCAGAGAAAAAAGTCGTATACTAATAGTTTCCTTTTGTTAGTATCTCTTTCTAAAGATATGTTGCAAGTTCACAAAATTCATTTAGAATATGTCTTCCTTATGGGACATAAGTTTCATTACCATAAGCAAAAGCAGCATCTTCATCATCATCTGCTACTTGGTACGTTTATGGCATATCATTGTTTGCCAAGGGCTTTACATACATCAACCACTCAATCCCCCTTAAAGTATTATGAAGCAGAAATTTATCCTCAGTATAAACAAGTAACAGGCAAAGTCATACAACTAGCATATGGCAGACTGAAAGCTAGAACCTAGACCTGTCTCCCAACCCAGTACTTCTGATACCTGCATATACTGATAGTCAAAAATGGAATACCCTGATACTCAAATATACTTCCCTCTACTTTCAATAATTCCAATCTCTGAAGGTCATGTTAGCTATCAACCATCTATTTCTTCAACATCCTTGATTATTTAAAATTTACCAGGTAAGTGCTATAAGTAGGAAATACCTAATTGGAGAAGTCACATTCTATCTACACAATAAAACCACGACCTGAGGGTGGCATTTGATGGGATGAACACTGGGTGTTATTCTATATGTTGGCAAATTGAACACCATTAAAAAATAAATGTATATATATATATAAAAAAACCCCACGACCTTTGGTGTAACAACTGACAAGCAGAAAACCAATCACCACCATCCTTAGTTAGAAAACAATAGGACTGTTGCCTGAGTTAGGAGGGTGGAATAACGCCCCAAACTGGCAATAAAAAAGCCTCAGAGGAAAAGCTTGGCATCAATCTAATAAATAAGTTTAGCCAAGAAAGAGAAAACACATTCTTTTCCAACACTCTGTGTGAAAACATAAGTAGCACAGTGACATTTGTTTAAAAAGTCATCTGAAACATATTTACAAGTTCCAATTAAAAGAAAATTCCTACCAATCCGAAATGTCTACAAGTTGTTTTTTTTTTTTTCAGGATCTGTTTGAGGATTTATTTGATTTTGTTGACATGTTTTCACAGATCTCAAGTTCCTACCTAAAAGAGTTGTTGGCATCGTGCTTAAGGACAGCCAAGTCCATGCAGCAGGCAAACGGTGTATTTATCCACCCTACTCCACTGAAACGTTTGCACCGGGCTGACAATAAAAAAAAATAATAATAATCCCAGTGCAACTCTCAGCTATGCATATTAGGAACAGCATGTGAAAGCAGGGAGGCAGCCATGAATCTAAACCAGCCAAAGACCATAAGCAGGAACTCTTCTGACTCCAGCAGTTTAGGAATAATGCAGATAAATCACAAACCAAGCAAAGGGGAATAGAATGCATTTCAGGCTTGGCTCAGAGGAAAAGACATATGAGACACACTCAGGGAAACTAAATTTATACAGTCTAGAGAATGAGCTTCAAGGAGGCAACCTGATCATAATCTATAAATACCACCAAGGTAACACCATAAATAATTAAGGAGAACTATTCGTTGTCTCTGAAGAAGTCTAAAAATGAAGTTTTAGTTTACTTTTTCCTTCCTTTCTTTTTGGCATCAAAACATGTTGGTACTGAGAGTCATTTGCCCCTGCTTGGGATATACTGGGGAGAGCACTGGACAGGTAGGTACCCGTAGCTAGTCTATCCTACATGAGGAGCGTGACTACCTCTCTTTCTCTCTAGACATGCAGCTCAGACCTGCTTCTAAAGAGCAGGGGCAGGAGCAGAAGGGGAGGACTCTCTCGGCACATGCTACTATGCTCCAGAGCATCCATATTCTTCTAAAACCCAAGCACAGAACTGAGCTACATGAATTTTAAGATTTTATTTATTTAGAGAGAGATAGAAAAAGAAAGAGAGATCGTGTGCACACAAGCAGGGGGACAAGCAGAGGGAGACAGAGAAAGAATCTCCAGCAGACTCCCCGCTGAGCATGGAGTTGAAGCAGGGCTTGATCTCAGGACCCTGAGAGCATGACCTGAGCCAAAACCAAGAGTCAGGCACTTAGCAACTGTGCCACCCAAGTGCCCCGAGCTACATGTATTTCAAATATCACTTACTGTTGCATCTACTTGCTCAGATGATTGCCTACCATGTGCCAGGGGAGTGCTTCTCAGTCCAAGTGCAAGCAGTTCACTTGGGGGTTTCCTTAAACAAAGATTCTAATTTTGTAGGTCTGGTTGGAGCCTGAAATTCTGCATTTTTAACATGGCTACAGGTAATGTTGATGCTGCTGGTCTACAGACTACACCTTGAGTAGTAAGGGAGCTAGAAGCTCAATCCCTTGGTATAGACAGACACAGACAGAGCTAACTAAAACACAATATGGTAACATGCCGTAGGCACCTAACCTAGCCCGGGTGGTGCAGCAGCAAAAAAGCAAACTTCCTAAAGAGACCAATCCTTTGAACTGAGTCTGAAAAGATAGTGCAATTAAATATCAGGAAGGATTACCCAGGAAATTCCCATAATATTCATTCATGGGTAATTAATATGGATACTTTGAGGATTAACAGAGATTCTATTAGCTGCTGACTTTTTGGGGTTAGTCTATGAGCTTTTACAGTGCTTTACCATAAGAGAGTGTAGACTAGAAATTTCACAGGCTTCCGGGTCAAATAGCCTCTTCTGAGCTTCAGTTTCCCAGTAGTGAAACAGGCATAATAAACAATACATAACAATTAACTCTCAAGAAACCAAAGAGCAGAATGTTAAGAACTAAACTATAAAACTATTAGAAGAAGACATAGGGGCAAAGCTTCATGATGTTGGATGGAGTGCCAAGAGACAGTTAAGAAAATAGATAAATGAGACTAATTATATCAAAAACAAACAAAAAAATTCTGTACATCAAAAGATACTATCAAATGTCCTTTGAACAAAAGAATGAAAAAACAACTTACTCATTGGAAATCATGTATCTGATGAGAGGTTAATATCCAGAATACATAAGGAGCTCCTTCAACTCAACAACAAAAAACAAACAACACTATTCAAAAAGAGGCAAAAGACTTAAATAGTCTTGAATCTCTCCAAAAAAAAGATATACAAATGGCCAATAAGAACTTAAAAAGATGCTCAACATCACTAGTCCTTAGGGAAATGCAAATCAAAACCACAATGAGATACCATTTCACACTTGTCAGGATGGTTATTAAAAAACAGCAATACTATATGTTGGCAAATCGAACTTCAATTAAAAATACATATATATATAAAACAGCAATAACAACAAAACGGGGGGGGGGGAGTACTAGCAATGATATGGAGCAATTGGAACCCTTCTGCACTGGTGGTGGTATTGTAAAATGCAGCCACTGTGGAAAACTGTATGGTTCCTCAAAAACCTGAGAATCACTATAAGATCCAGCAATTCATTTCTGGGTCCACAGCCAAAAGAACGGAAAGCCAGGACTTGCACAGGTATTTGAACTCCAATCTTCACAGTACCATTATGTATAATAGCCAAAAGATGAAGGGCAACCCAAGGGTCCGTTCACGGACAAATGGATAAATAAGGGATGGTGCAGCTCTACAGTGTAATACTATTCAGCCTTAGGAAGAAAACTCTCACACATGCTAAACATGGATCAAGACTTTACGTAAGTGAAATAAGCCATTCACAGAATGACAAATACCCCAGGATTCCACTTGTATGAGGTACCTAAAGGAGTCAAGTTCAAAGAACGATGTAGAATGGAACCCCTGGGGGTGCCGGGGAGGGACACATGGGAGTTACTGGTTTTTTTTTTTTTAAGATTTTATTTATTTATTCATGAGAGACAGATAGAGAGAGAGAGAGAGAGAGAGAGAGAGAGAGAGGCAGAGACCCAGGCAGAGGGAGAAGCAGGCTCCATGCAGGGAGCCCGATGCTGGACTCGATCCCAGGACCCCAGGGTCACACCCTGGGCTCAAGGCAGATGTTCAACCACTGAGCCCCCAGGCATCCCGGGAGTTACTGTTTAATGAGCACAAAGGTTGGGCTGTGCAAGATGAAGAAGTTCTGGAGATGGATGGTGGTGACGGTCACACAACAATGTGAACGTACCTCATGCCACTGAACTATACACTAAAACATGGTTAGGACAGCAAGGTTTATGTTGTGTGTATTTTAGTGCAATTAGATAAATAATAATAAAAATTTTAAAAGACAAAAAAAAATCCTTGGTACTCATTCCACAACATCATATGCACTTTGTATATTTTAACTATATACAATTATATCTGTTGATCATTTCTCGATAAAGTTGGGGGGAAAACCTGTCTACCGGGCTTCAGAAGACATAACAAGGGTCTGTTCATAACAAATATTAAAGCTCTTTTCCCTTTTACTAGCACCTAAAATAAACTGCACCTCCAGCCTCACCATCAATGCTTTCCCTCCCGTCCTGCTCAATTCCTGACTCTTCTAGATGTGCTTACGTCTAAGGAAAATCACATTGAATTTATACATTTTACTTCTTTTTTTTTTTAATGTTTTAAATGTACGATCCCACTTGCTCACTAAGCGTTTTTGAAATAATTCCTCATGAACCTGTTCTTTGACAGCAATACAGAGATGGCAATCATCCTGGTTTTTCAAGGCAGCTCTGATTTCAAATATTTTGCCCACTCATCAAGCAATTGTCTCCAATTTCTGGCTTAAAAGTACTATCACCAGAAATACAAAACAGAATATTCCAGAATCGCTGCCACAGTCTCTGGGAGATGTTTTACTATATATATATATTTTACTCAATAAGCTCAATTTGATAGATGTTCATATTAAAATTCCTATACGCGCGGTTCCATGGGACAGAGCCACGTGGTTATGACATCGTGCCCTCTGGTTGCTCGTGCTCCCGTGGGCACCGTGTGCGTGCAGGGAGGTGGCTGGAGGAGAAACAGCACCCTGGAGTGTGGTCTAGTGCTTGGTGCAGAGTCACTCATTTTAAGTCCCATATCCTTTATTTCTCTGGCCCATCGAAGAAGAGATTGAAACAAAAAATGCCTAAATGCCAAGGTAATTTCTAATATTACATACGTGTGCCCACTGGTTCATCTGAACTTCCCATCTGTGGCGGAAAGAATGAGTCTTCCTAAAATAGACACAAAATGGCATTTAAGGGCTATGCAGCAGTCACAAGGTCTACTCCCTGAAACCTTTTGACAGAGTACGGAACTTGCCCCCAAGAGAACATAAAGAAAATGCTCTGTGATTGGCAAGCTCCTGAGGAATGTGCAATCACAATAAACTGGAATCCGGGTGGAAGTAGATTTGGAAAAGACACTGTTCTTGTCCCTGTTCTATCATGAAGGATAGGATTGAACCCTATAGCTACTCTTTAAATCATTTTTACTGAAGAAAAATTCTGGCATGAAAGGAAAAAAAAATCTACAAATGAGCAAAGTGTCGAGGATGGCAATTATGATGATGAATGATTTGCTGAACAATATATTACACGGAGACTCTTGCTCTCTGCGAGCACTATAATGTTATTATTTCACACCGTGCCCCTTGAAATACAATTCTAACAGCGGAAGCCACTGCTCGCTTCTATTTCCACTTTAAAAGAATTAAAAGAAGAGAGAGTAATTAGAAAAGTCATTCAGAGGACTCCGAAGGAACCTAAAATTATACCATTCCTCCAGCTACTGAAAACCAAGGGTTGATTTTAATCCTCAACTATCTGTACCATGAAACATCACTTCTCTCCATGCACTGTCACTTAAATTTGAATTACCCAGTGTATTCATGATTTTTTACAAAACTGTGTTTCTTGAGTAACGAGATTTCCACTAAAAAGTCTATCCACTCCTGAGGGGGGAAAATAGATGATAGATAGATAGATAGATAGATAGATAGATAGATAGATAGATGATAGATAAATAGATAGATAAATATATGATAGATAGAAGATAGATAGATGATAGATGATAGATAGACAGATGATAGATGACCAAAGTTCAAAGTAACCCTTCATCTCAGCCCCAAATCCGAATCGCTGACTCCGTCTGGTGGTGTTGATGTTGCCCCAGCCCTACCTGCAGAAGCGTGTCCAGGCTACACAGCCAAGAGGATGAAACAAGATTTGCAGATAGCACAGGCATGCATTCCTGACCAATATATATCTGATCATCAAGGTTTGTGCATTTCCACCTACTGGGTCCCTTCAGCCCATGTCCGTCCCTTCTTAGCGCATGGAACAAGAAGTCTTCGGCACCGCAGAGCTATTATTTTAATCCCATTACTGTCACAAATTCGTCACAATATCTCCCCAAACCACCTTCCTTTTCTAAAACTAGACCTCAATTATCTTCACCTGGATTATCTCCCTTTCCTATTCCAAATTCTACATTTTCAACATTTCTCAGTTCAGACAACTTTTAAATATGCCAAAAGCAGCTTTCCCTACAGGTTTTGTCCTAGCTTTAGATCTCATAGTAAGACGTTAATATACATTGGTAAATACTCAGGAATAATCTGTATGTTCTTATTTAATTTGTATTCGTTTCCTCACCAGGTGAACAATCCATCAGTCCTCACCGGGCACCACCGAAGTGCTTGGCCCTGAGGTAGAAGCTGAAGAAGATGTAAAATGGTAACGAGCGTCCTCCCTAATACGAGACACGCTAAGTCAAGCAGCTGATGACCATCAGGACTTTATGCCCTTCGTATTTTTACATGTTCCTATTTACTTTGTTCATTCTAGGAAATGTGTTCATCTTCTCCTAATTCAGACTACTCTTCACAGACCATGATAACTTCAGTGAGGGACTGAAGAAGAGAGAAAAGTGCCAAACACTGAATTGTTTAGTGCTTCTCAAACACTAACGTCCACACAAATTGCATGGGGATCTCGTTTAAATGCAGATTCTGACTCAGTAGGTCTAGGCTGGAGCTGAGACTACGTATTTCTACCAAGCTCGCCCATGGGGGCCTAATGCCGATACTGTCAGCGCCCTGAGCAGCAAGGGGCTACCCTTGGAAGCTCTCCAAGTGCCGTGTCTCTGTCGTCTTTTATGCCTCGCTTTGGCCCAGCGCCTGGCCCACTGCCCAGCATATAGTAAATGCTCAACAAATATCTCTGGAATGAACAGTCATGGAAGAGAAATAATCAAAGAAGAAGAAGAAAAGAATATAGAGAAGGAGTGCATTCATCTTAACTCTATTTTTCTCTTCTATGGAGTTGATGAAACCATTTTCAAACTCAACTTTGCATCCTGGACATCCAACTGATTCATCTTTGACTCTCCATCCCTAACTTTTGCTTTGCCCATACACCTTCCCCTCAGATTGGGCCATTTTCCTCAATGCATGTACATAAATACATGCCCGTTTCATAGAGCACCTGTCACCTACCTGCCCCGTTCCCCCTCTAAACTCGGGTTCTCCAACCTCTTTGGTGGAGTCCATCCTCTTCCATGAAGTCTTGCCCAGCATCCTTGGCCATACCCACTACCACCTTCCCAGGAGGTCTGTATCTCCCAGAGGTAGAGCAAAATGACTCATGAACAGCTCCATGGAAAATAGAATTTATATCTTTGATGGCAAAGTAATGAGATGTTCTTTGTTGGGGTAAAATGCTTCGAGAGAGCTGTCTTATTTTTGCATGATCCCTGCTCAATAAATAAAATTAATCATCTTCAGAGGCTTTCTCCATTCTTGGGATACAGGAATAAGTGAAAAATTTGAATCGAGCCATTTGCAAAGACAAGACACCAAGACATGTCGCGGCGTAATGGTTAGAGCATGGATTCTGGAGACCAGCCCCGGGGTTAAAATCCTGACTCTGTCGCTAGTTATGTCCATGGCTTTGGCCAGTCCTCTGGCTTGTGGGGGCCCAAAGCTGTGCATTTAAAAGGGGATAAATGACATCTGGGAAACTTTTCGGAAAGACTAAACGAGATAACAGATTACAACTGCTGAGCAAAGTGCCCGACATACAGGAGGTACTGGAAGCTTGTCCTATATCCATCACCACAGGGGGGTCTATGAGGTCAGTAGTCCCCAGAGCAGCAGTACCATCCCCTGGGAACTTCTTAGGAACTCAAATCCTCAGGTCCCACCCCAGTCTTCCTGAATCCAAAACCCTGGGAGCGAGGCCCAGCAAGCCCTGGGAGATGGGAGGCTAAGTTTCTGAAGGTCAAAGAAACTGGAGATGCTAACGATGTAAGCTTAGCATCCAGGCACAGAAAATACTCTCTGAATGGTTCCTATGATTTTTGCGGGGAAAGCCCTCGGATTGGACTGGTTCATGCTGACTGTCCTGCCCACGCATCCCGCCGCCCTGCGGCTACAGGTCCAGAGCTGCCTCATTGCCAGCCTCCGAGAGGCCCCAAGAGCCGCTCACACACTGTTTAATTGCTCACCTAATTGCCTACCTGGACTGGGCCCTGGTTCTGAGGACCAGGTGGCAGGAGCACCACCTCGAGCCCTCCCACCATGGGAAAGCAGCACTGGGGGCCGATTGCTGCGGACACAGCTCCAGGGGCAACGCTCTCCCCGCGTCGCAGGGGCCACAGGAACCAACTACGGGCATGACTCTGGATTGCTTTGTCTCTTTGGAGTTCTATTTTTCTTTGCTTTTATATATATTTTTTCTTAAGAGTTAGGAGGTGGGGGGTTGGAGAGAGTTGCTTTTGTTTCCTTAACAGCAGACAGTAAAACTTTTCCATAAAAACTGTGTATTGCTCAAGGCCAGACCGTTAAGCAGCTGGGGCATTTTGGGCACTGCCTGTTACTGAGTTTATTTCCTTTTCACTGCACTTGCAAGCAAGTCATTTATCTTTAAGTTAGCAAGCAAGAAATGGGAAATAAAAGAAATATGTTTTATTTAAAGCAGTGTTTGGGGCTAGGCATGATAAGGGAAATGGGCACTGCCTACACTGATTTCATTTTCATTACACTGCACTGACAGCAAAACCATTTATCTTTTCTGGAGTCCCACTTTCATCTCTCTGCCTCCCTTATGTTTCTCTTGTTCAGACCCCCCACCCCTCCTGTCATACCAGCGTTCTTGAATTTTGATGAGAACAAACTGCTGGAATCCAGGACAAGTGAGTCCTTTGGGTGCCAAGCCCCAAGACATCCTTTTCCTCTCTGAGGAGTTTGACATAGGATAAATAAGCCATCGTTTCATGGTGGAAACCAGAAAAACAAACAAACAAAAACAAAACAAAACACTTCTTTTCCATCCAAGTGGGATACACAAAAATCAAAGAAAATGTCCTATTTTTACCACTTACTCTTCTTTAAAATGAAGATATATGGTTCTACCATCTACCAAGGCAACCTGAATACGGCAGTGAAACAAAATTGGAACAAGCTAGAAATGTCCTCAAAAACCAAAGGATCAATGCTCTTTAACAGGTTCCATCTGCTTGTGTTTAAAACATGACACAACATGCACTTCAAAGACTCCATAGAAAATGTATTGCATCACCAGCATGGAGGATAAAAATGGGTTCAGTGCATTCAGTGTCATTTTAGTAATTCTCTGATTGCCCATGATTTGCCCTAGATCTATCAAATTCACATTTCCAGATCAAACTGGATTTTTCTGTAGCCCAAACCTTCTTTAAAATTGCAGAGTTAAAAAAAAAATTGCTGAGTTTACTGCCAACTATAAAATTTAAAGACTGACTTATCTAAAGCAGATGAACTCCATCAACAGTATTCTCTGTTTAATATTTGAAAGCAAGAATATATCTTTAGTGGCCCTATAACACCCTCTGGTTGGTTAATCACACTAGACAATGTATGATAATTACCGATTTCTTATCTGTGTCCCCATCAGCTGACGTGAGCTAGGAAGCATGCACTATAACCCAAGTCTAACAAAAGACAAGAATATGGTGAACTCTCCATAAATGTGTTTGTGATGGAACGAATTAGGACCTTACAAAGCTTACAAGAAACTATTTTTCCTATCTTAATATGGACAGTTTTGATAACATCAGAGAAATAGGACCAAGTAAAATGGGGATACCAGGAGGCTAGATTATTCTTCAGAAATTTATATGATTTAGCTGTTAAATAAACTAGATATTATTAGTATCAGCCAAAATAAATAATAAACCATTTTCTCAAAAAGGATTATGTCAGTTAGGAAAACCCCTTGAAGCTATGCTTTGGAAACGAACAATATGACAAAGTTAGCAGCAAACAAACTTTTCCTCGCTGTAAAATCTCCTCATTCCATGTGAAGTTAAATCTTGTCATGTTAAACCATTTCAGCAAAAAAAATTTTTTTCTGGCTCAGTGCACTTATGATGCATATGTAGCAGAGTTTCTCTCTAAAATATAACATGCTGGAAATTTACGAAAATCTCAGAAGCATCTAGAGTAAGAATGATCTGTATGCTTCCCATCCAAGGCTCCCAAATCATAAAAAAAAAAAACACACAAATTGCTTTCCTATTTTATCTTCCTAAGATCATGACGAATTAAGTCATCAATAATTCAAAGGTACATGTAAGATTATCTCTTTTATCTTTAGGCATATGCACAAGCATTTAAAAAGGAAACCAACAGAAAATGTGAATGCTGTTTATGAAAAGAATACAGACCAAATTTAAATTTGAACCGTTAAGTTGTAGAAAGTGACTGGCCGCAAAAAAAAAGAAAAAAGAAAAAAAAGAAAAGGAAAGAAAGAAAGAAAGAAGAAAGAAAGAAAGAAAGAAAGAAAGAAAGAAAGAAAGAAAGAAAAGAAAGAAAAGAAAAGAAAAAAGAAAAGAAAAGAAAAGAAAAGAAAAGAAAAGAAAAGAAAAGAAAAGAAAAGAAAAGAAAAGAAATTCCAAATTAGGCAATTACTTATAATGTGTCCGTAATACCCAGCTTCTGTGTTTACTGCACGTGAACACCTATAATGCCAGGCTTTGCAGAACTCTAGTGTCAGTATGTGTCAGTACACAGCAAAACGGAAGTACGCCCATGCTAGCATTAAACTCAAAAATGGAGTTTTGGGGTCTCCGATTTCAATATTTTGGCTTTGGTTGATATAAATTAGAACCTGACACTGTTTAAACCTGGTAAGCCAGGTTTTTCCCTCTGATACTCCTGGGCCATTTACAATGCACGTCAGTATCCAAAAACCAGAGTGACTGGTGTTGATTAGGTAAGAGCCAAGCAAGGACAATTACTAAAACTGGGCTGCTTGCGCTGTACACACTCCCAGTGAGGAAACGTGGAGAGTAATGTGTAGGTGAGAGACAAGCGGCAAACAGAAGTCTGAGTAGAAAAAAAAAAAACTCTCAAAACAATCTTCTGAAAGTCAAAGCTAGTTCTTCTATGTATTTATGGTCTGATATGTAATCAAATAGCTTAGGTGTTAATTTTATGTTACATCTTTTTATTTGCTTTTAAAATTAATCTCATAAAAGAGAACAACTGCTAAGAGCTAGTTTCATCTGGGATTTGAGAAGCTTCAAAAGAAAAAAAGATGTTTAAGTCTGAAAGCAGGAAAAAAAGAAAAAAAAAATCCCTAAAATGATCTACAGCATCTCTTAACTGTGGTCTCAGAGAAGTTTCCTCTATTGACAATGTCACGATGAATATTGTGTTGAAATCTGAAAAGAAATCTCTATGGCCAGTTTGGTGAATCAGCAAGTTCTATCGGGTGATCCATTAAGTCATAATGATTTCCCAAGTACGAACGGTTTTAGAACATCATGAAACCAACTTAAGTACTTTAATACAGAGGATTTAATGATGTGAGAAAAAAAAGTTGATTCATTCATTCATTCTTCATCCTCCCAATACTTACCAACTTGGGAAATCTACACCACACTTGTATGACTGCTCAACCCACAGATCTCACCACTATGCCCCATTTATCTCTGTGTCCCCCCATATTCATCAAGGAGATATTTTTTTTTTAAAAAAAAGGGCTCTCCCATCAGATTTCATTCTCACTCATTCAAGCTCCTGCTCAGCGTCTCCAACCTCGGTACTCCTTCTCACTGGACACGTCAGCTCAAACCATTTTCTGAAATGACCTCCCGTTGGTAGAAGCCACAAGTAAAATTCCTCACAATAATTATCAAAAAAAAAAATCAAAATCTAGTAATAGACTTTATCTTTTCCTCTAGCTTATAAACATATGCTGAGCCAAAACTTAGAATCATAAAATCAAAGAGCATTAGAGTTTGTCGGGATAGAGGCAGAAACGGTGAGAGAGAGGGAGATGGATAAGAATCTAGCCCAGACATTTCCAAATAGGGGTCCCAAGGGTTGCCATCGCTCCTTCCCGATACATTCAGTGTTCAAGTCAAAATGAGAAAGGTCAGAGTAATGCCGCAAGTCCTCACAGGGCTTAATTTGTTCAATGTGAAGGATTATCTATTATTCTGAGAGCGTAGTTACGTTACCCTGTGTGATGTTAACATATATCTCCTTTGATGGGATGATGTTTGCCATAATGATGGTGGTTTGCGGGGGGAAGAGTGCCCTGTGCTTACCTGGCAGACGAAAGCTTGGCAAACCTGGGCTAATCTATGGTATTTCTTGATGCTTCCTGTCTGTGAATTTCCTCAGCTTACATTTGATCTAATCCGAACACTTCCTTTATGGAGGGAGGATGGTGAGATAAACTAGAGCAAAGTCACATGGCCTACTAAGTACCATGATGGGAGATATGATTAGTCTCTCTCTCTTTTTTTTTTTTTTTTTAAGATTTTATTTATTCATAAGAGACCCAGAGAGAGAGGCAGAGACACAGGCAGAGGGAGAAGCAGGCTCCACGCAGGGAGCCCGACATGGGACTCGATCCCAGGACCCAGGATCATGACCCGGGCTGAAGACAGATGCTCAACCACTGAACCATGCGGGTGCCCGAGAATAAGTCTACTTTGACACAAACCAGTACCTTCTTTTTTTTTTTTTAACTGTATAGATGGTCTTCAAAGACAGTAACCAAAAAAAGAGACTATTTTCCTTATGAACATGGAAGAGTTGGCCATCAAAAAGAAAGCAGAGACCCTTTCAAATGTTCTCGTTGTCCTATTGCCTCTATGTTCTGATTGCTTGTTAAGAATGCCAACTCTTGGAAGACTGGATTGATGATGGCTTTGACGGGTCAACAAGAATAAGACTTTTTCCCCCAACAAAACAGCAGCCCCGTTGATTGAACACACCACATCAAGTGCCTTGTTTGCCTCGTTTGTAGTCCCACAAACCAAGAATCAAATTCTGTGTAGAAGTAACGTGAACGGCCCAACACATAGTTATCCAGTTAATTCAAGCAAAAAGCTCCAAACCTACTATTAAAAAAGGAACTGGCTGGCTATGTTGTCAATTTCACTAAATTATTCCTCATTTTAAAGTAATGAAAATCACCCTTAGTTAGAAAGATTTCACTGTGGTGCTTAAACATAGACAGAGACTTGGCTTCATCATCACTGATCAAGGTCTTCAAAAGGCTGATAGCGATGGAGATCTATAGGTATAGAAAATGGTAAAATATTTCTGATAAAAGCACTCTTTTTTCCGAGCTCCTGAGGGGAAAAAAATCCCTTATTTTGTTGTCATTGTTGCTATTTGTTATATGTATATAAGCTTCTTCCACCCCACCCCACCCCCCGCAAAGCACCAGATTCTGGACACAATAGCAAAATCGCCACTGTGGCTTTTCTTTACAAAATGCTGTTTGGTAAACAGAAGTGTTCATTTGTTTTCTTTCTCTAGGTTTTTCCTTTCTGGGATTTGAATAAACATGTAAAAATTATATAAATCTCTGAAAATAAAATCAAAATCTCTTTGGTGTGCGGTGCTTTAAAATGCATGAAGAATCGTTAAGAGACGAAAGGTGGTATGTGAGAACAAAACTAGAGGGTGCAGGCTGACCATGAAAAAAAACAGCATTTAATTTAGAATTAAATTTTTTCTACGCATGACCCTGTTATGTCGACAGAACAAATAATAAGAGGTTTTTGCAGGGTTTTTTTTTTTTTTTTTTCAGGTTAAAAATATGGAGCAAATGACTGTGGGCAATGTTTTATGCCCAAAGAGTTCCACTGAGTTTTGTTTTGTTTTTTTTTTCTTTTAATTCTTTTTTCATTTTGTTTCAAACAATCTGCTGCTTTTTGGTGCTGCCCCTGAGAGGAATATGTGAGCTCAAAAGCTCCCAATTGATGATCGACGTCTCAGAAGCACAATCCACCATACATCTACCATTATCATGGCCAACGCTTTCTGAAATGTCAAGTCATCCCCAAGGTCTACGGAGACGTTTATGATGGAAAGCTGAAAGAATGGCACCCACGGACAGTCGCTCATTAAGGAGCCTCACAATGTAACTTGACAGGTCGCGTCAGAGGCCTCCTGATACAAGACTCTGGGGCTGTAAAGGGAGGCCTGCAAAAATCCAAAGGGGAAAGTAAAACTTTACTCTTTCAAGAAGACATAATCCTCCACACAAAGTTGTGACCCAAGCAGTTACACCCCCAGCCCTCCCAAGCAGACCCACCCCACCTTGGCCGAGTCAAGCACCGAGCTCCCGTGTCGCCCTGGACTTGGGGCCACAGCCCGCCTGTGCTGACCCACTGGACCAGCCCGCACAGCAGATCGGTCAACCGGCTCTTCCCTTTCACCCAAGGCCCCCCCCCACTTACTTCCACTGCACAGACCCCCCACGATGTGCTTTATTTCCACGCGTGTTGGGGAAGGCAGGCTCGGGCTCGCAGCCTCTTGGCCCCACGTGGCTGCACGAGGCCGGGCCTTGGGCCTGGAACGGGTGTGCGCTCCGGGGAGCACCTGCTTCTGCGGGTGTGTCCTGTGGCACCTGGCCGACCCCCTGCCAGCCGTGTCCTCTGGGGCAGGACGCACGTCCTCTGCCGCACCACCAAAGGGGTCTAGGGAGATGACCCCGAGGGGAGCTGGCTTTGCTCATCCCCGACCTGTCCCTGCGTGAGTGTGAGCGCTGTCCCAGTTGGTGCCTGACCCTGCTGTGTTCTCCTCGGTGACTCCCAAGCTGGGATGCCATGGGCAGAAGTGCCGGCCCCCAGACATCAGACTTGTAGTCTCACTAACCGGCGACAGGTGCCACTTGGTCCATCTCCTCTTTCACTGTGAATCCTCCCCATCAGCAGCACCCTGCCCCTGTCATGAGGCCTTTTCCACATTCATGGAGACAGCATGCCAACAGTCAAGGACTACGGCCCATGAAACCTTTCCTATGTTCATGGGGACAGCATGCCAACAGCCTAGGACTACAGCCCATGAAGCCTTTCCCACGTTCATGCGGACAGCATGCCAACAGCCAAGGACTACAGCATCAGCAAGACCCAGGCTCTAGGCCTGGCTTGACGTGCTTCCTCATCCATCTGACATTGAACCGCCTTGAGCCTCAGATGACTCCAGGCAGAGACCCTCACTGGTTTTACACTGACACAGTGAATAGAAAGTGTTCAGTGGGTATTCGCTAAACATGACTCCTATCGATCACTACAGGTTCAAGCCTCTCATCCAGGTTCCAAGGATGAGAAAGAGAAACACGCACAGGAAGCCCCGAACCATCTGGTGCAGGAAGAGCAGGCAAATAAAAGAGCAGCCCTTTCAGGGCTGTGACCACGTAAGCGAACACATCCTGAGAGTGACAGCAAGTACACGACGGCCTTCCTCTTGACACTCATACAACACTCATTTACCAAGGGTTCAAAATCTCATTTTGGGAGAACACGTTCTTTATCAGAATAGTACAACGTGGGGAGGGGACTGTGTGCCATTGATCTGAAAAACGCTGCTCCCCACGAAGGGATTCCAACAAGCCACATCCAGCCACATCTCTACCGTCCAAGTCCACAATGGACCCCATTATTCAACAGGATCTAATTTATGCTAATTATACATCATTTGATATTTGCTTACCGCTTCAATTTTAGTACGTTACCCCAAATCGGTTGTGACCTTCTTAATTATAAGCACTTTTCTCATTATTTTAATGATGAGAAAACTGAGTCCAGAGTGAAAATAGCTTGTCCAAGATCACGCAGCTCTTCAGTAACAGGGCGAGGACAAGAACCCAGGTGGGGCAGGGTCTCTGCAAGGGCCGTGCACCCCTCTCTCTGTTGCCATATGACCCACAATCAGAGGTATCTCTATGAAAACCTCATCTACAATTTATTAGGTAGCGACTACTGAATTTGTCAGATACTCCTTTCAACACCTACGTAGTATTTACAAGTGTGTGTACCCAACGAAAAAAAACGGCCAATTATCTCAAGATCTTCATAAACAGTCTATTCAAAGTAGCTACTTGCCGTAGCTATAGTCTGGGAAGCTGCTGCGCACACTGATTTTAGGATAGAGAATCACTGCTTCCAGGGAAAATACATGGTTAGGTTCCTGAAAGCCTCTGGTCACACTCTCATCAACCAATCAATACAAAACCTCGCCTTATGTCTGTTTCTGTTTAAAGACAACTTATCTAATATTTACTGTCGGTTCATCCACACCGAATTGCACAGTCACGCTGCACTTCCTGCCAACACAAAGCATATCCAGCTCAGGCTTTTCCTGCAGGAGGCACATCCCAGCCCTCCTGAACTTAGGAGCACTAAGTAGCATTTCAGCGCCGTGCTCAGGGGCCGTGTGAAACCAGGAAAGCACCAACAAAATGTCTAGAAATGCAGGAAGAGAAGAGAAAGGACATAAAAATAACCACGAAAAGGACGCTTGTCTGCAGCAGGAGAGCTGAAACAAGGAGGCAAAGCATCACCTGATTCGACCTCCACTGGGAACATTCACATCAGGTGACCCAAATTTTTCACCCTTCTGCACATGCCTCAGCATGACCATGAGAGTGCAATGAGTACCGACATGGAGGCTTCGGATAAATTCCAGCAAGTGGGCAGATATGCAAACACGGAATCTGCAAATACTGAGGACTGACTGTATTTAAATAGAATCCAGGCGACTAAACTGCATCCTGGTTTTCTTCCTGGTACTTTGTGAACTCCTAGCAATAGAGAATTACTATAATAAAGCAAAGAGTCAACAGTTTCTTTGATGTTAGTGGAATACAGCCTCTAGGACCCTGTCTGTCGGTCAGTCTATCTATGTAAACATTTAACATTTCGTTATCAACAATTAGAGAACATCAGCGCTAAGCAGAATTGCACATTATTTACAATCATTTATCAATACGGTACTTTTGTCTTTACCACCCGATTAGCCTTGCATTTCAACGTATGCCTCTAAAATGCATTCGTGGTCAAGAGTGCCTTTTGGAAACAAAACCGTATATTTAGAACACAAGGCATAGGTTTTAACGAATATTCACTAGAGAAACAGCCTTGTAACGCTCGGTGAAATAGATGCACACTTACTTTCCAAAAGCAACTTAGAAATGCGTCGTTCCGTCAGCATATGTGGCCTCAGACACACGGTGAATCCTGAAGACTCTTTCCAGAGCAGAGATCGCCAACCGGCAGCCCAAAGGTTGAAATCACGCCCAGTTTTCCCTGGATGATGTTGCACAGTGGTTTTTTTTGTTTGGTTGGTTTTTTTTTTGGTTTTTTTTTTTAAGATCTGAATTAATTGCTAAAGTTATAAATCAGGAGAACGTACACAAAATCTAATTTTCTGTATTCTCTTGAAAAAGCCATCAGGGAAGACTATCTGTCCATTCCTGCCTGGAAACCACTAGCAAGCCCTGATCAGGAGCAGCCTCCTGCTCAGGGCGCACCCCCGTCCTGTCGGCTGGTTTCTGGCCCATCCTCTTACCCCTCACGCTCTGGCGGAGGCTCAGGTGCCCTCTTCCTATCATAAAATTAAGAATATAGGTGAAATATGCCTCTTACTCAACGCCGCTCTCCAAAATTAAGATGAAAAGCTGCTGAGGATCACAGTTGTTTCTGTTGTTGTTGGTTTGTTTTTTTTTTTTTTTTCCTCTCTCACCCTGTTCAATGATATGGGCATCTGAGTTGGTGACTCCTGTTCTACGGCCAAGGTAGACATGCTCTAAGTTAAGATACACTCCACATAGAATCGAAGCCTGAACAGCTATCTTACCCAGATGTCTTTACAGTTTACAGACGCTCATGTCTTCCCTGATTTAATCTTTGCAGTCAAGGTAAGGGAGGTACGATGGGTATTTTCATGTTCACGTTACCAAGAAACCCAGAGCCCACAGAGATCAAACAGCTTCTCCAAGGCCGCCAGCCAGGAGCAGACCAAGAAAGGTGACATCCAATCTTCTGATTCCAAGTGCAGAACCTTTCCTGATAGACCCTATGTACGAGCAAAAGGGCTGACCCACATTTTATCCCATATTTTACTTTTTCAGATATGTCTTTGCCATCAAGGTAAAACTCCAGAGTAATAGAAATCGGGCTGTTGCTTTTATATTCCACACCAAAGAGCCAACTTTGCTTGAATAAGAATACTTTTGTCCAGGTCACTCCATTAACGCTACTAAAAAACTATATGATTCTCAGTACACGTGTGCATGCCCCAGTGCACAGGTACAGTCCTCATCCCAAACAAGAAATGAAGCCATTTACCATTATAAGACGAGAACACACACACACACACACACACACACACACACACACAAAAGATGAGAACAATCGGGTAACTAAATTAAATAAATAAATAAATAAATAAATAATAACTGTGTTTAAGGGGAAATAAAAATAGGAGACAGAAAATAAAACTAGAGGTATGGTTAGCACACGAGCACACACCATAATCATCATATGCTTCATTCGAGACCCTGTATTTTACTCTGAGCTTCCCGGTGATTAGTGCACAGAAGGAAATATCATCGGCCACCCAATTTGCCATGGCAAGGAAGGAAACACGTCCTTGATGTCGGAGACAGATTTTTTCCCCCCTGGAGTCTTCATTAATTCCCTCGTGCGACATAAAGACTCTGACCGTGCAGTATATCGAAACAGTGACTAAGAGAGTAAAGCTCAGCTCCCTTGGGGTCCCTCCCAGTACCTCCCAGCGCAGGCTGACTTCATGCCAAATCACAAGTCCGTAAAAGTGATCCCACTAAGGCCCAACTGAAACAATCACGGTCCCCAGCCCACCCGGCGGCCAGGTTCACAGGAACAAACAGACGGCAGGTGAGAGCTAGGTGGGCAGGCGGGTTCGTAGGTGACACAGGAGACACCTAATAAACCATCCATAGGCCATCACCTACCCCCCCCAGCCTCCCATACATACGATTTTCCCCATCGAAGCCTTTATCTCTAGTTGTGCAGGAAAGGGCTCAAGGCCGAAAATCTCAGCGCAGCAAAGTGTCACAGTGCGGACTCCAGACGAGTGCAGAGCTGGGCCGGCCTCCGAGGCGTGTGGGGCACACAGGGCCTGCGGAACTGTGGGGGGCGGCCTGGGGCCCCTCGCTCACCCAGACAGCCGCCGGTCCCTGCGAGGCCGGAGAGCACACGGCCACGGCCTGTGTGTGTCCCCAAGCCTCAGGCCTTGTGAGGTCAGGCCTGGGCCCAGGGCCCCTCTCCAGTGGGGCCCCCGCTGCCCTCCCCGGGCCATGCCTCAGGGAAGGGAAACTGCCGGGGTCCCCTCGGGTCCTTCACCCCCCCACAGCCTCTCCCTCCCCTTCTTGACACCCAGCTTCCCCTCCGATGGCTCATATTCGTCCTGTCCTCCCCCCCGTGGCCACCTAGCCGGCCCTCCCTAGCCTGGTGCCTGCGAGGCCCTGCCCCACGTACTGCGCACTTGTCACTGCACCTCCTCTGCCTGCAGCCTTAGGGACGCATGGTCAGTGCATAAAACCATAAGCCAGGTGTGCATCACCGTGACCTGATGTACTTACACTTGGAGAGAGAGAGAGAGAGAGCACACATGGGAAGGGTCGGCGGTGAGGGGGGAGCATCAGGCAGGGTCCCCGCTGAGCGTGGGGCAGGAGGCAGTCCACAGCGGGGCTCAGGGGGGCTCCACGCAGGGTCACGCAGGACCCCCTGCGGGACTCGGGCTTCCAGCCATGAGATCACAATCTGATCACAATCTGCAGAAGCAGAACACCTAGCCACCTACGCCTCCAGGGGCCCCCGACGCATCTGTACTTTAAAAACGGACTCCCCTGTGAAGTTCACTCACACATCCACCTCATCACATATTTATCTTTTATTTATTTATTTAGGTGGGAGCACTTAAGTTGTACCCTCTTAGCGAATTTCAAATATATAACATGGTGCACGGCGTTATCAACGACAATCCCTATGTTTCACACTGGATCCTCAGACCTCATGCGTCTTACAGCTGAAAGTTTGTACCCTATTACCACACTCTCTCTATTCCCTCTAACCCCCAACACCCCTCAACCACCACTTTCTACTTTCGGTGTCTGTGAGTTTAACTTTTTTTTTTTTTTCTTAAAGACTCCACCTGTAAGTAATATCGTGCAGTGTTTGTCTTTCTCTGGCTTATTTCACTTAGCGCAAAGCCCTCAAGGTCCATCCATGTTGTCTCAAATGGCAGGATTTCCTTTCTCATTGTTGAACAGAATCCCACTGTGTGTGTGTGTGTGTGTGTGTGTGTGTGTGTGTGTGTATCACATCTCGTTTATCCATTCATCTGTTGATAGACACTCAGGTTGTTTCCAGATCTTGGCTTTTGTTAATAATGCTGCAGCGAACGTGGCCGTGCATTTATCTCTCTGATATCCTGTTTTCATGTTCTTTGTATACACACCCAGAGGTGGAATAATGGCCACGTCAGGGGGTAGCTCTATTTTTTAGCTTTTTGAGGAACCTCCGTACTGTTTTCTACAGTGGCTGCACGATGCTCAATGTTCCCTTTTCTCCACATCCTTGCCATCATCTGGTTTCTCTGGTCTTTTAGAACAAAACCATTTTAATAAGTATGAGGTCGTATCTCGTCGTGCTTTTGATTTGCATTTCCCTGATGGTTAGTGATTATGAGCATCTTTTCATGTATGTCTTCTTTGGGAAAATGTCTATTCAATTCCTCCACCCATTTTTTTATCAGGTTGTTTGGTTTTTGCCATTGAGTTGTAGGAGTTCTTTATATATTTTGGATATTAACCCTTTACCAAATATATGGTTTACGAATATTTTCTCCTATTGGATAGGCTGCCTTTTCATTTTCTTGATGATTTCCTTTGCCATATAGAAGCTCTTTCATTTGATGTAGTCCTACTTGTTTATTTTTACTTTTGTTACATTTCCTTTTTGTGTCAAATCTAAAGAGTCATTCCCAATATGAAGGAGCTTTCCCCTGGTGTTTTCTTCTAGGAGTTTTATGTTTTAGGTCTCATATTCAACTCTTTAATTTATTTTGAATTGATTTTTGGTATAGTGTGAGAGAGGAGTCCAGCTTCATTCCTTTTCATGTGGCTGTCCAGTTTTCCCAACGCCATTTATTGAAGAGACTATCCTTTCCTTATTATACACTCTCTGTCCTAAATATACTCTTCTATCATAAAGTAATTGACCATATATTTCTGGGTTTATTTCTGCACTCTCTATGCTGTTCCATTTATGTATATATGTTTTAAACAATATAATATTTTATTGTTTTGAATACCATAGCTTTGATATATAGTTCAAAATCAGGAAGTGTGATGGCCCCAGCTTCGCTCTTTTTTTTTTTTTTCAAGATTGCTTGGCTACTCGGGGTCTGTTATGTATGATTCCATACAAATTTTAGATTGTTCTATTTCTATAAAATATGCCATTGGAATTTCAAAGGGATTGCATTGCACATTGCTTTGGGAAGTGTGGATATTTTAACTTTGTTAATTTTGTCAATCCACAAGCAGGAAGCTTCTTTCATTTATTTGTGTCTTTTTCAACTTCTTTCAATTTTTACTTTTAAGTGCATAGATCTTTCCCTACTTAGTTTCATACCACTGGGTCAGAAAATATGCTTGCTATGATTTCAATCTTTTTAAAATATATTACGACTTGTTTTATAACATACAATCTTTCCTAGACAATGTTCCATGTGCACTTGAGAAGAATGTGTATCCTGCTGCTGTTAGATGGTATGTTCTGTAAATGTGTTAAGACCTTCTGGTCTACTACGTAGTTTAAAGCCAATGTTTCCTTATTGATCTTCTGTCCAGATGATCTATCCATTGTGGAAAATGGAGTAGTGAAATTGCTTACTATTACTGTATTGCCACCTATTTCTCCATTTATGTATGTTAATATTTGCTTTATTTAGGTGCCCCTATGTTGGGTACATATCCCATATGGTCTTCGTAATTCTTTTAACAAGCTCCATCTTCAGACAAGAAATTGAGGCACAAGGAAAATAAGTATCTTCCTAAGGTCGCTCACCTGGGATGTAATGGCTCCAGGATAGGAGAAGGCCAGACTGAGTTTACACACTGCATGCCTACCCTCGGAGAAACAGAAAAGCAGCCCCTGGCACCCAGAAATTGGCCTGACGCTCACAGGTAGACTGCAGAACAATCCCATTGTTATAAACAATCTCAAAGAACATCCACCAAGGTCCACCAAGCATCCACCAGCATCCACCAAGGTCACTGTGATGAAATAAGACCAAAATCAAGACCACTTCATAATCTTTGCCAAGCACACACACAAATAAGCTCATGGTGCTAAAATACCAAACATCTCCATCTCCAGCTAATATGAAGGTGCTGCTGCACCTTCATCAAACCCAGCTTTAAACCCCTCTTTTCTGCCCTTCTTTTAGACAAGACTCATTATGGTACTAAATCATATAATTATCCCTGTTTATGGATGGATCCCAATCCAGAATGAACCCCCACTTTTTCAGACCCTCCCCCCAAATCACCCAACTATAACCCAGATCCAACAAGTCATTTCTAACACCGTCTTACTGAGATGTCCCCTTATTGCCCATGTCACAGACTTTCCCTCTGCAATGAGCCACAAATTCAAGGCTTCCAATTATGTACGGGTCCTTAGCTACAGGACATTGACACCAGAATACTCTACGACCCATAATCATGATTTTTTCCACCATGAGAGCCTTTTGATGGCTACATATTGCTTATGTGGGAAAACCTAAGCTCATGAGAAGGAAAACTCAGTCCTCTGTGCTCTTATCTGTGCTTCCTTCTTCAGCCTCACTCTTCCCACATCCTTCCTTCCATCACCCCGCCCCAGCCATCCACCTGGATGTCTTTCCTACAGCAGCATTCCCACATAATCCACACTTTGATACTTGTCATTACTCTGCCCTGAATGCTCTCTGACCATTCCAGCCTACAGCTCCCTCCCCTTCTGCAACCTCTTCCTCGCTCTGTAGACTGCCACCAGCATTTCCCTTCCACCTGGGGACAGCTCCCATGCCGCTCTTACAGTTTTTCTCTACCATATTGAAATTCTCACTTAATCTGTCTGCCTTGCCCACTCGCAGCTTCAGCCTTCCCCAGAATACACACTCCAGGCATACAGGTATCACACCTAAGTAATTCCTAAGAAGATACAGTAGAAGAGGCATGATGATACAGCCTACATTCACCGTTCCATTACTGAGAAGTCATATAAAAACAGACAACTAATTGAAACTTGCTCATACTCAGTCTTCTCATCTATAAACACAAAACCGGAATGATACAACTCTGTAGACTTGCTGTAAGAATTAAAAGTACCTACTGTAGTGTCCAACACACAATAGACATTTACTGAATCTAACAGTACAGAGCATGACAAAATGTATATAATCCTTCTTTTGATGTGTATTATGTCCAAGCACCTCTATTTCTTAAAGTTGCTATATCCCACTTTCTCAGGAATTGGAGTTTGCGTTAAACACTAGCTTATGCAAGCTATCATGAGACAATCATGTAACTTATATGTCAGAACACATTTCTCTGATTGATCATCCAGATATAATCTCTTCTTCAAACCAAAGAGAGACTACATCATTACTTAACCCAATATGCTCATATTTTTAAAATAGATGAATAAATTTTGGTATATTCATATGATGGAGTTTTGCTGCACGCATTGACATGAATAAATTTTACAGACATATTTGTGAACAAAAAGTCAGAAACAAAGAACAAAATGAAGGATCCCACTTACACAAAGTTGAAAAAGACACAAAAACTAATTTATGGTGTTAGCAGGCAGGATAGCACTTTCCTTTGGGAAATTGGTGGGATTACTACTGGAGGGAGCCTCAGAGGGCCTTTATGGGTGTTGGTAATGTTCCATTTTTTTATCTGGATGGTGGCTGCATGGGTGTTTTCACCATGTAAAAATTTATCGACGTATAAGCACATGACTTGACCATCCTTCTGTATGTCTGTTACACTTCAATAAAAATATTTATTTTTTTTAAAGTAGCCCCATGTATTAGCTATATTCCATGGCAGCTGCCAGACTTCTAGTGATACCTGTTGTACAGGCGATGCACTTGTTCTTAAAACGAGCGGGTGTAGCAGCGTAAGTGACGACCACAAAGTCATATAACAAATCCATGACTCAGAACTAAAACCTGCAAGTTACTGATTTTCTTGCCAGAGCTCTTGATTTATGTGTGTATAATGCTATTCCAAGTAAATATATCAGTGTCTTCTCAAGGAAAAAGTTCCTTGGATCTGTGCATTCGGAAGCTGGAATGGAATATATTCGATGAAAAGCCGCTCTTTGGCCGCATCCCAGCTATTACGCTGGCTGCTGGCGGAACATCCTCTGAATCTGTGAAAATTTGCAAATCAAGGCCAGGCCTCAGTCTGCAGCTGGTGCAACACATTTCTGTTTGAAATGAAATTTAGTTGAGTTCTTTCTTTTTTTTCCCAGCTAAATTACACATAAAGGAGGAAAAAATTGTTACGTATCCATTTAAAGTAACCGTAATTCCAAGGCCACACAATGCAATTAAAATGCAGAAAATCAGGCTACATGGTAATAAAGCTGCCTTGCCAGTTCGCCTCTTCCATCAGCACCGAGAGGCGGGTCAGAGGAAGCCAGGAGTGAGAGGGCACCAGTCCATCTTCCTGAACTGGAGGACCCAGGGCCGAACTGCAAGAAGGCCGGCCAGCCTCCTGGCAGTGTGAGACGCCAGCCCTGGGGCTTCTACTGCCAGCCAAGCTCTCCAGCGGCTCAGCAGATGTGCTTCTGGGAGGCCTTGATTTGCAGATCTGCTCAGGTACAGAAAGAAAGTGCACATCATAATTTTACAGCTACAAGTTCTAATATCCTGCAGCACTTTACTCTTTTAGGTATTTAGATGGCAATAAGGCTGGGGCTATGCATAACTAGATGCTGATTAAAAACGCACAGGAAATCATGAGTTATGGCACAGATGGCTGCTCGAGAACAACCTAAAGTATCTACGGACTTTATAAAATCTAAACTATTTGTTTCATAAAATATTGCCACCTTGAGGAACTTGTGTAAGACTTACCTTTTGTTTGGTTTTTTTTTTCCTTACAAAATTAGTAGAAAGAAACCCATATAAGTATCACTTTGAAACAATTCCTAATCTCACCAAAGACTAAGGTAGAAAAAAAAAAGTTATAGCTTCCCCATTCAGATTCTGCGAATGAAAGATCTTAGGGCAAATAGCTGAGAAAATCTTCAAACAAGTCAAATATAAATAAATAGATAAATAAATAGATAATTTTCCTTTAAATGGAACGAAAAGTCTTCTTTGAAAAAGCTAAGAATAAAAATATTCTAAATATACTTTAAGACACCACCCGAATATAAGTTACACAGATATGCCTGCCTAACTACTTTTAATTATGTAGCACAAAGTTAATCTGGCCAATTTGTAATGAAAATATGAGTTGCATTAACAGGTATCTGTGGTTCAGTGAATGCAAACCTGCCATCTAACTGCCTAACACTGGTCCAGAATGCACTGTTTAAAAATCTTTTTTTTAATATTTCCACATATTAAATTCCAGTTCCCAGTTTCAGCATTTTACTCAGTGGGGGTGAGTCTGGAAAAAACGGGGGGGGCACCATATGAGAAATAAAACAAGATCACAGTCACCAGTTATCTATACTTTTTAAAGCACTTAAGTGTTTTTATGCAGTTGCTACAATGCAGATATAAACTTGCCCTGCAACTCTTTGTAGGGCCAAATGACTGAACGCCGCAGAACTACTATTTTTCTTTCAGTGACATTCATTTGAAATGGTAGCAGTTTTATGCAAATAAAATTAATTTCATATTCATGTACTGTGTCTACCATAAATGCTGCCATGGTGGATTATGTTTTATAAGGCAAGTATTATATATGAACGATTCATTCCCAGTGCATTTAATTTGCAAAATCAACCAAAAATCAGGAGTAACAGATTGCAAGTTTGCAATTTATAAGATGTTTTTGTTCTCTCTCTCGTTTTTTGGGTTTTTTTTTAAGAAAGACCTGGTGCTCTGGTCTTTCATATTCGGCTCACATGTGATAGAACAGGTTTTTGTCAAGAACTGCAAAGGGTCTGAAATTTTATCTTGCCTGCAGAGAGGGAGGGAGGGAGGAGGAAGGAGCCTCCTTCAAGAGAAAAAAAAAATTAAGAAAAGTTTTGCCTTAAGACCCTCAAAAAGTAGAGATTTCTTCACACTTGTCCACAGAGATGGAGAAAGAAAGGAAGAGAGTGGGGAGTAATAGTGGAGGTATATGGGTCACTAATAAAATATTTTCTCATCAGCCTAAGAAGTTGGTATTTATTTTACATTCTTTTAAGTGGCACCACCTTAAGAAGTTTGCATAATTATAACCTTCATGAAATTTTATTTAGGCTTGAGAGAATAATGCAGCCCAATGAAATCTGGTAAATTCGTGGCCTCCGGGAAAATGTGTTCATCTACTCTGTAAGTGGAGTGACAGGAAATAGTCACAGGCTACCAATATTACCTTTTTAACACCCACCACACTGTTACATAATAACCAAAGTATCATTTGTTGCCTTATTTATTTTTTTTTAGCATTTTTAAAACAACGGCTGAGTGCTCTTGGATCATAATTAATAGCAGGCTAGAGAAGGTCTGGTCATTACTTTACAGGAAATGCCTGACCTAAAGGTCATCATATTTATTATAAGTTGTTCTAACCTCCTAAATATAGAAAATAAAAAGCAATTCCTGTTATTTGTTGAACAACTGTACATAATCATAAAGTTGATGCGCTGTGAACAGTATCGATACATTTAGCCAGTAGATAAGTGGAGCATAAGGGATAACACTGAAAAGTCATCTTACAGCGTAAAAAGCAGCAATAAGAGAAATCAGCAAGGTGAGGCGACTTGACTATGGCCTTGGAGGACAGACTTTGATTTACTAGCCGTGTGACCCTGGACAAGCTCCCTTTCCACTTACTTCTCTGCAAAATGGTGATAATACCTACATCTCAGGGGCTCTGTGAGGATCAGGTGAGATGTACCGAAAGCGTTTGTTGCACACGTAGCAGAAACTCAACAACCGCGGGCTCATTTTGCCGCCCCATCTACCTCAACCTACGCTAATGCCATACTCCAGACTCTGAAATCCACAGAATAGCCCTAACGAAGAAAACAAGTAGAAAAAAAAAATTGTAAGAAAAGAAAACTTTCCCCAAGGAATGTAGTAAATGATTAGAAGTCACAACAACAGGCAGTGAAGGTAGGAGGAGTCTCATTCTTCCCCCCCCCCCCGTGGTCGCGGGAAGAACTTCCGGTGCCCTCAGTTGACCATTTTGCAGCCAACTTAGTTTTCTCTAGCTGTGTTACTGGGCATCTACCAAAATGTATGGACTCTACTATGGTCCTCCAAACAGGCCAGTGTAATGGACAAAGTGCAATGAATTCTATTATTATTATTATCGTTATTATCCTACAGATTAGCTGAGTTTCTCCCTGGCAGTAGGTAAAGCGATTTCGCCCGTGTTCCAGCACAGTATCACTCATCTGATGAACACTCAGCTATATTTACTGAGTGGCAACTGACAGAGATAATCTCTTCCTTCCACTGGATTCTCAGCCACGTTAACATGCTGACCCCATGCACGACGATCACACCTAGGTGCTATTAAGTCCTAAATGAGGCCTGCGTCTTGGCCCCATTTGCCTGTCTTCACTCACCTGCCCGGAGCCAGCTGCATAGACCCCCCCCCCCCCCAGTCACACACTCACACACGCACAGGTGATGAATAGATGAGGGTGTAATTAGTCATGAAGTCCAGTAAGAGGTTTCCAGAGCCTGTTTTAAAACAGCCAATGGACTTAAAGGACATTCTGGAAAAGACAAAACAATTGGAAAAGAAAAATGACCAGTGGTTGCCAGGGACTAGAGGTCAGGGAAGGGGGAACTGACCACAAAGAGGCAGAAGAGGAATTTTGGGGAGTGATGGAAACGTTCTACATCTTGATTGTAGCAGTGGTTACGTGACCACACGTGTTTGTCAAAATCCATGGAATTATTACGCCTAAAAAGGATGAATATTGCTGCTGATAACATATAGCCCAATAATCCTGACTTTAATAAGAGGCAGCTAATTGGAAAAAGGAAAAGAGAGTCGAGGGGCCCTTGGTGACAACAAATGCCATAATTTATCCTCCAATAATGCTCCATGAAGCTAAAATGCAGAGTTGTCACAAATCTTTAAAAAGAAGTTGCAACGTTCTGTACATGAATAAATTCTTGGGCTCAATACCATTAAAGGTCAGAATCAACTGAAATTGGTATTGATCAGCTACTGTCAAATTTCAACTCCACATGCTAAGGCAAAGGGAGGAAATGAGATCCATAGGAGAGCAAAAGCCTGATTTTCATTAGGAATTAAAATGCTGCCTTCTGTCCAATTTATTTTCTTCAGAGCTACAAGTTAAAAGCACAATCGTAGTAATACGTAATTAAATTATAATAAGAACCCACAAAATATTTCCGATTCCCAGAGCTGCTCCACATCCATACGAACATTTCACTTCTCATGATTCTCATGACCTGCACACACTGAATGTCATACGTCCTGTGGGAATAGCGCAACCCCCCGACTGGCCCCTCCGCGTCAGGTGCCGCCGCACAGGTCGTGTCCTCCAGTCGTCTCGGGGCACACACACCAAGGTCACCAAACCTGGTTTACTAGGAAGCTGAGTGAGAAGCCACCAGCAGGTCGCATGGTTTGTGCGGAGGTCAGGCGTGGGCCCCGACCCAGGCTGTGGCCGGAGCTCTGGCTTGTGGGCTGTGCCCCCGACTAACGGCTGGACTGACAGCAGTGCAGCATGTCCCAGGCACAGAACCCTGGCACTGAGGAGCATTTCTGCCTCCTAATTAGCAATGAGGAAACTGAGCTGCAGGGAGGCCGGCTAAGCTGTGTGGGCCACGCAGCCAGGAGACCAGGAGGCAGAGACACAGGCCCCGCAGGCCCCAGGTGCAGGCCCTAGGGTGCAGGCTCAGCAGGCCCCAGGGTGCAGGCCCCAGGGTGTGGGCCCCGCAGGCCCCAGGGTGCAGGCCCCACAGGCCCCAGGGTGCAGGCCCCGCAGGCCCCAGGTGCAGGCCCTAGGGTGCAGGCTCAGCAGGCCCCAGGGTGCAGGCCATGGCCCAACAGCTCCGAGTGCAGGTCCTGCAGTGGCCATGTTCCACGCCCCCACCCCCGCCCCCGCCCCCGCTGGTCTCACTGGAACTGGGCTCCTCTCCTGAGTCACACAGTACACCAGCCATGCTTCAGCTCCTTCCCCTGCCGCAGGGCTTCGGATCAGCACAGAAGGCTCCTCACCTGGCCCGACCCCGGCCCCGACCCGGGCCCCTCCTGCACTTCAAGGGCCGGGCGACGCCATCCCGTCCACAGCGAGCACACGCCCATTGCCCCGGTCCTCGGCTTCAAACACCCCGACCCTCCGCTTGCCCTGCAGCCGCACCCTGGCCTCAAGGCCCCGCCACCAAGCGCTGGCTCCCTGGGCGCCCCGCGTCCAACCGGCCCAACGCCCTGCCCGGCTCAGCGGCCTCCCGCCCTCCAAGCCCTCCCGGCCTCCCACCCGAGCCAAGAGTTCTACTGTTAAAAGAAAAAAAAAGAACAAAGAAATGAGCTAAAAGTACGTGGACTAGCATTACCAAAAAAGTAAAGCAAGACAAATGATGCATCTAGACACGAACCTGAGACTTGAGTCGCCTCTCAAGCAAGTCAGAAAGGGAAACACCGCGGCTTAGAGAAATTTCTTCAATGAGGAATGTATCTCCCACTAGACTACAGACATGATGAGACCATAGGTAACCTAACAGCTTTAAGAAATACAGAAATACCACTTAGTCGACCACTCTATGTATCATGTTCAACTTTGAAAAAACGAAAGCGTAACATTAAATGATCACCCAACGAGAGCATTTGTACAGTCACCGCTTGTTCCTGTAGGAGGCCACATACTCTGCAGGACTAGGGTTGAAGGACTAGGGTTACCCTGCAGGTAAGGGTTGAAGAAAAATCATCTGCTACACGTCAGGTGCTTTACATACGCCCACAATAAAAGCTCGTTAGGTTAGATGATATTACTTAAGGTGCGTAAGCAAAACGGCTAATACGCAGTAGAACCAGAATCGGTTCCGGTCCCGAATCTGCCAACCTTGAAAATCCTCCCTCTAGGCCGCGCGCGTCCACCATCTCACGGAGCGCATTTATGCTGAAAGAAGTCAATTGGAGAAGGACAAACATTATATGGTCTCATTCATTTGGGGAATGTAAAAATTAGTAAAGGGGAATAAAGGGAAAGGAGAGAAAAATGAGTGAAAATATCAAAACGTGAGAGACTCCTAAGTCTGGGAAATGAACAAGGGGTAGTGGAAGGGGAGGTGGGCGGGGGGTTGTGGTGACTGGGGAGGGCACTTGGCGGGATGAGCACTGGGTGTTATGCTGTATGTTGGCAAACTGAACTCCAATAAAATTTTTTAAATTAAAAATAAAGGAGCGCATTGTCGACATGCCCATTAAACGACCGCACTCAGATATCAATTGTCTAAAGAAGTCACTGGCAAATGCTGGGCCACCGGCAATTTGTCCTCACCTTCCCTGCTCTATGCAGCTGTACTAATAGTCTGTGGGACAGGAGGACAAATAAATGTGCATTAGCCACCGAGAGTTGCCCTGCTCGGAGAGCCTCTCTGTATTGTCACTCAGTCCCCTCAAGCAATGCAAAACCAGAGAAGAATCTTCAAGAAAGCAAAAAGTATATACAATCAGCCTTCATTCTCCTGAAGCCTCTAGGCCGTTATTCGTTGAGTCCCAAGAGTTCCACGCCATATAGGAGGGGAGAGACAGGCATGACAAAAAGGGGACCTTCACCATAAAGCATCTGATTTTTAATAAAAACTACATTTTTATAGGTGCACATAAAACGCATTAGCGACAAAACTCCTTCTCCGAAGTTCAACGGATCGCCTTGTTGGGTGGAATTATTTAGTATTATCTATTGAGGAAATGGAAAGATTTCAATTTTAGTCTTAGTTGAGCGGACTCAGAACTGTTCCGATGACAATGAGCCACTAAGTCAGCTGTTCCCTGCGTCACACAGAAACCGTCTGTATCTTCTCAGCCTAACACAAACCAAGAGCGTTCCTTGAATTCTCTCGTCTCATCACCCATATCCAATAAATCATGAATCCTGGCAGTTCCGCTTTTAAAATGTGGCCCACATTCTGCTAGTTTTCTACACTCCACTACCGACACTCTGCAGTCACCATTTAGATGGTCCCTTAGCTTCCATCCTTTACCCCGCTACCGAATGTTCCACACTGCAGCAGAGGGACCTTCTTAAAATAGAAGTCTGACGTGTCATTCCTTGGCTTGAACCCTTTCAAAGGCTTCCCATCACACTGAGGCTGGAAACAGACGTGCCTGTGATCACCTGTAAGGTACCACCTGAATGCACACACACACACTTGCACACGCAGGTACACTCACACATCGACCTCCTCATCTCCCACTCTCCCCTCCCCCCAGGGCTCCCCCTAAAGCATAGGGAACACCCCAGGCATTCCCGCACCTCAATGCCTCAGCGCTGCCCATCCCCTGCTCCCAGAATGTCCTTTCCCTACGAATCCCAGTGCCCACTCCTCCAGGGCAGTTGTCTGTCCTCAAATATCCATTTGCACAGAGGTCTTGCGTAAGCTTCCCCTTTTAGATTAAATCACTCTCTCTCCCTGCTTTGTCATTCTCAGCGTAGATCACCAGCTTGGTCCTTATGTATTTTATGTTCTTGTCAGTCTCTCTCTCCCACCACTATTGAGTGTAAGTAAAATAGAATAAATAATAGAATGTAGGCTCTGCGAAGCTTTGCCCGTTTCACTCACTAGGATGGAGCCAGAGTACATGAAAATCCCACTGTTGAGTGCTGTTGAGTGAAAAAAAGAAGAGCTGTTGAGTGAAAAAAAAAAAAAAAAAAAAAGAGCTGTTGAGTGAACCTTACTGGAGGACTGAATGAATGAGATAATGACATGTGTACAAAGACAAAAGAAGGTGTATCCTGCTTGCTACAGCCGAAATGCATGCGTCAACAACCTCTAATGCTGTTGCCAAGTTGTTTGGCGTAAATTTAAAATAAATGAGAAACTAGAGCCAAAGTCAGCTTTATGTGATTGAGTACTGGAACTATATGTATCATAAAATGCTTCCTATCCTCCCTAACTTAACAATGTCAGTATTACACAGATTTTCAGAAAGCCCAGCGCTCGCTAGGCTGTGATTTACAGAAAGATCATGCTTCGTCCATCATTACTTTCTTACATGGTCTCAAAACCTAATGAGCAAATTAATATATTGTCCTTCAGTTTGTTTTCAGCAATTACTGGAGACATGGGAAACATTCATAAGAAATAGAGGTGAATACTGAGGGGGGCACTTGATGGGATGAGCACTGGGTGTTATTCTATATGTTGGCAAATTGAACGCCAATAAAAAATAAATTTAAAAAAAATAAAAAATAAAATGGTTAAAAAAAAGAAATAGAGGTGAATAAATTCTACTTGTTTGTCCTACAAAGTATCAGATTGCCAACTAATCTCATTTTTTTTTTTTTTTTTTGGAGAAAAACAAGAGTTTCAATTGGATACCCACCAGCAGAACAAGGTGTCATGAGGCATGGCAAGGTGGGGACGGGGATAACAGAAGAACCCAAGCTGCACAGAACCTGTCTTAGGAATAGCATCTCTTGGTAGGTAAGATGGACTTTGGATGACTCGGCTGTACATCCACACGGCCTAAAAAGTAGTCATAACCAAGGCAAAGGGAGCTACAATGCCAATTCAGAAATCCAAGAGTGTCTTCCAAGATTTGGAGCATGAGGAGGGGTAATGTAGCTTTGTTTGAGGGGAAGAAAGGAGTCTGGGGCCTAGAATCAGTAGAACCAGTGAAAGCTACTGGAGAAAATGATCTACTCTTATCAGATTGCACCTACGTATTTAGACGGACCTTGTGTCTTCAATAAGAACATCTCATCACTGCTGGGGTTTTTGCCTGGATTGGGATTGCCCCTATATATCAAACCAGAAACACATTCCCTTTCTCTAGCCGCAGTCATGTCCTGAAACAACTATCCTCACGTAGTTAGAAGACATCCTACTAAAAATATCAGGACCTGTGACTGAGGAGGCAAATGATTGTGTAGCCAATTGCCCTTCTGGATGCTTAGTCACCATTTGGTGATTAGTTGTTTGGCTTGTCATCAACGGCAATTTATGCCTCTATGATGGCATTTGCAAAAGTCATACCATGAGCCCAGCCATGTTCCAACATCGTTCTCAGCCATGGTCCACGATGATTGAGCCTGGAGTCTTTCAGTGGCATTGAGAACAGATAAACTGTTAAAAGTGCCTTAACCTAATTTGTGTAGTATTAGTCATTTTCTAATGAGAATGTCACATGTTCCCTTTAAAGCCTCAGAATTATTCCATCATCATCTTGGGGGCTTAGGTACTCTTGAACAAAAAATATAAGAAAAAACATTCGGTGATATAATACTCATGAGACTATCTCCCAGAATTAAGGGCTTTCCTTGTTTGTGAAATTTCATTAGGGTGTCTCTTTTTTTTGGTGGATTTTCCTAGTTAAAAAAAAAATCCACCTCGATTTCTCACTCTATTTCTCTCTCTCAGGATATTCATCCAACCACAGGATGAGAGGACAGACACAGGATACGGTGAGACAGCTTTTTGCTCATCTACAACCCCATATAACTACTTAGAGAGGAAATATCTCCTTCAAGAGACCAGTTCAGCTAGTGTATAATCCAGTCCGGGGATATTGGGAGTCCAAAGGCTCTAGAGGCGAATAACCATCTCAGGGACAGACCTTGCTATGAGGAGCTCATTATTCACCTCTTGATTAGATAGACTGCTCTAAGACTTCTAAGAGGCTGCTGTTTGTGTCATCTCAAGATGATAAATAAGCTTAACCAGGTATTTTTCTATTTAATTCGTGAATTAGCTATCATGCAGAGAAAGGTACATATATTTATATAAATCCAAACCAAATTTTCTATAAATCATACCTTGGTCAGATCTCTGCTACTCCAAACTTTCCTAATATTTATGTATGAGCCCCTCGGTTATTGAGCACTATATACTGGAAAGGGTGCCAAACTCACTAAATAAAATCAGGCTCTCTCTGCAGCCACCCCATCATACGGTGACATTTCCTTTTCCCGGTTAGAATAAAAATAACAAAGTAGACATTAAGTCTAAAACACACGGCAGTAAAATTCCAACAAAATCTGAAGGATGAGGGAATATTGACATTCCCATTATCAGTAGGGCCAAATATGTTCTATATCTAAATCTGAAGAATCTAAAACCTACAACTAGGAGCTTCATTGGAGGCAACAGAGGTAATTAGATTGTCTCATGGAAAATATATGTAGAACTAGATAGAACCTGTTTAATATTTTAGTTCTAACATCCACCAACTAGGTGACAATGATCGAGTTGTTAAGCCCTTTGAGAATCCGTTTTCTTCCCTAAAAAACAGGGATAATGACAGCAGCAACATCACACGGTTGCTTTTCACTGCTCCTGGCACAAGCTCAGTGCTGAGTAAGTGTCCAAAGCGGCTATTGTATTTTAATGATAATATTCTGTGTAAGCACTGCCGTCTGTTGATGTCCAACCTCTCTGTTCTTTACTTTGGAACCCCTCATTTCCATCTCAACACACGGCTGTATAGAATAGACTCCATTTTCCAACATCCTTTGCGCCTAAACATAGCATGTAAGCAAGTTACGGTCAATGAAAACATTTTTTTAATGCTTTACATGTGACACAATGGCCAAAGACCATCCAGAGAGAGGGCATGGGAAGTAAACCTCCAGTCCATGATATCCTCATGCAGGAATGTATATCAGAGCATTTTTGTATCTCTCAAAGCTGAGACCCTACATCTGAAGGGTCAAGTTCAACCAGTCTAGAGTAGTAAATCCAGAAATGTGGATCTGAAAAACAGCAGATGATTCAAATATGCACCTGTGCTTTAGGAACCGCTGCTGTAGAGCCTCCCCGAAGTACCATCCATCTAAAATATGAAAAGTAAATGAACATCAATCAAGCAGTACGCTGGAAACTCTTCAAACTGAGCAACATTCATGCTGTCTTGAAACAGCCACACAACACCTGACTATAACACACAGTATAAAAAAGTTCCTTCTCGTTTGTTCTCTCTACATGATGAGCTTATTGATGTATGAGCCCCTCAGTCATTGAGCACTATATACTGGAAATGGTGCCAAACTCACTAAATAAAATCAGGCTCTCTCTGCAGCCACCCCATCTTATGGTGACATCTGTCTCCATAATCCTTCTGTTTCCCACCCAGAACCTCAAAGTTCCTAACGATGTATTCTAGATGTCTTCCCATTGCCTTTGTGTGCACACTTATCTGCAGAAGTAAGGGCCTATCAGTGAGTGAGATGAGTCTTGATGAGCCCCCGCCATCCCCTGAATACTCGCTCCAGGTTGACTACACACCTCCAGATGGAGTTGCGTCTTTTATACGGGGTCATCAACCACCAAGCCATTCTTCTAGAGCAATGATTCTCAATCGGGGGTGATTTTGCCAGGGCATGTTTGACAGCATCTGGAGACATTTTTGGTTGTCACAACTGGAGGTGCTACTGGCACTTAGCAGGTAGAGTCCAGGGATGCTGCTAAATGTCATCTCATAATGCCCAGGACGGACCCTCCCAACAAAGAACTACCCAATCCAAAATTAACGGTGACAAGGTTGAGAAATTGTTCCAAAGGGTGTTGAAGGGAACCCCTTCCCCCATAGATCTGTGGTCATGATGTCATAATATCCACAATAATACATTTTCTGAGAAGCATCTCACATCAAACTAGAAAATAAATTCCATGAAGAGAAAAAAAACATGATTCTTGTGCACACACTCCTGCGTCTGCCCTGCAGATTTCATTCGTAACATCCCTGAGACACTGCACTGGACTAGGGAGGAACACAGGCTTTGCACTCAGGCCCCCTGAGCTTGAGCCCCCCCTCCAGCATTTAATACTACATTACGACGCCCAAGTCAAGCCAGTTCCCTGAGCCTCTTACTCCCTCATCTGTAAGATCATAAAAAGTACTGTGATGGGAACGTCCTAATCACATTGTTATAAAGATTAAATAAGATAATCCACGTAAAGTGCTTAGAACAGTATCTGACACATAATACGGGATGTATAAAATAATGCCATTTTAAAATAAAATCACTAATTTGATGAATAATTTTACGATGCTCCAATAGTGCAGAAAAATCTCCTCCTTCCCGTGTTTTAACCTACACGCCCTTTCCCCCCTCACCGCACCTTTAATCATACCCTGATAGCTAATAGGATACAATTTTGTTTTCTATATGTGGACCTAGAGGATAGACACAGACACCTCTTTGTTTTAATGCTGGCTTAATTCTCCATGTCTTCAAATACTTTGCTCTCCCGGATTTCTCCCTGAGAATCATAATTCTACACACCAGAGAAGATTCCATCTTCCCCCCAAATGAGAAAATAAGAGATTCCCCTCACTCTCAGGTGATTATTTGACACAAGACCACTCTACTCACCAGCTGTTCACGTTGCCTCTCCCTAAGGGAAGGGAAGGTAGAGAACTGCCCCCACCAAGAGCATCTCTTATGTTTCCACAGAGGACCTCCTGATGGAATCTCTCATTGTCTAACGAATTACTGAAGAAGGAGGACAAAAAAACAAGAACACTCTCCCATTTAGACCAAATGATCCTGTTTCAAATGATTATTTTTCCCCCATCCGAAATGCTGAGACACACTTCTGCATTAATTCCAGGCATGTGTGGAGATAACCTAACTTTCAGCCTGACTTGCCATTTACAAGATTTACATTTCATCAGAGAGACATGTATAATAAATTTGCCATATTTAAAAGAGAGAGAGAGAGAGAGAGAGAGAGAACTCCGTATTTCTTCACTTTCTTTCACTGGCCCGACAGGATTAAGTGTTAAGCTGGAGGAGAAGAAAGTATGAAATGCCTCCCTCTGGCCAGTGCTCCACCTGAATCCAGAACTCGACAGGAACGGGTCAGACAGGGTAAGAGAGCAAGGGAAAGAAAGCAGGAGAAAACGACCCGAAGCAGGGCACAGGCCGGATGCACCATCCTCTCAGCCAAGCAGCCTAAAACTCTGAGGCCCTTGGATTCCTTTTACTTAGTCTCTAGTCACACAAACCAAGACAATCATCAAGACTTCTTGATTTTTCCTCCAAAAGCATCTCCCATAGTCCACGCAAATACTTACCGAGTGACTGCTATGAGTGGGGACTGTCTACACCACGGAGGATGCAGTGGATGCCTTCCACGTCACTTCCCTGAGCTGCCCCGGGTTGTGTGTATGGTTACACCCAAATAATACAGTGGGCATGTGTGTTTGTCGAAGACGACAGTTCTCTGGCGAGAAAAGACGTTCGGAAAACAACAGAATGAATTCATCCATCGGGACAATGATCCAAAGAGAATGACAACTGAAGGGCGATCGCCGTTCCATCAAGGGAAGGGGCCACGCGGGCAAGGCTTCATGGAGGCCCTGCAACCTAAAGCTGCCTACAGCAGTTAAACTCTCGTGCATGGGGACATCTTCCTTGTTCCACCCACATCCTTTAAAATTGAATGTGGCCATTGAAGCACAGCATTTCATAGAGTTGTGGGGGCTTCAAGAGTTTATTTATCTATGAGAGAGAGAGAGAGAGAGAAGAGAGCGCAGGAGCTGGAGGCGGGCAGAGGGACAAAGAGACCGCCTGCTGAGCATGGAGCCCTACCCCGGGATCCTGACCTGAGCCCGAGGCAGATGCCTAACCGACTGAGCCACCCGGGGCACCCTCAGACTTATGTTGAAATCAAGTCTCATCGGCATGGAAAAAGCACACATGGGCAGTCACTACAGTTGCCTTTCCAAGGCCTGAATCTTCACTATCCATGCTCAGCCATGACCTTCTGGCGGGCTTTCAAAAACACAGGCTTTCTCAACCCTCCAAAACTTTTGGCACATGTCTCCAAAGATGAAAATACTCAAACCTCCCATTTATCACGTCATTTCCTCATCCTGTGGGGACCCTTACTTCTTTCCATTTTCAATCTGTACTAGCCTCTCTGGCCCCACTCTTCCTACTTAATTTCACTTCCTGCAAGGCCACTTTGCGCTTTCCTTGGGATCCAGACGACCGGGTGGAGTACGAGCTTGGAAGCTCAACTGCCCGGGCCCAAATGCTGGCTCTGCCGCTGTAAGCCACGTAACCGTGGGCGAGTTCAGGAGCCCATCTCCCAGAGCCTCTCTTTTTTCATCTAGAAAATGGGAATAACAATTCTTGCCTCAAAACATTAAATGAAGTATTAAATGAAATAAGTGATACTCAGAGCTGTGCCCAGCAGCTCGTCAGTACTCCATAAAGGATCTCTCTCTTTATCTGATGTTGTTGCTTATAGGACATACTTTGTCCTTCCTTGACAATGTCATACTGTTCTTCCTCTGAGAAACTATCACTCCCCAGATTCCATCTACCCCTGAGAGGCGTGTTGATGAAGGAACACCACCAGTATCTACAACATCCCTTAGAAGGGGTCGCACTATTCAGGCAAAAGAAATTGCTCTTTCTCCCGAAAATTTGAGGACTACAGCTAAAGCAATATGAGGACTGTGCCCCCAGAAGATTCTTAATTGTATGCCATCTAGATCCTCAAAGCTATCCTTCTCAGGTCCTAATTATTTAATTCTTCATTTCTGCGAGCCGTCCAGAATCTACCATTGATTTTCTCTAGTGCCTAAGTTTTCTTGAGTTGCTTTCAGACATTTGCAACCAACTACCAGGTATTATTAATCGTCTCATTCTGAAGGAAACCCCATGGTCATTCCTTCCTTGAACACTCTCTTCGCCTCACAAAGAAGGCTCTCTAATTTGCCTTCCACCTACCCATATGCACCTATCCCTCAAGGCCCAACACTTTTAAATAATTACCTATGCCCTCGTTGATCTCCTTCTCTGTTGTTCTTCACCTTATAACATACCACTGAATTCACCATTCCTTTATAAAATAGTGCCTTGTACCATCCAGTGTATGGTAGCAGGTTTTATCCCATCTTATCATCTTATCTTATCTTATCTTATCTTATCTTATCTTATCTTATCTTATCATCAACTGGCTTCTAAACCCTTTGGAAACAAAATCTATACCTTATGCATTGGTTTATGTGCAGTATTTCCCATGGTGCCAAGTCCAGAGATGAATTGAGTATCTATTAGCTTACAAATTAAGGTTAATCAGAAAAGTTTACAATTTTGCCTCTTCTTGTCACTTAGTCCTACATCTAAGTGAACTTCTTATGAATTCTCCTTAGTCCATTCTCTCTTTGATCTTAATTATGCCATAATTTCCCAAGTATCAATAGTTCATTATTGAACACAATTGCTCAATGTATATCTGTAAATGTATGAAGAAATGCTTTTCTATGATTCTAAGAAATATGGCAAGAAATAAATCATTTTCAGGGCCATGTGAGGTTAGGTATGAGTAGTGATTGGCTCTAGGCATTCACCAGTTCCTCCCCAAATCAAAACTAATCAGAAAGCAGCATCTCACAGACCCAGTGAATTTCCTTTCTGCCATCTGGTGTGAAAATGACGTCAAGAAACATTAAGTAGGTGGCAGTAGCTAAGGACAGACAGTACTATTAGCACTTCTGATGCCTTCTTCCACTCTGAATATTCACTTTTCTATATCCAACTGAATACAAAGGCCTTGCAGGCCTTCCTTTGATGCTTTAGCAAAGAATGCTTCTCTTTATTTCCTGCAAGTTCCATCTCCAGAAATATTAATATATCTCAACCAAATATCCTAGGTGGTCTTTCCAAAATTTGATTTTAAATCCTATAAGAATGGCTTGAATCTGAATACATAAACTTTTAGAATATGATTTTGTTTCACCGTTTGTTTTAGATCATAGTTACCCAGAGATTTTTCTCTAGGCTACAGTACATTTTGTGTCTGAGACTAGATGCAAAAGTCTGGCTATTTGTTCACACCAGCCACATTCTAAGCAATAGTACTTGTTTGTTCTACATCCAATTACTGCCTTCTCCTTGATCCTTAGGAAAGTTGATCTAGATGGCACAGCAGCTTTAATCAAACAGGAAAACAGATCCTGGTCCGGTAAATAATAGGAAAAAAAAACTGAGAGTCTTTTAGTAACAATAATAATATATTTTATATCATCCCCATCCTTCTACAGAAAGCTCCTTAGATGATCTGAAGCCCTCCCAAGCTCAAATCCTTTAATGGTTCCCTCTGCTTAAAGGATAAAATCAAAACTCCTTAACATGACTTACAAATCCCTTCATGATCTGGCCCCTGAATAAATCCTCAACCTCATCTCTTACCGTTTCTCTCCTCAATATTACACAATATTCTATGTACCTCTCTTAGGTTATAAAGGGTTAGCCAAAACAATCTTTAATCCTTAACCAAGAGGCATCTAGGTGGCTCAGTCGGTTAAGCGTCTGACTCTTGATTTTGGCTCGGGTCATGATCTCATGGTTGTAGGATGGAGCTCTGCGCTCAGTGGGGAGTCTGCTTGATTCTCTCTCTCCCCCATCCCTCTTCAAACTCATGCATGCTTTCTCTCTCTCTAATAAGTACATCTTTTTTTAAAAAAAAGGAATGAATCCCCCTTTATAAAAAAATAAAAGTAAAAATTAAAAGGGTAAGAGTCCAAGAACTAGAAGGAAAAAAGAATAGGAAGATCAAAAAATAATAGTAACGAACCTGAAGTCAGAAGGAGAGGAGACAGCAAAGAGAAAAAAAGAATGTCAATTCTTTTATGTTATCAGATTATAGGCTATCATGTGGATATGTGGGAATCATATCTAAAAGACAACTGAACTGGTGGTAGCGTCTGCCGTGAAAATCCTAGTAGGACGACGGGGGGAAAGGAAGATCACAGCCGATTCACCTTGCCCTCCACCAAGGAGAGAAGTGGCCCTCGCTGTGCCATGTACATCACACACGTTATCAAGAATGAACACGCTACAACCATGAGTACTCTACACTGACTATTCTGTTTTGTAGGTTTGTTTTTCTTCAAGCTTTTCCTGTAGCTTCTATTAGCTTCTTCAATAAGTAGACTTTTAAGCCTCAGGACAGCTGATAAATTGTGGATTGTGTAACAAAACCCATTATCATCCATCATCAAATTCACCATCAGCCCAGGCCAGCCACAGGGGGCTGGTATTTGCTGAGGCACATGCCATCACACCAACAACCCAATGGAAACTTCGGGGCAAGATGGTTCCATAAGCTTTTCCATTAACTAAAGCCTGCCTACTCAGTTCACTCCCTCTTCAGTTAACATGTCCCTCTGGTCCACCGTTCCACCTCCTATGCAATCAACCCTTATTACTGACAGCTTTCATTCTTTTTTTTTTTAAGATTTATTTATTTATTTATTTATTTATTTATTTATTTATTTATTTATTTTTATGATAGAGAGAGAGAGAGAGGCAGAGACACAGGAGGAGGGAGAAGAAGGCTCCATGCCAGGAGCCTGATGTGGGACTCAATCCCAGGTCTCCAGGATCATGCCCTCAGCCAAAGGCAGGTGCCAAACCGCTGAGCCACCCAGGGATCCCAACGTATTCATTCTTTACACAAACCCCAGACACCCACTGCTTCTGCCCACATTCTTATCCTTATTTAGATCTGTTTCCATCCACCCTCAGAGCCACAGAGAGACTGGAGCACGTTCCTAGGTCTCAAAGGTGATTTTACACCACTAACTACTCCTCCAGTTCCATAACAAAAAACAAACAAAACAAAACAAAAAATATACACAAAACTCTCTTCTTTTGGAGTTCATGGCTTTCACCAATCGTCTTCCACATCTAGGCATCCAGGTGTTACTCACACATCAAGAATCTGAGGCCCAGCGTATGGTTTTCTCACCACACTCAAGGATTCCCCCTTAGTGCTTCCCATGTTTGTTCCACTAGGGCCTCACGGTTCTGCTGCTCCCATGATTATATCTTCAATCCTCTCCATCCATTCACCTTTGCAATAACAGACTTAAAACTCCTTCAACTCATCCTGAAATCTGAGACCCTCTTATCTATCAAGGACCCTCTCTCCACCATACTCCCTTTAGCATTCCACTCCTACTTTTTATTCTCGTGATGACTTCTATTCCTCAACTGTCTCAACCCATTTTCCATGAAGACCACTCCTATTGTGGGTTCTCTTTCCTTTCTGCATCTCTGGGCACCACGGCCTATGATTTCAACAATGCTTTTGTGATCACTCTTTTACCGTTACCCTCTTGACTACTTGCCTTGTGTGCCTCATCAGTGTCCAAGGCTGAATCTTCCCACATCTGTTTTCTCTATTCCTGTTCCTGGGTTCTTTAAACAGAAGGTACAAAACAGTTTTGTCTATTTCCCCTACAAAGACAAGCCATTAAACATCAAGTAGCCATTGGCTACCGTCTAGGACCTTTTTTGTTCTCTTTCTACAGATTCAGCTCTTCTGGAATTAGCATCACCTGCCATAGGCTCTGCATAGATGTATTTTCTTATCCCTTCCATATAGCACTGTTAAAAGCAGTCTACAATCACTGCATTTATTTCTTCACTCTACACTCACTTCTTACCAAAATTATCAAGTCTGTTCCTACCACACTAATGAAATTTAAGGAGGTTCATCAATTAGATTTTTTTTTTAAGTTCTCAAACTCCTTGGCTCCAATAAACTTCTGACCTGGCCACATGGCTTGCTGACAAAATGGCAGACCTAACTGGATGACCCAAACCTGGCTCAAGTATCTCTCTCGTGAAGCAGAGCTGGGTGCCAGAGGTAATCTGGGTACTATAATTCCAAGGTACCCAGGACAGGCATCCCACAGGACAGCCAGCTGAGGTCCACCTGACTGGCAAGCCCAGCTATCACCAACCAACCAATAACACTCAAAGACTTTGCTTTCCTGATAGAGCACAGAGACAATCCCCAATCCTTCCATACATAAGAGCCACCTCATTTCTCCTCCCCTACACTACATCCTCCAGAGCCTAGACTCTGTGTTAAATTCAGTTCCCTCTTTGGCAGTAAAACTTTTCCCCTCAGTACTCAACTCTCTTTAACAACACTTTTCACCTACCTGTTCCTACAGAGTGTCTAAAAATGAATGATCTCTGTATTGTAACATTTGTTATCTATATTTCGATATTAGCCAAAGGCATTTTTCACGAATTTTCATGTCATATATTAATCAAAGTTTTGGAAAATCCTTCATATTGTGACTTCTCTGAAGGGAATTCATTCATTTAGATGTTCAGTGGACTTTCACTGAGTACCTATCATTTTCTATATGTAAAAGGAAATAATGAATCTTACAAAGATGAATAAGATATGGCACCTGCCTCCAAAGAGTTCACAGTCTCAAGGAGCAAAGAGGTCAGCAAGAAAGGGTCATGGAGAGTAAGATAATGACTATAAGAGATGAGGAGGATGACTATCTCTTATTGGGGTCATCAGGAAGCCTCTATCTATATTCCTAAATTGAGTGTATTTTAACTCTTTTGTTACTATTTTTCTTTTTCGATGGACACTTATTATATTTGTGATGCAATCTCAGTGGAATGTCTAATGACAGAAGGACTCCTACTATTAATGTGAATTTTTTTTTCAAATTGGAATATATGAGCATATTAACCCTCACTCACACCTGTCTTGTTAAAATGAGATCCAAGTTTTATTTCAGTAGGAAACTACAAGGAATGATCCCATGTTTTAAGTGTTTTTATACAATATCATCACTGGAACTCCAGCATCAGAAACATGTATCATTTGTATCTGTGAGTGTATTTTCCTGGGTGTGGGTATTTGTAATATACATCACCACTACAAATTTTGTGTATCCCTCCTCTTGTAGTCAGTCCACACAATAAAACTAAAAAATGCTGCGACACTTGATTTTTCCCCGCATGCCTTCTCTAAAAACTCTTTTTTAGCAATATACCCTTCATCCTGAAGTGAGGGAGAGAAGCCATGTTTCTATGATGTGACTCCATATGTGTACTTGTCTAAACAGTGACCAGAGATGAGCACATGACCCCAACAGGGGCAATGAATAATACTCCCTATGAGTTTGGGAGTTTATAAAGGTCACTTTTTCTCTTGGTCCTCTATGGCAATATGCAAAACTTGGGAACTTCTGATGGCAATATTATACCATGTGAATCAAAGAACAGAAGAAGTCTGTCCACAGTGAGCAAAACAAAACAGAAGAAGCACCGATGAGGACCTGCCGTAGGATTCCCAAGTTTCTCTCAGGGCTCCAAGTCCCAGATCGTCCCTGACCTGGGCTGCCTTGAGATATCCCAATACCTTCCTAATAAATTTTGCTTTTTGATTAAGCTCAAATTGAGTTTCTATGACTTGCTAATAAAAAAATGCTGACAAATAAAATTTCATATATCCAGTTAAAATAGGATGAACAGATCACCTGGGCCGTGTAGATTGTGCATCCAAGACTGGCCAACAAAAATGAAAACCCTCATTGGTTGCGATAGCCAATTCAGAATACATAGTGAATCTGGAGGGCAGAAACATTCTATTATGTCACATTCTTGACGGCTCTTCTGCTTCCCCAATGTTTACTTATCCTTATGTTGTGTCCCTCACCAAGTCCTTTAAAAAAATCCTTCCTTTAAAATGCCTTTCATATCTATACTACCCTATCCATTTATATTATAACTACTCTAGTTCATAGTTTCTTAGGTAAATGAGCCCTTAACCCCACTCTCCTCATGTCCAAATATTTTCCACGCTTTTCTCATGCAGATTATAAAAATTAAACAGGTCAAGAATCCAGTTTTTACATTTTCAGTGGCTCTTATTGTTTGTTAACTGAACAAAATCTTAACACTTAGCCAGGCATTAAGCTCTTTCACAATCTAGTTTCTATATACCTCTCAAACTTATATATCCCTACTCCCCTCTAGGATTCCTGAATATATTATCAATTTATTTGTCATCATCAGAGTGAGTACAATGTGTCGGGCACTGTGCTAATGATTCTATAAACATAATCTTCTATAATACATATAGCAGTGTTGATTTCAAACAAGTCTGCAAAGCCTTTGACACTATTCCTATTGCAAGATGGGGTCTATGTTCCCTTTGCTAGAATCTGGGCCAACCTAAGTTTGCTACTAATACAGTGCACTAGAAGTGACACTGTTTAACTTCTTAGGCTAGGCAAGATAGCTATTCCTTGCTAAAAGAAAGAGAAGAAAAAGATAATGACTAATATAATCTATGTAACCATTTAAAATGAACTGAACAGGCAGTGTAAACCCCTGGGTACACTCACCTTTGGAGGCCCACCAGGGCCTGACAACTGTAGGCCACCATGCTACAAGGTAGCTTGGGCCACATGGAGAGACCATATCTCCAGATGAGACCCTCGACTGAGGGGCCAGAAACAGCCAACAACAAGCAAAGATGCTTAGTAAAGATGCCTCCAGATGATTCTGGCCCCTAGGTGTCAAGTCATTACTACAGTCAAGCCCTTCCACCTGAGACATTGTAGAGCAGAGTCCTCCCCAGCTCTGTGCTGCCCATATTCATGATGCACAGGATCCACCAGCATAAGAAATGGTTATTTTTTATTGCTAAGTTTCAAAGTGATTTCTAATTTAGCAAGATCAATTGGGACCAACTTCAGTACCTAGAAGTAGGGCACTGTCATAGCAAAAGGCTTAAAACATGAGGCACTGGCTTTGAGATTGAACTGTAGGTGACAGTAAATGATCCTTGAGGGGACCTTGTATCAGAAGATTCAGGCGCTTTAAGGAAGCTGTTGGTGACAGATTGATGGATGTTAAGTTAAATGGTATTGAAAGCTGAAGGAAAGAGGTCCTCTGTCACAAAGTAGAAGCAAGTCTGGCAATACTGCTATCTGTAATGCTATGGAAAACAAGAAAGAGAACTATTAAACTGTATTTTCTAGCTCAGAAGACTTTCAAGCAGAACATGGAATGTGCCACAGCACCTTCTTTCTGGTCATAAAAAAAATCCAAAACAGGGGAGATGAGCCTAAGAACAAACTGTCCAGTTTCCAAGCAAAATTTGGAATAGGACATACTGAGCTGGAAATGAAAACTCTTTCTCCTTCCTAGCCTCTCCAGATGGCAAAAGACTCTCAAAGTAAGAATCAGACTCAGGGATAAAATATACAGGTCACTGTCAGGAAAATTATCGATAAGCTAAAGATAAAGCCAAGGACGCAACTTCAGGAACTGTCAAGACTTCAAACACTTTTAAAATGATGCCCTTCAAACCTTTTCAAACAGTCAAAAGGTTTTCTAAGAATCTTAAGGGTGTGTCTTATAAACCCTATCTGTTCAGTAGTAGAGCATCTAAGAGTGGTATGAGCATTATTCTGCAAAGCCTCAAAATACACAAAGGCTCATTTTAAAGAGACCCATGGTTTTGTCTTGGAATAGATATAACTTGACACAAAAAGTCAAGTTTTTTTTACTTTTTTTAAAGATTTTATTTATTAATTCATGAGAGGCACAGAGCGAGAGAGAGAGGCAGAGACACAGGCAGAGGGAGAAGCAGGCCCCATGCAAGGAGCCCAACATGGGACTCGATCCCGGGTCTCCAGGATCATGCCCTGGGCCGAAGGTGGCACTAAACCGCTGAGCCTCCCGGGCTGCCCTCAAGTTTTTTTTAAAAAATAACTATACCTGTTTGGACTCAAAGCAACGGAGCCAATGCAAAACATAAAAATAAAAATAAGCCTTCAGACCCCTAATTTTTTACTGATAGGAAACAAGCTGAGAAGGCTATTCAATTGCAAACACAAACTAATTTTTAATTACAAAAGAAAAGATGCCTTAAAAAGCAAAACTAAGAGCTGATGGGGCCAAGTAATAGGAAGGATAACTCACAGGGAACAGCACTAAGCCATAATCTTAAAATTGCCAACATGTGCCCAGTTGGGTTTCAGAACTGCTATCGGCCAATGACTGCTATGTCCTCCCATTTTCTCCATTCTTGAATAGGAAGTCCTATTGAAAAAATCATATTCCCACCTCGCCATTGTCTGTTGAGGGAGAGGAGATAGATAACATGTCTCTTTAGTTAAAAGGTCTTCAGAGCAAGAAAAACCATGTCCAAGAAACCAAACCCAAAGAGTCTCATCTGCACCTAGACCTAAATTAGATGGTGAGATCCTGGATCTCAGACTTCAGTCTGATGTCACAAAGTAGTGAGACCTCTTGGCGAGTGTACTCTATACACGAGATGAATATAAATAATTTGTGGTCCGAGAAAAGATGTATTGATTTAAAAACATGTCCACAAATTTGCTGACACTCCCTATCAAGAGGTGGGATATATGCCCTCCCCCAGCAAATCAGAACCATGGTTAGTGACTTATTTGTAACCATCAGAATGCAGGAGAAGCAATGATGTTTATGATTATAATAACCATACGCTATCTCCCGTAGACATCCTATAGATATCCCTATCTCTTTGTCTTTTCTTAGTAACATTTCCCACTAAGAATTATATGCACACATCATCTGCCTTTCTAAGACCAAATCATCACTCAGGGTCATATTAAATCCCGTCTCCTCCACAAAGCTCATCATAAGACCCCAACCTTAGCAATTTCTCCATCTTCTAAGCAGTCTTAAACTTATTTTCTACAATTTGCATTTCCCAATTAGTGAACGTATTACTAATACACAATGAGTGAATTTATTGCTTCTCTGACACATATTCCTTGGCTACCCTCTTGAATTATGTCCCTAGGTAAGGGTTGAAAATCCAAAGGCCGAAGGAGCCTCGGTGTCCATCGAAAGATGAATGGATAAAGAAGATGTGGTTTATGTATACAATGGAATATTACTCAGCGATTAGAAACGATAAATACCCACCATTTGCTTCAACGTGGATGGAACTGGAGGGTATTATGCTGAGTGAAATAAGTCAATCGGAGAAGGACAAGCAGTGTATGTTCTCATTCATTTGGGGAATATAAATAATAGTGAAAGGGAATATAAAGGAAGGGAGAAGAAATGTTGGGAAATATCAGGAAGGGAGACAGAACATAAAGACTCCTAACTTGGGGAAACGAACTAGGGGTGGTGGAAGGGGGGAGGAGGGCGGGTGTTGGAGGGGAATGGGTGACGGGCACTGAGGTGGACACTTGACGGGATGAGCACTGGGTGTTTTTCTGTATGTTGGTAAATTGAACACCAATAAAAATTAATTTAAAAAAAAAAAAAAAAAAGAAAATCCAAAGGCCTACAGAATGAAAGCAGGTAATACACAACAGTGAAGTTGACGTGGTGCAAAAGAAAAAAGTGGTCTGGGTGAGGTTACACTAGGAAGCAAATGCCCCAGGTAAATGGGTCAGCCACCACCCAGTCATAGCACACTGATTTTATCCATAGCAAATATTACCACCTGATAATACATTTATTTGCTTATTGTCACTCCCTCCTCATTAGAATGTAAGTTCCCTGAGGGCAGGAACATTGTTGTTTGTTTGCTGCTATATCACCAAAGCCTAGACAAATACCTGACAATCAGTAAATATGTACTGAAGGAATAAATAAGTAAACAATTATTGCTACGTGGGAATGTGAGCCCAATGTGACAAGATCTTCCCAATTTCAAGAGAAGCCAGAAATACATAATTTTATGTGCACTCTCTCAATTTCTAAATATCGACAATTAATTACAAAAATATTAAGCTATTTTAGGGATGGGTCAACAAAATATATCTGCCAGCTTGGATTCATCTGAAAGACGCACATGCAATCGCTGTACTAGAAGCATCTTAGAGTTTCTTTTTTTAACCTAATTACTTAGGATAGTGCCTTGCAAAGTATAGAAAACTTGAGAAGTAAATGATGATGCTTCAAATACACACATTTGAGGCACTGTTACCATTCAGCTGTAAATTATTAAGATGCTACTCTAGCTACACTCTCACATCTCAAAGAAAACTGCGTCAGCTTCTGATCCAAAATGACCACTTAGACTTCACATGACTGTTTGACACCCAAGATCCTAAAGCTAAACTTCCACTCCTTCCAGCTGTTAAGAGTTCAGAAATGTGATTCCTATGTGCTCCTCACCAGTAATAAAGAGAAAAGGCAATGAAAATAAAATAGATTGGATATCCAAGGGGTGACTGAGAAAAAGAACCAGCTTTAAACTGTGTTTCCGCAGTTGATAAATAAGGGCTCCCAGTGGCAATTTTGTTTTCCTTTTTATTATCCTTAGTATTTTTAGATTATAAAACCCAAGATTTTATTTCAGTTGACCTTTCGATGTTCTCTGGTAGCATGTTTTATCTTTTCTACATAAAAATTATTAAATAGGAATTTTTAAATGTTTACTAATTACTTGGATTCTTAACTCTAATAAAAGTCACATCTAAATAATTAGAGTGTGTCTGGTTTTAAATATGGGTCACTTAGCAACAAGCTTAATTGTATAGGGCTGAGAACACTTTAAGGATGCTTTAAAGAAAACCTACTAAAAACCAAAAAAAAAAAAAAAAACAATACCAGTGTGCCCTATGCTACAAGTTGACGCACAGCAAGCCAGTCATCAACTTTTGAAGATGTCAAAGTAAATGAGATGTCTTGGTGTTCCTTTTCTGTGTGTGGCCCAACATGTATTGAAGTGTTAAAGTTCAATAAACTTGAAGTTTTCATAGGAGACATCAACAAACATCAGAGGAATTCAACATATCAAATAAGTTGAGAAGAATAAAATGTTTTCTGGCCCTCTACAGCCAGCAATAAGGACCTAATTTTAATGATTATGTAGATTAATTCACTGTAAACAGTTCTTCAATAATGGCATTAATTTTTTATGCAAGCATATTTTATTGTTTTAAATAGGTCCCGCAGTGATTTAAATCGAAAGTAACACTGAGACAAATTTACTTTTCTAAAACTATTTTTCAAAATTTAGGTTGTTATAGACCTATGAATTTCCTACAGAACAAGAATATAGATTTCTATTAATTCCTTTTTACATTCGAGCAACACTAAATATGATGGCCACTGGATGGGGAGAATAATTACTTGAATTCTTCTACAGACATACAGCTAAAATGATGAAACAGAGTTCCCAGGGTATATGCGGGGAGAAAGCCCAAAATTTGGGATCACACCAACAAAAGTTTGTCTTGCAGCTCTACCATTTGTTTACTTTTTGACTTTGGGTAAATTACCTAATCTCTTTAAACCTCAATTTACTTTATTCATCTAGAAAAACGGAATCATAATACTTTGCTTTAGGGGTGACATAAAACTTAAAATAGATGTGTATTTATTGTGTAAGCCATTGAAATGATGAGGAAGTTGTTAACTCAGCATGGCCTGACCTGGCCTGACTGGTGCAATCCAACAGCATGCAAAAAAATGCTTAGAACACCATGCTGTCACAGATGATAGTTGTCACAGACAGTTCAATTGATTCTTATTATAAATCGAATGCAGAGCATGACTTCTCAGGCTTCCTATATATCATGCTCCCCTAAGGACACATCTCTACGCAGTTGGGTGTTACGGGCTAAGAGAAGCATTATACCCTTTAGAAATTCTAGCACATGGACGGAAGAACTTGTGAACAAAAATGTTCACCGAGCATTGTCATTAATCTTTCAAAATCAGAAAAATTAAAATGTTTCGCTCAACCCATTCTATTCAGATAAACCACAAAAACATAATTTTACGCAATTTTATGCAAAAACTAAAATGAAATAAAAATAAGGTGCAGAATGATATCTATAATATGAAACACATGAGATTTTAAAGCATGGCATCTATTGTAGAAATATATATATATATATATATATATATATATATACATACATACTTGACAATTGTATGATAATATACATAGAAATGGCAAACATCAAATTCAGAACAGTAGTCATCTCTAAAGGAAGAGGCAAGGTGATGAGATCAGACGGGTGTACACAGAGGGCTTCGACTCTACCCACTATGTATTACTTTCTCAAGAACTAAGTTACACGAGAGCAAAGATGGCAAAATGTTTAGATTCTCTATAGCTGGCTAGTAGGTTTGTGGAGTTTATTATATTATTCTTTACATTTCCTGGATATTTGAAATATTTCACAATAAAAAGAAACAGCTTTCCCAAGCATATAAACAAAAAGCAATTTGCCAAGTAGACAACAGGTGTTTTAGAAATACTCTGAAGATCAAGAGGGACTGGGATGGCGGGGGAGGTGGCGAAAGGGACAAGAGGGCTGGGCATGAAAAAGACAGTTTTGTTAGACTCTTGAGACCAGAAGAGTCTGACCCTTCCCAAGGGTTAGCAAAAGAATTTAGCCACATAAGACTAGAAGAACTAGTCTTATAAAACAACTCATGGTTAATCCAGAAATCAGATGACCATACAGTGTGTACATTGTCTAAAAACATATTTAAAATACTTACTGCAACCCCACTCTTGGTGGTAGTTTCTCTGTATGTGAAGTTGCAAATCGCCCAGGCTAAATAATATGTAGACATGAGAGGGGTCTGTGAAAAGTGATCCGTAACCCATCCATCTTCCTCAAACACGGAAGTTTCCACTGGCATATTCGATAAAGATAAATAGGTTGCTTGATGCTTGATGCTAATTTTGAAAGTGGCCTTGTAGATTGGCTCATCAAAACAAGGAAATGCCTTTCTGGCATGTGTGGGTGAAAACTGCGTAACACCGAGGAATCTGGAAAAAAGAAAATGACATTCTGAATTACATTTAGGGCTTGAGTTAAGTTATGACCATTTTACATGCTTCTGCTGGTAATATATTTTGCCAAATCGCAAGGTACTTTTTTTGAACTGAACTTAAGTACATGAAGAGCATGAAAGAATAATTTATACATATCCCCAACAATAAAAATTCTTCAGGGGGAGTCTCTATCTCAATAAAGGAAATTCTCTAAACCCAGACCAGTGCTTAATATAAATAAATAAATAAATAAATAAATAAATAAATAAATAAACAAACAAACACTCACTACCGAGAAACAACTCATTGGCATCCCATTGGTAAATACTGGAAAATAATAGTTCTCCTTTTTGGTATGCCCCCACTTTCCCCACTTTCTCCTCTAAAGGTGTACAAGTAACAACAGGGAAACTAAAATCCAAAAGTCGTCATCAAATACATGCAGAATATAGATCACCAGTGGGAAACACCTGTGCCCTCAAATTTTAGCTACACATGGGCTGATTTTGTTAAGGACTTTGAAACCTGAAAAAAGTTGGTCTAAATTCTGGATTTACAACATTCTCAGCTGTATCACCCTGAATGATTACTATATTTCCCTAAGGCTTGGGTGTTCATTGCTTGAAAGGAAATAATCAAGCCTAACTTTTAAAAAGTACTATAAAGCTTAGTGGGAGAAAAAGGATATAAAGAACGTATCACTGCGAAAGATGAAGAGCAACCATCAGGCAGTTAATAAAGGGCAGCCAGTAATTCACAAGGTCTTTAGCCTTTATTGGAATGATTTTTTTTAAGATTTATTTATTTATTCATGAGAGACACAGACACGAGAGAGAGGCAGAGACACAGGCAGAGGGAGAAGCAGGCTCCCTCCGGGGACCCTGACGTGGGACTCGATCCCAGGACCCCAGGATCACCCCTTGAGCCAAAGGCAGGCGCCCAACCACTGAGCCACCCAGGCGTCCCATTTCTTGGAATGATTTAACGCACGTTTATATTGAAGAATCCAGAGACTCTTGGTTTTTACGACTCCTAATATATATTTATTACATAAATTATAAATTCGGTATTATGTTAATATAATACATGCAAATTCATAAAATAAATATCCATATAATAAGCATGTCAATGTGCATATATGTGTACATATCTATATAAACTATATCCAATGCCCTCAGGTTTTCAGATCAAGCTGCAAAGTTGCATCTCATTAAAACTCTAATAAGACGCAACCTCTAAATTCTTTCACAGTTAGGGTTACAAATGAAAATACTCAAACTAGGTACTTTAAGGACACTGTCCTACCTTGCAAAAGAAGCCATGATTTATGATAACATTCGTGACACAGATCAATTAAACTTTTCTGATAACACTAGTCACAAAACTCGATATAAGGCAAGTCAACACCAGACCCCTCAGAAAACATTACTGAGTGCTGAAGTCCTTTCTTTAAAAGGCTCTTTTCCCCATAAGTAGTCCTGCCACCACTCCCCTCTCCATCATCCATGGTTTTCACGGTTAATCTAACGTGGCACACTTTCCCACTGAGCCCAAACCCGGTCTCAAAATTATTCTCAGCATAGCACTTCAGGCAGCTACCACCAATCAATAGGAGTTGACATGTGCATTGAATCTTATTGGCTATCCCTGGCTCAAACCATCAGATGTAAATGTTTATACCTTTTTAACACTATGAAGCCTACATTTATCATTGAGAGTCTGCTTTTTTAAAAGTTAATTTTGAAATAGAGAAAAAATAAGACATTCTAAAGATGAATTATATACTTAACCCTCAGAAAGAGGATTTGGGGCAAATTATCTTGGAAACGGTAGTGGGTTGCTACATACCAGGCTTGGGTAACTGCCTGAGCCTATTTTTCCATTAGTAGAAGGAAAATAATAATGCATCCTAGGCCTTCCTTCCAAAGCTGTGGAGATGATAAAATGACATAATATATGGGAAGGAAGTTTTAACTACAAATCTTCAGACAAATATGAGGCTAAAGTTGGAAGCAATCTTAGAAACAAATTGTCCGGCTCTCATAAACTTCTAAGATGAAAAATGGTTCCAGTAGGGTTAAGTGATTTGTCCAAAGTGACACCAGCAATTAGTGCAAAGCTGAATCTGGAAGTCACATTTTCTGCGTATGAGTAAAAAGTAGTTATATTTCAAGAACAGTAAAATAACCTTTAGCCATAATTTATAAACAACATTTTAGTTTGACTATTTGTAATAAAAGGTTCTTTTTTTCCAAACGTGCCAGGACTGTGGTAATATTTTCCCTTATGGTTTTCTATTGAGAGTCATATAGTTTTGTTTAATCAAATATCAGTGCTTTTTAGCTAAAATGAACCCACTTACAATTTTCTCTTCATTTGTTTCTGTCTTTCATAATGTTTTTGAATCTCATCTTTCCATCTTATTAATAGAAATGCCCACTGAGCTTGATATTTCTTTCCTGAGCTGTTTAAAAGTTACCCACAGGATTCTACAGATGGGGGAAAAGTGTTCCTTTTTAACTTTCAAGTTATCAGAACTCCAGCTCCACCACAGAACAGATGTCATCTGCTGTGTGTGAGTTTTTCACTGTATTAGGTACATGGTAGGATTTTTTTTTTTTTTTAAGATATAACCACTTTTGTCCTTAAGGTCATAAGGTAGACAACTCATCCTATTGTGGGGGAAGTTCTGTAAGAGTTCAACAGAAGGGTTGAAATTAGAATGTATGAGTCACTAATTAAAAATCAAAGGTGTCTTTGGCATTCAGTAATTAATGGGTGGGAATTTATTAGATGTAGAAGATTACCTCTGGGTTAATGAGAAATTAATAAACCAAATATTTATGTAGAAGACTCATGCTGTTCAGTCTCTTTTTGCCTTACATAGTAAGTAAATATGTTGGTAAAGCTACCAATTTAAGTCACTGATTCTCAGGGTTGAAGGGAATATAAAGACCATCTAGTGTCTTTTTCTGCAATTAATATTCCTAATGAATTCACACACACAGTATATATCTATGCACAGAGGGCCACCATATATTCTGATAATGTCTAAATGAGGAAATACCAATTTCACAGTCTGGCAACTGAGGACGATTGCAATTGAATTTCAATTCGGTATTTAGGAAATCAAAAGAAGTCCCTTGGTAAAGAAGAGCAGTCGGACTAGATTACTTTTTAGGTCTTTTCCAAGCCCAAGATCCTATAACTGAACAAAATTGAGAAATAAAATATTCCCTGAATTTGATGAGATTTTTCAAATATTAAATTACGCTACCGCTAAACAGCTTTTTACCACAAGCTCTTGTAATAACATGTTTCTCTTAATCATTGTCCTTGAGTGTTCGATGCTGAGGAGAAAAAGATAAATATATATGCTTCCTTCCCTCGAGGAGTTTATACTCTTAATAAAAGGAATTAAACAAATATCTAAACAGGTATTATACAAAAAGCTGTGGCCAAAGAGGAAGATGTAGGAAGAAACTACCTCCCGAAATGAGGCTTCTCAGTCTCAGGACCACTGACATTTTAGGTTGGACAACTGTTCTTTGTTGGGGGCTGTCCTGTGCACGGCAGGGTGTTCAGCAGCATCCCCGGGGGGCCCTTCCACTAGGTGCCGGTAGCCCTTCCCAGCCTGGCTTTGCAACCCTGGGTGGGGAGGGGGGTGGGGGGGGCAATTCACCCAGTTAAGAAGCACCTGCCTCTGGAGCCCAAGAGGCTTCATGGAGGAAGAAGCATAAGAGTTGGTCTTAGGGCCTGGGTAATATTTTAAAGGTCAGAAGCAGACGAAGTGAGGAAGTTGACTCGAGATAGCACAGAAACGACCCTTTAAAGAAAGGGTTAACTCGCTTATTCAGTTGGTATGAAGTCTGTTCTCCTGCATGCTGGCTGGGTCAGGTATCAGCAGTGGGGGCCCATCCCTAACATCTCTCTCACCCTCTATACTCCCTATCTCATAAAGAGACGGAGGTTGAGGCTCTGTTCCCCCAACAGGTGACAGTGTCCCTTGCATTTCCAAGATACAATTCTGTCTTGGTTTTATGTATGTTAAGATTGCCTCCAATTGGTGGAAGAGAGACTTCTTTTCTGTTGACTGTCATTAAAACCATCAAAGAGGTCCCTAAACAAGGTGACTTGGAATGGAAAATATTGAATTTGGGTTTTAAGTAAGGCTGCAGTGAGTTGCAGGTGGTAGCAAGACACCAGATAGAAGAAATACAAAAAAAAAAAAAAAAAAACAATTAAAAATAGAAAACATTTTACTATACGGTATGGATATGACATACACATGTAAATGCAGGGAGAAGTAAATATAAAACAGCAGGAGGCAGAAGGTAATAGGGACAAGTATTTCGTTTTCTGTTTTTCTCCTGCTTTTTTCAAACAAAATCATTTTAATCTTTTAATGAATCTCCCCATTACCATAAAAAAAATGCCACTTCCAAAAGTGACATCTTATAAGTGCCATTCCGAGAATGTCACTCCAGCATAACTAGAAAAATATAAATAATATACATGTATTTTAATTCTCTTCCATCTAAAATAAATTACTTTATTTCTTAACAACTTGCCCATTTGACATTTTGGTTGAGCTAAGAAGGAGAGCGTTCAGCTCTGCGTTGCCTCTGAAGGATACCGAGAATTGATTTCTTCTTATTTCTGCGGAAGTTCACCAGGCAAGCTACTTGTGTCAAGTCATTATGATAAGATCCAGCAGAAGTAATGCATTAACGTCAGGTGATATTGCCAACAAATTACTGTATGTGATGCAAAACAATTTCTGTTCCATTATTTTCAGTTTGCCTTTTCATAAAGTTAAAATAGGCAGAGAAAAAAAAAAAAAGCAACAACAACATTTGCATGACCCTGTTAGCATTCAGATTGATTCACGCCTTTTCACGGTGGAGCCCACCCAAACCCAGAGAACCTCACAAAAGGCACGCCCTACTCCAGAGGTTTCCATTTGGGCCACATGTATGCATGCCACACACACAGCGGTGACCAAGGCCCTCTGGACTTCCCTCTGTTGCTCCTGTGATTTGCCTGGTGTTGCAATAGGTTCAGACTGTTGATAAAAACTCCTCAAATCTAAAGAAAAGTCCCAATCGAAACATCTAGTTACTATTCAACTGTTTGCAGGAGATGGACTCAGGTGCAAGGTCATGGAAATTACACGTGTCCCATTTAAAGTTAAGGCTGTTGATCAAAATGCAAACTATTACTCAATGGCAAAACGTTTTAAGCCCAAACGGGCCGTTGTTTAGACTGTGTGTTTTTATGTACTTCAATGAGTCATTAAACCTCTGCCATTTCAGAAGAAAAGTGCTCCTGCTGAATATTCAGTGCTACACGCAAGCGTGTAATCTATTTTTTTTAAATAACCATTCTAGTAGACTAAAAACATAATGCAATAATGCCAGCAATATGTATGTAGGAAGTGGTGCATATGTGAATAATCGTGTTATAAAAACAGAGCACAATATTCATAATTGTTTTCTTCCTTGTGTACTAAATACTCTTATCAAAATTGAGTCCTGAGTGCTTGACCACCATTGATGAAGAGTATCAGGAAGGTGCCACGATTACCTTTGCAGGCCGCGATATTGGGTTCTCGTAAAAATAAATAAACTAGTGTCTGAGGTTCATTTGTTGAGTATCGGGAGGAGGCAGAGCATCCCAAGTAAGCATCATAAAGTACAGCCGCCGTCAGGACTCCGGGGAAGTCTTGGAACAGCAGCTGATGACTAGGGTGCCCTCCTCTTGGCACTTGCTGCGCTGGCCTCCAGGGGACGGAAGGCCCCGGTCTCCCCTGTCCTCACCCCGGCCGAGACCATATGAGGAGAGCTGTGCACCTGCTGGCCTCACCGGCCCCCAGCCCCCGGCCCCCCCCCCGCGCAGGTGTCCTCACCGCTGCACCCTCCTCCTCAGGTGCCAAGGCCCTGCTTCCCCTTCCCCACCTGCACTGGGCTCGTGGGGCGGAACTAAGAGCACCAGAAGGGACGTCCACAGCCACCACCACCCACCAGCTGGCTGGCAAGCAGAGCGCCCGGGGCGGGAATCCTCGCCCTACGGGACCTGGCCCCAACGCAACCGGTGGATGCCCCGCCTCCGAGTCATATAATGATATTGATGCCCCCAAGCGAGTTCACCGATGGGCACACGAGGCTCTAAGGGCTTTACCACCTAACTCGTGATCCTCACCATGACCCTACGACACAGGGTTTCATTATCCCCATTTTCCAGGTGAGGGTACCAGGCACAGAACAGCCAGGAAATCTGGCCAGGGTCAAGGGGCAGAGGCAGGACCTGGGCCCGGCAGCTGGATCCCACGTCCCAGAATACCCTACGCATGCACCTGCTTTTCCATCTAACAGCACAACCCTAAGTGGCTGGGCCCTATTCTTACAAGGGAACAAAAGTAACCAAGAGGGGTCACCTTTGAACTCCATTCTTTGTCTACCCATCCCCGGAGTCTTTTTTTCTTTTTTTTCCAGCTGTATAGTCATAAGGAAAGATGTGAATAATTACATTAAAACGTTCCCCCGCGAGTGAACATAGGTATGCGGGAGGAGGAAGCCGCTCACCCCATCCCTGGAAAACCAGAGCTGGAGCTCCCTGAGCCATGCAACCACTCATTTATTCAAAAATGGGGGAGGCAGGACAGCCGAGTCGGGATGGCGCGGGGAGCTAACCCTGCCCACCTTCTTCCCGACACCATCAGACCCTGTGGCCGCGTGGGGTCCCTCCGGACCGGCCAGGAAACCGAGAGCAGTCAGCATGTTTCCTCTTGTATTCGCCCGAGTTCCACGTGGCAAGTGGGGAGGCCCTGCCTGCGGAGAGAGCATCGGCCTCCAGCAGCAACACGCAGGGCGACACGGGACTTTGAGAAACTTGGCGGGGGGGTGGGGCAACCCGGCCACCGCTGTGAATCTGAAAGCCCGTTAAAGGACATGTGGATAACCGAAAGGGCGTGGACGATTTTGACAATGATGATGATGATGGTCACCGCCGGCTGGAGGGAGGAGCATGGGGGCAAGGGGAACAGCCATGAAAAATGCCCTAAACATCAATCCTTCCTTCCTTGCCCCTTTTACATCATTCCTGGAGGTGGTGCGCAAAGAAGGGAGTCTTATTCTTGACATCACAAGGACAAATGTCCCCATCCTCAGCCAACCTAAACCATCAACCTCAAGCCCGTCCCCATACCCAGTGGTGAGAACTGGTTTGAGGAGATAAACATGCTTTGCAGACCAAACAAGGCACAAGGTCCACCTTTGTCTGAAAGAGATTCGGAGCCGACCGGCCTATTTTGTACAGAGAAAACCACCGGCAAACTAATCCAAGTCTTTGAGAGGAATATAGAGTGTATCACCGTCCCAGGTCATCAAATCAGATGGCACCACGGAAAACACGGCAAGACCAAACACCCATTGTCTGGATTTTCCTACCTCAATGAGTCATCACCCATTATTAACTAATCAAGGTTTTTTTAAGACTATTTTCTAGATGTGGGTTCCTGGTAGCATTCTGAATTGGGACCCAAATCCAGCACTGGATGGACTCAGTCTGGGCCACATGGTCATGTGTGCCTGTTGGGAAAACAATGAGCTAAGTCCACTAAGGAATCCTAAAAAAATAAAATAAAAAATAAAATAAAAAAATATATAAAAATAAAAATTTTATTTTAAATAAAATAAAAAAAAAAGAAGCTTTCATAGGAATAAATGGTTCTTGCAGATTTTTCGGTTCAGAGGCTTCAATAGAGGAGCAAAAAGACATGAACTCTAACTTGGTCGTGTGAAGATGCTGCCTCACCAGCGTGAATGCGGCAAATGAGACTGCTTCCCGTATACCAGCAATGTGGTGGCTTTCTAGCTTTTTTTAAATATCATGATTATTAATTCAGACCAGAAAGGTACAAGGCATCAAGCCGTGTACACTAATACCACAGAAGATCAAACGCCGATCCAGAAAATCCTCTCTTCTCTCCACAAGGTTTTTTTTGTTTTGTTTTGGTTTTTGTTCTTTTTTTTTTTTTGCAAAAGAGTTCTTTGCAATTATCTTGGAGAGCCACAATGTTATTTTCCCATTTTACTGGGAGATCACGGTCTCTCTTTCAATAATCCTTTATAGAAAAAGCCCACCCATTTCCATCTCCTCTTCTGTGACTGTGGCATGTTATGGACCCAATCAAAGTTTGTCCAAAAAAAAGCAAAAAGCAACAAAAAGCAGTCTCCCTTTTGAAAGTGGATAAAATATAAATATTCATTTACTTTGAGTAAATTTCCTCTTTCAATCCAACCATCTGGTTCTAAATTAAGGCACCCTACTTTGAACATGGGTATGCTCGCCATCTGGCTCCCCAAAAGTAGCAATTACTTCAGGTAGATGAACATACACCTAATCCTAAGCAAGTATGGGCTACTTTAGGGTACTATGGCATAAATACACACCCTTATCATCTGCCTGCTATGCACCAACCTGAGGGGGAAATGACAGAGCTGATTCACTGCGGGGTGTGATCACCTCACATGCAAGAGAATTTACTTATTTGCAATATTCAACAAGTGGTGAATTTCCTGGGAGCCACTGGAGGGAGAGGAGCCTTGGGCTCGGAGGGCGAGCCTGTCCTCCCCCTTCCTCCAGTGCAGGACGGGAGCCAGGAAAGGTGAGAGTTCCCTGGAGGACAAAACCAGGCCTCATCCCATGCCTGGGGGGGGACTCTTACACCTTCCGGTAAGAAAGCAACGGTGAAATCTGATTTTCCTGCGTTCACCCAAGTTTTTTTTTTTTTTTTAAAGATTTTATTTATTTATTCATGAGAGACTCACAGGCAGAGGGAGAAGCAGGCTCCATGCAGGGAGCCCGATGTGGGACTCAATCCTGGGGCTACGGGATCACTCCCTGCACCAGAGGCAGATGCTCAACAGCTTGGGGAGCCACCCAGGCACCCCTCACCCAAGTTCTTTCTCACACCTCTGGGGAGTAAACCAAAGAATCAGATTGACTGGGTGTTAATGAGCTGTCTCCACACAGCCTGAGTAAGGTGGACCTGATCCGTGCTGCTCTTGTGTTTCCAGTTGCTCACCCTGACGCCCCCCTGGCGGAAGGAATATGTGTGTCTATGACAAAAGCTATCCGATGATTAGCTTGGCAAAAATTACAACTCACTAAACACCAAGATATTTACTCATTAATCCGATGAAAGTTAGGGATTTACATCCTCGTCCTCTTGGAAAGTGCATTTTAAAGTACCAAATTTACAGAGCATTTTGGGGACGAAATCATCACCAAAGTCCAAACCTGGCTGAGCTCCTGACATTGGTATGTTAAAAAAAAAAAAAAATTATCCAAGTAGCCATAGTAACGACAACAGTTAAAAAAAAAAAAAGATGGGGATCCCTGGGTGGCTCAGCGGTTTGGAGCCTCCCTTCAGCCCAGGGCTGATCCTGGGGTCCCGGGATCGAGTCCTGCGTCGGGCTCCCAGCGTAGAGCCTGCTTCTGCCTCTGCCTGGGTCTCTGCCTCTCTGTCTCTCTCTCTCTCTCTCTATGTCTATCATGAATAAATAAATAAATCTTTTTAAAAAAAGATTTAGGGGCACCTGGGTGGCTCAGTGGGTTAAGTGTCTGCCCTCAGCTTAGGTCAGGATCCCAGAAACTGGCCCCACAAGGGGCTCCTTGCTCAGCAAGGAACCTTCTCCCTCTCCCCCCTGCTTGTGGTCTCTCTCTCTCTCTCTCTCCCTCTACCTCACTCTCTCAAATAAATAAGTAGAATCTTTTTTAAAAGAATAAAAATAAACAATTGAATACATGTCCACGTTCACAAAATTGTGAACAGAGATTTCCTTGGCCGTTTCAACTCCAGTTAGAAACACTAGAGAAATTATCATATTCACTCCGGTTTCGAAGGGGAAAAACAAAACAAAAACAAACAAACAAAAAACTAAAGAGAAACAAGGACTTTCTCTAAGAAGCTGTTTAGAAACAAAACCGTGCTAATATTTCCAGAAGTACTGAATCCTGATTTTCTATTGAGATGCAGAGTGCGGCCACATGTGCCCCAGGTTAAACTTATAACCAAGTCATTTACATCTTTGGGAGAAAACTAAAGGAGTTTGGACACAAACATGCACTAGGGCTACAAGACATCAGTTACGGGTCAAGCAGAAACATCTGGTCTTTTTAAGAGTCCTGTTAATTTGAACACACTGACCAAAACAAACTCAGTTCCAACAAATCTATTTTGGCATGCCTCAAAAAAAAAAAAAAAAAAAAATTGGATTTGTTGGAAGCACTCATTTCGCCAGAGCAAGATTTGTCAGTGATATGCAAACTCCCACTGTTGACATTTTCACATAAGCTTGTTTCCCAACACAACATGCAAATTTGCCTTCTCTGCCTTTTCCCCCATATCTGATAGGACCGTGGGTCTTAAATATATATATATTTATTCTGTATTGTTTAGGACACATTGGAAGAAGCAGTGGCAGAGGGTTTCAATCGTCCAGGTCTGATCGCAGGAGTTTGAAAGTGCATAATTTACACGCTCACTCCAAGCAGGCTTTGGCCGGCGTCACACAGCCAGGGAAGCGCCGGGACGCAGCTGAGCTGCTGCATGGCTCTCTCTAAAGCCTAGAACCGAGGTCTCCGCGCCCCGCTGAAATGGCCCAGCCTCCCGTACAGGAACAACTCCTGGAAGTTTCCAGACACCATGAGCCCTGGTGCATCGGAAAACTAAAGTCGGAGACCCATGTCTCCGCTGATAAGCCTGCGGATGGCAGGCACGGGGCGGGGGCACCCCTTAGAGCCCCAGGCTTCTGCTGTTGTGAAAATCATTTGAGAACAGGAGAGGCTCTCCCAGGGGCATCGTCGCTAACCTCCCACCTGCCTCTACCTCTAAGGTCGAGGATTTCTTTTTTAAGTCCCTTTCAGTTGTTTGCTGGCCCTATAGCCATTGCATTAATCCAAGTTATTTTAAATGCAATGGGTGAGGGCAAAGGGAAGAGTCCCCTGCTTATTCATTCAGCACTGTGCTCCAGAGGCGACCACCCCGGGGCGCCCCTAACAGCTAGCAGGAAGCGCTGCCAGGGCATGTCAGCGCCCGTGGACACCCACAACAACCATGTGAGGACGCCACTACTATTACTGTCACCAAGTCAAAACTAAAAGCATGGGCTCTGAAGCCGAGCTGCGTGGATCTAAATCCCCGCTTTGTCGGCTCCCTATGTGAGAAACTACTTGGCTTCTCTGTGCCTCCGTTTCCCTACCTGTAAGACAGGAGGCGTCTGGAGCCCCTTCCACGCAGGGCTCTCTGGGGACTGAGTCAATACATTTTGCCAGCCAAGCGCCAGAGGCAGCCCCCTCTGGGCCCCCCAACAACCTCATCAGCCCCTCCCAGCCGCCGCCCGGCTGGTGCTGCCTCTGGGATTCGAACCCGCTTCTGCTGGGCTCTGAAACCTGCGCTCTAAACAAGCGGCAAAAAGCCCCACAAGCCTCGCAGTAAAACAGCATAAAATACCCCCAAATCTACAGAAGCATCCGAGGGCCTCGCTAACGAGGCTCCGGACGCTGACGGCTAGCTTTCCCCCTTTCCAACCCCGGAGTCATTCCCAGGGGCAGTAACTCAACAACTACAACAACAACAACAACAACAACGGCAACAAAAAGCCAGGGTCACTCTGCGTGGAGAGTGTTGGCAGCCCCTGCAAGGACATTCCTCCTTGGCCCTGGGTCCCCCGGGACCCCTGTCACCCTCCCCCTGGGTCTGTTCCCTGGACCTGCGCTCCCTGCTCCCAATCTCAACTTCCAGTTTGGGGAAACTTCAGGCAGCCAAAGCTCACTGTCAGCTGGTCGCTGGCCACCAGCACAGTGCAGGACGTCCGGTGCACGGACACCCTGCCTGGCTGGTCACCCTGCACAGACACCTGCCTGCTAGTCACCCTGCACGGACACCCTACCTGGCTGGTCGCCCTGCACGGACACCCTGCCTGGCTGGTCTCCCTGCACGGACACCCTGCCTGGCTGGTCTCCCTGCACGTACACCCTACCTGGCTGGTTGCCCTGCACGGACACCCTACTTGCCTGGTTGCCCTGCACTGCCACCTTACCTGGCTGGTCGCCCTGCACAGCCACCCTACCTGCCTAGTCACCCTGCACAAACACCCTACCTGGCTGGTCTCCCTGCACCGACACCCTACCTGCCTGGTTGCCCTGCACCGACACCCTACCTGCCTGGTCTCCCTGAATGGACACCCTACCTGCCTGGCTGCCCTGCACGGACACCCTACCTGCCTGGCCGCCCTGCACCGACACCCTACCTGGCTGGTCGCCCTGCACGGACACCCTACCTGCCTGGCCGCCCTGCACCGACACCCTACCTGCCTGGTTGCCCTGCACAGACACCCTACTTGCCTGGTTGCCCTGCACAGCCACCCTACCTGGCTGGTCTCCCTCCACAGCCACCCTACCTGCCTGGTCTCCCTGAACGGACACCCTACCTGCCTGGGCTGCACCCCCAACCTCAGGCCCTCCCGTAGCTTCCCTCGACGGCCTCCTGGCAGGCTTCTGAGGCCCCGGGGGCATGCATGGCTCCCATCGCACACCAGCACCCTCGCAGCACCGCTGCGCGCCCTGGGGCTGCGGGCTGTGCCGGGCGGTGGGCGGAGGTGACCGCCCCAGCCCCCCTCCCCGCGTCCTGCTCCCCCCCATCTCCCGGAGGTCCGGGGGTCCGCGGGGTCCCCGGGGCGGGCGTGCGCGCGTCCGAGCAGCCGGGCTGGGTGGGGCGGCCCGGGGCGCCGCCTCCGTCCTACCTCCTCTCCCCGTGGAGCACGTAGGAGCTGCGGAAGAAGCCCAGCAGCTCGTTCTCGATGAGCGCGCTGTAGACGACCTTCAGGTTGTAGTTGCGGTGCGCGTCCAGGCTGCGGTTGAGCACCACCACCAGGACCTGGGTCTGCGGGTAGAGGAAGAAGCCGGCCACGGGCACGGCCCCGGCCGCGCGGTCCTCGGCCAGCTGCACCCTGTCCACGGCCACGCGGGAGGCGTGCAGCACGACGTAGCGGGTGCGGTTGGTGCACGCGACCTCCACGTTGACCTCCCCGGAGAAGGTGAAGTTGTCCATGAAGGCGGTGAGCATCAGGTTGTAGTGCAGCGGCTTGAGGTGGCCCGGCAGGCGCAGGTGCGTCCAGGGGTGCTCGCGCTCGGGCTCGCGCTCGGGCTCCCGCTCCCGCTCCCGCTCCCGCTCCGCGTCCGACGGCGGCCGCGCGGCCGGGGCCCCGGGGGTGCTGGCCTCCCCGCCCGCCTGCGGGTCGCGCCGCGCGGGCCCCGGGAGGCTGGCGTTGCCGCCGCGCGCAGGGAGGCCGGGGGCGCCGCCGGGGGCGCCCGGCCCGCACCCGTCGAAGCGCAGGCTGAGCAGCACGGCGAGCGCGGTGACCGCCAGCAGCGCCACGATGCACACGGCGAAGGCCAGCACCAGCCGCCCGTGCACCGCCGAGGGGCGCTCCGTGCCCCGGGGCCGCGCCCCCGCCAGCCCCCGGCCGCCCGCGTCCCCGTCCCCCATGGTGGCCGCGGACGGCGAGCCGCCGGCCTCGGCCCCCTCCTCCTCCTCCTCCCCTTCCTCCTCCTCCTCCTCCTTCCTCCTCCTCTTCTTTTTCTTCTTCTTCTCTCTGCTCGCCTCGTCTCGCGCCCCCCGCGCGCCGTCCAGGGCCATCACACAGCCTCCTCCTCCTCCTCCTCCTCCTCCGCCCCCGCCCCCCCCGGCACCCCCCGCGGCCGAGCCGCCCGGGCCGGCATCCGAGAGCGCAGGCGGGCCGGGGGCCGCGACGCCGCGCCGGGTCCCCTCGGGCGCCCCCCGCGCGCCCCCCGCGCGCCCCGCGCCCCCCGCGCCCCCCGCGCGCCCCGGACGCGCCCAAGTTGGGGAGCGCTACTCGCGCGGCCCCCGCCCCCCGGGCTCGCCGGCCCCCGCGCGCGCCTCCCCAGCGGCTTCCCGCGGGCGCCTTCCGGCGGGGCCTGGGCGGCCGGGGGCGGGGAGCCGCGCCGGGAACTTGGGGCTTCCGCTCCCGCTCCCCGCGCCCGCCGCGGCGCTCGGTCCTCCGGGCGGAGCAGGAGCAGCGGCGGCGGCGGCGGCGGCGGCGGGAGGAGGGGGACGGAGACGGGGGCGGGGGGGCGCCCCGGCCATGCACCCGCCGCCCGGGCTGTGCGCGCAGCAGCCGCCGCCCGCACGCGCTCCCCGGGCACTCCAGGCGGCGGCGGGGAGGGCGCACCGCGGCCCCGAGCTCCGGAGGAGGCAGGTGAGCGCCCGGGGCCCGGCCGGGCCGTCCCCGTCAGGCGGCCGCTGCCCCGCCTCGGCTCGCGGTCCCCGTGGGGAGGCCCGGGCGCGGGTGTGCGAGCGCGTGTGCATGTGCGCGCGCCGGTGTGCCCGCGTGTGTGCGCACAGCCTCCGGGTCCCGGCCGCCCAGGCGGCTCCGCCGACTGCACCCAGGGCCGCGAGCGTCCCTCCCCGGGGACCCGCCCCCCCCGGGGGGCGCGGGTCAGGGGGTCGGGGGTGTCCCCGGGCCCCGCGCGCTCACCCCCGGCCGCCGGGCTCCGCGCGGTCCCCGACTCCCCAGCCTCTGGGTCCCTGCATCCAGGGCCGCGAGCATCCCTCCCCCGGGACCCGCCCCCAGAGAACCCCCCCGGGAGCGCGGGTCGGGGGGTCGGGGGGTCGGGGGGCGTCCCCGGGCCCCGCGCTCACCCCCGGCCGCCGGACTCCGCGCGGTCCCGACTCCCCAGCCTCCGGGTCCCGGCCGCCCAGGCTGCTCGGACTGACTACATCCAGAGCCTGCGAGCATCCCCCTCCCCCGGGGACCACCTCCCCCGAGGAAGGCCCCCCCGGGGAGCGCGGGTCAGGGGGTCGGGGGTGTCCCCGGGCCCCGCGCGCACCCCCGGCCGCCGGGGCGCCGCACTATCCCCGACTCCCCAGCCTCCGGGTCCCGGCCGCCCAGGTGCTCCGACTGCACCCAGAGTCGCGAGCATCCCCCCCGGGAGCATCCCCCCCGCGAGGAAGCCTCCTCCCGGGGAGCGCGGGTCAAGGGGTCAGGGGGTTGGGGGGTGTCCCCGGGCCCCGCGCGCACCCCTGGCCGCCAGGCTCCGCGCGGTCCCCGACTCCCCAGCTTCCGGGTCCGGCCGCCCAGGCTGCTCCAACTGCATCCTCCCCGCGAGCATCCCCCGCCCCCGAGAGCATCCCCCCCCCCCCCCCCGGGAGCATCCCCCCTACGAGCATCCCCCCCGCAAGCATCCCCCCCGCGAGCATCCCCTCCCGAGGAAGCCCCCCCCACAGAGAGCGCGGGTGGCGGGGTGGGGGGGTCGGGGGCATCCCTGGACCCCGCGCTCACCCCCGGCCGCCGGGCTCCCCGCGGTCCCCGACTCGCCAGCCTCCCCGCGCCCCGGGAGGGAGCCCCGGAGCCCGGGGAGCGGCCTCGTCGGATGCCCGCCCAGCCCGGGGGACCCCGGGGACCGCCTGCGCGCGAAGCCGGGTCCCCGAAGCCTGGCCGCGTCCATCACCCGCGGGTCCGCGTGCGCGGGGCTGCAACACGGGCTTGCCAGGAGCATCAGAATCTCCCCCAAGTAAAGGCTACAGTTTTTTGTTTTTATTTTAAACTGCTTCCCCCGGTGAATAATGTCTATTTTTAGATTGGGGGGAATGAATAAAATATAATGACTACAGTGTGACACCCAGGACCCAGGACTGGAGACTGAGAACAGCGGGGATCTGCGCCCCATCCCTGGGGACTTCACGGGAGCAGGGAAAGGATACATCCAGTGATGGATCAGTTTTGCACTCCACCCAGCCGCAGTTACTTTTCTTTTTTCTTTTTTTTCCTTTTTTTTTCTTTCCTTTTTTTCGTGCAGTTTCTAGTGTTGGGGGAAATTGCTTAAACTTGTGTGTGTGTGTGTGTGTGTGTGTGTGTGTGCAGTTTCTAATGTTGGGGGAAATTGCTTAGACTTTTTTTTTTTTTTTTTGCCGTTTCTAGTGTTAGGGGGAAATTGCTTAAACTTTTTTTTTTTTTTAAACAGTTATCGATAGGAAGTTTTGCTGACAAGCAGGAGCCTCAAAACAGGTTGTAGACCATTGGCTGGTTATGGGCTTTCTAAGTTTACTGAAGTTTTAAATTATAGTGCACACTGTGTAGGAGTAGATGGGACATCCAGGCCTGAGAATCGGTGTGAAAGACTTGAATTGGGGCGATATTCAGAAAACCACACCACCCCCCAAAGGTAGTCACTAAGAGGCAGGAGACTCTAGCTTTTAGTAAAACAAAGTGTGATGGACTTAAGAGTCACTAAGGGGAAAAAAAAAAAGAATAAATAGAAAATAAAGAATAAAGTCATTCCCTTTTACATGTTTCTCTCACATCTTCAAATCCTGAAGGCATTTTAAAAACCATGTCCATAATTATTTGTCTTACAAAAAGAAATGTTAAATGCTACTCGCATTGTAGCCCTGAGAATATACAACTAAAATATTGTGTTTGGCTTTACAAGTATGACCGAACAGAAGAGATGGGGTACACATGCACTGCAGCCTGACAACCACTGAAAACACAGCCCTGCTCAAAGAAGCTCTTTTCCGCTTATCCCCACATGGCATGTATTCCCAATGCTGCACATTCCAAAGGTCCATTTGAATCATTTTTAAATGATGATGAAAAAGAAGTGCCAGGATGGGATTTTTTTTTTTAAGCATGTTGTATGTGGGCCGTTAGCAACAGACCAAGGGAAATGCCACATTCTGTTCAAGTTACTTTTTTCTGCTCTGTTTTTAAATCTCCATGCTCTCGCTGTCCATATGTATCTGGCTGGATGCATTTTAAGACTTGAGGACTTGGGATTTATTAGTCTGTTTTCCACAGAATCGGGAAATATGGTCCAGGCAGGCAAAAAAGCACCGTGTGACTCTCAGCAGGTCACCAGACTCCTCTGACCTCAGGGTGCTAATCTGGCAACTCAAGGTTCTTGATCTAAAATCCATGGGTTCGACTCACTGGGATTCTCGGAGGAATCTAGAATTCCTAGAGCTTTTAGAATCACTACCCACATGAAGAGGTCATCCATCCACTCAAGGATCTCTCAGATCTTTCTCTAAAATGATCTCAGTCGAGAAAAGATTCAAAGAAGAAAGACCTTTTTGAATCTTGTATGTATTTTATTGAGGTCTTTACGTACTTCTGAAAATTACTACAAGGCAACTCTCAGGTATTTGGGAATTTAAGTATATGTTTACCGATAAGCAAAGTCACTACTGCCTGTGATTAAATTAGTGGATGGATTGTTTCTGAAACCTAAGTGGAGCAGACCCAAGCTTATGAACATAGAGTGGACACAACTTATTAAAATATCGATTCCTTTAAACTGCTACTTAATCCAATAAAGTCACTGTGAAGTGGATAAATATTTCTTCCTCTCTTATCACATATCAGTGTCACACAAGGGTCCCAGTAAGGTTTGGGGTTTTTTTGTTTGTTTGTTTGTTTGTTTGTTTGTTTGTTTGTTTGTTTCTGAAGGTATGTGGCACCCTTCAGCTGAGAAGCAACCACTTTGTAAATAAGTTTTTAATATTGTTTTTCTAGAGAGTGTCCATTCTATCCTCGAACCAAGGAAACAAAAGCGGCCAAATTTCAGACGGTGTGCCTCACAGAAATAGCAGAGATGACTCGCGGGTATTCCTAGAATGAAGCTGCCTTCCGTGTTGTCAATCACTAAATCGGAGATAGCGTTGACTTTGCTGAATGCTAGAGCCTTTCGGTGGGATGGGCCTTTCCAAAGTGCCTGACGCTTCTCTCAGAAACACAGTTATTTGTTGGGAGGCTTTTCCGGTTATTTCTTTAGCTGACGAATGTCTTTAAAGGCATTTTGTAGCCATACCTCATCTGGGGACTCGTACAAGTGTGAGCGTTTTAATAGACGTGAGGCCAACAGAAGTTGTGTTGATGAAATGAATCCCCGGGTCCTGTAAATAATCAAAATGAACTATCTTCAATAAATAAATAAATAAATAACCACAAAATGAACCACCTTCAGTGAATGCACTGGCCCATCTTTCCTCCTTGGTTGTTCACACCAGAAGTGCTTTTTTCTCTTTCACTCTGGTTTGTATGTGGAGCCACAATTTCAGGGGCCTCAGGTACTCGGCCTTCCAGGTGTGCTTAGCTCTGCACATCCAGAGCAGCTTGGCTCAGAAGAGAGAACTAAATCCCACTCTGCCCTAATCCCCACTCTGCCCTACCCCCCTACTTATCTTCACCTAGTTATTTTATAACTCAGGGTCTTGATATTAAGGTGTCGGAGTTAGGTAGCTCCGAGGTCTCTTCTGCTTCTCAAAGTCTGAAAAAGAAATTCCAAAGCTAACACACGAGTCTCTTTATGCTCTCGAGTGATTTTTAATGAACCTTCTCTATGAGAAGCCAAGAAAATTCAATTAAAAACTCAAACTTCTGTGGGTAAAAAGGCTTTATAAGAATACATGGCATTAGCAAAAAACATGCAGGGGTCCGGGAGAAAACCAGCGCTGCTCCTCCGAGTGGCCTGTGTTCCTGAAGACCCCACACAGTTAGAGACCAAGGCAGCAGTGAATGGCAGGAGCCTGCTTAGGAGCTGAAGTGGTGCCGCCATGTGGCAATTATAAAAAGGCAGTTTGAAATTGGAGATTGTGAAAAGTTTTTCTTAAGTGGGCTCCACGCCCATTGTGGGGCTTGAACTCACAACGCTGAGATCCAGAGTCCCAGGCCCTACTGGCCGAGCCAGGCCAGCACCTGGAGATTGTGATAATTTTGATGGAATTTTTAAGTTGAGGAAACTCACCTTATTAGTGTTTATGATTGCATCACTTCAGAATTTCATACCACATAACCATTGCGTCTGCTGGCGTTGTTGAGGGGCTTCACATAAGAAATACTCTTCTAGACAGAATATTCTTCAAGATATTAAAGAGGGAAAGAGGAGAATCATTTAAAATGAGCCATAATTGAGACCGTGCAGGTTCATGGTGTCTGTAATTTGCCAACCACAATTGACACCGTGATTTAACTGTTGGTTGTCTGGCTTCTGTTTATTTAAAAATGTTATTCTGAAAGGAAATTGTATCTGAATTTGATTGTATCTCTTTTTCTCAAGTAAAATCTGTCAAATTATGAGTGTTTAAAAAAAAAAAAAGGAAACATTGCCTAACCTGCTTAGATTACTACGTGTTATCAGTCCTAGGAGGAAGCCTCATGACTACACTTTCACCAAACAGAACAAGTCTTACAGCACAGAAGAGCCTCTATAGATGGCGAATATAAACAAGAATATAACCAAAGATCCACAGGGTCACTCCCAATTCCAGCATTAAGTGTTTTATCCAGATAGGAGGGAATTAAGACCCCAAGAAAGTTGTATTGTTATATGTGGCTTCTAACACTAGGTTAAAACTCTTCAATGCTCACCATGGGCTCTTTGGTTTACGATTTCAGTAAGAAATCTGCGTTAAAAGGCGAAAAAAAATGTCATGGAAATGTCCACAGTTTATTCACGAAACCTGAAAGCATAATATATGCTAAATCCTATAAACAGAATAGAAATAGGGTAACTTTTGGGGCAGCCTGGGTAGCTCAGCAGTTTAGTGCTGCCTTCAGCCCAGGGCATGATCCTGGGGTCCCAGGATCGAGTCCCACGTCGGGCTCCCTGCATGGAGCCTGCTTCTCCCTCTGCCTGTGTCTCTGCCTCTGTGTGTGTGTGTGTGTGTGTGTGTGTGTGTGTGTGTGTGTGTGATGAATAAATAAATAAAATCTTTTAAAAATTAAATAAATAGATAAATCTTTTTTAAAAATCTGAATAGTAAATATTACCAATACAGCTTTTACCATGAATTTCAGTTGTTCAAATCCATGTTTCTAGATAAATATGGCAGGAAAAATTAATGACTGATCACAGTTAAGAAAGTTTCAAGTGAAAAAAAATAAAATTTAAATTAAAAAAAATTTTTTTTAATTTTTAAAAAAGGAAGTTTCAAGTGCTCATCCTGCACCAGTTATTTGTCTACGCGCTTTATGCTAGCCTATTTCATCGTGACAATAAATCCATAGGTCAGTGATGCTACTTCCTCCATTTGACAGATGAAGAAATTGAGGCCTAGTGAAAAGAAATACCTTGCCCACAGGCATTTAATTACTAGGTGGTGGAGCTGGAATTCCAAATTAGGCAATGTCTCTTCACCAGCAGGCCAGCCTACCCTCTAAAAAATGAGCCAAAAAAAAAATTTTTTTTAATGAAATAAATAAATAAATAAAAGATGAGCCAGGTGTACACCGTCCAATTGCATAGTTGGTACTTGCTGCACAGATTGGGAAGTCAGCGCCAGGCAGAGGGCTGGAGGTACAGCCTTGGGCCAAAGCTCCCTGTCTCCTCCCTCCACCCCCCTGTGGGGGGGTTGTTCGTGAAGTGCCTGCCCTCAGCTCGGGTCATGATCTCCAGGTCCTGGGATCCAGCCCGAGTTGGGCTCCCAGCTCAGCAGGGGAGTCTGCTTCTCCCTCCCCCTCTCTCTCCCTGTCCCTCTGCCCCTCCCCTCTCTCTCTTTCTCTCTCTCTTTCAAATGAATAAATAAAATGCTTTAAAAAAATAAGATGAATAAATAGAGAAAATGTAGTATGACCCTGAGTAGAATAATAATTATAATTTTACAAAATAATGACAAAGAAAAAAGGAGAGCATTATTCACCATGGATTGAGAAGTAAGTAGTTGAAAGAGTTGACGATTGTAGCTTATTTTCATACTGCAGAACCAGCAGTTTATCTGCCTTAGAAATCTTACCTCTTGAATGCATTAAAAAATGTATCTTTGACCCAGGCTTATTTGACAACTCAAATTTACATGATTTGAAGGGTACCTCACCTCTTTGAAACCACAAAAAAAAAAATCTGCTTCAAAGGCACATATATCAATATTAATGTAAAGTCTCATGAAGACATAAAATATCCCATTTTATTTCTTCTATATGTATCTTTTGATACATGGATTTTCCCCTCTTTTCCCATCATTTATTAACTCTTCTTCCATTTAATAATAAAATATATAATTCATCAAAATCTGCACTTCTCCACATAAAAAAAAAAATCTGCGCTTCCTACATTTGACCGCACCTCTCTTTACACCTACACTTTCCTGATATGTAAATGTTTATCACTGTAGCTCTTTAAATGGGGTAATCACAGTATTTTCTTAAATTTGAGCAGCAAATGATCAGTGCAAGCAGGTTGATAAATTAGAAGAAACGTGGTGAAGTTTTTCTCTTAGCAAAATATCACTAATCCTAAGGTCATAGACTTGTGAATTTTTTGAAAGCCAACTCTGATCTACACTGTGCTTTTTTATTTTTAATAATAGAATTTAAAACATGTGCTGTTTTTGCTGAGTCGGTATTCTAGTCAAAGACAATTATTTTCAGACGAGAAGCACATCTTCTGTTGCAAAGTATTTCACAATATCTAATGAAATAACAGTAAAAATTAAAATTGCATTATTTTTCAACTCATTGAATGCCTACTTTGAAACTAAGCAAAAATATGGAGCATAATATTTCCCTTCAAGATTGAGGCCGGTGCATGAATACCCTTTCTCTTAACCATGAACTGAACAATAGCTGCTTATTCTGGTCTATGCCCCCAGACCCTTGCTCCTGCTCAGACTGTTTCCCTCTACCACGTGGCACTATAAGGCTCCCCATGCATCTTTGTTTATAGGGTTATGGACCACGGCGATGCCACCGGCATACCATTTTTTTCTTTCTCTGTACGTGGTTTCCTAAGAACACTTCCCTGTTCACATCCAGGGAATAACTGTCCTGCCTACCTTGAAAGTTAGGTGAAATTTTGTATTTCAGGATTTGGGAATTATTCTCAGAATTTAAGCAACTAGACTTTGGCTAAAATGCCTTTTCCTTGGTGCTTTCAAAAAGTTACTTATAAGCTATGACTACAAATACTAAAAATCTGGATCATTATGTCATTATAATGTTAGATTTTTACATTCATATTAAGAATATATTCTATTTATATTTTTACATATATGTGTATATGTAAGTGCTAGGCACTGTATAAAAACATAAAAAGGAAATGTTCATAATTTATAACCATACAGTTGTCATAGCGTCTGCATATATGGGGGGAACAAAAACAACTTCCCTACAAAAGAACCACACAGAAATATTCAAACTACTCACTGTTTTTGAAAATAACCAACTGCTTGATTAAATGAAATTTCTTGACTCCAAAAAGTCTGCAGGAAACAAGCAATGAACCTGAATATCAGTATTTTGAATTATTAGCATATTCAAATTTGGATGACTACTTCATGAAATTGGTTTAGTTCTCATAATAGAATCGATTTAATATAAAAGTTGCCTGTGATCTCCACTTTTGTCACTTTTCTCTTTAGTGCCACCTTGTGGGTTAGCCAGTGACAATGAATATATAGGGTTTTTGAGTTTGGGGGTTTTTTTGGGTTTTTTTTTTCCTGTGTTGCGTTAAAGTTCGTCTTAGAAAATATTGCAGTAAAACCCAGAGGTGAAGCAATTTCTTTGTTTTCTCACAGAAGCAAGCGCTTCACGAGAAGATATTTGCCATAATTTGGCAATTGACCACTCCTGACACCAGAAGTTTCTCAGAGGTTGGAAATATTGGAGTCTACACCAAAATTGATACTCATTTGAAGGATAACCAGCAAACTTATCTTGGGTAACGCACGTGGCAAGCTGTGACTTGTGATTTTTTTCCATGAGAAAAGTGTTTTCTAGACTCGGTATCCTCATTTTTACAACAGTGTCCCATGAGAATTGATTCTAGGTGATTTGGAAGGCTGCTAATCCTGTTGTAGAAGAAGCTCCTGTATCTGCATTAGACCCATATGCAGCTTCCTTCTAGCGTTGTATTTAACTTGCATTGAGTTATTTTACTCAAATCTCCTTTTTAATTATGCTGAAGTTAAAGGGAAAGAGGATGAAGTTAGTACAATATGTGGAAATGGCTCTTTTATTGGAGACACCCAGGAAATGTGTACCATGTTCTCTAACATTCTCCATATACTAGAGATGCTATAATAATCTTTTGAATAACCAAACAAAAAAAATAGTTTGTCCTCTCTGAAACATCGAAACATGTTAGAATTTATTCCTAAGTTTTTTGTGATATGGCAAAGAAATACATTTTGAAATGGCATTTATGGAGTCATTTCAGAGGAGATGAGAATCATGTAATCTGGTCACTCAAAGTGTAAATTCCATATCTGGACTCCTCCTGCCCCATTAGGAGTTGGAGGTTGTACTAGGTGTTATTCAGAAAGTAATTTTGCTTAAATGTGCAGTAAAGCGTCCAATTTGACCTATACCCTGAATATCATAAGCTACAGTTATCCATCCTGGAAGCACACCAACAACAAACAAAGTTTAAGTATTTTGATAGGCTTGCTAAAATCTAGGGGCGCCTGGGGGGCTCAGTGGTTGAGCATCTGCCTTCGGCTCAGGGCACGATACCAGGGTCCCGGGATCGAGTCCCGCATCGGGCTCCCCCGTAGGGAGCCTGCTTCTCCCTCTGCCTGTGTCTCTGCCTCTCTCTGTGTCTCTCACAAGTAAATAAATAGAATCTTAAAATAAAATAAAATCTTATTATAGAAACAGAGTAGCTAAATAATATCAAATAACTGCAAAAACTTTAGGATTTAACTCCCTGGTCATTTTCTAACTTGAGCCAGTCTCACACTTTGTCTCCCAAAGTAGCATATTGCGCTTTCCAAATCAGGAAGTGCATTTTAATTAAGTCACTTTTTTTTAACATCCTTTGGTATTCGAATTTTTCCATGACATTCTGACACATAATCACTTTCCCATGGATTTGGTACAGGAACAAATTAAAAGGTGCCTTGAAAGGGCACTGTTCCACCTCTACTCCTCCATTCAGCCTTTACTGGACCATCTTGAACAAGTCACTGTTCTTAGAATTTATCCTAAAAAGCAAAACCTAAGAATCAGGGGAAGGGCTTTCTTCTCTGGGGACACAGAAAAGTCGTGACCGTTTTCCATTCCTGCTTCCACGTTAGCTTTAATAATAAAGGTGTGTCTGCCCTCAGTTTAAGCTGAACAAACTGCGGTGCAGCACCATTCAGGAGCCGCCCCGGACCCCAGTTGTGGCAGCGGTGGGGCTGCACCCCATCCAGGTAGGCCCAACCTCTGTTAGCCAGCTAAACTCTAGGAATGCATTTTAGCCCCTCCTCATTTTTATTACTCATGTTAAACAGGTGGGGTTCCCTTAAGCACATTACAAAGCAACAAAACACATTTCATATCTACTCTGTCACCGATTCCAAATTAAGCAGATCCTGATGAACTGGGTTACTGTGCATACCAGCAGCCTTTCCCTTTAATGTCAAAAGGCTTTTATGATCTCTGCTCGGTTCTTCTTAAACTGAGACGGAGCAAAAATATTTTCTTGACATGTCTAAGAATTTCAGTTTCAAAGGATCATTTATTCCTTTAATCTTCCAATGTGGAAAAGTAATGAATATCGACTCGGGTTTTTTTTTTTTTTTTTTTTTTTGGATGCGCTAATATTCAACTAGGTAAACTTAATAAGTGATGGCCATTAGTGTTCTCTTTTGTCTTCTAGACAGAAAATCAAAGCTATTTAAAGTAAAGGATGTGTTTGAAATCCGTGTATATGCAGAAGTTAACATTAATGTTTACAGACACTTTCTGTGACTATTATGTCTTATTTGGGGGTATGTGTATGTTTACTCATCTCTATAAACATATAGAGATAGATATAAATAGATGCAAAAAGCCTGTACGTTTCTGTATGGTCCGAAGAGGTGTTTTATTTGTCTCTGGGCTTCCCTGCAATGCTTATAAAGTGCACAGGTAGTTCTCTGTGCCTCTCCTTCATTTTCAGCGCTTGCCAAGGTAGTCAAATTAAACTGCTGGCATGATAGCCGTCCAAATATATAATTCTAGCACCGTGATTATAGGATCATTTCTTTATTTCTATGAGATTTACCTATAGTAATTATCTGTTTAATGTTCACAGCTCTATAGCAGTTCTCTTTCAAATGTTCAGAGCCGGAGCTATACCTTCTAGGATGTGCAAATAATCAAGTCCTAGCAACATTATGAAATATAATCCGCATTAGGAATTGAACAGAATGAGCCCTCGGATCTGATTGCCTAGGGCTCAAAATGTTAATGCTCGTGACACACCTCATATGTTTCCGCGAGTTGAAATTGCATTAAAACAAGGGAATGAATTGTGATCTTGACCTTAACCTCACTTCAGCAGCCTTTCCATTCCTGCCTTCCCCGAGACGGGAGGCTGTGCTCTGCACACACAGGGCCGTGGCGCATCTTCACCTCCTGTCTGTTTCCACGATCCCAAAACGGATCGGCCTGAGGAATTTTGTCTTCTGGTGTTCCATTGTGAACTGACTTAATTAAATTTTTCCCAAAGTGCAACATTCCCTGGTTCTTTCTCCAGAAAGCAAATTGAGGAGACACAGAAACAGGTCTAAATGAAGTGCTTTTTTTTTTTTTTTTAATTAATTCAAACAATAATGCCATGAAAAAGCACTTTGAATTTTTCAATTCCCAGGCAATTGGTTCTAAAAAGAAAGCCATTCTAAATTATCCACATGCTCTCATTTATTAGTCTGGAGCTCTTGCCCAAGGAATTATTTGCAAAGGTAATATATATAGAACATCATGGTGATTTACTTGCTTTTTAATAGCTTTTGCCCCAAAACTCTATAGAACTGAAAGTATGTCAGCAAAGGGAAATGACTATAGGAGAAGACTCACTAACAAATAAGAAGTAGCTACAAATAAAGATAAAAGAACCAAATCTCATTTTTTAAAATCGAATTTCCTTGAAGGTAAAGGCCACAGATATCGCTGCTTGTTTATTGATAACCACTTAAGAGTAATCTGTAATTTCTTCCTAATCCTCAAAATAGGTTTCTGCAGTCGTGTTATCCCCTGGGGAGAAGTGTCTTATGAAATTATCACGTGATTTTATAAAGTCCAGACAACTTTAAACAAAAGAGGAAACCTTTCATTTGCCCAATAGCCATTCACAAATGTTAAGATAATGAACAGTAAACAAAATAACAAGTTAACGATGCTTTAACTAAAAGATAATTCTCTGGACCCTTGGGAATCGAGTCCAGTACATCAAGATCTAGAAAAATGCAACCAGGAGAGGCACTGGTTTGGGTTTTTGGTTTTTGTTTTTCTCAAAAAGCCATTATCTACTTTCTTGCTACTTTTTAACAACTCAACAAGGGGGAAAGACTATCCTAGGTAGGTCAAAAGTTCTTACCTAAATCCTTCTTAAATTGTGCCTTTCAAATACATGACATACTGTATGAAATGGCTTGTTAAAGAAGTATTTGAAAATGACTTCGCAACTCTTATTAACCTTATGAAAAGCAATTCAGCAACAACTGTCAAAATTCACAAATCTGGAAACTACAGCAAGACATCTGAGATATCCTTTAACTGTTGGTGTGACTTTGCCATGTTAGAATAAAATCTTCTTCAGGGCAGGAAACACATATATTCATTTCTGTATCTATAATGCAAGCCAAGACTTGGGGGTAAATTGAAAACAGGGTAAGCATAGGTTGGATGAATTCATACTCCTTTCTGTAGGATTGTCATCAGCTTCTTGGCCCTTCTTCCCTGGTTTCAGGCTTCTCTCCTCCCCCCTCTCCTAGCAGCACTCCTTGGCCTGCACTCCCTTCAGCATGGCCTACTATGAATTGCCCCTTTGAGCCACTCCAATGGGTCACCCCATAGCCAAGACCCTAGCTCTGGCCTACAAATACGGCATCCGAATATTTATCTAAAGCATTTTTATCTGCGTTTTTGAGGGAATGAACAAACAAAAATGATATCATTTTCTCTGAATAAGTAGGTACAATCTAGAATCAGTATCTGATCCTCTCAGCTTCAATTTTGGAAACCAAAGTGATGTGTTCTCCTGGAATGAGATTTTGAGACAATTTAGGCCATAGAGTAGAGTCATACTTTACATAGGATTTAGATTCTGAAATTATCATATAAAGTGAAAAGCCCCTAGGGGTCAAATTTGCCCTTGAAAAATCCCCTAAAACCGGGGTCAAAAGGCAGTAAACCATAGTTTTGTGCAACATATACATACATATAGGTGTAAGTATAAATTTGTGCAATAATACAATGTTTTCAGGATTTTTAATTCAGTTGAAGTTGAGTAAATAAAATATCAGTATGTTGTAAGTCCACTGTTTTACCAATTCACTGCCATGTTTCTATGATGCCAAAATAACCAGCCAGTGCAAAAAGTCCAATTAGAAATAATGGTAATACCTGCCTTCCTTTGCAACAGGTAGGACTTAGGGTTCACACAGGGTAAACTTCTGAGCAGGCCAGAGTTCAGTAGGACTGAACAATTAGCTACAAACAAAGGGAGTGGGGATTTTTAGTGCTGGAGAAAGAAGATACAAATATGAAAAGGGGGAAAATTTCAGATTAACCCTGTGAGGTTGGGTCATTGGATTAGAATTGGAAGAGTAGATATAAACTTATGGTTTTGTAAATACAGATATATAAAGATATTTAAGTGTGTGTATGTGTGTATTCAGTAAGAAGATCTGAAAGCAATAACACCTAAGTAGCAATGAGCAAACTTAATCCCCAAGTCTTGGTTTCTAAATACATCTCTCCAAGGCTCACTGCAAATTCTAAGGGAGGATCAGGGAAAAAACAAAGTGAGCTTTGAATATATTACTGTGCCTGAACATAAAGAAGTTCTCAGAAGAATGATGGGAACATGACCAAATAACACAGGAGCCACTTGAAGAAACTCCCACTCACTAAATATGGAACAATTTGAGCATTAAAATTAAAAAATAACAGTAATAGATTATAGTCCACTGAATAAAATATGAATCCGTGAATCCACACTGATATAATAATAGATAAAAAGGAAGAGAAGAAACCTTTTTTTAGATTGGAATTCCAATTAATAAAAACAGGAGGAATTCAGGCAAAGCACATCAATGAATGCTAAAATTAGTGGATGAAAGTAGGATGAGGAACAGGCTCTTACACAGTGGCAATGTATCTCTCTCCATGTATTAACTACAAAAGAAAAGAAAACTTTGTAGTGGAAAAATCTACCACCTACCATTGGAATCAAGTGCCCAAAGTTGACATTACCAGTAGTGGGACAAATCGATGCCATGTGCCACCTGATAGGAAACAATGAGAAGCCTACAACACCATTTCTTTAATACTTGAGCAAAGAAAACATTCATAACCTGGTTATAATCAGAAAGAAATGTCAGAAAAACAGAACTTTAGAAAACTTCTGTAAAATAACTGACCTTCAGAAATGCCAAGGTCATGAAAGTCAAGTAGAAACTGAGGAACTCTTCCAGACTGAAGGAGGCTGGAGAGACATACGATGGAGTACAATGCATAGTCCTGAGTCGGACCTGTTCATGTAAAGACATTATTAGAACAACTAGCAAAATTTGAACCAGGGGTCCAAAAGAAAATATTAAGTTTGCCATGCTGTTCATAAAACTCTTCTGAGAGTTTGAGATCATTTGAAAGTAAAAAGTTTAAAAAAAAAAAAAAAGGCCAGGCTCATTAGTACTTTTTTAAACTCCCAGTGTGCAGCTCCAAAATTACACAAGCCAGGAAAGGAACATTGGTTGAAAAACAGTAATAACAGCATCAGTAACATGTCAGAGAAGATGAACTAATCATACGATGTCAACCAATCAACTTTTTCACAATGCTTTTTAGATTTTATCTACTCTCCCCGCATCCTAAAGGCACCAGTTTTGCTCATTCACATTTGTCCTCTGATATATCCCATGCACCCATCTTAAACACAGCAAAAGATATCTTGAAAATACTTTTTGCAACAACTGCTTTCATCTTTTTTCTTTCTTTTCCTCTTCTTCTTCCCTCCTTCCTTCATTTATTGACTTTGGAAGCACCATTCATCCTACTGGAAGAACCCATCCTAAACTTAAAGTAACTGAACCTCACCCCGTTGACCAAGTAGCAGCTGTTAAGTCAGAAGAGAGAAACATGTCTACACATCTGCTCTTCTTCCACCAGCCAGCAGTCTCTCTTGCCTGTTCTTCTTTATTACTATTTCTTCCTCTCTTCTCTGGACCAGGAATGTAAAAATGTTCTTGAAATTAATTAACACAAGTGGGCAGTCCAGCGACTGTGCATGCCCTATAATCTAAAGTACTCAAACCTGTCACTTAAGATATAAAAAGAAACAAAATCACGACTGGAAACATAAGCCCCTTTTATAACTCTATCTATTTATTTATTTATTTTTATTTTTTTACCATCTAACCTATTTTCCCCTGCGTTAAGTCAGGACTATGAAACAGTCTGCCACTCCAAACAGGGCTTGTCAGGAATACAGGGAATTGTTAGAAGAACCCTCAGAAGATCTAAATTCAAATTACCTTGACTACAATTTAAAAAACTACCATTCTGTAGTGATGACAGGAGAGGTAGAAAGAAGAAAACAAAGAGATGGTCTGAGATGTCAAATAACATTCATAAAATACCGGAAGCATCTGAGGAAGAGCCTCCAGTTCTATTTGCAGAGATAGTTGAGTTCTCTTGCCAAAACCCGCCTCACAAAAAATTAGGAAATATGCTACTAAATAGCCCAGTGCTTTCCTCCTATAGGCACTCTGATTTGATGATGATGATGATGATGATGATGATGACAATGATGATGCTGGTAAAAAACAAAGCAGCTAAGCAGCACTATTTGTGGCATCGTGAGAACCATTGCTAATATCTTCATTCCCTTTGAGATCTCTGTCCTCAAGAAGTATTGCAGCCTAAACTGCCTACCATGCTTACTGCTCATTTCACGTGGTGCAGTATTTACACATAGCTGGTGTGAGTGCTGTTGCTTGATTTCATCCAGTAGCCCCACTCATTCAGCTGCATCTCTGTGCTGAAGAGAATCCCGGGTCTCTGTTCTAGCCCAGGGTCCCCCCTCACACCTCTCAAAGGACTACAGCTTTCCTTTCATATTACGGGTACCACAAGGAGGGGACTGGGATGCGTTCCCCAACCTACACTCATTCTTTTCAGTATGGCCCCTAATGTAGGCGTTAGATCATAAGATTTCTGAAACTTGTCTCAACATTATCATCTCTGTAATTTAACTTACGTATGTATTCATTTATTTAACTAATATTTATTAAGAAACAAGAGTGCAGCAGATACTGTCCTTGGCGTCGTGAGCAAAATGGATTAAAGTGCCTGACCTCATGGAGCTTGCATTCTAATATGGGAGACAGGGAGTGAAAAAAAAATAAGTAAAATAAATGAAAATAGGAGAAGGAATATAGTGATAGGTCCAGAAAGATTAGAGATGATAGTCCTCACATTTGAACAATGTGAGATGGGTACATCACTGAGGGAATGGGAACAGCAAGAGCAAAGGCATCAAGAATGTGACTGGGATGTTTGAGACATGGTGAGGAGACCTGTGGGGCTGGAGTACAGCAAATTGGACAGAAAAAGGAGGTGAGATCAGAAGATAATATGGAACCAACATTGTGTAAAGTTTTGTAGGCTTTTACAAAAACTTTGCCTTTATTCTGAGTGATCAAAAGCCATTGGAGAGTTTCAAGATGAAGGAATGATATAATCTGTTGTGAGTTCTAGAGAAATTGTGGTGGATCTGATGAAAATTCATATAAGGAAAAAGGAGAAAGAAAAGTTTTGAGGCAATTGAAATCGTCTGTGCAAGAGATGCCTGTGGTTTGGACTGAGATGATACAAGTAGAAGTGGTGAGAAGAGGCTTGATTTTGCTACTTGTACTTGGGGTATGAGTGAGAAACCTCAAGGCTGATGCCAGATTTTGATCTGTGCAATGAGCAGAATGGGGTTGAGATTTATTGAAATAGCAAAGGCTTAGAGAGAACCAGGTGTGAGAGGAAGACCAAGATTGTTGTGTTTATGTTGCTGATAGTTAAGAATATGTAATCAAAGAATTGATCATTATTTTTGGCAATGTGGAGGCCATTAGTGACCCTCAGGTGATCAGGCTTAGTAGATGGTTGGAGGCAAAAGCCTAATTGGAGAGGGTTCAAGAATGAATGGAAAGAGATCAGTAGTAGCTGAAGAGCACAGGCAAATATTTCTAGCATTTATTTTCTGTAGAAGGTGGTAAAGAAATGGACATTATCCAGAAGAGGATGTAGTAATGATTAAGAGATGGTTTGGGTGTGGCGGGTTAATGATAACAGGCTTATATGCTGATGGGAATGACCCAGTCAGGGAGAAAACTTGGTGCATGAAAGAATGGTTAGAGTTGCTGGAATTATGTCCTAGCTTGGGTGTGAGAGGATGAGTTCTAGAAGTAAAGGTGTGGGCCTTGGTTTGAGGACAGACAGTTCATCTGTGGGAACCCAGAAAAGTTAAGTGAGTACATATGATAGTGGGTGCTTGTGAACATTCTCTGCCAGATGTTTCTATTTTCTCAGTGAAAATAGGAAGCAAGGTCACCAACTGAGTGGGTATGAAGGTATTGAGGAAAAGGGCAAAATATATTCTATAATAATCTACAAAGATAAGTAAACAGAAAATGGAAATGTTGGGCTTTAAGATTATGGACCTAAGTGCCCACAGGGTATTAGTAGACACAAATTTAAAGTTTTTCTGGAGGCATTCTATGCCATGTGGATGCAGCTCCAGAGTAGCTAAAGAATTGAATTTAATAGGATTAAGTTTCAGGCAGCTGCAATCGAGATGGCGGGGGGGGGGGGGGGGGGGGGAGTGGAAGATAACAGGTATCAGCAAGGGAGCAATCATAAAAATGTACAGTGGAATCAAGGAATCAAGACCGAATAAGCAGGAAAATAAGGGTATGAGAGTTAAAGACAATAAAAATAAGGCATATTCAATAGACTTTAGGTCCCTGCAAAGTTGAAGAAATACTATTGTTTAATATTAGTTATTAAAATGAATGTATCATTTTTAAGGCACAGTGAATCCCAGAAAATAGTGGCACTTGTGTTTCAATAAGTAATACGTTCCTCTTTACTCCAGAACTCAAATATACATATATACTTTTCTGTACCATCACTTATTAAGAATTCACATTTAAAAAAATAAAAAAATAAAAAATTTAAAAAATTTTTTAAAAAAAGAATTCACATTTAATTCCACCATCCTTCCTCTGCCAACTATAATGTACAATACAAAATTTCTGTACTGTTATGAATCCATTCTTTGGACTTTATTTTCTTCCAGCATTCTCCCTTATTTTTCCTAGCCATGACTGACACCAGGCTTTTCACCAAGACTCAATTTTCAGAGCAAACTTCATCACCGTAAACTCTCAACTTACAGAATGAGGTGGAGGAAATGGGATGATTGTATCAATCAATGCAGAAAAAAATTATTTGGCAAAACCCAATACTCATTCATAACTTTAAAACTCTAATCAAATTGGTGACAGGAAATATCTACCTCAACTTGATAAAGAACATCTTTAAAAAAAAATACTTTAAAAATCATTCTTGAGGATCTCTGGGTGGCCAGCAGTTTAGCGTCTGCCTTCGGCCCAGGGTGTGATCCTGGAGCCCCATGATCAAGTCCTACGTCAGGCTCCCTTCATGGAGCCTGCTCCTCCCTCTGCCTGTGTCTCTGCCTCTGTGTGTGTGTGTGTGTGTGTGTGTCTCTCATGACTAAATAAAATCTAAAAAAAAAAATCGTTCTTAATGGTAAATGATGAATACTTTCCCCTAGTTAGGGAATAAAGCAAAGATTCATTTCTCACCACTCCTATTCAACATAGCACTAGAAGTTCTAGCCACTGCAATAAGGCAAGAAATGGAAAGAAAGGGCATAGAACTTGGCAAGGGATAAATAAAACTGTTTGCAGACTTCATGATTGTCTATTTTAAAAATATCAAGGATGCTACAAAAACAAAACTCCTAGGACCTAAAAAATGATTTCAGAAGTATCACAGGATAAAAGATCTACACACAGAAGTCAATGTCATTTCTATATAGTAACAATGAACATATGAAAACTAAAATTAGGGGCACCTGGGTACCTCAGTGATTGAGCATCTGCCCGTGGCTCAGGGCATGATCCTGGGGTCCTAGGGTCAAGCTCTACATTGGGTTTCCCACAGGGAGCCTGCTTCTCCCTCTGCCTATGTCTCTGCCTCTCTTTCTCTGTGTCTCTCATGAATAAATAAAATCTTAAAAAAAAAAAAGAAAACTAAAATTAAAACACATTTATAACTTTTCCAAAGAAAATGAAATACTTAGGGATAAACTTTATAATACATGCACACTGTCTGTATACCGAAAAATGCAAATGCTGAGAAAAGAAGTCAATAATCTAAATAGAGAGACATACCATGTTCATAGACGGGAAGACTCAGCCTAGCAAAGTTATCAGTTCACTCCAAATTTATCTGTAGGCCTAGTGCAAATCCATCAAGGAAATGTGAATTAAGCCATGATTAGCTATCACTACATACCTATCAGAATGGCTACAATAAAAAAATACAACATCAAATGCTATCAAGGATCTAGAGCAATTGGATCACTCATACATAGCTAATGCTAATGTTAAATTGTTGTGCTATACTGGAAAACAATTTGGCAGTTTCGAAAAAAAATGAAACACGGTTATCATGCACTATAATTCTACTCTACAGCATTTATCCCAGAGAAATGGAAATTTATGTTTGCACAGAAACCTGTCTTTGAATATTCATAACAGTGTTATTCATAATAGCCAAAAGTTAGAAAGAATCCAAATGTCCTGAGTGAAGAGTCAAACAAACTGGTATACCCATACTATGAGCTAGTACTCAGCATTGAAAAGAATGAACTCTTATTACATGCAACAGGTAGGATGAATCTCCAGGGAATTATGCTGAGTGAAAATAAATTATTCCCAAGAGGTTATATACTATATAATCCCATTTCTATAGCAGTCATTAAATGATAAAATTATATAAATGAAGAAGTTCTTGGAGGTTATATACAGCAGTAAGAGTGAATGCGAGTAAAGTGGGTGTAGTTACAAAAAGGATTTTTGTGGTGACGAACTGTTTTACATCCTGACCTGCGAAGGTCACATGAATCTACGCATGTGACAAAATTACGTAGAATTAAGTACACACACATAACACACAGACAGACACACTCTCAAATGAGTGTCTGTAAAACTGGTGAAATCTGAATAAGGTCCATGGATTGTAGTCAATGCCAGCTTCTCAGTTGTATTATCATACTGTAGTTATCCAAGAGGTTAACATTGGGGGAAGCGGGGTGATGAATACACACGATGTTTCTGAGTCATTTCTGCATAACTGCATGTGAATCTCAACTATCTAAAATTTAAAAGTTAAATTATAGTAACACAGAGAGGGAGAGAGAACAAGAGAGAAGGCTTTCCAGTGAAAAACAGATAATCCAAGGAATCTTACACTTTCGAAAAGGAAAGAAGCAATCAAAACTCAAAGAATTTGAAGTCTATGACTTACATTAAAAGTCACACACCATTTTGGTCAAAAGGGAAAAGTAAAAAGAGGAGCATGCATTATTAGCTCTAACATTAACCTTTTAGACTATCTCGGGCCTTTTCTCTGTCCAAAAGGAAAAAGCAAACAAACAAAACTCTTCAGATCCACTCGGAAGCCTTTCTTAGATGGAGAAGCCTCTCACACTGTTCAAAGCAGCTTAGTGCCAGACATTCTTTGAGTGTCCTGAGTCTGTTTGTAACTTATTAGAAAGAAATCGTAAGTTGCTTTCTCACCACAACACAAGGAATTCTCATTTGGCCCCATTCCTGAATACTCTGTGATCTTCAGCATAACAGAGAAACACCTTTCAGCCTCTTATGATCTGTAAAAACAAAGTTTAGACGAGAGGAAGAGTCCTCAAAGCTGGATGGTCAGACCCACACTCACTCCAGCGTGATCTCCCGACCATCTCAGCTGCCTTTCACAGTTTAGCCAGGCCTGACATTCCTACGTTCTAAACTGTCAAGTATCTAATGATGCCTCTCATCCCTGAACCTCTCTAACACTTATTACCTAGACTAGTGTGTTTATCTTAAACTGAGGCATATTTATAGGCAATAACACAGCACTCGTTTTAAGTGTAAGCTGATACATGGTGGGAAATTAATTCACCTCTCTGTAACCATCATAATTAAATTATGGAACATTTCCATCACCCAAAGACGTTCCCTTGGCCTCTTCCTCCACCCCTCAGCCCAGGCCACCATTATTTTGTGTTTTATCACTCTGGATTAGTTTTTCCTGTTTTAGAATTTTCCTGAAATGGAAACAAAAAGTATATTTTTAGTATCTGGCTTATTTAACTCAACATAATGTTTCTGATACTTACCTATGCAATCATATGTATTAGTATTTGAGTATTTGTTCGTTTTCATTCTATCATGTGTGTGTGTATATATATATATATATATATATATATATATATATATAGTCATACTGCATAAATATAGAGATAGAGGTAGATAGAGATATGTATAGTTATCCACTCACCTATTGATAACCATTTGGGTTGTTTTTAGTTTCAGACTATTGCAAATACAACTACTGGGACTAGTCATGTACATGTCTTTATATGGAGTCATATGCTTCTACTTCTCTTGGGTAAATACCAATGAGTGGAATGACTCCTAGGATCAAATGATAGGCATATATTTAACTTAAAAGGAATTGTCAGACTCACATTTCTACCAACAACATATGAGACTTATAGCTGTTCCACATTCTTGCTAATAGTTTTTTAGTCTTTTTAATTTTAGCTCTTCTAGTCCATCGGAGAAGGACAACCATGATATAGTTTCACTCATACGGGGAATATAAAAAATAGTGAAAGGGATTATAGGGGAAAGGAGAGGAATTGAGTGGGAAAAATCAGAGAGGGTGACAAAACATGAGAGACTCCTAAGTCTGGGAAACGAACAAAAGGTTGCAGGAGGGGAGGTGGGCGGGGGATTGGGGTGACTGGGTGATGGGCACTGAGGGGGGCACTTGATGGGATGAGCACTGGGTGTCATACTATATGTTGGCAAATCGAACTCCAATAAAAAAATATACAAAAAATTAGCTCTTCTAGTAGGTATATAGTGGAATATCATGTGATTCTAGGTTGCATTTTCCTGATGATGAATGTTGAAAATCTTTCCATGTGCTTATTAACCATTATATTTCTTCTTTTATGAAGTGTATGCTCACGTCTTTTCTCATTTTTTAATTGGTTTGTCTTATTGAGTTTATGTATTCTGGATAACATCCTTTGTCAGGTACACAAATTGTGAATATTACCTGCCAACCCATGGCTTAGTATTTCATTTTTGTTAAGAATGTCTTTTGAAGATCAGAAGTTTCGACTTTAATAAGATCCAATTTATCATTTTTAAGATTTTATGATTGGTGCTTTTAGTGTCGAATTTTCTATGAAATGTTTGCCTGGCCCAAGGAGATTTTTTCCTATAGTTTTGTCTGGAGGTTTTATAGTTTTGTCTTTTATGTTTAGGTCAATAATATATTCTAATTATCTTTTGATTTAAAAATAATAATAAAAGCTAGAACTTGCCTCCCTCTGCCTTCATTAATATTAAACTTATTTAAATTGAACTTAATAGTGATTCAGTGTTTTATTTTAAAACCCCAAGAATTATTATCAATGTAGTAAATCAGAACAGTAATAGGTATTAATGAGGCTTCCAAATATATAAACTGCTTAGTTTCTTAGGAAAAATACCACATTTTAGATGCACCAAGGTAAAAGCACTAACCATAGGAATTTCCACCCAAATCATTTCTTACCAGGTACTCTGTTCCTGCTTCTCCCTTTACTCTCAGAAAGATCTCAGTAGATCTATCCTACAAGGAGAAGTGACCAAAGGAGAGGTCAATAAAAGTTCTTCCTTGTCTCATACTTGAGAGTCGGGAAAACTACTATACAGCCAGTCTATTGTAAGCTTGCTCTTACTCTCCATCTTCTTCCCTCATGCCCTAATTTATTTCTAATGCTTTATGCTCTGAAATGGATTGGCCTCAACACATATCAAGGGAATTTTATAATGACTTAGGAAAAACATTTTGTAATATTAATTCACTTTTATGTCAATAATGTGAAATCTTATGAATAAGCATTTCATTTTTAATTTAAATATCTAATTCCATTAGTTTTATACACACACACACACACATATATATCCAAATACACACAGATAGCTAGATATCCTGTGGTCTGTACCTAATGAAAATGAGTTTCTAAAACACCATTCCAATGTCTGTAATTCTGAAAAAGTGATTCTTGAAATTGCTCTGGCCTGTTCTCACACAAAATAACCCTGGTCTACACAATATGTCCTAATATTTTATTATATAAGTTTGTCTTTTTTTTTTAAGATTTTATTTGTTTATTCATGAGAGACACGGCGAGAGAGAGGCAGAGACACAGGCAGAGGGAGAAGCAGGCTCCCTGTGGGGACCCAAAGTGGGACTTGATCCCGGGACTCCAGGATCATGACCTGGGCTGAAAGCGGACAGACGCTTAACTGCTGAGCCACCCAGGCGTCCCTAATTTTGTCTTTTTAATGTTCTGTGCTTATCTGTTATTTCAATACAATTCCAAAATAGACTCTGAGTGTCTACAGTGAAAAAGACACTCTGCTGTGTTCTACGACAGTGATCTTAAACTCTGGAGGCATGTTAAAATATCCTAGGAAGTTTTGACAAAATACCAATGGCCAGATCTACCCCAACTAATTGAATGAAAATCTCTGGGGCTGAGACTCAAGGTAACCCAACTGCTTCTCATGTTCAGGCAGACAGAGAGCCATAGTTCTAAATTAATGGTTTCACAGTAAGGTCCCTGAGGCCCTCTCAGGGGGTATTCAATGCTAAATGATAAAACTTTCCCCAAACTCCCAATTACTGAATAGAAGTTTCAGCATGCAATATATACATTTTGGTATATTGAATTGAGTTAATCATGAGTTTGATCTTCATCCAACTTAATACAGTGTTTTTGAAACAAGATCCTCTTTGTCAGAGAGTAAAAGAATTGACAATAAAACAGCAAATGTTCTGGTACTTTCCATTTTACTCAAAGGTTTGGAATAAGAAAACAAATCATTATTTTCAGTTTCACTCTTCTCTGCTTATAGAAGCAATTTGGTGGGAAAGTTTCAAAAGCACTACCTTAATAAAAAGAAGAAAATAACTTTTCTAACACTTAATAAGAAAGTGTTAGAAACTAACCAAAAGCAGGAGGAATGGAATGGAAGTTGAGGTGATTATTCCTTTGGCCCTTCAGGGAGTGTCCTGGGTTTGTGTTCTTGCCAGAAGCAATATCTAGCTATTTATGTTAAGCAAGTCAGCTGCTTAAGGTGAAAGCAAGCAGGCTTGAGGAAGACTGCTCTATACACTTTATCAAAAATGATGAAGACAAAAATAGAAAAGAGGAAATGATCCAGAAAAGAAAACTGGAAAATATGTTTTTTAGGAGTCATAGGGGAATCAAAAACCATATCCAAATAATACTGAGCAGATAAATATGGCCTAAGGGAAAAAGAACAGCAACTTGGTATTACCAGAACTCAAATTAAGTGTATGCCTCTTCTCCCAGAGTAATGCACCAGAAGTCAGAGACAGGCGAATTTAAATATTCGCAAGAAATCATTCTTTGCTATTTGATTGGCAAAACATTGTAAAAGTTGGTTATGTGCGTTTGTGGGAAGGTATAAGGAAAAACACATTTTTCCATTGTTATTTGAATGTAAAAACCCTCCACAGTTTTTGGAGGGTAACACCCATTAAAAGTTAACATTACTTTGACTAAGTGATCGAACAAGAATCTATGCTTGAAAACTAGCCAAACATGAGCACAAAGATATAGTCACAAGAATGCTCTTTGCAGCACTGATTGTGACAGAGACTAAGCACTGAAAACCTCTGACGTGGCCATCAGAATGGACAGGGTTGAACACAGCCTACTACTTTGTCTCTTGTTGTGCTTAAGAACAATGAGGTAAAACTACTTCAACTAAATTTGTGTGTGTATCTGTGTATGGATTTAAATACAAAGAAAAACATTTAAATAATTTCTTACATTGGTTCATGTAATGTAGGAAAAGGTATTGAATATATAACTATACAAATAGATGTAAGGGTATGTAGATGTATATATGAATATACCCAAATCAGTAAAGGTGGATTTTTAAAAGAAAAAGCAATACCCTGCTGTTTTTTATAAGAGTCAAGAAAGAAAATTCCCGTAGAAGAGACTTGGGAATCTCCTAGAGAGACTATAAAATCTTGGCGAGGAAACAAGGATTTGTAATGCTACTGTGGGATTGTGGAGTATTTTCACTGTGTTTTCTCTCTGAATGTTGGGAGTGTGGGAGGGAAAAAAGTAGCATGTGGGTAGGTGGAGATGGATATGGATACAGATATAAAATCAAAGAATAAGATCTGGATTTCTAAACATAGTGAGTTAGGAATGTATTCATGTCACACAATTGGTGAGATATTGACCTACACACTAGCTGACTTTATCAAGGCGAATTTATATTGAGTAGGATGAGTTGGGGAAAAAAATATCTAGATAAAATTTGACAATTTTAAATCTAAAGCATCAGTTTCCCCTGCACTCTATGAAATAATTTTTTTAATTATTAATATCCCTTTCACATTTTGAGGTTAAGGTTATATGTAAAAATGGCTGCAAAGGATGTAATTTATTGTGTATTTTAAATAATGACATTTTTAAATAAAATTATTCCATTATGTTTAATGTGAGTTAAATGAAGTTAAATATCATAATCAAAAGAATACATGAAAAGCTCTTCTTTATCATTGTTATATCATTCCGTTTTCTATCTGAATGTACATTTTCATTCCCCAATCCCAAAGAATTTTATCTTAATGCAATATATTGTTATGCTTGAAAGTCTTTTATTGATCAACTTGTCATTCTCTCTTTAATAAAATATGTATATAAATTAAATTTCTAATTTTAAAAAATGTTATGGGGCTATTATGTATGACAGCCTTTCTTCTGTACTGAATTATCATTAAAATAGCTTTTAGTACATAATCAATCAAAAGATAAATATATTTAAAATTAGTAAAATCGGTAAACATAAAAGTAAAATTTTATTGAGAATTCATTCCTTACTGAAATTAAGGTGCTCTTTATTTTTCAATGAGTTCATGTATCCATGGATGATTACTACTTTTATCTATAATGAGGAGTCAGTGGAAATTAACAGCCAAAGAAGAGACATATTTGACCACCATTAGGAGTTGGACTTATAGTGTCTTTAAATGCATCATTTGCAATAGAATCCACCATGTGTTTCCATTAAATTACCCAACTCTAATACCATATCCTTTGGAAAATCTCATGTACCTCCAGGGTTATGTGTACCCCAGTGTGAAAATCAGCTACAGAATATTTCAGAATGACATAAAATTATGGCAGAGATCCAATGGGTCACATGACAAAGTCACTAAGAAAAGGATCAGTAACATCATAGCCTCACATTTATATACTAATGCACAAGCAATAGATATTAAGTAAATCTAATAACATAGGTGATAAATAGAGCCTGATCCTGAGCGCTACTGCTAAGTAAACAATGTGAGATGATGGAAAATATCATGTATCCCAAATACACCAAGATATTGCAAGGAAGGCAGGGTGAGACTGTATGTCATACACCACTTATACACCTGATTGTAGTAGCATACTGAGGAGCAGTTGGAAAAATATCCCAGAAATAATGAATTAAAATGATAGTTATTAAAATATACCACAGACAGCAAGACCAGTTAGAAGGATTTGATGAAGATTGTTTATGCAGACTGTATATTTTAAAGAAGCCCCAATAAATAGCATTTCTCTTTCCCACCATTACTTTTAATGTAATCCCTAAATTAGGAAGATGAGGCCAGTTATTCATAGGCAATGATGGTTTTAAGGAGGCTTACATCAGCTTACAACAAGAATGAGCAAAGGAGAACATAACCTTTCTATGGACATACTCACTCCTAAATGAAATAGGGGGAGAGTTGAAATAAACATTGCCATTTGCTCTTGCCAAATTTACCAGTCCAAAACCACTCAGGGACAAAGTGAGTAAATGGTGTAGAGAGGCCCATGGTTTGCTACTTTAGCTCCCTATTTGAGAAAGATCAAGAGTAGGAAATAAATATCCCCCATTAATATAGATTATAAAACAGGCAAAGAGACAAGAGAAGATGTTAATGATAGAATTAACTACCTGGACATTTTGCTGGAAGCCTTAATGTTCCTCATAAATAAATTGTCAATGTGGTTTTTAATTGTAATGGAAGTCTACTGACAACTCAATTTCATTTACTAAGATGAGAAAGGCTACAGAATAAGCATATTTGAAGAGAAATGCCTGTTAGACTTCCATGTAAAACTGTTGAATAGCAGTGGGGTATAGAAGTCTGGGATTCAGTGCTCTTCAATAGAAATATAATGCAGATCACATTCGGAATTTTAAATTTTCTAGTAGCCACATTTTAAAAGTTAAAAGAAACAAGTGAAGTTTATTTTAGTAGTATATTTATTTTTTAAGTCTCCAAAATATTATTGTTTCAACATGTAAATAATATAAAAATTAACAAAATACCTTATTTAAAGAAAACTTCAAAATCTGGTATATTTTGCATTTCATAGCAAAATAGCAGTCTCCATGCAAAATAGCCACATTTTAAGTGTTCAGTAGCCACATATGACTGGTGGCTATCTTGTTGGACAGCACAGGTTTAAAAACAAATAGATAACTACAGAGCAAATGGAAAAGTTCAAATTAAAAAACTTGAATGAATTATAGAAATAATAATAATGTACTTTAAGATACTTTCAGCAACAAGTATAAGCCTCACACCCCAAACTTCAAACAAGCCTAGAGAAAAATATGGAACAGCCATTAGAGGAAATCCTGAAGTGGGGCAAACTCAATCATGTCATTAAAGACCCAGGTTCTTTCTGTGTTTTTACGCCATCATCTGTGTGTTGTCTTTATCCCAAGGCTGGTAGAAAATGGCAGCAGTAGTCCCAGATGTCACATCCTGAGACAACAGCATTTGGAAGTAAAATGAAGCATTTCTTCTTGTGTGTCTCTCTTAGTAAGGGAACATTGCCAAGAGACCCACCCTTCCCATAGGATTCATTTCACATTTCAGTGGCCAAAGTTGAGTTAAACAGTCTTCTTTAACCAATCATTATCAAGAAGTGGATGTGGGGAGTTCCAATTCTGGATAAGATAAAGTAGGCATTTCCCAGCCTATCTATAGTAATAATACCAGGAAAAGATAAATGGAACAGATATTGGAGGACTCTTCAAAGTGAACATCAGCATGCATATTTGGGAAGAAGATAGGGATTCAAATCACCCCTGAATCAACAGTTGGTCTATTTCTTTTTTTCTCCTCCAGTATCCCATAGCCTGGTTGCAAGGTAGGCCAAAACTCAGTTGTGCACATCTGTGTGAATAGAGAGATCTCAAGAAGAAGTCCTCTGGTTCAATCTCAGGGAGCACCGTAGTCTACTGGCAGCAACAATCATGTCAGCAGGAGCCCACAAGCACCTAAAACTCCAAAGAAGAGAAACTTTCCTCTCTGACCAAAGGAGCTGTGGTCCCAAGAATGTGGCAAGAACTTCTATTGTTTCTCTCTTCTCTCTCTCTCTCTCTCTCTCTCTCTATCCTGATGAAAATAGACAACTATGGAGGAAAATCTCTGAAAAGTTGGTGCAGCTTTCAGTTTGGCCCTGAAGATGGGTGCAGGTGCAAGAACTATGTGACAGAGCAGGGTAAATAAAACCCCCACTTTTCCAGCCAGAAGACCATAAAAGGGAGCCACAGGAGCCATAAACTACTGAGGAGCTAGTGGAGAGGGTGATCAAGAATGCAACACTGTAAGGTTATTTATGAATTCTTGGGCTCATCCTGGAGCTGCACACACATGGATCTAATCCAGAACATATATTAAATACTTTAATAACTGAACTGAGAGACATAACCCTACCAGGTCCCAGACTGGTCACTGGATGTGGGAAAAATTTGCATAGCTCAGCAAAAGTTTTGAAATAAAACTGGTATTAAAACCACAACTCATAAGAAAGCTGACTGGAACTAAGGGCTTGAACCCCAATAGGTCAACTGGCTGCTAAAAAAAAATATCAACAGCGTCCACAATATTTAAATAAGACCCAAAGTCTCACAACCTCATATTCAAAATGCCTGAGTTAAAATCCAAAATTCCTCAACATATAAAGAACCAGAAAAATCTCAACTCACATGGAAAAAGACAATAGATGCCAATACTGAGATGGCACAAATTTGAGGCTGTTTTACAAAGACAGCTAGTATAAAAATGTCCAACAAGTAATGAATGGAAAGATAGTAAATCTCAGCAATGAATTAGAAAATGTAAGGAAGACCAAATAGAATCTTAGAGCTAAAAAATAACAATAAAATTTGCAGTTCACTGGATAGTCTCAATAGCTGAGTGGGTATGACAGAGGCAAGATTCAGTGAACTTAAGAACAGATTAATAGAATCATCCAATCTGAGCAATAGAAAAAAGTTTAAAATGTGAACAGGGCCTCAGAGATCTGTGAGACATTACCAAAAGGTAACTACCTTTTGGTAATTACCTAAGATAATTCATTTCATCAAAATCCCAGGAGAAAAAAAGAGTACAGTACAGAACACAGTATTTGGAAAATTAATGGCTAAAAACTTCCTAAGTTTGGTACAAGTTATAAACTTACAGATTCCAGAAGCTTGGCAAATCCCAAACAGAAGAAAAGCCAGTAGTAACTGCATATCCATACTCATACATATTGCACTCATACCACTGAAAACTAAAAAACAAAATCTAGAAAGAAATCAGAAAAAAATGACACATTAATTATAACAGAACAATAATTAGAATGCCTGCAGATTTCTCATCCAAAACCATAAAGACTAGAAGGAAATAGAAGAACACTTTTAAGGTGCTGGAAGAAAATATTGTCAACCCAGAATTCTGTATGCAATGAAAATATCAGGAATGGAAATGAAACAAAGACATTCTCAGGTAAAGGAAAATTAAGAAGATCCATTGCCACTAGACCTGCTGTAAAAGAATTGCTAAAGGAAGTTATTCAGACAGAAGGGAAATGATAACTGAAGTAAATTTGGAATATGATTAATAAAGAGCATTGATAAATATAATATAATACCTGCCTCTTAGGTTGTTTAAAATATGATTGAGAGTTGAAAACACATATTATTGGGATGCCTGGGTGGCTCAGGCTTTGAGCATCTGCCTTTGGCTCAAGGTATGAACCTGGAGTCCCAAAATCAAGTCCCACATTGGGCTCTCCACATGGAGCCTGCTTCTCCCTCTGCCTGTCTCTGCCTCTCTCTCATAGTGTCTCTCATGAATAAATAAATCAAGTCTTCAAAAAAAAGAAAACACATATAATTACACTATAGGTTTTCAATAATGAGCTATATGTGAAATTATATCACAAATGGGTAAGATAAAGCCAACTATCCTGTGCAGTAAGATGTATACATTCTGCTTGAAGTAGTTAAGTATTGATTTCAAATAAACTGGAAAAAGTTAAGTATGTATATTATAATGCCTAGATAATCCATTAAAAAAGTAAATATATGGGATCCCTGGGTGGCTCAGTGATTTAGGATCTACCTTCAGCCCAGGGTGTGATCCTGGAGTCCTGGGGTCGAAGTCCCACATCAGGCTCCCTGCATGGAGTCTGCTTCTCCCTTTGCCTTTGTCTCTGCCTCTCTCTCTCTCTCTCTCTCTCTCACACACACACACACACACACACACACACACACACACTTTCTGTGTCTCTCAAGAATAAATAAATAAAATATTTTTTAAAAAAGTAAATGTAAACAAAGATATGTATTTAAAATTAAAATGGTATCCTAAAACAATGTTCAGATAAACCAGGCAGGAAAGGCAAAGCAGAGGAATGGAAAACAGGGAATACTAATAGAAATAAAAAGAAAAGGGTATTTACCTCTAACCAAATATATCGATAATTATATTAAATGTTAATGGTCTAAATATGTAGACTAAAAAACAAAGATTGTCAGAATGGGTTTAAAATCTTTGATTCAACTATGTGCTGTCCATAATAAATTCATATCAAATATAATGCTATAGATACATTAAAAATTTTTGAAAGGATAGAAACAAAAAATATACTATGCACACTATTCAAAAAAGCTGGTAACACTATGTTACTATCAGACAAATTAAACCTCAGAGTGGAAAAAATTAACAAAGTAAAAGAGAAATATTACACAATGATAAAAAGAGTAGAATGACTCATTAGGATATAATAAACAAAAAATACAAATATAAAAAAAGAGATTTAAAAATACATGAATAACAATGACAGAATTGAAAGGAAAAATAGGCATATCCACAATTATGGTTGAAAAATTCAACACTCATATCCTAGAAATTGATAGAATTAGTAGACTGTAATCAAAAAGTATATGTAAGAACTGAAAAATATCATCAAATAACTGGATTAGTCAGTACTTACAGAACACTCTGCTCAATGACATCAGAACACATCATTTTCAATTAGACATAGAGTATCACCAAGATAGACCATATCCAGGATAATAACAACAAAACTTTACAAATGCTAAAGAACTAAAATCTAATAAAGTACTTTTCTGATCATAATGGAATTAAAGTGGAAATCAATGAAAGACAATGGGAAAATCCACAAACACTTGGAAATTAAACAATATACTTCTAAGTAATTCATAATTCAAAGCAAAATTCTCAGCTGAAAATAAATATTTTGACCTTAATGAAAAACCCAACATATCAAAAAAATTGGAATGCCCCTAAGCAGTGTTTAGAGAGAAATTTATAGCATCAAATTCTCATATTAGAAAAGCAGAAAGGCTTTAAATCAATAACCTGACTTCTAACTTAATAAACTAAAAATTAAATTTAAAGTAAAGCCAATCAATGCAAGCAGAAGAAAGGAAATAGTAAGAGCAAATATCAATAACTTTGATAACAGAAAAACAATAGAGACAGCCAAATCAAAAGCTAGTTCTTTGAAAAGTTCAGTAAAATTGATATAACTCTACAAAGACTGACTTAAAAAAGAGAAAGAAGACATTAATTATCAGGAAGGAGATTAGGAATACCAGGAATGATTAAGCAGATAACACTCCAGACATCGAAAGTATAAGAAAATACTATGAACACTTTAATGCATAATAACAACTTACATAATCCTATGACTATTTAAGAAATTGAATTCATAGTTAAACACTTTATAAGAAAACAATCTTTAGCCCACAGGTTTCATCAGCCAATTATACCAAACATTTCAATAAATATCACCAACTCTAAACTCTTCTAGAAAATACTAGAGGAAGGGGATCCCTGGATGGCTCAGTGGTTTAGTGCCTGCCTTCGGCCCAGGGCGTGATCCTAGAGTCCCGTCAGGCTTCCTTCATGGAGTCTGCTTCTCCCTCTGCCTGTGTCTCTGCTTCTCTCTCTTTCTCTCTCTCTCTCTCTTTCTTTCTCTTCTCTTCTCTTCTCTTCTCTTCTCTTCTCTTCTCTCTCTCTCTGTCTCTCTGTCTCTCATGAGTAAATAAATAAAATCTTTTTAAAAATACTAGAGGAAGTAATACTTCCCAACTCATTTTATGAGGCCAGCAATACCCTAATACCAATACTAGAAAAGACAATATAATAAAAAAAAAACACTATAAACCGATACTCTTCATGAACATAGATGCAAAAATCCTTAAGAAAATGTCAACAAATCAATTGTAGTAATATATAAAACAAGTAACAGAACACAGCCAAGTGGAGTTTATCTCAGAAAAGTAAGGCTAGTAAGATACTCAAAAATCAACCCATGTAATTCATCATATTGACAGTATAAAAAGAAAAATCATATGATTATATCAATTTATGTAGAAAAGGATTTGAAAAAAATTCAACATCCATTCATGATAAAGATTCATAGCAAACTAGATTTAACAAACAGGAATTACCTCAACCTGGTAAAGAGTATCTACAAAAACCCTATCACAACCCTATCATACCTACAAGGTGAAAAAAATGAAATGTTTTCTCCCTAAGTTTGGGGATTAGGCAAGGATATCCATTCATTTCACTCCTAGCCAGGGAAGAAGGGAAGGGAGGGGAGGGGAGGGGAGGGAGGGGAGGGGAGGGGAGGGGAGGGAGGGGAGGGGAGGGAGGGGAGGGGAGGGGAGGGGAGGGAGGGGAGGGGAGGGGAGGGAGGGGAGGGGAGGGGAGGGGAGGGAGGGGAGGGGAGGGGAGGGGAGGGGGGGAGGGGGAGGGGAGGGGAGGGGAAGGGAAGGGAAGGGAAGGAGGGAGGGAGGGAGGGAGGGAGGAAGGAAGGAAGGAAGGGCACACAAATGGGAAAGAAAGGTATAAGACTGGCCTATTTACAGATGACATAGTTGTTTCAGTAGAAAAATTCCAAGAAATCTACAAAAACAATTCTTTTGTTTAGCAAGATCACAGGATATAAGGTTAGTACAAAAATACATACACATATTTCTATATACTAGCAATAATCAATGAGAATAAAAATTTCAAAAGTATTACCACTTAAAAATAACTCCAAAACAAGAAATAATTAGGTATAAATTTAACAAAAGGGATAGTGGATCTGCATTCTGAAAGCTATAAAACTCTAATTAAAGGAATCAAAGAAAACCTGAATTAATAAAAAGACATTCAACAGTTTTGTATTAGAAGACTTGGCATAGTAAAGATGTCAGTTCTCCCCAAATCAGTCTACAGATGCAAAGCAAGCATTCCAATCAAAATCCAGCAGAATGGATATAGAAAAGCTGATTCTAAGAGTCATATATATATATATGAATAAATTGAATATATATATATGAAAAGTCCAAAGGAACTGGAATAACCAGAACAATTTTGAAGAAGAATAAAGTATGAGAAATCACACTATTCCATTTTAATACTTTCTATAAAACTACAGTGATCAAGACAACATGATATTGGCAAAGGGAAAGACACATAGATCAATAGAACAGAAGAAAGACTACAGAAATAGAACCAAATATGGCCAATTGATTTTTCACAAAGGTGGAAAGCCAATTCAATGGAGAAGGGAATACACTTTCCAAAAAATGGTGTTGGAACAATTGAACATCCATCCAAAAAAAAAGAGGGAGAGAGAGACAGAGACAGAAAAGAACTTTGACCTAAATCTTACACTTATGATAAAAGTTAACTCAAAATGGATCATAGATGTAAATATAAAATAAATAAATAAATATAAAATGCAGAACTATAAAACTTTCCGAATAAAAGGAGAAATTCCTCATGACCTGAGATTGAGCAAAGTGGCCTTAGGTATAACACATAGGTGTAAATCCATAAAGCATGCAAATTGATAAATTAAGCCACTAAAATTCTTAAAAATTGCTCTATGAAAGACATTGTTAAAATAACAAAAAGACAAGCTACAGACTGAGAAAAAAATATTTTTAAATTATGGATCTAACAAAGGACTTGTATCCAGCATGTAATATAAAGAACTATTCGAACTCAATAGTAAAATAACCCAATAAAGAAATGGACAAAGAACTTGAAAAGACACTTCACCAGAGAGGACATAGGTAAGTCATATAAGCACATGCAATGCCATGTGATTAACATCGTCAATCATTGGAGAAATGGAAATTAAAACCACAATAAAATACCAGTACATACCCACAAGAATAGCTAAAATTAAGAAGATTGACAGATAATACCATGAGCAAAGATGCAGAGCAGTGGATGGTCATATCATCCAGCAGTGGATGGAAAGTTTTATATTGCTGATGGCAATGCATGCTCCAGTCACTCTGGAAAATATGATTTTGGCGATTTTTTTATGTTAATTGCATACTTACTATGTGACTATCAATCCTGCTCCTTAGCGTTTACCTAGGGAAATGTAAACTGTGTTCACAAAAGTACGGCACATAGATGTTTACTACGGCTCCCTTCATGATCACCAAAATTGAAACCAATCCCAGTATCTTTCACCAGGTGAGCCAATAGACAAAGTGCCGTTCATAATTATAATAAGTACAACTCAGCATAAAGAGGAACAGAGTATTGCCGCACACACAACTCGGATGAATTTCAAAAGCTTTGTGCTGAATGAGGGAAGGCATCTCAAAAGGTTGCACACAGCATGATTACGATCATAAGACACTTTCAGAAAAAGATAAAACGAGGAGCTCCTAGGTGAGTCAGGGGGTTAAGCGTCTGCCTTCAGCTCAGGTCATGACCCAAGTGCCCTGGGATGGAGCTTGGGTTGGGCTCCCTGCACCCTGGGGAGCCTGCTTCTCCCTCTCCCTCTGCCCCTCCCCTTGCTCATGCTCTCTCTGTCTTCTCTCTCTCTCTCCCTCTGTCAAATAAATAAATAAAATCTGTCTTAAACAAGATAAAATGGTATTAACAGAGCCTAGATCAGTGATTGCCGGGGGCCATGGGTGAGGGTGAGGCTGTAACTAGGAAGGGACAGCACAGTGAAGGGGGTTGTGGGGGTGATGGAACTGTGCTCTGCTCTGACTGTAGCGCTGTTACCATCTACCCATATCGGTGCTAAAATCTTGCTACTGCGTGTGCACACACACACACACACACACACACAGTGAATTTGTACAACATTAATTTTAAAAATAAAAGAACAAAGTGAAATGGATTAGACAAAGGACTGTAGGCATGGGTGGGGGGTGGGGGGAGTTGCTGGGTAAGGATTGAGATAACTCAACCACACAGGAATCCTTTTAGAAAGGGGGAAAACATACGTGTTCCACATACACAACCAGCAGTGATCACTCTAAGCGTATGATGAAGAACAAATACATATGAGTGATTTAGACCTCTTAAAAATTGTGGTAATGGAGGAATTCTAGATTGAATTGAGATGTATGAAAAACAATGCAAAATAAACTTGATTTGATTTTTTTTTTTTTTTTTTTAGTTATTCGGAACACAAATAAGGAAGCAATAAGCCCTCTGTTAAGGGCAGATGGTATAAGGTTAACAGATGTCAGAGGGAACATGAGACTATCTAATTGTTATTATGCCTTCCTTTTATCTGTCAGGAGATGACCTTATATACACCAAAATAGAATGTACAATATAATTCCACTTGAGACACACAGACAGACAGACAGATACAAAGACCCACACCTAGTGCATGTGCCCAGAAATACCATGGGAAGGATATACGCTGGAGTGTTAACACTTGTTATATTTCTAGGTGTCAGGTTTTCATTTTCTTTTTTCTGTGCACATGTATTTGCTGGATATTCTTCAATGCACACTTAGTACTTTTAAAATAGAGCAAATAAGTGATTTTTAAATGAAAAAGAGCACAAAAGAAACTCTAAGAAAACTGAAGCTACGGGTGAGAAGGTTTTAAAAGAACATACAGATTCTATGAGAGTTAGAATTACGTACTCCCCAAAGGATTGCAAGTAATTTTGGAGTATAGGACATATGCAGAAGTAATTCTGATATTCACCAAAAAATATTTTTAAAAAAAGTTTCTGAGAAGTATGGCAAGGCCCTATATCTAGTTATAGAAGGAGCAGATTTGGAGAAGAAACACTACCAGGATCCCAGTTTAGGATCATGAAAAATAAGTCATGACACACACACTTCATTTCCTTTTCCAGTTACTACAAGAAGACCTCAGACTTGACCTGTTCAACACACTTTTCTCTCTTTCTGATGATAGAATCTTGATTTTATGTTGGGATATTATTTTAGCTATTTGACAGACTTCTAAAACTTACCATGACCAAGGCACCTGGGTGGCTCAGCTGGTTTAGGGTCTGTCTTCCACTCAGGTCATGACCCCAGGGGACCTGGGATTGAGCCCCACATGTGGCTCCTTGCTCAGTGGGGAGTCTGCTTCTCTATCTCTCTCTCTCTGTCTCTCAAATAAATAAATAAATAAATCTTTGTATAAAAAAATAGAACCTACCATATCCAATAGGTAACTCATGTTTTCCCCTAAACCTGGTCCTTCTAGTATCTTTCACGTCTCAGGACATGGCACCTGCCAACCTTCTGCTCCTGCAGCCAAGCATCCATCCTATAATCATCCCAGAAGCATCTCCCTTTCTCACCCCACATCCTCAAAGCCATCTGCAAATACTTCAGGTTTTATCTTCAAAATACACCCAAGATCCCACCGCTTTCTCACCGCTGCCCACACCCTACAGTACCATTCACCATCTTTTCTCATCCGGCTCATTACAATCGCCTCTAAGTGAAATCCCTCCTGTTCTTGACTACCTACACCCTCCCATCCTTTAAAAGCAAACCAGGTCAGGTCACTCCTGTTAGAAAACCCTCAGATGACTCTTCATTTTACTCAAAGCGAATGCCAAGGTCTTCACCGTGGCCTTCAGGGCCTCTAAGGAAATGCTTGAGCTTCTTCCCTCCCTCTGCTCACCCTCTCACCAGGGTGCCTCCTTGCTGGGCTTCCAATCAGCTCTGCACGCTCCTGCCTCAGGACCCTTGCACTTGTTCTCTCCTCTACCTGGCACTCTCTGCTTGCACATCCCCACACAGCCAGGATGGCCATGTGCCCTGTTTTGTCTGAGAGAGTCCTTAGGTGCGCCTGCAGTGCCAGGGTGACAGGCACAAATATTAAAAGTGACCCTATTTGGATGATAAGCTATATGTGTCACCCTATTCATGGCTCGCTGCTTCATCTCAAGTCTGTTGAACCTCAACTTCTCCTTAAGGACTAACACCTGATTTGAAATTATAGCCTCGCCGCAGCGCACTTAACGTCTCCTTGTTTTATGGAGTTTTTCTTAAGATTTTATTTATTTATTAGCGGGGGGGTGGGAGCACAAGTGGGGCCGGGCGGGGCAGAGGGAGGGGGAGAAGCAGACTCCCTGCCCTGCAGAGAGCCCTCCCAGGACTCTGTGGGTTTGGGGTTCTTTTTCTTTAGGATTCTTTTCACCTCCCGCTTTACCATATTTCTTTCCTATTTATTGTGTTGATACCTGCATTCTGCACTAGCTGTGGAAGGTCCATGAAGGGACACATCGCACCTATTTTACTTTCAATATTGTATCCCCAACACCTAAAACAGTGCCTAGTATAAAACAATTCTCAAGAAGTGTTTTTAATAACGCACAAATGAGTGCCTAGAAACTAGTTTTCTTACTAGATAGCGAAGTAAAATAAAATACTAATTGGCCTTAAGGGACTTTGAAAGGTAAATATTCTATAAAACATTTCGTGAAGCCACATTATCCAACATGCCTTCTTATCTGAATAAAATAAATTCATTATCCTAGTCTTTATTTCATTATCCTAGTCTTAAAAGATGTTGAGATCTTCATTTAAATGTTTTCCTGATTCAAATAAATGTACATAATTATATTGAATAAATATACACCAGGATCCCTTTATTCCTTTAGTTGAAAGTGATAGAAATTTCACCTGAACTTCTGAAGTAAGAAAAAAAAAAGTGGGGGAGGCATTGATTGGAAAGATGCTTTGGAGTCTCAGAGAAATGAAGGACAAAAACTTAGCACACAGCTTCGGGGATTCTTAGAGTCTAGACACAAGAATTCAAACACAGATAAAATTCTCTCCTCTCGTCTCTCTTCTTGCTGCATTTTGGCCTTACTCTCTCCTATTGCAGACAGACTGTGGAAATAACCTATTCTCTCAGCTGCAGTCACAAAAATAAAATAAAATAAAATAAATAAAATAGAAAAATAATAAAATATAATATAATAAAATAAAATAAAATAATAAAATAAAATATAAAATAAAATAAAATATAAAATATAAAATATAAAATATAAAATATAAAATATAAAATATAAAATAAAATCCCAGGGAAGGACTGACTTCTGTTGGTCCCGGCTTGAATCACACCCACTTTGGAAAGAGCAGAAAATGCTGTTGCCCCGCTCCCCCACTTCACCCCCTAACAGTCACCGTGATGGGAAAATGCAGGTTCCTATCACAAAAGGACAAGGACTCTTCTCATGCGAAGAGGGAAGCAGAAGTACTTCCTCAAAAGAAACCAAGTCTTTTCCCAAAAGAAATGAGAGGTGAGAGAACAAAACGTGAAAGTCCACATAGATACCTTTTAACAACTCCAAAACGCTGCCTAATGCTATGGCCTATTCCAGAGATCAATAAACAATATGTTGTTCACCTCTCAATGCATAAGGCTTTTCTCTATGCAGTGAATCTCCGATTCAGCACGTTGATACGCTCCTTGCAATTTTTCCACCCAGTAGCCAATCTACTTAGCTTGAATAAGGCACGTTACCAAAATATGTACGTCTCCTAGTCACTGATAGTCCCTCTTTTCCACTGTGTTAAACAGTGGTATATACTTTCAATCCATCTACGGTGGCTGTTAGACTATGACAGCTGTATTTGTTTTTCATGATGTACAGTGAATGATAATATCTCACGAGCTGATTCATTTTTCTTCTCTACCCACAATGATCTCACTAAAAATATGAATATTGAGGCACCAGCTGCTTTAACATTAGAGAACAGTTCTTTCCCATGAACCCAACGATTTCATTTAAAAGAAGAAAGAGACAGAAAATAAAAGAGAGAGCATTTCTCAGAGCCACCTAAACCAAACACCAACTACAAAACAAACTAAAGAAAACCAAAAACAAAAAAACAAAAAACCCTGAGTTTTGACAACACTACAAGGTTACTTCTGTTAAGATACAAGATATAAAGGAAATCCCAGGAAAATAACAAAATCAGGTAAACCAAGAATTTTCATGATTAGTGTTGTCATCATTGTTGCGTTGTTGACACAAAAATGCCTCATCCGCATTCCCAATTAAATTTGCCGAATAACTCGTGGAAGGCAAAGGTTATAAATTGAAACTAAAATGCTGTGGATGATGTGTAACAAACTAGTTTTTCCCTCATTTTGTTTTGTTTTATGGGTTTTTCACTTTAGAGGAATCTAACAGATTTTTATCTCCTTTTAGAAAGGCATGTATGCAGAGGCTGCAGCAGTGATTTATACTGTGACATAATATGTCTTTGACACAAAAAGTACTTGTCACAAATGCAAGATACAAAAACAACTGTTCTAAGTGTTTTAAAGGGAGCAAGGAAAACCTAGCTTTTTTCAGTCAATAATACATCTGACATAAATAATGATCGAAAACTGACAGGCCCAAGATGTGATTGAGGTGCTTCAAATCCCTGAAAATGAAAAGGTAAGAAATATCAATTTTGTATTTCACCGTAATTTTGCTGTAACATGATTGAGCTGTTCACTGCAACGAGTGTTGTTATAATTGTATTAGTAATTGGTGAGTCATATCATGAATAACATCTTTAATTGAATACTTGTTTTCATAGGATAGCTACGGCTCTGCCTCAAAATTGAGTTCGATTCGGCCCCGTAGAAAAATAGATGTAATCTTTCATCTTCCACCTGTCTTTTGTGACTAATTTTATTTTTAAAAATACACAGAAAGAAAAAGAAAAATCCTGAGGTTAAGTAATGATATAGAGTTCTAACTGGTCAGGGCCCATCAAAAACAGTGAAGATTAATTGGGAAGATGTGACTTTGCTGAAACCCTGCAAAACTGCAGGACACTTTCATAAAACCAAAGAGAAATGTCCTGTTCTAAGTGGCTTCAGGGAAATCACGCCATCGCAGAATATGTTCCTCCAAAGACTCATGGTTGGCTTGGGGACTTCAAAGCTTCCCATTTGTGCACACTGACTGCTTTACTCTGGCGTAAACTCGGAGATTTCACATCCCAAGCTCATTTTTACAGGACCAGGCCGAGGTAGGAATCAGTAGAGAAGGCTTCTTCCTCTTACATGAGCTCTCTGCACCCCCAGCACCCCTGCCCCCAGATGCCAAGACTTTCTCAGCTCCGTTATCATAAGGCTCTGGCTTTATCCTGAGAGTTTGTCTCCATTTTAGAAAAAGACTAACTACATCTGAGTCTTCCCGGTTGGGCTCCACTGTGGCCCCATGAAGTACAAGCTCTGATACCCACGGTCTGTCGGGCACGCGTCTGAACACCTTTGCTCACGAAAGTACATCACCACCCATGACAAGGCCGGCTGGATGCTCCCACCAAGTCCATTTATCCTTCTTCCCCAGTTCACACTTCTCCTTCCTGCCCGGTCTTCCTCGGAGTTGGGAGCCGCCACATGACTGAGCTCCAGCCAACAGAAGGCGGAGAAGCAATGAAGGCGACTTCCAGGTTTAGTCCCTGATGGGCTGTCATGCCCGATGCACCATCCTCCTCCTGGGTCTGCTGGGCTGAAGGCAGAGGCAGCCAAGTCGGGGCCCCGTTGGCCCCCTAAACGAACAGGTGAAGCACTCCCCAAATGCCACGTGGTTGAGAACTAAATATCCTGTTAAACAGTTGACATTTGGGGACTTAACCTAATTTAGTAGCTACTGTAATCTCAACCAACACATGCCCCTACTCCAAAACCTGGGTAAGTGGTAACAGGGGACAGACAGAGAGAGAGCATCTGGGTTGCTATTTAGAAAATAGTCAGTGCCCACTTGCTCCCGCTGTGGGAGGATGTTTGCTGCAGGAGAGATGCTGTGCTTTAACCAACGGCGTGTTAGCGGATGTGGTGTGCGCAGATGCCCTACGTAGGCTTGTGGGGTTTTGGACGTGGCTGCAGCACCTGCGGGACAGCCTGAGGACATGCCCTAGGTAACTGCTCCCCTGCGGCCTGAGGCCCACAGCCCAAACCCAACCCAAAGGCCATCCGACCCACAGCCGGGAGCAGACTCATTCAGCTGAGCCCTTGGAAGGCCAGACAAACCAGTTAGTGAACCTGAAGACCTGTGAGCAAGGAAAGTACAGGCTTATAAGCCACTGAGTTTGGAGGTGGTTTGTTAAAGCAACAGCTGATGATACAGGCAGGCAGGCTCAGTGTAGTGGGATCAAGGGTTGGACCCTTAGGCCAAATTCTTTATGTCAGGGGGCACCTGGGTGGCTCAGTCAGCTAAGCATCCGACTCTTGATTTGGGCTCAGATCATGATCTCAGAGTCATGAGATGGAGCCCAGCGTCAGGCTCCACCATGGGCATGGAGTCTGTTTAAGATTCTACCTCCCTCTCCCTCTCCCTGCCCCACTCCTGCACCCTCTCTTTTGCTCTGTCGGGCTCTCTCAAAAAAAAAAAAAAAATCAAAGGTTTTCAAATTTTTAACATCAAATCTGTACAATTTATCAGCTATTTAAACCAATTTATAAGTTATTTAAACCATGCCTTGTTTTTCTCATTCGATAGGATAATAGTCTCCATCTCCTAATAGTTACTTAGTCATAATGATAATAGTACCTATGTCATACAGTTAAAGTTTATAAAGTGCTACGGCGCCTGGCACATGAGAGCCACTGCCACCGTGTACGCAAGATAACAAAACATAAAAGTATCAGCAAAATAACCCAACCCAGAACATGAGGATTTCTGTACCGGTTGCTGCTACCAGAGGATGCTTGAATTCTCCAGAGATATTCTTCTCTGGAATCAGGAGTCTGTGTTACATAACGTTAGGAGTTCCATCTGTTGAGACTTCCTTCTGATGAGTCAAACAGCCTGGATTTAAATTCTTTGTTCCACAATCTAAGACCTGGTTCCCGATCTGATTTCTTCATCAGTAACTGGAGACTCCAAGAGCATCTAGCTCGGCAGAGTTTTATCCGTATGGCCTAGTAGGTGTGCAGTGGAAAACACTGTGACACCGCAGACAATGCATTGTTGTTGCTTAACAAATGGTATTTATTTTTAATTTAGGCAAACGGTTTTAGGAACCACAAGGTCGCATCTAGCTCATTAAGAGGTGGATTGTAACTTCAAAGTATTGTTTACCAAAATCCACCAGAAGGCAACCTCTAATCTAGTTGATGCCAAGTCGATTTTTTTTAAGGAACACCTAAAAACAACAAGAAATAAAATTAGCATTTCTCTCCTCTACTCACACAAATCTCTTTAGCTTTTATCTTCATTTTGTTGGGATAATCAGCATAATACAAATCATGAAAATCACAAAAATGATTTCTGTTCTTATGTCTGTGTTACCTTCTCTTTATTTTTATGTAAATAATGTTGTCTCTACCTTCCATTTACTAACAATATTTCTGGTATTAATCAAAAAGAGCCCTCAGATCACATTCAATTCAACAGCAATTTAATTTAAAAGGTAAGAGATGTGGATCATGTACATTGCTAAGCCACAATGTGTGTATCTTTTACATGAAAATAACCTTAATTTCCCTGCTTGACTGAGAAAAGAAATAAAAAGAATGATTGCTATAAATCAGGAAAAATTCATAACTTGCTGGAGGTGTAACAGCTGTTGATTTAAGGTTTGCATCTTTGATAACACGATGCTGCTGAGAAGATAACATCTTTTTGACAAAGCTGTGAACATAAAAATTACATGGCTTTATTCAACATTTAAATATTTTCTCTGTATCACTTTCAGAAAAAAATTTCTTTTATTCACTTATACTAAAATGTGTTTGAAGTATACTATATCTCATCAGCAAGCTTTATAATAAAACTCGGTGTTTTCTGGTTCCATAGGTACACAATAGACTTGTCATATCACAAATAAAAATAACCTAAATTATTCTCACTTTAGAGAAACAGTCTACTATTATTATACCCAAGTAGTTCCTGCCATTGGTAATACAAACACAGAATTGCACATACGCTCAGGATATTATTCATTTCTTTTATTATCAACTAGGAGTAGGTGATTGAAAAATTAGGTGACAAAACAAAGCAAGTATTGCATTGACTGGGAAAACAATATCTGCAGAGTGGAATCTTGAAAATGTGTAGAAGAGAGTCGCTTTACCAAGCCCTTCGAAACGACAGCAGTGCTTGCATTTATCTAAAGGCCGCTGTATGATTGTCCATGTCCTTGTGCTGTTGACTCATAGATTGTGAAATCTTATGCCGAGGTTTTGCGTTTCTTATGTATCAGTGAAATGCCCGCAAGTCGTCGAGGAAGGACCGAGAAGGACACTAGGATTGACCTTGTGCTTGCCTCCCTGTATGAATGGCCCTCACCTTGGAGAGGTGGGTTTGCTTCTTATTATCAAGCACATTTTTCCTTAAATGTCCATTTAGCCAAGGCCGTCTTCCAGTGTCACTGTGATGCGTAGGTTCTCCAGGCGCTCCAGGCAGCAGAACCACTTTATCTGTTGAATATTTGGATAAAATGATTGGATTGCCCTGGCCAGGGTCTTGGGGAAATCCAGTCCTCACTCCGGCGCCTTGAGAACTGGAGCAGAGCTGCCCACGACTCTTCTGGATCACCTGTCACTCTTCACTTTTGCCCTGAACTCTTACCCTTGCCCATTTCTTGATCCCCACCCATGGCCTCTCCTCCTGGAAACTGTACCCTGTCTTCTCCCCATTCCCCTTCATCCCCAACTGGACACTCTTCCCAGTTCATTGTCCAAAGCACCATTATCCAAGGTTGTGTGGACAACAGGGTGCTTTCGGAGGTTTCAGGAGAACAGAAGAAAGTGGCTTTCCATTGCATGGTGAACATCACGGGCCATTAATTCATTGACTCCTTTAACCAGTACTGATTAAGTACCTCCTATGTACAGGCGTTGTTCATGATAATAGAGATGTGGCAGTGAACAAAACGTTTCTCGAAATCCTGCTTTAAGGGATCTTGCGTTCTATTTATAGGAGACGGACAATAAACAAATGGTAAATTGTATGCTACAGAGTGGTGTGATCAAGAAGAAGAAAGTGGGGGAGGTAGAGGGGCTATTGAGTAGGCTGCTGCTCTACGTAGATTGGTGGGGAAAAGATTGACTCTAACAGTGCTATTTAGGTAAAGATGTGAAGGAAATAAGGGAGGAAGGCATGGGGAGAAATTTGGAAAGAAAGCTGAGTAAAAGGAATAGCAAATGCTAAGGCCTTGAGGCAGAAGCTTCCCTAGTATGTTGGAATAATAGCAAGAGGATACGGGGGCTAAGTCCTGAATTTATTTACCATCTAGACTCTTCTCACTCCAGAGTCCTGTGTTAACTGTTATTTCTTTATCTTCTATCTTCTTGAAGCTTTGGTGTCTGGGTCCTCACATCTGGGGAGAGCTTGCCCCTCCAAGGCCAGCCAGTTCTTAGAGATAGCGACTTACCGTTCAGGAGGAACAGCTATCCCGTGCAAATTAGCCAATGCAGAATCCAAACTCAGAACTGTCTCTGCTGTCTGGCTTTTAGGCACCAAGAGGCAGTACTCCTCTGCCCTAATCACCCCAGGGCCAGGCACTTGACAGCTGGAGACCAGCCCCAGAGCCCAGGGTCTGCCACATGATTCATTACTAACCTAAACCCTGCACAGAGGCCTGGCCTGCCTCACTCGTCCCTTCCTCGGAAACCCGGCTCTCCCGCTTCCCCTCCCTTCTTATTGGCCCTGGTGCTTGCTCCTGTGGCTGTGCTCAGCGTGCCATCCCCTTCCTCTGGGGAACTGTAACACGCTAACCTTTCAATGGCAATCATCTACTGACCTGTTAGCCTCATCCTACTCGAATAAAACCAAAATCCAAGTACATTTTATGATAGGTCCCGACCAGGCAGCCAGTGACGGCTCACAAATTCTTTTTATTCCTCAGTAGAAGAACAGAGGTTCTCCATTTCCAGGCATGGCTCCTGCTCAGGCCAGGCCTTGCGGTCTACCTTGGCATGACTAACAGATGCACCCATTAGCTCATCTACCCCAAATCAAGGTCTTCCCTGGCCCTAAAATTCAACTCACTTCTGATTACATGATCATAACTCCCTGCCGTTGCTCCGTAGCCTCACTCCCATTTGCATCTCATGTAACTCTTCAGCAACAGCAGGGCTGCAACCTGACCCGATATAATCTACTACCTTAATTTTTAGCAGTGCGTTCACTAAGGAAGTGACCAAATCTAAGCTAAACATATCCTTTTAAAGAAAAAAAAAATATTTTATTTACTTATTTGAGAGAGAGAGAGAATGAGAGGGGGAGAGAGAGAGAATGAGAGCGGGAGAGAGAATCTGAAGCAGACTTTACGCCAAGCACAGAGCCTGATGGGGGGCTCACTCCCACAATTGCGAGATCATGGCCTGAGCTGCTGGTGCTCAATGGACAGCGCTAAACACATCCTACGCACAAGGTCTTGCAGCCTGAGGACACGTAGAGGTTTCTCAGAAGTAACCATCTACAGACCCCAAGTTGGTGTCCCTAGAGAGTCGTATATTCTGCATTGCCTGGACCTCTAAGAAAATCACTCATCTGGTTTGATAACACAAAAGCGTCTATCACGGGCAACCTGTAGCTCTAGTTGGGAACATAAGGAGTTGGGTTTCCCAGTTGTACAACAGAACTCCCTTCATACTTGATGTTCCTTCAAAGGGGAGGCTTTCTTCTTCTGGGGGAAGTGGGGGGAAGGGTGGAGAAGAGAGAGAGGCAAGGAGAATCTTGAGCAAGCTCCATACCCAGTGCCAAGCCCAAGGTGGGGCTCTATCTCATGACCCTAAGATGACCTGAGCCAAAATGAAGAATTGGACAGTTATCCGTCCAAGCATCCCAGGGAGGCCTTCTTTGGGCGAATCAATTTTGTAAATGCTAAATAATATATTTCACCTCTATCACCTTGGAAGTTGACTACGCACATTAGACTGTTGCAACTGTCGGATTTGATTGGGGGGAGGAAGATAAATAAATGCTAAAGCCATTAAAATCTGATGTTACAGATGGTGGGCATCTCTATGACTAGTGAAACATGAAATGTTTTGTTTTATTTTGCTTCGTGTTTTTGTGTTTTTCCTCTAAATTTTCATGTTTGTTCTTGGTTGTCAAATAAATAGATACATACATTTTTATGGACTTTTGATTCTTTTTTCCTCAAAAGATAGTCAAAACTTTTAATCTGCTAAAATGCTGCCTCATATGTGAATTAATTCTTTGGGACCAACAGAGCTCTGACTTCTGAGTGTTGATAAATGTCCAAATTCCAAAAATGACAATATCATTTCTGCTACTCATTTTCTTTTCACAATTTATGTTAATTCTGAGTCCTAAAATAACCCCTGTGTGTTATTTTTCAATTACATTTCTATAGAGAGATGAAAACAGAATCATGATTCATAGTAACAGTATGTTTGCCTTAAAAAGAATTCTGTGCTACTGGAGGGGAAAGACTACATATCTGTTTAACACATTACCATATTTTCTGGTTTATAAGCTTTGGCAGTTTATAAAGCACAGCCAACTTTTATAAGCATATGTTGAGGATTGGGGGGAATTTTATAGTGAGGCGAGTAGAAGGAAAATGCATCTTTGTGCCCCGACAAGGTCAGTGGGTTTTTCTGCCTGGGTGCTCTGAGAGCTTCTGCAGTCAGGGCTCTAGGGAAAGCTTAGGGCTCTGGAACCTGTTTGAATGCCATTATACCACAGTGTCCTAGGATTTCACCATCTAGTGGCAGTTACTGAAACTTATAGCCAGTTACCATGAATGACACACATTTGGGGTGTGTTGTTACACAATTCACTTCTATGTACTGCTTTTATGTGACAGTGTGAATTTCCATATTCTGAATTGGACATGATGTGATTGATACATTGCAAAACATGTTTTTGCAAAACAGAGATTATCTGTTATAGCAGGATCATGTCTGGGTGCCAACGCATTCATATAAGAAAAAAAATTGAAGCAACTGTTACAACAGCTGCTTTCTTTATCATAATAGGGGTAATAAGGATGATATGAATGTTTGGAAGCACTGTGCTAATCGTAGGGTTAATGATAATGAAAACACAAGACCATTATTAATGACTAAAACCTAGATGTGATCTAAGGCAATATTTATTAAACGCTCTAGAAGGAAATAGGATTTTGTTATTGAGGTTTTCAAACTCTTTAAGACCTGAGGCCCTTTTTTTCCCCCAATGCAACAGTTTTGGGGATTGTTTTAAGATTTTATTATTTGTTTTCCCCTTTATTCCCTTTCACTATTTTTTATATATTTCCCAGATGAATGAGAAAAAATGAGTGGGAAATATCAGAAAGGGAGACAGAACATGAGAGACTCCCAAATCTGGGAAACGAACACTAGGGGTGGTGGAAGGGGAGGTGGAAGGGGGGTGGAGGTGACTGGGTGACGGGCACTGAGGGGGGCACCTGATGGGATGAGCACCTGGTGTTATTCTATATATTGGCAAATTGAACACCAATAAAAAATAAATTTATTAAAAAAAAGATTTTATTTATTTGCTTGAGAGGAGAGAGCACAAGGGACGGCGGGGGAGAGGCAGAGGGAGAGGGAGAAGCAGGCTCCCCGCTGCACAGGGAACCTGCCAAAGGGCTCCATCCCAGGGCCCCAGCATCCTGATCTGACCCCAAGGCAGACGCTTAACCCACTGAGCCCCTCAGGTGCCCCGGCCCAACAGTTTTTATGAAACAATTTTGATAACGAAGGTTTCCTAAGAACAAAACTATCAAGTGGTGGCCGACCAGAGGATCCTCTTGCTAGCCTATCTACAAAGTGACGAAATCGGTGTCATTTCTTATACTGTAAAAATACCCATTTTGTTCCAGATCCCATGAAATTAACGTTGATTTATAATATCTGAACAGTGCACTCCATTCTGTAACACCACCTCAGCCTCTTACCTCTCTGCTCTTACAATAGTTCTCACTGTCTTTAGGGACCGACTATTCCTCCATTGCCCATTCTGGAGCTTTTCATTTCCCTCTTTCTCAACTCATGGATGGCTGCTAAACCTGATCCCTCTTTTTTTTTTTTTTTTTTTTTTATTTATGAGTTTATTTTAGGCAATGTGTCATTTTAACTAGTTAAGCTAATTTTAATTAAAATTTTAAGTAAGCTTTCATAAGGCATAAGACAAATGATTTAGTGAAGTCCAGATATATTATATCTACTGAGTTTCCTTCATCCACTTTGTAATTTGATCAAAGAAATGAAATTGAATATGTCTGGTATAATGCGTTTCATGTAAGCCCATGCTGTTTATCTCCCAGGCTTCCACTACTCTCTTCATACATATATAATACTTTTTTTTTCTTAAAATCCACTCTGTTATTCTACGAAGAATTTAAGATAGTAATAGCCAGAGGGCTTCCTTCTTTTTCTTTCTTTCTGAAGTATTTTTAACTTGGTTATTGTTCCTATTGTTTTTGAAATGCTTTGGTTGCCCCAATCCCAAGAAATATTTCCCAGTGGAAACATAAACACAGTGGGTAATTTTCCTGGCAAGTAAGGGTGCTTTATTTAAACCAACTGTGCTTAATTGCTGTGTTCCATGTGTTCATTTTTAGCCTATTGAGTTCAAATAGCTTATTGATGTTACCATTAATCTTAGGCACCAGGCTCATCCCTTCAGCTAATTATTCCCTGATAGAATCATAAGAAAAATCTGTAGTTTCTGTATCATGTGCCAATTCAATCAGAGGTTATGTCTGTCATCCATTTTAGAGGACTTTTAAATAGCTTATACCAACTCCATGACATATTCAATTATGCCAGCCTCAGCATATTTAAATGATAATTCTATTTGTCACTTGGGTACATTCTTTACAACAGTAAGTCAAACAATTACTGGTTGGTCCCTGGAAATCCACAAATCAGCAGTGAGGTTTACAGTCTATTTATTTTACACAGTAAGTTAAAGATCGTAACTTGAATTTCTGCTAATCAGAAGTAGTTTCTATTTCATTAATACAGTGTTTATTAATATAACTGTCAGTTCAAATACACTGCGGTTAAAAATCAGTTGGACCTATTTTAAGGAGTTTTCACAAAATAAAAAGACTGTTTCTATAATTTAGTATGTACAAGAGTTTAAAGAAAATAAAGATCTGAACAGAGAGGAATAACACTAATCCCTTTAGAAACTCTGCAGTGAACAGGGTGAGGTATGCATGCTAATATCACCAAAGTGCGAGGAAATGTCACCTTTGCTTATTCTGGCAAATTGAGTCTACCTCTGGACCCCCAACTGCCATGGCCAGGAGTGCCACTCATCTTAAATGGCTCCCTTTCCTCCCTTGGGGGGACTGAAGAATCCTGCACTCCTCTGAGCTTACGGTATCCCAAGGAAATAAAGGGGGAGAGATTTTGGCCACAGTTGAGTTGCTCATCACGTTTATCCATGTGCGAAGGTAGACCGACCACTCTGCAGGTTGTATCCGTGTCATCGGTGCCCACTTCGGCTGTGCTCCCTACATGACCACCCTTAGTGCACAGCTCTCCCTGACACCCATGCAGATGCCACTGATGAGTTATGGCCCACCCCGTGCTCTGCTTTCTGGTGAGACCTGGTGTCGGCCCCCCAAATGGACCATCAGCCTTTGTGTCTTCTTCTCTGAGGATTTCTCCTGCCTTCTGAAAGGTCAAGCTTTCACCTCTCTGCTCTCCCCAAACAAAACAGTACAAAACAGAACAACCACAAAAATAATAAACAAATAAACAAAGAAATAAATAATAAAGCAGGCCTTTCTTTGATCCTTTTCTGTGGCGCACCATGAATTACTGGACAATCAGAGCAGCTCCAAACCTGAAGACCACAAAGGAAACTAAATCTTCATGTTCCTAATCTCTCTAGGAAAACAATCACTTACCTCCCACCTTCCAAGGAGGGATGGCATGCTTCTTGTAAACAGAAGAAAAGGAATAATACACTTATGTTTTCAAATACCGCCACATTAAGTGCCTAATCACCACTTTTTATATAAGGAAACCAACACAATGTTTTTTTCAAACTAGGATGAAAATCCTTTTGAATGAATTTCAATGCCTATATTTGCAGCTAATTTATACTTCATCCCGTCACTCATTTGTTTCCCAGTTTTATTCTGTCCCTTCACTGGCTCCTCTCTAACTCCCAAAATGGTTAGAGACAAACTAACACAATGCAGAAAGCAGTTGGCATCGGGCTCTTAATGAGCGACAGGTTATTACACATAACAGTAGTAAATATTATTTAAGCAATTCACTTAGTTAGAGGGTGTGATGCTTATGAGGCTAAGGTTGCACATTCATCTCTACCTGAGCCAATTAACTTCATAGAAGGAAGATTCTTCCTACAGCAAGACTGCAATCCCTAACTACAGCCAGCAGAGTAAATCGGCATGATCACTAGAAAAGATTTCAGAGACATTTCCTGACAGTTGCTCAATTGCATCATTTTCGTATATGACAGACAGCGTATTATTATATTATTATTCACCAGGAAGAGGTGTATTTCTCTGCAGGACTTCTTGCAGAATCAGAACTGACCGATGCTTCAAGAATAGGAAAGTTGACTTAAGCTTAGTGAGAATTATTAATATTAAGTAAGCCTAAGATTACTTATACTCAGTGTTAATAAAATAAAGTAAACATTAAAATTAAATGATGAAATACTGAGTTTGCTAATAAGAGTTTTTAAAAAGAGGGAGAAAGATGATTAAAATGTAACCATGATCTACAGTTGCATTAGTGGAGAGATATGACTAATCATCACACCATTGAGATTCTTTATAACCCACTTTACTGTTTCAAGGTGGCTTATAGGATACATATGCTGCAAAATACTCATGAGTGTGAAGCTGTATCCTAGCCGTTAATTTTGTTATTAAATTATAGCTTACTGATTGCTATCTTTGAGCAAATTATGATGGCAATTCAGGGGAACCATCAGTGTGATGAAAACCTACAGAGAACACCACTGTTTCCATAGAACTTATTACCACATCTGAGCAGTAATCTCTGCTCAATCCTCCATTAGGGAAGCATGTGACCTTGGTGCTTCAATACCAAGTTCCAAGCAAAAATTATATTTCTCATTCACCAAAGTCCAATTGGTGACGTGGAGCAAATTGGCATGGAATATGAAATGGTATTGAAAGACCAATCTGAGCAGCTGTTCTTCCCCTGGTACCATGCCCCTTATCCCTGGGCTCTACATCCCAAGGTGCTGTCTCGGGTAGACATCACCTACAAAGGTCCCATGCTTTTTAATGCCTTTCTCTCCTCACAGGTCCTGGCCTACCACACGAACCCTGCTTGTTTGCAACCACAGTTACGAACAGTATACAGTTTTACATATTGATGCAAGGGTTGGTGCAAGGCAGAGGAGATTGTAGCATGTTTTCGGTCTGCAAACTTAAAGCTAGAAATGTTGAGTTATTTTGTCCCAACAGGGAAAACATATTTTTAAGAAGATAAACACATGAAATGACAAAAGCAAAAGGGTAAAGAAGGCAGCAAATAAAACAGAAATCAAGAATGAAGCTAGTATATACAAGGCATTCTGTGTCATTCTGTCAACAAGCTAGACACAGGTCAGAAATCTCGGCTTTCATTTGCCCCACACAAAGAAACATGGTCAGATATATTACTCAAAGTAAATGGGACTCAGGAGAAGCTGCAGTATCCCAGCACTGGATCAGAAATAAATATATCCCATTTATCTGCACAGAAGACCCCGTGTGATATAAATAACATCCCCAAGACGATATTTGTAGAAAATGCAGGGTTGAGTTTCAGGGTAGACCAGTGACATCATACTAAGGCTTAATGTGGCGAAAAGCAGTTCATCCTGGGACCCACCAGTGAGACAGTCTGGCTTGATTTTTTAAGTGAAATGTTTTTAAACCATTTTCCATAAGGGAGGAGCCATCCCCTTGGGAGCATTTTGGAAATTTGAGAGGGTTTGTTTTTGTTTTTGTAATTTCCATGTTTGTGGGGCACAACAGGCATTTTATGGGAAAGAGGCTAGGGTGCCAGACATGCTTAATGCCCAGGAGAATCCGACCCAATGGCCATTTGTTTCACACCTTCATGTCTTTCACTTGTCCTCCCAGATATCAAACTACTGAATATACGCTTGCACATGTGGTGGCATTTTAAGTTGGGAAGTATATTTTCTGTGTTATTTCATCATTTGCTAATTCTTAATTTTCTCCATTTTGACAGTTTGTAATTTGCCATTGTTATCCGTACCTTGGCTAAAGTTCTTTCCTTTTTTCCTTCTCATTTACATATAATCCAGGTTATTATTACTTATCATTCCACTAGTTTTAACTAGGGCTCACCTGCTTTCTGCCTTTTAATCTTCTTTCCAATATACAGAATGACTTCCGGCTTCTTTATCTTAAATCCAAGTATTCATCCCAAGTAACTGCAAGCATCTCACTACTTCATTAGACTTTCTAGTACAATCATGCCCGAGCGCTTTACATATTAACATATATTATCCATTATTTTAATATAAATTACATTTTATTTTTCCATTATTTTATAGTGTTAAATTGTTCTTTTTCTTAAGTTATATTCTTTTTAAAGTATTTTCTTCTATGATATTTTATTACCTCTGAATTTTGTTTCATGATTAAAAAAAAAAGAGGATATACAAAGTATTTATAATCAAAAGGGCCATTGAGTATGACAGAGGGGAAATACACTTGCAAGGACGGGAAGTGCTTACAAAGCAAATAGACTACCATCTCAATTCTCGATTGGATATCCACTTATGGAGCAGATGAAGTTGCCTAGGGGGAAGGAATTAGAGTAAAATAGTGTGACATTGGGGAGAGGGTTAGTGGGCTAGCCTACACACTTCCATTTGAAGTGGCAAGGATTTAAGAATACTTGAGTTTGGGCTGGGATGGAACACCATGGAAGTTAACTAATGGGGCATCTGACAGACAATGGAGCCCAAGTGATGGGAGGCCCTAGAGTGGTACCACTGGGCCAAGGCTGATGGGACTTGGAAGAGGTCTAGCAGGAGCCCATCATCCATGTCAGGGATGATGCAGTGGAGACTATCCCAGGGGCCCCTGAAGAACAAGCATGTACATCCTATAGGGAAGCCAGGCTTGGGGTGCCTGTTATGCAGAAGTCATCAACTATAAAAGAAAGACTACAGTAGTACTATTGAGCAGTGCTATTTAATTTCTTCTTCTATTATTTTTCTTGCCAGACCTTGAAACCCTAAAAGATACACAGTGCACGCCCCCCAAAAAAAGAGAAGAAAGCAAAGGATAGGCTTTCCCACTCCCTAGCAGGCTTCCTCCTTGGTCAAGGGTGAGTTAGAAGATGGGTAGTGAAGCTAGATGAGAAATAGAACCTTGAAACTAAACTTTATATGCCTGGAAAGGACTAAAAAACAATAGAACTTGTCCAATGGTAAGTAGGGAAGAAAAAGGCCATTCAACTGAGTATGTTTTAACTCAATTGTTGGAGAAAAAGTAAGATATTTTATATCTATATTGTACTGAGTTCATATGGCTAAATATGCTGATTAAAAAGACAGACATATATTAAACTAATATGTCTATAATTTAAGGCTAAAAATGATTCATCCTTTGAGGAAAAAAAGTTGAACAATTTTTTATCTGGTCCAACTAAACAGAACTATAACCGATATTCACACAGATAGGGATCAGAGCCCACTATTTAAAGTTGTCCTTGAACAGTATTGGGGAAAGATGCTCCTCTCTGCCTGCTTTATTTGCTTTCAGCTTTTAAGTCAACTGTGAATAAGCTTTACCAGCCAGAGTATCCTAGTTTCCACAAAATTCAGAGTTGTTAAACTTGGGTTGCAAAACCAGGAAAAATAAACCTCCAGATGTCCTCTGAATGCTGAGTTTCCATGACATCATCACCAAATTCAGGAGACTGCATTGTATAATCTGGCCTCTTTTGTGATTTTACAGCTAAACCCAGGTCCTCCCACATGGATTAATTATATTTGAAATTGTTACGCCAGAAGATTGTTACAACAGAAGATTATAAGAATATTTCAGGGGTACCTGGGTGGCTCAGTCAGTTAAGCATCTGACTCTTGATTTTGGCTCAGGTCATGATCTCAGGGTAGTGAGTCTGAGGCCCATGTTGGGCTCTGTGCTCAGTGGGGAGTCTGCTTGAGATTCTCTCTTCCTCTGCCCCTCCCCTCCACACTCATGCTCTCTGTCTCTCTCTCCCTCTAAAATAAATAAATAAATCTTTAAAAAAAAGAAGAAAGAAAGAAAGAAAGAGGAAGAAAGAAAGAAAGAAGAAAGAAAGAAAGAAAGAAAGAAAGAAAGAAAGAAAGAAAGAAAGAAAGAAAGAAAGGAAAAGAAGAAAGAAAGAAAGAAAGAAAGAAAGAAAGAAAGAAAGAAAGAAAGAAAGAAAGAAAAAGAAGAAAGAAAGAAAGAAAGAAAGAAAGAAAGAAAGATAGATAGATAGATAGATAGATAGATTTCAAATTGAGAAGATCCCACATTGTCTCTTCCAATTTGTTTCTCAGGTCACTACATGGACCTGGTGAGGAGTTTGGGGTAGACCAGAAACCTCTGTCACCCAAGGCCCATCAAAGGTGAGTTGCCCTTCACTGTATGGACAGAACTTGTCTTAGGTTATCAGCAGCCTCTTGAAGGAAAGAAGCTTTCCAACCAGCCCTTGAGGCAGGATTTGTTTTTATTGGTCAGAAAGCAACAAATTATGTTCTGTGGCATTCCCTTCCACCAAAATTCAAGCATCCTCGCCACTTCAAATAGACAGCTGTATCAGCTTTTAGCAGGAAGATGACATGACCAAAGCAAACTTCAGGAATAACTTGATGACAACTTTCAGGACTGAAAAGAGGAGAATCTGGAGGCTGCAGAGACATTTAAGAGGCTTGCTAAAAGATGTGATCCAAGTCATGCAAAACTTCTACTCTGAAACCTCTGGACACATTTTGCACTCTCCCCATCACACACCCTTTTCCCAGCTACCCTAAACTGATCTGCAGACATGTGGTGCCCTTTGAAACGCCCATGCCTTTTTACATGCCATTTATTATCTATGCCTGGAAGGCCCACTCCATACTTCTCCTTTCATTTGTGAATCTCAGCCTATTCTAGGGTTGGTTAGTTATTTCTTCATCTCTGCAAATGGCACTTTTCTCATACCCTGATGAGGGTAGTTAACCATGTTATATTTTAATTAAATATTTAAAGTCATTCTCGCCCACAAGTTATTTATGAGAAGGGCTCGTGTACTATTTATCTTTATTTCCCAAGCATCAAACACAACATCTCAACAGGTTACCAGTGAATCAATGCACAAAATCAACACGAAGATGAACAAAAGGACCATAGACTGTCAGTAAAGACCTGAGACTGACTGCCATGAATTTGTATTACACAAAAACAGTTTTGCGATTTCCTCTAGCAATGCTCAGTGCCCCAGTATAGCAGAAGGTCATAAATACCTTTTGATTTTGTTTATACAGGTTCTATTCCCTCCTGCCAGCAATAGGCCTATCATATGGACCTCAGTGCTGGGCATGTGACCCAAGCTGGGTGGATCACAGTTCCTTGCTCATAGTCACAGTAGGTCATGGTTCAAGGGTGGACAAGGCACATAACCCAGGCTGAGCCAATTGGGATCCTTTTCTGAAAACGACTTTCACTGTAGCCGATTAGAAGGGTTCTTACCCCTTGGTGGCCAGGTTAAAAAAATGTAAGTCATTACAATGTGAGCTTCATGAGAACATGAGTATCTAATGTCTTTTTTATATCTGGACAGTAATAGGTACAAAATAAATACTTAAAAAATGTGTTTTGGATGAATGACTCCAGAGCACCCCATAGCTATATTTTCAGACATAGTTGGAGTTTTGGTTACTGGCAAGTAAGAGTCCTAACAGAGAAATCAGATTAGGAGCTTTCTTATATTAATATGGTCTTTACAAAAATGTGCCCTCCCCCTCAAGACCCCCATGTATCATCATTATCTATTATTATCATCACATTTGAATAAGAAGAAACTAGGAAGTAGTAATCTTAGAACAAAGGATCATTGTTTATATTTCATTCATTTGACTTTATGAAGAATTAACTTCATTATCACTGATTCTCTTATTTCTCTGCCATCTGGGAAACTTAGGTCAGACTTAAACTGATTCATGGAACTAGGACACTATGGAGTATAGCATATTGAATAGGAGGTCACAAAAACATATGTCCAAGTCTAACCCCTAGTACCTTTAGTACCTGTGACTGTAACCTTATTCGGGAATAGCATCTTTGCAGATATATTTACATTACGGGTCTCAGGAGGAGGTCATCCTAGACCCTAAATCCAATGATGAGAGTCCTCAAAAGAAAAATGCAGAGTGGTATTTGAGACACACAGACACAAATAGAAAGGCCATGTGAAGACAGAGCCAGAGATCAGAGTTATGCAGCTATGAACCAAGAACCACCACCAAGGATTGCCAGCAGCTACCAGAAGCTAGGAAAGAGGCATGGAATGGGTTTTCCCTGAGAGCCTCCAGAAGGAACAAATCCTGCTGATACCTTGATTTCAGACTTCTGGCCCCCAGACTGTGAGAGAATAAATCTCTATTATCTTGAACCACTAGTTAGTGGAAACTTGTTAGAGCAGCCCTCTGGAGCTATTCCTTATACAGGGAGCTATTGAACTGAAAATTGACAAACAAGGCATTATGAGAATGTAAGAAAAAGGAAGAATCTGTAAACTGAGATAGGCCATTGTGTTTGGTATTTTATGCTAGAAGAAAAGTGTCAAAGTGATAGCACTCCCAACTTTGGCTGTGTGAGAACTGGTAACTATATAGCCAGAAAAGCCAAGTTTTTATCAAAATTCTTTGACCAAATTTACTACATCCAATCCAGAAACCACAGCATAAAATTGTCAATTATTTGCTTTTAAAATCTCATTCACATAAAATCATGATCACGCAGAAAGTAACTTCACATTTTTTTCCTGTGCCTATACTGCCTATAGCTCACTTTGGAATCTTTATTTGAATAGATATGTAACATGTCATTACTTATCTATGAAGGAAATTAAAAATCAGGGTTACTGCTGTAGGCAAGCTACTTTTTTTGCCAGTGCTAAATCATGAACTGAGCTACATCATGACTCATGATTATATACACATTCTTTGTTGTAGACAAAGGAATATAAAATTTAAAAACTGATTTTAAATTTTATTTTAATAGCATGCAAAAACAAAAGAAGATTGAGTATATCCAATTCTGGGTCTCTGCAAGGTAAGTCCAATATTTTGTTCTAACATTTTCCCATCAAATATAGTAGAAAGAAGTTGAGTTGCTGTTATGCTGCAAGCTGACATTTAGGCTTATGTTTTTAAAATTTTCATGTTTCTCATGTTTCTGATTCATTATATTGTGCAACGAAAGCATCTCCATTTCACTTAGCATTCTGTTGAATCTGCAGAGATCTTGCTACTTTAAATGTATATGCACTGTTCTTCCAGCATAAAAATCAGCCATTAAGTTGGAATGATGGAACAGCGATTTCTGGTTTTTATAGTGATTAACAAGGCTTACTTCCCCCTACAGAGATCATCTAACTGACATGTCGTACGTACATTGATGACCAAATAAGAGATTGACAGTAACTCTCATGTCCTGTCAGGCATCCATTGGATTTTTCCAAATGCAGTAAATGATCTTTGGCTTTTCAAGTAGCTGTTGAAGAATGCTACATCCATTAATTACTAAAGGTACTAGAGAAAGTCCTTAACCAAGATGTGGATGGATAGTTATTTAGGAAAGCAAAGGCTAGAAAGAGAGCTATTTAGTATTAATGAGATTATAGAGTAATTTGATTCATTATGGCTCCTAGCTGAAATTGAACAGAACAATCAAAGTTCATTACCAGGCTGATTTCCTGAGCAGGGAAATAGTAGAAATACTGTGTATATGACTAACTTCCCCCACCTTCATTTGAGCTTTCTTTTTTTTATTGTTTCTTATCAGTAAAAATCATACTTTTCTTATTCTCTTTCCTTAACAGACATTCCAAAAGAAATCATTTATGGTATGTGTAATGAAATCAGAAAACTATAATTGCTCATCTGAACTTAATATAAGCTTACTTTAAATTTAAAAAACTGGCATTCCCTTAAAATCTTTTCAATGACAAAATGCAAAAAAAAAAAAAAAAATCAAGTTAGGTTGCTGTTTACTTTCCATGGCCAATACCATTAAAACAAAATGCCAAGAATTCAATTTATGTAAATTTTTTCAGTTAAATTATTTATAATAGGAAATTCTCTCACCTTTCTGAAGTGAAATAAATGCAAATTTAATTCATTAGATGACTAGACTGGTATAAAACCTTAGAGGAAATGCAAATGGTAATTGAAAATATAGAAATGATACTTGTTTTGGTGATACAACAAATCAATCAGCATAAATTGTCAAGCGTACAAAAATATCGCTAACATGTATTCTATATCGCCCAGTAGAAGGTATGCTGCTCTATTCAAGACACACATTTCAGAGGGGAATGAGAGAAGTAGGAATTATGGGTTCAAGTTGATCTGAAAACCATAAACCTTTCAGCACGACCATGCCCCCACCTCTCAGGAAAGACCCCTAATGAAGACACTGATGAAGAAAGACATGCCTTTTGTCCCAGCTTCTCTCCTTGACAATTCTCTGATTTTACCTAAGTTATGTGACCTCTCTGAGCAGCAGTCCCCTCATCTGTATTAAATGGAGTTTAAATCTAGATATATAAATTGCTAGTCATGCCCCTACCATGAAGATTTTATAAGAATCAAGTGAAATTGGGCAGCCCGGGTGGCTCAGCAGTTTAGTGCCGCCATCAGCCCAGAGCTTGACCCTGGAGACCCGGGATCGAGTCCCACGTCGGGCTCCCTGCATGGAGCCTGCTTCTTCCTCTGCCTGTGTCTCTGCCTCTTTCTCTCCCTGTGTCTCTCATGAATAAATAAATAAAACCTTTGAAAAAAAAAAAGAAAGAAAGAATCAAGTGAAATAATGAGTGCATGCTTGGTATGTGATAAAACACCACAGAGCTGGTGTGCATTAGTAGCTAGTTACACTTGAGTCCCAAGCTGCCAGCCTGGAAGTCTTCTAGAATCAAGTACAAAATCTACTCAAGCAGTCTTCCCTTGGCTGTCTCTATTCCCTAGATTTCTGGGACATATGAGGCCTACTGACATTTGTCGAGCGTCTATTACCTACTCCTTTTTATAACCTAATCACATCCCCATGACCATTCAGAGAGCTGAGTTTTGCTATCCACATTTTACAAACGAGGAAAGAAACTCACATGGACTAACTTGCCTAATTTTATTTGGAAATAACAGGAGAGATAGATGCAAACCCAGCTCTGTCTTGTTGCAATGCCCCAACTTTTTTTTTTTTTTCCTACCTAAATCTGTAGCCCATCTGAATTTCTCCCTCTGGCTGAAGTGCAATTGGAGGAGAAGATTCACAAGTCAACTATGATCACAAGCACAATCCTCTCCTGTGTTCTAAGGTAGCTGCTTAGCTTCCAGACTGTCGGTGTCCAGCCATCCCAGAGGCCCCCAGGGAACTCAGGTGTCACCGCCCCCATCCTAATGAATTCCGGGGCACTGTTACTCTACTCGCACATCTCCACCACCCTTTCAAACTCTTGAGAAGACACAAAACAAAGCTACCTCATGAGTTTACATTAATCTAAATCTTCTTGGGCCCTGAGAATTTAGCTGCGGGATCCCAGCTAAGATCATCATGACAATTTGATAAGGACAGTTGAAAATGGACAAAATGTCCAATAGGGTGACAGAAAAGTACACAATGAATTTAGAAAGCAAAACTGGCTCCAATGCTTTCCCATCACTAGCTGGGCGACCTTGGGCAGTTATCAGACCTCCATGAGCCTCATTTTTCTCATACAAAGATGTAAATAGCACCTCAAAGTGTTGGGAGATAAGAGAGGTCACTGTAGGGGAAGCTCCTAACAAAAGAAGGCACTCAACAAATGAGAGTTTGGTGGAATTAAAAAGTGAAAAGATGTACTTCTGGTAACAATGCCTACAAAGCTTTTTACAGATTCAGGACAATTGCTGCCATGAATTAATAACACAGGAGAATGTGCATGAAGAAAGAAAAAAAGAGGTTATTTCTTTGACCAGGGATAGGATGAAGAGAAATTATGTGAGAGGAAGAAAAGTATAGTTAAACACAATTTCAATCACAATCTAACATTTGTCTTATAGGGTCTATTTTTTCTTTTATTTCAAGAAAATGACAGCCCATTCAAGAAAACTAGGTAAACATTATGTGCAATTAATTTTTTTTTGTTTCTTTTTACTACTTTATATTGTAGTCATGGAACAATTTTGTTTAAAATGTTTTATAAAAACCCAGTTCAAATGTAAAACACTGAACATGGTATTACAAAGTCACAGAAACCATATCATTAGCCTATGCTTGTTACTCAGCAATTGAATGAAGCAGCACTTTAAAACATCTAGAAAACCAAATTCATGACCTCAGAAAAAGCAATAATTGTTTTGCAAATTAAAATCCTTTTCCCCACTCCAGTCAGTAACTTAATCTTTGAATGTAAATGTGGTATGCAGTGTGAGTAACCTGAAGGAGGACACACCGTCATTTTGCCTCAGTGCCAGCAAAATATCTCCAGTTGACAGTTATTAATTTCTACTCAAATTATCCCAGAAGAGGGTCAAAGAGAACTAATGGTTTTATTTTTCATTCCAGGAAGTGTTGTGTTTCAGTATTCAGAATGCAGTGCTCTGTAGAGAGAGCTGCAGCAGAAAGCAGGAGACCTCCATGACCTCTCCAAAAAAAATATTAGCAAGATTATTAAGTGTATTAACCCTTCCCCATGTCTTGGGCACTTTCCCACAAACCACATTAAAAATACCAAAGCCATTTATTTATTCTTGATCCACAGGGAGTGAAATACACAAAGTTTTAACTTACCTAGAAATATAAATGTCTAGTTATGTATGTGTGACCAAGGATTAGGAGAGTTTTTATTCATTCACTCTTCAATTTAGTCTTTGATTTTAGAATTTTGGCATAGCAAATATGTATATAAAAGTAAAAGGGATCTGGAGAGCCTGAATGGCTCACTCAGTTGAGCATCTGACTCTTGATTTGGGCTCAGGTCATGATCCCAGGGACATGGGATCAAACCCTGTATCTGGCTCTGTGCTCAGCCGGGAGTCTGCTTCAAATTCTCTCTCTCCCCCCCTCCCTCCACCGCTCCCCCTGCTCGCGCTCCCTCTCTCTCTCTCTTTCTCTCTCCTTCTAAATAATTAAATAAATTAAATATTTTTTTAAAAAAAGTAAAGGAGATCTAAAGACTATGACTTATATGATTCTTTTTCTCCTCACTTCCTAGCTAGGTGATCTGTGTGACATGGGCAGTATCATGATAAAATCAATTGTTTTATTCAACCCAGATGTAATTCTTTCAACTGGCTCACAGAAGTTTCAACAAATTCAGTGTGATGGTGTCACACGCAAGTAAGATCAAACAATCCTAGTTGGGATTTTACGAAAGTGTGGTGCCCATCCAGGTGCACCTTTTAGGTAAAGAAAAATCATATTGGAATTTGATAATTGCCCATATTGGAATTTGATGGTTGTGTATTGGAATTTTATGGTTATATAACTCATAGCGTGGTATAGGAAAAGAACAGGAGATTTAGATTCAGAAGATCTAGTATCCGTGTCCTAGCTCTGCCAGCATGGCCTTGCATGAGACACTCTTGTGAACCTCAGTTTCTTCTCTTCAAAAACTCATTGAAAATAATACCTTAAAAAAAAGAAAATAATACCTTAAAAATTATTAACAAATAGCAAGAAAGATTACTGTGATATTTAAGAGAAATATCTAGGAAAGTATCTTTGCTACTTTTTAAAGCTTGTTTGAGATATAACTCACATACCATATATTTGGGCACAACGAATTGTACAATTTTATGCCTTTTTTAGTATATTCACAGGATTGTGCAACAGTCTAATTTTAATGCATATCTGCCTCCCCAAAAAGTAACCCATTAACAGTCATCCTCAATATTTCCTGCTCCTTCTGCCCCCATCTCCAGGCAACCAAGAATCTATCTGCTATCTCTGTAGATTTCCTATTCTGGACATTTCATAGAACTGTATTCATATAATATGTAATCTTTTCTGACTGGCTTCTCTCACTCAGCATAACTTTTATAATCTCCATCCATGTCGTACGTGTATCAGTACTTCGTTCCTTTTTATTGCCAAAGAACTTTCCATTGTATGGAGAGCCCACATTTTATTTATCCATTCATCAGATGATGGACATTTGAGCTATTTTACATGTTTTGGCTCTTATGAATAATGCTGCTATGAACGTTCATGTACAAGATTTTGTGTGGATGTGTGTTTTCATTCTGATGGGTATGTATCTAAAAGTGCAACTACTGGATTCTATAACTGTTTAACATTTTGAAGAATCTGCCAAACTGTTTTCTAAAGAAGCTGTGCTGTTTTACATTCACCAGCAATGTACAAGAATGTCAATTTCTCCACATTGTCACCAACACTTGTTATCATTTGGCTTTTTTATTATAACCATCCTAGTGGGTGTGTAGTGGCATGACATTATGGGTTGTTTTTTTTTAATTTTTTTTTAATTTTATTTATTTATGATAGGCACACAGTGAGAGAGAGAGAAGCAGAGACATAGGCAGAGGGAGAAGCAGGCTCCATGCACCGGGAGCCCGACGTGGGATTCGATCCCGGGTCTCCAGGATCGCGCCCCGGGCCAAAGGCAGGCGCCAAACCGCTGCGCCACCCAGGGATCCCGACATTATGGTTTTAATTTGCATTTCCTTAATGACTAATGAGTTGAATATCTTTCATGTGCCTATTAACTATTTGTATTGCTTTCTGGGAGACATGTCATAACCCTCTGCCCATTATGTAATAGAGTTATTGTTTTATTGTTGAGTTGTAAGAGATATTTATATCTTGTAGCGACAAGTGCCTTGTCAGATATATTTGCTATTTTCTGCCATTGTGTGGGTTGGGTTTTTACTTTCAGATATTGTTATTATCTGCACCACAATGTTTTATTTTTTTAAGATTTTATTTATTTATTCATGAGAGACTCACACAGAGAGAGGCAGAGACACAGGCAGAGGGAGAAGCAGGCTCCATGCAGGGAGCCTGATGGGGGACTCGATCCCAGGACCCCTGGGTCACGCCCTGAGCCAAAGGCAGATGCTCAACTGCTGAGCTACCCAGACATCCCTCACCACAATGTTTAAATTTTAATGAAGTTCAACCTATTTTTTCTGTTGTTGCTTTTGTTTTTAATTTTAGCATTGTACAAAAAAGGCTTTACCTAACCTAAGGTCATAAGATTTATGCCCAAATTTTCTAAGAGTTATGTAGTTTTAGTTCTTACATTTGAGTCTATGATCCATTTTGAGTTAATCTTTGTTAATGGTCCCAGATAGAGGTTCAGCTTTATTGTTTTGTAAATTTAATACGCCCAAATCAATACATGTTCATTAAGAAAAATCAGAAAATATACACAAGAAAAAGAAATGAAATAAAAAATACCCACAATCCTATTTATCCCTAAATAATTACTTTTAGCATACTGGTTTATTTGTTTCCAAAACTTATTCTCGGTGTGTATATTTTATTTAATTTTTAATGGGATCACATAATGCACATAGTTCTGTAGGCAACTTTTTTTCTTATGATAATTGTAAACATATTTACATATCAGTTTTTTGGACTTTTGTGAACTTCAAGTTCTTGAGCTAGTATAAAAGCAAGTAGTTGTGAGGATCAAACAAAATAATGGTGTCAAAGCATTTTGTAAGACTTTATTAATAGAGTAATTTCACTTTGTTTTTATTGTTGTGCTAAGTTAGACCATTTTACTGAAATTCTTTCTTCAAAAACTCTATAAAAACGCCATCCTGTTACATTAGCAAATTAATGATTTTTTAAATGCCTATGTCCCCTAAAGTCATCAAGATTAGCCATCTATATCTTTGGGTCCCCAAAGCCTATCACAATTCCTGGCCCACATTAATGCTCAACAATTGTCAGAATTCATGTTTACTCTTAATACCTCTGAATCTTTTAGAAATGTTGTTCTTTGATCATAGCAAATGTTTGATGAGTATATGTTTATAATTGTTATATTCCCCTGATGGACTGACACTTTTGTCATCATAAAATATTCCTATTTATCTCTAGAAACATTTTTTGTCTTAAAGTCTGCTGTGTCTAATATTAGCATAACCATTTCAGTTCTCTTATGCTTGTTGCTTGCATGATATATATTTTTCCATCTGTGAGATATAAACCAGAATTGTGGAGCTCTTCATCCTAAAGGTCTGCCTTTCTCCCTAGGCAGAACCCCAAAACCACTGCACTGGAGCTGGGGGTGGCTGCCTCTGGTCTTCTCAGCTTGCCCCTCCTGGTGCAGAACCTATACTACGTGAGACAGCTGGGGAGGGGAAGATTATGCCCCCAGGATTCAAGGCCTGCTGCACCTGAGACAGAGTTTCTGTTCTATGAATGGGGGCAGGATGGAGTAAGGTCACCCTGGTCCTCTTGACATTGGCTAACTGGAATTGAAGCTGGTGGGTGGGCGTGGGGAAGGAATGCTAGCAGCCTGCCCCTCCTGGGATGAAACTGTAGCCCCAGGATGGGAGCTAGGGAGAAAGAGAGCTCTCATTTCCTTCACCACAACGTGCCCAGATTAGAAAATACCAGGTAGATTTTTCAGAACATGAGGGAGGTGATGGGGTGGATTGTAGCTGAGATGCCATAGACTCTGGTGTTCTTACCAAGATTTAGTAGATTTTCCTGAATGTATGCTTCTCCATTTGCTGTATACTTCAGGAAAATTTCCAGAGACTTCAAATATTTCTTTTTATATGTTTCGCCAGTTAAATTGCTTAGGGTCTACTGATCTCCTTATTCTGACATTCCCATTATGATGATTTTTTAAGTGTTACTGAAATTTCTATTAGTGGAAACTTTCCGGGCAAAAAGCATTATAGGCTCAGAAACATCCCCTTAGACGCTTTCAAATTTCTTGTTTTATAAGAAAGGAGTTGAAGAGGGGAAAAAAGGGAGCCAGAGGCAAAGGCCTAAGGATGCCGATGCCTTGAGGCAGGTACCAGAAGAGATGTGAAGTCTTTAAAAAGAACAATAAAACGGACCTAGAGGGCAATATGCTGCATGAAATACGTCAGGCAGAGAAAGATAAATACTGCATGATTTCATTTATGGGTGGAATATAAACAAAACAAATGAACAAGCAAAACAGTATTGAAATAGACTCATAGATATAGGAAACAAACTGTTGGTTACCAGGGGAGGGGAGGGAGAAAGGGGATGGGCAAAACAGGTGAAAAGGACTAAGAAGTACAAACTTCCACTTATAAAATAAGTCATAGTTATATGATGTACAGCAGAGGAAATATAGTCAAGAACATTGTAATAACTCTGTGTGGTGACAGGTGGTAACTAGATCAACTGGGGGGAGCATTTCATAATGTAAAAATACTGAATCACTATGATGTACACCTAAAACTAATAGGTTATCATGTGTCAGTTACACTTCAATTTTAAAAATGAGCAACAATAAGAGTTTCAGACTGTGCTGATAATGTTTTCAGGGCAGTTACGATTGGAAGTTGCCTAGGAGTCGAGCTGTTCCCCGATTTGTTTCAGAAGTGCACCTGCCGGGTCACTGGATAGTGAATAGCAGCTAACGAGATTGTCTCTGCCCCCCCTTTTTTTCTTAAACAGAAACCAAATTAAAATAAAATCCAAAGCAACTCAGTATTATGATATAACTAGAGACCTTGGTGGCCTGTCTTCTGCCTCAGTCTTGGAGAAAGGATGTTATTAGAGAGAGAAGCAGGGAGATGAGTTGGAGAGAAATAGGAGAGCAAAAGAGGAGGCTGTTGGTTGGGCTGGCAGACAGAACTGTCTCTGGAAGCAGCAAGGAGAGAGAGAGAGGCTTTCTGCTTCCATGATATTCACTTGACATTCACAATCCTTTTTAAGGGGGGGTTCAAATGCCATAGAAGTGGGAGCTAGCAGGAAGATGGCACTGATGGATAGGTATCAACTGACAGCCAGCTACGAAGTTCTTATAATTTCATTCATTTTGGAATAAAACAATACTCCCTTTGAAATTTTTCCTCTGCTTGTGTTATAGTAGGATTCAGGAATTGTATTCATCCAATATGGTTGCCATAGCAAAATACCACAGATTGGGTAGCTAAAACAACAGAAATGTATTGTCTCACAATTCTGGAAGTTGGAGATCCAAGATGAAGGTGTTGGCAGGTTCACTGTCTCCTAAGACCTCTTTCCTTGGCTTGTAGATGGCCAGTGTGCTGTGTCTTCACATGGTCTTTGTTGCATATGCAAGTAAACCTGGTTTCTCTTCCCTCTTCTTTTAAGGGATACTAGTCATATTGGATTTTAGGGTCCCATCCTTATGACTTCATTTAACTTTAATTGCCTCTTTAAAGGCCTTATCTCAAAATTAAGTCACATTGAGCGTGAGGTCTTCAACATATGAATTTGGGAGAACACAATTCAGGTCCTAAGTATCATGTATACGAATGTTAGGAAAAATTGTGAATGACTTCTAAATGGTTAAAAAGAAGAAGAAAATAAGAAATTGGGGTTCTGGTTAGCTCCATCATTAGGGTTATCTCCCCCTTTGACTAGCCTATTTAGAAAACTGATACTAATGAAAGTTTCTCATCCATAGCTATGTACACATTCCTCTTGATTCAAATGCAAACAGATTTGCCCCACAGAAAATATAAATTAAATTCCCCTTTTAACCAGTTGTAACATCTTACTGGTTTCCTCATTAACTAATGAGTCTAATAAAATCTTTGACACTGTTCACTTTATATTTGTATGAAAATCATGATATTACCTTTTTAAAAATATGATCCTCAAAAATAACTGAAGATGATGTGGGCCACATTATTGCTGCTGGGCTGATTTCTTTGCCTGTCACTGGTTTTCCTCTCCTTTCTAACTTTTCTGTCCTACTCACTGATGGAAAATAGCAGGCACATGCAACGCTGATGATAGACAAGGAAACAATGGAGGCCACATCAGAATTCTAGCATGTTTCAATAAGGAGCCTTGTTACTGAGAAGAATATTACCAAAGCTTTTAACATCAGAGATTAATGGTTCACAGATTGTCAAAATGTCATAGACTAACATATATCTATAAAATAGGTATGCTACTCTATCAGAAAAATATACATATATTTAAATTTATCTTTTAGAACTTAGAATCTTTGTGGTTCTAGATATTCCAAAGTCCATTCTTACTAAGATTAATACTTTAGATAGTTAAGATTTTTAAATTAACTGAGAAAAGTCCATAAACTATGTGCTTTGCGGTTATAATAAATTTCTCAACTAGTCCTAAATAATACCATACTATTTTTATTCTTTTTAAACATCAAAAAATGTCTATGTCTTGGTCTTGAAACTGTTTTCCTTGATTTCCTTAACCAAGAATTCCATGATCATAAGCATTCAAGCAACATGAAGGACTTAATCAACACTTGCATAAATGCATCAGAAAACACTGTATAAACAGAGATAACTTTAAGCAAATATGTCAGAGATAACTTTAAGCAAATATGTACTGTTCTTCTAAGCCATACTTTGTTTGAAAGTAGGTTAGTTCCAGAATATAGTGTAAAGCAGTTTTAACCTTAAGTGAAAACAGCTTGCCTCCATCTCTTACCAAGGTGAACCTATACCCAATATATCGTAAGAAATATGTTAGCCATGATTAGGATGTACCAGGAATCTCTACAAAAGGATATCAGATAGACAAAGTAAATAACCTAATACCTTAGATTAGCCAAAGCCATCTTATTCTTCTCCAATGGTATAAACAAATTAATTTGCTTTCTGGCCTTGGCATTTATGAATGCTAATTTAATCACAGAAATTTGGACTTCCTGTGACAGAGTCTGAAACCACATTGTGAACATGACTTTCACATAAGGCTTGTTCCTTTTTCCTGAATTAGAAAGTAAAATTTTTAAAAACCTTTGTGCTTGTATTAGACCCTAGGCAAAATCAGCATAACCTGCCATCTCCTGTTAAGTTGATTCAGGACTCTGGGGAGCCATGTCACCATCTGGACTGGAGAGCAAATGGTCAGAGGGAGGCCTGGGAGAGTGTCCTCAAAAAGACCCCAGCTGGCGGAGCAGCCACCTGTTGCCAAGACGAGTGAGGGCACAATATATCGTGTTCATCATAATCCATCTGTTTCTAGTCTCCAAATATCCGATGCTCTCACGGCAGGGGACATCTGACACCAGGAGAGGGCTAACTCAAAGAGGCCAAGACTACAAATCCAGCTAAGCAAAAGATGTCTAGAAGTTACTCATGATGACAGAGATAGAAGGCCATTTTGGTTAAGGAAAACAGAGGTAGTAGGCTTGGAAAAAGCAGAAAGGCAGGAATTATCTGGAGCCCAGGTGCTCAGTGAAGCCATAAGAACAGCATCAGTGAGTGGGTTGTTGTAACGGCCTGCTGAACACAATGTCTCTGGATTCAGAGACATTGATTGTAACTTCAGAACAGACAGATACATGTAGATTAATTCAACTACAGACTAAGGCAAAGATATAGAATCTAGGATTAATTTATAGGCTCTGTAAATAATAATTATAAATAGCAATAGCCAGCACTTACATAGAACTTAGTAGTACTTTGCATATATTAATTCATTCAATCCTCACCATAACTCTGTGAGGTAGATACTATGATTCTTCCCAATTTGGAGATGCAAAATATTAAGTGTAGAAGATTGTAGTACCTGCCCCAAGTCATATTAGCGCTAGACCTGGATTTGAAACCCAACAGCAGTCTGTACTCTTCACCAGTACTGTATGCTACTTTCATTTCCTCGTACCTTCCAAGAAACTTCAAAAGCAGAGCTCTCCTCTTCTTATATTCTTACTGTACATCCCTCTTTCCCTATTCAACCCCTTTCACTCCAATTTCCCCTTTCTATCCTATCAAGAAAACCGGGTTGAATATTCATAGTGGAAACTGGGCAAATGACTGCAAATACATGGCATATGCCCTCTTCTTCCTCCCCCTCCAAATCCATTCACTGGAGTTGAAATGAGGAAGAACTTTTGTTATTTGGCTAGAGAGATTTAGCTTTTGAGGGATTGAACCGTGTGAAGGACATGAGGGGTCTGTGTGGGTGTGTGTGTGTGTGTGTGTGTGTGTGTTGCATACCCACGTGTGTTTATGCACATGCACATATGATACCATGTAAAGGGCAGTGGGTAGGATGTAGAAGGTAGAGATTGAAGAACAGCTAAAGGTTGAAGATGGGAGCTGGAGGGGTTGTGTTTAGGAGGAACTCGCTGAAACTTGTGACTTATACAGGCTGAGTAAAGCCCAAGTGATAAAATGTGGAACAGTTGGGGAAAGGGCAACAGAAGGGACCAAGACACTCAGCACAGCACCAGCAAGTGACAGTGGGTGACTCACAACCAGCAGACCTCAAAGAGACAAAAGCAGATTAATGGTCTTGTTCTTCAGATCTTATGAGACCTCTCCCAGAGAACCTTAGAAATAAGAGAGAGATTTTGAATGGGAGCAGGAAAAAGTTGAGGCCCCTGAGTTGTACAAGTGACCACCGCCAAGCAGCAAAATGTGGGTATTTATGTTAATGTGACCTCATTGTTTGCAGAGACTAGCAAGGCCTGGCGATGTCCTGGCTTGCTGGATACTCAGGATAGGGAAGCATAACAGGAAGGTAATATAAGCCAACCCCTTCCATCATGTGAGCACAACTACCAACATATTCTACTTAATAAAAGTCAACACAAATGTTGTGCTAGAATAGCTTATAATCTATCAAGACCTTTTTTGTTGAGGTTTTATTTTTGTAGCCATCTTTATAAATATTAATTTTAATCATATATTAAAATGGTTGTCCTTTTCGTGATGGAATTCTCACAATGGGTACATTTTTATTCGTTTTTCCCACAAGCTTGATAGTCAAGCTTGTCCCTCCAGATGTGATTCAATTCACATCCTAAGAAATTAAACTGTGCCTTTTTAACTATCCACTGAACTTGTGCTTTCTTAGTTTGCCTAAAGTCAGATTCCAAGGACCAGGTGACACAAGATTTAAAAAAAAAAAAAAAAAACAGAACAAGCACTTTTGATCTAAGCTAATGTGACTGGACCATATGTAATAGCCCTGCTGTCCTTCTCCTATTTTTTATTTTGTACATATCTTTTACAGTCATCAGCTGTAGCAGGCAATCTTAAGAGGGAAATAGCCTTTAAAAATTTCTCAAAAGAATGAAGTATGAGCAGATGTCCAAGAGAAAGATAAAATAACATTGAAAATAAAATGTAGAGATTTATTGGCACATGTTAGCAAACTGTAATAGAAAATGTTGAGGACCTTCGAGTACAACACTAAAAGAGAAAAAGTAAAAAGTCTTATTTTCATTCCATTGTGTTCAATAAATCATGTAGTTCCAATTATTTTTGAGAAGGTTTTTCACTTACTATGAGTTGTCATTAGCTGTTAGGTCCAATTTATCATATGCAAAACACTTTCTCCTATATATGTTATTATAGATGAACATATTACATATATGTAAGTATTTAGGTATTAATTTATAGCATATAACATTTTAACTTAAAATAAAGCTCCTACTTATAAAACAATATACTGATGTTTATTTATTTTTTTTAAATCTTCATTTTAGAATAATAATAATAGAATAACTACATCAATGAGTCAATCAAATTCCATGGGAAAAGGAATAATATTGAAACAGTTCATGTTCTTCTCCTTTAAAAAATAGAGGATATGGTTGGTGTTAAATCAACTCTTTCTATAAATACTGGCAGAGATATAATCAATAAGAAGTAGAATATTATTTACTTACTAAGAGGAAGTAAATTAAGTATGCTTTGAGTACCTATTATGAACTAGGCACTATGAGGTTACTATTAGTTGTCAATGCTTACTCTATGGTTAGTGAAAAAACAGACATGTAAAAAACTAACTAAAGAGTAAGATAGAACTAAATAAGAATCAGCACTTTGGAATAAGATATTACCTCACATCACTAGAATGACCGCTATATATATATATACATATCTATTGGCAAGGATGGGGGAAAATTGCAACACTTGTAGCTCTTAGTAGGATTGTAAAATGATGCAGCTACTATGGAAAAAATAGTATGGAGTTTCCTCAAAAAAGTTTAAAATAGGAGGGGCCTGGGTGGCTCAGTTGATTACAAAGACCGCTCGGTTTCAGCTCAGGTCATGATCTCGGTGTTGTGGGACGGAACTCCATGTCAGGCTCCACACTGAGCAGAGTCTGCTTGTCTCTCTTCCTTTCCCTCTCCCTTTCTCCCTCTGCCCCTCTGTTCCTTTCCCTTTCTGGCCCTCTCTCTGCTCACCCTCTAAATAAATAAACAAATTAATGAACTAAATTTTTAAATTAAAAATGGAACTGTCATATGATCCAGCAGTTGTACTCCTGGTATTTATCCAAAAGAGTTAAAAACAAAATCTCAAATAGATATTTGCACACCCATGTTCATTGCAGTGTTATACACAACAGCCTAGATATGTAAACAACCTAATGCCATCAAGGCATGAATGGATAAAGAAAATGTGGAATATGATGTATAAAAAGAAGGAATTCCTGCCATATGCAAAAGATGAATGAACTTAGAAGACATTATGCTAAGTGAAATAAGCCAACCACATAAAGATATACACTGCATGCTTCTACTTATATGAGTTATCTAAAGTAATCAAACTCATAGAAACAGAAGGTATAATGGTGGCTGCCACTAGGAAGAGGGGGATATAGGAAGTTGTCCAATGAGTATAGATATTCAATTACACAAAATGAAAAACTCGGAGAGATCTTTGTACAACAATGAACATACAGTTCACAATACTATAACATATACTTAAAATTGTTAAAAAGGTAAATTTATGTTATGTGTGTTTTACCACAATAAAAGGAGTCCTTCAAAAAAAATTAGTGCTTTGGTAGCATAAAGAAAGGAATGATTAATTCTGATTCAGGGGAACATAGCTTCAGAGTGGTGGCAGCATTTGACCTGAAGTTTAAAGAGTAAAATTTTGATGTACAAGAAGGTACAGGGCAGCATTAACAAAGACCCAGTTAAGTGAAAGTTCATGGACTGTTTGAGAAACCACTAATCTGGGTGGCTGGAATATAGGCCATATAGGATCAGCTCAGAGCACTCCTCAGCTTCCTTTAAAGGACAATAACATCTTTTCTGTTATCTATAACAATTTACAGCTATTTTACCAGAATAGAATGTTATTTTATATCCTCATTGTAAAAGTCTTATACATCGTAGCTTATTTAATACTCCTCCTAGAGAGCGTGGAAAGAAATAAAGATTGTAATTCCACTAAATCTTGATGTTTTGCCTTTAAATTTTGAACAGTTGTTTGTCATGACCTGACATAGGACAAAAGTAACTCAACTCAAGAAACACAGACATTAAAAACACTACTGAGAGAAAAAGTATATACGAAGCTCATTACTTAGTTTGTAATTCTGATATATATAAGAATATATTTTGGGAGGTGTCTGGGTGGCTCAGTTGGTTAAATGTTTGCCTTTGGCTCAGGTCATGATCCCAGAGCCCCAGATCAAGCCCTGCATCGGGCTCCCTGCCTAGGTGAGAGCCTGCTTTCCCTCTCCCTCTGTCCCTCCCCATTCCCTACCCCCTACCCTGGGCTCATGCTCCCTCTCTATCTTTCACTCACTCTGTCAAATTTATTCTAAGACAGTTATCAACCTTAATGGCCAAAACATATCTGTCTAATTTCACAAAGACATTGATAATTAAAATAGAAAGAAGGAAGTAAGTAAGAATAATGAATTTAGACTTGGACATGTTTGAGATGCTTACGGGACATTCAGATAAAAATGTTGAATAATCAATTTTAACAGGAAGTTGGAACTTAGAAAAGGGATTGACTAGGATGAAACCCACACATGAACAGTCAACTAATTTTGACAAGGGCACCAAAAACAATTAGGAAAGGATTGTCTTTTGTTAAATGATGCTGGGAAATCTGGATATTCACATGCAAAATAATGAAAGAGGAGCCCTATCTTACACCATTCACAAAAATTAACTTGAAATGGATCACATACTTAAATATACAATCTGATACCATAAAACTTCAAAAAATGCAAGAGAAAAAGTCTTTACTATTGCTCTTGGTGATGATTTGTTGGATAAGACCTCAGAAGCATGGACAACAGAAGCTAAAATAAACTAGTGGGACTAGATCAAACTAAAGAGCTTCTTCACAACAAGGAAACAGTCAATAAATTAAAATGGCAATGTACAGAATGGGAGAAAATATTTGCACACCAAAAATCTGGTAAAAGATTAATATTTAAATTATATAAAGAACTCATACAACACAACAGCAAAAAAGCAAATAATGCAATTTAAAAATGGGCAAAGGACCTCAATAGGCATTTTTCCAAAGAAAATATACAAATGACCAATAGGTATTTGAAAAGATGATCGACATCACTAACCATCAGAGAAATGCCAATCAAATCATGAGAATCTCACACCTGTTAAGAGGTGTTAGGATCAAAAAGACAAAAGATAACAAATATTCATGAGGACGTGGAAGAAAGAGAACACTTTGCACTGTTGGTAGGAACGTCAACTAAGACAGCCTTTATGGAAAACAGAATGGAGTTTCCTCAAAAAATCAAAAATTTAACTACGATATGAACTAGCAATGCCACTCCTGGGGATATATGAAAGAACTAAAATCAGTATCTCTAAAAGATACTTGCACAAACATGTTCATTTCAGCATTATTCACAGTAGCCAAGATATGGAAAAAACCTAAATGTCTTTTGATCGATGAATAAATAAAGAAAATGTGGCTTCCATGTTATATATTATTGAAAATAATAATATTCCATTGCATGTGTATATATATTATTCAGCCATAAAAATAAAGAAGGAAATCCTGCCATTTGTGATGAAATGAAGGACATTATGCTAAATGAAATAAGCCAGACAGAGAAAAAGAAATATTGGATGGTGTCAATTACATGTGGAATCTAAAAAATAAATCAATAAGGCCAATGTCCTAGAAACAGAATAGATGCTAGTGGATGGGGATTGGGGAAAAATGAGTGATGGAGGTCAAAGGGTACAAATTTTCAGCTAAAAGATAAGCTTTAAAGATCTAATGTACAGCATAGTGACAACAGTTAATAATGCAGTATTGGGGCAGCCCGGTTGGCTCAGGGGTTCAGTGCCACCTTCAGCCCAGGGTGTGATCCTGGAGACTGGGGATCAAGTCCCACATCGGCCTCCCTGCATGGAGCCTGCTTCTCCTTCTGCCTGTGTCTCTGCCTCTCTCTCTCTGGGTCTCTCATGAATAAATAAATAAAATATTTTAAAAATAATAATAATAACACAGTATTATATACTTGAACATTGCTGAGCGTAGATCCTAAGTGTTTTTACCCAAACATACAACAAAGAGTTAACTATGTGAGGTAAAGACTGTCTCAATTATTTGGATCTGGATAATCATTCCACAATGGATATGTATGTCCAATAACCACATTGCACACTTTAAGTACATACAATTATATTTGTCCAATAAATCAATAAAATACATTTTTAATTAACAAAAAAATAAAAAACCTCACTAAACTTGATGAGGAGTGACACATGAGCAAAGAGAAAAGAATGCAGCTGGCCTATGTGGTGTGGGGAGTCACATGTGTGATGCTATCATAAACCCAGGTGCCTCAAAGCTCAATTAAAGGGTGGACTAGAAAACAACCCAGCCACCAGCACAGAGAGATAATGATGAAACCTGTTTGATTCCTCCCGAGTATTGAGTGAGTGAACAACCAAGAAATTTATTTCGAGATATCAAGACAATAGGCCTATCCATTTAGGTGTCTGGTGTCCAGAACGCATAAGCCAAGAAATTAACATAAAATGAATTCAGAATTTTTACAAATGCTTTTCAAGTTTCCCCCACAATCTGCACCACAAAACTATTCTCTTTCTCTCTCCCTCCCTCCTAAGCAGACATTAAATAGTAATAAAAAGGTACCATATACTAAGCCACAGGGCAAATTTCAACAAAAATAAAGACTGATTATGTCTCAGTCTCAATAAATGCAATAAAACTGGAAGTGAGTAACAAAAATGTAATTCCAAAAGACTCACATTTGAAATATTCAAAATATGCTACTATAAAATTCATGGAACCAAAAGAATTCATAAAGTAAATTTAACAATATTTAGAAGAGAAAATGATGAATTATTACTCAACAATAATGAATTTAACTATAGTAGCATTTATAGGAAAGATTATGGCTTTAAATGTATACAGTTAAAAAGGAGAAAGAATTAAAGGGAGTGGCAAATAAAGAGTTCTACTTTGGACTTGTAAAGTTTGAGAGAAGTATAAAACATCTCCATTAAACTATTGACTCTACGTCTGGATGTCCAGAGTTCAAGGAAGAATGCTCAAGTCTCAGGAGAAGAATGTGGCAATTTTCTCCATATGGACACTATTTACAGTCAAGACAATGGATGAAATTACCCAGGGGAAGCATCTATATTTAAAAAGAGGGATAAGGACAGAGCCTTTGAGTACCCTAATATTTAGAAGAAAGGAAGATGAGAAGCTATCAAAGGAGACTGGAAGAAGCAGGCTATGAAGGAATAAGAAAACCAATAAGTACCCTGAAAAGGAAAGTAAGAAATAAAAGTGTTTCAAGAAGGAAGAATTAACGGACTCATGTGCTCCTAGGAGATGAAGCGAGGTGGGTGCAGAGTTAACCACCCATTGCATTTTGCAAGATGGAAGTCAAAGGATTGTGGCAAGGTAGAGGGGAGCCTGAATCAACAACTTAGGTAAGGGAGTAGGTTTTGCTTAAGAGTAGGGTTCCAGCTTCACCTGTGACTAGAGAAAAACAAGATATTCAGTATATACAGATAAGCAGTATATTGAGAACTACGTGTTAAGCTGGCTTTGCCTGAGGTAGGATTGGAGAACGACAAGTAGTCCAGCCAGAGACATCAGTGGCTTCAAGCAGTGAACAAACAGTCAGGGTTCCAACAGGAAGTGGATGGCACACTCACATGAAGATAATCTAGGAGAATTTATTTTTTAAAAAAAATTCACTTTCATGATCTGAGTGGAGATAGGGAACCTCAAGGGATAGTGTAGAAATCAGGAACTGGGGATCCCTGGGTGGCACAGCGGTTTAGCGCCTGCCTTTAGCCCAGGGCGCGATCCAGGAGACCCGGGATCGAATCCCACGTTGAGCTCCCGGTGCATGGAGCCTGCTTCTCCCTCTGCCTGTGTCTCTGCCTCTCTCGCTCTCTCTCTGTGACTATCATAAATAAATAAAAATTGAAAAAAAAAAAAGAAATCAGGAACTAGAAGCAATCAAGCCGAAATCAACTTTTCCCTACTCTCTAAGGAAGATGGGAAGGACAGTACCAAAAATCAAGAAGGGGGTTGAGGAGAGCAGATTGCCTTGAAAAGACCCACTTCCCACAGGAGAGACAAGGAAGTATCACCTGACTTCTTAAACTGTATTCATCATTCTTACAAAGAAAACTAAAAGAAGTGTTGTTGTGAGCTTACAATTTCTAGGGACTGTACTGAGTGTGCATTACTTAAATTTTCAACAGCTGTATGATTTAGATACTCCTTGGGGAAACCGAGGGAATAAATAGCATGACTCACTTCCCTTCTTCCTTCAGCCCTCCTGTCTAGGCTCCCCATTGGCCAAAGCCAATAGTTAATCAGAGAACAAGGCATCACACTGACAGAAAGGGGAGAGTCTTAGCAGCAAAGGAACAAGCAGCACATCCAAGGCCTAGGCCCACCATGGAGGTGGAGGCAAATTAAAATCCACATCTGATTTCAGCCATCTCACCAAGCAGCCATCATGAAGAATTGGCCTCCCATACAGGTTGCTTGCAGAGAGACGCAGTGCTATGGAGGCCAAGGCAAATATCTGCTCCACGTAGCATTCTAGATTTCCAACTCAAAATTAATAAAACAGTGTTCCAGAGTTATTAAAAATAGGAACTTTATCAGCTTTTACCCAAGACCTTACATGGTTTTAGGATTCTAACAATACAAGTAATGGGAGGAAGCTGTGATATAGGCAAAGACCAGAGGAAATCTTAATTTGTTGCCAATACTTTAGAAAACAGAAGATGTAGCAACACCAGGGCACGGTTGCTGCATAGCAACCATTGACTGAGTAGCTGCATCTCCCTTCGATGGCGAGCTGATCCCCGTCTGTTCCATCCCAGCATGCTTCACTCCATTAGACCCCTGACCTCACTCTTACAATACTTGAGGCAATCCCTCTTGTGATACACTTGAGAATCATCTTAGAGGGTCTGGAGCTTAAAAGTGTGCCAGAGTCCCCCTTCCTGTTTCCAAGTCCTCATCAGTACACAAAGCTGACAAGGCGCTTGACGGGGACACTGATATCTCCTTGTTATGCTTTTTCTACTTTATCTTTTTCAGCTCCCCTAAAATCACTTTCTTTTTTTTTTTTTTTTAATTTTTATTTATTTATTATTATAGTCACAGAGAGAGAGAGAGAGAGAGGCAGAGACACAGGCAGAGGGAGAAGCAGGCTCCATGCACTGGGAGCCCGATGTGGGATTCGATCCCGGGTCTCCAGGATCGCGCCCTGGGCCAAAGGCAGGCGCCAAACCGCTGCGCCACCCAGGGATCCCCTAAAATCACTTTCTAAGAACACTTGTAAGTACAAGTTACCAGATTTGGATTTTACCACCCTTTAGTTGTTGTTTACAGCTGTAGCGTTTTCTTGTCCTCCTCTAGATGTCATTTCCATCTCATGGACTAAGGTCGGTCACTAAGATCACCTGGTTTTATGAGGCCTTTGTGATCTGGACCCTGTTTACTGCTCCAGCTGCATCTCTTTATGTTCTTCCTTAGTTCCACTTCCGCACTGACTCTTTCTCTGTAATACATTAGGGAGAGTGAAAGAGAGAGAGAGAATCTTCTGTAATATTAAACCAATAATACACTTAATGGCATATCATCCTCCGTAATTTTAGCCTAGTAGTTTGGGCATGCAAGGAAGGGAAGTCTTCCCTTGTCACTGTCCTTCTCCAAACTCCTTACTAATATTCAGTGTGGCTCACAACCACTCCCAAATGCTCCCCTTTTACCTACACTCACGAAGTCGGGTTCGATGCCCTGCCTTTGGGAGACCCTAAACAGCCTGTATGGTTAGTATGGTTAGCCCTACCTGTATCACAGGCCTTTGCTTATTTTTCTGTCTTATCCACCAGACAACCAGATTCTTACAAGCAGGGCAAGCCACACGGGGGCTGAATGAATCACTACCTAAAGCTAACCCTAGGCACCAATTTGTATGACTACATCTTCACTATTGTACTAGCCATACAGCATAACCTGGACCCCCAAAAGTGAGTTCTCCATTGTATCACCTTTTCATTCCCTGCACTTACCAATCCCAATCCACAAAGCAAACTTTCTAAATACCATTTTAAATTTTTTTTCCAATAGTCAGTACCCTCTGCTTAGGCTCAGGGAATGTGTTTTCTGATTTCATAATCAATGATTTAAACCATTATCACAAATGATACTTCTGTGAGGCATCAATTTTCTCAGGCAACAAGTGTCTGTTCTAGTACACATCTCTGCGGCAGCTTGCTAAATGGGGCCCTCTCATGACAGAGTTCGGGTTCCTTAAATATACTGAGGTTTCAACCTCTACAGTCTTCGTCCTCACTTCCTGTTCACCCCACTTTCCCTCTTCACAACACGCGCACAGATCCACAAGCAATCTCACTGCACACACAGGTTTGGCTTTCTGCTACCTGTCAGCCTAATGGATTGGGGGTGTCACTGTTCCTGTTCTATTCAAGGAACACAGTCAATAGGAAATAAATCTCCATCCATCAATTTGCTAGAGATCTGAGGGCTTCTCAGGTCACTCCGTTATTCACCTAAGAATACGTTGGAACTCAGTGAAACTATTCAGTGGCACCCTATATGAAGCCAAGAGACACACATCCTTCCCCATCAGAAACAATTAAACATGTGCAGATAACCACCGAAGGGATTTTAAGGAGTTCAGGCTTCATTTCACCACCACCGACCACATTTAGCACAAAGAAGAAGAAATCTCAAACAGGCTAGCCCTTTAGAATTTAAATTCATACAGGGATCTAAACACCAAAATCACATGAGCTCCCTAATCAGAATGCACTGGTGCACAGAGACCAGAAGAATCTTCACATAATCCAAGAATTAAATGGCAAGCCCCCAAATCACTGAATGAATAATGAACAAAGTAATTTAATCAAATTACCTGCCTCTTGAAGGCTCATTTCAGTTCCTGGAGTGGCCTGCTAGTGGGCTATGTCTTTATTTTCCTAAAGGCCACTTCTATCCTGTTACCTGTTTAAACTACCCTAGCATCTCTGTACTATTTCAGGAGTTTGTGAACGCAAACATCTCTCCGCATCCAAGGCCTTCCACAACTTAGCCCCTATCTATTGCATATTCTCATCCCCCTTGTGGTCTTTAGTTTGTCCCTCCAACATATTGCCACAACTTGACACGTGTTTCCACACGGTTTCCCCAACTGACAGTCCCCATACAAATTTACTATATGTGAATTATAATCCATTTTTAAATTTAAAAAAAACCATAATCATAATTAATCAGATGTGTGAATAAAACAAAGAGAGTACAGTGGTACAGAATAATAGAGGGAAACCTAGAAAACATGATGGTCAGGGAAAGTCATCCTGAGAGGTCGTAGCTAATCTCATACCTAAGATATATGCAGGATCCAGATACACAAAGAAAGAGGGAACAATGGTGTTCCTGGAAGAAGGAACAGCATCAAGACCTCGAAGCAGAAAGAATCTTGGTGCATCCAAGGAATTCAATGCAGGAATGAGATAGGGACATGAAAAGTTAGAGAGGAAGAAATGGGCAGATCATATAGGGTTTTAAGCTATGCTAAACATTTGGGTTTTATCTTAGGTGAGAAAATAAGCCATTGAAAAGTTTTAAGCAAGAGAGCGACACCTGCTCACTCATACAAGATAAATTGTCATCCTCTTGGTGTCAATCACTGCGGTGGAACAGAAGGTACAGCCATAAACAGCCACACAATCCTTTGCCCTCATAGAACTACTCTTCCAGTGGAGGAGACAGTCACTCAGTCAGTAAACTAATGAAGCACAGGTTATATAGTCGGTGGTTGCCACCAGGGAGACATGAAAATCAGGGAAATGGATAGAGTGTGCCAAAATGGGGAGCCGCTTTTAAATAGAGTGGTATAATGGTTAATCTAATGTATCAACTTGACTGAGACATGAGATGCTCAGACATGTGGTCACACATTATTTGGGGGTGTGTTTTGGGTGTGATTAACAATTGATTCTATAGACCGAGCTAAGCACTTTGCCCTTCCTAATGTCAATGGGCCTCAATCAATTGGGAAAAGGGAGTAGAAAAAAAAAGGAAAAAAGGGAGCTTAGAGGGAAGTTAATCTGCCTGAAAGCCAGCTTTGCTCGATTGGGCCATTGGTCTTCTCCTGCCCTCAGGCTGGCACAGGCGCTGTGTCCCGGTTCTTAGGCCTTCCAACCCAGACTGGAAACTCCTCCTTTATCCCCAGCTTGCCAACTGCAGAGCTTGGACTTCAAGCTCCATAACTGTGTGAGCCATTCCTTATCATATTGTCTGTCTCTCGTGGATATAACATCCTACTGACCCTGTTGCTGTGGAGAATCCTCACGCAGGTAGACTAGGAAGCCCTCCCTGTGATGTGATAAATGAGCAAAGACCTGAAAGAACTAAGTAAGCGGGACATGAGTGTTGATGGGGGAATCTGAGAAGGAGCTGCCAGTGAGGAAGGAAGAAAACTGGCGATTGTGATGGCCCAGAAGCCCACTAACCATAGTGTCTCAAGGGGTAAAGCACAATCCCTTGTGCCAGATGCTGGCTGTTGCTCCATGAAGAGGAGGACTGAGAACCGTTGGTTGAACTTTACAATGTGGGGGTCAACGGCAAACTTTGATAAAATGGTGGGTATTGGCCTCATCAGAAGGGATTCAGAGAGGATGGGAGGAGTAGAGGAAATAGGTATAAGTCACTATTTAGAGGAATTTTTCTGTAAATGGGAGCAAAGAAATAGGACAATAGCAAGAGGGAGGTTTGGGTAGATACGCTCGTCAACCTGCTCCAAGGGTGAGGGAATCGTGGGGATGCTGGGGAAGGTAGGCAGATTAACTGGAGTAGTTTTTTCTGTGAGTGAACAAGAGGGCATCTGGTCCACAAGTGGAGGACTGGCTCTGGGTGGGAGAAGGAAGAGGTCCGCCAAAAGGACAGGGGGAAGCGTGGTGAGAAAGGAAGGGGTACAAGTAGATGGACAGAGGCAGTGGTGAGAGTCTGTGCATAATGGAAGTTAAGCTGGACAAGTTCATTGTCACTGCTCTGTGGGCGCAGGAGACGTGTCAAGGCCACAAGCAGAAGGCAAGCAGGTGCGATTAGCCGGGTGGCTGGGCCGAAGGCGGTGGCAATGCCAGAGAGGTCTCACATTGTGATTAAATGGACGTGTGTGTCATCTCGTTTCTGTGTATCATCAACGGCAATCTAACATGAGTTTATTCCATTCGTTTTGCAAATGAACTGAAACTGTTACGTTACACCCCAAAATAAGTCACACAGGAAATTTTAAGTTATCACAAATAGGTCTCGAAAATAATTTTCCTGTAAGTTTTTATGTTCCATCAGGTATCAACAAGTTCTTTCATCTTCTTTCAAGCTGATATTCTGTAATCAGAAAAGAAACATGCAAATAGTAGGTGATGGCATTTCTGGGAGCTCTGGTCTCCCTCAAACTTCTCCACGATAATAGGTTCGTGATGGAACCTGTGGTTCTCCAGACGCGTTACGGTAGGTCACTGAAATTAAGAGCTAGCTGCTGTGAGGGGAAGGGTGCATCCTGTTCACAAGCTCTGAAAGGATTATTATCTGAAGCAGAAAATTCCCGTAGGATTGAGACTGAGAAAATATACCTCCTATTTCTATTTTCTACATATCCTTGATCATTTTTAACTCCACCATAATGTGCATTTATTCTTTCTGTCTCTTTTAAAGCTTCAACAACAAATGTGTTTGTAACCATTTTGCTCTTTTACTTAGTCACCTGGTGTGAAACCGTCTAATATGCACAAAATATAAGATTCAACCCCACATTTCCCAGTGAGATTTGAAACATGCCTAGACTCTCTGGTAGAAAATAGGTAATTCCCAGGGAGGGAAAATGTTACGCCATAAATAGCTGCCTCTTGTATTAATCCACAGCCTTTACTATTTGCTCCATTTTCTTTCATAAGATTAACATTTAAAAGCCTCTTTGTCACAGACTGAAATTGAATTGTGAAATGTGCTCCTGAATAAATAATTTCTTCCTGAATGTTAATTACATAGGCAATTATACTGAAGTATAATTTTACATAAATACAGTGTTAGAAGTTCTACAGATATGAACAATTGCACAAATGCCTCCTCCACGGAAAAAAAAATTTTTTTTTCTTCTGAGGTTGAAAGTATCTAACATGCTGGATAAATATGGAACATTTGATGTATTGAATATTAATCTGTATGTTTATAGAGTCCTGTATTACAAAGCTATCGGGCAACCACACAGCTAAATATTCATAAAGGCAAAATGTACATACTTTTTCATTTTCTTATAGGTTCAGAACAATAACAAAAATAAGTATATGGATATCTATTTATTTTTAGTTTTTAAGTTTTTATTTGAATCCAATTAGTTAGCATACAGTCCCATATTAGTTTTAGGTGCATGATACAGTAATTCTATACTTCCGTACAACATCCACTGCGCAACACGACTAGTGCACTCCCCACCCCCGTCACCTATTTCCCCCTACCCTATGCCCATCCCCTCCTTCCCTCGGATAGCCTTCAGTTTATTCTCTGTAGTTAAGAGTCTTTTTCTTGGTTTGCCTCTCTCTCTTTTTTATTTCCCTTTGCTATTTTGTTTTGTTTCTTAAATTCCACTAATGAGTGAAATCACATGGTATCTGTCTTTCTCACTGGCTTATTTCACTTAGCATGATCCTCTCTAGCTCCAGCCACAGAAGTATACTGCTATTTAAAGGCCTAAGCCAAAAGCTATAAATGAGGCAAAGTCCAGTTATAAGTAATCTGAAAATAGAATGTATCCAATTTTGATATTCACAATATTTCTTCCAGGCGAAGGACTTTATAAGCAATCATCAGCTTCTTATTTGATGATATGATGATACGATGATGGTGGTGACTGGTTTTCACAAAGCAACCTCACTAGTTATAACCATTAGACGTTTAGTCAAGAATTCCTACTCCAGGAAGAGTCATAATCAACTTGGAGCTAGACTGCTCATTGGAGATAATAACTAATGAAGCAGATAATCTTTATTGAGCACTTCCTGTTTGCAGGCACACTGCTAAGCATTGCTTGTATTGTTCCTTTTAACCTCACTACAACTCTATGACATTGTGACAACCACACACAGAACCAAGCTTTGGTTGGAATTTTTTAAACTTGCCCAAGTTCTTACAACACTAAAGGTAAATCTGATCCAAATCCAGGTCTTTCTTTTTTTTAAGATTGATTTATTTGAGAAAAGTGGGGGGCAGAGGGAGAGGGAGAAAGAGAATCTCTAGCAGACTCCATAGTGATCATGGAGCCCAACACAGGCTTGATCTCACAACCCTAAGATCAGAACCTGAGCCCAAATCAAGAGTCAGACACTCAACCAACTGAGCCACCCATGTTCCTCAATCCAGGTCTTTCTTAAACTCAAGTCTACTTAGTTAAGAGTAAGTAGACTCTGTTTTATAACATAGAAAGAAAAACCTTAGTCAGCCCAGAGTTGAAAATCAGCCAGTATTTAAAATCACAACCTTAACTTCTCTGCTTTATTTTCTCCTTTTATAAATATTCATCCTGGGTTGACACTGGGACTGGGTTAAGCGCAGTTCCAAATAATCTGTCTGATTTAGAAGAATGAATTAAATAATTTGCTGTTAATTTTAAAAGAAACAAGTTGATTATGATTTTAAATTTCAGCTTTTAAATCCCTCTTACTCAAAGTGTGGCCCACAGACTAGAAGCATCAACATCACCTGGGACCTTGTTGGAAATGCAGACATTCAGGCTCCTTACTGACCTGGCAACCAAGTCCCCAATGGCAAAGAAGCACTGCTATAAATAATAGGTCATCCAGGTTTACACAGATCCAGCATGAACATCCTTTAAAATTACGTAAAAGCACAGTGAGGTTTTAAAGTGTCCTCTGCAAGTAGATGCTATAAACTTCCAGTACTTGATGACAATGATGGGAAAGGAGGACAGCAGGTGCAGTAGATAAGTTTAAGGAAGTATTTTCATGGGGTTTTCAAATTTCCCCCAATTTTCCAGTCGATAAATCTAACCCAGAAAAGCTTCTATTTAGAGACGTTTAAGCAGGCAGTTACTACTGCTTGGCTTCAGTAGGAGGATTCTGTTTTCAGAAAGTATTTCAGTCACTGATTTTTTAAAAAAAAATAATGAATAGATATGGTTTTCACATTATACTAAGGCTTGCTTGTATTTCTCTTCTGTAGCACATTGTTCTGAATCACAAAATAGCCCGTTAACATCTCCAATAGTTTCATGACATGTTTAAGAGAACATGTTGCTATTCTAAATTTACAAAATCCTCAATGACTTGTCCACACGGTTACATACTCAGTAAACATTATTATCATTGCTAGTTTAACTTCACATTTTTTAACTTAAACTCCCCAAGAATTCACACCAATACTTTTTTTCCTATTCTCAATATCTGCTGAGCATTAAGACAGCCATGAAACACTTTGGGGGTATACATAATCTGCTGCTATTGACACTTTTTCAAAATGCTACCTGTTAAAAGATAAAACTGCCTTTACCTGTGCATGGAGTCAGTTTTCTGCCCACTTTTGGACTAGGGAAAGATTTTCCTGCCTGTAGCGGTCAGGGCTTAGTTGCAGATCACAGAATCCATTCTAGCTAACTAAAGCAGTGTGGAAATTTTTACAGGATATTTAATGACTTCAACTTTGGGAGTGCTGCAAAAATTGAATGCAGGCTGGGAGTCACGGAGTGACTCCCAAAGGCACATACAGATCTTGGTTCCTAAGGGAGCTACTGCTTCTGACAAAAACCAGGAAACTGTAGAATGAAGCAGCCGCCTGTGGGGTCAAGAGGCCACTGCCACAGCAACTAGCTCCAGAATCACAGTACCTCTGCCGTGATCTGCACATACCAGTCTTCAGTAGAGCCCGGTGGGCATTCTATAAAGCTGTGGTTGGATGGATCAAGAAAATGTGCATCTATGTACAATGAAATATTATTCCACGTCAATAGGAAACCCTATCATTGGGAGAACATGGATGAACCTAGTGAACATTATGCTAAGTGAAATAAGCTAGACAGAGAAAGATAAATAGTGCATGGCATCACTTATGTATAGAAGCTGGGGGGAAAAAAGTCAAATTCATAGAAATGAAGAGTAGAAAAGAGGTTGCCAGGGGCTGAGGGATCTGGAGAGTTGTTGGTAAAAGGGTCAAACTCTCAGTTGAAAGATGAATAAGGCTTAAGGGTATAATGTATAACACGATGACTATAGTTGATAACACTATATTGCGTAATCAAAATTAGATAACAGATTAGAACCTAAATGCTCTAACTAAGAAAAAGAAAGGTAAATATGTAAAGTGATGGATGTGTTAATTAACTCAATGGGGGAAATATTTTCACAGTGTATATCAAATCATCACATTGTATACTATAGATACCTTACAATTTTATTTGCCAGTTGTACCTCTATCAGGCTAGGGGGAAAAAAACCTATCTGTGATTTACAGAGTACACGTTAAGACCAGTGTAGGGACACCTGGGTGGCTCAGTGGTTCAGCCTTTGACTCAGGGCATGATCCTGAAGTCCCGGGATCGAGTCCTGCATCGAGCTCCCAGCAGGGAGCCTGCTTCTCCCTCTGCCTGTGTCTCTGCCTCTCTCTGTGTCTCTCATGAATAAATAAATAAAATCTTTTTTTTTTATAAATAAAATCTTTTTAAAAATTTTTAAAAGACCAGGGTATTTCCATGAAAACCCATCATCTTTTATTTTTTATGTAAAAAAAATAAGTTAGTTACTTGGTTAGACTCAATGTTCTATGGGATAACATAACAGAAGTACATAAATAAAGTGCTTGCAGAAAGATGGCAACAGGGAAACAAAATGAAATCTAGGACAAATATTCCAGTGAGAACAAGCAGCCAACTTCTTCTATAATAGGGTCTGATCTAATTGACCTGCCACTAGGTGGCTTCCAGATTTCCATTAATATGGTGCAGACTGACATTGAATATAACACCGGAGCCAGATCAGATGAAGTGAGGGGAACTCTATATTCCGGAGTCCATGCATTCCTTCCACCCCTGCCACTACAAGCACTTATCATTAGTCCATTGGTCAACACTGGGACTGCTAGTAACAGATACTTAATGAAATCTACAGGGCAAGTTGTCTTGTTCATAGGTTACTAAAATTTTTTTCTATAGAGGGGGCACTTTGGCAAATAATCACATGAGATATAAACGATTTTATATGCTGTGCTCATTCTTAGAAGTCCATCTACTTATCTTTTCCCCAAATCTACTTATCACCAATCCTCCAATCATGACCTTTCCAAATTTCTGAATAGTTATCCAAACCATTAGCTACTGTCCATGAATTGATATAGATCCATGATTATGACCATCTTTCCTTTCAGAGAATCAACATGGGAAATCAGTTATATCACCCAATTTCTGCCCACTAGAAGGATTTCATCCTCCTTGTCATCCTTCAGGTCCACCCCTCTGTAAGGTTATATTGCTGTAGCAGGGCACTTGTGCAAAGCTATATTATAAGACAGAGGCATCTGAAGACCAGAAGTGAAGTTCCTCCATTAGATGGTTTTAGAAAACTCCACCTGGAACGTTGTTATTACAACAGGTGTAAGTTAATAGGGAATGTGAGCCACCCGGTCCTAAAACTTATTAGTGCCGACAGAGCATGAGTAGGTCTCATCTCATACATGCAATTTTCACCTGATGATGGAGTGCTGCTGGACAAACTGAACATTAGTGCCTGGTGGAGCAGAAACACTTAAGTCATTATTGGAGGTGAAGTTCACATGGTTAGACTTTCAAAGTCTATCAGAGCTCATTAGCAAGCCAGGAGCAGTCTCTCAACAGTAGAGTATTTGTTTCCAAATATTACAAGCTTGCTTTGTGTATTATGCTCCTATAGGGGTCTGTTAGAAGCTATGTAGGGCATCCCAAATTACACAGACATTTCAAGCACCATTGGACCTGCTGGTTCATAAGGACTAAACGGCAGAGCTTTGCTCTGAGACTTGGACCAGCTGCAGTGCTTCTCTTATAGTCTTGGCCTCATTCAAACCAAGTAACTTCATGGGTTCTCTCAGCAAATAGTTTCCAAATGTGGGATGTCTCCAAAACCCAAAGGGACCCACAATGCCATGTGCCTCCTTCTTAGAAATACTCTGCATATTCCCTCACATTCCAGATCACTAGTTTCCCAGGAACTTCACCAAAGTGACTGGCCTTGAATCCTCTTTGGATTTTTTTTCCTACTCTCAAATCACATGTTTCCTACCAGGACTTCTAGAGTGCCTGTACTGCCTACTTACCAGGTCCTACCATTATGAGGTCATGACGGAATCAAGTCAGCATGTTTTTTTGTCTGTTTTTGAGATGGTGAAATAATCAAGATCCTACATAATAAAGGTAGCTACAGTGAAGATAAGTTTTATAATGCCCATTTTAGGGATCCCTGGGTGGCGCAGCGGTTTGGCGCCTGCCTTTGGCCCAGGGCGCGATCCTGGAGACCCAGGATCAAAACCCACGTTGGGCTCCCGGTGCATGGAGCCTGCTTCTCCCTCTGCCTATGTCTCTGCCCCCCCCCCCTCTCTGTGTGGCTATCATAAAAAAATTTAAAAAATATATATAATGCCCACTTTAGACAAGAAAAAAAATGAGTTGGAATATAATTAAGTTCTTCGAATGTCTGTCTGTCCCCAGATGTTTTTCTCTTGATCTTTATGACATGAGCATCTAGATGGAGAAGAGATTTTCAGCTTGTGACACAAAGGAATGTAAGTCTGGGTGAGATAGATGGGATGGGTACTAAGGGCACTGGTAATGCTCAGAAGTCTCTGTTTGTACTTGGCCTATCTCCTTATTTAAGTAGCCTACAGGGCTCTCAGGCACTTAGACTTGCCATGACTATTCCATCTCTACTAGGTACAGAGCTGGGGGAGCAGGAAAGAGTGGGGCATAAATAATATGGTCTAAGGTCGATCTTGATAGCTGAGATACAGAAACACTATCTTCTTCCTTGATACCAATGGTTTTAAAGATACATTTTCACAATGGCTTTAACTATTTAAACAAACTGAAACTTGTCTAGTTTGATTCCAAATGTTGGTGCAACTGAATGAATTTACTTACAACTATAATGAATTCCATCTTGCTCAAAACATTAGAGACTCTGCACCTCCATCACCAAAATCATCCTAGTAACTAATTTAGTCCATCTCTACATTTGATTTATCAATTTCTCTGAATCATATGCTCAACAATATATGTCATTGGATAAATTCTGCATATCCTTGCTTCCTGGAAGAGTAGTATCAGGAACATCACTGTTCGCTATTTTATCAAATATCAACACCTGTTCTTTGCACCACCAGTGTTTTGTAGTTTCCTATTCTTTGATTATTTCTTATCACCTCCTTGGTTTTATGTGTATAATACATCCCTCAACTGTTTATTAGCTTAAACTTGAGAACTGTTAACATATATTCTTAGCTTATTTAATCTGGTAATATAGTCCACAGCAGTCAGAGACAGTAGTGCCTTTTAATCACAATGTGAATCCCAGTTCTGCCTCTCAGAAAGTAAGTGATCTTGGACAGATTACTTCAGCTTTCTGAGCTCTATTCTTTTGTAAAATGGAATATGAATAATAGTGAAAGGGAATATAAAGGAAGGGAGAAGAAATGTTGGGAAATATCAGGAAGGGAGACAGAACATAAAGACTCCTAACTCGGGGAAACGAACTAGGGGTGGTGGAGGGGGAGGAGGGCGGGTGTTGGAGGGGAATGGGTGACGGGCACTGAGGTGGACACTTGACGGGATGAGCACTGGGTGTTTTTCTGTATGTTGGTAAATTGAACACCAATAAAAATTAATTAAAAAAAAATAAAATAAAATAAAGATTGTAGCAAGAGACAAAGAAAAGCATACATAATAATAAAAGAATCAATTGAACAAGAGGAAAAAAAAAATGGAATAACAACATCTCACAACATAATTCCAAGGGTCAAATGAAATAATTTAAAAACACTTGCAAACCGTTATGAACTAATCCTGTGTGACTTCACAGTGACCATGAAGTATCAAGAATGTCTTGTATTGAACACCAAAATTCTATTTCTTGGCTTGTGTACTACTTTGTGTAAGATTATATAAATGTTTGTCATCTAAGTTCCACCTAGACAGTGATCTTTTTTATTAAAAAAAAAAAGAGTTATTTATTTATTTGAGAGACAGAGAAAGAGAGCATGCGTGGGCTTGCAGGGGTGGACGGGACAGGAAGGGAGGGACAGAAGGAGAGGGAGAGAAGCAGACTCCCTGTTGAGCAATGGAGCCCAATGAGAGGCTCGATCTCAAGACCCTGAGATCATGACTTGAGCTGAAATCAAGGGTCAGATGTTTAACTGCCCAAGCTCCCCAGATGCCCCTAGACTGTGAGCTTTTTAAAAGCTGGTCCTATACTTTACTCTTCTCTGTATCACTGTGCCAAATATAGTTCCTATTGCGTAAGTGATGGGATAAACTGGTAACAGAAGTTGTTCATTCTATTTCTTTCCTTTTTTCTTTTTTATTTTTTTGTTCATTCTATTTCTATCAGCCAAGAGATTTAGTATCTAATGGACTCTAACTGGAACTGGTGCCACCCCTCCAGAGTGGGAAAGGAGAGCCATTTACAACTGCAATAATTGTACTTATTTTTTTAAGTCAAATCCTTAATTAATTAATTAGTTAATTAATTAAAATAAAAATTTCAAATCCAAAAAGGAGTTAAATCTTTGTGGTAAAAAATCTTATCCGTTCATATTGTTATTTAGTCGTGGGCAAGGTCATATAATGCCCAAATGCTAATAAAAGAAATACACTGTACTAATTTGAGATAATACTGTGCTGTCTATGAAAAAAAATATTCTTACCTTGCTTCTTAGGGAAAATTACTTTGGCAATCAAGCACAGCACCTGCTGGAGGGCAGACTAAACAAAAATTAAAGGATTCTACTTTTCCCCCATACATGGAGCAAAAGGCCATCTCCTCCATCTCCAGACTGGATACAGTCCAAGCCTGAAGCCTTCAAGACACAGGAAGGAATGGTAATGGAGGTGAGCATGGAAACTCCAGTCTAAGAGGGAAAGAGTAGAGAAAAAGATGAGAAACTTAGAAAAGCTGACTATAAAGTATCAAGGAAAGAGAAGTCACTCAAGAAAGAAGGAGGCTTTTTGAAGGCCTGATTACGTGAAGGTTCCTTCTGTGGTACAAGAGAAAAAGAAAGTAAGACGGTCTTCACTTCTGTTTTTTCTTTACAGTTCTGGTGTTTGAGACCTAGAAGACTCTTCATTAGTGAACTTGAGAAATCTCTACAATAATCAGATACACACTTGTGCTGGAAGGAGATTGCCCAACAATGGATTATAAAGTGGAGCTATGCCTGTTTATGAAGCAGAGGTACAGGGACACCATCAGAGAAGATCCCAGGCAGTGAAAACCTTCTTCTAATGAGAGAAAGAAATAGATTTTGATGCTCTACAAGTTGGTACATGAATAAAAGAAAGAATAGAGAATCCATGAGGAATGGATGACCTGTTCAGCTTTCAATTTTCCTTACTTGCCTCTGTCTGTGTCATCCTGCTTCTGGCTATTTTGTGTGCCATGGGTGGTTCCTAAACATTTTGATATTACAGAATAGTAAAATATCAAGAACTATTTTGTAGGCTGATATGCACGTGCCATCATTTTTTTCAAGTTAGTAGATTTTCAAAGTATCATCTACTATGACATCATTTTACAAAAGAAAAGCTATTTTAACCCTCCAAAATCCTCTAATCTCAGACTTTTAAAATTGAAGAATTTGAACTTTTTTGAAAATAAAATTCTTTACACTATTATTACTTCTCTTATTTTGCTCAGACAGGTTTCAACTTAGTTATGAACTGGAGTTTGTGAACCACTTCCCTAGACTTTAGACCAGAGCCAAGACAGTTCTCTACATGAAGAAACCTTTCATCTCTCAGATACACAAACCCATTAACACTATTATAATACTAGTATAGTGCATAATGAGGTTTGCTCATAGGAATTTGCCTATATTTGCCCATTTTGACCTACAAAAATATTTCATACTGTTCAAATAAATTTCATGATCTTTTTGTCTGCACTTGACCATTTTATAATGTTGAATAAATGTTAGAACTATTACAAATGTATTCACAACAATTCTGTGGCATTACATCTTTTCTGAGGAAAATGTTTAATAATTCTTCACAAATGAACTAGTGTTTTGGTTTTTTTTTTTTTTGAAGGGGGTGGATTTTTAAAGTGCTACTTACCATATTCTGCACAGTTACTGGAAGACTTTATAAGGGCAAAAAAAAAGTTACATCTTTTAAATATCAAATATTTAATCACTAAATCTTCACTTATGTCCATTATAACAAATCAGGCTTTCTCTAAATTAACTAAAGATTATCAGGTACATACCACAATGTTTAGTACATAATAAATCGAGTCCCACATCGGGCTCCCTGCCATGGAGGAAGCCTGCTTCTCTCTCTGCCTGTGTCTCTGCCCCTCTCTCTCTCTCTCTGTGTCTCTCATGAGTAAATAAGTAAAACCTTAAAAAAAAAACTGGAAGTGTTCCCTGTTTTAGAGTATTGGGAAGGAAGTACACCTTCTCTTTACCTTCTTCTCTCATTTCTTTCCCTGGTGGTAACCTATCTGATTGGTGGGACTGAGAAGACCATCTTGTGTGTGTAGAACCCAGGATCTTCTTGATTGTCTTTCTTTTGGGGCCTGATATGCCCAAAAGTTTTGGGTGCTCTCTCCTCCAGGAACATGTGATCTCTGTACAGAGTGCTCATTTCAGGAGGCCTTGCCCCTGGGGGTCAGGGGCATAGAATTCTAGATGCTTTCTGCTACTGGAAGGAAATCTCAACTATAAGGAGGAAGGATAGGAAGTTAGCCCACTTTGGTCTTCTGTCCAGATGTATGTGATCCTAACTCAGATGTAGATTTAACTCTACATTAGCATTCACTCCTAAACCCTTATTATTTAATGAGTCCCGAGTATGAACTCAGTAATAAGATGGCTCTCGATTGGACAGATATAAGATCTTTTCATCCACTCTACATTACAGGATTTCAGGTATTCTTTACTTTTATTGCAATACGGCCCTGAAAATTATGTCATAAAGTGGATTGCCATCAAGCAAACTATAAAAAACCATAGTGTGAGTAGGGGTTGCGAGCCACGGGGCACACTAGAGCCAAGTACAATGCATTGAAGTCAAAATGCATTCTCATCTCCAAAGTTGAAGTTACCTGCACAGTAGCAAGCAGAACAGATAGAAATTTCCAGGCTTCTCCCCACAGAGGCCTTCTCTGATAAACATTTCAAAGCAATAATTATAGAAGCCGGGCTCTGGTCAATTAAAATTACATTTCAAATATTATAATGGGTATGATGTCCTCCACACAATGATTATACTAGGATCAATGTATTATTAGCATATAAATATATAATTCTAAGTCATGCTGTATGTAAATAATTAATTTTATAGCCTCAAAATTTGACCTAAAACTAATATGCAAACTGTAATACACATCAAATACTTGATTTAAATTAATTTTGCTCGAAACCAGTAATTCAGAAAGATGTAAGTGAAATGGTTTGGCTAGCCCAGGGCTCTCAAAGTGGTTGCACATGTAAGTCGAAACTGAGTTTTTTTCTCTCAAAAAAATTTCAATACAGCTGGCAGAGAAATTCATTCTACTGCCCTTGGATATGAACTCAAAGCACTAAACCAGGTGCTCAGTGAAGGTTTGTTGTTGCTGCTAATGATAGGGCTCCTCTGAGTGGAAAGCATTTTAAAAGTCGGGGATGACCCTACATGCCTCTCCCTCACCCCTTTCTGCTGCTGTATTTTATCTTACAAGGTCCTGCACACCAGGCCCTCAGAACCAGTAGCACCACCAGGAAAGATGGGGCATTGATTCTCATTTGCCCTCCGCCTACTTGACATTTGTTACCAAAGATCGGATGCCATGAGCAATTACCAGTTCATTAGCATGCTGGATTATTTAGGATAGGGCAACTGCCATAAAAGAGATCTAAATAAATAAAGTTTTACCATAGAAGTAAATATTTTTTTTCTTCTGTTCTAACTGTAAAAATATAGGACTCCAACCATTGAAGCTAAAACACTAGAACTTGCAGTACAGTTCTGAGAAAAGTATGACATCGATCTCTCAGATTTAAAGTTTAGACATTTTTTAAAGACTTCTGTTTCTTGCTCACGTAACAGCAGTTGAGGCCGTAGCAGTCAGTAGCTCAGCTTCCCTACAGACTGGGTCACCGAAAGACCCAAGCTCCTTCGTGGCTTGACCAAGTCGTAGGGCCTACGTTTGTCTGCATCTGATGATCAGAAGGAGGAAGGCAATGGGGAGGCCTGTGCAGAAAGTTTTTGTGGAATAGACTGGAAAGTGGCATATGGCACTTCTGGTCCATTCATTGGCTAAACTTGATCTCATGACCACACTCAACTGCAAAGAAAGCCAGTAGAAATAGTCCAGCTTTATGCCCTGGACAAACAAATCCATTTCAATAAATAGCTGGTAGTCTCTGACACACCCTATCTTCTCAAAAGAAGCTTTAAAACAGGAATAATGGGGCAGCCCGGTGGCTCAGAGGTTTGGCGCCTGCCTTCAGCCCAGGGTATGATCCTGGAGAATTCTAGATGCTTCCTGGAGACCCAGGATCGAGTCCCACGTCAGGCTCCCTGCATGGAGCCTGCTTCTCCCTCTGCCTGTGCCTCTGCTTCACTCTCTCTCTCTCTCTCTGTATGTCCTTCATGAATGAATGAATGAATGAATGAATGAATAATCTTTAAAAAAAAAAAACAGGAATAATGAACTCAGGGGCCTACAATGGACAAATAGAGAATAAAAATGAGTTATAAGGGGCCTGGCTGGAACTGTCCAAAACTGAAAAGCATCCCTAGTCCCCATACTCAAATCCAGCAGATTGTTGCTCTGAAAAAATGGTGACAGGATATTGTCAGATTTGATTTTTCAAGAAAAGCCAGAAGTCTGGTAGGTTTTTTTTTAAGGTGAATTCTTCCATTATTAAAATGTTAGCAACTATTCAATGTCTTCAAAAATAATCTACAGGCCACACAAATGTTTCTATATGTCTAATTGTCCCCAAAATACATAAGTTGAAAACTACTTAAAAAATTTACTTCCCGGGGATCCCTGGGTGGTGCAGCGGTTTGGTGCCTGCCTTGGCCCGGGGCGCGATCCTGGAGACCCAGGATCGAATCCCACGTCGGGCTCCCGGTGCATGGAGCCTGCTTCTCTCTCTGCCTGTGTCTCTGCCTTTCTCTCTCTCTGTGTGTGACTATCATAAATAAATAAAAATTTGAAAAAAAATAAAATAAAAAATAAAAAATTTATTTCCCTTGCCTTCATGGATGTATCTTGCAAGAAGTTGCTGTGGCCAAGTTCAAAAAGGGTGTTGCCTGTGTTCTCCTCTAGGATTTTGATGGAATCTTGTCTCACATTTAGATCTTTCATCCAATTTGAGTTTATCTCTGTGTCTGATGTAAGAAATGGTCTAGTTTCATTCTTCTGCAAGTGGCTGTCCAATTTTCCCAGAACCATTTTTTGAAGAGACTGTCCTTTTTCCAGGGACAGTCTTTCCTGCTTTGTCAAAGATGAGTTGACCATAGAGTTGAGGATCCACTTCTGGATTCTCTATTCTGTTCCATTGATCTCTCTGTCTGTTTTTGTGCCAGTACCACACTGTCTTGATGACCACAGCTTTATAGTACAACCTCAAATCCAGCATTTTGATGCCCCAGGCTCTGATTTTCTCTTTTAATATTCCCCTGGCTATTTGGGGTCTTTCCTGATTCCATACAAATCTTAAGATGATTTGTTCCAACTCTGTTGGCAAATTGAACTCTAATTAAAAAAAAATTGACCAGGTTCTAAAAACAAACTAATTTCTAAAAAAATACACCATAGTACTATGATGCATGCTTGCCTAGGCTAAAGTTTGAAAAAGAACAAATACATTTCAGAACAGAGGAATGGGTATTAGGTTATTAATGAGTTAACCACACGCTATATGAGTAGCACAACCTAATGTAAAGCAACAAATAGCAGAGACTAACTATACTTTTAAAAGTCCTATAAATAAGGAAAGGAATCATGAGTAGATAATAATACTTCTTAGTTTATTAATTACTTGGAAATTATGATTTGTTTAATCATTTAACAAATTCTATATGTACCAGATATTGTTAGCTGCTGCAGAGAAAATAAGAACAACCCAGATTAAACTCTTCCCTTGAGGAATTTATACTTTAATAGGATAACAGTACAGAACAAGATGTAATCTGAGGTCAAAAGAGAAAGAACCATAAGTGAGTCGTGGCCATAAAGGTCAGATGGGGAACATATTCTGTCCAGATAAGGACGATCAGAAACGGCTTCATGGAAAGAGTGGCTTGTGAAGACACGTGAAGATAAGATGTGGTTCCGTAGCAACGGGAGGTAGGGGCCCCATGTAAAGCGGGGAGCATTAGCAAAGACATGAAACTGGGAAAAGGAAAGGGAATGTGGAACGGTGCTGGGTTGGCTAGAAACTGAGATACCTGAAGGCAACTAAGGAAAGATTATACGAGTTTAATGATTTATTCTTTCAGTGATTAGTAACATCCTTGAAGCTCATCAACGGGAATGTTTCCCGCTCAACAGGATAAATCTTCCGTAATAAAACTGATGCCAATGGTTTATAGAAAATAGGTAAAATGCTACTGTTCTAAATTTCAGTGACTTCAAAAGAGTGATATTTACAATTGCTACTTGTTTTCCAGTCTAATTATATACATACGGTATTCTTCTGATGTACTCATGATATATCCTGCAACAACTCCAAGTGTTTCACGAACTTCTTGTACCAGAAATCTGCAATAAGTCAGAACCTGAGATTTCTGGTTCCAAGCTGCTTTTATTGTATCAGTCACCTCCTGTTCAGATTTCCAATAGGTTACATTTGCATGGTTCCATCTGTCTAATTTATGATCTCTTCTTAAGGCCATATTGTTTCAGTGACATTTGAGCACCGTCCAAATTGTGGCTTCCATATATCTCCAGTTGGTAGGAATTACCTCTGTAGGCAATTTCTCATAGTAACTAGTCTCAAAGATATTTCTGTTCATTTTAAAGAAACATTTTGACATTTCTTGTCCCGGACTTATAATTTATATTTGTTTTTGCAGGTCAGATAAATCTGTAAATCTATTCCTAAGCCAATTTAACAGTATTGGCCAAAGACATCACAACATCTTCTACTGGAGTTAGAAATATCCTGATGTTTGACAAGTAGCAGGAAGCAGTAACTTTTTAACTGATGTTGAAGCAGAATAGATTCTCCAGGTGTGTAATATTTCCCATTAGCCATTCTGAAACCACTCCACTCAGCAAGATAACTAGCTCCATGTTGATAGTCTTCAATTTCCATCTCTCATCAAATCTTGTCAAACCCACAGGCAACACCAGTATTGCTCCCCTCTGTTATTAAGATGTTTCTATTTAGAACAGTTATAAGCATAGTTTCCTTTATATTACTAGTTTTAGGGAATAAAATGTATGGTTTATTGGGCAAGATTTTTTTTAATCAGTTTTTATAGTTCCAAACCAGTATATTTATTGTCATTATTATTTTCTTTTTACCATTTTCAATTTGAGCTTGATATTGTCAGTGTTGTTGCTATTAGTTGTTATTACAAATACTATTATTTATGATAGCGATAGCGGTGTATATTATCTGATGATTTAATATCTGAGTCTGAATCTACTAATATATAATACAGCATTCTACTTGCAGCATCGTCCTGCTAAACTAAGTCAAAATAAATATTCCTTCTATGAATTTTTTAACTTAGAAATATAAACTAATCAAAAAAGCTTCTGGATCAAGTCAGTGAGGCAAATTTATCAAAGCAAGGGCACAAACATTTCAATTAATGGTGCTTGACATCATGCAAATTGCTCATTTTCTGAAATGTATGTTTCAAATGGTCTTCAAAAAACCTATTTGATATTTTCATTTACATATTTGGCACTGAAAGCCCCCAGACTTATCTCTCAAAAGCATCTTTTGTTTTTTTCCTTCAAAAGGAAAGCAATGGGGCCTTTCCCCCTGCAACAACTGGAATATGTATCTTGAAGCTTCCTTTGACAAAACAAAATATGGAGGGAAGTTAAAACACAGTTCTAAGTACTCCCTTGTATTTGTTTGGCTTTCTTGCATAGGCCCAGAAGTCATGATTGCTGGTTAATATGAATACACAAACTCTAATAATAGTTTAACATTTTACACATTTGGGCACAGTTCAATAGCTATCTGAAGTTTGGGGCAGCTATGAAGTCTAAACTTTTCATTTTTTAAAAGCGAAAAAATGCTTGTCTACATCCACCCCTCACGGCAGCATGCTATCGTCCTAGTTTTATAGGAAACATGTTGGCATTTAGTCTTTATTCTGCATGTGTAGAATTTATAGTGTGTATTTATGTAGGATAATATTTACAGAAATTTTATAATTTTGTTCTCACTGGTCATAGAGTTGCTAGACTGTAGTTTGAAGCATTTGTTTCATAGCTATTTATTTCATCTTCTGCTTGCCTGTGTTTAGCACACATTCCTATATAAACGCCACTGAGGGACCTGAATTGATGAGACTTCCTGGTATTAGGGTTCCAGGCACAATGTATATTTGCCAAACTGTATTTATAAAATCAAGTCTCAGAAGTACCTCATTCTCATATTTTTTGAGCCAACATACAATATAGTAGAATTGTTGCAAGTGGAAACCTTCCATGTTTGGTACTTTTGAAAGAACTATAAATATAAGCAATCCAATTTAGCAATGATAAATGCTGCCTTCCAAATTCCAATCATATCTGTCCTTAGTTATAGCAATTTCCAATAAAAAAAAAAAAACCTTTTGGTGATGCTCAGACACATATCATTTTTAAGACCTAGAAATAAAGACCTGGACTAAGGCCAGTCACTTGAATTGTGGGGATATCCATTCCAAGAATATCTTTTATTGTTATCACCGCTCACTTGTCGTCATGATGTATGGGACTGCCCGAGCTTCCTTACCACTGGAAAAAAAACTTTTTATTTTCCATTATTTATCTTGTTCTTCTTGTATGCTTTCTGCCTCTCTGTAAGGTATTATTCAACTTGTTCTTTTAAATAAATCCACAAGAACCCTAGTATCAAAATACCAAAATGACCATTTTGGTTTTGCTACTATCATTTCCTCTGAGTGAAAAGTAACTCTTTTGAAAGTAAAGTTTTCAAAGTTCCTTTATATACCATGAAATAAATGGGATAGGACAGGAAACTTTCAAACAAGTTAATGACCACTTTTCATTTAATGACTCAATCTCAATTGTTGTATCTTTTTCATTCTAAGATGACATTGGCTGTACATGCATCATAAATTTCATAACAGCTCTTTAGGAAAAGCATACCACTATATTAATGCACACAATTGGTTTTAACTAACTGAGGGCCGCATATGTTTACTCATATAAATACATATCACTCATATTTTGAATATCGTGGTGTGGTAGACACAGAGAAGAACTGCCCAGAAGGACCTGCTGACAAGATATGGGGAGGGTGGTCAGCAGACAGCCTCCAAGCTGTCAACTCCTTGGGGATCTACCTCAACATCAGAGAGTCACTCCACCTGAGATCACACCCTTCTAAGTGTGCGAGTATAAAAGACCAGCAATTTTGGCCAATCCCGGGCCACTCTGGCAGGCAAAGCTCTTTTGGTTTCCCAGGTGAGATATGAAACTGACCCCTGGACACAAAGAGCAAGAATAGACCAAGAAAAGAGGCAGGCCACTCCAGGTTGGTTGATGGCAGGTTTAAAATACAAGGGGACTTATATGAACCTTGTCTCCAGTAGTTATCAGATGAATAGGTCTGCCCCACCTACCAAGAATCCTAAGAGTTTATAAGGAGTCTTTCACTGGGTTCAGTCATGCATCTAGTCCAGATGGTCTCAACAACACATTGCTCTCTCAAGGCGGTTCTCAAAATGGCCCTGGCTATGGGTACCGTGGGTAGAACATACATTCCAAGGACAGAAAAGGGTGTGAGGAGCTTCCAGTTGCCTGGGAGCTAACTTAAAAGTCAACTGGTGGTCACATCCTCTCAATGACCTCCTCCCAACACCCCTCCCATCATGACCAGCTCTTGAAATCAATCTTATCCACAATGTGACCTGAGCAGTCAGCAAGTCACCGGCATGGGAGCACCTCCTCTGATCCCTATCTCGATACACTGAAAACAGATAACACAGCAATAGTACAGACACATGCAAGAGAAAACACAGATTAAGATAATGATTTTCTTTTTTTTTTTTTAAAGATTTGTTTATTTATTCATGAGAGACACAGAAAGAAAGAGAGGCAGAGACACAGTCAGAGGGAGAAGCAAGCTCCTCGCAGGGAGCCCGATGCGGGTCTCAATCCTGGATCACAGGATCATGACCTGAGCCGAAGACAGGCGCACAACCACTGAGCCACCCAGGCATCCCAAGATAATGATTTCCAACATAAGTAAAACCTATTTCCACCAAGAGCCCCATAATGTGAACCACTGATTTATTAAGTCCCATTGGCTGGGGATCAGATCATTCAGGGCATTTGTGTGTATTCTCATGTGATTTAACAAAGATGATACATAAGCAGACTCATCAAGTATGAACACACAACATTCTGTTTGGATAATGGCACACGTGCCTCCTCCTGAGGCATTAATAATGTCCAAGGCCATCCTATCTTGGAAGACAGCTTTCTCTCATTAGACACATTTCAGTGTTCAGTAAAGACACGCTTTGCTAGCTATCAGTTAAGGCTTGTTGGGTAAACTTAGTGAGGGTTTCTATGTGTGCTATAATACCCTCCAGGCTGATGGAGGGGTCAAAGATTGTGGCCAAATGATTGTATCAGTAGAAAACAGAATGTTCCCATAAGACCTTAAGGAGGGGGAGTTTGGCAATTTTTGTTACCATAGGGCAGGCTCAGGGAAACCCCAGGCTGCAGCAGCTCAACCACAGGTGGAAGCCATAGCCAAAGATTTGTGCTACGCAACCACTGGGATACCCAATAAACACCTGGGCAGTACAGATAGTCAGTGCCAAGCCAGCCTCTACCTTGTAATGTGATAGAATGAACTACAGTTCCAATGAGATCTATCCTGTAATTATGGCATGATTGAGTTGGTTCTATCTGGAGTGGTTTTTCTGTTCCTAACATAGGAGTGCCTAGGTTCTCAAATGTCCGTAACCTGGAGTGAGCCACAAGAACCCTTTGATGAAAATTGGAGGATGGTTACCCATGGCTATAATGGTGGCATTTTTGGGGAGCCCTCTGGTGAGCAGTTTGATGGGCTGCCTACATAATTTGATTGACGAAAAAGAAATCCATGCCCAATATTATCAATAAAATGTGCCATCGGCCAGGTTTCTGGATCAGTATCGGTAGTACTGGATACACTAAGGGTACTGGTTCTACCTTGTTCTTCCTTAATGCACTGCGTTATGCTCTTCCAATCCCCTCCCTGGCAGGGCAGTAGCTAATTAGAGCAAAGAGAAATATGACCTTATAGTGGACAAACCTGGTGGACACGACTTTAATGAAAGGTCAAAGCTCACATAACCAATAATGAGACAAGTTAACATTTTGTGCCTTTTGATCTTAAGCATGGAGAAGGATACAAGATCATTTATGTGGTATTCTTGCAAAAATATATATATAAATTACTTAAATCTGATCATAAGAAAATATCACATAAACTCAAACTGAAAGACATTCTTCAAAACAACTGCTCTGTACTCTTCAAAAATGTCAGTTATGACAAAAATTGGCCAAGAGTTCTAGGCCAAAGAAAACTGAAGAGACGGGACATTAAGTTGTGTAAGTTCCTTATAGATTTTGGATATGAATCTTTTATCAGATATATGGTTTACAGATATTGTCTACCATTTCTTAGTTTGCCTTTCTGTTTTGTTGATTATTTCCTTTGTTATGCAAAAGATTTTAACCTCATCTGTCTGTGTTTGCTTTTGTTGCCTGCGATTTTCATCTCCTACCCAGGAAATCGTTGCTGCAAACGTCCAAGAGCTTTTCTAGCAGTTTGAGTTTTAGGTCCTATATTTAAGTCTTTATTTAATTCATGGGGTGGATTTTTGTGAGTGGTGTAAGATAAGGTCCAATTTCATTTTTCTGCATGTGGATATCCAGTTTTCCCAACAGCATTTATTCAAGAGACTATTCTTTCCCTACAGTGTACTCTTGGCACTCTTGTCAAACATCAGGTAGCCTTATATGTGTATTTGGGGCTGTTACTCTGTTCTATGTTTTTATGTCAGTACCATACTCTTTTGATTACTGCAGCTTTGTAATATATTTTGAAATCAAGAAGTATGATAACCCAATTAAAAAATGGCCAAAGAAACTGAATGGACATTTCTCCAAATAAGTCATACAACTAGCCAAGAAGTATATAAAAATGTGCTCAATATCACTAATCACTAGGGAAATGTAAGTCAAAGCACAGTAAGATATCACCCACACTTGTTGTAATAGCTATTATCAAAAAAAAATAGATTAAAATATTGGCAAGGATATAGAAAAGAGGGAACCATTATATGCTGTACAATGTACAACTTAACTTTGTATATTACACTGTACGTTTAAATTGTACAGTCATCATGGAAAACATTATGGATGTTCCTCAAAAAACTACCATGTGATCTAGCAATTCCACTTTTGGATGCATATCCAAAGGAATCGAAATCAGGGTCTCAAAAAGATATCTGCCCTCCCATGTTCATTGCAGCTTTCTTTATAATAGCAAACACATCGAAGCAACCTAGATGTCCATCAATGGATGAATGGATAAAAAAAAATGTGGCATGTGCATACAATGGAATATTATTTGGCTTTTAAAAAGATGGAAATCCTAGAGAAAGAAAGAAAGAAAGAAAGAAAGAAAGAAAGAAAGAAAGAAAGAAAGAAAGAAAGAAAATCCTGCCATTTGCAACAACATGATAAACTTGGAGGACCTTATACCAGTTGAAATAAGCCAGACACCAAAAACCAATACATGATACCACTTACATGATGAGTAAATTGCCAACTCATGAAAAAAAGAGAGTGAAATCATGGTTACCAGTATTCTCTCTTTCTGAGAGAAGAGAAAAACAGAAATATTAGTCAAAGAGTACAAAGTTTTGGTTATACGAGGTGAATAAATCCTAAATATCTAGTATATAAAACAGTGTCTATAGATAGCAAGGCAGTATTTTGTACTTAAAAATTTCCTAAGACAGTAGATCTTATAAGTGTTCTCATCACAATAATATTTTTAAAGATTTTATTTATTTATTCATGAGAGACACAGAGAGAGAGGCAGAGACACAAGCAGAGGGAGAAGCAGGCTCCTCTCAGGGAGCCCAATGCGGGACTCGATCCCAGAACCCCGGGATCACGCCCTGAGCCAAAAGCAGACACTCGACCACTGAGCCACCCAGGCATCCCACATGACAATAATATTGATGATGATGATGATGATAATAATAATAATAATGATGATGATAGGGTAGAAGGAAATTTTTGGAGGTAATAGGTTTGTGGCATAGCTTGTGGTGATAACAAGGGGTATATACTCCTCTCCAAACTCAGCAAGTTGTATAAAACAATATTAAAACTATGTACAGCTTTTGCATGTCAAAAAAATGGTAATGAAATGCGAAAACTAAAAAAGAAGAGAGAGAAGCATGACAGCTATTTGCACTGCATGACCCTGGATTGAAACACAGGTTGGAGAGGAAAAAATGCTATTAAAAAAATCTGAAAAAAAAAAATCTTTAGGAAAATTGGAAGAACTTGAATACGGCTTGGATAATAATATTGTATTACTATTAAATTTTCTGGTTTTGATCATTTTACTTTGTTGGTATGCAACAAACCACCCTAAAACTTAATAGCTTAAGGCCAGAAATATTTATTCCTTCTCATGGTTCTGTGGGTTGGCTGTGTAACTCTTACAGCCTGAGCTGCTTCTGCTGGAGCTGTATGGTTTAGATAGCCTCACTCATTAATGACACTTGGCTTGATGTCAGCCAACACGACAGCTGCATGTGTCTGATCCTCCAGCAGCCTAGCCCAGGCTTGTTCTCATGGTGGCAGAAAGGTTCCCGGCACCAAGAGAGGGCGAGCCCCAAAGCATAAGCACTTTTCAAGCTTCTGCCTACATTAATGTTTAATGTCCTGTGTCCAAGGCAAGTCACATGGCTAAGCCCAGATTTGAGGAGTGAAGAAATAGATTCTCCCTCTTGATGGAAGAAACATCAAAGCCACATCACAGAAGGACGTGCATCCAGGTATACGAGGAGTATTGGGCCATTTTGCAACCCATAATACTATAATTAAGAATGTCCCCATTCGAATATAAAAAATAGTGAAAGGAAATAAAGGGGAAAGGAGAAAAAATAAGTGGGAAATATCAGAAAGGGAGACAGAACATGAAAGACTCCGAAGTCTGGGAAACGAACTAGGGGTGATGGAAGGGGAGGTGGGCAGGGGGTGGAGGTGACTGGGTGATGGGCACTGAGGGGGGCACTTGATGGGATGAGCACTGGGTGTTATTCTATATGTTGACAAATTGAACACCAATAAAAAATAAATTTATTTAAAAAAATGTCCCCATTCTCAGAAAGTACACACTAAAGTATGGAAGGATAAAGGTGCATAAGGCCTTCAACTTACTTACAAAGAGTTCAGGAAAAAACAATATATGTACATGTGTGCGGAAAGAGAGAGAGGCAAATGCTGAATCTGCATGATGGGTATAAAGGATATGTGGGCATTTTTTTGTACTACTCTCACACCTCTTTAAGTTTATGATTACTTCATAATAAAAAAAATTTTTTTAGTCTCATTGAAGTATTGGATCCCAGTTTGATCCCAGGGTTATAGGATCCCTATAGCAAAACAAGAGCACATATAGGAACAATGTGGGTAGGATGAGAAGTAGATCCTTTTATTTACTTATTTTGTTAAGTAGGCTCCACACCCAGCATGGGGCCCAGCAGGGGACTCAACATGAGGCTTGAACTCACAACCCCGAGATCAAGACTTGAGCTACGATCAAGACCTAAGCTGCGATCAAGAGTCAGATGCTTAACCCAGCCAGAACTAGGTCCCTAAGGGAGAATGCTGGAGAGACCACTGCAAGGAAAGCCTATGTTCTAGGTTTTAGGTACTACCACATTGAGTTAAACTCATATTTGCATCTTTTTCCTTATAAGAATTCTATATCACAGGAAGTTGGGCCATCTCTCTTTAATGTCAGTCAGAACCTTTACTTAGAAAGCTGGTGAGCACCTAAATGATAATCCTTCTTGCCCATTAACAGGTCACATCAACCTCTTCTTGCTTTGTTGCAGTTTCAGGTCTATCTGGCTATGAAGTCAAACCATTTCCACCTCGCCTTATTCCTCCCACTTCTACAGCACCAGAAGAATGATTAGAAATAGCATTAGGGCCTTTAAATGAGTATTTCTGATTATTAATGCCTGGACATGTTATTTAACTATTTATTGAGTATTATAAAGGCAATAGAAGCAGTAGTTAAAATAACTCATTTTGCAATGAACTATTCAGAGCTAGTCAGGAGCTTAAATTTAAAAATAAAAATTTTAAATGCAATACAAAAATAAAAGATAACATCCCAATAGAACCTCAGTGTGTTTTTGAAGTTGATTACTAATCTTATTTCACTGAGGCAGTAGAAACTTCTAGAGAATTTGTTGTTACACATAAAAGAGATCTGCAGCTGAATATGCTTGAAAAATGTTAGGTAAGACTAACATTAAACAGGGTCTGGTAATAAGCTAATGTACACTGCTCATCGTTAAGCTGCAGCTATTCCCCAGAAGCCTCCAGCAAGCGTACCTAACAATGGAATTGTTTTCCATGAAGTGTCTTATGGGACTGGTATTATTAGGACGTTGAAGAAAACTTGAGCCATGAGTAGCCATGGCATTGCCTTGTACTCCGTGTCACCTTCTCTTTTCATTTTCTGGACTTATAACCTTTGACCTGCTCCCACCACCCACTCTTGTTGGTGTCCCTCCTGTGAATATCAGTCAATATCATAGTTTCACACCCTTGAATCTAAACCGGAACACAATAATTGCCTAATTCTATCTGTAGAGTCAGTGTAATGCTGTCTCTTAGAGTCGGGCCAACCTGAAGCCTGGCTCCATCCCTTCCCAAGTGTGTCACCTTAAGTCTCACTACCCCCATATTTAAGATGAGAACATCCAAATACATGCTGTATAGGGTTGCTGGGAAATTCATTGAGATGAAACTTAGAAAAACCTTAGCATTGCATCTGCCTTGTAGTGAGTATGTTTAATAAATGTTAGCTTCCATGAAGTGTTCTCAGTCTTCGTGTCTGCAATCACAGGGAGGTCAATACATTACTTCAATGGAACCAGATATTTCTAGTCTTAATAGATGAATGAAACACCAGAATACAGGCAACGTGGCTATCTATGTCTGACAGAGATATTCCTCCCTCTATCAGTACCTTTCCTGGATAACACTAATAGGCCTTAGCCCTGCCCAGTGGTTGAGATATGCTATGTCCTTCCCAACCCCTTTCTTCACTGAATGTCCAGAGTCCTCTTGTGGTTTAAGAATATGAATGGGTGTTACTGGGAAGGATCCTCACAAATAGCTGAAGAGTGACCATGAGAAGACTTGAAGTTCATGCAGGATATCACTCCAACTCATCTGATGATTCTGAATATGGGCATCTTAAGGTCTTGTGTATTCAATGACTAGAAAATTGGTGAACAAGGTGTCAGGCATGAGCAGGGTGACAATATGGCTCAGAAAAAGATAGGACAGCCAGTAGGGGAGACCTTGAAAGACATAAGCCATATAACTCTAAGTCACTAGGGATACCATCTCTTCTGGTGAGCTATCCCAAGGCAGTGGATCTGTGCTGCATCTCTGGTTCCACTCGGCTCTGGGACATGAGAGAGCTGTCTCTCTCGTGGGTCCTTCTCTCAGACCATCCACACGGCAACTTCTGGGCATCAAAACAAACATGAGAGCACTCCCAGAATCGAGGCCTGGCCATCTGGACTGTCACACCAGTTTCTACCCCTTGTCTTGTTTTGTCCTACCAAGCTCCCCTAACCTGAGATTCTTTTGGACTTACTATCCCAGTGGGAGACTTTATGAAAACTAAGAAAAGGCCCTCTCCTCATCATACCTTCCTGCCATCTATCAGAAAATTGATGTTTTAAATCTAAGTTAGAAAGAACACCCCCTTGCATTTGCACAAGCAGAACTAACATATTTGTAAGTAGGGCCCCAGGTCTTGTCTCCTCTTCTTTAATCCCTTGGGCCAAACAAAACTAGTCCTACCATTTTCTTCTTGAACACTTGGATAAGGGATGCCTAACCTTCCCTTTGAAGGGGATCTATCTTTGGTGGTTTTTAAGGTGAAAAGGGGTCTGGGGGCAAAACAAACACAAGTTAACTTATATCGAAGAATTCAGATAATATGCACTCTGAAAAGTGCTGTAAACCCTGCTAAAAATTCTGCCACTGTTATGATGGAAGAGGTTCTATTGACCTCCCTGCCAGCTTTAGGGAAAAATAACAACTTCTTAGTTGAGTGCTATCTGGAGGATTCTTTCCCATTACTCAGAAGCTCTTAGGATGGATTTAGCTTTCTGTGCATCTATATAGCATTCTGTCTCCTATTATCAAAAGTTATTCTCTTGCCTTCTCCAAGTTTAGTTATTTAGCTATTTATTCAAGGGAAAGAAACAGAAATTATAGCAACAGGCATGTATATACGATGATTTACATTTTAGAGCATTTACATATAAAATGTCTACTACGTGCAAACAGGATCAGTGATTCTGAGTGTTCTCCAAACCAGCAGCCACACATTCCATGTTTGGAGACTCACTCTAGGTGATCCTGATGCTTGCCAAAATTTGAGAACCACTACTTTAGATACCAGAGTGATGAGAGCCACATCAGAGATTAAAAAGAATTGTTTCACTCTACCAACAAATGAGATTTAATAATAGCCACCTGTTCTCACACTGGTTAGTCATGGGGATAGATTTGGCCTCCTGCAGTTTCTGTCTCTAACTTCTCCACATGTGCCCTAGTTGGTGCTTGAAGACTGTCTCCAATTTTCACACAAGGTCAAGAATGTTGTCCCAAAAACCTGTTCACAGAACCACGGATCCATTTCCTACTGCTCCTGTCACTGAAATTGAACCCTGATATTCATATTCTTTGTATTTGCTTCAGGATTCCCGACTTCAAGAACTCTAGCCTTTGTAAGTCTCAATATTGAATCACACTCTGGGAAAGATCACCTTAAACACCTTATTCCATTTTGAATTGGACTGGAGTCTACTGCTCTACTTGGACTAAATGTTCCAGTTGACTAGTTCCTGCCTTCATCCCATATCTTTCCCTAGTTAGTGCTATTTCTCTCTATTCTATGCAGCAGAAATTGCCAACTTGCCACATCATCTAAAGCTGGTGCATCATTGTGATTTCTCTGCTTTTTCTTATGTACTAAAATCCATCTGTTCCAAAACCAAATGATTCCACTAAAGCAGTGGTTGTTAATAATCATTGCTATAGACTGAATGGTGTGTCCCCAAATTCATATACTGAAGTCCTAAATCCTAATGTGACTGTATGTAGAGATAAGCTTTTAAGGAAGCAATTAAACTTAAGCAAGAACATAAGGATGGAGCCCTAATCCAATAGGACTAGTGTCCTTATAAAAAGAGGAAGAGACACCTGACACCTCTTTCTGTCACACAGAGGAAAGACTATGAGAGGATATAGTGAGAAGACAGCCATCTCCAAGCCAGAAAAGAGGCCTCACCAGACACCAACTGTGATGACACCTTGGTCTTGGATTTCTAGCCTCCAAAACTGTGAGAAAATAAATTTCTGTTAGTTAATACAACCAGTCTGTGGTATTTTGTCATGGCAGTCCAAGCAAACTAATACAATCATCTGGTGGAGGACTTAAAAAAAAAAAGTACCCCAAGAAAAGGATTCAATTTGTCTGAGGTGTGGTCCTTGCATTAATACATTTTGGAAGCTTCTCATATTATTCCATGTGCAGTCAATGTTGAAAACCCCTGGGACTGTCCCTAGTTTATAAAATTGAACCCCTGCGCCTATTTTTTTAAAAGCCTGCCGCATTGGCATCATTTGAGAGGATATCTTTACATTTAGATAAATCTGTTATCCTATTTCAAGGAATCTCCAAATAGATAAGGAAGACATGGTTATAGATTGCCAGCTTGAGCAACAGAATGTAAAGTGAGCTAGAAATTAAAATAACGTTAGAACAAATCAGTCCAAGATTTTTAATATGGTGACATTAATGATCTCTTATTTTTCTGTTGAAGGTAACTTTTAAAGAAAGAAGCTAAATTAGTAAAGAAACCCTTTAAAAACCTATAAACAAGACAAGGTCCTAACCTTACAACATAAGATTTAAGAAACATTCTCTAAATCTGGATTAAATTAAAAGAAGCTGCTGGTAATCTACATAATTTACCTTCTCAAGAGACTAGCTGGATGTAAGCATGGTTAGAGGCAAGTGGAAATTTTTCTGGGGAAAAAAAATATATATATATACAATTAATATCTCCACATTGAAAGGCAGGTAGATTGGACAGGGCTCAGTTGCATAAAAATAAAATCCACTCTAGTTTGTTGAAGCAAAACAGGATTTGATAAAGGAAATTATGTGCTTACAAAAGTGTTGGAAGGCCAGAAGAAACAGGATTGAATCAGAACAGCCCCCAAAGCCATACTGCCTCCGCTACAATCAGGAAAGCTGCTTCTGCAGGAACCTGCTGAATCAGGGAGCCTCATTCTAAATTAGGAAGTTTTAGCAGATGACCCGAAAATCACACAACCTCCACCATCTTCTGTATAAGCAAAATGGCTGACCCACATCTTGCCTTTCTCTCCATGTGACTTGATTGCTAATCACCATATCACAAAAATGCTTCTGACTGATGTAATCTAAATCATGTCCAGAGCTCTAGCTACAAGGAAACCTGGGAAATGCACTGTTTTGTTTTTGAACGTTTGGTTCCAGAAGACTGGAATATTTGTTTATAAAGCTGTTTTCCATCTATTTAGCATCCACGTATAAGCTACTTTCCCCACTGGTATTTTCAAACAACAAAACAACCTGCACAAACAACATGCCTATCTTCTGCAGTTTTTCAGCCATAGACTAGTTATCATAAGAGGTATGCAGCAGGATTATTAGTGTTCCAGACATGTCCCTCTCTCTACTTCCCCCTTGATAATTAGGATCAATTATGTCAGCCACCACAAGATTAGCTTCCTTTTCCCAAAATGACCACTTAACAGTCTCATCTTCCAATTAAGTTCTTGTATCTCCTGGAAAATTCAATCCTCTCCTAGATACTAAGGGCTCTAAACCAGCAGAGCCTAAAATTTCAGCAAAAAGCAGCAAAATTTTATAAGTAGGTCATTCAGAATTACACTGGTATGATAGTAAGGGATGCCATTCCCAAGTCTCTCACTTTGTTCTCAGACCCGACATATTTCAGAAATGGTTAAAATATGGTGGTCAGTGGTTCAGAGAAAATGCCACATCTGAAGATAGCCGTCCAATCTCATAAGCTGTGACTTCTTAGTTTCTGCCATAACCTGCTAATCAATGTTCCATTCTATCAGTTTATAAGGGCAGCTGCTTCTGGATAAATATTACCAGTTAATCTCATAATTATGAACTTGACACCTTATTTCTTTGGCTATAGGATTTCTTTCTTTGGTCAGAAAAAGTACTATGTGGGATACTATGAAGAAGCTACTTACTAAGTACTCAGATGTTTGCTGTCAGGAACATAGTAAGCAAAGAGGGAAAATCCAAATCAAATTCATTAATCCATTCCAGGAGAGAAAATTATTGCCCTCAACATAATAGAACAGTTTAATAAAACCTATCTACTGCTAAGCCACTTAGGCATTATCTAGTTTCTGGCAGTTCAGATGTGGCTACATGTCAACTATGATGGAGGAAAATTCATATTATTGAGCTGAGGTAGAATCTTCACCTGTGTCACCACACTTTATTACTCCAATCCAGTGTCAATCAAACACTGGAATGGCTGGAGAAAGATTTCCTCTCCTCTACTGAATGACCACCATGGTCACTTGATTTTGATGACCGCATCTTCAAAGTGGGACCTCCTGGAAAGCAGTCATAAGGAACACATGACTTAGCCTCTGGGTCCATCCAAAAGGTCTACCTACCCTTCTCTTCCTCAACTTTCCTTGCCACCAATCCACCAATATTATATTTTCTAACCCATTAGCCATTGCCCATGAGGCAAAATATATATATACCTTCAACTACTTTTCATTCTAATCAAGGTAGACCACTAGACATATCACTGTGTGTTCCATGCACTGGGAGGATTTCCGTCCTCTCCTGTCTTTCAGCAACATCTCTGAGCAAAGCTGTGATGCTTCAACAGTCAGTCCACTCATGGCTCCCATCGACTCTCATAAAGAACCATCTATAAGCAGACTGTGGAGTTTTTCCCTATCCTACGCTATATGGAACTTTCCATGTGGTCCTAGGGGCAGATGGAGGGAAGAAGAGTGCAGCAGAAGGACTTGTACTTATAGCATATATAGCTTATATGCTATAAGCCTTATAGCATATATCATACTTCCACTTGACAGTGGAGTGCTGCTGGACATGCCCTAATTTATGACTTGGCAAATCAGACACCACTCAGTTCATGAGCAGCAGTCCAGTTTGCATCCTGTAGTTATATACCCAGTCTCCACTATAGTCTAATAGCACACCAAGAGCTGCTTCTCAAAAGGAAAATAGTTACTTGCCACACAAAGCATGTGTAAATTCTGCTAGTTTTTGAAAAATATATATATATACACGCACACACACACGCACACATGTATATATTTCTATACTGAATAATTGTAACCACAGTGTACATACATTAATCCATCAAAAATACTCTGAGATGGACGTGGACTAAAACTCTATTTGTTTGTTTGTTTGTTTGTTTGTTTGTTTGTTTGTTTATGAGAGAGAGCTTACAGGCACAAGCAGGAGGAGGGGTAGAGGGAGAACAGAGAGAATCTCAAGTAGACTCCACACTGAGCACAGAGCCCAATGCAGGGCTTGATCTTACAACCCTGAGATCATGACCTGAGCTGAAAACAAGAGTCAGATGTTTAAACAACTGAGCCACACAGGTACTCCATCCATTTATTTATCACTAGAACCCATAAGCCCCCATTCTGACCAATAGATCATAATCGTAACCAGAACCCCAGGGATTAATGCTATCTCAGAACCAGTATCAATAACCACCGAAAGATCCAATATCTTCCTTTACCCCAAACATCATTATCTTGTTATCAGCAATGGGAGGGAGATGCACAGTCCATACTTGGAATGTTTTAGCAATCTTCTTTCAGAATATTAACCACTGGTTGACTGAAAATTTAATGTGGCCTGAGATGAAAAAAGTAAAGATTACAGAAATCATTTGTAATAAAAAAGGGGAATCAAAAGTCTCAGGGAATCTCTTTCACTCAAGAGGCCCTGGGTCTAGGTACTGACTCAGGTCTGGGAATTTGTGGAAAGGCCATGATTATTATGGTATCTCAGGCCAGGCCTCTATTCTCAGACCTCGGGTTTTTAGTTAGCTGCCCAACTATTTCATTCCTAGGGCTCCAAGATCAAGAAGTCCCCACTAAAGTTTTTGCCATCAAACCACTCCTGCCTTCTAAGATAACTGGGCTCAACCTGTCTGACATAGTCACACATTTGGTTTCTGCTACACAAAACTTTATCCTTCCCACTGAAGTTGGGATTCTGTCTCGATGGCAACATGTTCAGTCTTTTCTTTCAACCTATAGAAGAGATGCAGTCGTGGCTGTCCCTCATCAATGTATTTGTCAGTGATCTGGGTACTCTTTTTAAAAAAAAAGATTTTTTTATATTTATTTATTTATTCATGAGAGACACAGACAGAGGGAGAAGCAGGCTCCATGCAGGGAGCCCGAGGTGGGACTCTATCCCAGGTCTCCGGGATCACGCCCTGGGCTGAAGGTGGTGCTAAACTACTGAGCCACCCAGACTGCCCCTGTTTTAGGGTCTTAATGCAAAGCAAGATTAGCATCATCAGACAAGGGAGGAGCTATTCCTGCTGTCAAGGGAGTCTTGGTGACGTTCGAGAGTACAAACTATGCAGATTTATCCAAGTCCTTCTAAGTGACAATATTACAACAATGGGGTCCAACTTTTTCTAAAGCAATGTTTTCAATTTTGTGAAAAATAAATGAACCATACTATAAATTCAATCTACTTTATAATTCAACAACCTACAGCATTGGACTTTCCATATGATTTCCATCTAAATTAGTCTTGAGGCTACAAAAGATGAGAGATTCTTTAGACAGTTATAAAAATTCCTTAATTCTCACATTGTTACTAGAGCTAAGAATTTAAAATATTGAGCCTATCCCTTTCTTTCTTTTAACTCATCAGCACAAGTTAGAGGGAAAAAACTAATCCTAAATCCTTTTTTGTTTTCATGTCCCCCATAGTGGTCTACCAAAGTAGTTACCCTCTCTTCCAAACCGTTGCCTTTAATAGGTGGATTATTTCAGATGATCACAAATGATAATTTAGTAACTATATTCTCTGTGCTGTAGTTACCTCTTAATATAATCAAGTCCTATTTCTTTGATGTTTTATTGCCTATAACCATTTCTGGTACTAATTACTTTATCACTCAGGTCTCAGCTGCACAACAGAATCCACTTTAACTGGTTGAAGCAAAAAGAATTTGATATAGAAAATTCTGTGCTTCCACAAATTTTGAAGAGCTGGAGGAACAGGCTCCAGGCTAATCTCTCAGGACGAACTGCTAGCCCTTAGAATCACTCTGCTTCTGCTGTGATTTTGAGAAAGCGACCATCACTACTGCATGAAGGTAACAAATCAGGAGTCCACTTGTACTACTGCTGACTGCAAAACCATACTAACGCTGACATGACTGGGAACACTGCTGTGACAGGAAGCACCGGGACAGGAAACCAACTGTCATGTTAAGGGGTCACCATAGCATATGCTGGCTTCAGAATCATGTCTCCTCTCCCATAACCTGTGTACACTCTAGCTCTCTTGCCTATGTTCATATTTTAATCAAAGTATCAGGCAACATCAGTACCTGATTGATGAAACATAAATCATATCTGATCTCTGGAAATCTAGGACTATAGTTTTAGCTTTCTATCCTCAGCATACCAGAAATTGCGTGGGATGGATGTTGAGTTAGCCATTATCATTTGTGGTTTGTCTTCACTGTGTGTCAGAAACACTTCAAAATCACAATAATAAGCCTAGAAACGTTGCCACATACTGCCATATTTTTTCTTCTGCACCATAAATGATGGAAAGACAGGTAAAATTTACTTAAGAGCCATAGTTAGAGTCAATGATCCACATCCACAAATGGTACTACGAAGCAAACTATATTGACTGATACAAAAACTATAAAATTCAAGGGGCTTTTTTAACAGCTTTATTGAGGTATAATTGACGTGCAATATACCAAATATATTTAAAGTACAGTTGACTCTTGAATAACACAGGGGTTAGGGGCACCAACCCCTGCATGAAGATTCACATTAGCTTTTTACTCCTCTAAAATTATTAATAGTTTGCTACTGATGGGAAACCCTACCAATGACATAAGCAGCCAATTAACACATATTTTGTAAGTTATATGATCATAAATTATATTCTTATAATATACTAAGCTAGAAAAAAAGGAAATGCCACTAAGAAAACCATAAGGAGGGGATCCCTGGGTGGCTCAGCGGTTTGGCACCTGCCTTTGGCCCAGGGCATGATCCTGGGGACCTGGGATCAAGTCCCACGTCAGGCTCCTTGCATGGAGCCTGCTTCTCTCTCTGCCTATGTCCCTGCCTCTCTCTGTGTGTCTCTCTCACTCTTTCTCTCTCTATGTCTCTCATGAATAATGAATAAAATCTTCAAAAAAAGAGAGAAAATGCATTTATAGTACTATATTTATGGAAAAAATCCACATATAAGTGGACCCATGCTGTTTGAATGGGTGTTTCAAGGGTCAACTCTACACAATATGGTAAGTTTTGATATATGTAAACATCCATGAAAACACTGATACATCATGATAATGAACATATCCATTAGCCTCAAAAGTTTTCCCAGATTCCTTTATAATCCATCCCTATGGGGGTTCTTTTTCATTTGACATTGCATCAAATTAGCCAATTCATTCCTAAAGAGAGGGATAAAAACAACCTCCCCCCACAACAGAGCAAGCTCTGTTCTTAAACCCAAAATGCTAAACCTCCAGTATAATTCTTCCAATTTTTCATAGATAATCCAGAAAAAAAACTCAACATATTGGGGCATAGCCCTAGTTCTCTCCTTATCCATTGTAAAAATCAATACAGCTGGGCATATAATATAAATCGTTGGCTCTTAAATGTGTATAACAGAACACCAACATGTAATTAATACCACAGGTATCTCTCCAAATTTGGATCAGTGTGAAAATTTTTGCATGTTACAACTAAGAACATCCACTATTGACAGCAATGTCTATCAGCAACTAAGATGAGCCTGTCAGACAACACATGTACAATTTGCAACCAATGAGCCATAAAAGGTATAATAAATAACAGATGAGAAGAATGAAGAAAAGATTTTATATCTACTGAAAAACAAAGCAAAAAAATTTATGGTCCTAAATATATGAGAAAAATGCCAGGTAGTAAACACTTCTACTCAAACAGCAATATAACACTAAACACTACCAAGGGAACAGTGTAACACATTTCAAATATATTACAAAATTCTAGTATTTAGAAATGTGACATGAGTATAAATAGAATGGGAACCACTGGCGGTGGGGTGGTGGGGAGGAACACACAAATAAACCAGTGGTTCTCAGACTTTATATGCTTTAAAGTCACCTACAAGATTTCTTAAAATACAAATTTCAGGGGTGAAAATTCTGTCCCCAAAATGAAGGAAAATAATGAAAGCATGTTATATAAAAAGATAGAAAAAGAAGAAAAAAGAATTATCTCTTCTCAGTTGTGGGAAGAGATAATTCATATAAGAAGTATTAAAGAAATTAGCTACTTTGTCCCCTAAAGGAAATTAGAGAAATCAATAACTCTATTAAACAGTAGATGAAAGGCAAGATGACAAAACCAAAAAAATAATGAAGATGAAAAGAGAAGTGGCAAAGAAAAGTCAAGACATTAGGGAAAGATACACCATTGGGAAACAGCATTTGAAGCAGTGAAAAGCAAAAGAAAAGTAGAAAAAAAAATCTATAGAGGACAGACTTGAAAAAGTCTCACAGAAATAAAGAGGAAAGGGACAGTGAGAACGAAATTAAAGAGAAAATGATGGATATGACATAAAAGCCACACAGATCCAATATAGAGTTAATTTGTATGCCTGAAGAAAACAGGAAAATAACTGAAAAATAAAAATTTTTTCAATAGGTTATGCTGAAATAAGATTTCCAATTTGACCTTGAATATGGTCAAAAATAATTACATATTCTCTTGAAGAAATGAAAGTTCAAGGTTAAAAAATATAAGAGCTCCTAAGCAGGAGAATAATGTCACCTCTCTTCACATGACTGAAGTCCTGCCTGTGGATTTTGGCTCAGTCTCATCTCTGCCTACTTGAAACACTTCAAATGGCAGTCCTTCTCATCCTTCTGTTTTCAAGTTTAATGTCAAATTCCCAGAACCCTTTCCTGAACTTCTATAAAGCATACCTTATAACAACTATCATTTCACCTTAGTTATTTATTTCTTCACAACAATGGTTGTTTTTTAAAAGGTATTGCTCTTTGTTAATTATCTGTTATGCTCCACAAAAAGAAGTCATGTTTGTCTCATTCATCGTGTTCCTAATGTCTACTACAGTGATTCGCTTGTAACATCTAGTCAATAAATGCGTTGAATGAATGAATAAATAATTCTAAAGTCACTGTAATTAAAGCCATATTTTAGGCTACTGGATCAAATGGAATAAAGTAACAAGTCTAAAATTAGGCCTAAGTACACACAGGAGTTCTGAATACATTAAAATGCCATTTCAAGTTGGTGGAGAGGTAATCAGTACCTGGTACATTGATTGGTCATTTGGGAAAAAAAAGTAAAGTACAATCCCTTATGTGAATGGCATTAGAAAAAGTCAAGAAATGGTGAATTAATTGGCATATAACCAAAAGAAGAAAACAGACTCAGAAAGTGACATGTGCATAAAATGAAAAATCTAGTATGGCAGGAACTCAGAAAATACTCTGAGATATAAGCCATCAGGAATTTTCAGATGTTTTAGGAAAGGCTTCCCGTGGGACATAGAGGATTATACAAATCTTATTTAATTCTGAAAAGAAAGCTGATATCTGGGCTTTGTAAACAACACTGAAGCAAGAACTTCCACATGAAAACATGAATAGTTTTGACTGCACGTGAATTTAAAACTCTTCTAGTACAAAAGTAACACTCACTACAAATAACTAAATAATAAATGACAACCGAAATGAGAAGTTGTAGCATATTTGGTAAGTGACTATTGTTCCTAATACCTTAGAATCTTTTCCCATTATGTTTATTTTTTCCCCCATTATGTTTAAAAGAAAACTAAAACCCTTCCCTGGCCTTCAAGACCCCTGGCTCCTCTCTGACTTGAGCATCTGGCACTGCTCCAGCACTCTGTGCTCCCGGTCTGGCCACTCAGCTCTCCTTCCATTGTCCTGGCTGATCCTGCCCCTGTGCCCAGAACAACCATCCCTCCAATATTGGTTTGGCTCACTTTTCATTGCTTATGGATCTCTGTTAAGTGTCATCTCCTCTAAAAGAACTTTCAGACCAATCAACTAAAATTGCGTGCACACACACACACACACACACTTAAATCCCTCAAATGGCATTTAGAGCTTTGAAAAAATCCCACTTACAATAAAATCTAACCCCTAATCACAGCCCATGAGGTCCTAAAGGATCAGTCTCTGCCTCCTTCTCCATTCTTATTTTCTTCCTCTTCTTCTAATGCTCTCTCTCCGAGTCTGTTTGGGCTGGAGCCTCACCAACCATACTTCTGTTCTTCAAACCCTCAAGGTCATCCCAGTCAGGCCTGGGACAATCGCCTGGAAAACTCTCTTCGTGACTCCTTCTGTTCAGGTTTCCGATAAAATCCCATTTCCTTAGAAATGCCTTTCTTGGCTACACTAATAAAGTTGCCTCACTGCCATTCAGATACTATCATATTTGCATATTTTGTTTTCTCCAACCATGCATGTATCATTACTTGTAATTATCTTGGTTACTTATTTGTTGGACCCCCTCTCCAGAATGTTAGTTCTACAAAAGCAGAGGTAGTAATGGTCTTATTCACTATCATACCACCAACAATGAGAATAATGTCTGGCACATAAAAACACCCAATAAAAATGTATTAAATGAATTGTACAATGATACACATATGCTTGTGTCTTTGAACCCACATTATTTATAAAGGCTCAGAACTGAAAATAATTTAAAATACATCCATGGAGAATTAAACTATTTATGGAGTATCCTTGCACTGGAACACATTGCAAACATTAGTCACGATAACAAAAATCTATATTTAGATTGATATGAATTAATGATCATGATGTATTAATGAATTAAAATATTACATACTTTGATCCAATTTTAGTAAATATGCTTGTGTTTCTGACTGTATAGTTATACATCTAGTAAGATAGTTGTCAAAATATTAATTATGATCTTTGAGTGATAGGATACATTTCACATACAATTTACCTTCTGTGTGTGGGTGGGTGTGTGTAATTTGGGTTTGTTTACAATGGACATGTATTATTTATAATCAGCTTTTATTTTGAACAGGGGGAAAGGCACAGGTGTTCTCTGTGAATATGCAACACATCTCTGATCGTCTTGTTTTAAAACAACATACAAATACCACGCTGAGTGACTTCGATTTTTAGAAATAGAGAACAGCAGTGGAAATTTCTTAAACATATACCATTTCCTGTTTGAAACTGTATTGGATTCAAAAATAAACAATTACTGGATGGCTCGTGGATAGTGTCTTCTTCTTAACCCATCGAGACTGAAGAGTTGAATGGAACATGTTATAATAATAAAGTCTTTCTACGCCTCTCCATCTTGCTACATGAAAGAATGAACTATGAGGACTTACCACCAATTTTGAGTTTTCTCACTTAGTACAAATCACACATTTAACCTCATACAGTGTACTTAGTACATTCCAAATTACATGTTAAAGAAAATTATGTTTAGTCACTAGACCCTTTTCAACAACCAGTTCTGTAATCTAGTCTTAACTCAGAGAGGTTTTTTTTTAATCTTATTTGTTTATTTATTGCAATTGTCAAGCTAGAAAAATTCATGACAGAATTCACCAAAAAGAAGATACAAGGTAATCAAAGACTACTTCTACTCAAACATGCAATAATAACCATGTAATTACGGAAGCGTTAAAAAAACAACAACATCTCAGGAAATTCAAATAAAGCTATTCTTGTGAAAAGGCATTTATGCATATCCACTGTCATGTATGGAGTTGTCTGTTCATCATAGCTGAGCATCACAGCAGTTCCTATAAATCATACTGACACACTTTGTTCTAGTCCAGCTTGCAAGATAGCTGCTTTCCCGACATCCCAAAATCACCAAACGAGTAGCAGGATGTAGGCAAATTACTTTTCTGACAAAGAAAATAGAACAAAGAAAACTTGCAAGGATGAATTTATATGAGAATGAAACGTGCTTGGAAGACCAAGAACAAAGAGGTCCCTGTGATTCCTGTGGGCGCCATGATATGCCAAAATTGTTTTATGACACTTAGCCATAATTGCAGCTAACCACACTGCTGGGGCTCTTTTCTTGGCAGGATCAGAGCCTATGAATATGCGTGTGTCTGTGTGTGTGTGTGTGTATAAATTAATTTCCTTGTGAAGATGTGATTGCTCCACCTGTTATAGTCTGTCTACATCTTAAATTTTCATCAAGTGTTGCCAATTAGTTCACAAAACAGAACTGAAGAGTGAAAATTGAGGTGCAAAATCTCTGGCTTATGGATGAAATTAGTTATGTCCAGTGATTTCTGTGGCTGCTTTAAATATTCTGTTATTAAATTGATTAAATAATTAAAGCTGCTACAAACATGTCACACGGAATTTCACATCAATTTTCAACTGGTGCCTTGGAAATATATTTTCTAATGCTCTGGGGTTCTTTACATTTCTGGAAAGTCACCTGAGGTTTTCACCATCATATAAGAGATAGTTGTAGCAGGATGAAAGAGTTATCCCCCAGGAATTAGAAGGACTGGATTTTGTAATTTATAAGCACGATGACCCTAAGCAAGCAACTCACCTCTCTGAGGTCTTTTTGTCATATCTAAGAAATGGAAATAAGATTTGTTCTGTCTATCTCATAGGATTCTTTAAAGATTAAATAAAGTAAGCCATATCATTTGAAATGCACTTTGAAAATTGTAAAGTACAAAATAAATTCAATAACATTATTATTTAAGAAAAGTCACTGTACCAGGAACTAGTTTGAAGTAATCATAAAAGAGCCACTCAGCACAATTGATATCACTCAGTGTCTATTGAGCATCGACTCTCTGGCAAGCACTTCAGGTGCTCGGAGACGACTAAAACACTGCAAGCTCACACTCAAGTAAAGACAACAAAACACAACTAACACTATCAAAACACATAGCAAGAAGTAAGTGCTAAGTGATGGATACCGATGGATGATGGATAAAAAGTAAAAGGTTTCACCATGGCCTTCCATGATGAGAGAGGTGCTGAGCCTTGGTGGACAGAAGCTTTATTTTTTCCTTTTCTTTTTTTTTTTTTTATGGATTTTTAGGTTTGGATATGGAGATTTTAGACTGATAAGTAATCATATTCCTCTCCTACTCCAAGTTCAAAGCCAGTTGATAAGTAGATGCTATTATCAGAGAGATGCATATTTTTTTTAAAAAATCGGCTTTGTTGCAGATAAGAGTCCATTGTAAAATGCAGTTTAGCCTATTGCCACTACACAGTCCCTTAGGTAAAGTTAGAACTCAGCTCAGGCAGATTTGAAAAACCACAGGCCTCCACAGCAGTAGCGAGGTTGAAAAGAACATGTACATCCTGAACACAGACCGCTCCACAAAGGAGAAGGGCTCTAGGGGAGCAGAACTGAGCCTGCCTACACCTTTTCCAAAATCCCTCCATCAGGTAAGTCCCACCTTCTTCCCTGAGGAGGAATGAGTGAGGCAGAGCAGAAGAGGCCCTGAGGGTTATTCTACAGAAATAAATCCTCTCGTGGAAACATGACTCCAGACACTTAGGGGTTCCTTGTTAGCATGAGAGTGAAGTCTAACTATAGCTTCATTTTCTCAAATGAGTAGCCATGTATATAACCCAACTTTTCCATTTAATTTGAAAGCCGCTTGTTCATACACCAAATTTTCTGTTTAAATCTATTGCACACCTTTCTTTTCTGCACCCTTGCTTTAGTTTTGTCCCATTTAAAATATGTTTTTATCTGGAAAGATCGGCTTCCCCATGTTATTATGCTGTGCTTCAAAAAAATAATTAGTAGTAACAGATGGAGACTGATTAGGGAAGCAATCCAGGTCAGGGAGATAGCAAGGCAGGAATAAGAGGTGAGAGTGGACGTTGCACACTCGGGGGCGGGGGGGGGGGGGAATGAATAGACCTCAGTAGCTGGAGTAGAGACTTTCTGCAAAGGAGGTGGAAACCATAATGTTGGAGCAGCAGCAGTATTTGAAGTAATGTCACATAGTTAGTAACATTTCCCTATAAACATTGACAGTTTTTGAGTAGGGTATCAACATGACCAAAAGGGTCTCTGTGAAGATTATTGCTTTATTATCCTCAATAATTTAGAAATGAAAAAAAAGAGGACTCCACAGATTAAAATAGTCCAGGAGTAGGAAAATAAGGACAAGGATGACAGCTGAACACATATGCTTCCTTGAATGTTTAAAACAAGGCAAGGAAGTTGGTTTCTCAATTTAGTCCAGCCAATTATATAACTAAGGCATAAACACACCTTACTCCTAAATATCTTTGCTAACACACAGTCCTTGTTGTATATTGTGTCCTTATTATTGTGGCACACTTCTAGAAATGAGAAATGCCTAATATAAGAGAGAAGAATTTTAAAGTATGATTAGCACCGGAAATGTCCTTAGTGGAGATTTTAAAGTAGGAAAAATTTACTTTTAGGAATTCCCACTTCAACTCCCAAAACATGTAAAAAAACAATTCTTAATTTTGATGAAAATCATGTTATTAAGTTTTTTGGTTTCAGATATTTGGGTGCTACCTGACTGGAGGAACAGCTGAGAAAAGAGATGGCATAAAGAAATTCTAGAAGTGGAAAAAATTAGTTCTCAGAACTAAAAGCCCTACTCACTAACTGACCTCAAAATCACCTTTGCTACCCAAATGAGCTGAGGACTGAATGAGGCTTTTATAAAGGAAACAAAATGAAATGGATCATACTGGCGGGACTGAAGTCTTTGACACAGGGGGAGCTAAGGAGTCTTCTTTTGGCTACCATATAAAATTGATATTGTGAAAACAGATTTTAAGAAAAAAAGGTACTTACTCTCAAGCCCATGTGGACCATAACTGAAACTGCAGCTAGATATTGGATAGAACCATCTATAAAACTTCTAGGGACCTAAAAATAAATAAATAAATAAAAATTTAAAAAATAAAAAGTTCCAGATTTATGTGACGATCAAGCTACCTTGATGACCACAGCAGTATTCTTATGGGTTATAATTAAAACGCCCAGAACAAAATGAGAGCTTGAATATAGTTCTTTCTCAAGATGGCATTCATAACAATTCATAACATTTTTTTTTAATGATGTAAAAGAGAAACACTTCTGAATGGTGCTGTGAGGTTCCCTGTGGACCTTCTCCTGTGTGAAAGCACCATAACTGGAGAAAATTATATTTAAAAACAACAATTGAAAGTCTGTGGAAATTGTCCTAAGGGCATATAGCAAATGAAGAAATATTTATCCAAGAAAATCTAATAAATCTTAGTAAGAACAGCTCGGTGTGATGGAAGCTCTACTCCAGGCAGGTACGGCCAAGAAGACCGAGCCCTTTCTTTCCCCAGTGCTGGGTGCTGGTTTCTCCCTGGAAGGAAGAGTCTGACAGCATTTAGCACACCCATTCCCTATTTCCTGATCTGTATTTGCAGAAACTATTCCCAGCAAGAGTAGAAGAGCGGTCTGGAGCTCCCTTTCTCCACCAGCACCCACTAGTAGAGTGGAAACTATATCGCAAGCGTGATAGACAAAGACCCAAAGACCGGGGCCCCGGATCACCTTCCCTCCACTCTCTCCTAGGGGGTTATTCCACACCGGGAGGGACAAGCTGAGGACACATCCTCATTGCCCAGTCATAGAACATGATTGTCCTTCTGAGAGAAGGGGGCCCTGTCCCTGACCCCAGCTCCAGAACAGCGGTATAGACATATTTTTCCCAGGGAGAGAAGCAAGCCATCAGGAGGGAGAGCCCCGTAGCTCAGTCCAGGAGGACTGACTTTATTTGCAACAGTGAGAGGTGAGTCCAAGCCTAGGGGCATTATTGAAAACAATGGAAATCTCCAGGTATGCTATTAAGAGGAAGCTGGTAGCTCCTCCACAGCCACAGGTAAAACACTCACTGGCTGGGCAGTTAACTGAAACCTAGGGAAAGAGAAAGCAATGAAGAGCCCTCCTGGGGCCAGAAAACGCCTTGAAGGACTACCTGGGCAAAAAGGCCTGACTTTAATTGGATCAGACTACAAGCAAGTTGTGCCCCAGGGCATTGTCAGAAACAATAGAGCAATCAGCTCACAATTAAGAGAGGCTAATAGCTGGATGTGATACCAACAGAACAGATCGGCCAAAATCTGAAGAGGGAGACCAGAGATAAAGACAGTGAATCCTGGACAAAACCATGGTCATCCCACTGAATCCTGCCGTGGCCCTCTAGAAATTCAGAGAAATTCCTCCCATTACACGTCTTCCTTGGAAGCAACGAGTGCCTCCTCTCCCCATCATTTTTCACCTGGCTGCTCCCGAAACTCAGCTTTGGGGGTATGACAATATGCCATAGGCCAAGACTTTATGGGAAAATAGGAAACTTGATCTGCACAGGGCAGAGTCTAGGCAACGTGCTACAGGCTGGGTCCTTAAAAACACTGTTAATCAGTCCAGTCTCTAGTTTCAAAAGTCAATGACCAATTTAAGTACCAGTGAGTTCATCGATAATAACCAAAGACATTTCAATCCAGTCATTGAACAAGGTGGCAACAATAAACCAGTGAAAACACTTGAAAGTCTTTGTGACGCACCATGGGGTTTCTCGATACTATGTACTAAGTAATTCAAGACAGGAGCCTACTTCGCTCCTGATCTGCCCTGATCCACCCCTTTCCCCAGGCACAGGCACTTCCTTCCCCATGACCAAGGAGGGATGAGTCAGCAGAATGATACAACTCCTGCCAAAGGGATTGGAACAACACTAGCCCCCAAAGAACTGCCAAGAGCACGACGAGCACTGAGGGGGTAATTTGACGGGATGAGCACTGGGTGTTATTCTGTATGTTGGTAAATTGAACACCAATAAAAAATAAATTTATTATTAAAAAAAAAAAGAAAGAAAACTGCCGGAGGCCCCGTCAGTCAATCAACAAGGGAATGTAGGTGAAGAATTCTCCGCATGACAAAGACATCCTCATGACCATCCCCTGCTAGCCCAGACTTAACTGCCAACACCCTGGACCCCAAACCTCATGGCAACTATAGATCTCAGCATACCCTGGACACATAGCATTCTCTCCTTTTTCCTATACGTGCCAACCTCAACTTAGAAGGCCCTGTCTTTCTTCTCCCACTCCCCCCAACCTGGCCAATTCCTAATTATCATTTGAATCCTACTGAAACATCACTTTCCCTATAAGCTTTTGTTGTTGTTGAACTGTTCCCAACAATGGGGGTCTCAAAGCCTCAGGGACTAAGAGCTAGCTCCTGCCCTTACAGGCTGCATTTATTCAGTTGTCACACAAAAGCAGACAAAGCGCCCTCTGTGTTTTCTCTCAATCTATTTTAGGGGTTGTTTACATATTAACTGAGGCCAGGCCTCTCTTGCTCTGGGGACAAAAGGAGGAATCCCTGCTCTTTACAGCTCAACCTTGCATATGATACAATTTCCATCTGGACCATCTTGTACAATGGCCCCTTGGCCTCCGGAGGAGGCTCTAATCTCCATTTGCAGAGTTTTCTATACAGACAGTTCCTTCTGGAACTTCATTCCCCAACAAGTTTTCTCTAATACACCCAATCTGCTTTGGGGTTCTCACTTACTCCATCCAGAGCCCACCTCTAGTGCAGCCCCAATCCAAGCAGACTCATAGATTACTGATGTTTTTTACTATAAACTCATTAGTCGTCTTAGGTATAGTACTTGGCACAGTGCTAGGCGTACGTGGGCCCAGCAAATGTGTGGTGAGTGGGTGCAGCTTCAGGGGATACAAGATTGCTGAAAAGAAGCCAAGCCATCCCAAAGTTTGAGACCATAACCACAAAAATAATTCTAGAACCCCCTGCTGGTCATTCTATGCCTTCAAACATATTGTCTGTCTTTATCAAGAACCAAGTGGACAGAGCTAAGCCTGCAGGTTACAGAAGACTCTCTGGAGTTCTTGGAGGCTATAGAATAGATAAACTAAGATAAAATAGTGCGATGATGTGTGATCATTTGCATTTAAATAAAGACCTCTCGGATGTTATGCTTTAACTCATAGAAATAGTTGAACAGTAGAATTTCAGGCATAAGAGCAGCCAGTGGGAGAATATATTTTACACATAAAAACTTTCCTTGAGGCCCTGCTCAAGTCTCACTTCATAGGTGACCCCCTACTTGGGGTCACCAGATGAAATACAAGGTGCTCTCTGTTTTAGTAGATGTGTGCCCCAGGTAAATAAATCTATAAGGGCATCCCAAATATTGTGTGGGATAGATGTACTCTTTAAAAAATTGTTGTTTAAAAATATGGCTATCTTTCTGAAATTCAAACTTAAGTGGGCATCTTGCATTTCCAATTGGCAGGGGAAAAAAAACATTGGAAAGAACACAGTGTTATAGGAATTTTCTGATTAACTTTAACCCCTTACATTAAGAGTTACTAAGTCCTTCTTCATCTTGTACCCAAAAGAATTAAATGTCAAAGAACATTTCACATCCTGCACCACGTTCATTCACTGCTTCTACCAAAACTCTGCGACGACCATTGAAATGGCTGTCCTTGTGTAGAGTCGAAAAAGCTCAGACCTGTTGAGAACAGGCAGCACAGAACTCCCAGCCTGATTACCAAGCCAGCCGGCTCCTTAACACACTCTGTCACTCATATTATGGTTGTTACTAGTCACAATAAAAATAATTATATTCTCATTAAATAAGACTATTTCTCGTAATAGTCTAATTTGATCTCCAATAAGGACCTGATCCAGCAGTGCTTTGGAAAGCACAGTGCTGTTGATCTCAATGGCAGCCCACTTGGCACAAGGCACAGGGAATTATGTTTTCCTGTTCAGCATCACCACCACCTGTGACATTCCTAAGGTTCCTTCTTTGTAAAAATTAAATATCCTGCTCTGGCTGAAAATATTTCCATTCATAATGGTTACTCATGGACACTGTGGAGGATTCAATAGTCCCCAACCTCCCCGAGAGAGGCTGACTAGGTCTTTCCTTAGATATATTTTGTATAAAACACATATCTTGCTATTTTATCATCCTTTTAAGAGTAAAGTCATACAAACATGACTATTGTCATCTTTATGAACTTTTTATCACTATAAATTTTTCAAAAACCTAAATGCTGTCTACAGAAATACTGTCTTTTGAATGTACTCTTCAAAGCTATTTTACCACATTAAAAATAAAAAATCAGTTGTGCCATTTAAAATTCGATGGTGGAAGCAGAAACATTGCCAGCATCTTCATGTGTATTTCTTCCTTTCACACTCGGTTCTGCTAGTTATAATTTTAAATGTGCTTTTAACAAGAACACCTCAGCTGCACCCAACTAGAAAGCCAAGTCCTAATACATGACCAGGTGCGTCAAGCATTGTTTCAAAATCACCATGGTAACCCCTAGTTAGGGGGGAGAACTGCAAGTCAAAGGCTGAGCTCACACAGTTCATTTTCTTTCTGACGTACACCTAGTATTCAGCGTCTGATTTTGTTGCGACATCCTATCTCCATGTATCAAGGGTGAGTCTCAACATGGTCTAGCTCTGCCTCCGCCAAACTCAGGTGCTGCCCTTTGCATGACCTCACCATACCGCCAGGTTTTCCTCTAGTGTCCATTCTTCCTACCTCAGGGCCCTGAAAATGGGTGAACTGCGTGTGTCAGATTGGGGAATGTCCTTTCCAGAGGAGGAGGAGGAGACATATGGCTCATAGGGCTCCTTAGAGAGTCCCATATTCAAAGGGCAATATCATAGCCTCAAATCCCGCACAACGACCTAAGGTTGGCAGTAGGGGAGACTGAACAATTTTTCAGTGAAAATGATCCTCTCTACAGGATCTGTGATCTGTCCTGATCCTGGCTCCTGGTCACAGTCCCCAGAGCCCTCCTCCAAGTACATACACCATCCCATTCAAGATCAGAATGCTCTTCCCACCTTTACTTGTTCTCGACGGTGGCTGCACGTGAGGAAAATCCCCATAGTTTTATTGGCTTGGTTTAGGCACCAATACTCAGTGAGCACTCTGAGAGGTTCTGACTCAACTGGCATGGGGCAAGGCCTAGGAACAGGCATTTTACTAGCTCCTCCAGATGATTCCATTTCACAACCAGGGTTCAAAGCACTGACTTCTTTGCTTTCTCATTTATTGTTCTGGCATAGACTATAAACTGAGCGATCTTCGGGGTCTTCCCTTTGGGATCACAAGATGGTTTTCTTGGCTTCTGTAGAACTTGGCTCTTGAAAATAGAAAGCTCTGACTTTTAAAACTACTGTTTCGCACGCAGACTTCAAGGGTCTGTTTTGGAAGTCGTGAACAGAACAGTGACTGTTGTTCTCTCCCTGCCTTCCCACCACCGCAATCCCAATTCTCCCGAAGAAGGATGGCTCTGACTGATCGGGAAATGGGCACGTACTCTGAGGAGCCGAAGAGAGGAACACAAAGATGAACGTTTACAGATACGACCACACCACGTTCAATCCCTAAAGCTCCCTTTCCCGCAAGCACCCCTCTGTTGGGTGGAGATCTCCTTGCTGATATTGCTCCCAGTAATCACTCTGAGCTCAGGAGGGCACTAGTGGTTCTCTCCAAAGGACAACTGAAATGATTATACAGGAACCCCAAGGTTCTCAGCCTCAGCCTAGAACTACAAGGCTCTCCACGAAAGGAAATGGAGGCAGTTTTACTAGCATATAAGTGAGCCTAACCCCTAAGTGATCTTACTTATCTACACAGCGACCCATGGGGAGCACAGTCAGTAATGGGAGGCTGTCCCCACATATGGATCTGTCCAAAATGCCCCGCCTAGCAAGCTTCGGGGTCAAAATCAGGCCACTTCTCCTAGTACACGCGACCTGAATGATTCCCTGTCCTCAACTTGCTACCTTAAGAATGTCTTCCCATAATAAGCTCAGTAAACCTTATGAACTCACTCTTTCTGAGACACATGGTCCCCGGAGAAGACATGAAAAATCTCTTTGCTGTATTGTTCCCTGTGGCTGTTGCCCTATGACATTACACTGGAAAATAGGTGGTCCAGAAACCAGTTGCAGGGACCAAGGCATGCACTGCTGTCACAGGCATTAAAGCATTTGCTCAGGCTGTAGGAAGAGGAGATTTTTCTCCACAAGTGCTATAGTCAGCTAGCAAGCACGCTTGAGAACACCCTGTAGCAGGTACGTATTTGACCACCATCAAGCCATAAAAGCAAATGCTGGGAGCTGTCCCCTCTATGCAACTTCTGCCCTCATAAGCTGCCAAGGAACCATGTTAGTGACACAGTTTTCCCAACTGAGAAACACAGGAAACCATTTTCCTCGGGATATACCCACAGACCGAGATACCAAGTAAAAAGGAGTTTTGAGCATCAGTCACATCCTTGTCCAGACTAGACTCCCCACAACCTCAGAAAGGAGGCATCATCATTCTTGGGGCCAAAGGGCCACTCATGGGTTCTCTCCAAGCCATCCTATAGGGCTGGATCCAAGCCATGCTCCTTTGATATTGAGGCTCAAACTCAGAAGTTGCTTCTCCCACAACTGGTATCCAAGGAAGGACTCTGGAGAGTCAGTGATAGCCTTCACTCCAAATCTGCTTCAGAGACCCTGCCTCCCCAAGGCCCCACCCCAAATCTGTACCTGGTGGACGTCTCCACCCTCAGCCATCATACCTAATAGGAGCCTCTCCTTCCTTCCATTTAGTGTCACCTCAATTTAGAATGACAAAAATGTGTAATTCTGCTCCTTTGTTTCCAAGCACTCAACAATCACATGATAGTCTGAGGCTGACCATCATCCCTAAACCCAGATGAGGAAGTCATCTTCCCATTATCCCCTTCTTATATGGCACAGAAGTGACAAAATAGAAAGCAGATGAAAATACTGCTTTAGATCAATCCATTAACCTACAGATGAGGAAACCAAAGCCTGGGGGATTGTGTGAGAGTGAATGCAAGTCCACTAGACTAAACCAGTCATTTCTCATCCAAAACTATAGTTGCCAGTCAGTGAGGAAACTCCTCTTCGATTGCGTCTTCCCTGGTTATGGAGTATATTCATTCCTACAAAGTACCTTATCGCTATAAGCAAATTACACTGGGCTACACAGAACATTTGCTGTCGAAAATTTTACATAAATCCCAAATCCGAGTAAAATATATCATTTGAACCGTTACCCACCACATACCGGCCAGAAGACACATGAAGTTTCTTTCCTTCCCTTCTTTTTTCTTACCCTCCTATAGATCAATGGGAACCCCAAGGGGTTAAATTAAAATTCATTAAATTCCCCATTACTTTGGACATGCAGGCCTCCCCTCCTTGTCACTTCACTGTAGCCTATTTAATTGTAAATTACGAGTCCTATGAAGAGAGCTTTATTGCATTTCCCATTTGCAGTTGTTTACACTTTGCTATCAATATTTTCCCACCAATATGCAATTCCGAGGCTGTTCCGCTGACACTAATGCTAATGGGTTATATTATGCTTCTGTTCCACTACAGTGCACGTTTTTTAAAAAACATAAAGAGCCCATTTTGCAGATGTTCACATAGCCTCACAGCGCAGACCTTATATTCTTATATAAGGATATTCTGAGCTGAAAATAAGCCTCGATGTCCTACGAGCTGCAAGTCAGGAATTTCATGAAGGGCCTCATGGAGGCCTGAGTCTCACCGCACAGTCACGGTTCCCAGGAGGGACAGGCGTCGGTAGCCCTGTGGCTGCAGACAAGCGGCGTGCCTATAGCGACATCAGGCCAACCCCGCAAGAGCAGAAGAGCAGAAGTCTCCAGAAGGAACAAGCCCAAGATCACCACCGCTGAACTGCCCAGCAATGTCAGGACTGATCACAGACAAGGAGGTGTCAAGAGTCCGACGGCAGGGGCAGCACATCTGTCCCAGCAGCATCGGTGGGCGCCCACCTAGACGGGAGCACAACAGTGGCTTCCAGGGGGAGATGAATCCTCAGTGGGGGCGCAGGAAGCTGGGGGCACTGCAGGCTGAGCTTGTCCCACGAGGCTCTTGCACTTTATCACCAGCAAATGGCCCCTGTGCTGTGAGGCTTTCCAGGGACTCAAGGCAGCTAGGATAAGAGCACACTTTCTCCCTGTGCCTTTTATTAAAAAATAACTTGTAGGTTAAACACACACACACACACACACACCATAGAAGAAACGTGGAGGCAGGTGTGTCCCAGCAGCCAGGTGTACAACTCGCGAGCTCACCTGCCACCATGGAGCTTCGGCCTGTGTATTAACTGAATGCAGGACCCGTGGTGACCCCGTCATCTCTCCCTTCCACCAGAGGAAGGCCAGCGTGGCACAGCCACATTCCCTCGTGGGGCTTCTGCGGAGCTGGTAATGAACAGAAACAAGCTTCAAATGAGAAAATTGGGCTGAAATGCTTGGAAACAACATGACAAATTGATAATAAACAGAAGAGAATCGACAGAGCTGAAGAAGCCGTGGAGATGGGCTCACTCTGATGTTGCCTCTGGAAATGACCCTTCAGGCCCATCCTGAATGACTGAGCTGCGGCCCAAGAGCCCCAAGCGTCAGGCTTATTGCCAGTTTTCATCTGCTTTTGTGTTGGAGCTTAATGCATTTTTGCATTCACACTCACAGCCTTGTCTTCCCCAACCCCCCCCCCCCCCCCCGCCCTTTGTCTCTTCTTTTTTTTTTTAACAGTGCTTTCCATGTTGTGGAGACTAATTTTAAAGCTCACGCATACATCCAAAACAGAACAAGCATAAAGAGTCTGGCATCAAACGACATATTACCATTTTGTGGGCTCGAAATAATTTACAATGACTAATAGTCATTGCTTTCATCATTTGTTTATCTGCAATTATGCAAATGATAGAAGCGCGCTGGCCAGCTGAAGTCCTGTCTCCTGCCCCCTCCCCGTTACCCCAGCCCCCAAACTTTCCTGCTCCGTGAATAGCTGCATTTCGGATGATAGGGTGATAGTGAGCCAGATAAATCTAAGACGGAGCATAGAAGGAGCACAAAGAATTCCTGCATATTAGGACTTTTTTTTTTCCCTTCCTCTTCTTTTTCTAGGGCCATAAATTACGAGTAGATCCAGGTTCTGTGGAGCCCATAAATTATACAGTTTGCAGGCCCCCTTGCAGAATGAGAATATACAAAGGCTTGCAAAGACGCATATCCACATCAATGTACTCCTCCCAGAAATTTGAAAGGGGGCCAGGTGAGGGAGGGGTCCTGGGGCTTAAAATAAACCTGCCTCTGGCCCTGTGCAGCAGTGTGAATTGTGCACGTCCCACCCTCCCTCACAGAGCCCGTGAGCCTAAGTACCATAATGCTCCTCCAGTTTTCTTCCCAAGATCCTTCCCTTCTACTACATGTCTTTCTGGAGCCTGGGCCTCAGATGGATTCTGCAGGAATGCCACAACATCCCCTGTCTGTTAGACGAAGCCCAGTAGGGATGAGTCTGCCTTCCAGAAACTTCCAAGAAATGACCTCAAAGGGGAGGGGGCGGGGGGAGGACCAAGGACTATGCAATTGCTTCCTTGATTTGAATTTTCCAGCTATGCTCACTTTGATGCTCTGAATCCAGGGGAGAGAAAATCAGAGACCAGCCTGTGCCAGGGACAATTAAAGAGACCTGTCAGCTGCATCACAAGCTATTCGTGATGATTCCTAAGAAAAATCTGACCAAGGACCTGGCAAATTCTAATTTTAATTAGAGTGAGGAGTGAATTAACACCTTTAGCTGCCAGCACAGACAGCCTCCTGGAGAAGCCAGGGCGCCGCACCCCCCCCCCCCCCGCCCCAACCATCGGCAGCGGCACCTGTCCCCAGCACTTGCTATCTCTCTGCATATAGAACAGCCACCCAGGGAAAAGCCAAGGGGGAGGTGACAGCCAATGATGCGGCTGTTGTCAGAAAGGGGATGCTGCAGCTTCGGGGTGCCCGCGGCCCAGCCAGCTGGGGACCAAGCAGGACCGTGGGGTGCAGACACGCTTCACAGACAACCAGCATCAGCCGGGAGATAGGTGGCCCCGGGGTGCGACCAGGGAGCCTGCGGGCCCATCCCCGGGCCTCCTCGGCAGCCACGTGGGCTCAGCGCCAAGGCTGTGATGCGCACCTGCGGTTCCAACCCACCTGGGGATACAGCGAACAGATGGGAAGATAGGACGGGACACTGGGTGCTTAACAGCCTAGGCCGAGCACCCTCCCACCCCGGTCGTGCCCTGCTCTCGAGTGAGCCCTCACCTTCCTGCCCTGGGCATGCAGCTCCTCCGTCCCTCACTCCCCACATCCGAGTCGCCCCTTCCCTCTCCGACAGATCCCTTCCTCTGTCCCTCACCACTCTCAACACTCCTGCTTTCACTAGAGCGCTATTTCACTATTAATTGTTCTCTGATCGTGACATTAGCCTCCTACTGGCTTACCAGTCTTCAGACTCTCATTTCTCTACTCCATCTTCAGAGTCTCAATAGCTGTTTTTGGAAGCACAGATCCATGTGCTTTACTCGATATGTAATTTTATTAAAAAAAAAAAAAACTTTCAGGACCTTCCCATCACCTCATGACAAAATCCTCTATCATGGCCGTGACCCACCTCTGCAGACTCCCCTCCACTGCTGTCTCCCGTGTCCTCTCTGCTTGGGCCACGTCCTCTTCCCCACTGACTCCATGCCTTGCGCTGTCTCCCGGCTTAGGAAACCTGTCCTTGGCATCAGGGTCCACCTCTGATGCAGCCTCCTCTAGGGCCACCCTCCTAGCCCCGTCGAGATGGCCTCTCTCTGGCGCACCGAATGCTATCAGTCCACCTCCAAAGATCATTATCTGTGCTCACTTCCACGTGGGACAGTTCTGTCCATCCCCGGGTCCCCATCACCCAGCACGGAGCTGGGTGCCAAAGCACCCCATAAATACTATGATAAATCACCTCCCAAACACTGAGGATTGACGTGCAGAGCAGATTTAGAGCCAAGGATTGTGCGGATTTCTTGACACTTTGGAGCCTTTGAGTGGGAGGGAGTACAGGGTACTGGAAGCAGGAGGACGGAGTCATTCCCATCACAAGAACCATGCTAAGCAGAAGAGTTTGCGGCCCAGGAGCAGGAACTGCCCGGATCCTGATGTGGAGCTCCTTCCCCTCCTCTTCCCTTTCAAAATCCTGTACCTGGAGTACTCCGATTATCCCTCTGGTCTGCTGACTGTTGGAGACCAAAGGTCTCCCAAAGCAATCCCCCCTGAAATACTTAGGATTCCCGAGTCTCTCAAAACCCATGTACCCTTTCTGCCCTCCAAGCCTTTCTTGGCCATGAAAGCCTGGCTTTCTTCTTGAAGAGCTGCGAACGGCCGGCCCTGGCATGGCCAGCCCACCTAACCTGTGCCCGGCAGGCTTCCCACCCCGCCAGGGTGTCCTGCACCGACCACTTCCCCAGGGAGAACCCGCATCGCAAAGACACTCTTCCCTGGGACGCCCCTGTTCTGCTGTGCCATTACTGGAAGGTATGAATTAAAAGATTTGATTCTTTTTTTTAAACCGTTCCTTGCAAATAAGCTCCATGGTAACTCACACCCTGTTCTCTATGACCCACTACTCCAGTCCCGCCGAGAGGATGGGTTGTGCACTGCCGCCTGCTGCTCCCGGACACCCATGCACCCCTGCAGGTGGAGGCCGTCCCTGCCTGGGCGTGTGAGCACCCATGCCAGCTGGCAGCCCAGGGCCGAGGCGATAGGGTCCATGACAGACCTCAATCAGCTCTCCCGACTTTTACCCTTTACCACAAAAAAAGGAAGAGAGAAGGAAAGAAAAGAAAAAGAAAGAAAGAAAGAAAGAAAGAAAGAAAGAAAGAAAGAAAGAAAGAAAGAAAGAAAGAAAGAAAGAAAGAAAAATAGATTGCTCCATGAATGAGCTGGACCCCTCGAATGATGCGCACGTGTGTTGCAGAGCCCATCAAATCCCAGAAGTGCAGTCACCAACCAGCGGCTAGTGCATGACTGATATTTTGAAGCCAGTTATAACCGTGACACAGTTGATAGACACAACATATCAAAACGTTTTCATGCAAATACATCAAAAGAAAAAAAAATACTCTTTATATGAAAGCTCATATGAATCCATCAGAAGAAAATACCAAGTTCCCAAAAGATTTGTGGGGAATGGAGATAGACAGCTTCACTATTAATTTAAAAATTAAATGACAGTAGCAAGAGGATCCTTTTGTGTATTTAAGATATATATATATATATATATCTTAAGATATATATCTTAAGATATATATATATTTAAATCCCATATATGTGTGTGTGTGTGTGTGTGTGTGTGTGTATATATATATATATAGTATACGGCAACAAGCATCATAAAGCACAGCACTTGGGAGAAAACAAGGGACGATATGTACAAAAAGCCCTAAATCCCTTCTGCCACACTGCTTTTCAAATGGTCTCTGCCGTTTGTGAGCCTGCCAGGGCTACGTTAAGGTTCTAGTTTCCCTCTTTCTTCATGAGTGACTGATATTACCCAGTTGTGTCATTTTTGCTCAGTGGTATTAAGTCGCTTGTAGTCACATATTCATTTGTCTTTTTCTGATTAATAGTGAGGTTGAGAATCTTTCATATACTTACTGGCCGTGTCCTTTGCCCATTCTTCCATTGCATGTGTTGAGCTCTTCCTGTTATTTTATAAATGTTTTTCTCTTGGGACCCCTGGGTGGCTCAGTGGTTGAGCATCTATCTGCCTTCGGCTCAGGGCATGACCCCAGGGTCTTGGGATCGAGTCCCACATCAGGCTCCCTGCATGGAGCCTGCTTCTCCCTCTGCTTATGTCTCTGCCTCTCTTTCTGTGTCTCTCATGAATAAATAAATAAAATCTTAAAAAAATATATTTTTCTGTTACCTAATTGTTAACCTTGTCATGTTCTCTGATGGACAGAAATCTTTTTATTTTCATGTAGACAAGATCCATTAATATCACCTCCACTGGCTTCTGTTTGTTTCTTTGGTCTCATATGGCAAATCTTCCCACATCCCAAGGGCCCACATCCCAAGACATTCTCTCACATTTTTCTCTGTTTTTTTTTTGTTGTTGTTGTTGTTGTTGTTTGTTTTGTTTTGTTTTTTTATCTGTTTGGACACTTTATTCCAAATACTCTATCCTTTCTCCTCTTATATTTTAACGTGTTACTATTTGTCTACTTATTGGGTTCCATGCCAGTACTGTACTGTTGTTTTAACCATGGCTTTGTATTATGTCTAAACTAGCAAGGCAGTCGTGCATATCTGCATTTCATTTTCAATATTATCTTAGCATTGAATTCATAATCAGAAGCAAGACCTAAATCTTTAAAATGATGACTTGTTCCACTACAAATATATCTTTCTATTTATTATTATTTTATGTCCTTTAATAGAAATATTTGTGCATTTTTCTACTGGGTTTTGTGTACACTCTACTAAGTGATCTGCTAAGTACTACAAAGTACTACAAGTTTGTTGTTTTTTTCTGTTGAAAACGTTATTACATTTTTAATTGGTCTTTATTGGTATAGGGAGATACTTGTAAATTTTGTACCTTGCAACCTTACTGACCTCTGTTGGGTTGTATATGAAGGGATTATTTTTTCACCCTATTCAAATGTAAGCGTTCCTTAGTTTTCCTTACTTATTACAATACCCAGGACCCGCATAGTGAAATGTTGATAGTAGCAGTCAAAGTGGTCATCCTTGTCTTTTTCCAGACACTAAAAGGAATGTATACCCAAAATGTCTCTGTTAAATAGGTAAGTTCTTGGTAAACGGGTTTTTGTCATCTAGAAATTTTCTTCTGATTTTAGTTTTCCAAGAACTACATATCCTAGGGAAACCTGCATAGACACACAAGAAAATATGAAGAGGTTTACACCATTGCCTGGGTGTTAGGAAAGTGTTGAAGGTGACCTAGCTCCCCATCACTGTAGGAATGGATAAGTTAATATGGTTTAAAGACACTTAAATAAAAAGAAAGACTCATCTAATTAAAAAAAAAAAGGAAAAATTTACCCATTTACCATTTTTAGCACTCTTTCTTTCTTTGTGTATATCTGTCTTTCCATGGAATCATTTTCCTTCTGCCTGAAGAACTTGCTTTAACGTTCCACTTAGTTCAGGTCAGCTGATGATAATTTTTTTCAGCTTTTTTATGTCTTAAAAACAAAGAAAAAGTAAAGATTATTTATTTCAAAAAATAATATTTGCTGGGTATAGAGTTCTAAGTAGACTGCTTTTTTCTCTTTCAATACTTTAAAGTTGTTATTCACAGTTTCCAACAAGAAATCTGCTGTCATCTTTATCTTTGTTCTTTTGTATATATGTGACATTTTCTCTGATTGCTCTTAATATTTCTTATTTAACAAAGGTTTTAAGCAATTCGATCGTGATATGCTTCCTCCTCTGGTTGTTGGTGTTCTTTGAGCTTCTGAGATCTGTGGGTCTACAGGCTGCATCAAATTTGGAAGTTTTCAGCCTTTATTTCTTCAAATATTTCTTTTATTTCTCCCTCCTACTTCAGAGACTCCAACTACATGGATATTAGGCTTCTTGAAGTTGTCTCACAGCTACACTGATTCTATTTTCTTTTTAACCTTTTTTCCTCAGAGTGTTTCCTTTTGGAAAGTTGCTATAGCAATGCCTTCAAATGTATTCATCTTTTCCTCTCCAATATCTCGTCTGCTGTTAATCCCATAAAGTGGATTTTTCATATCACACATTTTAGTGTTAATCTCTAAAATTTTGGTTTAGTCTTTTTTTATTGATGTCATCTATGTTTCTACCTAAAATTTTTTTAACATATACTATAGTTTTAGTTCCTGCTTTGATGCCCTTATCTGGAAATTTGAACACCTGTGTCAGTTCTTCGGTTTTAACTGACCAATTATGGATAACATTGTCCTGCTTCATTGCATGCCTGGTAATTTTGATTTGATGCCAGGTTTCCAATCCTATTTATTGTGTACTAGATATGTTTGTATTCCTATAATTGTTGACCTGTGCTCTGAAACACAGTTATTTATGAACACTTTGATAATTTCAGGTCTTGCTTTAAAAATGTGTTAGGCAGGGCTGAGGCAGTGATTATTCCAGGGCTAATTATCCTCCACTACGGAGGCAAGACCTGAATACTCTTCCCAACATGCCATGAATTATGAAGTTTTCCAGACTGGATGGTGGAAACAGGCACTGTTCCGGGCCCTCTGTGAAGATATAGCTCAGTTCACTCTAATTCTTCCTAATGGTTCTTTCCCTGGTCCCAGACACATGCACTGATCAGGACTCTTCTGAAAGCTCAAGGGGGGGCCCTCGGTAGATCTCCAGGGTTCTGTTTCATGCAGCTTGCTCCTTTCCAGGACTCTGTCAAACTCAAACCACCTTGGTCTCCCCAGATGATCAGTCCTATCTGTTCAACTCAGGGAGTCTTCCAGGATCCACCTGGGCTTCTCAAGGGAAGTCATAGGGATCATGATCCTTGTTTCTAGCTCATAGGGATCACTTTCTTATTGTCTGACATCCCGTGTGGCAAAAACTATTAGTTGCAATATTTTGTATGAATTTTTTTGTTTTGTTTATTTAAGGGTATTACTCCCACCACTCCACCTTCGCCAGAATGTAAGATTTTAAGGCATAAAAAATACTATGTACTTTTTAAGGATGAAAATGTATAAATGTATGGACAATGATGGAAGAACACACATTAAATACTTAGGAGAAGATGTTGGTGAGAGACATCTAACTCTGGGAAATGAACAAGGGGAGGTGGGCAGGGGGTTGGGGTGCCTGGATGACGGGCACTGAAGGGAACACTTGGCAGGATGAGCACTGGCTGTTATGCTATATGTTAGCAAATTGAACTCCAATAAAAAATATAAATTTAAAAAAAAAGGAGAGGATGTTGGAGAAACAAGGGAGAATTGGAGGTGATAGATTAAGGGAACAACAAAACAATTAAATGAGTAAAATTCTTGCCTGGCAATGATCACTTACTCTAATTCCAGGAATATGATTAACTCTATGATGGGTCAATCAGAGAAGGACAAACATTATATGGTCTCATTCATTTGGGGAATAAAAAAAATAGTGAAAGGGAATAAAGGGGAAAGGAGAAAAAATGAGTGGGAAATATCAGAAAGGGAAACAGAACATGAAAGACTCCTAACTCTGGGAAATGAACCAGGGATGGTGGAGGGGGAGGAGGGCGGGAGGTGGGGGTGACTGGGTGGCGGGCACTGAGGTGGGCACTTGATGGGATAAGCACTAGGTGTTATTCTGTATGTTGACAAATTGAACACCAATAAAAAATAAATTTATTATAAAAAAAATATGATGGGTACCTGAGGTCCAATTTTTTTATTTATAAATTAATTTTTATTGGTTTTCAATTTACCAACATACAGAAAAACACCCAGTGCTCATCCCGTCAAGTGTCTGCCTCAGTGCCCGTCACCCATTCCCCCCCACCCCCCGCCCTCCTCCCCTTCCACCACCCCTAGTTCGTTTCCCAGAGTTAGGAGTCTTTATGTTCTGTCTCCCTTTCTGATATTTCCCACACATATCTTTTCCCTTCCTTTATATTCCCTTTCACTATTATTTATATTCCCCAAATGAGTGAGAACATACACTGTTTGTCCTTCTCCGATTGACTTACTTCACTCAGCATAATACCCTCCAGTTCCATCCACGTTGAAGCAAATGGTGGGTATTTGTCATTTCTAATGGCTGAGTAATATTCCATTGTATACATAAACCACATCTTCTTTATCCATTCATCTTTCGATGGACACTGAGGCTCCCTCCACAGTTTGGCTATTGTGGACATTGCTGCTAGAAACATCGGGGTGCAGGTGTCCCGGCGTTTCATTGCATCTGAATCTATGGGGTAAATCCCCAACAGTGCAATTGCTGGGTGGTAGGGCAGGTCAATTTTTAACTCTTTGAGGAATCTCCACACAGTTTTCCAGAGTGGCTGCACCAGTTCATATTCCCACCAACAGTGTAAGAGGGTTCCCTTTTCTCCACATCCTCTCCAACATTTGTGGCTTCCTGCCTTGTTAATTTTCCCCATTCTCACTGGTGTGAGGTGGTATCTCATTGTGGTTTTGATTTGTATTTCCCTGATGGCAAGTGATGCAGAGCATTTTCTCATGTGCATGTTGGCCATGTCCATGTCTTCCTCTGTGAGATTTCTCTTCATGTCTTTTGCCCATTTCATGATTGGATTGTTTGTTTCTTTGGTGTTGAGTTTAATAAGTTCTTTATAGATTTTGGAAACTAGCCCTTTATCTGATACGTCATTTGCAAATATCTTCTCCCATTCTGTAGGTTGTCTTTTAGTTTTGTTGATTGTATCGTTTGTTGTGCAAAAGCTTCTTACCTTGATGAAGTCCCAATAGTTCATTTTTGCTTTTGTTTCTTTTGCCTTTGTGGATGTATCTTGCAGGAAGTTACTGTGGCCAAGTTCAAAAAGGGTGTTGCCTGTGTTCTCCTCTAGGATTTTGATGGAATCTTGTCTCACATTTAGATCTCTCATCCATTTTGAGTTTATCTTTGTGTATGGTGAAAGATAGTGATCCAGTTTCATTCTTCTGCATGTGGATGTCCAATTTTCCCAGCACCATTTATTGAAGAGACTGTCTTTCTTCCAATGGATAGTCTTTCCTCCTTTATCGAATATTAGTTGACCATACAGTTCAGGGGCCACTTCTGGGTTCTCTATTCTGTTCCATTGATCTATGTGTCTGTTTTTGTGCCAGTACCACAGTCTTGATAACCACAGCTTTGTCATACAACCTGAAATCTGGCATTGTGATGCCCCCAGCTATGGTTTTCTTTTTTAAAATTCCCCTGGCTATTCGGGGTCTTTTCTGATTCCACACAAATCTTAAAATAATTTGTTCTCACTCTCTGAAGAAAGTCCATGGTATTTTGATAGGGATTGCATTAAACGTGTAAATTGCCCTGGGTAACATTGACATTTTTACAATATTAATTCTGCCAATCCATGAGCATGGAATATTTTTCCATCTCTTTGTGTCTTCCTCAATTTCTTTCAGAAGTGTTCTATAGTTTTTAGGGTATAGATCCTTTACCTCTTTGGTTAGGTTTATTCCGAGGTATGTTATGTTTTGGGGTGCAATTGTAAATGGGACTGACTCCTTAATTTCTCTTTCTTCAGTCTCATTGTTAGTGTATAGAAATGCCATTGATTTCTGGGCATTGATTTTGTATCCTGCCACGCTACCAAATTGCTGTATGAGTTCTAGCAATCTTGGGGTGGAGGCTTTTGGGTTTTCTATGTAGAGTATCATGTCATCGGCAAAGAGGGAGAGTTTGACTTCTTTGCCAATTTGAATGCCTTTAATGTCTTTTTGTTGTCTGATTGCTGAGGCTAGGACTTCCAGTACTATGTTGAATAGGAGTGGTGAGAGTGGACATCCCTGTCTTGTTCCTGATCTTAGGGGAAAGGCTCCCAGTGCTTCCCCATTGAGAATGATATTTGCTCTGGGCTTTTCGTAAATGGCTTTTAAGATGTCGAGGAAAGTTCCCTCTATCCCAACACTCTGAAGGGTTTTGATCAGGAATGGATGCTGTATTTTGTCAAATGCTTTCTCTTCATCTAATGAGAGGATCATATGGTTCTTGGTTTTTCTCTTGCTGATATGATGAATCACATTGATGGTTTTACGAGTGTTGAACCAGCCTTGTGTCCCAGGGATAAATCCTACTTGGTCATGGTGAATAATTTTCTTAATGTGTTGTTGGATCCTATTGGCTAGTATCTTGTTGAGAATTTTTGCATACATGTTCATCAAGGATATTGGTCTGTAATTCTCCTTTTTGGTGGGTTCTTTGTCTGGTTTCAGAATTAAGGTGATGCTGGCCTCATAGAACGAATTTGGAAGTACTCCATCTCTTTCTATCTTTCCAAACAGCTTTAGTAGAATAGGTATGATTTCTTCTTTAAACGTTTGATAGAATTCCCCTGGGAAGCCATCTGGCCCTGGACTCTTGTGTCTTGGGAGGCTTTTGATGACTGCTTCAATTTCCTCCCTGGTTATTGGCCTGTTCAGGTTTTCTATTGCTTCCTGCTCCAGTTTTGGTAGTTTGTGGCTTTCCAGGAATGCGTCCATTTCTTTTTTTTTTTTTTTTAATTTTTTTTTTTTATGATAGTCACAGAGAGAGAGAGAGAGAGGCAGAGACACAGACAGAGGGAGAAGCAGGCTCCATGCGCCGGGAGCCTGACGTGGGATTCGATCCCGGGTCTCCAGGATCGCGCTGCGCCACCCAGGGATCCCCAATGCGTCCATTTCTTCTAGATTTCCTAATTTATTGGCGTACAGCTGTTCATAATATGTTTTTAAAATCGTTTGTATTTCCTTGGTGTTGGTAGTGATCTCTCCTTTCTCATTCATGATTTTATTAATTTGAGTCTTCTCTCTCTTCTTTTTAATAAGGTTGGCTAATGGTTTATCTATCTTATTAATTCTTTCAAAGAACCAACTCCTGGTTCTGTTGATCTGTTCCACAGTTCTGTTGGTCTCGATTTCATTTAGTTCTGCTCGAATTTTAATTAACTGTCTTCTTCTGCTGGGGGTGGGGTCCATTTGCTGCTTTTTCTCTAGTTCCTTTATGTGTAAGGTGAGCTTCTGTATTTGAGTTCTTTCCAGTTTTTGAATGGATGCTTGTATTGCGATGTATTTCCCCCTCAGGACTGCTTTTGCTGCATCCCAAAGATTTTGAACGGTTGTATCTTCATTCTCATTAGTTTCCATGAATCTTTTTAATTCTTCCTTAATTTCCTGGTTGACCTTTTCATCTTTTAGCAGGATGGTCCTTAACCTCCACGTGTTTGTGGTCCTTCCAAACTTCTTGTTGTGATTAAGTTCTAATTTCAAGGCATTATGGTCTGAAAATATGCAGGGGACTATCCCGATCTTTTGGTATCGGTTCAGACCCGATTTGTGACCCAGTATGTGGTCTATTCTGGAGAAAGTTCCATGTGCACTTGAGAAGAATGTGTATTCAGTTGAGTTTGGATGTAAAGTTCTGTAGATATCCGTGAAATCCATCTGGTCCAGTGTATCATTTAAAGCTCTCGTTTCTTTGGAAATGTTGTGCTTAGAAGACCTATCGAGGGTAGAAAGAGCTAGATTGAAGTCACCAAGTATAAGTGTATTATTATCAAAGTATTTCTTCAGTTTGGTTATTAATTGGTTTAAATATTTGGCAGCTCCCACATTCGGGGCATATATATTGAGGATTGTTAAGTCCTCTTGTTGGATAGATCCTTTGAGTATGAGGTAGTGTCCCTCTTCATCTCTCACTATAGTCTTCGGGGTAAATTTTAATTTATCTGATATGAGGATGGCTGCCCATGCTTTCTTTTAGGACCATTTGAATGGTAAATGGTTCTCCAACCTTTTATTTTCAGGTTGTAGGTGTCCTTCTGTCTAAAATGAGTCTCTTGTAGACAGCAAATAGATGGGTCCTGCTTTTTTGTCCAGTCTGAAACCCTGCGCCTTTTGATGGGGTCATTAAGCCCGTTCACGTTCAGAGTTACTATTGACAGATATGAGTTTAGTGTCGTCATGATATTTATTCAGTCCTTGTTTTTGTGGATTGTTCCACTGAACTTCTTCTTAAAGGGGAATTTTAAGAGTCCCCCTTAAAATTTCTTGCATAGCTGGTTTGGAGGTCACATATTCTTTCAGTTCCTGCCTGTCTTGGAAGCTCTTTATCTCTCCTTCTATTCTGAATGAGAGCCTTGATGGATAAAGTATTCTTGGCTGCAGGTTCTTCTCATTTAGGACCCTGAATATATCCTGCCAGCCCTTTCTGGCCTGCCAGGTCTCTGTGGAGAGGTCTGCTGTTACCCTAATATTCCTCCCCATAAAAGTCAGGGACTTTTTTTCTCTTGCTGCTTTAAGGATCTTCTCCTTATCTTTGGAATTTGCAAGCTTCACTATTAAATGTCGAGGTGTTGAACGGTTTTTATTGATTTTAGGGGGAGATCTCTCTATTTCCTGGATCTGAATGCCTGTTTCCCTTCCCAGATTCGAAAGTTTTCAGCTAGGATTTGTTCAAATACATATTCTGGCCCTCTGGCCCTTTCGGCGCCCTCGGGAACCCCAATTAAACGTAGGTTTTTCTTCCTCAGGCTGTCATTTATTTCCCTTAATCTATCCTCATGGTCTTTTAATTGTCTGTTTTTTTTCCTCAGTTTCCCTCTTTGCCATCAACTTGTCTTCTATGTCACTCACTCGTTCTTCCACCTCGTTAACCCTCGTTGTTAGGACTTCTAGCTTGGATTGCATCTCATTTAATTGATTTTTAATTTCTGCCTGATTGGATCTAAATTCTGCAGTCAGAAGTCTCTTGAGTCTTTTATGCTTTCTTCTAGAGCCACCAGTAGCTGTATAATAGTGCTTCTGAATTGGCTTTCTGACATTGAATTGTAATCCAGATTTTGTAACTCTGTGGGAGAGAGGACTGTTTCTGATTCTTTCTTTTGAGGTGAGGTTTTCCTTCTAGTCATTTTGCTCAGTGCAGAGTGGCCAGAAACAAGTTGTATTGGGAAAAGGAGAAAAAGAGAGAGAAGGAAAGAAAAGAGAAAAAGAAAAAAGATAAAGAAGGAAAAAAAGGGGAAAAAGAGAAGAAAAAGAGAAAGAAAAAGAAAGAAAAGAGAAAAAAGGGGGGTGGGGTGGGGGAAGCAATCAGAAATCAAAAAGAAAGAAAGAAAAAAAACACAAAACAAAACAAAAAACCAAAAAACACGGGGGAGTATCTTCTGATTCTGTACACTTTAAGTCCCTTGACTTCGTCTGGAACTGGTCCTTCTAGCTGGTCTTCTGGGGGAGGGGCCTGCTGTGCTGAGTCTCAGGTGTTAGCACTTGGGGGAGCTGCTCTGCCCCTGCCTGGTGCAGGGCTCAGTGGGGGTTGTTCACCCCGTGAGGCCCCGGGAGGAAGCCACAGTGGCGGGGGCAGCTCTGGGACCCTGGAGTCAGCTCCCGCAGTAGCTCCGGGGCTCTCCGTCTGCAGGGCCTGGGGGCTCCCGGGCGGGGCCGCTGATCTGCTCAGCTCCAGGCAGGAGCGTCCTTGCTGTCCTGGGCCCTCCCAGCCTCTGCCTGTCCCGGGGGGAGGCCGGATCCCGGGCTGTGTCCCGGCGCCCTGTGCTCCGGGGCCTGCGCTGTTGGATCCGCGCTCCCGCCCCGCAGCCCCCTCCGCGGAGCCGCCGCCCGAGCCCCTCCGAGCTGCTCCGGGTCCCGCCCTGCGCGCTGCAGCCCTTGGGGAGCTCGGCGCACTCTCCCGGGTTGCAGGTGCCTATTCACTAGTGTCCCAGGGAGCCCGAGGGCATCCCCGCCCTCCTGGGTCCTGCTCTAACTCCCTGCGGGCCCCTTTCCCCTGGGAAGGTCGGTGCAGCTCCTGCTCCTCCGGGACGGGGCTCTCCTGTCCTGGGGACACTCGCCCCGGCCTCAGCCCGGCTCCTCTCGGGGCCCCTCCCCCTCGGAGGCCTTTTGTGTCTTTATTTCTTTTCCCCGTCTTCCTACCTTGATAGAAGCGCGAGCTCTTCTCACTGTAGCGTTCCAGCTGGTCTCTCTTTACATCTCAGGCCGAATTCGTAGATTTCCTGGATGATTTGAAGGTGATCTAGGTAATTTGGTGGGGGCAGGTGATTTGGGGACCCTGCTCTTTCGCCATCTTGCCCCTCCTCTGAGGTCCAATTTTTTTTGACAAGTTAAGCAATCAGTTAAAGTAACTGGGAAAATAACAGAAACAACTGTAATAAAGTAAAGTCAAGGAAAAATAAAAATAGATATAAACAATACGAAAGGAATCTCTCCCACCATAAGGCCAGAAAAGATGATTTATAGGTAAGTTCTATCATATTTTCAAAGGAACAAAACTTTACCTAAAACTATTGTCAAGAACAGGAAACCAGAGGGGAAGCTACCCATTTATTTTATGATGACAGAGTAACTTTAATACCAATGCTGAAAACAAAAAAAATGCCACTAGAAACTGAATTCTAGTTTAATTTAATTTTTTTAAAGGTTTTATTTATTTATTCATGAGAGACACACAGAGAGAGGCAGAGACACAGGCAGAGGGAGAAGAGCCTCCTTGTGGGGAGCCTGATGCGGGACTTGATCCCAGGACCCCGGGATCACATCCTGAGCCAAAGGCAGACGCTCAATCACTGAGCCACCCAGGAATTAAAATAAAATTAGGGATGCCTAATTTTATTTTTTAAGTAGATTTTAAAATCTTAAAATATAATGAATAATATATAAACAATTTATATTTTATATATATGTTATATTAATTATATATATCATTATATATATACACATATATATAATGAATTGAGTCTAACAAGGATTTTAGGAAATAATAATATACCTAATGAGGATTTAATCTTAGAAATACAATAATGATTCAACATTAAAAAATCTTAAAAAGTAAAAGAAAAAAGATTATGTTTTTTGTTATAATAATTTACTTCTTCAAAATCTACCCTACGTAAACAATACACAATTGTTAAGTTTTATTCACAACAATGTTCATAGTGACACTATATATAGCAATAAAAATTAAAACTAATCTAAATGTTCAACTATGGCTCTGATTAAGCAAATTATTAAACAACCACTCAATTAAATATTAACAGCCATATATTTACAAAGAATTACAGAAAATGCTATGATAAATAGATCTTTGACATTGTCAGATTTTAAAACTCAGACTTCACTGAGGCTTACTCTGATCACTCTATTTAATCTTAGAACTTACTTCTATCCTCCAAACACACGCCTAGAACTCCCAATCTCCTTATACGCCTCCATTTTTTTTTTTTATGGAAAACTTATCAACTTCTAACAAATGGGATTATTCACATGTTTTCATTTACTGCTTATTAGAAATAGAATCTCCTATCTTCTCCTATTAGAATATGATCTCAATGAGGAATACTTTGGTATGCGGATGTACCTCAGGCACCTAAAAGTACCTAGCAATTTTACACAGCTCAAATGAATAAATGAACAAATGAATTTAATGTTAGAGATTTTGATTATTTGTAGTAACATCAAATTCTATGAATTATGAAAATACGTAAGTGTGTTGAGGCATGAATTTAATTCACCGGCCCAATGAGACAAATGTATAAGGAAGTGCCTGTCATCTGAATCTGTGTGGTTCCGTTGTTCTCCACACATTTTATGGAAAAAATTACATGCTATCCAACAGCATATCACTCCGTGATGAAGAGGAACAAACTACTGATACATATAACGACATGGAGGAGTCAAATGCATTCGGCTGAATCAAAGAAGCCAGACACAAAAGAGCATATTTCTAGAAAATGCACACAATGGTAGACAATAAATCAGTGGTTGCCTGGGGAGGGATGATTATAACAGGGCACAATAAAATCTTTCAGGGTGATAGAAATGTTTAATACCCTGATCATGGTGGTAGTTTTGTGTGTGTGTATCTCTCAAAGCTCATCAAAATGTCTACTTTAAAAAAAAAGTGTCTACTTTATGTGTGAGAAATTTACCGTACAAAATTGTACCTTAATAAACTTCTAAACACTCTGTAACATAAATAGGAAAAATTTGGAAGAAAGCATGCCAAAATGCCAAGATGGTTTGGGATTCAAAGATCACTTAGGGTGTTTTATTTCCTTCTTTTCACTTATATGAGTTTTTTCAAATTTCCTCTAATGAGTATGGATTATTTTTGCAATAGAAAAAAAATTCATAACTTACAATCCATTTAATGACTCTTGTACTTAAGCATCATTCCTTTTTTTTTTCTTTTAGCATCGTTTCTGATCCATCTTTTTGACCTATGTCTCCATGGTATTAATCATCCTGAAATATTGCTTTCAGGTCCCTACTCAAGAATGTACAAGTGTTGATAAGCATATAGATCTTACATGTCCTTACCACCGAAAAGAAGGTGTGAGGTGGTGGATGTGTTATCTGACATTATTATGTTAATAATTTTGCAAATATATGTATGTGTATCAAACCATCACATTTTACACCTTAAATTTAGACATATTTTATGTCTAGTACATGGCAATAGCTGGGGGAATGGGGAAATAACCTGCAGTGGCTTTATATTGGCCAGCATAGCAAATCTAGTTCATTCTGCTGTGTGAAGACCTATTAGAACTTGTTTCCAATAGGTTTGCTGAATCTCAGGTTTTGAAGTAAATAAGACCATATGGCATTTATATACCACAAATTAAACTTAATTTTAAAAATATTTTAGGGACGCCTGTGTGGCTCACTTATTGAGTTTCTTCCTCTGGCCCAGGGCGTGATCCCAGGGTCCTGGGATCGAGTCCCACATCAGGCTCCCTGCATGCAGCCTGCTTCTGCCTCTGCCTGTGTCTCTGCCTCTCTCTCTGGTCTCTCGTGAATAAATAAATAAAATCTGGGGGATCCCTGGGAGGCTCAGCGGTTTGGCGCCTGCCTTTGGCCCAGGGCGCGATCCTGGAGTACCAGAATGGAGTCCCACGTCGGGCTCCCAGCATGGAGCCTGCTTCTCCCTCCTCCTGAATCTCTGCCTCTCTTTCTCTCTATGCCTATCATACATAAATAAATAAATCTTTAAAAAATAAATAAATGAATGAATGAATAAATAAATAAAATATTTTTTAAAAATGTTTTAAGCCTCAGATACATAATTTTGGATGGTCTACCAGCGTAACAGTTGCAACCATGAATTAGAATTGACTTTTTTTTAAGTGTATAATTCAGGACAGTATTATCTTTTTGTTAGCTTTCACTTTTTTTTCTGTATTCTGTAAGGTAAGAAATACTTGGCAGTTATATTTTTAAAGTTTTTTTTTAAATCATATGTTTCACTATATTTTTAAAAAATATTTAAATTTGAAGTTTCTTGTGAACAAAAGGAAAAACATATGCTTAAGGTCAGAAATTCCTACTTACATAAAAAAGACCTATTTTTGGATTAGATAGTGAATACCATGATCTCTAGAGTATTGTGTACATTAGAGCTTTCAAATATCCAAAGATTATAACTTCCTTTCAAATGTCACCATATGATGCTCTAAGTATTTAGAGTTTGGCTAAAAGTGAAAAAAATCATCTTCCTAATAAAGCAATCAAAATATAAACATTATTGCTACAGAAAAAGAACTCCCTGGAAATCTTTCTTACAAAAGTCACTGTCTTGGACATGATGTTCTGCTGCAGGAAAACATTTCTTAAAATATGGAAATTTTTTCAGCCAGGAGGTAGCTGCTGCAGATCTTTTAAAACTAGCCAGTCTATTTATCTCTTGTCTAAAATTCCTGTGTATAGCAAAGGTGAATGTCATAACTAATCAATGAATCAATTAAGTCAATAGGTGAGTGCTGATTTAATAAGAAGCTGTATCAGGGTTCAATCAAAGGAGCAGAACCACTATAAATGATATAGAATAAGGGGTTGAGTGTAGAGATCAAAACCTTTGCAGTCATGTGAGCTGTAACGTGCTTCAGTGTGGGGTCTGAAGTGAGGAAGGCCAGAAGGACAGAAGAAAGTAGAAGTGTGAAGTGGGGGAGAACAGAAATAAGCTGGAAGCTATGAGGACACAACAGAAGCCGGCAACAACCACATGGAATCCCCATTTCTCCCATTACTTCCACCCTGGATAGTATGAGTGACGTGCAGGATACCAGGTAGCCTTCCCTGAAGAGCTGAGGATAGGATTCAGACTCTGAAGGAGAGTGGAGGTAGGGGGTGGGGGAAGCATTGAGCTGACCTCACTACTGCCCACACCAACCAGGTGAGTGAGCACGTTGTGCAGCAGCATCTGGCCCTACCTACCCTGACATTGGGCTAGAGCTGCACTTCCGTTTCGCAAAACCTCAGTCAGATTTCTCTTGTGGTTAACCCTCACCGCCAGGACCGTACGGGAAACAGAGTTCCGGGGTAGGTTGACTGGGAACAAGCCACTAAAGAAACAATTCCTCACCTGTTTTTCCTCCTTTGTTCCAACATTCGATACCCTCTCCCCATCCCGCACCCTTATGTATCCTCAGATTCAGTCTACAAGCCATCTTCCCTCTCACCTTTAAGTGACTGCACATATTTTGGCATGTTCTAGGGGTGTCCATGAAATATTTAGAGAGGAATGTGTGACAAAGAATTTGATGCTGGAATCTAGAACTAAAGAAAAATACATTGGAGGTAAAGATTTTAGAATTAATGGGCATAGATGGTATCATCTTCCATGGGCATAGATGATGAAACCACCCAGGAGGAGCATGTGCCCAAGGGATGAATAATGATGGAGGCTTCAAGAACACCAATATAATAGCACAGAGGGACAGGAGAAGGGGAATATTTCTGTTATGTAGCATAATCTGATATATCCCTATTTGGGAGCTCAGTAAATTTTAGTGAATGCATTCTAATATTTGAATCTCATAACACCTCTGTAAGAGGAACAAAAACTATTCCTCACATTTTGCAGACATGCCACAGTGAAATTAAATAATTTGTGGCTCTGGTTCTGTCCCCTGTAATTATAATGCTATGGAGAGGAAAAAGACACACTTGGGAGATGAAAAATGAGATCAGCTGGGTGAGTTAGCACCCCACCATACTCTTCTTTTTTTTTTCTTTATCCTAAAAAATGATAGTTCTAGGAGCCCTTGGCATAAAACTAAGCTTCTCAGAAGTTGGACTGTATCACTCGTGGCCCTTAATTTCCCCAAATGCAAGACCTGCAGCCATTCTTGGTCTGGTAAATCAACCACACAGAGATGGGAAGAGCCAATGAAGATCCTGGGCAAAGAATTCTAAGGTAAGGCCTTAAGAAATAACTCTCTGACTTAATATGTAACTCAGAGGGCAGGGAACCCTCTATAAACCATATGCTGAGCAGCACACAAGCACTAGGATGGATAACAAAAGAGGACCCATATGGATCCATAGAGCCATAGATCATTGAGCCATAGGATCAATTACTCCACCCAGGAGGAGAAGTTCAAGCTCATCTTCACCTTTCCTATGCGTCCCTCTATTTTCATCAGCAGATATGTATCATACCAACATTTCTTTTGACTCTTCTTACTGTAAGAAACAAGAACCTACTCAAGTCACATCATGAAATAAAAAGGCGTGTAATAAAAATGCACACAGATGGGAGAAGAGGTTGCCACAATGCTTCTCCATCTCTTTCTCAGGGACCTTATGATCTCATAGGCAGTGCATGATGTCTCAGACTCTCTGTACATCTGTTCCCTTCTCTTCCCCACCAAGCAGATGTCTCACTTGACTCTGTCAAAGTCAGCACATGGCTTTGGCTTGCTATCGTCAATGCTTAACTCATGGCCTCTCTTCATTTTCAGCTTCCCTGGTAGGTGGAAATTTTCCCCATGTTTTTAATTTCAAATTCTTAAGAGAAAATCCACCAAAACCACTCCTCTTTGGAAACAGAGACACAAGTCAAACATCACTGGCCAGCCTGTGCAATGGCTGCCCTTAGGTGATACACCTACTCCTGAGGTCCATGTAAGGCCAGAAAGATTACATGAAAGGCAACAAAGTGGAATGGGATCAAATGGCTTAAAACATGGCTTGACAGGCCACAAGGTCTCCAAATTAGGCAGTTCCCCATAGACTAGGGGTATGAGCAGGGCAGACCTTAGAAGTTTAATCCATCCAGGAGTATGACTAGTGGCTTGTCAAAGAAAAATGAAGTGATCTCATTATGATTAATTTCTTACATTAAGTTCTTCTGACATTAACAATACCAAATTAGGTCCAGTATAATATTAGTGAGATCAAAAAGTCGATGTCTGTGAAAGGACATCGAAAAATGCTTATCACTGCACAAATGTGAGGGTTGTTATCATCAGGAATTTAAAGCTTTCATTCATTCATTCAATAGGTGGTGCCTACTTTGTACCAGGCACTGCTCTATTTTGCTAGGGGGAAAAAATCAGTCAACACTTTTCAAATTCTAATTACACCAATGCTGTGAATGTATATGTGTCTTTTTTAAAGCAACTAAATGATTTTAGCTCTTTTCAGATGAAATCTGAATGGCTAATCACAGTGAGTTATCAGCTCCTGAAACCTAAATAGCAGGCATGGCCAGTCCTTGAGCGAGACCTCTAAGGAAAACACAGCATGCTACAGGAAGTGTGTTGCTAATTCAATGAAGTGGCGTACATTGCTTTGCATCAGTGCTGAACAGATGCCCCAGTACAGCATCAGGAAACCCTGCTGTTGACAACACCATATTTCAAAGGTACTTTAAAACCAACTTCACAATCCCCTCTTGGTACCCAGATAGGCCATGGCTCATATATTAGAAGCAGGAATAGGTATATGCTGAGCGGATCCTTTGGAGTATACCCATATTTCTGCCTGCCAGTTCCTTCCTAAAGTATTAACACTGAGTTTTAACTTTGGGGTTTTTTTTCTTTTCTTTTTTTCCTTTTTTTTTTTTTTTTGTCACTTGATACCCCTCAAACACAATGTAGCTCTGCTGAATAATACTAGACAGCTGCACCGTGCTATCCAGTGGGATTGCTGAAATTCTTGGCAATTGCTGCAATGACTCTGTGTAGACACATATTCACACATGTGGAGATAGAAAAATTGTTTAAGAACCAGGGGACCCATAGGAATGAAAGATGCCAGCTAAGTGCTAAACATTATTATTTCATCTGAAAGAATGAGGCAAAAAAATAATAATTTCTGATACGGCCGAGAATGCCTCAAAGTATTATGTTAGTTATTATCACAAAAGTTCATCAGGAGCCTCCAAGCTCAGCAAACTTGACCAGAAATCCATTTCCCTTCTGACAGTCTTCCAGGCTGTACTAGCGTTCTTGCTCCTAATTACTTCAATTAAACGTGTTTTATAATAAAAGGTTGTCATTTCTCTTCCTCAGACCTGAGAACTATGAAGATAATTGTCAAATTGTTCCTTTGCACGCCCAAATGAGATTTTCTTGCAAGCACAATGAATGCTTCATCCCACTTTTAACTTAGAAGGACTTGAGAAAATAGACCTTTCTGAATTTTTGAGAGAAGGTTTACCTCTTTGCCTGTGTGTTAAATAGTATGAGAAACTGAGCAGACACAGGCAGCAGGTGGACGGTTTCTCCTTTTGCGGGCAGCCCTGTTCTTGCCAGAGGCTGTCAGACACCGTGACCTCGTGCATCTGGCACAAGTCATCAGGTTGCTGAAATCGGTTCATCCACAGAAGCAGTCTCCCCACTCTCCACGGCAGGCTACTTCATTGTTTCCATCACATTGATACCATGAGTCAATGTTCAGCAGCAAAAAAAAAAAAAAAAAAAAAAAAAAAGAGTTCCCTTGAAGAGGGACCGCAAGAACTGAACCGTGCTTTGGGTTCCATGCAGAGGACGTGGAATAGCTGGTGACGGCAACGAAAGTTGACTTGGGCAGTTACCCTCCATTGACCTGAAGCCCATAGGATGCATCTCTCAGAGATTGCTCAGGAGCGACAGGCAAAGAGACCTCATTGTACTTGCCAACCTAACAGGATACAGTTCTCATTTGAGCAAATTGGGATTTCACCCAATTTCCCATCATTTCCTCCCATTAAAACAATAACACTAGCCATTAGACATGCTTGTAAAACAGCAGTGTCTGCTGGCGTCATCGATCGCTATTTCCTCCCTCTCCATATTGAAACAACTGCTCAATGGAAAATACCCTACCCACAGTTCATATGAAATAAATCCCTAAAGGACATTGATGGTGGCATCATCTAGAGTCAAAATGTCAGTCACCTGTGTCTTAAAAACTTTTTTCTCCCAATGAGTTTGTAATCTTGCTGGACTAGAGAGATATGTTATACAGAAATTAGCACTGAGTTACAAGGGAATTCACAACAGATAGAAAAACCTACTAAATCACATCCTCGGATTCGAATGACTTTAATTCTATGTTGGGCTTTAGGAGGAGATTTGGTGCAATGGGAAAAAGCAGACTTGCCATCAGGCCTGGGTGGGTTTGAATCCCTGCATGTTATTTAACTGCTGGGTCCCTTTCCTTCCTTGCTTGTAAAGAGTCTTACGTCACCTGAATGTTAAAGGGATTGAATGCCCACAGGATCTAGTGCTCTGCAGATAATAGATAATCAATAAATAAGGCCACTTTTGGACAAGGTAATCAAGTTCTACAAAAAGCTTGGTAAAATTACGACACAGGGAATGTGTGTCGTCAACACTCCAGATCTCAAATTTCCACACTATTTCCCCATTTTTCATCTTCAATTTGTAGACTCCCCATAACCGTATGATGTCCCCCTCTCTCCTACTAAAGTTTATCCAACAGGCTGAGGTATTAGTGACTCGATGTGGTGCCATTCGCGGAAGCATTTGCATTCTTATAAAAAGATTTTTGAAAGATGATTTAACCCAGAAGGAAAAATTAGAAATGTACAAGTACAGGGAAAGTATCTGTAGGCGTTTCCATCATCTCTGACTCCACACAGATGCCTGTGCAACCAGAGCCATTCTCGGTCTTCCTCGCCAACTGAAACCTGATTTTAAGGAAATGGGGACACACCCAGCCCAGGCCATGAGGAATTGTCATGCCGGCACAGTTCCCTCTTGCCAATTCGAGTTCTAAGAGTAGGCATGTGACCCAGTTTGGGCCAGTGAGACATAAGGAGGAGTCTTCCAGTGGTTTCTGAGAGGTAGAAATTCTCCCCTAGGAATGATTTCTTCCATTTATAGGGAACATGTTTTCGTTCCTGCCCCCTTTCCTCCTGCTTGGAACATTATTGTGTAAAGACATGAGCTTTTATGGTTTTGGTAGCCATTTTGACACCATTAGGGAGATATTGCCAACACGCAGAAAATGCTGGAGAAAATGCTCTTTCGAGAAGAAGCCCAGATGTCGGTGAGCCCATTGACCTGCTACACTAACGATGGAATTTCCTACTTATTATGTGGGGTTAGTAAACCACACATATGTACTTTTAGTCGGGTATTTGGTTATTTGCAGCCGAGCATATACTAATTTAGAGGCCCTCTGTTATTTTACTATCCTTGGAGACCTTGAGAAAAACCACAAGATAGAAACAAAGTCTAAGGGCTTAAAAGCTAAAATAATATTTTTTAACCCTTCCAGGATGAATGAAGCCGGGAGTAGAGCTCTGGCCCCAATAAAATACTTTCCTACCTTTAAAGGTGGAACCAAATAGATCTCAACTTTACACGGACTTGAAAATCAAGGGCAGGAACCTTATCTTCTCTGTATCTTCCGCACCTGGGACATAGTAGGCAATCAGTACACGTTTGTTGAGTGACGGCATGAATACCGCGGAGTGATGCATCTAATTAGTTGCGACTTTCTACTGCTCTGCACTGTGGGTGCCCAAGGCATCCCCTGCAACAATCTGATTTGAAAATGAAGCCAGAAAACAAGAATGGCTTTCTGTGCTCCATCCTTCTGTTGCAAATGGCTCTAGACTAAAGACCCCCAACATGAATGCTTAGCCTCCCCAGTGGCCCAAACAAAGCTGTGATTTTCTTCTGATTCTCTATTTTTAAAAAGCCCAAGACTATCAGTGTGTTTGTGTTTCTTTGTGTTGACTGTAGGTTTTGATGTTGTTGCCAGTTCCCTTCTCACACTGTCAAATTTTGTTTTATGTTCCCTTATTCTTTCAGCCATTTCAGGGGGAAAATGCTAATTACCATAGGCTTAATAGCGGTTCTGAACTGCTCCGGAACACCGGGGTCTCACAAATACCTGTCACCGCAGAAGTTTTCAATTACCATAATTCCATTCCTAATTCAAATTACCATAATTGCCCTCCATTAATGCAACTTTCTTAAAGCTGAAACATCAAAGAAGAAACTGGCACATTAGCTTAGTCGACTACTTACAAAAATAAACAGAGTCTGTCCATTTTGCAAATAGGATAGTGTTAGCCTAAAAGGATGCATGTGTCAGTGCTCTGGGTTCATTAGACTGCTCATGTTATGATTCTTCTGTCAACATTTGTAAAATCTGAAAACCATCTACACCTTCCTTCCTCTCTCCTCTATCCTGGAGGAAGGGTAAGAATTGCTCATCCGATTGTTTCAGCATTTAGAGCAACAACAAAAATTCAGCCTGTCAGCTCTTTAACTAACTTTGCCCTTACAAATCCATCTATTTGAATAAGGAGCAGTTTTACCACCTGACAATCATGAGTTCTACTGCTAATAATCTTTGTTCCCCTGAATAAGTTATGCTTGGTTTTTCCCACGCACCAGTATGAAGCAGACCATGTCCCAGAGCTAGCTGGACTGAGTATCAGTGCTACGTCATCACCAGACTCCTTGGCATTTTACCAGAAAGCCATGATTTGGTCATTGGAATTATAAGCAATTCTTCATACTTAAACTGAGACACTGCCAGAGGAAAGCAGTCAGAGCAAAAGGTCACATTATAAGTCGGGCTATTAGAGTATCTGGTTCCAAGGAAGCAAGTGTGCAGTCCTTAATATCAAAAGTGAATCATCGAAGTGTTATTCCATTAGTTTACCTAAATCAATTCGTTAAGTGAAACTTTTCCCTAAAAAAGCATCTAAGCAAGCCCTATAATCTCGTTTTAAATTCTCAGCAAATGGTCAAAACCATTGATAATTCTCAGTCCTACTGAGTCCCTCTCTGTGGCACCCAGCGGTTTAGTCACACAAAGCCACAGTAGCTTTGGAAGTTGAAAATTCCTCCTTTGCTGAGGCCACAGGCACCTGTAGGATTCAGCCGCAAGCTACACCAACGTAGAACTCTCTGCTGAAGACAGGAACCTGAAGGTGGTTCCTTTGGAGACTCTGAAGCGTTCAGAAAAAGTTCCCCTAATTACCTACATACAAGGAGCAGCTACCGCTGTACCCCGGCGGGGGGGGTGGTGTCTATCATTCCCTGTGCTCCTAAGCATTTTGATGTATATTTAGGTTATTGTTGCATTTTGTTCCTCAAAGTTGGGTAGATAGTCCAGTTCAAGTCCCAGCTCCTCAACAACTCAACCGTCTTCTTCCCCTTCTCTGAATTATGATGGCAGCTTTAATCCAGACTGCCTACCTAGAATTTCAATCCTTTGTACTGCTACTTACACTTACCAGCCCATGGTCTTGTTCACCCATGAAGGCACCTCTCTCTTCTTCTGAGAAGAAAGCCCTAAAGACTGGGGTCCACTTCCTTAGCCATATGATTCTCATGACCTGTTGGTCCTTCTCTGAAGTACTTCAAGCTCCAGTGGAACAGAAGAGCCCTCTCCTCTCTGGCTTCAAGGGGTTAATAGAGACCCCAAAGCCACCAATAGATAGCGGTGGCCCCAAACCCATATAAAAGACAGTCTAAAAGCCCAAAGAAGCACAAAGAGAGGCCCAAGTGAAAGATAGAAAGTGGGAATCTGGAGGGTGTTCTACTCCCTGGTTCCAAATATCCCTGAAGCTAACTCTGTCCTTGCTGTACCTTGGTTATTGGGTTACACATCAATAAAGTTGCCTCTTATCTAAGCCTTTAACTAGTTTGACTGTTAACAGCCTGGTATGGATACTGGCAAATATAATATCTTCTTCCTATTGACAGGCCTCTGTCCCATAGCGGGGCTATTTTCAGCATTAATTATATGACTTGTCCTTGTTCATTATCCATATACAATTGAAGAGCAACAAAAGTAAGTGACTCATTGCTGACACACGGTATTTCTTGAGCAGCCATTAATTAGCAAAATAGCACTTGAACTTAAATTGTTAAGGAGTGTCAGCAAATAAAACTGTATTCAGAATTTTTTTTCTCCCTTCTTGTATATACACCTTTGTGAATTGCATGAGGCAATTTCCAACTTTAGTTTAAGGCTTATCAGGGAAACTGAGTTCTCCATTAATCTTTAAGAACTGAGTCTAACTGTGCATGAACCTCTCCATTCGCTCTCTGAGAAACAAGAGATGACCCGAGCCACAGTACATTCGTCTTCTTCCTACTGACAGGCTTCTGTCCCATAGCCTCCAGGGATTCTCCGACCCTGGCACACACACAAGGACCACATAGCTGAGTCTGGTCTCCTCTTTAAGGAATTCACAAACAAGGACTGAGCACACACCATGTACCAGGCACAGAGTCGTATTTCGGGAGAAATATAAAAATGCATAATACAATTCGTGTCTGGTAGCCCTTGTCAGCTTCTTCCCCATACCCATACATTTTGGACTTTATTTAATTTGGTGTGCTCAACTTCTATCTGCTAGTATCTCCTTCGCTGGGACTGAAGTGTTCTGCTGGAAAGCTACCCTTCCAGAGCACAGCAGGCCTGAAGTGCCAGAGAATTAACACTTCCCTATGCCTCCTCCACTCCCCATATCTCTGACTCCCACAGGCCTCGAATAGTGACCAGCAGAAGTGAACCAACAAATACTCCAGCTCTCTTGACTCTTGGGGAGGGAGGCATAATGCTGAGACACATGAGTAGCCCACTATAACCAGCTTAATAACGGACATCTTATTGGCCTCCAACTTTTGGCTATTACTTTCCTACTTCATATCAGTGTTCCCCGTATCTCCCTCTGGGAGGGAGGAAGGGGCTACTTCCATTCAAATCCTTATTTCCTGCTCTCCTTCCAGAGTAAAGCAAACTAAGACAGTGCCCTTAAAGAATTTACACCTTAGTGGGAATGACCAGCCTGAAATAATATTCCTTCACTAGAGGAGCAAAGACTACAGAAACAGAAAAATACATGCTTCTGTTCTTCATGGCTTAAGAGCTTCTCCTCCAACCAGAGGAGTCACAGTAAGTGCAAATCATGTAACAGGCTTTAGGTGGGGAATGCTGTAAGCCTTGTCTTTCAATACTACTATTATGAATACCTGGCTTCCTTCTACTACCATATTGGTCTGTCTTCCCTTTGACCAGGTTGGGGCCTTCTTCACTCTATGCCCTAAAAGTGAGATTCCTTTAAGTGGTAGGCTTTCCCATGAATTCACTGAAAATGGTGATCATTTAGTCATATTCTAGTACAATACTTCTGTAAGATAAAACACTTTTAAAGAACTGGACCTGCCATCGGTAGTATAGCAAAGGCTCTATGAGCAAAAGCCTTTAATCTCTGCCTTCTTTACCTTTCAAAGCAAGATGCTTTCATTTTTTCCTTACTAAACTCCAGCTGTATTTTCAATCGGGCCTTCAATGTCCACACTGTGTCTCCGATTGGATACTCTGGGAAGCTGACTCTGACACGGAATTTAATGTGCAGGTAGTACTTGGGAGAAGAAGGAGAGGAAAGCAGGATCAGGTAAAGGAAGAAGTCCTATTGCAAAATGTGTTGGTGCCAGAGGGTAATGTGAAACCACAAAGGCTTGTCAGAATTGACCTGTGTTGGGCCAAAATATCCAAGTCTTTATGCTCCTGTCTAGATCAGACATTAGATATACCAAGGGAGGTAGCTCTGAGCAAGGTGGTTGCTTCTCTGCTGCTGAGACAATGCTGCCCACAGGCTGTCTGCTGACAGCACTCCCACCAGCTGGGGTGACAAGCCCTTTCTTGAAAGGGGATCTGGACAATGCATCCCTCTAATCATAATACGTTAGAATCTGCTCATTTCTCAGCCTGGTGACCACCTCCACAGGAGCATTTTCTACAAGCTGCAGGTTGGAGAGTTTCACAAAATCAGTGACTCCTCATGGTCTCCACTTCTCTTCCCTGTAAACTCCCAAGGCTTTTGCCAACACATTTAATCTCCAAATATACTTTCTGGGATCCCACGAGCTAATAATATAATCAGTTGATCTAGTTAAAGTACAAGATTAATGGCACAAAAATAATCAAATTCAGGTTAGGGTTAGGGTTAGGATTAGGATTAGGTTGGAACATAGAATCGGAGATGGCCCAGAAGACCCAAGCCTAAAAGATCTGGTTCATCTAAGACAGACAAGTTATTTGAGTACTCAATGGACCCATCAAATTATGGGCATTTCTCTGTGTCCCTGGAGCAAATCACTTCTACTACATTTTTTTCCACTTTTTATTTTTATTTATTTTTTTAATAATAACTATTTTTTATTGGTGTTCAATTTGCCAACATACAGAATAACACCCAGTGCTCATCCCATCAAGTGCCCCCCTCAGTGCCCGCCACCCAGTCACCCCCACTTCTACTACATTTGAGGAAGTCCCTGGAGGGCTGAACCACTCTGGCCCTAGAGAAATCTCCTGTAAGGTGACTGTGAGTTTAAATACTCTCTCCTTCTCACAGTGCCTTGCTCAAAGCCCTGCTATTCTCTGGAGGAGAAGTGGACCCCAAATTGCCTAGTATCTGTGATGTGTCCAGTTGCCTAAATTACCCAAGGACTAGGAAAAGCATAATTTGCACCAAGTCCACACTTCCAGTTGTGGTCATTCTGCTCTATTATCACTTTATAAAGATTCCCTCTGTTCCATCACAGAGCTCTTTGCTTTAAGCAAGATTCACAGAGAAGAAATGAAAAGAACAAATCTGTGCATTTAGCAACACACTTTGAAATTTAAAATGATCTAAACAAAATAGGCTGTCGTTATAACTAATTATGTTTTTAGTTTGGAAATGAACTTTGCCTCTAATTCAAAGTAAGAAATTACTTACGCATTTATCATTTTCTAGGGTACTCACCCTTGTACCATTTCAAATTTCACATTTTTCTCAGTCTGTTCTCTCTTCACCAAAACAGTCAGACAAAAGAAACAGAAAGATAATAGAACAATAACAAAGGGACATGAATAATTGGAATGTCTCTTCAGTCAGAAGTATTTTTGCTTCTACTAAAGGATTTCACTATGATAAATATTATTACCCTCAAGATCAATGGAATGAAGGATCTGCCAAATCTAACTCAATGCCAGGAAAATCTATATTGTATTTACAGATTTCAGATGGAAAGATCCAGCATTTATAGCACAGGGCATATATATTCTCTTTCCTCAACTTTCCTCTCGATTTTCTTCCAGAACCAAAACTATTTACAAGACCTACGGGCAGAAAGCTCCTTGTTCATAAAGATAAGACCGTAATTACCAAACAGAATACTTTGAGGATTGTGCATCAACCATCCTTAAAACCTGGACTTAATACGGATAGCTCATCCTGCATCTATGGCTTCATTTCCTTCATGCCATTCTCTCTAAAAGAGGAAGGTTGTTATCAAAATAAAATCTCCCCACCTAGATTGTGAGCAGGCAAACTGAGTAGATCAAATGGATTTGTAAACCATTTATTGCCTGTTTGAGTAAAGCTGTGCAATATAATCATGAACACTGAACTCTGCCTTCATTAGTCATGCAAAATTCCCCAGGTCAGTATTTACATTTTAGCAGCTTATTAAGCTTCTAGATGCTATGGTTCAATCAGCTTCACAGAATCCACTGTGGTATGGCTACACTGACACAGAAATGATGGAGGGCAAATAGATTCGAATTAGTCGGACTACAGTCACACTGGCATACCACTTTACCCTTCATTTACTTTTGAATTTGGATACATCCCATGCAGCTCTATTTGCAACCAGAAGACCCAGAATGTATGTACCTGGTGATGAATTTAGCAGCCAAGATGCATCATGGCTATTCAGAGGAAATAATGAAGAATCTTGCCCATCATCAATTCCCAGACTGATACAACCCTATCATGTATGTGAGGGGGGTCAGTGACACAGCCAGTGCTTCAATAAATGGAAACAAGCCTTGCACTTTGGTGGAATGATGAGTTCATGATCGCAATACATCTTGGAGAGGCAAATACAGCCTGAAGAATTTCCATTTCAAGGGGGCTATTCTTTACCTGATCCCAAAGCAACTAAGGAGGTAGCAATTTTCAGAAATCTTCATTTATTTAACTGCTGTTTCAGAAAAAGTAGAAAGAAGGGGCACCTAGGTGGCTCAGTTGGTTGAGTGTCTGCCTTTGACTCAGCATCTGCCTTCAGCTCAGGTCATGATCCCAGGATCCTGAGATGGAGCCTTGCATCAGGCTCTCTGCTCAGCAGGAAGCCTGCTTCTTCCTCTCCTTCTACCGCTCCCCTCTTTGTCCTCTCTCTCTCTAATAAATAAATGAAAATATTTAAAAAAAAAAAAAAGGAAAGGAAAGGAAAAGGAAAAGTAGAATGGAATATCCAGAGAAGATAAATACCTATGAAAATATACCATGGTGATCCAGTTGAACCCATGGAGTTACTCTCATGCTACCCATTGCTGACCTCATCATAAACATTTATTAACTGTTATAAGCAAAAGCTTGAATCAGACAAGTCATTAGTTTTGCATTCAATGCTCAGAGTCCAGGATGCCGGGGTGGCTCAGCAGTTGGATGTCTGCCTTTGGCTCAGGGCGTGCCCAGGATCAAATCCCACATCAGGCTCCCTGCATGGATCCTGCTTCTCTCTCTATGTCTCTGCCTCTCTCTTTGTGTGTCCCCCATGAATAAATAAATAAAATCTTTTTAAAAAAATCTCAGAGCCCTAGAGTTAGAAGAAAAAGCTAAAAATAAGACTACTCATATTAGTGATCAATGAAGGAGAGAATAAGGAGTGATGATGGCGGCCATCAGAGAAATAAAAGGAGGTAAAATATTAAGTAACATTTCAGTAATTAGTATGTGGTAGAGATTATGAATTTTTCCATAAGAAACCTGAGCGAGGGATTATAATTATCTCTATTTTATAGATATAGAAACTGAGGCACAGAAAGTTTAAGCAACCTGCCAAAGGTTCTGTGGTGTGTTATAGTGATATAGTTAGATTTTAATCCTGGGATTCTAAATCCAAAGACTGACATCTTGACTATCCAAAGATCTATCCACTGGTTTATATAATTAATCTTCAATATATCTAAGAGAAATATTCTAAAGAACTAGTAGATTCAAAATTCATATTTTTGCAATCTACAGAAATCTCTGTACATCCAGATATTTTCCTGGGATTTCTGAAATGTATCCTTTCAGCTTATATCTAGTTAAAGATGAATCATTGGTATTAACATTAAGACCAACACAAAAATAAAAATGATAGGAGCTGAATGTTTTTCAGAAAACATAAACAGTCTTTAAATTGCCATTTTGAGCTGGGATTCTAGATTTCAATATTTATCTTACAATATGGTGATATGGACTTCTCTCCTGAAATATTTATTTGGCTGTGTTTGAGTCTACATAAATATTAACCTAGGAAACCAAGTTTGGATCTACATCTACATAAAACCATTAAGTTGCTTTGTCAGATACCATTAAAACTTCTGCATGCTAACAAAAGACATTGATGAGGTACAGCTGATATTAATCAGATTTTCTTGATATGTAACTGAGTGGAAACATGTCAAGATGAAAGCAACTGATAGGTAATGTATTTAAGGGAAAAAAAATTTTAAGTACATGTAGGTGACCGTCACCTGCTAGTTACTAGATCATAATCCAAGAATAAAACCTGAGTCTTTACACCTAAAGATTCTCAATATGAAATGCTACTGTCTCAGTTACCCTCTGCTATATAACAAACATTCCAACAATTAAAGCAACAGTAATTCATTATTTCTCACAATTCTGCAGCTGTTGCCTGGGGAGATCCTCTACTGGTTTTACCTGGGCTTACTCATGAATTTAGCAAGATGGCTGGTGAGCTGGAAGGTCAAAGATGGCCTCACTTACATGTCTGACAGTTGGTCCTAGCCATTGGCTGGGGCCCTTCAGTTTGCCTCTGCATGGTCCCTCATCTTCCAACGGACTAGGCTATTTTCTTCTCAGGAAAATGTATCAAGAGAAAGAGGATAATAGATGAAAGACCTTTGAGGCCAAGGCTCTAGGACTAACGCATCATAATTTCTGCCACATTCTATTAATCAAAGCAAAATAAGTGTGGCCCAAATTCAAAGGATGAAACAATAGAATTTACCTCTGGATTATAGGAACAGCAAAGTCACAGTGCAAAAGAACATGTAGAATGAATGGGAAGACTGTGTGTCCAGGAAACAATATACCACACACACACAAGCAAACACACACACACACATGCACATCCACAGATACAAAGAAAAAGTCACCCAGATTAACTGCATCAATATCAACATCTCAATATCCTGGTTGTGAAACAGGTTTGTGTGATGTTACAATTGGGAGAAATAGAATAAAGAATACATGAGGGATCCCTGGGTGGCGCAGCGGTTTGGCGCCTGCCTTTGGCCCAGGGCGCGATCCTGGAGACCCGGGATCGAATCCCACGTCGGGCTCCTGGTACATGGAGCCTGCTTCTCCCTCTGCCTGTGTCTCTGCCTCTCTCTCTCTCTCTCTCTCTCTCTGTATGACTATCATAAATAAAAAAAAAGAATACATGAGATCTCTGATTATTTCTTACAAATACAAATGAATTTATAATTACCTCAAATAAAAAGTTCAGTTTTTAAAGTCAGCTGGAAAGAATTTCATCAGAAAAAGCATAGAAAAAGCAGAATTCAGTATCATAACATTTTACCAACCCATGCTAAGGGCAGATATAAAATAACGTGTAATTTATCTAACCACTTATTCAACAAACATTTTTGAGTGCCTGTCATGGGCCCAGTACTTTTCTAGGCACTGGATTTGTAACAGTGAACAAACGGACTCAAACCCAGTTCCTCATGGGCCATATTTCCCACTAGTTCACTGTAAATACTATGGCAAACCACAGAAAAGAATAGAAGAGGAGGCTCAGGAGCTGACAAGAAAGTAGCCAATGAGAAGGTGACAGGAGAGAAGATATTTTAAGGAGAGAAGATATTTTATATCTCCATTCTAGAACTTTAAAACCTTCCAGGAGGGGCACCAGGCTGGCTCAGTAATTGAGCATCTGTCCTTGGTTCAGGGCATGATCCCAGGGTCCTGGGGTCGAGTCCTGCATCGGGCTTTCTGCACAGAGCAGCTTCTCCCTCTGCCTATGTCTTTGCGTTTCTCTCTGTGTCTCTCATGAATAAATAAATAAAATCTTATAAATAAATAAATAAATAAATAAATAATAAATAAATAAATAAATAAAACCTTCCAGGAAATGTAGTTTGTTTCTAAAACACTGAAAAGACTCTCTAGCTTAGTCTTTCACTATTTCCAGAGCTCAATTACCGAGAATCACAGGATATTCTATAGGTACTTGTACATGTATATCAAATACACACACACTCACACACACACACACACACACAACCTATGGTATATAAATATATTTTAATTTTGACAATTATACTTCAATAAAGCTGAACAAAATAAACATTTTTAAAGATTTTTTTTAATTAAACTATTCAAGACCAAGCTCCTCAGTTCTCTCTCCTGCTTCTTGCCCACCCACGGGAAACAGTCTGACTACCCAAACATGCCAAGGATGCTGTGGTATATTCTACTACTTTTGTTTACCAGGCATCCATTCTCTCTTTCTCTTTGAGAAAAATACCTCTTCCTTGCTCTTTGTACATGTAAGTTGATTGAGGCCAGCTCTAACTTAAGCATTAGAGACATATGATCCAGGAGTAAGCGAATCAGCAGATTCAAGGGTAGACTATATGACCTAACTGGCCAATGAGAATCAGGCCCAGGAGTTTTGTTAGACCACTTGGGAAGCATGCTTTTTGCTCCCACGATATTAAATGAACAGAATGTGAACAAGGAGTTGGCACTGTATGTTGCCAACACTAGGAATGAGCTAGTCCCCAAAATGGCACCAAAACAGAAAAGCCAAGCAGAGAGATATGGAGAAAATGGGTCTTGGTGTCAATATTTGAGGCTCTGAATTCTATTCCAGAATTCCTTTCAGGCTCTTTTATTACATAAACAAATAAAATTCTCTTTTGACTTAGACACGCTTAAGTTGGGTTACTGTCACCCATGACTGAAAGTATCCTAACCAACACAAAGTAAGAAGATGAAAGGATGTAGGAGTATCTTGGGAAAGCAGACTGGATAGGAGAATCACTACCAAATTTTCAGAGAAAGAATGAAAATTCAGTTACTGTATGCTTGCTCGAGTGCCTTCTCTGGCAGCAATCCAAAAACTTGCCTCACCCTTCAACAAGAGAGCCAGCAACACTGGTCTCAGAATTTGATGAAGACACCTCTAGATTCCACCAAAATGATCTTCATTACCAAGGAAGAAACAAGAGCATAATTTTTAAAGGTTTTCTTTTAGTGGCAAAATAAAAAAGAAGCATCTTTGTGTTTACAGAGCATAAGAGAGAAAGATAATAGCACATGATGACACCAAACATCAGAAATGATGCTCTGGATACAAATATTTAAGCTCCAAATGCTGGATTAAAGAAACAAGTCTTTCACTGAGTGAATTAGAGTTCTCCAGAGTAACAGAGTCAATAGGATACATATCGATCCATATTGTGTGTGTGTGTGTGTGTGTGTGTGTGTGTGTGTGTGTGTACAGAGAGAGAAAGAGAGAGAGAGAGAGAGAGAGAGAGATTGGGTGAGAGGTCTATTTTAAGGAATTGACTCACTGAATGGTGACTGGCAAGTTCAAAATCTGCAGGGTGGGCCATCATCTGAGGCCATATGAGGAGCTATAGAGGCCCATGAGTATCCAATATTGATGTTTAAGTCCAAAGACCATCTGCCAGCAAAATTTATTCTTGTTTGAGGGAAGTAGTCTTTTGCTCTATTTGGACCTTTAACTGAATAGGTGAGGCCCACCCATGTCATGGAGGGGAATCTGCTCAAAAATCCATGGATTTAAATATTAATCTCACCTAAGATATCTTCACCAAAACATCTAGAGTAATGTTTGACCATATGTCTGGCACTATGCCCACCCAGTTGACACATAAAATTGACTATCACAGCAAGTATAGGAACAAGTCTTAGCAAATTTTTCCATGTCATCAACTAAATATTTTCTATCTTACAAAATCCACATGTATAGAAAAATATCTTCCCAGTGTGCTGTTATTTATTTCAAAGTCTGAAATACCCAGGAAGCACAGCTGAATATGATAAAGAGAACTTTGCCCTGGGAGTAAGAAAGCTTGAGTTCTAGTTATAGGTCTGGTGCTAATTTAACCAAGTCATTTCCCTACGTGAGATTTCAGCTTCCTTATCTTTAAGGTGAGGGTGGTGGGGGTAGATCTAGTGACCTCCAAAGTACCTTCTAATATTCACTTATACCATGTCTCTAATCTCCTCTCTGATCAAGGACCACCGACCTCATCCCTTCCTAAAATCTCTACAATCTATAATATTTCAAATGCCCAAATGGATATTGTTCTCTTTTGTAGCTCCAACCTTTATGCTATTTAAATAAAAGTAGGACATGTGGGGCTGAGAATAGCAATGACGGGGGTCCGTGGGTGTTGGTAGCACCCTAGCCAAGGTGACGCTGAATTGTTAAAGGCCTCCCACACTACAAGGTTTCCTCAGCTATATCAGGTGAAGTTTTTGCTTTTCCAATGGAAAACAAGTTTGATCTGAAAGACAAAGATGATAACAAAAACATAGCCCTTCCATTGGAATTGGAATATTCTTCAGAAATTTCTGCTGAGGGGGAAAAGGTGTTTCAAGATGATCAAGAGAAGTTTGAAAGCACACCTGAGGAAAGAGGATTTAAGTTCAAGCCAAGAGTAACCCACTTGAAATAGTATTTTGACTTCCTGGCAACCCAGAAATGCTCTTTTATCCTCTGTAATACCTATAATAGCACATTTATGTTTAGCGTCTAAGAGGTGATAAAAAAATTAAGAGTTGTAGTATTGATGGGAATGAAAACTGGTGTATCTGCTATGAAAAGTAGAATGGATATTCTTAAAAGATATTTAAAATAGAACTATCATTTGATCTAGTAATCTCACTTCTGGGTATTTATAAAAAAGAATTGAACTCTGGATCTCAAAGTGATATTAGCAACCCAAAGTTCATCGCAGCACTACTCACAACAATAAGACACAGAAGCAATATAAATGTCAATCAACAGTTGAATGAATAATGAAATTGATGTATATACATACAATGAAATACTCTTCAGCCTTAAAAAAAAAGGAAGGAAATCCTGCAATATGCGACAACATAGATGAACTTTGAAAACATTACACTAAGAAAAATAAGTCAATCACAGTAGAACCAATATTGCATTATTCCACTCATACAAGGTATCTAAAATTATTAAACTCATATAATCAGAAAGTCAAACAGTGGTTACCAGGAGCTGGTGAGAGGATGAAATAAGAAATTGCTAATGAATGGCACAAATTTTTAATTATGCAAGATGAATAAGTTCTAGACATCTGTTGATTAAAATTATTAAGCAGATAGATATCCTGTTAAGTGTTCTCACCACAATAAAAAAAATTTTTAAGGGCAGCCCCGTGGCACAGCACTTTAGCACCACCTGCAGCCCAGGGTGTGACCCTGGAGACTCCTGGAGACCCTGGATCAAGTCCCACATCAGGTTCTCTGTATGATGCCTGCTTCTCCCTCTGCCTGTGTCTCTGCCTCTCTCTCTCTCTCTGTCTCTATGAATAAATAAATATTTTTTAAAAAATTTTTTTAAAAAATAAGAGTTGAAAGAGACATATGTTCTAAGGGATATGCATTCTAAGGGGAAAAAAACAATATGTAAAGAGTAGCAAATAGGAATTATAAAGAAGATGTGACAATAGATTATAAAGGAGAGAGTATGGATTATTATAGACTACTCTGAATTAAAATTATTGTTATTCCAGTGATACAGTGAATTATGGTTATTCCAGTGATCTTACTTCTGCAAGTTCTCCATGCAAAGGATCGCATTCTTTGTATTTTCCTCTTCACTCAATATATTATCTCACACATGATCGGTATTTGACATGTTTTCTGGGGGAATGAAGAAATGAATGAATGCCCCTCCAAGTCACAGCTCTATATTTATTTTTTTTTTGTCTTTTAAAAATCTCTTTTATTTTTATTTTTTTATAATAAATTTATTTTTTATCGGTGTTCAATTTACCAACATACAGAATAACACCCAGTGCTCATCCCGACAAGTGCCCCTCTCAGTGCCGGTCACCCAGTCACCCCCACCCCCCGCCCTCCTCCCCTTCCACCACCCCTAGTTCATTTCCCAGAGTTAGGAGTCTTTATGTTCTGTCTCCCTTTCTGATATTTCCCACACATTTCTTCTCCCTTCTCTTATATTCCCTTTCACTATTATATTCCCCAAATGAATGCGAACATACAATGTTTGTCCTTCTCCGATTGACTTACTTCACTCAGCATAATACCCTCCAGTTCCACCCACGTTGAAGCAAATGGTGGGGATTTGTCTTTTCTAATGGCTGAGGAATATTCCATTGTATACATAAACCACATCTTCTTTATCCATTCATCTTTCGATGGACACCGAGGCTCCTTCCACAGTTTGGCTATTGTGGACATTGCTGCTAGAAACATCGGGGTGCAGGTGTCCCGGTGTTTCATTGCATCTGAATCTTTGGGGTAAATCCCAACAGTGCAATTGCTGGGTGGTAGGGCAGGTCTATTTTTAACTCTTTGAGGAACCTCCACACAGTTTTCCAGAGTGGCTGCACCAGTTCACATTCCCACCAACAGTGTAAGAGGGTTCCCTTTTCTCTGCATCCTCTCCAACATTTGTGGTTTCCTGCCTTGTTAATTTTCCCCATTCTCACTGATGTGAGGTGGGATCTCATTGTGGTTTTGATTTGTATTTCCCTGATGGCAAGTGATGCAGAGCATTTTCTCATGTGCGTGTTGGCCATGTCTATGTCTTCCTCTGTGAGATTTCTTTTCATGTCTTTTGCCCATTTCATGATTGGATTGTTTGTTTCTTTGGTGTTGAGTTTAATAAGTTCTTTATAGATCTTGGAAACTAGCCCTTTATCTGATACGTCATTTGCAAATATCTTCTCCCATTCTGTAGATTGTCTTTTTAGTTTTGTTGACTGTATCCTTTGCACAGCTCTATATTTAATATTCAGATAAAGTCTTTCAGAAATTTAGTAGTTCACGATTAAGAAATGTTTTAAGTATAAAACCTTCCATCTTGATGGAGCTCTTTCACTGAAATATTGAGAGAGGTAGAAGGCAAAAAGGATAAAATATAGAAAACACGTTATTGCCACAGTTTATTTCACTGTGATGATATGCCTTGCTTTTATCTGCATTATGAAATAAATGTAGCAAAAATTCACAACATAAGAATGATTTTCAGTTTTTGACAAAGTAGTGAGAAGTTCAGGACAAATAAGTGCTGATGGCTCCCACTCCCAAAACTTAATATCTTTCTCACAGGAGAAATCCAGATGTTGACAGATCTCAGAGCCATGTTTACACATAAACTGTAAGAAAGCTTTGGAGAGTCAGATGGCGGCCAGATTCCACAGTAAAAAAAAAGAGGAGCATGTTGGAGACAGAGAAAGCTTGAGATCCCCATTCAAAATAGGTTAGGAGACTTTCTATTAGTTCTTTTTCTCTCCTCCACATTGTTCTAGGAGAATATTGACCACCGCTTCACTATAGTAATTCAGATACAGATGTTAAAGAAGTAGTACCAGGGTAGCACTGGAACACACCTGGGATAAGGAGCCTAAAGAACTGAGACCTAACAGAAGGACTGGCCCTGAATATTCCCTCTTCTCCTTCCCCTCCCCACAATTTGGGCTAGGAAATTACATTAAAATGGTGCTGTCTCCTGGATAGAGCAAGGCATAGTAACACCTGAAGCAGAGAACATCAGAATGGACAGAACCCAGATTACAACACCAGAATCTCTCCTCATGAACAGAAATCTTAAAAGTACCTAGAGGAGTCCAAACCATGGCCTGGATTTATGCCAATCTCCCCATGTTGATATTACAAGACAAAGCAGCTGGTATCCATAAAGAAGTAAAAGATACATCCAGAAAAGTATTATAAGAAATCTGAGGAGAACACACATTCCAAAAGAAATACTATACTAAAATATACTAAACAATACTAAACCTAACTAACTATAATTTTTTTAAAAAGAAAAATTATTTTTTCTTTTCCTGTCAGTTTTATTAAAGTATCAAACATAAGTTTTAAAAGTCCTTATCAAGTGACACTATACTGAAATTTTTCTAAAATTTTAGAATCTTTAGAGTGAAAAAGCATGTAACTTACAATGCAAGAAGAATCAAATGGATATCAAATTTACCAATAGCATTAATGCATAAAGATATTAAAATAAAATCTTCAGAATATGGAAGAAAAAGTATTTTGAATCTGAGATTTTATATCCAGCTAAACTGTCACTTCAATGTAATGATGAGATAAAGATCAAAGATATATGAGGCTACAAAAATTTGTCAGACTTCAAGACCTCTTGAAAAACATACTATAACATAATAATAAATAAATCTAGAAGAAAAAAATAAGATGTGGGAAGTAAAGATGAGGTAAAACCTAATTTATTCTTAAACACAATAATCAGAAATGTATGTGCACAAAAATCTGAAACTAAAATCCTAAACAATAATAATATAATGAAGTTTGAGGGAAGATACCAGAAGGAAGTGAGAGAAATTAGAATGTACTAAGGTTCTTGGCTTATTCAGTGAAGAAAACATAGGTATTGATAAGTTTTCTGTTTCATGAAAAAAATAAGCACAAATATAAAGCTTACTAAGTTGGGAATAATCACCATAAGAATAAAGATAAAATATCCAGCTTTCTACACAGAAAAAAAATTCTCATCTATATAATTGAGTATATAAAATGAGAAAAATAAACATGAAAGGAAAAAGAAAAAAGAAAGGAAAAAGGGTAAATAGAAAACAAAAAATAATGTGACGGAAATAAATCGTAACAAAAGTAATTACAATGAATATAAATGGATCAAACAGCAATCAAAAGACAGAAAATCTCAGAGTGATTATCATAAGCCAGGGGAGAGCAATAAAAAAGGTATACAAAAATGATGATATTGGAATGGAAAAAATATACCAGGGAAATAAGAAATAAAACCAGGTTATAGGGGGATCCCTGGGTGGCACACTGGTTTGGCGCTTGCCTTTGGCCCAGGGCGCGATCCTGGAGACCTGGGATCGAATCCCACGTCGGGCTCCCGGTGCATGGAGCCTGCTTCTCCCTCTGCCTGTGTCTCTGCCTCTCTCTCTCTCTGTCTCTCTGTGACTATCATAAATAAATAAAAATTTAAAAAAATTTAAAAAAAAAAAAACCAGGTTATAACCTTATGGTGAAAAACATCATAAGGGACAAGAGGAATATCGTATCCTGGTAAAAGGAACATCACATCAGTTGTGCATACAGCCTTGAAATGTACAATATTCTTTAAATGACTGAAAAATTAGATAACTAAATCAACAGTTGTAGGTGAAGATTTAAACATGTTCATCTCAGGAACTGCTAGATCAACAGACAAAAATAAGCCAAATGGAAAATGTAAGTCCCACAATAAGCTTGGTCACATAAAACATAACCAATAACACAGGTTGCATATAATTTTCCAAGCCCACAGGAACACTCACAAGAATTCATATTTTAGTACATTTTTTCAAAGCTTAATATATTTACTAAGTTGGCATTTTGTCTATAATCCAATGTTGCAGACACTCTCTGAGAATCTCATAATCTCTTCTAAGAGATGGCTTTTAGGAATGCAGACTAAAAGTCAACACTTGCTTACGTGCTGTTTTATGACTTACTTGTCTTACTGCTTATTCCTTCTGTTTTATTTTTTTTCATTCCTTCTGTTTTAAATTAGGAGATAACTCCTCTGAGTAAACTGCATTTTCCCAGGTATGACAGCTGCCTTCCTTGGAATGGATATTACAATCTGAAACATGTTTTTCTGAATACTTCTGATGCTAGTAATTTATCATCTTTGTTGTTATCAAAAATCACTTAGCATCACATCTGGTGAAGAAGGTGGATATTCTGAGTCATGTGTAAGTTGTGACTTTAAAGGAATCAAACTATAGAATGAGTTATCAGGATCCTTTTGCCCTTCTTCCAACAATAGTCTCCTATGTTGACTCTTAAGCTCCTCTCCCACTCTGAGTTGGACACTTTGGGTAGAACTAAGACTCCATCGGGAAACACATGCCAAAAATGAACCGAAGCCACATTGCATTTCCTTGGCCTAAGAGATGGTTTCACTGTGAGTATGCAATCTATATCTCGGTAGACTTCTCTGGTTGCTTCCAGAAATGATGCTCTCTGCTTCTAATGGATTTCAGCCTGAAAGGAGGCTACAGTCACTTTTGTCACCACACAGTAGAAAACTATTTGAGAATGGAGCCAACACAAAGAAGCAGGGCCCAGGGACAAGGAGACAAAACTATATCCTGATGACACTATTTGAGTTTCTCTGTCCACCTGTGATTGAAGATAGATCTCCCTGCTAAACTGTGCAGTTTCATGGACCAATAAATTCCCTTCTTGCTTAAGTCACTTGAGTGGAGTTTTCTGTAACTTTCACCCAAAGTTTTGATACTGTGACTTGCTAATATAGCTTATAAATTTGCTTTAAAGGCAATTCCAGAAGAGAAACAAAAGGATTTCAAACCATGACAATATAATTGAAATGAAATCTCCTAAAGTGATTACAGGAGAAAAGAAACATTCAGATGCATAGAATCTTAAATATTTGGTAAAATGTCAGTCTGTTTAATTTTAATTCATGTTTTAGCTATTCTACAGTTATTCTTCTGGCTGTAACCCAGGTCATACACCCATCCTTGTAACATGGTGATTGGGCAGTCTTACCAGAAGAGAGGAATCAAATGAGTACTAACCAGATAAAAGTAACATATTCATTATAGTTACCTTTGAACATGCACAAGTATTACAGGAAAGCCTTTTAATTTTTCATAATTTATCAGATTTTAACATTTTAAAGAGGGTTTTGCTTTATAATTAAAGATTTAATCTAGAATCCATAAACTATTATAAGATTCATATTACCCATAAATCCTCTGATAATACACAAAATTTATGTGCATGACATATAGATATTTGGGACAAGGAAATCTATAGCATTTCTTAGATTCTCAGAAGAGTCCATAATGCAAGAAAGAGTCAAGAATCACTACTGTCTTGTAGACAGTAAGGTGGATTTGATATCTGATGAAAAATTCCAAGGATAATATACCCAAATTTTGAAATGACTCAAGATAGTACATGCCCAGTACCCCTATCTGTAGCTATCCCGGGTGATAGGATAAGAGATCTTTTTTTTCTTTGAAAATTTTCTGCATTTCCAGCATTATCAATTTCCAGGTCAAACATAGCAGTTAAGCCATTTCAATATTTAAATCAATGGGCAGTACAAGAACAAAGCATCAAAATTCAAAAGGCATAAAAATTTACTCAGAGTAATCAGAAAATCCCATATTCTCTGAACTAAAATTTTGTAATTGTCTCTTAAACTCACTAATTGCCCAAACATTCAAGATATTAAAAGAAAAAGTAAGGTAAATGTGAACCACCACTCCTAAATCAATCCTACTATCAAATTCTACTCTCATTCAAATGCTCCCCCAAGAGCTTTAAAAATTCAGTAGTGAACAGTGTCTTCCAATAAAGTGTACCACTGCGTTCAGTGCCAAAAGATTAATAAAACTTAACAAAGATAATTACTTAAAAGTAGTCTCCATTGGGTGAGTCAGGGTGAGAAAAGATTCATTCCTGCTAGTAATAATTATCCCTGGGTAAATTATTTCTTAACTACACTCTCCCAGAGGTGTCATCTGCCGGAGAGCTCTTACAGAGAAACCAATAGCCTGCTAGGGTTTATTTTAAGGTCATAATCTACTTGCCAGCCTATGTCAACCTAACAGCCTTCTTCTCTATCACTATTCCTTTCAAATCTTTCTAGAACATATTCTTCATTCATTCTTTTCCCCCATCTAAAAAATAACAACAGGTAGCACTAATGGAGTATTCAGTAGAATGCCCAGCATGTAGAACATACTCTATGGTCACCCATCCCTTTATTCATTGTTTTAGTCACTCAACAAATATTTGTTGAGTACCCACCACTTGCAAAGCACCATGCTAGGTTCTTAGTATACATTAGTGATGAAAGCATATAAAGACCCTGCTCATATGGGATTTTTTATTGCATAGAGAGATGGGCAATAAAAAATAAACATAATAAGCAAATTATATAGTATTTAAGGAGATGATAGTAAAAAGTAAAGCAGGATTAGGAGATTGGGAGTACCACCCCTGCACCCCCAATGTTCATAGAGCAATGTCCACAATAGCTAAACTGTGGACAGATTCCAGATGTCCATCGACAGATGAATAGAATATATACACATATATGTATACATACATATATTATGGAATATTACTCAGCCATCAGAAAATATGAACACCTATCATTTACATGGATGTGGATGGAACTGGAGGGTATTATGCTGAGTGAAATAAGTCAATCAGAGAAAGACAATTATCATATGGTTTTGCTCATATGTGGAATATAAGAAATAGTGAAAGGGACCCATAAGGGCAAGGAGGCAAACTGAGTGGAAAAATTAGAGAGGGAGACAAACCATGAGAGACCCCTGACTCTGGGAAATAAGCAAAGGGTTGCAGAAGGGGAGGTGGGTGGGAGGGGATGGGGTAACTGGGTGATGGGCACTGAGGCGGGCACATGATGAGATGAACAATGGGTATTAAACCATATGTTGGCAAATTGACTTAAATTAAGAAAGAAGGAAAGGAAGGAAGGAAGGAAGGAAGGAAGGAAGGAAGGAAGGAAGGAAGGAAGAGATTGAGAGTGCCGTGGCATGGCTGGAACATGGTACATTGTTAAAAGGTCGGGGTAGCACAGGCTTCATTGAGAAGATAAGATTTGAAAAAAGATTTGAAGGGAAGGACGTTAGCTAAGAAAACAGTTGAAGGAGGAATATTCTAGGCAGAGAAAATTGTTAGTACAAAAGCTATAGAGCCAGAGTTTAATGGCCTCTTCAAGGAATAAGGAGGCTGCACAAACCGTGGCAGGTGAGAAAGGAAAAGAACAATGGGTGATGAAGCCAGAGAAGTAAGGAAAGTGAAGATTATGTGTGGCTTGCAGGTCTTTGTAAAAACTTTAATTTTTTGAGAGAAATGGAATCCACTCAACAGCATTAAAGAGCGACATCACCTTACATTTTTAAAGATCTCTCTAGCAAAACTCAAGCTATGTTGAAAAAAGACTATAGAAGGCAATGCTAGAAACAGTGTAGGAGGTGAACTCAGATCAAGATGGTAGCCACTGGGAGGACGCGGCTGGATTCAGGATATTCATTGTAGGCCGACACAAGTGTGTGCAGGGTCTGAGAGATAGAAACAAGGATGACGTCAGAGGATTTGGCTTTGGCAACTGGATCAATTTGCCATCCATGGGATGGAGAGCGCTGTGGGTAAAGCAGGTTTGAGGGAGGGAGTTCAAGATTTCAGTTTTAGACATGTTGAGTTGGGGATGTACACTAGCGCTCCAAATGGACATGCCTAATAAGCAGGTGTATATATAGGTTTGAAGTTTGGGAGAAAGTTCTGGATTAGAGATAAAATTTTACAAGTCATCAGCATATGGATGGTATTTAAAATCATGGCTGATGCGGAGGGCCCAGGAGGGGAGAAGAGGAAAAATAAAGCTGAATGAGGCCTGAGCCCTAAGACAGTCCAACATTAAAAGCCCAGGAAGACAAGAAGAAAAAAAAAAAAAACAGTGAAGGAACTGAGGCTGAGAGATCTGTGAAATGGGAGAAAATCCCCACAGCATTTAATTTATAGAGCAGCTGGGTGCTATTATTATTTCCATTTTACAGATGAGAAAACTGAGGCATAGCGAGTTATGCTGCCCCAGGTCTCAGCCCTAATAGCCTGGATTTGATTCAGGTTTGTCTGGCTCCACAGTTCATACTCTAGTCAAGAATGTTAAATTGCTACTTACGTAGTCTTCAAAGTCTGTGTCTGCCCTAAAACTACTGCCTTTTTTTTTTTTCTATCAAATCCTCATTCTCCTACAGCACATGTATTTTAAGGCTCAAATATTTAGATATCACTCTCCCCTCTCCCACTGTTTCTTGCCAATCTACTCTACTCTTTCCACCCTCGCCTTGTGATTATCCTCTACTGACCTCCAGGTCACTTCTCCAGGTCCCCTGAGGACTTTGGAAGTTAATTTTTATATCAATGTGGATGACGGTCCAACCACTAAGAGTGGAGTCTGTCTAAGCACCAGGATTCTGATACTCTGTTCTGCAAAAACAGCCTCTTGGGCCTCTACGTAGCCCACTCCCATGTCTCTACCAAATTTAATAATTATCTTTGTCAAGCCCTCCGACTCCTGACCCTTCAATTTCCTTCTTCTCTTCAGACACTGACTAGACCTCACTTCTCCCTTTGAACTGCAGCTTCCAAGACAATCCAACCTTGTAGCAACTCTATAGTCTTATGCTCTTACACCCCAGCTGCTGTGTCATCACTCCCAAAATTAATCCGACTGCATCTGTTCCTATCCTTTCTTCATGCCTCAGAAGAGTAGATTTCACTTTTCTTGTCTAAGCTTAATCCCTCTGCTCATGCTTTGCATCCCACCAGCAAATAAACAGGCTCTAGTGTAATAAGACAAGTTCGAGTACATGGACTTTCCTTCTGGAACTCTTCGGATTTAGAGGGCTTTCTCTTCTCTCTTACTAGAATTCTACTGTTCTTTACAAATTTAGCTCAAAAATTCCCTAACTCTATGATCACCCCTATCTGGAACATACCTCTCCTTTTGAATTTCTAATACCTTTTTTTGGTATTATTTAGATCACTTATCTCATCATATACTATAGTTTATCCTTCCTTTCTTTGTGTCCTTAACAAATACCTTCATGTAGCACTTTCAATGTCCTAGACGCTGTTCTAAACACATCTTAGGAGCACCTGGATGGCTCGGCCAGCTAAGTATCAGCCTTCAGCTCAGGTCATGATCTCAGGGCCTTGGGATCAAGGCCAGCTCAGCAGGGAGTCGGCTTCTCCCTCTCCCTCTACCCCTTCCCTCCACTCGTGTTCTCTCTCTCTCTCTCTCTCTCTCTCTCTCTCTCTCTCTCTCTCTCAAATAAATGAATAAAGTCTTCTTAAAAATAAACACATTTTAAAATACGAATTCATTTAGCAATATCAATAGTTACGAATATTTTAGCATTTAAGTATATGTATATACTTTGCTATATGGTATTACAAAGACCTTGAAGACAAAATTCAGAATGCTATCTCTTGGCTTCTTGCTATTACAGTCTCCCAGATGGGGTGGGCACCTTGCACATCATAGGCATTCATTATGTTTTCCAAATACACAAATTCATAGAAATAATTTGGACATCCTCCAATCTTCACACCAATGTCAAAATTCCATATCCTCTCTTGTACAAAGTGAAGACACATTTTACATGGCTTTTTAGTTATGATGGAGGAAAAAATCACATATAGTCAGATTTACCTTTGAAGATGTCTTGGGGTACCATGTTGTTGAGGTCCTCCGTGCCATATTCCAGTAAGTCTAAGAAGCCTCCAACGTTGCAAGAGATACCTGTTTACTCCACTGAATGCCAACTGAGGTTAATTGATTCGTGTCTAGGATTTAGCTTTAAATCCTAGAATCACTTTCAACTGGTGAGATGTTCACACATTGAGAGGCAAGTGGGAACTGGAAATTGAAATTCAAAAGGTTCCTGTTTCCTAACCCACAATCACTCACAGCAAACGCTTATCAAGTGTATGGGGTAAACTTGCCCAAATTTCTCATGCTACCGTAGTATCTCATTGACTCTGAAGACATTAAGTACCAGACACATACTTTCATTTACCATGAAGAAATTTTAAATACCACCTATTAAACCAGAATAAGAAGAATCTTGATTTTAGAAATATTAAAATGTATGTCTTAGAATCAGTAAGTACAGTATTAACACTTTGAAATCAACCTGAAAAAAAAATGAAATCAACCTGTAAGAGCCTCAAGAACAAGGAAATTCGTTTTGTGTACCCTACAGAACCTAGTCTGTAGTAGATGATAATCTTTTGTTGAATTTAATCAAAATACATGTAAAAGCCATTAAAAGTTTTCCAGTATGTTAAAGACCCTCTCTCAATCTACAAAGAATCATAATGAATCAGTATCTCATAAGGTCACTAGAATAAAATTAGTCCAGAGGAAATTTCAATCAAGCACATAAGCAGATTCCTCTTTATTAGAAATATAAAACCCACAGCATAAGGCATTTTGACCCCAATACTCATTTTCTGTTAGATTTCATTTATTCATGAGAAACACAGAGAGGCAGAGACACAGGCAGAGGGAGAAGCAGGCTCCCTGCGGGGAGCCCAATGCAGGACTTGATTCCAGGACCCTGGGATCACGACCTGAGCCAAAGGCAGACGTTCAACCACTGAGCCACCCAGGTGCCCGGACTCCAATACTCATTTATAAGAAAGTGTAATCTCATTAAGATAAGTCCTAAACATGGTCTGAAATAGTAGGTTACACGGTCCCTCGGAGTTGTAGGTAGAACCAAGAAGGTAAGCAATTGACCAAATTCACCATGTTTACTATTTATATATGAACTTTTGGGGCTAGGGGCATTACAGCCCCTCTCCTCATATCCCCCCATTCTGCCCACAGGAATAACTTTTGCCTAAGCATCCATCACTGTACACCCCCCTTACTAGCTAATTTCCAACTCCCCACACCATTCCCCCGGGGCCCAACTAAGAAATAAAATGCTACCAGAAATTAGTCAAGCCGAGATTGACTCTGGATCCATTTCACAAGGGGATAGGATCACTACAGGGAAAGTAGAGACCCTAATTCTCAGTGTGTGGCCAGGTGAGTCAGATGGGTCTACCCTGCAGGTCAACCATCAGGTGAGAGAAAAATGAGAAATCTCTCTTAGGTTTCCAGGCCTACGTCTGTGCTCTAGTATTAATGGCAGGACCATTAGGCAACGACACAGACGTTATTTTCTATTTAAATGCAGTTATTAGTGTCTGTGCTCCCTCTTTGGGAAGCCCCAGGAAAGAGAATGATAAATGATAGGATTCCTGCAACAAAAACCCCACCCAAAACTATGCAGGTGAACCTCCTCTCCCCATCCCCACAGCCACTCTACTGCTTTGGGTGGAATTGCCATGTAATTCCAACCATCTGGGTACACATCCATTTAATCTTAGTCCCCAGCCCACTTCCTTTCCCCTCACACCCAACTACCACTCAGGAAAACTAGAAGAACTCCTGGCCCTATTATAACATGGGGACAACCCTTGATTTTCACACACAGAAAATCAGTGAGAAACAAGCTTCATGCATCTAAGCCACTTACCAACCTCATGAGAAACTTCATGGATGGATGAATGGATGGATAGATAGATAGATGATAGATATGAATTTGTGGTAAAATATGAAATAAGATGGGGAAAAAAAGAAAACATAGAGAATCATTCAGAAAGTATGTCCTCATCTTCAGTGAGTAAAGGCTTACATCATACAATATTGTTCTTTCTTAGATTTTCTCGGAAACTTTGCTATCTATCATTAACTCTGCATCATCTGCTCATAAAATTTAGATAGAGCATGCTATGTTACTTTATAGACACACAGGACTTCACTTTGCCCTAGGATCCCAGACTTCTAGAAATGGAAAAGACATTAGTGATCATTAAATTCACTCCAAACATGTTCTGGATGAGGATCAATGGATTGCTCATGCCTTAATGCATTTAGCCACTGATTAAGAACCAGTGCATTAGGCAAGTTATGCTTTTACTAAAGAAGCCCAGCCTCAGAGCCTGGTCAGAGTTAAGAAATAGAAGGACGAAGAGAGTTTTTACTCTTTCGATATTTGTGTAAGGGGAGGATATATTGGGAGAGAACGTGGGGTGGGGGGAAGCATAGAATACAAACAAAGGGACCCTTGAAATACTGCCCAAGAAACATTCTGGGAGACAGAAAAGCCCACTTATTGTTTAATAAAACCACCTTGATATTTCAATATTAAAAAAAAAAAACACACAAGAATGCCTGAAAAATGAGTAAGCATCTCATTAAAAGCCATTCTTAAACTTCATTTTTCAAGCCTCATGAGACTATGAAAGAAACAGCACATTTCCTTTTCACTTATAAATTATCATATAGTCTTTTATGGTCATCCTTGATTTATTCTAAAAGCCCCTAAGTATTTTAACTTATAACTTTATCAGGTACGTATCCATATTCTGCATTATTATATGGATACATTCAAATATCTAAGTATACAAACCATCGTTGCAACTTTGTGTTTCAAAAACTAATAGAGTGATGCAAATTTTAGTGCTTTTTAAAAAAAAAAAGGTTGCTGTGTTTGTACGGACATCTAAACAAATAACATAGGCTTATCTTATTGAAAAAAAGAAATTTAATCCCTCAGGTACAGTCCTCTTAACAGAATCAACTTAATTTCATTTGACATTGTCCTTTCCAGAACTGCAAATTCAATGAATGCGGCAGGTCCTGATCTTGGTTTTCAACAGATGGCCTCAACAATATGACAGTAATAGCATCTGACATGTGTTGTTTCAATGATCCCTTTTACTTCTGGAAAAGTATGGACGCGTTAGATCCCGTGTGTTCCTTCAGATTGTTATTTCTGGCACGCTCTTTTGGCATATGTTATGATGAACCATTCATAACAAATTAAATTTTCATTAAGGTAAAAAAAATCTTTATAATCCATAAGCCTACAATTTGTCTCAGTTCCCAAGGTAACATGTTCTGTGCACAGGGGCCAGTTCAACACATAACTGAGTGTGGGGCTGGTTTAAATCTTTTTTTTTTTTAATCTTTTTAAGAATTAGCTCTTTTGCTAAAGGGGAGGTTGGGGGGACAAAGGCCAGTGGGGGGAAAGACCTGGAATCCCAGGAATGGGAAAGAAAGGATGTCTGGAAGATTCGTGGCCTTGCTCGCAAAGCATTTTGTAGAGACGCAGAAATCAGAATCCCAGGAAACACATCACAAGGGCCTGAGCCACGTGGCAGTGCTTGAGTGGCCCCACGTGGGCTGCACATAAAGACCAGCTGAAGCAGGTAGCGTTCCTGGACCTTTAAGGTAGAGCTCGGCCGCTGAGTGCGGCTCTAATTAACAGTTTCCTCTGACTGTGCAATGCAATTTTCCTAAAGGACTCAGTGGTTTTACTCACTGGAGGGTTTAGTAAAATGGGATTTCAGGCAGCGCAGTGCTTTCAACTCAAAGTAGCTAAATCCAGTTAAAGCAGAAACATCAATGATTTTCAGTCAGTGCGCATCATAGAAATGTCTGAGCGTCATAAACCACTGTTGATTGCTTCTTTCAGAAGCAAGCTGCAAGGAAATGGGGACCAGAGGAGGGAGGAAACTTAGCCTGGGCCCCTCTCTTCCTAAGCTGGCACTTAAATCCCATATAATTTTTTTCCCTTTAATCATATATTCAAGCCTACTTAGGAACTGCTAGGCTACTTCATTTTCAATGTACGCTAGAAATATTGGCTACCATTCGGGAACGAATTTCAATTTAATTCTTGACCTTGTCTCACCTTTGGCGCGACCTTCCCATTGGTGACGTTTCAGAAACTCCTGAAGAGAAAAATCTCTTCCTCCATGAGCTTTTGGCTGTAATGCACTCCATGGGACTCTTTTCAAGATTTCCTTTCTACTGAAAATTGAGTTCAACTATTCACAAAGAGAATATAAAGGTGAATAAATTGAAGCCCAGAAGAGTGTAACATAAACAAACAGGTTTACTGTTGACTATTTTTATAACAAGCACACGCATCTTACCTACACTTGTGAAGGAAACACTTGTGTTTGGTCCCAAGTAGTTTCAGGTAGGAGACAAGAAAAGGACAAAAGGAATCGGGTGAATGCAAGGAGCACTTGGACAAGAGTTTGCTCTGCTCTGAAAAGGAGAGAAGAGAGGCTAAAAGCATCTAGGGGAAACGGCAGTCATAAGGCTGTCGCTCTATTGCAGAGCAGCTGCAAAATATTTCACTCGAAAAAGAAGTTCCAAGAAATCCATGTGCACAGGATTCAGCACTTCATAGATGCTCCCAAAGAGCGCAGAGATAAGTGTTTGCAAAAGAAGGAGGAGAGAGAGTATCTAAGGGAATCAGTGAAGTGTGCACCCGAGAGAGAAGCATCTGTGGAGGAAAGAGCGGCCTTGTCCCTGGAGCCAGCAGGTCGAGCAAGGGATGGGAGCAGAAGGACGTTGCAAAAAGAAGTGTCCTGTAGACTGTGGGCAACACTCCAGCCTTGGAAACCCCTTGGAAGAGGCCAACCTTCTTTGGACCAAGGTCCAAAATGAAATTGCCTTTTTGTCGCAGTCCGATCTGGGGTGCATGCTGCTGTAGGACATGCTCACCATGTTCACCTAAAAGCTCCTATGTCAAAAATGGCATGGCATTACCTCCTCATGAGGTTAATTTTGCAGTGGGTATTTTCGCTGGCAGAGCAAATCAACCATTATTTTAAATAGAACAATAGGGATCCCTGGGTGGCGCAGCGGTTTGGCGCCTGCCTTTGGCCCAGGGCGCGATCCTGGAGACTCGGGATGGAATCCCACGTCAGGCTCCCGGTGCATGGAGCCTGCTTCTCCCTCTGCCTATGTCTCTGCCTCTCTCTGTCTCACTGTGTGCCTATCATAAATAAATAAAATTAAATTAAAAAAAATAAATAGAACAATAATTCTTCTTTCCTGAAGTAGATCTGGGTAAGAAACTGCGATCGGCCTTCTGAGATGTTCAAGACTCACTAACATGAAATTGAGATAAAATGGGGATTTTTCCCCCCCAGAAGAACCAATTTTATACTAGCTACAAAGAAAATCTCGATTAATTTATAAAAGCAGAATTCGGACAGACTCCATTTTTTAACCACAGTGGAATAAAAGAAGTCAATAACAAAGCCAGCACTGTTTGGATATTTTTAAATATTCTCCCAAACAAAACTGGATTGAAAGGGAAATTAAAAAATTTAAGGGCAACTGCCAAAAACATAAAAATGGCAACATTGATGATAGGTTTAAAAGAAATAATTTTATTTCTTTTACAAAATTAATTATTAAAATAAATAATTTTAAAAGAAATAATAAATGAACTAAGCAATCAAGGTAAGAAATTAGAGAAAGAAATTGTCCAAAATTGAGTTCTGAGTCTACCTGGAGCTTAATCCCTCCTCCGCTTCACTGTCTCAGTGGATGGCCCCACCGTCCACTCAACTGCCTCAGCCCCAACTCTGTGTGACATCCTTGATTCCTTGTTGGCTGCAACTCAACTCTTCAACCTCATAGCCTCCACCACATTCCAAGGTCCATCATCTTTCACTTGGACCACGACTGTGACTTTCTTCCACTCTTGCCCACCTAGAAACCTAGAAACAGTGGCCAGGAGATGCCTTTGGGAAATGCAAATTAGATTATATTACTGCTATTAAGACTATTCAATGATTTTCTAATGTGCATGCACATTAAAACCCAAATTTCTCGCCAAGATCTTACCTCAAAGACTGTAGACTGGTACCTGTGAACAGAATGTGGCCCACAGACATGTGTGTTTGCCCTACAGGGTGTTTCAAGAGATTTTTAGTTCCTTGTCAGTATTTTTTGAAGGATACTTTACGTTAAAACATGGAGATTTCTGAATTTTCTTGAAAATTTGAAAAACATGTCTAAATTGGAACCCATGTTTCCATATGGTGAAAAACAACTACAGTTCCTACCATCTCCACTTGTCTCCAGATCCAGACTGGGTGTCAGGAGCTCTTTACCAACAAGCCTACCTAGGCTCTTTTTCCTGTCTTAGTCCTAAATATTTTTCTAGATATACTATATGTATCTTTTACTACATGAGAAAATGAAATCTGGACTGAGAAAACCACATTTTCTCACCCCTGAGGCACATTACGTGTTTATGATGCCTGTTCCAAAACTGGATTGAAATGGAATGTCTGCATATTCTTTCCATAATACACTAAATAGTTTCTTCCAAACCTCTAGATGTATAAGAACATTTGGATATTTGACACCACACAAGAAAAGAAAACGTCCATGCTGAAAATGGTGACCTTCCAGCTCAGTCAATAAAAACCTAAAAAGGAAGGAAGGAAAGAAAGAGGAGGGGGCATAGGCAGAAAGGGGAAATGGCCTCCAAACAGAACAAGAAAACTCAGGTGATGAATGCAAGGGTGCTTAGCACAATGACACCTGTAGATGTTCTGTGTGATAGATTGATGTGTTCATCTGCACTTCTACATGCAGCGCTGGGGGAGAAAATGGTCTTCCATCCACAGATTTCAAGCTCCTGGAGGATGGGGACAGTATCCTCCATGACCCACCTCATCCATTTGTAGCATCTTTCAAAATCTCCCTAGACGCAAAGCAGAGAAAAACAGTAACAATAATGCATTGTCTTTAGATAGGACCCTTTGTGAAGCAGTTGGAAGAACCTTACAACAAAAATTACATATATTCTTATGTCTCAAAAAGGTGGGTAGATAAAAAAGCTTTTATCTGCAATTCAGACAGGATGAATAAAGGTGTTAAGTGACTTGTCCATGCTATGTTTCTGGCTGAATTTCAGGTGACTCTCTGTAATTATTTCGCTTTTCAGGTGGCTTTGGAAATTTCTGCTCCTCTATCCCAGCAGAGAGCTTCCATTGTCTTCCCCACTCCTGCTGCAGGGCTAATAGGTCTGTGATAGCAGGCTGCAAGGGTGTCATTAGCCTCTCCCCAGTCCATCAGCTCATCTCTCATCCAAAAAGAGCTTCAGAACAGTTGGCTAAAAGTTTCCTGTTTGATTTTATTCCTTTTTTTTTTTTTTACTTTGTGCACTCTGATTTCCCTGAACTAAGGCTGTACATAGGAAAATTCAACTAGAACCCAAAGATACAATTTGATCCACTCAAGCATCCCTCTGTATCTGAGCCATTTCGGGCACAGATCAGATTTTCAACAGCCCTCCAAGAGAGGAAACCGGTGCTTCCAGGGTAAATTATCGGTCAACCCATGTTTTCAGCTCAAGTGAGACAGACGTATTGAAATTTTAGATCTCCCCTTCAGTCAATCCATGTAAATAAAATCACAGTCACTTCTGTCATATTGGAAATAGAATAAACTTAGAAGTCAAGGAGGCTGAATTCTAGACCCAACTCAGCTATTACCTGCTCTTTGACAAAGTGGAAATAGCACCAACCGTGCTGAGTGACTCTGAGGACGTTACTGAACTTCTCTGATCCATCTGTGAAATAAAGACCGCCCTAGTGAATTCATGACATGGTTATGAGGATCAAATGGATTCACTTGTAAAGAGCATTTCACAGATGATATTCAATATTAGTCTCCTTTCCTGTAAAATGAAGGAGTTGAATTTACATGAGCTTTAAGGTACCTTCTGGTGCTCATATTTTTTGTTTCTACTATTTTTTCCTACATACTCTAAACTGTACACCAGCCTGATTCCCTCCATTATCTTCCAAGCTGCAGAACTGCAAATATTTAATTCCCACCTGTAGACTCAAAATAGGTCTAGACTCTGAGACTCATGAACAAACCTCCACATCACACTCCATTTCCGTGGGAGTACAAGTTGCTGACTGACTTCCTGTCTTGTACCCAATTCCTCAGGGCTTTGAATCCCATCGTGCTCCTCTACATTCCTCTCAGGATGTAGAAGCCAGAGCCCTACTTGCATAGCATGGTCAATAATACCTGCTCTAAGTCCTCCCTGTGCTGACCACCTGCTTGCTTGGACACTCACTGTCTGCCTGCTGCCAACTTGAGAGCCCTAACCCATCAGCCAGGACATCTGTCTGCAGACCACTGCCAGGCCTCCCAGATACCAGCTCCCACCTGCCGGCCTGACTCGCAGTGCTCACTGCGCGAGAGCCAGCCCTGCTCTCTGCTGCCTGCCTGGGCCAGCCCAGTTGGGGGTCCTCCACCATCAGCCAAACCCTGGACCTAACCTGGATATGGATGCTGCCATTAATGCGAAGATGATACAGCTTCTTATTTCTGAAAAGAATATGTGCGCCTTATACATTTGAGATGAATTCTCTTAACCTCTTTATTTAATCCATTTCATAGCCCACTTTATTATCCAATTTGTTCTTTTCATTAATTTGCATTTTTATTGAGATAAAACACGTATTCAGGAAAGTACACAAAACATGAATGCGTAGCTCAATGTCTTATGACAAAGCAAACACATTCATATGATCAACCAGGCCAAGGAATATAATAGTAGCCCCCCAAGAAGTCTTCCTCATGCTCTTTTCCAATTACCACTTTTCACTCCTCCACCATGACAACTTCTAAGCCCACAGTTCGGTTCTGCGGATTTTTAGATTTTATTTAAGTAGAACAAGGCATTATATATTCTATTTGTCGGCCTTCTTTTGCCCAAGTTTATAAGAGAGACTCATGTTTATGTGGCTGTATTTCATTTATTTTCACTCTCATAAAAAATTCCATCCTAGCAAGGATGTGGAGAAAGGGGAACCCCTTGCACTGTTGGTGGGAATGCAACCTGGTGCAGCCAATCTGGAGAACAGTGTGGAGGGTTTGCAAAGAGTTAAAAATAGTGCCACCCTATGACCCAGCAATTTCACTACTGGGAATTCACCCAAAGATTACAAAAACATGAATTGAAAGGGATATACATGCACCCTGATTTTTATAGCATTATCAATAATAGCCAAACTATGGAAGCAGCCCAAGTGTCCATTGAGTCACGAATGGATAAGGAAGATGGGGTGTATGTACACAACGGAATATTACTCAGCTGAAAAAAAGGACTGGAATCTTGCCATTTGCCATGACCTAGATGGAGCTAGAGAGCATTATGCTAAGTGAAGCCAATCAGTCGGAGAAAGACAAATACCATATGATTTCACTCATATGTGGAATTTAAGAAACAAATGAGCAAAGGGAGAGAGAAAGAGAAGCTAAGAAACAGACTCTTCACTGTAGAGAACAAACTGATGGTTACCAGAGGGGAGCTGGGAGAGGGGGTGGGGGAAATAGGTGGTGGGGATGAGGGAGGGTCCTTGTTGTGATGAGCACTGAGTGTCTTCTGGAAATGTGGAGTCACTACATTGTACCCCTGAAACTAGCGCACGTGTATTATTTATAATCAGCTTTTACTCTGAAGGGGGAAAAGCACAGTGTCCTTCTCTGTGAATACACAGCACAACTCCCATCCTCTTGCTTTAAAACAACATACAGATGCCAAGCTGAGTGACTTCAATTTTTAGAAATAGAGAAACTGGGACACATGGGTGACTCAGTTGGGTAAAGCCTCCAACTCTTAATTTTGGCTGAAGTCATGATCTCAGGGTTGGGAGATGGAGCCCCAAGTTGAGCTCCATACTGAGCTCCATACTCCATACTTTTTTGTTTCTGTTTTGTTTTTTTTCTGTGGTTTTTTTTTTTTTTTTTTTGCTTAAGATTCTCTTTCTCCCCCTCCCTCTGCTCTTCCCCCATCTCCCTCAATCAATCAATTTATTTATTTATTTATAAATCTAAAAAAGAATGCCATTCTATAAGTTCTATAGACCAATCGTAACTCACACATTCATTCCACCCTCACTGGTAATTCCCTTCTTGGTTTGGACTGTAGCGATACTGCTACGAACACCCTTAGGAATGTCACTGAGCACTTCGGCTCACGTTTCCATTGGGAAAATACTGAATTATATACACGCCTCCAGCCAAACTGTTTTTCAAGGTGGGTGAACTGAAGTGCCGACCAGCAGTATATAAGAACTCCTGTTGCTTCAAATCATCACTAACACTTGGTGTTTTTTAAGTGTTTTGAATTTTAATATTCTCATTAGACAGGAGTGTTATCTCATGGTTTTAAATGTGCATGTCTCTGATTCCTCATCATGCCAAACACCTTCTCATATGCTTCTTGGTCATTTATATATCCTCCTTTTAAACTGTCCGTGCAAAAAGAAAAATAAAAATAAAAAAATAAAATAAACTGCCCATGCAAGCCTCTTGGATGTCTTTCTAGGGCTAGCTCCCTCTTCTTTATGTTCCTTATGGAGTTCTTTACATATTCTGAACAGGACTGTCAATTTTCTGCACTAGAAATACCTTATGTCACCCTGTGCTTTACTCTTTCATCCTCTTAATGGTGTCTTTTGATGAAGAAAAATCTTTACTTTTAATGTAGTTTAATTTATTACATATTCCTTCTTAGTTGCTAATTTTGCTGTTCTGCTTCAGAATCTCTCCTTATCTCAAAGCTATACAAATAGCCTCCTATAATATCCTCAAGAACTGCACTGCACATCACAGTAGCCACTTGCTGCATGCAGCTGTTTTTTAAATTTATATTAGGTAAAATTTTTAAGAAGTAAAAATTCAGTTTCTCATTCACACTAGCAACATTGTCAGGCGTCAATAGGCCCCTTGGTCTGGTGGTTTCTGTAATGGTCAGCATAGTCACAGAATGTCTCTGTCATCTCAAGAAGTCCTATTGAATAGCCCTTGCCTAGAAGCTTTAGTGTTTATTGTTCTTGCTTTTTTCATTTTTACGCCTATACCTCATCAGGAATGAATTTTTGTGAGATATAGGATGTTGTCTTCCATATGGATAAACAATTGACCCAGCACATCAGTTGAGAAGACTGTTTTTTCCCTACTGCACTGTAGTGAAATCATTGTCGTGAATCAAAATATGTATGTATAAAAATACATAAAAATATTTATTTTACACATCTATAAATGTACATGTCTCAATATATAAATATATTTTACATATTTATTTTTATTCATGACAACTATTGAATAAAAAGAGTCCTCCTATCTTGTTCTTCAAAGGAGTGTTGGCTAGTCCTGATCCTTTGCATTTCCATACAAATTTTAAAATTCACTTGACATATTCCACTAAACAAAATTTTTTAAAGGTTTATTTATTTATTTATTCATGAGAAACACAGAGAGAGAGAGAGGGGGGCAGAGACACAGGCAGAGGGAGAAGCAGGCTCCATGCAAGGAGCCTGATGTGGGACTCGATCCCGGGTCTCCAGGATCACACCCTGGGCTGCAGGCGGCGCTAAACCGCTGCGCCACTGGGGCTGCCCCTAAACAAAATTTTCAATCAATATTCCATTGAATCTATGAATCAGTTTGGAAAGGGTTTTCATATTTATTGTATTTAATCTTCTAATCCCTGAGTATGGCACATCCATCAAAATACTTAAGTCTTCTTTAATTTCTCTCAATATTTTATATTTTTCTGTGAACAGTTCTTACACATGGATTAGATTTACCCTAGAGGACATAACACATTTGTATTTTCCTACACTCTACTGCTGTTATATAGAAAGATGATCAATCTGAAAAATTGTGCTGGTGTACCCAGCAACCTGGCTACACTTATTCTTCAATTCTATGCATCAGATCATGTCATTTGTAAATAATCCTTACACCTTTCATACTTTTCCATGAGTTATGGAGTTGGTTAATAACTGCAGCGCATGTATCTGTTGAGGGTCCCTGAGAGCAGAATTTGCATCATAAAGAGGGACTCACAGGATTCAGCATTTATTCCCACTGAATTATTGCAGCAGAAGGACACAAAGCAAATTCAGCAAAAAGGCGCAAGGAGTGACATGTGAAGGAAACCAGGAGCGAGCTTCCAAGAGTCCTCTCCTGGTGGAGTCGGGCAGGACATGCTTAATTTCTCCAACGCGGAACTGTGACAACACATGTGAAGTGCTGTCTACCCGAGAAACACATTAGAGACTCTGTACCCAAGGTTTTTATTTGACCTGGTCATATAGGCACCCCTTGCCCAGCACATGCTAAAACTCCAGATGTGTAGAAGGAAAGCAGACAGTTAGCAAGAACCCCGTACAGACGGTAAGGCCCAGTGAGTCACTCCCACCGGTTAGGGAGTGAGGGAAATACTCCTGAAATCCAAGTTTCCAGATGCCAGCCCAGGACAGCCTTGCCAGCAGGCCTTTGTGAGGATGACAGTCTCAGGCCTGCTATGTTAACTTTTTTGCACAATGACTGAGACTCACCAATAATATCTCTTTTTTGTAATATTCTTGTCAGGACGTATTATTGTTGTGCTAGCTTCATGAAAAAAATTGGGAAGTGTTCTTTTCTTTTTTTTCTGAAAGAGTTTGTGTAAGATTGACATTATTTCTTAGTATTTTCTGGAATCAACTGGTGAAGTCATCTGAGCTGGAGTTTAATTTGTGGGAAAGTTTTTAATTATAATTGCATTCAATTATTACAGGACTATTCAGATTTTATATTTCTTCTTATGTTGGTTTCAGCAAGATTTGTTCTAGAATTTGGGGCCATCATCCCATTTATAGATGAAGAAAAGAAGGCGAATAATTTGCCCAAAATTGCATAGCTAGTAAGTCGTGTCACTGGGATTTCGACCTATAAATTCTATGTCCAGAGGACATGTACAAAACCATTATACTACACAGCTTCTCAAAACATTTTGTATATAGAAGAGCATCATAGAAAACCCTTAAACTCTAAGTTTAGAGAATCAGATTATCGTAAGGCCTGGTGTTCTCTAAATAAAAATCAGATGTATTTGAACACAACTCCTGACCAATTTTAGGTCACTAGGAAATACGCTAAAACCAGGACATCCCAAAACCTGGCAGAGCGTTTGAGACATTTTGTCAAAAATACGTAACACACGACTCAATCACTGAACTACTAAATCAAAATCTCTAGCAGTAGAATCCAGGAATATGTCATTCTAAAATTTCTCCCGGTCATTATTATACGCAGCCAGACTTGTACAACATCACTCCAGAGCTAATGAACCTAGAAGTCATAACTGCTCAGCTCATGTGCTTGGAGTATTAGCTGCAATAAACATGGTGCCCCTTCCATGCCCATGGACCCTACGTACCCCTATCCCTGGACATCACGTCTCCCCGAATGTTTGCAGGTCCTCACCTAGAAACCAAGTGAGAATGGATTACCCTCGTCGAAACCAATGGCAAATAAAGGTCTGTACCTCTTCCTTTTCTCGTAGGAGTATCAGCCCTCAGGTTTGAGCCCTACCCTCTGACCTCGTTTCACCTCTAATTATGTCATAAAGGCGATAACTCTAAATACGGTAATGTATGGATTTTGAAGGAACATCATTCAGTCCAAAGCAGTTGAAATAAAAATGGTATCAATTACACAAAAGTAACCATAGCTCCCCTTTATTATGTGGTTATATACGCCAGCACCGAGGGCCTTATTTGCACTATCTCATTTAATATTCTGGCATCCTAGCAGGTAATTACCACTATCATCCACTTTTTATATATGTAAGAAACACATCACCCAAAAGATCAAATGGTAAAACTCCAGAACATATCTTTCGCTTTGTGAAAATTCTGCAGTGGCTTCCTATTACTCTTACCATGGCATCCGTGCTTTACCATGCTTTAAATGCTTTACCACGGCATCCGTGGCCTTCCCAACTGGCCCCTGTACTCCCCCTTTGCTCACTGCCCCCCCAGCCATATCGGGCCTCTTTCTGTCCCTCAGCCTCACCAAGAGTATTCCCGGTCAAGGCCTACACTTGACCCTCTCTCTAGGATACTCTTCTCACAGATCCTACCCTGTGATTAAATCCTAAATGAAATATATCTTCTCAGACCTGGTCACACTACGTCGTGGTGCTGCAGCTCCCAAAGACCCCCCAACACAATGGCCTTTATAACGGATGCTGTTGCTTTATAACAGTAAGCAGCCTATGCTTATTTTCTTTATAGTTATTGCTAAATAATTCCAGGTTCTTTTGTTTTATTATTTCGTACTATTTCTGGTTGTCTAACAAGTCCTAGTAGAATGTAAGCATCATCCAGATAAAGGTCTCGTCTTTCTTCTTCACCTCTTTATCACCAATGCCTAGAGCCCAGCACATAATGGCACCGAATTACATGGAAGAAATGCATGAGTAGGTGAATGCATGAATGGATGAGTGGCCTGTCCATGATCCTACAGTTAGGTAAACAGTAGACTCTAAATTCCAACCTATTCATTCTCATTTCAAACCCTACAAAGTAATGGGATCCCTGGGTGGCGCAGCGGTTTGGCGCCTGCCTTTGGCCCAGGGCGCGATCCTGGAGACCCGGGATCGAATCCCACGTTGGGCTCCCGGTGCATGGAGCCTGCTTCTCTCCCTCTGCCTTTGTCTCTGCCTCTCTCTCTGTGACTATAATAAATAAATAAAAATTTAAAAAAAAACAATTATACAAACCCTACAAAGTAATGTATGGAAGGATTTATTCCAAAATTATACATAAAACTTAAAAACAAAGAATAGACTAATTACTAGAATAATTTGGTTCAACAATCATGATAACTACCATTTATTAAAGGCCTACCCAGCGCCATGCACTCTGCTAAGTGCTTCCCAAGCACTATACATATAATCACCAAAAACACTCTGTGATGTTGCTGTTATTATCCTCATTTTGCACTAAGGAAATTGAGGTTCATAGAGGATGAATAATTGACCCAAGTCCCATCTCATAGGTGAATGAGCTACGATCGAACCCAGTCTGTCTCTAGAATTTAAACTATCACACTGCATCCCATAAAATCTGGTTGTCTTAAAATAATATGCCACCTCCTATATATTTCCCCAATCTAAATATGTATTTGCTTGATACTTTAAAAATAAATTTAAAACAATCTGTGTCCAAAAATAATATGTAAATTGTATCATCACACCTGACGGCAGCTTCAACTTCAATTCTTTCCCCCAGTAGAGAAACAAGATGTTAGTTGATGATGGAATTTTCCCAGCACTAAAATCTAATACGCTATAGAGAAGTGCAGTTCCACTAGATAGAAATTATAGATGGCAGATGTCCAGGGCTAATTCATTGCCTTTTAAATGAAATAGCAAGAATGTCTTTGAGGGGACATTTATACCACCCCATAAGTAATCTTGCAAAGCTCAGGGTGTTAGCGGTTATTAACCAGCACAAACTGCCGAGGTTAATGAATGATGCTAATCGGAATGCATCTGCATAAACCCCCTCCACCCAGGATCTTTCCTCTACCTTCCTCCTGAGATGACTATTTACAAACTACAGTCAGAATCAGAGACTTGCAGAGAGTTATGAGACACCACATTCTTTACACATCCCCGGATGCCGAACGCTGACTTCACACAGGAATAACAGATCACACGGGCAGCCTCTCGACAGCTTCTTACCCAACAGCCTGTCTGTAACAGGCCTGAAAAACCCGCTTTCAACAGAAGCAGCTGAGTTATAATCTCTCAGATAAAGGATTCTACGGGGGAAAGGAAACAGGGAAAACATACACGACTGAAACAACCTGCTTCAGCAATTCGAAAATGGTGATGAGAGAACAAGCCTGTGTGTGGGTAAACTGGATGATATTCTGAAGCAAATGAATAAAGCAAAGACTCGTAATTGCTACTAAAAGGAGGGAAGAGGGAGAGTTAAGGGCTTCCCACCGACAGCCTGGAACAGCACGCCACTGCAAAGTCAGCCCATAAACCCAGTGCGTTGGATTCAAGGACACTGGGACATCAAGTGGTACCATCAATATGGATCTTTCTTCACACAGTTAAATTTTTCTAAACCAAAACTGATGTTGGGTTGCCTGGATGGCTCAGTCAGTTAAGCATCCGACTCTTGATTTCGGCTCAGGTCTTGATCTCAGTCTTGATCTCAGATCAAGTGAGATCTGAGCTCCAGGTTGGGCTCTTTGTTGGGCTCCACACTGAGCAATGAGCCCACTTTAAAAAAGTAAAAATAAAATAAAATAAATGAAAATAAAAACAATAACTAAGGTTTGTCATTATGTTCACAGCTTTCACTCTTTTCCTTTACTTTTCCATAGATGTATTTATTTATCTGAGACAGAGAGCACAAGCAAGGGGAGAGGGGCAGAGGGAAAGGGAGAGAATCTCAAGCAGACTCCCTGCAGAGGGAAGAGCTCAACGCGGGGCTGGATCTCATGACCCCTAAGATCATGACCTAAGTCAAAACCAAGAGTCAGAGCTCTCCCAACTGAGCCACCCAGATGCCCCTCACTTTTCTCCTTTAAATAGTTGGTGGCAGAGAATCAAAATCAGTTACACAAAAGTTCTTCATTTTCTCCAGGAGAAATCTGAGGCCTAGATCCAGATACCTCATTATTACTCTTCTTTAATATGCAAGCAATGAAAAAATTCATCTTTATCAAAGACATGAGAGAGAAGATAGAAAATGTTTTCCAATCTTACCCTTCGTTTTTACTTGTTGAGTGTCATCCTAGATGGACAACCTGGATTCTCAGCCTCTGGTCCATTCTTCGTTACCCATCATGACTACCACTGTCGAAGGAGGTTATTCTCTCCTTTGACTCAAATATAAGCATATCTCTTCCTTCCCCAAATCTCTGGTGATGACTCCCTCCTACAGAATAACGTTCACATTCTCTTGCCCTCAGGCCCTCTCCAGTTCCACAAGCTCCTACCTTTGAAACGTGTGTCCAACAGACCCAACCATATTTTAGTCACAGGATTATATTCTGTTCCTAAGTCAACTCTACAGCTACAAATCTATCTCTAGGCCAACAATCCTCGAACACCAGTCTTCTGATGGGCCTCCCAGTTTAGGAAATAATGCTCTGGGCCTTTGCTCAGCCAGCTTCCTGTGCCCTCTCCCCCACCCCTTAATGCCCCAGCCTTCTGTAAAGGTCCACTCCAAAGTGGATCCCTCGTTGTTCCAAGGAAACAAGTGAGTCTCTCGTTTCCCACCACTCAGAGAACACAGAGGCTCTCTTTTACCACTTTATAAACAAATACCCACACAGAGCTTTCCAATTCGCCCGAAAATTTGAATCACCCAAAAACTTTTGTATGTATTTATTTTCTCTTTACACTTTTGTAAAAGTTCCCATTTTCAGTTGTTTTTTTTTATTTTTTTAATAAATTTATTTTTTATTGGTGTTCAATTTGCCAACATACAGAATAACACCCAGTGCTCATCCCATCAAGTGCCCACCTCAGTGCCTGCCACCCAGCTCAGTTCTGTTTTTTAGGGGAAGGGGGAAGATTTTTATTTTTTCCAAAAGCTCAGACAAGTTACTTTTATCTGAACCTCATTTCTGCCCACCAAATGAGAATAATAATAACATAACGAAAGAATCACGGGGAATATTGTTATTAGTACAAAACGAGGTACTTATTCCCAAGGACCCTACGCAGCTCTTAAAAAGGATGCAACTCATGGACCTTAAAGGAAGCTTGACAAGCGCGTATATCAAGTGTGGTTTGCACAGTACTTTTTAGCTGAGCCAACATTTCAAGATTAAGAGTTCACATTAGGATGCAGATCAACCGTTCAGCTTCTCTCTGTCTTGAAAATAGATAGATAGATGATAGATAGATGATTGATAAATAGATGATAGATGATTGATAGATGATAGATAGATGACAGATATATGATAGATATATGATAGATGATAGATGATAGATGATAGATAGATTAGATAGATAGATAGATAGATAGATAGATAGATAGATGATAGATAGATAATAGATGAGAGGAAGCAAGAAGAGGAGGAGAAGGTAGAAGAAGAGTATGTGCCATCCCATGTGACCACTGAGTAGCTAGTGTGTTTCCTCAGAAGAATAAATTCATCTACAGTGTGTCACCGTCCCCATCAGCCTCTCTGGCACTAATGCCAAGAGTCCCTATTTATCATCCTATACTGTTGCTTTTCTCATAGAAGAGAAATAGATCTCAAATATGTCTCTATCAAAATCAGAAAAGTGGAAGCATCATCCAAAAGGAACTCATGTTTCAAGAAAATTATGAAGCAGCGCAAACTCTGTGGAAGTGAAAAGTATTTTTACACATTTCATCATCAAAGAAAGTAAGTCTGTGTCTTAGGCTTGGTGCTATGTTCTGAAAGTTCGTGTCCCCCAAAATTTATATGTGGAGATCATAAGCCCTGAGGGGGTAGGCCTCGGAGGCGGGGCCTTCAGGAAGTGATTAGGTCTTGGGGTCGGAGCTCTCGTGGGTGGGGGGAGCGCCCTGATAAAAGAGACCCCAGAGAGCCAGCTTGCCCCTTCTACCTTGTGAGGGCACAGTGAGACGGCGATCCATGAGGAAGCCAGCTTCCCTCAGACACCTGAGCTGCCCGGGCCCTGACCTTAGACTTTCCAGCTTCCAGAATGTAAGAAATAAGTGTTTGCTGTTTACAAGGCACCCACTGCATAGGATTTTTTGTTAGAGCAGCTCAAACAGACTGAGACACCTGGGCAGCCTCACTCGTTTACATGGCCAGCCTGGTCCCTGAAAACATTTGGATTTGCAACCTCAGATCCAGACTGAGAACTCCGTGGAAAGAGAGAAAGAGGCAATATTTTGTTGTTTATTGCCATATCTTCCATCCCTAGGATGGCACCTGACCCGAGGGAGATCCTCAGTGAGTGTTGACCAAACACAGTCTAACAGGTGGGGAGACCACTAGCCACACATAATAAGTGCCATCAAACAGGGGCAAGTGCTATTTAAACAGCACCAACGGGGATCCCCAGGTGGCTCAGCCCGTTGGGCGCCTGCCTCTGGCCCAGGGCCTGATCCTAGAGTCCCGGGATCAAGTCCCACATCAGGCTCCCTGCATGGAGACTGCTTCTCCCTCTGCCTGTGTCTCTGCCTCTCTCTCTCTCTCTCTCTCTCTCTCATGAATAAATAAAAATCTTAAAAAATAAATAAATAAATAAATAAATAAATAAATAATAGTACCAATAGGTTACAGTAGAAACACAATGGGCTTGGCCTCTTCCTCAAGCACAACATTCAACGGGGATGAGCAAAAAAGTGTCTCTGTCTCCTTGACCACTACTCTCCACACCATGTGTTGGCTTCAATAGCAAGGGTTGGTCAACATTTCCTGTAACATGCCAGATAGCAAATATTTTAGCCTTTTTGAACCATAGTCACGACCATTTGACTCTGCCTCTGTAGCACAAAAGCAGCGGCATCAACAGGGAAACAAATGAGCACGGCTGTGGCCCAATAAAATTTTATTTACAGGCAGTCCATATTTGGTCCATGAGCTGTAATTTGCTGAATCTTGTTCTAGAGGATAGGAACTATTTTTATCATCTTTGTGGCTTATTGAATTGAGTTGAATTATTTGGAAGACTTTACTCTTTGGATTCTGGACTCTGATCTTTATGGATATATGTATTTACTCACTACTGTTGCAGGAATGGAAAGAGCACTTTGTGTGTGTGGCTTCCTAATGGAAACAAAAGTCTTTGGACTTTTTTGCGATTAAAGCCCTGACTTCAATACTACTGCTTGGTCTTAAAAAGATCCAAGGGAGTATCAGCTTAACAACCTAAATACTTGGTTATAGACAACAGTGATCTCATTTTCTCTGATAAGAACTCCAGGAATGATATCTACTGAGATTATATTGTTTCTCTGAGTTACTGTAGATACCTGGGATGGAAAAAAAAGAATAACAAATGGACATCATATTAGACATACGTGATATTCTCTTAATGAGAAAATAAAGTAGCTCTTCAGATTAAAGGAAAGAAAACACCTTCGCACCAGAAATTAAGTCTCTTTGGTCCTGCTGTCCCCAGTGGCGCTGAGGAACAATTATCCTGGAATAGAAAACAGGGGAAATACAGAGGAAAGGGGCAGAAAATGGAGACATAGGAAGACAGAAAGAAGGAAGAGAATGGGAAGGGGGGTCGGGGCAAAGAGAGATGAGGAAGAGACCATCCATACACTGTGGAACGGTGGTGGGTTACCAAGGTTTCCTTCAAGGTCACGTAAATATTCCAGGGTCATAAATGACCCAAGTCTAGTTCATGGTATTTTTTTAAATCAAGTGCATAATATTTTATAGAAGGAAAGGTCATTGCGTATTTCAGTTGTATGTGTTAGTTTGCAGACTGGCCCCACACGGAGGGCAGGGAAAAGCAGAGACCGAGGGCAGCCACTCCAGACTGGTAGGTGGCAGGTTTTGATAAGCAAGGAACTAACTCAGGAGGCAGCTGGCCTCAAGAGAAGTAGATGTCCCACTATTTCTCTATTTCAAAATTCAGACCAAATCTAACACTTGGTGTACTTGGGTCCCTCAGATCCGTGTTGGGATTTCCACCACTCAGATTGCCATTGAGGAAAGGATCAAGCTGCATTTGCCCATGAAAGAAAACCCATGGGCCATAATGTAGGTCAGAAATCACTAAACAATGGCCCTGACTGCCACTTAACATGATTTGGTGATTTCGATGAGTGTCAGGGAAGAGGCCCTTGCAAATCGGAAAGGAATACATGAGTGACTCTGGAGAAAACGAGCTCCCACGTTCCACACTCTGAAACCTATGTTGAAGCCAAAAATGCAAGATTATTATGTGTTTCCTTTTTCCTATAATTTTCCCTCCCTGTTCCAAGATGGCCACTGAGTCCTTATGTTTTCTTCTGCAAGGAGTTTATGTTCCAAGGTCCAAGCAAAAGTTGCCCAAAGATCATGCATCTTTCTGGATTTTTCCCCCCTAAAAGCCTAAACTCATTAATGGAGTTCTGCTAGGTGAATAGGAGAAGAAAAGAAGGAAATAAGGTGAATGCTTGGAGGGAGAACTCCCAAGATGAGGAGGGGAATTGAGATCGGTGGGTTAGACAAGGACGTCCCACAAAGAGAGAAGACTGCAAGTCTGCTGAGAGAACTGTCTGGTGTGTGCTGGGAGAGCCAGCAGGTGTGGAGGCACCCAGCCTCAGCAAGGCCCAGGCTCCAACTTGCAGCCCAAGCAGCAGACCCAGAAAGACAGAAACTGTGGGAGTCTCTTTTGTGGACTCTTTAAAAAAAAAAGGCAATTGCTGGGGGGTTGGCATGGGGGAAATGAAAAGATATTGGCCAAAGGGTACAGACTTTCAGTCATAAGATGAATGAGCTCTAGTGTACGGCATGGTGACTAGTCACCAACATCACCGACGCTGTATTGTACACTTGCAATTTGCTAAGAGATTAGATCTTAAGGTTTCTCAACACCAAAAAAAAAAAAAAAAAAAAAAAAAGTAATGCTGTGTGGTTGTGGATGCGTTTATTCACTTGGTTTTGGTAAACTTCGCATGTACGCATGCATCAGATCATCATGTCATACCCTTTAAATATATACGATTTTATTTATAATTTTAATCATAATTCAATATAGCTCAAACAAAACAAAACAAAACAAAGGTGGGGGTGGGGGGCAGCAGAACCTGTCCCCATCCAAGACAGATGTGAACTGGGGCAGAGATCCATATGAACCAGAGATAGGAGACTCACCCCCAAATATTCCCACCGTAGGAATCACTCCTGCCCACCCGATCCTCACCTGCACCTTTGTCCAATTTGGCAGCAGAGAAAACTCCAAAACCTGCCAAGGGCGAAGCTCGGCCCCCACAGCGAGATGAAGGCTTGGATCAGATGGGATTTTTTTTTTAAATAATAAATTTATTTTTTATTGGTGTTCAATTTGCCAACATACAGAATAACACCCAGTGCTCATCCCGTCAAGTGCCCCCCTCAGTGCCCGTCACCCATTCACCCCCACCCCCCACCCTCCTCGCCTTCCACCACCCCTAGTTCGTTTCCCAGAGTTAGGAGTCTTTATGTTCTGTCTCCCTTTCTGATATTTGATTCAGGGGGTAAACGATATTTCTCCCACCTCCATGTTAGGGCAGAAGGAGACCCCTGCCACTGCCCCACTTTGTCAGGAGCTGCTCTAATCTCGTGGAGTCCAGGTACATGTCCCATCACCTGCAGAGAAGAGTCAGGCCTGTTCTCAGCAGCCCCCCACCCAGCTGCAGAGTAGAGACAGGCCTGTTCTCAGCCCCCTTGCCCCCAGCTGCAGAGTAGAGTCAGGCCTGTTCTCAGCCCCCCACCCAGCTGCAGAGTAGAGTCAGGCCTGTTCTCAGCCCCCTTGCCCCCAGATGCAGAGTAGAGTCAGGCCTGTTCTCAGCCCCCCACCCAGCTGCAGAGTAGAGTCAGGCCTGTTCTCAGCCCCCTTGCCCCCAGCTGCAGAGTAGAGTCAGGCCTGTTCTCAGCCCCCCTGCCCGCAGCTGCAGAGTAGAGTCAGGCCTGTTCTCAGCAGCCCCCCACCCAGCTGCAGAGTAGAGTCAGGCCTGTTCTCAGCCCCCACCCCCACCCCCCCCCAGCTTCTGAGCTACACCATCTCAGATGCTTCCCAGCACCTGCCGCCTCCCTGTCGGAGAGATGCGATCCTTGCTGCCCCTGGACATGAGGACATGCGAGGAAACTGAGGCCCAGAGCCTCGGTAAGACGGCAGCCATGAGCCAGGGGAGCAGGGCCCGGGCCGCACCCCCGGCCTTGGCCTGCAGGCCTGGCCTCTCCGCGGCTGCTGCAGCGCTGCCCCGGGTCAGGAGCCGGGCTGGCCTGCGGGACCCCGCCCCCGGCGCCTCCAGCGTCCTGCTGCAGCCACAGGGCCGCACACGTGAACCCCAACAGGGAAGCAAAACGAGCCTCAGCCAAGAGCTGTGGATGAACCCAAGACGTTTCCCTGGACAATCTCCACCACCAGACACTCAACGTCTTTGCCTACCACAGTGCTTATGCTCGTGATTTTGAGTTTTAAAAATAGTGCCCTGAGGGCCAGCCGGTCGCTTTTTATTTTAGTTTTCCACCAAAATAGAGAAAGCTGTATCAGCACCTGTCTCTTTAGAGGGCAGGTGCCTTCGCACAAAGGAAACGCCCCCGCCCGGCCCGCCCCTCCTCCCCTGGCTTGTGGGCGTGGCTCCAGCAGGGGCGTGGTTCTCCCATGGGGTGTGGCTTCCTGCGGGGGCGTGGTTCCCGTGGGGCGTGGCTCCGACAGGGGCGTGGCTCCCGCAGGGGCGTGGTTCCTGCAGGACTGTGGCTCCAGGGAGGCGTGGCTCCAGCGGGGGCGTGGCTTCCAGCGGGGGCGTGGCTCCAGCAAGCCACCTTGTAGCTGGGCAGGTGACCATCACAAGTTGGAAAACGGGAAGGGGAGGTGCACCTGCACTCTGAAGTGCCCGCTCCCTCCCCTCTAGACCCAAGAGGAAGACCACAGCTGACCTGACACTGGGGAAGGTGGTGTGGGGGGTCCCTTAACACAAAAGGAGCAAAGATCTGATTAAAATCTTCAGCATAGTCTCAGTCTGACCTCTTTTCTTCATTTCAACACCATTTCAGCAATTACGCTTATCCCTTAAATGCCTCCTCTTGTTCGTAACTTTGATGATTCTCACATGGGCTGTAGACTGTTTACTCTAATTGTGTTCTTATTAACATTCCCATTTTAAATGGCTAAAAATAAGACTTTGACCTTCCAAAGTGAAAGCCTGTTTACTGCCCTTCCTCTGGGAGAAATTAACTTTGGAAATGTCTGCAGAGTATGTCCAGGGCAATATGTCCATTCTATCCCCCGCCCCCCCCCCCCCCCCGATTTGATTCTTTACAGTAGAGTCTCCTGTTTTCATTCTGGAAGAGGCGTGGGGGCAAAAGGTCACTGGGCCCCAAAGAAAAATCACAAGACACTACTGACAAATAGAAATAGCATTTTCACAGGAGAATGCTAAAGTGACTACCCTCCCTTCATACCCACTGATCTATGACTTTTGGTTTTAGGAAAGAGATCAAATAATGAATGTAAAGTATTTTTCTTAATAGGTGCCAGCCATTAAAAATGTACCACTTAAGTTCAAATTCTTCGCGTGAAGAAAACTATCATTTGATCATTTCTAGGGGAAAAAACATAAACTTGGCATTTCTACCAGGAAAGCAAAAACAAAACCCTCCTCTGGAATGTCAACCTGAAGAAGCAGGATCCTGAGGGGTTTTTTTCTTATACAAAATTGAAGGTTAAAAAATATAAATTAAAAACATTTACATATGAATTAAAACCATCAAAGATCAAAAGAGTTATTTGCAAAGACTCGGGAAACCTAACGCAACATACTCCCTGTGCCTTTATAAGTGTGTGTGATAAGTGGTGAGTGTCAGTGCCAAATAATAATTCTATACATTTTATTGATAATTGTCTTCAACCTGACATATGGAGGGAAACATAATAGTTGCAGGAAATTGCAGCAATATATTTAGTCCCTTTAAACCTCTACTTCAATCACCTTTCATAAAGTAAAAGAAATGAAAGGAACTTTGTAAGATATACAAAGGAAACTAAACTTATTGATATATGCTAGGAGACCCAAACCAATTCCTTTCACCCAAACACACATAATTCTTACTGCAGACCAGGCTCTATTTTTTGGCTGAGCAGTCACTCCCTCCCATTAGAGCCTGGGAAGAATGACTATCTCTGATCATGTATCACTATCATTAAAACTAAGGAAATATGCCCACCCACCCCTTGCATATGAAAGGGAAGAAAAGTAAAAAATAATAGTCATCAGTGCTTCCAAGCACTGACTTTTTATATCTTTTACAGGGAACCATGAATCTTCCAAAATTAATGACAATGGGTAAGCCTCCTCAAAGATTTTGCAGGATGCTGCTGGCACTTTCCTGCAAGGTAAAGCGATTTACTTTGCCCTCAGAGGAGGGGAAAAAAGGGAGGGCTTAGAAAAATAAACTAGCTTGAACATAAAATTATAAAGCTGAAGAAATAACATATGAAAGAAACATCCCACCTGTTCTCCATTTTAATCATCTCAAAACCTAAAGGAGAATTAAACTTATTTATTTCCCCAACTGAGGCCATTTTTGCTGAAATTGCACGACCAGTCATTTTGCAAAGGAAAAGGAACAAATAATATTTTGTGCTGTCCAGAGGAAATACTATAGATTAAAGAAGGAAAGATGAAAATAAAGCTCAGTTGAAAAGAAGTGATCTCAATAAATATATTCTCTACTATGTACTTTAACAATAATTGATTAGTCAACATCCAAATTATAAAATTTTTCTGACAAAATAATTCCTAAATCCATAACTGACTTGAGGAGATTATAGCTGATCAACAATATTTTGAAAGTTAAGCATCCGTAAGATATGTACTGGTAATTATTCACAATTAAGCAAAGGAATGCTATTTCTGCTCATTATGAATGAAACACCAATGAATCAGTAAAATTTGTTCAATTATTTTCATTAAAAAAATATTTATTGAAGGTCTACTTCTACTATGTATCAAACATTCTCCTGGACACTGCAGTGACCAAGAAGGGAAAATAGCTAGAGAGATGTAAAAATAGAGCTTTTATCCTAGCAAAGGAAGACAAAATACAAATAAAATATATGTATGTTTGATGGTGATAAGTACTATAGAGAAACAATCCAGGCAGGGATGATGAGAAGTGGTGCGGGTGGTGGGATTTGAGGGGAGAGGGGAGGAAGAATTGAACAATAACGCTTCAGTGAGGAGGTAGCTTCTGTGCAAATAGCTGAAGGAAATAAGAGAATAGGACAGTAGGATATCCAGAGCCAAAGCATTTCAGGCAGAAGAAATAGCAAGTGCAAAAGCCCTGAGGCAGTGGTACGGTTGTCATTTTCAAGGAACGTCAAGGAGTGTGTTAGTTTGGAAGCAATGTGGGGCAAGAGAAAAGATGATCTCACAGAGGTAAAGGAATGAGATTAAAATTGTGTACATTCTTTTAAACCACTGTAAGAATGTTGGCTTTTTCTCTAAGTTGAGGAGCTTTGGGAGGGATTTGAAAGGAATGACATGATCTGGGTTCCATTTCAACAGGATGCCCCTGGTTGCAATTCTAAGGAAGACCATCACGAGAAAGGGACAGTAGCATGGAAACCAGATGGAAGGTTATTATAGTTATCTGACTAAGACATGACGGTGGCTGGGACCTGAGTGGTGGCAGTGAAGGTGGTGGGAAGTGATCAGATTCGGGATGTATTTTGAAGGTAGAGTCAACGAGGTTTACTGATTAAATGTTGGGAGCTAGTATGAGAAAAGAATCAGGTGTGACGCTGAGGATTTTGGTTGAGTGTGGTCAACTAAATCATTGACTCTAATTCCTCATGTCTCCCAGCATCAGAGTCCTTCCCATTACCTTAATGACAACCACTGTTTTCCCACCCCTGGATCATGGGCGCAACCACAAACTTAGCCGCGGCCAATGACATGCATGTAGAAGTGACGGCCTGCCTAGGCCTCAGGAAGCCTTACACATTGTTTCCTGCCCTCTTATACCTCCCGCTATCAGCATGAAAGAATATGCCCTTCCCTGCCTATTTCTTCCAGAAAAATAAGAGACAAGTAGAGTAGAGCTGCTCAAGTGACCTCCAGAACTGCAGTAGGAACAGAGCACCTTAGTCTCTGAAGCTTGAAGTCAAGGTGCCTGGGCAAGGCCAATCTAGATTCGCTGACTCCAAATCAGCCTTTAGAAACAGCAGGAATAATAAGTTATGGCTGTTTTAAGCCTTTGAGAGTAGGACGGTTTGTTATGAAACAATAGCTAACTGATACACTTGAACAATTTAATAGATAGAGTTGTGTTTTCTAACACAAAGAAGCCTATAAGAGAAGTAAGTTTGGGGAAGAAAATCAAAAATCTTAGTCTTGGACATTCTAAGTTTGAGTTTCCCATTAGGCTTTAACGTGGGGATTGGGTAGAAATTGCACATGTCAGGGAAGACATCTATGCTGAAATATAAATTTAAGAGTCATAGTCACTTAGATGTTATTTAAAGCCATAATATTAGTTAAAATCTCCAAAGAAGTGAGTATGGCTAAGGAACAGGTGAAATCCAAGCCTTGGAATAGTTCAATGTAAAGAAGCTGAGGAAATGAGGAAGAACAAGCAGAGGAGCCTGAATAGGAGCAGCCAGCAGGGTGGGAGGAGGCCCCAAAAGAGGACAATGCCTGGAAGCCTGGAATAAAATCGTGTACAGAGTAAGAGAGCCATTGGGCCAATTGTACTGACAGGTGATGTGAGATGAAGACCGAAGCATTACCTTTAGGATCCTGCAACGTGAAGGCCTGATGACCAAGTTTCGGTAGAGCGGTGGGGGCCGAAGCTTGGTTGGCCTGAGGTCTAAAGAGTGGGAGAAGAGGGAAAGGGTCTGTATGCATGGATTGCTCTTTAACAAGTTTTGCTACATAGGGGAACCAAGAAGTGGGGCAATAGCAAGAGGGAGAAATGAGATTTTTTAGAATACATTGGGTTGTTGTTGTTGTTTAATGGTAGAGAGGATGGTATCATTTTTTCATATGCTGATGAGAATGATCCAAAAGATGAGAACTTAATGAAGGAGAGAGCTGGACAACTGATAAACAGTAGAGAAGGCTGCATACATGGAACTAGGGCTAGAAGGCGTGTGGTTTGGGATGGGGGCTTATGGTCAGCCTCTTGATTGCTTGGATCTTCTCGATGGAATAGCAAGCAAGGTCAGCTAAGAGAGGGAATGGGGCAGGTAACACGGGCGTTTAAAGAAGAGGGGGAAGTATGACATAATCTAAGAGAGTGGGCATCATGGACCCCACTTGGGGAGAGTGATCACAAATTAAAAGTGAGACCAACCAGGGGTGCCTGAGTGGTTCTGCTCAGGTCATGATCCCGAGGTCCGGGGATGGAGTCCTGAGTCAGGCTCCCTGTTCAGGGAGGAGTCTGCTTGTCCCTCTCCCTCTGTCCCTTCGCTGTCTCATGCACGCACTCTCGCTCTCTCTCTCTCAAATAAATAAATAAAATATTTTTTAAAGATTAGAAAAGTGAGACCAACCACAGCTGTATGTTTGTCTACAATCACATTCTGCTGCATGGTTAGAGGCATAGGGTAGGAAGATAGCACTGTTTACCCAGCTTGGGATGTTCCCCCAACAAAACTCAGAAAGCGGGAGTGTGCCTCAGTCAGGGCAGCCGAGGGCGTGCGCCCTATCCCTGTAACGAGTGACCCTGGAACGCAAGCTGGAGAAGAGGGGAAATGTGAACAAAAGGTGAGTGGGCACCAGGACTTCCAGGGTCGAGGTTACCGAAGGCAGCTGCCAAGTCGGGGTGGTGCTGGCAGGAAGCAGTTGTTTGAAACGGAACCTACGGAGAGGTTGCCATCATTGGCAACTACAAGGTTGGGATGCACCCGAGCGTGGAGAGCTGTGGGAGGCTGGAGGGCAGGTGCATGGGGCAGGTGCATGGGGCAGAGGCAGGCAAGGAAACGTGAAGCCAGTGTATTGAGTCATCTGGGCTCTGAGATTACAGGGCCAAGAATTCCATCAAGAGGTGTATTAGAGAGAGAGAGCCAGGGGGATAAAAGATAAAATCTCCCAGAAACTCAAATTAACAAGATTTGGGGTTTCTGCAAAATATTTATTTCATACCCTGAGTTCATAGTAAGTGGCGTTCAAATTTCCAACTATAAAACATTCAACAAGAAAATTAAATAAATAAATAAATAAATAAATAAATAAAACATTCAACAGAGATCCTAGCAGTGAGCAGGACTCTGCTAACCGCCCTCCCTCCTTGTTGGGGTGGGGGGATGCCCTGAGCAGCAGAAAGCCACCGGGGCCCCTCCCCAGCCAGCAAACCCAGGGCCACCCCACTGGGGAGCTGGATGCCCCCCAGAGGTGGCCGTGCTTGCTCCCAGTCCTGTTTGTGCCGCTTAAACGTGTCTCTGTAATTGCACAATTGCATAATTTAATGGGATACCATGAGAGTCCACGTCAGCTGAGTGGGAAGAGTGTCATGGCTTCTTTGAAAACCATGTCGAATGCTTCGGAAAGATTTTATAGAAGCGAGTCACTAAAAGAAAAATACGCTGTCAGATTAGATGTGAGTGAGACCATCGTAGAGTAGGTTTAAAGAGTCATAGAAATGAAGGTGTCGGTACCCAGGTTGCTGCGCCCGTGTCTTCGGCTCGTGTCCTACCTGGGGAAGCCGAAGCACAACTCACGGCAGGTAAGTGACGGGTGCAAATTGATGAGAGCGAGACGAGGGGGCGCTCAGTCGGGACACATGCTTGCAATGAAGACAGAGGGTCCTGGGAGAATGCCAGTGGGGGACTATGAATGTATCAATTCTTAAGGGACCTGGGGTCTTTACAGTGTCTTTTTTAAATAATTTCCTGCTTTAAACAACTTCTTCAACCAACCAATTTAACTACTGCCCTGATGACATTAAAGGGGCCTCTGATGTTACTTTAGACCCGACCTGAATTTAGATGAGCTCTAGACAAGCAAACCACATGGATGAAACAATTCTTTCCAAAAGTCAGTCCATTCCAAACGCCCAAAGAGCATTACCTGGTTGAACTGGGTGTAAAGTCACCCTGTTACACTGTAAAGTCTAACCATTACGGGGGTGGGGGCGACACGCCCCGAACATCAGGGCCACACACCGGCCTTTAAGGTGGGCTGCTCCCAAACTCCTTAAACAAATGAGAGTCTCTGCATTGAAGTTTCCATGGGATTCCTCTCATATCAGAACAAGAGTTCTGGTGCCGTGAATTATTTTGGGACTTCACATTCATCATTCACCAGTGTGGGCAGCATGGACGTGGTTACGAAGGAGGCAAATAAGTAAACGGAACTGCTCTTGTCCAGGAGGATATATATGACCATGTGACATAAGAAATAGAACCGTGGTTTGCTAGCGCACCACTTGACCCAGTATTTACACCCAAGTCCAGAATGTTAGCTGAACCAGGCCGTCCCCAGAACAGAGAGAGGCTCTGCAGAGGACCCTAAAAGCAGGGCAAACCTTGCCAGCGTGGTAAGGAACAGAAGTGCTCAGCACAGGAAAGGAGGAGAGCCATCTCTTTTGAACACTGTGATGGGCTCTATATTTTAGGAAACAGAAGGAAACTAAAAATTTGCTGCAAATGGTAAGAAATGTCCTGTTCAAAGGAAGTAGCCTTCTAAGTAGAACAAGAACACCATGAGATGCACAGAAAAGGATTAAAAAAAAAAAAAAAAAAAAAAGCTTGTGTGATACAAAAAAGAAAACCGGAACCAAAACTCTTTGCTCAGCCATATGTAACCAAGATCTTATGTTCTCTGATGAGGCTGTTTGACATTCTTGTCTCATTATCATCATGGAAACTAGCCATATATGCATAGACTTAGGTTGACCAAATACAGCCCTCTATTTAGTTTTCATCTCAGAGCATGAATTCAGTCAAAATGAAATTTCAAAGCGAAAGAGCCCTTCCAGGTATCGTAGGAGCTGTGATTCAAGACTGAGTTATAGCCCTATTAACTACCGCAAGCAGAACTCTGGTACCCGCTGCTGATATCATCTCCTTCAGCACAATTTAGTGATATGTATCAGGTGCTGTAAATTCTTCAGGCCTATCCACCAACTGATGCTACACCCAGGAATTTAGTCTACAGAAATGGAGAGTGAACAGGCATTTAGACACCAAGTTTCAGGAACAATTCAAATTAATAACTTAAGAGAAATGGTTAAATCATTTGGTGGCACATGGATATGTCATTGGGTCTTCAACAGGACCAGAAAAATAGCAAAATGGGCAAGGTGTGTGTATATAGGGGAGAATATGTGCCGTTCTGAGAGTCAGATCCTGAGTTCTTATTAACACAGGAACTATTTCATCATGGGAAAGAAGGAGGAAGCTCCTATGCCTAAGAGAAGGAAGGCGAGGGATGGAAGTGTGTGAAATGGCCCATGTCTGAGAGGCGACGTGGAACAGAGGCTGTGGGGGTGTGGCTCCCTGGAGAGCAATCAGCTCGCTGTGAAGATAACCAGTGCGCAGCTCCATCTAATTGCATCCGGGAGTGTGCACATGTGTGTCTGGAAATGTTGCCATCTCTTCTGATTTTTTTTTTCTAAAGGAGCTGACCACCTGGGTTTTTTATGCTTTTTGTGTAATGGCCAATATTGTAAAGCACCACTTGGAGCTCAAGGGCTGCCAGTGTGCCTTAGTGGATGTATGTGTGCATGTGGACGTGTGTGAGACAGAGAATTAGAGAGCGAGTGAGAGATGGGGATCCCTGGGTGGCTCAGTGGTTTGGTGCCTGCCTTCAGCCCAGGGCGTGATCCTGGAGTCCCGGGATCGAGTCCCACACTGGGCTCCCTGCGTGGAGCCTGCTTCTCCCTCTGCCTGTGTGTGTGTGTGTGTGTGTGTGTGTGTGTATGTGTTTCATGAATAAATAAATAAAATCTTTTAAAAAATAGAGAGAGGATATATCTGAGGATAGCCTGGGTAGGCTGGGACTAGTCAAAGAGTAGGTAACTGCATTGCCCTGCAAAAAAAAAAATTAATTTGGGAGTTTAGGGAAAGAAGAACAAAAGGGAGAAAACAGAGGAAATAAGAAATCAACTAACATAGGAGTAGATGGTGTAAGGACTTACAAGAACAAGGACCTTTTTAAATATCCAATTTTCTGAGGTTGCACAAAGTATGCCATGTGTACACATAGCCTGGATAATAGTATAAAGGGGAGAGAACAGGACAGAAGTTCTTTGTTCTTCCACCTGGATTAATGCAGTCAAGGAAGAAGAAAACTACTTTACAAGTTGAAAGGTAAGTGAGTTTCAAGGCTTTAATAAAACAAGAGATCAGAGAGAGAGGTATCATAAAAATATAATCCTCCAGGAAGAGCCAGAGATCATAGGTAGGGCAGTGGACATCCCATGAGACAGAAATTAGTGAGTGTATTAAGGTAACTGCACCTGCTATTCCAAGATCTCAGCGGTTTAAAACAATAGAAATTTATTTCTACTACACATTTTATTTGGAGATGGATAAGGGAGTACTTGCTCTGCTCTCCACAGTTATTCAAAGATTTAATTTATTTATTCATGAGAGACACAGAGAGAGAGAGAGAGAGAGAGAATGAGAAAGGGAGAGGCAGAGACACAGGCAGAGGGAGAAGCAGGCTCCATGCAGGGATCCCAACGTGGGACTCGATCTGGGGTCTCCAGGATCACACCCTGGGCTGAAGGCAGTGCTAAACCGCTGAGCCACCCAGCCTGCCCTTCACAGTTATTCAAATTCTCAGGCTGATAATGGCATGGATTCCAAGGTCACCCCGGGCATTCAGCTAGTTCTTGGTAGGAGACAGAGAGGATAGAGAATTATGCAAATTGCTTCTATGATCCACATTCTACTATCCATAATTCAATCACACAGCCATACCTAACTGTAAAGAAGGCTAAAGTATGGCCTATATGTAGGCCCAGGAGGAAAGAAAAACAGTGTTCTCTGACCCAGTTATTTCAAGCCAAGTTTGTTTAAATCTTAAAAACTAAAAAAATAAAATAAAATAAAATAAAATAAATCTTAAAAACTGGGTAACATGTAAATGGATGGATGGATGATGGATGGAAAGATGGATTGATGGATGGATGGATGGAAGGATGGATGGATGGATGGATGGATGATGGATGATGGATGGATGGATGGATGGATGGATGGATGGATAAATGGAGATAAGGATACGTGGATTTGGAGGAGAGATCCCCAAATATTTGTGTACATATTTTTATGTCCACATTTGGGGGGAACATATATACATTCACACAAAAATGGGCAGTTTGTGTTCTTTGCCCCTTCTTAGTCTCCTCCCACAACCTCTACGCCATTGCCGAGGTTCACATGAATTTGCCTCCCCGGACAAGGATTGACTACATAGGGTAGACACCTTACCCATCCTAGAGCAGCCAGAGCCCCACTAAAGAGAGTTTGGAATTAAATAAGAGGAGCTGCAGTTTGAGTTCTTGAATTAGGAAATCGTAGCAAAGCCTGCCAGCTATCCACAGCAATCGGGTTGTAGCGGGATTTGACATTTCCCAGCTTCTAGTGGCAAATGGTGGGTAAGCGGTTTATTTCAAATCAAAGGACTGAGCGTGGAAGTTAGGTATGCAACTTCTAGATTATCTCCTACATGAAATAGAAGCCCTTTCTCCTGTACAAGTGCTCCTGGACTCCCTCCCACGAATTAGAAACTCGGATATACCCATGAACCAATTCCCACCAGGCAGACTGTCAATATGCTAGGGAGTGGCAGAGCAAAAAGATAGGGAAAAATCTAGAATCCAGAATAACTGCATGGAGCATGCCCCATCACCCTGGAGAGAGACAAAAATAAACTTCCTTTAAGCCACTGTATCTTGGAGGCTCTTTGATGCAGCAGCTCAGCCTTTACTGAAACTAATACAAAGGCCCTGAACTAGAGTAGCCACATGCATGGCCAAAACTGAAAAAATATCAGTGTCCAAGAGCAGAAAAACACCAAAAGGAAGCAAAGATAAGAAAACATTCTTAGAGAAATGAAAAGAGTAAATATTATTGCTTTCTTTTCAATAACCAGACCCCTTCTTTCTTGATGTTCTTGAATTTCATGGATGTCCTTTCAATAAATGTCCATTTTTGCTTGAGCTAATTTGAGCTTCTGCTGCTCATAGTATAAAACCTCTAAGAATGTAAGCGAGATAGAGTTTCCACAGAAGCTGTCTGTGAGGTAGGTGTACATGTCATTTCTTTTTAAGTAGGCTCCACATCCAGCGTGGACCCCAACACGGGGCTTGAACTCATGACCTTGAGATCAAGACCTAAACTGAGATTAAGATTGAGAGACCTGAGCCACCCAGGCACCCTAGGGTACATAGCATATATTTAATTTTTCTTTAATCTCTGAAACATCCTATAACAAAAAGACATTACTATTTTTTATAGGAGAAAGGTTATATTGAAAATGTTTTCTACTATAGGAGGGGTTAAATAGGAAAAATAACCCTTCTAACCAAAATCTCTCTTAGCCATACTTCTTGTCTGGGTGTGCCAAATAATACATTCATAATAATGATGCTCTTCACCATATATCTATCATAGGTGAGACACTAGTACCATGAATTTTTAATATGTAATTTCATTTAATCTTTGCACCAAGTGTATGAAAAAAAATAATATCCCCACTTCAAGGATAAAGAAATTGATTAAATAACTTTCCCAAGGTAAGCAGAATTATGCCCCCCTCCAAAAATGTCCATATTCCTAATCTCTGGAATCTGTGACTATTTTAAGTGACATAGCAAGAAAGAACTAAGGTTGCAGATGAAATTAAAATTGTTAATCAACTGGCCTCAAAGTAGGGAGATTATCCTAGATTAGCCAGGTAGACTCCGCGTATTCACAAGAGCCCTGAAAAGTGAGGAAGGAAAGCAGAAGGGTCAAAGAAACAGATGGGATCAGAGAAGCCAGGTCAGAATGATGCAGTGCAAGGACTCTACCCACCACTGCTAGCTTTAAGGATAGAAGGGGTCATGAACCAAAAATGCATTAAAAAATCTAGAAGCTAGAAAAGGAAAAAAAAAAAAAAACACACACACAGATTCCCCCCTACAGCCTCAGAAAGGAAGGCAGCCCTATCAGCACCTTGATTTTAGCCCAGTGAGACCCATGCCAGACTTCCAACCTAGAAAACTGTGTTGTTCTAGCAGCTAAGGTTGCGATGGTGTTACAGTAGTAATAGAAAAATAACACACTATCAATGTGAGAGAGCTGCTTGTGGATGAAGACAGAAAAGAAAGCAAAAATTAAAGCATCTGAGATTAAAGAAAAATTTATCTGCCTGTGTAGCTCAAACTGGTCTCTGAGGTTTTCTAAAAGTGGTTAGAGGGAGTTGCAATTAGTGATTGAGGTATAGCAGCAAAAGCACTGGTGTTTTATGGTGGGTGGGCCCTGAGAAATATTCGAGAATGTTAACACACTTTCTGGCAGATTAATCGGTTCTGAAAACCTTGAGCGACCATATGACAGAGGAATAGACATGTTTTGTGGAGTCTGGGGACAATCTGGCCTATAGATATGGTTGTAGATGTGTTAAATGAATTTTGAAAATGGAAGTAGTCTAAGAAGTTACATAATCCAACCCTCTTTTTCCAATTTATTGATTTGTGGATACTTTCACAGCTTGATTGAGGTATAATTGGTGTACCAAAAAACTGCACGTATTTAGCGTGTGTAATTTGATGAGTTTGGACATACTGTGAAACCATCGCCGCAATCAAGGTAGTACGCGTATCCATCACCTTGTGCCCCTTTGGCTTTATTTTGGTTTTGGTTTTGGTTTGGGGGTTGGGTAAGAACACTTAACATAAGATCTACGCTCTCACCGAAACTTTCAAGTACCTAACACGCTATTGGTAAGTATAGGCACAAGGTTACACAGTAGATCATTAAAACTTACTTATCTTGCAAACCCAAACCTTCTAGCCATTGGCCAATTCCCTATTCCTCCCTCCTTCCCAAACCTGGAAACCACCGGTCTACTCTCTGCTTCTGTATGTGTGACTCTTTCAGATACTTCCTATAAGTGGAACCATACAGAAGGTGTCCTTCTGTGGTTGGCTTATTTGACTTAACGTAATATTTCATAGGTTCATCCTTGTTGCATTTGGCAGGACTTCCTTCTTTTTCAACACTGAATGATATTCCCTTGCGTGTATACACCACAGAAAAATCAACCTCATTTTCCAAAGAAAGGAAAATACCACTCCTAGAATAAGGCAGGAATCTGAATGGGAACATATAGTCCATATGCATGGAACTCGACGGGTCATGTTCATGATTATATCTAGTACCCGGGTGCTCCATTCACAACTGTAAGGTCTGAGGGCCCAGTCCTTGGAGTCCATAGCTCCTTAACCCTTAAAGCTCTTCTTCTTTGGCTTCTAGGATCACACATTTTTGATCCTCCTATTTTTCTTGATGGTCCTCCTCTGTTTCCCTGGTCTCTCCTCTCTGCTCCTCACTCTAAGAGCCTTCCCACGGGTCTTTTCAGCCTGCAGGTTAGATGGTATCAAATACAAAAATGAGTAGAGAGGGAGAGAATGGACTGGCCAGTGGTGGTGTTTGCCACTAGCATAAGCTCACTTCATCGTCTCCAAAAACTGGGACAGCTGATGTGACGTCGGCACATCCAAAAATGGGGTCATAAAAATGAGACCTAGAGGGTAAAATCTCACCCCAAGCCTGATAGGATCTAAGGAAAGGACAAGCTCCATTAGGCACAATGGTATATTTCTTAATATTTTATTTATTTATTCATGAGAGAAGCAGAGACACAGGCAGAGGGAGAAGCAGTCTCCATGCAAAGACCCTGATGTGGGACTTGATCCCAGGACCCCGGAATCATGGCCTGAGCCAAAGGCAGATGCTCAACCACTGAGCCACCCAGGTGCCCCCACAATGATTTTTTTTTAATTATCGTCTGGATAATAAAAACCTACTTGGGTTTCTGCCCATGCCATCTTCTCCCAGAACTGACTCTGCCCACAGGGAAGGTTCTCTGCAGTCATATCTTAACCACCTTACCCTTCCATTCTGCCCACAGTCAGTTAGACCAGGAATGGAAGTTGACCACAGTGGGCCCATCAGCTTCTCTTTCCCAAGAATTTGAAATTTGAATTCGGAGGCAGGGGGTCTGTCTTTAGCTAAAGCTGTAACCTATAAAACTCAGGAGCTCTAAAGTCTCAATATTCCATCATGCAGATGGGTAAGTAGAAAAATCCCATCTGCAGATTTTAAAGAAGATTTTAAAAGAGTCCCGGAAAGTAGAATGAAACAGATGCGCAGAGAAGGCAAAGGTGAAAACAGTAGAGCAAGTCTGAAGTCTTTCCAGTTGCCAGCTTCTTTGAGGCCCACCATGTCCCTGCTCTTGGGTTCCGTGAGCCATAAGTAATAAAGTTCCCCATTGTTCACAAAGCTCACCCAGATTATACAAATAACACAAAAATAAGAAGTCAACAGAGAGAGAGAAAAAAAAGAAGTCAACAGAGTAAACGTTCAGGAATGGAAGATAAAGCTAACAGTTGACCAGGTTTTTATTACAAGGTCCATTTTTTAAATTTTTTAAATTTATTACAAGGTTTTATTACAAGGACCCTGAAATGAGGGTCCATTCAAATTCATGTGTCAAATGCCCCTTCTCCCCACGTGTCAGTTTTTGTCATGCCTAAGGTTCAGTCCTCGTGTGAAGGCAACCACAAGGAGAGTTGCTCTGTCTACACTGGTGGTTGGGGAGAGCACTATACTCAGAGTTGTCTAATCTAAAACCAAGATGAAAAGGATGCAAGACGAAAGCTCCAAGTAAAATTGAATGCAGCTACTGTTCCCCTTCCCGTAGCAGAATATTTTTCTGCAACTGAATTCTCCAGGGAAGAGGACATCACAAAGGAAACAGATGGTTATTTTCAGGCGAGCAGGAGACACTCCATATTGCCTTTGCCTGGCTCCTTCCTTTAACAGGAAGGATCGGAGCCTCACATACACTTCGGCTCCTCCTCACATACACTTCAGCCATCCTGGGTGTGCCATGCAATAGAGGGACAGATAATTCTGCTACCGCACTACAGACCGAGCAGCCGAATGCGGAATGGGACTCAGGGATGGAAACCTCGTCGCTGTGCATTAGCAAATCATCACACGAAACAAATTGTTCACTTTTTGCTCAGTCCATTAGCTACGAGGATGAAGGGAATTGCTCTCCCAATACATAATATTCCAGTTTCCTCTTTTTTTCACTTAGCACCTCTCTTTCCTCCTTTACAAATAAAATGCATTTAGATTCTGAACTTAATTTGTTCTCTCTGACCAGGACTTTATTTTCATTAGAGACAGCCCTACGCGATTGCTCTCTGGAATGAAGCCTGGGGAATGCGGTACCTCTGACATAGAAGAGGTTGGGGGAGCCTGCGTTTTAGTAAATGGACTGGTGACTAGAACATGTGCCCACCAACCATTCTGCCCTCGGTTTCAGGTTTTCTTCGACAGAGTCATAGAATGGCCCAGGGCCAACTTGCCGTGATTCAATGACCTACAAATAATGGTTTGATCTGCTTAGTGTGTTTCTTCCAGAAAGTTCCAACCTTTGATATTATTTCATTAGTTTAAACAGGTTTTTGTATCTTTATCCCCATCTCATAGATATAAATTTTGATGTCCAGAGAGAAAGGCAAAACATCTCTGAGGTCACTGAATCGGTTAGTATCTATCGCTTTTGACGATGACGTAAGGCCATCATGCAAACGATCACAAGCCTACAGATTCACATCGGAATGAGATACAGTCAGTTCTATTAATACCTGGTCGAATGAAAGTATGAAAAGTCACAGAAATAAAAACAATGACCCATAGCACTGGTATAGTACTTCTTTGGGCCATTAAGGTACAATGATTTCATTATCCAGAAGTGTGGGAACAGCTAGAGATGTGTAAGGGCTGGTAGATTTTTAAAACAAGAAGAGAAGGAAATTAACCTCTGTGAGGTGCTTTTCACAGTTAGACACATATATAAAATTGATTTCCATGATAATTCCGTAAACGACATATTCTCATTCCCATTTACAGAAAACAAAACTGCAGCTCAGAAAGTGTCAGCCCGTCTGCAGAGCTCACCCAGCTAGTAAGCAGAAAAACAAGACTTTGTCCTTGCATTTACCTGATTCCAGAGCCCATGTTCTCTCACGATGCTCTGAGGAAGAATTTTTGTTTAGAACTACTCAATTCTATTGCAAACCAGATCCTCCTAACAGTTACAGTAAAAATAAAATAATAAAATAAAATAAAATAATAAAATAAAATAATATAGAATAAAATAAAATAAAACTGGTACCAAAAAAAAGTCTCAACCAAGTGTCTAAAGTTTAATTTGCGTTGATATTCTTTTTCCATGGAACAGGTCAGTGGTCTACAGACTGAATCTCAAGTAGTCACCTAGAATTTCATTAAGCACTTCTGAGCAATTGTGCAGGCTGGAAGAGGTCATCTTGCTGGAAGAGGTCATCCCATTCCCAGCATTGGAGGAGGATAAACAGGTCAAACATCCCATGCTTGTATGGCACAGACTAAACCAGAAGGATATAAATAGTCCTTCTTCAGGAAGTTGTGATTTCCAAAACCAAGATGAAAAATGTGGGGGGAAAAACAAAAAAAAGCAAGTCTAAAATCCCCTGCCTCTCCTCTTGTGCTTTTATCCTAGGCGTCAGTGCTTTTTCGGAGCCAGTGGCAGCCGCAGGAAAATGAGAACAAGGGAGGAGAGGCCGTTTATCAGCTCGCAGACTTGGAAAGCCCAGAGGTATATCTGGCTCAGGTGCAGCTAAATCCACGAGCTTGATAACAGCATCGAGACATGGTCTCTGTCTCTTACTCCCGGTCCCACATTCCCCACGTGGTGCCCCCTGGAAGTTCCAGATTCACAACCAGCACCTTCAAGTCAAGGGAGGTAAAGCAGCACACCTCCTTCCCAATGGCTCCAGGAAAGGCCAGGGTTTTTGGCCTTGGCCCACCGCAGGACACGGCCCGCCCCAGCACCAACTATTGTAGTCCAGCTCGTTGACCAAGCCTTGGTCCTAAGCCCATCCCTGGAACCGGGGGAGTCAGTGTCCCCCGAGGCATGAATGAAGCATTGGTGGGGGGGGGTGTTCACAAAAGGAAACAGGGGGAGTCTCTGTTACTGGTAGATGCTAGCAAGCTGCAGCTGCCCAGGTAAGCAGAGCAACCACCACCCTCGAAGGCATAGTCCCGACGTGGGACACCTCCACCGGGCTGCGTGGGAGGCCTGAAGATTTTTCCCTCTGTTCCCACGCAGCAGCTCAAGAGGCAGGCTCCTCCTGGCAATTAGCTGTCAGCCGATCACCAATCAAATGTGCAGAGTGGGCCGTGCTGATGATCTGCGCTCGAGGCAATCAGTGGGCTGGGGGAACCAGATGATCCTCTGCGACGCCACTTCAAATCAGGACTTCTGTGTCCGCGCTGGTTTTGAGCAGTAAGTATTAGCCTGGAAGTTATTTTCTTTGATATTGACTCTACGTGGGAAAGGGAGGAATTTCGGCTTCTTTTAAATTCTGCTCAACAGAAAAGACCAGAAAGTTGTAGAGACGTGTAAGGAGGCTAATTAGGATCCATTCCAACTTAATGGCTAGGCTTTCACACTGAAATGGATAGAGGAACATGTTCCGCCCTTGTGAGGTAGAGATTTTTCTTCCAACTACCTATCTGATTTGGGGACCTCATTCTTTCATAATGCCATGTGCCGTGATCAATCAGATGTAATGATCAAAGGGAAGTTTGCCTCCATCAATCCCGATAACAAATAACTGCTATAGTGGGAAACCTAATGTGTTCTTCACTTCAAATTCACTTGCCAATAATTGGCCTCATTAACGTCTGTGAAGTTAGCTGTTCACTGAAATTGGGCAAGCTGTACATTAGATGTGTTCAGTGGTTTTCAAACCTTTGGGAATAATAGACCTACTGAATCAGCATCTTGCTGGTTCCATGAAAATTAACAGGCTAAAAAGTAAAGAGACTGCAAGGGATCTGGAAAGAGTGAAGAAGGCACCAGGAGATTCCCACCACCATCCAATAATTAATATTATCGTTCGCAACCTAACAATGAGGCCTAGGTCTATGTCTTTTTTTTTTTTTTTTTTTTTAAGATTTGATTCTGACAGAAAATGAACTTGATTTCTTTGTGCCACGAGCTTTCAAATTACCTTACCCACATCTGTCAGATGTTTTTGTGGTTCAATCATAAAAACTGTATCCAGCCCGGATGATGAGGATACTGTTTGCAGGCACCATAACCACAGATGCCCTTAGGTTGAACATCAGGCTCACTGTGATCTTCCCAGAGGACATACACACCCAGCTGCTGTGCCAGACGCATCCTTCTTGGGGAGAGGAAGAAATCTCAGTAAGTGAACGTGTGTGGGGTATCTGGAATATAGACACCCCAGAAACATCTTCCTGGGAAGACGGGGAGCAGCAAGAAGAATGGAAATAGGCAACTGGTTCGCTTCCATTTATATGGCCCGTTTCCCATAGAAATGGCCAGATGGCACCGGGAACACAACACAACACAGTGAACCCAAGAGGGTGCCTGCAGGCGAGGGAGCTTTCTGTCCTGAATTATGTCCTAAACGTCAGCCCCACCAATGTTCATCAATAATGCCTCAATTTCCACTTCATTTTTGCTTATACAGTTAATATTTGCAAGCTTACAAGAAAAAAAATCGCATGGCTTTTATGCCAGAGGAAGTATAACACGACGTTGCTTTGCCAAAGGGAGCTTCAAGTATTTGCGACAGACACGGGGGGGGGGGGGGGGGGGGGGCGGGGGTATCATGGGATGCTGGCTTCTCTGGTCCAATGAGACGCCAGGTCCCCATGACTCTGGTTGCTTCATTTTTCGCCTGACAGCTCTAATCCACCCACTCAATTTAGCAACTTATTTCATTACAACCGTTCTTAATCATGTCCACCAGGATCCGGGAAGATGCTGGCTTTGCGGGTCCCTACCCCCCAACCCCCTTCAGTGCACTTCAGCCTGAGTAACCTCTCAAAATGTAAGTCAGATCTTGTCAGGGTCTTGCGACGGCCTCCAGTGACTTTCCACCCCATTTAGAACACATCTGACCCCCTGAGGGCATCTGGGGGCACAGTCTTACAGTCTTTTAAGTGTCCGACTCTTGATTCTCACTCAGGTCTTGGTCTCGGGGTCATGAGATCAAGCCCCCTGTTGGGGGGCTTAGCACACAGTCTGCTTGGGATTCTCTCTTCCTCCCCCTCTGGCCCCCCACTCATTCTCTCTCTCTTCAATCAATCAATCAATCAGTCAATCTTTTAAAAAAGAACATACCTTCTGGAACCCTGTTTTATCTCATTCTTGCCTCTGTGGCTGCCCTCTCCTCCTTCCTCGGCAGCCCTCCCCTAGCTTGGATCCCGCTGCCCCCTCTTCCAGAAGCGCTCTTTCCATGAGTCTCTTCATGCTTGGCTTCTTCTCATCCCACGTTTCTTGGTCAAATGCCATCTGCTCAGAAAAGCTTTCGCTGGCCACCTTACTCCTTTCCCCTGCTCGCTACTCCTTACCCCTCCAATTATGTTATTCATAAAATGTGCCGTGGTCTCAAATAATCTGGTTTTTTGCCTGTATCCGTCCACCGGAGTGTCAGTTCAAAGTGGGCATAAACTTCTCTGCCTTATTTACCACTATATCCTCAGGGCCTAAAAAAGTGTCTCATACGGTCCCTGATAGGGTCTAAGCCCCTGAATAAATAAATGTTTTGAGACTCCAAGTCATACTATAAAGGATCACCATGTCATGTTCCAGAAATGACTTATTTTGAACACATGCAAGTCTAATACTAGAAGAAGCAGTGTCTCACCATCAATTCCCTTGCCTCCTTCCAGAATACGGCAATCTGCATAAGAATCATTTCCCAAAATAAGAGCATGTCTTTGGAAATTGAAGAAGAAGAAGGAGGGGAAAAAAAAAAAAACTCAGACACACTAGAAAACTGTGGGCTGCTTTCTTTTTCATTATAAGTAAGACAAGGTTCATGAGAGTAAGCATCAGAGCTTGAGTCTTTAGAAGTTGAAAATTAGATCAAATGAATTGGAGGACAACGGCATCGTGTGTTAATGTTTTCTTTCTCGAATGGAGAAAATGAGATGATGTGAGCCATGACTCCATTTGAAAATGAAACGTTGTGTTTCTATTTGCTTCCACGTTAAAGCACGCTGTTTTTCATTTTAGACTTTTCATGTTAGTAAATGTTGCAATACTTTACATCCATTAGGCACAGGCCCATTTACTATGAACAAGCAAGACAAGCACAGATACATCATCCCCATAAAGCATCATTTCTAAATTACACAGTAAATAAATGAGACTAAGCCAGAAACTGAAGTTCCACAACCCTTACCACAAATGTTTAAAAAAAAAAAATTAACAACCTTGGGTCAAATTTCCCTACTTTAAAACATGCAATTTATGAACAATCTATTGAACTCTCATTATGCCAAATAAACCGAACATCCCAGAATATATTGGATGCCTGACGCTAACTCGTAACAGACCCAAAAAATGCTTTAAAAAAAGAGAAAGAAAAGAACTAATCAGATTCTGGCTGTCTTTGGTTAATTCGTAATGCATAAAAACTTGGTCTTGCTAGGAATCTCTTGTTCACTTCTGATTAGCCGGTTATAGAAGTTAGCAGCAAATTCAAAATAAAGTAGCAATTCACAATAAGATGACAGGGAGCAAGTGTCTTCAAATTAAAATTGCCCTTGATTCTGTTTAATTCTGCTTTAAGTCGTGAGTCATAATGGAGACAAATGGTTACACTAAGCAGGTATCAAATATGACAGGGAGCTAGCTGTGATTATTTTGTTGTACTATTTCCATTTGGGGACTTTTTCTGCCAACACTTTTCCTATGACAGCTATTAAATTTTATAGGATTTTTCCCGCCATTAGTTGTAATGGCATTTGCGTGTTGAATGCTCACAACAAATGAAAACCATGATTCCATTGTTTCACATGGTGAAAACCATTGTTGCCACTATTCCAAACGGGGAACAAATCTAAAAAGAATCAAGTAATTCCTCCACCGTGTATGATACCTATATAAGCTCTGTGGGAAAGCCTATTTACTTTGCAACTCCTCTATTTTTGAAACAACATAGACTTTGCACATATTAAAAAAAAAAAAAAGCCACTGAAGAAGCCACTGTAAGCCAAATCAGAAGATAGCTCAAATGTTATTTTTGTTACGGGAACTGGTCTACAATTCAATATAATTCTTCTTTCAGGCCTCATCTGAAAACCTACCTTTTCATGGGGTGAGAAGGGAAAAACTTGATGGCTACTTATGGCATGGTGGTGTTTTTTTGTTTTTTTTGTTTTTTTAAGAGTGGGTAAAGCAACACCAAATTATGAAAACAACACGGAAGGCAGATGTTAAGAGTTTCTTAGCCAATTTCCTTTGAGAAAATTCAGCAACTAGCTCTCCAAATAAATTTCTGGGTTTATTGTTCTGGGTTATTGATCGAGATTAGTGTTTGTAAGTAAATGATTACTCAGGGTCATCTAGGCCTAGCAAAACAAGAAACGATGTATTTGGGGATCTATGAAACTATTGGAATATCCAACTACTGGATCATTCTAGATCCTTTTGGTTCAGCTAGCTCATCACTTCTCTACCACCAACTACTTTTCAAGGCACTATCTCTTTCGTCTAAAAGAGCATTTAAGTTGCATGACTCTCCTGTTCTGCCTACAAAACCCATCTCCAAAACTCTGTTATGCTGAGAACCCTTCAGAAATGAAAGGTCCCCATTAGAAACGAACTAGGGGTGGTGGAAGGGGAGGTGGATGGGGGTGGGGGTGACTGGGTGGCGGGCACTGAGGTGGGCACTTGACGGGATGAGCACTGGGTGTTATTCTGTATGTTGGCAAATTGAACACCAATAAAAAATAAATTTATTATTTAAAAAAACAGTAAAAAAAAGAAGGGTCACTATTCAAACTTCTGATTTATTTTCATTTGACCTCCCTCTGATGTGACTTTTCACCCTTTCACGTTCTTCCTGAATATATCTAGGCCAAAATTTTCTGACTCGTAATGGGCCCACGTGAGTACGAATTAGTTGGAAATGACGTGCAAGTGGTTATTAAAAGAACATCTCAGAAATTGCTTGAGTAAATATTGTAGAACGGTGAACTTAAAAATTATTTTATCATCTTTTCCTTCTCTACCCTTCCACAGCCCCTCTTTCCTCCACCCAGGATTCTGTGTGACGGACGGAAGTAGAACAAGAGGAACAGTGGTTGCACTTGGTGAGAGAGTCAGAAGAAGAAATTTATTCACTCGTTCAGCAGTTGTTTTCTTTTTTATTTCTTCACTTAATCACCTGATTGTTCCTCTTATGGCAAAGATGACCAGAGATTTGTGGTGCATTACAGTTTGCCCCCCAAACTTCGTACAAACCAGATGAACTCTCAGAGATCTGACTTGCTTAGGGGCTGTAGAAGGAGACGCCTGTACTGTTGGCAGCCCTTGATCACAAACCAAATCCCATTTAGTGATAAACATTTGTTTTGATAAGTTATTAGTTTCCCTTCTCTGACTACACACAAATACACCACGTTGAACTTCTTAGCAAGCCAGAAGGGAGATGCAAAGGGCCATGGATGTTGGTGGCACACTAAACTGTGCCACTTTGGGCAAATGGCTTGAGCTCTGCAGGACTCCATTTCCACATCTCTGAGGTCAAAGCTTTATGCTGTTATTGTTCTCTAAGAGAAATAGGCTAAACACCTGAGCACGATAATTCACTTTATTCCAGCATAAAAATCAAAGTCCCGAGATTTTTTGCCCATAGCTTAGTCTTTCCGCATGTCCCCTCCAGAAGTATTTCCTTCCAAAATTCTCTGGAAAACGCGCCACCACTCAGTATCTACACGGCCAGTGCCACCTATATGTCCCAGAAAATGGTCTCTTTTCTTCTGTTGTATAAATACTTAATCTAAAAACCATTCCAACTAGTGTGCTCACTAGTTTTCATTTCTGAAACGGGAGGGAGGTTCCGCACGATTTCTGGGTTTATCTCCGATAATGTTGCGGAAACACTGAGACTACAGAAAACAGGAAAGGGTCACTGCTATTCTCATTTTATCTACTGAACACTGAGGAAGGGCTTGGATCTGAGAAGGAAGAAGTCATAAGCTAGAAGCATAAGAGGGCTACTTGTTACAGACCCTTAAACAGCTGCAGTTTGGTTAAATACAAGGAGAAGGAATGGCAAATCTATTTGAGACATTTGAACAGGTCACAATACTTCCAACAATGAGCAGGTGTCATTGGGCTCTTGATGGTGCCTCGCACGTGAACACGGAATATCACACGTGCATAGAGAGGGACAGGGTTGCATGCGTATTGGCCAAGCCGTGACACAGAATGTGATCAGCGCTACATGACATTGGACTGCTGCAAAGCCCCCAAGAGGTCACGGGTCCCGGGGCGTCAAATCCCCAGATACCGGTTCATTTTGTTCAGGGCATCGCACACCGTGTTCAGGTCCCCGCGAAGGTCCTGCACCACGTTTTCAATACTCCTGGTGTCTTTCAGGACCTCAATGCTCTGCGTGTAGGGATTGAAGTGCACGGAGAAGGGGCGAGTAATGGACTTTGCAAAGTCCCTGCAAAACAAGTGGGGAGGGAAAAAAATAAAAATAAAAAATATATAAAAATATAAAAATATTTTAAAAAACAAGGGGGTGGTGGGGGGAGACACGGTCAGCTCCACCGGCACCGGGGACGCACAGAGGCAGGGAGCAGAGCCAGGGAAACAGCGGAAGAAAAGCGAGTTTACCTCATCTTTTCTTTGGCTTCTTCAAAACTTTCTGAAACGAAGTAGGCATCCTGGAAGGTGGTAATGAGGCATTCCTGTAGGCAAGTTGTCTTTGGGTCAAAGGCCTTCACACACGCCTTGTCGGAGAGAGCGTGCTGCAAAACACACCACAGAGCAGGTAACTCCGCCACCTGCCTCCCCAGGCCACAGCTCGGCACCTGTGCCCAACCCGGGACACGGAGCCATCTCATCTGCGGGCAACAGTGGGTGTCAGGGCCTTTGCTTTCCTTTGTGTAAGGCTGTTAGAAACGGGGGCGGGGCGGGGGGCAATGAGATCACGGCATTATTTTATTTATTATCAGACAAAGTCATAGGGAAGGCCGGTTCAGAGCAGTGTCCCAGAAGACACGGACTTTTAATCTGTGCCATGAATGGAAGCAAGGAGAGAGCCGAAACAGGGCCCTGCATTCGTCGCTATAAGCGACGTCCTGAAATGTCACTTAAATGGCAGAAGCGATCACCACCTGCGCGGAGGCTGGTGGGCCTGGAGCCCCCGGGGCCTGGGGGTGGGCAGTCGGGCCGGGGCCTGGATATCAAAGGCACCTGAGAAGCACTTGTCCCTCACCCCCCTCTGCGGGGACAGCAGAGCCAATGCTGCAGGTGATCCTGTCGGGGGCGGGGGGCCAAGGAGCCAAGACCCCTCGGCTCGGTGGAGGCCGGCGCAGCAAAGCTGGTGCAGCCGCCCCGGGAAGCGCCGTGGGCTCCACACGCGGACTGCTGGCCCAGACGGGACCCAGGCCTGCGGGGGCTCCTCAGGGTGAGCTCAGTGATGCTCAAGGGCAGCGCTTCCCACCGCTGTCAGCTCCAGGCCTCGGTTATGGGCCGGAGCTCACCTGCCCAGGAGCCGCCCAGAAGCGCGAGGAGCACATGCCAAGGCCGGGCCTCCTCAATGTCATTCAGCAGGACCCAGGAACGCACAGGGAGGAGGCCCCCAGGGGATCCCCCCCAACTGCAGGGCCTGTGAACTCCACTTTGCAAAGCGCTCCCCCCGAGAGTCTGTGCTCCCCTTAAAGGGCCCATTGGCCACGGGAGCTGCATTACCCTTGGAGGACAGGGACTCAGCCCCAATGTCGCTGCCACCCTGCTGCACCACCTGACCCGGGATTTCCCTTCTCCAGGACTCTGTTTCCTTAACTGTAAGCGAGAGGTTTGGGCTGGATGGTTTCCGAAGACACTGGGTTCCATGCAAGGCCCTCCACCACCCTCCAGTGGGAGACGTAGACTGTGCGGTCACCAGCAGAGAGATGCTGCAAACCTCTCCCGTGCATCCCCCACCCCCTCCAATTTCAAAACGCATGGGATGATCTGCAGCCTTCCATGAACAGGGCTGTGCTCCCTCCAGCTGGAGACATAAGCGCAAACCAAAGGCCGAACTAACCCATAAGGGCAAGGGCTTGCGGCCCTCCCCTGCCTGTGATTTGCTTTCCTACAAAGTTGCATTGTCCAGATCAATGCCTACATGAATCAGGGACCGGACAGGGCCTCTGGGAATGAACTCATTCTTTTTGGCCCACGGAGCAGCTTCATTATAAGCAGAAGGTCACTACACCTGCAAATGCATTTGTGCTCGATTGCATCCCGCGCCGTGAACATCGGGGGATTTGGGTTCCACATGACTAATAATTCTGTCCACATTTTAAAAACGACTTCGCAGTTCCAAGAAACAAATGTCCTTTTTGGAGGCCTGGCGCTCTTCTGCAAAGAACAGGCCTCCCACTGACTTGCTGTGGTTTTCAGAATTAGCCGCGGCTTTCCTTGCAGCCACGTGCCCGGAGCGTGTCCAGCCTCTGCACATTGCTCTAAGTGTCCACCCGCCACCAGCATGTATGAAAGGAAGGACGGTGACAGGCCCGGTGCCCCTGGTCTTTCTATTTTTTCATCGTCACAATCAGGGGCGAGGGCGGAGGGGTAGCGGGACAGAGCGTGAGAACATCCAAACCACTGCTCCCTCTGCAGGGCACCGCCCGCCGCTGAGCCAAAGACTTGGACCGGGTCAATGGGAGCACGGAAGGGGGTGCAACTCCTCTGCTTGGGTCAGAAATGCTCGGATGGGCCATTCGCGGCCTTGGCAGCCAGCATGTGTACAGGACACCTCCCAAATGTGTGCAGACGGTGAGAGGCTGAAATCAGGGGAGCTTTGGAAAGCCTCCTCGTGTCACAATCGCCCTGGATACTCAGGTGAGCCCGTTTAGTCGTCTTAACCAGTAAAAAGGAGGAGAGTGGACCAAGAAAATGCCTAGAGGGCACAATGCTCTGCCCCAGACTTCAAGGAAAATCAGTGGACTCACAGCATAAACTTGAGGCAAAAACCACCAGGCAACGGATCTCACACCTGCCCAACGGAATAATCCAAGGACACACCAGGAGCTGGTTGTTGCAAGCTCTCAACAAGGCAGGAACCTGCCATGGCCAACATGCCCACGACCCACCGGGGACCTCCCCACCCACGCGGCGTGGGACCAGCGCTGTCCTTGGCTGTTACTAACAGTGGGATGACAGCGGCACCTCCATAGTAGCCTGGAGAATGACCAGAGCCTGGAGCTAAAGCCAACAAGGGAGGCGGTGCTCTCACCCGTTAGTGGTCTCGTGGAGCTCTTCCGGGGGATGCCTGCCAGGAACAACCATGCGGCCTATGACATTCCCGGGTCTGAATGCTAGAGTGTGGCCCTAAGGCTATGAAAGAGCGTCCATGTCTCCACTGATGCCCTACGGGCCGCAGCCCTATTCGGTTTGTCCTCAACTCCTCCCCACACCTCTAAGCTGTCTCAGTTGAGGGAGCAGCATGCATGCCCTCCCCTCTACGTCCACAGTGGACTCTCTGTAAACCTTGGGCCACACTCTTGAGGTCCCCAGGGAACTCTGGGGTGACTCCTTCCCAAAGGGTTAACAGTCTGATATCCTGAAGTCTGCAAGAATTCATCCAACTGTGGCAGACAGTGGCTTTGTAAGGCTAAGAGGATGTGGCCGACAGTCTTTCACTCTGAAGCCATTCTAGAAGTGCAGGAGTGCTTGAGAATCACCTGCCCTCACCTGAATGCTCTCTACAAGGACTATTTTGGATTCACCCATAGTGCTAAAGACAAGTGTGCGGGCCTGGGAGCTGTGATACCCGGGTCCTAAACATAGTTGTCCCAGAGGCAGGACATCAAAGCAGTGAAACTCCCCCAGGTTGGGACACAGTTTCCTCTTCGATAAACTGAAAACGCTGACCTACGTGAATTCTAAAGCTGTCCTTGCAATACCATCTTGCACATACACCGCATCCTTGTCATCTCCCTCCATCCCAGGTGGCACACATTGACCGTCGCAGCCTTTCCTGCTGGCCTGGCCACAGCCTTCCCACCCTTCCCAGCAATGGTGGCCATTAGCAATTAATTGGCTTCAGTGCACAAATTATGGCTTATTTGCCATCCTGGTCTTTTAAATACAAAAATCTTTTTCCAAAGTCAAGTTGTCCAGTACCCAATTGTTACGTAAACATGACCGGGCCAGTTTGTCCACCTATGGAAGCCCACTCTAGTATTCAACTGGAAAATGGGAATACTAATGGTATCTGTAACCCAGGGTTGTGGTAAGAACTAAACGGGGGGTATCTGGCTGGCTCTGTCAGTTGAGCGGCTGCCTCTTGCTTTCAGCTCAGGTCATGATCTCAGGGTCGTGAGACTGAGCTCCACATCAAGCCCCACGTAGAGCCCTGCACTCCATGGGGAGTCTGCTTCTGTCTCTGTGTGTCTCCCTCTGCCCCTCCCTCTGCTTGCTCTCTTTCTCTCTAATAAATAAATAAATCTTTAAAAAACAATTAAATGAGGTAATGCATATAAAGTGCCTGGCACATGGGAAGTGGCCAGTATACTAAGTGATTATTGCCAGTTCAATCTGGAGATGATGTTTGGTGTATACGGGCGCTCAGACACACCTGCCTCTTCTCCCCCAGGGGTCCCGAACCCACAAAGAAAGCAACATGGCCATAGCTCTGAGGCTTTCTGGTTTTCGGCTGCAACAGTGCCTGCCCTAAGTTCATCAACTTAAAATCTTCCATCCTTCCAGCCACCTGCCTTTGCAGACACAGAGTTACTATCTCAACTATTCTCCATGTAAATCCTGTGATCCTCACCCTCTATATTAGGGCTGGTTTAAGCCAGGAAAAAACTCAGGTGTGAAGTCAGGTTTAAAGGTAGTTTGGGGCCTAGATTCTGAATAAGAATTTGCAAACACTCCCACGTTCACACTGCAATCGTCTTTTCCCCATCAGAACATCAAATATATACATTTGTATATGTGCATATTCATGTATGTAGATAATATTTTTTGAACTTCCCTCAAATGTCCCTCCTGCTAACCAAGTACAAAGTGACATCAACATCCTTATTGGTCAACTGGGTGATAATAGCATCGCACCTTTTTTTTTTTTTTAAATCAGTGATGTTGAAAGTTTCATCCATTTGAATAAGTTGCAGGAGTGAGAGAACAAACTCCCTCTTCAAACAATCTCTTCATAAAGGCCAAACGCCTGTGTCTGGCTCCAGAGTTCTCTCTGTCTTTACTAATAGTGCTGGTTTCAGGAAAACGAAGGGTGGGGGGAAGGGAGGTGGGAGCCATCTGTGCAGGGGAAAGATGGGGGAGCTCTGTGTCAGTGAGTCCTAACTCTAGCCACACTGATGGCAGGACCTGCAGGTGCCTCCAGCCTCTTCTGTGCAGCCTGGCAGGAATTCTGATTGCCAGACAGAGTTGCCACAAGTGACAATAAACATGACTGACTGCAATAAATATAAGCCTGTTCTGGGAATGTTGGTTAAGCTAGTAAAAAAAAAAAAAAAACAGTACAATAAAGGCACTGTGCAAGGAGATCCTAAAACTAGAGCCAAAAAAATAATAATAATTAAAAGCTTTAAAACCATCAGCTTTGGGCAGCCTGGGTGGCTCAGCGGTTGAGTGTCTGCCTTCAGCCCAGGGCCTGATCCTAGAGACCCAGGATGGAGTCCCACATCAGGCTCCTGCATGGAGCCTGCTTCTCCCCCTGCCTGTGTCTCTGTCTCTCTCTCTCTCCCTCTCTGTGTCTCGAATGAATAAATAAATAAATAAAAATCTTTTTATTTTATTTTTTTTAAAGAGCACTGCTTTATTTATTTATGATAGTCACAGAGAGAGAGAGAGAGAGAGAGAGAGAGAGAGAGAGAGAGGCAGAGATACAGGCAGAGGGAGAAGCAGGCTCCATGCACCGGGAGCCCGATGTGGGATTCAATCCCGGGTCTCCAGGATCGCGCCCTGGGCCAAAGGCAGGCGCCAAACCGCTGCGCCACCCAGGGATCCCCAAAATCTTTTTAAAAATAAATAAATAAATAAAACCATCAGCTTTGCCAAAATCTGAAAAGCAGAATGGATGGATTTATATGTACTATTCCAGTGACTACTATGGGGTAGGTGCTAAGGCTGTTCACAAAAAAAAAAAAAAAAAAAAAAAAATTTAATCCTTGCCCTTGAGGAAATAATGAACTAGACTTTACCTTTACCCATAAAAAAGGAGAAATTGCCTTTTTGCTTTTAAGATGGATTAAATTTTGGGGTTAGAACTCAGCCAGTTCATCAATTAGCAATCATTTCTTTATCACGGCCTGTGAACAAGCTTCACCGTTGCTTAGCCATGGATCTGGACTCAACAGAGACCCGTATCAATCACTTCCTTAGACCTTCCCTACTAGAGACTCTAAGTGCCTTGAAATCTTAGACCTTTAGTTATGGGTTTGTTGAATAAAGTGAATAAAAAAATGAGTGAAGAATAAATTTTAAAATGAGACACATATAGCAGGGCCAACTCTGAGATCGAAAAAGCATGAAAGACATATTCTGGCTATGGGTAAACATAATTGATTATCCTACTTTCAACCTTTCTTTAAAGTCAGATTTCCAGATGAGTTAGCTCATTATCAACTGCTCTCCAGAGTGATGAAGGAATCGTAGAGACCTACCCAAATACATTTTTGGAATTCCTGAAAGTACATCACAGAACAGAAAAGAGAGAGAGCAACCACTGATGAGGCTAAAAGAAGACAACTTTGTGTATCAGATGTAGCTTTTACAAGATTTTCCCTATTTATTTTGTCTCTCTCTTCACAAATTGTCAAAAAGTAAGCATTGTAGTCATTGAAAAAATAAGAGGGAAAAATGAAAGTTATCCTCCAAACTATAGATAACACCTCTTGGGAGTACTTGACCAGCTCTGAAGTGCACCCAGGAAAATTTAGCCTCTTGAAGCACAAATTTTAAAACATATTCTGTTCAAGGAGAGAAGGTGAATCATGGATATTTATGTAAAAGTAATAAAGACTATACCAAAACCTCCAACTTAGCTGGGACCTACATTTGGGCTACAGTTTGAATCAGATATTTTACTGCAAAAAGTAACTCCTTTTGAAGCCGCAAGCATGTTTGATACAGGAATTTTTATAACGCTATCAATAAAGTTATCCCCCCACCCCAGGTTCAGAATTATTGTGTTCATGCTTTTTTGATCTCAGAGTTGGCCCTGCTATATGTGTCTAATTTTTAAATTTATTATTCACTCATTTGTTTATTCATGTTCTTCAACAAACCCATAACTAAATACTGAGTACGCATTACTGAGTACTTCCAGACAGAAGTACTCAGAAGCTGTGAGGGGGTTCTGGACATCTGCACAGAGCACGGCAGAGAGGAGGGAAGCAGGTACGGAAAGCGTCCCGTGTTATGTATTCTCTGTGAATAATCAGAAGTTCTTCTCATAGCAAGAACTTCTGAATTGTAAAAATAGTCCAAAGTAGCAATCATCAGGATGTTGGAGTGTAGAAATTTGAGAATGGAAGAATGCTAATGACCAGAGGTGATGGACCAGAACAAGATTCACGGCAGACAATGCCCTTTGGTGTACACAGCCTGACTGATTTCCATTTCCAGACATTTCTGTCCACATCAATAGGAACAAAAACAACAGATTCACCCCAATGCTGCCTATATATGCCCCATTAACCCGATTAGAGGACCTTATCAAAAGTTGGGGCAATGAGAGAGATTTGTTTCTTTTGCTTCTGAAATCATTTATAAACCTTCTGAGGAGAATGTAAATAGATACAGCTCAAGAGCTAACTCATTTTCTAATTCTTTTCTCGCAGAAATCAAGAAGCACCCTACAGAAGGCATGGGTCTTACACGGATGTGACATCAGGCTATTGCTGTGAGCTTTGGCCACTGTAAGAAAATTAACCCCAAGTGGCTTTTTGTTGTTGTTGAGAATTAAAAAAAAAAAAAAATACAATATTACATCAGGCTTTTGTCAGGCTCCGTGTTATCATCTACTCCAGCCTTGTGGAACCTCGGGGATGGGCCTGACTAGGGCAGGATTTAACAAGAATACACACCCTGTTGTCCATTCACTATTCTGTGCATCTCATCCCCTCCTCATTCGTCCTCTCCATTCCTCAAGAATCAGCTCGGGCTGCAAGGCCCTGGTCAGGAGCCCTCCCCAGCACGGCCTAGTAAGTGCCAGGCCCATGTGTCACAGTTTGCGTCATCTTATTGGCTGTTTATCCCTTGCCCTAGACTGTGAACCCTCTGATAACAGAGACCCCAGGAATCCTGGAGCCTCAGCCACCTGGACTTGGATCCAGCTCTGGCACTGATTAGCTGTGTGACCTTGGGTAAGCTCCTTAATGTCTTTATGCTTCAGTTTTTTCATCTGTGATCATAATACTGCTTATCTCACCAGATTGGTATGAGAATTAAGTGGGTTAATATGTTAAAAGCATCTACAATACTAACTGAGGTCTGTTTAAGAGTCCACTGAGGTCTCTGCTATGTTGTAGCTGTGGTGGTGGTGGTGGTGGTGGTGGTGGTGGTGGTGTTCTTATTCTTGTTCTTGTTCTTCTTGCTCTTCCTCCTCCTCCTCTTCCTCTTCCTCTTCTTCTTCTTCTCATCCTCCTCCTCCTCCCCCTTCTCCTTCTTCTCCTCCTCCTTCTTCTTCTTCCTCCTCCTCCTCCCCCTTTTCATTATTTATATCCCCAGTGACTGGCACAGTGCATGGGACATAGTAGGTGCTTGATCAAATGTTTGGGACTTAATGCATGAATGAATGTAATTGTAGAGCGAATACTCAATAAAACTACAGTTATATTGTACTTTTCAAGAGCATAAACAACCAAAAAGTTCTGGTAATCATCTATTTCCCAACTATGTTATATAAGAAAAATCAATGCACCAAATGAAAACCTTAGGGTAGTCAATAATCCTGATCTTTGTCTGGGTAATCAAAGAAAGATTGAATCATCTTCAGTACCATTTCCAGAGTATACATCACACTGCATTCTAAATTCATCAAAACTTGCTGTTGCCCAGTGGTATAGACAGCATTTCTTAAGTAACCAGGATATGTAAATTATCAAATACTCCAAGCCCCAACATCTCTGAATAAATGACCGCTTTGCTATATTTTAAGACAAAAACAATAGCATTCCTTAGGCATCACTATACATATTAGCTACCTCTTTGAACGAATGGAGGTTTATTTAGGTTTTTTTTCTAAATGGTGTGTGTCCACAAATGTTTTAATACACATTAATTTTGAGGAAGCTAAAATAATCTCAAATTTCCCTTTGAGGAGTAAATTCTAGAGTGTCCATGGGAGCCCTGGGAATAACAGAAATGAAAATAGCCAAGCGATCCTTACAGGGAAATTTCAATCAGAAGGATCACTGCTAACTTGCTGCCTACTTTTCTGCACTAAATTTAGGCCAGTCATGTGTTACCCAACATTTAAGCATATATTTGTCATTCCTGTTGATCTGTGCACATGGCTGCTCATCCATTTGAGTCACACCGCAAACCTAGAAAGGCATGACCCATTTTCAGAAGTGCAAAAAGTTAGGTCAGCGGCCACATCTGAGGTGCCAAATCCTCTGTGTTAAATATTTATGGGGTACCTATGAGTAGAACTGCTCAAACAAATCAATATCTCCATGACCTTGAGCCAGTTTGCCTGGGAAGGCTATTTTCATTCACAGCTTCATACCTTTAATTCTCCAATGGAGGAAAGTAGTCCTGCCCCATAGGCCCGCAGTTGCCCTTCTTGCTTGCAAAGGCCAAATTCAATTGTGAAGAAATAGCACTGGAAAAAGAAAAAGAAGAAAAGAAAAAAAAAAACATGGACACACATCCAGTGAACTAGTCAACATAGCTCTTCTCTAGAATAAAATGGCACCCAAAATAAAATGGTGCCCTGGGCATAATTTCTTCAACATTGTCAATTTAAATACATTTGAATTAAGAACATTCATTGAAATCTATTCTTTTGATTAACCATCCCTCCCTAGGTTGAAGGTTAATATGGAAAAGGTATCAACTACTAAGAGTTTCATGCTGAGTGGATTCAGAAACCCCATAAGTCAAATCATATCCCTGGCAATAATTTCAAAAATTAAAAAAAAAACTCAGAAATGAATGGCTACATCACAATCATACACCATAGGAATATACTACTGTAGGGGCACCTGGGTGGCTCAGCCAATTAAGCATCTGAATCTTGGTTTCAGCTCAGGTTATGACCTCATGGGTCGTGGTATCCAGCGCCCCATCAGGCTCCCTTCTCAGCAGGAGTCTGCTTGGATCTCTCTCTCTCTGCCCCCTCCACCCAGTTGCACATTCTCTCTCTCTCTCTCTCTCTCTCTCTCTCTCTCTCAAATAAATAAATCTTTAAAAAATATATAATAATATGCTACTGTATTTACCAAGTTGTGTTTCAGTTGACATAATTAAGCTCATGCAAATGTGGAAAAATAACTTGGAAGCCAGTGATCCCAAACCGATTTTTGCAGTTTGTTTATTCATTCAACAAGCATTTGGAGAGGACCTACAAGGTGCCAACGTTCGGTAAAGAAACAAGAGCAAGACCAAAAGAGCAAGTACATGCCTACCAAATTACCAAAGCCACCGTTTTAGTATGAATTTTTAGTGAGATCTTAAATGTCTACCTACGCATGCTACATTCATAGATTCAGGTACATGTGTGTATGTATGAAAAATAGGTAGTAAGAACCATTTCATTGACCTGAGTTTCACCAGCGTCAACAACTACAGCTTTTCCAAGACATTAAGATCTATAATTGTTTCTGTTGATTTTAGGAAATCAACCTAGACAGACAGAAACCTCTGTACAGCCAAAAATCTCACAATGCTCTTGAGAGAGTCTGAAATCACACTATTTTTGCTCTGAGAGAAAAGTGAGAAGTTGACAATGAGCAATACAAATTGCATCAAATTAACACTGTCCTGCATTAGTGATGATAGAGCACTGACAGTGTTGAGAAAGAAGTTAAACACCCCTGAAAAGTGATGGAAAATGGTAATTATTTCTAGCCCACAGCAGTTTGCTCTATTTTCATTTGGAGGTTAAAATATCCCCTGGTTCCCAAGGGTTTTATATTTTTTATTTTTTTTTATTTTATTTTTTTATAAATTTATTTTTTATTTGTGTTCAATTTGCCAACATATAGAATAACACCCAGTGCTCATCCCATCACTGCTCACCTCAGTGCCCATCACCCAGTCACCCCAGCCCCCCACCCACCTCCCCTTCCTCCACCCCTATTTCGTTTCCCAGAGTTAGGAGTCTTTCATGTTCTGTCTCCCTTTCTGATATTTCCCACTTATTTTTTCTCCTTTCCCCTTTATTCCCTTTCACTATTTTTTATATTCCCCAAATGAATGAGACCATATAATATAAATGTGAGGATGACCTGTGAAGTTGAGGGAGCTGAATCTGAGGGACTGGCCATTGCAGATCATGGAGCCAAACCTCCTGAGGCAAAACTTCCTCTCTTGATTCACCTCCCTGCGAGGCTAAATGCACAGTCCTTCCTACCCCCTTCGTCACCCGCGATGCCCACTGGCGCTCCTGCTTACTTTGTTCGGACTCTTCTCTCTTTTCCATCATACCCCTTTTTTGACACGGTCTTTAAATTCTTTATGCATGATACACACCGTCCGTCCATATCCCCACCCTAAACCATGAGCGCACGCATCTGCCCGTCGACAACAGGGGTTCCCCACCTCAGCACCGCTGACATTCCAGGCTGGATCATGGCTGTGGGAGGCGCTCCTGTGATTATAGGATATATAACAGCATCCCTGACCTCCACTGACCAGATGCCAGTAGCACCCCAATCCACTTGTAATGGCTCCTGGGGTGCGTGTGTCCCTTCGAATCATTGTTTGTGTCCTTTGGATAAATCCCTAGCAGTGCCATTGCTGGGTTGTAGGGCAGCTCTATTTCTAACTTCCTGAGGACCCTCCACACCGTCCTCCAGAGCGGCTGCACCAGCCTGCCTTCCCACCAACAGGGTGAGAGGGTTCCCCTTTCTCTGCATCCTCGCCAACACCTGCTGTTTCCTGCAGTGTTCATCTGAGCCATTCTGACAGGTGTGGGGTGGGATCTCACTGCAGTTCTGATTCGTATTTCCCCGATGCCCACCAATGTTGAGCATTTTTTCATGTGCCTCTTGGCCATGTGTAGGTCTTCTTTGGAGAAATGTCTGTTTGTGTCTCGCTTGGCCCCGCTTCTAATTAACTATGTGACCATAACCTCTCTGGTGTGTAGTTTTTCTGCCAATGACATTTATTCATCAATTCATTCATTCTACAAACACTCCTTGAGCACCTATTATATTCCAGAATCTGCTTTAGCTGCTAAGGATATGCAATGAACAAGGCAACAAAGTCCTTAATCCTATGAAGCATATTTGCTACTGGGATGAGATATAACAACAGAAATCAATATACAGGATAATTCCCAGTGGGATATGCGATGTAAATAACAAATCCATGTAATAGGTCAGTATTAAGCAGGAGAAATGGCTGTTTTAGACGGCATAGTCAGGGAAGGCCTCTCTGAGGGAGTGATATTTAAGCTGCAAACCACTTGAAAAGCAGTCCTTTGTGCAAACATCTTAGGGAAAGGACATTCCCAGCAGAGGAAGCAGGTGCAAAGGCAGGAACGGATTTGTATTTCCAAGGGCAGTGGGAAGTCACTGGAGGGGTTTCAGGCAAGAGACAGACATGTTCTGATTTAGTTTCAAAAGATCGTGCTGGTGCTGGGTAAAGAACAGACCGTCAGTGGGGCAAGAGCGGAAGCAGAGAGACCACTTAGGAGGCAGAGGCAGCCAAGGAGCTAGGAGGGTAGTGACTTAGACAAGGACCTGGGCCACGGGGGGCACGGGATTGGGGGAAGTCGGCATCACAGAGGCCTCAGGAGGAGCACCAAAATAAGAGCTCTGAGTATGTGTTGAAAAGTTAAAATACAGCCCTCAAGTCTGTCCTCCAAAAAAAATTATATATATATATATACGTATATAAGTATATACTTATATACGTATATATATACTTATATACTTATATTACTATATATGCTTTTTAATATACTTTTATATTTTAATATAAAAATATACTTTTTATATATATTTATATATTTATATATACTATATATAGTTTTTAATATACTTTTATATTTTAATATAAATATATATAAAGTATAATAAAATATACTTATAATAGTTTAATACATTATAATATTTAATATATTTAATATAATATACTTATATTTTATAAAATATAAGTATATTATACTTTTATATATATATACTTATATGTACTATATATACTTTTTAATATACTTTTATATTTTAATATAAATATATATAAAAAAGCATATTTTAGTATACTTTTTTATATATATACTTTTTTAATGTTTTTTAAGTAGCCTCCATGCCCAGTGAGGAGCCCAACACAGGGCTTGAACCCACAACCCAGAGATCAAGACCTGAGCTGAGATCAAGAGTCAGACACTTAACCAACAGACTCTTCCAAAAACTTTTGCACAATCCTGGGCACAGCGAAGGGAAGCGGTCATATAGTCAGAGAACAAGAGTCTGGGAAGTTCAGCCTCCTGTTTTCACCAATAGGAAAACCCAAGCTTAAGGAGATAAAAGTGGTTTACCCAGCACCAGCCTAAACGGTGACATTTAAGAGATCTAGAGCTCCAAATTTTTTTTAAAGATTTATTTATTTATTTATTCATGATAGACATAGAGAGAGAGAGAGAGAGAGAGAGGCAGAGACACAGGCAGAGGGAGAAGCAGGCTCCATGCAGGGAGCCCGACACGGGACTCGATCCCGGGACTCCAGGATCACGACCTGGGCCAAAGGCAGGTGCCAAACCGCTGAGCCACCCAGGGATCCCCTAGAGCTCCAAATAGCTCAACGTCTGTCACATTTTCAAGTTTCTAGGTAAAAGCCTAAACAGATGCATGATCCTCCCTTATGACCAAAAATGGAGAAACAAAAGCCTAAAGGAAGAAAAAACCAGAGTCTCATCGCAGGTTCTTAGTGTGCTTTTGGCGGATTCCCTAATTTATGTTGCATTTATAGCACATGAGATTTAAAAAAAAAATCCCTGGAGCCTTAACATTGGATACAGAAGAGTTTATAAATGAATGAATGAATGAATAAATAAATAATAAATAATTTTAAAAATAAATAGATTAATTAATTAATTAATTAATTTAAAAAAAACAGAGAGAGAGCCAGAGAGCTATCATGTCCCAAAGCCTCCAAAACCTCCGGTGCCAGCTATAGGAGCATTCGGGTCAGCCTGGTAAGGGCCTTCTTCATTTTCCCCGAGCTTCATCAGTGCCCATGTGATGATCTAAATCAAAACAGGCTGAGAGAAGCCCTGAGAATGCGCGGCATGCCTACACTGGTCCTCACACACGTTGGGCATCCCCTCCTATTTTAAGGCAGGAATCAAAGGTCCACATCAACTCAACCAAAGGTTGAAGGTTAAATCCATCAGCGTGTCTTTGGTCCCCAGGCCTGTCGAATCGGGGCCAGCTCAGAGGACAGAGCCAGCGTGCGTCTTCCTTCCTGTCACTCCACACCTCGCCTGGGAGTCCTTCCAGAAACCCTGACCTCACACAGCCCCATCTGCTCGCTCTCTGTCCACCCTGGTTCCACAGCCTACCCCCGGCCCCCAGGGAATCAGACCTTTTACTCTAAGACAGCTTTCCATTTGCAGCTCCATGTATGGCTAACGGACAGAGAGAAACGGCAAAATGTGCCCAAAACTCCAGGGGTGGCAAAAATTTGAATTATGGACCTGCTCAGGACAATTTTTCTCTGTTTTCAACGCTGGTGGAGACCTCACAAGACAGAGTGCCCTGGGCAGGATCACAGATGGGCCAGCTGGGACAGTGGCACGCAGCGTCTTGCCTGGCTTTAGATGCAAGGCCTGCTTAGAGCTGGACCGGACGACCCCTCAAAGACCTTTCAGGATTCAAGGATAACTAATTGCTTCCCGATATTTTAAGAAAATATAATTTGTTTTCATCAGAGTGCTCTCCAGATGTGGATCTGTGACATATCCTCCCTAGAGATTCACCACATAAGTATCCTACCTATTAGCAAAACCAAGCAAAAAATAAAATAAAATAAAATAAACCACCACCCAAAAACCCTGAATGTTATGAGAACACCTATAAAAGAACTGTAGACCTTTGGCCACTGATGTCTTTCCAACAGAAACGAATAATACCAAGACTATCACCTCCCAAATTAAAGGGAACCTTTCATCAGAGCTGGTGTGGTGCGTTCCAAATTCCACAGCCCACTAATTATATGTAATTATTTATAAATATTTTATTTGAATGTAATTACATATAATCATTAGCTGAAAGCCAAAACAGGAGTGATAGATCGGACCTCTTGCACCAAAGAAGAGCAGATTCCTTTACACGCATGCCGCCCTCAGGCAGCCAGGCGCGAGCACCAGGCCGCAGGGCCCGGGAGCTGGGAGCTGGGAGCCAGAGCCGGGAGCTGGGCCACCCAGTGCTGCCAGCGCAGCCTCACAGGCGGGGACCCAGGGCCGAGGCCGCAGGTGCACGTGGCCCTGCAAGGTGATGTACCCAAGCCGACGATGCTGCCGAGAAACCGCCTCTGAGCACCCAGGGCTTGGCCTAAGTGCCCCGCTATCCCGATCTTCCAACGACTCAAGTCCTACACACCTGCATGGGTGTCTCAGGTGTTCACCGACCTGCGTCCCTCGCCAGACCCCGAGTCCCCAAGGAACAGGACCACGTCCACCTGCTTCACAGTGGGCTTCCGACTGCCCGACACATGATAGGGGTTCAGCAAATGTTTGCAGAATAAAGAAATGAACGGGTCTCAGTGGCATCTGTCAGAGCTGCGGGAAAGGCAGCTGGTCCGGAGTCGGTGGGGCCAGGCCTTTGTCAAGGCAGCTTCGGTGGGGCTAGGCCTTTGTCAAGGCAGCTTCGTGATGAAGCTGAATGCAGCATCCCCGTTGCACTGACTAGAGCTCTGATCTCACCTCGGAAGCACAGTCCTTTCCTCGGGAGCTAAGCAGGGAAGGCAAACAGCCCAGGAGGAGTTTCTGTGAGTCCCTACCGTGCCGCTGTTCCCCACATGGCCCATTCCGGTGCGTGGCCGTGCTTTATCATAGAGGACTTTTCACCGCTGCCGTGAGATGCCAACACGGGGCCCCTGGGTACCAATGCAGAGACACACCCAAGATGCATCCAAACGGGCCGACGGCATCCTCTGGGACTCCTCCGGGAGCTTCTCTGTGGCTCTGGCGTGAATGCAGCCATTGCACAGCCGAGCTGCAGGCCCCTGGCTGGGGTTCTCTGCAACCTGAGCTCCTTGGGGGGAGCAGCAGACCCCTGAACCCCAAATGCACTGCTTTCTTTTGCTGGGAAAGGAGTGCTGCCTGTGTCAACGAACCCAGCATCGCTCCCAGGGGCCTGCAAATTTCGGTCAGGAATCTGCTTTTCATGCGCTCTCACGGGCACGCACAATGTGTGTCCATGTGTTCCCGGAGCTGTTTCCCCCAACTGGCCTTTCTCTGTGTTGGCTCAGCGGAGGCAGGCTATTAACCCTGGGGAGGCCTCCCCCATTTCCGGGGAGAAGCTTGGCGTCTTTTGGGGAGGCCTTACCTTTACTATTTATGGGTGAAATGCTTTCCATTGCAAAGTAGCCCGCGGCCTCCCTGGCAACCCCTGTAATATGGGCTGCAGAGTCTGCACTTCGCAAGGCAACCGCGGAGTCGCTGCAAGGTAGAGAATCACTCAAGGTCACATGGGGTGTCCCCTGCCCTCCAGTCTCACAGACACGGCCCCCCCAGACATCCAAGTGCACAGTCATGTCGAATGGGCTCGCTGCAGGCCCTGGGAGCTTGGCACTAGCCAAGAAGCTTCACAACGCCCTGTGGCGTCAGCCCTCAACAGCTCTATGGGATCCACCGGAGTAGCAGCCTCACCACAAGGATGAAGAAGCCAGGGCATAGAGTTCAATTAGCCTATCCAACATGGCCCACAAAGCGGTGACAGGGCCCAGATGGGAACCTCGGTCACTAGGCCCTAAAGCTGGCACTCAGAGTCACCCACTAACAGGACGGCTCCTAGCAGGTTCCGAAGGGCACATGGGCTCAAGGGAAGCCACACAGGGCCGTCCACGTTGCTCAGTCTACTCCGTGCCAGCCCTCCCTCTTGCTCCCCGCCGGTATGCTTATCTGAGATCAAGTGCCATGGAGAAGGGTATTTATTGACTTTCTGCAAAAAAAGAGAACAACATGGGGGATGAATACGGATTAGATAAAAGTCGCGCTCACCCATAAGGACAACCTAATGCAAAATTAGTAAACAGGAGACTAAAATACGCGGGGAAACCAATTTTTAATTAAAAAGTGGCATCCGCTAACTTGTTCCTCCAACATAAAAGACAAAGGGAGGAGCCTGCAAAACTCATTAGCGGCCTACGACATTCACAGGACACTGCACAGCCTACCTGAGTAAAAAGTCACAAGGCCCCTATTTCCAGAGTCCTTCCAATTTATTCTTTCTTCTGTCCATATAATAGATACAGTCCCTCCCGACAGCACAGGTGTTTGATGAATGGATGGACACCTCCTTGCTCCTGTTTCCAAGGCCAGGGCTCCCTCTACTAGGTTCTTACTTGACATGGCAAGACGGCCCTGGAAAAACGAGAAGGCCACCTACCCAATGTCAACAGTGGTTACCGCCACTCTGATATTACAAATATACTATATTCTTTTCCTTCCTCACCCATTTTTTTTTTTTTACATTTTGTTTTCCTCCAGGGAATATATGTCACTTTCGTAATAAGGAAGAGAAACAGAGCATTTTTGTAAAGACTTTTCAACAAAGGGGTCCCCAAGTCACCCTACCTTGGCCCTCCCTCCACCGCCGAGGGAATGATTGTTTATGGACACCATAAAGGGCAGACTGGCAGGCCCTGAAAAGAGCGATGAAGGCCCGTGGGTGATTTATTCCCCTCCACCCTCCTAGCATTTCTTACTTACACCCACTGCGGATCCAAGCCCTCTGATGACAGCATTTCCATTCTCTGGGAAACCTTTCCCCACCCCGAAATCCACTCATTGGGAACTTGCCAGAAATGCCCATCTTTACAGTGACAAGCATATAAAACTTTAGGCAAATTACACTATTTCTAAGAAGGCAGCAAAGAGATTTTTAATCACCGCGTGTTCAGTCTCGTGCCGTGTTTCTCATTGTGCTTCCCTTCACTGTGGTGGCTCATAATGTACAGTAATACATTTTACATCTACTAAATGCGTTTTGGGTTTTTATACCACGGTTCAGAAGAATAGCTTCGAAAATCCTTTTGACTCCTTTATTTGAAAACTACATTTGCAGAATGGGGTAATTAAATTCCTATAGTTCCATATAGTATCACCTCTGCTATTCCAGCTCATAAAAAAAACTTAAAAAAAAAAACAACCATCTTCCCCCTGATTTTGCCAGAAATGGAATTACACCACTGATATTTCTGTTAATACCACCGATATTTCTTGTTGCTTCTTTCTATTTCTTGTTAATACAAGTCTAAGATTTTGAGAGTCTCCTCCATTTATAGTTCAACCAGAAAACTCCTTCTTTTGTACGTCTTTGTGGAAATTTCAAATGAGTGCAGAAATCTTCTGTGCTTAATGAATGCAGACTAGCTTACTTTGAGGAGAAAAGGTAAAGAAGGGCTCAGTGTCGGGGCTTCTGAATCACAGGAAGAAGTTATCTCAAGACAAAGAGCTGGAGGATTTAGGGCCTTAAGATGACTCTAAAGTTAGGAAGTCAGTAATACAGAAGCTTCGGTGCAGTTAGGATTTCTTGGGTAATGGCCTGAGAATGACGTAGACAGGGGCGGGACATACGCCACAGAAGTGTTTAATTTCACTTGCTCCTCATTCGGCCTCAGGTAGGAGAGAGACTATGCTCATCTTAAAGAAGACACTGGAGGCAAGAAGTGGTAATGGAACTTGTCCTGGAATGCAAGCTCAGGAGGCAGCCCAGGCGGGATGCAGATCAAGAAGACGAGAGATAAAAAAAATAATAATTAAAAAAAAAAAAGAAGAAGAGAAATAACAAAGGATGTGAAGACCTGTTAACTCTCCCGCCCTGTTAGTAGGAGTGGAAATTGGTGCAGTGACTATGGGAAGTCATACGGAGCTTCCTTGAAAAGTCAAAAATAGAGCTGCCCTATGGGTTAGCTGTGCCGCTTCTGAATACATATCCAAAAAAGAATGAAAATGGGGTATTTAAAGAGGTACGTAAGCTCTCGTGTTTATTGTAGCATCATCCAAAACAGCCAAGGTAGAGAAACAACGGAAGCGCAACAGGCACACGCATCGACAGGGGCACTCAGCGGAACCGTATCCAGCCCCGAGGAAGAAGAGGCCTCTGCCCGTGGCAGCCACATGGATGGACCTGGAGTGCACCCTGCTAAGTGCCAAAGGCACACAAAGATGAACACCGTAAGAGCTCACTCTACAGGGAACATGAACAAAGCCAAACTCATAGAAACGGAGACTAGGATGGTGGCGACTAGGACTAAGGAGAAAGGTGGAGGCCTCCTTCGCCTGCCCCGGAGGGTGCCGCTGTGTCCGGAGGCGCTAAGGACCCATCCTTGCTCCTTGCCATCACTGTCATTGGGGTCACAGTGGTCCTGTTGGCCCTGAGGAACATGAACTCAAGGAGGAAACAGATCACCTTACAGGACTCTGAAGCCAAGTACCCACTGCCCTTGATTGAGAAGGAGCAAATCAGCCACAACACCTGGAGGTTCCGTTTTGGGCTGCCCTCATCAGACCATGTCTTGGGGCTTCCTATAGGTAACTATGTCCATCTCTTGGCCAAAATTGATGGCGTTATGGTCGTCAGGGCTTACACGCCTGTGTCCAGTGATGATGACCGAGGCTTTGTGGACTTGATTATAAAGGTCTACTTCAAAAATGTGCACCCCAATTATCCAGAAGGGGGGAAGATGACTCAGTATTTGGAGAACATGAAAATTGGGGACACCATCCTTTTTCGAGGGCCAACTGGTCGCCTCTTCTATAATGGGCCAGGGAACTTTTCAATCAAGCCATACAAAACAAGTGAGCCTGAAAAGAAGCTGGTCAGTCACCTGGGAATGATCGCTGGGGGCACAGGGATCACACCCATGCTGCAGCTCATTCGCCACATCACCAAGAACCCCAACGACAGGACTAGGATGTCCCTCATCTTTGCCAACCAGACAGAGGAGGAAATCTTGGTGAGACGGGAACTTGAAGAAGTTGCCAGAACTCACCCGGACCAGTTTGACCTGTGGTACACCCTGGACAGGCCTCCTGTTGGCTGGAAGTACAGCTCAGGCTACATCACCGCCAACATGATCAAGGAGCACCTCCCTCCTCCGGGGCAGTCCACGCTCATCCTGGTGTGTGGCCCAATGCCCCTGATCCAGACAGCTGCTCATCCTAACCTGGAGAAACTGGGTTATACCAAGGAGATGATTTTCACTTACTAATACCTTCCTTGCTCCAAGCAAATTTGCCTGGTCCCTTTCATCTATTTCAGAGTGAGTCCTGCCTCACTGCATTAAACAGGGATGTGTTCACAAAAAAAAAAAAAAAAAAAAGGAGAAAGGTGGAGGTGGGGGTGGGGGTTGGTCAAGGGTACAAACCTCCAGGTAGAAGACGAAGACGTCCTGGGGCCCTTATTGTCCAGTAGGATGACTGGACTCAACCATCCCGTGTTACATCCTGGACGTCACTAAGCAAACGCATCATCGCCAAAAAGAAGTGGTAACTACGTGGCACGACACAGGCACCGGCTAGCGACACACCCATGCTGCCATATATAAGTCAAATCGGCACGCGGTAGACATCACACTTCCCCCAGGTTGGGTCAATCATACCACAATAAAGCTGGAGAAAGTAAAAGAAAAACAAAAAGTGGGCGCTCAAGCCCCACTGGATTAACTTCAGGGTACCACACCACACGCTGCCCGCCGGGCCCCCCAGAAGCAGCTTCACCAGGCGCCAAGAGGCGCCAGCTGCCGGCTCATGGGCTCCCGTGTGGATAAAACCAAGTGGGCACAGGGATCCCTCAGCACATGGAGAACGAACAGCTACCAAAGCAGCCCCACCACTGAGTCTCCAAGTGTCCAAAATCAGTTGTCGGGCTTCTCTCCCCCTTACCTGCAGTTGCACAATGGCTCTCTCCCAAGGCCCTGGGATACAATCTTAAATTATGAAGAAAGATTTGAGCTGCAAAAATATGCAACTAGGGGCACCTGGGCGGCTCCTTGGGTCAAGCGTCTGCCTTCGGCTCAGGCCATGATCCCAGGGCTCTGGGGTGAGGCCTGCATCCAGCTCCCTGCAGGGAGCCTGCTTCTCCTCTCCTCCCAGCTTGTGCTCTATCTCTGTGTCTCTCTCTCAGATAAATAAATAAAATCCTAAAATACACACACACACACACACACACAACTATTCTGGATTGCAAATCGATTCGTTTTTAACCACAGCGAGCAAGGTAGGGCTCACTTTTTAATTCCAAATAACAACGGCGTCCTCATCATAACAGAAAGGGATGGCGATCCGCTCCTAATGGCAAGGATGACTAAGATAAGTGAGACACACACACACACACACACACACACACACAGGGAAAACCATCTCAGCTGTGACACCAAAGTTCTCAGAAGAGAGCTATCGTCGGAAGGAAGTGAGGCCTTGGTGCGTCCAGGCCCAAGAACACTAACAGGAAAACACTGAAAAAGTTATGCTTTCTGGGGCTAGCAGAAGTGCAGCGTTTCAACAAGGTGCTACTGTTTTTCTATATGCACAGAAGACATAAAAACGAAAGAAATGCATTGGAGCAGATACTATCGACTTTTAATTAAGTCACCCTAGAAATAACACACACACCGATCATCTGCCCAAACATCTCAATTAGGAATGTACAAGAGTGCATTCCTTCCAGCTTTCTGTCAGCTTTGTACCAAATGATCCAAACAGCTGAACTAGTTCAAAGACTCTACATGGAGGAGATAAGCCTGGGGCTTATTTCAAGCTTTCTGTAGAGATACCGAAGTGGTCATTTTTAGTGTCATCCATCTTCAGAAAGAACTAGAGCTGGGCATGCATCTCTTAAAAGCATATCTACATTCCCCACTCCTGGCCAGGTAGGCAAAGACCCAGGAAACAAGCCAATGTCCTCCCGCGGGCAGGAAAATACTAATTAGCAATTCATAAACCAAGGTTACCTCTACCAGTGCACTTCTGGTGTGAATTACAGTCGATTGTTAGTTGCAGACTGTACGTTTCATTACCACTCTCAGCATGGGAAAGTCCTGGTTATAACTGGAAATCCAAACACACATGATTCATGACCATCAGAAGCCCCAGTCAATGCAAACTCTCTTACTCGGAACAAATAAATTATTTCTTTTGATAAAGTACAAACAGAACCTTAGGTTATTAATTCTGGAGGGAAAAAAAATGAAGTGATCAAGTCTCTGTTCACAGTGAATTGTACCCTTTCAAAAATCATTCTAGACTTGTGTCTCCTCAACTGTGTTCCTTGGAATATTCAAAGCTCAAGATGCTAACGTGTGTTCTGCAAAGAGAGCCTCACAACCATATAATGCATTTCCTGGATTCTCGAGTTCACTATTTTCACATTTCCAGAATGGAGCTTCGTCTTACAATGTTAAAAACTTTGCTAACTAAATCTTTCTAAAAAAAAAAAAAAAGAAGAAGAAAGAAAGAAAGAAAGAAGGAAGGAAGGAAAGAAAGAAAGAAAAAGAAAAGACGAGAAAAAAGAAAAGCAGCTCTTAAATTAAGACTATATTTTACAACCAATTCCATCTTAACACGGATGAAACACAGTAAGTTCACAGAAATGACTTTTTTTCATTACCTGTGGAGATTCACCTGGCACATTACCACATTAAAGTCTCTGCAAAGTTCTACACTTTACAGACAAAACGGTTTTCTTTATTTAACTCGATGTTTCCCAGACATACTTGCCCATGGATCCCTCCTTTTCGAGGACTCACGATAGCATTTCAGGAGACTGGCGTTCTGGGGAAGACCACTCATTGTTTTATTACCCTTGGCCAAGACTCTTCTCTCATCAGCTTTCCAAGACCCAGGGACAGAAACCTTCAATCATAAAGTGAAGGTGAACATGTTTCAGGGTTGACAGACGGAATGGATGACCTAAAACTCTCTGCAGGGAGAAAATTCCAGCTGGGCCAGAGGCCGATTCATTCTGCTTGGAGACATCCGCGGTGCATTCATATGGAGTGCCTTCTCCAGTGCCTTTGCGGTATGAGAAATGAACAGACTGAATTGAAGCCACCTGCTCAGTAGGACGGGACATCCCGGAGGATGGGAGGCACCGTTGGGTGTAAGGACCCCTGTACGTTTCCCAACATCTGGAGGGAAGAGAAGCCAATATTCTTCTAGGATTGGTTCCTAAATTTACTTCATCGGCAGGTCACTGCGTGTGCATTCTCGTAAAATTGAATAATATAAGTCATATGGCCAAAGCACCGGCAGAAGAGTTTGAGGGCAGACACTCCACATGGAACCAATAACACGGCGCTCATGGACACCAGCACCCATTTTTAGGCTCAAGCTAAGTCTTAAATAAAGTCATTTCATGCCAATACTCTACTAACCCAGTTTGTAGAAAAAGTATCAAACTGTGGAAAGAGGACTGGAAGACTAGCCTGGGCTGAAAGGACGCTCAGGCCTTGTCTAACAGGCTCTCCTGCCCGGCAGCTCAACCGATTCTCTGGGACTAGCAGCGTCCGCAGCACCCGGGATCTTGTCGGAAGTGCCAGCACGCAGGCCCCATCCCAGACCTACTTGATCAGAAGCTGCCTTTCAGCAAGATCCCCGGGTTAGTTTCCAGATATTGTGGTCTGAGCAGCACTGACCAGGGACGGGAGGTGGTTTCTGAACCCACTGAGGACTCATCAGGGCTCGGATGCGGTGACGCCAGGCCCCAACTTGTGAAGATGGATCAACGGCAAGTGATCTCTGCCGGGTAGGAAAGACCCTCTCAAGGTTAGGGGGGTGCAGTCCTGTAGGACATACACCATTTGCACCTTATTCCAGGATTCTCTTTTTCAGGGACGACGTGGTCTCAGTCCCTCCAATTCTTCCTTGAGCGACGTTTATCATCCTGCTTGTCCCTCAGTGACGAGTCACGTAAACATTTGGCACATGCTCAGCCCACACGCGTGGCAATCACGCTGGTAACTGTTCCCAGTTTCCTTCAGAAACAGTCGTCTCTTGACAGACCTGGGATACTCAACCTGGGGGGAATACTGCAAGGGCCACCTTTCCTTGGGGAAAATGGTGAGCAAACAGTTAGCAAGCACACCTACTAGGCCAGAGATGAAAACCCATGGGCCCACACCTCAAGGAAGGTAGGTCTACTGTATGGTCTGACCTCAGACACGAGGCCGGCAGCTGAGAGCCGGTGCTCCCCTTCAGCTCTCAGACACGGTGTGTAGCCAAAGGACATTTTGCTTTGTTTTAATTTCTGGATTTGGAGGCCTTTAGGTATGACGTGTATTCTCTGGTTCTCCACAGGCTCCTATACCTCCCATACCTGATATACGATATCATTATCGTATATCAGGCTGTTTCACGCGCGTTTGCTACCTCTCTGGCCCCTGAAGGCATTCAGGTTTACAACCCTTAAAGAAGACACTAATCTGTGAAATCCACTTAAGCCAGCACGACAGTGGGAAATGGCTCATCTCAAAATCATAGCACACTCTAAGCAGCCCTTATTGGGAATATTCTTCCATATCTATCATGCGCAGACCCCGGACAGCTCCGATGACTATGAAAAGACTGCAGCTGCCAAAACCTGGGGCCTTCTTCATTATCCACCAGAGGGAAAATTATTTACATGCATAACAATGCATCTGAAATACATTTTCCGATCATCAATTTCTGCAGATACAAAAGAGTTTCATTTAAACGGTCCTCAGAGCGTAGAAACCCACTGCCCACGTAAACAACAGAGAGAGCTCCGTTCTCAAAACTGAGCGTTATTAAAATGTCAAAATAGGGGATCCCTGGGTGGCTTAGCGGTTTGGCACCTGCCTTTGGCCCAGGGCGTGATCCTGGAGACCCAGCATCGAGTCCCACATCGAGCTCCCAGCATGGAGCCTGCTTCTCCCTCTGCCTGTGTCTCTGCCTCTCTCTCTCTCTGGTATACATAAATAAAATATTTTTAAAAAATAAAAAATAAAATAAAATGTCAAAATAAATACCAAGCAGAAATACAGCAAGAAGAGGCACTACGGCCGTAGGGCAATAGCCTGGCCGCTCTGAAACCAGACCCAGGAGTTCAAAAGCAGCTCCGGACCAAACAGAGTTGAGTGAGGCCAATTAGTCCCAGTGGACTTTGTTTTCCTCCTTGGATGGATCTGCTGACAGCATATCACAGAAAGTTATTAAGAGTCTGCTTCCGCAGGCGTGACTCTCTGTTTCCTAAGTGCTTGACTTCACTAAACAAGGAAAAGCAGGCACTATATAAACAGAGTCATTAATAATACAAATCTCACCTAGAGTAAAAGAATAATATGGGCTGTCTCGTTGCACTGCATAAATGGTGATTTCCGTGGCTTTCCATTTGTCCTCTCTATGGATTTTTCTCCTTTGGTTCATCTCATCTCTCATTTTACCCCAGTACTTCTTCAGGGGACTTAATGGGAACGACTTGGAGGAAATCAGCTAATCACACCTCCATTTCTCACCTGGACAGTACGAGGCCTCGCCAACCACCACTACCCACCCACCCCCCGCGCCCCCGCCAATGGACTTTTTACACCTCCCAGTGAGGCCTTAGTTAGTCCTTTGTCTCTTAGTTTTTGTAACTGGGTCATTAAATTGGGCTTTTCGCTACGGTATATGGCTTGAGGGTCATTCCTATGCAGTTATCCAACAGGCCATTTATATCAGGGTTTACTTTGAAATTGCCTGGCTAGAAGCTGTGTTTCCTTTCAAGACCACCTTCCAGTAGTTTTCTGCTCGCTTTGCTTTTCACCAAGAGATGGATGTGGTTTCAGAAGTCAAGAGCAATTTTAGTAGCATCTCAGGGAAAACCTCCCTAGCCTCTTCACACTATGAGTCCCTCCTCCACACTCCCCGTGTCCCTCAGAAAAAAATGCTTTCCAAATTTCTCTTCGGTCTGAGAAACACTTTTCAAAGAAAACGGGCAGCCTATGCAACTGGAAGCAACTGGAGGAAGTGGGACTGTAAGGCTTGTGAGAGGCAGGAAATCCGAGGGAGTTGGGGTGGGGGCTGCCCATATAATAAGGGGAGGAGAGAAATGGGTACATCAGGGAAAACTGCCGTGAGTCCTCCCCACCCACCAAAGTCTCCATTGCATTTAGGAGGGACTGAAAATCTTTGGTGTTGAGGTCTTTTGTGAGTTTATACTCTCTTGGGTTGGTTGGTTGGTTGGTTGGTTGGTTGGTTGGTTTGAATTATGGAAGCTGCTGCAAGATTCCAGGCAGGTTGGCTCCCCCGGGGGAGGAGCCTCCTTTATGTGGCACCAGTTCCTTCCTACATACAAATGAACCTCTCTGCCGGCCCTTGCTGGCAATTCTGAATCCCGGTCTCCACTACTGAACTCAGAATTCAAACATATTTGGAAGATTCATCTTAAATACACGTCTGCATCTCTCTCCACAGGCATTAATATAAGTGGGGGGCGCCTGGGTGGCTCAGATGCGTGGGCATCTGATTCTTGATTTTGGCTCAGGTCATGATCTCAGAATCGAGAGATCAGAATCGAGCCCCGTGTAGGGCTCGGCACTCAGCTCAGAGTCTGCCTGAGGTTCTCTCTCTCCCTCAGCCCCTCCTCCTGCTGGTGCTGTCTAAATTAATTAATTGATTAGCTAATTAATTAATTTTTTAAGCCGACACTGTCTCTGGGTTTTCAGTATTTTTGTGTACAAGGTCATGAGCTCCTTGATGCAAGTACTACTTTTTTTTTTTTTTTTTTTGTCTTTTCCTATTCCTACCTCTTGGTACCTAGGACTCTTTAGCCATTTAAAGACTAACTATTGATTGGCTTTTGCAGAGATGCAGGTACATTCTAGGAAAAAGGCAATGAAAAAAAATGAGAGAAAGAGAGAGAGAAACGTGATTAATGACCTAACGATCTCTAACAGATGGAAGCATTTTTGGCGCTCGAGCAATCCACAGCCAAGGGTATTAGATCATGCTAAGGAATGTAAGTTCCAAAAGAAAGCTTATTCATCCTACAAACTTACTGGTCCTAGTGAAATATGTCTCAAGATACAAGTATTTGTTGCTTCTTGCAAATGTAAGACTAAAAAAGAATAATGCCCCCTCTAGATGTCCTGCCCTCATCCCTAGAATATATATTATGTTTCCAGATATATTTAAGAATATGGACCTTGAAATGGGGAAGTTTTTGTGAACTATTAAGGGGACCCAATCTAATCACACAAGTTCTTAAAAGCAAAAGACCTTCCCCAGCTATATGCCAGTGAAGAGAGAGATGTGACAATGAAAGAAAAATCAGAGAGCTGCAACGTGGCTGGCTCTGAAGACAGAGGAAGGGGACCATGAGCCAAGGAACACAGGCAGCCTCGAGACGCTGGAAGAAGAAACAGATTCTTCCCTGGGGCCTCCAGAGAGGACACAGCCCTGCTGACACCTTAACTGTAATTCCGTGTCAGACGTCTGAGCATATGAAACCGCAGGGTAACAAGTTTGTGTTGTCTCTAAGCCACCTGCAATAGTTAACAGTAGTGATAGAAAACTAATACAAAAGGCAATCCTCGTTTTGAGTAAGGCCCTATAAACTGGGGCCTTTTGGCCCTGTTTGGCCCCCAAACCAGAGAGATTTCTTATTCTGGCTCAAACTGTCCCCCCAGTTCCCCTTCCCCCACTTTGCAACTTGGCTGACTGTGTCATCTTTCCAGATTCAGCACAAACTTTCTCTCCCCTGAAAGATCTTACTTTTACCCATATTAGGCTATAAATTTCCCAAACATGAGGACCATGGTATATTCTTGGTGAGTGTTCGTTTCAGTGACAGACTTCATTATCGTTTGATGGAGCGTAAAAATAAGGCCCAATAAAACCACTTCCTTATCATTTGCTGGGATCCACAAACATTCCCATCAACAAAGTCCTACCTCATTCTGAGTCCTCCTCCCTTTGGACATGTGCAGAAAGAGCCTGGCTGAGCTGAATCCCAGGCTGCGACTGTTTAGAGTCAGACAAGTAAGTAATACCTGCATCCCTGGTGAAGAAGAGTACACGCTATAGGGGATCTGAAACCAGAAAGTTTCGAGGGAAATTTCCAAGGCATGGAAAACATTCTAAAATGTGGAGATTAAAGACAGAGCGAAGGTTTGAGAATTAAAGGGCAGAACTCGGTGGTGTGCTGGCCTTATGTCTATGCACATTCACTCCGACACTCCTTCTTTCAAAGGAGCGTGGGCCCAAGTGAGTCCCTTCTGGGGAACACAATACGGCGGACACGAACGATGCATGATCAAGTCACAAAAGTGACATCACCACCTCCTCCCCTCAGTCTTTTTCTCCTCCACCCCCGCCCCCACAACCCCCTCATTACTTGCTCTAGGGGAAGCGATCTGCCAATAGCCACATGGGTGAATTGTCTTGGCAGAGAAGTCCCCCAATCTTCAGAAAACTACAGGCCCAGCCCACATCTTGACAGCAACCACAGGATGAGTCCCTGAGCCAGAACCACGCGGCCAAGATGCTGCTCAAAGTCCCAAACACAGAAATCATGAGATAATAAATGTTCACTGGTTCCAGGCACAACGTTTTGGAGGTATTTGTTATGCAGTCATAGACAGCCAACATACACGAGACACCATCCCCAGGGCAGAGGTTGCCAGTTAGAAGTCAAGATCCTGGTTCAGTCTACAAATACATTTTCCTCAGCTCATGTTTTTTTATGAGCCAAAACTCAAAAATCATTTAAATTTATCTAGAACTCTAGATTTCCAGTCTCTTTCAAGACCGTGGCGACCTGGCAACACAAAGGCCGCCCTCCAGTCTGGCAGCTGTGAGCGAAAACTGAGGGCCTGCCTCCTGCCACAGGTGCTGCCCAGCTCACCGGAGCCCCCACGCACCCCACTGACTATTCATCTCTACACCGACATGCACAGCATGGTTTTTGCACCAGTCTTTCTCCTAGATTAGGAAAATATTTCTCATTTCTTATCTCTCTGTAAAAACTAGGAAACCCAAGATAAACTGAGGGCTTAAAATGAGTCTTAAGAAATCTAGGAGAACAGGGGCCCTTGGGTGGCTCATTTGATTAAGCATCTGACTTTGGCTCAGGTCATGATCTCAGGGTCTTGGGATGGGGCCACGTGCTACAGGCTCCGTGCTCAGCGGGGAGTCTGCTTCTTCCTCTCCCTCTGCCTCTCCTCTTCCCCTACTTGTGCATGCTCTCTCTTTTTCAAAAATAAATAAACAAAATCTTTAAAAATAAAAAAGGAAGAAAGAAGGAAATCTAGGAGAACATGCATTTCTTGGTGGGAGAGAAAAATATCCCTCCTTGCCTAATATGCCATCAATGAGTATCCATGTCAGATACACACAACTTAAGATCCTAGAAGCTTTGCTCATCTAGGCAAAGAGACTGGCCCCTGTAAATGAGCTGGCTAGAGCTGCTCTTTCTCACCCTGGGCTCTTTGAAATGGGATTAAAGTAAGGAAGATGAGCTTTGCTAGATTTGGCTTTGAGCATCTTAAAGAAAACCCCCAATATGACACCTCTCCTCTCGTATTGCTCGGTTTGAGAAAAACCTGGTTGAGAACATAGTAGCTACGAAGTCTTCTTCTGCTTCTGTACTTGTAATAATTGTTTAGCTTCAGCTGCTTATTGCTGACTCGAATTGTGTCTCACCACACCCATATTGACTAATCTGAAATAATCTCAAGCGCAACGCCTACTTTTCCATAAATGCGTATATTACTATTCTTAATGTCTCTAGGAAATAAACACTGAACTAGAACAAGAGTCAACAAATTTCAGCACACAAACCAAATCTGGCCCATCGCCAGCTTTAATAAATAAAGTTTTATTGGAACACATCCACACTCATTCATTTACATACTGTCTATGGCTGCTTTTGTACCACACTGAGTGAGCTGAGTAGTTGTGACAGAGACTTTATGACCTGCAAGCCTAAAATATTTACTATCTAGCCACTCCCTGAACAAGAAGGATAAAATACAAATATTTTGATAGTTAATAAGCTAAGAACCCATTGTGCTTCAAAGGAACGCATGGGAAACATTGAAGTTACCATGCCCTCTCCAGAATATTTGCCTTATAATTCAGTTGATAACTCTAAAGCTTTCTTTTTCTTACAAATGGACACAAACACAATAGTTTGATAAATTGAAAATAAACTCACGGTGGCCAGTTTCTGAACATCTTCATCTGATGCTCCCAGAGATGCCAGGCCTATTTCTTGTGAAAACTGAGCAAACTTCGGATCTGCAAGTAGTGGGACGTGTCCCAGGAGTTCGTGACACGTGTCTCTGACAAGAAAAACGTAATTTAAAAAAATGTTATACAAAAGGCTTTAAACTATCACAGGCAGAGCAAGACTTAAAATCCTACCTAGAACGTTGGCATTATAATTAATCACCATTACCAAATTCCATCAAGTCTAAGATTTTTAAACACCTTTTAACATCTCCGAAATCCAGATGCACCTTACACTTCACGGCATCTTAGATTATATGATATCCAATATTTGTAATAAATAATAGCAACTACTGACTTCAAGTGCTTACCAGATGCCAACCACACGGTAAGTGTTCTATTACACACCCTGTCCCTATGAAATCCTCAGGAGAAACTTAGAGAATCATAGTAACATATTAGTGCAAAATCCTAGAGACCAGGGGTGGGCAATCTACAGTTGCAGGACAAATCTGGCCCATGACCCATTTATAAATAAAGTTTAATTTTGAAGACAGCCATAGCCCATCATTTATGTATTGCCTATGGCTCTTTTTAACTAAAACTGCAAAGTTGAGTAGTTGTGACTAAGACCATATGGCCCGCAAAGCCTAAAATATTTACTAGCAGGCCCTTAACAGAGCAAGTTTGCTATGGTGATAAAGCCAAAATTTGAATCCAGCTTATGGTGGCTTCTAAACTGTTGCTTTTAACTCTTAAGCTGCACCACCTGCCATGTTACACTTTGCAGACCCTGGGAAACAGTAGAGGATAGTATTATCATCACCAAAGGGGCTTTTATCATAAACAAGTTGTCCGCCTATAACACAAGCAACTCCCTTGAGCCTGCACAGTGGGAAACCTTCCCAGTCCTCTGCTCCATTAGCCTGAATGAGGAAATAATAGAAGCTTAGGTCTGCTCTCGTTTGCCTGAGCTTCCATTTGGAGCCAAATGATCAGGCCAAGGCAGGTACGTGTCACGGGGAAGCAAAGCAGATGCCTTCCTGAGTCATCGTCTTCATGAGTCACAAAGTGTTTCCTGATACCAGGCTATCTTGGAAATAATTCCCCTAGGACTCTCTGGAAATGGACCAAGAAGCTGCAATGTTTTATTTTCCCGGCAAAAAGTAATTAGCCAGGTAGTATTTGAAAGATGTTTCCTAACTTCACTTGGACTCCTCTAAGGTGTATCACTTCAAATAGATGCTAGAATATAAATGCCCGGTGCTGCTACTATTATTACGAGTATAAAGTACATTGGGTGGTTATGTGTGGTTGAAGCCAGTCAATGTTGGTCAAAGGCACAAGATTGATGCCCACATAAAACAGATGGTGTTACTCAATCAAAAAAAAAAAAAAATCTCGTTCCCACAACTCAAACCACATCCCTGGCCTTGGCCAGCCCCTGCACAGGTACATCAGGTTGAAAGGGCAGCCAAATGAGAATATGGAGACAGGATACTACAAGAAATTTTCATTTATTCCCTGTCAACTATGTGCCAATAGCTTTCTTTTTACACAGGCCTGGATGTGTGGAAAAGAAAACATGCTGTTAGTCTCCAATCATATGACTTAAGGCAGAGAATCAGACTCGTGGGATTTTAGGGCATAAGGAGAATTTAAATATTACCTGAGTCCTTTATTTCACCTATAAAGACATTCAAGACAGAAGGGAATACAGAAAGCAAGCTAACATACTCTGAGCTCCCATTGCGTGCTGGGGGCTGCACTAAATGTTCTCATAACATATCAGTAATTTATCTTTACTTACAAAGAAGTCTTACGGTCCCCATTTGATAAATGGGGAAACTGCAATTCAGTAAACTTAAGCATCTTTCCAAGGTCACACTCTTAATAAAAGATGGACAAGGATTCCTCCGACTAAAAGCTGTGCTCTTTCTGCTCTGTTGTTTTAACTGGTTGATGTGGAGTAAATGAGCAAGGATAGGTCAGAGGGCATCACTTACGCTGTAGGGAGAGCGTTTAACCAAGTTGGTCAGCACGAGTAAAAATGTAGTCAGTGTGTTGCAAGCCTCTTTTCCTGCCACTCAGTGGCCTCAGTCCCCTAAATTACTTGAGGAACCTTTTTAAAAACATAATGAGGGCTCAGGTCATGATCCCAAGGTCCTGGCATCAAGCCCCGCACTAGGATTCCTGCTTAGCGGGGAGCCTGCTTCTCCCTCTGCCCCTCCTCACTGCTCATGATCTCGCTATCTCTCTCTCTCAAATAAATAAAATACTAAAAATAAAATTAAATAAAAATATCAGTGACTAGGTCCTATGTAAAACCAATTCAGCCCAAGTCTCTGGGACAGACCAGGGCATCTGTATTGCTTCGAAAGCTCTGAGGGTGCTAATGGGATATCGCCAAGGTGGAGACCCATCGTCATAACAGTTGATGCTAGGAGCTCTCCTAGCAGGCTTCAAGCAGCAAGGAATTGAAACTAAAGCCGAATGTGATTGTGTAATTCTGAGCTGCCCAAATTTAATTCCACTGGAATGACATCATAATACTGGTCACTATTTTACTCCTAATTACTCCTCGACGTGCTTTTGATTCCATTAAATCGTCTAATACTTCTATGCTGGGAGGGGACCCTGTAGACGCACTCCTGTGATCAGTTTTTTCAAAGACCATGCAGTCTGCACGGATGTTGGGATTGGGATCAAGTGGCCCACCATGGATAAATCTGAATGCCCCCATTGTAGTTTATACCGTAAATGCTGGAGCAGCCCGACTTATCCAGGCAGAAAATGTGGCAACAATAATTCCAAAATTAGACCAGATGACAAACTTCGGGGAAGTGCTGAAGGTGACATAAATAAAATAGGCTAAGCAGAAACTAAAAGAACAATCTTCGTGACCAACACATATTGAATGCTTACTACGAGCCAGGCACTGTACTAAGGGCTTCGTGACATGAGAATGAGGCAGGGGACTCAGGGTGCAATACTGGGTTTACTTTGGAGCTTGTTAAACACCTGGGGTGACTGGGTGACGGGCACTGAGGGGGGCACTTGATGGGATGAGAACTGGGTGTTATTCTATATGTTGGCAAATTGAACACCAATAAAAAATAAATTTATAAAAAAAAAAAAGAAGACAGTCTTCTATCTACATAGGCACTAACGGAATTCAAAAGCACACAGGTAGAAAGTTGGCAGCTAAAAAGGAAAAAAAGAAGTTAAATACTAAGATCCAAAGACATTAAGGAGTCAATTCTCTGTAATAAAAAAGGAGCTATCGCCTAGATTTTAACCGAAGGTGCCATGATTTGAAACCTATAACTCAGAGCCAACTTGAGAACCTTTAATAGCATTACAATGACAATGTGATCCAACTCTACAGAGAAGAGGATAAAAGAAATAAATCTGAAAGGATGAAATCCTACAATACAGCCGAATATACTGCTTCATTAAGAAGGAAAGTCTGGGGGTGCCTGGGTGGCTCAGCCACTTAAGGGTCCGACTCTTGATTTCAGTTCACATCTTGAACTCAGGGTTGTGAGATCAAGGCCTGCATCCAGCTCCAAGCTCAGCAAGATCCGCTTGAGATTCTCTCTCCCTCTGCCCCTCTCCCCACTTCTGCTTCCTCTCTCTCTCTCTCAAATAAATAGGTAAATCTTTAAAAAAAAAAAAAAAAAAAGCCTGAAGCAAGATGTCTAACAGAACTACTGATGGAATGTAAGGGATGCCCTTTGCCATTCTAAGTGGAAATGGCAGTGCTAGGTCTCACTAGTTTGCATCCTCTTCTCAGCTCCACGTCCTGAGCAAATGTGCATGCAGTATGGACGGTAAGCCCACCTCTCATTGAGCCAAGGCCTTTTAAGCACCTATCCCTCAAAACCAGAACTAGATCATTAGGGTTTTTTTATGACTTTGGTGCAACATTCTCAGAAAGAAATAACGGAAGTTTCTCTCTCTCAGTGTGTTTGACATAGACATGCAGTGTAGACGAAGGAAACTGAAGTTTCTGGAAACTTTTCAACCAAATGGCAAGAAAGATGTGTAATGTTACTAACAAAAGCAATTACTTAACTCTGAATAGTTGGCACTTTCCTTCGTTTCTTTGACACCGAAGGATTTAGAAGCCTGGACAGGCCATGGCTCTCAGAGACTGAAAGAGGCTCCAGACCATCGGGAATCGGAGGGAAAAGGCTGAGTCTTTTCTCCGACCTTTGTATCAATTAGGTTCTGTTGGGCTGAAACGATGCTATTTCACCCTATTTTGCAAAGCGCAACGGCTATTATGTGCCGCATATAAAGTAGTTCACGATCCCTCTGTCGGTTGTGCCATCCCCAGCTGGAGCCCTGAGTATCTAATTACGAACAGGTTTCTGAGGTGAGTCCACAACTCTCACCTTATCACACCAGATCGCTCTTAAAAGATTCAATTATTTGGCTATAATTGCACCTGTCAGCACATGCTGCCTCCAATCTCTACATCGGCAAACTTTTCTCTTTTTAACTAGCATCCCTTTGATGCATTTTCGCCTGAATAATGCTTTCAGAAGACTTTTCACAAAAGCGCTCTGTTCACTGGCAATGTAGGACCTTTCAAAACTGTTAACACTGTAAAACATCATGTCTCCTTTTGAAAAAAAAGGGGGGGGGGGAAAGAAAGGAAGAAAAAGAAAAGCGAGAGTTGATATCAGACTCTAAACTTTTGCTGCTCTAAATTGGAATCTTCTCTGATAAGCCCTGTTAGGAGGATTCTAAAGCCTGCTGAAAGGGGCCCTCCAAAGGGCCTGGGCAATGACTCCAGGGAATTCTTAAATCATTCTAAGAAAGTCGTGATCATCTTGCTGCGGGGGAAATAAGGGTCCTGGTTGTTAAGTTCACATTCAGAATGAGTCTGGCATTTTTCTCCTCTTATCAGTTTTCAAAGCTGACTCCTCACGCTATGTGTTGAACAACTCCTTTTTATTTCTGCTGTAAATTAAAGCCTTTAAGAAGCAGTGAGCCAGCATCCAACATTTGCTTTCCCATCCCAAATCAGTGCATCTGTCTCTTAAACCATATTTCTATAGGTTTTGTTTGTTCTAAATGACACAAAAGCCAACACAGTAGCTAAATCATGAGGAGAAGCAAAGCAAGATGAGTGGGAGGGGTGGGGAGTTTGCACTGGTGGAAAGAAGCAGGAGGATGAGCTGGGAGGCAAAATTGGGGGGGGGTATTTTTTTCCAGCTTTCGCACAACATTTGGTGCAAGTAATCTGGGATCACACTCCGGGACGCACTGAAAAGGGGTGACTTGGTTTGTTTTCACTGCACCAAGGAGATGATAACGGGAATTAATTTGGTATCGAGGCAATTTTTCTCCAGTACTTGCCTTGGAGCCATATACGGAGTTCCTTTGGTTTAGAGTTAAAATAGCATACTGTAAAATCTGGCCCAGATAAAATTTTAGGCAGCCCTTATGATCACTCCCTCCTCTTCTATCTCTATCTGCGGTGTAGATAAATAGATATGCAGCCCTCTTTCTATGAAGCTGAGCACTTGGATATTGGCCTAGAGGAAATCTTCTTTACTTTTTCCCCCCCTAGGAATCATAAGGAAGGCCACCAATGTTACTCTCCTTCTCTACAATTCTTTTGAGACTGACAGAAGATATTACAGTTATCTTTTTTGAAATTTCATTCAGGAAGCATTTATTGTATGCCTATTATGTACCAAGTACTATGTTAGGAACTGACGCTTAAAAGTAAATAAGACATAATCCTAGAATAACTCTTGGCAAAGTCACCTTATGGTTCCATAAAAGGGCAAATAGCAAGTACTAACTTTCCTAATCCAGTGAGAGACATAGTTTCCAGTTCTTACAAGACCCATAAAAGGGCTGCAAGGGAAACTGTTGATATGTCTCTAGTTCCCCCATTATCTCAGATACTTCTTGTTTCTGGAAGAAATAAGAGATTTTTAATTCTTTCCCTGCTGCCTCCTCCAAAGTTCACTAAATATTAAGGATGCAGTATAACAGAATGCTGAAAAGTATAGACTCTGAAGTCAGACCCAAGTCCATTTCCCACATTCCCACATAGGCAAGTGACTTAGAGCAGTTCTTTGCAATAAGACTGTCTTCATCGGTGGAAATATCCCATATCTGCACCATCCAATATGGTAGCCTCTTGGCACAGGTGGCTGCTGGACACTTGAACTGTGGCTAGTGGTGCTGAGGAACTAAATTCACAGTTAATTTAATTTTAATTAATAAATGTCAATAGCTGCATCTCTACCATACTGGAATAGCACGGATGTGTTGTTTTCTCATCTTTGGAATGGAGATTACATGGCTCCCTGGCTCATGGAGTTCTCAAACGACATAGTGAGACCATACATTGAAAACATATGTTCCCGATGAGTGATGTATTATTAATGACGTTCCACTAAATTATACTTACAGCAACATTTACTGTACTTCAGTAAGTCTGCCCTTTTGGAGGAATTTTATCACTTAAACAAGAACTAGCAACCCTCTGCAGGACAGATTTCATAACACGTTCGTCCTTGGGTGCGTGGCCCATAATAGACGCTCAAGAACTGCCATTTTAACTCAGCTGAGCAGATCGTTGGTCCTGGGACTCTTCAGCTCCATAAAGAGGTAAATCCAAGTGCATCCAAGTACAATTTTCCTAATTTCCAGTGTAGCATAATAGCATTGGACTAGGGCTTGGTTTTGCTATCTCCTGGTTGTGTGACCATAGCGGAATTACCTGACTTCTTTGAACTTTGGATTTGCCATCTGTAAGATAGTGATAGTCCTGCCTCCCTCAAAAAGATGAGTGGAATGATGCAAGCCCAACGGAACATGTGTAGGAAATGCCAGATCCCTTCTTCCTTCCCTTTTGTGGTGGCTTCTGTGCCTGTCAACAGACGTAATCCTGTCTCCAGCAGTGGAGACATGTGACTAGCGGTTAACCTCGTCCTTGCCTAAAATTCAAAATTCAATCACTTTAAATTTCTTCTTCTGAACTTGCAATTTAAAAATGCAAATATTCCTGAAAAAAAAAAAAAGACTTTTCCTGGATCATTTTGGTCTTCCACACCTGAAAGCATGGAAATGAGCTTCTCCCCAGCTACATGGCACTTGAGGGAATGAAGATTGTGGTTTCGGTATGGTGTTAATTTTAGACGTCAAGCACCACACAAGGAAGGCAAACCTTGGAAGGGGGGGTGCGAAGGAATCCTGCTTTAAAACTGCTAATATATATATAAAGGCTTTACCTCAAGTCACTGCCGCCTAAAAGGACAGAAACAGCTCCAGCAGGCACTTGGGTATAAGTTCAGTCTCAAAATGCACAGGATTTAAATAATGTATAGTGCTTTTTTTTTTTCATAGAATATCCATTGTTAGACTGCTTGGGGCTCCTGAGACAAAAGGCCCTGTAAAAAGTCCTAGGGGTTATTTTTGCTTTTAGGCATCTCACAAAATGAGACACAATTTTATGACTGAAGACTTGGGAGTCCAGGTCGAGGAATGTACGTGACCTCGTAACTAAGCTGGAATTTTATGAGGCCCATCAGCTTCCTCATGAATTTAAGAGGTACGAAAAAAGAGTGGACCTATTTGGTATTTACATAAAGCTTTTTTTTCTCTCTGCAAAGATCAAAGCATTATTTCATCATCCCTCACACAGAGAGGTTAAGTGGCTTGCCGACAGCCAGCCGTGGCTGAGAGCTGATAGCAGGCCTGGATTTCGGGCAAGCAGCCCATAGGCCCTTCTGCCTGAGGATGCGGACTCAGCATCTTCCTATCTGCATGTCCTCACTAGAGAGAGGAGGGTCCCTTTCTCTCAGTGAAAGGGGAGATGCCTCCCCTTGATCAAGAGGGCAGGATCTGAGGATCAAAAGTGAGGGGCAGGCATCTAACAAAGACTGAGCGCATGACCAAAGACTTGATGGGGCCTGCACAGCTCTGGACCCGACAGTGCTCAGGGTTCTGGCAAAGCGCGGCCACCAGATTAAAGTACGGCTGTCCCTGTTGACTCTCTTACATAAAATTTGTAAATTAGAGAAACCAAGAAAGAAGCTATTCACCTTCACGCACTACGGGTTTTGAGTTTTGACATTTCATTCAGGAAGCATTTATTGTATGCCTATTGTGACAGTGCAAGGGATCTGTCTCCCCCTCCAGCTCCACCATCACAGGGGCACACATCGCGATCTGAAGGGCACGGGTGCCGAGTACGCAGGCTCGCTCATACTTGGTCATATATGGTGTGGTGATTCGCTTCTGGTTGGCCTGTGGTCGCTCTCCAGAGGGAAGGATCTCGACGTTCTCTAAACGTTTCCTGTTTAGCGGTACCTTTAACAAAGAGTAGTGGCTAATCTCGCAGACGCGAACGCTGCTCCTTGAGCTCACATCTTCACTTCCCCACTTGCCACCAGCTGTGTGACCTTAGGAAGCCCCTTAACCTCTCTGTGCCTCCGTTTCCTCATCCACAAACTCAGAATAATAACAGCAACAACCCCTCAGAGGGTTGTTGTATTAAGTGAGCTCACTCCACATACGATGCTGAAAACCGTGCCTAGTGCCTAATAGTCACTAAATACACACTTGTTGATAATAAAAAAAAAAAAAAAAAGGTTTCTGTTGCTTCTGCTGCTACCAATACTGTTATTGGACTTGTCTGTTGGTCTAGAAGGGATGACCAGACTTCCAGGCCTTGGGGCCTCTCTGTCATGTCTTAACTGGCCATGAGAGAGCCCAAACCAAACTTCTCCTGAGGGAGAAGACGGTGCAGCGCTAAGGGCCTGAGCTCTGGGTTAAAATGCAAGGATAGGGAGCCAGATGGGATCTGCTTTCTGAGAACTTGCTAATTTCTGAGACTTGCTGGTAGCAGTGCTTCTCTGCAAGCCCCAGCAGCAGCCACGGGGACCGCGCCATGGAGGAAGCCGGCAGGCCGGCCAGGGGCCTTGGGGCCGTGCTCCAGATCCTCTGAGAAAGAGCGAGCTTAGGCTGCACAGAGCTCGTAGGAGTTTGCAGGAATGAAGGTCGAACTTTGTAGGGTTGTGGTTTATCTTCCCAGCTCCACAGTGAGACCTTGCCCAGACCTGCCTTCGGCAAGGCCCGACGTGAGGAAGAGCAGAGGCGGTCAGGGCTTAAGTCAGACAAGTTCACCCGCCCGGAATCTCTCCGGCGGCAGCAAGGAGGGAAAACTGCCAATGGGAAGGCCCTCCTTTGCCTCTCCTTGCGGACCTAGTGAGAGGCACCTGTTAGATCAAGAGAGGGGCAGCCCCATTTTCTTGTAAACGTGAAAACCTACGTCTTTACCTGCTGACATTATCACTTAATAAATGAGGATTAATGTCTGAGCCATGAGAAAAGAAAATAAACGGAGTCTCCTGCCGGTTCTAGAGAGCGTTCCATTCTGCTAAGCAAGGGCTATGCGTAAAATCCGTTTACTTAGATGAAAAACGCTGTCAGAAGTAATACACTTTTTCTTGTAAAACTGAAACACAGCAGCAATTATAAGAAGACTCGCCTTTTTGCAAACCCTTTTTAAAACTTTAAAACAGTCATATTCAGAGATAACATGAATTGCCCCTAAAATGTTCAACCGCGACAAGAAAGAATTTCCTTAACGCAAATGCACTTAGTCAGCGGTGTCATCAATTATTTCTTCAGGGTGGAAGTTTGCCCTTTGATTTGAAAAGTGACATAGCAGGAAAGAGCAGAAGAGGATATGCCCACATCACTATGTGCTGAATAATCGATCGTGCCGAAGGAGTTCTGAATCAGGGACTCCCGGGCTGAATGAGCTTATATAGTACGGTGCCAAGTATATTTCCGTTACTGGCGTGTTAAGCCCAACAACTGAAAATAAAATAGAATGAATATCTTTAAATGTTTTCACTGAAGCATTTTTAAAAGGGATTTCTGGTGCAGAATTGCCTCATGACTTTGGCAATAGTTATTCCAGAAAGACGGATAGCGAACTGGCTTGACCTCAAGAAACCGATGTCGAAGAATGTAGGTTTGTATTTTAAAATTCCCGCTCGCTTCTCCTGAGCAGTAGACAAGAGATGGAGGGGTTATGCTGTGGACGTGTATTTCAGCACCGCTCTGGGCGATGGTCAAGTTTCAGCTCCACTCAGTGCAGAACCATGAGGCAGCTAGGCAAATCCAACCAGAAATCTAGATCAGGGTAGATGTGGCCTGTACTCAGAAGAACAAGACCAGGTTATTCAGGAATATATAGATACAGGATTAATGCTTTAGAAAATAGTCTTCTTACCCTACACTCCTTCATTTCTGAGATTGCAGTCAATCCACACAGCTTCCTGGAGAAAGCACAAAATCCGGCACCAAAGGAATACAGTTTTCTCGAACTATATTTCTTATTCAAGAGCTCTACATTTCTAGAAACCCCTGGGCATTGGGACCATAGAGGTAATTGAGAATCATATACACAAGTACCTGTGCACATGCAGATTCAATGAGCAGGTGTTCAGCACCCACCTGGCACAGAACACAGCCAAGAAGTCTGTAGGGACTGTGAAGGCTAGAGACCACAAGTCCCCTAGAGGAGGTGCCCAGAGAAGAAAAGTCAAAGGAATTAGAGCAGAACTAGGGAGAGTGGAGTATATACCACATCTGAAAATCCAAAGCACCTTCTGGAAACCAGAAGCCTGGCGTCAGAGAGCAAACCGGAGAGAGAGGGAAGGTCCCTCCCTACAACTTCCCTCCCATCTCCCTATGCCTGGGACTCCTGAATTGCTGCCACTCCAGCAAGAAGCTTATAGAGACGAATCCAGGGATGTTGCGCCCTCTCTGATCCGCTTTCTTCCCTGGGACGGGAGCACGCACCCGCCAGACGGGGACAGCACATCCATCCACATGGCGGTCAGTCCCTCAGGGACCCACACCAGTGCTTGACAGGAATTGCCAACCTCACAGAACTTCTTCTTAATGTCATATTTTAAATATGAGCTCGAATATAATTTAGAACATTGCTGCAGAATAACATTATTGTTAAGGCTCAGGCACTGAGCTCCCCTGCCTTGCAAGTGGGACAATATTTAGGGTTAGTTACCCAAAGGGGGGGGAATAAATTTTTTCAGCACCATGTAAAGTACAGTTTCTTTCCTTCTTTCCCTCTCTTGTTCTCATACAATAAAGGGGAGGTGGGGACGACCTGCCCATTTCCTTTTGTTCCTCTTCCTCTGCTTCACAGTGAATAACCACTCTTTTATTCTGAAACTAAACAAAACAGGTGAGCAAAATAGGTTGCCCCTTACTGGTTGTGGCTGAAGCAGGGGCTCTCTGACCCAAGCGACATACCCTTACAGCTTCAGGCGCTGCCTATAATCCTACCTGTAAAGGTCCAGGATTTTACCTGAAGATACTGAATGTGCAAAAAGACCTTCTTCATGGAAGGATGTTCAGGGAAGTCCCTAAATCGGGGTAGGGCCATCAGGGAGAACAGAAGGCACTCTCCAATATGGGGCTGCAGCCTTTCAGAAAGAGGTCTCACCACCACACCGTGTATGCCCAGCACTTCAAATAAACCCATTTATTCCCCTGTCGTCCCTCACTCCATGGATCTCAGACTGAGTCTGGGATTTTGAGTGTACCTCAAACCTAGTAGTAGTGATATTCATGGTCTTGGCCCCACAGGACTCAGTTCTCACCCTCGGTGCCAGGTTTGGGGATGCGCTGCAACCTCGGTGTGATCTTGCTTCTGCATTGCCTTTGCCAACTGGCTTTGAGTTAACTACCTTCTTATGAAGGAGACTGACACGTGAACAAGTCATTACCACTCTGTGTCGCAAGTACTAACATAGAAGTAAGGCCAAATATTCTAGGAACGTCCAGCTCCGCCTAGAAAAAACTTCACAGAGAAGGTTGTGACTGAGCTTTAATCCTAGAGAATTAAGAGGGTTTTACTAGAGTCATTCCGGGCAGAATGAACCACCTGTACAAAGGGGTGGAGGCAGGAGCCAGCGGGATGGCAGGAATGGTGAGAAGTCCAGTACAGCTAGAGCATAAGGTTTTGGATGAGGCAAAAGAGAAGCAGAAGATACAGTTTGACGTGATTAGACTTGTCTCTCCAAGTGCAACAGAGAGCAGAGATTAACCAAGGGGATTTGATTCCATACTGCTGTTTGTGTTTCAGAAGGGAAACAGAGTCGACAGGAGGCAATCATTGGCAGACAGAGCAACAATGTTAACACAACCCATCAAATTTCTTCCAGAACAGTGGTTCTCACTGGGGGTAATGTTGCCCCCATCAGGGGACATTTGGCAATATCTGCAGACACCTGTGGTTGTCACCTCTGCTTAAGGGGAAGGGAGCTCTTGACACGTAGGGGTTAGAGGCCAGGGAGGCTCCTAAACATCTTACAATGCACAAGACAGCCCTCCACAACAAAGCATCACCTGGCCCCAAATATCCAAAATATCAGTAGTGCCGAGGAGGAGAAAAGATGAGGTGGCCAGACGGTGCAAAAAGATTTCTCCAAGAGGTGAAGAGGAGACCTGGAGATGGTGGACCTTTCCAACTTGGTGCTCTGGCACCATTCCCGTGCCAGGTGATGCCCACACACCATGGGGCTTGGAGCTCTGCATCTTTCATTGCTCTGAGTGAGAATGGGGCTATTATTGGAACAACCCTGAATTTGACCCAACTGATTTAAAGGAAACCATTTACAAATTTCAATACTCCATCACTGATAAGGTTGCATGTGATAGCAGCCGATTAAAGTTGTGGAAGGGACTTAGGAGTTGCACTGCGTCAGGCACTGCGTGCAGGGCAGAAGAATGTCTCTGCACTTCCAGCAAAGTGGTGACCTTTCAATATAGGTAGAAACACATGGAAAAGCGAGTCCTCCTACCAAGAAAACCGAGAGCCCCTGATTCTCCACAACTCTCACTGCTGTCTTTCAGGCCAGAAGACTCTCCCCCCAAGGAACCCATCCAATCAGCCATCACTTTTTACATGAAAGTCCCCCTATCCAGCCAAGTTTAGAGAACAGTCTGTAACATGCAAAATGTAAAAACAGGCCAAAGACACATTTAAAATCCAGTATTTGTTGAAAGCTAAGATATCAAAAGACAGGCTACTAGGACCAAAAAGGAAAATAAAATTCTTATTTTCAGATAATGTCTTTTGGCCACCTTCACTCTCATTTCCACCGGCATCTTCAGGGCTCACCTTTGTCTCATTAGTGCTGCCTCCACCACAACAGTTCAGCAATTGAAGGCGGGTACTTGGAAGCACCGAACATGGTGAACTTCACAAATTGGAGAATCTGCCCCCTGGTTGGTTTTCAATTGAGGAAATGGGATTTCATTACAAAGGCAATGCCTGGAAAAGTGCTTGGGCAGGAAACAGCACTCCCAGTGTGGGGTCCCATCCATTCAACAGCTGCAGCTGGGAAGGGATTTAGGAGTTTGCAATACATCTGGATTAAAGGGGTCTTTATAGAGAATTATGTCTAGTATATTGCTGGAAGGGGACAGTGGAAACTGGCAGCCATGGTCGCCTGTGCAGAGGTGAAATGGGTGTCAAGGGAGCAGAGGAGGAAAAGGAAGTCACTGTTCACAGTAGGCTTTGAATTCTGAATCATGCACACGTATCACCTACTCATAAAATAATAATAATTCAACAAACAAATGAAAATTACATACACACAACAAAGGAATAACATAAAACCCACCCCATCCCCCCCAAAAAGAGTCTGTTGTTTAAAAAAAAAAACAACCCAAATTACTGAATCCCACATTTCCATCCTCTGACGTAAGGCTCCTCTTGTCTGGGGCGTCATGGGAGTCATGCAAGAAGACACCCACATCTCTAGTGGGATCTTTCAATTCAGTTCTGAACTCCACATACTTGTCTCCAACTACCAGGGGCTTCTCCAGGAAGCCCCACCCATCAGCACCTCAAAAATCACATGTCCCAACCCAAATTCTCCTCTCCATTCCCTCCTTCCTTCCCTCTTCCCTCCAAGCGCGATCCTGCTCCCATATTCTCTGTCATTATTAGAAAAAAAAAAAAGCTATCCATTCAGCTTCCCAATCTAAAAACCTTAGAGTTACCCTGAGGACTCTCTCCTCACCCTCATTACAGTCACCAAATATTGTTCATTCCATCATGATGGGGTTTCCCACATAGATGTCCTAGCCCACCGATTTTTTCTAGTTCAAGAAATTATAAACGATATTCTTTCACTGGAATGTGAGCTCCTGCTGGATTTCAGGCTAGTTCACTCTTTACGCTTCCCCAGCTCCTACCCCCGACATCGTCTTTCCCAAACCCAAGTATGAGATCATGCTTCAGAACCCTGGATAGCTCCTGTTGCCTACAGAATTCAGCCCAAAGGTCCTCATCTGACAAGTGATCGTTCCTACTGTATCCCCAAAAAATGCCATCCCTGACGCACACCCTGTGCTCTGGCCACTCTGTGTGACAAGCCTTGCTCATTTATGCCTCTTGTGAGCCTCCACAACTTTGTCCTTGCTGCTTCCTTGACTTGAAAGCTTTCCCCTTCCCCGCACCCTGCCTTGGACAAGAACAATTTCTTATTCCCCCTTCTAGACCTCCCCGCACTCAGTTTATACCCTCTCTGAAAAGCTGTTTAGGACCGCTCCCTCCTTTTCACTCCTGTAACACTTTGCACACACCCTCCTTAGAGCCCAACCACACTCTTTCATAATTATTTATGTTTCTATCTCTCCTACCAGAATGTGAGCTGCTTTAAGAAACAGCTGCTGTATTTTATTCATCTTTGAATCCGCTGCACCTCCCTGCCAGCATTGCACATAAATGTTTGCTGAATGAATTGGCTGAAAGTACTTTGGTAAAAATGTAACACATTATCCCAAAATTTTATAGACCTCCGTGGCTAAAATCTCATTTCTCTGCCCTCTCTCTCTCTGCATACCTATTGGCATGGATCACAGGTCTCAGGGGGGCCAGTTATTCAAAAGGAACTAACAAAGTGCCTGCTATTTGTAAACAGGGCCATTTGTAAACCCTCTGGGCTAGATTTAGAGATTGCCTTTCTAACTCTGACAATGTTCCTTTGAGTACTCACTGCACTGTAAGAAGCATTTCTTTTCCAAATGTCTTGAGTCCTATAAGTAACCTTTGTTTACCCTGAAAACACTTTCAGGGAAGCTGAAAGGAGCTAAAAAAGCAAGGTAGTGACCCTGTGGGGACCTACCTGGTCAGTGAGCCTCCTGCCCGCCTCAGAGACTCAACTCAAATCCCTGCCTAATTCCACCAGCAGCAGCTCCTCAACTGCTTGAACCTCCAAGGACTCTCGGCTCCCCACTAAAGATTATGGCAGCCCATTAATCACAAGATTATCCTAGTAAGCAACAGAAGCCAAGTGATAACCCCAGTGTCCTGAAGAAGACTGGGTAACAAATTGGGATAAGATTAGGGGTAGACACTCATTCAAGTGGATCCCAAGGGGGCAGAAACCTATGACAACTCCCATCCATTGGGGCTTTTGGCCCTTGCCCTTTTCTCTCTATCTGGAATGTTCTACTGGGAGATATTTGCATTTAGGTCTCTGCTCAAATGTCACCTCCCAAGAGGTCTTGTTGATGACTCAACCCAAAAGAGCACTGTCCATTACTCTTCATCTCCTCACCCTGCTTTATTTGTCTTTCCAGCACTTTGGGCACTTCATAGCACTTGTGCCTGACACCATATTACCTATGTGTTTGTATGCTGACCATGTCCCCCACCCCCCACTCATTCGCCCCAGAGAACAGGGACCTTGTCTTGTTCCTAGCTAACCCACGCATATCGCAATCTCCCAATAGATGTTTATTTTTTTAAGAAGCACACAAAGAAACATTCAAGTAGTTTATAATTCTGGCAAAGATAGAAGACCCAAGTTAAAATGCTAAGAGCTAGCAAGGCTAACTACCTGTAATAGATGGATACTAAGGAAAGTAAATGACAGATTTGCTATGGAAGGAGTGAGTGTGCTTACGGGTGGCAAGTGTTTCCCAGAGAAGAAGAGATTTGTGTCTGCTCCAAGGCCCTGGAAAATCCAGTAAGTTTAAGGAAATGGGGCCAGGATTTCACCATTAGAGACTCTACCATCCATGTGTACTAAGGCCAAAATATTAACACTTGAGGGTTCACAGCTTACCCATCCCTTGGCCACCCATTGTCCAGGAGAGGACGGATAAAAGCCCCAAAGGTAGATGCTCTTACGGAAAGCTGACAGAGGCAAAGAAGAATCACAAACTCAATATATATCTAGAGGTCATGGGGAGGACTGGAGGACTGTTTGAGAAACAAAGATGGCAGGAAGAACACAGCCCAAAGTTCTGACCTTTAGGGCTGATGAAAAACACTAAAGGAGAAGGACTCGGTAGCAAGCATATCTGAGAACTGCCACGGCACGTGGACGTGGACGTCCTTCACGCGGAGGAGCCTCCCCCCGGGAGAGACATGGGAGTCCTGCTGTGCTGACATTGACTTATCCCAATGTGCCTGCATCTCCTCACGAGTAAGACTGGAAATAACCATCTACGCTGAGGAATTTCGATTGGGGATTGAATGAATTCATGAGAGCAGCACCTGGCATGTTGGGATTGTCCTTATTATTAGAACTTTGAGCCCTGCTTCTCCAAAGGCAACATCGTCTGAACGGTCTATATGGAGTGGATCACGGCTTTATGGAGTGGATCACGGCTTTATGGAACGTTCACTTTTTCAGGAGCAAGGTCACCAAGAGCCTGGCCAGCGCAAAAGGTTGAGTGGAGGCAAACTAAAGTGAGACTATTGGAGGGCCTGCACGCCCAGCTGGTGCATCACCCAGGAAGCTGATGTTTCGGTGAGCGCTCAGCTCGCAGATGAAGTTACTTGGAGGTAAGGGAGGGCCTACATCAATCTGACCACTGGACAGGGTGGTGGCCTCCATTCAGCCTGGGAATGCGACGTGGGTACTCACGGTTCCGGCGTGTAGAGGGGGTCTGAGCCATGCCGGACGTACTGGGTGCAGTGGAAGACTCTATAGGCCAGTCCTGCCAGAAAGTCTCGCGGACTCAGGTAGCCAGCCACGGGCCTCACCGTGAAGCCTGATCTTTCTGAAATGTCATCATAAACAGCCAACTAAGTATTAGCTCGACAAGACTGGAGGGCCCAAGCAGGGCATCCTATTATTTACCGGGACGTTCTAGAAACAAAGTCATCAAGATCTTAGAACTCTTGACAAGTGAACGGCATCTACCATCAAGAGCTATCACGTTTGTGGCTTTTGATTACTAAAATATGCTCCCGCGTGATGGTTTCCAGGGGAACAAGACACTCATTAAAATGGAAAGAAAGGTGAAAAAAAATTCTTTTAAAGATTTAAATTCAGAAGCTAAATGAGGACATGAAAGCTCAAAACTCACAGGGCAAGATCACAATGAGAGTGATGCTTGCCACATGTCACCTGGCATCTTTCTAAACGACACACCCATGCCGCCTGTATGTGGCCCATCAACACACAAGCTAAATCACCACCACCACCACCGCCGCCCCCGTCACTAGCCTCGTGGATTCAGGTCACCCCATTGCTTTCTACTGTCAATATCCCAGACTCCGTCACTCCACATCGTTGTTTTCTGTGATTTTATGAAAACCATCACATTAATTGCTATCATTTGAAGAGGAACACTAGAGCTACACGTGCTCCTGGGCTGTGGTAAGAGGAGGCAAATAAACAGAGTATAACACAGTCTACGAAGCTGCCCTATACCGCTAACCCCATTAGGCTGTGGGTCAACGGTGCTGTGGGTTTGAGGGCTACCGAAGGCTCGCTTGCAGTGAAGGCCCGGAAAATTTACAACAGGAGAGCTACTCTTATCTCTGACACCAGCACTGTAAAGGCTCCCATTCTGAAAACCTCATCTCATTAGGAGAGCACCTCAGAACGGTTAGAATGGATTTTAAAGGCAAGAACCAATTAAGCTTATAAAACGAGTCCATCCTGGGATTTCTGATATCTATATGAAAACATTCCTGTTCTCAGGCCTCCTCAGACCCATAATTCTAACAGCGCTATGAGCTCGTTCTACAAGCTTTTACTTCGGATTGTTCCCTACTGACTACCAAAAAGAGAAGTATATTTTCTTCTTTTTTCTATTTTATGTCAATTAAACCAGTATATCCCACGTGTGGGGCCTGAGTAGTGGCACACGGAAGAATGTTCTTTATTTGAAGTTATGTATCTTATTTTCATATGAATTTTTTTAAATATGTAACTAACGCATCAAGAACTTTGAATTTATGGATATCATTGCCTTAAATGCTTCCTTTTGTAAATAAATCAGGTACTTAAAAGAGAGTCCGTTAAAAAATAAAATAATTCTAAAAAACACACACATTTACATTACACTTGCTGTGTGTGCCAGTGAATGATGGGGACTGAGCTCCCTGTGTCCAGTTCACAGGAGTCGTGAAGAATAACAGCAAGAACAATTACAATAGCCCTAAGAATTATGACTCTGCTACACTCCACCCTAATGACTTTAGGGTGGGGTACGGGGTGGCTCCGTCGGTTGAGCCTCAGACTCTTAGTTTCAGCTCAGGTCTCAGCTGAGGTTCTCTCCCTCTGCTCTCCTCCCCACTCCCTACATCCTTGCTCTCTCTCTCTCTCTCTCTCTCTCTCTCTCAGTAAGCAAATAAAATATTTCTTTAAAAAATAACTTTACGGGCAGCCCAGGTGGCTCAGCACTTTAGCAATGCCTTTAGCCCAGGGCGTGATCCTGGGGTCCCGGGATCGAGCCCCGCGTCAGGGCTCCCTGCATGGAGCCTGCTTCTCCCTCTGCCTGTGTCTCTGCCTCTCTCTTTCTCTGTTTCTCTCATGAATAAATAAATAAAATCTTAAAATAAAATAAAATAAAATAAAATAACTTTAGGGCTCTGGGTATACCAGCTTCCCTTCCCGGTCACTGTGTAAGATTGGTAAAATGATTATGTCCATTTGCAGAGAAGAAACTGAGGCCCAGGGAGGTTAAGATAGCTCATCACAGGGCCACTTGGGTGGCTTAGGGGTCAAGTGTCGCCTTTGGCTCAGGTCGTGATCCCCGGGTCCCAGGATCGAGTCCCACATCAGGACCCCACAGGGAGACTGCTTCTGCCTCTACCTATGTCTCTGCCTCTCTCTCTCTCTGTGTGTCTTTCATGAATGAATGAATGAATAATAAAATAAAATAAAATAAATAAAATAAAATAAATAAAATAAAAAGATAGCTCATCAGAGGCCACACAGCCAGGAGCAGAGAGACGGAATGGGGATGCAGCACAGGCACTGTGCCCAGAGTCCATGCCATACCATCCAGTCTCTCACAGCAATATTAATTTGGGAGACAGATATGGCAAAAATTATGGGGTGGGACCCTAATTTACTGGGGTTTGGGAAACAACACAGTGAAAAGCAATTCCTGTATAAGAGCAACCAAGGCCGCGGCAAATCTGTAACATCCACATAAGACTGTGGGAAGCAGGGACGGGCGAGAGGCAAGACCGTTAGGGAGCCTGTAACCCAGCTAAACAGCAACACGTGGCATCATGTAATCAGGCCCTAAGTCAGTGGCACTGGTGGGTGGCCCTCGATCTCCTGCCCTCCCGTAGTAACAGATGTCGTGGGTGAGGGTCACACCAGGGGCGCTCCCATCGCACCAGGTGCAGTCGTCCGTGTCCCTGCTCTCGGCCGCCCCGTCTCTAGCCTGACACACATGTGATCTAGGATGAGCGATTAGAGGGAAGGGCTTGATCACTCCTACCATCAGGACTCAGAGAGGAAGAAAGGATGGACTCTGAGAGGTGAGGGACGGAGGGACAGAACCTGCGCAAAGGTGTGGGGAGCCCACGGGGAGCTCAGGGGTTGTACGGCACAGCGCACCACCTCAGAAAGCCAGCCCAGGGCAGGGAACTGAGGCTGAGCGGTTCAACCCGGCCCGGGTCAGCCAGAGATCAGCAGACCATGGCCTGGCGTCTAAACCCCGCTGGTTTGCATGCACCCCGCGAGCCAAGAAAAAATTTTTACATTTCTTTAACAGTCACATAGAAACAGTTATATGAGGACTGGGCCAATGTTGCCTCTGGGCCCACAAAAATGAAAATATTCATGATCTGGCCTTTACCAAAAAAAAAAAAAAAAAAAAAAACATGTCCAACCTCAGGAAAATCAAAGGGGAACTACTGATGGCTTCTGAGCGGAGGTGCCAGGAGGACACGATGCTTTAGGAAGCTTCCCCTGGAGGGGTGGACCAGGGAGTAAGGGGGAGAAGATACAGGCATCGGGGGTGTAAAATAGGGACCTCAATTTGGGGTAGGGGCAGTGGGACGAAGGCAAAGCACAGGCTCACGAAGGTAGCAAAGCTAGAGGCGGCAACGCTGGAGGCCCCGTAAGCTAACAGCCCAAAGGACCTGGGACCGTGGCAGGAGGGGCTCTGCAGGTGTGACCAGTTAAGGGTTTTTCAAGGAGGCAGTTATCCCGGATTACTCTGGGGGGTCTGATATAATCAATGGGATCCTTGCAAGAAGGGTCACAGGAGGGTCACAGGGAGAGAAGGAGACGTGACGAGAGCCACGGAGCCGAGGAACATGGGGAGACCCCAGAAGCTGGAAGAGGCAGGCCTGCGAAAGCACCTCCAGAAGGAATGTGGCCCGACCAGGACCTTGGCGCTAGACCTCTCGTCTCTGACACCGTAAGGTAGCAGGTCTGTGTCACTGTAAGTCACCGGGTTTGTGGCGACGTGTTACAGCAGCCGCGGGACACTGTCCCACAGACGGATCGTGTGCCGGGAGGCTGAGGGGGCCTGGGAGCCCTGATGAGGCTGCAGGATACAGGGTCCCCCATGCAAGGAGGGTGGGCAGGAAAGAAGGAAGGCGGCAGCTTTTGGGTTCACAGCTGCTCTCTGGGGACAGGGAGGGAAAGGGCACAGGAGCTGGTGGGGCAGCTGGCAGCTGAGCCTACCCACGGCCCCCCGGGCCAGGCATGAGGAGGGGGCCCACGGAACTGCACCTGGGGCCACCCATGTCTGGGGACAGTCCTTGGCACAGCACGTATGTGTGACAGCACTTCCTGGCTCACAGACTGCCTCCACCCCCACCCCCCACCCCCAGGCCTCCGCCGCTGGCTCCCTGTCCCCCGTCCCCCGATGCTTCACCCGCGCGGCCGCTTAGCAAAGCACATAAAGTGTCACGTGCGAGGTCATTGCACCCCCACGCGGCTCCCCAGGGGCAGCTCCCGGATCAGAAACAGCCCCAGGCTGCACCTGCCGACGTCCTGTGGGGTTTGCCCCCCCAGCAAGCCAGCAAGGGCTGAGGCCCTCCATGCACGGGGGCCGGGGGCTCACTGGCTGCTCGGGGCTCCTGTCCTGCGGGCACAGTCTTCCCCCATTTGTCAGAAGGGCCACTAGTTCATCGTGTGCCCCTGGGGGAGCAGTGTGTCCTGGGGGGGGCTGTGTGCTCCTGGGGGGAGCAGGGCGCGGCCTGGTGCATCATGGGGGGACAGTGTGCAGGAGGGAGCATTAGGGGGGCAGTGTCCCTGGGGGCGGGGGAGCAGTGTCAGTGGTGGGGGAGTGTCCCCGGGAGCAGTTTGCGGGGAGCAGTTTGGGGAGGTGAGCAGTTTGGGGGAGACAATGTCCCCGGGGCCGGGGGCAGTTGGGGGGGCAGTGTCCGGGGCCGGGGGCTCACCTCTGAGGAAGGCCGACACGTCCTGCAGCTGCGGCACGTTGTCCTCGCGGTAGCCACAGTGCTGGGTCAGCAGCGGCAGGTTGTCTAGGTGCTCGCGGCAGGCGTGCGTGGGGTAGAGCTTGCACAGCTCCCGGAACACCACGCCCCAGGTGCGCGTCTCCTCCGCCGTGTACTGCACCCTGGGGATGGGCTGCCCGCTGGGCCGGGACACGGCGGTCAGTCCCAGGCGGCCCGGCCCCTCCCGCGGGCCCGGCCCCTCCTGCAGGGGGGACGCCGGGCGCCTTCCAGGGTCCCCCCCGGGGGGTCAGGCCTTTAGCATCGCCTTTACGGACCTGAGACCCGAGCAGGGACGGGCAGAGGGCCCCGGAGAGGCAGGCCCCCCACAAGCAGGGACCCCAAGGGGGCCCCGAGCCCAAGGCACACGCTCAACCACTGGGCCACCCGGCGCCCCAAGAACTACCTGCCACAGTGGTGTGTGTGGATTTGGACTTCCACATAAGCGACTCGACTAAGCCCTATTTCACTCGTCCTCATGGGGGTGTGGTAGGGTCTGCATCCCTGCCCCGCACCAGCAGCCACTGAGCGCCCCGCGTTCACAGAACTGGCCCAGGTGCACAGCGGGGCTCTGGAAGCCTCAGCTGCTGCCACCCAACCATGGCAATAAACGGACGTCGTCGCTAGAAAATGAAACTGCCTGTGGGTTCTCTCCGGCCCTTGCAGGGAAACCACCCCAATCTCTGCGTATAATTTTGAGATATTTTTTCATTCAGTGAGTAAAATGTCCAGGAACTGCTAAAAAACAACCAGACTCAATCCTTAGGGGGCACCTGGCTGGCTCAGTCACAGGGCCCGTGACCCTGGGTCTCGGCGCAGTGGGTCTGAGCCCCACATCGGGTGTGCAGAGTCCTTAAAAATGAAATCCTCGGGGATCCCTGGGTGGCTCAGCAGTTTAGCACCTGCCTTCAGTCCAGGGCATGACCCATGATCTCGGGGATCCCACCTGGCCCGCCAGGATGCTCCCCTTGGCCGGCCCGCGGCCTCCTCTCCCTCCCCTGACCCGGGGGGCTCCCCTTGGGGATCCAGCCCACTGCCCCAAACTGTGGTCAGGACACAGCCAGGTCCGCTGGCGTGCGCTCCGTCTCGCTGTCTTGAGGTGCGAGGAGCAGTCGTGGCACAGACCGCGGGGCACAGAGGAGCTCCCTATTGTCACGTTCTGCAGCTCTGCAGGGAAGGTTTGCTGACCCCCCTCCTAAAGCGAGGAGGAGCGTGGTGCCTAACGAGCGCCCCTATTGTGCTCTTTGCAAACCCCTTACTTTAGAATTCAGTGTGGTTTTCTAAAAAAGATTTCATTTTTTAAAAAAGATTTTATTTATTTATTCATGAGAGACACAGAGAGAGAGAGAGAGAGAGAGAGAGGCAGAGACACAGGCAGAGGGAGAAGGAGGCTCCATGCAGGGAGCCCGATGCAAGATTCGATCCCGGGTCTCCAGGATCATGCCCTGGGCTAAAGGTGGCGCTAAACTGCTGAGCCACCCAGGGATCCCCCCAAATTTTCATTCTTAAAAAAAAATGAACTGTGGGTATGGGAGGGATGAGGGCATAACACACTTAAGAAAGAACAAGAAGCTAGCATTCGCTTTCTCCGAGTGCCAAGGCTGGGGCTTACGCAAACCAAATTAGAGCAAGATTAGCCTTGTTTAAACCCGGCGGCTGATAACAAATAAGAAATTACAACCTGGCAAATATTTGCTGAGAAGATCAAGACCGCTAAAGCTTATAGCATCTGCGATAAGTTTAAGATGAGAGCTTGAAGTGGAGAGAGAAAAACAGAAAGGATGCAGGGAAATAAATATATAGATGATCTGCCTCCAGTTCCAGAAAATCCAACGAAATCAATTGGAGTCAGTTGAGCCAATAAAGCTAATAAGTCAATCAGAGAAGGACAAACATTATATGGTCTCATTCCTTTGGGGAATATAAAAAATAGTGAAAGGGAATAAAGGGGAAAGGAGGAAAAATGAGTGGGAAATATCAGAAAGGGAGACAGGACATGAGAGACTCCTAACTTTGGGAAATGAACTAGGGGTGGTGGAAGGGGAGGAGGGCAGGGGGTTGGGGTGACTGGGTGACGGGCACTGACGGGGGCACTGGACGGGATGAGCACTGGGTGTTATTCTATATGTTGGCAAATTGAATTCCAATAAAAAATAAATTTATAAAAAAATACTATTAAATAAATAAAGTAACCTAAATAAATAAATAAATAAAGCTAGTAAGAGCGGCCCGAGAGCAGCAGGTAGGAGAGCAGGGAGGCTGGAAGGGTAAATGAAATGCGGAGAGGCTGTTAGGTCGAACGTCTCCCCCAGGACGAGTCTGCAAACCTGGGGCATCTCGAAGGGGAGCCGAGCATCGCCCAGACCACGCGGCGAGGGACAGCCAGCAGAGGCTAGGACGGGAACAAGTCCTGCGGATCTGAGACCCAATAAGGAACGTCCAGCCCCGCTCTTGGGGAACTGGGTGGTCAGCGGCGAGCTCACTGTCTCCGCGCCTCTGTCCCGCCTGCGCGGCTCACTGGCCGCCCCCTGGGCCCCAGGCCGCCCTGATGGCAGGGCACGCTGACCTCAGCCTCCCCAGATTCCACGCTAGCCCCCCGGCCCCATGACTACTCAAGGCGAATGCTGAGAAGCCAACTTCATCACAAAGCCAATGCTAATTTGTCCCATTTTATGCCTATTATTAACAGCCAAATTCCAAGAGCCAAGAAAAAAAAATTCCTACTTTTCTCTGTCACTGATAAGATTATATAATGAAAACCCATTTAATGAGAGAGAGCTCACCGTGGGCCACTTTTCCACCATTTTTAAAGTGGTTTTTATGAACTAATCCTTGATTAATCACTAACTTAAGGCCCAGTCCTCTTTTTTTTTTTTTAGATTTTTTTTTTTTATTTCTTTATTCATGAGAGACAGAGAGAGAGAGGCAGAGACACAGGCAGAGGGAGAAGCAGGCTCCATGCAGGGAGCCCGATGTGGGACTTGATCCCAGGACCGAAGGCAGGTGCTCAACTGCGGAGCCACCCAGGGATCCCGAGGCCCAGTCTTAAAGCCCAGCCAGTCTGGGCTGAATTGATCAGTGGATACCAACGAAATAAAAAATGTATTCCAGACCCCCACTTACTTTCACATCCCAAACTGAAATAAGGCCCGTAGGTAGGGGTAGTTATACCTGGAACATCCCCCATGCAGCCGTAGGTAAGCAGGGTACCTGCTGGATCTGCAGATCCACACGGGCTCACTCAGTCTTCTCAGTAAGCCTGGAGGCAGGGCATGGGGCGCTGGGAATGCATGCATGTTTTTAAAACTCCGAAATTTAAAATAAATAAATAAACAAACAAACAAAAAAACTGAAATTTCAGAAAAATATATAAAAAAATAAATACAACTTTGAAATTGGACATTTGGAAAGATAAACACCGTCACCATGGGGAAAACAGGATGCGTTGCCCACCTTTGGCTTGTCAGGCACTAGCCTGTGTGGGGGTAAGTGAGTCATAGGTGAGCAGGATGACGGGCGGGGTGCTGCTGTTTCCGGGGTCCGGGATATATCCCCATAATCATTTCACACCCATCTACGGGGATGTGTCTCAGGGTACGTGTGACAGGCACCGTATTTCAGCGTCCTAGACCCCTGCTCCGGCCAAGGCTAAAGTCACTGAGGGGCTTCCCATCCTAGAGAAAGCCCCGCCGACGGAGCTGGGCCACTTACCAAGAGGCAGCACAGGGCCACCCTTGGTTTGGGCCCTGCGCTCCACGGGGAGGCTGCTTGAGGTTCCCTCTCTCCCTCTCCCTCCACCCCTCCTCCTACTCTCTCTCACTCACTCACTCGCTCAAATAAATTAATTAATTTTAAAACATAGGCAGCCCCGGGCAGCCCGGGTGGCTCAGCGGTTTAGCGCCTGCCTTTGGCCCAGGGTGTGATCCTGGAGACCCAGGATCGAGTCCCACGTTGGGCTCCCTGCATGGATCCACTCCTCCCTCTGCCTGTGTCTCTGCCTCTCTCTCTCTCTCTCTGTGTCTCTCATGAATAAATAAATAAAATATTTAAAAAAAAAAAAAAAAAAGGACCCACAGGGGCAGAACAGCCCATGCAGGACTCGTAGCATGCACTCCAGGAGTCCTTGCCGCGTGTCCTCTGAAACGTGAGGTTCACGTGAACAGGGAGCCAGGACCCCGGGGAAGCCTGGAGATGTCTGCGACTCCAACGTGACGGGCCTAGGAGGGAAACGGGGGGCCTCAGAGGCCCTGCTTCTGCTCTGTCCTCAGGACACAGAAATGGCTCCTGGTTTGTGACGGGCCCCGGACTCTCGTGGGCACACCCAGGGAAGGGTGTGGGGGCACGACCACTGACAGGGCCACAGGGGGGATGCGGGCGCCCAGCCCTGGGACAGATGGAGGGAAGGTTGCGCCCAAGAAACCACGCACAGCACCCCGCAGGGGTCACCCTGTCGGAGACAACCTGCCCAAACCAGAGTCAGCATGGCCTGATCTGCCCACCATGGATGTCCCAGCATGTCCTGCACCTCCCACCCCGGTCGTCCCAGTGCAGCCTGCACCTCCCACCATGGACGTCCGAGCGTGGCCTGCACCTCCCACTACTGCACCTCCCACCCCGGACATCCCAGCATGGCCTGCGCTTGCCCACCATGGATGTCCTAGCGCAGCCTGCACCTCCAACCACAGATGTCCCAGCCTGGCCTGCACCTGCCCACTGCGGACATCCCAACGGCCCTGTGGAACGCTCCCAGCTGCCTCGCTCCCTCCTCTCAGCCTCCAGCCGCAGGGGAACGAGGGCCCAGAAGGGAGAGGAGAGGCGACTCAGAACAGCACACACACATGATGACGCACACATGTATTCACTCCAAACAGCGGGGGTGGGGGGGACACATTTTGAATCACGTTTGAGATTAATCTTTTTTTAAATGAATGGCACTGGGCCTTAAATACCCAAATGAGACCTTACTAATAATTGAAAATGACAGCCAACTCGGTGTTGCTAAGGAACTTGCTTCCCAGCAGGAAAGTGGAATCCAACCCAATGCAGTTGGAAGTGGCGAGTGGAGGGAAATAAAACCTTTTTACTGCTGGTATAAACCCCAACAGGATGAGACTTCCCAGCAAACTAATGACATGGAAGTGTTATAATTAGATCTTTAGGGAGTCTCCTCCATTTATACGGAATTAGCTGGGATTCCGGAATTCTCCAGAACCACCAAAATCATTATTCACTGATTGCTAGATTACCGGAAAAAAAAAAAAAAAGAGAAAGGCGGCTTTCAGGAGCTTCCACTCACCACCGACTTGGTCCTCTTGCCAAATAACTGGAAAGCAAGGCCTCAAACGCACCGTGGGGGACGGACGGCGCTCAGGGATGCCCGAACCCAGGAGGCGGCGACCGCGGTCACCGTGGAATCAAGGCCTAGCCCTGGGAGAAAAACCCCTGGCATTAGACATCCCGCGGAGACGACCAGGAACCTTCCTTGGAAATACTGAGGATGACCCCGAAAACCCTGCCCTGTCCCCACAGGGAGGACAAAGTAGAAAACGCAGAGACCGAACGTCACGGGGGGCAGGTGCATTGATAGTTCTTGTAGGCACGTCCTGAGCTTGCTCAAGTCGTGCAACAGATACGATTTGGAAAAAAAAAAAAAAAAAAAAAACAAGAAACAAGAAACAAAAAAACAGATACGCTTTGGATACTGAAATCCAGGGACACCTACCCACTGAGGCTGGACCCACAAGAGCTCTTTCTGCAACAACGCTTTGCTCTTATTTAATGATCTCCTTGATCTCCTCCGCCAGCAGGTCCAGCCACGGGCGTTTCTCTTACACTTTTTTTTTTTTTAATTTGGGGGATTAGAAAATATCTGATCACAGTGATCCGCCCTGGCCGTCCCCCAAAGTCCTTGCTGCTCGAATTCCAAATGCAAGACGCAGTGTGTGCATGTGGGGCGGGGAGCAAGGCCGCGGTCCACGCAGGAGACCCTACGGGCGGGCCGTGTTGACCCCAAGGGGGCAAGACTGGCTGAAACACGAGGCGGATCGTGTTTCTTGGGAAAAGGGTTGGGAGTGAGTGGCAAGAAGCAGACAAACGGTGAGCAGAGCGTCGGTGGGGAGGTGCGGGGATCTGATGGAAGCCGCCAGGACTGAACTCACTCCCCACCGGGCTCCGCCGCGCGCTCCTCCGGCCGGGCTGGGCCAGGGGATGCCTCCCGTCCTCAGCCCTTTGTCGCCTGGGGGAGGCCGTCCCTCTCGTCCCTCTCGTCCCTCTCGTCCCTCTGTCTGGGCCTCAGCTCTTCTTCCTTCCTCACCTGCGGTGGAGCTCTCTTGCCCGACGTTCCCACCTGGGGCTTTGCAGAAGGGAGAGGAGCAGGGCTGAAATGGGAAACTACGTCAGCGTTGCAACTCAGTGGCCACCAGCAGCTCCTCGAGGGGCTTGGGCAGGCCCTCGGAGGAAGCGTGGAAACCTGAAGGTGGGAGGTCTCTATCTCTGTGCCTTCTTGGCTTAGGACACATGCAGGGGCTGCCTCGGCGAGGAGCATCCCATATTCTGCGTGTTTCCAGGGAGCTCTCTGTGATCTGTCCTCTTTCCTTCCCACCCGAGACAGCATAGGATACAGGAGAGCGAGACTGACATTATTCCCACGTTGGAAGAATAATCTTCATGTGGATCCGATGTCATTTTTTTTTAAAAAGATTTTAAATATTTATTTGGCAGGGGGAGTGGCAGGGGGAGCGGCAGAGGAGAGGGAGACGGAGAGGCAGGCCCCCCCGCGGGGCAGGGAGTCCCCACATGGGCCCCATCCCAGGACCCCGGGACCCCAGGACTGTGCCCTGAGCTGCGGGCAGATGCTTCACTGACTGAGCCACCCAGGCGCCCCCCAATGTCATTTTTCTTTTGTTTTAAATCATCATTCAGAGTGGCTCAGTGGTTTAGCACCACCTTCAGCCCAGGGCGTGATCCTGGAGACCGGGGATCCAGTCGCCACATCGGGCTCCCTGCATGGAGCCTGCTTCTCCCTCTGCCTGTGTCTCTGCTTCTCTCTCTATGTCTCTCATGAATGAATAAATAAAATGTTTTTAAAAAATAAAAATAAATAAAATAAAATCATCACTCACAAAATGTATTGCCAATTGTCACCGAGCGTCTGGGGCACCGCTCACACCTGAGGTGGCAGCCGGGCGCTGTGCTGTCAGGCCGCTGGTGACCGAGCTGGTTCCTAGCACCGCACCTGCCAGCCCAGGGGCCTCATGCACAGAGCTGTGCGGTCAGGGGGCACCTGCCTCCGACACTGGAGAAAATGTTGCCACAAGCCAGGAAAATGAACCCTAAGGGAGTCAATGGGTTCCAGTAAAGTTTAACTGGAGAGCAAATGCCATTTTTCTACTCATCTCCAAGAGGCAATGAGAAAAGTCTAAAGCTCCCACATCTGATAAAGTCACACTTCAGAACTCAGACTGTAAAGGACACTCAGTCACATTAGGATGAAATGTTGTCACTGATACCCGGGGGCCTGGGGGGGGTCTTGGGGGGTCCGGAGGACCAGGGGGCCAGGGGAGGCCACACTTCCCACTCGTTAGCCTGCTAGATCCATCCCCCCATCACATCCTATGCTCCTTGAAGGCAGGGATCTTTGTTTGCATTTTCATTTTCCTGTCCCCGCCACCCAGAGTGGAGTCTGGAGCATCATAGGTGCTCAACCAACCAATCAGGCCGAAATAAGCCGCAAATCTAAAGGTCAAGGAGAATCGTAGCCGCGTGTCACAAAGCCATGCATATCGCAAAGTCACAGATACGCACCTGCCTTACGTCCTCCCAGCCTCATGTTTCTACTGCTACAGAAAAAGCAAGCCCAGAAACTTGGAGATTTTCGGTTTTCCGGTAGCTTCCACTTACCCTCTGTGCCACGGGTTTTAGGCGTCAAGTGTTCCTTTTTGTCTGATTTTCTTAACCGGGGCTCCCTCGGTGTATCATACTCGTGACAATTGTCATGAGCAAAGACAGCAGCATGTGCAAACCCAAAGGGACACGAAAGCCAAACGTAGCCGACCACAGAGCTGTTTCCTTCGCTGCGCGTCTTAAGGAACAAACTTCCAGAGACGTTTTCGAGCTGCAGAGCACGACGGCCAAGTGCCGTCTTTCAAAACGGAGGCCCGCGGGTCAGCTCAGGGACGTAAGAACCATCTGAGTCACGTCAAGATTTCAGACTCCCCCGACCTGTCCGACCTTCGTCAAGGGGCTCCGTGAGCCCGGGTAGCGGGGACAGCTACGTGACTCCACAGAGCGAGCGTCGCGGCGCAGGCTCGGGCTCAGCGGCTCCCCTAGGCCAGCCAGGTAAAGAGCATTTGCCATCACGTATTTTATTTGCTTTTGCAAAGGAGTTTTGCACACGTGAATTTTTTGCAAATGAGTCTACGGGCCCCAAGGAACCTTCAGATGGTAGCCAACAAGCACGTGGGCTGGTTTTGTTCACACTGTTAAGATCGGGGTCGCGCTTACGAGACATAATGCAAATCCAGCCCCGGGCGCTGGGAGCCCGCGGGAAGGGGATCTAACTCCTGGACGTTACGTGCTGTTATGTGTCCCGAGCACCCCAGGATAGGGCCTCCCTCACTTTCTCACCTCGCAGGAAGCCCTCCTCTCATTCTAGAGGATGGATCTTCTGCTGAAACTATTGTGCAATTAGCCCCGAGCAGCCGCGCCTTCAGACCTCACATCCATCGCTAGGCCCGTGTTCAACCCACCAGGGAGCGGAGCTCAAAGGAATGCGATCCAGACACGCACCACGATTGTGGCGGGCTCGGGGTGACAGGGCCCAGGCTGGGGGCTCCAAGGCACCCCCGCCTGTAATCCCACATGTCTTGCATCCTGACCCATAGGGACCAGGAGGCCCGAAGTCTCCCGGTGGCGATGAGGGAATGTGGGTGCCCTGCAGTTCACGGCCCCAAGGGAATTAATACCAGCCGCCACCCATCCACTCACCGGTAGCAGGAACACGGGGGCACATCACAGGGAGGGTGTCAGGTAATGCTCACCTTATGGAGCGGTTGACGGCAAAGGAAACTGAGGCTCACACGCCGTGCGATAAGACCCGATGGTGGCAAGCGGCGCCGCAGGGACTCGGCCACGGAAGGCCCGCTCTGCAGGCCCCTCCTAACCACCGCACCTGGGTGCGGGGTCCCAGGCACCTGACGCATGTGAAGCACTGAGTTTGGCCTCCATGTCCTGAGTTGAAAACGAGGGCATTGGGACGACCACACCACACTGGGAAGACCCCGTGGTGTCACCCGTGAGGCTCCCAGACACCCAACAGTTGCTCAGTGCAGCCGGATGCCCCCTCCAGGCGAGCGAGCGGCAAGGGGGGGACACTGCATCGCTCCCCTGCAGGGTCGGGAACAGGTCCAGAGATGACAGCCGAGCGCTCTTCTGGATGGACCCACTCACCCCCCCGGGACTCGCGGAGAGCAACGTCAATCCTTCACGCTCACAGAGATCATGTTAAGGCAAAAGACTCATACCTGGTTCCCGGCGATCAGCGTTGCACCCGGGTGCCACCCCGGTCCTTGTCCGTAAGTGACATCGGGCCGCACTGTGCTCGGGCTTTCCCCAGCTGTGGGCACCACGTTACAACCACACAGCAGCCGCCGGGGGCACTCGCGCACATCTAAGCCCACCGAGCCCAACAGGTGGAAATTTCCAAGTCGATTTTCTCTTTTGTCTTTCTTTCCGCTCTCAGGCCCCCTTCCTCTCAGCCACTGAGCTGAACTTCAGGTAAAGAGAAACGCTTGGCAAGGAAATGACTGTTCCCTAAAGCCTGACATCTTCCAAATCCTTCCAAGGGCTGCACACCCCAGGAACGCGGAGGACGCTGTAGTGAGCCCAAAAACTCTTAACATCTGGTCGTTTAATTCTGTTGCTCTTGTTTTCAACTTGAGCGCGGTCGAATGGAAGCTGAAGCTGCCACGGAGACTGAAAAGAAGGGGGACAGGATGGGGACGGGGGACGGGATGCAGATGGGGATGGGGGGGCCTCTTGAGCAGAGAAAGATATTTATATTCTGCAGAAGAGGCACTCTTGGGAGACCCTAACGTGACCTTCCTCGGAATCCATTCCAGCTGTCAGGGAAATGACCCCAGCACCACAAATATTTGGATTTGTTCTACTCTTCAATTTACCTCTCCATTTCAGAGAAATTAAAGCCTCCACAGCCGGTGTCTATGCAGGAGCCACAAAGTACCCAAACAGCCACGTAGATCCCCGTTTCGTTCAAAACCTGGGAAAGCAAATCCATGGAGGGTAATGGAACGGGATAGAATTAGCTCGGTCAGGGAGAAAACGTATTTGGCGGGTTTTCTTAAGAAGGGGGAAAAAATTCAAGCTTGGTCCCACGTCACAACGGAGCCCACAATTCATCCAGGTGACCATCTGCCAACGAGACGGGTGAGGAAAACAAAATTCAGGACAAAAAGTTGCAACCCCGACTTCAGTTTCCTCCCCTGTTAGGAAAGCATGACTTTCCCCTTTCATCCTTCTGCCACCTTCTATTTGTGATGTTTCCAATTAAGAGTCGCCTATCCAAAAATAGGCAGTGTGGCGCTCACAACTCCTGCTAGTAACGGATTTCTTTTAGCTGCCTCCTGAAACCAAGCAGGATCCATAAATCATGGCTCTTCCCGCACGAAACGAGAAATGCTAAGGTCAACTGAAACCTCTGGGAAGGTGGAGAGGTGGGGCCTCCGCAGTTACGGTTCTGCAAGTCGTGTAATGGCCAGGGCCCCCCAAGAAAGGCTCCGCATCATGAATCCTGTGGCGCAAACAAAAGCTAACTCGCTATTAAAAAAATTTTTTAAGTTAAAAAAAAAAAAGGGACACCTGGGTGGCTCGGCGTTTGAGCATCTGCCTTCAGCTCAGGGTGCGATCCTGGGGTCCTGGGATTGAGTCTCTCTCCCTGCTCAGTGGGGAGTCTGCCTCTATGCCCCTCCCCTGGCTCATGCGCTCTCTCAAGTAAATAAATAAAATCTTAAAAAAAAAAAAAAAAGATGGCAGTAGCCCCAAAGGCTTTCTGTGAGCTTATAGAGAGAACATAATAAGCCAAGTGTTGAACACGGTGCCCGGCGCTCAGCGGGAGTGTAACCAAAAGAAGCTAAAACTACCCAAATACACCAGGTGAGGGGTCCCACCAGCAGCCATTCAGAGACTGATCTGATGCGGGCCAGCTGCCCCCCACCCCCTGCCCCCTCTAATCTTAGCTGACACTCCCCAGCCTGGGAAGGCCCGGGAAGGCCTGGGAGGTGGCCGGTTTTTCAATTAAAGAAGCAACCTGTGTGCCTGAGTCACATGCAACTGAAAGGTGCACACATGCACACACACATGCACCCATGCTTATAGGTGTGAAAAGTTCCTTTAATCCAGCCGACCATGGAGCCTGAAAGTCCATGATCCATTCACTCCCTAAAGGTCTTTTATTCATTTTAAATGAGCTTGACATATAATCACATGGAATCGAGGAAACGTTAGCCACACGATCCGTCATCATAGCAATCGTATCTGTCATAGACTCAACCGCAGCTTGTATGAGCCAGCACCTGGGCCCGTGACCACTGCTCCTCCTCCCAACCACACAAGGTACATAAGTACTGTGCCCGTTTTCAGGTAAGAGCACGGATGCCCGGGCAGCCCAGCTGGCTGAGCATCCCGCTCCTGATTTTGGCTCTGGTCACCATCTCGGGGTCCTGCGATGGAGCCTTGCATCAGGCTCTGCACTCAGCAAGGAGTCTGCATGAGATGCTCTCCCCCTCTGCCCTTCCTCCCTCCTCTGCTCGGGGGTGCGTGCTCCCTTGCTCTGTCTCCCAAATAAATAAATCTTAAGAGAAAAAAAAAAAGAGCACTGAGATGCAGAGAAACCAGGTCAGTGCTCACGGCCACGGAGCACGAGTGGTGGAGCGGGAGTTCAAACCCAGCTCCATCTAGCTCCAACGTCAGACCTTCTGCCGCAAATGGTGCCACACCGCTGCTTTCACGGGGATGCTTCTGCTCCTCATACCTTAGCACCCGTGTGGGAGCGGATAGACCGGGTCTTGAAGACAAAATGGAGCACAAGCTCAATGCATATGGTAGCCAAGCTCCCCGCAGGTGCTCAGGGAAGCCTTCCTCCTGGGTTGTGCCATGGTGGCCCCTGCAGTGCAGCACGGCCGGGCCGCGGAGCCAGTGGAGCACGTCAAGAGGTTAGATTAGAAGAGGCATGCTTCCTTCTGGACAACCCAGCCTGAGGGAGGCCAGGTGCCCCGTCCTGAGGACACTTGGCAGGCCAGCAGAGGGACCCGTGTGGGAAGGAAACCGGGCCTCCAGCCAACCGCCGTGGGAACGATCAGATCGGAAACAGATCTTCCAGCCCTGGCCTCCTCTGGTCAAGAGGCTTCATGACTCCAGCCTCGTGAGACACCCTGATCCCGACACACCCAGCAAAGCGCCTCCCTAATTCCTGACCTTCAGAAACTTCATAAGATAGGACATGTCTGTCGCTTTAAGCTGCTCAGTTTTGGAGTCATTTGTGAGACTGAGCCCTCCGTTGGGCTCCACGCTCGGCGGGTGTCCGCTTGAGATGCTTTCCCTCTGCCCCTCCCCAGGCTCTCACACGTACTCTCTCCATCTCTAAAATAAATAAATAAATCTTTTTAAAAAGAGAGGGATTTGGAGCACGCGGGTAGACCAAAAGGAGAGACCAGCTGAAGGAAGAAAAATTATAACAATATTAGCAATTACGCATCTCCTAAGTGTTCTAAGTGCTGTTATTACTTAAGCTCACTTAGTCCCTATAACAATCCTTTAAAGCGGTAGTAGAGTTATCCCGGTGTACAGATAGGGAAACTGAGGCATCGAAGACAAATCACTTGGCGGAGTCACTCAGCTGGCGAGTGTTGAAAGCTGGAATCCTCCCCCAGGCCGTCCGGCGCAGCTCCTGGCCTCCTAATCACACCACACCCGGCCTCTCATATTGAAAGAAAAACTGGAAAAAGCAAGGAAGGCCCGCCACGAGGGCCAGGGGGCTGAGTAAAGCCCAGGCTTTGGGTCTACACTCTGTGCTTATTGTTTGGAGAGAGATAAGAGTGCAGAGATACCAGTGCTCCACCGACTTGGTTTAATCTTCAGAATCTTCCCAGGAGAAAGGAGAGGTCATGTTATCCCCATTTCACGGAGGGGAGAACTGAGGCCAAGCCACGGGTTCAAGCGCCTCTCCCTGAATTTGAAGTCAGACGGGTTGTCGTGGCAAATGAGGGGATTTTCCGACTTTCAGCAAACTCGGGCGGGCGTGTTGCACGCGCCTCGGCGACCTCACTCGCTGACCCCGCGTTGCCCTAACTACATTTCAGACCATGGGAGTCCGACACACAAATCCCAGAGGGAGCAGCACCAGAGAAGGACGTGAGGGGACCTCCCGCCTCAGCTTCCGCCGGAACAAAGTGCATTCATAACGAAAGACAATCACGACAATATTCAAAATCAATCGAAGCGAACAAGGGTGGCACAGTTAAAGCCAGAGCTCGGGGCCTCTTTCCAGGAGAGGAAGACGGATTGAAATAACTACCACCACTCCCTCCAAAGATATAATCAAATATGCGTGCAGATCGGGGAGGAACCGTCGTCCTAGGCCCGCGAAGAAAAATGTGCTTATTTCCAGCCAGTTGGGAAAAAAAAATGCATTCCCGATTCTTCCTCAATAATGTGGCAGTTGTGAGGCCCCCAGAAAGGCGGCAAAGCTAGGGCCGAGGCTGAGGTAGGAAGGTGCCCGTGGCCACAGACGCCACCGAGCCCCCCCACCGAGCCCCCACTTTCACGACCTCCACCCACTCCCTAGCCCTCACCCCCAGCTGCGGCCTCGCGCCTTCCTGGGCTGCACCGGGACCAGGTGCCACGTGCATCCTCTCCCACCCGAATTCACAGCAGGGCGCTCAGGCCGCCGGTGCCTGGGGCCTTCCACGGAGCCGTGTGTGCGCCCATGAGCCTTTCCTCCACAGCTTTGGCAAGGAGGCACCTGGGTCCCCCGGGACCCCCAGACCCTTGGCAACCCCGGACCCCAATCCCCAGTGCCTGGACCCCCGATCCAGAGGATCCTGCAGGCCCCCGCCCCGGGCGTCTATAGAGACTCTGCATGGAAGCGGGCCATGCTGGGTGGGCCCTGTAGACGCCACCGCCAGGCCGCCCTCCACCTCTGGGCTGGTGGCCACCGCCCTTGGAGCCGGCTAGGTTCCCGTCCCAGACTGCAAGGTTCTCATGTTCTCCGCTCGCGCTGATTCTCCCCCTGCTTCATCCTTGCAAGACCATCACAGTAAAAAGCCTTCCACGCAAGTCCCGCACGGGACGCCCCGGCCTTGGTGTCAACACCTGTTCTCCTGCATGTCGCCTCTTGTCCCTCCCCTTCCTCGGCCCCAGGCACCCAGACTGCGTCCTGCAGTCCCTCCAACAGCCCCACACGTCCCTACTCCATCGTCCCCTGTATTTCCGACCGTATGTTTGACCCACGTGGGGCCCAGAAAGCCTAACCATATTATTAACAGGGAATCGAATTGTTCTCCACAAGTTGGCACGGTCCCTAATTGCATCAGCAAGTCGTACTTGCGGGGACCTCACCCGCTGGATTTTTAGGACCACTCCAGCCTCAAATAATCTGCTACTCGGACCAGCAGTTCCAAGCTTTGGGTTGGGAAATCAGGTTGCACATGCAGCCAGCAGCCCCTCTAATGAGCTCATTTTAAGTAACTATTGTGTTCGTGTTTTTCCTTTGCTCTCTCGGAAAGCCATCAGCACTAGAAAAGCCCCTATTTCAATTAAATCGCATCTTTATGTTTCGTGAACTAAAAGGATGCCCAACTTACGGCATAGCCAGCTGGAGACGGTGGGCCAGGCCCACCTGGGGTTCGGTAGCACGGGGGCCCCACGCTCACCGGCACCTAACTCAAGCCCGGCCTGCAGCGCCCCGTCTGCCTCCGGCGCGCACCCAAGCACGCCCTATTAGCCTCCAACCATCCTCAAACTCCTATTCAGAGGAGCCACAGCAGCACTGGCATAAAAGGCACCGGGAATGATTCGTTTCTCTCCACTTTGCACAGGTCCTGGGTTTGTGCTTCCCAGATCTAACCACGCCTGATGGGCACCTTCGTCTCCCGCCAACCTACAAGAAGCACCAAGGCAACTGATCTGTTGTCCGCATTCTGGCAGCTCCCCCCACCCCATGCAAATGGCAAGACGGCTGCGTCCTAAAATCTCTCCATAGAGAGGGAGGTTGATGTGCACGCAAGCTCCAGCACAGGCTTCTGATGACTTCTAGGGACACGTGAGCTACAGGAGTCGTTACAGTGGCCCCATAAGCAATGGCGCTGACGTAGGCAAAGAACTGATCAATAGTTCAACTGGAAAGTGAAGAGAGCCTGTGCCAAAGGGCAAGAGGCGATAAGACCGAGGGATGCTTCCGACCCCAGCTCGTGCACCAGGCCCTGTGTGGAGCACAGCATGTGCCTTCTCTTTGGCAATCCTCCCTACAGCCCTGGGAGGTGCCAACACACACGTTCTGGGGGAAGAAACAGGCACAGTGAGGCTGAGCACCCAGTGAGGAGGCAGTGGAGTCAAGACTTGAGCCCCAGACTGTCTGGCCCCAAGGCTGTAAGAGTTTTGTTGTGTTTAATCTCCTGGCTGTTGGAGGTGGTGAGCCTGGACTTGGCGCTGCCCAGGGAGAGGGCCATCGTGGCCCTGGATTCCAGACTGTCTTGGTCAAACACCCTTTGCTTTGACCCTATAGCCACCACAGAACCTTCGGGTTAATGTTTAGCCTACCCGGGGTCACGACAGCAGGGAGTTTTGTGAACCATGTGAGAGTAGTTTCTCCCCGGAAAATGATGAATTGGCAGCTCCCTGCCTGCCTCAGCCTCTGGAACATCCAGTCACTGAGCCAGGGCCCTTGAACCTAAGCACTCCCCAGCCCTGTAAACGGGGCCTGGATGCTCTAGCTCCATCCAGTGCCTTCTTTGTATACAGTCCCCACCCCTTCCAGCTGGGGCTCCTGCAAGTCTGTGTCTTGCTTCAACAGTGTTTCAACAGAACAGACCCAGGGACGCCCCTTGAGCCTCCTACCTTCCAGCTAATAACCTTCGGAACCATCTTCTCAGCCGCCCTCTGCCTCTGGAACAGCCAACACCATCTTTTGAGCTTAGCTTCCTTATTGCCCACCAACCATGAGCTCCCAGATTGGTCAGAACTGTCCCACCGAGGTGGAGGCCTGGTCAGCATGCACCTGCAGGCCTCCCACACCTACCTCTCTCTGCGCCTCTAGTTCCACCGCGCTGGTGCGGCTCTGGAAGGCATGGGCTGCTTCCCCATCCTCGGAGAAGCACGAGGGTGCCCAGTGCTTCTTGAGGAGGCAAACATATGGCAGCCAGGCCCTCCTCCAGGATGCACAGAAGCCATCCCCTGGAAGCTGCCACGGTTCTGGAGGAGAGCGTGAAGCAGGCCCCTCTGGATCTGCATGCCCAGGCTCTGCCCACACAGTCCCCCGGCTCTGTGACTTTCCGGAGAACCATCTCCTACAGGAGCAGCTGAAGCTCAGCAAGGAGATAGCAACCACCTGGCCAGCTCTGCAGAGCGGCGGCCCCAGGCTGGGCTGCGGGGTCGGGGGGGAGGGTATCCCTTCCAAAGGCTCACCCTATGAGAGGCCTCTGTGACATCCCCCTCGGTGCCAGGGCTTCAGCCTAAGCCTGTCCCCGCAGCCATGAGACAGCTTCTCAACCACCCTGAACTTCTAGGTCGTGGACCAAAAGGAAGCAATAAAGCTTTTTGCAGGAAAAAAAGTCTCCACCATTTCCAACCACTAGTGTTTACTTTGATTTTCTGCAGATCCGGCACCTAAGCTACGGGAAGCCGGCAGCCGGACACTCCCATCATCTTGCCTCTACGCTCCTTCGCTTTTCTGCCCATATCAGCGTGTTTTCTTTAAAACAAAAAGTCTCCCCAGGATCGAGGCCCCGTGAAAGGCATTGACTCCTAGATACCCCACCAGTAGGCTCAGCTTGCCTGGCCCAGGTTCTGGGCTCCACCAAGGAGAAATAAGTGACATTTGAGCGGCTCCTTGATCGCCGTGCTAACGAGATTCTTCACGTGCACAAACACACGCCTCTTCCCAGTCGCGTAATACCTATACTACCTGTGTGTAAAACCCATATTTATCCATCGGTTCCCCCTAAAGAAAAAAGCTCTGCCCAGCTCTGAGCTTTTGTCACGGCCTGCATGCACCCCTTCCATGACCCACGTACGACCCGATTCCCCGGGGACAATCTGTGAATCAAGGGAGCCAATCTTAAGTTTCACAATCAAGTAGTGGGGAGCTCAGCAGTTGAGCATCTGCCTTCGGCTCAGGCCGTGACCCCGGGGTCCCAGGATCGAGTCCCGTGTCGGGCTCCCCACAGGGAGCTTGCTTCTCCCTCTGCCTGTGTCTCTGCCCCTCTGTGTCTCTCAGGAATAAATAGATAAAATCTTTAAAGGAAAAAAAAGTGGCCTGGAACAGAGGAGAACAAAAATGGAGCAGACACAGGTGGAAAAGCGCAGGTCAAGTGGTCCTGGTGTTTAGGGTCATAAAAGCAGTGGAGAAAGAACGGAAGGCTGCCTGGGGCTTGGAGGGTGCGGGGAGAGCCCCAGACACACAGGGAGCCAGAGGGAGCCACCCGGTGACCCAGCGGGGGTGTCAGGTGGGACCCCTCAACTCAGCTTGAGCCCCTGTGTGCCATAGTCCACAAAAAAAAAAAAAAAAGAGGAAAAAGGGAAAAAGCCACCAGTGACATTCTCTAAAACACCAAGACACACAAAATATCTGAAATTCTCACCCAGGACAAAGTTGCCCCATGGGACAGTCAGGCTGCCCACCTCCTCGCAAGTAAAATAAAGCGACTCCTGTGGGGCAGGATCTAGGCTTTGCCCCGAGATCAGGCTCCCACGGCTGCTCCTGAGCCGACAAGGGGGTGCCCGGTGCAGGTGTCCAGGTGCCGCTAATGGGAGCGCAGGACACGGAGGCCGGCCAGCCCCTCCGGCTCCCCGCACCCCCTGCACCCGCTGCGCCCCGGCCTCACCCCCGCGGCCTGGATCAGGGTGGGGCTCTCCCCGAGGCCCCCACGTGGCAGGGACCCTCCACCTCCATGAGAAGCAAACACAAGTATGTTCCATGAAGGTGCTGGCGTGACCCCCGGGGGCACTTCTGCAGGGCCCCTCCTGTCGCCAGGAGGCTGGGCGTGGAAGGGGGCACTGGGGGGGGTGTGGAAGGGGGCACCGGGGGGTGTGGAAGGGGGCACAGGGGGCTGGTCGTGGAAGGGGCCCCAACAGGCAGAGTCAAAGGTGAGACTCGCACCCAGGTCCCACCCGCGCGGAGGGCCCGGGGGCCGGCGGGGAGCGGCTAGCAGCAGGTGACCAGGGCCTGCGCGGCGGCAGGTGCGGTGGCTGTGACGTCACGCGGCTGTGGCAGCCCAGGGACCTTCCGGCACCTGTGCTGCCTCCACCCGCCTGCGCAGCAAGTGCTGTCCGTAGTTGGTGCGCAGCCCGCAGGTGGCGGTGAGGATGGGGGCCGAGCTCCCACACTCCGGTACTTACTACTTGTAGCCCATGGCCACGTCCACGAAGTACTTCCTTCTCTGCCGGTAGACGTCGTCCTTGAATCCCTTAAACATAGGAGAGATCTGGTTATTTAGCAAAGGGGCCGAGCAGTGGGCGCCAAAGGCCTAGCAGGTGCACCGGAGCCACAGGAGCCGCGGGGTGACCAAGGGGACGCAGGCAGCCGGCCCAGCCCCATGACCCCCATTATCTGCGGGCCCTACTCACTGGGGCCACGTGGGGGGCACTGAGCCGCTTGTTGGGGTCACCAGTTCATGCACCCCGCTCATTGGAACAGGGGCACATGCGTAGTCACTAGGGTGACCTAGTGGCCTTAGGGTGACCCAAGTGCCACCGTCGTGTGTGAGGCCAGGACGTGCCCCGCCCTCAAAAACTCTGTCGTTCAGGATAATCAGTGAACCCCCAAAGGAGCAGCCTGGACAGGTTCTGGGGCTTCCCGCGCCCTGTCCCCGGGCCTCCGCACTTGCTGCTGCCTCATTGGCAACCTCGGGACTGGACCCATGGCTGCGCTCACACGGGGCTGCGGCATCCCGCCCTGTGCTCCTGGCCTCAGCTCGGGCCTGAGCATCCCGCCCTATGCTCCTGGCCTCAGCTCACCTTCCGTCTCCCTCCCTGCAGGTACTTTCCATCAGCACCTCTGGGGCTTCCTTCCAACTGCCAGAAACCCAGAAGGAATCATTGCCATGTGACTTGTGTGCAACCCTGCGACCTGGAAGGGCCACCGCGACACCGTGGCCACCGCGTGAAAGAGGGCAGGACAGGCGGTGGGGACAGGGGCTCCGAGGAGGGAGCGCCCGGGCCCTTGAAGTCCTAGGTCACCCGGCTATGGCTGCCCTGCCTTTGCACGCAGGAGCCTCAAACCTGGGTGGGCCGGCCTCCTGCGCCCTTGACGGAGAAGTGGCCGTGGGGCTGCCTGCTGGGCTGAGGCGCACGTCCCCTGCCAAGGCCGCTGTGTCACAGGAGCATCGCTGTCTGCGGTGAGCCACCCAAAGCCCCGCAGCCGGGGCAGCCCCCTGAGGGCCCGGCCCTTCCTTCCCTGAACCGGGAGTTTTCCCGCTGCTTTTCCCAGGCAGGCTCCGAGGCCTTGCAACGCGCTCCACGAGTGTCGTGACCAAGCCACCAGGTTCACAATTGCATCTGTGACCTGAAACAGGTCCCCCGCTCCAGAGAAAGCTTGGGTGTCCGCCTGCTAGCAGCAGCACGGGGCCTGGAGGCAAACCTGGGACCTGGCTGCCCCTGCTCCGCCGAGGAGGCAAGCAGGCCAGTGCGGAAGGGAAGGGCTCTGCTCCCCGGGCCCTGCCCCCAGGCAGCATCCTGCGAGCACCGTTGTCTGCCATGTTCCAGAAGATTCTCGCCTGTCTCTCCTTGGCAAACAGCCGCTCCTCTTCCGGGCAGGCCCGTGGTGCCTCGTTAGCCGAGCGCGGCGGTCATTACACCAATGCAGAGGGGGGCCCAGCGACCCCAGGACTCCCCGTGGACCCGCACAACAGCGCAGGGACACTGGCCAGCCACTGGGCGCAGCAGGGACACAGAAGGCCCTGGCCGTCCGTCCCGGCCTAGAGGCAGGGCTAAGGTTACCAGCCAGCAGAGGGGACGCCCCCCCCACGCCGTGTTGGGGCACAGGTGCACCGAGAAACCATCCCTTGCTCACCTGAGAGTCAGACTGAACCAGGCCTCCCCCAAGTGGGCAAGCCCTGCGGCCCTCGTCCCGGAGAGTCTGGGCACCCCGTCCTTTCCTCTGTTGCGTTAAGAACCAGCCAGCACCCTAAAGGGTGCAGCGAGGGTGTGCCGGCTGCCCCGGGGCTCAACCCCGGGGAGACTGGAATCCCCCAGGGAGCCTGCGGGACTACTCCAAAGCTAGCCACGGCCTGAGGTCATGAACCCGAGGTCACGCCCCGAGGTCACGATCCCAAGGTCACATCCCGAGGTCACGATCCCAAGGTCAGGATCCTGAGGTCACGTCCCGAGGTCACGATTCAAGCACCCTGGGGAGGGACCCCGCGCCAGTGATTTCTGTCCTGATCCCCCGCATACTCAAAGTGGAAGGCCAAGGCGGAGAGTCGCTGAGCTCGGGCGGTAGTTCTCAGCTCGAGAGCTCCTCAGAATGTCCTGCAAGTCCTTCTACAGGCAGATTCCAAGGTCCATCGTGAAAGCCCCGATTGAGCCGCTTCGGTGGGGCCCCACGAACTGCATTTTTAAGAAGCACTTTCAGGGGGCCTGAGCACATTGTGAGAGCGCCTCCCCGTCCAAGTCCTGGCTGCTCAAAGCGCAGCGGGCCCGTCTGGGGGCTCGCCAGACACGCAGAGCCTCACTTTGCACCTCGAAAAGATCTTCCAGGGGATCCCTGGTTGGCTAACCATTTTGGCACCTGCCTTTGGCCCAGGGCGTGACCCCCGGGGTCCTGGGATCGAGTCCCGCGTTGGGCTCCCTGCAGGGAGCCTGCTTCTCCCTCTGCCTGTGTCTCTCCCTCTCTCTCTCTTTCTGTGTGTCTCTCATGAATGAATAAACAAAATCTTAAAAAAAAAAAAATGTAAAGACCTTCCAAGGGGTTTGTGCAGCAAAGTTTGAGAGACGTTGGCCTACATGGACGTTTGAGCCTCTTAGGGAGCCGCAGCAGCCGGCCCCTCCCTTGGCAGCTCCTCTGAGCCACCCTTGTATGAGGGCAGCATCCGAACACCGTAAGCCCCGTCTCAAGACTGGGGTCACTCCCAGGCACCCAAAAGTCCTGAGACCAGCTTCGCCGTGCTCATCAAGTACTAACTTGCAAAAAACACCGATTTAGCCATGCCAGATTTTACGTAATGAACATTTGGTGTGCTTCTAAAAGAAATACATGTGGGTAAAAAAAAAAAAAAAAAAGAAAAGAAAAGAAAAAAGAAGAAAAAGCGGTGGTGAGGCAGGAGATTGCTAAGGACGTGCGATCACCTCCACAGGCTGCACAGACTGTAAGAGGAGGTTTCACGAGGTGGTATAATTAGGAGAAAAGGAACGGAATTAAACACAGGAAAATATCCACTGGGTATCAGGACCCATTTCTTCACAAGGCCGGAGCGGTCCCACTAACAAAGCTGCTGTCCTGCGTCCAGGCTGGTGACTCGAGAACTCAGGGGGTCACTTGGAGCTAGGAGGTTAGCAGGAGCCCCAAGGCCCCCGGCAGGGGCCCGCGCCGTAACCCGTAACCCGGTGCTTCCCTTTCCGGGCTTTCAACCGCGCACCTGCCCAGAGGCTTCCCGGCTGTTCTGGCTTTTGAAATGCCCCTTCCAGGTCAATGAGGATCCCTTTTCCACTCTGGACATAAAGAATTCGAGGTGCACAGACGGAGGGACTCGGCCGAGGTCACCCTGCAAGGGAACAGCTGGTGTCTGCGAGGTCCTGTCCCCGCTGGTCCCCGAGATCAGGCTTCTGGGCCGGTCCGGGCCTCTGGACAAGGGGGTCACAGGGGATGGCCCCTAAAGGCACTTCGGCGTGTGTTTCTAATGCTCGGGAGGCTTTTCTGTGGGACCCCCTGTGGGTTGTTCTGAGGTTTCCGACCTGCTGGCACAGCACATCGTGCCTTTGAAAAAGTTCAGCTTCTTGAAAATAACACAGTTGCGTTGAGTCCACTCGACCGTTTGCTGGCGCGGCGGTTACGGGCCAGTCTGGACGTGCGTTGCGCTGAACGACAAGCCCCTGCAGGCTCCCTGTCGTCAATGTTGTCACAGCGTCCTCTGCTCGGTTCTCATGGTTGGGCAGGCATGCACCTGTCGGGCCGGCGCCCAGGGCAGCGCCCCAGACTGTCCCCATTTTGACAAAATGCGCACCTGTAGAGCAGGTCCCTCTGACCACTAAACCCCCTGCCTGCCCTCCCACCGAGGCCGGCGTCCTCCCTTGCTGTGCTCCTAATGACCTGCGGCCCAGGGACGCAGGAGGAGACCCTGCCCCTGTCCCACAGCCCCCGGGGCCCAGGCCGCCCTCATTTCCGCAAGGGACCACCCATGTCAGCCCCTCGTCTTTCCAAGGGCCACCAGCTGCAGGGTATGTCGCGCCCTCTAACGCTGCAGAGCTGCTCCCCGAGCCTGAGAGCCGCCCCCGCCCCGGCCGACCCTCTAAGAGCGACCGTCCTGTGGCAGTGTCACCCCCTAACCTGCCCCCGGCCCGCGCGTGCTGCGGGGACGCTTTACCAGGTGGGGGCCGCATGCCCCCCGGGGGAGCACACAGGTGCACACCGCCCGGCACGTGCGGCAGCCGGGCCACGCGTGGGGAGTGTGGGGAGCGGGGTCCCTGGACACTTACGGGGTGGTCAGCGTCGAGCTCGGACCCGTACATGAGAACCCTGTGAGAACACCTGTCCAGCTCGGAGATCTTCCGGGGGAACCAGGGCACGTCATCTAGTTCTGTGGAAGACACAGCGCAGGTTCAAGAGCCTTAGCTCCCGGGTCGCCGCTCCCTTCTCGCGACGCTGCGGCACCCCACCGGGGACAGCTGGCCTTGCCTTCTCCCTCTGCCCAAATGCTCGCTGACGGATTCGGCATCACGACGGTGCTTTGAGATTTCAGCAACTGAACGAGCTCACTGAATTCGGTTTGCCCACACTCGCAGTCCACGAAGATTTCAACCTCCGAGCTCCTCCGCCGGGATTTCCTGGACTCGATATGAACCATGTTGACGTGTTTCTCCTGTGGAAATAGAAGCAACATCTGTGACTCACCCCTCGGCACAACAGGGGACGCCACGGCTGCTCGTAAGCACGGGGCTGAGACCCAAGACGGAGGGAAAGACCATCTCCTGGCTCTTTGGTTGACGAACACATGCAAACGCTTCCAACCAGTGCCTGGGTTACTAGCAGTGGGGACTGTGTGGAGCTTTTCCTGCCTCATTAAGAAAAAAATAGGGATCCCCAGGTGGCTCAGCGGGTGAGCACCCGCCTTCCACCTGGAGCGTGACCCCAGAGTCCCGGGATCGAGTCCCACGTCGGGCTCCCTGCATGGAGCCTGCTTCTCCCTCTGCCTGTGTCTCTGCCTCTCTGTGTCTCTCATGAATAAATAAATAAAAATCTTAAAAATAAATAAATAAATAAAAATTAAAAATAGAGGGCATGTAAAAGCATATAAAGGGCACGATACGATTACGAATATCATCCTTTCCCTGCACAGCCCACATCCCGCTGCGGGTGAGCATAGCTACTTGGGGGGCATCAGCTTATCACGTCATCGTGCAATCCGCACATTTACATTCTTATTTTCATATGTTTCCAAAAAAAAAAACACATTGCTAAAACTGAAACCCCTAATTTAATAGTGGTACAAGGTTTCTGCTGTGCATTAAAGTTCAAAAATAACCTTTGAAAAAATAAGTCAATAGTACAAATGGCAGAGAAACGAGGCAGGCGCTGGGCGGGTGGCCTGAGGATGGTGGTTGAGAGACCCAAGCCAGAGGGAAGGAAGGAAAGCAGCCGAGCAAGTATCTCTACAGGCAGAGACCAAAACAGAACACAGCTAACAGCCGCAGGTGGACCCGTGTGGGCCACCTCCAGGCAGCCTCCCCGGACGACTCGTCCTCGCAGCCGTGCCCCACGGCCGGTTTCGGGGCTAAAGGTCTCCTGACAAAAATAAATAAACAAATAAATAGTTAATTAATTAATTAAAATAAAGGGGCTCACAGGGGGCAGCAGCTCAGTACTTGGGCATCAGGGTCCCAGCTCCTGCTGAGGCCGAGGCCCACGTGCTCATCCCCACCCCCCGGCGACGGGACCCCACGCCCCAGGATGCCGGCGGGGGGTGGGGGGTCCTACAGCAGCTCACATTCCTTTTTTTTTTAAGGTTTTATTTATTTATCCATGAGAGACGCAGGCAGAGGGAGAAGCAGGCTCCCTTCAGGGACTCAATGCGGGACTCGATCCCAGGACCCCAGGGTCACACCCTGGGCTGGAGGCAGGCGCCCCACCGCTGAGCCCCTGGGCTGCCCCGTATCAGGTCACCTTCCTCCTGCGACCCTGGGCAGTGTCGGCATGTGCAGCCCCGGCCGGGGGAGGCCGCCCCAGGGCCGAGCACGAGCACCTCGACAGCAGCGGCCCCCGTATCAGGCAACTGGTCCTGCGACCCTGAGGCATGACACCCGGCTTCTGTTTGTGCTGACCTTTCTGGTGACACCAGACTTTCCAAAGCGGCTGATAAGCAACGGTGAGGCTAATAGGAGGGTCAAGAGTCTTCTCACACATGGTGTCACTTTGGACGTCCCCGTCCCCGGGTAGGGGCGAGGAGGGACTTTGGGCCAGGCAGCAGAGGTCCGGAGGGGCAGGGTGCTCCACAGGCTCCCCGGGCGCAGGTGGCCAAGCTGGGTGCCACCAGCGCTTGGCCCGGGGCGTGTGGCCTGCCCACGGGCGCTGGCCGGGACAGCCCCGGGTGCTGTAAGGTGTGACATCTTCCCGCAGTTGTGCACTAGCTCTGTTCACCGTGCCCGGTCCTTTCCTCCGGGTCGAGAGAGAACGAGGAAACATTTGCCGGAGCGGGCCGCTGACTCCCCTTCTGGTCATCAGAGGCCTCACCACACAGGCCTCACCTGTGCCCACTGTGCAAGGCACTTTCACTCCTAGGACCGCACCAGACCTACCTCGTTAGGGAGGAAGCATCATCGCTGCTGCACAGAGGAAGACCCTGAAGTGAGGCAGCAGCCAGCGGTTGGCCAAGCCGGGAGAACACGGGCCTGAGTCTTCCCCCTGCAAGGCCAACCCTCTTCCCCGAGAGCAGCCCCGGGCCCCACGCAGAGCGAGGCGCCCCCCCAGACAACATGCACGCGCGAGGCACGATGCTTGCCGAACGGAAAGGTAGCCCTCAGGTCTACCCCGGCCAGGGGACAGTCCTTTTTCTGGGTTTCTCCAACCTTACCCCCAACCACACTCTTGAGGCTACCACATTGGACCTGGACAAAGGTCACTACATTTCTATGAAATAAAGAGAGAGAGTGAGCCAGCCCTGGCTTATGTATGAGGACAGTGACTCATCTCCCCGAAAGTCGTGGCAAGTTCATGAAGCAGTGAGGCTCGGGTGGGCAGCGGGGCGGGGGAGGGGGGCATCCCAAAGCCTCGACTCCTGCATCTCATTTCACGGAATAAACGTGCTCCCAGGACAAGTGCACAGTTCAGATGCGAGCAAACCAAATTGGGCTGCAGTCTCTTGATACTTAAAGACACCCTCTTTGGCTCATTTTGCCAAACAAAAGGTGTGAGACTCACCTTTTTTTAATTACTGGCTTTCTTACCTGGCAATAGTCTGGGGAATTACTAATAGGTTACCTTGGAATTAATAAAACACAGTTGGCACAAATCTGCTTATTTCGTTGTTTGGCAGACAAACCTTCCTTATAAAGCTTTGTTGACTTTGGTTTCTTTGAGCACGTTTTCCGGAGACGGATTGGGGATGTTTCAAAGCAGGGGACAGGTTTGGAACTGGGCACACAGTCACTGTCAAAGTTAGGTAATGACATTTTACATTCACCTGGAAGAGATTCAGCACTTTTACCAATCCGCCAACTTCATTTTTCAGTGAGAAGACAACAGCCGTCTTGCCGCTTTCAGGACTGGCTTCACTTTTGCTGTCCCTCTTGCCGCCTTTTTTATCATCATTTTTGCCAGAGTTAGCTCTATTTAACTTCAAGAAGGTAGAAACACACAAAAACATTGGTTAGGATCCCAGAGTTCTCAAAACTAGATTTTTTTTGTTGTTGTTGGACATTCCATTCAATTGCTAGAAGCTTCAGCAATCCTATAAACTCAAAGAAAACTTGCCACATCACTCCTGACTGTCAATCATAAATTCTGGCCTAATTTGCTGCGGAACACTATTTTCCAGTGCTCTAAGGCAGCATCCAGTGGCTTAAATTAAAGGGGGATCAGATCTGCTTCATTTTATTTAATAGCCACGAAGATCTGACCATCAGAAATTATGAAGTCTCACCTATGACTAATTCCTGCTATTATTCCTAGGTTTATTTTACAGCATAAATTTTGGTCTGCTAAACTAAGCTGAAACCCAGCTCAGGGTCCAAGTCCCTGCCCCGCTGTGTCGGGTATACTTGGACCCAAGCTCAAGCTTGCAAATAAACCCTCGTGTGTTTGGAAAAAAAAAAATTTGGTCTGCTAGTCGTTATACAATGTGGAAACTATACTAATTACCAAGCATAACAAAAATAAGACCAAACATATCTTTCACAACAATAATTTCAGTTTCCATTACGATCTTAAAAACAGAATATTCATTCCATTCTGAAATATGTCAGGACACACACTAAAATTGGCAGCTTTACTCCCTGCATTGCTTTCTGCACGACACTTCACGTTGTCAGTGCGCATCTACCTGCAGGAGTTCAACACAGAGGAGCATGTGCTACTAAGGCCATCTGTGTCTGCAGATGATGCCTGAAATGTGGCTATTAAAATCCAGCCACAAAGAAAAGAGAAAGGAAGGAAGAAAGGGAAGAAAGAAGGAAGGGAAGAAGAAAGAAGAGAGAAAGAAGAAAGAAAGAAAGAAAGAAAGAAAGAAAGAAAGAAAGAAATGAAAGAAAGAGAAAGAAGAAACAAAGGAAAGAAAGAAAAAAGGAATAGAAAGAAAGAAAGAAATACAGAAAGACAGAAAGAGAATGAAAGAAAGAGAAAGAAAGAAGGAAAGAAAGAAGAAAAAGGAAGAAAGAGAAAGAAAAAGAAAGGAGAAAGAAAAAGAACAAAAAAGGAAGAAATAGAAAGAAGAAAAAGGAAGAGACATAAAAACAGACAGAAAGAGAAAGAAAGAAAAAAGAGAAAGAAAGAGAAAGAAGAAAGAAAAAAGGAAGAGACAAAGACAGGCAGAAAGAAGAAGAAAGAAAGAGAAAGGAAGACAGAAAGAAAGAAAAAGAAAGAAAGAAAGAAGAAAAAAGGAAGAGAAAGAAAGAAAAAGAGAAAGGAAGGAAGAAAGAGAAAAAGGAAAAAAGGAAGAAAAAGAGAGAAAGAAGAAAAAAGGAAGAAAGAAAAAGAACAAAAAAGGAAGAAAGAGAAAGAAAAAGAATGAAAAAAGGAAGAGACAAGAAGAAGAAGAAGAAGAAGAAGAAGAAGAAGAAGAAGGAAGGAAGGAAGGAAGGACACTAGCTAATCATTAGGAGCAAAGAGTAAAATCTGAGAAAACTGGGAAGGAGCGAGTCTTCATTAGCCGTTCAAGACACCGTCGCACAGCCGTAAGTGGTGACTATTAGTCCTATGGGTTAATGACAAAAATGGCAGATTTCAGAAACTTGAGTCCCACTGTCAGGAACACAGAGCAAAATAGGCTGGAAACGTTCAGTTCAAAGACCAAGTGGAGCGGGGATGCACATGTTTCATGTCTGAGTTGCAAGTGCGGCCCGAGGCAAAGGGCAGAGCCCATTGGCCATCCTCTTGGACCCGAGGGAAGTACCTCTGAGAGGGGACCAGAGCCAGGGGGTAGGGCCCGCCCCAGCCCCCTCGGATTCCACCCCCGCCCCCCCAGCTTCATTTTCTCGGGTGTCACATCTTCACACTGCCTCCCTCCCTGGATTTTTATATCATGGAAATGACTATTTTATTATTTATGACTTGGAGGAGAAAAGCTTATGCAGACATTGGCATTTGACAGTGTGTTTAGTCATTAAAAGCTCAAATGTCTCAGCTCTCGCAACATCTGCCTGCTTGTCGCCACGTAACACGCAGCCCTTACACATGTATAGGAATTTTTATATGAGTGTGTCATACGTTAACCATAACTCTGAGCTCTTTGTTTTCCTTCTAGCAGCTCATTATGACTTCAAAATTCCTCAGGGTAATATCTCAGCCACATGTTCGTGGTATTTGGATGTTTAAAAAAAATCTATTTAAAAGAATTTTTAAAAATAAAAAATCTATTTACATTTTTGGTCTCATTTCTGCAAATTGATTTTTTTTAATTATTTATTTATTTATTTTTGCAAAATGATTTAAACAGTTCTACAAACTTGCCCTGATTACTTTTCAACATTTTAAGCAGTAATAATACACCAGTACAATACAACCTTCTGGCACAGGTTTGAAGCTATGGTATGCAAACAGAATTTTCCATGATACAGACTGAATTGTAACTGGTTGGATAAACTCTGATACAGTAATGAAATAGCACTTAATATTTTTAGTGACTGGGAATCTGCATACCTTTTTTTTGTTGTTCACTGCCTTTTTTTTTCTTAAATCTGGTCACCATTACCTCAAATCAGCATCTAAAATCCTGCAAAATCGGGGAACCCTGGTGGGGGGCTCAGCAGTTTAGCGCCTACCTTTGGCCCAGGATGTGACCCCAGGGTCCCGGGATTGAGTCCCACATCGGGCTCCCTGCATGGAGCCTTCTTCTCCCTCTGCCTGTGTCTCTGCCTCTCTCTCTCTCTCTCTGTCTCTCATGAATAAATAAATAAAATCTTTAAAAAATAATAATAATAAAATAAAATCCTGCAAAACGTTGACTTTTTTCCTGTTAACATTTAAGTACAGAAACTGCCTTAAATACTGAAGCGAGTGGTGTATTGCTTTCATTGCTCCATCAAATTAAGATGAAAAATGGAGTAATGAGAAAAGCATGAAAACTTTTGGGAGGAGCTGATATTCCTTTCATTCCAATAATCAGCACCTACAGGCAAGAATAAAAACATGACTTCTCTGTATGTAAGGAACAGCCTCCGTAGATGGGAAGGGGTGTAGGAGACTCAATCATCTTGCAGGAACCACAGAAATCGGTTTAATTAAAAAAATAAAAATAATATAAATAAATAAGCAAATAAATAAATAAATAAATCGGTTTAATTTCTTCTCCCTGTTCCTACTCCTAGTACGTGGCCTTTCAAAATCCTACATGCTTTTTTTTTTTTTTTTTTTTTTCTGTAGGTACAAGGCGCTGGTTCATACAAGCTCTCGCTCTTGATGTTCAGGAACTTCTTTACTTCCTACTCCATGAACTTCAAGGAGAGGAAGTTTGGGACATGGTGGTGGGGACACATGCTTGACTTTATGGGGAGAGAAGGCCGGGAGAAAGCAGGAGAAGCAGGGTGGGGTGCTGGGGGCTGGGGTGAGGTGTGTGCTTACTCTCCCTCCGGGTCCCTGCGGCCAGGATGGGGCCATCGCCACCCTAGGACCCCTCCTCCAGGGTGCCAGCTGCTCGGTACTCACTGTTAAGCTGCCCGGGAGCTGGTGGTCTTCGGGCACCGCTGAATCCAGAGAAAACCCTCTCTTTGCCCAGTATTTACTGGAAAACATCATCATTGCCGGCTGCATGGATCTGCTGCAACTTTCCGTCTGTGCAGCAGGGGGACCGGAGCGACGTCCCGGGCCAGCGGCCACCACCAGGACGCCCAGCAGGAGCCTCTGCCCAGGCTCTGTCCAGAGCCCTGGTGCTGAAGAGAGAGCGATGAGGACCGTCCTCCCCCCAGGAGCCTTTATATGAGTGACGGGGGCTGATGGGAGGCTGATTAGAAAGAAACTCATTTCTGGCTGCCGATGGCCACGATCAGATTACAGACCCGACGCCTGGGGTTATCTGTGCCTCCGGCGCAGTTTGTTTCATAGGTCGAATAGTCGTGTGGGCGTGCGTGGGGGAGAACAAGACACAATGGGGTGCTGTATGTGAAAGAAACCCATATTAGCTCTGTCCCCTGGTAGCCAGCTCTCATCTCTCAAACCCGCTCCCGGCAAGCTAACCTAAGCCTTTAGGGGACTGTGAGTTCAAAGGTTCTGTGCTTTCTTCCCCCAAAGGAGGAAAATTAGAAAGATCAGCGCCGCTGAATCCTTAATTCATTCCATTCTGTTAATAAGTGTTTTCTGATCTGAGGCGTCATGACTGGATGCGGGCGATGGCTTTCCTAAAAGGCACTGCTCCCACCCCTGTGATGCAGCTATGCGGTGAGGCGCAGGCAGCTGTAGCGTGAAGGCAATGTAAGGCTCTGATTTGGCCACAGAGAGATAAAGGGGAGACGCTAACCCTAGCATCTTCCTCACTGTGTGGGACGGAAAAGAAAACTTTTTGATGATTGATGAGAATCAATCATTCTCATCATTGATTGATGCCTGTACATCAATCAATCTCTTGGCGCTATTGATATTTGCTGAATTTTTCCCTCTCCACTTGTACCTAGATCAAATCCAACCATCTGAAATGCATAGATCATTTGAGGTACATACTGTTCCAACTTTACCAAGTGAGAAAATTCACCATGTCACGGGAAAATATTACCAATCCCCTAAAGGCCGTAAGACTCGACTGAATGTGCTTGCCCAACTACAAAACTAAGCAAAACCTGGGGCTGGCACTGCTTCTCTGCACAGAAAACAAGATGAAAAACGTTCAAAACTGAAATGGATGACTTCATATTAACTGGATATTAATAGTTTCTGGAATCTTGAGGGGACATGATTATTATTTGACCTCATTTTGGAAACATTATTTGAAATGAATTTCCTCTAAAAATCAGCTCTGATAAACTAATAGGAAGGCGAAGGGTTTTTTTTTTTTTCTTTTTAAGATTTTATTTTTAAGTGATCTCTATATCCAACTCGGGGCTGGAACTTACATCCCCAAGATCAAGAGTCACATGCTCTACAGACTGAGCCACGCAGGTGCCTTCAGTAAGGTGAAGCTTAAATACATTGATTGAAGTTTAGCATATAGGATTTTGAGATTGTCCAACCCTGTACTAGAGCATTTCAATAAAATCATGCTTCTTTCTATTAAAAATTTTAAATAAAAAATGCATTGATTGAAATCATAATAAGAATAATAACTAATATTACTGAGTGCTTGCCAATCGTTATTCTAAGAAAACTTTTAGGTAAAAATCTGATTGATCATCACAACAACACTTGCAAGGCAGTAACTGGTATTTCCATTTTATATAAAGAGAAAACTGAGGCACAAAGAATTTAAGTAACTTGCCAAAAAATCCAATTAAAGAGTGGCTGAGGCAGGATTTAAATTCAGGTAGTCTGGCTTCAAACTCTGTGTCCTCAACTATCACATTATACAGCCCCTTAGGTATTCCAAACAAGGAAACATGAGTAGGCTCAAGAGAGCACACAAAGATAATTTCAGCCAGAATACGGTTTGGGATGGTGTGCAATCCAACAAAACTTTGGGGGGGGGGGGTTGGGGTTTTTTTTGTTTTTAAAAATATTTATTTGGGGATCCCTGGGTGGCTCAGCGGTTTAGTGCCTGCCTTTGGCCCAGGGCGCAATCCTGGAGCCCCAGGATCGAGCCCCACATCGGGCTCCTTGCATGGGGCCTGCTTCTCCCTCTGCCTGTGTCTCTGCCTCTCTCTCTCTCTCTCTCTCTCTCTCTCTCTGTCTTTCATGAATAAATAAATAAAAATCTTCTAAAAAAATAAAAATATTTATTTATTTATTCCTGAGAGACACAGAGAGAGGCAGAGGGAGAAGCAGACTCCCTGTAAGGAGCCTGATGTGGGACTCGATCCTGGATCCTAGGATCATGCCCTGACCCAAAGGCAGATGCTCAACCGCTGAGCCACCAAGGCACCCCCCAACAAAACTTTGTTAAGTGGTCACTTTGTATTAGGCATTGAAACTGAGTCCTGACAATGCCGAGATGAACGAGATACAGTGCCTCCTCTCAAGGAAATCACAGACAAGCTGCAAGAAGCGTACATGCAAATAAATAAGCAAAACAAAATATATCACCCTATCTACAGAAGAAGCACAGAAGACAAGGTGTTCAATGCTCCCTTAGAAGAGTCCGGAAGCCTCTCCTGAATATTTACAAGTGAGTTTGTTCTGGGTATTTACTCTGGAGAAATGAAAGCTTATATTCAAACAAAAACCTGTACACAGGTTCACACGGTCAAATATTGAAAACAGCCCACATGTCCTTCAGGGGGTGAATGAACACACAACCTGTGGGACATTCATAAAAAGGGATACTGCTTAGCAATAAAAGGGAACCAACTATTAATACACACAACCTAAATGAATCCCAAAGGCATTATGCCAAGCGAAAGAAGCCAGGCTTAATTAAAGGTCATGTGCATCTACGGGATATTCTCAAGAAGATAGAACTGTAGTGATGGAGAACTGATCAGTGGCTGCCAGGGTTTATGGGGGGGGGGGTGTGACTCCCAAGGGATAGCAAGAGGGGCAATATTTTATATCCTGATTATGGTGGTGGATGTACAGATCTGTCCATGTCAAAATTCACAGAACTGCACACCAAATTGATCTTACTATACAGCAATTTTAAAATAAAATTTTTTTTATTTTTTCAAAGATTTATTTATTTATTTATTTATTTATGAAAGACAGAGAGAGAGAGAGAGAGGCAGAGACACAGGCAGAGGGAGAAGCAGGCTCCATGCAGGAATTCCGACGTGGGACTCGATCCTGGGACTCCAGGATTGCACCCTGGGCCGAAGGCAGGCGCCAAACCGTTGAGCCACCCAGGGATCCCCTAAAATAAAATTTTAAAAGCTTCCCAAAAGTGTTGGTGTTTGTTCATCAAAATGGAATGGGAGACAGAAAGGAAACTATTCTAGGTAAAATGTAAGAAAATATACAGGGAACAGCTGTTCAACAATACTGGAGTATGGGTTTGGGGCAAGGGTGTCCGGTGAAAGATAAGGCTGAGGAGGAAAGCTGGGTCAGATCCTGCTAAGCCGTGAATGGCTCGGTGGGCTTTGTACTTGATCACCTTATGCTGCAGGTGAAAGAGAACAATTGGTAGGGTTTTATGCAAGGCTAGCCTGGCCACATTAATATTTTAGGAAAGCAGCAATCCAGAGGAGGACTTGGAGACTGAAGGCATATGCCACTCAGGACCTGAAATAGTGTAGCCAGGAGATGATGATCTGGATTAAGACAATAGCATTAAGAATGGAATGAGAAAAAAAAAAAAAAGGACATATTAAGGGGCAAAATCCACAGGACATCTCTGCTTGGATATGGACACAGGAAAAAGGTGTCAGAACAACTTCCAAGTTTCTGACTTGAGGGACTGGATAAATGGTGGGTGTCATACATTAAACTACAACATACATAAATAATAACAATCTGGGAGAAAATTCTTAAAAGGTAGATTTTATACAGATTGTATGCAAATATCCGAGTGAAAATGTCCAATAAACTCTTAGATATAAGGATTTTAAAGTAGAAATGAGCCCTAGGCTGGATGTAGAGGTTTAAGTATTGTCAAATAATTGAATTTATGTGAGTATAGCTTCACTCATGGAGAATATGTTGTCTGAGAAGAGAGCCAAGAACAGAATCCTGAGGAACACCAAACTTAAGAAGCAATATAAAATAAGTCCAAAAAAAGGAAGATGAGAAAGATAAAAGTTCAGAGAAGTAGGAAAAGAAAAGCCAAGAGAAAATAAGCTTCTAGAAGACAAATATAAGATTTGAATGATGGGATAAAGACTATTTAAAAATTTGAATGCCAGGATTTTAAAAATCATATTTAAAGAGAAAGCATTTATCATGTTTGTTTTGGAACTATAGCCTCTGAAAGCTGTACCTTAGTAGGATTTAGCCTAGGCAAGACGAGTTAGAGGAAGGGAAATGATAAAAGCTTGAACTAGGTGGTGGCAGTTATGAATAGAAAAAGGAATGTCAAAATGAGAATTAACAAGGAGTTGGAGGCTAACTGACTATTATTTCGGCAAAAGAAGGTGAGGTCACATATAAGAAATAGATTGAGCTCTCAAGCTCCCGCATGGCTGGAAATGGTATTTCCACTATTTCCAAAGAAGGAATACATTTTAGAATAAAAGAGGAATTTTAGGGACAGGGAATTTGAGTTGACTGCAGTACTATCAAGTGACTTTTCTTTATTGATTCATTTTTTTCTATTTTCAACTATTGTGATAAGAGTTGTGTCATGTGTTTCTTTTCTCTATGCATTTATTTTTTTATGTTATCTACATTTAATTCAAATCTTAAAAAATAAGGAGGCAACAAAGACTGAAGCTCTTGTACACTGTGGGGGAAAATGTAAAATGGCACAGCAGCCATGGAAAACACTATGGCAATTCCTCAAAAAGATGAAAACAGAATCACCATATAATCTAGCAATCCCACTTCTGGCTATATATATATATATATATATCTCCAAAGAATTGAAAGCAAGGTCTCAGAAAGATATTTGTATACCCATGTTCATAGCAGCAGCATGATTCACAACAGCCAAAAGATTGAAGCAATCCAAAAAAAAAAAAAAAAAAGATTGAAGCAATCCAAGTGTCCATTGGTGGATGAGTGGATAAGCAAAATTTGATATATACATGCAATGGAATATTATCCAGCCATAAAAAAGGCAATTCTGACACATGGATGAACTTTGAGGACGCATGCATAGTGAAATAAGCCAGTCACAAAAAGACAAGCACTGTAGAACTCCACTTATGTGAGTTATCTTGAGTAGTCAATCTCGCAGAAACAAAGTAGAATGGTGGTTGTCAAGGGCTGGGTCAGAGGAGAGACGACAGGTAACAAAGGACAATTGCATACAAAGTCTCAGTTTTATAAGATAGAGCGTTCTGAAAAAATAAATAAATAAAAATAATAATTAAAAAAAAGATAGTTCTGGAGATTGGTTGCACAACAATGTGAATGTTCTCAACACTACTAAACTGTATGTTAAAAAATAATTAGGATGGTGAATTTTATGTGTATTTTACAATTTTAAAAAAATTACTAAAATAAATAAATAAAAATAAAAAACTTTATTTTATAAATAAAATAAATTTATAAATAAATTACTAATTTATTAGTAATTACTAATAAATAAATGAAAACCAAGATAAACCAGGAACTAAAAAAAAAAAAAAAACAGGAACTAAACCATGGAAGATGCTTGCAATGAAATGCAGAGGGAAAGTGGGACGTCATCGGGTGACAAGATGATCAAAGGCGGTGAAACGTGAAGGCTTAGGAAAGACTAAGAAAGACTCGTGGTCACTAGTGTCAAATACAACAGAGCAGGGGAAGGAAACGAGGGCCAGAGGAAGACCACTAGAGCTGCCTATGACACTGTCCCTGGTGGCCTTAAAGAGTGTGGGTTTAGCAAAAGAGAGAACACAGAACCCAGGTTACAGGAGTTAAAAAGCGTGCGGGTGCCAAAGCGCAGGCCACAGGTCTAGATCACCTGTAGACGATATCAAAAGACTCTTCCTAAGAACTTCTGCTCCTTCCAGAAACCCAACTAAAGCAATAGTATAAGATTTCCTTTTTTCCTTTTTAAGGCACAGAAGAATAGCATAAAGTCGAGAAACACCAGTAACAGAAAACTGGAAGCTGAAAGGGGATGAAGGGTGATCAGACTTTGCAGACAGGGGAAAGCTAAACCTTAGGACTAGGAGGCAACCTCGTTTACATGGTAGGATCTCCTAAAGGCCCAAACACCCCTAGGGGTGAGGCTACCGGAGGAGCCCGCCAACGAGGGGCTGGAAGTCTGTTTAGGAAGCCGTCGATTTCAAAACGTAACCAAGTCGTAGTGATCAAATCGAGACGGTATCTGGAAAGCAAGAGGGACTTTAGTCCTGGAAGGCTTCCGGTCTGAGGCAAGAGTTAAAAGTTTCCATTCACTTGGAGACAACCTCAATCTCCTTCTGGGGAAGAGAACAAATGAGAGATAACAGCTGTTGGGGAGTAATGGTTGTCTGGCCAAAATTAGAAGTAACAATTTAAAGCCTACTTGCACAAGTATTTCTATTTTTGAGGAGCCCTAAAGAACACCCTGACCATGAAGAAAGGCATCCTGTGATTGCCTCGTGTCCGCGAAAGAGTAACGACCACAGGATAATGACCATGGGACTGAAGGACACTCCCCCACTGCCAGCCTCTCGCCCTTTGGAAAAGTGCCTTTATTTAAGCCCTGCACGTTACCCCTTTGGGGAGCAAGCTCCCCCTTCCTTGGTGGCTTCCTCGTACACAAGCAGTCTCTAGTAAACCCTGCCTGCCTTCTTTGTCTTGAGTCAAGTGTTCGTTTCTGTGACATTGAGACCCAAGAACCTGGTGCTGGGCATCAGGCAACAAAATCAGTGTGGTACTGCAACGGGATAGACATAGAGATGAACGGAATCAAATTTAGAGTCCAGATACGAGCTCTTAGGTTTATGGTCATTTGGTTTTCAACCGAAATGCCAAGACACTTCAGTGGGGAAAGAACAGTCGTTTTAACAAATGATTCTGCTAAAACCTGAAATATCCACATTAAAAAAAAAATAATAAGTCGGACACCTACCTTACAGCATACACAAAAATTAACTCAAAATGGATCATAGACTTTAATTTAAGAGCTTAAACTATAAAATCTTAGAAGACAAGACTACGTCGTTATAACCTTTAGGCAATTGTTTCTCAAATATGATGCCAGAAGTATAAGCAACCAAAGAAAGAATAGGTGAGATTTCATCAAAATGAAACACTGTTTTATATTTATTTGAGAGAGAGCATGCACGCGAGCAGGTGAGGAGCAAGGGGAAGGGAGAAGGAGGGGGAAAGAATCTCAAGCAGACCACACCCGGTGCAGAGCCCGATGCAGAGATCAAACCTTAGAGAAACCAAGAGTCAGATGCTCCACTGACTGAGCCACCCAGGTGCCCCAAAGTGAAAAGCTTTTGTTCTTCAAAGAACACCATTAAGAAAATTAAAAGACAAAAAAAAAATTAAAAGACAACCGCAGTTTGGGAGAAAATATTTGCAAATCAACTATCCCATAGGAGACAGTACCCCATAAATATGAAACTCCTACAAATCAACAGTAAAAAAACAAATAAGCCAATTTTTAAATGACCAATGGATTTGAAAATATATTTCTCCAAAGAATATACGGCGATAGTGCACATGAAAAAAAGGTCCGACATCATTAGTCTTTAGAGAAATGCAAATTGAAAAGCATAATGAGACAATTTCCCAAACCCTCAGGATGGCTAAAATAGAAAAGGCATGCAACTGTTAGAAAAAGTGGAAAAATTGGAGCCCTCATATACATTGTTGGCGGGATTGAAAAATGGTACAGCCATTTGGAATTTTGGTAGTTTCTCAAAATGTTAAACAAAAAGTTGCTGCATGACCCAGCAATTTTACTCCTACGTATATGTAAAGTGGTGTAGATGCTTTGGAGAAATGTTTGGTAGCTCCTCTAAAAGTTCAACCTAAAGATACCATATGACTCAACAATCTCACTCTTGGGTATATACCTAAGAAAAATGAAGACATGTGTCCCCACAAATGTATATAAATGTTCATAGCAACATTATCCCTAATAGCCAAAAGTGAGAAAAACTCCAATATCAACCCAAGAAAACACAACCATGGTGTACCCAGGGGCGCCTGGGGGTTCCGTTGATTAAGCATCTGCCTTCAGCTCAGGTCATGATCCCAGGGTCCTGGGATCGAGCCCCACCTCGGGCTCTCTGCTCAGTGGGGAGTCTGCTCCATCTTCTCCTTCTGCTCCTGCTCGTGTGGTCTCTCGCTTGCTCTCTCTGTCCCTCAAATAAATAAATTTTTTTTAAAAAAATGGTATATCCATAAATGGGCAATATAAAGAAATGAAGTACCGATAGGTGTTACAACATAAACTTTGAAAACATTATGCTCAGTGAAAAAAGCCAATCACAAAAGATCGCATATTTATTTTTTAAATTTTTTAAAAGATTCTTTTTTTAAAGATTTATTCATTTATTCATGAAAGACACAGACTGAGAGAGAGAGAGGCAGAGACACAGGCAGAGGGAGAAGCAGGCTCCTCACAGGAAGCCTGATGTGGGACTCGATCCTGGATCCTAGGATCATGACCTGAGCTGAAGGCAGGCGCCCAACCGCTGAGCCACCCAGGCGTCCCAAGATCGCATATTTTATGATTCCATTTGCAGGCAATGTCTACAAGAGGCCAAAAGAGATTTAAAAAAAAAAAAAAAAAAAAAAAAAACAGAGACAGTAGACTAGTGGTTGCTAAGGGCAGGAAGAAAGTGGGGAGAAGGTAGGGATGACTACTAAGGGGTACAGAGTTTCTTTTCAGGGTAAAGAAATATCCTAAAATGAGATTTTGGTGGAAGTTGCACAACTCTGTGAATAAATGTAAAAGCACTGAACCGTAGACTTTAAGAGGGTGAATTTTATAGCACATGGATTGTATTTTAATAAAGCTTTTTCTTAAAGGCACTTAAATCCCTATTATTCTCCTTCCCTATTCTACAGAGCCAAGTCACTCCCCACCTGTCCTGCCCCCAGCAGATGAATGGAGCTTATTCTCCAGCAAAGGTAAAACGCGGGGCCTCTGGACTGACGGGCACCGGACAAAGTTGAGAATAGGGGTGTCATCGGGCAAGGAGGGCGATTAGATGAGCATACGCACTGGACACCGAGACTCACAAACCTCAGGACGCTGACAGTCAGACATGTACCCTCCCGCCAGGCAAAAGGAAAAGTCTAGAGAATCTGAACAACATGGAGAATCTGATCACCCTCTGGGGAGCTCATAGCTGACAAACCCCAATTTAAATATTTGGTGGAAAGTGTGAGGTTGGATTAGTGACAAATATAAAATCGGCAGATGAAAAGCCCTAATAAGAATTAGCCCCCCAGGCACTTGATGGGATGAGCACTGGGTGTTATGCTATATGTTGGCAAATTGAACTCCAATTAAAAAAAATAGTAATAAAAAAATAGACATCACCTACAAAAAAAAAAAAAGAATTAGCCCCCCATTGTATGTTAACTATACTAGAATCAGATTTTTAAAAAATTTTTTAAAGAAAGGAATTAGCTCCCAAAGGAAAATAAAGGCGGGGCTAAATTGCCTCAGCTAATTGCTTTAACTTAATCAATATTACAATATCAACTATATTGGCAGGTAGAAAGATAAAGAAATTTGCACGTGCAAAAAAAAAAAAAGTTTGCATGTGTATAGCGGGGGCTGATGGGAGGGGAAAGGGGGGATAAATCCACATCTTCTAAGATGAAGAGTCAGCGGCTAATGCCTAAGACTGAGAGTTAAAGTCGTAGCGACCCAAGCATATCACAGCATCCGGAGCTACGGAAATGAATACACTAAAGAACCAGCTGAAAGCTAAAAATTCTTGCCACTGGGGAAGGGGAGCTGGAGAGTGAAGGAAAAAGTTTTGCATAACAACACATTTTGTGGAAACCATGTGCATGTGTGACATTGATCACAAAAAAAATAAAAATTGAAGAATAAATGAGACCCCATCAAAAATAAATAAATTCTACTGCATCGAAATAGGACATGGGTTTTGGAGTTTAAGTCTTAGCTTGTAGCTGTATTTGAGGACATTTGACTTCATGTGTCTCAGCCTTTGTTTCTGTCGTTCAGGGTGATTAATATTTACGTCGTACAGGGCTAGGGTGTCAATTAAATTGGGTGTGTGCAGTGCCTCGCACGCCGTGACAGAAATCAGATGCTCAAAGTGTTATTACTTCTTTTCCGTCCCTCATTGATCGTGAACCAGAGTGATGTGAACGTGGGCACTGGGTCGGAGCCCTCAGCAGACATCAAAGCCATGTGCACACCCAGCTTTCCGGGAGGCAGCGGTCCCTACGGTCACGGGAGGCCAGAAGACAATGGTCCCAAGAGGAACCAGAAGAATTGGTTTGGACCAAGCAGTTAGAGAGCCCATGAGTCAGAAAGTGGGAAACGAAGTGGGAACATATGAAACAAGATACGGTCAGACTGACTCCTCTCCCGGACGTGGGCCTCCCGGGGCGCACAGGCCAAGCGGGCACCTTCTAAGGCGCGAGGTGCTGCGAGCGGCCTCCTCGGACTCCACGAGCAGGTGCGTGGAGCCCGCAGGCCCGTCGGGCCAGAACAGCACCGGCTCGTCCCGCCGGGGCTCGGGGTGTTGACAGGTAGGGGAGGCGTGGCAGGTGCAGCCCCTCCGGCACCTGGAGAAACCCACGGGAGATGAGCAGACCCCGGGCCCCAGGCCAGGCCGCACACCCGGAAAGCGAGCTGGACCACGGCCTCGCACACACACCCGCGAACATCAGCTCCAAGGGCTTTGGGGACCTGGACGTGCAGGCTCGCAAGGCTGAGGCCACCGGGATGCCCCAGCTCCCCACGGCCGGACACGTGCAAGGCACCACGACAGCATGCTTGGGCGGGGACCCGAGGGACCAGGCAGCTCTGCAGGATCTCCTGCCCCTCTGGCCCGGTAATCGCAAGCCTGGGCATTTACCTACAACCCAGGAAGGCGGCCGGCAAGGGGTCCGTGCCCCTGACATTGCCGCAGCCTCATGGCCCACAGCCCATGCGGTGGGACACGGGGGACACAGGCACCCTAGGCCCGACGCCAGCGCTCGGCCCCCTGGCCTCCAGCCCCCGCACCGGCTGCCTCCACCTTGCGCTTGAAAATAAAGCAGCAGGTTTTATTTTCTTATATAAATTTATTTTGTATTGGTGTTCAATTTGCCAACATATAGAATAACACCCAGTGCTCATCCTGTCAAGTGCCCCCCTCAGTGCCCGTCACCCATTCACCCCCACCCCCCACCCACCTCCCTTTCTACCACCCCTAGTTCGTTTCCCAGAGTTAGGAGTCTCTCATGGTCTGTCTCCCTTTCTGATATTTCCCACTCATTTTTCCTCCTTTCCCCTTTATTCCCTTTCACTATTTTTTATATTCCCCAAATGAATGAGACCATATAATGTTTGTCCCTTCTCCGATTGACTTACTTCACTCAGCATAATACCCTCCAGGTCCCTCCACGTCGAAGCAAATGGTGGGTATTTGTCGTTTCTAATGGCTGAGGAATATTCCATTGTATACATAAACCACAGCTTCTCTATCCATTCATCTTTCAATGGGCACCGAGGCTCCTTCCACAGTTTGGCTGTTGTGGACATTGCTGCTAGAAACATCGGGGTGCAGGTGTCCCGACGTTTCATTGCATCTGTATCTTTGGGGTAAATCCCCAGCAGTGCAATGCTGGGTCATAGGGTAGCTCTATTTTTAACTCTTTGAGGAACCTCCACACAGTTTTCCAGAGTGGCTGCACCAGTTCACATTCCCACCAACAGTGTAAGAGGGTTCCCTTTTCTCCGCATCCTCTCCAACATTTGTGATTTCCTGCCTTGTTAATTTTCCCCATTCTCACTGGTGTGAGGTGATATCTCATTGTGGTTTTGATTTGTATTTCCCTGATGGCAAGTGATGCAGAGCATTTTCTCATGTGCATGTTGGCCATGTCCATGTCTTCCTCTGTGAGATTTCTCTTCATGTCTTTTGCCCATTTCATGATTGGATTGTTTGTTTCTTTGGTGTTGAGTTTCATAAGTTCTTCATAGATCTTGGATACTAGCCCTTTATCTGATACGTCATTTGCAAATATCTTCTCCCATTCTGTAGGTTGTCTTTTAGTTTTGTGGACTGTTTCCTTTGCTGTGCAGAAGCTTCTTATCTCGATGAAGTCACAATAGTTCATTGTTGCTTTTGTTTCTCTTGCCTTCATGGATGAATCTTGCAAGAAGTTGCTGTGGCCAAGTTCAAAAAGGCTATTGCCAAAGCAGCAGGTTTTAAAGACGTGGTCGAAACCAACGATGGAGCAGGCTCGGCCGGCCACAGGGGAGGGGGCCTTGCCACCCGCACGCAGCACCGCAGCCCGACCCGAGCCCACCGCCGACCCGGCGGCCAAAGACTAATCCCCGACGACCCCACGTGGCCAAGGGACTCCGGACACAGGAGCGCCGAGGTCCCCAACAGACGAACCAAGAAGAGCCTCTCCTCCACAGAGAGCACGCGACGGCCACCGGCGGGGCCAGGAGGACGCTCCTCGGGGTGGGACGGAGGGATTGATAATGTCACCAACTTTTTTTTTTTTTTAAAAAAAGAAGGCTCCCCTTTCCACGAGTCCTTTAAAAGGAGAGCTTAGGGGACGGGGCTTTCAGGTCTGGGAGGGGTGGCGGTGGCCCCGTCAGGCCAAGGGACAAGATCAAGGGGCCGTGGCGGCCCAAGGTGCCCCCGCTGAACCAGCCCGCCGGCCGCAGTCCCTCCTCCAAGGCCAAGGCGGCCAGCCCGTGAGTCGTCACCCTTCTCGGGGTGTCACCCTTCTCCGCGCTCACCCACCGGAAAACCCTGGCACGCGCTCCGCTCCACACAACGCCCACGGCCACAGAGCCAGGGAGCGGGGCAGGGGGAGCCGCGGGCCCATCCCCCCGGCACCCCTCCGGGCAGTGGGCCCGTCAGCTCCTCAGCAGCCCCCTGAGCCGACGAAGGGAGCCTGTGCCAACCTGTCAGAAGTCGAATGGAAATGGAGCAATTTAATAAAATCCCATTCTCAGCCCTTCACACCCTGAGAGGTGCAAAGGCATGTATCTTGAACTTCGTCCCTCCTGGGGTGGGGGGCAGGGGGCTGGGGGAGCACCTGGGTGTTCACAGGGCCCGTCTACTACGAGTACAGCAAGCACTTAAACACACTCCGAAAACCCAACAATTTGGTCCTCACGTCGTCTATCTGGGCTCGGTTAGGCACTGTTCACTGTTAGGGCCTCCTCGTCAGCAAATGTTCCATTGGCCCATTTGGCACTTGGCCCAGCTAACGAAGAGCACGTGGCCCCGACATCCCTCGGGGGCAGCCTGCGGGCCGTGCCCACGGCGACAGCAGCGTTCGGTGTAATCGGGGAGAGCAATTTGCTTTACAAAGTGAGCCCGTGACGCTCAGGAAGAGGTCCCAGTCGTCGTACAGTCAGGCCATACAGCAGCTAACGCAGTGTACGCCCAGTGCTCTTCGGGTCTCTAAACCCGAGGGGTCGGTAGTAGACCAGTGCCCCCATCAGACGCGAGCGGTGGTGGAAACATCTATTCGCTGTCACAGCAAAAGCCCATCTCTGGGCTTAATAAGTCTTCTTAATTAAAAAAGCGAAGCCACAAACGGACTGCTCATTGATCACAGCTAAGCTTATTGGAATGTTCTTTTCATTCTTCTTTCGCATGTGAGAAGCAATATAACATAGAGGTATTTGAGATGGAAAGCCGTATCTAATAGCTTGGCCCCCTATTATTCTAACATTCCAATTCTAAATTAAGGCAAATACGGTATTTCTGAATGCTGAGGAGTTGTTAGAAAAAGACACTGACTATAATCAGCTTTTCTTTACAGGGAGATTGTAAACAGTGCAATTCCCCATGGCTAAGAGTGCTTTGGAAATCCAAAAAGTGGGATTCCTGGGTGGCTCAGCGGTTAAGTGCCTGCCTTCAGCCCAGGGCGTGGTCCTGGAGACCCAGGATCAAATCCCATGTTGGGCTCACTGCATGGAGCCTGCTTCTCCCTCTGCCTGTGTCTCTGCCTCTCTCTCTCTCCCTCTCTCTCATGAATAAATAAGTAAAATCTTTAAAAAAAAAAAAAAAAAAGGAAATCCAAAAAGTTAGAGAAGTACGTCCGGTCTGATTGCCCTACCCCAGCCCACCTTTGCCTCTAAGAGCAACACAATGTTTTTCCCTATGTCAAGATGGATAAACCTTAATAGGGACTCTCTTTACAAAACAGTGAGAAAACTATTTGTGATCACAACAAAACTCAAAGATCTCCAAGTTAAAACCCCCGTGTTCGAAAAACCCAAGAGGAGAACAGGCCACATACATTATATTATTCAAATGGCAGTGTATTCACATTAAAATATAGATAGGTGCAGATGTTTAGGATCAGGGAATGACATTAGATACTGATGGAAACCTTTCAGATTCAGTTTAAATTTAATCCTGTTTCATGTTTAGAAATAATAATAACACCAGAAGTTTATCTTCAAAAGGTACAATGGAGGAGGAAAATCTACATAAAATAGGCCATGACAATGGTCATCACTTTTTACTAAAAATGGTGGTCCAAACTAGGGTAAATCCACCTTAGAAAATCAAGAAACTACTTTTTTAAAAACTCAGGGTCTGGGATGTCTGGATGGCTCGGTGGTTGAGGTCTGCCTTGGGCTCAGGTCATGATCCCGGAGTCCTGGGATCGAGTCCCACGTGGGCTCCCTGCAGGGAGCCTATGTCTCTGCCTCTCTGTGTGTCTCTCATGAATAGATAAATAAAATCTTTAATAAAAAAAAAATAATAACCACCTCAGGGACTTGTCAACCTAACCTTAAGTCAAATTGTCAACCTATGATATATATATATAATATAATGGTGGTTCTCTAACTTCACAGAGGCTCAAGAAACCCTTGGATGCATGAAGAAAATTAGAGAAACTTTGGAGAAACTATGACCTGTCCCCAGAAATATGCACACAAAACTTAAGTACAGTGAGAGGTTCATACATCTTCTGAAAGCCCCCAAGGAAAGAAATCCAAGCTAGAAGGATGTCATCCGGTTACACGGTGATACACAAGTCAGGTAAATTTCTAGGTTCTTCAATAAACATTTTGTATTACTTTATACAAACTACCTTTAATAATGGACATAATTATATGAATTTCCCATAAGATATAGCATCCATAAAAATCCTTGGAAATGGCAGGTTCAGCAAGAATCACCATAATGCTCCCAAAATGTTCTTTTCCTCACTCAGAAAAGCTCTAGTCATCACCAAGACTAAAGTTCTTAACTTACAAAGAGATGAAGAATCCTAGGCACATGGGACAATCAAAATAGGCATGTTCTTAAATGCAAAAGGCTTCCTTCCCATAGAATCTCATATTAGAAATTAAAATACTTCTTACAGTTAGATTAGGAATTAAATTTTAACATTAAATATCATATAATAGAGCACATAATAATTTACATGTTATCAGGGTATGAACAGAACACCTCGTGAAAACTGAAATAAATCTTTAAGAAGTTAGACCAACCAATTTACCTGGACTATTTTAGCAATCTCAATAGCTCAAATTTATATATAGCATCTGCTGACTCAATTTTGTAGATCCTCACTGAGACTTTATCCAGCATTGTGCTATATTATTATTTCCCCATCAACAATGAGCAAGATGGAAATAAAGACTCTTTAGTAAAAATGCTTTAACAAGTAGTTGTATAATAAAACTTGACAAAAGTTCAAGTTACTAAATGTGTTCAGATTTTTTTTAACTCCGAAGTAGACATGACATTACATAGCGGGGGGGAAAAAACTCCCCTGAAGTCCCTGTCCAGGAAGAACAAGAAGGACATCAAGATGTTCTAAGCAATTTCCTGAACAGCAGGAAATGAAAGGCTGGAGACGCCGAGTGTCTGATCAGTTTACTTTTTTTGTCTAAATAGGCTTACTCATTATTAACTGATGAAAGATAACACACATATGATATTAAAAACTAAAATCTAATGGTTCTACTGTCAGTTAATACTCAAGTAGGAAAAAAGTTCATTTGGTTCCCTGGTCTTCTGGAGGGAAAAAAATCTATCTCCTGGACCACTTCAGAACTGCCTAACTTTTATTTTACATTATTAACATCAATTGTAGGAGTTGCTTTCCTGGGTCAGACAATTACATCCTCCAAGACAACACTATGCTCAAGTCCATGCTGATGAAAATTTGTTTTTGGTTATAAAAGGGGTCGTATTTCTTCCTCACGTCCATAACTCATTCCAATGATTGTTTCAATCACAAAAAAATAGAAAATGTGCTGGGGGCCAACCTGGATTCTTTTCCTTCCAATGCAGAACTAGCAGACTACTTCTAAAGTGTAATTTAACTGAAAACACTACTTCAACTTCAAGTTTATTTTAATGATATGTACAAGAGTTAACAAATTACAAATAAAACGGAATCAGTTATGTTAATTTCACATAACTTAAAATCATGCAACACTGCATGGTAAAAACAACAGCTTCATTCATATACAAAAAAGTATTACTTTGAGACTCGTGATAGTATATTGAAATTTTTGACACAAGCTTTTTGCAAAGAGCATTTTATAAAAATTTAAAGACCTGATTAATCAGTTAATGCATTATTAGGAAAGATAATAAACACATTATTAGTAAAGTGAGGTTACAAGCAATTAATTTTAAAATTACACCAGGTACAGGGTTGAATGCAGTCTCATGAAATAAATGTTTGGTTAAGAAAATAGTTTTGAAAAAGATCTCATACTGAAGCTATGTATTACTTTTGTCAAATCAGATTATATAAATCAATAGTCAAGTTTATTCAGTTAAAGAAAATATGCCTATCCTTTTTTATACTCATAAATAAGTACTTATATAGTCTTTATATACAAGTGAAGAAAACTTCAATGTAAAAAATATACTGCCAATCCACTTAAAATGGTTGAAATAGCTCTTTTTATCTACACATTAAATTGCATTGATGAAAATATCCAATTTAAGTCACATTCAACCAGCATAAATATTTAAGCTGAGTATTGTTGTAAACAATAGAGAAAAACAAATTCTTTTATTTCATCACTTGGGTAACACAATCTACTTCTCAGCTTAGAATGCGATAGAAAGGCCCAACATTTAATTTAATCAAATCCAAAACCCACTAAACTTAGAGTAAACAAAGTGAATGTTTTTCAAAGTGCATAATTTCCAACTCATCCACTTGTAATATTTATCCAATTCCAGTTCATCAGCAAGAAAATAAAATGTACTTGGCTATAAAAATACTAAGGAATGTTATTGAAAAGGAAAGGCTATTTGGTAGAAGTAACTACAAAAATAATTAGTTTAAATCTTTGTAAAGCTTTAATGCAAGAACATCAGTACACTTTCTTTCCATAAACCTTAAAGCATGATCAATACCAAGATTTTAAATTTCCACCTTTCAAGTACTTGCAAAAGGCTGCAACAAAGTGTCTCTTCAAAAATTAAGCAAGAAGAATGATCATGCAGGTGTTAATCTGCTAACATTTGGGGACATTGCTATCTGTGTTGGGCTGTCATCTCTGGCTCCACTAGTGGCAAGTACGGGCAAGGAGTCACTCTGAAATGTAGACGTAGGACAACCAGTCATGCCAACGTTTTCATCTTCACAAGTGTCTGAATCTGGTGTTGTCACTTGACTGTCCTGAAGTCCCAGGATCTCACAAACTGCTTGTGGCAATTCCTATAGAGGAAAAATATTCACAAAATAACACTTCTACTCAAGATATGTAGATTCCAGAATCTGAACATTTATTCTAACAGTGTGATAGTTATGTATCTTTTCACACCTTCCTTATCCACTCCAAATGAAATCCTAACCACTTTTTTTCATAAGAAGTTCCCTAATCTTCTTACCCAAATTAGTCACTCTCCACCCCACCCTACCACTCATGTTAATGTTAAGTTTTTTAACAGTTAGCATTTATTTCATTGCTATTATAGAATCTTAGATATTAAACGAGAGCTTATTTATACTCCAATTTGCTCCCTCAATGTACAAGGTTCCTTAAAGAAGTGTCTCACTGGCATATTTTGGACAGAATAGCTACCAAATAAATGTTTGCAGAAGTGAACCAAAATAAGTATTTGGAACCATGAACAAATGACACAAAGACCAAACAGAACTCTCATAAAAGTGCAAAAGCCAAAATACCTCAAAGAGAACAATTTAGGTCATAATTGTTTTTAGAAAGAACTAAGAACTTGGCTAGTACAATTGTAAAAACACACTAAATACCATTTGCTTAATTATTTCTGATTAGCATCTGTCTTTATTTGGGGATATCATTTAATAAGAGGTTCCAGTCTGTAGTCAGACTGAATAATACAGCCTCTTTAGTTGTTGCTGAAACGGTTTCATTATTTTTGCCATTTTGCTATACTGTTTCTTATCTAGCATAATTAATCGACTATTTTCAATTAAGTGCTATAAATCAATAATGGTAAAAAAAATGCTAGCTAATGCTTGTTGTCTGCTTCAGCCTACTAAAATTGCATTTTACTTCTATGAAGAAAAATTCTTTCTTGACCTCAGTCCACCAAAAACATACAAACAAAAAATCTTACAATTATTTAAAACACTGCACCATACCTTGCATTTTACCATCTGTAGAGAAATTGCTTCTGCCTTGCATAGTACATCTTCCACATCAATTTTCATGGACAATTCATTGATATGCTAAAATGAATCCATAAAATAAAATGATAATTGAAACTAAAAGCACTATTATATTCTACTATATAAACAATTTATTACCAGTTATATTTCATTGCAGATAAAATCCTTAAAATATAAGTATTCATACTATAAATCAGCAGGAAATTCAATCTATCTTTCAGTTTTAAAGTTAAAGAATAGCTAATAAACTTATGGGACATTAAATCTAGCAGCTGTCCCAAGTCTACTATCTCAAAGTTATAAGCAAAAGACAATTATTTTTTTTTTTTTTAAGAAAACTAAACTACACAAAAGAGAATTTGCTGAATTTCCTTTTCTTCCTAATTACCCAGGTAAAAATAACTGGCCAGTATGTATTCATTGAACTGTCATTCTCAGAGAGCCAGTCCTAATATTAGGTGTTACTGATAAAATTTAAGTTTTACTCAAGGGATTCAATCAATAAAGCTCCAAGAAAATGTTCTGTATATCAGTACCATCAAACAGACGAAAGAGCCAAAATACTCAAATTTAAATTAAAGAAATAACTACCTTTAGTATTTCATTAAACCCATAATGCTTTTCCATTATTTGCTGCTTTTCGGATTCCAGAATAGCACAACAGAGAAGAAGATGGAAATTTTTGCATGGCAGTTCAGTCCACATTACCTATAAAAAAAAAAAAAAAGAACTATTTAGTACACTATATCAATTCTACAATATTTTCCTCACAGAAACAATGCTGAACTCTGAATGACTTCTATGAAACGCAGAAGGGGCCTAGATGGAGTAGACACTGTTTCTCTAGTGAGGAAATGAGGAGTGAAGTCTTACCTTTACCTACACAGGTAACTAACATCAAGTTTAACATTATGTGAGTATGATTAATTCCATATGTGGCCCTTTAGGTAACTATAGTAAGATATCACTCTAAGCCTAATTTATATAATAAATGGTATTAAGAAGCTACATCCATGAGTTTAAGGTATAAGGGTTAGAGGCATTCTCAGTATTTTTCTGACCCTTCAGTTTCTCACTTGTAAGTCACCTTTAATCTCGGGGAGGGGGGGCGGGCAGGGGAGGGCAAATTGTGGATATGAAAGAAAAATTCAGTTAAAGAGTACAAAAAATCAAAACCACCCAGAGATAGCTCTACATTATATTACATTACACAGTGTGTCCCTGATTGTGACAAAAACTGAATCAACTACCCAAAATTTATACCTAAATGGATAAAATATTTGATCAATAGCCACACTTCTTAAATACAATGACCTCAAATTTAAAGCCTTCATTTCCTATCAGTGTACATAATATCTTATCTAGGAAGAGAAAAAGAACCACATAAATACTACTACTAAACGCATACATGAAATGTTTTTACTTCTTTCATCAAAAGTAAATCAAGCTGAATAATTTTCGGACTAAATTCAATTTTTAATTACAATGCAATTAACCTCAAAATTTTCATTCAAAAGTTGGATTTATTTGGTAATCAGATCAAGGTTTATTCTAGCTACATAGTAACAATATTTTCAATCCATCCTATAAAAAGGAAGTTGAGAAGTTTGCTTAATTATCAAACCTCTGAGATTAAATTTCATAACGGCCCTCAAAAATGAATTATGTTCAATTAAATACAATTCCAAATTAAGGAATATGTGAGTTTTACTTCTAATTTCAAACAGAGGAAGCCATCACACACAAAGCAATGAGATCCTTCAAACAGCCCATCACTTTTAATGGTAGCATGGTCACCAAAAGAGTAGGGACCAATTTCCAGCTGTAATAGTCTCAGAGGACACAAGGGTTCCACTATATGTGTCTATTAATTATCCAGATGGATTATTTCCCCCATTTCTTCCTTGGAAGAATTTCTGTAATCCCTTGCCTTTATAAAGATAAGGTAGCAATTAGTCATTACATTCAACATTCTATTTTAAAAGCACACTGATCTATTAACAACAGATATTTTAGAAGAAAATAATTTTTTTATCAAGTTAACAAATAAAAGGGTCCAACACGAATAAAAGGATATACATCAAAAACATGATCATGAATATCCTCTAGAGTTGGGGAGAGGGAAATGGGATTGGGGTGGAGATTAAAGAAGATGTTAGCTATATCTTTAATTCTTTTCTTGGGGAAAAAAAAAGAGAAAAAATAGAAGTAAATATGGCAAAATGTTTACATATGTTAAATATGGATGATGGGATGTTTGCTTGTTCATTAATCCACAATTATGTTCCATCTCCTCAACCCAAGTAATTAGCTAAGGTAAGTCAGGTCTGAGTCCAAGCTGAGAGTGATTAAATGTGGCCTTTCCTACCTTTGGTATGCCCATTCTGGAAAATAATCATTCCTCATCTTTTCTTGAGAATAATTTGGCAAAATCTATCAGCAGCCTTAAAAGCTGACTAGTCTTTGATTCAGAGGTATCTAGAAATTTATTCTAAGGACATACTCAGAGATATACATGAAAATTTGAATATTAAGATACGTGCCTTAGTTTAAAAAAAAAAAAAGATACTTGCCTTCGTGTTAAATAAGATGTTGATTGCAACACTGCTGGTGCAAACAAGCAAAATATCTATGAGGTAGAAACTAAGTAAATGATTGTATATTCACAAGATGTTTGCTATATTATTCTCAGCATTTTTCTCTAAATTTTTTTTTAAAAAGCAAAACAGTGGGGGACCCAGGGCGTGATCCCTGGGTCCTGGGATCAAGTCCCGCATTGGGTTCCCTGCATGGAGCCTGCTTCTCCCTCTGCCTGTGTCTCTGCCTCTCTGTGTGTCTCATGAAGAAATAAAATCATAAAAAAGAAAAACAGCTCCCTCCCAATACTTCAGACTACAAAGTGCCATCACAACTGTCAAAACTTCCTTGAACTCTGTACAAATCTATACCAGAATGTGGCAGCCTCACATAAAGTTAAATCTCCCAAGGAAAGAACACAAATATGAGTGCTCTAGAAAAGCGGTTCTGGGAAGACTCGTGGCCCCAAATCTCATGAGGATTGTGATTTACAGGAAAATGCTCCGAAGACCAAATATTTAATTCAAGATCATTAAGGAGAGACCGCAAAACCATCACAACTTTGTAACATACTTTAGAAATTTCAGTTAGGCTATTAGGATCCATTTATATTCTACAGAATGAAGTGTTTGTATAATAATTTAAGAATTTACTTACCTCCCATAATCGAAGAATATCTAGAAAACTAAATTCCCTTTTAAATCTGATTAGGAGCCACCTGAAGCAAAAATAAAGGTACCCAGAGTCCTGAGATTCTAAACAGAAAGAAAAAAAAAAAAAAAAAGAAAAAAATATATATATACACACACACACATACACATACACACACACACATATATATGGCTTACCCTTACACTGATTATCTCAGAATACAGTGACCTATTTCAAACTCAAATTTTTCTATTCAAATTTTTCTATGCAGCTTATTAGAAGTCTATAAATTTAATTACCTTCTACTAATGCCAAGAAACAATTCAAATTTGTTTTAAAAAAATTATTTAAAGAAAACCATAAAATAACAACAAATAAGTCATTTTATGAACAAACTATTTTAAGGCACAATTATACAAAGACAGTTTAGTCCCACACTTTTGTTCCTCAAAGGAACTTAGGCAATAGCAATAGGGTAATATGTACCTTGAATATAATGCTTTACATTTTTCTTTCTGTAAATCACCCTAGAATGTGCTGGGTACATAATTTGATTCATTTAACTTACCTAAGTAACTGCAAAATCCACTGTCCAACAACCGAAGTAAGGTACTCAGTTGAATTAGCTGGGTCTTCATGCCTTGCATCTGTTCTTCAAAATTTTGATGCTTTAAAGAGAAATAAATGTCACCACATAAATAATACTTAACAAACATTTTATCGTACAAAAGCACTGATAACTAAACGAAGAGTCTAAGGACAAATGTTACACTTATACCACGCTGGTTATATTTTTAAACTATCACAACAAATTAAAAAGCTATGGCAACATTAAAGAGGAAAAGAGAACCCTTGATTTTAAACTAAGGATTATTTTTTTTCCTGTATTCATTTCACTTAGATAAAGAAGAATGCAGAACTATAGACTGATACACTTATTTCTTACATCAAATAAGAAACCTGGTGAAACAAAACAAACATTTGGGAACAAACTTTTATCAGATCACTTCCACTGTTAAATATTTCTTCATATTGTCATATAAAATAAAATTAATTTTAGCTGTAACATATACCTTATTTTGAAGAATTACTTTAATTACTTCTTAAATTTGGTGACATTAGGGAATCTGAGAAGTCAAAACCATTTTCATGACAATTCTAAAATAGTATATGCATTTTGCACTTTAAATTTTCCCACAAGGTTAAATGCTGTATGAGGAGTGATATCAGAGTAGACTGAATATAGGGGCAGATATGAAAATCCAGCTGTCTTCCATTAAACTAGACATCAAAGAAAATGGAAAACAATCCCTCTTCTCAAAAAATTGTTTCTGTTTTGGAAAAGTTATTTTTCGTTTAAAAAAATGTTATGGGGCAGCCCAGGTGGCTCAGCGGTTTAGCACTGCCTTCGGTCCAGGGTGTGATCCTGGGGACCCGGGATCGAGTCCCACGGCAGGCTCCCTGCATGGAGCCTGCTTCTCCCTCTGCCTGTGTCTCTGCCTCTCTCTCTCTCTCTCTCTGTCTCTCATGAATAAATAAATTTAAAAAAAAAATAAAAAAATAAAAAATGTATGTTAAAGTATAAAAAGGTTTATTGTTATTTTAAATAATTAATAAATATTTATATACTTTTCAGCATCTTCATATAGATAAACATCAAGAGATATAACCTACATAAACTCTCAGAGTCTTCAATAGTATTTAAGAGTACGAAGGACTGGGTCCTGAGGTCACAAAGTATGAGAACTCTGCAAAGTTGCGTAGACTCCCTTACGAAAACTTTAGTCAAGGGTTGGAAGTTGGATGGGGAGACCAAAATAATCGGAAATCTCCTTAAACATTCCAATTCCTTTTACCCATGTGCCCCAACCCCTCTGTGACCTACTGTCCTAATGCTTATAAAAAGCCTAAGGACAACATCTCTTCCCTCAAACTTCTTTTTTTAAGTTTCAGAGACAAAGCATTATTCTTGGAAAGGAAACTAAACTAAAATAAAAATTTAACGCTACTGATTCTTAAAAAACTGATTTCTAGGGGCACCTGGAGGGCTTAGTAGGTTAAGCATCTGACTCTTGAGTTCGGCTCAGGTCATGGTGTCAGGGTCAAGGGATCCAGCCCCCCCCCCCCGCCACAGCAGGGAGTCGGCTTGAGATTTGCTCTCCCTCTCTCTCTGTTCCTCCCCCTGCACACACACACACCCTCTCTCTAAAATAAATAAATAAATCTTAAAAAAAAAAACTGGATTATTCTCTTATGCCTTAAAGAACTAGTTGACTAGACTGACACAAGCCTTTGGGATATTATTGCTTCACATTTACCACATGGACCTGTAAAAGAAAGGCAAAATCAGCTCTCTGATTAGCAGCATCATTTTTACTATGACGGCCAAAGGTAATTTGTCTGGGAGTACCAACATGGCATAATCAGCTATAAAATGAAGCACTCCCAAAATGACAGAAGCCAACTTTGGTAAAGTAGCTACTCCAGGAGAAGGAAAATGAGATCAACAATGGATATACAAATGGCTTCAACCGTATCTATGAAATAAACACGTGTGTGCATACAAATACCTATGTGTGTGTGCATATACACATACACACGTATACATACATATACATCTATATGCATATATATACATATACACGTGTCTATTAATGGGGAGGGAGGTGAGAAGGAAGGAAAGAACTAATGTATACGGCAAAATGAATGGTGAGGATAAGAAAGTTTATTAGATCATTTTGCTAATGTTTCCATAATATTTCTATAATAGACACACAGTCTATGCCTATGCCTACATGAGATAGGAGTAAATATAATAAAAGCAAATCTATGGACATTAGGTTCAGTCATCACAAAATGAATAAAAACTTACATGGAGTAAAGCTGTAAAACAAAAAGAAGGAGTCAAAAGCAGTATAGATTTAAGGACACCAAACCAATAGCAATGCAGTAAAAAATAATCATGCAGATTATTTTGATTGCAACATTACCCTTTTATTCAAATTGGAAAAAAATGTTAGTAGACAATATATTAAGAGATTTTTTTTAGAATAAAGACTAGAAAAATCCCCAGACCATCCTCAATGGAAAAGGCAAGCACAGAGAACATTTACTATATGAAAAAAGAAGAATGAATTTGTACCATCATACACAAAAGTGACAAAAAGACTGTAAAGTGTATATTAAAGATGTTAAAAATCTTTACATTTGAGACCTAAATACGTGCACAAGTATGTATGCACGCATGCATGTGTGTGTGTGTGTGTGTGTGTGTGTGTGTGTATGGTATCATAAGCCAATTTTTTTTAACATACCAATACTGGCTCAATTTTATGAAGGTTATTATTATATAAATCTAAATGCAGTATGTTCATGTTAATTTTTCTGGAATGCCTACCATAAGGAAAGGTCTAAACTAAGCACTGGGGAAATATTCATGTGTTTATTCTACAAAAATCTGTTGCACAAAAACCTCATGTTGGCATTAGGAAAATTCTGGAAGCATACCAGAAGACTAGTTAAACAAAGACATGACCCTTTTATCAAGGAACATACTAGCTGTAGCAAAAAGAGGATAAACAAAAACACAAGAAAGGCAGACAACAACTTTTATACAGTTAGTATCAGTTGTACAGACCTTTATAACAAATGCCTCAGGTTTCTAGAGCACTTGGGAGTAATTGGAACTAAGAAGGCAGGTAAAATCAATCAATCAAAAAGGTAAGGAAGACAAACTATAATATTAGCAGATTACTGCAATTAATAAATCTTTCCAAATAATCCAAAACATTAACTCACGGTCACAACTATGTACTTTGAATACTTATTAATAGTAAAGATATTTTTAAACTATCAAATCTTATCAAATATGCATTTGGAAAAGAAGTAGAAGTGAGGATGAGTTGGAACCATGGGTAAGAGACTTGAAGAAATAGATAAAAGTGGGAAAAATTGGAAAAGAAAAATTGGCCAGCAAGAGGGGAAGAAAAGAAGTAAGGAAAAAAGAGAAGGGTACTTCTATATTCCACATTTGTATCCCAGAGAATGAATTATAACCTTTATTACAGGGAAACACTTTATATGATTACATATTCAAAATATTTATCCCCTTGCGACCAAGCCATTTGAATACCCACCATCAAGGTCCAGCATCAAATACATTAGTTTTTCTCTGAAACAGTACAGTGACCTATGTAGTCAGGTCTTCGGATTTCATATGCCTTTATCTACTCTTAGGCCTCTGCTGTTCTTTTTTTTTCTTTCTAATAAATTACTTGAGAAGGCTGTTGTTTTATTTCCCTGTTAATACTCTCTGTGCTATTGTCCCAGAATTGATCAATAATTCAAGCTATTATCAATAGATAAAATGTCCTCTGTAATAATATGTATATATAAAGATAGTTCAACTCTAAAAATCACATGCTTCTGAAAAAATAAAAATGAATTACTAAGAAAGTGTCACTGTTACAAATAGTTCAAACAGATCTAGAAGAAAAATCAGTTACTATAATGACAAAACCCAAAACGTTCACAAAAAGTAAGGATATTACTTGGCATGACTAAGCTTTATCTCCAAAGCAGGTGATATGAAAGCTCAACTACTTCACAAGCATTGAATTCATCTATTTCATCAATATTCTATAATGACTCATAGCTCTTCTGCAGAACACAAGCATTCACTGATACTAAATTCTGATTATTCCTGTGCTACAGGCACTTACTATCTACTTTTAGTATTAAAAACAATGTCCACATTTTCAAGCCCCTTGAAAAGGCTATTTAAAAAAAGAAACAAACATGGAGCAATTTTTTTTTAATTCCACCATAATTGGCCAAATACAAACATCAACCTTATAAGATTACCCAACCTAAATTTTCAAAATTAGTTTGATTAAAGGAAGAAGACCCTATTCTTACCATTTGGTCCATATAGGAGGCAAAGCACCAAAAGGCATCCACTTCATTTTCCATCACATATAAAAGAGGAGAAAGTAAGTCACTCATTCCCTGAACATACCCTAAGAAAGAAAAAAAAAAAAATCATGACTCTGAAAACCTAAACTTTATGTATCCTTCTGTGTATATCACCACGATTTCACTTATAATTTCACCTTTTCTTTGGTTTTAGAAACTGGTAGATACTGACATTTACCAAGAAAATAAACACGGAGGAAGTCCGGTAATCAGGTAAGAAAGAGGAGCTGTTTTAGACTGAGATGTCAAGCAGATAGATAGATAGCTGCTATTATGTGTCTTACTTTAGACATCATTATCAAGTGAGGGTAGTATCATTAACAAATAGTGTGCAAAATTATTATGATAAAGAGGAGGGGTGAAGAGAAAACCCAGAGGAACATCAAAGGTAAGAGTATATACTCAAAGGACTGAGTAGGAATAGAATCAGAAGTAAAGAGGAAAAAGAAAAATCAAGGGAAAAAAGTGTTGTAAAAGTCAAGGGGAAGAATATTTCAGGGGCCAAGCAGCCAACAGCACCTAACTGCCATGAATAAGCCAAAACAAATAATGAAAAAGGGTCCAACTGCTTTAGCCACCAGATCACTGGTAATCTACACCAGAAGTCATACCAAAATTATGCACTTTCTTTAAAATAGTCATTATCTATGTTCTTTTTGCCTTTCTTTTCTTGTTACTCTATGCACAACTAATGCTAGCAACTGGTTTTAATCCAATGAATACTCTGTACCTGAAAGTACCACTCTGACCACCTTTATCTTGATGCTGTTATAATTTCTCAGTCATGACAATTACAGCCCGTGATTAAAAAGAAAAACTGGAAAGATATCAGGCCCCTCACTTAAGCAAAAAGTCTTGGTTTTGCTTTCAAACTGAACATGCCAAGCTTATTTTTCAGTTATTAAAAAATAAAACTCTCAATTTTCCTGTTTTACAATTGATTTCAGATTTAAGACAGATTCTTGAACAAAGGGACAAAAAGTTCATACTATGCCTTTTTACATATATATTATCATTGAACTTTGGTAACTTTTGTATATTTGTTAAAGGTACATAGAGGAGTTTTTTTTCCCCAAGTGTGGTGTGAAGTCATATAGTCTGTGCAAGCCCAAAGCTTACATTCTTACAATTCACAAAAATCTATGTGTGCTGAAGCCATTAAACAATTGGGTACCACCCAATCCATGGAGGACGGCCTGAAAAGAATAAAACGATGGAGAAAGGCTGAATTTGTTCTCTGCTTGGCTGTTGAGCTGGGACACTGATCTGCATTTAGAGCTCACGGTTCTCATGCTTGCAGATCTGAACTGGCATCTACACCACCGGCTCTCCTGGGTCTCCAACTTGTAGACAACAGATTGTGGGAATTCCCAGTCTCCATAACGTGAGCCAATAGCTTAGAAGAATCTTTTTCTTTCCCTTTCTGTATATATATGTTAAAATATACTAAATATACATATATATAGATACATATATATATAAACAGAAATTAAAAATATATAAATATACATAATCGTAATGGTTCTGTTCCCCTGGAGAACCCTAATAAAAACACTTAAAGAAAAAAAAAGGAGGAGGGGCAAGATGGCGGAAGAGGAGGGTTCAAATCACCTGTCCCCACCAAATTACCTAGATCACCTTCAAATCATCCTGGAAATCTACGAATTCGGCCTGATATTTAAAGAGAGACCAGCTGGAACGCTACAGTGAGAAGAGCTCGCGCTTCTATCAAGGTAGGAAGACGGGGAAAAAGAAAGACACAAAAGGCCTCCGAGGGGGAGGGGCCCCGCGAGGAGCCGGGCTGAGGCCGGGGCGAGTGTCCCCAGGACAGGAGAGCCCCGTCCCGGAGGAGCAGGAGCTGCACCAACCTTCCCCGCGGAAAGGGGCCCACAGGGAGTTAGAGCAGGACCCAGGAGGGCGGGGATGCCCTCGGGCTCCCTGGGACACTAGTGAATAGGCACCTGCAACCCGGGAGAGTGCGCCGAGCTCCCCAAGGGCTGCAGCGCGCAGGGCGGGACCCGGAGCAGCTCGGAGGGGCTCGGGCGGCGGCTCCGCGGAGGGGGCTGCGGGGCGGGAGCGCGAATCCAACAGCGCAGGCCCCGGAGCACAGGGCGCCGGGACACAGCCCACGATCCCCCCCCCCCCGCCCCCCCGGGACAGGCAGAGGCCGGGAGGGCCCAGGACAGCAGGGACGCTCCTCCCTGGAGCTGAGCAGATCAGCGGCCCCGCCCCGGAGCCCCCAGGCCCTGCAGACGGAGAGCCCCAGAGTTACTGCCGGGGCTGAATCCAGGTTTCCAGAGTTTCCCCCCGCCACTGTGGCTGTTCCTCCTGGGGCCTCACGGGGTAAACAACCCCCACTGAGCCCTCACTGAGCCCTGCACCAGGCAGAGAGCTGAGCAGCTCCCCCAAGTGCTAACACCTGAGAATCAGCACAGCAGGCCCCTCCCCCAGAAGACCAGCTAGACGGACAAGTTCCAGGGGAAGTCAAGGGACTCAAAGTATACAGAATCGGAAGATACTCCCCCGTGTTTTTTGTTTTGTTTTGTTTTGTTTTGTGTTTTTCTTTTTCTTTTTGATTTCTGATTCAAAGATATCCGAAGATACTCCCACTTGTTTTTTGTTTTTTTTTGTTTTGTTTTGTGTTTTTTTTTCTTTTTGATTTCTGATTGCTTCTTTTGATTTCTTTTCAAAGTATTTCTGATTGCTTCTTTTGATTTCTTTTCAAAGTATACAGAATCAGAAGATACTCCCACGTTGTTTTTTGGTTTTCTTGTTTTTTTGTGGTTTTTTTTTCTTTCTTTTTGATTTCTGATTGCTTCTTTTGATTTCTGATTGAATTCCCCCCTTTTTTTTCACCTTTCTTTCTTTTTCTTTCTCTTTTTCTTCTCTTTCCTTTTTCTTCTTTCTTTTTCTTTTTCTCTTTTCTTTCCTTCCCTCTCTTTTCCTCCTTTTCCCAATACAACTTGTTTTTGGCCACTCTGCACTGAGCAAAATGATTAGAAGGAAAACCTCACTTCAAAAGAAACAGTCCTCTCTCCCACAGAGTTACAAAATCTGGATTACAATTCAATGTCAGAAAGCCAATTCAGAAGCACTATTATACAGCTACTGGTGGCTCTAGAAGAAAGCATAAAGGACTCAAGAGACTTCATGACTGCAGAATTTAGATCCAATCAGGCAGAAATTAAAAATCAATTGAATGAGATGCAATCCAAACTAGAAGTCCTATCGACGAGGGTTAACGAGGTGGAAGAATGACTGAGTGACATAGAAGACAAGTTGATGGCAAAGAGGGAAACTGAGGAAAAAAGAGACAATCAAAAGACCATGAGGATAGATTAAAGGAAATAAACAACAGCCTGAGGAAGAAAAACCTACATTTAATTGGGGTTCCCGAGGGCGCCAAAAAGGACAGAGGGCCAGAATATGTATTGGAACAAATCCTAGCTGAAAACTTTCCTAATCTGGGAAGGGAAACAGGCATTCAGATCCAGGAAATAGAGAGATCCCCCCTAAAATCAATAAAAACCGTTCAACACCTCGACATCTAATAGTGAAGCTTGCAAATTCCAAAGATAAAGAGAAGATCCTTAAAGCAGCAAGAGACAAGAAATCCCTGACCTTTACGGGGAGGAGTATTAGTGTAACAGCAGACCTCTCCACAGAGACATGGCAGGCCAGAAAGGGCTGGCAGGATATATTCAGGGTCCTAAATGAGAAGAACATGCAACCAAGAATACTTTATCCAGCAAGGCTCTCATTCAAAATGGAAGGAGAGATAAAGAGCTTCCAAGACAGGCAGGAACTAAAAGAATATGTGACCTCCAAACCAGCTCTGCAAGAAATTTTAAGGGGGACTGTTAAAATTCCCCTTTAAGAAGAAGTTCAGTGGAACAATCCACAAAAACAAGGACTGAATAGATATCATGATGACCCTAAACTCATATCTTTCAATAGTAACTCTGAACGTGAACGGGCTTAATGACCCCATCAAAAGGCGCAGGGTTTCAGACTGGACAAAAAAGCAGGACCCATCTATTTGCTGTCTACAAGAGACTCATTTTAGACAGAAGGACACCTACAACCTGAAAATAAAAGATTGGAGAACCATTTACCATTCAAATGGCCCTCAAAAGAAAGCATGGGTAGCCATCCTTATATCAGATAAACTAAAATTTACCCCGAAGACTATAGTGAGAGATGAAGAGGGACACTATCTCATACTCAAAGGATCTATCCAACAAGAGGACTTAACAATCCTCAATATATATGCCCTGAATGTGGGAGCTGCCAAATATTTAAATCAATCAATAACCAAACTGAAGAAATACTTAGATAATAATACACTTATACTTGGTGACTTCAATCTAGCTCTTTCTACCCTCGATAGGTCTTCTAAGCACAACATCTCCAAAGAAACGAGAGCTTTAAATGATACACTGGACCAGATGGATTTCACGGATATCTACAGAACTTTACATCCAAACTCAACTGAATACACATTCTTCTCAAGTGCACATGGAACTTTCTCCAGAATAGACCACATACTGGGTCACAAATCGGGTCTGAACCGATACCAAAAGATTGGGATCGTCCCCTGCATATTCTCAGACCACAATGCCTTGAAATTAGAACTAAATCACAACAAGAAGTTTGGAAGGACCTCAGACACGTGGAGGTTAAGGACCATCCTGCTAAAAGATGAAAGGGTCAACCAGGAAATTAAGGAAGAATTAAAAAGATTCATGGAAACTAATGAGAATGAAGATACAACCGTTCAAAATCTTTGGGATGCAGCAAAAGCAGTCCTGAGGGGGAAATACATCGCAATACAAGCATCCATTCAAAAACTGGAAAGAACTCAAATACAGAAGCTCACCTTACACATAAAGGAACTAGAGAAAAAGCAGCAAATGGACCCCACCCCCAGAAGAAGAAGACAGTTAATTAAAATTCGAGCAGAACTAAATGAAATCGAGACCAACAGAACTGTGGAACAGATCAACAGAACCAGGAGTTGGTTCTTTGAAAGTATTAATAAGATAGATAAACCATTAGCCAACCTTATTAAAAAGAAGAGAGAGAAGACTCAAATTAATAAAATCATGAATGAGAAAGGAGAGATCACTACCAACACCAAGGAAATACAAACGATTTTAAAAACATATTATGAACAGCGGTACGCCAATAAATAAGGAAATCTAGAAGAAATGGACGCATTCCTGGAAAGCCACAAACTACCAAAACTGGAGCAGGAAGAAATAAAAAACCTGAACAGGCCAATAACCAGGGAGGAAATTGAAGCAGTCATCAAAAACCTCCCAAGACACAAGAGTCCAGGGCCAGATGGCTTCCCAGGGGAATTCTATCAAACGTTTAAAGAAGAAATCATACCTATTCTACTAAAGCTGTTTGGAAAGATAGAAAGAGATGGAGTACTTCCAAATTCGTTCTATGAGGCCAGCATCACCTTAATTCCGAAACCAGACAAAGACCCCACCAAAAAGGAGAATTACAGACCAATATCCCTGATGAACATGGATGCAAAAATTCTCAACAAGATACTAGCCAATAGGATCCACAACACATTAAGAAAATTATTCACCATGACCAAGTAGGATTTATCCCCGGGACACAAGGCTGGTTCAACACTCATAAAACAATCAATGTGATTCATCATATCAGCAAGAGAAAAACCAAGAACCATATGATCCTCTCATGAGATGAAGAGAAAGCATTTGACAAAATACAGCATCCATTCCTGATCAAAACACTTCAGAGTGTTGGGATAGAGGGAACTTTCCTCAACATCTTAAAAGCCATCTACGAAAAGCCCAGAGCAAATATCATTCTCAACGGGGAAGCACTGGGAGCCTTTCCCCTAAGATCAGGAACAAGACAGGGATGTCCACTCTCACCACTGCTATTCAACATAGTACTGGAAGTCTTCGCCTCAGCAATCAGACAACAAAAAGACATTAAAGGCATTCAAATTGGCAAAGAAGAAGTCAAACTCTCCCTCTTTGCCGATGACATGATACTCTACATAGAAAACCCAAAAGCCTCCACCCCAAGATTGCTAGAACTCATACAGCAATTTGGTAGCGTGGCAGGATACAAAATCAATGCCCAGAAATCAATGGCATTTCTATACACTAACAATGAGACTGAAGAAAGAGAAATTAAGGAGTCAATCCCATTTACAATTGCACCCAAAAGCATAAGATACCTAGGGATAAACCTAACCAAAGAGTTAAAGGATCTATACCCTAAAAACTATAAAATACTTCTGAAAGAAATTGAGGAAGACACAAAGAGATGGAAAAATATTCCATGCTCATGGACTGGCAGAATTAATATTGTGAAAATGTCAATGTTACCCAGGGCAATTTACATGTTTAATGCAATCCCTATCAAAATACCATGGACTTTCTTCAGAGAGTTAGAACAAATTATTTTAAGATTTGTGTGGAATCAGAAAAGACCCCGAATAGCCAGGGGAATTTTAAAAAAGAAAACCATAGCTGGGGGCATCACAATGCCAGATTTCAGGTTGTACTACAAAGCTGTGGTCATCAAGACAGTGTGGTACTGTCACAAAAACAGACACATAGATCAATGGAACAGAATAGAGAATCCAGAAGCGGACCCTGAACTGTATGGTCAACTAATATTCGATAAAGGAGAAAAGACTATCCATTGGAAGAAAGACAGTCTCTTCAATAAATGGTGCTGGGAAAATTGGACATCCAGATGCAGAAGAATGAAACTGGACCACTCTCTTACACCATACACAAAGATAAACTCAAAATGGATGAGAGATCTAAATGTGAGAGAAGATTCCATCAAAATCCTAGAGGAGAACACAGGCAACACCCTTTTTGAACTTGGCCACAGTAACTTCTTCCAAGATACATCCACGAAGGCAAAAGAAACAAAAGCAAAAATGAACTATTGGGACTTCACCAAGATAAGAAGCTTTTGCACAGCAAATGACACAGTCAACATAACTAAAAGACAACCTACAGAATGGGAGAAGATATTTGCAAATGACATTTCAGATAAAGGGCTAGTTTCCAAAATCTATAAAGAACTTATTAAACTCAACACCAAAGAAACAAACAATCCAATCATGAAATGGGCAAAAGACATGAAGAGAAATCTCACAGAGGAAGACATGGACATGGCCAACATGCACATGAGAAAATGCTCTGCATCACTTGCCATCAGGGAAATACAAATCAAAACCACAACAAGATCCCACCTCACACCAGTGAGAATGGGGAAAATTAACAAGGCAGGAAATCACAAATGTTGGAGAGGATGCGGAGAAAAGGGAACCCTCTTACACTCTTGGTGGGAATGTGAACTGGTGCAGCCACTCTGGAAAACTGTGTGGAGGTTCCTCAAAGAGTTAAAAATAGACCTGCCCTAGGACCCAGCAATTGCACTGTTGGGGATTTACCCCAAAGTCTCAGATGCAATGAAACGCCGGGACACCTGCACCCCGATGTTTCTAGCAGCAATGTCCACAATAGCCGAACTGTGGAGGGAGCCTCGGTGTCCATCGAAAGATGAATGGATAAAGAAGATGTGGTTTATGTATACAATGGAATATTACTCAGCCATTAGAAACGACAAATACCCACCATTTGCTTCGACGTGGATGGAACTGGAGGGTATTATGCTGAGTGCAGTAAGTCAATCAGAGAAGGACAAACAGTGTATGTTCTCATTCATTTGGGGAATATAAATAATAGTGAAAGGGAATATAAGGGAAGGGAGAAGAAATGTGTGGGAAATATCAGGAAGGGAGACAGAACATAAAGACTCCTAACTCTGGGAAATGAACTAGGGGTGGTGGAAGGGGAGGAGGGCGGGGGGTGGGGGGGAATGGGTGACGGGCACTGAGGGGGACACTTGACAGGATGAGCACTGGGTGTTTTTCTGTATGTTGGTAAATTGAACACCAATAAAAATTAATTTATTTAAAAAAAAAGAAAAGAAAAAAAAAGAAGAAATAGGTTGGAAGGAAGATTAAACTGTTATCAGCACTTTTCTACATGGCACTGACACAGAGAAAGCAATGACAAATATAAAGCCTAAACCAATTAAAGCATGAAAGAAATTTGATATGCTCCCATTCTGTAGGTTGTCTTTTAGTTTTGTTGACTGTTTCTTTAGCTGTGCAGAAGCTTTTTATCTTAAGTCCCAATTGTTCATTTTTGGTTTTGTTTCCCTTGCCTTCATAGATGTATCTTGCAAGTTGATGTAGTGAAACACCAGGACACCTGCACTCCAAAGTTCACAGCAGCAGTGTCCACAATAGCCAGACTGTGGAAGGTGCCATGATGTCCTTCGACAGATGAATGGATAAAGATGATGTGATCTATATATACAATGGAATTTTACTCAGCCATCAGAGTGGATGACTACTTACTATTTGCTTTGATGCGGATAGAACTGGAAGGTATAATGCTGAGTGAAGTAAGTCAATTGGAGGACAATCATTATATGGTTTCACTCATACGTGAAATAGAAGACATAGTCAAAGGAATTATAAGGGAAAGGAGGGAAACTGAGTGTGAAAATACAGAGACAAACCACAAGAGACTCCTAACTCTTGGAAACAAAAGGTTACAGTAGGGGAGGTGGGTGGAGGGAGGGGGTCACTGGGTGACAGGCACTGAGGAGGGCACTTGATGGGATGAGCCCTGGGTGTTATACTATATGTTGGCAAACTGAATTTAACTTTTAAAAAATGTAAAAAATAAAATAAATAAATTTCATCTGAATTCAACAAAGTGCAAAAGAGTACTAGTTTACTGGGTCTAACTGCATATTGTCTATAAAAAATATTCCAAAGTGTGCAATTCAAAAGATTTACAAAGCACCTTTCGTCTGGGGAAAAAAGTACTTTATTATAAAGTTATGATGAATAAAAATTTCTAAGAAGCTAATTTAATCATTTAAGTCTTCAGCTTTTATATGGGATCACTACCACATTTCTTATACCAGCCTTAGCTGAAGCAAGTAGTCAAATTAATCTTCATACTCTAGTTGCTTTTAATCTATTTTATTTTATACATGATGTTCTTTGGGGTATGTCATGAGTTGCGGGGGTGGAATTAATGTACAAATTCCTTTTAATTAAAGAAAGATTAAAGCTGTTTAAATTAGCATTCAGTGACACTAAGATCCTGCAATAGTGCTGACTGATGCACATCTTAATCAGCACTACTACAATTTCTCAAGTAGTTCCCTAAAATTATTTTCATAGCAAATTTGTTTCAGGGGGGAGGTGTGAGAAATGAACTCCTTATCATCCTAATGTATACCTTTCTACACTGAAAAGAAAAATTTCACCTACATATAGGTCAATTTCCAGGTTAACTGAAGCTTAGCCCTTAGAGAATCAAGTAAAAAATAACAATCTTAGGAGTTGGAAATCATTTTCTTTAAATTAGACACTCTGCTTTATTACATACAGTATTTTAAGTATAGCTTAATGTATTATTGGTTATTTAGGATCATCATTATGTACATATATCATTTAAAAAGTTACCTCCCATAGAAACATTCTTAGTGACTTTGCACTAACTAAAAATTGTTCTTCCTTGGGTTCTTCTTTCTGCTTTGGTAATTTCTATTTCCTTCACCATTAATGAGACTGAATTTGATGTAAATATATCCATACCTCATCTATATGGGCTATGACCCCAAACAATTCAATATGATAAAATTACCTACAGGAGTAAATTTACAGCCTAGGTTACTTTGCCATGGCAAAACACAAGAAACTTGGTCTACTGCTTTATGAAAATTACGTTGGGTCCTCACAAGGCCAGAGTTCTAAACAGAATCCTTGGCTGTGTTCCTGTTAAGGAACATTTGTCCTCTGACAAATGAAGATAGCAATTTACCCAATTAGCTGGTCTGCGACTATGCCCTGAAAAAACTGAGCATTCAAGAACTCCTAAAAATATGCATAAATTCCTATCTCAAAATTATCTACCTGAGAGTACAGGGCAATGCCTCTTGTTCCCTAAGACTATGGTCCTAGTCCCCATAGTAAAATGACAATGGGTCAGCATGGTAGATGTGTAGAGATAAAAATGCCAGTCTGAAATAAAGACCTGGGTCTCTCTCCCAGTCCAACATAGACTACTTGTGCAACCTTGAGTCACACTCTAAGACATTTAACTTTACTCATAAAATTCGGATTATTTCCCTACTTCATCAAAAGGGAATGAGTCAAAATCAAGTATGACAACGTTCTAACCTGAAAAACACTCTACCAATAAGTTTTCAATGATCCAATTTGAGGAGTGATTAGATAGGACTGGCTAAATTTTACAATTTAAAGAGAAATCTGTGGTTTTCAATTTAGTGTCACCAAAGAGGCTGATGCCTCAAGATCCACAAAAGAGTTTACATCTTCCCCTAAAATATGAAAGAAGAGGAATTCACAGAGATACAAGCTGTGAGGAAAATATACCCTAATTCAAGGTTCATTAAGATTTAATATGCTAAATATCCAACTATCTTCTCCAAAAGATGTCTTTAGCTCTATGAAAATAATCTGGAAAACCTCTATTTCTGTTATTCTCTACTTGGGAATCACTCACATGGTAGATAACTGAGAAACTTTTCCATTACTTATACTTAAAGGTTAATGTTTAAAGAATTTTCTTTTAAGAAACAGCTTAAATTCTCTTACCCCTTAAAATATTAGTTCCTTAGATTTTCTACCCATTATGCCTTCTCCACACAATCCACTACTGCCCCTTCCAGCTTGTCTTTCTAACCCACTTTGGTAGGAAATACACTTACCAAGGAAAGAAAAAGCTCCACATGGCCTAGATAATTATCTGCATGGCTCGTCCAAGATATCACATCAGTATTTTCCTTCGCAAGGCAGGAAAGCATTTCAAAGGTTCCCAAACTTTCTCAGTTCACAGACTCTTAACGTCTTAGTAATTTTTTCTAAGGCACCCCCAGGCTTAAAGAAATAACTAACATTTCCATTTATTAAGTACTCAGACCCAAACAACTTAATAACTATTTATGTCCCGTGAACTTAGCACCTCTTGGCACTGCACAACTTCTCGAAGCTTGGAATCCAACTGGATACCACCATCCTCACTTCTTGTCCTTCACCTATTTTCATACTGTACTTGCTTATTATCACAGCAAGGCCAAAAGCCCTGCTTTGCAAAAACTAACTTCATCAGGAGGAATATGGAGGTCTAATGCTGAAACTCTGAACTACTTCAGCTTGGACTCAGGGCAGTATCCTTACAGATGCCACTATCTCTCTCAAAAATTTAAAATATTCCACAATGCCCCAAGAGTATGCTGTGGAGACCCAGCGCTCTTCAGCGCATCATCTAGGAATCATAGCCTTCTAAATTCCAGTCCAGCAGAACAATCACTATAGAAACTAACCCACAGAGCTGTTACATATGTCTTAACAGGTTAATAAATTCAAATACAAAATAAATATATATAAATCTTTTAAAATTAGGGTATTAGAGGAGAACTTACCTAAATCAAAATCATACATACAGTAGGTCATCAAAATGTCATGAAGCAAAATCAACCCTGGATTATCTTGGCCTTCATAAAACTTGTTTGTTCGATCTGTTCTGTTAACATCTTTTTCTGAGGAGGAAAATCATTATATATTTGAAAACCTTTCAAAAAACACATTTTTATAAAGCTTACATCTTACAAGAACAAAATTATTTTTCTGGCTATTAATTTCACTGTCTCTGACCTTTTACTTAATGAAAAAATTCATCAAATTCCATTTCAGATATGCAACAAAAAAAAGATTTTAGAATATTTTTCAAAAATCAGTTCACTTCCTCATGAGTATATTTTCAAATATTTTTCAATTTTCATCTAAACATAGAAATTTTGCAATAGTAGAAAACACTTGTCATTAATTAAAAGCAACATCAATAATCCACATTAGTTAGAAATAAAAATGCCACTCATGAATGCATGTGATAGGCAATATTACTTGAAAACAGTAATTTTAAAAAGCTACTATGCAATCAAGTGTAATCAAAGAGATTTGCTTTATTCATTATTAACTTCTTTGTCATGTTCCACAATCATCTTCAGGACAAATTAGTTCCTTATTCCCTTATAGACATTATTCAGTTTACATATTAGTATAAGCAATTTATTTTAATTTTGAAAAAATGAAAATCCACATTGTGCTGGAAATTATTTCATGACATTAAGAACAGGTCTGGAAATTATCACCATGAGTGTATCCCAAGTTGTACTGACAATTCAATCCACAAACACTGATACCTATTAAACGCAGCTTATAGCGAAAGGCTTTACAACTAAAAGGGTGTTCCCCAAACAAATCCCTCACTAAATGAGGAAGAAATAGTTAAACTCAAAGTGTTTAGTCTATTCTATAATAAATTCTGTTTAAAAGTTGTGACTGATCTCTCCCCTCACTCCACCCCATTGAAATGAATAAATTGAAAACACTCTCACTACAGGTACTCCTACTTTTCAAAAGTCTTCACTTTTACAAAAGACTTGCATGAGTAACTGTTTTCACTAGCCAAAGGAAATCCAAAGAAGATGTGGATTTTGTTAATCCACTTTTACAAAAAAAACACGATGACAAGTGAAAACAGTATTCAGTGTCTGTTTTGCAGTCAACAGTCACAGAGACAGTTCGTGCCCTGGGCAGCTAGAGGGCCCCACTACACTCCTTCCCGGGATCCACATCCCCATCTCAGCATCAAGCCCTCATAGCCTTGAACTGGGCCTGTGGGCTTCTGTGTTGTACCTTGATTGATTTTATGTATCTGTTAGCAAAAAGCCTAAAAGAGGTAATTTTGGGGGTCTGAGAATGCTTTAGAAAGCTTCCATATATGTTAATATAGTAATTATTTCTTTGCTTTATGCCATTTAGACTTATGAAAGGTCTCACAGGAACACCTGTACTTGTGAAGAGACAGAGAGCTATTTTACAGAAGAGTAGAATCTAACAATAAAGGACGATATTAGTTTAGATTCTGAAAGGGCAAAAAAAAAAAAAAAGATTCTGTAAGGGCATTTAAAAATATATATGAGAACAAAATTATAGCTTTCTATTAAAATATACTATATGAGATTTAGGGACGCCTGGATGGCTCAGCGGTTGGGCGCCTGCCTTTGGCCCAGGGCATGATCCTGGAGTCCCGGGATCGAGTCCCACATCGGGCTCCCTGCATGGAGCCTGCTTCTCCCTCTGCCTATGTCTCTGCCTCTCTCTCTCTCTCTCTCTCTCTCTCTCTGTGTGTGTCTCTCATGCATAAATAAAAAAAATCTTAAAAAAAATAAAAAATAAAAAATAAAACTAAAAACATCAAAATGTTTCATTCTCAAATCAGTGCTGATAAAAAGGTGTGCATAAGTTTATCGTTTTTATTAACTCAAGCACAATTTACATAGTCATATTGACAACACAGATTATTTGCCTTAACAGGGGGTTTTAAACATGGCAAAAAATTATTTGTACCCTCATGAACTATCTGCAATTCCTTCTTCTTGTATATTTAGATGCAACATGCCAAGCAGAAAACAAAAAGGGATCAAAAATGATATATAAAGAATATTTTATAAGGAAAGTATTTCTAGAAATTATTTCAAGAAAGATTATATTAGTACTTAGGTTTAAAAAAAAACAAGCCCTCACTTAATCCAACTCTCCATCTAACTTGATATAGCTAAAGAAGACCGAAGAAACCACAACCATGCCGCCAACAGACCCCATTCTACATTTGCTGTAACAAAACCTCAAGTGGGCCTCTAATGCTGCCTGGTAAACATGTTCTAGTTCATTCATCCATTCCTTGTCTCCATTCATGTAACCACTTTACATCTTCTCCTCTGTCCTCAAGCCTCCAAAATGTTACTTCCTCCCAACTCTGGTTCTCAGATGAGTATCCTGCTTCCTATTTCTGAGAAATGGAAGTTATCCAAAGAGAACTTCCCTCAGGATCCCACTATTTTAGCCACATACCTGCATTCGCAGAGTCCCTTCTCACCTATCACTCTAAATGAGCTTCCATCCTGGTGGCTAAATCCAATCCCCCCTCTTGTGCATGAAATCCACCCAAGGATATTGCCCTAGTTAATTCTTGTGTCCCTCTCTAGTTTCGTTTTTCTTCCTAATGGATCCATTCTCACCTAGACTTCAACCATACTGCTGTTTCTCTCATCTTCATAAAAACCTTACTCAATCTCACTATCCCCTCTAACAGCAGCCCATTTTATCTCCATCTTCGTAGAGCAAAACTTCTTAAAGGAGCTGTATATATTGTGACCAATTCCACTACTCCTGTTTCCTCCTAAACTCACTCCCATCAGGTTATCACTTCCAACACTCCACCAAAACTCCATCCATCTTTATTTATGAAGCTATAAATAAATTCATAAGCAAAATGCAAATTTTAAAAATAAATTCCACTAGTATCCAAAGCTATCCTAAAATTATATAGAGTCCAGCTAACCAGATAGTTAAGAGTATTAAAACTGGGTATTGCTCTTAACCATGTGATCTTGGACAAGCCATTTTTGTTTTCAATGGTTCGGTTTTGTACAACGGAGATTATCAACTGAAACTTAAGACACTTATAGCAGTAACTATGCATTCTTTCAATAACTTATACCAACCTGGCCTTTACCGTAAGAGCTAGGCAGCCCAGTACTCAGTCTTTGGAAATAAGTCTAATTCTTTTAATGTAAAATTCTGTCAAACATCTCTTTTTTATGAAATAATTATTCCCACACAATAGTTACTCAATTCTCACACACTGACAAAAATTTCCTATCTGAAGTCACTTATTAAAAAAATAAAATAAATGTACATTTAGAGATGGTCTGGAGGGACATAAGCCAATGTCTATTAACTATAATTATCTATGGATGACAGAAACAAAGCTAATCTTTATTTTCTTCTTTTTTGCTTATCTATAGTTCCTAATTTTCCTATTAATAAACACAAACTCTTTGTAATAAGGGAGACATAATGGTTTTTGAATGAAATTAATTCAATAAGCAAATTAACCTTTTTAAATTCATATTTCAGAACTGAAAATGAAGTATGTCAGTACATATACCGACTGAATTCATATTCCTAATTGGGAGAGAACAACCAAGATCATCAAATACACATTCTAATGTACTCTCTAATTCTGATTTCTCTTTTAAGCCCTATCTCCATAGCATATACCTTCACTCCTTAAATTTTATCAAGACTTCAATGTCAACCCCTCTCATGCATTTCCAAAATTAGGAAAAAATTACCAATAAGACTTCTATAATCTCTTAATCTCGAATTTCTCTTCTCTTGTTCTTCGCTGACAGATTTCCATTGTAGTTTCATCCTGAAGTATTCATCACTACAGAAAACAATTTCATACCAGAAAAAGCTATGAGAACACGGTATTTTTAAAAATTCTAAATGGATTTTTCCATTAACAATATATCATAGCATTTATGATGCTAGTGAGATGTGAGGTTATAAATAGGATAATGAAATGTTTACTTATGATACATAACTAAATACAAAGGAAAAATAAAATAACCTTATACATACCATAAACTTTGCTTAAACTACTAGAATAATTTAGGTATGATTTTAAGAAAAACATTTACCTCAATCCTTAATATCTAAAAGTATTCTAGTTATTAAATATTTTAACCACTAAAGTTTGTGAATAATTAGAAATACAAATCTACAAATTGCTGTTTTTTTTTAATGTGACGTAAGATTTCCATTTTTCTAACCAGTTTATTCACAAACCTGTTAATGTGAAATGTCTCAGAATAATTGGCAAATGTATTGAAAGAGAAAGGATTGTCTGAAGGTTTAAATATGTACATAATGATTCAGAGTGAGCTTTCAATCAAAGGCTACCCTGATGAACTGGGAGTGAGAAAGGTAACTGGAAAGTTGGTCTAGTTGGTCTAAGTTTCAAGTCTGAGAAATACCTTAAAAAAACAGAAAGTTTTCCAAAAAAAGGAAAGACTAGTTTATTTACAAGGGCACCAGGAAAATAATTTAAAGGTAATTAACCTAAAGAGTAAACATACTTCTTGTGGCCATTTTTATAATTTCATAATGAATTGCAAAAATGGATCAAGATGATATATTTAAAAACCCCTAGGGATCCCTGGGTGGCGCAGCGGTTTGGCGCCTGCCTTTGGCCCGGGGCGCGATCCTAGAGACCCGGGATCGAGTCCCACGTCGGGCTCCCGGTGCATGGAGCCTGCTTCTCCCTCTGCCTGTGTCTCTGCCTCTCTCTCTCTCTCTCTGTGACTATCATAAATAAATAAAAATTTAAAAAAAATAAATCTTTAAAAAAAAAAACCCTATCTAATTAGTTATTTTTCAAGTACGCAAAATGTTTTTACAAAGGAAGTGGAATTTTTTTTTTTTACCATATTTCTACATATTCACCAACACAACTATAAGGAGTGTTTGAAATGACTAGTTTAAAGTACGAGCTCAATTTTTCAATTAGAAAGATGAAAACAAAATTATTTTTCCCATACCCTCATCTATTTAAAATAATCATCTAGAAGCCCTATACTATTTTGTATGAGTGAGTTACTAATTTCTTTGGTGAACATACAAAAGACCTTACTTACGTTTTTTGTTTTTGTAATTGAGTTCTTTCCTCCTTGGTACTGTCCCAAGGAAAATAACCCAAAAGAAATTTCCATGCTTGCTTTCTCAATGCATGACTAAGTCCCTAAAGAAAACATGCATATTAAACACAGTTGTAAAAAAGAATGGAATACTTTTAAGTTCACAAAACTTGCATATAAATATACAGGAAGACTAATATTTAAGAGACAGTTTTTATACATATTCACTCAATTCAGTGAATACTAACTTGTTTTTGACCTCTAGTTCTGAAGATGTAAACTTTCAGAAAGCTTAAACAATGCAGAGTATTGTTCTATAGAAGACAGTGGGACTGATTAGTCTTTCTAAGTCCAATCCTTATTAAATAAGGCGACTACCAGTGGGGTACATACACGCCTCCTTCATATAATCCACAGAACTTGAAGTAAGGAAAACTATTCTTCCCTAGGCTTAATGGTCTCCCGCCCTCCCCATCGCGCAATCCTAAGGGACATCACAAGGATTGTGATGTCTCTGTCCTACAGGGATTTTAAGGCATCATTATTCAAAAAGGAATTCATTCCCTGACTCCCTCTACACTCTACACATCCCTCCAAAAAAGAAAATTTAAATATCAGCAGTTTCAAATATCATCCATATTAAGGTATTTACCCCTCTAAATATCATCTGCTTCATATTATCTACATTTAAAATTCTTCCTTCAGAATCAATGTTCTTAGTCCATTCTTCCAGTGATACTGGCTCTCTCCTTTGAACAACAGGTCGTTCTCCCAAATCAATCTAAAATAAGAAGATAAGCAATATGGAGTACACTTTTAACCAGTGATATTAAATCAAGGTACACGGAAACGGTAACTAAAACACTATCACTCAGGCACAAGTTCTAACATTTCTAGTATCTTCCCTTATTTTTCAATGTTTCGTTTATGAACTTTAATAGCATTCCATACACTTTCCTTCCTAGTAACCATACAAATAACAGAGTAATAAATTCAGAGACAGGAATACATTTGCTATTTTGAGTTTCAATTACATAAGTACAAAACATTCGACAAGTAAATTCCATAAGGGACTCTTCAAATTAAATGGTGTGCTGTTATTATTTGAAAAGACAGTATTATTCCACTAAACATATTCTAAAATTAGCTTTCCTTCCAAACTAAAATTTGTAGCTCTCAGAATTGATTCATGATCCATTAGCTCCACTTGGTATTTTCTACAGTTTTTTATTCAATTAACAGATGTTGGTAATTTAAAAATGCCATTTGCAAGATAAGCCCTTCAAGTATTACAATTTTTGTATTTATAATGTTCCAACTATGTACAGCCTAGAATTGTAGCAAATTCAAAAGTCTTGTTGGGCATATATAAAGATTGGCCACAATTCAGGGCCAGGATCCATCTTCCTTAAAAAAGAAAAGATTCACATAAGCATAAAAGCCCTAAAGTAGTGTCCTGACTAGCTGCCTCTGGTGCCTACTGAGAAAACATATAAATTAGGAAGAGAACTTGGAACAATATACAAGGCTCATATTCACTGCTATGCACTCAATGAAACAACCTGTTCATTATCATCAAAAAGTAATCAAAGAATAGAGATCCAACTAATAAACAAAAAGTATAAGCAGTAAATGAAGCAGCACAATCCAACAATGTGGAGGCAGAACAAGTATTAGTTGTTAGATATATTAGCAAAAAAGTTATAAGAAAGGATTATGAGAAAGAGGCAGATATAACCAAAACTGAGTTTCTATTTCTATCATATTCAGTACATGTTTAAAAAGCATTTCTCCTGTTAAAATGTGAGAGCTATGTTAATATAAATGTCCACTCACTCTTGTGATGACTTCGAAACCTGGTTCTTCTTGTTGATTTATCTTTAAACCTGGAATAGCATCACTAAGAAAATCTGCCATTTCTGAAGGTGGTCGTTGATGTGTAGAGGGATCACTGCCTCTCAGACTATCAAAAATGTAGTTTGTGACTTTGGAAAATCCTACCATAGTTGCTGTATAAGGATCCTTTTTAATTTTCTATGTAGTAAGAAGAGAAATATTAGCATTATTAATTCAAATAAATAATAAAAATACCACTATCATGAGCAAAAGTGCAAAGTTTTTTAAAGGGAAATCAGAACTAAAACAGAGTGTTCTAAGATTTTTTTTTTTCTGGGAAGGAAAATTTTTATTTTCTAAGCCAATCTTTTCATTTGGTTAAAAGAGAATATTACACAGCAAGTTAATGCTACTGATTGAATTGCAGATAAACAAATGATTTGCAGGCTTTATTCAATCTGCATACATCACAAATATATGCAGTGCTTACTTTCCATTGATGAATGGCCCACAACAGCATTCTTCTGTCTAGCAGTCCTGCCTTCACAAAAAAAATATTTCTTGAAGTGTGCACTAGTCTAACGAAAAATATTCAATAGCTAAGTTTTAAAGCTCACAATATTTAAATATCAGCTGACATTTTAATCTAATTATCTGGTTAATAAATCATGCCAATGAGTGTAATTTGTTCTGGACAGTGCTGCCTTGGAAAACCACAAAAGTTTTTCTATTGCTAGGGTTACTTCTAAATCCCAAACTGCCTGCTTATTCATAGTTAGCAAAAATAATGATTTTTTAAAGGTCTTTTAACAATTATTTTCACAATAAAAACTGTTCCCTGTTTACTTTCATCACTGTCTAGCTATCTCGTCCTCCTTCCTCAAAACTGCCCTTTTTATCTTATCTTCAGAACCAAGAAGAGACCATCTGGGATAGAGTAAACCCTCAAACATTTGTTGAACGAGTAAGTGAATAAACAAACAACCAATTCATTAGTTTACATAGAAATTTGAGTGAAAAATAAATAACTTTACTTCTGCCTGTGTTAAATGCATATTTTTAGCCAAATGTAAGAATATACTCAAATACCTTAAGGAGAATTAGATTATCAGGACCCCAAATGAATCTACTTAAAATGGAAAATAAAAATTCAAACGACATTAATGAATTCAAAGTAGCTTACTGAGTGACCTCCCACCTAGTCAGTGAAAGCTAGGATAATAAAAATCTACTAATGTCCAATATCAGTATTACAATAAAGGGAAAAATTGCCTTAAGAGTAACTAAGAACCAAGGAAGCTTCTGAGTTTTACAAATGGATGAAACATATTATTTTTTAAAAATTACAGAGAATAAAAAAAAAAATTACAGAGAATAGTTCCATAAAGTTTACACAGAGAGAGACCCATGTCTCATTCTATATAATCTGAGAAAATGAGAGGTAGGAGGTATATGAAACAATGATGTAAGATTAATAGATTAATACAAAATAGATTAAGAAACATACTTGTATTAAACCATATGCAGGTTCATCAAGAAGATTTTCAAAAGACTGTGAAAGACTCTTATTCTGACAATTCACAAGAAGTGTTCTTTTATCCTGTGGAGATCTGTAATAAAAGCAGGGATCTGTAGAAAATACTAGCACACTGCGTCAATTACTACCAGAATACTTACTAATGCCTACTTTTCCTTGACAACAACAATGAAAACCCAAGACTCAAATGTCCAGTTCTAGAACTGTTGCCCATCAATACAATATTAGTAAATACCTAGTAACTATCTTAAATGAGCTCCAAATACATGAAACATGAAATACTAAATTAACAAACATAAAAGGGTTGAATATTTTTATTCTAGGTAAAGCCAAGAGAACTAAACTGTAACGAACCCAAGTTTTTGCATGTAATTATAGTAGAAAAACCTTACAAATGTATCTGCCTTTATTATCATAAAAATTAAAGAAAGTGAAAGCACACTTTAGGATTCATCAGTATATATAAAATTACAATACAGGAAAATGTCCTATTTTGAAAGGGTTTCCAACTTCATGCCACAGCTTGGTAATATTGCAATATAAGATATTAAGAACACAAGATAAAATAGATTATTTTTTAAAGATCATTAATTATGCTAACCATAATTATAAACACACATGAACATATTTAATAAGGTTATAATAATGTACAGTTCAGGTAATAGTATGTTTTTAGTTCTTGTTTATTAAGCTCTTAGAAGCAAGTTGTTCTTTGCATTTTTTTCTTCACATTTCTTAATTACTACAGAATGCTTTCCAAATAGGCATTTAATTTGAAGTAATCAGGTGAATTATCCAGTCTTTTGTCTATTAAGTTTTAAAACTTAGTAAGTTAGCTATAATAAATCCACAACTTTTATGTGTTTAAAATAAAACTTAAATGTGTTATGTTGCAGCTATCTACTTCTCGTTTATTATAAATGTTTGAGATAAGAACTTTAATAACAGTTATCTCTTCTCAATTCTAACACAACAGGATGCAACAGCAATGCCAGAGGGGATATGAACTCCAAAGCAGGATCTCATTCTTACACATTCAGAAATGCTTGATCTTCAGAGACAACAGTAGCTTAATAAGCCCCTTTGCTTTTTAAAAGGAGATGAGGTTGAGTCATTTGAGGGTAAGAAAAAATATAACTTTTAAAATGTTCAATTTTCATTTAAATGTCATTTTTCTGAACTTACTGGGGTTATGCTTAATACAAAGACCTATATATACTCTCACAAGGCATTTTTTTTAATAAGTCTTTTAAATGTAGCACCAGAAAAGTAAGTAATATAACAATACATGTTTTCCCCTAGCACAGGACAGCTGGTAGGTACTATGATTATTGTTTCTAACAATGTCAAATTATTTCTTTAAAATTCAAGCAAAAATTGGTAATTGAAGTCAAAACATTGGCTATGCATGTAGAAAAAGCATGTAGCTATCTGGGCTCAGATCATTATTATGGCTCCAGATTTCAAACTGTAGTCAATGAACTAGCAATGAGAAGAAGAAATGACTGCCTAACCAAAAAGCAACCACAGCTATTCTTTTAAGAAGAAAGGATTTAGGGGCGCCTGGGTAGTTCAGTCAATGAAGTGTCCGACTTGGGCTCAGGTCAGGAACCTGGGGTCCTGGGATCGAGCCCCACATCAGACTCTGAGCTCAGCAGGGAGTCTGCTTATCCCTCTCCCTTTCTTCCCGCCCCTCCCCGGGCTTGTGCTGTCTCTCAAATAAATAAATAAAATCTTTTATAAAAAATAAAAAATAAATAAAAAGAATGGATTTCATTTTTTATACCCGATGCTCTGTGATGAGGGGCTGGGGAAAGTTCTAGGAGGAGAGATATAAGAAATTTAAGACTTAGCTGAGCTGCCCTTAGCTAAAAAAATCAACAAAAACATTTTTAAGAAGTACATGAGTCAGAGGACAAGCTGTATATTGCTAGGCAATTGTAGAGCTCATCAAAAGGAGGGTTGGCATTCCAGAATATTGTTATATTTCCACCTGCCAGGTTATCACACTGATTTAATTTGGAAAGATCAAATATGACAGATTTATATGTATATATTTTGGAAATATAATGGATTCTAGGAAGTTGATCTCTTATGAAAACATTATTCAAGATTTTCAAATTCTTTGTAGCAGCAAGACAGAACTTTTAATGATGTTAACATCACTAATTCTATTAGAGCCTACTATAGGGCTTAAAGAAAACTACAGTCTAATATCACAACTATAGAAATAGATCTATTGAAAATTCAGAAGTTATCTCCCCAGCTTTGGAGTGAGCCTCTCCCAAAGACCTTAAAATAAATTCAGAAATGATAACAGTTGAAGAATGTTTTGTGTGCTGAGTTGTAGTAGTAGCTATTTTCCATTGCTACTGAGAATAACCAATATAGAAAGCTAAAGAAATAAAAATATCACTGCAAAGGTTATCAATCAAAAAAGGTCGATAAAAATAAAGTACAGAATATTTACAACAAAACTATAGGTATAACATATTCTTATTTATTTTACACATATATCTCAAAGGAAATAAATGAGAGTTTATAATTTCATTTCATAAATGGTGTTATATGATGATACAACCAATTTGGCTTTTTAGGAAATATCTTACTGCCTGGATATTTATATATTAATGAAAAATGCTCCAATATACAAAATAAGTTTAATGGAATCTTTGTATTACAACCTTCCTTCGTATCCTAGCACCAACTTGGTTCCAGAAAGTAATATATTTGTGATTCATTCTTTACCCAAGCATGTTTTAAAAGGTGATAAATCAAAGAACACTAACAAACATGAATGAAAAGGACAATTTGTTTTGCTAGGAGATAAGAAAACCGTTTGAGAAATTACAAGTCTCAAGAAGCTGGTCTATTTTGCACTGATTGATCCAGCCAGTGAGAATGAAAGAAGAACTGTACATAACTCTCCAGCCTCATTCTCACTCTTACAAGGCTGCACATCCCTAGTACATCCAAGATTTCAGTTCATCTATATGGTAAGGCCCTTAATTCATTAGGGGCAGTATTAGGAAGAGAAGATGGCCACAAATGTATGTCACATCATTCAACTGGGTTAATCAGAGAAAAAAAGAGTATGGTCTAATTCTGTGGGTTTTGCATTGAAAAAAAGGGTGACCGTGTCATAGACTGCCAGGCATCCCAATGAGGCTGTGGAAACCAAAGTTTTCTGGAACTATTCTTCCTTCTGGTCTCTGCAACAATCTCCGACCACAGGAATGTAACTCTGGAAACATCACTTTGCTTAAGATAACTGATCTGGGGACAGCAAATGAGGTTGCCGTGGCTGACATCTAGTAGAGTGAAAAACTGAGAATATATGGAAATTTTCATTTCTTTGGAGTTCAACTTAATTGAGAATTCCATTTATTTAGATTATAAGTAGTGAAATAAAGAACAAAGATCTTTAATATCTTCCTGAGAATCTGATACAGATGGCTTACACAAATATGGAATTTTTTTTAACGTCAGTGACAGTTTATTTGGAGTATCCATAGTCTACCACTTGGACTCAACATATAATCTCTGGTGAGCTCTACAGCACAATATAATTTGGTATAATTTATAACGGGAGAGAGAACAGGAAGTGTTTATTTCAGCTTAGGGTACAGAGGGGCCTTGGGTACTATTCTTACGTATTTCAGATCATTCAGAGAGCAAAGAATAAATTAGCCCCCAGTGTCACAGAAGAATGCAACATGGAGAAGTAGCTGGTATCAGGGGTGGTTTTTGAAGGACTATCTCATCCACCCTCCTTACCCCCCTAGAAAGGCTACATCTCCATAGGACTATAAATTGAGTGATAAAAACCCAAAAGGGAGAGAGAAAAGAACCAAATATAGGGAGGGAGGTCAGTCTCCTCTGTCAGGTTCTTCTCTTTGACCAGGCCATTAAAGGTTGCAATTAATCACTGATGTTCACATTATATTCCATTTTATCCTCCCGTTAATTTCATTCTTTCTCAGAGCTTCAATTACTACTGACTCACAAAAAACTTACAAATCCTACTATATACTTTCATAGTGCTACACATCTCTTATTTGGAGTACCTATTACAGCCAAATGCTATGTTTATTTGTATAAGCAATGTCTGTCTCTCCTACAAGGGTACAAACTTCATGAAGGCAGGGACCATATCTTTTTTGATTACTGCTTTTTCTAGCAGTTAGCACAGAGTGTCTAGGACATAAGTGGTCTTCAAAAAAAAAAAAACTATATATGGCGGGAGGGGACATCATTCCCATGGCTTTGTGTTTTCAAATGGAAATATGCACTTCTATTAAACTCTCCTTTGCTAAGACAAATCTGATTACTGAGATAGGAAAGAGTAAGGTACATGCTTGGCATAAACAACACTCCCCCTTCCAGACATTGCATGCGCACAGACTTACACACATGCATATGCGCTTGTTCTCTCTCTCTCTCTCTCTCTCTCTCTCTCTCTCTCTCTCTCTCTCTCAGATTTGCCTATCAACATAAAAGAGGCTTTCTGGTCTGGTTTCATTCACATCATAAGTGGTTTGTCCTCAATAGGAAGACCTGTAGTTGTTCAAAAATTGGTGAGTGACTTCAAAACTACTTTGGGGTAAATTATGATGATGCTGCATATCTAAGCCTCATCAATAACTATATTTTTACCATTATCTGATTCTTATATTTACTCCTTACTTTGTTTCCTTTTCTGTATTTATAAAGAAGTTTCATTTACAACCCTCATTAAAACATCACCAACACACATTCAAGATATATAGACTCTTATAAGCAACTGAGTTATTGCTGAGTCTATCCTTGAACCCACCCAGGATAGAAAACTCTCTAATTCCTGAGCTACAACCTGTTTTCTTCTAATTGCTCTCTAAAGCCATACAAATCAAATTATAATCTATTTCTTAAAACGTCCTTTTTAAAATTATTGGTAGCATTGGTTAAGTACTATGCCATTTATTCAATCAACTGAGACTTATTATGTAAATATTATGTGCTAGGCACTGTGGCTAGGAACTTAAGTGAAAATGTAAACAAAACAGATATGATCCCTGCCTTTGTGAGCATACATTCTAGAGCAGAATATTTAAAAAGTAAATAAATAACATTATTCTATTAAGAGTTATGAAGGGAGCAAACAAGGAAATGAGACAACGAAAAAGAAAGGGAGTAGGAACCTACATTACATGGGAGAGAGGAGATTCAGAAAAGCCACTCTTAGGATCAGAAAAAGGAGAATATTCCAGGCAAAAGAAAAACAGCATACATATAGGACTCTAACGCAAGAGTTTGGGGCATTTCAGGAACTGAAAGAAAACTATATGGCCAGAATATAAAAGAGAATGGTATGAAGTGAGGCTGAAGAGATAAACAGAATTTAAAAAGGAAGTGCAGGATTACACTGACCATAGTAGGTTTGGATTTTGTTTAACACTGCATCAAAACACCTCTTCTTTAGGTTAAATCCCCACGTCCTTTTCATGTTTTTCATACCACTTTGATCTGTCTCTTTATACTAGTCGTCTCTTCTAGTGGTATAGTCTAACACGTTTAAAATGCAATGTTTAACACCAACCAAAGTTCTCCAAAGTAAAGACCAGTAAAGGGTAGAGAGGAACTACCACTTCATCCTAAATACTACACTTTAATCAATGGTCTCAGGTTGCATGAACTCTTTTCTGACAGTTACATCACAACATAGAGTTTGCTATGGTACTAAAACCCCCAAGCCTTTAATATCTGCTGTTCAACAGCCAGACCATTTGCCCCTCCTGAATCTACTTAATCCCCCAACCTGGGTGGTAACCTATTCAAAGCTTCCCACTTCAAGATCCAAAACCCACATACTGCTGACCAGACTTGACCTTCTTATGGATACTGCTACTGATCTATGCCTAGTGTCACCCAGAGATGGTCAACATGGTAGGGGAGAGAACATCAGATCAAAAAATGCAGCCAAAATCTTCTAAATTCTGGATCACTACTAGATTTATATAATCTAAATTTAAGCATTATGTTACTCTATTATAAAGTGACAACATTACTAACAAGGTTAACAACCATCCCTACAGTTCCTCAAGCTAAAATCTCAACTCCCTTCTTCTTACCTCCACATACCCACTCAATCACAAAAGTAAACCCTAAATATCTTTTTCCAGTACTTCTATCTTTCCTGTCCAAGTTCATCCCACTATCATCTTATGTACATGACTGGAACAAATGGCTAAAATTATTTACAAGATCCTTCATGCTCTGGCATTTATTCAACTCACTGGCCTCACCTTTAAATTTGGTACCCTCCTCCCCCCAATATGCAGACCTGTGATATTCAACTACTTTGTTCTGGGATTACAGGTTTTAAATTCTTCCCTCTAAAACACCTTTCCCTGTAAATATTTCCCTCCCTTACATGCTAATGTTCACTCATTTGTCAGGTCTAACACAGATGCTACTTCCTCAAGAAAGTCTGCCCTGAAACCCACCCAACCCCCAGTCTGAATGAGAGACCCTTCTTCCCTTCTGGGAGCTCCCAAAGCACCTTGTACTTCATCTTAGTTCTTGAGATTTATTGCCATTTACTAGTTGGCATTCTTCACAAGACCATAAACTCTCAGAAATCCAGGAACAACCTATTGTGCTTACAACCATGAAGCAACTAACACAATGCTCAGAATTCTGATACCCAAAACATAGGTGTTGGAAGTGAAAGCAAAAAAGAGTATGTGTGTACAAATGCACATAGATGAATAAATATAAGACACCAGACTTCTGGAAAGCAAAAAAGCCCTGTCTTCCACAGTTATAATAATTTTATAAAGGCCTTAGACCTGTTGGATTTAAATATATAATATTACAAGTAAAATTCTATCTTTAAGAGACAATATGTAATAAAACGTTAATTATATAAATATATAATCCATAAGTTATTGAGGCATCATTTAAATATGTATAAAAAATATGGGACCACGCTTTAGAACACTAATAAGGTGACAAGTTGCTGACCCAAAGTACAAAAATGGCAAAATCTTACTCAATCATTCATCCAAAGCAGTCAATATCCCAAAAAGGCCAAAGCTGCCTGTGCCCTCATCTGCACACAGGTCTCCGATGCCCAAGGACAAGTCAAACTTGCTTGCCTGGGGACCAATGCAAAAATCCAGTTTCAAGAAGTAGAAAATAATTGGATACTTACTCACACAATACCACATATTTTTCAAGACAGTCAATCAGTAGTTTGCTATCTCCTTGATGAAAGTGCAGAGCAGGGAGGACGACGTCATCCTTTAGACAGAATACCAAATACGACCAGCCCATACCCTCTTTGTTTTGCTTGATTGATTTCAGGTCTGTCAAACTGAACAGGAATGACCATTTGCTTTTCCCATTTCTATGACTTGGAGCATCTTAAAAACAAGAAAGTGGGGCAAAATATTTTTGTTCACCTTTTTAAAAGGTACTGACAGCGCTCTTCATGACTGCCTAACAGAAACTTGTTGAGCCTAGGGAATGACTACAGCATTCACATTCCTATGGCTTCCACCTGTATTAGAAATGGCAACAGACATTTTCTTAAAAGAATAGTTTTGAAAATAATTATCTTACTGCATTCAGAGTGAAAAAATGTTATCCCTATTTCAAATAAATTGTCCTTGTCCAAAAATGACTATGGCTTTGGAAGCAGGCAGGCTGGATTCAAATTACAGCAACACCATCTTACTACTTGAATGATCTGGGGCAAATAATTGAATCTCTCTAAGCCTTGGTTTTATCATCTGTAAAAATGGAGATAATTATACTTACCTCCCAATGCTATACTAAGAATTAAAAGAGATTATGCTTGTCAACTAACTACTATAGTGTCAATTATGTAACAAATACTCGATAAATGTTCATCTTTTCCACTGCCCCCACCCTGCCAAAGAGGAATGGTGTGATGCTCTTGGAGAGTCATTAAAAACAAAACAAAAAACCTTTCCTTCCTCACTTGCCTTTGCAATTATTTTCACTAGATTACACTGAGTAAAAGTAAATACACTGGAATAAAAAAAAATAATACTGGAGTAAATATACCAACAGACATTTTATTTGCAAAAACCCAAAGAGTGGTAGGGAGTTGAGGATGAAAACTAAGTTGTGAGTGTTTTGAAGAGAATGAATACGGTGCTTGCTTCAGCAGCACATATACTAAAACTGAACGATACAGAGAAGATTAGCATGACTCCTGTGCAGGAATAACACCCAAACTCATGAAGTATTCCGTATTTTAAAAAAAGAGAATACATTCAATCTTTCTACTAAATCAATTTACTAAAGTAAGACCTCCATTCAACCCAAACTACAGTAGTGTAAAATAAAGTATCTTCTAAGTTTGTGGCTATTTATAGAAGCTTAAAAATCCTAGGTTTGTGAACAATATCATAACTGATAACAAGCAGCTTAAAAAATACTTATATAAAAATTCAAAGGACAAAGGGGAAAATGCTACTTTCCCACTACTACTTATCATTTCTATCCAAAAATGCCATTTTGACCTGTTTTAAGTTGGACATAAGCATGTCATGTCTACGAAATTTTAAAAATCCATTTCTCTGTTATTTCCTAAGAAATGTTACACTATCCTGTTATTCAAGATCTTCATTCCATCCCACTATCAACTCCACAAACAAACTGCACAGAAGATATGTGCTTACAGAACTTGATCAAAGGATAGATCAGCGTTCATTTGTGTGTGTGTCACCTTCCTACGTAGTCAGGAACACTACAGCTCCATCAGTTCCAACAAGATCTCCTGAACTGACAAAGAAATCTACAGTTTACAGAACCTCTACCTACAAAGAATATAGGCACCATCACTGTTTAATGGACACTTAAATATCATTTGAAAGAAGTCCAGAAAGGCTAATAAGTAACTTCTCTCTACAGTGACCTAAGTTCCATGCCAGTTCAGATGGTGAACTCATACCTAAGGCTGATACTTGATTAAGTGCCATTTGCCCACTTGACTACCATATATATTTCATTGGAATTTATATCATAGAGTTTATAACACCAGTTCAAGCTAATATCAAAGTAAAAACAATTGCAGAATTCCAACATCTGCCTCAACCATTTACATGTGAATGTATCTAGGACCACTAGATTATTTGCAAAGATCAAAAATATTTTCAAAGCAATGAAAAACTAGATACAACTTTTAAAATTATTAAATTACACAGAAAAAATTAATCTAAATTAATGCAAGAAAATCATATGGAGAATATAAATACATGCAAGCTATATGAATTATCAGGAGTTTGTGCATTTTCAAAAGTAAAATTTTTACATAGATTTTCCCATGTTAGTGAAAGAAACACATCACATCTGAAATTTTTAAAATGCCTTACACACTTCCTCACCTGAAGCTCTAATAAACAAAAAAAACATTAACAAGTCAATTCTAGAAGTCCCTTTACTTGAATATAATTAAACATCATGAGAACAAGAATTTTATTTTCTTCATAATTATATCCCCAATGCCTAGAAGAGTAGGTAGCACATAGTAGGTACTCAAAAATGCACTGAATAAATGAATAGCCTAGTATCAAGTAAACATAAAAGAAATCTGCAATTTAGTCCACCACCAATAGCTAACTAGAAATAGAAATGGTTACACAAAGGAAAACTAATAAATCCAAGAGTTAACTCAAAATTTCCTTTTTTCAGGGCAGCTGGGCAGCTCAGTGGTTAAGAGTCTGCCTTTGGCTCAGGTCATGATCTCAGGGTGTGGGATCAAGCCCCATATCAGGCTCCCCGCTCAGCAGGGAGTCTGCTTCTCCCTCTCCCTCCGCCCCTCCCCCCACTTGTGCTCATGCACGCACACGCTCTCTCAAAAAAAAATAAAATTTTTTAAAAATTTCTTTTTTTTCTCTTAACAAAGGTAAATAAAACTAATTAGTTCTGGTGAGTGATGTTACCAAATACATGTAAGAAGTATCCCCAACATAATGACATGGGAAAACTAACCATAATAGCAGAAAAGTAAAACTAAAAAACATTTCAGTAAGTCCCTGTATGTCTCCAACAGAATTAACACAGAAGACAAGACATTTTATTTGGATGGGTGCACAGAACATGATGGCAGTCTTGTTCTGGGAAGAAACATTTTCAAAACATTTGATCTGGTATATAAAAACAAAGACTTAGTAATAGAAACTATTACTTTTATATTAAAAAATATAAAGTTGTCTTTGATAGTCAATTTTTTAAAAGTTTTGTCCCAATTTCCTTTGTCACACAAAACAGTATAAAATGTGGAAACTATACAATGAATAAAATTAGAAAAATGCTTTTTAAAAATATAAAAATGTTTCAAAATGGTATAAATTTGAATTTTGAAATGTCAAGTTTGGAAAATATCTCCTTGGGCCACCTGGATGGCTCAGCGGTTGAGTGTCCACCTTCAGCTCAGGGAGTGATCCCAGGGGCCCGGGATTGAGTCCTGAATCTGGCTCCCTCTGGGGAGCCTGCTCCTCTCCCTGCCTGTGTCTCTGCCTCTCTCTTTCTCTCTGTGTCTCTCATGAATAAATAAATAAAATCTAAAAAAAAAAAAAAAAAATCTCCTTTAGGAAGAATTTCTGTTGAAATATAATCAGATGAGATAGTCTAGGAGAAGAAGGGACGGGACAGAAGGCTCTGCACTTTATAACTCCTGCTCTGTCCAGTATGTGCATAAGTATGTATACTGCATCACACCATGTTCAATATTATTTTCTACTGCTAAACACATTTATAAAATTTTTTAAATACCAGGAAAAAAAAAAAGAAAATGTCTCCTTAACTTTCAGTAATTGCTAAATAAAGGCTCTTCACTTTATAAGTCACAATGCATGGCCAAGCCATATAAACAGTATTTATATCTGTGGTTTTTTTTTTTGTTTTGTTTTGTTTTGTTTTTTTACTTATTTATGATAGTCACACACACAGAGAGAGAGAGAGAGAGAGAGAGAGGCAGAGACACAGGCAGAGGGAGAAGCAGGCTCCATGCCCCGGGAGCCCGACGTGGGATTCGATCCCGGGTCTCCAGGATCGCGCCCTGGGCCAAAGGCAGGCGCCAAACCACTGCGCCCCCAGGGATCCCCTATATCTGTGGTTTTTGATAACCTCTAAAGCTATACACAGGTTCTCAATTCTGCACATTAAAATCAACACTACAGCATCTGAAAAATACAAACACTCAGTCTCCATCCCCAGAGTCTGATTAATTCACTGGGATGAAACACATATCGGGACGCCAGGGTGGCTCAGCGGTTGAGCGTCTGCCTTCGACTCAGGGCGTGATCCCAGAATCTGGGATCAAGTCCCGTGTCCGGCTCCTTGCAGAGAGCCTGCTTCTGCCTCTGCCTGTGTCTCTGCCTCTCTCTGTGTCGCTCATGAGTAAATAAATAAAATCTTAAAAAAAAAAAAGAAAAACACACATAATCAGTATTTTTAACAAAAGCTTAACTTCCCCAGGTGATTTCAATGTGCAGCCAGAGTTGAAAACCACTAATCTAAAAAAGACATTTATTGTCAGATTATGCTCTTCTCATACATGTAATGCTTCTCTCTTTTATGAAATTCTGAAATCTCACTCCTTTGCTCTTTCCTATAGCCTATTATTTTCATTTTCAAGGATTCAACAGTATTAGGCTACAACAAACAAAAAAAGAACAATTAACATATATTAATCCTAAAGATCTTAATTTAGAGCAGTTAAAAATCACTTCACATGCCAAATATACTAAAACCCTGTGGTCTTCATACTTAGCATTGTTCTGGTAAGAACTTTTGCTTTCAGTAGAAAAAGAATGCCAAGAAGTAAAAACAAAACAAAACAAAACCCAACAACACACCAGCATGAGCTGATTTTAATTCACCACGAGCTTGTGAATTACTATTAACTTAAATGCCACTGTTTCCAAGAGATGATACAGTACAAAGTATAACTATTGCAGAAGAGAATGATTTCCCAGACCTTACATGCAAATCAGATTTACAAAAAAAAAAGAAGAAGAAGAAGAAGAAGAAGAAAAAAAATCAGATTTACTGAGTCACAAAGCTATATAAATGTAGCTTTACATATTCTAACCAATTTTGGCCAGGCTTTTCTGAATCCGGGCAATGTGGATAAATTATAACTCAGACCAAGGGACGCCTGGGTGGCTTAGCAGTTGAGTGCCTCCCTTTGGCTCAGGGCGTGATCCTGGAGTCCGGGGATCAAGTCCCACATTGGGCTCCCTGCATGGAGCCTGCTTCTCCCTCTGCCTCTCTGTCTCTCATGAATAAATAAATAAAATCTTAAAAAAACAAAAAAACCGCAGACCAAAATCAGTAAGAGAGTAAATGTCCTTCTAGTTATAAAACACAAGTTAATCAATACGGGAAAAAAAGCATTTTAATTCTGTACAAGTATTTACTGTTTCTAAAAGAAATCACAAATACATAGGGCTATATCACAGATGACCTACCTGAGTCATATTTAGTGTAGTATATGTGATCTATCAGGTTGTTAGCTTCGCTCTTTTTTGTTATTTACGTGTAGATGATCAAGGAGCAACACAAATTTAAATATATACATGTAACATATGAAAGAGAATAGTCACTAAACATATACATAAATGGGAGACTATAATGAACTGTGTAGATCTCAATAATCACTGAAATTAAAACAGTATGGTTAACTGGTATACTCCATCTCCCCCTGGTGCTTTTGGATGAAATAACATGTTGTTTTTTAATTCTAGAAAAATGTGTGAGATCTCTAAAGCAATTTTTTGAAGTGTTTCTATTTTCTGTCATGATTAACTACAAAACAGAACACATGGTTTTAAAGCCTTTTTTTTTGTTATAAAGTCACAATCAACAAAACAAGGAGATGAAGAGGGAATATAACTAAAATATGAGTTATATGTATTAAAGAATCAAATCATCCTTAAAGAATTTTCTTTGCAGTTTTATTTTTATTATATTGTAGAAAATCACTTTAAGATTTCAAAAGATTTAATTCATACCTCCATTGGTATGTGGCTTCTTTTTAGATGAAACTGTATTGACCATGTCCCACTCTGCTTCATAACTGTTCAGATGTTCTGATCCTCGATGACCTCTTTCCTTTGGGGCCTGTGTCCACTCTACAACTGAACTGGAGTCCTAAAAAATGTACAACATAAAAAATATTTAGGGACTACAACCAGAATTTAATTTCAATTAACTATATATCCTCAATGTCTACATAAATTAAGTTTGTAGATTGTGACAGACATCACTAATGGGAAAACCAACCACTATTTCCTATCCTTTTCTTTCTTGCCTATCTTTACCTGCCCCTTTCCCCACCCCCCACCACTTTCCCACTCCCACCCCCGCAAAAAAAAAAAAAAAAGAAAAGAAAAGAAAAAGAAAAAACTTCCTTGCAGTTTGGGTTGCCAATGAAATAAAAGCAGAAGTCAACTGCAGGGCTTTTGGAAATGCTTTTGCTTTCCCAATAAAAGCCTCATCCCTTTTCCCCCTTCTCCTGCTTTGAATATAGCTATGATGCCTAAATATATGGCAGGCATGTTATCACTGTAAGAGAATAAACAGGAGAATCACTCCAAACCTGTAGATTTGTAGTTATCTGAGGAAAATAACTAAAGGTGGCTTAAATAAAATAGTCACCATTGGTTGCATATTTCTAGTCAAAATTAGCTAAGAGAGCTACACATATCTACATGTACAGTTCCACAGAACTTAACATTTTACTTTTTTTTTTTTTTTAAGATTCTATTTATCTGAGAAACAGAATGAGAGAGAGAGAGCACAAGCAGGGAGGGGGGAAGAGGGAGAAGCAGACTCCCCACTGAGCAGGAAGCCGGACAAAGGCCCAATCCCAGGACCCTGGGACCATGACCTGAGTCGCAGGCAAACTTAACCGACTGAACCACCCAGGGGCCCCCAGAACTTAAAATTTAAAAATAAATAAATAAATAAAACCAAAAGTCTAAAATTCAATATTAATAATTCAACTATATCAAAATATTTAATTTCTGTAAAATAAAAGTACACATAAGTTAAAGATAAGAAGACTGGATGAAATGTTTCCAAAATACATGGCAGACAAAAATATCCAGAATACAAAAACAGCACCAACCAAACTATTTAGAAACTGGCAAATTATCAAAACAAAAAAACAAGCAAATGGTGTGAACAAGCAAGTCAAAGAAGAAATATGAAGCAACAAACATACAGGAAGATGTTCTACTTCAGAAACAATCAGAGAAAAGCAAGTTAAGGGGCACCTGAGGGGCTTAGTTGGTTAAGTGTCTGACTCTTGGTTTCAGCTCAGGTTAGGATTTCAGGTTGTGAGATCAAGCCCCACATTGCACTCACACTCTACATGGAGTCTGCTTAAGATTCTCTCCTTCTAGGATCCCTGGGTGGCGCAGCAGTTTGGCGCCTGCCATTGGCCCGGGGCGCGATCCTGGAGACCCGGGATCGAATCCCACGTCAGGCTCCCTGCGTGGAGCCTGCTTCTCCCTCTGCCTGTGTCTTTGCCTCTGTCTCTCTGTGTGACTATCATGAATAAATAAATAAAATCTTTAAAAAAAAAAAAAAAAGATTCTCTCCTTCTCCCTCTCCTTCCCCCTCTGCCGCTCCCTCTACACATGCACATGCTCTCTCCCAAATAAGTTAATTAAATCTTTAAAAAACGAAATACAAGTTAAAATGAATTTCAATTTTTGGCCCCATTCAGGTAAAAAATTAAAATATGAAAGACAGTATAAAGACATAGTATCTCAAAAAAAAAAAAAAAGACATAGTATCTCACACTGCTGATGACAGTGCTAATTAATTAGTACTGACTCCAAAAAGGCAATATAGCCATTACTTATTAAAATTCAAACTATGCATATGTGTCACTACAATAATTCTTTTTATATCATCCACTCTAGAGAAATACACATGTACACAAAGAGCTACATGCCAGAATTTTCACTGAACATTGTAAAAATGAAAAACTGAAAATATCTCAATACCCATCAGTAAAGGAATGAATAAACAAACTAGGGGGTACCCAAAGAAATACTAAGCCATTGTTTGTTTGTTTTTTAAGGTTTGTATTTGAGAGAGAGCATGAGCAGGGTGAGGGGCAGAGGGAGAAGCCGGCTCTCCACTGAGCAGGAAACCCAATGTGGGGCTCGATCCTGGGATTTGAGCCAAAGGCAGTCTAACTGACTGAGCCACCCAGGCAGTTATAGTTTAAAAACTGAAAAAGGTTAATATTTATTTACTCTTAATAATAAATCAAAAAGAGAAGTTACAAAACAATGTAGTATAATGATATGCAGTATATACAATTAGAAACACAGAAAGTAAACTAGGTCTAGATAGATCAACAATGTAATGTGTACAGATAAAAGTCTAGAAAGATACACACTAAACAGAGGCAGATAAGGGACAGAATTCAACTGAAGTAGAACTTCAATTTCTGTTGTTTGTTTCTATTACTTGAGTACTTTTACAAGAATGTTTTGTTACTTAGTTCTTCTTAAAAAGGGAAAAAGGAAAACTTGTAGGAACAGAAATATAAAGGTACAAAAAAATTAAGAAATAGAAACAGACTGAAAAATGGAGAGGAAAATTAAATGAATAAAATCAATGAGGAAAGCCAAAAACATCTACAGAGCCCTACCAGCACAAAAGCTTGGAATTGGTAGATCAAGTGTTTCTGAAAATCAGGATAGAGGTCAAGCTAAAAAGAAGAGTACTGGGGATCCCTGGGTGGCGCAGCGGTTTGGCGCCTGCCTTTGGCCAGGGGCGCGATCCTGGAGACCCGGGATCGAGTCCCACGTCGGGCTCCCGGTGCATGGAGCCTGCTTCTCCCTCTGCCTATGTCTCTGCTTCTCTCTCTCTCACTGTGTGCCTATCATAAATAAATAAAATTAAAAAAAAAAATTTAAAAAAAAAAAAAAAAGAAGAGTACTAACAAAAGTTTAGAAGGCTGGAGATGTATTCATTAGAGAAAATAAAACAGATTATCTCAGGATTAGTAGAAACCAAGTACACTGAGCAAAGGGTAAAACCTTAAACAAGAATTGATTAAAAGTCCATTTATAGAGGGATGCCTGGGTGGCTCAGTGGTTGAGCACCTCCCTTGCGCCCAGGGCGTGATCCTGGGGTTCCAGGATCTAGTCCCACATCAGGCTCCCTATAGGGAGCCTGCTTCTCCCTCTGTGTCTCTGCCTCTCTCATGAATAAATAAAATCTTTTAAAAAAAAAGTCCATCTATATAATGAACTTGTGAGATTCCCAGCTCTCTTGCTCCACTCAGTTCCCAGAACACTAGAATCCAGGCATACCCTCTCCAGGCAGGAATCCGCAGGAATCTCAGGAATTTCAAATGACTAGCCCAAGAGAAAGGATCTAGTTTTAACATCAGGGATACCTACAGAGTAGTAGATTACTTTTTTCTGTCCACTGTTAAATATAAGCACCCCACCACAAAAACCACCAAACATCAAAGGCAAGTGTCTACACAAAAGACAAAATCCCAATTGAAACAAGGGGAAAAAAGTCAATTAAAGGAACTATATTATATAGAGATAAAAACATCTTAAAAACTACCTTTAAACTTCGTAGAAATAAGGAAAGATCTATCCACAAAGAACAGGATGCTACTTTTAAAGGATTGAAAGATACTTAGAACAAGATGTCTTAGAAATTAAAATATAGCAAAAATGAAAAAGGCATTAGAAAAACTGAAAGATTAAAATGAAGAAATTTCCTAGAAAATAATACACACAGAATTATAAAACAGGAAAGAAAATATTAAAAACCTAGAGGACCAGTCCAGGGCTAAAGAGTTCCAGAAAAAAAGAAAACAGAAAATGGAGCAGAAAAAAAAAAATCATCACTGAAATAATTCAACATTTCCCAATAACTAAAAGATACAAATTTCCATATTAAAAGAGCCCACCAAGTACCCAAAACAATGGATAAAAAGGACCACAAAGGCTACTAGGAGGACATCTAGAACAGTAGAAACAAAGAGGCACTCATACAAGCTTCTAAAGCGGAAAAAAAAAAAAAAACATACAACAGATCAGGAGTTAGAATGTATTAAACTTAACATCAACATGGGAAACCAGACAAACATAGGACAATAATGTTTAAAAATATGTGGGATATTTTCAACTATAATTCTATGCAAGCCAAGCTATCAATTCAGAATTAGGATAGAAAAGTCTAAAAAAAAGAAATTTTTTTTGCTCCCATGCACCCCTTTCCTCAGAAGCACGAAAGTTGCACAAAAACAGTGGAGCAAACCAAAAGAGAAGACAGCATAGAGAGTGAAATGAGTCAATCAGAGAAGGACAAACATTATATGTTCTCATTCATTTGGGGAATATAAATAATAGTGAAAGGGAATAGAAGGGAAGGGAGAAGAAATGGGTAGGAAATATCAGAAAGGGAGACAGAACATAAAGACTCCTAACTCTGGGAAACGAACTAGGGGTGGTGAAAGGGGAGGTGGGCGGAGGGTGGGAGTGAATGGGTGACGGGCGCTGAGGGGGGCACTTGACGGGATGAGCACTGAGTGTTATTCTGTATGCTGGCAAATTGAACACCAATAAAAAATAAATTTATTATTAATAAAAAAAAGACAGCATAAAATATACAAAATGGGAGATAAAAATACGGGGAAGAGGTAAAAAGAATCAAGACATTGCTACACAGCAAACCAAAAGGGCAACAACCAGTTCACAAAGAGCTTGTAAGAAGCCCCTGAGAGAAATCTGGAGGCACCTGGGTGACTCAGCTCAGGTCATGATCTCAGGGCCCCTGGTCAGGCTCAGCACTCAGCAGGGAGTCAGCTTTGGATTCTCTCTCCCCCTCTGGCCACCCCTTGCCCCCGCACTCCCTCTCTCTATTAAATAAATAAATCTTTAAGAAAAAAAAGGATGAAATCTGAAGACCATCTCTATATTTAAATATTTTGAGAAGATATGTGGAGAACTGAGCCTGAGTTTCAGGGTGAATTAGAAATAAAATAGAAATCTCTACCTTCCATAGTGAGTCAACACACAACAATCGGCAAACACATAGCTATCATATAACCTAATAGTTCCACTCTTAGGTTTTTAAGAGAAAAGTGTATATCCACACAGATACTTGTGATACTTTCATATCAGCATTATTTAACCTAAAATGAAAACAACCCAAATAGCCATCAACTGAAGAATAAAATGTGGTATAGTAGTCCCCACTACTCTGTAACCGAGGTTTCTCTTTTCCACCGTGTGTTACCCGCAGTCAACAATGGTCCAGGAGCTGATCCACTTTCTGACAATATGTACATACAATTAATAGCCTAACTCTACTTTACAATACCTATGTCATTCACCTGCCTAACTGATAAATTAAACTTTATCATATTTATGTATAGGAGGAAAAAACAAAGTATGGATACAGTTCACTACTATCTGTGGTTTCAGGCACCCACTGAGGGTCTTAGAATGTATCCCCAACGGAAAAGGGGAGACTACTATATATCCATAAAGGCAATGTTGTTCAGCAGAGGAAGAAAGAAGCAAGGAAAGAAGGAACGAATGAACAAACAAATGAATGAACTGAGAGGTGCTATAACATGGATAAATCTAGAAAACATTAGGCTAAGAAAAAGAAGTCAGTCACAAAAAACGACATATTGTATGATTCCATTTGGATGAAATGTCCACAACAGACAAACTCTCAGAGATAAAAAGTAGATTAGTGGTAGCAAGAGGCTGGATTAAGGGGGAATAAGGGGTGTACCACTAGTACAGTTTCTTTCTGAGGAGGGATGAATACGTTCTAAAGTTAGATATTGTTGATGGTTACACAACTCTGTAAATACAGTAACACCACTGAATTGTACACTTTAAAAGAGTAAATCTTATGACATGAATATACTTCAAAAAAGCTATTTTAAAAATGGTATTCCTTGGGGATCCCTGGGTGGCTCAGTGGTTTGGCGCCCACCTTTGGCCCAGGGCATGATCCTGGAGTTCCGGGATCGAGTCCCATGTCGGGCTTCCAGCATGGAGCCTGCTTCTCCCTCTGCCTGTGTCTCTACCCCTCTCTCCCTCAATCTCTCTCTCTCTCTCTCTATCATAAATAAATAAATAAATCTTTTAAAAAAATAAAAAAATAAAAATGGTATTCCTTATACTGGAATGAATAAATGAATACAGGATTGAATAAAAACAAAAAAATAAACATAAAAATGGCATCCCTCTAGCCACACCCTTTCTTTCTTAAATACCTTTCCAGCATAAAGAATACTAGAAGAATCTAAAGCATCATCCAGTGGTCTCCAGTCCACTATTATTTCAGCATCCTAGAGAAAGAAAATATGGACTATATTTACTATTCAGCAATATCTTACATTTTTAGTTACCTATTTTTAATTCCCTGACCCCAAAATGAAATTCTAAACTCTTAAATACTAGAATTTTAAACATGCAATATCAGAAGCAAACCACTATTTGACAACGTTACGTAGATTTTTAAATTCTGATTATTTTTCATTACAAGAAATGTTTATTATAACAAGTTTTACGTAAGTTTTGTAATATTCCATGCCATTTTATGGCCCATCTAAAGTATTTTTTTTTTCCTGGGGTGCCTGCCTGGCTCAGTTGGTGGAGTATGGGACTCTTGATCTTGGGGTCATGAGTTCAAGCATCAAACTGGGTGTAAAGATTACTTAAAAATAAAATTTCTTTATTATTTATAAAAAAATAAAAAATTTCATTTTATTATTAATTAAAAGTTAATTATTTCAAATAAAGTATTTTTAACATCATTTTAATATTAAATTTATAACCACTGTTCAATTACATAATTTCACTTTACACATGAAATTCAAACTTACTGATGATGCCCCAAAGATAAACAATTGCCATAAGCAATTATAAAATAAAATTATTCACTAAAAACATACCTTTTCTAACACACGTAATATTCCTGAAATCAAGCTGTCTTGGTCATTGGTCTTTCCACAAGATGAGTGAATATAGACCCCTTCCTGTTCATATATAATCTGAAACAACAAGAAAAGAATTAACCAACCCATTATTATTTAGTACTATTTTCAACATTTTTTTTAATTTTTATTTATTTATGATAGTCACACACACACACAGAGAGAGAGAGAGAGAGAGAGAGAGGCAGAGACATAGGCAGAGGGAGAAGCAGGCTCCATGCACCGGGAGCCTGACGTGGGATTCGATCCCGGGTCTCCAGGATCGCGCCCTGGGCCAAAGGCAGGCGCTAAACCGCTGTGCCACCCAGGGATCCCTATTTTCAACATTTCTTTTAAAAAAATTAGATGTTTTTGTAAAATGCCTGAACCACATTTCTGATAATTCCATATATAAACATATTATTTTTAAAAAACCACTCAAGGGGGCACACCTGGGTGGCTCAGTGGTTGAGCATCTCCCTGGGATCCTACTATATATCCTGCCTCCCTCTCATGCCTCTCATGAATAAAATCAATAAAAATTCAAAATAAATTTTTAAAAATACCACTCAGGACTAAGATCACCTCAAATAAGATAAACTGAAGGAAGTTTGCTGTATGGAAGTTTGTTGGTTTAGTGATGATCACAATCTTAATCTTCTCCATAAACAAAGATGTCACACTAATTGCTTGCTATGTGTCTCAAGTGAATTCCACTTAAAATACATTATTAACAAATGTTAAAGCAAGATTTTGGGTTCAAACTGAAAAAGGAAAAAAAAAAACTGAAAAAGTACCTGAAGATATTCAAGAATAAGAACAGATGAAATACAATAGGAATCAATGCTTTCTAACTATTCTTAGAACTATATCTGTTTTACTATAAAATCATCTTGGTATGTTTTTGGAGCACAGGAGCATAGAAATTCAGGGAATAATATGGGAATTTTAAAGACCCAATATAAGGACTTCTGGGAATGATTAAAGTAGTTCATGTACACAAATATTTACTGAGTGTTTCTATATGTAAAAGCATGCAAAAGACTGTAGTTATACAAATATGATTAAGACATGATCCTGAACAATGTCTTAAAGGAATATAAGGAAGACTGAAGTTAATTCCTGAGTAAACTGAACCATGTAAAGTCAAGTCTTATTTTCTATAAGCATAATATTATAAACTAATGTTCCATTCCTGGGACCCATTTCAAACCATTAAAATATTTTTTTCATTATGAAAAATAAGTATAAGAGAAATAAAATAATCACTTTGAGATCAAGTACTTTTGACATACATAAGTTTGGAAGAGAGTATACTTTTTTTTTTTTTTTTAAGATTTTATTCATTTGACAGAGAGAGAGAACATAAGCAGGAAGAGAAGCAGAGAGACCTGCAGAAGACAGGGAAAAGCAGACTCCCCACCAAACAGAGAGCTTGATACGGGGCTCAATCCCAGGATCTTGGGATCATGACCTGACCCAAAGGCAGATGCTTAACTAACTGAGCCACCCAGGTGCCCCTAGAGCATAGTTTCTATTTATGTAGACCCTTTTTCTTTTAATTCCAGTATAATTAACATACAGTTATATTAGTTTTAGGTGTAAAACATGAGTCAGCAATTCTATACATTACTCAGTGCTCACCATAAGTATACTCTTAATCTCCTTTACCTATTTCACCCATCCCCCACCCACCTGCTCTCTGGCAGCCACCAGTTCTCTTCTTGGTTTTGTTTCTTAAATTCCACTTATGAGTGAAATCATATAGTATTTATCTTTCTTAGACTTATTTCACTTAGCATTACACCCTCAAGATCCATCCATGTTGCTGCAAATGGCAAGACTTCATCTTTTTATAGTTGAGTGCTATTCCATTGTGTGTGTGAGGGGGTATATATCACATCTTCTTTATCCATTCATCTATCAGTGGGTACTTGGATGCTTCCATATTTTGGCTGTTGTAAATAATGCTGCTATAAAACAAGGATGCATGTATCCCTTTGAATTAGTGTTTCTGTATTCTTTGGGTAAATACCCAGTATTGCAATTGCTGGATCATAGGGTAGATCTTTTTAACTTTTTAAGGAACCTCCACTGTTTTCCACGATGACTGCACAAGGTTGCATTCCCACCAACAGTACAGAAGAGTTCCTTTTTTTACACATCCTAGCCAACATTTGTTGTTTCCTGTGTTGCTGATTTTAGCCATTCTGACAGGTGTGAGGTGATACCTCATTGTAGTGTTGATTTGCATTCCCCTGATGCTAAGTGATGATGAGCATCTTTTCATGTGTCCGTTGGCCATCTGGATGTCTTCTTTGGAGAAATGTCTGTTCATGTCTTCTGTCCATTTTATCTCATTTTTTTGGTGGTAAGTTGTATAAGTTCTTTATATATTTTAGATACTAATCCTTTATCAGATAGGTCTTTTGCAAATATCTTCTCCCCTCTATAGGTTGCCTTTGCTGATTGTTTCCTTTGTTGTGCATAAGCTTTCTTTTGATGTAGTCCCAATAGTCTATTTTTGCTTTTGTTTTGTTTGCCTGAGGAGGCATATCTAGAAAAATGTTGCTACAAACAAAGTCAAAGAAATTACTGTGTTCTCTTCTAGGATTTTTATGGTTTTAGATATCATATATAGGTCTTTCGTGCATTTTGAATTTATTTTTGGTATGGTATAAGAAAATAGTCCCATTTCATTCCTTTACATGCAGCTGTCCAGTTTTCCCAACACCACTTGTTGAAGAGATTAGATTGTCTTTGTCCCAATGCATACTCTTGCCTCCTCTGTTGAAGATTAACTGACATGGGTTTATTTCTGGGCTTTCTGTTCTGTTCTTCCAATCTGTGGGTCTATTTTGTGCCAGTATCATACTGTTTTGATTACAACAGCTTTGCAGGATATCGTGAAATCTGGGATTGTGATATCTCCAATCTTTTTTTCTTTTTTAAGGCTGCTTTGGCTATTTGAGATCTTTTGTGTTCCATAAAAATTTTAGGATTATTTATTCTAGTTCTGTGAAAAATGATGTTGGTATTTTGATAGGGATTTCACTGTCCTGTAGACTGCTTTGGGTAGTATGGATTTGTTTTTCTTAAGATTTATTTTGAGAGAGAGAAAGAGAGAGAATGCAAACAGAGAGATGAGGCAGATGAAGAGGGACAAGCAGACTCCTCACTGAGCAGGGAGCCTGATGCAGGGCTCAATCCCAGGACCCCAGGATCATGACCTAAGCAGATACTTCACTGACTGAGCTACCCACGTGCCCCTGGATATTTTACATACATACATGATCTTTTATTAATACAAACACATCACTATTCAGAAAAGCATGGGGACCAACAATGCAAGACAAGCACCATCACAACTCATCACCATCAAGCCCTAGTTATGAAGTCAATAAGTATGCATCTTCCTTTTTTTAGCTAACATTTATGGAATACTTATGCACCAGAAACTCCGCATGTGATAACTGAATTCCTACAACCCTAGACCAAAGGTTCTACACCATTAGAATGGAAACCCCATTTGAGTTAGTGAGAAAACTGAAAGAGATGAAATAACTTGCCTAAAATCATTGACCCAAACAGTAAGGAATGGTTAAGAAGCAGAGTGCAGATTAAAATCCAGACAATCTGGGACATCGGTGGCTCAGTGGTTGGGTGTCTGTCTGCCTTTGGTTCAGGGTGTGATCCCATGGTCCTGGGATCAAGTCCCACATGGGGCTCCCTGCATGGAGCCTGCTTCTCCCACTGCCTGTGTGTGTCTCTGCCTCTTTCCCTCTCATGAATGAATAAATAAAAATCTTTAAAAAAATAAATTAAAAAAATAAAATCCAGGCAATCTGATACCAGAAAACTATACTCTTAGCCACTATGTTATGAAGCACCATATTATTTTTACTATTATTCCTGTGTTATGTTAGTCACTTGTGATATGAAGTTATGTGTCAAGAAAAGAGTCCTTCTAAGTAATCAAGATCACCGAGAAATTCTGATCTCAAAAAACCCAAGACGGCCTTCAATGAAATTGTAGTTAAGCACCAGACCAGCATTAAGCAGAAGGCAGAATGGGGACAATATAAGTTGGGGAGCGGTGAGAGACAATTCTATATAGTTTATATAAAAACTTTTAAAGTACACTAATTTATTCACATATGCATATAAAGATATGCTTAAGACTATTCACAGTACTATTACTTATAACATCAGATGGGGGGAGGGAGGGAGGGAGGGAAGAAGGAAAGGGACAGTATGAATCTACATATCCACACAGAGGGAAATTATCAAATATATCCTGGGATAATCATTCTATGAGGAATACTATTCAGGAGTTTAAAAAGGATATGATAGATGAAATGAACAGACAGACATGAAAAAAATTGCCAATTATATACAGTACGATAACATTTATATTTTTTTAAAAGCTTCTCTAAATCTCTGTAAAATACCCAGAACAAGTTCCAGAAGGACACTCTTTAACAGAGATTACTTGTGAAAGAGAATGAGATATGGAAAAGCTGAGAACTTTATGTTAATGTCTCTAACTTCCTTGAATATTTCAAAGTTACAATATAGTTACACATTCCTTCAGTAATAAAAAATAATTTTAAGGAAAGTAAAAACGTATAAACTATAACCTTTCCAGACTTCAGTTTATCAATTTTTAAAGCAAGGGATTAAACTAGATAATTATATCTGGGGCCACAATATGGAAATATAGAAAGAGTAAGGGAAAAAAACCTTAATAAAGTAAGTGAATCCTAAATAATCAAATAAAACACATTACCCAACTGAAGCACATTAAGCAATTCTTTCTTTCCCATACATTATGTTGGCCAAGTGTTGCTTCTTCTCTTTTTCATTTAAGAAAAAGTTGAGTTTCCTAAGTAATTTAGCTGGGAAATATTTAAAAAGCATACTATTTGCATCAATACGTAATTTACTTCAAAGAGCAAACAACTTTAAGGTAACAGTTCTAACTATTCATCTTGTCTTCAAAGCATTCCAATCTCAGTTAATTCTCATAGCCAAACTGAATGTGTCAGAAATAGACCTTATTTCCATCTCCATCTCACAGAAGAATAAACAGACACAAAGCTCTTCAGTGACTTTACCCAAGACCACATGCATACCAAAAAAGGACATTTCAGATTTCCCAATTTAAGGATTTCATCCATTAAATCTCAACTGTTATTGCCTAAAGAAACTACCAGAAAAATTCCCCATGGCTTCCCTAGAGAAAAGGAGTTTCTGAAATTGCTGAGATGTAAAAACTCATGCTGCTTACGACTAAAAAATAATTTTTAAATGTCTTTAATTTATAAATCAATGCAGCCATTAACAACTATTTAATAATTTGGCCTTTAAACAAAAACGTTTGGTTTCTCTCCCATCTGTACTTCTAAATATTATACACAAAAAACTTAGTGTTCCCTTCTATATTATCTTGGTTTGAATCATTCACTTTAATATTATAGCCCTTCACTTTCTTTTTTTTCTTTAAAGATTTATTTACTCATGAGAGACACACAGAGAGAGGCAGAGAGACAGGCAGAGGGAGAAGCAGGCTCCATGCAGGGAGCCCGACGTGAGACTCAATCCCGAGACCCCAGGACCATGACCTGAGCCAAAGGCAGATGCTCAACCACTGAGCCACCCAGGCGTCCCCACTCTCTTTTTGCGAGAATGATTTACTTATTTTTTTTATTTATAGCATATGTCTGTTTATCACTCCAGCTTCTGGGTACATGTGCCTAATAAAATACAACTCTACCGGTATCAACTACCTTTAATAGCTCAAAACACAAAAAACAAAAGTCCAACTAAAATTGTGATCTTACACAATATCATAAAAAATGGTATTTCTTCTTCATTAGGCTCTACAAGTGAACTGATTCCTGAGGAGTATTGTTCTGTCATAGAACATTCTGCTTCCTATCTTCATCAATGGTAATAATTAGAATTTAAAAAGTTATCTCCAAACTTGTTTGACACAAAAAATTATTTTGCTACCAGGAATAATTATGATATCAGGAATTTCATCTGAGGCAATACATCTAATAAAACAGGTTTCCATTTTTTTTTACTCTGGTTTTGCTCATCATCTCTAATGCAAAATAAAAAGAAAGGTTAAAATGATTTTATCCCATAATATTCCTATTACGCATTACTTTACACAGCATTTCTGTGTTATCACATTTTATCCTCCTAACACAATTAGATATGTGTTATCATTCCCACTTTGTAACTGAGAAAAAAAACACAAGGAAGTTAAGCAATATGATCAAGGTTCTTCCACTAGTCCAGAGTTGAGCTGCAGAGATCTGCTCAAACAAGTTTTATTTGTCCAAAGTGTATACAGTGAAAAAGCCAATCAACTTAAGGCTCAGTATATATAGACACTGACAAAATTGTCCCAATATATTATATAATCATATTCCAATCTGAAGTAGTCAGCAATTACCAGTACTGTGAACCCAAGTAGGTCCTCTGTGCAACAGGAAGCAAAGAAAAGACACCACTTCTACTACCCAGGATTTGAGAGAAGATGAAGAGTTCATACACATAAAAGGAAAAAAATTAAAGTTAGAAAAAAACCATATTCCAATGAGGTAAAAGGCATTGAAAACTAAGGCCAGGAAGTTGGCAGACAGAAAGTTAGGAGAGGAAAAAGACTGAGAGAGAAGTCTGGACTACTAGAGGTGCACATGTTTGAGACTCCTTTCACAGAGGAATCACTCTGAGTTATCCACACCAGGCATCCTAAATACAGACACAAAGTACAGGCAGTAAAGACATCCCCATGATTGCTACCCTAGGGACACAGAGACACTGAATGTGAAATATAAGGGCCTAATCATTTCTCTAGCACACATACCTGAGATATTATTCAAAGCCTATGTCAGATTCTCAAAGCCTAATAATCTACTAATTTATGATATTCTACAATGGAACAAATTATATACCAAAATTACATCTGGGATACATCTCTAATGAAGATACGAATCATGTTTTCACTTCATCTTCCAGTTTATTTGGGAGGGAAAACAAAGTATGAAAACTGTACACAATAGGATATATAGTTGTCAAAATCAGAATTTGGGTGGTTTGGGGTGGATGGGTTTAGGTTTTTGGACCATGATTTCTGTGTATGGTTCAACCTCTCAAAATCAAGAAATACGTTACTTGCTGAGGAATTTATTTATTTTTTAAGCTTTTATTTATTTATTCATGAGAGACAGAGAGAGAGGCAGAGACACAGGCAGAGGGAGAGGCAGGCTCCCTGCGGGGAGCCCAACGTGGGACTCGGATCCCAGGACTACAGGATCACGCCCTGAGCCAGAGGCAGAGGTTCAACCACTGAGCCACCGGGCATCCCAATTTGCTGAGGAATTTAAATTGAAATTTGAGAATAAACAAACTACCTAAAAAAAAAAAATGAATAATACTACAAAAGACAAAAGATGCAAAACTGAGAAAAACAGAACTGGAAGAAGTACCAAGTAACACTACAGTAGGACACAAAAAAGAAGAATTTAAATACACACAAAAAAAGACAGGACAACCATGTTTTAAAAATGCCAGTACAGGGTTAAGCATCTATCTGCCTTGGGCTCAGGTCATGATCTCCAGGTCCTGGGATGGAGTCCCACATCAGGCTCCCAGCTCAGCAGGGAGTCTGCTTCCCTCCCTCTACCTCCCCACCCCATTTTTGAGCACAAGCACAAGCACTCTGTCAAATGAATAAGTAAAACTCTTTAATAAAAAAAAATAAAAAATAATTTTAAAAAACAAATTAAAAATGTCAGTACCAATAAAGAAAGGTAAGAAAGTAAGTACTACAAAGGTTAGGGCAGTGGTTACATGGAGGGAAAGGGTACGTGGAAGGTCTTCTAGAGTGACTTCAAAGATCTATTTCTTGACTGAAGTGCTGGCTACAAGGATGTTCGCCTTAAGTTATAGACATGCCATTTTTCTGTATATAAGTTTTGTTTTACAACCCAAATGCTGAAAATTACTGGTAATAAAAGCAAAATGTGCAGTTTTAAAACAATTTAAACTAAATCTCAAAGGTAGTGGAGGAATATTGTCAAATGGAAATCATGACATGAATCCCACAATGAAAGGACATACGCTGAGAAAAATACACATCAAGCAGATTTGAGAGAATAGCACCACCTATTACTAAGCAGACTGGCAAAATGGAAGGGAAGGAGGGGAAAGAACGTTATGGTTACAGAGATTATACAGACTACCAATGAAATGGGGAAACACATACGTTAACATAAATTACAAATTGGCATAAACTCACTCTACAGAGGTGATGAGGACCTTCACCTAGCCAGATATCTTTTTCTAAATACTTCAGCATCTGATAAAATTCTTGAATGTCTTGTTGACATCACCTCTCAGAAAACACAGAGCAGAAAAAAAAAAAAAATTCTAACAAGAATGAAATGGTTATTACAAAAACTCTGGGAGAGGCACACCTGGGTGGCTCAGTCAGGTAAGCCTCTGCCTGTGTTCCTGCACATGCTCTCGAATAAGTAAGTAAGTAAATAAATCTCTAAAAAAAAAAGAAAAACACCCTCTGGAAGAAAAAGACCATCTCAGAGTTCCTAACAACCAAAGAAACAAACTTGGAACACAGTCAAATATTCAGCCTGAGCGTGAGGAAAAAAGATATATAGAAGTATTATTTCCACCAAAAACAGAGGGGGAAGAAAATCTCTGTAATATCTTATGCATGTAGCCACAATGGAGTAAAAGAGACTGGCTTTATCCTCTCACCAGAAAACAAAACTAAAAACAAAAATGCAAGCAAGCAAGCAAACCAGCCAAACCTATTAAACAATGTTTTCTTTTTTGTTTTTTATCAGGTAATGAAGGACAGTGACTGCTTTCAAAGGAAACAAATGAAGTGAGCCATACAACTGCTGGAGCTTACAGTCTTGAGTTTCTAGTTGGCAAAGGGAAAGAAACCCCAGTTGATGTCTAGTGGTCTCCTGGAGTTGAGCAACACAGAACTGGGAACTGGGGGAGGCCAAGACATAGTTCACAGGACAGAGTACCACGGAAGAGAGAAGTGCACAGAGAGCTCCAAAGAGATCCGCAGAGGTCCCTCCCTGAGTAGTCAGCTGAGTTCTAGTGCATGCGTATCAGTAATTTACATTAAATTACCTACTGCTGGGGGGAAAGCCACATGAAATTATTACAAGAAACAATATGCAGCCTCACATGGAATTGTTCCCACCAGACTGGGAAACCTCATAATTTACAGGGCACTGGGTAGAGTACTCAGAACAGCCTACGCTCAGCAATGCTGCAAATTAGTTCCATATTAAATGCTATACCATACCCATCTACGAAAGTTTAAAAGCAAGACCCAAAAACATTGGTTCCGCATAATAGAGTAAAGCCAAAAATATTTTATAGGAATATAAAAATGCCCATAACCAACAAGATAAAATCCACAACAGCTAATATCTAGTTGAAAAAAAAAATCAGGCACATTGTCAGAAAAATTTGACCCTACTGAGGAGGAAAATCAACCAATTAAATATGACCCAAAATGATACAAATAATAGAATTAGTAGAGAAGGATATTAAAGCATTATTATAACTGAACTCCATATAGTCAAGACTCTAGAGAAAAGTTAGAAATCATTGAGAAGACATCAAAAATACAAAAAACATGCTGTAAACTTCTAGAGATGAAAACTACAATATGGTTTGAAAAATACACTAAATGGGATAATGGCAGATTAGACACAGCAGAAGAATAAAGAACCTGAAGTTACAGCAACAGAAACCATACAAACAAACAGACACACACACACACACACACACACACACACACACACATACACAGAAGACTAAAAAGAATGAGAAAAGGTGAACAGCATCAATGAGCTGCAGGAAAACCTCCAGTGGTCTAATATACATATAATTGAAGTACCTGAAGGAGATGATGATGGGGGAGAAACAGAAAAAGATCACTTTTGAAAAAATAATTGCAGGTATTTTTCCAAATCTGATGAAGACAATAAACCCACAGATCTAAACACCCAAATGAACTCCAAAGTGCAAGAATCACAAAGAAAACTATATATAGGTACAAATCATACAAAATCAGTAATAACACAGAAAAATCTTAAAGTCACCCAGATGAAAAAAACATTAAATGTAATGAATACAGATCTCTTTTTAGAAACAAGACTAGAAGATAATGAAGCAACACCTTTTTTCTTTTTAACCACATTACTAAGGTATGATTGACATGTATTTAATGTATACGATTGTTTTTAAGATTTATTTGAGAGAGTGTGAGAGCATGAGCTGGGGGTGGGAGTCAGAGGGAGTAGAGAGAGAAGCAGACTCCCTGCTGAGCAGTGAGTCATAACTTGGGGCTCGGGGCTCAGTTCCAGGACCGAGTTCATGACCCAAGCCAAAGGCAGATATTTAAACTGACTGAGCCACCCAGGCATCCCTTTAATGTGTACACTAGATAAGTCTGGGGATAAGTATACACCCATGAAATCATCATCATCATCAACCCATAAACATATCCATCATTTCTCAATGCTTCTTCCTATCTCTTTGGAGCAACATCTTTAAAATACTGAAAGTGAGGGCAGCCCCGGTGGCGCAGCGGTTTAGCGCCGCCTGCAGCCCAGGGCATGATCCTGGAGACCCTGGATCGAATCCCACATCAGGCTCTCTGTATGATGCCTGCTTCTCCCTCTGCCTGTGTCTCTGCCTCTCTCTCTCTCTCTCTCTGTTTCTCTCCTGAATAAATAAATAAAATCTTAAAAAAAAAAATACTGAAAGTGAAACATTGCTAACCTATAATTCTATACCCAGAGAAAACATCTTTCAAAAAAGAAGGTAAAATACTTTTTCAAACATATAAAAGCTAAAAAAAGGGGGAAAAAAATCCTCACCATCAGACCTACGTTACAAAAAATGTTAAAGGCAGAAATAGAAAATGGAACAAAGAAAAGATGGGACAAATAGAAAACAAATAGCAAAAAGACAGATTTAAATTGAACCACATCAGTAATCACATTAATGTAAATCATCTAAAGACTCCAACCAAAAAGAGGTTGTCAGATTGGATAGAAAATAAGACCAAACTATGCTGCCTATAAGAAAACTATTATAAAACTATTTTAAATATAAAAACACAAACTAGCTAATATATATATTATTATATATATATTTATATATCATATATATACATATACATATATATATATGAAAAAATATACTACACTAACAATCAAAAGAAAGCTAGCATGGCTATACTAATAGCAGACAAAAGTAAATTAAAAAAAAAAAGAAATATTACCAGGTACAAAGATAATTTCACAATGAAAAAATAGTTGATACATCAAGACAACCTAACAACCCTAAACACTTATGCACATAAGAGAATTTCAAAAATTTTAAACATCAACTGATAGAATTGCATGAATAAACAAATCCACAATTATAGTCAGATTTCAATACCCCTCTCAATAACTTCTGCAACAGTTGACAGAAAATCAGTCACAATGTAAGACTTGAGTAACACTATCAAACAACTTGACCTAATTGGCACTCTCCCCAACAACAGAATACACATCCTTTTTCAAGTATACACAAAACATTTACCAAGTCCAATCTTAACTATTCAGGACCATACTTAAGTTTTAGCCATTACAATAAACAAAAAATAAAAGGCATCTAGATAGGATAGAAGTCAAACAATTTATTTGCAGGTGACATGACTGTCTACGTAGAAAATCCAGTAGAATCTATGTAAAATCTAGTTAGTTTTAGTAAACTAAGTGAATTTATTTAGCAAGGACCCAGGATTCAAGATCAATATACAAAAAATCAATTTATATACATATTAAATACAACATTTACAATAATATCAAAGTCTCAAATACTCAGGTATAAATCTAATAGAAGATATGCAAGACTTCTAAACTGAAGATTATGAAAGTATTTCAAAGAAATAAAAGAAGATCTAAATTAAATACAAAATACACCATGTTCATGGCTCAGGAGAATCAATATTGTTACGATGCCCATTCTCTCCCAAACTGACCTATAGATTAATTGCAATGCTAATCAAAATCCGAGCAGGCTCTTCTGAAGATATGAACAAGCTGATTCTAAAATTTGGTGGAAATTCAAATGACCTAGAATAATCCAATCAGCCTTGAAACAGAATGGTGGAGCACTAACATATCTCACTCTAAGATTCAGTATAAATCTCTAATAACGAAGGAAAAGTAATATTGATGTAAAGAGAAACAGACTATACAGAATAAAGAGTTCCAAAGTCAACATAAATTTGCTTCTGACAAAAGTACAAAAGCAATTCAGCAAATAAAGAATAGTCTTTTCAACATATAGTCCTAAATGACTCGGTATCACTGTGTAAAAAAATCAACTTCAATCCATACACTGCACCACATATACAAAAATTAAATTGAAATGGATCATAAATTTAAATGTAAAAACTAAAACTACAAGGGCACCTGGGTGGCACAGTCAGTTAAGTGTCTGACTCTTGGTTTTAGCTCAGGTCCTGATCTCAGGGTCATGGGATTGAGTCCACAGTCAGAATCCACTCTAGAGTGTGGAGTCTGCTTGAGATTCTCTCTCTCCCTCTCCCTCGCCTCCTTCCCCCATGCTTGTGTGAAGGCACTCTCCCTCTCTCTTTCAAATAAATAAATAAATCTTTAAAAAAATAAAAAAAAAAAAACTAAAACTACAAAACTCAGAAAGAAAATATAGGAGAAAATCTTATGGCCCTGGGTTTGGCAAAAATTTTTTTTAGAAATGAATGAAAGAAAAGAACCAACACATCAACAGAATTGAATACTTCTGCTCTTTAAAAGACATTACCAAGCAAATGAAAAGCCAAGGCTCAAGCAGAGAAAATACATTTGCAAATCACATCACATATCTAATAAAGGACCTACATTCAGAACATAACTCTCAAAACTCAGTAACAAGAAAATGAATAACACAGTTTAAAATAAAACGGGCAAAAGATCTAAACAGACACTTCACCAAGGAAGATACAGGGATGACATATATCCACATGAAAAGATACTCAACATCATTAATCATTAGGGAAATGCAAACTGAAACCATAATGAAATATTACACATCTATTAGAATGGCTATCATTAAAAAGATTAACATGCCAAATGTTGACAGAGATGTGGAACAGTTGGAACTTTCATACACTACAGTGAAAATATAAAATGGTACATCTACGTGGGAAAATAGCTTGGCAGTTTCTTAAAATGCTATGCATGCAGCTAACATTATGATCCAGCCATTTTACTCTTTGGTATTTGCCCAAGAAAACAGAAAGCATCTGTTCATACAAAGACTATAATTTTCATAGCAGCTCTATTTGTAACAGCCAAAAGTAGAAAAAATCCAAATGTCTATCAACAAGTTAATGGATGAACAAATCCTGGTATACCCATACAATGGGATACTATTTGGCGATAAAAATGAATAAATTAATGATACATGCAACTTTAACAAATCTCAAAATAATTATGCTAAATGAAGATCAAAAACAGTACAAACTATATAATTCCAATTATATAAAATTCTAGAAAATGTAAACTAATCTATAGTGACAAAAAGCAGCTCAATCGTTGTCTGTGGACAAGGTAAAGGTAGTGACAGATTCCTGTGAGTCCTAAGGAAACTTTGGTAGAAATATCATCATCTTGTATTGATGGGCTTGGTGTACACATACATAACTTATCAAATTACACACTGCACGTGTACAACTTATTGTCAATTGTAACTCAAAACTATATGAAAAAAAGTTACATGAAAGGCCTCTTCTTTTAAACTGTAACACCTACATACATAAATATGTCAGTAGAGACAGTTCTCTTAAAAAAGAAAGAAAAGGGAAGTTGGTCCTGCCTCAAAAGAAAATTTTACATCACACCCTGTTTTTCAGTGCAGATTAGGTGTCCATTGGGAGCAAATTACTATCAACAAAGACTTGTCACTTAGTGGTATTAAGCTAATTATATAAAATTGATTCAAACTGAAACTTTTAGTAGGCACTTATATGTCAGACATCATGAAGAACAGAAAAATAAACAAGATAAAGTTCCTTGCCTATATGTACCTGGCAGTGTTATAAAAAAGGTAAAAATCTTTACACAAACTAGAATATTCTAAGTGCTACCCACCCTCCTGGGAGGGGGGAAAATAGAAGAACAACGTATTAAAAGTACTTAAAAAAGGAGAAAAGTAGTCCATTTGGAATAAAAATGCCTCATGCCCTCCAGGCTCTTATCTATTTTTAAATATTTGCTAAGATGCCTAAGCAGGTAAGTATATTTACAAAACTCTGAAGGATAATGACCTGTTGATGGGAACATAAACTGTAAATTTTTTTTCCTTTAGCAAATGAACTCTGCCAGATATAACTTCCAGACCATAGCAAATGTTTTAGAATAAACTTTCTGACCTCTAATTTAGCAAAAGTTAGAAGTAAAAGGCAAAAATGAGGCAGACAAACAGATAAATTCAACTTTCTAGATAAAAAGAAACGTACTTGGGACAATCCAACCCAAGACCTTGCTACTTTCTGACAAAAGAGCTGAAAAAGATTAAAAAAAAAAAAAAAGTTGCACAATATATCAGTAAGTAATTTTTTATATTGTTCCTTACACTTAAGTGGGACTGGATTTTTATTTGTATTATTATGATTATCATAATCTTTATTTTCAAAATTCTCCAATTCAACCCAGATTTTTAAAAAAATATTTTATTTATTTATCTGAGAGACAGAAAAAGAGTACACAAGCAGGGGGGAGGAACAGAGGGGGAAGGAGAAGCAGACTCCCTACTGAGCAGGGAGCCAGACTAGGGGATTGATCCTAGGACTCCAGGATAGTGACCCGAGCCAAAGGCAGACGCTTAACTGAGCCACCCAGGCGCCCCTCAACCCAGATATTTTAAATTTACTTAAGCTTAGGAATAAAATTCTTACCCTAAATATGTGTTCAAACATGTAAATGCAACATCTACTATACATAACATACATTCTTGAACTATAGAAGCTATGTGAATTTTATAAGCTAAATTTAACAATAACAAAGCTTTAAAAATTCAGTTTCTTTAAAACTATTAAGCACATTGAAAATTTAAGCTTTGGTTAGAAAAAGTATCCCCACAAAATACCAGAGTTAAACCCAGGAATTCTAATGAGCTCCACACCCAAGGATCTAAGCACTTACTTGGTATTTTCATTTGAGTAACCCACGGGCATCTTAAACTCGATATATTCTATCCCAAATCTGCTCTCTTCTGACATTCCCAGTTCTGTCAAAGATGTCCCATCGACTCAAGTTATCCTAACTTTTTTTCATCATCCCCATCCTATCTCCTAAATCCCTCAAATCTTCGACATGGACCCCTCATCATTTCTATCCTGAGTTGCTAAAACAACATTTTCTGGTCTCTCTTCTCCCAATCTAGTCACTGTTCAATAATCTGTGTAGAGTGCTTAATGTGTAAACACTGCCAAAATTGATCTTTATAAAATGCATACCTGATGGTGCCATACCTGAGCTTAAAAGCCTTCTGACTCCACCCTCTATACTTTACCTCTGCAGCTAATCAACACCTGACACTCCCCAGTACAGACAAATTTCCTGCCTTGGGCCACTCTGAACTCACCTCAAAGCCTTGTGCCTTTTTACGTGCGCACTCTCTCCCTTCGTTACACATTCTGCAAATAACTTCTACTAAATCCTTCAAAAGAGCAAGCAAGCGCCCGTCCAAATTCTTCTCACTACCCTCACTCCATCTAATCTGATTTAAAAGTTTCTTTACTCATAGACTTATTCATTGAGCTTCAACTAAATGTTGGGAATAAAAGGTTTTGGTGGAAAAAAACACACCCCAAAAAAAGTGTCTGCCTAAACTAGTACCATCATGTAAATCAGTAAATAAACGGTCATGGTAAAGTGTGACAGCACAGGGTCCTGAATGTCATTTTCAGTTATTTCTTCAATAAATACAAAACAAATGCACAAAATGAGTCAGGCACGGAGCATGTTCCTAGGTATAAGTACATAAGATCCAGTCACTTCCTCCATAGCACTTACAACCTAAGAGGGGATTAGGATAAGAAAACAGATAATTACCCTGTATCATACATGCATGAAGAGGCTACCACAGTAGAACCTTATAAATGATATCTAATCTAGACTTAAGGACTCAGGCAGGATGAGAAATCAGAAAGATTTACCTGGAGGGACACATAAACTGAGACCTGGAGAATGACAATTATAACTAGAAAAGGGTTTATGCTCTTGGCAGAGAATGTATGTTCTACAGAGAGGGCAGTAGTTCAGTGTATGGCCACAATCCAGATCAGATAGTAGACGTAAAAGAGTTTAGAGACAAGAGTAGAGACTGTATCAGATTACAAAGAGTTTTATAAACCATGCTCAAGAATTTCAGAGTTCGGAATTTGTCCTCAAGACAACTCTTTGCTACTAGAAAGCCATTAAAAAGTTCTAGGAGGGGAATGCCATGGTCAGACTTGGCTTTTCTAAGCCAACACACTGGCTACAGAGCCAAGAATAAACAGCTGCAGTAATACCTCCAGTAATAAACAGGTGGAGGGAGAGATTCATGGTGGCTTGAAGTACAGCAGTGGCAGACGGGACGAAGAAAGGCAGATGGCTCAGAAAAGTATTCAGAAGGTCACAATGATAGGACTTCATGACTGATTAGATGTGGGAGATGAAGAGAAATCAAGGACAAAACTGAGTGGATGAGGTTCTTCACTGAGACAGGGAATACAAAAGGAAAAAAGTAAATAGTTTTATTTGGGACAAGTTAATCAGTAATGACTGGGAAACTACAGAAATGTAGAATATAAGTGGTTTTAAGAAGAACGAGTCCCAGAAATTCTGAGTGAAGATATAAAAATGTTGGGATATTAAGGATGTTACAATTCTCAAGGGGTAGGCAGCAGAACTATTACTGCTTCTGAAGGGCAACAGTGTGCTGAACAACGAACAATGTCACACAGGAGGACAGGAATAACTTAGCAGACTGGGGAGGCACAGTGAGGACTAAATGAATGACTTGTCTTATGCCAAGGATGACATACACATTATAGTATTGCACGCTAAGAGACAGTAAACAGATTTCACGAGGATTTCCTTCCACCAAAAAGCAAAAATAAAAAACTAAGGTTACAATTGTTCGTTTAGTCCCAGCAGCTATTTTCCATCAAAAACCTAATATTTAATTCTTCTCCCAAAAAAAGCCATGTTTTTATTAATTCATAAAATGAAATAACTTGTTAAATTTGCAAACTACTGTACTGCGTCAAGAATAAAGTCTATGTTTAACCACTCTGTATCCAAAGAACTCAAAACACAGAAGGCACTCAAACATTTGCTAAAGAATGCCAGAAAAAAAAAAGACATACTCCTATTGTATTCGACACCAGTACGGTATTACCATGTTGTAAGATCTAGTCCAGGAAAAGAAAAGTTCTCCAGGAAAATCTAGATATTAGAATATTATTTACATTTCTAAAGCACAAGGGTTTCAGGGGACTATAAGCTTGTCTAAAGGGAATTAGAAGCGGTCAAATTTAAGGTACAAAATAAATTCCTATAAGAATGCCATCAAAACAAACTAAAAAAAATAACAGCTCATTTCCCAAGCATTCACTTTTTTTTTTCTTTCAGAATTTCTAAAACAATCACAGTAAAAACAGGATAAAACCCAAGTGTACTAAAACCCGACTTTTTAACTCCAAAACAAGAGTAATCTAGTGATTCTGTCTCTCCCACTCTAGTCCCCATTTTCTCTATCTTCTTGCGTATTCCTGGTCACTGAATATCTGCTCTGCGCCAGAATCTAGGCTGGATGCAAGCCAAACATTTCAGGCCCTGTCCTCATGATCAGTCAGTTTACTGGTCTTCAAAACATAAACATTCACTAAAAACAGCACCCACTTCAAGGACTTGAAATTCACTTTGCATTTCTTATTTAGAAAAGACAAAGAGATGAGTGCTACTGAGTTATTTTCCTTCTAAAGAACTTAAGTCTGTAAGATAGAAGGTAAGGGACCAATGACTAATATAGTGCCTTGATCAAATCAGATGCTTAATAAATAATTGTTGAATAAATGAACGAAAGTAAACTAACAACCAGGGCACTGGGTCTAAGGTGAAAACCTATTTCAACCTCCTTTCTCCTGCCTTCGCTGTGATAGGTAAATTCAACTCATCCCATTAACTCAATTCTGTCCACCAGCTATAGAAGACACAACATGGTCTTCACTGTAAGACAGTGTCCCTATTTCTCCTCTCAATATTCAGAAAAAAAAAAAAGTCACTCCTCTGGTTAACTGTTAAAATAATTGCTCCACACACAATACAAAAATAAAATAAATAAATAAATAAATAAATAAAAACCTGAACTCCAAGAATTAATCAGGGTTTATGATCAAACTCAGACCTACTTTCCAAAGCCCAGCTAAGAAAGATATTTATGCAAAATTGAATTCATGTAAGACAAAAACCTATCTGTTTTAGCCAATCAGAGACCTGAAGATGTCAAACTGGTACCCTGTATTTACTAAACTAGTGAACTACCCACTGGCATAAAACCATCAGCCTACTAGAAGCATTACAGGGTCCTTTTTCCTTACCAAAAAGATACAGGGGTGTCTGGGTGGTACGGTAGGTTGAGTGTCCAATTCTTGGTCCTTTTGGCTCATGATCTCGGGGTTGTGGGATGGAGCCCCACAACAGCTTCTGCGCTCAGTGCAGAGTCTGCTTGAGTTTCTCTCTCCCTCTGTCCCTCCCTCTATGCACTCTTGCACTTTCTTCCTCTCTCAAATAATCTCTTAAAAAAAAGATGTAGGGATCCCTGGGTGGCGCAGTGGTTTGGCGCTTGCCTTTGGCCCAGGGTGCGATCCTGGAGACCCGGGATCGAATCCCACATCAGGCTCCCGGTGCATGGAGCCTGCTTCTCCCTCTGCCTATGTCTCTGCCTCTCTCTCTCTCTCTCTGTGACTATCATAAATAAATAAAAATTTAAAAAAAAAATTTAAAAAAAAAAAAAAAAGATGTAATACTCCATATAAGTACATGCATTATATTACATAGTACAAAGAACCTATGGGAGAGTTTATTCTCCGAACTACCATTCAGAAACTAGTTTTCTGGGTTTTGCTTTTTGTTTTATTTTGCTGTGGATCCTATCATCTTTGTAACAATCAAGTTCCCCTCTTTACTTTGGCTGCTAAAAAATTTAGAACTAAACTATGGCCCCCTAAAGCATACAGGTTATCTAATAAATGTACTTTCAGTACCATTTACCTTTTCTCCTTACTTTCCTTTTACCTTCTTTTTCTAATTTATTTTACTTAACTACATTGCTTTTATATTTGTGAGCAGCTTAACTCTCAGTGGAAAATCCAGGAAAAATATTCAACTATTGGGGTGCCTGGGTGGCTCAGTGGTTGAGCATCTGCCTTTGGCTCAGGTCGTGATCCCAGGGTCCTAGGATTGAGTCCCACATTGGGCTCCCTGCATGGAGCCTGCTCCTCCCTCTGACTGTGCCTCTGCCCCTCTCTGTGTCTCTCATGAATAAGCAAATATGTCTTTAAAAAAATTCAACTATTTACTAACCAATAATAGCCTTATAATGTTTGAGTCTGAAAATTTTTCATTGCCAATAGCAGCAGCTAACATTTATTGAGCACTTACTTGGCACCAAGCGCTATTCTGAAAGCTTTGCAAAAAATGACTCATTTAATCCTCTTTATAAGTGGAAATATAATTATCCCTCATTTACAAATGAGAAAACTGGGCACAAGGAAGTTAAGAAATTTGCCCAAAGTATACAGCCAGACAATCAAGCTCCATCTCCTTAACCACTGCCTGATTGTGATGATTTTTCATTCATCAAAACTACATAATTTCTAAAACAAGGTATTTTTCAAATCCTAAAATAACAATGAGAAATAGAACTAGAGTTAATTTCAAAAATGAAATTTATACACATACCAAAAACCGTACTGTAAATATTTAAATTCTGCTACACCTAAACAATGACTTGCAGAGAAACCGAGATTATGAATAACATCTACACAGCATCCAGTATGTGCCAGGCTTTGTTCTAATATATTTACTTATTGATCCTCCTTACTATCCCATAAAGTAGGTCCTATAACATCCCCATATTACAAATGAGGAGACTGAAGCACAGAAAGGTTAAGTAATTTGACTGAAGTCACTTTAGTAAGTGTGAAGTTAATTTTCAAAACTGTTTTGGATCCAGAATCCAAACTCCTAACTGTTATCTTACACTGCTTCCCCATATGACAAAGGTTAACTTCTTTGATGACTTCCTACACTCAAAGTTCAAAGCAAGCAAAACAGAATTATTTCAAAAAAATTACTCTACATCCTAGATCTCAACACTGATTCTATCCACCAGCATGTGTATTTTCTTTAAAAGTACCACATGTGGTTCTTTGTGAGGCTTGGTTAACAGTCACTGCCCTAGATTTCTAAGCTAGACAGGTCTTTGCTGAACCTTTCGGGGGGGGGGGGGGGGGGTAAAGAAAATACATATAGAAATATAGAAAATATAGACACATAAACACACTCACTCTCTCACATCTATCGATTATCCCCTACTCCCCTTTCCCAAAGGAACAAGACTGGAAAGTAGGGAAGCATAGCATAAAGCCAGGAAGGGAACACGACTTTTTATGCTATGTTACGCAGCCTCTAGTAATATGTTAATGGTGACAGTAACAAAATAAAGGTTTTTTTTTTTTTAAGAATTTATTTTAAAAAAAAAGAATTTATTTTGAGGGATCCCTGGGTGGCGCAGCGGTTTGGCGCCTGCCTTTGGCCCAGGGCGCGATCCTGGAGACCCGGGATCGAATCCCACGTCAGGCTCCTGGTGCATGGAGCCTGCTTCTCCCTCTGCCTGTATCTCTGCCTCTCTCTCTCTCTCTGTGTGACTATCATAAATAAATAAAAATTAAAAAAAAAAAATTTAAAGAATTTATTTTGAGAGAGCCTGTGCACGCACAAGCGGGGGGAGGGCCAGATGGCAAGAAAGAACTTCAAGCAGACTGTTGACAGGGCCCATGTGGGGCTTGATGTCATCACCGTGTTATCACCACCCGAGCCAAAATCAAGAGGCAGACGCTTAACTGACCAAGCTATCCAGGTGCCCCAGATTTTGTTTGTTTTTGAATGCGAGAGACAGGGGCGCCTGGGTGGCTCAGTCAGTGAAGTGTCTGCCTTTGGCTCAGGTTATCATCTCAAGGTCCTGGGATCAAGCCTTCCATTGGGCTCCCTGCTCAGCCAAGGGTCTGAGTCTGCTTCTCCCTCTTCTTCTCCCTCTGACCCTCCTCCCTGCTTGTGCTCTCACTGTCTCAAATAAATATAATCTTTAAAAATAATAAAGCTAGAGACAATCAGATTTGTAGGTTACAAACAAAAAAACCAAAAACCTCCAGGGGTGGTATAGAGAAGGGACTGTGGACAAAGAAACTGCAAACACGGAGAAAAATCAGCCAAGAACTCAAGAGCAGAGGCAGACTAAAGGAACTAAACACAAAGAATGAAGAGGATGCAGGAATTTAAGAAACTTCTTTAAGGTAAACTGGTAGGACTTGGTTCCTGGTTGTTATTGAAATGAATGCCTCCGCGTTTGTCTGACATGCAACCCCTGAATGACATTAACCTAGATCTGAACTCAGGGCAGAATAAGTGGGTTTTGCTGGTCATGATGGTATTACTTGGGAGAGGGGGAGCTTTTGGCATAGAGAAATAGCTTGGGTGGTATGATGGCTATGGGTGTCCACTTACAATGAATGAGGATAAATGAGGTGATGACATGGAGTTATGAAGCAAAAGACCAATTTTAAGAAGTTAGATTAAGGGGGCACCTGGGTGGCTCAGTCAGCTGACACCCGACTCTTGATTCTGGCTCAGGTACTATCTGAGTGAGGGAATCAAGCCCTGTGCGGGGCTCCATGCTCCACAGGGTGTCTGCATACGATTCTGGCTCTCCCTCTGCCCCTCTCCCCTCTCACACTCTGTCTAAAATAAAATCCTAAAAAAAAAAAAAAAGTCAGATTAGATTATGAAAGACAGTGACTGGAAGGAAAGGGTGAGAAAAGGTCTTACATTTCACAACTGGGCTTATCTCAAGGATTCTCTCAAAAACAATCCACACCATGGGGCGTGGGGGTGGGAGATGGGGGGGGACCTCAGTGGTGGAGCACCTGCCTTTGGCTCAGGGCCTGATCCTGGGGTCCCACATCGAACTCTCCGCAGGGAGCCTGCTTCTCCCTCTGCCTGTGTCTCTGCCTCTCTCTGTCTCTCTGTCTCATGAATAAATAAATAAAATCTTAAAAAAAAAAAAAAAAAACACTAAGGATAGAGAAGTCATGCTTGCTCAGTTTCCCAAGGTCACACTTCCAAGCAACAGCAAAACCGAGACCACGCGTGTTATTCTCGCCGCCGAGTGGAGTGGTCCACACTCCAAACCACAAACGTTATTAGATCCCCCAACATGGGGGAAAGAAAGCAGCCGCAGGGAAGAGGAGGGAGACTGCAGGAACCGCGGGATGACCGGCGACAAGCGAGTACGACAAGCGAGTACGTGGTCACCGCTGTTCGATGAGTCACCGCCAGACCCAACTGTTGACAAACTGCTCCCGCAGCGGCAACCGCCGGCGGCTAGTCCTGACGGTCCTCTGTACTTCAAGCTGTGCGCTCCGAGCCCATCCCGGCTGCCTACGAGGCACCCCCCCGCGCTGATCCTGGTTTCTAACGACCTGCGGGTCACGGCAGCAGCCCAGGGGCCTCCGCGAGCACAGCCCAGGGGCTCCCAGGAGCACATCCCGGGGGCTCCCAGGAGCACAGCCCAGGGGCCCCCAGGAGCACATTCCGGAGGCCCCGCAAGCACATCCCCCGGGGGGCCCGCGAGCACAACCCAGGGGTCCCCGCGAGCGCATTCCGAAGGCCCTGCAAGCACAGCACAGCGGGGCGGGGGGGGCGGAGCACATTCCGAAAGCCCTGCAAGCACATCCCAGGGGCTTCCAGGAGCACTTCCCGGGGCTTCCAAGAGCACTTCCCAGGGGTCCCCAGGAGCACATTCCGGGGGCCCCATGAGCACATTCCAGGGGCCCTCAGGAGCACTTCCCGGGGGTCCCCAGGAGCACTTCCCAGGGGCTCCCCGGGAGCACTTCCTGGGGGTCCCCGGGGGCCCGCAGGAGCACGTCCCGGAGGCCCCCCAGGAGCACTTCCCGGAGGCCCCCAGGAGCACTTCCCGGAGTCCCCAGGAGCACTTCCCAGGGGCTCCCAGGAGCACTTCCCGGGGGTCCCCAGGAGCTCATCCCGGAGGCCCCCAGGAACACTTCCCGGGGGTCCCCAGGAGCACATCCGGGGGCCCCGCGAGCACATCCCGGGGGCCCGCAGGAGCACATCCCGGAGGCCCCCCAGGAGCACTTCCCGGAGGCCCCCAGGAGCACTTCCCGGGGGTCACCAGGAGCACTTACCGGGGGCTCCCAGGAGCACTTCCCGGGGGTCCCCATGAGCACAGCCCCCCCCGCCCCGCAAGCACAGCCCGGGCCCCCGAGGAGCGGTCCACACCTGCACCGACGCGTCCCCACCCCCCCACGCCCCGAGTCCGCAAACGCCCCGCCGCTCGCGGGCCGGCAGCCGCCCAACCGGCAGTCCGAGGAGAATGAACCCAAATGCGCTCTTTCGTTCCGAGCCAGGCGCACGGCAGCTCTGTTCAGCTCGTCGCCCGGGGGACAAGATGCCCTCGGCACACGGAGGCAGAGACAGCCTCGAAGGGGAGGGGAGGGAGAGGGAAAGCCGCCGCCGCCAGAAGGGGCGTCCGCACAGAACCGAGGGTCAGCACGAAGCGAGGCGCAGAGAGCCAGGAGGCAGGCACAGCTGCCGCGGCTTCGGACAGGCAACGCCGAGGAAGCCCCGCGGCTCCGGGCCCGCGCCGAGGCCCGGCCCCAGCCCGCAGGCCCGACCCAGCGGCCCACACGGCCGCCCTCCTCCGTCCCCCACCGAGCTCGGCCTCCCCGGGCCTCCGCCCCGGCCCCCCGCCCCCGGGCAGCGCAAGCGGCCGCGTCCCGCAGAAGCCCGGGGCCGCTCGCCGGCGCCGTTACTCACCCTCCCGCTCCCGACCCCCGCCGCCGCCATGTTTCCTTCGCGTGCCTGTGATGACGTCGCGGCGCCTCACGTGTCTCCGGGATTCACAACAACATCCGGCCGGACGGGGCCCACTTCCGGGCGGGAAGCACGGGGTGCGGCGCGGGCGAGGCGGGGAGCCCGGCGCATGCGTGCTGAGCGCGGGGAAGGGGGCGGGGCGGGGGCGCTTGTGCACACGGCGCATGCGCCAACTGTTTTTCCCCCTTTTTTTATTTTTCTTTTTTTTTATATTTCCCCCCGCAAAGAGGGAATCTGACCTGAAGCGAGTCTGTGGTTTATGTTTCCCTGCGGGGCGAGACTTGGGGACATTCACAGGCCGCCTGTGTTTGGTGTGATGGGAAGAAGGGGAGGCGGCAAGCGAGGGCGGGGTTCGTGGCCCCGCAGGTCGCAGGTGCAGCAGGGCTCCCGACGTGCGGGGGGGCTGGGAGGGCGAGGGGGGCGGGGGAGCCCGCTGGGGCCGCGCGCACAGGCCTCCCCTTGCGTGTGTGTGGCGTGTCGGGGCCGCTAACCCCGCGGAGCCGCCGGGGAGCCCAGGGCGCTCGGGGCGCGGGCACCGGCGACGGGTGGAGGCTGCTCCCCGCTGCTTCCCAGCTGGCCCGGCCTCTGGGCGGAATACGCGGCCCCGGGGGTCAGAACACCTGACCCCGCTGACGGACGTTAGAGACCTCTGAGGCCGCTCGAGGGCCACCCGGGGAGCCGCTTTAGAGACCTCTGAGGCCGCTGGAGGGGTCACCCGGGGAGCCGCTTTAGAGACCTCTGAGGCCGCTCGAGGGCCACCGGGGGAGCCGCGTTAGGGACCTCTGAGGCCGCTCGAGGGCCACCGGGGGAGCCGCGTTAGGGACCTCTGAGGCCGCTCGAGGGCAACTCGGGGAGCCGCGTTAAGGACCTCTGAGGCCGCTCGAGGGGTCACCCGGGGGAGCCGCGTTAGAGACCTCTGAGGCCGCTCGAGGGGTCACCCGGGGGACCTGCGTTAGAGACCTCTGAGGCCACTCGAGGGCAACCCGGGGAGCCACGTTAGGGACCTCTGAGGTCGTTCGAGGGCCACCCGGGGAGCCGCGTTAGAGACCTCTGAGGCCGCTGGAGGGGTCACCCGGGGGGAGCTGCGTTAGAGACCTCTGAGGCCGCTCAAGGGCCACCCGGGGAGCCGCGTTAGGGACCTCTGAGGCCGCTCGAGGGCCACCCGGGGAGCCGCGTTAGGGACCTCTGAGGCCGCTCGAGGGCCACCCGGGGGAGCGTTAGAGACCTCTGAGGCTGCTCAAGGGGCAACCCAGGGAAGCAGCGTTAGAGACCTTTGAGGCCGCTCATGGGGCAACCCCAGGGGAGTAACAGGGATGGAGGGTGGAAAGTCCCGTTAACATCGGGAACCTAAGGTAAGGCAAGCGGCAAGACCTGGCAAGGATGTGTAGTGTCCGTTAGGGAGGCTGCACACTAGGCATCAGCGATTCCCACCGGGGCCAAAACCCCACGGCCACGCTTGGCATTGGGTCAGCAAAGCAGGGCACCGTCAAGGCACTGTGAGCTGGGGAAGTGAGCCTATTAGTAACCCGCACTGGGTGAAGAATTGAGGTCTTTCCCAAAAGTACTGGCTTGAGTCAGAGCCCTAGAACCTTCATGCAGTCCTAGGCGTGCTGTGTAGATCCTTGTCCGGGACCCACGGTAAACCTTCCACCAGCTCAAAGTAATCGGGTGTGGTCAGAGGGATTTTCTTTTTAATAGACATTTCTTATGCTCTGTGTTTTGGGGAAAAGTTAAAACCCTTAGAACACTGCCTTGAAACGAATACTCAATTAATGGCAGCTATTGAGATGCAGCGGGGCAGCGGGTCAAGGACTGGCGGCAGGCAACAGCAAGATGCCCAAGATTGAGGAAGCTGTGCTCCAAGATGATCCTAGTGAAGCAGAGAGTGGGGCTCATAGCCTAAAACACCAGGAAAGAGCCAGGACAAGAGGAGCTTCTGTTTAGATGAGAACTCTCCTGACTGCTTCAGCAGGCCCCGAGCCATGTGCCTCCTGACGTGAGGCACTGAGAAGGACAGAACACCACTCCTGGGGCATTCCCCTTGAAAATGTGTAGCCTGGAATCTCCTCACAAGGCAACACTACTTGGACCTGAAATGAGAGGTGCTCTACCGAAAAATTGGTCTGTACTCTTCAAAAAGGTCTAGGTCACAAAAGACAAGGAAAGACTGAGGAGCTGTCCCAGAGTAAAAGAAACGAGAGAGACTGTCACTAAATGTAGCATGTGGACGTCTGGGTGGCTCAGTGGTTGAGCATCTGTCTTGGGCCCAGGGCGTGATCCCAGAGTTCTGGGATCGAGTCCCACATCGGGCTCCCTGCGTAGAGCCTGCTTCTCCCTCTGCCTGTGTCTCTGCCTCTCTCTCTGTGTCTCTGCCTTCTCTCTGTGTGTCTCATGAATAAATAAGTAAAATCTTAAAAAATAAATAAATGGCAGCTATTTGTATAATAAGTTTGGGAATTAACACTTTCTCACTGAAAAGTTGGCATCCTAGTTCCATCTGCCACTCATTCTCAATGTTTTAAAGCCTCATTCCCCATATGCCCCTTAAATGCTGGCACTAACTACACCTGGGCTATCCTTGGGCTGCTTTCACTTTATTTCCAAGCACTATTCCTAGACCATGATCTTTATTTTTTTTATTCATGAGAGACACAGAGAGAGAGGGGCAGAGACACAAGCAGAGGGAGAAGCAGGCTCCATGCTGGGAGCCCGATGCAGGACTTGATCCCAGGACTCTAAGATCACACCCTGGGCCCAAGGCAGGTATCAAACCGCTGAGCCATGCAGGGATCCCGACCATCATCTTTACATTCTGACATCACCACGTCCTATGTGCTGATGACTCTGAAATATCTCCAGCCCACGTATCTCTCTCTTGCCTGAAGTCTACGGCCTACACCTGTTGCCTGCTGGACCTTTTTACTTGAATGACTCATCACACCTCAAAATACCTAGATCTTTGCTCCTCAAAATGTAGTCTGGAGACCAGTAGCACCTGGAAGCCTGCTAGAAATACAGAATCTCAGGCCCCACCCCAGAACCTGTACTGAATCAAAATCTGCATTTTGACAAGATCTACCGCTGACTTTGGAGTTAAACTTTGAGAAGCAAAGTCTTGAACGAAACTTAGATTTTGCTTTGGTTCTCTGAAATGTATTACCATTTGCTGAGTTAGAGACGCGGCTAGGGGACAATTTCTCCAGCTAAGTGTTGCTATCATGCTTCAGCTGGTTCTGGGTACCTCATGTCATGAGTCATTGGGAGGGAGAACTCATGGCGGACACGCCCACCGTGTCTTTCCTTCCTGTCCCTACTGCCTCTCTTATGGTCGAGCTTTCTGATTACCCCTGGTTTGGACGATCCTGTGACATCCTGATTCATTCCCTTGCTTTCAGCTTCCCCTAACAATTCCTAACGCCACCACATTTATCTTCCCAAAGCATAAATGTGATATGTGAACTCCCTGCTTAAAACCCCTTAATGGAAAAAAAAAAAAAAAAAAACCCTTAATGGCCTTCCATCTCTTCATGGAAAAGTCCAGATTCTCCAGCATTACATACAAGACCCTTCATAAACTGCGCCTGCCTACTATTTTAGCTTTCTCTCCCAAATTTACACACCTCAGACCCAAGTTGCCAACCATAGCCAAATATCTGCGTTTCCCTGAATATATCATGCTGTGACCTCTGTGCTGAGAGCCCCGCAAAGTACAGAGAATGACAGGAAAGGGAATTCCCAGAGAAAAATTCAGGAACCATTCTAGAAAAAAGAGTTGTTGCTGGGCAGGCCAACGCAGACAGTAGCTACAGAGGATCCACCTTTGCGGTCCGTGTTATCACACTGCAAAGGACTCGGTTTACTGACCTGCCTTCTGCTCCCTGCTAGGCTACAGACTAATGGAAGGTAGAGACCACACTGTGCAGTGCTGACCGCGACGGCTGGCGTAGATACCGGACCCATAGTGGGTACGAAATAAGCATTTGTTTAACAAATTAAAGGAATTCTCTACTTCCAAATGGTGCAGTTCTGCTTTACGTTCAAGAGGAAAGAGACCGGGAACCCTGGGTGGCTCAGCGGTTTAGCGCCCGCCCTCAGCCCAGAGAGCCACCCTGGGGTCCTGGGATCGAGTCCCACATCGGGTTCCTGCAGGGAGCCTGCTTCTGCCTCTCTTTCTGTCTCTCATGAATAAATAAAATCTTTAAAAAAAAAAAAAAAAAAGAGGACTTCTCCCTCTGCCAGCGTCTCTGCCCCTCTCTCTCATTGTGTCTCTCATAAATAAAATCTTAAAAGAGGGAAGAGACCATTTTCCTTTTGCAGTGATATCCTCTACATGCAAAGGGAAGAAACCAGGTCAGGATTGCAGTGTAGTTTGTTTCATGTTTGAGTTTTTCACTACATTAAGAGAAAAAAAAATCACAGTACAGTGCTTCACATGAAACCAATGAACAGGTTTTTAAAAGCAGCATGCATGTGAATTTACTGTAAATAAAGTTAAGGGCTCCCTATAACTTAAAATAATTACTGCTTTCGTGGGAATAATTTTATAATTCCTAAATTCACTCCAGTGAACTATAGCGTCATCTTCGCTAATTATAACTTATCACTCAAAAAGTCACCTGATGTAAAAGAATCTTGATAAGTGTCTTAAAGCAACCTTAGACCTGAGCAGAACTTTAGCAGTAGTCTCCCCATGTTTTTCACTTGAAGAAATCGAGTCTCTTAAGAAACTAATGATTTGGGGGATCCCTGGGTGGTCCAGCGGTTTGGTACCTGCCTTCGGCCCAGTGCATGATTCTGGAGACCCGGGATCAAGTTCCCCGTCAGGCTCCCTGCATGGAGCCTGCTTCTTCCTCTGCCTGTGTCTCTGCCTCTCTGTGTGTGTGTCTCTCATGACTAAAATAAAATCTTAAAAAAAAAAAGAAAGAAATTAATGATTTGCCAGAGTCACAAGCTGCTTTACAGCTAAGCCAGATTTCGTTACTGATACACGCCGTGGCTACAGTGCCACACTATCAGCTGTAAACCACAGCAGCTAATTACCCAATCAGCTGGATTCCCTCTCGCCTCTGTTCCTGACCAACCCTGTTTGTCTTCGAGGGCTTATCCCACGTCCCATGTCATCTAGTAAGACTTCCCAACTTTGCCACTACTCGTTGACCTCTACCTTTCCTGAACTCTTAGTGCAGTCAGGCTAAAAACTTTGGGTTTGTGCTTAACTATACAAGGTAGCACCTGACAGCTAAAAGATTGTAGGACTTCTCCCTGGGAAAATTGAGCAGCTGAAGAAATCAGGTCTATAGGTATTCACAGTTAGGGATCTTCATGGAAATAACTAACCGCATCATCCTACAGTGAAGGCCAAGAATCAACAAACCCCACCTGGGTACTTAGAACCTCCAATCAGCTTTCGATTTTAGTTCCTTAACTATGGACAGACAACCATGGATCAGTCCCCATTTGAAGAAAATCTTTAAGCTGAAAAACAAGAGACCAAAATGAACAAACCAACAATAAAAAGCAATTCAATACAAACAGTGCAGAGAACAAAAGGAAACCTTTTCTTTACAATAAATACCACTGAATCATACACTTAATCAGTGGCTGAAATGGTCAATTTTATGTATATTTTATCACAATTTTTAAATAATTGAGAAAAAGGGAAAATATTCAGAATGTAGGGTAAAGCAGAATTAATTCTTAGACTTGCCATGAAAACCATGATCCATAAAGGAAAAAATGAATAAGTCGGATTTTATCAAAATTAAGAACTTTTGCTCTCCAGACTGAAAAGGATGGGGGAAAAAAAAAGCTGTAGACTACGGTAAAACATTTGCGAATGACAAACTTAACAAATACCTAACCTTTATAAGGAACTCTCAAAGCTCAACATTAAAAAAAAAAATCCAGGGATCTCTGGGTGGCGCAGCGGTTTGGCGCCTGCCTTTGGCCCAGGGCGCGATCCTGGAGACCTGGGATCGAATCCCACGTCCGGCTCCCGCTGCATGGAGCCTGCTTCTCCCTCTGCCTGTGTCTCTGCCTCTCTCTCTCTCTCCGTATGACTATCATAAATAAATAATAATAAAAAAAATCCAATTAGAAAATGGGTAAAAGAAATTGCATTAATTTTCCATTGCTGCTGTAACAAATCACCACAAATTTAGTTGCTAGAAAAAAACCTCCCAGAAGTCAAGCACGGGTTTCACTGGCCTGAGAGCAAGGTGTCAGCAGGACGGTGTTCCTTTCTAGAGGCTTTAGAGGAGATTCTATTTCTATGGCGTAAACCCTGACAATTGGGTTGTTTTATTCTTTTCTCTTTTTGTAACGCAGGTGCCTGGCTTAAGCTTGGCTGCAGAGGCATCCACTTCCACGATGGCTACTTCAAATAAACGCATTGCCAGCCACAGGACTAGATGAAGATCCAGGTGACCTGCCTGCATGGGGCTTCCTTTGTTTGAGAGATCTTGCTTGATTTTAATAACTGACCGTTGGGGCCACTTGTTTTTGTTTTTGTTTTTTCTTCTTGCACTTTAAATTCCTACTGTTATAGTTTAAATTTACCACTAAAGAGTGAGCCTGGGAAACCCTAGACCCTCCCCCTTGATCCCAGGGGTGCACCCTGTGGCTCATGGGCTCTCTCTTGCTAGCATGTGGGCACACACTTGCTCTGTCCCTCCCTCTCTGCCTACCTCCATGCTGTGTGGCACCAGGTGTGCTATGTAATACCCGAGATCTTGAAAGCAATAAATCTTTATTTTTTCAAAGATTCCTGGTGGTCATTGCTAAGGGGCATCTTGCAATCATAATAGGAACCTCAAGGATCAGTCCAACTACAGCACTGATTATTGATTCGCTCCTCTTAAGGACCCAGGGTTAGATTAGTTTGGTCCCACCTGGATAATTTACCAGTCTCCTCGTCTTAAGGTCCCCTACCCTTAATCACATCAGCGAAGCACCTTAGTTGTGTAAGGTAAAATAGTCTAAGGTTCTCAGGATTATGGCCCGATATCCTTGGTAGGCCATTGTTTTGCCTATCACAGACATAAGTAGACATTTCATGAAGAGGATATAAAGTTGGCAAAATAAGCACATAAAAGACGTTCAACTTCATGAGTCATTGGGAAAATGCAAATCAAATCTACAATGAGATATCACTAGATGCTTATTAGGGTAGCTAAAATAAAAATAGTGGTGACACCAAATCTTTGTAAGCATGTGGAGAAACAGAATCACTGGGGCACCTGGGTGGCTCAGTGGTTGAGCGTCTGCCTTTGGCTCAGGGCATGATCCTGGAGTCCTGGGATCGAGTTCCACATCGGACTCCCTGCATGGAGCCTGCTTCTCCTCTCTCTGCCTGTGTCTCTGCCTTTCTCTCTCATGAATATACAAATAAAATCTTTAAAAAAAAAACAGAATCACTAATATATTGCTGGTGAGAATATAAAATGGTGCAGCCACTGTGGAAAACAGCTTGGCGAGTTCTTAAAACTACACATATACTCACCGTGTGACCTCACAATTAATTGCATATGTGGATATCTACCCAGGGCAATGAAAACTATGTACATACAAAAACTTAGACGTGAATATTCATAGAAGCATTATTTTTAGTAGTCAAAGCTGGAAACAACCCAAATGTCCTTTAACAGATGAAGGATTAAACCGCGGTACATCCGTACCATGGAATATTCCACACCGATAAAAAGGAATTAACTACTGATACATGCGACACCTTGGATGGATCTCAAGAGACTGGTGCTGAGTGAAAACCACCTCACATGGCTACATGCTGTCTGATTCCACTTGCATAACATTCTCAAGATAGCAAAATTATGGAAACAGAGAACAGAGGAGTGATTCCAGGAGTTTGGGATTGGGGAGGAAGGAGAAAGGGGTGAGTATGGAGGTGCTGATAATGACAAAACAGTTTTGTATCTTGGTCACAGTGATGGCTACAGGAATGTACACATGTGATAAAACTGCGTATGATGTACACCATGCACATACAATTACAGATAAGAGCACCGATGAGGTCTGGGTAAATTCTGTGGATTGTACCGATATCAGTTTCCTGGTATTAGACATTAACCTTTGGGGAAAAGTGGGTGAAAAAGTTTATGGATGTACCCATATTTTCTCTTTTGCAAATTTCCAAAGTTTGTTTATGCGGCCTTTTTAAATTCAGTTACATATTTTTACATGCATATCAGTTAGAACACCTTTGGCTGCAAGTAGCAGACCATCCCAGTAAAACTGTATTAAATAAGTATATATTTGTCTTACATAAAAATTCAAGAGATAGAGCAGTTCCAGGACTGATTCATTCGCCAGTTCAACATGCCCATCAAAGAGCAAGCTTCTTGCCATATTTCTGCTCTTTCATTTGCAGAATGTTGTCTTTTGTCTTAAAATTGTTCACTCAGGGGATGCCTGGCTGGCTCAGTTGAGCATCTGCCTTCGGCTCAGGGTGTGATCCTGGGGTTCTGGGGATCGAGTGCCACACTGGGCTCCCCACAGGGAACCTGCTTCTCCCGCTGCCTGTGTCCCTGCCTCTCTGTGTGTGTCTCTCATGAATAAATAAATAAATCTTGAAAAAAAATTGTTCACTCGGTCTCAGGATGGCTGCTGCAGCCCCATTAATCACATCCTTCTACAAAACATGCAAAGGCCGGGAGAGAGAAATTTCCTTTTCTGGGTTCCTTTCGTAAAACTAGTGGAAAGGCCTCAGGATTCTGTTTCTCGCATCTTATTGGCCAGAATTGCATATCATTCTCATTCCTAAATTAGTATCGCTCTGGGAATGTTGTAGGACCCTGGGGTATATTTGCTCAATACCAGAGAGCAGTTAGCAAATAAGAAGGGATAGATGCTCATTGGGTAGACATCCTTGATGTCTGCAACACCCTTGTAGAATTGGAATTGAAGTTTGTTTCATCCTTAATGCACTGAAAAGAAATAGCTTGGGTTGTCATTGTATCTGAGGCCACCATCATCTCACCCGTGAACGGCTACACCGGCTTCTAGGTTCTCCAGGCCTAAAGTCTCATTCTCTTCTAATCCTTTCCCCACAGTAAAGCACCGTGAACCTATCTTTTTCTTTTCCAAATAACAGTGTCATTAGCACCTTAAAATCATTCACTGACTTTTCATCAACATGGATGAGGTGAAAGCCAGGCCCCCTCCTTGACTTAACGCGTTGGCCTATTTTCCACCATTCCCCATGGAAATTTATACTCTAAGGCCCCCACTGTGTATGGTTCTCTGAACTTTTATGCTATTTCTTCCTTTGCTTATGAATTCCTTTCAGCCTGGCCTACCCTTGCTTTCCATTCCCAAACCTGACCATTTCGACCAGGAAATAGCTCCTGGTCCTTTGAAGAATCAGCCAGGACATCGGATCTTCTGGGAGACTTCTCCTCAATTCTTCATCGTAGTAGTGATAGTCAAGAGCCTCTATGAATAAAATTGTAGGGGTGAGCTGGAAAAGCAAAAAGCTACTGAACAACAGCAAAAACCCCATATCTGAGGCATGGTTATATGTACAGGGTTTCTGAATAATTGTCAATTTGTATCTCAGCGACAGCCTGTGTATAACCATGTTTCTCCTCCAGGGCTATGATGCTTTGGAAATTAAAGTCCTATCAGGCAAATAATAACAAATAGCTTCCCAAACTGCTGAGCATTCATGGAATGTTTCCATTTATCTCTGAATCATAACAGAGCCAACTATCGAGAAATATAGTTATTGTCCAAGCCTGAGGAGGTATTCTTGTTTTCTCAAAGCACATACTACCCAATATCAAATATTTCCTTCTCAGCTTTTATTGCTTACCCACTCACATTTTTCTTCCCTTTAATATGTCGTGAAGCATTGTTACATGCTTTTTTTTAATATACTACTCATAAAATGAAGAAAGAAGACAGAAAATTGATAAGCTACTTGGGAAGAAAAGGGATTATCCATGTCACCATCATTTAAGATTATATTGGCATGAATCCACAACATTTCTCTTTGGTACTCTGATGAAACTAACAAATCCAAATATTTGCACAAGTTTAACACTTGAAAATAACAGTTGTTGCCATCTGAATATTCCATCCAAAATTGGAGGGTATGTTTCTCTATAGCAGCTATTTAAGCATCATCTGTGAACGTTTCCTACATAACAGCATATGCATGTGTAGCAAGCGTGCTTTCCCCTACCTCATGCCCCCAACCTTGAGTCAATATTAAATATTAAACTGTATGATATACACGAGACCTAATTCAATTAGCTAATAGATCAAGGAATCAAACCCTCTAATCCTGTTACTAAAATTTAAGGGTGTCTTGGACTCAATGTTTTAAGTGAACTATTTGATTTCCTTGTTTGTTAAGGACATTAAGGAATACAAGAGAAAAAAGAAAAAGCCCTAAAGATCTAAACTATAGATTCTACACCAAAGTCCTAGGGCTATATGAAGAATTCTATTCTCTAGGCTATTTGTGTTGTCTGAATTTTTTTTTAAGATTTTATTTATTTATTCATGAGACACAGAGAGAGAGAGACACAGGGAGAGGGAGAAGCAGGCTCCCTGCGGGGAACCTGATGTGGGACTGGATCCCAGGACCCTGGGGTCACGCCCTAGGCCAAAAGCAGAGGCTCAACCACTGACACTCAACCAGGCGTCCCCCTTTTCTAATTTCTTAAGTTAAATCTTTATCTTACTATTTAGTTTTACTTTTTTTCTAATACAAACTTTAAATCTATAAATTGCCAAAAGGTTCCCTTCTGCATCCTGCAGGTTTGGGTATGTAGCATTTTCATGTTTTCAATTCTAAGTATTTTTTAGTTTTCAATATGATTTCTTCGTTGACCCATAAATTATTTTACATGTGTTTTTAAGTGTTTTATATTATTGGAGGTTTTATTTATTTCTATTTTTACTTCCTTCCAGCATTAGTGACATATAATTGACATATAACATTGTGTAAGACATACAGCATATTGATTCAATATATATTGCAAACTGGTTATCACAGTAGCATTAGATAACACCTCCATCACCTCACTGATTACCATATCTATTTGTGATGAGAACATTCAAGATCTACCCTCTTAGCAACCTTTAAGTATTTAACATTGTATTATCAAGTACCCAGTCATACATTAGATTCACAGAACCTATTCATTACATTATAATTAGAAGTTTCTAACCTTTGACCAACATCTCCCCATTTCCCCCAATATCCAGCCCCTGGCAACCACCATTCTAGTGTCTATTTCTAAGAGTTCAGCTATTTTTGATTACACATATAAGGGAAATCATACAGTATTTGTCTTTCTCTGTCTGGCTTATTTCACTTAGCAGAATGTTCTCAAGTTCCATCCATGTTATCACAAAAGGCAACATTTCCTTCTTTCTCATGGCTAAATAATTAATTCTATGTAGGGACACGTGGGAGCCTCAGCGGTTGAGCATCTGCCCTCGGCTCAGGGTGTGACCCTGGGGCCCTGGGATCGAGTCCTACATCAGGGTCCCTGCAGGGAGCCTGCTTCTCCCTCTGCCTGTGTCTCTGCCTCTCTCTGGGTCTCTCATGAATAAATAAATAAAATCTCAAAAAAATTAAAAAATTAAAATAAAAAGAACCACCCTATGAACCAGCAATCTCAGTACTGGGTATTTACCCAAAGAATACAAAAGCACTAATTCAAAAGGATACATGCATCCGTGTGTTTATTGCAGCATTATTTACAACAGCCAAGATATAGAAGGAGCCCAAGTGTCCATTGACTGATGAATAGAAAAGGAGATGTGGTGTGTATATGTGTGTGTGTGTGTGTGTGTGTAATGGAATATTACTGGCCTATAAAAAAGAACAAAACCTTGCCATTTGCAACAACATGGATGGAGGAAAGATAATGCTAAGTGAAATAAGTCAGTCAGAGAAAGACAAATACTATATGATTTTACTCATATGTGGAATTTAAGAAACAAAAGAGCAGAGGGAAAAGAGAGAAATCAAGAAATAAGACCCTTATAGAGAACAAATTGATGGTCACAGGATGGGAGATGGGTTAAATAGATGATGGGGATTAAAGAGTGCACTTGCCATGACCATGACGAACACGAGGTGACATATAGAATTGTTGGATCACTATATTGTATACCTGACATTAGCAGAACACTATATGTTAATTGGAATAAAAGTAAAAAACTTTAAAAAGCCAAAAAAAATGGGCTAAGGACTTGAATAGACATTTCTTCAAGGAAAGCATACAAAAAGCCAACAGGCATATGAAACAAATGCTCACTGTTACTAATTATCAAGGACATGCAAATAAAACTACACCGAGCTATCACCTCGTACCTGTCAGGATGGCCATCCTCGAAAAGACCAGGCACAACACCTGCTGGCAAGGATGTGGAGGGACTGGAACTCTGGCACAGTGTTGGCGGGAACGCCCAACTATGCAGCTGCCGTGGTAAACTGTGTGGAGATCCCTCAAAAAATTAAAACTGTAAAAATCCTATGATCCAGCCGCCCTCCCCTGGGCATTTACCCGAAGAACATCCCCATCAGAAGGTTTGGTAGACACCAGCGTTCACAGGTTCATTGCAGCATCCGTCGCACACAGCAAGATGTGGAAGCCAGCTGCGTGTACGTTGACCAATAGAGGAATGAAGAGCAGTGCCATGTGCATGCAACCATGCTACCGAGCGTTGGAGCACCTGGGGCCGTCAGCTAGGCGTCTGCCCTCGGCTCAGGTCATGACCCCGGGGTCCTGGGATCGAGCCCCACGTCGGGCTCCCTGCTCAGGGTCGGGGGAGCCTGCTGCTCCCCCCTCTGCTGCAGCTCCCCCTGCTTGTGCGCTCTCTCTCTCACTCTCTCTCTAATAAATAAATCTTAAAAAAAAAAAGAAAAAGAAGAATACTATTCAGCCTTAAAAAAGACAAAATACGAAATAGGTGACAACATGAGTGAACCTTTGAGAATGGTGAGATAACTGAAGCAAGGCCGAGTGAAATAAGCCAGTCACGGAAAAACAAATACTGCGTGATTTGCAGTGAAACTGGTTGCCAGAGAGCATGAGGGGGACATGGGGGGCATGGGGAGGCCTAATCGACAGACAGAAAGTTTCAGCCCAACAAGGTGAATGAGCTCTAGAGACCTGGTGACGCAATGTCGCACTTACAGTCAACAATGTGTTCCCAACAAGGTGTCAAGGGGCACCTGGGTGGCGCAGGCAGTTAGGGCCCGACTCTTGGTTCTGGCTCAGGTGGTGATCTCAGGGTGGTGAGATCGAGGCCCAGCGTGCCTAAGATTCTCTCTCCCTCTCCAGTGTTACATGCAACTGCTGACCCACTAAAGCCTGCCCCTGAACATGTGACACACTGCATGTTGCGTAAATTGAATTAAACATTTTTTAAAAGGGGGGGGGGACAATCTCTCTCTCTCTGCCGCTCCCAAAATGCTCACTCTCTCTCAAATAAATAATTCTTTTTTTTTTTCGAGTGAAATAGAAGATAGGCATACTCTGCAAATCAGAGATCCCACTGCTAAGGATACTCCCCGTGAACCTGTCTTCCCCAGGCGATGAAGACTCATACATGGGAACACTCACAGTAAAAAGAAAATTAATCAATTAATTAAAAAAAAAAAAAAAGAACACTCACAGTAGCATGATTTTTAACAGTAAAAACAACAGGAAGGATCACCAAGGAAAGAATGTTGAGTATGCTGGGGAATTCTCTACACCAATTCAAATCAATAAACTAGAGCAATTTGTATTAGTACGGGTAGATTTCACAAATAATTTTAAAGATACTTCTGTAACGTCTTGTTTAAAAACGTGTTCCCAAAAAACTCTACGGCTCACTTACTTTTATGCACCACTAGAAAACTGAAGTCTTTTTGCGTCTTTTTCGTCCTTAAATGATTTCTCTTTACTGTCTTACCATCTCTTTCCCTTTTCATTTGTTAAGAAATAATTTTCTAGCTGTTATAATAGGACGAACAATGCTTGTTTCCTGGCTTGTTACAGGATTGTATTTCCATTTGCAAATTCGTCACGGGATATTAAAACACAAATGAGGTAGCAATCATCAACGGCAGCAGAACTCTAAAACGCAATTACAACGCTTCACAATTTGACTGGCAATGACAGATTGTAATTTGGATTACAGCGTATTACAATTAATGCTAAATTGCCAATAGCGAATACAGTTAACCCCCCTTCACACTTGCAATCAGTCAAGCATGAGATGAAGCATAGCAGAGGACGCAGATCATCATGAAATAGAAAGTACTGGCCCTTGCAGGAGAAATCATGCGATAGCCACTTCTGTGAAAGTCGACTTTTGTTCAGTGCTTTTGCTTTGGAGTGTCAGAGGCGATTCTCATGGCAAACCGCTTCATCAGATTTACTCGCAAGAACCTGTTCATTTGAAAGGGGGAAAAAAAAGTCCAATATGTTTTTATGGAAATACTCTTTACAAAGAGTTGGATTACGATATCTCCTTCTCTACATGGAGAGTCCGTCTATTATATGAAATGTATTTTCATAAAGAGGACAATAACCTAAACAAGGCACCTGTGACCAACATCATGCAACCTCTGGTTAATGACACTCATCTGCTGATAAATCCAATATGGTGGCCACGATGCCATGTTCCCAAGTCTATACTCAACCACAGATTACTGGAAATTTCCATTAGGAATGATAACACCGTTAAACTCATGCATCCTCTTTCTAAGACGCTAGATTCCACTCTATGAATTTGAAATTGCATTCCAAGAATGAGTTCTTCTCTGTATTGGATTATGCCGGTTATAAAGGTTATCCTTCTACATGCAATTATCCAGAATTGCTCAATATGCAAGCTCAAAACAAGGATTAAGTTAGCCTCTTCGTGGTGACAAATGAACAACAGAGCACCATTTAATAAGAAGAATTAATCTGTGGTAGTACCACAATCTCCTAATAGAATTCATGCTCCTCTTTCTAATTCACTCTCAGAAAGTAATTTAAGGGTTGAAAGAACTGGTTGATAATTAACCTTTTAGAAAGCTTCAAGGAAGAAGGATGGGTTTTTTTTTTTATTTTTTAGTTCTTATTAGTGCCCCATAAAGTAACCATTAACTACTTACTTGCTTTTGCTCTTATGTCCCTTCGAGTGTCTAGATCCAATTACTAGTCATGCTTATAAAAAAAAAAAAACAGTAACATGGACTATTTATGGCCCAGTATTGTTTAAAAAAAAAAAAAAGACTTTATTTATTCATGAGAGACACACAGAGAGAGGCAGAGACACAGGCAGAGGGAGAAGCAGGCTCCCTACAGGCGAGCCCTATGTGTGGGACTCCATCCCAGGACCCCGGGGTCATGACCTGAGCCAAAAGCAGACGCTCAACCATTGAGCCACCCAGGTGTCCCCAGTGGCCCAGTATTACTAACAAGGACTTTAAGCAACCATTGGGGTCATTTTGCCTCTCTCAACACACTAACCTTCATTTTCCCTTTTAGTCTCGCCCCGTTTCTCAAGGACTGCCTATTGCAGTGGCTCTCAGCCCTGGCTGTTACTTAGAATTACCTGAAGAATTTAAGAACTGTCTATGCTCAATCCTTAACCCCAACTAACATCTCTGGGAATGGGGCCCAGGTATCAGTGTGGAAATTCCCCACGTGGTCCAAACGTGCACTCAATGTCCTCTGTTCTTTCTTTGTATTTTCTTCTTCCTCTATTTTTCTGTTTGTTTGTTTGTTTGTTTAGAGAGGGAGGAAGAGAGAAAGTGTGGGGGCAGGGGCAGAGGGAAAGGGAGAGAGAGAATCTTAAGCAGATTCCACCATCAGCCTGGAGCCTGACACGGGGCTCCATCTCACAACCCTAAGATCGTGACTCAAGTGGAAACTGAGTCAGAAGCCCAACCGACTGAGCCACCCAGGCACCCCTCCTTCCTGATTTTTGGTTTAAACATCATTTTCAAACTTATTTTAGCAGGAGAACTATTTTTTTATTAAGATTTTTATTTTAGGGCACCTGGGTGGCTCAGCGGTTAAGCATCTGCCTTTGGCTCAGGGCGTGACCCCTGGGTCCTGGGATCGAGTCCCACATCAGGCTCCCCACAGGGAGCCTGCTTCTCCCTCTGCCTGTGTCTCTGCCTCTCTCTCTGTGTCTCTCATGGATAAATAAATAAAATCTTTAAAAAAAAAGATTTTTATTTTAATTCCAGGATAGTTAATACACAATGTTGTATTAGTCTCAGGTGTACCATATAGTGCTTCAGCGGTTCCATATAATACACAGTTCTCGTCATCATGAGTGCACTCTTAATCCCCTTCACCTATGTCACCCATTCCTCCCACCCACCTCTCCTCGGGTAACCATCTGTTTGTTCTCTGTAGTTGTGTCTGGTTTTTGGTTTGTCTCCTCTAGATTGTGAGCCTTCTCAGCCTCTATAATCACAGAAGCCAATTCCTCTTAATAAATATCCAGATAGATGATAGATTAAATAGATAGATGATAGACAGATAGATCAACAGATAGACAGGTAGATAATCTCCTATTGGTCCTATTTTCTGGAGACCACTGACTAATATAGTTTCTTTACGTAACTTAAATCTCCACTGTTTGCAAAATCTTCATAGCAGCTCATTGGAACTCTAGGATTTCAGAATAGAATTTAAAAACTACTTTCTCAGGCCTTGGAGTATCTTCCAGAAGCATTTACCAAAAATACTGGAACCATAGCGACTCCGCATGAACCCATCAATGTTCACACTCCCATTTGGGTCAGGCTCTGAGCTAGCAGGGCTAATAAAGAGATTGGAGGGACAGTTCCAGTCCTCAGAATAGCTCCTGTCTAACATAGGAGCCAGAAAAACAGATCATCACAATTCAGTGTTCCCTCATTCAAGGCACATTTAGTAAGCGCCTGTGACGTTCCTGCATTATGTTAGGTGATAGGGATGTAGCAATAAACAGAGGACACAAAAATCCCTGTTCTCCTTGATTTTACATTCTACTCAGGGAAAACAAATATAAACAAAATAAGTAAGTAAAAATTATACGTCAGAGGGTATATGAAGTGTTGAAAAAGTCATAATTTTAAGGTAATCCGGCCTCAGGATACAGTGGATACACAGGAGAGGCATCTTGAAAATAGTCATACTTGGCCTCAGTCAAAGCAATTTTGTGGTATGATGGGGTCCAGTAGATCGCAGTAATGTGAGGAATGAAGGGAAACAGAAGAACGTTGAGGTCCCAGTGTGGACTTTTAATAAATTTGATTATAAAACAAGAGAGAAGAAATGCTCGCCATTAAGGATAGATTTTTAAGTGGGAGGTTCTTGATCGTGTTTATAATTCTAGAAGAAGGGCCAGTAAAGAATGTTGTTCAACATGCTGTGGAAAAAATGAGATCATCTATTAAAAGACCACGAGGTGGGAGGAGGTGGGATAGAGCTGGTGGGAGGTGTTCGCCTCGGGCAAAATGACACAAGCAAAATCTTCTGCTAATAGTCATAATTGCTAATATTAAGAATTTACCATCGTGGTGTGTTCTATGCACTTTATATCTAATGACTCATTTAATATTCTCAGCCACCCTATGAGGTAAATACTATTATTATCTCTATTTTATAAATGAAGAAGCTGGGCAAAGAAAGTTAAGTAAATTGCTCAAGTCTCACTGGGAGATGCAATGTAAAATTTCAGAGCCGGGCGTCTGGCCTGTGTCCAGTCTCCATCCCTTTCCTATACCGATGAGTGTGAAAAGAAAGGAGGAGTGAGGGTCAAGCAGTTTGAGTCATGACTTGACTCTTTTTCAGAAATGGAGCCATCTAAGGATGGACAAAGGGTCAAGGGTGTTCAGAGCGTGTGGGCCTAAATATGTAGCCAGAATTGTGAAACAAAGGGAACGTGGAGGTTGCACGCGTCTGCCTTTGGCCCAGGGCGTGACACCGGGGTCACGGGATCGAGTCCCGCATCAGGCTCCCTGCATGGAGCCTGCTTCTCCCTCTGCCTGTGTCTCTGCCTCTCTCTCGGTCTCTCATGAATAAATAGATAAAATATTTTTTAAAACATACGTTGGCTGAATTAAGATGATTGAGGTTAACTATGTGTCTTGGTTTCTTGGTTGGGTTGGTATTGGGTTGAATGTTACAAAACTACCATTTATATTAGTCTTAATTCTTCAGCAAAGCGCTTACCTTTCCTCCTCATTGCTCCTACCAGGCCCAGCACCCCCCTACCCCCAGTCAGGTCAATCTGCTTGCCAAAAGTTGCCTCTCCCCGTCTTCATGCCATCGAATACATCTTCCTCTTAAAATGTCTACTTCACCCTCTATTCATGTATCTTTTTCAAAGTCTACTGTAAATATTACCTACCCTCAAGAATTCTTAAATGATTAAATCTACAACCCACCTTTGTTAATTTTTAACTTTGTGATCTCTTGTGTCACATTCTTAAGAGGTTTCTTTGTAAAGATAGTCCATTTTTCAGCAAATGCTCTGTTTATACACCTAATTGTTCTTAAGTTTTATTTATTTTTTGGAATAGGCAATATATTTGCAGGGCTCCTACTTAAAAAAAATATATAAAAAGGCATCCAGTGAGAGGTATGCTTCTCACCCCTTTTCCCATCCAACTCAAGTTTCTCTCTTCAGAGGCAACCAATAGTATCAATTTCTTATGTATCCTTTTGGAGATATTCACAGGTCTATGAAAACAAATGTGTATATATGGTTATGGTTACTGTTTTTTTCTTCTTTTTCTGTTTTTTTAAGATTTTGTTTATTTATTCATGAGAGACACAGAGAGAGAGAGAGAGAGGCAGAGACACAGGCAGAGGGAGAAGCAGGCTCCATGCAGGGAGCCCGACGTGGGACTCGAACCCGGGACTCCAGGATCACGCCCTGGGCTGAAGGCAGGTGCTAAACCACCAAGCCTTGGGATACACAGCCAGGCTGCCCCCTTTTTCTTCTTTTTCAACAACAAAAATGATCAGGAATAAGGCAAGGATGTCAATTCTAACCACTTGTATTCAGCATTGTCCTGGGTTATAGCCAGCTCAAGAAAGCAAGGAAAAGAAGTAAAAACACGTCCAAATTAGAAAGGAAGAAATCTTTTTGTCTGTATTGACTGATAACATAATAATGTAAAAAAAAAATCCTATGTAATCTACAAAGAAGTCATTAGAACTGATAAGTGAGTTCAGCAAAGTCGTGGGCTGTAAGATCCGGCCTCAGTCTAAGGCAGATGCCCAGCCGCTGAGCCCCCCAGGTGCCACCCAGGGTGTGCGACCCAAGACCCAAGAGGGAAACAGCTGGCATCGTGCAGCAGCCAGAGGCCAGCTGAGGCAGGGCCATCACCTCACCGGCTGTGCCAACAAGGAGACGGAGCCAGGGAGGCCTGGGAGGTGCTACGATGAGCACCAGAATCCTGAGGTTTACCTTCCTTCTGGAGTTTTCTCATCTCTCTGTTTCCAGGGAGAGTTCCCAGTTCCTTGGGTCCTGGCGCAACCTCCGCCCTGGCACCTGCCCTTGCATCCGCCACAGGGGCCAGGTGGTTCGTCCTGTGAATCTGCCGGCGACGTCTCCCACCTGTTCGCAAGGCCTTAGTTCGCAGTCCCCTGAATGGGCCTCGTGGCCCCGAGGCTCTGGGGTTCCCCTCACAGCCTCTGCCGTCAGTGCGCCCAGAACCGGAGGGCTGGGCCTGCAGCCGCCGTCTACACCCCGGCACACCGTGGCCTGCGGAAACCAAGCACCAGGTCTTCTGGGCAACAGTCGGCCTGGGGGGCCCCAGCCTACCTCCCCCCAACGGCTCCTTCCTCCTCAGCTGCCTCAGCGAGAAAGATCGAAGGTGTGCCTCCTTGATGACAAGCGATGTCCTGTCGAACACTCTTCCACGCGCTTGACTTCTGTTTATCTTCTTACTGCCATGTCTGTTCAAATAATCTATTTTTACATTTATTTTTGAGATTTCCTTATACATTTTGGATACAGGTTCTTCATCAGAGATAAGATTTGGAGCTATTTCCTCCCGGTCCGACTTCTCTTTTCATTCTCTAATGCCTTTCAAAGAGAAATTTTAAATTCTGATGAAATCTAAAAATAAATAAAAATTAATTAATTAATTCTGATGAAATCTGACAACTTTTCCTTTATGGGTTGTGTTTTGGTGTTGTTTCTAAGAACTCTCTGCTTAGCTCCCGGTCACAAAGATTTTCTCCTACGTATTTGAAAAGTTTTATAGTTTCAGGTCCATGACTCATTTGGAGATTGTTGGGTTTTTTATATATATGATACGAGGTAAACATGGAAGTTAATGTTTTGTTTCATTTCTGCTGCAGCACCATTTGTTGAAAAGACTGTCCTTTATTGCACCTTTGTTGAAAATCAGTTGTCCACAGATGGGCAGTTCTATTTCCGAACACCATTCTATTCCACTGATTTGTCTCTCTTGATGCCCAGACCACACGACCCCGGTTAGTGCACTTTCAGGGTTGGTCTTGACATCAAGTCGTACTGGGCCTTCACCTTTGTTTTCTTCCAAAATTGTCTTTGGCCATTTTAGGCTCACTTCTACATGAATTTTAGAATCAGCTTGTTAGTTTCTATGAAAACAATTTGTAGGGACCCCCGGGTGGCTCAGGGGTTGAGCACCTGCCTTGGACTCAGAACGTGACCCCAGGGTCCTGGGATCGAGTCCTGCATCGGGCTCCCTGCATGGAGCCTGCGTCTCCCTCTGCCCGTGTCTCTGCCTCTCTGTGTCTCTCATGAATAAATAAAATCTTAAAAAAAAAAAAAAAGTCTCTTTTTTTTTTCCTAATCCCTTTCTAATGAATGAAACTAGGGGAATTTCAGGGGACCCAGATGGGATTTGTTGTACAATAAACGTATGTAGTTTTAGTTTTTCAATATTGAGAAGCAGTGGTTGGGGCATATTTTTAAAGATGCCTGGCTATACTTGTTTTCCTTCACGATAATAAATTTCCCATGACTCAGTAACATGGACTTGCTCCTAGAGGTAATTGTTAATAATTTTGAAAAAAAAAATCAGGTTTTGCCAAGGTTCTGATGATTCAAACCTGTACTACCTAATATGAAGCAGGACGGACCAGGCTGTGGCGCAAATACCTCAAAGGAGTGATCTTTAACATACAGAGAGGTAACCTGCTGGTCTATGTTGCACCCCGCGTCCCCTCCCTCCATACTGATATTTGATTCAAAAAAGATTTTAATCTCTATTGGAACTTCTAAAGCAGAACCAAAGCCCCTCTGGGGACACGTCTGGTTGCAGGAGGAGCCATCCTAAACGAATAGTACCAGAGCATTACCATATGGAACAGGCCACATTCTATTGAAAAGATTAAATAATCTGAAAAAACATGCAAGTCTTTGGATGGCATACGAAAACAAAACAAAACAAAACAAAAAAACAAAAAACAAAAAACAAAAACAAAGATGAATGCTTCTTGGGGTGCATTTTTGAGAGGCTCGCCTAATGTGTAAATAGTTGACTTTTGTTTGCATTACATGACTGGGTGACTTCACTGAAAATCTGCATAATTCAGTTTTAGCTCTGGATCACTTCAGTTGACATTCACGAAGGCTTTATATGCATAGAGGTGGTTGTTGGACCTGCTTTAACCTTTTAGGGTTTTTTTTTTCCCCACTCTATATGAAAGTAAAATTCTACTAGAAGAAAAAAAAAGGAAATACAAGTTCAAGCCACAATGATATATATGCCTATTAGAAGGGTTATGACTTTTGGGATCCCTGGGTGGCGCAGCGGTTTGGCGCCTGCCTTTGGCCCAGGGCGCGATCCTGGAGACCCGGGATCGAATCCCACGTCGGGTTCCCGGTGCATGGAACCTGCTTCTCCCTCTGCCTGTGTCTCTGCCTCTCTCTCTATCTCTCTGTGACTATCATAAATAAATAAAAATTAAAAAAAAATTTAAAAAAAAAAAAAGAAGGGTTATGACTTTTACAAACGCCCATGTCAGGTGCTGGCAGGGGCCGGGGACTCTCCTGCCCTGGTGGAACCCCACTGGAAGCCGGAGGCCAGCACCGCCACCATGCTCCCTCCTGGCAACCTGGACAAGCACGGTGTCGTCCCACAATCCAGGGATTGACAGGTCATCATAAGGAGCTGCGGCCACCAGCGCTACTTCTCCATATCCAGAAAGCACGAGGACAGACTTTCCACCCCTGACTGCTGCGTGCAAACAGGTGTCCCACAACCTTACAACACTCAAAAAAAAAAAAAAAAAAAAAAAAAAAAAAAAAAAAAACCTTACAACACTCAAGAGCCTCAAAAAGATGGCCTTGGCCTCGTGTCTCTTTTCAGATCATGCAGAGAACAAATAATTGTGAAAGTCTAATTAGCTTCCGGATACGAGCTGCACAAATACGGGAAGTGCACATATTTTGCAACCTCGCTGACTAGGAAGGAAGACTGGCAGTTGAAAGAGTCAATCTGGCATATACAGCACAGCATTCTCAGTGGTTGTTCTAATTTACACCTCTACTGGCAAAAATCCTTGTTCCCCGATTCTCAATAATATACGGGATATAACACAGTGTTTTAGAGAAAAAAATTATTGAACAAATAGATGAAAAACTAGTATCTCAGCATAGCTTTTATTTTATACTTCTCTCCCTCTTTTTTTTTTTTAAGATTTTATTAGAGAAAGTGAAAGAAAGAGCACACACAGGGAGAGGGGCAGAGGGACAAGCAGACGCCCCACTGAGCAGGGAGCTCGAGGTGGGGCTCGATCCCAGGACCCCGGGATCATGACCTGAGCTGAAGGCAGACGCCTAACTGACTGAGCCACCCAGGCACTCCTATTTTGTAATTCTCTTAACAGAAAGATTGAGCTTTTATTTTCAGTTTGTGTCATTTATATCCTCTTCTATGAAAACTGTTTACAGTTTTGGATTCTTTTTTTCCTTTTGGACTATTGAATTTTTTTTCCTTATTGAATTCTAGGAGTTCTTTATATATTAAGCAATGCATGGTATAATTTGCAATTCTTTTTTCCAAATCTGTAATTTCTCTTTGCTTAAGGTGATTTTTGAGATGAGGAATATTTTTTTAAAGATTTTATTTATTCCTTTGACAGAGAGAGCAGAAGCAGGGAGAGCTGCAGGGAGAGGGGGAGAGAGAGGCAGAGAGAGAAAGTGATGTCGAACACTCTTTCACGTGCTTGACTTCTGTTTATCTTCTTAGTGCCATGTCTGTTCAAGTAATCTATTTTTAAATTTATTTTTGAGATTTCCTTATACATTTTGGATACAGGTTCTTTATCAGAGATAAGATTTGGGACCACTTCCTCCTGGTCTAACTTCAACGGGGAGCAGGGAGGCTGATTTGGGGCCCGGTCCCAGGACCCCGGGATAATGACCTGAGCCAAAGGTAGACGCTCAACGTACTGTGCCACCCAGGCGCTCCTGAGAAGGGTAATTTATTTTATATATGACATTACCATTATTATATGTATATTATACATTATTATGAACTTACAGTGAATATCTTTTTTATTGTTTCTGGATTTTATACCAAACTTAGAAAAGCTTTCACTACACTGAATGTTTTAAGATCCTATGATTTCTTCAAGTACTTTAAACATTTCAGTTTTCACATTTAACACTGGATTTTATTTTGGTATGAGGTATGATTCCAGCTTTTGTTTATTCCTGCAAATAGCTATGCAGGTGTCTTGACACTTAATGAATAAACCATACTTTCCTCACTGAATTGAAATGTCACCTTTATCTTGTGCTAAATTCCACTATCTGGGTCTGTTTTATCCTAATGATCTGTCTGGTCACATGCCAGTACCAGACTGCTTTCATTACTGCAGTTTTCTGTTTTTAGTATTTTGTAAGGCTAGTCTGTCCTCACTACTGTTTTCAGAGCTGTCCTGGCTAGTCTTACTGAGCTTCTTCATAGGAACTTTGGAATCAGCTTTCTGATTTTGGAAAATCCTAATATTTTTATTGAGATGGCATTAAATTTATAGATTAACTTACAAATAATTGGCATGTTTATGTTGGTTAAGTCTTCCTATGCAGAAGTATGGCATGCCTCTCCATGTGTTTGTGCTTTCTTTTTCAGGAAAAAGAAAGTTTTCTTTTCGGGGTCTTGCCTATGATTTATTCCTAGGTGTTCTCTCCTTTGTTCTTATTTTTTTTGTAAAAGATTTTATTTATTCACTTTGAGAGGAGAGAGAAGGGGGAGGGGCAGAAGGAGAGGGAATCTCAAGTAGACTCTGTGCTGAGCCCAGGGCCTGATGGGGTGCTGATCCCATGACCCTGAGATCAGGACCTGAGCCGAAACCAAGAGTGGGACGCTTAACCACCTGAGTCATCCAGGGGCCACCCCTCTGTCTTTACTTTAAAAGAAGCTTCTCGTTGTCTTCTCGTTGGCTGTTCTTTATATGAATGAAAGCTTTTAATTTCTGGGATTAATTTTACACCCCGTGGTTTTATTAGTTTTGAGATACTTTTGGTTGACGCTTAAGCTTTGCACTACTTTCTCCAAGTACTAATTTTACCTCCTCCATCTTTAATGTCTCTAAATTCTCTTGCATCTCTTAGATAATTCTCCCCTAGGTTTTTAAGTTCCTCAAAGAAGTGAATTATATGGTACATTTTGTCTATCTTTCAGAGCACCAGTACAATGCTCCACATAGAATGTTTAGGAAAACAGAAACACAAATCGCCTCCTAAATTCTGAATCTGCTTATTATTCATTTTTTTGTTAGGTTCCCACTCACAAATGAACCCAAAACTGAAAATCTTTTGAAGTGTCACATATATATTTTGCAACAAAGTAGGTCTTTTAAGCTACAAGTTTTTTTCTTGGGTTTACATATGAAATTGCAGGCAAAACCTAAAATGTTTATTCCCAGGTTTGCTTACACATTCTTGGTGAAATTCATACATTGTCTATAGTTCTTCTAAACCCATGTATAATTTCACTTAAAAACTACATTTTTAGGGGTGTTCGGGTGGCTCAGTTGGTTAAGCATCTGTCTTGGTTTCAACTCAGGTTGTCATCTCAGTGTGGTGGGATCAAGTCCCACAACAAACTCAACACTCAGTGAAAATCTCTCCATCTTTCTCTCCCTCCCTTCTGCTCCAACTCTCTCTCAAATAAACAAATAAAATCTTAAAAAAAAAAAAAAAACACACACACACACACCCGCATATATAAGGTGAAATATGGGAGGTGGGTTGTAGAATGGCCATTAGAGTTTAAAATCAAATGCATGAAACAGAAGACTGAATCCTATATGCTATACAAGAAAATCAGTCTTCAGGTGCCTGGGTGGCCCAGTCGGTTAAGCAGCAGACTCCTGACTTAGGCTCAGGTCACGATCTTGGGGTCCTGGCATTGAGCCCTGTGTTGGGCTCTGCACTCAGCACCGAGCCTACTTGTCCGTCTCCCTCTGCTCCTCCCTGCACTGTCTCTGTCTCGAATAAATAAAATATTTTTTTAAAAAAGAACATTAGTTCCACTTGATAAAACAAATGTTTCTTCCCCAGGCCATTTTCAAGTGCGGTAAAAATTCTAGGTCCTAAATTAAAGTTCAATAAGATAGAGTAAACCTAGAAACAATTGTGGAATAGTGAAATAAGATGAAAATTCAGGAAAGTGAAGCGCCTGGGTGGTTCAGTGGTTAAGTGTCTGCCTTTGACTCCCTCCTGGGGTCCCAGGGTCCAGGGATCAAGTCCGACCTCGGGCTCCCTGCATGGAGCCTGCTTCTCCTTCTGCCTGTGTCTCTGCCTTTCTGTCTCTCCTGAATAAACGAAGTCTTTACAAAAATAAATAAAAGATTTATTTGAGAGATGGGGGAGGTGCACAGGGAAGGGAGAGAGAGAATCTCAGCAGGCTCCTTGGGAGTGCGGAGCGGGCCTCAATACCATACTCTTGAGATCATGACCTGAGCAAAACTCAAGGGTCGGACCGACTGAGCCACCTGGCCCCCTGAAAATACATTTTTGAAAGCCAATTTTTGGATTCTTCACTTTTAATAATCTTAATCACAAACCCTGCCCATGTTTCATCTAACTAAAGCCGCCCATTTCCTAAGACTCGCCGTCAGTGAAGAGGGACAAGTAAGCCACTTCCCATATTGAATGAACCTCTCAACCAATACCCCTCTTAAGCTTTAGCTCTTCATTCTGCATTTAAGGAAATCCCTAATTTTTTAGAATCATATCCTTGTCAGACATTCCGCAGAGAAGAATTTCTTTTACATGATGACTATTTTGCAAATCATTCTTTATCCAGTTGGTGATCTTTTAAATCTCTGACTAGAAGGGGCAGCAGCACAGTGTTAGTTCCAGCAGAGCGGTGGACTAATTGCTGGGGACTTGGGACTGCCAGGTCAGCCTCAAAGCGACACACCAAAGACCATCAGTCAGCAAACAGGCCCCATCTGACCATCTTCGGAAAGGCCCACCCAAAATTACACCCTTCAACAACAAAAAAAAAAATTACACCCTTCATAAATTCCCCGTGCCACTACCATGGGCCTTAGTCTTTGAAGAGGAGAAACCACCTACACCACTTCTTCAATTGAAACATTTTTAGGCTTTAAAATACTAATATGGGATTCAGTTGTGGTGGGGAGCTTATATTCAATAGCTTTTGGACAAGATGGGTAGTTTTGTCACCCAGGAAACAGCAAAAAGTCCTCAAAGTATCTTGCCCTTGCTATATGGTTTTTCTTCCAGGGGGCTTTACATTTTAAAGAACTGTCACCAGATTAAAAGATTTTCACCTTTTGTGAATTAGCACAGATAAATGTTACTTCTTGATAACTGGCTTATGAAATAATTATTTAAAAACTGATGATTTCACTCTATTTTCTCCCAAAAAGGGCCAAGAAGGGACCTGATAATTTGAGTTAACTTTAATAATATACTGTACTATCAAAAATATCCTTAAAAGGCACTGGAAGGATTATCAGAAAATTCAAATATTCATTAAGCTCTCTGGCTTAACCTCTCTGGTCTAGGTCTTCAATTTCAGTTAAGAAAAAAGGGACCAAGGACGCCTGGGTGGCTCAGCGGTTGAGCATCTGTTTGGCTCAGGGCGTGACCCCAGGGTCCCGGGATCGAGTCCCACATCGGCCTCCACATCGGGCTCCCCGCATGGAGCCTGCTCTGCCTGTTGTCTCTGCCTCTCTCTATGTGTCTCTCATGAATAAATAGAATCTTTAGAAAAGAAAAAGGGGACCCATAATCCCTATTTGAAAAGCACATTTAGAAAAATACAAATTAGGGGTCCCTGGCTGGCTTAGTCATTAGAACATGTGACTCGATCTTAGAGTTGAGTTCAAGTCCCATGTGGAGCCTGCATAAAAAAAAAAAAGAGAAAGAAAGAGAGAGAGAGAGAGAGAGAGAGAGAAAGAAAGAAAGAAAGAAAGAAAGAAAGAAAGAAAGAAAGAAAGAAAGAATAAAAGAAAAGAAAAGAAAAAGAAAAAGAAAAAGAAAAAGAAAAAGAAAAAGAAAAAGAAAAGAAATACACAAATTATACTATGAATCATTCTCCAAATGAGCCTACTATGATTTAGGAATGGATTGTGTCCTGGGTTATTATCTGTGGCAAGACAACGTCTATCAAAAACAAAGAAAATAATACCATTGCTTTTTAAAATCCATTTTTTTCTAGGTTAAAAAAAAAAAAAGCAGCTGTCTAAGCAAAAAGCATCTGTTTCTTCACTGCTACTACAAAACTTGCAAAACCAACTTGGGTTTAAGGATCACTTAATTGTCCCCTTCAAGCTAGAAAACAAGTTATTCTATTTTAACTTGGCTTGAGAATGTATTATTTGCAAGACTGAAAATCATTCTGTCCAGCTTTACCTCCAATTCACGATCAGCTCCAACTGTCATTCTAGTTACCTCAAAAATTTGACGTGTACGTATCTGTTCAAATACAGAATGTGAATACGTGCACTTAGTCAACCTCATATATGCAGACAAACTACTTACATCCTGGGCTGCAGGCAATGGTCGTCTGTTCCCCATCTCTAAGCTCTAACTACACAGGCTGGTTCCCCTGCTGTATGTGCTCTGGGCACAGACCAGGTACTCAATAAAGAAGGGGAAATGATAGTCATGATGAGCACAATGCGTTTTAAATTTAAAAAATAAATTCTTTAAAAGACCATCCAGAAACAATTAACAAAATCAATTTCCCCTGTGAATTTTTTTTTAAGATTTATTTATTCATCAGAGACAGAGAGGCAGAGACCCAGGCAGAGGGAGAAGCAGGCTCCTTGCGGGCAGCCCGATGGAGGGCCCATTTCCAGGACCCCAGGGTCACGCCCTGAGCCCAAGGCAGATGCTCAACTGCTGAGCCCCCCACGAAGTATTTTCATTAAAAGCAGATAAGAATAGATTTGCTCTGGGGCACTCACATGCCAAGCTATAGCCTTAACAGTGACGGAGAAATACCTATAAAGTAATTGTGGGGGGCAAGCACAATGTTCAAGGAAGACTAAGCCAAGAGAATGAGCCCCACTCAGAATTACTAGCACACTCCTCTTCCCCAACCCTATTTCCACAAGGTATAGAGACCAATAATTGGACTTTCCCAGAATGCTAGGTGCTCTTTAAGCTTAATTTATGATAAAATAAAACATATTAAGAATCAAGTAGTTAACTTCTAGTTCAAGAACTGTAACCGCTGGGATCCCTGGGTGGCGCAGCGGTTTGGCGCCTGCCTTTGGCCCAGGGCGCGATCCTGGAGACCCGGGATCGAATCCCACGTCGGGCTCCCGGTGCATGGAGCCTGCTTCTTCCTCTGCCTGTGTCTCTGCCCCTCTCTCTCTCTCTCTGTGACTATCATAAATTAAAAATAAATTAAAAAAATAAAAATAAAAAAAAAAGAACTGTAACCGCTGATTCAAATTTTTTTTAAAAAGAAGAATGATTCTGGTTCTTTGTAAATTGGTCAGTTGATTGAGGATGGAATTTGACGTAGAAGTTGATTTCAGGGAACTGAAAACTCATAAAGGCCAAGTATAAATAAAAACATTTATATATGAGAGATAGACACACACCGAATGTTAACAACAGTTATCTCTTAAGAGGGATAGGTATCTGGGATGTGGGAGCAAGGGAAATCTGAAAAAGGACTTCTTTTCATTTTTTCATTAAAGGCACAGACCAGGGGCACAGGGGTGGCTCAGTCGATGAAGCATCTGCCTTCAGCTCAGGTCATGATCCCAGGGTCCTGGGATTGAGTCCTATGTGGGGCTTCCTGCTCGGCAGGGAGCCTGCTTCTCCCTCTCCCCCCCTGCTCGTGCTCTCTCTCAAATAAATAAATACAATCTTTTATATTTAAGAATTTTTTTAAAAATATTTTATTTATTTATTCATGGGAGATAGAGAGAGAGGCAGGGACACAGGCAGAGGGAGCAGCAGGCTCCACGCAGGGAGCCTCGATCCCAGGTGTCCAGGATCCCACCCCGGGCTGAAGGCGGCACTAAACCACTGAGCCACCAGGGCTGCCCAATAAATACAATCTTTAAAAAAAAAAAAAGGCACAGAGCAATCAGAAGTTTTAATTTTTGGTAGCACGAAGTCTTATATAACTTCATGTTATATAACTACTCGGGAGTCGTATAGAGGCTTTAGTTTACCCTGTACTTTCTGTATCAGCTATTCCTCCCCTTTTCCTTCTTCCCTTAAATAAAAACCTATTGTGAATAAAGAATCTGCTATATTCTTGAATTGTATATATTAATCAGTCAACAGTAGGTCAAAAGTAATGTACTTCAAATGAATCATAAGCAGATGTCTTTCTAATATCCTGATTCACATGTTTAAGGGAGACCCTGATTCTAAGCACTGGCTTGCACTTAAATTCTATGATTCTAATGAAATCCACCTAATTGACAAGATTCCTTTTGAGAAGGTTTCATGGAGAATTAGAAGTTATCTTAAAAGGCAAACGCCCCAAAGAGATGGAGGAGAAAATAAAAAGTCTGCGTATACTGACATAACAGTTCCTAGACATGTTGGTAAGAGAAAAAAGCAAATTGCAAAACATATGCATAGGAAGACAGAATTTATGTAAAAATTTAAAACCCATAAAGTGTTATTTCTATAGATAAATATATACGTAAATATAAATGCACAGCCAAAAGGTAATCGAAGAGTATGTATTTTCCATCTGGGAGGGGAGTGCTCTTTATTCTTTTTCCTAGAATATATTCTCAGATAATTAAATACAAAATAAACAACTTTCACATTTCTAGGAAGTACTACATATGATGGTTTCCTTAAAATAGTTTGCTACCAAAGGTAGAGTTCAGCAAATATCACTGTCTATATCTCAACATCACCATATTTTATCTCTGCTGTCCCTCGCCTCTCTTTGATTTACACAAGATCAAATTTAACAAGTCCTATTAGCTTTTTCTTGAGTATTTGATAATGAAGAGATGATACGGTTGTCAGGAAGTATCAAAATCAAGGTGAGAGCTGATACGATGGAAATAAAGGTAGGCAGGTTCATCTTTTGGCTTTAATGTGATGCATTTGGAAATAGGAACCGGCCTCTTAAGAGGACAAGATGCTTTAAGAGCAAGATTCTTACCGCGTATGTCATGTAGCGTCAACTTGCCATGTTCATTTATCTACTGCAGAGAAAAAGTTGTAGTAGCAAAGTTAACATTTAAAAGCACACACGGGTGTCAGAAGAGAGATGATATATAAATCCCAGAGAGCACAAGCAGTGCTAAAAGTCTATCAAATTAAAGTGATATTTGTTTAGAAGCAAAACATTGTTGCTTGAAATTGGAAACTCTCAGGAGTATTTCTAAGTTTTTTTTTCATTTCTTATGATTAATAATACTAGAATACTGGCATTTAGGAAAATTTCCTCAGAATTCTGATTAATTTGTTTTCTTTGAAAAGGGAAAAGCCGTCCAAGTCAGACATATGTATAACATGAATTTTGGTCCACAAAACCAAATATATTATTGTTTTTGTCAACTGAAAATTACAGAACAGCAACAAACTAGAACCAATGCCTATTATGAAATCAAGTAAATGCATGTATTCAATGAAGCCCAGCTTTTAGTTATTAAAATCTAGGTAACACATTTTGTGATTTAGAAAAGAAAGAAAATCTACTTAAGTCTCTGTATCTTTGCTGGTTGCAACCATCTACACCCTTTTCTAGAAGAGCTCAACATCTTCCATGGTTGCAGAGTATGTGGCACAGCACTCCCTCTCTGACTCACTGCATCTATAAAGAAAACTGTTAATGGTAAACCAAAATCAAAAGACGAATTTCAAATGTTAAAGGCACAGATCAAACCACTTCTGGAGATAATATAAGTGGTAATAAGGATAAATTCTATTATTTGGAGATAACATCAATGACAAACTCCTTGTAGCATTTTAATATAGAAAATTGCAAATTATATATTAAAAGACATAGTATCACAATTCATTTTTTTATATGTTCTAAGTATTTGGCACAATGCGTAACTTGCCTTATTTAGAAACGACTTGATAATGTATTTTCAAAACAATTATAAAAATGTCAGGTTGTAGAGTTTCAGATCTACCTGACTTCATTCTCCTCACTACCCTCCTTTCATATTTCCCAAATTTTATCTTTTCTTATTGAAAACCTGTATCACTCTTCTTTTTCACTTTAATGCCAAATAAAAAGCAATCACTAATAACATATGGCTAATATTAAAAAAAAAAAAAGACTTAAATTTAGCTGTAACATCCATAACTTTAGGGTACTTTCAGGAGATATCCCCAGAACAAAACAAATTCGAACACTCATATTTCATACAATAACATGATGCTTTTTTTTCAGATTGCTGTTTACCCCAAAACTGCTGCAATATACATTTTTAAAAACAGTATTTTCCTCTATAATCACAAAGCAAAACAAGATGCTGAATACCCATCATCATTACAGAAACAATGATTGTATACTTTTAACATAATATTCAGGTATTTTTAACGACTATCTTATACCAATTTTTAATTATATATACTAAGTGTATACACTTACTTAGTTGAAAAATATATTGGTTCTACCTACCTACTACTTTTAATACACAATACAGTAATGTGTGTCTTCTTCCTAATAGCACAATGTATAAGGGCAGGAACACAAAAGATATGTTAGAGGTGAAGAAAGTATCAGAGCAATTTCCTCAGCTTTAGTTTATTATCTCTTTATCTCTCCTTTATGCGCATACTCCAACTGCCTGGTCCTCTTTTATCCTATTCCTACCTAAAGACCTCTCACACTTCAGAGCAAGGACACATATTTCATATTATTTATTGGTGCTATTGAGTCAGCTTAAATTACAGATCAAAAGAAGAAATGCTTGAGGTTTAGAAAGATACACAGAAACCAAGGGAGAGCAAAGAAAAAAAAATACGGAGAGTGGTTGTACCCCATCAATGATTATCTGGCAACTCTGGAGCAGAGGTTCCTATCTGGACTTAATTTATCATTAATATAAGTGTCAAAAACCTAGAGTACAACTCGCCAATTATCAGGCCTTATGACTACTTTTATGACTATTTTTTGGAAAAAAATCTCATATTCATCTTTAATTAGTTCAAAAAACATTTCACTCCTAAGAAGAGCTTATTTTCCATCTACATGTATAATCATAAAAATGTCAAGGCTTTCTTTACAATCTGTGGAAGAACAAGTGGGGGGGGGGGCTGCACAAAAACAATTTTTCCTGTATTTGTACTCATGATTCCCCTCGTCTTCCCTGCTGCCCTGCATAAACACAAACTTCACAGGAAACGGAGATATTATACAGAGTACAATCATCTGATAAAAAAAACAATTTTAGCTTATCTCCCTGACTCTTACCACCCCACCCTCCCCAAACACACACAACAGAAATCAGTGTGTTGAGACTGGAAAGGAGAGTAACTAAAGAAGGTGAAGTGAGGGCTCACAGAACACTTAATACTAAGTCAAAATTCTAACATCAAGCTGTCAATCCAACTTTAAACCCATTTGGGAAAGTTTAAGCTATGAATTTAAAAATATGGCAGTACTTCTTTAGTAACTGTAACTTCTTTGTATCGTCTTAATTGCTCATGCTAACAACTTTATTGCATACCACTGCTTCTTTTAAGAAGTAAATCCAGGGACCATTCCATTTTATCTTAGACATAACATTTACTAGTTTTCCAAGCATGACAGAAATGGAAAAATATATATATTAGAACAAGAACAATTTATGTTAATCTCCATAATTTGTGATCCTTCTATGAGCAGTGTCTGATTCTATTAAAATTAACAAATTTAAGTTCAGTCCTATGCTTAAGGAAAAAAAAAACCTAATGAGACTAATTTACAAAGTATACAAGAATATAATTTTATAATAAATCTTTCCAGTGTTCGCTATAACTGCATTAGATGAAATGTTTCCCTTCACAGAAACTCAGAATGACAGCTCTTATTAAATGGAACAAACTTTTCTGTGTTCATCTCTGGCAAGCAATGAACAAATACAATTTGCTCACAGAGGATTTAAAAGTGCTGCCCCAGTAGAATAAACTACCCACTAACATGCTGTATGAATGAGTCTTGGCGAGTGGCAACTCACTGTGACCTCTTCCTTTCTTCTCACACCAGTGAACCCATCTCACATAAAGTCTAAGAGAAAACTAAAGCCATTGCAGAAGTGAAACTCAGCATGCTCCACTCAAATACTTCTAAGGTAACCACTCTAAAGCAAAATCAGAATTCATCTCTTTTAACCAAAAAAATCCCCCCCCAGAACAAAAAACAAAACAAAAAAACCCCAACAAACCAAAAGGCAAATGCTGTTGTTCAATCATCAGAAAGACTTACAAGAGGCAAAAAAAAAATAGGACAACAGCAATAATTCAAGTAAAGTATATGTGAAAATTTAAACACGCCACTTTCAAGTTAAGACAAAAGTGAAGGGGAGCTATGATCTTTATGTCAGAGTCAAAAAGCTTAGGCATTATCACCAAATGTTAATTCACTTTACAGTCATCAATGAGACTATCATATATATTTTTGCACCTTGCGCTTGTAAAAGCAGATAAAGTATTTAATATGTAATTTTATAATGTATTTTACCAGCTCAGCATACAGGTTGTATATAGATTATATCAAAGTAGTAGACAGTTAAGGGGCCTGTGCAAACCCTGCAAAAATAGTACTTCAGGTATCTGCTAATTAAAAAAAAACAAAAACAAAAACAAAAAAACAGTTTGCCATTTAGAAGTGATACAATTCAAACTACCACAAAATACAAAGGGCTGCAAAAATGTATACCATTCCAACAACATATATAAGTTATTAAATAAAGATTTGATTTAAAAGAATATAAATGAAGCCTTTAAGTAGGTCTTTTTCTACATGCATATTATTCCTTATTAAAGAAAAAAATATGTAAAAAGGCCATTGGTAATTGCTTTGTTAACATTTGTAGAAAAATGCCAATTCTCTGGTCACAAACTCCACTAAGTTTAGCACTTAAGGTCTCTGCAGTGTTATAAACGTAATTTAAAATACTGTTAATCTATAATTCCATTGGTAAAATAATGTGACTTGGAATATGGCAGTCTTCATGTTGAGGGCAATGATCCACAGTTTGTTTAATTTCTTAAGTGTGAACAGTTATCCAGAAGAACAGCACCCTCCACCACTGCTCTGGGCTTGAGGTTCATCATCAATAATTTGTACACCTCGCCTTGCAGCTCCTGGTTGACTAGAGCCATTGCCTTTTGCTCGCTCATCCACTTGTGCTGTTTCTATCATCCCTAAGAGAGGGAAGAAACAAATTATTTAGGACCACAATCTACGAGTTTTTTCTTTCTATGATTGTATATGTATACCACCATGATAGCCATGTCTGACTTCAACCAACAAGGAAACTAAATATAATAAACATTTTGTTAGCTCACTAAATAGCTTTTCCTGCAAATTATAAATTATTAATAGCAACTGTATTTGTCCAGTTGCATAATGGCTACAGGGACATTGATCTAGAGAACAAAGTTTTTGCCTTGAACAAATGACTATATACAAGTATAGTCCTTAAGATTTTCTACATATACTTAGCAACATGCCAAAGTTCAAATTATTCCAAGTGCAGCTAATATTTAGGGAACAATAGTTATTCTTCAATTAGTAGTGTAATACTTTAAGCAAATAATATTTGAAAGAATGAAACAGTTTAAGATGAGGGAGGAAGAACAAAGCTGGAGGACTCAGACTATTTGACTTAAAGATTTATTTATAAAATAAAATAAAATTTAGAACTTCTGCTCTGAAAGACACAGTTAAAAAATTAAAATATAAGACACAGATTAGGAGTAAATATCCACAAAATACGTACCTGAAAAGACGACGAAAGAAAAGAAGGAGTCTTTAGAACAGTTCTCAAACTTGGGTCCAGAGACTGTTCTTGAACAATGTTTTCAAATTGAGGTGTACACGAAAATCCAGTAAGATGAAATTGGAAAACACCCTCAAATTCTAATTTATTTTTATTATTCCTCACCTTTCAAAATTTATGTTTTATAAAAATGTACAAAACATATTAGTATGTGTATATGTTTTATGATTTTTAAATAAACATGGGAAATACTCAAATTTTTGTCTATAAAGATAGGAGATTTAGGGGTGCCTAGGTGGCTCAGTCAGTTAAGTGTTCAAGTCTTCATTTTGGCTCCAGTCATGATCTCAAGGTTGTGAGACTGAACCCTGTGTTGGGCTCCACACTCAGTGCAGAGTCTACTTGGGATTCTCTCTCTCTCCCTCGGCCCCTCCCCCTGCTCACACATTCATAATATTCTATCTCAAATAAATTTTTTAAAATCCTAAAAAAATTACATGAAGTTTATACCATTTCTTATTTTTTAAAAAAGATTTTATTTATTTATTCATGAGAGACAGAGAGGCAGGCTCCACGCAGGGAGCCCGATGTGGGACTCGATCCCGGGGCTCCAGGATCACATCCTGAGCCTAAGGCAGATGCTCAACTGCTGAGCCACCCAGGCATCCTGAGATTTGTAACATTTCTAAGCTATGGATCTAGAACCTTGATACTCAAAGTACAGTCTGAGGACCAGCATCATGACCATGTGGGTGCCTGTTAGAAATGAAAAGCTTAGGCTCGCACCAGACCCATTCTATCAAATATGCATTTTAACAAGATCTCCAAATGATTTATAGGAATGTACAAGCAGCGAAAATAGAAATAACTTCTCAAATTTCAGTGTGCACCACAATCTTATGGAAGGATTGTTAAAACAGAGTCTAGGCACCACCTCCAGAAGTTCTGATTCAGTTGGTTTGGGTAGGGCTCAAGAATCTGCATTTCTAACATATTCTCAAGTGATGCTGCCGCTGTGATCAGGGAACCTCACTTAGAGAAGTAAAGGTCTATAAAAATTATGAATGACTTCAGGTTTTTGTAAAACTGAAGTTCTGGAGTTTCTGTATATGTAAATTTTCCTAGAAACAAAAACCACACTTTTATCAAATTCTCAGAAGAGTGTGAGGTCCATAAATTCAAGAAATATAATTTGGGCAGCCCGGGGGGCTCAGCAGTTTAGCGCCACCTTCGGCCCAGGGCCTGATCCTGGAGACCCAGGATCGAGTCCCATGTCAGGTTCCCTGCATGGAGCCTGCTTCTCCCTCTGCCTGTGTCTCTGCCTCTCTCTCTCTCTCTCTCTCTCTCTCTGTGTCTCTCAAATAAATAAATAAATAAAATCTTTTTTTAAAAAAAGAAATATAATTTGACAAAATCATTTCTATTATTCTATATAGAATAACCTATTTATTGTTCCATAAACTAGGGTTTTCCTAAGTATGGTATATATTCTATTGGTGATTAACTCTTTTAGAAAACTTTCTAATATGAAAAACTTCAAATACATATAAAAGTAGAAAAAATAGCATAATGAAAATGCATTATGTCCATCACACAATTCCATTTATACTAAGCAAGCATCTTTACCATTATTTTGGTATCTTTTTGTTTTGTTTTGTTTTGTTTTTAGATTTTATTTATTTGAGAGAGAGCATGAGCAGGGAGGAAGGGTAGAGGGAGAGGGAGAAGTAGATTCTCTGCTATGGAGAACCCGATATGGGATTTGATCCCCCGACCGTGGGATCATGACCTGAGCCAAAGGCAGACACTTAACCAACTGTGCCACCTAGGCACTCCTCTGCTATTATTTGGAATCAGATTTTAGACACATAATTTTATTCATATGTTATTTTAATATGATCTCTAAAACATAAAGACTTTAAAAAAAAACTTTAAAAAAAAGTATAACCACAACACCGTAATACCTTAAAAATTTTACAATAACCTTTAAAATAAATAATTCCATTTATTTAAACTAAAAGCAAACAAAACACTTCACCCATTTCTCCCACCCCCCAAACTGCTGCTTCTGGCAACCACCAATGTATTCTCTGTATCTATTAGATTGGTTGTATTTATTCATTTTTAGATTCCACAAGTAAGAAGAATCATATGTTATTTATCTTTTTCTGACCTATTTCATTTAGGATAATACTCTTAAGGTCCATCCATGTTGTCAGAAATGACAAGATTTCATTCTTTTTTACAGCTGAATAATATTCTGCTGTGTATGTAATACACCACATTTTCTTTATTCATTCACCCATTGATGGAAACTTAGGTTGTTTCCATAGCTTGGCTATTGTAAATAATGCTGCAGTGAGTAAGGTTTAACTTTCCAAATTAGTGTTTCTGTTTTCTTTGGCTAAATATCCAGAAGTAGAACTGCTGAATCATATTGCGGTTCCATTTTAAATTTTTTGAAGACCGTCCCTCTGTACTGTTTTCCATAGTGGCCAAACAAATTTACATTCCTACCAACAGTGCACAAGGGTTCCCTTTTCTTCACATCCTCACCAACACTTGTTGTTTCTTGCCTTTCTTGATACGAGCCATTCTAACAGACATGAAGTACTATCTTATTTCACTGTAGTTTTGATTTGCATTTCCCTGATAATTAATGGTGCAGAACCTCTTTTCATGTTCCTACTGACGATCTTTGACCGATTTTTTAATTAGATTGTCTGTGGGGTTTTTTCCCATTACGTTGTAGGAGTTCTTTTTTTTTTTCGTTGTAGGAGTTCTTTATAGATTTTGGATATTAGCCCCTTACAGACACATGATTTGCAAATATTTTCTCCCATTCAGTAAGATGCCTTTTCATTTTATTGATGGTTTCCTCTGCTGGACAGAAACTTTTTAGTTTGATATAGGTTTACTTATTTTTGCTTTTGTTGCTTTTGCTTTTGCTGTCAGATTTAAAAAGTCCTTGCTAAGACCAATGTCAAGGAGCTTACTACCTGTGTTTTCTTCTAGGGGTTTCAGGTTCAAGTTTTCAATCCATTTAATTTTTGTGCATGGTATAAGATAGTGGTCCAGGTTCATTCTTTTGCATGTGGCTGTCCAATTTCCCCAACAGCATTTATTGAAGAGACTATCCTTTCCCCATTGTATACTCTTGGCTTCTTTGTCATAAGTTAACTGACTGTATACACATGGGTTTCTTTCTGGGCTCTGTATCCTGTTCCACTGATCTGTGTGTCTGTTTTTATGTCAATACCACACTGTTTTACTATAGCTCTATTATACAGTTTGAAATCAGGGAGCATGATGCTGTTAGCTTTGTTCATCTCAAGACTGCTTTGGCTATTCAGTCTTTTACGGTTCTATACAAATTTTAGGATTGTGTGTTCTCTTTCTGTGAAAAGTTTCTACATGTTGATTTCTTGTATCCTTCAATGAACCAAATTTATTTATTAGTTCTAACAGTTTCTTGATGGTAGTGTTTGGGATTTTCTTTAGGATTTTGACATATAATATCATCTGTAAGTACTGACAGTTTTACTTCTTTCCTTTCCAATCTGTATGTCTTTTTGTTTTCCTTGCCTAATTGCTCTGACTAGGGACTTCCAATACTATGTTAAGCAGAATTAAAGTGGTGAGAGCGAGCCTCCTTGTCTTATTCCTGGTCTTAAAGGAAAAGCCTCCAGCTTTTCTCCACTGAGTAGGATGCTAGCTCTGAGCTCTTTGCATATAACCTTTATATTGAGGTATATTCCCTCTATATCCACTTCGTTTTTATCATAAATGCATGTTGAATTTTGTCAAATGCTTTTTCTGCATCTATTGAAATGATCATATGATTTTATATGGTATAAATCATTTTGTTAATATGGTATATATCACAATGATGAAGTTGTAGACACTGAACTATCCTTGCATCCCTGGGATAAATCCCATTTCATCACGGTGTATGTGGTCTTTTTGATATATTGTTGAATTCAGTTTGCTAATATTTTGTTGAGGATTTTTGCATCTATGTTTATCAAGGATACTGGTCTATCTTTACTTTTCTTGTAGTGTCCTTGTCTGGCACTGGTAGCAGGGTAATGCTAGTCTTGTAAAATAAATTTAGAAGAGTTCCTTCTTCTACTTTGTAAGAATTTGAGAAGGACTGGTATTAATTCTTCTTTGAATGTTCAGCAGAATTCACCATGAAGCCATCTGATCCTGGATTTCTGTTTGTCGGGAAGTTTTGCATTACTGATTCAATCACCTTACTAGTAATCAGTCTGTTCAGATTTTATGTTTCATTATGATTCAATATTAGTATTTATCCATTTCTTCTAGGGTGTCCAATTTATTAGTATATAATTGTTCACAGCAGTATCTTATGATCCTATGTATTTCTGTGTTACCAGTTGTAAAGTCTTTGCTTTCATTTCTGATTTTGAATCCTCCCTTTTTCTTGGTAAGGCTACCTAAGTTTTTTTCAATTTTATCTTCTTAAAGAACCAGCTAGGGATCCCTGGGTGGCGCAGCGGTTTGGCGCCTGCCTTTGGCCCAGGGCGCGATCCTGGAGACCCGGGATCGAATCCCATGTCAGGCTCCCGGTGCATGGAGCCTGCTTCTCTCCCTCTGCCTATGTCTCTGCCTCTCTCTCTCTCTGTGACTGTAATAAAATAAATAAAAATTTAAAAAAAAAAAAAAAAAAAAGAACCAGCTAGTTTCATCAATCTTTTCTAATACTCTTTTGGTATCTATTTCATTTATTTCTGCTCTGATCCTTATTGTTCCCTTTCTTATTCTAATTTTGTTCTTTTTCTCATTCCTTGAGGTATAATAAAGTTATGTTGAGACTTTTTTTAAAGTTTTATTTACTTTTTTTAGTAATCTCTACACTCAACATGGGACTTGACTTCATGACTCAGAGATCAAGAGTCACATGCTCTTTCAACTGTGCCAGGCAGGTGCCCCATTTGAGACTTTTTTTTAAATTCTTGAGTTAGGTATCACTATGAACTTCCCTCATTTTTTAAAAAATATTTTATTAAGTAATCTCTATACCCAACATAGGGCTTGAACTCACAACCCTGAGATCAAGAGTTTCACACACCACTGACTGAGCCAGCCAGGTACCCCTGAAATTCTCTCTCAATACAGCTTTTGCTGCATCCCATAAACGTTGGTATGTTATGCTTATATTTTTGTTTATCTCAAGGTATGTTTCAATTTCTCTTTTGATTTCTTCTTCGACTTGCTGGTTGTTCAGTAGAATGTTTTTTCATCTCTACATATTCATGAAATTTTCAGTTTTCTTTGTGTAATTAATTTCTAGCTTTATGCCATTGTGTTTGGAAAAGATGTTTGATATGATTTTAATTCTCTTGAATTTATTAAGACTTGTTTTATGTTAACATACAACTGATAAGATGTTCCATTGTGCACTTGGGAAAAATGTGTATTCCATTGTTTTTGGATAGAATGTTCTGTAACTATCTGTTAAGTCCATCAGATTTAACATGTCATTTCAGGCCAGTGTTTCCTTACTGCTTTTCTGTCAGCATAAACCACTGATGTAAGTAAGGTACTAAAGTCCCCCTCCCATTATTTGTATTGCTATTCTTCCCTTAGGTTGGTTAGTATTTGCTTCATATATATAGGTTCTCCTGTGTTGGATACACAAGTATTACAAATGAATCTTCTTGTTGGCTTGACACCTTTATCATTATGTAATGTAGTTCTTTGTCTCTCATTACAGTCTTTGTTTTAAAGCCTATGTTGTCTGATGTAATAATAGCTACTCCAACTGTCTTCTGGTTTCCATTTGCATGGAACATCTTCCATCCCTTCATTTTCAGTCTCTGTGTGTCCTTATATCTAACCTGAGTCTCTTATAAGGCAGCATATAGATAGGTCTTGTTTTTTTTTTTTTTTTTTTTTTAATCCATTCAGTCTCCAGTCTTTTGACTGGAGAATTTAGTCCATTTATATTTAAAGTAATTATAGGTATGTGTTTACTGCCATTTTGTATTCTAGCAATTTTTATAATTCCTTTTTCTTTCTTCTTCTCTTGCTCTCTCTTCCTCTGATGATGACCTACTTCAGTGGTATGCTTCTATTCTTTTTATCTTTTGTACGGTTTTTGCTTTGTAGTTACAATGAGGCTTACATAAAACAACTTATACCAATCTATTTTAAGTTGATCCCACTTAACATTATTACTCCCCTAACCAATGTTTTATGTTTTTGATACATTTTACATCATTTCATCTTATGTATCACTCAATTAATTATTGTAAATATGGTTATTTTTACTATTTTTGTCTTCTAACTTTCATACTAGCTTTACAATCAATTAATATCCCACCTTTACTAGATATTTACTTTCCAGTGAGATTTCTCTCATGTGTGCTCTTGTTACTAATTAGCACCCTTTCTTTTAAGGTAAAAGAAGTCTCTCTAACAGATCTTTAAGGCAAGTTTGGTGATGATAAACTTTAGCTTTTGCTTGTCTGGAAAATTATTTTTCCTTCCCTTCTGAATGATAATTTTGTCAGGTAGAGAATTCTTGGTTTCAAGTTTTTTTTCTTTCAGCACTTTGAATATATCATGCCATTCCCTCTGGCCTGCAAAACTACTGCTGAAAGATCTGCTGATAATCTTATAGGGGTTTCCCTTGTATGTAACAAGTTTTTCTCCTCTGCTTTTAATATTATCTCCTTATCTTTATTTTTGACACTTTAATTACAAATGTATCTTTGGTGTGGATCTCTTTAGGTTCCTCTTATTTGGAACTCTAGGCTTCCTAGACTTGGATGTCTGTTTCCTTACCCACGCTGGGAAAGTTTTTAGCCACTATTTTTTCAAATAAGATTTCTGCCTCTTTATCTCTTTTCCTAGGATCCCCAGGATGCAAATATTAGACTGTTTAATGTTGTCCTGTTAAGACCCTTAAGCTATCTTCACTTCTTACATTTTTTTCCTTACCCTTTTCTTTTTAATGCTCTGATTGGGTGAGTGGCACTGCCTTGTCTTTCAGATGACTGATCGTTTCTTCTGATTCATCTAATCTGATGTTCAACACCTCTAGTGAATTTTTCTGTTCAGTTATTTAACATGTCATTTAAGTTATTGTATTCGTCAGCTCTGTGACTTCTTTTTGGTACTTTCTTCTATTTTCCATCTGTTGAAGTTCTGTGTTCATCCATTCTTCTCCCCATTTCAGTGATCATTTTTATAACCATTACCTTGAACTATTTCAGGTAAATTACTTCTCTCTGTTTTAATTAAGGTTTTTCCTGAGGTTTTTATCTTGTTCTTTCATTTGGAACATACTCCCATTTCTTCTTTTTGTGTGACTCTCCATGTTGCTTTCTATAGAGTAAATGGAACACGCTGCTTGTCCAAGCAGCCTATTATATTTTTAATAGCTCCAAGTAGTTGAGGATGTCCCAAGACCTATCAACGTCCCAAAGGGGAGAATCTCAGCACCTAGATTCAGGGTGACTGGAAGCCCGATCTTTAGGCATCAGCTTTGAAAAGTACGCAAAAATAAGGGTGTCTGGGTGGCTCAGTTGAGTTGAGCCTCTGACTGTGTTTCAGCTCAGGTCATCATCTCAGGGTCATGGGATCCAGCCCTGTGTACGGCTCCATGCTCAGTGCAGTCTGGGATTCTCACTCTTCTCTCCCTCAGTCCCTCTCCCCACTTGTGCTTTCTCTCTCAAATAAACTCTTAAACAAAAAATACTCAAAAGCATGCAAATATATGGCCCTATGGGACTGCAATCATAAGCCCCACTGGCCACCAAGACCAGGTTATCTGGAGGTGCCCCTGGACAGCAGTCACAAAAATTAAGGCTCCAGACAAATGTATAAGCTCTTTCCTAGGTGATACAAGCAAGCTAGAATAAGGTAGAAGAGCACCAAGACAGTGCCCAGAGCCTACAGTCCTTGAAACCAGCTCTATAGGCCACTAAATGTGGTCCAAACCTGAAACTTGTCCCTCAGGCTATAGTTATGATGATTAGCTAACAAGTGTCCATAACAGAAAAATTGAGCTTGTGGGTCTCTTCCTTCATGCTGTGCCCTATGGATAGTAGTTAAGAACTCTTTCTCTGTTGGTTACAGTCCTATGGGACCCATGAACATAAGGCCCCATTGGCCACTAGAGCCAGGTAATGTAGAGATGCCCTCTGGTAACAGTCACAAGAATCAGGAGTGCCAGACAGGCATATGAGCTCCTTTTTGAGTAACATCAGATATAATAATCCAATAGGACCAAGAATACAAGCTCCCCTGGCCTACAGGTCAAATGATCAAGATGTGTTTCCTACATGGCAGCTGCAAAAACTGGGGCGCCAAATGTGTATAAAAGCTCCTCTCCAGGGGATACAGGTGCTCCGGAACACAGCAAAGGAGAAATACAGCAAAGGGAGACCAGGAAGATGGTGTCTGCCAATCTCCATCCTAAAATAGTATTCCACTAGCAGGCTTCTAGATGTGTGATGCCTTTAATACAAGCAGGTGAGCCTCCCTCATTTGGTGTGATCAGCTGCCTCTGAGCTGGGACCTGGGGCAAATAAGTCTCCATGCAAGCCCTTAAGAGCAGTTTTTCAGACTGCTTCAGTCTTGTAGGTCTTGGGATGTGAGCCACACTAGTTTTCAAAGTTAGATGGGCGAATCATCTCTCATTTACACCTTAAAAGTTAGTGATGCCCATTGTGAGGTTCAAATTCTTTACTCCTTAGGAAGAAGCTATGGGTTTTGAGTTCTCTTCTGGTTGTGGGTCACCACACCAAGGATGGGGCTTATGGCAACATTGTATTACAGCCTCTTCCATCTCCTTGATGTAGTTTTCTTCTTGTTTGTCCAATATATAGTTGTCATTCAGCCAACCTTCAGGTTTTTTAAAGAGGAAGTTCTTCCATATGTAGCTTTAGACTCAAGTGTGTCCCCGTAGACGTTGAAGATCTTCTGATGTGACCATTTGAACCAGAACCTCAATAACTTTTTAATATATTCGCTCTACTGTTTTTATTTATCTTCTGAAAGTAAGCTCTATGCTCAATGTGGGGCTTGAACTCATGACCCAGAGATCAAGTCACATGCTTTACTGACTGAAATTAGGGTTCAGGTACCCCTCAATAACTTCTTAATACCATCAAATGGTATATACCAGTCAGTATTCATATAGTCCCCACTGTCTGACAAATGTTCTTGTTCACTACTTTCTCAAATCAGGATCGAAATAACCTCCACTGCAGCAAGCTGCTACGTCTCTTAAGTTTTTGTATTCTATTTTTATTTTTGATAGTTATGCATTTAATTTTAATGTGTATTTAGCACATACCCTATCCAATGATTTCACGATTTCATATCCATTAACTACTGCTTGAAACAGAGCTAAAGTAGGTATTTAAGCTTTAAAAAATGAGTTTAAGAAAAATATATTAAATAATAATACTGGTAGATGTGACAAATCATCAATGTATCACTGAGACCACAAAATATCACTTAAAAAATATTACTGATATTTTTAAAAGAGCTATTTTTCTAAATACGTAAAATCTGAGTATACCTACTTTTACAAAGATCAAGAAAGAGTTCTTCAATTCCTTTGTTCTGTTTGGCTGAAGTATGATAATGCTTTGCTCCCACAGATTCTGCATACCTTAAAAAAAAGTAACACCAGTGATTGATACAAAAAATGTTCATATTTTTGTCATAACTATTAGAATTTTTTAAGTAGCGATTTTAGTGACTTTTACTAATTAATCCATATTTAGTGAAATTAAGATACACTGAACCAAATTTTACGTAAGAACATAAGGATTACAACACTTGAAATTTTTAATTTGGAACCCAAACACTTTAAAAGTTTTTGTGACTATTTGATTATGATAGTTTTCTTTTGCATCACTCTTTACATTTTTTACTAAAATCAAAAAGGAAGTGAGAATGGAATATTTGTAAATGTTGCCAAAAGTCCAGAAATTACCAATGTAAATTTTCTTCACTGAATCCAATAGCTCATATTATATTAAGAGGTTTGAGTAATACCTAAATAGTAAAGCACACCGTGCAAAGAGAAAGAGTGACTAGAGGGAGGGAAAGGGAGAACACTTACGATTCTGCTTCTTGAATGGAAACATGTCTCTCCTTTTCCAAGTCTATTTTATTACCTAGTTTGAAAGTAAAAATGCCAAATATTAATATTGATTCTTTTTTGTAACAAAACTAAGCCAATTCTAAATTCACAAATGTCATTTTAATGACCTGGAAAAATACAAATCCCCATTAGACTTCTACATGTCCTAAAACTATAAGGTAAAACCCTATGATAGAAGGGTTGGTCATGACTGTCAAGGTAAATGCTTCAGCCTCCCTCAGATGGCTCAATGAAGCTGAAGCCTCTGTCAGAGAAAATAACTTTTCCAAAGAGATGGGTACTATTCTTTGATTTATGATAAAATGGAGAACCTAGGAAAATAAACTTATGATTCTTAGCCAAATGTAAATGGTCCCAAATCAATATACAGCCAGTCAATAATTAAGCAAGACTATCTTACTATTCATGAAATAGATTAGGCTAGTCCCTTGGACCCTAAGAGTATTTTGGTTTCCTGAATGATATGAACTAGTTAAAGAAAGCATTTAAACATATGGCCTTGGGGCAGCCCAGGGGGCTCTGTGGTTTAGCACCACCTTCAGCCCAGGGCCTGATCCTGGAGACCTGGGATCGAGTCCCACGTTGGGCTCCCTGCAAAGAGCCTGCTTCTCCCTCTGCCTGTGTCTCTGCCTCTCTCTCTCTCTCTCTTTCTCTCTGTGTGTCTCTCATGAATAAATAAAATCTTAAAAAAAAAAAAAGAAAAAAAGCAAACCATACAGCCTTTAGGGACGCCTGGGTGGCTCAGTGGTTGAGCACCTGCCTTTGGCTCAGGGTGTGATCTTGGAGTCCTGGGATCGAGTCCCACATCAGGGTCCCTACATGGAGCCTGCTTCTCCCTCTGCTTATGTCTCTGCCTCTTTGTGTCTCTCATGAATAAATAATTTTTTTTTTTTTTAATGATAGTCACACAGAGAGAGAGAGAGAGGCAGAGACACAGGCAGAGGGAGAAGCAGGCTCCATGCACCGGGAGCCCGACGTGGGATTCGATCCCGGGTCTCCAGGATCGTGCCCTGGGCCAAAGGCAGGCGCCAAACCGCTGCGCCACCCAGGGATCCCCAATAAATAAAATCTTTAAAAAATAAACATATGGCCTTTAAAGAACTTCAGTACCACAACAGAGGAACCTGTACTGTTTAACATGAGAAAACTTAATATATGCACATCATGCAAATTTAAAATTATGAAAATTAAGCTTAACTCTTCTTAAACAATTGGATAAAACAGATTATGCTGAAAAGCCACCCGAATAAAAGTGAAGAAACTGCAAAATGTAGATTTTTTATGAAATACAAGGCAGAGGTTAAGGTGAGTTGGCTGGACACACAGAATACTACAGGTAATGGAAATAACAGGAAAAAAAAGGGGGAAATGCCCTAAGGAAGGATATTTCAAATAAATATTTTCATTTCTTCTATTATAACTTATAAGGGGCGGGGGGAGTAAACCTTTGTAAATAAGGTCATCTTTTATTGGAACCTTAGAGAATCTAGAAGACAATTTCAGATAAGGACTGAAGTAAGCACCCAAAGAAAGATGCAATACTTATAACTGAGAATTGCAAGCCCAGAGGTTTGTATATGCAGGGCCTCAAATAACCCCAGCACCCAATCATGGGCAGTTGCAGGTAACTATCTGACACCATAGCCACAGCATTAGAAGGAAACAGACTATACTAAAGCTCAATGATTACCAACAGATTCAGTAATGAACTCTTCCTTCTTTGAATAATTATCTATTTGGCTCAGCAAGAAGAACATATTAGTTCTGATTTCTTACATTGTATTTGTCAATAAAATTTTAAATTTGCTAAATACTACAGCCTATATACCTGATAGTCACCAGAAGAAAAACAAGTTGTTTTATGCTATGAAGAATGCAAAAAGCACCACCTAGTGGCTGGTGGTTCCAACAACAGAGGCACAAGATTCTCCCACTCTAAAAAGGTAAAACAGGAGACTTGTTCCAATTAATTAAAACCCCTATGTTGTTCTTCTCAATCTTTAATACCTCTGCTTTCAAATTCTATCAGAATTATCAACTTTTTTTTTAAATGAGGACAGAGAAAGATAATTTACTGCCTCAAACAAATATTTGGGGATAATTATTCAGATACTGCTTTCTTCTCTAAAAATATTTTAAACTGACCTAACTTTAATAAATTTAGCCATCATTAAAACAGGTACCTATTTTAATAACCTAATTATTCTTTTAAACAAAAACCTTTTGTTAACCACTATTTCTTTCAATAATCAGTGTTAATAAAAGGATAGCAGAGTCTCAAAAAACTATTTTGGTGACTGATAGCTTTCCAAAACTCAAAACCTAAATTTTTTTTAAATGCAAGACATCTAAAGGATTAAGGCTTTGACACTCATCTATCTCAATACTACTATGCATCTATATAGGGAACTAATAGGCTTGAAACATCTGAAAACAAGGATTACCACCAAGCAAAGTACAGTAGAATAAAGATTAGGGGGGGAAAAGGACTAAAGCTATTGGAGAGGAAGAGGGAAAGCCGCCCTGTTAAGAACAGTGAAAACTTTATCTTCTTTATAAATACACATTTAAATTAAGAACATGAAAGGAATATACCCATTGCTAAGGGCAGATGTCCTAATGGAAATAAAGGGCTAGAACCCTATTTGGCTTAGATTGGATGGTATATGGGCTAGTCAAAAGAAGCTTTCAAAGGCTTTAAACATGATAAAACTTGTTTGTTTGTTTTTTTTATGTCCTGGATCATTTCATAACTATATAACTTGGGGAAAATTACTAACCCTCTCTTAGTATCACTTTATACAAATGTAGCTAACAAACTTAGCATGGTTGATGTGAAAATATGATGTAAAAGTCCTGGCATATAGTACATGCTCAATAAAGAGTTGTTAATATAACCTATATCATCAGAATGAATGATCAAATGGAAAATTATTACTGTTATGAGAAAATTAAAGCCCATGATAGGCAACACACTTTTTACTATCACCCTGCTGGCTTCATCTAAAGGAAAGTCTTCCTTTAACATCCCTCCACCCCCCAAATTTAGTTAGGTTTGCTTTAATGCTACCACAGCACTCTGTATTTCCCCCTTCATAGCATTTACTGTAATATACAATAATAGCTTGTTTTTCTCCCTCTCTCTACAAGATAAGCTCTGGGAAGACAAGGACCATATCTATGTCATTCACTTATTCTTATACTGGTAACACAGTAAGCAATATAGTCCTGGTTAAGAATATAGGCTTGATATAGCAGATAAACCAAAGTTAAAAACCCTGGTCTACCTCTAACTAGCTATGTACTTTGGAAAGTATCAAGCTCTCAGCCCACTTTTCATGTGTGAAATGGAAATGGCAACAATCAATACCTTTCTGTAGTGTTATCAGAAAACTTAATGAAAGCATAAATGTATAGTTCTTAGAACAGTAACTAGAACTCAATAAATGGTGACTTTTTGTTTAATAAACATACGTATGTTAAGGACAGACTAGAAGCAAAATGTTATCAAGTAGAGCAACCACAGCTAAAAGTACTAATCAATAGAGTAACTAAAACTGAAAGGGAAAAAAAATCTCTGCTAGCAAAGTATGGGGTTTTCCATTACTGGTTATCACATTATAAGTAGTTTACATAAGGATCTAGAAAGTTAAGTATTTAATTTACGTGAAAAACCTAGTGAACCATGTTACATGAAAAGATTCAGAAACATGACAAGTTGAAATCCTACACTTAGGTTTAAATAATTATACAAGCAAAAGATGGAAAAAGCTTGACAGAAGAGCAATACTTACAAAAAAGTGCTTCAGATTTCTTTTAACCATAATCTATGTAAAAGAGACACTGAACTGAGATGCTAAATAGTATATGCAATTGTGGGCAACATTGGTAGAATGATAATGGGAGAATTTTTAAAAGAGAGGGCCACTTAAGTATACATTGACTCAACAATGTTTGGATTCTAGTGTTCAAGTGTAGAAAACACACTTATACAATGAAATAAACCTAAGAAAAAATAATCAGGATAAGAATGTCTACAAGTTAGACCAAATGAAAAATAATCAAAGACCAGAGAACATAGACTTCAGGTGAACTGTCCAAATGTTTGAAGGGCTGTCTTATTTAGAGGAAAAGGAACAAATATTTGTCAAATGACTATGCCAAGTGATCTCCAAATCATTATTTAATTTTCATCACAATCTTGGGAAGTTGCTTTATTATTTTGAATTTAGCAATAAAGAACAAATAAACACTGAACTACTATAAAAAATAGAATGAGGGGGCAGCCCTGGTGGTGCAGCGGTTTGGCGCCGCCTATGGCCTGGGGTATGATCCTGGACACCCAGGATCGGGTCCCACATCGGGCTCCCTGCATGGAGCCTGCTTCTCCCTCCGCCTGTGTCTCTGCCTCTCTCTCTGTGTCTATGAATAAATAAATAAAATGTTTAAACAAAAATAGAATGAGGGATCCCTGGGTGGCACAGTGGTTTGGCGCCTGCCTTTGGCCCAGCGCGCGATCCTGGGGACCCGGGATCGAATCCCATGTTGGGCTCCCAGGGCATGGAGCCTGCTTCTCCCTCTGCCTATGTCTCTGCCTCTCTCTCTCACTGTGTGCCTATCATAAATAAAAAATAAAATAAAAAAATTTTTTTTAATTAAAAAAAATAAAAATAGAATGAGGGACGCCTGGGTGGCTCAGCGGTTGAGTGTCTGCCTTCGGCTCAGGTGTGATCCTGGTCCAGGGATCGAGTCCTGCATCGGGCTTCCTGCGGGGAGCCTGCTTCTCCCTCAGTCTATCTCTCTGCCTCACCCTCTGTGTCCCAAATGAATGAATGAAGGAATGAAGGAAGGAAGGAAGGAATGAATGAATAAATAAATAAATAATAAACAAATGATAAATAAATAAATAAATTCTTTAAAAAAAAAAAGAGGAATGAAAATCAATATATGGAAAAATAATGCGGACAGCCCCAGCGGCTCAGCGGTTTAGCGCCGCCTTTAGCCCAGGGCATGACCACAGGGTCCCACATCGAGCTCCCTGCATGGAGCCTGCTTCTCCCTCTGCCTGTGTCTCTGCCTCTCTCTGTGTCTCTCAATAAATAAAATCTTTAAAAAAAATAATAACAATGTAACGCCTACCAATAACAAAAGGATAAATTATGGAATATTTATAAAAGTACGAGACAGCAAAGAGAATAAAATGAACTATAACTAAAAACAAAAACATAGAAGAATCCTGCAAACATAATCTAAGGCAAAAAAAAAAAATACAAGAGTTCATACTATATAATTTCATTTATATAAAATTCTACAAAACTAGTCCATGCAGTAAAGTCAAGACAGACAGTGTCTGGAGGTGGGTGATGGTGACAGGAAGGCAGCTGGAGAAGTGTTGAGATGAAAAAGAATCACAGGTGAGACCTCTAAGTTACTGGTTACACAGATATATTAACTTTGTGAAATTTTCCTTTTGTGATAAATAGGCTCTCAAAATTCTTTCACTAATGAATTACAACTAAAATTCCATGTCACACTTGCCAACAGAAACGGAGAGCTTTTTAAGCTTTATACCAATCATTAATAAACATTATATAACATTAAAATGAGGATTATCTGACACTACTTGGGACAATAAGCTACCAGATCCAATATTCCTAAACCTTCTTATAATATGAACATGAAGAATATATAGTTACTTACATATACTTATTAAATTACTTATATAATTAATTACTCATAACGTTCATCCACCTATTTTTTGAAAAATGTTACTTTGTAACCTTGGTGAAGTAAACTCTTGAGGCTTAAGTATATGTTAGTCATTTCTTTCCCTCCTCTGAGAGATAACCAGAATCCCAAATGATCAAATCTTTAGTCATTCATACTGTGGCCACTTCCACTCCCACTAAGTCCCAGATACCAGACAAAACCAGACTAAAGACCACCTAATGCTTTGACCTAAATTCCCATGTGGTCTACTACTACAGGGTTCCATTCCGAAATACTCCTGCCATCTAACCTAACATCTAGCTTCTAGACTTAAAAGGAAGTCAGATCATTTCCTTGGCCTGAAGCCCAGACATGCACCCTGATGTGGAACTGTAGAGTTTACCAATCTAATGATGATACAATGTAAGAAATGTAAATTTTAGTTTAAAAAAAAAATCCTTGGGGCTCCTGGGTGGCTCAGTTGGTTAAGTGTCTGTCTTTGGCTCAGGTCAGGATCCCATAGTTCTGAGATGGAGCCCTGTACTGAGCTCTCTGCTCAGCAGGGAGTCGGCTCCTCCGGCTCCCTTTGCCCCTCTCCGAAGCGCTCTCTCACTCTATCTCAATAAATAAAATCTTAAAAAATAAATAAATAAAATAAAAATTCTTTAAAAAGTCAAATGTGCCGACCATTAAAACTGACCTGGTTTCTTCTAGGCCATTTTACTCTACCAATCATGCAGAAAAGAAGAAAGACGACAGCATGAGGCTATTCATCATAGGGATTAATACCAACGCACAGGAGTCAGAATGACTTCAATTCGTATCCATCTCTGACAGCTACTTGATACTGTACAAGTTACTAAATATCTCCAGGACAAAGCTTCCTCTGGAGAGAGGAATTTTCCCATAAAAATATAAGGATCACATGAGATGATGTCTACTAAGAACATAGCATAGTGTCTGGTATACTTCACTGCTCAATAGTTATCACAGAAATAATCATCTAAAGGAAAAGGAAACCAAAGAGAAATTCCAGAAGTCCAACAGTGCGTTCTAGAGCTCCTTCATTCTACCCAGAGTATTCCTCTACCTTCGTATCAAGAACTACTCATACCTTGGGAGTCAAATTTGTCAAAAACGTATATAGTTAAATGTATTAAACAAGAACAGTAGCCTTAGTTGTTACTTTTATTTTAAAGTAGTTTCTAAACTTTTTTCCTAAAGAAAATCTAACGGTAAAAAAAAAAAAAACTAAAGAGCAAATCGAAGCAAGGCTGGGAGTTGAAACTTTACATGGTTAGTTTCCCACTTGCTCCCCAAGGTCTTCCCTGAAGTTTGAATCTCCTGAAAGAGGACTTACAAATCGTAAGTTATTCTAAAACATTAAAATATCACTCTTCTTCCTTTCTCATGTAACTTTAAAAATTAGAATTACTTATTTGCTATTCTCTAATAAAACATTAAGGAAACAGAGCACTTTTTTTTTGAAACAGAGGACATTTTTTTTTAAAAAAGTGATGATGCTTACCAACTATACATAAACAGATTTCATTTCCCAACATCTTCCGTAATTCTTTGACCCAGTTTTTTACCTGTGTATATAAAAGAGTAAATATTAAAATAAATCCTGTTACAACTACCATTACAATACCTCAAACTCCATTGTCAAAACACCACAGGATTTGTCTAACAGCCCATATATTTAGTTGTTACTAGAAATGATTAATTGTAGGATCATTTATTGACTAACTATATTGCAAATCACAACATAACAAACATCCAATGGAATGACTTCTCTCTATATCTGTATAGAGGTATAGACAAAAACACGACTAACTTTAAATTTTCATAAATGTTTCACAGATTTTGCTAGAGCAAAAGCATATCAACTCCAGCCTCTGATAACAAATGCTTGTAGAGTCACTTTGGACTTAAGAACATCAATCTTTAAATTAAAAGTCTTTTGTACTCCAATGGGTTCCAAATTAGAGGGCATAGAAGCTTCTGTGTTACACACTTAAAAGGAGGGAAAAAAATGGGATCCCTGGGTGGCGCAGCGGTTTGGCGCCTGCCTTTGGCCCAGGGCGCGATCCTGGAGACCCGGGATCGAATCCCACATCAGGCTCCCGGTGCATGGAGCCTGCTTCTCCCTCCACCTGTGTTTCTGCCTCTCTCTCTCTCTCTGTGACTATCATAAATAAATAAAAAAAAAAAAAAAAAAAAAAAGGAGGGAAAAAAAAAACGTATATGGGCACCAAAAAGAGTACCAAAATAAACTTTTATACTTTAGTGTAGGACAGGTGTGTTCAACTTCAACACTACTGATATTCTGGCTCAGGTTAACTCTTTATTGTGAGGAACTGTCTTGTGCAATGTATGATTAGCATCCCTGGCTTCCTACCTACTAGGTATCAGAACCACCCTCCAGCTGGGATAACCAAAGATGTCTCCAGAAAGTGCCACACCCTGGTGGAGAACCATTGGTATACAAAGACTCCAGTAACAAAGAGATTCTTCACTATGGAAGAAACACAGGAGTAGGCACAGTTGGAGAGTACATTCAAATTAAATAAATTAATCTTTTGAACTCATGATTTTAAATATACTGATTACAATAAAATAGGATAAAAAACAAACTTGAATACCTCCTTTCATTTTTTTGTAATGGAATTTAATTTCCATGTTATCAAATCACACAGAATTTATACATCTTCCTAAAAAAAATACATACACATCTTTAAACTACAAAAGTTACATTAAATATGTGATAAGTAAGCACTTGCCAGACATCTGATCCTACAATATAAATATAACAGCTCTACACTGCTGTTCTCTGCAAGAATGCAGAGGAACTGTGTTTAATAAACCCCAAACCTTAGTAAAAGCAAAGGTTATCTCTCTCAGAGCACTGAACCACAGTTTTCTCAGTACAGCCCCATCTTTTTGTTTCATTTACATGTGTACATGAAGTTTTAGAAAACTACTAAACTTACATTCCTAGTTGATGTCCCATAAGAAAAATGTGACAATTTGATATAAATTGTACATCTTCATCATTTCTAAGGAAACATATCAGAATCAAATTATGTATTCCTCTACTCCCTGGATAGGTAGTATCATAACCTACTAAATTTAACCAATTTTTTAAAAAAAATTTGCTATTCATCTGCAATTAAATCCCCTCTGCAGGCATCCTATTCATTACCCCCATACGTTCTGTGGTGAGTTAGAGATGGTCACAAATTCTTTACGAATCCTCTCAGCAAGAGGTAGAGTCTATTACCCTTCTGTTTGAAGCTAGGCTAGTCTTGTAACTTGCTTTGACCAAGAGAATGTGGTAGAAGTAATGCTATGCCAGTTCCAGACTTAGGCCTTAAGACGGCCTAGCAGCTACTCTAGGGATCCCGATGTCATAGAAACAGCTTAGTCTAGAATATGGAATGAGGGAGCATGTGGAGAGAGCATTGGAGGATGAGACACCAGATGGGAGTGAGAGGCCATTTGGAGAAGAACAAGCCTTTCTAGGTAGTCCTGGCTCAACCAAATTCCAAGTTCACTGGAGTGACTCCAATGATACCACATAACTTTCCCAGTCAACTCACAAAATCATGAGAAATAATAAAACATTGGTTTAAGCCACCAAGTTCTGGGGGTTTTGTTATGCAGAAAGAGATAAATGGTCACTTTTCAATCTAAAAGACTCAACCTTCTCTTATAATCAATAAAACAAACCATTTCTATTCATTTCAAAATGCAGGAAGGGACAACAAATGACAGCTCTCAAATAAATTTTTCAAGTATCATTAAACCTGCAAGTTACTTATTATTTCCTTTTTCTACTCCTTGAACTAAATTTTCCCATATGTAATAATCCAAGGACTAACTTGTATAGTTGTTTCATTCAGCTAAATACTGAAAAACAAATGAAAAAAAAAAAAAAAAAAGATAACTCACCTGAAACTAAAACGGCAGGTGATTTCAACAGGAACAGAACAAACCTGTAACTCAAGGTAAGTAAACTTTCTGCCTTGGAAATTAATCCTTTTAGTTACATACCCTTCACAAATTTATTCCAAGAGGGGCTTTAGGAGGAAGGGTGAAATAAATAATTAATCACCATCCTGACTGTGATGAGAATTCAGAGAGAAGTTTAATCAATTTATTTTTGGTTCCAAACAACTTTAAAAATTCTACATTTCTGGTGTATGCTTAAAAGAGGGGGGACGCCTGGGTGGCTCAGCGGGGATGCCTGGGTGGCTCAGCGGTTGAGCATCTGCCTTTGGCTCAGGGCCTGATCCCAAATCCTGGGATCGAGTCCCACGTCGGGCTCCTTGCATGGAGCCTGCTTCTCCTCCCTCTGCCTGTGTCTCTGCCTCTCTCTATGTCTCTCATGAATAAATAAATAAAATCTTAAAAAAAAAAAAAGACACAAGACCAATAGTGTTAAAAATAAATTAAATAAATAAATAAACAAACAAACAAACAAATAAATAAAAGAGGGGTGACAGGGCAGCCCAGGTGGCTCAGCGGTTTAGCACCACCTTCAGTCCAGGGCGTGATGCTGGAGACCCAGGATCAAGTCCCACATCGGGCTCTCTGCATGGAACCTGTTTCTCCCTCTGCCTGTGCCTCTGCCTCTAGCTCTCTCTGTGTCTCTCATGAATAAATAAAATCTTTTTTTAAAAAAAAAAAAAAAAGAGGGGTGACAGGCGCCTGGGTGGCTTTGTTGGGTTAAGCATCTGCCTTCAGCTTAGGTCATGATCCTGGGTCCTGAAATGGAGCACTGCGTAGTGGTCCCTGCTCAGCAGAGAATCTGCTTTCCCTTCTGCTTCTCCTCCTCCTTGTTCCCTCTCTCTCCCTCTCTCTAATAAATAAATAAAATCTTTAATAAAAAAGAGAGAGAGGGTGAAAAATAATGAAAAAGGTTTAAAATAAATACTACCTAGAATGTCCTTTAAATTTTATATTCTATCCTCCAGGACACTTAGTAAGAAAAAAGAGCTTAAACTTGATTTAGCTCCCTAATTGTCAAAAGGAAAAGCTAAATCAAGTTTAAGCTCTTTTTCCTCTTTACAATTAGGGAGCCTATGCAGCTATACCAAGTATTTATGTGCCTAGTGTATATGGAAATCAAGAAATAAGTGTGATTTTTCTTTAAAATGGAGAAAAAACAAGCCCCTTGATTTTTATAGTTTTATTTCAAATTATTTCCCTTTCCTAAGATCTGAGAAAGCTTTGTGATCAACAGTAACTGTTATTCACAATGTAAACATAAATTAAATACTGCATCAAGAAATATGAGTGGTAACCATTGATGCACAAGTTTTACTTTCAAAACCAAGACTAATCACAATTAGCAAACAATAGCATGTGAATGGAAACTTGAAAAATTAGTGTTGTTATTCTATTTAAGTAATCGATCCATAAGTAAATAGAATACCTTCTGAAAGGAATCTTCATCTGTTATATCATAAACTAAAATAGCTCCATTTGAATCTCTGTAGTAAATTGGACCCAATGCATGGAATCTCTCTTGACCTGCTGTATCCTAAGTAAAGCAACAAACACTTATTAGATCAGAAGAAAAAAATACATCTGCTGTTGCAACTATAATAAATTTTTGATTAACTAGAAAGTGGGGTAGACAACTTCAAAGCACTGTTAAAAGGGAAAAAAAACATTTCATAAAATTTATAAATTTTATAAAAATTTATGTTACAAACAGTATTTAATGTTTTACCATTATACAAAAGTTACTTTACCCTTCCCAACCCTCTTACTCCTCAGCAAACTTCCCACCCCCACTAAAAAAACAGTTTATTTGTCAGAGGATCAGAAAGCCCAAGATGGTATTATAAGACAGGAATAAGCCTTGCCCTAAATTTAGGTTCCCCACAGAGGAAGAAGATAAGGAAAGAGAGCACATACCAGGACTACTGGCCAAAAGATACTCTGATGCATTACCCTTGCCCGACTCTCCTAGCCATTCCCTTGAAAAGTGGGAATGGAAACACAGAGGGGAAGACAGACCAGTCAGGCTGTCTATCCACCCTGTACTTTCTCTGACATGGAATCCCTCGGAGTTTACCCTTCTCCCAGCTCAAAGGTTATGATATGTAATATTCATGTATACAACTGTATAATTCTTAGACTGATTTAGAAAAATTGTTCATTAAAAAAAAGTTTTAGCTAAACTTTTTTTTAAAAAATCCAGAAATTCAAATTCCTATTCCTTGAGCCAATTAGTTATTGGAATACAAAGAATAGCAGAAGTCTTTTCTCAATCAATGGAAAAGATTAACTTACCCATATAGCAAGGTTTACTCTTTTCCCACCAATATTTAACTTCTTCGTTAAGAATGATGCCTAAGAAAAGAGATACACATTAAACAATATTTCATATAAAATGTTTCTTACCCTAAAAATTATAGATGGAATAATAATCTCAATATGAAATTCAAATTATCTGGGATAAAAAGTAATCACTGAGTTATTAATGACCAAAAATTATTTTCATGGAAGGCAGAACATTATTTTATTCTAATCTAAAAAAATGGTATTTTGTTTTATGATTACAAGCTATGAAAAACAGAATGAAAAATGTGGCTCCTGGTTGGCTCTGTTGGTAGAGCATGTGACTTCTGATCTCAGGGTCATGAGTTCAAGTCCCATGTTGGGCATGGAGCCTACTTAAATAAAAACAAACAAAACGATTTTTTGAAAAAGAAAGAAAAAATGGTAATTAAATATTTTCTTAGATTTTCCCCATAAAATTTTTTTCTTTTTTAAAGATTTTATTTATTTATTCATAAAGACACAGAGAGAGAGAGAGAAAGAGAGAGAGGCAGAGACACAGGCAGAGGGAGAAGCAGGCTCCATGCAGGGAACCCGATGTGGGACTCGATCCCGGGTCTCCAGGATCACACCCTGGGCTGCAGGCAGCGCTAAACCGCTGCACCACCAGGGCTGCGCAAATTTTTTCTTAAAGCATTTACTCTTTATTTATTTAAATTCAATTAGCTAACATATTTTCTTAGAGCTTTTTTTTTTTTTTTTTTTTAAATGATAGTCACAGAGAGAGAGAGAGAGAGAGAGAGAGGCAGAGACACAGGCAGAGGGAGAAGCAGGCTCCATGCACCGGGAGCCTGACGTGGGATTCGATCCCGGGTCTCCAGGATCACGCCCCGGGCCAAAGGCAGGCGCCAAACCACTGCGCCACCCAGGGATCCCTCTTAGAGCATTTAATTTGAGATCATCTTACCTATTCATTATAGAAAGAGCTAAGAGATTTCTAAAAAAGATAGTAGATATATTAACTGGTAATTGACTCAACTGTATGAATACCACTATTATTTGAAATACTCCTGCAATTATTTTATGATTCAATTATTTAACCTGTATCTGATAATTATACCAGGTACTTATGTAACAGAAATGAAACAGTTCCAGTCTTCAAGGAGTTTATAAACTATAGCAGAAATAAATATGTCAAGAACAGTATTATGACAAATTGTTAAAATGGGAGGGTTTTGCCAAGTATATTCTAAAGAGAGTCCTGAGTCAAAAAAAATTAAATTAAATATAAAATAAAATAAAATAGTCCTGAGAAAGGAAGTGTAAAGTTGGCCTGGATGAGTCAAAGAAGGCTTCAGAGAGATGGTGATGATGCCCCTTTAGGAGTTGTAGGGGCCTTTCCAACAGATGGGTGAGGCCACTGAAGCCTGAAAGACATAACTCCCTCCCCATGAAGAACTCCAAGTTAGTATGGTCAATGCCAGAGATGAGACTACGAAGATAGGCTAAGGCTGAATAAATTTTAAAAAGTGCTAAGGTTCCATGTCTAGATGTATGGACTTTACTCTGTGATTAAAAGTAAACAGATTACTCTGTTCCAAGACACTACACGTGTATTTTTTTTTTTTACAGTGTGTACTACAGTCAGATTTGGGAAATGCAGCATGTTGTTCTGTATTCCCTTTGTACATTCAAAATATACATTAGCACCCTAAGATTCTGCCAAAAGAAAAGCTAACTACATCTATACAAGCATTTCCCAAACTTGTCTGACCTGTTTCCCTGGAGAAACGCCTAACTTATCCTAAGGAATAAGTGTTAAAAAGAATACTACTGCTGATGATGGAGAATCACTGAAGGATTCTGAAGCAGTGGGGAAGTATAACATCTATATTTTAAGAGAATCCTGTGGGAGAGGAAGGGAGGGCAGACTGGAAAGGATATGTCTAAACCTGGAGACAGGAGGTGATTACTAAGTTGGAGAGAAAAACAAAATGGGTCTGCATCAAGTCCAAAAAGATAGAAAAGAGAAAACAGGATTCAGAGTAATTGAGAAGAAATATAATCAGAATCCAGAGTCAGCTGACATATTTAAAAAAAAAAAAGGAATAGAGAATCAAGTCTAAAGCTATGCAGACACAGTCACAGTCAGGTGTACCTATATAAAACAAAGTACAGAGAAGTAAGGTATAACAGAAAAAATACTAGGATGGTGAATTATCACTGAAGGAGGAGCCTAGATTTCAGGAGGAATTCTCTGTTGTATGTACACCAAGGAAATTGTGAATTAAGAAAAAGCACATGATTTTAGTAATTAACTAAGGAATACAAAAATAGATACAAATGGCAGAGCTGAGATGAAATCTAGGAACATCTTCCTTCAAAACCCAAACTATGCTAAAGAAATTTTATTAAATGAAATAAAGACTACATAGAACAGGGTATAAAATAATTGGCAAAATAACAAAGGAGGTAACCTGGTAAATGAGAAGACCAAATATATGTTTTGATAATAAATGTGAACAAAGGACTTCTCCCACTCATTATAACACAGAAACTAAGAATATAAACTGTGAGGGGCACCTTGGTGGCTCACAGTCCGTTGGGAGTCCAACTCTTGATTTCAGCTCTGGTCATGATCACAGGGTCATGAGGCGGCTTAGCGTGGAGCCTGCTTAAGATTCTCTCTCTTCCTGTCCCCTTTTCCCACCCCACTCTCACACATACTCTCTCTCTCTCAAAAAAAAAAAAAAAAATTTGAATCAGAAGTTTGAATTTGAATCTCAGCTTTGCCACTTATTAGTTGTGTAATCTACTTAAACTCAACCATTTTCATGGTTTCAATATCAATGCTATATAAAGAAACTCAAAATCTGAATCCTATCCAAATATTTAATAGGGTAGGTCAACTTAAACGCCTCTCTTCTCAAATATATTTAAATTTAAAGTGATCTTCCTTCTGAAATTGGCCTTCCATTCCAACTTTAGTATTTTGATCACATTCTCCAAGTCACTGAGCTTTATAATCTTAGAAGTATCATCAACTGAATGTTCTTCCTCCCCTGACATTCCACATTCTAAAAAACTACCAAGACTTATCTTCCCTATTTCCTCTGGAGTTCTCTGACGACCAATCTCATATTATATAATACCTTTGGTCTCACCTCATACTTTAGTTGGCATGCCAAATTACCTTCCTAAAGCCTCTATGAGTAAAAACAAAACAAAACAACAAAACACTTACCAAAAGTCATTAAAGTCTAATAAGATACCATTTTGAGTAAGTTGCCTGAACTACATCCCTGATGGTAGCTAATACCAAAATAACCTTTTTATCATGAGATTTTTTGGGATTTCTCAGTAGAGAGGAATGAATTAGAGCTAACAGAGCCCTACCATTTCCTTTTTACCATCTCCTTGGAAACTTACCACCACCTTCCCATGGTGATTTTAAGGAACAGTGTTAAGTATCTCCTAAGGAACCATGGGTATACAATTTTATGGAAAGATGCTCATCCGTATTGATGATAATAGAAAAAAGAAATAACCTAAGTGTCCCTCAAGAGGCAATTTTTAAAAGATACACAAGTATAGCCCATCTGTACAGTATAACTGTATACTTCCTTTTCTACTACTATTGCTATACCAGTTAACAGTTACTGAATGCTTACCTTCCATCAAGTACTGCACAGAGCACTTTTTATAGTAACATTCACAAGCTTCTCCTTTATCAAAGTTCAGGAACCCTAATCTACAAGCAAAAATCTCTAAGTATTATCTTTGTATCTAAGGACCTAAACAATTGTCCACATCTACTGTCCTGAGATAGCTTCCAGTATTTCTCCACTCACTCTCCAACTTATATGGTTTATATGCATACCTCTAATTCTGCTTGCTCATAAAATTCCCCTCTAATTTACATGTATTCTTTTTTCTCTACTTGAATCCCATCTATTCCATTTCAGTTCATGACCCACATACTCTTTCTTCCTTGAATTTTTAAGTTTTCTCATACCACCCATACAACCCACACTCACTTTCTCTATCCTGAAGAACTACAGGGAACCTAATTTTTAATATACAGAATATACTGCCTTGCTTATACTCTAGATTATCTTTTCATAAGTCTTCTGTCAACTATATTACATATTTTTATTTAGTATGTTCACGATGCTCACAATGAAGTAGGCAATATTCTAAAAGCTTTCCAACAACATTAATTCATTTGTCATAGTACCCTGAGTTAGATACAATTACCCAAATAGTACAGATACGGAAACTTAGACACAGGAAGGTCACACAGTAAGTAACATAGTGGGATTTGAAATCCAAGCCGTCTGGCTCCAGACATGACCGGTAACCACTATGCTATGGTATCTCCCACACTGAGATCTGAGATATTTCTCTTGTGGAGAGAGTAGGACAAGCCAACACTGACACACCAAAACTGTTACTGTAGATAAACATATCTACAAATGCGTGGGTAAATTGGTACAGGTAAAACTCAATTTATGTAAGAGATGTGCTCCTAAAAGTTTCCTTATAAACCAAATTAGGGGCACCTGGATGGCTTGGTGGTTGAGCATCCGCCTTTGGCTCAGGGCATGATCCTGGGGTCCTGGGATCAAGTCCCATATCGAGCTCCCTGCAAGGAGCCTGCTTCTCCCTCTGCCTGTGTCTCTGCCTCTATCTGGGTCTCTCATGAATTAATAAAATCTTTAAAAAATAAAAATAAATAAACCAAATTAATTCAAGTATCTGATATATTATCCAAGGATCCCCACTAAATCTTTTTTTCTCCTTATCATAATGAAATACTTAAGTCCCACTGTGTAATATAAATTGTCCCATTTTATATATAGTCTAAGTTTTTAATGTTACAGATATTTTCTTAAAGAACAAATGTTTCAAATATATATACAATTTATATTTGAGAATAAAGCTGAAAAATTTCATGTACTATCAAGACAGTAGCGAACAATCAAAAGGCTGGCATTTGTCTTACCTTTTTTAATCACCTCTATGAGGCAATCTCAATTTGGACAAACTACTGAGATACAAATGTATCTAGTTACACCTGAGTTATACTTATCTGGGGCAGTGGCTCTTAATTCTGTTACATGGGAGTAAGAGTGAGAGGGAGGAGCGATCATGGACTTTTTTGAGAATCTGATGAGAGCCATGAACTGATTTACTCAAGAAAACTGCTCATCTGCACATACCAAAAACAATTTCACACACTCACCCAAGGGATTTACAAATCCCTAGCAACTCTCAGTGAAGAATTCCCAGTCTAGAAAGAGGAGGGTAAAGTGGCATTATAATATCAAAAGGTTCTAGAAATATAAGACGACAAAAAAAAAAAAAAAAAATAGTACATACTGTGTGCTAAACATTGTGCTGGACTTTCTCATTTACTCTTTGTAAAAACCCTGTAAAGTAGCTAGGTAGCTCTGTTTTACACTTGCGAACCTGAGATTTAAAGAAATATAGTGACTCTCACTCAAGGTCAGACAACACAGTTGGGTGCTGCACTGGGTAGAAGCTTGTCTGATTCCACAGTGCTTTTTCCATTGCATAAAGCTGTGCATTCTAGAACACACACATTCTTAACCTGACACTCCTCTACATGGAAACCAAGTGTTACTGGATACCTAACTCAACTCCCAAAAATATATTCTCAGGATAGGCACAAAGTAATGAGGATCAGAGTAATGAGAGATGTCCCTCCTTAATCCTCTAAACTCTGGTTATAATTCTAATGACTTCATCTTCCAAACTTTAGGGGTATTAACAAAGCAACAAACTCATTAGCTGAGGAAACATCTATCATTTGCACATGATGCTTATTTACCCAACATCTTACCCAAAAGCAAAGTGGCTACTTAAAAACAAAAACAAACAAACAAACAAAAAAACTCTATTAAAAAAAAGAGAATTAGGGCAGCCTGGGTGGCTCAGCAGTTCAGCGGCACCTTCAGCCTGGGGTGTGACCCTGAAGACCAGGAATTGAGTCTCACATCAGGCTCCCTGCATGGAGCCTCCTTCTCCCTTTGCCTGTGTCTCTGCCTCTCTCTCTCTCTCTGTGTCTCTCATGAATACATAAAAATCTTAAAAAAAAAAAAAAAATAGAGGAAGAGGAAAGGCTTCCTTTAAAATAAATAAATAAATAAATAAATAAATAAATAAATAAATAAATAAATAAATAAATCCTCTGTAGCAAGGCAGTAAAAATCAGCTATTGGAAAACTAAACTGCATTGCTACAATGGCAATCATATCACAATACAGAAATGTAACAAATTTACATTATATACCTTAAATTTACACATTGCATGTCAAATATACTTCAATTAAAAAAAAGAAAGAACACTAAGCTGAGTGCTTGAATATTTCAACATTTCTTGTCTTTAGTTTCCATAAAGTATAAGGATTATAATCAGTTTAGAGTTCAAGTAAATACTTTGAAAATGAGAGTCAAAAAGTTACTTGAGGGGTAGCTCAAAACACAAAACAGAAAGTGGCAATCAGATATGGAATACTTATATATTAGGAATTTAAAACCACAATTTCAGAAAAACTCTTTTCTTAAAAAAACAAGAAACAAACCACCTACCCTTCTATAGCCCACAAGCATCTAGTAAAATACCAAGGAGGGGGTGTGTGGAGATTTCAACTACTGTATTTTTAAAGATAATGGAAATGAATTGACTGTTCAACACTGATGTGGCTTCCAAAACTACTTGGAAGATATCCCAGACATTCAAAACACTAATCTTACAAATAAGGAAACCAAGATTTCTAGACCAGAGACTATGATGCCAAGAATAAAAGCAACTGCTAGAACCTGAATGCCAAGGATTGCTTAGGAAGTTAAGGTGCATGAGCAAAAACAAAGGAATAGACTTCGCTTAAGAAAAAATGGTGGGACGCCTGGGTGGCTCAGCGGTTTAGCACCTGCCTTCAGCTCCAGGCCTGATCCTGGAAACCCGGGATCGAGTCCCACATCAGGCTCCCTGCGTGGAGCCTGCTTCTCCCTCTGCCTGTGTCTCTGCCTCTCTTTCTCTGTGTGTCTCTCGTGAGTAAATAAATAAAATCTTAAAAAAAAAAAAAATGGTACACCATTATTATTTGTGGGACTTTGGACATTTAATAACTAATACAAATGTATCTTTAATACAAGTACAAATCATTTGCCAAACTATTAGGACACTATTTTCCCAGGCAATCTTAGAGCACTGCTTTGCTAAATCAAATGACAGCTACCTACCTGGGACTACAGAAGGCAGATAGAGGTGGAATTCCAGTTAGAGTTCTAAAAGGGAAGAAGACTAATGGTTCTGATTATCAACGGTACTTTTTATACGAGACTAGTGGAAAGTGATAGAAAACATTTAGAGTGCATAATCTTAGAATACCTTCATACAGGGGGAAAAATCGCATACAACTAAAGAAAATTAAGTGACCACCCAAAAACACAGATATAAAGAGACATACCAAAGATAAAAGGTGGTTATGGTCAAAATGACAAAAACACTTAAGAATAAAATCAAGAGGGCAGCCCCGGTGGCTCAGCGGTTTAGTGACACCTTTGGCCCGGGGCCTGATCCTGGAGACCCGGGATGGGGATCGAGTCCCATATCAGGCTTCCTGCAGGGAGCCTGCTTCTCCCTCTGCCTGTGTCTCTGCCTCTGTGTGTGTGTGTCTTCCATGAATAAATAAATAAAATCTTAAAAAAAAAAAAGAATAAATAAAATCAAGAAAGCTAATTGATGGTTAAGGTATCTTACTCATCTTTGTATTCCCCAACTCCCACAATGTTCGATATTTAACAGGTATGAAACAAACAATCATTGAATTTAATTGCTTATGTCATCACATGCGAGAGCATGGGAACTCCATATATGATTAAGTTTCCTGGGCTAGGTAAAGGATCTTGAGTTCTTAGAGAGCTCACCTAGAAGATTTCTTTTTTTTTTTTTAGAAGATTTCTTCATAATTATTAGTAATCTAGAAGAAGGTCTGCAAAAAGGGAGAAGTATTAAAACACCAAAGCATGGCCAGTGTCACAATTTTCAAGACGGAATTTAATTTCCCAGTCAAAACTCTAGAATGGATAATAAACACGTATATATGTATACTAATAATAAATTTATATATTTATATAAACAGTATTTCCTGTATGCATATATAATTATATATAAAATTATAAACAATTTTAAAACATAGTGATCCTTCAGATATAGCATAGGTTCTCAAAATAATTCATGTTAAATTAGTCCCATTACCTGAGTTACCACGAAGGAAACCAACACAAATTAAGCACCATCTACTCATTCGATAGCAAACATTTATTTATTTATTTTAAAGATTTTTATTTATTTATTCATGAGAGACACACACAGAGAGAGAGAGAGAGAGAGAGGCAGAGACACAGGCAGAGAGAAGCAGGCTCCCTGCAGGGAGCCCGACGTGGGACTCAATCCTGGGACCCCAGGATCACGCAAACTTTTTTTTTAAAGCACACAAACATTTATTAACCAAAATGTGCCAGGACGCCTGGGTGGCTCAGCAGTTGAGCGTCTGCCTTCAGCCAAGGCGTGATCTTGGGGTCCCAGGACTGAGACTGAGTCCCATGTTGGGCTTCCTCAGGGAGCCTACTTCTCCCTCTATGTCTCTGCCTCTCTCTTTCTCTGTCTCTCATGAATATAAATAAACTTTAAAAAAATAAATTAAAAAAACCCAAACATGTGCCAAGCACTGTGAGGCTTACCTATGATGGCTCTTTATTTAATCAACATAAAAATCCTGTAAGTGTAAGTGAAGGGGGCACCTCGCTGGCTCATTCAGTAAATATGCAACTCCTGGTCTCAGGGTTGTTTGAGCCAAACGCTGGGTGCAGAGATTATTTAAAAATAAAATCTTAAAAAAAATTCCAGTAAGACCCTTCCATTTTATAGATTAAGAGCCAGTTTACGAACATTAGAATAACCTGCCAAGATCATGATGGCTAAACAGTAGGAAACAAAGTGCAAAACTAAGTCTAATTTCCAAGTCCTGTCCCTTTTTACTACATCCTAATGTAGTAAATGTAGCCTCCTAATGCAGAAACACAATGTATCTTGTCTTCCTCAAGCATTTGAAAAAGCATCTCATGATATCCCCTGTGGGCAAGACTGATGGAGCTAGAGCAAAAAAACTATATTTATAATGCTGGAATAACCATTTTCATTTTTTTAAAAAATATTTATTTACTCATGAGAGACACAGAGAGAGGGGGAGGGGGGCAGAGACACAGGTGGAGGGAGAAGCATGCTCCATGCAGGGAGTCCGATGTGGGACTCGATCCCGGGTCTCCAGGATCACACCCTGGGCCCAGGGCAGGCGCCAAACCGCTGAGCCACCCAGGGACCCTAACCATTTTCATTAAAGGCTTTGTGTGCACTAGTTAGTAGCCCATAGCAGTCAAGTCGATCTTAAGCTGTTTTCTGTTTTCATTTTCATAAACAGGTACAACAGTCCACTGTTTCTCACTTAAGAAGATAGACGATGGCCCATGCATAGTCTGAAAAAAAAGCCCCACTCTAAGATTCCACACATCTAAAGAAAAATACACCTTGGGTCATGCATCACTGGACTATAATGAGACCTGCTGCAGAGCTTTATACTTGGCTCTATGTCCCTTTTTCAGTCTTTATTAATGCCTGATGAGAACAATGAAGACATTCTTAGCAAATCTTCAGGTGACAAAATTAAAATGAGGAGCTGATCCAGATAGTAGGGAATATATCTCCTTCTTCTTTGCATACCCAGAACCCAAACAAGTGCATGACCCACAGGTCATGTTTCTTGAATCATAAAATCAAGCTTTAAAAGGACAGCAACAGGGATCCCTGGGTGGCACAGCGGTTTAGCGCCTGCCTTTGGCCCAGGGCGCGATCCTGGAGATCCGGGATCGAATCCCACGTCGGGCTTCCGGTGCATGGAGCCTGCTTCTCCCTCTGCCTGTGTCTCTGCCTCTCTCTCTCTCTCTCTGTGTGACTACCATAAATAAATAAAAATTTTTAAAAAATTAAAAATAAATAAAAATAAAAGGACAGCAACAGGCCTTGACTACAGAGTAAATCTATCAAAACCAACTGTAATGGGTCAAATACATTAGCGACAAAAAAACTTAACCATAAAAATCAAAGAAAAAAGAATTTGAGGGATATAGTATGTAATGCCTTTTTTTTTTTTTTTGGAAGACAAAGACAGTAAGCCCAATATTAATCAATGTAACAGCTGTCCACAAACTCATAGACTCTCTTCTATTTCAGTGTTGGAAAAGGACTCTCAATAGACAAGGTGACAGCCTGTGCTTTGCTCAGTTTAAACCACACTTGGAATCATTTCTACAGCTCAAAGAGTCACATTTTAAGGAAAGAGGACAATGATTAAGTAGCGTCTAGAAAAGATGTCAAAATAGTGAAATGATTTAGAATGATGTCATAGGAGATTCCTTTAAAGGAACCAGACCTGTTTACCCAAAAGGCAAGACCAAGGGATGTGATAGCTCTCTTCAACTATCAGAAGGGATGTCCTGTGTGCCCAAGATTCAGAGGACAGAAATGGAACTGGAAACTACAAAGAAACAGATTTTAGATTTATATACAGAAAAGCTTAATGGAAATTAAAATCGTCCAAAATCAAGTGGGCCACCTTAGGACACTGAGTTTTCCACTTTCTATCCCAGTTTATCTCATCTCTAAGAGATGAGACAAAAAGCGCACAATCGCTTGACTGAAATATCAAACAAAAGACTTAAAACAGTGAACCATAAACTACCTTAGGTTCCTCTTGGTCTTCTAAGTCTTTGAAATATGATTGCAAGAGAGTGTACTTTGCAAAACACAAAGTAGGTTACAAAGATAGGTAATAGGTAGTTTTGCTGACCAAAAAAGAGGGACTCTTCATGTCTTCTGATGCATGATCTCCTCTCCATTTGGAAATTAAAAGCATACATGGTTGTGTTTTATGGATCACAATTCTCTAAAAAAAAATTAAGATGAGATAAACTGATGTAGAAGAAAGAGTAGATACAATGCTGCTTCCACACACTGGTATGCAATAAAATCCTCAATTATGTGATATAGGGCAGCCCTGGTGGCACAGTGGTTTAGTGCCGCCTTCAGCCCAGGGCATGATCCTGGAGACCTGGGATCGAGTCCCGTGTTGGGCTCCCTGCAGGGAGCCTGCTTCTCCCTCTGCCTGTGTCTCTGCCTCTCTCTCTTTCTGTCTCTCTCATGAATAAATAAAAATCTTTTAAAAAAATCTATAATATAATTCAGATACTGTTTGTGATGAGTCATATAAATATTAAAATCAGGACTGCTATGTTTTTATACTGAAAATCTACCATTAACTCCAACCCCTCCAGTATAAAGTGCAGTGGTTTCTCTCTAACATTGAAAAATCTTTAGCCTACTTTTAGCTTCAAGGGTATCTTTGAAATGTATAATGAAGGTACAGTTTCTAAGAGAAAGGACTAAATTATCCTAAAAAGAGGAGGGGCTCAATTCCAATGATCCTCTCTTTTATCTTAGATCTGTAGCATAAAGGTAACCACTAAAGCGGTGGTTTACCTATATCCAGAGGCAGTGTGATTGCTCAAAATCTTAAGTCAGAGACCTGCATTCAAATTTCAGCTTGGGCACCATGCATGACTTGTGGCAAAATGAATGCTAGCAAATTACTCAACCAAGCCTGTTTCCTTGCCTGCAAAATGGAGCTAATAAAACTATCTACCTCATAGGTTGTTGTAAGAATTAAATGATAGAAGAAAAGTAAAGCAGTACGGTTAAGAATTCATGAAATGTTAGCTATTATTACTTTACCTAAATGAATTTCTAAATTCCAAATAATCATAGGTATTTACCCTACAAATTTCCTTGATTTCACTACCAACACTCAATAGTAACAACTATTAAAACTGGGTAAGTGGGCAGCCCGGCTGGCTTAGCAGTTTAGCGCCTGCCTTCAGCCCAGGGTGTGAGCCCCGGGATTGACTCCCGCATTGGGCTCCCTGCAGGGAGCCTGCTTCTCCCTCTGCCTGTGTCTCTGCCTCTCTCCCTCTCTTGAAAAAGAATCTTAAAAAACAAAAACAAACAAACAAAAAAACCTGGATAAATGCTCTTGTTCAAGGATGTAAGAAAAAAAAGGAGTTTTCTCACATTCTTTTTTTTTTTCAGATATTATACTTCACGTAAGAGAAGTAAAAACAGGAATAAAAATAGAACGTGGAATCAGAGCATCTTTGTGAATACTAGACTCAGTAGTTTAATAATAGCATCAAATATTAAATGTCACAACAATTAGAGGAGATTGTACATTCTGTTAAATAGTGTCAAGGTTCTTACACACTACGCAGTCACTAATTAAGATCTATTGTGCAATTTGGGCCAGTAATAAAGATGGAGAGCTTACAAGAGAAAAGGTCCTGACTGAGTTTATGGATGCTTGTCCTGACAACCCTATGAGCAACATATTATCATTATGGCCGTTTTAGCAGATGAAGAAACTGAGGCATAGGTTAATCAAGTCGCCCAAGATCACACAGCCAGTGAAATACACGGGAGATGGGATATGAACCTGGACCATCAGGCTCAAAAGTCCACTCTATTTTACTGCCTATCACTAAGTTGGTGGAGTCAGATTAGTCGATCACTTACTCGATCGAGTCATAATTAGCCGATCGGTAACTCGGTCGAGTGGATCAGTCGATCACTTACTTGGGTCGGACTCGATCGAGTCTGATTAGTCCATCACTTGGTCGAGTCACATCAGTCGATCGCTTACTTGGTCGGGTCAGATTAGTCAATCACTAACTTTGTCGAGTCACATCAGTCGATCACTTACTTGGAGTCACATCAGCCAATCACTAACTCGATCGAGTCACGTTAGTCGGTCACTAACTTGGTGGAGTCAGATCAGTCAATCACTAACTCGGTCGAGTTCTATTAGTCGATCACTTACTTGATTGAGTCAGATTAGTCGATCACTTACTTCGCTGGGTCAGAGTAGTCGATCTCCTAACTCGGTCGAGTCACATCAGTCGATCACTAACTCAGTCTGGTTGCGTATTTTCCTTCTAACACGTGCAAACTGATGCTCCACCTGCCTCAAAGGCCCGACTTCCCCACGGGTCAGAGGCGGCACTCCCACACGTCACCGGCTCAGCAGGAGGCCGGCCCTGCGCTACGAGCTGCAGGTAAAGCAGGTGAGCGTGGGGACCCACTGCTGGCCGGCGGTCACAGCGCGCCGCCAGGTGCCGGGGGCCGGCCGCCCTCGGGCCCACGCAGGCAGCAGCGAGACCGCGGAACCCGCCACCGGGTCGCCGAGCGGTCGCCTCCAAAACCCCCCCGCCGACGACGGTTTCTGCCAAGACCAACACGCTCCTCGAGGGCAGGGCAAGACGGAGCGTGCGTGGACACACGGCCGCCGGTAAGCGCTCAAGTTACAAACCACCTAGTTGGCAAAAACCACACGGGCAGCCCAAGTTCCCGATTCCGAAACGACGAGCAAGGGCCGCAGTCGCCGCTGCGGAGCGAAGGCACCTAGGGCCCAAGCGGAAGTGAATCAACGGGGAAAACTAGCCAAGCGGTAGGGGGGGGGGGCCCTTCGGGCGGCCCTGCCCTCCCCTCCCCTGCCCTCCCCTCCGCTCCCCGGGCCTCGCGTCCCCAGGACGCCCAGCGCCGTCTCATGGAGGCCACCCGAAGGCCGAGGGGACCGCGGCGGAGGGCGGGGGCCCCAAGCTCCACCTGCCGCCCCCGGGGGCCCGCACCTGCAGAGTGGTGATGTGCTTGTCGTTGAACTTGTTCTCGCAGTAGCGCAGCACCAGCGACGTCTTCCCCACGCAGCCTTCCCCCAGCAGCACCACCTTGAAGGAGTAGGCTCTGCCCGCCGCCCCGCCGCCGCCGCCGGCCGCAGCCATCCCGGCTCCCCGCCGCCCGCGCCCCCCGCCGCCGCCCCGCTGCGCCTTCACAGCCGCGGCCGGCGCAGGCCCCTCCGCGCGGACCCACGCCCGGGCGCCGCGTGTCCCTCCGCCGCGGGCCGGAGTCCGGGAACCAAGGGCCGCGGCCCCCACGTCAGGCCCCCGAGGAGCGCCGACCAGCACTCCCTCTCCGCCTCCCTCTAATGGCGTCTCCTTCCTCCTACGTCACACCTCGCGTCACGTGAGCGCCGCGGACGCGCTTGGGCGGGGCGGGGGCGGGGCTGCGGGGGGCGGGGCTGGCGGCGGGCGCGGCCCCGGGGGGCGGGGCGGCGGGATCGCGGGAGGCCTAGCACCGCGGGAGCCGGCTGCCCGCGGACGGGGGGGCGCCCGGTGCTCCACTGCTCGCGCGCCCACGCTCCTCGCCCCGGCTCGCCGGCGGACGCACCTGCCCAGGCGCCCTGGGGGCTCCCGCGCCCTCCGGGAGGCCCAAGTCACGGCCGTTGAACCGCCCGAGGGGCCCCCGGGCCGTCCAGGCTCCGCCGCATCTCTCAGGTCTTCGCTTAAACCCGATCGGCAGGCCCATCACCCCGCGGCTTCCGTCCCCGCCCCCTGCCCCTTCCGGCCTGCCCCTCCCCTACCCCCTCCTCGCCTCTCCCCTGCCTCTCCCCTCCCTTGCCCCGCCCTGCCCTGCCCCTCCCTCCTCCTCGCCCCTCTCCTCCCTTGCCCCGCCCTGCCCCTCCCTCCTCCTCCCCCTCCTCTGCCTCTCCCCTCCCTCGCCCTGCCCTACCCCTCCCTCGCCCTCTCCTGCCCTCTCCCGCCCCTCCCTTCCCCTCCCTCCTCTGCCCCTCCCCGGGTCCTCCCCACCCTCCCCTACCGCCCCCCCCGCCCCTGCCCCCTCCCTCCCCTACGCCACTCCTCCTCTACCCCTCCCTCTCCTGCCCCTCCCCCGTCCTCCCCTACCGCCCCCCCCCGCCCCTGCCCCCTCCCTCCCCTACACCACTCCTCCTCTACCCCTCCCTCTCCTGCCCCTCCCCCGTCCTCCCCTCCCTCCCCTACCGCCCCCCGCCCCTGCCCCCTCCCTCCCCTACACCACTCCTCCTCTACCCCTCCCTCTCCTGCCCCTCCCCCGTCCTCCCCTCCCTCCCCTACTGCTCCCCCGCCCCTACTTCTCCCCCTCCGCTGCTCCTCTCCACCCTCCCCTACCCTCCCCCTTCCCCGCCCTCCCCTGCCCCTCCCCCGCTCTCCCCTTCTCTCCCCTGCCCTTCCAGGCCTCTGAGACTCACTCGAGACACGCCTCCTCCCCTTCTTGAGCAGCTCCTGGGGAGACTCCGCACACAGCCCTGGGTTCGCTGCGGTTCGGTAAGGACGACGACCGTGTGACACTCGCCCACCTTTGAGTGTCTGAGCCCCAAGTCCCGCGCTCATCAGAGGGCTTCCTAGAAATACTTGGAAGGAAGGAACGAACGACCTGAAGGCCGGGCGTGGGCTCCCGAGTCCCCCCGTGCTTCCACCTGGAGGAACCCGGCCTGGTCGCCTCCGCTCCTTCTAGGAAATGCACTCGTGCAAGCAACCGCAGGGGCGTTTCTGGAATCTTGCACGCTGATACACCCGGGGCCGGTCTAGCAAACGTATTCGTTTTCATCAGACTCCTTTTCAGCTTCAAAGCCATAGTCCATTCATTCATTCAACAAGTACTAGAGGGTGCCCACCACCTGCCAGGCGCTGTGCTGAACAAGATACAACGTCTCTGTTACCGGGAGCTTACATTTTAGGGACACCCGGCTGGCTGGGTTGGTAAACGCAAATCTAGATCTGGGGATTGTGGGTTCCAGCCCCATGTTGGGTGTACATATTACTTAAAAATAAAGTTTTTAAAGTTTACATTTTATTTTTACAGATTTTATTTATCCATGAGAGACACACAGAGAGGCCGAGACACAGGCAGAAGGAGAAGCAGGCTCCATGCGGGGAGCCAGATGGGGGGATTCGATCCCAGGACCCCGGGGTCACACCCTGGGCCGAAGGCAGACGCTCCACCGCTGAGCCACCCGGGCTGCCCTAAATCTTACATTTTAGCAGGGAAACACAGAAACACCCCAGTGCACAGTGAATGCTTTCATGTTGATAACGCAGTTGAGAGTGTCTTGCAGAGGTGCATCAGGACCCAACCGCTTTTGCCTGCTGGAGAAGCTGTCCCAGAGATTGTTGCCTTTGGTTAGGAGTAACCTAAGCCAGAAGGGAGGGGAGCTTTGCAAGTAGAGAGAGCAGTAGGGGATCCCGGGGTGCTCAGCGGTTTAGTGCCTGCCTTCAGCCAAGGGCATGATCCTGTGGACCTGGGATCGAGTCCCACGTCGGGCTCCCTGCATGGAGCCTGCTTCTCCCTCGGCCTGTGTCTCTGTCTCTCTCTGTGTGTCTCTCATGAATAAATGAATAAAATCTTAAAAAAAGAAAATACTGGGATTTGAGAAATGCTTTTGGACATATGGGTTTTTGTTAAATAGAATTATCAAAGCATTTTCCATGTTGAGCATCTAATAAGAGTAATTAACAATAGAAAGGAAAAGAGTTATCATCTGTGAACTTGCTACAAATTAAACCCATTTGTGGGCACCTGGGTGACTCAATCAGGCCAGTAACCCTTGATTTCGGTTCAGCTCATCTCCTAGGATCATAAGATTGAGCCCCCTGTGGGCTCCGTGCTCAGCAGGAAATCTGCTCTACCCCCCTCTTAAATAAATAAATAAATCTTTTAAAAAACCAAAATGCTAAACCTATTTGTTCCCTTATTTGCTCAGTCATTGAGCATCCTTGGTGGAGTGCCGGGCAAGAGGCCTCTGCCTTCGTGGGCTTGTATTTTAGTGTGGGAAGCAACACGGAAACAATTACAATAATGTGTAGTGGCCACGTGTGATGCCAACCCGGCGTCCACACCCCCTTCCGCTTTCAATCAGAATCGGGTGGTTGCTCAAGTGTCCACTACTCTTGTGCAGCCCGTGTGCCCCTAGCTTCAACTTGGCTCTCTTCCCATTTCTCTGAGGTTCTTTTCCAGCAATTAGAAGAGACCATGTGATCTGAACAGGTCAGAGGCTTCTGGCTGGCCAGCAGTCCTGGGCTGTCATTGTAAGCGCTGGCCACAAAGGGGCACAAGCAGCTCAGTGAACATTCACGAGGGTGTCCAGAGCATGCTCAACACTAACTCACAAGTGCCTCCATGTGAAAAAGAAAGAAACCACTGGGAGGTTTTCTTCTGAGTTATAGAAAACAAGAATATTCCAAGAGATGTGTGGTCCAGGGGAAGGGAAGAAGGGATAGTTTCTAAAGCTATTTATCCCTAAGATGACAAGATTAATTAAAGGTGTCTCAAAAAAAAAAAAAAGTCTCTAGAAACTTTACATATTTTTGTCAAAGAAGGAATTTAAGCCAAACTTTCAGACTCTCAGAACTTACCAGTTTCTTTCTTTCTTTCTTTCTTTTTTACATTTTATTTATTTATTCGTGAGAGACACAGAGAAAGAGAGAGGCAGAGACACAGGCAGAGGGAGAGGCAGGCTCCCCAGGACCCCGCCCTGGGCTGAAGGCCACACTAAACTGCTGAGCCACCCGGGCTGCCCAGAACTTACCAGTTTCTACTAAAAATACACAATCTTAATAGTTAAAAATTGAGGACATGAAGCCACTTTGTTTACTTGTGGATTTTATATTTACATTTATAAATTGTATTTTGCAATAACCAGAGCGTGAATTTGTATCAGATGGAAATGTGTGTTTGACATGATTGGCAATAGAACTGTATACCAGCAATTTCTAAATGACGGAACAGGTTCAGGTTAGAATGTTAGCAGTCTCATTGAATGAGGCCCCCATGCTTACTTCTTAAAACTAGACATCAGTAGTTATACGGAGGTGAAAATTCCAAAGAGATTTGTCCACTTAAACTAGGCCTGAGTGACTAATACTTTTCCAGTTTCTTGAGAAATAAGCCAGTATAGTGATGAAAAAGCCTCTTAGGAGAGAAATTGTTTTGCCCTGGTGAAATAATTTGATTGAGAACTCTTAAGATGGGAGATTTGCGATTTTGGAGAGTTTTTCAGTAACTGTGGATGCTCCAATGGGAAGTTTCTGAGTACGTATATACTGAGGATTATAGCATTCAGTACCACTTGCTTGAGTGGTTTCTCCTATTGGCCACACTCCTGCTTGGTAAGGTGTCATTTAAAATCTTACCATTCCTCTATAGCACTTTCTAAGTACTTCCTTTTTTTTTTTTTTAAAGATTTTATTTATTTATTCATGAGAGACAATGAGAGAGAGACAGAGACACAGGCAGAGGGAGAAGCAGACTCCATGCAAGGAGACCCATGTGGGACTCGATCCCGGATCCTGGGATCATGCCCTGAGATGCGCAACCACTGAGCTACCCAGGTGTCCCTCTAAGTACTTCCTACATGTATCATCAAGTATTACAATTACATATTTGTTTCTCAGTATTAAAGCTGAAGCCCTGCAGTAGTAAAGATCTGTCTGCCTTGCTCACCATTCATTATATCCTGTGTCCAGAATAACGCCTAGACCATGGTAGATGTAAAATAAATGACCACCCCTCCAAATACCAGCTCTCTTATGCCTTCATTTTCTTTTTTTTTTTTTAACTTTTTTTTAAAATTTTATTTATTTATGATAATCACAGAGAGAGAGAGAGGGAGAGAGAGAGGCAGAGACACAGGCAGAGGGAGAAGCAGGCTCCATGCACCGGGAGCCCGATGTGGGATTTGATCCCGGATCTCCAGGATCGTGCCCCCGGCCAAAGGCAGGCGCCAAACCGCTGCGCCACCCAGGGATCCCATGCCTTCATTTTCAATAAATCTTTTTTTCTTTTGTACAAACCTCTATTCTTTGAGCCTCCATCTGCTGTCAACCCCCCAACCCTATTTGCATAAATGTCCCTCCCTTGAATCATTTAGACTAAATTCCAATCTTGAGTGTGAAAGGTGAAACTAACTCCATTATGGTGGACAAAGAACAGCTGCTGAAGAAAGAACATTTACAGGGGAGCTGTAATGGGGGCAATTCACCCCCATCCTGAGTCCATCTCTCAGCCTTCTCTTGGTCTCTCTATCTATCCCCCCTACTTCTAGCTCCCTCACCCCTACCTTCCATCACCACCAGGTTTGGACTCCATATTGAGCATCTACAACACTCTTCTTTTACCAGCATCCATTATTGTCTTATATCCTTATATTTCCACAGCATCATCACAGAACACCAACCTTCAAGTAAACTTCTGAAAAAGTTCTCTGAATTTTTGTAGATTCAGAGTCATCAGATTCATTCTCAGGACAACCTGGGAGTTCCTTTTCTTTGCTGGCTTCAGCTTCCTTCCCTACCTTTTGATCACTATTAACAAACTTCCCGCCGCAGTCTACTTCTGGTCCTACTTTGTGTTGTTCATAGTATTTCCTTATGAGCCTTTGTGTGTGTGTGTGTGTGTCTGTACTGATCATCCTCTTATTCTTTATATTGGTTATTATGTATTCTCTTTTTCTCTTGATCAGTCTCTCTAGAGATTTGTCAATTTTATTTATATTTTTTTTCTAAGAATCACACTTGTTAATTTTTCTCAATGATTTTCCAGTTCTCAATTTCATTGATTTCTACTCTGTTATTTCCTGCCTTCTGCTTGTGTGATTTTATTTTTTTATTTTTTTGCTTGTGTGATTTTAATTTGTTCTTAAGTTTCTTAATGTGGAAGCTTGGATTACTGATTTGAGGTCTTTATTCGTTTATAAGTATAATAGCTGCATCCATTAATTTTTTTTTTATTTATGATAGTCACAGAAAGAGAGAGAGAGAGAGAGAGAGAGAGGCAGAGACACAAGCAGGCTCCATGCACCGGGAGCCCGACGTGGGATTCGATCCCGGGTCTCCAGGATCGCGCCCTGGGCCAAAGGCAAGCGCCAAACCGCTGCGCCACCCAGGGATCCCGGGTGCATCCATTAATTTTAACACATGTATTTTCATTATATATATAATTTTTAAATATATAAATATATATTTTCTTCAATATATATATATATATTGTTTTTAAATTTTCCTTTTAAATTAAATTTTAACATGTGTTAAATTTTAACATGTGTTAAATTTTAACACATGTATTTTCATTATATATATAATTTTTAAATATATAAATATATTTTTTTCTTCTATATATATATATATATATATATATATATATATATATATATATTGTTTTTAAATTTTCCTTGAGGGGCAGCTGAGTGGCTCAGTGGTTTAGTGCCGCTTTGAGCCCAGGGCGTGATCCTGGAGACCCAGGATCAAGTCCCTCATTGGGCTCCCTGCATGGAGTCTGCTTCTCTCTCTGCTTGTGTCTCTGCCTCTCTCTGTGTGTTTCTCTTGAATAAATAAATACAATCTTTAAAAATAATAATAATAAAAATAAATAAATTTCCCTTGAGACTTTCTCTTTTTTGACCCAACAGTTATTGTGGAAGGCAGAATAATGTTCCTTTTCTCCCTCCGCTTCTGGCCCCTAATTACTGGAATCTATGAATATGTTATATTGCATCAAAAAAAGGGAATTAAAGTTGAAGATAGCATTAAAGTTGCTAATCATCTGACCTTAAAATAGTGAGGTTATGCTGGATTATCCAGGTGGGCCCACTATAATTACAATGATCCTAAAGAGTCAGAATCAGAAAAGGAGATGTGATAACAAAAACAAGGGGAGAGTGATGTGCTCCAGGATTGCCAGCTCAAAAGATATAGGAAGGGAATCATGAACTAAGTAAGGTAGGCAGGTGGCCCCTGGAAGCTGGAAAAGGCAAATGGGGCCCCATGTTATATGTCTTACCTATAGAAATGTAAGATAATAAATTAATTTGGTTTTAAACCATGAAAATTGTGGCAGCTTGTTACAGCAGCAATATCAAACTCATGGTTACTTATAAATGCCATTTAATGTCCAAATATTTGAGGATTTGCCATATGTCTTTCTGCTTTGGATTTATAATTTAATTGTTATGGTTTGAGAACATCTACGGTATGATATTTATTTAAATTTGTTTTAAATTATCTCATGGTCGGGGATCCCCGGGTGGCTCAGCGGTTTGGCGCCTGCCTTTGGCCCAGGGTGTGATCCTGGAGGCCTAGGATTGAGTCCCACGTCAGGCTCCCGGCATGGAGCCTGCTTCTCCCTCTGCCTGTGTCTCTGCTTCTCTCTCTCTCTGTGTCTATCATAAATAAATAAATCTTTAAAAAAAAATTATCTCGTGGTCAAGAATCTGTTCTTAGTGAACATTCTATACATATTGAAAGGAATATACATTCTTTTGTTATTGGGACAAGTTTGTTTTTTTATAAATGTCAATTAGGGCAAGTGAATTGAATTATTCAGATCTTCTCTACATTGATTTTCTATCTAATACTTCTGTGATGAAGTCTCTAATTCCAGTTGTGGATTAGTCTAACTTCTCTGTTCAGCTCTATCGGTTTTTGTTTTATCTATTTTGAATCTCTGTTGTTAGGTGCATATACATTTACTACTGTTAAGTCTTCTTGGAGAATTAATCCTTTTATGATTATATAATACCCCTCACTATTCCTGATATTCTTTGTTTTGAAGTCTACTGTGTCTGATATTAATATAGCTATTGTAGGAGCACCTGGCAGGCTCAGTTGGTGGAGCAGGCGACTTTTGATCTGGGATTTTGAATTTGAGCCCCAGGTTGGGTGTAGAGAATAATTAAAAATAAAAATCTTTAAAATATATATGTATGTATATGTATACAGCTGTTGTAACACTCTTTTAAAATACTTTTTTTTTTTTTAAGATTTTATTTATTCATGAGAGACAGAGAGAGAGGCAGAGACACAGGCAGAGGGAGAAGCAGGCTCCATCCAGGGGGCTGGACATGGGGCTCGATCCCAGTTCTCCAGGATCACGCCCTGGGCTGAAGGCAGTGCTAAACCGCTGAGCCACCCGGGCTGCCTTCTTTTAAAATGTTTTGATTATTGTTTGCATGGTATATCTTTTTCTATCTTTCTACTTTTAATCTATGTGTATGGATTCCTTATAAACAGTATATAGTTGAATATCGTTTTTGTTTTGTTTTGTTTAAATCTGGTCTCACAAACTTTGGCTTTTAATTGGTATTCCTAGTCTTAATTAAACCCACAATAGGTACTCTCAGTAAATGACTGCTGAGATCACTAAAAAAACTAGGTCAACAAGTATATTCTTGCTCAACTTCCAACTCTCCTACCTAATAATAAAAGGAATAGCTACAATTATATAGTCTTTTCCATGTATCACACTTCTATTTACATGTATTTACTAGTTTAATTCCAGTAACAACACTATGAGGTCAGTACTACTAGTTTCACCCCCAGTGTACAGAGAAGAAAAACCAAGACACAGACAGGTTAAGTAACTTGACTAAATCACATTAGAAACATTAGAGCCAACTTCCAAATGCAAATGATATGGTTCCAGATATTAATCTCACACTATATGATCTCTCTTTCATTTCAAATTCATGTTATAAGTAAGATGCCTTCATGCATTGTCTTCACTTTTTCAGTAAAAAGAACCATCCGTTTCCATAGCACTCTTCAGATATAATTAAAAATGACCTTTATATTGCAAAATCCAGTAGATATGTCCTAATTATACGTCTAGCTTTTCTACTACATTTGACTTTATTAGCCACTCCTAGCTAAACTGAATTAGGTATCTCTTTTCTGTGCTTCCATAAGCTTTATATGTATTCTTTTTTAAAAAATTATTGAGGGCTTTTTGTTGTCAATACATAGTGTAATATTGATTTCAGGTATAGAATTTAGTGATTCATCGCTTACATATAACATCCAGTTCACTCTTTTACCCCACCCCCTACCTACCTCCTTCCATCAACCCTCAGTTTATTTTTTTATTGTTAAGAATCTCTTACGGTTAAAAAAGAAGTAAAGAAAAAAGAGTTTCTTATGGTTTGCCTCCCCCTCTGTCCTGTCTTTTTTTTCCCCTTTCCACATGTTCATTTGTTTTGTTTCCTGAATTTCACATATGAGTTAAATTATATGGTATTTGTTTTTCTCTGACTTATTTTGCTTAGCATTATACTCTGTAGATCCATTCATTCTTTTTTATGGCTGGGTAGTACTCCATTGTATATATACACCACATCTTCCTTATCCATTCATCAGTTGATGGACACTTGGGTTCTTTCCACAGTTTGGCTATTGTTGATAATGCTGCTATAAACATTGGGATGCATGTACCCCCTTGAATCTGTATTTTTATATCCTCTGGGTAAATATCTAGTAGTGCAATTGCTGGATCATAAGATAGTTCTATTTTTATCTTTTTGAGGAACCTCCATACTGTTCTCCAGACTGCATTGGTTTGCATTGTCACCAACTGTGTAAGAGGGTTCTCTGCATTCTCACCAACATCTATTTTTCTCTTGTGTTGTTAATTTTATCCATTCTGACAAGTATGAGGTGGTATCTTATCATAGTTTTGATTTAAATTTCCATGATGACTGGTGATATGTCTGTTAGCCATCTGGATGTCATCTTTGCAAAAACGTCTATTTATGTCTTCTACCTATTTCTTAATTGGATTATTTTTTGGTGTTGAGTTGATAAGTTCCTTTTTAAAAATATTTTATTTATTTATTCATGGGAGACAGAGAGAGAGAGAGAGAGGCAGAGACACAGGCAGAGGGAGAAGCAGGCTCCAGGAAGGGAGCCTGACGTGGGACTCGATCCCGGGACTCATGCCCTGGGCTGAAGGCAGGTGCTAAACCGCTAAGCAACCCAGGGATCCCCCGAGTTGATAAGTTCTTTATAGATTTTGGATACTAACTCTTTATCAGATATGTCATTTGCAAATATCTTTTCCCATTCCAGAGGCTGCCTTTTAGTTTTACTGATTGTTTTCTTCACTGTGCAGAAGCTTCTTATCTTGGTGAAGTCCCAATGGTTCATTTTTGCTTTTGTTTCCCTTGCCTGCAGCAATGTCTAGTAAGACGTTTCTACAGTTGAGGTCAAAGAGGTTGTCACCTGTGTTCTCCTCTAGGATTTTGATGGTTTCCTGTCTTACACTTATTTATTTTTTTGCTTTTTTAATTTTTTTAATTTTTTAATATTTTTTTGCTTTTTAAGATTGAAAGTGAGGACGGAGGAACACCTGGGTGGCTCAGCAATTGAGCGTCTGCCTTCAGCTCAGGGCGTGATCCTGGAGTCCTAGGATCGAGTCCCACATTGGGGTCCCCACAGAGAGCCTGCTTCTCCCTCGGCCTGCGTCTCTGCCTCTCTGTGTGTGGGTGTGTCTCTATGAATAAATAAATAAAATCTTTGATTTTATTTATTTGACGCTCAATTGCTGAGCCACCCAGGTGTTCCTCCGTCCTCACTTTCAATCTGCAGATGTCTTTAGGTAAAAAATTAGTCTCTTATATACAGTATATAGATGGGTCTTGTTCTTTGTTGTTGTTGTTTTTTAATCCATTCTGATAACCTGTGTCTTTTCATTGGAGCATTAGTCCATTTACATTCAGAGTGATTATTGAAAGATGAATTTAGTGCCATTGTGTTCCCTGTAAACTTGGTGTTTCTGGTGATGTTCTCCATTCCTTTCTAGTCTTTATCGCTTTTGGTCTTTCTCTCCCACTCAAAGAGTCTCTTTTAGCATTTCTTGCAGGGCTGGTTTAGTGGTCATGAATTCCTTTAGTTTTTGTCTGGGAGCACTTTATCTCTTCTATTCTGAACGAGAGTCTTGCTGGATAAAGTGTTCTTGGCTGCATATTTTTCCCATTCAGCACATTGAACATATGCCACTGTCTTCTGGCATGTCAAGTTTCTGTAGACAGATCTGTTGCAGACATCATCTGTCTTTCCTCGTAGATTAAGAACTTTTTTCCCTTACTGCTTTCAGGATTCTTTCCTTGTCTTTGTATTTTGTGAATATGTCTTGGTGATCGCAACTTTGGTTGAATTTAATAGGAGTTCTCTGTGCTTCTTGGATTTCAATGTCTGTTTCCACCCCTAAATTAGGGATTTTTTTCAGTTATAATTTGCTCAAATAAACCTTCTCCTTTTTCTTTCTCTTTTTTTTCTGAGACTCCTATGATACAAATGTTATTACACTTTAAGGAGTCGCTGAGTCCCTAAGTCTACATTCATGATCTGATACCTTTCTTTCTTTCTTTCTTTTTTCAGCTTTTTTTTAAAAAAATATTTTTATTTATTTATTCATGAGAGACACAGAGAGAGAGGCAGAGAGAGAAGCAGGCTCCATGCAGGGAGCCCAACGCAGGACTCGATCCCAGGACTCCAGGATCACGTCCTGGGCTTAAACTGCTGAGCCACCCAGGGATCCCCTCTTTTCAGCTTTGTTATTTTCCATAGTTTTATCTCTTGTATCACTAATTTGTTCCTCTGATTCGTCTGTCCTTCTTGTCATTGGATCCATTTGCTTTTGCATCTTCATTACAGCATTTTTTTATTTCAGCCTGACTAGTTTCTAGTTCTTTTATCTCTAAGTAAGGGATTCTCTATTGTCTTCAGTGCTTTTTCCAAGCCCAGGTAGTATTCTTATGATTATTGTTTTAAATTCTGGTTTCAGACATCTTACTTGTGTCTGTATATATTAAATCCCTGGCTGTGAATTCCTCTTGTTCTTTCTGTTGGGGTGAATTCTTATCTTGTCATGATGTCTGGGTCACTGATTTCTGTGCCTGGGAGTATTGGCTACATTAAGAAGAGATCCCCTACCAAACAAAGAAAAAGAAAGAAAAAAATGAAGATAGATCCTAGTTATGTTTTGGCCTACTTTTTAAAAGAAGTTAGAGGGGATCCCTGGGTGGTTCAGTGGTTTAGCGCCTGCCTTCGGCCCAGGGCGTGATCCTGGAGTCCTGAGATCCAGTCCCACATCAGGCTCCCTGCATGGAGCCTGCTTCTCCCTCTGCCTGTGTCTCTGCCTCTCTCTGTCTCTGTATCTTTCATGAATAAATAAATAAAATCTTTAAAAATAAATAAATAAAAGAAGTTAGATCATGGGATCCCTGGGTGGCTCAGCGGTTGGGCGTCTGCCTTCAGCCAGGTTGTGACCCCGGGGTCCCAGGATCGAGTTCTGCATCGGGCTCCCTGCCTGGAGCCAACTTCTCCCTCTGCCTGTGTCTCGGCCTCTCTCTCTGTGTGTCTCTCATGAATAAATTAATAAAATCTTAACAAATAAATAAATAGAAGAAGCTAGACCCTAAATAAATAAATAATAAGATAAAGTAAAAAATAAAATAAAATGAAGCTATGTCCTATTTCCCCTAGAGCTGAAGCTTTGTAGCACACTATGGTCAGTAGGCTTGGTGAGTGGAGGGGTTTTATTCTGGTCTTCCTGGGGAACGCCTGCCCCTCTGATTCTCAGGGGGACTTGCCCTAATGGCGATGCACCTGCAGGGCCCAGGGTTGCAAGGCTTAGTGTAAACAGCTCTGGCCTCCACTGAGTGATATTCTTCTGCTCCCTGAGATTCGTCAGTGCTGATGGGGGTGGAGGAAATAGTGTTTCCCCACTCTCTCGTCCCTGGAGTGGGGAGCTTGTGCCCACTGTTCTCCAGGAAGCCCTCACAGAAGAGCAAACAATCACCTCTCTGTGTCCCCAGCTTTTGCCAGATCCTCACCTTCACCCTGCCTGTATCCAAGCTGTCCTGCTCGGCGGCACAGTATCTTGTGTTTAATCTCAGGCGTGCAGCTGGTTTCCAAAACTCCACATTTTAGAGATCCACATGGTGTGGACCAGCACTACTACCCTGGGGGACGGTCTTGCTGCACCGTGCCAGTGCTGGCTTGCCCCAGAAATTGGCTGTGTGACTGTGCAGCAGTTTGGAGTTTATGGTAAAGCGCAGCTAAAAGCTGGCACCAAGGTTTGCTGCTCTCAGCCTGTGTCTTTGTTCCTGACTAGGGAATGGGGCAGCTCAGTGGTGCCCATGGGTCCTTTGTCCCCATGCCCCCACTCCCAAATGTACTCCAAGCAGGGGAACTGCTTTTCCCCATGCAAACCAGGGGATGCCCAGACCATGCTGCTGGCTCCCAGGTCTCCACCCTCCTTCCCCACTAGAGCACCACCACTAAGGCAACCAGGTGTGACCCTGGTGACAGTGTTAACCTCTGAACTTTAGACTCTGCGCTTCACTGTTTATAAAAACTTGGGATAGGGCAGCCCGGGTGGCTCAGCAGTTTGGTGCAGCCTTCAGCCCAGGGCCTGATTCTGGAGACCTGGGATCGGGTCCCACGTCAGGCTCCCTGCATGGACCCTGCTCCTCCCTCTGCCTGCGTCTCTGCCTCTGTGTGTGTGTGTGTGTGTGTGTGTGTGTGTGTGTGTGTGTCTCATGAATAAATAAATAAAATCTTGGGCAGCCCAGGTGGCTCAGTGGTTTGGTGCAGCCTTCAGCCCAGGGCCTGATCCTGGAGACCCGGGATCGAGTCCCACGTCAGGTTCCCTGCATGGACCCTGCTTCTCCTTCTGCCTGTATCTCTGCCTCTCTCTGTGTGTGTGTCTCAAATGAATAAATAAAATCTTTAAAAAATTTTTTTAATTTAAAAATTAATTAATTGATTAATTAAAATCTTAAAAAAAAAAAAAACAACCTTGGGATATTTATCCCCTCTCCTTTTCCTAGTCAATGATTTTGAGGAGTTTTTCTTGTGCAATTCCCGCATGCCTTCTCTCTCTGTCTCTGATCAGGGCTCCCTCCCCTTCACAGCACCTGCAGCTCTTCTCTCCTCCATATCAAGTCTCCACAGCTCCTACCTTCCAAATATGGTAGTTCTTTCAGTCTCTAGTTATGCAATCTTGCTCTCTCAGTCCTCAGATTCATTTCTTGTGTGTTCATAATAATTTGATATTTATCTAGGTGTTTTTGAGGGATGAGGCAAGCTAGGGTTCCCTTACTCCTCTGCCATCTTAATTCTTCCACTATATATATTATATTATAATATATTATATATTATATATAACATATATATTATTATTATTGCAATCATGTGCTACATCATAATGAAATGTTAAGGAGCTCATCTTACTATCTTTTAAGTCCCCTGACATCAGAGACTTACTTCTTATTTTTGTATGCCCAGTCCCTACTCTAGTGCTTGGAACATTGTAGGCATTTAAAAATATTTTGTTAAATTAATGAGTCACTAAAAACCATTTACTGATAATGAGTATATTATTTGTTGTTATTTTTATGCAAGCAAACATAAAAACCTCTCAAAGGCACAGCTTTTATGAGCCACATTATTTATCAAGATTGAATAGAAAGGAGGTGAAGCTTGGCTGAAACTCAACCATTCCTCTCTTTTCTGATGGAATCCCTTAGGCTGCTCTGTGGTAACAAGAAATTAACAAGATTTGTCTTCTTTATGTCCTATAATACTCCCCTAGTGTGGTTTTCATTAAAAAAACAAAAACAAAAAAAAAACCTCTAGTGAACTAGGGACTTGACAGTATTAATAACATCCTTATTACTTCCACCCTCATGTGTTTTCTCTGCATTTAGGAACAAAGACCTTTAAAAAAAAATAATTTATTTATTCATGAGAGACACAGAAAGAGAGACACAGAGAGAAAGAGAAGCAGAGACACAGGCAGAGGGAGAAGCAGGCTCCATGCAGGGAGCCCGATGCAGGACTCCATCCCAGCACCCCAGGATCACGCCCTGGGCCGAAGGTGGCACTAAACCACTGAGCCACCCTGGCTGCCCAGGAACAAAGACACTTTTATCAACCATTTTCAGATGCTGTATCTGTTAAATTCAAGGATATCAGGGACTGCTACAGAGAATCTGTATGATTAGGTCAAGGCTAGATTTCTGTTGCTCTGACATTCCTCCTCTCTAACTATGAACTGCTAAAAAGTAGGGGCGGGGGGGTAGGGAATGAAACCAGTGGACACAGGAAGCACAGGACTGTGATCTTTGGGCGAAGGAGAAACAAGCTAGGTAAGCACTGGGATTGCCCTGGCTTTTTGCCTGAGGACAAATTTTGGTTACAATGCAGGAAGGTCTCTCAGTAAGGTGAGAAGATAGAGATTGAAGTTTGGGGATGCCAAGACAGCTAAAATCAGTGGGATGGGATAGGAGAGAAAGATTGAAATCAGTCTTGTGCGTGAAGGGTGGAAATCCATGAGGCCAGGCAAAGACCAACTGCTAAGGAAGGGACATTTGCAGAGGAGCCCCAATTCCTAGAAAATTCCTAGAGCTCACACAAGGTTTGGGATTATTCTAGTGCCCATCAAACAGGATGCAGAGATCTCATTGAATAAACGGGTCATTCAGGAGAGATCTCAGAGGTCCCACCTTAGTGGTGGAGCTAAACTGGTTCTACAAGAAAGACTGCATATGCACACACACCTAAAACACTTCAAATCAAACCTTGAAAAGATGAATTTGATCCAAAAGTGACTTAACTACCTGCCTGAGTGAAGTTCGACACTCTTTAACAAAACACTGTACAACTTTTAAAAGGAGTATTACCCCCAAAAGTTGGAAAGGCAGAAATCAGAGTTCAGGGATGTTGAGGCTGCTAGAACTTCTGAGACAGAGACCTGGAGAGTAGGGCGCTACACAGAGAGAGACGTCTGGAGAACATAGAGGGGCCCCCTCAAATATATGACTAAGTATTGATATATACATAAGTGGGAGGAATCTTTAAAAAAAAAGTAGAAAAAAAAAGTGGGAGGAATCTTGGAAATAGCCAAGGAAAGGAGTAAGCAGGACAATTCCTGGAGTTCCCACAGGACAGGGAATAGTTTGTATTCCCACCAGTCATGGTAGAGAGAGACCTCATCCTACACAGGCATTGGGTACAGCCCTCAGAAGAGCCAGGCCATAGTCGTAGGGATAAAAGTAACAGAATAAAGTCTTTGCTGGACCCAACCTACCCTAATAAATCTTAATAATAAGCCTGAAATGGATCAAGCTGATCCTCAAGTAGATTTAACACAATCAATACTCTTTTTTTTTTTTTTCCAATACTCTTTAAATGGATAATCTTTGTGTACTGTTGGTGGGAATGCAAACTGGCACAACCATTAGGGAAAACAGGATGCAGTTTCCTCAAAAAAATTAAAAAATTACAATATGATCCAGCAGTTCCACTTCTGTGTACATATTCAAACTAATTCAAGGCCAGATCTCAAAGAGGTATTTGCACAAATGGAAGTAACCTGAGTATCCATTGACAAGAAAAAAGATATAGTACATACATACAACGGGATATTATGCAGCTTTAAAGAAAGGATATCCTGTCACATGCTTCAACTGGACAAACCCTGAAGACATTATGCTAAATAGGCTAGCTGCAGGACAAAGACTGGCAGCCTGGGTGGCTCAGTGGTTTAGCCCCGCCTTCAGCCCAGGGGTCCTGGGATCCAGTCCCACAGTTGGGCTCCCTGCAGGGAGCCTGCTGCTCCCTCTGCCTGGGTCTCTGCCTCTCTCTCTCTGTGTGTCTCTCATGAATAAATAAAAATCTTTAAAAATCATAATAAAAAAAAAAAAGGACAAATACTGTATGATTCCACTCATATAGAGTTTCTAAAGTAGCCAAAATTACAGAGACAAAGTAGGAAGGTGGTTGTTAAGGGCTTCGATGAGGGGAAATGTGTATAGTTTCAGTTTCACAAGCTGAGAGGTTCCACAGATCTATTACCCAACCACGTGAACATACTTCACACTACTGAACTGTATACTTAAAAATAGTTAAGATGGTAAATTTAATGTTACATGCCTTTTAACACAAAATCTATCCTCTCCAGTTAATCTGGAGAGTCACATATTTATGATATATCATACATTAAATATATTTAGTATCGTATATTCACATATGTAAAACAGTTTTTTTCTCTATTCTAATACTTCGACCTTTTTGTCTTTTTATAATAACATATTGATTTGATAGAGTATTTGTATTAAGTGCTCAAAATGTAATAAGACAAATCTCGCTTCACTGTACTTAATTTCTCTCATAATTTTCTTGACTCTTCTGTAGAATTTAACCTTCCATATAAATGTTAGGTGTATTTTATCCAATTCTATAGTACATATAATTGGGGCTACAGCTAATTACTGTACTGGGGAACCTGGCTGGCTCAGTCGGTACAGCATGTGACTCTTGATCTTGGGGTCATGAGTTCAAGACCCACGTAGGGCATAGATTAAAACATTTTTTTAAATTAATATATTGGGCCACCTGGGTGGTTCAGCGGTTGAGCATCTGCCTTTGGCTTAGGGCGTGATCCCAGTTTAGGGATCAAGTCCCACATTAGGATCCCTGCAGGGAGCCTGCTTCTCCCCCTGCTTATGTCTCTGCCTCTCTCTCTCTCTCTCTCTCTGTGTGTGACTATCATAAATAATAAAAAAATAATAATAATATTACTTTTGGGAGAAATATTTCTTTTTTTTTTTTTTTAAATTTTTAATTTTTATTTATTTATGATAGTCACAGAGAGAGAGAGAGAGAGGCAGAGACACAGGCGGAGGGAGAAGCAGGCTCCATGCACCGGGAGCCCGATGTGGGATTCGATCCCGGGTCTCCAGGATCGCGCCCTGGGCCAAAGGCAGGCGCCAAACCGCTGCGCCACCCAGGGATCCCAGGGGAGAAATATTTCTATGCTAACTTTGCATCTGAGAATATAGTGTGTCTTCCCATTTCTTCAGTCTAATGTTTTTATGTTACGCTTATCAATAAAATTTTATAGATTTCTCTTTATATGTTTAACCAATTTATACCTAAGTATCTTATAGTTTTTCCACTATATGAATAAAATATGGACTATTTTTTCATTTTTTTATTTCTAGATGCCTGTTGCCAGAAAATTGAAACTGAGAAAACTAATGAATCTAGTATATTCCTTTGATCCATGGCCACATTACTAATCTCTTATTAATTCTACCAGTATTTTGTTGAATACCTTAGGTATATAATGTCATTAGCAGAAAAAGAATATTTAAACTATTCTTTTAAAATTTGTATCTTAGGGATCCCTGGGTGGCGCAGTGGTTTAGCGCCTGCCTTTGGCCCACAGCGCGATCCTGGAGACCCGGGATCGAATCCCACGTCGGGCTCCCGGTGCATGGAGCCTGCTTCTCCCTCTGCCTGTGTCTCTGCCTCTCTCTCTCTCTGTGTGACTATCATAAACAAATGAAAATTTAAAAAATAATAATAAAATAAAATAAAATTTTTATCTTAAATAGGGTGATTCTATTCCTAGTTTCTGATTTTAATTTTTTACCTAGCTTGCCATTTTTTTTTAAGATTTTATTTATTTATTCATGAGAGATACAGAGAGGCAGAGACATAGGCAGAGGGAGAAGCAGGCTCCATGCAGGGAGCCCAATGTGGGACTCGATCCCAGGACCCCGGGGTCACAGCCTGAGTCAAAGGCAGACGCTCAACCACTGAGCCGCCCAGGCGTCCCTAGCTTGCCATTTTGAATACTAGCTGTGCTATTTTTAGAGGGTTTTTTTTTTATTTCATTTTTAAGTAATCTCCACATCCAGTGAGGGGCTTGAACTCATAACCCTGAGATCAAGAGTCATATGCTCTACCAACTTAGCCAGCCAGGTGCACCTGTTTTTAAATAAATGGTCTTTGTTATATTTAGGTAGTTTCCTTCTATTTTCTGTTATACTTTGAGTTTTTTGCTAAGATGGCTGTTCATTTCATCAAATAACATTTTGGCATTTATTGATGTCAATATATGCTTTTTCAATGTATTTACCAACATATCTAGTTGAAGATTTTTAAAAATATATCTAGTCATTTTACTGTACTTGAATTTCATTAAGTAGTTTTAAAAAACCGTGTGAGTTGTTCTCTTTGGCAGAGAGATTATTTTGTTTGACTTTTTTCCTGGTTTTACTTATATAGGGTGCTCTTCTTTTCCTTCTTTCTATCTCTCCTCCTCTCGTTCTCTCTTTTCTTTCTCTTCTCTTTCCTTCTTTCCTTCCTTCCTTCCTTCCTTCCTTCCTTCCTTCCTCCCTCCCCCCCTCCCTCCCTTCTCTATAGCCAATGTGGGGCTTGAACTCATAGCACTGAGATCAAGTGTCCCAGGCTCTACCAACTGAGCCAGCCAGGCACCCCAAGGGTGCTTTTCTTTTTCTTTCTTTTTTTATTACTAGGGATCAGGTCTAGTTTTTTGGAGGACATGAAGTCTAACAAGCAGTTATCAAACTTGTACTGGCAATGCAGAAAGCAAGCAGGTTATCAACCTCTCTTCTGTTTCCAAAAATAGACCTTATAACAAAACAGATAAGAAAGAAGACTGGAGCCAGATTGCCTCAATTCAAATACCAGCTCTGCTATTTACTAGTGATGCAGCCTTGGGCAAATTATTCAAACTCTATGTTTCAATTTCTTTATTTATCCAGTGGGGAAAATAATAAGAGTATTCTTGTGGAGTTATTGTGAGGATTACAAGAGTCTACTTTTGTAAAACACTGAGAAAAATTCCTGGCAAGCATATTGGCTGTTTTAAAAAATTCCTTCTGAAAATGTATGCATATGTGGTGGAATAAAAACTTAAAACTTTGAGCTTTCTAGCTTTCCCTCCTCGTTGTTCTCATTCTCAATTTGGGCAGCACATTTGAATCACTGAGAAGCTTTTAGAAATTCTCTTGCTGTACCCCAAACTAATTAGATGAAATTTCTCAGAAAGGGGAACAAAGCAGTGGGAGTTTTTAAAACTTGCCAGGGGATTTCACGTTGTAGCCAACACTGAGAACCACTGCCTTAGACACTATCCCAAAGAAAATTCACGGTTTGCTTGTTGATCTACTCTTATATTAGTCATTATAGATAGGAAGTTTTTTCAGACAGGTTCTTTTGTTCTGCAGAATGCATATTTTACTTTTTTTAATACTTTTTTTTTTTTTTTTTAAAGACTTTATTTATTCATGAGAGACAGAGAGAGGCAGAGATACAGGCAGAGGGAGAAGCAGGCTCCCTGCGGGAAGACCGATGTGTGACTCATCCCAGATCCTGGTCTGGGATCATGACCTGAGCTGCAGGTACTCAACCGCTGAGCCACCCAGTGTTGGACCCTGGCTCACGGATGCCAACGTGTCCCGGCGGACGCCCCAGAGACTCAGACCCCAGACAGGCAGATGCAATTAGCAAGAGGGTTTATTGGACGTTTGCGCAAACGGGCTCTCCACCTCCGAGGAGGAAGAGAGCCCCGATTAGCAATCACAGGCATCTTTTAAAGGCAAAAAGACCGCTTAAAGGCAAAGAAACCAGGGGAGTAGCATAGCATCCAGGTTATTGATTTCTCAACATGAACCTGTTCAGGGACATTTCAGTCAGGGCGTGGGGCGGGGGGGGGGGGATGGTTTTCTTATCTTGGACAACCAGAATATTTTTTTGTTGCTTAAATTCCAGGGAGGTGCAGGGATGGGCTGCCTCTGGATTAGGGCTGGTCCTACTCACAAGGGGGGGCGGGGGTTCTTCACCAGATATCCCCACAATGCATTTTTTTTTAAAGATTTTATTTATTTATTCATGAGAGAGACAGAGAGAGAGGCAGAGACACAGGCAGAGGGAGAAACAGGCTCCATGCAGGGAGCCCGATGGGGGACTCAATACGGGGTCTCCAGGATCAGGCCCTGGGCCAAAGGCAGTCGCTAAACCGCTGAGCCACCCAGATGTTCCCCAGAATGCATATTTTAAAGAGAGGTCTGCAGAGTGCGGCTAAATCTCAGATTCAAAGAACTTTGGAAGAATTTTGCAGTTATTTTCCATTACACAAAGAGAAAACCCAAAATCTGACAAGGCAAGGATCTTTGGGGATGCAGTCCCTGTCCGCCTGCTTCTCCAGCCTCCTCACATCATTTCCCACTGCTCACTAGGCTCCAGCCTAGCCAGCTACCCTGGTGTCAAACTCTTCCTGTCTCGGGTTTTCTTCTGGCTATTTCTTTCTTGTTCCAGGAATGCTCTGACTCCCTACCCTTTCTTTACCTGGCCATTGCTTAATATCACTTGCTCGGAAAAATATTTCTTGATCTTCCAAAAAAATCAGTCCCTCTAGGGCTCACTATTCACCAACACTGTAGTTTCCTTCATAGAACCTACCACAATGTATAATTATTTACTTGTGTGATTTATTGGCATAATGCCTAACTCCTAACTAGACTATAAGCTTTATGTTTATTTTGTTGTACTTTTTTTTTTTTAGGTTTCTACTTCATCTTAATGCCTTGTGGCTAATACTGTGTAATATACCCAAGAGCTTATAAATAAATTTTTAATAAATCAATAAATGAAAAGTGTTAGTAGTTAATGTTGATCAGTGATTAGAAGATTGAAATTGATGGGTGCCTGGGTGACTCAGTTGGAAGAGTGTGTGACTCTTGATCTTGGGGTCATAAATTTGAGGCCACGTTGGGCCAGAGATTACATTTTAAGAGAGAGAGAGAGAGAGAGAGAGAGAGAGAGAGAGAGAGAGATTGAAATTTAGTCCTGAAAGGGGTTTTTGATTATCTATTTCACATAGTTTGTGGTTTGAAGAAACTGATACTCAAGTGTGTAAATGACTTGCCCCAAATCATTCAGTGAATTAGTGATGGATTAGGATTCAATCTCATTTTTTCCATTTCTAAGTCTGGTGAACTTTCAGGTATAAGATATAAAACAAGAGGATCAAGAAAGTAATTTATATGTATGAAATGAACGAAGCTTTAATATACTCGTTATTCAGAAAAATGACTTTTCTGAATGATAATATAAAATGAATGTTAGAAGATACTGAAAACTGAACCTGAACTGAGTTTCAGTTTTCAGGTTGAAAGCAGAAGTGAGTAAATAAAGGCTTAGTTTAATCATAGTGAAAGGTTGCTAATCCTTCATGCAGAATAGATCACTATTTGGAATATGCCTTGTTCCTCAGAAAAGTTTGCCATCAATGAATAATAAAGCAACCACTCATTAAATTCCTATACCAAGCTAAGTGGTTTTCCTGCAAACTCCAAATCTCTTCAACTTTGCAAAGTAGGTATTATTATTCACAATGGGAAAATGAGGCTCATTATCACACAGTTCATAAATGGTTAACACTGAATCCACATTGGTGACTTCTGATTCTTATCTGACAGGTAAAGAGCTTGGAAGTTGTCACTTCCAAACTCACAACAAGAAAAAAGCTGAAAAAATTGAAATCAGCAACTGTTCTTAGATGTAGTAGAGAACTGAGGTCACAGGGCAAACTGCTGCTCTGAAAACTGAGACCAACGGAGAATCACAGATAACAGGGAGCAGAAGCCGAGGAGCAAAAGCCAGCAGCTGGAGCCAGTATTAGTAAGAAAACTTTAAACCGTAACTAACAAATTGTTGGAAAATTCATTGCAGACTAGTTTGAGAGTTAAGAACTCCTAAGGGGCCAGGATTAGGAAGGCCCTTACACTTCCTGAATTTTACCTCTAAGAGCTAAACCAAGTTTTCACTTTAAGGATCAAAGGGAAATTCCTCCAGGGGAAGGGGGAAATAATCATTTTTAAAGTGCTAAAGAGCTCTCAGTTCTCCTTAACAGAGTTCTCCCTCAAGGAAACCTATTACCAGAGCCTAACTGGGGTTTTACCAAAGCCTAACCTACCTGGGAGAAGGGAAATACCCAACTCTAGCCTCCTCTAGCCTTTGACTTGGGGGGAAAGGAAATACCCAGCTCAAGCTCACTAAAAGACTGAGACGTTATTATGGGATTATAGAGCACTTCTCCTCCCACACTTTGCCACCTCATCAGTAGGGCTCCTGCATAATAATAGGAGATTAAAGCTAAAAGAACTGAAATCCTCAAACTCTATTCTTAAATTCCTCTTCTAGGAATAATGAAAGACAATAAGGGAGACAAAAACAAGGACCCTAGGTGAAATTTTAGCCTCTGACACCAAAGCAAAGCAAACATTAAATATAGCCCAACTCCTAGCAGTAAACATAAAACCTCACAGTAAAGGTTTATACCTGGTATATAATGTCCAGCTTTCAACATAAAATTACAAGGCTTGCTAACAGACAAAAACCAGTCTTAAGAGACAAAGCAAGCATTAGAACCAGATTCAGACATGGCAAAGATTTTGGAATTATGAGACAAGGAAGTTAAAATAACAAGTAAATATACTAAGGGCTCTAAAGAAAAGAGTGGACAAGATGGAAAAACTGATGAGTAATGTAAGCAAAGAGCTGGATATCCTAAGAAAGAATCAAAACAAAATGTGAGAAATAAAAAGCATAGTAATAGAAATGAAGAATGCTTTTGATGGGCTCATTAGTAGACTGGACCTTGCTGAAGGAAGAATTAGTGAGCTTCAAGATATGTGAGGCAAAAACTGAGAGAGCTGCAAGGAGAAAGAGATATATCTGCTATTAGAGTTTGAGACTTCAATACCTATCAGTACTTGACAGATGCAACAAGCAAAAAAATCAGTAAGGATAGAGTAGAATCAAAGAGCACCATCAATCAACTGAGTATAATCAACATTTTTAGTACACTTCATCCAACAACAGCTAAATACACATTCTTCTCAAGTTTATACACGAAGCATTTGCCAAGATAGACCACATTCTGGGTCATAAAACACACCTTAACAAATTTAAAAGAATAGACATCATACAAAGTTTGCCCTTAGACTACAAGGTAAATTAAACTAGAAATAACAAAGATTGCTGGAAAATCCCAACATATTTAGAGATTAAACAATATACTTCTAAATTGTACATGAGTCAAAGAGTAAGTCTCAAAAAGAATTTAAAAATATTTTAGGGGCGTCTGGCTGACTTATTTGGTAGAGCCTCCAAATCTTGATCTCAGGGTCATGATTTCAAGCCCCGTAGTGGGTGTAGAACTTACTTCATAATAAAAAAATATTTTAAAAAATGTTTTATCATACGTAAAAATTAAAGTACAACTCAGCCAGAGTTGTGGGTTGCAGTGAAAGTAGTGGTTAGAGGAAAATTTATAGCATTGAAATGCATTTTAGAAAAAAAAAAAAAAAAGTAGTCTGAGCTCTCAATTTAGGAGAGCTAGAAAAAGAAGGACAAATTAAATCCAAAGCAAATAATTTTTTTTAATATAAATAATTATTTATTCATGAGACACACACAGAGAGAGACAGAGAGAGAAAGAGAGAGGCAGAGACAGGCAGAGGGAAAAGTAGGCTTCATGCAGGGAGCCTGACATGGGACTGAATCCCAGGACTCCAGGATCACGCTCTGGGCCAAAGGCAGATGCTCAACTGCTGAGCCACCCGGGCATCCCAAATCCAAAGCAAATTAAAGCAGAAGAAAGGAAATAATAAAAATTAGAACAGAAATCAATGAAACTGAAAACAGAAAAAAGAGAAAATTAACAAAACAAGTTGGTTCTTTGAAAGATCAATAAAATTGAAAAACCTTTAGTCCGGCTAACCAAGAAGAAAGGACAGAAATTAAAAAGAGTAAAGAGAAAATACAAATTACTAATATCAGAAAGGAAAGAGATATCGTCACTACCAATCTAATGGACACTAAAAGGATGATAGGGGAATATTACAAACAACCATTCCCACAAATTTGATAACATATGAAAATCAATTCCTTGAAAGACACAGGATAGTAAAACTCACACAAAAAGAAATATCTGAGTAGGGCTACCTATTAAAGAAACTGAATTAGTAATAACTTTCCAAGACAGAAAGCACCAGGCACAGATGGTTTCACTGGTGAATTTTATCAACCATTTAAGGAACAGAAGAAACCAGTTCTCTACAATGTTATAAAAAATAGAAGCAAAGGTAACACTTTCTAACTTACACTTGAAGGCCGACATGACCTTAATACCAAATCGGACAAAGACATTATCAAGAAAGGAAAACTACAGATGGACGGACATCTGAGCACGGTGTCTACAGGTCACGAATTCAGGAGCTTGGTCCGGACTTAGAATCGCTCATGAAGTCGCAGGCAAGGATGTGCCAGGTAGAAGACTTGTCAAGAGGATTTGTATTGCATGGTGCTGGTTGTTAACAGGAGGCCTCAGTTTCTCCCCACGTGGGCTTCTCCCCTGGTGGCGTAATAAGTGTTTTCATGACCCAGAGGCTGGCTTTGCCCAGAATGAATGATCCAAAATAAAGCAAGGTAGAAACTGTAATATCTTTTATGACCTAGCTTCGGGAGTCACACACGGTGATTTCTTAAAAATCATTTTAAGATTTTTATTTATTTGAGATAGAGACAGAGCATGAGCATGAGCAGGGTTGAGGGGGGTGGGGTGGCAGAGGGAGAGGAAGAAGCAGATTCCCCGCTCAGCAGGGAGCCTGAAGCAGGACTCGATCCCAGGACCCGAGCAGAAAGGCAGATGCTTAAGCCGATGCGCGACCCAGGCACCCCTCAAAATCCTAGGGGATCCCTGGATGGCGCAGCGGTTTAGCGCCTGCCTTTCGCCCAGGGCGCGATCCTGGAGTCCCGGGATCGAGTCCCACGTCGGGCTCCTGGCATGGGGCCTGCTTCTCCCTCTGCCTGTGACACACTTTGCCTCTCTCTCTCTCTCTCTCACTCTATGTCTATCATAAATAAATAAATAATTCTTTAAAAAAAATCCTATTGGTAGCACAGACGAGCTCTATTCCATATGGAAGGGGATTGAATCAAGAGCCATCTTGGAGGTTGTTTATGACACTATACAACAGAATACTTTTTAGCAATGAGAAGAAATGAATTGGGCACCCCCGGTGGCACAGTGGTTTAGTGCTGCCTGCAGCCTGGGGTGTGATCCTGGAGACCGGGGATCGAGTCCCGCATCGGGCTTCCTGCGTGGGGCCTGCTTCTCCCTCTGCCTGTGTCTCTGCCTCTCTCTCCCTCTCTCTGAATGAATAAATAAATAAATCTTAAAAAAAAAAAAAAGAGAGAAGAAATGATTTATATGCGCAACCATTTAGATGAAGCTCAGATATTATAATTTTTTTTTTTTAAAAAGCCCAATGGACAAGAGCACATATTGTATTCTATTTATAGGGTGTTTTATGACAGCCCAAACTCATCTAGTCTGTGGTTAGTACCTCTGGGAAGTGGAGGGGATGAAAGGAAATGACACAAGGGAAGCTCTAGGGTGATGGAAATATTCTGTATCTTGACAGGGGTGCCCTTCACATGGGCGTGTCATTTGTCATTTGTACAATTAAAAATATTTGTGTGGGATGCCTAGGTGGCTCAGCGGTTGAGCATCTGCCTTTGGCTCAGGGGGTGACCCTGGGGTCCTGGGATCGAGTCCTGCGTGGGCTCCTTGTGTGGAGCCCGCTTCTCCTCCCTCTGCCTGTGTCTCTGCCTCTCTCTGTGTGTGTCTCTCCTGAGTAAATAAATAAAATCTTTTAAATAAATAAAAATAAATCCCCGTGTGTATGTCAGCGTGGAAACATTTAGCTCAGGCACAGTACCCTGACAGATGCCGTGAGGCCTGGGAGTGAGGGGTGGTACGGATACACCCAGAGTGGCCACGCGGCGCCCTGCTGTTGTTGAGGCCGGGTGGTGGCTCCATCGGGACCCACGGTCTTCTTTACTTTGCATGTGCTTGAATGTTCTCAAGTAAGTCAGAAAACTAAAACCAAGCTGCTTTGTGTAAAAAGTTTCTAATTCCTCTGCGTGAGAGTCTAGCTTTTCTTCTGCTCTACGATGCTGATTATGAGACCATTTGTGCCGGGGCAGGTTAGTGACCCTGATTACGATTAGGGACACGAAAATCTGGTGGTAGGAGGTGGGTAGTAAGAGGAGCTTCCAAGAGCACATGTTAACCTGTTTTTATTAATTATGTAAAAATTGGTGAAGCTGGGGCAACCCGGGTGGCTCAGAGGTTTAGTGCCTCCTTCAGCCCAGGGCCTGACCCCGGGGTCCTGGGATGGAGTCCCACATCGGGCTCCCTACATGGAGCCTGCTTCTCCCTCTGCCTGTGTCTCTGCCTCTTCTGTGTGTGTGTGTGTGTGTGTGTGTGTGTGTGATGAATAAATAAATAAAATCTTAAAAAAAAAAATTGGTGAAGCTCATCCAACTCTTGGGAAAGTAGGCCGTCGGGCACGACCCTAAGATGGTTTAGACCACGTGTGCTCTCAAGGCAGTCGGTTTTTCCTTTCTTGCCCCTGGGAAAAGTGGAGCAGGGACCGTGGTGATCTGGACGTTTACAAGCATCTCCTGCTTGTGGGGTCTCCTATTTCTTCCCTCGAAGGTGCTAAGGGTATTTGGCTGTGGGTGGGGGTGGGAATTAAGGGAAATAAGGGATTTGTTGAGTGGATACATACCATTTTATCATACTCCTACCATTTAGGGATCTAATTCTTTTTTTTAAGCGTTTATTTTTTATTTATTTTTAAAGATTTTACTTATTTATTCATGAGAGACACACAGAGAGAGAGAGAGAGAGGCAGAGACACAGGCAGAGGGAGAAGCAGGCTCCATGCAGGGAGCCCAATGCAGGACTCGATCCCGGGTCTCCAGGATCACACCCCGGGCTGAAGGCAGCACTGAACTGCTGAACCTCAATACTGGGCTGCCCAGGTATTGTTTTCGGTGCCAAGATCCCACAGCCAGTATTAAAGTTCTTCACCAGGGGATCCCCACCTACCTCTTTGGCTTCGCATCATACAACTGTTCTCCACTTACTCACTAGTCACAGTGAACATTTTTTTTCCCATCAGAAGGTCATACCCCTTCAAAACTCAAGTCTTTGGATGTGCTCCCTTCTGGATGGGAGCGTGTTGACTTGTCAAGCTTGTACTCCTCTCTTCATCTCTTCAAGTCCCCCTTACTGTTCCCTGCCAGGCCTTCCTCGGTCAGCTGAGCTGCTGGGGGCAGAGGGGTCATTGTGTTAGCTTGGCAACAACTCCAACTGCTGTTTTGCTGCACACACTGGGCTGATAGACCTCAGGAGACTGAAGTGAGATACCACACACAGCCTTCCACTACATTTTGCACATCTCCTGGGCTCCCGGGACCACGATTAGTAAAGTGAGGTCGGAAGAGAAAGCTTCAGCAAGGAGGGTGGTGCCGAGTTCCTTTAAAGTAGGTGGTGGCTGAGCTGTGAATCCTGTGGGGAGGGGACACCTGGTATACCCAGGGGGTTCCTTTGGCCACAGGGCGGTGACAGATGCCTGACTCATGTCTGAGAAAGCTAAGAATGCCCTACCAGCGATTCCAAAAAGCAAGCAAACGCCTGACTCACTCTTTGATGCTTTAGTCAGAGGTAGGCCGCTGCACTGAAATCGGCCAGCACTTCCAGGCTTCCAGGGGTGTCGAAGGCAAGAGATTTTCCCCAGGGAGCTTATGTAGGTCACCCGGTGAAACTCTAGCGTGAGGTTGGCTTGGTCCTATCCAGGAGGGCGACCTGAGAAATGAGAATGTCCCCGCAGAAAGAGGCTGGATGGCCGGGAGCCCCCGAGGCATCCTGCCTCTCTATCACCTTTCTCTCTGTCCTTCAGGAAGAGGTGGAGTCCGTTTCCCCGCCCCTTGAACTGTACTGGCCTTATGACATCATGAGACTTTGGAGGCAGGGGCCTTAAGAGAACTTGCAGCTGCCATTTTGCTTTCTTGCACCACTTTATGCATCATGGCATAAAGACACGCAGGCTGGAGGAGGCCAGGGAGGTCACATACGGGGGTCATGTACCCTTCCAGCCAAGAGTAAGCATTGGGCGCCCATCCTAGAACCGAGGCCTTCCTGCCTAGTCCCCCACTGCAACCCTGAGTGGGCCCAGCTGACACATGGAATATGATTTCCCAGCTGATCCCAACCCGATCGCCAACCACAGAACCATATGCAGCTAAATGGTCTGTGCTTTACCCCACTAAGTTTGGGGTGGTACGCATCCACAGATAGTGAGGCGGGAAGGGAACCGGGGGTGCATCTGCTGGCGTAAGCACTGTGAAAGGGGGGCTCAGCGGGCAACTTCCGAAGAGCCCACAAAGGCATCCCACAAGCTAACCCCAGCCTTAACCTTCTGTCCACCATACATTACTTTAAAATTAAGCAAAAAAAAAAAAAGGTTATTTCAAAATATATTTCTATATGTGCCTGGGTACAGGCTGTGTAACTGCAAAAGACGCTTGCTTTGTTAATCACGGAGGAAACACACTTGAGAATGGTTAGTGTCTGGACACAATTTAGTGCCCCACTGTATGGAAAAAAATTCAGGATTTTTTTTTTTTTAAGATTTTATTTATTTCTTCATGAGAGACAGAGAGAGAGAGAGAGAGAGAGGGGCAGAGACACAGGCAGAGGGAGAAGCAGGCTCCATGCAGGGAGCCCAATGGGGGACTCGATCCCGGGACCCTGGGGGTCACACCCAGGGCCCAAGGCAGATGCTCAACCACTGAGCTACCCGGGCATCCCGAGGAATTAATGTTGTTCAATAATATGTTAGTCCATTACAAATATCAACTTTGGGATCAAATTTTATTAAAACTACAATTATTAGGTGCAACATTACACAATCACAACAGAAATGTAGGGACCTACATGTACCACATCCAGTTCCAATGAGTTTATTCTCTAGTAATCTTATATGGTATCACCATTTATTTTTTTAATTTTTTTATTTTTATTTTTTAAAGATTTTATTTATTTATCCATAGAGACACACAGAGAGAGAGAGGCAGAGGCACAGGCAAAAGGAGAAGCAGGCTCCATGCAGGGAGCCCAACATGGGACTTGATCCAGGGTCCCCAGGATCAAACCCCAGGCTGCTGTCGGCGCTAAACCGCTGCACCACCGGGGCTGCCCTCATTTAGTTTTTTTTAAAATTTTTTAAAGATTTATTTATTTTTAAGATTTTATTTATTTATTCATGACAGACCCAGAGAGACAGGCAGACACAGGGAGAGGGAGAAGCAGGCTCCCTGCTGGGACCCCGATGTGGGACTGGATCCCAGGACCCTGGGGATCACATCCTGGGCTGAAGGCAGACGCTCAACCGCTGAGCCACCCGGGCGTCCCTAAAGAGTTAATTATTTGAGAGAGAGAGCACGCAAGCAGAGAGAGAGGGAGAGGGAGGTGTACGTGTTAGAAAACACTGCTCTCACTCATACGAGATGATATACATATTTCTTAGCTTCAAGTCTGACCATTTGGCTCAGAATATTCCTTAAGGTTCTTTGTTTTAGAATTCTATGACAACATGTTGAAAATTTTGTCAGAGGTGTTGTGTTTGCCATGTATGTTTCCAAATGCAAACAGGTAAATAAGATCAGAAAAATTTGAAAAATTTACAAAAAAAACCCCCACACTCAAAATATACTACACAGATACAGAGATGTGTGATACTAATATTAAGTTTTGCAACAATCCAAAAGTGAAGGTACGAAGTATTGCTTTGAACATTTTGAATGTTCACCGTTACTTTTCATTGTATTATGCTTAACTCCCATCTTACCTTTTAATTGATTGCTAATAAGGAAGTTTATAAAGAAAAGGGCTACCATTTAAAACAATGACAGGGAAGGGCAGATGGGCAAGAGGGGTAATTTCCAGAGATTATTTTGAGTATTTTCTGGATTGATAAAAGTACTACGTTTGATGGTAGAAATGATAGAAATAACACATCAACTCCCCCCCCCGCTTTTTTTTTTAAAGATTTTATTTATTTATTCATGAGAGACACAGAAAGAGAGAGAGGGGGGCAGAGACCCAGGCAGAGGGAGAAGCAGGCTCTCTGCAGGGAGCAGGACATGGGGACATGGGGACATGGGATTCCATCCGGGGCCCCTGGGGTCTCGCCCTGAGCTGAAGGCGGTGTTAAACCACTGGGCCACCAGGGCTGCCATAATATTCTAATATTTTAAAAAGAACAGATTCAGTGTAGGGGCACCTGGGTAGCTCACTTGGTTAAGTGTCTGACTTCAGCTCTGGCCATGATCTCAGGGTCCTCGGATCGAGCCCCACGTCTGGCTCCTCGCTGAGCAGGGAGTCTGCTTCTCCCTCTCCCTTTTTGCCTCCCCTGCTGGTTCTCTTTCTCTCATAAAAACAAATTTAAAAGTCTTAAAAAAAAAAAAGTAAAAGAATAGATTCAGTGTGTTACATAAGCAATTAAATATTTAAAAAAGAAGAAAAATCTGGGGCACATGGCTGGCTCAGTCAGTGGGGTATGAGACTCTTCATCCTGAGGTTGTGAGCTCAAGCCTTACATTGGGCGTAGAGATTACTTAAGAAAAATAAAAAATAAATGTAAAAAAACAAAAAGAAAAAAATCCAAACATAAAAAAGAGTTGCCACATATACAAAATACATTTTGAAAGGGGTGATGAATGAGAGTTAACATGTCTGGTCTTGGCAGAGAGAACAATTTAGGATCCTTGCCCTTACTATCATTTCCTGACTCAGTTCCAAAACCATTAATAGCGCGTCACACAATTGAGAAATGTTGGAATCATCACAGTGCTCAGAAATTCAGGTAGCCAAACTGGTTTATTTTTGATTTTCCTCCATAAAAATGTTCCTGATTATCAACTTTCAGTGACTCTTGATGGAAACACTGATTACAGTCAAACAACTTGTATTTAACAAACATATATATACTGAACACCTGTATCTTTTTAAAATATTCAGGACCTTTTGGAATTACAGCAACAGATACTCCATTAGATTAAACAAGTTAGCTGCATAATTGTGTTTTTATCTTTATTTTATTTTATTTTTTTTTAATTTTTATTTATTTATGATAGTCACAGAGAGAGAGGCAGAGACATAGGCAGAGGGAGAAGCAGGCTCCATGCACCGGGAGCCTGACGTGGGATTCGATCCCGGGTCTCCAGGATCGTGCCCTGGGCCAAAGGCAGGCGCCAAACCACTGCGCCACCCAGGGATCCCGTGTTTTTATCTTTAAAAGCTTGTAAATTCACCTGAAATTTGATGGCTAATTTTTTTTTTTTCATTGTGATGACATTAGAAAAGCAGATGAAACACCAGGGACATCAGATGATTGGGTTCCAGCGTACCCACTATGCATAACTGGGGGCAGCTGTCCATACTATAGGCACGAGGCAGTTTAGGATAGCTCACCTTGCATGATTTTTCTCCATACTGTCTTTATCTAATTGGGATGAGGCTGGCATTTCTGAAGCCAGCGTCCTGCATATACAGGAGTTAGAAACAAGAAAGAGATATTTGCACCTTGTCTGAGGCATCCATAACCCAAGTAATGAGAAAGAATGGAGTGACTTATTATAGCAATTCATTGTTCTCTGGTACGTCCCGATGCATCATCAAATGCTACTCCTTCAAGTCTTCAGGTCTCCTTCAAAAGCTTCAAAAGCTTTACTTAAACCCCACACCTTCCTCTCCTCTACTGCATAACAGTATGTTAAGAAATGGTATGTACACCTTTGGGCTGCCTAGGTAGGCAGGACATACTGTTTTATGAACTGTTACATGGAATTCTATGAAAGTATGGTTATTTAATAACTTTCTTAAAGATTTTATTTATTTATTCCTGAGAGACACAGTAAGAGGAAGAGAGGCAGAGACACAGGAGAGGAAGAAGCAGGCTCCATGCAGGGAGCCTGACATGGGACTTGATCCCGGGTCTCCAGGATCACGCCCTGGGCTGAAGGCAGGCACTAAACCGCCGAGCCAACCAGGGATCCCACAATTATTTATTTTTTAAAAATATTTTATTTAAGAGAGAGCGAGAGATTGCACATGGGAGAGAAAGAGAGAGAACATGAACGGGAGGGAGGGGCAGAGAGCATGGGAGAAACAGGCTCCCCGCTGAGCAGAGAGCCCAAAGCAGGACTGGATCCCAGGACCCTGGGATCATGACCTGAGCCAAAGGCAGACGCTTAAGAGACTGAGCCACTCAGGCGCCCTGACAAAAGTGTCTTTATTTTTGGTTTATTTTTTATAGATTTTACTTATTTGAGAGAGAGGGAGAACATGAGCAGGAGGGAGGGGCTGGGGGAGAGAGAGATAAGCAGATTCCCTGTCAAGCAGGGAGCCCAGTGCAGGGCTTGATCCCAGGACCCCAAGATCAGTCTGACCTGAGCTGAAGGTAGACGCTTAGCCGACTGAGCCACCCAGGTTCCCCAAAAGTGATTTTATTTTATTTTATTTTATTTATTTATTTATTTATTTAATTAATTAATTTATTTTTTAAAAAGATTTTATTTATTTATTCATAGAGACACAGAGAGAGAGGCAGAGGGAGAAGCAGGCTCCATGCTGAGAGCCCGACGTGGGACTCGATCCAGGGTCTCCAGGATCACGCCCTGGGCTGCAGGCGGTGCTAAATCGCTGCGCCACCAGGGCAGCCCTATTTTATTTTTTTTTAAAGATTTTATTTATTTATTCATGAGAGACATAGAAAGAGAGAGAGGCAGACACACAGGCAGAGGGAGAAGCAGGCTCCATGCAGGGAGCCCGATGTGGGACTTGATCCCAGGTCTCCAGGATCACACCTTGGGCTGTCCAAGTGTTTTTATTTTAAAAATAAAGTGACGTTTATTTTAAGCTTCACTCAGTAAAGGGGAAGAACAGATTGAACTAGTTAAATATCCAATTACAAAGGATGTTACAATAAAATACATCTACGTTTAAGAAGAGTCACAATTCTTTGCTTGTAATTCTCATATCCAAAAAAGCTCTGAAAACAGTTTCTCCCTAAATTTGGTGACAAAACTGACCTGACCTTAGGCTCTTCATAGTCTTTAGTCATCACATGTAGTGGTGCGATAGCTCACTACATTCACTACATTCATACATTCCATGGAAACAGCGTATTTGAGAATGGGGGCTACCATAGACTCTTGTGGAAGTCTGAGTAAAATGTATCTCCTGTTATAGTTTTCTAAAATCTGAAAGTTGTGATTCCAAAACATAATTAGCCCTAGATTTCTGAGGAAGGCTTGTCAAGCAGTGTTTCCCGAAATTGCTAATGATACGGTGATTTTACCAAACCCAAAATTAGTTGCAATAAATATTTTTATTCCATGGTTTGTCATGAGGCTGACTCACCAGGAAAAGAGAATAAGCATGTTGGGACAGCTACAGGAATAAGCAGGCCGCATCACAAACTGACACAGCAATGATCTGTTACGTGATGTATAGGACACGGCATAATTACCAGAAGCTATTAATGCATCAAGACAGCATACAGTGCTGCTGCTAACAGTTGTCTGCATAAAAAGGAAAAACCCCACTCTTTTGAAGCTTCTTTTACATAGAGTGCTTTAGGACATTCTGATTTAGTAGTTCTCAACCTGTTTAAAATTAGAATCTCCTAGAGAGCTTTCTAAAAATAACCTATGATGGGCCTTACCTTCAGATAGTCTGATTTACTTGGTCTAGAGGAGGCCTTGGCAAGTGTTTTTAAAAACACCCTGTACTTGGCTAGCTCAGTCCGAGAGCATGCAACTCTTGATCTTAGGGTTGTAAGCTCAAGCCCTTAAAAAGTCCTACTACCCAGGCTCTACCCCAGAACAGGTAAACTGGAATCCTTGGAAGTGTAGCCCAGACACAAGTATTTCTTTGAAAAGATGCTCAGTGATTCCAATGTACACCTAAAGGTGAAAACCAATGATTAAGATCTCCTCTGTTGCCTGGGTTTAGGGTGTCAACTGCTTGCTTGCTTGCTTGCTTGCTTGCTTTCTCTCTTTCAGAGGGAGATGTATGGAAACCACATAAGAAATATTTTTAAATACTTTCAGCAAAATAATCCATACCATATCAAACTCCTTTAGCATACAGCAGTAAATTATAGTGAAGGACAAAACAGAAAAGTAGAATTCATTTTAGTTGAGTCTGTATTGTACAGGAGAGCATAACTTAAGCTCAGAACAGAAGTCATAGCATCTTCCAATGAATTCTAGGTAGCAAACGAAAAAACTAATTACAATAGTTTTCCAGTGACTCTAACTATTCAGGATGCCAAAGTAAAACAGATTCCTATACAAATTTCAAAGAAAGCTAGAAAATACATTAACAAATATTGAATTCAGAATAATTTCTGCTCAGAAATCAACTGAAATGTAAGGTGCACTTTTTTAGATAGAAGATAAATCTCTTTCACTTTTACTTAAAAATAATTTTTTCGTGCATTCCAATGGTCATATGAAAAAGACATATACTTTATTTTCATTCTAACCCTGAGGAAGGAAAAACAAATGTGGAGTAGCATACTAAGAACTTAAACTCCACACTTTTCACAACTGGAAATAGCAAGTAATGGAAGAAGTCCAGGACTACATTTATTCAGGCTTCCACACACATCAGTTTAAATTACCCAAAACTAAAATTTGGGCAACTGGTACTAGTGGCATTATACTTTTAGTCCCTACACTGGTTTAAACAAAACAAAATTTATATTTACCACGTAGGAACTTTCAGCTCAGCAATATATAGGGACATTAGAGTTTCATTGCTTAAGAAGCTCTATTCAGAAGAAAAATATGAATAAGGTCTATGCACACATATCTTTCACTACAAAGAGGTCAGCTGTTACAGGGGAGTTAATGAGAGGAAAAATGTGGAATTTCATCACAATGGAATATGGGAAGAGCTGGTATTTCCTCTTTGCCATTACAATTATTCTTCTTAGGATGAAACTTGGAATTGCAAATTTAGCTGACTTTACCACAGTTTTCAACCTTTGTAAAGGAAAAAAAAAAAAGTTCACTCCATGGGCCAGAAACCCCAAGCAGCAGTTGGGAGTAAGAGGGCAATAACGACTGAAGAAAACAGGTTCACTGCATTGTTATCAAGAATGGGTTTCCCCGCTATGTACTTCACCTCATTCGCTGGGCTGTTGACCACCATACCAGTGCTTTCGTCTAAACCTGGAGGGGAAAAGCAGCAAGTGAGGTGCAAAGTCCAAATGACTTGACTTAAAAACAGATTAGCTTTTCTCCTCTGAAGAATATAATCTTTGAAAGACTCTCAGGACCTATTAACTGACTTCAGTGGGTAATTCTATGGTGAGATAGGGAACCCTTGATTACAAAGGACTTTTTTGAAATGTCCTTTTGAGTACACCTCGATACTGTTCTCCCAACACTGTTGGAATTCCTTCACAGGAAGAAGGAAGGACATGAAAAGCAGAGAGAGCATGAAACTAGAATACTAGACCTCTAAGACCAACCTGCGAGGTCCCTGGGAATAAGGGTTGAGTCTTCAGCCTCGGCAGTGGCGACCCAGGACCCAGCATGAGTCCAGCACAGGGGAGGCACACATCTTTCCCACAGCCAACATTTTTTCAACCCACTCAACATGATCAGAAACTTCCCCAGTTAGAGCCCAGTTTAGAATAAAACCTAGGCTTCTACAAAAATCAACCAACCAACAAAAAACATAGGGAGAGAGTGTGTGTGTGTGTGTGTGTGTGTGTGCGAGTGTGTCGTTAGTGACCTTAGCTTGAACTAAGATCAGACTGCTTCCTCCTTAGTATTTAGATAAGACAAATGAATCTGAGAGAACACTCTGATAGGTGGGGAGCAAAGCAGAAGGGCAAGTATATTATCTTGGCACATGAAGAGAACTGGAAGGACTGTATACAGGCAAACTCCAAACTCCCAGCCTCTTCACTGTGAATCAAAGGAGGAAACACGGTTGGTCAGAGTGCGGAGGAAATACACACCGACCACAGTATGTCAGGACACTGAAGTGACAGGAGAGCCTCAGAAGCCAAGCCTAGAAAATTCTGGGAAAACCAATTCTCCCACATATCTTGAGTTGGGCTAAAAATTCAGTGGGGACAGAAAGCATTATGTCACAGTAGAGCAACAGGTTGTATGTTAACAGAGTCGTATAATCATTCTCAAATGGGCTTGGAAAGCAAACGGAAGGTGGAGCATTAAAAATGATCTGATCCCAAATGTTCTGCTTTCCCTGGGATTAGGTGAAGTCCCCAAAGCATCTGTTTCCTGAACAGCTTCTACTCATTGCTCAGTGGGACTAATTCTCTTTCAATTAATTTAACACACACACACACACACAAAAACCCTTAAAAATCAAAATTGTAGGAAAGACTCTCTCCTGTCATTCCTGGCCTCTCAAGTTCCTGTCTTTGGGATTGTATTCATTGCCAAGGTTTTCTCCCCCATATTTCTTTCCCATTTAATACACTCATAACTCGTAATAATAAAGTTATGGTCTTACCAGTAAATTGCATTGTAGCTCCTAAATATGAGTCCACAACTGATCCTAGTAATCCAGCCAGACCCCCAAATGCAATAATTGGCCACTGGGGAGCAGAAATGTCTAAATCATTAACGAAGACCAACTGTGTGAGGAAGTAGGTGATGCCCACAAAGGTACCGCCAAGTAGACTGGAGACAAGGCCCACCACTGTGACCCCTCCATTGGTCCCTGAAAAAAAATATATACAGAAAATAATCTGGTTAACAATCAGCAAACACACGAAATCAAGGAAAGCAAAAGATTTTGGAACCTCTCTTATCAAGACTAATTCAAAGAAAAGGTTCTTTTTCATATAATCCAAAGGCCATAGTCTACTTAAGGGCAGGTGATGATGACGACAAAACGTGTAACAGCAGCAGCAGCAGCAGCAGCAGTTGTTGATAATAGTAACACGGAACTGAGGTATATATTAAAGCACTAACTACGTAACAGGCCCTTTTTTTTTTTTTAAATTTTTATTTATTTATGATAGTCACACAGAGAGAGAGGCAGAGACACAGGCAGAGGGAGAAGCAGGCTCCATGCACCAGGAGCCTGACGTGGGATTCGATCCCGGGTGTCTAGGATCGCGCCCTGGGCCAAAGGCAGGCGCCAAACCGCTGCGCCACCCAGGGATCCCACGTAACAGGTCCTCAAGAAATACTCTCTCATTCTCTTCCTTTTCCTCTCCTACTGATACGTCTTTGCATTTCTAGATTGTTTATCTAGGACTTGCTAATATTTTCTGTAAATACTATTTCTTATCACCAATTTAACAGCCGACAGCAATTTCCAATTGGAAATCCAATTTCCAACTGACTAAAATTCTTAAAAGGCTCTTAAGTAAGAAACACAATAAATCAGATTTTTTTTTCCGTGAATTTTGTTTTTTAAAGAAACTTAAAGACTCACCAACTGGAACTTTTTCCCAGGTTGTTATTAGCCTCGGCGGGCTTTTACTCAGAACCGGGCCCACTTCTGAAGCCCAGGTGTCTCCAGCAGAGCAGGCCAGTGCAGCCAAGAGAGACAGACACATCCAGGAAGCGGTGTACTGCTTGGAAAAATCTATTGGGATCTCCCCGGGGCCATTTTCTATCATGTACAGCAGGGCCAGCTCTGTGGGCACAGCCCCATTGCAGAACACCTGAACCCAATTCCTCTGCCCACCTACACGCGAACAAATGGATAAAGAACACAAGAAATGTTTTCTCCTCAAAGGAAAATCATGCAGTTACATTACATTACATTACATGAACGTATTTTAAAGGTTAAAGAAAGAAAAATGACTAAAATTTTAAAAATAACTAAAAGTTGGATGGTACTTTTGCTTACTACATTCTATATTGTTTAGAATGATAGATTTTAATGCTTCTAAAATTCTGCTTTACTTATTATTGTGGTGAAGTGATGATAAGCTAAATTAGGCCACTACTTAGTTATTCTTATATAATATTTATCTGTTTCAACAGTCTAAACATGTTCCGATTATAAGCTTATAACATCTTAGGATGAAATAAAGATTACTATTTTAAGTGATGTCAAACATAATTCAGTTTACCTTCTTTGTATTCTGAATCTAGACGCTTCTTTATTTCTCCCTTCCATTTAGTGAGTTTTGAAGAAGAAAGGAAAAACATCAGCAAAGAGGTAAAAAAGCTGAAATTTGCAATGGTTAGGATAAATCCAACCACAAGCCCTGAAAGAAACACACATATACACAAAATTATACTTAGTCCATATATCAACGCTGTGGAAAAAAAGAATGGGGAGAAAGAAAAGAATGGGATTTTTTTTTCAGTTATTGTTCACATTATAACCTGAAATGTACATCTCCAATACATTTTCATTTTTTACCAACTCAGATATTCCCACACAGTAATCTAAATGTTGATTTGATTTAATTGAATTATTTTTACGTTTTACCCCCATAGCCTGGATATTCTTTTTCTACCTAAAGGCTAGCTTTTTATACTTTTCAAAATTTTCACATGCTCTTTTTTTGAGCCTTATAAACTATGTCAGAAAATGGAGATGGTGTTTCTCAGCTGTGTTTTACTATGTAAATCTAAAAAATAATCCTGGATTTTATGTGGAATTAAAAAAATGGAGTATTTTCTGTGAATGTGATTTTTTAAAAATAATTTAACACAAGGTTTTTTTTTAAGATAGATTTATTATTTATTTATTTATTTATTTATTTATTTATTTATTTATTTATTTATTTATTTATGAGAGAGAGAGAGAGAGAGAGAGAGAGAGAGAGAGGCAGGCAGAGACACAGGCAGAGGGAGAAGCAGGCTCCATGCAGGGAGCCTGACGTGGGACTTGATCCTGGATCTCCAGGATCAGGCCCTGAGCTACAGGTGGTGCCAAACTGCTGAGCCATCCGGCCTGCCCTGTGAATGTGATTTTAAGATTTTTTTTGACTTTTCATTTGTTTCTTTTACTTGGGCAAAGAAGAAAGGGAACATCCTTCATTTTTCTATGAGTGACCAATTTCAAGGAAGGCTTATAATACCTACAGTTCCATCAGGAGAACAAGTAAGAGGGAAGCTTACATTTCATGAAACAGAGAAGGAAAAAAAAAAGAAAAAGGAAGAATGTAATCTTGATATTATATTACTATGTAAAGAGGCCACTGAAATCACCTGCAAAATCAAACATGCTTGAGACCTACTTTGGTTGTAGGCTGCTAAACTAAGACGTTCTAGAGCCTCTCTAGGTAATTATAAAGGTTATTTCTTTGTTAGAGTGCATGCATGTGCATGAGTACACATGCAAGTAGGGGAGCGGCAGGGGAAGAGAGAAGGATGGAAGCAGACTCCCTCCTGAGCGTGGAGCCTAGTACAGGCCTTGAGGTCACAACCTGAGCCAAACTCAGGAGTGGGATGCTCAACCAGCTGAGCCACCTGGGCACCCCCCTCTAGGTAATCCTATAGAGAAAATGCACATCACTGGAATTAGCTTCTTAAATTACTCAGGGGCACCTGCGTGGCTCAGGTCATGATCTCTGGGTTGTTAGCTGAGCCCAGATGTCAGGCTCTGTGCTAGGCATGGAGCCTGCTTGGAATTCTCTCCCTCTCTCTCTGCCCACCCTCTCCACCCTCCACCCCCCTTCCCGTGCCACAATTACTCAGAAAATCCTTAAAAGCTTTTGTTGCAAAATTTGAAAATGTTCTTAGGAGGGATCCCTGGGTGGCTCAGTGGTTTGGCACCTGCCTTCGGTCCAGGCATGATCCTGGAGTCCCAGGATCGAGTCCCACATCGGGCTCCCAGCATGGAGCCTGCTTCTCCCTCTGCCTGTGTCTCTGCTTCTCTCTCTCTCTCTCTCTGCATGTCTATCATGAATAAATAAATAAAATCTTAAAAAAAAAAAGAAAATGTTTTTATGAGTAAAACTTGGTGCTTGAAGAAACAGAGTACCGGTGTTTCTATTACCACAATGGTTAATCCTATAAAAATGAATGAGACTGAGGATTCTGGGAATACAGAAGAGTAGGGAGTGCTAGGAAATGTCTTCCCACCTAGACAACACCTGGGCTGGCGCATCTGTCTGACACAGCTGTTTGGAAACTCTGCAGTCTACTGAAGGCTTATGACTTTAAGGGAATGCTTGGAAGGGAAACGGCAATTAATTTTGGTCAATTTTAGGTCTTAACGGTGCACCAGCCACCCACCTACCCTCCCAGCACCACGGCAGGCAGGCAGGAGTTGCAGGAGCAGCCTGCACACAGCTTACAGGAGCCAGTTCAGGGCAAGAAGGACCTCGTTTCCAAATATCAGGATTTATACTCTGATCGATTGCTGCTTCTGATTATGGAGCTATAGACACAGAGGCTGGCAGCCATTGTTGCACTCCACCGCCGCCTCCCCCACTGTTGCAAGCCCTTTCTTGTCTGACTGGAGTTCCAAAGGATTTAAAGGCTCAATGCCACCCCCCCCCCCCATTTTTCTGTGTTTTCTCCTTTGGAGAGCTAGACATTAAAGGCTAGGACATTCAAAAGAAATTGCATTTGTAGAGAAAATCAGAAAGTCCCAGTGCATACCCAGGGAAAGGTGTAGGCTCAGAAAAGACTGTGAAGGTCTTAGGTTTACTCCTCAGGGTGATCCTTGGCACAGAGACCAGTGCAATAATCAAAAACAAGACAAAACAAAAAGAGCAAACCCTGCGGACAGAGGAAATTCTGATTTCCAGAGTTACCACATTATTAGACTTACTCATTTATTTTAAGATTTTATTTATTCATGAGAGATGCAGAAAGGGAGAGAGACACAGGCAGAGGGAGAAGCAGTCTCCCTGTGGGGAGCCCGATGTGGGACTCAATCCTGGGATCATGACCTGAGCCACAGGCTGATGCTCAACCACTGAGCCATCAAGGTGCCTCTGACATTATTAGATTTAAATATCCAGTTTTCAACAAAAATATCACAAGGCATACAAAGAAACAGGAGAGTATGGCCCATTCAAAGGGGGAAAAAATCAATGGAGACTGTCACTAGAAGAGCAAGATGGTGGGCCTACTAAGCAAAGACTTCAACCGTTATACATGGTCAAATAACTAAAGACATGAAGTCAAGAGAACAATGTGGGAATATTAATAAAGAGAAACCTAAAGAGAAGCCGAAAGGGAATACTGGAGTTGGAAATAATTCAGTAGATATTCAAAGGCACATATAAGCAAGCACAAGAAATAATCAATGAACTTAAAGACAAACAATGGAACTCATCCAGTCTGAAAATAGGAAGAAAAAAGAATGAAGTGAACAGAGCCTGAGGGACATAAAGGACACCATCAAGGAGAAAACACCCACATGGGAATCCCAGAAGGAGAAAAGAGAGGGGAAAGGGGGCAGAGAAATTATTTGAAGAAATAACAGCTGAAACCTTCCCAATTTTTTTTTTTTGAAAACACCCCAAGTTTGGTGAAAGACATACATATAAACATGCAAGAAAGAAGCTTAGCAAACTCCAAATAGAATGAATTTAAAGAAAGTCACATTGAGATACAGTACAATCAAACTGTTCCAAGACAAAGACAATCTCAAAAGCAGAAAGAGGTAATAAGCAACTCATCACATATGAGGGATCCTTAAAAAGATTATCAACAGATTTCTTATCAGAAAGTTTGGAGGCCAGAAGGCATGGGGGTGATATAGTCAAAGCGTGAAAAGGAAAGAAAAAAAACCTGTCAAACAAGAAGCTTATATTCAGCAAACTATTTTTCAAAAGTAAAGGAAAGGGGCACCTGTGTGGCTCAGTTGGTTAAGCATCCAACTCGTGGTGTTAGGTCAGGTCATGGTCTCAGTGTCCTGGGATCAAGCCCTGTGTCGGGCCCGATGCTCAGCGTGTTGTCTGCTTGAGAGTCTCTCTCTCCTTCTCCCTCTGCCCCTCCCATTCATGCTGTCTCTCTCTCTCTCTCTCTCAAATAAAGAAAATCTTAAAAAAAAAGTAAGAGAGAAATTAAGAGAGTTTGTTATCGATGTTATGCTGGCAGAAATTCAAATTAGACCATTGTAACTTTAGGATGTTAAATTAATTGTCATTGTAATCACAAAGAAAATAGTTATACACAAAAGGAAATGAAAAAAGAATTCAAAAATTTCACTACAAAAAATTAAACACAAAAGAAGACATTAATACAAAAAATGAGGAACAAAAAAGTGTAAGACCTAGAGAAACAAGTAGCAGAACGACAAATTTAAGCTTCTGGTTAGTAATTACTTTAATCCTAAGGGATTGCAAGTCTCCCCTTCCCTTCATCCAAGACCGAAGGAATATAGTTAAATGCTATGTTTGTAAATTTTCCTTTTTTCCCTCCAGTGTGTTCACAGTACTGATTTAAAATACAATTGGCTTCATCTGCTTTAGTTTGCGTTCAGTTTTGGATTTCCCCTTTTCCCATCCTTACTATTTTATTTCCTAAATACACAGAACATTAGCATGCTCTCAAAAGTCAAACTTACACAGCATACTCAGAGACGGGTCACTTCCTCCCAGGTCCCTTTGCCCCCCTCTCTCTATTCTGTTCTCCCTCTATTCTTTGTAGATAACAAACTCTACTGTTTCTTAGTTTATCATTCCTGTGTTTCTTTTTGCAAAGAACATATAACACCATGTTTCTTATTTTCTTTACATAAAAGGTCACATTCTGTATGTGTTCTTTCCAACTTAGCACATTTTTTAAAAAACCTAAGCTGTATGCCCAATGTGGGGCTTGAACTCATGACCCCAAGAGCAAGAGTCACATGTTCTACTGATTGGGCCAGCCAGACACCCCTATAAGCACCCTTTAAATAATAATTTTATAGTCCTCCTTTTGGGGAGAGAACATGCTAACTCTGCTGTTGAGCACTCGGATCAGTGGCACTCAAGAAATTTGCATTCTTTGGTAATTAGTCTCTCTTGACTGTGGCTGCTTCAAGTCGAAATTTGCAGTTTAGGGTACGGGAGGTCTGAAAAAAATTCATCTGGCCCTTAGGGCTGGGGACTGATTTCCCAGACTGTGATAACCACACTGAGCCACTGATATCTTGTATGGCTCTGTCCAGGCTGCCTGCTTGTATTTTTTTTTTTTTTTTTTTTTGCTTGTATTTCTAAGTACAAATTCTTCCATCCCTAACTTTATTAAGTTAGTTTTTTTTTTTTTTCCCCCTCCCCCCATTAAGTTAGTTTTTTACTTTTATTAACAATTTCCATTCTTCAGGTGCTTGGCTGGCTCAGTTGGTAGAGCATGCAACTCTTAATCTTAGGGTCATGAGTTCAAACCCCCTGTTGAAGGTGGAGACTGGTTAAAATTAAAACAAATAAAACAAAGAACTCTTTGTGTCTCTGTAACTCTTAAGATAAACATTCAATTTTGTTCTATAAAGATTTTTGTTAAAACATTAAACAAAATTATTAATAGAAGGTTAAACAGGTTTTTTTTTTTTTTTTAAAGATTTTATTTATTTATTCATGAGAGACACAGAGAGAGAGAAAGGTAGAGACACAGGCAAAGGGAGAAGCAGGCTCCATGCAGGGAGCCTGATGTGGACTCGATCCCGGGTCTCCAGGATCACGCCCTGGGCCGAAGGCGGCGCTAAATCCCTGAGCCACCAGGGCTGCCCGAAGTTAAACAGGTATTAACCATTAAATAGTATTTTCTTAAATAATAGAAGAGGGGACCAGATTTCTATTTCTGCAGAAACTCTTTCTGGTGGTTAGTTCAACATTCAGGTACCACAACTACTGATACATTTACTGACTGATCTATCCAGAGACACTCAGAATACTGGGATTTTACTCAAGTTTAGCACATTTTATTTTATTTTATTATTTTTATTTATTTATTTATTTATTTATTTATTTATTTTTATTTTTATTTATTTATGATAGTCACACACACAGAGAGAGAGAGAGAGAGAGGCAGAGACACAGGCAGAGGGAGAAGCAGGCTCCATGCACCGGGAGCCCGACGTGGGATTCGATCCCGGGTCTCTAGGATCGCGCCCTGGGCCAAAGGCAGGCGCTAAACCACTGCGCCACCCAGGGATCCCCTATTTTATTATTTTTAAAGATTTATTTATTTGTTCATGATAGAGAGAGAGAGAGAGGCAGAGACATAGGCAGAGGGAGAAGCAGGCTCCATGCAGGGAGCCTGACGCGGGACTAGATCCCAGGTCTCCAGGATCACGCCCTGGGCCAAAGGCAGGCACTAAACCGCTGAGCCTTCCAGGATCCCCAGTTTAGCACATTTTAATTGAAAGTGCAAGCAATAGGGTAATGCTGTATGAAATACTAATATAGTGCTTCAGCTCTGGAGTTCAATCTTGGTTCCTTAATTTACCTCAGTTTGACTAAACGTTACCTAATCGTAAACCTCAATTTCTTGGTTCACTTGGGGGGCTCGGTGGGTTAAGCATCCACCTTCTGCTCAGGGTGGCAAACATGGGATCCTGGAACTGAGCCCCGCGTTGGGCTGGTGCTCAAGGAGGGCCTGCTTCTCCCTCTCCCTCTTCCTCTGCCTCTGCCCCTACCTCCACTCACGCTCGCTCTCTTGCTCTTCCTTTCTCTCTCAAATAAACAAATAAAATCTTCAAAAAGAAAAAAGCCTCAATTTCTTATTGGTGAAATTAGATTAACAACAATTCCTACCTCACTGATTTGTTGTGAAAAGCAAAATGAGGTAATTTTTACAGTACATTATATTAGCCAGATCTAGGAAGCCTTTCATAAATGTTTACTAATATCACCGGTAATAATAGCAGCTCCGATACTAAAACCTCAGCAACGCTATTTTTGTAATTCTATACTATTATTGTAACAATATTAATGATAAATATGATTTGTTACCCAATGATCACTTCTTTTCAATTGGTTTTAAAGTATTACAAGAGTAGCACGTGACTACTGGAGGGGAAAGCCACAAACATGAAGTATTATACATAGTAAAAATCAAAATGTGTCTGTGCACCCCCCCCTCTCATCCCTTCTCTACAGATAGTCACTGTCAACAATTTGTTCTACTGTCTTTAAACAAACACAGGGTAGGATGGCCCTAAAACACCCTACACTGAAATGCTGCAAATCATCTACATCCTTTTTACTTCAGCTGCCTTAAAATACCACGTGAAGTGATCAGTGTTCCTGCTGACAACAGGTTCAGAATGAGGAAGTAAACTGAAGGCAATGTACTGTGAAAGAATGATTTCTTTCATGTATGCTAAAAATATCTTGGTTATTTTTTTGCAACTTCTTGCTATCTCTCAACTCTTAAATTAGTAACTGCTATCTCGCGTTCCTATCTATTCCATCTCCCCCAAACCACCTCTGGAGTCTAATGGTCACTGGTAAGAGCTGATATGCACAACAGGGTGCTCTCAAAGCACTTCAAGATTCAAGAATTATGGCTGTCTCCTGAGTTTTAAATAGGTAAATTCTGCACTTAACAGAGCCATATGCGGAAGTAAAACACAGTCTACAAATGTCTAATAGCAGGTGTAGAGTTATACCATAAATTTCAACTAAGGTGACCTAGGCATAATAACCCTGAGAATCAGAAAAGGGAAAGGCAGGACTAGAATTTTAAAATTTAATAAGTTCAAATCGAATCAAGTGTTATCACAGGTAATCTACCTACAGCAAGGCTGTGGGAATCAACACAAGGGTCATTAACCCAAAATATAGAACATGACGGCCAAAGAACCAGAAGTTGGCATAACTTGTTGAATCCTGTACAAGAGATGGGACCCTTTGACCTCAGGACTGGCAGTATGTGACACAGGAAACTGAAGGACTCCATAAACATCTGTTTCTGCTCCTTCTCCTTCTATTCTTGCTAGGACCTAAACTCCCACCTCATACGTGCCTCATAATGCAAACAGTGTATGTCCTCTTTATAAGGGACAGGAGTCAAGGATTTCTCTGGACTAGATAACTTCTAAAGAAGGATGAGGTGAGAATGACCCAAGGAAGCCATCACATGCATATTCTAGACCACCTGGCATCCAACATCTATGCCAAGACTCCCGACTCCAAGGAATAACACCTAGGCCCTCACCTTTGTTCTAACACACGATGGACCACAGTCCTCAGTAAAAACCTCTGGCCCTGAACAAAGATGTGACTCTCTTTTCTTGAGTCTCCCAGACACTGTATCAGCACTCTTTCTACATCTTCAATAAATTCTGCTTTCACCTCCTGCTGGCTCACCTTTGATTTCTATCCTGTAGCCAGGGACTCTGCTGGCTAGTCCTGTGGGACCCCTCCGGGTCCTAGACCTGGCCTGCCAGCAACATATTGACTGTTTCCCAGACTCAGTACTCACCAAAAAAATTTTATAGTTATAAGCTGACTTCTAATATGGCCTGACTTCAACAGGGCATGCAATGGACTAGTTCTATATATATTTTTAAAAGATATACTTCATTATCATTATTATTAAAGTATGCCCCCTAAGCCCAATGTGGGGCTTGAACTCACAACCCTGAGATCAAGAATCACACACTCTACTGACAGCCAGCCAGGCACCATGACTAGTCTCTATTTTATCAGATGGACAAAGTGGCATTCTGACGCCTAAACCAGTGCCTGTGACAATGCGCAACATAAACTGGTTTTCTTAGGTCTTTGTCAACTGGGTTCCTGACAAAACAAGGCTTCTATTTCAGAAAGACTGAACACCAGATCTAACTATGGTGACCCAAAAGAGGTAAGGCCACTCTTGTGAGAATGAGGCACAACCACTGGGCTTTCTAGATAATTCTCCGTTTGTGTGCATTTTCACTACACTTACAGCATTTATTTATGGGGATTAAATGCCTCAATCCCATCTCTTTTATCATCTCTGTCCCCTAACTAAACCTGTAAGCTCTCTGATGGTGGGATTTTTATCCATTTTGTTTACTACGAAATCCTAAGTGCCCAGAACAGTGTGTGGCATACAGGAGACCCTAACTATACATTTGCTGAATGAATGGATGGATGGATGGATGAATGAATGAATGAAAGAAAAAAATGGTAAGCCACTAACAGTCTTCGTAAGTGGAATTATATTTAAATTTGTCAAGTCAAAAATCTGATGGCAGATAGTGAGTTCAAAGAACACAATGAAAGACTGTATGATACCTCCTTGGAGCAAATCATCTACACAGTGCTTTACGGTTTATAATCAGTTTCCCATATATCCCCCCATGTGATTCTCCTTATTCTAGAAATAGTCTCTCAAAGACACCAGAGACCTTCACTTCAGCGCCCATCTAAGCACTGCCTCAAGCCCTGCCCCTTCTATCAACACTGAGGTACGTGTTCCTGTGTCACAGGGGGCTCCTTGAACACCCTCATCCTGAGGAAGTTTGGAAACTCTCCCCAACCCCAAGCACCTGAAGGCACAACACAGCAAACCACGGTGAGATGCCCAGGACTGTGAACAGCAGTCGTGGGAGGTGAACAATAACAGTGACATTCATAAAATGCTTACGGGTGCCAGGTTTCACATGGAAACTCCTCACAGTAGGTCAATGCTGTAAATAAAATCATTCCTTCTCATTGTACGGATGGAAAAGTACAATGCTGAGAGCTTACGTGATTTGTAGTCCTACTACAGGAAGTATACTCCCAAGGACTGTGTATAATATGAGTTAGCATCACAGTTTTTTTGTCCTTAAGGGGGGAAAAAAACACTCTCAATAAAAGATACCAATATTCATGGAATGAAATGATCAATATACATATATTTCCTGAGCACTTATTCAAAGCATGGGACATAGAAGCGGAAGATGCACTCCCTGTCTTCAAAGAGTTTATAACATGGTGAAAGCAGAGTAAGTCACTAACGGCGAATGTTTATATAAAGCCTTATAGTGTAAAAAGATGTCCCATACATTATCCTGTTGGACCCTCACCAATAAGCCCTAAGAACTATTTCATAAGGGGTGAAGGGAACTCAGGATCCAAGGAGTCAGGAAATGTGGTAGAGTTCACAGAGATACCAAGTGGCAGTCCCAGGATTCAAAATACATACCTTCTCATTCTACATCAAGCTAGCCAGGAGAGGCGGAGAGGGCTGGAAGGCAGCAAAGGAAATTGTGGCAGGAAAGAGACTGAAGTGGCGGAGTCCTGGGGTGTACTGGGGTAGCTCAGGGGCTACACAGGCCTGCGGCTGCCTCTGGCTCAGGTCAGGATCTGGGAGTCCCTGGGCCCAGCCCCCGGAGTGGTGGGGGGGGCAGCTCAGCAGGGCGTCTGCTTTTCCCTCTCCCACTCCCCCTCCCCCTGCCTGTGCTCTTTCTCTCATTTGCTTGCTCAGCGTCTCAAATAACTAAAGTCTTTAAAAAAGAAAAGTAGAGATCAGGAAAGGAAGAGAAGCAGGGCAATATACAACACGGAAACCACAGGAAGACAGAATTTCAAGGACTGGACCCTTCTTTCTACGGGTCAAGAACAATAAAAACCAAGGCAAGACTACCCGAGAAAGGACATTAAAAAATAAAACAAACATATTTTATTTATTTATTTATTTGAAAGAGAGAGAGAGCGCGCGAGCCTACAAGCAGGGGGGAGGGGTGGAGAGGGAGGGAGATGCAGATTCCCTGCTGGCAGGGAGCCCGAGGGCCAGGGGCTCCAGCCCAGGACTCAGAGACCTCAACCTGAGCCAAAGGCAGACACATAACCAACTGAGCCACCCAGGTGCCTGGAGAAAGGCTATTTTTTTTTATAAAGCATAACTCTGTATAATTATATTCAAATAGAGATGGTTCAAATTATTTGCTCTAAATGAGCAAATACTTTCAAAGTGCTAACAGCAGTGCCTGGTACACAGTATGCACAGCATGAACATTTGCTAAGTAGATAAATCATAACCATTCCTAGTATCCATTATATGGTAAGATAAGATGTAAGAATGTCAATATGTCGGTTAACTGCAATTCTCAACTACGCTGCAGAAGGAAAAAAAGACCTTGAAAGATGTCTCTCAATTATGAAGAGAATTAGCATATTTCTGAAGAACTGTACATAATAGTAACAAGCACCCAATAAATGTTGGCTATGTCTGTGCTCTGAGCTAAGAAGTTTTGTAAGATCTTATTTATTTATTTGAGAGAGAGCGAGAGAGAGAGAGAGAGAGAGAGAGAGAGGGAGAGCGCCAAGTGTGGGGCGGGGGAGCAGAGGGACAGAGACAAGCAGACTCTGCGGGAAGCCCAATTCAGGGCTCAATCCCAGGACCCTGAGAATATGACCTGAGCTGAAATGAAGAGTCGGCATACAATCCACTGAGCCACCCAGGTGCCCCTGAGCTAATAACTGTATACTGATCGCCTGATTTTATTCTTACTGCAACCTGTAAGAGGTAGGTCAAGGCTTCGAAGGGCCTGAAGCTTATAAATTAAAAAAATAAATAAATAAAAATTTAAAAAAGAATACAAAATTATGTCCACCTTTGTAAAGTTTACAAAACCACAGGACCACGAGAGCACACTGCTAGGGCTCTTCCCAAGGCCTTGGAGGGTACCGATTGCAAGTAAAGATGCCATGGTTTCCCTCAGGTCATGATCTCAGGGTCCTGGGATCCAGCCCTGCGTTAAGGTCCTCACTTAGCGGGGAGTCAGCTTGGGATTCTCACCTTCCCTCTGCCCCCCTGGCATGAGCTCTCCCCCAAACCAATGCACTCTCCGCTCTCCAAAATAAAGAAGTAAATCTTTTTTTTTTTTTTTTAAAGATTTTATTTATTTATTCATGAGAGACACACACAGAGAGAGGCAGAGACACAGGCAGAGGGAGAAGCAGGCTCCACGCAGGGAGCCCAATGTGGGACTCGATCCCAGGTCTCCAGGATCAGGCCCTGGACTGAAAGCGGCGCTAAACCGCTGAGCCAACTGGGCTGCCCTAAAGAAGTAAATCTTAAAAAAAAAACACCTTAACTGTGTCCCGCTTAAGCCCCCTATTACCTGGTCCTTGCCTACATCTTTATTTTTTTCTCTATTTTCTTTCTTTCTTTCTTTCTTTCTTTCTTTCTTTCTTTCTTTCTTTCATTCATTCATTCATTCATTCATTCATTCATTCAACTATCTTCCAGTCAAAATGAGCCTTAGTCTCACATCTGAACAGGCCAGGGTGTAGATCAGGGTCCTTGCACACGTTATTCTGTTAGCCTGGGACACGCTTCTCTCAGACCTTCTCATTGCTGGCTTCTTCAGGTCTTGGGTCAAAACTACCTCCTTAGAGAAAAGGGTTATGCTTGACCCTATCTACAAAAGAACACCTGTATCCCCCAACACACACACTTTATTTTCTTAATTTTTCTCATGAACTATTATCATTATATAACAAGTTTTATGTATTTTGTTATCTAGCTGTTCCAAAGAATAAAAGTTCCGTAAGAACTTGAAGCCATGTCCTTATTCACAGCCACAACCCCAGTCTCTAGAAGGGCAGCCCGGGTGGCTCAGCAGTTTAGCGCCACCTTCAACCCAGGGCCTGATCCTGGAGACCTGGGATGGAGTCCCAAGTCGGGCTCCCTGCATGGAGCCTGCTTCTCCCTCTGCCTGTGTCTCTGCCTCTCTCTCTCATGAATAAATAAATAAAATCTTTTAATAAATAAATATGTCCTAAAATAACAAAAACTTGGCCTATTTCTAACTCACTTCTGAAAAATAAATCTAGGATATTTAGCTTGGACCACTTTGCTGGAGGCTTCTAATAGCAATTTCCAAGAGTGACTCTTTCCAACAGCTTCTCTACTGTACACCTAACAGGAGCGCGCCCATGTTTCTGCTGCAGATAATATAACTAAAAGAATAATCAAGGAACTCAAAAAAATGTATCCTATTAATCTACTTGTATCAATAACAAGATTAAATCTGTACACTGCAGTATCAGTATCTGAAATTTTGACACAACAGGAATGCTGAGCAGTAAATAACTTTATTGTCGTCTAACATACATAACCAGGTTTATGATCTTATATATTCAGAATTTAGAAAACATGAGTGTAAATTATAGAAGCAAACATTTGTTACAGAAACATTCAAAAGAGAAACATACCTCCTAAGGCCCCACTGTGGTCTAGACTTTTCTTTTTAAAGCCATTGGAGACGATCAAAACAGGAACGACGACAGAGAACAGCCAACGCCAAGGAGAAATAGGCTGTAAATTGCCTAAAAAATTAGAACAAATTGTGTGAAGCCCACACAGGTGAGTCTTGGCTGTAAGCCTTGATAACTGCATTCCCGATTAAGACACTGTGGTAAGCAGGGAAGCTGAGACAAAGTCACCAAAGCAAAAGGACTATGTTGAGACTTGCATGTTTACCAAAGAGAGTCCTTCTGGGGAATGACCACGTAGGTTCTGTCCAAGTTTCAATATTTCCTACGTATCTGGAGATTGGAGATGAATCAGTAGCTCCCCATTGTTTGGGAAGAGGCACGTATTAAATCGCAAGAATTGTACAGAGCAAAGTACTTTCATACTAGGATCCAGTTATCATTCTTTCTGTCTTTCAGAGAGATTTTATTTTTTTGAAGTATCACTCTTAAAAAAAAAAAAAAATGAAGTATCACTCTTACAGGCTACGCACCTGCACTCAACAAATTAGGAACTGAGCTTTCCAAAGGTTGCATCCACCCCACAGAGGTTTTCTTCTGTTTGGCTAAGCATGATGTTTTCAAACCATCGGGAGTCAATATTTAAAGGTTAGGAGATTTCACATAAAAATCCAGAACCTTGGCTTCTGCTTTATTTATTTTTAAATTTTATTTATTTTTAAAGATTTTATTTATTCATGAGGGACAGAGAGAGAGAGAGAGAGAGAGAGAGGCAAAGACACAGGCAGAGGCAGAAGAGCAGGCTCCATGCAGGGAGCCCGACGTGGGACCCGATCCTGGATCTCCAGGATCACGCCCTGGGCTGAAGGCAGGTGCTAAACCGCTGAGGGACCCAGGGATCCCCCTCCCCCCCTTTTTTTAAGATTTTATTTATTTATTCATGAGACACAGAGAGAGAGGCGCAGAGACCCAGGCAGAGGGAGAAGCAGGCTCCCTGCAGGGAGCCGACGTGGGACGGATCCTAGGACCTGGGGTCACGCGCTAGGCCGAAGGCAGGTGCTCCACCGTGAGCCACCCAGGTGTCCCTAAAAATGTCCTTTGAAACAGGTTTAACTAGTATTACCAGAAGCAGCATTTATGAAAGGCTCTTTTGTTTGATTTTACTTATTAGAGAGGGAGCACAAGCTGGGGGTGCGGCGGGGTGTGGGGGGGAAGCCGACCGATCCGGGGCTCGGGGTCACGCCCTCGGGTGGGGGGAGGCGGCGCTGCACCGCCGAGCCCCGCGGGGCTGCATCCCGCGACCCGGGGTCACGCCCCGGCCCCCAGCCCCGCCGCAGCCCGGGGCGCCCGGGGCCCCGCTGCTCACCGTAGTAGGTGCTGGCGGTCAGAGACACGACCCAGAAGGCCAGGGAGATGCAGAGCGCGAGGCTCAGCAGCGCGACGTGGGCGATCATCCTCAGGCACCGCGTGCGCGCGCGGCCGGCGGCGTCCGACATGGGCTCGGGCCCCGGGGCCGACTCACCGGGCGGGGTCGCCGGCCCGGGGCTCGCGGGGGCGCCAAGGCCAGGCCCGCATCGCCCGCGGGGGGAGGCGGCTGCGGGCGGGGGCTCGGCCGTCACCTGAGCCTGCGCCCCGCGGCCCCGGGGTTGGCGCGCCGCCTGGGAGGCCGGAGGACTTCCACGGGCCCCAGCGGCCCAGCGGCCCAGCGCCGACACCCCGCGGCCGCCCCGCCCCGCCCCGCCCGCGCCGCTCCTGCGCATGCGCCCGCGACGCCCGGGACGCCCAGGACGCCCAGGACGCCGCGCCGCTCACGTGAGCGCTGGAGGGCGGGGCGGGGGCACTCGGGGGCACGAGGAGGGAGGCCGGGGGAGCCCCGCGGCGGGGGGCGTCGGGGGAGCCCCGGGTCGGGGTGGGCGTGGGGCGCGTCGGGGGAGCCCCGGGCGCCCTGGGTCCGCGCGGACACGGAAGGACTTCACCACCAGGGTGGAAATAGAAGAAAAGCAACGCAGATGGATTCAGACCCTGTAGAGTCCACGTCGTGCATAATGAAGTACTTTTTTATCTTAAAAGAGTTCATGCCATGCAATGTTTTTTACCCCCCCAAAGATTTTTATTTATTCATGAGAGACTCAGAGAGAGAGAGGCAGAGACACAGGCCGAGGGAGAAGCAGGCTCCATGCTGGGACTCGATCCCAGGACCCCGGGGTCACACCCTGGGCCAAGGCGGCGCTAAACCGCTGAGCCCCCCGGGGCTGCTCTGGATTTTTTTTTTTTTTTTTTCCAAGGCTTATTTATTTATCGAGAGCACAGGCCGGGTCAGAGCGGCAGGGAGTCCCCCGCGGACTCGGGCGAGCCTGGAGTCCCAGGTGGGGCTCCCTCCCAGCATCCTGATGACGTCACGGCCCGGCCTGAAATCAAGAGTCCGAGGCTTCACCGGGGGCCCCTAACGTGGATGTTTTAGGGCCAGGGGGGTATGTTGTGCGGAAGGAGCAATTTTACGCCTTGGAAAACTTCAAACCAGCACAGCGTTGAGTTCCTTCGACGTGCTGGCTGCTGCAGCTGCTGCACCTGCGACCACGAGGCCCGACCCACTCGGGCCACTGAGTTCAACTTGTGCAAATCTGTTCCTGCACCCCTCACGCTTTCAGCAGAACATCTCGTTAACATGACGTATGAACCTGTGGCTTATTTCGCATTTTATTGGAAATGAACTTGTGTGCCCGGGTTAAAATGGATAAATACAGCATATCTGAACTTTTTCAGTTGATGCTGAGCATGTAAGGAGGTAAAGGAGTTTCCGATCCAGTTACTCAAATGTGTTTTACTTTGAGTTAGAATTTTTTTTTTTTGAGTTAGAATTTAATAAATAAATTAAAGAGCACTATTACTTTGAAAAGTAATTCGTTGTTTTTTTTTACCACTACTTTTTGAAAACACATGCTTCCACATTTAAATAACATGCCAAAACAACTTAACATCCTTTCCTCAATAAGACATCTAGTTAGCTGATTTTTTTTTTAAGGTCTTATTTATTTATTCATGAGACACACAGAGAGAGAGGCAGAGGGAGAAGCAGGCTCCATGTGGGGAGCCTGATGTGGGACTCGATCCCGGGTCTCCAGGATCACGGCCTGGACTGAAGGGCAGGCTCTAAACCACTGAGCCACCCAGGCGTCCCTAATTAGCTGATTAAGAACCAAATCTGTGAAGAAGAACTAAATAGTGTCCTTATTTCACTACATGTAAATACAGTCTTCCTGCAGAAATTTTGTGCGCACTTTTTTGTCTCACCGTGTTCACTACAGGTAAATAATTGGATTCTCACAGCAAGCTGGCTGGTATCAGTCACACCAGATAACGGGATAGAATTATTCACAGACTAAAAATATTATTTTTGTGGCTTGCCTAATGACCTTTTTTTTTTGTCTCTTGAACAAAATTATGGATTGATCTTGCTTTTTCTTCCCCATCATTTCATCAGTCCCAGGGCAACCTTGTCTGATGTTTGTGTTTTATGAGAATTTTTATAGCCCTTCGTATGTCTGGTTTAGGTTTGCATGACCAGTATAGGCCAGTGCAGGGGCACGTGGGTGGCTCAGGGAGTGGTCCAACTCTTGATTTCGGTTCAGGTCATAAGCTCAGGGTCCTGGGATCCAGTCCTGTGTCCATCTGCTTGGCCCTCTCCCTCTGCTCCCCCTCTCCTGTTAAGCTCCTGCTCTCTCTCTCTCTCAAATAAATAAAATCTTTTAAAAAACCCAAAATATTAAAAAAAAAACAGTGCAAATAAGCTATAATGTATGCTTGGATATAATTTGAGCAACAAAAATTAAAATTCCTCTTCTAGGCTTTACATATCTTTATTTTGTTTACAATTTGCTTCAATCTGGGGCAAGGACTTCTACAGAAGTATTTTAGGGGGTCCATTTAGGGGAAAGATTTCCCCAGAGATATTCATGTACATTTTTGTAAAATAATAGGAATGACAGTAATTTCCTCGTAAAAAATGTTTAATATCAACATACTCAGAATACAATATGTAATTGTTTAACATACGTTATAAAATCATCAATTGTAGAAATTTTCCAACTGCCTAAATACCTAAAGAAAACTATGTTCTGGCATAAAGATGAGCTATTTTCTCAATTATACCAAAATTAAAATGTACCCGTATTCTAATATTGAGAAATGAGATAAAATACAAACATTATAAAGTCTACCTAGAAAAGTTCTATGCTGACTTCACAGACTATCTTAAGTATATACACATGTAAAAATTTTTTATTTTAGTTTTTTGAGACACATGACGTCCTACTTTAATAGCATGATTGATATTTTGGATAGGGGGCTATAACGTGGAGGGTAGAGCAGAGGATTTGAAGGCTGAACACCATTGTTCAATTTAGGATTGAACTTCCTGGACTGCTGGCATTTCTATTCCTTGTGCCAATAAGCACATATTAAACGTCTAAGTAAATAAATAACATTAACAAGGATTTCTTCATCTGTATATTGGAGATAATGCCACCCACCACAGAATATTTGTAAAGGACAAGAGAGCTAATGCATACCATAGGGCTTTGTTAACTTTAAGACTCTGAGCTGAATTATTTGTAAAAATCTGTTAGTAGATCGTTATTTTATAAAAACATCAAATGTCAAATAAATCTGGGTACTTGGGTTTGACACAGTATTTTATTCAGTTACGTTTTCCTGTTAACAAAGATACCATTAACAACTAATTTGTTCAGTGTTCATTTTCAAGGGGAAAAATTTACAACTCATGAAAACACTATTTAATTCAGGTCCATACTGATGTCTTTCTATCTCCTTTGGTAAGTCATAAGAAAAATCTGTTTTGTTTCAAGGAAAAAGTTTTTTGGGAAAAAGGTCTAAAATTTATATACTTATTAAATTCTAACTCAACAGCATTTACCAAAGCACTTCACATATATTTTGTTTATGACATTTATCATACTGTATTACAAAGATTTTTTTTTCTCTCAGGAGACTCTTAAGGAATTTAAGGGCAGATAATCATGTCATCTTTATATAAAGTCATTAGCCTTTTGCTGGTTCTTTGTAGAGGTTAGTTCCTGGCAGGCATAGAATGAATAACAACAGAGAATGAACAGAGGATATGTGTTGGGTCCACCAGATGAAAAAGAGCAGATGGTAGACGGTCAAAATGATAAGTTTATCAACTACTGAAAACAGGATTTAAAAAGATTTAGGTTTTTCTCTATGAATGAACCTAGTTTTAAGGTAGACAAGTATCTGTATGTTAATGAAACAATTTGATGCAGGGAGAATTTAAAGCATGTTATCAGGACAGTAACCTGACAATGACATGGAGAAAACACCAAAAAAATTTACTTTAAAATTACTGAGTGGTAGTTTATTCAGTAGTCTCAAATAATAATGAAGTCTAAGTTAACTTTGTCAAAAGCTTGTATTTTATGGGATTTTTGGGTAATTTTTAAAATGTTACCTTAAGATACCAAGATACTATTGTAGATAGGAACTGACCTTCATTAATTAGTATTTTGTTTTATATTGAAGAGGGGTGATGAACTACATGAGAGTTTATTGTTGGAAAACAGTTTATGTTTTTTTTTTTTTTAACAGTTTATGTTTAAATGATTATTTGCCCAACTTATTTTGAGGTATAACATTATGGTCAGTAAGTGAAGAGATATTTGAAACCATTGTAGAAAAAAACACAATGACAATTCCAAGGAGTTATGTCCAATATTTAAAATAAAATGACTAACAAGGTTTACAATATTCACAAAAGGATTTTCATAAATATTTGTTGTAAGTGCCTGATGATAATAATACAGACTTTTCTTATCCTTGCCTTTGTGAAATCTAGTTGGTTGGGAGGCAATCCTTATTAAAAGTAAGAGTGCTAATGCTGGAAGGAGACTATTGCTAGGATCCAAGCAAATACCATCAAAAACAAAACTTTCACCCCAATAAAACCCCCAAATTTCTTTATAAAGTAAGATAGCTATTACCTTAAAGGAAGAACTTTAGAGCAATTTTGGTTAGGTAGATGCATGCTACTTTCATATGGTAGTGTTAGAAGCCTGAACTAAGATTGAATAACTTGATTACACATTAATAAATTTAATGTGATTTTCCCAAAGCCGTTTGAAGGGAAGGATTCTTATTAAAATCAAAAATTTATGTGGTGAATTATGGTGAACCGCTTAATTAGTTCAAGTGGAAACTATCATAGTTCTATTTTGTAAAATAATTAGCATTTGCATAGCTTTTCAGATACATTTATATAGAAAATACATTTCACTTCCCTTCTGCAGTACAGTTGCTCTATTAGACTCGCTAAAAAGGGAGATAAAAGCAAGCTGATATGTACAATAGATTGATTCCATTTTAAAGTGTAAGTAGTGAAGATATAATATGGTAAGTACCTTTCTGTGATTAAACCTAATGAGGGCTTATGGGGAAAAAACAGCATAAGAGTTTTGGTATCAACATATATGCGGGCAAGGGGGTATTCCTAACAGAACTTTGTATCATGTTGCCTAATTAATGTACCATCTTTGGAACTGAAAATGAAATATTTTTATTATGAGGAAAAAATAGTATGAATTTATCATTTTATTTAAGGTAAAAGCTAGATCACAATGTCTAGAGTATTTCACGATGTATAATCGGCTACCTATTTTCACTAGTCTGAGGTTCTTGAGGCCTTACCTTGCTTGGATGATGCAAGAGTACTTCACTTTCAAAATATTATTTTCAAAATATTTTACAATCTATTTTATTTAATTTTTTTTACAATCTATTTTAAAAGCCAATATTTTCATGAGGGAAGCCATGATTAGCTCACTTTTATTGGTGAGTAGATACAGAAAGTTTAACTAAATAACAGAATTTGCCTTATACCTCAGAATTTTTTCCTATAAAATTTCCAAATCCAGTGCCAATAATGATTCAATTAATACAAAACCCAGCAGTTTTAAAGTCATATTTAATGTTGGTTAACTCCTACTTAGCATCCTATTTAGAATGTAATATCCCAACACTGGTACAGGAAAAAACAATTTTTTTCCAATATAAATTAAACATATCACAGTTCTTTAAAAGTAATTTTAAAAGACAAAAAAACAAACACCTTGCAAACATACAATTTCTTAGCAAAATTTTTAAGTACATAATTCTTAAGTAAGGCACTTCCATTCTTTTTCAAATAAAAGTTTCATAGAAAGTTTCCATTTTTTTTATAATCAAGTCTTCATAAATTATATAATGTTACTTTAAGTAAAACTTTATTAAATATCCAATTTGGCATAATTTCCTTAAATATCTTTACCTTTGAATAGAGTGAAGGATGGGCCTCAAGTTCCTTGTAGGCCAATTAATCTTAAATGACTGTTTTATAGAATTGGTAATGTTTTATCTTGTGGATCTTGTTCAAGAATCTTGAAATCTTCCAAAGGAAGACTGCTTAAGGCAGTTGGTAAAATGTGTTCTGATGTGCCCTTAGGTAATATGTTATTTGTTTCCAGATTCTTCACCAAGCACGCAGCTTTGATCCATCTTCGTGTTGCTCTGCGTTCTTTTTGTAAGCAAGTTTTCATTTTCTTTCTTAAGCTTGCTATTTCCTTTTCCAGTTTAATTATCCTCTTTTTTGCCTCCATAGGATTCCTAAAAGCATAACTGTGTTCAAGTAGTACTTGCTGACTACTAATGTTTGGTTTTAAATTAGATGGTCCTTTTGGGGTACAATTGTTGTTTTTCTTCAAAAGATTCCTTGACTTGAGTTTCTAAGCCAAATAAAATTAGAGGGTTGAACATAAATTATGAAATATCACAAATAAGTAAATTTTGCCTAGTTTTGTATAAAAGTAATTAAACTCCTCTTGTAAAAACTGATTTTAAAAGTTTTACAGTCAATATCACCTGCCCGTCACATGTAATTGTGGATTTAAGTTTCTCAACTTGTTAAATTAACTCCAGCCACCTTATTTCTTTTGTCTTTTCTCTCCAGAGGGATACAAATATTGTTTGAAAATAGACAATGGACTTCCAAGGTCTCTTTCAAGTTACTGGGTATGATTTTGTGGAGACTTTAAAAATATTTTGGAATTTCTAAGACCAATATAATGTATGTAAACATCTGGTTTTTCTGTGGTACTGATTTCTCTCTTTTTTAAGTAAATACTATTCTTTCAATTTGATATTTCAAAACTGAGGTTCTACTTAATAAAAAATTATTCCCGAGTATTAAGGTTCTGAGTAGATTTACTAAATGTTCACAGTTATATCTTCCATTCAAGGATTTAAAATCTGCCTAGGAACTTTCTTTTTTTTTTTTTTTTTTTTTTTTTTAATTTTTATTTATTTATGATAGTCACAGAGAGAGAGAGAGAGAGGCAGAGACACAGGCGGAGGAAGAAGCAGGCTCCATGCACCGGGAGCCCGACGTGGGATTCGATCCCGGGTCTCCAGGATCGCGCCCTGGGCCAAAGGCAGGCGCCAAACCGCTGCGCCACCCAGGGATCCCTGCCTAGGAACTTTCTACTCAAATCTAAGGACTCTTTTTCCCTTTATTTCTTTTACTCAATTAGTTATCGAATTCAATTAATTCTACTTTTAAAATATCCCTATCATCAATCCTTTCTCTCCATCATCCTTAAGGCTATGGCCTACACCAAGCCTATATCACCTATGGCTTGAATATACTAAAAAATTCTTTTTTTTAAAAAAAAGATTTTATTTATTTATTCATGAGACACACAGAGAGAGAGAGAGGCAGAGACACAGGGAGAGAGAGAAGCAGACTCCCTGTGGGGAGCCCGATGTGGGACTTGATCCCAGGACCCTGGGATCATGCCCTGAACCTAAGGCAGATGCTCAACCGCAGAGCCACCCAGGCGTCCCACTAAAAAATTCTTTAATGATGTCCACCTCATTCTGAACCTCATTCATATTCTGCTACCAAAATAATTTTTCCGACAGATTTGATGTTTCTGTAACTGGCTAAATTCCCCTTTGCCTCATTATCTAAAGACAAAAAAATCTTTACATGGCGAACTTACAATTTAGGATCTCACCCCATTTTGCCACTCACCGTCTTGATTTATACTCCCACAACTATTAAATCACTTTAAGTTCCCAGATTAGGTTATAACTTCATAAGTTTGTATCTTTTATTGATTCAACAAACATTTATTAACACAGAAATTTATTTGTGGACAAATACCTTTTCCTCTCTGATCAGATTTTCCCCAACTAGATGAAATATTGTTTTAATACATTCATCATGTACCTTAATTCTTCCTTTTACATATGACTTACCTAACACTTAATTGTTTTCTACTTACCCCTCAACCCATTGGCTTTTGTTCTCATCATGTTACCATAATTGTCCTGTGCAAGGTTAAGAACCTTCTCCTACGTTCCAAAGTCCAAGCCCAAACTCCAGCATAAATGCCTGAGCTCAATGAAGTTTTCTGTGATGCCTTCTTCTGAACTTACACTCTCTGGTATAACTCTGGGATTCTTTGGGGAGTGGTATTCTTAAAGCTCTTCACACCCATTTTGAATGTTATCTTAAACATCAGAGCAGAATGATGCTGGAGGTTTCCTTACTTAGGATTTCTGTTTTACCATTGATTCAATTATTGATAATAACTGGAAGTAATGTAAAATTCCAATACAGTAAAAGTAGTTTGGATTGGGGAAAGAATATTGGAGTCAGGAGACCTGAGCAATAACTGCAGCCTGCACCTTTACTGCACAAGAGGAAGTTTTGTGACTTTCTTGAGGCATATCATTATATATGAACTTCATTATATTCTGAATTGTTCTACTTTGTAAAGAAAAAAGAATGGGTATCAAAAATGGTAAAAATGGGTAAAAGAAAAGTAATGTTACCTACCATAGACTTTAAATGGGTACAGAAATCAAAAATGGTTGGAACAGCATCCATTTTAAGTCGTCGAGTTTGTCCTGTTAAGTCAAAACAGGAGGCTTCAAAGTGCTTTGAACAAAGAAAAGTGTGTTTTCCTGGCACAAAATTTTTGCGCCTAAGCAGACGAATCCATTCTTTTCTTCTCTTAGGATCCAAAGGAAACCTTTAAAAAAAAAAAAGGCAATTCAACTTCCAACAATCACACTTCTGGTTGTAATGGTTAAAAGGAATTTTAACTTTTAAAATGGATGATGATTTAAAGCATCTTCCATTTACATATAATATCCAGACACTGGAACAAAAACCAATTCATGCTATCTTTTACAAGTTGCAAAACAACTAATGAAAAACTGACTGGAGTGCTTTTATTTTTCAGGCCTTTAAAAAAGACCGTTCTTCCCAACCTAGTTCTTAACATTGGCAGTAAAAATAAAACTATACTGATCTAAATCAAGGTTATGTAGAACCATTATAAGCATTATTCACAATGCTGTGATCAGCTTGCTGCTGACATATGTACATGGTCAGGACAAATCAAATATCTACAGATTAAATTTTATCAGGGAAAGCCTAGACAGATTCTGATATTCCTTCCTCTGTATTCCTTCACTGTGACACACTTAACGCATTCTTTTGTAATTTTTCCATTTTAATAAATTTCCAGTGAAATAAAAGTAGATTATAAGTTTCTTGAGGACATATTGATCATTATATCATCTATTTATCTTTAACACTTAGCACAGTGCCTTGCAAACAGTAGGGGCTCCACAAATGTTGGCGTAACTGATGTAAAACAATATAAACTAACAATTCACTGTATTACTTCCATGTAAACTGCACATATTTTTAAAAAGTGGACTCTTAAGCTATATAGTACAGTAGGAAGCATGATTATTACAAAAAGTAAAATGCTGCTGACAAGCCCAGCAGGAATGTCATTCCTTTCATGGTTATTTTAAATACAAAATATACTGATATGTATGTACCAGTGTACACCCGTCAAGGAGAAAAATATGAGACTGCCCCAAAATTCTAGTGGTAAACTGTGCTGACTTGAGAACATGACAATCAAAATTTACATGTATTAAGTTTGAATTGAGCTCTTTAGTTTGACTACTTTATCCTTTAAATATTAATTATGAACTGACTCGTGTTTAAAAAGAACCATTAAAATGATGTTAAAAGATCATGTGGCTCAGAAACCCCCAAGTGAAGCTTTCCTAGGTAGCAACAACTTTGGCTCGATCAGATACAGTAGGTTTGCTCAAATCACCAGCAGTGAGGGACTCAGACAGATGAAAACCCAGACTAACTGTAAGCACCCTCCCACCTCCTGTCCCTCGCACCCCGCCCAGACATACCCTAATCTGAAAATATTAACATTTGTATGTCAGTTTACAGTTCATGTTTTCATGTATGTAGGCTTTTAGAAATTTCATTAGAAACCTGTGATAGTAAAAAAAAAAAAAAGAAAGAAAGAAACCTGTGACGGAGGATTTATCTACTCCGCCTAGCCCTCACCTGTTACTAATAATGTATTATCATTTCAAATATTTCTGTTCCAATACTTAAGGGTTTGGAAATGTTTCCTATAGCCTCAGGTAAAAGTCAAACTTTAGTTTACAAGCACATTTCTTGTTTGGGCCTCAATAAAGATGCAGAACAAATAAGTATCATTGTATTATCATTGCTATAATGTTCTTCAGATGTATGAAGAGTGTTTTTCAGATATTATTTTTCAGCCTTTTAATTTTTTAGCTCTTTGTAGAAGACTTTTTTTTTTTAATAGGCTCCACACCCAACATGGGGCTTAAACTCAAGACCCCGAGATCGAGTAACATGCTCTACCAATTGAGCCAGCTAGGCATCTCTAGCTCTTTTTAAAACCAGCTCCCTGGGATGCCTGGGTGGCTAAGTGGTTGAGCATCTATCTGCCTTTGGCTCAGGGTGTGATCCTTGGAGACCCATTATCTAGTCCCACCTCGGGTTCCCTGCATGGAGCCTGCTTCTCCCTCTGCCTGTGTCTCTGCCTCTCTGTGTGTCTCTCATGAATAAATAAATAAAGTCTTAAAAAAAAAGCCAACTAGCTCCCTGATTATGAAACTGATGCCTAATTGAACTTTAACTTAGGTTAGTTTTCCTTCCTTAAGATTCAATTTAGGAATCCCATATTCCTAAGGAAATTTTTCATGGACTGGGTTAGATGTTCCTATATATCATATAGAATATCGTTTGTATTCTAATGGTTTACTTTTCTACTTCCACTCCTATATCCTAAGTATCTCATGGTTGGAGCTATGCTTTTCACTATATCCGGTTAAGTAAGCACTCAATGAACTTTCTCAGTGAATCAAAGAATGAACAAACTAAGGGGATTATTCATCATTACTAAATAATGTTTAGTTATCTGTGTTGAAATAGAAAAATAAAAATAATCAGCAATTTTATATTTGATTTTGGACAATATTTATATACAGCATTAACCTTAATCATGTTTTTCATGTGTCTGGATTTTTCTCAGCATTTTCGAAGGGTGGGAGATATAGCCCATAAGCTTAATTTAAGTCATAATAAATCCTGTTGTAAATACTAAAAAATTAACATGGTGGTAACTGCTGGATATATTCTTGTCTACCAGTAATAGAACCAAACTTTCAGAAACATTAGATGTTTTGGAAAAGTCAGTGTTTTAAATAATGCTACTTTGCTTGAGTCTTTAATAATAGCTGAATGCCTTTTATATTCCAAGACTGTTGTAGGCACTGAGGACATAGTGGTAGACAAAACCGACCTAACCTTTATGGTATCTACCCTTTATGTGAGGGTATATTGTAATGGGAAGGGTAGAAGTCAAATGGCTTGACGCAGGAAAAAGGAGTGACTGAGAATGTTGTCTCTGGCATCAAATCGAGGTGCAAATCCTGGTTCCTTCAGTGTGATACCTGAGGGACACCAGATAAATTCTTGAGCCTTTTTAGGCTTCAGTTTTATCACCTATACAGTGGAGTAATAATGGTACTTACTATGGTTCCAGGGATTAAATGAGAAAATGTGAGTAAATGCTTTGCCCAGTGTGCAGTACACAGTAAATACTAAATAAAAGCTATTTATTAATAAAATTACAAGTTCATGAGTGTTATAAAGGGGTAAGTACAGGGTGGCATGGAGCCATAAAACAGGAAGAGCTAATCTAGTCAGGAGGCTTTTTTTTTTTTTTTTTTTAAGATTTTGTTTATTTATTCACGATAGGCATAGAGAGAGAGAGAGGCAGAGATACATGCAGAGGGAGAAGCAGGCTCCATGCCAGGAGCCTGACGTGGGACCTGATCCTGGGACTCCAGGATCACACCCTGGGCTCAAGGCAGGCGCTAAGCCGCTGAGCCACCCAGGGGTCCCCTGGTCAGGAGGCTTTAAGAGAGTAGGAGTTAGATAGAGAAAGTAGGGTAGGAGTAGTGTAGTGTTATGACATGAAATGATGCTGGAGAGCCTTCTAAGTTAAGAGTAATTTTGAAGTCATATCCAAAATAGCATTGGTAGGCCATTAAAAGGCCTAATTTAGAGGGTAATTATTAACCTCAAATGTTTTAGCTGGCTATTAAATACAGCCATTATTAAAAATTATATAAGTTTGCAATTAAATGAAGAACAAAGGTAGTAAACACTGAAACCCATAATTTCTTTATTACTTTACTATTGCCTATATTCTTAAAATTGTTTGTCTGTTATAACTGTGTGATATAAATGCTACAGAACAGAGTGGTACTGCACATTTCTTCCCAACTCTGTGATCAGTGATTTCATATTGGTAGCTTGAAACCAGCCATGGGAATTGGGCAAACATCACAAATCAGTGCTTTCCCCTTTCCCTGGAGATCCCGATCCTGTTGTTAAACCTTTAGCAACACACCATTGATTATAGAAGAGAGGTCAGGAGTGCATGAATGGAAGCAGTGAACCAGGTAAGAGGCTATTGTAACAATCCAATCAAGAGGGAATGGGGAGAAGTCAAGGGAGGATATCCTCTCACTTTCGGGGTGGACGGTGTTTTCGTTTACTGAGAAAGGGAGTATGGGACGTGGTGTAGTTTTAGGGGAAGAGCAAGCTCATTAGTACAGTTTTGACATATTGAACCCGAGGAACTGAAGAGAGACCAGGGAAATACCGAGACACTTGGCCTATGTAGGTCTGGAACTCATTAGAAAGATTGGACTGGAAAAAAAAAAAAAAAAGAAAGAAAGATTGGACTGGAGATGTTGATTTCCGAGGCTTCGACGAGTTAACTGAGTCCACAGGAACAGTTAAAATCATTTTGATAAGAGTGGAAAGACCTAGGTCAGGGGGCAGAGAAAGGAAGGGGCTGGCCGAGAAAACTGAAGGTAGGTCCCAGACGAAAATCACAAAATCAGTATCAAATAATTCAAAAGTAGAGTATTTCAAGGAGGAAATGAAGACATGCCATGAAAAAGAAATAAAAGAGTGATAACTTATCTTAGCAAGAGCAGTTTCAGGAGACTGTTGGGGGGACTTAGACTGGAGTGGGCTAACAGATAAGAAAAACAGGACAATGAGCATAGGCAACCTAAGTTGTACACTGGGATAAACCTATCAACACCCTAGGAAAGAAGTTGGTCAAACATTGTATTTACGAAATAGGAATGTAATTTATTATATAATGTTAAGATCTGAATTTCCATGAACACATTAATTTCATAGAAGACAAATCATCAAATATGCATGTTACTGTATCACTGTGTATCTCTCAAACATTCAAGATGATGGGTGCCTCGGACTCCTCCCTCTCCCTCATCTTCCACATCAAATTACCAAATACAGTGGTTTCTACTCTTTTTTTTTTTTTTTTTAAGATTTTATTTCAGACAAAGAGAGTGCACATGGGGGGGGTGGTAGGGAGAACAGAAGGAGAGGGAGAAGCAGAGAAGCAGACTCTCCACTAAACAGGGAGCCTGGCGTGGGGCTCTATCCCAGGGCCCCAAGATCATGACCTGAACTGAAGGCAGGTACTCAACCCACTGAGCCACCCAGGCGCCTCCTACTCACACCTTTCTTTCTTTCTTTTTTTTTTTTAAATATTTTATTCATTTATTCATGAGAGACACACACAGAGAGAGAGGGGGGCAGAGACACAGGCAGAGGGAGAAGCAGGCTCCATGCTGGGAGCCTGGCATGGGACTCGATCCTGGGGCTTCAGGATCATGACCTGAGCCAAAGGCAGATGCTCAACCACTGACCCATCCAGGTATCCCTACTCACACATTTCTTAAGTCTATCTACTTCTTTCCCCTTCTGTCAGTAGTTACTGGCCTAGGTTACTGGTGGGCTCTCCCTTGTTTTCCTGCAAGTTCCTCTTTCTTCTCAATTCTCACCTCTTCTAATCTACTGCTGGTTGTGCCTGCATTGAAGTACCTTGTGTAGCTCAGTTGATACTGTATGAGAATTCCCTGTGAAAGAAAGAGTGGGCGAATTAATGTTGAATAAGCTCATTTCTCATCAAATTCTTCTCTTGATGCTTGACCAGCACTTTTACACCGTAAATTGTCCACACTGCAGCCAGAGGGCTTCTTAACATGCAAATCTCATCATGCTATTCTTTTAAGAAACCCTCAGGTCTTCTCGAATGCTCACTGAATAAAAGAGAAAATCTGTAAGGTAGCATACAGGACTAAATCTATGTCATCCTTTGGTTATCATCTGAAATTTCACATCCTTTAAGAAGTGTTCTTTGACTTTACAAGGCTAAGTTAGACATCCCTGAGTGTCTCTTCTGCAGCACTTAACTATAATTATTTATGTTTTTCTCACTACCTACTAAACTAAAGGAGTATAAGAACTTTCTGGGGGTGGGGAAGGTTCCAGCCGGGCTCTGCAGGTGAAGCCCTGGACTCCTGATTGTAACTCAGGTCACGATCTCAGGATCAGGAGATGCAGCCCCCCTACCCCGGGGGGGTCCCTGCTTGGCTGGGAGACTGCTATCTCCCTCTCTCTCTGCCCCTCCATCCACTCACACCAGCTCTAACAAATAAAACTTAAAAAAAAAATAACTTTCTGGATTGCTAGCACAATGTCAGGCACAAGAATCCTGTACACGTTCAATGAATGAATGAATGAAATGCTACATTCCCATGAAATATCTGAAAAACAGAAACATCACAAGGACCTTTTTAAAGTAGCAGTTATTTTATTTTATTATTATTTTTAAAGATTTATTTATTTATTTATTCAGAGAGAGAGAGAGAAAGAGGCAGAGACACAGGCAGAGGGAGAAGCAGGCTCCTTGCAGGAAGCCCCATGTGGGACTCGATCCCAGGTCTCCAGGATCACACCCCCGGCTGCAGGCGGCGCTAAACTGCTGTGCCACCAGGGCTGCCCAAAGTAGCAGTTTTTAGTAAGAGAGCATTTAGTGATAATTAGGTAAGGAAAGGGTCAAGGATATAATCTTCCACATTCTAAGATCGTACTAAGTTGTGAGATACATAAACTCAGAACTATTGGGGATGCCTGGGTGGCTCAGCGGTGGAGCGGCTGCCTTTGGTTCAGGTCGTGACCTCGGGGTCCTGGGATCAAGTCCCAGGTCGGGCTCCCTGCATGGAGCCTGCTTCTCCCTCTGCCTGTGTCTCTGCCTCTCATCAATCAATCAATAAAATCTTTAATAATAATAATAGTAAATAATAAAAACATAAAACATAGGGGCACCTGGGTGGCTCAGTGGCTGAGCATCTGCCTCGGGCCCAGGGCGTGATCCTGGGGTCCCGGGATCGAGTCCCAGGTCGGGCTCCCTGCATGGAGCCTGCTTCTCCGTCTGCCTGTGTCTCTGCCTCTCTCTCTCTGTGTCTCTCATCAATCAATCAATACAATCTTTAATAATAATAATAATAAATAATAAATAAAAACATAAAACATAGGGGCACCCATGTGGCTCAGTGGTTGAGCATCTGCCTTGGGCCCAGTGCGTGACCCCGAGGTCCTGGGATCAAGTCCCGCGTCTGGCTCCCTGCTTCTCCCTCTGCCTGTGTGTGTCTCTGGCCCTCTCTCTCTGTGTCTCTCATGAATAAATAAAATCTTAAAAAAATAATAAATCGGAACTATTGGCACAGAACTTTTTTTTTTTCAAGGCTGCTTTTCTGCAGGCACTTGCCGGGAAGGTAAGCATTTATGGAGTACTTACTGTATTTCACGCAGCCTTCAAAATGTTCTCAAGGGCTCCGGTTAGACAGAAGGAAAGACTGTGGATTGCTCCTGCAGCCATCGGAGGAGCCACACCTAAGGTCAGCACCGTAGTGAGGAGGAAAGCCGCTCCGCACTGACAGCTCAGTTCCGCGCTTACCCACCTGCGCGGGGCTGTTAGGCACCTAAATGCTTCCCACGCCAGCCTGGCTAGTGATCGCTTCCCGGTTGTTGTTGTTGTTTTTAAATTTTATTTATTCCTGAGAGACACAGAGAGAGGGGCAGAGACCCAGGCCGAGGAGCAGCAGGCTCCCTGCAGGGAGGCCGATGGGGACTCGACCGCGCGACCCGGGGTCACGCAGGTGCTGCCCCGGGGATGGGTGGGGGGCGCCCCTGGCTTCCCGATCTGGACGGCAGCAGGAGGTTTCGCTTGCTTGGAAGGCACCATTCCCGTGCAGACCCAGGCCCATGCATCGCGGAGCACGAAATCACGGGATGCTCCTTTTACTTTTCCCCCCCAAGGAGTAAGCACCGGGCGGGACTCGGATTTTCCTTTCAAAGTGAGTTAATCTTTCCCGGAGGGCGAGGAGAAAAAAGGGGGGGGGGGACAAGAAAGAAGAAGAAGAAAAAAAGAAAAAAGGGGAAGGGTGGGGGACAGAGGCGGGGAAGGGCAGCGCAAAGGGCAGAAGTGCTGCTTCCTGGGCACGAGCCCGGCGGTGGGGTCGGCGGCTGAGCCCCGGCCGCGCCCGCAGCGGCGACCCTGCACCTGAGGGCCCGCGTCCCTAACCCGCGCCGCGCTTACCTGTGGAAGCTGATGTTAATGTGCTTGTCGTAGGTAGTGGCGCAGCCCGCCGCGGCGCAGTTGGTCGGCATGTCCCCGTCGCCGTCATCCGGTCCTGCGGCGCTGGCGGGGGTGCAGGTGCAGGTGCGGGTGCGGGTGCGGGTGCGGGTGCAGGTGCGGGTGCGGGTGCGGGTGCAGGTGCAGCTGCAGGTGCGGGCGGGGGCGTCAGCCTCCCCGGGGTCTCTAGGAGCACGGCGGCCTGGAGCCCGCGCAGCAGACGGCCCCGGAGCCGCGCTCGCCTTCGTTAGCCTCCCCCTGAAGGGGCCCCCCTAAAACGGAGCGGGATCACTGCGCCCCCTCGGTCGAGGCGCTCGCGGCCATTACAACGCTCCCCGCATCACTCAGGAGCCTCCCGGGCGGTCCACGTCAGCGGCGAGCCCCGGCGGGGCGCGAGCGCTGCGCGGGAAGCACAAACTCGAAAACCCGAAAACCCGAAAACCCGAACCCCTCTCCCTGCCCCGGAGGCTCGCCCCGCAAGGCGGGACTACACATCCCGGCGACCACCGCGGCGTCCCGCGAGATGACGCGGGAGCTGCGCGGCCGGCTTCCTGCGCGCCGCCGGAAGTGACGTCGCGGGCCGAGCCCCGGGCAGAGCCCCCTTTCTCGCGAGGCGGAAGAGCCGGGGGGCGCTGGGCGAGGGGAAGCGGGCCGCGGCGGCCCGGCGAGAGGCGCCGGGGTGCGGGGCAGGCGGGGAGCGGAGCGCGTCGGCGGAGCGAGCAGCCGCCGCAGGAGGCCGGCGTTCGAGGCGGGGAGCCGAGGCGGCGGAGGGCGCTGTCGGGCGGGGCGGCGGCGCGGATGGCGGCCGCCGAGGTTCCGGCGCCGGCGCCCAGCGGCCTGTCGCCCAAGGAGGAGGGCGAGCTGGAGGACGGGGAGATCAGCGACGACGACAACCACAGCGACGCGCGGAGCCGGAGCAGCAGCAGCAGCGGCGGCGGCGGGGCCGGGGGGCTGCTGCCCTACGCGCGGCGGAGGCCTCCCCCTGCGGCCCGCGGCGGCGCGTCCGGCGGCGGCTCGTCGTCGTCGTCGTCCCAGCAGCAGCTGCGGAGCCTCTGCCGCCCGCGCCACGCGGCGGAGCGGGGCCACCTCCGGGGACACGCCGGCTACCGGCCCAAGGAGCCGTTCCGCTCGCACCCGCCGCCCGCCCGCCTGCCGCCCGGGCCGCTGTCGGAGGGCAGCCCGCGGCCGTCCTTCTGGGAGCGCAGCCACATCGCGCTGGACCGGCTCCGCTTCCGGGGCAGGCCGTACCGCGGCGGCAGCCGCTGGAGCCGGGGCCGCGGCGGCGGCGAGCGGGGAGGCAAGCCCGGCGGCCGGCCCGCCGCGGCCGGAGCGGCGGGCTCGGGGTTCGGCGGCGGCCAGAGCTGGCGGGAGCCCTCGCCGCCTCGGAAGAGCTGTATCCTTCACCTGCCCGTCCGCGCCCGGGTGGCCCTGCGTCCCTCCCTCCTTGGGTCCCTCCATGCGTCCGTTCCTCTGTCCGTCCCTGGGTGCGCCCCTGGGTCCCTCCAGGCGTCCGTCCCTCCGTCCCTCCCTGGGTCCCTCCTTGCGTCCGTCCGTCCCTGGGCCCCTCCCCGGGTCCATCCCTCCGTCCGTCTCTGCATTCGTCCTTGGGTCCATCCCTCTGTTTGTCCCTCCGTCCGTCCCTGGGTCCATCCCTCCGTCCGTTCCTCCGTCCTTACCCGGGTCCCTCCCTGGGTCCGTCCCTGGGTGCGTCCCTGGGACCCTTCCTGGCTCCCTCCCTGCATTTGTCCCTGGGTCCATCTCTCTGGCCGTCCCTCCGTCCATCCCTGCGCTTCCCAGCAAGCAGGTGGCTCCTCAGTGGGTCGCCGCGCGGCGCAGGGGTTGTGTCTCTGGATTTGCTTTTTTTTTTTTTTTTTTTTTTTTTTTTAATGCAAGCTAACGTATCACGTTTCTTTGGCCAAACCGGCAAAAGTGATCCCCGGGAAGTCTGAAACGAGATTTCCTCCTAGTCGGTCCGCAGCCCAGGTGCCCCGAGCTCAGGTTGACGCGCCGTCCCTCGCTGCGGCGGGAACTTTTGTCTGTGTGCCAGTTTGACTTACGAGTGCTACAGGGAGGAGGAGGGAATTAAAAAAAAATAAAAAGGGATGCACAGTTTAGGGCCTGATCCGGTTGCTTGCACCGTATCGAACCTTGACATGGAAATTGTGAGGTTCCATCCTGCACGGTTCCGCCCTTTAAGGTTCTTCTCGGCCTGTTCTTACACACGCGGCCTTTTATTTTTTTTTTAAAGTGGGGCCGGGGCGGGTGCGTGTGAAACACTTCGTACCTTCCGCAAGTCCAAGTCACAGGTGGTGCATTCAAGCGACTCTGTTAAAACGACTTCCTCCTCCTCCTCCTCCTCCTCCTCCTCCATGTTTCGTTGTGGGGCTTTCTGTGCTTTTGTGCCCGCCCTGGCAGCACATACACGAAAGTTTTGGGACCTTCTATGACCCAGCGCTGACCCATGTAGGTTAGAGAGAGAAAGACAGTGTTCTGATTTTAGCGTATTGAACGCCATGCGGTGTGCGCCTGAGACAGTAGAGATTATGGGGAGGTGGAAATAGCAAAATACCTGATTTGTTGTTCCCTCTGATCCCATTATCTTTAAGATTCTTGAGCTTACTGAAGGTTTATATTGGGGCATCAGCCACCTGAAGGTTTGCTAGCTTATGATGGGTTTGTAGAACTAGGTCTTCGTGATGACTGCATAAAGATGATTTGCCACGTGCAGTGATCACCGGTTGTAGTTGCTAGGGTACAATGATTTTTTTTTTTAACGCATTCTATATGAAACTTACACGTGATGACGTTTGGAAGACCCTCAAGGGTGTTTTTGTAGAATTCTCAAGATCAAATGGTCTTTCCCAGATGTCAGCATGTAACAGGGCAAGAAATAAGAATCTAGGTACATAGCAGCTTCTGGGGCTGAGGCCCTGAAAACACTTGGTTCTGCAACCACAAGTTAGGCGAGGAGCACCTAGGATTGTTTCAAAGAAAATCATAGAAGGATTTGACTTTTAAAAAAGATAGAAGATGTTCTTTCAAAAAAAAAGGAAAGAAAAACTGTGCCCAAGATAACTTTTTTTTTTAATTTTTTTTTTTAATTTTTATTTATTATTTATGATAGGCACACAGTGTGAGAGAGAGAGAGAGGCAGAGACACAGGCAGAGGGAGAAGCAGGCTCCATGCACCGGGAGCCCGACGTGGGATTCGATCCCGGGTCTCCAGGATCGCGCCCTGGGCCAAAGGCAGGCGCCAAACCGCTGCGCCACCCAGGGATCCCACTTTTTTTTTTTTAAAGATTTTATATATTTATTCATGAGAGACACAAGGAGAAAGGCAGAGACACAGGCAGAGAGAGAAGCAGGCCCCATGCAGGGAGCCCACCATAGGACTCCATCCCGGGTCCCCAGGATCATGCCCTGGGCGGAAGGTGGCGCTAAACCACTGAGCCACCCAGGCTGCCCCCAAGATAACTTTTTAAGGAAGTTTTTGTTAGTTGTTGATTCTGAATCTAAAAACAGGCTGTTAAAGCACATACATGTGTTTTTTTTTTTTTTGTTGTTGTTGTTGTTTTGTTTTTTATTCATGAGAGACACAGAGAGGCAGAGACACAGGCAGAGGGAGAAGCAGGCTCCATGCAGGGAGCCCGATGCGGGACTTGATCCCAGGTCTCCAGGATCACCCCCCAGGCCGCAGGTGGCACCAAAACGCTGTGCCACCGGGGCTGCCCTACATGTGTGTTTTTTAAGAATGCAAAAGAGGAAACTTAGAATTTGTGTTGGAGAGACCCATGTGAATAAATAGAGTTTTAATGTAAAAAGTTCTTATTGAGATGTGTAAAAAGTACTGTGGGGGCACAGAGCTTTTTCTTCATTTAAACTGTGTTAGAGGGATCCCTGGGTGGCGCAGCGGTTTGGCGCCTGCCTTTGGCCCGGGGCGCGATCCTGGAGACCCGGGATCGAATCCCATGTCGGGCTCCTGGTGCATGGAGCCTGCTTCTCCCTCTGCCTATGTCTCTGCTTCTCTCTCTCTCACTGTGTGCCTATCATAAATAAATAAAAAATTAAAAAAAATTATAAAAAAAAAATAAACTGTGTTAGAGAAGGTGGTGATGAGGGGGCTTGCCCAGCTCCTGCCCTTGCCTTTTTTCTGTCCAATCTTTCAATACCAATTTGGCCTTTATTTATATAATTTATACCTTTACTATTTAGCTTATATGTTTTTATTAGAAACAAGCATACAGTGTGGAAAAAATTACAGGAATATATCAAGTCTGATTTCTGTAGTAATTTAGCAGAAATGAGCTGTATTGCTGTTTTTCTTTTCACAGATGCTGCACTTAAGGAAAAGGATGCTTGTTTTGATCTTCTGCTCATTGTTTTCCTCGTGAAGTATCATTAATCCATCCTAGAGGTGGTATTCTTTGTAAGATTTTGTGAAGGAAAACATAGTGTTGTTACTTTTATATAATGTGAACAAACTTTGTAATACAAAATTTTATTAATTTAGGTTCCTTAATACCAAGATTATATTCAGGTTCATTCATATATCCACTGTGCACTTAGAGTAATGACATTTTTATTTTACAGATAATTACATTAAAAAAGACTTAGGGTGTTGGGGCACCTGGCTGGCTCAGTCAGTAGAGCATGTGACCCTTGATCTTGGGATTCTAAGTTCAAGCCTCATGTTGGGGGTAGAGTTTCCCAAAAAAAAAAGAATAGGGAATATACTGTGGCTCATTTTCATCATCTAGAAGTGAAGTAGCAGGAGTACAAGTGTGTTTTTGTTTTTTTTTTTTACATTTTTATGTAATGATCAAGGCATGGTAGGTGCAGCTTTAATGAAATATAATAAGCAGATTCTAATGTGGCACTTATTTTCAGTTTCATTCATTTAAAATTTTTCTTAATGATAGACAGTTCGTCAGTCCCGCTTAGCATGTTTCCTTTGGATGACTGCTGTTTTAAACTTTCTAATCTGATGAGAGCTAACATAATTAGGCCAGTGTCTCTCATCAGTAGAAAGTCATTTTATTTTCACCTATAGTTGAAAAGCAGTTCTTTTTTTTACAAAACATTTCGGTTAGAAATTGCATCTTAACTAGTTTAAAATTAAATCTTTTCAGTGTTGGTGTCATCTTTGTCCTGTATTAGACAGAAATAGGAGATTTCATTTAGCCTTGACAGAGATTATAGTTGTAACTCAATTGCTTTTCCTCATTTTCCTGTTAGAGTATTGAATCTTTTCCCTCTACAAATCTTTCCAAGGTCTTCAGTTTTGTCTTTATTTTTTCAGTTTTATCTTTAGATGGCTCCATTGAAAAGTAAGGTGTAGCTGCAGATAATTCGAAAATATGTACAAGAGTATATAATGGTGGGAGAGGAAGCAAGTAATGTTCTGGGTTCACATAGGTGACATTTCAGTTTTGGATTGGGGTCAGTTTGAAGAACAGAGAAACCTAACTACAAAACGATGTGTACGTTGTGATGAACAAGGAAATTGTAAGATTGGAAAGGAAGTACAGGTCAGATCATGAATGGTATTACAAAATACCATTGTAAGTATTTTGAACTCTTTTTTAAAAAAAATTTCACATATTTATTCATGAGAGACACACAGAGGCAGAGACATAGGTAGAGGGGGAAGCTGGTGCCTCACCAGGAGCCTGTTGTGGGACTCCATCCCAGGACCCTGGGATCACGACCTTAGCCAAAGGCAGACACTCAGCCACTGAGCCACCCAGGTGTCCTTTGAACTCTGTTCTTAATTAGATTTAAACAAGGGGACAGATCTGATCAGATTTGTGTTCTAGAAAGATTAGTCCAGCAACAGAATAGGGGCTGGCTTGTGGAAGATAAAACCCCAAATATTTATCATGAAGCCAGACCTTGTCTCTTGTATTACGTACACATACGGTAGTGCATTAGAATGCTCAAAAGGAAAAGTGAAAGAGGCTAAATAGAGCTTGCTGGAAAGCACCATTATTGCAGGAGTTAGGTCATGAAGGCATAAAGGGGAAAATGAAAAGAAGGTAGGGAAATCAGGACAGTGTAGTCAGGGAAGCCAAGAAGAGTGGTTTGCAGTGTCCAAAGCTGCAGAGAGGCCAGGTAAAATAAAGGTTGAAAACATGATGGATAAACCAATTCAGCCAGCTGATGGCAGATTGGTCAAAGAAGAAGACAGGTTATGAGAAACTAGTATTTCAAGAACCTTGGGTCTGAAGAGCTTAGATCACAAAACCAAAGATTTACTAAAACAGTTCAGGTTTTGAGTTGTAATGCTGGTTTAGTTTCTAAAATTATTGGTAGTAAAAAAAAAAATATTTGGTGGTGATTCTCATTCTTGTATTGGTCATTAGGGAAATTTAAAAATATGTGGAGATTGATTCTCCTGTAAGTTGTTAAACATTACAGTTTCCATCTTTAGGGGACTATAGTGTTACATCCTAGCCAGTTGAAATGATCTGTAAATGACATACTGTATTAAAACCCCCTTAAAGTACTGGTCTTTAAATCTTGTTAATTTCTAGGCTGGAGAAGTGGGGTGTAACACTTTACCTGTGTGAATTATTTTGAGTAAAAATTATAGTTTGGAATTTTGTAGCCATTTCCAAGCCATTTACATGTTCTATGTATCACTGTGTTAGGAAAAAATTTTTTTGGTAGAGTTATTCTTACCTTCACTGACAAATGAGTTTATAAGATACATTTTGAATACTATAGAAGGTTTTATTCTTTTTATAACAGAATTGCCTTCCTTGTCTTAGTTGTGCAGATGTTAGATAGTAAGATTGTTATGTATTAGATTTTTAAGAAAATGGTTCCTGTTTATAAACTAGTTTTAACTAGTAGTTGTCAGTGTTCTTTATCTCATTGTTTTTTTTTTTTTTTTAATCTGAGACATGGGAAAAGACTAATTAAAAAGAAGAAATGTTTCCTCCTGTTGGAAGTGTAAATTATCCACATCTGTGACAAACTATTTGGTTTCTCCTCTCTTCCTTCAGAAGGGAATCTTTAACATCCAGCTTATTGTGGCTTTTCTGATTACTACAGAAGGAATGCTGCTATAACCTAAGTAGGTGGGATACCTAGAGGTACTGTGGGGAAAATAACTGACACCAGTGATTTTCTAAATGGACTATTTTGTATGGTTACTGGTTAAATTTGAAACATGGGCACATTATGAAAGTGGGCATTAGCACATATGTTAAATGTAATTTAAAATACTAATTCATCTTTTTTTTGAAAAGTTAAAGGGGAGACAATTTATAACTTAATGTGTTTTTGTTAAACTTACTGGAAAAATTTTGGAAACTGGTTTCCTTAATGTGCTGTTCAGCCAAAAGTTTTGGAAGATCTCCATCAAGAAAACAAAATTATTCGTCAAAAAGTGAAAACTGTGGGGAAGAAACTTTTGAAGACTTACTTTTGAAGTATAAGCAAATACAGTTGGAACTAGAATGCATCAATAAGGATGAAAAACTAGCTTTGAGTAGCAAAGAAGAGAATGTGCAGGAAGATCCTAAAACTTTGAACTTTGAGGACCAAACAAGCACTGATAACGTCAGTATTACAAAGGACCCAAGTAAAGAAGTAGCTCCCGAGGAAAAAACACAGGTCAAAACTTTTCAGGCGTTTGAATTGAAACCACTCAGGCAAAAATTGACTTTACCAGGGGATAAGAACCGGTTGAAAAAAGTTAAAGATGGAGCAAAACAGCTCTCCCTGAAATCTGACACTACTGAACCTAGTCAAGGTAAGGGAATTAAGATTTTCAATTAGTACTAAGATGATTCTTCATTCGCTGTGGGGTAACTGGTTTTTTTGGTGGCGTGCTTCATTGACATGATTTTAATATTTCTCTGTGAATTCTTTTTGCACTCTCTACATAGGCATATTATTCAATAATGATAGGTTTAGTTTCATTCTAACCTTTCTTTTTTGGCCTTACCTGCTGGTTGGGACTTCTTTTTTTTTTTTAATTTTTAAAAGATTTTATTTATTTATTCATAAGAGACAGAGAGAGAGAGAGGCACAGACACAGGCAGAGGGAGAAGCAGGCTCCATGCAGGGAGCCTGACGTGGGACTCGATCCCGGGTCTCCAGGATCACACCCCAGGCTGAAGGTGGCACTAAACCGCTGAGCCACCGGGGTTGCCCCTGGTTGGGACTTGTTTTTTTTTTTTTTTTTAAAGTTTTTTTTTTTTTTTTTAATTTTTATTTATTTATGATAGTCACAGAGAGAGAGAGAGAGAGAGGCAGAGACACAGGCAGAGGAAGAAGCAGGCTCCATGCACCGGGAGCCTGATGTGGGATTCGATCTCGGGTCTCCAGGATCGCGCCCTGGGCCAAAGGCAGGCGCCAAACCGCTGCGCCACCCAGGGATCCCCCTGGTTGGGACTTGTAATGCAATTTTTAACATAAGTCTATCAGTGGACATCTCTGTTTCCTAACTTAAGGAGTACTTTTGGATGTTTGTTTTTAACATGATGTTAGCTTCTTTTGGAGGTTTCCTATATTGGGTAAAAAGTTGTTTTCCCCCAATTCCTTGTTTGAGTTGTCAGCATGAATGGATGTTGAAGTTTATAACACTTTTTCCTTTATTATTGAGAAGAACGTTTTTCTCCTTTATTAGTGTAATGGATTATATTAATTAATTTTATAGTGTTAAACCACTCTTTAATATTTGGGATAAATCCAGCCAGTTCATGATACGTCATTTTTGTACATCATGGATTTGATTTGTTAAATTTTTCCTTTTGGTCTTTTTATGAAGGAATAACTTAATATGCAGTAAAATATACCCTTTTTAATGCATAGCTCTTTAAGTTTTGACAAATGCAGGCAGTTGGGTAACCATTGGCAGGCACCACAATTAAGATACAAAACAAAACAAACAAAAAAATAAAATACAAAACAGTTTCTCCTCAACTCTCACAGTCTCTCATGCTCCTCCCCCAACTCTCAGCCCAGCAGGTGACTACTGTTTTCTATAGTTTGGCCCTCTCCAGAATGTCATATAAGTGGAATCATGCAGTATATTGCCTTTTGCATCTAGCTCCTTTCAGTTAAGTGGCATAGTGTGTTTGAGATTCATCAATATGTTTGTGTATATGATTAGTTCATTCTTGTTGCTGAATGTGCCTTTGTAGGGTAATGGTACAGTTTATCCATTTCCATTTGAGGGATATTTGGGTTCTTCCAGTTTGGGCAATTAAAAAGTCTTCGTAAATAATGATTTACTAATGTTTTATTTAGAACTTTATAGCCTATAATTTTTTCCCTTTCTTTTTCCCTGCCAAGTTCTAGTATAAGGTTATGATATGCTCAAATTGAGTTGAGAAGTGGTTCCTTCTTTATTCTCAGGACTAAATTAAGGTTGAATTGTTTCTAGGTTGTCTGGTAGGTATTATTGGTAGAAGTATCTGGGCCTGAATGGAATCTTTTGAGGGAAGGTTTTATACTGTTGATTGTTCATGCTTTCTGTTTCTGTTTATGGCGGTTTAGGTAATGTCGCCATTTTCTGTAAGTTGTAAAGTTTATAAAAAATTGTGCCTAAGAATCTCATTTTTGGGGGTTGCCTGGGTGGTTCATTCAGTTAAGCATCTGCCTGCAGCGCAGGTCAGGATTCCCGAGCCCTGGCATAGAGCCTGGCAAGAGCCTGGCGTGCGTTCCCTGCTCAGTAGGGAGTCTGCTTCTCCCACTCCCTCTGCCCGTCCCTCCTCTCTTTTTCTCTCTTTCTCAAAAAAGTAAAATCTAAAAAAAAAAAAAAGCGTCTCACTTTTCTATTACTTGTAGCATTTATAAGTTTTTAAATTTCCCAAGAAATAAGTCCATAGTTTTTAAAACTTACTAGTTTTCAGATCTTCTATTGAGATCACTTTAGGTTATGAAATTTCTACTTTAGATCTTTGTGATATATAATTTTTTCCCACTTATTTCTAAATATTTTCTAGTTTTTGTTTTTCTTTGGAAGTGTGTTTCTTAACTTGCAAACATGAAGGTTCTTAATATATTTTGTTACTGATTCCTAATATTGTCAGAATGAAATATTGTCAGAATAAGATATTGTCAGAATGAGATATTATTATTGTTTTTTTTTTTTTTTTAAGATTTCATTTATTCATAGAGACACACACACACAGAGAGAGAGAGAGAGAGAGAGAGAGAGAGAGGCAGAGACACAGGCACAGGGAGAAGCAGACTCCCTGTAGGGAGCCTGAATCGGAGTCGATCCAGGACCTCAGGATCACCACCTGAGCCAAAGGCAGATGCTCAACCACTGAGCCACCCAGGGGCCCCAGAATAAGATATTAAAGAAAGAATGAAAATGTAGGTACTGTCATATTTATTTGTAGAGACTTGCATTATTGTATGTGATTTTTTAAATAACTGTTTTGTGTGTGCTTGAAAGGAATGTATGGATCAAGCTTTTTATGTTCACATCTTCCTTCATTTTTTAATCTGCTTAATTAGTTATTGAGAGATTTGTTAAAATCAGCCACTGTGGTGGTGGATTTATGGTTTTTGTTTCAAATACCTTGAGGCTGAGAAATTGACTCCTTATTCTCTTTTTTTTTTTTTCCTTATTCTCTTTATTATGTAGTAGCCTTCTTTATCTCTAGTAATGTTTCTGCCTGAAAGACTTCTCTTATGCTAATAGTCACATTTCCTTTCTTTTGATAAGTATATATACCTTGTATATCATTTTCTATTCTTTTAGTCTTTCCATATTCTCATGCCTCAAATGTCAATTTTACCTAGAATAGAACTGGATTTCGTTTTTTTTTTTTAGGATTTTATTTATTTATTCATAGAGGCAGAGACACAGGCAGAGGGAGAAGCAGGCATCATACAAAGAGCCTGACGTGGGACTCATCCAGAGTCTCCAGGATCATGCTCTGGGCTGCAGGCAGTGCTAAACTGCTCCAACAGGGCTTCCCAGTTCTTGGGAAGTTCTTGGGAAGAACTGGATTTCTTTTGTAACTTAGTCGACAGTCTTTGTCCTTTACTAGAATACATAATCCATTTGCATTTTTCATGATTACTGATATTTGGTTTTTTGTTCTTTTTTTTGACTCTTTTTGTTTTTTTTTTCCCCAATACAATTTTTTTTTTCCCTTTTACAAGTTTGGAAGTTAGATATTAAGTTTCTTGTCTCATATTGGTTCCTCTAGGAATTGTAACATGAATTCTTATCAATGTTTAAAATTAATCAAGGTCTTTACCCTCTCCACATACAAAAAGTCAGTATTTGCCAAGCTTTGCTCATATATTTAACACTTTCTTAGCTCACTCTTTGTCTAGAATCATTTATGCTTGATATACATTTTTTAAAATTTGGATGTGTCTGCTGGATAGGAAACTTACTACTCTTTGCCTCCCCCACCCCCCTTTTTTAAGATTTGTTTATTTATGAGAGACACAGAGAGAGACAAAGACACAGGCGGAAGGAGAAGCAGGCTCCTTGCCGGGAGCCCAATGTGGGACTTGATCCCAGATCCCAGGAATCACGCCCTGAGTCACGCCCTGAGTCACGCCCTGAGCTGAAGGCAGACTCTCTCACCAACTGACCCGCCCCCCGCCTCCAGGCATTCCCTCTTTCCCCTTTTTTAAAGATAATTTTCTAGGTTTGGAATTCTAGATTGGCTAATTACATCCTCAACATATTGAAGATACTTTCTGGCTTCCATTATTGATTTTGAAAAGTCAGCCATCAGTCTTAATAGTTTCTAATTTGAAGGTAATTTATGTTCTTTCTCTGCTTGCCTTAAAAACCCTGTTTTTTTTTGTCTTTAATATTCTGGAGTTTATAATGAATTGATTGCTATTTTTATTCAGCTTGGGATTTGTGCTTCTTGTTTTCATTGATTCTGAAAAATTGTCATTATCTTAAAATATTTTCCCATTCTCTTTCTTTTTAGGAATTTTGTATATCTGTTAGATGATCTTACTTTATCTTCCATTTCTCTAATTTCTTTTAAGTTTCCATGTCTTTGTAAATCTTTGCTACATTCTGGAAAATTTCTTCTGATGTGTCTCTCAGTTCCTGGATTCTCTCTTTAGCTTTGTCTGATTTGCCGTAATAAACTCACCTATTGACTTTTAAATGTCAGTTACAGTTTTTATTTTATTATTTCATTTTTATTTTATTTTTAAAATTACTTTGGTCTTTTTAGATTTTTTTGCTTATTTTTTCAAATTTATCTTTATTTAAGTGTGTTAACCATAGGTTTGCTCTGGTTTGTTTTTTCCTTTGCTAATTTCTAATATCTGACGTTTTTATGGGTCCCATTTCTGGTTCCCATTTTTGGTACCTCTTCTTGACAGTTTAGTGATTTTTTTTCTTCTTTTTCTCTTCTTTTTGTTTTTTAAAGTGCTCGCTTTTGTTTCTTTTTACTTATTTATTTTTTTGGTGGTAATTTTTTGAGGCCTGGGACAAAGATGGGACTTCCAAGAGAGGGTTTGCTTTTGCATTTGCCACTGCCAGGCACCTGAGTAGACTTTAGCACAATGATTCCAGGCAGGCAGTTTTGAAAAGTAAAACTCCGTAGGATAAAAAAATATATACATGCAAGTAACTATCACAGAGTGTAGTAAGAGTTATGTATGAAAGCCTGCAGTAATACAGGGGAAGGATCAAATATGTCCACCTGGGTTTAGAAGGTTTTCATAGTAATGGAAATGTTTGATATGTGTCTCAAAAAATGAGTCTTTCTGACTTGGGAAGTAAGAAGGAACCAAATGATCAGATAAAGCATAGAGAACTTTTAAAGAATAATGGAGTTTGATCTAAAATGAGTGCAGTGTGGGATTAATGGTATGTTTCTGGGAACAGTTGCATATAAATTTATAAAAGGGTAGGTTGAAATCAGGTTACAGAGGGCCTTGAATGTCTTGGCTAAGGAATTTAGATTTTCTTAAACGTCAGGTGGGCCAGCAAATATTTTTAAACAGGAAAATGATGTTATCAGGTGTATGTTTTAGAAAAGTAACTTGCAGCAGTGTGGAAGAGAAATTGGAGGAAAACCAAAAATGCTAAAATTTATCTGAATAAATTGTATTGATTAGTTTCTTCATATGCATCCTCTCCCCCCCACTGCAGCCCTGCCCTCAGCCTTGAGGAAGACTCAGCTCTGCCATTAAGCTTTTAAGTTGTTGGTGATCAGCTGCTTTTCCATTTCTTTCAACAACTCTTCTAAACATTTATTTATTTATTTATTTATTTATTTATTTATTTATTTATTTATTTAGGCCTCTTACTCAACTTTATTCTTTGTTCAACTTTATTCAGGTTATCTCACTCAAGTTTCAACTTTTCACTTTCCTTTTTTTTTTTTTTTAAAGATTTTATTCATTTATTCATGAGAGACACAGAGGGAGAGGCAGAGGGAGATGCTTTTCACTTTCTGATCATAAACTTACATCCTTATTGATTTTCACTTCATTTCACTTTTGTTTATGACCACCTTGTTTTAACCTGTGTTCCTGGCTCTTAATTTCTGTCTTCTTTGGGACCTTACTCTATCTGTTGTTTGCTTTGATTCATCTTTAACCACTTTCTCTTAAGGGGTTCTTAGTATAAACATATTTGGGTTTTCCTGCCAAAATGTAATCACTCTCTCCTCCCCATTCTATATTCTTCCTTAACTTCTGTCTTTTCATCCAGACTTCTTGAAAGGCTAGCCTGTGCTGACTCTCTCCACTTTACCTCTCATTCCCTTTTAATCCAGTGCAATCTGCTTTTCTATTCCTTACTGAAACTAATCAGGGCAGAGTTATTTTGATGGAATTGCAAAATTAATTTTAATTTTCCATCATTTTTTATTTCATTCTTCCATTCATTCAGAAATTGAGCACTTTATTCCAGGCTCTTGGCAGTATATCCATGAACAAAATAGACAGTCATTTATGCCTTAATGGATTTGTGTTTTAGAAGGGGGAAAAATAAATATGATGAGTAAATAACAGTTATGGAAAAATTATAGCAGGGTTAAGTAGGGGGATAGTAACTGTGGGTTGCAGTATTAATAAGTGATCAGGGGAGGCCTGCATTTGAAGGTGAGATTTAAAGTCTTTGAAGACAGTGAGGGAATAGCCAAATGAATATCTGAAGGAAGAGCTTTCTAGGCAGATAATAAAGAGCTAGAGCAATGATTTTCTAACTTTGGTCCTTGGACCAGCATTACCTAGGAACTTGATAGAAATGCAAATGCCTAGGGCCTATCCTAGATATACTGAATTGGAAACTCTGGAAATGGGGCCCAACATTCTAAATTTAACAAGCCTTCTTGTTGATTCTAGTACCTGGTAAAGTTTGAGAATCTGCGAACTAAAATAACTACTGTTAAGGCAGAAGGATACCTGGCATATTTGGAGAATAAAAGGGAGGAGGCCTGTGCCACTAAAGAAAGGAGAGTGGGGGTGCTGAATAGTAGGAGAGAATAGGTCAGAGGTGATAGGTTGGGATAGATCATGTAGAGGTTTATAAGAACTTTGTTGTGGAGACACCTGGGTGGCTCAGTTGGTTAAGCGTCGGCCTTAGGCTCAGGTCATGATCCTAGGGTTCTGGGATTGAGCCCTACATCGGGCTTCCTGCCTAGCGCACAGAGTCTGCTTCTTCCTCTGACCCTCTTCCCTACTTGTGCTCTCTTTCTGTCAAATAAATAAATAAAATTAAAAAAAAAAAAAACCTTTGTTTTTTACTCTGAATGAAATTGCTATGAGAGCTCGATCAAAGACTGATATAATTTGTTTTATGTTCTCAAAGGACCTGTTAGGCCACAATGTTGAGAATATTCTATAGGGCGTAGACATAACTACTATATTCAGTAATGTGTTTCTTCATAAACTTGAAATTTTGGGGTTTTGGTAATACTATACATATCTGGAATTTTTTATAATTTCTGATTTTCTTTTTTTAAAAAAATAGTTTTCCTTTGAAATTTCTTAACTGTTGATGTCCTCTGTGTTGCATTCTCCAGGGGTGTTCGTAATTATATGGTTTTAACTACCATCTATATCCTGATGATTGTCTTTAGCTCAATTTAGAATTCCAGATAATAATTATAAAAACACTACATGACTGTACAAAACCAATTTTCATCTTGGAAGTATTGAGTCAAAAATGAAATAATTTTATTGTAGAGACCCATAACAGTGGTAGGACAATGCCAAACTACATTGTTGATGAACTAAACAATTACCTGGTTTTACAAACTTTGTGTAAAGTTAGATTTATAGTTTGAAATTTGTGGTTCGTACTTGTTTTTAAGATAATGTTGTGCTCATAAGGTACTGCCAGCTTAATGTAAATTCTGTTAATGGAATATTACTTTCAGTTCATAAGTCATTTTATCAAAATACAGTTTTAACTTATTTAATATTTTGAATCATTTTGCGTTATAACTTTCAGAAATGAGGCTAATATGAAAAGTTTGGTCAGATTTTCATTCTAACAGCATTCTTCTCTTTTTGTTCAGAGATTGAAAATGAGAGACCCCTTAAAATAAGTACTACTAAATATACAGCATTTTATTTTAAATCGGTGTTAGCTGTTTTTCAGAGTATTCAAAATATGCTGTTTTATTTTAAAGGGTTAGAAGATAAAGAACAAAATTTAACAAGAAGAATTAGTGCCTCAGACATTCTCTCTGAAAAGGTAAGATACTGTTTTTTGGAATTGGGTGTCTCTCTAAGACTGATTCTTATACCGCATTGCTCTGTTCTTTTGAAAGAAGATTCTTCTTGTTTCCACTTATTTTCTTTACATCATTTCTTTCATCATTACCTCTATTTGGACATAAGCCTTAAAGGTAAAATCTGGAGAGATGTCCTGGAGTATCTTTGCATTGGGTTCAGTTAAATTGATTAATTGAAGTTTTTTTTTTTTTTTTTAAATACATATCCACAGATGATCTTTTGGTTTGTTAGTTTTTTGAAACTTTTAATTTTTACCCAGAGATTTTGTTTTCCTGTTTTAGGGGGATTATCCCATGTGGGGGAAATCCTTGGAATTAGATCTCGACCTGCTATTCAGATCTAGCTTCCTTTTACTAGCTCAGCGATCTTGTGTAAGCTTTTTGCCTTTGCTTGCCTCTATTTTCTTTTCTACAAAATGTGTTCAGTGTCATCTGTTCTCTGGATTGTGGTGAAGTTCAGCAGGATAATGTACAGAAGCACCAAGCACTGCGTTTAATATGTAAGAGCTCTCAATAGCCCAAGCCTTTTTCTTTGTTGAATTAGAGATCTGAAATACCTTCAGTTCCTTCTTTTAAGATTTCAGTTAGTTTTTATGAGTAAATTAAAATGATGCAAGGAGTCTAGAAGCTTTAGGAAAGAGATGATCCTGAATTTTTTTTTTTTTTAATTTTTATTTATTTATGATAGTCACAGAGAGAGAGAGAGAGGCAGAGACACAGGCAGAGGAAGAAGCAGGCTCCATGCACCGGGAGCCCGACGTGTCTCCAGGATCGCGCCCTGGGCCAAAGGCAAGGCGCCAAACCGCTGCGCCACCCAGGGATCCCCGATGATCCTGAATTTAAGACTGATAATGTAATAGATACATATGTACACATACACATGTGCATGTGTATGTGTTTTTTTAATATCCTCAACAATAACCTTATAAATTAAGCTGACATTATCTGTTTTCCAGATGATGTAAGATTCATATGGGTAGATTGAGTGACTCGCCTAAAGTGAGTAAGTGTCAGAGCAAGGAGTTAAATGAAGTTCAGTGCTCTTGGCTGACCAGGTCGCTGCTTTGAGTTAACATACAATTGTATGACAGGATCAGTAACCTTTTTTTTTTTTTTTCTTCCCGGGGAGAAGGCTTTATTATTACGGGGGTGGGGAGGGGGTCAGTCCTTCTTGGCGGCCGCTTTCCGCATGGCCGCCAGCACGTTGCTCAGCTCCTCTCTCTTCCTCTTGGTGGATGTGCGTCCCAACCCACTTCTTGATGAACTTGAGGGCGGCTTGTCCTTGGACACCTTGAGCAGCTCCATGGCTTGCCGCTCGTACGGGGCGAAGCCATACACCTCCCGGATTATGTCCCGCATGAACTTGGTATGCTTGGTGAGGCGCCCGTGGCAGCGGCTGTGCCTCAGCTTGCTCACGTTCTTTGTCACCTTGTGGCCCTTGAGGCCCACGGCCATGGGGTAGCACAGAGCCATGGCTGCAGACGGCTGCTGCTGCTCGATGCTCCGGTGGCGGAAGGCCAGAATCAGTAACTTTTATGTTTTATTCCAAAAGGAGTAGTTGCAGAAAGTAATCAGAGACTTTTAAGTGATGATAGCTTCATTTTAAACACTCTAGATCAGCACTATCCAATAAAATTTTCTACAGTAATGGAAATGTTATTTATTCGCATTTTCCAATATGGTAGCTATTAATCACTTGTGGCTTTAAAGCACTAGAAATGTGATTAGTGTGGCTGAAGAACGAAATTTCTTATTCAGTTTTAGTTAATTTAAATTTAAGTAGCCACATGGGGCTCATGGCCACCACACTGGATAGCCCAGCTCTAGACTGTCAGGACCAAGCAGTAGAATTTGGTATGTTTAAGTGACTTAGAGTTTAAAAAAAAAAAAAAAAAAAAGGTTAATTTTTCAACTCATTTGTAACAGTGTATTTCCTAACAGTGGAAAGACTATCTATATCCTGGCTTGGATGAACTGAAGTACTGAAATGCATAGAGACAATTCAGTTATACATTTATAATAAATAGTTCATAGTAAAATGAAACCAGTAGGAGGGGCCCAATATTTTCTTTATGCTTAGGAGTTAAAGAGTTTAATCAGAGATAGACAATATGTGATTATAATTCACCTCTAAGTAAAAGTTATTAGGTAAGTGGGCCTTAACCTTTTTTGAGTTTTAATATTTTTTGCTTCCCTCTTTCTTTATACATACACATAAAGGAAAAACATAGATGGTTTTGCATTTAATTTCAAAGAATGGAGAGGCCAGAGGAGTCCCAATATGTTTCTCTCCACCAAATCCATCTACTCCATTTGAGAATCTTTGCTTGTTAGTTTGCCTCACATTTTCAACTAATTTTAACTGAAATGTAGAGAATAGATTTTTAAAATTATCTTTAAAAAGGTAGAGTGAAAAAAATTAATATTTCAATTGGAAAAAAGCTTTTAAATATTTGCTCTTAACCTATTTTTCTGTTATAGCATCCCTAAAGAAAAGTCTTGGGTGTTCAAAATATGTATCTTATATATTTATATATATATATAACTTATTTATAAAAAGGTTTTATTTATTTATTCATGGGAGACACAGAGAGAGGCAGAGACATAGGCAGAGGGAGAAGCAGGTTCCCTGCAGGGAGCCTGATGTGGGACTTGGTCCCAGGACCTTGGGATCACAACCCCAGCCAAAGGCAGACCCTCAACTGCTGAGCCACCCAAGTGCCCCTCAAAATATTTTAAATATTCAGGTAAGTATCTGTAGTTTTAGAACAAGTAATATTCAAATATAAGTAAATCTCATTTAAAGAATTATAAAATGTGTATTTTTTTTAAAGTTCACAAATTTCAGTCTTGACATTCAGTGTACCTGTTCTGTGTATTACTTGTAAGACTAGTAAATCACATGACTATAGAACTGCTTCATTCTTCATTCTTGACCTCTCCTGCTTCCATTTCTTCTTGGATTCACTGTCATCAGATTTTTATTTTCTGGGGCACCTGGCTGGGTCAGGCAGGTAAATGTCTGCCTTCAGCTCAGGTCATGATACCCAGGGTCCTGGGATCAAGCTCCATCTTGGATCCCCTGCTTAGCAGGAAGCCTGTTTCTCTCTCACTGCCTCCTATTTGTGCTCTTGCTCTCTTGCTCTCTCTCTCAAATAAATAAAATTTAAAAAAACAAAGATTTTTACTTTCTTATTTGGGAAACTCAGTTAAATGCTGATCTCTGACCCTTAATTTTCCTTTTTTGTATCATCCTTTTCCATCAGTTATACTCACCCCCTCTAACCCTTCAGCTTGCACACACACCCCTTCCACAGATTGATTTTCTGTCTGTATATAATAGAGACTGGATTAGGGTGTAGGGATGTGGTAAGTAGTTTAGGTTCCCTGCTTGACTTAAATTGCCTTTTAAATATTTGCTTTACAACTAATGCTAAATTCTGATCTTGGGAAAGGTTTGGGTTGGTGAAATGTTTAAGGTCAAATAATAGAACTAAACAATTGCAACTTTTTTTTTTTTTTTTTTTTTTTTTTTTAAAGAAACTTGGTGAAGATGAAGAGGAACTGTCTGAACTACAACTTCGTCTTTTGGCTCTTCAGTCAGCCAGTAAAAAATGGCAACAAAAAGAACAGCAGGTGATGAAAGAAAGCAAAGAAAAGTTGACTAAAACGAAAAGTGTACAACAAAAAGTTAAAACCAGTACAAAAACACATTCGGCCAAAAAAGTTAGCACTACAGGTGATCATTTCTGTTAAATTATTTTAACTGACTTCATATATCAATATAGTTTTAAGATTTTAATTCAGAAAAGTTTGAGTTTAGGGAATTATAGGTCCCTGAATGGGGGACACAGTTCTATATAAACAGAACTTGGATGAGCAGCTATATAGTTAATGAAAATAAATTAAAAAGTTCTTGTTTTATCTAGAAAATTCTAACTCTAATAGATACTGATGTTTCTGTATTTTTATTTAAAGCTAAACAAGCATTAAGGAAGCAGCAAACAAAGGCATGGAAGAAGCTACAACAACAAAAAGAACAGGAAAGACAGAAAGAAGAGGATCAGCGGAAACAAGCTGAAGAAGAAGAGAGAAGGAAAAGAGAAGAAGAAATCAGAAAAATTCGAGATCTCTCAAATCAGGAAGAGCAGTACAATCGATTCATGAAATTGGTTGGTGGAAAGAGGAGATCAAGAAGTAAGGTAAAGATAAAATCAAAATATTATTCAAATTTAAGGGTCCTTATTGTCCTACTTCATAAATTCAGTCAGCTAAGAAAAAGTATAGAGTTCTTGTGTTTGATAGAACTTGTTATAACTTTGGGAGAGAAGGAAAGGTTGGTTATAATTTGAGAATTAGTTTCCTGTAGTTGTGGATATTAGAAATAGAAGAAATGAAAGCCAAAAATTATGGTTAGCAAAGTCTGCCTTTGATTTTTTTATCATTCTCTATTTAGAAGAAAGTAGGATTACTAACTTGTGAGGATTTATACTAAAAATGGCCATACCCTAAGCATATTATAGACAGAATTTCATTTAGTTTTTTTTTTAAGCATTTGTTTAGTTTTGCAGAATTGAAAGTGTATCATGACCAATTGGTATGGATTATTTTAAAGAATGTTGAATCCTAATAGCCTTGGTTCTGTGGCTACTTTAGTTACTGAGCATTTGTGAACCTTTACTAAGTAAAGTCATTGATAATGATTGTCATTATTTTTTATGGATGGTGTCAGGCAGTAAACTGGAGATTTAATATTAATTTAGTGGTATAGTTGAAATTATACTTGTGAATGAACTATTGAAGAAGACAGGGATGTTAAGTAAGAGCTCTTTAATTGTAGAGAGTCAGGAGTTAGGTTTGCTTAAGCAAGGAATTTATAAATATACTTTGAACTTCTAAAAAGTACCTTGATAGACTTTTTTTTTTTTTTTTAAGATTTTATTTATTTATTCATGAGAGAGGCAGAGAAAGGCAGAGACACAGACAGAGGGAGAAGTAGGCTCCCTGCGGGGAACCCAGTGCAGGACTCATCCAGGATCCCAGAATCATGCTCTGAGCCAAAGGCAGACACTCAACCACTGAGCCACCCAGGTGTCCCTTGATAGAATATTTTTTAAGAGAAAAGTACCATATTTGTTTTCACATAACTCTTTTGTCAATCTGGGTAGGTTTTGTTAGTTTTTAGTTATGAACTGTCTTTGTGAGTGAAACATTGTAAGAAATACAAAATGAAAACCACATAAGGGGATCCCTGAGTGGCTCAGTAGTTTAGCACCTGCCTTTGGCCCAGGGCGCAATCCTGGAGACCCGGGATCGAGTTGCACGTTGATCCTGGAGACCCGGGATCGAGTTGCACGTTGGGTTCCCGGCATGGAGCCTGCCTCTCCCTCTGCCTCTGTTTCTGCCTCTCTCTCTCTCTCTCTCTATGTCTATCATAAATAAGTAAAATCTTAAAAAAAAAAAAAAAAAAAGAAAAGAAAACCACATAAGCCCATTATTTAAGAGTTTCTAATTTTCAGCTGTCATCAGTGTGTTCATAACTAAGATGTTACTGGATTTTTTCAGAATGCTCTAAAATATAGTCCTTTTTTATTTTTTATTTTTTTTAAGATTATTTATTTATTTATTCATAGAGACGCAGAGAGAGAGAGAGAGAGAGAGAGAGAGGCAGAGACACAGGCAGAGGGAGAAGCAGGCTCCATGCAGAGAGCCTGACGTGGGACTCGATCCCGGGTCTCCAGGATCACGCCCTGGGCTGCAGGGGGCGCTAAACTGCTGCGCCACCGGGGCTGCCCTAGTCCTTTTTTTAAAAAAAAGATTAAGAGAAAGAGAAAATGAGTGTGGGAGAGAGAGAGAATCTGATGCCGACTCTGCAGAGCACAGAGCCCAATGCAATGGCTCTCTCCCACAACCAGGATATCATGAGCTAAGCCAAAACCAAGAGTTGGACACTCAACCAACTAAGCCACCCAGGTGCCCCTAAAATACAGTCTTTTGATGACCTAAAACTTGAATTTATTAATCTAGTTACTCATACAGGGAGAGTCCATAAGTGTTCAAAAACTTCGTGTCATCTTATTTATAGAGGAATATGATTTTTGATACTGTTCTTTAGATCACTGTCATTTGTTTCATAATTTGTAGCCTAAGAATAGACTAAGACAGAAAATGCTTTGAAATTGAAAAAAATCTTATGTTCTTAGTCTTCAGATCCTGACCTAAGACGATCCCTAGATAAGCAACCTACTGATAGTGGAGGAGGTATTTATCAATATGATAACTATGAAGAAGTTGCTATGGATACAGATAGTGAAACCAATTCTCCAGGTATGAGCCAAAGCTTAAAACATTCTCATATTCACAAATTTTCATAAATGGAAAATGATCATAAAACCAACCAAAACCTTGAAAGAAATGTGTAATGAAAGTGACTTTTGCTGGTGAATTGTGTAACCATAAATGTTTAATGGTGTACTTTGAGAGCAAACCTCACGTTTGTTATATTAACCTTTTTTTTCAGATTTTTCTTTCTAGATAGCATTTAAATAAAAAGACAGTATTTAAACTCTGCTAGTAACTATTTGATCTAAAAAATGAGGATTGTGGGAAAGATGAGAGCAGTGCTATTATTATTATTATTATTATTATTTATTTTTTTTTTTTTTTAAGATTTTATTTATTTATTCCTGAGAGACACAGTAAGAGGGAGAGAGGCAGAGACACAGGAGAGGAAGAAGCAGGCTCCATGCAGGGAGCCTGACATGGGACTTGATCCCAGGTCTCCAGGATCACGCCCTGGGCTGAAGGCGTTGCTAAACTGCTGAGCCACCCCGGCTTCCCTAGAGCAGCGCTTTTAAATAAAAATAACCACAGTAAACTTTTGATCTCTTAAGTTACCTTTATATCATAATTTCTGCTTTAGTCATAAAAATCTTTATTGTTTTTGGGCTTCCTTTCTCTTTCCAGTGATGTTACTTTGTAGGAATTTGGAGATGGTAAGTGGTATTACTAGTGGCTTAGGAGAGGCTAGTTAGAACTGATCAGGGAAGTACTTGTTTTAGATTGCATACTCTAAGAAGTGACTATTCTTGAGGGCTGGAGACTTTAGTTGATATTCAGGGGTGATTCTGTGGGAGACATATTTTCTCACTAATTAAAACACACAAGATAGGCAGATAACTGAATGCAGTTGGCATTCTAGGAACTGGAATACTTACTTGAAAGATTGTGTGATCAGTGTACTTCTCCCTGTGGTCACATTGTCAAAACACATCAACACTGGAATCTTACTTGAGTGTGTGTAGATAGAGACAAAGAAAAATCTATATAATTTGGGTATGTTTAGATTTGGGTATGTAAAGATTTTATTTATTTATTCATGATAGTCACAGAGAGAGAGAGAGAGAGAGAGAGAGAGAGAGAGAGGCAGAGACACAGGCAGAGGGAGAAGCAGGCTCCATGCAGGGAGCCTGACGTGGGATTCGATCCCAGGTCTCCAGGATCGTGCCCTGGCCAAAGGCAGGCGCTAAACTGCTGCGCCACCCAGGGATCCCCATTTAACTTCTTAATACATTAAGAAGGTGGTTCTTTTCATTCCTACTCCTGTTTGCTGTCTATACAATTTAAATAGCTCATTTTTTCATTCCACACAAAGGGAAGAATGAAGTTACCACATTACTTGTCTTTTGGTTAGGGTAGTTCAGTAGATTCAGGGGAATTTTTTATTTTGTTATTCCTTAAAAAATATGTTTGTAAAAAAGAAAAAGTATGTTTCTTATCTTTCCTGCTCTATTGCCTGTTACCTGCTCTATTGTCTTTCCTGCACTGTTTCCTGTTTCCATTATTAGGTGAAAAGTGGAACAGGAGAGAGTTTTAAGACACAAAACTAAACTTAACATGTTTTGTGAAATCAATGTGTCAACTTAGGTTGGAAGGCTGACTTTATGATGATAAGGGACAATACTGAATTGGTGGAAAGGTCTCATGGGGGTTAAAGATATTAATTTGCACATCTACTTAGATGTATTTATATTTCTTCAAGCATATCACAATCTTAGTTTATTCCTTTCAAAGTATATTTGTTAAAAAAAAAAAAACAAAAAACAAAGTATATTTGTTTGTAAACTCCTCTAACAAAAAATTGTTTTACAGCCCCTTCACCGGTGCAACCACCATTCTTCTCTGAATGTTCACTGGGGTATTTTTCTCCAGCACCATCTATTTCTCTGCCTCCACCACCTCAGGTTTCTGTAAGTGAGAATTGATGTGATTTTTAAGAAAATTATTCTGTTGTTTTGTGTCTTTTCTAATTTTTTTTTTTGAAAAACTGACATGTAACTAAAAGCAGTTAATATTTGAAGAGATCTTAATTTAGAATTGTTCACCAGAATTAATAACTATGAAACCTACAGAATAAATAGTTAATTATGTATTGGCAGGCTGTCCATTTGGTAGTTTTTTTCCATAGCTAATTTTTAATCTCCTGTGTACTTTCTTTCAATACTTACTAGTATGTTTCCTTTTTTCCTTCTCAGCTAGTAGCTACTCCAAAAATTTATTCCAAAACAGAGTAAGATTATCTGCTGTTTGGGATTATCTTCTTTGGCAGTTGGGGTTTAAGTGCTTTAGGATACTTTTAGAAATAAACTCTCTCCTTTCTCCTCTTTTGATGAATACAGTTATTTTTAACTTGAAATTTCAGCAAAGGAAGAGCATTGTATATAGAAGTTAATTTCTTTTCCCCCACCTACCCTTCCTTTTAAAAGAACTGCCAGTCCCTCACTTTAAAAAAAAAAAAAAAAAAAAAAAAAGGAAAAGAAAAAAGGAAGTAGGGGAATCCTAAAGAAAAGTTCTAAAGTTATTTCTAGATTGAAAGAACCTACAGATCAAGTTGGAGCTCTCTCAGTAGGTTAGCGGGAACTTTGCCATTTCACAGTTTTTGGGTGGACATCTGATGTCCTCTTAGGAAGCCTAAAGTCAGAGGGATTTTTTATTTTTTATTTTTTGGAGAGGGATATTTTAGAGCACAGAGTGAGAGAAAACTTTTTTCTTCTTCCTAAAGGAAGAATGTTTCTTTTTGGGAAATGGAGAATGGATGAATTAAATGCCGAGAGAAATACTGGAAGGTCTTTGAAACAAAAATATATCCAAACTCAGAGATTTGTATAAGTTTAGTTTTCTTTATAAATAATTTCTAAGAAGCCACTGTGCAGGGATTTAAGAGATTTTTCTTGACACAGTTATTGAGATACTCGGTACTATTCTTAGAATCTCTTTGGTGCCTAATTTTTGTTTTTTACTTAAATAACCTGTGTTCTTGGTTTTCAGTATCTTCACTTGTTTTCAGGTAGTATCTAGAGGAAAGACCCCATAAAATTTCATTTCTGTCTTTTGGAATGCTGAATGAAAATAAAGGGAATGGAGAAGTGTATATAGTTAATTACCTGGAAGTTCACAAATTAAATGTTTCAAATATTGTTGATTTTTTTACTCCAAAAATTACACGTTTTTCATGGTTGAATGTTGAATTTGGTTTAGTTTAAAGATGTATAGGACACTTTGTTCACTTATGCTTACAACTAAAGTAATAACCTAAAGTTTATCTGTTTAAATTTATTGTTGCTCCAGAGATAAATATTTGGAATTTGTAAAATTTTCATTGTAATTGTTATTTCTTCTCTTTTAAAAATAACTAGTCTATGCCACCTTTGAGCCAGCCTTATGTGGAAGGCTTGTGTGTTTCTCTTGAACCTCTACCTCCTCTACCACCTTTACCACCTCTCCCACCTGAAGATCCAGAACAGCCTCCAAAACCACCTTTTGCAGATGAAGAAGAGGAGGAAGAAATGCTGCTTCGAGAAGAGCTACTTAAATCTCTTGCAAATAAAAGAGCTTTTAAGCCAGAGGTAATTTAGGTGCTCGAACCTCTAGGTGGTGCTCTTGACTCTTGTTTTAGCTTTGCTTTTCTCTGGAATTCACTGGGCGTTTCAGTAAAGTAGTGATAAGTCTGAAACTGATTTACTCGAGATTTTTCAAGATGACAGAACTTTCTTTTTGTTTAAAAATATTTCATATTTCTCTTTTCCTTATTCAGGAAACATCCAGTAATAGTGACCCACCTTCACCTCCAGTTCTGAACAATTCACAGCCTGTGCCAAGAAGCAATCTATCAATAGTCAGTATTAATACAGTATCTCAGCCTAGGATACAGAATCCAAAGTTTCACAGAGGACCTCGTCTTCCACGAACTGTCATCTCGGTAAGAACAAGCAAAGTATTGAATCCTACTGTTAAATAGTTTATGAGAAATTTTTATGAAATTGTGCTGTCTTACTCCCTAACTCCTAGTTTATTTATATATGTACATATATTCACATATAAGTAAAAATTTATTGTTTTTTATTAATAGTGAAATGGGAGTGGCTTCTTCACTTGAAAACTAGTATAGTTCAGTGATAATTTGGGGGGGGGAAGCATTATTTTCATAATTTCCTCTGCCATTTTTTTTCACTTTATTTTTTCTATATAAATTGGTCCATTTATATTTTTTTGTTCTAGAGTTGCTTTTAGCAAATTGTATGTGTATTTTTTTATTTCTCCCATCTTAATTTATGTTCTGCTCATATTTTTTACAGTTAATGACTGTACCATAATGACAGAATTCATTTATGATATTTACTGATGTCCATTAAAGAACTTGAAATGACAGTTTCTTTTTACCTTGTTTCCAATGGCTTTGAAATAAAATAACCGAAGTAAAGCCAAGTGGAAATCTTGCCTCTGTTAGGTAAACCAATTTTGGCCACTTACTCTCTCTATATAATCACAAAAGCCAAAAAGTTTTGTCAATAACTATGTAGAATTATTAATTTTTTGGTTGTAAAGAGTTATTAATTTAGGTGGCATTATGGTTCTTTATATAGAAAGTTGGAGAAAATGGGGCACTTGGATGGCTCAGTTGGTTAAAGCATCTGACTCTTGGTTTTGGCTCAGGGTCGTGGGATTGAGCCCCTGCTCCAGATTCTTTTTCCCTCAGCCTCTGTCCCTCCCCATCTCCAAAATAAAGAAAAAAAGAAAGAAAGTTGGAGAAAATAAAACTTCATGAGACAGGTGATCATACTAGTATCTAGAAAGATATTTCCATATCTGAAAATAGAGAATATTTTTTGTGGCCGACAAATAACCAGTCTTGGTGAAATGGAACAAAGTTAGTTATGCAACATAACCATAAGAAACCATAGACTACTTGGAATTCATTATTTTTAAGAATTGAAATTCAAGACTTATCCAAGGCCACTTTAGTTGGGGTAAAGTCAAGAAAAGAATACTTTGGTCATCAAAAGTAACATGTTATCTTTGCAGCTTCCAAAGCATAAATCAGTGGTTGTAACACTGAATGATTCAGATGACAGTGAGTCTGATGGAGAGGCTTCCAAGTCAACAAATAGTGTTTTTGGTGGATTGGAGTCTATGATTAAAGAAGCAAGAAGAACTGCTGAGGTAAGTGCAATAATGAAAGATGAAATGAAAGATGATGTCTTAGTAATCATTAAAGTTTTTATTTTCCTGAAAATTAGACCTTAGAGGTCTAGATTTCTAATATATTGAATTGTGGAAATAAAATAAGTATTTGTGTTATCTAGGATTTTATATAATGAAGAATGTATAAATTTAGTTAGATTTAACTATTAAAAACCCACTTAATTTTTTTTTAAATTGACTAATTGACTAATCCTTTTTTCAAAATAGCAAAACTTGAGTGGATAATTGTTTCTGTACTAAGGAAACTTACTGATTTGAAATTGTATCATATTACCAGAAGGAAACTTACTGATTTAAAATTGTATCGTATTACCAGAAGACTGTTTTTTTTGTTTTCTTTTTTTAAAGATTTTATTTATTTATATATGAGAGACACACAGAGAGAGGCAGAGACACAGGCAGAGGGAGAAGCAGGCTTCCTGCAGGGAGCCTGACATGGGACTCCAGGATCAGGCCCTGGGCTCAAGGTGGTGCTAAACCGTTGAGCCACCTGGGCTGCCCAGAAGACAATTTTTATTAAATTTATAATCTAAGTACAACTTTTACCCTCATTCTTATTATTACATATGTTGGTTACTATGATTTAGTTCAATTATTTTAAAACTGTAGGGCTTACTGGGTCTTACAATTACGTTGTGGTTAGTAGAGTAGGCTGCATTGTTAAAAGAAGTAGGAAGTAATTATGAATTACTTCTCTATTTCTAAATATGTAAATGTACAGTGGGTTACAATGTAAAGTGCAAGTCTTAGTGTGGGATTATTAAAAGCGGTTGATCTGGTGGACTTCAACTGTTTTCTAGCAAGCTTCAAAACCAAAAGTACCTCCAAAATCTGAAAAAGAAAATGATCCCATGCGGACACCTGAAGCTTTGCCTGAAGAAAAGAAGATTGAGTATAGATTGTTAAAGGAAGAAATTGCCAAGTAAGTGGCATTTCTTGTAATTAACTTTAAAAGTATGTGCTATTTCAGTACTTAGTCTTTACACAATTTTTTGTCATGAGTGATGCTGATTTTATCCAAGATAACTCACAGGTGATCATTTATAGACTTGAATACAGTGGCACACTGAGATATAAACAGCTTGGAAAAAGATGAAAATTGTAATAAAGGAGAACTACTACTACTATGAACTTTTTTATACTTTCAATAATTTTGTCACTTTTACCTTAGTAAGGCTGAAAAAATACTTAGTAGAATCAGCAGTATTCTTCTCTTTTTAAAGTGTAGTTGACACACAGTGTTGTACCAGTTTTAGGTGTACAACATAGTGATTTGACAACTCTATACCATGCAGACTTTTAGCTTTGAATGGCATCTTTGTCATGGGTATTGATCATCATCGTTATTAGCCAATATGACTAATATTTTTATTTTATGAAATAGAATAGATGTTTAAGGATAAATAATTTTAGTTTATGCTTTGGTATATAACTCATCTACTTTTATTATCTTAGTCGAGAGAAACAGCGTTTGATTAAATCAGATCAGCTGAAGACAAGTTCGTCATCCCCAGCAAACTCTGATGTGGAAATTGATGGAATTGGCCGAATAGCGATGGTTACTAAGCAGGTTACAGATGCAGAAGCAAAACTTAAAAAACATAGGTGAGCCTCTTTATCTCATTAAATATTGGCATATTTTAAAATGTTTTATATTGGAATAATATATTTTTGTGGTGTATGTCAACAAGTATACTGGTAAAACTAATAAGCTGTCATTTTGTTGAATTACACATTTACATAAAGTAATAGTATTAATGTTTAGAAATATCAAGATTTGAAAGATTTGTTTCCCTGCAGATATATACATGGCTTATTCATTGCTAAAAACATTTATGAAATTCCTTGTTTTGGATTTTTTTTTAAAACTTTGATATCTTTTTGAAATACCTTCATTGGAACCATATGTTGTTAAAGGTGGGCTTGATTGTTGTAAATAGTCATTACCCAGTCTGTTGAGTAAGACACATAGTCAAATACGGCATTATTATAAATGTTATAAGTGTGTGAATATTAATTTATGATCCTAAACTTACATGTTTTGTGAAATCAATGTGTTGTTTGGTGCTTCAGAATTTTGAAAATGTATAACCTCACAGGATGAACATAATGAGTTATAGAATTCATTAGCATATTTAGGCAAGTTAAATTATTTTATTGAGGTTTAATGGACATATATTAGTTTCAGATGTATACCATAATGGTTTGGTATACGTGTATATTAGGAAATGGTCACTACAGTAAGTTTTGTGACATCTATCCCCATATATATGGTTACAAATTTTTTGGTGTGTGATGAGGACCATTAGCATATGTTTGATAGAAATGATTATATTCTAACCTTTTTTTTTTTTTTTTAATTTTTATTTATTTATGATAGTCACAGAGAGAGAGAGAGAGGCAGAGATACAGGCAGAGGGAGAAGCGGGCTCCATGCACCGGGAGCCCGACATGGGATTCGATCCCGGGTCTCCAGGATCGCGCCCTGGGCTAAAGGCAGGCGCTAAACCGCTGCGCCACCCAGGGATCCCGAAATGATTATATTCTATATGGCTATACATCTTTTTCATTCCATACACCTTGAAATCATTAGTTGATGAAGAACAAAATGGCTTTAGTTAACATCAGCATTTAATGAATTTTGTTCTGCTAGTCCTCCTGTAAGTTTACACATGTAACAGGGAGGTTCTATTCAAGAATGGTAAGACATTCCTTATTCTTTTTTTAATAACTAATTCATAAACTCCAAGCTTGATTGTAAAAATTGATCTTAGTGAGGAATTAACTCTTAATGTTAAAAATCATTAACAATGTGTAAATAATTTAATGGTTTTTAAAGGAAGCTTCAAAAGTTCACCCACCCATAGTTACTTAATGAAAGGAAAAAGGTAGAAATTTACAACCACCTTATCTTTTTTAAATCATGAAAAAAACAATGTAACTTGGAGTATTTTGTTAAGGCACCATAGATCCTTCAAGGAGTTAATGACTGTAAATTTTTATAAGTAAACAAAAGTATGTTCTGTTCTCCATTTCTGAACAAGACATTGGAGATTAAGTATTCTGAACAAAATGAAATACATTTTAAAATAGTGTTTATAAACATCTTCAACTTTGAATATTTGTCTTCGTGCTAACTACCATATTTTATTACTTCTAAAGCATGCCATTATCTTATGCACTAAGAAAGAAAACCTGCTCCTGGCCAAACTGTGATATACAGTAATGCTTAAGACATTACTGATATTAGAGATGTGAAAAACGTGTTCCATAAATGAAATGCTGTGGTGACCATAGATCTCTTAAATTATGAATAAGAAATGGTATTTTGTATGTTTTAAAGGAGATTAAATTAAAATAAATTCATTTAGGTTATATATATATATATATATCTAATAAAAAGTGAAAAGGTTTTAAAAAATTCTTTTATCTTTCTATTCCCCATTCTATCACATATTCTCTGTATGATTGTTTCTAAATGTCAATTTTCGTAACTGTTGAAATATAGTATCTCCTGGGAAAGATACTTAATATTTTTAACTATAATATTCAGTAGTTGAGAAAATGAAAATTTGTATCCATACATTTATTTTTTGTCCTGTTTTTATTCTCAGTTCCAAACTTTACATCTGTATATTGTTTATAAATTCAGACTTCCTTTTCCTTGCTTTATGAGTTAGAGATTTGTAAGTGTACTTTTGATTATGCTTATTAGATGCTTATTTGTTTATGTATTAGGAGTATTATAAATGATGTTAAAGCAGTTTTTGTCTTAAGTCCTCATCTTTCAGGGGTTATATAGGGTCAGATTCAGTCACATCTACTAGTAGTAGTTTTTTTAACTGTAATTCACATTGTTCAGACCTATAGTTCCTTTCATAAAATGTAATAATATATTTGAGTACCTCTGTGATTAGTGAATATGAAAGTAATCATCCTTTTAATTATTTTTTTTTTAAGATTTAGAATATTTTATTTTTTTAAAAAGATTTTATGTATTTATTCATGAGAGACACAGAGAGAGAGAGAGAGAGAGAGAGAGAGAGAGAGAGAGAGGCAGAGACACAGGCAGAGGGAGAAGCAGGCTCCATGCAGGGAGCCCGACGTGGGACTGGACCCGGGTCTCCAGGATCACACCCCAGGCCGAAGGCGGCGCTAAACCGCTGAGCCACCAGGGCTGCCCAGTCATCCTTTTAATTCTAATCTGTGTGTTATCAATATATATATATTTTAAGATTTATTTATTTGAGAGCGTGCATGCACTGCAGGTGGGAGTAGGAGAGGTAGAGAATCTTAGGCAGACTCCCCACCTTGCACAGTTGGTTGTGGGGGCTCAGTTTTACCACCTCACAGCTTGAAATCAAGATTCGGATTCTTAACCCACTGCAGTATATTTTGTAAAATGAGCTACTGCTTTGTAAATATTTTATTCTGATGGTGTTAGTCCACTAGTTTAAAAACATATGAATTTTATTATTTCCCAATTAGGATTCTCTTGATGAAAGATGAATCTGTTTTAAAGAATCTCGTACAGCAAGAAGCTAAGAAGAAAGAATCCGTTCGAAATGCTGAAACAAAGATTACAAAACTTACAGAACAGCTTCAGGCAACAGAGAAAATTCTCAGTGTCAACAGAATGTTTTTAAAGAAGCTTCAGGAACAAGTAATGTTCTTTTTTAAATTAACCTATTGTAGTCTCATGTTTACTGCACATTTTTATGGGCCAAATTTTTTGTAAAACGAAACCATAAATCACAACCATCAAAATATAGAACCTTTGTATTGTTTTCCATTGTGACATGATACTGGAATGTTTTTATTTTCAGGTGAATACCCTAAAGCTGCTGTGTTAAAGAAGGTATTTCCTCTCCTAAGGTTTACATTTATATTTCCAGAATTATCCTATATTTTCAGATTCACAAAGTTCAACAACGTGTTACCATTAAGAAAGCTTTGACTCTAAAGTATGGAGAAGAGCTTGCTCGGGCAAAGGCAGTGGCCAGTAAAGAAATAGGAAAACGTAAACTGGAACAAGATCGCCTTGGAGTAAGTTGTTTGTAGGAATATTTTCTTTTTGGAAAGGGGAAAGTTTTCATGATACTTTTGAGGGTAAGATATATATAAAATAACTTTTTATCTGCATATTCAGAAAGATTAAAGCTTTGTTTTTAAATGACATCCACATTTTGAAAGTCTTATTTTATAGTTATTGTTTTGACTCTTGTTTTTTGTTTTCCATAGATTATGCCAGATTAACTGGCATAACTTTTGGGGACTTTTATATTTTACTCTCATCAGTGATTTAGTTTTATAATGTTGGCCTTATGTTGTAGGGATAACACATTTATCTTACCAAAAATTGTTTATGAAATCATAACCATGTAAAATATGTATATCACTTTCTTCCCCCAGCCAAACAAAATGATGAGACTGGACAATTCTCCAGTATCAAGTCCCAGAAAGCATTCAGCAGAACTGATTGCTATGGAAAAAAGACGATTACAAAAGCTAGAATATGAATATGCCCTGAAAATTCAGAAACTAAAAGAAGCGCGGGCCCTTAAAGCAAAGGAACAACAGAATATTGCTCCAGTTGTGGAAGAGGAACCTGAATTTTCTTTACCTCAACCGTCGCTTCACGATCTGACTCAAGATAAATTAAGTCTGGACACTGAGGAAAATGATGTTGATGATGAGATTTTGTCTGGTTCAAACAGGGAACGAAGAAGATCATTTTTAGAGTCTAATTCTTTTACTAAACCTAACCTTAAGCACACTGATACACCTAACAAAGAATGCATAAACAAACCTACTAAGAATACAGTGGAAAAACCAGAACTTTTTCTGGGGTTAAAAATTGGTGAATTACAGAAATTATATTCAAAAGCTGATAGCTTAAAACAGTTGATTTTAAAAACCACTACAGGCATTACAGAAAAGGCTTTACATGGTCAGGTAACTGAACATTTCATATGCTTCATAAAATCTAGGATTCATTTTAGCCTTATTTGGTTTATGTAATGGCTGTTTTCTTTCGTAGGAGATTTCTGTGGATGTGGATTTTGTGACAGCACAGAGTAAAACAACAGAAGTGAAGCCGTGTCCTTTTAGACCCTACCATAGTCCTCTTCTAGTTTTTAAGTCCTACAGGTATAAAAGAAACATTCAATGAGCTGGAATTTCAGGACTGCTCCTTGATCTTAATGACAGTATAATCTTGGATATTTTATGATAATGAAATAATGAAAAAAATAATTGTGTCATGGTGACTAAAAATGAACTTGGTCATTTAGGGAAAATAAAATAGCCTTATTGTCAGATTTGAACCATATCAGGAAGGTTTAGCTCATACTGGGTTTATTCTTACCAAGTTACTGGGAGAATTGTGGAGAATCTGGATTACTGTCTGTTAGGGATTTTAGGAAAAATAACTAGAATCAAATGAGAATTTTTAAATTTTAAAAAGAAATTTACTGTTACTCTAAGGAATGCATTGGCCAGCTTTCATAAAATTTATTTAGACATTCTCAGATGATTAACTTTGTGGGGGTTGTCTCTTTAAAAAGACTTTCAGAAGTTGTGAGACTGTTAAGTGGGTAGGATTTAATTATCATAAAGCACCTATCAGGTGGTGTAGACTCTTCCCCTAGTTTTTTTGTTGCCTGGTAACGTGTGCAAGGAATATGAATGTTATATACCATTTTATTATATGATAAGAAAACAGTACTTTTAAAGATTTTATTTGAGCATGAGGAGGTGCAGAGGGAGAGGGAGAGAATCTCAGACAGACTCCCTGCTGAGCACAGAGCCTGCTTCAGGGCTTGATCTCAGGACCCTAAGATCATGACCTGAGCCAAGATCTAGAGTCGAACTCAACCAACTGAGCCACCCAGGCAGCCTGGAAAACACTACTTTTAAAATACAGGGCTTTTTGTTGTTCTATGTTTTAGATTTTTTTGTGTTCTAGATATAAAAATAGTTGTCCCTACCAGTTGATACTGGTTTTTTTAGAGTTCATTTTGGCTCTAAGTTAGTAGATAATAGTAAGCTCAAAGTATAGAAATTTTAATTGAGAAAAATGAAAAATTTCTTCATTTTCTGGGGAATGTGTATGGAGTATAATGTACCCCCCTCCTTTTGTCTCCTTAGATTTAGTCCATACTATCGAACCAAGGAAAAACTTCCCTTAAGCTCAGTATCATACAGTAACATGATTGAACCGGATCAGTGTTTCTGCCGTTTTGATTTAACAGGAACATGTAATGATGATGATTGTCAGTGGTGAGTAGTTTTTATTTGTGAATATTTTATGATCTAAAAGGCAACCTTGGTTATTTGGCTTTGATATATACGTGATTATCTTTTCTGTGTTGTCATTTTATTTTAGGCAGCATACACAGGATTACACACTTAGCCGAAAGCAGCTGTTCCAGGACATTCTGTCGTATAATCTGTCTCTGATTGGTTGTTCAGAGACAAGCACTGATGAAGAAATTGCTGCTGCAGCAGGTATTTAAAGACCTCTTGTTCCCCCAAGTGAAAATTTGAATGAAGGCAATTAAAAAATGTTATGTTCAGTTGTTGATGTCTTTAGTTGCAGTAATTCACATTCACCTATAGCATTTTATCCAGAGTTGCTCTCATATTGTAGTCATTAGCCATATCCTGCTATTCAAGTATAAATTAATTAAAATTTCTTCCTGAGTTGCAGTAGCCACATTTCAAGTGTTTGATAGCTACTTTTTAGCTCAATAGCTCATTGGTGATAAGTGCCTACCAATAGGATATTGCACACATTCCATCACTGCGGGAAGTGCTTTGGACAGAGCTTATCTATAGGTTCAATTTATTTAGAAGAATATGTTAACATATTTGTATAGCAATTTTATTAATGATTTTAAGACAGACCTCTGTTTTTATTATTTTAAAAATAGAGGAGGATTAGAAATTAAGATGAATGTGGTTTCAAATTCTACAAAGAAATAAAAAGGGCTTTATACACTTTGATATTGTAGGAAGTGTAGATTAATGTCAAACATTGTGAATAAATACTATTAAGATTGTCTCCAGATTTATTGCTAAATATTAAACCTTACTGCAAGTGTTTTGGAAGTAAATGAATTGGTGATTATTAAACTTAGTGTTAACCACAATACTGGGTAATTATAAAGTCACTGAATCTATGTAATCATTCTCAGTTTGGGACTTTAATTTTTCACTTGTTTATAGTTTGTTTCAAGAAATACTTTGTTTTTGGAACCCAATTTGGGTGCGTGATGTAAGATTTGCCATAGTAGTTAAGGTAATGGAGGCCTTGCCTTCCAGGAGGCATATGTATTTTTGATTAGTAACGTATGCTTCCTTTTAATTTTTAAATTACTCTTCACTATATACTCTTTAATTAATCTTGTCTCTGTAATCCATGTTTTTAATACTTTTTGTAAGTGAGGATAACATTCCTCTAATTTCAGAAAAATATGTTGAGAAACTTTTTGGAATAAATAAAGATCGAATGTCAATGGACCAGATGGCTGTTCTCCTTGTTAGCAATATCAATGAAAGTAAAGGCCATAGTGAGTATCTCTCTCTCTCTCTCTTTGTCTCTCTCTCTCTCACACAAACACACACATACACACACAAGGACCTTGTAGTTTATGAGAGCAAATTTTTCTGAAATATATATGGATGGCATTATCTTCTCTAAAATACATATGTATATGTATATATGTATGTAACATGCTTATAGGGTAGAACAAACATCTTTTTCTAGGGTAGAAAATACATATGTATGTCATTTCTGACTAACAATAATTTTAGCTCTTTCTGAATACTGTTTGGGTAGCCTTTAAAACTATAAAAAACAAGTTATATCAACTAATAATCTTCTCCTGTCTACTTTAGCACCACCATTTACAACCTACAAAGATAAAAGAAAGTGGAAGCCAAAATTTTGGAGGAAACCTATTTCAGAGAATAGCTTCAGTAGTGATGAGGAACAGTCTACAGGACCAATTAAGTATGGTAAGAAGTAATTTAAGACCCTGAATCATTAAATTCTGATGTTTCCATCTTTTTCTAACACTTTACTTATGTTTGGTGTATCTAGTAGCTTGGCTTTTTGTTTCTTCTATTTTTTTTTTTTTTGGATTATTTATTTATTCATGAGACATACACAGAGAGAGGCAGAGACACAGGCAGAGGGAGAAGCAGGGAGCCCGATATGGGACTTGATCCTAGGACCCCAGGTCATGCCCTGAGCCGAAGGCAGATGCTCAACCACTGAGCCACCCAGGCATCCCTTTTCTATTTTTTTTTTTTTTAGAACAGTGATGCCATTTAGCATTTAATACAGTTCTTCATTGTGTGGGATTGCCTACTGCCTGGTCTGTGTCCTTGTGGGCAGGTGTAGTACTTTGTTTAGTTTTCAAGCCTGTGCTTTCTTACATGCAGTAGGCTCACACAAAGAATAAATAAATGAATGAAAAAAGCAAATATGAAGAAGTGCTATATTGTCAAGCACATACTAAGTTTACATTCTTATTAAAGTTTACATAATTTGTTTACTATTTGTGGATTAGCAGATATCTAATAGGTACATGCTCTCATGTGCTTATTTACGCTAATGTACTTTTTTCTAAATGTAGGATAAATTATCTTCATAAATAATAACTTTTTTTTTTTTTTTTACTATTTAGTGAATGTGAATTATCAAGTTATGCCACTTACCTTTAAAGTAGAGACCATACTTCTGGTTTGCCCAGCAGAATCCTAGTTTATACCTGTTATCCTGGTGTAGTTTTTAATAACACCCCTTTCACTTTTAGAAGTGTTCTGGTTTGTAAAATTTTTTTTTTAAAGATTTTATTTATTTATTTATTCATGATAGACCTAGAGGGGCAGAGACACAGGCAGAGAGAGAAGCAGGCTCCATGCCAGGAGCCTGATGCGGGACTTGATCCCGGGACTCCAGGATCACGTCCTGGGTCAAAGGCAGGCGCTAAACTGCTGAGCCACCCAGGGATCCCCGAGCCACCCACGGATCCCCCTGGTTTGTAAATTATATGACATTCTACCTTAAAGTGAGCTACTGCATATATTTTGAATCTTTAGATTTTTAGACTATTTTAAAGATGAGGCCAATTGTTTTCTTGGTCTGTGGATAAGAGAAAGTGTAAAGCTAATGATACTTTTCTTTCCAGCCTTCCAGCCAGAGAACCGGATAAATGTTCCGGCTTTAGATACAGTTGTCACCCCAGATGACGTCAGATACTTTACAAATGAGACTGATGACATCGCTAATTTAGAAGCAAGTGTGCTTGAAAATCCTTCTCATGTACAACTTTGGCTCAAGCTTGCATATAAGTACTTGAATCAGAATGATGGGTAGGTCCACTTCTAATCTTTGTGTCAACTGTTGCACATTTATATTTTTGTGTTTGAAGTTTATTTCATCTATGGTAATCATATTTCCATCATGGTATCAATGAAGTCTTGTTTTTGACAAAGCCAAAAGCACTCTCGTTTAAAAGCTATGAGAGAAAAAAAAATAAATTAAAAGCCATTAGAAAAACTTTAAGATAAGATCTTGAGTTCTGTTCATGGCTCAGTGTAGGTAATAAATTAGCCCCAGTTTTTAACTCTAGTAGGTAGGCTCTTTTTTCAGAGTAGGATTAGTTAATACAGTAAATTCTGAGTGGTATAAGGATATTGTTTTTAAGGCATGTGGTGATAGGAACCTTTTTTTTTTTTTAAGATTTATTTGTTCTTAGAGGTAGAGGGGGAAATTGTGAATGTACGAGTACACCCGGGAGAGGAGCAGAGAGAGAAAGAGTCCCAAGCAGACCCTGCACTGAGCACAGAGCGCCATGCAGGACTTGTTTTCACAACCCCAAGATCATGACCTCAGCTAAAGCTGAGTCAGCTGTGCAACCAACTTCGCCACCCAGGCACCCCCAGTAGTGATAGTCTTAAAATTATGTTGGTACAATAGAACAAGTTACATTTTATGTTAATTTTTATTTAGAGATTTAAAGCTTCTGTAGGAACACCTAAATTCTGATGAATTGACATTTTTTCTATGGGTGGTGTTATGTGTCTTCGTATAAGGTAAATAAGTCATTTTTCTCACTAACCTATTGTATTTTCTAATTCCTACTTTTTGATAGTATTAGCAGGAATGGTCTTTTATTATTTAATTTTAAATCATTATAATTTAATTTTTTCAAAAAGCTATTCTGAATGTCCGTCTAACAACTTGACATAAAAGCTTTTTCAGTAAGGCAGCATTAGAGTGCTAATATATCACACACACCTGAATACGGTGCTTATTTAACTTAACTTGCCTTGTGTGTCATCTCCATGTTAATGGGATAAGTTAGTGTTTTCTTTTCTGACTCATTTACTGAGTGAAGGCCAAAAGAACTGTACATTATTTTATGAATAGAATCATGAGAGACAGTTATCTTCTTCAAGAGATAGCAAGCCTTTGACCTTTGAAAAGAACTGTTACATTGAAAGCTTTGATATTTTGTGCTGACAGTAGCTGGCCTTGAGGGGGAATTGTTTTCCCATTCCCAGAAGACTAACTCATAAAAGGTATTGCTGAATATGGACATAAAGTACATTTGAAGTTGATAATGTAGGGGTTTTATAACATTGTATTTTTATCTGGTAAATGCTCCCTGAATATCAACTTAAAAAGTAATCGTTAGGTCTGTGGGAAAATAGGACCTTTTTTGGACTGGTGTGATTTAAAATCGTAATCTAACTCTCTTAGGTGATTCTAACTTCTCAGTAGGTTCCTGGAACTTTAAAATGGACTCATTAGATGAGCCTGATTTAAGAGTATTTTGAAGCATTTAAAAAAAAAAACTTCTTGTTTCTTTTAAACACGTAGGCTATGTTCAGAGTCCTTGGATTCTGCTTTAAATGTTCTGGCTCGAGCTTTGGAAAACAATAAAGACAATCCAGAAATTTGGTGCCATTACCTCAGATTGTTCTCCAAAAGAGGAACCAAGGAAGAAGTGCAGGAAATGTGTGAAACAGCTGTTGAATATGCTCCTGATTATCAGAGTTTTTGGACTGTGAGTAGAAAGATAATAGTTCTTTGTGTGTGTCTGTATGTGTGTATCTGTGTGTTTATAATTCTTTGGATCATCTTAAAAATTGATATGTAGCTTAATAAAGTCATATGCTTTATCTGCATGTAGATACCATAACTTTTCATTGTCCCATAACCTCAGAACCACTCTTGGGTCAGGTTTAAATTTAGAATAAACAAGAGGAAAATATTTAGTGAAGAAGTAAATTTTCTTGTTTACTAAATCGGTAAGGAAAAAATATACACTTTTTTTTCTTAATATTTTATTTATTCATGAGAAAAATAGAGAGACAGGCAGAGGGAGAAACAGGCTTCATGTAGGGAGCCTGATGTGGGACTCCATCCTGGGTCTCCAGGATCATGCCCTGGGCTGAAGGCGGCGCTAAACCGCTGAGCTACCTGGACTGCCCAAAATACACACATTTTAAAACGTTTACACTTAGCTATTCATAGGCAGTTTTACTTTAGGCAAAAGTTATGTGGAAGTTTTTTTTTTTTTTTTTTTTTTTGCAAAGCACCTGAAAAACAATTTTAAAAAATTTCTTCTATTTATGTAACATTTTCATGAATGCCAAGAGACATTTTGATATTTGTATTATCTGTCCTCATTACTTACGAAAATAATCTTAATCTATAATTCATGGTAATATTGAACTTTGCCAAGATACAAAGATTTAGTGAGAAAATGGTTTCTTTATTTTCTGAGTCAATGAGATGTTTCCTACCCATGCTTAAAATTATAATGAATCCACTTGTAAAATATTCATTAATATCTGAACTTTTGCCAGCTGGATTCAGCAGTCATAAGATTTTGCAGTCTGTTACTGTCAGATCTGTCACTTACTTGCTAACTGAAATTCAGAACAGATCCATCTGGATGACATGCTATTCCTTACTGAATGAACTTGGCCACTCTTACTCCTAACTCAGGTACTGAAGTGAAAGATGCTTGATTTTTGACCTGGAGTCTTGTGCCAAAGTTAATGCTACTGATCATCATAAGATTTTTATAGGGTGTGATATTTTTCCTTAGAGTTATTTGGTCTTTAAAGGGCCTCTTAATTTCTTTTTAATTATTTCACCACATATGTATGATAATGAATGCTGTTCTCAAAATTTGTATACAGTCATAAACCTTTAGCAAATTGTACGTGACCAAAGACCTGAACTTTTGTAATCTTTTTTTTTAATAATAAATTTATTTTTTATTCGTGTTCAATTTGCCAACATACAGAATAACACCCAGTGCTCATCCCGTCAAGTGCCCCCCTCAGTGCCCGTCACCCATTCCCCCCCCCCCCCCGCCCTCCTCCCCTTCCATCACCCCTAGTTCGTTTCCCAGAGTTAGGAGTCTTTATGTTCTGTCTCCCTTTCTGACATTTCCCACACATTTCTTCTTTTCCCTTATATTCCCTTTCACTATTATTTATATTCCCCAAATGAATGAGAACATACAATGTTTGTCCTTCTCCGATTGACTTACTTCACTCAGCATAATACTCTCCAGTTCCATCCACGTTGAAGCAAATGGTGGGTATTTGTCATTTCTAACGGCTGAGTAATATTCCATTGTATACATAAACCACATCTTCTTTATCCATTCATCTTTCGATGGACACCGAGGCTCCTTCCACAGTGTGGCTACTGTGGACATTGCTGCTATAAACATCGGGTTGCAGGTGTCCCGGCGTTTCATTGCATCTGAATCTTTGGGGTAAATCTCCCACAGTGCAATTGCTGGGTCGTAGGGCAGGTCTATTTTTAACTCTTTGAGGAACCTCCACACAGTTTTCCAGAGTGGCTGCACCAGTTCACATTCCCACCAACAGTGTAAGAGGGTTCCCTTTTCTCCACATCCTCTCCAACATTTGTTGTTTCCTGCCTTGTTAATGTTCCCCATTCTCACTGGTGTGAGGTGATATCTCATTGTGGTTTTGATTTGTATTTCCCTGATGGCAAGTGATGCAGAGCATTTTCTCATGTGCATGTTGGCCATGTCCATGTCTTCCTCTGTGAGATTTCTCTTCATGTCTTTTGCCCATTTCATGATTGGATGGTTTGTTTCTTTGGTGTTGAGTTTAATAAGTTCTTTATAGATCTTGGAAACTAGCCCTTTATCTGATACATCATTTGCAAATATCTTCTCCCATTCTGTAGGTTGTCTTTTAGTTTTGTTGACTGTATCCTTTGCTGTGCAAAAGCTTCTTATCTTGATGAAGTCCCAATAGTTCATTTTTGCTTTTGTTTCTTTTGCCTTCGTAGATGTATCTTGCAAGAAGTTACTGTGGCTGAGTTCAAAAAGGGTGTTGCCCGTGTTCTCCTCTAGGATTTTGATGGAATCTTGTCTCACATTTAGATCTCTCATCCATTTTGAGTTTATCTTTGTGTATGGTGCAAGAGAGTGGTCTAGTTTCATTCTTCTGCATGTGGATGTCCAATTTTCCCAGCACCATTTATTGAAGAGACTGTCTTTCTTCCAGTGAATAGTCTTTCCTCCTTTATCGAATATTAGTTGACCATAAAGTTGAGGGTCCACTTCTGGGTTCTCTATTCTGTTCCATTGATCTATGTGTCTGTTTTTGTGCCAGTACCACACTGTCTTGATGACCACAGCTTTGTAGTCCAACCTGAAATCTGGCATTGTCATGCCCCCAGATATGGTTTTCTTTTTTAAAATTCCCCTGGCTATTTGGGGTCTTTTCTGATTCCACACAAATCTTAAAATAATTTGTTCTAACTCTCTGAAGAAAGTCCATGGTATTTTGATAGGGATTGCATTAAACGTGTAAATTGCCCTGGGTAACATTGACATTTTCACAATATTAATTCTGCCAATCCATGAGCATGGAATATTTTTCCCTCTCTTTGTGTCTTCCTCAATTTCTTTCAGAAGTGTTCTATAGTTTTTGGGGTATAGATCCTTTACCTCTTTGGTTAGGTTTATTTCTAGGTATCTTATGCTTTTGGGTGCAATTGTAAATGGGATTGACTCCTTAATTTCTCTTTCTTCAGTCTCATTGTTAGTGTATAGAAATGCCATTGATTTCTGGGCATTGATTTTGTATCCTGCCACGCTGCCAAATTGCTGTATGAGTTCTAGTAATCTTGGGGTGGAGGCTTTTGGGTTTTCTATGTAGAGTATCATGTCATCTGTGAAGAGGGAGAGTTTGACTTCTTCTTTGCCAATTTGAATGCCTTTAATGTCTTTTTGTTGTCTGATTGCTGAGGCTAGGACTTCCAGTACTATGTTGAATAGGAGTGGTGAGAGTGGACATCCCTGTCTTGTTCCTGATCTTAGGGGAAAGGCTCCCAGTGCTTCCCCACTGAGAATGATATTTGCTGTGGGCTTTTCGTAGACGGCTTTTAAGATGTCGAGGAAAGTTCCCTCTATCCCTACACTCTGAAGAGTTTTGATCAGGAATGGATGCTGTATTTTGTCAAATGCTTGAACTTTTGTAATCTATCATGGTCTTACTGCCATTTATTTGTTGATTCAAGGAGAGGAGAGATGAAGTTAATTCAGTGGTGATTCTAAGAGTACATCTGTATTGTTTAATTTTCATTTGATTCCACTTTGCAACTTGTAGAAAGGGAAATCTAGATTATAATACTGGAAGTTGGGGGGGTGGGCTGTTCTGTTTTTTTCTTGTTTTATTTTAAGTGAGCTCTGTACCCAACGTGGGGTTTGAACTCAGGATCTCAAGATGAGGAGTTGCAAGGTCTACTGACTGAGCCAGACAGATGCCCCAGGAAGATGGGTTTATATATATTTATAATTAATCCATTTTGCAGAAATTGAAGATTTAATATAACATCTTATGAAATGTAGAAAATCTGTAGCTTTACAGTTTTGTTTTGTTTTACAAAATATAATTATATGAAACCTCTTTGGGTAGTTTCTGCACCTAGAAAGCACATTTGAAGAAAAGGATTATGTATGTGAAAGGATGGTGGAGTTCCTCATGGGAGCAGCCAAGCAGGAAGCATCAGATGTTCTGTCCTTTCAGCTCTTAGAGGCTCTCTTGTTTAGAGTTCAGCTGCACATATTTACTGGAAGATGCCAGAGTGCACTTGCAGTTTTACAGGTAAACATTTATTACAGCTTTTAGTTATACTTTATAGAGAATTTTTAAAGGTCTAAAACATTATAGGTTAGCATTATTTCATAAGAACACCTACTTTAGATTTGAATACTGGTTTTGCCACTTACTAGTAAGTTGTGTAAAGTTATGACTGTTGCCTCATTTGCTTAATGTGGGGATAATGCCTTTTTAAGAGTGCTAATGAGGTTTAAATGAAAATAATGTATGCTAAGTACCTATCAGAATAAAACTTCAATATTCAGACAATAAGGAGGAAAGGAGGAAAAAAATTAGTCCATAGTGAAAATCTCCTCTATGGGTATGGTGGGGTTTCTTTGTTGTTTAGTTTTCTTTTTATCTTATTAGACCTTGAATGTCAAGACACTTAAAATGTACAAATAAATTGAATCTTTTTTCATAAATTATAAACCTTAGCACAGTAAAAATCTGGTATTAACATCTTGCTTTATTTTCATTAAAAAAATTGGTGACTATCAATATTTTGACTTAGGTATTTAATAACTACTCCAAAGAAATATGACACTTGTATACTTCTTTGCCTTTACATTTGAATCTTAATAGGAATAGGAGTTATTATTTTAAAATACACAGATAATTTTTTCATTTTACCTAGAATGCTTTGAAATCAGCTAATGGTGGAATAGTAGCTGAATACCTTAAAACAGGCGATCGATGTTTGGCATGGCTGGCCTACATACATCTTATTGAGTTCAACGTCCTCCCTTCAAAATTTTATGATCCATCTAATGCCAATCCTTCAAGAATTGTTAACACAGAATCGTTTGTAATGCCATGGCAAGCAGTTCAAGATGTAAAGACTAATCCTGACATGTTACTAGCAGTTTTTGAAGGTAAGAGAAATGTTTATAAGTTATATAGAACGTCAGCTTATCCCTTTATAAGTCTTCATAATTAATAGGAACAAATTTGTATGTATATGTTGTAAGTTGTAGTTTCACACTTTGTTATATTAATGCTTAGAAGATTATGCATTGAAAAAAAAAAAGATGGTTAGGAATTGAATTGTGTAAGATAGACCTTTGGCATATATGAAAGCCAGGAACTACATTACATAATTTTTCTGATTATAGCAAAAGAGATCAGCTGAATATGTAGATAATAGAGATTATATAAGTTTATTGAGTTGACTGAATTAGAGAACCTGGTAATTTTTTTAAAGTAGTCCATCAAGGTGAAAGAAGAGAGTATCTTTTCAGGTAACTATGGAAAACAGTAGGGTATAAAAGCCTGTTTCCTCCTGGTAGGAAGTATATAGCATAATCAGAAGATAAAATCTATGCATTTGATATAATTATTAAATGTATGAGGCCATGTAACTGTGTATTGGTATGTAGTCTAAATTCTGTGCTTACAGAAGAGACAAAGGTCTGTGATTTATAGAATTATACTGTTCAGGTCATAAACCCAAAGCAAAGAGATTATTGTAGGTTGGCATGATGAAAGAAGTCTTCATAGAAGAATTAGGACTTGGAGCTGGACTTTGAAGCTTGACTCTGATGTGACATAGTTGGCTTCCTCAAAGATGTGACCCTTGTCTTATCTCTGTATTTCCCAAGGACATATAATGTCTGGCAGCTTACTAAGTGCTTACTAAATATTTATTGAATAAACCAGCTAAGAAAGGGAGGAAAAGGAGGATATTCCTCTTAAGGGAGCTAAGTAAACAAAAGGCAACATAGCAATTGGTGCAACAATGGATTTGAAGGGAGAATCCTTATCAAAGCGAGGGTTTATGTTGTAGAATAGTAGGAATTAAGCTTGGTAAGTGGAATAATACCACATTTTCAAGAACTTTGTAAGTGTGGTAGAGTTGAAGACAGTGGTTCTTGAAGAAAGGCAGCATGTGCTGCAGAGGAATGATCCCAGAGGTACAAAAATAACAAGAAGCTGATGGCCAAAAGTGAAGCACAAAAAACCTGGGAAAGAGGGAATATTAATTAGCAACATTTGAACTCACATAGAGATGTGGGGGACAGATTAAATGTCAGGGAAGAAGAGAAGAAATAGTCCAAGGTGATTGAAAATGTATTGATAAAAACAGGTAAATTTGGGAAGACTGATTTTGGTAGTAGGAATAGTATTTGTGAATGGTAGGTAATTGTTGGGACACTTGGGGGGCTCAGCGGTTAAGCACCTGCCTTCAGCCCAGGGCATGATCCTAGGGTCCTGGGATCACATTGGGCTCCCTGCATGAAGCCTGCTTCTCCCTCTGCCTGTGTCTCTGCGTCTCTCTGTGTCTCTCACGAATAAATAAATAAAATCTTTTTTAAAAAAAGTGTAGGTAATTGGTGGTCCAAGTGGAGATGCTTGTTGGCAGAAGGAAATAAGGAAGTGGACCTTAAATGAATGATTATGGATAGAAAAATAGATTTGAAAGTTATTAACATAGGAGCGATTGTAGTGCTTTACAGTTTGTAATGTGCTTTTGCTGTAAATTATTTCATAGTTGAAGGAGTGAGATATTTTCTCTGAGGAAATGGACATTTAAGAGTATAGCAGGGGCAGCCTGGGTGGCTCAGCAGTTAAGCGCTGCCTTCAGCCTGGGGTGTGATGCTGGAGACCTGGGATTGAGTCCCACATAGGGCTCCCTGCATGGAGCCTGCTTCTCCCTCTGCCTGTGTTTCTGCCCCTCTCTCTCTCTCTGTCTCTTATGAATAAATAAATAAAATCTTAAAAAAAAAAAAAGTATAGCAGTAAGGAGTGAAAGAATAGTCCATGAATGAGACCAAGAAGACATGTAAATAAAGAAGAAATTGAAAAAAAGAAGAACATTATCAAATGCTAATCAAATAAAACAAATGGAGAGATCGGCTTTTATGTTTATTTAGATGATTTTTATAAATGAACTTCAGAAATGCATTTTCGGAATGACATTCACTTATAAATGTAAATCCGGGATCTCTTGTTACCTACCACTGAGCAAGGAGGAAATGGGTGACAGCTGTGCAAAGTGAAACAGTGACCCACTCTCTGAGACACAGAGTGGGGACTACAAGGGGAAAATACCTGTTTTGAAGGAGTAAAGAAAGGATCTGGTGTAGGGGGAGACATTTAAATGGTTGTAGAACAGAGAGCAGCAGGGCCTGTTGAATTGGGTCAGGAAAGATGAAAAGATAATTTTAAAAAAAAGATAATTTGTTCTTTGATTTTTTTTTTTTTAGATCAGTTTTAAGGAATTTAGATACATGCAGACATAGTTTTTTAAGTGAAAACATTGAGATGTGCAAGAGCTCGTATCTAACGAATAGTTTTATTACCAGGAATATGAAGGTAAGAGATTGAGTTTTATGGAGTTTGGAGATATCTGAAAATACCTCCTTTAGGTAGTAATAAGCCAGGATTTCAGTAAAGGATAAGACGATGGTCCAACAAAAGAGTAAGCCGCCGTGTTTCGATGGTATCTCTCTCAGAATTTAAATAACAATCCATTCATTTTATGTTTGATTTCTGTTACTGTGATATTTTTGGATAGATGCCGTGAAAGCTTGCACAGATGAGAACCTTACGGTTGAGGAGAGAGTAGAGGTCTGTGTTCCACTTTACACAAACATGATTGCTCTGCACCAGCTTCTGGAGAGGTAAGACTTGATTGACAACCAGCAGTTAACCTTGTGTTAAAAATTGATTTTTTTTCATATGTTTAGACATGTTTTTTTCTTATTAAGGTATGAGGCTGCAGTGGAGCTTTGTAAATGTTTATTGGAAACCTGTCCCATGAACTGCCAATTGTTGGAAGCCCTTGTTGCTTTATATTTGCAAACAGATCAGCACGACAAAGCCAGGGGAGTATGGCTTACTGCATTTGAAAAAAATCCTCAGAACGCAGAGGTTTTTTATCATATGTGCAAATTCTTCATCTTACAAGTAAGAAAAACCTCATAATTCTTAAAGGTGTTTTTGTGTTTCACATTTTCTTTTTTACTTTTTTTACATTTTCTTATTCTTTAAGATGTTTTAGGCAGGAAGCTTTTCCTGGTCTTTTTCCCTTTGCAAACTGTGTTAGGTATTCTTTCTCTTTGCTAGAAATAGTTCTATCATTGCACTTATTATATTGCTTTGTAGTTTTGTTTCTTGCTGCTTTATATACTATACTAAGGACTCTTTGAGGGCAAGGACCATGTCTTAATCAGATTTAGAGCCCCCAACACACTTCGTACCAGTGCTAAACATGTAATAGAAGTTTATTGGACAGTTGGTAGTCGTGGTATATTGGGTGTTAAGCTGTTTAATGGTTGGTTGGATTTAATTGGAGATCAGAATATAGAAGTTATCTCTACCCCCACCTACTCAAAAAACTTAATGTAATCGGTGGGGGCGGTTAAGGGCTTTTTTTCCTTCCTTGACAGATTTAATTAAACATTGTAAGTCTAATGTGTATCCTTCCTTCCTCTTTTAAAAATAGAATCAAGGAGATAATCTTCTTCCATTTTTGGGGAAATTTATCGCATCCTTCTTTAAACCTGGGTTTGAGAAGTATAATAACTTGGATCTGTTTCGGTAAGTTTGTTGAACCCTTGATTTTATAGAAGAAAAAGATAATATAATTTAGTGGAAAGAAGACAGATTTTTTTTTTTTTTTTTGTGGGTTAATTACATTTTAGACTAATTGAAAAAAATCCTTGAACACTTTTCATAACTGTTATGAGGGCAGTAGAATTGAATAAAAACAGAAAAGATGTAATATACTTTGCATTCTTTGGATGAAAGACTAACAAAGGAAGGTTTGTATTAATAGTGGCTCATTTTGCTTTTAATTCATTGTTATTGTTAACTTAGGACTTAATACTATAGCAACTATAGTACTTAATACTATCTGAGATTGCCTCAGATAATTCTCATACGTTTTAAAAAAATGAATTTTAATTTATTTGATTGGTGATCTCAAATGGATATAAATAATAAACCTTTTACTTTAAGTCTAAAGAGAACTGCTCTAATCTCTGAAGTACAGAGTGAAAAATTTTTGAAGTCTTTTCTCAAGCATCACTTTCTCAGTAACTTATGTAGAGCTCTGTATTTACTGCAAGAGGCTGCAGGAAATCATAAGGAATTATTTTGGCCTGGCGAGGTGGAGGGGGGCCTGTCTTCCCTCCTTCCTCCTCATCTCTCTCTAGGGATCAGCAAACTTTCACTTAAGGGCCATATAGTAAATGTTTTAGGCTTGTAAGTCATGTGGTCTATCACTACTCGTCACCTGTGCTGTTTTAGGGAAAGAGTAGTCATAGACAACATGTAAATGAATGAGTACGACTGTATTCTAATAAAACCTAATTTACAAAAGTAGGTATAATCTCCTGATCCCAAGTAAAACAGCATGAAAGGAAAATACTTTTATTTTTTGTTATGAAGAACTGAGAGAAGGAAGGCCTGAGATACCTGGGTGGCTCATTCAGTTAAGCATCTGCTTTCAGCTCCAGTCCGGATCCCAGAGTTCCAGGATTGAGCCCCGCTTCGGGCTCCCTGCTGCTTCTCCCTCTACTCCTCCCCGACTTGTGTTCGCTCTCTCGCTCACTCACTCTCTTTCTCTCTCAAATAAATAAATTAAATATTCTTAAAAAAGTAAAAACATTTTAAGAAAGGAAGGAAGGTCTGTAAGGTGAAAATCTCCTAAAATTTTTTTGTTGTAGACAATAGCACAGATAAGATTTTGGTTTTACATATGCAAGTCTAATGCTTACATATATTTTTCTTAGGTGTTCTCTGCCTACCCTACAGTGTAGCTGTAGCAGTATTATATAAAAACATATTTTTAAAAAACCATATTTTTTAAAAGTAACCCATGTTTTGTTAATTTGGTGGTCCGTCTACCCTAGAATATTTTGTGAACATTCCAGTCTTATTTGAGATTTGGCAAAAGTTGGGGTCACTATTCTTTCCTAGACTTGAGTCTGTATGTCTGCTTTATGGTAACCAGTTTATTGACATAGTGATTTTAGTAGTTTCTGAAATTCTTTCTGCTGTTACATCTAGAATAATACCTTACAGTTATAAAAGAATTATTTAAAATACAAATTAATGGAGAAGAATTAAACTATTCTATAAGGAACTTAGAGATTGTTCAGCTTTCCCATGCTTTTTTTTTTTTTTTTTAAAGATTTATTTATTTATTCATGATAGACATAGAGAAAGAGAGAGAGAGAGGCAGAGACACAGGAGGAGGGAGAAGCAGACTCCATGCAGGGAGCCCGATATGGGACTTGATCCCGGGACTTCAGGATCACACCCTGGGCCAAAGGCAGGCGCTAAACCGCTGAGCCACCCAGGGATCCCCGCTTTGTCCATGTTTAAGTTAGAGTTTTTTAATGTCTCAAATTTGTGCGTAGGACAGACCCTAAACTGAACTTTTTACAGATTTGCTGGCTCTGGTCTTCCCTTGGGCATGGAGGTACTTGGTTTAGTTGCCAGTTTCTAGTGGTAGCTAACCAAAGATCTTCAGATCTTCTTGATGTCAGCTTTAATGAAGCAGACTAACTGTTGATAAACATTTTGAAATGGGTTGCCTCTAAATAAATCTTCCCAGTTTACTAAGTCCCCTTGCTTTTTTAAATTTTCCATGGGAATAGTCATAATTCTCAGTACACCAAGAGTTACAAGAAAAGAGTATCTTGTGCTTAGTTTATTTAAACTGAAGACCTTATTTACACAGAGTATACATTTTCTGTTAATTTAAGAAATCTTTTTAAAGTCAATTATTAGGAAAATGGCAGTAGGTGAGAGAATTTAAATTTATAAATGTAGCCAGATCATCAATGGGATAAGTCAGTGCTCTTGCTAGGTTCAATTTTTTTTTTTCCACTTTATGAGTAGAAACTGTAAAGCAAAATGCTTAGAATATCCTATATATTATAATATTTACCTAGAGTTGGATCCTGTCATTTCCCTTTCTATGTAACATTTACTATAAAGACAGAGGGCACGTGTGGGGCTCAGTTGGCTGAGTATCTGGCTCTTCATTTCAGCTCACTTCATGTTCTCAGGGTTGTGAGATCAGGCTCTGCATTGGGCTCCGTGCTCAGCGGGGAGTCTGCTGCTCTCCCTTTCCCTCTGCTGTCTCCCCCTCAGCCCCCCCCTCTCAAATAAAAAATATTTTTTTTTTTTTAAGAAAGAACTAGGTAAGGTAATTTTCATTCATTTCAAGTCAATTTGAAGATTAGTACATAGCCACAAAAGTTAACTTGGGGATTTCATTTTACTGAAGTTAACCTAGGGATGGAGTCTCACACAGATTACATTTGAAGTGATCTCTTCTTACATCAGCTTTCAGTTGACAAATCTAACATCTTTAGAAGTTAAGTGATTATCTCATGGTAATATAGCTAGTTATAGCCAAGTCTGCAAGGTGATAACCTGACTTCTAGATGTCTCGTTTCTTCCCTTGCTTATGGTTCCTCCTGCCCTCTGCTACCATACAGCTTCTCTAATCCATTAAAACCTAGTTCCTTGAAATAATTTTTAGACCCAAGAGATCAGTGTGTTTCCTTTAAACACATTGTCCCTGCAGATATTAGTAAATGTTGTACACACAAATTCAGATATATTGGGGGAGAAACCTCAATTAGTGAGAGTCAGATAGATTCTTCACTGATTGACTTCAGTACAGCCTTTAAGCCTTTATCCTATTAAATATCCTACTGTGGCTTTTTAAGAGAGGGCTGTAAATTTCAGTATTTCCCAGTCTTATTTGCTCACAGACCTCTTTTGACAAGTGCCTTATGGACCATTTGTTACAGAATACACTTTGATATCCTATCTAAAATGAAACCCGCAATAGTACATTATTTGTATGTATGTATATGAGAAAGAGACTGTTTTCAGATGTCAAGTTTTGTAATTCTTAAAGAATTTTTTTTTTTTTTTTTTACAAAAAGTATAGATTTTGTGGGAGAATTTTAGAGACGTGGTAATCCCGTTTGTCCTGTTTTTCATTAGACTTAATTAGATTATTAATTTGGGGGCTAGAATAAATTCATTTTAAAGAGGAGTTACTCATGTGGGTATAAAATAGACTATGTAAATTCTAGAGATGTGACCAAACCAGTATGGTATACATGTGAAAATAAAGTTTCAAGACTACAAAAATACTTCAAAGAGAGTTAAGTTGAAGCAGAAGTGTTTTTGTTTTGATTTGGTTTGGTTTCTTGAGTATTAGTAATCCATGTGTGCATAGGCATAATTTCAAACAGAGGTTTGTTGGTTTCTTATTTTTTTCAGGTATCTTTTAAATATCCCAGGACCACTTGACATTCCAGCCCATTTATGTAAAGGGAATTTTGATGATGAGATGTTTAACTACCAAGTTCCTTATTTGTGGCTGATTTACTGGTGAGACATTAGAGAGAAATATTGCATATTAGACTTGCCCTTGTTATTACTGAATTACACTGTATTAAAATTAATTTGGTGTTAAAGTCATTGGAGCAAAATTGAAGGGATGCTAAGGTTTATACATTATTAAAGAAGAAACATCAAAAGAAGGATTCCATTGTAATAATACTGTAATGTTTAAAATAATACTTTTTCATTCCTTTACCTAATCTAATTGAGCTGTAGACATACAATGTTTTCCTTCATTTTTTAAACAGCCTTTGTCATCCTCTTCAATCAAGTATTAAAGAGACAGTGGAGGCATATGAGGCAGCATTAGGGGTGGCCATGAGATCTGATATAGTGCAGAAGATTTGGATGGAGTAAGTTTAGTTCATCTTAATAAGAATGGGATTTGGAATAAGGGGATATGGTGGGGAAAGGGGTGATCAGTTTTCTCAGTGAGAGAAACACTGCCTTAATTATAATGTTTTTCTTTTGGCAGTTATCTTGTCTTTGCCAATAATAGAGCTGCTGGATCCAGAAACAAAGTCCAAGAATTCAAATTTTTTACTGATTTAGTGAATAGATGTTTGGTTACAGTCCCTGCCCGATACCCCATTCCTTTTAGCAGTGCTGATTACTGGTCCAACTATGAATTTCATAATAGGGTAAGAACTTAAAACTTTTCTTTAGCTATTTGTATAAAAGAAGGGGGCTTAAAAAAAATGACAGCAAATCTCTTTGTTTGATGTCAGTAGAGCTTTTCTTAGGATCACTTTCCTAGCATTTACTGTTATTCTTGACCATGTTTCCTTCTTATGTCTTAAATCTAGGAACAGAGCCCTTTAAGATAAAATGTGCATATTGATTGTTATATTTAAGAAAACCTAACATTGAAGAGATGTTAAGGTTTAATACATATTAAAGAAGAAAGATTAAAAGAAGTAATTATAATGATACCTGTAATGTTTGCTTGATTAGTTGGAAATTTTACTGAATGAAAAATACCGTAATATACAGTGTACCTACTGTTTTTAGTTACTATTTGTCAAGTGAATATTAGCTATAAGTAGAGCATAAAAAAGCTGAAATTACATGCTGTTTAGAATTTTAATAGTAGAATGACTAATGATATATTTATAAGGTTATTTTCTTATAGGAAAGGAAGCAGAGGTTTGTTTTAGTTTATTTTTCAGACTCCTTTCATTCAGTACAATGTAGTCTAAAAGCTCCTATTAAAGCTCCATGTAGACTAAAACATATATGTATTTTATTTTTTGGTGGGATGGTTTTGTTGCTAATCGGGATAACCAATTATTATGCTTTGTACTTCTATGCCATTCTTTATCCCAGGATCTCAAACCACTTTATGGACATTAAGTCATTTACACACGGGCATTCCATGAGCAAGATGTGGCAGGTATTATTAGTCCTATGACTTGCCCAGCTATACAGCAAGTAAAGGTAGACTCAGGAATGTAAACCCGGACTCCTGGCTTCTTGTCAGTGTTCTCAGTCCATGGCTGTCATCACTAGATCATATTTCCTAATTCATATTTGGAAAGTCACTAATATAATTAATGGTAGGAACTGTAACTCACAGCATCATACATTATTATAATTTATACATTCATGTCTTAAAGACCATTTTGGTTTTCTCATTAAAACACATAGGTAATTGGATTTCACATTTTGTTGCATTCATTTTCCCCCCTCAACCTTTACAGGTTATTTTCTTTTATTTGAGCTGTGTTCCAAAGACTCAGCATTCCAAAACCTTGGAACGGTTTTGCTCAATTATGCCAACTAATTCTGGACTTGCACTGAGGTAAGAAGAAATAAAATTATCTTTGGTCTCAGCTTAATAGTATATAGCTCTTCATATAAAATTATTCTTAAAAACTTGGTAAGAATAGTCTTTTCTTTAGTATTTTCTCATTGATGCATACTACTTTAATTTCAGAATTGTTAAGCAATATACAGCTATTCATGTAAAAGTCAGTGTAAAAATTTGGTCACTTTAGAAAACTACAGGTTATAAGAGGCATACAATTCAAGTAAAGTTCATCTGTGTTCCCTCAGCACATGCCATCTGTCCTCAGCACATGCATTAATAGCAAGAAGTGTGTTTTACACAGCAAAGGAATATTACTTAAAAGGTTTGTAAAGTGTTAACAGAGATAGCAGTCAACTATATATATTTTGGTTACTATGACTTGTTCTCATGTAGGTCAGTTGCTTTCAGGTAATAGCATGCATCAGAGTCTCCTGGGATGCTTATTTAAAATGTAGATTCCTGGGGGCACCTGGCTGGCTCAGTCAGTAGAGCATGTGACTCTTGATCCTCAGGGTTGTGAGTTGGGCATAGAGCCTACTTTAAAAATTAGTACTAAAATAAGTACTTTAAAAATAAATACTAAATAAAATGCAGATTCCTGACCTGGAGCCCTCAAATCACATTTGAGAAACATTTATCTAGGGATTTTATACCTTGAGTGAGAGGGAGATTTCTGAGCATTTCTTGTAGTTTCCCTGCTCTAACAGAGTAAACTTATTCTCACCCCCAAGAATTGTGCATTTTAATTCAAAACGGTACCCTCCATGCTAATATTTTGGCTTCTTGTGCAGTCACTACCACTGCATCAGTTGTCTTATGTTTCTAAGTTTGTTTTGTGGATCAGTAAGGTACCTAAAATACCAAATATTATGTTTATTTATATTCCACTTAACCATGTATGTGGGAAAATGGTATGAGATTGAAAAAAATGTAAAGGCCTAAGGCTATGACAAAAATAGTGTTTCATAATAAAAGTTCTTAGTAAGCGTCCCAGTCTACAGAAACTAATACAGAAATTTCTCTTATACAACATCACCTTTGGGGCACCTGGGTGGCTCAGTCTAGTTAAGTGTCTACCTTTGGCTCAGTTCATGATCCCAGGGTGGTGGGATCGAGCGCCTCGTCTGACTCCCTGCTACTTCTGTCCCCCCCTGCCTCTCACCCTGTTCATATGTATATATAATAAAATCTTTTTTTAAAAAAATAAAGCATTATCTTTGGTAAAACATGAAAAATAGAAAATGTTATAATTTGACTAGTTTCTATTAGGATAGGCTTCTAGGAATACAGATAGGGTAATTGTTGGTTTTAATGGTTAAAGCTCCACTTGTTTTGGTAGTTATTTCCTTGTGGTTATCCCCCTGCCCCGAATAGAGAACTTAATAATTAGTCACTGTACTTACATTTTAATCCAATAAACATTCATATTTATATTTACTCTTTAATTAAAAAAATACAAGGAAATTACATTAATATATCAAGTCATTTTCAAAAATTTTGAGGAGGGAGCACGTGGAGTGAGTGCTTTATTAGGACTACGTAGGCCTATTTTGTTTGTTGAATATGGTAGGGGTCTTGACTGGGCATCTTGCTAGTTTGCCTATTCCTGTTCCAGGGCAATTTTTGTAAGAGACATTCTATAGTCACTTGCTGAGTAGCCTTGAGGGATTATAACTGATCAAAAATTATACCTCATCAAATATTCTGCTCATAGAGCACATTTGGGGTTCCCTACACTTGCAATGCTTTTGTTCATTTTCCTGAATGTACTTTGCAGGCTACTTCAACATGAATGGGAAGAAAGCAATGTTCAGATTCTGAAACTTCAAGCCAAGATGTTTACATATAATATTCCAACATGCCTGGCCACCTGGAAAATGTAATGCAGCAATCATGTACATGTTTTTATAGCTATTGCTTTTATTTGTAAGGTTTGCTCCAGACAGGTAAATCTGAAATGACATCTTTTTTTTTTTTTTTTCCTGGACAGATCTCTCCTCTAATTTAGATTTATTTTGGCACTTGCTGAGGTTTTCTACGGAGAGTAAGGGAGTTCTTATTAACCATTGCTTCTAAAAGCAAAGTAGATGGAGTTCTATTTTTTTTTCTTTTTAAGCAGAACATTTAGATAACAGTACTGTTATAAAACAAATCTGTTACACACATTTTAAGACCATCTTTTTTTAAACGTGGGGTTTCCCCGTATTATAGTCTGGTGTCGTCTTTCTTTTAAAGGTATTATTAGTGCCAGGTGTTTCTACTATAATTACGAGTATTTTTAACAAACGTTATTTATGTTCAAAACACTGGTCTGCTTAATTCTTGTAAAGTTGATAAAAATTGTTGAATTTTTCTTTTCACTATAGGTTACCCTCCTTGGAAGTTTAGCCTGTTACTTTCAGGAAGTTTTGTACTCAGATTCATTCCCACAGTCAGCTTTCTGCCAGTGGTAGTGTCTCATCTCGTTCAAAAATATATAAAATTTTCTTTTCCCTTTTCTATATTCCTTTTTTTTCCCCTTAGAGCCATTGCTGCTGAGATTGTTCTAAAGGGACAGAGAGAGGTAAGCTATGATCGACTTATCAGATGGGTCACTTTGTTTTTAAGCTGTTCGGCCCCTTTTGTTGTATCCTCAGTTTAAAAGGATTAAAACCTAAACATTCACGTGCTAAGAGCTCTAAACGTTGGGAAACTTGAAAACCCAATGTAACCATTTTGTATATGATGAGGTCCCAGTGAAATAACTAGGATTATGAAGGTGTTTTTCATCATGTTTCCTGATGGAATTGTGTATATATCTATCTTATAGGTCCACCGTTTATATCAGAGAGCCTTACAGAAGTTACCTCTTTGTGCATCACTGTGGAAAGATGTAATGCTTTTTATCTTTTATTTCATCTTGAAGTTTTCCTATAAATTTTCTGCATGTGCCATATCCATTGATGTGGTGATGCTCAAAATCTAGCTAAGTCTTACTTCTGTGCTTCCCTGTCTTTTACAGCAACTCTTGTTTGAAGCATCAGAAGGAGGTAAAACTGATAACCTGAGAAAACTAGTTTCCAAGTGCCAAGAGATTGGAGTCAGCCTAAATGAGCTCTTAAATTTAAACAGTTACAAAACAGAAAGCAAGAATCATTGAACACTGGGTGCAGTCAGTTCTAAGTCCTTATAATAATTGCCAAAATTATTTGAATGATCCTTCAAGATTAGGCTGATCCCTGGCTAAGGTCTGCGTAAGGCAGACAAGCATTACTGATCATATCAAGTCCCCTACAATATCTATCCTCAAAACCGGAAGCAATGAACATGACCCTCTTCGGTTGGATAAATGAACTTCCTGTTTGGCCTACTTCTGGGCCCTGCCAGATTCTCATAACATCATGTACGTAAGTATAGTTCCTCAAAGTGACTGACATTTATTTTAATTTTGCTTTGTTTTTGTTTTTATTTTTTATTCCCCCCCCCCCCCCCCCTTTCTTTATGTTGTGCTATTCCTGATTCACTTGACACTCTCTGATGCCTGAGAGATTCTTGTTTGGGATTTAATTTCCAGGGCTGTGTTTACAGTAAAAAGCAGGCAGTCCCTTTTAGTTCTTCTTCTTTAAACCTTTTGAGATTCTTCATTTCAGGATTTAAAACTTAAGCAGTCCACCTTAAGGAAAGTGTAACTGCCATGGCCACAAGTCTGCTAGTTGCACTTGAATGCTCTAACAGGGTTGTTTATTGCCCTTTCTACGTTCTGGACTCCTTGCCGAGACTGTTTAACTTGAAGATTAAAGAAACTATTGCAAATGCCAGTGCATCAGAACCTAAGAGTGGTCAAATATTATGTGCAATTTTTTTGTAAAGAAATTTTAATTTATAATAAAGTTTAACAGTTTAAAGAACAGTTAATATTTGAACTGCTTTGTACTGAAATACTACTTTGTAGTATTAAAATTGTTTATAAACAAAATATTTTTAATATAAGTTAACTTTTTAAAAAATGTTGCTGTCTTTATTCACTTTTCACACTGTGGTGGGAAAGGGTTGAAGTAGGAGATACGGATTTTCCACTGTAACTGTAGCCTAACCTGCTTTCCCATAAAAACATTCCAGTGATTTTTAAATTTACCACAAGGTAGATTTTCTTTTGTTTTCAAGGCAGCGAACACATAGGTTTGCATTACCATTAAATTCCTCATTCTGACGACCCGATGTTTAGAAAGTATCTCCCAACTGTAGTTTGCTTAGTGCCATGCTTATGTTGAATATCAGTATGACCAAATATAAAGAAGACCTTGCAGTTTTTTTTCCCGGTCTGTAGTCGGTTATTTGCACCTGGTAGAAAATTGGTTAATCACACAGACACAGTTTCACAAATCTGGTTTTATAGCCACAATTTAATCTAACTGTTGGAGGCAGAACAGCAGCCCCCTTGAAGTAGTAGGCACATTTGTACATCTGTACATTCGTGTAATTCTTAGTCAAAACAAAACCATGTTTTGAGGCCCCACTGTGTGTGCACTGGACGGTGCATATTTGGCTAGCAAGTGCTGTTGGTGATGTAAGGAATGAAACCTACTTGTCTAGTGTCTTTCATTAAATCAAAAAGAAGCTAATTGATTTTCCCTTAAATCAAAGAAATATGGGAGGAAGATCATATTCTTCCATTGTATGCATTTAACTGTTTAACCTTAAAGGTTTTCCTGCTGTTTTTTGAACACCATTAAGTTAGGTACTTAGAAAAAATTCTTTCAGTCTATTCCCTCATAGTATAACGGTTTTGTTAACTGAAATGTCTCAATAGATTTTTTTTGAGACAGTGCTACATTTTGAACTTTTGTGTATTCTTAAACTTGACATTTGTTGAATTAACAATTCATCAGCAGTACCTTTTATTTAATTTTTTTTAGAAAAAGATTTATTCATGAGAGAGAGAGAGAGAGGGGCAGAGACACAGGCGGAGGGAGAAGCAGGCTCCATGCAGGGAGCCCAACGTGGGACTCCATCCCGGGTCTCCCCAAGGATCACGCCCTGGGCTGAAGGTGGCGCTAAAATGCTGAGCCACCCGGGCTGCCCCAGCAGTACCTTTTAAATCTTTTTTAAAAAAGAATACTTTGGGGGCGCCTGGGTGGCTCAGTTGGTTAAGTGTCTGCCTTTGTCTCAGGTCAAGATCTCCAAGTCCTGAGATCAAGCCCCACTTTGGGCTCCCTCTCAGCCGGGAGTCTGCTTTTCTCTCTCCCTCTGTTACGTCCCCCTGCTTGTGGTCTCTCTCCCTCTTTTAAAAAAAAAAAAAATACTTTTGGGGCACCTGGGTGCCTCAGTCAGGTGAGCATCTGACTCTTGATTTTGGCTTAGGTTATCACCTCAGGGTCATGAGATCAAGCCCTGCATCAGGCTTCATTCACACTAGACATAGAGCCTGCTTAAGATTCTTAAGATTCTCTCCCTCTGACCCCACCCCCTATACCCTCTCCCTGAAGAAAAAAAAAAAAAGAAGAAAATGCTTTGGTGCATCAACTCCAAGGTCCAGCCATGCCGGCTATACACTGTAACAACTCCAGGGGTCGCCATCACGTATTGTGCTTAGTCATGCAGGCAGAAGACCTAGCGTGTGTTACGCAGCTCTTTTCCTCTTTGATCAGTTGTCATACTGCTATTTAAAATCAAGAAGCTTGGGACGCCTGGGGGGCTTAGCGGTTGAGCGTCTGCCTTCGGCTCAGGGCGTGACCCTGGGGTCCCCAGATCGAGTCCCACTTTGGGGCTCCCTGCATGGGGCCTGCTTCTCCCTCTGCCTGTGTCTCTGCGTCTCTCTCTCTCATGAGTAAATAAATAGAATCTTAAAATAAAGAAGCTTGGGGTGCCCAGCTGGCTCAGTCAGTAGAGCATGCAACTCTTGATCTTGTGTTTGTAAGTTCAAGCCCCACATTGTGGGTGGGGTTTACTTAAAAAAAAGTATTTTAAGTAAATAAAGTGAAGAAGCTCTTTGACAAATTACGTTTAAGATACCGTCTTATGTCACCCCTTCTTCCTGTAATTTTACAAATCCACTTTAACCTCAAAAAAAAAAAAAACCGCACTGCTTACAAGTAAGGTGTATGTATGCGTTTTGATCATCCTTCCATATTTTTACCCGTTTTTTAATTAAATGCTTTTAACATAGAATATTAAAATTTGGGATTAAAGTTGATAAAGTTACTGTGGTAGCATAAATACGGTATTTAACCTGCTGTACGACTTGAAGTCTTTGGGCAGAGAAGCGGCAAACAGCGAGGAAAGCTTAGTCCCTGAGAACTGCAGTTGTTCGCTCTCCCCTGCTCCCACCGCGGGGGAAATACAAAAGGGGCATTTTAGGCTTCGGGGCTTTATCTCTGGTAAAGGAAGTGGTGTGGCAGATTGCAGGGTTATTTTTATGTGTTTTTCTCCATTTTAGAGAACAGCCTAATATTTCTATTTGCCTTTTAACGGAAAGTGGACCTTGTAACATTGTTGTCACTGGATTATCTAAGGCGGTTTGCTTTCAATTAAAGGGGCATATAAACCTCCATCATAAAGCAGGCAGGAATCTCCAGGTGCAACATCTAAGAGCTAAAGGCACTAAGCGGACAAGCAAGAGGTGATTAAAACTGACAACAAATGTAGAGAGACTTTATTGAAGATTGTAGTTCAGATATTCTTCAAGGTTGTTGGAAAAGTAGGAGCATGTGGCTATAATACAAAGCTTAATTCTTGCTTAAAGCTGTCGTGTGTTCTCAGATAAGTCCTAATTTCCTTAGTCTGCTTTCATATCTGTGCGTTGACATTAGTGTGAGGGAAGAATGGGGAAATAAAATTTCAGTAACCTTTTAGGTTTGGGTACCATGCCTGCAGATGTAGCATTGCCCCTCAGTACAAATTAACAGCGATTATACAGAGCATTTTGGAATAAGAACTGTTCAAGAAAAGGCCAACTTCCGAGGAGCATTCTTGACTTTTTTTGTTCAACCTCACAGTTTCATAATTGGGTATACCTTTGTCTTTCCAATCTGTGATACTGAATGTAGGTGATAGAGCTGAGCTGGAAAAAAGTTTTGTTTTGTTTTTTTAAGATTTATTTATTCATGAGAGACACAGGCAGAGGGAGAAGCAGGCTCCATGCAGGGAACCTGATGTGCGACTTGATCCCAGGACCCCGAGGTCAGGCCCTGAGCCAAAGACAGACACTCAACCACCCAGGTGCCCCTGAAAAAAGTTTTATTTTCTTAGGGCTGTGTTCCATTTACCACCAAGAAGTCCCCTGGCTTTCTGCAGGTGTTCTTAAGTAGTGCATTTATTATTTAGGGGGTCAGCCCCGTAAGGACATGCTGCCCCGCCCTGCCCTCATTGCCATGGCTCACTACCCCTCACATAGCCTACTCAGTAATAGTTAGGCTGTACTTTGTATTACTTGTGGTGTCTGCAATAAATGTGAAGAGTTTTTCTCTTTTTATTCCCTCTGACATCTTTGAGGTAGATAACAGCTATGTCTGTCTTTCATAGGTAGTAAAATGGATGTAGAATTTGTCTCCACTCTTCATTTGATCTTTACAAGAGAGAACCCACCACAAGTCTTCAGAGACTCCACAGAACAATCACATTTTTTTTCCTTCATTTCAGAATCAATCTGATGGGCCTAGGTGGCTCAGTCAGTTAAGCATCTGCCTTAGACTCCGGTCATGATCTCCGGGTCCTGGAATCAGCCCTGTGTTGGGCTCCCTGCTCAGTATGGAGTCTTCTTCTCCCTGTCTCTCTGCCCACCCCCCAACTCATGCTCTTTCTTCTCTCTCTCAAATAAAATCTTTAAAAAATCAACTTGAGCTTTGTGCTAGGTATATGCAAAGATGAGAAGAGAGGCCCATGAATCTAACAGAAGAGTATGTGCCAAGGAAGGTTTTTTTTTTTTTTTTTTTTAAGATTTTATTTACTTGAGAGAAAGAGAGCATGATAGAGGGAGTGCAGAGGGAGAAGCAGCGAGCCAGACAAGGGGCTCCATCCTAGGACTCTGGGATCATGACCTGAGCCGAAGGCAGACGCTTGACCAACTGACACTGAGCCACCCAGGCTCCCCGCCAAGGAAACATTTTCAGAGGGCTCTGAGTTTGGGCTGGGAAAGGTTGAGAAAGTCTTGGATGAAATGAATCATCGGCTGACTCATAAAATAAAAGTTAAGGCCAGTAATATTTACAAAAATTGCATGCTACTAATGCCTGAATATTGTAGAAGGGTTTTCACATTGTCTATAAACCTGTACATTTTTTTTTACAACTTCCTGAAAAGCTGCTTCAACTTTGTACTAATTTATTCACAACTATTAGACATGATGACAAATCTGACACGTTAAACTCCATACCAGCCTCATCTGTCCGTCTCGGGGCACATTGGGCTTCCAAATCCATATGAACATGTTGAATAGGAGTGAGTCTTGTCAGGCCCAATTTAAACAGCCTTGATGTGCAGAGTCTGATTGGAATTCCAACTGCTACAACTGACGTTTTTTTTTTTTCCCCTAACTCCATGGGTAATGCATGAATAAAATGCTCCTTTGAACATTTACCAGGATCTGCAGATGCTGCAGAGCCCTGTTCAATCCCCGCCAAGGCTACAAACTTCTGTTCCATGACTCTGAGACTCATGGTTATTTTTCTGTCTATAAAAGAACTACCTGGAGACAGCCCAGCTTACAGTGCTTTTAACTGATTTTTCCAAATGACATATTTTAGCCCAACATAAGAAATGTTTCAGTGTGGGACTCAGGAATAAAGTAGTTCCACTGGGGAGCAAAAAATTTCACATGAGCTTAGAAGGAATGTGTGCTTCCTGGTTTCATCAAGAAAGCAGAGTTTCCGAAATACCTGAGGCAAATTTGATTTGTCTTACATGATTTTCCCGTGAGTGCTCGTGGGCCTGAATCTTTTTCCTCTAGTTTAAAGGTACAACTTACTGCATAGATGACCGCGAATAGAATATTAACAACATGTGAGTCAATTGCATATCACAAACACTGTAGAATAACAAATATTTTACTTCTATAGAAGATGTTAATAAATTTGGGGGACCACCCAAAATATAAATGAATGCGACTCTTCAAAGAGCCATCTTCAGTGAATTGGGTAAAAGCCTAAATCCCAACAAGAAAACTCTTCGCACAGCTTTTCTAAAAGAGGATACTGCACTTGCCTTTAATTTAGTAACATAAACTTCAAGATTATCAAGCTTCAACCAAAATCAAAGGTGGTTTGACAATAGTGTTTGGTCAATGAAGCAAATTAAATCTTGCAAGTGTTCTTACCTAGTGATGTAAGCTTATGAAAGAATGATAGCCAACAGCCTAAGGGAGCTGGACCGATTAGGAAGAGTGATAGAGGACTGGTGAGCTGTTTGCATTAGTGGAGATAATTGGGACATTGTTCCCCGGGCTAAGACAAACCCCCCAGCTCAGCACATCATACACTCAAAATGATGAGACTGCCTGTGGATAGCTTTGGCATTTCGTGCTGGTCGAAACGGAGCCACAAAGGAATAGTTTCAGGAAATAGAGGGGTATGAACCAATGTGAATAATGAAAAAAAAAACATAGCTGAAAGATCTGGATGTGATTTAGCTCCACCATTAACCAGTGCGTAATCCTGACAGGGTATTTCATTGCTTCTTGTCTGTTTCCACATACACAAAATAGCTAAGTGGTGCCGAGAGATTATATAGCAGAAATCTTTTTTAAGATTTATTTAATCTTTAAAGATTTTATTTAATCATGAGACACACACACACACACACACACACACACACACACACGCAGAGACAGACAGGGAGAAGCAGGCTCCATGCAGGGAGCCCGACGCGGGACTTGATCCCTGGTCTCCAGGATCAGGACCTGGACTGAAGGCGGCGCTAAACCTCTGAGCCACCCGGGCTGCCCCAGAAATTATCTTTTTAAACATAGAAATATCTTGAGGGCAAAGAGATGGTACAAAATAAGTTTGCTTTGTAAAATTTTGTGGACATACCCTACTGTCAGTTGGAGCATGTGATCAAATACTCCAGCATGATTTAGTTGCCGTCCCTAAGAAACAAGGGAAAGCACTACCACTTAAATTTAGTGGTGTTCCTGCCCAAAATAACAGGTAAAACTAGCCATTAGCAGATGGTATTTACTTCAGGTTTAAGTCAGAAGAGAGCAGTATGAAGATCCTGTGTCACCAGTTCTGAGGTTTCTCAGCATGTTAGCTTATTTGGGTGGTGTAACAGGGGAGAAGGACCACTTAACTCCGGGCCCGTTTCCACTTCTTGAAGGGTGGGGAAAGCATGCATTGCTAACTGAGGTGTAGAGAGTAGCCAACACTCTTGGGAGTTGCGCCTGAAGAGCGTGGCACTATTGACCAATTCCGGCTGGCTTACTCTTGCAGGTCAGGCAGAAGTAATAAAGTGACTTCCTAATTAGGCAAGAGTTTGCGTGATCCCCAAGCTGGAAGACAACCCTCTGGGGACATACTTAGAAGAGAAATGCTTTTTTTTCTAACCATAATTTTACTCTACCGTAATGATTCCAAGTCTGGGGGAAGCTCTAGTCCCAGTGGTGGAAAGAAAAGAAAACCAGAAAATGTGTAACAGAGGGTAATCGGTAGCATTCACTTTTGGCTGTTGATTAATGTGCTACTAAATAAAGGCAATGTGATATAATGGGGGGGGGGGCGGATAGAAAGCATGAATCCAAACAGCCAAGAATAAAATCCAAGGCTCTCAGTATGTTGCAGAGGAGCCTCCATGTCAGAACGGACAAAAAGGCAAACAGTGGCTTAAACGAGGTGGAGGTTTAAGTACAAATGCAAGTAAGGAGAGGCTGGCCGGCGCGGCACCGCATGGCCAGAGAATCCCAGAGCCCCAGTCTTGCTGCTGGGTGCGCGCGGCCCCGTTCTCCAGAGGGCTGCCGCCTCAAGGTCCGCAGGTCACTTCCTGCATGTGGCCGAAGGGCCGAACCGGCAGGTGGTGCCGTTGAGCCTGTGATCAGCGGACAGGGGCCTAGGGAGAGTCAGCCTGGAGGAAAGGGGCCTTTTTATTTTTATTTTTTATTAAAAAATATATTTTTAAAGATTTTATTTATTCATGAGAGACACACACAGAGAGAGAGGCAGAGACCCAGGCAGAGGGAGAAGCAGGCTCCACGCAGGGAGCCCGACGAGGGACTCGACCCTGGGTCTCCAGGATCCCGCCCTGGGCTGAAGGCGGTGCTAAACCACTGGGCCACCCGGGCTGCCCAGGGGCCTTTTTAAAATTCACACAAAAGGGTAACCTGGACCCCAAGTTCTATGGGAAGGTGGGCCTCTTTCTCAATTGTGCGACAGCATCTTGGGGGGTGGTCTCAATGATGCGAGGTGGCTTCTCCAGCCCCAGCCCTTTGGTTCACATTACGATTGGCAGGAAAGAAGAAACAGGAGAACGAACTTCCCCTCTTGATTACTTGCCAGAAGCTGAACGTAACCACATCTGCTCTAGTCTCATCGTTTAGGACAGGCGCGTAGCCACTTCAAGGGAGGCTGGTCTAGTCAAGGATGAAGGCCAGCTGAGCCTCCCTGTCACACCACCATCAAAGGGTCAACAGACTATAGGGTGACGTTAGTGACTTTCTAATGGCAAACCACTAACATCCCTTCCAGGTCCGTAGTCCTGCTCCATGAATCTCCCATTTGGTATAGAAGAGGGGAAAGTGCGTTTCCCAGAGTGAGTAGGCCAACGTAGGTTCACAGGCGGCCATTCATACAGGAGCTAACACTGAGGCCCCAACTCTGGTAAGTGCTTCAGGTTTGTTAACAATTAAATCCTCACAGTGCTCCTATGAAATATTTTTTTTTCTTTTTACTTATTTATTCCTGAGGGACAGAGAGAGGCAGAGACCCAGGCAGAGGGAGAAGTAGGCTCCATGCAGGGATCCCGACGCGGGACTCGATCCCGGGTCTCCAGGGTCATGCCCTGGGCCGAAAGCAGGCGCTACACCCTTGAGCTCTCCAGGGGTCCCCCCATTTTACAGATGACAGAGCTGAGAGAGGTTAAGGAACTAAGCCACCAGCATCGTACATGACAACGCAGGAAGGCAGCTACAGGCTGTGCCCTGCCCTGGCAACTTCCCTAAAGTCTAAAGTGAGCTAAGCTGGTCCCCCGAGAAGCAGTCCTGGAGCCTGGAGCCTGGAGGGAATTACTGAGAAAAGCTCTTTCTTTTGGGTACTGAGCTGGAAGGTTGCAAGCCTGGAGCTTGGTGGCCACCTGCCCAGCACGCCGTGAAGGGCCTGGGAGTGAGGCCCAGAGGGAGGTGGTGCTGAGGGTGCCGCAGGATCCGCTCTGCCTCAAACCAGAGACCTACCCCTGAAGGATCAGGCATTCAACAGCTTTCATTCTCATCAGCCCACCTGCCTCCCCTCCCCTCCCTGCACCTTTTTAAAATGAGCTTCTGAGATTCAGTGGAAGTTCTGGTCCTCGGGCGACCCGGCAGGTTGACCAAACTCAGCACCTGTGGCCCCGTACCTGAAGAACCAATGGCATCACTGCCTAAGACACTGGGGACAGAAAGTGGAGCAAGTCCACAACCTCATGAATAAGGCCGCTCGAGCAGTGACTTCATGTTGAAATTGAAGAGTCTGGAAGACGGGATGGTCAGATCTATGTCATCGTCGATGCTCTGTTCTAAAACCTGCTCGGGAATGGTGCGAGCTCCACGAGTCTTAAATCTTCACGTGCTCTTGAAATCTAAGAGCTGTTGGATGACAGCTGCTGGTGTAGTCACAGGGACGTTGCAGGAGTGACTTACTGTGGTGTAACAAGTTTCCCCCCCGAACTAAGCGGTTTATAACAACAAGCTTTTGCATCATCAAGTCTGCGGGTCAGGAATCCGTCAGGGCCGAGCCAGGCGGTTAGGTGCTCTGGTTCAGGGTCTCGTAAGGAGTTGGAGCGAGCTGTTGGTGGGGGTGCAGGCCCTCGGCCGAGGCCTAGCTGGAGCCCAGGGGTCAGTCTGGAGCTTGCTCACATCGGTGTTCAGGGCCTCGGCGTCTTGCCACTTGGATGTCCCCATAGACTGCCTAAATGGCTCTGTGGCATGACAGCTGGTTTCCCCAGAGAGAGCGAGCCAGGGGACACAGAGATACGCCGAGACAGAGACAGATGACACCAAAACAGAAATTGGCGTCTTATAACCTAACGTTGGTGACGGCATGCCATCACTTTTGCCGTATGCTACTGGCCATGCAGACCAACCGGGTACAGTGCCAGAGGGGATTACCCAAGGGCGTGACCACTGCAGGGGGAGATCCTGGAGCCGGGCTGCTGCGGTGGGGGAGGCAGGTTCCCTATGAGCAGGGAAACCCATCAGTAGCCCAGGTGCAAGCTGGGCAGCTGGGAGCCTCCTCAGTCTCTGCAGAGGAGGCAGGCCAAACTATAAAGGACTCACAGATGTCACACCCATGTTTGAACTACTTCAGGAGCTACTGACCCCAGCGCAAATGGATTGTAGTCCTAACTGGATGGGGAAATGAGGGGAATATGGAAGCAAAGAGCCTGTTCATTTGAGACAGCCTTTGTATTCCAACCCCTCTGGGTGCAGAGTGGTCCCAGCAGTTCTTCAATTCATCATTGTATCAAAAAGTGGGGAGGGATGTTTTACCTGAAAATAGTCAAACTGATTCCTCTAGACAGGCCATACTCGTTGCACAGAATTACCTTCCCACATCAAAGGTGGGTCTTTTTGACCTAGAGCCACAGAAGCAGGGAACAAGGAGTATAACCAAATGTCCAAATGTTGGAGAGGCTCCTAAACTCCTCTTATCAACAGGCCAGCAGATGGGAGGGGGGGATTTCTATCACTTTGGTATCATTTCCCTTTATTTTATTTATTTATTTTTATTTTACTTATTTAATTTTTTACATATTTTTTTAATTGGAGTTCAATTTGCCAACATATAGCATAACACCCAGTGCTCATCCCATCAAGTGCCCCCCTCAGTGCCCGTCACCCAGTCACCCCCACCCTACCACCCACCTCCCTGATTTCCCTTTATTTTATTTTTTTAAGATTTTTTAATTTTTATTTTTATTTATTTATTCATGATAGACACAGAGAGTGAGAGAGAGGCAGAGACACAGGCAGAGGAGCCCAACGTGGGACTTGATCCCCCGTCCCCAGGATCATACCCCAGGCTGCAGGCGGCACTAAACCACTGCACCACCAGGGCTGCCCTCTCATTTCCCTTTAAAATGGGACTGCAGGGATGCCCGGGTGGCTCAGCGGTTGAGTATCTACTTTCTGCTCTGGGCATGATCCTGCAGACCCGGGATCGAGTCCCACATCGGGCTCCCTGCATGGAGCCTGCTTCTCCCTCTGCCTGTGCCTCTGCCTCTCTCTCTGTGTGTGTTTCTCTCATGAATAAATAAATAAAATCTTAAAAAAAAATAAAATGTGACTGCACCCTTCTGCTTCAGGTGGTGCCACCTGCTTCTTACTCAGCCCCGTGCATCTCCGCCATTGGAGCAAGCATATGACCAACCCAGCTTGCTTTACATCCCATTGTCCACGAGCTATTTAAGTTGGAAAAATTGCACAGAGGAGCTATCATCCATCTCCAAGAAATTTTGGCTGGACATGCCTCCGTCACACATGACCAATATGTAAACTATATTTCTCATTTAAAGGTGTTCCGAAGAAAAATTGGGTATTCCAGAGATCGTAGCAGGCAAAAATCAGCTACACAATCTTTTTCTAATCATCACAACAAAGCAGCACATCAAGAATTCTCATTTTTCTATTGGAAAATAAAGTTATGTTAATCAGAAACAAAGGCATTTGGTCTACTTTAGATCAAAGGCCCCTCCATACCCCAGAGGGCCAATTCCCACTCTTGTTAAGACAAAAGCCTTGGGTAAAAAAATACGACAGTACTTTTTTTTCTTTTTTTGTGGACCATTTCCTCATTGTGGCTTCCAATAAACCTCTCAGTGGTTAGCAAGTTTTGACCAAAATGTTGAGCAAGATCTTTTCCTACGGCAGAATGGAGATTTAAACTTTGAGGACTCAATCAGGTAGGCATCAGATAAACATGAACTGCAAATACCTCCAATGAAAATAAATTCTTCAATAATTAATGAAGCTCCGTGCCCCACTTCACCCTGGATTTCTACAGTCAATTGGAAAATGAACTTTGTTGACAGATGCAGTTTACTGTGGGTATCAACCCCGTGTCCTAGCGAGCGCTCTGGAAGGGAAAGAAGTGAAGACACCTGCTTGCTAGGAAGCACGAGAGCTGGGATTAGCCCTCAGGCCCCCGGCTTCACAGCCTGAAGCCACGGTCACCACGGTCACCACGTTCGATTCCTCCTCTGCATGACCACCCGGTGCATGTTTACTACCTACCTGATGTGCTGTAATGTGAGCTACATGAATTCCCTGTAGACAAATGTCAAACACAGGAGGGAGATGCTTTACAAATATTTCTCTTAGTCAAGGCTTTGGCCAACATTTCCACTAATTTTTCTTAAATTTGAAATAAGTACCATCCTGTCTGCCTCTACGACTCCCCTTTTCTCTACACTCCAAGGCTACTTCACTTTTCCATTTGTTTCCTATTCCCCTTGCCCTAGCAGGGCTGGATCCACCACCGCACCCCCCACCACCGCACCCCCCACCCCCGCCCCCAGGGACCCAGGCTCCATGGGCCAGAGAGCAGGAGCCGGTGAGCCTGCATCAGCATCACCTGGAGGGCCGGTTGGCGGTTGGCCCATGTTGCTGGGTGCCAGCCCCAGAGGTCCTCGAGCATTAGGTCTGGAGCGAAGCCCGAGAATGTCAAGTTCTAGGTTCCTAGGGGCCACACCTGGAAAATCAGTTGTGCGGCTCCTGAAAGAAAGAACCTCTGAGGGGATCCCTGGGTGGCTCAGCGGTTTAGTGCCTGCCTTTGGCCCAGAGCTTGATCCTGGAGACCTGGGATCGAGTCCCACATTGGGCTCCCTGCATGGAGCCTGCTTCTCCCTCTGCCTGTGTCTCTGCCTCTCTCTCTGTGCCTCTCATGAATAAATAAATTAAAAAATCTTGAAAAAAAAAAAAAAGAAAGAAAGAACCTCTGAGACCCACCCTTACTATTTACAAGGCGAGGGATCCAATCTGTGTTGATCAAAACTTGGTGGGGGCACCTGGCTGGCTCTTGACCTCAGGCTGGTAGGTTCAGGCCTCACGTTGAGTGTAGATGACTTATAAAATAAAATTAAAACAAAAACAGCTTTGTACTAAGGCTTCCTCATCCATAAAACGGGGGTGATAACAGGACCCATCTCCTAGGCTTAGCTCCTAATTCACTGAGGTGTCCTACAATACCGACACCACCCGGCATAACCAAGCTTCCAGGTAACAAAATACATCTACTACTCAAATCATAGTTACTAGCCAAAAAAAAAAAAAAAAAAGTATTCCTTGATAATTACTTCTCAGTAGAGAAGTGTTTTCTTCTGTCATGACCCTGGCCTCTCAGGCTACTTCTCTCTCAGGGGAGTAGACAAGTTAACCCTTCCTAGAAAGTCCAGGAGGGGCATCTGCCCGTGTAATCCCCCTTCCTCTCTTTTTGGAAATTTGGAGCTAAAAATGTAAAATTTGGAGCTAGTCTGTGCACGGGAACCATCAGTCTGCTGCCCCCTGAAGTAGCAAGGGGAAAGCCGATGCCCCTGTGGGAGGCCTGGGTCACCCAGGGCTGCCTGTGTCTGGGAAGAGAAGACCGCTGATCTTCGAGAGCTCGCTCACGGAGGCTTTGAAGGCACACCCTGCAATATTAAGTTTATAATTTAAAAATGTGACACATCGACCCATTATGTGCTTCATTTTTTCTGATTTCTCAGTTCCTTAGAACGCAGGCGGAGAGAAGGGATGCGCGGGCCTGAGGCCTCTGATGCGGGGTGAGGGCTGGGCCTCCACTCCGTGGTGTCCCCGCCTCGGTGGATGACAGGCCTCCGGAGTCTGTGGCCCATGAGCTCCGTGGAGGCTGCCTTGGGCCACGGAGTGCCTGCGGCCTGAGCTGAGAAGGGACGGGGCTCCTCGGAGAACGCCTTCTGGAGATTGAACTCTGGTTCTGGGGGCCCAGGGATAATTCCAGAAGCTGAGCTTTGCCAACGTGGAGCGAAGCACCCCGACTGGCAGCCGAGCGGGCCTCCGGAGGGGTGGCCCTGCAGCCCTGAGCCCAGGTGGGGGACAGGTGAGGCTGCGGCCTGCCGGGGGGGTCCCAGGCCCTGCATGGGGCAGGGTGGGGGGGATGTTCATGCTAACCAAATTCCGTTGCAGCTTTCGGTGCAAGCACCCATCCCATTATCATCTGACTTAGTTAGACTGCCTCAGTGTCCTAACTCCAAATTCTTTGGAAAGAGTATCTGATTGGTCTGGCTGGAGTCAAGGAGGATGTGATAGGGGTGGCGGCCGGGAAGCGGTGGCAACCATGGTGTAGCCGTGGGCTGGACAAGAACCTCCGATCTGTTTCCTTTACTAAAGAGAATTGAAATCAGTCACATGTACCCAATGGGCCAATCCAGAGCCCCCAGACTCTTCTAGAAGATCCATGCCCAGGCAGCCTGACAGGGAGATGACGCTGAGGTTCCGTAAGTCCTGAGGGTCGGGACTTTGGCCATGTGCCCTTGACTTCTCATCACCACCATGATTAATTGGATCAGGAAGGGTTACATGACACAGAGGCAGCCTGTGCACCACCTGGGGAGTGGTGTCTGGGCCTGCGTAGCCCCCGAAGCTCTGGCCCCGGGGACAACAGTGGTCCGTCGACGTCTTACCCTTCTAGGGTAGGAGTGGAAGACCCAGGATGAGCCACAGCAAGGAGAGCAAGTGGGGGTCCTACAGTGAGACTTGGGGGATGGTGGGGGCTCGTGGGAGATGCCAGGCTGAGGTCGTGAATGACCCCAAATTATAAATAACCCCAACTGTGCATTAAAGAGAAGTTACAGAGTGGAGATGGTCCATTGGTAGCAGTAGCAGGAGCGGAAGCACAATGACTGGGTCACTTTAAAGGTGAGAGAAAAAAAAAAGAGAAAAAAAAATAAAGGTGAGAGACCCATAAATTTAAGGGGTAAGAAGAATGTTCTATTCCTAGAGCTGGGTTGAAGGCTCCTAGGTCTCCAACACCACATGGAATTTCTTAGGCCCAGCTTTATTGTCCCTGTGTTCCTATGAGATTCTTGTTGTTTGTTTTGTTTTTTTCAAAAAAACACTTATTATTTTGAAAGAGAGAGAGAGTAAGCAAGAGAGTAAGCAAGCACATGCACCCGGAATGGGGGGAGGAGAGAGAAAACCTTACGCGGACTCCCCGGAGCGCAGGGCCCAGGCGAGACTGGATGTTGCTGTCCTGAGGTCACATCCCAAGCTGAAATGGAGAGTCAGACGGTCAACTGACGGGCCCACCGAGGCTCCTGCTTTTCCCATTGTCGCGTTGTCCTCCCGGCTGCTCTACTCTCCCTCAGCATGGTCACAAGGCCCTAATTAGCCACGACTACTGACTGTCACCTCAGCACTTTAGTGTGTGCAGCGTAGGGTAGAAAACACAGGAGAGGAAGAAGAAGGACAAAAAGGGGGGAATAAGGATTTGAAACAACCGAGGTAGAGTTTGGTATGTGCCCACCAGCCTGGCTACACGTGACCTTTGGGCTGGTGCCTCCCGTGACTTTGGGCTGTGACCCTCCGGCTTACTTGGCCCTTACCTGCCCCTCTCATGACCCGGGAGAGACAGCAGCAGGAGAGAAAGAGGCTTCAAACCTACTGTACCCTTGGAAAGTTCAAGTTCATCGGTAGTTTGAAGAAGAATGAGAGACAGTGAACAGCCGGAGAAATTAAGAGCCGCCCACGATGCCTGAGAGTCTCTAAGAGGGGGTTTAAGTTCCAAGTCTTTGCTCCTCGTCGGCACGAAATGGATGGACAGAATGCCATCACTCGTGACCCACAGCTCCGTGCTCCAGCCTTCAGGACGTTGGTTTACGATCTCACCGCCTTCCCCAGCGAATTCCTACATCTCTAAAATTTCCTCTACGTTTCCGACACCAAGTCCCATGTGTGGGTTTCCTTCCCACAACCACAGTTCAACCCTCCCACCGGTTCAGATGCCAGTGGCAAGTCCCAGGTTGTGCTTCTGGCAAAGTGGCTGCAGATGGGATGCTCCAAACACACCCTCCTAGGGTTCAATTAATCTATGAGCTGGAGCGGCTCATGGGACATAGAGGAGGAATATTGTACTTCTTGGACCACCGGTTCGTTATAAAAGGACATAACTTGGAAATCGATGGAAGAGATGCGTACAGCAAAGTATGGGGGAAGGCGCTTCTTCCACGGGTTCTCCAGGACAGCCACTGTCCCCACGTCACATGCTCACTAACCTGGAAGCTCTCAGCCTTTTGGGTTTCTATGGAGGCTTCATCACATAGGCATGATTGATTACATCGTTGGCCACTGGTGATTGGACTCAATCTCCAGTCCCCTCCCCTCCCGGGAGCTCAAGGATAGGGTCAGGGCTTGGGGCAGGGAGGTGGTGGGGTGGGGGTGGGGGTAGACGGAAGCTTCCGACCCTCTCATCACAGGGTTGGCTCCTCTGGCAACCGGCTTCCATCCTTAGGTGACCTAGGAGTCCCCTCAAAGTCATTCCTTAACATATAACAGAACAGACTTTCGTGGTTCTCATCAGTTAGGAAATTCCAAAGGTTTTAGGAACTCTGCTAGGAATGGGGAATAAGACCAAATACATATTTTTTATGTTAAATCACAATACCACACTCTCCAAGAATTCATCTACAACATTGAGAATTGAGAAGTTAACCATTATTTGATGTAGCTTCTCGCTCGATATAAGAGGCTGTCTTTGGAATTCAAGACATCTGACGAAGTGAATCTTGCTTACATTAAGCCCAACTCTGCCTCCCTGAATTATCCACCAAGTGGTTTTTGTTCTCTAAAAGAGTAATTTGGGTCATCCAGCGACTGCCTTTCAAGTGCTATTATGTAAAATCCAAGTTTTATTTATTTATTTATTTATTTATTTTTATTTCTTTTTATTTTTATTTCTTTTTAAATCCAAGTTTTAATCAGAGCTCCTTATTATTATTTTTTTTAATCTTAGGGAGTCACTTCTCCACTCTGACTCTCAGTTTACCTACAAAATGGCAGATGCCGCTTTGCTTATGTCCTAGGGCTGTTGGTAAAGGGGAAAAAAGACAGCAGTCATTTATTAAACATCCGCTCTGTTCCAGGTGCTGTGGTTAGCGCTTTATACACATTGAGCTCTTAATACCCCCGGTCCTATGAGACATTTGAATGAGGACAAAGTCGAGGCTAAGAAAAATTAAATATTAAAAAGAAAGAAAGAAAAATTAAATATTTTGCCCAATTACTACACAGGTAGCAACAGAACTAGAATTTAAACGCGGGTTTGACTGGTGGCCAATCCCTGGGCTTAACCATTTTGCTATTTGGCCTGCTATGAGCTGCTACTTAAGAAAGCACTTACTAAATTTCAATTATTTGAATATCTCAAGTGCTTTTCTTGAGCTTCTTTTTCTCTGGGAAAAACATTCTCAATCTTTTCTTTGGAAGATTTTAAGTAATCTCTGCACGTGATGTGGGGCTCGAACTTGCAGCCCTGAGATCAAGTACTGCATGCTCTACGGGCTGAGCCAGCTGGGCGCCCGTCAGGTTTACCTTGATGAGCTATCATTTCCCTATATCCACATCATTAGATTCCCTCGACTCATGGACGAGCATGTTTTTAATGTTCCAAAACTAGGGGTGGTGGAAGGGGAGGAGGGCAGGGGGTGGGGGTGAATGGGTGACGGGCACTGAGGAGGGCACTTGACAGATGAGCACTGGGTGTTATTCTGTATGTTGGCAAATTGAACACCAATAAAAAATAAATTTATTATTAAAATAAATAAATAAATAAATAAATAAATAAATAAATAAATAAATATTAGTAAAGCTTAAAAAAAAAACCTACAGTAAGGATGCCTGGATGGTTCAGTGGTTGAGTATCTGCCTTTTGCTCAGGGCATGATCCCAGCCAGAGTCATGGGATGGAGTCCCACATCAGGCTCCCCATAGGGAGTCTGCTTCTCCCTCTGCCTATGTCTCTGCCGCTCTCATGAATAAATAAATAAAATTATTTTAAAATTATATAAATAAATAATAAAACCTACAGTAAATCAGAAAACGCAACTTTTAATGTGGGCTGACACCAATTAAGAAACATTGCTGAATGTTATTCCACCCAATATGCCATATATTCAAACCGGAAAAAACAGCATGCTTATTGAATGTGTTCCAAATCCACATATCAATGAGAAGGATGCCATCATCCCTGTTACCATGTTAGTTTGGGTAAAAATAGATGAGGATGCAGCTAAGTTGCATAAAATTTTACTGGAGAAAAAAGATGTCTGAACATACTTCGATGGAAGAATTTTTCACTAAATTGCTGCTTCCCCACCACCTCTTAGTGTTTTGATTTTGTAAACTTAGTTTTTCTTCTCTTCTTACTTTTACATTCTAAGAATTTATAGATAACTTAAAACTTTTGTGATTAATATGGCCAATAAAATCTTTAAATGTTAAAAAATAAAATAAGATAAAATAAAATAAAATAAAATAAAATAAAATAAAATAAAATAAAATATAGCAACCAGAATGGGAAGTCACGTCGTAATGTGGCCAGAGTTGGAAAACCCAAGGCGGGCGATGCTTCTCCAGTACATCACATTCATTTTCTTCTAGTTTCTTCATCCAGACAAGCTAAGGCTGTGTTATCATCCTACCCTATAGGCTTTTAGGGTCAGACACGCTGGAACCTGGTTTTGAGATGAAGGAGTCAGTGTCGAATCTGAGTCCGGCATCTTCAGAAATGCTCATAAGGAGCTCATTGAAGTGGGGCTACGGTTACAGGGACAGCCACCCAGACCTAACTGTATTTTAGGGCCTCAGAGGCCTAAGAAAGACGAGTGTCAGTGTTCAGTGGTTTGGGGCGGGACAGTCTCTTTTATCTACATAGTTGAACCGTAAAACCAAGTTTCCAAATGCAGAAGAGCATGAAGGGAGTTCGTGTGATCGCAGGGAGCCCCATCTCATTATCTAGGACTCGTTCTCATGGTGGCTCATGGGCCCCTGAGCTACATGTAGGGATAAGATTCAGAAAAAAAGCCAAACACCGTTAGTTTTTCAGATGTTGAAGCTTTCCAGGTTCTAAATAATACACAGGGAGGTTGCTATACTTTTATTGCTTTTCACTACCTTGCTTTTCCACTTTGGGCCAAAACAAAATGAAAAGATGTTTTCTTTTTTGTACGAGAATGATTTTCTCTAGCACTAGTTGTGAGAATAAATTATGTGCAGTAACAGCACATTTTTGTGCTGTTTTTATATTAGAATGTCATTTAAAACGATTTGTTGGGGGTGACCTATGAAAGAGGGAGACTAAAAACGATGAGTTTTACTGACGTCACCGGTTGAATGGTAAAGCGAAGGTAGCTCCTTTGTGAATAATATCTTAGTTTAAAAGGTGCCTTTCTGGGCACCTTTTCTTGAGCTCTATATTCAAAGGAATCTGAAAAAAAAATCTATGGAGAGGCCGTCTAGAGTGCCCAGTCACTCCTGCCATGCTGTTGAAGCTTCCTTTCCTTCGCTTGGGTTCCTATTGCGTATTTCCTTGTTTATATTTGCGAACTGTCTACCTCACCTCCCCTAGGGTGCAAATTCCAGACCAGGCTTGGCGAAGAAACCCCAGTACAGGACGTGGCTCATCGCGGGCACACGGTATTTGTCGAATGAGCAAATCCATCTTGAAAACACAGTTACCCCCCTACTCTAGACTAGCCCCCCCAGTTGACAGTCCTCTGGTCTTTGTTTTTGCTGCTGTTCCATTGGTCGCCGATCGATTGTATCTTTCCTGCTTCTCACTGTAGGTCTATTTATTTGCCGATGCAATTCCAGCCGTTCCCATTTGCCATAATACAGTGGAGAGCATTTATGGGACGCTGATAGGGCCGTGTTTGGTGGGAGGAGTATCTTAACTAGGTTTTGCTAACAAAGTCATAGAGTTTGTGGATTTTTATTTATTTATTTATTTATTTATTTATTTATTTTAATTTATGATAGTCAGAGAGAGAGAGAGAGAGAGAGAGGCAGAGACATAGGCAGAGGGAGAAGCAGGCTCCATGCACCGGGAGCCCGATGTGGGACTCGATCCCGGGTCTCCAGGATCGCGCCCTGGGCCAAAGGCAGGCGCCGAACCGCTGCGCCACCCAGGGATCCCGAGTTTGTGGATTTTTAAAGGAACACGTCAGATTGGATTTCCCCCTCCCTTAAAAAAAAAAAGCTACATCACCGACTTGTGTTTTCTTGAGCGGGGCAGAGAGAGGCAGGCTGTGGGACTGGTCCCTAATTTCAGGTAACCAAAAGCAAGTACGTTGAGAAGGAGGACTGAGCTCCATTGTTCTAGAGGCAACTTTTGTATTTGCTGTCTGGGGTCTGAGGAAGGAGCTCATGTGAGAACCCTGGTGTTAGATGAAGACAAACCAAGTGCGGGTGGCCCAGTAGACACCACTGGATGCCTGGTAGGGTGGTTAGGTTGAGGCATATGGTTACACAGGATGGGTGGTGGTGAGCTCAGGGCCGGGGACTCAGTGTTCAGTAAATATGGGTCAAATTAAATATGGGACAAGGCTGGGCCTCCAACCAGACTTGACAGCCTCGCTTCGCAACCTGAATGGGGGCAGCTAGAGTCCCCGCTGGAGCGGGGAGGGTTTGGCACAGGATGTTGGGAAAATCATTTCATTTCTTATGTGTCGGGGGATGGGAACTGAAGGGCAACAGCACATTTCTTTGAGTCCTTGGAAGATGTCTTGGCCTTCACGTGGTCATGAAATGTCGTTGCTTTTCTTAAAGGGAGGATGGATAGAAAAACTCATCTTCATGTTGAATGATTTTAACAGTGATTTGTTATTTATATATTTCTTTCTAGCTGTGGATTTTTGTTTCTTTCTTCTTACACTACAAAAGAAATAGGTTCTGGCTATGAAATCCAAATCCTCACAGGGGGCAGTAAACTTTACCAAGTCATTTGCCATGATAAAATTGCTTGTTAGCCCCACTTAACACGATCCGGGAGTTGGTAGAGACACCTTGATTTGTTCTTGTGGGGGATTTGCTTCTTAAGATAAGTCCACAATACCTAAAATGCTAAGGTGCAAATACGTAGCAGTGGTACTTATTCATCAAAAAACAAAAAACAAAAAACAAAAACAAAAACAAAAAACAAACATTTAGGAGACCATATATTCGCCTCTGGGCTCAATAAAAGAGCTGAAGATATCTTGTTTTATAGTCACACATTTTATTACAAATTTATCTTATTTTGTACCCAATAGAAAAGCAAGTTTGGGATCTATTTACAAGTACTATACATTTACACATATTATATACAGTTAATGAGTTTTAAGAAAATGGGCAGAGAAACACAATATATACGGAAGATTATGCCACTGTACATGGTTCATTATCATGGTCCTTCGTGTTACTAGATCTTTGCTGTAGTAATAAATACAGTTCTATATTTACACATCTTATAAAACATCTCATAAATGTATTTTTTTCAATTCCAAGTTAAAACATCTGATCAAAATAAACATGCTTATATAAAAATAAATCTACCTAACGGTCTTTTGGTTTGGATGTATTGAAGCTAATGTAGTATAATAGACGTTACAAATTAATCCTTTGACCTTTAGTATTTAATGATCTTGCTTCGTAAGATACTTAACACCTGTATTACGTATGGGATAAGCAGAGAAGTCATGTTCCTGACATCAAGTGGGTTGGTCCAGAGACAACACAGCTAAACCCAAGCTAAGTAAAAAGGCTACGTCACCATGTCCCCGGTTGAGTCCAAAGTGGTTTCAGACATCATTGCATGGAGCTACCAGCAATATGGTGCGAGAAGCTTCTATGCCAGTGGATTTCACTTGTGCTGGTCTGTGTTGGATCAGTTCCTTAAGATGCACATCGGTTCGAACCACCTGATAAAGCCTCCTGCAAGGAGCCTGCACTCCCCTGAAGACCAACCAACCAACCACCCACCCACCCAAACCCCTCCCAGGTTGCTCGCCGTCTTTCCCAGGTATATCCATCGCCGGCAATGGACTTTTATTCTGAGCTCTGCACCGCAAGGAGGCGACCATGAATGCGACAAAGCAGACCTGGCTCCTACCCTGAGAGCCTCGATGGCCACGTACGCATCTAAGCTCATGTTCCTTTCGAAGCACCTGTAGGCAGTTGTACATCAGCAGGAACCATCTGCTGATACATAAAACCTGGCGTCTCTAAGACTGACATGACTGTAGCTCATGAAGCCTTGCATTATCCACTGGGGGCGGGGGGCTGGAAGGATCCTTTGTGAGGAAGGGCAAAGGGCGGGGCGGGGGGCATTAAAGGCAGAGTCCTGCGGTCCCGGCCTTTCCTTCCTGCCCGCTGGGGACCGCCTTCTGCAAGCACCTGCAGCCACCTTCTATCTAAGCGTCTTTTCGGGTCTAGGTCGTCTTTGGTGAGCAGGTGGCTCGCCCCCGTCCCCCAAGTCGTCAGCCGGGCGGGTTGGAACCGTGGAGCATCTTCCGGGAAGGCTTTGGCGGCACCGGGGCCTGCACAGCAGCAGCAGCAGCAGCGGCGGCGGCGGCGGCCCGGGGGCCGGGGTGGGGCCTGCGCTGCCCGCGGGGGCGGCTCGTCCCCATCCCCATCCTCATCCTCTCCCGCGGGGGCCGCGTCAGAGGCACGGCACGAAGGGCACGGAGGGCAGGCGGCAGCCCTGCGGGCCGGGGCGCGGCGGGTCGCGGGCCGCGGCGACCAGGGCCTGCGTGGCGTCGCCGGGGGCCTGCTTGTCGGCGTCGTCGGAGCTCACGGACGCCAGGCTGGGCTCCCGGGGCCTGGGCCGCCGCGGGCCGCCCGCCGGCGCCGGCCTGAAGTGCGGGTGGAAGAGGATGTAGAGCAGCGGGTTGAGGCAGGCGGGCAGCGGCGCCAGCACGAGCAGGACGAACCTGCTGAGCTCGGGGCCCGCGGCCGCCACGCCGAGCAGCGCGCACAGGCGCAGCAGCGCGGGCGGCCAGTACAGCACGCAGTTGGCGAGCAGCAGCAGCGCCGCGTGCCGGGCCGCCGCGTCCCCCGCGGGCGCGCACAGCAGCCGCGCCGCCGCCGCGCCCATCACCGCCGAGCACGCGCCGTTCAGCAGCTGCAGCGCCGCCGCGAAGGCCGCCGGGCCCGCGCCGCCCGGGGGCAGCGCCAGGCACAGCGGGGACGCGCCCCGCGCCGCCGCCCCGAGCAGCGGCCCCGCCGCCACGGCCGCCGCCGGCAGCGCGCACAGCGGCCCCGCCCGCGCGCCCCGCGCCCCCCGCGCGCCCCGCTGCAGCGCCGCCGCCGTGAGCACGAACACGGCCGCCTGCGCCGCGAACAGCGACACGCACGCCAGCAGCCGGCAGCCGCCGCCCTGCTCCCAGCGCGCGCCGTGCCGGGCGAAGCTGCCGAACGTCGCCGCGTCCACCGCCGCCCGCGCCGCGCTCGCCGCCCCGGTCAGCAGGTCGGCGGCCGCCAGCCAGCCCAGCAGCCGCTGCGCCGGCCACGCGCCCGCCGGGGCCCGCAGCGCCGTCCACGCCACCGGCGCGTTGCAGCCGAGCGCCAGCACCGCCACGGTCCACACGCCCACGCGCGTCAGCCAGCTGCCCAGCAGGTCCTCGCACAGCTGGAACGGGCCTGCGGGCGGGCGGGCGGGGGGAGCGGGGGCGTCAGCGGGGCCCGGCGGGACCGGGAGCTCCGCCCCCAGCACCTGGACGCCGCTCCCCCCGCTCCCGGGACACGGCCTCCCCCCCTCCCCCCCACAGCACCTGGAGGCCGCTCCCCCCACCCGGACCTCCACCTCCCAGCACCTGGACGCCGCTCCCCCCGCTCCCGGGACACGGCCTCCCCCCCTCCCCCCCAGCACCTGGACGCCGCTCCCGGGACATGGCTTTCCCCCCACCTCCACCCCCACCCCCAGCAGCTGGACGCCGCTCCCCCCACCCGGACCTCCACCCCCCAGCACCTGGACGCCGCTCCCCCCACCCGGACCTCCACCCCCCAGCACCTGGACGCCGCTCCCCCCACCCGGACCTCCACCCCCCAGCACCTGGACGCTGCTCCCGGGACACGGCCTCCCCCCTCCCCCCCACAGCACCTGGAGGCCGCTCCCGGGACACGGCCCCCCAGCCCCGGACCTCCACCCCCCTCGGCCCCCCCCAGCCCCCTGGCCCCCTGGACGTACGCCCCCGCAACCCCCTCCCCGCCCTCCACCCCCCCAGCACCTGGAGGCTGCTCCCCGGGACACACGCTCCCCCCAACCCCAGACCTTCCACCCCTCCCACGCCCCGGCTCCCCCTGCCCCCCAGCCCCTCCCACGCCCCCATCCCCCAAGCACCTGCGGTGGGCCCCCCTCGGACACACGCCCCCCACCTCCCCCAACCCCGAACCCCCCCCAGACTCCACAGCCCCTGCAGCGGCTCCCTCAGACACACGCCCACACCCCCTCATTCCCCCACCCCGCCCCTCCAGCCCCCCAAGCACCTGCGGCTGCCCCCCCCACACCCTCCCCACCTTCGCCCCGCCCCGCCCTTCAAACACCATGGCGGCTCCCCCCCCCCACAGGCCACCCCCCTACCACCACGCCGCCTTCCAGGCACCTCACGGTTGCTTCCCCGGGAAACCCCTCCCCGCCTCCGCCCCTCCAGGCACCTTGAGGCTGCTCCCCTCCCCCCGAACAACCCCTCCTCTCCCCCTTCCACTCCTCCTTCCTTCCTCTCCCCCTCCCCCCTCCCTTCCCCCTCCTCCTGCCAACACAGGCTGCCCGCTGGAGCAGCTACACGCAGAGAACCGTGGGTGTGGTGGGGGTGTGGGTGGTGGGATTTAAGTCCCTTGATCCCAGTCCCCCAGGGGCGGAGGACTAGGGGCCAGCTGCAGGGCCAGCTCTCCGGGGCTTCCCTCTACATGTTTTTCTAGAATGCCTCAGGAATGTTCTGGAAGCAGAGAAAGAGCATCTCGAGGACGTACCCCACAGGAGTAGAAGAGGCAGGGTGGGTAGTGTAGACGTGCATTTCAGGAAAACCTGGTCTCAGGTTGATAAGGACATTTGATGTCTGAGAGCAAGAGACAGGCTAGTTGTTGAAACTAAGATCTCAGCCCTTCTCTGGCTGTTCTCCTTCGCCTGGCCCACCCTGTTCCTGGGACTGGGACAGCGCTGTGAGGTCCATATACAGGATTTTGCTGGTCTGTATGGACTGTTATTTGCTTTAATCAAATGGCTATTTAGGGAAGATGACACTTTAAAAAAATAAGTGATAGGGACGCCCGGGTGGCTCAGCGGTGGAGCACCTGCCCTCGGCTCAGGGTGTCATCCCGGAACACAGGGATGAGTCCCACGTAGAGGGCCCCGCGGGGAGCCTGCTTCTCCCTCTGCCTGTGTCACTGCCTCTCTCTGTGTGTCTCTCGTGAATAAATACAAATTTAAAAAACTGATGACGTGAAGCAAGACAGCTGTGTGCCAGCTCAGGCTGGATGGCCAATATCTAGGCAGGTGCTCAGGTGAGGTGCCTGGGTGTCTCCGTGGGTTATAGTCAGACTCTAACTGAGGCTCAGGGCCTGTGTCGCTGTCCCTGGTGTGGTCCGGGGTCAGCGGGGAGGCGGCTCGAGAGCCTTTGCCTCCCCATCTGTTGCTCAAGGACACCCCCACCCCATGCTCCCTCCCTCCCTCTGCCTCAAATAAGTAGGTAAATAAATAAAATCTTTTAAAAACTGGCATACGCTTTTAACTACCCGCCTGATTCCTCCGTTTTCACTGATCTGAGTCAAAGGTCTTCCGCAGAAACCCTATGACCGGACAACCGACCCTAGGGCATGGGCGTCTCTATCCTTTTTTTTTTTTTTTTTTTTTTTTAATTTATGATAGTCACAGAGAGAGAGAGAGAGAGAGAGGCAGAGACACAGGCAGAGGGAGAAGCAGGCTCCATGCACTGGGAGCCCGATGTGGGATTCGATCCCGGGTCTCCAGGATCGCGCCCTGGGCCAAAGGCAGGCGCCGAACCGCTGCGCCACCCAGGGATCCCGGGCGTCTCTATCCTAAAGGTCCCCACGGGAGGGATAGAAGAGCCTCAGAAGCAATTCTGCTGGGACAGGTGGGGGGTATGTCACCCCGACCTCAGGGGCAGGGCGGGGACGCTGCTCGGCTCACCTGGGGCAGGTGAGCACTGCGCCGAGTGGAGGGCTTTCAGGTCTTCCTCAAAGTCCAGCAAGAAATCTTCAAGATCCCGCTCATCTGCAGGAACGAGAAGCCCTGTAATGGGGGTTCTGGGTCTCTTGGCTGGAGACCACATCCCAGGGGAGAGAGGCCTGCATTATCCTTAAGACACGGGATGGCGCCAAGGGAACTGAAGGCCAAGGGTCCCATGTTCCACCGGGCTCTGGCTTTCTTGCAATCTACTACGAGGTTCCCTGGGGATGTTCTCCTGGAGCTACTGGATGACACAGGATTCCAGGGAAACGGGGGTGAGGGAGGGAGCCCCAGGCCTCCACCCCCCCTCCCCCCGCCGCCGTAGCACCTCAGCTCTCATTCTGTTCTTGTTCCCTGCAGCTCACGAGGGCCCCGAACCGCACTGACCTCACACTGGGTGCCAACCCCCCAACACCGGGGGAACCTCGTGGCGAATGTTCTGGGCTGTGCTCTCGGCTCTCGGGGCCCAAGAAGGAGAACCAGGTGCAGTGAGTTCAGCCTTTCCGGGAGATTGTGCTTAACAGAGGACCAAGCAGGACACTAGTGGTGCTCGGTTTAGCGCCTATTTCTGCAATGGGAGCTTTGTGATCCAACACACGGCATCACTGCCCTTAAAAATGAACTCCTTGAAGAACATTGTCTTTCTTGTTATCGTGTATCCTGGCACACGCGAGGCATGCTTACTTTTTTTTTTCCCCCTGAGTGACTATAGTAAAAATTAGCATGGAGCGAAAACTCAGGGAAAAACCCAAGCGAGATGCCTGCTGTGGCCTCAAACAAAAAAGCCACGGGCTACAATATCAGCTCCTTAAACTGATGCGTGTACATGAAGCAATGGTGGGGCGCCTGGGTGGCTCGGTGGGATGAGCGTCTGCTTTCGACTCCGTTCATGATCCCGGGGTCCTGGGATTGAGCCCCGCATGGGGCTCCCCGCTCAGTGGGGAGCCTGCTTCTCCCCCTCCCTCTGCCTGCCGTTCCCCCTGCCTGTGCTCTCTGTCTCTCTCTCTCTCTGTGTCAAATAAATAAATAAAATCTTTAAAAGAAAAATAAATGAAGTAACATGCAGACAGACACAATCACACTTGCTTGGGAATCAACAGATCATTAGGGCCCAATGGAGGAGAAGCCCGTCTGTGCAACTGTGCAAACTTGCAAGGCTGGCAAGGAGAGGCGAGTGGGAGCTGCGTGGCGTCTCCCCGTTCCCACACGTGTGGTTTCAGGGGCATTGCTGTCTGTTTAAGTAAGCTCTTACTTCAAGGGGAGCCAAGTGCCTTACAGACATTATCTCATTTCACCTTCCTGACAGATACCTCTGCGGGGGGTAGGAGGGGAGAACGTTTCAGAATTAGTTGGATAAGAAGTGGGGTGCTTAGGCCCTTGTGCTCCCATGCGGAGGCGTCTAAGTGCCTGTACGGTCCGCTTCTCTCAGGCCATAAGAATAAAAATGGATTTTATCTTCTGGAGAAGGACGCTCAGAAACATGGCTAAAAAAATAAAGCCAATGAGGAGGAGGCCCTTTTAAAGGTTTGTGAAAAAAATAAAATAAAAGTTTGTGAAAATACTGGTGATAATTAAGAATTATCCCCGAGGATAGTACATGCTAAGGGGGATCGAATTATTAATAAAAGTATGAAGGAGTCACCTACAGAAAAGATGAAATTTTAGAGTGAATCTTAAGGGGTATTTCTCTTTCTCTGGGGGTCTCTAAATACTGGGATTGCGTCCCGACTTGCTGGGGCTGCTTACATAGAGACTTGTCCCGAGTTCAGATGACCCGTTTGATGATTTTTCAAGACCCTTCTGGATAGGATTTCATCACTGTGACGTAGCAGGTCTTACCTTGAACTTGAAACATCCCGGCATCCTTCTTATGAAGGTCATCCGTACTGCTGTTTTCATCCTTAGTCCACTGATTGGAGATTTTATAGACATTCTCACACACCCCAAATACACAACACTGGTAAGCATAAGGCATTTCTATGACCCTTCAAATGAACGAAACCAAGCAAAAAACACAGGCTTAAAGACACAGGTTGTCAAATACCATCTTCATCTTCTTTCATTCATTAATTCTGCCTTTGGGTCTTAGCTTTAATTAATAATCTAAAATAATGACTGTGTACAAAGATGTTCATTACTGCGCTATTTATAATAACAACGGAGTCATTAAAAGTTATTGCCATGAAATGTTGATAGTTGCTGAGCTTGGGCGATGCACAGATTCTATTATTGTCTCTACTTCGGTGCTTGGGAATTTTCATAATAAGGAAGTCGAAAAAGAACTGCTAGGAAAATTGTAGCACCATTAAAAAGTGCTTATAGTGTGACATAAGGTAAAGCAGTGAGAACATGATGTAAGTCCGTATACGTACTGCGGTTCTAACCGTTAAAAATACATCGCAAACAACGAAGGAAATACAATAAAAAGTTGTTTTGGGGGCATTTTTAGATTTTTTTACTCTCTTCTCCCTTCCTAAATCTCTTTTGGGGTTATGGTTCTAAAAGTATGTAAAATGTAATGTGGCTTAAAAAAATATGTATGTATATGTACCTCCCCCCCACATACCTACTACATACATATGTGTATATATATGGTCTTTCAAGGGATTTTTTTTTAAACAGTAATACGCATAACAGGTTTTAAAGAGCATTACTTCCTCAAAGAAATAGCCATTTCAGACATTTTATTAGAACGTATAACAAGCTAGGTAAATCTTAAAAAGTAAGCAGGACTGCGATCATGTTAGAATGTTACTTAATTACGTGTCCTAGTTTCTACCCCATGGATCGGTGGTTTTCCAACTCTTCCGGTGAAGGCTAGGATGCGGGGGGTGGGGGGGTGGGGTGGGGGGGTGGGGGGGGCATCTTTGAGGAAGAAAGGAACTGCAGTCAGGATGACGCTCTCCCCCTGCAGGGCTCGTCCTAACCGTGCCGCAGGGGTGGGGGACTTGAGGGCATGAAATGCAATTCAAAGGAGTCCCATGACCTCATAAATTTCAAAAACCACTCTAACACGTCTATTATTTCGCATGACCACAAATGTATCTTATTAGTTTTAATGACAAACTCACTTGAGTTCTGGAAAGTTTTCAGATGATATCAAGCTCTGTAAGGCATGATTTCCTGTTAATTTTAAGTGAGTTAAACCATGTAACCCCGTTACAGGAAAGGACGACAGGCGGTTGGACGACAGGTCCCTGCAAAACATCAACAACAATTGGCTTTTGGTCTGTGTTAGCAGAAAGCGTGATGTTAAAAAAAAAAAAGAAAAAGAAAAAAGCAACCTAAAGATTATTAAACTGCTCCATAAGGACACCTAAGCAGGGACCATACCCTGGCGGTAGAAATAACCATTTTGGGCTTAGCTCCTGATAACTTTTTGGTTTACGATCAGAGTTGCAGGGCCGGGGGGATGTCTCGGGGGCACCTGCATTGTCATTTCTGCGTTCAGCTGCATTTTGCCTGGTGGGGACATCAGACATCAGAAGGAGCTACAGGTCATCCGAGAAGTGCGGTGGAGCGGATTCAGCTCCGGGTGGGGGAGGCGCTGCGGGTTTAGTCCCTTGGGTCCCCGCGCCCCGGCTGACCAGCTCCTTCCCTCTCGGTCCAGTCGACAAGGGACAGGCTGGAGGGAGTCCCGCACAGAGGAGAATCGGGACAGGAAACCTCTTCGTCGGGATGGCAAATAGGAAATGAAAACCCTTTGGGGGGCACCCGGGGGCTCAGAGGTTGAGCATCTGCCTTGGGCCCAGAATGTGACCCTGGGGTCCTGGGATCGAGTCCTGCATCGGGCTCCCAACGGGGACCCTGCTTCTCCCTCTGCCTGTGTCTCTGCCTCTCTCTGTCTCATGAATAAATAAATAAAATATAAAAAGAAAAGAAAAGAAAACCCTTTGGAACTGAAATGACATCTATTCCGCCCCACCTGACCGCTCAGAGAAAATGGAAAATTTCACCTCAATAACCAGAACCAGTTGCCACGCAGATAGTCAATTAGGCGGGTCAGGGCCTATGTGGCCTTGGTCGGGGGGGGGGGGGCCTTGGAGGAGGGAGGGCCTCCTAGGGGGAGGGTCAGCAGGGGTGGGGGCTCCCCCCGGTCCCATCCAGCTCCAGGGTGCAGAGCACTAAGGGCCGGGCAGTGTGTGCATCGTGGCCTCTTTAGCAAAACCAATGTTTCCGATGAATTTAGGTGGCCCCCAATTACGTAAAATATGCCATCAATGAGCCATGAAACACTCACAGCTTTCTTAGAGATGGCAACGTGGAAAATGCATTGGGATGAATGATGGCAATTTTGTTCCAGGCTAAATTCCTATTAAAAAAAAAAAAAAAAGAAAGGCAAGTGAGAGGATTATATATATACATATAAAAGATTGTGTAAAGTTTTACCACATATATTCATTCTTCTGCCAAAACTTAGCTTCCATATTCAGGACAAAACACTTAGCCCATCACATCAGCCTCGAGATACAGATGTCTATAGTACAAAGTGATTAAGGCTGGAGCTTTGCATCAATCTTGTTTTAAATTAATCAAGGGTATATTATTCAAGAGGATATTTCTAAAAATTAGATTTTACTCTGTCTGCTAAAAAGTTGACTTAAACATGCTCGTTAGATTTTATGAGGGCAATTCTGAGATGAGTGGGGCAGAGGAGGAGTTAGGGACCTCAGCTTTGGAGGGTCTTCCTCTGACTACCAAGTAAACTTGGAGAACGTCCTGGAAACGTAATGAAACTCAGCCACACGCTGTGCATATTGTCAGGTACGTCGGGGCCGCAGGAGAAACACTGAGAAGTATTAAAAAAAAAAAAATCCCAGTAACAGAGATGCACGTTTAAATTCTTAACTGCAAAATAAATCAAAAAGGGGCTAATACGTTGGGAAGTCAAATTCTTTGATAACCAGGAAAAACCTACAATTCACACTCACACACACACACACACACATGCACTGAAATGGAGATGATTCAGCAGGAAACAGAACTTACACATTTCAAAGAAAGGAAAAATGAACTTAAATTTTGTATTTTTAAAATGCCGAACTGGGGATGCCCGGGGGGGGGGGGGGGGGGTCAGTGGTGGAGCATCTGCCTTGGGCCCAGGGCGTGACCCCGGGGTCCTGGGATTGAGTCCTGCGTTGGACTCCTCCCAAGGAGCCTGCTTCTCCCTCTGCCTGCGTCTCTGCCTCTCTGTCTCTGTGTCTCTCATGAATAAATAAGTAAAATCTTTAAAAAATAAAGTGAAATGCCTAACTAATGGGGATAACCAAGGTGCAGGCCTGTGGAACCTGAAAGCGGCCACCATCCACTTCCTGGTAGCTCATATGAGGCCCGCCCTCCTGCGTTTCCCTAGGGAGATGCTCTTCGCAGAACATTCATAGTCGCATGTGAAAGGCTCCCTAAGCTGGATGAAACTTTTTATTTTGGTCCATCATGGGTCTGGGAACCGAAAATGATTTTGGCCACGAAGGGGGGGTGGAGGCAGCGGGAAGCTCCAGCGGGGGCTGGGCAGTGGGAGGAGGAGAGCGCCTTCCAGCAGCTCACAAAAGCTCGAGGGCGAGGGCGAGGGGAGCAAGTCATCCCCGCCCCGCTCTCCAGCGTGGCCCCCTCCTCGGCCCTGGCCGTGACCTTGACCCTGGCCGCGACCTTGACCCCTGCCCCCCCCCCCCCCCCCCCCCCGCGGCTGCCGGTTGGAAGCTGGCCCCTCACTGACACACCCTGGGTGGCCAGGTGCTTATTCTGGCGGCAGGTACCGAGGTCACGACTGCCCACTGACCGCCGGGAGGTTAGGAGCCCAGGGTGTTTCCGCGCGGCTCTAACCCTCAGCTCAGGGCTGAGGCCCAGGCTGTTAGTGCCTCTTTCAAAGCTGCGGAATGAGGTCAGGGGCTGGCCTCTAAGCCCAGCTGACACAGGGTCTTGGCTGTGGCTCAGAACCTGCTGGAAGCTCTTCAGTAGATGGTGAGAGAGCCGGGGTGCTCGGGGTTTGGGTGCTGGCCACCCAGGGCCGTGCTGTGCGGGCCACACAGGACAGGCCTCAGGGCCAGGGACCCTGTGCTTCTGGCCCGGGGACGGCCACCATGGGGCAGAGGCCTGGCGACGCCTGGGTGCATCGGGGGCTGCAGGACCAGGCTGCGGTCGCAGTTTGAAGGCGGGGCGGGAAGGGTCACCTGCACCTGGAAGGAGACCCCGAGGCTGGGGGCGCGGTGACCATGCTGGTGCCCGAGCCACAGTGCGTGCGGAGGATGGGATGAAGAGTGGGGCGGCGTGGGGCACAGGCCGCTCAGGAGGGCGGGGACCCGGGGCAGAAGCCTGGCCCACCTGGGGACAGGTGGGTGACCCGTGAGCTCTAAGGAGCCGTGGGAATTCAGAGGGACTCAGACTCTGGCCTTCAGGGCCTCCTGCTGTCGGTAGGGGGCTGCCTTTCATTTCATGTGACTGTGAGAAAATCTACGTATGCATTTCCGGTGGGGACACTGGAGTTCTGTGACAGCAGCGACTTGCCGGGGCCGCAGGGACCGTTACCAACTCTATCTGTCGTTTAAAATGGGACCGACTTTGGGAAGCAGCCAAAACTCCAACTGGGTGACCATGGCAGGTAATGGAAATAGGTTAGGGATTTTTGTTTTACGTCTGTTAAAAAAAGTGCAAGCACTTCACAAGCTCACACTCGTGACAAGTAGGGAAAGGGCAACACGTTTAAATTCAGAACAAGATAGTTTTCATGGTAAGTTTTTAGGAGAAGATAATTCTTAAGGATAAATTTAAAATGTTTTGAGGACGAGTATTATTTTACAAAGGTGTAGGGACGCCTGGGGGGCTCAGCGGTGGAGCGTCTGCCTCCAGACCAGGGAGTGACCCTGGGGTCCTGAGATCGAGTCCCACGTTGGGCTCCCGGCATGGAGCCTGCTTCTCCCTCTGCCTGTATCTCATGCCTCTCTCTCTCTATTCTCTCATGAATAAATAAATAAAATAGAAAAAAAGAGAGACTATTTTTCAAGGGTATAGTCTCTTAAGTATTAAGAAGAACTTCGGGCGGGGGCGGGGGGCGCCTGGGCGGCTCAGTGGGTTGAGCATCGGACTCTTGATTTCAACTCAGGTCATGATCTAAGGGTGGTGAGATGGAGCCCTGCCTGGGGCTCTGTTCCGGGGGGGGGAGTCTGTTTGAGATCCTCTCCCCTCTCTCTCTGCCACCCCTCCCCCTGACTCTCCCTCACTCTCTAAAATAAATAAATAAATCCTTAAAAAAAATTCATTACTTGAGAGAGAGAGAGAGCATGAGCAGGGGGTGGGGGCAGAGGGAGAAGCGGATGCCCCGCTGAGCAGGGAGCCCAACGTGGGGCTCACCCCAGGACCCCGGGATCATGACCTGAGCTGAGGGCAGATGCTTCACTGACTGAGGGACCCAGGTGCCCCAATAAATAACCCTTAAAAAACACAAAGAAATACTTTAGAGAAAAAAGCATTTTTAAGAAAATATACCGGAATTTAAAGATTAGATATTGTCATTATCCATCAGAATCACATTGAAATTCAGTATTGAGATGAAAAAGATTTAACTGTCCCAGAAAACAATCTGTTACCAAGGTGTTTTTTTTTTGTTTGTTTGTTTTTTTAGATGTATGGTTAATAGATGGTGTTTTCCCTCATGGAGTGGAATTACTCTATTTACAATTCTTAGTCATCTGGTCAACAAGAGTGTTTGCCAGGGCAGTGGTACTCAACCCTTGGGGTACTTGCTCAAAGTAGAGTACTTTGAGTGGTACTCAAGCCTTGGGGTACTTGCTCAAAGTAGAGTACTTTGAGCAAGTACCCCACTTGCAGATGGTTAGGAACCACCTGAGATTCTGACTGAGGAGGCGGGTGGGGACGCCTTCCTTCCCGCAGCCCCCCGATGATTCGTAAGCCCTTTGCAACACCTACTGGCAACCGTTCACCCAGGAGACACGAGCAAGTGGGAAGAACTGGGTGGTCATCCCATCCCTGTGTGGGATGACAACGCCTAGCAATTCTGGGCTGCTGGCAGACACATGTTTCGTAGGCAATTCAATGACTTGGCCTCCTTCTTCTTTAGCCAAATTCCAAGCCTGCAAATTTACTGCTTTTGCATATATTCCTGGACATGATCACGAGCAAGATATTTGCCTTTATGTAGCATAACTCGGCACAAAGGCCCAAGGACGCCAGCGTAGGGGGAGGATGCTGGGGAAGGGGCTGGGGAAGGTGCCGGGAGGCGGTACTCACAGCGCCCGGAGGCTAAGCAACTGCTGGAAAGTGTCAGCTTTAATTTCATAGATTTCGTTATGTCGCAGGTCTCTGAAATGACAGAGGTCCAAGATTGATCCAGAGTCAGTGGCTTCAAGGATTAGTCCTCGGAGAAGGGCTACAGAGGGATTAGGTGCCCTCACCCAAAGAGCAGGTGACTGTCAAGCGACCGATTTAACAACCTTGCTTAGCCTAAAGAATGGCATCGGCATCCCAACCTTTACATGTAAGCGCTGCCTCTTTCGAGGCAGGAGTTCCTCGGGTGGATGTGGGCCTCCGCCCCAAACGCGGGCATCGCTCAGCCACGTGGTGCCTGGCTCTGCCTCTGGGCCTCAAGGGCACCCAACCCTTACCTTTCAGGGACAGTTCTGCCCTTCTTTCTCTCTCTTAGGTGCCCGAAGGCATTCAGAGAAAAATGAAATGGGAAAAGATAGATGGTTAATAGTGTTCTGATCAAAACTGAAGTATGCCTTGAAAGCAGCAGAGCCGACGTTTTACAAAGGCAATTTTAAGGAAGGAGTTTCAAAATGTTTCATGTGGAAGTGGCACCTCCTCTAGAGGTGGCTGCTGTGAAACAAACACCCCAACATACCCCAATCCCTCCCATTTTTACAAATAATACTGCTCATTGGATATGTAAGCTTAAAAAAATTCAAGGCTCCGGCAGCCCGGGTGGCTCAGTGGTTTAGCGCAGCCTTCGGCCCAGGGCGTGATCCTGGGGACCCGGGATCAAGTCCTGCGTTGGGCTTCCAGCATGGAGCCTGCTTCTCCCTCCACCTGTGTCTCTGCCTCTCTCTCTCTCTCTCTGTGTCTCTCATGAATAAATAAATAGCATCTTAAAAAAAATTCAAGGCTCGAATGACACCAAAGTTCCATCATAAGCCAAGTTTGGGGAAGGGGGAGGGCAGAAGCATAATAAATGCTTTACTTACAGTAAAATGCCTTGTAAAATAATATTATCTATGTTTCCCGAACTAAATAGACATCCTACCCAGTCACACCTTGTGCGCGTGAGAAGGGAAAGCGCCAAATGTCTCCCCGGGGACTCGCGGGGCAAGCAAACCAGTGACCCCTGGAAATGTGAGTCTTGGCTCTCGTTTTTTGTCAGGCGACTTAGAGACTCGTATAGACGTACATTTTCTGAAGCTTCCGGCAGACTGAAAAACTGGGTAAATCTTCCAGCAGGTTGTAAGACAGATCTCTGGAAAACAGAAGGTACGAAAGGGGAAGTCTGTTACATATTAATCCTAAGGAAACATGCTCTGCTCTCCTTTCCCGTCCACAGGGACGCATCTCCCAAAGGCCAGCCCGACCGTCTCCCCGGCCCTGACGTGGAGCCTGTAGGCCCGGGCATTATTGGATTAAGCGTAGAGCCAAACATTTACTGAAATGTAGCTGTTGTGCTTCTTTAATTGATTTAAATAAGTTGCTTAACGGATTTATTTATATTTTGTTAGTGATGATCTACAATGTTCTAGCTATTATCTTACCGAAATGACTACAAATTAAATTAAATGATTTGTGCCTCCCTGAGCGCTGCTATTGCTCTACAGCTAAGAGAATCACTGTTGGTTCTTTTCTAATCAACTTAAAAAAAAAAAAAAAAAGCCAAAAACCAAAAACCAAACACACAAAAAAACAACCCAACAACAATTTGAAACGTAGCACTAACTTTGAAATCAATCACCGCAAGGGGGAAAACAACCTAAGAAAGTCTTCAGCCAAAACTCAACAAATTATAGAATAACAAAAACATATGGACGTATTTAGGGTATAATATAACTAATCTAAAACAAGCCGTGGTAATTTGCAGAAAGCTTAAAAGAAAGAAAGCTGGTAGATAAAGTAACATAGATACTTTAAAAAAAAAATTCCTGTCTCATGTTCAAAAAGTTATCAGCTAATCAACTAACACACTTTCATGCCTGATTCTAATTCTTAAAACCAGATCAGCACTACGGAACTGAAAAATCCACACTGTGCTCGAGGAGGGTTTTTCATGATCTTGTTCTCCTAGTCGATCACTCCCTTCTACAGTTACTGCATGAATGGAATCCACACAGAAATACAGTTCACCTACTACACATAAAAATGCAGATGAAGCTGTTTGCAAACACAAATTCATAGTTTATTTTTATTTTTATTTATTTATTTTTTTTTATTTATTTTTTTTTTTTTATGATAGTCACAGAGAGAGAGAGAGGCAGAGACATAGGCAGAGGGAGAAGCAGGCTCCATGCACCGGGAGCCCGACGTGGGATTCCATCCCGGGTCTACAGGATCGCGCCCTGGGCCAAAGGCAGGCACCAAACCGCTGCGCCACCCAGGGATCCCCAAATTCATAGTTTATCCAAGAGGCTCGAGACCAAACTAAACCAAACCAAACCAAACAAAAAACAGGAAAAAAAAAAAAAACCCAAAACCAGGCCCCACGCCTATGCACAGATGCACCTGGTCAACAAAATGCTGTATATTTTTTAAAAAGCAGTGGTTGTGAGAAAGTGCACATATGTTTCATGAAAGCCGATCATGATTTGGTTCACTCATCTGCAGATGGCCCGGGGGTCGTAAACCCGCTCGCGCGGCTCTTCCTCCACGATGCACAAAACCTTCTTCTACATAGACACCTTGTCCCCTTCTACCCACCTTCCACCTAATGATTTTCCTGGCTAACACCGACTGAGCACTTGTCATCTATAGACACCATGTTCACGGTGTCACCTAAGTCATTTCTTTCTTTCTTTCTTTCTTTTTTTTTTTTAAGATTTTATTTTTTATCATGAGAGACAGAGAGAGAGAGAGAGAGGCAGAGACACAGGCCGAGGGAGAAGCAGGTACATGTGGGGAGCCGGATGTGGGACTCGATCCCAGGACTCCAGGATCAGGCCTTGGGCTGAAGGCTGTGCTAAACTGCTGAGCCACCTGGGCTGCCCCCTAAGTTATTTCATTTGCTCCCCGTGGTCCCCTCATGAGGGAAACGCCAATCACCACTGCACAATGTCCAATAATTTGCTAAGGTCACCAGCTGCTTAGTGGGGAGAGCCAGGCCCAGCCCAGGCCCTCCCATGGGGGCAAAGCAGCCTGGGGGTGAGGGTAACAGGTGCTCAGCGAGGACCGCAGCCCGGGGTGGGGGGCTCGCACACTGATGCTTCCAGAACATCAAGTGGACTGTAGTGGAGGCTGTGACCCTGGCTTGTACTGTTGGCCTCCCCTGGTTCTTCATCTGGGCCAGTGCAGGTGGCTGCACAGTAGGGCCCCTTCAGTTCACCCCTTGGAGGAGAAGCCCGCTCCGCCCGCTTTGAACAAGTCCCAGTGACAGGCCCAAGCACATTGGGAGCGACAAGCTCCTGTGGGTGATGGGTTTGCTCTCTCAGGCCTTTCAGCTGGAGGAGGCGGGCTGGGGAAGGACCAGGGGCCTGGGACCCCGGGGGGCCTCGGTGGTGGAGCACCTGCCTCTGCCCAGGGTGTGACCCTGGGGTCCTGGGTTCCAGTCCTGCATCGGGCTCCCTGCAGGGACCCTGCTCCTCCCCCTGCCTGGGTCTCTGCCTGTCTCTCTGTGTGTCATGAATTAATAAATAAATAAATAAATAAATAAATAAATAAATTATTTTATTTCTTTTTTATATAAAGAAAGAACAAAAGGGAAAGAAAGAAAGAAAGGAGGGAAGAAAGAAAAAGGAAGGAGGAAGAACGGCCTAAGGGAAGGGAGAGGGGTCAGAGGAGCTGGGGCCTCCTGAGCTCGTGTTCTGGGTGTGAGCCCTGGTGGGTGTAGCCCGCTCGACCCTCAAGCCTTGCCCCGACGGAAGGGCCGCGTCTTTGCGGCACAGGTGGGGAAACGGAGCCCCGCGGGGACGAGTGACTGGCCCACGACACCCCGGGGTGCCTGCGGAGCTGGACTGCGCCCCCCGCCCCCCGCCCCCCGCCAGCCGGCCTCGCCTCTCGCGGGGCCTGCCCCGGCCGCAGCGGAGACACCTGCGGTGTAGACCGGGTCCTCGGCCCCGCGGCGAGCTCGGACCCTGCTGCCCTCCTGCAGCCCCGAATTCCCGATCTCCTCGTCGGTATCACACCTCGCGGGCGGCTTGGGATGAAGATGGCGCTTGCCCCAACCCCCCACCCCCATCCCCCCATCCTCACCGCCCCCCCCCCCGCCGAGGCTGTGGCGGGTGCGAGACCACGGGGGGGGGGGGGGGGGGCGGAGGGCGGGGGGCCCGCGGCCCAAGGTCCGCCCTCCCACCCCACGTTGAGCGGCCGTGGCTGCGCCACTAGGGGCCTGCGCTGGAAGCACAGGCTGGGAGTGCCCGGGTGCCCGGGAGGGCCGACAGGAGGCTCAGGGTCCTCGCGCGGTAACGGGGGGGGGGGGGGGGGGGGGGGGGGGGGGCGTGACCCTGGAAGGTCAGGACAAGGCCCTTCAAACCCCCAGGGCCTACTGTTCAGAGAGGGGAGGGTGGGGGGCTCCGCGTGCCCGGAAGGCCCCTGGGAGCCGTTTGAGCCCCGGGGGCGTCAGGCCGAGGCACCGCACCCGCACCCGCACCCGCACCCGCACCCATCCTGCACCCGCACCTGCTCTGCCCCCCGCCCCGCCCCGCCGCGCACCCACACCCGCCCCGCACCTGCCCTGCACCCGCACCCACCCTGCAGCCGCCCCACACCTTCCCCCGCCCCGCCCCGCCCCGCCCCGCCGCGCACCCACACCCGCCCCGCAGCTGCCCTGCACCCGCACCCACCCTGCAGCCGCCCCACACCTTCCCCCGCCCCGCAGCGGAGGAGCTGCTCGCCGCCTGCCCTGCCGACCGCGTGTTCTGCGTGGGCGCCACGGGCTCCGGCCCTTCTGGCTCCGGTGCCCCGACAGCCCCGCGGGGGAGCGACGCCGTCTAGGCTGGCAGGAGCCGGGGCCAGTGGAAACCCGCGGGGGACGGGTGGGCCTCGGGAACGAGGGGCCCCGCGACCCCCCGCGACCCCCCCCCCCCCCCCCCCCCGCAGAGAGAGCACTTTGTCCTACGCACAGCACTCGCAGGGCGGGCAGCTGGTCCCAGGCCGCTCCAGGCAGGGACGAGATCTGGGCGCCGGTTAACGTCCTGTGGAGACAAGCAGGCGTCGCTCGTTCACTGAGGCTCACACGCCCGGGTCCTCCCGCCTGGGTCCTCCAACTCGGGTCCTCCCGCCGGGTACTCCCACCCAGATCCTCCCACCTGGGCCCTTCCACGCAGGTCCTCTCACCCAGGTCCTCCCACCCAGATCCTCCCACCTGGGCCCTTCCACGCAGGTCCTCTCACCCAGGTCCTACCACGCAGATCCTCCCACGCAGGTCCTCCCATCCCACGTCCTCCCGCCCGGGTCCTCCCGCCCAGATCCTCCCACCCTGGTCCTCCCATCCCATGTCCTCCCACCTGGGTCCTCCCACCCGGGTCCTCCAGCCCGAATCCTCCCGCCTTGGTCCTCCCACCCAGATCCTCCCACCCAGGTCCTCCCACCCCCACCTGCGTCCTCCCACCAAGGTCCTCCCACCCTGGTCCTCCCATCCCATGTCCTCCCACCTGGGTCCTCCCACCCGGGTCCTCCAGCCAGAATCCTCCTGCCTTGGTCCTCCCACCCAGATCCTCCCACCCAGGTCCTCCCACCCCCACCTGCGTCCTCCCACCAAGGTCCTCCCACCCTGGTCCTCCCATCCCATGTCCTCCCACCTGGGTCCTCCCACTCGGGTCCTCCAGCCCGAATCCTCCCGCCTTGGTCCTCCCACCCAGATCCTCCCACCCAGGTCCTCCCACCCCCACCTGGGTCCTCCCACTCAGGTCCTCCCACCCAGGTCCTCCCACCCAGATCCTCCCACCCAGATCCTCCCACCCCCACCTGGGTCCTCCCACTTGGATCCTCCTACCCGGGTCCTCCCACCCAGGCCCTCCCACCCAGGTCCCCCACCCCCACCCAGGTCCTCCCACCCGGGCCCTCCCAGCCAGATCCTCCCACCCAGGTCCTCCCACCCAGATCCTCCCACCCCCACCTGGATCCTCCCACTTGGATCCTCCTACCTGGGTCCTCCCACCGAGGCCCTCCCACCCAGGTCCCCCACCCCCACCCAGGTCCTCCCATCCGGGCTCTCCCAGCCAGATCCTCCCACCTAGGTCCTCCCACCCTGGCCCTCCCACCCTGGTCCTCCCACCCCCACCTGGGTCCTCCGGCCTAGGTCCTCCCACCCAGGTCCTCCCACCCTGGTCCTCCCACTCCCACCTGGGTCCTCCCACCCAGGTCCTCCCATCCGGGCCCTCCCAGCCAGATCCTCCCACCCAGGCCCTCCCACTCAGGCCTGTTGGGCTTCTGGGGAGCCGCCTGCACAGAGCCCAGAGCCGGGCCAGGTACCTACAGGCTCTCCAGGCTCGCCGTTCCCGTCAGGTCTGGAAACTCGGTTATTTGCGAGGCACCGTTCAGAGTCCTAGGAGGAGGGGGGCAGGAGCACCATCGGAAGGAGGGTCCAGGAAGGGGTAACTTTAGTGCCATCTGCAAAGCGCTTTCACCAAGTGAGATGGTCACTCGGTGTGTACACCCCCCCCCCCCCCCCCGGGGCAGGTGGCCTGTAAAAGAAGCACTTACAGCGTTCTTAGCTCTGGTAAATGTTGAAAAGCGGACCTTCCGACAAGCTGGATGGGGTTGTCATAGAAATGTCTGGAAAAACGCAAACACCGAAGTCTTAGTACAAAAGTTGAACGACAAATGGAAACCTGCTCAAAATTCCAACAAACACAGGGGATCCGTGTGCCCTTGCCAATGCCGCTCGTGTGGCATTCCCAATTCCTCGGTACCAGCAAACCTCGAGGGCGTTCTAACTCTGAGGACACTTTGGGTGAGAAATGTGTAAGAATGAGAATTTCTGACAGCAGGGCGGAGAGAAGGGACAGGTGGCGGCTGGGGGTGTCCCCGAACCCTTCTCTGCCTCCAGTGTCTGTGGAAGAGCCACCAGGAGGCCGGAAGGTGACTCAAGGTGCTGGCAATTGCATCGTTACAGAAAGAAAGTTGAAGTTCTCTCTCCACGTGAAGGTTAGACCCTCGGGCCGAATCTTCCCCTAACAGACGTGAAGGACTCCTCGGATGATCTGAGAGGAAATCGGATATTCTGCTTTTTCGGTTATTAGGTTTTTAAAAGATCACCTACTGCTTTAAAAGGTGAGGCATTCTTAGGACTTAAATATTTTGAGTTACAGATGTCTGCAGTGTAGAGGTATCTGGACCATCTGGTCGGTGAAGCCCTGCAGATAGTTCGTAGCGGAGACGTCCCAGCTCAGGGACGTTCAACACACATCGCTCAGCGTCAGCTGTGCTGGGTGTGAGGCGGGACTGCGCGAGTCTACAGGCGGAGTCATGAAGGGAGCGGGTGCCAAGTGCCTACCGTGTGCCTGACATTATCCCAGGTTCTGGGAGCTCGAAGAGGATGGATAAAGTGTCGCTGCCCCAAGGAAGCTCGGAATCCGTGGGGATGGAACACAGTGACACATCCCGGTTGATAAAGCACTTCGACATACAAAGCTCAATCGACCCACTCAACGACTTTATGGGATCCATAGCACAGACACTTAAATACTATTTATCTCATTTCTGGAGGGGGAAACTGAGGCTCAGATCCTTTGGCAAGGTCAGCATCTCCCAGAGCTTCACTTTTCTAATTTGTTAAATGGGATAATAAATCTGAGTTGCAGGGTTTGTGCACAAATTGCTCTACATTAGTTTGCTAATGCTCCTGTAACATCCGGCATAGTCCCTGGGTTAGAGTTGTCACCCAACAAACCTAAGTCCCCTTCTGTGCCCCTGTCCCCTGCCCTCCTCCCTTGAGTAGGATAATCCATAAGAGAAAGAGCTAGAGCTAGAATGTCAGTTTTATAACTAAAAGTGGAGTTCTCCTCAATGGATGACACTGTCCCTTATCCATATCATATGCTGGGATGCATGTCATCGGGTTGGCCTGCGTATACATATGGACGTACACCGGGCACATATGAATCCACACGCTTGTGTACCTAAGTTTCGCAAACACAACTAAGGACTACAGCATTCTTGGGAAGGAGATTTCCTGAGAGATCAAGAAAAAACCTCATATAATGTCATTTGAAACGGGCCCTGGAAGACAGAATTTCAATTAGCATAGTGAGAGGATGGAATCAGAGGGGCAAAGGACGTAAGAGTTGGGTTCTACAAGCACCGTCGACGTGGGCTGTGGCATCCGGGGTTGAGGAGAGCTGTGGAGAGCTAGCTGGTCAGGAGACGGGATTCTAGACCATCCTGAATCTCCATATGTTTTGCAGCAAGACGGATGCTGTGTTTCAGGGCAACAGCTCTGTTCCCGGTGGAGATGGGGGGCGGTTTGGAGGGGGGATGGACGAGGTGGCGGGGATGAGCCTCAGGTTGACAAGAATGTTGAGGTAAAGGCTAGCTGAGGCGGAGGACGGGACCACAGCCTGGGGACATGGGGACTAGGTGGCCAGTGGGACCACAGAGACTGGGAATTGGGGATCTGTGAGAGGATGCGGAAGCCAGGAGAGGGGAGTTTCAGGGAGAAAACAGTGAACACCATAAAATACTGGGTGGAAGCACTAATAAATTTTGGGGATTGTTAGTCCTTTCTTGAGTGGTATTAGCATATCAAAAGAGTGATTAAAAAAGCACCCAAACAAACCCAGTCTTGTGGCTGGGAGGAAAAAAGAAGCAAAAGCAATGCAATTTGCCAACTTTTAATATGTAAATACTCTCTAATGAGGCCTAATGTTTATTGGCAATAAACCTTAAAACCCTTAGTTTGCCAACATGCTGTCAGGCTATCTCAGAAACGATGAATGGTATTTTTTTTTTTTTTCAGTTGTCAGGGCTAATTGGGATTCCAGCTCATTTGTGACGGATACTACACGGTTCCAGAAAGCCTCTTAATCAAGTTGGCACGGGATGAATATCTGCCAAGAAATGCCCCTAGAGTTCTGTCCAACAGCTGTCCGTACCCTCCTCCTGCCTATTGGGGGCCCCTCCTGCAAGACCAGGCCAGTCCTCTGCCCCAGACCCACCAGCTCTTCTAATTACGACCCATCCTCACACCTGTGTTCACCTTCCCTTACGTCTACACGTGGCCCATCTTCTGTCCATGCTGACGGTGGAACACATAGCTCATTAATTACAAGCCATAGCTCTAGGTCTATTTTATGCTTTTAGGGCGTATGAATTCTGATATATGACTTTTTAGAAAATATGCACCTTTCTAGAATTACAGCCTAGCTTATGATTGTATAAATGTGACTCGGTGCTTGGGTTTGATAACAAATAGATGCAGAGACCTAGCATGAAACAGTCTTCCCCACAACACCCACAGTCAATGGAATCTATTGCCATAAAGGACTCCTATTTGTATATAATAATTTATTAGGATGGAGGCTGGCGTCAGCATCCAACTCTTGGTTTCAACAATAGGTCTGATCTCAAGGTCTTAGGATCAAGCCTTGCATCTGGCTCTGTACCCAGCGCAGAGTCTGCTTGAGTGCCTCTCTCCCTCTTCCTTTGCCCACCCTCCCACCCCCCGCCAGCTCCCTCTTTCTCCCACAGAAATAAATAAATCTGTAAAAAAAATAATTTCCATTTCTAGTATACTTGGATTCACGTTCTGAATGACTAGCTGACCTTGACAATGATTCTCTAAAAATCAGTTTTATTCCTTAGAAAATAGAGATATGTAAAAGTAAGTATTAAGATTACTGCGAAGGGAGACAAGGCATCTGGGGGAATGAAGCACAATGCCATGCACGCTTGTAGGTTCTAGGAAAAAAAAGAACCTTTTATGTTATTTCGGCATTCAGCTAAAACCCGGCAAAACATCTCTGCGTACGCTTCTCTGTAAAGAATCTTATTTTGATAAACACAAAACTCGAGACCATACAGGACACCCATTTTATTATATTTAAAAGTGCAATATGTATTACATTTCAGGATGGAAAAAAAGCAAAAAGAACCCCGGCCACTTACATTGTAATAAGAGAAGGATTGCCTACAAATGCTTTCTCCGGTATCGACTTGATATTGTTGCTGTGAAATCCTCTAGAAAGAGAGGGAAACATTTGTTTTAAGACAATGCCATGGAGGGTGACATCATGTAACAGTACCCCCTTCCGGTGGCAATGATCACCATCTTCGATAGCCAGAGGATAAGGCTCATTTCTTCTACGCGTTTCGAAGTGCATGTGCTCTCTAGGAGGAAAAATCGCAAGCTGTCATCTTGAAAGAGGAATAAAGAACCTGAAAATAACAGTGGTGCCTTATGGAAGCTTACACCCTAATGTCATAAAAGGAAGACCCATCTGTTTCCATCCAGGAGGGCATCGCCGTATAACCACTTGGGAAAGGGGGAGCCATCGCTGCAGAGAGGATTGTGATCACTCCTCTGACCCCATATGAAGAGACCAGGAGACAAAGTTGGCCTAAGCTGCTGTCAAGTAGAGATTTAAGTAATCGCCTTATGAGGACAAGGTGTCCTGAGCTGAGGGAAGGCGTTCAGTGCGTCGGTCTGAGCACACTGACCCTCCTGTGGGTCCCATGTGGGCCACGGCTGGAATGAGGTGAGGGCCTCGTTGGGCTGCCCGACCACAGGCCGGGAGGGTTTCCCAGTCAAGCCACACGTGCAGGTTCCTGAGGGAGACCCCCCCCCCCCTTGCAGGCTTTCTCTTCCAACGGGCTCTATTGTCTACTCCTTTAGCTGTGTGTCTTACTTCCCTTGGCCTAGAGAACAACCTCCATGTCCTTTCTGAGCTCTGGAACATTCCTTACGTATGTTATTTATATTTTTAGGTATGAAGAAGAGCTAACTGAATGGAGTCCTTCAAAGACAACGTATGCAACCTAACAGCTGAAAGCTGGCTTAACTCTGGTAAAACTGTGGGTCTGTAAAAATTAAACACGATTCACCAAGTATCTAAAGGATAGGAAATGACGTAGGTGAAAGCACCGAGTGCGGTACTAGACACATGCATTTCACTTCTCTAGTCCTAGACCTACATGACCTTAAAAAGCTTGTCTTTCAAAATACTCAGCAGGCAACTGAATTCCACAGTTCTCTATAAACGTGTGAAGTGTATAAATGTTGGGGAATATAGCTGAGGAAGAGAGCATGATTCAGAGAACTATGTATTTTTTTCTCATATACGTATATTCGAGAAATCCATTACATGTCTAAAAAAGATGATCTGATGTTTGTTGGCAGTAGAATAAAATATATCTTAAGCGTACTTAACCATCATTTATACAAACGTTGAAAACCTTCTCGTCATTCATGCTCTGTACAAAAATCAAACATATTTTAAAGTGAATTCACGAAGAATAGACATTTCCCATTAAGTCTGTCCTAAATACTCACAGTTCTTTAAGGTTGGAGAGTGTCCTGATGGCGGTGGGGAATTCATCAAGATTATTATAATTTAAGTCTCTGCAAATAAATAAACAGTATTTTCAGTTTTTAATTTAAAAAATTCATGCATACGACACATATGGAGACAGCTGACATGCTCTTCCAAGGGGCCACCGAGGAAAGCTCTCGTTCCTTCTCTTCGCGGAGAGAGCGTCTGGGCTTGCTGACCGAGCCCTTCACCAGCGTCTGGCTTAACAAGGTCATCACACAGCTCACTCTGAGAAATTTCAGAGTCCAACCTGAAGGGCACCAAGGTGTTGACAAATGGGGGGGGGCTAGAGCCGTGGGCAGGGCTGCCCCAGCAGGAGGGGGCTGGGGCCAGGCTGTGGGGCCTGCGACCAGCTCTTCCCCTGAACCTGGCTCAGCACTCCTCCTGCCTCCCCTCCCAGCTCCTCCCCCATTCCCACCTCACACGCTGACTTTCCCCCTTGCTTTTCTGTGTCCCCTGAAAGGGCACCTCGGAGGGCTCTGTCCCTGAGGCCTGCAGAATGCCCAGGATTCCCCAGCCCGTGTCCTCAGAGGCTTCTGTGCTACGGGCCCTCCCAGGAAGGGCATGAGGCCTAGAATTTCTGCAGGGTCATAGGACATGATTCAGACCAGGAGTAGGTTTTCCTTGGCCTTTGAGGCCAAGCTCCATGTTACCCCCCGCCCCCCCCCCCCCCCTGCCACGCAGACACAGCAGGGCCAGGCCGCTTCAACCCCTCCGTTTCCCTAGCTGTCCTGACACCAATGGCTTTTCAGTACCATCACTCAGACTGACTCCGCCTCGTATCTACAGCTTCGGATGGAAAAGCCATTGCGTCCTGGGCTCGGGGGAATGGCAGGTGTCCCGGATGACGCAGAGGGACCTTTGGGCCAGCCGATCAGATATGCTCAGATCTTCCTCTATGGGGAAGGACCGCTTTTGAATTTTAAGGGAGATCATCTGACCGAGGCAAGCATCGAGAGCCCTGCTTGTCGGGCATGAGCCATCCTTAAGCGGTAGTGCCGCCAGGAAACCTGTGTCTGTTATGGACATAAATTTTCTTCCTGTTTGTGAATCTCTCCAGATGCTCTGTTTTGATTAAATGAGGACTGGGTCCTTATAAATGACTTGGGTCTCTTGTGAGGGAAAGGAAGAGGTTGGGAGGAACCAATGTACTGATGCTCTGTAGCCCTGGGCAAGGTGCTGGGGGGGGGGGGGTGGCAGAGGGCAAGGAGACTCAGATAAATTTGCCCTGAAATGTTTTACTCCTCGGTATTTACATGAAACCAGGTCCTTATCTCAACCAAGGTGGGGGGAAGGGAGACTATTTACGGAAAGACCCTTGAAAGCCAGCATTGGTTTTTGTTCCTCCTGCGTTGGAAGGGATGGGAGGGTGCTTTCCACTACTAAGATCCTGCGCCCAGCCCTGCGGCCCCAAGAGCCCAAGTGTTTTCCAAGAGCTCGCAGGGACGGCTGCCCACGCCCCTACATCGACCTCAACGGTCTGCCCGGTCTGCCCCGGGAGCTCCATCTGCGGCATCTCCCCGCGAGGGTGGTGCCTCTCTCCCAAGAGGGAACACAGAGTGGCTTCAGCAACCTTGGGCGGGAGGCCGTGAGCACCCAGGGGCCTCGAGAAGGCCACCAGCCGCGGGTGGCCCGTCGGGAGATCGTCACACCCGGACCCGATGAGCAGCTACTCCAACCACGTGCAAAAACTAAGCTCTGGGTGCAAGTGGCCGACAGGCTCCGCGGCCCCACGGGAGGTGGGCTTTGGTGTCTCGCCCCACAGCCCGCCCAGAGCCAACCGTGTGGGTTCGGTGGTGCTGTGTGGCTCATTGCACTTGAGTGTTAACAGCGTGGGGGCAGGGGGGGCACAACTGGAAGCACGTGCCCTGCTCCAGACACTCGGGGCGCTCGCTGCCTGTCTCCTCACTAGGGCGGTGGGGGGCGGCTGGCCCAGGGGGCCCCGGGGCTCAGCGCTGGACTGTCTCTATGAGGTGCCAGCTCAGGTCTGGGCTTGTTCCCCGACCTTTGGAAGCAGTGCGCACAGGCAAACACAGATGTCCGGGCCAGGCTAGAGCAGAAGCGAACCCCAGCCATGCAGCTGCGTAGATGTGTCACACTGGCAAAGCGACTTCACCTGACTAGAGCTTAGCGTGGAAGGCTGATAGCTGCTCTCATGGGGTGCGCGTGGGGTCAGCTGAACTTGCGCACCCGGCTGTGCGATCCCCGGAGGTGGGTGCACCCGACAAATGGTAGCCGTTACTCCTTTCTCATGTGCACTTCTGCTGTCTGTTAGGGGGACCCCTGCTTATCTCAGATCGGAGAGCCCTGATCGGAGAGCACTCGCCTGGGCCGAATCCTCGTGGGGGGGTGCAGGGAGGAGCAGACTCGTGAGGAGTTGATCCCTGACACCCACAGCCCACGTTCCTCAGCAACCTGTCGCTGCTCGGCTGAGAACATCTCATTTAGCTTATAATGGCCCTAATTTACCACCCTCGTCCCATTAGAATGAAATCTCAGTTTTGCTACTTAGCTGCGTGTACACGCGCGTGTGAGGTGAAGCCACTGTAAATATCTGTTCAGAGCAATTAACCAAACCAGACAGCAGGTTTGGCTTTAAGGCCATCTTGATTCTTTCAGAATACTCAGAAAACACTGAAAAAAGGAAACAAATAAAAGGTCAACTCACAAAGTCTCTAGGCTGTGGAGCCCATCAAAGCATCTCTTTCCCAGGGAGTGAATTCTATTGTTATGGAGATGCCTGCAGGAGAAGGATACAGACACAGTCAGGAAGGCGCAGTGCGTGTGGAAACTTCGCGCATTCTGATTGCTTTCATAAAAAGCAAGAAACTTAGAAAGAATGCATTCATTACATAGAAGAGATGCTTTAACTTTAAAAATTTTTTTTTCCCTGAAAGGCCAAATGACCCATCCACTCTCATCGTAGATGAGTCTGTACCATAGAATTAATTAATTAACTAATTAATTTTATTTTTTATTGTTGTACCATAGAATTTTTTAAAACTTTTTATTTATTTATGATAGTCACACACACAGAGAGAGGCAGAGACACAGGCAGAGGGAGAAGCAGGTTCCATGCACCGGGAGCCCGACGTGGGATTCGATCCCGGGTCTCCAGGATCACGCCCTGGGCCAAAGGCAGGCGCTAAACCGCTGCGCCACCCAGGGATCCCTGTACCATAGAATTTAATAGGCGATGACAGTCTTACCTTTTGGGTCCGAGACATCAAGGCGCGTCGAGTAGCATGGGCAACACGACCGATACAGGGAAATGCAGGTTGTTAACATAGCTTTGGGACGTCGGGCATTAAGCAGAGATTCTGGTCATTATTGACAAATGAAGGATGGAGGGAAAGTCCTAGCCTACCGAGCCTATTTTCTCTTACAGTTGCTGGCCTAGAAGGGGCCTCATTCCTGGGGCGGGACCATGGGTTTACAGGCAACAATTTTAGCCACAGAGGATGGTGATCAGGTTTTTTTTGGCTGCCCAAGGAGATCAGTTATCTCGACGCAGTATTAATGCATATGATTATCATCTCTGGTTCCCTGGTGAGTCAGTTAAGTCAGGGCCAATGAGAACAGCTGTGCACATGACTGAAAACTGGACTAAGACCCAAGGGATTTTTGGAAAATGGGCCTAAGGAGCAGAGGGTGACAAAGAATCGCTGGATCTCTGCAAATCCACTCCCTCAGGCGGGGGAGAAAATTAAAGCATGGCCCCAGCTTCTGGTGGGTCAGGAGCATCATGTTCACATGTGTGAGTCAGAGCAGAAATTGGCCAATATCACCCCAGGTTTCTTGTCCTTTAGATTAAGGTTCTGTTTGTGTGTTTTCCCAAAGACCTTATTTATTTGTTTGTTTTACTGAGGGGGGCGGGGGGCGGAGGAGCAGAGCGGGAGGAGAGGGAGGGGAAAGCACCCCCAGCAGACTCCGTGCTGATGCACAGCCAAGCCTGGGGCTCGGTCGCACGACCCTAAGATCACGACCTGAGCCAAAACCAAGAGCTGGACACCGGACCGACCGAGCCAACCCGGCACCCCAACTGAGGTTTTTGTTCTAATAAATTGATGTGGGTTTCATGTGAGATCTTTGTGACATTTATTGAAGATCTTCCACATGCAACACATGGGGGAGGGCACTGAGGGCGCCTAAAAAGATGGTTATTATTTTTCAAACTATGACCCGAGACCCATTTTGGTTTACTTAACGTAATGAAATCTCAACCCATCGGGGGGAGGGAAAAGCCACATGAATGCACAGCTCTCTGTCAACGCTCTGTCCCTACCTCCCTTCCCTTGGGAGGGGCTCAAAAAGGATTTTCAAGCCTACATAACAAGAAGGGCGCATTGCAATTTGGCCTGAATTCTAAGTATTGCCAGAAACGAGGAGCTTTGATTCCCCGCAGTCCCAGGGCCAGCGGGCGGTCGGTGGGCGACCGTCGGGGGGCCACCCGTGAGCTCTGGGACACAGCACTGCTGTGTGGCGCCCAGCAGCTGCGCGCTGCATGTGGCCCGAAAGCCTTCATGCAATGAGAACAGTCGTGAGGAGCTCGGGGGATTTTCCTCCCTGTAAGCGTCCCTACTCGAGGTCTGAAGGACCAGCACTTGGGGCCAGCGTCCCGCGGTGCAAATTCAGAAAGTGGAGAGAGAGAGAGAGAGAGAGAGAGATAAAACTTACAGAACCACCAAGCTGGAGAGGTTCCCAAAGGCATAGTCTGGGATGTGGCGGATTTTGTTCAGGGCCAAGGTCATGGCCTGCAGGGCCGGCAAACTTCTGAAAGCCTGCACGGGGATCTCGGTCAGCGCATTGTCATCCAGCCACAGGTGCCGCAGGGCGTGCAGGCCGCTGAAGCAGCCGGGGGGCACTGTGCTGATGTGGTTGGCGTCCAGGCGCCTGAGGAGGAAGACAGAAGGCTGGTGACCAGGGCCAACCCGGGCAGGATGAGGACTTGGCGGCACAACCATCCCCGCGTGATGAACAGGAGGGTGTGGGGCGCGGTGGCTCTCCAGGTGGGCCCTCCTCGCGCCGCCTGGCCACGACTGCTGGGGCCACGGAGACCCCTGGGCTCTGATTCCCTCCAGGCAGGTGGGTCACATGCCTCTGTGCACGGAAGTGGCCCCTGGGCCACGGTCTGTCAGGTGTCCCTGGTGACGCCGGGAGGTATGCCCCTTGCCCTCCCCTCACCCCAAGCCTAGTACCTGTCTTTGCTCTCTTTGTCTTTCCTTTTTTTTTAAGGATTGTATTTATTTATTTATTTATTTATTTATGAAAGAGAGTGAGCCTGAGGAGGAGGGGTAGCAGGAGAGGGACAAGCAGCCTCCTCCCCGCCCCAACTGCAGGGCTCGACCCCAGGAACCTGAGATCACGACCCCAGGACCATGAGATCATGACCCTAGGACCATGAGATCGCGACCCCAGGACCGTGAGATTGCGACCCCAGGACCATGAAACCGTGGCCCCAGGACCCTGAGATCACAACCCCAGGACCGTGAGACTGTGACCCCAGGACTCTGAGATCGTGACCCCAGGACTGTGAGACTGTGAACCCAGGACCCTGAGATCACGACCCCAGGACCGTGAGACAGTGATCCCAGGACCCTGAGATCGTGACCCCAGGACCGTGAGACCGTGACCCCAGGACCCTGAGATCATGACCCCAGGACCATGAGATTGTGACCCCAGGACCATGAGATTGCAACCCCAGGACCCTGAGATCATGACCCGAGCCCCCAGCAGATGCTTCCGGGCCTCTGCTGTGCAAACACACAAACACACCATCCCACTGCTTTGCCCACTGAGCTGTGGGTGAGGATCGGGGGGGTCATGCAGGCTGCAGGGTGAACCCGCAGTGAGAGAAGATGCAACCCCCCCCCCCCCCCCCCCCCCCCCGCCGCCCATTACTCAGCACAGTGCTGAGCGCGCGAAAACTACCGGCTTTCTGGCTCCTTCTAACCATCTTCATGAGGCAGGTATTTGTTTCTCCCAACATTTTAAATAATAATAGAATTAACAGCTTTCCCAGCTTTTGCTTCTTTCTTCCACGCACCGTTATTTATTTATTTTTTTTGCAGGCCATTATGTCTGATATAGGTCTGGTCCCCGGGCTGTTGCAGCTTCAGAACCAGCAGAGGGAGTGCAATGCACTTACTTCGTCCCTACCCAACAGAAACTCCGGCAGTAGTGACAACGACTGGACTTTTCTTATTGGAAGTTGCAATTTTCTGTAAGGTGCGTGAACAACGGAACCACCACCACCCTGCTATGCTTCCAATGACCCTCACTCACTTTTCCAATTTGTTCGTAAGGCTCACACATTTGTTTGCATTTCCAAAGCTAGGATTTTAAAAAAAAGGGGGTTGCATTTTAAGCAGCCCATGTATTAGGAAGGATTAGAAAATCATGAGTGGATTCTGAAAAATGTTTTAGGAAGCATTTAAGACTAAACAGATGCAGGAGGCACACCAGGATCATGAAATAATCCCTTGCAAACCAAATTTAAACAGTTTAGAAATAGAAGTCTCTCTAGTGGGGAGCTAATCTCTTTGGAAAGCAGCTTCCTCGCTTTTGGTCACATTTGTCACTTCACTCGTCCCCGGCTCCTCCTCCTCTTGACCAAATGGGGACAAGTGATGCCTGGCCCCGGACCAGGTTTTGATAATAACTGAGATAAGGTCACCTGGGATGAATTTGCAGGGTTTGTGCTCGTCCCCTCACGAGCACATCTCCAGGAGGGCAGTGGTCATGGGAGGGAACAGTAAACGCAGGTTCCAAGGATCTCAAGGTCCTGCCAATAAACAGAACCCGAAAGGTTTAGGAAAACCCAACGCTGCCTCCTCCTCGTGCCTCCAGTGACAACCCGCTCAGCCCGGGTTCAAATTAGGAATGATTTCATCAGGGGGAGGAGGTGATGGTTTTCCTTCGACCAGAAGTGAAGCACGGAGGGAAACTCTCGTAATGACCACACCGATTAAAGACGGAGGACTTTATTTAAATAATACGAGCCTCCATGTTTTAGGTGACAGATTGTAGGATCATGGCCAGTTGCTTATGTGATGCAGCAAGTGGCTTCTAGAGGCCTGAAGATGACTCATCTTAAAGTTCGGTGCAAACGTTGGGGCCCATTTACAGAGAAGGCTCTCAGCGCTGAGCCAGAGGCCTGTCTTCTTCCAGCCTTAGGTTCCCGCTTCCAGCCTTAGATTCCCGCTAATGTCCCTGCTGGATCTCGAAGTGACCTGGGTCTCAGTTTTCAATGTTAATAAACCCATTTCTCTGGATAGATGAATTTATGAAAAAAACTAATTTATCGTTTATGATTTAGGAATCACTTTTTTTCCCCCTCGAGAAAATAACATGATCTGCCTTCCACATTGTAAGCTTAGGGCAATTTTGCACAGTCCTATCCCTTCACGTACCAATACTCCCAGGTGTCCTGAGTGTGGCACTAAAACGGGTCTCTGCCTCAATGGTTCCTTCATATAAGAAGCTCCCCATAAGCCACAGTTCTTCTAAACGCCGTGTTTGGAAGTCCTTGTCCACCTGCCTCAGTGGCCCAAACAGCGAGTGGTGTATTGTTCACACCCAGAGGCATTACCTGATTCAATCCTAACAGAAGATCCTAAGGCTAAACTGGAGTATGGAATTCATTATCAGGCCCCTCGTACAGGTGGTTCTCACAGAACAAGGTTAAGACTGCTGACAAAGCCGCTGGCAGGGCACAAGTTGTGCCTATTCAGTGAGTAAACAAAAAGATCATATCATGTCGATCTGGTTTGGGGTCACTGGGCATTTTCTATTCATATGCTTGGATATTTACGTGCTGGTGTATAAGAAAAACATCACCACAGAGCCTCGAAAAACATAGCTCTGTAATATTATCAAAGATGACAAAGAAAAATGACTGCACTCTATAGCTCCACTTTTTTAAAGTGTTTCTTTGCTATTATTTCTATTTCATGCCAAGTCACAAAGGGTGTGTGTGTGTGTGTGTGTGTGTGTGTGTAGGCAGCTTAAAATCTGAATTAGTGCAGAGATTTAGGACGAGAAACGTCAGGTCCAAGTCAGTGCACAGCAGCTGTGTGTGACCGTGGTCAAGTCAATAGACTTCAGCCTTTGCACCTGTAAAATGGGGGTAACAGCTATTTTATAGGGTTGCTTCATGATTAAAGGAACACATACACCAAACTATAAATCGCCTTAATGGTTTTAAATTATTATTACTTGAGGCTGGTTACAGTTTGTATTTGTATTTTTATTTTTGACCATGGAAACCCCTGAGAAAAAAAAAGGTAGACTCAAATTTTGCCTAAAAGTTGGCCAAAAGGAATCCTATGTTGTCGGTGAATTTCGGTTCTGAAAAATGCTACTTCTTTCATTGCTCACGACAGAGATAATTAAGAGGTGTCTGGTCTCTTCAATAAATGGTGCTGGGAACATTGGACATCCACATGCAGAAGAATGAAACTAGGCTACTCTCTTGCACCATACACAAAGATAAACTCAAAATGGATGAAAGATCTAAATGTGAGATAAGATTCCATTAAAATCCTAGAGGAGAACACAGGCAACACCCTTTTTGAACTCGGCCACAGTAACTTCTTGCAAGATACATCCACGAAGGCAAAAGAAACAAAAGCAAAAATGAACTATTGGGACTTCATCAAGATAAGAAACGTCTGCACCGCAAAGGAAACAGTCAACAAAACTCAAAGACAACCTACAGAATGGAGAAGATATTTGCAAATGACATATCAGATAAAGGGCTAGTTTCCAAGATCTATAAAGAACTTATTAAACTCAACACCAAAGAAACAAACAATCCAATCAGGAAATGGGCAAAAGACATGAACAGAAATCTCACTGAGGAAGACATAGACATGGCCAACAAGTACATGAGAAAATGTTCTGCGTCACTGGCCATAAGGGAAATACACATGAAAACCACAATGAGGGGATCCCTGGGTGGCACAGTGGTTTAGCGCCTGCCTTTTGCCCAGGGCGCGATCCTGGAGACCCGGGATCGAGTCCCACGTCGGGCTCCCGGTGCATGGGGCCTGCTTCTCCCTCTGCCTGTGTCTCTGCCTCTCTCTCTCTTTCTCTCTGTGTGACTATCATAAATAAATAAAAAAAAAAAATTAAAAAAAAAAAAAGAAAAAGAAAACCACAATGAGATCCTACCTCACCCCAGTGAGAATGAGGAAAATTAACAAGGCAGGAAACCACAAATGTTGGAGAGGATGTGGAGAAAGGGGAAGTCTCTTGCACTGTTGGTAGGAATGTGAACTGGTGCAGCCACTCTGGAAAACTGTGTGGAGGTTCCTCAAAGAGTTAAAAATAGACCTGCCCTAGGACCCAGCAATTGCACTGCTGGGGATTTACCTCAAAGATACAGATGCAGTGACACGCTGGGACACCTGCACCCCGATGTTTATAGCAGCAATGTCCACAATAGCCAAACTGTGGAAGGACCTTGGTGTCCATCGAAAGATGAATGGATAAAGAAGCTGTGGTCTATGTATACAATGGAATATTCCTCAGCCATTAGAAATGACAAATACCCACCATTTGCTTCGACATGGATGGAACTGGAAGGTATTATGCTGAATGAAGTAAGTCAATTGGAGAAGGACAAACAGTATATGGTCTCATTCATTTGGGGAATATAAAAAATAGTGAAAGGGAATAAAGGGGAAAGGAGAAAAAATGAGTGGGAAATATCAGAAAGGGAGACAGACCATGAGAGACTCCTAACTCTGGGAAACGAACTGGGGGTGGTGGATGGGAAGGTGGGTGGGGGGTGGGGGTGACAGGGTGACGGGCACTGAGGGGGGGTACTTGACGGGATGAGCACTGGATGTTATTCTATATGTTGGCAAACTGAACACCAATAAAAAATAAATTTATAAAAAAACAAAAAAAAATTAAGAGGTGTCCGCACTTAGACTTACTAGAAGTTACCCTTACTTTTCAGCCTTCAGCATCACAATGACATGTGTGTGCACGTGCACGTGTAGAATCACAAAGGGCAAAGGTTTTTGTTCCCAATACTTTAGCGAGTGGCACATCTTCATTCCAAAGGTAAAGGAGGAGAGGTGACACGTGATAGCATGTTCTCAGAGACACGTCCTACCGGGGGTCTTGGCATTTAAGTATCTAGCAAGACTGTGAAGACGTAGCACAAAACCTGCACGCTGGTAGGTGTAGCGAACTAAAGCCTTTAAACAATGGGCGTGGCCCCATCACCTTTAAGGCAAATAAAACCTCTTCATCATGGTCTCGAAAGGTGTTCTGCAAAGTGATCACTGTATGGAAATGGGACCCCTTTTATGCTCCTTCCGTCACTTATAAATTCTAGCAAACTGATAGGTAAGACATTTTACGCTCTTTTCTATGCGGTAACAACTACGTGCATGTGGTTCCTGGAAAGTGCACTGAATTAGAAAAATCAAGACAAATTGAGTCAGGTCTCCATCAGTGATTAATCCTGAGATGTGGAGACACACCGATTAATTTCTCCGAGGGTCACTTTTTATATCTGGAGAGCATAACAGGTCACAGAACTGCGGCGGGAATTAAGCGAGAAAACATGTGCAAGTGTTTTGTAAGTAGTAAAGTGCTCTACAAATGACAGGTGTTATTACTTGAGAAAAATCTTCACGTTTAGGGAGTGATAACATTTCCGCTGGCCCCCTCCCCCCCCAACAAAGGTTTCCCGAATTTTTCCTGAAGGTTCTTAACTCTTTGTTGTTTCAAATCTCTAAATGGAGATGGACATATTTTTGAGGGGGTCCTACGGGCTGGCAGGCCTGCCACTTTTCTAGTCCCCGTAATCCTTCCTATGTAAGGTCAGTAGCTACGCTGCGTGTTTTGAGAGAGTCTAGGAAGCCTCCCATCACGGACAAAGGAGCACACACACCTTCTGTGTTAGGCCCGCAAAGGTCAAGAAGGCCCAGAAAGGCCCAGAAAGGCCCAGAAGGTGAACATGGCTGAGGAAAACTATGACATCACTTGGTGCAAGAACAGAATTGTCATCAAGTGTGAGTCTGGGCAGTGTGACCTTGAGGACTACTATCAAGGCCAAGAGGATCTGTCAAGACTGTGGGGCACGTGTTGAAATAACTACCTCTCTGTAGGGAGGCCTTGAGGTTGGAGGACTCCATAATTACCAAAGGGAATATGCTGCCCAAACTGCTTGGCCAACGGGACTGTCCCTCTTGGACCTGGGGTCGTCCCTCCTCGCCGCCGGGAACTTGTCAGGGCCATCCAAGGTCACCCTGACAGGCTTCGGTGCTTTTGAGTATCCAAGGTAGACATTTAGTCTGGATAACTGCGCTAAAGGAGGCTAAATGGACGCGCGGGAGAGAACGTGGTCACTTGTCGGCTGTGGGCCCCACAGTGACTCCATGTGCCCTCCGGGGCGCCTGGGCAGGTGGGGATCACGCAAGAGCAGGGATGAATGTTACTCAGTATTATGTGAACTAGAAACAAAATAAAACCGCATGTTCGCTGTGAACATGCACACGTTACATTACACTCTGTGAGCGCGGAGTGTCCTGTGTGATGAAGACTTACGGGCAAGAAAAGCAATCTTTCATGTCAGGCTATGGCAAAAACAAAAACAAAAACAAAAACAAAAACAAACAAGACACACAAAAAACCAAAAAGAACATGTAAAAAGCTCATGTTCTTACCTTCTGTCTAAAGTTTTTTTTTCCTCCATGATCTTTTCATGTGTAGATGCTGGATTTTACACGTTTTTCTCTCTTAAGAGAAACAATTTGCCAGTCTGTTCCCTACTCCAGAAAGGAATTTTTGATTTATCAGTGGCATTACTGTAGGGATTAGAGAAGCTATGAGATCATGCCTGCTATTGTTTTTCCAGAAAAAGGCCCTTTACATCTATCTCATATATGATACCTTGCCAATGTATCACACAGACTCATATCTCTGTTTGAGAATGTTTTTTGATAAGCCACAGACTACAAGGAAGAAAGCGTTAGTTGGAAGATAAGCCGTAGATCTTGGCTAATTCCACATCTGAGATGGCTGTGCTGATGTCAATTATTAACATAGATGACTTGAGAAAAAAAAGCCAAAAGTGTGAAAATGTTGCAGCTGCAGGTATAATATAAGTTTATGGGGGTTCTCTCAATCGACACAATTGAGAAGCATGGCGTTTTCATCACTGACCTTTCTGTTTTATTTTATTTTATTTTTTTATTTTTTATTTATTTATTTTTTTGACCTTTCTGTTTTATATTTGGATGAGCAATTTTCTTTCTAAGTCTAACGGGAATGACCGACTCACTGGCATGGACATTCCTGCATTTTCTGAGACCACTCCGAGCAATCCATGAAGGGTTAGAAGAACACAACCATTTAGTTCATTTATAAAATCTTTAAAAAACGAAAGCATTTTCAGTGATTACCTTGCTTTGCCTGCGAGGTGAAAAGCACAGAGTTCCAAGCTCGTACGTCATACAATCTGATGAGGCAGCTGAAATATTTGTTATGGTCAAGTTCTACCGCTTGGAAATCGCATTGCCCTGGAGCCAGGGGATCACTGGAAATTGAATTTGTCAGGTCGTCGTGATAATACTCTTGGGACAGAATTGTATCGCTGGGAGCTCTTAGAGATGGGATTCATGTTGATTTATAGAACTCCTTATACTAATAGGAGCCGTTTTTGCTATTATTTAATATTTGCCGAGTGACCACAAGGTGGGATTTCTCTTTGGATGAGATTTCCCACCCATATGCTGGCAATGCACGACGTGTGTGAATTCACAGGAGCAGCACAAGAGCTGACGTGGGCGGTTCTGTGCCTCCCTTTCTAGTCCCCATCCTATTCATCGCTACACTTACTGTAAACCAGGAACATAAATTAGTGCTTTAAACTCTGAAAAGGTGAGCAAGTCGGCTCATCTCTGCAGCTTGAGGGGCGAGACAGCCTCCAGTGCCCGGGACAGCAGAACCCTAGAGGCGGGCGAGTGGGCCTGGCCACAGCCACCTAAGGGACCTGGTGTCCGCGGCTCCATCGGGCGGTGACAACTGGGTCTTTTTTTTTTTTTAATAATAAATTTATTTTTTATTGGTGTTCAATTTGCCAACATACAGAATAACACCCAGTCTTAAAGTCAATTTGCAAGCCTGGCTCAGCTCCTCAGGGGTCCCTGCTGCTGTGAGTTTTGTATCAGGGCCTCGAGCACCAGGAGCATTCCCATCTCCAGTTTCACTTTTCTCCAGAGAAAACAAAGGCTTTTATTTATTTGTTTTTTTGGCCAAGGGCAGCCTTGGTCTCCCGGGCCCATCAGGGCCTGAAATCTGCGGGTCTTTCTTTTGGATCTTCTCAGCCTTCCAGCCAATCCTGCACCAAGCCCTCTCCCTTTATCTCCCAAACTCTCCACTGTCTGCTTCAGCCTCTTATCTCTTAACACCTGCGGGGCCTGCAACAGTCCCTGAGCTGCTCCCCTGCCTTTGATCTCTTATCTCTGCAATCACTCCCTGGGCTGTGGCCCGGCTCCTGGGGCGGCCCATCAGAGCTCAGCATCCACCTTACCCACCTGCCCCTCGGTCCCGTCCCATCAGGGCTTGCCGTCCACCTTACCCACCGGCCTCTCGGTCCCCGTCAGGCTGTCCCGGGTTCGCCCCCGGCCCAGGTACTCCGGGGCCTTGTCCCCGGGAGCATCCTCTCCTTCCTGCCCATCTGAATCTCACCAGCCCTCCAAGGCCTCACATGAAGGTCCTTCCTCGAACCCTACTCCCTCCCCACTTTTTTTTTTAAAAAAAGTTATTATCGCGGTACAGTTGACCTGCCGTGTCGCTGCCGTGGCTTCAGGCGCACGGCATCAACATTCAACAGCTCTACGTGCTACTCCTCGCTCACGACGCTAAGAGCGGTCACCGTCTGTCTGTCACCGTGCCACATTAGGACAGTACGACAATCATGATCCCTGTCCGGCCCTCTTCACCTCTGCGACTCGTTTGTTTGACAGCTGGGAATTAGTCCCTCTTAAGCCCCTTTGCCTGCCCCTTGGGTTCCCAAAGCAGAGATGCGGCTAAGACCGTGGAAAGCCAAGTCGTGCGGACACATCGACGCGGAGGCCCCGGAGGAAGCCCTGCGGTGCAACCGCCAGCTCGGGAGGGCAGGTAGGAGAGGCCCGGGCGGCAGGTGAGAGCCTGGCACCTGGGAGAGCCGGGGACAGGGCCACAGGCCACCCGGGGGAGGCTGGCCAGTCCGAGCAGATGCTGAGGACATCACTTAGGGCTTTGGTGCAATAAACTCAATAAATATTTCCTGAGCACGTTTTCTGCAGGTCCTGCTCCGGGTGCTGGAGACCTGATGGCAAACGTGGCAGGCGTGAGCACGCTTTCTAGACGCGTCCATCCAACATTTACGGAGCCTGTTTCCTAAAGTGCAGCCAGACAATCATCACAAACGAGACGTTAGGTGAAGGGGACTGTATGGTGGGAGGATCTAACCCACAGTTCCCTTTTCCTCGGGAGCCAGGCTGCCTTTTCAGCTGTTTCGACTCAGTCTTTACTCCACAGCACCCACGTGCGAGACCAGGCCGGTCATCTCCTGCCGCTGTACCCCTGTGCGGCCCCTGTCCCGGTCGGTGTTGCTGGTCTTGGCGACAGGCCTCACTAGCACCCACGCGACTCCCTGTCTTCCTGCGTCCTCCGTCGCCAATTCGTTCCCAGTGCCGGCGACTTCACCTATTTCTCAAGCCCGTTTCCATTTTGCCGTCTCCGCAGGCCCAACCCTGACAAAGTCCTCCGTCTGCGAGACTGTCCCGGTGACTCAGGCCGGATGACGGCCTTGCTGCCGGCGCACCTCCTGTGGACTCCGTCCGCTCTGGCCATGGACACCAAGGCCTTGGCGCCCCCCAACGGCCCTCGGGGTGTCGGGCCGGCCGCCTGGCTGGACTCTGCTGGGACACCTTGCAGCGCACTCTTCCCGCTTCAGCCCTGTGGCCCTGGCTTCCTGGCTTCTGGCCCTGATGCGCGAGGGCCCTGCCTCCCCGACGGCGACCAGTGCCTGCGTAGTCCCTCCGTCTTGAATGTTCTTCCCTCTTGTCTTTGTCTGATCGATTCTCACCTTTGCAGAAGGGCCGAGATACCCTTTTGTGCCTACGGTTCCCGCATCAACAGGGTGGAGACGAGCCCCACCCACAGGCACAGAGCCTGGGGCAGCTCGAGGCCCAGGGAGACAGCGGGGGCTCTGCGGGTGCTGCTCAGCAGCCTGGCCCCCTGCCCCTCTCCAGCCACCTGCGGCACTGCCTGCCCCCCTGCCAACCTCTCCGGCCGTGCTCTGGAGGGCAGGTGTGATTGGCTCGCCCCCTTCCAGGGCTCACTCCCGGGAGCTCGGGCACCCGCGGCCGTGCGCCCATTGTCGGGCCTGCACTCCGGAGGCCGCAAGGTAGCCTGGTGGCAAACGTGCAGATGTGGGAGGTCTTAGCTGAGCCTCAGCCCCGGCCTGACTCCACTAGGAGCCCGATGACCTTGAGGAGGTCACTGAACCTCTGAGCTTCCGGCCTCCTCCTTCCTGAGGAAGGGAGCATCTCGGCTCGAACCTGGGGGGCGCTGCTTCCAGGACGGGGCCGTGTACACGCGCCTCACCAAGAGCAGGGGCTGCTGCTCCCATGACCCCGGGGGGCTGACCTCCTGGGGCGCTTCCAGCAGCCTTCCCAGGCTTTGCTGCTTCCTCATGTGCCTTTTTGCAATTCTGTCCTGACCTCGCCTACCCCGAGGAGGGGGGACACAGCCCCCCTTTGGCTGTGCGCCTTCCCAGTGAGGCCCTTCCTTTGGTTTCTTCAGAGTCTAACCTATTTTCCAAAGGAAGGCCTCCTTTCCTATCACAAGACTGAGAAAAGTGGCATTTTACTGCTCATTGATGACATCCTCGCTCTCGTGGGGCTCTTTATCCAGCTGACAGGACGGTCCCCTCTGGGATTTTCCCGGGGCCTGGGCACAAGGCCCGCGGCAGAAAGCCTCAGGCAGGGGGCCTTGCCTTAAGTGCTCGCATTTCTTGTCCCATACGTGATCCTGAGGACTGTGCCCCAACTCGCCTCAAATGTGCTGTAGGAAGGGCCCCCTCTGGAAATAGCCTTTGCCTCCTGCTTGCACGTGGGGAGGGAGACCAGGAAACCTTGTCCTCCTGACAGGTCGCTGGGTGCTGGTGTGCATGTGGCTCCGGGAAGTGAGCTCCTCACAGTGCATCAGGTGCACGCCGCGGCCTCTGCAACATCTAAGTCCGCCTCCATCCCAGGCTGTACCTAATATGCTGGCACTTTGGTGGAAAAAAACCAAACTAAAAAATTTTTTTTTACTTACTGAATGTGCCTTTTTATTGCATAAGCTTGTAATTTCTCTTTCAGGAGACCATGTTAGTGGAAGGAATAATGTCACTAATACGAAACCATTGTTTGTTTTTTGTTGTTTTTTTAATCCCTTTGGTCTTTTAAACGTCTCCTCTGGGTTACCTCACCCTGCTTTCTTCTTGTCTGCTTACAGCACCTTGTCTTTTGTTCTGTCCTTCCCAGTCTTTATCCAGGGTCTGAAACCCAATAGGCTCCTGGATGTCAGAGGGAGAAGCCGGTGGCTGGTTCTAGGCTTGCTTTGCTTCTTGCTCAGCTCTGCGAGCCCTGCCCCTTCCTCCTTGTCTCTTCTTCTTGCTTATTCTCCTGGGGACTCTTGGCAGCAAAACCCCACATGGTGGGCCGTGGGCAGGTGAGGCTATTACGGCCTCACAGGGCTCAGAGGGGGAGCCTGTGGCCGGGAAGCTGCCATTGCAAGATGCAGGGGCACATCATGGTCCGGGCATGAGCTACGTGTTCTCCATAGGTTTTAAAAACAAGGTCTTACGCTCTGAAGATGAACATCAGCCGGTCGGAGGATAGAGACCACACTGCAGATACGCCAACCCAATTGGCTTCTCCAGCGCGAACGTGGAACCCACAAGAACTAACGTGTATTAAATAACACTGGGCCGACACGCCTACGTCACTCTGCTGGATCACCTTGGACTTCACCAGGGGCGGCGAGATGACTGTCAACGGATGAAGCAGTGATTCTTTTTCATAGACTGATCTCTTAACTACAGATACAAAGGTGTGAGGGCCCGGGAGGGGAAAGTTTCGGGTTTCCATCAAATCACTGTAATCTGAACCTAGTCCTCAGATGACTATTATGCCAACAGTTTCTTGGTGAAATACAACTCATTGTGAATTCTGATTACATTTCCTATTCCGTCCCAAAGAGACAGAAAGGAAGTTGTTATATTCGATCACATTACCCAAAGCCACCTGGTGTCTGGGCGGTCATTGCCACGCAGAGGCAGACGGCCGTGCCGTGCAGGGGCCGGCTCTGGGCTGCCGGGCTCTGGCGCACAGCCTTGACCTCTTAGGCTTCAGGCAAGGAGTTCGTAAGCATCAGGAGCGGGTTACAAGAACACAGGTGTACCTGTGTGCTTTCATCATGGACAAAGGCGAATGACTTTCACTCACGTTAAATGAATGAAGATGACGTCTCGAAACGCGAGCACGATTTGTCTCTTGCTTACAGCAACGTTACCGATTTTAATATATCCCGTTTCTCCAACCATATTCCATGAAGCCAAGTCCACAGGGTGGAGCAGGTGTACCAAGGATCTATTTCAGTGGGGATGGGCCGCTCTGGGTATGTGGACCACTCCTGAGCTCATAGAACAATGCGGATGGTCATTTCCCAAGTGCGTCGGCCACACCGATCCCCAGAGGAGTTTGTTAAGATGAGGTTTCTGATCAAGATGGAGATGAGGCCAGTGTCCTGGGCAGCTCAGAGCTGCGGGGGCTGTGATGGACACATTAGGGTAGCAGCGTGGCCTCCTGTCTTTAGGGACCCCAGACTGTCAGCAGAGTTAATAGGCGCACTTGCGCTATTTCAAGTCCACGCAGCAGTGCAAGCCCCGGTTCTCCGTCCTGTTCTTCGCACACATTGCTTCCTCCTGGAAAGCCGAGTGTGGGTTAGGCCAGGAGTTCGGGCTCCAGCACAGCTCGGGGGGCCGCCCAGCTCCGGCTCCCGGTCCTCGGAGGGAGCCTAGTGTTACCGTCGGGCCAGGCAGGGAGGCCCCAGGGAACACAGCCTCAGGCTTTGGGCCTGAGAAGCCCCCAGGCCAGGTGCCACGGGGGTGATGCACCCCAGCTCCGGCGGCGCAGGGTGCTGCCCAGGGAGCTGAGGGGGAATGCGAGAGAAGTAGTGACTCCCGGAGAGAGAAAGAGGAGGCCCCGGGACCCAAGGGGCTGACTGGCTGCAGTGCATGGGCCTGGAGGGTGGGAGGGTGTGGGTAGGAGGTGGGTGGGGGGAGGACAGGGTAGGGGAAGGCTAGGTAGGAAGCCTGGGAGGGGGCTGGGTAGGAGGCCGGGGGTGGGAGGGTGGAGGCCAGGTGAGAAGGGGGGGTGTAGGAGGTGGGAGGGGGTGTAGGAGGTGGGAGGGGGTGGGGTAGGAGGGAGGGAGGCCAGGTAAGAAGGGGTGCCGGGTAGGAGGCTGGGTGGGGGGAGGCCAGGTAAGAAGCCTGGGGGAGGCCAAGTAGGAGGCCGAGTTGGGGGGATGAGGCCAGGTGAGAAGCCTGGGGGTGGGGCTGGGTAGGAGACCCAGGGTGGGAGTGGGGTGTGGGTGATGGAGGCTAGGTAAGAAGGGGAGAGTCCAGGTAAGAAGTGGGGGTGTGGGTAGGAGGCAGGGTGGGGGCAGGTAGGAGGTATGGGGGGCAAGGGGCACACACACGGCCCAGGTCCAGGGTTCCCCTCCTGCACCCAGGGCCCCCGTACATACCCCAGTCCCGGGGTCCCCGTGCTGCACCCAGGGCCCCCCTACTGCACCCGGGGCCCCCCACCCTGGTCTGGGTCCCCCTGCTGCACCCAGGGCCCCCACCCCCACCCTGGTCCGGGGTCCCTGGGCTGCACCAAGGCACCCCCGTACACAGCCCCTGGAGGAGGAGCGATCCCAGGGTGGCCTGAGGGCGCTCCTGAAATGCCGCAGCCCTGTGGGGCCCACAAAGGGGCCCTTGTACGTCTGTTGATCCAGGGCCCTGACGCCCTGGGAAGGCCGTTTGGCTGTGCTACAGCCCTTCACATGGTCTCCAAGCACAGATTTGCTTTCATTAAGAAGAAAAAAGATCAAAGAAGGAAGGTCTCATCTTGAACCTCGCCATCCTTCTCTGTCCTTCTCTGGGCCAGCCGCTGAGAAGCATTAGCAGACTATATATAATGATTGACCTTGACCCATGGATCAAGACCCATGGTCTTTCTCTTGGTTTACTTTTTCTTCTTCTTTGAAAGGGGGAGGGGCAGAGGGAGATGGAGGGAGAGAACCTTAAGCCGACTCTCCTCTGAGAGTGGAGCCCGGCTGGGGCTCAACCTCACAACCTCGAGGCTATGACCTGAGTGGAAATCAAGAGTCGGCAGCTCAAGTGACTGAGCCCCCGGGGGGCCCCGTGATGAACCAATTGATCCTTTGAAACACTTTTCAGCCAGAGTCTGCGGCACATGTTTGGCTTTTTAATGCACTTCTCTCCCTCATCGTGCCAGACCGGGTGCCGGTATTTTGTTGGGGGGAGGAAGACTTCCAGTGCAAGTAAGACAAAAGCAGGTATCACACATGATATATCGGGAATTATGTGATGGGACGTGAACACCTACACATCCCGAGGAGATGAGGATTTCCTGGCCAGCCACTCATGGCACGGTCTTGCCAAATAATCACTGTCAACAAATGCTTGCACCCCAAGCTCTAAAACATTTAGTTGGTAGGAAAGGGCTTTTTTTTCTTTTGTGAGAAATAACTCATTTTTGCTTATCCAGAGATTCTAACTCAATGAAGAATGGAGACTCCTGATGGAGAACTCGTGTGTTCAGAACAAGGAATGATAACACCCCTGCTGTGTGTTGTGTGTGTGTGTGTGAGGCTGCAAGACGTACCATTAGATCCTCATTTACTGATATGAGGACCCCTAATGAACATAAAGAACTTTAAACGTTAAATCTTTGACTCAGCACACATTTTATGGCAAGCAGCTCAGATCATCTAAAAACAGAATAAAGAGGCCACGATATCTAGGTTGTGAGACTCATTTTTTTCTAGATAAAAGGAGAAAGCATGATTTCTATTTTGACCTCCAGAACTAAAATGTTACAGGGGAATGCAGGGCGAGATCCTGGATGGTCTGTCCTGTGATCCCAGCAGGGACGAGAGGCTTTTCACTGCAGGTGCTGGGAGCGTCTGATGGGGAACTCCACACATACTGCTTAATGAGGATGCGAAGGACTGTCGCTCTAAGGAAAACTCTCCTGCACCACCTATGTAGGTTTGGTCCCCAACCAAGGAGTTTATTAAAATGGTCATCTGGACATTTCCCATATTGAGCTCCTTCCCATACTGATCCTGAGAACATCTGCAATTTATACTTACAGGGACTGAAGGCTTCGCAGGTTCTGCAGAGCTTCCGAGGGAACCTGTCCTAGGTGATTATTCTGCAGCATGCTGCATGTGAAAACAGATGAAGAAAAGCATTAAAGGAGGTTCACAATAATTTCTTTTTACAATATTTTATTTATTTATTCATAAGAGACACACAGGGAGGGGCAGAGACACAGGCAGAGGGAGAAGCAGGCTCAATCCTGGATCACGCCCTGGGCCCAAGGCAGATGCTCAACCTAATCAATAATTATATAATTATATGGTTAAAATCAATAATAACCGGCCATAGCAGTGCCAGGCACTGATCTAGGTGTCAGGGAAGCAGCAGAGCCTCAGAGCGAGTCTTGGCCCTTGGGGAGCTCCCATTCCTGTGTGGACTGAAAGATAATTAAATATGAACGGATGAGTGTATGGTATCAGACAAGGGATAGGTACTGTGGATAGAAAACAAAACATGGATTTGGGATAGATGGCTACAGGGGTGAGATTTTTTATTTTAAAGGTGGTCAGAGAAGATCCTTCTTAGGAGGTGACAGTTGAGTGGAAACCAGAATGGAGTCAGGGAGCAATTCGTGTGAACATCTGAGAAGAATTTCTGAGGGGGCAGGGGGAGGAAGTGCAAAGGCCCAGAGGCGGGAACTTGCCTGACTCGTTCAAGGAGCAGCAAAGGATCCAAGTGAGGAGGAGTGAGTGAGTGCAAGAGGTTGGGAGAAACTTAGGCCATCCCATGGAGGCCTTGCAGGCTCCGGTGAGGCTTTAGGTGTGGCGAGAAACGCATTGAAAGGTTTATGTAGGGAAATTATAGGATCCTATTTATGTTTTTTCCCCCCTTTTTAAAAAGTTCAGTAGAGTCGGCACACAATGTAACCCTAGTTTCAGGTGCATGACCTGTTGATGTGACTTACACTATGTTCATCACACGTGTAGTGACCACGGGGCCCCTACGTGGCTGTTATTACGAGGTCGCCTACTGTGTTCCTTGGGCTCTGCATTTTATTACTGCGACTTATTCATCCCATAACCGGAAGCCTGTTTCTCCTACTTCACTTCACTGATTCTGCTCACCACCCTCACCCCCGGCCCCCTCGGGCAACCATCAGTTTGTCCTCTGTATTTACAGGTCTGAGTCTGCTTTCTGTTTGTTTATTCATTTTTTAAAAATTCAACTTATGAGTGGAATCGGGTGGTATTTGTCCTTAGTCTGATTTATTTTCCTTAGCATAACACTCTCCGAGTCCATCCACGTGGTCTCAAGTGGCATGACCTCATCTTTTTCATGGCTGCATAATATTCTCTCACACACATTTTCCTTATCCATTCACCTACTGATGGTCACGTGGGTTGCTTTCATATCTTGGTCACCATAAGTGACACTGCAGTAAAGACAGTGGTGCATGTATCTTTTCAAACTAGTGTATTTGTCTTCTTTTTTTTTAGTTATCCTTTTTTAACTAAATTTATTATTTATTGCTTAGTGTATTTGTCTTCTTTTGGTAAATCCCCAAGAGTGGAATTATTGGAACGTATGGGATTTCCATTTTTGACTTTCTGAGGAACCTCCATGCTTTTCGCCACAGCGGCTTACCTGATAGGCATTCCCACCATCCGTGGACAAGAGCCCCCCACGCTTTCTCCACATCCTCACCAGCACTGGTTTTATTTATGTTTTTAAAAGACCACTCTGATGACTATATAAATTAGGCAAAATGGAAATATGGATACACTAAGAAGCTATTCAAGATCCCCTTTCTTCTTGTGTGTGGTACTATTTTAATACAGAGCTGTTGCACTTTTGCTCGCAGGGGTTCAACGGTACTTTTTAGGACGTGAGGACCATGGAATAGAAACACCTGGTAACAATGAAATAAAAAAATATTAAAAAAAGAAATAAAAATATATCGTTGAGGGCGGTGAACTAGCAAGGAAAAAAAAATCCCCATTAGATGCCTTGTATTTTGCTATCTTATTCATAAATGTTTACAACACCCTAATTTTGCAGCCATTCCCCCTGTATTCCATGGTTTATGTAAACCAGAGGCAGAAGACTATTTTAGGAAAGCAGACATTTGGCGGAAACATTTCTTTTTTTTTTTTTTTTTGGCAGAAACATTTCTGTTTGTTAGGTTACCAGCTTACATTTGGATCTCAGGTCATTTGGCTAGTTCTCTTCTGCACAATGGACGTTTCTTTACATTAGGTGACCAGTGGGGATCCATCCCCAGGGACGTCTGACTCCGACCTTGGTGTGCTTTTTTTGCAGCACCTTGCAGCGTTCTCCTGAGGGGTATTTGCTCAATGTACAGATTCCCAGGTCGCATGGCAGATGGTATGATTAAGGTACGGGTGGGTAAGAGGGTGGGTTCTTTTTTTTTAAAAAAATATTTTATTTATTAATGAGAGACACAGAGAGATGCAGAGAGAGAAAGGCAGAGACACAGGCAGAGGGAGAAGCAGGCTCCATGCAGGAAGCCTGACGTGGGACTCGATCCCGGGTCTCCAGGATCAGGCCCTGGGCTGAAGTCGGCGCTAAACCGCTGAGCCACCTGGGCTGCCCAAGAGGGTGGGTTCTTGAATCTGTCCATAGTAACACCTACCCCGAGGGCTTACTGCCATGATCCCATGAGCCAAAGTATATGGAACAATCCTTGCTGCATGGTAAGCATTCAATGAAGGTTGGCCCTTTTTGTATGAATTGATGAACTCCTTGTCAAAACGAGCAATATAATGAGATCATACCGGATGTGACATTTTAATTGACCAGAAGATAAAATGCACCCCCCCCCAAAAAAAAAATCTGTGCCAGTGGTTCTCAGACTTCAGGGTTCATCAGAATTCACAGGAAGACTTGTTAAAAAAAAAAACGCAGCTTGCTGGGCCCCACCCTCAAAGTTTCCAGTTCAGTAGGTCTGGGTAGGAGCCAGAGATTTTGCATTTTGCACAAACTTTCAGGTGATCCCAGTGCTGAAGGGCAAAGGCACCACACACTAAGCATTACCCTCTGCTGCACTAAGTTGTTGCTGGTAGCATATGTCTCCTAGACTTGAGGCTACACTGAGCTGGAGTCCTAAGGAGCAACCTATGGAATCTCCCTGACCCTTGGTCATTTATCTGTAAAATGGGAGAATAAGTGTCTGATGGATGGGGTGTTTGAGGTTTGAAACATGAAGGCGTTTATAACCCTTTAATCTGCACAGATACGCGTTTGTATACAAGTAAGACATGAAAAATATTCAGAGGTCATAAAATTTATACTTTTCTTACCACGGCTGAGATCTTGTTTAATAAGGAATAGAATCATGTCACTTGTGTTCCAAAAGTATACCGAGATAATTTCATTATTCAACTCGAATTCAGTTAACATTTCATAAATTAAGAGGGTCAAGTGTATTGGTTCCTTGGGAACAAAGTCAAATTTTAGGAAGCTCTCACACTATACATACGTGTTAAAGAACTGGGAAAACTGTAGCTTGAATTCCGTATTTTGCATAATTTACCTGAATATTACAATTTTACGTTTCCAGGGTATGTTACACTTTTCCGAGTAGTTCTAATATATTATGTTAAACCACAGAAAGATTTTCTAAGTCACTCAGTAATTGAGTGATAAATTTAAATGAAGGTAAGACACAGATAATGGACTTAAATCGATGTCTAAACTCTGTAGGTAATATATCACTCTATAAAGTATTTATTGGACTGTCCCTCTATGCTTTGCTAACCAAACGGTGGAACTATTAAAAGGTGGACTTCTTTAAAAAAAATTAGAAGATTGAAATAGAGGATAAGGATGGTTTTCCTTCATCAAGTAGTTGCAAACTCTTTCTGAAGTTTTATGTACCGGGTTTCAGAAAACAGAGCTTACCTGAGCTTTGCCAATGATAATTTTTAGAGCTACTCCTGCACTACCTCTCAGCTATTTAATTTTTGAACTACTTCTACTACCAGTAAAATACCAAAATTATAATTTAAAAAAATCACTTGAGTCCTGATCTTTCCCTAAAATAAAGAACTTCTGTTTAATTACTTTTAAATGACAAAATAAGAGCAAGTTATCTCCATTATATCCTTATAAGTCTCCAGTGAGTTAATTAAAAAATTCTGTTTTTGTTTAAGATAGCCTAGTGGGAGACAAAACAAAGGGTTTATAGCACTAAGGAGTGCAATTAAAACAGAAGGCATTCACAACATGGCTACTGATTTCTTTTGCAAATACTCTTTATTCAGTGCATTGAATATCAGCAGAAAGCACTGAGAACTGAATATGGGTTCAGGCACTGTTAGCTTCATTTTTATCATTTGCATATGGGTGAGAAAAGAAAATAAAACACTTTCTCTAGAGACAGAGGATGGCTGCATCATTTTTTTTTTGTGCATCATATTTTCTTGATTTCTTTCTCTGATTTTCAAATACTAAAAATCTTAAAATATTTTTATTTTTAAAATTAATTAAAAATCTAAAATATTTAAATTATTAAACATGCAAAATATTATTTCCTACAGCACTCCATGCTTCTTAATAATACAATGTTTGGTTATCTCTTTTGCCAACAGGACTGATTGAGAACAGGTACAGCGAAGCAAAGGGAGATGAAATCCTATGTTGCAAGGGGACTTCCAGGGGACTTCCTCACGATCGGTGGCTTGGTATTCCTTCTGCCTCATTGTTCTGCGTTTAGATATCAAGTAACTGTGGAGGCTCTGTTGTAAGTCTATGTAGCAATGAGAGAATTTTGGCTACTGGTGACTTTCCTGCGGTGGGTTTTACCCATTACTTCCACATGGCTTTGGTTCTGGTGCTGGGTGGCAGGATGACTCAATGGCCTACACGAGAAAATGAACCTCGCAAATGAGAGCCTGGTTCAGAATTCCATTGGATTGGGTATTTTGCAATACAGAACCAATAACTTATTTTTTTATGAGGCCAGGATACAGGGGTACTCTTAAATATTAATGATCTTCCAGAGTTCACAGTAGCAAGATTTCAGATATAACAGAGTCCTAGCCAAGGAGGGCGTTGTTATCTTCATTGTCTTAATGGACTGGGATTATTATTCTCTCCTCCTCTCTCTCGCACTCTCTCTCTTTTTTAAATAAAAAATCCTTACCCTCTCTATGCTGGTCAGGGACCCACGTAACTATAACTTTTATATTACCTTTCTTACCATGCTATACTGTTATCAGTTATTTCTTTCTTCCTCCTAGACCCAAGTCTCTCTTTAATACGAAATATTTTATAATACCCTCTTTATTATATTTAGATAAAAATTCATAAAAATATTTACGCATCATTTTGAAGAAAAAAGTCAATATAATGTCCTGCCCTGACTATATTATGAAGGACAAATAAAAAGAAATTTATAATAAAGTGATACATGTATCATTACACACATGATGTTCAGACAGGAGACATATTTATGAACGAGTCAGATATCTGCCTCTCCTTTTGATGAATAAGGTTGGGTACGAGAGGAACAACATGATCCGAAGCTATTCTGTTCAAGAAGAGGGAATTAGATTAGAGGTCTACATGGATACTAGAATAAGAACTAGAGTTAAGATATATAACGGACTATACTTTTATGGGAAGGATGGAAACAACCTTTATTAAAATAAAGATAACATGTTAAGACAAATTTTAGATGTTCTAGGGGAGAAAGTCAGGAAGTGTTAGACTCTCACAAATGAGCATGGATATTTTCACAAATGACTTCCTTATAGAGGAGAGTAGGGTCAAAATAATTCTCCACTAGGACAAGATAAAGGTAGGGTTGAAATACCACAGAGAACGTTTATCCTATCTTAAAGCTCCATCACACGCTGCAGCAAGCATTCATTCTCCAGTCGTTCAAGAGGTCCTGGAGAACATATAGGCAATGGGGAATTGAAGCCAAATTGGAAAAAGGAATATCACACTATTGCCTTCATAGAAGTTGGGTGGTAGACAGGGGTGGAGAGTGGAAGAGCAAGGTTACAAAAGCAACAGGCCACCCCCAATAAAGAAATTATTATATAATCGTCACAACGTAGATTTTTTAAATGACTGTTCTCCTAAACCTTTTAAGGGCCCAAAATACAAAGTATTTATAAAACAACCTCTGTTAATGAAATTCAGTGAGACCCTTATGTTTCATGTTTCTCTTCTGATTTAATGGTAATTATTTTTTAAGATCTTTTACACCTCCGCCTTTATTCATCTTTAATTTGTTCTGTGGCTTTTGAAGTAATTCCACCTCACTAACATTATTTTCAACTAAATATTTCATTCAATACCTGGAATAATGCATAAACAGAATTGTTCAATGGTTTTAAGAGAATATACTTATGCCATTTAACTTCTCCTGTGCAAATTATCAGGCTTATGCAGAACTTCTTGTAAAACCTTTTAGTATTATTATGCATGAAGATATTATTGATTTCCATTTGGCGTGGAGGGAAAGACTGACGTCAGGTCACGTGCGTGAGATTCCTTTATGCTGGGCTGAGTAGCACATCACAGGACAGTTTACTCTGTGCCGATCATCTGGAAAACCAAAGAGGTCCCCATGCATTTCCACACCACTCGGTGGCAGGCAAAGTGACCATGGTTGAGGACCCTTGTTCTACTGTCAACACATTTTCAAAATATTTGCTGACTGAATTTGCTCATTGAGTATCAGTGGGCAAAGGAAGAGTGAAGACCCCTCCTGGCAGAGGTCTTCCTCCTCTAAGGTCCTCTTCAGGTGCACAGCGATCCCGCTGAACTGCTAAGTCTGAAACTGCCACTCCTATGTTGACAGCTTTTCCTTGAGTCCTCATCATGCCCAGAACAGGATAACGCCCGTGTGTTTTTGACGTGATGTACACGATCCCCGGGACCAGGACCCTTTCTATCTGTCCAGGCTCTTCTCCAGATACTTTGCACCTTTTGCCAAAGGATGAGTACCAACCTTCTTAGAGCTGCCTCTGTGTCTCTGGGGACATTATCCGCTCAGGTGGCCACCTGCTATGGATGGCTATTTCATAGATGTGCCAAGTTTCAGCTCCCAGGTCATCTCTCTGGAAAAACATGTCTCCCAGGAAGCTAAACCTGACCCATCAGACCAGAGTAAACGTTTCCCAACCTCTGGAGTCCCACAGTGTCTTGCATAAATTTCTAGACACACTTCTCAGATGAATCAGAGATCTGTTTGTTTGTCTTCGTCCTACTATCCTGACCCCACAGCCCATCACTATATTATAAACTTTCCAAAGGTATGGACCACACCTATTGATTTTTGTATTTTTAGCAAAAATGTGTTAAATCCCGTGCATGCACACATATGTGCACTCTGTCTTGCTCAGTACACCCAAAATACATTTTGTGAAGTGAATTAAAATAGTTGATTCTAGTATCATTTATTTAACAAGTATCCCAAAATACTCTGTGGCACATACCTCAACCTTGACAAAACAACATCTTATTTGTCTAATCTAAACTTGATTAATTTATGACGCATTTTGAATGGTTCCAAGTATTTTGCTGGGCACATGGAGTTGTCAGTGCGCTAAAGAGTTGGTGCTACAGCTCAAAATTTAACCACATAATGAATTAACATGAGGATTTGGTAATAGGACAACCTAAAAAGATTTCTGACTAATAGCGAACCAAATTAAGCATAGGGGGATCAAACTTAACTATGTAAGCAGACCAAACTGATGGTTCTGCTGTTAAATTTAATTTTTAATGAAATGTTAATTTTAAATAAAACTGCTTTTCTAATAACCTATGAGTGTCTCATGTCAGTGAAATGCAATTTGCATTAAGGAGAAGTATATCAAATACCTCCCTAGAGTTCATAACTTTTATCTCAAGAAAAAAGGATATTGGGATCCCTGGGTGGCGCAGCGGTTTGGCGCCTGCCTTTGGCCCAGGGCGCGATCCTGGAGACCCGGGATCGAATCCCACATCGGGCTCCCGGTGCATGGAGCCTGCTTCTCCCTCTGCCTGTGTCTCTGCCTCTCTCTCTCTCTCTCTCTCTGTGACTATCATAAATAAAGATTAAAAAAAAAAAAATTAAAAAAAAAAAAAAGAAAAAAAAAAAAAGAAAAAAGGATATTTATCAGTATATTCTCTGAGATAAAATTTTCCTGGTATGATTTTCTTTTCTTTTTTTTTTTGGTATGATTTTCAACTTATGTTACCTATTTTCTCTACCTAGGCGACTTTTTTTTCCCTACAGGAATAAAGTGAAAAAATATCTAGCAGTGAGTACTAGAAGAAAGACGTATCCAGTAATAGTGAATTTTCTGATGAACACACTGGGAAGCTGGATATTAAATAATAAGAAAACTATCTTTACAAGTCTCAATGAATGCAATGAATGAACGATTCTCAATGAAATAACTACTCAGTATATTTGTTATGCACTAGGCTTTTCTCTATTCACAAGTGGAACATAAACTTGGTGGAGTTTTTTTTTTGTTTGTTTTTTGTTTTTTTGTTTTGTTTTGTTTTTTTTTAGCTAATCCTTATTCGGTGCATTACATGGAAACCAGCTTGACAAATGGCTTGAGGCTGTGGTCTCATGATGTCAGCATCATAATGATTTATTCACTTGGGGATGAAAATGATCCAAGATACTGTCCCCAACTTCATTACACAAAAGGAAAGGGAAATGCTCTATTAAGAGTTTGAGCTAAGTTGCTTCTTTAGGGGCAATTTTAGATATTAAATTAGAACAGAAGACATGAATTTCTTTTCATACATGAATCCAGCCAGGTATAATGTGGTCCTGCGGTACCAGTGAAGGTAGACTTGAATTTATTTTTTATTTTTATTTTTTAAAAGATTTTATTTATTCATGAGAGACAGAGGGAGAGAGAGAGAGAGAGAGAGAGGCAGAGACACAGGCAGAGGGAGAAGCAGGCTCCATGCAGGGAGCCTGATGTGGGACTCGATCCCGGACTCCAGGATCACGCCCTGGGCTGAAGGTGGCGCTAAACCGCTGAGCCACCCCGGCTGCCTGGTAGACTTGAATTTAAGTGAATTATCTTATGGTTCTAAAGAGCTTATTAGAGGACTTTAGTCTTTACAAGTTAATTAGCATCCACTTGACACTAAAATCAGAAATATGACCAAAAAATATATAACAAATAACACTCTGTTTACTTACAGAACTTTAAGACTGTGAAGGCCAGTGAATGCTCCCTTGGGAATGTATGTCAAAGCGTTTCCGGCAAGACGTCTGTGGGTTTCAAGGGAGAGGAGAGACAGTGAGCAGAGTTCTCTTCATGTGGAATTCATTTAGTTGTTAAGAAATGCAATAGAATTTTGTTCAAACCACAAACGCCAAAGATAACTGTAAAAAACTTTGTCTTGTCATATTCCGTGAAAAGTTTCTGTAAATTTCTAATAAAAAAACTGGCAAAAGAGATGCCTGCAAAGGCGTATAATACATGACCTATCGGACAATAAATCATTTACTAGCTTAGACTATATGCATAGTTTTCCTTTCTAAAAAATTTTTTTATTTTTTTATTTTTATTTATTTTATTTTATTTTTTTCTAAAAACTTTTATACAGAAGTTAGCAACACATTAATATCCTTCAAAAATTGTATCGTCCAAATGTGATGGTCACATGATTTTTACAATTAACCTCTATAAGCATAAGTAACATAAGAGTATTTCTGTTGCAATTATCTCACAAAATACCCAACTTTCTTACTTAGGTTGGCAAATAAGAATGTAGACTATCACTGTTTCTTTTCCCCAAACCCTATCGGAAAAGGGTAGAGTAGCTTAATTAATGGTGTGATTGAGCGACACCTTAAAAAGTGAAAAACAATAAAGCGTGTTTAGTATGAAAGACATTAACATGGTTTATGTAATGGAAGGTTTTGACATCATGAACTGGTAAAACTTAAAAAGCCTATAATGCTTTTCTGAGTGGGAAACAGTCAGGTGGCAACATATGCAAAAAAGATGGGCAAGGTATGGCCCCCAGAGCATCCGATTCAGTCCTTTCTCAAAGTCCCATCGAAGCCATAACCTTGGGTATTCGATGGTCCCACAAGATGGAAAATCCACCACCACCACCACAGTGACTCAGGAGAGCACAGGACCTTTTACGGAGCTGATCACACTGGAGAGGGGCGGGTAACACTGGGAATCAAGACACCCCTGTGTTTTCTTGATGGAGATGGAGATGGAGGTAGAGGGTGGAGGGGCCCACCTGACTGACGCTTATTCCTGAAGGGCTTAACAGCTTCACATTCATATTTTGATATTATCTCCAAATGAGACAGAACTCAGTTCTGCTGAGTTCCCCTGATGGGACTGAAATGGTCTCCTGACCATTGGGCATGCGCCTTCCAATCAGCATCCTGTGCGGGTCCACACGCTAATAGTGAACTCTGAGCATTTTTTAAAAAAGATTTTATTTATTGAGAGATTTATTTATTTATTTATTTATTTATTTATTTATTTATTTATGAGAGACCCAGAAACAGAGGCAGAGACCCAGGCAAAGGGAGAAGCAGGTTCCATGTGGGGAGCCCAATGCGGGACTCGCTCCCGGGACCCTGGGGTCACGCCCTGGGCGGAAGGCAAGTGCCCAGTCGCTGAGCCACCTAGGGGCCCCTAAACTCTGAGGATTGACGTAAGTAGGATCCCATACACAGAACTTCTGAATGGTGCTTTTCGTACGTGCATTAGGAAGCATGATTTGTTCCATCCAAGTCAAATCGACTTGAAATGAGAATAGATCACAATTGTTGTCATCTCGCTCTAGCTGTCAAGTATGTTTGTATTTCTAAGTTTCATTTCCTCCCTGATCCCACGAAAGATGGAGATAATGTAGCTACTCAGGTCCCCCTAGCTCTGGAACTCTGGTTTCTCCAACTCGTCTTGGGTTCACCTGTTTTCCCTTATGTTAACCAATCTAGTCATGTCGAGACGCGGACAGCTTTCACAGCGTGCTCCCCTGCCTTCCGTGTGGTGGCCACGGGAGTCTTTCTCAAACCCGACATGAATTGACTGGCTTGGAAGAGAATCGAGAAAAAAAAAAAAAAAAAAACCCAAAGTACAACAACCACAGACTGAATTTTCTACTCTAGTAAAAGTACCATTTTATGGGGATCCCTGGGTGGCGCAGCGGTTTGGCGCCTGCCTTTGGCCCAGGGCGTGATCCTGGGGACCCGGGATCGAATCCCACGTCGGGCTCCTGGTGCATGGAGCCTGCTTCTCCCTCTGCCTGTGTCTCTGCCTCTCTCTCTCTCTCTCTCTGTGTGACTATCATAAAAAAAAAAAGTACCATTTTATGAAAGCTTTGTTTCGAAATATGTTGGTGGAACTGGCTTGCGGGGAAGAAAGTGATTTCCTCCTGCCTGTGGTCAGAAGAGTGTGAGGGCCGCCAGCGCAGAGCACGGTGAAGGCTTCCACTGCATGTCGGTGACGTGGGAGTCAGCCAATATGTAACCGGGTTGGGTCCACGGGTGTTTTGCTTGTTTCCTATGAGGTTGTCTTTCTAGAACACCCCTTGAGGCTCCCAGGCTGGCCTCCAGCCGGCCTCCCACATTGGATCCCCCACCCCCACTCATCCTGCGTCCGCTGGTGGTCTTTGGGTCACCAACTCTGACCGTATCACTGCCCTGCTCAGCATCCTTCACCGGTTCCCAAGCCAGATGGAAAGGAAGGCCGCATCCTCAGCCGCCCCCGCCATCCAGGGCCTGAGCTGGGTGCTGGAGTGCGCACACCCGAGGCTCCCTGGCCTCAGCATCCCACCCCCCCCCCTCCCCCGGCCCCTTGCTCTCCCTGCCCGGCCCTCTCGGCGATTGCATCCCTTCGCTTTCCAAGCTTGACGGGCAACCTGCCCTTGGCCTGGCCCTGCTTTGGGGGCACTTTGTGCCTCTCTAGTGGGTTCGCTGGCCACCTCGCATCCGGTGTGCACTTGTCCCGTCACAGACGTGACACCGGCTATTCCCTACGGGTGGGAATCCTGTGGTCCGGGGTAGGCCCTTGTGCAGCGCCTGGCCCCGAAGGGGCTGCCCCATACATCGGAGTGGACACCACCAGCTGTCCCCTGCCTCCGTCGCCCCCTCCTTCCAGAAGAGCTGCCTGTACCCAGAGCTTAGTGGACTGTCCGGTCACCCGGCTCGAGACCACACCTGCCGGCCTTCCTTGCAGCTGCGCCGGGCTGTGAGCGGAGCGCCGTGGGGGGAATCCTGGGTCACCCCCGAGAGAGGCTGCTTGTCCTCCGCTCTGCCTGACGGGGAGCTCCTGTGGGCAGCGCTGGCCTGGAGAGCCCTCCGAGGAAGGCGCGGCAAGGACAGGGAAGTGCAAGTGGCCCTGGGCCCCCGAGGGCTTCACGGGGCACAGCCGCCTGGCCCCCAAGTTAGATTACTCAGCTGGCGAGGCCGGTTGGCCTCCCCTGTCACAGACCTTTCTAGATGCCGGGCTCGAGGGACCACGTTTGCAGCTAGTGTTCCGACTGCGGCGTCATCGCCTCGCTTGACCTCCCTTGGTCCTTGCATGGTGGCTGGCAGCCGCACTCCAAGCTCTCTGGGGCACTGCTGTCGCTGTGCTCCCAACAGCCATGCTAGGGCAGGGGGACATGGCCTTCCCCTTCCTTCTGGCAGCCTGTGCCTGTGCTGTGGGGTGCTGGGGACGCCGGAGGGGGGCCAGATGTGCCCGGCTCTGACCCCGGCAGGTGTGCCCGGCCTGGCTCCCACCAGGTGCGCCCGGCCCTGACCCTGTCAGGTGCGCCCAGCCCAGGCCCCGCCAGGTGCACCCCACCCGGACCCCGCCAGGTATGCCCAGCTCTGACCCCACCAGGTGCGCCAGGCCCGGACCCCGCCAGGTGCGCCTGGCCCAGGCCCTGCCAGCCTCCTTGCTAACGGGCCACGCAGTCGTTGGTGACGCCACAGCAACACGCCACATGAGACCCACTCCAAGAAACCCACCAGGGCAGGGGGCTGGAGAGCAGCGTGCGGGGCAGCGAGCTAGTATTTCAGCCCTGAGGTGGCACGGGAGCCTCTCGGCGGGGACGGCGTTTCAGCGGATGTCTGAGCCACGCGGGCCCCTGGGTGAGGGCAGCAGTTGTGCAAAGGCCCTGAGCGGGGTCTACAGGGAGGCCCGCACAGCCGGAGAGGGGTGACAGATGGAGACAAGGGCAGGGGCGACTTGGAGAGGTGCCCGGGCCTACCTCCTGTAGGGCTCTGGCGGCCACGGCCCAGGAGAGGGCATGTCATCAGATCTGGGCTTTAGGTGGTTTAGTTTTTGAAGATTTTATTTCTTCATTTGAGAGGAGGGGGAGAGTGAGTGAGCAGCGGAGGGGCAGAGGTGGAGGCAGCAGCAGGCTCCCTGCGGAGCCCGGAGCCCGAGGCTGGCCTGCACCCCGGGGCCCCGGACATCACCCGAGCCGAAGGCTGCCGCTTACCTGACAGAGCCCCAGGAGCCCCGCATCTGTGCCTTAAACTGGTCCTTCTGCCGGGAGCTTTTAAAGGCAAGAGTGGAGTGGAAGTGTGTGTGTGTGGGTGACCAGAGCAGGTCAGGTGGGGGCGCTGGTGCAGGCATGTGGGGCAGGAGACAGGGAGGCCCAGCCAGCAGCCTCCGAGGGTCGGGGTGAAACACAGGCTGCCCCAGAAGAAGAGCGCTTTCTGTTTATGGCCATAGCGTAGGTCACTCACGTCGGCCGGCTACCCCACGTGCTGGTGCAGCCTGCTAAGGAGCTGCGTGTGGGTGGGAGCTGGTTACGGATCGAGGGCCCACTCCGGCTTGGCTGGTGACATGTGACTTGACCAGTCATACTGAGCTGACAGATAATGGTCATTTCATCCCAAGGTCCCTAACTGTCCCTGCTCGCGGCCCGAACCTCAACGGTACCTTTCTGAGTCCAGGGCAGAGCTTTCAAACGTGGGGTCGGCTCCTGGGCCACCAACGCCACCAGGGTCATCAAGGAGCCTTGATGGTTCCTGAGACGCAGACGTTGGAGATGAAAGGGAGGGAGTCCAAACTTTTTATTTACTTATCTTGTTAGTTGAAATGGTTGTCAGGCCAAATACCTTCCTATCACTTCCCACGCATCGTTTCTATTTCCTGGGCGAGGGCTGCGGAGCCCAAGTCTGCATCCACAACTAACCCGTGGACCCGGGAACCTGTGCTTCCGGGGAGCTCGTCCTAAAGGGATTCATGGGGCGCTGTTAGCTACCTGCTGGGCTGCTGCAAGGCCCAGCTCACTGACAAAAACAACCGTTGACGGCAATCACTGGGTCCCCCTCTGGTTTCTTCACCATGTGGGATGCTCTCAGGAACTCTAAAATCAAATACATATAAACCATAGAGGAAAGAAGGCTTTCAAACAAATACACGGATAATGAGAACTGTACACACATCTTTCCTGGGATGATTTGAACTAACAAATCTCCGGCAACTGTTCCAGCCCCAGAGACCCACATACCATTGGTCTGAGAGTTTTTTTTTTTTTCCTATTTCTAAAATTATTTCATGGGAATATCTCTTCCATCATCTTCATTTCTATACTAAGATACCACTTAATAAGGAAGACTTTTTATATATTTTTTTATATGGCATAAAAAACGTTTTTATTCCTAAAGATACTGCTCCAGATGTAAGATTCATATTGTCCCTCTATTGTTAGTTTTACTGACAAGAGTCAGATGCTTGGGGACTCCTGGGTGGCTCAGCGGTTTAGCATCTGCCTGCGGCCCAGGGCATGACCCCGGGGTCCCAGGATCGAGTCCCACGTTGGGCTCCCTGCATGGAGCCTGCTTCTCCCTCTGCCTGTGTCTCTACCTCTCTTTCTCTCTGTGTGTCTCTCATGAATAAATAAATAAAATCTTAAAAAAAAAGTCAGATGCTTAACTGGCTGAACCACTCAGGTGCCCCTATGTAACATTTTAAAATTTTATTTACTTATTAATCAGTTTATTATTATTATTTTCCTTTGTAACATTTTTTAAAAAGACTTTTTATTTATTTTGGAGAGAGGGAGGGAGGAGGAGCAAGGGTGCATTGAAGGAGGGGAGAGGGAGAGAATTTTTAAGCAGACAAGCCCGATCTGGGGCTCAACCCCAGGACCCTGAGATCATGATCTGAGCTGAGACCAAGAATCTCACACTTAAACTGACTGAGCCACCCAGGTGCTGCCCTCCCCGTGTAACATTTTCATTTTCCCTTACTTCATAGCAGGACGTAGATCAGAGATTATTATAGTCCATATTTTGTAGGTAAAGATACCAAAGCTCAGAAAGGTTTTATGTAAAATGGAAACCATTGTCCTTTGCCCCGTTTTACTTACACATAATGTAGTCTTGTGTTAGGGAGCACAGCAGTTATGTAGCAGCAGGGCTACTTAAATAATCAGAGCAGGATGAGCTTGAATATGATAACCCTTATGATTTAAAAGAAGACATTTCTGGGGCGTCTGGGGGTCTCAGTCCATTAAATGTCAGACTCCTGGTTTTTGGTTCAGGTCATGATCTCAGGGTTATGAGATCGAGTTCTGAGTCGGGCTATGTGTGGGGAGTCTGCTTGAGATTTTCTCTCTCCCTCTCCTTCTGCTCCTCTACACCCCCCTCTCTAAAAATAAATAAATAAATAAATAAACAATTTAATAAATTAATTAAAAGAAGACATTTCTGACTACTTTGTAAATTCATGCTTCGCTCCTAGAAATTACTGCTTTATTTTCCAATTTTTTTTACAGAGTACATGAGACCCGGACAGCACACATGCCATCCTTGCAAAATTAATTTGTTCTAGAAATTTGGTGACGGCTAAGATCAGGCTTGATGGTAGTAGTTGCCCCCACTCTTCCCGTTCTGAAGCTCTGGATGACACCTGCTGATTTCCAGTGTTCTGGTACTGTTTTCCTTCTCTGAGATTTTCTGGTATCAGTTTTCAGTGACTCTGTTACTGTTTCTAAACGTCTTTTCATTCTTCTGGGTTGTGATCAATAATTGTAGTTAAACTATCACTTAAAATAGTTTCCTATTCCTGCATCATGCATCAAAATATTCTCATGTGAAAAAGTTCTTCTATAATAAAGTTAGCAAGAACTGTAATAATTTTGTAATTGATGACTTTCAAAAGACAAAGTGATGAAAACAAACCTCACAGTCAATTCAGATTGGCCATTCATGATTCAACTCTATGGATTAAGTGCTCTTGTTGCTTTTGGGGCCACCCCGTCCATTGATGAGTGTGGCTTTGGGTTGTCCTTAAAGGAGCCAAGTGTCTGGATGATGAAGAGTTAGACATAAATAGGATGAAACTCTTAATGAGACGTCATCTACTAATCTTATCTTTGCTGGATGTAATGCATCATCTTTGTAATTGACCAAGCTCACCGTGGTGGGTTTTCTTTTCTAAGATGTCCACGCTACTCAGAAGGGCCCAGATGCTTAGACATTAACCCACTGGTATTCATCTTTGGTAAGGTTTGCTGAAGCTTATTTAGCAGTCTTGGATGCAAGGACCATGAAATCCTATTAACTCTTTTTCTTCCCATTGGAAGAAATAAGTGTCTTTCCTAATATGCTTCAAGAAATTGTGATTTTCAAATAAAATATGGTTTCCATCCCTCCTCCTCCATAAATTAAGCATATCCCATTGGTCAAGTCCAGTCAAAAATCGTTCTTTTTTTCTGTGTATTTGTGAGCTATCCATTTTGTTTTCATTATTAGGATAAAAATATTCAGATTTCAAGTTTCAAAGGCTAAGACCACTGGAGTGAATAAATGAACTCTTCAGGGTAACAGAGAATAATACTTCAGAGGGCATAAAGTCCTATGGTTTCTTTAATCACAGACTAGTAAAGTTCAATATTAACTTCTTTGTGAGGTTTCCCTTAATTACTTCAGTCCACAGTCAACTTTCGTGTAGGACATATTTTATATCTATGAAGGTTCATTTTCTACCTTTTTATTTGCAGTTTACCCCATTGGATTATAGATTCCTAAGGTCAGGAATCTTACTGCTCCCACAGAGCAGGTAGCCGAATCAATAAGTATTGATGGATCATTTGATCTTGTTTCTAAAGACAGTTGGCCATCGTGCTACAGTTGCTTCCAGTCTGGCATAACTATTCCAAGATGTCTGGTCAGTCACATAACTAGACCAGAAACAGCTGAAGAATATTCCTTCGTTATGTATCAAATTTAAATTCAGCAATTTCTTTGAGTACTTAAATTTTTTTTAAAAATTTATTTGAGAGAGATAGAGAGCACGAGCAGAGGGAGGGGCAGAGGGACAAACAGACTCTCCACTGAGCAGAAAGCCCAGTGCAGGGCTCCATTCCAGGAACCTGAGACCATGACCTGAACCAAAGGCAGACAGATGCTTAACCGACTGAGCCACCCAGGTGCCCTTCCTGTGAGTACTTCCAATATGTCACATACAGTGCTTTGCAGCGTAAAAGTAGTATCTACCTCTTATTAGTCAATTCATAAGTGCCAGGCACAATGTTAAGTACTTTCCATATATTGTTCTATTTAATTGTTATAAAATCATATTAAACAACACGACTATTCCCCTTTTACAGAGGGGAAAATGAGCCTAAGAGAGGTTATTTGCTCGCACTTACATAGAAAAGTTTACACAAGAGAATTTGGTTCATCATAGCATTTTGGCTCAAAAATTTGAGTTTTTAACCATTACTTTGGCTAAAAGTAGGGTGCTCCGGAACTTAGGTTGGTCAGGAAAAATCCATCTAAAACAGGAAGAACACAAGGACACAAATAGCTGCATCACTGTGGTTTAGGCCAGAAGAAAACCGTACTCACTGTTCTTACTCAGATTCCTTGATGGCCCTCCAGATCTTTGCAACCTTGTTGCTCTCACCACTATCACTGGCGGTCTCTCTTTCTTCTCGCTAGCTCTCTTTTAATTCTCATCCTCCAAACATAGATGGTCCTCAAGTTTCTGTCTTTACATCTTTTCTTTTTTCTCTGTCTAGTGGTGCTCAAACTTTAGTGTGTATTGTCATCTCCTGAGAAGCCACAAAAAATTCAGATCCCCAGGCCTCAACCCAGATTTAGTGAATCAAGAGTTTCTAAGGGGAAGGATTCAGGGATCTGTATTAGCCCAGGTGATTTTAATATGGGTGAGGGCCACAGTGGGAAACACAGAGCCTATACCTTCTCTCAAGGTTCTCATCTGCCCCAGCACCTTCAAAAATCACTTCTTCTTCTTCTTTTTCTTTTTCTTCTTCTTCTTCTTCTTCTTCTTCTTCTTCTTCTTCTTCTTCTTCTTCTTCTTCTTCTTCTTCTTCTTCTTCTTCTTCTTTCTTCTCCTTCTCCTTCTTTCTCCTTCTCCTTCTCCTTCCTCTCCTTCCTCTCCTTCCTCTTCTTCTTCTCCTTCTCCTTCTCCTTCTTCCTCTTCTTCCTCTTCTTCTTCTCCTTCTTTCTTCTTCTTCTTTTGGTTTTTAGAGGAAGAGAGAGGGGTGGAGAAGAGCAGAAGGAGACGGAGAGAGAGAATCCTAAGCAGGCTCCTCACCCAGCATGGGGCTTGATCTTACAACCCTGAGATCATGACCTGAGCCAAAATCAATAGACGCTTAACTGACTTAGCCACCCAGGTGCCCCCCAAATCACCTCTTTGTAAACAACTCTCTAGTCATTATTTCTGGAACACAGTCACCATGCTCAAGACTCACATTCCAACTGTGTTAATGACATCTCCATTTGGATGTCCTACACGTATCAAAACAAGACATCCCCTGCCTCCAAAATATCAGTTGGTGCCCTTGATTGAATTCCCTGTTTCACTGACTACCTCTCACGAGTCTTCTGGCATCTAGTCTCATAACTTTACTCACAATCATCTCTCACCTTCGGACTTCCATTTGACCCCCTTATCAATCAACTGATGAGTCCCTGACTGTCTTCCTGAACTGTGATGCTTCCATATATCCCAGTGGGTCTCAGCCCACCTGTAGAGCTTTAAAAAAATTCTGTCTGGGTTCCCACTGAGACCCATTATAGCAGAATCTCTGGGAATAAGTCCCAGTAATTAGTAGTTTTAAAAATGTTCCAGATGATACTAATGCATATGCGAAGATGGGAAACTCTGAAATAGTTCTCTCAGTATAATATTGATAAGATCAACAAAAGGCCTTTATGGTTTCCATTCCCAGAAACAATGATTCATTTATTACTTGTTGGAGAATTAGGAGAGGTGATTATTTAATGGATTTTAATAGTTATCCAGAAGAGACAGTAGGAACCTGAACTATGTGGTGATAAAATCGAGCAAACGAATGGGAAAGACAGTTGTGGAATTGTGGGTTTTGGATCTTGGAAATTGGCGGATACTGGGGGTGAGAGAAAGAATTACAGAACAAAAGGAGTGACAGACACAGTGATCACAAATTTGGGTAAGAATGCTGATGGCAAGCAGGAAAGGCAAGAGAAAAAGCTTGTTGGGGGGACTGGACGAGGAAATCTGGTTCTGCACTTGTTAGGTTTTAAAGTATTTGTAGGCTAGGTGGAAGAATCACTTGGCAGATGATTCTCAAAACGTGGACCCTAGACTAGTAGTACCAGCATCCCCTGAGAATGTGATATAAATGCAAATTCTTGACATCTTCCCCTCCCACGTCCAACTTGGTGAAGAAATGCTGTGTTGGGTCTCAGTGATGGGTTTAGCAAGCACTCCAGAAGATACTGATCTCACTAGAATTCAAGAACCCCTGGCCTAGAGTAATGGTCCTCAAATTTATCATGAATCAAAATCACCTAAAGAGCTGGGCCCAATCCCAGAATTTCTGATTCACTAGGTTGGAATGGGGCACAGGATTTGCATTTCTAACAAGTCCACGGAAGGTGCCAATACTGCAGGTCCAGGGACCATGCTTTGAGAACCACTGGTGCAGCAGTCAAAGACAAAAGAAATATTGATTTGGTGGTCATCTATCTTAACAAAAATAGTTCAACTCTTGGGTTTCTTTCCAGACAACTGCAGTTGTCTCCTAATGGGACTATAGCCTCCTATCAGGTTCCTCTGCTTCTGTAATTCCCCAATCTCTTCTGCATACAGAAATCAGAGAAATCTTCTAAAATCATAAACCCTATTGCTTCACTAGCTCTACACAGCCCTCCAATGGTTTTCCGCTGCTCTTATTTGAATTCTATACGTAGCCTGATTGGTCGTGCATGATCTCGTCTTTGCTTCTCCGACCTCATCCTGTGTCAATCCCCCTGCCTCTGACTATGTTTCAGCCCCGATGACCTTATTCCATGCCCACTGACATGTTATGTTCTTTCTTATCTCAAGACCTCTACTTACACTACTCTTTTGCCAGACACATTCTATTCCGGCCCTTAGGACCACCAATGTCCTTTCATTCTCCTGATCTCCTGATCTCAGTTTAGATGTCATCTTCTTAGAGATACTTTCCGCTCCTTGTCCTCTCTTGTTAGTTATTCTCCACCTGTGTTTGTGTTCTTTCTCACTCTTGATACAAATAGCATAGGTGCTGGTTTCCTCACTGAGTATATCTGTCTCCGACTAAACTGTGAGCTCCCCTGGGATGGGGACCTGTTGAATGAGCGGGTGAACCATAGCAACTCTTCTCTGTTACATTCCTGGTGGCTCCATAAAGATGTATTCAATGAATGAACTGAAAAGTACCTGAAAAAGGAAACAATGAAACAAACTGCAATGATCTGGGGAACACCTACATTTTATAGGAGTTGGGAGTGGAGGGGAAAGGATGCTAAAGAGAAAAAGAAGAGGAGCCAGAGAGGTAGGGCACTTAACAGAACCCTGCCAAAAATGTCATAACAAAAGGTACATACACGTGTGCACACACCCGGGGACAGCTCCCTAAATGTCTATCTCTAGCTATATGGGTAGATATTCGGAAGAGAACCAAAATAACTGCCATGAAATAACATTAGAGAAAAAGAATTTCAAAGAGGCAGCATTTTTCATCATTTGCCAGACCTACGAAGACAAGGGACTGAACACTGTGACAAAGCCAAGGGGCAGGAAGATTACTCACGGGCATGAAGGTGTTTCCACTTTACTAACACAACCAGTATGTGAATTACAGTTTACCAAAGTTCTTTCATCATCATTTCATTTGATCCTTAGGAAAAAAAATCTCAAAAGACAGGCAGGACAGCTCTCAGCACTTTCAGCAACATGATGAGGAAGCAGAAGTAACAAGCATAGATTGTGCTTTCAGGAAGTTTGGTGGTATTTCTCATTACACATTTCATCTGCAATAATCGGTATCTACTATTTATGTAGAGATTCTTCAAGGCCAACCATAATATGAGCAAATAGTTCCAGGGAACAATAGTAACTTAAAAACAGACATCCCTAGAGCTTCTCATGTTTCCTTGACGGCTAAATCGAGTATTTGATTCCAATAGCATTAGAATCTGGAAAGATTTTAAAATACTCCTCAGAAACAAAGGCCTTCAAACGCACACTGTTTAAAATGGTAACAGTTCATTTTCCCCTCTGGTTTCACCAGCCTACGAACCTAAGTTTCATGGGACTCGTAGATGTCCGCCCTAGGCATGCTCTCCCATTAGCTCTTCTCATCTAAATACACTCTGAGGGCTCAAATGTAGGATCTTTTATTTGTCCAAAGAGCGAACATGAAGACAAGTCCCTGGTAGAACCGAATCAACAGAACCAAGAATCAACAGAACCAACACTGTTGGAGAGAAATGCAATGAGTGCACGGATTGTCCCAATGTGGTTAAGGGTCATCCCGCCCTGATCCTGTAAACCCTTTAGAGCTCACAGCTTGAAACAACTTTTCCTTCCCAAGTCCTGGATCCCCGAGTGGCCGCACAATCAGGCTCAGGAAATAGGAAAGAGGGAGGTTAGAATCTTCCCGAAGGTGCTCCCATTTTACTAATACAGCTCAGGGCATGAATTAGAGTCTAGCAAAGTTCTCTCATCATCATTTCATTCGATTCTCAGAGACATCTCAAGACGCAGGCAGGTAGCTCTCACCGCTACCCCCGCAGGTCCAGCGGGGCCAAGTGGATTATCAGCTAGGGAATGGCAGAGACAGGACAAGAGTCCTGCATGTTGCCTCTAAATACTGTGCTTTTTCTCTCTACACAGCGCAGCCTTGCCACACTCATACGATTTTTGGTTTTTGCTTTTGTTTCCGGAAGGAAAAGGCTCTCCTCCTCTTTGTCACAACAGGACATTTGGCCTGTGCATGTTTGGTCACCATGCAGAGTGAGGAAAAGGAATAACAAACGATAAACAGGACATGAGTGTGCCAACACACGTGGCACAGGTAGGAAGCATTCCAGAATGTCCCGAGGAAGGGGAGACCATGAACGGTGATCGCTTTTATTCTTCTTAAACACTTGCTTCAGGCAGTCTCTTTCTCCAGTGATTGTAATAGCCGTGTATTTCTAAATGCAGAGCCAGTGAGTGCCTTTAGGACTTTCTGGATTCTTAGAGGAGTTTATTTATTTCATTTATTTATTTATTTAATTTTTATTTATTTATGATAGTCACACACAGAGAGAGAGAGAGGCAGAGACACAGGCAGAGCGAGAAGCAGGCTCCATGCACTGGGAGCCTGACGTGGGATTTGATCCGGGGTCTCCAGGATCGCGCCCTGGGCCAAAGGCAGGCACTAAACCTCTGCGCCACCCAGAGATCCCTCTTAGAGGAGTTTAAACTGTGACACCTTTGTCAAGCTCCGGGGACGGATGAGGGATGAATCACTGTCTCTTTTTCATTCCTCCACAAATGCACAGAGAATATGACAGACCGATCATTACCAAACTCAGTTTAACACAACATTGTAAAGGATTCAACTGTGCAAACTGCTGTTCTAGGCCCTGTTAGGGGAGAGAAATGCACGGACAAACCATGTGCAATTCCTGACCCTCCCTCAACTTTGTGAGGGTAGCTCCGAAGGTGGGTTTGAATCTTAGCCCTGACACTTAACCATCGCATGATCTGGAACTGGTTCCTTATTTTCTCTGTTCATCATTTCTTAAAAAGAAAAAAGAAAAAAGAAAAAAAAAACTACATTTATGGGCATGATCTGGAACCAGTTCCTTATTTTCTCTGTTCATCATTTCTTAAAACAAAACAAAACAAAACAAACTACGTTTATGGGGCTGTTAGGAGGGTTTATTTATTTTATTTTTATTTTTTATAAAGACTTTATTTATTTATTCATGAGAGACACACACAGAGAGAGGCAGAGACACAGGCAGAGGGAAAAGCAGGCTCCATGCAAGGAGCCTGATACGGGACTTGATCCCGGGACCCCGGGGTCACGCCTTGGGCCAAAGGCAGATGCTAAACTGCTGACCCCCCAGGGATCTCCTGTTAGGAAGGTTTAGTGGGAAAACGTGTATATAGTGTTTTGAACAGTTCCCGGTACAGAGTAAACTACTATTTGTTGTCCTTATAATATAACATGTCATTATTTTGAAGCTCTTACACTCTGGAAGAGAAGAGAGACTTAAGCACAGCTAAGTCTGATAGGAATGATCAGCAATCTAACTGAGGCATAATCGCAACGCTCTGCAAAACAGGTGCTTTCTCGTTATGGTTTGTTTTGTTTTAAAGACAACACCCTAAAATTAGCCTTGGGAACAAAGGAATAAACCAAGGGGAGTTGAGCATTTCTCCAGGTTCTATGAATACTATGCCCTTCTGCCACGAAATGAAAAATGATGTCTTCAAAACATCAGTCAGATGCAACACAGGATTATATATGAGAAAGCGGTCTAGCTTTTGAATTCCGCAAGTCAGCCAGCTCAGCAGAGGGAATTCCAGAACAGAATGAAAAAACTAGAATGAATAGCCCTTTAAGGGTCCCTGCGATTTCTGAAATTCCGTGATTCCACGGTCGACACACTTAATGGACTTTCCAGATATAAAACTAAGACAATACAGAAAAATATCTTTTTCAAATGGTAGTCCCCTCCCTCTTTTTTTTTTTTTTTTTTTTAAATTTTTCTTCCTTGAGTTTTCTCAATTACCTTTTGAAAAACCGGCCTTGGAACAGAATTAACGTTTACTTCATGAAGAAAGAGGAGTTATTTTGAATGAGTTGGGTCGAGGAGGGAGGAACTCTGCTGAACAAAGTCCTTGGGGAAGTGAATGGTTTATTGATTCAGTTCGTGGTCTACAGTTGAGGTGCATGTTGACTCAGGACTCAGGCCTGTGCCATTGCGGGGCGTGAGGAAATTTAAGAGGAAAGCAGAGCAAATGCACACCTTCGAAATACGGGCTGGGAGGGTGTAAATGGGACTAAGCATCATGTATTAATTACAGTGAGGAAGGGAGGATGGGAAGGATGGAAATCAGGAGAAAACCTTACTTGAAATTTGCTACAGGTAACCTTTAGAAATATTGGCTAGTGTCTATCCCATCCGTTGTTTTTTTCCTAAGGCAGCTAACTGTTCACGTATCCTGTTTTCTCAGTATTCATTCACGCGTGGGTTCATCCAGCAAAAATATGCTGGTTATTTATAACATCCAAGCCTTGACCAAGATGAGGAGGACTCGGCCCTGACCAAGGTTACTCTTCAGTGATGGAAATCGCCAGAGAGAAAAGAGAAGAGGGGCGAAGGGGAGCCTGGACAACCCCGAGCGAAAACACACAAATGATACAAACTTGCTGGACAGTCTCATCATCTGAGCCCTCCCCCGGCCCCCACCATATCCCTGGGTAATAATCTGGGCAGATATTCAACTGATTTCAGTAGTAAAACAACAGCACTTGCTAAAAATACAAGGCCATCAAAAATACAGATGAAACCCTAAGGGGGGAGACTTGAGAATACCCTCCTCCTGAAAAGGTGGACATAGTGTCATGTGGTTAAGATGGAACATTCCTCCCACTTTCCACGGTGGATCACGCAGCACTTGCACCATTACAATCACTCCCCAGATTGGACCCTGACTCCCGGATTTATGAAATAAGTATTTTCAAAAGAGGTCGTTGCCTCCACACAACTCCTTTAATCAGCAGTGGGAGGACTGACTCGGGCCATGGTGCCAAGCTTTCTTCGCGGCGCCTGCGACTGCATGGGGCTCCCTCGGCCTCCCTCACTCCAAAGGGTAAGAGGATCATATGAATTTTTAAATGCAGATTTTTGGACTATACAGTTCTTTTTCATCTTCTGGCAAGTGATTACGAGACTCAATCAAGATTTTTCTGTGTATCATTAGCTAATTTTAGCTTCCTCCCTTTTTATTTACTTATTTATTTATTTTTTGCAGTGACTTTGGGAGAGCCCGGCCTCAAGTCCTCTGTGGCTTTCACGTCTTTCTGCTCAAGCCTTGAGGGCAGCTCAATTAGGGAGTCGGAAAATAGTGATTAAAAGTGATTAGGCCGCGACGATTCGGTGCCACGGAGTGTGGACTCCGTCCTCTCCGTCACAACCCGAACCGAGCAGCAGTTTTTGGTTTTGATTATAGCTTTACTTGCTTTTTTTTTTTTTTTAAATAAACATGAGCCAGTATTCAAACTTTTAATATCCTGCTGCTTAACTCTTTCCAAAGAGACATCCAGCGCTCTTAAACAGCTTTTGTTTTAAAATTTTAATTTGTTTGGCCGGGTCTCACCTTAGAAAGTTGTAGCCTCGTGGTAAACTCTTGTATAAGTTGATTTCCAGAATCAGAGGCAATTCTTTTTTTCTTTCCTCCCCTCCCAACTAAGTGTTTCCTCATGTGCCAAGATTGTTGGTGCTGACAGCTTTTTTTTTTTTTCTTTTTTTTTGCTTGTTTTCTCGGGCCTTGGTCCGTCTGGTCCCCCAGCAAGTGCGAGGCGGTACTTACAGCTCCTCCAGGAAGCGGAGACGGGCCAGGGCGCTCGGGGGCAGCTGGCTGATGTTGTTCATACTGAGGTCCCTGGAGAGGAAGGACAGACAGCACGTGAGGGGTTGCGAGCGCCACCGTGGGGATGTCCAGCCGCTTGCTGCACACGCTTTCAAGCAAACCAGCCAAACCACCCCACTCCTCTGCTTGCCAGGTGAGCTGCTACTTTGCCTCTGAAGCACAGCCTCCCCGCAGCCCCGTGCATCCCGGGTGCCCTGCGCCACAGTAGAGGAACTGCAAAGGATCCAGACTGTTCCCGGGCATGGTTGTCCCACCCCGTGGTTTTTTTTTTTTAAATATTTTATTTATTTATTCATGAGAGACAGAGAGAGAGAGAGAGAGAGAGAGAGAGAGAGAGAGGCAGAGACACAGGCAGAGGGAGAAGCAGACTCCCTGCACGGAGCCCGACGTGGGCCTCGATCCCGGGTCTCTAAGATCAGGCCCTGGGCTAAAGGCAGGTGCTCCATCGCTGAGCCACCCAGGGGTTCCCCCACCCCGTGTTTGAAATGACATGAGGCAGACAGCAGAGGGACCAGGCGTAACTCGGGCCGGGACAGAACCCAACGTTGCATCTTGCTCTGAATTTGGCCACAAAGAGCAACGTCTTCAGCATACATCTCTGCAAGGCTACAAGCACCTTGTACAAACCACTGTTTTGATTCAAGGAAACTTAAAAAAACAAAACAAAACAAGACAAAACAAAACAAAAAAAAGGCCTATTCCCTCCTTCTAACATGTTCCCTTTGCAGGTTCTCGGATTGCATTAAATACGTGAAATGAACCATAAAACAAGGGTGTAATGTGATCCTGCTCCGTAGCACACTTCCTGCTGGGCCGGCACAGTAGTTCCTGGCACAGGAAACAAGCCACTTTGGGCAGAACTCAATCAATTTTTGTTTTAAGGGAAACGCCGTGTAATTAGATTTTATTCTGTTTTTTATGTTTCTATTTCTTTACTGTCTCCCGCATAACCCCACAGCATGGTTGACATCTGCCATCTGTATTGCAGAGGACAAAAGACCTATGGTGGTGGGACAGATTGTCATCAAGACCGGCTAAGACTTTATGCAACAGTCAGCAGAAGGTTGACTTAAAAAAAAAAAAAAGTCCTCCTTGCTCAAACCTGAAGATTCAGATTATATTCAGGATTCATTATGATCTCAGGTCAGGTGTACAAACTTAAAACTTTGCTCAGGATAAGACAATGGGCTTTTTATTAATTATTTAAAAATGTACTCAATTGGCATAGGACATGGTATTAATTTTCGGCATCCGACGTGATGAAGTGATATATGTCTATACTGCAAAACGATTACTGCACTAAGTTAAGCTAACATCCATCACCGCACATTTTTTCTTGCGATGAGAACTCTTAAGATTTACTCTCGTAGCAACTTTCAAATAAACAACCCAGAATTATTAACTATATTCGTCCTGCTGTACCTTATATCCCCCCAAATTTGTTTCTCATATAATTGGAAGTTTGTATCTTTTGACCACCTTCACCTATTTCATCCATGAGCTTTAAAAAGAATCCGAATTATTCCTGTTATTTAAGTGGCCACCCCCATAGCGTCTGACCAGCTGATGTCAGTATGGATTGCTTGGTTCCTTTATCAAATATTAACTTTTTAAAAAAATATATTTTTATTTATTTGAGAGAGAGAGAGAGAGAAAGAACATGAGCAGGGCGGAGGGAGAAGCAGACTCCCCGCGGAGCCGGAAGCTAGACGTGGGACTCGATCCCGGAACCCCCGGGATCACGAACTGAGCTGAAGGCAGACGCTTAACCAACTGGGCCACGCAGGAGTCCTTAAATATTAACTTTTAATCACTGATGGAAAGAATTGAGGGATCGATCATTTACTCTTTAACAAGTCAGCAATATACAGGGAGATAAATTATTCAGTTTAAATGTTTCAGATGTATGCTTAAAAAATTATAAATTTTATTATCTGCTACTGAGCAGTTTATAGCTGAGCAAAATGCTATATTCTCAAGCGCAAACTAAACCATGCCAAAAATACACACTGAAAAAACCCTTATGTTTCCGTTTATTACAAATCGGGGTGATTTTCGGTCGAGGTAAGAGTGCCAAATAATTGATTAGCAATTTAAATTTGTCATGCAGGTATTGCCATGTAGTAGCAAAGGTGTATTAGTTCACTGAACAGACATGGATTAAACTACTCAATGAAGTTTCTGGATTCCTCACGGGGATGTACAATCCCTGCGACGCCTAGAGAGATCTCAGGTGCTCACTTATGTCTCGTTGACAGCCCACTTACGTCCTAAAAGAATCAAGGGGGTTTGCTTTGGGAGCACGTTGATTAGCAACCCTGATCAAACCAGTTCCAACATCAAGGCAGCTGGTAGGGCTGGCACTAAGTTTCCTGGCCTCTTGGGTTTGCCTGCGTGATGTGCAAATGAGTTTGGGACAACCTTCGCTCTTGTCTATATGCAGAAAGCTCTAACTAGAGCAAGGGAATTAAATGTTAAGGAGATTCATAAACATTCCATGTTGTTTTGATTTACTATCCTATTTCAGGTTCCTGGCAGTGCAGCTTATATAAGCCTTCGCTCCCAGGGTTTCCCCTGGAACAAGCGTGTAGTGTCTTGGGTTTGAATCCTGACTCTCCCCCTTCACAAGCTGCGTGGTCTTGGGATAATTAATGTCCGCGTGGCAGTCTTCCTTGTATTTAAACTCGAGTGTCCCTGGATGAGTAGTTTATGCTATTAGAGTATTGCTAGCTGTTTCCAGTCAAAAGAGTGACTTGTTTCTTAAAGAGTGTGTCCCCTTCCCAAAACGATTTAGTAATGTCTCTGTGTTACCTGATGCTGGCGGTTCCTCTCAGAAAATGAGCAAATGCTGCTAAACTGTCCCTTTACCACTATTTTCTAAGACATGTTTTCTTTTTTAAAGATTTAATTAATTAATTAATTTATGTATTTATTTGGGAGACAGCAAGTGGGGAAGGCGAGCGAGAGAGAATCTGAAGCAGACTCCCCGGGGAATGCAGAGCCTGGTGTGGGGCTCAAACCAGCGACTGCAAGATCAGGACCTCAGCTGAAACCAAGAGTTGGATGCTCAACCAACTGAACCACCCAGGCGCCCCGAGTCTGCTTTCTTTTAAAGAGCTTCCAAGCAATGCATGTAAGCTTATGGCAGAAAAACAGCTTCTAATATCAATAGGGTAAAATGAAAGTGGGCCTCGAAATATAAATTCAAAGCAGATAAGGTAAAAAAGAATTTGTCTGCATTCCCTTTTTTCTTGTGTTAACCTTTGCGTTGATAGTCAAGTGGAACACGGGGCCTCTAGCTCTGTGCTTCCCAAACTCAACTATCCATCCTGAAAGACCAACTTTAAAAAATTCTGAATTTGCCGTGGGTTTAAAATTCTTTTTTTTTAAAAAAAATAGTAAAATTAATTACTAGAAAAGGGAACTGAAAACACTAAAATGCATAAAACAGGAGCTGAATACTTTGTTATGTGATTTGACAGAGATTATTCAGTTACTATAAAAATTTCCAAATCTTTACTCTCAAATTCTTATCTGTTGTGGATCAGTAAAAAAACAGCCTTGTGCTGGGAAGGACGCTTCCCTGGACCACTCTTTGATTAGCAATGCTCTTCTTGGTTTCATGTCAATTTTGAGTTAAAAATGATAGAATGAGAACATTAAAACTCTGTACAAAAATACTCTCTTTCTTACTTAAATGATTTGTAAAAACCTTTCTTTTTAGTATTTGGTCTCTCTGGCACCCGGAACACATATAACCTTAGCAGGAAATCAGGAGTCTTAAAATAATTTCCAAACCCATACACGTTTATTTTTCAAAACGATGATTTTAAATGGCGGCCTCATGTTGCACCATATTTTGTCTATAATTCAGTTTCCTAACATTGGTGAAACAACGTGATGAATTTCTTTAATTTTTTTCATCTTTTGCCAAGATGTGGGAATTAATTTTGAAGAAGTGGCCACCATGCACCAAGATTTCATAAGACACGTAGGGTTTACTGTGACAAGATGCTCAAATATGTTCACCCATCCTGCCCTGCCTCTGACCCCGCTCTTGGTGGTGGTGTGTTGATGACCATGTCTGGAAATCTAGAACCGGGGGTTGCAAGGCTCTATGGGAGCAGTTGACTATGTATTGGAATCACCTCAGGAGCTTTATGGGATATTGAGGTCTGCGTCCCATCCCCAGAGCGCCTGAGTTGATTGGTCTAGTATGGGCACGGAGATGTTTAAGACCTTTTGCTGTGATTGGAACATTCAGGCAAGGAGCCCCCCCAAATTTCCAAGTGAGTGCTCTGAGCTCTGTGACTCACTTAAGAATTCAGGAGGCCTAACTGTTCCCTAGGAATAGACTTCCGTCCAAGCAGATGGTAACTCTCTCCTGCCAATGTCTTCGTTGCTTGCAGCTCTATTGTTTTTCCTCATTTGACAAATGTGAGTTGAACATTAATTGTGAGCAGATCTAGGAACCCAGTGGGGAGAATCAATCCCCAAGTCATCTTCAACTTTTCCCTTTCCTGCCTTCCCTATGTCCTTAAAACACCCAGTATTAATTCCATAGAGCTTTCTTCTGGATCTGGCCTCTCTTCCTTCTTCCTGGCTGCTACCTTTGGTCAGGTCCTTGTGATGAGGATCATGGTTGTGCTCTCCATGCGGTAATCACTGAGCCCCCTCATACTGGGTCTAGTTCATCTTCTACGCCCCAGCCAGCGAGGTCACCCTGAAGAGCCCATCTATGTGGGCTCAGAGCCACTGTTAGCTAATAAGAAAGGCAACCCCTCAGGTGCATCCACAGGAAAAGGGGCCTCCTCTGGAGGTGGGCATGTGAGTGACAGAAAGCATCCTCTTGTTTGCACTGAAGCAGAAGCACAAGGGGAATGGTTTGCAAGCAGCGCCTGGCCTGGAGTTCAGCTCCGACGGAGTAGTCCCTGTGCAGGGCAGACCTGCACAGCTGTGGCCATATGGGCCTCCTCCATCTGAGAATTCCTGCAGGCTCCAGGCTTCGTAGAGGAACGAAGGCCTCAACTATTTAGGCTCTTCACGATCTGGCCTTAATGTGTGTTTCCATCTCTATTTTATGTCACTTTCCTCTCTGCATGTGTGGGCCAGTCACACACTTGGAATTCTTGCTGTTGCCCTTTGCATCTGTTTTTACACATGTGATTTTCTTTCCCTAGAATGCATTAGCCTCTTTATTTCCAAATGCCTCCCACCCTCCCCTCACCCCGATTCAAGATCTAGCTTTACAGACCCTTGTGTTTCTGACACGGGCTTTTATCTTTCCAGCTTAGTTTTCTATTTCAGTCTCTAGTCCTTTGATACCTCCAGTACGAAAGCTTTGTCTTCGCCCAAGAATCTAGCTTAGACCACACATTGGTCACCTGGATCGCTACCTCACCCACACCCTCAAACCCCTGGTCCCTTGTCTTTTGTTTCATTCTCCTGGCAAAATCCCAGCCCTGGAAAAACACCATAATTCATTCTCTGTTACTATCCCAGGGTACTGAGCACTACTAGAAAAGGGAAACTCACAAATGTGCAGACTGGTGACTATAAATTCATGGTCTTTGTGGGTTCTCAACACGGCTGCACAATCCTGTTATTTGGGATTGCTCAATTCACTCCCATAGGAACTGTGGCCAATCTTTACCACTTGCCTCAAACCTCTTAATCAACAATGACTCCCATCATGGGACACCTTCCTTCTTACTTCACGGAAACAACCGAGATTCTGTAGGCCACCAAACATGAAATAAATCAAATTCTTATTCTTTTTTTTTTGTCCCCTCCTTACTATACCCATACTTTTCTACTTGCTTAGCCTTGCTTATGGGTCCCATCCCCTCTATGATGCTATAGCTCGTTACTCCATGAATAATTCCTTCCACTTCCTCTATTTTCCACCTATTTTTCTTCTCTTTCCATGTATAAACAGAATCGAGTCTTTTCCACTATTATAACAGATGGGAAGTGGGACCTTCCAATTTCATGTCTTCCTGTACTTGCTACTCAGTCTTTCCCATTCCCTTTGGAGTTGTTTATTGTCTACCATAGTAGTCTCCGCTCCCCATTCCCTTTCCAACCCACACTGACTTCCATCCCTATACCTCAATGAAATTGTTCTTGCCAAAGAAACAGTGACCTCCATATTGTCAGATTTAAGGAACACAGGACTTACTGAGCCTCTTTCCTGCATTAGATTTGCTCTTTCTGGAAACTCTATACTCTATTGGTTTCCAAGTCATCATTCCCCCAGGATTCTTTCCATATTTTCCAACCTTTCTACTTTATAGGCTCCTTTGTGGGATTTTATTCTATTTATTCCGTAAATGTCAGTGTTCTCTGGAATTCCGCCCTTGGCCTAGCGCTCTTCAATCTCTGCCCTTTCTTCTTGGAGACTATTACTTACTTTCATGGGTTCAAGTGCCTCTTAGATGCCCATAACTCCCCACATCCATATTCCTCATCTTAATCCCTCTCCCCTAAATTTCAGAACCATGTAATCTGATTTCCTTCTGCATACGTCCATTTAGCGATCTTGCAGGAATGCACCATGTCCAAAATGGAAAAATTATTTCTTGTTCCAAACTTGTTTCTTTTTCTGTAGTGCCAGTTTCTAGTGAGTGCCATCACTACCTCCCTGTCAAAAAGTCCAAATCTTAGATACTATTCAAGTCTTCCTTTTTTAAAATTTTCATCCTATCTGCCTATCCTCTTGTCCTCTCTCTTTCCTCTTCCCTGCTGCAGCTGCCTCAGTCATCTGAAATTATCTCCCAACTCTGTGGTTGCCTGCTATCATCAGTCTTATCCCTTCAGGCTCACCCTCTAATGACTCGAGATACATCCAAAAATGCAGAATTAGCCAAATGACCATCCTACCTAAGACCTCTCAGTTACTATAATTTTCCAAATGAAATCTACATTTGTTAGTACTGCGTACAAGCTCCATTGCGCAGCACACCGATACTTCACTACTCTGGCATATTGACTTCCCTTCTGTTTTCAAGGCTCAGGTAAGATGTCATCTCCTCCCGGGAGGAAGAGGAGGAAGCCTTTGCCCCAACTGCAAGGTTAGGGTAAGTGATTTGTCCTCTGTCTTCCCATATCACCCAGACATTTAATGGCATCATATTGAAGTGAAGCGTTTATGGGCCTCTCTCCTACAGTAGGCTGGGACTCCTCATGGTCAGTGGCTGTTTTTTTGGTTTTTGTTTCTTTTCCATTAGACTGCTTCTAGTGTCTAGTTGAGTCTTGCCATAAAGGAGAGACTCAGTGAATGCTGAATTGAACTCTCCTCTACTGTGGCCTTTCTGTAAGTGAGCTGATAATCTTACCTGATCCACTAAAAAAAAAAAAAATCCTGTTTCTCATCAAATGGCTACATTGCTTCTAAGTGTGAGGTATATATCACACTTCTAGTATTGGACGCTTTTGGGAACAAGACCCACTTGGAGGGTACCCACCTTCCACAATGATTGATTTTTGCTCAAAATTAGTGTTACCCTTTCTTTCTTCAGTCAGCCTGCTTCTGTCCTAGAGATTCCTCAAAGATTCTTGTTCATTGAAAGTTCGCCTTCTACTCCCATACCCAAGTGCCTCTACCCTGCTACTATTGCTTCCTCTTCCCGTCCTCTTCCCCTCCTCCTTTCTCTTCCTCTCCTTCTTTCTACTTTTCCCTTTCTCCTCTTTCTCCTGTTAAAATATCTTTCCTATCGTTTCTTTAGATATATTGTGGGAAGAATGACTGCATTAGGTACTTAATCCACTGTCTTAAAATCCAGCTATTCTGTTTATATGGGAGACTCGGTACATGCATCAGTGAACAAAAGGGCCATTCCTTATAGTGTGGCTATTAAACAAATTAAGAAAACAACTCCCCAAGATGGTTCTTTAATCTCGGCCACCATTGAAGACAAATATTTTCTTCTTTAGCAGCGCAGCGCTATTCCCATTTCTTCTAAGCACAGTCATTTTAAATTTGTCTTGGGAGATCCAGTAGCATTTAGCTTTCTGACAGATACCTTTGCTAACAATGGATCCAGGCTGGAGCCATTCCAGCACTTTTTAAATCGATCACTTTTCAAATATGCTTCTAGAGATAAGCCCTCCTGTGAACTTCAAAGGGAAAGGTGCAGGCTTGAGTAGAATTTTATGATAGTATGAATAATGTTATTTCCACATAATTTTCTCATGTCATTAACTTCAAAATAATGTATCTTTGAAAAACATTTTTTTATTGAAGTGTAACATATATGGGAAAATGAACAAATCTTAACTGTCCAGCCCACTGAATTTTCAGTGTTAACATACCTTCACAAATCCTCACAAATCCAAAAATAGAACCTAGTCATTGCCTCAGAAGCTCCCTTATGTTCCTTTCTACCCACTTCTCCCTCAAAGGGAACCAGTCTGCTGACTTCCAACATTTTATATTAGTTTTGCTTGGTTTTGATCTATCTATATATAGAATTACACGGTGCATAATTCTTTTTTTTAAAGCACATTTTATTTTTTATAGCGGTTTTAAGAGGACACTGCAGAAATTTCCCATGTGCCTCTTGCCTCCACACATGCACAGCCTCCCCTGTGATCAACATTCCCCACCAGGGCGGTATATTTGTTACACTATTGTAACAAGCAAAACGAACCTATTGACGCTTCATGATCACCCAAACTCTGTAGTTTACAGGAGGGCTCACTCTTGGGGTCGTACATTCAATGGGTTTGGACAAATGTATCCACCATTATAGCATCATACAGAGCATTTTCACTACCCCAAAATCCTCTGTGCTCTATCTACTCATCCGTCCATCCCCCATCCTCAATCCTGGTTATCCTGAACCTTCTATTTTCTTCATAGTTTTGCCTTTTTCAGAACATCATATAGTTGAAATCATACAATAGGTAGCCTTCTCAGACTGGCTTCTTTCACTTAGTAGTACAGAGCCAAGTTCTTGTGTTTTCCTAGCTCCTCTCACTCATTATGAGATTTGTCCATGTGTTGCATGAGCACTAGTTTATTCCATCTCAATCTAATACAGTATCTTGTTTTCTTATTATACCACAACTCAACTCTTGATGGGCATTTGGGTCAGTCTGTGCTCATGATGAGTAAGTAGTGCCCCTATAAACATTCTTAAATACATCTTTTGTTGAGCATATATGCAATATGCATTTCTATTGGGTATATATATATGAGTGTATATATACTAATGTGTATACACACACATATATACACATATATGTTGTTGCGTATATATGAGAAATGTGTGCATTTCTATTGGTTATATATCTAGGAGTTGAATTGCTGGGTCTTGGGGTATGCATATGTTCAGCTTTATTTATTTTATTTTTTAATTTTTAAAAAATATATTATTCATTTGTTCATGAGAGAGACACACACACACACAGAGGCAGAGACACAGGAGAGGGAGAAGCAGGCTCCATACAGGGAGCCCGACGTGGGACTCCATCCCAGGACCCCAGGATTACATCCCGGACCTAAGGCGGTGCTAAACCGCTGAACCACCCGGGATGCCCTATATTCAGCTTTAATAGATCCTGCCAAGCAGTTTTCTAAAGTGGTTATGTTGAGTCATACCTCCACTAGCAGTGTATGAGAATTCCGATGGTTTCACCCCTGTTTTTCTCCATTTATTATCATCAAAATTGGTATTTCTCTATTAAATTTTAGTCATTTTTGCTAAACGTACAATGGTATTTCACTGTGGTTTTAATTTGCATTTCCCGCATATCTAGGAGAGTCAAATACCTTTTCATATGACTTTTGGCCATCAGGATACCCTTTCCTGCAAAGCTCCAGAAGAATATTTTATTTGATTTGATGACCTTTATTTTTTAATTTTATTAAAAATTTTTTATTTATTCATGAGAGACACAAAGAGAGAGAGGCAAGACACAGGCCGAGGGAGAAGCAGGCTCCCTGCGGGGAGCCCAGTGCAGGACTCGATCCCAGGACCCCGGGGTCACAAACTGAGCCGAGGGCAGGCACTCAACTGCTGAGCCCCTCAGGTGCCCCTGCTTTATTAAATTTTTAATGGAAACTTAAAAGACAGAGCCTCAGAGCAAAGCTCATTTGAAAAAAGTTTACATTGTCATCCTTTTCTTTTTTTTTTTTTTTTAAATTTTATTTATTTATGATAGGCACACAGTGAGAGAGAGAGAAGCAGAGACATAGGCAGAGGGAGAAGCAGGCTCCATGCACCGGGAGCCCGACGTGGGATTCGATCCTGGGTCTCCAGGATCGCGCCCCAGGCCAAAGGCAGGCGCCAAACCGCTGCGCCACCCAGGGATCCCTGTCATCCTTTTCTAATTAGATAGAGATAGTTAACGTGACTGGGTAGTCACGTACCTTACTTATATTATTTAGTAACAAGAGAAGAGATAGATGTAAAGGCCGCATCTAGGCACCCAGGACTGAGCGACAGGATGCTGATGGGGCCCACCACGCCCCCAGGCTGGGTCCACGCAGGCCCCCAGGGACCCACCCAGAGGTCCTAACTGACCAATGGGCCTGCAGCCCCGGGCGCAGCTGCCAAGGAGGGAGACTCCATGCACCCACACCTGGTCACTGGCCCCCTGGACCCCCAGCGCCTCCCTGGCCTCCCCGAAGCCCCCGCGCTGTCCCGCCCGCAGCCCCCCCGGTGTGCTGAGCTCAGGGACCTCCCCAGCCCTTCGTCTGCTGCAGGTGAGCCTCTGGCTGCCCAGCCTCCTGCACAGTCGCTGCGCTAGGTCCGGCCCTCGGGACACCCGCCCCCTGAGCACCCGCGGGGAGCGGCCACTGACTGGAGAGTCTGGGCCCCGAGCACCCGCTGCACACGGAGGGTAGGCGGGCAGGTGACAAAGGGAACTGCACACGGACGGATAAAGAAAAAGAGTAGGGCCAACCCAACCTTCCAACCTTCACCCGAAGCTGTCGGGTCCACAGCCCACGGCGGTTGCGAGTGGCCCTGCACCTGCCAGAGAGAGCGGCCTCGGTCGGAAGGGAAGTACTCTGGGAGAGTCCTGGGTGAGGTTCTTGTTCTGATTTGAAATCCAGCAAATCACCCGTGAGAAGCAAACGTGACAGGGTTGGCAAGGAGGTGGGAAAGCAGACTTACGAAGTCAAATGCCGGTGCGCCCGGGGTCAGCGCCGGCCGTGTCTCAGGTCACGACCCCGGGTCCTGGTGGGCCTGTGTCCAGCCCCATGTCCAGCCCCATGTCCGGCCCCAGGCCCTTGGCTGGGCCTCTCCCCAGTCCCAGCACGCTTGCTCGCTTGCTCATTCTCTCTCTCTCTCAAATGAATAAACGAAATCTTTTTTAAAAAAAAGAAGCCAAATGCCATTAGCAGCAGCACTGTCGTTGTCATCAAACACACAGGTCTTTGGCCACGGAGTGTAAGAGGTCTAGCCATAGCATTTCAAAAGGTCTCAACCGATTCGGAACTGAGTTTCCCCTCCGCTACAGGGTGGTGCCTTGAACAGTCGAAAGGGCTGTGCAATCACCAGAAATCACCAGGAAAAATTACATATCCAGGAATTCCCTGAGGTTCCATCTCTTCTGTTTTTCTCTAGTCTCTGGGAACAATCTCCAGCCTTGGGTGGGCAGCTGTTTGCAGATCTGTACTTCTCCAAGCTTCATTTCTGAACTTCTCCATGTGGTTAGTCAACTGGTCACCTAAAACTCAGCACGTTTCTAGCTGAATTTATCGTTTTCTCCCTTTCCCCCCTGGTGCTTCCTCATATCCTCAGTGAGTGCATCCTGGTTTTTTCAAGTGACCATCCTGGAGGACTCAGGCTTATTTATCTAAGTATACAACACCCTGTCTACCAGTCACCCCCACTCTCTAAGTGGTCATTAGTCTCACTGATTATAACAGTTGCCTGTGTCAGATAATTAATAATAACTAGCATTTCTCTCTCTTTCTCTCTCTGACACACATACACACACGCACCATCTAAGGAATCTTCAGGTTACAATCCAGGTTACAGATGAGGAAATAGAGGCACACAGAACTCTAGCTTTCCTAGGATGACCCTAGCAGTTGAGTGGAGAGCCAAAGTCTGAACCCGGTCCATGGGACCAGTCCTTTGCAGCTGGAATCCATGATCTGATTTCCTGCCATAGCTTAAGCTCGAGTCCTAATATTTGCTTGCCCTTTTTGATTCTTCAGTACCATGTTATCTAAGAAGGTGCCTTGGAAAAGTCCCCTCTCTACCGTTCACACTTCTGTGCGGCATGTCTGGCTGCTTTTACCTCTTAGCCAGCCCCTGGAGTGACTCTACACTCCCCCCAGACCATCCACTCTGCTTCCACTTGGCCTTTGGAATCCATATTTTGGGTCCTTTTTGGCTCCATGGTGTGGAGCCCGTGGCCCATTCCTCTCCCAGCCCCAGATTTCAGGATTCCAGTTGGAACCCCGGGCCTTTCACTTATCTGGGAGGAAAGAGAGGTCAAGCAACTGCAATGGGATCTTCATGGTCCTCTCTCCTTCATTCTGTTCCCCCTTTCCAGTCCACCTGAAGTTATCTTGATTGGTTTTCCCCTGAAGGATGAAGGAGCTAATATTTTACATTGTGCTTCCTTTTTTCCCCCTTTTAATAATGACTCCTTTTATTTGTCTAAACAGTTTAGGAAGCTCGTTCGTGCCACAAATTGGTCTCAGCATGAGGCAGCTGAATACGGATATTAGTAGAGTCCTACTCAAGACTGTGCTATAACTCACAACAGGAATGTTCATGTGAGTGATATATTCTGTTTCTCTTTACACTAGAAAAAAATCAGACCAACCAAGTTTGGAACTAGAACAGGGTTTCTCAAACTTGGCACTATTGATTTGGGGGCTTGAGGATTCTTTTTTGGTGCAGGGGGGCTATCCCGTGCCTCGTAAGGTGTTGAGCAGCACTCCCAGCTCTACCCACCAGGTGCCAGGAGCATCACCACTCCTCCAGGTGTAGGAACCAAGAACTTGTATAGACTGTGACAGGGTGATTTATATTCCACCCCGCACCCCTCCCCCCCCCCCCCCCCGATTTGTATACTGACTTTCTCATGCTCCGTAACTTGGTATGTGATTGATTCAGAGACAGACTCTTTCAAGAGGCAATCAAGTTAAAATGAGGTCATTAGGGTGGATCCTACTCTGCTAGGACTGGTGTCCTGATGAGGAGAGGACATTTGGACACAGGGACAGAGGGAAGACCATGTGAGGACACAGGGAGAAACCAGCCAGCCACAAGCCAAAGGACTCAGAAGAAAACAACGCTGCCAACACCTTGATCTCGGATTTCCCAGCCTCCAGAACTGTGAGAACATGCATTTCTGTTGTTTCAGTCACCCGGTTGGGGGTGCTTTGCTCCAGCGGCCCTGGGAACCTTGTGTACAGACATGGCCAAATAGATGTTATCTGGGGGCCAATCGCCCCAGGCTGAGAATCGCTAAACTGGCACACGCCGATTACACACAGGGGACTATTCGTTTTGCCTTTTGCGATGACAGAAGTTAGTTCCTAATGACTTTTTTTCTTCAAAAGAGGAAATGTAGGAAAACCTTCCCTCCCTACTCCTCTTTCACACCATACCTGCCTTTTAGCAGATAAACTCATTGCTTAATTATTGGACAACAAAAATATACAAGAAAGAGAGTAAAAGGCTCTGGGATCTACCCTGCATGTGTCTGTGGGTGGATGACACTGGGCCTGCGGCTGTGTCTGATGGCTCCATAATGATTACACTGAAGAGACTCAAGCCTGGGTTGCAAAGAAAATCTTTCAAGAGCTTTCATTAAAGGGACTAGACCCACTTTATTCCACCCAGGTGGAAATTCCCATTGTTTTTCCCGTGCTGCACAGGAAGCAGGATGCTGAAAGATCTTGCAAGCAACCTGGTGTGACTAAGGGATCCTTCCACGCCAACAGGATGAGATCTTCCTATTCCATCTAACGTGCTGAGCACATGCGAAGAATCTGGGTTATTATTTAAAAGGCAGATATGATTCATCACCCTATAGTATCCCAGGGGCTCAAAAAGCCTTTGTTGGTTATGTACCATCTGCAAAATGGAGCCTAAATACTGTCATATAGGCGTGGTCCGCGGAGAGGAAAGTGGGTTACAGATTTGGAAGAGAAGTCAGGGTCTCGAATGATGGTTTTGCTACCATCTTGCTGTTAGATCCTGTCTCCCCCTCCCCCCCCCCTTTTTTTTTGCTTTTGTGGCCTTGACTTCTTCTTTTTAAAAGATTTTGCTTATCTATTTGACAGAGAGAGTGAGTGTGCACACAAGCAGGGGGAGCAGCAGAGGAAGAGGGAGAAGCAGGATTGCTGCAGGGAGCCAGATGTGGGACTCGATCCCAGGACCCCGGGGTCACGCACTGAGCTGAAGGCAGATGCTCCACCAACAGCCACCCGGGTGCCCCGGGCCCTTAGCTTCTTGATATCCTGTCGTAGCACCTGTTTCATGGGGCCACGGTGAGGATTAAGTGACCTAAGGTGGGTTCACACCCTTTGCCGGGTGGGGCCCGTGGAAGGGCTTCCTGGTGGTGGGCTTCCTTCCCCAGGGCCCAGTCCCGCCTCGCTGGGTTAGGTCGACGTCCCCAAATTTCCCGAGTGCAGATCCGCCTTCCCTATGCTCGAGTCACACCCTCACAGCCCGACCCAAGTGCAAAATTCTGGAGGCCCGACGCCTGCAGGACCCTCGCCTGCCGAGCACGTGGCTTGGCCGGGCCGCCCTCAAGGAGCGGGGTCGTGCCAAGCCTCCCGGCGCCGGCCTGGTCTCTGAGCGGTGGCCACCATGTGGGGCCACGCGGGCCTGTGGGGCTGCCTCCCGCCCAGGGTCCCCAGAGGCCGAGGGGCCCAGGACCCCCACTCCGGCGGGCTCCCACTGAGCCTGAAGCGGGGACAGTGCCCAGGCCAGCCAGGTGAGCTGGGAGCAGGGGCCGGCTGCTTTGGGCCGCGGCCTGCGCCCGGGGTTCGTGCCCCCAGGGACACAGCCGTCACTTCCAGGGGGGCTCGTGCTCCAGGGCAGGGGCCCAGAGGCCAGGAGGCTCCCCGATGCTCCCTCCCCCGCCTTTCCCTGGCCCCGGGCCTCCAGCAGGCTCTGCACGGAGGCCAAAGCCAGCCTTTCAAAAACAGACAATTCCCTGGCACTGCCTGGAATCTTCCAGTGGATTCCTGTTTTCTCTTAGATTAAACCCAAATGCCTCAGGCCTGGCTGACGGGCCCCAAGGCCTAGGCTTCCACGCTCGACCTGGCCCCCAGCCTCTCCCTGGCCGCACCCAGGGCACAGCTCCCCTTGCGGCCCCCCACCCCCCACGGGCTTCCCTCCCTGCAGCCCATCCTGTCCGTTCACCTGCACCCGGGCACAGCTCCCCTTGCAGCACCCCCCTTCCCTCCCTGCAGCCGGTCCTGTCCGTTCACCTGCACCTCACCCTCCTCCTTCCAAAGGCTGGCTCCTCTTCTTCCTTAAATGATCCCTGTTTCGGGGGCTCCTCTCTGCCTCTCCCAGTCCAGAGCAGGCCTCTCCCCCTTCCCTGCTCTTCCTCCCACTGACCCCGGCCCTCCTCCCGCCTGGCTGCCTCCCCCACCCTTCCTTTTTGTGGTCACCTCTTTACTTCCCTTCCTGTCTTCCTTTCCTGAACGCCACGAAGGCAGGGTGTGCTAAATCACCAGCTCTTAGCCCAGCGTCTGGCACAGGGTTGACAATCAATAAATACTCTTGGTGAGTGACTGACCAGCTGAATGAATGCTGCATTCTCTGGCATTATTCCCTTCCTTTCTTATTTCTGGGAGGATTATTTTTACTAAGTATGTTTTTGTGGGTCTCCGAGGAGAGTACAGCAAGCAGATTAAAGAACACTGTCTACGCCGTGGTGCCTTTAAACAGTTGGCCACAGTGTCTTAAAAATAACTTTTAAAAATAGCATGACTATAAATGCTAATCTATTTATCAAAAATATATTAATGAACAATGGATAGGAAAAAAAATAAAAAGGAACTCAGTCCTGCTGAGTAATTTTTGAATTAGTTCTAGCTGAGTAGGGAAGATGTAGAAACATGACTGCGTTTTAAACAAACAGGGTATTTGTTTTTTTGCATTTTTATTTTGCTATTGGACAGTAGCTGAACCTCCATAGACAAATTTCTCCCTAAATTGAATTTTCCCTCCTGCTAAATGGAAAAATCTTTACAGTTCTTAGCTCAGTCATGTGGGGAATGTGAATGAAATATTTATAAAGCATATTCTGAGATCCTTTGAAGTGTCTACTTAATGCTCAATGAGCTCCTGTTATTTTTGCAGTGCTTTAAGCATTTTTAAGCTCAAAATAGTAAAAACAGAAATCTAAGTCTCCGAAAGAACAAATGTTACAAGATAGACTTTGAATCGAATTCAACTACCTGAAAGTTTGATTTAAGATTCTTCTTCTTTAGACTAACGTAGCTCTCTGGACGCTGCATCACACTGCTGCTCGCGTTCAAAAGATGAAAGACGAAACGTGCCTTCATGTGGTGGTGATACTTTTCAATTAGGTAGTGGAATAATCTAGCTTAATGTTTGCCTTTGCTTCTCTCTGGGACTGCTGGGCCAGCTCAAGAGGGACACTATTCCATTTCAGGTAAACCGCTTTTCCCCCTCAACCAAGCTTCCAGGCGTGGAGGCCGAGTCAACGATCAGAGAAGAGAGATTTCAAAACCTCGGACACTCAACAGTGAAAAAGATCAAATGCTAAACCAATTTGAGCAATAGAAAAGATTTCATTTTGGCTGCCACTCACGGGGTTTATCTCTTTAGCTTCCCAAGCATCCATCATAAAGGCAAGTGTCTGCTTTTCTTAAGCATTTGCTATGGAACATTCATTTATATGCTCAGAGTTGCCTAGAGAGCCAATAAGTCACCCATGAACTTTTAAAAACAACCCAAGGCGTAATTATTCACTGTTATTGGTTAATGAGTTACAAAGCTTCAGAAAATGTAGACATAAGTATGACATTTAGGGTCTTTCACACCAAGTGCGACTACAGATTGTAAGTAGAGATATCAAAATGTCAGTGTAAGCTGTATCAAAGGCCTCATTATTAACTGAGAAAAGATGGAAGAGAAAAAGAAATGGGGGAAAATCCATGCTTGTATTTTTACAATGAATCTTGTTAAAGGCACCGAATATCCTATGTGGGAATTTAACAAGCACGTGCTGATGATTAAGCCAAACAAAAACCAAAGCCAAACAAAAACTAAGGCAAGGAGTTGTACCAACCTCGAGGAGGTGGGTTTACAAGTCTCACTACAAGTTCCAGAGCAAGAAGGAGTGCCCTAACACTCGGACCCTGACCATTGGTGGTCCCACTGCCCATCCCAGCTCCCGTGCAGCTGGGCCGCGCACGGCCGTGTGACCATCTTGCTCACCAGGGCCTGGCAGCGAGCATCAGGAGAGGAGGTCATCGTGACAATGCCCGGCGCAGCTGGTGGAAGAAAGTACTTGTGACAGGACAAGGATTTTCTTTGTTGGTACAATACTGTGTAGTTTTTAATTGCATTTTCACGAATATGAAACTTATTTTTTTATTTGACTTCCTTAAATTAAAATTAAATTTTATTTTAGGTCAAAGTGATCATACATTTGCACCTAGATACATATGCATTATATAATACATATTGATTATAATATATTATCTATGTGATAGATATATTTTATATATATATATCATCCATTTGTACATCTGAGGCCAGAGTCTCTCCGGGCTCATTCTTTTCAGGCCTCAACCAGGATTATCGTTTGTGCTGGAAGTTTGGGTGGTAAGGAAAGAGTTGTCGGGCTGTATGAGGTAAGAGATGTCTAGCTGCTTCTTATTAAGACTTTCAATGAACCTCCCTATTTTTACCAGTAGTTGGACTTTCAGAAATACTCTTTTCTAGGAATTGGGTTGCTGCTTGACCATGTATGCCATGTCTCTGCTAACTCTTGTCCCAAATTTGTTGAGACATCTCCTGTATTATCATTTTCTCTCCTCTTCTCTTTGTCTTTGTAGGTTTATGCTCTTCAAACTACTTTGCTGCTGCCTGAGGTAAATGCATGTGTAATCTCTTATGTGTTTCTGACATTTTTCTTAAGCTGGAGCCACAGGCCAATTATTCCGATATATACTTGTGTTAGGGGTAATGTTTCATTATTCCAATCCACGCCAGCCTGATTAGAAATAGCCATGATATATCACTTACAGGGTGTGGCTCCCAGTCACACGGCACTTAGGAGGTTTAGTCTCCAACAGATTTCCTTCCCAAATCATTCTGGAAGTTCCAGCTTTGGCTGGGATGACTCATCTGCAATGCCAGAACTCGTGTTTTTGACCACAGGATGGTATCTGCTATTTACCCCCTCTTCTGCCCAAAGTTGCCACAATGATGTGTCAAACAAAATGCTATCAATGATCAATCACTTTATACCCAGATAATCATCCCAGGCATTTTCCACCTGAGACTACAAAGCACCCAGGGCTCTATCGCTCCCAACGTCACCAGGGCCACCACCGTCGCCCATATGCTCTGGACCCAAACTTCTGCAGTTAGGCACGATTTCTTTTTGATACTTCCGAGAAGTTTTCCCCATATAAATAAACCCTTCCTCAGTCATGCTTGAATCCCAAAATAGAGACAACGTGGATGCAGGTTAAGAAATTTACCCATACTGATTCCGCTTATAAGTCTATATGCCTCCAAGAACAAGTCTGTAAGTACTGCGGGTCCAGAAAGCTGTCAGTTAGAGAGGGCTTCTTGAAGGAGTTAAGATTTCAGCAGTGTTTTTAGTGTCCAAAGAAGAGTAATAGTAAGGTAAAGTGGTTGTTCTAAGGGAGTAGCTGCTGGGGTGCCTGGGTGGCTCAGTCGGTTGAGTGTCGGATTCTTGATTTCAGCTCAGGTCATGATCTCAGGGTCATGGGATCGAACCCAACTGGAGCTCTGTGCTCAGCACAGAGTCTGCTTGAGATTTCTCCCTCTCCCTCTGTCCCCCCCCGCCCCCCGCACTCTCTCTCTCTCTCTCTCAAATAAATAAATAAATAAGTAAATAAATAAATAAATAAAAAAAATCCTAAAAAAAAAAAAACAAAAACCCAACAAACCCAAAACCCACAACAAAGGGAGTGGCTGGAGTCCCAACCGAGGAGTTTGGATAACTCTGCTGTCCACCTACTGATCTGGCTGGCAGAGAGTACCCTAATCTTCCCTCATTAATAGGTCAGTCCCATCTGCTTAGCTCAAAGAGAAAAATCCTCCTAACCAAAGGAAGCCTATGTTTTAAGCATTGACATATTGGTGATTTTTCTAGCCTATTAGCATCTCCAGGCTAGCTCTTAAGATCCCAAGGTGGAAGTAAAATGACCAAAGAGGAAATGAAATGTACAGAATAAAAGTCTTCATTTTCTAAGCAGGGACAAAAATGGTAGAAGTTGCTTAGCCCTAGAAAATCCAGTATAAGCCCAATCTCCCCATAAAATCCCTCCCAGATCTTAGCTGGTTAGGAATGAAAATCTTCTGCGACCAAACTCTCAAAGAACTTCCTTTTATTAACCTATGTTAATCACAGTGCCCCTAATACCAGAGTTCTGAGAGGACCAACACTTACACTGAGGCTTTGAGAGATGTGCTGGCTGAGACCAGGGAGGGCTGGAACAGGGAAGAGCACTTCTGGAGGGTAGGAGCATGCGCAGAAGCATCAGGGTCTAGGAAAGCAGGCCGTCCTCCAGAAGCTGCCAGTGGTTCGGCAGGGTTGAATGGAAGTGCTCATGTCACAATATGACCCCACACACCAAGGCCCGGGGTGAGGGCCAATGGGCAGAGCCAAGGCCAGCTGGCCTCATGGGCCATACACAGAAGCTCAGACCATCCTGGAGGCTCTGAGAGCCACTGCAGGGTTTAAAGCAGAGAAATCATCTTTGCATTTAGTACATCTCTGGGGCAATAGTTCTTTTTCTTTTATTTAAAGACGTAAAAAAAAGGAGTGATGTTTTATGGGGGCGGGGGGTCGGGTAATATATTTTACTTTATGTTCTCTCTTGGGAACAAGCACTGAATTTTGTGTTATTTTTTGTGCATATTACATATTCATTTTGAGTTAGACACACTAAGAGGCTTAAATCAGAACAGTTCTTCACACGTTATTTCTTTTGTGGCCAGGCAATCCTTCTAGACGCATTTTTAGGAGACTTTATATGTCTGCTAGCCTCAGACTGGCTGTAAGAATCTCCCCAACCTGACTTGCAATTCCAATTAGTCATAGATCAAAACATTAATGTGGACAGATTAAAGCAGAAGTCCTCATGCTTTATTTCCTAATATCATCTGTCTTTGCTTTGAAAAGCACACCAATGGAATCTTCTGCATCTGTACACCCCAAAGGCAATTTAATCTCCCTTGGCCAACATTACAGCTTTAAAGTAACTCTATGCTATGATATATTTTTCCTCGTTTCCCGAGTTTAAGCATTATATAATTCCCTTTTTTATCAGCCTCATTCCTGCAAATGGTCAGTTGTCACATTGTTTATAGTTTTTACCATCGTCTAAAAGGAGCCTTACAAGCTTGGAGTTAAGTAAATTGATTTTCCACATATTGTCACGTGAAACTGAACATAGGCAAGGACATAATCTAGAGCATATTAACACATGTGGCTTTAAAATATTTTTATTAATCTAGTATTTTCAAAGGTTTTGAAGGTAAAGAACACTCATGTATAAACTTTATTTTTTTTTCATGTATAAACTTAAATGTGAAAAAATTTCCCCTCATTTGCTGGATATATCTTAGAACAGATATTCCATACATATGAGTTACCCACTTAAATTGAATCTTATCCTTTAAAATGTCTAATTTTTTTCAATGTTAAAACCACATATAGAAAACTTTAAAAATTTTGGTTCTATACTTTAATGCCATCTTAAATTAAATTGCTCATGGTTACCATTGTAAAAACACCAGTACCTGCACTGAAGCTTCTTTTGAAATGGTTCAGTGAGGGCCACAGGATTCCTTGTCTGTACACCGGGTGATGGCAGATAGGGTTGTTTTATTTGGAGGGCTTAGTTTAGAAATTCTTTCTCCTTTGCTATTGATTGGGTTACCAGTTGATACATCTCACAGTTATCAAAGAAGAGTGAAAGACTTCTTAGTCTTCAACTTTTATGTAATTGCTGTTTATACTAAACATGCATTCAGAAGCTAAATAATCAACCTTATCAAGATTATACGTGAAAAACCCCAAAGAGAGTGTGAAAGAGAGTCAAAGCCTCCTTTTCAAAGAGGCTTAAGTGTATGGGATTTGTACAGTAATATTTGATGCTCAGAGTCCTATTACATTTCCTGGCTCTGTCTAAAGTTGTTGGAAAACTGACCTCTGGGAAAGAGAGGTGTTACTCATCTGCCCTGTATGACCCCGACTCTGATGGTTCCTGATGAACACAAAGTGTATAGAAGGTATGTATATATATACAGAAGATATATATATATATTTATATTTATATAACTTTCATAATTTTGCTGAGTGCCATACTTTGAAATCACATTTCAATTTCTTTAAAAAAAAACATATGCTCAAAATTAAGGAAGACTTAGCTTAGCACCCCAAATTTACCTTTCTTTTTTAAAGCAAATTTTAAAAACATTTTTATCTATCTATCATCTATCTATTTATTTATTTTTGTATATTTTTAAATTGGAGTTCGATTTGCCAACATATAGCATAACACCCAGTGCTCATCCCGTCAAGTGCCCCCCTCAGTGCCCGTCACCCAGTCACTGCATCCCCCCGCCCACCTCCCCTTCCACTACCCCTTGTTCATTCCCCAGGGTTAGGAGTCTCTCCATGTAAAAACATTTTTAAACGAATTACACAGACAGGATAGTGAACATTAATGAAAATCTTATTCATGCTTTGGTCTCTTTCCAAAAATGCAGCTTGTCATAGTAAACCATTCATCCATCATTCGACATATTATTTATCTAATTTTTAAAAACTGAAGTGTAGTCGACATACATATAATACTAACATATTATATTAGTTTCAAGTGTGCAACAGTGATTCAACGATTACATACATTATGAAATGAATTACGAAATGCATTTAAAGTCCATTCATTCGTCATTCAATAAATTAATGATGAACATTTAAAAAAGTGTTGAGTAGATGTTAATTTATAAATGTGCCATGCAACTTCCCCCCAAATTCACTCACTCATTTACTCATTTATTGACTCGACCAACACTTAATTGAGAGCCTTCCATGTGCCAGACCCACGGAAAGCGCTGGGAATATAAAATCCAGTAAGACGTGGACACTGTGAGAATCTCTCAGACTAGATTGTAATCCCTTTGACAGCAGAGGTTTAGTGAGAATTAAATACTACACATGGCTCTGACCATATATTAATTATTTATAATCTAGCATATGTGGGGGAAGCTTTGACCTATGGATTCATCGAATACTCTTGGAGAGAGAGAATTTAATCTGTTCCCAGATGTTCCAAGTGAATTCTACTATCCACTTAGGAATAGTTTTGCATTGTCCTTTTTGATCATAGGATGTGCTTCATACAATCAACTTGTGTTGCGGTATGCATACGCCATGTGTAACACATTTTTTGCTACTGACTACAGTGATTGAAGTCAGATGTTATAAGCGCTATTCTTAATAGTGTCATAATGCTGGTGTTGAGAGAAAAGGCTCACACTCTTCTGCTACAGACCCCCCAGGCCTACCCTTTCTGAGGTTATATTTGTTTAACAGCATTCTTGAGACAAAGCCTCTGCCTATTTTCCATTTCAAAAGAATATTTCTTATTGTAAAACCTCAGACAAGACAGGAGGGCCTGTTGAGGCAGTTTCACGTGGGAGATGTGTTTAAATGAGGAAAACACTGTGAAGTCTGCCACTGCCACTGAGCCGGTGCTCTCCGTGGGCAACTGCCCTGTTTTGGGGGGGGGTGTCTGTGGGCACCCCTGGCGTACCAGAAAGGGCACTGACTGAGGGGTCGGATGCCTTCCATTCTGCACTTACGAGGCACGGGAAGTTGAGCAAGTTGTCCTCTCTGTGTACTCCTTCACTTGTCCATAAATTGGGGACAAGTAGTAGTTATCTTACGGGTTGTCCCGTAGGGTAAACCGTAACCTAATGTGTGTATATGCGTGCATTTTATGATGAGCTGTCCATGGTGCATGCAGGATGGCGTATTGACCATAAAATATTCAATATGCTACAGGTATATCACCACTTGTGCAAGAACTACGACAGTTCATATTACAAGTACGTTAACATTTGTCACATTTCCCCCTCACGACTCTGTGTACCCTACCTAATCTTTAGCAGTCACGGTACGTGGTGTTTTTTGAGTGCTATCATTTCACAGGCAGTGTGCTAGGTGTGCTAGGCATATTCAGTGTTCATAATGGTCCTCTGTGATGGGTACTATTATTACTTCTGTTTTGTGGAAGAGAAACTGAGTCACAGAGAAGCTAACTACCTTGCCCATGATCACTACCTGGTAAATTATGAAGGATCTGACAATCTGACTTCGAGCCTTCACCTTGTTTTTATAAAACATTTTTATTGAGCTATCATTCACACATCATAAAATTCACCTGTTAAAAGTGTGCCAGTCAATGATTTTTTAAAGTATATCCACAGAGTTGGGCAACCCTCTAAAATCTAATTTTAGAACATTTTCGTCAGCCCAAAAAGAAACCTTGTGCCCACCAGCAGTCACTAACCAATACCCACCTGCCCTCTCAACCGTGGGCATTTGGGTTATTGCCATATTTTGGTAGGCTGCATTATTTATGAATCATTTACTGTACTATTATTAAGGTTTATTTATTGGATATCTTGCTCATATGCCTTCCAGATAAAAATAATGTGTTGATTGATCAAACATTTATTGACTCAACATCAAATTCCAGACAGGTGTGTCAGAGACCTAAAGGAAATTCCTGCCCTCATGGGGTTTATTGTATAGGAGGAGAGGTAAACAATTTGAGTTACAAAAGCGATAAATGATGTGGGAACAAAGGCAGAAGAAAAAACATTAAATTTCCTTACTACCTACAGCCCATTGACAAGTCCTTGAAATGGGCAGAGTGATCTTCCTCTAGGGTGCAGCTGCCTCGATGTTGATACTTTGCTCAGGGCAAAAGGCAATGTTAGCTCGAACACAGCATGCTGTAAATCTACTTTAACATATAAAAATTCCTTTAGAAACTTCCTTCATCTCTAAACCCCCCAGGATATGTGTTGGCGATCATCCCTCCCGCCAAATATATGACCACCGATACACATCCGAAGGGCCTCATGACTCAGGTTTTATGAGATGGCAATAAGTGACCTTTTCCCAACAATAGCCAGCCCCCTCAAGGCCCTGGAACCCTTGCTTCCCCATTCCTTAGAGACTTAGTCCATCCCTCACCCCCTCCCAACTTGAAAGTACAGAATGGGCGGCTCCTCATCACCAGGTGCAGCTCCTCCTACCCATGGCTCCTGTCCCCCGTGCTTTCATAAAACCACTTTTGTGCACCAAAGATGTCTCAAGAATTCTTTCTTGGCTGTCGGCTTGTCCTAACGTCTTTTCTTTCATCAATAAATGCTCTAATAAAGATGTAACCAAGATGTTGTGGGAGCTCCACGGAAGGGACCCTAATTCAACAAAGGGAGCATGTGCAAAGGGTGGGCAAGATAATGGGGCAGAAAGGCTTTCTTGAGGGGGTGCCCTAGGGCCAAAACCGGAGGGAGGACTAGGGATACGTGGAGAAAGATGAGGGAGACAATATAGGTAGAGAGACTGCGTGTGCTCTACACGGGGGCCCAGTGTGTACCACGTGTGGTACATGCAATTATGCCATCCATGAGTTGTTATGATTTGTTACAGTATGTGCATGAGGCAGAGGAGGGATCTAAGCCTCCCAGAGACAGGAGTGAGTGAGAGATTATAGCGGGATTTATAGGCCATGTAAGGACTTCGGACTTTATTTCATAGTTCTGTGTTTCCCCAAGTATCCGGTCATGATTCTGGCATAGAAGAACAGTCGCTGAACTATGATTAAAAGAAATTTTAAAAAAATACTTTATTTATTCATGAAAGACACACACACACACACACACACACACACAGAGAGAGGCAGAGACACAGGCAGAGGGAGAAGCAGGCTCTATGCAGGGAGCCCGACGTGGGACTTGATCCCAGGTCTCCAGGATCACGCCCCGGGCCGAAGGCAGGTGCTAAACCGCTGAGCCACCCGGGCATCCCTGAACTATGATTTTATATTCCTCACATATCTGCATACATCTACATCTACAGCTAGGCACATGTGTCGATGTACCTATAGATAGGTAGACATATATTAATTGACTCAAATTGCTTAGGTAAGTCTCATAAAAATGGAACATTTCTATCCCTACCTGTAAGTGGAAGACAAGAATCACCTCTCATAAGTAGAAGGAAACTGTTAAAGTATATACAAGGAAACCCAAATGATGTCATTAAATTCTAATTAGATTCCTCATTATATCTGCCAGGTCAAACTGAGCCCGAAACTCGTATTCCCTTTGGAAAGAAAGGGATGTAGTGGGTTCAAGAGAGATGTGGAAGACAAACCAGGCCTCGTTGAGGCCCTCCCACTGATGAAGCCAGCAGGTTGAAAGAGAATTGGAAAGGGAGTAACTTTCCCACTAGGTGAGGCATTGGTTTAGATTCAGTGACCAAGTACCAATACTCAGATACTGTTGGGTATGGGTACCCAAGGAGTCATCCAAGTTTTCTGGGAGAAACATGTATGAAATTAGTATGGCATTCCCAGAGAGATCGTCCCGTGTGTGTGTGTGTGTGTGTGTGTGTGTGTGTGTGTGTATGTGTGTGATGCTACTCTGGTTGTGGGTGAGCCTTTACTGGGTGCTAACTTTTAAAAGAGCAGGAAAGTGAGTACCAGGCTTTTTAGCTGCTGCGGGAGGGGCTGGAGGCTCATGTGTACACATCCTTCCTTCATGGCATTGGGCTCATAACTATTACCAAGGCAGTGAAGTGGGAGCATTTCTTCCTTGGTTGGGGTGGCATTGGTGGTGGCCAACTGATGGAAGCCCGGAAACCTGCCCTTAGCCCTCAGGTGTTTATCCTCCCTGCTTCCACTTCACTGGATTTTCTCAGTTTCTCTGCTTTGACCTCATCCCCATCTCCTGCCCCTTTCGGCTTCTTTGTGTCAGTGTTGCTTTCTTCAGATCATTGTCAGCGACCCAGCGAAACGGGCAAACAAGGCCAGAGCATAGGCTGCTCCCAACCCCGCCGGCGCCTGGGGCAGCAATGGGGCAGCTGGAGCTGCACAGGCCGCACCCAGCACTAAGTGATTCATCCAGCAATCCGGGGATCAGTCAAGAGGATAGGAGGTGTCATCTCGTTTAGGAAATCCTCTTGAGATTTCACTGAAGTGAGGAGAAGAAGGTGATGACAAAGTATAAAGTGGGGCCAATTCTAATCCACATTGTGACCTGGTATTTTATAATTGCATAATACTCGAAAATTGCATTCAGATTTTTATACTATGAAGAAACATGTTGAATATAATCTCTTTGGAAATGTTCCTCTTCAGGCTGAATTACATTTTCCTTGCGCCAAAAAAAAAAAAAACAAAAAAAACAATGGGAAGATGCACAGAAGACTGACTGGCAAGGAAAACGATGCCAATGTTCATTAAAATCTGATTTATAATGTCTATGAGGCCATGACATCCTAGAAGTCTAAGGTAATGTACATACTGACCAAAAAAAAAAACCTAAAAAAAATTTCCAAGCACCTTTGAAAAGCTTTAATTGTATACTTGACAATGTTATTCTGAACTTTCAATACTGGGGCGCTATTTACAGCTTCCATTTTAGTAGAAAGGTATTTGAGAAAGACACTCTGTGTGCACAACTGTCTGGAAGGATTTATCTCATTCTCCCTGATGGAAGCATACGGGTACCTTCCAAACGTGGAAATACGTTAGAGGAAGGTTCATCATCTTCTTGTTCTGAGCCACATATTTTAGGAATTCCGCAAAGATGCAGAGGGGGTTGAAAAAGGCAGGAAAGAGAAACCGCAACAACACATCTACACACCTAAAAACCAGAGGCTACCACAGAGATTCTTCAAAGTCGTCTTCTATAGTGGGAGGATTTCCTTTAAATCCTTTTCAAAAGCATATGGCTGGCTTTGAAAGCTTAAATGGCATTTGTCAACCATCAGTAAATCTTTAAAATTGTTTCTGCAAATAGGCCAACTCAGTTTCGGCTTTTCCCATTAATCTTTAGGTAGGACCACTGAAGACTTTTTCAGAACCTAGAGAATGCCTTGATTAAAAGGCTCATTCAAGAGGGAAGGCTTTAGCATTCACCTTGGGTACATAGTCATTTCTCCAGGGTATTCATGGGCTGTTATTTCAACTCTGCAATTGTGCCCCAAACAAGACATTCCCCTCCCAGCACCCCCCCAACAAAGCTTTGAGTAGAGACATTCTTTAGTGAATTACTGAAATCTTGCCCTATTTGTCACAGCTTGTTATTTTTTTTATCAAGTGTAACCAGTTCAAATAAGAGCCTTAGTTTGACAACTTTACAATTGTTACCATTTAAAAGAGACAACATTTTATTTTATTTCTCCAAGTGCACCAGTAGTCCTGCTCCAACTACCTGTACCTGTCTTGAGGGCTGTCTTGCTTGCTAGTTCATGATTTATAGCACAGTTTCTGGCCTTCAAAGATAGAAACGAGGCAGATGAAGTCTGATGCGTGAACAACATTCAGTTATAATTTTTAACTTTCGCAATGTCTAGTGAAAATTAATCTGCTCATTACACATCACTATTACATAATGTTTTTTGTTCTCTTCAATATTTTAAAAAGTATTTGCATCCAATTTAGAGAAATATTGTGAGAATTAATAAAAATTTGGATAAGACCCTGGGATGTTCTTGCATGTAGTGGTGCTATACGAGTTTAAACAATAAAACACTTCTTAGGATTTTCATGAAATTAAGGCATATCTATCGAGGAATTTCACCTGAGGTTCATCTCTAGAACTTTCAGCATTTTCATGGAAATGACATGAACAGAACAAGTAGTTTCTAGGCACGATATTCAGAATTATGGCAACTAAAATTACCGTCTGTGTCATTTTTATGGCACCTGCCAGCGTGGCCTCAGTTTTTCCAGTGTCTCAGGTCCAGTGGAAAATATCAACTTTGATCTCTATCATCATTCCAAGATATATATTTTTAAGTTTATTCATGAGAGACACACACAGAGAGAGGCAGAGACACAGGCAGAGGGAGAAGCAGGCTCCATGCAGGGGCCCGATGTGGGACTTGATCCAAGATATTTTTTGAAGGTACTAACGGTCACTGAAGTTACATGCAGATAACACTGTCCTCAGGAAACAACACTATTAATTGGCCAACAAACAAACCAACCACTTTGATTACCCCAAGAAAGATCAAGATAAGCAGACACAGTTGGAATGCCAGCCGGCCATTCCTGATGCAGATCTTAATCATGACAATGATGGAGACTCCATAGCATCTTTGGTCCTGAGGTCCCTAGCAATTTTTGGTGCTTCCATTTCTCCAGGCCAAAACCACCCTAAAAGTACTTCCACACCAGTGAAATCTTGAGCAACACTCTTGCAATTGTACAATTGCCTTTACCATCTTTTAAAGTCTCTTTTTATGCATGAAAACTTCAACCTTCTAAAGTAGTCATCACAGCTGACATGAAGGCAAAGTATTTGGAAATTCTTTGTGTAGTCCTGGGGAAAGCGTAGGAATCAGACAGACCTCTTTTCAGATCCTCTCTCTCCACCATTTATTAGGTTTATGACCTTGGAAAATTCTTCAACTACTTTGATTTCTTTATTTATAGAATAGAAATAACAAATCTCACTGGCTTGGCATCAGCGATGAATAAGATAACATATGGGAAATCTGGCACATCATAAACGGTGGCTATTTTGGTTAAAAAAAAATCTGGTCTACATTATTTTCTTCTTTGCATTCCTCATTCTCCAAGTATTCAGACCCTGCCTCACATAACTATTTTGGTAACTCTCATTATCACTCAGGATCCACTGCAATGTTCAAATCAGTTGCATTCTCCTTATTTCCAGTGAGGACATGTTGCCAATTTCATTTAATAATAGCTCCCGAAAGAACCATAGTTATGTTTCTATTCCCGCAATTTCCTTAAATTTGGAAAATCTGAAAATGACAACCAGACCTTAGATACCCCAAAAAAGCCTTTTAATTTTTTAATTCCTTATAATTTGCCAGATTTCCTTAGATACTACTCATGAAAGGCCAGGACAGCCAGAGGATATCATTAATCATATATAGATTCTATTTTTTTTTTGGCAGGTAACCTAAATGCAAAATAGTGTCATCATTAATGTATTACTTTCTTTTTATCCCCCAAATAACTGGGTGACTTTTATTTAAGCTATATTTATTTACATTGCATTTCTTCATCATCTTCCCAGTTTAAAGGTATTGATGCAAGACAATTTTTCTCTGTATGATGCCCTCATTTGCACATCATCTAGTATTTTATCAAGCCAGAAGTCCTGAATTACTGCAAGCTTAGTAAGAGCACCTCAGATTTAATAAAAGGAAATCTTTGCTAAAATGAAATGAAGGAATGTTAAGCCCTCTCTCAGGACTGATATTACAGAAGTAACATAATTTTATAATGCTCCTTGCTCCTTTAATTCTCCTCTTGATTCATAAAGAAAGATTATACCAGTATATTTTGTCCTCATTAAAAAAATACAAACAAAAAACTGTTCTATTCAATGGATAATCCTCATAGCAGTCTGTCTTTAATTCATGACTTTCTACTTCTACATAAAGGCACAGGAATCACTCAAGTACACCAGCCATCTAGTTGGTGGCAGCCTGCCAGTCTTCCCAGGTGCAGTGTTGGATAAAATATTATCTCATTCTATTGAGTTCTAACAGTGTGCTAGACATTGTGCAATGGAAAGGCGCGCAGAACAGGTGCAACAATTACTGCCTTTCAGGAGCTCATGGTTGAAGACCAACAAAACGTTTGTCTTTGCTGCTGCTGTTTCACCAAATTATTTTTACTTAGATTTTTCTGAGTAGTTAGGAAGTGGCATCTGATAACCTCTGTGCTGGGTGAATTACCAGGGACTGCTTGTTTTCTCATTTCCAGTTAATCAGTTTATGTTACCTAAAAAGGGAATTTTGAGGTGAGTTTCTACTAGAGGAATTGAGAGACACACCTCTGCCAGGTTTTAAAGGGCATGAGGCTTACCCGATGGGCCAGGAGAATGTAAATATAGGAAGGGAGAAAATGTATGCAACTGTTCGGGAGACGGGGCTGTGCTAGCACGGTAGCATTCGGAGGCTCTTCTATAACTCCCTGGGGAATCTCAGGAGACAGAGATTGGTTTAAAGACAGTGGAGGAAAGCCAAAGAGCATATATACATTCCTTGGGACAGTAGAAATGCAGAAACATGTATACATATGATTAAGATGGGAGAGAAACTGGTTAGGACATTATAAGGGAGCCTGTGGAATAGAAGAAAAAGAAAAAATGGAGGAGGAGGAGGAGGAGGAGGAGGAGGAGGAGGAGGAGGAGGAGAATAATTAAAGTCTGAAAGCATTTTCAGGATCTTGCTGCAGGTTGGCCGTTCTCAGAGTAGCACAGCCTCAATATAGTGAGTTAAGCCCAGTTGCTCTCCTAAGAAGCACGGCCGCCTGGCCTGTTCCCTCCCACTTCCAGACTAATTCTTTCTTGACCAGTTGTAGGGAATGTGACGGCACGCTGTCCAGGTGTCCACCTTCGGGACCGAATGGCTCACCCCCACAGCTAGGGCTCCCCCTGAATCTCCCTGTCGAGCAATTAGGGAGCCTCCTGAGGACTTTGCTGCAACCTCATCTCGGTCCTACTTCTCCCTCCCCACTACGGGTGTCACCTTGATGACCCAGGAAACTTTCTGCCCTCCACTCTACAGCTCTGAGCCTACTTCCCAGGAAAACTTTTCTTTTCTAACCTCCAATCCTGTTTTTTGAACAAAGAAATCTTATGCCGATTTTTAATGTTCGAAGAATTTCAAATGAAATATCACTACAAGAATAAATCAAAGCAATGACAGTATTGAACGCACCACATCCTCAAACAACATCCATATCCTCCCACAGTCCAGCTTGTTGAAACTCACTTTGATATGGACTTAGGACTATTTCCCTTGTACCTATTCCAGGGCTATCACTGTAGCTTCTGTCATAGAATTCTGATTTTTCTTAACTGGTTGTTTATTTTTCGGTCTCTTTTTCACCCCATCTTCAGGATCAGCTTGGAGTCCTACTTCTCCTCTACTTATGTTAACCCCCCTGGACAGTCATCATCTTCCTAAAAACATTTATTAAGTGTACTGGACAGTAAATATTTCTAAATATTTCAGGTATCACTACACTAGTTAGATTTTAAACTTTGGTAAGTTGAGGTTGTCATAGTCTTTATATTTTGTGGTTGTTGTTTTTTTTTTAAGTCTTCTTTATATTTCACATGTGGTCCCAAGTTTATTCTGTGCACTGCTCCTGGTTCTGGGATAAATATGTGGGAGTGCTGCCCTCCCCCATTTCCCTTTTCTCATCTTCCTTTCTTGTTCTCACTCTACAAGCATTTTCTTGGTACTTAGTATGTGGCAGGCACCATGCTGGGTTCAGGGGATTCAATGGTAAACAACACACACATAGTTCCTGTCTTTCTGGAATCTCAGAATACTGAGATACTTGTCATGGAAACAGTTAACTCATTGTAAGGCAAGTAATTATTTAATTATAACTATAAATGTTGTGAAGAAAAATAAGATATTTTGGTGCAAAAATGATTTAAATAATCTTTATTAAACTAACATGTAAGCTCCACTACATAATTTTATATTCTTGCAAAGGCTTCTATGTTACTTTGACCAAAGGTGGACACATCAAAGGGCTATCTAGTAACCTCTGAGACAGGGCTTTGTTTTTACCTGTGCCAAAAAAAAGGCACCCTAACTCTTTTGGCTTAAATGCCAGACAAGGTCAAGGACTTTTATATGGCCGCTTAAAATATTAGAGATTACACACACATACACACACATACGTTACATGTGTAAAGTATAATTCATATATGCTAAAACTCATTCTAATAACCCTCAGAGACATAAATAAGAAATATAAGAAATATATAATCTTTACCAGTAGAGGGATCAATTAACTTACGTTAATATTTCCTTCAGTACTATGTAAATTGGTTTTGAAGCTACCTGGCCGCTTAGACACTTGAAGAGAGGGACTTAAATCATCACCATTGTCATCGTCAAGAGAGGGACTTAAATAATCATCGTCATCGTCAAGAGAGGGACTTAAATCATCACCATTGTCAAGAGAGGGACTTAAATAATCATTGTCATCATCACAGTCAACATTTATTGATTACTTGCTGCGTGGCAGCTGCTGTCTTGAATACTCTGTGGATTCGATCTGATTTGATCTTCCCATAAAGGAAGTCTCAGGATTGTCTCACTTTACAAACGGGGAAACCAAGGTTTAGAGAGATAAAGCAATTTACTCCAAGTCCCACAACAATAAGTGACAAAGCAAATTCTAACGCAAATGCTTCTGGTTTTGCTAATGTCTGGGTAGCATTCAACGGAGGCTGAGGGACTGCAAGCAGAAGCTGTGCCAGGCTGCTGCCCAGAGCTGTGCACTGCACAGTTCCCAGGGTTGTGCGATTCGGTGAGCTTGGCCGATGGGGCACTGTTCAAACACAGATGCCCAGGTTCATTTCCAGGTCTACCCAGTCAGAATCAGGAATGTGGACTTTAAAAAAAACTCCATAGATGATTCTGACTTTTGCCCCAGTTATGAACTCTTGAACTAGAGTATAAACACAATGAAATATTTATGGGTTTCACCTAAGACCTATTGTTAAGTGGATAAATGTGCTACAACCATAATACTGTAACCAAATTTTTAATAAAATGTAATCACAGTTGAAGTCTTTTTAAGTACATTTTTTTCCTATTTGCTGATTTTATACTAACGTGTAAATGCATTTTCCTGGTCATGATATAATTAAATATTAAAAATTCAGGCTCCTTGCAGCTCAGTTCACTGGTCTCCTTGTATGACTGCAGTTATATTGGCTTAAGTTTGCTGTGAATAGTGGTTGACAGATGAGAGAACAAAGGTTATTTGGAACGTGTCAGTGAAGTTTTCCGAAGCTTTGGGTAAAAGGTGTTGGATTAGAGGCGCTGGGCAATGTCAAGGCCTGGTGGATCTTTAAGCAGGAGGTGGCACAACCAGAGCTGGCAAGAGGAAGACAGACTTGACCAAAGTGCAAAGGTGAGCCAGTGGGGGAAGAGTGAGGAGACAGTGGTCCAAACGGGACTTCCCTAAGGTGAATCCACCGTAAAAGAGGATGATTGATACCCTCTCGGTGGGACAATGACTCCTGGTCATGGAAGAGGAAATGACACCTGAGAAGAGCCTGAAGGAAGAATCTGTACACGTGGAGATGGGAAAGCAGCCAGTCCGGCCAGAGAGATTGGGAAGAGAAGAAGTAGAGAGGCAGGAAAGTGAGGGGCATGTTGGGGAAATGGGGTCCCTTCCCTTTGGCCAGAAGAATAGAAAATTTGCCGGGAAAAATATGGAAAAATAAGGCCAACATGTAAAATCACCGAATTTCGCTGCCAAGTGGAGCATTAGCTCTAAATGAATCTAACATTTCAATTTGCTGATGGAGACACGCGAGATAGAGAGAGATTAAGCGGCCAGTAGAAGCCAAGTGGAGCCGTCTCCGGGATTCCTGTTGGTGAGCTCCGCTGGCACACTTGAGCTGGCCGTGGGGCCCCGGTGGGTGGGGCCGAACTGCCCCAGCAGGGAAGTGACATGGTCGGTGAAGCTCAGGAAGGTCAGCTTGGCAGCCGCGCACGTGTCACAGGAGCGAGGTCAGGGGAGCAATTAGGAGGCTGAGCGTGTGTGCCAGACACAGATAGTAGGCTTTATTAGCCCCATTTCCCAGATAAGGAAACTGAGCTTTGGGCTGTGGCCAGGCTCGGGCCTGGCGGATTCCAAAACGCGTGCACTGGACGGTTGGCAGGGTAGCGCACTCGCTTGGCTGAGGGTGGGAATAGTGCTAGCGGGCAGGGCTAATGCTGCAAAGAGGTCTAGAAGGCCTGAGGGCTGAGGAAAGTTCTCGTGGATTTGGCAGTCAGAGGTGGGGCGGGTGGAAGAGAGAGTGATTTCGGTTGGATGATGGGAGTGGCAGGCTGACTGCACAAGGAATGGAAGAGTGAGTGGGTGGGAATGGAATGGCACCAGCGAAAACCGCCTCCCCTTTCAGGAATTTTGGCAATGAGGGGCCCCTGGTGGGCTCAGTTGGGTAAGCATCTGCCTTTGGCTCAGGTCATGACCCAGGGTCCCGGGATGGGGCCCTGTAACCGACTCCCTGCTCAGCAGGGAGTCTGCTACTTCCTCTCCCTTTGCTCCTTCCCCTGCTTGTGCTCTGTCCTCTCTCTCTCTGTCTCTCTCTGTCAAAGAAATAAAAAAAAAAAAAAAAAAAAGAATTTCGGTGGTGAGAGGAAGGAGAAAGAGGAGCAACCATTTGGGGAAATAGCAGCACAGAGGGGTGGCATCCACCAGAGAAGACATCTGTAGGATGCGCATGTGTGTCAGCTGCTATGCTAGGTAGTGGGGACACGACCATACGTAGATGAAAGACGATGTTCCGGAACAACCATCTCTAAAGGGAAATCCCTTTGTCAGATAACATGCCAGGTGACCACATTTAATACATAAATCGATACCAACATTTTAGATTTCTTTTTTTTTTTTTTAAGATTTGATTAATTTATGAGAGAGAGAGAGAGACAGGCAGAGGGAGAAGCAGGTTCCATGCCTGGAGCCTGAGGTAGGACTCGATCCCAGGACCCCAGGATCACACCCTGGGCCAAAGGCAGGTGCTAAACCGCTGAGCCACCCAGGGATCCCTAGATTTCAAACTTCCACGAGACAATCCAGAGATCTGGTCTTCACCTGTGTGTCCCCTCCAGTACCTTGCATGGCATGCTCTCCATCAAAGGTTCACCGAAGGAATAAACCATGGGTCCCCGAGAAAGAAGGGAACTCGAAGATGAGGGGCAGCTTTGGCAAAGCCTTTGGAGACTCGAGGGAAAGAGGGGTGGGGTGGGGGGCTCATGGGTCGACAGAAGCCTGGAGGCTGAGCTAAAGCTCAAGGGTGGATTCCAGATGCAGGCCTTATGGTCACCAAAGGGGCAGGAGTTGAGATTATGACCCTCAAATGGGAGATGCTCTGGCAAGGAGAAGGGATAAGGAGCCATTTCTGGGGAAGAGCCGTCGTAATCTGGTTTTCAGCAGGACAGCAGCGATTGACCCTCAGAAGTGGGTGGGCTTGACTTTCAAGAGACAGCAGGCTTGAGAGTATCATCCAGAAACCGTTGGTTCATGTGTTCTTACTCTGGGGGTTTGGGAAAGGACACGGAGAAGGAAGCAACCTAACCCGGTTTTACAGCTGGGAATGGGAGTGGGGTGGAAGGCAGGCTGGCTCGGAAGCCAGCATGGTGAGGGCTCAGAGCTGGAGGAGGCCCTGGCCTGACTCCACGGCCGCTCTCCCAGGGGGTTGGGGACATTGCAACCCCCGTGGCTGAAACCCGGCGGGGGCCTTGGCTTGCAAGTCCAGCCTTCCTTCCTGGATGTAAAGTCAACCCAAGGTGACAACTGCACTAAAATGGACACTGGATGGCCTCTCTTACTCAGCAGATGACAAAACAGATGGTTCCCGTGGGCATATAATCAATCAGTCACAGGGCAAGATCAAAACCCTGAGCCTCAGGGGTGTGGCCTACTGTGAGGAGCTCCGTCGTTTGAGGGAAAACCTGGATCAAGGCCCAGGGCTTCACTTGGCAGGTGTCGCCCACACTCGAACTGTGCTTCAGCACATTTCTTCACCCCGAACACTCGGTGTCTTCCCAGGAGCCCTTAGCCACTTGGATGCTTTCTGGGCTCTCGGCCTCTTCAGAGTGCTCCCATTTCCAGGCACAGGTGCCTGCAAGGAACTGAAGGAGAGCTTCAGGAAGTTTCCTCCCATGTGCTTTCCTGCTCATGGTGCCTCTGCTCCTGTGCCTCCGTGGGCCACGTCCCGTCCGTGGGGCAGCATACTCCCCAGCCTCTAGAAGCAGGGCCCGGCCCATCCTCTCTGGCAAGTCCGTTCAGCTGTGGGGGATGAGTGGGTTCCTTGTCCTGCTCCCTCAGGACTCCACACTGACCCCGGAGTGAGGGTCACAGCTGTCGTGGCCGGCATGTCGGGCCCTGTTCTAAGTGCTGTGCACGTAATGACCCTCACGATCAGGCCCGTGAGAAATGTCCTGCTGCAGGTGGGGAGGCTGGGCCGCGGAGCAGTACAATGATCTGCCCAAGGTGGCAGGTGCAGCGCCAGGACTCCAGCGGGGACCGTGGCTCCAGAATGTGGCCCCGACCACGAGGCTGCCTTGGTTTCCCGGCCCATCTTCCTCAACTACGCTGTGAGCTCCAGAGAGCAGAGGCTACTGGGTTCATTTTGGGTTCTCGGGCCTAGTCGAGAGGGTAAGGGGCAAGTGGGTGAATAGTTTAAAGAATGAATAAGTGTGCACAGCTGGGTCTGACCAGGCCCCCCGTGAAGAGGAACTGGAAGCGTTTGCTGTGAGTGAGAGAAGGGTGGAGGGCAGAGCTTGCCCCCCGCCCCTTGGCTTCCCACCATGCAGGTAGGGACACAGGCCTGTGCAACACAACAACTGCTTCTTCTTTCCAGGTTACTCTTGGGGGTGCAAGCGAGTGAGTCCGTAGTTCCTGAACTATGGGGGCAGTGGGTTCAGCGCGCCCAGTAAAAGGATCGGTTGGCAAAGCACAGGGTACACGGGCGGGACCGGCACACGGCTGCGGAGCCTCCTGCCACACAGACCTCGGAACTACGTCCTTACGAGATGCTTCTCGGTGATGACAGGTCAGATCTGAGAGGAGGATCCTGCCCCCGGGGGGGGAACCATGTGATGACCTCCTGCAGCCCGAGTCCTTGGAGGTCCCTGCCTCCTGCTCCATGTTGCAGCGGCCGATGGCACAGAGGGGATCCAGCCAGTGTCCACACTGGTGTGGGACAGTTGGTCCGGAATGCTCTCCCTCTCCTCCTGCCAATGCCAGCTCGTCCTCCTGTCCCGGAGGCACAGTGACAGTCGTCTTGGCTCCCCTGGAGCGCACTTCCAGTCCCCATCAGTCTTTTCACATTTTTTTTCAAAGATTTTATGTATTTATTCATAAGAGACACAAGGAGAGAGAGAGAGAGAGAGAGAGAGAGAGAGAGAGAGAGGCAGAGACAGGCAGAGGGAGCAGCAGGCTCCATGCGGGGAGCCCGACACGGGATTCTATCCCGGGACCCCGGGGTCACACCCTGGGCCCAAGGCAGATGCTCCACCGCTGAGCCCCCCCCCACATCCCCCCTTTTCATAATTCTAATAACATAAATTTAAATAAGCCTTTACTTCATGTTTGTCTCCCCCGCGAGGGCCCCGCGGCTATCCTCTCCGCATCCAGAACAGTCGGCAATAGACGAACATTAATTTCGGGAGGGAGTTCATGAACATGCAGGAACATGATGTTAACACAGCGGAGGATTTGCTCCCCAGCCGTAGACTGAGTTCTTATTCCCGAGACTTGCCATCTTTTCTAGACCTTTCGACAGTCCACAAGAAAGTGAAATAGACTTCTTGGTATTTTTAAGCACTTATGGCCAAGAACTTTCTTTCTTTCTTTCTTTCTTTATTTATTTATTTATTTATTTATTTGTATGTATTTATTTATTTAATTTTTTTTATGGCCAAGAACTTTTTCTTTTTTAAAGAACTTTTAAAACAACGATAAACGAGTTAAAATGTCGACTGCAGCTTTCTGAAAGGAGGAGAAGACCATGAGCAAAAGTCCACCAGATTGTCTCGAGGAATTTTAAAGGCAGGCTGGAAGGGTGGTTCTAGTTCCCAGTTTCCTTTGCAATCATTCTGTCAACAACAGCTTCTACATAACCCTGAAGGCTGCTGAGCTCCAACCTCAGCAGAGAGATCCCGTGAAAAGATCCGCTTATTCTCTAAGACACATTGAGGGCGACATGAACTGTACACTTTGGTGTCTAAGAAGCCCTAGCAAAGGAGATTAGCAGCCCAAAAAGCAATGACGCCTACAGGAGGGTCACAGATACCGTATCGAGTACAACAGCCTGGCAAAGGGAGTACAGCAAAGGTCATATCAACAAGAAAAAAATAAAGTGACGTTAAATAGCACATTTATTTATTTATTTTGGGGGGGGGTGGTAAGACACAGAATCCCATATTCCCCAAATCTTTCCTTCTCATCTGATAACTAAATGTGTTTGGGTGCTTGGCAAAAAAAAAAAGCAAGAGGCGAGGACGCGGCGTTCCTGAAGCTGGTAACGGGCACAAACCCCAGGGGGCCAGGCTGTGAAATAGAAGCATCTGGAGCGTTGGGTTCCTGATGAGCTTTTGCAGTTTGATCTCAGCTCCCGGCCGAGTATGTCCAGGGTCGTGGAGCCTCAAGCTGGCTGCGTCTGTGAGCAGTGGCTCGGGGTGCCAGCGGACGTATCTAGGCACCCCAGCTCCTATGTGACCACGTCAAGGCTGAGTCGCTGGCAACACCAGCCAGGTGTCCAGGGCGAGGCGAGAACTGGGCCTTCATGCACCCAGATGAAGGGGTCCCCAGGGAAGAGCGGGCTCCGTGCCACGGACGCCAGTCACCAGCCAGCCCTTGGTCATTCTGCTCGGCCACACAGCCTTGTAGGCCCTGGCACTTACAACGGTGGCACAGCCCACGGGGCTACCCTGTGCCAGGGTCCCTTTTCTGTGTCACTGTCCTGTTTTGAACCAACAATGCTCCCAGATGGGCCGAAAAGATGTATTTAGCTCCCACCAGTACGATTTCTGATCCTCTTTACTTTGGCCCTTTTGAAATAACACGAAAGCTTTGGCTGAGCTGCTTACTTTGATCCAGCCCATAGAAAAATTAGTTTATCTTCCCAATCAAAGCAAATTAGGCAGATCACGGCTGATTAGAATGCAAGAGTAAAATCGCCACACTCTCCCTCCCACCCCCTTTCTCTCAGGACGAGGGCCTGTGTCAAATACGTAGGTGTTTCCCACGGCCAGGCTGGACTCTGTTTCCAACAAGGACTGCAGCCCGGACAATGGTCCTCACACAGACACTGAAGTTCTTTAGTCCAGTCATTGTGTTCGAAAAGAACCAGTAACCCCTTTGCCAGCATTTGATGAAACATCTAGATTTACATATTTCCTTAATTGCATTTTTGAATGTGAGTGAGATTTATCTGACCAGAGTTAAATGCCTCTTTTATTCCCCTACCCAGGGCAAAATTCAACTCTGTGCTCTTAAAAAAAAAAAAAAAGAAAAAGAAAAAAAGAAAAACAAAGAAAAAAAAAGAAAGAAAAAAGAAAAAAAAAGTGAGGTTTTGTGTGTGTGTGTGTGTGTGTGAGAGAGAGAGAGAGAGAGAGAGAGTCTCTTAACTTAATTCTGATCTGAATAAATGTGAGGGTTTCAATGAAGTGGGATGAGGGAGTTACATTACCCAAGACAGGAAAGATATACCTTTACCTTTCAAAGAGGAAATGGCAACTTCCAAAGCTCTGGCTTGCTCTGCTCTCTGGAAAAAGGCTATTTGGGTTTTAATAATGAGTGCCATTCCTGGTTGCCAGGTTCCCCAAACGAGTTGCTCAAAAGCTGCAAAAATTGTCGTCCCTAGTAACTTCTTGTTAGCGTCCCTACGTGACTGTAAGAAGTTGCAAGTTAGGGTTCCTTTCCCTTATTTATTTACTATAAATTAACAGTAAATCTTGTATTTAGCTCCATTTAAACCTCCCTCTGCAGCTGCCCATTTGAAAACTAAAATGGTTGCCTTCTCTCACTTCAGTGGGCACAATACAAAACAGCCATTGAGCTCTCCCTTTATTGCAGCTGCCAATGCCCAGCCGACTTTTAACAAACCAACCAAGCGGAATCACAATGCAGCTGCAACATTTTATGGTATTTCTGTTGGTTCTCTTTTGAGACTGAAGGTGTTAATTAGGAATCAAAGAACACAACCCTGCCAGCTTTCTTTCACAGACCCGCACCCTGGTCACTGCAGTTTTCAGAAGCAAATAAATCTAATAAAGGGATAAAAATGTTGTTTGTCACACCAGTAAAGTGTACTTAAGGCCCTTTGATCAAAAGCTTTTTATGTAGTCTTGTCAGATGGGTTGGAAATATTGTATTTTTCCCTTGCCTCTCTCTTCTTCATGCAGACTTCTCTGGATTTTGGATTTAAAGACTGTCTAGAAGGAAAAAAAATAGAAGCGTAGTCATACGTGGGATCATTATTTATAGGGGGTCGCATAGAGCAGAATCATTTCGCTTCTTAGAAAATGGCTCATATTCAACAGCCCGTCGCCTTACAGCTTCACACAATGTCGGGCCTTCCTGCGTTGGTGCATTTACTGAGTTCGAACCGCAGGCTCTCGCGCTTGCACCACATAGACACCTGTCAATACTCTATCTGGGGTAGATCACTTATCGCATAAATCCTTTTCCATGTTAAAAGGATCTTAGTCTACGCAGAACTGTGGATTTTCATCAGCGTAAAAACCATACACATGCATGCACGTGTATACCCACGCACGCGTGTGCACAGACACCTGTATGCAGTGTCAGTTCATCAGACAGCGTGTCCTTTCTACAGAGTTTCTGTGCATCTCGAGTATCACACGTTCAGATGTGACAGCGTGAAGTCATTACCTTTAATCTTCAGTCAAAGTTAAAAGCTTATGGTAAGTTTATGAAGTTAGCACTGCTGGGAATTAGTCAAGGCTGCTAGCTTTCTCAGCAAGAGCTATTGCTGCTAGATGCACAAATCAGGCCAAAAGCCATTAATCCTGCTTGAGAGCGGCAGAAAGAAGGTCTGCTTGTTGATTTAATGTTAATGAAATGAATGGGCTCCCGAGGCTGCCTACGGAGGCCCTCTCGCTGCAAAACAAATACAGTCGGTCCAAGTAATGCTCGTGGCAGGAGAGGAAACAGTGCTCCTGATTTGGTGCAAGAGGCCTGCGGGTGTGGCCGCCCCCATCTCCTAGCACCTGGCCACACCTGTCCTGGAACCATCGGGCAAATGTCAGGCTGACAGATTCCCGCAGCCCTGGATGGGCTGTACCTCTCTTTCTTTACAGATGTGCAAACTGAAGCAGGGAGGGTAGGTGTCCTGCCGGAGATGCGCCCCCGGCTGACGAGTGGAGTGACTCGCTAGACCTAGTCCCGTGGGTCCCCAAACTGGGCTGCATATATTAAGCTTCCCTGGGGGAGTAAAAAATCATTCCGAGGCGCAGCTTCCTCCCCCAGAGATGCTGCCTGGGTTGGTTTGGTGCATGATCCAGGCCTCAGGATGCTCAGCATTGGGTTCCAGGTACAGCTATGGTGCAGACGAGTAGAGGACCACGGCCTGGAGTTGGGACCCAGCCCCTGCTCCTGTGCACGTCGGGTGTGTCTCGCTGCACCAGGGTGTGGGGTGTGCACCCCTGCTCCTAGGACGATGCGGGGGCGCTCACCATCCTACGGGCGGAGTAGACCCCCGTGCTTGGAGATTTGGATATTGTTTCCAAAAAGAGTTAGTTTCTTCCATGTGTGAATGCAAAGCCTTGCCCGTGTGCGTGTGCGTGTGTGTGTGTGTAGCAGGCGGAGTAGGTATGTAGACACCGCCAGGGACTGACATCTACCCAGGGGTGAGCCCACCCTGCCATGGAGACGGTTGCTGGGGCCGCACCTCACTTTTCTCCCCATCCTGCAGTTGACCTCACCTTTGAGGCGTTCTGGACTCTTCTTTATTCTCTCCGTCCTTGCCACAGTCTCCTCTGGCCTGTCGCTGTCCTCTTACCCCCTCTCTCTGCCGGGAGAACTGGGCTTTGTTGGAGGGAGATCCTTCTGACTCTCCGTTTGGAATTGTTCGCCTTCTGCTGCCCTCGGATTTGGCCTGGCTTGGTGATTGTCTACACTGCTTACTAACCCAGGCTGATAGAGCCCTCTTGCCCGATCTGAGCTGCTGGGCAACCATCACAGACATCCGCCCGCAACTTCCTTTGGTTTTGGCTTTAGGGCTGTAAAATAAACCAGCTTCCTACTTTAGTGATTCAGTGCACACTCGAGAATTCCAGAATCATCCTTTCGCACTTCGTAAGATGTGAAAGTGTCCTTAGAGGGGGAGATCTCCCTTGTCCCTTTCAGACCTGCTCTCTGGATTTCATTGGTCACAGGCAGGGTGAAGCAGCTTGCCTCTTCTGCAGGGGCGGGGGGTGCAGAGAATCTGTAGAGATGGTGACCCGGGGCTCATCCAACAGAATTAAAAGGCTGTCTGGTCCAATAACCGCCCACCCATCTCTCCTCTCTGCTGGGGATCCCTGGGCCTAATTCCAAGGCCCCCCTGCTCAAAGACAAGCCTGAGTGGTGCTTTGACTCTGTATTTAACTTGGAATCCCTTCCCCCTCGCAGAGTCAAGTCATTGGTATCTATTCTTCTCCAGGAAATAATTTTAGCCTCGTTGGCATCACTGACTGCAAAGATCCTTCCCGCAACTGCATGGAACTAACTGCCTCTTTTTCAAAGACAGCTACCGTCATTCCTCGTGAAAATTCAACTCTTTGAAGGTATTTTCAGATAGACATATTCCTTATATGGGTTTTTTTTCCTTAAAATTATTATTTTTTTCAGCTGTTAATGTATTTAAAAAATCGAACTCATTTTTGTTGTGTTGAAGACATAGTTTTCCTGGGTGCCTCTCTGGCTCTGAGAAAAGGCCGGATTCCCTGTGTCTCCTCTGCCTCCCCAGCAATCCATCATCTCTCGCCTGCAGCTACAGCAAGTCAACTGCTGAGACTGGGCTTCTGAGAGCCCAAGGAGTCCCCAAACCAATCCGTTCCTACCTACTCAGGAAAAATCATGGGGAAGGGTGAGATGAAAATGAAAGGAGAAAAATAGTTTCAGCCCAGGACTACAGACTGCTGGCCATTCGCTGAATCCTGTCTAAAGAGTGGGCTTTTAACATGAGGCCACTGGCCCGCAATCTGTGACAAAGCGTCTGCCCAGTTACCAGCCACCCTGGAGGTCTGTGCAGCGCCTACGAAATGCCAGGCACCCACGTGAATGAGACTTCATTCAATGCACAGAATCTTTTATCTATTTGATACCGAGAATCAAAGACAACAGAACCTTTTAAACTTAAAACAGGTGTTGGGTGATGCACTATTCATGTGAAGCTGCCCCTTTTGGTTTCCCCTATTCTTTTACCCGGTAGGTAGAAACTCTTGTTTAAGGAAAATTATACAGTTTTAGGGCAATAAATTTAACTACTTGGGGCAAGAGCAATAAAAGGCAACACTGTATTTAAAAAGCATGGGTTGAGGGCCACCCGGGGGACTCGGTCAGTTAAGCGACCGACTCTTGGTTTCGGCTCCAGTCATGATCTCAGGGTCCTGAGATCGAGACCCGTGTCAGGTTCCAGACTCAATGCGCAGTCTGCTTGAGATTCTCTCTCTCCCTCTTTCTCTCTGAGGCCCCCTCTGTGCATGCTCTCTCTAAATACATAAAATCTTAAAAAATTAAAAACAAAAAGAGCATGGGTTTAGTGTTTTAACAGCTGTAACCTCATCGCCAGCAAAGGCAATAGCACCTGACAGGTAACGGGTGCTCTGTATATGAGGTGCCGCACAGAGTGCTTCACACGAATGGGTTTCCCAATCCCGCGATGTAGATGTTGTACTTATTGCCATTTTACACGTGAGAAAACCAAGACACGGAGTAACCTGCCTGGGTTACTCCAGACAGGCCTACGATCTTTGTCAAAGCAGTTCTCATTTCTAAAGTAGGGAGCACTTGATGGGATGAGCACTGGGTATTATTCTATATGTTGGCAAATTGAACACCAATAAAAAATAAATAAAAATAATAAAAATAAAGAAAATCCATAAGAAAAATAAAGTAGGGAGAATTACGACTATTTTACCGCCAGCTACGGGGTCGCATGAGGCATCAAGGGCAAAAGTGTTATAAAAGCACTTTCTGAATTGTTTTTTCCTGTCTCTCTTGGGAGTTTACAAACAATGCAGTCTGCCAAGTTCAGAGGGAAGGACCTCTGCTATCACAATATGAGACCAGAGATTATATCAGCTTGCCCCACTTTCTGCTATACATCTGACAGCCAGAAAAATGGTGCCCTGTATCTTAGATGCAGGAAAGTGCTATTTTCCATTGAGTTTAGGGGACAGGAGAGTGCCTCCTGGACAGAGAAAATGACTCTCCCCTGAGAATGGCCCAGGACGGGCATGCACGCACAGAGGGTGACTTAAAATGTAGGTCTTGATGTTGTTTAGGTACGAGATGGCCAATAGGTCAGGAGACAACTGCTAGTGAAAAGACAGTTTGTTCCTCGCAGTTGCCAAGAGCTGGGAGCCCCCCCCCCCCTCCGGGCCTTGCAGGATCCACCTGGGCCAGAGCACCAGGGTCAGTCAGGAAGAAGGAGACGAGGAAAGCATGGGCACGATGGACTTCTACTGGGGTTCCCATGTAAAGGAGTAGACAGGTGAAGCAGGCGAGGACCTGGCTAGCTGGAATAATTTCAGCAGGCTCTGGGGTCCAGGGGCTGTCCAGACTTGTCTGGGACCTGGCCCTGGGGTCATTAGGGTAGGAAATATTGACCTAGAGTGTAAAAGCCCTGTAAGAACCGAATAATGAAGGTGCTGGGTGTGGGCTTTGGATTGGTTGGTTTGCATATGAAAGGCGCACTTGCAGAGGAGTCATCTCTATCTCCAGGGGGTTTAGGCAGCCCTGAGAGTTAGGAGCCCTCTCTACTGGGTCAGCAAGTCCACAAGAGAGCAAAGCATCACAAAACACAGAAAATGAGACACATGATTAACACACAGAGATTCCGAAAAAAAAAAATACATGGGGTTTGTATGTTCTGATCTAAATCCCTTTGGTTCAAGAAAATCTATAATTCGGGGGGGGGGGGGGTATACATAGCCTAGTACTGAAAACAGACAAGTGTTTCAGACAAGCAGACAGGTAGGGTGACCACGTGCGGTGAGGTCTATCCCGGAGGTGGGCTCAGCAGGATGGGAAGCTAGAGCTTCCAGATTCTTGTTTCTGGAGCGGTGGGTCACAGGCGGCCTTCCGGAAGAGGTGATGTTTGTTTGAGCTGAGTATGGAAGACTCCCAGAAGTCGGCCAAGTGACACAGAAAGGCCCCGCAAGCAGACACCAACACATGTGAACAGCGGAGGAGTGCAGGCCGCGTCCAACAAGGCTGCGGTGAGGAGAGTGGGTGGGCCCTGGCGGGGGACCTGGCCAGGTGTGCAGGAGCAGGCAAGAGAGGCCTATTCCGCGGGCTAAACTGAGAAGTTAAACTGCATCGCGAAAGCCACAGAAAACCGTTTGGAGGATTGAATAGAAGAGCGACACGATCGGAGCTGCGGTGTAGACAGAGTGTGCTGGGAAGGGACGCGGGTGCAGACAGCAAGGGGAGCCCGAACTCAGGTGATTTCGGTGCCGAAGCAGGTGGAGCGCACCTTCAGGGGACACGAAGACGATCTGAACATGGTCGGGTTAAGGTCGCAAAGGAAATTCCAATGACACTAAACACACGTTTAACCACTATGAACAGAAATTTGGGGAACTATTATTTATTTATTCCTCACACTAAATCTGATGGTTCCCTTCCATGTGGCAGATTTTTGGGGTGATACAGAGACATTTTATCTGTATCCACAATGGGCCCAAAAAAAGACGACGCGGTTAAAAGCCAAGCACACGTATTTTCCGTAGGTAGCACATGTAAGCAACGGTATGATTTGGCGACATCTGGAAAAGTAACTGGGAGTTTTAGAGTTCACTGGGCTATCTGGCATCGGAATAAAAAAGTGACAAGAAGGGACAGTCAACTGGGGTTTTCAGGAGAGCTGGGGCCGGATTGCTCCTTTGCCAGCCATGTGTTTTGGGGAAGGTCATCAGCTGCGAAATGAAGGCGTTGGATTAGGTGACCTCACAGGCCCTTCACGTTCTAACTCCCCCAGGCGGACACAGCACGGGGGACTCATGAGAACACGGCCACAACCTAGCTCAGGGACTTGCATTCCGTTATGTGGGCAGTTGGGGCAATGTTCCCGCAATCACGATTAAACTCCAGTTTTGCACAGTGTAATGTGACCCTGGGTACACGGGTCGGTCCTGCTGGTAACCTGTGCATAAAAGATGATCCTCAGTTACTTACAGCAGAACGTCCTCTACACGTGGCTCACGCTCTGAACCTGTAGTATAATTAACAGCAATTTATCAAAATTAGCCTTTTCTTTCCCAATATGCAATCAGTTACATTTTCTAGCTGAGGAGTTTCTGCCGTGAAGGCCAAGGGGGCTTCAAATTACCACCTACTGGTCACTGGGGACCAGGCTATGTCCACCTAACACTTCTCGTGATTACAAGACCCTGGGGAGGTGGACTTGATGCCGCACGGCCAGCAGCTGTACGGTGGAAGGTACACACTTCTTGTCACTTAATCATGTTGCTAAAACTTTTGAGATCTTCAAATGAGATACGCTTACACCCTGGGAGAATCCAGTTTAACTAGGATTTCCTTCTGCGACCTGAGCTTGAAGAGTCCATGAAAAAAGATCTGGAACTTCCTCTGTGGCCCTGAGCCCCCGAGAACAACAGCTGCCAAGCGGGGCTGCAGGAGTGCAGGCCTCCCGCCCTCTGCAGGGAGAAGGCTGTGGCTTCCCCGAGTTAAAATCAGAGACCCCGATTTCGGTGCATCAAGAGTTGATACTTTAATTCCAAGAGAGACTCTTCTCTCTAAACCTCCATTCATCCCGCAGCTTGAAGCTCTAGGGGAAAGTGTCTGAGATAAGGAAGGTGCAGGCTTCCAGGCCTCTGATGCCAGGTGGAAGCGAGGGATGGACAAGGACAGGGAGAGACACAGATGTGCACCCTGTGTGTCAGGGACCTTAGCAGAGGTCTTGTAGTCTCTCAGTCCCACCCCAAGTTTATTGGGTAGCAGATATCCTCACTTGTCTTTCCACCTCTCTTGGCATTTTTCCCCCCCAGGCTTTACTTTCTTGGGCAATGGCCACATGCAGGCATGTCTGCTAAGGATCTCCCAGGACAGGAAGTTTGAAGGGAAAATAAGGAAGATTTCTTATTCACGAGAAGACTCCAAACTCATTCTGTAGATTCAGTCAACAAACATTGGGAAATAAATGTTTATTACAGAAGTCTCAATATATATATACAAAAAAAAAAAAAAAGTAGATGACTTAGGAATGTGACTCCTTCCATGGACAGTTTTACTTGGTTTTTATAATCAAATAATCTTCACCGTCCGTATATGTATACAAAAAGTGAGAAGTGATTTTATGCTGATAGATTTAAAGACCAACTGATTATGTAACAGAGTTCCTCCAACGAAGCGCCTCACAAGAAAATTTATAACCTGAAAGCTTCAAGTGCCATGTGGTGTTTTGTGTGTTGAACCAATAAACTCATTAAAATAACATTGGGCAAACCCAAACACAACACAATGAAATTTCTAACACAGCCCACATTAACCAACCAACTTTAAAATAATATCTTTGTTATGTACTAAGGTTAAAAATTCAGCAAATTCTTTATATTTTTTCCACTTGAGATCATGTGTGGTTTTCTACTTCCCTGAGAAGTACACTTCTGTGGCTTTTTTGATCAAAGGCAGGTTATTTTTGCAAATAGACATCTTTTGTAGAGGTCCCTTGTTCTCCTTAATCAAGGTTTCAAGAAAAAAAAAAACACAAAAATATTTACTTTTTTTTTTTTTTTTAGTGACACATCAAAATTCTTAGGTTCCTTTCTGAGTGTAGGCTTTGGAAAGAAGGCAGGGATGTAAGGTTAGCCATCACAGTGCGCACGCGTGAGTGTGTGTGTGTGTGTGTGTGTGTGTGTGAGGGAGAAAAGGAGGAGGAAAGAGGAAATAAAGGAATTTGGCTGCAAAATTGAGTAACAGTTTGAAACACTTGGCTTCCAGTTGTGAAAGATGAGCAACACTGGGGGAAAAGCCTGGGCTGACAAGGGACCACTTGAGGGAAGCTTAATCTCAGCTGGCAGGCTGACCACGGAGGTCAGCTCAGTGCACGCGTTCTCAGCTGGAGCTGGGCTCCCTTTGCCAGGACGATTGTCTTCTGCATTTCAGCTTCTGAACTAAACTGAAGGTGCCTCCAGACAGCCAGCGACTCAGTGTCTTCCCTTGAAAGCCTTGGCTCTGCACCGCCAGGCCATGTCAACCTTATGTATCATTTCCATTTGTGCGACTGGGACAAAGGACACGGTCTCTGATTGGTACGTCCGGGCTGTGTGTGTTGGTGTGTGCGTGACAGAGATGGCCCTCCTGTCCCTTGACAACCACAGCCCTTGTTAGAAGGCGAAAGCAAGCTCCTCCGGAAGGCAGGCAGGATCACCCGACTGCAGATACAAATGTGCAGGCCTCACAAATGAGACGCCTGCAAATGACTGCTGCAGAATTTAAATTTTTTTTTTTTTTTAGAATTTTAAATTGTTGATGTTAATACAAAACTACAATGGAGGGGCATGCGAGGGGGCTTTGGAGATTAAATCCGTATGCAGCTGACATTTCCTAAACATCAATTCGTACTTGATGGGGTGCTCTTTCTACTGAATACAGTTTATAATTAATTGGCCAGTTGGGGGTTTTTCATATCGTTGACTTTGTAGTACGGTGAGTGATTAACACACATTAGATTTCCAGCAGCAAGGGAAATGAAAGACTGATGAACTAGGATGGATGGTTAAGAAGAGTTTTTCTTTGTCTGAAGGAGGGAACTTTTCTCCGATTTATCCAGATTTCTAGTTCACACAGAAGTCTGTGTCCCTGGCCTGACTGTTAAACCATGCAGTTTCCAGATAGATCTAAGTAGAAAAAACGTTGAAATAATTTCCGTTCTGAATCAAATGCCAGTAAGGCAGCCTTTATGACATCAATTCATCTTATCGGTTTTAAAGGTGAATACAAATTCAATAAAATTTGCCTATTAAGAAAGTTCATGTCAAAAAAAAAAAAAAGAAAGTTCATGTCTCTCTGAATGGAGAAATAGTTCCAAAGAGTTTGTCTACTTTATTTGACACACAGCTCTGGTCATAGGAAAAAAAATCTGTTTTATCCTCGCCTGGGAAGTTATTAGTCAACTGATCACTCCTTAAGATGCTGGGGCAGCTACCACAATTTATCTCTGACTTGGAGATGAGAAACATTGTTTTGGTGGTAGTAGGAAAATGGATCTATGGAAAGATACCTACTAAACTGCAAACACTGGCCGTCAGCTATATAATGTTATTCTCATTCTATTAAAAATTAAAAACTGCCATTTCCCAGCCAGTTGAAGAAATATTTTTGGTATTAGAGCTTCATAAATTGCGTTCCTGGGGAAAAAAAAGTGCTTAAATATTTCAGCACCAATTATAATTCCCGTGAAGCATGACTATGAATTAGAAGGCCGGTATTCTTATGCTTCTGGTAAACTGGCCCTGAAGATGATTTCAGAGAGGCCCCCAAACCCACGGAGCAATGTAAATACCTTGGAATATGCAGACAGGCCTGCAAGTTAGGGATGATGATAGTATCTGCCTCACAGGGCCTCTGCGGGGCCTACGGAAAAGTCAAGTACTTAGCATAATGCCTAGTACTCAGGAGCAACGATATAAATGTCAGCTCTTATTACAATAAAAGTGATTTAGATATGTAAATTATGGTGTGTTTGTTAAAATCAACAACTCGTTGCATCTTTTAAGCTGAATACAATTTAATTGTATTTCAAGTGGGTCTCGGCCAGACAGGCCTCTTTTAGCCACTGGGATTTTGGCAGCTGGCTCAGCCAACTCCAGTCCTTCAACACCATCAATGCTTCGGGAACATCCTGGGAGTGTCGGGCACTGGTGTGGGCGCGGGGCTACCAAGTGGAAAATTTCCTCCTCCCTGGAGAAGTCCACAGTCTAGGGGGGAGGATAAGCCGGGAAGGGAGGAGAGCTCGTCATCACACCCCGGAGTGTCACACCATCTGACCTTAAGGGAGATGCTTTCATGGACATGGTCAGTTCTTCTGTGTCCTCTCAAAGCCAACCTCTGCTTCCCCAAGCCCAGACTTAAACACTGACCACAGGGGTAATAAATTTACGAAGGGATGAGGAAGGAGTCCAGCTTCTTCCTGGAAGCTGGGGGTCCCTTAAACAGCTCTTCTACTAAGGCGGACGCCCTGTTAACAGTCCTTTAGTGTCACCGGTAGGTCAGGTCACCCCATCACTTGAAATCAAATGACTTCCCCCTACCAGTTTCAAATAAGGCATTTTCATTGGGCTTGCTCCATGTATTTAAAAAAAAAAAAAAAAAAAAGAATTGGGAGAGGTAAGAGAAAATACCAGGGATTTCAAGAACGAGCCTGCTTCCCGCCTCTGGAGAACAAGATTAATTTTGAATCATGAAAAATTTTATGAAAACCTCCCCCTAGTAGCCTATGAAATATCTCCCTTTATCGTAGAAAATGAGTTGCCTGGGTGAAACGGAGTGTGGAAGTTGGCGTCTATAATGAGTGAGTACAAATGTGGATTGAAGCTGACAGATATGGGAATAAAAGAGTTGCAGCAGGTTAGAACTCGTGGATACATTCAACACATGAAATTCTGCTAAGATACATCAAAAATAGCAACAGGACCAGATATTAAGCTTGTTTTCTTTGGTACGTAATAGATCAGTCGTGGCTCCGATGCCAGTCTGATTTGTCTTTGTGCTAGAAAACGAGACTCCATAAAGGAAAACATTGCCAACAGGATTGAAGAGGTTGAAACTCATAGGAAGGAATTTGCCTTTTCATGAAGAATTCAATTTACCAGAAACATCCACTTGTGGGGTGTTTATGAGGAAATGTACCATTTAGCATTATTCTAAATTTATAGAAATAACTGAACAAGAACAAAAATTTACCCTACAAAATGCTCAGTGCAGAGCTCACTACTGTTTTTCATTTCTATCTTATGGCATATGATTTGGATTAATTGGAGACATACTTCAATTTATAGCTAAAATGACTTAAATGTAAGAGTTTAATAGAAAAAAATATTAAATGCTTTACTAAGGTAGATAGTTATTAGGTATCAGTTTTAGAACTACAAATATTAAAAAAAAAAGAACTACAAATATTCTGCAATGCCTTTAATTATATATTTGAGGTTAATCGTTTACATGGATACTAGTTCTATGCCTTTGACAGATGCCTTGAAAATTAAAAAAAAAATCAAATCGTTCAGATAAAAAATTTAACTATAAGAAATCATAGACCAGCTTAGTGTTTTTGAAATTCTTCAAACACATCCAAGTGGGAACAGTTCCATTATCAAAACACATTTTATTTAACTACGAAAGTTCTTTTTTTTTTTTTTTTTTTTACGAAAGTTCCTTTTAATTCCAATCTTCTAATTCATTTGTGATTGCTATCAAAGCTCCTTTACTTTGAAAAAAACGCATAAGGACAAAAAAAAGATTGAAGATCCTATTGAAGATCGTATTTCTTACATGTAAAACTTCATTCTCATCACACAAACTCTGTCATGCATATGTTGATCATATTCAATAAAATATTTATTTTAAATTCACGCCGCAAAATTGAATCAGAACTACTGCTTTAAAACGAAAAATCACTTGGAATAATTTAGTCGATTAGTTTCAGTAATTGCCCCCATAACAAAAACACGACTGAAGCAACCCTGGGAATCCTGGGGGAAAAGAAAGAACTTCTTCAAAATGAAGAAAAGTCACTGACATCATTATACTTTCAACGAATTCTGAAAGCAGTCTGTAGAGCAAACTGTATAAATTTTGCAATTGATCTAAAATTTAAGACTGTTACAACAGCTAAAGGCTTTTGTAACCATTTCTAAGCTACAAACATTCTCCTTGATTTAAAATACTTTTCTTTGCTTGAAGGGAAGCAGAAATATATTAAACCATTTCAAAGAAGATTCTAAAAATATTCTTTAATTTTGAAACTGCATCTTAAATGCTTAAAACATATGTATGACACCAGGGCCATACTTAATTAGTTATAATTGAGGTTTTTGATCAGTTTTTATTAATACCAGTTTTGCTAACTATGTGTAAAATTAAATTTTGTTATAAAGTTACATATGGAAAAGTAAGCAAGCTACATAAAAATAAAAAATAAAAAAAATCATTCTCCCGGTTGCTTTGGTTCATGTGACATGAATTTGCTTGTGGATGAAATGTTCACATCTTTAAGCAACAGCAGGCAAAAACTCAGTTTGCATTTACAAATAAAATAGTTGCTCCAGGTCAATAAAGAAAAGTACATTTTCTCTACTAGAACTATATTAGGAAGTTCTTAAGGATTTAGTTTTCTATCTGGATGTCACACTAACTGGATGAAAGACACATCTAAGTGGCAGAGGGGAACTTATTTTTAAGACTGGATTAGCAAAACATGTCCACGTTTCATGCATTAAAATAATTTCCCTATAATAAGATCATATGCCGGAGCTACTTTATTTCTGACAGATCATTACTGGTAGATAGAGATGTATTAAACATTGTAAACAATTATTGCCTGCTTTTATGTCTCAACCTTAGCGTTTTTCCGTATTTTATGCAGAGTGAGCTTTATTAGCCTATTTATTAAGCCTATTTATTGTTTTGTGAAATCAGAGCCCAAAACAACTGGAAGAGAGAGAGGGAAAGAGAAAGAGAAGATTGAAATTTTCCAGTGTTTCCACCATGTTCAGTGGCCCAATTACAGATCTACTGGGGAATGCAATTCAGTTTAAAAAAAAAAAAAGAAAAAAGAGAATTAATATCGATGTTTAGATTGGCTTAAGATTGAGCTTTTCTGGGGGACCAAAGCTTATGGAACTGCACATAAATAGCCCTTGCCTCCTATGAAGAGGTTTAGGAAACTTACTTTACCTATGAGTCTGACTAGCCAGCCAGCTATCGGATTATGGCAAATCCACTGGCCGAATGTGTACAGCTGCAATCTGTACACACAAATTTGCCATCATCAATCTGTTTGAAGAAAATGAAACGCTTGTTCTTTTGTGGGGAGGGAAGATTGAGAGATAATATTTTGACTCAAATAAATGGTGATAACCTACTACAAACAATAAAAGATAGTAGTCTGGCTTTTGACCCACATCAGTCCCTGCACATTTTGAAGTTCTTGCCAAAGCTTAATCACGCCGGGGCCCCAGCAGTATGGGGCTATAGCCTAGTGGTCTCTTTCAAGAGCAAAGGGAAGTTATTTCTTAAAATAAGTAAACCGGTATAACACATACTTTATTTATTTGCATATGAGTAAATAAAAACTTCTCTTTTAGGTTAGGAGAGCACATGTGAAGGCAGACACGGTCAGATAATTCTAGGTGTAACCAAAAGAGGGCACCATCTACCCTTGATGCCTGCAGAGTTCCTGTGGTCATGAAAACAAAATCCCCCCAAAAAAACCCCAAGCCCCTGAGCCCCGGAAGAAAGGGCATCCCACGGTTCCTGACATTTTGTAGCTCTCCGTGGAGACCGAATTCTGGAATTGCCCCTTTATGCAGCACAGCACTTTGGTTGTTCACTTCAGGACTGATTTAGCACGCGGAGCAAGTATTTAACATTCCCTGCGACACTTTTCAGAGCCTTCAAGATTAATATTTTATAGGGCACTGAGACAATTTCTCCTTAGGCTGGAGCACAGGCTGTCATCAAGCAGCACGAGAAAAAAGATGACAATTAACTTCCTAATGCTATCCTAACGCCAAGAGGTTATCTGTAGTGATAGATAGATAAGGAACAGTGGCAGAAGGATCTCCTGACACACGGAGGACACAGTTAAGTGCGTCTGAGGTATGTGGGAAATAATTTGAAACCGCATTTGATGCCAACTTTTAGTAACAGAAGCCTAACAAATGTTCATTCTTGCAAGTGGGAGAAAAAAGCATCCCGACGTGACTCACAAATGTATTTTCTGTATTCTCAAACATGCTTTATGACAAGTGCACGACTTACATAGGTAAGTGTTTGGGGGGGGATTGCACACCTCCCTTGTATCCAACCGATTTCTTCAGGGAGGTGGGGAAGAGTAGTTTCGGGCTCGTAAATCTAGTTGCCAAACTGCTCTCAAAAATTCACCATTCAGAAGACCGCATGATTCTCGAAACCACGAGTCTCGTATTTTTAAACCAGAGGCTGGGGTATGAGCTTTTCACTGGGCAGCACAGACAAGCCGTTGAAGGAGAAGAGATGTGAAATCCTAGGGAAGGGCCATCTCCATCTCCGTCTCCATCACCAGTGAACTAACACGTCACTACCTGTGCAACGGGTGCCACTGGGGAGAAACCTGGTGGGGAAATAAATAGTCCTGGAAGCTTTTCAAGTCAAGCAAAGCACCAACAACAGCTTTATGGCAGATGACAAGGGGACTGCCCTCTGCTGACCCGCAGGAGGGTCCCCTCTTTTCAAAGCAGTAGTAGAGCCAATTTAAAAAAACACCAGAATTTTTCTTTTCTGTCCTATTCTGTCTCTGTAGAAAGAGAATGGCTAGGTAGTGGAAGGCGTTGTGCAAGCCTCTTCATGTTTCTTTTCTCCAGAAAACAACGGAACAGAGGAAGGAACGAGTTCACACAAACATCCCGATTGGCTCCTGCCAAGGGACATCAGAGAAGCCGCGATGGGGATTGCGTGGGCTTGGGGGGGGGGGGCTCGGGGCGGTGGCTCCCATTAGGCCCTGAACGTGCCACCTGTGACCACCCCGTGACCCCCCGTGACCCGCTGCCCCTGGTCTCGGTGCCTGGAGATACTGCACGGGGCTGGGGGCGAGCAGTGTGTGGGTCCCCGCAGCTGCACAGACACCTGTTACCTCCGGCCCGGGTTGGGGTTGGGGCTCATCCCGAGGGTGTCGCCCCCCTCCCCCGCCCCACTTGCCCCTTCCTCCCCGGGAGGGGGAGACGGTTAAAGATTACACGGGCCGCGGCCACTTCAAAGGGCGGCGCTGGCAGCCAAAGGTGGAGATAACACTCCTGTGGTTGCCACACTCTAATCACTTCATTAAAAAAAAAAAAAAAAAAAAGAAAGAAAGAAAAGAAAAAGAAAGGAAAGAAAGGAAGAAAAGAGAAGAGAAGAGGAAAAAAAAAAGATCCCATCCCGCGCTGGCGCAGGGGATGCACAGTGAGTCCCTCCCGGGCTGGGCAAGTCGGGGCTCCCCTTCGGGGACAGTCGCCTTCGGCTGCCCGCGGGGGCGGGAGGCCGCGGAGGGGAGGTCGAGGCAGGGGTCGTCGGGCGCCCGCCCGCTGGGTTCCAGGCGAACCGGCCGGCGACCTGCCTGCAGCCGCATCGCGGCGCCGACGTCCCGGCGCTTCCCGGGCTTGCACTTGCAGCGGGGCCTCCGCGGCCCTAAACCTGCGCTCGGGCTGCCCCCCCCCCCGCCCCGACCCCGCCAGCCTGGCCCCGCGGCCCCGCGGCCCCGCGCGTGTGCTCTGCGGACTCGCCCGGCGCCCCCGGGACCCCCCGGAGCCCCCGGTGTGCGGCTGGCAGCTCCTCCCCGATGTGCACCTCCCTGGGCCCCCCCCCAGATGTGCGGCTGGCAGCTCCTCCGCGATGTGCACCTCCCTGGGCCCCCCCCCCCAGGTGTGCGGCTGGCAGCTCCTCCGCGATGTGCACCTCCCTGGCCCCCCCCCAGGTGTGCGGCTGGCAGCTCCTCCGCGATGTGCACCTCCCTGGCCCCCCCCCAGGTGTGCGGCTGGCAGCTCCTCCGCGATGTGCACCTCCCTGGGCCCCCCCCAGGTGTACGGCTGGCAGCTCCTCCGCGATGTGCACCTCCCTGGCCCCCCCCCAGGTGTGCGTCTGGCCGCTCATCCTCAATGTGCCCCCCGACCCCCCTCGGTGCGCGGCTGACCTTGCCTCCCCGATGTGCCCTCCCGGGCCCCCCAGGTGAGCGGCTGCCCTCTCCTCCCCACGTGCCCCCCCCCCGGGGGGCGGCTCATCTCTCCTCCCGATGTCCGCCCCCCCGACCCCCCAGGTGTGCGTCTGGCCGCTCATCTCCGAACTGCCCCCCCTCGGTGCGCGGCTGCCCTCCCTCCCCGATGTGCCCCCCGGACCCCCAGGTGCGCGTCTGCGCTCTGCTCCCCGATGTGCGCACTCACAGGTAGGAGGTGAAGACGCTGAGGTTGGAGGGCAGCTCCGAGAGCCCCCGGTCGGAGCAGTCGGCCCGGAGCAGCGTCCTGCCGTCGGGCTCGCACTGACAGCGCGCGGGGCAGCCCCGCAGGAGCGCGCGGGGCCCGGGCGAGCCGCCCACGGCCGCCAGCTGCAGCAGCGCGGGCAGCGCCAGGAGGGCACCGGCGGGGGCGGCGGGCATCGTGGGTGCGGGGCCGCGGGCGCTCAGCGCGGGCTGGGGCTGGGCCGGGGCCGGGGCCGGGGCTGCGGGTCCCGCCGTGCGCGCTGCCGCCGCCGCGGGGGCCGAGGGCGCTGCTGCGGCGGGCCGCCCGCTCGGCGAGGAGCAGCATCTCCGCTCGCACGCCGCTGTTTTAAAGCGCTCCGGCCCGAATCGCGCGCGCGGTGACGTCAGCGCGGCCCGGCTCCCCCCTCCCCCTCCGCGGCCGCACTTTCCCTCCCGGGCCCCCTCCCTCCTCGGGGCCGGGGCGCGGGGACCCCACCCCCGGGCGAAGGGCCACGTCAAATAAGGGATGGGATACACGGAGTGATTAAAAAAAAAAAAAAAAAGGACTAAAATTCAATCCAGAAACACAGTCCCGGTCACCAGGGTAAGGAGGCAGGCATCCCCGGCGGCGGCGGGGCCCCTCGGAGCCTCGCCCGCAGCACAGTCTTGCCCCCCGGGGCCCTGACCCCCAGGGGCGGGGGCACTGGCTGAACCCGGGGCCGGAGGGCCAGGGGGCTCCTTTTCCCAGGTGCTTCACGATCCCTGGGAAGGCACCTTTAGGTGCACAGGGAGCTGTTTGCTTTCGTCCAGCGAGGGGCCTTAACCTGCCAGGTGCTCCGGGGTCCTCCGAATGCAGCACCCCTCCACCTCCACCCCAACCCGGGGGGGGGGGGGGACGAGAGCAGGACAGTGCGTCTCCTGCAGTGAGACAAGTGAGACAAGTGAGCGGATGGGAGAAAGGAGGAAAGGGACTTAGGGCTTTCTTGCAGAGAAGGCCTCCGTGGGGACAAGTCAGTGCCCAGGCCTGTCACATCAACCCACAGACACGCACGATTTGCTCTCTAGGGCACAATGCCTCCTTGTTTCAGGAAGGTGGAGAACCCTTTTGGGTCTCAAGGCCTCTCTTAATCTTCTCCCACTTAGCCTTTCCCACCGAATTTCCCACATAAACTTCTGAATTTTACAGCTGGGAAGTGCTCTTCCTGTTTGGTTAGGCATGTTTACCCTCCTTCGCTGAAGGAGTGATCCCCACACCTGCCTCATCAATCACCTGTGCAGCTTTTCCGATTAAACGGGTACCCGGACTGGAATCAGTATTACAGATGTGTCCTTTTCTGGAGTGAATCCCTTTATTGGCAAGTTTGCGAGTGTCTGGGTTAGGTGGGGGCTGGGGGGTGGGTGGGAAGCAGAGTGCCTAGGAATTATAAACTCCATCCTCCTCATTTTGCAAATAAAGGAACTGTGGTCCAGAGATTTTGGAAAATTTGACAGCGGCTGCTGCAAACTGTGAGTTAAGCCTGGTCTCTGGCCGTCAGTGCGGTGCCCAGCTCTGGACTGTGTTTGGTGCACACCACATCTCCTACCATCACTTTGCTTGCTCTCGCTTCATTCCTGTTCCTCCCAGCCATCCCTTCCACAGGTAGAGAATGACTTCTAATTGCTAATTTTCCTCCCCGCTTTTTTTTCTTTCCCCAGATTACTTAGGCTGTCAGTGCAACTCAAGATTTACTTTCTTTCTGTGAAACCTCCCATGCCCACAGTCTGCATTAATCATCAAGCAAGCAGTATTTGTAGAACAGCGAGGATCATGATGCGGCAGCGACCAGAGGGGCAAGTTAGCTCTCCGCAAGGGACTTGCAGTCTACAGGGGACCTTAGGCTCCCGACAGGAATCCCACAGAAGATGAGTCTCACTGAACAGTATGTTGTAAATAGCACAAAATGTAGTTCTGCAGCTTTCTTGAAAGCATATTTGTTTCATTTGGCCAACTTTATTGTGATAACTTTGGAGGCAGTGACCAGGCCATGTGTCTTATCTTTACCTGTAGGACTGGAGCTCATGGTCGTGACCCCAAACCTAACAAATATTTACTGACTGATTGATTTATCAAGATGGGCATCCAAATACGGTTGTGTCCACCGTCTGCCTGAAAACTTTTGGCAATACTTTCTTGACTTCGGCGTTGCTGAAGAGAGCATAACACTTCAGTTTTGAGTGAACGGGGCAGAACCAAATTTAAATGTAGGCTCTGCAAGTTTCAGGCTATTTGATCAGAGGCATGGAATGAGCCCACCTGTCTCAGGTGCCTTCTCTGTAAAAGGGGGATAATTATTTGCCTGCGTCGTTCTCAATGTGAAAATGTCTGGGACTTGGCCTAGAGCAAAGTAGATTTTCAACCCGCGTTTGCACCTTTCCTCTTCTTTTCCAGGAATTGAAATTTCTCGATGAATTCATGTAGAGCAGAGGCTATTTCTGACTCAATTAAAGGGGTAGGCAGCTGTGCTGAATGAAGCCAGGTGTAATGAGCATCTGTCATAGATCTGTCTGTCTGTCTTCATGCCAACATTTCTCCCCTTTCCCGTAGGTAGGAACACTCCACACTTCTCCTTGGGAAACTTTAAGTGGGTCTGGTGACGCTGTCTATTGTGTAGCTCTGCCTCCCTGCCCTGGGCAGGTTTACGACCCAAGCAGAGCAACCCGAATCTGTTTAGGGGGTTTTTATAGACCCCAGGGTGGACAAGATCCCTGGTTTCTTGAGTTGTAAGGACAAGGAGATTTAGAGTCGGGGGGTGGGGGGTGGGTGGGTGTCATTCTGCTGTAGAGAAAACTCACTGGACATGATTAGCACTAGCAAAGTGAGAAACAAAATCCTTGGGTCATCTTTTAAACACCTGGATCTAAGGCTGTTTCTACCCATCACCTCTAGGTTGGCGAATCAATCAATTTTGTTTTGTTTTGTTTGAGGTAGTGAGTGAGGATTTAGTTGTGATCACTTACAAGCAAAAATGCTCAGTAAAAACCTGAAAGCACAGGAAGTATGAACATTTAAAAGTGACTTGATAAACCCCCAAGGTCTTGTAGATCTTAAAAGAAAATCTCACGGGTTGCAAATAAGAATGATTTGGCTAATGGTAATTTTATTGATTGAATGTATGTAGGTTAGTCGTTAGTCACTTTGTCTGAACTAATAAAGATGAAAACATAGCAAATCAGATTCCTTGCACATCAAAGACAAAACAAAACAACAGTTCTAGTGAGAATACTTTGTCTATTTTGTGGCAAATGCCATTTAATTTATAAGATCAGGCTCTCAAATTGCATCATAATGACCATCAACATTGACTCAGCCCTTTATACATTCATATCCTCCCTGGAACCTTATGAGATGATAGTATTCTTACCCCAATTTTAAGGATAAGAAATGCAAGTAGTTTTCCTAATGGAGACCAGCAAGTCAGTGATAGAACTAACATTCTGAGACTTATGACTTTATGTTCTTTTCCAAATCCCTTGAGAATTCTGAGCACCACCACCACCACCGCCACCCCACCCCGACCCCCAAACATGTATGTATAGACTTAAACTGGATAAGATCTTGGGTTTACTGTCATTTCTTTAAGAAAGAAATTCACATTTAAAACAACTTCTTAAAGATTTAATTTTTCAAGCAATCTCTACACTCAGTGTGGGGCTTGAACTTACAACCCCGAGATCAAGAGTTGCATGCTCTACTGAGTGAGGCAGCCAAGGACACCATTACATATTTTTTTTTTTTTTTTTTTTATAAAAGAAAAGTATAGTCTTTTGGGCTGCAGTGGACCCTACTGGAGCTGAGAATGGTGGCTCTTTATGTGCAGAGTAGAGGCAAGTATACATTCAAACTTCTTCGTCTTAAACATATGCATTTCTGTTCTCTCTTGATAACTCACAGGAATACATACAGGTGAGATGTCAGAGCAAAACAATAGTACCTTTACCTGTGATAGCAAGGCTATAGGCTAAAGCAGATTTGTTTAGTATTTTGTCTGGGTGAAATGTTCTTATTGATGATTTTGGAAGGTATCTCAGTGTTAATGAGCTGGTATGTAATGGAAGATCTCATGCCAGAATTTAAATCGCTTATTGCTTCTCAGACTCTTTGATTGCAAGTTCCTAAAATTGATTCTGGTAAAGCGCAATCTGGTACATGTCTACTTTCGGGGCTTGCTAAATGGATGATTTCCTAATTCTTTAATCTTTGATAAAAGTCCACAACTAGAAACATTCATGTACACCACAAGAATTACTAATAAGCTTAGTTGAAGCATGCCAGGATAATTTTAGTTAACAGGTAAGTCAATATTTCTTTTACAAGTATAGTGAAATAGTGTTTACACAACTGGTGGGCTATTATGGACTTATTTAACTTGTTTGAAAGCGTATAGAGCCCATTATTTGCCCTGCTCATTTTACATTCATGATATAATCAGGCTTATGCTGAATTTCTTAACTTCCTTTCACCAACAAAATCTAATTAATTGGGAAGGGAGGAGGATTTAAGAATAGAGATCTATTTTTCTTCCAGAATTATTTATTTTGCAAGAAAGCATTAGTTCGGCTAGTTCATTACTTTGAAATAGCCTGTTGTATAAAATCAATTGGATCTGTCTTTGATATTATCCAACAAAAAGGAAACCTTTAAATATATCCACATGCTCACAGCAGGCTAAAAGAAAAGACAGTGGTGTATGATATTATCAATTCGTTAGCTCATTTGATCCTCTTGTCTTATTTCATGTATGATAATGAACATGGTTCTACTGGTATGAGGCCTGCTTCCTGAGAACGAATGTCTAATCAAACTCACATGTAAACCAGAGATGGATTTTTCTCTTCAAACTAAGAATAAAGTAAGTGAGAAAAAATATAATAAAATGCTTCAAATTAAATGAACTTACTGCTTATTCACACGCTTTATTTGATTCTGCTAAGGACTACCTGAGTATCCAGACAAAGCCTTCCATATGCCCAAAATGATGGATCTTTTCCTGGTCTTTTTAGAAGTAGACTTTTCAGATTTCTAACCGTCTACCATGTACACATGCTCTTATTTACCCGGGAGGGCTCAGATAGAGCGTAGACCTTATTCCAAAACGATGATGAGGTGCTAATAGGTTCCTATTCCCAGAACTGCTTCCCCCAAGGCATGTTGCTAGAGTATATAGAAATCTACAACCCCTCATCCGCAATTCCGAAATCCTAAGAGCTCTGTAAACAGAAAGGTTTTCTGAAACAAATTTGGTGGCACAATCTGAACTGAGTGGATATGAGTCTTTCTTGCATTTCCTGTTAACATTCACTCAGTTTGCTGTAGAAATATTGATGTCCTCGATTGCAGCATGCTATCCCGGGTTCTCTTGGGAGTTTCATGTAATATATGGGGTCTCCTTCTCAAAGTAGTTAAGTTTTTAAATCTTTCAAAATTCTGCATTTGGCAAGATCTGGGACCCTGGCATTTTTGGCAAGGGGATTGTGGACCTATACTTATATTTGGAATATTTATTTCATAAACAATTTTCAGGGGAAAAGAAAGACAAAAAAGGAATATTAGAACCCATATCAGTGGGACATCTGGGTGGCTAGGGGGTTGAGCGTCTGTCTTCAGCTCAGGGCATGATTCTGAGGTCCAGGGATTGAGTCCCTCATCGGGCTCCCTGCATGGAGCCTGCTTCTCCCTCTCCCTGTGTCTCTGCCCCTCTCTCTCTGTCTCTCATGCATAAATAAATAAAATCTTAAAAAAAAAAAAAAACAAATCATCAAGAGCAAGACTCAGAAGAGAAAGGGAGTAGCTCAGGTGAGTGAGTGGCCATCCCTGAATATGTTGTCCTTTGCAGAGACGTAACTTCCTGTCTCTTGTTCTGGGCATACGTTTGGGAAACGGCTAGTAGAAAACATCCTATATATTAGAAGTTAGTTCTCTCAAGCACTGAAGAATAAATAACAAATGGTAAGCATATTTCAGACAAGAAAAACCAGAGACGTTAGGCAGAAATAGTAAAAGGAGAAGAAAATGTGGAGCTTACCTAGAAGAACGAATTTATGGATTTGCAGGATTTGTAAAGCAAAATAAACGAATACAGAGCATGCTGTTTCCCAAAATGCTTTATTTTGATAAGTCTGGTGTATTTTAATTGAGTATGCATAGTAGCATTTCACTGCAATTACAATCCCATAAAGCGGGGCAAAATATATTGCACAAACATTGTGGTTCAAGTAAATGAGTCATAATAAAACATTGTCCAGATTGCTGCAATTAAAATTTACAGAAACCTTTTGTTGAGTGTTGTTAGGTTTGTGGATTAATAAAATTAGCCTGTTTGTTTTAATTTTTCTTTAACTAGGGCTAACATTTTAATTTTAAGTTTCATAGATTTTTCTTCTTTTGCCTAGATTGTTAGATCAGTACTTGGCAGAAAGAACTCTCTTTGCAGTTTCAAGAAACAGCTATTTTCTAAGAGTTGATCCCTTTCATTTCCTTATTAACCTTCACTCTCCTTTGTTTACGGTCTCTCTGTTTTTCCCACTCCCATTTTCTTCCTAACTTCCCGTCAAGATTGCTGGGAGAGGGTGAATAGCATGAGGGCCATTGGTTGGGTCACAGGGGAAGGGCAGCGTGGCACAGCAGCCCAGTCTGGGTTTGGGGTTCTCACAGACTAGGCTTCAAGTCTCTGCTTGGTCATTTACCACCTGTAGGGCTTGGAGCAGCTTCATCCCCGAGGCCCAGTTTCTCATCTGCAAGGTGAGGACAAATAAATAGTAGACCCCTTAGCAGAACGAGGGCTAATGCATTACAGGGCTTGACATGCAATAAGCACTTAATATATGGCAACGATAGGGGACTTTCCATGATTAGAAGGTAAGAATCACTCAACTCTTCAAGAGTTGTGGAGTTGTCCCCTTAACAATGTCTGTTCGACTCTATAGAGACCGTAGGATAGGAAGTAGCAAATGGGTCTTTCACTTTTTTTTTCTTTTGCTAATGACTTGAGTACTTTGAACGTTTACTGTGGTTTCACATGAGAGTAGAAATATATCATGAAATTTTGAGTTCACCTTGATTGGGAATATTTGCTAGTGAAGCAGCCTGGGTTTCATTCAGCATACCTCGGTTTTCAGTTGTAGTAAAGCCTCAGTTCCCAGTTTTAATTAGAATGTATTTAATCAAAAGCAACTCTTGCATATGGAGAGATGCCTAGATCTGGGAATGGGGGATAAATACATATGGCGCCTGCTTTCAAGTGATTTACTAGTAAGTTGAGAAGACAAACACGGAGAACAGATCATTAAAATACAGTATGTAAAATCCAGAGATGAGAAAAATGCAGTTAGGGTGAAAAAGGAGGGCCAACTAAGTGAGAAAGCCTTCCTAGACAAGGGCACCAGGAATTTGTGAAGTGGAGTAGAAGGATATCCTTGGGAGCCGGATGGGGACCAAATGTAGTCTGTAGGTGATGATTAGGGCGGCTCCAGCTTAGGGTGAACACACATGAAGCTTGGGAGACCAGCAGAAGGTAAAGCTGGAGAGACGCACCGAGGCAGGGGGATTGTGAGAATGGGTACTAAATGCCATCTTCCTAAGCTCAGGCTTGATCTTTGCAACTAGGGGCCCAGGCCCCTTACTGCAGGGGAATGACATCGTCCTATTTCATCTCTGGGAAAAGAGAACAGTGGTGTCTCTACAGGGCCCTGTTGGAGAAGTCAGAGAGGAGAGGTAGGAGCAAGAGTCAGGAGTTGGTGATGATTGGCGTCTGCAGAGCTGAGCAGGAGGCAGCAGTCAGCGTATTAGAGGTGGGCGTGGGGAGGAGGCGGGTCTTAGATTTCTGGAATCTTCTGGGGGCACAATTGGCAGAACTTGGTGATTGGGTGACTCCAGGGAACAGCACAGCAGTAACACCTCTGGTGTCTCTGGCCTGGGAGGCTGGGTAGATGCTGATTATTGACTGCAAAATATTGTTACCATTCTTGAGTCCTTATTTGTGCCAGGTGCTATGCTGGGTGACTTAAGCGCATTCTTTTACTCATTCATTCCTCTCAACCTGGAGGTAAATATAGTTACCCTCTTAAACAAATAAGGAAAATGGGGCTCAGAGAAACTAAGTAACTTTCCAAAGTCACTCTGCCAATAAGTGGCAGAGTTGACGTTGAATCTGTGGTCTCCTGGACTCTAACGCCATGCTTTTAAGCCCTGGAAAGGGAGCAGGCTTTGAAAAGAAGGTTGTAAATTTAACTTTGGATATGTTGAGTTTGCAGTTGAGAAAAGTTTCCAAAATCATGAAAGGTGCTGACTCTTAACGTGGACCTTTGCAGCTTCAAATCTTTCTTGATGTGGACTCTATGATTTCAGCCAGACATAGATTCTTGATCACAGGCTTGACACAATGGCCTCTCTGTAGTGCGTTCTCCCAATGGTAGACTGGATGGATGCAGGGCTCTAAAAACCAAAAACTCAGGAGCTGCCTTGGTGTCCTGACCAATTATGGGGGCAAATATTTTTGGTACATTTTTTTTCTGAAGTTCTTTATGGTACTTGAGCTTTTCCAAGTCACAGTGTGACTGAAGTTTGATGCATTTTGAAGGTATAAATATCCCCCTTCCCTTGATTTTTTTTGGATGGTACTAAGCTTCATCTATTACCCTAGTAACCTGTTTTAATATTTATTCTTATAAAATGTCTTTCTTCTTAATCCTTTTTATATTACTGGGCCATAACATAGTTTCTATAAATGCTTGTTTGATGAGTCAGTTACAAGACGAATACAAGATGTGAGGTGAAGGACTATTTCTTAGGAGGCTTACTAGGGCAGCAGAGCGGGCGGCGCACTGAAGGGAGAAGGTGGCCAAAAGACCATTGACTCGGTGTGTACTCGCTGAGCACCGTTATGTGCCAGCATGCCGACTAGAATGCAACCACAGAGAAGTTTCCAAGTTGGTTGTTTGGGAGAAGGGTCATGCTATTTAAAAACGAGCAGACCTGGGGAAGAAGAGTCCACATCTGGTTGTGTTGAGTTTGAGCGACTCAAGACTCAGTTGGGTATTCAGGCTGGTGGTGCCTCAGAGAGAGGGCAGGGGTAGATGTCTTACGTCTAAGAATTTGGTTCATGAGGTGGTCCTGGTTGATACTGATATTGAAAGATGATGGATCTAAGTGTGGGGACTGATGAAATTAAGGAGGAGAGATGGTAGATAAATAGCTAACATTTGTTGAGCACTAACTACTCGTTGGGAACTCTTCTGAGCATTTTATAGCTAGTGTCTCATTGAATCTTCACAACAATCCAATGAGAGAGGTACTGTTAACATCCTCACTTTATAGAAACTTCCGCTGGGTAGATGAGGAAACTGAGGCCCAAGGTCACCCAGCTAGAAAGTGTTAGATCTGGGATTTTGCCTCAAGCAGGCTGACTCTAAGCCTATGTCGCCAGGCCCGACTTTATGCTGCTTCCCAGACTGAAGGGAGAGAGGAAACAAATCTGGGGACCATCCACCCGTAGAGGAGAAGTCAGGAAGAGGAGGGAGCAGAAATCAAAAAGGAGCAGTTAAAAGAAAGCACGGGAAAGAAGCCAAGAGAGGCTGCTGCCAGGATGGTGGGGAGGCACAGTGTCAGATACTGTGGGCATTCTGTGTCCGTGGACGGGTTCGTCATAGTTGTCACAAAGCAGGTGTCTGTGGGATACCAAGGCTTCATCTACATGGTTGGAAACAAGGTTTTCTTCACTTACTTATCCAGGAGGGATATTCAGAAGAAATATGGCAATGAGGTAACTAGTACCTGGTTGGTTGAGAATACTCTGTATCTACATTTAAATACTCCTAGTTTTTCAACACCACGACTAATTACTAATCGCTGGAGATTTGATGTAAGCACACCCTCTAATAATTTTGAATACCTGGAGGAATAATTTATCCAAGGGAGAGGAGAGTCTGACTCGTGTGTTTTGCTGAAAAGAAATGCATTTAATAATTTAGGGCATGAACAGAAAAGAAAACTATAACCGGAATTGGGTTTAACAAAATTATGTCAAATTAAGCACACGCCTGAAGGGAAGTTACAAATGACTTCCAATTATTATTTCAGTGTTTTAATGAATCAATTTGTAATTCCAGAACCACCTCCCTCAAGACTATTCTCTTAATGCAATTCAGTAAGAATTTATTAACCGCTATTACCGATTCAAGTATGCCGGGCATGGAGGGCCATAAAAGGCACAATTATTTATTTGTTGAATAAATATTTATTGAGAACGTACTCTGGGCTTGGCACTGTGTTTGGCACTGGCGATACAGGGAGAGTAGAACAGAAATTTGGCCTCCTGAAGCTAGTGGCCTAGTGGGAGTCACAGACGGTGATTAAAATCAGACACACACAAACATTTGTTTACAAACTGACCTGAGTGCCATGAATGATCTTTTCGGGAAGCAAGATTTACCAATGAAAGAATAAAATAAAATCACAGGCAAAAACAAGCTCCATTCCTTAGAATGGTTTTTATATCATTAACTTGTTGAGCCGTCCTCCTTCTCATGGAAGATGAAGCAGACACTGAATATTAATTCAATGATTCTCCTTCTCAGTTAGTGGGGGTACAGTTTTACTTTTCATCTGACTTTTTTAATTTAGGCAATTTTTTCCCCTCTCTCTTTTTATTTTTCCATGGCTTACGAAGCCATATCATTGCGGTGATGGCCTGTTAGTTGCAAGTTCTTCCTAGCGGCGAGGGGACGTTGAAAATGGAGCAAGGAATCCTATTGATAAATGGGGTTTTTACACCTTACTTTTCTGGCTGCTTTGAGGGTTGTAAGAGGTGTGTGTGTTGTCTTCAGCATGAAGATGGGTAACTCTGTTACATCGCTGAACTTCCTTAGATACTTATTAAATTGAAATCTTTCAAGAACAAGACTGATGTTTTCTACAGAGTGTTAAAAAAAAATCTACAGTGACCACTCTAGTGCCCAGTCACCACGGACAGTCAATTGTTAATTGACACAAATGTTGACTTCTAACGTTGTTTTGTGCTGTGGATTTGTCTATATATAAAATGTCGGAACAGGTCGTATTTTTCCATGAAATTCAAAACACTGGACAACATGCTTTTCTTCCATTTCCAAATGCTTTTCAACGTTCATACTGAGAGCCTGTGCTCATCGTCCCAAACAGAACATGTGGCAAAAATCTGGCAAGTCTTCTTCTTTCCGAGGAATAGGTGTATTAGTTACAAAGAAAAAAAAATGAATATTACAGACCTTGGAAATGGAGAGAAATCCCAAAGAAGAGACTACTTTGAGAAGAAAATAAATAAATAACAACTTAGCTTGTTATGCAGAGCAAATGGAAAATATATACACTTAAAAAAATTAGTCTTTCCTTGGAAACTGTTGAAATACGTAAAGTTTTTTCACTAAAAGCCATTTAAAATGTACAATCTTTATTTTATGTAATATGGATAAGAAGACAGAAATAATTTAAAAAGTATATGATGGAAGAGTATTAAAAGGAGCACTTCTTTAACTGGTAGAGTTAGAAGAGTGAAAGAAAACCTTTATTCTAATAATAATATTTCACTGATACTAGTAGAACATAGGATCTTATGCCGGTTTATGGGCCAGAGCTCCAGGATAGCTTCTTATGAAGATCAGAATTTTTTTTTTAAGATCAGAATTTTTTGAAGTACTAGACGGTAGTAAAAACAAAAAGCAAACCTGAAAATAAAAAAAAAATGTGATTAATAAAGAGCTTGTGAGGGAATTTTGCCTGCCCTGTGACTTCCTTCCCTCTTGGCTATTTCGCTTGGGTTCTAGAAAGAAGTAGTAGATTATTTTCACTCTATTGAGGACTCTCCTGAAGGAGGGGAAGCTGCTCCCTGACTTCTAATTTAGATTCTTATACATTAACTATCCTTCCAAAAAGGGGCTGCTTTGTGAGTAATCACTGTTACCCCCAAAGAGAAGCAAGATTGGTGGAAGAAAAAGAGCAGCAGCGGATTGCTAAGGCTTAAATTCTAGTTTGATGTATACACTACACTTAGTGAGGTACTGTAAAAGGAATGTGTATGCCTAGTGGGTGATATATATTTACGTACGTATATGTATACACAGACACAAATACAGACGCAGACACACACCCCACACACACCCCACACACAGACTACTGGATGCGAAGGGACCAACTGTTATGTGTGCTACACCTACACTAGATTTTGTTTCATAAGCAAGTTTTTAAAATTTAAAACTGATCTACACAAGTGCCAAAAGCCTTAAGGCTTTAATTATATTTAGGAGGTTAATTAACATCTTTTCTTGGCCTAGGAAACCTACCCCTTCATCATGTTCACTTATTCAACCAATAGTTGCTGAGTGCCTGCTAAGGCACGATGTTGCTCTTGGTTTTGGAGACACAGCAAACAAACAAAACAGACCAAAATTCTTGCCCTTTTACATTCCAGAGAGTTTACATTCTAGAGAGACAATTAACAAATAGATCACTGAAATATATAGGGAAGCAGGAGGTAATTAGCTAAAATAAAGCAGGGATGGGGAGCTAGGAGGTGTGTGAGCAAGGAGGGTGGATGCAGTTTGAAGGTAGAGGGGCCAGGGCAGGGCTCACAGAGAGGGGACGTGGAAGCAAAGACCTGAAGGAAGTGGGAACTGGGACTTGCAGACATCTGCGTGGAGGACCTTTCCAGGCAGAAAAGATAACAAAGGCAAAGGGCCATGAATGGGCAGGAGCAGGCCTGCCATGTTTGAGTGCAGGAGGGAGGCCAGGGCAGCCAGAGGACACTGAAGAGGGAAGGGTCATTGCAAGGACTCTGGCTTTTACTCCGAGTGAGGTGAGAGCCACTGGAGGGTTTGAGCGGAGGAGCCACTTGGTGTCATTTACATTTAAAAGAATGATTGTCAAGGCCAATAAGCACCAGATCAACCAGGCTGTGAAGCTCTATGACATTGATGTGGCCAAGGTCAACACCTTGATCAGGCCTGATGGAGAGAAGAAAGCATATGTTCGACTGGCTCCTGACTGTGATGCTTTGGATGTTGCCAACAAAATTGGGATCATCTAAACTGAGTCCAGCCGGCTATAAATCTAAATATAATTTTTTTCACCATAAAAAAAAAAAAGAATGATTTTGTCTGCTAGGTGGGGAAAAGATGATTTATGAGGAGAGCTAAATGAAAAGGCAAGGCTGTTGTAGCCCAAGTGATGGCTTGGGCCAGGGTGGTAGCAGGGAGGTGATGACAAGGGACAGGATTAGGGGTTGCCTCCTGGATATGTTGAGAGTACAGCTGACTGAACTTATTGATGGATTGGATGTGGGCTTTGTGAGAAGGATGGAGGAATCAGGGAAGAATTTAGGGTTTTTGACCTGAGCAACTGGACGGATTGAAGTTGCCATTGATTGAGATGGAGAGGCTGTGGGAAGAAAAGGTTTGGGGGACGGAGGAGGTTGAAATTGAACATGTTAACTTTGAGAGGATAGTATATGTCTAGATGGAAGTACTGAATGTGTAGTTGTATATATATGTCTGGCATCCAGAGACTCTAGGCTGGAAACTTAAAACTGATAGTAGTCAGAAGATAGGAGGTATTAAAAACTACAAGACTTTTTGAGATTATTAAGGGAGTGAGTGCAGATAGAAAAGAGAAGAGATCCAAGGTCCCACTTGAAATACTCCGAAGTCTACCCTGTAACAGGTCAACTGTAGAGACTGGGACACAGAAACATTACCAGTGAAGGCCAATGGTCAGTGAGGGAGGAGGAAAGTCAGGAGAAAGATGTGTCCTGGCGGCCAAGAGAATAAAACATTTCAGATGGGAATGCATGATTAACGGTAAAATATGCTCCTAATAGATTGAAGAAGAAGAGAGAGAACTGTCTATGGAGTTCAGCACGGCGCAGGTCATTAATAATTTTCATAAGAGCAATTTTGATGGAGTGACGGGAACAGAGTCTACTTGGAATGATTCGCTTAAGCTTTTTGAAATAACAATAGAAGTCATTTAATCCACTTGAAAATGTGAGATAAATAGCGCACTCCAAAAATACTCTGAGAAAGACCAAAAGCAGACTTTTAGGAATTGAGACAAAAAACAACTGACATTTATTTAGCACCTACGTGAGCCCGGCACTGTCAAGCAGAAGTGCTGAATTTATCTGACCTTCACAGTAAATCTATGAGTTAGATGCTAGTTATCTCCATTTTATGTGAGGAAATTGAAGTTTGCAAAGGTTAAGGGGCTTTTCTAAGGTCATATAATGAGTGAGTTGATGGACCTAGGATGTTGAATGTACTTTCATAATTCTGTTAAGGTGATTATTTGTTTCCAAGATATAACTTGTTTGTTAGAAATTTAATGGTCTCATTCTTTAGAAACTAAGTATCATTCCTTCATTTTGTCCATCCCATGTATTTCAAGTGTCTCTATTTTCCAGATATGGAGCTCTATGGAGTGCTTCTACAATATTGAAAATTTATATCCAGTTGCTTTAGTAGTTGTTTCCCCCTTTTTTAATGCAAAAAAAATGACCCCAAATGCTTCAACTTCCTGAATTAGATTTACGTGGTCAAACATGCTAAAATGTTATAAGAGTGCAGTTCTCTAGAATGATTTCTATAGAAGTTTGTTGTATAGAAGTTTATTTGGAGGAACTTGATTATATTTTTGGAGGTACATTCTTACCATAAAGATCTGGAAGGAAAGCCACTGAGCATTTACCACGGCTCTTTCATGTTCACAAGCGCTCTGTGAGGTGGAGGTTGTCATCATATACATTTTACAGATGGGGAACCAGAGGTTTGGAGAAGTCGGATACATTGCCTAGGCACCGAGCTGGTAAGTGGTGGAGTAGGGACTGACCCCACGTCCTCTGAAATTACATTCCATGCTCTTTCCACTACAACATGCATACAAATTTAGTTAATTCCAAAGAACGGCTTGAAATATTATCTTTCCTCATCTGTGTAAAATTGATTACCCTCATCTGATGCACCATTGTGACTCTAACAGCTGGCGCAACCAGGGCCGAAATTTTAGGAAGCACGTATACATTTTTTAATTAGACAAATTTTCTCTGGGAAATATGTTCAGTGGGTTGATTTTTTTTCCCTGTATTAGGATTGGTTCTACCCAAACCTATAGAGGGGGGAAAAAACCCCCACCAGTATTACTGTTTCCTTGGCTATACTTTCCATAGTTGTTGATCTTTTTTGAGGATGTAGCTGGGATTGGCGTGGGGAGAGAACTGCAGTGAACACAGGGTTATGCCGCAGATCCTGGAGCTTGCCATGAAATGGGCCTGAGAGTATGTATTGTTTTTCTAGAATAATCTTACAATTTCCCATTGCCCAACACCCTCCAACCCGCCCCAACCTCACATCGCATTCACAACAAAAGCATTGGTTTCTTTAAATGAGCATGCTCTTCCCCGTGTCTACCTTTGAGCCTCTTTAGTCAAGCTGCCACTTTATGGCCAGAATGGTCTATTAAAAATGCAACTCTGGGGGATCCCTGGGTGGCGCAGCGGTTTAGTGCCTGCCTTTGGCCCAGGGCGCGATCCTGGAGACCCGCAATCGAATCCCACGTCGGGCTCCCGGTGCATGGAGCCTGCTTCTCCCTTTGCTTATGTCTCTGCCTCTCTCTCTCTCTCTCTCTCTCTGTGTGACTATCATAAAAAAAAAGAAATGCAACTCTGATAACCCACTTACGTGCTTACAGTTCTTCAATGACTCTGTTATATTTAATATAAATATAGTATAAATACTATAGATATATATAGTATAAATATATAAATATATAAATTATAAATATATAAATATAGTATAAATAGTATGTATTTAGTATAAATACAGACCACTGTCTATAGCCTATAGGGTGTGATGGGACCTGGCCCTTGTCCTACTCTCCAGCCTCAGGCTGGCACCTTTTCCCGTCAGCCCATTGTGCTCCAGCCCCCAGGCCCCCTTGAAGCTCCTTCAAGGTTTTTCTAAATTCAAGTCTCCCATAATACTATTTCATTTGCCTAGAACTTTTGCTCCTTTATTGTCAGGGTAGCTGATACTACCTTAGAGGTCCTCCTTGATGACCCAATCTAGATTAGACCCTTGGTTATCATTTCTCTGATGACCTTGTGCTTTTACTTCCAAGTACTTATACCAACTTAGGATTGCATTTTATTTGTATGTTTGCTCCATATCACTTTTCCTTCACATGAGCATAAGCCACAGGAGGACAGTTTCTATACCTGCCTCCCCTCCCGCCCCCCCGCCACTACTGTCTGGCTTATAGTAGATACGCAATACAATTTCTCAAGTAAATGAATGCACGTTCACAAACTTCTCAGCCTGGAGCACAACAAAAAGGGTAAAATTTATTTTGTACTCACACCCTAAGCACCACAATGATATTACAGCTCGAGCCAAGACAGCGGGTACATGTATATAGTCAGTAACGGTGAAGATGTTTTATGGGTAGTTACACTAACTCGAGTTTTCTTCTGGATTTCACAGACTGCTTTAAAAGCAAGGGATAGGGAAGGGGCACCGAAGGATTGGGTCAGACGTCATGGTCTGTTCTGTTCTATCTAGACATGTTGCGGAGAACACCATGCAGTTGAGAAGCTGGGGTATGTAAGTGTGTCGGTGTGGGTTTCTTTTAAAGAGGCTAATATTCATATCGACTCATATTACTTTGATGGGATAAGTAAAGATGAAAAAAAGTCACCTATCCTTTATTTTTCTGAATTTGGACATAATTCTTTTTCTGTCCTCCCAGGAAACAGGACTGGGAGCAGAGACTGGGTAAAGCTATTGTGTTAGCCCCCCCTGCTGGTGGTGAGTGACTCTTCTAGCAGAAGGCATGTTGAGATACAGTTTACCTGTTACAAAGTTCACCTGTTTAAAGTAGTTTTTTAGCATATTTGTAAAATTGTACAACCATCCTCTATAATCTGATTTTAGAAACGTTTTCAACCCCCCCAAGAAACCTTCCATCCATTATCCATCACTCCTCATTTCTCCATCCATTTCCTCCTGCCCCTAGCCTCCTGGCAACCACTAACCTACTGTCTGTCTCTATAAATTTACCTATTTTGGACCTTTTGTATAGATGGGATCATATTATGACGTGGTATTTTGTTATTACCTTATTTCACCTAGCTTGCTGTTTTGGAGGTTCAGCATTATGGTATACACGTATCAATACTTCATTGCTTTTTATTGCTAAACAGTATTCCATTTTATAGATATACCATGTTCGTTGATTTTTTCTCTAGTCAATGGACACTTGGGTCGTTGTCTCCACTTTTTTTTTGCTATTATAAATGATGCCACCGTGAACGTGAGTGTACAAGTAGGTTTTATGTGGGCACATGTATTCAGTTCTATCGTGTGTATACTTAAGAGTAGAATTGCTGGGTTATATCTGTATTTAGCAGTTGAGGGACTGCCAAATTACTTTCCAAAGTGGGTGCACTGTTTTACATTCTCACACACATGCTCTTTTGGATAGTTTAAAAAACTAGTACTTAAGAGAAAGGGAACCTCAGTTTAGTAAATATCAATTATTCTTCCATTTTCCTTAAGTACTTTTAGGTTGCCTTCATTTGCCTTTTTATTGTGGCTCACTATCTCTTTTTCTCCGTTACTATTGTGAAATCTCTTTAGTTTTCTCTCCTGTAGGGATGGGTGATGAAATAATGTCTAAGCTTCCATTCAGCTAAAAACTATTAGGTGAGAATAAAAAAAAAACAAATATTGTCTTGATCATTAGCTTCCTCAATGACATTGCCGTAAAAGTCCTTCTGGAGAAGTGGCTTCAAGTGTTGACTCTTGAGTCAGGCTATCTGAGTTTAGATCCTTGGTCCACCACTTTCTCATTGGGCAAAGATTTAATTTTCTAAGTCTTGTGTATAAAATGAAAATAATGCTAGTGGTAATCTAATGGGATTGTTATGGAGATTAAATGGGACAACGTGCTTTGCATAGGGCCAGGTTCATATGCAGGGAGCTCTCAGTAAATACTGGCTATTATTATTAGTCTACCTTTTCCCTCTGAGCTCTTTGGACCTGGAGGTGGAACTATGAATAGGTCGGTAGATGTAGAGATTGCTCCTGGAGAAGAATGGGTACTTCATTAAATAATGGCTCCTTTAGAAAACAGGAGGAGGAAAAGAGTAAACAATTAGGATGATTGCAGTTGTATGAACATGCCCGTATGTGGAATCTTCAGTCTATACCTGTATCTTCAAAAGCAAAATGCTCAGCCTTGGCAAAAATTTTGTGGCATTAAAGGGCTGAAAAATAGGATGAGATAGGGATTTCGAACTTCTTATTAATTTAGCTCCTCTAAAATTTTTTGAGCCCATTTATCCTATTTAAAATCTTATAAAAGCAATAAACCCTGTCTACAAAAAATACTCACGCATGTATATACCCAAAATTTGCATAAACTTTCAGGGTACATACACTGAGGCCCTAAAGACCATGGAAGTCCATGCTAATAAGTGCACTGAGCATGAAAGATTACGTAGTTCCCTTCGGCATTATGAAATTCCTTATTTTTACCTTAAAAATTCTATTTTCATTTTCCTCAGGAAAACTTGGAAAATGCATGTAAAATTGTTGTGCTTGAACCCTTAAAATGTTCAATTTATTTTTACCCTACATGGTTTTTTTTCCAGATTTTATTTATTTATTCATGAGAGACCCAGAGAGAGAGAGAGAGAGGCAGAGACACAGGCAGAGGGAGAAGCAGGCTCCAGGCAGGGAACCCGATGCGGTACTCGATCCCAGGACCCCGGGATCATGCCCTGAGCCGAAGGCAGATGCTCAACTGCTGAGCCACACAGGCATCCCTTTACCCTATAGTTTTAAAAGAAGATTATACTCGTAGATTTTAGGGAGATAGTTTGAGCTTAAGCTCTTGGTCCAACAGAGACAAAAAAAAAATACTCAGAGAACAATGTCAGGGCTCCCAAGTATGTAAGATTCTTGAGCTTCACTGTGATGAGACCAGGTCTGTGTTTATGAAAGCCTTGAACATTTTGTACACAAACACAGGAGAGCAGAATGGAGAATGTGATGGCCTTTCTCCATGCTGGGATGGACGGGGGAGGCAGCACCTAGGGAGGACTGTGGTTCCTTCTGATGTTTCCAGGAGCCTTGAGTTCTGCGAATAGTCCAAAAGCTTCTCCTAGACCTTGGAGCTCTGTCCACTTCTCCAAGACTATGAAGACAAAAGAGTTGGAAAGTGGCTCGTGCTTTGAGGTTCATTCCCTACTGGCTGAGGAGTTCCCCCTTGATCTCTAGAACTTGCAATATCGAGTTGGGCTCAGGTGTGAAATGAGGGCACTTTACGTAGATGCTCATAATCGAGGATGATGCCTCAAGATTTCCCCTCTGTTCTGCCCTCTTCTTTGGCTTCGTTCTCTTACCCGAGCAACTCCTCTGCTTTCTTCCCACCTTCCCAAATACCCAGCGTGTGTGTATCATGTGAGATATACTCTTCCTACACCTACAGGCTTAGTTGAATTCATCATCTAGTGTCGTACTACAGAGATGAGGTCAAATTTTAGCTCTTCACTCTTACCCAGAAATTTAAAATGAATTCTAAATCAAGAAGCTGAATCTCTGATTGGAAAAAGTGCATGGGCATTTATAAATTGGACTATTTTTATGGCTAGATATGTTAACTTTACTCTTAAGGAACTTGAAAGTTATAAACTGCAACTCCAATCTGCTACTGTGAATAAGACGCTAATCAAAGATTTTGTTGTATTTTTTTTTCATGAGAGCTTTTTGGACCTGTAATGCAAAAGGCATTTCAAATTTTGGATTGCCCTTAAAAAAAAAATGCCAAGTATGTTAAATTGCGTACTTAGTTTGTAACGTGGAGGGACAAATTCCAGATTCAATGAATTAACAAAATTTTTCAGAGCTCTAAGGTGTACTTGCAATTAAGACCCTGTGCTTGCTATACACTGGCTGATTCTTTCCCCTGGAAAGCTTTGTTTCTCTGTGAAACCAAAAATCCTGCCATTGATCTGTACTCACAAAACCCTGTTGATTTAAACAAGACTCCCAGAGGTGGAACAAGAGCAAAACCAAGAGACTCAATTTACTGAGCTTGAGTTACAGGAAACATATTTAATAGCAGACAGTTCCTGTTTTCATTGTTTTCCATCTAAGTTCCTACAAAATCAGATTGTCTTTAAATAGATGCTGCTGCCATTGGGACAAGGTTCAGTTTCACATCCCTAAAGAAATAAAGAGTTTTGTAAAAATCCACTCTACCTTGGCCTCACATATAATGAGCCTAAGTCAAGCCAGAAGGATCAAGATGGATATCACGCTAAAACAGTGATAGAATAACAACACCAAAGATGTGAAACACATACTTTTTTTAGACTTTTTAATGTAGCCCTCCGTAACCAAGGAGTGATTGCTGGTGGACGGAAGTGAAAAGGATTTTCAACTGAGAATAATAGGTTTTGTCTGCTTGAGAAGCACAAGACAGGTTGGTCTTAAAGATATCTGAGGCGAGAAAGGAGGGGAAATAGTGGTTATTCCCACTGTTTGGAAAGATCCTGGGTTTGTCAGGATTCCTGGAATTTTGCCCCCATGGAGGTGAGCTCTGCATAAACAGCAGCAACACTAATGCTAGTGATGATGATGATGATGATGACGATGGCTAATATTATTGAGCACATAGCGTATGTCACAAGCCCTATGCTGAGCAGTATATATGTATACAAACATACATACATATATGATCTTATTTACTATAATATCAGTTCGTAGTGTTTGGATTAACACCTCCATCCTGGATGGCTGCATAGTATGATGGTTAAGGGAAGGTATAGGGTTTTTGTTGTTCTTCTATTACTAATTTAGTGACCTTAAGTAAGTTACTCTCTGAGTCTTCATCCCTTAATCTGTAAAATAGCTCAGTATGGCTTACCTCATTGGGTTTCGTGAAATTAAATAATACAGGCCAGTAGAGGCGATAGAGAAACAACCCTGCAGTTCGAATACAGTGATATCCATGGGATGTAGGTGTAGAGCCCTGGGAACAGCTTGCAGGAGGATTTTCTGCTGTTCCAGGTCTTTGGGTATGCAGAACTTCCTCAAAGAGCTGCCCTCTACGTGGACACTTGGGTTATGAATGGGAATAAGTCAGAAGAAAATAAGAGAGAGATGTGCTAGGTTGAAGGGTTAGCGGGTTCTTGGGGAGTGGTCTGTGGATGCACAGTGGCAAGATCAGGAGTGGGCAGGTTGGGAAACCAGAAAAAGTAAGCAAGCTTGTTTCCTGAAGGAGTTGGGAAGGCGTTCCAGGGAGTTTGAACTTTCTCCTGAGGTCAGAGGGGAGCCACTGAAGAGTTTTAAGTGGGAGAATGACATAATTAGATTTGCTCGCAGTGATGTTCACTCTCTTTGAGATTAAAGATATAGTGTGAACAGAGACCCTTTCTTGACCCCCCAGTAGAGCGAATCTATGACTTTGACCTCTTTGGTTTTAGGATTGTCATCAAGTGACCACAGTATCATCCAGCAGGTATTTGACTTCTGCTGCTCTGATTTCTGTTATAACCCTATGGCTCTGAATTATTTCCTTCTCAAAGTGGGGTGGTTCCTAGGATGAGAAAGGAGCATTTCTGCTTGCACATAAGGCTGGGGCTCTTGATGTGGGCCACACAAATACATTTTTTTCTAGAGTTGCCTTATTGCCTATACTTAATGTATTAAATATAACTAAAATTTAGTCTTCAGGTTGAGTTTCAAGGGCTTTCTTCTCGATTGCAACCATTTACTGAGAGTTGGTTAGGCAAAGCAAACCATTTTCTCATGGTTAATCTAGGTAAAACAATGGGAAAGAACATTTGTAGACACTTCATCTCTTCTTACTCTCAACCTGCTGCTTGTTATTTGAATGAAACACACAATGAAATCTAATTGCATACATGATTTGGGAGGGGGGTGTGGAGTGGAGAGAGGGCATGGGAAGGTTATCTGTGCTGCTCACTCTGAATAGAAAATTGATTCTGGGACGCCTGGGTGGCTCAGTGGTTGAGCGTCTGGCTTTGGCCAAAGTCATGATCCCAGGGTCCTGGGATTGAGTCCCCCATCGGGCTCCCCATAGGGGGTCTGCTTCTCCCTCTGCCTGTGTCTCTGCCTCTCTCGGTGTCTCTCATGAATAAATTAGAAAATTGATTCTATTTTAAACATTTTATTTTTTTTAAAGATTTATGTATTTATCTACGATAGACAGAGAGAGAGAGAGAGGCAGAGACACAGGAGGAGGGAGAAGCAGGCTCCATGCACCGGGAGCCCGACGTGGGATTCAATCCCGGGTCTCCAGGATGGCACCCTGGGCCAAAGGCAGGTGCTAAACTTCTGAGCCACCCAGGGATCCCCGAAAATTGATTTTATTTTATGATCACAATCTTACATTCCTTGAAAAGTCTAAATTTGATTTGTTTTAAAATCACCTTTAAAACAAAATTAGATAACAATAGCTTTCTAGGGCACATTTTATTAAATGGTTAGCAATTACTATTTTATAAAATATTTATTAAAATATCAATAAATGCATAGTAATAAGTTTAAAGTTAGGTAGGACAAAAATAAAAAGTCACACTGGATTGTTTGAATTTCTGGGGAAGCAAACATTTAACATGTTAAAATCAAGTAAATGCTTATTTAGAACTCCATATGTTCTAGACTTGTGATGAAATTAGAAAGTTTTTAATATACCCACAAATAGTAACCTATACATAATACCCAAAGGGTAAATAATTATAATTTAATTTCAAGAGAAATTAAAATGTTAGAGGACTACGCTACAACTTTTATTGGAAAATTTTAGAATTCCTTAAGCAAGAAAAATGTGTATAATGGAAATCAACTATATTTGCTTTGAGTTGTTCATGAAGTGACTTAGCACTCTTGGAGCATTTCATGTTTTACTAACGTTGTTAAATCCCATCTGGTGTTTGTAAAGTCTTTTACTATCCCCCTGCTGGGACAGGCAGACATTGGTTTGCATGACTGCGTGTTCCCAAAATATTTTTAAAAAGTATCTAGTGGATTTTTACCAACCGTAGCAGGATGATAGAAGACCACATTTCCATTATGATGCCTTTAGGAATGGAGACAAATGTCATCAGGTCACAAAAGATTCTTCAGTTTTATACTGTGTGACATTTGGGGAAGAATGTAAATGATTAGTGGTTTTCAAAAGTTGTTTGGAATTCAACATTCTGTGTAGATATTACTTGAAATATATTTATAGGTTCTGAGTCAGTGAGATGCAATTTATTCCTCCATGGAATTCATTCGAGAATGTGTGGAATATTGCCTTGAACCTTAGTCATTCCAACATATTCCCTGGAAGTATCATTATTGTCAATAAACAGGTTATTCTGCCTCCTTGAGTGATTTTTATTGTATTATGATCACCCTGTATTTCTGGAAATCGACAGGATCTTTGCATGGAGAGAAAATAATTCAGCAAGAATTTATTGAATCACTCCTATGTTCGAGACAGTCTTATAGGCATTGGGAGAAATGAAAAACAATCAGACATGATTCCTAGTCTCAAACAACTTATAGTTTAGGTGAGGGACAGATAAAAATCAAGGCAAGCTGTTTCAAAAATGGAATATAAGTATCTCACTGATACTGAGAAGGAAATATGAAACTTGATTGGGGGATGAAAAAAAGCACCATGGTGAAAATAAAACAGGCCTTGAAGGATAAGCATAATTTTAATTTTAAGGAGGTGAGAAAGGTCATATATGTAAAATAAGTAGTAAAATTCAAAATGTATTATATTCCAAGAAAAACTGATGTAAGAGTCAGAATGTAGTAAGAGGAATATGTCGATGGACACCTAAATTTTCATCCTTGCTCTGGAACTAGCAGTGTCAGCTTAAGCACTGCTCAACTCACATTTATTGAATCCTTATAATATCTTGGACGGCGTTTTAGGTGCTGGAGTTACAATGCTAAATGTGACAGGCAGGACACTAATAGCATGCATTTTAGTGGGAGGATACAGGAAGAAAGAAGTACAAAATAATAAAAAAAAGGAAACAGCAAGGAGTAATTAGTACTGCAGTACTAATTATTATACTATACTAATTTTATTGCAATAAAATAAAACTGGGTAGTGTGATAAGACGATGGGAACGGGCTACTTCAGGTTGTCATGAGAAAAGACTCACCTGAAGAGGGGATATTCCAGCTGCTATATCGATGACAATGAATTTTTCAAGTGAAGAGCTGTGTGAAGATAGTTGGAGAGCAAGAGCCCTAGATTAGGAGCAAGCTCACAGTGTTCCAGGAAATGGGTCTTGATGGCTGGAGAGAGGGAAGAAAAGGCTTGAAGTTAGAGTTCTTGGCAGATAATCCAGGGTTTTGTGTACGGGATGAAATAACGTGGCTTCTATTTTAAGTATGGTGGGGAATCACAGTTTGTGTTATGAGTTATGTTTTCACAAAGATCACTCTGGGTGGTGGGCTGGGGTATGGAGTGGACAAGTGTGGAAACAGGGACATGAGTTAAAAGGCTCTTGCAGTAGTTCAAATAATAAATGATGGTTATTCTGATTGCTGAGAGTAGTGGACATGAAGACATGCATAAACTTCAAGGATGTCACATAGGTTTTTTTCTCTTTGGGCAACTGGAAGGGTGGTAGTGACATTTACCGAGGTGGGGAAGACTTGGAAGCTATGGAGGTTTGGAGGGCATGGCTCTCGACACCCCTAAGCCCCTCTCCCTGGTTATAAAATGTCAGGGATAATATCGATCTTACTGGATTGTTGTTGTAAGAATTAAATCAAATGAAGGAACCTATATAGAGTATCTTGCAGGGCTCAGCAATTGACAGTTACTTTTTCCATATCCAATAACAAGTTTAAATAAACAGTTCCACACGAGGAGAGGTGGAAATCAATTACACATTTTTCATGACTCTAGACTTCAAAATGTAGTGTTTAAAAAAAAAATTCTCATTTCATATGTTTTATTCTAAACTGATTATTTGAGATCTTGTGTTGGATGTGCTTGCAGCCAGGAAACATTCTATTGAGGCAATTACTACTGGAAGGAGATATAAATGGAGCCATGAGTGGGACATGGGAGATTCTACTTAATGGAGCCTGACTGTGGGGTGTGAGTTGCTTTCTGTGCACCTGTAAGGATATTCCCATCTGAAGATATGCCAGTGATGGTTGAGTTGGATCCTGTTGTAATGCCCGCAGGCTTCAACTTAACCTTAAATTACAGTGGGATACTCATGTCACTCCACTGGATGGCTCCGAGGCTTGGGCCTGTGATAGAATAATTTCTCTATTGCCTCCTTTAGGCCCCTAAATCAGTAGGCTTTTGATTACATTGTTTGCTTTGTCTCTGATATCAAGATTAAGTGGAAAACATGTGGAAACTTGAAAAATAAGAATCACCAGGTTTATTACCGAGTATCAGGCTGTGGTAAGAAGGAGTGGGTCCTTGATCTTAGGAACTGAGAAAGGTTTCTATTTTTGACATGCAATGAAAGCTTTTGGACACTAGAGGACACTTTGCAGACTATATCCTCAGGACAAAGCAACAGCCTTCCCTGTGCTTTGTCTTCGGCAGTACTGGGTTAGGATCCCTGAAGCAAGGGTTTGTCTAGCTGTTGTGAAAGCTCTGTGTCACATCAGAGACTCCTGTTGTCTGTGTTGGGGTTCTACCTTTGTCTTAGAGTGACTCCATGCTGGAGTTGTCTTCCAAAACTCAGTACGGGCTTCCTGAGCCCTTTAGGACCTTCTCCTTTTTACCCAAGACACCTGTCCTGTGGGGACATCTTCCAGATATTATTGTACTTTCTAGTCAGGCTAAATGTGGCCCAACTCTCCATTGGCCCATCAGTGTCAGGGAACTGCCTATGTTCTAAATTTAGATAACTTAATTATTATTTGCATTTATTCCTCAAAATCTGCTCTTGAGTAATAATCATTTAACTATTAGAAAAAATTTTAGTATTAGCTACTGTTCATTTTTTCCCCTGTATTTTTTCTTTTTTTATGGTTTCCAACACATACAAGTGCTTAAAATCTTATTTACTGATGAAGTTGATCAACATTCATAATTGAAATCGAACAAGACGAATTATAAACAAGAAATACAAAATTTTTCTGGATTAATTAGACTTAATTCCATTTATAGGTTCACAAATACTCTTACCCTTATTTATAAGGTAGAGAAAGGCAGAGTGACAGTAGAACTCTTGGTGGTGCATTTTGGTGAGCGGGGATGTGAGGTGCCTTGAGGTCAGGGTGTAGAGCAGTCATTCATTTCTCAGCCTAGCACCTGGGTCTGCTTTGAGGAAAGAAATTCAGTTATTTAAGTGCATACTAACTTAAATTTTAAAAATAAAGATCGTCCTTTTGTTAAAAATTTTTGCATAGTCTCATACTTAGATTGAAGATATGGTATTTATGAAATTAATAACAGACACTTTGTGAAGATTAAAGTATAGATTTTAAAAAGATTTACAACTTATGAAATCTTATAATGGAATATCTTATCTATCTTTTCTTTTATATTTTGGCCTTAAATAGGACATTATTATTCCTTAATCCTTAATTCCATTTGTTTTTTTAAAGAGACCTGAACCTTCTCTTAGACATATTTATGACCTCTTATCAGTGACTTTGCAAATTAACTTGTCTTTTCCCCCCACCAGACTCTTCCCTCAATTATTGTAGTTTATAGTAGACATGAAAATCTTGAGGATTCTCTTGTTGTAGACACTTCACTTATGTAGTTGTTTGATAAGAGAGTTAACTTGCTATTGGTATAAATAGCACCTCCAGGCACAACTGAGAACACTGTATTGTTTCCCCAAGGTGAAGGGCAGGTGCCAAGAAGGAATAGTAAATGATTCCTCAGGCTGTTTGATATGATAGGCTTTAAAGAACATTTGATGATGAGATAGTGAGTAAATCATTGTTTTTGAATTTTCTTTCCATTCTTCTGATTAATTTAAAAGTCAGTCTTAGTTTGATGTTAATTACAGTTATATTTTTCAAACACTGACTTTTTCATCTTAAAGAAGAGGAGCAGGATTCATACTCAGTCTCAGTAGGTATTAATGTATCGTTAGAGACTTTTTTCTTATTCTTTTTCGTATCGTTAAAAAGAACATTTCTTAAAAAGGAGTTAATTTTAAGGTAAAATATAAGTAAATAATAATAGAAATACATTTTGTAAATAAATATTTCAAATAAATGAAAATTGTACTTCACTGATTAAAGCTTGTGAAGTATTGGTGTAACTGGTAAAGGCACAGACTTTGGACTTAAAGTCTCTTCCATTTAGTTCATGACTTGGATGAGCATAAAGTCTTTTCTAAATTTCGGTCTCCTCAACAGTAAAATGTGATAATAACAATACCTATCTCATATGGCTATTTTGAGGATTAAGTGAAATTTAATATTAAGTCCTTAGCGCATTATGATCATTCAATGAATATTAGCCTCCTCTACTTCTACTATTTCAATTACCACTATTACTTTTGTCCGTATTTTTGACTAATCACATACACATATTGAATAGAAACTAAAAATTAAAAATAATACAGACATAGTTTCATTACCATAGCTTTATTTTTATGAGCACTATAAGGCTCTCTACTTCCTTTTAGATAGCCTAGTGACTAAAATATATTGAATTATGATTGCTAAGGTTAATGAGATCTCAGGGGATAATAACAGTAAAGTATGAGGGTGAATGGTAGAGCAAAGGAAAATTAAGAAGGAAAACACAAAATCAATATAACTCTTGGGTTGACTTTGAACTGAGTCTAACTAATCTAGGAATTCAGAACCATGGACTTAAAACTCTTCATTTTCTCCATCTTAGGTAGATTTTATTTCCTCTGCATTCTACTTTATTATATTCTTCAAAGGTTTTCTATATCTATTAGGTACAAGTGATATATAATGAAATGTACTACACCTTTTAGAGTCAAATACTTTTATTTATTTATTTATTTATTTATTTATTTATTTATTTATTTATCTATTTATAGATTTTATTTTTAAGTGATCCCTACACCCAATATGAGGCTCAAACTTACAACCCTAAGATCAAGAGTCACATACTCTACCAATTGAGCCAGCCAAGAGCCCCAAGAGTCAAATAATTTTAGAAGTAGGTGAATGAGACAGCAAGTGTATTTATTATTTATGTAATAAACTGTAATTTTATTAGATAATACTTATAGCAGAATTCATTACAAAGTGACTTAATTAAAATGTCCAAAGTACAGTGCCAAGACTATTGAATGGATAAAGGGCAGTTTTTTCAACAAGTGGTGCTGGGAAAACTGTATATCCACATGCAAAAAAATGATGTTTGGGCCCTTTCATTAAACCATATATAAAAATTAACTTGAATCAAAGACCCAAGCATGGAGCTAAACTATAAAACTATAAACTATAAAACTATAAAACTCACAGACCAAAACAGAGGACAAAGAACTCATGACATTGGATTTGGCAGAAATTTCTCAAATACAACACCAAAACCTCAAGAGGCCAAAAAGAAGGTCAGGTTTCATAAAAATTAAAAAGTTTTGCACATCAAAAGATACTATCAAGAGAGTAGAAAGGCAATCCATGGAATGGGAGGAAATTTTTCCAAATCACATTTCTAATAAGGGATTGATATCCAGAATATGTGAAGAACTCCTACAATTCAACAACAAAGCAACCTAGTTAAAAGTGGTCCAAGGACTTGAATAGACATTTCTCCAAAGAAGGTATATAAGTGACCAATAAGCACATGAAAAGATGTTCAACATCACTAATCATTAGGGAACTGCAAACCAAAACCACAATGAGATAGACCTCTACACACATTAGGATAACTACTATTAAAAAATCCAAAGAAACAGAGATAATAAGTGTCGACAAGGATGTAGAGAAATTGAGGAACCCTTGTGCATTATGGGTGGGAAAATAAAATGGTACAGTCACTGTAGAAAACAGTATGATACTTCCTGAAATAATTGCATATAGAATTATCATGTGATCCAGCAATTCCAGTATATATATATATATATATATATATATATATATATATATATATCCCCAAAGAAATGAAAGCAGGGACTGGTACAGATATTTGTACACCCATGTTAATAGCAACATTATTCATGGTAGCCAAAAAGTAGAAACGAAGGAAATGCTCATCAATAGATAAAGAAACAAGATGCGGTATAACATAAGTTAGAATATCATTCAGCTTTAAAAAGGAAGGAAATTCTACAACACGGATGGACTTTGAAGACATTATGCTAAGTGAAATAAGCTAGTCACAAAGGACAAATATTGTGTTGTTCCATGTAGATGAGGTACCTAGAACAGTCAAATTCATAGAGACAGAAAGTAAAATGAGGGTTACCAGAGGCTGGGGGAGAGGGGAATGGGAATTACTGATTAATGGGTACACAGTTTGTCGGGAAGATGAACAAATTCTGGTTAGGATAGTGGTGATGGGTGTACAATAATGGGAATGTACTAATCCATAGAACCATACACTTAAAAATGGTTAATATGGTAAATTTTATATCATGTGTATTTTATCACAAAAAATAATAAGGTCGGTACATGTGTATTTCACGTCTACTCTGTGTTTAGTCCTGAGCTGGGGGAAGAGACATTTCCGTAAGCAATATAAGACCTGGCTTTTGCCCACAAGGGGCTCAGGAAGTTCCTCTGCAAGTTCTGTCGTAGTTGCTAAAGATAATGTATTGACTTCATTTATATCCCAATTGCTTATGGAGTGCTTGCCATGCATCCGGCGATGGTTGGTTTTGAGGGATCTTTAATTCTTGTGGGAGAAGAGAGGCAGTGAACAAAATGAGTAACATATAGGATGCACGTAGGAGGGGGTGATTAGTACTCTGAAAAACAAAAGTAAATTAAAGCTGTAAAAGGAGAGTAATGTGCTAGAGGTTGGGGTAGAGAATGTCTACTTCTGAATAAGGTGGTGAGGAAAAGCCTACTTAGAGGTGACATCTGAGCAAAGACCTGCAGGAGTTGAGAAGGAAAGACATGAGATTATCTTGGGGAAAACTATTCTAAACAGATGGGCTCTGCTGAGCCTAGAAGTGAGAAGGAGCCTACAGGACATAATAGGGAGCAGTGAGGAAGGGGAAAAGCGGAGCATAGGGAAAGAGGAGTCGGGAGGGTGTGGTGGGTAGGGTGAGGAGTAGATTTGTATGATCTGGAAGGTTGGTCTAAGGTCTTTGGCTTTTTGCTCTGTGTAAGAAGAAGGAAGACAGCAACTGGACTGGAGGTTTTTTTTTTTTAATTTTAAAGATTTTATTTATTTATTTGTGAGAGACACAGAGAGAGGCAGAGACACAGGCAGAGGGAGAAGCAAGCTCTCTGCAGGGAGCCCGATGTGGGACTTGATTCCAGGTCTCCAGGGTCATGACCTGAGCCAAAGGCAGAGGCTCAACCACTGAGCCACCCAGGTGCCTCTGAACTGGAGAGTTTTAAGGGAGAAGTGATATGATCTGACTAATGTTTTAATAGGATCACTCTGTCAGATTAAAAATAAACTGTAGGTGCGTGTATTAGTTTCCTATCTGTGCTATAATGAATTTCTACAAATTTACCAATACAAATTTATTACAAGTTTAAACCAATACAAATGTATTGTCTTATAATTCTGTAGGTCAGAAATCCCACTGGGCTAAAATCAAGGGGTCAGCAGGATTGCATTCCTTTTGGAGGCTCTAGGGAATAATCTATTTCCTTGCTTTTTCCAGCTTCCAGAGGCCACCTGTATTGTTTGGTTCCTTTCTCCATCTTCAGATCCTTCAGATCCTTCTCACTATTTCTTAAGGACCCTCATAGTTATGTTGGGCCCACATGGATAATCCAGGATAATCTTTAGAAAGTCTTTAACTTAATCACACCGGCAAGGTCCTTTTTGCCATGGAATGTAACAGTCACAGATTTTTGTTATTAGGATGTGAATATTTTTGGAGGGCTAGTATTTTGCCTACCACAGCCCACCCTCTGGCCCCCAAAAGATTCAGATCTGTCCTACATACATAATGCATTCTTCCAATCCCAACATCTCCCAAAGTCTCAACTAATTACAGCAGCAACTCTCAAAGTCCAGACAACCTCATCTAAATCTCACTAGTTCACAAGTCCCAGATCTCATAATCTAACCAGATACATTAAAGGCTCTGAGTGTAATTCGTCCTGAGGCACAATTCCTCTCCATCTGTGAACCTATGAAACTCAAGAAACAAGTTAGCTACTCCAAAAATACAGTGGTGGGATGGGCATGGGATAAAAGTTATAGACATTTCCATTCAAAAAGAGAGAAAATGGAAGGAAAAAGAAGTCACCAGTCCCAAGTAATTTTGAATCTAGGTGGGCAAACAACATTGTTTCAAGGTCTTTGGGTTTATGGCTCCCCCTTTGAAGCTGTCCATACTCTTCCATGAAGAGTAGTATGGGTTTGTATCTGAGTAGTTTTATCAGTCTGTTTACTGTTTGTAGAATTTTGGAAGTCTGACAGCCTTTCTCATTTGTTGTCTGTCTTTTTCAGTCCACACTAGTTCTGCTTTTATAAAATTTTTGAGTTTTGCGTGTGTCTTGTGTACATTTTGGGATTTATTCCATTAGACAAGAGGCCCTTCCATGGGTCTCTCCTAGATAATCCCATCCCATTGTTTTATTGAGATGGTCCGGGGAAATCTATGAGTAATGTATTTAATCTTTTAAGAGTCCTTTTTGTGATCAAAGGCTCTGGTCCTTTTGACCCTTCCAAGGCATATAGCACACATGTATTATAATTATTTGAGGTATGATCTGTATACAGTAAAATTCATGAATTTTAAGTAACCAATTTGATGGATTTTAACATGTTTATGGATCCTCGTAACCATCACCCAGATATGACTATAGAGCATTTCACCTCTAATATTTTTTTTGTATGACTTTTCTTTTTTTTTTGTATATTTTTTATTGGAATTCGATTTGCCAACATAAAGCATAACACCCAGTGTTCATCCTGTCAAGTGCCCCCCTCAGTGCCCGTCACCCAGTCACCCCATCCCCCTGCCCACCTCCCTTTCCACTACCCCTTGTTCATTTTGTCAATACCCTCAGCAGCTTCCCAGAGGTAATGACTATTCTGATCTCTCTCACTGTAGAGCTAGTTTGGAGCTAATATTTTCTGATGGTTTGGATGTGGGATGTGAGGGAAAGAGGGAAATCAAAGATGACCTCAATGTTTTTCTCCTGAACTACTAGATGTTGCTATTAATGGAGGTGGAGAGGATTCAGAAATGGGGACGTTAGAATATCAGGCACTCAATTTTGGACACATAAATCTTGAGATATATGCTAGATGTCCAAGTGGAAGTACTGAGTAAGCAATTGTTTATGTGCATTTGAAGTTTAGAACTAGTGACATAAATTTGGCCATCCTCAGCATTTTTATGGTCTTTAAAGCCCTAAAAGTTGAAATAATCAAGGTATATAGAGATATTGGAAGATGGAATGCTGCAATATTCCAAGTAAGTGTTAAAAGATCAGGAATTTGAGAGGAACCAGCAAAGCAGACCAAATAGGAGCAAACTGAGAAGAGGAAAACCAGTAGCATTGCTACACTGGAAGCCTTCTTAAAGTCCTATGTAGCATTATGACTACTCTAAATATTTAACATAAAAATCATTTTTATGGTTCTTTTTAAAAAAGATTTTATTATTTATTTACTTATTTATGAGACAGAGTGAGAGAGCACTATATATAGAGAGAGCAAGCATGAGTTGGGGGCAGAGGGAAAGGGAGAAGCAGATTCCTCACTGAGCAGGGAGCCCAATGTGGGGATCCATACCAGGACCCTGGAATCACGACCTGAACTGAAGGCAGACACTTAACTGACTGAACCATCCAGGTGCCCTCATTTTTATGGTTCTTCTATTTTTTATTTTTATTTTTTTTAATTTTATGATAGTCAGAGAGAGAGAGAGAGAGAGAGAGAGAGAGACAGAGAGAGAGGCAGAGACACAGGCAGAGGGAGAAGTAGGCTCCATGCACCGGGAGCCCGATGTGGGATTCGATCCCAGGTCTCCAGGATATCACCCTGGGCCAAAGGCAGGCGCTAAACCACTGCGCCACCCAGGGATCCCCATTTTTATGGTTCTTAAAAATCATATGAACAACTGCATTAGTAATATTTTCCAGAAATACAGGTAATGAACTGGTGGCTATTATAAGAGTGGACAAGAAATTGTATCACTAGTACTTTTGAATGACTAAGCACAGATTAATCAATATTCTTTTAAGCTGATTGCTTACTTTGGACTTTAATTTGATACTTGGGCTTTGTTGGTCCCTAAAACTGAGCTTCTCTCATAAGAAAATTGGCCTTGGGATAGGGTACCCAGGTGGCTCAGTCGGCTTAGCGTCCGACTCTTGATTTCAGCTCAGGACATGATCTCAGGGCTGTGAGATCAAGTCCGCAGTCAGGCTTCATGCTGCAGCATGAAGTCTGCTTGAGATTCCCTATCTCCCTCTCCCTCTGCCCCTCCCCTGACTTGCGTGCTTCTAAACAAACAAACAAACAAATAAATAAATAAAATCTTTAAAAAAAAGAAAAAGAAAATTAGCTTTGGTAAACTTCACAGGAAACAGATTATAGAAATAGAGACCAAGAAAAATATCTCGGGCAGCCCGGGTGGCTCAGCGGTTTAGTGCCACCTTCAGCCCAGGGCCTGATCCTGGAGACCTGGGAGCGAGTCTCACATCAGGCTCCCTGCGTGGAGCCTGCTTCTCCCTCTCTGCCTGTGTCTGTTCCTCTCTCTCTCTGTGTCTCTCATGAATAAATAAATGAATCTTAAAGAAATATCTCAAATCCATACAACATCAAATAGAGGTTGTTAAAAAGCCACACGATTCCAACTTTCAGAGAGTCAGGAGTTTCTCTTTAAATATCACCCTAAAAATTGGGCTTTAGCTGGAATAAGCTCAAAAGATGTGCTTGGATCAGCTAGGTCTAGACTAATTTCCACCTGGACATCCACTAACGGTCAGTCAAGTGATACCCAAGTTATTCAGAGTTTCTTCCAAGCAATGGTTGTTGACTCTGCTCGTATCATTGCGGACTTTGGTTTTCTAATGAGTGAATGACTCCTGGAACTAGGTAGCTACTATGAAATTCTTTTTGATGTGACAAATTGCAAGACCCTTATATTACTTATGATAACATTTATGAAACTTCTGAAATTCTCATTCACAAATGATGAGAATACCATGTGTGCTAGTCTGATACTGTCAAACTGCAAGTGGGAGATTATACACCATGTCATAGTCTCCATCTTAAACATTTTTCAGATTTTCCAGAACTGCTTAACACAGTGGTGCTATATGACCCTCATGCCTTTAGGGACGAAATTATAGAGAAAATTACTCTCAGCAGATTGCCTGATGACTTGTTAATGACGGCAATGTAACCTCTTCTAACGGAATATTTGTCAGCAGCATTTCAGGTGGCTGGTCATGTGCTATTGTGGTCTTAGTTACAGTTCTTTGTTGGGTTGGTTGACAAATGCTTGTCATTTTATTTTACGTATTATTATTTTTAAATATTTTATTTTTCTAGAGAAAGAAAGAGAAAGCTCTTGCATGAGCAGGGGGGTGGAGCAGAGGGAGAGGGAGAGAATCGTAAGAAGACTCTGTGCTGAGCATGGAACCATCATGGGGCTCGATCTCACCACCCTGAGATCATGCCCCGAGCAGAAGTTGGACGCTTAACCAACTGAGCCACCCAGGGACCCCTATTATTATTATTTTTTTAATGTTTGCAATTTTAAACTGGTTCTTGGGGGGTAGGTGAAAGAGAACATTAAATTCTCTGAAAGAGCTTTCCCTTCTGTTTTTAAATATGATTGGAAACCAACCTTTATTTATTGAAGAGAGTAAAGTGTGGCCAAATTTACAAAGATCTGATCAGTAAACTAATCAGCAGCAAATTTAGGTATGATTAACCAATAGGTGCCTTTCGTTTTGTACCTTTTTCTCCTTAGTTTTCAGCGTGAGTGTGTGTGTGTGTGTGGGGGGGGGGGCACATATGTATGTTTCCTAAAGTACTCTTTAGGAAATGTACCCTGGAAATGTAGAAAGTTGCTTTCATTTATGGAAATATTGAATGTCAAATAAGGAAAATGTGGGAACTCAAAATGCATTAAAAAACCCCACAACTCGTAGTGAATGATGATTAGATGAATTTTAAAACTTTTTAATATTGGAAATTCTAAGCATAGAAATATGGTTTTTTCCCCTTCAATACCCTAAGTTCTCCTAAATTTCATGCTGAAAGTGCAACACTTTTCAAAATTAAGATGTACAACTAAACTGGCGGTTGCTACCATGATTCTGACTGCCTTTGTAGGATGTTCCCGATGCTTTGGCATAACAGCAACTAAAAAAGCAATAATAACTTCATATTGTATTGTAAAACATTTAGTTCTGTTAAAAATATTTAAAAAGCTTATAATAAATACGGCATTTGTGTCTTTTTATTCATGTTCCATCTCTGCTGTATTGTACTTTAAAACATTATTTGGTTGATTTAATTTTATCAGTAGGAAGGCACTATTGACATTCTTTCCTTTCTTCAGGATTTTTTTTTTTTTTTTTTAGGATTTTTTTTTTTTTTTACATATTTTTACTTATATGAAGCATATGCACAGAGACTGTGGTCCATGTCTGCCTCCTTATTTAGTCCATTATGTTTATTAGACCTTGGTCACAAATATCTGGGTTTGAATCTTAGGTTTGACAATTGCAATAAACAAAGAAGATATTTAGAATATTTAATAATTTGGGACTCATGGTTACCAAGCAGTCTGTCTTTAAATCCTTCGGCTAGCCAGGTATTAGCCTTAGAGTTGCTGGATCATGGAGAGGTCCACGGGTCCAAAGGGAGGAGCTGGAGAATGGGGGAGGAGGGCAGTTGGTGGAACATGGGATGCTTTCTCAGTGAATCCTTGGGAGTATTTCAACATTTTAGTACCTGAAAAGAATGTACCATTGTGTGCTCACTGAACACTAGCTCTGTCTATAAATTTAATTTCACTTTCCTCATTGTAAAATAAGCAAAAAATACCTACACACAGAGGCTCTGCCTGCCTTATCGAGTTTTTGTGAGATTCAAATAAAATGTTTGTAAAATACTGACAATAGCTTTAGGTCAAGCACCATTGAAAGTGCTGTAATCACTGCAGCATACAATTCTCACAAGAATCTTATGAGGTGAGCATTCTTATTCCTGTTAGAACAACTCCATGAGCCAACATGTTTACAATCCACATTTTACAGAAGGAGAAACTGAATTCAGAGATTGGGTAATATGCCTAAAATCACATCACTGGGTAATTCCTGGATGGAGAGAGGATTCAAACACTGCTCCTCATTAAAAATATGAAAGTAAAACTTACTGATAATAAAAATCAGTTTCATAGATCACACACCTGATAGAGTGGTATGAAACTTGTAGATTTGTATTCCAACCATAAATTATTGTAGTCCTTTTTCAGACGGCTAACTAATACATACACTCTATCACCCTGGTCAAAATTTGGCAAAGGGAATTGAGAGAACATAGGAGGTAAAAGCACAATTAGAACTATGTTAAGTTGGGAAAATTTGTTCAAACACAGAGTTTAGTTTGGAGCTCAGTGTTACATTGGCAAGAAACTCAGTCTCTCAAAATGAGGTTTTCAATTTCTTTATTAATAAACACACCATGAGACATGGTCTTGCCTAAGTGGCAGATAGGGTAAAAATGTTCAAACATCATACTTAATGGAGAAACCTTGGAAGCCTTCCCTTTAAGGTCAGTAACAAACAGGGATGCTTGCTGTGACCCTTTCTGTTCAACAAAGAACTGGATGTCCTGGTCAATGAAATATGAGGAATAAAAGAAATAAGGGATAAGACCATAAGGGAAGAGACAAAACTGTCAGTATATGTAGAGGATTTACTTATTTACACAGAAAACCTAAGAGAATCAACAGACAAGCTTTTAGGGCTGAAAAGAAAAAAAAGTTCAGTGTGGTTGCGTGAGAACAAATCAATAAATAACAATCAATGGAATTCTTTTACACCAATACACATTAGAAAATGTAATAGAACATAATATGATACTTACAATAACCAGAAGGAAATCTGTAAGGATCTAGGAATTGACTTAAAAAGGCAAAAGTTATTACGGAGAACATTTTAAAACATTATTGAAGGATACAAAAGTAGATCTGACTAGGAAGAAATATCATACTTGTGGAAGGGAGATTTAACATCATAAGGATGTAAATCCTTCACCAATTAAAATATACATTTAATGAAGCTAAAAGAAGGAACCCAACAGAAGTAAAATGGGCATGACAAATCCGCACATACCTAAAACAGTTCTTTTTTTTTTTTTTTAAAGATCTTATTTATTTATTCATGAAAGACAGAGAGAGGCAGAGACACAGGCAGAGGGAGAAACAGGCTCCATGCAGGGAGCTGATGCGGGACTCGATCCCGGGACCCTGGGATCACGCCCTGAGCCAAAGGCAGACGCTCAACCCCTGAGCCACCCTGGGGGCCCCTAAAACAATTCTTAAAAAGAAAAGTGATGTGGGGAAATATCTTACCAAATACTAAGATATGTTATCTAGCTATAGTAATCTGATATTGATACTAAAGATTCCAAGAATAGAAAAGACTCTAAAATAAATCCACGTGTATATGGGAACTTGGTGAATCGTTGGTAGATAATTGGGGAAAGTGGTTTATTTGATAAATGAAAGATTATTTGATAAACAGTATTGTGAAAATTGGCAAAATATTTGAAGAAAAAACAGGCCCAAAACTTATCACCACAAAATAATGCAAAAATAATCTCCCATTGGAATAGACATCTAAAAGTAAAAAGACAAAACTCCAAAGCTTTTATAAAAAAGATTGGAGAATATCTTTGTAACAATAGAATGGGAAAGTATTTCTTAAATTAGGTTAAAAAAAAAAAAGCACAAACCATAAAGAAAAAAATTACTGCCATGGATGACATCAAAATGAAAGATTTCTGCTCTGTGCAGGATACAATAGACAGAATAGAAGATATTTGGGATGTGAGGAACCAATAAAGGATTAAGCTATAAAATCCTACAAACTAACAATACAGAGCCAGGCAATCCAATGGAAGAATGATCAAAGACTCTACAGAGACAAATCACAGAGGGGGCAAACCAAAATAACTAAAAAAGCACACGAAAAGAAGCTCAGATTGAATAATTGAAAAGTGAAACTTTACACGAGAATGTCAACAGTTAGAAAGTTAGATAATATGTAGTCTTGCCAAAATGGCTGAGGTACTAACTAAGTGCTCCTCCATGTGGCTTCTCTCCAGCAGAACCACTGGTCTTTCCCACATGCCCCTCGGAGCTCGGAGAGAAAGGAGCAGAGGCTATAGGGTCAGATAAGGGCTGTGTCCTAAGTAGTGGAGGGTGTGTGTACAGGACTCCACCTTCCAGGCAGTCACAGGGCTGAGATCCCAGGGGGTGGAGAAATAGATTTTACCTCGTGGCAGAGCACGGAGTCTGCATCACTGATGAGTTTGGGAGAAGGGAGATGATGTTGCATATTTGAAAACTAGTTGCTCATTCATTTTTTTAAATTATGCTTTTTTCCCATTAAAAAATACTTTTATTCAAATCTCAGGGGCTGGAGTATTTCTTAGAGTAGTTGTTTCACAGGAGGGAGACCCTTCCTGAATCTGTCTTGGATCTTTTTTGCCCTTAGATGTAAGTGATAATGTGAATGCACACAGAGCCCCTGGGTCACAGTGTTTGTCTTTAAAACCGATCTGGAGCATTTAGTGTTGTAGAGAGGTCTGTTTCTAAATGTTTTTCACTTTGTGCATTTTCTCTTGTTTCCCACCTCCCACCCTCTAGTCTAGTTTGAACATACTAGTTCTCCTTTCCTAAAGTCTTCAAATTCAGGAATTTCGTCAGTGAATGTCCAGCTTTGTTTCTTTCCACATAAATTTGACCTGGCGCTCATTAACCCATTTGGGCTAAAAAAATAAGCCTTTTCAGCTAAAGGAAAACTTATTTTATAATGATTAGTGATTTTTGTCTTATCTTCATATGGTCTATTTCTCTACAGAATCCCTATTATAAGTAAATTGTATCTCTTGGATTTGTTCTCCTTATCTCTTGTTTTTTGCATTTTTAAAACAAATTTACTGATTCAATTTTTCTCTAGTAATCTCTTACAAAATGTGTCTTTATGATAATAGTGATTTTGAATAGATCAATATTTGCACCCTTTAGATTATTCCTCTTTCATAGATATAGCATATTTTAAATTTTTTCTTAGAATACAGTTGAAAGATTTTGTAATGCTTTCTCCATTTCTTTCAGTAAGTCTATTTATTTTATTTTTAAAAAATATTTATTTGAGAGAGAGAATGAGCAGTGGGGAGGGGCAAAGGAGAGAGAGGGAGAGAGAGAACGAGAGAGAGAGAGAGAGAGAGAGAGAGAGAAACAGACTCCTTGCTGAGCAAGGAGCCCGACACGGGGCTCCATCCCAGGACCCTGAGATCATGACCTGAGCTGAAGCCAGAAGTTTAACCAGCTGAGCCACCAAGGTGTTCCTCAGTAAGTTGTTTAAAGGGAAATTTTTATCTAGTGCTTCAGGTTCCTCGTCCTCTTTAAAACTGCTAAGTAATGTTGTAAGTTGAGTGATCTTTCTCTTTTTGCAGATTCCCACGCTGGGGATGTAGGAGTTGATGCTTCCCCAGCATTCAGAGTTATGCATTTTATAGATTCTGTAGATTGTCATTCAAATCTTTCAGATCCTAAAAACCTAATAGCAAAACATTTGTTGCCATGGGCCAAGGAAGGGTGGGTGTGGCTCCTTCTCTCTTTCAGGAGTTCCAGTGCTGTCTCTTCATAAAGGTTTTTCCCGGTTGACCCTTAAATCTGAAGTGACCTACCCTGATTTTCCTTTTTCAAGGGTTGGCAACAAAACTATGGCCCACAGGCTAACTCTGGCCTGCTGCCTACTTTTCAAAGTGAAATTTAGCGGAAACACAGCCACACCCACTCACTTATGTATTGCCTATATTCATTTTTGTGCTGTAGTATCAGAGTGGAGGAGGAGTTGCATTAGAGGCCATGTGGCCTGCAAAGCCCTTTCCAGAAAAAATTTGCTGACTCCTGCTCTACCTCATCATCCTATTTATTTCCTTTGTGCCATGTATCATACCTATAGTTGTCTTATGTATTTCTTTGGCTATTTATTATCATATCACCACAAGGAGGAAAGCTCCATGGGGCCCTTAATCTGCCTTGTTCATCTCTGTACCTCCAGTAACCTGGTACAGTATTTGGAATGTAATTAACACATAATGTTTGCTGAATATATAAATTAATTAGATAGATATTAAAATGTTACATCATTCTACTTATTTCACTGAGAATTTGAGGAGCAGGATGGGGAGAATTAAGTGTATTTTGGTATTTTGGCCCTGTTAACATATTAAATTGGAGGTAGGTGACAAAAATATTTAGGATCTGAAACACAGATTTTGAAAGGAAGGTTGGGCTAGAACAGCCTAAAAGATAGGAGGAAACTAGGAGTGCTCAAAGCCCAAGGGCAGGAGGAGTTCAAGGGCAGGGAGTAAACAATTTCATCAAATGCAATAGAGAGGCATCAAACAAGATTTGAAAATTATCCTCTGGGTTTAGCAACAGAGACCTTTTGACGTTGGCTAGGGTTGTTTCAGTGGAATGGTTGGGGCTGTATTAGTTTGCTAGGGTTGCTATAACAAAGTACTACAAACTTGGTGACTCCAAATGACAGAAATTTATCCTCTCACTGAAAAGCAAAAAATCAGACGTCTAGAGGCTAGAAGTCTGAAATCAAGGTGTCGGCAGGGCCACACAGACTCTAGGGGAGGGTCCTTCTTTGCGTCTTTCTAGCTTTCGATGGTTGCCAACAATCCTTGGTGTTCCTTGGCTTGTTGTTGCATGACTCCAGTCTCTGCTTCCACCCTCACAAGGTGATGTTTTTTAGATGTGTCTCAGTTTCATTGTGTCTTCACATGACTTTCTTATAAGGTTGCCAGTTACTGGGTTTAAGGGCCCATCCTAATCCAATATTACCTTGTATTATCTTGATTTCATCCTCAAAGGCCTCATCTCCCAGTAAGGTCACATTCACAGGTACTGGGGTTAGGATTTCAACATGTTTGAGGAGCACAATTAAACTGGCGACAGGTGCAGATGTCAGATTGCAGTGTGTTGAGAAATGAACGTTGCAAGAAAGTAAAGACAATGAGTAAAATCTTCAGAACACTTGGTGGTGAAGAGAAGAGAAGCAGAGCAGTAGTTAGAGAGACCCAAGGTTTAGAAAGATGTTCAGATGGCCCAGGGAAAGATTCACTAGAGAGGGGAAACTAAAAGATATGGAGGAAGGAAAATGTGAACATAATGAGGAGGAGGAGAAAGAAGAGGTAGAGACTGTTGCTTCTGCCCCAATATCCATTCTCCCTCGCTTTGCTTCCCTTCAGTTTTAGCTGGGTTCATAATTGTCCATATGAAGAGTACATTTCCTAACTTCCTTTGTGGCTGGGTGGGCCTTGTGATTAGATTCTGGCCAACGGGAGAAAGGTTGATGCCTTGTGTGTTGACTGGAATGTCTACACATTGGCTGGAGCTTCAGTGGTTATCTTGGACCATGGGGTGGAAGCCATGTGCTGAGAGTAATGAAGACACATGTTTAAAAAGGAGCCACCTCTCTGATGACTGTGGAAGTATTATAATAGCCCTGGTTTGCTTAGGTAGAGTCTTACATAAGCAAAAGAGAAATAAAGGTCTGTTGTGCGTAAGCCACTATCATTTTGTGTTTTCCTGCACTTTCTGCTGAACTTAATTGTGACAAACATAGATAGATCTAGGGTGTGATGTATCAATTGGGCTCTTTTCAGGCAGAGGGTAACCTAATTCATTGAGGCAGGAGGGGAGGATGGTATAATGGTTGTGGATGTGGATGCACTGGTGAGTAGATGGTGGAAAGTTTGGAGAGTTGGTGTCTGAAGGCTTTGGTTTTCTCCGTAAAATAAGTGTATAATTACTTTGTTGAGACTAACGGAAACGTTTTTAGTAGAGCAGGTTTGAGTTGGATGGTGATGATTTAAAAGAAGTCATTATGTCAGAGAGCTGACAAGTAAGGGTTCGGGGGGGACACTGAGGTTAGAAACTACATAATTACAAGGATCAAGTGAATTCCTCTTGTTAAGTGGATGGACGAATGTTCATAGCAGAGGTATGCATGATTGGACTTTTGCTTTATGGGAATAAAGAAGGGACCGGGGCAGGGGTCAGGGGCTTTGCAGAAACACCTGAACCACTTTCTATTTGGCAGTTCCCAACCAGCAGATGGACTGCACGAATGTCCCGAGATGAACAGTACAGACCTCACTCCAGCTGTAAGAGGAACCTGTTTGGAAGGTCTGGTCCTTGGGGAAAGCTCCTGAACTCAAGGGCACAGTGTGTGGGGAGGTGCGTAGATGCCACTTGTGAACATGTTGAGAGGTGAAGAAATGTCCTAACATTTCACAGGCCATACTGGAATCACCATCTTGAAGACAAAGGGACATAGATCAGTCTGGGCAGCTGACTTACCGCTGCTCCACATTCTACTGACTCTGCTCAGAGAGATGAGGACCGTTGTATGATTGCACGACACAGGGAGAGAGTGTGGCAAGCCCTGCTTTTAAACCTAAAGAATATTTGTTAGACCAGTAGTTTGTCTCAGATCTATCACTGTCCTGAAAAGTATATCGTTCAGAGGGAAAAGTCAGTACTTCAACAAATAGTGATATCAGCGTCCTGAAATTTGTTACTGATTTTAGAACTTGACAGTTTTCAAGATACGCTCTGAACATATATGTTATCTCATTGGATCTACAGACAACGTTGTAAGGTGGGTTTTCATTGTGACTACTTACCTTACAAATGAGGACGTTGAGGCTCAGAGAGGTTGATGATTTTTCCAGGACATGCAACCAGCAAACATTAGAATCAAGTTTTGACTCCAGGGCCCCAAAGGGGGGCATTTCACAGTGTCCATCCTTAATTTGATGATTACTCACAACAAGTAATTAGTCTGGACAGCTCCACTGTGAAATAGGCAAGGTTTTCATTTTCCATAAAGGTTCTCCAGGAGTCTGAGGCTTTTTCAAATTATTATTTAAAACTTCAATTTGTGGTTTGTGGTTGTTAGTTCAAGGCAACATATCCACCTAAAATGGAACCTCTCTCCTCTTGAATTTGCTTTATTTTCTAAAGCCTATAAATCTCAAACTCCTGAAGATTGTACTTGGAGGCACTGTTGAATGAATAAAATATATCACGTTCATGTTGGCCTCTAGAGGTCACAAATGCAACAGAATCTTGTTCCCTTCTCTTCTCTGTTTTTGACAGCCCACAAACCACTATGGTTCTGATGCATGTGTGTGGTCACCGTAATTCTTATGATTGCATTACAAGAATAAGCTTGCTTACAAATATGTCCAGAACTTTACTTTTTGTATTAGCATTTTCTGAGTATTCATAGAATAGGAAAAAAACAATAGAAAGGACTTTTTTTTGGGGGTCTCTGCAAAGTTTTTTTTTTTTTTTAATGCAGAAAGTGAGGTCATATTATTCTGAGAAGACCCATTGGGATGATTTGCTATCACTTTTGGAATCTGGGTAAATCAATGTACCAATGACAAATAACACACTTATTTTAGAGGCCTAGGCAATAAAAATTTTTGAAAAATAATTCACTTGTGTATAAAAATAAATGAGAAAGTATTGTCAGCTGTTTACATGAAATAGTTAAAACTTAAAATTTAAATTGGCTTAAATATTATGGCAACATTTTAAGAAGCAATAAAGTTGGTGGTCAGTAATGCTTTTTAGTATTTGAATTTTATGGCATTTTCCTAATAAAAATCTCTGCCACTTACTGGTCATTTATAACCTGCTGGGCATCGTGCTAAATATTCTTTAAGCTTATTATCCCATTTATTTTCATGACAACCCTATGCAGACCTTTTGTTGAATTTAAAAATTAATGCCTTTTATTTGCTTGTTTCTTTCCTAGAAAATGTTTCAAACCGTTCCCACTATATATTAATTTGGAGAAAATAAGCACAGCTATTTAAAATTTCAAGTGACTGCTTTTTTTTCCCGAGTGGTTGGCAGTGGGTGTCGCCACAGCCTGAGCTGAGGGTCTTGTGCTGAGATGCTTCAAAGCCTTATTAAAAATATTTGGATCCCCATGAAGCCCTACTACACCCAAGCTTACCAGGAGATCTGGCTGGGAATGGGGTGGATGAGTGTTGTCATTTATAAAATCAGGAGTGCTGATTAAAGAAGTAAAGCTTTGGAAGCTTCGAGTCCTGGCCCTGCTCATGGCCATCATTAACCAGCTCAGGGCACACATCAGGTGGAAGGTCAGTCTGGCTGTAGGTGTTGGCCTGCTCTGTTAGCCGGGAACACGGAGCTCTGCTGCACACTTGTAGGCAAGCTGTATCCTTGTAGTGTGAATAAATGTGACTGTGAGGTGCAAAAAAATTTTTTTTAAATAAAATTTCAAGGGACTACACAAAATGAAAATATTTGTCAGCCAAGTACGCATGTTCCCATTGAGAGACAACTATGGAAACAAAAGGAATTCCAGGTAATCTATAAAATATACAGTGATTATTGCTGTATCACTACCTAATCTTTGTCGGCGTTTCTTGGAGATGACTTCATAAAGTCACTTCTCAATATACTGTAGGCTCTGAATTACAACCATGAACGGCTAGTATGTAGCTGTGGCTCCGACCAGGAAACAATATTGAACGTTACTCATGACGTTAGTTTTACAGAGGAAGAGGCAATACTCAATGGGATGGACGCCTGGCCTCAGGACAGCTGTCCTCTCCCTTCTGAGCTGGCTCTGCAGCGTGGGAAGAGCATGGCTGGGCTTTGGGGGGACACATGGCTGGGCTTAAATTCTGACTCTGGGCAAAATATTTATCTCCTCTGAGCCATATTTCTCTGCATGGAAGGGGATAATTCTATGTCCTTGGTTTGAAACCACTGGCATGGTGACTGCACGGCCATCCTTCATCCTCTTTACCTTTCTCTGACAGGCAGTCGTTGACTCCTTAGCGTGTAGGAAAGAAGGAAGGAAGCAGGGGTGAGATGGAGTCTTCCCTGCTCTCCATTAGCTTCAGTGTTTCCTCTCTGGCAGGCGGGTTCTATTACTGCTCTGCAGTCCCTACTGTTTATTTGGATGGTTGGAAGAGGAAGGGGAGCACGGTGACTGCAGCCAGGCATCTGGATCAGTTGGCAAGAGCAGCTTGGAATAACATACCCTATGAATCAGGGATTTTGCACATCACGCCCTAGGGGTCAGAGAGCAATTCCTCAAATACAAAGGACAGTAAAAGAGAAATACCATTTGTAAAGTGGGTAATACAGGATCCGGGTTGTGAGAACAGGTTCCAAAGCCAGGCCACCTGGCTTGAAATTCTACCTCTGCCACTTGCCAGATCTAGAACCCTTCGCACATTACTTTACCTTTCTGTGCCTCAGTTTCTCATTCCTCAATGTGATAATTATTAGAGCCCTTACCTGATGTGAAGTTTCCATGACTTAATATGTAAAGCAGTAGAGCGGAGCCTAAAATGTCAGCCCTGCCAGGTGTTTACTGCTGTTATTAATGATTACAAAATAAAACAATGCCAGCTTGGCTGCCTACATTAAGAAAGTGGAAATTAGGCTTGTTAAAAAATGTAATTAATATGGGTTGTTTCCCTCCACACCTTAAATTTTGATCCTGGTGTGTGGGTGTGAATAACTGAAAACAATGCACAGTTGAAACCAGCGTGTAAGTTCCAGGAGATGAAATAGAGCAGAACCATCATATTTATGGTTTTCACACCAAACCTAAAATGAAACCAGGTTTGCTTTATACTGGCACCTGCTTTGTTTGGTTTGGTTTTAAAGAGTAGGTGGTCTCTAAAAGACAGTGTGCCCTTTGCTAAGTGTTTCAAAATGTCTGATGAGGATTCAACATTTGAACTAAGACTAGGCCAGGTGATTTCCATTATAAAAAGTAAGCTTGATTTGTAAAATGCAGTTAGAACCTCTGAAAAAGAGCACTAAATCTTTCTGAATCTAGTATCATAAAGATACAATGATATGATGTATCGTCATTTGTCTTTTCTTCTTTTTCTGTCTTTTCTTTTTTCCCACTGCTGGCTAACTTAGGAAAAAAAGCTTGAAAAGTAGAGGAAGACCTGACTTTAGATTGCCTTTAATTGCTTGTGGGTAGATAACTTTCCTTGCATCTGGATGAATTTTCTTTTTCTTTTGTACTTTTTTTTTTTTGAGAGAGAGAGGGAGAGAGAGAGAGAATTTCCAAGCAGGCCTGGTGTGGGGCTCAATCTTACGACCATTAGATCATGACCTGAGCCAAAATCAAGAGTCAGACGCTTCACTGATTGAGCCACTTGGATGCCCCTGGGTGGATTTTCATATCTATAGTTACCTCAACCTCAACACAATTAGGAAACATTCTCTCTCAAGACTCATTTACGGGGCTCCTCGAGTTCCGTTAAGAGCACATCGTTCACCCAGTCCATCCTCGATACCTTTGAGTCATTGTTTTGATCATAGACTCTTGTTAAATCTACATCTGGAGAAACTGTGAAGCCTCTTTCATTCCCAGAGCCAGCCTCATCCTCTGTCACTCTTCACCTTACAGCTTAGCTTGGCCATGTTGGGTTTTAGGCACTTTTATGGTTTTGGGTCTTAAATATAAAATTTTCCAATAAGATTGCTTTAAGGTATTAGTTACTTATAGGATCTCAGTTTAGATTGATTAGAGAACTCAGCATTTCCTTCTAGCAGCCCAGGAGATCTTCTCTTCATTTCCTGAGCAAGTGTGTGTCCTAGAACATGGGAGATGCTCCATGAATGTTTGTTGATTTAATGCATGAGGCCCCCAAAGGGTGCCAATTTACTAATGTGCCAAAATGGCTTCGCATAAGGTGGTTTCAATTATGAAGTAGTTCTGAGAAACAAAATGTAAACATAATTTAATTGAATTAATGGCTAGGAGAGATTCTAGTTTCAAAAGTATACATAGCTTAGGAAATCTAAGATTGGAAGAAAAGTATTAGTGAAGACTAAGTTTTTCTAATACCCAGAGGGATTAATTGATTAGATCTGCAATCAGGTATTTTTTTTTTTTTTTATGGAATAGGAATAAGAGCCAATTCCCCTCCAGGTACACTCCCCTGGGGGAAACAAAACAAAACAAAACAAAACAAAACAAACAAAATGAAAGGCAGGAATGGCCAGCTGTCCCTTGGAGACTTTTGCTCCATCCTTCATAGTGTGGAGCTATTTCTAGGAGCTAGCTATGCAGACAGCCCTTCCAGGTGTTGGTGGTGCTATGTCATTAGTTCCCACAGTGGATAATAGGGCATGTGAGTTACTTTACCCCTGGACTAAAGAGGTTAAGAAGTGGTATACCTTCTCTATTCTGTCTTTCTCCATTCACCAGCTTTCGTCGGAGGACTACAAGACTTCTAGCAAATGGCAGAGAAACAAGGTGGAAAGAGCCTTTGCTAAATTAAGATTGGTTCAGTAGAGGCTAGGGTGTTTAATAGTGAACCCAGATTCACCAGAAGACCACAAAGGAATTGAAATAAAGAAGTGAATTACTCACAGGTCTTGAAGAGGTCCTCAGCAAGCCTCAAGGGTCTTGAGAGGAGGTAAAGGCAGGGTACTGGTAGACGGAGCAGCAGCACTTGAACACGTTTTTACGAGGGTCTGTGGGTGGAATGCTTTGGGATTCACAGGCTAAGGCCTTTTCTAGCAAAAAGAGTAGAGGAGAGTGCATATCCTAAGGTGGTTGGGGAAATCATGTCAGGAGCTTAACATTTTACATGTAACTCTGTGGGCTGTTATCTAGGGCATGCACTGGAGGGAGAGGCAAATGTCATCTTAAGTTCTCTGCAGGCCACTTAGCCACACAAAATTGTTGTTGAGGCAACCATGATATGGAGTGGTTTAGCTAAACTTTCAGTAATCATCAAATGGAGGAAAACCACCTTAACACTAGGAATATATGCAATGGATTCTTACTTGAACATGAGATAGACATTTATTAGGTTAAATCAACAGAATTTTGGGGTGTATTTGTTATAGCTGCTAGTATTTCTCTAGTACATTGTCCTACTCCCACGTGTGCATTTGTTAACTCTGTAGTAATAGTGCATGTCCTGCATGGGCTGGCAACGTGTCAGTCCATCGGAGAAGGACAATCATCATATGGTTTCACTCATACGTGAAATATAAGACATAGTCAAAGGAATTATAAGGGAAAGGAGGGGAACCGAGTGGGGAAAATTAGAGAGGGAGACAAACCATGAGAGACTCTCGGAAACAAAGGGTTACAGAAGGGGATGTGGGTGGGAGGAGGGGGAGACTGGGTGACAGGCACTGAAGAGGGCACTTGATGGGATGAACACTGGGTGTTATACTATACGTTGGCAAACTGAAATTAAATAAATAAAAAAAAAAGAACGGTAGTGTGGATGGTAAATCTTTTGACTTGATTGCTAGTTGCTTTTTTTTTTTTTTCTTTTTTTGAATAACAAACTCCACTGAAGAATTTTCAGGGCAAGCTTTGACTTTACAAAGTTTCCTAACAGTTTTACCTCATATTCCCCAAGGCAAAAATGACCAGCCCCTCTTTTACGCTTATAAAGACATTTTCTATAGTAACTGCAACCTGGTATTGCTCTAAGTTGCTTGTACATCTGTCTCTCTCTACCATAAACTCTCTGAAATAGGCACCATGGCAAATGCATCTTTTTTATCTCAACAGTATAGAAATTTAGCAGGGACAAGACTTGACTTCTGCTCTGAAGGTGCTATCTTTCACCTACTACTGAGTGAGGAATGGATGTTTCAATTGTTAGCTGTGTGTGTTACCTTCTCTCCCTAAACGAAGATGGCTAAAGCAGATGATGAATTGTATCAAGAGGAAAAATGTCTGAAATGAGATCAGGATAATAAAATAATAAAAGTAAAATTATGTCAAAATCTTGCCCATATGCAAATCTGAAAAGAATCATATTTTAAAACACAATGGCTGCTACTGTTTCGAGAGATGGATTCATAAATGAGAGAAGGTGAGAAGGACACTCATATATTTGAAAAAAACTGGTATCACACTGTATGTTAACTCCCAATATTTTATTTTTTCTTAGTATTTTTAGAGAGGAAGCATGATAAAATAGATTGTGAGTCTTTATTCTAAAATGGATTGCCTATATATTACTGGGTAAGTTACTGGTCATTTAACTTTTCTGAGCATGAAACTTTCTTATCTATGAAATGGAATGTTGGATCAGACGTTCTAATTTCATGGTTTAATTACTCATTTTGAATGCAGGATGGTTAAAGAATATGATGTTCACTTAAAATGTTTTGCCTAGGAATTATTTTACTTGAATATATTTTTTGAGAGATTTATGATATAGTATTTGTAATCACATTAATCTTGTGTCTTACTTTCTTGTTTTTTAATTACTTTTTAAATAATGTAATTTATTTTACTTATTTTGACTTAAAATTACTTACTTTGATCTGATTTAAATATATATAAAAAAATAAGAAAAAAGCTTATTACTATAGTCCTTCACCAAAAGAAAGAAACCTCTATTCATATCTTGTTATAGATTCTTTCAGTATTTTGATTATATATATTCAATTGTTCTGCATATAAATATATTACTTTTATTACCTTCTTTCTTTTTGATTTTAACATTATCTTTTTTTATAATAAATTTATTTTTTATTGGTGTTCAATTTACCAACATACAGAATAACACCCAGTGCTCATCCCGTCAAGTGCCCCCCTCAGTGCCCGTCACCCATTCACCGCCACCCCCCGCCCTCCTCCCCTTCCACCACCCCTAGTTCGTTTCCCAGAGTTAGGAGTCTTTATGTTCTGTCTCCCTTTCTGATATTTCCCACACATTTCTAACATTATCTTTAGAACATTTTTTTTTGTCATTGATTTGATACTCCTTTGTATGGAAGATCCAGAGTTCATTTAACTCTTTCCCTGAGATTAGTTTAGTTATTTAGTTATTTGCACATTTTCAGTTAGAAAAAAAAAGCTATTCTAAAGAGATACCATTCTCCTTAGGCTCTGTTTATAAAAACTGACCATGAAATATTGTGAAGTGCATTTCAAGTAGAAAGGACTAAAATTCCACATTCTTAGGTTAGTTTTCTATGTATGAGAAGTCAGGTTGACATTTATCATCATCTATAACTTACGTTTTACTCTTAATTAAAAATGCCTTAATTACTAGTAAAGCAAAATAAACTGGAAAAGTCAAATAACATGAAAGCACCTTTTACAGATCAGGAAGTGTTTCTAGGAACCTTCTTAAAAAACGATTAGAAGAGCTTATGCCTTATTCTTTTAAGAAATTATTTATTGAGGGGTGCCTGGTGACTCAGTGGGTTAAGGGTCTGCCTTTTGGCACAGGTCTTGATTTCGGGTTCCTGGGATGGCCTCCTCTCTGCTCAGCGGAGAGTCTGTTTCTCCTTCTTCCTCTCTCTGCTTGTGCTCTTTCTCTCTCAAATAAATAAATAAATAAATAAATAAATAAAATCTTTAAAAAAAGGAAATTATTAACTGAAGTGGCACTGAGTTAAAGTAACAAATGCATTTTTGAACTTTTCTTTCAAAGGCATATCATCATATTTAGTCCCTATTATCTTTTTGTTTCTCACTAAATAATGAAGGACAATGATGGATAGAAAGAATCATTTGAAAAAAGTTGCTTCACATTCATAGAATTTCCTGCAAATGAAGATTTCATTATTTGGATTAAAAAAAAAACCTTACACATTTCCAAATATTGTTCTGAAAAAAATTTATCCTGAGTGAAAAGTTATTACTACACATTATTTAAAGAGGTTGAGCACTCTGTGGGGCCAGTGGCATGGTGTGCTGAAAAGGCATGATCCTAGAACTTGGAAAACCTTTTTATCTTGGTTTTGTAACTGCTTAGCTCTTTGACTTTTGTTTTTCTTATTTATTTTTTATTATTTTTTAAAGATTTTATTTATTCACTCATGAGAGACACACACACACAGAGAGAGGCAGAGACACAGGCAGAGGGAGAAGCAGGCTCCATGCAGGGAGCCCAACGCGAGACTCGATCCCGGAACTCTAGAATCATGCCCCGGGCCTAAGGCAGGCACTTAACCGCTGAGCCACCAAGGGATCCCCTGCTTAGCTGTTTGATTGTGAGTCAGTAAACCCCCTTGTGCTTCAGGTTCCATACTAGTAAGTGAAAGGATTTGGGAGCATCACCACTCAATTCACTTTCAGCTCTAAAATTTTATGGATCTCTGTTTCTCTTTTTCTAAGGTGAGGAAACAGAAACAGGCTGTATCAGAGAAAAATAGATTATGATTCATGATGCGCTGATTGCAACAATGGCCCTAATTCTTCAGCGTCCATACCCATTAAATGTGACCTTGAATTTCTCCTCATCAGAAAGTAGAGTCTAGTTCCCTACTCTTTAAACCTTTGTTGATCTTATAATTTGCTTTGGCTGATAGAATTTGCAGAAGTGAAGCTCACAGTTCTGAGCCAGGCTTCACTAGGTCTTGTGAGCTCTCACTCTCCCTCACTAAGTCTTACCACTGCCTTGAGAATTAGCCTGTTGAAGGATGAGAGATCACACAGAACAGTGCTTGGGTCAGCCCAGCTGTCACAGCCTAAGACCTGACCACAAGAGCAGGAGTGAGTCTAGCTGTGACCAGATGAACCACCCAATCACCAGCAGAATCCTGCACTAAATAACTGCTTATCATTTAAAGCCATTGAGTGATATCATTGTTTGTTACACAGCATCATTGTGGCAAATAGATAGCTGGTACATAATCCTCTAGGGCTTTTTCATATATCTTGCATTTTTCCTTACTCTTGAGATTTCAAGCAGGGGTATCATTTTCTCCTACCACTCCAGCATCTCACCCAAAGGCATTTGGTCCTGGAAGTATTTTGCATGATTTTTATGATTGAAGTCATCATTTCTTCCCTCTCGGTCACACCAGAGCTATTCCTTATGTGTTTCATATCTTGGTAAATATAGTATCAAAACTCTCTCAGGTTTCTCCCAACCAGAAACAATCTTGGACACATCTCTAATACTTCTTTTTCTTCTCCATTGTCTCCTCTCCCCCTTCTCATTGTTGCTATCTTAGCTTTAGCCTTAGCATCTTGCTTCGGAAAAGTTGCATCAACTTTCTAACTGATTGCTCTTCACATATCAACTCTCTCATGAGCCAAACCGGGGGAGCCTGGGGCAAACAAGGGCACATGCTGAACTTTCCAAAGAAAAATCTATCATTGTTGGAAACCCAATTGAATTTTCAAAAGTACACAAAATCAGCTATATATACAGTACAGGATCCAGGTCAATAGTTTTATTGAATCTGCTATAATAATAATAAAAGAAAAAATCCTTAAAATCTCAGCAGTACAGAAAAGAAAAAACAACCATGGCTGTATCTAAATAATTTGCTTTGCTAAAATATTGTTTCTTTGGGGGAACTTTAATACTTGCTGGAAAATTTAATGAACAAATTCATTAATCATGGCATTGAAATGCTATTTTTTAAAAAATAAAAGTTTTTGTTTATCTTTCCACTGCCTGGCACATACAGACATACTCAGCAAATATTTGTTGTTGTTTTGCTTCATTTTAATCATTAGTGCTTATCTGCTTGAATTTCACAAGGGTGGTAGATTTCACATTGTTGCATTGAATGCCATACTTAGGTTCCGTAAATATTTTCACATACCAATGTGTGCAATCAAGGCAGGAGATATTTAAACTGACACATGGTTTTTCTTCAATCAGGACTAGAAACAGTCACTTTATTTTGTGGCTTTCTGAAAAGTACACTTCTGTGTGTGAACATCAGCCTCTGTTTTCAAAGAGTGGAATAGCTACAAAATGAAAACAGGGTCTGTGGTTGTGAAGACAGATGCTGGGCTTACAGTAAAAGTAAATAGGATTTTGTGGCTGGCACCTGATTTTTGGTGAAGATCAAAAGAATGGAAAGAAAATCTACTCACTGCTGAAAAAAGGAATCTGGGGTCTTTTGAATTGTCATTAAAGCGTTGACCAGATGAAGTAGATTTGCTGGGAAAGAGTCCTCTACTGTAGTGCAGGGGTTCCCAAATCTGCAAAGTCACGAGGCCTACCTGGAGAGTGCTCAATAAAAGCAACAGATTCCTCAGCTTGACCCTTGAGTGTGGCCCAGTCATCTGCATGCTCTGAGAGCCGACCAGGTGATTTCAATAGTCAGGCATATTTGGGCCTGAGTGTAGGATCGGTAACTATATTCTATTTTTTGCAGGACAGTGATGTTTTCCCAGTGCTAATTTTCTGAAGTCTCCAGATAATTTTTTTTGAAGAAAAAAAGACATTATAATACTACTTTTCCCAAAAGCTACGTAAGAAAAAGGATTTTTTTTTTCTCCCCTGAAACTGACTTTTCTAGGGGAAAGGGTTGGGGGTTGTTAAGAAACTATATAGACCTCTGTTGTGAAATCTAAAAATGTCAAGGTCACAGAAACAAAGTGTGGAATGGTGGTCACTATGGTCTGAGAGTGAGGGAAATAGGGAGATGTTAGTCAAGAATACAAGCTTCTAGGTATAAGAAGAGAAAGTTCTGGAGATCTAATGTATAGCATGGTGGCTATAGTTAATAACATCTACTTGAATTTTGCTAAGACAGTAGATTTTAAATGTCCTTACTACATACACACAAAGAGTAATGATGTGAGGTGATGGATATGTTAATTAGCTTGACAATGTATACCTATATTAAATTTTTATTTGTCAATCATACCTCACTAAAGATGGTAAAAACATTTAAAAAAGCTAAGCTAAAAAAAAGGGAAATAATGTAGATCATGTCTGCTTATGACAAGTTTTGATTGTAAACTTTTAAAACCGAATTTCTCTATTTAACCAGAGGAAAAAAGTCATTTATTTTGCATGATTATAATTCTTACTTCCTTTTTTATTTTGCCATCTGGGCATCTTATGATAGGGGATATTGTGAAAATACCTTTAAAAAAACATTATGCTTTTTGTCTCATAAGGCTTATTTGCAGTGCCATGTTGTCTATTTTGTTTTGAAAGTTAAAAGCTCCCCTTATAGCCAGTAAGTTATCAACTGTGACAGTTGACTGCAAAAAGAGAGAGTTCTTACAAAAGAAAGGAAGATATGAATCCTTTCTGGGAATGGTTATTCTGAAAACAAGTTCTAAAAACTCAAGAATTTCTCTAGGGACGATGGGTTGATGATGGGTTGGATTTTGTCAAAACATTGGCTGCCTTTGTTAAAAAAAAAAAAAAATCAACTGCCCAAGGTTTAGCTACAACCACTGAGAACAGTCAAGAATCAACCAAAAGGCAACCTACCTGTCCTGATAAAGCTGAAATGTTAATACGCATGTGACTGGGAGTACACTCAAAAGCCCTAGTTCTTCAATATGCCTGTTTCTACTTGGAGCACTTTTTAAAGGAGCAAACATCTCCAGAGCCACAGCCTAGGTTTCATGCATCTTTTGATGATGTTTTGAACCAAGAATAAATTCCCAGTAGACAATTCAGTGGGTAAGTCAAGGATAAAAGAGATTGATGTTGAGTATGAAATAAAGTTAAGTTTACTTATTCAGCAAATGCTTCTCTACTGGCAAGTTACTCTGTACCACACCAGGAGGTGTGAAACTCTATGTATTTGCTATTACGAATGATCCAGAATAGTTTCGTGGTCCTTTGAAATTAATTTTTATTCATTTAGTCGACAGATTTGAATACCCAGTGTGTGCTGGGGATACAGGAAGAGCTAGTTCCTTGCCCTCATCAACCTTTTGGTTTAGATAAACTCATGGCAAAATCTGACCTGTCACCTGTTTTGTAAATAAAGTTTTATTGGGAGACAGCCACAGTTCATTTGTTTACATATTGATCAGGGTTGCTTTCACAGTTACAATGACAGAGTGAGCAGTAGTAACAGACTGAATGGCTTTTGCCCAAAATGCTTTCTGACCTTTTACAGAAAAAAGATTGCTCACCCTGGCCTAGGTTCTTTCTGAAGCAGTAAATCTAAGACAGAGAAGGTAAAGACACAAATACGTCAATTCCATATATTAAAAAAAAAAACCCAACCACAATTTTATACATATAATGGATACTGAAAAATCTTTTAACTGGATAGAAAATATCTTTTGTTGGCTGGCTCAAACGGTTATGACACCACATTAACAACCCAAGACCATGTACTCGATCCTTACATGAGAGATGATTTTCCCTTTAGTTATTACAATCTAGTGTCTAGTCTAAAATATTGATGCCCATGGCAAAATCATGGTGTTGGTTAGAAGGGTAACAGGTTGAAAACATGTGATTTAACTTTTAACATGGCAAAATAACTTGAAGCATATCCCTTTTTGGTGATGGGCTCATAGTGCCTTTGTGTGTTAAGCTTAGAAAGAAGTGTTAGGGAGGAGGAATGGGAGATGGGAAAGAGACAGCAACCAAAATGGCAGCACCTTGAGTCTTTCTGTTCAGTGGGAGTGGCTGATGTCACAACCAGATCACTATCCACTTGGGAGATGTTTTAGTCCAAAAAAGTCAAGAGTCTCATCTTGTCAGATAAAACTAAGGGACGGGGCATAGTGCCACCGCCATGCCACTGAACTGCTAGATTATCTCCAGTATTGCCCCCGAGTGAGAAAACGGACAATGCTTAATTTCACTGAATCATCAAATAATGCAGATTCTTTTTTATTTTTGTTTATTTAATTTTTTAAAAAGATTTTATTTACTTATTTATTCATGACAGACACAGAGAGAGACAGAGAGAGAGGCAGAGACACAGGTAGAGGGAGAAGCAGGTTCCCTGTGGGGAATCTGATGCAGCACTCGACCCCTGGACCCCGGGATCATGACCTGAGTCGAGGCAGATGCTCAACCACTGAACCACCCAGGTGCTCCTCTTTTTAAAAATTAAATTAGTGTTACTTGTTCATGATTTGATTTATAATATCAAGCTTGTTGAATCATATAAATTGTCTGGTTTTCAACAAATAGGGGTGACCAATTCAAGCAAATGACTTCACTTGATCCAGGAAAAGTTGAGTCAAATCCCAGTAAGAGGTCTAGAGAAGAGAAATACCATCTTAGTAGAGTAAATTTACTTAAAATTATGAAGCTTTGTGAATTAGGCAAACTATCTGGTTTCAGGACTTTGGCCTTCAATCTGGGCATCAGGAGCTCATTGCTGTTTCACTGTGAGTTTCCTGCCTTTGCTTTGTTTTGAAAGTTTATTTTTTAAAACATAATCAAACTTTTCAGTTGACTAAATATATAGCTCTGTTCATTTTCTTCTACTTAAAAAAGGAACTGTGATTTTAGGAAATTCCTTTTTTTTTTCTTAGAAAAATATCTCCATAATAAAATGGTTGTTGAGAAGTGCAAATATATACTGATGCTATAAATACAAAAAGAGGTTTTCTCCCTCTTCTTATAAGCTTATTCTTATTGGTGGTTCTTTCTAGTTCTTAGGTCCTTCAACTCTCTGTCCAAGATGGTTGGGTGGACAGCTAGCGTTGCCCCAACTTCCCATCCCTCCTGGGATTGGGGGAAGAACATTTTCTCCAACGCTCTTTCCCTTCTTTTATAAAGTCTAGATTATTATAATACATAACTAGGTTTCTCATGAGGAAACAACACAATGCATGTAAAACACCCAAGTGTCTAGCATATAATAAGTGTTAAATAGATATTAATTATTATGATTCAAAGTTCAGAATAAAGCATGGCAAATATTTCCCTACCCAAGCAGTGATTGTAAATTGAAAGCATGTGCCCTTTGCCAGAAGTCAGAGTTTGTAGGTTTAAATCTCAATATGGGATTCTAAATGTTTAATTGAGAGAATCCTTTCTTTTTTTTCTTTCATTTTTTCCCCTCTGGTATAAATTTTACTTTATTTTAATTTAAATTCAATTAATTAACATACAGTGTATTATTAGTTTTACAGGTGGAGTTTAGTGATTCCTCAGTTATATATAACATGTAGTACTCATTACATCATATGCCCTCCTTAATGCCCATCACCTTGTTACCACAAGCCCTCCCCACTTCCCCTCCAGTGACCCTCAGTTTGTTTCCTATAGTTGAGTCTTTTATGATTTGTCTTCCTCTCTGATTTCATTTTATTTTATTTTTCCCTCCCTTCCCCTATGCTCCTCTGTTTTGTTTCTTAAATTCCACATATGAGGGAGATCATATGATAGTTGTCTTTCTCTGATTGACTTGTATCGCTCAGCATAATACCCTCTAGTCCCATCCACATCATTACAAATGGTAATATTTCATTTTCTGATGGCTGAATAATATTCCTTTGTGTGTGTGTGTGTGTGTGACCACATCTTTATCCATTCATCTGTCTATGGACATTTGGGTTTTCCATAGTTTGGCTATTGTGGACATCGCTGCTGTAAACACTGGGGTGCAGGTGCCCCTTTGGGTCACTATGTTTGTATCTTTAGGGTAACTACTTCGTAATGCAATCGTGGGGTCATAGGTTAGCTCTATTTTTGACTTTTTGAGGAACCTCCACACCGTTTTCCAGAGTCAGCCTTTTTTTCTGAGCAGGAATAATTTCTTTTGAAGTCCCAGGTCCCTTGAGTGTTATGGGATAGGCTTTGTCTTGTCAGGGCTGAGCAGAGAGGAGGTAGACAGGCCTCATCTTCTCCGGAAAGGAGACAGTCATTTAGAGGTTCTAACTATCCAGTAGTTTTACATTATGCCTAGGACCTAGGCAACAGACATGGTAATAAAGACCAGAAGAGGCTAGGGATGGCTATTGCAGGGAGTGGATGTTGTGAATATAGTGTGAATCAGAATGGATATGTCATAAAGGGGATATGACACAGTCTGGGAGGGCAAGCTCTATTCGCTTACTATAATTTGATGTGTTGACGATGGAGTGCGGGTGAGTGGTGCACCCAGGACGTATGGATGAAGATGTATGGTTGAAGATGTCGGGAAGCCCGGCTGTGCTGTGTGCTGGAGGTAGGTTATCTCAGTGAGCGTCACAACTGCCGTCCCAGGTGGTTATTATTCCTTCAGTTCACAGGTGATTCAATAGAGGCCGTGAGAGGTTAGGCAGTCCTCTTGAGACCTGAGAGCAAGTAAATGGTAGGGCTGGGATGCAAATTCAGTTCTCAGGCTCTACAGTTCATAAACTTGTATTTTATTTTTTAATTAGAAAACACTGCCTTCCTTTAAAATAGCATGTGCAGACAGAAAGAAGCAAACACACAGAGAAAATCCATAGGCTAAATACCTGGGATCATGGGATTGAGAAAGAGCCTCAGAGAAAAACCCTAAGGCTTAGGGCACAAGAAACTGAAAGTGGAGACTGAGCCATATTAACCAAAAATGGGATTTGTGATTGGGAAGTCAGCCAGAGCCACTGTGCTTTCCACCCTTCTTCCTACCACCTCTGACACACCTCTTACTCACAGTGACGTGGTGGGGAGACAACATGATGTCATGGAAAAAGCCCAGATGTCAGGGCTGGATACACTCAGCCTGGAATCTCGGCTAGGCAGTTGATGGCTCTGTCGCATTAGGCAAATCACTTAACCTCTCTTAATCTGTTGAATGGGCTAATCTCCCATGTAATCGAAAAGAAAAACTGCAAGCAGCCTAGTATAATTGATCTAAAACTCCTGCTTCCTCACAATTAAACTAACCCTCCTCCCCTCAGTTATCTTTTGTACCAGGGAAATAGACCCTGAAATGGAAATTTGTATGTAGATTTATTGGGAAGTGACCTCAGAAACATCACCTGTCAAGGGAAGAGGGAAGCTGGATGGGGCAGGGGGACAAGTTCGTCGGTGATACATCTGCAGTGTGTCTCTGTTGATCCCTTTCCTCTCTCGAAAGCTGAGATGATGCTTCAGAAGTGCTCTGAATGGAGCCTTTGTACCCATGTCCTCCTCTGGTCATGAGGGCAGCTGCCTCCAGGGACAGAGCAGGGCTTTGGGCACATACCCCTCGTCAGCCAGGGGCCATCCTCTGAAAGGGACTCAGCTGTGGGCTGGGGGCTGGCAACCTTGTTGGCCTTCTGGGAAGGGGCCCTCCTGAGCACCCTTTGTGTGGTGTGTCCAGCACCTTGGCAGGCATGTCGCATATATCATCCTATTAAATCTCCCAAAACAATTCTAAGAAGTAGGAGGAAACTAAAGTTTATGGAGTAACTTGGCCAAAGTGGCCAGAGCCAGGTTTCCGATGCGAAGTACTTTATGGCCAAAGGCCATGCTCCTCCTGTAACATTGCTGTTATTCCTTGCCCATCACCCTCCCTTTACCGACAGTTTTCAACATTGGGATTTCTAGTATCCCTTCAGCAGATGTCTCAAAAATATGCCTTACCACATCACTTTTTGGAAATGTGTATAGTTTATTTTATTTTTTTCGTGTATAGTTTATTTAAAAATACCAGCAGCATCCTCCTTTTTAATACCCTGTATTTAATTTGCCAGGAGTTATACAGTTCAAAAGCCAATAATCATCAAAGATCTGTGCATGTCGAGGTGAAGACGAAATAATTTCATTATATTAATCAGGAACTCACTGATTTATTGTTTTGAATTTTTCCATCAAAGATCCTTACAGTATGATAAAAATGTATCTTTTTATTTTATTTTATTATTTTTAAAAATGTATCTTTATTTTATTTTATTTTATTTTATTTTATTTTATTTTATTTTTAAATGTACCTTTAGATTGGAATTCGTTTATTAGACTGGACAGGAATCACTAAATTCTGTCCTTTATTTTTGGTGGAGACTTGGGAAAGCAGTAATGTAATTAAAGAAATTTGTCGGACTATATAGTCAATTGGACAGTTTGTTACTTTTTTATCTCTAATTTTCTTAAGTTTATTATTTCTTGAAAATGAGGATAGTAAAGTGATGTCAACTTAATAACAGATAAAGGGTAATTTTCTCTTCTTGATATCTTTTCCCTGTGAAGTTTTGCAGTAGTTCCTAAAACATATCATAGGTATTTTTTCCCCCCTTTTAGAAGTGAACAAGGCTTCTTGGTCAAATTTATTCCTTCCAGAACTACTGACACTTCAATGAATCTTAAACCAATTTTTGGTTTTTTCCTTACTTTCACTGAAATATTTAAGATATATTTGAAAAGCTTTTGTGTGTTAGTCCTACAAATTATCTGAAATATATTTCTGTGAATCCAATTTTCATACCAGCAGCTTTTTCCCCCCCTACCTTAAAAGGTAAGGTAATTCTTTAGTGTTCTCTGGCCACTAAATTTCCAAGTCCCAGAAGCTACTGATTCTCTACACCCATCCACTGCATCAACAAATCCTGCTTGTTACAGAGATGCCTCCATAGGATGTTGAAAAGATCTTATTGTTTCTTTGCTTCAAAGAGGGAGCTATTTTCTTGATTTAAGAAATAAAACACACGTTTTCAAAGTCAAAGTCATGGTGCTCAACAGAGAAATTTGACAAAATCCTTCTGCAAAGCCCATAGCCAAGATGTCACCTTTCTTTTTTTTTTTATAATAAATTTATTTTTTATTGGTGTTCAATTTGCCAACTTACAGAATAACACCTAGTGCTCATCCTGTCAAGTGCCCCCCTCAGTGCCCGTCACCCTGTCACCCTCCCCCCCGCCCTCCCCCCTTCCACCACCCCTAGTTCGTTTCCCAGAGTTAGGAGTCTTTATGCTCTGTCTCCCTTTCTGATATTTCCCACACATTTCTTCTCCCTTCCCTTATATTCCCTTTCACTATTATTTATATTCCCCAAATGAATGAGAACATATAATTTTTGTCCTTCTCCGATTGACTTACTTCACTCAGCTTAATACCCTCCAGTTCCATCCACGTTGAAGCAAATGGTGGGTATTTGTCGTTTCTTTTTTTTTTTTTTAATTAATTTTTATTGGTGTTCAATTTACCAACATACAGAAAAACACCCAGTGCTCATCCCGTCAAGTGTCTACCTCAGTGCCCCTCACCCATTCCCCTCCAACACCCGCCCTCCTCCCCTTCCACCACCCCTAGTTCGTTTCCCCGAGTTAGGAGTCTTTATGTTCTGTCTCCCTTCCTGATATTTCCCAACATTTCTTTTCCCTTCCTTTATATTCCCTTTCACTATTATTCATATTCCCCAAATGAATGAGAACATACACTGTTTGTCCTTCTCCGATTGACTTATTTCACTCAGCTTATTTGTCGTTTCTAATGCCTGAGTAATATTCCATTGTATACATAAACCACATCTTCTTTATCTATTCATCTTTCGATGGACACCGAGGCTCCTTCCACAGTTTGGCTATTGTGGACATTGCTGCTAGAAACATCGGGGTGCAGGTATCCCGGTGTTTCATTGCATCTGAATCTTTGGGGTAAATCCCCAACAGTGCAATTGCTGGGTCATAGGGCAGGTCTATTTTTATCTCTTTGAGGAACCTCCACACATTTTTCCAGAGTGGCTGCACCAGTTCACATTCCCACCAACAGTGCAGGAGGGTTCCCCTTTCTCCACATCCTCTCCAACATTTGTGGTTTCCTGCCTTGTTAATTTTCCCCATTCTCACTGGTGTGAGGTGGTATCTCATTGTGGTTTTGATTTGTATTTCCCTGATGGCAAGTGATGCAGAGCATTTTCTCATGTGCATGTTGGCCTTGTCTACGTCTTCCTCTGTGAGATTTCTGTTCATGTCTTTTGCTCATTTCATGATTGGATGGTTTGTTTCTTTGGTGTTGAGTTTAAGAAGTTCTTTATAGATCTTGGAAACTAGCCCTTCATCTGATATGTCATTTGCAAATATCTTCTCCCATTCTGTAGGTTGTCTTTTAGTTTTGTTGACTGTATCCTTTGCTGTGCAAAAGCTTCTTATCTTGATGAAGTCCCAATAGTTCATTTTTGCTTTTGTTTCTTTTGCCTTCGTGGATGTATCTTGCAAGAAGTTACTGTGGCCGAGTTCAAAAAGGGTGTTGCCTGTGTTCTCCTCTAGGATTTTGATGGAACCTTGTCTCACATTTAGATTCTTCTTGGCTAAGGTTCCCTAAAGGTTTAGTTCATACAGACTGGCTGCCTGGCATTATAGCAATAGAACTTCTGCAAATCTTTCTTTGTTTCTTTGATACCATCTCTTTCTCTGTTCTTTTATATAATTTAAAGCCAATAGTATTTTTTCAGTACTTTACTGGTTAAGCATTTTCCATCAGTTCCTCAAAAAAAAAAAAAAAAAGAGTTTTTGAGTTTTGACCACCCTGATTAGTAAAAATGTTGAAGCACAAAATGATTTAAAGTTTGTATGCTTTAAAGATCAAGTAATTAAAAAATATCCTTTGTTCTTAGTTTTATGTGTAGGAAAATGTTGAGGTTAATTCGCTGACCATGTGGGATAATTTGACTCTCAATCAGTAAATTTAAAAGATCTTTCATAACATAAAAAAGATCCAGCCCTGCCAAGGACAAATGACTGGCACTGAAATTCCTTTGTTAGCTTAAGTCATTGACATGTAAAACAAAAGAAAAATTCTTTGGCAGAAAACACAGGAATGTCCAGATGGTTTCTATCTATTTTCTCATTGATTGTATAATTAAAATCCCCTTTAATCATCAGAAAAATTGAGATAGAATGTTTGTAATAGAACAGTACTCTGTTTTGAAGAAATCCTTCTTCTGTGGTAGGTTCACTAGTAATGAAGTACTGGCAGCAACTATTTTGTGAATTTGCCCTATGGAGAAAAAAATATCCAGATAGTTCCTGAGGGGATATGATTGCCTATTTGTAGCATTGTTGGTTGTGCCAGGTAAGCTCGAACGCTGATCCATCAAAATGAATATGATTTAGTGGTGATCACCTGCTTGTGAGGTGGTATTTCCCTTTACCTGCAGCAGAATTCACACCTTCGATGAATGGAAAGGTGGACTAGTTCATTGGGAGGCTAATTACTAATGCAAGAACCAATAAACTAGTCAGCAAACTACTTATAATTCATGTCATTATGGAATGTAATTTATTTGCCCAGGAAACCCAGACCTAATCTTGCTAAACCATATCCTGTAAAAATTCTGTGCTATTGATCCACCTAAATGATACCAGTCCGCAGAAGTACGTTCCCATGGGTTCCTTCCTTTGACATTTGAGCTACTGATCACTTGGTTATATATTATTACTCTCTACGTATAGAATGTGCATGGATATGCATGTTGTAGACTTGATCTTGGTTTTAGTTGGAGCATGGCTTTATCTTTTTAGGTTGAGCGGCTACTTAGAAGTGTATGGTGACCTTACGTGACATTCTATCTCTATGTTCATGTCTGTGTCTATAGCATCCATACCTAAATCTATCTTCTTGGTTCATAAATGGAGTCAGTAATGGTTTTATTTTTTATTTTTTTAAGATATTAGTTATTTATTCATGAGAGACCTAGAGAGAGAGTCAGAGGCACAAGCAGAGGGACAAGCAGGCTCCCTGCAGGGACCCTGATGCGGGACTCAAGCCCAGGACCTCGGGGTCATGATCTGAGCCAAAGGCAGATGTTCAATCACTGAGCCACCAAGGCGTCCCAGTAATGGTTTTAAAATGGAAAACAAAACAAAACAAACAATAAACTGGAAAACAAAAACCAAAAGTACTAGTGACTGGCCAGCAATTTCTGGGATTTTTTTTCTTTTTTTCTTCTCTCTCTCTGTCTCTCTCTCTCTCTTTGATAACTTGATGGTTATTTTCAAGGATTTTACTTTGGTCTAAGTAATGAGACAGTATTGTCATGCTTTTTAGGATCCCAAATGAAACAAAATACAGGAACATAGAATCTCTCTCCCAGCAGTTCTGGGAAAAGGCTACAGAGTAAAGTAACGGTGGACCCAGGAGCACAGAGAAAGCAGTACTACTGTTCTAGTTGCTAGGTTCAGAGAGAAAAGGTGGGGAGAATATGGTGAGGGTTTAGTTTTCTATGGTCCCGTGCTAGCCTGTATGAATCCTGATGGGTAATGAGTCAACCAAGAAGCCTCAAGACACAGGAGGGTAGGGCAGGAACCATAGGTTCAAATAACTGCTGTGCTTATGAGGTACTTACTATAAACCAAGGATTTATAGATGCTAAGGACTTCATGCAGAATATCTTATTTAACACCACTATCCCCATTCCATGCATGAGGCTGGCAGAGGTTTAGGGAAGTTGGGTAATTTGAAGGATCACGTATTTTGACTTGACAGGCAACTTTCCTGGGCCATTACATTGTTCTCTCTGGAGGTATAAACACCATCCACATTGCATAATCAAGTAAAGGTCTTCATCACCATTTTAGTTACGTCCTTGAGGGGCACCTGGGTGGCTCAGTCGGTTGAACGTCTGCCTTCCGCTTGGGTTATGATCCCAGGGTCCTGGGATGGAGCTCTGCCTTGGGCTCCCGGCTCAGTGGGAACCCTGCTTCTCCCTCTCCCTTCTGCCTCTGCCTGCCACCTCCCTCTGCTTGTGCCCTCTCTGTTAAATACATACATACATACATACATACATACATAAAATCTTCAAAAAAATTTAGGACCTTGAAATATCCATATCAATGTCAGGGAACATTCCTGCAGCAAACATTTCATGAAGAGAAATTGCTCTGTTTCAGTCTGCTAGTTTCCTTTCCTCTCTCCTGAGCTTTGGTTGTTCAAAGAGGAGTGATGGTTGTAGGAAAGATTGGAAAGGGGTGGGTGGTACTCAAGGTTTAACCTGTCCTGATTCTGCGTGACAGTTGCAAGGATGTTTCAATACCTTCTCTGTATTTCCAAACTGAAGTTTGTTTTTGTGTAGGTTTTGTATGCCTTTGGTGGGTATGTGACTTTTTTTGGTTGGCTGATAGAGTCCTGTGGTGACCCTGAAACATGACCTATTATTTACAGCTTTGCTTTTTAAAATTTTCCAGTAATCCAAGGAGGCAGGTATTAATTAGTCTATGTCATGAATTTCGATGTCACACATCTCTGGTTTATAGAGGCAACCATGGAGGTTAAATAACTTCTTCTGAGTTACCCAACTAGGGGTTGGTAGTGACATGTGATGGCTAATTGTTGAGAGAAACAGTTTCTCTCTCTCTCTCTTTCTTTCTCTCTTCTCTCTCTCTTCCTCTCTCTTTCTTTCTTTCTTTCTTTCTTTCTTTCTTTCTTTCTTTCTTTCTTTCTTTCTTTCAAGACTTTATTTGAGAGAGAAACAGATATATATAGAGAGAGAGCAGGATGGGGAGGAGAGGGAGAAATAGTCTTCCCACTGAGAAAAGGGCCTGATGCAGGACTCAATCCCAGGACCCTGACATCATGGCCTGAGCTGAAGGCAGATGCTTAACTGACTGAGTCACCCAGGCAGCCCTAGAATCAACTTCTCTTTCATCCTGTGCACGGTTGGTCTACATTTTTCAACCTCCCTTGCAGTTACATTTGGCAGGAGACACACTTATAGAAGGATAGCTGGAACCACAGAAACCACTTGTTTTTCTCCACTTTTTTTCTTTTCTGAGTTGGCTAGCTGGATACTCATGTCCAGAGCAATCTTGGGAGCCACCTGTAGAAGGTGGTCAATTTGATTCATGAAGGACTAGGTGAAGCACAGCTGCTCCCTTCCCCTCTTTCTCTAATCTACTGATTGACTTTCCATGAGTGAGCAGTAAACTTAAATTGTGTAAGGCCATTGAAATTTTGGGATTAATGTGTTAAAATAGATTCTCTTACCTTAACCAATGAATTGGTAGAGCTGGGACTCAAACCTTGTCATTCTAATTCCAAAACGTGTTTTCCTAACTAGCATTTCTTAAAGTTAAGTGGTATTATATTGGATAAAGGTTTTCATGGTGAAAGAAGTTTGGAAAATACTTAGAGTAAATTTTGTGATGTAAGACTTCTCGGAGCCATGCAGGTATACATTGTGCATCTCTAAAAAGTGTCATGTGCTTTTTTTTGGACGCTGACACTGACTGTATGTCAAACTCCCTCTAATGACATTGAATCATGTCTCTGGAAAAATGTGTTACTCTGTATGGGGCCATATTCTTACTGGAGCTGGTAAATACATTTTGAATTATACTTAGAAAGAAATTATTTTTAATGATTTTCTGGTGTTATATTTTTCAGTTTAGTCAGTAAATTTTGCATCCATTTGAAGGACTTAATTACCATATAACTTATTTTGTATGTTATTAAGTGATAATTTTTATTAAAACTGTTTTGAGGACAGGGCCGGAAGTTTTCTTGTTCATTACTGTACTCACAGTTCCTTGGCACAGTGCCTCATGCGTGCTTAGGCAGGCACTTGGAAAATACATGCTAATGTAGTTAAGGAGGGGGCATGGTATAGTGCAATGAATGTTGAATTAGGTGTTGAAAAGTGTCCTTAGTAGGGGATCTGTGAGCCTCAATTTCCTCACTTATAAAATATGGGTAATGATATTACCCCTTTTGCTTAAAAGGATTCTGTGATGATCAAATGGAATCATGTACGTATGAGTACTTGGTAAAACTTTAATGCAACATATTAGTACTACCATTAGAATTAAATGCTTAGTGCTTGGTAGACTTTATTTAAAACCTATATTCTCCCAGAATTATTAGGCTTTGGTACAGACTTTATATTACATGTAGTTGGTAAAACGGAATCATATGTCTCTTCCTTATAGAACATCAGTAAAACTTATGTGCGCATCCTTGCTCTGTCTTTGGGGCACACCAGGTAGTTACATGGAAATGCATTTAGCAAGGATTTGAAAGAAGGATATAAAGAACTCCAGAAGAACCCCCCCCCAAAAAAAAAGTTAGCTAGAAACCATATAATGAGTAATCTTTTAGATTATTTATCTGGGAAAAATAATTCAAGTTTGGAAATCTTTGTTCTTCCTTTGAATTTTGCCATGGCTGTTTGTCCTAGAACGAGCAACACATTAATAATCAAAAACAGATTAGTGTTGGAGCAAGTGTCCTTCGCGTCAACCCCCGATTTCCCTGTGCTTCTATGTAAGAAAGGGTTCATTACTTTCACTGGCAGAAACTTCTCATTTTGAAAAGTACTTGGATGAAATGTGTCCTGTGGTCCTGAGTTTTCTCCCTGTTAATGTACTTCATATATTGGATGTGTTGTCGGGTTTATTTGGATCCTCTTGAAGTGTTAGCAGTGAAATTATCTCAGATTGCTTTCTTTCAAACATTGATCTTTCGTCACCGTTGGATCAGATATTTTTATTGCCAAGTGACAGGGCCACATGTGTGGAGTATTTTCAAGCAGCGATATATGGTACAGCAGCAAGGGAAGGAAATAAAGCTCTTAGATTTTAGTAATGTACTGAATGGCTTACTCCCTTTTCCAAGAAACAATTCCAGAAACAAAATGTTTTCTCCTGAGCCTAAATGAAAAGCAGATACAACAAAGGCTTTAACTGAGAAATAATAGATTCACTGGCATCAGGTACTGAAGGAATTGCACATTATTTAGACTTCTCAAAAAATTGGCTATGCTTGTTAGCTGGGGGTCCAAAAATTTTCTGGAAATTATTGTCTATGTTAACCATAAAACTACTAAACAGTTTATTATTGTCAAATTCACTTAAAATGGATAACCTTGATCTCTGAATAATCCCCTTCAGGGAATCGCCTGTGGTAAGAATATATTTTAGAAGTCCATTGTGAAGCGTTTCAATAAATCAATATGATTGAAGAAAATTTGATATTCTTATGGAAATTTCCATGCTTTCATTGCTTTTTCCCCTCCTCATTATTAAGACTAGTGATTCCTATGCTAAAGAATCTGGGACTAACATTTTCTCAGTTTAAAGTATAGTTTATGAATATGGATGGAAAGAATGTGACTGTGGAAATTCATTTGTTTCCTTTAGTCTGCATTATCTATCTTATTCCTCTTCAAGTTCACCTTAAACTCCTGTCACCCTAAATTAGTTCGGTTATCCAATTCAGATAGTCTACGTGTTTACCAGGAGGGAGATGTAGGCCCTAAATATTTAGTTAACCCAGTTTTCTGATGGAGCCTTATGAAAGTTGTGGTTGAGATCATATAAAGTCTGTGATACAGGTTTTAGCTATAGATAAACAACCATCCTTGTTTGCCCAGGATTGAGGGGTTTCCTGGGACACAGCACAGCTCTCTGCAGACTGGAACAGTTAGCCATCCCAGTGCCTTAATAATATATACATACAACATTATATAAAAATACCTAACCCAACAGTACAACATTAATTGTGAAATATATAAAACCCCAATGGGTCATTTTTCTAGGACTTGCATTGGCATTGAACTCATTCTTTGAAATGTTGTATACTTGATTACTGATCATTTTAACAAAAAGAGATCATTGGATGTTTCTAACTTTTAGATAATATAATTTATTTTTGTTTTTAGATTGATTTTATTATGTTCAAAATACAGAATTTTTTGTGACTTTCCTATATTCTTTCCTAGTTTTAATTTAATAAGATACAGGAAATTACAAAAACTTCGTTAAGAATTATTATTTAATAGTTTATTTTCCAGTTGCTTATTTATTTATTTTTTTGCTGAGACATTTACTTTTGGAGGTCATTAAACATATTTCCACTTCTCTGTGAATTTGAGCAGAGTAATTACAAAGTTCCCCATGTATTGTTTTTGCTGAAAATCAGACAGTCAAGTTTTATATGTTTGCAAAATAAATATCTTGTCAACACTCTTTACTTCCTTTTATTTTCTCAGAGCTCTGATTTGTAAAGCAAACCTGATGTGAGTTGGCTTTTTCCTATAAGATGACTTCGCTCCTTTTCATGAAATGTAATCCAAAGCTCCAAAGAGCTCAAACTATCCCAAATATTAGGTATTTTAGGATTTGTTCTAGTGAGACAAAGCATTACAGGACAAAGACTATCTACTAGATTTTTGGAGAATTTGAGCTTGAAGGAACAATCGTAGAAAAACTCTCTCTTTTTTTTCTAAGATTTTATTTATTTATTTACTTATTTATCGAGAGAGAGAGAGAGAGAGAGAAAATGAGGGACAGCAGGGGTGAGGAGCAGAGAGGGAGAGACAAGCAGACTCCATGTGGAGTGTGTGGAGCCAGACGCTGGGCTTGATCCCACAACTCTGAGATCATGACCTGAGCCAAAAGCAAGAATTGGATGTTGTAACTGACTGAGCTACCCAGGTGCCCCCAAAGTATCTTCTCTTAAACTTTAATCAGAAGGGCTCTCTTTCAGAGTTGCAAAGAGGCAGTTTTATTCTAGAAGAGTAAAATGGGTCATAATATTGAACAAGGCAACAAAAGCACATTAATTCACTCTGGTGGTAGCTAATAGTTGCATCGTAGACATACCTACCTAGTCTATTTACTCCTGCTGATGGAACATAGAATGACAAATGTGTTGAATGCCCATTTCATTTTTGAAGGAAGTGAGAGGAAAGAGAAGATCAGTTTGATCCCACTGTCTGGGAACTTTTGGAAATGGATGTTCTAATGTTACATGGCAGGAGATGCCAATAGGTAGCCATATTAAGTGATAGAATTTGTTGTACGTATTTTTCCTTTCTTGGTTTACTTCATGGACTGTTTTGCCATATTGCACATTATCAGGGCCTTAGATGCTGTCTATGGTCTTCTACTCATCTTCATTCTTCAACAGTGAACAGACCCTTATATAAAAAAAAGGGCCAGGAGTTAAACTGCATGTCATGCCTAGTATGAGGTGAATCCTGCTTCCAGGAGGAACGATTACCATTTCTTTGTAGGTCTTTGGTAATATCTATCTATATTTAATGGTATTTATATATTATTTAATTATTATTTATTTTAAAATATTTTAGTATTTTTAATATTTAGTATATTTAGTATTTTTAACATTTCATATTATATTTATACATTTTTTCCATTGAGAAAAGACACATTTTAATTATATCACAAATAGCTTTTCATGGTATTAATCTATATTTATAGATCTTCTGGCTATACAGCTATTCCTTGAGTATGAGATATAGATAGATACATAGATACATAGCTAGATACACAGATAATCTTCTATGAGGCAGGAAAGCTGGGTACTAACTCTTAGCAGTATTGCCTACTGTCTTTCTGTACTCAAAATGATTCAGTTGTCTATCCAAGACTCATACCTGATAGCTGCATAAGAAATGCTATTTGTTTGATTTTTGAAGACTAAATTTCTTTTTTCTCTTTGAATGGTAATCAGAAAATCTAGGAATGTGAATTTTCATCCCTAATGACCATCCTTAAGATTTCACTTCTAGGCCATTTTTTTCATTGGTTGATGGTCTTCCCTACCACCCTCAACAATGAACAGCAAATCATGTACACCCTAAGAAATGGAAATCACACATTATGTTTATTCAGAATTAAAACATCTTTGGGATTTTCCCTCTATAGTGAATCATGCCTTAACCATATGTGCTAAATTATTCATTCCCACCCATCAGCAGGTTTGCAAATGGAACTATGAAGGAACCCTGAAGTGGTCCATGGTTAGCTGTTCTCTGGACAGTCATGAATGTCTAGTGTGTGGACCTAAATGTTCATGACCAAATGCACAGTGCCAGAAGAAATTAGGTGTCAGGGGTGCAGAAGTAGGCTGAGGTTCTAAAAAGACAATACATAAACATTGCCTGTCCTTTGGAGGACATCTTTTTTTCCAGCGGGTTTGAAGAGTGAGGATAAGACTTTAATACCAAAGCAAATGAACCATCTTTTATTTGTACAGTCCAAAGAAAAGGATTCTGAATCTTTCCACCTAAAATAATTCAGAGCAATGAATTAGACATGAGAGTCCTCTAAGAGTTCGCATTGTTCATAATTTCTGCTGAAGAAAATCTGAGGAGTTTGATATTTGTGAAAGGAAAACTAGCAAAGCACACAAAAGCAAAGCTGCAGAGGGCGGTACAGATAGTGGGCTCTGTGATGGAATACATTCTCAGCCCTTCAAGTCTCTTCTTAACTTGTCTTTGAGGCTGTGGAAGGATTTGCGGTACTTCAGCACCCTCCCCCCAGCTTTATTGGGGTATAAATGACAAATAAAAGCCGGATATATTTAGGTTGCACAAAATGATTTTTCAGAAGGTGTACAATGCGAAGATTTAATTTATGTGTACATCATGAAATGATTGCCACAATCAAGTTAATGAACACATCTATTACCTCATATAGTTACCCTTCCTTCCTTCCTTCCTTCCTTCCTTCCTTCCTTCCTTCCTTCCTTCCTTTCTCTTTTCTTTTCTTCTTTTCTTTTCTTTCTTTCTTTCTTTCTTTCTTTCTTTCTTTCTTTCTTTCTTTCTTTCTTTCTTCTTTCTTTCTCTCTCTCTTTCTTTCTTTCTTTCTTTCTTTCTTTCTTTCTTTCTTTCTTTCTCTTCCTTCCTTTCTTTTCTTTCCCTTTCGCATGTGTATGGGGCAAGAATACTTAAGATCTACTCTCAGCAAATTTCAGGTATACCAGATGGTGTTATAAAAGACCTATGGAATGAGAGAGAACATTTGCAAAACATATATCTGACAAAATATATAAGGAACTCATACAACTTGATAGTGAAAAACCTCTTAATAACCCAATTAAAAATGGTCAAAGGACCATTTTTGGAATAGATATTTTTCCAAAGAAGACATACAAATGGCCTATAAGTATAAGAAAAGCTACTTAACATCACTAAGTCATCAGGGAAATGCAAATCAAACCCACATCTCACATCCTTTAAGATGGCTATTATCAAAAAGAGCAGAAATGGCAAGTGTTGATGAGGATGTGGAGAAATGGAAACTCTTATACACTGTTGGTGGCAATGTAAATTGTGTAGCTGCTATGGAAAACAATATGGGGGTTCCTCAAAATATTACAAATAGAAATGCCATATGATCCAGCAATTCCATTTCTGGGTATTTATCCACAGGAAATGAACTTGCTATTCTTTGAATGTGCCAAGATCCGATACTAAGCTTCCAGGACTTTGCATTTGCTGTTCTTTCTGCCAGGAATGCTCTTTCCCCAAATCCCGGATTGGGTCTTCATTCCAGTCTCAGCTCAAATGTCTTCTCAAAGAGGCCTTGCCTAGCAGGTCACACTGCTTTAATGTGTTCACTAGAGCATTAGAGACTCCAGAGACTAGGGTCTGAGGTTGCATAATAATTCATTATTTGTCTCTGGCACTAGAATGTGAGTTCCATATAGGCAGGGCCTTTGTCCAGCTATGGCCACACACCCAGCTTTTTCTACATGAGGTGCTTGATAAATGCTTGTTGGGGAAAGAGTGATTGGATTTAGGGTAAAGCCAAAAATGTCATATAGCTCTTTTATTATGAGAAGGAGATATTTATTTTTCAATTTAAAAGCACAAAGAATCTACTTCTGACTTTACCATATACTAAGATCAGGTGAGCAGTACAAATTGTTTATAATAGACACCTCGTGGTGAGTTGTATTGGAATAAAGGACCAACTGGGGGAAAAAAATGAATCTCTTCCTAAGTTCCTAAAATCTAAATCAGAAGCATATCCTGGACCTACCTGATGCTTCTTAGGCAGGCAGTCAACATCATTATCATCACCACATGAACACATGCTTATTGAACAAAGTGTACCTCTCAACAGGTGGTACCTGGACATGAAAATGAACATGAGAAATTGCATAAAGATTATGGGGATATCTTGGCTCTACATCTCTTCTCAGTCTAATTTTAGTTAATCTCCTGAAAGCATATGGCACTTATCACTCATTACCTCTTGAAAAAACTCCTCCCTCTTGACTTCTCTTAAAATACTGAAGTTTCCCGTCATTTGTCTACTGACCTCTTTTTTTAAACTAGCTCCTCTTCCTTTGTCTTCTCTGTAAAAATGGATGTTCCCTAGAATTCTAGCCTTTGTCCTCTTTTCATTCAACATCTACCTAGGGGAGGCTACGCATGATGCTGCTGCTGATTCCTTAACATGATGCTTGTAACATTGGCCTTTCTTTCAAGTCCCAGGCCCAAATATCCCACTGTTACAAGACATCTTTGTGTGGATTTTCTTTCCTTTAGGCACCTCAAAATTAGTATGTTTCACCCCAAATCTGTTATATCATTTTTTCCTCCTGCTTTTCTTATTTTAGTTTCTAGTCCTCTAAGGAGCTGTCTTATCCCCCATCTTGCTAGCTGTCTTCTTGTTATTCTCCTCCTACCGTTTTCCTCAGTCACTGCTCAGTTCAGACTTTCATCATTTCCCACACTGGGTAGTGCAGTAACTAGTGTGACTTCTCTCATCGTGTCTCTGATGCCATCAATTCATGTCTTTCTGTGAAACTCCCCCCAGAAGGAATGCCCAATTTCTTTATAAAGACATAGAAATACTCCCAAATATGGCCACAAGATATCTTTCTAGCCTCATTTGCCTTACAGTCTCCATGTACCCAGCCCAATTGGATGGTTTGGGTCCATTGGATTCTCCCCATGTCTATTTGCTCCATGCCTTTAATCGTACCCTGCTGTCAGTCTGTGTTCCTTTCTTTCGATTCTTCACCTTAAGAAATCCCATTCACTTTTTGAAACCCCACTTAAAAATTTCCTATGAAGCTTCTCTCTGCCCTTTGAGAGCCCATGCTTCTTTCTCCATTTATTTCATTCTTCCTCTCTTTCTAGACTATAAACCCATTGAGATCAGCTGCCTTATGTGTCTCTCTTTATAGCCCTCCTTAGCATCTCTTAGTGTAGAGTCTTGACTATAGCAGACACTCAATAAATATTTTTAGGTGGCATATGTTGCATGTCTCAGGTTGAGAGTAAAGTGCCTATTCTAAGTGATACATAATGAACAATGGAAGACTCACCCTTCTCATGTTTGTAAGATGTCATTTATAAGCTCTTTATATTTAACAAAGTGGTTAAGACATGGGGTATGGAATTTAGCAGATACAGGTTAGGGTCCTGGTTATGAAGGTTAGACAAGTTACTAACCTTATCTAAGCCTCAACTTATTTGCATATAAATTGGGCATAATATTCCTTATCTAACATAAGGTGGCTATGGTGATTGAGGTATTATGAATGTAAAGTGCTTAGCACAATGTCTCGTACATAGAAGGTTTTAGGTAAAAGCTACTTATTGTTGTTGTTATTCCAAGTCTCTAAGTAGTCATGTCCAGTCCTAAGATATCTTCATTTTAAATATTATCTGGGGAGCAAGCTTTCCATGTAACTTCTTTATGTCTTTGGAAACAGATTAGACATGTCTTATGATATAAAGTCTTTGGTTATGTAATCCCTCAATATGCCTATTGTCACTCTTGCCTTTTCTTCCATCTTTTGAAAAAGCGAGACGATACATATAAACATTGATCATGGCACAAACAATGCTTGTTAATGATATGAAAACAAAACGATTATAACCCGATGTGGGTTACAAATATAACACACTAAAGTCATCAATATTGTCCTCTTCACTTTCGTTTTGAACAACCATTTAAAGCTAAATTAATCTAGATGGCTGAAATATAACCTTGGCTACAGTTTCTGGCATCTTAAAGCCAAAAGTAAAATCACAGTTTAATTGGCTTCCCTGACTTTGGCAATAAATAGTCTGATAGATTTTACTTAGGAAATTTTGACATTTTCAGAAGAATCATGATTTGTTTTTTTTTTTTTTTAGCAGTCCCTTAAAGAAAAAATTTAAACCTGGGAAAGGGCGAGAGAGAGAGAGAGAGAGAGAGAGAGAGAGAGAGAGAGTGAGAGAGAATAATGAGAGAAGAGAGAATAATGAGAGAAGTATATATTTTGGTTTAGGACAAGTATGATTTTTGGATAAGAATTTGGAGATTGAGTTGATGTTTGTGAGGCAATTTAAGCTTCATGAAAGAAAACTGGCATGACAAGCACAGTGTTATTATCTGCATATGTGTTTATGTGGCATCTATCAATATGCTGTAAAAAATTAGACAGAGACATTAAATGGGTGTTATTGAACATTAAATGGTGTCAGGTGAACATGCTGAGAACACTGCATCCTGGAGTTTCTAAGGAACTAACAGGATTGCCTAGCCAGGTCCTCCCCTCTGCCTGGAAATGCACCTAAGGCCTATGAGGAGGTTGCTTAGCTTGTTTTATTTAAAGGCTTTCCACAGGTAAAGCCCATTGGCTGATTTCAACGTATAGTAGTCTTTGCTGGGAAAATTGCTTCCATTTCGTGAAAAGTCTAGCTCTCTTTAAGTCATCATGTGGGCCTAGCTGCTATCTTTGTACCTCTTTCATCAGAGCACCACTGTCTTATTTATGGATGCACTTAACAATTGTTACTAAAAAGTAACTAAAATTACACCATTTATTGTGGTGATCACTTCACAATATATATAAATATTGAATCATCATGTTGTACACCCAAAACTAATGTAATATGTCAATAATATCTCAATAAAAAGTAACGTACACAAATGTGAATATTTAAAACAGTATGGAGATGTGCACATGAGAAAGAGGAGTGTTACCTTTTCTCATGCTCATCGTACCTCTCAGAAAAAGCTTTTTGGTCTTTAGGACCCGTTTAGACTCTTAAAAGTTGTTGAAGAGCCCAAAGAGTATTTGTTAGTCTGTCAATATTTATCATATTAGAAACTTAAACTAAGAAAATGATAAAATATTCATTTTTCAGTTCATTAAAAACAACAATAATAAGCCGATCGCATACCCACATTTTTAAAAATGCCATTTACCAGCAGATGTGTCCCTAGAGCCTAGCACTGTGCCTACAACGTAGTGATAATTCAATAATTCTTGACCATAAACGTATGACCTTGAAGCTTTTATTCCAAAGCCTGAAAAGGTAATCAAACACAGCTCAGTCCAAGAAGAGCATATTTCAAATGACTGTCAGGTGGACTGTGTCTTCCCACATCTTGATTTTTCCTTCAATGCATAGCTGTAACTCCTCTGGTCTCTATCCAGGCCTTCATTAGTCTCATCCAGTTAAACAGCCTTCAGACTAAAAATATGAACGCTAATTGTGAAAAGCTAATATTCTTTCAGCAAATATGCATAATGTACTTTGTACATGGGGCATGGTGCCAAGCCCTGGAGGTCCCCAACTGGACAAACCTGACACTACTATTCCACTCTTCCTCTCCTAGTGGAAGGAAACCAATGGATAAACACCTAAAATATTTTTTAAAATGCCATTTCATGAAAAATGTCGAAAGAAAATTTCCATGGTAGTGAGAAGAGTGGCATTGTTCTGTTTTTTGTAAATCTCTTTAATGCTGGGATTGATACACGAGAGGATTCTCATCACTCATTCTGTGTTCAAACTGTTGCAGTAGTACACATCATGTAGCCGCCAGAAAACCTCAGTGTACAGTGATGACAAAGTGAGACTGGAAAAGGTCAATAACATTTTGGTATTATTATGAAAAGAGTTTTGACCTTGTGGCTCTCAAAAAGTGTGGACTCACCTGGGTCCTGGGACATATTTGGAGCATCGTTGCCTCAGACAAAATAATTTTGGATCATTTCTGGGTTTGTCTTTTCTGATAATTATAACCACAGTATCATGCTTATGCTTCTTGCTTACTTTCTGCTTAAATTTCTATTTAATCGCTCCCTGCTCCTTAAGTTGCCTCCTAATAAATGCTGGGCACTCCTCTTTCCTTCTAGCTACATGAATGGTGCACTTTGGTGTGCTTCCATGGACTTCACCTCCCTCACTTCTTCTCCTTTATCTCTTTTTAAAACCTGCAAACTGTACCAATGTTTTATATCATTAGGTTTGCCTGTGCTGGATTCTTTGCCATTGCTATAAATAGAGCTTCCATGCTGCAGACGAAGGCTTTCCATTTCTGTAAATGGGATTTAAAATGGAAAGTAAAATGTGATAATTGTGTAAATATTTCTATGTGTAAAAATCCATATGAAAAGAAATAGAATCTTACATCTCTAAATATGTAATGTTTAGAAGATGATGTTTCAGCATAAAGTCAAATAAGTTCTTTTTCTCAGATGCCTATTGCCCCAAACAATGACACTGTAATATGCTTCCTATTTGGACCATATATTTCTTGTACAGTGTTTTTTAATTCTTCTTAGAGTTTCTAATTATCTTTTGTGGGTCTTTTTTTCTGCAGAAAGAACTTGTGTGCCTTAAAAAAAATAAACAACAAAAAATTATATCCCTAAGATAATTCAGCTTCACAATTATGCTACTTGCCAGATGCACCAGTATGTAACCTAGGCCTGCTGCAGAGGCCTAATTCTGGGTTCTCTGGGATCTTATGTCTTTCTTTTTGTTGTTTCCTCTTAAATTTAGCTGCAGTGCATCTTCAAGTAATTATTATTATTATTATTATTTTTAAATCTTCAAGTAATTATTATTGTCATTATTTTTACAGAAAAGGAGATAAACATACTGATTATCTGTATTCACAAAAATGTCTTTATAATCTCTTCACATTTTGATTGAAAATTTGGCTAGGTGCAGAATTCTGAGTCGAAATAATCTCCTGTGCTACCTATGAAGATGTTGTTTCACTAGTATCCAACATTCAGTGTGGCTGGTGAGAAATGTGCTACTAATCTGATTTTTCTTATTTGTGGATAACTTCTTTGTTGCCGTGGATACTTTCTGTTTGTTTTCTTTGTCTTCCATTCTAAAGTTTTGTGAGTGTGTGCTCAGATGTGACTGTGATTTTGTTGATCTTGCTTTGATGTTTTAATTTGAAGGCTTCTGTTTTCAGTTCTGATAAATATTTTTCTGTTTGTATAATAATAATAATTATTAGTATATATTATATATTATATATTATTATTAATAATAATTATTATTATTATTTCCCTTCTCTCAATTTTTTACTTTTTCTCTGTTTCTGGAACTTGTAACAGGAAATTGGATATTCTTGATTGTTTCTTATTTTTTGTCAGTTTTCTCTCATATTTTAAACATTCTACCTTTTTCCTTAACTTGTACATTATGTTAACTTTTCCTTCCAACTTTCTACTGAAAATGTATTTTGGCTTTTGGATTGTATATTTTCCAAGAGCTCTTTCTTTGTCCTTATTCCTCTTTTAAGATTTTCTTTATGTATTATGAAAATCTTTCTGAGTATCTTTGATGGTATTAATTAAAATTTCTCTTGGATCAGAATTATTTGTGGTTCTTCTGGGGATAGTTCTGTTTGTTCAGCTTGATCCTTCTCTTCGATGTTGCCAGTCTTCAAGCGTCTGATGACCTTGGTTTACTATACATATTTGTGAATGAAGAATGAGGCTGATTCATATACATACATGCTTTGTCGTTCACCTGACTTTACCAGCCTGTGTCCCGAATGAGGGTTGGCCGGGTTCTGTGTGGCCTGGGTAGCTTACTGGCTGCTGTTTCTCACCCTAGGTCGTATAGGCTTGGACAGGAAAGCAGAATTGTTCCCCCCTCCAGCCTCACACAAGACTTGCCAAAGCAATGAGGGCCCTGCGATGCAGCTCTAGTCTCAGAAGCCCTGATTCCTCCAAGGCAGGTAGTGCACATTTTTCACAGCATCATTTCCTGCTTCAGTTTAGGTGTGTATGGCCTTCCAGCACGTGAAGGAATGGGAAAGTCAACCAATCCAAGTATTCGGCCGGCAGATCAACCAATTGCCCTGTTTTCTTTCTTTCTTCTTATTCTCTGTGTTTATTATTATTTCTGCTCTCTCTTTGTCTGCTGCCTGGATGGGGATAGGGCTGTGGGGGCTCAGCAATGATATCCTCTCTCATGGAGCTCTAGGGTGGTATGACCGATGTTCATTAGAAGACTTTTGGCCCCGGTTAAATGAGGTGGTCATCAAGTTATCTTTTAGCCTGGTCCATTCTCATTCTCTACGAATAGCTGGAGAAGACAGCTTTGGGGGCTCATGACACCCAAAGGGGTATGCAGGCAACCACATCTAGCTGACAGATTACTTGGTGAAACCCTTAAATTGTCTGCTTTTTATATTTCAAACATTATCTGAGGAAACCTGACCCATAGACTTTGAAACTTGGCTCCGTTAGAGAGAGTTGTGGAGTCGCCTAGAGGCACAGGGAAGGAACAACTTGATTCAGTGGACGGACGCCTGTGTTACATTTTCCTAACAGCCTTCTGAAATGACCCTCTCAAGGATGTACATGAGCCTTTATGAACAAAATATGAATATTTGCCAAATGATATTTTTAGGAAGCATTTAGTGAGTGCCAGAAAGCCTACAGGACACTGCGGGGAGAATAACAAATGCTGCATTTTATTGATGTCAGCAATAGCTTGTAAACCTCAGACGTGACTTCACACCCAGAGATTGCTTCACTGCCCAGAATGAAAAGCCATTTTCAAGGGAACTCCTGGCATCACTTTCAAGAGCGCTCGGTGCCTGGCCGTCCCACCAGGCTTCGTGTGAAGGGCACGGAGCAGCAGCTGGTGCGGACATAAGGCTCTCACTTCTGGAGGTCTGAGTCCATAACTTAGCCTTGCTTTGGCCACAAGAAAACATTTACTGGGTTCGTTCTCTCCCTGCTCAGCCTCATTAGAAAACCACCACACCATGTGGCTGCGCTCACTCCAGCTGGCAGGGTCTGCTGAGGAGGAAGCCAGGGGTTGGGTAAACAGGGCTTGGCGAGGTGTGCTGGCTCTTCTGAAGGGAATTTTGCCTGCCACCTGCCTGGGCTTGAGCTTTCCTCAGGCCAAGTGCTATTAATTCTTCTCTGTCATGAACATTACGTCCATGTCAAACTTCTGTTTTATCTTAAAACTAATTCATTAGGTGCCGGCTCTTCTGAAGCTGGAATCGGTGAGGGTTTCAAATATGAGATGGATTGGTAAGAACTGACTGATAAAACTATCGACTGGGATGGATAAGGTTCTGTTTTTGAAAACATTTGTTTTCATCTCACCAGGGTATTCATGGACTCCCCAGTGTGTTACTGTAATTTTTTTTTCTTTTTTCCTTTCCTTTTCTTTTCTTTCTTTCTTTCTTTTTTTTTTTTAATGTGGACTGGAAGTAAGGTGTGGGTGTTGTTGAAGGTTTTCCATCTGAGACTCTAAAAACATTGGGAAAAGGACAAGTGGTTTGCTGGAAGGGAAAACAGGGATTATCAGGTCTACAGGATGGAGAGATAGTGACAAGGTCTGTCCTTTCTGTATCATGAATCCTAAGGAGCTTCTTGATCTAATAACAGTATCAATCTAGGAAAGTTTTAGATTTGAGGAGAAAGTTCCTGAATGGGCTTTTCTGCTGCTCCGTGTCGGAACCCCTCTCAAGCCCAAACAGGCCTTCACTTTCTGTCCTCCTGTGGCTACCAGTAGCTACACCATCCCTTCTTGCCTCTGCCCAACTTGGCTCCTGCTCCCCAGCATGACCACACTGGCCCTTTCAGTTCTTTTTTTAAAGATTTTATTTATTTATTCATGAGAGACACACAGAGAGGCAGAGACACAGGCAGAGGGAGAAGCAGGCTCCATGCAAGGAGCCCGACTTGGGACTCGATCCCAGGACCCCGAGGTCACAGCCTGGGCTGAGGGCAAGTGCTCAATCACGGAGCCCCCAGGCATCCCTGGCCTTTCAGTTTTAAGAGGGCCTCCAAATTAGCCTCAAACTTCCAAATGCTTTACAGGAATTTAGAATCTTTTTCTGAAAATGATGTAGTAAATTATACATTGTCATGAAGTCAGAGCAGAGAGCCAGGGATGATAAAAATCTTTTTAAATCTTGGAAAAAATTAATTTCAGCATTTTAAAGTAATAAGCCCTGATTGTCCCTTGACAGACAGGTTTTTTTTTTTTTTAAGATTCTTTATTTATTTATTCATGAGACACACACACACACACACACACACACACACACACACACACAGAGGCAGAGACAGTCAGAGGGAGAAGCAGGCTCCATGCAGGAAGCCTGACGTGGGACTCGATCCTGGGATCAGGCTCTGGGCTGAAGGCGGCGCTAAACCACTGAGCCACCCGGGCTGCCCGACAGACAGGTTTTTAAGGTGAGGTGCAAATGACCTGTCGTTCACTGTGCTGCTCCAATCCTGCCATTTGGAAGGGAGGGTGAAAATATTTAAGAAGCCAAGATTAAAGATGAAAACACACACACACACACACACACACACATTCTAACTTAAAGAATACAGACTCTCCGAGGCTCCATTCTATGATCCCCTAGGAGCAAAAAAGTAAAGATTTAAGGCGTGTTTCTACTGAAAATCTCAAAGACAAAGCACTTTTGGAGATGCTTGGTCTCTAAATGATCTTTTCAAATTCTCATATCAAAGTAGAGGGGAGACTGGATGAGGGGAGCAATCGAAGTTCACCTTAAATCTCACTTCTTTCCTTGAAACTTTTGTCACCAGGGAGCCCCAGGGATCGCCACCCCTCCTTTTTTGAACTTAGAACTCTACCTCACACTCAAAAAATATTTACTGAGCACCATTTCCACACCAGCTACTGGTCCAAGTGCTGGGGAGACAGTGATAAATAGAGCAGCTCTGATGGCAGCTTGCAAGGAGAGTCTGTACAAGTGGACTCTGGGTGTACTGGGTGTTCTGAGTGTTACCCGACGTGCCGCAGTTTCACAAATGTTGCTGGAAGAGGTGAGACGCCTGGGTTAGAGACGGAGGACCGTTTATTACTCACAGTACCAGTGATAATGGCAGTTGCCAGAGAGTCAGCATTTATGAGCAAGTTCTCCGAGCCCCAATTCTCACAGGGTGGCTGTGAGGAGAGTCAGATGGCACCTGCCGAGGCAGAAGAGGAATGCTCCTGTTTCGGAGGTGAGGAGCCTGGATCCACAATAATGGGATAATAATGGGCAAATAATTTTATCCAAATAATGGATAAAATCCATAATAATGGGCAGCAGCCTTGCTCGCCCTTTGTTTTGGAGAGAGATCTCATTTTCATTACGCTGGGCAGTAAACACCCCTGCCCTTTCCTGCAGAGGGAGACCCTACCTCTGACTTTCAAGTCTGTTCATTATACAAGCATCCTGGAGAAGGTGGCCTGGAACTGAGAGCCGCCAGCGCCTCATTTGCAAGACAGGCAGAAACAGGAGAGGTCCGTGGAAAATTCTTTTCCAACAGTTCAAAGCAATGGCTTGATTTGTCAGAGTAGAGACAGCTCTGCCTACAAGAGTGAGAAGTAATTTTTTTCACATGCTGCCTTCTGGGGCTTATGGATGTGACCACAATACTAAAAAGGGCAAGTCTTCGGGAAGGATAGAGGAGGAGCAAGGCTGAGCCAAGGAAATCTCTGATGTGACAATTCATTGGCAGCTTCTAGAAACCTGTGCAGTCCTGTGACAACATGAAACATTAGCTACGCATCTCATGGTTAGAAGTGTTGGGCTGCAGGTGTTCGCCAGGCTACCAGGGTGACCAGGCATCCATCTGGGGAGGGGCGGGTAAGGGGTGTGAGCCACTTGGAGGAGAAATGAGAGCCAGTCGTGGAATAATTGTATTTTAAAAAAAACAACAACCCTGTTTTGAAGTGAATTAGCCTAAATAAGTGTCTCATGTTGGCCAGGATTTATTTTATTTAAGCCTGATACACAGGAATTTAGAAACAGCCATATGGATTCTCTTGAAGGTTGGTAAAAACAAAATGTGCTTCTAAGCTGTCTGCCAAGTTTCAGCCTTAGTTAATTTTTATGGATGAGTTTTAAACTCCTAAAAAACAAATGTATAATACAAGTGCTGACGTAGAAACAGATTTAACTATAAAAACATGCAGTGGAAGCTGAAATATATATCACAGAATTTTTGCAGGAAAAATTTGATAAAGGTGTATTTTGTATAATAATAAATTCAAAGCAGCAGCAAGATGTAGTTAAAAATAAGAAACTAGTGATTGTTGGTGGTTAGAATGTATAAAATGAATGAAAATGTCTCTTAATCAGAAACTCAGGAATAAATGGTGTATGTTTCCTGAAATGCTCAGCGCATGTCTGTCTGGAGTAACTAATTGACCTAATGCAAACTATTTTTGAATTCTTGGACCTCCTGTCTGAATCCTTCCTAGTGTTAATAAAATAGTAGCTGGAAAACTAATTGTCTAGACTACCTAGGAAAAAGCTGTTATGCATTTAATTAGTCTTATTTAAAATTTAATTTTAATTCCTCTTCTCTACACTCCCTGTGCCAATACTTGCCATATGTATGCTGGAAAAAAAAGTATTGGTGTTAAAAAAAAGTTTACATTGTTCTTTTGTATACATTGCTGTGTTTGACCCCATTTAGTCCTAACAATTACATTTTGCATAGAGGAATTATTACGCTTTTTACAGATGGAGAAAGTGAAAAGTCAGTGATGGTCTAGAGCCAGATAACCGGAGAGAGCACAGAACAATGGATTGTCAAAAAATACTGATTTGGTTCCTCCTGAAACAACGTGGTTATGCAAACAACTTATTTACTTGGTGGGATTGGAATTTCTAGTTTAGATTACGATGATAATGGAACAACCTCCATTAAAAAAATAATAAAAATATATAGATCAACAACAACAACAACAACACACACACACACACAGTCACACACACACACACACACACACACAGTGTTCTCTGTGATTCAGTTTTGATTTAGACCAGTTTTGCCAATGCTTCAGAAATGAAGAAAGAAAGAAAATTAAAGGAAAAGAGGATGCCAGTCAATGCCTTCTTTTTGGACCTTACTTTCCAGCTTATGATGACCTCAGAAGTAGGATCAGAACTGCTGAAAGATTTAAGATCCAGAGTGACTTTATTTTTAAAAAATTGAACATTTTATTTTGTTGAAAAATTATGGGGGAAACTTTGAGAATTCATTTACTTAATAAATATCATTTAAAAAAGCAAATGTTTTTAATAAGGAGATCAATTTTAACTACTCAGGAGGCAGTAAATACATTAAAACAAATTTAATTCTGGCCCATACAATTTTGAATTACTTCCCTTCCCAGTTTAAAATATAAACAAACATTACAGTTGGTGTAGTACTAAACATAATGGCAACTGACATTTTCATGGTGAAGAAAACTTCACCATCAAATGGGTATTAAATTCAGCAATAACCTAACAACTAGAGTTAGAAAACTATGCCTGTATTAACAAAATCATGACGTTTTGGATCTTTATGCAAAGAAAGTTGAAGTCAAAATGGATATGATATAATTGCTATAACTCTTTTTATGCACAGAGAATAATGACAGTCATAAAACAAAAAATAATATGAGATCATGGAGATGCACTCAGCCTATGTTTCTATTTCTGCTAGTGGCCAAGAGATATATTTGCAAAGTCCATTGTTTTATGCAGTGGCTATGGTAAACTTTTATTTTTATTCTATTTTATTTTTTTTTATGGTAAACTTTTAAATGAAAGCCCCCACTCCCCACCACTTCCTTAACCCCTCCTTCCATATAAAGATGTAGATAGGTAAGTGTAAAAGGGATAATTTGCCTTATCCTGAAAACTTGTTCCGGGAAAAAGTAGAAGGAAGTTGATATTTAATAAGGCTTATGGGATTTTCCAAAGTTCAAAATACTATTGTGACTATTTTTGTGATTCCCTGACCCCAAATACATGCCCTACCAGATACCCGAGTGCTTAAAATTTCACAATGGATTTTTCACTTTGGGTTTTAAGATGTCTTTGGGTCATTGAGAATCTCTCTGGGAGTGATAACACTCAGTCTGACACATAATGAGTGTTCACTAAATGATTTCAAATGGAAACTTCATTACTTTCTCATGGGAATTAGTTGACAGCCAAGTGAGGTTAAATTAGGTCCTCAGTTAAGACAGAAGAGCAGGGATGCCTTGGTGGCTCAGTGGTTGAGTGTCTGCCTTTGGCTCAGGGCATGATCCCAGGGTCCTAGGATCGAGTCCTGCACTGGGCTCCCTGCATGGAGCCTGCCTCTCCCTGAACCTATGTCTCTGCCTCTCTCTCTGGGTCTCTCATGAATAAATAAAAAAATCTTTTAAAAAAAAGAGAGAGAAGGATTGCATATAGAGAGTACTTCAGAGGCTAGGAGTGAGGAAAATGAAAAGGAAAAGAGAGTCCCAAAACACTCTCTTCAGTTTATAAATTCACTGAGGCTTTGTCTTTCCCATAAATAATTTGCCAGAACTTACTTTCTCTTCCTTTTATTCTTCCTCCTTTTTCTGATTTTTATCTTTCAGGTCCTCTTCACTTCCTTTTCTTCCTCATCTGTCTATTCCCAAAATGGATTTAAAGGTGTACTAAAAACATTATTAGAATCATAAGAAATATGAAGAATAATTTGTACAGATGATAAATCAGAATTATTTCATTGGGCTATGCATCAAGTCAAGAATTTTTTCTCCCCATTTATATACTTATGCTTATCTACATTGTTCTTCAGGATATTTAGGGACGTTAAACACATTTGCAAATAGTGTGCATTTTACTCTGAAATTCACAAATGAGCAGCAAACTTGCCTTACTATTTTAAACTAGTAGTTAGCATGAAATAAATATTTATTGTTAGCATGAAGTAAATAGTTAGCATGAAATAAATATTTATTGAGTGTCAAAGGGTGGTGAGATCACTACTTAATATCTGAAATTAAAACACAATACTGAATTTATTTCTTATAATAATGGAGGTCTATACCAATTGCACACAGTCCCTTTGAGAAGAGTAGACTGCTGATCTTATGTAGGGCTTTTGAACATCATGGGGTTCAGGAATTGGCACACTGTGAGAGGCATAAATGAGTTGACATACCTGTTTCAGCATGATTACTCAGGTGAGATGGTTGTTGATTGGTTGACATTCAGAGGCATGTTTCTTGGAGCAAATCTGTTTCTCACTGGCTGCCTTTCAGTAGTGAGGAACTGTTATTGATTGGTTAGCTTGTGAAAGCATGCTAATTGAGGCAAAATTGTCAGTGATGAATTGAGTAGACTTAAAAGTGGTTCTGATGGCTACTTGCTACTATGGCTAAAGAACAATCATTCTTTTCCCTAAGATCGTGTGAATGTTTTCATTTGCACTCCCACATTTTGGTCCTTATCCAGATAAAGCTGTAGGAAGTTTGCCAAGAAACTTGCTACTGTTGTTTATTCTCATGAAGATGAGATTTCATCTTTGATCAGCATGTTTTCATTTTTGAATCATTTGTTAAATCATCTGTTTGGATAGTGGCTGTGCAGAATCATTCGAGACAATGGACAACAAATATTGAATAACTGTGACACAAACTAGTATCAGAAGTGTTATAAAAAAGGCCTAGAAGACACCATGGAACCTATACATATAATTTCTTAGTCAGGAAGACTAATTTCCTGAGTCTAATTTAGAAAGTCAGTATACCTTTTCTTTTCTCTTTCTTTCTTTCTTTCTTTCTTTCTTTCTTTCTTTCTTTCTTTCTTTCTTCTTTCTTTTCTTTCTTTCTTTCGTTTTATTTATTTATTTATTCATGAGAGACACACAGAGAAAGGCAGAGACATAGACAGAGGGAGAAACATGCTCCATGCAGGGAGCCTGATGTGGGACTCGATCCCAGGACCCCAGGATCACGCCCTGAGCCGCGACAAATGCTGAACCACTGAGCCACTCAGGCATCCCAGTGTATCTTTTCTTTTAGCTTAGATGTAGATTTTTCCATCTCATCTGTAGCATTAATCCAGGTATAACAGGAGGTAGAAACAATGGTTTAGAATCCCCCCCATTGACCAAAATAAATAAGTAAATAAATCAATCATGCTCATTAATAAATAAAATCCAGAGCTATTGTATTGAGTCAAGGAATCAAATTGGCTTATTGTGTCCTCCTTGTCTGGGCTTACTTGTTACTGAGAGAATGAGGAAACAAATATTTTTGGTGACTACACCAAGTTGCCTAGCTGCTATTGGTGGAGTCCTTATCAGGAGAGTTATTATCTATTTTCTCTGTCATTATTTGCTATATGTTTATTAAAAATACCATATAGACCAAATAGATATACTAGTCTATTATATTCTAGTCTATTTTGATTTAAGAACAAAGAGAAAAATTATATAATATTAGGTATGATAAACTGTCTGGTTATAAAATAGAAAATTTTAAAATTTGGGTATAGTTGATGCACAATGTTACATTAGTTTCAAGTATACAACATAGTGATTCAGGAACTCTATACATTATGCTATGCTTAAATTAGAAACTGTATTATATAATTTGTTAGATAATTTATCAAGCAAAATAAAATACCAGAATTTTCCCCAGAAAAGATAGAAAACCTAAATAGATCAATTGCTGTAGAAGAAATTAGAAATGTTGTTATAAAAGGTTGCTGCAGAACACTCAGTATTTTTAAACTCATGAGAATCAGATGGTTTTACATCTGTATTCTAGGTGACATTTAGAGTCTTTTGAGGTATCAGCCAAAAAGAGGTAATTCACATATAATAAAATTATTCAAGATTATGGGAAAAGTGTACATATCATTTACAAAACTAGCATAACCTTAATATCAAACTCAATACTGAAAGTATAAAAGTTATAGACCTAGACCTATATAGGCAAATCAAATTTATCAGTGTATTAAAAGAATGAAGTAAGTTTTGTTCCAGGAATGCAAGGATAGTTCACCAAAAAAAAAAACTAGCAACATAATTCATTTCATTATCAAATGAAAGAAGAAAAAAGCATTATCAGTCTATCAATTCTATCTAAAAAGAGAAAATTGAATCAAACTTAAAGTTACCTACATTCCTAATAAAAATGCTAAGAAAAAATAGTAGCTAAAGTTAGCTACATTCCTAATAAAAATGCTAAGAAAAAATAGTGAGAGAGATAGTGACAATCACAACACAATAAAGACTCCTTATCAAAAAGTTCAATAACATGCTTCTTAGTAAAAATATTAGAGTTATTTTCATTAAAAGTAATACTAACACTAGAATACTCACAGCTTTCTCATTATTAAATGCTATTTTGGAGGTTCTAGAGAAAGCCACGAGACTAGAAAACAAATAAATGGCATATATATAAAGAGACAAATATCTTTATTTGCCTATAATCCAAATGATTCTACTAAAGGTATTAGGATTTGGTAGAGTAGCTGGATATAAGAGCAGCATAAAAACAGATCAATTGCTCTTTTTTATATTGGTAATCAGAATAAAGGAATGCATTTAAAAGAAATTTTCATACTGTGTGTGGACAAAATGTTATTGAAGTTTCTAAATAAATGAAGAGACATGATCCATTCTTGTTTTGAAAGAGTTAGTGTTATGGAAATATCAGTCACTCAAAAATGAATATATAAAACCAATTTAGATATATCCAATCCAAATTTCTATGTTTGCTTTTTAAAGTCAGATAAAACAATTTTGAAGTTTATCTGGAAGGCTATATATTGTAGAATTACCAGCAATTCTAGTAACAATGATAGTGACTGGATTCTTGCATTACAGGATATCAAACCTTACCATAAAGTTGCTATGATCAAACCTCTACTGTTTGGCACAGACATAGATGAGCACAAGAGGACCCAACAAAGAGTCCATGTATATAGCAGAGTCTAATATAAAATGAAGATGACATTTCATTTTGGTGGTAAAAGCTTGTATATTTAATAAATGGTGTTGGCAGAATTGAAAATCTTGTTGGGAAACAGAAATCTAGATTCTCATGCGATGTCATATACAAACATTTTTAGATATATTAAAGGTTTAAGCTATAAATAAGTGAACAAAGAAAAGGAAAAAGAAAAGAAAGAAGGAACACCAGAGGCCTTAAAGAAATAGAATACAGAAAACAATCACATTTCTCTATGTGTTGAGCTATATGGCAAAAGAAGTCAAATGACAAATTCAGAGAAAATTTTTTTGATACTAATGACAAAGGGTTATTATTGCAAACATTTAAAGTATTGCTGAGCATTGATTAACAAAAAGACAAAACCTATAGGAAAAGAAGAGTAAATTTTAAGTGTCCAATAAGTACTTGAAAGTATGATCAACTTCACTAGTACTCAAGGAAATATGTAATAAAGCAATAATAAAATATAATTTTTCACCCGTAATATGGAAAACATTGAAGAGCTTTGTAACATCAACACTCATTTGTTAAATCATTTAACTCTCTGGGAAAGCTATTTGATAGCAAATACCTCTTTTGGAACTATGTCCTAGATAAATACTTGCATGAGTGTATAAGAAAATATGTATATGGATGTTTGTAATGGAAACAGCTGGAAAAAAATCTGAATGCCCATCAATTTCGAGAAGTATTGAAAATGTTTATTTGATAAACCTGTGAAATACTATGCAGGTATCAAAACAGAATAAGATAAATTCATATATCTATATATTCACCTACAAGCATTTCCAAGATATATTTTTAAGTGAAATAAAACAAGTTGTGAGTAATGTATAATGAATAATCTGAATTTTTTAAAAGATTAAGTGAGCAAAAATCAATATATGGGTATATATATGTTGGTATATACCTTGATGAATATAGAAACAGCTTTGGGAGATTAGATACCACACAGGTTACACCGGCAATTCCTTGAGATGGGATCAGTTGAAGATTAGAGGGGATAATTAACTTTTATTTCTATAGTTTAATTTTTACAGTGAGCCCATACTATTTCAAACTTATGATAGTAAAAAATTTCAAATTATGATAGTAAAAAAACAAAATAGATATTGACTTATAGACAAATAGATCATGTAAAGCATTTTGAGATATTAAACCTCTTAGAACGTTAGGAATTCTAGGGAAAAGAATAAATGCTATAAACCAAACAGGCACAGAAAACCAAGGGGACTAAGGGAAGGAAGAGAGATAATAAAAATCCTATGAATTTTTGGAGTTCCTGTAAACCATAGCTCTAAAATTATTGCAACACGATAACTAGTGCGACCAGATGTTAGTTATTATATTCTACATCTATATATTCATGGCCAACTTGAATTAATATTAAAAAAACAAGCAAGCAACAGGCAAACAAGAACCTTGAAGACTGACTCTTTGAGATTTATCTAATGCTAGGGATCTGGAATTATCAGTACTGACTCTTACATCAAAAACACAACCGCTGGTTCTCTTGATTCTCATCCAGCGTTGCTGTCTGTATACAGATGTGGCATTAAAGTATTCTCTGAATCACCAGAACTTGACCAAAATAATTATTACGAGAAGTTAACAATAGGGAATTTGTGACTCAGAGTTCCTAGCTTGCCAAAGTTCAGGTGAGTCAGTGGTGAAATTGAGATGGACCCTGGACAATCTTTTTTTTTTTTTTTTTTGACAATCATTTTAAAATAGAATCCTCCCGTCCTTCTAAATTTTAGGCACTAAGGTTAGGTCTTGTAAGATAAGACCTTTTCCCCCAGCAAACCATAAATAATGCCGTTTAAAATAAAAATGAACACATGTGATACGACCGTACTTGTTGTTTGATTTTTTTTTAAATATCTAAAGACTGTCTTATTATTCATAGTTTTGGTTTTCAGTTTGCTTTCTACAGCCAATGTATAAACCGACTAGATTAGCAGAGATTTAAATCTCACAGATATCCTGTTCCTGTTTTTTCCTGCGTTGACATTTTACAGGAGACAGACCCAGAGATAACAGAAATGCAGTATAAATAACAATGTGGATGCTTATCTGAACTCTGTAAACATATATAGTTAATTCATTTAGATTCTGTACATGCGTTTAAAATGCACACACACACAAATATATCATGAAGTTTAGGCTCCCTCGGGAAGGTCTTGATGGGCACCTGATTACTCTTCTAGTCACAGAATAACCATTGATTTTTTCCAATAAGTGATCATTTGGAAGAAGAAATGTGTATATATGAGGGAATATTTCTCTTAATATATATTTCTACTTATGTTCACAATCAAGACCCTCATGTGTCTATGTCATAATGTAGGGATAATAGGTCCACTAAGGGTTGAAAACTAGAATAAATTTACCATTTGTATGTATTTTGAGTTTGGGCCCATGTAAAAAAAATATTTAGGAGCTTAGAAGAAATCACTTTAGACTCATTCCTACTAGAAATAATTAGAAACAGCTTTGCATGGAGACATTCACTGATGCTTGTTGCCTGGACTAGAGTCTAGGACAGCTCACTTGTTTTTCTATGGCCCATGAACTAAGAGCGATCTTCACATTTTTAAATGGTTGAAAAAAACAGAATTTTTATTTTATTTTATTATTTTATTTTATTTTATTTTATTTTATTTTATTTTATTTTATTTTATATTTTATTTATTTTATTAAAATGTTTACTGTATGGCCCTTTACAGAAAAAGCTTGCTGACCATTGGATTAGAAAGTCCCTGAGTATATATGCTGTGTGGAGTTTATATGCAATGTTTCTTTTGTGGGCGAGCTGAACAATGTTCAGTAATTCACTTACTCAACCTTTTATTCTTTCACTCAGTAAAAGCTATCTTGAATATTGACCCTGAACCGGCATTAGGAATAGAGAGAAATGTAGGACAGGTTCTTTTGTCCTAGACATTATAATAATGGCACATTAATAAGACAGTTGTACTAAGAATTTCCACAAATAAATGCCTTACTGGGCAGAGGACCATAGTAATTTTGGGTCTTCCAAATTCTTTCCCAAGGGGGATCCCTGGGTGGCGCAGCGGTTTGGCGCCTGCCTTTGGCCCAGGGTGCGATCCTGGAGACCCGGGGTCGAATCCCACATCGGGCTCCCGGTGCATGGAGCCTGCTTCTCCCTCTGCCTGTGTCTCTGCCTCTCTCTCTCTCTGTGACTATCATAAATAAATAAAAAAAAAATTAAAAAAAAAAAAACAAATTCTTTCCCAAGAAGAGCTCAATCTCAAGATTTGGAGCAAATCATGCAGATTATGAACTTTTCCTTATATCCTCCACGCCAGCATCTGGAACTTCCTTTTCCCTGCCCGCAGGGCTACACGAGTTCCCTGCTCTCTGGAGATAAGCACTGTGCTTCCCTATCGGGACAGTTTTAGAGGCCCAGATGAGCAACCACGATTACTGAGCTTTTTCCATGTAGCAAGTATGAAGTTAGGAGCTTGACTTGAGATAACGTCACAGAGACCTCACACTTTGCAAGGTAGACATGATCATCCTCGTTTTTGTAAATGTGAAAACAGAATTTCAGAAAAGCCAAATAAACTGCCTCATACAGTGGCAGAGGCGATGCCTCAAACATAAAGTTGCTTGTTTCCAAAGCTAATCCTTTTAATGACAGTTTACTAAGTTGGCCTGTTCTTGAGACTCAAATTCTGTCCACACAGGGCTGTCTTTTGGTTACTCTTGAGATGTCAATTGTTAGCTGAGTCTCTCGGGCTGTGGCTAAGCAATAGAAAATAAATATTTTCTGGTAAATATGCTGTTTCCATGTTTGTGGGTGGCAGTGACTTTACACAAGAACTAGCTCACCCTGAATTCCACTTTTCCCCCTACCTTTGTTTCTAAAACATTTGTGTTTACTTGAATGAGAGGAATTTTCCAGGCAGTTGTGACTCACTCTAGGTTAAAGCCACAGGGTAGGTAGCAGAAGACACATGGGTTCAAATTTACATTTTTTTTCTTGGTGGGAGCCCTTGTCAATATTACTTCATTTTCCGAGTCTCAGTTTCTTCATTTGTGAAACTATTCATGGTGGGATTTGACTTCCCTTTATGCATAGGGCCATCTTTAGATTTCGTTTCCCACTCAGTCCTGTCAATAGTGATGTCGGGCTGGTAGGACCATAGAATCTGAGAGTTGGGATGAGTAGTACAATATATCTTTTTTTTTTTTTTTTTAAGATTTATTTATTTATTTAAGACAGAGAAAGAGAGATAGAGAGAGAGAGGAGGGACAGAGGGAGAGAGAGTGAGAATCTCAAGCGGACTTGGTGCTGAGGGCAGAGCCTAATGTGGGGCTCGATCTCATGACCCTGAGATCATGACCTGAGCTGAAATCAAGAGTCAGACCCTTAGCTGACGGAGCCACCTGGGAGCCTCTACAATGTATAATCTCTGAAGACAGATAGACTGGAGTTATTACTAGTTGAAGGATCTGAGGCAAACTGACTTCTTTGCCTTGAGACTCAATTTCCTTACGTAGAAATAGGGGAGTGATAGGACTACCTCATAGTAATCATAGTCTTGAGTGTTTATTGTGTGCCAGGCACTGTTCTAAGCACTTTATATGAACTGAATGATTTAATCCTCATAACGACCCCGTGAGGTTGCGAATATGAACCCCATTTTGCAGAAAAGGAAACTGACACATGGAAAAGTCTAGGAGGTGAGGAAGCCAGGGTTTGAAACTTAGCAGTCTGATTTTGGAGTCCAAGTTCTTTTTTTTTTTTTTTTAATAAATTAATTTTTTATTGGTGTTCAATTTACCAACATACAGAATAACACCCAGTGCTCATCCCATCAAGTGCCCCCCTCAGTGCCCATCACCCATTCACCCCCACCCCTCGCCCCCCTCCCCTTCCACCACCCCTAGTTCACCACGGAGTCCAAGTTCTTAATGATTATATCACAGCTCCCACAGAACTGTGCTGAGGTTTAATTAAGGAAAAAAAAAAAAAGGAAAAAATGTATGTATAAAGCCCTCAACATAGGGTGGGTTTTCAGTAAATATGGGTTACTTTCCTTCAAAGAGTGCTTTAAAAAAGTGTGACTCACATTCACCTGCACTGGAATCAAGTGTTGTGAGGGATGCATTTGTCAGAAATGCTGATACTTGGACTGCAACCTGGACCTACTGGATTCTGAGAATCCTGCATTTTTGGCAGGCATCTTTAGACACTTGGGTTTGTTGATATCCCTCTTAAAAAATGGGGTCCTCAGAACTGAATACAGGGTTTTGAGGTGGCGCGACCATACTGAACACTGCAGGTCCTCCACCTCTCTTGTTCTGTGTGTGAATTCACCACCAATGGCCACACCAAACTGCTTCTTAATTAAATAGGTTATATGGATATCGTAAATAACTCACTTCTGCTAAGGCAGCCTAAGATCACACAAGCTTTTCTGGCTGCCAAATCATGCTCTTGGCTCATATTACAACTTCTGTCAGTGAAATCCCTGCAGTTCTTTGTCACATAAAACACTACTAAACTAAAACAAATTTGGTTTGTATTTGTGCAGTTGAGTGTTTGAACCTAAGTTCAGGATTTTACATAGATCTCTGTTAAATTACATCTTGTTAGTTCTGGCCCAATAGTCATGCCCATGGAAATATTTTAAAATTCTACTTCTACCATTCAATATATCTAGCTAATGCTTCCATCCCTGTGCCATTTAAAACATTGCCATGCCTTCTATACCCTTGTCTAAGTCACTAATAAAAAGTATTTCACAATAACAGGCTTGCTGTGTTTTCCAAGGATCCTCTTCAGGATCCAGGGATGGATCCACTGTCCAAGGATGACATTATTTCACTTGTTGATATTCTCTTAGGTACCCATTGTGTGCCAAATGTCATGTTACATCCTGGGGGTAAACGTATGAACATGTCCCAGACCCTGGTCTCAAGAGATTCACAATCTAATGAAGAAGATTAACAAGTTAGTAGACAAACGCAATACTATGTGATGAGGTATGTAGCGGAGGGATACATGAGGGATAAAGGTAAAATCAGGCATTTGGTAGAATAATCATAGAATGATGGAAATCCATCTGGGGTCCGAGTAGACCTCCATAACTTAGAAACACTTTTCTCATGTAGTTCTAATCTTATGAACCCTTTTTATCGCTCTCTTTTATTTTTCTTTTCTTTTTCTTTCTATCGCTCTTATGCAACACTTTAAATGTTGCCACTACTTTTTCTTTGGGTAATAACCAGTAGTGGAGTTATTGGATCATATGGTAATTCTCTTTTTAAATTTTGTGAGGAGCCTCCCTACTGCCTTCCACAATGGCTGCACCAATTTACATTCCCACCAACAGTACACGAGAGTTCCTTTTTCTCCATATCTTTGCCAACACTTATTATTTATTGTCTTTTTTATTTTAGCCATTCTGACAGGTATAAAGTGACATCTCATTGTGGTTTAGTTTGTATTTCCCTGATGATGAGTTGATATTGAGTATCTTTTCATATGTCTATTGGCCACCTATATGTTTTCTTTGGAAAAAATGTCGATTTAGGTCCTCTGGCCTTTATAAAAATTGATTATTTGGATTTTTGTTGTTGAGTTGTTTAAGTTCTTTATGTATTTTTGATATTAACTATCTTTTGCATCTATCATTTGCAAATATCTTCTCTTATTCCATGGGTTCTACTGCTGGGTATATACTCAAAGAACACAAAGACATTAATTCAAAAATATATATGCACCTCTGTGTTTATTGCAGCATTATTTACAATAGCTAAGATATGGAAGGAGCTCAAGTGTCCACTGATAGATAGGTGAGTAAAGAAGATGTGGAATATAGAAACCATGGTATATTATGTAGCTGTAAAAAAGGATGAAATCTTGCCATTTGTCACAACATGAATTGACCTGGAGGGTGTTATGCTAAGTGAAATAAATCAGACAGAGAAAGACAAATACCATTATGATTTCACTTATATGTGGAATCTAAAAAGCAAAGCAAATGAATAAACAAACAAACACACAGCAGAATCAGGCTTATAAATATAGAGACCAAACTGACGATGGTTGGGGAGGAGCCGAGGGAGGTAAGACGGAAGTAGGGGATTGGGAGATATGGGCTTCCAGTTATGGAAAGAATAAGTCATGGGAATCAAAAGTACAGCATAGAGAGTATAGTCAGTGGTATTAAAATCCTGTAGTATGGTGACAGATGGGAGCAACGTTTGTGATGACCATAGCATAATTTATAAAGTCATTGAATTGCTATGCTGTACACCTGGAACAAATGTAACATTGTGTGTCAGCTATACTCGAATTAAAAAATAAACTATCACTACTGGGTTTTGGTTGACCATTAAGTTGAAGGCCCAGCTATGGTCCTGTTAACTCTATTCTTTATCTGGATTGGGTGCTCTTACCAGCTAGATAGAACAATCACTTACTGCCCTCTTGTAAAAAAATTTTTTTATCCTTTTCCTTTTACGTAACTTATTTATGCTCCCCCCACCTCCCAAGTTCCACCTCATACCCATGATTAAGACTTCATTTAGTCACAGATGGCAACAATTAGCTGTGTTTCCATTTCAAATTACAGTGTGTTCGTGTCTGTATTCTTTAATGCAAGTGGCTCTAGGGTCCCACCCTACAGTCTTGTTTAGCTTAAGTTGGGTACAATGCCAAAGCTAGTTTAGAGGAGTTCTCATCAGGTCTCCCACACAAGGCAAAATCATTGGAGGAACAGTTAGCCTGCTGCTCCTCACCCACTTAACATCATTTAGTCCAAGGACTTGGCTTCAAGTTTTCATGGAAATATTAGTTATTTTTATATATACAAGTTTAGAAACTGATTTTTCTTTCTTTTTTTTTTTTTAACCATAAAATGAGGGTAGGGAAATTTGGAGAACCACCAGATGAAAATTGAGCTAATTCTTAAGTATGTAAACTTGGGTCATTTTAGTCATTCTCATTTGTTAAAAAACAAAAAAAAAAGAGGCTGGGCTCCTCAGGACTGAGCATGGTACTGGGAGGTGAGAGCTGATTACGTACAATTGAGTCTCATACAGTAACTTATTAAGTCTTATTCTTACCTTTTTGGGGAATTGCCTTTAAATATCCTCCTCTGGTTCCTAATTCCTTGCTATTGTGGAGGATGCCAGGGGTTAAGGGTTTGCTTTTGGAGTCAGAAGCAACTGCGTTTGTATCCCATTCCTCGGTAGCTATGTGACCTGGGTGGGTCATGACCTCCCTTTGCCTCAAATTTCTTTACTGTAGAATGGTGACAATCTTTGGGCTGCTGGGAGAATTAAACAGTATGTGAAAATGCTTAAGATAGCACACTGTAGAGGGAAATTACACAATAAATGTGAGTTATTTTGTTGTTGATGTTAAGATAATTCTTTGAGGCTTTGGATGGTGAAGCTGGCAAAAATTGAAGTGAAACCACTGGGTTCCCATAATTGCACTATAGTAGCTTTAGAATATTTCTAAAAAAATGTCTCAAGGAGAACATAAAGACTCCTAACTCGGGGAAACGAACTAGGGGTGGTGGAAGGGGAGGAGGGTGGGTGTTGGAGGGGAATGGGTGACGGGCACTGAGGTGGACACTTGACGGGATGAGCACTGGGTGTTTTTCTGTATGTTGGTAAATTGAACACCAATAAAAATTAATTAAAAAAAAAAAGAACAAATGGAACAAATAAAAAAAAATGTCTCAAGGATGTTGTGCTCTGAACTATTAATATATTGGACCAGATAATTTTTGTTGTGTTCTTTTTGTCCCATTTGGTGGGATGTGGTGCTGTGCTGTGCATTGTAGAATGGTCAGCAGCATTCCTGGTCTCTACTCACTAGATGACAGTTACACCCCCTCTCCTCTCCGTTCCAACCAAAACTGTTCTCAGACATTGCCAAATGTCCCCAGGGGACAAATAACCCCCAGTAGGCCAAGAATAATCCTCAGTCACTTTCTTTAGCCCTAGGGTCACTTGGTTCCCCTTGTCTTTCCTGAAAGCTATGAAACTGAGTTTAAAGGAATCCCATTGGCTTTGATTGAGTGGATGCCTATAACATTTAAGTAGGTGTGTTCTTTAGAACCGAGACAAATGCTTTCTTATGCATTTCAGTGCAACACTCCAGTGGGCTCTCCGGTGTAATTCTGGAGTAGAGAATAATGGCGCATTGTATTTGCATGCTCTTTCACTTGCTACTTTCAATCCAGCATTGAGTTCTGGAGGAAAGAAGGAATTCTCGTTAACAATAAATACCATTTTCAATAAGTATTCTTAGGGCTCACTGAAGACAAAAAAATTGAACTAGGGAAAATAAATGGCAGAAAAGTTTTATTCATATGAAATAAATGTGCTAATTGGCAAGGGTGGTTCAAAAGGACTTCTCCGCTCTCTGGACACTTTGAGCTTTGCCCATTTTCTCCTTGGCAATGCAGTGTAAAATGGAAAGGGATTCTTTGAGCCTCTTGATGACATTTTGTTGGAATATAAGACATATTGCGTTTAGATTTGTGACCTGCAAGAATTCCATCTGCACATTCACTAGGGACAGTGCCACTGATGATGATTCCAAACAGTCTATTCGTATTATTTATTTACTTGCTTAAAAATAGCAAATTAAACTGAAAGGACTATTTGATTTGGAGACCTCAGTCAATTATTTTATTTCCTAGAATGGCTTGCATGGAACAGCATGGTCCACATTTTGGACAGAGGCAGTCAATTTTTTTCTTCCTGAATACACTTAAGGGATTTGTAAAGAAACCACTATCCAAGGACCTCATCTTACCAGGTGAGTGCTAGAGGAAAACAGCATAAAAAAATCCACAATTCTTTAAAAACATTTTTTTTTTTTTTTTGCCTTCATCCCAACCCAAGTGAATAGAGTCAATGAATTGAATGAGTCGACATTGTACCATTTCCTGGATTCTTTCAGGGACAGCCCTCATGGAAATGAAACATGAGTTGCGGGTTCAACCTTGGGGGACCAATTACGTAGCTTCAGTTGGCAGCTATTGTCATGGCCACTTAAGTGTCAAGGCTTTTGATATCCATTTGTAACCATAACCTTTCATTTAAAAATACTACTACTTTCTTTGGCAGTCATCCTAACTTAATTAGGAACTAACGGAGACTTGTACATTTCTTATAAACACATCAGCCCACCAGAGGATCTGGCCAGGGTTAGAGCATGATTTGAGCTTGATTGAGGGGTTTATCTTTTCCTCCTTCCTATAACACACGTATAGGTCTGGATTATATTCAACAGAGCTGCTTTTCCTTTTATTTCCCGGCTTTGACATTTTGAATTGATTTACTCCTCTTGCTCTCATTCCCCTGCATTTACTCCTTTCTGGCATTGTTGTTTTGTTTTGTTTTGTTTTTTTTCTCTCCTAAAACTTGGTTTTGCACCCTTTCCCTTGTCCTCTTTTTGATTGTTACAACTTTATCATTTAAACATTTACTGAAGAACTAGTCTAACAGTGTCTGGACAGTAAGGAACAAGATTTAATGATGACATCAGACAGGATCATTATTTTTTTTTTTAGTTAATTTTATCTGAGAAATTTGATTTTTTAAAAACTTCTTTTGAGAGGAGGTCTGCTTTGTTTCTTGCATGGGTCTAGTGGTAGCCTGCCATCAATAAGCCACAGAATAAGACACCAGGCTTGATGGAAGCTGTGGTGAAATGGGTACTTACAAAAGACCAGAGGCATGCCTTAGAGATGAGTTGTGTAGGATCATGTATTTCAGATTTTGCAGATCATCAGTAATAAGGACATGATCATCAACTGGGGCTATAAAAGGTAGTGATTATATGCAAGCTAATTTTAAGTGTCTACTATGTGTTAGGTTCTATGCCAAGTACTTGGCCTATCCTTCATATATTCTTCACAACCACACTACAGAGATAAAAATAATTTTCCTCACCATTTTAACCTCAAGGAAGTCAAGTAGCTTTCATACAATCTTGCAGCTACTAAGTCTGATTCTGAAACCTATATTATCAGCCACCACATTTGATAATCATTTCCTACTAACTTGAAGAGAATTCTTTTTATAATCCTCTAGAATGAGAGTATGAAAAATTGCGTTGAATAAGATAAGGAAGAGCAAACACTCCTCATGGCAACTGTTCCCTGGGCCAAGAAAATTCTTGTTGAATTTTGGTATTTTCTGTGTCTCATATTACTGGGTGGGTGTATTAATAGTTTTTAGCAAATACAGGGCTGATATGGCTTTTCTTTTAAGTTTTGGTCCATTTCATCTGTAAAACTTGTTCTTTCAACTAGTTCTTCTACTAACTTTGGAGACAGGAAATTCTGTTCAGCACAGAAATGAGCATAACATGCAAATAAGACCTTTTCTTGTGGCCCCTTGTCTTGAGAGTGAGTTTTCACCTCATGAGAAATTATAAATAATGAAGCTGGATGAAGAACCTCAGATGGTGGATGAGATGGTATTGCTGTTGGACAACACATCCTCTAGGTTTTGGCTTTTAAGGTAAAAGTGTTTCATGACTGAATAATTGTTTAGAAACTTGATGCAAAAATAATAAAGTATAAAGTTAAAACCAGGGTTTTGTTGTTGTTGTGATATTTATGGGATGATATGCCCTAGTACAGAGATCTAGTCCTCAATGCCACCTTGGGAATGGCATTGGGAATGCCTGTGGGCCCAAGGGGTAAGTGAGGACAAAGGAAAAAGCAAGAGAATAACAAAGGGATTGAGAGAACCGAGCAGAAGAGGGGAGAATGGAAAGAGGAAGAGAAGCCAGAGAAGACATAAGAATACAAGGAGGCCGGTAGAAGAAAGCTGTCTCCCTGGTGGGAATAACTAACTGTTGTCTCAGGCAGATTCCAATGCCATAGTTTAATTCCTCAAAATACAGGTGTAGTAGAATTTATTTGATCACTGGATGATATACATGATGGAATAACAAACCATTTGAGGAACTATTTTAAAATGTCCTTTCTCTTTCATTAAATAAAAATGCACACATAATGTACAGTTATCTGCCCCTTTCTTATTACACATCATGATGTCTTGGAGGTCTTCTATGTCAGAACACTGAAGCCATCCTCAGTTTTTTAATAAGTGGCTTAGTATCCCATTGATGATATAGACTGGTACATATAATTGTTCCCATGTGTTGTTTCTACACCTTATATATTTCAAACAATGCTGCCTTTACCAATATTATACATACCAGGTTGTGCATGAGTAGGTTTTATCTGTGGGACAATTTCCCAAACACAGGATTACTGAATTAACAAGAGAATGCCAAAGTGAACTCCACTGAGTGCTACCTTTTCGGGGCTTCCAATTGCAGTGTAGGACTATTCTTTAATCCATTGTATTAACACTGAAGACAATAGACATTTAATGTTTGCTTTCTATTTGCTATATATTGTTCTAGAGCTTTAAATGCATTATTGTATTTACTCTGTAATATGAGATAGGTAGAATTATCTCTATCGTACACTTAAGGAGGATGAGACTCAGAGAAATAAATCACTTGCACAGTGTAAGATATTGTTAAGTAGTAGAGCTAGGATTCAAATTCTGGTGTCCTGACCTCAGAACCTACATTCTTCCTATCAACCTTATGCTCCACCCAAACTGGGAAGGTCAGCAATGGCCTTCTTGTCTCCAAATCTAACAATTCCCAGCCCTTATCCTCATTTTTTTTCAACTTCATGCCTCCTATAGTCAATGCAAGGGAGTACAGGCTTTGAAGAGCCACACCTAAATTACCCCCCCCATTATGTGTATTTTAGAGTTTTAAATAAAAACAGAAGAGAGAAAAGAAAAATGCGTCATTTAAAAAATTATTTAGGAAAAGAAATCATATGTAATACATCAGTTCAGATTTGACAAAAAAGCCCTTGAATAAAGATTAAAGTGTCAGCAAAAGTTCTTGAAAATGTTCTATCATTAAATAATAATGTTAAAAGTTTGAAGAGTCTCTACTAAGGCTAAGGATTTTAAAATTTGGAAATATATTACTTTTAAGATTTATTTAATGAGGAAATTTTAATGACATTCTTAAATATTTATACTTTATTATTCACATAATTACTTAAGCAATGTTTATTTGTAAGAGTAAAATTTTTGACACTGTGCATCAACCTTTTGAGCTGGCCTTGAGATTCAGGTAATAAATAGGAAAATAAATTACACTACTTTTGACTCTGATTTAATTTGAGCAGATGAAATAGAATTAATGAATAAACATAGCATGTTTCAGTATTTAAAAAATTTCCATTATTAGGTGGAAAATAGAGGAAAGTATAAAGTGTAGTTATCAATGAAACCATATGTTAACTAGTAATTAAAAATTGCTCAACATCACAAATCATCATGGAAATGCAAATCAAAACCACAATGAGATATAATCTCACACCAGGTAGGATGGCTATCATCAAAAAGACAACAGTGGTAATAAGTGTTGGTGAGGATGTGGAGAAAAGGAAACTTTCATGTACTGTTGGTGGGAATGTAAATTGGTGCAGCCACCTTGGAAAACAGTGTGGAGGGTCCTTCAAAAAATTAAAAATAGAACTGCCCTATGATCCAGCAATCCCACTTCTGGGTATATATCTAAAGAAATTGAAATCAATATCTCATGGAGATATCTGCTCTCCCATGTTCCTTGCAGGATTTCTCCCAATAACCAATGTACAGAAACAGCATAGGTGTCCATCAGCAGATGAGTGGTTACATAAACAGTGGAATATATTTCAGCTATGAGAAATAAAGAAAATTTGCCTTTTGTAACAACATAAATGGACTTTGTGACCATTAGACTAAGTAAGGTAAGTCAGAGAAAGACAAATACTGTATATATCACTTACAGGTAGAATCTTAAAAAAAAGAAAGCAAACTCAGAGAAACAGAAGAGTGGTAATTACTAGGGCTTAGCATGTAGGAGAAACAGGGAGATACTGATCAAAGGGAAACAAATTTCCAGCTATAAGATTAATGATCTAATGTACAACATTGTGATTATGGCTAATAATACTGTTTACTTACATGTTCTCATGTATGGTAAATATGTGACAGGATGGAAGTGCTCAGTAATACTATGATTGTAATCACGTTGAAATTTATAAATGTATCTAATCAACACACCTTAAGCTTATATAAGTTATGTTATGCACCAGTTATATCCTACAAAGCTGGAAATATATATCTCTATATAGGTATACATGGAATTATACATAGACCTACATGGAAATTCAAAATATCTATATTTCTATAGATTTATAGATATTGATAGATGTATAGATATGTATATCACATATGGATAGATAGATAGATAGATAGATAGATAGATGATAGAAATATAGCTATTTCTAGGAGAAAAGGCCTTAAAAAATTGACTACAGTTTTGAAGTAATTGTTCTTTTTCTTTGTTTCTAAGAAAGTAAATGGACTTCCCTCAAAAGTATAAAATATTCTTTAGGTAATTGCTGAGAGTATGTGAGAGGACCCCTCTGCTTCTCTATACTCCTCTCCACAGTCGGGGCTGAAAGCCCGGAAGCTATTTTCCCCAGGTTCCCTCACCAGTCGCCTTCCTGTTAAGTTCAATCAGTGGGACACACTGGCAGGTAATTGGGAACCAAGAAGAAGGAAGAAACTTTTTTTTCTCCCCCTTGGCTTCCAGTAGGTGCTTTTGGTAGTGGAGGCTGCTGGCCAGTGTGAGCTCCGGGTTCTGACTCAGTCGGTGTGGCTCCAGCCGCAGTGGTGGTGGGTGTTGGAGTGGGCCCTGGCAGCAGAGTTCTGGATAATTCCATTTCCCCTCTCACTTCCCTGGTTCTAAGCATGAGAGTGATTCTTTGTAGGTACTAATCTTTGGTTGAACTTACCTGTTCTGGCTCATGTAGCTCTTCCAATATCTCTGTGACTAGTTTCTTGTATTAAATTCTCTATGAACAGAGCGGTTTCTGTAATCCTGGTTGGACATCAACTGATATAGTTTATGGGAGTTTTTCTCTTGTCTATAAACTAGAGCTTATTATCTTTAAGACGGTGGTATCCAGACAGGGTGTGTCACGTTTTTATGGCAATGGAGATATTTATGGTATAACTGACAAGCCAAAGCAAGTGACTGCAAAACTAAAGTGAGAAGAATCACAGCCTTCTTGTGCCACTTCCATATGAATGCCAGTGTCCCACTGTGTCAGCATGTTCTTGGATCCAACCTCCAGCAATTGGTAAAATCTTTGATACTGCACAAATTTGGACTTTTTTCCTTATCTGAAGAGCAATAAAGTTGAGGGGGGAAAGACCATGGAGAACAATACTAAATTTTATCTTTTGTAGCCACCTTTCTTGTTATAAGAGCTCACCAAAATTATTTCGTAAGAGGATTGTCAACTACTTTGTAAAATCCATATATACATAGGAAGTTATTGATAGACTTTTAAGGCACATTTTTCATTTTTGTGGTGTTTTATGAAATAAATGGTTTGTTTCTGGTCTAAAAAGTGTTACAGGTCTAGCAGAGGATAAGACACCTATGTCAGCATGTAAATCAACCACATCGTTAAGCACACAGATTTAGTTCATCAGCTTTATAGCAGAAAGAAAGAAAGAAAGAAAGAAAGAAAGAAAGAAAGAAAGAGAAAGAAAGGAAGGAAGAAAGAAAGGAAGAGAAAGAGAGAGAAAGAAAGAAAAGGAAGAAAGAAAGAAAGAAAGAAAGAAAGAAAGAAAGAAAGAAAGAAAGAAAAGGAAGAAAGAAAGAAAGAAAGAAAGAAAGAAAGAAAGAAAGAAAGAAAGAAAGAAACTTTTGGATCGTGATGATGGTTTCATAGGTAAAAGCATATGTCCAAACTCATCAAAATGTGTATTAAATTTTACCTCAATAAAGCTGTTAAAGAAGCTTATATAAATGATTTCACACTTCATGTATCATTCTGCAACTAGATATTTTTCACTCAACATTTTTATTTTTGGGCATATATTCAGGTTGATATATTTAGCACTCTTTTTTTTTTTTTAAAGATTTTATTTATTTATTCATGAGAGACACACAGAGAGAGGCAGAGACACAGGCAGAGGGAGGAGCAGGCTCCACACAGGGAGCCCGACGCAGGACTTGATCCCGGATTTCGGGATCTCGACCTGAGCTGAAGGCAGGCGCCCAACCACTGAGCCACCTAGGTGCGTGTCTCTCTTTCTTTCTTTCTTTCTTTCTTTCTTTCTTTCTTTCTTTCTTTCTTTCTTTCTTTCTTTCTTTCTTTCTTCTTTCTTTCTTTCTTTCTTTTTCGTTTCTTTCTTTCTTCTTTCCTTCTTTCTTTTTTCTTTCTTTTTCTTTCTTTCTTTCTTTCCTTCTTTCTTTCTTTCTTTCTTTCTTTCCTTCTTTCTTTCTTTCTTATTTTATTTATTTGAGAGAGAGAGCCCGAGCAAGGAAAGGCAGAGGGAGAGCAGAGAGAGAGAAGCTCAAGCAGACTCTGTGCTGAGCACAAAGCTTGATGTGGGGCTGGATCTCATGACCTGAGATGAAATTAAGAGTCAGACGGTTAACCAACTGCACCACCCAGATGCCCCAGCACTATTTCTTTTTTATTCACTTTCATTGTCCTATACTATTCTATCACTTAGTGATGCATTGTTTTTTCATTAAAATCTTATGATTTTAAAAACCAGGATCTTCATTATAGCTATGTTTTTCTTTATACTAACTTCCTTATCAGATTGCATGCTGCAGTAGTAGAAATAAGTGAATCCTGATTATTTTCTTTTTTAAAAAAAATTACCCCATGACAGAGGAAACCCTAGGTAATGGTATTTTCCTCTCTTTGTACCTGCACTTTCAACAGTTAATGTACTAATCTATGCAAAATACTTGGAAGGGAATCTGGCACAGAGTAAGTGCTAGAGAAGCATCGTCTGAAGGACATGGAGGGGCATGAGGGTAAGGAGCCAGACTATTGGGTTTGAATTTCAACTGTGCTACTTAGTACCTGTGTGACTTTGGGCAAGTTTCTGAGCCTTTCTGCACTTCGGGGTCCCTCATTCTGTAAAATGAAAGTATGACAATAGCTCCTACCTGGTAAGGTTTTTTTTGAGGATTAAATGAGTAAGTGAAAATATGTAAGGAACATCTATTACGCAGCCAAGAGTAAGTTGTTGTGTTTGTTATTTTGGGTTCCTGGTGTCCTTGCTCTAGGCCTCATGCTCTTGGACCCGACATTTCCTGGTGCCTTCGAATTTGGATGCACAACTCTTGCCAAGGTACTAGTGAGTTGATGAGTCATTCCTTTCCATGATATTTCCCTTTAACCCACTGAGGCTGAAGGAGCCTGAAATATCACGTGCACGTCTTCCTGGCACCGCCTGACTTGCACCTCATATCTACTTCCGGGCTAGGGGAGATCATCGGCATCCCCCCATTCCCTCATAAGTGTTATGACATGGAGGCTTTCAAACATGTTGTTTTCTTTATACAGGAGTATACATGTTTGTTGAAAAAGCTGCTGGCTGCTGAACTGGGACACGACTTGAACCTGTAAAGATTTGTTTCTTTCCTTTTAGCTTAATGCTTGTTCCTGATACATCTTGTATTTTCTCTCCCCGGAGGTGGTGGGGTGGGAGCCAATGTTCTGAGCATTGTTTAGTTGGAAAGCCAGCCTTCCTCACCTCATTGAGTTCTCACCAGGTCGGGGAAGGTTTCACACAGAATTAGAGCTGCTGCCATTCCTCCTTACTCTTTCTCTCTTGTATCTGCTGTTTCATGATTCCTTTGTTCCAGTGAGCAGCACTAACCTGCTGCCACCCTTATTGCCCATTTGCTGGTAGCCCAGGGGTCTCCTGCTCCCCTCCCTGCCGTGGTCACACCAGGCACAAACCCAATAGTCATACCGAGTTCCTGGACTCTGGCTTTCTTGAAGCTCACTCTGTGAGCTTCTTGAAGCGCACTTGGCCAGGCTTTGTCTCCACTTGGGCAGTTTTACTTTTGATGAGCCTTCCTTTCCTCCAGTCTGCTCTTTTAGGGAACCTCAGTCACCTCTAATGGGAGCATCCTCAAGCCTCAACTGTTGGCCAGGTTTAAGTTCTTTCCTACAGAGCTCCTGAACCCCGTCTGGATTAGGGTCCCTGGACATGCCATGTCAGGAAACAGTCCAGACTGTTCAGAGCACCCAGGAGACATCTGGGGTGCAGTGGCTTGACTCCTCAAATCATTCCAATGGGATACTCTTTGTATTTAAGTTAACAGCAGTTCCTTGAGTTCCCATGTGGATGTGGCAATCATTTTGGAAGCAGAAAAGCCCAGAACCTATAAAGCTTAAAAATGACAATTATTTGAGTATTCAAATAAGACTGTTCTTGTGAAACCACATGAATGTAAAATATCAGTGCTGAAAAATTTAGGAATCACTATTATATAAAAATCTTAGACTATGTTTTGTCTCAAAGGCATGAAAGGAATATTGGAGTCTTTCAGTTTACAAATATTTAAAAAGACTGATATAACACTATTCCTTTCATATTGTTGCATATTAACAAAGTGTTCTGTGAGGAACAAACATTATTAAGATGAGTACAGACTATTGCCAGGCACTGTTCTAGAAGCTGGGATACTTTGATGAACACAAGGGAACTCCTTGCTGTCATGGAGCTCATGTTCTAGTACTTTTAGGATTTGATTAGACTAGATTCTAGAGCATTTGGGAATCTAGTTATTTCATACTCAGAAAAGATGGATATTCCTAGTGTGAAAGCATATACTGTGAGAGACAACTGTCCAACTGAGGGCAAAAAGCAAAAATACGTTCACAATCTAGAGGGGGAGTCAGATGTGGGTATAGCCAAAATATAACATGAAAAAATGCTGTGTGATAGCATATGAACAAAGTATAACTTAGAACAATGGGTATTAATCAGATTTCACAGAAGAGAAACTTAAGCTTTAATAATAAGCTAATAAATGAATTTCAAACAGCAAAAGACTGGACCAGACTATAGTCTTTTAGGGCTGGGAATCAAAGATACTTCCAGGGGGTAATTACAGGATAGTGTAGGACATCTGAAACATAGGTGAACATTCCCAGGCACCAGATATGGGAGGACCTTCTTCCCTCAGAGTCAGAGATAAAGGTGGGTATTCCAAGTCATAATGTCAAGGGGGAGAGTGGAGTCTCCAATAATGGCCATTATTATTTATCTAAAATAATAAAAATAGCCAGAAACTCAGTTTCATAGGTTGAGAAGCTCTGCTTTCTGGTTAGGCTTTGTGACATCGCAAAACAGAAAGAAAAAGTTAAAATAGTTCAGATTCTTGCTAAAAGTAAGCGTTATCAATAACAGAAAACTCTTGCAATTCAAAATTTATTAAAGGAAAATTACCCAGTAGTTGGTAGGATTTAGAGGGATGATTTTTGTTCCTTTTCCAGTTTGCACTTAAGAAAAATACCTTGTTCAAGTTGGAGGGGGTCAGAATAGGCAGGAAAACTTCATTCAGCTCCAGAACACTCTTGATTTAGTTGTAATAGTAACTCTGTCTTTCACATATGAAGATGAAACTACTGAACCACTCTAAGGAGGGAATAATCTTTTGAGGTTTCCAATAACCATCCCCTCACAGGTGAGGCCATCGGATGGATGCCCTGTCCTCATCTGATGGCTAACACGCTGTCTACCAAACACAAATGTGCAAGTTTCCGGAGGAACATGAAGAGTCTTAAGACGTGGTGTATGGTCCCAAGTTTCATAGAAGTTTAAATCTTGGAAGAAGGACATAAGGAAAGGGAATCCTAGATAGGATAGGGTTAAGGTACAGACTAAGGTCTTGAATCAGAGACCAGCTATCATGCCGGCTCACAAACCTGGCACTTTGGTAGACGAATGTGTAAGCAATTGAGGCTAGATATTTATCCAAACTAGAATCAGGACAATTCCCTGAAAATCAATTTCCAAAAAGTCAATTTGTCAAAATTGATGAATTATGGAAGATTTTTTTTTGAAGTTTTAGTTTTGCTACCGCCTTAACACCTCAGCTATTTCAGTAAGAGTTTATCTGCTCAAGTTAGCTGGATACTAATTTCATGCATATTTTATAATTCAGGTGCCTGACATTGCTCGATGCTTTATGTTTTATCTGTGAGTGGGGGGTCTTTTTCTTAAACTCAGTTTATAGCCTTCTCTATTTTGGTGGGCTCACGTCCCACCCCTGAAACTGCCCTCAAATGGTTGCAACCAAGTTTCCTGTAACCTCAGGATATCAAGTTGACAGTTTCCTCCAGATGGTCTTTTGGTGGGTTTCCCATGTGCTGAAATGGTTTTGAATTAATTGACTTTCAACAAATTAACCCAAAGTAGTTCAAATGAGTCCAGAGCACTCGAAACTTTCTATCTCTTTAAGTCTTCATGTCGTGAATTATAAAATTGGAAGCCACCTATTTTTTTAGTGACTTAACAACTTTCCCATTATGTTTTCTCCCAGCTCTGATGATAAACAGTAGTAAAAAGAACCCTTAATATATTTTTTAAAGCTTCCCCTTTAGTCCCTTCCAGGAAAAGAATCCTGGGTCTAGTATAATCTAAACAAACACTGAGTAGGTATCAGGAGCATAGATTCCAGTCCCAAAACACTTAAACGTCTTAAATCCTTAACATCCAGATATTTTTTCTATAAAATAGAGATAAAACATCAGCCTCTACCTTCCTTGTAAATAACATAGTGAAGGGAGTTGCAGTGATAAAATAACTACTGTGATCATTGAGGAGAAGAGTAGACTGAGTCTCACTAATAGTCATCGGTTTAATATGTTCTAATTTAATATTTACCTAGCATCTCTGCTCAAGAAATGGTGTTATGTACTATTAAAAATAAAAAAAAAGGTGACCAAGACGCAGGTCTGACCATCAAGGAGCAATTGTTTTAGTCCGATGAATGAAATAAATACAGAAACCTACAGGGCACGGTACAATAGGGCTGAAAGATAACAGAAATGAAATACACCGTTGATTCCAAGGAGACAAGTTACACTGGACATGTGTCTGGAAGACTGGAAAAGTTTGAGTAGATGAAAAATAAAAAGGACATTTCGAGGAAGGGCATAGAGTTGGGAAACCATAGCACCTACGTGTAAAAGGTGTGTTCATGGGGGAAACAGGAGATGGTGGTGGAGATCCATTTGGTGACGTGCTGTGTGGGGATTTCTGCTGCATCTGCTATGCAATGAAACCCTGGAGGTTTGGGGATATAAGAGATAAAGTACAACAATACAGGTAACCTGGCAGTGGTGTTTTGGATAATTTGGAGAGGTCGATCACAGGATTGGTAGCACAGCCTGGAATCAAAGGAGCTTCAAGTAGAGAGCAGCAGAAGGCAGATGGCAGACACAACTTCGAGGCTCTTTCCGGGTGCTTGTCAGAAGTCTGGTCCCTACAGTCACACATGAGTAGCGGGGTGGGATACAGGGCGAGCTCTTCAAGGCCAGGCAAGGTCCTTTCTAAGCAGGCTCTTACCACTTTCTTAGCTTCATCTCCCACCGTCTTCCCAAACTTGCCTCTGTAGCTGTGTGGCACCATGCACATCACCCCAACCATTGTACAGAAACCTCAGGACACCACTTGGCTTTGCTTTCTCCCTGCCTGGGACACTCTGTCCTGCTCTCTCCTCTGCCCACAGAACTCCTCTTTCCATTATCTCCTTTCTCCACCATCTTCTTACACTGATTTAGGGCTTTTCTTTGCTAATTCCATATCCTCCTGTTGTAACTATCTATTTTCTTGTTTTTCTTTTTTTCTCTAGACTATGAGCTGTTGGAAGCTGGGACTACTTGATTGAGCAGGTAGCACAGTGAACGACACAGAATAGGTGCTCAATAAATGCTAAATGAATGGGATAATGGCCAATTTAATACAATTGGCCTCAAGCATCGACTCACAGTTGCATTTTCAGTATTAGTATAGACAGAAATCATGATACAAAAGAAGAAAGGGACCTTTGGCTATTGAGTCAAGGCAATGATCTGCACCCATGCATGCATACATGTGCAACCCCCCTCTACCCCCATCTAGCAATATGGTTACAACAGATACACAGTGGTTGATCCCAGTTTTTAGATGTAAATGCCAAGGGACTTCGAAACAGAGGGATGTTTCATGGTGCCATTTAGTTAGAAAAGGCTTCAGGTGCCTGGAACAATCCAGAAGAGGGGGAATTAATGCTTGAGAAAAAAGAGAACAAAGGAAAGCGTAAGGTCAGTGATGTGCAAAGAGGACTATTCAAGGTTCATGTGTTATTGAGACATGAGAGTGTATTTTCCTTCAGATCTTTCCCGTTCTCTCTGAGATCGAAGTAAACAAAGGGAAGACCAAGATGAGAGAGGGAAAATCTATTCAAAGCCATGAAACACAGACATCACAGAATTGTTTCAGCAACATTTTATTGTCAGAAAGATTCAAAAGATAAATCAGCTTGGACTGCCTCGGGATTCTGGTAGGGGAGTTTGGACAATCAAATAACTGAGAGTTACTCCAAGAGGCATATTTGTAGTCATTCCTTGCTAGGGATGAAAGAGGATGATGTAAGCTTCAAGAGTAAAGTAACGTGTGATAAATTTTGGAAGAAATAACTGGAAAAAGAATAAGAACTTCTGGCTTGATGCTCCAGGAATACAGCTAAGCAGGCCAAGATTTTATTAGAAGAAAAAAATGCATATTACAGAAATGAGAAGACAATGTCGTGTGGATAAAAGAAGCGCTGTGATATTTTAAGCTGGCTGAATAAAATAGACCATGGCAATGGAAATGTGAATTAAAGGCACAGAAGTGGGGACTAGAAAAAGCCAAATGGAGACATTTTTTCCCCTCTCTGGGAGCAGATAGAAGTTAATGTAGATAAAGGAAACTACTGTGAACCTGCTTTATAAGAAGTGACTTTGTGAATATTGAGGAATTAGTTGGCTTGTACTCACACTGTTGGCTCTCCAATATTGGAAGAATTGCATCTAATGAGGGCTTAGAAATCTTAATCTTGAGCAGGAGCGTATTTATTCTAGGCCTTTCACAGATTCGAATAGAAAACATAAAATAAAGAGAAAATGGAAAAATCAGAGGCAACAAAATTTGATCCTGCCTGTATTTTTTAGAAGTGGATGAAAGAGGGATCCCTGGGTGGCGCAGCGGTTTGGCGTCTGCCTTTGGCCCAGGGCGCGATCCTGGAGACCCGGGATCGAATCCCACGTCGGGCTCCCGGTGCATGGAGCCTGCTTCTCCCTCTACCTATGTCTCTGCCTCTCTCTCTCTCTCTCTCTGTGTGTGTGACTATCATAAATAAATAAAAAAAAAATTTAAAAAAGAAGTGGATGAAAGAGCTCCTAAAGAGAAAAATAAAAAAAATATGTTTTTTATCAGTTTAAAAAGAGAACATTTATTCAGAGGGGTTGGAGGACCTAATTCTCCAGTATGATACAGCAACCTGATTCTGATTTTGTAAACATGAGCCTGCTGGAAGGTACTACTGTGTTAATATGGTTTTTATTTTTTATTTTACAAGAACCAAAAGGACATTGCTATACCTCTGTTTGGATGGCAATCTATGTCTTGGACATAGCTTCAAAGAGCCGTATTATATATGGCAAGGCCAAGACTCCATAAGAATAAGATACGAAAAGATGAGAGAAATGGTGATAATGGCCACTTTCCCTTCTGGAGGGGACAGGAAAAGTTAAAATGGAGCACCGGGGGAAGCAGTCTGGCTGAGGCCTAAGTTGCCAGAGGAAGGCTCTAGAGAACTAGAGGATTCAGATAGGATGATGGGTCAAGTCTTATTTCATATCCTGGTAAGTAATGTCCCAGTGGGCAGTGGAAGGTTAAAGTAAAGCATCTTTATATTTAGAGGGACAATCCCACGATGCGGTGTCCACAGGCGAACTGCATCTGCTTTTAAGCGGGTCCCTTTGTACCCTGCAGTGTTACATGGGTGCCGAGCCGGAGGGTCACACCTTCTGTCAGCACTTGGTTGATGATGCTGGCTGAGGTCTTGCAGGACCTTCCCCAGGCCCCTTCCCAGACCTCTTTGCCTTCACTCTTGTATTTATTTATTTTTAAAGATTTTATTTATTTATTCATGAGAACACAGAGAGGCAGAGGGAGAAGCAAGCTCCCTGTGGGGATCCCGATGTGGGACTCGAACCCAGGACCCCAGGGTCACACCCCGGGCCAGAGGCAGGTGCTCAACCCCTGAGCCCCCCCCCCAGGGGCCCTCTTTGTCTTTAATCTTATTATTTATTCTTTATGCCGTATCCATTCTTGCCTGAAACTTCTCTTTCCACACAAAGTGGGTGACCAGCTAGACCATGGGAAGCCCTATTGATTAGGAGGATTCCCTTCCTCACTTCCACTTGGGGGCCACTCTGAGTGGGCTGTGGAGGGGCAGCTGCCTGGTTTTGGCTTCCCCTTGCTGGTGGGGCCGACCAGTTGGTGGGAACAGGGTTGGCCAGTGTCCTCCTCTCCTACTAGATTGTCATGGTGTTCCCTGGCCGCCGCAGGCACGAGCTGGGGGACAGGTACTGGGGGGACAGAGGCAGGGACACGAGGGCACCTGCTGGGCGGTGCTTGCAGGCCCGGCGGCAGCCCACCCCGAGGTACTCTCACCACCCAGTGGGACACTGCCTGCCTGGGCAGCCTCGGGATTTGGTGCATCTGGTAGACCTCAGCTTGCCAGCTTGCGGTGGACACGCGAGTCCCTGTACCCTCTCACGTCCTCCCTGTGACAGGACCCCTGCATTCATCTGTACTTGGGTCTCTGTGATTAGCAGCTGGTTGTAATTTCTAACTGACCAAGACTTGACATTTTACAACATGCTGTTCAAACTGCACTGTGTGAGCTCCTGTCAGGCCACAAACTTTGGTATCAGTTGTAATAAAATCGGAAGCTAACACCAGAGTAGAGACCAGTATCTTTACTCCACACATTCTAACTCAACTGACATTTTTCTTCTTTCTGGGGTGTGTGTGTGTGGGATGGGCTCAGTGAAGGAGCAGTGTACTGATGGCGCTGCCGTATGAGGTCCTTATCTCCTAATGCACAGTCACAGACAGCTTGGACACTGACACCCTAAGCAGTGGCGATCTAAGACTCACATCCCCCCAAAGGGGACTTTTGGGGCAGATGCCGTGGGATATGAACAAAAGGCCCTTCTTTTAATTGTTGGTTGGTTCTGTTTTGAAATTTAAACCTGGGCTTATTGACAGGGGCTACCGCTAAGTCTTTGAAGGAGTCTCTTTACTTTCTTATCCTGGTCTTGGATTCAGGATAGTGAAAAATTATGACGCAATATTTGGTTTCACAGGCTTTTGTAATCACAGCAGTGCCTGACATTTTGTTTACTTCAAAGCAGAATAAAAACCTTTCATTATGTGCTTCTTTGTATGCTGTTTATCAGACTTTGCTGTACCACCAAACAACTGTTTCACACATCGATTCTGCTTCAGATTCAGAGTGGAGGTTGAGTTAGATGGTCTATCGATACATGCAGTCAGTGCTAAATGGATGCTGGCTAGCATTATTAGTTGTACTTGGGTTTGTTCATTCAGTTTCCCCACTGTCCCCCCACCCCACCCGAGGTCCCACATCAGCAGATGTTTCGTATGGTAGCAATAAACAGACAAAGATGAATAAACTCTTATGGACAGTCTTTATCAACACTAGAATTTCTTAGTTAAGCCCCAACCAGATCCCTACAGCTCTATTTTCACCTGTAGGAAATTGTGGAATAAAAACCAATAGCTACTCACTGCCTTAGATCCCATAGCTCTAAACGTCCTTGTGAAGTTAAAAAATGCTCTCCTCCAAGATCATATTATTCCTGGGAAGCGTTTTATTCTGACTGTATGCACAGCTTTTCTTATCATGTAAATTCAATTCAACACCAGTTAATGCCATTAGAAATTCTGGGGTAGAAACCTTTCCTCTTTGCAAATGATTGAATGGTGCAATTCTCATCATCCTCATAGTCTAAGGAGGACAGCCTGACAGATATGGCAAGGATAATGCTTTTTAACTACAGAACTTGATTTCCTTATCCTGATTTTCAAGGGAATGTACTCTTGGACAGAGCTCTATGACTGGTCAAGTAGAAGACGTTTCTGCTCACTCATCTGTCAATCAGTGGAGGTCGCTAATGTAAGGAGGAACAATAGCTAGAATTTTTCCACTTTTGAACAAAAACCATCTGTGACAACTGGGCATGACTAAGTTAGGAATTACAGGAATTTAGATGAGAAGATACTCTCTTGAAAAATGACCCACCACCACCTTCCTTCCCTCCAAAGCACTAAGAGTCGTAAGTAAAGAGTGAAACGGGCAGGGGCACCTGGGTGGCTCAGTGGTTGAGCATCTGCCTTTGGTTCAGGGAATGACTACGGGGCCCTGGGATCGAGTCCCACATCAGGCTCCCTGCATGGAGCCTGCTTCTCCCTCTGCCTGTGTCTCTGACTCTCTGTGTTTCTCATGAATAAACAAATAACATCTTTAAAAAAAAAAGAGTGAAAAGAGCCAAAGAACAAGAATGGCACCCTAAGGAACTGGGTTATTAAGTGGGAGAGACGGCTTCAAAGAGACAAGGAGATTAAGATTTTGGAAGATGAGAGAAAGGACAGGAGGGAAATAGGGGAAAAAGGCAAGACAGCTGGCGAGAAAGTGAGAGGGGGAGGTGACAGAGGGAGAGAGGAGACCCATCCCATCTTCCACGTGTCCTTTGTTTTCTTTGCCCAGTTGTCTTGCCCCTGCAACTATTCACCATATCTTCCCCTTTGCTTCCTTCCTGCCTTTCACATGGTAAATGCAATTACCTCAGTTTACCTGTACTCTTGAAAAGGGAAGCGTGCTGCAGTAGGACACAGTCACACCAGAGAAGTCTCCACTGAGTTGTGGACTTGTTGACAACTTCTTTTCATCTCCTCTCCTCCTGAGCTTTGGCGTCCTGATTGTCTTTGAGAAGGGTGACAGGTGAGACTGAGGGAAGGGGAAGGAAAGATGCATTTCAGTTGGTGAATGTGCAATGACTGATCATTCGTTTAAACCCATTAGCTTCTAACTGAGTCAGTGTCCCATATGTGAACTGATGCACACGGAATCAGGTTGAAACTGTTTTTGCTCTTCACTGTGCTTCCTTCTTGTCATCTAGTTAAATTTTCTGTCACCTGTCAACTACCCAGGCTGTCTTTTTTAGTAGAGGAAGGAAAAGAATCCAATTTTCTTTTTTTTAAAGACAACAAACGTTTACCATAGATGCAGTGAAAATGCAATGTTTATATTTACATGGGAGTTAAAGGGGGCCTGGAAGAAGATCAACATCTGAAAAACGTTCACTATATTTAAAGCATCTTGGGTGTGAGCAGTGGGAGCTCAAAAACCATACATAACTCTGTCATTGGGGAGATAAACATCCAGAATCAGGCTTTTACGGCGAGAAAAACTTAGACATTTTTGTTTGCTTGTTCAATAGATAAAAAAGTTGAAGGAAAGAAAATGTAAGGGAATTACTCTGGATCTGAGAAAATTAGTCTTTCAGATGTCCTGGAAAGTGTGAAATTTTATATTATCATACGATGTTTCATACAGTGAGTATTAAGAAAATGGTGTGTTAAAAGGTAACTTTCAGTTAAAAATATGTAACTTGCAAAGGTTGGTTATCTCAAACAAGAGTTTGAATGTTACTGGAATTAGTTTGTAGGGGCAGCCATCAGAAAGTATAGATGAGATGACTCGAACTATAGTAATTTATTTTCTCAAAGTCTTGGAGGCTAAAAGTCCCAGATCAAGGTGCTGGCAGCGTTGGTTTGTTCTGAGGCTTCTCTCCTCGGCCTGTAGAAGGCTACCTTCTGTCTATGTCCTTGCCTAGTCTTCCTTCTGTGTGTATCTGTGTCCTAATTTAGGTTGTATTGGATTAGGATCCCCCATAACGATCTCATTTAACCTTGATTACCTCTTTAAAGACCTTCTATCCAAATACAGTCACATTCTGAGGTACCAGGGGATTAAGACTTCAACATATTAATTTATTTGGTGCGGGAGCCAATTCAGCCCATGAGAATATGCTTGTTGATTTTGTTTTTTGGCCTGGGGACACATTTATAGAAGTATCAGGCGACTCTATAAGAAGACAGAATTTATATATAATAGAAAACAAGATTCATAAATAAGTCACATCAATCTTTTTAGATATGCGGTGACAAAACGAAGCAGGACTGGATAGAATGTTGAGAAAAGTTAAAAGAAGAAACAAGTGAACTATGATGGAAATAAATAGGAGAGAGAAAGAGAATAAACAGTTCAGAAAAACAGAAGATAAAAAAAGGTAAGACTATAGAAAGTGACCAGGAAATAGAGCAGCTTTGTTTGTACATTTGCGTCTGTGTTTTTCTAACAGTGATGTTGGAAGCGCTCCATGTGGTTCAATTTATTCTATTAATAAAATCTGATGATTTAAAACATTAGAAATAGGGAATGGAAAAATATTGTATTTTCCCAGCCAAACCAAATCCATCCCTTGACTCTTATTTTCTGGGGTTGGCCCCCCATAGACATTACTTTTGCCAACTGCCAGTATCACAGAAACCACCAAAACCTCAGATTAAAAAAAAAAAAAAAAAAGAGCTCTAATGATTTTAAATTAGAAAAAAATTCAAGTTTGAAAACTAAATATCTTTTTGAATTACAATATAAGTATAGATTACTTACATTTCCAGCCTTTTCTTAGGATACATTTAGGATAACATTCACTGGACCAAAAAAGCATTTTAATTTAAGTATTAGGAAGATTGATCAAAGCAAAAGTTCTAGGGTACAAAAGCAGAAAATAAGCACATCCCTTCATCTAGGTTTTAGACTGAAAACCACCCCACCCTAAGGTAGAAATAATATGTAAGGTACTTTTTCATGCTTGACACACACTAAGATTGTAAGATTCTCCTACAAGAAGCTTCTAAAGAATAGAAATATTCATAAAGCATCTTATGTGAGTACCATAGAACTAATCCACGAACAATTTAGTTCCACTCAGGCATTTAGAAGATAAATGTTATCCATTTTCATATATTTAAAAATTTCAGCCAAAACTGTTTTAACCATATAACTTTGCAGCACACAGAAAAAAATACACATAAAAGTGAAAAATGTGTTTTGCAATAAATCTGCCACTGATCTGATATGAGTGTGCAATTAAATGGGCCGTGCTGGAGAGAGGCAAGATTGGCTACTGGGCGAGTGCCAGTGACATCCTCTGACGCTTCCCAGCCTCATGTGTTCCTCATCAGGCAGCCGGGGCTCTGGAAAATCCAGGCCAGGAAGGCAGAAAACAGAACAGACCTTACTTCCAATTATGGGGTTCAGAGAGAATGGAGTATAGGACACACACTTGATCTGCTGTGAAATATTTCATTTCAAAGCCGAACACTAAATTGTAGCATAGAATTAGATTACTCTTAAGGAATTATTTTCCATGTTTTTCCTACTTGCTTATTGCTGACATTCACAGTGGCATTTTATGATGGTGTAGCGTAAGGAGCACTAAACTGAAAGACAAAAAAAAAAAAAAAAAACAAACAAACAAACAAAAAAAAACAAAAAACAAAAAACAAAAAAATCCCCACCGAACCAGGTTTGGCTAGCTGTGAGACCATAGGCTAATCACTTATTCACTCTAGGCCTCTGTTTCCTTGTCTAGAAAATGAAAGGATTGCTCTCGATGAATAGAGATTATATTGAGTGACCCTCGAGCCAATCTGGCTTGCAGATGTGTTTTTGGCCTTCACAATATCATTAGATGTGTTCGCTAGTAACCAATATCACAAAAGCAGGAGATTTCACTAAAATATAGATTTCTGGCATCTCTTGAAAAATTGGGATGTGGTAACATAGGGCCCACAGCTTTGCAAAGCAGTAGTACGTTGGCGTGGAGTGCAGCAGACCCTTTCTGATATAATTGGGAGCGTTCTCTTGAGGTGGTTCCACTGCCAACCATAGGTTGCTACATTTACCTACTTTAGCTGCCCCACCTTTTTGGACGTTTTAGGCTTTCCTTCTTTGTCTACAGCAATGGTTTCTAAATGTGTCTTATAAAGCCCCGGTTCTTCAAGGAAACTCATGAGGAATCAAGAGGACATGGATGGAGGTCCAACCTCTCTTCAATCAGAGTTCAGTTTTTATTTGTGTTATATATTAGGATCTAAAATGACCTCTGGGGGGCAGACTTTTAGTGAATCTTCTGAAATTTCTTCTGTTCTTCCATAATAATTGAAATTCAGCGGGGCACATGAGTTTTTAGAATAAACACTACTCCTAGCCTCCTTTGCATGCAGGTGTGGCTGGTTGCCAGCCTCCTTTGTGTCCAGGTGTGACTGACTTCTGGCCGGAGATAAAGGACCAGAAGTGATGTGTGCAATATTCAGGTAGCACCTGTAGTAAGAATCTGATGGTGACCGATCTTGACCATTTGGGCAAAAAGTATCACACTAATGATGACAGGGCAATATGATAGACAGATCCTGAGTCCCTAGATGACTTCACAGACCAGAATAATCCTACTAGCAATGTTTGTCTAAGTCTACAGTGTTATATGAGAGAAAAATTAACTTTCATCCTGTGTAAGCCAATGTTAACTTGGGTCTCTGTTACATATTTCTAAAACTGTATCTGAATTAAAACAACCTCTGAAATTCTTTCAAGTTCAAAGATTCTCTGATTAATTTACCCCTGGTTGATTTTGCGTTTAAATATGTTTGAGTAATTTTGACGGAAAAAAGACAAATCATCGTTTTTTAAACCCTTTGAATTACTTCCTTGAATGTTTTTTTTTTTTTTTTTTTTTTGCTTTTAACTGAATGGAACTTAAACAAATTTACTTTCAGTCATGCACATGGTTATATTTTTATGAAATCATTATGCAAAAATGCCAGTGACCTAATGTATATTGAATAGGGAGTGTATGTTCTATTTCCTCCTAAATGATCAAGTGTTATGAATACCCTTTGCAGTTCCATTTCATCCAGAAAATGATTTTGTCCCAAAGGATTGGAGTCAAATGTGCAAAATAAATGATGTGAGTTTGTTCTGTTTAGTTATGAAGATGGCTTGAGTAGAAAAAGATAAAGTTACTAAACTGCCCAAGAGAGAGGTCTTTGAGGTAGGCTGTTTCAGGCTCAATTTAAAAGCTGGCGATGATGGTCCCTAAAACTTGTATTGCTATAACTGTTGTTATAAAGAAACAGAGAATTTCATTCTTTGAAGTCTGAGGAAACAGATTTTATGTGGCAATGAATTTTATTTTGTTTTAAGAATAACGTACCTTAATGGAGATGACTAATGTAGCTCATCATTTTGAATACATGTACTGCCTAAGAAAATTCATGCATTTTTCTCAAGATCGGAAAAGAAATCCAAGACAAACCAACCTTGGATATCATTCAAAGGGTGCCTTGGAAATGGTGTTTTTAGTAAGTTTAGCATCTATTCCCCTCCCTAACCCAAGACCTGTTATATAATATTCATAAGATCTTGGAAAAATTTTAAACCCTAAAATTTGAAACTAAGTACCCACCAACAGAGATGGTATAAGGTTAGAGGTGGTTTTGGTGTTGGAACTGACATACACTTGATCTTTGGAAAATAAAATCCTTCGTGATGTTTATGGGAACTGAAGTGATATAGGTATCCCATGACAATAAACTACTCCTTGAACATAAATTCTTTTAGAGCAATAGGTCATCATAAAGAAAGTTATAGCTATTTTGCCTTGAGGACTTAATTAAGCTTTCAAATGTCCCTAGTTCAGTCACTTTAAAATTTGGCTTAATAAAGTAGAGGAGACCAATCTCAAAATAGTTGGGCAGAGCAAAATCGTCATTTTTAAGTTGGGAATTATCTAAAAACACATCATTATATGTATAGAATTAAAGGAAAAACCTATTTTCTATGTGAGTCAGATCAGAATATTTGAAACTAAGAGTTATAGTAAAGGCATTAAATAATTTCTTTGTGCCCAGTGGCCTTTAAAACTTGTACTTTAAAACTGAGTGTGTACTGTCAAGATTTGTTGAAGAAAAATTTAGAAAACTAAATTTTCTAAACTAAATTTAAATTTCTAAACTAAATTTAGGTTTCTAAATCTTCTGTTTAGTCAGAAAATGAAATAATTGGTGAAAATCAACGTCTCTTAGGAAAGTTTATGAATAAACACCTAGGTCCTTTGATTTTATTCTGAAATAAATATATCTAACTGCTAACTCTCTTTTCTTATAATATGCAAGAGTGATCTAGAGAACCATGTGGTCTTAGTTGTTTACGTGTTATCTATGCTAGCATCCTGAAATTTCTATTACATTTCTGCATATATGAGTGTAAAGGGGAAGGAACCTTCTTATACTGAAACAACAGTGATCTGGGTTCTAGTTTGGTATTTATTTTTAATTTTGGTAGCTCCATTAGCTTCTCCAAACCTCAGTTTCTCCAGCCAAACAATGGAGAAGCATGCTTTCCTAATTATTGCCTGGGGCTGTTGTCATGAGAAACACATGGTCATCTTACATCAAAAAATGCCTAACTTGGGGAAACGAACTAGGGGTGGTGGAAGGGGGGAGGAGGGCGGGTGTTGGAGGGGAATGGGTGACGGGCACTGAGGTGGACACTTGACGGGATGAGCACTGGGTGTTTTTCTGTATGTTGGTAAATTGAACACCAATAAAAATTAATTAAAAAAATGCCATCAAATAACTGGGTGGCTCCTTTGAGCTAACATTGGAATAGATGCTCTTCTATACAAGAGGCTCTATTCTGAATGTAATTAAATATCGATGCCCATGACAGCCAGGAGAAAGAGCTTCTCTGAGTTCTTGTTGCAGAGGGCGTAATTAACTGATGGTCCCAGCTGCTGTGCTCCAAATCTACCACTGCATTCATGTGGAAGCCACTCCTATGATGGGCTGCTTCAAGTCTGTGACTGAACATGGTAGAGAAACGAAGGCAGGGCAATTCCTGGAAGAGAAAGGATTCCTCTGGTGGGAGACATTTCTCAAGGACTTCCCAGCAACCTCGCTGCACTCTCTTAGAATCGCGCTTCAGTCTAAGATGCTTCCTATCCAACCGTTAATTCTTCCCACTTCCCTTCATGGGGATCAGACTTGCCTCATGGTCTGACAGGTCACTGAGCCTCCTCTGGCTCCCTTCCTTATCTTTCCTCACAGGTATTTCCTGCAGTAAATCTCTCATGACTAATCCTATCTGGATGTCTGATTTTACACAATCCCTTTTTGAAGAAGGATCCCTTGGAGATTGCAATGTGACATTTTTCTGTGATTTTGTAATTTGGTAGCTAGGTTTCCTATCAATCTGTAGTATCCATTTACATGAGGATAAGCAATAACCTATTTTATACCATGTTACAACACAGACATTTCCAGCTATTAAATATTTTCTTTATGAATATAGGAATGGTTTGTAGGAAACAATCGGGTGCTTTTTTGATAGTATTTCAAAAGAACTTGAGTAACTATCCTCCTAAGAATAACGATAACAGGCAAACAAAGGAAATATGCATACATGACATGGTTTTGAGTCATCGTGATTCTTTCACTTTTCCCCAAATACCTATCAAAACAGCAAAATCAGAGCCAATGGAAAGTATTTTTATTTCTTCATAACAAAGATATAATTATTAGACCAGCTCACATGAACAAAGTAAAGTAGACATTTAAGGATAATTTAGGCACAAGTTCTGTTTTTACTGAATTAACAGAAAAATTGTGACTGCTAAACAAAACTACTTTCAGTCTTTTTCTATTCTTATGTATTTTATATACTTAATCATACTATATTTAAAAATTTGTATTACATTTAAGTATATCATAAGCGTATTTTTCTATTGCTCCTTAATTCTCATAAAAATTCTATAGTAGTCCAGCAAGAGGATGCATCATGTCTTACATAGTCTATTCTGTTGAATTTTTGGGTTGCTTCTGGTTTTTTACTGGTAAAAATAGGGCTGTTTTGTGTAGTTTTATAAATCTCTCACATTTAGAATTGCTTGTATAGGATGAATTCCTACAGGTTATGCTCATTAAGATTAATTATATTAATTGTTTCAAAAATATTTGGACCTATTTAAACAAATCATATTGGCATTATTCCTTTCACTATACCCTTGCTAAACTGCTAGCATTGCCTTCTATTAGAAAACAAAACCCCCGAGTCCTTATACATGGAAAGAGGATATTTCGTTGAAGTGTGGCCAAAGTTGCCTATATGTTTACTAGAGTCCTATTTTTACACTTTTATGAACTATTTTTTCTTGTCCTGTACACATTTATATATCATTTTCCTTTTTTTCGTATCGGTCATTAGTTAAAATAGAAATCAATCTTGGTCTGTTGCATTGGCATCAAGTATTTCTCCTCAAAAGGGCTGTACCCTTCTTTTTATTTCTTTGTGATTTGCCTTGTCAGTTAGAATCTTTTGAGCACTTAAATTTTGTCAGGCTCAGTGCCGGAAGCTGAGAATATAGTTTTGAACAAAGACAGACCAGTCCCTGCTCTCTTGTAGCCTCCAGGGTTTTGGAAAACGTAAAATTAAACAAGCAGTTATCAAAAACATACGTTATGTGCTAGGTTAGGGAACTAGGGACGGGAAGCTATTGGTGTTCTTTGTAAGCCAGCTAACTCCATTTTGAGGGATCAAGGAAATGCAGTTGGGTCAAGAAATGAGAATGGGTGATGGTCGGCAGATGAGACCGGAGAGGGCAGAAGGAGGCAAAGTCAGAGGGACTTTTAGGCCACATCAAGGAGTTTGGCTTTTTTAAGGGCTGTGTGCAGAGGGAGAGAAAGAGAGAGGATCTCTTGAGCGGGCTCCACGCTCAATCTCATGACCCTTGAGATCATGATTAGAGCTGAAATCTCAGGTCAGATGCTTAACCAACTGAGCCACCCAAGTGCCCCGAGGAGTTTGGCTTTTATCACAAGGATTAAGGGAGGTAACTTAATGGTTGTTTAGCAGAAGAAAAAAAAAGATGATATTTATTTTAGATTATTTTGGCAGCTATTTGGAGATTAGTTAAAAGGAGAGCAAGCCTGGAGACAGACCTGGTGGAAGAACCCAGGTGACAGTAAAGGATGTCCTGGATGGAGTCCAAACAACCTGGGGATGGAATGTGGGCAGCAATAGGGGATGGCAGATTCACAGCTTCTAGAAGACTCAACTGGAATGGGGTGCCCTTTTCTTCAGGAACAAGTTGGGCAGAAAGGTGTTAGCTATGGATTTTTAAAGCCATGTTTGCATATAAATTCTTGGCAATTTGTTATTATATAAATATTAGTGAATTCCTTGTCGTCTTTAAGTAAAGAACATCGAATTTCTTTTGGCCTTAATTAAATAGAGATTTGTAATTTGCTTTAGGAGAGAATCTCCAGTTAATCTAAATGGTATTATTATAATAAATGATAATCTCATTATTCATTGGGATTCTCCAGATTGATGAGAAACTGCTGATTCTCATCAATCACATTTTTTTGTGAATACAAGTTTAGTAATCCTGAAATGAGGTTTAAGATTTAGTTGATAATAGGGCAGCCTGGGTGGCTCAGTGGTTTAGCGCTGCCACCAGCCCAGGGCATGATCCTGGAGACCTGGGCACGAGTCCCACGTCGGGGTCTCTGCATGGAGCCTGCTTCTCCCTCTGCCTGTGTCTCTGCCTGTCTCTCTCTCTCTGATGAATAAATAAATAAAATCTTAAAAAAAAAGATTTAGTTGATAATAAGCACAGATATAAGCAAAGATATTTTTTTTCCATTTAAAAAACATTTGATTCTAGTGTAGTTCACATACAGTACAATATTGTTTCCGGTGTACAGTATAGTGATTCAACAATTCTACACGTTAGTGCTCATCACGTGTGCTCTTCACCTATTTCACCCATCGCCCACCCACCTACTCTCTGGGAACCATCAGATGGTTCTCTATAGTTAAGAATCTATGTTTTGGCTAGTCTCTTTTTTTCTTTGTTTATTTGTTTCTTAAATTCCACATATGAGTGAAATTATATGGTATTTGTCTTCCTCTGACTGACTTATTTCACTTAGCATTATACTGTCTAGATCCATTCATGTTGTTGCAAATGGCAAGATTTCATTCTTTTTTATGGCTAAGTAATAGTCCATTGCTATCAGTATCAATATCTATATTTATGTATATTTATATATGTATGTATGTATGTATGTATGTATCTATCTATCTATCTATCTATCTATATCACATTTACTTTTCCATTCATCTCTCAATGGACACATGGGCTGCTTCCATAATTTGGTTATTATAAATAATGCTGCAATAAATATGGAGTACATGTATTTTTTTGAATCCGTGTAAGACAAAGATATTTGAAAGGAACAAGCGATTATTTATTATCTGCAAAAAAAATGCACGTAAATAAAGATCCAGAGACAATTTAAAATTTTGCCAGTTTGAAACATCTTCACTACCTTTTACACATAGTGATTCCTAACAGGTAAATGAGTCTATGGCCTATTCTTATACATCTGTAGAATTAGGTGAGAAGTGATATATGGACGTATGAGACATTAGCCTCTTTCTTGGAGGGAAGAAACCTTCTTTCCCAGCAGGGATGCTTTCCACCATTTCCTGGAGGAGGGAAAGTAAGTGTAAAAAGCAAAGAGCCTGGGTAATCCTCAAAAGTATGGCTAACAAAATAAGATGTAAATGATCTTGGCAAAAGGTCCTGGGACACATAACTTTTATTATAGTTAAACACTAGTGTCTTTTGGGCTCACCTACAAGCACTAAAAAGCTTGTTTGCTAAACAGTAGTTGAGAACATTTCTTGTACTTTATGCCTTTCTTAATGGATCATTTGGAAGCTAAATAAATTCCTGTTGAGAGTATCATGTTCTCAGGTATACTAGACTCTTGAGCATAATGTATGCTTCTGAAACTGGCTATGATAACTTTAAACCCCAACAGTGGTAAAATAGCACACACTCCCTCTTTTTCTCTCTCTGTAATCATGTAGTCTTGAACAATGCTGCTACAGTTTAATTTTGTGTCCTGTAAACTTACATACCAATTAATAACCCACCATTACTTGGTTTTAATATTCAGTCTGTGCTTTCATAAAATCAAACAAATGGCTTTGAAAAGGACTTAGAGCATGCCTGTGAATGTGGTTGAACGGCAGGGTTCTTACTACCTAAGCAGAGCCCTAAAACATTTCTCAAAATATTATTTGGTCTGTCCCGTCAAAACTAAAGGACACTCGCATACATTTGTTTTCTATCATGTGGACATCCCAAATGGCTGACTGGCTAAAGTCATTATGTGACTCGAACATTCCGTTTGAAGGCTACTTAATCAAACCAGAAATCATGTCTCTAAGATAGGGAATTTAAAGTTTTGTTTATTAATCTGATTTCATACAAAGCATATACATGAAATATGAAATAAACATATGAATAAATATATATATTACCTTGTTTCTAAACCCTAAGGCTCTTTGAACTAAAGCTCCTACTTGCTTTCTGTTTAATGCTGAAACACAGCAACAATGGATTTTCCCTTTTTTTCCCAACTTATCTCAATTCATTAGGCAATAGGCAACAAGCTATAGGCAGGATATTCTGCAGGGTATAGTGAAGTCTTCCAACATGGCTGAAAATTGGCTTCCAATTTTTAGAACAAAGTTTGTCCCTAGTTGTTCCTTGATGATAAGGTAATTGTGAATAGTATTCCCACTTCTTTAGCCAAATGATTTGTCCAATATGTTTTGGGGATTAGGGTGTGGTGGGGAAGAACTTTGTCTCATGTGCAACTGGCTCTTGTTGAATTAGTTTTCAATTTAGCAATGCAACTGATTTTAATCTTGGAATTTTGCAACTTTATATTCCTTCAGGGCTTAAATTGAAAAAGTGCACTGTTTTGGTGACCTTCTGGGAAGTGAATCTCACCAACTTTGCAGTTAGAATCTCAATAGTATCATTAACATTTTGAAGTTTCTAAATTTAAGTATGTGCATCCAAACAATTATCTTCCCAGCCTCCTGTACATTATTTCATAATACTGTATATTGTAAATCCTATGGAAAAGGAACTTTTTGCATATCAAGTAGTTTAGCTAGGGAATGGGCATGTTGTTGAGAAATACAAGCTTGAAATCATTGTGCATTTAAGAACTTACTAACCTAATCAAGGTAAGACAAAAAATCTCTCCTTTTTTTGTGAATACTAACTAGAATTCTGGAATCCAAGAGAAAGGATATGTGAAGGGGTATGAGGAAGAATGAAAAGAGTTTCTTTTTCTATTTTTGGATTAGCAGAACAAGATTTTGAAATGCATGAAATTTAATTTTGGAGCTGCCTCCCCTTGCTTTCCATACTTCTCTCCTACCATTTAGCCTCAATTTTTAGAAGTGCTGTATTATCCTAAGTGCTCCATAGCAAGCTGTTAATATCTGACTCCCCTCTCCTCCATTGCCATATGCCATGATTACCTGCCTCCTGTAATTCAATCAAAACTCCCAAATTAGGTTTCTATTCACCTCAACCCATCATGACAAGGAAAGCAATTGGATCAAGCAAATCATACTAAAATGTAATTGGAAAATAATCACATAACTTTCAAAATGGATACATTTCTAACCTAAATGAACCTAGGATTAATGTCATTCCAATGAGGAAACCAGTTAGGGACAACTTCCCTAAACTGCTTTTATTTTCCAGGTGTTTTTCCTCCACCTTTTTCCTATAAGGTAGTCAAGAGCTGCAGGCGTTTCCCATCATGGCTCCTAAAGCAAAAGAGTGGGCAATTCTGGTTCAGAAGGAAGACTATCAGTGGGATAGTCGTTTCTATGTATGGGTGGAGTATGTAGTATGTGTTTCTAAATATGAAAACTGTCTGATTTCGAGTAAAGAAGAAAGCTGTTTACCAAATTGGAAACCTCTACGAAGGGGTTTAAACTTAATTGATTTTTTACACAGATCGTTTATAAACTACAGGCTGCTTGTAAATTAATAAAGTATGATACATTTGATTGGAGCTCAGACATAAAAGCTGGCTCTTTGAAACAGTCTGTTGATTCATCCATCCTGTTTCAGTGGGAAGAGAAGGGGCTATGATTCTTTCTTTTCTTTACCCCTTGTCTACTCTGTTAAAAGCTGGATCATACATTTAATAATATTTTTAGTTATTTTGAATGACCCAGATGTACTGTTACATCATATCACAGGATCCCCCAAGTCAGTAAATTTACCTTAACATCAAAGAATGAGTTCAGCAATGGAATATATGGACCCTGACCCTGACTTTAGTTAATTGTAGAAGAATTTTCTTTGTGCATGGTAGCAGTAAAGCAAACTCAACATGGTGTATATAAACTAGGCTCCAAGGAGAAAGACTGGAAATCAAGGGATGTGATGGATGGTTATAGAGGAATTGGCAAGCAACCACATTTCTCTCTTCCCATAATATATAGGTTTTTCTTGGCTTAGAGATAGAGACTTTGCACATAGTAGCACCCAGTGCTTTCCAATAATGATAATAGGAAAATCATAAAGTTCAACTTCATTTTTAAAAAGATTTATTTATTTATTTATTTATTTATTTATTTATTTATTTAGAGACCATGCAAGCCAGAGGGGAGGAGCAGAGGGCACGCACAAGGTTTGATCCTAGGACCCTGACATCAAGACCTGAGCCAAAATCAAGCGAGAGGCTTAACTGACAGCACCACCCAGGAGACCCATTTGACTTTATTTTATAAACTTTCTGGGAGTGTTTAAGATTGCTAACAGTTTTTCTTATAACAAAACACATGACAAACATTAAAAAAAATAGAATGGTTGTGTGTAGACTAGCCTTATCCATAAGTGATGTAGTAAATTAAATGTTTCTACCAAAGATACTTTTCTTCTGGTTTCCTCAGGACCTAAAAATCCACTATTAAAGATTTGTAGGTTGCATTAAGCCTTTTAGTTATTCCTATCGTCTTCTTTAAAAGACTAAATGCATTTAGGTGGGAAAATTGTAAAGGATCATGGTTTTAAGGAGCACATCTAAATTCATTTATTCATTAAGTCAACAAAAACCTGTGGAACATCTGTGTGTCAGGTACACCACTAGCACTGATGATAGAAGAGTGAATAGGGATCCTGTCCTCAAGGTGCATATAGTCTTTTAATTTTTAGCTTTAGCTGCACTAGGATCATACATTTCCAATGTCAATGGTATTAACTTTCTTTGATGACTTATCAACCTCTCTAAGTCAATATATCTGTGATGAAACATCATATCTTACAAATTGGCCATACTTTCCATCCTTCTTAATTTAATTAGTGGTGCCACCATTTTCCCAGGCAATAGTACTTTTCCTGACTACTCAACTCCACACTAATCTTTCCCTCCTCAAAACTACTGCATTAAAGTCAAAAACACCCAGATTGACACTTACTTGTTCTCTACTCAATGTGTGATCAATTTGATCATTTGTGTTATAAAATGCTTAAAGGCAAAGATCAGTCTTGGCTTCTTTTGTATCCTCTAGACCTGAGGTTCCACAAATGTAGACCTTATAACAAACCACCTCGGTGATTCTGATTAAATTAAACCACCACTTTAGACCATTGTATCTGAAATTTTAATGTGTTTATTAATCACTTGAGGATTATGTTAAGATGCAGATTCCAACTTAGTTGGTCTGAGGGTCTGCATTTTTAACAAACTTACATTTAATGCTGATGCTTTGGGAGATGGTTTGAAGGTTAAAGAAAGAAAGTTTATAGTCCCAGATACAGAGTTTGGTCCACGGGGAGATGTTCAGCAAATATTTAGTGATTTTCATCAAGATGACCTTAGTGTGAATTAGTTCTACAATTAGCATAAGTTTATAGAATAAGTGTGTCTACAGCTGAAAGAAAATGTCATTAAGAAGGATGCAGCGAGCAAAGGAAGATAAAATTTACCTATTTTACTTACCTATGTAACAATTTTAACTAAAGGCTTACCCAAACCTCCAATTTGACACATTTGTAGTCTCATTTTGTTTTCTAATTTTTTTATATCTTTCTCCTAAATATCCCTGTATATATAAGCAAATATACTAATCTTATCTTTGAAAAAAGTGTATCTATAGTACATATCACAATGCTAGTCACTAAACTTGATATAAGCTTGTTAAGTGGAGTTCCTCTAAGGAGACTCTCAGATACAGGAAAAAAGTCTCTATCTCTGTACAATTTTTAGAGCATAGCACTAAAAATTACAGAACTCCTACAGCGTATATTCTTGAAACAACTGGAAAATGTTCTGAATACTGACTAGGTGGGATGTAGTAGTTGAATGGCAAGTGGAAGAGAAGAAATCTCTATTCTGAAAGAACCAGCTGGGGCAGAGAAGTACATAATTAATCATTAAGCCTTCTCAGGGATACATGAACGAAATAATAAACATCAGTGTTCTAGATCTAATGAATTTTGTATTCAATTATAACAACATTATCCCTGTTTTTCTGCTATTTCAGAACTACACTCTCTTAACACAAAACACTGTCAGGCCTGTATGTGGTGCACTCACCAAACAGTCAAAAGCAATTAAATGAATGGTCTGGACAAAACCAATTTTTATACGTTCCATGCACATTGAAAAAACAAGTTCAAATAAACCTCAAACAAGACTAAAATTTAATAATGAATGGGTTTTATATTTCATGAGTCTCTTAAGTACAGACAAGTAACACCTACAGCCTGTTACTCTACATCTGTCTCAAAGTTGGAATAAGTAGTTACTTAAGTGATGCTTTTGCCAAGATCCATAAATGTTATGACCTTCTTTGAAATTATGGCAAAAACAATGCTTTAATTAAAATTGTTTTAATCATGAAGAGGAGAAAAGGACAAAAGTAACACAATTTCCCTTCAGTGACTCAGATTTGTGGAAGCCTCTCCAATAATTTCACCTCTAACTGCTGTGGAACTTGTTCACAAGGGCACGGATGAACATTCAGTTCAGGAACCAGCTGTATGATCCAGAGGGGGGAAAAAAATAAGTGGATTAGCTTATACTTCAGATCAAACCAGAACTGAATGCTTTCCAGGGTTTTAAAGCATCTGGAAAATCTTTCAACATTGTCTCTTCTTTTGGTCCTATCTTTCCCTTATTACTATCCAAGATTGGGGTGGGGGAGCTGAAATGTCGTGAGAAAGTTATATTCAACTGAAGTTTATGTAAGAAGAACCAATACTTTTTCCTACTTGACTTCCATTCCAACGTCGCATACTTAAGGGCTGGTCTTCTAAGGGTGCCAGCATTCCCCTGAACCAAAATAAGCAAACATCCAAGTACTTTGAATTCTCTTCCTCAAAATTATGCTTCATTATCCTGGGATCTTGACAGAATAAAAGACCACTGCTGAACTGTAAAAGGTTTTCACATTTATCTGGATACGGAGTAATAATGGAGGAATTTATCCATTGGATTTACCTTTTTTCCATTCGAATCCTACCCTGCAGACTTCCTGACAAATTTGAGTTATCATCTGTATAAAGAAGATGCAATCGAGAGAAAAGTTTCTCCTCCTCTCCCAGAATTCCCTCAATCCACAGCCTAGTCCAGCAGTTTAACGAGGCTTAAGGGAGTTCTGCTGCAAGACATTGCTCCCACTGACATGGTCACTGTTAGAAATCACTTTGACTGAAGCCATTGAAGGCCCCTGTGAAAACAAATTTTACTGCTTTTGTGTAAGAGACCCCAAGTGACTTAAGACCGGAGAATTTTCCACTGTGGCTTTCACAAATCCTTGTACCCCCTACTCTCAAATCTCTTGAACCCCCATAGGTCTTCCTTCCCACCTCTCTTGCATATGACTTTAACCCCTAATTCTTCCTCTTTACCTCTCTCAATGAAACCCAGACTGCCCAAACAATGACTCTTACTCCACAAGAACAATCCCTGTTTTCCCATTTCCGGAGCTAGCTGGACCGCAGCCAAACCGTGTCCTGCTAAGTCTAGCTGAATTTCGGCCAACCCCCTCCTGCTGAAGCCATGCAAAATTTTCCGCTGTCCTTCTCCAAGTTAAAATGCTCCTTTGGAGCCTTCCTTCAGAGCTTTATGCTAATGACTCTCCAGTTGATTTTATGCCTTAGTTTTGCTGCTGAGATTCAGACAGGATTGGCCCCTTTGCTGTTCAGCCCAGGCCACTTGGTTAGAGGACCAGTTCCTTCTATGGACTAGACCAGTGCCTGCTTCTCTTAGTCTTGAAGCACCACCTGAGCTTTTATTCATTTTTACCCTCTTGTATACATCTTGTATATGCCTCTTGGTTTGATTTTTTTCTACTAATAGAGGTTTTCATAGTCATGATGTGATCATAATGCCCCAGAGATTTTGTTAGTTTTTTTCAGGCCCCTTGAAAATATGTTTACCATTAGAAAGCCAATAACACTAAATTTTGGAAGCTCTGTTGAGTATTCTAGAACTTTAGTGGCCACCCTGGGGAACTTGAGATATGAATAAGACAGTCCCATTTATATGGCACCTTAACATCAAAGGATGCAAAGATTACAAATATTTAATGGTCAACAAGTTTTTAGCTGACAAGAAGAGGCCTCTTAAAGACAAAGATCCTCTAAAAGACAGCAAAATTATAAAACTACCTCTCTTAAGGACTCCTTAGGAAAAGCTAATAAAAATGTTAAAAATCTAAACTCAAACTCTCTTTTTTCTCTTCTACCTCATCTTTGGATTGGCTTTCCTCCTGGTGCTCTGTCTCTCAACTTCCTCTTTCCCATGTCTTGTTCCTCCTCCTCATTCTCTGCATATTCTCTCAAACTCCTTTCCTATTCTCCACTGTCTCTTCCTAAATCCAGGCCTCTCACTAAAGACTAGCCCTTCATGATATCTTTTAATGTGGTCGGGAAAGGTCCCACAGCTTTAAACCTTGGTCAAAATCAGATTTCCATAATGTAGCAAAAGACTTTCTAATCTCTTTTAAGGAAAGACAAACGTTAGTTTAAAAATTTAAGCATTGTCTTACAAATTTATGGTCAGGATCTCTCTGATCTCTTTCAATTAGTTCATCTCTTTGTGGTAACCAGAGGTGCTAAGACTGGATTTGAAAAAGAATGATGGATTAATTACTAACATGATAGGGAAAAAAAATGGGATGAAATTTAACTGTGGGTGGGAATAAAAGCGTAAAAATAGGACAAGCTCTCTTAGCAGCTATTCCTGAGGCTTTTGTCAAACTTGGTCAAAAATGCATTTCATCTAAGGAGGGGAAAAACCCAGGTCCATCCCTAAGTTCAGAAACAGCTTAACTACTACCTTCCAGAACATTCTTTTCTCAATAGGAGCAGAGATATCCCACAATCTCTCTAACCACCTCTTGTTGATGGTCTTAAATCTGAAGTGATAGATTTATTTATTATTTTATTTATTTATTTATTCATGAGAGACACAGAGGTAGAGGCAGAGACAGGCAGAGGGAGAAGCAGGCTTCATGCAGGGAGCCCGATGTGGGACTCGATCCCGGGACCCTGGGGTCACGCCCTGAGCCCAAGGCAGACGCTCAACCACTGAGCCCCCAGGTGCCCTGAAGTGACAGATTTAGTCAGGAAAAAACCAACAGAATGTTAGACTGCCTTCTCTCTGGACTACAAGAGCTTGATGAGCACTTTGAATATACTTCGGCTCAGGAAAAAAAAATTATAAACTAATAACTCTTTACAATTAAGCAATTAGAGAAACCCAGAAACAAAACATCTCTGTAGCCAGTCTAAACAAAGATATGTGTGGATATTGTAAGAAATAGGGACACTGGAAAAATGCTTGCTCTGGCTTAAATTTATTTTTTTATTTTTTATTTTTTTTCTGGCTTAAATTTAAAAGACAGAATCTAAAATGATAAAGGACCAACTTTTTGTGACAGAATGACTTCTTTTTGAATAAGGAGCCCCTGTAGTTTGTCCAAAATTGCCCTTAAAACAAAAGGGAGAAATTTCCATGCAACTACAAAAACAAAAGCCAAGGATGTTCCTTTTGTTGTTGAAACCAGACCTACACATTCTACCATAAACCCACCTTCCCATCATCCCTTCCTTGGAGTAACCGAAACATTTCATTGGAAGGAATCTCAAATACTCCTATCACTAAGCAGCATGCTTTCTGCACAATGATTCCGCTCAGGTGGATCCGTTGGAGTGAAATCTACTTCGCAAATGGGGTGCCACTCAAACGTGAGCTGGGCAACCTCTTTCTGAGACTCCATGGAAGAGATTATTTTATTTTGGTACAGATTCACTTCTCAGTATTAGAGCCGTTGCCTGGGACAGACTCACCTAGAACCTTCTATAACTTAAAAAATATTCTTCAAAAGTTCCTATGCTTGTACTGTCCAATTATCAGAGACCTTTCCTTCTATTTGTATATGAAGTATCCAAAGACAAGCTTTGAGGATTCTAACTCAGGAGCACAAAGGGCTTCAGACACCCATCACTCATAGTAGCCTCTCTCTTTACCCTACAGCAAAAGTCTACCCACTTGTTTGCCTTCAGTGGCAACAGCCGCATAGTTAATTGAGGCTTCTACTGACTTAGTTTTAGGATCTCCTCTTAACGTTATGATCCCTCATGTCATTCAGACCTTACTCTTGACTGAAAACACTCAACTCTTTTCTGCTTCTAGGCTGACCGCCTATGAAATCCTTCTCTTCTCACTCATACAAATTTCTATCCATTGCTGTAGCCTCTTGAATCTCCTCCCCCCCCCAACTTAATTTCTCTCCCAGAGGAGGAAAAAACCTAATGACTGTCATGCACTCATTCAGGAATTTTCTTTACCTCATTCTGATGTCTTTGAAACTCTTTGAAAACCGAGATTTAGAAATGCTTATGGACAGAGCCTATTAGGGAACGGAACAAGAGGCTGTCAAGTTCAGTGTGTGATTGTGACTCACTCAAATATTATCCTTTCCCAGGGGCCAAATCTGTATGAGTTGCTGACATTGTAGCACTTACTACAGCCTGCCAATTAGGTAGAGATAAGAGAGGAAAAGTCTATACAGATAGCAAATATGCTTTTGGGATAGTTCATAATTTTGGTATGCTTTGGAAGCAATGTGGCTTAACTGCATCTGGTATTTCAATTAAACATGGTAGTCACATAAAATTCCTATTAGAGGCTTTGTTTTTCCAAAGGAATTGGCTGTGTTAAGGTTGGGGCCCACAGCAAAAAGCAGACTCAAGAAGCAAAAGGTAATGCTTTAGCAGATTACTATACTAAATGACTTGCTTTAACACCTTCAGGCTTTCCAACAAGTCTAAAAGTCAAAGCCAAAACTAGCTCCTAACTATTGGCATTAGATCTTGAGTTAATTTTAGTATCAAGCATTTGATTATTAAGAAGTGTATTGGAAAAGATTAAATTTTTTCTCCTCCCAGGTAGTTTTGGTGGCACCAAGATAGTCTCTTGGTCTGCCCAAAGATATTGAAATGGATTTTCTTAAACCGTGTTACATACTGTGACCCATGATTGAAGGGAAATTTTAAAAACCATCATAAATAAGCATTGGTGGGAACACTTCAATGAGATTTTGAAGGATATCTCTGGTGCATTTCCCATCTGTCAAATCTACGATCTTGAGAAAATTGTAAGGCTGGGGCAGAAACATAAGCCAAAACTTTTCAGATTTTTGAAAGTCTATTTACAGATGGATTTCATTCAGTCACTCACCTCATGTGGTTATGAGTATGTACTTACTATTGTGTTTTCTATGTCTCGGTCTTCTAGAAGACTTTCATTGCCATTAAGCAACTGCTTGATAGTAGCAAAGAAACTTTAAGTTTCTTTTTGCTACACAAAAAACTTTTGTGTTTTCCACTTGGCAATACTCACCTATTTGGTGATAGAGGTACCAACTGAGACTTGTTAAGACTATCTGAGGAACTTTAGTCCTTTATATATATATATATATATATATATATATATATATATATATATATATATAAAGGTTAATATATGTTAATATATATTAGTATATATATTAAGATTTTTATTTTTTTACTTGACAGAGCACAAGTAGAGAGAGTGGCAGGTAGAGGGAGAGGAAGAAGCAGAGAGCCTGATGTGGGCTCAATCCCAGGACTCTGGGTTCATGACCTGAGCTAAAGACAGATACTTAACTGACTGAGTCACCAAGGAGCCCCCAGACTGCTGGATATTGATAGCTTCTATCCAAGATCTTCAGCTCAGGACCCTTGAACCCTAAGAGTAATTAATAATATACCTTTTCATCTCTTTCTCCTATTTTTTTTAAAGACTTATTTATTTATTTATTTATTTATTTATTTATTTATTTATTTTTTAAGACTTATTTATTTATTCATGAGAGACACAGAGAGAGAGAGCAGCAGAGACACAGGTAGAGGGAGAAACAGGCTCCTCGCAGGGACCCCGATGCGGGACTTGATCCCAGGACCCCAGGATCACACCCTGAACCGAAGGCAGATGCTCAACTGCTGAGCCTCCAAGGCATCCCTCTTTCTCCTTGTAGCCATTTTTGAGATTCTTCAATTTTTATTTTATTTTATTTTATTATTTATGATAGAGAGACAGAGAGTGAGAGAGAGAGGGAGAGAGAGAGGCAGAGACATAGGTAGAGGGAGAAGCAGGCTCCATGCACCGGGAGCCCGACGTGGGATTCGATCCCGGGTCTACAGGATCGCGCCCGGGGCCAAAGGCAGGCGCCAAACCGCTGCGCCACCCAGGAATCCCCGATTTTTGAAATTCTTAAAGTTTCTTTTTATAGTCTTTTTTATGTCCGTGCTTGTCTCCAGTCATTTGATATATTCTCTTTAGAATTTCAAATGCCTCAGGTACTCACTTGCTAAATGATTGAATTACAAAGCAGAGTTCCTTAGAAGGACAGGGAAAAGAGGTACGATTTTAGGCAAAGCCCTGATGGCAGTAATACCAAAGAACCTGAGACTATAACCGTCTCATGCAGTATAGATCTAGAGAACTGAACAAGCCAAGATTAAGTTAAATGATGAGACTCAGTTGCCCTTCGATCTAGAGAAGGGATTGTAAGAATTTCCCAGTGTGGCTGGCCTTCTCCTGTCCTGGTCTCCTTCAGGTATTGCTCAAAATTCCTCTTGCACATAACTTTGGTTCCTATCTATCTTCATCCTTGACAAAATCCACACTACCAAAATAATGGCTGCTAATCCACAAAAATAATTTCCTCTATTCTCATTTGAACTCTGGATTGGGGAGCGAGAAGGATGGAATAATGCTTGGAAAAAGGAAAGAGTCCTGGGAAAATGAGCAATAACAAGCAAATAAGGAGGGTAAGAATTCAACCACTGGTTTGAGGAAATCTAGAAAAATATCACAGATAAACCCAGGTATAGCTCTGCATGAGGCCATAGCATCCTGGAGAATCATATTTGGGATGGAAACTGTATTAGGTAGGATAAAACTGGAACATAGAGACCCCAAAAGGCAGTGGCTTATAGAACAAAGAAATTCTTTTCTCTGTCCTGGATTTAACAGCCTATATTTGGAGATGTTTCTGATCCATGTGGACATGTAGGGGTATGCCGTCTTGTTGGTCCATTATCCCTTAGAGCATAGCAGAAGCTGTTCACAGGCACTAGCTTTTAGACTATAGAGAGGGGACGAAGATGTCCAGTAACAAAGGTCTTGTGTCTTAAGGTCTAACTTCAAGGGGCACACACCATTTCTACTCACATTCAGTTATTAAGAAGATTGTCACATATTCACATCTAGTTGCAAAACAGTCTGAGAAACCTGTAGTAGCTGAGCAGTCATGTGCTTCACTGTATGTTCTCTCTTTCTCTCTCTCAAAGTCTGTAAGTCTCTTTCTGGATTTGCTTTCCAAAGGCCTAAGGAGTTATAAGAGCAGAGCAGACCTGTGATAGAGATAAAAATAGTATGTCAAGCACTGATAGCTGCCTCTGCAGTGTGTATTTCCTTTCTACTCTTTTCTTTCTTTCTTTTTTATTTTTTTAAAGATTTAATTTATTTATTCATGAGAGACACAGAGAGAGAGGCAGAGACACAGGCAGAGGGAGAAGCAGGCTTCTCACAGGGAGCCTGATGCAGGACTCGATCCTGGACTCCAGGATCTCACCCTGAGCCAAGGGCAGACACTCAACCGCTGAGTCACCCAGGTGTCCCTCTCTTCTTCCCTTTTCTTTTCTTCCCTTTTCTTTCTTTTCTTTTCTTTCCTTCTTTCTTTCTTTCTTTCTTTCTTTCTTTCTTTCTTTCTTTCTTGTCTTTCTTTTTTTAAAGATTTATTTATTTAGTTAGACAGAAAGAGAGAGAACATGAATGGGGGGAAGGGCAGAGGGAGAGGGAGAGAATCTCAAGTAGATTCTGAGCTGAGACCAAGCTGAGACTCTGGTCTGATGTGGAGTTTGATCTCCACAACCCTGAGATCATGACCTGAGCTAAACCAAGAATCAGACAGGAAACCAACTGACCCAACCAGGAGCCCCTCCACCCTTTTCAGGGGAACTCCAATTCTCTCAACTAATGCCACTTGCTGGGCATATTCTCTTGTAGCCCAAGGTGGTCATGTGGCACAACCTAGCCAATGAGACGTAAATGTTCTGATAGTCTTTTCCTTCTTCTTTTTTCTTTTCCTTCTTTCTGCCTATTAAACAGATGCATAGATGTGATGTTTGGAGGAGGAGCAGCCATCTTAGAGCTATAAGACAACCAGCGTGAAAGCCAAAATGTCAAGGATGGTAGAGCTGAAAGATGAAGAGACTCTGGGCCTTTTATGGCCCACTGGGTCATAAAACTAGTTATGTGAGCCAGATAAACCTTTTCGTATTTAAGCCAATAAATGGCAGACACTGTAGTATTTGCAGTTGAATAGGTTCCGAAGAAATGGGAGGCAGAGTGAGGAAAGGGAGAGAGAGAGAGCTTCTTTTCTGCCCCTGACAGCTGTACATATACATATATTACATATATTCCTGTACATATACATATATATTTGTCTCTTTGTTATTTACCTAGCCTGGGGAGGGAAAAGGAGTGATAAGAATATAGTAAGGAGGAATGATAAATCAGTGATAAAAGCCTACCATGGTCATTACCTACTTTACCCCACAGATCCACTTCCCACTCTTCATCCTACCTGGTGCCCTGGGTGGCTATCCATATGGACTATATGAACAATTTCCTTTCCCTCCATTCTTTCATTGGCTTTGGCCAGTAGAAGACATTGGCAAGAGATCTGGAGAACAGGAGGAAAATAAGAACAAAGTGTTTATTCCTTCGCCTTCCCAGCTGTACTCTTTAACTAAAGGCCACAGCTTCTGTCAGATGGCCCTCTCCACACTGTTCACTTTTTTGGTTCCTGTAGCCACTTCCTCCCCCCCATTTATTCTGGCTGGCTGTAGGGTGGTGATGGCTCCCTGTCCCCTCCTTTGTTGCTTTTCCTAAACTCTGCTCACATTGTTGTAAACAGTTCCTTTATGAAATCTTAAATTACTCAGTTTGGAAGTGCATTTGATTTCTGCCAGGATCCTGACTGGTCCATTTCTGCAGAGTGAGGCTCAGAGCCCTGCTTTTAGGATTAGATCACATGGAAACAGTAAGCTCTAGAGGCAGGGACAGGCTTGTAGAGCTTCCCATACACCAGAGCAGCTCGATCATATCATGCCATGGTAGGATGAAATGAACCAGGAGGACAGGAAAAGGTCCCCAGGCAGTCTGAGCTGGAATCTCCGCTTTGACTCTTTCCAGAGAGTCAGATGACATCACCTCGGTGCCTCACTTTCCTCACCCGTAAAGTGGGATAATAATAGTAGTACCTGTGTCCTAAGACTGCAGTCAGTGTTAAATGAAATATACATGTGAGTTATACAAGACACATATACAAGACAGTTCTTGAGATTTTATAATTAATCAATAAAAATAGCCATAATAATTATTAAAGACCAAATTTCAGGCAAGATACTGGTTGCTTCAGAGGATTTCTGCATGGACAGGTGAAATCAAAGACAAATGACTGTAATGAAGACTCAGACTCCATATTTTGATATTTGACTGCTGACAGCTGTTAAGTTTCAACTCTCCCTCTTCCCCGTCTGTACCACATCTGGGCAAGCTGATCCCATCTAGGCCTGGGCACTCAGTGTTGTGACACCAGTAAAACCACAAGCTTCTGCTGCATGAGGATTCACATCCTCAGCCTCAATCTCTCAACACAATTAAAAACCTACAACAGTCTCCTCCTTTCCTGGCTTTTTCATTTCAGACTTGCTTGAGAGGCCTTCCCTTCTCTCCAAGACGTCTCAGTGATGTAAATGATAAGCCTTTTCCTACCTGTTTGGTATATGTGTGATGCATCAGTATCAACATCCAAACCAAACTTTGGGTGGGGGTCCATTTGCCTCTGCAGGTGACATAACTGGCTTCTCTTCAAAACACTTTGGCACTAAAGCCACGGTTCCATCATTCTGTTTCTGATCTGCTTTAGGGCAAACTTTGAACTGACTGAACTTATGTTTCTTTCTATAGGGAATGGGCATCTCAAAAATAGAAAATAATTTGAATTGCAAAAAATAAATTTCCTTTTTTTCCCCCAATTTCGAGTGGTAGACTGAGATTTGTATCCTCTATATCAGGTTGCTCTGATGATCTAGTTGCCAAGCAAAGCACCATCTTGTCCAGCCTTAAAAGTCTACCTCCAACCAGTGAAAGTAGAACAAGGGCTGTAAAAAAAGAAAGACCCCATAGTGCCTACAGTTTGAGAACCTAAGTCCTGAACTGTGCTGCTTTGCTTCCACTTCCTTCTCTTGACCTCCAAATTGACAACCACTGTCTGCTCATCTCTTATCATCTTTGCCAGGCCCTTCCGGTTAGTGAACACATCCATTCTTTCTTAGCCACCAGCAGTCTCCTTTTCCTCCTTCACGTCCGTTTCTCTTTTTTGGTAAGTTTGAGTTATGGAAGTATTGTGACGTATGCATGACCCCTCTAGATAGCCCTTTTATGAATATGGTTTAACCCAGAAGATGTCCAAACTTCTGTGGATAGACATAAGAATCACTAAAGGAACTTTTTAAAAAAAATTGCAGATACTTGGAGCCTATCCCAGATCTGTGAAGTAATAATTTGCTTTGGGGACAGACAGGGATGGGAATATATAGGGTAGGAATCTGTATGTTTAAAGAAGTTCCCTAGCTGATTCCAATGATGAATCAGATACAGAGCATATTGAACAGATTAATTTTGTGACACTGGATATTTTAACCCCTAGAATATCATGACACCAGAACATTTAACCCCAAGGATATTCTGATCCCATCATTTACTCTTTGCTGTGCCATCAGTAGGGGTGGTTGGTACAGAAAACACAGATTGATTGGAAATATGTTGAAGAATTAGCTTATCAATACAGACAAATTCCAGACAGCAGAATAACTTTGACATAGCTGAGGAAACTTTCATACAGCTTTCTCATGTATTGGCTAAAAACAGCAACAACAAACACAAACCAAACTATCAACCTTTTATCTAATTCATACTAAGTATTACTGTTAAGAATGATCAGCACAGGGATCCCTGGGTGGCGCAGCGGTTTGGCGCCTGCCTTTGGCCCAGGGCGCGATCCTGGAGACCCAGGATCGAATCCCATGTAGGGCTCCCGGTGCATGGAGCCTGCTTCTCCCTCTGCCTGTGTCTCTGCCTCTCTCTCTCTCTCTGTGTGACTATCATAAATAAATAAAAAAATTAAAAAAAAAAAAGAATGATCAGCACAAAAGAGAATGGTTCAAACTGCACATGGTAAAATTTGTTATAGATGAAAATCTGATGACAAATCATGTTTTGATGCTCACATTGAAATGTGTAAATATTGAATAGGGAAAAATTAGACTTGGCAAAAGTAATCAACACTAAATAAAACTGCCAACAGCTAAATTGGCACATGTTGAAACTTATTATTGCCTAAAACTTGAGGTAAGAATCCAATTTTTTTTTTTTTTTACTAAGTTTGGGTGTGAAGAATTTGACCTGAAACAATTGGATTTGGTACAAATAATGACCATAAAAGAACACATGCAATTGCAGAAACTATAATCAAGAAAAATTTGATATGAACAGCAAGGGGAAAAAACACACATTGGATAACATTTTCATGTAAACCTTATGTGGAAAATAATTTATTCCAATGAAAAAAATTCAGTAAATTAAAAATGAAAAGGGGAAAAATTAGAAATGTCTTAATTGGAATAAAAATTTATCAAGGAATTAAAGTAGCTTAATAGAAATTAGCCCTAAAAATGTTTTCTTAATGAGAGAATATTCATCCATGTAAGCATAATTTTGATGTGCAGTTTCCACTCCTAAACACAAGAGTCAAAAGATTCTCCGATCTGAAAGTGAACAGGATCTAAATAGATTGGTTAAAACAAAAGGCTCAAAATTCCCTGCACCCAATTATTTATTGTGAGTGTCAAGAAAGAAGTGATTAGGAAAAGTCTGGATCAGGGGGTAAACCCAAGGAGGGCAAGCATTCATGGGATCCCGCAATGCAACTTCAGTTTTCTGGGCATCTAGATGGCAGATGAAGGTGTAGCATGTACCTGATAAAAAAAGTACAGAAGATGGATCCTGTAAAATTTTTCCTGTGCTTCTCTGTTCTTACCTAACTACTTGCTGGGGGAATTGAGCCATAAATCATCATTCTTGAAGTTGACAGAAATAGTCATCCTTCAAAATATAAACCCCACTATAAAAACAAAAAGAAGAAAAATAAGTGTTGGGAAGGATGTGGAGAAATTAGAGCACTCTAACTCTACACTGACAAGAAGATTGTAAAATGGCCCAGCCATTTTGGAAACAGCCTGGCAGTTCCTCCAAAAACTATAACACACAGGTTACCATATGACCCAGCAATTTCATGTCTAAGTATATACCCCAGAAAAACAAAAACATCTGTTCACATACAGGCTGGTTCACAAATGTCTATAGCAGCATTATTTATGAGAAGCAAAAATGGAAACAATCCCAGTGTCTGTCACTTGATTAATGGATAAACAAATTTGTGGTATATCCATACAAAGGAATATTGTTAGGCAATAAGACGAAATAAAATACTGATACCTGCTACAATATGGGTGAACCTTGAAAATATTGTGCTAAGTGAAAGAAGCCAGTCACAAAAGGCCAAATACTGTATGATTTCATTTATATTAAATGTCCAGAAAAGGCAAATGTATAGAAACAGGAAGTAGGTTAGTAGTTGCTTAGAGCAGGAAGGGGCTAAAGAGGAAATGAGAAGGAAATGATAATGAGCACATGTTTCTTTTTTTATTTTTACTTTTTTAACAAAAGGATTTATTTATTTGGGAGAGACAGAGAGAGCAGAGAAGAGGGGCAGAGGGAAAGAAAGTTTCAAGCAGGCTCTGCACTGAGCATGGAGCCTGACATAGGGCTCCAAATCATGACCCCAAGATCATGACCTGAGCAGAAACCAAGTGTTGGATGATTAACCAGCTGTGCCATCCAGGTGCTCCTGAGCACATGTTTCTTTTGGGGATGATAAAAATGTTCCAAAATTGACCATGGTGTTGGGTGCACAACTCTGTTAATATACTGAAAATCACTTAAGCATATATTTTAAATTAGTAAAGGGTGTCGTATATAAATTATATCTCAAAAAAAGACTATTAAAAATGCAAATCTCCATGAAGGAAGTCACATCCTAAAGCCTTGGGATATCAATCCTTATCTCTGGGTGTGTCTCCTCCTCTGTATACTGGGAATGATAATAATAGCTGATAAGGATGTTGAGAGAATTAATGAAGCAATGTGTGTGAGAATGCTTACACCTCATATGACATGCGTGGTAAAAACAGCTAAATGTCCAGCAAGAGCTGTGTTTTTCCTTCCATGGCATAGAATCAGCACAGGAAATAGTTGCCCAAGCAAAGATTATAATTTCCATAGTTCCTTGCATCCATTTATACCATGATCTCATTCTGACCAATGGTATGCAGTGATGTGTGTGGTCAAGGTAGTTGACCAGCTGATATCTATTTCACCCTCTGTTCCCTCTCCTGCCTGGTTGCTGAACAATTGATAAGGCATGGGAGGCCATTAGCTAGGAGATGCCTGGGTCCTTAAAAACCCCTCTGTGGGAAACACCCACCCACCAGCTGCATATAACACATTGGACTGATAATCTCAGTGAAGAATATGGTTCTTTTTGGTTAAAATGTTCAGTTATAGCAGCCATTGTTTACCTCCACTAATATAAAACTTTAAATAGGTCCTCAACAAATTTCTGACAAAAATTAAGACATTTTTGTCATCTGTTAGTACCTTTGGAGTTTAAAAACGAAAGCCAGTAGAGCCTGAGGTGAGGAAAATATAGAACTCTGAAAAGTGAATGGATTGGGAGAAGCAGGTCACTGACTCAGTTCCCACCCCAAATCTTACTGTTTATTGCACCATTCATTGCTCAGCCTTCCTTAAGGGATTGGTGCACTTTATTGAATCTCATGGTCATGGAGCAAGGACCACTTTAATTCTGAGTTTCTGCACTATTTGCCAGCCCTAATCTCTACAGTGAGCCTATATCCTAAAGAAAGGAGGCAGACAATAAAAGTAAGTAAATCATATGATATATTGGATGGTGACTATTGCAACAAAGGACTGTGGGAACTCAGAAGAGGTGTTCATTTTAAATAAGATGCTCAAGAGATATATTATATGGAGGGTGACATCAGAGCAAAGTATCAAATACAGTGACATTAGAGCAAACCATGATCCCAGATAGAGGGCCTAGTGGTATAAAGACCCTGAGATAGGAACACACCAGGTGTGTTCAAGGAACAGAGAGAAGTTCCATGTGGTGGGGAAGGGGAGGCAAGGGGAAGAATGATGGAAAAGAAGTCAGAGAAGTTAGGGGCCGGGACCAGATCATATGGAAGCCTGGGGACTGGACAAAGAGCATAATGGGGGATCTGAAAGAGTTCAAGGCCACAGATAATTGGTTACTGTTACCGACTTTGGTAGTGAATGCCCGTACAATGCCCTAGAGACGAACCGGTTGTTTCACCTTAGTATGTATCAGTTCAGGACCCAGACAGCAATCCCACAGGAGGAGCCAGCAAGAACTCAGTTGGTGAATGGGATCCGAGATGCTCCATCCCCCACCCCTGCCACCATGACGTCACATCAGTGCTTATGTACCACAAATGACATGTTCTGTAGGAGCAGGAGAAAAGGAGAAAGCTTTAAGGATAAGCATTTACCAGACACAATCTGGAAGAGACTGAATTTATAAGGATGAGAAAATAAAGATGCTATGTTTTCTTTGCACATCTTAGTTCTACTGGCTTAGCTTTGTGGTGTTCCACAGGTCCCTTAAGGTCTGTTTGCTTTCCTTCAGTGTTGTTTCTTTCTGCTTCTCATACTCGTTAATTTTCATTGTTCTATCTTCAGGCTCTCTGAGACTTTCTCTTTCCTGTTCAAATCTGCCTTGGAATCCCTCGAGTGACTTTCACTTCAGTTATTATATTTTCAGCTCTAGAATTTTTTTTTTGTTTCTTTAAAAATTTTTTAAATTATTTATTTGAGAGCAAGAAGGAGAGAGAGTGAAAGAGCACAAGCAAGGGAAGGAGAAGAGAGAGGCAGAAACAGCCTCCTCGCTGAGCAGGGAGCCCTATGACGAACTGGATCCCGGGACCCTGGGGTCATGACCTGAGCTAAAGGCAGACACCTGATGGACTGAGCCACCCACATGCCCCCTTTTTGTTTCTTTTTAGACTTTCTGTCAATTGACATTTCTATTTTGTTCACATATCATTTTCTTGATTTTCTCCACATCTTATTTTAATTCTTTAAAGTCTTTGTCTAGGAGATCTGCTATTGAGTCTATAGGGAGAGTTTCTGCTGATTTATTAATTTACTTTTTCCTTTCAATGAGCCACACTCTCCTATTTTTTGTATGCTTTGTGCTTTTCTTTTTTGTTGTACATTGAACATAACATGGTAACTCTGAAAGTCAGAGCCTCACCTTTCCGCAGGGTTTACTGGTTTTTGTTATTCTCTTTGCTTTTTTCTTCCTGTGTTTGTTTTTGATTGTTGTAGGGTATCTCTATGCTGAGAAGCATCAGCCTAGGATGTAAACCTAAGGTGTTCTAAAGTCTTTTCTGAGCTTTTTCCTGAGCATATACAGTCAGTTTCTAATTTTCTTTAAATATGTGGTTGTTTGTGAATGCCTGTCTTTAATGTCTGGTTTCTGAAAGGGAAAAAAAGTGAAAATTGAAGGCTTGGTTCTTTAAATCCCCCCAAATTCCCTACAGCTGACAGGGGAGAGGCTTGCAACAATGTGGGGGAGGTGCAACAACGATGGCTGCCCACCTCTTTGCACCTCTGTGATCAGAATCAGCAATCCATGAGCAGAGCTCAGATTTTTTAAAAAAAATTTTATTTATTTATTAATGAGAGACACAGAGCACGAGAGAGAGAGAGAGAGAGAGAGAGAGAGAGAGAGAGAGAGAGAGAGGCAGAGACACAGGCAGAGGGAGAAGCAGGCTCCCTGTGGGGAGCCCAACAAGGGCCTCAATCCTGGGTCTCCAGGATCACACCCTGGGCTGAAGGTGGTGCTAAACTGCTCAGCCACCCAGGCTGCCCCAGAGCTCAGATTTCCAGTGTTTAGAAGAAAGCATCCTTTTTGCCTAGCCTGGCTCTCACAAACTATGTGCAGACTGCTTCAGAAACATGGGGCAGAGCTGCCTGCCATAGGACTGAGGGTGGAGGAGGTTAGTTACCACTCTGCTAAGAACTGAGATTTACTAAAATTAACTGCAATCTACCATCCAAGTCTTCCCTTAGAAATTGCAAGCCTTCAACAGACTCCAGAGTTCCAAAATAGTTACATCACAGAGATTCCACCAATGTCATTGTTATCTGGGTGGAGAGGGAGATCCCTGGGGCCTTCCACTCAGCCATCTTTCCAGAGTCCTCTACTAGTGAAGAGAATCTTATGTGTTGAATAATACGTTAAATCTTATGTGTCCTTTTAGTCAGGGTTCTTGAGAGGAGCACAACCAATAGGATGTGTATATGAAGAGATTTATCATAAGGAATTGGCTCCAGGTATTATGGAGGCTGGGAAGTTTCAAGGTCTGTAGGGTGAGCTGGTGAGGGTGGAGACCACGAGAGAAAATGGATGGTATAGCTCCAGGCTGAAGACTGGTTAACTCAAAACTCAGGAAAAGCCAATGTTTCAGTTCAAATTCAAAGGCAGGAAAAAGCCAAGGAACCTGTGTGAAGGCCTCCAGGCAGGAAGAATCCTTTCTTACTTGGTGGAGAGGCAGATATTTTGTTCTATTCAGGCTGTCAACTGATTGGGTGAGGCCCACTCACATTATGGAGAGCAATCTGCTTTATTCGTCTACCAACTTAAATGTTAATCTCATCCCAAATCCCGCCCCCCCGAAACAACAAATAATATTTGACCAAATATCTGGGTATCCTATGACCCAGAGAAGTTGACACATAAAATTAGCCATCATACTTCTAATACAGAAATTATATCCGGAAATAACTAGATATTATGGTCCCTTTAGGGCAGGTTGATAAAAACCTAGGGGCTGCATCTTCTCAGTGTGTTATTCTAATATCTGTTGAATATGCTGAGTGTACTACAATCCCAGTCCCGGACAAGAAAAGGCAGTTTATGATTTTGGTGATGATGATGATGAAGTGTAAGTCATTTAAACACTTGACAGTTATATTTATGGAGCGAGACATTTCCTTTAATGCCATTTTATAGGCAAGAGGGAAAAATCTGCAAACATATTTTGGATTACATACAAATTTGTCAGGGTCTTAAGTTACTCCATGTTTAGAGTACAGGAGTACTTTACGTTAACTTGGAACATTCACACTTTATATAAGCAGGGCTTGGGGAAGGTTCAAAATACCTGGAAAACAGACTTTGTATAAAGATGTTCATATTGGAATGATGAGCATTTCACAATTTCTCCAGGGAGGAGTTTAGCAGACAAGGCTGATTCAAAGGCAGCCTTTGACATAATGAAATTTCTTCAGACTCTGGACCTTACTGTTGCATGGGACAGTAAAATCAAGAGTAGATGGCATCTCATACTCTCACTACCTTATTTAAAACTCAAACACTTCTTTCCATGCCAGATTGGGTAACAGAGCCTGGACTTGAGAGGGGAACTGTAGATAGAAACATTAATCAAATTTGCTTTGAGGAGAGCTACTCACATGGAGCACGGAACATCTGGGAACTTTGTCATGGGCCACTCCGGTTGGTAAATTAAGGGCCAAGTGATTGTGACATTAGTATTTTGGCAACTGCTCTGTCTCCCTTTTCTCCTAATCCCAGTCACAGAATCATATCTTGGAGTTGGAAGCATATTTGGATTGAATTGCTTCTCTGTCCCTTCCAATTCATAATCTGAGGGCTCATTAGGTCTGGCTGGGCCACATATCTCACCAGGCAGGAGAGAGCTGATTTCAAAATGCTATGAGTGCATGTTTTTGGAGATCTTCCTAATTGATCTTTAGAGCAGAGCAGTCCTCTTTTATTGGTCACACATATGCCATTGGTGCAAGTGGTTTCATCTTTCTTTTACAAGTGTCATTTAAAAATGCAGATGACTCATTCGTTTCATTTATTTCTTCATTTGAGAAATATTTATTGGTAATTAGGCACTGGGACAGGTATTGGAGATAAAGGTGGTCCAAAACAGGGAAGGGCCCCGTCCTTATGGAGCTTGTACTTTAGTGATTTTATTAGTAATTTTCATAATAGTTTAATTATTATTTAGATCTTTCATACCAATATAATTTATCAACAAAAAGAAAAAAATAAAATAAATAAAGTTTAAAATGCCTCATCTGTTATTCTCTTTTGGCTTCTTGTATTTTAACAAATTCCTTTTATATCATTGTCTTATGCCTATCTTTTTACCTTAATTTTAATCATGATGTATATTTTGCATTAACTTCTCATGTGCGAATGATCTTAGCAGACTCTTCCCCATGTATGCTACATCACAAGCATTTTCCCTATCACTATCTACAAAATTATAATTTCTGTAAATGCAGATAGCTTGCCGTATGATTTGTTTAATTATTCCTTTATTTAGGCTCATTTAGTTGTACATTATTTACTAATATATAACATCGTAGTAGTTTTTTTCTTCTTTGCTTGAACTTTACCTTAGAAACAAAGAGCTGAAATTCTATAAATTGGAGTAATGAGATGCTTTTCTTCTTTATTGAACAAGATGAGAAATAGATGACATACTTTCAGGCGAACTCAGTTATCTTAGAATTCCAGATGACTGGAGGAACCAGTGGAAAGCACAAAAACAAACAACATTTTTTCACTAGATGCATGATACAAAGATATCTTAATTTTCTTTTTATTAAAAAGAAAAAAGAAAATAGAGGGACTTACTTCTATGTATACACATTCACAGGATTGTATACACATGAGAAAAGAGACTTTGAAACCACTGACAGGGTTTTAAAATGTATTTTTCTAGGCTTATACTACACTTAAGTTATTACATTTTTATGTTAGCCTACTGAATTCTGAAGTGTGGGATCATAATCAAAATGACCATAATCTCTTGTAATATAGAATGAATTATTTTTGCCCATTCTTATGATGGATCCATCATTGGTAACATTTCTTCCCTCGTCAACCATAGATTGTTTCTTGTCTTCTTGTAAAGATAAGCGTGGGCTTACTGGAGGGAATGTCTGTGCCATCTTACTTTCCTTGGTTTGATTTTCCAAAGGGTCATGGATGGGCAGGAGGGGACTGATGTTCCTACTGTGAGTCCTCATGTGGCTTTCATGGGAATGTCTCTAAAGAAGGACAAGTCGGATCTAATGAAGAGCAGGATACAGTAAAGCAGTTAAGTCGAGTCTTGCATGCTTCTTCTGAATTTCAATTATTCCGGGCAGTCTAGTAGATTCTGAATTACCAGCAGCTGCGCACTTGCTCACTTTCTTGTCTGCCGCAGCTGCCACCAGCTGTTCTCACTTTCTTACCCCATATCCAGATGCAAACAGCTGTTCTCTCTTTCTTTGCAATTGTCAACAGTGGCTCATTTTGCCCCAAACACATGGACACCTGCAGCAATAGGAATTCTATTTTTCAGTTGTGGCCAAATACTGGACAGCTTTAGGAAGGTTGAATGGAGGAAGGGAAAAAGAAGGAATGAGAAGTGCTTCAATGCAGAAAGAGCTTGTGGTTTGGAGACTTGGAGACTGAAAGGTAGATGGGGTACTTCTGGTTGTTTTCATGGTCTGGGTAAGATAGTGACAACAGATACCCATACTTCTTCCTTACTGTGACATTCATTTTGGAAAGCAAAGAGTTGTCACTAACAAATAAATCCCAAGAAACGAGCACCAACAAAGAAATTATAGTGGTGCTTTAGGGCTTGGTCTTCATTTACTTATTTAAGAAGTATTGATGGACACTTCTGTTGAGCGCTTGTGTAGGCATACAGTAGGTGCCAAATAAATGGGTATGCACTTACGAATACACACATATTTATCAGTCTAGTCTCAATGATATAAAAAGAGAACATTTTATTATATTTTTTTCCAGAAGAGAATATTTTAAATGATTTTTTTTTCTGTTGGATTCGGCCTCTCCTCTACCCATGCCCCACCCCATCATTGGGACTGGGGATTTGGGGATTATCTCTTTGACCAAGAAATACTCCCGGTTCTCACATCTCTCTCTTGTTGCAGGGACTAGAGAGAAGAAAGTGGAAATGGAGAGGAAGGGCATTCACACTGAGCACTTAATGTGTCCCCAGTACTGGGCATCATCCTTTATATAGGTCATTTCATTTTATCTTCATCAAAAACTTAGGAAATTGGCATGATCATCCCCATAGAGCTGATAAGGAAACTGGAGTTGGAAGCGTGAAGCTTCTAAGGCCACACAGCCAGGGAATGACAGAGCCTGGACAGACCCTTCCACTCCAGGGCACGAGCTCTTTTCACTACAGCCTGCTTCCTTCCATGTTTCTCCTTTCTGCTATCCTGAGAATATTAAGGTGAATAGTAGAGAATACTGATAGTGATAATTGGGTTCGAGGCTGTGATTGCAGAAGTAGGGGCCTAATCCATCCAAAGGCTCCATCTTCAACTGGAAATTGGTCCAAACTTCATTCACCATTTTAAGCTGCAGAGCACTTCCAAAGGCTGGAATAAACGATGAGATACTGAGGAGTCATAGATAAAGTTGTTATCACAAAAATGATCTCTACCTCTCCAGGATATTTTCTGTTAACAGTGGGTTTTGGAACAGCATTTGACCAAAGAGGGGGAGGACCCTCATTTTACATCCTAACTCCATCCATTAGTATCCCAACAACGTGAATGATTACCCTTTGGGATATTGAGTGGGAAAAACTGGCTGCGGTTCTAAGGCAACTTCCTCTGGTTTAGGGAGCCATTAGGAAAAGCTCCTTATTCTTGTAAAATTTTTCCTGAACTTTCAGGGCCAGTTTCTGCAGCTGGCCAAGAGTCAGCCTCAGTTAGAATCCTGCCAAATTGGGCATCAACAGCTCATTTGGCTTGGAAAAAAAAAAAAAAAGAAATGAGAAACAACTGACGTTTGTATACTTGAAATTATGAGCTGTTTCTCTAACAAAGAGACCAAACACTTTCGGCTTGTTTTACAGTAAACATACACATTGAACAATCTGGTTGGTTAGCAGCTGGCTGTGCATATGTAGGACATATGTGAACACATATGGATGCATAAACTCACATATGTTCACTTAAAAGGACACTGTCAAGCCATTTTATGACTTTTTTTGTTCTCTGGGCTCCGTTGTTTATAAAATCTTCTTAGAAGCTTAAAAATACAATTTCTTTCCCTACTGATTTTTGTTCTTTTTAAAAAAAAAGGCAAGTATTTTGAATGACACTCAAATAAATGGGACTGGTTCTATTTAATCCCAAGTCCTACTTAAACACATACAACAATACAGTGTCCAATGAGCAACAGAGCACTAACAGTGAGAGTTCCTGATGAAGAGAAAAATAATGAATCTTCTGTAGGCATTTCAGAATTGAATGGAACTCACAAGATTATTTTCTGGCACCCCAGTGCTTTTATGTATGCATGTATGAATGTATTTTCAAAATATGAAACGCTTTACAAATTTGCATATCATCCTTGTGCGGAGGCCGTGCTAATCTTCTCTGTATTGTTCTAATTCTAGCATGTGCTGCTGAACAGAGCACCCAAGTGCTTTTAGTGTATGATATCAAATATAAATAATAGTGATCATGATAAAACCTATTTTTCCCTATTATTTTAGCAATATTTTTCTAGCTTCTTTACTAAGCAAAAATCCCTTTAAAATATCCTTGCTTGGGGCAAAGGCTGTGAAGAATCAGATCAAAATGGCTAAAACACCAGGAAAGATGCTCAAAATCACAACTAGTTGGGAAAGCAAAAAGTTAATTAATGTTGTATATCCATCCGGTTGACAGGAGAAAGAAGCAACAATACACATTGCTAGCGGACGTGAGGAAAAGGGTACGGTCATTCATATTTTGCTGGTGGAAATGGAGATTTTAAAGAGCTTTTGGGGGATGCAAATCTAGCAACATTTTTCTTAAAATTGAAAGTATATACTTACCCTTCAATCTAGCATTGCCCTGTTGGAAATTTAACTCATGGAGACAGGAGCACTACTACATGGGTTATAAACACAGGGTTTCTACAGCAGCATTGTTTGTTGTAGCAAAACAACAACATAAAATTGAAACCAAGTGAATACTCTTTAATAGGAAACTGTTGTTGAATAAATTAATGTATGTCTATACCATGGGATATTACATAACTACCTCTGCAAAAAGTGAATTGGAGCAATACTGGTTGCTTAGAGGGATTGCCACAGATAAAGTGGAGGGAGAATAGCCAGATGTGTAGAGGAGTATAGTTTATGAGTCCATTTTCTAAATCCTTGATCAAGAAAACTTTTATAGGTATACGTTTATCTCTCTCTGTATCTCTTTTGTCTATACACACATTTGTATGAGGTTATATGGTGATGGAAACAAATGTGGATGGATACATAACAGGGTTGTTCAGATGGGCTGTCCAGAAGGGGCAGGAGGAATTATGGTGGTGGTAGGTGAGGAAAAGCAACGAAGAAGGAAAAGGCTAACATAAGAAAAGTGTGGTATGAAAGAGGTGGTCACATTTACTCAAATTATATGTTTATGCATATAAAGGAATTTTTGAAATAATAAGAGATCATTCAAATAAAGTGTTCTCATCTTCTAGTTTTTAGGATTTCCATAGATTGAGATAAAGGAGGATGTGAAAGTTCTGGAAGAAGTCAGATCATCATGGAAAACATCGAACATGAGGGTTGGCTAATGATCTGTCATGGGTCCAAGGTTTCCAGTTTAACATCAAAATAGCAGGTTGCGTTTCAATCATTTCAGGGTACTGGTGCCACCAAGTGGTGTCTGGAGCAATTGTTGGTGGCATTTTATTACCCTACCAGGGAAGGAAACTCTTGGCCTACCTCTATGCCCTGCGCAGTGGCAAGCGGTCTGGGGAGGGCTCCCGCTCTCTTTGGAATGAAGCGCGCCCCTGGGAGCCTGGCACTGACATGGGCGGGAAGTATGAGAACAGATAGGAAGCAAATAGCTTTTGCCCTTAAATCAGAGCTCTGTTGGGGGTTCCTATTATCAAGTGCTCTCCTATGCCTGATGTTTACCTGTCAAGTCCCTTGGGATGTCTTTAGTATTTTCGAATACTTGGGCTGGTATTACAACCTGTCTGACTTTGTTAGTGGCCTGGTCTCTCATACAGGTCTTCACTTTTTATTGTGACCACCCTAGGCTGGCCTCTGGTTATTTCTTTCCGAGTGCCATAAGAACGTTTTCTTGGGCTGTCCTATTCCCAATCTCTTTGGGGCCCATTCTTAGCACACCCACTTGGGTGCTAAGCTTATGGTCCTTTCCAAAGCCTTCTCTCGTTCCTCGCTGCCCACCATCAAATTCTGATATCAGAGCACAAGCTTTTATTTTTTATTTATTTATTTATTTTTTTAAATTAATTTTTATTGGTGTTCAATTTACCAACATACAGAAAAACACCCAGTGCTCATCCCGTCAAGCTTTTAATAGGGTGACAGTATGTCTCAGTTTGCCTGGGATGGTCCCGGGTTACTTCTGTTGTCCCGATGTAATTATTGTGACTTTATTCACTCTCAGAAGTGCTCTGGCTTGGACAATCCATTATATAGACATTCTAGCTCTTGACCACGTGGTTCTCCTGCCTGCAATACCTACGATAAGTTACCTATGAGAAGGACATGTGAAGTTTGTGGCAGATGGAGGAATTAGATCCGAGAGTGTACCTTTTTTCTTCAAACATCGGAAAGCTAGATATAAATTATTTGGTATTTACTACCTTATTTAAAAATGTATCTTCTCTGTCATTTCAATGACAAGTAGAATTTTTTGTTTGTTTGTTTGCACTCTAGGGAGAAAATCTACCTTCGTAGTCATCATGTAGCTCTTTGGGTTTTTCACAGACGAGAGCGGACCCGTTTGGGGCCTGGTGAGTGCCACGTTCATCGTTTGTTACTCAATGGGAAGGATATTCAGCTGAATAATGATACAGAAATTCTAAAAATTTTGAGGAGGTAGAAGCACCAATTCTGTGAACTCCTTCAGCACAAGAGGTCATAGCTTAGTTATCCACCAGTTAGCAGAGTGCTTGAGCGTTAACGCTCTTAGGACTTGCTCAAAAGTCTGAAATGGGGGCACTGCATCCCAGTTGAGGTATCTTCTACTTCTGCTTTCTGCATTTTGGGTGTAGTAACAGGTTGAATAGGAACTGGTTAAGGAAGTGCTTTGCCCTGAGCTCACCATCACTAGGAACTGCTGTGAGTTTTTTCTGCAAGAGGACAGATTTTGAGCTCAGCCACCCATTTTCTCTTACCCAGTCATTTTCACAGCCAGTTGCCTACATTTTTTTTTTTAAGTAAAACAGTTGACAATTTTAGTTTCACATTTTACAATACAAATGAAAATTGCCTTTTTTTTTTTTTTTTTTTTTTTGGGCCCACTACTCCCCTGCAAAAACTATTCTTTCTTTGATAGGAAGGGGAAGCAAGTCTTCCTTGTCATGCTGTTAGAAAACACCCAGAATCACAGCACCATGATCTCCTGGTGAAGTAGAATAAGTAATATAAAACGAATACAAAGAGGTTCCTGTCTCTCCTTATCTGTCTGGTCGAGTCATTCCTGGACGAGTGGGCACCATCATGGGACAGGCAGGAGGTCTCATCATTGGGGGCCCAGGCATCATTGGCATGTGGCCTCCCATAGGTGGCCTCATTTCAGGAGGAGGTCCCACTGGCATCATACCAGGGCGAGGAGGACCCAGGAGACTGGAGGGAGGTGGGATCATTGCCCCTGCAAGAAGGGGAGCAGAGAATGGAGTAAGAGGTACCTTTCCCTGTTGAAATGCTGTGGTTGTTTTGTCGATCGGGCTCTGAGCCTGCTCTTCCATCCATTTCTGATAGTAGTCTTTCACATTCTCTTTGTGTCTTTTCTACACTGCAGTGTCTTTCTCACAGATGGAGAGTCAGGGGTGAGGTATGTGTCGCAGTCGTCACAATAAAACTTAGGCATGTTGCTCTCTGCCTACATTTTTAAGACAACTAGAGTGTGTGGTCTTGAAAAAGATTTTGTGTGGGAACTAGACCCATAACAGTCTTGGAGCAGTGACCTACTTAGCACCAGGGACTCGCCCAATGACTAATTAATAGTCATTTAACGACCATCAACCTCTAGTCATATGTAGCACTTTTTCCTCATGGTCTTGATTTGAGCCAATCTGAAGTCCAGGAAGCTGGAGATCAATTTAAGCTAATTTTTAACGAGCTGAGAGTCATGCATTCATCATCATCATCCCCTTATCTCCCATATGCCCCACCAGGTTCTGAAGATACGAGGAAGGGACGGCATGACTTCCGGGAGGGGAACTTTTCTAGCAGACACACATGTACCCAAATCCTCACATGCTCACACACGCTCACACGCACACACACACACACAACATACATACACAGGGTAACTTGAGATTGTCATGCTAATGGACAATGAGAGACCACCCTCTTCATCTTCTTTTCTAAGGTAGCTTATTTTAGGATACTTTTTTCCTGATTACACCATCAGGAGCACAATCAGGCTTTAGACGTGATGACACATCTACAGATATTTGCCGCTCTGTCATCTGTTGGCTTTCCTTGTGTATTTCTTCTTCCTCCCCAACCACCCAAGGATGTGTTTAATGGATCTGCATAGTTTAGATACAAGGGCAAAGTTCTACATCTCACGTTTGTAAAGATGCCCCAGACTGAATTCTTCAGGTCAGGGACTGTATATTATTTGATATAGAGACTCTGCACCTGACTGCCTGTGTTTGAATCCCGGCTCTGCCATTTAATAGGTTTGTGACCTTGGACAAATGATGTTAACCTCTCTGTGCCTCAAATGACTTCTCTGTATGATCTACCTCTTGGCTTCTACTTCTCTTTTTTTTAAGGCAGCTTTATTGAAATCTAATTCACATCATAAAATTCACCCATTTAATGTATACAAGTCAGTATTTGTATACAATACTGTGTGTTTACAGTTGGCGAAACCATTCCCACGATTTAATTTTTGAGCATCTCATTGCCCCCCAAAGAAACACTGCACCCATAAACAATCACTCCCCACTCCAGCCTACCAGTTTTTGTGAGTATTAAGTCAATTATTATGTGAAAAGCACGCAGAATATTGTCTGGCACCTAGTAAGTGCCATGTGAACGAGGGCCGTCATATTCCTATCATTATCAGCAATATCGTTACTACTCTGCACCCTCAGTTAGTACAGTGCCTGAGACTTACTGGTTTCTTACTGAATTAATGAAGCAGTGAGAGATAGTGGGAGACACCATTATTTCTTAAGCATTCTAAATGACGATGAGAAAAATGCCCTATAATTATGTACAGACATAATCAAAGGCACCACAGAATCCGTATTAGAGCCCAATACTTGCATGAAGAAAGGTATTTTATTTTATTGATTTATTTTAATGATTTTATTTATTTATTTGACAAAGGGAGAGAGAGAGAGAGCACAAGTAGGCAGAGGGGCAGGCAGAGGGAGACAGAGAAGCAGATTGCCCACTACCCAGGAAGCCTGATGCAGGGCTCCATCCCAGGACCTCAGGATCATGACCTGAGGTGAAGGCAGACGCTTAACCAACTGAGCCACCCAGGTGCCGCAAGGAAAGATACTTTAAAATGGGCTTTTTTTTTTTTTTTTACAATAGCTTGACAGGGTGGTGTTGATGATTAAAGAAACTTAGTCCCAAGTCCTGAATGCTGATAAGTGGACTCATGACCCAAGGGAAGCCACAGATGCTGAGCCTCTTTATAGTTAACCTATAAAATGAAATTGGATTGACTAAATCATTTCTAAATTTACTTCTGTTTCTAACATCCTGTGATATTGTCTGCCAATAAGTGTCATGAGGATTCTATATATCGCTTGTAGCCTAGATGCAAAACCATATGACATTCATTTTATGGTCTTATTTGTTACTGCTCCACAGTGTCTTGCATTCTCAAAGAGAACATAAGCATGGATCTTCTCCATCCCGACATTCCTCCATTGGCTTCCCTCTGCCTGAAGGATACAGTCCAAACCCCTTGACAGAGCATGCAGGACTCTCACAGGTCTCTTTCTGCCTGTGGAATATCCACCCTCAGTTCTCCTGGAAGCCATACAATTGATATTAGTTTGGGGATCTAATCAGATCCCTGTGCCCACAGGCTTTGTAGGGCTGCTGTTCTCTACTCTCCTGGCCAACAGAGCCAATTTTCTCCTGGAAATTTTCAATAAAGAGAAGGAAGGATTGAAAGTAGTTGGAAGTGGTTTGTTTCGAGCTGTTGCTGATGGGTATCATAGATTGAGGCATGCTAAGAAGACTGTCCTTCTGCAGCTGTTACGTGGATTCCTTCGGCTCTCCTGGATTCTTTTGAAGACATGCTTATTCAGTGTTTTCCTTTGCTTGAAAAGGAAATAAATAAATTACATTATAAATAAATTATGTTACCCACATCCCTTTAATTAATTGTCTCCCCCTTGACCCTGCTCTCTTTGGCATAAGCTGGCAAAATTTTGTTTCTCCCGACTGAAGAAAAACTGCTGACCAAACACAACCAACACAAAATTCTTTGATGATCTGGCCTGTCTCGTTTGCTAGATCCCATCTTCTGATTTAGGTTCCCAAAAATGGAGCAGACTTTCTCATGGGCCCCTGTCAGGAAAGCCTTCTCAGCTGCCTAGTGACTTCCTATTGCTTCAATGGTGGGCTTAGGCACCTCTTTGGCACGGCCTTCATTGGCCTCTTTCCATGTAGCCAGAGGCTCTTCCCTCCCTGGTCTGACCGCATCCTGTATATATACACAGCAATATTAAGAGCCAACTGTTACTCTTGTCTTACTTGTGGAGGGAATACTGAGGGGAATAGGCCACTCCCAAACATGCCACTTTGGCATATTGATTATTTTGAATTAAAGTTACTTAAACAGCTGGTGTGGGAATGACACTGTTTCTTCTTTGTCCCCCTGGAAGTAGGAACTCAGTCTCTCATGGGAAGATATCCTTCGTATCCCAGCAGGGTAGAAGCCATCCTTATCACCAGAGATAGAGAAATCAAGGCCAAGAAGGCTGTATAGACAAACTTTGTCACTTCTTGATTAGTTTGCTACCCTACACCCAAACTCCTCTGTGTTGTCAAATCTTCAGGAATAATTGTATCTTTGAAAGTCATGAAAGCTGCCTGCTTTGGCCACGTTTTTGACTCACACATCTTTGGGGCTCCAGTGCATACAATATCGAATTTCTTTTTCTCCTGTTGATCTGTATTACGTCAATTTAATTATTAGGCCAGCCCAAGAACCTACAAGGGAAGAAGGAGAAGGCTTTCTTCCCCTACGATGTAGGACTGATGTGATTTTCTTCACCTGCCCGCCCCTTTCTCCTCACCATGGCCTATATTAGGTTGACAACCGTGTAGTGTAGGTTTTGTTACTGAAATGTTTATTGGATTTGCTCTGATTTTTCTGTCCCAGAGAAACAGCCTCTAAATTGCTGACCTTGTTCATTGACTCCTGTTGTTTTTTGTAGTCCTTCCTCTACTGGGATTGACTAGTTACTATAATAAAACCAATTTGGAGACGCCTGGGTGGCTCAGTGGTAGAGCGTCTGCCTTCAGTTGGGGCTGTGATCCTGGAGTCCCGGGATCAGTCCCACATGGGCTCCCCACAGGGAGCCTGCTTCTCCCTCCATCTCTCTTTGTGTGTCTCTCATAAATAAATACATAAAATCTTAAAAAAAAAACTCAATCTATACACTTGTTTAAAATATATGTATTACCTCTCCCTTCCTTTCTGCATGGAACCCCTTGCATATCAATGGACAGTCACAATCTGGTTTCTGTTGTGACTGTAAAGAAGAATCTGTAGCCATTTTTTTCAATGTTAGGATGTCATGGATGTTAAGGTACCCTTTTGATTTAATGCAACCTTTTCAAGGAGGAATGATAAAGGAAAAAGCAGACGTTTTCTGTTTTTGAAAAGAAGTATGCTAAAATGTATTCTGAGATCATGGTAGCTAGTATGTGGCTAGAATTTCCCCCAAATTCCACTCTTCCAAGTCAACTGAAGCCCCCCGTTAGTTGTTGTGAGCAAGTGCCTCACCAGCAATCTCCAGAAATGACCCCCCCCCCCCTTTCTCTCTCTCAGGGAGTTTGTTATTTGCAGCAAAGAAAATCAGACAAATCTTCCTTATTCTGTGGAAAACACTGAATTGGATTAATTCATTATGTGAGCGTAAGAAAATAAAAATCATTTTCCTGATGGAAGGGTGTAACTAGCTCTTTTATATTTTGATGTGTTTAAACCCAAACTTGGAAATCTCCTCCAGCCTAGGAGAGAAAATGGTGTTGGGCAGGGTCCTGGAAGGGGCCGTGCTCTGGGAAGTGACATTGCAGGTCACCAGAAAGTGAGCCGCTGTCATGTAGGCAGGTGGGACCCATGCTCCTGCTGCTACCACAGGACAGATGAAGATGAAGGGGTCCTTTATCAGCAGAACCTTAAGTACAGTCTCCAGAACCTACATCCAAAGAAGTCGCAAGTCCAGAAAGTTCTGTTATTGGGAAATGAGGACCCATTTCCATATTTTACTTTTTGTTCATCATCTCTAGCAAAAAGAGATGTTTTAAGTCTCAAATACTAATTTCAGTTAAACATATCATGAGTTCCCTCATCTCTACTTCTCCCCATCCTTAAAACAAAACAAGACAAAACCAAAAACCACTAACCAAAGTGACAACTTCTTTAAGGACTTAACTCTCCTGATGTTAGTATAAGCTGGAGTGGGTGCTCCCAGCATGGTGAGTCGGTCATAGTAAGTTAGGTTTTGGGTTAAAAACTAAGTTTCTTCTTGGCTCATAGCTACCTCTAGCCTTAAATAGGATGGCAGATCCTTCACATGAAGTACATCTGAGCGTAGCTTCCAAGTGTAAGGATTCCTTTGAGGCCTTCATCACATATGACCACTCAGAATCTAAGGGGAGAGGTGAGAGGTGGGCGGTCTCCCGCAGAACTAACCAAAGACATACACACCTCAGAGGGAATACAACTGAGAAAAAATATTCCAGCCGACTAAGTTGTTTTTCTTCTACCTTTAGATTTTAGGAGGAAGACACAAACAGCAAATCTTTCTTTACAACAGAGATTTATTTAAATTTTAAAAACCAAGCAGATAATTCTGCAAGTACAGCTTATATGTGTCTCCCCTCACCCAGAAGGAGAGTAACCAGAAATAGAACAGTGCTTGGAACATGATAATACTTCAATTACAATTTCTTCAGTGAAATGACGGACTCCCCTACAGCTTCTCAATCTTTTAGCTTCACTATTTTTTTTTAATGTCCAGAACATTAATGTTAATCCTAATGGCAAATACTTACAAACTCACATAGGATTATCTGTTACTGAGCTCTGTGTGTACACACACACGTGTGTATGTATGTCCACACATATGTATTTCCATACAATAACCCTAAGAGCTAAACAATTAGATACTGTTAGCATTCAGATTTTATGAATTTGTGTGTCAACTCTGCACAGGGGCCACACCAATCTTCTCTGTATTGATCTAATTTTGGTATATATGCTGCCGAAGCGAGCACTGTTCTGGTTTTAAAGACAGAGAAATGAGGCACAAAAAAAGTTAGAAAAAAAAAAAAAAGAAGAAAGAAAGAACTCACAAGGTCAAATGCCTAGTAGATGACAGGATTTAATTCTAGACATAATTACTGCTGGGTCCTCAGTTAACAACAACAAAGGAAAAAATCCCTAAATACGTTGCTCCAGGCTTGCTTACTGAAGCAGGAAAGGGAATCCAGGTCTCTCAGTGATTGAGGAAAGGGGATTGTTGTATGACCTCAGTTTACCAGAAAGCCAATTATGATGAGCTTGATTCTGACTTTGCTTTCAAGTAGAGATCAGCATAATCTGACAGAGAGGCTGGCATTGATTGGAAGCCTGCTCCTGCTGGATGCTGTCCTGAGCCCTCTCACAGACACGAGTCTGGGATGCTTAGCACAAACCTACGAGTAGAATTCTTATCCATGTTTTACAGGTAAGGACACTGAGGCTTGGGAAGAGGACATCACTTGCCTGAGGTGACACTGCTGTTAGGCAGCTGAGCTGGAACTCAAATCTGGGCCCATCTGACTCTAATGTTTGTTTTACCCCAGGTGTTATCCCCTATTTTCTAGGCATTTCCAATTGATCTGTCTTTCCGACACTGTTAGCGGCAATATGGTAACTGATGTGTGTTCTAACGAGCTGAAGGTTCCACAGAGAATTTCTGGAGTTTAGTTCTCACCACAAAATATTAGTGAAGCAAATGGTAGAAATTTACGCCAAACTCAAATAGGGATTATTCTTTTTATGTATTTTTCTTGCACATGGTTGATTAACCATTAAAACCATTATGTTAGTATTGAAGAACCAATGTATTCTGGTTTCAAATGTGGGGGGAAAAATACAATCTGCTAGGCAGGGAGCTCAGTGTATCATTATACTGCAGATTTCACCATGGGTTATTCTGAATGGAAATGAAGATATCTGGAATCCTTAGCAAACTTTGGCTTTCTTACTAGAGCTCAACTGACCTTTTGGCGTAAGGTTAGCTATTATTAACACAGGAAGAATGCCTCCATCGTATTCCTGTGTTTGCGAGCATCATGAAGCTTAAGGTTCTGGTTGCCAAGCACTTTGAATCGAACAGGAGCCCAATAAATGCCAGGGAATGAATGACGAGGACTCACTTAGCCTAAACTATGAAACTGGCAAAGTTTGAGTGCTTCTGCTTGGTGACCTTCTGTCTCTTTCTCGAATGCCTGGTCATCCCTAGTTCCTACCTGCTGTTGCTGTTTGCTTCAAGCCCTGAGTAAAATAACCCCATCAACACCAACATTGGTGACTTATTGAGTTTTTTTTTTTGGGGGTGGGGGGAGGGTAAGTATTTACAATTTTCAAAGGAAGTTAAAGATAAGACTGAGGTCCCTGCTAGAGTTTTACTATCCACAATAAGCAGGAGGCCTCCAAGACTAGTTAAACCAGTTTGGGAGCCAGTGAGTATTGATGTGCTAGATGACCTCTTTAAGTTGAGAGAACACTGCGCTTCATTCATAGGTGTGAGCGTGGCCTTGCCTTTACCGCGCCTAAGCCTTTGGCTTTATCTTTCCTCTGGTCTCCTGGTGAATCTCTGCCAAGGGCAGGATCAGAGATCAGAGTACCTGCCATCTGGCTTAGGGCTTGTTTGCACTTCTCTGTTTCTCTTTCTCTCGATGCCATGTGTGAGGTTTATTTCTTTCACTCTCGCTGTATTTACTTGGCGCAGCAAGCCTGATCCGTGGATGCCATCACGTACACTGTGGAGGACCATCAATAATCGCGCGATGCAACCCAAATAGGCATCTCAACAGAGTCCAGGTGAAAAAACCTGTACAATTTCCTAACTAACATTCACTTGGGAATTGGCAAACTAAGGGTCTTGGGCCAAATTGCAGCCTACACTTGCTCTTGTACACTCAAGAGCTAAGATTTTTTTTTCATTTTTACACAATTGAGATAAAAATCCAAAGAAGAATCATATTTTGCAATATGTAATAATTATATGAAATTCACATCTCAGCCACAATGAGTAAACTTTCCTTGGGATATGGCCATACTTTACTTACATATTTTCTATACCTACTTTGGTAGAGTGCTGTCAGCTCTGAGTAGCTTCAACAAAGCCCTGCAAATCCTAAAATATTTATTATCTGGCGTTTTACAGGAAAAGCTTGCTGAATCCTGATTTAGCCCCTCATCTGGCAACGACTAAGAGAGCTGCCTGGAAACCATTTTGAAGCAGACCCATACCATTTTCCCCTTCAGCCATTTGTTGTCCCAGGAAGCTTTGCCAGCTTGATTAATTGCATCAGTGGATATTAATATTGGACAATCAAGCCCACATTTGCCTGCCCTGCTGAGCTGTCTAGGTTGTGTAGTAATGGTTGTGTGTTACCAGTGCCCGACATGGATATAATGAGATAGAATTAGAAGGAGATGTAACTGCAAGTTAACCTCATTAGCTTTATAATATAATTTTTCTGCTTTGTATACATTTCTGTAACTGAGTTTTAAAACCATATGGGAACAAACACAAAGCAAGGCAAACAAACATAGTTCATACCTATTTGGAGGCTGGGAACAAATGAAGACCCAGAGATGTTCAACAAGCTTCCTCACATCCCATACCTCCTGGATGGTAAAACCAGGACTAGAAGCCAGGTATCCTGACACCTCATTGCACTCTGCTGTTTCTTGTTAATGAAACTGCCATATGTACAAAATTGTGAAGAACACTGTTATAGATTTCAGATCGGAGTTCTTCTTCTTCCTCATGTCCCTGAAAAAGCAGTGCAAGGGCAGGTAGCTAATTTAAAAGAGGTCTAATCTATCCACTTTTTTCATTAGTAGGTAAAGAAAATTAAGAGGATCCCGAGGGAATTTTTTTCTAACTTTTTCACTTGAGAGGATGGGATTATTGCTAGATGAAGCTTGGAATTAATTTTACATGCATCTATGGCTGTGAGATTCTCAGTCCCAGTCAATGGATCACAGATGCATACGCTTAGGTGGTATACAGACCTTTTATTTCTCCCCACAGACAAGGCCTTCTTTGAATATAGGATGTACTTAGGTGATGATACACCTGTGATCAGGGGTGCTATGTACATATACTTTGCTAGCAGTGGTTTGGCAATGTGAGTTGGAATTAATGGCTTTCAACACTGGAGGTTTTGCACTGCTAGATTTTTATAACTATAACCATACCTCCTGGAGGTGATGACTTTCCACCCTTCTGAATATGTTGCCCAACACAGAGGCATGTGTTTGCAAAGTTGTGTCCTAGGCAACTCCAAAGGCGCCATAGTGCTTTAGAGAATAATGCAAAGCTTATGATCTTAGCTAGCATTTCTTTATACATGGAAATCCACAGGAAAAAAGGAGGACCAGATGTGTGAAATTACAGAGAATTAAAGGATTAATGCTGTACATCCAAAATGTGTGTAAATTTAGTGTCAGCATTTCCTTTAATTGATTTCCAGGGCTTAGTCTTGGCAGCTCTGTTTTATTGATGGTGATTCTATGTGCATTGTATGGATGAACATCTGATTAGTTTATTAAAGCAGAGTGTATTTATGTTCATCCTAACAGCTAAAACGTTTAAATTTGCTCTTTGACTTTTGTCCATATGTCTTCATTTGTTGCGGAAAACAGTTTGTTGAATTGTAACCAGTTTGAAACATGGAATAATGATGTCAGATTATTGAAATAATGGGAAATGGGGTGCTCTCTACCCCTGCTAATTTGGGAAATATCTACTTATTGGCCCAATGATGTCATGATAGATAATCGGTGTGAGATTCATCACTATATTTCATTTACTGAAGCCAGTAGGACAAATGGGATATTTCTTGCCTCTGCCTTGACTCCTGTCCCAGGGTAATCGATGAATGCTGATAAAAATACAACTATTATGTTGATTAGCTGTGGAAAAAAAAAAAGAATGACCAGGGCAAACCCTTATAAACAAAAAACCCTTTTGTTTCCTCCTATTCTCTGTTCCTCCCATCCATTCATCCTCTTTCCCTTCTTCCCTTCTTAACTGTTAATAGTTTGTTTGTTCTTCCTATAAAGAGCCATTAATATTGTTCACTTACTCCTATACTCACCTGGGAGAAACAACAATTAACTTTGAACATGGAGACAGGTGGCTGAGCAGACTTTGTGGAGATCTGGTTAATTAAGTCTAGACTGGAAATGGAACAAAAAGCAATACTCAGTAGTATTAATGTGAGAGGAGAGACCTGCATTGCAGCTGTTCTCACTAAGCTCATTGAAGATATTTTAAATGAAACAAACTGTTGGCTTTGATGAAACTGTAACACATGATGTAGCATGAAATGGGAGAAGAGGGCAAGTCTCCGAAAGTCACACAAGTGATGAGATTTTAAAATTTGTGTGCTTCCCTTGGGTGTGACGGCCTCATATTTGGAATGTTTTGCATAATTATGAATGTGGAACTGTTTTGTATTTTAAAGTCTGTTGTGGGTTTGGCTGGTATCTGTGTGCAACTTAATTCTTTTTAATGTTCTAACAAAATAGACTAAGTTTCTAGAATCTTCCTTGTAGAAAGGAAAAGGTCTGTTAAGGTAGACATTACTCTAAATGTGGTTCACATAGCATAGGTATACATTCTCTGTTTTTTTGGTGGCCTTGCTATATCTGGATTGGCATCTGCAGCAAGATAGTCTTAGTAAGAAAATATAGTTTTGTATGATTTTAAGAGAAATGAATTGTTCTTTTCTAACCCATGAGGGCATGGCTTATTAAAATGGCCCTGTGCTATGCCAGTCCTCTTGTCTGCTCCAAATAAATAAACAAGAGCCCTTTCAACAGTCAAAGAATAAGATGGGAGGAAAGTCAAGACCATAATTGAACAGTTCAGGTAATGGAAATTTCTCAAGAACCTTTTTTTGGGGGGGGAGGGGAAGAGGGTGTGCCCAAGGACAGTTTTCACATTGATTCTACTTCAAAAAACATCTCAAGGTCAGGATAATTTTCCAAGGCAAATTTTCCATAGAAAACAGAGTATTGTTTCCTGGTTCACCGTGAGAAAAGGCTGTCCTTTGAATATTGCAAGACAGGGAAACTCATGGTTAGCAGGACTGCTTTTGCAGGAAAGAAATGAAGTTGTTCAGGGAAATGTCTTTGTCTTTTAAAAAGACCAGGCACATCTGTTTGCAGCATCCGCACGGGATTATTATTATTATTTTTAAAGATTTTATTTATTTATTTATGAGAGACAGAGAGAGAGAGAGAAGCAGAGAGAGAAGCAGGGTCCACACAGGGAGCCTGATGTGGGACTTGATCCCGGGACTCCAGGATCATGCCCTGGACCAAAGGCAGGCACCAAACTACTGAGCCACCCAGGGATCCCCCCACAAGGGATTATTAAACCTTGTGTTATTCAACCTAAGTCTTATGAGGGAATAACTGTTGGCTGATCTTATATTCATATGTAATTAGCATCCTTGGTCTGTTCTTATATCATAAAAACCTATCAGCTGGTGTAGCCTACCAATTCCTGCATCTGAATCACATGGAAAATAGCCTGCACTTTGTGTATCTCTGTATATTATACATATATGATTTCCTAGGTGGGTATGGTCAAATGGTCTCTTTTTTTAAAAAAATAAAAAATGCTAACACATCACTATCACCTCTGGGCCATGTACAGAAGGGCGACAGGGAGGAGGAATGCAGCCCTGCCCAGCGCTGTTCACAGCTATGGGGTTGGGAGCTTGGCCTGAAAGCTGGCTCTGTTGGTGCTCTTTCTCCCAAAGCACCTGGCTCTGCAGCCTCACGCACGTCCCTTAGCCACCCAGAATCTTCATTTTTCTTTTCCGTCAACAAGGATCACAATAAATAACTCGCAGTGTTATCATCAGATTTAGTAAAGTGAGATGTCAACAGTTTTTGGCGTACGAACACGAATGTGTGTACACATTAGGCACCTACACAGGGTCATCTGCAAACCGTAAAGGATTCAAGGAAGATATTTATAACAGGAGGGGCTGCTCACATAAGTTCGCAGTGGATCTCAGTTTTATTAGACTTGCAGCCAACATGCTGCCGGGTGGAAGGGTGAAGGTGCGAAGGCATCCCTGCCCTGGCTTCCAGGGGACCCCTGTGCAGGCATACGCCCTTTCTTTGGCTCCTGGGCTGTGGCCACCGTGGTAGCCCCTCATACTCCAGGACCCTGGAGGGAGGACGACTCGGGTTTGCATTCTGGTCAATCACTTCAGATCCAGCATCATGCTTCTGTTCTCGGGCGGTGCTTGCAGAAATAGCGGAAGTCAAGGAGTGTAAATGTACATGGGGATGCGAAAACCTTGGCACCGTGCCTGACACGTTTATAGTCTGTAACAGGGTCACTTATTTACGTTTGAAGTGCAAATAGGAATGGCTTGTATTATAAGACATACCAGGGTGGAAAGACTGAGATTGAGGAGGGTGGAGGCAATTGGTCATGGCGTGGCATGCTGCTCCAAACATCAGGGCCGTGATTGCCATTTGGAAGAGCTGAACTTCAGGGCATCTGGGTGGTACTGGACATGTCACAGGACGTGTTGGTGGCACCTGGATCACCGCAGCACTAGAAATCTATAGCAAATGTACCCTGCGGGACCTATTGCTGAACCGCAGTCCTTGGGTTGAGGGTAGAGTCCCAAGGGCTGAGCGAGGTGCTACCATAGGAGAGTGCTGCTGACTTAGTGTCCTTGACAGATGCCAATAAGAAACAGAAATCTGATTTATAAGAAAATACCGGAGCCCTGTTTGCTACGCTGTCAGCACAGTCCTGCCTGAAGGGCTGTTCTCAGTGCGCACATGCCTTTCAGTGAGGAAAGGTGTGTGCGTGTGTGTGCATGTGTGTGCACATGAGTGTAAGCCCACACTTGCTATTGTTGGTGTGATTCATGAGGAGCAAGAAAATAAACCAGGAATCAGTGAATGCGTCGACCTTGTGACATTTTTATTTATTTATTATTCATTTTTAAAAAAGATTTTATGTATTTATTCATTAGAGACACACAGAGAGAGGCCAAGACACAGGCAGAGGGAGAAACAGGCTCCCTGTCAGGACCCATGCGGGACTCGAACCCAGGACCCCGGGGTCACGCCCTGAGCCCAGGCCTCTGACCCCATGACATTTTAAAAAATACCTACAGCAGAGACGGACTTGGACAGGTGCACAGCGTGTGCGGGGCGCGCAGTGGCTTCATGGCCACTGGGCTCCGACGCATCTGGGTGCCGCCGAGCCTCGCTGCCTGCAGCTCCCGAGGGGGGGGGGGGCACCGATCCTCGCTGCCTGCAGCTCCCGAGGGTGCAGGCCGCCGAGCCTCGCTGCCTGCAGCTCCCGAGGGGGGGGCTCTGAGCCTCGGCTCTTCCCCCGCCCGCCCCCTCCAGCCCTCGGGACCACCCGGTGCACCCTCACCCCTCCCGTGGGTCCCTAACGCACAGAACCCACGTCTTGCCTTCTCCACCCCTTCGTCCTTTACGTCTCCTCTCTCGCCAACTTCACCCCAAAATCTCGCGTGCCCGTCTCCACCTTCTGGACCCTTGTTCGCTCCTAAAGATGCAGGTCTGACTTCACCAAGATGTGAAACCCCACGGACCTTTCCGTGTAAACGGTCACAGCTCCCCAAGGCCACGAAGTCTGTGTTCCTCACAGCCTCTGAGCTCCACGGCCTGGTCCCGGGAAGGCCGGCCGCCCCCTGCGAGCAGCAGCCTCTGCACATGGGTCCCAGGAACTCCCTCTCCTGGGTGCTTGTGGGGACTTTGGGGCCACGTCCTGGAGCTGGCAGGTGTCACTCGCAGGTGACTCGCATGAGGGATGCCGCTGGCTTGACCACACACCTTTCCTCTTTCCCGCATTTAGCCACGCTGCGTTCCCCGTGTGCCTGCTCGTCCGTGCATGTGTTGAACCCTCCGCAGGGGTGTGCACCTGCCCTCCTCGTGTTCCACACGGCAGGCATTCGCCCCCTTTCACCTTTTGCACACTTCTTTCCGGGAGCCTTCTGACCTGCTGGGGCCCCGGCTGACTGCGGCCCACACCAGGCACCCAGCCCTGCTCCTGGAATCTCCCTTCATCACTCAGGCCTTCCTCTGCCTCGCCTTCCAGGTGGATTCCCTGTCTCCACACCCGCCTTTTGGGAGAAACTCCCAGTCATTTCAGGGGAAGGGATGCAAGGGTGTGTGTGTGTGTGTGTGTGTGTGTGTGTGTGTGTGTGTGAATATTTGGGGCGGTCGCATGTCTACAGATGTGTTAGTCTATCATCGTGCTCACCTGGTAGTGTGGCTGTGTAGAACTCTGGGTCACAAGTCACTTTCTTTCAGAATTTCGAAGCCAACAAATCCAAAGCCGTGCTACTTGCTGATCTTTTGCCTGTGACTCAATCTTATTTATATTTTAATTAAAAAAATTCTTTTCTCTCTAGTTGTTTTTGAGGAACATAGACTTGTCCACAGAATTCTTTGGTTTCTTAGGATGTGCCTGACACGGATATATTTACACATGTGGTATTTTCTTCTGGGCACTCTAGGGATGCTTTCAATGTAGGAAATGTTCTTACATTTATTTGATGTTTTTCTTTCCTCCGTTGTCTCTATTCATTCTTTCTGAACATCTTGGGCTTCTTTGACCAATTCTCCAATTTTCTTTCCTTTCTTATTCATCTCTTTATCTTTTGCTCTACTTTATAGGAGATCTCCTGAATATCTTCTTACCCTTTTCATAAATATTTTGTTTCTGCAACGTTTTTGTTTTTTTTTTCAAGGGCTCTTTCTTATTCTTTGATTGTTCCCTTTTTTTATAACATTATATTTGTATTTCAAGGGCCATCCACTTTTTAACTATAGTAATGGCAGTTTTGTGTGTGCGTGTGTGTGTTTAAGGTTTATTTATTTATTCGTGAGAGATAAAGAGAGGCAGAGACACAGGCAGAGGGAGAAGCAGGCTCTCTGTGGGGAACCCAACCTGATGTGGGACTCTATCCCAGGACCCTGGGGTCATGCCCTGAGCTGAAGGCAGACCCTCAACCACTGAGCCCCCCAAGTACCCCTAATAGTAGTTTTTTAAGGTTTTCACTTCTGTGCATATTGGTTATTTATTGTTTGTCTTGTTTTCTGCCTTTCGTGTTAGAGTTTTCTTCAGTTGTCTGGGGGTTCTTGACTTTCATATCCAACGTAGCAGCACTAAACAACCGGTGGCAAATTCTCAGAGAGGAGGGTCCATTCTGCATTGTGGGCCCTGGGAGCAGTGGTGTAGATCAGCTTGGCCTGCTCTTTTGGAGAATCCTCCATGACAATTATTTTTAAAGTCTTTTCTCTCAGGCTGGCTAGAGTCTCTGAAGATGATTCTTTTAGTCTGAAGATTACTCATCACTTCTGTCCTCACTGTGCTCTGTATAAATCTTTGTTATACACCACCACCAACCACCACCACCACCACCACCACCACTACCACCCTTGCGCTTTCATTGCCCTCATTTGTTTGCACATATATTTTAAGCTTTTTGAGGATAGGAACCATGTATGATTCATGTCTTGGTTTCCAGAGATTAGCATTCCGTCTGGCATACAGAAATATTTCAATATACATTTGTGGATGAATAGATATGGGAATAATAGTGGAAAGCATATGTGCCATTTGCACTGTAGGGAAAAATTTTTCCTATAGTGGAAAAACTGTAATGCTTCAGTGGAAAACTCTGCTTTGGTTAGAGCATTCTCTTCTGGGTTATCCAGTTCTGATTTTATGGATGCTCTGGGCCTTTTATTGCCTTTGAGCTACTCTACAATTCTGTAAATTATAGATAATTGATAGCAATGAATAATTATTCTTGTTTTGGGCATGCAAATAAATTCAGCCCAGTAGAGATTCCATTGATTTCTGTCCCTCACTGTGAAAGTAGCTAACTCTGCCTCCCTTTGCACATTTTAATATTCTTGACCTATGGATTGATTGTCTTTGGAGTCTTCTTTCAATCACTTATAATTTCTTATCAACTCCTTCATTAATGATGAATTAAGTAAAATCTTTAACACATATTCATTTGATATCTGTATGGGCATTATGGCTTTATCTTTAAAAAAAAAATCCTTTCACCATGTCCCAAACCTTTCTAATGATAATCTTGGGTTTTAAAAAATATTTTATGAAATGGTCTGAATAAAACACATCCTAGAGATGATCTGAAACCACCCTTCCCATGGGACATCAAGATTATCATTGAAGATGAATAAAACACATTAGTCATACAGGGTCAAGTTTGAAGCCTTTTGTCTAATGGGAGGCCTGACTTTGGTATCTCTGTGCTAAAACTTGCACAACTTTTCTGACAAATTCTCTCATCCCATGAGGCAGAGAACAAAGACTATTTTTGTTTTTAAGTATGTAGAGAATCATATGGGACCCTTATGGGGCTCTGGGCATATGGAATTAGAGATGTGGGAATCAGCTTGAGGATTATAGAAAGGAAAATTTGGCAGAATAATAAAGGAAAATTGCTTCTTGAATACCCTTTCAATCTTTATCAAATTGTAACTATTACAGAGATTATTTACACCTAAAGGAGTACACCTTAATTGGATCCACTGACTTCTGGGAAATGCATAAATGATGAGATACTACTGAAGGAAAGCAGGTCAATGTAGGATTGGCCACACAGAAACTCTAATCTGTACTAATTGACAAAAAGAATCAGAGTTAATGGCATGCCTTATTTATGGCAAACTTTGACAAAAAATGTAAGTTTACAGAGGTCAAGTGCTACAGAGTAAGATCTTAACTTGCCTTGCTCTAATGAGAAAATTTGAGTCATTTGTAATCAGCACATTAATTGTATGCAAATGTATGTGGTTAAAGCTGCTCAGAAACAACGGGTTTCCTTAATTAAATTAGGCATTTTGCCTTTCATTTTGATTACACTATTTATTTGCCTCACAGAACAAATGCAAAATCCCTAATTATCAGCATATGAATTAGTGAGGTTTTGTCATGATAAAGAAATCCAGATGAAGGACTCATCAAGGAAAGGAGAGGAAGAAGATGGTAAATATCTCATTAGATTTTTCTCTATGCTTTACAGATTTTTCGATATATTTCCTTCTGGATTAAAGATGTAAGTACTGTTGCTTATTGTTTGAGAGTCTGCTAGGGCTTAAAAGATCTCTCAGTGATCTGTAGGCTTTTCTAGGTGGCTACCGGGCATATACAAACAACAGCCATAGCGATAGCAAGAAGGATCGGTTGCTGAGAATTTACAGAGCCAATTCTGTGCCAAGCAGTTTGTATGTAGACTCTCATAAGATCATCCATCTTGTGAATGAAGCAAAATACCATTTTCCACTCTCTGATTAATTATTTCACCCACACTCTTTGTGTAGCTGACTCCTTATTTTTTTGCATCGATGAACTCATTACCTCCCCAGAGGTTTCTTCATGGTAGGTTCTTAGTGTCATTGATGCTCTTGACACCTCTCTTTTCCCTTCATAGCACTCATCATCATTTGTAAGCACATATTTATTCATTCACTTATCTGCTTTATGTGTATGCCCTGTTAGATTGTAAACTTTACCAAGGCTGAGACTATAGTTGCTCTATTGACTATCATATACCTAGAATCTAAAACTTTATGGGCACTGAAAAAATATTTGTTGATAGAAGAACAAAGTTCTCTGAGCTGGTAAGAAACAGATTCTTTTCAACTCAAGACTCTGTGAAGACAAAGCCCTTGTTCTTGCCAAGAGCATTTGGCTTCCACCTCCTTCTCTTTGGATAGCTCATCATCCTGCCAACCCCCCCTCCCCCACTTTTTTTTTTTTTTTTTTTTTGCCAGTTTATTTCACAGGCTCTCTGATGTAGACTTCTTGTCTTCCTTGCAATCTGAGCTGCCTTGAATGTTACTGTTTCTGGAAAAAAAGTTGTGAACCTTTCATTCTTGAAAACATTGTGTTATCCTCATGTCAGTGGACACTGTTTTCACCCGGCTGTCTGTTAGCTTAATTAGAACCTGCTTTCCTAGTGGGAGGGCCGGGCTGTGCAAGGTGACTTCATGATGAGCAATGCTAACATAAAAGCACTCAAAGATGTCAAGTAGGAAAGTTGGAGAAGGATTTTAGTTAAGAGATAAAAGGGATTAAAAAGACAGATGTTGACAAGCCAGAATGCAGTTTTTGGTTTTGCTTTGCTACTTTCACATTAGGTTAAAATATTATAGCAGGTTTAATAAAAGGAAGCACTGGGTTTTGTGCCAAAACAACTAAAAAGTACAAAGAATATCTCTAATTATGGTGACGATGAGAAAAAGTTGGTAAGTTGGGCAATAGCTGTTTCATTGATAGAAGACGGTTGTTTTAAAAAATCATACCTTCTTATCTCCTTAGAGATCCTTTAGGAAAAAGCAAAAATCAAAAACATTTATTTATTCTTTTGTTCATTGAACATGCCTTAGGCATAGTTCATAGTATGAGAGACACAAAGTTGAAGAAATATAGACCCTGGTTACCGGGATACTAGCAGAGAGAAAATACAAATAGATAACAGAGTCTAGAGAATGCTCACTTTGAGGTATGGGAGAAAAGTGCTCTAAGAGTTCAGGAGAAGGAAGAGATTTAAAAAAAATCTCATGTGAGGGATATTATTTGAATTAAGAATTGATCACATCTGAATGTATTGTTGAACTTGTTGACATGGGGAGAGCACTTGAGACAAGAAGAATGGGAGGAATAAAAGTATAGCACTGATAAAAACAGAAAAAAGGCAAAAAAAAATCCATATTGGTTGGCATAAGTGGCACCTGTTGGGAAGTCTTAGGAATATAAGATTAGAAGGGGAGAAAGGGAGTATGGTGTTGAAGGGCCTTGAATACTCTGCTAAGGAGTTTATATTTTGTTTAGGAAATAGAGAACTATCAAAGCCATTTTTGTTAAACATATGGAACATTATAAAACTGAATTCTAGTTCTGATTGTCCACCATGAGAGATGAGAGAAGATTCTTCTTGGGTCTCATGTTTCTGCATATCTTCTGGGCAAAAACACTAAAAGATTTTGTTTCAAATAGATTTTTAAGAAAGTCCTTGGAAGATAGAGGCAGGGGAAGATTTTAAAGGAGATTGAAATTTAAGAGACTGGAGCTTCTTAAACTCAGAGTTCCTCAATGTGACATAAACTTACTGTGTACTCAGCATCCATCTGGGCTGCTGGACATCTCCACCATGGGACATAGGGAACCAAAAAAACCTGATATAAACATGAAGCTCATAGAGTTTGCTGTGCTGTGAATTATAAAGTCATTTGTCTCTGGCCTGGGAGTCTCATGTCTTTTGACAACAACCATTTAACTGTAACAAGTTAACTTGTTAGTTTGAAAGTGGGAAAATACCTCATAGCCTTCAAAGTTCTTGACAGACTAAAATCTTGAAGCTCCAAGGCAGTTATGATTCAAATAAGGCACAAGAAGCATATTGGTAGTGAACACGAATCTAAACTTTTCCAGAGATAGAATTAACAAAATATATCTGTAAGTTGAGAAAATAATTTATCAAGTAAAATGGCTTTTGAGCCTCAGTTTCCCATGAGGTGATGCTTATCTTATTAAAAATAAATAAGAGAATGAAAAAGCACACCACAGAATGGGAGAAAATATTTGTGAAACACATATCTGATAAAAGACTGATCTCCAAAAACTTAGCAATAGGAAAATAATCCAGTTAAGAACTGGGCAAAAGATCTGAAAACATCTCACAGGAGAAGATATAACGGATGGTAAATAAACACATGAAAAATACTCAAATCATATGTTATTAGGGAATTGCACATTAAACCAAGAATAAGAGATTACTACACATCTATTAGGATGACCCAAATCCAGAACACCAACATTCCCAATGCTAGTAAGGATATGGAGAATAGGGAACTCTAATTCATTGCTAGTGGGAACGTAAAACGATTCAGGCACCTTGGAAGACAGTTTGGCAGTTTCTTATAAAACTAGCCATAAAACCATACAATCACTGAATAGGCAAAGCAATCTTGAGAAAAAAGAACAAACCTGGAGTTATCACAATCCTAGATTTCAAGATATACTACAAAGCTGTAGTAATCAAAACAGGATGGTAGTGGCAAAAAATAGACACATAAATCTGTGACACAGAATGGAGAGCCCCTAAATAAACTCAGACTTGTGTGGCCAATTAGTATACAACAAAGGGGGCAAGAATATACCATGGGGAGAAGGCAGTCTTTTCAATAAATGGTATTGAGAAAACTGGACGGCTACATGTAAAAGAATGAGATTGGACCACTTTCTTACACCACACACAAAAACAAACTCAAAAAGGATTAAAGACCTAAATGTAAGACCTGAAACCATAAAAATATTTAAAGACAATATAGGCAGTAGTCTTTGGATATCAACCTTAGCAACATTTTTCTGAACAGTCTCCTCAGGCAAGGGAAACAAAGGCAAAAATAAACTATTGTGACTATAGTAAAAAGTGCACTAAAAAGGGTTTGCACAGAGAAGGAAGTCATCAACAAAATAAAAAGGCTGCCTACTGAAGAAGAGAGGATATTCGCAAATACTATATCTGATAAGGGGTTAATATCTAAAAAAAATATAAAGAACTCATAAAATTCAACACCAAGAAAAAATCCCATTAAAAAATGGGCAGAGGGTCTGAATAGACATTTTTCCAGAGAAGACATACAGATGGTCAACAGACACATGAAAAAATGCTCAATATCACTAATATGAGGGAAATGCAAATTACAAGCACAAGGAGATGTCACCTTATCCAAGACAAATAACAAGTGTTGGTGAGGATGTGGAGAAAAAGGAATGCTTGTGCTCTGTTAGTGGGGATATAAATGGGTGCCAACACTATGGAAAATAGTATGGAGATTCCTCAAAAAAATTAAAAATATAAATACCATATGATCTAGTAATTCCATTACTGAGTATTTACCCAAAGAAAATGATAACACTAATTGGAAAAGATACATGTGCCTCTATGTTTGTTGTAGCATTATTTACAATGGCCAAGATATGGAAGCAACCTAAGTGTTCAGCAGTAGATGAATGGATTGTGAAAATGTGGTGTACATATATATATACACACACGTACAATGTGATAAACACACACATATACACAATTAATATTACTCAGCCATAAAAAAGAATGAGAATCTTGCCATTTGGGATAGACAACATGGGTGGACTAGAGGGCGCTATGCTAAGTAAAATAAGTCAAGCAGAGAAAGACAAATGCCATGTGATTTTACTTATGTGGAATCTAATACAAAACAAAACAAAAACAAAAACAAAAAAATGCGATCATAAATACAGAGAATAAATTGGTGATTGCCAGAGGGAAGAGGGTTTGGGGAGGTGGGTGGAATAGGTGAACTCACAGTTATATATAAGTTGGTGGATACAAATTATGGCATATGGAATATAGTCAATAATATCGTAATGAAAAAAAAATAATATCGTAATGACATCACGCAGTGACAGAGAGTAGCTATACTTCAGCGAGCGTAGCATAATGTGTGGCATTGCTGTATCACTAGCTGGTACACTTGAAACATAAAGCTGTATGTCAACTATACTTCAATTTAAAACAAAATGACAAAAAAAGAAATTGCCACAGGCAGCTCAACCTTCAACAATCAGCATCCTGACCAGTCAGCCGCCACCAACATCAAGGTAAGACTCTCCACTAGCAAAAAGATTTCAACTTGTCAAAAGTTCAGACAATTGCACCTTTTAGCAATGATTTTTAAATTCAGGCATGCACACTGTTGTTTCTAGACATAACACTATTACCCTTAATAGATGACAGTATAGTGTAGTATAACTTTTATAAGTACTGGGAAACCAAAAATTTCATCTGACTTCCTTTATTACAGTGTTCACTTTATTGCAGTGGTCTGGAACCAAACCCACAACATCTCCAAAGATGCCTGTGTATACATTCTGGCTATAAATTGGGGGGTTTCCACATTCCCTCCTCAGTGATAATTTGCTAGAATGAGCCACACAACTCAGGAAAGTGCTTTACTTATTATTATTGGTTTATTATAAAGGGTACAAGTTAGGAACAGCCAAATGGTAGACACATAGGAGAAGGTTTGATGGGGGAGGTTGCTGTGTGCAGAGCCTCCATGCTTTCCCTAGGTGTGCCACTCTCCTCGCACATCAATGCGTTTGCACATTGTGCCACCTTGGAAGCTCTCTGAACACCAGTTTAGGTATTATTAAGGAGTTTTCATCACTCAGACAAGATTGATTAAATCACTGGCCATTGATGATTAACTTAATGTCCAGCACCTCTCCCCTCCCTGGAGGCCAAGGGGTGGGGCTGAAAGTTGTAATTACTGCCTTGGTCTTCCAGGCAATCAGTTGCTTTCCAGAAGTTGTTTAGGGACCCTTAGCTACTAATCACCTCATTAGCATACAAATGACATTATTGTTCCTCCTGAGATTCCAAGGGTTTTAGGAGCTTGTGTGCTGGGAACCTATCCAGAAGGGACAAAGACCAAATATATATTTCTTTTTTTTTTTTATCTCTCTCTTTAAAAAAAAAAATTTATTTATTTATTTATTCATGAGAGATACACACAGAGAAGCAGAGGTAGAGACACAGGCAGAGGGAGAAGCAGGCTCCATGTAGGGAGCCCGACGTGGGACTTGATCCCTGGTCTCCAGGATCAGGCCCTGAGCGGAAAGCGATGCTAAACCGCTGAGCCACCCAGGCTGCCCTATACTTCTTAGTATGCCACAGGGACACACTGTATGATTCCAAGTATGTGACATTCTGAAGAAGGCAAACTATTGAGACAGTAAAAACAAAACAAAACAAAACAAAACAAAAAACAACCCAACAAACAGCCAGGAGTGGAGGAGAGAGGGATGAGTCTGTGAAGCACGGGAGATTTTTAGTGCAATGGAACTCTTCTGCATGATGCCGTAATGGTGGGTGCGTGGCATTATACATTCGCCAATACCCATAGAATGTACACCACCAAGAATGAGCCCTAATGTGAACTATGGACTTTAGTTATTAATAATGTATGAATATTGGCCCGTCAATTGTAGCAAATGCACCCCACTAAAGCAAGATGCTGATAAGTAAGAAGCTATGGTAGGAGCAGGGCAGGGAGTAGAGAAGAACTCTACTTTCTGCTCCATTTTTCTGTAAACCTACAAGGGCTCTAAGGAAAAAAAAAAAGAAATCTATTTATTAAAAAAAAATAACAAAGAGGAAGATGGTAGTTGGGAGAAAAAATTAGCTTAATCTGATGTTTTTGAGTTTGAGGTCCTGAGATACATAAAGATATCAGTATGGTACATAAAGCAATTAAATAGAGGGAAAAAGTGACCCACCAGGAAGGCCCAACAAAATGCTGGGTAAAACAGCAACAAAACTGATGACAGTAATTAATCCTGGTGGTGAGAATAGAGGGACCACCACATTCAGAAAACAGCTTGTGTGGGGCTGAAATACCTCGTGAAAGACGAGAGATCTGGGGCTCAAGCCCCCCAGCATCCTGGAGATGAAGGAGCCCTCCCCCAGTGCTCAGCATTAACTTCTAGCTTCTGTTAGAATCCACTTTATTTTTCTTCTGGAGAGTAATCTAGCATGTACCAAATTGGTCTTTATTCTCTGAGAAAAGCACTGAAATCAAAGTATGGTGCAAAGTAGCCTTGTCCCAGAGTAGATGCTCTTAGAACATTGTGCTTTTGTATATATCCTGGTGTAATTATGTTCCCTTTCCCTATGCAGAAAGGTTTCCTAAATATTTGGTCTCTGATCACTGACTTCCCGGTTATGTATTTAGAGTCTGTCTCTACCCAGCTGGTGGTTACACCTTTCAGGTTCCCCTCTGAGCAGATCTTCAATACCATTGCCAGCTTATCTGCTAAGATCTGTTCAGTTATGTCTCCTTGACTTTGAATTGAAACTCAAATTTTTAAAAACATTATGAGAGAGAGGGAGAGCAGGGGAGGAGGAGAGGGAGAGGGACAAGCAGACTGTGCTGAGCGTGGAGCCTGATACGGGGCTCGACAGGATCTGAACCGAAACCAAGAATTGAGCACTTAACTGACTAAGCCACTCAGGCACCTGGAAACTTAAAGTGAAATTGAAATTGAAAAAAAAAAAAATAGCTAATACATTTGCATAGTCCCAAAGCCAAAAGAAAATAAAAAAATATTACCATGAGAAATTTTGCCCCCAGCCATTCCTTGACTTTAAATTTCCTTGCTTATTTAAGTATTTTATAATTATGCATGTGTAACCAAGTCCAAGCTTGGTCTTCTCACCATATGACAGACTGAGAAGTCAAAAGGCAAGATTTAGGGCTAAGGAAAGCGACTTTATTTGGAGAGCCGGCAATCTGAGGAGATAGTGGACTCTTGCCCCAAAGAACTGTCTCCCCTCAGCATGAAATTCGGACTTCTTCCATTAGTAAAAGGGGAAAGCAGGACAGGGTTGGGGTCAAAAAGTGACTGGCACCTGTAGGCACTGAAGGAGGGTCACATATCTTCTTTGTCCCTGGTTAGTTCATCGTGATCTTTGGGTGCAGGCATGTGGTGAAGACATTGCTGCCAATCTTCAACACAGCATTGTCATTTCCAGATGTGCCTTCTTATCTCCTTGGGTGAGGTAGGCTTTGGGTAAAGAGCCGTATTTGCAGATGTTAGCTTTAAGGTGCCTATGCGCCGGGCTAAACAGAACCAAGCTATCGATCATAACAACAAAGGAAATAGAAGCAATATGGAGTCAGACGGGCTAAGTTTCTCCTTGCATCATGTATTTTTCCATAAGTTCTCCAAGATTCTTTCTGGAACACAACATGATACAGCTATTAAAATTCTGACCATTGGTTTTCCTTAATTTCCCATTTAATGCTGTTAATATTTGATTAAGTTTATTAATTCAGTTGATATGTAAGATTTCTTATTAATATCTACCGTATAAGGTACACTTCTTAGTTCCTGAAGCATCTGAAAGCAAGGTACCTCAGAACATACAAGAATTTATTATTCAAGAGACCCTGTTTTTCTATTTTCTCTGTTTTATATTACAGTTTATTAACCTGTGCTCTGCATTTATGGTTTCCTACAGACTTTTATAGAATCAATGAAGAGTTTAATTCTACATGATACAACATCATAATTTTAATGGAACATATGGTAAGAAACCCTCCAATTAATTTACATGGGAGTGTATTTTCATTTCCCTTTGAAATTCTCTGTGGACAGTGGAATCTTATGAGCCCATATTACTCTGACTTCCATGTTTTGAGTGCTTCCCTTTAGAGTGAAACAAGAAATAATTGTCTAAAAAAATGATTTCACTTTCATACTTCTCATTATTTCTTCAACCCTTCTATTTGGACTCTGTCTTTACTATGTGATGAAGACTGGTCTTCCCTCAAAGACAGCAGTGATCTTCCTGCCACCCACACCTGTAGTGATGGAAGTTCTCATCTTTCCAGACCTCTTACCTGTACTTGACATCTATGGCATGTCTCAGTAAGACATTTCCTTTCTCTTGCTCCCTGGATACCACTTGGCTAGTTTTCCTCTTAAGTCACTTTTCACTGTTTTTTGGTCCTATGTACTTACTCCTTTGTTAAACTTTTTTTTTTCTTTTAAGATTTTATTTATTTTTTCATGAAAGTCACAGAGAGAGACAGAGACAGAGACACGGGCAAAGGGAGAAGCAGGCTCCCTGGGGGGAGCCCAATATGGGACTCGAGCCCTGGGCTCCATGATCACCACCTGAGCTGAAGACAGATGCTCAACCACTGAGCCCCCCAGGGGCCCCCTTTGTTAAACTGTAAATATTGGTATGCTGCAAGAATTGGGCCAAGGTGCCCACATTATCTATGCATGCCCTCTCCTTAGTTATTCTTACCAGTACTTTGGCTTTAAATATCTTCCACGTGGCAAAGATGCTCAGGTTTATATCCAGCTCTGACTCTCCCTCAGAATTCCAGATCCATATAGGCGGCTGCCACCTGACACCCCCGTGAGGATGTCCAATAGGCATCTCAAATCTGAGACTTTCAAATCGGAACTTCTTATCCCTCCGTTTTCTCCATCTTGATGGCATCCCTATCCACCAAGTAATTTGCATTAAAATCTTGGCGGTATCCATGTTCCTCTTTCTCTCCCCTTCAAAGTTCATCTCACCTCTAAAGCATATCTTGAATCCATTCGCTTCTCTTCCTCTGCTACTATCATCCTCAACCAGCCACTGTTATCTTCTGCATGGGTACTGCGTTGTGTCCCTTTAATTGGGAAATTAATCTTCTTGCCATTTTGGAGGTTAGACGTCTGAGATCCAGGTGTCAGCAGTGATGACTTCTTCTGAGGTCCCTCTTCTTGGCTTATAGAAGGCTGTCTTCTCTTTGTGCCTTCCCATGGTCTTTCCTCTGGGTGTGTCTGTGTCCTAATTTCCTCTATTATAAGGACATTAATCATACTGGATGAAAGCTCACCTTAACGACTTCATTTGCCCTTAATTGTCCCTTTAAACACTTCCTGTCCAAATATGGCCACATCTTATTTATTTATTTATTTATTTATTATTTTATTGTGATAAAAAACATTATTGTTGAAGGCAGGCACAGTAATGTAAAGCAGATCTCTAGAGCTTATCTATCTTACTTCACTGAGACTTTATGCCTGTTGATAAATAACTCCCCAGTTCCCCCTCCCCTACCAGCCTCGGTAACCATCCTGGTCTCTAATTTACGAATTCAACCATCTTATTTTATTTTTAGTTTTTAAAAGATTTTATCTATTTATTTATTTGACAGAGAAAGAGAGAGAGAGTGAGCATACAAGCAGAGGAAGCAGAAGAGGGAGAAGCAGGCTCCCCACTGAGCAGAGAGCTGGATGTAGGATCATGACCTGAGCTGAAGGCAGATGCTCAACTGACTGAGCCATTCAGGTGCCCTTATTTTATTTTTAAAAAAGGCTTACTTATATATTTGAGAGTAAGGGCCCATGTGGGAAGAGGAGCAGAGGGAGAGGGAGAGAATCCCAAGCAGACTCCTCACTTAGCACCCAGCTGGCACTGCCTGGTCCCACAACCCCGAGGCCATGACCTGAGCCGATATCAAGAGTGCTCAACTAATTAACCCAGGTGTCCTGAATTTGACTATTTTAGACATCTCATCTAAGTGGAGTCCTGCCGTACTTGCTTGTCTTTCTGCGTCTGGCTTATTTCACTTATATAACGTCTTCAAAGTCCATCCATATTGCTACATATTATGCAATTTCCTCTTTTTTTTAAAGCTGAATAATATTTCATTTTATGTTTATATCACAGTCTGTTTAGTCATCTCCTGATCAAATTTAGGTTGTTTCCTCATCGTAGTTAATGTGAATAGTGCTTCAATGAACATGGGAGTGGAGATAGCTCAGTAAAAGTCTGATTTCAGTTCATTTGGATATATGCCCAGAAGTGGGATGGTTGGATCATATAATAGCTCTTTTTTTTTTTTTGAAGAAATCCCATACTGTTTTCCATAGTGGCTGCACCATTTTGCATTTCCACTAACAGTGTATAAGAATTCAAGTTTCTCCGTATCCTACCAAAACTTGCTGTTTTGGTGTTGTTGTTGTTGTTATTTTTTAAATAATAACTGTCCTGAAAGATATAATGTCATTGTGGTTTTGATTTACATTTCCCTTGTGATCATTGACCATATGCATTTTTTTCATATACCTATTAGCCATTTGTATGTCTTCTCTGGAAAAATGTCTGCTTATGTCCTTAACACATTTTTAAATTGGGTCAAAACTTCAACACGGGTAGGATCAAAGTCAATCATCTGGGGAGGACCTTCAAAAAAGTTGGAGCACTGGAAAGGCAAGCCAACCCTTTCTTTACCCTGGGAGAAGCTGGGAGCCAGAAGGTCTCTTTCTGACCCTGTGGCATAGCACCGAGGGAAGTGACTGCAGGGAGAAAGTGTCCTGAATCACCTTACTGGCTTCAATACATCTGTTTTTGTGATTGCTAGCCTTCAAAAGCCTTTCACTTCATTTCAAGATTTCCCATAAAGGGCATTTGTTCGTGAATTGCTTAACTGGTCTGGCTGTGGGCAGAAGGATGGCCCAGGGCTGCCTACTCCAACATCTTGCTGATGTCACCAACACAGTCTGAGATATTGGAGAAGAAGACCTCAACATGAACTTTAGGGGGCAGGATTCAGGCTGTAACACCTTAGGTCTCCAATGACACTTAAATATATCCATTCTCTTTTCTGTATCTCCCTTGAAGAGCTTCCTCTGATCTCATCTCTAACTATGCTCCCCATAACCCTTTATGCTACATACACACTAGCCTTTTTTTCTCCAGCATGCCACGTCTGTGCCCAGCTTAGGATCTCTGTACTGCCTGTTGTCTTTGGAATTCTCAAACCCTACATCTTAGCATGGCATGTGCCCTCTTCTCACGCAGGACTCTGTTTATAATGTGTTCATTTTAAATAATAAGGTTATCACTCGAGAGCTTACTTTGCATGAGGCATTGCACTTATATGTCTTATTTGATAGGAACAACATGCATAGTGGTTGAAAACACATAGTTTGGAGCTAGACTGCCTGGGTTCACATCCAGGCTTTATTACAAACTACGGGAATTCGGGAAATTTATTTAATTTTTCTGTGCCTCAATTATTTTTCCCTCAAGAGACCATTTATTTTTATTCCAAATAATCTCAAAGCTACAGAAAACTTATGAGAATGATAGAAATCCCATGTAACCTTGCCCAGAGACCCCATTCATGTGATTGATTTCAGCAGTAATGTCTTTTAGACAGCAACAGATCTAACTCAGGATCATATTTCCCCAAGTTGCCATATCTCTCTCCAGCCTCTTTGAATATGGAATAATACCTCATTCTTTCCTAACTTTCATTGTCTTAGCATTTAAATGATTTAGGCCAGTTATTTTGTAAAATACCCTTGATTTGGGCTTGTTTAGTGCTTCCTTGTGATTTGACCTAGGTCAGGACTCAGTTTGAATGTCAAGTCCTTAGGGCTCCATCTAATGTAAGATAGTTTCCTCAGTTACTTTGCTACACACAATCCTGCAGTTTTTCTCTCCCTGGTGTTTTCTTGCTCATATATTTGTATATTTGTGTATTTGTTGTCTCAAGTTAGTGGAATATAAAAATAAAGTTCATAAGAGCAGCATGGACTTTATTTTTCTTTTGCAATGCTGTTTCCTCACATATGTGTTGATTATAATCTACCAGCCACTGTGCTAGGCAGCAGGAATGTCATGGGGAACACAAACAGGCACTTTGTTATTACAAAAAATAAAAAAAAATAGGCAGTGTAGTTAGATAACTTGCCATTTAGACATTCATTCCACAAATATTTATTGAACACCTACTAGATTCTGAGCCCAAGGGATATGGCAGTGAGCAACACAGAAAATGCTCCCGATCTCCTGAAATTTATGTTCCAGAAAGGAAGCAGACAGTAATACAAATAAAGAAATATGTTAAAAAAAATGGGTAGAGATGATGAACCATCTAGCTCTTGTAGATGAAGAGGATTCCAGAGAAGAAGAGGAAATGTGACGGCCCTGAGTTGGGGATACACTTGGCAAGCCCGAGGATTCAGCAAGCAGTCCACTGTGGCTGGAGCAGCATGAGTGAGGGAGACGGAGGAAATGAGGTCAGTGAGGTAGCCAAGGACCCATCTTGTGTGGCTTTGGATTTCATTCTAATTGTGATGGGAATCCATTAGAGGGTTCAAAGCATGGGAGTGACATAATCTTTTACAGCACAGAGAATTGCTTTATGAACTATTTCCTTCTCAGAAAGCTCCTTAGGGGATTGGCTGAGAATCTGTGATTCTCGAAAAACTTGAAATTTCTGGCTGATACTTCTTATACATCAGGCCCTGAACTGGTAGCTAGAAATCCTGGAATGTGTTCCCAGATTTGCACATTCCTTCTTGAGGGCCCTTGGTCTGGCCAATCTTCCTGGCTTAACAGTACCTCTTCACACTTAAGGATTCAAGAAAGCACGAAGAGTGAAGAGGAAAGAGAGCAGAGCACTTACGGGAATTCTCTGGCTATCTGAAGCTTCAAGTATGAATATCGTATAAATAAATTAGCATGCAGAGAGTCTGGGTCCATTCCACAGTTTAAAAAAAAATCAGTGAGTTCTCCTTCAGAATATTTTTTTAAGGTTTAATGATTAGTGTAGGCTAAATTAGAGGTCAACATGATTGTGTAAAAAGCAAAAACAACCCCTCAGCTTTCTCTTACCCATAAACATTTGAATGACCCCAAGAGTAGCTTATTTAAAATTGTTTTGACTTCCTCACATGATTGGCTTATGGATGGAGCATTTTCTGAATCAATCAATGTGTCAGTAGCAAAATAATTATTGAAAAGTTTAGGGAAGGATACGTTAATACCTGTGAATAAATGAAGAGAGGAACTAGAAGAAAATTCTAGGAGAACTGGTGTATCCCAGTTGTAGAAAGATTGCATTCAGATATTATATTCCTAAAAATGTGTACTTTGATTTGCTATGGATGGAAAATGGGGTGATCCCTTTATCCTGGGTGATAGCAAAGAAAATGCAGCCAGGGCCCCTTATTTCAGGAAGGATGGTGCAGGTGTTCGGCCATTGGTTTTCTGTTTTTTTTTTTTTTTTTTTTTCAGTTTCTCTTGCTTTCTCACAGTAAGGGAAACATCTAGTCTTTCAAGTGCTCAGGGAAAATCTAAATAGGACTCTCTGTGGTTTAAAAAAAGAAATTCAAGACAGAATCTGAGTTGTTTTCTACCTAAGCTTAATTTGGGATACATTTTGTTGCTTCTTATGAAGGTGTGAAATGGAAGTTTGGGGTTTCCTCATACATGACCTTCTACAGTGACTTTCTGTTATTTTCTTTTCTCCTGGGAACCAAAATAGCCATGAAATACATTCCCACTGTGTGAGGTTGAATAAACCTTTCTAATTTAGAATCAGTCGCTTGTGAGATCCTAATTAGCATTATGAGTAAAATGTCTATGTTTGTTCCTGACCGGTCATGGGATATGCCTGTGTTAAATTCCGTGTAACATCCTGTTGACTCCTTCGGTTTGAGAAGCTGGTGTCTGATATAAGCATTACACATCCCCACCCTCTTATTGTTTTCTTTTTCTTTTCAAAATTCTGTGTTGGTGGCCTCTCCTCATTTCCCTGCCTCTTCATCACTGTGACCTCAGAGCCTAATCATGCCTGGCAGCGAATGTGTACCTTGTGAACTGACCAAACAAAGGACTGATTCAGAGAGAACTCAGGGGCAGAGCGGGTTGGCATTTACACTTTAAACTTAAAAAGCAAATAGCCAGGCAAATACACAGCACAGAAACAGAGGATCCAGTGAGCCCGGGCCGGTGATTACAAAACAGAGGATCCAGTGATCCCGGGCCGGTGATTACAAATTTCTCCTAGAATTTGTACTCTTCATTCTCCTGTAGAGTATTCTTGTCTACACATAGGCATGCTCTCCAATTTGGAGAGAAGGAAAATGAGATTGATCTCTAAGAGTAAATCTATAGAGATGGTAAGCCTATAGTAAGTCTATAGGAGTAGACCAAGAGTGCAGTCACTTGTAAGTGGAGAATGTGAGAACTATCTAAAATGCAACCAAAATGCCATCTTGGGAGCTGGACTGAATTTTGATTATGGCCAGGTAAGTGGAGACACGATGTTCTCATCCCCTTGCCTGTGATCACAGAGAAAGCATGGACCTAACAGGGCCCAGAGAGGGCTACCTGGAAGTAAAGGACTTTTTGATTTGTCACAGCAAGTCATGGAGAGGCTGCTGCCCCCACTGAAAGTGACATTTGGTGGGTTCGGCTGCTGTATCCTGGATGCGGTGCTAGACCCGCCAGGCTGCCTGGCCCAGCAAGGCACCCACCGACTCCCTTACTGGGCTCACCCCCCATGCAGCCCCTGTGAGCCCTGGCTTCTTTGCTGCCTTCTTACAGGGACAGGATGCTCTGGTTGGCCTCTGTCTTGTGCTGGACGGCTTCATGGGTGCGTTCCTCCTGACAAGCCAAGAAATTGGCCTTCTGGCTCCTGTGACATAATCTAAAGTGAATCAGTCCCAGGAAGTGGATCACTTCAGGAAAGGCTGGCAAAGGTGAGCTCCAGGGGCTGCCCATCCCAGGACCTGACCCTGGAGCCCACCCAGCAGCTGGCCCCCTTCTCATCTTGCTGCAAGCACAAGGGAAGTATAAACATTGCACTGGGGCCTGAAAATTCATGGGCATCTCTGGTCCATCATGGTCAGAAACTGCGTTGTTAATCCCTGTACCATTTGACCTCAGTCTTCTCTCATAAACACTTAACAAATGGATTTGGGTGGGGCGTCCGGGTGGTTCAGTCAGTTAAGAGACTGACTCTTGATTTCGGCTCATGTCATGATCTTGGGGTCCTGGGAGGGGCTCCGCATCAGGCTCCGAGCTTGGCAGGGAGTCTGCTTGAGGATTCCCACCCCCTCTCCCTCTGCCTCTCCCCTCGTTCATGTTCTTTTTCTTTTTTTCTCTCTCTCTCAAATAAATAACCTTTTTAAAAATTTGATTTTAGTGATCTAAAGTCTATTTTCTGATGCATATTTTCATATTTTTCCTTTTGTGACCTACATGGTTAGCGACTTCATGCCTAAGAGCAAATCATGACTATTTTAGAGTAAAAATATCTATAAAAGAAGAATATTGGATATCTGTTATTCATGAACACTGTCTTGCTACTTGACAAAGACTATTCCAGGTCACATTTTATTTTTGAGCTGGGATTAATACTACAAATAGATATTATTATTTCAAAATGTCTTGCAAAGGAAGGAGATAGATCATTCTCATACCAGATGCTTCCCATCCCCGGTGGGAATATGCAATAGGTTTTTATGAGCTAGACTCCATAAGCTCACAGGATAGGAAGCATAGAGCATTACGTTCAAGTGAAAGCAGAAGAAAAATGTTGGTCTTGGGAATGCTGGACAAGAGCCAAGGCTCTGCTCCTGTAAAAGGAATCATAAAACTGGTAAGTGAGCAATCTCCATTTTCTGAAAGTAAGAAAAAAGAGTTTTCAAAATGGGAAATGCTAAAGAGTACCAGAACTTTCTCTTCACTCTAATCGTTTAGAACGCATGACCTCGTGTCTTCACTCATTTACACACCCACACCTAAGGAAATGAATATTCACGATGCCATTTAAAAACCCATAGCATGAAAAAAAAAACCCATAGCATGTACAGCGACAGTGATAATGGGAGGATATATAAGATAAAATAGAACAGAATATTTTCTCTAAAAGACATGACTTGATTTTTCAATACCTACTCCAATGACAAATATATTGGGTCACTAGATTTTGGAAACAAAAATACAAGAGGAAGTCACCTTCCTTTCTGGAGTACAATCTTTAGGAAATCAGGAGCCTTTCCAGGGCTCAGAATATAGTAGGTGTTCAATACAAATCTGTTGAATGAATGACTAAATGGCAAATTATCTGAATGTGCTATCTAGTTTATCGTGAAATAATAATAAAGAGCATCTGTTTATATTCACACTGTAGTGGGAAGATAACTTCCTTTTTATATTTTTGTTTCCAAACTCTAGTGACCCAATATATTTGTATATATATTGTACATAATGTCCCATGAAGGCTGGGGTTTTTATCTTGTTTTGTAAACTGCTGTATCTCCAGCACCTATACCATATAGCACCTGGAGTAGGATATGCATTTAATACATTTGTTGAATGAATTATTGGCTGTATCTTGTAAAGAGAAACATGCTATCATGGTGAAAAATGAACCTCCTTTCTGTGTCTGCTTTCTGGTTCAGGTCCCAAACAAATGCCTGATTTGCTTGACGACCTAGAGAAAATGCTGTATTTTATATACAGGGTATCTGATGGTTTTATTCATGCCCCTTTCTCTACTCTGAACACAAGGGATCTCTCTCTCTCTCCTCCCAGCCAGGGTCCCCATACTGCTATCCAAACCTAGTAAATTACCATGACCACCTTGTGGAGAAATTTCGTAATAAACTGGATTTGAATCCTCATCTTGCGTTGGTTACCCTGTGCACTTATACCTATGACTGATAATAATTGGCACAATGGTAGCATTAGGAAAACTTTATCTAATTTATTGGACTTTTCTTCAGCACTCTCCTTCAGTTGTCATGTCTTGTGCTATCCTGCCCCCCATTGTCTCTCCTTCCTGGCAGGGCATTTCGCTGGGACCAAGGTATATCACTGACAGCCTCTAGCCCCTCCCTACCTTCAGCCCCACAGCTAAATATCTGTTGTGGAACAACTTCTCAAACTCTAAGGTGGTAACTGACTCATAATTATACTACCTAACTCAAGACAGTTGGTGCAAGTGGACAGAATAGTGGTCTGATCATCATGAGACCCTCCTGCCTGGAGCTAAAGAGCTCAGCCATTAGCCACTTTTGTGAACTTGGGCTGCTCAGTCTCTCCAGGGTTCACTTTTCTTATGTATAAAATGTAGGGGTTTGTCTAGATCAGTATTTCTGTAAGTAAAGGCTGTACCACTGGTTCAAGGATAGGTCTTTCAAAAATATTTTCTGTGGGGGTCATATTCATTTGGGAATTGCTGTAAATTTTGTCACCTGCTGGAATATCAAGTGAGGGTTCTGATAAGTCCCGAAATAAAGAAACTATTTTTCTTTACTTGATAATTGATCTTTTGAAAAGGGCAAGACATAGCATGTTGGTAGTTCCCTAGAACTCAGTGACGTGGCACAGAGGCATAAAATCCTAAGACACATTTTAGTCCTGTGAATTAATTTCATGGATATGGAGTGTAGGGGTAGAGGCTGCCCAGGGAGAGAGGAACAAGAGAAAGTTCTGGGAGGTGGGAGAGGCCTGCTTACCCTGCACTATCAACGCCATTCTAAGAAGTCTGAAATTTACTCTATAGGTGACAGGAAACCATCCTTAGATTGGTTTTTAATTGGAGGAATTACATAGTCAATAAATATTTAAAAAGAAAGAAAATTCCAAAGTGCTAAGGCAGATAGGAGGGGGAGGAGACTGGCAGGGAAATGAATTAACATTCTGGTTGAATAAGAGATGATAACAGGTTGAATAATGACAGTAGCTGAAGGAGAGACAGAGGAATCAGATTTGAAGGAAATTTCGGAGCTCAGCGGACTACCCGAAGTGATTGGATACCAGGCAAGAAAGAGAAATACAAAGGGACTCCACAGTATTAACTTGGGTGAATGTTGTGTAATTATAAAATTTACTGGGATAGGAGTTCAGAGAAATGAACTGTGTCATATAGATTTCGAATTGGACTGGGGAATATTCTACAAAGAGTAATTTTCCTATGGAACACATCTATTGACTTTGGGTTTCAGAGTTCATTAGCAATGGATCTAAAGAGTATATTCTTTGGAAAAAAAAAAGTATTCTAAGCTGAAATTTGGTAAGTCCTCAATACATTCTTGTCAACAAAACAGCATTTTTATCTATATATTTCTTTGATCTTTACCTCTAAATGATAAATAATCATTTCTAGGACATAAAATCCATTTGGTTTTTCATCCAGTCAAAACTCTTCTTTCAGCTTTGGGTAATCCTAACCACATTAACATCTCACTAGAAGTTTGTGAAATTATTTCCATTTTCTAGAGGAAATAGAAACAACAACAGAAAGTAAGAAAAAAGGGTTTTCAAAAACTCTTAGAAAAAAAACACCAACAATTTTCATGATTATTTAAATATTAAGCCATTATTTCTGAACTAATCCTAAATTTGGCCTCAACACCAAATATCATTGGTGGTAATACAATAGAAATACATTGTGTGTACAGAACTTAACAAAGATTTTAAAGAATCATTTTCCCCCAAAAACATGTTGAAGTAGAGGGTTCTTTTCTTCAGGGAGCAAGGAGCTCCCTTTTAGATGCAGGATGTGGAAACTAGCGTGACCCAAACTGTTTACACAAAAGCAGTCCACACCTCCCTGATTAGGTCAGAGAATTTTGCCTTTACCTGCCACAGCTGCCTTCTATTAGCCCTAGAAACAAATTGTACAATCTATGGTCACTGAACTATGACCACCTTCTCATTTTGATTTTTTTTTTTTGTCCAAGGAGACCAGGAATCCAGAAACTGAGTTGCTGGAGAGGAGTTGTTGCTGGATGTAACATACCCGAGGAAGGGAAGTACGGTGCCGCCTTAACAATAAACCGAGCTATCAGTATGGCTACATGTTATAAAAGGAACACAAGGAGGCTGTCAATTTTTTTTTCCCTTTACACTGTAAAGAAATAAAGATAAAAGCTGAATGGTCTGGTCATAGGCAGGGCAGTCTCTCCCTCCGCACTTCCCCTATCTAGGCTGCCTTCATAGCAGCTCTGTGGACTGGTTTTGAAATAAGTCTAGAAGCTTTGGAAGCAGGTCCTTGTAATGGTTGTTCCCACTACTCTGGAGGTAAGGATGAAAGGTGACTGCAGGGTAAGCCTGCAGATTTTGCACATTTCTAAATGCATTTTATGGCACCCGGGAGAAACTTGGCATTGCTGAGAAAATGCAATGCAAAAATGAGTTGAGACACAAAGTCCCTTTATCTTAGAGCAAAAGCAGTCTTAGTTTCCTATAGTGTTGAAATAGAGGGCAGGGAAGTCAGGTTGTGGTTTCTGAAATCCAGCAACCTAGTATCGCTGTGCCACTCTCTCTCCGATCCAGCGCCACTCCTTAACTTGATATCTGTTTACTTTAGAGGAGGCAGTTTTTGAGAAAGGATCATAAATATCCTGGCCCAGTGCCCCAGGAGCCATGACAAGCAAAAGAACATACTCGCCTAGAGATAGCCCTTGTGATATTTAAATGTGTGGGTTAATTTTTTATCCACTTTAATAACTGAATTATTCCCCTCACCCCTCCTTTGCTTTCTATTTCTGCTTCGAAGCCGTGGGCACAGAAATCTCTCCAGGCAACTTACTCCAGAGCGTGTTGCAGGACAATCCTATAACGAACAGTTACATTTGCCGCATCTGGATTCCTGATCCTGTCTCACCATGGCAGGTGTGAGTGGCTGTATAAAATATTCCATGTTTATCTTCAACTTCTTGTTCTGGGTAAGTGTGTTTTTTTGCTGTTGTTGTTTTTTAATTATCGACTTTAGGCAAGAAAGGGAACCTTGAAATAAATATCATAAATGAGAACAGACTCTGCACTAGAGAAATAGGAAGAGGAAGAAAATGTATTTTCCATTTACTTGTTTGGATTTGTTTGTTCTTTCTTTGGTTATTTCAGTAATTGAAAATGAGCCAATGACTCAAGAAAGTGGACTTCAGGATCTGTGAGGATAAACATTTCATAAATGTTTTGATATTGTTGCAAAACAACCACAGAGGGGAAAAATACCCCTTAATTAAAGGACAGCTATTCTTAGTTGTATATCATGCAGGCCTCCCTGGTTTAAGGACCTTGTGGGAAAAAATGTGGTCTGTTTCCACTGGAGCCCAGCCTCTGAATTCTAACCTTTACATCTGAGTCTGAAACAGGTGAATGGTGGGCTGTCAGATGATAGCCATGAGGAAAGGATTATTTCTAGAGACCTAAAGAAGAAACAGTGGGTCATAAAAAACTTGAGAGGGAAACAATACAATTATTTAATCATGGAAAAATTAAACTTGGATAACTAGGTTAAAAAGTTAGTATTTTGATGTGTCATCAGCCCACCTCTTAATCAACAGGGTTGGTATTTTAGCAGGTTCTTATAGGTTTTTTTTTGACCTAAGACAGCAAATAAATTGGTAAGTAGCATCAATGTTAGAAAGTGGAAAAATAAGATATAGAAGGCAAAAGGTAAAGGGCAGGATGGGATCTTGGAAAATTGACTTTATCATTTTTATTATATAGGGGACAACTAAAGAGTGTTCAGAAGTAAATCAATAGAAATAGCCCAAAGTCCTTAAATGAAAAAAATAATTTTGTATACTGGATTTTAAAAATGGCTTATGCAGTATCAGCAGGAGAGAGGTCTGGTTTTGGTTTTTACCTTGTTCCCTTTAGTAAACAGGCAGCTGATATCTATATATTGGTAAACGTCTGTCCTGGTAACATAATGATGCACCTAATTAAACTTAACCACAGGAATATAGTCTTCTTGTACAAGATGACTTTCTGTTCAATGTCAGCAGCCCTAATGAGTACAGATGGAATATTGGTGAAGTAAATGAGTATATAAATAAATAAAATAAGATAAAGACAATTTGTCCCTTTACTTTCTCTTTTCCCTAGAAAAACTGGCTGCTTTTGCAAATATTAAGTTTAGGCCATGAATACATGCCAGTTTTTTACAGTTAGTCCTGATAAATTTCTTCCCTTGAAATTTTAAAAATCAGTTAAACCCTGAAAGTGGAATATAATATACATCAAGGATTGTCTATGTACTTTGGTTTTGTTTGTAGCTCTTCGTTCAGGAGAATTTTGAACATTCACAGAGTAGAAAAGTGTAATCGGCCCCATCATCCAGCCCCAAAGTGAGGACACCAGGGCAATCCTTCCCTGCGCATGGTCTCATCCACTTTCTCCACCTTCTATCAATTTGAAGCAAATCCCAGATAGATCCTTTCATCTGTAAATATTTTAGTATCTTGCTCTAAAAGAGAAATCGTTCTTTAAAAAGAAATGTGGGGCAGCCCGGGTGGCTCAGAGGATTAGCGCCGCCTTCAGCCCAGGGTGTGGTCCTGGACACCCGGGATCCAGTCCCACCCACATTGGGCTCCCTGCGTGGAATGGAGCCTGCCTTTCTCTCTGCCTGTGTCTCTGCCTCTCTCTCTCTCTCTCTCTCTCTCATGAATAAATAAATAAAATCTTTTTAAAAATTTTAAAAAATAAAAAGAAATGTGGTCACAATGTCATTATCATGCTAAAACCTTAATAAGAATTTCTGAATCGATTATCCAATATCTACCTAGGGTTTAAATTTTCAATTGCCTCGTAAATGTGCCTCTTTGAATCAGAATCTAAATAAGGTTCACAGGTTGTGACTGGTTGATATTTCCTTTATGTCAACTTTCATCTTAGGTTCTTCTATTTTCATCTTTTTTTCCTCCTTGAAATTTTACGTATTGACGTGTGTTGTCTATCTTATCACATTTCCCAGAGTCTGTGCTATTTGCACGCCCATGGTATAGGTTAACATGTTTCCCTGTCCTCTGTATTATCTCTAATCTACTGATTGCATTTGTCAGCTTAAAAAGACTCAGGTTGTCATTATGAAGTCTAACTACTTTATTTTTTTTTAATTTTTATTTATTTATGATAGTCACAGAGAGAGAGAGAGAGAGAGAGAGAGAAAGAGAGAGGCAGAGACAGAGGGAGAAGCAGGCTCCATGCACCGGGAGCCCGATGTGGGATTCGATCCCGGGTCTCCAGGATCGCGCCCTGGGCCAAAGGCAGGCGCCAAACCTCTGCGCCACCCAGGGATCCCTGAAGTCTAACTACTTTATAGGGGTTTTTGTGTTCCTTCTTCAGGAGGCACATACTGTCTGACCTCGTCACTTTTTGTGATGTTAGTCATCACTGATGCCCAAGAATCTAAGAAACAGTCCACTAAGAGTTCCAAATTGGTAATATTCTATTTCTATCACCTTTTCTTCATGTATTACCTGGAATACTTTTGATAAAAAAAATCCAGCATTTATTGACTGGTTACCAGTAGTACCCAGTTTTTATTTAAAAAGCGGGGGGCAGCATAAGTGCTTCTTACTCTTAACAGATTTCAAAATGATGAGTTAATTTTCTGGTATCATATAACAGTAATATGCAAGCATTTCTGTAAGTATTCTTATGAAATAAATAGATTTAAGGTCCATCACCATCCTTTTCTTTGTTGATATGCAATTATTTTATCTTTGACCATTGGGGAGTATCTTCAGGTTGGCTCCTGAGTCCCTTTGACATACTCTTAATAACATAACTTCTTCCCTATTGGTATGACAAAATAACCTAGGCTTACTTCCCTAGTTCCCACCCTAGACCTGGAATCAGATTTTTCTTCAAGAAATCCTGAGATCTGGGGCACTTAGGTGGCTCAATAGATTAAGCCTTTGGCTCAGGTCATGATCCCAGAGTCTTGGGACCCAGTCCTGAGTCTGGCTCCCTGCTCAGTGGGGAGTCTCCTTCTCTGCCCTGGCTTGTGCTCGCTCTCTCTCACTCTCAAATAAATAAATAAAATCTTAAAAAAAATCCTGAGATTTGTTTTTAAAAAAACTACCACCATTGTCTTTCTATGGCACAAAATGTATATGGGCCATTTAAATAAACCAAAATATGAATATGCTAGTAAATGCATGGCTCTTATGTTAACAACATATTCCAAAGTACCTAAACTAGCAGCAAATTATTAAATTGTTAAAGTATATCTGTTGTATTAAAACAGCATACAAAGTGCTGATGGCTATTGTGAATACAGCAGCGGTCAGTGTTTCATTAAAGAGCTAATTATGAATCTGAAATCTGAATTTTAAGCTGAAATAAAGAGATTAGGCAAGGGCCATGTTATAGGTTCAGGATGATATATTTAAGATTAGAGATCTGTACCATGCTACCCAGATACTGACACTGTTTTTCTGGGATCCTCTGAACCATTTTATGGCTGCCATTATCTCTGTTTCGATAATGAAGACAAAGTCTTTCAGATGCATTAGATTTCAGTTAGATATTTCTAACTTTCCTAGGGTAAAAGGCCTTTTTCTTTCCACCAACATGTTTGTGTGACCTACAGTCTCTATATGACACATCTCAAAATGGAGTCTTTGAGTAAGAGCCATGGTGGTAAAGACTGGTGATAACATCTCGGCCAACGGGGGACATCAATATTTTCATTCAAAATTTAGATAGCAGAAGTCCCTGAGGTTAGGGAACCGTGGCTATTTCTACTCTTCCCTCCATCCCCAATCCAGAGTTCTCCGTTGGAATTTTATGATCCTTCATAGGAAATTAGCAATTTGTCACATTCCTGATGTTTACTTAAGCAAAGAGTTTAACGGCCCCACTGATGTGGTTTTCTTACAGATATCCACGGCCTTATGTTTTCAAATGCATTCTCTCTGGTGTAACTTGCAAAACTAAGCCTTTGAAAAATAGGGCCAGATGTTGAAATATCTCTGAGATATGCATATGGTCATGTAAGCTAAACATACCAGTTTCGTTTGTGAGAGAACTTGAGATATGCCATATAAATATGCGGCAATTTCCATTTGTCAGAACTAACGACCGATGAAAAACACACAAAAGTGGAAATCATTCTTGATCACTGATGCTCGCGTTGGAACCGAGTCACAGTGAGTTGGAGGTGCCGTAGAGAATGGGTACAAAGTCTACTTCTTTAAGTCTTGTGTCAGAGCAGAGGAGCTGCCCAGGTCTCCTTATCCTCTTGTCAGATAAGTCAGGTGGGGGAGCAGTGTAGATGCTGGAGGATGGAAGTTGTTCAGGTGAGCATGAGACTCAGAGCCAGGGACGCCTTCAAAGCATCTCCAGAGGTGGAGAGCCAGCTCTTGGGAGGCCAGGCCTGCCAAAGTCACATCACCAATCCCAACAAGGGGAGGCAAGAAGGAGGAGCCCAGTTGGAAAAGCCAAAAAGTATGCACAACTGCAGGAAGCCGGTGCATGAGGCCATTTGAAGAGACCAGGACGAAGTCAGAGCTTGGAGAGTCCAGGAAGCAGGACTGTGATGTTCCTCGTTGTATTTGAAGTGGTGCTTGGGCCTCCTGGTCGCCTGTGCTGAGAGCAATGAGGAGAGTCCAGGCAGACATACCTGGGAGATGGGAACCTTAACAAAAATCAGGCCCAATTATATTTCATTCTGTCAGTTGATGAAATCAGCCAGGATAAAGCCTTGAGCACATGGTTGGAGTGTGTGAACTTTGTAAATACGGTGGCTTCGTGCCTCCGTGCAGTCGGTGTGGAACCGGAGCGATGACAAAAGGCACCAGAGCCCAGGGGTTGAGAGTTCAGGCTCACCCTTGGCTCCTTCACGGCTCAGCCAAGTGACCTTGGGGACGTTGTCCATCTCTCTGTGCTTTAGAGTTCCTCATCTTCAAAACTGGGGATGGTAACATTATCTGGAGTCATGGAGTCGTTGGGAAGGTTAAACGAGTCCATGTGTAGAAAAGAACCCAGAGTAACGCTAAAGGAATGTTTAAGAAACAGACATTTCCACCAACATTGTAGGGACATTTGTATGAGACAAAACCATGAGACTACTCTGCGTGGTGGTAAACCAGCCTCAGTGCTGGATTCTGAAACAGAGGAGGAAATAAGATGGCAAGAAATATGATGAAGGTGGGAATTCTTCGAGCACAGATTAGGGGAAGGAAAGAGCATATTTTGAAGGCTGCCAGACTTGAGATTCACATCCTGAATCCACTCCACGTTGCTCTGTGGCCTGGAACATGTTCCTTGCCTTTTCTGTGCCCCAGTCCCTGTATTTGTAAGATGAGGATGATGATTTTAACCAGCACAGTTAATTGTGAAGATTAAATAAGATGCTTTCTGAAAGCCTATCACCAAGGACTTTCATGCAGTAATAGTGCAATTAATGCAGTTTTCCCTAATTCCAACCACCGTGTTGCTTTTCAATTTAAAAAGTATTAGAGTCTGGTGTGGTAATATTTTATAGGTAATTGGCTTTTAAAACATAAATATATTTTGAGCCCTCCTCCGGCCCTCCTCCAACCCCGTGGGGTAAGGAATCTGTGGGCTGGAGAACAGTGTTCACCTTGAGCCTGGCCTCCACGCTGGGGACCTGAGGCTCCACATTTCGCTGCCCAGGTAGTTCCAAATCTGCTTCTAGGGTCTGCACATGCCTTTCTCCAGGAGTGACCAAGGGGGAGCTGTGTGCCAGAGTGGGGGCAGCTTGCAACAGGGCTGGCTTAGGGGCTGACGCATCCGCAGCCCTTTGTGTTTTGTCCCCCAGAGTTCAGGACAGGACCTGGAGTGAGGGCTGGGGGCTGGGTTGGTCTCAGACTCCCAGGAGTCAGAGAATTCTAAATCAAATATTGTCTTCGGGGTCATTAAGTGGGCACATTTGTCAAGGTCAGATGATAAGAAATGTTTTATATATATTTATTATCATGAATTATAACTTCTTAATATAGAGACCGGAGGTCTGTGGACTGTTGGTTGTTTATGTCCTCGCCCTAGACCCTGCAAATGTATGAACAAGTCTGCAAGCTGTACTTTTGACACAAAGTGATGAAAACATCCCTGAATTTGCATCATTTTTTAAAAATTTGAGAGTGGAAATGAGCAGCAAGGGGCTGGGCAGAGGGAGAAGGAGAAGCAAACTCCCTGGTGAACAAGGACCTGGATGCAGGGCTCAATCCAGGACCCTGAGATCATGACCTGAGCTGAAGGCAGATGCTGAACTGACTGAGTCACCCAGGCGCCCTCTGAATTTGCCTTAATTTTATGATTCAGAAACACTAGGATGCTAATCAAATGCTGAACATCCATCTCTCTATTTTGGAATTATGTACATTTTAGTGATTTTATACTTTGGTGCAGCATAGATAACCTGAAGCACGTTTACCCAGGCCCTATTTATGTCAGAAAGAAACGTGGTTGATTTCTTTCTTCTAAATTTAGAGCTACTTAAAATTAGAATTTGCAGCAGTTGTACTGGGTGTTTGGCTTACTTAGTGGGTTCAAAAGAAATACACAAATGCGACTATGGAGACACTGCTGCATGCTTAACACCATTGATACAACAAATAATCAGTATTTGGGGGCTGAAAAACCTTGAGGGCAGAACCTGTGAAAGACTGAAAATTTTAATTGACACCACTGGTTTAGAGCATCAGAAAGGCAGATAGTGTGTGTGTGCTAGGAGGCCGGGTCAGTAGATCAGAGCTGCAGTAGGCCATGTCTGTAGGGAGAAGGTATCACAGCTCTCCTCCAACAGAAGGCCTGAAAATTACCACGACCCATGTCGTTAGAGAGTGAGGCAAAGTGCAGGCCCTCCTCGCAAAGAGTAATACGTCAAAATGGGTCTTGTCTTACTCAAGGATGAATAAGGAAAATCCAGTCCTAATAAAAGGACCGCCGAGTAAGGGACAGGAAATGTCCACTCTGAAACAAGCACACATCCCTGAAAGAAAGGCTCCAACATCATGGAAAAAGGATCAGGAAATTGGCATCCACAATGCAGTGCCAGGAAACAACACCCTGTGAAACGGAGGATGGAGGCCACAAGACAAAAAAAAGTTGACTGGAAAAGCACAGAATGAGGTGAAAAGAAAAATGGATAAACTAAAGAAGTGCCTCATGTGAACCAGAAACACAAGGATAGAGTTAAAATCCCCTCCAGAAACTTCATTAAATGGAGACAGTGAGCAAGAATCCCAAGAATCCCAAATGGAGAAACCCTCCCAGAGGAAAAATCAAGACAAGATGAATGAGAGGGAAGAAGGAAGAACAGAGAATGGGAAACCAGAACGATTTGTATTCCTGAAGAGGAGGACACAGTCAGTGAAAAAACCAATAATTTAATATAAAAACAACTCTCCCAAGCATTATCTAACCACAATGCCATGAAACTAGGTTTTTAAATAAATGTTTATTGAAAAAAGAAACTTGAAAATCAAAAACAGTAGCTCCTTCCTAAAATGTTAGGGCCCTTGGAATCCTTACCTCCTATATTCACGGCCTCCTGTGTTGTGGGAGCACCACAAAAACAAGTCTTGTAGTTATCCACGTTATCCATTAGGATAATTTCTTATTTTATAACCTTTTGGGGGGAGAACAATAGGAAGCTTTCCCTTAAGCTTATCTAAAAAGTGTCCATTCTGGGCCAATAATGAGAGAGCTCACAAGCCGCGCTTCCTCCTAGCAGAGTGCTATGCACTTTCTTCCATTTTCAGCGCTCTTCCAATAAACTGTGATGAAATCCAAAGAGAAGTGAGAGGAAGGGAGTAGGGATGATTGGTGGACACGGTATCTGAGAAGAGGATGAACCAGCTTGTTCTATCAACTTAACTTTGCCCTAGATGGTGTTTCCCTTTTTCTTCCTGGCACTTTGTAGTTTTCAGCTCGTGCCCTGTCTTAGTCTGCTTGGGCTGCCATCACAAAATACCAGGGACTTCGGGGATTAAACCACAGAAATTTATTTTCTCCTAGTGTTGGAGGCTAGAGGTCCAAGATCAAGGTTCTGGCATGAGCTCTTTTCCTGGCGTGCAGATGGCTGCCTTCTTGCTGTGTCCTCACGTGGTTTTTCCTCCATACGTTGTGCATAGTGAGAGACAGAGACAAAGAGATCTCTTCCTCTTATTATAAGGTCACCAATCATCTTGGATTAAGACCCCAAAGACCCCATCTTGTTGACCTCCTTTAACCGTCATTACTTTCTTAAAGCCCTATCTCGAAATACAGTCAGATTGTAGTTTGGGGCTTTAACATGTAAATTTAGAGAGGGATATAATTTAGTCCATTGCATGCTCACAAGCAAACATCAAAATTATTACCTAATTTCTTAGAATGTTGGCCCAGACGAGCTGCATCCTAATTCCATAAAAAGAAAGTTGTCTTATAGGAGCTGACTGATGACCCCATTGACTGCCTTCAAAGAGACACCAGAGGGTGGGCTTTGGGGGCAGTGGGCCTGGTCAGTTCTGCAGTGTCCACTGTCAGGCTGAGTTGGGAGCCCAAAATATCAACTTCCTTTTACAACTTGATTAACAGAAAGTAGGACAGAGTTAGATACTTATTTCTTAATTTATACTTTCAATTCTTTAAACAGTATAAAAAGCTGGGATACAAACACTACAGCCAAACTGGACAGGGCCTAGGAGAACCATCATGATAGCCAGTCTTGTAACAAGTAGGATAGAATAGGTTAATCTCAAACATGACTCTAGAATTATTATGCTTGATAGAAAATCAATTTACTTTTAAAGTCAGTCAGTATAAAATTTAATAATTATATATTATTAAGGCTGATGTTTTTAATGTAACATCTTCAATAAATGAGAATGGCATGTTCTAAACATGCATTTCTTTTGTTTTTAAGGTGAAATTGGAAGAAAAGATAGAGATAGGGATGGAAAGGATATTTGTCCAACTTCAAAATTTCTTTTTTTTTTTTAATTAATTTTTATTGGTGTTCAATTTACCAACATACAAAAAAACACCCAGTGCTCATCCCGTCAAGTGTCCACCTCAGTGCCCGTCACCCATTCCCCTCCAACACCCGCCCTCCTCCCCCTCCACCACCCCTAGTTCGTTTCCCCGAGTTAGGAGTCTTTATGTTCTGTCTCCCTTCCTGATATTTCCCAACATTTCTTCTCCCTTCCTTTATATTCCCTTTCACTATTATTCATATTCCCCAAATGAATGAGAACATACACTGTTTGTCCTTCTCCGATTGACTTATTTCACTCAGCATAATACCCTCCAGTTCCATCCACGTTGAAGCAAATGGTGGGTATTTGTCGTTTCTAATGGCTGAGTAATATTCCATTGTATACATAAACCACATCTTCTTTATCCATTCATCTTTCGATGGACACCGAGGCTCCTTCCACAGTTTGGCTATTGTGGCCATTGCTGATAGAAACATCGGGGTGCAGGTGTCCCGACGTTTCGTTGCATCTGAATCTTTGGGGTAAATCCCCAACAGTGCAATTGCTGGGTCGTAGGGCAGGTCTATTTTTAACTCTTTGCGGAACCTCCACACAGTTTTCCAGAGTGGCTGCACCAGTTCACATTCCCACCAACAGTGTAAGAGGGTTCCCTTTTCTCCGCATCCTCTCCAACATTTGTGGTTTCCTGCCTTGTTAATTTTCCCCATTCTCACAAAATTTCTAAGAAAATGTATACAGTTGTAAAAACTGAAATCAGGCAAAATATTGACTTCTGAAATAATTGGATATTCTTTCCTTTTCCATCCTTCCTCCCTCCCTTCCTTCCTCCCTTCTTTCTTTCTCTTTCTTTCTTTCTTTCTTTCTTTCTTTCTTTCTTTCTTTTTCTTTTTCTTTCCTCCTTTCTTTCTCTTTCTTTTTCAGAGAGAGAGAAAGAGATCATGTAGTGTGGTGGGGAGGGGGCAGAGGGAGAGGGGGATAGAGAATCTTAAGCAAGCTCCATATTTGGTGTGGAGACCAGCTGGTTCTCATGACCCTAGATCATGACCTGAGCTGAAATCAAGAGTCAAGTCAAACGCTTAACCAATGGAGCCACCTAGGAGCCCTTCTTCCTTTTTCTTCTTAAGAATACCTAATTTTTTTTAAGAACAGTTTTACAGTTATAGCCAAATGGAGAGGAAGGTACAGAGGAGGGTTATATTTCCCATATACCCTACCCCCACACAGGCATAGCCCATCCTGTTATCAAGATCACTCACCAGAGCCATACGTACATGTGTTACAATCGATGAACCTCCATTGACACATCACAACCACCTAAAGACCATAGTTTTCATTAGGTTTCACTCCTGGTTTTGCACATTCTATGGGTTTGGACAAATGTATGTAATGACATTGACATGTACCCATAATTATTATATAGAGTATTTTCACTGCCTTAAAAATCATCTGCACTCTATCTATTCATTCCGTATCCCCTCTGGTGGCCCCTGATCTTTAAGTGTCTCCATAGTCATGCCTTTTCCAGATTGTCATAGTCAGAATCATTCCATATGTAGCCTTTTCAGCTCGGCTTCTTTTACCTAGTAATCTGTATTTAAGGTTCTTTCATGTCTTCATGGTGGGATAGCTCATTATATTTTTTTAATAAAAAAAAATTGTGCTGAATAATGTTCCCTTGTCTAGATGTGCCACAGTTTATCCATCCATTTGTTCACTTACTAGAGGACATCTTGGCTGTTTCCAAGTTTTAGCAATTGTGAATAAAGCTGCTATAAATATCCTTGTGGAGGTTTAGTGTGGACATAAATCTAGATAAATACCAAGGAGCATGATTGCTGGATGATACAGTAAGAGTGTGTTTGGTTTTGTAAGAAACTACCAAACGGTCTTTGAAGGTGGCTGTACATTTTGCATTTCTATCAGCACTGAACAGGAGTACCTATTGCTACACATCCTCGTTAGCATTTGGGTTGTCAGGGTTTCAGACTTTGGCCATTTCAACTGGTGTGTAATAGTCTCCTTGTTTTGATAATCCTTCTTTTAAAGTTAATGTTACAGATAACACTTGGTGGCTGACAAGACTGAAAGTGGTCATTTAAAGGGAGAATATGGTTGATTTTATAAGATTTCTCAATGGTTTGGTATCTAAAGTCACTGAAAAAGTAAACTAAAAAGTCACACAGAGACAAATAAAAAAGTTAAGGGTTTAAAAAACCACAGTCGGGGCACCTAGGTCACTCAGTCAGTTAAGTGTTTGCCTTTAGTTCAAGTCAAGATCCCAGGGTCCTGGGATAGAGCATCACATTGGGCTCCCTGTGCAGTGAGGAGCCTGCTTCTCCCTCTGCTTCTGCTGCTTCCCCTATTTGTGCCCTCTCTCTCTCTCTCTTTCTGTCAAATAAATAAATACAATCTTAAAATATATATATATATATATATATATATATTAAATAATTAAGTAATTAAAAAAACGCAGTCTTAGTCTCTAGGAATTCTTAGAGTTTTCTCATTGATAATCTCATAAATAAGTATCACATAAGGATAATAACCATAAGAACTATTCGGGTAATTTATACTATGTTTAGTTAAAGCTAAAGCCAGAGCAACTATTAAGACAACCAACGTAAATCCACTTGGGAAGAAAAAGAAAGAAAATATCAGTGAACAAATCAAATAACAAACAAAAATCCAACTACTGTGACTTACTCAAAATCTCAGGGGGGCTCATTATCAATTCGACACAAATCTTGATAGACTTAGTTATTAACACAGAGCTGCTAAAATGAGCATTTATCTCCATCTGCAAGTGAAGTTAGGATTTATTGGGAAGGAGGAGAAAAACCTGAGGGTTTTCAGGCTCTGAAGCTCTCTTTTCAATGGTGTATTGTGTGGCGTGTGTGAGTGTGTGCCTATAAGATAATAAAATTGTGTAGGTTATTGGGTGGTTTGAGAGCAAGCTTTGGTTTCCCACTGCCTTCATTATTTTGTAAGAGTTGAAGCATGTCGAGGGGGCAGGATTGGATTAGGAGTGGTGCTGGACTTTCCTGACGTGAAAGGGTTCTTGGGGTTCTAGCTCTTTTACTTAAAATGAAGGGTTTGAACCTACATGACTTTTTTTTTTTTTTTTTGAGATCTTTTAGAGAATACGAATATTCTCTGATTATTCAGGTGCTCACAGTGCTCACCAAACCTTAACAAAGCCTGACTCTCTTTTTAGGGCAGACTTAACGAGAAGCCATTTAAAAGCAAAAGGAGTCTCTCATCTTCTGTCTCCCTCTCTGATATTTTCCACTCATTTTTTCTCCTAACTCTGGGAAACGAACAAGGGGTGGTGGAAAGGGAGGTGGGCGGGGGGATGGGGTGACTGGGTGATGGGCACTGAGGGGGACACTTGATGGGATGAGCACTGGGTGTTATGCTATATGTTGGCAATTGAACTCCAATAAAAATAAATAAATAAATAAATAAATAAATAAATAAATAAAATAAATTTAAAAAATAAAAATAAATAAAAGCAAAAGGGCTGTTTTGAACTCGCAGGCATGTGGCTCAACCGTGCACAAAAGCAATGATACTTCAAGGTCACCGGGCTTCAGAGGACTCAGGCATTTCTCTGTCAGAGCACCACATGGCCAGAATAGTCTAGAAAATCTTGCAAAGGCTGCTGTGTCTGCTATGTGACCAAACTTGTTCACAACATCTCTATTTAATGATAGATTTTAGCTTTTTTATTTTATTTAAGGCTATAACCTATATATCTGAAATGAAACAAAACCAAATCAAACCCTGAAAGACAAAGCTTTTCCTTACACAAAAGTAAAATGTGTTTCGCATTTTATGTGTTGGCTTCGGTCCAAATTAAATAATCTGGGAAACTCATTAAATGCATTTAAGAGTTTAAGTACTGTTGCTCATTGTTCTTCCTTTCTGGGTTAGCTTTACGACCTAAAAGACTTTATTTTTAAAAGAGTTTATTTGGGTACAAAAAGTGTTGTAAACCCTTGCTGCCTACCTGCAGGTTTTGTCCGATGTCCTACTGTTTCCCCGTCTATCTCAGCTTCATGCTTCTAGAATCTTGAAGGAATGTCTGATAATCAGTTTTTTCTTCCTTATTGTCCAAGACAGCTTCTCAGAGACAAACCCAGGGGCCCAGTAAGGATTATTTTGTCTTTAAACTGTCATGACTTATCTTTCAGATATTATAATCTGGCAAAAACACAGAGTTAGCGTTGACACATGAAAAATCATTGCTCCCCTCCCCGGTAGCGGGTGATGACTTCTTGTCTGTAGACCCCTGAATGGACTGTGGACGGGAAACGGAATTATTCTTATCAAATTTACCAATTACACTGGAATGTTTTAGCAATTACCTGCCAGTGAATCTGCCAGAGTCACGTCTTTTAGGTGGTAATGTAGAGTTAATGATAGGCCACTGGAAGCAGCCACTAGCGGTGCGTTGGGCCAGTTGTCCTCTAACATTTTTTTTTCTTTTTCTTTTTCTTCCTGCAGCTCTGTGGCATCTTGATCCTGGCGGTAGCGATTTGGGTACGATTAAGCAAAGATGGGCAAGAGGTAAATAAAGAGATACAAGCTTCTCTGCTCCCAAAGTAGTTTATTTCTCTTATAATGATGACAGTAATGACAATAATAATGTAAATATTTCTAGAGCATTTTTCTTACCTGCCTTAGGTAGTCATTCATGCTGGTGCATGATTGTATGATTAACTTCAGTTGAATGAATCCCAATTACTCACTGCGTAGGCCCATGCCCAGCACACTCCTTCTGGAGAATGGAGAGGTGTTCTTTGAAAGAAGAACAGTGGCCGTGGAAGTGGAGGTGGGAAGGAGCTGAAAGTGGTGGTCTGGCCCCTTCACTGTTTGCAGGAGGCCGGCCTCAAGTGCAACTGGAGGACACAGGCTACCGTCCCTCCGCACCCACGACAAGTTTTGTACCTTGAGGTACCGATGGGTGTTTGGCTAATCCCAGGGTGGGAGGTTGGTTCCAGAGTAAAGCAGTTGAGAAGTTCTCCTGGAGAAGAAGAATTTGGGTCTGTGTCTTAAAGGCAACGAGGGACGAAGGTGATTGATAAGAGCCTGGGCCAGCTGGAGGGCCTCCTGTCACAGCAAGAGGACGCTTGCACTAGGCCAACTCAGCAATTGGCAAGGGAGCCCGGCCTCTTGCTCTCTGGAGAAGCTTAGCACCAGCCCCCTTCCCTCACCAGGCCCTCCACCAGGCCCCCTCACCAGGCCCCCCACCAGGCCCCTCACCAGATCCCCCACCAGGCCCCTCACCAGGCCCTCCACCAGGCCCCTCACCAGGCCCTCCACCAAGCCCCCCACCAGGCCCCCTTCCATGCCCTGTGGCAAAGCCCTTAGCAAGCAGGCCAGGGGTCTGGAGGCAGGTGAGTTGGGGGTTCTTGGGTGGCCCATGTGCTGTCCGTGACCCTCACCGTGAACCTCACTGTGACCCTCATCATGTCCCTCACCACGGGCACATGTGGCTGTGAACACCATGTAGGACATGCAGAGCTGTTGTTTTGGTTCCATTCAACATGTACCTGGCACCTTTTCTTGCTCCCTGGTTTCCATTCTTCTCCCTCCCTTCTTCTCAGCCCCCCCCCCGCCCCCATATTATCCCTACTCCTAAGCTCAGTCCTTCCCTTCCTCCTCATGGTCTGGGCTCTTGCCTCTATTCAGGATCACATCCCCCACTGCTGGAGCCTTCTAACGTATTTATTTGCCCAAATACAGGCTCTCGGTGTCAGAGGAATTATGATTCTCATTTGATAATTATTAAGATATCTTAAGCCAGCAATTAAAGTAATGTCTTTTCTACAAAAGCTTATTATACCGTGATGAGGCTAAATGCCTTGGGGACAGCCTTGTAAGGAAGATTAGAAGAAAATCAACATCTGTTCTGATGCTTTTCCTCAACTGGGTGGCTTCTCTTCCTCTTCCTCCCTCTCTCCCTCCCTCCCTCTTTCCTCCCAACCTCACTCCATCCTCCTTTCATCCTTCCTTCCCTCTCTCCCTCCTTCTTCCCTCTTCCTCCCTTCCTCCCTTCCTCCCTTCCTTCCTTCCTTCCTTCTTTCTTCCTTCCTCCATTCCTTCCTTCCTCCCTCCTTCCCTTCCTTCCTCCCTCCATTCCTTCCTCTCCTTCCTCTCCTTCCTGTCACTCCTCCCTTCCTCCCTCCCTTCTCTGTCTCCTCTTCTCTTTTTAAAACTTGCTTTCTACCCTTGGACAACTCAAGGAATTGCAGTGGCAGCGGTTTCCTCACTCAGGGCCTATCCATGCTGAAGGAATTGGGTGGGGGACAGGTGAGGCAACTAGTTGGTGACATCCTAGCCCATCTGAATCTCATTTACAGTTTCACACTGATAAATGTTAACTGTGACTCCCTGGTGGCCCTTGGGCTCTGGGCTTGAACCCAAGAAGGGTATGTGAAGATGCGCTGAATTTTGTTGCCTAGAAGCTGATGTCTGACTTCTGGACGCATAATTAAGCCCAGAGATTAAACAGCCTCCTATTCGGAGGCCGCTGTGGCCTTCTGCGGATGTGTGTGCAGCCCATCTTTTATTTTATTTTATTTCTGGTTGACATGGGAACATTTTCTTTCCCCCAAGGGCTTCTGGTAAACAACTTTGGTGTTTAGTCTGTTAAGAAATTCCACACACCGAACGTATTAAAGGCAAACTGCTGTCCTTGCGAGGGTGGGCCCCCATCTCTGGGGAACAAATGAACTTCTTGAGCGAGGCTGCATCCTTGGTGACATGTGGATGCTTGAGCTCTGGATGGAAGTCCACATCCGCTAGGACGGTAGGCAGCTTGGTTTCTGTGAAAGTGGCTTGATTTAGCTTTCTGGGAGGCCGGTGACAAATACTCAAGAGGGCAAAGACCTGGATTTTAGTAGGTGGAGAAGCAGAGGCAACAGTCCCAGGAGGAAAAGGCCGAGCATCCAGGCAGAGGGGAAGAGGGCTGTGCATGACGTGTAGCCCATCTCTTAGGGCTCAGAGGGTCTCTCCTCAGAAGGCTTTGCTTTCCCTCACAGAGACTCAGTGCCCAGGTGCAGCCTTGGGCAGCCCCTCAGTCTCAGGAGAGCTCTGAGAGTCCAAAGCGCACCTGTAGCCTCCCCTCCAATGTCCTGCCATGGGGGTTCTCCGTCTTGACCCACACAGACACCGGTCACCCGAGACAGCCTGGAAAACCCGCTGCTCCATTCCCTGGGCAAACACCTGGCCCCAGATTTCCATTTCCAGCCTGAACAAGGCCGCACTTGCTGGGCTGGACTTGCGACAGCCACCCCCTACCCCTGGTCACACTGGTCTCAGCCCAGGGCTTCCAGAACCGCCCAGAGAATGCTGGCTGCACTCCTCTGGGCGCCTCTGGGTGTTGCACCCATCACTCCACGTCTGGCCTGTCTACACCGACTTCTGGTCACTCTGACAGCGAGTCAGGCCTCTCGAGGCCTTCAGGGGCCTGCCCTGGCCACACATTCTAGGGAAGGGCAGTGGGGAGCTGGGGTTTCTGGCTGCTGCTTCTTATCTTTGGTCATTATGGACTTTGACCAGATGCCAGGCATGTTTATTAACAAAACTGATTTCTTAGCTCCAATATGAACAAGCAAACAACAACCAAATAAACGAAAGACCTGAAAAACAAACAAAATATCTTTCGGACGTTAACCAAACTTTCTAAATACGTAGGTTGAAACCCCGTTGGTGAGCCTAGACTCTCAGAGACAAAGGAGGCCTCAGATACCACAGAGGCTGACCCAATTTCCTTTATAAAGGGGAAACTGGGGCCCTGCAGGGTTGGGCGACTATTCCAGGGTTAGAAACTTAGACCCTTACCAGAATATAAATCTTTGTTTTCATGCTTTTATAGCTTCAGCACATCCCTTCCTATTGATTATTATTTTTTAAAGAGTATTTATTTATTTATTTGAGAGAGAGAGAGAGAGAGAGACGAGGGAGAGGACAAGCAGGGGGAAGCAGCAGCAGAGGGAGAGGGAGAAGCCTGGGAGGATGATGGGGGGCTCGATCCCAGAACCCTAGGATCATGGCCTGAGCCAAAGGCAGATGCTTAACTCACGGAGCCACTCAGGGGCCATTTCCTATAGATTATTGAATGAAGTTTTCCTCTAGGCCACGAGCTGGTTTTTAAAGTCTTTAAAAATGTACACATTATTATTACTAGGTTATTGTTATTATTATTATTTTTAATGTATTTCCTGTTAAGGGAGCTGCCGCACATACTGTGCAACAGGTTCTAGGAGGCAGCGTCTCTGGGTTAGGGTAACAACTAGTGCTCGTCCGGGAGGTAGCCCAGGAGATAGGGATCATACAGGATGGGCGATGTCCCAGGAGCACCTGTGAACGGCACTGGCACCAGGCTTCACTTTTGACTGGTGATTTATCTGGAGGACAAGTGGTAGACTGAGGTTAGGTACCCCGAAGGTAATGAAGGAGGGTAAGTGTGTTGCTGGAGAGCAGAACTGAGCCATGCAGGGTGGGTAGCCAAGCCAACATCAGGAGCCTTAGGACGTTTTCCTCAATATCCCATTACTTAATAGTCAAAATAAGGGATTTCTGGAAGCCTCTGTAGCCTATACGTCCTGGGAACGCAGAGATAGAATTATATGGAATATCAAGAACTAGATTTATTTTCTTAGTTTAAATATTTTTTGTGTTTTGGCAAATGTATGGACCTGTGTGATCACTATGGCAATCAACATGCAAAGCATTTTTCTAAACCCATAGGTGTTCACTTGTACCCTCAGCTGTCGGTTGCTCTTTCCTTCCTGCCTTCCTCAAGGTCAAGCACTGCTCTGATTTCTGAGTTACCTATTCTTGAAGGTCTTATAAATGGAATTGTACAGCAGTCACTCTTTTCAATATAGCTTTTATGAGATTCATTCATATTGATGGGTCTCTTCGTACTTTGAGGAGCTTGCCTTTCTAATTTAAATAATTAAATTGCCATAAAATGCTGCTCCAGTGTATAAAATATGTACAAAATATGCAAACCAAAGGTCACAATCATGGATGAAAGCACCTCTCCTTCTGAGCTTTTAAAAATAATTGACATTTGAAAGGCGTCTTGCATCTCTTGCATCCAGCATTCAATATATCATCTTAGAAGAAATGTAAATTGGAAATGTTATTCAGACGAGTCACATCTCAATGGAATATAAGCTCCTTGAAGGCAGGGGTATTGCACCTCTTTACGTCACTGAAGTATCTCCAGGTCCTAGAATAGGGCCTGGCACATACCAAGTACCCAATGGTTATTTGTTGAACAACAACCATCAGAGAAAGGGATTTTCTGTCATTGATCTCTTTTTTATTTTCAGATTCTCAGCCCTGGTGATTCTGGTACTAGCCCCTATATTGCTGTGAATATCTTGATTGCTGTGGGTTCTATCATCATGATTCTGGGTTTCCTGGGGTGCTGTGGTGCCGTGAGAGAAAGCCGCTGCATGCTTCTTTTGGTGAGTCCTTCACACAAACCATGACACCCACCCTTCAGGCTTCTGAGCGCCATCTCCCATTCCCATTGTCTGTCAAGAGGACTTGCCAAGATTGATTAAGCTCTAACTTATGTTTAAAGGGTTTGATTATAGAAGCTAACATTTTTTAGCGTAGAGGATGCCCTAAGAAACTTTAGTCCCTGCCTTCCTTCCTTCCCTCTTGTTGAGCAGTTGCTGTGTGACGGATACTGTACTCAAAGATTCATAGACGTGAAGACAGTCGGAAGCCAGGAGGGGAAACTGGCAAGCAGACTCTTAGCTACCGAGTGAAAGGCCCAGGAAGGGGAGGGCAAGGATAGGGAAGAGAACTTCCAACCTGGAAGTAGAAGTACAAAGGGTGTTTGTGTGGGTGAGAATGTGATGGGCTCTCCTGGGAGAGAGGCTGCCAGTAGGACACTGGCCTGTTCAGGGCACGACAAGCCTTCAGGTGTGGCTGGAGTGGGGGCAGAGGCTGTTTTCACCCAATGCTGGGAGATGGGTCTGAGAATGGACAGCCCCACCTCATATTCCATGCTAACAAAATTGTTAGGGACTGAGGTAATCAGATTTGTGCCTTAGAAAGCTTCAAGGAGGATGGATGGGGTTGGGATAACCCACCGACATTTAACGGGTACAGTAGAAAATAATAAATGGATGTAGAAAAAGTATTAGAAAAAGATCTTGACATATTTATTAGATAAAGTCTAACCTTAGCATTTACAGAGCTCATTTAAGCTTGTTTCTCTAATAAAATAAGTACTGTGTCCCCGAAAAAATTTTTTAGCTGTTTGTTTATTACCAGGGAAGGTAGAGACGGAGCTTAATAGGATTTTAATAGCATCCCTTGTGGTTGCTTTTTGATCAATAAGGCCTCATTTGCAATTTGGGAGATTTAATTACTTTAGGAGCTTGTTTTAAAAAGAGAAAAACTAATTTGTGGGCTGCATTCTTTAAGGCTATGATTCAGTAGCTCTGAGACAGGTTTTGGGAGTCGACATTTATAATGAGACCCTGGGTGATCCTGCTAGAGGTAGAAATGGAGCTTTGAAGTCACTTGTGAAGTCTGTTTTCAAGTTTGTGTGAGTTTGCTTTGATGAAGAAAGAGAAAGAAAAAGATAATATTCAAATAATTGCATCTAAGTGTTCACACTTCCTCCATTCAACATCACCTCGATGTCTACAATCCTACCAGTAAATGTTTGTTTTAATCCCTTTGCCTGGTCAGTGTTTGAAGCAAATGTTTTTGGCCACTCATGGCCTCCAAACTGGATTTTTGAGGCAAAGGGTAGAGTAAATGAAGAATGCTGTTAGTATTCCAGCCGTTAAATGATCTCAACTGCCCGAAGATGCACCAAGCCCAAGGGTCCCAAGAGATGATGACTGACTGCACCTCTGGATAATACATATTCCATTTCTTTCTTTCTTTCTTTTTTTTGTTTTTCAGTTTTTCATAGGCTTGCTTCTGATCCTGCTCCTGCAGGTGGCGGCAGGTATCTTAGGAGCTACTTTCAAATCTGAGGTGTGTACACATGATATTCGATAATTTTGGAAAAGCCGGAAAAAAAAATCAAAATACTGCCCTCTGGCATGAATAATTTAACAATGCTTTTCAATTTTCAGTCTGAGCGCATTCTGAATGAGACTCTCCATGAAAACATAAAGCTTTTGAGCGCAGCAGATGAGAATGCAAAAGCATTCCAGAAAGCCCTGACTGAATTTCAAAACGAGGTAATTAGAATGTATAGGCCCTTTGGGGAGTTGGGCGTTGGTTGTATGTTGACTTTGTAAACAGAATGGCCCAAACAAAATGGTCCATGAGTCCATTTTGCAGTTTTGGACTGATTATCCTGTCACTATGCAGTAAGAAAAATCCGAGAGTATTTCTAACTTTATTCCCAGCTTCTTAGGAAGTTCTGGAGCAGTTTAGAAGGACAGAGATCAAGAAGTACGTTTATGACCAATTAAGCCTCCTTTGTGCCAAACCAATTGTTGCCTCATATTTACCATCTAGCAGGACAGTGTTTAGGGGCATGTGGACTATTCTCTCTCTCTCTCTCTCCCTCCATGGCTGCCCCCTCTGTCATACAAAGAATTATAGGAATCATTTATTGCTTTTCCGTATGTACCTGCCCTTACATTCAGTAGCTCATTTAATCCTTTTGACAGTTCTGTGACATGGATCGCATTATTTTTATTATCCCTATTTTACAGATAAGGAGGTTAGGTCCTCAAGAGGTCTGCTGGCTAATGAGTAATGAGTTTGGAATTTGAACCCAGCTGTCTGACTAGTTATTATTTTAAATTGATCTACTAGTCTCTCCCTTATTTACTTATTAAAACCTTCTCTGTCTTTAGGGTAAAGTCAAAACTTGGGCAAGGCGTTGAGGGTGTTCTACTCTCTGGCTCTTACCTGATATTTTAACACTAGCAAGCACTACTTCATAAAAATAAAACAAACACAAAACAAACACACAACCAGCCCCCCCCCCCCCCCCCCCGCCCCGCTCTGGTCCAGTCAGGTTCATCTACTCAGGATCCCTTAAACAAATTCTACCTTCTTGTTCCGGCATCATTCCCTATCTTGGGAAATACTTACGACTTTCCTCTTCCTTCCCAGATACTACGTGTACTTCAAGGCCTGACTAAAATATTACTTACTCTGTGAAACTCCTAATCACTCCTTTATTCAGAATTCCCATCGTATTGACTACATGTAGCATTCGGTTCACATGTTAGGGAAGTTCTCAGAGTCTTAGAGGAGGAGAGTTGGACTTTGTAGGGCATTTAACTTGACTTCTCATTGCTTGATGTATTTTATATTTATGTTCATCCACTCTCTAAACATTGACGAGTTGAAAGTTTGTCCATTTTTGCCCATCCCATCCCATTTATATCTCTGTCTGATGATTAGTCTGTTCTTTCTTAGTTTGAAAGAAAACCTGCCTCCCTAGGATTTACATCATTTAGTCCATGTTCTTCCTTCTGGAGTTCCGGAGGAAAAAGAAAATCTACTGATGCTTCTGCGCATTGCAACTTTTACTTTGACAATGGCTATCATATGATTTCTAAAAGCTTTGCTTCTTAAGTTGAAACATCCTTAGTTTCTTGAACTATTTATCAGATGGCTTTTTTTTTTTTCCCAGAGCATTCCCCAGTTCCTGTTTGAATAGACTCCAGCTTGTAAAAATTCTGCTTAAAGCATCATTTCCAAGAGCTGAAACCTGATAGGAACCCGTCTCTGTTTCACTTCCTCTGTGTGGTGCTTTTCCCAGCTTCCCCATAGCTGCATTTCTTGATCCTCTCCCTTGCAGCATCCTACTCTGGAGCCCAGGTCAACCCAGGTTTAAAGCAGGAAGAATTTAAACAACTCAGTTCTTCCCCTGGGTGGGATTGAGCATCATTCATCCTCCCTGGTGGTTGACCTAAGACGAAAGGTACTGTAGGTAACCACTGGGTCTCAGGATTGGGTTCCGAATCACACTTGTTGCATGCCATCCCTGATGGCCAAGGTCTAGTCTAAGCATGGATGATTATATGTTCTGTTTGCTGTAGCACAGTTCTGAATTACTTCTGTTCTGGTGCACCGATTCTATGCCTGAAGCTTCCTATGTTCATAGAACTATAGTTCTTTAATGTCCATTTTTATTCCTTCCTTCCTCCTTCCCTCTCTCCTTTCTTTGGGTTAAGAGTGGGATTGATGGTGGGGGCGGGGGGTGGCACAGTGCGGCACTGGGCTCAGCTGGGCAGAGCTGAACTGTGTGCAGTGGGAGAGCATCCTGTATTACATTCTGCTCCTGATGATCTGCTTTGTCCATCTTCTTCCCTCCCTCCCTCTTTCTCTAGTTGTCTCTTCCTCCCTTTCTCCACCAGGGCTTTTCCTTTTTAGGAATGCTTTTTTGGAAAAAGAATCCTATACCGAACTCTGGCTGGATGACTTGGGGCCTTACCATGCGTGACAGAAGTTGTAGATACAAAGTGGTTTTCTCTTTTGATTTCAGAGAATTCCCAGGTGAATTTTCTGCTAACATACTAATGGAATATGCCCCTCTTGGATTCTCGGTGATGGCTATTTTTCTAGAGGTCGTTGAGTTATTCACTGCACAGAGCCTTGTTCATCCAGCTGTTATAACACTTGCAACAAATCCTGACCAGCTTCTCTCAGGTCTGATCTGGTGACCAGATATCTTACCAAGTTTAGCCTTTCTACCTTCTCCTCTGTCTTCTGTTTCTAGGCCTCCCCAAGGAATCCTGAGGTATATTGTATTCCAAATATGGACTGACCTGTGAGTACATATAATGGGACTTAAAAAAAAAAGATCTGGGTGTTTCTATCAATTACTAGTGTTCAAGACTATTTAATCAAAAGGCATAAGCAATTAATCATGTCTACCATGGAAACAGGAAAGAAGGTTATTTCAAGATTGCCTTCTCTGCTAATACTGATTGACCTTGCGACCAACTGAAATCTTTCACTGTTTGTCATATGAATGTCTGCTGAATCAGATATTTGTGCATCTAAGGCTTTGAGCCCAAGTGCAAGACTTTGTATCTGCTTCCACCGAACTAGTTGGTTTGAGTCCATTCTTTGAAATCACTTTGGAGCTTGATTCTGCTCCCCAATGTGTTAATCATCATGCCAGCTCTCTATCAGCTACAGAGCTGAAAAGGTACTTTCCAAATATTTATCTAAATTATTCATATCAGCATTGAACAGAGAATAATGGAAATGGCAACAACTGCCATAAAACAACGTAGCCAACGCATGCTGAGTAATTTCTACAAGCCAGGCACTGAGCTAAGCACTTCATATCTTCATGTGAATTTTCCCATTTTTTTTCTTTACAACAAGTCTACGACTTACATATTACTGTGAGGAACTACGACTATCTGTATTCTACAGATAAAGAACAGAGGCACAGAGAGGTTAAGCAACGTGGGTAACATGATCACCCAGCCCGTAAGTGAGTTTTCTCGATATCTGGGCCTTACAATACATCTGAGCCTAGAAAACTGTGCAATCTTGGTTCTATTTCCTTCAAACTTTTTTCCTCTACCTTTTCTTCATGAAGTATTGTCTCTCTACTAGAGCAAGTAGGACCAGATGAGGGACAGTTACTTCTCTCTTTCACCTAATAATATGGCGTGCCGTAAACCCTGAGTCATTGGGCTTATCGCTTCCTTGTTTTTCTTCCTAAAACATGACCACAAACTCCTTTCGTGTTTCCCCACTTTCCAGTGTATTCTGGGCCTTAACCTTCCTTGACATTATTCTGAGAGCTTCCTCCTTCGTTTGCATCCCTCCCTCATTTTGTGGCTTTCCATGTAAAATTCAGTCTTATGAGAGGCCCCACTAAGCATCTTCTTTGGCCTTTGAGAGGCCTCTCTCTCTTTTCCTCCTCTCCTCCCAAAATGATCAAAGATCATGAGATGGAAATTTCATTTTTTAAAACTCTCTCATCTCTTTTGAGCAAAAGTTTTTTAAAGAGACCTTGATTTTCTCATGGACTAACTCCTTGGAAGCTTCTTTCCTGAAGTCTAGGGTACTAGATCTGTTTCTGCCCCTCTCTTTTGTCATTTAAAACTAGGTGAGTTTTTTCGTCTTTTTGCCAACTTCCTCAGACTTGTGCATCTGCAACCCTATTTTTTTTTAATTACTATTAAGGCCCAAATGGAAGATTCCTTCATTTTTCTTCTGCACCTAGAGAAGTTGTTGAGATGATTTACATGACATTTTAGTATAAGAAACATCACATTAATAGTTTCAGAAGAATAGGATTCAATGTATTGACAATGTTTTTTTCTTCTTTAGTGATTGCTCTTTATATATCTACTTTTCATTAAACAGTTTAAATGCTGTGGTTTGGTCAATGGAGCTGCTGACTGGGGAAATAATTTTCAAGAGAATTACAAGTCATGTGAATGTTCAAGTTTGTCAGATTCTTGTGTGATGTATGATGGCAAAAATGTTTACAAACAGGTGAGGACAAATGAAATTTGACACAGTAAGTGGTTCTGTTGATTTTTTTTTTCCAGTGAAAGTCTCTACAAAAAAATTAAATTGCAAGCAATTACAATGGGAATCATGATATAAAAGTCCCGGGAATTTCCCAATAAAAAGTAAATCCTGTTTAAAGATAAAAGTAGGTATAAAGAAGTGAAAGTATTTCTTTTTTTTTTTTGAGTCTGATATCACTTAAAGTCAACTTTAATAGATCAAAGAAACATTCCAAGGAAAGTACAAGCTAACCGATGAAAGTTATCTCATCCTCATTAATAATGATTGATGACTTTAATCATTATTCTTAACTATTTTTTCTATTTTCACATAAATCCTAGAAATATATAGTTTCACTTCAGTTTATAAAGTTAAGATTTCTTGTTCTTATCAAAGGTTCCTTTTTTAAAGTAATTATGTGGGTATAAAGACTTGGTCTTCAGTAGCTTGGCTCTGGATGTTAGTGTATCAATCAATTTGCCTAATTATTGCTCTATTTGAGAAGTGGCCTCGGACATCTAAAGTCAATCAAAAAAGCTGGGTTCATCTTTTATGTGTTAACAGATATCATATTTATGTCTCTTGTAGATGTCAATATGTGAATGTCGCATTTCTTATTATTGCTTAGTTCATTAAAGATGATTGACCACTTCCAATGGGCCAGGCCATTTACCAGCCACGGGATATCCATTCCGGACAGCCATAATGATTGCACTCATGGGGGTTATACTCAAATAATGAAGAAAGAAAGCTAGGCAACTTCATTTCAATAATTATTGGTATTTCTTAGATAGGGGCAGGCACAAGGTATTATGGGACCCTAGGTAACTCAGTCTTCAGGGTTCAAGGTCTCCTAGAGGATATGCTATCTGTCCCTTACCACAGGTCTTTACATAAATTGTTCCTTCTGCCTGGGAGGAATGCCTACAAAAATAATTATCAACATTAATGTTTAATTTATTTGTTGTTATTCTTCAGTGCCCACTATGTGAAAAACAGACCCTTGTTAAAATCACACATACTTCTGGAACCTCGAGGAGGTTATAATCTAGTTGGGAGAAAGATATATAAAAGCTCTTATAATTCAAAGAATTAATTTCTATAATACCTGATGATTATTTTCATTTTGGCATTGATGTAGTGATGGCTACTGAGGTTAATTATATAGTAGGAAATAGAAAGTATCTCAGGGGAAATTTCTCTGTCGGATCTCTTTTACTAATCTCATCAAAAATCAGGAGACTCTGCTCTAAAGGGGAATTGCTGTTACTAGTACTTAACATAATTCATGAGGAGAAGTTATCCACCAGACTACAGAGCAATCAGATTTTTTTTTATTGTCAAAGTAGTATCACTAAACAGTTTTATTCTTACTTTTTATATTCCTGCCGACCTAATTTAGTGATGTGATATCTGCAAAGAAGAGACGAAATAAATATGGTGTCAATGAATGCAGTTGCCACTTAGGATGATGAGAACATTAGTAAATTCAGTTGCAAATTGTTATCTGATTCAACAATGCAATTGTTAAAGATTCAACTCGAAGATGTTTTTCCTCAGGATAGATTTTTTTTTTATCCTAAAAAGTAATAGACATTCCCTCCAAATTCACACATAATTCAGCTGAAGATAGGCTGATAGCTGCACCAGTTTCCCAAAAGGAGGGTCATAAATTCATAAAATACTTCCATCTGCCTTGTGTCATTTGCAAGAAGTCTGGAAAAATAAGAAATCTGGAATGGCCATAACTCACATTTCTTTTTATTCCCCCCTACCTTTTGCCAAGATAACCTGGTTATCTGGAGGGGAAAGGGGGAAAACTCCTCAAATATAATGAATGTGACTCTGTAGATAAGATCATTAATCTTATAGTTAATCCTAAATGACATAATAATTTACTCTAATGTTTACCACTTTGGATCAGATGTGAGTGGAGAAACCCATTACATTTAAGAATGAGAGGGAAAAGACTATTTTACTCAGCCTTATGGAGAACTTTTATTTTATTAACCATAGCAATATTTTGTTAGCCCTCTGTGCATATAAGACTATCATAGGAATGATATATTTTCTGGCAATACAGATAATACCACTATTACATTGTGTCGTGTTTTTCCATTTTGAAAATTATCCATATAATTTACAATTGCTGGAATTTTTAGGTCTGGCCTAAAATGTCATAAGCTGAAATTGCATGCTAGCTTGAATATATTTCAACAAATGTGGCAGAGAGGCTACTTTCTAAATTCTTGTTTTTTACCAAGGTCAAGACAAAATAGTGGACACAGTAATTTTTTTTCCTTTTTCCAGTAAAAATAACTCTGATATAAATTATTTAGCGATTTTTTTAAACCTAGTTTTAAAAATGAAAGTTTATGCTACAGTTAGCTGAAACCCCAACCAGGGAACTCTTTGCTGCAGATTACAAACCTAAATAATACACAAAGTGATAACAGCTCTAAAATGAATAACTGAAAGTTAGGATAAAAGAATTATTTATACCTAAAGATTCCTAGATTTAGCAATGAGATAGCTAAAGCAAGATTTTCCTTCTTGGTACTTTCCAATGTATGAACAAACCACAGTTAACAAGCTTTGGGGGTGGGTAGAAGGGTGGATTGACGGAATGGAAGAGTGGAATAATCAATCCAATTCCTTTTTGTTGACTGTGTTCTTCCGTAGCAATGGTCAACCCAATGGGAGGGGGAACTTAATTAAAATAAGGTCAAAATTTTGATTAAAGGTAACTTTTTATGTTTTGTTTTTTAACAGCCGTGTATTTCTTTGATAAAAGAAGTAGTTGCAAAACATATTCTGATAGTAATTGGAATAGCATTTGGACTGGCGGTTATTGAGGTACAGTATAACCTTGCATTGTTGACTCTTCATTCATTGTTTATTCATTAATTCTTCCAACAAATATTTATAGTAAGCCAAGTATAAACCAGGTGCTTGAGAAAAACACTGGTGCCAACTGTTCAAGGTTTAGCATCTTTTCTGGTAGTCTTTGGTCTTGGAAGAGGATTACAATCTTGTCAATCAAGCACAGCTGAGACCATTATTTATGAATGATCTCTCCACTGGGACAAAAATTGAGTTAATCTCCACACAGTTCTTAATCCCAGATTTCCTTTTTATGTTGAAAAACCAGCATAAGAGTTAAGGTTTCCTGAAGTTAGAAGAGAAAGCACCAAACAAAACCAAAATACGACCTTTACAATTTCTTACCTCTCTTCCTGATTTTGAAACAAAATAAAAACTCACCTCAAGAGTGTGGGGAGCTCTTTTCCTGCTGTTCCATCTACAGAAATCTAACAATTTTTAAAAACTAGGGACAGGTGTCTTAAGGACTATGGGCTCACTTGAGGAAATTTTAAAGGAAATTTAAGGTTTATGTATTTATTTATCAATTTGATTATTGGTGTTGAAAAAAAAACAAACCTGTATTGGATTTTTATCTTGATGGACTTTCTTGGTATGACTTTTTTAAGAACCTGAGGATACTTTCTACATGGCCTAAATTTCTTTGCTAGAAAGATGAAATAGAACTATTTCAGAGAAGCGTTTTCAGAGTCCTTCCAGATCTTGGTTAATTTAGATATCAAGTGAGTCAACTCACTCTTGATCCTCTGTCAGGACATTGGCAAGGATCCTAATGACATGTGAGGTGTCCTCCTGGTTATTGCCTCTGGGGGCTGGTTAGGTCAGATGAGTGACTTCCACTTCACTTTTGTAGAACACTATACAATGTCCTCCGCTGGATTTCTGGTAGCTTTCTATCTCTTACTTGTGCCACTTTACTGACAGAGAGGAATTTTAGCTGGGATTGAAGCAATTTAGTGTTCTAAGTGCTCTTTTAGGTTAACTGTAGAGTTTGAGCAGCAGGTTGGGCTGTTGAGTAGTACTTCCTTGTAGTCCAAATTAACAGGTCTAAGTATGGCACATTCTCTCAGTAGACATGGCTAACTTTCTTTTTGTCTGATATATAATGGACGTCAAATGGTGCTATATGCTAGGTCTATCTCTCTGGATTCAGCCTTTTGTATAATGTCTTTTTTCTCTCTCCTTTGTACTTGGGGTTTGTGCAAAGAATAGAAATACGAGCTAATGGTTGTAGAGATGAGTAAGGAATCACACACAAATGTACTCATATATTTATAAGCATGAAACACACATACATATATGTTGGGGGAGTAGACTTTAAATGAATGATTGAAAAGATCAGGCTTTAAATGAGGTATTCAGTGTAAGTGTCATTATAAGTGTCAAATCCATATTAGACTCGAATTCAGACAATTGACTATGACTGGCTACAAACCACTGATGCTTTTAAGAAACTTCTCGGAAGCAAAGCCAGAGAAAATAAGGACACAATCAACTAGGAAGATCGATGTCTCTCATATCATAGCCAAAGGCATTGCCAAGAATCTAAGTACATTTAATGGAAAATAAGATTACAGGAGGAATAGCATTTCAGTATTTTATGAAATTGGTATATTCCATGTGTTTGTTACACGTCTAGTATTTTACTGCTTGTTCTAAAGACATGTATAAGAAAAAGACCTTCCAAAGAATAATTTATAGATATGGAATTTGTACAGTAGTATCACAAAGTATCACCATTTTCCTGATTTAATGCTAGTTAAGTGTGATTTCTAGACTACATGTAGATATAGCAAATGGTTGATTCAAAAAACTCTTGGCCATTTTTTATTGTTCACTCCCTCAGTCTAAAAGCCTGCCCTCCCTCTAGGATTTGAAGAGAAAAAAAAAATCATTTTATATTCCTCCTCTTTTTATTCAAAAAGGAGCTTTGGGGCAGCCCCGGTGGCCCAGCGGTTTAGCGCCGCCTTCGGCCCAGGGTGTGATCCTGGAGACCCAGGATCGAGTCTAACGTCAGGCTCCCTGTATGGAGCCTGCTTCTCCCTCTGCCTGTGTCTCTGTCTCTCTCTCTCTCTGTGTGTCTGTCATGAATAAATAAACAGATAAATCTTTTTTTTAAACAAATAAATCTTAAAAAAAAAGGAGCTTTGAAAATATCCAGTCTACAAAACTGTATCCAAAAAATGTACATTAGTCTGTCTTACAGGAGTTAATATTAGTTGCTTAACACTGAGGCCTGTCTCCATTCTGTTTCCCAAATTCAAATTCAAGAAAACATAAATATACATAGAAAAAAATCTCTCTAATTACTATTTTTAAGAAGGAAATAGAAACAAATATCTTCCTGCGGAAAGTATATTCAAACTATTTCCATAGACAAATATCACACGAAAAAAATCACCCTCTGACATTTAGACCTTTGATGTTAATCTGCTTAGGCACAGGCTGTGACAGACTGAGCAATAGGTATTTTCAATCTGTTAAGACCACATCCCTGAGGGATTTTTCTCAGATAAGATGTCAGGGATCTATGCAAAATGCTTTATTTTGTAAGGAAATTTTATCTATAGACATTGGAATTCTCATTACAGAATTAAATAACCAGGCTATCATATCTCTCCTTATTTGACTACACAACTTACTAGCACAGAAAATCAGTAGAACTCTTACTCCTCATTCTAATTAGTGGGGGAGGGAAAAAGCCATTGACAATGATAGTCATCACTTCGTAGGATAAACATTATCTTGACAGGAGGTCATAGGAACAAAGCAGTTAGAAGATAGGGAAATGAGAATTTTATAACGTTTTTTTGGACTGCCTCAGAATATGAGAACTCATGCACACAGCCTACAAGGTTATCCTGCGTCCTAGCATATATTACTGTATGATGAATCTCTTTTAATTATTCCCACTTTTATGAACAATGATAAATTATCTTTTCTGATGCAAGAAAATGTGATATTAATCATCTAGTATGCTGATGAATGCTGGACTTCTATTACAAGGATGTGACAGTGAATGGCAATAGAGAGTTGCCTTATCCCAATATTTTGTCCATTTTCTTTACTCTTTCCTAATACTTGTTCCCAGACTGAAGGGCTTGAGACCAAGGCAAAAAGATGAAACTTCAGGGCTTTTCCAGGTCATTCTAAAAGGACATTCTAAAAGAATATTATGGATGAAAATCATTATTTTTGCAGAGAATTGGTGTCTACTGTTTTGTTTTTAAGAAGGAAGAAATACTGGGCAGCAGTTCTCATCTGAAATGCATTTCCAGGAAAGAATTAGTAAGCAGGATGCCTCAGTACAGGAGGAACACTTAGGATGACTCAGCATAAATGGCCCCTGGCTCTCCTCCTGCCTCGGGTGGGGAGGAAACTTTCCATCTATAATACACAGGGGTCCTTTCCATCATTTCTGCATCGAAGCCACAGCAGGCCAGGCACTGACTGCGGAGTCAACGAGGGCAAGTTTTAGGGTCCCTCATTCTTGGGAGAGCCATTTAATGAGATGGAAATTATGCCCCAGATTTTCAGCTGTGCTTTTTCACTTCAAAGGAAATTCCTGAATTAAGCTATTCCCTGTAGATTTAGAAGCTTTTTAAGAAAAAAAAAAGTTACTGTCTTCATTCCTCTTGGCAATGCCTAAAAATATGGCAAGAGAAATTCTAGACGCCTTGATTTTATGCAGATGATCTAAACCAGATGATCGCATAACCTATTCATGGAAGCAGTAGGTACATTTAGCCCCCCAGAGGCCTGAGTTCTTCAGGGCTCCAGGGTAGATGCCCCACAGAAGGGTGTGTGTGTTTGAGAAAGATAGGGTGCTCTGAGGGCAGCCAATCCTGCACAATCAGACAGGGCCAGTTACAAGCGGATTGGCCAGCTAAAAACTGATTAAAAACACAGAATACTCCAAGAGCTTTCTCAATGCTCTTTTTGTCTCACTGGTCATCCAAGCAGAGCGATGACTTAGGAAAATAAGATGAGAACTGTCAGTAGCCAGGATCTTTTCATATGTAATAGTCTTTCTGTCTATTTGTAATGTCTCCAGCATTTTAAATTCCATGTTAATCTTGTTATTTTATTTTCTAGATACTTGGTCTGGTATTTTCTATGGTCCTGTACTGCCAGATTGGGAACAAATGAATCTGTGGATGTGTCGAGCTCTCATCCATCAAGCCCCTTTAACATTTTGCTTTCGTTTTGTAACTTTAAATAAACAAATACTGTACATGTTAGGAGCAGCTGTCTTATTAAAATGTCTCATTTAGCTAGATCACAGATATCTTCCAGACATATTGAACATATATAAGATTTGAGTGACACAAGGAAAATGATATGAATGCGATTTTTACTTAAAATAAAAGTAACATTGTTTATGCTGGTGTATTTTCCTGTCTGATCATTGTGTTCAGGGGGTCCTGTGCTTAAGACATTCAACTGGAGCCACCCAGTGGAGTAATCTTCATTGCTAAGTGACAGATGGGGCCATAGTTAGTTAAAGCAGTGAATCTGGAAGCAACGCTCTCTTTCATGTGACATTATCAGCTGTTGGTGATGAGGTTGAGTTGAGTCTCAAGTTGAAGAACTTGAGAGCGGCCTAGCTGAAAGTCAACATCTCTCTTCTGTTTGTGCTAATGTTGACTAATGGGATCTCTTTTTTTCTCCTCGCTGTTGGTGGTGGTGGTGGGGGGTTGGTGAGCAAGAGGATCTGAGCATTGCCTTTTAGTCTCTGAATCTCTAGTACCTCTTTGGATCTTTCTCTGAGACGTGGATATAAGTGCTTTTGTCCTTCGAGTTCCTACAGGCATTGTTATGTTTTACTATTTATTTAGGTATAATATACACACCATCAAGTGAACAAACCTTAAGACTCCACCTGTGTAAGTACCATCCGGATCACGATCCAGAATATTTTCAGCACACCAGGATGCCCCTTCACTATGGCTGGAGCTGGCTCACACCAACTCCCAAGGGCAGACTGTATATATAACATGTGCACAGTGACATCACATTGGTAGCTTGAAATCCACCACGGTGGGAGTATTAATATTACGGGAATGGCCAATGCTGGAAAATCAGGATTTTCTTTTCTTTTCTTTTTTTTTTTCTTTTGAGAACTGATTGTTAGACATTCACCAGTATATCACTGCTCTCAGCAAATGCTTCCCCAAAGGTAACCGCTCTTCTGATTTCTAGGACCATAGATTTATTTTGCCTATTCTTGAACTTTCTATAAATGGAATAGTAAAGCATGTACTCTGGCTTCTTTTGCTCTCAACACTGTTTGTGAGACGTGTCTATATTATTGTATGCAACTCTAGCCCATTCTTGTTGCTCTGTAATATTCCATTGTATATGACTATATCACAATGTATTCTCCTGTTGATGGGCATTGAGTTTGCTTCCAGTTTGGTGCTAGTATGAATAAAGCTGCTATAAACATTCTTTTACATCTTTTGGTGCTTATAGGTACTGATTTCTGGATAGATACGCAGGGGTGGAATAGCTTTGTATTCATATATTTAGATTTAATAGATTCTCTTCAAGAAATCTTCTAAAGTGGTTATGCTTATCTATACTCATACTAGAAAAGTAGGAAAGACCTAATTTTCTCTTCTGAGAAGGAAAAAGGGAGAGAAAGGCAGTCATTATCAAATGGATCAGAGTACGGAAGGAGTGGGAAACTGGGAGGGTGGGTGCATACTGGGCTGGGTTGGGCAACCTAATTCTGTGCTCCCCTATTGCTGACAAAGATAACTATCCTTTTCTGAGCACCTGTCATCCCCTGGGAACTATCCCAGAAACTGTACTTTTATGTCTTGTTTCTTCTTACCATATCCTTATAAGCTAGATACTATTATCCTCCTATTGCAGGTGATAAAATAGGGACTTACGTGAAATTAGGGAACATGCTTAGAGTAAAACCATTAGTGATCGACATAACTGGGATCCATACCTTGACGATTACTTTCCAACCCTCCCAAACAATTGCCTCCCTAATGGATCATGCATATTTGGCTTTCCCATGTCTACTAATGTACTTGCCATATATTATGTTAATCACCTGTTCATGTGTTTGTCTCTGTTAGTATCCTGCAACTTTTTGAGGGTGTTGTTTCTTATTTATCTTTATGTCCCCTATATCTATCACAGTGCTTAACAGCCAATAGGTGCTCAATAAATTATAGCTAAAAATAATCCTTAGATTTATCGAGAGCTTGCTACGTGCCTAAAAATAATCTAAGCACTTTGCACAGAGTAATTTATTTAGTCCAGAACAATCCTCTTAGGTTAGTACTATTGTTAGGCTACTTCCCAGAAAAGGAAACCAGAGATGAATGAGATTAACTAACTTTTCTTAGGTCATGCAGCCAGCAAGTGGAGGAGTTATGATGACTGTCTTGGGCGATAATACACGCCTTTCTCAAACACCTTTCCTTTTTTTTTTTAATTTTTATTTATTTATGATAGACACAGAGAGAGAGAGAGAGAGAGAGGCAGAGACACAGGCAGAGGGAGAAGCAGGCTCCATGCACCGGGAGCCTGATGTGGGACTCGATCCCGGGTCTCCAGGATCGCGCCCTGGGCCAAAGGCAAGCGCCAAACCACTGCGCCACCCAGGGATCCCTCAAACACCTTTCCATAAGAGCTAGCTCTATACTAGACAGACACGGCCAGCTGGCAAAGGTGGGATATTATTCTGAATTGTCTCAAGGTCTGTTTCTGGATTGTTTTGTTCTCCTTGGACTGATACCATACTATTAAATGTTATAAGGCTGGATATAAAGCAGAATAAGCTAAGAAAGATCACATATTAGGATATTTTATGGTAAATATTTTATGGTATCAATGATATAAAGAATGTGTCAGTCAAGGTAAGCAGGAGATTGAAAACTCTCTTAGCTATTTCAAACAGTGGAAGTACAATGCAAGGAAATGCTGAATTAGTCAGCCAGGGCTGCCATAGCAAAATACAACACTCAGTGGCTTAAACAATGTATGTTACAGAGAGAGAGTGAGAGAGCGAGAGCGAGAGCGAGAGAGAGAGAGAGAGAGAGAACTCTCTAATGTCTTCTCTCGTAAGGACACTAATGCCATCTGATTAGGGCTCTACCCTTATGACCTAATTTAACCTTATTTACTACTCCAAATACAGCTACACTGAGGGTTAGGCCCCATACATGAATTGTGGGTGTGGGAAGGTGTACAAAATTCAGTCCATACCAATTGCTTACACAGGTGAAGGAAGAAATAAGAAGCCAGTTGGGAAGGCAAAGTAAACCAGAGATTAGCAGCAGTGGGGAATTGCTACCACCCTTTTTTTTTTTTTTTAATTTTTTTTTTAATTTTTTATTTATTTATGATAGTCACAGAGAGAGAGAGAGAGGCAGAGACACAGGCGGAGGGAGAAGCAGGCTCCATGCACCGGGAGCCTGATGTGGGATTCGATCCCGGGTCTCCAGGATCGCGCCCTGGGCCAAAGGCAGGCGCCAAACCGCGCGCCACCCAGGGATCCCATGCTACCACCCTTAGAACTGGAGGGACTGAGATGGTAGTACCAAGCTCCCAGGATCCAGAAACACTGGTGGAAGATGGAACCATGGCAGGAACCGCAGAGGAAGGGCTGGCTAGTAGGAGTAGGAGCCATGGCAGTGACTCAGCAGCTACTGTCACAACAGAGAAAGGGAGACATGCCCTGGTTGCTTCTCTCTGGCCCACTCCAATCTTTTGCCAGTATCTTCCATGGGCTGAACTCGTCTAGAAGCCCGAGAACAAGGGAGCCTAGGAAATGTACTTTCCTCTAATACAAAGCCCTGCTGAGAATGACAAGGATTGGATTGAGTAGATGAAGACTGTCATAGCAACTGGGCATTTAGAGAGCAAGCACAAGGGGCCGGACTTTTTGATTAAAGGGTAGTACAACTGTGGAAAGTATAACTGACATTTAAAATTTTCATTTTCATGAGAAATTATATAGAATTTCCTGGATTGTTTCCATTTTGATCAGATTGATAATTCCATGTACATGTCCAATTAAGAGAAATGTAGGAATTATGTTCATTATGTTTAATACTACACTGATGCACTAATTTAGATATAGGTAATTAGATTAGATTTTGGCGAATGCTTCTCAAATCTGTCCGTTTCTCTGCTTTCCTGTTGCCACCATCTTATGTGATATTTCTCAGTCCTTCCTGAGGCAGAAACATTAGAAATTAATGGTCTATTCAACATCCTTCTTTCTTTGTCTACCTTACTGGTATATCCTGATTTTGTTGGAGTGTAATGAGCCCAACTAAAATATTTTGTTTCCCATCATCTACTCTAGTGAAAGTCCTCTTTAACACACCTAGCAATCACTTGTAGTTAGTGTTTCTCATTTTCCACGGTAGCAGACTGATCCCGTTTTTAATCAATCTTACAATAATGTAAGCACATCTTTTAAGAGACTGAATTTACTGGACCCAACTTAGAGCATTAAAGTAGGATTTTATCCTGTTGATGAAAGAGACACTGTCTGATGTCTATAATCTAAATTGACCAAGATTCACATAATTTGAACTGTGAACAGTTGAAAAGTGTAACTTTTGTACCCTTAGAAAGGATGACTGTCTTGGGTGATAATACACACCTTTCCCAAACACCTCTCCATAAGAGCTAACTCTATACTAGACAGACACGGCCAGCTGGCAAAGGTGGGATATATTCCGAATTGTCTCAAGGTCTGTTTCTGGACTCTTTGTTTTGTTCTCCTTGGACTGATAACATACTGTTAAATGTTATAAGCCTTGATATAAAGCAGAATTAGCTCTCTTACTTTGTTGTTCTTCTTAAATGTTGTGGTTATTCTTTGCCCTTCCATTTGTATAGAAATCTTAGGATCAGCTTGCCAATTTATATACACACACTCAACACAGTGTCCTACTAGAATTTTTACTGAGACTGTTTTGAATTTATAGCTTAGTTTGGGGAGAATAGACATATTTGTAAACTAAGTCTCCCTCTCCTTGGTATTGCTATCCACTTATTTAGATTCTCTTTAATTTCTCTTAATAATGTTTTAGAACTTTTCTGTTAGAAATCATTCAATCATTTAAATTAATAAGTAACTGTGGCAAAGTTGTTGGATTCAAGGTCAACACACAAAAAGTTATATTTCTGTATAACAATGGTAAAAAATACACATTTGGGTAATTTTAAAAAGATATCATTTATAAAAGAATCATAAAATATCAAATACCTAGAAATAAATCTAATAGATAATTGGAAGACTTCTAAGAAAATTCATAAACATTAAAATAAATTAATGTATAGATATATACAATCTTTGTGTTGATCTTGAATCTAGTAACCTTGCTAAACTTACTAAATTAATTTTAATAATTTACCTGTAGATTATTTTATTTAAGGATTTTCTGTCTACCACTGTGTCATTGGCTCATAATACACAACTTTATTTCCTTCTTTCCAATACTTATACATTTTTATTCCTTTTTTATTTATTATATTGACTAAAACGTCCAGTGGAGCATTAAATAGAAGTGGTGTCTTCCATGCGTGTGTAGGGTAGATAGTTTTTTTTTAATAAATTCTAGAACTAAGGTATACGTTTGGTTACGTTTTGTACGTAACCACAGTTATGCCAAGATTCAGCATAGCCCTATGGACTTATGTAAAGAAAAAAACATTTTAAGTAACATTCTTGACTAGATGGTCCATAAGTCTGAAAGAACAGAGATTTGGAGGAAGAACTTGGATGGAGAAAAAGAGGAAGTAACGACATTGAAGTTGTGACAGAGGCCAGCTCCCCAGATGTCTATTTTTCCCAAGGAGGATGGTAATGGGCATTTGACTAGATAGAAACAGATGGTCCTAAACATATTTATATTTTATATTAGCAACATCCACACTTATCATTACGTGAGCATTCAGCCACTTGGAAAGCAGTTTGAATAGGAATATGAATTCTAGTAAGAATAATCTGCTTTTAAATTCCAGCTCTACATTTGTGTAATCACAGGCAAATTGCTTTCTCCCCTTGAAGCTCAGGTTCTCACCTGTAAACTGGGGACAATGATTCATATTTATCAGAATCATTATGAAGATGAAATGAGGTAATAACGTGTGTGTGATTGGTTACATCAAAAGTGTACAATAGGGATCCCTGGGTGGCGCAGCGGTTTGGCGCCTGCCTTTGGCCCAGGGCGCGATCCTGGAGACCCGGGATCGAATCCCACATCAGGCTCCCGGCGCATGGAGCCTGCTTCTCCCTCTGCCTGTGTCTCTGCCTCTCTCTCTTTCTCTCTGTATGACTATCATAAATAAATAAAATTAAAAAAAAATTAAAAAATAAATAAATAAATAAATAAATTATTTAAAAAAAACAAAAACAAAAACAAAAAAACAAAAGTGTACAATAGATCTTAGTTTTCTGCCCTTCTTTTGGTTTAGATTCTTTATCTTGTGCTGCATAATATTTTCTACATCTATATTCTTGAATCTTGGTCTTTCTTTCCTGTCTCACCACCGACCCCACATGTCCACATGGTTCAGGCACAGGGGACACTTGGGGGGAAGTGACAAAGTGGAAAGCAAAATAATCTGCCATGCTTCTAGTTTTTGGATTCAAAAGCTGAAAACTTTAAGGCAGATGTGTCACATTCATGAGTTCTGGGCCCCTTTGCCTTCAGATGTGTTTTGCATTTCTTCTCAGTGTTTAAAGGTTTTTTAATAGCTGCTAGCAGTTAAAAGTTGGGACACTTACTATAAAAGTCTGGAAGATCTGTCACAGATGGATCTGTAATTTCTCAAGGAGGAGTTAGCTATAACGCTACAGTGACTGCTCAGTGAGATGGACTACTTGAGCTCCAGTTCGACATAGTCACCATGGGTCTGCTTCACTCGTCTACATAACCCATCAGCCGTTGTAAGCAGCCAAGTTTGTGTGTGTGTCCTACCTGGGGGTATTTTATGTATTTGGAGTACAGGCAGGTATTTGGGAGAAGCAAGAGGGAGAGACTGGGGCAGTGTTAACCCTTCACCATCCTAGAAGAGGTATCTCCCAGACCCAAACTGTGGGCAAGAGAGAACAAGAGGAGAAAGGTGTGAGTGTGACTGTGTGTGACTGTGTGCGTATGAACCCAAGTAAGACTTAGCTAAGCACCTGGGGAGGCAGTGAGCCCTCAGCAAAGGAATGGCATCATGGTGTACAGAGTAGGCATATGAATGTTCCAAACAGTTTCATGCCCAGTTTTGGCATCAAAGTGATGGAAAAAAATCTTGGTATGGATTTGTCCCTGAAGTGGCCATGAGAACTGTTTCAGTTCAGACCTTGTTTCAAGGTGTTTCTCATGGTTCTCTGTGTGTAGTTCTGGGGCCTTGAGCAATAATCAGATGGGCTACTCCAACAACCCCATGGTTTCCTGGCACTGAGGCTTCCAGAAACATGCTTAGATTACGTTCCTACCTCTATACACTGTACGTCCTCCTGCACTCCTCCCCATACTGGGCACTTAAATAGAATTTGGTTACATTTCTTTCTATTCATTTCTATGAATTGAGAGTACTGACTTCTACTCTTCTTGACCTCTTTGACCCCAGGTCACCACAACTTTCTTCAAATCTTGTCTTGTAACTTCCACAATTTTACTGCCTGCTGTTTTGCCCTCTCTTTATCCTTCTGCTTCCAACTCCCTCATCGTCCCTCTAACCGACACAGCCGGATACTCATTGCATTGGCTGCTTTCTCTATGTCTGTTCTACATTCTTCTAGTTATTTTCTTTCTTCTTGACACCCCTTTCATTTGGGAGTTTCTCAGGCTTGTGATTTTAGTCTTCTTCTCCTTCCACTTCCTCTTCCTTGCTGATGGTAACTATTTCCAAATTCCTAGCAGATTCCCAGGACTTTGAGATCCATAGTCCTCATCAGGACTGCTCTCCTAAACCCCTAGGGCTAGAATGCTAGAGAGCTAGGGGCTAGAAAGCTCTTGGGGCTGTTTGGAACATTCATATGCCTACTCTGTACACCGTGATGCCATTCCTTTGCTGAGGGCTCACTGCCTCCCCAGGTGCTTAGGTAAGTAAGTCTTACTTGGGTTCATACGCACACAGTCACACACAGTCACTCACACCTTTCTCCTCTCGTTCTCTCTTGCCCACAGTTTGGGTCTGGGAGATACCTCTTCTAGGATGGTGAAGGGTTAACACTGCCCCAGTCTCTCCCTCTTGCTTCTCCCAAATACCTGCCTGTACTCCAAATACATAAAATACCCCCAGGTAGGACACACACACAAACTTGGCTGCTTACAACGGCTGATGGGTTATGTAGACGAGTGAAGCGGACCCATGATTGAATTTTTTAGCTGCTAAAAAGAGATAGTTTAGACAAATCTGCTTCTCCTTCTGCCTTTTTGATCTTGGTTATCAGGATTAACAAGTACTTAGTCATCCAAGCCAGATACCTCAGAGTCATCTTCAACACCTTCTCTTTATCTACTGTGTCACTCCTTTTTGTTGTTCTCTCCACTGTATTTTCTCTCTTCCTCATCCCCAGTCATGGCCCAGGCTCAGGCCATCTGCATTTCTCTTTAGGATCGTTGCAATAATCTTTTGATGTTTTTTTCTACCTTTATTTTCTCTTCAAATCTATTCCCCATGGTGCCACAGGAGTATTTCTAAAATGCAGATGTTACCATGTTGCATTGCCTTTTCCTGAGTTTAGAATTAACTAGAAAGCTCTTGGTAAGAAATAACTCGGCTTTTCCCTGCTCATCTCCACTCTTGCATAAGCACCTCACAAACCTTCAACTTTCTGTTTTTCTGTTATCCCTTTATATCTTTGCCATATTGCTCCTTATGACTGGAATGGCCTTGATACTTATTTGGTTGGATTCCTTCAAAGTCTGGCTCAAATGTGACCTCTTCAATAAAGTTTTTATGGGTCCATGGGGACTGAATTAATTTTTCCATTCATCTGCATTTTTCCATAGTACATTGTACTTAAATATCACTCATTTTAATGTATTGTGGCTAGTCTTTTGCTGCTGCCATTTCATTACAAGCTCCTTGACTATTCCTGAGCTCTTGAATTGCATTTGTTCCCCAGGCCGTGGCATGGTACCTAGAATATATTAGAAGTTCAAATGTATGTGTTGTCATTAATATCACCTAGTTTATTTGAAGAAAGATATCCATCCTTGCTTTATAAACATCTTTCATTGAATGTCAATATTTTTATTAACATTAGAATAACAATAGCTAATGCATATAGTGCTTATTATTTATCAGGTGTTGCTGTAAGGAGTTTACATATACTAACTCATTCAAATCTCACAATGATTCTATTATTAAAATTATTATCCTTGTTTTACAAATAAGGAAACTGAGCCACAGAGAGGTGAGGTAAGTTGCCAAAAATTAATGGAGCCAGGCTTCAAACCCAGCCACCCTGGCTCCACAGCTTACATTCCTAAATCACAACACTATGGTACATCTCTTGGGGGAAAAGCTGATTTATTTAAGAAACAGAGTTTTAGGGTTTTTTTTCCAGAGTAGCTGAATTGCTGAGGGTAATACTTGAACATCGGAGTATGTTGACATATTACCATAAATCCAAATGGATTGGTCTCCTCTTTCCCACTCTCATACTTTGTGTACACCTCCATCAGAACCTTTATCACACTATATTTCAAGGCTTTATTTCCACGTCTGTTTCTTTAATCTGATTGGGAATGATTTGAGGAAAGAAATGTGTCTTTTTAAACTTAATGTCCTAACCACACATAGCACAGCACCTGGCAAATACTTGTTTAACCAATGTTTATTGAATCAAAGAATAAGAAATAGTGCCTGTATTTTTAAAGACATTAAAATTGCCACATCCATAAATGAAAGTTGACAAGTCCTATGACTTACAGCCAATTAACTTGACTCCAAGAAATATCTATAGATTAGAATATCCTGTCCTTTTTAATGAGAGGAGTTTGTTGGTTATGGCTTTGAATTCCTCTATCTATGGGTGATGATTAAGATCTATAGACTCTTGAGTTAGATTTGTCCAGGTTTCTTTATAGGACTGCTATGAAATTAAATGAAACAATACATGCAAAACACTTTGAGCATATAGTAGTACAGTTAGTACTCAATAGGTGTTAGAAGCTATAATATCATCATTATTATAAGAATAAATAGACTTAGCATTAACATTTAAATATTCCCTTATCAAGTTTTGGTTTTGATCATGAAGCTTCTTCACACTTCAAAGCAAGTTTAAAACTATCAAAGACTTCACTTTTAAAGATCTGAATTTTTGAAATGGATTTTGACACCAGCTCCGCCACAGTATGATAAATCTTCTCAGAATCTCTTTCCAAGACTGCTATCCAGCAATCATGTTGAGCAGTGAAGCCAAAAAGAAGGGAAGGGACAATGGGCCAGGAACTGAGCCTCATGGAATGACAGTAAATGTAAAGGGATGTAATCTGGGAATCATCGTGATGTTAAACAGCATGCATCAAGCCGAGTGGAGAGAGCTCTGTCGGCATTACCGGCAAGGTGAGACCCAAATAAGTCATGTCTATTTAATACAATCTGAGCATCAATTGTGGCAAAGCCAAGAGCAATAACTAACCAAGGCGAACATGACATTGCACCTGGATCATGCTATCTCCAAGAGTCATTTGTGACACTATTTCAAGTGATTCCAATAGAACATGTTGTTCTCTGCAGAAATTATGATTTTTGAAAAACAGGTTAGGGTTCATGGCAAATTTTGAGATGGAAATACTCAGAGGAATGTCATAAACAAGCAAGAAATCATTAATAAGTTCATAACGGGAAGCCATAATAACTAGCAATTGGACTTCTTTTTTTTAATAACCCCAAAAATGCTTAATATAGAAACAGACAAGTCAAGAAAACTAGCCCAATAAGTACTCAGAAATAAGATGAGAATCAAATGTGTATAATGAGCACTAGGATGTGGTGAGTACTTGTTGACTTGGGAAAAGCACAGTCTCATGGGTCTGGAAGCTGGAGACATGGGTTGTAAGTCAGGCTGTGGGCCTGGCTCTGTGTGATGCTGGCTAAACTCCCAATACCTTTTTTATCCTTGTTAATTATCCCTCAGTGGCTTAAAATTCTGGGCCTTGGAAAACACTTTACAAAGATCTAAAGATCTAAAAATCCTTAGATAGAAAGAGCAAATTTCTGATGGAAGAACCAACTTTCTTTCCTGGGAAGTATCCAGCCATAAAAAGTCTAAAAATATCTTGGACAGCATATATTTGAGAAATATAAAGCAGAAATTCTATTTTTCCTATTACCCAGATTATTCTCATATGTAATTATCCTGTATCTTCATGGTTAAATGGTAGTAATTTGTGTCTGGTGAGAGAACTGAGAAACTTACATTTTTCACTTCAGGAGAGCAAGAACAAAAGGAATAGTGTTGGGATTGTGAGACCTTTTGGTCTCCAAAGAAAAATGACTATTCAACTGAGCTTTTCTGAGATGGCTGGATTAAATTGCAATGTTGGATTATCTGCTGTGAAAAATATATTGATAACATAACTAAAATTTCTTAGGTGACTTACCTAGGAAAGTGAAAGGCCATGTCATGTATGAGAGGAAATTGGGCAAGGCACCAACATTTATTTGGTAGATCCCAGCTATTTGTCAGCCTTGAGACTAGACATCCCTATTCAGTATCTCAGTACCAATGCCTGGATCTCATTTCTAGAGGTATGTGTGTATGTATGTATGTATGCATGTGTTTTATTAGAGATTTCGAATTAATTGGTCATCACAATATGCACCTGCAGCTGAGAACCATACCCTCAGAGGAGTCCAGAGAAAACTGGTTCTTGCTCCACAGTAGTTTTTTCTCTGGTGCTATTGAATTCCATAAATTTTCTCAGGCAAGTTCCCTCAGAGTATCTGCATGCCACCTACAGTAACAGAATCACCTTGAAACACATCAAGTAATTAAATATTTTCCACCCTCGAGGCTGTGTATAAACATAAATTCAACATTGGGCCTTCCTTGGGTTCCATTTTGGCCCTAAATTCAGAGTGGAATTTGAGGCAGCAGATGGATGCAGTACAGCCTTTCTAGACACTGGCTCTAATGATTTATAGCCATTATCTCCCCAGGGTTCCATAGCATGCAAATATTCAGCAGTCTTGCATTGAAAGCAGCCAACGTTGTTCTCTTTTTTCCATTGTGTAGGTGGAATGGTTGTCTTTTCTTTAGACTTGCATCTTTGCTTCAGATGTGCCTGGGGAGTAGGATGCAGTGGCCAGCATTATAAAGCCTCTGCCATTTGGCTTCAGATGGTGTAGAAGCACCACCTTTCCTGAGATTTGGACTGTTTCTCTGCACCCTGCCTCAGGTCTTACAACCCCCCTGCCTTTGAGGGGCCTGAGTGGTCCGAAGCGCTCTGTGAAGTTGCCCAGGTGTACACTCTTGCCTCTGCGAAACACCTAATGACCAGTGGACAGAACGGCCAGAAGCAGCAATCCCCTGCCAAGATCAGGCCACAGCGTTACATTCCAATCACATGACAGTGAAAACCCTCTTGGCTTGCTATGCTCTAAGTGAGAGACTCTATGAACTTCCAATGGGGAGTCTCCCTCCCCACACATTCAAGTCCGTGGTCCACAAATCCAAGCCCTGTGAGGATCTTCTCAACATGTTATTTTGATCTATCGTTCTACTCCTAATTTTATTTTTCAGTGTTCAAAGCACATACACCAAGTGTTGGATTTGAGGTAATACCCCTAAACTATAAAATCCTACCAGAGAGTTAGCTATCCAAGAGATATATTAACTTCCCAAGAAGAAAAAGGAGGACTTAGCCAGGCAGGCCCAGTTTATGGCAGGTTCCCGCTTACCATCAGATGAATCATTCTACCCTCTGCAGGGAGGAGAAGACCATGGGATAGCAAAACCTGGGGGAGTTTTTTTTGGGGGGAGGGGAGGGGAAGGGGGATTTTAAAAAAATTAATTAATTGAGAGAGCAAGAGTATGAGTGGGGAGAGGGGCAGAGGGAGAGAGAGAATTTCAAGCTTACTCCCTGCTGAGCATGGAGCCCAGGGTGGGGCTTGATCACACCACCCGAGATCATGACTTGAGCTAAAATCAAGAGTTGGACACTTAACCGACTGAGTCACCCAGGCACCCCTGGGGTAAATATCTTTAAAAAGATAATAATACTAGTTTCTAGACTGATACAAAGTTGACTGAAATATGGTTGTAAATGAGATATTTATTGGATAGCAGATTTCAGGTTTTCTGCATCATATCACACCCAATTAAGATTTTTCATTGAGACTTATTTTCAAAGAATTATTTGGCATTAATTATATACCTGGAGTAAAACTGAGTAACGCAACTAATTATGGATATTTTTTACCAACATGAGTTTGGTTTTGAGTCTCTACCATTTTTGCTTTGTTTCAAATTTTATAATTTAAAGCATTTAAAACATATAGACAAGAAAAAAACAAAATAGTCTTGTATGACTAAAATGCATTACTTGATTTAGATTTGTCTCTCACAAAAAAGAAAAGATATAAATCTTACAGGCACAGCTTAAGTCTTATTTTCCTCTGCCTCACACAACTTCTCTGACTTACCGCCCCAGAAAAAATACATTTTTCAGAGGTTAATGTTTAAAATTCTCATGTATTTTTTATGCTTTAAACAACCATGTAACTTCAGTTTTACAATTTTATTTATTTGTTATTTTTATTTATTTTTAAGAGATTTTATTTATTTATTTGGCAGAGAGAGAGAGTGAGCAAGAAAGAGCAAGCACAAGCAGGGGAGCAGTAGGCAGAGGGAGAGGGAGAAGCAGACTCAGTGATGAGCAGGGAGCCCGATGTGGAACTTGATCCCAGGACTCTGGGATCATGATCTGAGCCAAAGGCAGATAAGATAATTAACCAACTAAGCTACCCAAACGCCCCTTGAGTTCTAAAATTTTAGATGAATGGTGTCAATCCGCCCACATCTCTTTGTAATTGACTTAAAAAAAATTGAACACAGTGATACTGAGACTTGTTCAAAGGGAATGAATTCATTCTATGAGATGTGGCATTTTATGACCCCAATTTATTCACCTGTTGAGAAACAGCTCATTCATTTCTACTGCTTTTGAATTATCAATAGGCTCTACTGAGTCAGCATCCATGTGTATGCTCATTTCTCCTTGCACACGTACTACAGTTTCTCCAGGGATGATGCCCAGGAATGGTGCTGCAGGAACACACGGGAACGTACATCTTCCAACTGACAAATTGTCTCAATAATTGTCATACCAGCCAATATTGACTGTGCATTTTGACTGTTGGATTATTTGTTCTTTGGAATTTTATTATTTCATTTGTTTGAGTTTTCTGAGGTCTCAAATGCAAGTGTGTCTCTCCATGATGGTTTGTGTTTGCTTCTACTAGTTGTCTGGAGATACATCCAATCTGAGTGGTTTGAGGTTTATTAGACCTTCTTGGTCACAGGAATTCAGACCATAAGCCACGGTGAGTAATGACTTGTTACAAATCCTCAGGGGAGATTTTGGTTCTTACTCTCACTCAACGAAAAGTTTCACCACACAGGTGTAAACTTACTGTATAACAGGTTTATTTTCTCTTCATTTTTATACAGAGGGTAAAGAGCCATTGGGGTAACCAGCTTTATGCAGAGGGTTTTTGTTGGGTATCCCACATTAGCGAGGCCCAAAACTTGTCCTCTGTCCTTGCCCCATGCAACCTTCAAAGCAGAAGCTCAAGGTCTCCAGGACTTAGCCACATTCCTGCGGATGAAACCTGGCTGTATCACAGAATTCTAGCATTCCATCATTTTGGCCCTTATTTGCTTTTTTTCTTTGCTAGCTTAGCAAAACATTCAAAACGATTTTTAATATTTATTTTCTTAGAAATGTAATAATTTAATTCTAAGTATCTACTCTGTAATGTACCCAAAACAGAGATCACAGTTGGGTCTTTAATGTACCTCTAATTCATTTTTTGTGTGTAGAAAGCAGAGATACACATTTTTCCTTCCCAAATGAATAACTATTTGTACTAATACCATTTAACAATTAAACTCTTCTTTCTCCATTGACTTGTAAAGTAACTCTGTCACATGCCACACTCTTATAGAGACATAGATATAGATATGTTCCTAAGCATTCTTTTCTTATCTAACTCAATAGACTCTCATTCTGTTTTAATTTCTGAATGTTTGTAATTGTAAGAATAGTAAAATGTGAATTCTCCTTTTTAAAATTCTTTCATTGAAATTGTTTTGTCTATTTTGAGGTTTTAATTCTTCTGTATGATTTATGGAATGAATTTAACAATTATAACAGAAAATTGTTAAGCTACTGATTGATCTTGCATTTAACTTACAGATTATTTTGGAAAGACTTGCTATCTTGATGATATGGAATCTTTCCATTTCTCTCTCTCTCTCTCAATCTGTTTTATGTCTTTTAATAAAATTCACCAATAAGACATGATGGTTCAAAATGTGTTATCACCTAAATAACAGTGAAAAATTCAGCAGAACTTTAAAAAGAGATAGACAAACCCATTCAAGAACTGCATATTTTAACAAATCTCTTTCAGTAATTAACAGAAGCTACTACAAAAGTTTATAGAAAACTCAGTTAATAACTTATCTTGCTTTAATTGACATTTATAGAACATCACACCCAACAACTGCAGGATACACAGCCTTTTCCAGCACACATGGAACATTTGCCAAAATTGACCATATGATACAGTGTAAATAGTAATAAATTTTAAAAGTCTAGATTCATACTGTAAGTTCTCTCACCACAGTAAAAATCAACTAGAAATCAATAATAACAGCAAAAGCCCTAGAAAATTTCCAAATGTTTGGAAATTAAGCAACATATTCTAAGTGATCCATAAGTTCTTAAAAGCAAGATAAAATTAACAAATGTTTTGAATTAAATGAAAATAAAAATATGACATATCAAAATTGGAAGAGTGCAGCCATAGCACTCCTTTGAGGAATTTTTCATCTTCAAGAAGCAGTAGCAAGAGAGCAAATTAAATTCAAAATGTAGAAAGAAAACAAAAGATAAAGATAAAGGAAAGAACAACAAAATAAAGATAAAAGAACAAGATAATGAAAATCAACAAAGTGAGAAGTTGGTTCTTTGAAAAAATTAATAAAATTGATAAACCCCTAGAAGTATTGATCAAGATAAAGTAGAGACAAAAAAAATTTTTTCCAATATGAAGAATAATAAAAAAGATAGTATTACGGATCCTTCAGTCATTAAAAGGATAATAAGAGATACTATGGGCAACCTCATGTGGATACATTTGACAACTTTGTTTAAGGTGACAAAATCCTTGGGAATGACAGCTAATCAAAACTACACAAAAAGAAATAAAACTTATAAATTATTAGAACTAATAAGTAAATTTAGCAAGGTTGATGGATACTATATCAATGAAAAATTGTTTTTCTTCTATATACTAGCAACAAGCAAGTGGAAAATGAAATGATAATGATACCTTTCACAGTAGTATCAAAAAACCTTAAATATATAAGGTTAAATCTAATGAAAGATGTGTAAAAACACTATGAGGAAAGTTACAAAGCAGTTTTGTGAGAAATTAAGCAAGTCTTAAATACATAGCAGGATATATCATGTTCAGGAGGATGTTCCTTTGTTTACCATGAAAAAAATCAGCATTGTAAAAAGTCCACTCTTTCCAAATTGATCTACAGATACAGAGCAATCCCAGTCAAAATCTCAGCCTTTTTTTTTATTTTTTAAGATTTTATTTATTTATTCATGAGAGACACACAGAGAGAGGCAGAGACACAGGCAGAGGGAGAAGCAGGCTCCCTGCAGGGAGCCCGAGGCAGGACTTGATCCAGGAACCCCAGGATCACGACCTGAGCCAAAGGCAGACGTTCAAACACTGAGCCACCCAGGGGTCCCTCATCCTCTTTTGGAATGACTGACCAATGGAAATTGGTGTCTTGATTCTAAATTCTGGTGAAAATGTAGTATCTAGAAAAGCCAAGATGACGCTTGTAGAAAAACAAAATTGCATGACTATTAGATATGAAGATTTACTCTAATAATACAGTAATTAATACAGTGTGGTACTGGCACAGGACACACAAATAAACTCATGACATAGCATAGAGGCCAAGAACTCCTTGAAGTCCCCCTTTTGCGGTGACACTCGACCTCAATTCAGTGAGTGAACAGATGGTGCATCAGTCAAGGGTCTGTCAGGAGATAGAAACCACACTACTAATGTGAATAAAGAGAATATAATGTAAAGCGTTGTTCACAGAGTGAAATGTTATGAACTACTAAAAGGGCAGCAGAGAGTCTAAGTATACAACTGCCGAAAGCAAACGCAGCTACATCCCTCTAGTTGAAGGATCAAAGGGAAAGCTGGAAAAGTGAGAGAAAGGGTTTGTGGGGTGACTCTCAGCTCTGAGGAGGGCTGCTCTCAGCTGCTGCTTATGTTTACCAGCTTTGGAGGCTAGGGGACGGACCTGTGTGCTGGGGCCCAGGCTTCTGAAAAGGGATTGTCACTGCTGCCAAAGGACACAATGTTCTTCTGCTCTACAGGGATGAAAGCTTGGTGGGTGCTGCTCACAGACGCCCTTGGGAAAACCCCAACAAACTAACAAACAGGCAAAATGTTTTCTTCTCCTCCAGCTTTGGAGCCTCTTTCTAGCACCTTCTATTGATAGAGTCTAACAGCAAGCCAGCTGGCAAAACAGAAATGTGCTTTGCAAAGTCTCAGCACCAGCATCACAAAACAGCACACAGCTAGGTGGGTTTGGAGCTGAAAGACAGTAACTAATAAAAAAAACTGGCGCACGTAATGCTTGCAATAAATGGTATGGGAACAACTATATTTCCATGTGATAAAAAAATTAACTTCAACCACTATTTTGAACCATAAAGGAAATTAATTCAAGATGGACCATAGACCTAAATATGAGGAAAGAATAAAACTTTGAGAAGACACCAAGCTATCTGACAGCCCTGAGATAGGCAAAGATTTCTTAAATGCTCACAAAAGTCATTAGCCTCAAAGGAAATAATTGATAAAACATACTTCAATAAATTACAAACTTCTATTTATAAAAAAAATCATTAAAGGGGTGAAAAGGTAAACCACAGACTGGGAAGAAATACTCAAGATACACATAAATGATGGAACAGAAACAATGCAGAACGAGAGAGATAAAACAGTCACTGGGCTGTATACATCTAGAAATTTCACCAACCAGATATTGCCAGTTCCTACGTTTCTGGGAATGGGAACAGCCTTTGATTAGACTTCAATTCAAAGGATTTATATCTAATATATATAAAGAAGACCCTCAAATCATTAAGAAGATAGATAATTTAATTTAAAAATAGACAAAGACTTGAAGATGCAATTCACAAGAAAGATCATCAAAATGTCCTATCAATATATGCATCCTTAATTATCAAGGAAATTCAGTGAAAATCCCAATAGGGGACCACAATTTACCCACCAGAATTGCTAAAATTAAAGACTGACTTTAATAAGCTTTGATAAGGATGTGAAGCTCTTACATTGATGGAAAGTAAAAATTGGAACAACCATTTAGAAAAACTGGCAGTTTTGAGAAAAGCTAAACATGAGAATTCTCCATTATGCCAAGATTTCACCCTTGAATATATACCTAACAGATACAAATCTTATGTGCACCAAAAGACTTATGCAAAAACGCTCCTGGTAACTTTATTATAACAGTAAAAAACTGAAAAGGGGGCAGAGGTTGTATTTTATTTGTCTCAGTGTTCAAAACATCTTGTACAGTCGGTAACAAATCATTGGTATTCAATAAATTCAGTATTTTGGAATATGAGAACAGAAGGGAGACATTAGGGAGGCCATGCTTCTTTTTTTAATTTTAAAGATTTTATTTATTTATTTATTCATGAGAGACAGAGAGAGGCAGAGACACAGGCAGAGAGAGAGGCAGGCTCTTTGCAGGATGTGGGGCTCGATGAAGATGGTTCACTTCATTTTTTTTTCTTAACAATTAGTGTATAGTACACTAGCTTAGCTCCAACATACCACCTGTTCATTCTTTTTTATTTGACATTGTTCACAGACTAGTACATATTACAAGAAGAGTGCTGGATATAAACATGAGGTACCAAAGTGGTTCAAAGATTATAGGTCATGCAGATCATGCTAGACAGCAAAGAAAATTGTGACCGAGAAAACACTAAATAAAAATACATAAAGAATGTGCATTATAAAAAAAAACCCCTCCATTACACAGCTTTGCTTCTTTGGTTACAAAGTAGGTTAATCAATTTCACAGCTTTTTATTACCACCCCCAAAAAAGAAAGTCCTACAAAATGTCAAAAAGCAGAATAATCGTGGCAATTTCTCTATTAGAAAGTAGAAAACAAATGAACCAAGTTTTCTTCATCAAAATAGCCCAGTTACATATTATATCACAATAACCGGTGAGTACTGGTACAGTTGCACTATGTTCTTCATACTTACACTATACAAAATTTACATTCAAGCTGGGTCTTTACTACTGAAAATAAATACCGAAGGTAAATTGCCATTGGTGTTAGAAATATGCCAGGATTCTTTTGTTCAATTGTTGCCTAAACATTTTATCTATTAAATGCAATCCTGTCTTTCAAGTCCTTTACTGATACTTTTATAAGTATTCAAAAAAAATTTAAAAAGTTCTGTGACATTGTTCATGTACATTATGAAAATAGCAGCCCTGTAATAAATAAAACACAAGTAAGTGAAAACTTACATAGGTAAATGTTACCGATACTGAAAGAAAAGTGGCTCTTTAAGTGAACTGTTATTTATAATGTGATAGGAAGGCTCAGGGTAAATCCATGGGTAATAGGAAAAATGGGAGAGCCACCAAAGCTCTTAAAAGACCCCACTTACGCGCACCAGGTAAAATGCAGACTTTGTTTGCTTAAAAAAAACCCATTTATTATTTTCCTTGTGTACTGATGACATGAAACTGGACATCAACAGTGCTGCATGACATCTCAAAGGGAGGAGAAGCTCCTGTAGAATGATGGCCTAATACTGAAAAGGCCAAACACACAATCGAAGCATGACTACGTGCTTTCATATAAAGGGGAAAGATTACCAGTGGCACACAAGGATAGATTGCTTTCAGTTTTTTTCTTAATGAGGCAAGAAAGCTTTATGCTGAGGAGACATTCGGCTGCTGTGGAGGTTGCGTGGGCTGTGGAGGCTGTGCTATCACTGCTTGCTGTTGAGAAGTGCTACCAGTATTGGCCTGTTGGGCTGGGGGTTGGGATAATTGATCATTGTCTGAAAGAGGTTTTAACAGTTCATTTTCTCATTCAAGTGAAGAGTTTCTTTCAACTAATTCTTTTAGTTGTTCCTTTAGAACTTCCACTTCTTCTCTTACTGCATACATCAAATGGCTTTTCACCAGATCCTTTGCTTGGTCTGTGGGGATTGGGATCACACCCTGAGCCCAAAGGCAGATGCTCAACCATTGAGCCACCCAGGCATCCCAAGGGAGGCCATGTTTTTGAGAACCAAAGACAAAGCCCTCTGTTTGCTAGAGCATATTGTGCTTTTTATTCCTTCCCTTTGCTACCATACGTCAAAGCATTATTCAGCTACCGTGGGGTTGCAGCACTTGTGTCTTTCTCCCCTCTGAGTTGTTCTGCGTTTACATTACTTGTGTCTCCTCCAACCCTGCCTCCCCCCTGTGCCCTCTCCCCGGGTTCCCTTGTAAAACAGATAACAAAACAAGGCAAATCCTGAAACACTAAAGTATTGATTTCCTCTTTTAAGTATACAAAATGTATATTTCCTAAAATACTAAGTGATTATTAGCCAAGTATATGAACAATGATACCTAGAAATCACAATTTTAAATGAAAGTCTTTTTTGGATATGATATTCCTGCTGAATGGCAAAGATAGAATTTATCTGCTACCATGATGAGCAATTATTTTTCAAGCAGAGTCATTTTATAACTGCTTAAAATTACCTATAAAACTAAGTTACAGGTCAAATAAAAATTTCCACAAACTGCTCTGCCATGGTTCATTTATTACCATCCTCTAGGAACTTGACCTTTTGAGAAGCGATAAAAGGCTCAGGAAATAAGAATAATTTCATTTATTCCCTTAGTAAGCTTACCAATGGGTAGCGTCAGATGGAAAGAAAAGCTAGTGTTTTTAAGAATGGAAATATTATGCTCTGATTCACAGAGGAAATCCAGGACTATGGGCACCATCTTGGACATAATTGTGAAATTATGAAGGAATATGTTTCTTTTTTTCTCTTCTACCTTCTTTCTCTCTCTCTCTCTCTCTTTAAGGTTTTATTTATTTATTCACGAGAGACACACAGAGAGGCAGAGACACAGGCAGACGGAGAAACAGGTTCCCCGCAGGGAGCCCATGTGGGGCTTGGGACTCGATCCTGGGACCCTGAGATCAGGCCATGAGCAGAAGACAGATGCTCAACCACGGAGCCACCCAGGGGCCCCTCTTCTCCGTCTCTTTCAGGGCTCTTTCCCTGGTGCCCACTACTCCTCCCACCCTCTGCTTACCCTCTAGCCACACCCTTGGAGCCTACATCTGGTGTTTAAACTTTATGTGCTTTTTTTTTTTTTTTGCTTTTAATTGACTGCTACTTAAAAAAAAATCTTTTAAAGGGTTAGAAAATAAAGCTGAAAGTCCTACAAAATGGAATGGATACTTGGTTGAGACCCAAACAGAGGAATACCTAGTATTTTTGGCACCATGCTAGAATAAAGGGAGGCAAGAGGATATGTTTTGAGGGCAAGAGGACATGCCCCCATAGTTAAATGTTGGTCTTCTACGTACTTACTCATGAATCAAATCATATGTTGATGACTAGTAATGTAAGTAAATGTATACTTACCGGGCAGCTATAAATTAATGGACATCTTGCTTGATTATCATTCTAAAACATGATTAAAATAAAAATAGAATCAAGCTAGACTGGGGGCTTGCTCTTCTTATGATCACAATAATAAATGTTTTTACTTATTTATTTTCAATAAATACAGTTTAAAGTGCTTTTAAAGGATATAGTGGAGTATACGTTTAACTCAGTTTTGCAAAGCCAGAGGATAATGTGATATCATTTCATAAATGTATATTCTGAACAAAATTTGGCAAAGGGAAGTTGTTAGGCTAGGACCACATAATGGGCATTCAATACACTTGTGGATGATGTTCATGTGAGCAAAATCAGTTTCTTCAGATTTACAGTAGAGCATCGGCAACTACAACCTGCAGGGCAAATCCAACCCACTATCATCCCCATTTTTGTGTGGCCTGTGAGCTAAGAATGGGTTTTACATTTTAGTTGGTTAGTAGAAGAACAAAGAAGACTAGTATTTTGTGATATGTGAAATTATATAAAATTTAAATTTCAGTGTTCATGACTAAAACTTTATTGGAACACAACCACATCCATTTATGAATTGTCTATGGCTGCCTTTTGGCAAAATGGCAGAGTTGCGTAGGCCTAATAGGGACCATTTGACACACAAAGGCTAAAATGATTACCCCTTGATCTTTTATGTAAAAAATTGCCAATTCCTCGTGTGGAACATGAAATGATGAAGATAAACCAGAGCATGGGCTACCAAATCTACAATACTCTTTCTAGACCAAAGAAAACTTTTCAATCCAGAAAAAAAAAAAAAAAATTTGTGTAAGGCTTAGGTTCAGTACATTTTAATGTCTGAAAACTAATCTAAGATTACTATTGTCATGGCTTTTTTTGGGGGGAGGGAAGCATGGAATTTGCAGTAATCTCTTCTTTCACATCAGATTTATGTGGAAAACTTACAGTCATTTCATTGAAGAGTAATTTCCTTTTATTTTAATGAGTTTCACTAAAGATTTACAGTGACAGATTAGGGCTATAAAGATGAATAAAAAATTGACCCTGCCCTAGAGGAGCTGAGATGTAAGTAGACAAAGTAAGAAAGCACATAAATACTGGCTTGCAATTTTTTTCCAGTTTTACTGAGAAATAATGACATACATTACTGTGTAAGTTTAAGGTGTACAGCATGATGACTTAATTTACATATATAGTGAAATGATTGTCATAAGAGGTTTAGTTAACATTCATCATCTCACATGGATATAATAAAAAGATAGGAAAAAATATCACTCCTTGGGATGTAAGCTCTTAGGACCCAATACTTGCATAAAAATTTTCCTTACACCGTACAGCAGTGTTAGCTGTAGTCATCATGTGATACATGACATCCTAGTACTTATTTTTCTTATAAGTGGAAGTTTGTACCTTTTGACACCTTCTTATAATTCCCCCTTCCCCTATCTTGTATCTCTGGTAACCACAAATCTGATATTTTTTGCTATGATTTCTTTTTGATATTCCATATATAAGTGAGATCAAATAGTATTTGTCTTTCTCTGCCTGAATTACTTTGCTTAGCATAGTGACTTCAAGATCAATCCATATCATCACAAATGATAGAATTTCCTTATTTTTTCATGCCTGAATAATAATCCATTATATATATATATATATTGTTATATGTATCACAACTTTTTTGTCCTTTCATCCATCAAAGGATCTTTAAACTGTTTCCATGTGTTGGCTACTATAAATAATGCTACTATAAGCATGGGACTGCAGGTATTTTTTTGAGTTAATATTTTCACTTAATGGTATAATCTTACAAGTGGAATTGCTGGATCTATATGATAGTTCTATTTTTCCTTCCTTCCTTCCTTCCTTCCTTCCTTCCTTCCTTCCTTCCTTCCTTCCTTTCTTTCTTTCTTTCTTTCTTCTTCTTTCTTTCTTTCTTAGAGGGGGAAGGATAGAGGGAGCGAGAATCCTAAGCAGGCTCCATGCCCAGTGCAGAGCCCAACATGGGGCCCAGTCTCACAACCCTGAGATTATGACCTGAGCCAAATTCAAGAGTTGGACACTTAATCAACTGAGCCTCCCGGGTGCCCTTCTATTTCTTATTTTTTGAGGAAACTCCATCCTGTTTTCTGCATAGTGGCTTATACCAGCTGGCTTATGATTCAATAGTATGAGTGTTCTAATATAGATAAAAAAAATGTAGAATTTTCTCCTTCCAATTCATCTTTCAGAATGAGCTAACTAATGAGCTAGAAATGATCATACTCTTTTGCTTTAAATTCTTCAATTGCTACCCTCCTGGTTTCAGGATGAACTCCAAACCCTACGTATGACATTCCAGGTCCTTCATTATTCAGTCTTTGCTTAACTCTGCCACTCTGTCCCTGATGTTTTCCTCCTTTCCAAATATTTTGCCTCGATGTCATGCTTTGTAATTCCCCAGAAAAACTCCACATTCCCTTGATTGTAAGCCTTTGCCCTTCTTTCCTGTTATTTTCTCTGCCTAGTGCAGATCTTCCACCTGCCTGCCAAGAGCAGATTATCTCTGACCAGTTAGAGCAGTCCCTGTCCCAGTCTCAGTGATGGGTTCAGAGGGGGCACAGTACCCAAGCCAGTCCCACGGAAGACAAACCTAGGTTCCTGATGGAGCTGGTAGGTAGAAGTTTCACTTGTTCTGTGGGCATTGCTAAGCTTTGTAGAATGTAAGTCAAAACTCCTTCTAACTTCTTAATTATACAAACTGGGTTTTTTTTCTTCAGCCAGTTTGAGTTGGCGTATATATGTGTTTCCTTTTAAGAGTGAAAAAAAACCTTAGAGCTATTTTCATGAGGTTTCTGAATCCCTGTTTAGAAAAGATAATTATTAAATACTGGTAGTTAAAAATTCCTATGGATGTTTATCTCTGCAAAAAAAAAAAAATTGATTAATCAGTCTGATGACTTTGTAGGGATCTATTTTAACAGGAGTACGTCTACTAATTTTGCCTCTTGTGATATCTTTGGTTTTGGCTTCCAGATACAGTGGTAGGAAGCCAAAAAGTTCATACCAAAAAAAAAATATATAAAAATTTTAAAAAACAAAGCAAAAAAAAAAAAATGGAAAATGCCCAGGACTAAAAATCTAACAAACAAAATTTTCACAAGAATACTCAATACTCAACAGTAAGTATATTCCCATATTATATCCCAATTCCGTAGGCTAAATTCATTTCACAAGGAACGAATAGAAATAGAGAAAACTAATGCCTGATTGAACCTCTAAATTGAAAATAAAATCTTTTGTTTGCTGTACTTTTAAGATGTTCGGTCTTCTGAAAGGTGTTGGCCCAAGGGACCTCTCATGTTTGCAGCGGCAAAATTTATAAACAAAGAGCTTTTTGGCAAGTAAATGTGTTCTCATGTGAATCTTTAAGATATAATTATAGACTGTTAAAGCTGAAGACATGTCCACAAGGAGGAATAATGCATGTAGGGGTTAATTGCTGTTCCAGTTGTGCTACTTTTCTCGTAATTACTCAGGCTTTGAGCATTCAATAGCACTTTTCGGTCAATTCAAATACTCTCCATGGCTCCCTATCACTTGGAGATGAAGTCCAAACTCAGCTTGACCTATTTTCTATAACCAAGTTCCAAAATTCCTTTGGAAAGAGTCCCCCTACCATTTCCTTATACAATGAGTCAGGACCAGCTAAACTTTTCTGGAAATCCCTTCCTCTGTCTCTTTGCTACTGAACTTCTCCCAATCTAGTACACTGTTATGCTCCTATATTCCACTAAAAAATCTACAGAAGTGTCAAAATTATCTTTTTAGGGTTATATAAGTGATTAAGTGTCCTTACTAGAACATTTGGAAAATGGAGAAAAGTAAAAAAGAGGAAGCAAAAGTTACCACAATCCCATTATCCAGAGTGAACTAGTCCAAACATTTTCTTGCATTTGCCTCCAGTCCTTGCTTTTACATCTATCTCGCAGTAATTTTTCTCATGCTATATACATATATGTAAAATTTTATTTCCTGAGGGTTTTTTTTCCTTCTAAAAATTAAGTAATCAGCAATTGCCAGTATCATTTAAGGTAATTTGAAAACTTTATTTCATTGCTATTATCATTCCATTAAATGGGTACCCCTGGGATGCCTGGGTAGCTCAATGGTTAAGCATCTGCCTTCAGCTTAGGGTGTCACCCAGGCTCCAGGGATTGAGTCCCACATTGTGCTCCCTGTGTGGAGCCTGCTTCTACCTCTGCCTGTGTCTCTGCTTCTCTGTGTGTCTCTCATGAATAAATAAATAAAATATTTTTTTTAAAGGGGCACTCTTATTATGGAAAATGTACGCTGTTCCTAGGGCCATCCTAATTAAAGAATTCATGAACATTTTGGAAAAGTATTTTGGAAGGTCATGAGCTCTGCAGTCAGATGGGTCTGGGCTTGAACTTGAGGCCTGCCTTTTATAAGTTATGTGATTCTGAGTTTATTGACTTGTTCAATAGTTAGCAGATATTTATGGAAAGGCAATTAGTAGCTGGATACCTGTAAATGGTGAAAGAGCATAAATAAGTCAGTTCCTCCCTGAGCAGTATGACAGAGCAGTATGACAATAAACAGATAAATGCACAATATTGGTTGGTGACGAGGGCCATGATACAGCAGCAACAGAGAGTGAGGCAGGCACCCCCTGCTCGACGAGCTCTAGATGCACAGAAATACTTGGATCTTACTCATTTTATATCGCCGGTGCCTAGAACAGGAGCTAGGGAACCATTGTTAAATAACTGATTAGCTTACATTACCAACTAGGACTATTGTTTTAAATATAAATAGATTACTAACAGAAGTTATTATTATCTGTCAGTAGATGGCAATGTATGAATTTTCTAGAAGAAATGGGCTTAAATTTAATATAACTGTGCAGTAGAATTTGCCTCACCTGAAGTGATTTTTCATTTTCTTTATACTCTGTTTTAAGAGAAAATGAATTGCCTTTCCCAGAAAATGTATGCCATCCAAACTTGCATTGTAAAAAACAATTGACTCCGTGGGAAAAGGGGTTTAGCAGTTACTGTTTCTGATGCACAATAAAATTATTTTGTGCCTATCTGTCAGTGACATCAGCTTACAAAAATCTCCTTGCCTGTTTTACAAATTCTGGCTAAAATATATGAATTGATGGAGCTAAACGGTGAAAACCAAACCTAAACGTGGTGCTGCTTGCCTTTGTACCCATCTATGCAGGAGCCTTTTAGAGTCTTCCATTTGCTTCCAGCCCTGATTTCGCTATTTAGCTTGAAGCACACTTTAGAACAGTCTCAACTAAAGAGAATGGAGTGCAGTGGTAAATAAAAGATGTTAAGAGAGTAGGTTGTGTTTTCTAGGTTTTGTCGTCTCTACTTTTTTCCTATCCTCTAAGTGACGCTCTGACTTTCAGTCGTGATCTGCTTAGCACAACATGAATTGCGTTCTTTAGTTCATCAATCTTGACCTATCCTGTTTGTATGACTCACAAATCCACATCCCAGGGAAAATGCTTGCATTATAATTTATGAGAAGGATACAGAGCCTTATTTCAATAACCATCTCAACAGGAGCGTGAGTCCATAGCCTTAGTTAGAGACCATAGCTTTCTCCCTGGTTGTGGGTGTTAACACCTGTTTGATGGCACATAGTAAAATTGCTATTTCTACATGGTCCATATGTGTCTCATCTGGGAAAAGCCATTGCTTGTATTCTTTTTATCCTTCTGTTACTGAGTGAACATCTAAGCTGGGAAGCAGTCAGTCATGCAAAATCAAGCTGGAAAATGTGTGTTGTGCTCTGAAAGTGAGTCCTGTCTAGTAGCAGAGGAAGTCATATGCAGTCTCCTCCAGACATTGGGAGGTCACTAAGTGGGCCGATGCTGGAGTAATTCATCCAAATACAGCCCAGAAGAATGATGGCTTTTAAAAACACCAGGCATACCACTCAGTTGGTCTGAGACAAAGGCTGTAATAAAAGCAAATATCCAACAGTTTCCATTGTTCTGCTCCCTAAATTTGTGGTTTGTTCTGTCCTTGGACTTGATTTAATTTAATGATATTCTCCAAGGGGCAGCCAAATGTTATTTTACAAATATAAATCAGATCATGTCACTTCTCTGCTTAACACCACCCACTCCACCGCCCATGGCTCTTCATCACTTACAATGAAATCCAAAGTCCTGCAAGGTTATGCATGACCTAGCTTCTGCACTCTGTCCTACATCAGCTAGGTGACCCTTGGTGACTACCTTCCAGCTACCCTGGCCATTTTTATTCTGAATCCCCAGTGCTTAGAGTAGTCCCAGTAGTCCCAGTAGCTAGTACTCACTATATATTTGTTGAATGATTTACTAAGTGAATGAATGAATGAATGAATGAATGAATGGCTCAGAGTATCTGTTATCAACTTTGGCTGCACATTTGAATCATCTAGAGAGCTACTAAAGATAAAGGTGTCTGAGATGCACTCCTAAATTTTCTGGTTTTATGTCTGTTATGAAGTAGAGCATTAGTATGTTTATAAAAAATAAGTAAATAGCATCTCAGTTGATTCTAATGTTCAGGTAGTGTTGAGAAGCCATGTCTTGGGGGAATGGTTAATCATAATAAACTACTAAAGTGCCTTGCTCAGACCCCTGAGCTCTCACCATCGTGTGCTGTCATTACCACACAATCCTATATAGTCTCAAAAAGTCAATCTTTTCCTATTTATTGCTACAAGATCCTGTTAGATTTCAAATTACTGGTACATATTGGCTGTTATGATGCAATAAAGCTTGGTTCTGTTTTCCTTGCCCTGTGCTAGAACCACTAAGTGAGGTTTCTGGAAATCTCTGACATGGAAAAAGAAGGACCATTCGAAGCTGTTTCACATATTACAGTTTTGCTGATTAAAAATATCTGGGTCTCAGCCAGAGGTGTCATCATGTTGGCTGCATGACTGTTGCAAACAAACCCCAGCTCCCAGGCAGATATGAAGTTCAAAGCTTATTTAGACTGGGAACACTTATTAAAGAAAATGTCATTTGTGCTCAGAATAATGGCTTGTAACTCTTCCAGCATTATTTTTCACCTAATCGGATTCGTCTTCTACAGAGCAAATTCCAAGGAGGAAATCTGGAAATTTTGGCCTGGTGTACACAAAGAGACCAGATGGCTGACAGGTACCGAGCTGGTTTTTGTAGTGGGGTATGCTGAATGAAAAAGACAAGTCTTTTTAAGATGACAATAAATTTCCCAAATGGTCTGTGTGAAATGTTTAAAGGTTGAAGATAAAGGTTTTGGGTTACGTTGCCCTTAATATGAAAGGGGGATAAATGGAGCCAGGTGGGCTGCTATTTCAGACTCCAGCAGACCTGGGTTCTGAAACTGTGAACATCATAAAAGGAACTGAATGGAGTTTGGAAGCAGTAAATTACTGTAGAGTCTACACTGGAAGCACATACACATACTATCTACTTAAAATGATCCTTTTGATGGTAAGACAGTGAGGTCTCAATTAGAAAGGATCAGCCCTCAAAAGATTCTATTTACTATTAGAAATGCAAAAATAGTTTCTTTTCTAGAGAGTAGAGTATTAACGTAGCATGAATTTTCTTTCCCTGTTTCCCCTCTCACACTCAAATACTAGCTCCACCACAGGTCTATCCTCCACCAGCCTCCATTCCCAAATATCAAAAAGTTTTTTGAATGTGAATTTTTTTCTTAATTCATCTGAGTACAAAATTTCTCCTAAATTGATGTGAGGCTCTTAATAATCTTTATTTATTCATATGTTTCACTGACATGATCACATGTTTGGGTGCTTCCTCAGGTTTTCCCGGGGGTGCTACACGGTACTCAGTATATGAGCCTTATTATCTTTTCAGAATTTGAAAAATTTGAATTGCAAAATACTTCTGGCTTAGGTTACGAATCTACCTACCCTAACGTGTCAATTTGCAAGAAATAAAACACTCATTAGGGTTGGTGGACCAGTGACGCCATGCTCAGTAGTTTTATTTATATAATGCCAAAATGTGGCGGTGGCTATGTCTGTTTTCAGGAGCACACACCTCTGAGATAGTAGGAAGAGAGGGTAGGAAGGCTCTTTCACACGTTAACTGGTTCTTAATTCAAAAAGTAGAAGTCAACATCTAGTAACATACTGAAGGTTCTTTTTAGCACCCTAGAGCTGGTAAAGGTGGGATTTATCATGAAGATTTTACTTTTTAAAAATTATTATCATTCTTTTGGCAGCCCTTAAGCCAAGTCCTTAGGCATGATTTTGTTCAAATTTATGTAAATATCACGTAGAAAGAGAATTGGTCAATTGAACTGGGTTTGAGTGGAGCTTGAATAATTACTCTGGATTGGCCCATGACAGATTTATTTGTACTAGATTTGTAAGCTCCTTTTCTATAAAGTGCTTCGAGTTGGGAAAAATGAATTGGGTGCTTTGACCTTGACTATTATGATGCCAGACTCCTGTTCATCTCAAATCGGGAGGCCTCAACCTTGGTATGACTGAGGCAGAGCCCTAGTCCTGCGGTTCTGCATTGCTACTGCTCCATTGCCCACGGCAATTTTTTTTTTTTTTCAGGTTCACAAAATAACTCTTTATTTCAGGCAAGAAGTCTGGATGAAAGGGCTACCGTTCCCGGTAGCCAAAATCCAGGTGTTAGTGGCACTATTTCAACTTTATAGATTCAACTTAGTCAGAAAAGGGTGCCAGGGTCCTACATTCCCCAGCTGGACAAGAAGAAGGGCAAAACTGGAAGAGACTCTAAACTGCTGATACTGCTCTTGAGACCCATTTCACAGAGCATAGTTTCCCAGAAAACTTAAACCTAGCCTCGCTGTCTTTACATTTTAGATAGTTTTGATGAAAATGCTTCTAAAATATATTGTGGACATAATAGATCTTATGTTGATGTCTCAAGGTAGTAGCATCAGGAACATTTTCTTTAAAATTTCATTTGTATGAAGTAATGGCCTCAGGAGCTTTTGATAAGCATAGAACTGTTTGCACTTACAACCTGAGCAGCCTCTGTATCCCACGAGTTAGAGGGTCCTCAATAAGAACATCCGAACCATTTTTGTCTAACTCTGCTGAGTCAACAGCCCCCACTTGTCAAGTGACGGGATCTCAGTTCTCCCCTTGGGAGAGTTGTCTTCTCATTCACACCCTTCTGAGCTCCCATCATTGCTCTGTTCCGGCTGTTCTCGCTTTCTCTGCTCCTGATTGCTGGGTCTGTTGTCCCACAGGTCTGTTGATTGATTGTCCCACAGGTCTGTTGATTGATTCACCCATCAAAATCACCAATCTTTTTAAGTACCTCCTATTTTCCAGGCATTCTTCTATGACTTCAGGCTATATCAGTAAGCAAAAAAGATAAAAGTTCCTTCTCTCATAGAATATTCTCCTGGAGAGAGGCAGATAAAATAAATAAATCTTTTGGGGATGCTTTTCCAATACAACTGCTTGAGTACCTTGCAGGTCCCTGGGTCTCTGGGCCTCTGGGTCTCAGGTTCTTAACTTTCTTTCTTTGGTCAGCATCCATCTCTTGGTGTTCCTTAGAGCCGAGTTGCTAAGACTCCTCAATTTATAACCTTCCAGTGATGGGACGGGAGGATGTAAGCCCAGCCCTCATGCTCTACCCCAGGACAACTGCTTCTCTTCTACACATCCGGTCCCGTTTCTGAACTTCCTTTTAAGATGATGGTGATTTTTCATCCGAGGGCCCCATGTAACTTGAGCACAGTGGCCATCCCTCTCTCATTCTGTCTAACATGGTTGGCTGGATATTCCAGTCCTAAATTAGGTAGAGTCCTTGTTTTGCCCATGACATATTTTTGCCCAATGGAAATCTTGGGATTCTGCTAGATTCTGGTGGGAATATCACCTAAATTCGTACGAGGCATGCCTGAGCCTCAACTTTGTCCCTAGCATCAATGTTATGTGTTCAACAACAAATGTCTCTTATAGCTGTTGTGTCCAATGGGCCCTTTCTCCTTTTCTAATTGGTTACAGGTTGGCAATCATATTAATGTTGCTAGACTACTGTGTAAAGTAAGGGTAAATGATCTTAGGGAAGGCTTAAGGGATTCTCTTTTAAGAAAAATACATGAGGCTAGAGTCCTTGTTTTGGATTGTTCAGAGATTTTGTTTTGTTTTTAACCTCCATTTTATTATTTTGCTATTGTTTTTATATTTAATTGAAGTATAGTTGACATACAATACTATATGAATTTCAGTTGTACGACACAGTGGTTTTTGTTTTTCATTCTCCTTTCCCCTTTCTCCTTTCCTGTTTTAACTTCCAGGGCATCAGATGGTTAATATTCTTCCAAAGTACTGAAAGGAACAATTTGCTATAAAGAGACAGAGTGGCAAATCTGGAATCTCAGGGGAGGCCTACTGATTTCAAATTTTCTGTCTTTTGCAATATTCTCAATAGGAACAAAAATATGTAGTCTTATATACATTGTTGAAGTACTAGAACAATAAAATAATTAAACTTTAAACAACTTGAAAGAGAAGTACCATTATATCCAAGATGGTGATGTAGTTTTTCATTATCTGTCAAGTATGCTTTGAAGGGAATGGGGATTTTTTTTTTTGGCATGTTGGTTTGCCATCCCTTGTGGCATGAGGAGAAACAGGTTTGGATAGTGTGGGGAAAGTAAGTGAACAAAAAAGTTCCAAGCTAGCCTAACAGACAAAACCATATTTTTAAATTTTGCAAGATTTGCTTTCGTATTTGTGTAGTCCTTGGCTTTTACATTCCAGATTCTATGCAAAGAAACAAAGGGAGGGAAGGGGCAAAGTATGAGACAGGCGGGGGCAGGGACAAATGCTGTGAGGAAAACTGCTCAAGAAAAAAATTTTAAGCTCAATTATGTAGGCTCACGAGGTTTGTATCATTTCGACATGCTTGGAATAAGTATCTAAGTTGAAACAGAGCTAGAAATCGTTTGATGTTCATCCATTGCTAAATTTAACCTGTTTTTTGCATTATGCATGTTGCCATGTTGCTTTACCAGTATTTTGTGTCCCTGGGAACATTTTTTTGTCTTTAGAATTTCTTCTCCTGTGGTTAGGAAAACAAATGTCACAAAAAAATATATGAAGAGTTTGGTGGAATGTGAAGCCCACGAATGTGGCAGACCAGGGCAATGAGAGCCTTTGAAAGAGCATCTTACCCTTCTCATCTGTGCTACCAAAACATTTCATTCCATTCATTCAGATGAGGTTCTTTCAAAAATCAGTTTCTCAATATGTGACACCTTAGATTGCATGCAGGATGGTGGAAGATAGAGCATTAAACACAGAAATGGGTATTTGTGGGAAAAACAGAGTAACTGTGAACTAGCTCCAATAATTTCGGTTAAGTGTACTGACCAGTGAACTGTCTACACCACAACTTCAGCAGAAACTGCATTGCTCTAGCCATCCTCAAAATGCTTCTTGTTCAGGAGGCATTTGGGCATGGATTTGAAGACAGAATCCAGTGGGATATGTCTACTATAACCTCCCCAAACCAGACCTCAGGCAGATGTTACATCCTATCCTCTGGAATTTTTTTGCTGTCTGTGGTTTGCCCTCGAACCTTGACCTTCAGGCTATCCTATGAGATCTCTTCCATCTGACCTGTTATTCCTGTGCAGGTGGAATGATGGAGGGTGGGGAGGCCTTGGTTTGAATAATTGAGTGGTGTTTCATGTGGTTAATTATTGTTGTCCCTGACTGTTTCTTCTAATATATTTTCATTAACATTTTATTGTAGCCTGAGGCTAGTTAAAACCCAGGAGACACTTTTATAAGCCCACACCCCTTCTCTCCCAGTTCTCCATCTGTACTCACTAACTGGTTCACTGGGGGTCACTTGCAGAACTGCAGATGATAAAAACTTTAAGGACAGCTGGCTTTATTTTTAGTGGAATAGGAACTAAACTTTGATCAATGAAGCAACCATAAAAGAAAAAAAAAAAAAAACCATAGGAGTTTCTTTTGTTAACTAGCTGTTTCAGTGAAGAAATACAAGCAAAATTACGTTGAAATTCTCTCGCTTTTCTAACATAGGAAAGTGCAAGGAGGGTGACCTTGACCCATGAAAATTAGAACATCTTTTCTCTCTATCTCTTAGATTTCCCACACTGGTGCGGTTCATCCCACACATACAAATTGATAGTCTTAGTAGTAAAGGGACGTAGGGAACTTGAAAGAAATAGAGCAGGTGAGCTGAAACCTGGGTCAGATAGAAAAGATACTGAAAGAGTCTTGCATTTAAGGCTCAGAAACTTTCTGACCTGATGGCCTTATGTTGCACCTCTTTCCAAACTCCCGACTCCTTTTCTATCTCTGTCCCAGGCCCTCTTCTCCAAGAGCCCCATTTCAGCATGGGAACTTGATGTGATGTCTCCACTATATATGTGGTTGTCCCGACCACTGAGCCCCTGATCTGAGTTCTTTTCTTAAAATTCCAGCCCTGAAATTCACTTGTCAAAGAGATTTTAGTAGTGGTTTGGATCTTTTTTCCTTTCTCTGTTAATCATAATGTTCAGAGTTTTTAATACTAGGAACTTCACACAGACTTTAATACCTGTATACGTGCTTCACTTGAGAATTTAGCTTTGATCTTCTTTAGGACTGTCACTCATGATTAATCTGGCTGGAGTGGCTCAGAAAAAAAAACAAAACCCGGTTGCCAGGGATGGACACTCTCCATCGGAAGCCTCTCTCTTCCACCTGCTAGCTGGGGGCGGGGTTGTTGGAGCCCCCCACGCAGTCCTAGAAACTTTTCAAGACCTTTCCCCAATATTTGGTCCTCCTTGCCCCTGGGAAGAAAGGGACTCTCTATGAAATGGTTTAATTAAGTGGGTGACCTGTAATCTTGGTCCTACTACTATTCATTTTAGACCTTGTGAGAACTGATCCTGGTCATCTCTTTACACCCATTTCTTCCTGTGGCCTTCACGATCTCCTCCTTAACCACTGAGAGTTAATGGAAGCCTTCACTGTGATTCATCAATGAGCTATGTATTTATTGAGCACTAATAAATATTTTGCTCATAATACAGAGAATTATAAGAGGTGCAGTGAGGAAGGGAAGAAGTTACTCAGAAGTCGAGGTGTACCTTGGCCCTTCCTGATCTCACAAAGTTTACCATCTGATTGGGAAGACAGCTACATAGAATTTGCTAAAAACTGAACAAGTTGGAGAAGGAAGGGCAGTTTGTTTGGGCTGGCAAGACTCGGAAGTTCTTCATGGAGGAGTTTGGAACTGAAACCAGGCATTGAAGAATGTGGAGGGTTCCACCAAGAGGAGAGAGGTTTGTAAAAGTGTATTTGTCCGGCATGGCTTCTCTGCCCAACGCCCACTTTCCTGCATGTTTCTACTTTTTAATCTCTTTATAGAGAACCACAAAAATGTTTTTGGTAGGTGGCTATGAGGGTGGCCATGCACAATTAGGCTGGTTACACATTTCTGGGATGCAAGAATTGCCTTTTACGTAGGATACAAATGTCAACAGTGCTCCTGGAGCATGCGAGGTAGTGGCCCTGATGCCCATCATTGGGATACATCCTGCAAACTCATAGAGCCTCTTTTCACTTATTAATGTCAAAGTAATTTATGTATAATAAATATTTATCTCAAATATATTTCTAAATAGCTAACAGTATTTTATTTTTTTTAACATATTCCAATTTTAAACAAAGTTCCTACCATTTGACATTTGTTTTTTTTTTCAATTTAAATTAATGGCATAATGACTATCCTTGCAGGGTATATCTCCAAATTTTATTGTAATTTGTTGTTTCCTAGGTTAAATTCCTAGAATGAGACTTGATGGGAAAAATAGTCTGAACACTGAAAAAAGGTTTTATTGGAGAGTAACATGCAAAAAGCACACAAATCATAAATGTACAGCTCCTTGAAGCAGCACCTAGAACAAGAGGCACGGTATTCCTGGAAACCCACAACTTCCCTTTGTGCTTCTCTTTAGTCCTGACCATCCAAGGGCAACCACTACATGGACTACTAGTACCTTAGACTGTTTGGCCAACTTGTGTACTTCACATAAGTGAGATCAAGGGTATGCGTCATTTATGAGGCTCAATCATACTGTGGCATAGAGTTGAGGACTGCTTGTTCCATTACTGATAGAATTCCATTACAGAACTACACCACAATTTATCCATCCTATTTATTGGAAACCATTTGGATGGTTTCTGGATTTTGACCTCTTCAAATAGCACCACTGGGAACATTTTAGGGCCTGACTTTTGGTGAGCATAAGTAGGAATTTCTGTTGAGCATATGCCCAGGTAGGAAGTGGTGGGGTTGTAGGGAAGGCAGTATTTAGCTCTAGGAAATTGCCAAACCTTTCTTAAAGTGGTTTCATTTATTTCCCTTCCCACGGGCAATGTGAGAGTTCTGGTTGCTCCACATCATCGCGATACTTGTATTGTCCATCTTAGCCATACTTTGTTGTAGTTTAAATTCACATTTTTTTCTTTTCTGGTGGCTAATGTAAGCACTTTTCCATACGTTTACAGTTATTGGCTATTTGGAAGTCCTCTTTTGTGAACCTGTCTACTCAAGTCCTTTGCCCTTTTTTTTTTTTTTTAAGGCGTTGTCTTTTTCCTATTGGCTTTTAGGAGGGAACTAAATCTTTTGTTTAAGAATCCTCTTTAAAACTTTAGGGACATGTACAAATACTTAACCGGTTGAGCACTAAGGAGAAGAGATAGTCCCTGGAATTCACATAAGCATAAAGAATATCTGTTGTGTGAAGAGAACCAAAAGGATTTATTTTAGATTTGGGGGCATATTTTAATTCTAATGTGAAAACTTAAAAATAATGCTTTCTATAAAATTCCCAAAGTCTCAGAGTGCATGAACCAAAGTGCAAAAATATCTATGCTTATCCGGACAACTTATTTAGAAGTACTTCTAAAAAATCAAATTGTGTGAATGCTTCAGTCTGGCAATATGAAAATAAGATGACAAGGAAACCATTTTAAATTCTCTAAAGAAGAAATGAAGAAAAATTATTCTAAAAATGTTCCAGTTTCAAAATGTATCTCTATTTAGATGGTGATGATATATCCAGGGATATATAGCAGATGTGCTGGCCTGTGTCCAAGCCCCGCTTGGAGGTTTTGAATCAAGGAAGACTGTTACATTATGTGTGAAATGCCACTTCAGTTCAGAGTCCTCTAGTAAATGGGTAACACCAACTTCATAGTCTTTTCGAGCTGATTAGTGGGAAAAGCATTCCCAGGTGCAAATATCCACACTTTTAAATCATTTCTAAGAAAAAAAAAAAAAGAAGGCATCATATGATCCATCTTGTGGTCTCTTCTAGACACTGTAGGATGAATGATTTTATATTTCTAAAATTAGTGGGTTTCAGGGCCATAATATTCCTCTTTCTCAAAAAAGATAGTAATTTTATGTCATTTTTACTGACACTACATTAAAATCTGTGGGTAAAAAAAAAAAAGTTGAAGTCAAAAGTTAAGTGGAGTGAAATCTCCCTAATCCATTCGGGCATTCTTCCAAAAATCTTTACAAATTGTACAACTTTCATCAATTTCGGGCTGAACAAACTACTGTCGAAGGTTCTGTCCATTACTTTCTTAGCCGGGAAAGGAACATCACCCTGAAATATTCAGCACAATGGATGTGTAAGATTGTAAGACTCTGTGTCTTTGAGACATTTAGAAAAGTATATTTTGTAGAGATAAGACCGAAGAGGGCTTCATGAGTTGTGTGCTCAATCTTTGTGCATCTGGCTTTACTCTCCATCCCTTTTTCTTTCTTGTATAGCAGAGAAGGTTTTACTGGTTTGTGAGAAAGGTCAAGAAAAGAAAGATATTTTAACTTGATAATAAAAGGCAAATAAAAGGACATATAAACAGGCAATGAAGGGATACAGGTTTTCCTTTCCATCAAGAATTTCCTGAAGAAGTCATAGATTTCACCTAGGTGATCAATACCTTATTTAGTTAATTTATCTGAAATCTTGCCTGAGTTCACACAGAAAACTTTTTAAACACACACCAAAGCACAAAACTTGGGCCACTATCAATCCTATAGGATTAAAAAAACTGGAGGGAGGGGACTCTTAAGGAAATTTTGGTGAACTTGAATAGAACAGCTGCTCTTTATGGATTTTATCAACCCATGTGATTTCATCAGCAAACGTTGCCTTCTTTCTTCTGTGGACTTTTGACCTATGATGATCATCAATTTAAGATCAAGGCTCATGACCCAGCATCATTGTTCTGGGACTTATTATAGAAAGCAAATAAATCAAGAAATGAGGAGTGAGGTCCAAATTAACAAACAGCATCATATAGAAGAGATCAGTGGGGCTTTTGTGTGATTTAACTAGGGCTAGAATGACTTCTATGTGATATGAGTAAATCAGTTGTCCTTTATTTTAGGTTCTTGTGTCAGAACTGAGGTACCATCACTTTTAAGTTTTATAAACAAAGAAGAAAAATATTATAGTATTACATCTTATTTTTCTGTGAGTGCTCAGTAAACATATTTTCCATAATATATTTTTTCATTACATTCTATAAGACAATTAATTTAGGTCATGAGACTGGTTCATAAATGGCTTGTGGAAACACTATCATTACTTCTAATCATGCCTCATGCTTTTCTTGTGCATGAATTTCAATCTCTGTACATAATGGCTATATGAACAAGAAGGATCAAAAGACCATACTGAATATACTTGAAAGAGAACTCTTCAAATTAGAAAAAAATAAAATAAAATAAAATAAAATAAAATAAAACAAAAGAAATACAAAATTATGAGGGAATAGTTTACTTGAAACTTACAGTTTTAATCATGTCTTCTGTATACTGGGCTCACAGCATGGAGATCTACTCAATTTTTAATCAGGTTTTAGGCACTTTATAAATGTAAACTTTAAGGCAATCACAGAATTAGAGAAGCTAGATTTGATCATAAATCTGAGAAAATACTGACTTCAGATCTTCTCTTTGTGCTCAGAAGTTTCCAGGCAACATTGCATCTAAAGCATAGATGTGCCACACTAGAGTTATTCCTGTATAAAAATGAATATCTGATTCATGTCGTTTTTCCGCTCAACAATATTTACCTGATTTCTCTTTATCTTCAGAATTAGGCCCGAACTCCTTAGCCTGACTGACTTTCAAGAACCTCCATAAATCTGTACCTCCATTCTTATTTCCTATTATTATTCATTCTTAAAGTATGGTCCTTAGATCACCTATACCAAGATAAAACCACATGCTTATTAAAATTAAGACTCAAGCCCCCCTTAATTCATATACACAGTAAAGGCTGAAATCCCCTATTCTACATGAGCCCTCTGCACCAACAAACACGATTTGATGTCTCCAACATACTTTCTTGGGTTTTATCTCTGGGTGTTGGCTCATAACACTCTTGGCAAGTCTTTTCTACATTTTTCATCAGTCAAGACTCGATTCTGTTCTAACCTCCTCCATGACACCATCCCTGGGAGGTTTCTTTTGAGCCTTATTTTATTTTTCATCCACAAAAGTAGATAATAATAAAATGAAGATTGTTGTGATGTATTCCTATTACTACAACTAAAGCTCCTATGGAGGTCAGAGATGGTACTACCCATGTGATATGGAATTAGGATCCAGGCTTGGGTGATTTCAAAGAAATCTATTCTTTTGCTTGCTGTCCCGCCTGGAAGTACAAATGTGTTGAATGATCCAGCTTGTGAATGATACCGTTTCCATCCATTTTACTCCAGCCAGAGAAGCTTCAGCCATACAGACTTGAAGATAGTCAGTGAATGCTTCATTTTTTGCCAGCTAGGAGTCAAATAGGGACTTTTTCAATAAAAATTTTCCCCAGGTTAGTATATTAAAAAATATTATAGAGAATACTGGTTTTCCAGATTTTTCAGAAGCGCATCTCCCTTTTGCATTTGTAAGCTCTAGGATAACTCTGGAGCCATTTCTCCTACCTCTCTTCCCCACATATATTTCAATGTTTGTGAGTGCATGAAGATTTACATAGACCTGGGCCAGCACCTGGTCTAGGGGAGAGACATGTGGAATTCAGATCTCCTCAATGCTTCCAGAATAATGAGGAAGTAAGGGGAAAGCTTTGAAATAAAGCTTGCTCTAGAGAGGGTCTACAATAAATCAGAGTCTTATCCCAGCAAGCAATGACCAACAATTAACAAGCTCATGTGTGTCTGCTCAGAAAGGGCTGAGGACACAGGCTTTGTTAGCAATGGGCCTGTTTAGACTGTGGGAAACTCCCTAGTCCCAAGTTTCTAACTCATTTCATTTACTCCCATAACAGCTCTTTGTTAACGAATGTAAGGTTCCAGACCGTTATCTCTGCATCGCCTGCTGGCTTACTCCTGCCTCAGACAAAGGACATTTCTGAAGGGCTTTTAAAATTTCTTCCAACTGGTTCTTTTCAGTGTGCTTCTTTAATAGCTTCACTTTACTGTTGCTTTAATTTGAAAATGCAAATACAAAACCATTTGGATGAGGAAATTTACACGTAGAATCCTTTGAGTGAAAGCTTTCTTTCATGCAGAATAAGAAAGACAGGAATCAAGCCTTTACTTAGCAGTAAATTCAGTTTCAAAAATGGGGAAAGGCTACTTGAAGAAGCCACAGAGAACACCTGAGCTCAACCTCCTGGAGTCTGATACTAGTTACCCTGGATGGTAAATGAATGTCAGAAAATATTCTTGCCAGGGAAAACTTTGCAGTCACTCTTGTAAGGGGACAGAGCCTTTCTGACAAAAGGCCACTGCACACCCAGAGGCATGAGCAGTTTTCAAATTCTGAGTCTACCTGAGGAGAGAAAGGAGATAATCAAGAGAATGGGGCAATATTGAGTGGCCATCTTGGGTGGGGAATCATGTCAACCGATGATCATATCCATTCATTTGACACCAACATCTTGGTGTCAGTTGATGACATTGGATTTCTCTATTATAAAGTAGAACCTTCAAGTTTATATGAACCATTCCACCTCCCCTTCCTTTTCTACCTTAAAATTTTCAACTAGTGTGTTGTATTTTTTTAATTTCTCGAATTTCTACTGAAGTTTTTCTTCAAATCATCTCTTCTCCTTTGGTTTCAGAATCGGATAGATTTGGGTTTAATCTTTATGGATTTTGTGCTTGTGTCTTCCCCACCCCAAATTCATATGTTAAAGTTCTAACCCTCCAGTGTGGCTATATTTAGAGATGAGACCTTTCAAGGAAGAAATTAAGGTTAAATGAAATCATAAGAATGGGGCTCTGATACAATGGGATTAGTGTTCTGGTAAGACGAGATACCAGAAATCTTGTGTGAGAAAAGACATTGTGAGGACATAGCAACAAGGCAGCCATCTGCAAGCCAGGAAGAGAGCTCTCACCAGCAAGACAATTGGCTGGAACCTTCATGTTGGACTTCTAGCTTCCACACTGTGACAAAATAAATTTCTGTTATGTAAGTCACTCAGCCTGTGGTGGTTTTGTCATGGCAACCTGAGCTAACGAATACAAGCTTGCCTTCTGTTATCATTGTGAGGTCTAAAGACTCAAGTTCTTTGAGCCACATTTTGTCAACTGTGAAAATAGTTTAATGACTTCCAACTTCAAGGGAAGTTTAAGGATGAAATGGAAAAAATGCATGTATAAGTTATTCATATGTGATATCAATGTAACAAATTTTATCTCACCCTTCCCTCCCTGTGGTTGGACATCTCCAGAAATGAGGACCCACTACGATCTCACGTGCTAGTTGGAGCACTTCTGAGTTTTTTTTCTAATCTCTTCTTCTGATTATGTCATTTGTATTCTTAATACTTCTTGGTACTATGGGAAGAAGTGTTTGGTGGTCAAAAGATAAACCCTCTCTTAACCACCCTATTTCTTAACCAACTGAAAAATAAAGTACAGGTGCCAGATGGGCATCAAAACATCAGATACGGGGCACCTGGGTGGCTCAGTGGTTGAGGGTCTGCCTTTGGCTCAGGTCATGATCTGGGAGCCCTGGGATCGAGTCCCGCATTGGCTCCCTGTATGGAGCCTGCTTCTCCCACTGCCTGGGTCTCTGTCTCTATCTCTGTGTCTCTGATGGATAAATAAAATCTTTTAAAAGAAATCAGCTACATTGGTGAAGCTTGAGGTAGCACCTACGTGGGTAGCACCCACATTCAGTTGGGCCTACCTAACAGGGTCACATGTGCAGTAGGAATCCTTTCCCCACACAGGGGGCAGAGGCTACCCCAGAAACAGACCAGAGGTACCCCTTCTGCAGAGATATACAGACACAGGGACACAGCTGAGCATGCTGGGTTCTCTGTCCTAGACTTGTAGGTCAGATCAATCATTTCTTCTCTCCTGGTGAGGAGGGAGCGGGGCGGGGGAAGGAGGGCTGATGTGTTAACTTCAGTACCATTCACGCCTGGGAGTAGAGGTTTCCATGTGGAAACGTTAGGAGAAGGGAAGAAGATTCTCCCTCATCATAGCTTCAGTTGCCAAAAATAAAATGTGACTTACACATTGAGGGGAGATGGGAAGGCCCAGCATGTGCTGACATGTCTTAGCATAAGTCATAAAGAGAAACGTGAAACCGTCGGGGAGTATACAGAGGCATTCGGGCAACACAGGGTCGGTGTCAGACCTCAGGAAACACAGGTAGCAGGGAGGGAAAGCACAGAGCAGGGAGGAATTAAAAGCAGATTGAGAAGACAGACAGGTAACAAGATCTGGACACAGGACAGGTATTCAGGAAAATCTGGAAGAAGCAACCTCTACCTAACACAAGTGAGGGAAAAGACAAAAAGCGGGATGGAGATTATTTGCAAAAAGGAAAGCAGAAGATGAAAGAGGACTTTTTAAGATGAAAAGCAAAAATGTAAGGGAAGACAATTATCAAGCTGGAGCAGCTGTTTTTACGTATGTGGAGGAGAGAATGTAGACATTTCAAGGAAAAATTGAAGGGAAATTTAGCACAAGCTAGAAAGAAGCACATCAATGAGTAAAAAGATGTTAGGTTAAAAGGAGGTAAACATGTGTGTAAAAATTTGAAAATGTTTCCCTTTCATCCTCCTCATGCTATGCTTCTTCACTGTCGAGGTCACCTGATACACCTCGGCCGCTTAGTGTTGGAAATCGGCACGTTGTGCACCTGCCACGTGATTGTGGGCGTCAGAACGGATGTGCAAAGGTGTCGGTGGCTGCCACATTTCCGCTCACTTCTGTGTGTCTCAAGTTGTCATTAGTTGTAAGATGCATCATTATTCTACGTACACCAAGAAAGAAAAGAGAAGTGCTGCTGATTAGACTCAGACACACCAGCAGATCAGACAACGTTTCGAGATCTCAGATATAGGGAAACACAAAAAAAGAAATTGCCTTTCAAAATTTATCAAATACAGTCCTTTAGGTTGATCTCATTTATTTATTGCATCTCATTTCTGTCTCTTTCCACAGAATTTAACTCTGAATGCAGGCAGCTCCTTCACCTGCCGCGTTCATGACCGTTCCCATCTGGGACAGTGTGTGCACGTAACAGGGAACGTGGTTCAACGACGGGTAAGGTAATCACTGTTTATAACCCAAATACCCCAAGGACGCCCAGGGAGGTGCCACATTGGAGAATAACACCATCCCTCAGTAACTCAAGCAATTACCAAGCTTTCCATTAGAGTAGGAGCAGGGCATGGTTTCTTTCGATGGGCACCAGATATAGGAACGGGCATATATTGAGGGGCATGCATATGAAAAGGATAAATCTCTAAATCTTGAAGTCACACAGTGTGGTGAGATGGCCTCACCAGGAGTGAGTGGGGGGCAGGCACGGCAACTGACTTGGGTCTCCCATGACAAGGGGGTGTGCTCACTGAGCGCAAGATCTTTGTTTCCTTTTGTCTGTCTTTCTCTGCGCGGGTAGGGAAACCAGAGCAGGTCCTAAGCTCACAGGACACCATTCCACAGGTTATGCCCGTCTTACTCTGAGTGCATCCTGGTAGGACGTTCTCTTACCAGATGAAGAAAGAGTTAATTTCTATTTCTGCTATTATTAATTATTTATATGTAAAATCTGTTATTTCTAATAATCGTACTTCACATTTCCTGACTCCTTTAAAATCACGCTCCCAGCGCTACGTTGCTTCACTGTACCATGCTGCTGGGTTAGGGAATAAATCATAGGAAGGCCTCTAGATTCAAAACCCCAGCCTCAATAACGAGCGCACCCCCTCCAGGCTGTGAAACTTTGGAAAAAGTACTCATCTCCTCTGTGTTTCAGTTTTTTTGTCATCTCTAAAGTGGGAACAGAACAATAATTTCCTGGGTTGTTATAAAGAGGAAGTCAGGTGGTTCCCATAGGCCTTTCACCAACAGCGCCTGGTGCATGTTGACTATGCAATAAAATGTGAGCTTCCAGGTGCCATTCTTGTCCTTCCATGTCTACTATCTTATTTGATTCTCACCCAACCCTGTAAATGAGGAAGAACAGATTATTCACACTCCATATGAATGAAACAGGTTTTAAAAAGTCAGCAGCACTCCCCAAGTTTGCAGGTCCTGCCTGGTGAACGTCAGAACCAGGAATGGAACCCATCTATGGTGGTGGAGCATCCCTGAGGCCTTCTGGCATTTATGAACAGCATAGTCTGTTTGGATCTCACAGTCCTCACCAGGAAAATAGTATCCCTAAGGTTCCTTGCAGCTGTTTTGTCATTGTGATCACCTGTTAGTTCCTGGGACCCCAAAGAGCCAGGTGTTACTTCTGACAGTTGGGAAGCCACTGCTATGAAGGATGAGAGATACTCTCAGCCCGAAGTCCATGGCGACCAGATGAGCTTAGTCCCCGGACCAAAGGCTAGGTCCAGCAGTTGTCTCTCCTTGTGAATTATTTCCAAAGTGCATGTTCGTGGTATTGTTATCATCACAATATATTATTTATTGAGTGCCATCTCTTGATGCGGGCTGTGTGGAACACACACCAGACAGGGCTTTCCCCCGGGGAAATGGAAATGGAATTCAGGTGGTCATGATTCATGAGATAACAATAAAGCTACTCCGGATGTGCAAACATGGTTTGCAGTGAGATCAACCTTGGAAGGCACAGCTAGAGGAAGTGTTCGATAGGAGAGGAAGGCGGGAAAGTTGCTTGGTACTAAAAGGAACAAGACGTGATTCCAGATAGAAAAAGCATCACGAAGGTCAGCAGATAAAGGAATAAGCACGTGGGATGTAGAGAGAAAACCAGGATCACATCAGTCATCAGAAGGGAATGGGGGGGGGGAGCAGAATGAGAACAAACGACCCAGTCCAGAGTTGGGGTATTTGTGGCTGTTTCCTAGTGCCACATGCTGTTTGTCCTGGGACAGCCCGAGAGAACACGTCCTGCCTGGTTAAGGGCAGTGGCTCCGTACGGCTGTCTAGACCGGGCGAGAGCGGAAAGTTATATCACATCTGTACTGGTTCCTAATCTCCGTTTGGTTTTGTTTGTTCAAGTTAATGAAAATGATGTGCTATTGTTATATAGTGATGCCAGAAAAAGTTTCACCAGAGACTTCAAAAATGTGTTTGGTAGTGTGCCCATTTCATGTGGTTTCACTTTCCCCCCATCTTTTCCCCTCCCTCCCCTTTTCCCTTCTTTCCCCTGAAGCCCTGCTCTGATACTGATGGATTAATATCATGTGACTGGAAGGATATTTGGAGAGAATTCAGCTAAGCTGGCAAGCCGGCCCCTAAAAGATAAAGTGATGGAAAAATCTAAAGGCGAGCAGAGTTAGTTATCATTTATAGAAGACATATTTGTAGAATCCAATAGAAACACATAATTAATAGCTCCTCAAATTCGTAGCTGGAGCTGGTGAATTAGGATGAATACACCTCCATCTGGGAATAATTAATAGTAATTTATAAACTCCTTAAGGAAAGGAACTATGTCTTCACCTTCCTCGGCCAGTCCTCTGGGTGCCATAGAATCTGTTTTGTCCATTCAGCCTTTCAAAATTTATTAAGTACTAGGTATTGTGCAAAGGCATTGGGAGACACCAAAGAAAAATAAGGCATCCTTACTCACCCTCACGAAATCTAAAACTTTGAGGAAGAAAATAAAACGAGGGGGTTCAGTTCCCAGTACCAAGTGGCCGACGTCCTCCTTAACCTGGCTGAAAACTCAAGTGGGAATTCATTGGCTCCATTAACTGCAAAGTGAAGAGAATGACTAGACTTAGGCTGGTCAAAGGCTGAAGTAGCCCACCAGGAATCTGTCTGTCTCCACTGGTTGGGCACCACCACTTCTGAGTTGGGATAATCATAAGAGAGTTTCCATCCATGTTGAAGCAAAGATAGCCATTGGCAGCTCCATATTTACGCTAAACCACCTGAATAAGAGTAGTAGCAAAAGCATACCTCTTCCCAGGAATTCCAGCAAAATCTCTTGGGGCTTCCACTTATTGGAGCAATTTTGGTTAAGTTGTCTATCATGAACTAATTATTGTTGCCAGACAGATGGTGCAGACTTATTGGTGAGGTTTGCACCATGTGCTGCTTCCCTGGGGTCCAAAAGGCAGTGTCAGGTCCCTCCAAATCACAGGACTCCTGGTAAGGGGGGTGGTGTTTCTCCAAACGGAAGTCATGGCTCTCAGAGTAAGAGGTCATGAATGCCGGTCATGAGCGTAAAAGCAAGGACGCTGTCAAGTGTTGGTGGCACTCTGATGGTGAGCACCTCCCCTTCCCCCGCCAAGGCTGGGTGGGCTTGAAGGATGCGGGTGAGGACTGGAGGTGGAATGGACATTTCCTTCACAATCCTTCCATTTGTATATGAAAAAGTTGAGTCACATGGGCAGACTGGGCAGGTCTTTTCCTAGCTGTGCTGTTATCATACCTCCCCAGAGGGAGAGAAGAGCTTTGATAAGAGCTATCCACTCCCCAGACAAGGAGAAAGCTGGTCATGGAGGTACCATGGAGGTACCAAAGGGGTGCACGGGGGAGGTGCTGATTCGGGTGGTGTCTGAAGGAAGAGGGGGCATTAACGCAGGAGAAGGGTGGTGAGGGATCTCTGTGTTTCAGCTTTGGGCTGGGGAGGCAGGGACCCAGAGAGAAGGCTGTTCCACCCCAGGCAGGTGCGCAAGGGCTTATGCCAAAGCCCTCACGTCAGGGGTTAGAGCAGGAAGGAGAAAAGAGGGGGGATCATCCTCCCCCCCCCCCCCACGCAACAGTATCCTTTAACTGGACACAGCGAACTTGCATTACTTTTGTTATATTTTAGTCCCACGGAATAAAGGAAGCCTTTTGCAGAAAGTAGCATCCGATCAAATGTTAGATCCATACGAGAAGCCGGTCATTTATAGAAGCCGAGAGAAGCAAAGTAACTTTCTTAAATCTCATCCAAAACCAACAAACAAATCCTGGGATTAGAATCCAAGTTACTTGGTGCAAAAGAATGTATGAGGTTTTAAAACCACCCCCAACCATTGCTTATATTTTCTCCAGCTTTTCTTTGTGTGAATAATTGCTGTTCACTGAGCACGTACTGAATGCCTGGCACCGCACGGGGCCTCAAACATAGAGCAAGAGCACGGCGTTTTTGGGTTCCAGGCTGCAGCCCGCTTTGACTTGTTCAATTGTGCACGTCAACTACAGAAGGCAACGTAAATAGTATGTTTTCAGGTACACGATTATGAGAAAAAGTTCAAGTTTAAACCATGCAATTCTGGTTTACTGGGTACCAGTGTCTGGGCAGCAACCTTGCTGTCGTCTGAATCTCTGTGATGCTCCGTGGTGTGTAGCACCCGGTCTACTGAGATGCAATATCTCACCTAGCAACAAACACCTCCCCTTCAGTTCTCTGTCTTTCAGTCCCGGTAGGTGATAATCCTGTCCAGACCCTAAATTAGCAGAAAGGGGAATAGGAAGTTTGGGAGTCGCCAGTCAAGTCCTGATGGAGACGTCCTCCCCAAGAGACAAATGTCTGCTGTCATCGCCCATGGGGGTGTTTTAACTATTGATTATCGTGGAACAACCACTGTGGGAGAGATTTAAACCTGATGATGGCCCATGATGTCGTAAGATCCTTATCAAATTTCCCCAGTGTTTTATTTGAAATTCCAAGGAAATAAAAGGCTTATTCAGAGAAAGGATGGAGAAGGTGAAGCAGAGTGACAGGGGAAGTTATCCAAACACTCTCACCTGAAAGAGTGAGTTGAGTTGGGTGGAAAAGGTTAGTTTTGTTTTTTTTTTTTTTTTCTTTTTCCTCTGGATCCATTCCTAATTTGATGCTGGGAAAAGGTAGATTTAAAAAGAGACTTTAAAGAGCCAATTTGACTTTAAAATGCTTTAGTTTTCCACTTGAACATTTCTCCTCCAACATGAGCTAAGGCCAGGTAGTAAATTACACATTACTTGATAGGCCTTTGAACTTTCTAGCTGTAATTTACTGTGATGAAGCAGAAAAGAACAAATCTGTATTTCATTGGTCAGAAGGCTTTTGTATGGTTATCGGTCCAATTTCATAATTTACTTTTATGGTACAAAAGACACACCATGATAATCTGGCTCTCTGATTATTTCTTGGCATCAGTGGGGACTTTTGTTTTCTCAAAAACAATCCTATTGGTCATTTAAAAAAAATTTGGCCCTAAATGCAGTCCTGGACCTAAGCGCAATTCTGCACATCTGGCTTCCCTTCTCCCAATGAATTACATCTTCATAGGATTTTATTTTATTTTATTTTATTAATATTTGAGAGTAAGCTTCAGGTGTGGTTGGCAGTAAGCACATATGTCTTCATGACGTTGGAGACACCAGAGGCGGTAGGGGGGCAATGAAGTGGTAATGAGGTAGGTCTGCCTGGAACCAACCAACCAGTCCATCCATCAATCAATTTCACAAACTTTTGTTGAGTGCTTGCTCATAACAAACACTGCACTAGGTGCTGGTATTTTTAAAGTGAATAAAATAGATTTTTTTTTTTTTTGCTGAATCGAACTGAAACTCAGGCAAAACCATTATTAGTCTCACAAATATGGATTTGCCAATCATTATGATCCACACTATGGGGAAAAGTTTCAAGGCGTGAGGAGATCACATAAGGGAAAAACCTAATCTTTCTGAGCAGACAATTCTCGGATTTAGGATTCCAGATTTAAGATTCAGATTCCCCAGGAAATCCATTCTCATCCATCTGGTTGTCAATTCACCATCTTCACGTGGATATCTGACAAGAGAGCTCAGACTTACCCAGGACAAAACGGAGCCCTCTCTCCTCTTCTCCTAAAACCTGCTCTCCCCCCAGTGTTGGCCATGTCAGTGCTGCCATTTTCTTTTTTCCTTTTTTAAGATTTATTTCTTTATTGTATGGAGAGAGGTGCGGGAAGTGGCGGAGGAAGAGAGAGCCTTAAGCAGACTCCCTGTTGAGCAAGGAGCCCCAGGCGGGGCTGCATCTGAAGACCCTGAGATCACCACCTGGATCAACCAAGAGTTGGTTTAACCACCCGAGCCACGCAGGCTCAGCATTGCCATTTTCTCACTTGCTCGGAATGTCAAACTCTAGATAACTGGCTCTTCTGTTGCTCTCCCATCCACACTCATTCCTATAGTAGATCCTCGTGGGTGTGCACTTGGAGTAGGTGTGAATAGAGCTGATCCTTCCAGGTCTTCCTTCCACGGCCGCCTAGGCCTCCATCACCACCACCTCTCACTCAAGCCTCTGAAGAGCTCTCCTCTTCCTCTCTGCCTCCACCCTTGTGCTGCCTCAGTCTCCTCTCTAGGAGGAGCCCACGGTGGCTCTCCAACTTTGGTCAGATTCCAGGGCCCCCCTGTTTAAAACCCTGCAAGGGCTTCCCAATGCTTGTTGAATTCCAACCACCTCCCGCCATCCTACCTGATGTGGCCCCTGCCTGCCTTCCTCCACCCGGCCCCCAGTGTCCCCTTGTTCCTCACAAAGTGTGGTTCACACTGCAAGCTCTTCCCTTCATGATCTTCCCCTGGGTCTGGGCCTGACTTGCTCCTTCATGTCACTTAGGTGTCTGTCTGTCCAAAAGTTTTCCTTCTCAGAGAAGCCAGTCCTGAGCACCCTCACTAAAACAGTGTCCCCTCTGCCACTGTGACCCCTGGCCTGTTTGACTTCTCTTTCTAGCACTTCCCTGTACTAGACATCGTGTCGTAGGTCCATATTCATTTGTTCTATTGAGGGCACTGTCCTTATCTCTTTCACATATTTTTTTTCCATTTGTTGAATATACGATAAAGGAGGAAGGAGAGCAAAGTACAAAATGAATGAGGGACGTAGGTGTTTTTAAAACACGCAGAGCCTTGCTGGCCAGCTTAAGAAGTCTGGACTTTTTTCTGGAAGGAGGAAGAAGCCATTAAGTAGACAGTGATACAACCTGACTCGCATTTTAAACATTTTCCAATGACATTGGGAGCTTGAATGTTTTCTTGACCTCAGGAATAGGGTCGATGGACCTGCCACTTATGAAGGCCTTTTTAGTTGTTTTGTGAAGTGTGTTCAGCAAAAATCACTTGCATGAGATTAAAAATAACCCCCTCTACAGAGAAGAGTAAACTGGCATTATATAATTTTTAGTCTAGGGGGGCAAAACCTGCTAACGACTTTTAGGCTAGAAGGTTATTTAGGGGACCTGGGTGGCTCAGTCAATGAAGTGTCTGCTTTGAGCTCAGGTCATGATCCCAGGGTCCTGGGGTTGAGTCCCGCATCCTGCTCATTTGGGAGCCTGCTTCTCCCTCTGCCTCTGTCTCTCATGAACAAATAAATAAAATCTTTAAAAAATTATTTAAAAACAATTAAAATGTTATTATTGCCAAACAAAATGTATCTTTTATTCTTTTATATGTTATGTCAAGCCTCTATAGACTTATATCCCTTTTGTCCTTCTGAGAGATGGTCATTGAAATAGAAGGCCTATTCCGAGGTAGAGCCTAAAGACAAAGCTGTTAGGCATTTTTTGAACGGAGTCTGGACTGGAGGCTCACACAACATTTAAAAAATTTTATTCTATGAACTATTCATGTTTCCCAAGCTATTCAAAGGTATTTTATGTCAGTGGGATTCTGGTGCCCAAGAAGTTTCAGAAAGGATGGAATAAATGAAATTATGGATCTTTGATTCAAGATCTCCAGAGCCTGTAGTTTGCTAATGTGGACACTGAGTCCCCTGGCTGGGACACCGAATAAGCCTGTCCCGTCCTCCCCGAGCCACGGGACATCTTTTCTGCGGAACCCGGTTTGGGAATCGCTGGTGGATGGAGGCTCGGGTGTGCCTGCTTCCCCTGACACAGGCAGGGTGCTCTCAGGACCCCTGCAGCCGATGTAATGCTGTCTGCAGCATCAATACGTAACCCTTGAACCTTCTCGGAGGGGCCTTCCCTCCCCAAACTTGGATTTCGTGGGTGACACTTGAAGGGATGCGGAGCCTGCACAGCACGTGCAAATGGTTGTTGCACTGAGCAGCCGTGTGCACTGACCCCGGCCTGGGCGGCCCAACTTGCACACGCCCTGGGGGTTCCAGGGACAGTGGGCTGGGACTCGGGCTCCAACGAGGGACACTTCAATGCATCAGCAGCAGTGGCCACAGCTCCAGGAGAGACAAGGGGCCGCAGGGGCCCGGGTGGAAGGCCGGCCAGCCTGTCATTCCCGAGCCCAGGGTCCTTCCAAAAAGTTAAAAGGATTTCTTTTACCTAAAACTTAAGAACAGGTAAAGTGAGATTTTTTTTTTTTTTTTGGTGTGTTTTTGTGAAAGAAGCATGTCTGTGGTGTCCTCCATCTGGCCATGTCTGCATAGACGCCAATGTCGAGGCCTGAAGGTGCGGTGGGCCCGGCGGGTGCCCGCAGGGTGCCCTCAGACTGTAGGCCTGCACCAGGCCAGCCATGCCGAGCGCCTGGGCCGCTGCATAGTCCAGCTGTCGCCTGAGCTCGAGTGCAGTGTTTTAATACATAAGGTAATACATAACAAGCCTACCTGGGAGTTGCCAGCATTCCTCAGATTTTTCAAGTCTCTGATTTTGAAAATCTCTGCAGTGTTGCAAAGCAAATAATGTGTCCACAGATGTAGAAACAGCAATTAAACTGAGAAATTATCATAGTTGTTGGGAAACAACACTTTTCAGATACAACTTCAGATGGATCAGTTATTAAGAGGAAGACATCGGGAAAAAAAATCTTTGTAATTGAAGATGGAGGGATGGAACGCAGAAAGGGGTTATCTGAACGACATACCAGTCGTGAGGCCACTGTTGGTTTCTGGTGCAAACCCCTCCAGTTCCAGGAAATGTCACATGAAACATTAAAATGCCATCATATGAATTCACATTTACAATTACACTTGGGCTTAGGCAAAGCTGATTTGTGCGAAGAATTATACCTTTTCGGAAGATCACTCCACAAGTCATTAGCTCTACATGTACTCAGATTCGTATTTGGAATCATGTATCCGAAATCCATCCTAAAGGTGTCACAGTCCACGAATTATTCTGAACAGCTCTGGTAGCCATGGCATCGGCAAAAAGATCTTTCTCAAAATTAAAAAATCACCAAATTATTTGTGACATTCCATTTGCCAAGAGTAACTGACATCATTTTCAATTATGTCAATGAAAATGAAGTCACTAAAAGTAAAATGTTAATGACCTAATGAATTTTCAGCAGTGTCCAAGCCAGAACACTTTTAAGGTCAATTAGGACATAAAATATTATGCTTTATTTTAATTTAAAATTATGACGCCAAGATGACTTTTTTTGCGATTTTTAAGTTTATGCTGGTACTCATGTATTACTATTAGCCTTATTATGTTTATAAGCATTAACATTTTTTTGAGGAAAGACTTCATAGTTCTGTTCTTTTAATTGTACTTTGTTCCTGCTTTTTTACCGAGGGGTCTCTCATTTTCCTTTTTCACTAGGCCTGGCACATATGTAACCAGGCCTGGATATGAGGCATGAAATGATGAAACAGAGTTGTCCAAGCTACTCATCCCCAAGAGGTGTTCAGGATGTTTCCTAAGAAAAAGTGCTGGACAAGTACATGATTTGTTTTATGTTTGGATTCTAGAGCAAAAGATACACTTTCAATGAAACAAGCTTTAAAATCCTTCTTCTTCTTCTTCTTCTTTCTTCTTCTTCTTCTTCTTCTTCTTCTTCTTCTTCTTCTTCTTCTTCTTCTTTCTGCTTCTTCTTCTTTTCTTCTTCCTCCTCCTCCTCCTCTTCCTCCTCCTCCTCCTCTTTCTCCTCCTCCTCCTCCTCCTCCTCCTTCTTCTTCTTCTTCTTCTCCTTCTTATTCTCACCATGGGCTAAGAACCTATCAGACAATGTAGGCAGCAAGAGAACATAGAAGATACAAAGAGAGATTTACATATGCAGTGCTGTCAATTTCCTTTAGAAATTAGAAAAGTCAACATTAGTTGGTGACAGGGGGAAGGGCTCCAATCCTTCAAAAGAAGTTCCCTAAATGGGAAGAGGTGTCCTTAAGACTGGTTACTTCCAAAATGTTAAATGGATTTCTTTTACCTAAAACCTGAGAACAGGTAAAGTGGGATTTGTGTGTGTGTGTGTGTGTGTGTTTGTGAAAGAAGTGTGTGTGTGGTGTCCTCCATCTGGCTACAGTGGTGGCAGCAGTGATGGTGGTGGTGGCAATGTGACAGCATTGTTGGAAGGCATGGCCTGCCTGGGATGCCAAGAGGGTATGATAGCATGAAGAACTGAGACTGTATCATGAACATTGGGCTTTATTCTAGGGAATTTGATGGTCCTATAATTCTGGCAGCTAAATGCGCTACTTTTTTCAATAATCTTTCTGTCGATAATGCGACATGGAATAGTTTCCCACAGCATATTTCAACAACACTTTACTAAAGAGAACTGTTGATTGATGGTGTCCTTTTGGTGAATTGGGAAGTGTGATGGAAATTATAGCTTCCTTACTTTGTGAAGAATTTTCACAGGTCATTTCCCATAGGAAAAGTTATCCCATGTTTTTGTTTTAAGAAAGCCCCACGGCTACACGGGATGCTTTATGGCTAGTTTCACTGCCTTTGATGAATTGACCAAGTGCTTTGAGCAGGCAACCAGAGCAAGAACACAGTGTAACAATGAGCTTGGGTAGATAAGAGGAAATTTTAGTATTATGATTTTATGTTAAGGAATGTTTTCCTAGACACGGTATAATATGATAGGTCATACAACCTCAGTGACTACTGATAAACATTGTTTTGAATTTGACCAAACACTGAATTTAAAAATCCAGGCATAAGGAATAGGACCTATGCAATTAAAAGGATTTAAGCAAATTTAGGAACATGTTCTAAGAATTTAAAAACACTCAAAAATTACTGGATTACTTCATTTTTCACACACTTCAATAAAGTATAACTTAAACCTCTAATTTGATCTGTTCAGAGCTTAATTAAACACTCTATTCTTAACTTTTATATAATTCTTGGCTAAGAACCACTCCTTTTTTTTTTTTTTACCAGCTTTAGCAATTGACTTTCTTTTCAAGACCATGTTCTACCAAGAAACAAAACCTTATTACTTCTCAAGAAAGGCTAAATAAATCATAATGAAATGAGTAATACAGGAGAGACAGATTTAAATGCTTGTAAAACTCAGGTAGTTGACATAAATGAATAAAAGAGAACCGTTTTCAAAAACATTGCAGGTTTATTTTTTTTTAATTTTTATTTATTTATGATAGTCACAGAGAGAGAGAGAGAGAGAGAGAGAGGCAGAGACACAGGCAGAGGGAGAAGCAGGCTCCATGCACCAGGAGCCCGACGTGGGATTCAATCCCGGGTCTCCAGGATTGTGCCCTGGGCCAAAGGCAGGCACCAAACCGCTGCACCACCCAGGGATCCCAACATTGCAGGTTTAGATAACTGTTCTTTTACTATAAGAAACATGATGATTCAAGTGTGAAATAAAAAAAAACCTCCTCTTGATCTCATCTGGAAAATAATAGGGAGTGCTAAGGAATGTAGCAAACAGAAGACTATGGGTCCTGCTAATTCTTGCTACATAGGAATTTTTAAAAGAGGAACTTTAAATAATTTTTCTTTTACTTTCTTTTTTTAAAAAATACATAACTTCTCTCAGTTCTTAAGCATTGGCTAGATTTTTACATGCTGTGTAGACCAAACAAAATATGTCAACAGGCTGATTAACTCCAGAGGCAGCCAATTTGTAAACTCTTGAGGACAGCATAATCAAGCCCCATTGAGATGTTATGCTAGACAGTTTGCTTGACCAGCGTTCTCCAAAGAGGGAGAGAAAAGGAGGAATGGGGACAGAGAGAGGGAAAGAGTTTTATTAATAGGTGTGAACAATCACAGAAATTTCAAGAACTTGGCTGTGTTAAATTCACCAGTTACAGCACATTGCCCTTATAACCCAGGGGACTCATATTAGTGTCTCAGCAAAATTTTAAAAATCATGGCAGATCTTCAGGGTAGCTAAAGGCTAGCTGAAGCTGCACTTATAAGATGCCATCTATCTATTGTATCTTGATTCTATTACTGATCAATTATATTACGAAAAGCCAGGACAAAATTGCACATTGTTTCTTAGTTTAGGGGCTGGGAGATGCAACTGATGTCAGTGTCAAACCAGAACATTTCCTCAATGGAACAATATTTGTTTTAATTTTTACATGAATTATTGGGGTTATAGGATAGAGAACACATGAATTGTTTTAGTGACCTTTGGAAATGTGGAGAAAACTCATGCACAATGAGCTTTGACACAAGCAGTTTTCCTTATTAACTGCTTAGAGCCCTAGAGAATTATTTATCCAGTGCCTACTCTGTTATGCACTTACTTTATGGAGCTCAGGGGAGGGGGCTCACGGTGGGCAGAAGTATCCCATGGCTTTTCCATATTTCATTCCTTTTTCTTCCCATGGAAGGAGTAAATCTCACTGTGATCCCTCTAATGAATGGACAGTTTTCAGTCTGGTAACTAGGCAAGCAGCCGTCCATTCTGATGACTTTATCATGGCTCATTTCATTTCAATTTATTAATATATTAAATAGTTAAAATGTATTGAGCCCATACTATGTTACTAGATGCTTAAATATATCATGTGGAACTTGCATTAAAAACACAAAAGATTTATGCTATAATTTCCATTTTCTACTAGAGGAAACTGAGACCCAGATTTTAAAAAATTCATAAAAGCCAGGGAGCTCATTAGTGTCTGAGTAATGATTTGAACCCAGGCTTCCTTGATTCCAAAATCTGAGTTCTTTTTATTATACAGCCTCATCTCTCAGTTTATTCAATGCTTTTATCAGGCTCAGTTGTCTGGAAAGTTGGCAGTAAGACACACTCAATCATAGTCTGCTTTTTGGTTTGCTTGTTTTTAAGTTAATTCAGCTCTTAGAATGCTGACTTGTATTCATCCTTTGTTTTGTTTTTTTTTAATAAAGAATCTGAGGCCCAGAAATATTTTGCAAACAGGCAACATCACTAGAGAAAAGTGTGCTGTGAAGCTTCTCAAGGAAAGAAAGCACCCTGAAGGAGGTCCCATTCATTTAGATGTATGAATCCTGAGAAGGTTCCATGCTTTAACTACCATCTATTTGCTGACTACGCTTGATTTTTCTCTCCAGCTCTTGACATCTCTAGTGAGCTGTAGAGTCCTAAACCCATTTATCTGTCTGACATATGCATTCGGATGTATAATAAGGCATTTGAAACATCACAAATCCAAAGCAGATTTTTCTTTCCCAAATTTGATCCTCAATTATTCTTGCCTTTCCTAGGAAATGGCACAACCATCTGCCAAACATCAAGACATGATCCTTGAGTCCTTTTTTCCCTCGGGTCCCAGCCCCAATACATGAGAACTCTTGTGACTTTACCTCCAAAATATCTCCTGAGTCTGTCCATCTCTCTCCATCTTCATCAAATCAGCAGAATCCCAACCACCATTACCTCTTGGCAAGACTGTCACCTTAGCTTGCTAACTGTTCCCTGCTTTCACTTTTGTAACTTTATTATGTGTTCTTCATAAGCAGCTTGAGTGATTTGCTTACAATGTAGATCAGATCTTATGATATCCTTATTGAAAACCTCACAATGCCTACTCCTTTGATGTCTCTTTCTACTCTCCTCAAGGCTTCTTATTTTCCAGCTCTATTTAGCTATATTTCAGTTATTTGAAAATGTCATGCATGTTCTTGCTAACTGTACGTACATTAACTTAGCTGTTACCTAGCTATGCACTCAGAAGAAAGGCTTGCCTATCCCTCTCTTCTTGCTCTGATTCCTTTAGTTATGACTAAATTTATAATGATGATTTTAAACAAACATATCGTTCATTCCAGTTCACAAAAAATATTTATTCTCAGATACAGCAAAGTCTTACATAGATCCTCTTTGAGAAAGGACTCATACCCAACTGCAAGGAGTCTGGTCAGCTAACCATCTTCAGATGTCATCTCAATTATCAGCAACTGCCTCCACCTTCTAGCTGAAGTTGTGCTATTCTTGAGGTATTCCAGTCAAAAGTGAGGAAGATGATTGTAGTTGAGGTCATGCTTTTCTGGGGACAATGACTAAATAAATTAATGACTAAATAAAGCAATGGGACAGAGACTAGTCATATATGTCCAATGTGGAACTCCTCTAAATGGAGATCTTTGCTCTAAATAGACATGCTAGGTTTTCATATGGCCACCAGTATTGTCAGAAATGGGGCATAAAATATACTTCCATATCTATTCAAATAATTGTTGTGAAAATCAGGGTGCTGATTTACCAGGTATTTGGTTCTTGGGGAAAAAATGTACTCTTCATAAGTGATAGCACTGTCCCTGACATTGTCCATAAATGGACATAGGGACAATATTTTGAAGACTGTTTCTCAGTCGCTGTATTATCTGTTGCCCTACCCTATGTTATCCCAAAACTTACTGGCTGAAATAATAATAAACATTATGTCATACATGTTATGTGATTCAGAACTTTGGGAGCAGCTTAGCTGGGTGGTTCTGGCTCAGGATGTCTCTTGATGTTGCAGTCAAGATGTTGGCCAGTGTTACGGTCATGAAAAAATTTGAGGCTGGAGGATCCACCTCCAGGTTGGTTCACTCACATGGCCAGGATACTGGTGCTGGCTGTTAGCAGGAGGTTTCTTGTCCCCACGGACAGACCTTTCTCTAAGGCTGTCTGAGTGTCTTCAGTATAGGGCAACTGGCTTTCCCCAGAGATCACAGTAAATGATCCAAGAAATCAAGATGGAATCTATGATGTCTTTTATGATCCCACCTTGAGAATCTCATACCATCATTTCTACAATATCTTATTGGTTGCTCAGCTCAGCCCTACTTACTGTGGGAGGGGGCTGTATAAGTGCATACACTGGGAGTTATCTTGGAAGTTGACTACCACAATGACTCATTCATTCATTGATTAATATATTGATCAAATCTCCCTGAGGATCTAATGTAAAAGTATCTGGGCTAAGCTCTAGCAATAGTTGCAAAAGAACCAAACAGATCGAGTCTTACTTTCCTACGGCCTGTATTTTGGTTGGGGTGGGGAAGCACAGAGCATAAACCCACGTATATCAGGAAGTTACACATCTATAAGCAAAAAGCTGCTTAGGAGAGAGATAGTGATAGCAGGGCAGGCCCGACTTTGCATGGCTTGTTCAGGAAGGTTTCTGTGATAAGTTACCATTTGTGCAAGAACCTAGCTATAAAGTTGGAGGTGGGAAAATGCAACCCAGGTGGCTGGGGTGGGGGCAGAATGTTTTGGGCAGAGGGAACATTCGGTGCAAATGTTGGTGGAAAAAACGCATGGAAAAGCAAAACAGCCTACAGTTGGTAGCTCATAAAGATTTCCTCAACTGTAAGCAAGGCTACTATTAGACTTAAAGTCACCTGTCACCTTTGATTCTTTTCTGTTTTACTCTTTTTAAATCTAAGTTCAACATTTAAAGCCCATCTAATACAGAGGAATTTTCTTACCATAAAACTCACAGCTTATAAATACTATTTTTCATTCAACTCGTATTGGCTTAATTGGTCCTTAGGGCAGTCTTTCCAGTGACTGTTCCAAATCTCTCCACAGTCCTAAGCGCCAGGCTCCAACTGAGCCATTCTTCTCCTTGGTAGATTATCACTGACTCTCCTCAAAAAGATCAAGGCCATCTACCAGACACTATTTCTTTGCCGCAAAACTGTGGCAGAAACTTTGCTCATAAGTTCCTCATTTTATGCCCTTAAAGGGACATCGACCATCGTTTCCAGATGTTACCTCTTTCACCTGCACTTCAGATGTTACCCTTTTGCATGTCTTCCAAGAGATTGGCCTTAGGCCACCATCTCCTGCCTACTTCTTTCAAGTTTTATTTTCTTTCTCATTACTCTCTGCTTCTTGCCCTCTATTGAAAACGTTCTACTGACTTTACTATCCTTAGCAAATAACTCTTCCTTCTCCCTTGTTACTCTGAGGTCACAGTTTTTAGAATGGCCAACAGAATCAGCTAATGTGTTAGGTAAAAAGGCAAATTCCTAGTTTTTTCCCCAGATCTACTTGATTGGGTTTTCCAGGGGGTGGGGCCAGGAGATTGTATTTGGAATGTCTCTCTGATGTGCACCTGTGCTGAGACCTGTGGGTATACACTCTGATTTTTCTTCTGATCATACCTGAATTCATTTTCGTATGGCATTCACATTCTCAATCTCTTTCCTCCCTTAAAACTAATATATCAAAGCATTCAGTGGTATCTCAATAGTTAAAGCCAAAGGTTCTTCTTGATCTGTATCATGTTTGCATTTACTGTATCATCTGGTCTTATCGATAGCCATAACCTTCTCGAATTTTTCTCTTCTCTGTCAAGCTCTGTCATACTGAAATCACAAGGTTAACACCTTAGAAATTTTTTCTTTATGTAGTGATTAATATTATCATTTTATAGCTATAAAACTTAGGGATAAAAATTAAAAAATAAATCATTGCCAGAACTGAAGTTAATTATTCTTGAATCTCATTGTTCTAAGTGTCCTGAAGAACATTTGGGGCACTGCAATTACCTTCATCTTCATTTCATTATTCTTCTGTCTTAATTGCTTTCTAGAATCCATGTTTAAAAAAAAAAACCCAAAACCTTAACAAAAGCAATATTCCCTTTAGCTTTGACATTGGGAGAATATTGTGCCTAAGATCAAGGATACATCCTTTTGGGGCACTTGATGGGATGAGCACTGGGTGTTATACTATATGTTGGCAAATTGAATTTAAATTTTTTAAAAAAAGATACCTCCTTTTACATGGCAGGTCCTAGAATAATTAGTTGATTCTTTGTAAGAGGCCCTAACTGAAAAGTTTAGAAGTCTAAAGCATAGTCATTAATTAGAAGCTTTTCTATTTGAAGTCTGGTCACCTTCTGCTTTCTTGAGATAATGTTTACTAATAGGGGCAGAGATGACCCTTTGTCTACCAAAACCACAGGCTCCCTTTCCATTGCAGGGCGTCACCCCAGGAGAGGGATGCCCCATCTTTGGCAACATCTCCCAGCCTCCTCCCAGTTCACACTCTGCACACATCCGGGTGTGGCCTCGGGACATCCTCACCAATGGAATGGAGCAGGAGAGAGTCCTAAAGAATCCTCAAAGACCCTGAGGATGACTACCCCACATGATAGAAGGAACCTGGTTCCCTAACCATCATCCACAATAAGGAACCTTCTTGTGGGACTGGTACATGAGCAAGAAATGAACTTTTGTCATGTTAGAATATTGAAATATGAATATTTGTTTATTTCAGCAATAAGCAATATCATCCCATCGTCATGACTTATTGCTTGTGCTAGTCTCTTAGCTATTTGCTGGTGATCCTGTTTTCTTCGATTTTTCAGATGTCCGAACAGAACTATTGATGATTTCCTCTTCCCCACCCCTCCACCTCCATCTTAGGAAGCACAGACTAAAATTAAAAATGGTAAGACAGTGAAAGCCCAAGATCCATGGCTTATTCCCCCAGATTGTCCAGGGCACCCCTGGCCAATTTCCCTACATCCTATCTCTCCCTCTGAAGGAAGGCCGTGTGAAACAATCAAAATTATAACTGATGGGGGCCAGCCAAATAAGTGGGACTTTTGAATTGACTCAGTTCTACCACAGATTGTGCTGTGTGACCTTACACAGGTGTAACCTCTCTGGGTCTAACCTCTCTGGGTCTCTGTTTCCACCATGTGAAGTGAGAAGGTTACACTGAAAACCTCCAGATTCCTCCACAAATTTAAAATGAAGGTAATTTGCAATGCTTTTTAAAATTTTTTTATTTTTATTTTTTGCAATGCTTTTAAAAGAAGACTAGAGAAATGTAATATATCTTAATCCACTCTTTAAGAGTCCCTCAGCTAACCCTTTCCAATAGCACATTTTAAGAAAAGCAGTGCATTTGAAATTGTGAGGAAGGAAATAAACTGTGCTGGGCTCCAGGAAAGCGTATGTCACAAATGGAAAACTGAAACAACTTATACAACAACTATTTAGCCTCTTAGTTGATTATTAAAAAGGGGAGGTGGGGGGTCGTGGGCAGAGGATCTGGCAAGAAGTATTAATTACACCCTAAGAAACCAGGTTGGTTCTGACCCAGAACTTGAAACGTTCAAGTCAAATGATTACTCCAGGCTGAATAAGGTGGATGGGCTGGCCTGGTGCAACCAGCTGTTGGAGCATTACTCGCCTGGCCCATCCTGGAGTGTCGCTTAGCCTGGGATTGTCCATGGGCCTTATATTTTTGGCAAAGTAGTTTGGATTTCAGATCAGGTAAAAATCCCTGCAGTGGCTTAAAACCACACAGGCTTCTGTGAATTCTCCGGATGAACCAAGAACTAAGGCATGACCCTGTGCCGCAGATGAAAGTATGAGTCGCCTACTGCAATTTGGCCCCAAGTGGACCTGGGGTTGCCCTTAGACCCAGGCAGAAGGGGCAAAGGTGCCAAACTCCCTCTTTTGAGGACCCTTTCCCCACATGAGAGGGTCCCACGTTGGTCTTCCCCTGGCTGTGTCCTCTACTCAAAGCAAAGAGTATACCCCCAGAGTTGGTCTCTGGCCTTTTCAGGCTGTGCTCTGTAAGGACAGACCCCAGAATCCCCTGCCCAATCCCAGTGTCAAAACCTGCGAGGGCCTCTTGCCTGGTCTGTCCTCCCACAGACAGCCAGTGAGGCCATCATGTGCTCCCCTGGGCTGAGATGTGGCCAATGGGGGTTGTTTTCATGCTGCTGTGGAGTCTGCACATCCTGACTGAGGTACCCATAGGCATGCAGGTCTGGCCTCTCCTGGTGTAAGGAATGGGGTGAGCCACTGTAGGCTGGAGACCAGCCTCGAACGTGGAACTCTGAGGAATCTGGGAACTCAAATTTTAAACCTTACCTTCCAGATCATTTTGAAGGTTTATTTGTCAGAGTAGCAAAACAAACAAACCAAAACCCGTGTTTCATCTAACAGACTGTTACCACCTTGGTGCCTGTTAAAAGTTTGAACAGGAGCTCTGGATCTTCATTTGCATTCTTGTCCTGGGGTCTGCAAATATTAATGGAACTGAGTGATCAAATTTGCATGAAAGCACAGAGAAAGTTGGGTGGTATCTTTGCCCAAAGCATTGACCTTGACCTCCTTACCTGCACTAAAGCCCCTTAACTTCCTCTGACAAACTGGGACCAACCCAGCCAGATACGTAGGACTCCTTTACACTTAAAACGCTTTGTTGGTGTTTTTGGCTTCCTATAGTCAAATGCTTTGCTAATGGTGTTCAGCAAGCGACAGTTTGCACACGTGCGATGACCCATACCCGCTGAGTCCCTTCTACTGCAGTGCCTTAGACGCTGTCCCTCCGAATAGTGACTCTGGCTGGTGTGCCAGAGATGCCCTTGGCTAGGCATGTTGGCATCCTAGCTTCAGTCCTCCAATTCCTGCCTCTCAGTTCCGTCTTACACTAGTCAGCTCTGGGGCAGCTGTTGGAGCATGTACTGCTGCGGGGATCCATGTGTGAGGTTCTTTGTGCACAGCCCTTGGACACCAAGAGAGGTTTAAATGGAGAGAACAGTCATCTGGACTCTCTCATGAGGATAAACCCATTGCTGTAGTTTCCTTTGCAGGTGGGTCTGCTGCATAGGTGCTTTACTTACATCCCGGTGACATACGGTTACCCTATATATCGGGGCTATGGAGCACGTCTAAGTGCTTCAGAAAGGTTTGGGGTGGGCTAAAACCGAATGTTAAGATCCAAAAGGGCTTGTTTTTTATTTTATTTTATTTTATTTTATTTTATTTTATTTTATTTTATTTTATTTTATTTTATTTTATTTTATTATTTTTTATTATTTTATTTTTATTATTTTATTTTTATTTTTTATTTTGTTATTTTTCCCCTTGACAGTAAATTCACCACAGCAGGTGGTGTTCAATCCTTTGTGGCTCATCCAAGCCACTGAAACTTTCCCCAAAGCTCTAGCAAAATGCAAATCTGTAGGAATGGCACACTCACCTGTCATCGGGGCCAGACTGAAGGCATTTAAGGGGAGCCCATTTGAGCTCCTATTTTACCCCTAATCATTTATATTGGCTTTATAAAACAAAACACCAGGTGGCAAGCAATACCAGTGAGGCCAGTTTGCACCCCGTGCTTTGGGGGTGATCTACACGGTATATTTTATGATTTCTAGAACCCTGAGAAAATTCTTTTGGCCTTAACTAGCTCATTTGTGTGAGTGGAACAGTGCTTGACATTCCAGGGTCACTATTTTAGATTAACCAATCTCTCTCTTCACACACTTCAAAAAAGAATAAAACAATGTGTCTGTAAAAAACAAAACAACAAAACAAAACAAAAACAGTGTATTTACACCAAGAATTTTTCCTCGATGAGTGTTTTAGGGCCCTGATATGGGAGAAAGTAGAGTGTACTTGCTGCAAAAGAGTGTGAAAGGAGACTGGGAAATAGAAATACTGTTCTTCTAAAGAAAACTCCCATATTTATTCAGCTATGACCTGCCAGGCATTCTTTAAGAGAGTATCTTACTTGTTTCTCAAACAAAACTGTGATTTGGGGACGAGTATTCTTGTCCACATGAGCAAACAGCATAGGATCAATCAAGTGGCTTACCCAAGATCAGGTACTGATAAGATGCAACCAGGATTCAAATATAAATTCTTTTGTTTTTGTTTTTTAAAGATTTTATTTATTTATTCATAAGAGACACAGGGAGAGGCAGAGACACACAGGCAGAGGGAAAAGCAGGCTCCCTGTAGGGAGCCTGATGTAGGACTCGATTCCCAGACCTGGGATCTCACCCTGAGCTGAAGGCAGATGCTCAACCACTGAGCCACCCAGATGCCCCAAATCTAAATTTTTTCTGTTCTGAGTTTTATGCTCCTGTTACTGAACCTAGTATTTCCCAAGTCATGTTGTCCGTCAGTGAATCTGTGATATTCTCTGTCGTAGATGATTATAGCTTCGGTTAACCAGGCACCTTGGAAGTCTGATAAGCTCGTGGGCTCAGGAGCCAAGTGGTTTGGGGGTAAGTCTCAATCTCAGCAATTTACTGATTATAGAATTTTGGGCAAAATACTTAAGCCCCTTGGATTGTATCTACAGATAGGACTAGTAATCTTACTTACCTCACTGGGTTATTGTGAACAGTGAGTGAGTACTTGTAAAGTGCTTAGAACAATTCCTGACACACAATAACTTTGCAATAACTCTTATTTGTAGATTAGTTAACTGGAAAGAAAAGTTAGGTGACTGGCCTTAGATCAAGACAAATAAACCACTTTGCTGCATGGTTCCAATGGCACCTGCAAATCTTTACAAATATTTGGTGCCCAGGATGGGTCCACACGTGGTGGGTAGAGCTGAAATAAGTCTTCATACACACAAAATAATTTCGAGGTTTTGGAAACCACTGCCAGTCCCAAAGAGAGTCTGTGGACAATGGTCATGGGCGCAAGCATCTACCTTGGAAGTCTGTTTCTAAAAGATAGCAGTTTGGGGGACAAACACTTAACTGGAGCATTGGTTGAGTGAAAGGCATCAAGGGAACAGATGAGTTAGTCTGGGCAGACACTGGCACGAGGATGTGGTTGGCCAGAGGGAGCAGGCCTCAGTCAGAGGGGACCACCCTTCACCTACTTGGTAATGATTGTCGTAGGCCCAGCGCCTAGTCCGTGGGAACAACCACCCAGAATCACTGCTGCAAAAAGATGCCTTCACAACGTGCGGTGAGGATGATTCCGATTTTCACTGTCTAATTTCCATTTCCCAGACATTGAAATTGAAATCTAGAAGGAGCAAATTCGCAACCCGGGGTCACAAAGGATAAGTGGCTAAGACCGGCTTGACTCTGGAACCTGGAGTCTTGTGACGGCCACACCCTCGGCTCCTTTCATTCCAGGAGGCTGCCTCTCAAAGGGCAGTTGCTGAGTGTGTCCTGGGACTGGAAAGGAAATGGAATGTGGGATTGGAGTAGTGGACTCTACCCGACCCCTGGACTTTGCTACTTTAGAAATCCGTTACAGAAGTGGCCTCTGGAACCCCCCAGTATGAGCTTAGCTTGTGAGTAAATACTACACCTCAAAAATATGCTTCCTCGTACTTATCTCATACTGATTAATTTGATAGGTTTAAATATATCTCTGGAGGTTTAAATATATCTCAGGAGCCTGAAACTTGACCAAAGTTTCCCAAGATCTTTGTTGCGGGTTCATAACATTTTATAAGCCCTGCAATCGTGGCTTCTGACTGAGTCTCTCTGCGAAGGACAGTCAATTAATTAGAGACACTGAGAAGTCTCTTGCTCACAAACTACTGTAATTTTGTGTGCTGTTCTAAGAAATTTCAATCCCAGAGAAATCCAAAGTTCGAATGAGCCAAGCACAAGCCGCATACTCAACTACGGCTCTAGTCCAAGTGAGGGCCAGGGCAGAGCAAGGATGAAGAATTTTGGCCTGTTATGGAAACAATCAGATTCTTCTCTTCCCTTGAGAGTGGATGCATAATTAAAAATAGGACATAATTACTGTTCTTTTGTATTTGAAAGAAAATTCCACAAGCGACAGGCAGCTGGAAGAACTAAACCACAGGTGAAGGCAACTTGCAATGTGGGAGGTCACTGCCGCATGAGTCCAGTGCCTTGAGAATTAGGCGCCAGATGACGAGCACATTGGTGCACATAATATGCAGCAGGGCCTTCCTGTAATGAGCAGCAGAGGATGTTTCCACTCTTCAAATTCTCATTATGTTAGTGAAAGGCAAAGATGAGTTTAGCAAAAACATTAACTGAATTGTAAACCCCAAACTGAAATGAAGCTTACAAACCTGCCAACCCCTCCCCCAATGGAAAACAACTTTTATTTAAGCATATACATTTTTTTTTATATATAACTTACAGTCTGCCTACTTCTGGAAAGAACTTGAAGCAACCTAACTCCACTCTAAAGAGGAAGCAAACCAGAATGCAAGGCGAACTAAAGTGTGTGTGTGTGTGTACAAACTAACAAGTGTATCCAGAAGAACCCTTGATCTTTATTTTTTCACTTATTTAGTTCTTTTTTAGAGAGGGAGGGAGGCAGAAAGAGAGAGAGGGAAAGCATCTTTTTTTTTTTAAAGATTTACTTATTTGAGAGAGAGAGAGAGCAAGCATGAGTGGGGAGAGGGGCAGAGGGTGAGAGAGAATTTCAAGCAGGCTCCTTACTGAGCATGGATCCCGACACAGGGCTCGATCTCACCATACTGAGATCATGAGCTGAGCTGAAACCAAGAGTCAGGCATTCAACTGACTGAGCCACCCAGGAGAGAGATTATCTTAAGCAAGCTTCACACCCAGCAGAGTCCACTGCGGGGCTCAGCCTCACAACCCTGAGATCATGACCTGAGCCAAAATCAAGAGTCAACCCTTAACCTACTGAGCTACCCAGGTGCCCCCTAAATCTTTATTTTTTTAAATGAAAGAATAAAAGAGCTGAACAATAATATCAAGATATTTTCTGAATCTAATTATCTAAAACTAATGTTTCTTTGTTTGTTTGTTTTTCAATCGGTCATAATCCAGGGGTCAAATCATCACTTTTTGCCCTTAGGAGGGCCTTTCATATCTTATTTGAAGCTTTTCATTCAGTTATGCCCTGTGACACTGTTAGTGCCCACCAAATTGTGTTTTCCACCTTTTTCTGACACATTGCTAGACTGCATTTCTCAGAATTCCTGTATCTGGGTAGGTCTGAGGGACTAGTTCTTAACAACAGAGTGTGAACAGAAGTGATGTTTGCCACCTTCAAGCTGAGGTATTTGGTATTTGAGGCATTTGAGAGCAGTTGCGCCTTCCCTAAGTGTCATCGTCCCCGTCCACCGGCTGAATGCTGAAGGCAGTTCCTAGATGCTCTGTAACAGCGCTTCTCAAAACTGGGTCCTTGGACCACTAACATGCACATCCCCGGGGACTTGTGAAAAACTCATTCTGGGTGTGGAGACACCCATGACCTACTAAATCTGAAACTCTGGAGGTGGGGCCCAGCAATCCACGGATTAACAAGCCTTCTGGATTCTGATGCATGCTAGGGTTGGGGACCACTGTGCTCAGTAATAACAGCACCACAGGTTGAAAGAATCCTTGGTCCCTGGATGACTGTGTGGAGCAGAGATTCCTCTCCCGCCGCCCCTTCCCACCTCATTGGACTGTATCGTAAGACACATTTTGTATTGCCTTAAGCCCCTGCACCTTTAAGTTGCTTTCTACAGCAGTTAGCCTATCCTGACAAGTGCTGCTTCTTGTTCCTTCTTCTGTTATTGCTCTAGTGATTCTCTGCCTGTGTCTTGGCCACCACAAGTTCTGTCTGGAATGGCGAGGAAGGAATAAGCCAACCAGCTGATGAGTATTGTTTTCCCTCAGGTTGAGTAATTTTATCCCTCCTTGAATTTTCCTATACTCTTCCTTCTGCCTAGATTGTCACCTACCACTCACCCAGCAATCTATTATTCATCCTTCAAGCATCTCCACATCTATAAATCTCCTAGGAGCGCTTTGTAGGATATGGGAACAGCCTTTCCACATACTCTTATAAGACTTCTTACCCTTCAAGGGCCTGAGGCTCCTTAATATGAGGCAAGCATATCAAACACTCAAATTTTGGCATGAAATCACAAAGGACACTCTTTATTCCATAGAGTTGAAATTTTTAAATTTTACCCCATAGGTTTCTGGTAAAGTTTTCTTTCTTTTGGAAAAATGCTTTTTTTCCACACTAACCATGTATTGGTATTCAATATGTGATTTAGTTCTGTCCAGGCATAGTCTTTCCTTAATGTTTTTCTAAGTGGGAATATTAGAAAATTTTTAATTGGACTCAATATTGTAAGGTTGTGAACCTGGAGCTGTGTGTTGCCACGTTGACTGTCATAGGCAAAAAATCTATCTGCTGTAGGACAGAGAGAGGCAAACACTCTGAAAGAAAGTGTCAGTTCTAAAAATATCTTAGCCCCTGGATCCAGTCATACATGAAGTTGGACCCACATCTCTGTGGTTTGGATACTTAGGTCAATAAATTTTCTTATTTTCCTTCAGATAGTTTGAGTTTTTATTACTGGCTTTCAAAGGTTGCCAGTTGCTATGAATATGGAAATCAATTAGTTCATTCCTGCAAATAAGGAATTACAATAACCCTTGGCTGAAGAAGGGGGAAAAGAGAACTAGAAATGTAGGATGAAGTGAAAAAATAGATTTTTTTTTTTTAAGTTTGTCAGGGAGAGTTGGTATGGAAAGATGTCAGTGAAGGTAGAAAGTCATCTCAGGAAAGATAGGGCAACACTTTCCAGACCCAATCATTTGTTTAATAGCTTCATTTTTGCCTTTCTCTTATTCATCTAAGGTATTTTAAAAACTCTAAAAAATGTAGTCTCTTTCTAAGTAATAATGTCTGCTAAATCATGGATTGATTTGCAAGTTTTATATACATAGTTGTTAGAATTCTCCAAAGCTCATTTGTGTATCTGAAGTCATTGTGTGTGCTACAAATGGTGTGAATATCACACTTTGGCAAATACGTAGATAGCGGGTCAAGTCTGCTGCAGGCTGGAGGAGAAGCAGGGCAAGGTGGAGGAGAGAGAAAGATCAACTTCCACATTCCATATCTTGAATTCAACCAACTTGCCACCTTCAGTCATCAGCCCCAGTGAGGGTACAATGAATGCAATAGACAGGCGCCCCCAAGACATGTACAGACTTAATATGGCTGCCATGCTCCATGTCAATTATGTAAACATCGAAATGCTTCTGTGATAGCTGGAAAACAGCCATTGCTCTGGGCCCACACAGTGTTCCAACACCCTGGTTATCTTGGCCTCACCTTAGGACTCTCTGGACCACCTCATGATTTGGCAAGGAAAGGAGGCACGCCAGTAGCACAGGGAGCCTTTGGGACTTTGCAGAGGCCCTATGGTTAGCTTCCATTCTGATTGGTTGGTCGCTTTGCCAACTGATTGTGAAATAATTAAAAACACCTGAAGATATGCTTCTGTTGCTGTATGGACCACAACGGGTTGCACTTACTGGTTTATTTGTCTGTTTTTCTTTCCTGATCATCATTCATGTAAGGATTAGGGCTATATTATATTTGTCATTTTTTTCCAGTGTCTAATATGAATGGTGTCTTCAAGCTGGAAAGAGGTGGGGAGGTGGCCAGGAGCTGGAACCTACATTACTGGCCATTTGACTGCCCATTACCTGTGCCACAGAAAGATATTCAGACCTTGGCTGGAGGTGATCAAGGGCGATGCTAAGAGCCTAGATTCTGGACTTAGTCTGTTTGAGTTTAAATCCTGGTGTTGTTCCTTACAAACCAAGTGCTCTTGGGTAAGTTATTTAATCTCTCTGAACCTTAGTTCCCTCATTTGTTAAATAGGAATAATAACAGAGCTTACCCCATGGTGATAGTATATGCGGATGTGAGAACAGCTTTCAGGTAAAAGTCACTCTATTACTCTAAAGCAGTGTTATGTAAACAATCCTACTGCTCCCAGTATAGGTGGACATTCCACATAAAGAAGTTCTGTGCTCCATTTTGGCTTGGAAATGCTGAATTAACCAAGATTGAATAAAGTTTGCTGCTAGATACATTGATAAACTAGCATATTCCATAAAACTTTTTAATGGAAAAGTTTTTTAAAGATTCTTTTAATCAGTTGAAAAAACTGATTTTTACTATCAAACTTTAGTTATTATTGAGCATACTTTTATGGACACACCACACTGAGGATTTTGACCTCGATCCTAAAGTAAAAATCTTTGGCCCTCTTAACTGGACTGACTCAAAGGAACCACAATATGCTTTTTAAAAAAAGTACTCAGTGGAGAAGTATGTGGGGGTATGAGTGAAATAAAGGAAATTGAGAGTACACTTATTGTGCCGAGCACTGAAAAATGTATAGATTACTGAATCATGCTATTATAGACCCGAAACTAATATAACACTGTATGTTAACTATACTTGAATAAAGAAAGCAAGGTCCATCTGATGCAGTTTAAAATAAATTAATAAGTTAACTAATTTGAAAAAATAAAATAAAATAGTACTCCGTCCTAGGTGGCCTAGATGGAAACAGGCATGTGGCTTCCTTGGCCTCTTTCCCCTTGACTCATCTTCCTATTCTGACCGGAGGAGAGGCAAGGAAACACCAACCCTTCTTAACGAATCCAAAATGCAAGAACCTTTTTCCTTTATGCTCAGAATAGCTCACCAAAGCCTCCTTCTCCTGCTCCCTGACTCCACCCTGGTCCTGCTGGTTCTTCCCATGCCAGTCTTCCTCTCACGTTTTACCTTCCAATGGATTTTCGTTTCAATAAACAGAAACAGCCTTTCAAAGAAAGGCTCAGTTTTTTAAAAAAATTTTATTTTATTTATTTATGATAGGCACACAGTGAGAGAGAGAGAGAGGCAGAGACATAAGCAGAGGGAGAAGCAGGCTCCATGCACCGGGAGCCTGACATGGGATTCGATCCCGAGTCTTTAGGATCCTGCCCTGGGCCAAAGGCAGGCGCCAAACTGCTGCGCCACCCAGGGATCCCAAAAGGCTCAGTTTAAAAACAGTTACATCACATAGACACGAGAAAGTTGACCACCTTGGCTCATCACACCAAATGCTTCACCTAACTCACTCTGGGAAGCAATGATGTGCTTGACCTTGACCCAACAATCCAGTACCGATCCTCATGTCTGGAGTGAGGAGGAGAGGTAAAAGCTTAAGTGTGCCCTCTTGAGCTAGAGAAGGGTCTGACACAGCCAGCATTCACTGTATGTGTGTTGAATTAATGAAAGGATTAAAGATGAATATTGAGGTAAGATATGGGAGACAAATGTCACTTTTCTTAGTGATCCTAACAGAACCGACCTCTTACAAATCCTAGCAATATTAAAATTGTGAATTAAAAGTTACATAATCAAATATTATAATGTTTTACTTCAGCTTACAGAGGAATTGTAACCATTTTTGCTTTCTCCCTTTTGTCAGTTTTCAGTAGTTCCATATAGGTTCTGACTCTCTCATTTTGTATGTGTGCGTGTACATACTAATGTGGTTATGAGATCTGATTGTGTTCGCTTATTAGCGTCATCCTTCTCCCTTCAGTGAATTCGTGTCCCATTTCTCTCATTTGCTTATCCCTAAAGTTAATGTTACTGATGATCATTTTGTCTCTTAATCCAGAATTTTTTTTCAGGGCCAGTGGCATTTGGATAATAATACCCATGGTGATCCCTGGGGCAGAGTGCTCAGGTGCACAGAACAGAGCGTGTCTCTACTTACCGTCACATGTGAATGACCGCACGGCTGATAAAGCATTCCTGACTAAGCCCTTCCCGGTCAGTGCTGTGAAGGAAACTGCCCCCACCCCTCCCCATCTTCTGGCATCATGTGTCACAGTAAGAGAAGTCTGAGCATTTCCTGACTTGGGCTTCTTTTAATGTAATGTAATTTTTATACTTTCAAGCTTGACAACTTCTTTCATTTTTCTTGAAACACTTAAAGATTTTACCAGATTTTGGTTACTTTACTGTTATTGACTTTGATCAATAAATAAAAAGCCTTTTTAATATCCAATTTCAGTTTTGTTTTGTTTTTTAATTCTGAAATTTTTTTTCAAGTATACCCTTAAATATCTGTCCTGATGTTTTATCCTACCTTTTCCTTCAGAAATAGATATTAATTTTCAGTTAGAGTGCTATACTACTTTCCACATCTGCCATCTTCTCTTATATTATTGTTTCTTGTTATGTGTCCTGCGTACATTCATGGAATCTATGGTTTTGCTGATATGACTCCCCATAAGGATGCCTGCACTTTTTACTGCCACTGTACCCAACCTGAATACTTCTAGAATTTAGCGTAGTCTATGCTTACTGTTGTTCTTTTCATCTTGTTAAGAATATTGAAAATGGTTCTTACTCAAGCATTTCCTTAGAGAGTTCACCTTCTACATTCTTTCTTTTATTGTGGGGTAGTTTCATAGTATGGTTGCATTACTCATAATTTCATGTATCTAGTATGCTGGCCTTGGGCAGAGGTTCCAGGAAGAACACGAAGGTGGGTCAAGATTGACCTGTGGGTGAAAGACTAGGGAAAAAGGCAAAATCTGAAAGGCAGCATTGTGGGAGAGAGACTGAGTGAAGATCCAAGGGCAAAATCCAAACAGAGCAGTGATGTCAAGAAGGAAGTCAGGAAGTCAGGAAGTCAAGAGGGACCTGGTATAAAACACTGGGATAGAACACAAGGCAAATGGATCTGGAACGGAGGAAAGAGGGTTGAGTCTTGAATCTCTGAGACCCTATAGGGAGCTACTAAATGCACTGGGCTATTTAGACAAAAGTGGAGTTGGGGCAGACAAGAAATCTTGTCTCACACTTCTCGTTAAAGCTTATGCTGGAGAGGACTGGGAGGGGACCCTGTGGCTTCTAGCACAAGTCATTTCTGAGATAATATTTTTGTAGCTCAGGTTGGCTTCCAGGGATCCTGTTGATCACAAATAGGGATGTTCTCATTTCTATTTGTTTTGGCAATTGCTAAGGTTGTTTCTCTCTTGGCTGATTCTACGGGTATTTTATTGAAAAGAAGGGTAGAGTTCTCAGGAGCTTGGATTCATTTCACCATTTCCGGTCAATTCCCAAATTTTATCCAAAGATGTATATCTTTGTAAGACACAGAAGAAATATGAGTATAAATTATAAGTTCCAATTGCTGTGTATAATATCCTACAAATATACTTCCCCCACACCCACTTCCAGAACGACAAGAATTAGCTTTAGACACCTAGCCTTCATGGATGCAGACTGCTTGCGTAAGATGGCAAACAGAAGTGTTAGTTGCCCAAGCTTATGTGATATGGCAATGTTCCCAGAAGAAAGTAGAAGAGAATTATTAGGTCACTTTAGACTTTCCAAAGCCTTAACACGATAATCTTTTTGAGACATGACTGGCAAGTTTTCGTATTAAGTTTCCAACATTGATGCCCTTAGAACACTGGACATTTCAATGCAGCTTATCTTGTCAGGGAGCTTTAGAAAAGCAAATGTGTTAAGGTAGAGGTATTAGGAGAAGAGTCAAAGAAGCCTTCAACAAAAATGTGCTTTACTGGGCCAAAAAATTGCCCAGACAACCCCAGCACCTCGTGAGACACACAAGCAGAACCTCGAACCACAGCACCTCCCGGACGTCAGAAACAAACCTTCCAAAGCCAGTGTGTGTTTTCATTCCACAGTGCTCCCTTAAAGTTCCATTTTATGCTGCATTTTAAAAACACATGAGCAGAGGGGGGCCTGAATGGTACAGTCAGTTCAGCATCTGACTCTTGGTTTCCACTCAGGTGATGATCTCCAGGTCGTGAGATAGAGCCCTGTGTTGGGCTCCACACTCAGTGAGAAGTCTGCTTGGGATTCTCTCTCCCTCTCCTTCTGCCCCTCCTATTCGTGTTCACTCTCTCACACACACAAATAAATCAATACATCTTAAAAAAAAAAAAAGCCACATGAGCATAGTTGGTGCACAGCACGTGATGGGCAGCTGCTGAGGACACACACACACACAAGTCAAGCCACTGAGACATTCGGTTGAGACTTTTGTCATCAATATAGAGTAACTGGTCTTCCCAAGCATGGAGGAATGTTTCTTTCATTTCTTTTGTAAATTTTGCCTTTAAATCTTGCTCTCACTTAGAGACTACATTTCCCAGCACTCATTTATCCATCCATGCAGTATCTTTTGAGTACTTTACTATGTGCCAGTCTCCATGTGGGCGGCTGGGAATGCCATGAAAAATAAGAATAAGGCAGGCTCTGTTCTTGACTCTGGCTTACAAAGTGTAGCTGCCTCCACCTTCCCAGACTCAGCTCCTCGACCCTGGGAGTTCACTGAGCTCTCCTGGCTTCCCCCTCCCTGAGCCGCAGACTGGAAACTCTCTCAAGGCACTAAGCTGCTTGTGCGACTCCTTGCTCTTAGGATCACAGCCCTTTAATGCCTGGTGTCCAGTATCTCAACAACTAATGTGTCGTTTCCTTGGTCCTTTCCATCTGGGTTGTTTTGGCCGGGACCACGAGTCCAGATCCTGTTAGTTCATCTTGGGTGGAAGCAGATGTCTACTGTTGATTTTTGAGAGTTCTTTATATACTTTGGACACAAGTCCTTTGTCAAATATGTGATTTGCAAATATTTTCTCCCGTTCTGTGGTGGGTCTCTTTATTCTCTTACCAGTTTCTTTTGCAGAGAAAAAGGTTTAAAGTTCTAATGTTCAATTTGGTGTCATATCGAAGAACTCTTTTCCTAACCCCAGGTCATGAAAGTTTTCTCCTATGCACCTGCCGCTATTTTTATTTTTTTTATTTTTATTTTTTTTATTTTTATTTTTTTTTAATTAATTTTTATTGGTGTTCAATTTACCAACATACAAAAAAACACCCAGTGCTCATCCTGTCAAGTGTCCACCTCAGTGCCCGTCACCCATTCCCCTCCAACACCCGCCCTCCTCCCCCTCCACCACCCCTAGTTCGTTTCCCCGAGTTAGGAGTCTTTATGTTCTGTCTCCCTTCCTGATATTTCCCAACATTTCTTCTCCCTTCCTTTATATTCCCTTTCACTATTATTCATATTCCCCAAATGAATGAGAACATACACTGTTTGTCCTTCTCCGATTGACTTATTTCACTCAGCATAATACCCTCCAGTTCCATCCACGTTGGCACCTGCCGCTATTAAAGTTGTTGTTCCTTTTGTTCTGCTTCAATTGCGTGCATGGCAAAACTCATTTTTGCTGTTGAATTGTGTGCCATGTTTCTCAAACCAGACATCCATTCTGGGCTATGGTCCTCAGGGATTTTGACACACCTGTAATTATTCTGAGTCTCCACTGGATGTCAATACTGCTCAAGGAAAAGCAGTTCAGACAGCATTTTGGGTGCATAAAAACAATCCACGCTTTGAAGAAGCACTACAGTGGAATCGTTAAAAATTTTTTTAAATAAAAAAAATAAGTAAGAAGCTAGTAGAAGTGAAATCCACCAAGAGTAATATCCCACCTCAGCCCTGTAATAAACGTCAGGCAGGCTGATGGAATGCAGTGCTGGAAATTGTGGCCCCATTGAACCTCAAACTTGAAAAACTAAATTCTATTTTCCACTCTGGTTCTTTGGTTGCTGATTTATGTAAAACCAAAACCACATATTTGCTTGAATTACCTGCCTAATTCTCACAAGGTCCTTTGTTGAACTGGAATTACAAGTTCGGTCTTTACTAGATTTCTTTTGTTCACTTCTCAGACATGCACAGATTGCAGCAGTGATCAGGTCAACTTTGACTTTGGTAAGAAAATGACCTGGGCCATATGGGTTCCTCTCTCAGGATACAGAGAGCTCAGGGATAGAAAACAGGACCCAAAGAATTAAGTGACTTTTGATCATGCTTTGGAACAGGCTTTGCTTCCTAGTCTGTTTGAGGTCGGAGGCAAGATAAGAAAAAATTGGATTTAGATTGCAATTCCTTCCTAATATCAGCCACAAAAATGAAATTTGAGTCTTAAATGCTTTAAGAATTCAATTCTGAAGTCTCCTCACTCTGAGGCAGGTAACTGTGTATTACATCATTGTCTTATATTTTTTATAACATTTTTTCTTCGTATAAGTTGGTCAGTCTGGAAAATTAGGAGGAGTAGAACATATACTGTTTTGACTACATGTCCTGCAGATGAGATACGAGATTACACACAGGACTGATTAAGTTATTTTAGCCAAGAATTATGCCAGGGCAAATCGCATGAAATATCTTAAATGTATTATATGAACACATTCAACAAAGCCGTTGGTTGACAGACGTAGAAGTGAGCTCATACTCATTGTCTGGCCAGCATTGTTCTAAGATGATTAGCAATAATAAAAATGCTGAACAACCATATCTATAGCAGGTGAAATTTTTAAAAATATTTTATTTAAATTCAATTTGCCAACATATAGTATAACACCCAATGCTCATCCCAGCAGATGGAATTTTTTAGTGAACAATTTAAGAATTTTCTGACATTTGGGAAAAGATACCCCAAATATAACTCAAGATATGGAGATAGTCTGATTCAAGCAGAATTCTCTCCTGAAGTAGGGTGCTGTTTTATTTATTTATTTATTTTAAAATATTTTATTTATTTATTCATGAGAGACACAGAGAGAGAGGCAGAGACACAGGCAGAAGGAGAAGCGGGCTCCCTGCGGGGAATCCAATGGGGAACTTGATCCTGGGATCCCGGAGTCACGACCTGGGCCAAAGGCAGACGCTCAACTGCTGAGCTGGAAGTGGAGGTGCTGTTTTAATAAATATTCCATATTCAGATGTGAGTGATAGAGCAGACCTAAGGTTTTTAGCTTTTTCTAGGGACTGTGAGGTTTTTGTTGTGATCTATTTCCTGTGGGAGCTTCGCTTCTCTGTGTAGTTAAATATCCAACAAACATAATATTTGCATTGTGGCAAATGGGCTGCCCTCCAAATGTGTGCCACTAACATCCTGTGATCTTGCAACCAGTCGTAGATAGCCGGTACAGTTTAACTGCATTCAGCTTCAATTTTCATATGCTGATAAGATTCTATCCTAGCATACATAATTTTTGGCTTATTTCTCCACAGTGTACAACATGTCAGATTGTTATAATCATACACATGCTTTGACAACTGGCTGAAAGCTTTTTGCACTATTATTTATTCACTGGGTCAGTAATGTTTGTAAGAAAGGTAAAAATCAGCAGCATTTTTGTTTATCAAACTTGCTCATGCTAAATGGGAGACATAGATTGTCTGCTTGTAATTCACAGGGTAGATTGTCCTATAGGCATCTGGCATGAGACACAGAAAATTATGAAGGTGTAAATCATACTCCAACATGGCTAAAAGCTTTGTTTCTGATAGGGTATTGGCACAAAACTAAAAATATTGGATTTATTTTCTGTAAGTGCAGAGCCATGGTTTTCATTTCCTTTATCTTAATGCCAAATTATATCACTCGTGTAATTTTTTTTCCTGTTTTGACATGATCTTGTGTTATGGTCCCATCTTTCAAATTTCCTATTCAAATTATTTTCTGGCTTGTCTTTATCAAACCAGAAGAATTCTGAATCTGGAAGACTGCTGAAAATCTTCTGGATGACCACTTTAATATTTGAATGTGAAATAAAGCCATTTTATAAGAGTGGAATATTGGAAGCAATGCATTGGCATAAAGACCAAAAAATTCAAACAGATTCTTAAATAGCAACCATTAGTCTCAGTGTCAAATTAAATCTGTGCCTCACGAGGTAGTAATTTTGCCATTTCCGGTTAATTAAACCAAGTCTTAACCTGGGTGGCATAATAAATATTTTGCTGTATTTGTCCTCGTTTTGGACAATGAATAACTTTTGGATTATTTGGATTAATATTTCAGTGTTTTACGATACCACGTTTTCCCGGAGAAAAAGTGAGCAGTGAGGAGAGAATCAATCTCTCCATAAGAATAATTAAATGAATTTAAAAACCCGGATAATTCAAGAACAGGCTTTTCCTCAAATATTACTTGCCACTCAATATTAATTTCATATAACCTCATTCAACAGTGGTGTTTTCTTGGATGACTCAAAGAAGCCAATTTAAGAAGAGTTCACCATCGAAATCCTCTGAGTAGAAGAAATAAAGACGAATATTACCTTTTTTAGTTTTCATAGCCTTAGTAAACTATGAAGTCTAGAGTTTAAGAATCCGTGGCGTTAGGCCTTAAAGAATCACTTAATAGAATAGCTGGGTCACTATTCCTACTGTATTCCTAGTGCGACTCAAGCCTGTGGTAGGAGTTGGTGGGTCAGTCCTGCTAACCGAATGAGTGAATGAATTCTTAAATCCTGTGCGTTAATATACTCCGCACCCCGGGGCTCTCCCTGGATGGCAGAGTAAGGTTTGAAGCAAATCGTGGAAATGAAGCAGGAATATAAGTGCCAGACGTAGCAAATCTGCTGCCTCTTTATCCTCAAACTAGTAATTTATACTAAAGGAAAGAATACATGCCCACCATCTCTCATGTCCGTTTCCAGAATCCATGAAGCTCAAAAACTAACTCTTTTCCCTAACTCACTTGAAGGTAAATCCAGACCTAATTTGACAGAGGCTATTGAATGTTGTTTATTTATCCCAGTTAGTATAAATATCCACGTATTTTGCTGCAGAAATGCTGGTGGTTTTGATTAGAATCTTGCTTCTTACGGTGGTGGGAGGTTATATAATATACAATCTATGATCTTTAATACTTCTCTAAAATAGATCCAGTTCTGAGTTCTAAAACATTTTAATGCCAAGGTTTGGGACAAGGGCTTGGGACCCTGTTTACAGTTTGCGGATTATTGGGATGCTTCCTGTTTATTTTCCTACTTGTCAATCATCCTCTCATTTCTGATGCTCCACTTGAAACAACTGCCATGCGTAGGAGCGTCACTATGAAATGCCACCCTTTCTGTTTCGTGATTTACAATGTGAATCACTGCCTCATGATCAGCGATCAACCCTCAGTGACTTGGTTCTCTGGGAGTGGTGCTGTCTGTGCTTGGTTAACGTGGGAATGCCCTGGTGCCACATGTGGCACAGAGAAGCACTCAACGTGTAGGCTGGCTCACTGTGACCTCAGGGACATCACAGCATGGATATGGTGACCACTGAGGGGTCAGTCTGTGGATTGTGCACAGTCTTCTCCATGGAGCTCTAACAGAATAGAACCTATCATTTGGACCTGACTGGTTTCAGGCATTACCATCTGGAGTTCCAGAAAGAGCATCCAGCTACGTATTTAACCTTGACCAAAGGACGATCCTCCTGTGCCACCGAAGAAAGATGATCTGGGTAAGTTGACCTGTTCCATGAAATCCAGGTCTGATAGAACCACTCCATGGTTCGAATCTCAAGCCAGAATGCCTTCGCAACTGGCTTTCTTTTTAAAAAAAAATATTTTATTCACCCATTCATGAGAGACGTGGAGAGAGAGACAGAGACACAGGTAGAGGGAGAGGCAGGCTTCATGCAGGGAGCCCGATGAGGGACTCGATCCCGGGGCTCCAGGATCACGCCCTGAGCCAAAGGCAGACGCTCAACCGCTGAGCCACCCAGGTGCCCCCACAACTGGCTTTAAGTACCTGACCTAATTGGCCCAGGTTAAGACTTAATCACCACAGACTAGGAGAAAACTAAAATTAGTTAATTCTGTTCCTCACTAATAGATCTGGCTGTGGAAAGGATGGTGAGATTAGGGATGTTTGATGCTCTAAATTTATCCAGGCAATCACTCTGCTTGGCTCATATGGTAGAGTTGCGTTAAGACTTGGCAACCCAGGGCACTAAGACTGATGACTGCTGTGATAACCTGAAGGTGGAAGGAAGGGCGATTGCTGGTTTGCCCTTGTTTCATTTTGATCCTGGATATTGGAATGTCCAGAAAACACTGGTTGTGTCTGGTTCCTCTGATGACACCTCCCTCCCTCCCTCCCCTACCTGCCTCCATCACCCCCTCCACCCGTCTCTCTCTAGGTCTATCTAGTCATCTTTCGCTCGTTGTCACTTTTTCTTTGACTGACTGTGTGTCTTTCAGTTTGTCTGCTTTTCCCCACACACTGAGAGGGTTGGAACAAGGATAGGAAGGGAAAGAAATGGGCATTTGCCGTTCTCTAGTGAGATTAGGGATATGGCTGAGATTATTATTCATGCCATCTGTGTCCTTATAAAAATAGTCTTCATATAGCGGAGATGATGATTCTTAGCTTCACCTTGAGGACCCCTGAAACTAGAGATTACTCAGTCTGTATGCTGGGAAATGGGCTGTAAACTCATAAAGTGCTTTGAATTCCTCAGGAGATTTCACTTGGAGGTGCCAATCCTCAATATTAAAATAAAATTACTTGTCTGTTGACCCTCAGATACACCTTCCTTTTTTTTTTTTTTTTTTTTTTTTTTTAATTTTTATTTATTTATGATAGGCACACAGTGAGAGAGAGAGAGACAGAGACACAGGCAGAGGGAGAAGCAGGCTCCATGCACCGGGAGCCCGACGTGGGATTCGATCCCGGGTCTCCAGGATCGCGCCCTGGGCCAAAGGCAGGCGCTAAACCACTGCGCCACCCAGGGATCCCTCAGATACACCTTCCTAACTCACCTGATGTTACATTTATTGAGCTATCACGTCAGAGAAGGTTCTGAAAGTCTCATTTTGGAGGGGCTCCCGTGGGAAATTTTCTCATCAGAATTCTTGTTTTGATATGCTAACTCATGCGACTATTTTGCCTACCCAGAAAACAACTGAACACATAACCAAGAGTCCCAGGCCTGCAGAAGGCGAATAAACACGTCTGTCCTGATGTTCCTGAACTTTCTCAGCCTGAAGCACACCACGGACTGTGCTACCGAGATCTTGCTGCCTCTGAGCAGGAGTCAGCGAGAAACTGCAGGGTGAGACGGGAGGAGGAGGAAGGGAGCTCCCAGGCCTTCACCTCAACACAAGCAGGAATAGTGAGCAGCACGCATTTTGGGGAGCCCAGGGCCTTGGGGTCCCCTATTCTGGCTCAGGCTGTCTGCAGCGTCCCCTTGGTCTTCCATGCATCACCCCAAGGCACCCCATGCTGTGACCAAGGCTTCCTGTCCCCTGATGGCTGCAGAGACCCTGCTGGTCCCAGGGCCCGAGCAGCGATGTCCGTGAGCAAGGTGCACCTGCAGGCCTGCAGCTCTCCGCCAGGACACGGGCAGCATCCACGTCATTAGAGAGTCCTTTTTATTTTTTCCTTTTCAAAAGACACACAAAAACAGGATATTTCTTGGATTCAGTTTTGTACTTTTAAGATGTTCTATTATCATCCTTGAGGTTTTTTGGAGAACAGAAACAACATTGCGGCAGCCTGGGTCTGGCCATAAGCTGTCTGGTGTGACTTCTGCATTACTTGAAGCACAACCAGGAAGAGACATCTTAACAGTTCACCTTGAACTCAGGGATTAATACATTCCACATTTTAAGGCTTTGGCCATCTTTCTAGTTTATTAAGAACCACACCAAAAGCCCAGAGACTATTCCAAAGACACATGCAGAATGCATACAGTTCGGCACCGTAGGCTTGGGTCCTGACCACTCAGTGGCCAAGAGGAAAGAGATGTTGATCAGTTAATGTGATTTCCTGTTCGCCAGTTAGGAGGTCCCCGCAGATGCTATTCACATTGACCCTGCAACACACACTCCGCTTAGTGAGGAGGCATCGGAGCTGACAAACCAGCCAGGAGGTCCCCCCCCCCCTCCAGGAGACCACCCACAGAGCAGCCAAATTAAAGTCCCCAGAATACAAACCATTACTTGTGGGAAATGCAAAGTACTTAAGAGATGACTAAAACTGACAATGGTTACAAAATAAATAAAAATAAAGTTCACATGTGATTTCAGACCCACTTGGGTCTCTTCCCCCAAAACAAAGTAATCTCAGTTCAAGTGATTGTCTATACCTGGTGACTGTAGCAGAGCCCAGAGTCATCCACTTAGAACCCGGACACAATTATTTCAGAGTACAACCACTCTCAACCCGTAGTGAGCAGGATCCCCTGAATTTTATGGTTGTGCATCTGGCTTCCCTAGATCTTACAGACATTAATTGTGTCTACGTGATGGAAAGTAAGGGATTCATCTATTTTTTTTTTTTACTTCAACGGATGATTACTGAGTTTTGTGCTAGATGTTAGAAATTCAAAGATTACTCTGACTATACCCGCCATCAAAACCATGAAGTCTCAGAGGGAAGAGCGAAACAAACTAAATATAAGTGACAAACTAAATATAAGACTTTAAGGGCTGGAGCAATGGTAGGCATCATTCCGTCAGCAATTCCTGCTGCTTCTACTTTAATGTACATCTAGAACCTATCGACATCTCTCCCTTGCCACTGTCCTGGTCTAGGACACTGTTATCCCTCCTGGATTACTGCCACAACCTCCCAGCTACTCCTTGCATTTTCTTCCTGGCACCACCATCCTCATCCAATTCAGAGCAGTTAGAAAATAGTCACAGAGCCCTGCAGGCCCTGGTCATCATCTGTCTCTCATCTCACTGCCCCTCCCAGTTGGGCTCTGTCAGCTTCCACAAGGAGCTGAATGCTTTCCTCACTCAGAACCACTGCTGCTTGCTGTTGACTCTACAGAGAAACTCTCCTCTGGCTTAAAAGTCACCTCCTTGGAAAGATTGTGGTTGCCTTAAATTCTTCATTTTAAACTCCATCTCTGTTTTGCTTTTTAATTTTTATTGTAATGTGCATTTATTTTTCTCTGCTTCCTGGAATTTCTTGTCTGTCTCTTCCATTAGGATTCGTGAAATCAGCATCTTTGTCTTGGTCTCTGTTGTACTCTCAATATCCATCAGGGTTCTTTGTGTATACAATAGTCCCTCAAGATGTATTCTAAAAATGAATGAGGGAGTCATAAAGCCCTATAGGACAAATATAGGGAGCAATAAATTCTGTCAAGATCAGGGAAAAAGGAAAGATGGTCCATCATTGTATTAGTTTCCTAGGGCTGCCATAAATAAAGTACCACAAACTGGGTGACTTAGAACAATAGAAATTTATTCTCTTGGGGCAACTGGCTGGCTCAGTCAGTAGAGCATGCGACTCTTGATCTTGGGGTCAAGTCCCACGTTGGATATGGAGCCTACAAGAAAGAAAGAAAGAAAGAAAGAAAGAAAGAAAGAAAGAAAGAAAGAAAGAAAGAAAGAAAGAAAAAAAGAAAGAAAGAAACAGAAAGATCTCTTGTTGTTCTGGAAGCTGGAACTCTGAAAGCAAGGTGTCTACAGGATTGGTTCTTCTTAGAGACTGAGAAGAAAAATCTGTCCCATGCCCCTCTCCTAGCTCCTGGTATTTGTTGGCAATTCTCACTATTCCTTGGCTTGTAGATGCATAATTCCAATTTGTACTCCCATCATCACCTGTCATTTTTTCTGTGTGTCTATGTCCAAATTTTCCTCTTCTTTTTTTTTAAAGATTTTATTGTATTTTTTTATGAGAGACACACACAGAGAGGCAGAGACATAGGCAGGGGGAGAAGCAGGCTCCCTGCGGGGAGCCAGATATGGGACTCAATCCGAGGACCCCAGGGTCCAGACCTGAACTGAAGGCAGATGCTCAACCCTGAGCCACCAGGCATCCCCAGATCTTTCTCTTCTTACAGGGGCAGTAGTCATTGGGTCATGGCTGTCCCTAACATGGTAATAGCTGCAAATACTCTATTTCCAAAATAAGGTCATGTTTACAGCTACCAGGGAGTTAGGACTTGAACATATCCTTTGGTGAAACACAATTCAATCCATGATAGTCATCTGTCTCTCAGAGAGTGAAGTCTTAAAAGATGAATAAAAGTTGGAGTGTGAGGAGGCATGTAGAGAAATAAGCAAAATAGTACACTCTAGGAATGCCTAGGTAGCTCAGTGGTTGAGTGTCGGCCTTTGGCTCCGGGCGTGATCCTGGGGTCCCAGGATCAAATCCCACATCGGGCTCCCTGCATGGAGCCTGCTTCTCCCTCTGCCTGTGTCTCTCTGCCTCTCTCTGTGTCTCTCATGAATAAATAAATAAAATCTTTTAAGAAAAAACGATAGTACACTCTACATAAGAAAGACATCAAAGAAAAAAAAGAAAGACATCAAAGTTGGGGAGGAGTTGACTGGGGACAGACTGTAATATCACATGAAAGACTTTTGATTTTATCCTACTGTCTTAGCTCAGACTGCCATAACAAGATGCCACAGACTCAGTGACTTAAACTATAGAAATTTATTCTCTCACAGTTGCAGAGACTGCAAGTCCAAGATCAAGGTACCAATAGGGCTGGTGTCTGGTGAGAGCTCTTTCCTGGTGTTGCAGATGGCTGCTTTCTCTCTGTTTCCTACATGGTGGGGAGACAGAGCTCTAATGTCTCTTCCTCTTCTTGGGAGGGCAACAGCCCTATCAGATTAGGGTCCTACCCTATAGCTTTAACCTTTTCATCTTCTCTCATGTTTTTCAAGGATACTCACAGTGGGGGGTTAAGGCTTTAACATAAGAATTTTGGTGGGACATAAACTTCATAGCACCTATAGACCAAGGATCAGTATACTATGGTCCCTGGGATAAAATCGAAGCTGTGAAATGAACCAAACCTGTCCCCGAGAAGTTATCCGTATGCCCTCAGCCAACCAGCCTTTGGTCAAGTGGGATTCTAGAAGCTTCTTACTATCTTAGATTGTTAAATGACACGGAGAGAGATATTCAGCTATATTCCTTCTTATGCATGGTGTCCATGAGCCCATTAATAAAACGTTTGAGCTCACTTTGGAGTTCACATACATACACACATTTGCCTTATGGATTAGAGGTAAGGATCTCCTAGGGAAGCTGGGCTAGAGGAAGAGAGACCTTGAGGTCTTATTTTTTTTTTTTTTATGATAGTCACAGAGAGAGAGAGAGAGAGAGAGAGAGAGAGAAGGCAGAGACACAGGCAGAGGGAGAAGCAGGCTCCATGCACCAGGAGCCCTACGTGGGATTCAATCCCAGGTCTCCAGGATCGCGCCCTGGGCCAAAGGCAGGCGCTAAACCACTGCGCCACCCAGGGATCCCAGACCTTGATGGTCTTTAAGGGACTATCATCATAAGGGAGGATGGAGTCTGTCAGAGTAGACCTGACTGAGCCCTGGGACTTCCAGGCGTGCTGTGAGGCAGGTGACTCATTCTCTTTCATGCCACTCCCCTCACACCTGGAGTTTCCCTGTGTTCTAAGAAGAGGCTGTGGTTAAGAGGATTAACTAGTCCCCTGGGGCTCAGGCTCTGCTGGGGGCAAACTTCGGTGAAAAAGTCATGCGAAGTGGCAACCTTCCTACTGCCAGGGGAGGAGGAAGAAGGGCATGTTGAGTGTTTTTGTCCAGAGGAAGTGGTCGGCAGCTGGCAACTTGTGGAAAGAAGACCAGCTGCAGTGCCTTGAACAGAACGATGGCGGCTGATCGTAATGATAGGTAGGAAGACCCAGGTCTCATCCCCTAGAGTTTGCAGGTGAAGTGACTCACAAAGAGGTTAAGTGTAGCATCCTTAGGAATTTGGTGGAATATTCAAAGAGGGAGATCCTGAGGATATTGAACTTCCTGTTGAAAGAGCAGGAAGGGATTCAAAACATGTGTTGTGGTCAATGTGGTTTATTTCTGCTCCTTCAAGGACAGTAATATTACATGAGAAGGCAAAGCACGAGGAAAAAATCATGAATAAGGTTCAGTGATCAAGTCCAAATATTCAAAGTTAAATCAGCTACATTTCTTTTTTCCTTATAAAATGACAGATGTCACGGGACATGTCATCATACAGTCACTACCACTGGTCTCAACTGGGCCTTCAATATTTCCCAGCTTCCTCCCTGCATTTCTACATTTTACTCCCTGACCATTTCAGACTATCTCTCATCTCCTCAAGCCACTGACCACCTTTGTACACTTTCCTTCTCTTTTCCTTTCCTTCAGGTAACCCTGCCCCATGTTTATGTCATTGACCAAGGCCATCAGAGGGAACTCATTCAAATTCCTGCCACAGTATCTGCAACTCCGAGAGCTTCTGTAGCTTGTCTTCCTCCTCTCTGACTGCAGGTATCAAACAGAAATTGCACTGGACACTTGTTCAAAACAGCAGGGAAGATTTTATTCAAGGTTATTGCAACATGAGGGAGAGACTGTACTCAACTCCACAGACACAGAAATAGGACAGTTTTTCAGCACCAGGCTGGGCTGTGATGAAAGTCCTGGGGGTCCTTAGGGAAGAGGAGGGTCAATATGATTAGACTATCTGTGTCTTCTGATTGTCTAACTTAAAACTGAAGTTAGGCTTCCACCCTGTATGGAGATGGGGAGACAGGGGCCCTGTCTTTCTTGGTAATTACTTTTCAGAAGGATGCCTCCTGGAGATTCCTGGGGTGTAGAAAATTTACATCTCAAGAGGTCACAGAAATTATCAGTGCAAGTTTTCTAAAGTAAATATGCTAAAGAAAAGGAGGCCAGGAGCCTACAGTCAGGAGCAAACTTGTCTAAGGTTTGTTCAAGCTAAAGGGAACTCGAAGACCCTCTTGTCAGAGGGAAAGACTTCTCCCTCCTTGAGTGCTGCCTCCCACTGCTCTGGCCTCACCGAGTGGTGTCAATTCTTTGCTAAAGCTTTTTCCTATCCCTTCAGCTTCTGCGCCACTTCTGGATCCTTCCTAATAATATTCAAACATTTCAAACAAGTCCAATAGCAGCCGTCTTAAATCAAACCAAACCAAACCAACAAAAATCTCGTAACCTTCCTCCTCACTTCCACATCTCCCTCTGGTTATGGCCCTGTCTTTCTGTCGCCATCATAGCCAGAACTTTAGATATATTGCTTACACACACTTTCTCTATGTTGTTATTTCTTTCCCACCTTTTCCTCTCTCTCTCCTTTTCTTCCATTTATATGTACAGACTCAGAAGAAAAAATGTGGAAACTGCTCAACCAGGTAAGGGCAATGCCCCCAACTGGCACAGCATTGCTTCCACACAGTCCATTGATCACAGCAGTGACAGGGCCTACCCAGACTCAAGCAGGTGAAGAAATGGGTTCCACCTCTCGACGTGGGACAGTTCAATTGTTGCATCCATCTCAGGAAAATGCTACTGCCACATGCCCTATACTCACATGTTTTAAAATTTCTTTTTATGTCTTGTTAATTTTAATCATGCATTTTGAGTCTACAGCATGCAGATTTAAAGTGATCTTATCTCCCTAATGAATCACACCACTTATTATGAAGACGTCCTCCGTGTCTTATGATGCCTTTTGTGTTTATCTTTTCTTTGGTAAATATCAATGTAAAAAATATGTTCGCCTGGTATATTTCACTATTTCCTTACTTTCAACTTTTCTATATCTGTATGTTGAGATGTTCTCTTTTTATCTGACAATCTTCTTAAATTATATCATTGAGTCAATTTCACTGACTCTTTGGTTGTTTAATGCTATATCTGGGTTTACGTCCACTATCTTATTATATACTCTATTTGCCCATAGTTTTTCTGTTTTTTTCTCATTGCTTGTCTTCTTTACAACGAAGATTTTTTTCCCAGTGTGTTTTCCTCTTAATTAGTTTAGAAGTTATGTGTCATTTCTATTATTTAGTGATTACCTTTGAAACTGAAGAAAAGTAAAGTCTACATTTATTCAATAACTTTACCTTTCCCTGGGGTAATAATATTTTTAAAAGGCTTTGGACAGTTCAACTTACCCTACATTCTTATATGTAGCTGTTTTTGTGTAATTTAAGTCTTGCGTTTAACCTTGTAAGATTGTATTATTCCAAACAGTTGATATTCATTTAGGTTTACTCATAAATGTATAGTCTTATGTATTTTTCACTCCTTCTTATACCTCAAGCTTTCTGTCTGGGGTCACCTTCTTTGTAAAATTCTTGCTTTAGAATTTCCTCTAGTAACATGGTCCTTTAGTGGCAAACTGTCTCTTCTTGTTTGTCTAGAAGTATCTTGATTTCATTTTAGTCTCTGAGCACATTTATTTTGGCAGTTGTGTTCTCTCAGTGTATCGATGATATTATTACATGATTCTCTGGCTTCCCCTGTTGCAGTGGAAAATTTCAGGCCATGTTTATCTTTTGAAGATAATCAGGTGGCTTTTAACATCCTCTGCCTAGCTTTTCTCTATGTTGTTATCTCTATGTTTCTCTATGTTGTTATACTCTAAATGTCCATTAGGTTGTTTCTACATGTGGATTTTCTTTCACTTATTCTGCTTGAGATTCTTAAATGTGGGAACTCTTGTCTTTTATCCATTTTGGAAAATAATCAGGCATCATCTCTTCAAACATTGCATGTTTCTTATTATCTCTGTTCTCTCCTTCCAGAATTATCATTGTACTTATGTCAAATTTCTCAAAATTTTTCATTTTTAGCCTCTTTTTAAAACATTTCTTTGTCTTTCTCTATGGCAAGCTGAACCACCTCCAGCTTGCCAAATTTTTCTTCGGCTATATCTCATCTACTGTTAATCACTTCCATAATTTAAAAAAAAAAAAAAAAACCTTCGGGACGCCTGGGTGGCTCAGCTTGGTTGGTTGAGCATCTGCCGTTGGCTCAGGGCATGATCCCGGACTCTTGGGATCAAGTCCCACATCGGGCTCCCTGCATGGAGCCTGCTTTTCCCTCTGCCTGTGTCTCTGCCCCTTTCTGTGTCTCTCATGAATAAATAAATAAAATCTTTAAAAACAACAACAAAAAACCCCAAAACCTTCAAGTATGGTGTTTTCCATCCTACAAACTCTTTTGTTCTTTTCAAATTTACAATGGCATCTTATTTGCTTTATCTGTCCTTTGAAGCTACTTTTGGTCCTAGTTGATCAAAAAAAAAAAAAAAAAATCCCACAAAAACCCAAAGCAAAAAACCTCAAGTCATACTTTAATTTTAAAATTGTAGTGCTCAAGGCCTTAGTCTGAAGCAAGGGCAAACTCTTTCTAGAGCAAATCACCTTTATATTAGGCCTCACAGAATCACATAAATAATTTTTTAAAAGATTTTATTTATTTATTCATGAGAGACACAGAGAGAGAGGCAGAGAAGCAGGCAGAGGGAGAAGCAGGCTCCATGCAGGGAGCCCGATGTGGGACTCAATCCCGGGATTCCAGGACCACGCCCTGGGCCGAAGGCAGGCGCTAAACCACTAAGCCACCCAGGGATCCCCCACATAAATAATCTTTATAGTCAACTGTATGAAGAAATTTCAGGGGGCAAGGGGAGGGTGTAGCTTACCTGGAAACTCTTAACCTAGTTTCTTTTCTCTTCTGGGACTGACTTCTACACATGCTTCAAATCGCAGTTAAAATATCACTTCATCAGGTGAGTTTCTCCCAACCTCCCTCCTTAGATAAAGAGAGTGGGGGAGTTTGCTTTTTATGTGGTGTTGTCCTAACATGACATGCTTCCCCTTAGCAGCACCTTTAACAACTATAACATAAATAATTGTACTTATTTTTAATAAAGTAATTATCTCTTCAATGTATCAGCATGTCCCTCCTCCACTAGACTATGAGCTTCCTGGGTGTGAGGCTTGTGTGCTTGGTTCATCACGGCACCACCAGAATGGCATGTGGCATGTAGGCATTTATAGGCATTTGTTGGATGATGACATGGATGGATTATTCATGGCCCCTTTTATTACTCAGACACTTGCAAAATGTTTCTGTGAATGCTTAAGAGTCCTACACCTATCTAAACAGAATTTGCTATAAAATTGGTTTCACCTCCCTAAAAAATATTTTTGGATTTTTCAAAATCATGTTCTATCCTCAGAATCTTGTCATGCATTTCAACTTCATCTATCATGTCAGTTGGCTGGAAAATAATGTTGGAAATTACCAATGGGGAATCATTGATGGGGTGTGCAGATATATGATTTAGAAAAGGAACTTTAGGATCAGTGTAGAAATTGGACTGAATGGGTAAGAATCTAAGGCAATTAAAAGATTATGAAAGGCAACTAGAAGAGTAGTAGTGAGGCTTGCTTGGGAAGTAGAAGATTTATTGAGACATTGCAGAGGAAGTATCTATGGGGCATGGCAGTGTCATGGAGGGTATGATGGAGAGGCAGGGATTCAGGCTAGATGAGAGAATCTGGTGAGAGTTTGGATTAATTTTGTTTTCAATCACCTGTGTTGCTTGTGGCATGCTTACTTAGTTAAGGGATGCATTTTTACACATATCAGAATTTTTCCTTTTTCTGTTTTACAGAACTGAGACTGTACCCCAATTTTCCTGACTCCTGTTTTTGATTTCCCATCCTAATAGCCTCTGTTATGAAAATTCTTTCCAGAACCCTGGTCTGTTTGGCTGGTTCTCTGATACCCCGGGCAAGTCCTTCTCAGTCACGTCTGCCCGACAACTGCCAATCCCAGTTCAGAACTATCGTGATTTGATTATCCCCTGCGGAATTTTCTTCTACAATATATGGATCCCTACTGCTTACATTACATTAGTATTTCTTGGTCCTCAGCGTTCTTTTCAATGCCTGCAGCATAATAAATATCCGTTCCTTCAAAGCAATGTAATTTTTATTACCTTCAAATTCTTGTTGCCTTCTTCTATTGAATACATTATTCTAAAATTTTTTTTTAATTTTATTTATTTTATGATAGGCACACAGTGAGAGAGAGAGAAGCAGAGACATAGGCAGAGGGAGAAGCAGGCTCCATGCACCGGGAGCCCGACGTGGGATTCGATCCCGGGTCTCCAGGATCGCGCCCCGGGCCAAAGGCAGGCGCCAAACCGCTGCGCCACCCAGGGATCCCGAATACATTCTTCTAAATACGAAAAGCCAAAATTCAGTGTTTGGCCCTTTAGGATCTCTACCTGACTACCCCAGATGGGCCAGTGATTGCCGTTAAAACTCATTTAGCATCAGGCAGCAACCTCCCCACTGCCCTGGAGAGCATTTCTAGCCTCCAAGAATAGAGGGAGGGGCTCATTTCCCTCCATACAGCTCATAATCAGCTCCTTTTATCCCTCACTATGTGCTCAGGGTCTTCTCTGAAGGTGCTTTTATTTCTAAGCATCATTTCAGGGCTTTAGAGAAGTAAGAATTTTGTACACAGAAAGCTTATGGAGTCTTTCTTTTAAAGTTTCAATTGGTTACCCTTAACCTAAAGATGATATAAAAAATCATAATTTATAAAATAATGACCTCACTTATGAAACATGTAAACATGGTTAACTTATTAGACTTCATCCGAATATGAGTAAGTTGGAGAGTTTCACCAAAATTTATAGTGAATTTGTATGTATATCCTATAGATGCTAGCCTGTAAACAGTTCTGTGTATACTTAATGTGGAAAATACTTTGGATTTTAATACATATATCAAACTGTTTGAATATGAATTTTATGTATTGATCTTAACGAGTAGAAAGTGAATATCTATTTTGGAAGGGTAAAATTCAAGAGGGAAGAAAATATTTTACAGAAGGATGGATTGAATTACAAGCCAAAAGTACTCAGAGAACGAATTTAGTTGTTACAAGTATATCAAGTATCAAAATGTAATTTTCAAATTAAAAAAATACTATTAACATTAGCTTCTCAATTTTTATGTGGCTTGTTAATATTAGTGAGCAGTGCCAAATGGCTCCTACAAGTTTTTCTTTTCCATTTAAATTGTGCTTTCCAACATCTGTGAGGTTATTCCACTCTAAGATTCTTATTTTTTCTTAAAGATTACCTATTTATTTATTTGAGACAAAGAGTGAGAGCGTGTGTAGGGGGAAGGCACAGAGGGAGAAGCAGACACCCTTTTGAGGAGGGAGCCTGACTTGGGGCTCCATCCTAGGACCCTGAGCCGAAGCCAGAAGCTTAACTGGCTGAGCCACCCAGGGGCCCCCACACTAAGATTCCTAAAGATGTATTTATATAGAAAGTATAAAGTCAACATATTTGAATGTGATCTTGAATATCGGATCGAATGCAATATTTTGTTATGAGGGATAATTGATAGAGATATTTTAGATATTTTATAGATACTTTACAGCATACAATATTCAATTCTACAATGAGAAAAGACTCTTGGAATTCTTATTTTACAAAAATAATGGAAAATCATAATCCCAGATTGGACATGTTGACTGGATATTGCCTACGGTGAGTATGCTTCCAGTAAATTGGCAATTTCCAAGATGATTGCTTCACATTTGCTATTCATAAGATATACTGGGGCCTATGAAGACATTGGTACTGGAGTAGACAAGCAGTCCTTTCCTCTTAGACTCCGCTACATCCGGTTTGTACCACCTGCCATTATTAGGTTTTTGAAGCTTAATCTGATGTATAGTCCTTGGAATATAAAAATAGTCTTCATATTACAAAATCATGCTCCATAGAGGGCCTTTTAAATGGGAAACTTTTCATGTTGCTTCATCTGCAGCCGGGCCAGGATCTTGTCTGCCTTTGGGAGGACTGTGTTTGTGATTGCTCCTTTGTCAGTCATCCCTCAGAGCTTATTATCACAGATCAGAGCAGACAAGCCCTAACTTTCCTCTGATGTTCCCTCACTCTCAGAGCAGCTGTATTCAAAGAGCCAAGAGTCCTCAGAGACTTTGTCTTTACACAGTGGGTTGACTCACACAGGTCCCTGGGATATGGAGCAAAGATGAGTCTGTCCCTATTTACAGAAAAAATGCTGGAACCTTAGTCCTTTACCCAACTCCAGATCCCAAGAGCTCTCTGAATTGTGCATCCAATCATTGAACACATCCTCCAATTCCACTTGCGGAATTCAGAACCCCTTCCCTTTTCTCCACACCCACTACCGCCATCCTATTCTGGTCACTTGACAGGGCTTCTGTTGGAGATGTTGACTTTTGCCACCAGGATAAAGTGGAAACACCTCTACGTGGTATAACTTCTACCCTCTGGACCTTCAGCTCCACCTAGAGGCTTCCAGCTTCTTGTTTTTCTTTGTATTGCTTCTTGATCCTATGCTACTGTTTACACTGGAACTCCACTCTCTTTCTGCTCCCTCCATTGCCTTTCCTCCCCCCTCTCTGATGAGCCACCTTGCCTACCCAACATAACTCATCATTTAGATATAAATCTTAATGTTAGACACTCTGGAAATCTCCAACTCCCAAAACTGAGTTAGGTGCCATGTTTGCACACTCCCATCAGACACATCCCTCTGTGCTTAATGGTTTATTTATCTGTCGCCTTCCTGACCAGGCCTAAGTTTCTTAAAGGCAAGCACCATGAATTGCTTATTATGGCATTTTGCCTGTGATTTTTGCCTGGCACATAGCAGGTTTTACATATTAAATATATCTTATATATTTATATTTTTGCTTTATATTTGTCAAATGGATATTACCTCCTGCCCACTTACCCCTTAGTTCTGATTTTGTTCTTCTATCTCATTGGCTCCTGGGCATTTGGGCTTCTCTCCCGCAGGCTACCTGGGATTGCCCCCATTGAATCTGACAACCAATTTGGCTTTTCTTATTTTGATCTTGGGGGCTATTTTCTCTTGGATGTGTTTTCTAACCAGCCCTCTGGCCCCCTCTGTTTTGACTGCTCTGGAAAACTACCCTCAACCTAACACTGCCTGCCCAGATAATGTCCTTTCTGTGCCTGTGTCTGTATGGAGGGTGGGAGGGACAGGGATTAGATCTTTGGTCCTTGATTACCTGTTACTAGAGTATGAAACTGTCTTCCTGAGAGATAGAGCCTATAACTGTCATCCGAATTCATCACAGTGCAGTCACATTTTCCTTACTGGGAGAACTGGGAGACTGTGAGTGGTTGCTCTGCCAAGTTAGTCTTGCCTCTCTGCCTCTGTCTGTCCATTGGCCGTGAGCAGTGAACCTGTTCTTAGCAGCTTACCCTACCACCTCCGCTAGCCCTTCTCCTAATCTGCGACTGCTTTCTGCAAGCCATGGCGAGACTCAGGGAGAGACCCTTCCTCATTGCTTCCTTAACAGCTTCCATCTTGCTTTCTCTATTTCCAAGTTCTAACTCAAAGAATAGAAACAAAACTGTTCCTGAAATCTTTTCTGAACCTGGAGTGTTTTCCTCCTAGAAAAGAGAGCAACTAAATTACTCACTTGAGTCTGGTTACTCCCTTTCTCTCTCTCCTGTTCCCTGGGGATGTTTTGCCCTCCCCAAGAGTGATTTGGTTGTCTTTTAATGGACTTGTGGGCCATTTGCATGTCTTCTTTGGAGAACTGTCTATTTGGGTCCTTTGCTAATTTTTTAATTTGTGTGTGTGGGGGGGTTGGCTTTGTGTTGGTTTGGAGGATTTTTTGCAGTTTTTTGTTTGTTTGTTTGTTTGTTTTTGCCATTGAATTGAAGGAGTTGCTTATATATTTCCTTATACATTTTGGATATTAACCCTTTATCAGGTACATGGTTTGCAATTATTTTCTCCCATTTTGTGGGCTACCTTTTCACTCTGCTGTTTTCCTTTGCTCTACAGAAACTTTTTATTTTGATGTAGTCTCACTTATCTAGTTTTTTGCTTTTGTTATCTGTGCTTCTGGTATGGAGGAAACCATCCCAAGACTGATGTCACAAAGTTTCTCCTACATTTTCTTTCAGGAGCTTTCAATTTTAGGTCCTACATTTAAGTCTTAAATCCACTTTGTGAACTTTAGAAAAATTAAAAATAGAAATACTGTATGATCCAGCAATCCCGCTTGTGGGTATTTATTCAAAATAATTGAAATGAGATTCTTGAAGAGATGATTGTACTCCCATGTTCCTTGGACCATTGTTCACAATGGCCAAGATGTGTAAACAACCTGAAAGTCCACTGGTGGGTGAATGGATAAAGAAAATGTGGTATGCACATACAATGGAATGCTATTCAGCCTTACAGAAGGAAATCCTTCTATATACAACAACTTGGATAAACTTTGTTATACTAAGTGAAATATGCTAGTCGTGGAAGGACAAATACTGCATGGTTCCACATATCTGAGGTACCGGAAATACTCAAACTCATAGAAACAGTAGAATGGGGTTGCCAAGCCTGAAAGGAGGGGGGAATTGGGAAGTTGCTATTCAATAGGTAAAAAGTTTCAGTTATGCAAAATGAATAAGCTCTAGAAATCAACTAGACTTAACAAATTCTGTATTATACATCTAAAAATTGGTCAAAAGAGTAGATCTTATTTTAAGGGTTCTCACCACAATAATAAAAAAAATAATGACTTTTAATTGCAATTTTGGCTTCTTGTTCAGTCGGGTACTCCCAACAATTGAAAACATTTTATAAACTTCTACAAACCCCTATTTAAAGGACTTCAAATGATTATTTTCTTTTAAAAGCTAATTATCTCAAATAGCAACAAATCTTGTAACAGCATTACCTCTGCACATTCCTCAGAGAGACCCCATTATTTTTTTTTAATTCATGGGAAGTCCTTGTTAGTTTGTGACATTTGTGACACAAATTGATGTTTTCCTAGCAGTCAGGAATAGAGCGTGGATTTTCATTTCTAAATATCCAAAGAATGAGCCCGTCAGAGCCTTCCAGAAAAAAATCTTTATAGATGTTCCTAGAATGAAAATGGTGATTTTAATTTCTGGAGAAAATGAAATAGGCTTATATATAACTTTTGTATCTCAGAAAATCTAAGCAATAGTGTGTGACTTGGGTCAGAGTAAGCTCAGTTAACTTTTTCAAAACAATAAATCCACTGGTTTGCAAAGTCATGGTTGTGACAACAGTAGAGATGACTTTGCTTAACCAAAGCCTCAAAGTCTTGTAGCAGCATTGTCCTATAGAAATAATGCAGTCCATGTATATAATTTTAAAGTTTCTGGTAGCTACATGTAAAGAGTAAAAACAAATAAGTGAAATTAATATTAATATATTTTCTTTAGCCAAATATATTCAAAGTTTGGTCAACATGTTGTCAATTAAATGACAGACTTGATTTGGTACTGTATTTTTGACATTCTGTATTTCACACAGACCATTTTAAATCTGACTAGATGTATTTCAAGTGGTCAGTAGCCACTTGCGGCTACTGGTCAACATATTGGATAACACAGATCTAAAACCTGAAGAAAGTGGCTGCCTCAGGTAATATCAGAGTGGGTATAAGATGAAAACCGAGAATCAGATGCCCCCCGCCCGCCCCCCGTCCCTTACCATGATGTTTATGAAGTCTTCCAGACTTCAGTGCCAGCTCTGGGAAAAATTAAGGTTAGCATCCTTAATATGGGTGAGATAAAGTTGCTTTTATTTCACAGAATGGGAACTCGAATTACAAATTAAGATTAGTTATGAATGAATTAGAAATTTTTGTTTCTTGGGGTACCTGGGTGGCTCAGTAGTTTAAGTATCTGACTCTTGATTTCAGCTCAGATCATGAACTCAGGGTCATGAGATCAAACCCCGTGTTGTGCTCCACACTGAGAGGGAGGCTGCTTGAGGATTCTCTCTCCCTCTCTCTCTCTACTCCTCCCCCTGATTGTGCTCTCTCTCTAATAAATACATTTTTAAAAGAAAATAGAAAAATAAATTTGTATTTCTTGCACTCTCAAGTTTGTGGTCCGATTTTCCTACCTGCTACACTTACATCACAAAGTAGTTTAGAATTTTAAATGGGAAAATTTATACAAAATTTGTACAAATATATAGGATACCATGCAGGATCCTCAGAAGCAGCTCAATATCCTCCCCTTTTCTCAGTTAGTTCCAATCTAGAGAAGCCAAGGCCGTTGATTTTTATCTCTTTTAGGTCTAATAAACTTTTGAAAATCGATGTCTGAAGATGTGGTCATTGTGGTCATTAGGTGAGAAAGTATAAATAAATAAGTACCATTTATTTTCACTAAAGAATGACTAACTGAAACCATAGGACATTCTGAGAGACTATAATCTCCACCCTGTCTATGAAGATCAGCATTTGGAATTGGAAACACATGTATACTAAGGAGTATGTTCAGTATAGGTATATACATTCGTCTATTCATTCATAAATAGACTAAACAAAATACTGAAAAAATATATTTAGAGAAAAGTGTTTAAATTGTTTTAAAAGTGAGAAAAGCATCCTAAACCACAGGAAATATCCAGGATTATAGGGTGTTTTTTCAGTATGATTTTTTGAGATACAGTTGATTTTGTGCTTGTTGTTTAGATCAAGCTTGAATGGAATCCTGCCATTTGGTCAGCAGGGTTCAGTTCTACCCAGTAGAAAATGACATTAGAGGCAGAGACTACAAGGAAAGTTCATGTGGTTGACCTTAACCATACGTGTAAGAAGCTGGCTGAAAGAACGCAATTATTCATGATTATGGCGTAAAGTGTCAGGAAAACATTTTATGAAGAAGAGAATTAGGATTTTGGAGAAAAGATGCAGATCCTTCTTTGTGCAATGTTGTATGGCAATGAAGACAGTATAGTTAGAGTATAGTTAGGATAGAGGTATAACTATAATAACAAAGACTTGAAATACCAGTGGTAGAAACAATATAAAAATGTATTTCTCTTTCATGGGATTTTTGAGGGTAGGCAGTCCAGGGCAGACATGATGGACTGTCGGTGTCAGAGATCTGTACCCCAGCTTATGGCCAGTATGGCCCTCCTGCCAGGGCAAGAATAGACCTTGCCCATGGCCCTGTCGTAGAGGGTCCTTCACCTACACTAAATAAAAGTGGTAGAGGAGCGACAGTATATGCATAGTAAAAAAGCTTGGTCAAAGTAGGAAAGAAATAGGAAACTCTAGAGCAATCCCTGGATTTCAGCAATCACCTAATCTTACGGGGGAGGACGTTGTGTAGCCTCCCTGTCTGGCAGTTTGGTTAGTCTTGGGTTGTTAGTTCATTTGAAAGCCTTTGGTTCTACTCTCTGAAGAAAGTCTCCATTCTGCTCTGTGATCCCTGCATTTGCCTTTCTGGGACATTCTTTCTTGCTGATTATCCTCCCTGGTGACTTTAGGTGAGCATCAGAGAATATGTTTCTCTTGGGAGATACAGACTCAGGGGTTGCTGTATGGGTGGAGCTGACACAGGCTTTTTTCATGCTCTCTGTATGGTCTCTTTAGCAATGCATAACATCTTAGTAGGCATATGGTCTGTTGGCTTCGACCTGGCTTCATGAACAGGTAGCCAAAAGATATTCTCTAGTCCCACTTCTTGCACCTGGAGACCTTTTATTTTCTTTCCTGGAGCCGTGCCTTTGCCCATTCTCCCCAGGTTATTAGTAGCCTACAAGAGGCCATCCAAAATACCAGGGTTGATTGGGAAGGCCACAAAATTAATCTGCTTATTGCTTATTTACTGGGCTCACTGATTTACAGGGAGATGTTTGAGAGAGGCCTGGGGCCACAGTCTCAGATTCACTTCTCTAAAGCCACTCCTTAGCCTCGTTTCAGTTTTGGGTAAAGGTGTAATTAACCATTCTCAGTGATGCATACTTTTAAATTACTAGATTCTTTGTTCTTTTAGATTGAAGGCTACCTGCAGAAAAAAAGCTTCCCTCAATGTATTCCCTTCCATCTATGCTCACAAGTGTTCTAGCCCCAGCTTGAGACCCTCTTTTTTTTTTTAGATCTTTGCATAAAGAAAAAAAAAAATACCTCAAAAGGCAGCCAATATACCCAGCATTCTGAATTTTTTTCAAGTTCCTAGTCTCATAGGGCATGTTCACAGGTGCTCTGCCTTTCAATGCGTCTTAAGTAACAGTTTTTGTAAACATATTTCCAAAAAAATGACAAGAATCATCAACTTTCCAGCTTCTCCTATGTGTGCCCTTTCCACCTGCTGCCCAGCCCTTAAGCCAATGCCACGTATATCAGATTCTACTGCGGCAGTGCCAGTTGCAGTCTTAAATTCTAAATCAGTTAGCCTGCAGCTACATGTGTGGTTGCAAAGTTCCAAAATAACAGTAGCTTAAAGGAAAGCTGTTTATTTCTGTGTCCCATAGCGGCCCAGGTGAGAGCCACCCGGGCCAGGGAGGTGGCTCTGTGACAATGTCCAGTTCAAGATAACTGCTTCAGCTCCAGTCCTCAGATGCACATTACAGCTGCTGGAGAGGGGGGAGGCAGATGGAGAAAGATACATTCTTTCTTCTTAAAAGTGAGACTTGGGAGTTGTGCATCACTGAGGCTCACATCATATATTTTCGTTAGCCAGAACCTCATCGTAGGACCACACCTCACTCCACGGCGGGCTGGAAAGTGAGGTCTTCAGTTGGGCAGCCACGACCCTGGATGAAAATGTTAGCACAATGGAGACAAAGGGTAGACAGATATTGGGAGGTTACGAGCCGTATTTTGCCAGAGTGAGCACTTGTAGGGGTAGACGGGGAGCAGTAAGAAAGCAAGCATGGCTGTTCATTTGCCTTCCAGACATGGGGTGACTTGCATATTCACTCAACAACTATCCCCTCCTTTCCTTCTGAAGACCTGAATAGCCAAGCCTGAAGTTAAATGGTACTCGAGGACTCCAAAGTGGCAGACCGTTTTCGAAGAACGTCTGTTTTGTTTGGCAAAGCAATTGGCTGACTGGGAAAATCAGCATGTATTTTTGGGTCCTGAAGATTTTATAATATTTCCCTAGACCACAAAACTAGTAGGACAACTGTGAACAGAATATTGGAAACTACAGAAACCCAAAGAGCGTCTCCCAAATAGGCATCTATTTTTACATCTTCCTTTCCGGACTCGCTTTCTAGAAACAGCCCTCTCCTTGTCTTTGCTTTCTACGATGGTGTCTCACAGAATCCACACTGATAGAAAGAGCAGAGCATCCAAATCTAGATGCAAAGGTCCTCGACCGCAGTTGAGGCCACCGTGGCTATTCCTCCCAGCATGTACGACCAGGCCTACCAAGGACACAAAGTAGGAGTTCCTGCTCTTCCGCAGGTTGTATCTGATGTTTCATGTGGCAGGTGAAGAGGTCGTGTGCAAACAGTGGAGCTTGTTGACTTCACTGCCGACGGGAACAGGTCTAACAGCTGACTCAGGTTTGGTACAAAGTGGTGGTAATCGCACAGTCGTTGGATCAGACAGACTGTGGTTCCAGGGGGGCTGTGGGAGAGATGCCTTTGCCTTCAATGTGGGGGAAGAGATATCAGTTTTCTTATCTTGAAGTTTTATATTCATGATTTCTCCCACTCTCTGTTCTTAATATACGTCACTGGCTCCGCACTTTTTCCAAAGCCTCTTCTGCCTGTATTTTCAACCACGTGGGCAGGTGGGGATAACAACTCAACTTGCCAGGCCTAGAGGTGGTTAAATGAGATGATGCAAAATTTCATAGAACAGTGCCTAGTAGTCACAGGTAGCTATCCTTATGATGCTTATGTGGAAGGAGCAAATCAATAAAATATCACCTATAATATACTTCATAAGAAATGGTACAGGTATGTGTGTGTGTGATATTATAATAAAAATTGTTCAAATTAACACAGAGGCACACCAGAATCTTTTTCTTTAAAAAGGACCCATGACTGAGAAATACTGCTCCGTCTGGCCTAGAATTTTGTCTTCTTACACGATACTTTGCAAATATTTGGTAGGTAGTCACTAAATGTTTGATATTTCTTAAAATGAACTCACTAATGTGCAGACTTTTAACAAGCTGACCTTGAGGTTTTGCTATGATCCGCTATTCTTTGCCACGTTAATCCATGGTTTTTAATAAGATCAGTAGCCATATTGCACCATTATTAAATGCATGTCATACACGCTCGTTTAATCTTCACAGTTCCTCTTGATGGTAGTCCTTATCTCTATTTTACAGAAAAATACATCGGTGCTCAGAGAGGTTAGCTGACTTCTGTAGAAGCACATGACAAGTAACTGAGAGATTCAGGGATGGGTCGATTGGCTCTAAAATCTCTTCTTTTAACCAAAATAGGGCACACACACAAAATTAAAAGGTGTCTACAAAAATAACAGAATGGCTACGTAGCAGCGTGTTTAGACCAATAGCACGATCTTGGAACACTATCCTCCGGGCCAGCCTAGGAGCAGGGGTCCACGGCTCTGCTCTCTCAGGCAAAACAGGCAGGCAAAATTATATATCCACCTGCAGCGGGAAATGTCAATCAAAACTGTCAAGTACATCCTGCTGAGGTTTTTGGCTTCACATTGTGTGTTCAGTCTCATTTGGATCTCAGAGAGGGGCAACCAAAGAGGAGGAGGAGGTGCAAAGCAAGAGAGAGCTCTGATCCCCATCGTTCTCTTGCTCCCGGTGCCAGGCTTCACAGGAAGATGCTTTCGGGTTGGTCTTGCTGCAGCCGCTGGACGTAGGGATGTGATGGGCCATCGGAAGGACCAGAGAGGGTGGCTGAGCAATCCACAGGCCTGCGCTGGCCTAGGAGAAAAGGGCGCTTAGCCCTCTGGCTACAGTTTGGGAAGGCTGGCGGCAAGGTGCATCCTCCTTGAATGCCCCCCTCCTTTGGGGAGAGGTAACAGGAGAGCCCCAGATCTGCAGAAACAGCAGCCTGGAGGGGCTCATGTGGGGCAGTTTCCTGTCGCCCTAGAACAAGGGACCAGAAACGAAGTGGCCTAAGTCACAGGAGGTCCTTGTTGCCAGGTCCTGCAGGCCGGGTCTGGGCCTCCTCAGCATCCCCCCAACCTGTGCTGCGCGATGTCCCAGGGCCTGGCCTCCAGGCCCCTGTGATTGCTGCTGAATCCAGGGCCCCCCACTTGGCGCCTCTCCTGTCCCACAGGCCGCTCATGGGAAGGTTGGGCGGCCTGAGCCACCTCTCAGTGGCAGGAAGCCCATCAGCGATTCCCTGGGAGAAGCAGGCAGCCTGAGAAAGGTTGGATCACGAAGACATAAAGTGCCAGTTTGGGGATAAGGCTTTGTTCACCAGCTTGACCATGGGGTCGGTTCCACAGGAGTGAGTTCGTGTGTTAAAGTTCAGCAGGCTGCGCCCCTGAAGTGTGTGCCCATCAGCTGCATTGCAAGGGCCTCTGAACACCACGTAAATGGAAGGGGGGACCAATGTGCAACGTGTCCTGGCCTTCCTGGGATAAAGATCAAAGATGCCCTGAGCCTGGCACGGTGGAAGCAGAATCGCCCTGAGCCCGATGTCGGCCTGGCCCAGGCAGGAGCCTTCGTTATTCTGCAGCTGCTTAGCGAGCACCTGCTGTTCTTTTTTTCTTTTTTTAAAAAATTTATTTATTAATGAGAGATACAGAGAGAGGCAGAGACACAGGCAGAGGGAGAAGCAGGCTCCATGCAGGGAGCCCGACATGGGACTCGATCCTGGGACCCCGGGGTCACGCCCTGGGCTGAAGGCAGGTGCCAAACCGCTGAGCCACCCAGGCGTCCCCGAGCACCTGCTGTTCTGTGCCCCGTGCCATGTTAGGCACCTGTATGTACTACAAGCTTGTCACGGTAACCCTGTGATACAATAACTTTGAGTGGTTCGGGTCACTGGCTTGTAAAATAAGTGCTTTGAGACACTACACAGAAAAGCATGAACAACATTTTTTGTCCCAAATAGAGAACAACAGTGTTCTGAGAGATGCCACAGACAGCAGAGGCTTCTGATTCCTACAATACTATTAGATAAGACCAGCTGCTTTGGTGGTGCAAGTCTTCCTTCATGACATATATCTAGGAGTTTCTCTGGTGTGGAAAGCACAAAATCTGTAGAAGAGGGAAAAATTGCTCTTTCCTCTGATTTTTAAGTTCACCAATCTAAAGCCAGCAGAGAGCACTTTATGAAACTTAGCCTAACATGGCACCACCACTTTTTAGCCCCAAGGGCGGCAAGGTACTGCTCTCACCGGAAAGGGAAACAGTCTTGAGGTTGAGGTATGGAAAGATGTCAAAACCTGAGATACTGTTGACCCTATCAGTGAATTTCCACATGAGTATTAAGTGGGGGGCCACCACCAGACTCAGAGCTGCACTTTCAAAATGCTGCCTTAATATGAGAATAGAATGGTTAGGAGGCAAAAGTAGTGTCATAATTGTGTCTTAGTCAAGCCAGGGAACTTGGCAGAATTAAATCAGACTGGGAAGGTAAGACTTCACTCTGGAAACCATGATCGTGTGGTTCCTGGGCATCTCTGAGTCCTGCGCTGGAATTGCTGATCTCAGCCCCACGCAAATATATCTGAACCAGTGTGGGGTATGGGATTTCTCCGACAGATTATGTAGTCGATCTCCTACACTGGGAAGGTTCCAGGAACTGCCTTGTTGACCACATGTACCAGTCTAACCTACCCACGGAGTAGGGCATATGGCATAAGTGAAGCTACTTCAAGGGCTTAAGGAAGACTGACTTCTTAAAAATTTTTCTTGCCTCACATTACATATTTCTTGACTTCATTTTGAAGCTCTGATCACTATTAAATGAAAACAATCTCCGAAAAAGTTTAACATGCATAAGTTCAAAATATTTTGAGAGTCGGGGGGAAAGTTAGTAATTAGGAGAATTAGTTGGTTTTACAAATACGTGAGGGTGAGATTTTAAATTAAGTTTTAGAAATGATAATTATAACTTGTAATTTTAATTATGTAACTATATTATCTGATTATAATTATAGTTTATTTCATTTATAATTATGTAATATAGAGCTAGTTATGTAATTCCGTATTATATAATCTATTTGCTGAGCACTGGTTACAAGGCTTGCACTCTGTATGCACTCTGCTGGGCACTTTGTATATAATATAAGTTTGTCATAACTGTGTGACATATATAGGTATTATCTATTATATATTTATATATAATAACATAAATTATATATAATTTATTATTGTGTCTGATTATAATTTAAATAAATGTATATAGATTGCAATTTATATATATTATAATTTATTTTTATCATATATAATTATATAATTATAATGTTTTAAAAATGATAAATCAAATATCTAAAATGAGGTCTTCACATTGCTTTTTGGTCTTCAGTTCCAATGAAGTCGAATATACTTATACAACAGGAAAATTGCTAATATGGAATTATATGCAATATGAGATTATTTCCCTGGCTGAAATAATATCCACTACAAGTAAAGAAGGGGGTTTAGAAGTAAAGCAGAAGAACTTTAGAATTCTTTAATTGTTGCATCATTGGAAAAAATCATGCTGTTATAAAGCACTTGCATCTAGAAAGTAAAAATTGAATCTGATGCAAAACTATCAGTGATAATAATAATGTTGCTGTAATATCAGGCTTATAAAACAAACAGCAGTGCATGTGAATGATAGAAATATACCTTCAAATGGTCCAGCAGTGCAGTCTGGGGTTCTGCAAGCATGTTCCAAAACAAAGCACGTTTCAATAGACTGAATCCAACCTCTCCTGTTTCCAATTCCTTTATTTTCTACAGGATAAATTTGTATCAAATCAACAAATAAAATAAATGAAGATATGAAAATATAAAGAATTGTTATTCAAGTTGGGCACAAGCCCAGTTTTCAAAATTAATGAAATTAAAATTAAACTAATCAGAATGATACATCAAAAGGAGTTTCTACTGGTTCAAACGTGGTTCCATTGAGCAAAATTTGTACTAAGAGAATTGCTTATTTTTCCCCTTTTGCTTTTCTAGGTGATATTTCTCTTTTACCTGGGTGATACTTCTCATTCTAAATTAGGAAACCTTGCTTAATAAATCTTTTGTTTGGCTGTCATCTCAGGGTTTTATTATTTTTACGTATTATGATCTTTCTCCCAAAGCAGTCCTAGTAAAAGATGCTGGAATGCCCTACACATACCCTATGAGGTAATCATATCAATCTATTCACTGGACCAGACAATATATTCCATTACCTCTTTTCATGCTTGGACACTCTTCTCTTATGAACCTGGTTATGGATTTGTTAGAAAATGTGAGAAAGTAAGGGATTCTTTTCTCATAAATAAATCCACGTGCATGGAACTTTGCATACATTAATGACCTGGCTTAGACGTAGTTCTCTGCAAAGTAATCCTTCTACTACAGACATTGATAGCGTGCCCACTCTTTGTCACTGCATTTTGAATATTTATTTATTTATCATTTTGAATATTTATTTTGAATATTTATTTATGTGTTTGGCCATCTCTCGTATGCTGTGAACTCCAGAAGCTGAGGACTATCTTTTACTCAGATTTTATCTCTAAGTTGCTCGATAAATATTGATTGAATGAATTGGTTCCTTGAGATTCAGTTACCTGAGTCTCAGTTTGTCACCAATTATGGATATTTAAGAGCAAATTCAAACCTTGGCACAGAGGCGCCTCTCAACAATTGTTGAATATATATTACATTTTAATTGCCTGACTGCATAGTACTCTGGAATGTAAAAGATGTTTTTCCATGTATTAATTTTGTGATTAAGTCAAGTTTCTCACACATGAGTGCGTGCACACATGCACACATACCTTAAGTGAATTGAACACTATAAGAAAGCTACTAAAATAGCCAATAATGCATTTATATCAAAACATTGGTATATAGTTAATATGTTGATGCACTGGATTTGTGAGTTAGACTCCTACCTGAGGATAAAAAAAGTGCTTATCATCCTGCATCTCTGCCATTCTGAAGAGAGTCATCAAGAAATGAAGTCAGACATTTTTAGGCTTGCGGTGAGATTGCTGAACCGGCTCTGCTATCTCCTAGATATAATGCCAGCACTGAGCCCCTCCCCCCAACCCCATTCAGGATGATGTAAGAGAAACAGAAAGAGGAAAGAAGGTGTACATTAGTTTTCTATTTCTGCATAACAAGTGACTTACTAGCCACAAACTTAATGACTTAAAACAACATAAATTTATTATCTTACTATCTATTACCTGGGTACCTGTTAGCTGAGTCCTCTGCTCTATCTCACAAGACTGAAATCAAGGTGCAAGCCGGCCTGTGTTCCCATCTGGAGTCTCAACTAGGGAAGGATTTGCTTTCAAGCTTCCTTAGGAAGTTTGCAGAGTTCATTTCTGTACGCTTGGAGGATTGAGATCCTTGTTACCTTGCTGTCTTATCTGCTGTCTTCCTGGAACTACTACTTTCTTCCTCTGGCCCATTCTGGTCCCATGTGGTCCCCACCACTGGCCCTTTCACACTTCTGCTATCTCTGCCTTTAAGAAGGGAAAGGCTAGTTCTTTTTAGGTGCTAATCTGATGAGATCAGGCCCATCCAGTTACCTCCCTTTTGATGATCTTGAGATCACCTGACTAATAACCTACCCAAAGAGTAATGCCTCATTACCCTAACTGGTTCTGTGCACTCAATGAGGGGGCATTAGGCAGGGCATGTGCATAAGAGGCAGGAATCCTGGGGACCTCCTGAGAATTCTGCTCACCACAAAGTGTGCTATGGGAAGTGTCTCTGAAGCTCCGTAAATACAGTCAGAAGTTGTCTGAGATGGGAAGACAAGAATCTCATTTCTCTCTACAGTCCCACCCTGGGGGTGCCATTGGACAACAGCAGAGTATGATGGGGAAGCTTCCTGGGTCTGATGCACCTTCCCTGAAGTTTGTGGGTATATGTAAAAATAACTATTGGTGCCAGCATATTTTCTGCAAAGGCAGAAGACTTGAAAGAATATTTGGCAGCTGAGAAGCACTAACAGATGGTGGTGTGGTGTGCCTTAGAAGAGGATAGAGTCAATCCATCCCGGTTCTCCATGGCCCTCGGGGGGGGGGGGGAGTGGGGCAGTATACCACCCAAGGGGCACTGGGACAGGAGCTACCTGGGAGAGACTAGAAGGAGCCGGGGCTGTTTCTCTAGGAGGGTCCCAGTGGCTGAGGAGGTGGAGAGAAAATGAAATGCTTCCCAGGAGAGCCATGAGTGGAATCTCCATGGAGACAGTTATACCAGAGGAGCACACAGCATTGACCTGGGCCTGACTGAGGCCTTGGCTGCCTCTCCACCACCAGCAGGTGACCAATTACTCCAAAGATCTTTGCCTCCCTTATTTTTCCTTCCAATCTCCCAATTCAGGAGAAATTGGGAAGGGAAGGAATTAACCAGGATCAGACCATTCTTTCACCCCATTCCAAATCTTTCAGCCCCAAGCCTGGTCTACGGGGTAGATGGAGGAGGTGAGGGTAGGAGGAGTAGCAAATGTGATTTAAGCCCATACGAGATGAACGTCTTAAACAGACCTAGACTTTTAGTGAAAGGTCTGGCACATTTCCAAGATGTCCTTAAGGAATAGGGAAGTGACATTTGGCAGAGCATGATTGAAAACAGAGCCCAGAGAAAAAGAAAAACATTTCATGTTATAAACCCATGTTGGAGCTACTCAATAAAACAATTACACATATATTTAAAATTCGCTGCAAGCTTCTAATTTTTTCATGTTCAAAATAGAATTTTTTTTTCCTTCTGGCTCTCAATTTTCCAAAAAACAAAGGATAACACTACCGTTATATAGTAGAATGAATTAGATGCAGATGCATTTCCCAAAAGCAGGTTTTGATAAGGAAGGTGGGATGAAATCAGTGCACAGAATATATTAGCGGGAAGGTGAAGAAGGGATGCCACTAAAATTGCTAATTAGGGAAACATAACCAAAAAGCATTTCTGCATGGAAAATAATCCATGGTTTGAGATATTTGCCTGTAATAGGCAGGACCCTAAAATGAGGTCCTAATATTTGTTTCTGAATGCAGCTATTATGTTATGCTTGGCATTTGAAAATGATGGGAAGAAACCCCTCTGAAAATACCAAAGTATTTTGTAAGAACCTCAAACAAGCCAAAAAAATCATGATCACATAGCTAGCTGATTTGGTATATCTCTCTCTAAAATAAGCTGACTCATCCCAAGGTGAAAGAGTGGTTTCTATAGTACTCAGTCATCTGAATATAATTGTACTGAATGCAAATAGTGTCTATAAAACTGAAGGATAAAAGATAAATCCACTAGTTGCTATTTTTGCATTGCTGGTTCAACTGAGACCCATTCCATTTTTAATTCCCATGGAATTTGGGGGGGGAGGCAGTATTTGTAAGTCACCACAGAATATTAGTCATAGTATAAGCCTTTAGAAAGATTTATTTTCAATTCTAGGCAAGCACTAACAGGTCAAATTAGCATCAGAAAAGACCAATCTCTTCCAATTCAACAGTAAGAAGTATTAAGTGTAATAGTTGATATCACATCCATATGTTGGAGAAAACCACATGTCCCAACAGAAGGAAATGTAAGTTACCAAGAACTAACTTAATTTTGCTGGTTTGGCACGTAAGTAGCCAGCACAACAAATAGAACGTTTGAATGCTGAAACAATTTTTTAAAACAAAGCAAAGTTTTATGAAGCCAAATTTTGTGAAGTGTTAGGCTTTATGTTAATTTTTAGTTTTTTACGGTAAATACTTTAAAAATTTGAAATTATTACCTCAGTAATAAGAACTATTTTCCTGAGAGCTCTCGCATCTTGTGTACGTGCAACAAAATATGAATCTGATGGATGGCAAGCCACTAATGAACGGTGAGGCCTTGAGTGGTCCTTGGCCACGCAACTCAGACTAAAGGGCATACATTATGCATACTTTTTTTTAAAATTATTTTTTTTATTATGCATACTTTTTAAATGTGATTAATGATGTTACAGGATCTTTTCTTTTTTAAGTACAGATGTAACTTTTTATCAAAGAGACTTGAAAAAAATTAAAAAATAAAAGCGGCTTGGATGTCTCAAACTGCTGTCTAGGATATGGAATATACACATGTACACATACGTGTAAATGCTTTCGCCTGAGCAAAAAGATGCTTTTGGAAGGAAAGAAACAGGTAGCAGTGGTTGTGTCTGGAAGTAGCAGGTACAGCTGGGAACAAAGGTGGGAAGATATCTAACTTTGATTGTTCCCCCAAAGCAGAGACTGAGTTAAGAATTCAAGGGCAGGTAATTCATAACCGGTGATGGCAGGAAGCACAATAGAGAAATGGGTAAAGTGCGGGAAGAAAAGAGAGCCAAGGAGTATGAGAAGGAGCATATAACCTCTGTGGGCCCAACGGGCTCAGTCCCACTGGGGACTCATTCAGAAACTACGTGAAACATACTTCAAAATTTTCTCTCCAGAGGAGACAAAGGAAGATTGAGGCATTTATCCGCACCCTTCTTCCCTGATGGTTGAGTTGCCCTGAGAGCGGTAGCTCCTTCACACTTGCTGCACAGGAAAGACAGCCTGGGATGCTTGAGGTGGACACTGTCATGGCCTAGAGATTCTTTGTGGGGGCTGGAAGTCTGGGGAGAATGCTCTTACATCTCACCCCGGCCTCCTGGCTCTGAGGTCCTGCTTTCACTGTTCTGCACCTGCTCTACTCCCTGCTGGACCCCACTTCCCACTCTGGGTCCAGGATCTTCCCCCTAGCATACACATACCTCCTCCACAAAGAATTTAGCAGACTTTATTAGGATCACAGAGCCTGGAGAGCCTTAAACAACTTCAAATCCATTGTTAGCATCTCTGTTCTCCAAAGGTCTTTGGAAATCTCCCGGGTCACTGCCCGGGTTCTCGTTGGGTCCTTCTCACCCTAGGCTCCTACCCTGGGGTTTGGTCTTCCCAGGCTCTTCTCTAAACACCTTTTCTTTACCTGCTTACTCATCCTAGGATCACAGACCCCTAAAGCTTCTCGGGCAGAGTGGTTGACTGTGCTCTGCTGTCTCCTTCCAGCTGTTGGCAGGGCTTCACCTTTCCCCTCCGGAGTCAGTTACCACGTTATTTTCTTAACAAAGGCAGTTCTCTCCCTAAGAGTAACTTCAGTTCTTTTCTTTTTTGTTAGTTCTTACTCTTAAGATAACAATTTAAAAGAAATTATTTTTATCCTCCTACATATGTAATGTTGATGCGCAATAAGCCAACTTAAGAATGCAGTGGGTTCCGACAGCACTGTTCATCAATGGTCTTGATTCAGTCTTCTTAGGTCCTCATTTTGCTCTTTTCTCCCTACTTACTCTGTGTGAGAATGTCCACTCCTGCTTCAAAGCCCTGTCAGTGATGTTTCTTAGGCCTTTCTTGTTTACCCCAGGAATCGCTCTGGATCACTTTGTGCTACCATGGAACTGGTTGTTCAGTCTTCTCCTTTCCCATGCCTTTGTGAAGGACTGAAGTTCTTAACAGCAAAAAGAGATTTTTCTCGCTTGTGGTTCCAACGGAAAACAACTCCCCTCCCCAACTCAGCGATTTAATCTCCCTTCCCCCATTTGGGCTGGACTAGGGCGCTTGCTGTTGTAATGCCATTAAAAGCTCTCCAGGCCACAGGAGCTCTGAATATTACTGTTTAATCATGTGCCTTCCAGCATACCAATTGATTTCCTTTTATAATTATCAGAGGGCACATGAGAAATTCTCAAACTGACTTTGAAAAAATACTTACATTTCAAGCTGCAAACCCTCTATCTCGAGCTGAGATGAGCGGTTAATTTTAGGAAAACTTCAGGGAAATAAATATGTTGTTTATTTGCTCTGGAGCTTTTCATGTTGACATTATCCCTCTTGTGCCATGAGGGAGTTTGACTAATGGCTTAGCCAAAGCTATAATGGCTAGAAATCAGAGAAGAAAAAAAGCAAAGGCAAAATTTTCTCCATTCCCCACTCCACCCCCAATCCGCAGGCCAAGATGCACTGTTTATCCAATTATCCTCTTAGGAGAAAGATGAGAGCTGATGAAAATACGACTCAGGCAAGCGCTAGCCTCGCCTTCCTTCTTAATAATCTAGTTCATAACTGGTCACGATGATTTCCCGAAAGGTTCTTGCAAATTAACATTCAATTTAAACAAGCAACTTCCAATATGCCAGGGAGCCAGGTCATATGATTTTAACACAGCCCGAACTCATCTACTAAGATTTTTTAGGTGCCTGCACAGCTAGGTTTGCCCATGTTCAGGCATCTTCCAGATTATCATTGGATTACTCTTTCCCAGAGATCTGGCATTCTGCAAACAGCCTGGGAGGTCTAGTTCTTGCTCTACCTCTGTCTCAGCCCCTTGGTTTCTCTCACGGTCAGATGCAAGTAATGCCGCCAGGCTGTGTAACATCATGGCAGTGACTCATAACTAGCAATTCTTATTTTAAAGCACTTTCCAATTATACAAATGACAGCTTATTTTAGAAAAGAAGAGAAATAAGCTGGTGTATGGAAAATATTGGATACAACCGTAAAATACATGCCATACCACCTGCTTTGTTTAAAAATGTCTCGAAACAAGAAATGAGAATTTAAAGTGACTATTTGCTTCACCTATACACACAAAAGACCTGACTATCCGTCTATGAGGAAGCAGCTATGTCTTAATGCCTGGGGGGAAACAGTGTTTCGATTATATCACAGACATACACGCTCAGAAAAAATAGGAAAGCAAACCTCCCCCCTCCTCTTTCTTTTTCCTCTTTTCCCAGCATGCCCACCCTGGGTGATTGATTGGTCACAGCTGAAATGTACAGGCCACTTCCACCAAGTCTCTGAGCTCAAGTAAAGAAGAGGATGATGATGTTAAATAATAGTTTACATTTGCAAAGCATCTTATGGTTTCCAAAATGCTTTCACGTAAATTGTTTCATTTAGGGAGAAGCATTGCACAGATGTTTTGTGGATTTGCAATCATTAAAATCACAAATTCTGATTAAACTAGTTTAATATTTCAGGTTCTGTGTTCCACTCACTTATTTTATCCTGCCTTCTGGTTCACAAAGAGACTTTATTATGCTGATGTAAAGTGTAGGTTATTATCCAATTACTAAGTCTTTTCCTCAAGTGAAATCATAGAAAGTTTGAGTTGGAAAGAACTTCGGAGAGACTTTTATTCTAACCCTTTTATTTTGTAGATGAAGCACTCAGGTTCAGAGAGACTTTGTGAATTTCCCAAGACCAGGCTTGCTTTTCTGCTCTGAAATCTGGAAGTTTTGCCGATATAAAGGGTTTGATCTTTTTTGTTAGCATTATTATTCTTGTATTTTAGAAGAGATTTTTCAGAAGGAGATTCGTTGTCTATTTAAAGTGAGTTCCCCCTTTTTTCCTCTTGTCCAATATTACCAAATACCATTTATTCTTTTAATTAAATCAAATGACTTTAGATTCCTAATCCGGTGTTGTTTTTACTCTCCTCTCTTTTGGTCCTCATAAGAATCTTGTGAAAGAGGCAGGGCAGGTATTAGTGCCATCTTAGAGTCAAGGAATCTGATGCTCAAAGAAAACACACGATCTGTACAAGGCCACATAGCAAGTTAGTGGAATTATTCGATTAGAAACTATCTTGGATTTGTGGGAGTTTTTGGAGTTGTTTTTTTTGTTTGTTTATTCTATGTATCACTGTTGGTCCTAGAGTTGAAGCTAATCAGATTTTTCTCAAGATAGATTTTTGCCTTTTTCCTAAATGTCTTAAGAAAAGAACATGGTGGGGATCCCTGGATGGCGCAGCGGTTTAGCGCCTGCCTTTGGCCCAGGGCGCGATCCTGGAGACCCGGGATCAAATCCCACGTCAGGCTCCCGATGCATGGAGCCTGCTTCTCCCTCTGCCTGTGTCTCTGCCTCTCTCTCTCTCTCTCTCTCTCTCTCTGTGACTATCATAAATAAATAAAAATTAAAAAAAAAGAACATGGTAATCAAAATATGTCACTGTATTTGTAAAAATACCTGACTGTAACATTATGCGTTCTTTTCAATATGTTATTCCTTATTTCTAATATGTCCAAAAAAGCTTGGGTGAAAGATTTTTATATAATACGAATATACTAAATTTTTTTAAATTTTTATTTATTTATGATAGGCACACAGTGAGAGAGAGAGAGAGAGGCAGAGACACAGGCAGAGGGAGAAGCAGGCTCCATGCACCGGGAGCCTGATGTGGGATTCGATCCCGGGTCTCCAGGATCGCGCCCTGGGCCAAAGGCATGCGCCAAACCGCTGCGCCACCCAGGGATCCCCGAATATACTAAATTTTAAATAGATTTTACATTTAAATTAGGTATAGAGTCATAGGTTTGGAAAAGATCTTAACTGGAAAGTGGGTCCCTGATGTTTATTGTGTGTCTACCATATGTCATAATTTTTTTTCAGCATAAATACCCACAGCAAACCTGGAAGATTCTTAATGTTATTCCCTTTTTCATAGATAAGGAAACTGAGGTTCAGAAAAAATGATGTAACTTGCCCAGACTAAATTCTACTGATTCCAAAGTTCATACTTTTATCTGCAGTATTTCTCATCTTTCCCCAAAAGCATATTGCACCAGAAAGAAACACATCTCAATACATATAGATCACTAATCATTTCAGTCAGTTCTGAGGGGGAATTAAACCTTGTTTTTGACTGAATAGAACTATAAAAATGTCTCTATTTGCATTCCTACTCATCTAATGCCAACGAAACACAAAATATTCTAGAATATATGACTAATATTACATAGTGGCCTCTCTCAGACTAATGAGATTAATCTGTCCATTTTTTATTGAGTTATAGGAAACATCCTTTCCCTAATGGTTAATTTATCCCTATTAACTTATATTTATGAAATAATAATGAGTATTTCTCTTGTAATAGATGAGCTAAATCAATTGTAATTGAGATGACAATGATATCACAAACTATTATTCATACATTTGGAGTTTTACCAAGTCTATTGGCTTAGACTTTTAAATGTGCAAATCTTTTAAAGAACTTTAGCTCATATTTTGTTTTAAGTTCACAGTCACTTAAATTAAGATAATTACAAATAGCTGAAGACCCCAGTTATCAGACACAAATATATTTGTTATGAAATCTTGGAATTTAAGAATGTTATTGTCAGTATGGGCTTTCCTAAAAACATGCGGGAATTGCGTTCACCTCAAAATTTAAAAACATTTGAAATATAGCACACATGAAAAAAATACATCAAAATGTACAGTGTAATGAATAATCAGAAGGTGAGCATTTATAAAATGATCAAACAAGTTTGGAAATAAACCGTAACAGCATTCTTGAAGTCTCACCTTCACATATCTCACTCTTTTTGAGAGTCTCTTCTTTGATTTAACATTATAATGGTTAATTTCATCTCCATTATTATATATTGCACTAGCTTATTGATTTTTATTGCTTCGTAGTATTCATTTGTTTGGCATTTTACCACAGGTTTATTTATTCATTCTACTACTCAAAGATATTTGTATTATTTTCAGTTTTTTACTATTAAAATCAATGCTGATATAAATATTCTTAAACCTATCTTCTGGCACACATATGATGATATTTCTCTATGCTATATACTCAGGATTAGAATTTCTGAGTTGTGAAGCGTGTGGATGTTTACATTTAATAGGCGATGTTGCCATTTTTTTAAAAAAATTCTCCAACCAGAGGAATATTTGCAGTAGTTGGTATCTTACTTTAGTTTCAACTTCGTGTTTTCCAGAAAGTTAATGAGAGGTTCACTATTTTATTATGTGTTTATTGGTCATTGGATTTTCTGTTTTGTGAGATGCTTACAATCCCCCCCTCCCCCATCATCCTGTTTAGTTTTGTTTTTCTTATTTACCTGCAGAAGTTCTCTATTCAGGATTTAAATCATTTATTAGTTATATATGTTGAATGTGTTCTCTCCCATCCTGTGACTTTTCTTTTCATTCTCTTTCTGATGTCTTTTGAAAAAATATCAGTTCTTAATTTCAGTGTAGCTGAACTCTTTTAATGAGCCCAGCATAACCTAAATACCAAAACTTGACAAGAATATTACAAAAGACAAAAGTATGAACCGATCTCTTTCAAGAATATAGATGCAAAAACTTCTAAACAAAACACTTGTAGATAAAATCCTTCACTAGGGGATAGGAGTGGATTTACTGCAAAGGGGCACAAGCAAACTTTTGGAACCATAGAAATGTTCTGTATTTTGATTGTGATGGTTATTAAATGACTACTATATGCATTTGTCAAAACACAGATTTGTACAGTTAAGTTTGGTGAATTTTTATTTACCTCATTAAAGCGGATTAAAGATAATTTCAAAATATTTGTGAAAACACATATTCCCTCCATAACTTAGAAAATAGCATAATTAAACAACATATTAAAGCTACATAGGGAGTCCTTGGTAGAGTAGTACCAGAATTGGCAAGTGTCTGGATCTCCAACGTGGTACTATTTTCACTACATTTCAATTACTTGTTAAAAAATACCTTATTTTGTCATTTACAAAATTATTGTTGATGATTTCAGATAAGCGATACACACATAAAACTAAATCGGAGAATAAGATAATCCTGCACATTTGTTACTTAATTATAATTGGCCAAGATGGAAATTATTGTCTGTTTTAAATGGCCCACATACGATTTCACTGGTAACAGAGATGAGGAAATCATCTTAGATTTCATACTGTGTTTGAATTTAGGGCCAAAGAGAAGGGTGCCAGACTTAGTGCTATTACTTGCTTTGGCAGTGTGGAACCCAGTCTCAGTCTAGCTAAGTGTTTGTACAAATCCCATGGAAAGATTTTTACAGACTCAGCCCTTGTTGCGACACCTCAATATTTTTTTCATTTTTTTTTTTTACTGGAGTTCATACTCATTGTCAAAGCAATTTGTACAAGAAAGAGATGAAAGAAAGAAAGAAAGAAAGAAAGAAAGAAAGAAAGAAAGAAAGAAAGAAGAAAGAAAGAAAGAAAGAAAGAAAGAAAGAAAGAAAGAAAAAGAGAAAGAAAGGGAAAGAAAGGAAGAATCCAATATACCTAGCATTGCATTATTGAGACTTCAGTGTACCAAGAATTGTGTCTCTACAGTTTGAGTAAATTATCACCAGATGTCACTTTTGCACATCTGGTAATGTAGGACATGCCATAAATTTTCAACCAGAGCTATGAATTGAGATACAAGTCTTCTTAAATAAGCTTGTTATTGGCAGGATACAATTATATAACTTAGTAATTTGTTTATCTGTACCAGAATCAATATATTATTTGAACATGCAAGCTTATGCTCAAAACCAAGAATTTTGTTCAATTTTTAATTTCTTTCAAGCCATCCCCAACTATACTCAAGATGCTGTAGGCAACATGAAAATGAATACAGCTTTTTTTCTTTTTGGCTCTGATAGAGATCAAGCTATATAATAAATGTTAAATTTAAAAACGCTGTAATTATGGTGGCACAAATAAAGTGCTATAAAGTCTTTAAAATATGTTATCTTCCATATTTTGGTTATTTTAAATAATGCTGCAACAAACATAGGGGAAAATACTTCTTTTCCAATGAATGTTTTCATTTTCTTTGGATAAACACCCACTAGTGGAAATCCTGGCTCATTTGGTAGTTTTTATGTTTTGAGGAACCTCCATACTGTTTTCTACAGTGGTTGCACCAATTTACATTCCCACCAACAGTGCAAGAGGGTTCCTTTTTCTCCACATCCTCGTCAGGACTTACTGTATCTTGTCTTCTACTAGCCATGCTGACTAGTGTGAGGTGACAGTTCATCATGGTTTTGACTTGCATTTCCCTGGTGAGTAGTGATGTTGAGCATCTTTTCACGCATCTGCTGGCCATCTATAAGTGTTCTTTGAAAAAAAATCTACTCAGGTTCTCCATTTTTTTTTTAAAGTTTTGCAGCTTCTTTTTATTTTTTATTTATGATAGAGAGAGAGAGAGAGAGAGGCAGAGACACAGGCAGAGGGAGAAGCAGGCTCCATGCACCGGGAGCCCGACGTGGGATTCGATCCCGGGTCTCCAGGATCGCGCCCTGGGCCAAAGGCAGGCGCCAAACCGCTGCGCCACCCAGGGATCCCCAGGTTCTCCATTTTTATTTGGATTATTTGTCTTTGGGTGTTGAGTTGTTTAAGTTCTTTTTTTTTTTTTTGTATAAGTTCTTTATACATTTGGATATTAACCCCTTATTGGATATGTCCATCAATAGATGAATGGATAAAGATAATGTGATGTAGATGTAGACATATAAAAATTATACATATACACATACACACACACACAATGGAATATCACTCTGCCATAAAAAAGAATAAGATCTTGCCATTTGCAACAACATGGATGGACCCAGAGGATATTATATTAAGTGAAATAAATCAGAAGCAGACAGAGAAGACAAACTTACCTTATGATTTCAGTTATATGTGAAATAAAAAAAAAAAGCAAAACCAGAAACAGACTTACAGATACAGAGAGTAACCTGGTGGCTGCCAGAAGGGAAGGAGAGTGGAGACAGAAGGAGAAAATCAGTGAGGATGATGAAGAGGAACAAACTAGTTACAAAACAAGCCACTGAGATGAAAAATACAGCACGGGGAAGGTAGTCATTAATATTGTAATAATGTTGTACAGTGACAGACGGCGACTATATATGTTGCGGTGAGCATTGAGTGATGTACAGAGTTGTCAAATCACCATGTTGCACACCTGTAACTAATAGTGCGTTGTATGTCAACTATACTTCAATAAAAAAATAAAAATAATTTTTTAAAGATGTCAATTCTTGCTTGGTAGGATCCAGAAAAGTTTTATTGATAAAATATGAAATGCCCTGATTTTCTTTTTCTGAAGTTAAATTGTGAATCCGCTATCAGGATGTCTTCCAGTTGGAAGCCTTGCACTTCTCCTTTTGATTGAGATAATGAATGTTCTGCAGCTACCTCACTGCCTGACACAACACGAGTGTTTCAGAAATGTCCATGTCCTCTTCTCTGGCTAGTATACCCAAAGTTGGTTCTGGCTGTACTATAGAGAGTTTCAGCCTCCTGAAAACTTGCATAAAGGAATCAAAACTCATCTATTCTTGAAACCAATTTAATACCATTCTTCTTTACTTGGAACATCCCTTCTGCCTCTTCACGCCCCTCCTGCCTCCCATATATCCTATGTCTAGCAAAAATCTCCATTTTCCAGCTAGGAAGTAACTAGTATTCATTAAAAACTATATGTTGACCATGGCCAGTCATAAAGGTTTTATATACATTATCTCAGGATATTAAATATGATAAACTAAGTCATCTCAAAAACACAGACAAGAATGTACTTTCATTAGAGAGAAGCAGCATGGCATAGAATAAAGGTCAAGAATTTATGTCCCGGAATCAGACTGCCTGGATTCAGGTCTTCACTCTAATGCATGCTAGGTGTGTATGTGTGTGTGTCAGCAAACAACTTAACTTCATTTTTTGTGCCTCAGTTTTCTTATTTGGAAAATGTGGATGGTAATAGCACTGTTGTGGACTGTGGCAGATTGTATTCTCCAAAGATAACTAGAATAACACCTCCCATTTCACATGCTCCTACAGTGCAATTTTGCCCCTTCCTCTCTGAGTTGGAATCTATAGCTCTTCTCCTTGACCTTGAGAAGAATTATATGACGGCCTCAAGTGTGGCATAAGTGGAGCTATGTGGCTTCCAAGAATGAGTCATAAGTAGCTATACAACTTCTTTTTTTTCTTAAAGATTTTACTTATTTATTCATGAGAGACACACACACGCAGAGAGAGAGAGAGAGAGAGAGAGAGGCAGAGACACAGGCAGGGGGAGCAGCAGGCTCCATGCAGGGAGCCCGACGTGGGACTCGATCCCGGGCCTCCAGGATCATACCCTGGGCCAAAGGCAGGTGCTAAACCGCTGAGCCACCCAGGGATCTCATTAGCTATACAACTTCTACCTGGCTTTCCTACAGGATGCTTACTCTTAGAACCTTGTCACCGTGAGGAAGCCTGGACGTGTGGGGGTTCTAGAAGATGGCCTTAAATGAGCCACTATTAAGTACCAGACATAAAAGAGAGGACATCTTTGAGATGTCTTCAGCCTAGGCACTGTCTGGCTGCAACTCCATGAGAGGTCCTGAGTAAAAGCCACATAGTAATCCACGTCAATGCCCCAAACCATGAGGATTATAATAAAATACTTGTGGCTGCTCTAACCCACTAAATTTTGGTGTGATCTTCATGAAACAGTGCATAATGGATACAGGTCAGGGGAGTTTTATCTAGAACAGCTGGATGTACCCTCTTCATGAACCCTGGGCTTCTTCCCAAGGTGGTAGCTGGATTTCAAGAGCACATAGCCCACGAGTACCAGGCAAAATCTGAATCACCTTTGAACTCTGACTTAGTCCTGGAGGCCGCATTGTGTCTCTGCCACTGTAGTCACAGATTCACTCAAATTCAAGGGAAAGGAATATAGATCCCTCTTCTCACTGGGATGGATGTAATGTTACATTTTAAGAGTATATGGAATAAGTTATCTGACTGTAACCATCTTGGAAAACAACCTCCATAAAGAACATCCATAAATTAATCTGGAAAACATTTTAGAATAATGGCTCGTGCAATTTAATGAACGTTATTTATTATTGTTTTTGTTCCAAAAGTGTAATCTGGGACGGATGGTATGAAAGGAAAAGCAATTTGAGTATAAGTAAGTCAACCAGTGATTAAAACAAGAAAATTGTCAACTGTCCCAGACATCCCAGGATATAGTCTGTCCATATCCTGCCCTCTCCCATGTCCTGGTCCCCTCCGCCCCTCCATAGAAGTAACATTGTCATGAAGTTCATGGGCATCCATCTAGAGCTTTTCCTCTGTATTTACGTTTGGAAAATCATGCAGTTTTGTTTTTTATTGGATTTTTCCCAAAATAACACATTGTAATGTACTAATTTGCTATCTCTTTTTGTTGTTTTGATTTTTTGTCTTTTTTATTTACCTAATCATGACTTAAGACATTTGTCATGCTGGTATATAAAAATCTGCTTAATTCCATCATTCCTCTGCTCGCTGTAGTGGCCATTCACCTTGTTTCCCATTGTTCATTTTATACACAAAGCGAGGTTTTGCATATTTTCAATTTTAAAAGGGTCGCCCAAGTTGTCTGCTAAAAGGGCTAGGCCAATTTACATTCAACTGCAATGCAAAGAGCACATATTGATTTACACTCTTGTTGACAGTTGTTATTATTAAGCTTTCACGTTTTGCCTGTCTCAGAAATAAAAAACTGATAAGTCATTTTATTTTAATCCATTTTTCTGACTGTTAGCAAAGTAGAACATATTTTTAGGTTTATTGGTCAGTTAAGTCTCCTCTTATTTTCTGTTTATATTCCTCACCTACTTTTCTGCTGGATTGTTTTGTCTTTACTAATTTTGAAGGGTATATACGTTATGCAAATTATACAACACAGTCACATATTTCTGCATATTAACCGATTATGTTACACAGGTGGTAAATATTAGCTCCCAGGGTAAAGATCATTTTTTCACTTTACTTTTAATTTCAATTTAGACAGGCTTGTCAGTCTTTTCCTTTGGCATTTGCTTTTTGTGTTTTTCTAGTCAAGGCCTTCTTCTCCCTAAAGCCATAAACACATCCCACCATATTCATTACTAATACTTTAGTCTTTTTATTTTATTTTTTTTTTTAATTTTTTATTTATTTATGATAGTCACAGAGAGAGAGAGAGAGAGGCAGAGACACAGGCGGAGGGAGAAGCAGGCTCCATGCACCGGGAGCCTGATGTGGGATTCGATCCCGGGTCTCCAGGATCGCGCCCTGGGCCAAAGGCAGGCGCCAAACCGCTGCGCCACCCAGGGATCCCTACTTTAGTCTTTTTATTTAAGTTTATAGACCAGCTGAAATTTAATGATTTCAGGTAGGACTCTACTTCTATACCTTCTCATTTTCCCAAAATATTGATTGAGCTCATCCTTTCCCACTGATTTGAAATGTTGGCCTATATATCACACATTTTCCACATTTCAGAACTTCACTCAGCTACATATGATTAATCCATTTTGTCTTGTACTATCCAGCTCTATAATTATTAATTATTCAAAATTATGAGATGTTGAATATTACCATAATTAATATTAATTACTAAATTACTTAATTAATTTTAGCTGTATACTTTGTTTTGATGTTAAGGTGAGTGCATCATTCAATCGATTTCTTCCTTTTTAAGATTTTCCTGATTGTTCCTGTTTTAAAAAATATTTATTTATTTGAGAGAGAAAGAGAGAGTGCAGAGAAGGTGGAGGGGCAGAGAGAGAAGGCAGAGAGGAACTTAGACTTAGCACTGAGCACACAGTCTGACGTGTGGCTCGATCATACAATCCTGGGATCATGACCTGAGCAGAAACCAAGAGTAGGAGGCTTAACCAACTAAGCCACCAATGGGCTATTCTTAAGCCTTTGTTCCTCTATATGAATTTTAAAATCACTGTATCAAGTTCCATGAAATATCTTGTGGAGATTTTGATTGCAATTTCATTTAATTTATAGACCTCTTTGGATTATTAAAATATTTACAACACTGAGCATTTCCACTGATAAATATGGTTTGTTTTCCACTTAGTTTTTGTTTTAGAAACTTCAGTAAAGTTTTATAGGTTATGTCATAACTTGTTAATTATTTACTTATAACTTGACAAAATCATTACTGCTTTTTAAATTCTTTTTTATTGTTTTACTTTTTAAATGGAATCTTTTAAAACACTTACCTAATTTTTTTGGTTTGTGTGGTGGAAAGCTATTAATTTTGTATGCTTATTTTCTTCTGGTTACCTTGCTGAACTTTTGCATTAGTTTACATAATTCTAGGTAAATGACTTTATCTGTTCCTTTTTACGCTACATACTTATATACTAATTTTTATTCCAACTTATGTACAATTTATTTATTGCTTTAGATGTTTCCACTTACAGAGGAATTAATTGAGATTTCATTTCTTTCTATTTATCTAAATTTTGTGCAATAAAGAATCCAGTATTGTTTTTAAGGAGGTAAACTCTTTGATGATTTTTAAAATTTTTCTTAAATATCCCCAAAATGTATATTGGGGATGCCTGGGTGGCTCAGCGGTTGAGCGTCTGCCTTTGGCTCAGGTCGTGACCCCTGGGTCCTGGGATCGAGTTCCGTGTCGGGCTCCCCGCAGGGAGCCTGCTTCTCCCTCTGCCTGTGTCTCTGCCTCTCTCTCTGTGTCTCTCATGGATAAATAAATAAAACCTTTAAAAAAATAAAATAAAAATGTATGTTGGACAGGATAATCACTTAATTTAAAATGTTTAATTCACTATCTTCAAATATTTTATTCAGATAATCATTGATATATTTTATTTCTTCTGTTAATTCTTTTAGAAAAATGTCAAAGTTTAATATTTGTTCTAATGGTCTACTTAAGGCTACTTTAAGGGGAAAAAATCTACTTTGTAAAGTTCTACCTTCATACCATTTACTTTTGGTTTTGGAACACAAAAGCGGAGCTTGTAGCTCCATCTGGATGCTGAAGATGGTCATAATACTTCTCCTTCCTGAGATTTAACTAGTCAAGTTAACTTTTCTTGAAACTTATCAGCAGCGCTGAAGAAGCATTATATTTGCATGAAGTTTGGTCTTATTTATTTGCCTTTACTCTACCTAATTGCTCCCTTGTGTTTCATTTCAACCATTAAGTTCAGTGATTTACTTTAGCAAATTGTTTATGGAGAGTTATCAATTTCTTTCCCAAAATTTCCACATTTACTCTGGTTTATTTTCTTGTCATCATGTATAAGTGTGTATGTGTGTGTCTGTCTGTATAAGATATAAGTGAATGTGTGTATACACGTAGATTTAACTTACACCCACACATACATTACTGTAGATCAGAATTTTTCAAATGGGCTTTCATGACTTCTCAGAGAACATCTGGGATCACTTTCCTGTAACATTGTTTCCAAATACGTTGTGATACTTTTTTTTTAAGTGGAGAGCCAATATTTCAACTTTAATTAAAAAGAATATTCTCAAAATATTACAATAATCCAATAATGCTTTTGGATATTTCAGTAGGCCTAAACTTATTGCTGACAATCCATGCTTCCTTCATTACTGGCAATACATTGTTCTATGACACAAAGTCATTTGATACTTGTTTTGCTGAGAATGAGGTCCATGGACATATTTTACTTGCAGTGAATATCCTATCTGATCTACGATTTGGGGCATTAATAAAAGGAAAGGCAATACAATATGACTGGACCATTAACCTGTCGGAATTCTTTGTCTTTCTCTTGCATCCTGCTTGTGTCACCCTTAGTTTATAAATTCATGCAGTGGTGAGATGTTTGCTGTACAGATGGTAGTCAGAGCTACAAAGTCCAGGCCCAATAGAATAATGGTTTCCTACTGGTAATTACGACTGTGACTTTGAGAGCTGCTTTTAGGTACAAGTGGTACTTTGTCTTACAGAGGCTAGGCCAGGTCGGATGACGTCCCTTGGAGATATTAACCCTGAAAATCAAAATCGGTGTAAAGCCTCCACTAAACAGACTATTCAATAATTATTTGTTATAATTAAGATCCATTGCAGTTTGCTTTCCCTGAATAAGTTATTTAACCTTATATATTGTCCAAGTAACCTTCAAATATTTGAGATCATTTCAAATTACCTTCTATCATTTCTTAACATTATTCAGCTACTTCTATATTTCTGATGATCCTCCTCGAGAGCACATTTCTATGGTTTTTTTCCCCCAAAAGGTTAATTCTCTAATAATAACAAAATATCCAGACTTGAATTGGTTTTTCCTCAGTCTCTTTCAGCACAGAGAGATTAATAAACTTGCCTCAATGGAGTGGATTGGATATCATGAGTATTGATGCAAACTATCAACATGGGTTGTCCCTGGTTGAATAGAAGATTACACATACACTTTTCAGCAAAATTCGTGTTCTACTTTTACATATTGTATTGCAGACATTGACGTTTGTTCGTGTGATTAACACACAGATTAAAAACTGAAGTCACTGTTTGTACAACTTTCTTTTCAAATAACAAAAGAGCAATGATTTTTTTTCTGCAACCCTCTAGTCTAGATTCACATTGGTTATAATGCACCCACAGACTTCTCCACTGGGGAACTGCCCTTAGGGCCTGGTGCCTTTCTGAACAGGTAAAATGAGCTTAAACAGAGGGGCAGCTTCTCCCTTTTAACCTTCTTCTGGTTTTCTGGTTTTCTTCTTTTCTTTGTCCACATATTTATGTTTTGCAGTCTCTTCTCAGACCTCTCAGCATCTGTATTTCATTCTAGTCTGTTGCTTGTCCTATAGGACTGCTGGCGTGGCTAATGGGAAAGAGTTGACATTAGGGACTTGCTTCTGGCACCATGCCTGTTCCCAAAGTTCACCAAAATGTGGCCATAGTAGGATAAGATCTGAATTATTACATGGCTCATATATGAACCATTTTTATCGGGGCTTTTTTCCCCTTTTATGTTTTGTACTTTTTACCTTTTTAAAAAGAAATCTTCCATATCTCAAAATCAAGAATATTCTCCTATGTTAAATTTTATACTTTTGTTTTCCCATTTAGGTCATTAATCAAAATGGAATTGTGTTTTGTCTACACTACAAGGTAGGAATTCAACTTCTTTTTTTTTTTCTCCTATGTGGGTAACCAATTGCCCTAGTACCAATTATTGATCATCTTCAGATCTGTAGTACCACCTCTGTCATTTATCACGTTTATCTAGAAATAATAGATTCTGTTCTACTAGTTTATTTACCTATCCATGCTCCATTCCACCCTGCTTTAATATATCATGATACATTATATAATATATCTTGATATCTGAAAAGTAAGTGGTCACACTGTCTTCTCTTTCAAGGTCATCTTAGTTACTATACACTGCTTTCACATAAATGTTGGGATCATACACTACCACTTGTTCAAAAAATATATATATGAGGTTTTGATTTAAATTTCATTAAACTTATAGATCTATTTGGAAATAATTGAAATCCTTATTTAATTGAGTCTCCCAACCAATTAACATGGGGTATCCATTTACTTAGCTTAGGCCCTACTTTAATATCTTTTAATAAAATCATAAATTTTGCTTCAGGAGATTTCTGTATATCTATATTAAGTTTATTTGTAGCTATTTTATATTTTCATGGCTGATATACTTTGAAAATTTCATTATCTACTTCTTTCATTGTTACTAATATATGAAAACAATAATTTTCTATCTTTATGATTCATTCCAGAAACTTAGTAAAATATCCTATTAATTCTAATAATTTATTGCTTAGATTTTTCCATATTAAAAAAAAAATCTCACCTAATTCTGGTACTGATGCTCCTTCCTGGTTTTCAGACTTTCAGATTTGGACTGAATTACACCACCAGCCTTCCTGGTTCTCTAGCTTACAAACAGCAGGTTGTGGACTTTTCAGCCTCCATAACCATGTGAGCTAATTCCTATAATAAATCTATCTATCTATCTATCTATCTATCTATCTATCTATCTATCCATCCATCCAATTAGTTCAGTTTCTCTGGAGAATCCTTACTAACACACAGGCAAGTTCTTTCTCAGATTCTCCAGATCAGATCCCAGCCTAGCCAACATCTTGATTACTATTTTGGGAGATCCTAAGCAGAGAAACCAGACAAGCCTCACTAGACTTCTGACATACTGACCTGTGAGATAATTCATGAGTATTGTGTTGAGCAGCTAAGTTGTGGTAATTTGTTACACAGCACTGGAAAGCTAATACACTTACTTATTTTTCTGATTTCCATTTAAATCACATCGTAGTCACATACTATGACTGTTATAAACTTTTTGACATTTATGGCCCAGTGCATGGTCCATTTCAGTAAATTCATGGTATGTCTTTGAAAAAATACGTGCTCTGAGAATGTTGTGTGCAGATACACACACACATACACATTCATCACATAAACTTATTCACATTCACACTTTCTCTTCTATATTTTTGAAGTCTGATTGTTTTCTTCTGCCTGCTTAATGTATCAACCCCATAAAATATTCAATATTCTTCCATTATATTGATAAATTTTTATGTTATTAAAGTTATCATTATTAACTGTGGTCCATGAATCAGCTTCGGAGTGTCTGTGAACCAACTGAAGTTATATGTGTGGTATTTGTACATGTGCATATATCTTTTTGTATAAGGCTGTAGTCCTCATCAGACCAAGCTAGAGCAAAGACCCAAACCTAGTACTAAAGAAAAATAGCTCTTCTAATATTAAATTAAACAAAGGAAAAAATCAATCAATAAATATCAGTAGCATTTTATTCAGTTTAGAAATGAACTAGCCATAAACTATGCTTAATATTAAGCACAACTAAAAGATAAGTAGAAAAAATGCCTAGGTGCCTAGAGAGCTCAGTGGTTGACTGTTTGCCTTTGGCTCAGGTCTTGATCCTGGAGTTCCCAGATCGAGTCCCATATCAGGCTCCTTGCAGGAAGCCTGCCTCTCCCTCTGCCTATGTCTCTGCCTCTCTCTCTCTCTGTATCTCTCATGAATAAAATCTTTTTTAAAAAAAAGGAAAAAAGAAAAATGCCTAATATTATTATGTGTAAAAGGAAAGCATTGAAAATTTGAAATGATTTAACCTGGAAATGAGACATGTCCTGGAATCTGTCATTCTCAAATTTTAGTGCATTTAAGTATAATTCTTTAATATTCTGATTTAATAAGACAGGATGAAGCCAAATAATATAAATTCTTAATAAGCATCTCAAATGTTTTTGAGACAGCTGGCTCAAGAGCAACAGTTTGAAATGGCTGAAAATTAAAAGAGCTAACAGTAAGACTTACACAGCTTTGTTTGTATAGAAAGAGGTATTGGCACATAAATGGTTCTAAAACTTCACTTAGAAGGCAAATTTAACATCAGTGGCCCCATTTTCTGATGATTTCCAAGTCTGAGTAAATAGAAACATATATAGTACTTTGCTGACTGCACTAATTCTATGGCAACCATAAACTATCTCCCTAAATCAAAAGTCTGGTAGGGACCCTAAATATTTTTACTTCATGTCTAATTTATTTTCATTAAACTAAACTAATTTTTTAAATTTTTAAAATTTATTTATGATAGTCACAGAGAGAGAGAGAGAGAGAGAGGCAGAGACACAGGCAGAGGGAGAAGCAGGCTCCATGCACCGGGAGCCCGACGTGGGACTCGATCCGGGGTCTCCGGAATCGCACCCTGGGCCAAAGGCAGGCGCCAAAACACTGCGCCACCCAGGGATCCCAAACTAAACTAATTTTTTAAATAAATACTTATTAATACATTATTTTTAACCAAATACAGCTAATATTTAGAGTCTATCATATGTATAAACTACACATCAAGGTAGGTAAAATTCAATTCCTATCTAATAATTTATTTGGTAAATAAGTAAACATTGTTCCTGTTTATTAGAGCTGTCAAAAACATTATGGTCTGGGGCACCTGGCTAGCTCAATCAATGGAGCATATGACTTTTGATCTTGGGATCAAAAGTTCAAGTGCCACATTGGACGTAGAGATTATTTAAAAATAAAATCTTAAAATGTATTTTATATATATATATATATATATATATATATAGTTTATTATCCAAGGTACAACTTTACAATTACAACATTATATGATAGAAATGCTCACCATTTTTCATGTTTGTGTATTTATCTTTGAATACCGGTGGAGTTAGATTTGCTCTTTCTATCCTTGCATTGCTTAAATTAATCTGGGTCTAATTTTTTTGGATACCGTATTTATCACCAGCCTTACATTGCTTTCATTTTCACTATTTCTCAGTGACAGCTCAAAGCAAAAATGCTTTTCAGAAATTACTATGTGCTGATATAGACTAAGAGCCTTTGTATTATATATTCCTGAGATCTCCAGAGTTAATTTGGACAGAAAGTTGTTGGCAGCAATCAAATGCCACATGAATTTTGCGGAATGACTATGTGCATATTAAGACTGTGACCAATTAAATACACTGAAATAGCAAACTGAAAGTAAAAAATTGAGTCAATCAAAGAATTTGAGTTCACTTTCCAGTTAACTGACTGGTTGTTGTCATGTCATATAAACACAGTCTTGGTTTACTCTTTTGTGCTGATGGGGTTGACATGAGTAAAACTTAATTTAAAAACTTAAGAAAGACTAGAAGTTCCTTTGACAGTTATTGGAAGTTTCTCAACTCCCTTTCTCTTTCTGGGCTGTTGCACCCGTGACTGTGGTTTTGACTCACTGACAATTGGAAGAAACTTGAGAAGAAATTCTGCAGGCTGTCATTTCTTCTCTATTAGAGCTAATCTTTGTCGAACTGTTGGCAACATCATTTGGCTTAAGACTATGGTGAGGCTTAAAATGAGTATCATTTATTCCCAGACTGCCTAACACTATTGCTTTGATATAGTTGTTGGGACAAATATGCAGAAAATATGCAAGTTTTATTGGAGTTTGAGTTATGCCACTTGAACAGAAATATTTTATGATTTTTTTAAGCGATAAGAAACATTAGAAGCTTCATGGGGGAATTGGATTTTAATCAAAGAATCTGACTCAAAATCTTCTGCTATTGTTAAAAAACAGATTTTTCTCTGCCATTTAAAAATATATTGTGTTTATGTGCACTGTAGACTGCTTTATTGCTAAGAATCTTTCAAAGTTTGAACTCTAAAAATACAGACAATACATATAACCCACGCACTGGCTCAAATGATGTCTTGGAGGCAGTAACTTTCCTTTCTTGACTGAAGAAATAAGATAACTTATAAAAGGTAATAATTATTTGGCCATGGTTATTAGGAGACTTGAAGTTGACTGCTGAGTTCATGAGAACATACTGTGGTATGTCTCTGGACTGAGTGTTGGTAGAACAGCACTGGTTGGTGAGTTCTTAGGAGGGTTGCCTGAAGGTTCATTTAACCCTAGTGCTGGCCCGCCTCATTCAGACTGAGTCTTCCACTTAATACCAATCCAACTCATGTTGTGTGACTGCTTCACAGAATGCACAATGAAGTAAAATGGATTCATTACCTTTGAACTGAGGAGTCCTTTTAGTTTTGTATTAGTTCTAAACTTTGTAAGCTGAAAGGCTTATGAAAATCCAATTTAGGGCAGCCCTGGTAGTGCAGTGGTTTAGTGCTGCCTGCAGCCCAGGGTGTGATCCTGGAGACCCGGGATCGAGTCCCACATTGTGCTCCCTACATGGAGCCTGCTTCTCCCTCTGCCTGTGTCTCTGCCTCTCTCTCTGTATGTGTCTCTCATGAATAAATAAATAAAATCTTAAAAAGAAAAGAAAAGAAAAGAAAATCCAATTTACTCATATAGTGTTAAGAAACAGAGATGAGGTTGTGACTTACTCAAGGTCATACAACTAGAGGCAGAGTCAGGACTAAAATCCAAATCTGCAAAAGGGCTCTTTTTTTTCCAAGCAACAGAGCCAGTATCAAGTGCTTTTCATCATCAGAGAATGGGGCAGAAAAGTGAAGTCTCTTTCCAAAGTAAACCTTTCTTTCCTTACTATGGTCTGGGATACCAGAAATAGCACATGTTTGATTATAGATCCTGAATCATCCATGCACATTTGTTTTAAAAATGGTAGCCCTTGTTGTGTTGGAACGTGCAAGCCTACATGGTCACACTATAACTCATTGGGAATTTAGGACACATACGGTATTTCCTGGAAAGTCATCTTTTGCTCAGCTCTTAAATGAATCCATTTATCTGTAGCACTAAATTTCATATCTGTCAAAATCTTCACTTTATGTTAGTTAAAACTAAAGCTAAACAAGATCTGAAAGCTTCAAAGTAGCACCAGCTAAACTGATAAGACTAAAGGGCTAACATAAGTAGCCAAATGGCATGGTTGAATGGTCATGATATAAACCATACATAGAAAAAAATCCCTGGTGCCACTTTTTTTTGAGTGCTCCAGTTCCAAAGAAGGGAGTTTTGAAAGGATATAGAGCTAAAAATAATGGTTATGAGAGTATTTAAAAGAAAATAAATTTTTACTGTCTATCCTAGAAAGCAGAAGACAAAGACAGGTAACATCAAGAAAAGAATCAAGTATTTGACTGGGAATCTGCATATTGTGCTTTGATGGAGTTGGAAGGGTGGTGTCCAGGAAACCCTGACTAGTAGAGGGGCTTGAGGGAGCTTTCATCATCCTGGTTGAGGAGTTCTCCAACCCTATGTGAGTTCCCGGAGGCAGCCCTAAGGCCAGCATGGAAGTAGTTCCATTCTAAATGCAGTAAGAACAGCAAAAAGAAAACATCCGAAGCTGAAAACAATTTTAAGAATGGAGAGAGAGGAAGAAGGAGGAGAAGACAAGAAAGAGGAGGAGTAGTAAAGGAAAGGAAGGAGGGGAAGAGAGGAAGAAAGAGACACAGAGAGAATATCAATCTGTGCTATTTATGAACCTTAAACATTAAAGCCCAAACCCAGATGACCCTGACTCTTAAAATATTGTGACCTTGGTTTGAAACTGGTTTATAAAACATAGAAGTAATGTGCTCTTTAGAAAACAGAAGAACACATAGTTGGGTAATTTCTAGGAATTATACATGGTTAGGTATTCCAGACTGAAGCAAGCTACAAAACTCTTGCTTGAGAGCTAAGAACATAATGCCTTTATCAAAACAAAGTCAGGAACTATCACCCAACCTCTCAGCTCTTTGCATTAGGACAGGTTAGAATAAAGTTCATTTTAAAAACCGTTGCATTATACCCTCCAGTGTATACAGAAACTACATCTTCTTTATCCATTCATCTTTTGATGGACACGGTGGGCACTGAGGGGGGCACTTGACGGGATGGGCACTGGGTGTTATTCTGTATGTTGACAAATTGAACACCAATAAAAAATAAATTTATTAAAAAAAACGTTGCATTAGCTTTGCTAAATTGTTCAAGCATGTGGTCAATAACAAAGCAAGTGGAAAGAAGCGACATTGCCTAGGAGAGACTCTTAGTTCTTCCCTGTTCTACAGAAATAAGATTGAGTAACCACTTCCAGCTTGGCCATTCTCTCTATTTAAAAGGATACCATGTAACAGAAAACTGCCTTGGCAAACTCAACAGGAGGGTGTTCTGGGTTCAATCATTTTGTAGGTCAGTTAGCTTTGTTGTGCTCAAAATTCTGGCTAACCGTTTCCCCCATGTATACTGTTGGTTGGAGACAAAGTGGAATAATGTGTAAAAAATCAAATCCATCCCTCCTACTAGAAAAGCAAATAAATGCCCTCAAAAATATGTACTCTACATTGGTTTATGGTTGGCTGGTAGCATTGTCTTCTTGTAGGAACCTTCGCAAAACTAAAATGACCTCTGGCAAAAAAAAAAAAAAAAAACCTTAGAAATTGAAATCAAATGTATCTAGATCATTGTTTTCTTAAATAGAATACGTATCCAGACGATGCATATCATAGCTCATGGAAGAACTCACAGGAAGATACATTTGATCCAGTTCCACACATTTTTTAATGTTTCCACATGAGCAACAGGAGACAATATTTATAGCTTCTCTACTGGTAGTGGAGCCTCATAAGTTGGCTTCAATCAAGCATCGCCTCCACCCCTAAAATTCCTTTTTTTAACTCTAAGACTCCATAAATGCATACATGCACAGTTTTAATTTGAATTCAAAATAGGTTCTTGGATGAAAAATGTCATACTTTTTTTTGTGCAAATGTAGAAGTAACATTTAGCTAAAGATAGAATGTAAAACTTCTTGTAAGTGGAGCAAACAGATCCCCAGGTATAGTTTTACATTCAGAGCCACAGTTGAACTGCCACGTTTGCTTCCCTAAGGGGTGACCAGTCTATGAAGCATTTGCCCACAATTGTCAAAGTGTGTGGAGCCTCTTAGATCTGTGTTGAAATATGTATGAAATTACGGTACTTTGAAAACGTGATTGATCCTGTTGAGCTCGATGGTCTGAGAGGAAGAGTCACAATCAGCATGCTTAATGAAGGGCAAGTTAAAAACCTCAGAGAGCTCCACAAAGGACAGAAACTGCTTGATCCTCTAGGGCAGCCATCTTCTCTGGTTCTCCTAGAAAACTGAGCAAAGAGAATCAAATTCCCTCATTTCCCAAAGGCCCAGATCTAATGAGTGATGCTTCATTTTATCCAGCCGTGCAGCTGCGCACACCCTTTAAGATCCCTGACTTGAGTTGACACGAACATCCAGAGAGAAGAGCAGGATCCCTTTTCTGGGGCCTTTGGAAATGGGGGCTTGCATTTCCCACTCAAAATACTGAGCCCTGAAAATTGTCAGAGGGACGTTGGCATAAGGCTCATAGAGGAGAGAGAGGCAGCCTTCCATCCCAACAGAATGTACTGTCGTGGGTCAATTGCTGAACCATTGATTGAATAATGGAATGTTAAATTAAGTTTTGTTGCTATAACAACCAAACAACTGGCCCATTAAGGGTTGATTCTGGTCAGTAATCCAATCTGCTGCTTAGAGTATGACTGTGTTGGCTGTCCCCAAAACTAATTCCACCAGGAGACTATTGGATTGGTGCCGTCAGGCCTTGGAATGTTGAGAGAGGACGCGTCAGAGGCCCTCCATTGCTGTGCTGAGTGTGAAATGGCACAAAAGCAAAACTTATATATAAAAAAAATTATATATTTGCCTCCTATTTCTGATCTCCAGTGACGGCACTTGGCGTTCAGGGGACACTTCAAAAGTAGAATGAATACTTTTCATTAGGTTTAAATCAAGTAGAGAAAGGCCAACAGCGAAGGGACTTTCTTTGCCCCCATCCCACGTGGAAAGGTTGCCTTTATTTACAAGCACCGGAGCTGCAAGAGGAGACATGACAAATGCACATGCTTAAACCTGCTAGGAATCAGAGAGATGCAAGTTAAAATGATAATAAATGATAATAGTGAGATGGGGCCAGGAGATCCAGCAGCTGTGCAAATGGCCTGGCGAGGGGCATCGTAAATCTGTAGAGTCATTTTGCAAAGCGATCAGACAGTAAGTTTTAAGAACCAGAAAATATGACCCTGTCTCTGAACGCACTTCTCCTACAGAAAGAGTTCACAAGAGGAAAAAGGTCGCATTTACAAAGACGTTTATGGCAGTGGTGTTGGCTGTGCTTGTAAAAATGTGGGAGGATCTCGGGGCACCCGGGGGCTCCGTCAGTGAAGTGTCTGCCTTCGTCTCAGGTCATGGTCCCAGGGTCCTGGGATCGAGCCCCACGTCGGGCTCCCCGCTCAGCAGACTCCTTCCCCCTCCCTGGCCTGCTGTTCCCCCTGCTTGTGCTCGCTTTCAGTGTCAAATGAAAAAATAAAACCTTTAAAGAAAAAATATGGGAGGATCTGACATGCTAAACCTTAGAGACCTTGACAAGTAAGGTCATAGTGCTCAACAGACTATTACTTAGCAGACACGAAAGTCATAAACTTGGATACAATGGAGGGATGTGAAAAATGGGAGGTGAAGAAAGAGGCGCACAGAGCTCGATGGTCTCTCCCATTACAATACCTGGTGTATGTTTACATATGGACAAGAAATGAAGTAGAACAGAGAAAATCAAACCAGTTGTGTTTGAATAGAGAAAATTGGGGGTCTTAAATGTATCTCTTCTGAATTTTCCAGGTATGATATTGTACTGTGGTTATCACACTAAATGGACTAAAAATGTTCTTTTGTAAACCTTGGAGCATTTTGAGATTAGAGAATCGTGGGAAACATAAACTCAAAAATATTCTGAATAGCTACACTTTTGCTTTCCGTATAACCCCTCCAATCAGATTCTTTTTAACTCACTATTTTTTTTGAAGATTTTATTTATTATTTGAAAGAGAGTGTGTGAAAGGGAGAGAGTGCACAGGAGCAGGGGGCAGGGGTAGAGGGAGAAGCAGACACCCCGCTGAGCAGGGAGCCCAATGTGGGGCTCGATCCCAGGACCCCGGGATCATGACCTGAGCTGAAGGCAGACGCTTAACCGACTGAACCACCCAGATGCCCCTTATTTTTTTTTTTTTTAATTACAAAAGCAACATGTACTACTTAGGAAAGATGCACACCAAAAGGACAATCAATAATTCATTCCCCCACTGTCCCCCCTTTTATTCCAACCCTCCTTTTCTTTTTCTTTCACAAAAATGAGATTTCACCATGAACACAATTCAGTGATTTTTATGCAAAATGGTCTGAAATTCTTTTTCCAAATGGCCTGAATTTTAAAAGCAAACTTATATTGTTAAGCAGTTAGTTTCTTTGCTCTTTTTCCGTGACCTCGTATCGGCTAGTGGCGGGTACCATTTATTAATTCAGGCCATGTGGCAAGAGGTGACCATGCTATCAGTTGTAGGGCAAATAGGGAGCAGCTAACCTGATAGATACCTTAGTTCCAGCGAGTCAATTTGCTCAAACTCCAGAGCCAGTAGGTGACAGAGGTGGGAATCCAAAGCAGTTGATGCTGACGGGGAACAGGTGCTCCAACACACGGAGGCATCCAGATGAGCCACATGGCTCGCACAGCAGGGCAATGGTGAAGGTGGGCAGGGGACCCAGCCTCAGTTCTCCTCCCAGGCCCCCTGCCTCTTGCTTTGGAAATCCCTCTCCAGTGGCTGAGATTGGCCACGTAGGCAGTGTCCCCGCCTAGACCCGGTCTGCATTGCTTCAGGCCCCCTGTCTCCTAGCTTCAACATTCTCTCCCACCTTCAGCCTCAAACGCCCTGAGGTGCTCCAGAGCTCACAGCTTGAGGTGATCTCTTGGATGGGCCCTGCCTGCAGCAGAGTGACCCAGATTGTCCATCCCTCCTTCTGGCCATGTTCATATTTCTTTTTTAGGATCGAGAGGGACTCCAACCATTAGCTCATGTCCCTCCTGAAAGCCACTCTGATACTAAGTTTTATTATTTTTATTTTGCTTAGGTATTTATTGTTATTAAGCTATTGTTGTTTTATTCCGGGGCTGAGCCATCTTACCATATTAGAGTGATTCTGGAGAATCCCATTATCTTACCATCTTAGATAGAAAATGAAGATAAAAAAAAAATTAAAAAAAAAAAAAAAGAAAATTAAGATCAAGACAATAACAGTTGGCCTGCATTGCAGCATCCTCCTTTTGCTCCCAACAGCCCCCTGACATGCCTTGACCCAGGCTTCTCCACAGAGGCCTCTCCTTTCATTCCCTTTTACCCTGCTATTCACCCATAAGGCAACTGCCAACCACTGTCTTCTGTCTCCGTTAGGCAGATCTGGATTGCATCCTAATTCTATTTCATACCAGTCACACCAGTCCCTCCACAGCTCTCCATTTCCTTAACCGTAAAATGAATACCTCCACATTTAATTCCTGGAGTTTGGTAATATTTTTTAGAGCCTCCCTGGCACACATAGGTGCTTGGAAATGATAGATATAATTATATGCTTTATTTATCTTTCCACCTGAACAGCCATTCTAGGAGGAGGGGGCAAGATGGCGGAAGAGTAGGGTCCTCAAGTCACCTGTCCCCACCAACTTACCTAGATAACTATCCAGCCATTCTAGAAACTGCCCTCTCTGTACTGGAGAATTCCCAGCCTTCTCTACTCTGAGTCCCACTCACAATGCACATTCCCAGCCGTTAGTGGCTGTCACCATCTGCTTTCCATACTTTCCAACACTGTTAATTAACGGCGTTATGCTGGCAGTTCCTAACTCATGATCCATAATCTGTGCTCTCTGACCTCGGCCTGTTGGTCCTCACCACAATGTTTTATTTTTCTCCTACAATTGAAATTCCTATAGTAACTTCCCCAAATGTCCATGCTTCTAAAGATCTCAATTACGTGCATACCTTCCTTACTTTCAACAAATGACCTGGCCTCCCGGTATAAAGATCCCCACTGTACATGCTCCCCATGGCAGCATAATAAATATCTCAATAATCTTTCTAAAGCATTCCTTTTAAGACTATCATTTCCTTCCCCAAAGCTATTTGGTGTCTATCCGCACATGCAAAGCAGGATTATGATCATGATTTTCGATTTAGCTTTGCTTCCTCTTTATGAACTCTGCATTTCAGCCAGTCTGGACAAGACCCTCAAATCCCTTCTTATTCCATCTTTGCATCTATACTATGGTCATTCTTTTTTTTAGAATGTCATACCCCTGCATTTTCTGCATATCCTTCAACATCCTAATTAAAATTTCATATGCTCCCCAAAACCTTCTGTGATTACTCCAACTTGCTTTCCCATTTTAGAACATATGGCCCTTTGTTCTAATTTTAGGGTGCATTCCACCTTTTATTATGTCATTTGTCTATATTTCATCCTTCCTCTGAGAATATAAGCTCCTCAAAAGAATGCAACCAGGAATTATACACGTTTATAGATTCTTGGGAAGCCATTGTTGAAAGTAGTTCACAGCCAACGAAAAGGGCAGGTTTAGAGAACCCCATCTGCTCTCTTCCCTCTCTCTGTCTTTGAAGTCTCTTTGAAGTGAAAGAAACCTCTTCCCAGAGAAAAGCTCCCCAGAGAGACAGGTCAAATGAGGATCAGGTCCTGTGTGCTCCAGTAGGGATCATTGGAACTGACAAGACAAAGCGGAGGGAAGAGGATGCGCTTGAAATGTGGTCCAGAGGGCTTTGCTGTGTCCTATTGCTAAACAGTGTCAATGACCCTGTAACTTTCTCTGAGGCTGAGAAGTCCCTGCATTCCCAACCTTGGGTTTTGCAAATTATCAAGAAAAGCTCCCTCTGCCTGGGACTTGATTTTTACACTGATCTCAGCTTCAATGTCTTACAACCTAAGAAATACAAGTTATCAGTCAATATGTACCAGGCCACGCATATTTTCTTAAGGAATGTGAGTTAAGCATAGAAATGATAGAGGGCCAGAAGGGGGGACAAAATAAATATTCCTTCCAAATGTATGTGTTGGGGGGCATACATTTGTGTATATCGTCCTCTATCTCAACAGCAGCAGCAGCATCTAGGGAACAAGAATTTTTCTTTTTTTAGGTCTCATCTTATACATGGAAACCCTTTGGAACTAGTATAGTCTTCCACCATAATGTCGGACTAAACCTTCCAATAAAAATAAAGCCTGAGTTCTTAAGCAAAATACTATAAAATATTGGATTTCTCACTGCATATTTCTTATATAAATAGTTTTTAGAAACTCTTCTCCCTGTAAAATGAAAGGAGATCTGAATACACATTTTCGGAGTATCCCATTTACAGTCAGAAAGGTGCCTCTTTACTGCTCTTTCTATGAAACAGTGACATCTACTGCTCAGTGGGGCTAATCCTGGGGGAAGTTCTAGGACTAGATCAACCCATCTTTCAGCCAGTTAGCTTTTCAGAGCCAGAGGCAGGGCCACAGTCACAATCTCTTCTTCCTCCCCCATCCCGCAGAGGCCCTTCCACAAACACTACCATGTATGAACTTCTCCACAAACTGGACTCCCTTCCTCCTGAGTAAGTTCATTTCTTCTATAACCATTCTATCAGAAAATATTTCTTGCTATGAGGCCAAACGTGTCTGTTTTTAACCTTGTACTTTTCTCTTGGCTGTATCCTTAGAGTAGTGCTCAAGAAGTGATGTTTCCTTTCCACACCACAGCCCTAGAGACAGGGAGATGTCATATCCCCTAAGAGTTTCCTTTCTTCGTCTAAACAGTCTGACTTCCTTCAGCCTTCCTGACTATTAGTTCAAGCGCCTCTCTACAACTTTCCTATTCTCTACACCTTCTCCTACTGCTGCACGTACATCAGAAAAATAAAAGTGTGCGTGCCACAAAAGGTCTGTCATTATGTAAATGATTAACTTCATCCTTAGTTAAATTGCACAATTTAGTGGGTGAGTGGAGTCTGAAGAAGGACGATCTGGATCATTCTTGGCTCACCTACATGAGCCATCGGTCCCATGTAACCACTCCGGACCTTTGTTTTCTCAGCTATCACACGCACAGGACGATAACAACCCCCTTGTAGGTTTGCTCGAAGGCTCAAACATGATCAACAAAGCATCATTGTGTGAAGAGCACTTAGCACAGTTCCTCATAGCTATTCAGTGAGTACTCACTAAATGGAAGCCCTCTTGTTACTAACCAGCTGCTGCCGGGCTAGATAAACAAATATGAGAAAAGTTAAGGAGAAATGTGGAGTAAGGAGCAATAGAGGAAATAGAAAAAAATAGAGGAATGTACAACATGGTTTAAATTAACTATAAATGTAAAGTTTCTTAAAGTCTGGGCCAATTTTATGCATATCCTATGTGCCAAGCTCATATCCAGTGTCTGGCATATAAAAGGAGATTAGTAAGTGTTTTCTGGATGAATGAACTTCATATAGATCAAAATATACTCTACACCAATAGAGGAAAACATCATAAAGTTAGTATTATAGTGACATTTCCTATATGAAATGTGATACAATATAAAAAGCCCAAATATAGCAGATGCCTAGGTTGCATGGTACATTTAATAACCTGAAAGGAGTTACTCACTCAGCAATTTTTATTCATTTGGAAACTGTTGGATCCATACTGTATGCATATATTAAACCCTTTTCTACATAAACATCATCAGCAAAAATCCATTTTTAATGACCACCTATGTGTGAGCAAAGGTGCTAAGAATATAAAATATAAACGATCATTTCTTCCCTAGAAGAGTTTACAATATAGCTAAGAAAATAATTAAGGCACATAAAATGATCGCTTAAAACACAAAGGATAAAAGTATTGTACAATCAGTAGTAGTCAAACCAACCTAGCAGATGTTTCCCATTATACCTGATAACCAATGAAATGATTTTCCATTTTATGTGAGTCAAGTCTACAGATCTTAGAGGTTTATTATTTCTACCATAAGTCATGTAAAATGCCCAAAGAAAGAAAGGAAAATTAGGGAATTTGCATCTATTTGAATGAACTTTGAAACTGTTCATAGTACAGATGCTAAATACATGGCGCTCAGAGAATTAAAGTTCTTCAGTGCTCTTAAGGAAAGCATGCTGGGATCCAAGGTGAAGAAATCGTGTTTTCTTGTTCACTATGTTTTTAGTGTACCCATCATTTTTATAATGAAGAGAGGAATCATTGTGCTGTCCAAATAACAGGATTGTCATGAGAATAATATAAAATAGTAAAAGAAAAAGACCTGAAAATCTTGTTATGCAAACACGGGTTAATACTGTCCCTTGTTACTGTTCTCTTACTAGGAGAAGCACATTTTCCTGCCTATCCAAAGAGGTCATGCGTGAGCGGGTCTAATCTCAGAGCTCTTCCAGGAGTCATCTTAATGAAATGTCCCATAGCCTACTGAAAAAAACAAATGTTAGGGCACCTGGGTGGCTCAGTTGGTTAAGAGTCTGCCTTCAGCCCAGGTCCTGACCCCAGGGTCCTGGGATGGAGCCCCATATCAGGCTCCTTGCTCAGAGGGGAGCCTGCTTCTCCCCCTCCCTCTGCTGCTCCTCCTGCTTGTTCTTGCTCTCTCTCTGTCAAATAAATAAATAAAATCTTAAAAAAAAAAAAGAAAAAAACAAATATTAAGTAAAGACATTGGGTAGATCTATATACTATACACTATATACTGAAAATAATTGTTTGGTCAGCCTTAATAGTTGATGTGAATTCTGATATAATCAATTTGCTGCAGTAGTCAATATTGATCATGAAAGTTGCTAAAATGACGATTGTGGACAGATATATAGTGGTTTCATTGTGTGGTGTTATACATGGTGGATTTTAAATGATTAACACACTTACACACACAGGAAAGCTTGCTATTGACCTAAAAATTCCCCAAATTCCATGTCGAGCATTTCCTTATCTGTAATAAAAATGGGCCTTTGTGAAATGGGAATGACTCTGGTTGTTGAGGACCAATCAACCTGTGAAAACAAATAATCAATATTAAAATTCTGTTGGCTTCTTACTCCCATCTACTGACAGACAAATCCAGCCCCTTCTTTTCCTTTCACCTTTCTAGTTTTTAATCAGACAGTTTCAGGAATGCCTGACATGAAGCCAACTCATGTTCCTCCACTCTGACATCTTTGTGGTTTGTTACCTGCAAACTAGTTGAGGGAGGTCTCTAGTCACTGCCAGAGCTGCACTGCACAAGTATAGGTCAGCTGGGGCTGCCTCCTTGATATCTTCTGGGCACCAGTGATGCACTGAGAGCTGAGAATGGCTAGATCTTTACTGAGGAAGCCATAGCAGGGCTGCGTGTGCCAGAGTCTTTCGTGAAGGAGATTCGCTTCTGTCTCCAGCCATTTGTAGGAACACTACATCCTAGGACACCCTAGAATAGAAGCCATTCCCTTCCTGCTATTGCTATAATCTTTCATCCTTAGCCAATGAAAAATATTAAACTCCACTTTCTTCCAGCCCTAAAGAAAAGCTTCTAGACATACAAGTTCATGCAACCTGATGTCCAGCTGAGTTTCCATTTTGAAAAAGAACTAGACTTTAAATCTCAGTTTAGAATCATCAAGAAAATCCTGTTAAAGGTATTACTTGTGAAATACGTAGAATCTTACCAAGATCATTGAAAGTACATATTTATAAAGCGGATTTTATTTTCTAACTATTTTAATATAAAATCTGAATTGCCCTAGAATTTAAAAAAATAGCATTAAAGCTTTTTTACAAAGGGATCATACATGTTAAAATTTCGGATTTTCTACATAGACTCTCATGTCATTTGTGAGTAAAGACAGCTTTATTTCTTCCTTCTCGGTCTGTATATCTTCTGTTTCCTTTTCTTGTCATACTCCATTAGCTAGGACTTCCCGTGCAATGTTGAAAAACAGTGGTGGGGCGGCCCGGTTGGCTCAGTGGTTCAGCGCTGCCTTCAGTCCAGGGCTGATCCCGGAGACCGAGGATTGAGTCCCATGTTGGGCTCCCTGCAGGGAGCCTGCTTCTCCCTCTGCCTGTGTCTCTGCCTCTCTCTCTCTGTGTCTCTCACGAATAAATAAATAAATAAATAAATAATCTTAAAAAAAGAAGAAGAAAAAGAAAAAGAAAAACAGTGGTGATAGGAAACATCCTTTATTTGTTCCTAGTTTTGATGGGAAAGAGAGATTTCAAGACTTACTGTAAGTAGCGGTAATCAAGACAGTGTGGCAAAAGAAAAGACAAGTAGATCAATGGAATGGAATGCAGAGCCCGGAAACTGACAAACAAAAATATAGTCAACTGATTTTTAATAAAAAAGTAAAAGCAATACAACAAGACAAAAGATAGTATCTTCAATAAATGGTGCTATAACAACTGGACATCCACATAGAAGAAGAGGAAGAGGAGGAGGAGGAAGAAAAAGAAGATCCTGTACAAAAATTAACTCAAAACAGATCATAAATCTAAACGTAAGATGCAAAACTATAAAACCCCCCAGAAGATAATACAGGAAAGAACCTAGATGATGTTGGGCATGGCAATGACTTTTTAGATACAATGCCAAAGGCAGAATCCATAAAGGGAAGCCCTGATAAGCTGGACTCTGTTAAAGCTAAAAAAATTCTGCTCTGTATAAGACTTTGTCAAGAAAATGAAAAGACCAGCCACAGGCTGGGAGAAAACTTTGGCAAATGACATATCTGGTAAAGGACTGTTACCCAAAATATATGAAGAACTCTTAAAATTCAACTATAAGAATACAAACAACCTGTTGGGAGAGACATTCTCATGCATAGTAGTCTACGTAGTTCCTCCACTTGCACTTGGCTGCATATGGATGGGCCTTGGGCCTGGAATATTTCCTTACCGGGAATAAAAAGCCCTCAGATCCTGTGCTGGGCTTATCACCTTGTGTGAAGGTATCTTTCCTTGTTTCAGGCTCTGTCTCTACTTAGAGAGTATGTGTCAGAAGTACGCAGCCAACTCCACTGCGTTGTCTGTCCTCCAGGGGGAGAGGATGGGGTTCCTTCCACTGCGGCAAGAGTGGGGATAGGACACTCTGGCCACAGGGGACTGACACCCTCTATTAAAGCTGATCTTGCTCTGTCTCTTCTCTATGTAAGTGAAGGGTGGTTCCATGCAGTGCTTGACTGTGTTATGATTTCCTTGGTGACTCTGAAGCCAAGAAGCAATAAGAATTGTGTGTACTTTTATTCCTGGTGGTTGGCATGGTGATGCTCTTTCCTATCCACCATATAGATGGAGTCTTCCCCTGAGATTGGTAACTGGTACACCGTACTCAACTTAACATAATGCAATTGAAAAGTGAACCAAAGACCTTAACAGACACCTCACGAGGAAGACATAAATGGCAAAAGCCTGTGAACAGAGGTTTCACATCTTAAGACATCAGGGAAGTGCAAATTAAAACAATGACATAGCACTACACATCTGTTTGAACAGCCAAAATCTAGAGCACTGACAGCCCCAAATGCTAGTGAGGATGCGGAACAGCAAGGACCCAGTCCTTGTTGCCGTTGCTGGAATGCAAAATGGTGCAGCCACTTTGGAAAACAGTTTGGCAGGTTCCTACAAAACTAAACATACTCTTGCCATACGATCCATCATTCATACTGCTTGGGATCTGCCCAAATAAGATGAAAACTTATACTTACACAAAAAAACTGCACATGGATGTTTATAGCAGCTTATCTATCAAAACTTGGAAGCAACCAAAACATCCCTCAGGAGGTCAATGGGTAAATAAACTGTGGTATACTCCAGCAATGGGATATTAGCCAGCACTAAAAGAAAAAAAAATATAAAAAAAGAGCTACCAATCCATGAAGAGACATGGAGGCAACTTAAATGTGTATTACTAAGTGAAAGAAGCCAATCTGAAAAAGCTGCATACTATATGGTTACAATTGTATGGTATTCTGAAAAAAAGCAAGACTCTGGAGACAATGAGCAGGTCAGTGGGTCCTAGGGGTTAGGGCTGAGAGAGAGATGCATAGGTGGAACACAGAAAACTCAGAGCACTGAAACCACCCCAGGATACTGCAATGGTGGATATGTGTTTAGACAAATGTATAAACTCATAGAAGCTCAGCACCAAGACTGAAACCTATTGTAAGCCATAGTTTCTAGGTGATAATGATGTGGCAATGTAGGTTCAGTGATTGTAACGAATGTCCCACTCTGGTGGGAGATGTCAATAATGGGGAGTCTATGACTACATCAGGAGAGAGGATGTATAAGAAATCTCTGTATTATCTATTTAGTTTTGCTGTAAACCTAAAACTGCTCTAAAAATAGTTTATTTTTAAAAAGACAATGACCTGTTTCTCTTTCCCCATCTGCTTTTTCAGTATCTTCCACAGGGTAAACTGTATACACACCCATCACGTTTAAAATCATGGAATTTAAAAAATGTCTGTTATGTTCTACACAGTAAAGAAAACCATCAACAAAACTAAAAGGCAACCTACGACATAGGAGAAGATATTTGCAAATGATGTATCTGATAAAGGAGTTCAAAATGTATAAAGAACTGATACAACTCAATACCCAAAAAACAAATAATCCAAATAAAAAAATGGGCAGACGTGAACAGCATTCAGACACCCAGGTGGCCAACAGACACAGGAAAAGATGCTCAACATCACTCATCATCAGGGAAATGCAAATCAGAACCACAATGAGATACCACCTCATACCTATCAGAGAGGCTAAAATAAAAAAACACAAGAAACAAGTGTTGGCTAAGATGTGGAGAGAAAGGAACCCTTGCGCACTGTTGGTGGAAATGCAAACTGGTGTAGCCACTGTAGAAAACAGTTGGGAGGTTCCTCAAAGAATAAAAAATAGAACTATGTTATGATCCAGTAATCGCCCTACTGGATATTTACCCCCAAACTGCAAAAACATTAATTCAGAGGGATACATGCAGGTCTATGTTTACAATAGCCAAACTAGAGAAGCGGCCCAGTGTCCATTGATAAGTTAATGGATAAAGGAGAGGTGGTATATATATATATATATATATATATATATATATATATATACACATATATATGTATATATATATACACACACACAATATTATACAGTAATTATACAGTAATACAATATTACTCAGTCCCAAAAATAATAAAATCTTGCCATTTACAGTGACATGGACAGAACTGGAGAGTATAATGCTATGTGAAGTAAGGCAGTCAGAGGAAGACAAATACCATAGGATTTCACTCATATGTGGAATTTAGGAAACAAAAAAATGAGCAAAGGAAAAAAAGACAGGGAGAGACAAACCAAAAAAGAAACTCTTAACTACAGAAAACAAACTGAAGTTCACCAGAGGGGAGGTGGGGGAGGGGGTGCGGGGAAATAGGTGATGGGAATTCAAGAGTACACTTATCACAATGAAAAATAAAACAAAATGATTTTCAAAATGTCTATTACAAATTATTTCAGTTTATCTTTGCTTGAAGGACAATTATTCTGATGGAGGCTAGAAAGTGAAATAGAGATTAATCAGTCAAATCCCTGAAGATTCCATTTTAATCAAATGATCTGGATAATTGATTGGCTAAGTGTGCAGCGGCACTAGACTTTTAGGTAAATCTTAGATGAATTAGATCTTGAATTTGAGGCCTTATTTTCCTAGGTTATAGCAGCAATTAGGTTTGTTTGCCCTAAAAAATCGGGTTGCCAAGGTCAGCTGAGCTTTGCACGACCATCCTGGCATCAGTTGAAAGGATCTCATTTCTCATAGCTCATATCTGTGAGTTATTTTGGTTGAGGTGAACATAAACATTTTCATATTTGCTGAGATTCTTTAAATGCTTTGGGGGAATTAAGTCCAAGTCATCTAACATCAAGTATGGTTCAAAGAAAATGATTTAATGCTAAGGAGACTTAGAAAGGCTTACAAAAGTATGTTAAAGTAGAAAAACACAAAAACAAAGAAGCTGTATTATCAAAAGAAGAGAAAGAATAAATCCTGAGAATTTTGGAAGGGAGAAGATGCGGAGCCTCTTCTAAGTCTTCAAAAAGGAACATGTCGGATCGTTGTAGTTGTTCCTACCAACCAGCTAAGGGAGGACCTGGGGAAAAGGAAAATATACGTATCAGCAATTCCTGGTTACATGGGTTTAAAGATCAAATATCAGCCAAGAGACTAAAAACGTTCAGGCAAACAGCCAACTCTGTGAATGCCCGACAGTTGCTACGCTTTGAAGTCAAGCAGAAATCCTAGGAAGTGGAGAACATCGGTACAAGGGAAAGAATCAAGGTGGCAAAATGGGGAACATACTACTGGCACTATGATTAAGCCAAGACTGCCACCCCCTTTCTGATTGAACGAGGAAAGAAGCAATAAAGGCCCAAGAGTGTTCATGACGTTCGGCTACGTAACTGGTAAGTGAGGGAACGTGATTGCATGGCTCCCACTGTCCCCACACTCAGTGGTGACATTGACAGCATCGCCGGTCCCTTGATGGGTACACTGGGGAGGTGTTAGAAATCGGTCACATCAAGAGTCCACGAAGAAAACTGCAAAAGGACAATTTTTTCTTAAGGGAGAAAACAGATATAAAGTTTTTAAGCAGTGGAGCCTTCATGAGAAACAGCAAGATGTAGTTTAAAGAATGTCATTGCAGGGGTGCCTGGGGGGCTCAGTGGGTTAAGCCTCAGGTTGGGATCCCAGGGTCCCCGGACGGAGCCCCAGTCACTCTCAGTGCTCAGAGGGAGTCTGCTTCTCCCTCTGCTCCACCCCCTTGTGCTCACTCTCAAATAAAATAAATTAAATCTTAGATAAATAAATAAATAAATAAATAAATAAATAAATAAATAAAAGTGGCCTACCTGTCATACCAATGGCAATAATAACATTTTCTTTAATAGTGTTTACTGTATTCTACTGGGAATAGCTCAGAATGTAAGATTAGGAAGCTGAGATCATCTGCTGTTTATCATTTTGCAAATTGTACAAGCAATTTACCTTCTACGAACCTCAAGTTCCTCATCTGTAAAATGTGGATGATAAAAGTATTTACCTTATGGTGTTGTATCAGGGAGTAATGTATGCACAGTGCCTAGCTTGGGTCTACTTAGCATTGAGCGCTGCAGGGAGATGAGTAAGTTTTTTTATAAAGAGTTTGGTGTTGTGGTTTTAAGACAAACACTTTGGAGCCTCAAACGCTAAAATGGGACTGTCCTAGTGACAAGAATCTGGAAAGTGGTGAAATTCACCCAAGATGTCGCAAAGAGACCTTTTACCCAACGAGAAGGTTAGATTCAACATAGTGTTACTAGAACCGATAAATCTAATTCATCATAACTTTCCAACGAATTCAAATTCTTTCATCAACCCGTTACAAATACAAGTTTATGTCATATGTGCTCTAAGTAATAGCAACTTCACAATTTATTCAATAGCCCCAAGAATAAGACTTTCGAAATGTGAATACAATCTCAGAGGAGAACAAAAGAGGTGCCTAAGAAGAAACACAAGCCATTCTTATGCAGGACCCCTTCCTAATATATTTCAAATGTTTCAGCTATTAAAAGAGAGATGCTTAGTTTTTTTGTCTAGAGTACTGCATTAATGACAGGTGGGCATTTTTTTTTCGATCATTCTGGTACAATACGAATAACAGGTAGACGAAGTAGTTTCACAGAAAGCAAAGGAATCTAAATTGTGAGATATAGGACGTTACTATTGCAATCTTTATTTTCTAGTGAATATAAGAACACAAATACAACATCAAAAAACTGTCTTTGTGTCTTCTGCCACAGAGAAAATTCTTTGAAAATTCTGTCTTTATGTCATTTGTTCCACAATGTTGTCAGAGCCTTGTGGAGTGAGTTCTGTGGAATCCAGAACTAAGGGAATGGCAATGACTTGCTGTCCCATAATTTAAGATTCCCACGGTGACCAGCCATTGCTGCTTCCTTTCTTAGTAGCAGGAGGTTTTATCTCAAGCAGAGATCCCACCAGAAATCACAATCCCAATAATACTTAGCCCACATGGCACTACTTATTTGTAAGCTCTGAGGAATAAGTACCCTATTGAACTCTCACATAAAGGATCTTCTGTAAGAAAATCTAATGAAAAAGCAAAGTATTGATTATTCTTTTAGCATTAAGCCAGTATCACTGGTCATCTGTTTATAAAGAACATTGGCTAGTGGGCTATGACTTTTTGATAAGGAGTTATTCTGAATGAAAGCACTAGCTTGTATCATTTCATATGCCTTAATGGTTCAACTTGGCCTCTTCTTGTTGGACTCAATAAAAAAAAAAAAAAAAGTTAATCTAGTTTACCATCTTGATCAGTTTCACGTCCCCTGGAAAGAGACTTTGTTTAGGTTAGTGTCCATACCCTGGCTCATCCAAACTCTTAATCTGTGCCATAAAATCATGAAAGGATCATATATAAAACAATTTAGCCTTCCTTGAGAACACAAAGATTATGAGATTAACCCATGATCAACTTATACTCAAAGGTGATCTGGACAATGTAAGATCCCCAGGGTGGATAATTGTGTTAAGCTTTCAGGAGTAAATGACGGGAAAACCTTTGATATCACTCGAACTCACAAGTCTTAAAAATCCTACATTTCACCAACATGGGACAAAATCAGGTACATGGTATCCGCCACTAAGTCAAGAGTTCCAGAATGAAGTCTAGTAGAGACAATGAACAGAACGGATGTACATTAGCAACTGTGCATGTGATACTTATTTCCCTACATAGACAGACCACATACGTGGTGTAACATTCATTCCTTCATTCGTTCATGCATCCAACAAATGTTCATTCGCTTCCTATCGAAACTGCCTTGCTCTGTGCCGCAGAATAGAGACGCAAAGACATTCACCCCTGTACGATGCCCACACTGAGGAATTCACAGTAGGGAAAACAAAGACCTGTTTTTTGTGTATCATCCATCTAAGCACCGAAAAGAATTGTACAAAAAGAACTTTGGATTAAATCACTTGTTTGGTCTCAATTTATCCAGAATAGGAAGGGAGTAAGTAAATCAGGTCATCTACTTCTTCCATTTCCGCTCTTGAAATTTCATGATGAAACTATAATTTCATGATGAAATTTCATGTGAAACTATAAACTGATTTTCAATTATAAAATTTATTTGTTCCAGTTTGATGATCATAAAAAAAAAACTTCTCTTGGGGCACCTGGGGGCCTCAGGTGGTTAAGCCTCTGACTCTCGGTTTGAGCTCAGGTCAAGATCTCAGGGTCTTGAGATCGAACCCTGCCTCCACCTCTGGCTCCCCACTCAGCACAGAGACTGCTTGTCCCTCTCCCTCCCCCTCTGTTCCCACCTCCACCTCGTATGCACCCTCTGTCTCTCCCCCCCAAAATAAAAATCTTTAGAATTAAAAAATAAAATAAAACTCAATTCAATTAAAAAAATACCTTTTTTCAATGTCGTGGAAATAATGCTTTGTAAAGCATTCCCCAATATATTGTGAGGCCTGATGTTTGTATCCTTATTATTTTAAATTTTAGCTTAGTGTTTGGTATGTAATTGTTTTAATTTTGATATAAAATTGATGTTAGTATTATCACTTTTTAGAAAAGATTCTATTTAATTAATTAACTATTATTATTATTTTTTGGATTATCACTTTTAAAACCGATCAATTTTAAAATTAAAACTGAGGAAGGTGTAGAGAAACCCCCATCTGCCACAATCTGAATCTGGCCTCCAACGGTAGGGGGGCGGCTACATTGGGGGGCTCTCTCATTTCATGTCAGTTGAGGTAACATCTGCTCTGGGGGCTCTAATAGGCCTCGGTGTTTGGTGGTGAATAAGCAGGTAACTCTTTGGCGAAGATAAGTTACCTGTGGCTAGTCAGTGTTCCTAAAAGACCTTCTGCATGGGAGAGTTTCTGGGTTCTAGGGTGAATCGTTGCCTAGAGGCACATGGATAAATAGGCAAATGGTGGAACGCAGTGGCTTGGCTCACGGTGCTCAGCTGCTCTTAGATTAAGTTTCCTGGTCATTCCCTCTCAGAGATGACTCTCAGATTTGCCCTTGTGACCCAAGGAGAGCAAGCCACTGGTAGGTGACCCTACAAACATGCTGTCACCTCAGAAACACACGGAACCAAAACTCCATAAGAAGCTAGACACCAGATATATTTGAATCATACACACACACACACACACACACACACACAAGGCTTCATGACTGGCTCCTCGTCAGCTTCCTACACACATTCTCTGACCCAACACTGTGTGGCCCACGGTGACACGCTCCTTGCCATTCCCCTAATACCTCTTGTGCTCTTGTTCTGAGCTTTTGTATGTCAGAATGTTTCTACACTTTCTCCTCATTTTAGGGATTCCTGCATGTCCTTCGAAATCAGCTCAAGTGTCATTTCCTTTTGGAAGCTGTTCCGACATCCTCAAACCAAGTGAGGTAGGTGATCCTTGTCTGTGACCCTATGTCAGTTAACTTGCTGTTCAGTCATTGTTTCCCTTTCTCATCTGTTGTTTAAACATACCAAGAGCTCTAGAGTCCTAGGCAGCGTCTTGTCCACCTCTAAACCTCTGGTGCCCAGGACAGAGCCTGGAATGAAGTACACGCTTCATTTGTGTGGGTTGAGTGTGTGGACACGTGTGTAACAAAGGCTCCGTGACTCCTAAATGTCATGTTCTTGGAACAAATATTGAATATTTGAATTTTTTTCCCATGGTACTTGGGGATGTGTCTTTGTCACAAACACCAGTCATGACATTTCTCTCTTCTGGTGTTCATCCAGGCGACACGTTTTTATACGATGGAAGTCATTTACAAAGTACCACAGGTCCTGCAGCACCACTATTTAACTTCCCATTTATTATGACCATACCTTCTCTCCACCGCCCTGCTTCATCATACCTTCCATCTGACACCTTCCAACTCAGCGTAATCCTTCATTGCTGGAGATTTAGAGCCTACTCCTGAAATGAGCCAATTCTTATACATTAGCTCGGGGCAGCTCAAGTTTGTTCAGGTGGCAAAACGCCTGGAAGAATGATGCATGCTGATGTGTTGAATTCTCATTTCAAGGAGAAGTAATTTGAATTCCAGAAAACATGGCTATAGTATATGTGTCCGGTATATAAAAAAAATCACAGCACTGAATGCAAGTATCTTTGGAAAAGAAGCAAGTTGGTGAACTAGACATAATTATTGTAGTCATTTATTTTTTTATTTCTATTTGTTGTGGAAAAGAATTGAATAGAGATATTCTACTATGGGGGCGCCCGGGTGGCTCAGTTGGGTAAGCATCTGCCCTCAGCTCAGGTCATGACCCCAGGGTCCTGGGATCAATCCCCACGTCAGGCTCTTTGCTCACTGGGGAGTCTGCTTCTCCCTCTTCATCTGCTTGCAGCTCCCCTTGCTTGTGCTCTCTCTCTCTCTCTCTCTGTCAAATGAATGAATAAAATCTTTAAAACAAATTTTACAATAAAAAAAAATCCTATGGAAAAAAAATCCTATGGAAAGACTTGATTCTTACCCTGAGCCAGAATTCCTTCCTGGACAAGAGGGAGTGTGTACATTTCAGAGTGTGTAATTATGTCACTTCCTTTGAAGTGGTTTGTCAAACTACGTTTCTGTAGGACACACATATTTCTTTAGAGCACGTGTACACACCTATTCACACAAGCAAAGAACAGAAATTTTTTTTCCAATTTACAGGTAAAGTTAATGAATATTATTTGGTCCATTTTTTGTTTTTCTCTCATGATTTTTCTTCAGTTTTTTATTCTTCCCATGTCGCCCGTAGTAGAGGACAGGTGAATTTGTGGGTAGTGAATGATTGTTCCTGCAAACTCCACATGATGGTAATAATAATGACCACCCTTCATCATCTGTATTATATGTACTAAGCACTATGTGAAAAGGTTCTTTTTTTTTTTTTTTTTTTTTTTTTTTTTTTTTTAAATTTTTTATTTATTTATGATAGTCACAGAGAGAGAGAGAGAGGCAGAAACACAGGCGGAGGGAGAAGCAGGCTCCATGCACCGGGAGCCCGATGTGGGATTCGATCCCGGGTCTCCAGGATCGCGCCCTGGGCCAAAGGCAGGCGCCAAACCGCTGCGCCACCCAGGGATCCCTGAAAAGGTTCTTTTAATATACATTATATAATGTACTCTCACACTAGAGGATTTTATTTTCACTTTACAGATGAGGAAACGGGTTACACTGGTTAAATAACTTGTCTAATGTCTCTTAAATCTATGCTTCTTCTTCATCATTGCCTTTCCCAGAAATTCTCCGGGAAATTGTATTGAAGTGGACAGGGGAAATTTCTCATTAAATCTCTTTGTGCTATTGTGTGATAAAAAAGATTGACCCAGAACTTTTCAGGGGTGTTCCATAAACCTTTTATTTTATTTCTAGTTTTGGTGGGGAGGGTAATTCTTTCCATTTTGCAAGGTAGCCAGACATGCATTGAACTTGAATGCCTTTGACAAGGGTCTGTTGCAACAAGGCTTCTGTAGTATTAGCAAGGTTATCTCAGCTAATTCTCAGTTTAGCTGCCCTCTTTCAAGCTCTATATTCATCCTTGGTGGGATGCTGACTTGAGTGGTCTTGTCCTAACACACAAGGCCTGAGTTAAAAGCAGGTGCAGTGGGGAATGTATGAATGGGGACCCAATTCACAGGATAATGCATTTCCCCCCTTACAAAAAGAAATAGAGCTCTCTGGATGTATAGTCACCAAGAAGATTTATTGACACATGAAATTCTGAATATAATTTAGATAAATCATTGAGTTTCCCCAGTCCTACCCCATGATTTGTGATGCTTTCCAGTGCCTCTGGATTCAGAAATCAATGAATGGCTTGTGCTTATCAACATTTGCCATTCTTCATCTGTGACAGAGTATGCGAAATAGATTCTTGTTAATTTTTAATACGATTCACAAATAATAGCTCTTTGGGGGCATGGAAAAGAATATAGCTGCACAGAGTTTATTCTAAGATATATTAAAAACCCACATCAAATATACATCAAATCACATAGTATAGTGCTCACAGGTATAGTCCAAATAGCTGAATAGCTGTCCACAAGAGCATCCATTTGCTTAAAACGTGTCTCAGGGTGGGTGCACCCATCACGTACAGCGAACCATCTGTGGCTTTCCATTAATACTGAGCTGGCGTAAGCCCTTTGGTAAGGGTACCTCCCCAGGCCTGCTCTCTGCTTTCCCAGCATGACTGAGAAGGTCACCATTGTGAACAAACACTCCTACCCCTTCTTCATGTTGTGAGGCATTATGATTCAGTTCACCCTTGGTGGCTTATGGGCAGTCTCACGTCACTTTTTTAAAAGCTGCTCATGAGGAACAGGTACGGTGTGATGACAGGGAATAACACAAGAGCACTGCTACAATGCTTATCCTGAGGGAGAAAGTAGGTCTCCCTGGTGGTGGATATTGTTGATCTTTGATGCCTTCTGATGTTACCGAAGACTTGACACCCTTGTTACCTTTAGTGACAAGTCAAGTCTCCATCATCGGCTCCCTCTCTTTGACATGGAAGTTAATCAGACTTCAGTATCTTCCCGTTGCTCTTTTCTCTTCACACACTGCTGGTGAGCTATCTGATTTAGTCTGATATCTTTATCTTCCACGTACATGCTTTTGTTTTCAGTTCTAGCCTCTATCCTGCCATTCAGTCATAGAAATCTAAATATAGGCTGTGCACCTGCACATGGCAGTACCTCAAAGTCAGAATTTCAAAAACAGTACCCGTTATCCCCGCATTCTCTACTCTGATTCTCCTAGCTAGTGGTCCAATCTTCTCCAGGAACAGGGAAGTCATCCTTGACTCAACTCTCTCCTGCGTATCCCTCATCCAATCAACCCCCAAGCCATGCCAATCACTTCTTCAGAATGTTTCTAGAATGTACTCCCTTTCTGTTCTTCTGTCTACCCACTTCTACTAGCCAAGTAGAGGCCCTCGCCATCTCTTGCTTATGCAGTTTCATTAGCTCCCTGTTTTCTTTTACTCCTGTCTTGCTCCAACTCTTTCATCTGTCCTCTGCAGAAAACCAAAGTGGTCTTTACAATGTATACTTGAACATATCTCTCTTGTTCTTAATTCACTTAATTCTTCATTGACTGTATGATGAAGTTTAAGTTCCTTAGAGTGACACATAAATATACCTTTATGTCCTGATACGGTCTTCCCCCACATTTAATTTCTTCTCACTCTCAACCTCATATTTTACACTCTAATAAATACACATCATGTTCCTTTAGGACTCTGTGCCTTCATTCACCTTGATCCCTCCAAGAAAGACACACATTTTCTCATCTTGGCTAACACTTATTCATCCTTCAAGGTATTATTTCCTCCTGGGAGTCATTCACTAACTCAAAGTTGGATTAAGTATTCCTTTATGCTTGCAAAATACCCAGTGGATAGCCATTTTTTTCCTGACTACTTGGGTAATATATTATGTATCAGTCTTACCTACAATAAAAGCTCCTTAGGAGCTGCTTTCATATTTTATTCTTTTATTTCATTCTTATATGCCTAGTGCCTAGTATAATGCCTGACATGCCCCGTGATGTCCTGATGTGAACTGAGAGGTGTTTTGAACATTACATGGGGCATGACTTAAAATATGAGGTCCCTCATAATTATATCTTTTTATTCTATGTTAAATGTGTTTAATGAATGCATTTCTGATTTTTGGATGGTAGGGATATAGGAGGAAGATAGGGTATGGTTTATTCTGAAGGAACTTACCAATGTAATCAGGGATATAAGATATTTGAAAGTCACTATTGAATTATACATATTATGTGTTTCCTAATATATACATACATAATTGATAAGTTTATATGCATTACTACTACAGATACATTCAGAGGATATTTACGGTTAGCAGTACTATAACAGGCATTATGACAGGCCCTGAGGATTTGACAGCTTATAAAACATGATTCTTACCTCCAAGGATTTTACAGTTTAGTTTGGGAGTACACTGAGAAACAATCTGGAGTTCCTAATACAGTGTGATGGGTGTGTTTGTGCCCAGCACTGTCCTAGACACTAGGAATATACAGGAATAAGAAAACGCACCTTTCCTTGAGGAGCTCACACAAGAACTATTGCAGTGGATGTTACATGCAGTTCAGGCCAAAATAATCAGGGAAGGGAGAGATGACTGTAAGTTTATTTACCTGAGTTTCAGGAAGGCAATGCCTTTACATCCCTCAGACAATAACTTGGATAAAATTGGGTGAGAAAGAGAACCAACATATTAATGGTAGATTATCAACATCCATTTGTATTTCTACTTCTTAGACTTTTACTGGATGGTGGCTTCCTAGAACTTCATAAAACTTTATAGCAGAAAACCTCAAAGGATCATAGGATGTTCGCTCATCTTCCATCCAATCAGTCAGCAGAGCAATGTGACAGCTGTGAAACTAACAAAGTAGAGAGGACCTCCAGTTTCAAGGACTTCAAAAATTGGACCAAAAAGCATTAACCCAAATATCAAAATGGAAAATGATCCTTTTAATCATTTGGCAGGTTACTTAACCAAAACTCAAGAAAAAACGTTCAGCAGAAATCTTCCTCAAGCAATGTATGCCATAACGGTGAGTAACTGCTTGCTTGTGCAGCATTCCAAAGGCTCTGCAGATTACGGTGTGACACGCATCAGATCACCAGGGGCTCCCAGTGCTCAGGTCCAAGAACCTGCAGTGCTAATGCTACTTTAATTAGTGCTTTAAATATTTTATTTATTAGACAGGTAGAGAGAGAGAGAGAGAGAGAGAGAGATAGCACAAGCAAGGGGAGCAGGAGAGGGAGAAGCAGGCTCCCCACTGAGCAGAAAGCCAAACACAGGGCTCGATCCCAGGACCCTGGGATCATGACCTGAGCTAAAGGCAGACACTTCACCTACAGAGCCACCCAGGCACCCCTAATACTACTTTTGATGTAGAATAATTATGCTGCTTTAAAAAGTCCTTTTCTTCTGAGAACAGAGTGACATTTTTTTTGTTGTTCCATGTCTTCTTGCTTATTTGGTCTTTGAGTGACAAGCAGCACACATATTTATGAAATAGCTGATCCAGGTAAAGGTAGGTTTCTGGTGATAAAACAGAAAGAAACGAGCTGGGACAGACATTGAGCAGAGAGCATCAGTGAATCACGTTCTGATCTATCAAAAGAGTGAGCAACATTTTGACACACTTTCTAGGCAAGGAATCTTATTCTACTTTTTAAAAATAAAGCAGAAATGGCAAAATTATTGAGGAAATACTGTTTATTGTTGACCTTTTCAACAATATGCTCCCAAATAAACATTCATAGTTATATGCTCTAGATTTTGGAAAAGGCCTTTGTCCTTTTTCAGTCAAGCAGACATAACTATGATTGCAGTTATAACAAATTTTTAGAAGCCATGTTAGGCCTATTAAGCAAGCAAAAGGCAATGATCACATGGATTGACTTTCATATATCTGTTCAATATAATTAAAGAGCTCTTGAGGACAATTAAAGAAGAAAAACATGTTCCCAATTCAGCTTCCCAACACTGAATAAACTGTACCTGATATCATGCTGGTGCTTATGTAACAATGCCCTGCTGATAATATGAGCTAGTGGTAAGCCATGGTGATCTCACTGAGTTGCATGTTATACATTCATTGCATTTTTTGTAGAACAAAATGTGAAAGAGAAAAAGAAACACTTCCATTTTTGTGATTATAGGGATTACTTTTAGTAAAAATTACCATCACTAAAATTATTATTACCTTTTCTATCAAGTGACAATGGCCAATATACATATAATGGTACTACTTCAGAATGTTCCAAAATGAAGAACCAAATAATAAAGCAGGCAAAATAGTGCTCTCATCCTAATAAAATGGTGGACTAATTTCTTCTTAAACCTTGTGTTAGAGGGGCACCTGGGTAGCTCAGTCAGTTGAGCATCTGCCTTTGGCTCAGCTCATGATCTCAGGGTCCTAGGATCAAGCCCTGCATCAGGCTCTCTGCTCACTGGGGAGTCTGCTTCTTCCCCCTGCTCGTGATCTCTCTCTCATAAATAAATAAAACATTAAAAAAAAACAAACCTCTTGTGCTAGAAAATATCTGGAAGTGATGAATAAATTATGACCATTAAATTTAAAGTATAGCCAAATTCAACAAAAGAAAGGATATCCCCAAGTGACAAAAATTACCTGGAAGTCAGGATCTTAAACACACAACTTGACATTGAAACAAGGGGAAGAGGTTAAAGTGGTGATGGATGTGGTGGCACAGAGAAGGGGAAAATTAGGAAGGTTATCATATTTTGTAATATCTCAGACGTTAGGTTTTAATTTCCAATACAGACAAATCGTAAATCTTAAGGAAGACAGACAGAAAATAAGAGACCTCTCCATAGACGTGGAGCCATTAAAGAACTGTCGTAAATAAGGAGTAAAAACATTCTGAGTTATGACTCTGGTTTAGACCAATGCTCTCACAGATGATGAACACTGACCCAAAAGATACAGAAAAGATAGACTTAAGGCACTGAAGAGAAGATAAAATGAGGAAGATTATAGAAGACAGGCAAATTTTGGAAGGGAATGGCGTAGAGTCAGTCACTCATTCTCGTGGCATTTACCTAGAAGGCGTGCATCACGTGGGGTAGCTAGAAATCCATGAAGAAACTCGGGACAAAGAACTAGGGGATGGAGTTTGTGGCCACTTCTGCTGCTGCTGAAAAAGTAGTAAAGGACCCCATAAAAGAGAGAACAAAAAAGAGGGAGCTCCAAATCACATATGTAAGTTCTGACCCCAAGTCTGGCCAATCTTCAAATCGTGGATGGTAAGAACAGATGTCAGCTAAGGAAAATGGACCTCTCTTGTCCTAGGATATGAACCTGCAAATGGCCCACACTGATCCCTGACCTATACATGCATTAGACTCAACACAGCATAGCAAAGGCTTAGAGAACTGCACCAACCATCCCAATTTCTTGAGCCATGAATGCACAGGACAGACCCAAAGAAGCTGAACAAAGACTTCAACAACTGAACTGACATTGGAATTACTAAGAGCACCAGAAGGCAACGCAGAACCTGTGGCCTTAACCAAACCTCCCAAAACCTTACATTGTCCAGAGGATTTTTGACATGACCCAGAGCCTTAGGAGCACAACATTCAAAATATCGAGGATGAAATCTGAAATTATTTTGATATACCAAGAACCAGGAAAATGTGACCACTACTCAAACCCCAAGATGACTCATATGTTGGAGTTAACAGCCGACTTTAAGGCAGCTACTATTTCCTCTACAGTTAAGCATTTCAGAAATGAGTGGAAAGATAGGGGTTCTTAGGTAAGAAAAAGAAACTATAAAAAATTAATCAAATGGAGATTTGAGAACTGGATAGCATGATGTTTGTAATAATTCACTGGATAGGCTGGGCACCTGGGTGGCTCAGTGCTTGAGCGTCTGCCTTAGGTTCAAGGTGTGATCCAGGGTCCTGGGATCAAGTCCTGCATTAGGCTCCCCACAGGGAGTCTGCTTCTCCCTTTGCCTGTGTCTCTGCCTCTCTCTCTGGGTCTCTCATGAGTAAGTAAATAAAATCTTAAAAAAAATTCACTGGATAGGCTTAATTGTATGGATGGCAAAAGAGTCAGTGAAATTAACAATAAAATGATAGATACACAACCTGAAGAACAAAGAGAAAAAAGAGAAAAATATCAGTAGAGCCTCAGAAAAATGTGGGTTAATATCAAAAGGACTAACAGTTATATCACTGGAGTCACAAAAGCAGAGGAGATAGATACTGGTACAGAAAGGGTACCTTAAGAGATAGTGGCTAAAATTTACTCAAATTTAGGCAAAACTGTAAATTTATATAGTCAAGAAGCTCACTATGCCAAACAGAGTAAACTAAAACAAAACCAAATACCCATTGCAAGACACATCACTGTTTAAACTCAAAAATAAGGAAAAAAGTCTTGAAAACTGGAAAATGCAGACACTTCACATAGAAGATGGACTATGTGCAGTTTTCTGGTATACCAATTACACTTCCACTGGGGGAAAAAAAAGATTGAGGAAAGAGCAAGAGACATGGCATATATCTGTAAAAGACTATTATATTTTTAAGAGCTTCAAAATATGTACGACTGTTTAAAAGCAAAAATTATCATGTTGCCTGATGGGTTTTTAATGTATGTAAAGTAAGTATGATTGAGCAGAAGAGGCAGGCTCAAGGAAATGATATGGTTGTAAATCATCTATGTTTTACTTAAAATGGCAGAGTAAGTAGACTGTGAAAGGGAATTTAAGTACATTTCTCCTCCCCAGAGCAACCGCTAAAGAAATGATTTAAAGAGGGATGCCTGAGTGGCTTGGTTACACACCCCAAATTTGATTTCGGCTCAGGTCATGATCTCAGGGTGATGAGATCAAGCCCCACATGGGACTCTGCTAGGTGTGGAGCCAGCTTAAGATTCTCTCTCTCTTCCTTTGCCCTGCCCCCTCCTCCCCATGCATCTCTTTCTCTCTAAAAAAAAAGAAAGAAAGAAAGGAAGAAAGAAAGAAAAAAGAAAGAAAGAAAGAAAGAAAGAAAGAAAGAAAGAAAGAAAGAAAGAAGAAAGAAAGAAAGAAAGAAAGAAAGAAAGAAAGAAAGAAAGAAAGAAATGATACAAAGAAAATTCATCAAAAATGCAATAGATAAATTTAAATGGAATATTAAAAATATTCCAATAATCCAAAAGAAAGAAGGGAAAGAGGCACAGAGGAACATAAAAAGAGGAGACACACAGGAAACAAATAACCAAACCGTAGTGCCAAGTCTAGTCATATCAATAATTATATTAAATAAAAGTGCTCTGAACAAATCAAACAAAACAGAAATTGTTAGCTTATATTTAAACAAAACAAAAAGACCTGACTATATACTGTCTACAAGAAACCCACATTAAAAATAAAGACATAAAAAGGTCAAAAGATAAAACTATATAAATGCTAATCAAAAAAGAGTTGGAGCAGCTTTACTATCAGTAAAGTAGACTTCAGAACAAGAAATTTTTTAAGGATGAAACGGTTTCTTGAAAGTATTGCATAATGATAAAATATCAGTTCACCAAGACATAACAATCCTACATGCACCTAACAAGAGCTCTTGTCAATACATGAAACAAAAATTGACTGAACTCAGAGGAGAAATACAAAAATCCACACACATGCTTGGAGAATTCTATACTCATCCCTCAGTAATCAATACAACAAGGAGACAAAAAAAGAAAATCAATAAGGATACAGAAGACCTGAGCAACCAACTTAACCTGATTAACATTTCTAGAATGCTGTACAACGCAGAATGCGCAATTTTTTTCAAGTACTCATGGAACGTTCTCCATGATAAACTATATTCTCGGTATAAAAAGTCTTTGACAAAGTCAAAATATTTCAAATCATGTAGCATATACTCTCAGACCATAATGGAATTCACTCAGATAATAGTAAAAATATCTGGAAAATCCCGCAAACATTTACAAATTAAACAACACACTTCTAAATAATGTAATGGGTTGAAAAGAAAATTATGTAAGAAATTTGAGATTAGGGACGCCTGGCTGGCTCAGTGGTTAAGCCTCTGCCTTTGGCTCAGGTTGTGATCCCGGGATCCTGGGATCAAGTTCCACGTCGGGCTCCCTGCATGAAGCCTGCTTCTCCCTCTGCCTGTGTCTCTGCCTCTCTCTGTGTGTCTCTCATGAATAAATAAATAAAATCTTAAAAAAAAAAAGAAATTTGAGATTAATTTGAATTGAGTGAAAACAAAAATACAAATAAGAAAACGGGTGAAAAACACTAAAAGAGTGATCAATGAGAGCATTACATGCTTATACTAAAAAAAGTTTTCACAAAGAAAGTAGCAAAAAGGGAATAAATTAAATCCAAAGCAAGCAGGAAAGAGGATAAAGACAAGAGCAGAAATCTTTGAAATTAAAAACAAAGAAAGAAAAATCAATGAAACAAAAATTCTGTTTTGTGAAAAGGATTAATAAAATTGATAAACCTCTAACCTGATTGACTGATTATTAAGTATGACTACATTAAAGTGAAGAGCTACCTATCAGAGCATACCATGAAAATGAAAAGGAAAACCATACGATGACAGAAGATTTTTGCAGCACAATAAAACCCAAATGCTTATTATCTAAACTCTAGGATATACGGAGAACTTCTAAATATCAATTTGTAAAAGAGAAATAGGCAAAGGCTATAAAAAGGCCACATACAGAATAGGGAGCACTGTTGTCCATTCAACATTTTTACACATGCTCTTCGTTGTAGTCGGGCAAAGACAAGTTTTAAGAATGAGATGCCATTTCATAGGCGTTGATTTGGAAAAATAATAAGTCTGAAACTTATGTGTGGATCTGTAAGAAAACTGGTATTTTTATCCATTGCTAGTAAGAATGTAAATTGGTACCAGTCCCATGAGGAGCGATCCAGTGGCCTGAAGTTGAGGTAAAGATGGTCATGGCCTATGAGTGAGCAATACAACTTTGATGCAGATGCCTCGGAGAAACGAAGGTAAACGTGCTTGGAAAACATGCACAAGGATGTATTAATTTTTTTTTAAACTGTAATGGAGGAAAAAGTGGAGACAATTTAGTTCTATGGGATATAATGCAGTTAATACATTTTGAAATTAAAAAAAAATACTGCATGTTGTTTATGGACACCTGCAATCAAGTTTGAAAACACGGTGAGGAATGATACACCATAAACATCGTAATGGTCATTACACCCGAGGAGGGACAGGAGAGGACAGCTGTATCGTTAAGGCTTTTGGTTTGTTCTTAATAAAAAGAGATCAGAGGCAAAGAAAAGTAATTTTTAAAAAGAAAGGAGATACCACAATTACCTATAACTCTTATGTATACAGTTCACTTTACAGTCTTTTTTTCTTACCCACTGGTATTTCTTGTGATGATAATTTCAGAGTTGGTCAACTGAGCGATCCAGGGATGGTGAAAAAAGGGAACAAAGTCTTCTCATTTGCCTTCTACTTTTAGACACCATTCTTAGGAAAGGCAGGAGCTCTAACTGGAATGTACACATTTAAGTTCTTCCTAATTGGCTACAGGTTGAGGTGTGACTCAGAATCCCTGATGTCCCATTTCTGACACCTGGTTTTGACACTTTGAAATTTCTTCTTTTTATGGGTCAATGATTTCGTCCGTACCAGAACAGGCATGTGAGAGATAGACCTTTCATTCTCCCGGACGTGTTTTCAGATGTTTTAGAGGGTAGCTGAACATCATTCGAATGTCTTTTCTTGTTCCCCAATAGCAGTCTACTTTAATTGAGGAAGAGCCCCAGAAACTAAGTCAAAAATAGAATGCTGGAATGCAATGCTACGTCACATTGACAATACTGACATAGAAATAAGTTGCCACTGTCATATTAGGTGAAGAAAACCTTCCAGATCCACAGTATGATCCCAGGGATGTAAAAAAATTATGTTAAAATGAACAACGGTGATAAATACATGCATTCCCAAGGTGAGGGTAGAGTACACACTCTACAAAATGTTGACCATGGTTACCACCAGTTAATAGGATCTGTGGGCACGTTTTGTTGCCTTTCCTGTTTTGTCTGCTGTGCAATGGATGTTAGCCCTTTTGTAATTTAACAGGTTCAGCCTCAGCCAGAGGACAATTAATTTGGATGAAGGAAGACTTCAGAACTATCATGCCTGTTTTTGCTCACTTCCTAGAAGAAGCGAGGGGACGTTGGACTGCTGCCGAATTATGTCTATGGCTGATTCAAAGGTGGTTAAAGTTTATTTTGTTTCCAAATTTGTAAACGAATTTGGTTTGAAAGGTGTAGGTTTTCCAATCTTTGTGATCTTCACTTCTGGCATAGGCCTAATACAAAATATGATTTTAATTTAAGGCCTGCAGCCAAAATCTAGACTAGTTGCTTACCTTTTTTTCCTAAAGTAGAGTATTTCTGAGATGCAAAATCTAGATGACTCTTGCAAGAGGGATGGTTTATATTTTCCTCTCCATTTGTATTAGTAACAACGTAGTATTTTGGTGGGTGTTTATCACATAGAATTGAATGAAAAATGAGTTTTACTAAAATGCAAAATGAGGTCACTTTCTATACCAACCTCAAGTAATAAAAAGGCAAAATTATGGCTTAAGCTATTCTAAGAAATAGAGAATTTGTGAAATCTTTACTCTCCAGCATTTGGACAATACCTAACCTGAATATTTTGATGCCATTTGCCAAGCAGGCAGCTGAGAACACAAAAATGCTTGCTAGGGTATTTTTTTCCCTTCTTTTCCTGCTTGAATTTCTCATCCATAATACATTGGATTGACTTTATTTTTATTTTTCTTTAGTAGTTTAGTATAAAGGCAGTTCACAATGCTTTCCTCTAAGTTCCTAAGATGACTAAAGTATCAAACTATGCAACCAAATTTCTAAATTAACAAGGTGTTTATTTGACCTAATTAACAAGATATTTACCAAAAAAACATGAAAAAAAAAAAGAGTAGAATTCTTAGTTGCTCTATCAGTCAGCCTCAGGCAGTTAAAATCTCTGAGCCAAATAGCTCTGTTATTTGCACAGTTGTATTACTGTAATTTAAAATCAGTGCAACTCGAATTAATAAAAAGCTCTGGTAGAGAATTATTTATTCAGTCTAATTTGGCATTTTTTTCTGACTGTATTTCTCCTTACACACTTAATATATTTAAAGATATGCTGCAAAATATCCCTGACACAGTACAGCTTTTCAGATTGGTTAAGATTTCTACTGTGAAAGCCTTTGCTGTAGCTACTCCCCCCTCCTGGAAATTTTTTTACGCAGGTATCTGCTTTGATAACTCCTTTACCAATCCCTGGTTTCTGCTCAGTGCTCACATTGTCCACATGGCTTTTCTTAAAGAACCTATTTTATTCGGTAAACTTCTTGCACTCACATCCTCTCCTTGACCCCTACTCCCCAAACTCTCCGTACTTTGGCCTACTTTTACATTTTCCCATAGCAGTTATCACCTTCCACCATACTACGTAATTTACTTATTATATTTATTGCTAGACGTATATTTCTTCCTCCTAGAATGTAAGCTCTTCAAGGGCAGGAATTTGTATCTATTTTGTTCAGCGATGTATATATACCAAGTATTAAAAATACTTCCTGGCTCATCATGGGCACTCAATATATATTTGTTTAATTAAGTGAAATTAAAGGCTGTGTCAGTGAAAGGTCAGCAGATTATGTCAGTGTTTTTGGAATATATATGACATAGCGTGTCACATTGTAACTGGGTTTCAGATGATTTTTCCTGGTATACTCAACGAATAAAGACACTAGTGTTGCCCCAGCATACATGGATTCTGATGAATGAGGCAAAATTATGGCCACAGACAGATGACTGCTTAGTTATCAGGAAACACTAATGGCCGTGTTACAGTCTGAACATTTTTAATAAGATTTCATCTAACTGTCCCTTCCTGTTGTAAAGGTCTTTCACAAAGGAATATTTTAATCTAAAAATGTTTCTCAAAAATCAAGCCATGGACTGATAAATCAGCCCCTTCCCAACACTGTAGACATGCAGCAGCAAGAATGAGAAGAAGAATGAAGTATAAGATAGAGAGAAGCACTGGAGCATGGTTCTGGGTTTCAGAGTGAGGTTTCAGTGGTATAGGCATGAAGTCCCATATCTGGGAGATGTTCTTTTACATCATCATCTTATAGTTATGTGAGAAAACAATGGATCAGAGTGAACTGGGATTGAATGATCTAATCAAGCCAGGATACTCTTAGGATTTGGGGCCATTGGGTAAATGAGTTGTTCCAAAGTGGCCGCCTCCTTCAAGGAAACCCAAAACAATGACCAAGCACTACAGAAAATGTGTTTGACTGGCCCCAAGTAGCTAGGGTAAGCCATAATAGAGGACTCACATCTGGGCGCTGCTCAGGATGATGGATGGTGTAAGTGCAGCCTAATTAGTGTCTTGGGATGGACAAAAGAGCTAATGTGGGAGAGTCAGCAGTTTGTAAATCTATTGCCAACATCCTGGATGAATCTGACCTTTGCAGTGCCAGAGGGAAAGAAGGGAAAGATGACAATTCGACACATTGGTACCAAGTGCTAGCTCCAAGGAAAGTTCATACTTCATTTTGAATAAAATTTTAATGATGAACCCATAGCAGAATCCATAGGTACCCATATGCTAGAAAGATCTCTGTTATTTTATATTTTACTAGGCTAGCATAGTTCACACATGTATCAAAAAATACATATCTCATTTTGGGTACCTAATTTTCTTTTCTAGAATACACGTCTCTGTGTGTGTGTCCATGTGTGTATCAAACACGTCAAATAGATATATCCTAAAGCCGTGTTAGGTTGTAAATTTTAATTGTCATCAATCAATCTGGAAGTCTGTTTCTTGGGTTGAAAATACTACGCTTTTCCACTTAGGCCATGAAGTAAGTGTTTTCATTAATTAGGGAGGCAGGGCAGCATAGTTGTCAGCCCCCCATTGCTAGGACTCTAGAGTTCTAATCCCAGCTTCACCACTTACCAACAAAGTGGCCATGGGCAAATTACTAGCCTGAGTTTCAGTTTCTTCCTTCATCACAAAAGGGGAATAATACCCCCCAGAGCTCTTGGAAGAGTTCAATATGATAATGTACAGTTTGCAAATTTTACTGCTTTTCCTTCCCATTCTCAGTGCCCTTCCATTATTTCACTGCTTTCCTCACTGACTGTTCATATAGAAGGGTCTACTGTTTCACTCTGTTATGGTGGAGAGAATATTTTTAAAAATTTATGACAAACCCAGACACTTGAACATGGTACCTTCACCTATGAATTTCCAATTTCATGCTGAATATAGCTTAATTCACATCAATTCTTTACTGTGCAGAAACAAACTCTTCTTTTTTCTCTCTGATACATAGACATCTGTCAGACAAAAGGAAGAAAGACTCTGGGATTGATAAAGTGACTGTAAATGATGGGGTGGGGAAAACACATCCCAAATCTCAATAGCTTGTTGATCTCTATCCCCTGTTGTTCCTGTACACGTTCAGAAGTTCCTCGAACCCATTTCACTAGGCCGTGTCTCTTCCACGGGCTCACACGATCCCCAGGCCTCTCTCTACCTGTACAGTAGCTGGAACCTACCTACCTAGGTAGACTCAGCCCGTTCACTACCCTTCCCTCAGTGTCTTACCTGCTACACACCCCGACCTCTGCTGTCACCCTCCCTGGAAGAGATCATTTCCCCTATTCTAATCTATTTAAGAATCTATCATGGTTCTCCTAAGCATGATTTCTCTTGCCATTTATCTTTGTTCTTGCCACTTGTCTTTGTTCACTAGAGCCTAGATCCTAGAGTCCACTGCCACGAGCAAGGTTCCACCCTCTTGGGGACAGTCTCCTAGGGCTGTTTCTCACCACAAGCTTTACAGGCCAGATCTAGAGTCAGGAGCTCCTGTCCCGGCCCTGATCTAATTCTACTGAGCCACCTACGATTGACACAATATATACTTGTTATATACAAAGCAATACATCATAGTGGTTTGGGATCCAGTTATCTGATCCTTTACCAACTCACCTTCTGGTTGCTCACTTACTGCTTGGTTTTGAGCAAGTTCCTTCCCTTTGCCTCAAACTGTCTCATCTCTAAAGTGAGGTGATGGCAATGCCTCCTTGTAGGGATAGTCTAAAGTTGAAATGGGGCATCCAATATGCTTAGAATAGAGCTTGTCACTTAGGAAACATTCAGTTGATGTTTGATATCATTACATTTCATAAGAATAGCAATCTGAATAACTTAAGTAGGAAACCAACAGCCAGTAGACCTAATTTCTCTATATTAATAACAGGTTCTAAGGAAAGATGGCCAGCAGGAATGATCATCATCCATTTATAGACAAGTCAATGTGGAAGCTCAAAACAGTTCCATTTGTTTTGAGGAAAAGCTTCGAGAAGCCTTTCTCTTCTGTATAAATTCTCCCCGAATCTCAGGTCTTCAGAAACCGAGATTATACATTTACCAAGGAAGAAAAGTCCGTGTGTTACTAATTTCCCATTTATTTTTCAAAATGTGAATTATTTCCTTTAGGACACAGCTCTATGGGCCTGAACTAATTTCGATGGCACTCCCATATTAATTTACATCCCTCTCTGAATTGGAGCTAATTTTTAAGACTTCGGTGCAGTGTTTTAACTGAACTTCTTCTCTAGAACACCAAAATCGCCTTCACTAGTGTTAGATCACAGAGTCAAAGGAGAGCAGTATCTATGGACTCCCAGGGAATATTTCTCAGAGTTAAGGGTTGACTTTTTAACTAATTGGCTAATTCACTTATTGTCCTTTGACTTCACATGTCATGGGATCAAATCCATTAGGAGTAGATTAGATCGACTCATCAAGAAATAGGAATTTTTCTTACTCGTTCATCCTTCTCAATTAATAATGAATGTCCAGTCACCAAAATTATAGCTCACTTGAGGTTATTTTTACTGTGCTGAACTATTTTCGTAGTATATTTAGTCAAATTGGAAATTGGAAAATTTTGCTGTTAAGGGGATTTTCACAGCACAGTTTTAATAATTCAACTACCTGTACCCCTGGGCAAAATGACTGCTTGTTGGCAAAGTCACAGCCAATTGTATTATTTGAAACTTTAAATGCTCTTCCCCCCTCCCCCGCCCCCAAATGTTGGAATTATCTGTAAGAGAGTGAGGGACTCAGGACATAATTGCAGCATTATTTCATTACCATAGTTGCACTTTCTTCTTGGAGATCTGTGCAAATTTGGAAACTCATTTTTTGTTTTGGGTTTGTTTTTTTTGTTTTGTTTTGTTTTGTTTTTTGGAAGGAAGAAAATAAAAGAAGCACACTCTCATTGTAAGTGGGCTACCATCACCTTCTCTAACTCTTTACAGCGACTCTAGTATCACATGTTAGAGGAGAAGGGTTACTACTGTAAGCTGTTAGCACAGCTAAATAAATTATCTCAAATATCTATTTGGTATGAATTCCAAAGAGCCGGGCTAATGGTCAGTATTGAACTTTATCAACCAGTTGCTTTTAATTAATTAGTGACCTAATTAACTTTTGAGCACCTATTTTGTGAGAGGCATTCTCATCAGTCGTGATACATCAGTGGATGAAATCGCCAAAGATTTCTGCCATTTTCGGTCAGATTCCACTGCAGGGAGTGGGAACAGGGTAGAGAAACAGCCACTATATGACAGATTTAAGTAATTGTTTGGACATGTTAGAAAGTGATATACACTATGGGAAAAGGAGACCAGGGCAAAGTGAATCCCAAGTAGGGGAAGAGGTTGCAGCTTAGGGTGGTTTTGGGGTGACACCCTAGGGCCACAAAACTGGTTGCACACCCACGTCAAGGGGTGGGGAAATGAAGCCGCATATATTTCTATTTTCGGCATCAGAGGCCTATCTAATATTAAAAATATATATCATCCTTCCCTTCTCCGACCTGTTTCAATGCAGTTCCTGGCTTTGTCTCTCAGCGCTGGAGATGAAATAAATTATAAAGGAAATGATACGGCTGGGCCCGTCAGATCTTATGAGATCTTGCCTAATTTAAGCTCTATGGGTACCTATTTCCCATCAATTGTCCCAACTCGGGATGGAGGAAGAAAGCACTGAGGAAGGGACGCAGTTCAATTCACTCGGCCTAGGAGCCCTTATCCCAGTGAAGTGCTGCAAAGGGGCAGAAGGGCCTCTGGAGCCCCCCAGGCTGCAGCACTACCCGGGGCCAAGTGATGCGTGCTCAGCGAGAGCATCGTGCACATATTCGTGTGTGGAAGGAGAATCATCATAATCTGAGGTTGGGTCAGGGCTTTCCGGGAAGGTGAGAACAAGGTTGGACCTTTGTCAGCCTGAGGGTGCTGTGATGCACGTGCACGGGCGAAGGCATCCCAAGAAGTCACAGCAGCAAGGGCCGTGCCCCTGGGACTGTGCGGAGCAGCAGGCCTTAGCCGGGGCCTAGAGAAGGATGTCCACACCTCAGAGCTCCGCACGGGCTGGGCCCTGTCACACGCTGCCCGCCCTGCTCTACCTACAGACCCAGAGCTGCCCCCCAGGGGCCCGGGCCCAGGGCCGACTCTTGCACCTCGCACCCCCGGGAAGGTGAAATGGAGACTGAGCGCATCTCGCCCATGACGCGGATGAACCCCGCTGGCCTCACCTGGTCCGTCCTAGGCTCCCCGCCTTTGGGCCTGAGTCGGGGACAGTGGAGCCCTGGGCTGAGCCGGGGGGAGAGGCCGAGGAAGCTAGAAGGGGGAGTTGGTAGGAAGAAGCCCCCCCCTCCCGCCGGGGGGGGGGGGGGGGATGCTGAGCAGGTGCGGGGGGAGGGGCAGCCAGGCCGAGGAAGCTAAAGGGGGAAGTTGGTAGGAAGAAGCCCCCCCCCCCCCGCCCACCCGCCGGGAGATGCTGAGCAGGTGCCCAGGGGGGCGCGGCCAAGCCAGGGACGGTGCAGCAGGCTGGGCCCCCGGGGTGGGGGGGGCGCCGACACCCGCCCTGCAGGCGGCCCGGGCACGCGGAGGTCCTCAGCCCCGCATCCGCGCCTCCCCTCGCGGCCTGGGTCGCCGACCGACCGCCGCTGACCCGCACCCGCTGGACAGACGGCCCGCGGTCCCGCCGGGACCCGGGAGGCCGACCCGCTCCTCGAAGCTCCGGGCGGCGCGGGGGCCGGCGCCGGGCATGCTCAGTAGGCGCGGCGGGCGGCGGGGGCGGCGGGGGCTCCGGGAGCGGGGGGCGGGGCTCCGGGGGCGGGGGGCTCCAGGGGGGGTGCTGCGGGGGGCCTCCGGGGGCGGGGGGCTCCAGGGGGGGTGCCGCGGGGGCGGGGCTCCGGGGGGTGCTGCGGGGGGGCCTCCGGGAGCGGGGGGGCCTCCGGGAGCGGGGGGGCCTCCGGGAGCGGGGGGCGGGGGCGCCGTGAACGGGGCGGGGGCTCTGGGGCGGGGGCCTCCAGGGGCGAGGGGGCTCCAGGGGCGCGGGGTGGAGCTCCAGGGGCGGGGGGGGGGCCTCCGGGAGCGGGGGGGGCTCCGGGAGCGGGGGGTGGGGTGCGGGAGCTCCGGGAAGGGGGTCTCCGAGGGGGGGTTCCAGGAGCGGGGGGCTGCGGGGGCTCCGGGAAGGGGGGGTCTCCAGGGCCTTCGAGGGCGGGGAGAGCTCTAGGGGCGGCGAGAGGGTCCGGGGGCGGGGTCTCCGGGGATGGCCTGGGGGGGGGCTCCGCGGGCGGCGGGGGGGGCTCGGGGATGGCGGGGGGGCTCCGGGGGCCGGCGCGCGAGTGCCCCCCGCCCTCTCTCCCCCCCGCCCTCTCTCCCCCCTCCCGGCTCTCCCCCCGCCCCTCGCCCTCCCTCCCCTCCCCCCCTCTCCCCGTCCCCCCCTCCCTCCTCTCCCCTCCCCGCTCTCTCCGCCCCCCTCCCCCGCCCCGCTGCGGGCGTGCCTGAGGCCGGGCAGCCGCCGCCTCCGAGCGCCCGGCCCCCGCCCGGCTCCGCCCCCGCCGCCGCCGCCGCCGCCGCCGCCGCCGCCGCCGCCGCCGCCGCCGCCGCCGCCTCCCGGTCCCGCGTCCCCGCGCGCGTCCTGCCGCCGCCCCGAGCGCCCCCACGGCCAGCGGGCCCGGGCTGCAGCCCCTCGGCGAGGCGGCCGGGCGGGCGCGATGCGGCCGGCGGTCGGCGTCCCCGCGCTGTGCCTGCTGCTCCGGCTGCACGCCGCAGGTAAGGGCGGGCGGGGCGCCCCGGGCAGGCCGGCGGGGGGCGGGCGGGGGCGCTCGGGGCGGCGGGCCGTGCCCGGGGCCGCGGCGGGCGGGGGGCGCCGGTGCACCTGTTGGAAGACAGGCCGAAAACTTGAGCTGGACGCGGCGTTCGAGGCTCCGCGCCTGCGACGGGGATCGCGGACGCCGCCGGGTGCACGCGGGGCGCTTGCCGGTCCTCGCCGTCCACGCACAGCCCCTCCGGGTGCACCCCGGGACCTGCGGCCGGAGCCACCTGCCACCCAGGTGGCGCCCCACCCCCACCCCCGGGGGCTGCCACCTGCAGGACCTCGTCCCCGCCCAGGAGGGCCAAATCCCGGGTTCGCCCTAACGGTGCGGCTCGGGGCTCCTCTGGCCCCTGCTCCTGCCCTCGGGTGCTCGAAGCCAATGAAAGGAAGGCAGGCTTGGAATCCGGACCCCCTCCTCTCTCCCAGCATCGCGGCCGGCGACCCGGGCAGGGGCCTGGCGGCCGGCAGCGCAGGGCTCTGGGGCCGGGCTGGGGAGCCCGGGCCGAGGCGGACGGGGACCCTGCGCCCCGACAGAAACCGGCTCGATACGAACGGAGCCAGCAGCCCTAGCGAGGACCTGGGGCATCTCCCACGCAGCCTCCCTACACATCCTGCCTTTGGGATACAGGCAGCGCCTGAGCGATGCAAGGGCTCGGACTGAGCCCTTTCTCCTTTTCAGACACGCGTGCACCAACGTAGGGTATGGCAGGGAGGTTCGAGGCGCCCTACTGCGACAGCCCTTGTCCGCCCAGGGGTCCTGCAGCCTCCGAGACTTTACCCCCGTGCGCTTGTCACCCGATCACACACAGTCACAGTCGTTCATTCCTTCGGCTATTACATTTACCGAGCGTGTGTTATGTCCCAGGGATGATAACTAAAAATAATGGCTGCAACATAACCATTCCTGTGGTCTCTCTGCAAAAGGAGTGGGTGAGTTCCTTTCCTATGTGTGCAATAGTGAGAGTGAAATATGGTACTTTTTTTTTTCCCCAGCCCGTGCTATTTTAATGTTATGGTGAACCTAGAACAAGTAACGCATGGGAACATTAAGGCTGTGATTAAGTGCACATGTTAATTGTTATAATTATGATGTTTCATTGTGAAATTTTTAATGGTTCTTTGGCACCTTTTGAAAACTAGCAAATAGCTATGACTTGGCCATTAAATTGTTTGCAAACAGCTGTAATGCATCATTTTATGACCCCATAGTTTTTTAAATGTTGAAATTTGAGATGAAAAAAAATACACATTGGGTTGAGTTTTATTTATGTTATTATGTATAACACTAGCACTGATGCAAACATCCATTGCCCCCCCCAAAAAAAATTTTTTTTAAAGCCCCGATTCTTAACCAAGTTTAGGGACGATTTAGCTGATCTATCAAAAATGTCAGTGTAGTTATTTTTTAAAGCTAGCATATAAGAGATTCTAAAGATTCCATTTAATATACCTTAATTATAGCTTAAAAGTTATAAATAAACTTAAAATTAAGCAGGTGGAAACCATTTCTAAATTTATTGTAGGTGAACATTTGGGATGAAGAAAATAGAGGACTTTTGTTCATCAAAGAAGAAAGCCAGAAGTCTGTAGCCCTAGATTATACCTGGAGCTCTGCCGAAGGGTATATTACTAAAGACAAACCAATCCGTCTCTACTCTGACTTCCTAATTTGAAAAAATATATATATTCAATTTTAAATTAATAGGGCAATGCATTCATGGGCCATCATTTTCAGATTTCAACTGCAAGAGGCTATATGGAAATTAATTATCTTTATATTTAATATAGTGCTTTTGATAGGTGTTTTTTCACAGCAGATTGCAAGTTTAATATTGTGGTTGTCTTGCCAGTTTCATTTTGAATGCATTTTAATTTTAAACAGCAATTTTTGGGTCACAAGCTGTCATCAAATTAAAATTCATCCCAGTTATTTAATAACATTGTTAGGACTTCTCATTGGAACTGAAATAAACACGGACTTTTTGATCTAAGCTGCTGTAGGTTTGGGTAGGAAGAAAGTGAGTGTGTGGGAGTACACAGATCAAGAAGTCATGGATTTCGACACTTGTTGCCTGTCTGAGTTTTTCTTTTACAGAAGGCTCTCCTCTTAGGATGGAAGTGGGCTTAATAAGGAAGGGAAATGAATTCTGTTTTTTCTCACCTTCTTTAACTGAAAAGCTAATTGATCCATTTTGGTTATGCCCAGGGTGCCAGCAACTATTTTACGCTGGTGGAACTGAGGACAGGTTAGAACCCTTTAGGGGTGGGAGAGATTGGCGGATGGGGTGTGAGAGCTCTTCTCAGGGATACTAGGGACTGTTGCCTTCCAGATAATCGTTGCCCTGATAAGATAGATTGTTTTCAACTTCAACGCCAGCTCCAATTATTTGATCATGATGGCCTGAGGCACGATGCAAAATAATAAACAAGCAAATAAATAAATTGATTAATTAATTAATTAATTCAGACCATTCCTGGGGCTCAATGGGAAAAAGTACTGTGGTCAGGCTGTAGTGTCTATGGAAACAAAAAGCGGCAGAGGGGTACAATACCGTGTAATGAACATCTCCAGGGCGTCCAGGTGGCTCAGTCACTTAAGCGTTTGCCTTCTGCTTAGGTCCTGATTGGGGGAGTGGGGGGGTCCTGGGATCAAGCCAGAGCCTGAGGGCCCCCCTTCCCTGCCCAGCCAGGAATCTGCTTCTCCCTCTGCCCCTCCCCCTGCTCCAGGCTGGAGCACTCTCTCTTTCCCTCTCTCAAATAAATAAATAAAATCTTAAAAAAAAAATCTCTAGGGAAAATAATCCTAATAAATTACTGAGTAAAGAACTTGTTAGATAACCTGGACTCAGCTCTTTCCATGGCAGTTCATTTTTGTTGTTGTTGTCCGTCCGACTGCTTACTGTTTGGGTAAGAAAACAAAGTTCCAGTAAATGGTAGACTGTATTTACTTTAAGTAGTAAAGAGCCAGTTAACAGCATAGTCAGGATGAAAGCCCGTGTTTTCAGACCTGTGGCCACATACTGTGGAAATCATACAACGGTTCCAATAGGAAAGGCTACCATTGAGTTAGTGGTGAGAAATCCTTTTTACCTACCCGTCCTCATTTCTTTTCTTTTCTTTTCTTTTCTTTTCTTTTCTTTTCTTTTCTTTTCTTTTCTTTTCTTTTCTTTTCTTTTCTTTCTTTTCTTTTCTTTCTTTTCTTTTCTTTTCTTTTTTTCTTTTTCTTTTCTTTTCTTTTCTTTTTTTTTAAAAGATGTATTTATTGGAGAGAGAGGAGGAGAAGTGAAAAAGAGAGAGAATTTCCAGTAGACTCCCCCATGAACACAGAGCCCCATGTGGGGTTCAATCCCATTACCCCAAGATCTTGATTTGAGCCAAAATCATGAGTTGGGCACTTAACCCACTGAGCCACCCTGGTGTCCCTAGCTGTCCTCATTCTTTATTCCTTCTGTGAACTAGAGTAATACATAAACCCCAGTTGAAAAGACTGCTTCAGGAATATCCAAGAAAGTGTGCCCCCATGATGTGGATGGTACCACAAGATCCACAGGTGGCTTATTTCCTTTGGTGTTTTTTCCTCTTTCTTTATCCAAAGAACTATATTCTGTTTAGGAGATGATATTTATTGGGTCATATAAATATGCAAGGAAGTGAAGGTCTTGAAATATCTTAAAAACTCTCAGGGGAAAGCTTTATCTTTTTCTAGTGACATTTTGTTACCAACACAGAATGTGATTTCAGTGCATTATTCTCTCCCTGAGCTCTGGGAAAGGTCCTTTCAAATTTTCACGTTGTTCTTACTACTGAGCGTTCTGGAAGGCACAGACACTGCCTTCAGTGGATCATCTGAAGATGCGACATCTCAGAGAAATGCAGTCAAGTTCTCTAGTCTTTGAGAAGGAAGGATTCCTATGGTGAAACCCAGAGGATCAGGGAAGTCACTGGCAGAAGCACCACCTTCAAAAAGAAAGGGTTGACTGATAGGAAAATAATATGTTATTCTTGAAAATTTTAAGGTACCTTCTTTCCATGAACTCCAGAATCCACTTTTCCTTTTCAAAATCACTCAACACAATCCTTGCATCAGCCCAGGTTCTACTGTGTCCTCCTCCTCCATTATCTCTCTGATACCATTTCTCACCACTTTCCTCTTGTTTGTCTCCAGCCACATTGGTCTTCTTGCTGTTCTAAGAGGATGCCAGGGGCTTGCCTCCCTCATATATTTTGCTTTTTCCTTTGCCTGAAACACTCTTTACTCAGTATCTCCATGGCCTAATCTCTTAATTTTAGGCCTCAATTCGAATGCTACTTTCTCAGGGAGGCCCCCACTGACTAGCCTAATTAATATGGTATTTTCTCCCCCCAAAGAACTTCGATACCCCTTCCCTACTTTATTTTTTTTCCAGACGCTTTTCACCAACTCCATATCATATATTTAACTTATTTGCTTTGTTTATTGTGGTTTCCCCCCTTTCCCCATTGGAATGAAAGCTCCTTGAAGGCACAGATATTTGTCTGTTCTATTTACTGCTGTATCTGTTGCAGATCTTGCCCAGCATTGCACCAGGGCCTGGCATAAAAGCTACTAAAGATTAAAAACAAATATATTGAATAAATAGAAACAACACAGTGATATTTCTGTTCTCTCCCTTTTGCATTTAATTTCTTCTTGGCACCCATGCAAGACACACTTAGTCAGCTTAGCCATTTCTAGAATGGACTTCAACAGAGCTCATTCATCCAAAATTCCAGTTTCTTCCTCGGAGCTCACATGCTCCGGAAACATACTATCTCAAATAGACTTTTCTACCATTGTGAACTTGAGGGCGACATGGGATGGGCTCACGGGAGACCAGAACTACAGATTGAAACAGTGGCAAAGTCCTTCAAATTGGTTGCAAGATGCTGTATGGCTCAAATGCTTTTGCTGTGTTTTCAGGTCTTAGTGAAATACCTTGTATGTACATGTAGGAATGGCTGTGGTGACATAAAAGGACTCATACAGCCAATTTACAAGCAAGATTTAAAGCCCTTGGACGAACCTGTCTACTTCTTTGGCACATAAGAAGCACACGTGTATGTATACCCAACATCACTCGCTCCTGACACCTTGGACATTACATGTTCTCTTGGAGATTGTACCCTGAGTGGTGCTTTGTAAAAATTCTGAAATGTGTTATCCACATTTGGCCTTCTCTTTGTTCCTCATCTACTTCTCCACCAACTCCAATCCTCACCTGTGGTCCTACTTAGGGTGTAGTATTTCGTGGTTAGTGCTTTCTAGAATTTATATGCCCCCTTTTATTTCCCTCTCTGTGCAATCTCCCTGGGTAGTTATATTCAGACCTACATGTCAAAGATTCCTAAGCCTGTATTTTAATCTTCGATAGTTCTCCTGAACCCCAGGCATATGGTTCTAATGACCTAGGAGTCACTGGATATCCAACAAGCATCTTATCTGTTAGTACTCAGCATTCCCTGGGGTTCCTGGGTGGCTCAGTCAGTTAAGTGTCTGCCTTCAGCTCAGGTCATGATCTCAGGGTCCTGGGATCGAGCACCATGTCCAGCTCTCTGCTCAGCGGGGAGCCTACTTCTCCCTCACCCTCTGCACCTCCCCTCTCCCCCTGTCACTCATGCTCTCTCTCTCAAATAAATAAATAAAAACCAAGATCCCCCACAGTCACCCAAGCCTGCAGCTGTTAACTCATCCTGTACCCTTCCTTTGCTTTGTCTTCTCCACTCTCTGTTCACATCACTGTCCTTATTTCTCATGTAGTTTTTTTTTATGATAGTCACACACACACACACACACACACACACACACACACACACACAGAGGCAGAGACACAGGCAGAGGGAGAAGCAGGCTCCATGCACCAGGAGCCCGACATGGGATTCGATCACGGATCTCCAGGATCGCGCCCTGGGCCAAAGGCAGACGCCAAACCACTGCGCCACCCAGGGATCCCTCTCATGTAGTATTTTAAGTTACCATTCTCTTATCAAATCCATCCTTCATAAAAATAAATGCCAGAGGTAAAACTCTGAAAAAAAGCATACCTAATCATGTTCTCCCCTTGTAAAATTCTTTACTTTGGCTATTTCCTTCTTTCTTAAAATAAAACCCAAACTCATTAGCAGGGCAAAGTCTTCCACTCTCAGGTCTTTCCTAACTCTGTTTCCTAGAACCGTACTTGCTGCCTAGTATGCCATCAATACATGTTCGATGAGTGAATAAATGTATTCCGGGTGTATCAGGCAAAATAAATGATAATAAATTACGTTGATGAAGAGATTACATCTCATCTTCATAACTGTAAAGACTAGAATTGATTTTACTACTGCTCCCTCAATACTATTTACATTTACTGGTTACAAAGAAATGAAAGTCGCACAGAAGAGCTTTCATTTAAGCATAGTCTGTAGGATGCATTTGTGTGCCGTGGGCATCATGATAGTTGTGCTAGAGTTGTGTATTGAACTCCGTCTAGTTAGACATTGCTATGGGAGTTTCTAGTACTAGATGGATGGAGATAAGGTGAGTGTCTTTATTTCAAATAGATCAAGGGATTAGATAATAGCACATTAGTTGTGCATTAAGACTACACTCGGAACTCAACTCCTGATTACTGAAGGGTCATCATCTATCTTGTAGTAGCAAATATGAGCCACCTGCCCATTCAAAATCAGGTGGGAGTGTGATTTAGTGGATTCAATTTATCAAGACCCCAAATAATTCAATCCTCCTTCCTTCCCCCAAACAAAAAGCAAACCATCGCAGAAAATTTGGGAGTATTTGGATGGTTGTATACATTTTCTTTCTCTCCTTTCAATGAATAGACAATGTTTATAGAACCATAAGGTTTTGGGATACTACACATATTTTTCTCTTACGGAAAAATGCTGCACCTCAAGGGAGACATACTTCCATCTGAAGAATGGAGACTAGTTTATGAATTATAAAAAGTCACTTTTTATGAAATGATGGGATCACACACACAAAAAACCCATTTATTGCCATTAGTACTAATGATAACATGGATGTCATATTTTATGGTAAGTTTATTGTTAAATCTTTTAAAAGCTGTTTACAAAGTCAAATTGAAAAGGTAAAGAAAGCCATTTATCCCTGTAAAAGGGGATTTTGAAAAATCCTACTTGGCCCGTAAGTGCATCCTTCATTTTCAGAGCACTTACAAGTGCTGCCATATTCAGAGTTACACTTCATATTTCCCAGCATAAAGGATTTTAATAGCTTTGAAAAAAATTAATGGTAAATTATTATTTTAAGATTAAATTTCCTAATGTTTTTTCCCTAAATAACATTACTGTAGTGTCTGTTATTGCGATGGTATTTGCCACGGAGTGTCAATTAGCAAGTTTATGATGTGAACATTATTAGCACTTGCCATTTAAATAATTTTTCACTCTTAAGGCTATTGAGACTTTCCTCATAATCAGATTTAATTTGATTTCACTTTGTTAAGATGTTGGTGTCCGTTAAAATTGCAGCCACGTGGACCAAAAACAAAGCAAAACTAATTGTTCACATGACGCAGCAATCAAGATCAATATGTTTAATTGCGCTGAAGTAAATGCCAAGTTCAGTGAGGACGTGGATTATTTTTTTCCTAGTTCAGACCCAAAGCAATGTCCATGTTCTGACTTAAATGTGCAGAATGGATTAACGAAAAATGGATCCTTGGAAAAGAGCACAAAATGAACACAGAGGAAGAGTGTCTCCCTTGGGACACCTGGGTGGCTCAGTGGTTGAGCATGTGCCTTTAGCTCATGGCGTGATCCTGGGTCGGGGATCAAGTCCCATATCAGGCTCCTTGCAGGGAGCCTGCTTCTCCCTCTGCCTGTGTCTCTGCCTCTCTCTCTGTGTATCTCTCATGAATTAAAAAAACAAAAAACAAAACAAAACAAAAAAAAAACAGTGTCTCCCTGGCCCCTACAGCAGCGTGTACAGAGCAAGACTCTCCTGCTCTCCCACCATAGTAACGCCCCAAGTCCTGAGGGACCCTGGAGGGGAAACAAAACACTGTGCATCACTCCAATCACTGAGTTACTGGGAAAGATGCTCAATACAAAGAGTGTTCAACATACTACAGTGAGTTAGTTTGAAAGGCCACCCATCCATTAATATGAACGTGTGGTTTTAAGTTATAAGCAATTTACTTTCTTGGCCTCATTGATTCAAGACAGTGTCTTTATTCTCCCCGGAAGAAAATGAAATACTTGAAAGAGAAAAGTAAAGAGAAAAATCAGAATAAAGGGGAAAATGCCATATTTTTGGGTAACCTTTAGCATAATACCATAGAGGCTAAGAGCATGGATATTGTGATGGGACTCCAGTACGCACACAATCATTTTCCAGCTCTGTAACTTAGGGCAAGTTACTTAATCTCTTTAAGCCTCAATTTTCTCTTTATCTTTTTTCTTTACTTTTTAAACTTCCTCTTTTTAACGTAGAGGTTACATACTATACAACTGTAAAGTTGTTTTGTGTATGGAATAGGGCAATGTATGTAAACTGCACTGTATTAGTAAGTGCCATGTAAGTGCTAGGTATTGTTTGATTGGGAGAGGGAGAGGTCGGGTGGCAAAGGGTTAACTGATATCTGGGAACACTTTCAACTCCAGTTAAGAATAGCTATTAATTGCATGGTCCTTTCCTACAAGATGTTCATTTTTCAAAGAAGTATGTGTGCCTCAGACCAGTGATAATAATTTCAAATGATGAAGGAAAGGACTTATGGGCCTACCAGGTACCCTCCAAATCCCTGAATGCAGGCAAAGGAGACCAGGGCAGGGATGTCTTCGAGTGGCCACTGGGGACCCCCTTCCTCACCCTCCTCCTGCCCCAATACCCAGGCATTCACATCTCTGTAGTATCATTACTATGGTAATATTTTAATTTTTGTATTTTCTAATGTTGGCTTTGCTACGTTTTAACATAGTTCTCGATCTGTTAGAATTATTCTTGAAACACTTATTTTTTTCTTTGTCTTGCTGTTGGAACCTAGCTTTCGAGTCATCTGGAGAGCTCTACTATAAAAATGATGGACATGGGATGCCTGGGTGGCTACGTTGGTTAGGAATCCCCTCTTGGTTTCTGCTCTGGTCATGATCTCTTGATATTGAGCCCTGTGGCTCCCTGCTCCACGGGAAGTCTGCTTGAGATTCTCTCTTCCTCTTCTCCCCGCCCCCCCTACTCATGAGCACACTATCCCTCTCTCTCTCTCAAATAAATAAATAATAAAATCTTTTAAAAAGATGATGGAAATAGTTTATAATCTCTATAAGTAATAACATTTTAGCTGTTTGCATAACAATAACCGAAGTATAAAAGGTTTTACAAATGTACTGCTTCATTACTCAGTGCATGTGGAACTCAATTCCTATGACTTCTGCAAAGAGTAGTATTTCTCAGCTTTCCAGCCATGTGATCATTTTTCTCTACTTCTGCATTTCCCCAGAGGGCATATCTTTATGAAGTTCTCTTAATGGTTGTGCGAATGTCCTTCAACTCGGTTCTTCAGGAACTGGGCAGGGGGCATTACTGCATCTTCTCAATCAACGTAAATCTCACCTCCTCCAGCAGAGTCTGAGGCCAGTGGTCTTAACCCCACTCCTTCCTTATGACGAAAGTCTAGTCACATTGTCCCAAAGGGTCTGTCCTAATTGCATTATGTTCCACTCTGTAACATATTTATCAGATGAAAAATAATTCTATTAAAGCTGGGCAGAAATCAAGAAACATGAAACTCACTCCTTGTAATTTTGCACACAGTGGATTTTTCCTGAAATGACAATCACTTCTGCGACTCGCAAATAAGAGTTTGCCATTGTGCAGCTCAACTTTGGGTGGGTAAGATAAATAGGAAGAAGTAACTAGGTACAGTGGTTTGGAAGTGGGAGTAGGAAATACATTTTTTAATGGAATATTTGAAGGAATGTGAAGGAGTGTTAATATATCAAAGAATATGCAGAAAAAGTTTACAAGTTGCCTTAATCAAAATCATTCCTTATTCTTGTAAAATTCAGATCCTCTCCGACATAGAGAAGAATAGAGCCAGCTCTATAAAAATAGACTGATTTTTTTTAAAAAAATTAAATTATAGATATACTAGACACATCACTAGCCAAACATGTGAAACATTTAAATACTCCTAGAGAATGACACAGCACCTCCTCATGGGATTATGCTTCACATCCTAGAAACCAGTGGACAGACTAGATTTTAGGAAAGCCATTCCTGGAAGGAGGTGACACTTCCATGACAAGCTCATCCAAGTCTTCTGGGGGCAGGGGGCTGTAATGGTTTCCAGTTTTTATAAATTCAATTATGATCTTACAGAATCTCTCATTTTGTTATTTTTAATTTTTTACTTTTTATGATATAATCGTTCATTTGAAGATGATTCCCCCTGCCTTTTTTTTTTTTTTTTTTTTGGTCAAATTGGTCATTTGCTGTCAAGATAAAAAACAAAACCAGTGTGAATACCTCTACATACATACGTACTTACCTTTATGTATGTTGTCAGAATCCAACTAAGACACACAAACTGAATTTTATAAAACTGGCTTTATAGATAGAGCCGTAACATAATGGACTCTTTCCAACACTGATAAATTCTCTATGAACAGACTGGTGGGAGTGATCATATGTTACAAGTGGGAGGCTATCCTAACAGACCTCCATTGTCACATCTAGGCAAGACTGCTGTGTTCATCAGGGGGCTTCAGGGTTGGTACGGTGGGCCCTCATAACTGGAGATTAGTACCGCGATGACGTCCTGTGTTGACCATCACCAGGAGAATTACAGAACAACAGCAAGAATAGTTTTAATATTAGCCCCTTTAAATCCAAGGTTATTTATTGCTCCTGGAAATCCATGCCCCTTTAAGTTCCCAAAAGGTGACACCTGCACCCTGATGTTTCTGGCAGCAATGTCCACAATAGCCACACTGTGGAAGGAGCCTTGGTGTCCATCGAAAGATGAATGGATAAAGAAGATGTGGTTTATGTATACAATGGAATATTACTCAGCCATTAGAAACGACAAATACCCACCATTTGCTTCAACGTGGATGGAACTGGAGGGTATTATGCTGAGTGAAGTAAGTCAATCGGAGAAGGACAAACAGTGTATGTTCTCATTCATTTGAGGAATACAAATAATAGTGAAAGGGAATATAAGGGAAGGGAGAAGAAATGTGTGGGAAATATCAGAAAGGGAGACAGAACATAGAGACTCCTAACTCTGGGAAATGAACTAGGGGTGGTGGAAAGGGAGGAGGGCGGGGGGTGGGAGTGAATGGGTGACGGGCACTGAGGGGGACACTTGACGGGATGAGCACTGGGTGTTATTCTGTATGTTGGTAAATTGAACACCAATAAAAATTAATTTATTAAAAAAAAAAGTTCCCAAAAGGTCTATTATTGTACGTGGCCTATGGGTCAGATGGACTAGACCCAGAGAAAAGCAGGTGTCTGTCATAGTACACATCGGACATTTGGAAAGAACAGTGGCAAGAGCTGTACGGCGCACAATGCCTGGAAACACAACTTGAACAAAGTAGAAAACAGCCTTTTGAGTCTTCCTGATACATGAATATTCACACTATGTATATAATTTTGTTCTTTTCGGAGAAATTCTAAATCATAATAAAGCATTATAAGCTGAGGACGCCTGGGTGGCTCAGTTGGTTAAATGTCTGCCTTGGGCTCAGGTCATGATCTCAGGGTCCTGGGATCGAGCCCCACGTTGGGCTGCCTGCTCAGTGGAGGGTCTGCTTCTCCCTCTCCTGCTGTCCTTCTCCCCTGCTCCAGCTCTCTCTCTCATGCTGACTCTCTGCCAAATAGATAAATAAAATCTTTTAAAAAAATTATAAACTGAAACTTGATTATGGTCTGGACATTTATCGTCTTAAATTTAAAAGAGATGTAAAAAACATGAATTTCAGAGGATACAAAGTAATAAATCACAAAGGGTGACTATCTCTGTATAATATGTACGTTGTGCTCTGTGAGGAAGGATTTTGAAGATGCAACAAGAACTTTGATAAAAGACTATCTGGAGGAGAGCAAATTTAATTAAGGGGAGCTGGATGCTAATAGCAATCTTAGCCATCTTACATGAAGCGAAAACATAATACTAATAAAACTTCGTTAGATCAGGAGAAATTGGAAAGGTGAGTTTAAGTGTAAAGCTTTAGGTGTAAATTTCTGAATTTTATTTATGAAAAATAGGTGTATGTGTTTGTTGGGCTTAGGGAAGAATGCATCTCTTTAGAAAAAAAAAATCAGCATCAAGCAAACTCTCATTGAATTGGGGCTTCTCCTTTACTGATGCACGTTGTGATCTAGCTGTAGATCCACAAGAACCACTTTCATTCTGTGATGAGAAACTGAGGCTCAGCTGTGAGGAGACTGACTCAAGTTCACGTAGATGGTGGTGGTGGCAGTGGCGGTGGTGGTCCTGGTGATGGTGGTGGGAGTGTTGCAGCCCGAATCCACGGTCCTTATCTCCTAGTCCATTGCTTTCTTAAAAAGTCTGTTTCTTTCCTTCCTGACTACTATTCCTAGGCATCTGCTCTGTAAGCTTTCCCTAGTACTCCGTGTATTTTTAACTTTTTCTGAGAGGCATTTACAAATCAAAGGAGAGCCTCCCCATTTCGCTTGTAGAAATTCCCAAGGGACTTCCCTGATGCTACCCATTTATATCCACTTTCTAGAGAAGAAAGTGTTGGCAATGCTTTAAAAACAATGATTATCCTTTCACAAAATGATCAGAGAACAAAGTTGCCTTTTCCGGGGGGCGGAGGAGAGGGGGATTGTTCACCTTTTCAGGTGCACGCGAGGCCTCTCTACCGCGTGCATCCAAGAATTACTGGCACTGAGTCTGAAATAATGAATCATGACCTGCTCTAATGTTATAATCTCATCCATTTCTCTCTGTCAAAGATTCCTCAGAGATTACCAAGGTCTGTCCAAAATGAAATTTAAATCTTGGAGCTTTATGACCATCAGGACTGGCTCTGCGCAAGTGAATGTTGCTTCTGTGATCAAAGTCCTTGTATTTTAAATGCAGATGAGGATCTTTGACAAGCTGTTTGCTAAACACTGAGAGGCTCTATCCCTTCTGGGCTGAGAGGGACTGAGTTCTGGGTGCCCAGGAGGCATCCTCCCACGCTTATGGACTTTATCCCTCCTTCTTTACAACAACTGTTTTAGTCTTTCTCCATTTTCCTGACACTTACAGTCTTTCCTCCTTTGTCCTCCTCTTACGAAATGACTTCACTTTTACACGGAGAAAATAGAAACCATCAGCAGATAATTTGCTCAACTTCTACCCCCTTCACATCCCATCCTCCCCTCCCCTTCATGTCATAACAGAAGAAATACCTCCCACCCGCCTTGGTCATCTCCTTGCCTGGACTGTGGACCCCAGTCCATACAGTCTTGCAGGACAACTCAGTCTACTCATCATGTCCTTGACTTCCCCCTGATGTCCTTGACTTTCCTCAACATTTTCAACCACTCCTTCTCAGCAGGCTCCTCCCTTTAAGGAATAAAAGTGGTCAGATCTCTCCTATCGTGGAAAAAAAAAAAAATCCCTCAACCCTACCCTCCCTTCCTGTTAACACACTATCATTCTCTTATCCCATATACACTTGTTGAAATGCTGTCCATATATGTTGTTTCCACTTTATCTCCCACTTTTCAATCCAATTAAGTCCAGCTGTCTCCCACATGTACACTGAAAGTACCTTCTACAAGTTTATCAATCATTTTTTTAACTGTGTAGATTTACAGTTAGAGAAAAGATGCTTTCATAAAGTATTGAGTTAAAAAGCAGCTTACAAAACATCATATAGCATAATCCGCTGACTTCTTTGAGTGTATAGTTCTATGAATTTCAGCCCATGTATCGATTCCTGCCACAAGACGTAAAAGATCTCCTTCATGCTATCTACTCCATCCTCCGCCCCTAAGTTCTGATAACCATTGATTTGTCTTCCATCATTATAGTTTTTACCTTTTCAAGAAGGTCATATAATGGAATCACACAGTACGTGATGCTTTGTACTGTCTTCTTTCACTCAGCCTAATGCCCTTGACATTCATCCAAGTTGTATGGATCTATGATTCATTACTTTTCGTTGATGAGTAATATTCCAATGGATAAATGTACTAACATTTATCCACTCGCCCATCCATTGAAGGGCATCTGAGTTGTTTCCATTGGGGCCAATTATGACTAGAGCTGGCACGAAAATTTGCTTGCAGATTTTTGTGTGGATGGAAGTTTTTATTTTGTAGGTAAATCGCAGAAGTGGGATTGCTGGCAAATCCCACTTTTTGAGAAAGTGCCAAACCATTTTCCATAGTGCCTATTGTCATTTTGCATTGCCACCAAGGTCTGAGACTTCGAGTTCCTACAAAGACTCTCAAGCACTGAGAATTGTTGGTATTTTTCACTTTAGCAATTGTAAGAGGCATGTGGTAGTATCATATCCCAGTTTTAATATATTTTTTTTCTATTGGCGAATAGGCTTGGGCACATTTTCATGTACCTGTTTGTCATTTATGCATTCTCTTTGACAAAGTGTCTGTTCACCATCAGTCCATTTTTAAATTGGTTTATTTTCTTACTATTGAGTTTTGAGAGTTCTTTGTTTTCTGATTACAAGTCTTTGCTGGACCTGTGATTTACAGTTATTTTTCTCCCACTCTGTAGCTTGCCTTTTCATGCTCTTTACAGTTGTCTTTTACAGAACAAAATTTTTAAAATTTTCATCCAGTCCAGTTTATCCATTTTTTTCATGTATGGATTATGATTTTGCTGTCCTAAGAACATTTTGCCTAACCCTAGGTAATGAAGATTTTCTCCTATCTTTAAAAAGTTTTAAAGTTGTTAATTATACATTAATCTATGATCTTTTTTGAGTTAAGTTTTATACAAGGTGTGAAGTTTAGATAAAAGTTCACTATGTTGCATACGGATGTACAACAGTTCCAATGTCATTTTGAGAAGAAAATTCTTTCTCTATTGTTTTTGCATTTGTCAAAAATCAAATGGTGATGTTTTCTGTGGATATGTTTTGAACTGTCTGTTTTGTTCCATTGATCTCTGTATCTCTTCCTTGCTAATACACACTACCTTGATTGCTATGGCTTTATAGTGAGTCTTAGGATTGGGCAGTATTATTCTTCCTTTCATTATCAAAATTGTTTTAGCTATTCTCTTTACTTTGACTTTCTATATAAATTTTAGAATGGGAATAACTATGTCTATTTAAAAATTCTGTTGGTATTTTTTCTTTAATTGGGGATAATTGACATCTTCATTATGTAGTCTTACAATTCATGAGCAAGGTATGTCATTTTATTTATTTAGAGCTTCTTTGATTTGTTTTCCAGGATTTCATAATTTTTAGTATAAATATCTTATACATATTCTGTTAGATTTATACCTACATATTTTATTTTAGAGCAGTTATAATTTTTTTTTATTTTCAGTTTTCTGTTACACATTGCTTGTTTATAGAAATGCCATTGGTTTTTGCAGAGTGACTTTCTGTTCTCCAACCTTACTAAATTCACCTGTTAATTCTAAGAAGATTTTGGTGGATTCTTTGGGATTTTCTACATAGACAGTCATGCCATCTGCAACTAGAACAGTTTTCTTTTTTCTCAATATGTATGCATTTTACTTCTTGTCTTTGTCTTATTGCACCAACTAGGACTTTTAATACAATGTCATATAGAAGTGATAAGATGTCATAGTTGCCTTGTGCTCTATCTTGGGATGGCAAACAAGCATCCAGTCTTTTGCTATTAAGCATAATGTTAGCCGAGGGGTTTAATGTAGGTGCCTTTTTATTTCTTTTATTTTTTAAGAATTTTATTAATACATTTCACAATTTCATTAAACTTTTTTTTTAAAAGTAATCCCTACCCCCAACGTGAAGCTCCTACTCATGACCCTGCAATTAAGAGTCACATGCTCTACTGACCAAGCCAGCCAGGCACCCAAGTTAGATGCCTTCTTAAAGGAAATTCTCTTCTATTTCTAGTTTGCTTAGTTTTTTTTTTAGCCTATGAATAGATGTAAATTTTGTCAAATGCTTTTTCTGCATCAATTGATATGACAATGTTGTTTTTCTTCTTTAGACTGTCAACATGGTAGATTATGTTGATAGCTTTTCAAATATTGAAGAAGCCTTTCATTCCCAGGATAAGTAAGCCCCATTTGGTTATGGTATATTATTCATTGTATTATATCTGCATTCAATTTGCTGATATATTGTTGAGGATTTTTGCACTGTCTTCATGAATATTGGTCCATGGTTTTCTTTTTAGTACTGCCTTTCTCTGATTTTGTTATTAGTGTAACTTTGGCCTTGTAAAATAATCTGTAGTGTTCCTTCTTTTCTATTTTCTGGCAGAGGTCACGTGAAGTTGATGTTATATTTTTCATTAGATGTCTGGTGGAACTTGCTAGTAAAACCATTTGATCCTGAAGATTTTTTAAAAAACAATTTTAAGTGGAGATTTATTTTTTTATAATGTTAGTACAGTTTGAGATCGACATTTCATCTCGGGTTTGAATTTCATTAGTTTGCGGTTTTTCAGGATTTGGTCATTTCACCTAAGTTGTTGAACTTATATGCAGAGGATGATCCATAGTATTTCTTTATCCTTTTCATATCTGCATGGTCTGTCATGACAGCCTTCCTTTTATCTGATATTAATAATTTGTGTTTTCTCTATTTCCTTGTGAGTCTTGCTAGAGTTTTATCAATTTTACTGTTCTCAGAGAATCAGCTTTTGTTTTGTTGATTTTTCTTAATTGTTTTCCTATTTTCAATGTAATTATTTCTGCTTTAAATTTTTAAGTTTCATTCTACATGTTTAGCATTTATTTTGCTTTTTTTTTTTTTTACTTTCTTAAAGTGGAAACTTAAATTATTGATTCGAGACCTTTCTTCTTTTTCTATTAAACTATTAAAGACATTTAATGCTATAAATTTTCCATTAAATAGTGCTGCTTCAACTGCATCCTATGTTATATTTTCATTTTATTTCAGTTAAAAACATGTTCTAATTTAGTAATTATTTTTTGGCCCAAGGATATTTAGAAGTATGCTGTTTAATTTCCAAGTGCGTGGAGTTATTCTTGTTTTTTCTCTTATTGATTCTTAGTTTAATTCTATTATGGTCAGAGAATATATTTTGTATAATTTCAGTTTTTTAAATGTCTAAGTTTGTTTTATGACCCGGGAGATGGTCTATTTTGGTGAATGTCCCAAGTGCACTGGAAAAGAATGTGTATTCCGAGTTCTTGGTTGGAACATTCTATAAATACTGTTAAATCCAGTTAGTTGATGATGTTGTTCTTTCCTTTATAACATTACCCTTGCTGATTTTCTGTCTACTAGTTCTATTATTGAGAAAGGAATGTTAGAATCTCCAACTATAATTATGGATTTGCTCATTTCTTTCATTTTGGTTAGTTTTTGCTTCATGTGTTTTTATGCTTTTAAGGGGGAGGATATATACACTTTTAGGACTATTATATATTCTTATATATATCATATCAGTATGTACATTTCATTATTATGTGATGTATCTCTTTATCCTTGGTAATTTTCTTTGCTCTGAAGTCTATGTTGTCCGAGAGTGGCTTTCTTTTGACAAGTATTTACATGACGTATTTTTTCCACCCTTTCACATTAAACCTATCTGTAATCTTTATAGTTGAAGTATGCTTCTTGTACTTCTACAACTGCATCTGAGTCCAGGGTCAAGAGGTGGGAGAACGAGAAAAGAAAAAGCTGTGACAGTTGGTTCCAGTCCATAGAATGGTAGTTTCCTTGAAAGAAAGTGCCTGTCTTGCAGAGTTTTGAGTCCTGTTAAGTTCTCATTAACGCCCAAGGCCACTGCTGCTGTGACTTTGCTTGGGCTGGAGCCTGGAGAAAGGAGAAAAGAGAGAGAGGAGCAATGGGGAAAGATTTCTGTAGTCTCTTTTAGCATTATGAGTTCTCTTTTTCAGAACTAGTATTTTATAGTGTTTTTCCCGAAGCTGTCTTTGTCTGTACCTGGCATCCACTAGGGTTGGCTAGAGAATACTGGGGGGGGGGGAAGGCAGGGGGAAAGATGGTAAACTCCCCTGCTGATGCTGTGGAACTTTGAATTTTATTCGTTATCTCCAGTAACCCTGCTACAATTTATTTTCCAGATTCCTCAAATAGCGGTTTCATGCATTCTGTACTAGGTTTTACGCAGTGTAAGCGACAAGGTTGGGCATATTTGCCCCATCTTATCCAGACTCAGAATCTTCCATAGACTTTTAAATCCTTTCAAATTATTTTATTTTTGTTCAAGGACTCAACAGGGGGAGATGGTTAGCTTAGTGTTTCTAGAAGGCTATCCCCAAGCCTTTTCCATGTTAAATCTGGTCCTCTGAATATCCAGGCTCAGTTGTCCATTGATGAATTTTAAGTTAGTAAATCCTATGCAAATGTTTAGGGTTGTCTTGTTTGAACTCACAGACTTAGTGACACTGGACACTGCCTCTCAGAGACTCCTTTTTATTGCACTCTTTCCATGCCTTCCGTACTTGCGCAGTCTCCAAATGCTCCTTAAATATGGTCTTCCCTGGTCTAAGTTGCTAACTTCTTGTTCTTCTCCACCCACAGCTCTTCTTAGGCAATCTCATCACTTAGTTCTCCATTAGTTTGCTTATGGTTTTAAGCACCTATCTCTAGTCCAGAGCTTCCTCTAGAGTTCACATACATAGAATTGCTCTCTTGACATTTCTGTTTCTATATATTGTAGGCACACACATTACTCTATCTCAGTAAAGGCACCCCCATATAGTCAATCACCCAGTAGAAACAAAATTACCCTTGAAACCCCACTGTTGGTTCCCTCCTAGAACATTAACTCAATCATTGAATTAATACTTCTCCTCCTTCTTCTGTCAGTTCCAGTCTCTCTCTCTCTCTCTCTCTCTCTCTCTCTCCTTTTTTTTCCAGTGCAAAAAAAAGTGCTTTTACAGGACCCTTGGGCAGAAAGAGCTACACTGTGATTGTGAGGAGTGATTGATTATAAACTTTTAAGGTGAAGGGAGGAGATAAAGGAAGTCTCTAAAGGGATTTTCATGTGTTCAAGAAGACTTACAGGATCCTGGAGGTCTGGCTATTGTCAGGCTAAGCTTCCTTTTTTGCCTCTAGCAAAGTATTAACCTTAAGGCAGCCAGGAGTTCCTTGAGGGATGTCACACCCTGCACGTCTCAGATAATTATCAGGAGTCTGCTAATTTTATCTACATTTCTTTTGCCTTTGTTCTCATTATACCACAGCCTCTGAACAATTTTGACCCTTAAATCTTTTAAGTTTGTTGAGGGTGGAAGGTCTTATTTTCTGTAACTCCTTCCTGCTGAATAGGGATGCAGACATGTCCATGCCTATGGGTCAACATTGGTCAGTTGGAGAATTTATATATAGGAGTCACAAAAGGCAGAGGCACCTGAATCCAAGATAGACAGCATATATGAATCTCCTTGAGTAGAAAGGATCATCTGTCAACTAGATTCGCCTCTGCTCCATCCCTCTACTGCCTCCTGGTGTTGGGTTACTCTCCCGTTACCTAAAATATTTTACCTGGTACCTTTGCACTTACTCTTGCTTCCTTCCAATCTATTTTCTTGTATAGCTGGGGCATCTTTCAGAAATACATGTTTTATCTTGTCATTTCCCTCCTTAAATTTTGTAAAATGTCTGATTTCTCTAATGTTTCATTTCTTAGGTAAAAGTATTTAACAGTTTAGTCTCTGTCAACCTCTCTGCATTAGTTTCCTGTTGCTGCATAACAAATTTTTTATTTTTTTGCTGCATAACAAATTACCCCAAAATTTAGTTGATTAAAACGATATACATTTACTCTTTCTCAATTTCTGTGAGTCAGAAACTGGGCATGGCTCAGCTGGGACTTCTGCTTCAAGGTCTCTCATAAGGCTTCAATTAGAGTGTTGGCCTGGGCTGGGCTCTTGGAAGAAGGCTCATCTGAGGAGGAATTTGCTTCCAGACTCATTTACATGATTGTTGACAGGATTCGGGTTGTTCTGAGGGCCTCAGTTCTTTCCTGGCTTTTGGCTAGCAGCCTCATCCTTCACATGGACTTCTCCAGCATGGCAACTTGCTTCATCAAAGTCACCAGAAAAGCAACACAGAAGTCACATCTTTTTTACCTAATCAAGGAAGTAACATCCTATCACGTTTGCAATTATCAGTTGGTTAAAAGTACGTCACAAGTGAGATCCAGCTCACTCTCCGTGGGAGGGTGTTATACAAGGATGTGAATGCCAGTAGGTGTGGATCACCTTTTCAGATGGCACTCACCTTCTTTTTCACTTCTCTCTTAATTTCTCTGTACTGCTTTCTGAAGTGTTACCTAAACTTTTCCAATTTACTAAATCTCTGTTCAATGGTATCTAGGCTACTGTATAAGCCATATCTTGAGTTTCACCAATTACTCTATTTTTTGCTTCTATGATTTCCACCTGGATTGAAACATGCCTATTCCTGGATAAAGAAGATGTGGTCTATATACACAATGGAATACTACTCAGCCAGCAGAAAGGATGAATACCCACCATTTACATTGACATGGATGGAACTGGAGAGTATTATGCTGAGTGAAAATAAGTCAGTCAGAGAAAGACAATTATCATATGGTTTCACTCATATGTGGATTATAAGAAATATTGAAAGGGACTATAAGGGAAAGGAGGGGAACTGAGTGGGAAAAATTAGAGAGGGAGACAAACCATGAGAGACTCCTAACTCAGGGAAACAAAGGGTTGCGGAAGGGGAAAAGGGTGGGAGGATGGGGTACTGGTGATGGACATTAAGGAGGGAATGTGATGTGATTAGCATGGGTGTTATATATTGGCAAGTTAAATTTAAATTAAAAAATAAAAACAACAACAAAATACCTATTCCTTTTTCCTTATATGCCTTATTCCTATTTTCTTCTTTCATCTCTTTGGGTATTTTAAATCAACTTATTTTAAAGCCTCCTTTATTTACTCTCTCTTAGGTGAGAATCTTCCCACTTACTCCATCTTGACTGTCTCTCATGGCAGTAGTCTCAGTGTGCTTTGTGATTTAAAAATCTATGAGTGTGTCTTCAGTGGGACTTATCTTCCATAGCAACACATGGAAGTTGCATTTATATACTTGTTTCTAGAGACATCAGTATGAGAGCGATTTTTCAATTGCCTCTGTCTAAAACCCTAAAATACTACAGGTTCTAAAACATTTTCTTTCTTAAGTTTTCCTGTCTTTCTATGTTTTTCTCCTGTTCTATTGCCATCCCTCTCATTTGCCTTTGCTTGCTCCTTCAGTTCCCTGACTCAAAATGTTTGAATTCTACAGTGCCCTGTCCTGTATAGTCAGGACTTCCTCATCATCAGCATCCAGTCACTTGGCTTTAAATTTTATCTGTATTGGATGATTCACAAATCAATCTTTCTCTCTCCAACTATGTGCTACACACTTAGCTATTAAATTTCCAATTCAGAAGTCTGATATTTAATAGGCATCTCAATCTTAACATTACTGAATCGTTTACTTGAGTATATTCATAATGCTGAAGTGAGGGAGGCCATAGAGAGGTGGCATTTGAAGACAGAGAAGACAAAACGAATTCCAGATACTAGCTAAGTGGTCCTCAGCTTCAGTTTGATTGTGAATATAATTCAGCAATAAATCCAGATTCCTAGGCTACATCTCCAGGGACTCTGCTATGGTAGTTCTAGGCTGGGATCTAGGAATCTGCATCTTAATATCCAGGTGATTCTGATGCAGGGATCTAAGCCCAACACTTTGAAAAACTTTTTTCCTGCCTAATGGTTATGGTGGGATTCCTAATATTATGCTGCCAGCGAGGTTCCCGTTACTTAAGGACAGGGCAGGAATAAGACTTTTCCCGTACACAAGTGGATAAGATTGGGAAATTTTAACTGTATTAAAATTGCACTTAAAAAATTAGATTTTTTTTTTACCTTTCCTTGTAGGCCAATTTTAGCACAAGAGACTTTTGTCAGTTGGACTCACCTATCTTATTTAAATAAAGTGGCCCTGGGGTGCCTGGGTGACTCCGTCAGTTAAGCATCTGCCTTTGGCTCAGGTCATGATCTCCGTGTCCTGGGATTGAGCCCTGCATCGGGCTCCCTGCTCAGCAGAGAGTCGGCTTCTCCTGACTCTCCCCCCTTGCTCATGCTCGCTCTCTTTCAAATAAATAAATAAAATACTTAAAAAAAAAAAAAAAGTGGCTCTAACAAGGTTTGCTGTGATTGATAGCAGAGAAAAAGAAAGAGTGGAGATGATTATGTATGGTTCCCAGTTCTTTATTCATCTCTCTGCATACATCTGCATTCTCTGATTTAAACCCTGAGCACTTTCATCTTTCTTATTGAAATTACCCATTCCCCACACTATTTTATCTTTTACTCTCTAAATCTTGCTAGGGCCCATCTTTTTTGCATGTTAATCTCTATTAACAAAGCCATTTCAATGGCACTATCTTGGCTGATATAGTTTTTTTGCTGCTGAACATTATAGATTCCTCTTTGGTAGGAAGGCCAATCCCTCAGGTGAGAACCCAAATTCATTCAAGCATACATTATGCCTTTCCCAAAACAACAGACCATGTTTAAATGAGGAGTTTTTAAAAAGCCAACTAAGATAAAGGTAGTACATCCATTCTATTTCTTAACTGCAAGTTGATCATTTCGTTGTTGCTCTTTGCAATATCAGATCCAGTTCTCTAAGAGGAGGGAAGAAAGTGCTCTCTTTTCAGAAATATAGAAACTCTTCCAGGACACTGTAATACTAGTGAGTAAATCCTTTTAGTAAATTCTAATTGAACATATCGTGGCCAGAAAGTCAATAGACACCTAAAACCACTTTAGCACCATTCTCTATTAATAAAACACTACAAAAATAATAACATTGATGTACTCTGTTCTGAATTTCATAACATGATATTTGTTCCTAATGATGGTTTCATTTTGAAATCTGAGGCACTATTATCAGAAAAATTATAGGTATTTGAAGGTTATCACTGTCAAGTCATCATCTTTGGCCAATTGTGGTAGCTTGATTGCTTTTTAAAAAGTTATAGTCTATTTAGCAAACTCAGGATTGAAGATAGGATGATTATTTCTATTACTGTTTCAGAATTCACATGAAATATAATTGTGAATTGAATGATCTGAAAGGCTAAAGTCACTGGTACCCAAAGATAATTCCCAAACTGTCTTTTCCATCATGGAAGAGAGCACTGAAGCTGGCTAAAAAATCACCTTTATATCCCTAAGGGAAAGTTGAAAGCATATTTTAGACAGAATTACTGAAAATGCTAGAAATATATGCTGGTCACAAAAGGCTTGATGGAGGGCAGAAGCTGTAAAAACTAGCAATTCCTCTACTATAAATATTCAATAAGAATTCTAGGCACCCCAGAATTCTAGTAAAAAGAGGTAAGTAATTTTCTAAGGCAGTATTTGTACAGCTCATTGCTACCATCGACCTAAGGGAAAATCTGGGGTGCCCAAGGTTGCTAGGCACTGGGTGGGTGGCATCACTGTGTTGTGATCTGCTTACTCTGCTGACCTTCTTACACAGAAGATCTTAACTTTGCTTTGCTAACTGTTGCTTGACCTAGTGAAATTCTTTGGGCTCCTACGTGCATGTTATCTGTTTTCTCCTGTGGCCGATGACAACTAGGAGAAAGCGCTATTCAAGTCCATGGGTATTTACCTCACTGAAGAAATAAAGGTGAATGTATTTTGTTATCTGGATGGCCATCATACTAAATAAGAAGGAAAGAATGGATATCATTACAGAATTGGAAGTTGCTACCACACAGAGTATCCTCAGATTTCTGCCCTCAGCTAAAAAGATCCTACAAGCATTTAAGAAAAAATTATACTATTGCTAACTATAAGCAAGATAAAATATATATAAAATAAGAATTGTATGAAAGGCTATGGATTAAAGGGAGGAAAGCTTAAATATTTGAAGAATAGATAGGACATCTAGGATTAGAAGCTCAACTGGTTCTTAGAACTGGGAGTGTAGATAAAGGAGGAAATTCTGGACTAAAAGAGGTAAATAGGTGATAAATAGGACATTTGATAAATAGGACTTTTTCAAACTACACCCACTTCTGTCCACCCAAAATCTCTGAGGTGCCTCTGTACAGCCAAGTGTGTTCCATTTGTGGGAAAATGAAGTAGGGGAAAAGGTGGAGACCAGTTAATCTAAATTCATGAGTCTTAAAGCTGACTTGAGGATAGGTAATTCTCCTTATCAGATATTTCTACTCATCTCAGTGAAGAAGGTCTTTGATGTTTGTTTTTGCTTTCTCCTCATTTCAGGGTGCTTTTCAGGAAATAATGATCAATTCTTGGAAATTCATCAGAAGAGCGGGAAGCCAGCATTCATTTATCACCATTCACAAGACATTGAGAAGAGCCTGGATATAGCCCCACAAAAGATATATAAACATAGCTACCATGCCTCTTCTAAAGCTCAAATAAACAAACGCCACCAAATAGTTAATTCAGCATTTCCTAGACCTGCAGATGACCCTTCGCTCAATCTGCTGGCCATGGCTGGTCAGGATCTTGAAGTGGAAAACCTTCCAATCCCTGCAGCAAATGTCATTGTGGTGGTAAGTATTGGGTTATGCTGATGCTGACACTTTCCTCTGTGGTGGCTGCTTGAAAAAAAAAAAAGAACAAACTAATAAGAAACCATGTCTGTGTGCTTGTGTGCACAGCACAGTGCATGGCACATGTAGGTACTTAATAAATCTTTAAATAAAAAATGGCTTTAGGAAGGCCTTGCAGTTATAGTAGATCATATTATGCACTGAGCCTCTGTCTTCTGTGATAATCTGTTCTGAGTGGGGCTTAGTCTCAGTGTATATAAATAAATCATACTTAATTAACTAAGGATCTCTGGTCACAAATGAAGAGAGACCACTGAAAGGACAAGGTGTTATGGAGAAGAGATCATTTTCTGTCACTGGAATAAAAAAGTGGTTTGGGAGTAATTGATAATATTCCTAATATCGCTGATATATTCCTAATATCCTAACCACCAATGCAGTGGTTCCATTGCTTGTATTCTTAGGGTATGTAACCCAGGCCAGAGTTTCTTGATTTATGGAGGTGTCATAGTTTAAGTACAGCCTGAGGTTGATGCCCTGTTTAGACTATAGTCTCTCTTAAGTTTAAAATCACAACAGGAGGATTCACATTAAAACTATAAATCAGTAACCAAATGGTTGTTATTGCATTTCTGTCCCCAAATATAATCAAATATGTTGACTTTTAAGGCCAAGTCATTCAATTAAACCATGTTTGCATTTTGATAACCTCTCTATGAACCAAATGTAATTAGATTTAATAAGGTTTTTTGTTTTGTTTTGTTTTTGCTTTTCCTAATCTTTTTTCTTTTTTTAACCTACTGCCTATAGGACATGTTACTTGGTATTGACAATCAAAGATCTATTCATTGATGTTTTGAACTAGCATACACAGGAGTATTTATTATGATCCAGTTGTCATTTGGGGGATCCAGAAATAGAGACAAATGAAATGGAATCTCTGGCTTTCTTTGGGAAATGTCTGAGAGGAAATGTCAGTAATTCAATAAAAAAATTATAAATTGAGAACATGAGATGAGCTCTTGTTACAAAACTATGTGGGTCACTTGGCCTCCTAAAATACTTGAACAAATTTTGTGCATTTACATGAATAACAGATGTTCTGAAGGTGAAAGCCATGTACTCTGTCTCTTTGGTGAAGATAAATGATGTTAATGAAGTGGCTCTATCTGGATGTGCCTGTGTCCATGTGAGGGCTCGGGGAGATATTCCCCTGGTGACCATCATATTCCCATAGTTATCACCTCTTAAAGTCACCGTGAATTACTGTCCGGGAGGTTTGTTCTATCTTGTAAGGCAATGGACTGTCTAGTTAATTTAATATTACACAGGATAAAAGGCATCAATAAGGAATTCTAGCAAGACATTCCACTTTTAGCTTATTTGTGGTTTGGAAACTCATGAAGAAGCTGTGCTTTTTCCAATGAGTGATGATTGCATGAAGGCAACGGGAGATGTTGCTGTGTTAGCCTTCCCTAACCTCTCTTGATCTAGCCTCTAACCATGCTGTGGCTGTGGTAGCTTGCAACAGTGGCTGGTGTTAATGTTTTCTGTACTCTATTGATGTTACTTATGCCTGTGTGATTTAGTAGGAAAACCAGGGAAATAGGGTTATTTTTAAATAAATCAATAATGTTCCGCTGACTCATACAGCAGACGGTCAACATTCAATCAAGTATCAGCTGGTTTGAAGGTTCATTCTATCCAGGAAAGAGGTTTGGAAATGAAGTATAGGTGGTGAAAGAGAGAGAACTGGTGGCTAAATGACTTTGATAGAGTAATTGATGACTGTGTAGCAAGGTATACATGTGTTTAGGTATATATATATACATATATGTATATATATATATATCAGTCATATATATTTATGATATATATATATATATATATATATATATATATATATATATATATCAAGAGAGACTGTGTCACTTGAGGAATATCCCAGGGGTACCAAAGAATTATTTTATGGCTTAATTTATACCAAGATGAGCAGTATTTATGAGTATTAGTTTCCCAAGTTAGGGAAATTACTAGGATTTTTTTTTTTCAGCCAGAATAAAAATACCGGTGACAACTTCTAAAAAATATATATGTAACTTTTAAGGCTTCCATGGACAGAGGGAGAGAAGACTCCCCCCCCCCCTAATTTTTTTCTCTCCCTCTTGTTTCTGACATCATTAAGACAATGAATTTTAGAATGAGAAATTGAACAGGGACGTGAGAGATGTATGTGTCACTCCTCCTTTCCTGATTCCCAGTTGTCTCCACAAAGCATTTCATTAGAGCATTTGTCCACAAATGAATTTTTTTTCCTTTTTCTTCTTTCTTTTATGACCAGGAAAATCTGTAGTTCGTTTATTCCGAGGAGAGAACAGCATAATTAGAATGTTTATCCCAATGAATGCTAATTACATTTCAGAAGCTCAATTAAGAAGCTGTTATTAGGATTTCTGCACAAATCCAATATGGACAGAATATGAATGTCCTCAAGGTCAGTGCTGTAGTAGGAGTCAAAAAAATGGCTTTAAACAAACGTGTGCTGGAGATTCCATAGTTATAAGTCCCCAACATCGGAGAGGAGAGGTATGGATGAAAGTGGTAGAGTGGAAGCAGCTGCAGGCTTTTCCAGTTCAGCAAGTTCAGCCTAGATTGCTGAGTGAAGAATGTTCTAGCCTGGGAAAAATCTATGAAAACTGGGACTAGGAGGGCTTTGGAATCTAAAACGTGGGGGGAATTATGGCTGACTTCAATGGATGGTCTTCATAGGAAGGAAAATAAAAGGAAGAAAAAGAAGAAGGAGGGGGATAAGAGAAAGAGGAGGAAGAGGAGGATGATGAGAAGAGGGGAGAACATGGATGGGAGGAAGGAAGGAGGAGAAAAGAGAGGATACAGTGGCAGTGGCAGGTCTTAGGGCAGAAGGAAGACTTCTCTAAGCACCTAAGAAGATGATGGGGAATGTCCCGGAGTCCTAGATGGACTCTGTGAGTTTCCTAGATGCCTAAGGCTTCCCGTCTTGCTCACCATTCACCCAGACCAGCAGACAGACATTCTCTGTGTTTTTTGGACACAACTTTCTCTGAAAATATTTTTATCAGGCAGTTGATTTAGAGGACCAGTAAAACCAAATGCTTTGCATGGCTGGGTTTCAGTTACACCCTGAGCTCTGCTCTGCCTCACCTGAGCTTGGCTCTGCTGGTGACCAGTTTATGAGTTTCACCTTGCAGGGAAAGAGACAATTTCTAGATGTGATCTGAAGGGCTTAGAGGGTCCAGCCTTCTCACTGCCTGGACACAGTAAATAAACTTTGTAGCATTTAGTGTGTTATGTGATATGGATGAGTAATTGGTGGACACTTTTTCAAAAGACATATTTCGTTTTTTTTAAAAAAAGAATTTATTTATTTGAGAGAGAGAGAGAGAGTCAGAAGGGGGAAGAGCAGAGGGGGAGAGGGAGAGAGGGAGAGAATCTCCAGCAGACTGCACTGAAGGCTCAATCCCATGACCCTGAGATCACGACCTGAGCGGAAACCAAGAGTTGGACGCTCAATGGACTGAACTACCCAGGTGCCTCAGAAGACGTTGTTTTAATCATAATTTTGTATTTGTATAGGGAATATCCCAAAAGGTGATTTAACCTACATACCTACCAGTGAAATTCTACTATGTCAGGAATTCCAGTTAGGAATATTTTGTGGCTGGTGACAAGAATTCAGTCCAAACTGGAGAAAATCCCGTAGTTCAGGTAACATTTCTGTAGTACGTCTAGCTTTAGGTATGGTTTGATCGAAGACAAATAATAGGCCAGGATCAGTCTCCTCACTCTGCTTTCACTGGGGTGACCTCCTTCTCTGAGTCTCTGTTCTTCGTCTCAACATAGTTTCTTTTTCCTCCTGGAGTTTTATCCTTGCAGGTTCATATTTATTGGAAAAGAATGATCCTTTTAACAGCCGTCAGTAATATCCCGGGCATCTCCATGACTAGTCCAATTTAAGTTAATTACTCACTTCATCCCTGAACAATTTGCAGCCTGGTGGTAAAATTAGACTAATTATCCCAAGCCTAAACTACATGCTCCACCCCTAGAGCATCCCTAAAAACCCACAAGCTGTTTATGGGAGGGGAGGTTACTTGAATAAAAATTGGGACACTATTAACAAGCAAAGATAGAATAGATGTCAGAGAGTAGTTAAATGTGTGTTAAAGCAGAGTATCTGGACTTCAGCTTTTAAGACACAATAGCCCCTTCAAGAAATAATAAGGATATGAGGACCTACAACGTGGCCTCAGTAATGGTGATTCTTGTACTCAGGAATGAGTGACGAAGGCTATACTTTCAACTTTCTGACAGTGGCCCAGGTGGGCAGCAGATTTACTCTGAGAGAGGAGAAAATTCATGCCCCAACACCCAGAACGTTTGCCAGTTAGGACTGTGATTTAGTGCAATCTGTTAGACGCGTGATATTATGTCTCAAATTTGTGAAAACTACTGTTGCCTTTGTCATAGGCAGCTTATATGGGCGGCGGGGGGGTGGGGGACAAGAATGCTGTGTTGAGCTATAGTGGAGGCAGGTGCATGGGCTCATTCCTGAGCTAAGTGACTAGCTCCTGGTGGGCAACTCACAGAAAGTGTGATTCTAATGCCGGCTTTGAGAAAATTAGGACTTATTTTGTGTGAAGGGGTATTGGGGTCAAATACTAAATACCGAGTACAAAACGCTAAATGGATGTAAGACACAAGCCTACTGTAATGTAGAATGTGACTCAGATGTCTTCCAATACAGTCTTGGGACACTTGTCCTAAGTTCCCAGAGGGAATAAATATAAAAGCCTGCAAGAAAAATGTACTATGGTGGTACATTTGTGAAATAATCAAATATGCAATCCTTTTTCTTGATTTTCAGATAAGTGTATACATTTTAGAAGCGTTTCCGTCCTCCTTGAGAAATGGTATTTTGTCTGTAGACCCCACCAACTTTGTCATCTTGGATTTGATCTGTGTATTAGTTGCTTATTGTTGCATAACATGTTGCCTCAATATTTAGCAGCTTAAAATGAGAGATAGTTATGATTTCACATTTTCTGAAGGTCGGGGATCTGGGAGCCCATTAGCTGTATAGTCCTTTTGCCTCAGGGGTTACTGTTGTCAAGCTGTCAGCGGGGCTGTGTCTGCATACTTGACTGAGCTGAAGGCTCCGCTTGCAAGCTCTCCCACGAGACTCCAGTTCCTCACGCATGGACATCTCCACAGGGCTGCTCACAACACGGCTTCCCCAGATCATGTGAAGACAGAGAGAAAGACACCACACTGCCATGCTGACCTAGTCTCCAAATCACACACCCTCGTTTCCACTTTTTCTATTCATTAGGCATGAGTCGCTGGGTCTAACCCATATTCAGGAGGGGACTACAGAGGGCATGAATACTAGGAGGCCAGGAGCACCGGGGACTAGTTTGGAGTGTGGGTACCACAGAAATTTCATCATATGGAGTAATGATGGAAGAAACTATGTCTGTGAAGAGCCTTCAGGCATCAAAAGACCCTCGTGATTAGTTTCCAGTTTACAGATAAAGAAAAGAAGGCCCCATGTCTTTAACTTTCTCCAGGCTATACAGTTAATAGTAAGGGCCAGGCACAATACAAATCCAAATTTGTCTGACATCAAAACTCAAACATTTATAATTTTACCATAAATCATTTGGTTTTCCTTGGGAAAGTATTATAAATGTTCTCAGAAGAAAATTTAACTTTATGGATTCCATTTTACTTAAGCTAATGATAATGTTAATTTTCATCCTCTGAAAATACACTCATGGATAGCTACATCTCAATGTTGAAGCCAGAGAGTAAAAGGTAAAAGATCCATGTTGGCCAGTCAGCGATGATAAGAAGAAGAAAGGAAATGTTGTGTCAAATTAGGTTTTATTTTTGAGAAAGTCTAGAAGAAGAAATTCTGTAATCTACTTCAGAAATTTGGTTAAATTTTTGCTCTTTTCTTAATCTAAATCCTTTATATCAAACTATCAGATCTTCCTACATGATCACCTTTCTTTTTATCCCAAACATTTGCATTTTGGAAATCTTTATGCTTAAAATCCCCAGATATTACTGTACCCCTTCAAATTGTCTTGAAGTAGAAATTTCATTCTTGAGCTTGGCATCCTGACAGTCACAATTGTCGCCATCTGTTGCTTTTCTCCATTTCTCACTACTAAAGCAGCAAGGAAGATGCTGGAACACATTCTGGAAATGCTAGAGGTCAAGCTGAGGCAAAATCTATGTGAAGTTTTGACACTGGACTACTCAGTGCATTTGCTTGTTTTGGATCACTTAGACTCAATATTAGAATGACTGGAGTCTTAGGAGAACTGGTTTAATTGATTATCATACTAATTGGATATTGGATATTTAGTAATATTTTTGTTTTGTCTCCAAAAGTAATGTACTTTCATAGACTTTCAGAATATTTAGGAACATGGAGAAGGAAAAATAGGTATAAAAATAATCCTTAACTGTTAGGTAATAATGTCATATTGATATATATATCTATATAGTTTCATATATAGGTATAGACTTACAGATATATGGAATCTGCATACATAAAGCTTGTAGGTTTTTTTACTTAGTGTGTATTTTTGACATCTCCTGGTGTCCAGGAGACTATCTATTATTATAGATCTATAATATATATTGATATATTATAGATCTATATATAATAGATACTCCAGGAGATTATGTATTATTAACTATAAAGCATCATTTTTAATAACTGCTAAAAACTCCATTGTATAACAGATTTTACCATTTTATGTATTGACTTATATTCCCAATACCTTCAGTGGTTTAAGATAGCTAATTCTGAAAAGAAGTAAGTGTTGACTGTGACAAACATAGTGTTCTTTTCATTGTAGCTGCCTGATTAATATTATTGAGAAATTTAGGGAGTTTGTCTTAAGGAAACTACTCTCTTTATGAACTCTATATGTAACTGTAATATGGGTTCTGTTATTTCTTTCACTTGGCCAAAGTATTTACGTTGCATAAATCTTAAGTCAAAAGCAAGGGAAATATTGAAAGCAGTCAAAGAAGTTAGTAGGACAAAAAAAGGGGGGGGGGATGTTCTGCTTAAAAACACATAAAATGTTGTATTTCAGGATTTGTCATTGAGAAAGTTGGAAAGTGCTGTGTCTTTCTGTTGGAGGCTAACAACTTTTTTGTAATCTAAAATTTCTATGGTACTGTAGAAACAAATGGTGTCTGCAGATGAACAAAGGGGGTAACTTTCCTTTGGAGCAAATATTTTCTCCCCAGGTCTCTCTCTAAAAATTGTGCTTTGGGTTTTCCAGTTGTTAAGAACTGTTCTCTTGTACCTTCTGTGAATGACTTTGTCCCCCTTCCTTTCTTTTCTTCCTTCTTTCTTCCTCTATTTCTTTCTAATCATAAACACTATGAATCATGCTTAGTTTTGTTTGTTTGTTTTGTTATTGTTACTATAAGATGCTTCACTTTAAACTCTGATTGCTAGTGGATAAGCATATTGGGCTTTCCGGGCTTCTGACCCTGCCTGTGCATGATGGGTTTGATACTATTGCTAAATATTATATTTAGCAAATATAAACATTTAGCAAATATAAACCTTTGCTAAAATGCCTTCATTCCCTCAACTTGATCTCCATAGCTCCGGTAGCAGAAACGATTTGTTCCTTTCTCTTAAGGAAAAGACAGGAGCTAAACATCTTTGGGAGGTTGTCTCCCTGGGCAGTTACAGAGCTTCCTCATCGGCAACTTTTACCCTTAGTAACTGAGGGCAGCACGCATGAAGCATCACACCATGAGTGACCACAGGGCCACCCAGGAATCAGAGGTCCTTTACCCTTTGTCCTGTCATCATTTCTCTTTCAAACCACAGATTTCCATGGGCCAAGACTGTTCTAGCAAACCCCACTTCTCACACCAAAACATAAAGGGAAAAATTCCTCCTACATCTCTCTTCTACTCTTTACGTTATTCTCAATGCTTCCTTTATGACATGTCTGGCCACCAAGTGTGAAGAGGTGGCAAGTTTCCCACACCAAGCAATTCCGTGACACCAGCTATGTGTTCTATGATTTAACTCAATTGTGACTATCCAGTTGGAGATAGCATCAGGTCCTTTTACTTACTAGAATGCCAGTTAATAAGAAAAGCTATTGTGATCCAGGGATAGGGAAATGGAAAAGATGCAGAGGACAAACATGAAGGGCATAAGACAGAGGGAAGGAGTGCAGAGCCTTCATGTGTTGTCTGGCGTCACCACAGGTTCACCAACCTTGAAGCTCTCTGGACCCCATTCTTTTGTGTTTTTATGGAGGCTTCATTATGTAGACATGATTGACTAAATCATTGTTCATTGGTGATTATTCAACTTCCAGCTCCCCTCCTTTTCCCAGAGGTTGAAGGGTGGGACTGAAAACTATCCCTCTAATCACTTGGTTGGTTCTTTGGCCACCTGACTGCCCATCTTTAGGGTGTTTCCAAAAGTCACCTTATTGACATAAAACTGATTGGAAGGGCTTGTTATGAATAATGAAAGACACCTGTTTCACCTTTATGGCTCTGGAGTTAATTCAGGAACCAAACCATAGAGTATGACAAAAGATGCCCCTATTGCTGTTAGATGTGAAACTACAAGAATTTTAGGAGTTTTGTGCTAGGAACTGTGGATGAAGACCAAAATGTTGGGTTTTTTTGTTTTGTTTTGTTTTTAACTGACCCATATACCTAATTTTATTTGTTTGTTTGTTTATTTATTTATTTATTTATTATTTTTTAATTAATTTTTTATTGGAGTTCAATTTGCCAACATATAGCATAACACCCAGTGCTCATCCTGCCAAGTGCGCCTCCCTCAGTGCCCGTCACCCAGTCACCCCAACCCCCCGCCCACCTCCCTTTCCACCACCCATTGTTCGTTTCCCAGAGTTAGGAGTATCTCATGGTCTGTCTCCCTCTCTGATATTTCCTACTCATTTTCTCTCCTTTACCCTTTATTCCCTTTCACTATTTTTTATATTCCCCAAATGAATGAGACCATATAATGTTTGTCCTTCTCCGATTGACTTACTTCACTCACCATAATACTCTCCAGTTCCATCCACGTTGAAGCAAATCGCGGGTATTTGTCATTTCTAATGGCTGAGGAATATTCCATTGTATATATAGACCACATCTTCTTTATCCATTCATCTTTCTTTTTTTAAAATATTCTATTTATTTATTCATGAGAGACACAGACACAGAGAGAGAGAGAGAGAGAGGCAGAGACACAGGCAGAGGGAGAAGCAGGCTCCAAGCAGGGAGCCTGATGTGGGGATTCGATCTCGGGTCTCCAGGATCACGCCCTGGGCTGAAGGTGGCGCTAAACCACTGAGCTACCCAGACTGCCCTCCATTCATCTTTCGATGGACACCCAAATTGTTGTTTTTAAAAAAAAAAAATTATAATCACAGTATCACATCAGTGTAGCCACTTATCATTGCCTTTTCATAAGGAGATTTGTCATAATGTACTTTAAGTATTTCCAAATTTTGTTTTTAAGGTATGAAAGTATAATCCAGCCATTATTCTTGTCCTAAATTGGTTATTTCAGTACCTGTGTGCCATATTTGGATCATTTGAATGCAGAAAAATAAGAGGACATCATCAGCTTTACATATCTATCCATTTAGCCTACATTTTCATATGATTTCACCTTTTCACTAAAACAAGTTAGCAACTTAGATAACTTCGAAGAAAAAGGAAGAGAAAGACCCTCTTTTGAGGTATAGGCCCCATGTTCACAGACAATTTCTAAGATTGCAGGAGGAGATGTGTTTATGAGATTTGTTTGCCCTCTTCTCTGGAAATGTGACACGAATTCCAAGAAGTCCTGAAAGATTTAGAGAATGCTGAGAATATGCATCAAGGCAATCAGGGCTAAAAATCTGTCTTATTCTAGGATTTCCTGAATTGCTTTTATGAATGTCATCCAATCAATTATTCTGAATATCTTGGGGTTTATATATGTTTGTGTGTCTGTAGTTCCCCTTAATTATTTCATGCTCCCAGTATGGACCTAGTGAAGCTGCATTGTTTAAGAATTTGATTATTTTTCTGGCCTGAAAACATGGCAACTGAAAGTGGGTGTTTAACCAGAACAAGTTCATGTTGGTTCTTTGTGCTTTAAGCACATGTTGCTTTCTCTCTCTTCCTTAGAACTGGTCTGTTTTTCAATAGGACATATTGGGCAACAAATAGCAAAATTATGTTGAATAGGCCATGAGGCAAATTCTTTGAATGTAGGCTTTTAAAAATCATTAATCATTTTTTATGGACAAATGAATTTTAAAAATCTCCTCATGTGTGACAAGTGATGGTGACATCTACATTCTTAAGTATAATTTTTTCAATAATAAAATCAAGTCTGCACCAAGCCAGATTATGAAAACAGCCAAGTCATAGGACACAATGCATTTTTTTTTTTATACAATGCATTTTTGGTAGAAGTCATGGAGACTGGGGAAGAATATATGAGTAACATCTGTAAGGAGCTGAGAACAAGTAGGAGCAACTGAATTTTCAGACATGCAAACATGTTGAACGGACACCTACTCTTTGCTCCTTGCAGCATTCATTTATTCAAATATATCATTGCATGCCTCACATGTCTTAGGCAGTTAAACAGACTTGAGTAGAAGATTAAAAAGATAAGATCATTGCCGCTATGTGGCTCACATACTAATAGGAGAAAGACAATAAAATAAGTAAACAGCTGAACACGATCATTTCAGGTGGTGCTGAGAGCACTGAAGAAAACAAAACTGAGGGCAGCCCAGGTGGCTCAGCAGTTTGGTGCCGCCTTCAGCCCAGGGTGTGATCCTGGAGTCCCAGGATTGAGTCCCACGTCGGGCTCCCTGCATGGAGCCTGCTTCTCCCTCCGCCTGTGTCTCGGCCTCTCTCTCTCTCTCTCTCTCTCTGTATGTCTCTCATGAATAAATAAATAAGGTTTTTTTTTTTTTTAAATGAGTTCTGGTGGCAGAGAGAACACAGTGGGGACTACATAATGTTGGATCTTGAGGGATTCTGTTGGGTATTCAAGGATACTTAGAGACTGCATCAAGGTATAGCTCCTAAATGGAAGTCATGTGAAAGAATAATAATTCTGGAATCAGCAGAACTGTGTTGGAATCCCAAATCAGGCACTTATGACTTGTGTTTTTTCCCCAGGGACTGACTTACCATCTCTGCATTTCAGTTTCCTCAGTTGTAAAAAAGAAATACTAACAAGACCCATCCTGCGGAATTTTTGTAGGAATTGTATGAGATAAAGCATTCAAAGCACTTAGCATCAGGCCTGACACATAGTAAGATCCTTATAAAAATTGGCTGCTATTATTAGCATTATATGGAACAACGGAAAATAAAACTTCTCAGTCTTAGTACCAAGAATACTTGTATTTCTCCTGAGCCACTGGTTGGCTTGTAATTATATCTTTTAAATGCTGTGAATCATGTTTCCTTCTTTCTTTCCCTGCTAAAAAGCTATGAGCCAAATTTGTGGTCTACCTCTAGCAAATATAGAGAACTTTATTGAGTGCCTTATTTATTTTGTGAACTAGCTTCATTCTTGGCTGGATGTTTGCTTTTCTTCACTCATTTTCCTTCTAATTCAATTTCCTCATTTCCTTAATTTTTATTCAGTTTTATTTTGTAGTATAGGTGTTTTCATAAGCTGCTATAATTCCTTTTTGTGACACATTCTGTCTAAAAAAATAGTCACTACAACGAAATAGCCATCAGCACGAACAGGTTGTCTGAATGTTACACAGCAGGAAATTCCCTCACGGGGAAATTTGTTTACCTATTAGGTTTGAAAAAAAAAAAAAAAAACAAGAAAATACAGTTCATATGAAAGGAATACAAGGTGTACAATGATCTGTTAGCTCTTTGCTCAGCAGGCCACTCTGAATGTCAGGGAACAGTCTTCATTCTCATTGTGAACACAGTGGGAACAGATGGTTCCAGAAGGAGACATCCTGGGTTCATATGCCTGTTTGGCCATTGACTACGTTTGAGATCTTGGGCAAGTCAATGAACATTTCTGAGTCTTTGTTGTTAATGATGATTGTATATCTGACCTGGCTACCTGCTTTGATTTTTTATAGGACAGTGAATTTTTCCTGTAAAGCATAACACATTTTCACCATGTCAGTTGTCACCATCATGGTGGTGGTGGTGATGGTGAGGATAATCAGCAGAGTTGTCCATTTTAATCTCCTCTGATCTTGGGGTAAAAAATCTCTGCACTGTAACAGCTTCCTCCCTTGTTGTATAAATCTAGGAGGTACCCTTTGGGTGGTAGTTGAAGCCCACAGCATCCCCTGGAGCTGCATGTGGCGGCCCTCGCCAAAACCCTGCTAGTGTGCCATTGCTAATTACCGGGGCCGTTGACATCTTCTTCCCTTCCTGAGTGTCTGCTTTGTTCACCAACTAGCACTTCAGTTCTTCTGAGGCTGGACACCTGCCTTCTTACTTGCTTTGTCTTTGACCTCGGATCTCACAGCCAGCCCTCACCTCTCCCTGTTGGTGGCTTTTCATGCTGTCATGAGCCACCTTGTTGTGCAACTCCCACCAGCTACTCTTATCTGCTCAAAGCCTAATCATCTTTTCCATCAGCCAGAATGTGCCAACACCTGCTCCAAGATGCGTCTCTTTCTTTTCACCTAAGATTTTCTGAAGTATGGGGCGCCTGGGTGTGCCAGTCATTTGAGCATCTGACTCTTGATTTTGGCTCAGGTCGTGATCTCAGGGTCCTGAGATAGAGCCCTGTGTTGGGCTCCGTGCTTGGTAGGGAGTCTGCTTGAGGATTTCTCTCCTTCTCCCTCTGCCCCTCGCCCTGCTCTCTCTCTCTCTCTCTCTCAAATAAATAAATACACCTAAATTTTTCTGAAGTAGAATAATGTGTTGATGGCCTTTAGGATCGTTACATGAGCTGTATTGTCAAGAACCTCTGTTAGGAAGATTTTTTATTTTTTTAAAAGCTGTTATTAATCCAAATGCGGAATAACTTAATTGATAACCTAATAACTTAATCCCAATTTTTAGGGAAGATCAGGTAATAAGGATTCCACATACCCCAGTAAGGGAAGCTTACCTTTATAATTACGTAGGAATGTAAATCTTTTTAATTTATACACATATTTCTCTCTTTTAAATGCATATATATTTTAATATTGTTTTAAAACATGGTCATACTTAGTCTCCAGCTGGCTTTTCTTAAAAATAATAAGTCATTGGGCTTCCTGCTCAGTGGGGAGCCTGCTTCTCCCTCTCCCTCTCCCTACTTATGTGCTTTCTCTCTCTTTCTCTCAGTCAAACAAATAAATAAAATCTTTAAAAAAAATAATGATAATGTCATAGATATACCTCAGAGTCTTTAGATGTAAATTTGGTTTATTTCTTCTAAATAGCTGCCTAATTTTCAAGTTTATATATACTGTACTTTCTTAAACTATCCTCAGACTCAGTGCACATTGAGGTTATTTGCAGTTTTCTTGCTTTGTGTGTATGTTTCATATCTGCCACAGCAAAACTGCCACGATAAATATCTCATATGTAGACCCCTGGAGAAAGAGGAGCATGTATATGTATACACAACATGTGTGTATGTATATAAATGTATATATTTTATATATATATGAATAAGAGATTTTCAAAAGAGAGATTAAAGTATTTTAATTAATATGTCACCAAATTGTTCTTTTCTGAATAGTTGTAGCAATTTGTCCTCCTACCAATAATGCATAATACCAATAAGGCCTGACTGATTGAGAATCTCTCCAGCAGTGGTTAGTTGTTCTTCATGTCCATTGACCAAGGTAGTACAAGTCATACTTCCTTATTGCTTCCATTTGCATTTCCACTGAGCATCTCACCTGTGAGGAAATTTGGATTTCCTCTCATTCAGTTGGTTGTTCATAACATGCGTATCAGGTCAATTATCTTTTCTCTTAACAATTTGTAGAAGCTCTTTGCTTATTGGGACATCTGTCTACCATGTGGATTGCATTTATTTATTCCCAGGCTCTCATTTCCCTTTTTTTTTTTTAAGATTTTATTTATTCATGATAGTCACATAGAGAGAGACAGAGAGGCAGAGACACAGGCAGAGGGAGAAGCAGGCTCCATGCAGGGAGTTCGACATGGGAGCTCCAGGGTCTCCAGGATCATGCCCCGGGCCAAAGGCAGGCGCCAAACCGCTGCGCCACCCAGGGATCCCTCCCTTTTTTTTTTATGGTGACTTTCACTCTCCCAGTCTTTAGTTGCTTTGTGTTCATAATTTATCTTTGCCTCCTTTTAAAAACCAACTTTGGGACTCTCTCTTTTTTTTTTTATTTAATGATATGTCATGGTCGTTCTCACAAGGTAGAATTAACTCTCTCACTTGTCCTTCCCTCTTTTCTTTATACGAGGATGAACTTACGCGTGTGTAGTTCTACGTAAGTGAGCAGTCACTCATTCGTTTCATTTTTTATTGCAGTCATTTTTGTTTAATGTTGCTTTGTGGCTTTCCCTCTCCTTCCCTTCATCTGCTCCGTCTTCTTCTATTGAAGCCTCATATCCTTTTGATCATTCACACGGGAAGAATCTAAGAATTTGGTTGATTTTCTTTACGCTCATATAATCACACAGACATATGCACAGGCACGCTCTCTCACACACAGACATGTGCATATATTTGCACATGTACCTGTAGTATGATTTTATCATTTTGTGTTCCACAAAAATAATATAATATTCTAGACATGTCTCTGCTTTTCTTCCCGTATCTTTCCCAGTGATAGCTCATGGAAAACTTCTTTTTTTTAATTAAAGATTTTATTTATTTATTCAAGAGAGACACACAGAGAGAGGCAGGGACACAGGCAGAGAGAGAGAAGCAGGCTCATGCAGGGAGCCCAATATGGGACTCAATCCTAGGACCCCAGGATCACACCCTGGGCTGAAGGCGGTGCTACACCGCTGGGCCACCCAGGCTGCCCTCATGGAAAACTTCCAATCAATGGTCATGGTGGTCATGACTGATTCTTTTTTAACGGTACATATAGCTGCTACCTGGTGTGGTCATGCCATAATTTATTCAACCACTCCTCCATTAATAATAATTCACACATTGTTTCTACCCTTGTTTTCAGTCCTGTGAATAATATAAAAACATTTTTGAACATACACTGCTACGTGCTGTTGCTTTTATTTCTGGGGAATGGATTCCCAAAAGTGAGATTGCGGCATTGATATAATATATAACTGGATTTACTTCCCAAGAATAGTAGTATCTTTCATTTGTACCAATAAATGCTACAGTAGCCACATCTTCTATCTCTATCAGCAATGATGTTATTCTTTCTTGATGTGATGATAGGTGTAAATATATGCATTTAGACATCATTGTTACTTCTAGTTTCCTTAAATTTATATATCATTATTCAAATATTTACATTTAAATTTATATGTAAAAAAATTATATGTGATTATTACTTCTAATTTCTTTAAAAAGAATAACTTGCCTCTTCTGAATATTTCATATCGGTCATCTTCTTTGATTGCATTGTGCAGTCTGTCTTCTTTGTGAGTTTCTGACTCCTTTCTGAGTGTCTCCCTGTCACTGTGCCTGACTGCAGTAGCCCCCCAGGTGACGCCTCCATCCTACCTACTTGATTGTCTATGCTATGTTTGTAAAGTTTGGATGTGAAAACCAGAAGACTGTGTTTGTTCAAAACATTTGATCATCAGTCAATAGAACTCCCAGTGGAGGCCCAAGGAGTACTGCTTATTATTTTAGCCTATTTTAGGAATCATTCAGTTCTTAAGAAAAATTTGCTTTCCAAAAGGTGACTTTGCTAATAAGGGGCAGTTAAAAGGATTCTGTTCTGTAAAACCATTGACCATCAATGTCAGTCTATTTGGGGGTATTAATAGCCTCAGAACTTGCTTATCACATAACAAGGAAAATTTATAACCTCAGATCGCCACCAGCTTAGCAAAGGATGATCATTTCCATTGGGACATACTGACAGATGCTTTAGTTTGTCACTTGCTCTCCCTACATCCTGCTACCATATCACTAAAATTTACAAAGACTCTGGTCTTGATGGTGTCATAAATGTTGGTATATGGGAACATTTATTTTCTCTCCTACTTCCTCCTGACTATATCCCTAGCCTGGACAAATGACTCCAGTTGAAGACGGTGGAGATAGCCCACAGAAGGAGGGAGGCATATGATAAATATGGTCCTGTCCTTCCAACATTCTCCCAGGAATCAAATCCTTTTCAAAGGAACCCAAGTATTTTGGTTCTATAGGTTCAAGCATAGTGAGAAAATCAGTCAGCTCTCTTAAAGACTTCTCATCAGTCATTTAAATTCCTTGTGCTTTGATTCTAGAGTCAACAAAACTGACTTATTTTCATGACTGGGTCACCCAGGTTAACTTCAGGGTGAAAATAGTCTCTAAAATGGGTTTTAAGAATCTTGGTTCCTCTGTGATTATTTCTAGCCACCCAGATTTTCCAGGCATTTTGACTGGCATGAGTTACCGTCTCAGGGTTTCATTACTCCTGGGCACTGATGAGAGGGAGTGAGTCTCAAAGCTCAGCTCCAAATCCTGGAAAGTTGGCAACATGATCAGTTCACCACACAATGAAGCCTGGCTGATCCTAACCCCTTGATTTCCAGAGTTATACAAATGCTAGTGGAGGAAGTGGTCTGACACACCACCTGTCTAACTCACTCATTTTGCACATTGGCTCAGAAATACGGCCTGCTTGAGACTGAGAGCTCATCAGGGATCAGAGGATCTTGAATTAGGTACTAATCCGGATATCAATTATTCTCAAGAAAAAATAGGATATTAACATCTCCATTTCACTCACAAGGATTTTAGTGATGAAATGAACTGATGTATGTGAAAAACACTTTGAAATATTTACATCATGCATAAATGCAGGCATCATAAAATTGTTTTGATGTTTAGTGTTATCTTTGTTCCAGTAGACACATCAGAAATCTCTGGATGGATTATAATAGCTCCCATTTATTGAGTTATTATCTATGAACAGGTCCTCTACCAAACTAATTTCATTTAGAGATTTTCATTTAGCACATCTCTACCCTGGCCCTAAAAAGACTGGAATAGTTGGCTTGGTAGACATCAGGATGTTTCTCCCATTGTTTCTTTGAAAGACGTTTAAGATGGGCAGTACGTCATGGGCCAGGCTCTGGAGCCAGGCTTTGAACTCAAGCAGACCCTTTGCAGTGTCTACGCACTGAACTTGCCTGCCTCTATGAAGCCTATTTTATGATCTTCTGTAGAAAAAAGAGTAACTAATTTTACAAACATGAAACAAAATTTGTATCTGAACCTAAATTCTATTAAATCGATATTTTAAATAACCTTTAAAAAGTAAAATGAACTTCAGAAAAAATTAAATATCACTCCAATTCTGTTCATAGTCTTATGAAAATTCTACATGAGTGAAACATTAAAAAATAAGATTCTCAAATTTATTTTCATGATTTTCTGTTCAGGAAAATTAAGTCTATCTTTTTAAAAGCAGGTTCAAAAGAGGCACTCTTAATAGACAATATTGTTCCCTCTCTAGACTCTTCCAGACTTCCCCACTGTGGAAAGGAGGCCTTATGGAAATGAGGCCAACGTATGATTTGAGGTGACAAGAGATCCCCTGCTCAGAAATACTCTAACAGCTTGTCACAGTCTAAAGTTCCATCAGCACAGAATAATTTACTCTAATAAGGCCACCAAATTTCCACAGTATCTAGGATGAATAAAGTCTTGATATCCAGCAACACTCAGGTACTGAGAGATTCTCTGTATAATTTTCCTGATATTGCCAACAAAGGATTTACTCGTACAGCACACCTTCATGCTACCGGTATGATCATGTATCTTGCTGTACGTGATGGGCTGAATAGATCCCTGGCCTTGTCCTAGGGGAATGAATGAGTCTTCATTCATAATCCCTACATAATTTTGCCCTCAAGAAGGAGGAATATCCTAGACTTGGAATATTCTCTAGGCAGAGCCAAGTCAGGTCAGGGGCTGGGAGAGATCTGAGCAAGCAGAGTACAATGTACAGAGAGTAGGCACCTAAGAAGTAGGAGTGGGATTTAGAGCGATTTGATGTAGGGATGGTTCTGACGACAAACAGCTCCCATAGCCAGCCTTCTCTCAGGTTGGCTTTGCCACTGTTGAATTTTTTGGCAAAGTATCCCACTAGCCAGAGGAATCATAAGCTCTTAGACTGAACTGAAGTCATGCCACAGATGGGTCTGTTGGCCACTGGGAGTGAGAAAGGAATTGTAGGGGAACGCCACCAAGAAGCCCCCCCCTCCGCCCCCACTCTGCACTGGCCCCACCACTGGTAGATTCCTTTCTTTTCACTCCTTGGGTTTCCTGTCTGCCTCCTGAGATCTTTTGAGTTGGTGACATTGGTTTTGGATTTTGGAGTCCCCTGACCCTGTATATCCCAAGTGTTGGTGGTATTTTTAATCTGTTCTAAAATGTGTTCATGTCCTTTGCCTGTTTTTCAAGATCTTGCTTTACATATATCCTCTGCTCAGTGAATGCTAATACTGTGAAAATCGTGGTGGAAATGTTGCTGTGCATCTTTGCAGAGCCTGAAGACAGCTGAATGCCATAAGCGCACATCCTGAAGCTGCAATCATTAAGGCCTTCTTTACCAAGCATTAGTAACACAGTGTGTGTATTGGACATGATGGTTGTCAGGATGTCTTAAGGACAGTGGGCTTTTCTAGAAGCCTCTCACAGTTCTGACATTCTGGTGACAGGAGGTTGTATTATAAATGTGACATTTTTCACAATGTTGGAAGCATCTGTTCCCCCCACTGTCTTTGAGGCAATAGGGCATGAAGATTATACTTAATGATGTTCATTGTTCCCTCTGAGCTGCTAATTTACTGGGGATGTGTAGAAAACTTAATCTTGTGATAATTGCAAATCTAGAGAATATAGGGTAACAATAAAAGAAGAACAGAAACAATAATTTCTACCATTTATCAGGCTCCCACTATTCATAAGGCATGATGGCACAGATTTTCATTCCTCTATCTCATAACACTATGTGACATAATCACTCTCACTTTACAGCTAATGACATGGAGGCTTCTGGAGGTTGTCACACAGAAAAGTATCTTGTTTGATCTTAAAGACAGTACTCTTCCCACCATGTGGCTCTGCATCCCCTCTCATTTTGGGGCTTTGGGAAGGGTCTGGTCAGGACTGGAGATGATTGGCAACCCTCCTCCTGGGCTCCTAGCAAGAAGAGAATTATTCATGCCGGGAAGGTCGAAGGTCTTCTCATAGGCAGTAGGTTCCCTTGGTTCCAGGGAGCTCTGAGGTTCATGGCCTGGGTCTGGAGGTAAAGTCTGTTCTAATGCTTCCATGGTCTTCTCTCAATCATAGCAAACCAGAAGAGGTTGCTCGACTCTTTGGAGAGTTCTGTGTTGCTCTATTAGTTTCCTCCGGCTGCTACAACAAATTTCCATAAATGTCTCAGAACAACACATATTTATTATCACATAATTCTGGAGGTTAGAAGTTCAAAATCTCAAGATGTCCACATGGGTGGTTTCTTCTGGAGGTTCTGGGGTAGAAGTTTGTTCCTTGCTTTTATCCAGCTTTGAGAGGCCACCCGCATTCCTTGGCCAATGGCCCCCTTCTAGCAATGGCATCCTTCTGACCTGCCATCATATCTTCTTGTCTCTCTCTCTCTCTCTCTGACCCTCCTACCTCTCTCTTGGAAGAACTCTTGTGATTACATTGAGCCCACCTGGAAAATCCAAGATAATTTTCCCTCAAGATAATCAATCACATCTCTAAAGTACCTTTTGCCATGTAAAGTAGCATTCATAGGATTAAGATATTGACACTTTTGGGTGCCCATTGTTCAACCCACCATAGCCTCTGACCTTCGTGATTTCTTCATGGGGAATAACATGACCTTGGACAGCTCAGGAGTGCCCCAGCATCTCCTGGGACACTGCATTCAGAGGTCGCCTCATGTGTATCTCTTCAAGGCAAGAGTATGACTGGCCAGGCCAATTGGTGTTCCTTGCTGTTAAACGGTGCTTGTGCTTTGGTGGATGCAGCCCCCAGATATATTTTGGGGACTATATATAGTCCTCAGTGCATTTTTTTCTTAAGTCAGGAATTTTACACACAAAAAATGTGCATTTCCAGAATTAGGAGATCTAGCATCACAGTGCCATGTTTCCAAATGGTTGCATAATTGCTCCTGCCTTCAGACAGAGTATTTGCTTTCCCATTCACCTTCATCTTTGCCACTGTCTGATGATGAATTATACCTGGCCTAGTTCCCTGGTTTATTTTAACTGCTTGGATTCTGTAGTTTAAGTATCTGAGTTTATGGTCATGATTCTAAAACCACAGTGTTACTATGCATATTAGAGACCATTTGTTCAGGTAATTTGGGCAGGGACGGTAACTTTCCCTATACATGTAGAAAACTTTGTGTTAATCCCTAAGTATCTAGGCAAAGCACTCTGGATGCTATGTCCCAGGAGATGCTGGAGCAGTCCTTCCATTTGACTATAGGCAAAATTTTCTTCTTCTTTTTTTTTTAAGATTATTTATTTATTCACAAGAGACATAGAGAGACCGGCAGAGAGAGAAGCAGGCTGCATGCAGGGAGTCTGATATGGGACTTGATCCCAGGATTCCAGGATCATGCCCCGGGCCAAGGGCAGGCTCTAAACCGCTGAGTCACCCAGGAATCCCCCAAATTTTCCACCTGACATTGAGAAATTCAGCATCTTTTCCCTCTTTCTAGGCCTGTTTCGTAAGTATATGGTTCCTTAAAATATTTTTTATTATTTATTTTTTAACATTGTATTTATTTATTCATGAGATGCACAGAGAGGGTTCCTTAAAATTTAGAATCTACTTTATCCTACATTTATTTATTTATTTATTTATTTATTTATTTATTTATTTATGACGGTAGGCAGGGAGAGGGAGAGAGAGAATCCTAAGCAGGCTGCACACCGAGTATGTGAGCCTGATGCAAGGCTCAGCCTCACAACCTTAGGATCATGACCTGAGCCAAAAGCAAGAGTTGGACGCTTAACCTATGGAGCCACCCAGGCACCCCTAGAATTTACTTTATTCTGAATAAAGATTTTCATCATCTTTATGACCACAGTCTCAGAGTGGCTGGCACACAGTGGGTAATTAATCAATATTTGCTGAATGAATGAATATTTGTTGAATGAATAAATGATAATGACGATAAGCCACTGACATCCTACCTTTAGCTGAACAGCCTATGACATGACTTGTCGTGAAGGGTACTCACAAGAAACAATCCTAGCCCTTTAGGATTTTTTTCCTTTCGAGAATTCAACCCAAGAGAAATGGTTTGTCCAAAGTTGGTAGTGGATGTCTGAGCACATGGGTTTTCCTAGGGATTAGGGACTGGCTTCCAGCACGCCACATATAGAGGATTATGCAGAAATGATGCAGCCAGGGAGAGAGGAAGGAGAATCTCAGTTCCTGATTTTCTAGTGCCCACTTACAATTTACATGAGGCTTGCCTATTTTTGGTTGTCTCTGAAATTATCTTTTATATCCTTATGACTTTTCTCCTCTGCCTTTGACTAAGAGAAGATACCAGCTCCTTATCATTAAAACGTTTGCCTGGAATGTTGCTTCACTCAGGATCCTAGCATGACAGTGGAATTTAATGAAGGTGGGATTGTGGAATAGCAGTGTGGCCAAAATGAAGATCAAAGGAAAGCAAGCGTTCTGATGGCTTTGGGCACTACAAACTCCCAGCAGGTTGTTCTGAACATAACTGGGACTCAGCAGTTTGAAGCTTTGAATGTTTTCTAACATGTGAATGTTTTCTAACATGTGAATGTTCCTGAGTCCTTCAATTCTGAATGGAAAAAAATAATAATAGCATTACTTGGGAAATATTTCACCCTGTTATGAAGGAAGAAGAAATGATAGCTATTGGTTCATTAAAATTACTGGACTGAAAAGTTTGTCAATTAAACAAAAATAAACTCTGAAATTTTAATTGGGCATTTTAGGAATCAGCTTGCTAAATTTGAAGAGATTGCATTCTCAGTTTTAGAATATGCTTCCTGGAATAGCTGCCTTCCAAGTGGGTATAATCTTCATAAAATAACCTCAGCATTAATTTTTCACGAATTAAAAAGCGTGCTAGAGGATTAAAGCAGAATAATAGATGTAACATTACATAAAAGTAGGACACTCATAAATCATTTACGACTTCCTTGCTCATCAGGACTTGGCTTTTTGAATCTTAATTGAAAACTAATGTGGCTATATTGTTGAGAAAAGTAAATTGGTTATTCTGATAGCAGACAACTTTCATTAGAGACTTAATTAATTTGGGAAAGCTGAGAGTCTGGTATATTGAACATACTTACACAGTCATCTCCAGTCATGGGATTTTATTTAATTACAGTCATCTGCTTAGTGCACATTGTTTATCTTTTATTTTCATTTTGATCGGTGAAAGATAGATACTGTGTAAGTTATTGCAGGCTATAATTTTACATAAGAGCAAAACATACGGTTAGACCCCACGCACCTAAGAAGACATTCTGCAGCAACTTTGACACTAGACTGATCCTCACGCCATTCTCTTTCCATCTTCCTTTTGTGTTTACTTTCTCATCAGTCACTATGATAGGCTTGAACATTTTTTTAGATACTAAATAAGATGCTACTTAAATGAATTGGTCCTTTTTTTGATAAACTAAGCTATGGATGGAATGGCTGGTATACTTTTTCTGTTCTGAAATTATTTATATAATTTATTTTTACCCTTTGAATCTTTTAACCATCTTAATTCCCTCCTTTCAGTACAATAATCGGGTCTAATGATTGAAGATTTAACAACACTAATTATGATACCTATAAGTCTGTAAAAAAAAAAAAAGCATCATTATCTTCATTGTACAGATGAGGAAGTTCCTATGTCACAAATAGGTAACTTATCCATGGCTGCAGAGCTAGCCAGTGCTAAAGATGGGATCCAGAGGTATTGAGATACAGCATTAATTAGGCCCTGGAGAATTACCAAGAATTACCAAACTCCTATAACTTTTTACACTGCCTCACTTTCACTGGGGACTATGGACAGTTGCCCTACTTTCTCCACTGCTGATCATAAACTTTGTCGTGCTGACTGTAGTAGACAGGTGTGGGAAAGAAAGGTCTGGTCATGAGCAATACTGATATATTGGCCTGGTGCCCTCGTCCTCTGGCCAGATGTCATTTTGTTTAAAATTCCTCCTTAAAAGAGCATGACAGTCTGAAGATCACTCCAATCTGAACTTAAGTTCATAGCCTGGTTTTGAAATCAAAATTTTATTCTTTGAGAACTAGATTAGGAAGGCAGTAGCCAATTAAGGCCACCTGTTTATGTCCACAATGCTGTTTGGGAAAATCCTCATATTAAGAAAGATTGATGGCCCTTCAACAAGGTCATAACTCCTGTAAGCAGATGACTTGGGATGGAGAGAATGGATATATCTGCTTATCCAACCTCAGGACTAAACAAAGGTCTCTGTGTGACCTGGATGAGTTCAGTGTAACCCAGAACAGTCCTGACCGAGATCAATCCCAGTCATTCCACAGGGCTTTGGGAAATTTGCATGGATGCCATTGGAATTCAATCTCCATTAAGGATATTTGGAACAGAGAAGCCCAGCCATTTTATGGTTTTATAGATTTCACAATCTGACTGATGACCTCCACAAAAATTTATCCCATTTGCCATTTGCCAGGCAGTTTCTCAAGCTCAACTTTATAGTCACCATATCAAAATATTTGGGAATTTGAAATTTAAATATTTTATCAATTCGAGGAATGGGAAAGACCACATGTAAAACTAATTTTATGGAAACCTAGAGAAAGAAAATGGCTTAACCAGAACACTAACGAAAGCCCTAAGAGACTGAGCTGTGAGATCTCTCTTTGTCTTTCTTCCTAGCTGGCATTTCCTCCCCATGTGGCTGTCTCACCTTTCATTCCCTGATAGGCCGAAGGGAGCTTCTTCCATGGATCACTTACTCTGCATTAGTCTTTCCCTATTCTAAATACTATTGCACAGGCAATAGTATCCTTCATTTATTCAACAAATATTTACTGAGTGTTTTTTATGTGTTAAGCACTGCTTCCAATTCTGGAGATCCAAAATAAAAAGTTGCTTTTATTCTAGTGGAGGAAAACAAACATGCATACTATTTCAAGCACTGATAAGTTCTAGAAAAAAAAAAAAGAGCAAAGCAAATAGAGTTATATTGAGACCTGGTTTACACAAACTTGCCAAGGAAGAGGCTTCAGTTTTCCATACTGTCTGTTACACACACTGCACATAATAGTAACTCAATAAATATTCATGACATTAAATAGTAACTCAATAAATATTCATGACATTAAATAGTAAATGCTTATTGACCAGATGGTTTGTGTCTCATGCCTTACCTTCTCTGACTAGCCCACATTTTATTAATATATATATGTTTATATATAAACCATTATATATAGTTTATGGTTTTATAGATTTCACAATCTATATATATGTAAAAGACAGGTTCTAACATTTATTTTTAAATTCCTGTGAAACTACATAGAACTAGAAGAAAAGCAATAAATATTGCTGGGTAGTAAACCCACATCTGATCATGAGATTCTCATAGGTAAGTGTGAACATACATAAATAAAGTAGCTACATACACAGTAAATGTGGGTCATGAAGAACCTAATAAATTACTCCACATTAATGTAGAAGTTTCCAGAACATATAACTAAATATCCATATATGAAAATGGGTTTTTTAGGCATATGTATAATTTCAGAAATGCATATCAACTTCCTGTTTCATCCTTAAATGATAGGAGCTCTGAACTCTTTAGGATTTAGTTGTATTAACAGTATATATCAATAATTAAAGTAACATAGGATCCCATTTAAGAAGACATTTCTTAAAGAAATCTATTCATGTGTATTTGTCATTATGTTAAAAAGCTGAAAGAGTGTTTTGCATAGAAAATATTTACTTATGTTCCATTTCCTAAGTTTAACTCTATTAGTTCTGGCTTACATTTTCTAAAAGTGGTATTTGCCTGCACAAAATGGCCTGCTGCCATGTGGAATTCAGAGGAGATGCATTCACAGCACTGAAAAGGTTCACTGTGTCCTTTTTCCAGAAAGTATTCCAATGTCCACTGTGTCTTTTTCCAGAAGCTATTTTGGACTTTATGAAGGGAATATCTATTAAAACTTTATGAAACTAAGAGTTTGAATATCAACCATGAAGGTAAAAAAAAAAAAAAAAACCCAATGACTTGGATTTGGCAAGTAATAAAAGGTGGTCAGGATGAGGAAGAAAAAAAGAGAATGATTATTACTATACCAAGAAAGATAAAAGAAAAGAAATTATGAGTTTATGAGTTGAGATCAACCAGAATGTTTCCTGAGCCCTTGCTTTGTGGTTCTGCTGGTAACAGGTGGTTGAGGAATGGTAAAAACATAGAGTTCCTCTGCCATTGAGTTGATGAATCATTTAGGAGAGAAGACTTGCCTACAAGGCTGTACTCACTCAAGGCCAGAGTCTTGGCATAACGACTTTCAGCCGTAGTCTCAGCTGATAAACTTGTTTCCTATTTCCCAGAAAAAAATAGAACTCATTACAAAGGAACACGCTCTTCTTCCTGATTGGCTCATCATCTGTCTAAACATCTCTGGACCTGTATATTTCCTTTCCTCCTTTCCCCAGGTCTGACAGAAAGCATCGTTCTCCCAGCCAAAGTAAATCTGTGGCCTGGAACTCATGTCCTTCTACTTCTCAGCAACAGCTCCATCCATCACCACCATCCTCCTGGAAGCTTCAGCCTCTCTCAACACAAAGACATATGTTCACATTATGAAACAATATAGAACAGTGGTAACATTAACAACAAAAAGCTTCTCCCTTGACCTTGTGCCAGTTGATGTCAACCCTGGGTACATATTGAATCCCCTGGAATCTCTGGGGGAAAAAAATCCTGACACCTGGAGTCTAAGTTAGGTCAAAGGAATTAAAATCTTTGAGTGGTACTGCCCAAGTATTACTATTTTTGAAAACTACTCTGGTGATTTTAATGCACAGCCAGTTGAAAAACGTTGGCCTATGTGATCCTATAGTTCATTCTCCTCTCCCCTTAACATCCAATCATCTTCTATAACTCTTCATTCCTATTAAATTCAAAGAATTAACAAATATATTACTTATTGGTGGACAAAGACATATTTAGATGATGGAACTGGCAGCAGTTAGTAAAAGTTTGGATATCCTGGCATGAACAAGTAGTGCCTAAGCCATTGATGCTTTTTAATGATGAAAAAAATACTGGGGGGAAAATCATGTTTGTAGGGAAAAAAATCAATAGTGAAGTTCTGTAGGTGATTACCAGTATTCTGTTGGCTATATAAGCCTAAAGCTCAGGGGAAGATCTGTCCCCCAAAAATTAACTTAGGAGGTCATTAATATCGGTGATAATTGGAAATTAGGAGTGGATCACATCACCCAGGAAGTGTAAGAAGATAAAAAAATTTTTAGGCCACAGAGCTTTGATCTGATTGTTTACAGCTGTATTATCCAGCACTAAAACGGTGACCATCCTCTGGTCAGCTCCAGGTGACAGTTGGAGAAAGATAAGACACAAATAATAATGAAGATACAGCATAGACACGGCAGGGAAACCAGAAAAGAGTGTTGTCATGGAAGCCAAGGCAAAAGAGCAGTTAGGTGACAAGAGGTTCTTTTGTATCCTTTGGAGTTCATCACTCAAAGACCTTTGGTGAACTTAGGGAGAGTTGAAAAATGGGATGTAAGGAAATCAAGAGAAGAGAAGAGATATTGGTAGTTACAAGGTCATGCACTCCCAAAAGGGCTGGTAGTATCAGCTTTAAGTTTGGAAGAGACTCAAACATGTCCTCTTGCAAAATGGAAACCCACCAAGGGAGGGAACAATTCAGATTGAATTGAGACAGAGGGGCTAGGGCAGCATTTTTGAGAAGGCAGAGCTCTCAGGCAGAGGGTTTGTTCCTTACTGGCAGAAAGGACGCTGTTTCAGTTAGCAACCCTATAAAAGACTAAGGAGAGCCAGAAATGAATGACAAGACACCAGCATGCTTGCTAATGGGATTCTAGGGAAGTTCTCTCTGATTTATTATCAGTAGTAGGAAGAAGAATAGAAGACGGTTCTTGAGAACAATAAAGAAGGTTGGAAACGGTGATTGTGGACGTTGGAGGGAGAATTGGCCAGGAGCAGAGTGAGAGAATACGGCAGTTCTAGGACCATTGCTTGTGATACGAGAGAGGGAAAGAAAGCTCAGCTGGCTGAGCGTCTGCCCTGCAGGCCTGAGGAAGCCTCGGCCAGGCTGGTGAGGAACCAGAGAGCAGAGATGGCCTACAAGCAGCCTCCCACTGGGCAGCAATGGCCTGGCTCCATGGCCCTGCTGTGCTCAGTCATGGGCTGGAGTGGTGAGGAGAGAGCATGACCCACAGTGGGTCCTGAAGGTACAGAAGCAGGAGACCACCGGCAACAGTTTTCTCTCAAATAAAGGACTGAGCAGCACACCCCTTCGGCTGCCATGTCCCTAGATCCATGTCTCTGACATCTGGCTCTTACTGGCTCCTCTTCTGTGCTCCAAGGCTGAATTTTACCTTGCAATCCATTGTCAAGAAAAAATATAATTGAGCTATGGTTCTTGCTTTCTGGGCTTTGCATAGAGTCCTCCACCATCTTCCTGAGATCAAGCCTGCCACCCTAATTAGGCATTTGTGTGTTCCCACACCCCTTTCACACACATGGATACACGGTCTCACAAGTGGCCCATCATATGTATTATGTACAGATTTCAAAAGTTTAACCAGCGTACTTTTGGAACACTTTATTTTTCTCCCGCCACTGCCAACATCCACTTCCCAAGTATGTCAGCATTAATAAATGTTATGCTTCCTGGCTTATTTTATACAAGTGAAAATAAGTACTGAATACTGTCTACTGTACTTGATACTCTCAAAGAAGCCAAGCGTCTTGAAGAGTAGTCCACCCTCACTCTCTCTACTTTCTCAGTTTCCCTTAACCCATCCACTGTGGATCCACCTTCCTCAGTGGCACAGTCTTAAAAGTTCCCAGTCACATAATCAACCAACTCAGTAGTTGCTCACTCCTGTGTGACTAGAGATTTTGATACTATTGACTATTCCCTTCATGACACTCTCCTCCTGATTTTTCCACTACTTCTTTGTCTGCTCTTCCTCAGCCTTCCAACCACCCTTTAAATGCCTGCGTTCCGCAGGGCTCTATCCCAAGTGCTTTTTTTCCACTTTATTCCCTCTAGTTAATATCATTCTCACTCAAGAGATCAAATACCTACTTGCTAATGACTCTCTAAATCTGTGTCTCCAGAATGGACCCTTCTCTAGAGCTCCAGAACCAACCACTATGAACAAGTATTTGGTCGTTTGACCTCTTGGTAGATACATCCCTTCAGATGTTACACAGGTAACTCAAATTTAATCACTTTAAATCAAATCCTCCATATATCCCCCATCTTCTTTCCTGTTATTCCCTGTATTGGCAAATATACTTACCTGGTGGCCCCAAACTATACAATGACACTAGATCCCTTCTCCCTTCCCACCTCACTTACTGAGTCAAATCAGATACCAACCCCAAATAATTCTAATTCTATATAATCTTGGCCATCCCAATAACAATAGTCATAATTAGGGACTTAGAATTTCCTGCTTGTGGGATCCCTGGGTGGCGCAGCGGTTTGGCGCCTGCCTTTGGCCCAGGGCGCGATCCTGGAGACCCAGGATCGAATCCCACATCGGGCTCCCGGTGCATGGAGCCTGCTTCTCCCTCTGCCTATGTCTCTGCCTCTCTCTCTCTCTGTGACTATCATAAAATAAAAATTTAAAAAAATAAATAAATAAAAAGAATTTCCTGCTTGTATAGAGCAGCAGCTTCCAAAGAGGCATTCCAGATTCCATGTGTGATCTGTTATCTCTGAAGTGATTATTCTCACAGGCAAATCTGTTCATGTTGTCAAAAGTCTTCAATAGTTTACCATCAAATATTTTTTGAAAAGACTTTACTCATGAGAGGTAGAGACACAGGCAGAGGGAGAAGCAGGCTCCCTGCAGGGAGCCCGATGTGGGACTTGATCTCAGGACCCCGGGATCACGACATGAGCCAAAGGCAGATGCTCAACCACTGAGCCAGCCAGGCATCCCACCATCAAATATTGCTTACCATACCACAAGTACTCCGTCACCATCTTGCCCCTGAAAACGTGTCTGATTCCATCGCCTCTAGTGTCACTTATATCCTACATACTCACTGAAACTTAACTACCTACCTGAGATAGTTCACTATGCTCATTCCTACCTAGCCTCGTGTATATGCAGCTGCAGCTGCCGACCTGGAAGATGCCTATTCATTTTTCACATCCCAGGCAGCTCAGGTGCCTCCTCACGGCTCCTGTTCTTTCTTTCACATACCTTCACTGTAGCCATTACTATTTCTACTGTAGATGTTGGCATGTCTGTCTCCCCCCATACATTATCTAATTAGATGCAGAGGTTGTATTTTTAATCAATATATCCCCAGAGCCTGGGCATTTAAGTGTTTGTCTGATAATACTTTTGTAGGAATGAGATTGAGTTCCAAGAAGTGAATCCTAAAAATAAATTTTGAGGGGGATAAAAGTAAGTCCTCTCCTAAGTTGTTTTAAAATAGTTGTCTGAATAGATACAAGAGGAAAAAACATTGAGGAGTAAAAAAGTGCTGTGAGCTGTAGATTAAAATGTTCCTCTATTTACTCAAGTGCACAGATTTCATTCTATCACAAGCAACTTTAGAAGATTATCTCCAACTACCTGTAATGGCCTCAATTGTGTCACATATTCCCAGTATACATAGGGCACGGGGGAGTCTCAGACATATATATACTTTTTTAAGCATGTATTTTTTTCTCTTGAGATTCTTTTTTTTAAAAGATTTATTTATTTACTTATTTATGATAGACACAGAGAGAGAGAGAGAGAGAGAGAGAGAGAGAAAGAGAGAGAAAGGCAGAGACACAAGAAGAGGGAGAAGCAGGCTCCATGCTGGGAGCCCAACACGGGACTCAATCCTGGGACTCCAGGATCACGCTCTGGGCCGAAGGCAGGCGCTAAACCGCTGAGCCACCCAGGGATCCCCTCTCAGACACATTTTATGAAGGTTTCTGTATGCAGTGCTTTGTCTTCGTCTAAGTGGAATTTGGCCTGAAAGCCTTAAAGAAATACCTACATCCGTATAGTCCTTACTAGTTACCCAAGGGTTTTCATACCCTCTTTTTATCTCGTATTCGGATGTCCCAGTGATGTAGTCAGGACAAAAATGATTCATCTCTTTATGTACAACATAGTCTCGTAGACATTATGAGGCTCGTTAAAGGCTGACAGTTCCTCAGTTACTGGAGCTGGAGCTAGATGTAGGGCTGACTTCTGGCTGCTAACCTCATACTCCTTTTTTCTATTCTCGCTGCCCTCCTTGGCGGTTTCTGTCTGTGGGTTGTTGGTGCTCCCCAGCTCAGTTTGCATTCCTGCATTGCTGCCGGTGGCCCCATGGTTACCGGTCACTGTCAAGACCACAGGTGTTATAGGATGTCCCTCATTTCACAGGTGCTCTTTCTAGGCCACGGTTCCCTGCTGGCCTAGTGGTGGCTGGAGCTGCCAGTCCTAATGATTGACACCTGCACACCCTTTTCCTGACTCCACATAATGATTATTGCTCTTGGGTTTGGGTCTAATCTTTAGTCCTGAACTTGGTGGTTTTCTGGTTCCATGTTCCTGATGAAAAACAACCATCACAATGATGTTTTTAAAGGATAAACTGAAGTTCTTTAATTCTGCAAAGAAGGCTAGCGATTTTGTTGTTGTTGTTGTTGTTGTTCCATTTATGGAAGAATTTTCTTAACCTCCCATTCTCTGCACTAGGCTAAATTCAGCAGATGTGTTTTGTTTGGATTTCACAGCGCTTTAAACAGCACTTAGAATTTGGAGGGTTTTAGACAGAGAATGCATACTTCTGCTTGCCCAAGGCCCCATCATAAGTCATTTATTTCACATTTCTGGTCCCAGAAGAAATCTGAGTTTTCAACCCTTGTGCACATTAGTATACCTCACTGGGTAAAAATAACAGCTAATATTTATCAAGCACTGATCTATGTACTAAGCACTATTTTCAGTGTTTCCCAAATATTAAATCATTTAATCGTCACAGTAGACTCTTAACAGATAGATAGCCCTTAGTTGTAGGTACTCTCTTGTCATTGCCATTTTGCAAATGAGAAAAGAGAGTCACCAAGAATTCAAAAACTTGCTCAGTCACACAGTTATTAGTGGCAGAGCTGAAATTCAGACCAGTCTGGATCCAGAGCAAAACTCTGAAGTGTAGGCTCAGGTGAGCTTTTATGTGATTTATAAAAACAAACAAACAAACAAACAAACAGATCAGTGCTCAGTAGGCATCAGAAGACATCAGGAATAGTCTGTCCTTCTCAATAGAAAGTGAACTAGGGAGCCTTTGAGTAAATGAACTGAGAATGCTGTGTTTGCATATACAACATTGGGCATGTGCCCCTTTGGACATTAAAGACTCTGAGAGCCTGATGGAGATTTATATGTTTCTTCAGTCAGAGGATGAAAAAGGCACACGCTCTAGAGCAGTCCATGAAATCTTCTGAGTGTGGTGTGTCTCCTTGTGCCACTTTGATTTTGTCCAAATGTAGATTACTAGATTCTGTTGTCAGGCACAGCTGGCTTTGCTCTGCATTTTCCTTCTTAGCAATTCCACTCCTCTTTGCATGTCCTTAATGTTGCTCAGAGTCACACAGGCATCGAATGTTATTCCCAGAAACACTGAGCAGTCGGGTTGGGCCATTGGATGTGGTCCTGGTAAAGAAGGGAAAGAAAGGGTAAGTAAGCTTCGAAATAAGTATGCCATTTCTTGCCCGCAGGCAATTTGAGAATGGAAAAGGAGAAAAATGGTTCAGGTGTTTGTAAGTTTTAAAATTTGATAGAACACTACTCCAAGTCTGACAATGACATTTTAGCAACTGGATTCTCAGAGGTTTGTGGTTGAATCAGATAGGAAGAGAGAGAAAGTGAAGGGTAGAAACATTCCCAAACTTGGAATTTTATGTCCCTTATCTTTTCCACTTCTTGGTCCCTAGTAAATTCTTCCATAAACATATGTGACCGCTATTTTTCATCTTTTGCTAGAGCATTACAGGCTGATGTAGGTCCTATAGCAAGCCTGCGACCCTAGTGCCAAGTTAGAAGCAGTGAAGCCAGAGACAGGATAGAGAGCCGTCATGTCCTGGAATGAGCACAATAGGAACTCAGAGCCCTGTGCAGGAAGGAAAAACATATTTGGGGTTAAGGACAATGTCGAATGTCAGATCAGAGACCAAGACTAGTTAAAGTGGGTGGGAAGGTCAGAAACCACAGACAAATCCAGGAGGAGAGGAGATGTGGTCAGGCAAGGAATAAAGCCAGTGCTGCTCATTAGCGAAAAGTTTGTGTTGGGGGTCAAATCTGGAATTCTGGTTTTCTTCCTGATTAAGTGTGTGACCTTGTCCATATTTTCCCCTTTATTGACTTAATTTTTAAAATATTTTATTTAAATTCAAGTTGCCAACATATAGCATAACACCCTGTGTTCATCTCATAGTGTCCTTGTGCGTATTTTTAACCAGAGGTGCAATGGGGTCCTGCAGTTGGATTGTTGAGGTTTGAATCCTGTGTCTCCACTACCAGCCATGTGACATGAGCAGATTATTTAATTGTTGGAAGTTTCAGCTGTGAGGCCGGGAACTTAGCAGAACCTTCTCCATAAGGTGAATGAGGACTGAATGAGTTAATATAGGAAAAGCCCTTCGCACAATTGATTGCATATAGTAAGCACAAATAATTGCTACTATCATTGCTAATAATCTTTTTGTGTGTTCCTGTTCTCCCTCCATAAAATGAAAGTCATAACGCTCACCTCAGAGTTTTCTAGCGAAGAATCAATGAGATGAAATGTGGAGGCCTCTGGCTCCTGGATGGTAGTCATTAAGTATTATCAGGCGCATAGAGTAGAAGTTTATTAAGACAATATCCCATGAGGACAGAGCTGAAAGCCCTCCGATTCTGTTCACAAATCATAAAGCATGCACTGCAAGCCTAGCATCTGATGTGGCTCCTTCCCTACCTCCTTCATCAATATTGAAAAATCAAAGAATATGAGGTAGAAGGAAATTTAAAGCCCTAAATGCAATCTGTGCTTTGTAAGAATAAGGGGGCCCGCAAAGATCAGGTAATTCACACAATGTCCCACAGCTGGTTTGCGACAAACCTGGCTCCAGAATCCAATGACTTGGGCTCCCTAATATCTCTTCCACGGCACCACACTAAGGCTGCCCCTCCACGCTCCCTCTGGCACATCCCCTGGGCTGACTTACGTTCCCCAAAGGGGCCTAGCTTACCTTCCTACAGAATCAGCCTCTCCTGAGTAGGTACTCTCTTCTCTTTGATGAGCCCTGAGTACTTCTGACAGTGAGCAGAATATAAAACGAAACAATGTAAAGGTTAATTATATTTTACATATGCGTATGTTTTACAAGGACTAGCAAATTCATCCTCAAAGAGCCTACTTTGAATTGACTAAAGAAAAATGATGAACGAGGTGTTCACTAGATATGTGTTAAAGGACCAGGTGAAATCATTATCTTACCCAAGTCACGTGACCATAGTTATTGCCATTTTCAAGTGTATATTTAGGTGGATAGATAGACTGATTAATTTTTTTCATGGAACAATCAGTGGACATGTCAAACACTTCAAAGTTGAACAAGAAAACCGAACCCCTTTCCTTTTGCGTGTTTCATCCACCAGATGTCCCTCTCCTCAAACTTGGGGACATGTTACTACACAAACAAGTGTCATGTTTGGTTAATGAGAGAAACCGGTAAGTTGAGTTGAATAAAATCCACAGACAACCCCAGAGGTTTACTTTGGCAGCTACAAAAATGACAAAAATCTTAGAAGCTAAGTCTAAACATTCTTTCTGGACTGGGATTTCCTCAGTACCATCCTGGCTAAGTGGCTGTCCAGCCTCGTCCTAAGAGCCTTCTTCAATCCGAAAGCATCTCCTACCTTGAGCAGTGAGTCTAACTCTGGTCAGCTCTGCCGATTGGGAAATGCTTTCTTTCATCAGAAATTTTCCTATTACGGGGCGCCTGGGGGGCTCAGTGGTTGAGCGCCTGCCTTCAGCCCAGGGCGTGACCCCAGGGTCCTGAGATCAAGTCCCACATCGGGCTCCACGCAGGGAGCCTGCTTCTCCCTCTTCCTGTGTCTCTGCCTCTCTCTCTGTGTCTCTTGTGAATAAATAAATAAAATCTTAAAAAAAAAATTTCCTCTTACATCGATCACCCACAGTTTTAATTTCTATCTTTGGAAATTATGTAAACCATACCTAATACATTCATTCCAATAACAGCCATCCAAATAATTCAACAGCTCCTAAGAACTATCTATTTATTCTCTTCTCCAAGCTAACTAGATTGTCTCCCCAGAATTCACTGATGAGTCAGTTGTTTAGAATAAGGGGCTTATTTTCATATGAATACAAAATTATAAATTTTCAATTAGGGTTGTGGGCTAGATCACAACATTTTTGTATAGATCGGAGGACTTAGATCAAGTGAAGTGGTCAGAAATTACCTTTATTAAGTAAATATTTGTGAAATAGCTGCTTAAGAATTCCAGATAAAAGTTAGTTTGTTTGTTAATGGTATTTGGTTGAATGGACATGACACAGAAATATATTAGAATGTTATTTTCCCAGATTTAAGTCGTAGTTCTAAGCATCCATCACATATTCTTGCCCCAGTGCTTTGGTGTAGCTCTAAGTAATCTGAATCGTAAATGATTATTTTACATTATTCAAAATCTGAGAGTAACCAAATAACATTCAAAGTACATTTCCATTCTTAAATTACCAGATAATCCTCTAATCTGATCACTGCAATTTAATATCCATTAATCTGCATGAACACAGATGAGCATATAAATATCCAGAGGGAATAGTACTGAGAGAATGAAATTTGGTCACAGAACTGGGTAATTATTGCAAATGGAGATTACTCAGTGCCAGTACAGCTGTCTACACACTAAAACATTATATTTTATTTTTAGGATCATTTGATTGTTGGTTTAGGCTTGTACTGAGTCAACATCTGAATTCTGGGTTAATTTTAAAGGCATTCCTCACATTATTTGTAGTATGAGCGGGTGGGCATTTCTTGTAACTCATTGTAGTGACCCTTGTGACACATTTAGTTCGAGGTAATAATAGATTATGACCACGCCCGTATGAAACAGTTTTCTCTTCGGAATCTCAGCAACAAGATGAAGGGAGTACTCCAAAATCAAAGTAAGTGCCAATTATTTTCACTGAAAATCATTATGTTTATGCAAATCAAGTAACACAAATTATATGTTACGACTATTTCTAAACTGTTCTTTACAAAAAATAGAATGCTTCTCAAAGTGAAAATCCAGCCAAGTTTCCCAATTCTGCTGAGTCTTTCTGGAATCTCTAGGTGTCCATCTGGTGCTTAAAAATCACAGAGTTGGAAATCCAAAATTTTTCTGTCGCTCGGCATTAGGATGGCGGGAGGATGAAAGGGAAGTCCATTATTGGCAAATCCCATTAATTGACATTTCATCTTTTGATGAGACAGCAACAGGGAATGATCCTTAAACTTGGTTAAAATGGAGGATTGGGGGGGAGGAGCACGGTTTGCCCGATTTAATCTCACTAAGCAAACTGAAGGAGATGGAGATTGTACGTACAATCACAGTCCCAAAGCCTCATCTTGTAAGATGTAAACTCATCAGCCATCTGCGATACCTGTGCCAGACTGACCATAGTGTCACCTATATTGATTGACCAATAGAGAGGACACGTTAGATCAAATGTTTCGATTATGTTTGTGATTTGAACATACTTTAATGCATTGATAATGAATGCAATAAGGCAGACTGCTAAGCACGTTACCTGTGCTGGATCTAATCCTCTCCGTGCTCCTCTGACATAGGCATCATTGCCATCCCCATCTTACAGCTGCGTAAACTGTGGCAGTACAAGGTCTCTTGCCCAAGTCTTTGCACTTAATTACAAAGATCTCATGTTAAGTGTCTGCTATGTCTTTCAAAGCAAGAAGGTTAATCTTCCATTTACGAGCTGAGTATGGAATGCCTGGACACATCAGCCAAGACCCTCATGCCAGGACTTAGATTCAAAGTGGGAGACAGGGGAGCATACATTAAAAGTTGTAAAGAAATGCTGTGTTGGGACAAGTAGAGAGAATCATGGGGAGGTTGAGGGGAGATCAATGCCCAGATAGGCTTTTTCTTTGCAACCCAATAACTATTTCTTAAGGTAAATAAGTGAGTCTTAAGTGCCTACCTGTGTCAGGTACCTATGCTTGGGGCTCCAGACTTTCTTAAGCCCCGTCTGTGGAGACACCAGTCCAACCCCAAGAAGATGCTCACAAGCCACATTTTTACAGCCATTCTAAAAAGCTTCCTGTCAATCTCTCTTGTATTTAATCCTGTCATCTAGTCTTTGGATGGATCCAAAAGCCTTTTTCGGGTTTTTAAACTGTAAAAAAAAAAAAAAAAAAAAACCTATTTTGCTCATTTCTTTCCATTTTGCCTAGCCATAACATTATGCCTCAGGCAAACCAGTTTCTTTTCTACTTTGTTATTTAAGTTCCTTAAATATTTGGAGGAACTTTGTTATTTGGAGATTGCTAACTTATGTCCTTTAGCTGTTTCTTACTTGGGCTACCTATACTGTATTTCACTATCCCAACAAATTTATTTTCCATTATTGGTCTGTATTTATTTCGTTTTGCTATTTTGAAGTATTGAAACTTCTTTTCTTCTCTCTTTACACTGAAGCCCTATGATTCATATTAACACTCTCAAACAACTGGATCATAAACCCAAACTCTCTGGGCATTTGTGCAGGGAGGACAGGCGGGTTCATGAACCAGAAGACCATAGAAAAGCTAGATCACTAAGTAGTTAATCAAGGAGAGTGACTCCACAGAGCAAGATGCAGGAATTAAATGAATTGTTGCTTTTTTTCTAGACTCTCCATTTTTTTCCCCCTTAACTACCTTCCAAGGCTACACTCTTGTGGTCATTTATAGAACTACTAGGCACAAAGCACAGCACTGGATTTCTGACCTTTCTTGGGCATTTTAGCCAATGATGTAGTTGAAGTACTTCTTAAAGGGAATAAAAGACTTTTTAGTTAATGAAAAAGTGTGTGTGATAGGAGTGTGTGTGTTTGCACGTGTGTGATAAAGATGATTAAATCAGGAAGAGCAGAGAAGTCTCTCTTCCTTTTTTTTTTAATTTTTATTTATTTATGATAGTCACACAGAGAGAGAGAGAGAGAGAGAGAGGCAGAGACATAGGCAGAGGGAGAAGCAGGCTCCATGCACCGGGAGCCCAACATGGGATTCGATTCCGGGTCTCCAGGATCGTGCCCTGGGCCAAAGGCCGGCGCCAAACCGCTGCGCCACCCAGGGATCCCAGAAGTCTCTCTTCCTAAAGGGATATAAAAATCATTCTAAATGTCACTGCTCTAAGCCCATAGATGAATCCTTTCTAAATGTATCCTATTGTGATTCACTTTGCAGCCTCTTCTCTTAGATGATGTAAATATGTATTAAGGTTTTGTCCAATATAATCCCCTGCACATGGTTCGATATTATTTCTCTCCACTCCACCCCCTTTTTTTCTTTTTTGATTTTCTAACCAAGATAAATGCTTCCAAATAGTTTCTCTTGTTTTTACTTGTGAACTTTGTGTTTTTTGGGGGGGAAAATATTCTGTGCACACCTATATGCTCCTTTCTCCCTCTACACGTGTATCTCTCCAACTCCCACCTGCCAGAGGCCCTCCCAGGAGGGACTAAGCATCTGATGCTCTCCGTGATCTTCTTTCATGATACTCAGAGCTTCTATGAGAGCTGGAACCAACTGTACTCACTTTGGCACATACTATATGCTTCACTTTTATCTCTTTGGCTTTTCTTATCCAACGTCCCTCCCTTGTCCCAACTTTCCCAGTGTTCTCTCTTCATTGTCCAAATCAGATCTAATCTCCTTTTCGAAGCTCTGTCCGATTCCATCAGCCCAACCAGTCTACTCTTTTATGTTCTTTATCATACTTACAAAAGGTACCTCAACCTTTTTTTCCCTCTGTGTTGATTTGTGTCCTTTTTGATGTTTTTGTGGTCTTAACCTCAACCAAATTCTAATTCTCTGAGAGCATGAAACATGTTTTATACTTCTCTGCTATTTCCTTCCCACACTTAACACAATCCTAGGCATATATTGTATAAATATATATTTAGTATTGGTTTTTTAACTTTCTGTAAATATTTTTCTACTGATTACTCTTTACACAGCATCCGATTGAAAATCTAATAGAATTTTTGGGGCGCCTGGGTGGCATAGTTGGTTGAGCGTCCGACTCTTGAATTGGGCTTAAGCCATGATCTCAGGGTCCTCGTATGGAGCCCTGAGTTGTCAGGCTCCCTGCTTAGTGGGGAGTCTGTTTGTCCCTCTCCCTTTGCCCCTTCTCCTGCTAGTGTGTTCACATGTTCTCTCTTTCTTGAATTAATCAATCTTAAAAAAAAAAAAAAGAAGAAGAAAGAAAATCTAATAGAGTTTTTAAATGATTAATTTTAAAATCAAGCTAAACTATTGAATCAGTCCAAATATAGTATAAATCTTCTTATATAATGTAATCAAAACTGATAATTGATTGACTCACTTCAGTTACAGTAGAGAATAGTAAAAATGGCACACCTTTTAGTCTTACTTTATGTAGCTTCAAAAATATAACTTTTTCCATATTAATGCCCTGATTAGAGTTCTGTGTTATCATTCTTGTAAAAACCATGCTCAAACTTTATTGTATCGTATTTCCTCTTCTGATTTCGTTAAAATGGAGTGAGAACCTAAAAGACACAATGAGTACAAAATCTTCCTTACATTTTATGGTTTCTCCTAAGCTAGTACAATTGTGTATCCTAAACCTAATTCAACAGGAATTCTTAGCAATATATGTGTCTCAAATCTTTCTTTAAAAAAAAGGGGATCCCTGGGTGGCACAGCAGTTTGGCGCTGGCCTTTGGCCCAGGGCGCAATCCTGGAGACCCGGGATCGAATCCCACGTCAGGCCCCCGGTGCATGGAGCCTGCTTCTCCCTCTGCCTATGTCTCTGCCTCTCTCTCTCTCTCTGTGTGACTATCATAAATAAATAAACAAATAAATAAACAAACAAAACTATATAGTTTTATTGTTTACAAAGCACTTTCATAAACTTTTATTTGACAAATCTTTTAAAGGTTTCGATTTAGTTTTCAAAGAAATAACAACTATCTCATGTTTTGTACTCATATTAATCATCCTACATAAGAGTTCTTAAATTTTGTCAATGACAGTAGTAAATATAATTGGCTTAAGCAGATTTGGAAACATACCCCATTGGCCTTCAGTAAGCTGCCAACAAGTTGGTGCAGAATTACAAAGACTTACTAGAAGTTAATCCACTTGTCACCAGCATTCATTAGGCCTCAACTTTCACTCCATATATTTCACAGAGCAATTCTTGAGTTCATTGAAGAGCATTTAACTATGGAGATATGCTTGGGAGCTTCTATAATATTCATATTGCCATTTTAGACGTTCATGTTCACCTCCAGAGTCCTAGCACACAATAAATGCTCAATATATATTAACCATTCAAATGTATCATAAGAAAATTAAATAATTATAATTTTTTAAGTTCATAAACACTTTTGTAGGCTGTAGACTGTCTTATAATCTACATTTTTTAAATAAGAGGAACTATCACCAAAGAGCATAATGACACAGTCATTGATGAAGCTGGAGAACAAGTAAAGGTCAAATTTGGAGCTTCTATTCATTAATTCAGTAATCAACACTGAATTTTTTGAATAGTTACTCCTTTCCAGGCTCTGTTCTCAGTGTAACAAGCCATTTAAACAATTAAAGACAGAAAATTCTCATTTTTTTAGACAATTTTTTTAAAATTTTTTTTGGGGGTATTTTTTGTTCCTGTTTTTTAAATTTTGTGAGTGATTTTTTCAATTCCTGAATTAACATACTTTTTCCAAACTTGATCAGAATAAGTTTCTTAAGATATAGAAGTAGGACATATATGCACAGAAGTTTCTAGGATTATCTCTAGTGTTTTAAATAAACTGAGGGAACAACAGAATTATAAAACAAACAAACAAAAAAAACTAGGGGATTTCAAGCAAAATATTTTGAAATGTTATGCTATGGTAGGCTAAATAGTGGTCCTCCAAAGGTATCCACACCAAGTCTCTGGAGTTTGTGAACATTATTTAGGAAAGTGGTCTTTCCAGGCATGATTAAGTTGAGGATTTTGACTTGAGGAGGTAATCCTGGACTATCCTGATGGATCCTAAGTCCAATGACAAGTGTTCCTACAAGAGAAAGATGGAGGTAGCTTGGGACAGGAGAGAAGATAGAGAAGGAGGCAGTGTGACCCCAGAGGCAAAGGTTAGAGTGATACAATCACAAGTCAAGGAATGCCAACAACCTCCAGAAACTGAAAGAGACAAAGAGCAGATCCTTGTGTAGAGCTCTTGGAGGGAGTGCAGCCTTGTCAACACCATGATTTCAGATTTCTGGCCATAGGAAACTAATATACATGCCATAAATAAATCTAAAAAGCATCTGCCAACTAATCCCTATACTGGGAACAACCCAAGATGAAATAGGTACTTAGGTTTTCACTAGGAGAAGATTTCCAAAGCAACAGTGAGCAGTTCAATAATCTTATAAATCTCATTGCACTCACTATAATCTGTTGTGTTGCTCATAGAGAATTATGGGGAAAAGGTAACATATTTTCGTATAAAAAAGCAAAATTCACAAGTCCAACATTAAAAAGTGATTACAGTTGGTTATAAATACAATATATTTTCATTTCCATAGGAATTGCTTTATTGGGCCTATTCAGAGGAAACATGGTGCTAAATTCCTTCAGGGAAGATCTTAACATTGCTATTTGGTTTTTAAAGACTCCTAAAATTAAATTTGAAGATATGAGACCTGAGTATTGATAATGGAAATTGGCAATGCTAACAGAGCACCATGGGGATGTTAACAGAAAGACTTATTATCTACAAAGTATTAGTAAATTCTTTCATAAGCACTGCTTGCCCATACATATACTCTCATTAATAAAATGTTAATGGATTTTGAATTGAGAGTGAGAATTGAAGCCATAAGCAATTAAATGAAAAAATAAAGTTTATTGTATCTAGTGTCAAAAATCTCTATTAAATTGGAGGAAAAGCTGCCTTTACTTTTGTTCAGTTTAAATAAAACATTTAGAACATGTTGGATATTTTAAAGTATTGTGTAAAATTGGAATTAATGTACACTTTCAATCCTTAGGTTTTCAGTTCCCAAGACAAAAGTTTTCTTATTTTCCCCAACCGTAAGCATCATATTGTGCAATTATGTTATAATTTCAGCTGTGTCCTACAAACTCTTGTTCTCAGAGTCAGGGAGTCAAGTTGCGAGACTCCCGTTCAAGAAATACGAGTCAATTTTGGAAGATCACCCAAGTCAGGACTGAGAGAACCAGCCAAGGAGGGAGAGATATCCAGTTTGTGATGCAAATGGAAAAAGAAGAAATGTGGAAAACTATGAAGTGCCTCTATAAGAGATTGAATTACCCACACCATATTAGTAAATGTGAAATTAGGTCTCATGTGGCTCACTAAGGCACTGTTAGCTTACTCTGCTGTTGATTCGCAAATGGTTCAGGAAAAACCTGGGTGCAGCTGTTTATGCATTATGGCATTTTGTTGGTACAGAGGGGTCTAATTCTGATGACAGTTGATATGGAATGGATTTTCCACCCAACAGAGAAAAGGCTAAGTGCAGGAGTTTCTCTAAGGCCAACCAAAGAAGTCTTTGTTACTGAGAGTGCCAAGAGAACTTAGTTGCCAGGGTATCTTACCCCTGAAGTAAGCCCAGTTTGGGAAAACAAAACTGTAAGCACCCAAGACAGAGAGGAAGATAATCTGACCGCATTGATCGTAGTGTCTTTGAATGCATGGTAATGTAGGGGTATCTCTGGTGAACCTGACCCCTGTCCTGATGATTTTGGTGGAGGAGATCACTCCGGAATTCCCTTCACCTTGATGGTCCGCTCTACTGGGGGAGGTATTAATGCGCTCAAATGAAAACACAAGAACAACTACTGCTCCTCCCCATGGGGCCCCAACCCTTCTGAAAAGATGAGGAACTTGTAATGGGTGTTTCCTGGGGTTTTCAAAAGTGATCCATGTGAATTCTCCCCTATGCTTTCCTCCCAGTGATTTGGAGTCACCTGAAACTCTGTATTGTGTGGGAAAGAGAAAAGTTAAAGAAGCAGTCCAATTATAATCAGACACTCAAAAAATTAATTTGCTTAATTCAGACACATGTTCATCTTAAATTTGGAGGAGCCTATTCATTAAAGGAAAATAAACTGAATATGGAGGGAATAATTAACAATCTCTGTGTAGAGAGATAGAAAATCCCTGCCTGTGAAACCAGATTTGTCCAGATTTTTGTCTATGTATCTTCAATTTACTCCTGCTGTAATATGCCTGATTTTGATCTGTTTCTGGCTGCCAGTTCGCAGTCTTTGTATTTCCTTCTGTGTCTATGTTTTCTCACCATGACTTCACTGTGCTACCTTTGCTTTGGCTACCAGCTTAGATAGTATTTTTTTTTCCCCACTCTGTACCTGTGATATCATTTTTGATTTCTGGTTGTCTGTCCCTGCTCTATTCTGTAGTCCAGTGATCACCTTCCTAGCCAACCAAATAATCTGGAACCCCAAATAGCCCAGGTTCTTCTCTTCCACTCCAAAACAATCTCAACCAACGACGTGTGACACAAATCATCTTTATGCTGACAGCATCCAAGAGCTTTATCCTTTGCCAGAGTGCTTTAATAAAGAGCGACATCAGCAAGTTTTATGTTTTAGTGTTATTGACCTTTGGAGTAGATAAGGCTTATGCTAAAGAGCTAGTGGCCCCACTTACACAAATTGGATTGCTTTTGAAATCAAATCTAAGTTAGATAGTCAACATGAAACCTCATTCATGTCAGTCCTAATGTCGGATTGGCAATGACATGGATGAACTTCTGAAGATACCACCAGCAGGGGTGACTTATTCTTGGTACCTCGAAGATGCTTTGTGGGCATTTTGAAATTTTTGTATTTTTGTTCTATAATGAAGTACTGAGAAAATGAGGTCCGATGCTAGGATCAAAGTAAAGAGATCTTTCCAAGTCAATAGCTTTGTCTGTAATAATCAGCAAAAGAGAATATCAATCAAACTTGTGGTGTATCTTAATATTCCACCAAATTGAGAAATATTTATTTTCTGTCAAGGTGGCCAAAGGCCTCAGCAGTATCAAATTATAAGAAATAGAAGAAGAAATTATATAGCCCAGCATCCTTCATTTTACTGGCTAAGGCCACATTCAGTGAGGGGGCAAGGAGGTGGGAAGATTTCTAATTGGGAAAGCCACAACCAGAACCAGCTATAGACGTTCAATGCAGAACACAGTATGTTGGTTTTTTAACTGACCTACATTTATAGCCACGTCTCTTTTGATCTCTTCTTATCGTTCTTGCTTGCTTGCTTTTTTGTTTACTAACCAAGTTGCTTTCATTTGGAAAATGTTCAAGGAAATAAAGTAATGAAATAGGCTAATCACGTGGCTAAGCAGTTCTTAACAAATTCCATGTATCAGATGAGCATAAACCACATCAGAAGAAACAAAAACATATGCATATCTACAAAAGTGGAGAGAATCCCAAAACACTTTTATACCTTTCAGAAGTTCACAAATTGAATGCCCTTTAAAAGTACAAAGCTCAATTGGATACCAGGATGTTTTTTCAAGGTCATGAAAAAAAAATTTCAGGTCTCTTTTATAAACCGAAAATACTATAGTACCTCACTGGCTTTTATTATAGCATTTATCAAAATTACATATGAGTCTTCAGAAGGCAAATTGAGTTGAATTCTTGAGAATTTACTTTCCCTGAATGGAAAAGGCCTGAAAACAATATGATTTCCTAAATGAGTGAAGAACAGCAGCAAGAAGTTGGTGGCAGGTGATCAGTGGTAAGGGGTTGTGCCTACATGGCCACAGTGATGGTTTTTAGGGGCTTCCAGTGAGGCAAGAGGCCCCTAGCAGCTCCGGAGCCACTGTAGTCAATCCCTGCTCTACATCTTGAGACTCACCGTGGACAGAACTCCACTTTCTGGCTTTTCTACTCAACATCTTCCTTCCCAGCAGTAGTCAGCAAGATTCATGGGCTGTGTCACCCAAGGGTCTATCACCAATTTCTTCAAAGGATTGCACTGCTGAGGGACAGGCTTGTCTTGACTCTGCGTCAGGCTTGTTTCTTTCACCATGAAATCCCTGCAACTAATTGTGGACAAAATATGTGACTGTAAATTTAAGTGTGAGAAACAACTGTCTCCAGTAAGATATGACCAGGGTGCCTTGTACTTGGAATGGCAGGGACTCTTGGAATAACAATGTGATTCTCCTCCTTCAAAACATTCTTTCGGAGAGAAATAATATAATAATAATAATATCTGGTAATAACTGCATTTTATTAGTCAACAATTTTACGTTGAGGACCTGCTGCATCCTAGGTTAATTTTAACCATAAGAAACAGCAATTAATAGAAAGGAAAAACCTGTCCTGATCCACCTTGCATTCCCAGCACTTGAACTGTCCTCACTGGAATAGCTCGAGCAGTTTCTCTGTGAGGTGCCAACACCGAACCAATTTGGAGAAAATGAACTACTTTTGCACTACCCATGTGATTTTACCAACCCTAAAAGTTTGAACAAGGGAGATCTTCATGTATTTGAACTCTCAGGTGGTTCAAGAAGTTTGGGGATGGGAGGACAGGTGGCTCAGAACACTGTCATTTAATGGAGCTTTGCTACCCAGATATAGAAGCTTATCAATGTAAATATGGAGCAAAATCCTGCAGTCCTATAAAACATTTAAAAATGTAAAAATAAAATGTTTAAGATTTTAAAACATTACACAAATGAAACTGAACCATTTTCTTATACCACACACAAAGATAAACTCAAAATGGATGAAAGACCTAAATATGAGACAGGAATCCACCAAAATCGTAGAGGAGAACACAGGAAGCAACCTCTTTGACCTCAGCCATAGCAACTTCTTACTAGATGTGTCTCCAAAGGTAAGGAAAACAAAAGCAAACATGAACTATTGGGACTTCGTTGAAATAAAAAGCTTTTGCACAGCAAAGGAAATAGTCAGCAAAACCAAGAAGCAACCAAAGAATAGGAGAAGGTATTTGTAAATGTCTTATCAGATAAAGGCTAGTATCCAAGATCTATAAAGAACTTATCAAATTCAACACCCAGAAAACAAATAATTCAGTCAAGAAATGGGCAGAAGACATGAACAGACATTTCTTCAAAGAAGACATACACATGGCCAACAGACATGAAAAAGTCCCAACATCACTTGACATCAGGGAAATACAAATCAAAACCACAGGGCACATGAGTGACTGAGTCGGTTAAGGGTCTGACTTGGGTTCAGGTCATGATCAAGCCCCATGTCTGGCTCTGCACTTAGCAGGGAGTCTGCTTCTCCCTCTCCCTTTGCCCCTCCCCCTGCTCATGGCCACTCACACGCGCTCTCTCTCTCAAATATGCAAAAAAGCTTTTAAAAAAAATTAAAACCACAATGAGATCCCACCTCACACTACTCAGAATGACTAAAGTTAACAAGTCAGGAAACAGCAGGTGTTGGCAAGGATGTGGAGAAAAGGGAACCCTCTTGCACTGTTGGTGGGAAGGCAGGCTGGTGCAGCCGCTCTGGAGAACCGTGTGGAGGGTCCTCAGGAAGTTAGAAATAGAGCTGCCCTACGACCCAGCAGTTATACTACTAGGTATTCATCCAAAGGACACAAACGTTGTGGTCCAAAGGGGCACCTGCACCCCAATGTTTATAGTAGCAATGTCCACAATAGCCAAACTATGAGAAGAACCAAGATGTCCATCAACAGATGAATGGATAAAGAAGATGTGGGGTGTGTGTGTGTGTGTGTGTGTATAATAGAATATTACTCAGCCATCAAAAAGGATGAAATCTTACCATTTAAATCGACGTGGATGGAACTGGGGGGTATTATGCTGAGTGATATAAGTCAATCAGAGAAAGATAATTATCCTAGGATCTCACTCATATGTGAAAGTTAAGAAACAAAACAGAGGATCATAGGGGAAGGGAGGGCAAAATAAAATAAGATAAAATCAGAGAGGGAGACAAACCATAAGAGACTCTTGACCATAGGAAACAAACTGAGGGTCGTTGGAGGGGAGGTGGGGGGGGAGGATGGGGTAACTGGATGATGGGCATGAAGGAGGGCACGAGATGTAATGAGCACTGGGGGGTTGTATGCAAGCAATGAGTTACTGAACTCTACCTCTGAAACTAATGCAACACCATATGTTAACTAATCAAATTTAAAATAAGTTATAATAAAAAAAGAAAGATTACACACATGTAAATATATTTATCTCTAGAAATAAGTCTCAAAAATGTTTTCTCTCTTGCAAAGATCATTGGGGCACTATGGAATGGAATCCCACAGTAACAGCAAGGGTAGCTCGGGTGCCCAGTAATGGGCCGGGTAATGTTTTGCAGTTAACGTTAGCCGGGTAATGTTTTGCAGTTAACGTTAGCCCCAGCCCTGTGAGCCCCGTGTCTGTGGCAAAGGGCAAGTCTTCTGTTCCCTACAATGTGCCCACGTGGATTCAAAAGTCAATAACCGCCTGAATTTATAGAAAGCCTGCTGATGGAATTAAAGCCGAAAACCATCATACTCCTGTTCCCAAGTGTGATAAGGTGCCTAGCTGTGGTGGTTTGCTTTCTGAAGAAGAATTGCATGGGAGGGAATGAGGAACCCACAGAAGCTTCTTTATCATATTTAACATATGCCACCTGGGACCTTTTCAGGGGCCACTGTAGGTGTCATGTTTAGTTCCATCGGGGGTCTTTCATGGCATTGCCACCTGAGAGGTGAGCCTGCCACTCGTCAGCTTAGATACCCCAACCACTGCGACCTTGGGGAAGCCCTGCTGTCTCCCACCCCGGAGGCTCCTAGTGGGACTCAAGCCTCCGACATGCCCGCAGTGGAGGTGAGAGTACTGTGTCTTCAGTAACCCCACATGTCATCATCCTCCGTCCCCCACCATAAAGCTGCTTCTCCAGCTCCTGCCCTGTAGGCTCTTTCTTGTGGATGCTCCCAGAACGCCAGGCACCTCCTGGGAAATTGTCTCCAGCCTGACTGGATATCCCACAAGTCCATCCTACAAAACTTGGCAGATACAGAACTCATCGCCTCAATCTCCCCCTGCACCTGTGAGCCCACCCTACGTGCTCCCGTCCCCTACATTTTCAACCTCAGTCAATAACTCACCACTCACGTTTCCAACCTGGAAATCTGAGTGACATCTTCTGTGTTTCCTTCTCCCACATTACCACTTAGGACGCACCACCGCATCCTACTGAGTGTCCCCATATGAGCTCTTAGGTCCCTGTGACCTCTGGATCCCTGTCACTGTTAGCTCGTTGATATGGTCCCTGGGACTATCGCCTCGTCCTCCTGGCTCCCATCCCAACCCCGACTTTCTCCTCCTTGACCCATCTTCTTAACCACCCAAATATGAATGTGAATCTAAATCTAACTAATATTCCTAAATGGAATCTCACCACCTACGGGATAAAATCCAAGCAACCTTTCCAGCCCCATTTCCTGCTGCTCCCCACTGTGCACTCCACCCTCACATTACATGACTTGCATTTCTCTGAATGTACCACGTTGCCTCAAGATCCTCCCGCCTGGAATGCCCTTTCTCCATAATATTCCAAAATTTGAGATTACATTTAAAAATCTGAAGTTTTCACATTTAAAGGAAAAAAAGGCTGAATTTTAAACTTCTCTTGAAAAATCAGTTCTGGCAGCAAAGAGCCTGCTTTCCCACACACCAGCAATCGGCCAGGGCCCAGATAGCTGGATCCTGGAACTGGAACCTTGACTCCCTACTACCCACCCACACCCTCCCCAATCTCAAATCCTGCTTGTTTTACTCCTCTACAGTCACTTGTCTGTTCACTCTTGGCACTTGAATATGCAACCCTTGACCTACAGAAATGCAAAAGCTTATGATATCATTTATCAGTGAATCATAGGGCTTCCGGCATATGGGACAGTTGGAACACTGTAGCTTAAATAAATAATGTTGCATCAGGGAGCAAGAAACTGCCCTGTTCTATTCCAGGCATTGGGAGTAACAACTTCGGTAGGATAAGGTTATATCTATTTAAGTCTTGGAGGAGACACTAAAGCTGGGAAAGAAAGATCTTGTTTCAGAGTGTGAACGTTTAAAACTAAATGTGTTGGTGATAAAGAATAAGCAGTGTCAGATTTTCACATAATTAGGGTGTGCTACTGGGAGAGCCCTGCGGTGTGAATTTAAGTGTGAGGATCTAGGTTGGAAGACTTCCTGACTACAAGAGAGGCCTTAAGAGATCTAGGAGGGGCAATGAGGCATCAGAGATGATCCACGTGACGTGAGAGAGGAAGTGCTTTCTTAAGAAATAGTTTCATGTGGCACCGTGCAGGTGAGCCAAGGCAGGCCTGAGATGCCCACTTGCCCATCTGTCCTCCCATGAGCTGGCTCCTCAGGACCCCAGCCAAAAGGAAAATGGTACCACTTACGCAGGTTGCTCTATTTTGTAGCCTTTGTAACAACACAACACTTGACACAGAATTGAAGCCAGAGCTTTGTGCAGCTGATCGGAGGCATCGGAGCCCCCATTTCCTTGTAGTCTGTCTTCTCCACTTGGGGCCTCAAAGAGTCACCTTTCGCTTTTCTCCGCAGCCTGGCTCCTTACTGCTGTACAAGCCAAAATGGTGTTTGAAAAAAACTTAACTGAGCCTTTACTTAGGCTACTGATTGATGATCATACTATGAGCGTATTAAGACCATCGGGTCTAGGATAGTAGGGTGGTACCTTTGGTGAATTGCCGGTGAAATGCTTTCAGCCCCACTCTTACCCCCAAATTCACAAATTAAACTGAATAATTGATTAATATATTCAGCCTTTATTGTTTACAGTTTGACATAATAGGGTTAAATGTGTGGGCTCTCTTGACCCGAATCACTACTCATTAGCTAAGGGAGCCTAGAGCAAACTATTTGACCTCTGTGCTACATTTCCCTTTTCCGTAAAGTGGGGATAATAACCTTACCTTCTCCTCAGGGTTGTGAGGATTTAAAGAGCTAATACCGACAAAGTGGCTGGCACATTGTTAGCCAGTATCATCACTGCAGCTATCGCACGCTGTGCCAGGTACTGAATATCCATTGATGAGAAAAATATGATGGGGTCTCTGCTTTCATAGAGCTTGGACTGGTGGCTGGATAAAATATTTCATTGCTGCCTATGACTCCCGCCATTCCAGGCACCTCATTTGGATACACAAACAAAACTCAGGGCCCTGATGATAACCTCCCCTTTTTTTGTCTGGCAAAGAGATCGCATCCCAACACAGACGTATGCCCTGGCAGAGGCACTGGGTGCTGAGAGCTTGGTCAGAGGAGAGATCAGTGATTGTCTTTTGGATTCAGGGGTGCCGGTTGGACAGTGGTGCTGTTCATGGCTGTGAGAATAGAAAGGATAAGAGAAGCTCCTTGAGCACCTGGTGGTAGACTGTACTAATGTTCAGGAGCTCCATTGCCCTTCCCTGGGAGACTATCCATGACAGACATGACCATGTGATTTGCTTTAGTCAATGAAAGTGAGTGGAGTGACATTTGTCACTTCTAGGCAGAAGCTTCCAGAGCTGGTGTACTGTCAGCCATACTCTTCTCCCTGCCTCTGGGATGATGGAAGCATGTCAAGTTAAACCCTCCCTCAATCTGGGTTTCCGATATATTCGAATGAGCAGATCAACCCTCGTTCACGGAGTGCAAAAGTGAGAATGATTATTTGTAAAGCGACTAAAAGTGTGGGATCCTTTTTATCGCAACATAATTTATCCTATTTTAAGTGATACATCACCCACAGGTATATCTGGTTCCTGTGATGTCCAGAAAACCCTACTGCAATCATCCATCTTTCAATTTCCGGTCCTGAGGTTACCACAAGAGTGCGCTGTTTTATTTGTTTAACATCTTTGGTGGCTCTTTGGGGCTTCCCGTCTCTCTTTGAGAGAATGAGCACTAGACCTGGAGCCAAACCCTGAGGTCATGGTCCAGCTCCTCCACTAACTTGATGATCTTCAATAAATCAATCAATCTGAGCCTTGATTTTATAGGAGGAGTAATATCATAACATCTGTTCATTGGACCCCAAGTTTGTTCTTCAGATGCACTTTGTAACATTTGATGCTGATGTAGAAAACCTTTTTAATTCTTAGGAACCCCTGGGCAGGCCTGACCGCCCTAAACCTGTGAAACTCTCAGCCAACACCCACAGTTGACCAAAAGACATGACCATAGAAGTCAGAGCTCTTTAGAAGGTTGATTTGTGGCTAAGGTCAAGGTCCTCAAGTGGTAGGTCCTTACTCAAGAAACACTTCTTAGTCCAAAAGTGCCATTCAGAAAGAAGAGGCTTGATGACAGTTTTTCATGGTTTTCCAAAGAGCACATTTTCTTATGCCAAATAATATTACAGTCATCTTTGAAAAGGAGAAAAGGATAGACCCCAACCATCAATACCCACAGAATTCTGATTTAAAGGGTGAAAAAATAGGGGCTCCTGGAGGGCTCAGTCAGAGGAGCCAAGTCTTGGTCCTGGGGTCATGAGTCAAGGCCCACGTTGGGTGTAAAGATTACTTAAATAAATAAAACATACATACATAAATAAATAAATAAATAAATAAATAAATAAATAAATAAATGTAAAAAACCTGTATTTATCCCAGGAGTCATGAGTTCAAGGCCCACACTGGGTGTAAAGATTACTTAAATAGATAAAACTTAAAATAAATAAATAAATAAATAAATAAATAAATAAATAAATGTAAAAAAAACCCTCTATTTATCCCCAGGTTGTTCTCACAGGTGGTTCGTCATCACACACAGTGGTTTATAATAGCTCAAGGGTTTCCCCTAGCCCTGGAAGACTCAGGGCATAGTAGGGGCAGGGGCAGTTAGAATGTCCTTTCCTATCATTCTTCCTCGCGTAGACTCCCCAGTCTTCCTTCTTTCCAAGAAGTCTTACTTGATAGCATGATCTGATCTAGATTCATTCATTTATTCATTCATTCCGTTATCAAATACTTCTTGAATGACTATTTTGTGCCAGTCACTGTTCTAGACACTGAGAGATGGAATAGACTCATCCCTGCCTGCGTGGAGCTCATATGTCCAGGGGTAGCTAAGCTTCTGGGCTTCCACAGCTCCTGACACCTGTCTCCATCAGGGTCTGTGCATGACATCCATAGGTTTAGACTACAAGATCCTTAAAGACATTTAAAAAACATATATCATTAGACTTTATATTCTTTATATTCCTAGTATCTGGAATACAGAAGGTGATCAACGAATGTTTCTTTTACTTATTTATTTTTTTAAAGATTTTATTTATTCATGAGAGACACACTCAGAGAGAGAGAGAGAGAGAGAGGCAAAGACACAGGCAGAGGGAGAAGCAGGCTCCATGCAGGGAGCGCTACGTGGGACTGGATCCCAGGTCTCCAGGATCACGCCCTGGACCGAAGGTGATGCTAAACCGCTGAGCCCCCGGGCTGCCCCGAATGTTTCTTTTAAATGAGTAAATAGAATTATTTGCATTTGATGACAAACTTACAAGAAACCCCAGGTTGAGTAAATGCAGAAAACCTACTATGTTCTAGCTAGTAGAGCTTGGTATGGAGTGCTTTGCACACAGTATGTGTAAGAAAGTACTACATACTAAAGGAATAGTCCCAGCAAGGTCAAGGCTAAGCGTGGCAATGTGGGCACATAAGCACCTTGTCCGCCGTCGTACGGTACAGCCTGTGGTTTATAGTGCTGTGCAGAGAACAAACGAAGAAAAGAATCAAGTGAGCATAGAGAAAAATGAAAGTAAAGTGCATATCATTCTCCATTTGGAGGTAATTTCTGCTACCCAACCAATTCTCAAAGGACCTAATCTTTGAATATTGCAGGAGTTTGGAGAGCAAACTGTGTGTGGATTGAGAAATATGTTATCCTGAAGAAGGCACTATTCATTCCGAGATTGAGGGGAGGGACTGGAAAGATATCTAAGAAGAGAGGGGCCTAGAAGGGCAGCAGGCCAACCAAGGGGCTTGTTAGTGGGGTTCACCTGTCACTCCCTCCTATTTCTAAGGCACGTTCTGTATCCTGCACTGCGGTTAATTACCCAAGGGCAAAGGACATTTATGTCGTCATTTATTGTGCAAATATTTATTGGATACCTGCTGTTTGTGGCTTTATCACGTACCTATTTTATACCAGATGCAATCATAGGAGCTGGACAGACATGGACCCTGTCGCTTACATTCCAGTGGGGAAAACAGATAATCAACAACTAAATATATAAATAAGGTGATTATAGGTCCTGAGAAAGACCATGAAGGTGGTATTGGATCCCCTAGGGGGTGCTGTTGGGGGGCGAGGTCGTGCTAGTTTAGTCAGGGCTGTAAGGGAAGACATCCTGAGAAGCTGATGTCTGAATTGGGGTCTGAACCACGAGAAGAAGCTCCTCAGGGAAACCTTCAAGTAGAAGAATATTCTAGGCAGGGGAAAGAGCAAGGGCAAATGCCCTGAGGCAAAGATGAGCTGGGCCCGCTCACAGCGTAGAAAGCAGACTAGAGGGACTAGAAGTTGCTGATGAAAGGGGAGAGGAGCTAGGCCTCAGATCCTCCGGGGCCTTCAAGGGTATGGCAAGGATTTTAGGTTTCCTGCTGAACCTGGTGAACGCCACTGGAGAGTCTTCGGCGGAGGGGCGGCGTGATCTGGAGCAAAGGCCTAGTGAGCTTGAAACACACTCCTATCGCTGAGCTTTCACATCCTTAGTTTATATGTCGACTGTATTTTCAGACCCCAAATCCTAGCACGTGAGCCAAGAAGGTCGGGGGTGCAGATGGGGTCAGTGGGACAAAGTATTTCAGATCAGAACCACTCGGGCCAAGGCCGAACGAATGCCCACCCTGTCTCTCCTTGACCCGGCCTTTGGGTCTTGATGGGAGGAGTGAAAAGGCTGGATTCTTAGCCCCGTGTGGTTTGTAGGGGGCGTTTCGTAAGTGCTGTCACCGAGAAATGTCCAGGCGTTTTGTCCCCAGGGCCCAGGGGCCGGGGGAGTGTGTGCGGTGAGAGCAAGGGCCCACCTTCCCATCCTCGCCTCCCCCTTCATCCTGCTTCATTTGAGCCCCACTCCCACTCCACACCCTGGGACCCCTGTTCCTCTTTCCTCCTTGGGGGAAAGGCGTTACCAAAATTTCAGCTTCTCTTCTCAGTGATAACCTGTGATTTGGGAAATCCTGACCTCTCTCTCCCCTCCCACCCCTGCCTTTCATTCTTCTCTTTTCCCTCTTTCTTCTCCTTCTTTTCCTTCCTCCCTCTTAGCTCCTCTTTATCCAGCAGAGGTTTACCTAGGACGGCAGTAAGTCCCAGACTAAAAATGCTTAAAATCCACTGTGGTAGAGAAGCAGAGGTTCTGGGGGAAAAAAAAATCATCAATATATTTAAATCAGAGGGTATACCCTTAGAGGAGCTTAAAAGTCTTTAATAGGAGCCCCTGGGAGGCTCAGGGGTTGAGCGTCTGCCTTGGACCCAAGGTATGACCCCGGGGTCCTGGGATCGAGTCCCGCATCCGGCCTGCTTCTCCCTCTGCCTGTGTCTCTGCCTCTTTCTGTGTCTCTCAGGAATAAATAAAAATCTTTTAAAAAGGATATTTAATAAAAAGACACCTGTGATATCTTTCGCATCTCCGAACTAGCCAGCATTGCTGCAAGGCCAACTGCACCGGGGCCGTCGTATCATCTTTGCTGTTTTGTGTCCGCTGCCTGCGGCAGTCTGCGCCTGCGCCTGCGGTTCATGGGGCCGGCAGGTGCAGGGCGCTCTGCACCTTGGGGACCACAGTGCCTGGGACAGCGACGCAGCAAAGGGTGTCTGTCGTGGAGCTTTTGGTGGTGCAACCGAGAGTGCGCGACTCATTCCAATGGGGACCTTGGGGTGGCAGTGGTTGAGAAGGGACTTGGGTGGGCAGGTGGCTTCTCTCTGTCTGCTGGGGGGCAGCCCAGGCCTTTCTTCTCTGTTAGCACCAAACCCAGGCTGGCCCCCTCCTCTGGGTGGGGCGCTGATTCTGGCCTGTGCACCTGCTGGATGTGGGTGTGCAGTCCGGCTCCCCTTCCTCAGACCTGAGGCACCCTAGTGCGTGTGGGCTGCTGGCCGTCGGGTCGGGCCTTCTCTACCTACATCTTGCTCCAGGTAAACTGAGGCCCACTAACCCAGCCTCTCTACCCGGTCTCCTGGTCTATACAGTGGAGTAATACTGTCGCCTCACAGGGTCGTGGTGAGGAGCAAATGCCCAGGGAGCACCCAGAACGGCCCCAAGGACCCCATACACCCCAAATGACGTTGGTGAGTATTACTTCCAGAACCTTCCCGGCGAAGCCCTATTTGGAAGTCCTCTTTGGTCCGGATGGAACTGTGCTTCTTCATCCCGACTCTTGCACAGATGCTGCCTCGTGGAGGAAGCGGAGCCAGATATGTGCAGCCGTCCCTGCTCTGCAGTCGTGGGGGGTCGGGGCACAGGGGGCCCTGCAGTTGCTGTCACCACTCCGGGGTCTTGTCCCCAAGACAAGACTTTTTTTTTTTTTTTCAGTCCAAAAGGCATTTATTAAGCCACTATATGCTAAGCCCTGTGCCGGTGCCAGGACAGGACAGAGCTGGACTCCCTTCCTCAGTGAGGGGCTATCTGCCCTTCCCTGCAGCCAGGCTCTTTCAAGGTTCCTGGCAAGGAGTGAGGTTGATGCAGGGAACATTAAAGGTCTTTGCATCAATTCTTAAGTCCATCTGTGTCTCTGGCCTCACATGGTATCAGCTGTTTCCCTCATCCTCATAGGCGATGGCAATCCCTCGTCTTCCGCTCACAGCTCCTGTCACCGGTGTCTGACCCAGGCGGGGCTCCAAGCCTCGCCAGCTCCCGGAACTGCAGGGCTGCTCTCAGCCAGCAACCCTGGGGCTGCTCCGGGCCAGGCAGGCGGAGGCTAGGGCTCGCCGAGGCCATGAGGATCCACTCGGGACCTCCAGACACTCTACAGGCCTAAGCACGCGGTTCCCCCACTCCCACCCCCAAGCCCAGGCTCCTTCAAGAAGAGCAGCGATGCGTGTCCCTAACGCCCTGCATGGTGGCTTTCAGTGCTGTGCTTTCTCAATGGAGATGCTAGGGCTTATGGCTATAGGATTGTCGCTGACGCCCCTTCCACACCCGGATTGCCCACAGTGCTGTCTTCCTTCAAACGCAAGAGTATTTGTCTAACGATGAGGCCAAGGCCTTGGGGACACAGACTGAATGGATGCCCGCCCCCCGCCTCCAGAGGCCCACAGCCGGGTTCCCGCGGCCAGGGTGGGGGGATGCCGGGCCAGGAATTGGCTCAGGATGCTGCGAGGACACAGCAGGAGGGTAGGCCTGCCCCGCGCTGGAAGCTCCACCAGCACTGAGGGCTCCGGGAACATCTCTGGGGGACGAGGGGTCTGCACCTCGCAGGCTGACGAGACCCCATCCATGGCCTGCGCTTGGAGTCTCCCTCACTGCTGCATTGTCTCCACTGCTTACCTCCACAGAGACACCCCCACCCCCGCAAACGTGGCCATGTAGACAGTTGACCCGGAGCCCGTAGGATGAGCACCACATCCGACAGGTCAGCAGGAGCAGCCAGTCCTGCCCTCCTTGGCCTGGTCTTCTGGCCTCTGAGTGGCCTCAGCCATCCCTGGCCGGTCCCGCCCCCCACACGGGCAGCCACCCCGGCGGTCCCTAGCTGGGCTCAGGCTTCCTAGTCTCCTGGAGCATGCAGTCCTTACTCTCGTTGGCGTAACTGGGGACTGTAAGAGCATGAAGGAAGTGGAGCTTCCAGCCAGCGAAGAGTTGGGAGGGAGATGGAATGGCTGTAAAAGGAGTAATAATAACAACAAAATAGATTTAGAGCATTGTGGAAATACGGAGGGAGGAGCTGCTAGTTCTGCCTCTGGGTTACCATCAGGTCCGGGGCCCTTTCTCTGCTTTCTCTGAGACAGAGTGGGCGCATGGCCGCATGCTTTGATTTAACTCCAGCTAATCTGAGAATGGACAGCAGTGTCCAGGAATCCGGAGGGTCAAGTTTCCATTAGCCTGTCTGGGGGTCACTTAAGGGTCTGCCTTTGGCTCAGGTCATGAGCTCAAGATGCCGAGATTAAGCTCCCCTGTGGGAGTCTGCTTCTCCCTCTCTGCTGGTGCCCCCTCCCCACCACTCCCGTCTCAGGCTCTCTCTCTCTCTCCCTGTCTCAAATACAATCTTTAAAAAAAAAAATTAAAATTAAGCTTTAGAGGAAAAAGGGAGGGGATCCCTGGGTAGCTCAGCAGTTTAGCGCCTGCCTTTGGCCCAGGGCGTGATCCTGGAGTCTCAGGATCGAGTCCCACATCGGGCTCCCTGCATGGAGCCTGCTTCTCCCTCCTCCTGTGTCTCTGCCTCTCTCTCTCTCTCTCTCTCTCATAAATAAATAAATAAATAAATAAATAAATAAATAAATAAATCTTAAAAAAAATAAAAATAAAAGGAAAAAGGGATCGTAAGCAGGATTTAAAAAAAAAAAGGCAGACCCACAAAATGGTTCTACAGAGGGCTCAAACCCCATGGCCTTCATTTTATTGGCATTGTGTTCTAATCAACCAGTGAATTAAGGGATGAGAAGACTTTTCAATCAATGATGACCACATGAGGCCAGTGCCTTTTTCCATAGCGGCGGTTTTCTGAAGGCCAAAGGAGCATTTTTCAATGCTGGCCTTCGGCGCCTGCTGGCGGTCCTGCCTTGGTATTGGTGGAGGTAGTCATTTGATTTCCTCCCTCCGCGTTCATTCAGATCATCCCTGGAAGGTAGGAGGAGCTATTTATATAAATGTGGACTGAGAGGGAGGAGGTGCCACAGCTGGCTGTCTAGTTGCACGCAGTAGCCTGGCACCTCTTGCTTTATCCTCGGCTGCCTCCCCCTCCATGTGTCAGATGCCAGAGACACAAAATTATGAATAACCGAATAATTAATTGGCTCAGGCTCTCCAGTGCATGACACATGGTTTTCATGACTATTAAAATTCTTTTTTTTTTTTTTAATTTGAGAGAGAATTAGACCTGGGTTCTGGCACTCGTTTATACTTGTCTTCCTCCTGGCAGCACGACTTGTTTATTTCTGCAGTGCAGGAAGCATCGCTCCCTTGTCTGTCTGTTCTGCTGACCCCATCCATTTTCGGGAAAACCTTTGGTGTCTTTACCACTCACGTGTCAGGATGCTAGTTGGCAATTCGATCAGATCCAGTGTGTCATGTCACTCTCTGTGCCCCCTGTTGTCCAGGTTGGGTCCAGCGTCACCTCCACAACGCAGCCTTCCCTTTGTATTTCCTGCAGTGCCTGGCACCAAGCTGTCTATACCATGATGCTCAATCAGTGCTTATCAAATAAGCGAGAGCTTTCTGGAATGTTAACATGGATTTCTCTACCGGTATTTGAAATACTGCGCATGAACCACAGGAATCAGACATGTCAACAAGTATTTTCTTCCCTTAGTAAATAGATTTCTCCCCACTACCTTTCCCCTCTCTGAGTAAGCTCCAGCCACGCCAGCCTTTCTGCAAGCTCTCAAGTATGCCAGACTTGTTCCATGCCACCATCAAGGCATTACAAGGAGCAATTGCTTTCAATGTATTTTGTGTTGATATGGCAATGTTGACAAATACTGAGATACCCCTTGAAAGATGAGGCACTTTTCTTCTCTTGGAAACAGTCCCATATGGATAATCGTCTGGTGTTCTTCTTAATCAAGCTCTTGGAACGGGCATTGACTTTGGAGGGTTAAAGATAGAAATTTCCTCATACTGTTTAAAGTAAGGTAGGTCAGGGAAGGTAGGAAGACTTAATTTGGGATGATACTGTCCTAGGTGGTGAGACTATCACAGGAGAGAAGAAAGACTAGGCTCAACTCCAGATCCAGCCAAGACAGCGGGGGATTTATGGCCAATGAGCAGAATAAGGGGGTGTTGGGCAGAAAATTGCTAAGAGAAGACATCAAAGGTAAAAGGACTTTTGTTAAACCTATTTGATGGGATTCTTGAGAAAGGCCGGCCAAGGACTTAAATGTCAAGATAGGAGATGAGAAAATTGATCAGATATTGAGGGTGATCTTATATCCAGGGTGGGGATTCCCTCCCTCACTTATCAAGATTTTTGCTAAACCTGGACTCTACAGGCCAACAATTGGTTTCAAGGATGAGGCCTGGTAGAGTGTTTGTCGGGAGAGACCCTCAGTCCTTTCATGGCCTACTGAGCATCCCTGTGTACTGGAAAAATAGAATGGAGGCATCTAATGGCTGTTTCTGAGCAGGTCCCCCACCCCGTTATGGTTTAAATGGCAGATGTCAGGCATTGTTGTTGACAGGTGCATAAACGTTCCCTCCCTGCCCTAAGTCCTGGATGCAGCCACTTTGCTTCCACAGAAGCTATTCCATTTCTCTCATGTTATTTCAAGCCATTTTTAACATTCTTCACTGCAAATGTAAATATTCCTTCGTATTCTCCTTAAAGTTTTAGCTTAAGATTTCAAAACATCGTTGCTCTTTCTTCACATTCCATAAAATCGAGTTGTCATAGTTGGGGGACTGGCGTAGGCGTAGTTTAGACTGAGTATAGAGAATATGTTGAAATGGTTTCACGACATAGAAAGTGCACACATTCATGTGATTGGACTATTTAATTCTAATAGCACTGTCAGACAAAACACAAACATGGAGAGGCAACGCGCCATTCTCCCCTTTCGGAGTCTCTGTGTTCCATTTGTTCCAGGGTTCCGCCCAGCACCTCCACTCCATGCCCATAGCTGACCTTCACCTTTCCATTCAAACTGGCTTTTTTTCTGAAACTTCAGTGTATCATAAAGATGAAAGGTCCTGAAGGTTCCCGCTGGAGAGTGATGACTTCAAAGTGTACATTCTATGCGACATTTGCATTCTGTGGTAGTAAATCTCAGGCAATGTGAAAGAAGCTGTAAGGTGAAAATTCGGAGCAATTGGAGTTTTCCAGCAACCTCTCTACTCATAGCTCATTGACGGCATGTGCTCTGATTCCGACTCCACTGTGACCCTGATCATAAATCCCTTTTCAGAAAGGATTGCCCAATGCCTGTTATTTTCCCTTTTAGTCTTTATGCTATTTTATACTTCTTTCATGGAGAAGACTGTTATCTCCTTGAACTCAGAGCTCATGCTCCTTCATTTGTGTATCTACTGCAGAGGTAGGTACCTTGTACAATGTACGTTTGTGGAATTAAGTCAAATTACAACCTGAAATAAGACCCTTATCATCTCTGTTCTTCAAAAGCAGAAAAAAGATGAATAATCTAAAATTGTCCTTTGGTTTACCGTGGTTTATTTTGGAGTACAGATGAGTGAGGTATTATTTTTTTTTCCTGAAAGTATCTTTAGTACAGAAATCTTAAAACTAACTTAATATGTGACTTGATATAGATTCTTGGTGAAGTATTCTAACGAGATAGAATGAAACAGGCCTCAGAGGCAACATGAAACCTAGGAACCAGCTATGACTTAAATCACTGTAAGATACAAGATAAGAAACCAAAATCTTAAATGATATGAGCCTCATTTTGTCTAACCCCCTTGCAGATGATCAATTTCGATCTTCTTCTGTGACTTTCCATCTTTGAATAATTTCAGACACTCTGAAACGTAGGAGAATAATATTCTCATATATCTTTCACCAACTTAAATATTTTACATTGGTTTTTATCGTTCTCTCTGTCTTTCTGTCTCCCTCTCCCCTTCCCTGACTCTTTCCTTTTCCCCCTTCTCTTGTCAGATAGGTAGCTACAGAGACATGTGTGTGCATCCTGTCTCACAAATTCACATTCTAGTTGGAGAAAAAAGGCAATAAAGACATAAACTAATGTTTAAAAAAAGATAATTTCAGAGAACTATGAGTGGTTTAGAACGAACATGGTGAGTGACACGTTGAGGTACAACGTGTGTGTGTGTTGGGGGGGTCAGATATATCTCTTGTCAACAACTATGTCTCTTGAAATATACATGTCTTCCTTCTGAGAGGACATAGAGTACTGTGTGGTGTTCTTTGTATCGTCATTTTGAGCTGGCATTTCCTTCGGAGTCACTGTCTCTTCTCAGCCTGTTGTACTGTGTACCCAAGAAGCAGAATCAGTGATGTCTAATGCTTATTTCTTGAGAAGATAATGCATGAGAGTTTAGGTTGTAGATGGTAGTTGTAAGATATACTAAAAAGTTTTTGAGCCATATGAGAATACACTGCAGACTTGGTGACTCTTTGCCCCTATATAGTTCAGTCTCTGGTCCCCAAGAACAAGAACATTCTCTTTCTCAGTCATAGAACAATTAGTCAAATCAGGAAAATACCATTGATACTATTACCTAATTATACAGACCCACACATTACCAAATGGCCCCATAATGTCCTTTATAGGAAGAGGAAGAGGAAGAGGAAGAAGAAAAGAAGAAGAAGAAGAGGAGGAGGAGGAGGAAGAGGAAGAAGAAGAAGAAGAAAGAAGAAAGACAATGACGAAGAAGAAGAAAGTAAGAAAAAAAGAAAATCTGCAGACTAGTAATTTTTTGTTTTCCTTGGAAAACTAGGACAGAGGGTCTACATACAAATATTTGATTTTTACTTCTTTTCATATAAACTTAAGCTTTTAAAATAATTTTAAATCATATTTAAAAACAAATACATAAGCTAAATGTTGACACACTGCAGCCTACAAACACATTAACACATGCTGCCTGCTGAATTTATTTTCATGGAGATCATAAGGTTTCTCCTGCTACCTCTGTTGAATTACAAGATATCATAGCGTTCATCGTTTGTCCATCCATCCATTTAGCAGCACTACAGTATGCGCTCTTCAGATTATTAATAAGCTATTAATAAACTAATCTTTCATAATTACTTATCTTTGAGTATTGCAAAATCCATAGAAATAAATCCAGAAACTGAGGCTGATAAAATGCTGTAACTATTCATAATCTTTCATTTCAAATCAAATAAGCTTCATCAGTTTCTTGATTGATTTTGTAAAGTTCAAACCTGATAACTTGAAAGTTGGAAAATAGTTTTTATGGAGCACCTGGTGGCTCAGTGGTTGAGCATCTACCTTGGGCTCAGTGACCCCAGGGTCCTGGGATCAAGTCCCACATTGGGCTCTTTGTATGGAGCCTGCTCCTCCCTCTCCCTGTGTCTCTGCCTCTCTCTCTGTGCCTGTCATGAATAAATAAATAAAATATTTAAAAATAAATATTTTTTATGTTGAAAATAGTTCTATTTAAATTTTTTAAATCAATATTACTCTTAACCTTTTTATTTTGGATTTCACATAAAAGTTTGCATGGGAAAAAAAAGTGTCCATTTCTAATAATGTTTAAAAATAATTTATCTAGGGGTACCTGGGTGGCTCAATTGGTTAAGTGTCTGACTCTTGGTTTTGGCTCAAGTCATGATCTCACGGTCCTGAGATCAAGCCCTGCATCAGGCTCTATGCTCAGCCTGGAGTTTGCTTGTCCCTCTCCCTCTGCTCCCTTCTCCCCCACCACCCTTGCTCTCTCTGTCTTTCTGGAATAAATAAATGAAATCTTTAAAAAAATAATAACAATAACTTATTTAGACCTGTATTTTCCAAATATCTTTTTTGGTCAGATACCCATAAATTTGAAAAATTATCATATTCCCTTTGTGTGTGTGCTGACATATTCATATAGAAAGTATATACCAGTGTACTAGTATTTTATGTACATTATGAAATTTACCCCAAGGGAAAATTCTGAAGAACTACATAAAAGTAAATATAAATAAAATTTCTAACAATTTCTTCCTTGACTCCTTTGGATCATCTTGTATACCCCCTTGAGGTCCTTGTACCATACTTTTCAGTACTTTGAGTCTGAACTTTTTCTGCTGTTACCTATGCCAGGCTGTCATTTTATGGTATTGACTACAGTTTATAGACCTGTTTAAAGGTCGCTTTTCTTGGGGTGTGTTCATTCATTTTCCTATTTGCATACCACCTAATATAAAGGTCATTTTTCTTGGGGTGTGCTCATTCATTTCATATTTGTTTGCAAATATTTGTGTACCATTGCATGGCTATTACGTTTTTACTGTCATAAAATTTTAGATAAGAAGCTTCAGGAAACATTTGTGCTAGAGATAAACAACGATGAATCAAAGAAGTGACTGAACAGAAAACTATTTTTGCCATAAGCAATACCACCCACCTCGTGTTTCTAGAGAATGATTTCACACATTAAGAAGATATAGATAACTCAGGAAAGAGCATTTCTTTTAAATGAGCTGTAATTTCATGTTCAGTGCAATATGTGATGAGGAAATGAGGGAGAGACAGCTAAATTCTACATATGTGCCTGTCGAACAATTGGAAAATTGTTTCAGCCACAACACTTGGAAGGTAATTAGATTATTGGGTCTCTGAAGGCAGGACTAGTGTTCTTCATTTTTTTGTGTCTTAATGTGGTTTTGCGGAAACAGGAACTCAACTTTTTTTGTTGAGTGGATTTTAGTGGATTAATGAATAAATGAGATTTTTCTAGATTCAGTACAAATAATTTTGGTCACAAATAATAGCATAAATAAACAAACAAACAAATAAACAACAACCTGAATTGTTTAGCACTGGAACTACCAGAAGTTCTATATCTTCTTAAAGCCTCAATTTTCATGATACAAAGTCTGTCCCTTGCCAAAGTTTTATGTATTTGTACTTCTCTCAAACCCTTTATTTTCTTTTTAAAGATTTTATTTATTTATTCATGAGAGACACAGAGAGGGAGAGAGAGGCAGAGACACAGGCAGAGGGAGAAGCAGACTCCATGCAGGAACCCCAACGTGGGACTCGATCCCGGGTCTCCAGGATCACGCCCTGAGCTGAACGTGGTGCTAAACCACTGAGCCACCCAGGCTGCCCCAAGCTTCTTATTTTTAATGGGAAACTCAATTATGACAGTCTGACTTCTGGCATTTTACACCATTTTGTACATGAAGTGCTATGCTATAGTTTTGGTCCTATTTCTTTTACATTAGGTTCATAGGACGTCTTGCCTATGTGCTTATGATTTTTCTTAAATTTGGACATTTTTCATTTATTATTTCTTTAAATATTTTTTCTGACGCCACCCCATGCACACCATCCTGACCTCAGGGACTCCAATTATGTGTACATTATGCCATTTGAAATTGTCCTACAGTTAACTGAGGCTGTGTTCGTTATTTGTTTCAACTTTTTTTTCTCTTCCTGTTTCATTTTGGATAGTTTCTCTTGCTATCTTTAAACTCACTAATCCATTCTTCCTGGCCTAATCTGTTGTCAGTCCCATCCAATGGATTTTTTTATCCTATTTTTTATCCTGCATTTTTCTGTATCTCTGAGGAGTCAGGATGCTCATGCTTTCTTCTTTACTTTATTGAGCATATGAAATATGATTGTAATAACTCTTAATGGCCTTGTCTACTAATTTTATTATCTGTGTCACTTCTGGCTCTGTCCGTTTTCCTGAATTTTCTTCTGCAATATGGATTGTATTTTTCTACTCCTTTATATGCCTGGTAGACTTTTTTTCTTTTTTCTTTTCTTTTTTACTGGATTCCAGATATTGGGAATTTTAACTTGTTAAATGCTGAATATTTTTTTAGTCCTTAAATATTTGGGGCTTTTTAGACATTCTTTCTTAAATGTCCAAGTAATTAAGTTACTTACAAAGGATTTAATTAAGTCTTCTATTCAAGACTTTGTTGATTCTTTGAAGACTTTATTAGGTGGGACCAGAGCAGTGTTTAAGGCAAGTGTCATCACACTATCCAACCCACTCTTTGTTTCTGTGTTTCTAGAGGGCACTACTGAAGCACCAAGAGCCACAAAGACAAAGCTCAGACTTACCCCTCCACCCCCAGAGCCCACCACCCTATTGGTGGCCATGCCTCACTGCTATTTAGACCTGACAGGGGTTGTCATGTACAAGTTGGAGACCATACTGTTGGCAACTGCCAAGCATCAAGTGGTAGATTCTTAGTCTGACAATCAGATATTTAGCAAGTCAACTGCCCTCCAGCAAGCTGCCTGTGTTAAGATGGCTAAACTCTCCAGAAGAGAAAGGCATAGCCAGGATCTGGGTATCATTAGCACGTAAAACTGACCAAGGTCTACCTGTCTTAATCAGTTCAGGCTGTTGTGAAAAAACAACATAGACTGAGTGGTTTAAACAATAAGCATTTATTTCTCCAGTGTGGAACCTGGAAAGTCCAAGATTGAGGTGACCGCCAATTCAGTTCCTCATTCCTGGTGAGACTCCTCTTACAAATAGCTGCCTTCTTACAGTATCTTCACATAGTAGAGAGAAGGAGAGCAAGATCTCTGGTCTCTTGTTATAAAGGCACTAATCCCATCATGGAGGATCCACCCTGTGACCTCATCTAAACCTAACTCTATTTTCCAAAGGCCCCACCTCCTGATACTATCACATTGATACCTAAGGTTTCAACATATGAATTTGGGGAAGACACAGACATTCAGTCCATAATCCTACCTCCTCTTCCCACACACAAACCAGACCTTTCCCTGCAGGCCAGAATGAATACCAAGAATGTCTCCCACAGATGGCAATTAGGCATAAGGCATGCCCACCACGTGGGATGGCCCACATCACCAAATGCAGAGCATGGTGAGGAATTTTCTCTCTTGTTATGTAAGTACCTACAGAATACATTTGGTCTTGCCTCTTGGCCTATAAAGCCTAAAATATTTAGTATATGAGCCTCTAGGAAAGATCTTAATATAGGGGTAATTTTGCCCCCCTATTGATGCAATACCATTCTGAATACTCCATCCAGTACCCTGTACATTACAAGGTTTTGACACTGGCTGGTGGAAACAGGAACTATTCCCAGCCCTGTGTGAGCTCTGTTTTCCCCCTTCCTTTCTGGTGACTTTTTTCTCTGCCTCAGGAAGTTTCCTCCCATTTGTGGGCTAATCAGAACTCAGCTGTAAACTCAAAAGGAACCCTGTGCTGTCTCTAGAACAATGTCTCTCGGTGGAGCTCCATCCTTTCTCTGCAGGTCTCCATTCCCCAGTACTATGCCCTATGAATTCTAGGCTCCTTGGCCTTTCTGAATTTTGAACTCAGAGAGACCTCTGGGCCCCATTCAGTTTCTCTTCTCTACAACAAGCTGAAGTACTGGTAAGGTCCTCCAACTGGGTTCCTCTTCTCAGGGATCATGTCTTGTACTGTTTTCCAATGTCTAAAAACCATTGTTTCATTTATTTTGTCTATATTTTTTAATATAGGTTTTATATTTTATTTTTTATATAGGTTTTATATAGGTTTTATATTTGTTTCAGAAAGGAGGGTATATCCATGATACCTAAAAGTGTAATTCCTGACCTCTCAATTTTGAAGAAACAGAATATCTGTGGGATTTAAGCATTGGATGAGTTAGTTTCAAAGGAGCTAGGAAGTGGATTTTGATAGGAAAATTTCTACTAGGATTTTAAGTTCTATTTTGGCAAGAAAGTAAGAGACAAGCAGAGTATTTTCAGAAGGTTTCCCAAAGGACTTAGAGCAGGTCAGTAATGGAAGTATCCTTTGTCTTCTAGAAGGCTTTGTCAAGCAGTTATAGTCTTCATTTAATTCTAAGATTTTTTTTAATACATTGAATATCAACATTCTTGGAGGAAAATCAGTCAAAGATAGGGCATCTCATTAGCCAGTGCCATGAACAGGATGATGAATTTATGTGTGGGACAAAAGTTGAAAAGCTTGGTTCCTGCTGCACATATTAACAAGGTAAGACATCACATATTGTAGCAAAAGAGATACTGGTGAAAGCAGTGGTTCCAACCTTGAATTTGAGACAATTCAAAGTGCTGCAAATGACATCAAGGAGTGAGCTGAAATGCTTAACCCCAGATTCTAAAACTTAGAATTAATGTTATGCCCAAACATTAATTTTCAGAAAAAAAGAACACCAAAATAATCAAGCAATTAAACTGAGGGTTGGTTTTATACATCCAGAAAGTGGGGGGGGGGGGGGGGGGGGGGTACTGTTTTCTTCTTGCTGATTTGATTCAGTGACAATTTTCATCTGCCCATGATTTATGAAAATGGAAATGCATCTCCAATAATAATATAAAAACCATTTAGTTCTAGTTTTACCCATGAGAAGGGCACTTTTCTGAAGAATGTGTTTTTCTTACCCCTCAGATGATATCCTTTTTGACAGAGAAACACTGAAATGCTTCTCAGGCTACCAAGTGAGTTCATTGTGACAGATTGCCAAGGGAAAAGAAAGCTTATTTTCTTCTCATCATTAATAGTTAATTGTTATTGCAGTTTCTCAAATGGGAGATGTGGGTTAGAGAAATCATATCCATCCTTTCTAAAAGTGCTGTGATATTATTAGAGGTGAGCACACGGCAGAAAATAAACCTATTCCTTAGAGGATTAAATGGAGTGGGCCTATGGATTTTTCTCTCTCCTCTCCTTTAAAGCACTTTACTGACACACTCTAACAAGTTGTCCACCTGGCCTAGTAAATCAGTGTTAATGTTTCATGAAAGCTCTCATGTTCTGGAACAATTTGCATTGATGCATCTCTAAAGCTCACCTTTTGGAAGGTAGTGTGGGTGCCTGTGGTGATGCACATTTATGCATTGCTGAAGTGTTTTGTTCATCCACTCTACGATGCCAGGTCTCTTGTACAATTATATTGGCATTTAGAAGAGCATCTTACAGTACTGTGAGCTAGCTCTTCTATTCTAACACCCCTGGGATTTTGTGGCTTCCCTAATTGGGAGGAATAGAAGGAAGATGACAAAAAAAAAGGTCAGAGGCTGGAGAGAAAAGACAAAATTTTAAACCATCCTTAAAACCTAGCGGAAACACAGAAGTCACATTGACAATCCCTACCAATTGCGCAATGTATCTTCTAAGGGGTTCCTGACCGAATTAGAGTGAGCTGAAAAGCTAAAATGAAGTAATGTCTTAAAAATAGGAGTATCTTGTCGTAAATATTAGTCGGTGCTAAAGGAAACCATTGAAATTTCGATTTATTTGCAGCTTTGGAATCAGTTTGACTTCACAGGGCAATAGAATAGATAATGCTCTAGCAGTAGAGTTGGGCCCTACATCCACTGCTTCTATAGCTATTTGACCTTGAGCAAGTCATTGGTTGACCTCCTTACTTCATCTGCAATTTTCTCACCCTAAAGGAACCTGTGAAAGGATGTGGGAAAAATTCAGTGAACTCTTGCATGTGAAGGGTTCAAATGCTGGTATTATGATTAATAATTGTAAATATCCAGCACATCCTACATTTGCCTCAGTTATCTGGAAATGTACAATGAAAGTAGCTTGGAGATCAGCATTGCCTGGGTTGACAGGCTAACATTTCTGTTGTGTTTTGCATGGAGGTTGTTTGATTGGCAGCACTATTTAACAGCCATAGTATTTGCTTTTTAAGCATTATGTAGGCTAGTCCCCACCCCCACCCCCCGCCAAAAAAAAACCCTGCAGACTTGTTTAGAAAGCGAATACTTTAACTTATTTAATCAACCAGACTGAATATTATCTCTATTCATTTTGCCTTATTAAAGCCTTTCAAGTCTGAAGAATAACATTCAGGGACATGTTTACTGAACTTCCACCATGAATTCCAAACAAGATGAAAATGAGGATATCATATTTTGTAGGCACCTGTCAGTTCATAATAATATTCCATGAAATTATTATTGCAGAACGGAGCCTTTCCTTTCAATTTTGCATCGGTTTGAAAACTGCAGTGGAGTCCATCAAATACAAACATCTAACATCTATGCCGAAGATATCCTTTTCATCTTGCATTTTTATTGACGGGAAGTTTTATTATAGTGAATTTTCATCTCCTTGTCCTCACTGTCACTGACAAATCATAATGATACCAAAGGGCGCACTGACTTTTTGTTGGATGCTTCATTGCACATTCACTAATATGCATCACCCTTTAGAAGAATAATCCGTTAGATCCTAGTTAATGCTGACAAGATATGCAGTCATGGAATTGCCCTGGTGCATTCCAATTAGGTTTGATTTTCTTACCTACAAGGTCTTAAAGCTAATTGGCTCATAGAGCTTTTGTCTTCCTGTGAAAGACAGACACATAATTATGCTAATTTGTTAAGGGAAAAGAAATATGCATGGCACTGAGATTTTCATTGTCATTTAAAATGCTAGGTACATGTCTCACCATAGCACTCTCCTCTAGTTGAGAAACTACTTGAATTTCAAATACATTTATCTGAGAAATGTTTTCTCTACGCATTTCCAGGCAACATTAATTTTTGGTATGGATTTTCTGGTTATTATATAAGCAGCATTATTGCATTAATTCAATGTTGAAGAAAATGATCCTTTAAAACTCATACTCAAGCAATTGTTAAAAAGTTAGATGGTCATTCTAAAAGTGGTTAATTCATACTGACTTTTTGCCACTAATTTTTGTGCATACCAAGAAAATAAAGGACATGACCTTTGCGAAAATAATATTATTATGTCTACATTCTTAAAGACTAACATTTTTTTAATATTATTTACCCAATGGTAGAAAATATACTGGGCAGCTCTCCCACTTGGCATCTGATAATTGACTTCTACCAAATAAATTCTCGGGATTCCATGTGTTAGGCATCTTCCCATTCAACCGCAACAACTGGTTATTAATTTTGGATGAAGTTTTTATTGGGACAGAAGTACTGAAAATAACTTTAGGGTGGATCTTTGGGGTTTAACAAACATAGCAGATGCTTACCTGGATGTATTTAGAGGGGAATAGTGCAAACAAGGAGTGGTAAACAATGAGACATGATGACATCACTGGAAAGTCCAGCTGTATTTACATGACTTCTGATGGTTGTTTATCTTTTCCTTGCATGATATCTTACCAAAACAAAGTACTAATATGCCTTCCATTCCAAAGTTCATCTAAATAAGGTGGAAATTTAACATCCGGAGTTCAACTTTGCCCAGATTAAATTATATATCAACAAGCGAAAATGTTAGATCTAAAAAGGGTCTCACAGAATATCTTTAAAGAAAGTATATTAAAATAGTGTTTATTTAGCTGTTATATTTAGTTTCTTCCTCTCACTCATAGTTGAATTGATCACATTGATAGATGAAACTACATTCAACCAAGTCAGCACTTATTCAGGGTCTGCACTGTCAATTGGGGGGAAAAAAAGTAAATGCAAAAACAAAGATATTTGAAACTTTTCATCAAGGATTTTAAAATATGTTGAACCTAGAACTTATAATCTGATGGTAAAGCTGGGCAAGTAGATTGTATCCATCAGGAGCGCATTCAGCAGCAAGAAACAAAAAATTCGATTAACAGAGGCTCATGCAATAAATCATTTTAATTTCTCACATATAAAGAGTCTATATGTGAGCAGTCCTGGTCAGATGCAATAGTTCAATAATGTCCCATCACTTCACTTTGCTACCTGTGGCCTGTGCTTGTGACCTTGTGCTTTCCACCTCATGATTGCAAGGTAGTTGCCACACTTCAAAGCATCATGTCAGTGTTCAAAGTAGGAGGAAGAGCCATGAACCTACCCTCTTTTATAAGCTGTCTCCTTTATAAGGAAGCATAAGCTTCCCTATTTAGTGCCCTCATATGTGTCAGAACTGGGCCATGTGACCACGGTTAGCTGGAGAGAAGGCTGTAGAAATGAGTACTTTGTGTTTCTGCCCCCTCTGGTGGAAGTGATACAGGGGAAAGAAGATACTAGGGACTTGCTGTTGGGTCAAACTCCAAATAATATCTCCACATAGACAAAGTAAATAAGGCAGAAAGAAATCTTCTGTAGGAAAAGAAAGAGAAATTTCTGATTTGGGATAAGATATCAGGGAAGTAGCACTTAGGCAGTGACTCTCAAGATAAGTAAGGTCTGATAAAGAAGTTGGGGGTATAAAACAATTCAGAAAAGAATAAGCAAAGGAAGAGCATGGGACACGGCATGTGTGGGGAAGGAGCAAATGGCAGTATTGTGTGATTGGATCTAAAGGAATACAGAAATGGGGTGGGGAAGTTGTGTGCCGAGGATTACAAAGGCGTTTTGAGATTCATTTATAGAGGACTTTTATTGCTGAGCTAATTAGTTTAACCTTTGTGCTTTCCCAGAACCTCCAGAATCAAAATAAAACTTCATTGCTTGGTAGATAATTCAGACCTAACTTGTACTGCTTGTCCATTCTTTCCACCATACCCCATATATATGTGCTGAAAGCTTGGATCGAACTGGATTTCCTATCACCCCTTAATAGAACATCTTCTTTCTATATCCATCCAATGCCTCCTACTGGAGGTGGATTCGACCGAAATGTGCTACCCAATCCTTTCCAAACCGGAGTTCTACCTATCAAGGCCCATCTGAAGAGACTTATTGGAATCATCACTGATCACCTTAACTCTCTTTCTAACTATTATAGTATTTTGATGATTATGGTGTTTTGTGGGAAAAGGTGTGCTGGGGCAGATCCAAACCCCAAGTCCAGATTCAAAGTCTGGAAAGAATGATGGCTCAGACTCAGTTCCAGGCTGTTTTCTTCTCAGGTGACTCCCAGTGAGGCAGGGATGTACCCAGGATTGAGAGGCAGGTGAGGGGACATAGCTCCCCTATTTCTCTTTGATCCTTCCTGCAGTCATGTCTGTGGGTGGTTAACTCAGGCCATGAGGGTAAGAAATCAACCAGGTCTGAAGAATTACAGGTTCAGAGCCTTTTATTCCACTTGGCCCGGGAAGAGACCACATCATCACTGGAGGGTCTATTACCATGTCAAGAATTTTTTTGCTTTGGCCCAATTATATGTCATAATCTGTTTCTGGCCAGGACCCACAAATACTATCTTACCACATACTTTTTCTAATATTAGATCTTTTTATGTGTCTTTTGGACATTGCAACATGGTGGTTAAGAGCACAGTCAAATTGACAGAATTTTTTATTTTAATTTTATTTTATTTTACTTTTTAGATTTTATTTATTCATGAGAGACACACAGAGAGAGAGGCAGAGACACTGGCAGAGAGAGAAGCAGGCTCCCTGTGAAGAGCCTGATGCTGGACCCAACCCCAGTACCCCGGGATCACGATCTGAGCTGAAGGCAGATGCTCAACCACTGAGCTACCCAGGTGCCCTAAACTGCCAGAATTTAAACTCTCAACTCTACCACTTATAAACTGGGTGACCTTGAGCAATACACCTCAGTTTCATCATCTCTACATTAGGGGTTGTTGTGAGGATTAAATGAGATAGCTCAGTGTCCCATATAGGTTGGTGTTGTTTGTAACTTTTTAGGGGGAATACTCTATCTCATTTATATTTACTCTGTCACATTTAAAACTTGCTATGTGCACAATAAATATTTGAAAAATGAATGAATTAATGACTTGAAATAATTGATTTCAGTGTTTCATCACTCTAGAAGTAAGAACAACCAATGACACAGGATAGTAACAAAAATTTTAAATAAATAGGCTTCTCTCAAATACGGAAAAGCATTAGTCCTATTAAAAGGCAGCCAGCTCTACACAAATAAACTGCACAGTTTACAACCTTCCTGGTAGTTTGGCAAAATTATCAAAAGTTCCTCAAAAAATCATGGATTATCCTGGCACCTGAGTGGCTGAGCTGATTACGCATCTAACTCTTGGTTTTGGCTCAGAGGTCATGATCTCAGGGTCCTGAGATCAAGCCCTGTGTCGGTCTCCATGCTCAAGGTTGTGAGAGGTGGATCTCTGTACTGAGCGTAGTGTCTGCCTGGGATTCTTTTCCTCTTCCTCTCACTCCTCCTTTGCCCGTGTCCCTACTAGTGCGTGCTCCCTCTCTCTAGAAATAAGTAAATAAATGAAATCTTTATTTTAAAAAGCATAGATTTTGACTCAGTAATTCTAATCCTATAAATTCTAAGAAAGCAATACAAGAAGTGCACAGAGAATGTTGCAGGATAAAATGGAAACAACATAAAAGTGCATTGATGAAAATTAATTTTAAAAATTTTAAATAATTTATATGAAATAAACCCACATTTTAACTGAAAAAAAATGGCAGTGTAGGTTAGGCAAAAATAAAAGAATAACATCATAGAGAGTATAAGCCTATTTCTTTTAAAAAACAATAATAATAATAAAGAACACATAGTTAATTGTTTGTGAGAAAGTAAGCCTGGGGAGAGATACATAAAATATTAGCTGCTATCTTTTAGTGAAAATAGGAATGATCATTTTTACTTTATGGTCCTTTGAAATTTTCAGGATGCCTGGAAAGAATATATTTCTTTTTGTACAAGCAATCACCTTAAAAGTTCAGTTTTCACAAACACCAGTGCAATAGCCTGTGGTTCCCAGCACGTTCACGCATTCGCTGAGCCTGCACAGTCTGTCTTTGGATGTGAAGACAGTGGGTGGTGTGGTGGAAGCAAGGCACCAAAAGGCAGACTGATGCCAGTCTCATTTCTGTTGTGCAATTCTTGAGTGACCTTAGGTAAACCTTTATTCAATTGCAAAGAGTCCAGTGGATATTCATATAGTTTTGCTATGAAGTATGGGTAAATTTACTTCGTAGGTGAATGGCTGGCATGAGGGCTTTTCAAATGAACAAAATAGCTCTAATCAACCTTAACTATAAAGAGCATAAGAATCGAAGACCAAGATTTGGAGTTCACACACACACACACACACACACACACACACACACTCTCACACACACTCTTTGGCAGCAGACAGGAAGAGGTCTGACAAACAGTTCTCTAGAATGATGGTCAGTTCCATAATGTTTCTTTATCAGTGTGTAGAAGCAACCTAATTATACTCAGAAAGTAAAAACAAACTGCTCTGTCTTCTGGTAGGTGATAGGGAATGGTAGAAAAATCTCTTTACTTGGACACTATCTTTTCCCTACCTCACTTCTGCATGACCTTGTTCTATTTCTTTATGGACATTAATGTCTTCTTGGCATGACCCTGGAATTCCCATAGTAGAGTCCTTAGGGGCTGTAGAAAAAATCCCTATCCAGTGGCCCAGTGCATCTTCTGTACATCTTCTTACCACAAGCTTCAAACTTCCATGTTTGTGGAGTATGTGTTGGCTTGTATATACTTGAATTCACATATTGCTCCTTCTCAGTGTTTCTATTTAAATTTAGTATCCAACTCTGGACATTTGAACTTGTTGACCTGGCAACCCCCGAAGATGCTTCTTTTGGTTATTGTCCCACAATTCATATCTCTGTGATTGGAAGCTGCTAACTCTCCATGCCCAGAATAGGCCCTGAATGCCATTGGCCATGAAAAGGTGTTGGTTGGATGAAATTTGCAGGGGAGTTGCAAGTATTCTAGGGACAATACAGCAATTTAATATGACTATTCTCTTTGGCATATAGGCAGACAGCAAATGCTTCAGTAACAAAACTTGACATGTTTTGATAATGCATGACCACAAGTCAAAAGATTACATTTATAAAATATGAAGATACTCTTTCTAAATTTTGGTTTTGAAGACAAAATTAATAGCTTAGCCTTATGAAATTAGCTTTTATGGCATGTAGACTTGTAATATAAGCCAAATCTACATGATAATGATTCACCCAAACATTCATTCTCATGAGTTGAACTAGGTCATTCTGACATGTGTAGACCAAAAGTTACATTCCTATTGCCATTTCAGGCCTAATTCTTTTTTTAAATAAGATATTTTCCAAAGCACCATATTGTAAAATATTTTATTCAATGCTGAAAGCAGTTCCTTATTTATGTTCACACAGGATTGTATATTGAAATGCTGTATCTCAAAATATAGGCACTAGTTAGAAATATTGCAAACAAGGGATCCCTGGGTGGCGCAGCGGTTTGGCGCCTGCCTTTGGCCCGGGGCGTGATCCTGGAGACCCGGGATCGAATCCCACGTCGGGCTCCCGGTGCATGGAGCCTGCTTCTCCCTCTGCCTGTGTCTCTGCTTCTCTCTCTCTCACTGTGTGCCTATCATAAATAAATAAAATTAAAAAAAAAAATTTAAAAAAGAAATATTGCAAACAAAAATTCCTGGCATGGAAATCTGAAAGCCTGGGTCTAGCCTCAGGTCTTCCAATAGTTGTGTGACCTCAAATGGGAAGCTGTCTTCCTTTGGGCTTGGTAAATACCACTGCAAATTGAGAGAGATACAACATTATCTCTAAGATCCCACCATCCTAACACATCTTTTTTTCTTAATTTCTAACCGGTGTTTGCAAAAAGTATAAAGGAGCATTTAGAACTAATTACAAATCCACTGCTCCATCATTGCCTTTAATATGCCAAGCCATTTTTTTTTTGCCAAGCCATTTTAACTGTCGTATCAGATGTTTAATTCCCATAACTAGTACTGATTAAAATCTCACAAAATATGACTTCTTTTACACAGCTCTTCCCAATACGGTTTGCTCATCATTGCCTAATTGAGTAAATAAAACAATATTTTATGAAACATGAAAGGACATTGTAAATGTATTACTTTTTATAAAGTAGGATTAATGTAACAAATTATGTTTACAAAAGCAGCTTTCTACAGCTGATGTTGCTTGCATTTTGTGAATAATTCAATAATTATTTTAGTATTACCATTTATTTCTTTTCAGTGAGAATTCCATGTAACCTAATATTTTTTCTTCACTGACAGACAGGGAGCTAAAGTAGAGGGTGACAACTATTTTGGTAGTACAAGCATTCTGTTCAGCAATGTGGGGAAAAGACAAACTAACTCTTATAGGTTTCCAATAAATATCCTCTCAATTTGGTAACCACAATCTACTCTGACACACCCCCACACCATCTGTTTTTACCCTTATGTCTATAGGATGGAAACCAAAACTTTCTACAAATACAAGAAGCATGTGGGAGAAGAAAAAATTCAATCATAATATATTTGAAAAACCCATTATAGATAGTATTATTAGATGGGTATATTAATCTGAGTTCTCTAGAGAAACAGAACCATTAAGGAATATATATCTATGTGTGTGTATATATGTATATGTGTGTATGCATTTATACATATAAATGTATGTATACATATATACATATATAAAAGATTTATTATAAGGGATTGGCTCAAATGATGATGATAACTAGGAAATTCTAAGATCTATGGTAGGTGAGCTGGAGATCCAGAAAAGTCAATAATACGGTTCTCAGGCCATTGCACTTTAACTAGTGCAATGGCCTGAGAATCAGAGAACCAATGGTGTTAAGTTCCAGTCCAAGTCTGAGTCCTAAAGCAAAAGAGCTTGAAAATTAATAAGCAGAGAGAGCAAATTCTTTCTTCCTCTGCCTTTGTGTTCTACTCAGACTTTCAACAGATTGGATGAGGCCCACCCACTTGGGGAGGGCAGTCTGCTTTACTCTGTTAACTAATTCAAATGTTAATTTCATCCAGAAACACAATCACAGACACACGGAGAATATTGTTCAACCAAATATCTGGGCATCTTGTGGCCCAATCAAATTGACACATAAAATTAAGTATCACACACAAAAAAATTAACTATCACAATGGGTCTTAACATTGCAGAATCCAACTCTATCCATTTAGAACTAAGAAAGTTGTATTTCAGTGGTACAAAGTGCCCAACTCATATAATTAATGAGACACCCTAGATCATAACCTAAATCTTTATATTTCATGACATGTATTATTACATTGTTTTCATTCAACTCTTATTGCCAAGTATAGTTGCTACAGTAGTTCTTTTTAGACTAATTTAAATATGATTTTCTCCATGTTAATGAATCCCATTTGTGTGTGTGTGTGTGTGTGTGTGTGTGTGTGTGTGTGTGTATGTGTGGAGAAGGGCATAATGATCATGCTTAATAGACATGCAATCTTGAAAAAGTCATTAATATTTGTAAGCCTCAGTTTTCTCTTTAGTAAATGAGGGTAATAACTGTACCGACCTTAAGAGTTTGTTGCACACATTAATTAGGTCAATGTATTAAGGGTAAGCTCTTATAGTGACTAGAATATAGCAAGTGCTACCTAAGCATTAGCTTTTATGATTGTTATTGATATAAAACTTTATGTTTTCAAGTTTTTCCTTGTTCATCCCCTTAGCTCTATCCCTTTCTGTCCTCACCACTGGCCAGTGTGTCAGCTGGTCTCCTATCTCTCTCTGATGCTCTATCTTATTCTGTAAGTACTCAGGGATTTCACAGTCCAGCTCTACAGCCACAGCAAAGAAAGGAGAACAGTGTGTCTGAAATGTAATGGCAAGGGTTAAAATGGTTTAGACAAACTGAGAGAAGTAGGTAAGGGTCCAGATCATACACCCAGTTGTTCTGTTATTACTATTCTTTGTTAGATTTGGGGAAAACAGTCAAACCAGTGTGTGTGCCCACAGTTCACTGCAGTCTTAAGTTGTATAGCCCAGTAGCACATTCCAATGTGGACATCATCAGTTTTCCAGATGCTTGCTGCACCTCAGGTAGGTAGGTAAGGGACCTCAGAGTCATCAGAACTCTCTGTCGTATCTTATGTTTTATTCATATTGTGTGACCATTGGCTTCCTCTGAATCACCTGTTCTGATGTTACTTACAACAAGCTGCTGATTAAAAGTTCTAGTGAGGCTGCCTGAGTAGTGTGGCTTTCTCTCTCAGAGTCTCCCTCATGACCTGTACTGCTGTGACAAGTGCTTGTGACATGGATTATGTTGGGTGCTGTCCAATTATATACCAGAGCTTGGACTGGGCTTATTTTATGAAAACCCACCTCTTCTTTGAAATAAGTTATGCATGAAACATTTGAAGTGTTCTTTTTGTCCTCATAAATAAGGATACTTTCTAATGTTTATTTCTCAGAAAGAGTTGAGTTTTTGTTACTTAGCAAAACTTTGATATATTATGAAATATATATGTATCTCCAATATATATGTCTGTGTTGTGGAAAAAATCAGTGCTGTCATACCTCTAATGTTAAAAAATAGAGGGGCTCTTGGGGGGTTCAGTGGTTGAGCGTCTGCCTTTGGCTCAGATCTTGATCCCAGAGTCACAAGATGGAGTCTCGCACTGGGCTCCCTGCATGGAACCTGCTTCTCCCTCTGCTTGCGTCTCTACCTCTCTCTCTGTGTCTCTCATGAATAAATAAATAAAATTGTATAAAAAAAAAAGAAGAAGAAATATCACACCTGGACATTATTTATTGTAAGAGGTATACAGAGCCTCTCTCATAGCTATCATCTTTGAGACATACTGAAATTCTATATATATACATTTATTTTAGAGGAAGTAGACATGTAATGCTTAGACTTCAATTAGAATCTTTAACTTTTGATAAAGAGTTAAGAACAACAGGGGCGCCTGCATGGCTCAGTTGGTTAAGTGTCCAACTCTTGATTTCTACTCCAGTCATGATCTCAGGGTCATGGGATCGAGCCCCGCATCTGGCTCTGCATTAGGCATGGAACCTCCTTAAGATACTCTCTCTCTGTGTCTCCCTCTGCACCTCCAGCCTCCTGCTCACTCTTGCTCTTTTTGTCTTTCTTTAAAAAAAAAAACCAGTATACCCAAGCACTTATAAAATAATACGTGATGTGGTAGTATGTCTATATTTGAGTGTGTACTATTTAATATAGGTACATACAATATACATGTAATATACGTGTATACATACTTAACACATAGAGACACACACACTTATGCTACATGGCTAAATGGTGTGGTTTGGTCTGTCAGTATATCGGAATGTTCTCTGAAATAAAGGTTAGTATATGTAGGTAGAGTCAAGGAAATAAACTGACCTTAGACTTCTCTTCCCCAATGGAACCCCTAAAAGATGCTCATGAAGCCCCTTATATTTCCTCTCCCAGGGCCCTTAGACAATTATTATTTTCTGTTTCCTTCTACTCTTTGTCCTTTTCAGTTTGCTTCCATTTGTCTGGCCAACAAATATTTATTGAGCATCTACATGTGTCAGAAACTATGATGGACACAGGGCTGAACAGGAAAAATGTGGCTTACTCCTCAAATTGCTAACATTCAGACAAATATATATATAGTAAATACACAAATGTAGTCATTAGAGATTGTAGTAAGATTTATGGAAGGAATGCACAGGGTACTGAGCTAAGGATTATGATGTGGGTAGTGAAAGAGTGATTCTTTTTTTTTTTTTTAATTTTTCTTTATTTATGATAGTCACACAGAGAGAGAGAGAGAGGCAGAGACACAGGCAGAGGGAGAAGCAGGCTCCATGCACCGGGAACCCGACGTGGGATTCGATCCCGGGTCTCCAGGATCGCGCCCTGGGCCAAAGGCAGGCGCCAAACCGCTGCGCCACCCAGGGATCCCGATAGAGTGATTCTTTAGACGAGATGGTTAGAGTAGCCTCCATGAGAATGGACACTGAGCTAGGATCTGACGAATGAAAATAAATCATTATTTCAAGATTTAGCAGAACAACATTAGAAATAAAAGGAACAGCCAGCAAAAAGGCATGCAAAGTAGAAAGGATGCCAGTGTGGCTGGAACATTAGAAAGAGAGGAAGATGATATCAGGGAAGTAAGGGGGAGACATAAATGTGTAAAGCTTTGTAGGCCATGGTGACAAGCTGGGACTTTATTCTAAAAGCAGTGCGAAAAACATGAAAAAAAAAGGAAAAAAAATGAAAAAGAAAAAAAAAGAAAAAGAAAGAAAAAATAAAATAAAAGCAGTGCGAAAGAAGTTCTTCTGCATGGGATAGAATGTGATCTTATTACATTTTTAAAAGAGCTTTCCTGATACTCTGTGAAGAATGGATTGAAAATGGAAATAGGGATACTATAATAGTACCCCCAAGAAATAGATGATGGTAGCTGCACTTAGTGCTGACAGTGGCGATAAGATTGAAATGGGAAGATTTCTTGTGTATGTGGAGGTGGAAGTGACAGATCTTGAGGATGGAGTGGGTATCGTAGATGAGGGGGAGAAAGGATTCACAGGCACTTCCCAGATTGTTATCTTTTGCAGTTGGATGATTCGTAGTTCAATTTATTAAAATGAGAAACTGAGAAGAATGAAGATTTAAGAATAATCAGAGTCTGACTTTGGACATATTAAATTTGAGATTCCTTTTAGACATCCCCTTGGAGATATCAGATACATGAGTCTATGGGACTCAGGAGAAAGACTTGGGTTGGTGGTAGACATTTGAGAAGCATCAGCCTATAAAGAGTGTGTAAAGCCTGGGACTGAAGAAATATTTCCTTAGAGATAGATTGAAAATAGAAAGTGTCCAGGAAGAGATCCAAAATCCCATCAGCATTTAGAAGATGGGTAGAAGAAGAATCAGCAAAGGGAGTAAGAAGGAGCATCACTGAAGCAGGGAAACATCTGGGAAAATGTGATGCCACAGAAGCTAAGAGTAAAAAATATCAAGAAGGAAAATGTAGTCAACTGTGTCAAATAGCTGCTGAGAGGGAGATGAATTTATTATGCACGGGTCTGTTGGACCTGGCAGTTGGAGGTCTTTGGTGAACCTGACAAGATTTTGGTCAGTGTCAGATGAGAGTGACTGAAGAGTGAAACAGAGATAAAGATGAAGCAGAGTCTACAGAGGATTTGCTTGGAAATATTTCATGTGATGAGGAACAAAGACATGGACCATCAGTAGAGAGAGATGGGGACTCTATGAAGGCTTGATTTCCAAGATGGTCTATCCATATTCATATCCTTGTAGGAATAATCCGGTAGTGAGGAAGGAACTCTTGATGTGGAAGACAGAAGAGGAAGGAAACTCTTGAGGCTGTGTCAGGGGATGGGAGTGTAAGTGGAGAGTTTGCTTCTGATAAGAACAGGAAAGGACTGGGGGACAGAGAGGTGCCTTCATAACCATCGTATGCCCAGTGTATACAGCGGTTGGCATACATTAGAAGCTGAGTGAACCAAGTTAACATCCATCCAAGCCAGGGAAACAAACAAGCAGTAGGACCCAAGCAAAGAGAAGGGCATGACTTAACTCATACTCCTTGATTAGTTATTGCTTATTCTATAATACATTCTTTGTGATCCTGATCAAATTTCTTTAAATCATGCTCGATTTTGTAAAATATGAAGGCAGAGTCTATGTGGCATGTAATTTAGCTTTTAATTTATTTAGTGTTTATTATGATCTCCTAACAATGTAAATCCTCAAATGGTGTTTTCTATCTTGGTAATTCCTTTTCAGGTCTACAGCAGGAGTCTAATAATTTGTTGAAATGCATGTCATTTTCCTTAGTTTTCATGACTATCTTCAGAGCTGATAAAATTATTGATTATAATAAACCAAAACACCTATTTACAAATCACACATCCATTCATCCTTAAAGATGCATATTGGCACTTGGTAAGACCTAATGCACTGTCAGTGTCTACAAGGTTAGGAAAATTGCAGGGTAAAAAATGTCTGTACACTCTGGTGAGGCTCACATAAAGTCACTTTTTTGTGCCTATCTCAAGATGTTTAGATGAAATGAAAGGTAGATTATCTGTTACTAAAAATCTAATAAATACATTTTGGGGCACCTGAGTGGCTGGTCGGTTAAGCATCCGACTCGATGTCAGCTCCAGTCATGATCTCAGGGTCACAGGATGGAGCCCTACATCGGGCTCTGTGCTCACCATTGAGTCTGCTTGTCCCTCTCCCTCTGCACCTCCAGGACTCACACACTCTCTCTCTGTGTCAAATAAATAAACATAAGTAAACAAACAAATAAATAATTAAATATCTAATAAATATACTTGGAGCATAGAGAACACAATAATTTGTTTTGGAAGATTTGTTGTTTAGCGATTGTCTTCCTCAAATTATAGAACAGCAGTACTCAAAAACTGAACACTATAAAGAAAGCATATCAAATAAGGTACTTTTGCCTACCAGAACTATTTAAAGTTTTTGTTTCTTTTTCCATCAAAAGTGATTCTACTGATATTATTAAGTTATGAAACTTTATTATTGTGTTTAGAGCCAAGGGAATAATACATTTCAAGTTTCTCCTGTATTTCTCTAGTTTAATGTAGTACAAGCAGAAATTATATATACACTCTAATGGTTATATAAGTAATAAATGCTGCTGTATTTTTATTATATGATAATACAAAATTGAAAAATAACATACTTAGTAGAATTTTGATGAGTTAAGAGCAAACGTGAATTTATTCTCACACATTCAGTGAATGAAATTTTATGTTATTTTATTGTAGACTTACTGTGAAATTTTTATTTGTGGCTTGTTGGGAAATTATTAAAGACTGATCTCATGTCTTATTATTCTGTTCTGAGGCTATTTCAACATCTTGATTATTTATTTGAACTTTCTTGAGAGTCTGAGAGATACGAATAATCACCATCTTTAGAATGAATTTCAGCCTAGGGAATAGGAGACTGAATTTAATTTAAATCAGGAAGGGGGGGGATCCCTGGGTGGCACAGCGGTTTGGCGCCTGCCTTTGGCCCAGGGCGCGATCCTGGAGACCCGGGATCGAATCCCACATCGGGCTCCCGGTGCATGGAGCCTGCTTCTCCCTCTGCCTGTGTCTCTGCCTCTCTCTCTCTCTCTGTGACTATCATAAATAAATAAAAATTAAAAAAAATGTTTAAAAAAAAATTCAGGAAGGGTGTGTGTGTGTGTAACAAAAGAGCCCCCGGGAAAGGGTCATTTAAGCTGAGGCCTGAGTGATGACAGAGAGTAAGGCAGTTGAAAAGTGACAAAGAGACTAGCACATTGGAGTATGTGGTATCTCTGAAGTCAACAGGAATGCAGGTTGCACTTGCCATATCAGCTAAGACTGATAAGCAGTAAGACTTGCCTTGTAACAGAGATTATTGGCGGCCTCCCCGCTGCCCACCTCCCCACACACCAACACCAGCTGTTCACCGGGTCTTCAGCCTTCTTCCGTCTTCCCACCCTGATATTTGCTGAGAACCCCTAGAAGACATTGGCTTCCTCATATGCCCAGTTCTTCTTGTTTTGCATGACATGCAGGAGAGAGAAGTCTCCTGCCCTTGCTCATTGGAGTTACCTGCTCTAGGATTTCTTGTGTCTCCGAGTTGCCACGGCTGTCGGTAGTGGGGATATCTGCCTGTATCTGTTTGAGGCTTCCAGCACTGATGCTGGTGCCACCGATACCTACACCGAGGACACTGTTCCCTGACTGTTGCTGAGTCTCCTCATCGAGGACCCGTGCACACTGATTAGCTGACTCAGCCGTCTGTGGGAGGAAGCTCTGCACATCACCAAAGAGAGGGAATTTCTCTCCTGCCCTCTTTCCATCATCATTGTGTTCCTTGGCTGTGCATGTGGCCAAAATGATGTTTTGTTTTGATTTGCTCTATCTTGGGGCTCAACTTTTCCAGAGTTCTGATGTGAGTCTAGACCTCTCCCCTTTCATTTCACTGAGCCCATTGTCCTTGTATCCCTCCTTTGAGACCTAATCTTCAATTCCCTTTACACAGTTTTCTTCCCAAGAAGTTCCTTAGTCTCTCATGTAAATAGACATATAATTATTTCTAGGTCATGGGTGTTCTACGCCAGATTTCCTGAATTTCCAGGTGGACACACCACTGTTTCAAGCCATGGTCATTCTCATGTTACTTCTGTATTTTTTGTAGCTTAAGTTCCTTGACAAACAATCTTTTACAAAAGGTTTTTCAATAATGTGATTACCTGTGAATTTTTAAAATTCCATGTTTGATTCCAAAATCTCCATCTGGTGCTTAGGAGGTAATCTAGAGACAATGTATCTGGCTAAACTAACTATCTTCATCTTTCTCATCCCTTTAAACATTGACAAATGGTTCATTAGTAAAGAAATGTAATTATCTTGTGATATTATAGGAGTTGCTTAGTGTATAAAATTCAGTATAGATTATTTTTAATTCAGTATAAATTATAATTTAAATAAAATGGCAGTAAAGTTCACCAACAGACAAAGCATCATTGTCCATATAAGCAGAGTGAGTGTGTAGCTTTTGCTTGCCTTCTGCAGCATGGCCACATGACATAAATGGACAACTGGATTTAGAATAAAAAGGCCTGGTTATGAGCCCTGATTTTGCCACTTAAGGTTTTAAATTTCAGTGTCCTTTTCTATGAAATAGGGCAAAACTATCTGGCCAGCTTAGTAATAAAAAAAGAATAATGAGTGGTAACAGTCTCTCTCTCCCTCTGCTCCTCTCCTGCTTACTCTCTCTCTCTGTGTGTCTCTCTCTCAAATAAACAAATAAATAAAAATCTATTAAAAAATACTGACCTTGAGAGTGGTTAAACAACTAGCCCAAAGTCATCTAGCTATTAAGTGGAATAACGAGCTTCAGACCCAGACCATCTGACTCCAAATTGTTGCACTTAACTGGTGGGCTATACCGAGTGGGAGGTAATGTTCAAATGTATGTGAGTGGTATCAACTCTGAAATCACCGTGGTTACTTTCCTCTGAGATATGTGGTTGAAGCTAGTCATTTGTCGGGAAAAAAAAAAAAAAGCACCTGCATTCTCTGTAACTGTTAACTAATATCATTTCCCAGATACACCTGGTGATTTTAAATTTTAAAAATCTTGGAAACAAGGCCCAACAATGTAACATTTTATTCAAAAACCATTACTCACGGTCTTTTATTTTACTGTCTTTATATCCTTTTACAGATTTTAACATATTTATAGTTATAAAGTATACAAACTTTGCATTATGTAAGTATACAACTTTGCATTATGCTTATTTCACTGAATATTATGCACTTGTTTTACTCATTTATTCATTCAAAAGATATTATTGAGCTTTTAACATAAGCCAGACATTGTCTAGATTCTGTGAATCATCAGGAAACAAAATAGCCAATATCCCTGCTATCTTAAATAATACCTTCTAATAAGGAAAGAATTTTATATATCAATGATAGAAAGTGCTGAGGAAAAATAAATAAAGCAGGGTCAGGAGGCAGACAGTGACAGGCAAGGTGATATTTTAAAATAGTCTGATTAGGGAAGGCATCTCTGAAAAGGTAGTGTTGAGTAGAGGCCTGAGTGAAAGGGTGTGAGCCCTGCATATATCTTGAGAGACTGTTCCTAACGGTGAGACAGTATATACAAAGGTCCTGAGGTCAGAGGGAGCTTGCTGTTTGAAGAGCAGCAAGGAGACTAGAATGGAAGGAGTGAAATGAGGAGAAGAAAGGTAGAAGATGGAGACTTGAATGGGGGGAAGGGATGAAGAGGGGAAGAGAGGATGCTGCTAGGGAGATCAAGTAAGGCCTATGGAGGGTTTTCTAGAGAAGTACTGACATGATCTAATTTATGGCTTAAAAAATTAATCTGACTTTGTGCAGATGATAAATTACATAGGGTAGACTGGAAGCAGAGAGCACAGTTAGGAGGCTATTGTCATAACCCAAGCAACAGATGATGGGAGTTAGGGTGGTAATGGTGGAGGTCATGAGAAGTGGTCTTCTGAATATTGTTCAAACATAGAGCTGATTGGATTTGCCAGCTGTTGTGGGTCTTGGGAGAAAGAAAGGAGGCAAAATTGATGCCTGTTTTTTTAACCTAAGTGCACAGAAAGTTGAAATTGTCAGTTATGGAGAGGAAGAAAATTAAAGGAGGAACAGATTTGGGGTGCAGGTAGGTAGGGTAGGAATCATGGGTTCAGCATAGACAAGATCAAGTTAATTATTGTGCTGGTCTTAGTCTATCAATAACTGAGGTTGTGGTTGAATGGGCCCTTGTGGTTCTTACTATGATTGCAAGATGCCCTTCAGTGAGAACAATCAGGAAACTTTGAAAAAATAAAGGTTTATTACTTATAGGACCTGGAAATTGCACAGCCCTCCTGGGACCACACAACAAGATCATGGAGAGAGAGAGAGAGAGAGAGAGAGGGAGGGAGAGAGAGAGAGAGAGACTAGGGTTCTCCCTTTGTGGGTAGAGATAGGGTGGGAGCCTAGGGTTCATGACTTACTCTTTACTGATAAATTTAAAACATAGGAATGGGAAGAGAAAAAACAAGTGGGCCCAAATGGTCAGTTATTGAAATCAAGCAAGATCTCTAAGACAAAAGAGTCTCAGTAGACGGAGGCAGCCTCACTGTTTTTCTAGTGGTGTGGCTGGCAATGTGTTTATTGGACTTTACTACCTTGAAGGTGGATACCTCTTTGAAGTCAATCAAAGCTCAAGTCAGGCACTCGCATTACAAAAAAGAAAAAAACAACCATTCGGGTTTATGCTACCATCATCCAAGGGGGCATGTCAAGTATGCAGCTGGGTGTACAAGCCCGCTGATGGTGAGGTCCTAGTTAATTTGAGACCGTAGTTTAGAAAAAAGGAAAGGATGAAGAATTGAACATGTGACCCTTCAACATAGAGAAGTCAGGAAGATTTGAAAAGGAGTGACTCATGAATGGGACACAAAACCGAGAAGATGTGGGTGCCTGGTAAGGAAAGTATCAAAGGGAGGAAGAAGGAATCATCTATGGCAAAGGCTCCTGGTAGGTCATCAGGGAGACGAAGACTTTATCACAGGGCAAAGCAGTGATGGTTTAGTGGAACAGGAGCTGGTACAGGGAGAATGGCAGGTGGAAGTGAGGAATTGGGAACCACGAATACAGACAACTCTTGAGATCTTTGTTTGAAAGGAGAGTAAGGAAAAGGGGCGATGACTAGACAAGATCTTTTTGGTTTGTTTGGGTTTTGTTTTGTTTGTTTGTTTATTTTTAAAGATTTTATTCATTTATTTGATAGGGAGACTGCAGAGAGGGGAGGGAGAAGCAGACTCCCCACTAAGCAGGGAGCCCGAGATGGGGCTCGATCCCAGGACTCTGAGACCATGACCTGAGCTGAAGGCAGACGCTTCACTGACTGAGCCACCCAGATGCCCCTGGCTTTTGTTTCAATATGAGAAATACTACACCACACTTGAAGGCGGATTAGAAAGACCCAGTAGAGAGGGTCAACTCATAATGATGCAGGAAAGGGGGAGAGAATTACACAGTTAACCTCCCGTTGATGCACCATAATGAACTTACCCACTTTGCACTGGAGTTCAGTTAAGTTGCTCCTGATTTTTTACTATAATGCTGCATAGAAAATCTTTGTGTCTATCTATTTTTATTCATTGAAAACCACTTCCTTAAGATAAATATGCATGTGAGGGATTAGTAGATCAAAGCTCAGGAACATTTTTAAGACTCTTCCCAGTGCACTATTCCTTTAAAAAAATCGATTTACCATGCCACCAGTCATGTATAAATGATTAGGTTTTATTGCAGCCTTGCAAGCTACACCATATATCTTGAGGCCATAGTTCATGAAATCTCTATAGTATTTCGACTACCCTTACTCTAACAGACTGCTGGCTCCTTAAAGAGAGAGAGCGTCTTAATTATCTTTGCTCCCTCCTATTTTTCACACCAAATATTTCATTACTAATAATAATTACAGCAGTCATTTATTTGAAATCCCTCTGTGTTAAGTCATAATGGTGTGCATATGGTGAAGCAGAAAAAAAAAATCATCAATTATGGAATCAAACCAACCTGTATTTGAATACCAGATTCATTGCTTGGGCTTTACTTACATCATTTTAAATTCCCCCTTGGTAAAAAGATTCATCATAATCCCAGCTTTCTTAGGCGACCATGAGGATTAAAGGAGATCTGTAAAGTCCCTCACCCAGAGTAGGAAAATTTTGGAGGAAATAGTGAGACTTTTAGAGAAACTTTCTCATGGAAATACCTTGTAAACATAGCATCTTTAAAAGACAGAAAGAGGAGAGAATCCTTCACACAACACACCTTGTCTATGGTCCACAAAGTTCTCATCTCACAGTTTTGTTAATCACCATTTAAAAAAAAAAAAAAAACACCTCCCCATGAATTTCAATTCTAGCGAACTGTCAAAACAGCGAGCACCTAAGATATCTCTGGGGAAGGCACAGGCTGCTACCGTAGACCTGGGATCAGCAATGTCTCTAGAAATAGTACCAGGCAGCTACCTCCGGGTGGTTAAATGAGGCTTCCTCTCAACACACAAGCTTAGAAAGCTTCATGATTAGTTCGGCTTGCTCTGGTGAGGAAAGAACACAGAGAGCACAAATGGAAGTCGAAGTCATCACAACATCCAGTGAATCTCCAAACAGGTAAGTGAAGCTTCCTCAACATTAATAGTGAGGTTTGGAGGGTAAATCCTGAGATTTCTGTCTGCATCTGTGCATGTGGCTGTACTGGAGTGAGTCAGCAGAGAGTCTCTGTGATATCTTGGGAAATATCTTTAGCCTCAAGGTGGGGAATAAGAAGAAAATGCTGTGCAATTATTCAACATCTCTAAATAGTGAAGACCCTACCACAATCCTAAGAAGTTTCTCTTAAAATTTGTTATCCATCCTAAAGAGAATAGGATTAGAAATACATCCACTTGGACAGAACTGAAAAATATACAAAAGACACTGAGCGGATATTTTCTTGGTTGGATTTCATGTAGTTCTCACACTGACATTGGGGAAAAGGTGAACTAGCTTGCATTTATGATCGCTAGAAAGGGACTAAGTCACTAAATCTAGAATTTTTTTTTATTATAACTGCATCTTGGGGTCCCTGCCTTTGCACGCAGACTTCGCTAAAAGGCTAGTCAGTATCTTGCATTGTAATTGGATGTGGGGACCAATGAATGAAAGTCACTGACATGAGACCTCTCAGGCCTTAATTCCCAACTGGGGACCTCAGGTTTGTTGTTTTCCACCAGTAAACCAAGAACCTTATTATTAAAGCTTGGCTGTCCTCGTAAGAATTGTGGCTCTCATTAAAAATTAGGTATGAATTTATTAGTTTATCTACACAGTGCTGTCTTCAGGTGAAAGACCTCACAAAATATTTAGTTCGTTTATGGTTGTTTGAAAAAATAAGCATTGCCTTTAGAATTTAGTTTGAGTGTTTAAAAATAAGATACTGGTTCTGGTGTTGGTACAAAGTCATGGATAATTCTGATTTTATCTGCAGTCTGTGATGATGAATAACAAATAGTGCATCTGGTGTTTCAATTCATCTTAATAATAAAATTGGTCTAACTTCCTGTCTGATTTAATATTGCAGAAAACAGTCATCAAGATGGCCCAAATATATCATTTGATTCAAGAAGTCAAACTCTATTTACCATGAAATACAGAGTTGTCAGATTTTTTTTTTTGTAGTATGTCTCCTATGTGAAATATGAGCAGATAATAATGCCAAATGATGACTTGACAATTTCAAAGCAGGGTTTAGGGTTTAGAAGCAAGATTTTAGACTAAAGAGAAACAAAAGTTGTTAGTGATTTTCTTTTAATGTTTAGTGCATAGGTGCTTTTTAATGTGAGGAGGACTAATGTGTTTGAATCTGTCATTTAATAGAATTTAAAGCCTTAAAGAAGATGTGGCTTCTTAGTTTTATATACCAAAATATCTTCCTCAAAGCTTCCACAATCTTACATTTATTTTTTAAATTGCTAGTGCGAATTACTCTGCTAATAATTGATGCTGGGTTGCGTTGTATGAAATTAGCCATTCCTATATTTAGCTGTAACAGGAGAAATAAGTTATATATAGTCTCCTTTGTCTTTCTCATCAATCCATGCGCTTCTACTTAACAATTTAATAATTAGACCAGATATAGCAATCCTAATAAATACCATGGCCCCAATCATGCCAAAAGAAAAAACAAAACAAAACAAAAAAACAGGAGTATTACAGGGAATATTGGGAGGAGGGGACAGATGAAATTGGCTGGGTCATGCTGTGCATCAGTTATGCCACAGACAAAATCACTCAGAGCCTCGCTTTTCTAGAAATGAGATGGTTCTTGGGGTGCTTAAAAACGAAAATAACACACTGTGGAAAATTATACGCTGATTATCATTTTGCCATCTCTTCCTGCAGATGAAAAGAAAAAAACCACACATGAACATTGACTAAAATGTATCCCATGTTCTGTCTTTATTCGTTTTTAGTTATGCAGAAAATTGTTAATTCCCACTGTGACAGAAATATCAAGATTACTGAGAATAAAAGTTGAAAGGACACTAAATCAGAGAGTTCTTATTTGCATCTCAACAACACATGCCAATAAACCTCATTTTGTTTTACCATGTTTCTTGGAGAATTGTGTAGTTCACCAGAAGAACAGAATCCTAGTGTAGTCGTTGCAGGGAAACATAAACTACTTCGTGGAGGGAATGGAAATAAAAGAACATTTACACCCCTTTTCATGGATGTTAGGGTGGCCTTCCTGTCCCCTCACAGCTCAAGGGCTGCATGGGAAAACCTCAGAGTCCTCGAAGAACACATTCCTGTGGATTGAATAGAAGCATCTATATATCAGAGGGAGCCCGCTCCCTATTTTACTCACCTTGGGAGGAGAGCACCCCAAGGCCCATAAGGATGGCTCATTTCTTCCTTTTTTTAAAAGTAGCATTTACATATTTGGGGACAGTCATCAGTTTCTGACTAGCAAACACACAGCTTGGGGAGTTGAAGGATTGTTGTTTTGCTCGTGGACATCGATTTCCAAGCATCCTTAACTGCCACTTAGCAGTGAGCTTGGTCTTGGCTCTTCCTGGAGACAGTGGTCTCATGTCTTCTCTGTCCTTTCAAAAAAGCTGACAGCACTGTCCTCTTGGCAGAGCCAGATGTAGAAACCTGAATTTGGCTGACCTCGTTTTCCAGGCAACACTAGGGCTGGGGGTGTGGGCTTTTGTCCATACTGGGTTTCTGGCTGGCCCCAATTCCAGCCGTTTTCGACCCAAGCTTTTGGCTGCTGTGTTCTGCGTCCAGCATGAGGATGGTGAAGGAAGGGAGGGGAGGTATTAGCCTTACATGGAGGGGGGACTGAAAGGGAACACAGGAATAGGACAAAGGGAGAAGTACCACCCAGTGCCAGAGGGAAAACATAATCAGGGGAGAGGAAAGTGGAAATTTCTGTTGACTTGGACATATCATAATGACTTGAAGACTCCGTCAAAAACAAATAACTGGCTATTATGTTTGTTTTGCTGTTCTCAGGATAATATCTGTTTGTGGTTACATCATGATTTTTCTCCTGTCTCTAAAGAACTTTGTATTAAACCTCAGTTTTTGTTTTTGTTTTTAAGCTCAGTTTTCTTCTATTTCTTCCATAGGTGTTTGTGGCTTTTATAAAAATATTTTTGTAAGTATCAATAGACACAATTTCACAAGGTTTAGGAATGATAATATCATAAAAGTAAAGCATTACTGTATAATATATGGAAGTCTTAGCTCCTCCAGTGAATTTCTACGTGGAAAAGTTAAGACTTTCATCAGCTCATGATTTAAAAAAAAAAAAAAAAACTTATTATAAAGATGAGGGTTTACTCCAAATTAGAGAATTTAAAGTTTTGAGAACAGTTTATAAAAGTTCTCTACCTAATTGCTAAATTTTAGGAGTCTTCCAAAGCATCAGAGAGCTTTTTTTTTTTTTTTTAACAAGAATGTTATTAGGGTTATGAAAGGGAACACTAATTAAGAGGGAATATTAAAATAGAAGAGAGAGATTAATGAAATGAAGAAAAAACTAGGTTATAAAAAGCTTTTTAAATGAACAGGATAAAGGCTTCTAATCTAAATCACTTAATTTGACTGTTTCAATATTAGTATTTAATTTGTAGTAAAGAGAAAAAATAAAATGATGATGAATATAAATTCTGTATCTATAATGATATAATTTAATCTAATTCAATTTCTATAAAGAGCCTTCTGTATGATTTGGGATTTGGGTTGACTGCTCATATAGCCACAGTTTGCAAGGGTGAGTGAGGCAGAGACTGGAAGCAGACATTCTGAAATCAAAGAATCCGTCCTAAAATGTGCCATTGTAACATTAAATCTCAAATACCTAGTCTCTCCAAAAACAACATGACTTTAGAAAAGCCAACTCTTTGACCATTGCTTTTTCCTCTGACCCAGATTTCCTGATTTACTTCGGCCAAAGCTCCATAATAGCTGAAACAATCAGTAAAGGTAAACACTGGAAATCCAATCAGGCCACTTTTTACCGTGTTGACATTATTACTATTCCAGGAAATAAATAAAGAACCTTCATTTAATCAACAAGGTTGCTACTCAATTTCCCCTTGTCCTGAATATCCAGAGAAGCAGTTCAATTAATGGGGCTTCACACTGATATACAGTAAATCCGTATCTTCAAACTAAATTTATGGAGGACCTTGTATCTGTCAGTCATAGCTGTTTGCTTGTTTGTTTGTCTAATAACTAATATGATCCTCAGAAGCCCCGTGAAGGGATGCAGTTATCACCCTCATTTGGCAGATGAAGAAACTGAGGCTCAGAGAGAAGTAATCATTTGGTCAAGGATCAGGATTAAATCTAAGTTTGTCTTATTCCCTAACCCATATTCTTAGCTATTATATTTTAATATGGCGGAGTTTTCTTATTTGGTGTTTACTCACCTACCTACAATGTCCAAACACACAAACACAATTATTTTAAGTCGTGTTCAGTCTTCCTAATAATTAGAAAACACAGTAGGCCAAAACTTTTCAATGTGCAAGCTCATAATTCAAGAGGCTCCTAAGTATTTCTCTTTCCCTTTTCTCACTCCTACCAATACTCATTTAGCTCCTTCATGAATCTTTACATTGATCAGCTCATGAATTGATGTGGCTGCCTGCAACTTCGCAGAGCAAGGATGTGAGCAACTCACAAAGCTGCCATTGCAGTTGTTTGCAGAATGTCTCAAAATATTACTCTCACCGAAACTCTAGTATTGCCATTTCATGTGTAAAAGGGCTGGCTTGTTACAGCATAGGATCTCAGGAAGCAAGATTAAGTCACTATTGTAGTATAAAGGTCAAAGTTCTTACCATCTGGAGAAAAAAAATATTCAACGTATATACCATTCCATCTTTCTCCTTTTGTTCTCAACAAAAAACGGTCCTGGTGTTCTTTTGCTTCATTATATAGTCAACCTTTAACCCTCTAAATTCTCAATATACACTGGTAACATGCTGATTTTAGTTTATGAGCATCAACTTTTACTAACCCTTAAAAACTCGTTAAATGATCCTTTGGGATTCTGTGGAATCATACAGCATACCCCCATATTTCTACACAGTGGCCCTGTACCTTTTTTTTAAAAAAAGATTTTATTTAAGAGAAAAAGAAAGAGAACACAACTAGGAGGAGGGTCAGAGGGAGAAACAGACTCCCCCACCCCGCCGAGTGGGGAGCCCATTGTGGGGCTCAATCCTAGGACCCGGGATCGTGCCCTGAGCTGAAGGCAAATGCTTAACTGACTCAGCCACCCTGGCCCTGTATTTTTAAATGAGTTCCAACAAAGGCTCATTCGGCCTCCTAATGTACCATGAACCAAATTTTGAGAACCACTGCTTGAAGCCCACCAGATATTCCTCATCAAAAAATCCAACAGCCTTTCATTAGTCCACATTTTTCTTAATCTCCAGTAGTATATGGCAGTGTTGACAAAAACCACTTTTGGAAACTCTCCCCCCTGACTTCCATAACACCATATTCCTCTGACCCTTCTCTCTCTGTAGCTATCCATGCTGAAATCAAGACCAACCAACAAGAAAAGTTTTAGACCCTTTTTGCCTTTTGCTGGGTATGCAGTAGGGTGGGGTATGTAATGTCTGACTTTGTAGTGTCATGTATTGGTGCTCGAGGATGCCAAGAAATAGCATCCTTTCCTTCCTGCCTGAAGAAGATAGAGGAAGCAGCCTGTGGAGATAAAAATGTAGCTTCATTGTTGATAGAGCTGCTGGAGATAAGACTTAGGAGCATGATAACAATATATTTCTATAACTGCCTCTGCCTCTTAGGCAAAGTTACCCACTAGCCACAGGAATACCAGCCAAGTGTGGTGGCCTCCCCTAAAGGGACAGAGCCTTTACCACTTGCAAAGAGAAGACTAGATGATATGCTCTTTACAGACAAGCAGATCCCAAAAGGAAAATGCAGAGCCCATGTGCCCCAGTATCTCATTCCAAATGCACCAATTACACAAGCCCCTTCCCCTTCCCTGGAAAGACTGTGGAGGGGAGGAATTCAGGGATATTACCATATTTGAGCTGCCACCACACAGAAGAAAACATCAGGGTTGGGAAATAAGTGTTTCCTCCTAACATCATGGAAAGAAGAAAGCCATAGAAATCTAATAGTGACAGCATCACATTAAAATGGATAAAAATTTGTAGGATACATATGGGTATATCTAATATATACATATGGATATTATATTACATTGCCTATGTGTCAGAAAAAAGCTAACACTAAAAACACCACAATTTTTAATTCAGGGTAATGGGATAAACTGTTGTGAAGAATATTTACTTCTTTTTCTAAGTCTTTTTATTTTCTAAACCTTCTATCATGAGTATATTTGATTTTTGCCATTAGAAAGATAAACTTTAAAATCTCAAATTAGTCATGAGAAATAGTCACCAACACTGTTCTAGTTTGAATTCCATTGACAACCAACATAGCACACAACTCAGAAAAATTATATTGATTTTGCCTATTGGAAGCAAGCTTCAGAAAGTTGAAAATGAAAAAAAAATTTTTTTAATTAAAAAGAAAAAGAAAAAGAAAGTTGAGAAGGTAAGGGGCACTTGTGTAGCTCAGTTGGTTAAGTATCTGACTTGGTTTTGGCTCAGGTCATGATCTCAGGGTCCTGAGATTAAGCCCCACATTGGGCTCTGTACTCATCACAGAGTCTGCTTGTCCCTCTCCCTCTGCTATTCCTTCTCCTCCCATAAATTACTAAATGATCTTTAAAAAAAAATAGATGAAATAAACTCATTTTCTCCCTCCTGAGTGGTAGAGCTGTCAAGCTATCAGAGACACATTAATTACAAATTAAATATAAATTCTGTTAAATAGATTTCTTTGTGTTTTTGAATGATTCATCATTTCTGCTTAACCAAATATTAAGTTTTCAAGAGTAATACCCTGGTTTCGTAACCCTTTCTATGCCTGCCATGGCACCCAGATTCTTCCAATTAGTAACTACACAATGTTGATTATGACAATTCAAGTTCCTTCTTTTGACAAAGATTTTCTAAGTACCTACTATGTGCCAGGCACTGTTCAGGTCCTGGGGATATAGCAGAGGACCGAACTGACAAGATCCCACACCAGAGGAGCTCACATATTAGCAAGGGAAGAAATAAAAGAAACAAGAAACTGTCCGATAGTGATAAGCAGGAAATAAACAGTGATGTCATAGGGAGTGCCCAGGCTGGGAAGGCCTCTGAGGAACCTGCAAAACCGGAAGGAGCCACCATACAGTTGTCAAACGACTCTCCCAGGGCAGGCAGGTGCCAATGCCATGAGGCAAAAAAAGAGTGCAGCTTGTTTGAGGAACTGGAGAAAGGGTGGAGTGGCATGAGGGAGGGATACAAGATGAAGCTCAGACGGAACGGGAGACAGATAAAGTAGGGCCTTGGAGGCCCTAATTGAATTTAACTCTAAATGTGTTAGAAAGTTGGGAGTATTTTAAGAGAGAAAGAGAAGCTGAACTCTTTGGAAAAAATAGATTTAAAATTGGATACAAAAGACTGAGAAAAGTTTTGTGTCACTTCTTGTCTGAAACAGTGACAAGAGAACCTGTCTTGTCTAGGGCATCACAATGAATGAGCTGGCAGGACTTAGAAGGCACAAGAAGACAACAATAAAACACACATTATGGAAATCAAAACCACATTACAAACAAAAGAAGTAGAACAGATTCTGCTGAAAACACGGTCTGGAGAAAGTTTCAATTGAATAGAGACATACAAGTGGTAAGAGAAAATCAGTACACAAAATAAAGTGGTTAGAGAGAAAGACAAAGACCATATAATTGGACAATTGTTGTCCTTAAAGATGAACCAAAAAATCAGGTAGAAGAAAAATCATTCAAATATACAACAGGAGAGAGTATTTCTAAAATAGGGAATTTGGAAACTGTAGACTTCAAGGGCATAGCTTGCTGAAGGAACTGTGAACCCAAGAAAATGTCCTGATGAAGTTTCTTAACTTTAAAGATAAAGACTCCTGTGAGATTTGAGGCAGAAACAGCAAGTTCTTTACAACAGGCTAGCCTCAAGCCAGGGTATTTTTCATAACAACTTCCAATGACTGAAGGCATTGGAATAATAGCAGCAGAGTTCAAAGGCAAAAAATAAAAATAAAGACTGAATCAAGAATATAACATCCAGCCAAGTTGTCATTTATTGTTACAAGCACCATATATATTCTCAAACATACAAGTAAGGCCTCAGGAAATATAGCACTCATGATCTCTGCTTGAAAGAAGCTATTTTAGTGGGATGATGAAATCCCACTAAATAAGGGATCCATCAAACTAAAGAACTCAGGAAGAGGCTGATCCTAAGCATTGAATCCACTTGAATATTTAACACTACAGAACTTTAAAAATTGTAATTAGTATTTTCATCAGTGCCAGTACTAACACAAGCCAATATCTGAGGGACTTAATACAAGAAAATTAATGTTTAACTCAGGTCACCGTTTAATGTTAGGTGTTAGGCAGGGCCTCTGCATCATGCAGTGTTTTGGGGTTCCAAGTATCTCCTTTTGTGTGGTTCCATCATTTTCAGAAGCTCAGGGTCATCCTGGAACCAGCTTGTAGACAAGCAAAAAGAAAGAGAAGGCACCCTCATTCTCAACTGCCTCAGTCTGAAAATGTCATTTTACTTTCATTTATATTAATTGGTGAAAACTGTCACCTGGTTTGACCTAGATATAAATGGCCTGAGTTTCCAAGAGGAGGCAATAGACTGGATGAGTAGTCTCTATTACACAGAACATAATGTAAATACATAAAACCTAACAATAAAAAAAATAATAATAGAATTATTGAGGTGCCTGGGTGGCTCCATCTCTTAAGCATCTGACTTTCCATCTTGGCTCAGGTCTTGATTTCAGGCCCCGTGTTGGCTCTAGGCTAGGCGTGAAGCCTACTTTAGATTTTAAAAAAATAAGTAACTAATGTAATTATAAACCCTGGGAGGTGATCATGAGAATTGGTGGGAATATTTATTTTTCATAGCAGGGAGTTAATAAATGCTTTCTAAAGTTTATAAATCAAGAAACAGGAATTTAAATATATTATCACATAATATTTAATACTATAAATATAGGCACTAGAAGAAAAAGATGTAGAACAACAACAACAAAAAAACCCAGATCATTCTGCAAAAAATAGAAAATTAAGGAAGAATAAAAACAAACTTTAAAAAGATAACACAAAATAAAATAATAAAACACATCTAGGTCTGTTAAAATAAAGCAAATGGGATAAACTAACCTATTAAAATAAGAAATTAGTAGATAAGAATCTAGACATGATATTTGATGACAATATGTATTATAAATACAAAAACATATCCCTGATAGTTTAATAAGTGAAAAAAAGCAAATTGTGGAATGCTATATGTTGCTTAATCCTATTTATACTTAATAGTCACATACCTGTTATATAATATATACATGTTATTTTGTATAGAATATGTACAGAAAATATTTGAAGGATACACAAGAAATAGTGTTATTTCTGGAGATTGAAATGAAATGACAAGTATATTATCACTTTTTACTATATATCTTTCTGTACCTTGTTTTTTTGTAGTAAATATGAAGTTTTATTATAATAATTTAAACAAACTATAACTAAAGTCCAACATAGAATACTATTAGAAAACTGAACAATGCAGGCAAAGGAAGGGACAAGGAGAAGTTACGGAAGACTGACAGAGTGGTCTTTGAGCTGAAGCTCCAAGCAGAAGGAGGAAAGCCTAACCAGGGGTTCAGATATACACAGACACAATGCAAAAATGGTATGGCATGTTTAATACACCTGGAGTATAATGTGCATGATGGGAAGGCCTGGGGGGAAAGACTGGGAGGATGGGGAAATTACAGTGAACCAATGAGTGGAACTTCTCATTAGACAATGAAATTTTCTCAAAATTTTAAGGTAAATAATGACTAGATTAGGCTAGCATTTGGCACAGATCACTATGATGTCCATCTAGGGGATGAATTAGAAACCATGGAAGATTGGCAGCCCATGGAGATTCTATTCAAACAGTCCGGATGGCCGTGATGGTGCTCTGAACCAAGATGGCAGAAATATAGACGAAGATGGACTCATCAGTCAAGAGATATTTAGAAGTAGAATATATGGAACTTGAGAATTAATTGGATGTCATGATGGTGGGATGAAGGATGAGGAAAAAGAGCCAAGCCAAAATGACTTTCTATATGGAATATAGAAATAGAGGTAAATGTGGTCACAGCTGGGGAGAGGGAAAACGGCAAGTTCGGTTTGGGTGATATTGAGTGTGAAGTGGAAGTGGAACATTCGGGTAGAGGGAAGCAGGTGTAAAATTCTGAGAAGGGTGGGAACGTGAAATATGGAAATAAAAATAAGATACCATCTAAGTAATAGCAGAGGACAACAAGAGTTGTCAGAAGGGACTGGGTAATTGCATAAAATGCGCCTGATAGGTCAGGGTTTTCCACTTGGTTCAAAGACATAAACAGATATTTTTGCTTTTATTCCTGGAATTCACTTGACAGTATAACTTCTAGCCAAAATGGGGAGGCTCCTTGCCAATAATGTGGAGTTGGAAATCCCAGGTAGCGATGAGCACACAAAGTTAGAGATGAGGCAAATTCCTCCTGAGGCGTGGTCCTGAGGAAGCTGTATTCCTTTGTGGCTGTTGGGAACTGACACTGGACATCTCTGAGGGGCTTCGGGGGCATCTCTCTAGGAAAAAAGATGGCCATTTGTCTGGCCTTCCCCATCCTCCTGGGGCCACTGGGTGTGGTCCTGGCTCTTCCGGGGGTTGATCAGATGGCAGATCAGGTTGCATTACATCAAGTAGGGTCTATTTAGAAACCTGCCCCCTCTTCTGGGCAAAAATAATTCAACTGTTCTTTAAAAATAAATTACTAAAAGCCAATCACATGCTTATAATTTAAACATAATGCTGGTGCCTTGGTTTAATCCATTCTACTGCACCAATTTATGTCTAAGGTTCATAGGCATCAGTTACTTTAGTGGACAATCTGGTGACCAAAAAAAGAAAGTCTTATTACAAAGCAGTACTCCTTTTTGTGGGGTTGTGGAATTGCTAGGAGCCAGGTAGGGAGTGGGGGGAGAACCTAGGCCCCAGGTAAAGAGAATTGACTCAGGGATCTCTTAACAAGGCAGAGGCCCAATAAATTTAAATACAGAAGGAGTTTGAAATCTTTGAATTTTTAAATATGTTCCATTTTTTCTGTATATGTATTTCTAGTATCAATAAAATACTCAATTGCTTTTGGGTAATAACTATTTGCAGTATTTACGACTGCGAAATGGCTTATGATTTGCATTTGGAAAGAGCACTTGAATCTCTTGAAATTAAAAGCTTAAATCATTTGTATGTTAAATAGCACAAATGCCTAAATGGGTTTAGAATTCAGACTCAGATATATCTTGTGTTATTTTGTGGTAACCCTGAAGTTGTGACACTGCTGTTATTGCCATGGAAATTTATATTCTATCATAGTAGTTATGATTTCACATAATTAGATGAAAAGAAGCTTTGTGTCTGTAGCATCTACCCAGAAGGAAGGAGAGAACGTATGTTCTCTAGCTACAGGAATTCATGTACTTTGATTTTCTCTGAAATAAAATTCTCATTTTGTCTAGAGTCCTTTGTTTTTCTTCAGTGGCACTCATATAGAATGTCTGGCACATGTAAGACCCTCAAGCATGTATTTACTTGTTTGTACTTCATTTTAGCATCACAGCTTTATGGGGAATAGTCAGAAATACATGCCAGCTTTTCTCAGGCAAGCAGAGAACTGAGGCAGATTATCCAAATGTTTTGATGCCATGAGCCAGTTGATTGCAATTTTTAAACTAATTACTTCAACTCACTTCTCTACTTTAGTTAGGTAGTCTTAATTTCTGTTTTAAATGCACAGCTTTTGCCTGCTTGGAAAGTGGGCACTCTGAGTCATTTTTAATCTTGACTTCCCATTTCACTTCCATTTGCCATTTTAATCTGAGGAACTTAGACTTTAATACTGTTTCCACAGTGACAAGCTTCGAGCTAATCATGGCCCTGGGAATTGAGTTCTCAAGTGTGTGTACAACCCCCTTGATTCTCAGTTCCCAGCGTAGACTCTCGGCTCCAAATGCTGCCCGTGGGGATCAGGAGCAGTGCCTGCCTGACAAACACTGGGGGTGAGCCAGAAGTCAGTGTTTCCTAATCAGCATTTGCGGGAACCGAGGAACCCATCTTTGGTCTTGCAAAGAGCAAGAAGTAAGATACTGCTCAGTGCAATATCTCATATCGTTGCCAGTTTCCGCAGGCTTGCAGAGCCAAGAGGAAGGAAGACTCTGCTTCTCAGAACCGCCAGGTGGACTGAGTTTTTTTCATATCTCTTGGATTTTCCTTAAAGCATGCTTCCATAGAACGTAAAGCAGGCTTGAAAATATAATATTTGCTCCCTTTCTGCATTTCCAGATCCAACTCATCTCATCCTTTAGGGGTGAGCTCAAGTCTCACTTTCTGTATTCAATTGTATTGGAAAGAACTCTATAGAAAAGTACAGAGAATATATAGCAGACAATTATGTACTATCTGATGGTTTGTATTAATTTAAAAAGTATCTCTGATGGTTTTGATATGGCTTTGCTGCCGTCCCCCAACATAATTCTTTTCCCCTTCCCAGAAGCAAGTTGTACCATATCATGGGACTGTTAGCTAAAGTTTTTAAATGGTTGTGCCCTTTTCTGGATCTCAGTTGTTTGCAAGGAATCCAATTCCAGCTTCCTAACATGACCAACCTTTATGACCCCTGACCCGGTGCAAGCATTAAAAGATCCCAAGGTGTAAAAGCAGTCTGGAGCTCCAGCTGGGTCTGCCATTTTGACCAGGAACCATTCACTTCTTTTGACCTCCCCAACTCTCTCTCATTCCGATAGCATTTGGGCATTTGGTCCAGTTGCCAATCACTTATTTTGTACTAACTTTATGTATAGAAGCTGTATCATATTCTTAAAAAAAAACGATAAATTCTCAAAAACGGTTCCATTCTCCTTTTACAACAATCTGTGAAAAGGTCCTCTGAGAGTTTTTGGACCACAGTAGATTATGCGTGTAAGCCAATCTCTTTATCAGGGAAGCGTGCACAGAGAAGTGTGCTTCACTTCATAGAATAGATGGTATTGCAACCATCCAACAGTTATTGATGTAGTTATTGATGTATCAATATACAATACAATATTGATGTACCAAGATAATTGATGTATTCAATAACTATTGAATATAATTATTGATAACTGACCACAGCCAAGTTAGTGAACTACTATTATTTCACTACAAGATATGCATGAAGGTTTGGTTTCCCCATCTCGCAAAGTATCTATCTCAAATGATCAGGATGCATTTTTGAAAATACATAGTTAACTAGTTCATGTTTTAACAGTAGTGATAGTACCTTTGGCTTAAATAAAGGCTGTATTATTAATTTTGTAAATTGATTTGTGTTTAAGGCATTTTTAAATATTTAGTTGTCTTTTTTTCCAAGTTAACCTGAAAATTAAAGAGTATTTGCTCAAACAATTGAATAACAATTGCTTACCTTAGACCAAGTTATCAATACCATTGGCTTCCATGCCAGAGTTTGAAAATGCATTATTGCGCCTTTTTCTTTTGCCTTGCACTAGCAGCAGATCACTATTTAGAGGAACTGCCAAGCCTGGCATTATGGAACTTACCCAGCACGTGACTATGTGTGAGCACAAATTAAAGATGTCCCAAGGCCTGGATTACTGAAATGTAGGAGGCCATATATTCCATTCTGTCTTCTGGACTCACACTGAAGACCAGCACATGTTTCAGTAAAATTCCTTATGAATTGATTATTCATTTGCATTATTTATTATGACGAATTGCACCATCTTTTTAACTAACACCATTTAAAATTTCACTTAAAATGTCCCAGTAATTTGATCTCCGCTAAAAATGCAATAAAGCACCACGAGTGTGAATTGATTAGTCACAGAAATTGTTGCGGCCAGTCATCAGTCAGGAACTGCATGTCTTGAACCACAGATTTGCTGTAATTTTGACTTGTTTTTTTCTATATTTTTCAGACACTGCAAATGGATGTAAACAGGCTGAACATAACCTTGCTTCGGATATTCCGCCAAGGAGTGGCCGCAGCTTTAGGACTCTTACCGCAGCAAGTACACATCAACCGCCTCATTGTAAGATGCCTACATCTTGCTTTCCCAGAGTTCCAACTTTGATTTTCATTAAAGGCTTTGATAATAAAGAACACCCATGCTATCACTCTATGGCCCATGAGCCAAAGCTGGCATACCACCTGTCTTTGGCGAGGAAAGTTTTATTGGAACAAGCCACACCCATCTGTTCCCATATTGACTATGGCTGGTTTCATGCTACAATGGCAGTGTTGAGTAGTTGTGACAGGTTTTTGGCTAAACTGAAAGCTAAAATATGTGCTGGCTGGCCTTTTGCAGAAAAAGTTTGGGGACCCTCTCCTAGTTCAAGGCTGCCTACTACCCAACACCAGTCCCAAAAGATTCTCCCTAAGAGTGAAAGCTTCTACATCAGTTAAGACACTGTCTCCAGACAGTAATTATTAAAACCCCTCAAGTGCATCAGGATGAAGGATAGTGAATTCACAAGACAGAGGATTTAGAATAAAGAGTAAAGAAGAACCAGTCCTCAAGGACAGCACCCCAAATGGAACGCAAAAATGGGTAATGCTGAAAAGTCAGGAGAGCACTTAGATGAGTATCTGGGGTGGGAACGAGGAAACCCAAAGGATCCTTTGTAGGGGGCCCATGTCAGACCTAGCTATCAATCACCCACGTCCTTTCTTTCCCCATTCCCTCAGTGTTTGGGAACCTTGATGTCATCCAACTACATGTTCCCATCTACACATGGAGGTGGATGTGAGCATAGGGCAGAGAAAGACAAATTCAAATCATATGATCTCTTTGTAAAAAAAGCTAATTACCTAAGGTTCTTGTGAAGAGGAACTTTGGCATCTTTGTACATCCTACTGTATGTTCTCCTTGCTGTAAATTCTTATGCTCCTGCTTGAGTTCATCTTTCTCTTTCATAGGTATCTGCATTTTCAGCTAAGGAGAAGAATTTGCCTTTGGTTTTGGCTTAGAGTTTTTGTTTCACTTCCTTTTTTATGTGTGTGGGGGTGAGTTGTTTCGGGCCCCCTAATAACTTCTATCCTGTGAATCAACTATTTCTTGGGACTAAGTAGACTTTAAAAAACAAACAAGCAAACCACCGAAGTTTATAACACAGTACCCCCGATGAGGAAATACAACTAGCCCCGGTATCCTGAAAGAGTTAATTTGAGGATTTGTATCCAGGGCATAGCTTGCTCAAGTGAGAAGATGTAGGTGCTATAGCTGTTTTACATCTACACCTAAACTGTGTGTGCCTGTGCTTAGATATACTTTTATGTATAGATTTAAGGAGCGTAATAGCTCTTTGCAGGGACAAGAGGATTGTCACACCCAGGGAGGTATGTGCTCCTCCTCAGAGAATGTCAGTGGCCTTTATATGAGTCTGTTTCTAAGATCACTTATTATAATAAGTGGAGCTCCGGTGATGCCTAAAGTGGCCGAGCACAGTGATTAAGAGCGCGTGCTTTGGCAGCAGGTAGACAGGACTGTCCTCTGTCTCCAGCTTGGCCAGACCCCAGTGTGTGACCTCAGGCAGGCCGCTTAGGTTTCTTTATCTGCAAAGCGCCCATAACTGGAATACCTCTACCCTGGAGGCGTTCTGAGCATTAAATCAGATTATAGATGTAAGGTACGCGGGAGCGTCAGGCACCAGACAAGTGATCTGTTCCTACTATTGTTGTTATTAGGTCAGAAACTATTTAAGTTATTATAGACAGGTGTCACATCAGCATTATGCTATATGAAGTCATTATCCGATGTCCTCTGCAGACACAGAGATGGTTTTTTCCCTGGATTGTGAGAGGTACACTGAGGCCTGCATGTTAATGTCTGTGCTGCCAAAGCAAGCATGACACTGCGTTTCATACCCAGCTGAGCTTATGACAAATCACATTGAAAGAACGTTTGCTAGCATGGACCACAGAGAAAAGACCAATAGCGATGCCCTCTTCAAGTGCCTTGTAGAAGTTGTGAAGGAGAGGTGACATTGCTATTGTGCGGTGTTCAGTCTCTCGTGTGCGCATGTGGCATATCAGTCATCTAGGGTGAGAAATCCTCCGTTACCATGTCAGCTAATGAGGTCATGCTACCAGGTAATACTCAGAGGAAAGTACCATGATTATTACTGCACAGTATACGCGCTTCTACCGAGGGTAGATTTTTAAGGTATAATATATTTGAGGTAAAGGACAGGAGCAAGGAAGCAACTTCCAAGCTCATCTAGCCTCAGATTCCTTAGTTAGTCCAGCCTTCAGATTAATATGAGTCAGAAAAATATATGGAGCAGTGATGTCTGACAGTGGTACTATGGTATCAGGGTTTATTTAATTTATTTGGTTTTTAAAACGCTTCCATACACACAACGACTCTGGGCACATCTGAATGCTGTATTTCAAAAATTATAGTATGCAGTGGAAATTAAGCCAGAATCCAGTGAAATACAAAGTTACAAATCTTGAAAGAAAGCCATTGGAAGAGTCCAGGCTTTGGGCCGATGATATTAAGTGTGATACATAACTAACAAATGTGATCTCCAGGATGCCTTTGGAGACCCTGGGGTTCTGATTTTCTTTAATGATTCTAGAGAAAAGGTGAGAACACTTCCTGAAGCTGTGTACAATGTCTGTTAACATACACAAATAATCTGCTTTTACTAGGAAAAGAAGAACAGTGTTGAACTATTTGTGTCTCCTATAAACCGAAAAGCAGGAATTCCTGATGCCCTGCCATCGGAGGAAGTGCTGCGTTCACTCAATATAAATGTTTTACATCAGAGTTTATCCCAATTTGGAATTATAGAAGTCTCCCCTGAGGTATGTTGTTCATGGAATATTTCATTTAGAAAATGTGCACGGTTAGCATGACAGGGTAACTCGATCCCAGGAGGCGTCGAAATGAAAGCTGTTTATTGCGTGTTATTTGATAATAAAAATCTCCCTAAGGGTCAGAAATCTCTGATCTTCATACTCAGTATGTTTATTCCTTAAGGAAATTTATTTTCACATCAAAGATCCACTCCGAGACACTTTCTCCTCCAAATCTTTACGGCCTTGTAACTTATTTTGACTTATCCAGTAAATTCTATGGAAGGAAAGCCATTTGGATATACTTGTCAGGTGATTACTTGACACTGAAATCTCAAAGAAGAACCACCCCTGTATCTTTCTCCCCTAACAGGTGTGCTCCTCACCGCCTTCATTGTCGTAATAGTCACCAGATACTCACCTCTGTCCACAACCTTGGAATTTGAAATGCATTTTTGCTCGTTTTGTTTTCTGATTTCTGATTTCTGAAACCTAATTTCAAGAACTCTGGATATTGTCGTCCATAAATTGGGCATTTTTTAAGTTGCTCTCACCATCCAGATTTGTTCTCTAAATTTGGCCCTTTATAAATTGTCCCCACCGTCTCCAACATCCTCTCTTGAGTAAATTCTGTCCCTTTTTCTACTTCTTCTGCTTCATCTCAACGTAACAAACTCTCTGGAATGATCATCATCCTGAATAGATGTAATTAAATCTACAGAATCATAGAATCAGACTCTGGGGGAGGTATGTGAATGTTTTATAAATGCAGAAGGAGGTAGGGCCCCTAGAAATTAAGTGACTTCATCAAAGTGACGAGTAAGTGAGGTAGAAAACCAACATTTGACGTCTAGACATCTTAATGCCTAGTCTCTTCCCCTTTGCAGGAAAGCACAAAGCCTCGCATTTCAGCAGCTATCACAGGTGTGGTATAAAAAGCTCTGATGTGGGACTGAATTTGAGGGGCACCTGGTGACTCAGTGATTGAGCATCTGCCTTTGGCTCAGGTCGTGATCCCGGGGTCCTGAGATGGAGTCCCACGTTGGGCTCCACATTAGGTCCACAATAGACCACAGGTCTGCAGTGAGCCTGCTTATCCCTCTGCCTGTGTCTCTGTCTCTCTCTGTGTCTCTCATGAGTAAGTAAATAAATCAAATCTTAAAAAAAAAAAAAAAAAGACCGAGTTTGAGTCCCAAACCAGCACTTAAGGTGCACGTGACCTTAGGCAGGTGATTTAATCTCTGCGAGAATAAGTCTGCCTGCCTAGTATCAGCCTCTCTGAGCCTCAGTTTCTTCTTTTCCAAAATGGGTCTAGTAAAAAAAAAAAAAAAAAAAAAAAAAAAGGCATAGCCTCTATCTTATAGACTTGAAATGTGAATTAAATTTTAGAAATCTACATGAAAATCCTCACCTAGAGTGGGCACCGTATATAATTTGAATGCAGGACAATTTTTTATTGGCAGAATGAAGATGTATTCCATCATTGACCACGACTGTAACAACAGCCTCCATCTGGTCTTGCTGCATTTAGTTTTGCTCCCTCCTTGCCCTCTCTGCTCTGCCTCCCGCCCCAACACACATACAGGGGATTTTTCTCTCTTGCCGCACACAGTGATCTTTCTAAAAGCAAATCTGGCCCTGCCCTCCTTAGGTCATGATTCTTCTATGGCTTCCTAAACGCTATAGAATCGGGTCTGGATTTCTTAATATGATATAAGGTCTGATTGTTGAACAACACCCTCCTAGTTTATGCTTCAGCAACTCCAGACTCAGTAGGTACCGGGACACCCCCATACTGTCTCTTCCCTCCGGGCTTGTGCATATGTTGACCCATCTGTACAACTTTCGTGTTGCAAGTTCAGTCTACTACGTAGCAGAGCCTTCCCTTGTGCCTCCACAGATGTGGGTGCTTGCTTTGTGTTTTCATCGAGCTTAGCACCAAAAGCCCTGTTCTGTCTCGTTCTTCAAATCTATTTCTACACACCAGGTTCCTTGAGAGCATGTGCCATTTCATTGGATCTGTTCTCTCATTCCCTTCTTCAGTACCTGGCATATAATGCGCACTCGAGGGGCCTAAGTGCTGGGCTAGGTAATATCCACCGTCAGACAAACAGATGAATAAACAAATAAATGAAAACAAATAAAATATGATTTTTTTTTTCTTTCAATGAGCTTCTGTTCTTGTGGAGCAAATAAGATGTAAGCAACTGAGGAGGATACAGGGAGAGGTGTATGGTAACGTTACCACCCCGAGCCACAGGAGCTTTGAGGAAGAAGAGGCCACGTCCTGCCTTAGAGAGGCCAGGGAAAGAATCCATATGAGCTTCAACCCCCAAACCCCTCCCTAGCCCTAACTGCATGTGACTCTGAAGAGCCTCCCTCCTGTTATCGAACCAAACCCCATTTCCCTGTGTAGGCCCTCGACAGACTGCCTTGCACATCATCTCACTCAGGACAATTTTTTCAAAATTTAAAAAGACCATTGGGTTCATGTATTCTTCTTCCTGTAAGCTTTCAGTAATATTATAAGCATTCCTCCCTGTTGCTTTATTCTGAGTTTAAATGCCATCCTGAACACTTTAGGAATACAGCAGCTTAATGAGTCATCCAGATTTGCGAACCAAGAGAAGCTCACCCAAAAAAAAAAAAAAAAAAAAAGGTTAAAATCAGGTATTTGTCCTTCAACACACCTCAGCCCAGTGACGATGAGGAGCTTGTCACAGAACTGTTAACCCACCATAGACCACAGGTCCGTACTGCCCTTGAGCAATGGAAATGTATTTGATGGTCAAAACGTGATATGTTTTATGAAAATGTAGGAAGTTAGAAATCTAGGAAATCTAGAATCTAGAAAATGTTACATTGTAAGAGACTAGGAAGTATTTTAGTTTGATAGAAGAGGCGTTTCACCAAGGACAGATGGATTATTTGAGGCTTTTGTTGAGGGAGTTCTAGAATAGGTCCAGCATTACCCTCTCTGCCCTGAAGCTCTAATGCAGAAGGAAGAGAAAGCCACCTCCAGTCATGGGGAGCCTCAGCCACACAGCATCCAGAGGGGCACCGCGGAGGCATCTGTTGGTATTTATTTAAGCTGGTGACAGTATTCTGTGAGTCTCCCCATTTCTCTGTTCATCTTTGTCATTAATGTGTGACAAAAGCTTAGGCCCCAACCTATTCTTTCCCATTTTTATCCCAAAATGATAGCTGTGCTGTAGTAACTAACATTTCGATTAACAGGAAAAAAAAAAAAAAGAATATTGGTATTTTGGTTTTTCATCCTTTATCTGGATTATAGAATATTGTGAATGATGTCTTAAAGCATCCATTTCTAAACTTATCTAAAATTACTTTCAGGGAAGGACATGTTTTTTGTCATTGCCATTTCCGTATTTGCTTGATTTTTTTTTTTAATTAGTGATGACTCTTGGAAAACAAAAATACCAGAGAATTATTTTTATTTATTCATCTGTTTTCACTTTGAACCTGAGTTTTTTAGGAGAAAAGACACTATTTCTTTTATATGTTTTTATGACCTAGAACGATGTAGGCACGTCAATATTATTTTACTATAAGATGCTGTTGCCTAGTAAGTTACATCTTAAGGAAATAGAATGAAATTCATTATTTTAGTTTATACTTTTAAATTTTATGAAATTAATTTTAAAAATTAATTTATGAAAAAATTAATTTATGAAATTAATCTTAAATTTTTTAATTAATTAATATCTATTGAAATAGCAAGCTCTGCACTGAATGAAAAAAACATTTAGGATTTGCTGATGTCGTTTAATTGCAAATCGTTGCAGTTTGACAGGTCTTATGTCTCAAAGGAGAAAGTTGACTTCTCTAAATAACAGGCCAAAAAAATAAAAATAAAAAATAACAGGCCAATTTGCTGAGTGATACTTTCATAGAATATTTCCAAAGAGAAAAAAACATACCAAATAAATATATGCCATAACCCATGAGTATGGTGATTGTTCCTCGAAACTAGAACATTAGCCAGCAATCTAAAGAATTAGAGTTCTGGCTATACAATGCAGAGGAGGAATAGAATTAATGCTAACCTGCGTCAGATCATTCAGAATGACTGTTCACTTTGTGGATAATACAGTGGGAATTTGGCATTGATCAAACAAAATTACATTGTTGTAGGATACACCCCATTTATCTGCCTAATTCAATCAATTAACCAGATAATTTATAATATTTCCATTTCATTCTTATTCTGTGTGCTTCATCTCTTCTCAAAAGATATATCTTCTGAAGCCTCTGTATCATTTCTCCTCGCATTTGGGATGTCTCCCACCACTTGGGATCAGAATTGGTTTAAAAAAAAAAACCAACAAGACAAGGATAGTGCATCAAATTATTAAACAGGACATAGAGAAGTCATGTGACGGATACAGGAAACTGCCCAAATTTGAAGTAATAAGATAAAACACAACCCAGCAGCTCCTTTCACTGCAACGAAGTTAAAGGGCAAAGCGATGTAGATAGATGCAGCTATGAAATACAAGGTAAAGATGATATAGTGGCTTTAGGCTCGACCTGGCTGTGGAACCTCTGAATTATTGAACCCTCAGCCCCTTGACAAAATATAAAGGCATCACATTAACCTTATGCAAAGGTGAGATTGCAGATTAATGTGGATTATAATCTTTTGACTTGTGGGATCTTAACAAACTTTTCCATTTATTACCCTCTCCTTATCAATTTTTTTACATCTCTGTACAAATATAGTAGTGCTCAGCAGTAATAGCATGACTCAGAAGGAAATCTATTTACCAAGAAAGTGCACTGACTAAGTTCTAGGAGTTCAAAACATGTGCCTTTCTAACTGGGAGTTGGGGGGGGGGGCAGGTAGGAGGTTAATTCTTCCATCATCACCACTTTAGTTAAAAGAGAAAAGAAAACAGATTTGTCTTAGGCAGAAAGGAACATGTTGATATTCCAGGAGGTGTCGAACTATAGCAGAAAAAAGAAAAAGAAATGAACCAAATCAGGTTAGGAACACAAAATCTCTTTCCACCCACCTAACCACCCCTTTTTATCCAACTTTTACATGAACTAAAGCTCAGATCCTCATACTTAAATCTGACAAGTTTAGGCTGCCTACTTGAAGGCTTAACTCGTTTGCTTTTATAGCAAGCAATAGATGTTATTTAGTTGCCTGTAAAAAAAAAAAACTCATTTCCATATTTATACCTGATTCCTACAAGAGTTTTCTTTTCTATTAGTTTCCAGCTATGTTTTCAGGAGTATTATATTAAATATGATCTGGCTGAGGGCAGAGTAAAAGACAAGTCACCACTTGAATCCAAGACTTCCTTTCCGGCAGGATTCTTGGTTTCCAGTCATTTCATCAAGCAAGTGTTTTCAGATTCTCCCTCAACTTACACCTTACATATTTTTTACATATATGCAAATCATTTCTTATATCCATGAACTTATCTGTGTCTTAGGAAGTAGGCAAGATGTGGTGATGAGCATATAAATGTTTTATAAGCAAATAGAAACTTGACTCCTTCAAGCAATAGGAGTCTGCCTCAGGTCAAATTTTTTTTTTAAAGATTTTACTTATTTATTCATGAGAGACACAGAGACAGAGGCAGAGACACAGGCAGAGGGAGCGGGGAGCCCGATGTGGGACTCGATCCCAGGACCCCAGGATCATGACCTGAGTTGAAGGCGGACGTTCAACCGCTGAGCCCCCCAGGCGTCCCTGCCTCAGGTCATTTTTATCATCACAACTGAACCCTAAGATCTTTTCTGTTCTGTTTTGTTCCCCAGCAACACTTACTGGAGTTCCAGGATAAAAGTTTTCACAAAGTATTTTTTTAAGGCAAATATTTTTTTTGTCTATTACAAATGTTAAATGTATTTTATTTTTTTTTAAAGTCTTGAAAAATAAAAAATAAAGTCTTGAAAAATAATTAACAATGATCTCAAAGTTCAGACACCTACAAGAATAGATTTCTGTTCAAGGCCTTTTTTTTTTTTTTTTTTTTTTGAGACAACTATTGATTTCCCATAATCCTGTGGTTGACTGGGATCAGCTCGGTGGATCCTCTCTTCCACGAAGTAGAGGCTGAAGTCACCCCGGCGGTGACATTAAGCCAGGTGCTCACCTGCCCAGGATAACCTCTCATTCTCTGCAGCCTCTCTCCATGTGACTTTCCATCATTCAACATCCTGTTGCTCAAGTCTCTCTTAATTGTTGGAGGCACTATCCAAGGACAGATGAGGATTCTTGCTCAAGGGAGTAAAGGGCACACTTTACCAAAGTGGAATTTTAGAGAAGCAGAAGCATTTGACTTGATTTAACCCTTATGTTTCTCCTACCTGTAGACCTTTGGTTTCAAGCTAAAGTTTCCTTAGCTCTAAATCTGTAAATCTCACTGAATTATAAAATTTAATGGCATTCTAACGTGTGATACCAAATAGGTATGAAACTAAGGCATTCATTCACATTTTATTCAGCTTCTCCTCCTCCCTCCCACCCACTAAGTAGTAAGGAAAAAAAATCTGAAAAGCACAAATAAAACTACATATTTTACCTTTTATTACCAAGCAGTTCTGGACTTTGTGATCTTGTTCCCTGTTGCTTTTAAATAAAATATAATCTCCTAACAATCTGTACGGTCGACGTGAACTTCAATCAGATTTTGACAACGTAGACTGCATTGAAAGAAAAAAATAAAAAATAAAAAGGTTTTATGAAAGAGGAGAAAAAAAGAAGGAAATGATGCTGACATTGTGGCTCTGTTTATAAAGGCATCGTGAGATCTTGTTTGCACCTGTTTCACTTTTGTTTGAAAGTCAAGAGCGGGGAGTTGGGGTTGTGGGAGGGGCCTTGGAGCAGAGCAAGGAAAGCTGCAGAAGCAATTGCCTCAACACAGCAAAGAACAGAACTCTTTTATTTTATGAGCCAGGTAACTTCGAAGAGAGGCTGTTGGAGGGGTGTTGACGAAGGCCAGGCCCCAGTAGGCCACGTGAGGCAGGCTTGCTCTCCTGCAGGGGATCAAGCCACCTGTCATGAGTGAGGACCCCGCCTTAGAGACACGGCCGGCAGCGGGGGATGTAGGTGTGCTGCTCTGCACTGCATGCGATAAAGCTAAAAATACGCTGAGTGTCTGATAAGAATGCCAGTCTCCTCAAACTCTCATTTAACATCGGACTTTCTGTTTTGCTTTTAAAGAAAAATGTTTTACAAGGGCAGCACGAAGCGGACAAAATCTGGAGCAAAGAAGGATTTTACGCTGTTGTCATTTTTCTCAGCATCTTTGTTATTATAGTAACGTGTTTGATGGTAAGTTTGCTTCTTTATATATTTTATCCCTTCCTGAGCCACTGCTTAAGAGTACTGGATACATGGACATGCAAATGAATGTTGAAAAGCCTGGGAACAGAAGAAGCAAGGTGATGGTCCTGTTAGATTGGGAATCTTCTGACCTGACAGGTAGAGGGAATCCTGTGGAATTAAGGATTCTGACCTGCAGAGTAAGGCCTCTGTTGCCCGGAGGCTTTTAGTAACCCCATCAACCTGGAATGAAGCTTTAGAAAGTGTATTGCCCAGGTCCCGGGAGCCCTCGAAGTCATTCAGATCTCATGGGCACACTTTGGGCTCACTTTATTTCTTCTTTTATATAACCTTTGTGGAACTCAGGAAAAATTTTAAAAGGAAACATGTCTTAGGGGCAGGCTTACATCTTGGATAGTGCTGATTTCTTTATTTTTTAAAGGACCTAGATAGCATTCTATGAAATTCTAGGCATTAAAAGGAGATGAGTATAGGCTCAAAAGCTGGAGGATTCACTGCCAACTAAATTTTTGGGTGAATGAATACAAAAAGTATTGTATACGAAAATATACACTGCAAATAGTTCTATAAATTACCAATTACAAGTGTGTAGCCTTTGAAAGTGTATTTCTAGTTTAAAAAAAAAAAACAAAGGAACCCAGAATAAACCCACTCAATTAGGCAGTGCTATTTGGTGTTGAATGAGTTAAGGGCTACTTTTCAAATACTTTGGTAAGATTTCCTATTCTTTTAAAAATTCTGTGATGTAATTTAAAATATTTGAAGTTTTACCAATGGGTTTTAATATTTTTTTCTTTGTGCTACATTCTTTTTTAATTTTGTACATTTTCAAAAATATCTGTTCCTTAGCTTTTAAATGCCCCCGAAAACACATCACAGTACTCAGCCTTTCCACATCCAACAGTGTTGCTAAGTGTCTTTTTGGTTTCTGTTCGTTTATGCTTCCCCTGCTGGGAAGAGGTTGATGTTAGAAAGATTAGGGCTGGGTTGGGAAAGACAGAGGCTGTGTAGGTCTAAGAATATAAAATAATTAAGGCCTGTAATAGGGTGATGATGGACATATTTCCTGGAGTCTAAATGTAGGAAATAGTAAGGACATCCTCAGGCTTCCATCATCATGAATCAGAGGCTTCTGCCTCCAGGGGGATGATTTTTAGAAAGAAGATTTCTAAAAATCATGGAACAGTAAACAAAAGACTAATTTAAGGATTGAGGAAGAAAATCGATTTTGGTGTATTAAATGCTGGAGCTTTAGGAGAAAAAATTGAATGAGGCAAAGTTGGAGGTTGTAGGGGAACTGGCAGAGACTGCTGGATTTTTTTTTTTTTTTTAGTATTTTAGAAGGTGTGGGTTTTGTTGTTTTGGGGTTTTTTGTTGTTGTTGTTGTTAGAGTTAACTGCACTTTACAATATGTGGTTCTTCTTTTCCTTAGTACAGGAAGCCTTGAGTGCTGTTTTCTCTCTTGTCAGCTACAATGAGAGTGTTTTTCTGCTTCTCGGATGGAAAGATGGGAGGAAGAGGGGACTAGAAAGGGGTAGAGAGTGCTCCAAATAGGGATTGTACAGGCAGCAAAGGGCTAAGATGGATCATAGCAACGGCAAGGAAGGAAGGCTCTCTCCGTGGAGGAGACATCCCAGGTTCTGCATCTGGAACTCAGGGAGCTCCTGCATGTGCAGCGTTGATGGGATAAATCTCTCCAGGACATGCTGGGCTCCAGAGGCAGAAGGACCCGCAGTGGCCACACTCTCAACCATTTGAGGCCAGGGAACAGCTCTCCTTTGCCCGATTTCTGCCAAGCAGCAACATAAAAGTCAGAAACCTAGATAAGTGGGTTCCAAAGCTACTAAAAGACATTGAGAAAGGAATGTCTCAAAAGTGATCAAGAGGTGATTGCTCTCTAGGGGGTCGGCAGGTAAGTTCATCCATTCATTTGATCCACAAATTCCTGCAGAGGCTCCACTGTGCACCTGTGGTTGGCGCTATGGCCAAGGAGAGAACAAGACGGGGAAGGTCCCTATTCTGGTGGGGCCTGGCCTCTAGAGGGGGACACGGTCAATAATGCAGTTAGTATTTTTTCTAATCAAATAGTAGACAGACTGTATGATTCCAAGCACTTGACTTTCTGGAAAAGGCAAAACCAGAGTGACAGTGAAAAGATCAGTGGTTGGTCAGAGGCTGCAGGGGAGGAGATGAAAAGGAGGAGCACAACGGGGTTTTAGGGCAGGGAAACCATTCTGTTTGATATCATAGCGGTGAGTCCGTGACAGCATGGATTTTGTTAAGACCCATAGAATGTGCAACCCAAAGAGTGAGCCCTAATCTAGAAGAAGGACCTCCACTAACTGTGATACATCAGTATTGGGTCACCCATTGTAACACAGGTAACTGCGCTAATGCAAAATGTTACCAGGGCAAATTGTTTATGGAAGTAGGGAATTAGGATGTATGAGAACTCTGTACTCTCTGCTGTTTTCCTGTAAACCTAAAACTGCTCTGAAAAAATGAAGTCTGTTCATTTCTTTTGAAAATCAAATACTGGTCAGTGCCACGAAGAGATGCCATCATTGTGAGCAGAACAGGGCACTCTGAGACTTCTGAGACTTGTGAAAATGTGGGGAGAGGATCCCCCAGGCAGAGGATACAGTGGATGGAGCAGCTGGGGTGGGAAGAAGCTTCAGCCTCTCCGGGCTCAACAAGAAGGGAGAAAGCTGAGAGTTTTAAGCAGATATTTGATGTGATTTGACAGGTGTATTTACCAGAGCGGGTGCTCACTGATGAGAGAGTGGTTGGAGACAGAGCACCAGGCCAAGTGTGGGGGCAGGAGTCTCCTAGAAGCCATCATGTTAGCCTGATGACAAAGATGACAATGCGTCCAGAGTAGGGATGGCGACAGAGATGGAGAGAAGTGAACGGTTGGGATTTATTTGCAGATGGATACAACAGGACTTCCCGTGCACTGACTCTCAGGGAGAAGGAAAGAAAGAAATTAAGGTTGGCTGAGCTCCTGGGTGGTGGAGCTCCCACTTTGTGGGAGAGGAACGAGTTGGAGGTGGGGGTAGAGACAGAAGCAACACTTTTGATTTGTGTTCCAGTTGCTCTTGAATAAGTGAAAGAAATAGAATGATATATTTCAAACAATCTTAACATTTTTTAAAAGATTTAATTAATTTGTTTATTTGAGAGAGAGAGGGCAGGAGGTGGAGTAGAGGGAGAGGGACAAGCAGACTCAGCGCTGAGCACGGAGCCTGGCCCGGTGCTCCATCCCACCCCTCCACCCCCCAAGGATCATGACCTGAGCCAAAATTGAGGGTTGGAGGCGTAACTGACTGAGCCCCCCAGGCACCCCACACTCTTAAACTTTAAAGAGAAAAAGTCACTTTCAAAAGTAACAGAGAAACCAGCAGTACCTAGGAAGGAATTAACACTGATAGAAAAATACTACCTACTAGACAGGATTAAGGTGAAGTTAAAAGTTATCTGATGCCCCTCTACCACTGACAAGTCAACAGTTCACATTTAGGGATTGTCAAATGTGGTTCTCGAAAACAAGTTTATCTTTGGAAATGTTCGAGCATTTTTGATCATGACCTTGATTTAAAGTCAGTTTTTCAACTTGGCTTTCTCAGTAATGGCTATGCTATTATCACTTTTGCAATTGTCAAACACATAATATTCTGATTCTGTTTCCCATAATTTTGTTGATTCCATGGCAAAGGGAAAAATACAGCACAGGATTTTCCCTCTGGCAATAATTATATTTATGAGAGATCAAATGCCATTATTTGCATCCAGCTTCCCTACATACCATAGAAACGAAAAGCATATGGTTTTCCATTTTTCAAAGATGAAATTTTATAGGTAAATTGCTGAAATGGTGGATTATGTGTGCTATGTAACAATAACATAAGGCTAGGCAAAAGTTTTGAAATGTGGCATATTGTTTACTTTCCTTAAAATTAAAAAAAAAATTTATGTTGCCAGGCATAAAATTAGACATGCATGACATTTTCAAATGTGTGGCTTATTTAGCACCTCTCAAATGTGAATGTGGAGTGGGTGGAGCGACAAATAGACAAATACAATTTTCCAAGAAAAAAAAAAAAACAACGTGTGGGCGATTTCCAATCCATTCAGTCTGTTTTAGGTGGAGGAAATTTATTACTGAGAAGAATTACTTATTAAACCTCAATCAACAATGGAAAGAACACCATTTATCATCTAAATTAAACCTTCAAATGCACTGAGAGGTTTATTAAGAGGTGCAAAGGCATTTATGAGATGTAGGTAGAGATATCTACGAGCCAGGTCACTTGTGGAAAACGATTTCAGGAGTCAGCTGTTTGGGTCACCGAAAGTTCTGGCATGTGAGGCCCATAGAAGAGCCGTCCATACGCCACGCAGAAGAGTTTTCTAGTCATGGTGTTGGTAGATGAGGCAGGAAGTCCTGTGTCAGAACACCTGCTACAGCCTGAAGACCATCCAGCGAAAACATGCCAAAGGTGGACGTAAATAGCTCACTCTTCTAATTTGTTATATGTAATCCCTAGAGATTGGGGGAAATGGGAATAGAGTCCTCGCCGGAATGATCTGTTGACAGAACTATTTTCCAGGGTAAATGTATGTCTTGAACTAATTTTTTTTATATTAATAAAACCATTTAGATAAGAATACGATCTTCTTAATAATAATGAAAATAATGACGATCACAATATTTAGTGTCTTCCCTTCTTGGCACACTTACTGGTACAAAGCTGGCTACTAAATTTCCTACCTGGTCCTAAACACTTCATGTGTTTTTTTAAACCATTTTATTGAGGTATGATGGACCTACAAAGAGCTGTACAGATTTAATGGGTATGACTTGGTGAGTTTGGAGATAAGTTTACACCCATGAAACCATGAAACCAACACTACACTCTATGTCATAGATTACCCATCACCTCCAGAAGTGTCCTCCTGTTCTCTTTATTTCTTCCTTTATTATTATTATTATTATTATTATTATTATTATTATTCTGTATTGTGATAAGAGCCTTAACGTAACAATCTGCCCTCTTAACAAAGTATTTCATTTTAACCGTACAATGCGGTATTATTAACTATAGGTTCTCTGCATAGACACTTAATGTATTTTAGTTTCCTGATTTTTCTGATGAGGAGACCAAGATTCTGGGGGAATAAATGACTTGACCAAGAATATACAATGGGTTGGGGGTAGGAAGGGAGTGTGAAAAGAGGGATTGGAATTCAAACCCACATCTAGAGTGCCTGTGTGGCCCAGTGGTTAAGCATCTGCCTCTGGCTCAGGCCATGACCCCAGGATTTTGGGATCGAGTCCCACGTCGGGCTCCCTACATGGAGCCTGCTTCTCCCTCTGCCTGTGTCTCTGTCTCTCTCTGTGTCTCATGAATGAATGAATAAATAAATAAATAAATAAATAAATAAATAAATAAATAAAATCTCTAAAAAAAGAAATCCAATTCTATCTGGATTAAAAGTCTAGACTCCTTAGCTTGATTCCATGTATAAAGGAGTCAAACTGTGGTTTCTTTAAGTCTTCACGCTCTGTCTTGTGAGCACCTGCTTCTGGCCACAAAGGGGAGGATGATGAAAATGCCTATATTATCATGTACTGGGTGTTATTTTTCCACATGTCTCTCTTCTGGCAGCGCATGAATTCCCAGAAGTTAAGGTCGTGTGCTATCTTTGTACCTGCAGCATTGCTTCTGTAATGTGGTAGCAACTGACTCATGTCTGTTCAACTCTAAGAAGTGAATGAATGAACTCTTTCAAAACTAACTGTAATATACTGTAAAAAGAAATACTATGGGTTCTTAGTTGATGGCATCATTTTAAAATTGGAACGTATTTTAACCCAAACAAGTGTTTGTGTTACCTACTTAAGAGATTTTTTTTTAATTGCAATATGCCTGCCATGTAACATTGTGTAAGTTTAAGGTGTACCACTTATGAGGTTTTTTAAAATGAAAATTATAAGCAGCAAAAGAGCTTTATGGGACGTCTTTGTAGCTCTTCTCATGTCTGTGTTCTGTGGCTCTCATCTTCCTTCCATTTTTTTTAATCTCTTGGTATAGCTTGGCTTTTACAGCTCCTCTCTCATTCAATATTCCTGTTTGCCTTTTTCAAATGACCAAATTACTTTATGGCATCCTGAGATTCAAACAAGCTCTTACAGGTAAAACCAAAGATACTGATTGACCCTTGCTATAATCAGCTTGGAGGTTGAACTTTGAAATGAAGCACATTCACACAGAGCAACAGGCATCTGCTATATTCCAGACCTTGATCTGTACAGAGAGGAATCTCAGACACACTTTTCCAGAGGCTTTGGGGAAAGCTTTTGGGAAAAAGGATGTGGGGCTTTGGAAGAAACTGTAGAGTTGAATGATCACGGGCATAAATCAAGAAAGTCGAATCCTAGACTTTATTTCTAACCTTCCAGAAGTTATCCAAGTGTTCTGAGTCTAAATGTGAAATGAGGAGATTTTTACCAGATGATTTTTAAGAGCCCTGATGCCAATTTTCTCAATGACAGCACTGTTGATATTTTGGGCTGGATGATTCTACTGGGAGGAGAGGGTCTGTTCTGTGCACTGTAGGGTATCTAGTGGCATCTCTAGCCTCTGCCCACCAGATACAAGTAGCGCCTCGCCGCCCACCCAGTATGACAGCCAAACACATCTCCAGACATTGCAGGGTTCCCCTGAAGGGCTAAATCCCGCTGGTTGAGAACGACTGCCTTACAGCTTCATTCCGTGACAACCACCCTATTGCTGGGTGGCAATGTCTTCAGTTCTTTCCACATTTTGCCAGGCAGCCCAGGCTCTCTCTTGAGTATTTTTGAAGTATATGTATTCTTTTTTTTTAAGTATATGTATTCTTATAAGCATTTTGCATTCTCCAAGTTCTCCTTTTCCCTAATTAAAGATGTAAATCAGTTTGTACACATGCTACATAGATTAAAAAGTTGACCTATAACCAGAAATGACCTAACAGTTGACTGTAAAATATGTGACAAACGTCCTTCATCCGGAATAGAAGCGCATGAAGTAAAGAAGGACTTTGGACCAGAGCTCACGCTACACCCATGCAATCGTAAAAAGTGACCTGTCAAGAGCTATTGAGACAGCTGACACTCCCTTGGCTTTCTCATTTTCATTTTTGAAATATGCTTCTCCAAAACCCAAATGTAAACAGGCAAGCAGGCACTGGAAAAATAGTTCTGAATAATATCTGAATGACTGGCTTCTCTCCCACTTAGTCTGGTTTCTCGTTTACTGTGACCTTCCTCTGACTCCTGTATCCCGTCGTTTCTCTTGTTTCCATCTTCATTTCTTGATCTTTTTGCTCGACATTCCAGGCAGTCTCCTGCCTTTGCCACATATACCACTGGTCGTGTTTTCTGCACCGTCAGTTCTGTTCTTTATTGTTTGAAAGAAGATTTGCATCCCTCTCCCAAACTTTCAGTTTTTTAGGTTCTTTTCCTCTTAATCTCAGCCTGATACCTTTTCATCTTACGTTGTTGTGTTTTATTTCATTTTGATTTCTTATCATCTTATTTTGTTCAACAACTAATTTTTTTTTTTACCATCGTAACCATTTTCCGTATTTTTTATTGAAGTATACTTGACATACAATGTAAGTTAGCTTCAGGTATACAACATAGTGATTCAACCATTCTGAACGTTGCTCGGTGTTCACCATGACAAAGGTAGTCACCATGCAATGTCATTACAGTGTCACTGACTATATTGCCTGTGCTTCTGTAACTTATTTATTTTCTAACTGGAAATTTGTACCTGTTAGTCCCCTTCACCTGCTCACTCAGTCCCCCAGCCCCTTCCCTCTGGCAACCACCAGTTTGTTCTCTGGGTTTAGGAGTCTGCTTCTGTTTTTCTGTTTGCTTCCTTCTTTGTTGATTTTGTTTTTCAGATTCCACATACAACTGAAATCATATGGTATTTGTCTTTCTCTGATTTATTCCACTTAGCATGATACTCTCTAGGTCCATCCATGTTGTTGGAAATGGCAAGATTTTGTTATTTTTATGGCTGAGTAATAGTCCATTGTGTATGGTGTATCTTCTTTACCCATTCATCTATTGTTGGACACTAAGATTTGCTTCTGTAATGCTGCAATAAACATAAGGGTGCACATATCTTTCTGAATTGGTGTTTTTATTTTCAAGTAAGTACCCAGAAGTTTTACCAACATATTTTGAGAACACTAGACAAATATTTTCTAAAATTTTCCTGAAATAAATTCTCAGAGTTATTTATCATCTCTACAATTTCAGGTTATTTCTTTCCTAATTTACTTTTCTGCTTATTCATTCTTTAACAAGAAGAAAAATGTATTTAGATTCTGTATCTTTCCAGTAGATTTCAAATATAGGGGAGTCTAGAATTTAGAGGAACGCTGAAAGAAAAGTAAAGAAAGACTTAGCCTCATGACTAATTAGAGTGAATGTGATTCATTCTAAGACAGCCCTTTCCCCTAAAACGTCACTCATTCAGCTAATGGATTCCAAAATTTAAACAAGGGAGTTCAGTTGGCTTAAAGCTTTTTAAAATGCAGACATCATCAGTGCTGTAATTACAGACAATGGGTTAAGTCACCTCTTCATGTGCGTTAACTTATTAAGTCACTTCCTGAGAATATACTTAAAGAAAGATGAAGGCATCTAGTTACTGCTGGAATTGGAGTGGAGGAGTCAACATTGAGAGAAGAAAAAAATATCAATTCATTATGTTGTACTCCTTAAACTATACAATGTTATACATCCGTTATATCTCAATAAAACTAGAAAAAATAAAATACTTTTTGAAAAAAATTCAAATAAAAAGAGAAAAGAAAAGCTTACTAACGAAGAAGCCTGAGTACACAGAAGACAAATTTTACTCCCTTACAAATTGATCCATGGAGCGTCCCAGGAAAGTCAGTCCAATACCTTTAAAAGCTTAAAATGACAGCCCTACCATTTATAAATTGAATTAGCCATCCAGAAAGGGCTCTGAGAATGGAAGAAGTGATATGTTTCTTAGTTCCTACAGGCATTAAAATTTTTTTAAGGGAGGGGCTCTTAGGTGGCTCAGCTGGTTTAGGGTCTACCTTCAGCTCAGATCATGATCTCAAGGTCCTGGGATTGAGCCCCACATTGGGCTCCCTGCTCAGCAAGGAGTCTGCTTCTCCCTCCCTCCCTCCCTCTCTCTCTCTTTCTCTCAAATAGATAAATAATCTTTAGAAAAATTAAAAGGGTAAAGAGGTAAAAAATAAAATTCTGGTTTTTCAAATTATCCTTTGATAGGTGCCCTAAACTTAATTTTTTGAAGAAGCTACCAGATACTCAAGTTAATACACGACTGGTGTGGATATTTACCAACACAAGAAATTACGATTTATAGCATAACTATTTTTCTCATTAATATTTTACAAGATTTTCTTCCCACATGTTCTCTTAGATGCAGATCTCTGTTTCTATAAATGTCATGAGCTCATGTTTCATGGCTATTCCTTTCAATCAGCCTTCCCTTTCAGTCATTTTGAGTGAAAACCTATATGTGATCAAACTGACTTCTGGCACTTATAAAATTAGCCAAATTTTATTTCGAATATCTGTTTGAGGAATAGATCCATGGACACATTTATTTAATAACTAGAAATACCAACTATATCTGTTTGAGAAAAATCTGAGGACCACAGAACTGAGAAATCATTCCAGAAGGCTTTGCTTAGTTGTATTATCATTAACTCTTCATTTCAGTTTGTCTTCTGGGTTGGGATGGAAGAGATCATATTTTGTTGTTTGGTGTGAAAACACAAGCTTTTATATCTCCTTCTATAGATTCTTTACAGATTGAAAGAAAAGTTTCAGCTTTCCTTGCGACAAGATAAAGAGAAAAATCAGGAGATCCACCTGTCGCCCATTGCATTACAGCCCGCACAGTCTGAGGCAAAGACAGGCAACAGCATGGTCCAGCCCGAGCAAGCCCCCAAGGTACTGAATGTGGTTGTTGACCCTCAAGGCCGATACACTCCTGAGATCAAAGCTACCAGCTCCGTCTGCCCTTCTCCTTTCAAAATGAAGCCCATAGGACTTCAGGAGAGGTAAGAGCTCTTCTGTTTCCCCCTACAGGTTGTTTTCTTTTGTTTCGTTTTGTTTTCAAGAGTATTCACCAATTAAAAATGATAGAACCAGAGATGATTGGCATATTGGGTAAAATTACTCACCACCAAATGGACACAAGGAGAAAATAGACTTTCTTGTCCCCCCAAAGAATCGAGCTGTGTTACAAAGATCATTTAGTTACATCAGATTCTGTTTAGTTACTGGAGACCCAAGCCAAGGTCATCTTCAACTGCAGGACAGCTTCTATAGTCATTTACTGAGTACATTTTGAGGGCTACCGTCTTCTTAAGTTGTCATCAAAACTCTAGTAGAGAGAAGGACTAGGAATAAACTTGGGGTATTTCCTGCCAAAGTCCATTGCTGGGAGTAAGGTAGGAGGAATCAATGTCATAAATCACTTTTTTATAGAGTTTTCCTTCTGCTTCCTTTGAGTAAATGAACAGTTAATATCTCTAGATCCATGCATGACATGGTTTTTGTTTCCTTACCTGCCTTTATGATGTACTCATGTTGACATTCCCATTTAAAGCATGAGCAGCCTGGTGGCTCAGCAGTTTAGTGCCGCCTTCAGCCCAAGGTGTGATCCTGAGGTACCGGGATCGAGTCCCACGTCAGGCTCCCTGCATGGAGCCTGCTTCTCCCTCTGCCTGTGTCTCTGCCTCTCTCTCTCTCTCTCTCTCTCTCTCTCTCTGTGTGTGTGTGTGTGTGTGTGTGTGTCTCTCTGTCTCTCTCTCTCTCTGTGTCTCATGAATAAATAAATAAAATCTTAAAAAAATAAAATAAAATAAAGCAAGGCCAATGTGGAGTGCCTGGGGTGGCACAGTCAGTTGAGCATCAGACTCTTGATTTCAGCCCACGTCATGATCTTAGGGCCTCAGGATTGAGCTCTGAGTTGGGCCCCACACTCAGCAGAGAGTTTGCCTGAGGATTCTCTCTCTATCCCTCAGCCCCTCCCCCTACTCATGCTCTCTCTCTAAAATAAATAAATATTTTCTAAACAATAAAAAATTAATAAATAAAAGCAAAGCCAATGTATGAAAACCAAGATATGCAATGTACATAAATGGGGGGCTAATTCTCTACTTCCCCAAAATGTTAAGCAAAGCTTTCCCATAGTATTTCTTAAAATAATAAGCTTTCTGTTTATATTTAAAATACGCTTGATATGATATCCAACATTGCATGTTGGGGCAGTGGGGGAAGTGAGAAGCTCTCAAAGCGCACTCCCTGATTCATTTTCCTCTTATTTTCCTGTATCTTCATTTTCTATCACTGTCCTTTTTGTTGCTTTAGTTTTCAGATCACATCTCTAAATTTTTATTATATCTCCCATAACACAGACACACACACACACACATACACAGCACGCATATCCCACATTCCTTGAAAAACATAAGAATTTCAGAAGACCAAGGTGGTCATTCAAATTTTTTTGTAAGCATTATCAAAAAAACAATGAATGAAGGAGAAAGAAAGAGATTTGTTGCAGTGATCTCCAAAGTCCTATAAAGGGAGAACACTTTGACTCCAGAACAGAAGAAAAATAGAGAGCAATCAAATCTTCCTTCTTCATCCCCTAAAATACTCATTGGTTTCCGTACAGATCCACATGAGTCTCCAGGTACTGTTTTCTTAGTTGGACACCACTACCTTGCCGTCTGGGCTGTAGACAGGATGGAACTTTCTCCCTAAGGCCAACCCAGAGTCAGGAGACCTGGATTCCAGACCCAGCCCTGCCGTTGCTGAATTGAGTGGCTTCATATGAATCATTGGCCTATGGGGCTTCACTTTCCTCATCTGTGACATGAAGGGGTTAAACATGACTTCTTTGCTTCTTTCAGGCTCTTCTGCTTCACCCAAATTAGTTTTATACATTGATATTTGCTTCAAAGAAAACCTCAAAGCAGGTATCTGAGCATTGGTGGTGTACCAATGGCCGGATGATGATGATGACGGAAGAGATCTGCTCAGATGAAAGCAATAAGGTGGTCATTTTCTATAGATGATTTAAAGGTGATAATATAACTACCTAGAAGTCAGATTAACTTTTATTATCATCATGCACCACCAATTCTAAGCCAGGCCAGTGGTTCAATCCTCTAAGTAGTACCTATTGCCAGAACCCTACCTTTGGCAGGCCACTGCTGGGCATGTTTGAATTTCAAGAGCGTGAAGTTAGGTATCTCTTTATTCATTTAAATGAAGCAAATGTTTGAGAAGGGAGAGTACAGAGGTGGTCTCTTACTCATCTTTATGGTTCACCTGGGGGGACTCCAGCCGAGCCGCGTGTGTGATCAGAGTCAGGTTCCCTGCCACTTGGTCTATAAACTTCCCTGTATCCCCACCCATCACCTCCCACTTCCTCCTCACCTCAGAGGAATAACGCTATTCTGTTAACAAGGGCTTGGGGTCATTCCCTCCCAGCCCTGATAACTCCATCAATTGTCCTTCTCTTTTTCCAACTGTGCCCTCTTTGTTAATGCAAAGATGGTGAGAATGAAATCAGGACTAACATGTGTTGCATATTTCACATATATTATTTTATTTCATCCTCTCTGCCTGGTCTAATTCCCTTCTCTCCTTCAGTTCAGATTGTACGCTGCGCACAGTTCAGATTTATCTTGCTGTAACACTGTTTGCATTAGATTACTCTGCTGGGTAAAAATCCTCAAAAGCTCCCCTGTGCCTGTAGACTCCTCTGTGCCTTAGGCACAGACCATCTTGCTGGGCCTTACAAGTCCTATGCTACTGGTCCCTGATCCTTCTCTCCAAATATGTTTGCCACTATCCCCAAAAGGAACCTTCCCTTCCATCCAGTCTGTTCTCCAATTGTGCTGTGTTCCTGTCCACATCTGCATCTTTGTTCACCTGGCCCCTCTTTCTGTCTCCTTCATCGATCTCTGGTCTCCAGATCCCATCCAAAACTTACCTCCTACCACTGGCCATGACACTCATCTGTACCCGTAGGGATTCTTTTTTTTTTTTTTTTTTTTTTTTTTTTTTTATGATAGTCGCAGAGAGAGAGAGAGAGAGAGAGGCAGAGACATAGGCAGAGGGAGAAGCAGGCTCCATGCACCGGGAGCCCGACGTGGGACTCGATTCCGGGTCTCCAGGATCGCGCCCTGGGCCAAAGGCAGGCGCCAAACCGCTGCACCACCCAGGGATCCCCATCCTGTAGGGATTCTTAACACCTCTGAGTTCTCACATCACTGCTAGCAGTGATTTTCATTAAAGACTAATCCAGAAAGGCACTAAAACTGATTTTCAGTAGTTTGTCCTGCCCCTTCACCAGCTTGGAAGAGTCTCAAGGACAGGTATAGACTCAAGATATAGACTCAAGATACTCTCGTGTCTCTCATGATTCCTGTGACCCTGGTACATTGTGAACACCAGAAAAATATTACGGAGTTAATTAATTAATGTGCATTTGCATCTGGACATCTCATGTATTTCCAGAGAGGCTTCCATAAGAACAAACAGCCCTAATGATAAACTACAGAGCTGAGTCCTTGTGTTAATATTACCTCTGACATTCACTAAATAAGTGATCCACCATGCTAATTAAGTCCTTTGTTGTGTAGTTTTCTCAATGTGCAAAATAGATTTGATAATATTTGTTCTGCCTTTTTTCAAAGGACACCATAAAATTAGCAATCAATACAAAATGGTATTTTTGTCTGTGAGAAGGAAAAGGAAATCTAGTATTCTTTTTGTTTTTGTTCCGTGATCCCATTCCATGAGCCTATAATAGGCCAGTTGTTGAACTTGGGAAACTTCAAACATCTTTTTTTTTTTACTGAATAGATAAAGTTGAGCCTGCCATTTGACATCATTAAATATTTTATTTTATTTTTTCATAAATATTTTTGGGACTGTCTATTGACTTACAATTTTTCTCATCCTATTTATAAGTTTATATTTATAAATTTGACCATTTAATGTAACTTAACAGCTCTCAGTATCAGATTAAATCTACTCTTATCTAACAAATGAATTCATTTCCCATGGTGAGTCCATGAATTGAAAGATACATCCAGAGGCCTGCCCCACAACGACCACATATAAAACTTGGAACTTGGTAATTCACTTGTGATGAGCAGAACAGCTTGTGCCTTGCGCAGCTGTGGCAGTTCAGCTAGACAATGTGAATGGCACAGCATGAGGCCATAGCTAGCCTCTTGTCTTGTCCCTGTGTTTCCCCCTTGTCTTGTCCTGTCCCTGTCCTCCTCTAATTCCCGGCCTATCACTCCCAAGGAAACCATATACAAGCCAGTTTCCAAATGTCCAGTAAGCAAAAGATCTCGTTCAGACCCTAGATTAATACAGCTTCTTCCACTGGGAAAACCGAGAACTTGTAAATATGAGTTCTTGCAAATTTCCCCTTTAGGCTACTATATGACTAACAGCCAATTTTATGGAAAGGAAATTAACAGACAGGTAGATTCACATTATTTCCTAATTTGATCTTTCACTAGGAATAAAAATGAGCAAGGACAGCTAAGGAACTGTCAAGAAAGGGTGTCTCCTTGTGACAGGGCACTCTCCCTCCCAATCAGTTAATGGGTCAGTAAGGATATGGCATTAAATGGAAGGTCTCTATCACAACTGAGGCCTGCGTGGGTCCCAAAGAGCTGCCAATATCCAATGAATAAACATTCTCTAACTTCTCTTAAACCCTACCTTAGTATGAGTTTTGGAGTTTTCTTTTGTTTTCTTTTTTTTTTTTCTTTCTTTCTTTCTTTTTTTGGTCTGTAAATACTGTGCAAATAATGATGTTATGTAATTTTATAGGTTTTTTTAGGCTGGTCCTGGGAGATTTCTATCCAAGCTAAAAAGATGCTGCTGTAGTGGAAGCAATAAAAACATGGGCCTGACCAAGAAAATGTTGAGTGTCCTACACCTAAACTAAAAGTTTTGTTTACTGTAATTTCCTCCAGGCAAGGTGGAGTGGCCCAGCGTCTTTCCCCTGCCCTCCCTAGTGCAGAAGCCTTTCAGTGTTCAAAAATGTATAACTAATTGCTTCTCAATTAATCTTCCTTTGGGAAATACAAGAAAAGGAAAGAGTGTACAGAATAGATACAACTGAATATTGGGGTACAAAGTTTACAACAATCCTCTGGAAATTAAAATCTGTATTCATGAAATAGACCCATCAATGAAAATGGAGCCAACTCCCTCGCTTTCTGTCTAGTGAAATGGAGGCCCAGAATCTTCTCTTTTAGGTATTTGGTGAGAAAGCAGAGCCTGAGACAAGGAGTCTTGTCCAAGTGATTTATTGAGAGGACGTTCTCAGGAGAAGCCTAAAGTACAGTAGGAGGAGCAGAACAGAGGAGAAGCCAAGCAAAGAGGTGGTTTCAGCAGACACCTGGTCTCTGTCTGTTCACACAGGGAGCCCTGATGCCCGGGTGGTACCTCACGAACAGCCGTTCCACCTTTAGGCAAGCAGGGTGGGCATCTATAGTCCCATGTCTGTCAACCATTGGCTCTAGGGCCATCCTGGGGATGAGAGAAGCCTAACTCCATAGGCACCTCTGGCCTAGGCCACTGCCATCAGCCAAGGGTGATTCTCAAGAGAAGTGGCTCCAGTGAGCCATTCATAGCCAACACTCACAGCAGTGGAGTGGAGGACAGGCAGGGCAACAGCCTGGGGAAAGTGAGGCATGGCGGCATCACTGCACTGGCCAAGGTGACCACACTGGTTACCGCAAAGCTAGGTTTACACTCCAGGTTTCCTCAATCTTTCCTGGGATACACGTGCCAAAGAGCCTCCTTCAAAGAACCACCAGTCCTTCTAATGGAACCTGTGACCCAACACCACCAAACATTGTCAACCACCACTCGTTTGTTGTTGGTTTTTTTTAAGCCTGATGATGGGGAATCATAACATAACACCTAACAAACAACCATTTAGAAATTAATCCTGATTTAATTGCAAGTAACACCAATCAAAACAACTCAGTCATGTTTATGGACCCTTTCCCTTTTCATGCCGGATCTCATTTAATCCTCACAAGGGACTTGCTATCTCCTCCTTATGGTGAGGAGTGGACACTCTGGAGAGTTTAAGCTACTGCCCAAATAACATAATAGTATGTTACTGGGCTTGTGAGGGTGAGAAATAGAATTTGAACCCAAGCGAATTTGACTCCAGAGCCCGTACTCCTAACAAGTATTATATTGGAATGGGGTAGGGGGAGCACATCTTATGTTCTAAGGAAAATAACTAAAAAATCGGTTACAAATCAATGTATTAAGTAGGTGTATTACAGAGTATCACGCTGTTATTCCTCTTAGCAAATTTCTTTTTTTTTAAGACTTTTTTATTTATTTATTCATGAGAGACACACAGAGAGAGGCAGAGACACAAGCAGGGTGAGAAGCAGGCTCCATGCAGGGAGCCCGACGTGGGACTCAATCCTGGGACTCCGGGATCACACCCTGGGCCGAAGGCAGGCACTAAACCGCTGAGCCCCCCGGGGATCCCCCCTCCTCTTAGCAAATTCCATGCTTAGCTTTCAGAATGTGTTTCAGATTCTAAACAAGTAAAACTCAGTTTTGTGAGGTAGATTCCAAACGCTCAGAGTGGAGAACCATCTCCCAGGCAATCTAGAAGCTCACACCAGTCTAAGCCTCTCCTCCATCTGCTTGTTCCCATTCTAGAGGCTGGGTCTACCTACTCCTAGCTACCTCCTCCTAGCTACCTACTCCTAGCTACCTCCTCCTAGCTGACACAGTTGATATAATTTTAAGCTTTCTTTTCTTTTTGATCATCATATCTTTATAAAGTACTTTTATGGGGATGTCCAGAGTTGGGGAGGCCTTGGAAATATGCACAAGCCCTTTGCTGATGGTGAGCATCGAGCTCTTTTCCTCTTTATTTGTAGGACAGGCAATGGTTTGCACTTTTATGGAGGTGTGGTGGGGTTCTGAAAGGTTAGGAAAAAAAACTTTGAAGTGTTCCTTATTTAAAAAAGAAAACAATGGGATTAAGAAAATGGAGGCAGAAGTTTTGAAACCTGTCAGTCCCTGTCACAGCACCTTCCCTCTCCCACCTCCCCTTGCCCCGGGGGACCCCAGGTGGAATAACAGGAGTTTAAGTCCCACTGGGTCCTCTCCTCTGTGTCTTCCCTCAGGCCACCCATGACCCAGGCTCCTGTGTCCTGACACTCAAGCACAAAGGGTTTCTCAACATGCCATCCCCACCCATCTTTCCACACACATGAGTCTGATCCTGGACACTGGCTTCCAGCCCTACTACACCGTCAACCATTTCCACTCCCATGATGGGGGGGGGCAAAGCCCAGCTCTTTCCTGGGAACTCAGAGCTATTCCTTAAGGCTCTGACCTATTTCTAGAGAAAATTATGCTTACTTCCCCTAGCTGCATCACGCTAGCATCTCTATAGGGTTCTCCCTTTTTCTGACTCTAAAGTAGACGTGGTTGTGGTTTACTGCTTAGTTCACCAACTCCCCTACCTGTGATCAAATTGGAGCTTTACTGTGAGGAGTAAGCACTAAATGCAGGGCTTTTTCAAATGAGATTTCAAGCCTTTGCTAGGGGACCACGTTCCAGATCTAGATGTACAGGTGGACAGAATTAGGTGAAATGGACTTTTTTTGTAGAAGCATCCGAATCAGGGCAGGCACAGATGATTCCCAGAGTACGTTTCACTTCCTATTTTGAGAGAGACCAGTTCTGAATTTGCGTTACTGTGTCAGGAGATTTTCTTCTTACCTTTCAGGCAGACAGTTGCCTTTGGAGTCTTTTGAAATGTGTCTTAAAGCTGGAGCTCAGGGTTCCGCGATGTGCATTTTCTGGACTGCTCAGGCATGGTCTTCCTATGAACTGATGCTCTACTCCATTGTCATCAGATTTTCCCAGCTATTGCTACGTGACCCCTATAACAAAACAGGAAAAACAAAAACAAAAACAAAAACAAAACACACAGATCACTCATAGCAGATGACTTTAGCAAAATTATTTTCAACTGATGGATTTGGGCTTTTTTTTTTTTTACTTGTATATATATCACGAACGTTAAAATGTCATTTCCATTCAGTAAACCTGGTGATTATCTGGATGTCATTTAAACACGGTGTGAGGGCTCTGTTCTCAGGTATCTTCCGAAGCTGGCCTGGATGCTTCGTATTACGTGCAAATAGTGCCCTCTAGTGAGGACCTGCAGGTTGAAGCCATCAGTAGCCAGTCCCTCTAGGGAAAAGGAAGCTGGTTCTTGTTTTTGTTAAGAAAAAAAAATCCATAATGATTGTAATGTCCTCTCTGGCAGGTGAAGCATAATCTTGTTTGGCAGGTACTTTACAAAAAGGCCTCGGTGTGATGATGAAAGAGCTGTAACTGGAGAAATAACAAATTGGTGGGAACACATTCACTTGGAAGTGATGTGCTTTCTAACACTACGTAGCCTCCAGTCGTTTTCATTTCTCATACAACCCACAAGTGATTTTAAAGAGAATGTGTTATTATTATTATTACCTAATGTGGATTATAATATAGGAAGCCGTGTACTCAGGAGCCAATTTTTATGCTCAATCAGAGGTTTGAATATGAGCCGCAGTAACTGTCCACCCATCCTGGCTGGCCCACTCCTCCTTCCCCTCCTTTTGTCTCCTGATTCTCAGGTCCCCGCGTGCTGGTGTCCATAGCACAGTGCCTGACACATCCTGCATCCTCTATGAATAGTTGCTAAATCTCGGTATGAGAAAAGGAACAAGACCTTAAAATTAGGTTAGTTTTATGGAAAGAAATATTTCAAAAACAAAGCGAAACAGATGATGTGCCCCCTTGGCCTCCAGTTGTCGGTCTGGGACACTGGCAGGTGGCCTGGGGTCACTGAGCTGCCCTCCTGGCCTGGCCTCACCCTCACGCTGCACCGCAGGGCCCTCAGGGAGCCTCCCAGAACCCTCGTCCCTCTGCTCTGAGTGCAGGCTCCAGGACGATTATGTTGTGTTTTATCTGCCATTGCATTTTGACTCCTACATTAGAGGTTTGTTACTAAACCCTTACTCAGAAGAATATCCTTCTCCCAACGGAATCCTTAGCCTACCTAAGGATCCTGAGAAACAAATTGGAATTTTTAATCCACTTTAATCAATCCGATGCTCAGAAATTTGTTGTTTGGTTGGGTTGGGGGTTTTTTGGTTTTTGTTTGTTTGTTTGTTTTTACATTTCCTTTACTACATACGTAGTTTTATATACTATTTTTACATTTGTTAAATTTACATTGAATTTGCCAACATATAGTATGACACCTGGTGCTCATCCCATCAGGTGCCTTCCTCAGGGCCCGTCACCCAGTCACCCTGTCCCCTCACCCACTTGCCCTTCCGCAACCCTTTGTGTGTTTCCCAGAGTTAAGGGTTTCTCAGGGTTTGTCTCCCTCTCTAATTTTTCCCACTCAGCTCCCCTCCTGTTTTTCAGTTGACTCTTTCTCATTCTCCAGGCAGTTTTCTCCAAATCCGTCCTGCTCTCCTTAAATTCCCTTCCTGCATCTCATCCATAGAAAAAACACACACCTCTGGGGAGAAACTACCTCTAGTAGTTTCCCTGACTCGACAAATACCTTCTCTCTCTCTCACACACACACACACACACACACACACACATATGCACACACCTCACACACAAGTCAAATCTCCTGAGAACTCATTCTGTGTCTCCTCCCTTCGTAGCTCCACACAGATAAGGGTTCCTAAACACCGGCCGAATCACACAAAGTCAGCCTCACTCACCAGACTTAGCCTTACACATCCGTTTCCGCTCCGAAGTGTCCATCAGGTCCCAGAAAGTCCCAGGACATGGAAAACTTCTCACCTGCCATTTTATTCCTCGGTGCTTCATTTCTCCAGTCACTTTATGTGACCAATGAGTTTTAAAGTCGGCTTAGCTTGATAGGTAGGTCTTGTAAAATTAAAGAGATCTATCCTGAACCTGTTATTTCAGGACAGAAATGCATCAGAACCCTCGGGCATGAAAATCATGCCATGGAATGATTTCGTGTACATAAAATAATGGCCTAGAAATCTAAACAGAGACCTCAAATAACAAGGTTGCAGATTTTTCCAGGAGAGGCAAGACTTCTTCATCCTTGAATATCCTGTAAAGCTTTGTATGCAGGGGATTGTCCTCATTCTCGTGTTTACTTTCCTAACTGCCTTTTGAAAGTCCAGTCTTAAAAAAAAAAATGCTTAAAAATTTTTGTTTTTAATTTTCCCCTTTGCAGAGGGAAAATTCTTCCATCCAACTTCTTGATACAGGTGATCTTTATCATCTTGGCTGTAGCAGTGATGGCTTGATTTTCCATCCCCATTTTGTGGAAGAGTATTTTTCCCCTTTTTAAACCAGCCTTTATAGTGTGTATTATTTCAACTTTAAACGTGTTTCATTGCCCACTCTGTCCTTACAGTTCATGGAGTGTTAAATGTATCAGAGGCAGTAATTAATAGAAAAACACACAAATTAATTGAAACAGGTCCAAAAACTGTGTGAGGGAAGGGCTTCGGTATTAGAACCAGTTCAGAGTAGAGTGAATGTGCTTCCGTTTGGGTGAGAGTCAAAGAATGTAAACAGTGAAGCGTTATGCAGACACCAGGTTTGGGGAGGAAGATCTCATGTATTTTGTTATTTGGGCAGATGGAGTCTAAGAGCTTGGTGGATGGATAATTTAGAAACGTATACACAGAGATATTATTGGAATAATTCATCTCTACCAAATGTGAAATCCTTGAGAGCAGTGAGGGGCATGCTCTGCAAATATTTAAGAAGTGGTGACCCCAAGATTTCTAATTTCTAATTTATTTTTTTCTAATTTCTAATTTAAATGGATCCTACTAGATATGACCGGTAGGGGGTGCACTGAAACAACATTATGACTTAAAAGTAACAATCCTTGCCTCCTTGCTAGTGACGGAAATTCCCAAGTCTGGCTTTACATCCTCTGTGGTGTTACCAGCAAAATCTAAGCTGGCAAGTGTCTCATGAAATCTCTAGAAGGGTGTCAGTAGGAGCCTCCCTGAAGTATGTTTAATGGTTACACTTCATTCAAGTACTTTTATCGCCCTCAGGGTGGGAGGATAGGCACAAAATTGAATGGCTTTAGAATGTCAAGGTCCTGAATATATTAATAATTAGTAAAACAATAAAAATAGTAAAACATGGCTTAAAAGTGGCCCACGACTCTTCAGAATACTAAACTGTGTAATTCAGTGAACTGAATTGTAGACTCCTTGGGATAAGGTATCTTAACACCATTAGTGTTCTTATTGTCTATCAAGGTGCCTGGAGCACATTAGACCTTAATAAAGGCTTCATCCCTTCCCACATTCCCACTCGGGGTTGGTGGCCGCGGTCATGATGGGCATGGGGACAGACTGGAAACAGGTGGCGGTACTAGATTAGAACTGGGGGCTTCTTGAAAAGTCAGACATGCAGCATTTCAGAGTTGAGAGGAAACTGAGAGCAGTGGCTCCTAAACCTCATTTCACCTCCGACTCCCCTGGGAAAACTACAACATTTCTAAACATTCTTCTAGATAGTAACATGTCTGGATAGAACTTCTATTCCCCCATCTAGATAGTATTTCTAGATAGAGAATATTCTAGAGTCAAACTCAAAAGTTTAGCCTCAGTAGCTCTGGGGGAGAATTGGGGAGATAGAAGCAGATATAAATATATAGATATAGGTCTATACACGTGATAGATACATATTGATATATACATATCTATTTAAAATATGCGTATATTTAAAGTCATGCATATAATCAAACATATACTTAACTGCCTATGTATGTTCAAATACACTTAAATTACTCTATTTTATATTTCTATATTTAAATTACTTGTATTTGAGAACCACAGTCTTAGTGGTCCTGGCCCAGGTCCCAGGGATGTTCCTGTAATTCTGCAGCTAGCAGCAGGGCCTCTGATGTGAAAGCAGCGGGCACACCCGTTTCTGGAAACAGAGCCCTGAAACTGAAACAACTCATCAGGTGCAAAGCTGAAAACTTTTCCAGTGAATGTCTAAAGTCCCTTTCGCTTTTAACCCCAACAGCTGGTCCAACCACCCTTACTTGCTTGCTTAACACAGGGTTCCTGAGGATGGACTTTTCTAAAATGATTAGGATTACAAGATGTGACCCCTTTGTGTTTTACTGAGGAACTGGGAACAAAAAGTTAACCAACGTGTTTACAAAGAACTGTAAATCCTCGGGGAGCCATCTGTCAGCACTGGGTTATTCAACCATAGGATTGGAGTCGGCCTGGTAGCTCATTGTAGATTTTTCCACATTTTGATCTAAATCAGTGGTTTTCTGCTATGTCCCCAACAAGGTCCTGGGGAAGACTTGGGCTAATGGGGCCTGCCCTTCTCAGACTCTTCAATGAGTTCAACTCTCCGTGCACTTGTTCTGCTTCCTGGCCTTGCCTGGAAGGTTTTCTTTTCTTTCTTAATCGGGAGCCCCCAATTTTGAAAAGAGTTTTAAGATCACAATTGTTTGCTCAAGATAGGCTTGCTCGGGATAAACCTCTGGATAGAATCAGGGGCCTGAGGGGAAATACAGGCTAGTACGTGTGTCTTCCTCATGCTTCGGCAGTTTTGTGCAGAGTGCATCGATTGCCCTGTTTGGAAGCAACTTTCATGAGACTCTTTTAGTGCAATTCCTCTGTATTGGTGCAGTGAGGTACCTATAATTCCCCTCAGTGCATCTGAGACATCGTTAGGGCTTCCTAGGGCTGTTTATGACAAATATAAATCCAAAAATAATTCCTAGAAAAGCCATTGCTTACTCTCAGATACATTGTTCATGGGCCGTTTGGAATACCTGATCACAGAACAAGAGCATCTGCTAACTCCTTGTAGAAATCCTATTAATTTTTCTTGTGCAGTTCTTTACAGAGTAACTCTGATGTGTTGTCTATTATTTATGCTTAGAAGTTAATCAAGAGGTTATGTCACTCACTCAATGTCACCTAACTGACCGTGGGAACCTCCAGACCCCAAACTATCACTTTACATACATTTCTAAGCTCTTACATTTCTGTCCATATTTGAAACTTGATTTTTCCCTTAAAATGTCTTGCTTATGGTAGGTACATATTAGGTATTTGTTGCACCGAATTGGATTCTTGATGAAATTTTCTTGAATTAAGTTGACTAAAGTATAAGCCAAAGAAAAGAGTAAGCAGATGAAAAAGGAAAAGGGGGAAGAGGAGAAGGAAAGCGAGGAAGAGAAAGAATCATTCTTTACTGGGTGTTAGCTTGGGGCTCCTGGACGATCTCCCACAAAGTTAGATCGAAAACATCACGTCATCATGAACTTTCTGTGATGTGAGTCTACACAAGAAGCAATATTTGACTGTGATTGTCCTGTGTTGGCCTGGTCAGGCATTCGAAAGGCTCTTTCTTGGCAAAGAGTTTGCCTTTAACAGGAGCTATGCTAGAGATCTGAGTGTGAACCCATTCATCCTAGAACTTGACAAATAGTCTAGAAATAAAGTCCTCATCTGGCCTCTCTGTGTCATAAAATCAGATATTTAAGCCTTCAATAGTTGGGAAGGGGAACAGTAACTAGATTAAGCATTGCTTTGTCATTATTCTAAGAATAATCACCTGCCCTGAATGCTTTTCCATTCCTTCCCTCTATCTTCTCCATCCTATTACAACCATTTGTTCTACAAGGACAGTTGTCAGTTCATAAACTCACTCAACTTGGCTATGGGTACTTTTTTTTTTCAATATTCAGTCCCCAAATCAATAACTGGGGGATCTGAATTTTTCATCCACATTCTGAATTCTTCAGTGACAGAGTGTAAGAACAGAGCATATTGAGAAGAAAAGCCTTAGATTTCCTGACTAAAATATAACTGCCTTTCCTCATTTGGAGGATAATTTTACCCTATTGTGCTTTATTTATTCTTAGCAGAACTCACAGGGATTGTTTTCAGGATAATGTCAGGGTAATTGTTCAAAACTGAGCTATGGGCCAACCCAAGGGCATTCTCCTGGGAATAGCTTGGCTAAAATGTACAAAAGATCTCTCCTCTTATCAAAAATATTTCTCCTTAGACATAAAGATAAGTGAGGAAAGGTTTGACATGAGATAAAAATAACAATGAAATAAGTCAGTGACTAAATGCCTTTTGTGATCTTCGTACAAGGAGGGCAACTAAATTGTCTCCTGGCCTTATGTCTTCATGCTCATTTTATAAGAGGGCGATCTAGAATCTGCCTTCTGAGCACTGCAAAGGGAGGCCTTCTACACCTTTCCTTTCTCGGTGAGAGTTGGCCATGAGGCAATACCAAATGTTGGTAAATATGAGACCTCGATGCTTCTCGAGCTCTTACAAATTTTTGACGATTTCTTTTTCTTACGTAGGGGAAGGGAGGGGGAGCGGGAGGAGAGGAAATCGTAAGCAGGCTCCCTGACAAGTGCGTCCTGAGCCCCACGGGGGGCGGGCGGGTGGGCAGCTCCATCCCACAACCTTGAGACCATGACCTAAGCCGAAATCAAGAGAGGGTCACTTAACCAACTGAGCCGCTAAAGTGCCCTTAGATTTTTGTCAATTTTTAATGAACTCTACGCGTAACATGTTCTTCTTGCAGAAACTCTGAAAGCATATTTAAGCCCAAACAAAACCGCAGGAGTTCTCTCGAAGCCAGTCTGACCCCCAGAGACAAACTGCCACCGACTTTTAGTGAAGACTTTCATGCACACACGTGCCCTGCTGGCTTACCACACGTACGCGTGGCTGAGGACAAGGCAATAACCGTGTGCGCAGACAGCAACCGTGGTCCTAAGAGGATGGGAGCAGTGGGGCTGCGGGGGGCACAGGGGAGCCGTGGCCATGGCCATGACCTTGTAGGAGCTGGGGCGCTCACAGCAGCCAGGCCCAAGGTGGCCGGGACATGGGGGCAACTGTGCTATGAGTAAAGCCTGGTGGGGGGACGTGGCTTCCACCGGGGGCCCGATTTTGTCCCGGTTATTTTAGGTTTATCATCTGCATGAATCCTCGCAATCATCCCCCAACTAAGCCCACTCAGTGTGCGCCCATCTTCCAGATGCGAAAACTGAGGTCCATGGAGGCCGAGTCACCTGCCCAAGATCGCACAGTCGTAAGGTGCAGAACCTGGGCAGTGTGACTCCAAAATCCACTCTTAACCATAAGTTGCTGGTAAAAAAGGATCATCTGTTCTGCAGATGTTTTTCTCCCCTGTTGTGTTATTCCTCAACGACTTGCCACGACTCCACCTCTACATGTGGCGCATTTAACGTTTTTTAGAGTCTCCACGAACTCTTGAGAAAGAAAGGGCAAGTGACCACGCTGCTCGGTGTGTGGCTGCCCCCCATTTGGGGCCCCCACGGGCCTCGATGCTCCCGAAGGCCCTGTGACTGCTGAATCAGGCAACAAGAAATCAGCCTGGAGAACCCACGCTCAAGGCAGGGGGCTGTGTTGGCCAACGCACCGCTGGGGTGGGACTGCGTTCAGCGCCCACGGCCAGAGCAGCCAGGGGCTTCAGGGAAACTGTAAAAACAAACCAAAAAAAGGAAAATGTTGCCGCTCTGGCTCGGTTTTTAAGTCTCCTGTGATTTTAGATTTTGCAAGCTTCGGTTACACCTTACACCTGGGACATGTCACCTGGGTGCATCCCCGGGCCTGTCCTTGCGCGAAAGGTGCCCTCTGGAGCTGGACTCCAAGGTAGTGTCAAAACTGAAACAGAAGTCCTCTCCAGAGCATTCGAAAACTGTTCTCTCTTGAAGGATGGGAAATACTGAGTCTTGGGCAAGATGCATAAGCCCCGTCCTAAGTGTGAATTCTCCTGTCCTTTCCTAACGACCTCAGGGCCCGTGCCACACGTGGCAACATTCGAAGTAAATAGGCTGCTCGAAGTAAATAGGCTGCAAATATGAGATAGTCGTAAGGGAAAAAAGCGACCTCCAAAGTTATCTCGGGACTTTTCTGCTCAGGGTTCCAAGCTGAAGTTTTGATGACATGGCTTGATTTAATTTCCACGTCTCTTATCTGTAGTTGATTCTTGTTACTGCAGTTGCTACTGGTTTTTGACTTGTACACAGGAAACCAGTGCCAATCAATTTTGTTCCCATGGTGACAGGAAACCCTGGTTGGTCAGATGTTGATTGTGCTTGCTATTCATGCCCCACCCATCGTATTTTCTTCCCTTTTGGCTGAACTTAAGACAAATTAATCAGTGGTCGACATCTGGCAGACAGTTTGGGTGTCTTCTCAGTGATTTGTTGACCTGCACAGTTAAAAAGTAAAACTCCAGGGCGTGAGACTTGCAGACACTAAATATAAACGCTGCCGGGGGTCCCTCCTAAGGTTTTGCGGGAAAGGCTCATCCTTGAGCTTTTTTCACTCAAAGTGTGTGTTTTTTCTCAAGTAATGAAATATCTGTTGAATGAACAGTTCAGCTGATTCACAAGGTTGAGGGGCTTAGCCCAGCTTATTGGGAATTCCAGATACAAAGCGTGTGACGGGGACAAGGAAAGGCTCGGAGAATGTTAAGCTTTTTAACAGGTCTCTGCTGTTTGTAATTCCTCGGTAGCCACCTGCGTGTTTGCTTCCTGGGTGTGTTCCCATTGCACATAAACATGCCCCTTACCACTGAGCACTCTGGAAGCCAATGTCCTAACCCGGAGCGGGACAAAGCCGGCAACTCAGAATTGAAATCGAAGCGTAAAAACTCAAGCCGGATGACCTTCCCATCCCTCGAAGCCCAGCTTCTCTGGAGCCTCCTCTTTCAAACTCAGTTTAGGACTCCATAAAGAGAACTATTGTACAACAGTCTTCCTAGGCTTGCGGACTATTCTCAGAAGTCATCGGTTCTAAAGACAGCAGGACTATGATGTAGGTCTGATTTTATCAGGCCTACCGATAGCAAAGATCATGAGAAATGCAAAGCAATGTAGTGGAGGGATTTTTTGGCCTTTTTTTTTTTTTTTTTTTTTTTTTTCTGTATAGGAAGACGAAGGAAGGTAACAATACAGGAAGGTGAGATTAAGATAAACCTAAAAAGGGCAGGTATGTTGGACCGGATAGGCTTTTCCTGTTCCTAAAATGTCTTGTGTTCTTACACAGGAAAAGCATTCTTACTCACCCAAGGCATTTGCAAGTCCTAGGCACAAGACCTAAAAGTGCCCTGGGTTGTGGTGGTAAGAAAGCAGGAAAGAAGTGGGTGGGACGGGAAGCAGCCCTGGTGAGTCCATAACCAGGATGAACTTCCCAAAGGGCAGAAGAGTGTTGGACCATTTATTCATCTGCGTCTCCTTTATTTTGAGAACCGACTCTGCTGCTTTGTTCCTTCTCCGTATTTCCCACACCAGGATTTGAAGACATTTAGAACAAGGGTCAACTCAGGGCGTAGAATCACCGAAGAGTCGGTCGGTGTGCTCGTGGAGAGCTGGCACTCTTTGCGGATTCCAGTATCATCCCATCCGACAACCCTCCCAAAGATTTCTTCCCTTGCTGGATTCACTGGGGTTGGGGCGGGGGAGGGGAGGTTGATCCCAAAGGAGAGGCCAGGTCCGTGAAACTGAACTGAGATTAAATCGCTAGGAGAAGATTGCAGAGTTTTGGATCCTCATATTTTGCAGAGCCATGTAGCAGAAAACCCCAAGACATTAAATAAATATGTTAGGCCTTCAGGGAGCCCTGGCATTGGCCAAGGCCCTTTAAAAATACCTAGTAGTGACCCCAAATCCAACCCGGCAGCCAACCTGTAATGCATTGAAAATGTAACCTATAAAAGGCATTTAATATTCTCCCAATTTCTGCCTCATTTTAGTTCTTTAGATTTGCATGATGGTGTATATGGACGGGAGCAGTCCCCTGTGTGCCACTCTTCTTTCCACCTGTGAGCCCGGTGCAGTGGAAAGGAGGACACCCCAAGGCCGTGGCTGCCACTTGTTAGCAGCAGGTGGCCCCCGCGAGATGCTAGCTGGGATAAATGAGGGTCTCTTCCTGGGCAGCATTTTGACCATGTGCGACGTCAACTCTGACTGTAACCCAAACTGTTCCTTTGGTTCTTTAGCATCATCCCTAACTTACAAAGCTGAGAGCTTCGGGATATTTGGCAGTAGCATGCGTAAGCAAGTGCTTCTGCAGGGCGTCCCGAGGGATAACAATGAGTAAATGCCTGCAATGCAGCTTCTATCAGGGACATATGGCAGGCCTGTTTTTCTGGATGATCTTGTTAATATAACACATGCATTTTAAATAACTAAACCTCTCTTGGCATGCCCAGAATAGAAAGCATCAGGGCTACGAAGCAGCTCTCTATGTAAGCAAAACCTATCCAGTGAAGAACCAGATCTGAGCTTTAATCTGAACCCAGACAGAAAAAGTTGTTAGACCAAAGATAAGAGGAGGGAGGAAGTAAGGTCATTTGGGGGCGTATTTTGATATAGGATAACATCCCAAGGCCTAGTATTGGTTCCAATAAAAAAAATTTACACACACAGAAAAAGTCCCAGAATAACTACTACTCTGTATGGAGAACAAAGAACTAGAAAAGCCTTGATATACCTCTGTGAATACTTTACATCCACTGAGCAGCTGCTACGTGTCAGGTGCCTCACAAGATGCATTATGACGATGTAACAGGAGTTTCTCCTCATAACCACCGCAGGGACGGAGATTTTAGGATCTTCGCTTTCGTGATGAGAAAACTAACAGATAGACATTTAAGAAATGCCAGGGAGCCCGTGGGCTGCACAGTCGATCCCAGGTCTGTGTGCTAGAAAAAGCTCCCGCCTCCTCCAGTCTCCACCACCCCTGACGCCCTAGACCCTCTGTGGTTCTGCTCCAGCCTCGGGTACAGATACATGCTTACGAAGATGGGTGTCCATAACGACACTGCACTCACTCAGGCTTGTCAGAGGAAAAGCAGATGTGTTCTCTAAGATCGAATAATTTATTTGGCCAGCCTAAGGGGCGCAAACCCATCCCACCTGGAGGAGAGCCGCCGGTGCCCCCTGCCTCCTCTAGATGGCATCTGCGCGCCGCTGACCGATGGAGATACTCAGGGTCAACAGCAGGTTGGGCTTTTGCTGTTGGTGCGAAGGAAGACATCTGAGCAGTTGGGTTTCTCTGTTCCCCCAAATCCTGCTGGAGATACCTGTTGCCATTTTCAGATCTAAAGCCAAATCAGGTAGACAGGGGAAGGGCCACATAACCATCTGAAGGCTGACGAGGAGTTGCAGAAACCTCCCTTCCCAGAGATCCCTTGTCATCGGGGATGATGTTGGTTGTTCAGACAGCAGGCGCCCTCAACAGGGCTTCCGAGCTCCCGTGTCCTGGGCCCTGCAGAAGAGTCTTCTTAGAGCTCAATCACAAAAGGCTTCTTTACTTCTTCTTGGTTGCCAGTGTTAACGATTTAATAGACCCAGACACAGGAGCCATAGGATTTGGGCGCTTCAGCCTTTGCAGTGTTTATTCTAGACAAGAAAGGATTTGTTGCTCTCTTCCCCCACCCCCACCCCCGCCAAAAAAAAAAAAAAAAAAAAAAAACAATAACACCATTGACTCCAGGAGCTTCAGAAGAACCATTAGGATTTGTAGTGAAAATGGATTTCTTGGTAAAGCACTAAAGGTGGGAGAACTTCACTGCAGGAAAAGGCGGGGGTGAACTCGGGGTGTCCGCAGTGCTCCGCGTGCATCTTAGCAGGCCAGCCCAGGAGCTAACTGGCAGTACATCAGAAAGTATGATTATGAGGGAAAGCTGCAATGGCCCTCGTGTCAGCTGTTTTCCTCCACAGGATACTGAGTGATTCCTGTCCCAACCAGATACTGATTACTTAAAGCTTAGCCCAAGAGTTCTTGTCAAAAACGATTTCCGTAGTATATTTTGACTTGCTGAGGTCTGAAGAACTTTTGGAATTTGTTAGGTGTGGGCCTGAACTCCAGGAATGGGTCAGTAGTATTTGGTTAATGAACTCTATCCGTTTGTACAGATTGTCTTGAACACCTCATTTTTATCTCAGTTCGAGTTCTCTGGATGTTCTTATCTGACGTGTAGAAGTTGTGGTGGAAAATGTGTGCATTGATCATTCAGACAAGGGAGAGTAAAAAAAAGAAAGTTCCCAGGACTTACCTTCACATTGTTTTATACAATATTTCAAACATACGTGACCTGCTGTAAATGCTTCAGCCCACAAATTTATGTGTTCTTCGGTTTCCCCCTGAGACTTGCATTTTCTTAAGTTTCTATAAGAAACTGTTTCTCATCTACAATACAGGTAAACTCAAAATACTTGAATTGTTGAAGGCTGTTTGTTAGAAGGAGTAAATTTCCTTCACGTGAGATACACAGAATTTATGTAACAGCCAACTTTTCGAACTATTCTACACCAAATATTCAACCTAGAATGGTAAGATTCAGAATGTGTGTCTGTATACAAAGCAGTGGGCCATGAAGTCATTTTTATTTTATTTTATTTTATTTTATTTTATTTTATTTTATTTTATTATTTTATTTTATTGAAGTCTTTTTTAAAAACCTTTCTTAGACATATAACTACCAGTGTTAAGGCTTACCGTACTTGGTTGTTTCATACGTCCAGCAGTCAAAGAGCAATTCCCAAAATAACATAGAATGGAATATTCAAATCAAAATCACAGATGTTTAAAGACGCACTTCACCCTGAAGTCAGACATGGAATTTGAGCAACCTTTCAAGTACCATGATTATGTGAGATTTTAAAAAAAAAAGTTATTTTTCATTTCTTAGCATGGATCCCTATCCATATCAGAAATCAATAAGCATTCTTACAGGAAAATCCCTGATGAGTTATTAGGTTTTATATTACAATTGTTTGGTACGTAATAAAAGCAAATATGATTTTTTTTTCTATTTGGAATCAGTAAAAACATTATGATAAAGAGAACAAATAATTCATTTGTAATCAGTCTTGAAAATCTCTGAGTACTTCATTCTTATTTCCCTTCCCACATCTACAAATCTCGGCCATGAACAAAAGAAAGGCATGGATGCAGAGAAGGAATTGAAAATTAAGTCAATTATGTCTCGTTTCAGTGGAGTGGCTAAGGCATTCTGTAGATAGGGGACATGTCCTGTATTTAATGATTTTGTCCTGCATCCTGTACTGACTTTGTCAGGATGCCGTAAATGTCCTGTATTCCGCTTTTTAAATTAAATTACAAAAATTGGCAGTTCCAGCTATCTTTCCAACCTAACTGGGCATCCTCTATTTCTATTTGCTAAATCTGGTGACTCTGCACCTTGTCATCCTCATGAGAGTCTTTTAGGAGTTAGATTCATTCGTATATTTCTGAAGTCCACTCTTATCATCAAATATGACCATTTTCAGGATGAAATGTCACTGGTACAGCTTAAGACCACTTACCACACTCAGATGACAGAGTTAGTTGGCATTTAAGATTATTGTAGGCTTCTAGCCTCCCTTTACCTGAAAGGCGGGTTAATCTATATACATGGGTATGTTTTTCTTGTTGATTATTCTGTTGTTCACAGAAACATGTCCTGGAGATTTAAAAAAAAAAAGTCATTATTGAATATTTCAGAGATTGAATTGTCTAGATGAATGTTAGGATTTCTATGTTGAGGTCTCTGGTAAGAAGAAATAATTAATTAACTTATAAAATGATATCTGAAGGAGAATAGTTTGTTAGAGAAACAGGGAATATTCTTGTCACCGTTGTTCAAAAGTCTGCTTTTACATATTCTCCACTGCCATCTGCCTTGGAGAAGTGCTGTTGAATATATTAAATTTAGAACATTTTAATTTTGTCTTTACAGCTATAGACATCCTTTGGATGGCAAATTCTTATAGTGAAAACTTAATGATTATCAGTTGTGTATCTAGAAGGCAGATTAAAATGGCTTCCATGGTAGACAACTAAAATGTCATTTTAAAGGACCTTTCATAAATAGTGATTATACAGTAGATATTCTCTTGGCACCATGTCAGATGCTTACCATCTCGTGTACTCCAAGCAGCTAAAAGAAGCTGCCACATCCATACCTAAGTCTAGATAATCAAGACCGTGGTCTCAAAGTGTGTGTGTTCATGCCAAGGAATATGGGGAATGGTCCATTCTGATGTAGAAAAAGAAATTAGAAAAGTCATTTATATTTATTTTTATCTTGTCCTTTCCTGCTTCCAATCTTATAAATGTTTTACAATTTACATAATATATAAGTAAAACAGAATGTGTATGCAATCTATAAAAAATAAACTTCAGTGAGATGCACCTACTTTTTTTTTAACCAAATAAGAGAAAAAAATGAAAATTACCAATAATTCCATGAAAATGAAGGTAGATTTAGAGTCCAGATATAGTAGAACCAGTCCAGATATATTATAGTGTGATCGTAATTCCAATATTCTAGTAATGCTATCCTTAAAGTCTTAGAAGCTGGTAAAGAGGGAAATAAAAGAGGTAGAGGTTGCTTTGTGTAATGTCTTAAATAACAAAGAAAATTTACTTTTGCCATACTTGGTACATAGTAGAAGTTTATATTGATTATACCTCTCAAAATTGTTCCTTCAGATGTATTTGCACAAATAAACAAAGATAGAATTTAAAAATATCCATTGCAACATTGTTTGTAATAGCAGAAAGAACTGGAAATAAATAAATATCTATCTTTAGATATTTATCAATACAAATATGTCATCATAGATTTATTATTTATAAAATATACATTGTTTACTCTAATTAGACAAGCTTTCCAATACATAATGTAAAAACTATAAAACTCTTAGAAAAAAACTTGCATGGGACCCCTGAGTGGCTCAGTGGCTGAGCGTCTGCCTTTGGCTCAGGGTGTGATCTCAGGGTCCCTGGATCAATCCCCATGTCGGGCTCCCTGATGGATGGGGAGCCTGCCTCTCCCTCTCCCTGTGCTGCTCCCCCTGCTTGTGCTCTCTCTCTCTCTCTGTCAAATAAATAAATAAAATCTTTTTTAAAAACTCTCAAAAATAAAAAGACAAAGACCCAGTTTAAAAATGAGTAAAAGATGTGAATAGATAATTCTGCCTAGAAGATATGCACATGGCCAGTAAGCACATGAGAAGATGCTCAGCATCCTTAGTAATCAAGGAAGTGCAGTCAAAACCACAATGAGATATGACTTCGCATCAACTAGGATGACTTGAATCAAAATTACGGGTAATAATGAGTATTGGCAAAGTTGTGGAGACATCGAGCCTTTGTCCATTGCCCATGGGAATGTAAAGTGGTGCAGCCAGACTTTGGAAGGATATTTGGCAGTTTCTCAGAAAATTAAATCTGGAGTTTCCATACGACCAATGACTTCTACTGCTAGATGTTTATCAAGAGAAATAAACATACGGCTACACAAAAATGTGTACACAAATGTTCTTAGCAGAATTATCTGTAATAGCCAAAAGTGGAAACAATCCAAATGTCCACCAACTGATAAATGAATAAATAAATATGGTATATCCATAGAATAGAATTTACTGCGCCATGAAAAGAAGTGCACTCGTGATAGATACTACAACGTGGATAAACCTTGACAACATGATGCTAAGTAAAAGTCACCAGAACTGGTCATATGTTTTACGATTCCATTTATACGAAATGTCCAAAATAGGCAAATCTACAGACACAGAAAGTAGATGAGTGGTTTCCGAGGACTGAGAAGAGGGAGGAACAGAGGGCAACAGCCCGTGGGTAGGGAGCTTTTTTTATGGGCCAAGGAAAATGTTATAAATTAGCTGTTACGATGCTTACACAGCTCTGTGATTATACTAAAACACTTTAAAAAGGTGAATTTTGTGATATGTAAACTGTCTCAATAAAAAAGGGAAAAGGCATTGATAACATTAATCTTATATCAAAATGTTGGCTGTTTCTGGAAAATTAGTGGGATGTTGCTTCTGGCATTTTTTCCCCCACTTTATTTGATTTGGTTGAAACATGCTAACTTAGAACCTTTTTATTTATGGAAAAGCAAAGGAATATATTTCCTACAGCAAGCATAAAAGTGTCCTCTCCATGACAAATTTCAGCTCACTCTTAAAAATGTGTATGTCATTTTGCATTCCAGAAATTTTTCTTTTTTTTTTTTTTTTTTTTTTTTTTTTTACCAGTCCATCTGCTCCTTGGCCATTATATAGGTGATAAAACGCACTATCCAAAGTAGTAAGGATTCTTTACTCCGGAATGCGTGATATCTGCATTTGAGTGAATGGCCATTTGGTTTTCAGGGTGATCCTGAAATTATTCCATCTGACGGTGGGGAAGAGAAAACCCAGAAATAAGAGTGAGTTACTACAAATGGCATCAGATCAACAAATCCCTGTCACTTGAGAGGAAAGGCTTATTTTAACTACTGGCAACTATGTTTAATAATTTCTATTTAAACATCTCTCCTTGTACAAGGCATCACTGATAACATGATTATGTATTTACGTTGGCAAAATGTGATCATGGCAATCAAATCAAGTGCCACTCTCTTCATTTATCGCTAACACTCTTCCAGGTAATTGAGGCCTTCCTTCCATCTGAGAAGTGATGGTATTTTAGATACAGTCCGTGGCCACAGAGTAACCCAGCAAAGTCATTGACTCTTCTCTGGCCAAAGGAAGAAACTCCCTACTCTGAAATTCCAAGGTGAAAGGTCAATGACTTGAGAAGGCCACCTTCATCCTGGTTTATTCCTAAAGTGTTCTAACAGACCGAAGCCTGTAACTGCTTGCTGGGTGGTACACTTTTTTTTTTTTTTTTAATGTTGATTTTTTTATTTTATTTATTTTAAGTAGGGTCCACAGCCAACGTGGGGCTTGAATTCACGACCCTGAGATTAGGAGTCGCATGCTACCTACTGCACCAGCCAGGCACCCCCTGGGTGGGACACTGTTAAGTGGACCCTGAACAAACAGGGAGTGTGTATTTAAATAAATTGGTGTTCTTGGATAAACATTTGGAGAAACCGGATACTGTAGATTTTCAGTCTGGACTGAGTTCATTTAAGGTAAAGGTAGAACTTGCTGTGCACTAGTTGATGACTTCAGATACCTACCGCTTACATTCAGGAAGTGAGGGACTTCTAGAAGCTTTCAGATAGGTATTAAATGTAATTACTTTTTAAAATATCTAATTTTTCTCCATAAACATGGACATTTTCTTTCTGAAAATTTAATTTTGTAAGTGTTCCTCTCTAATGACTTAAAGGAAGTTCAAGGATTTGGTACAAAACGCTGTACCCTTAAAAATTAATACATAATCTCTACTCCTATGACTTCTTAGGCATGACTCTACTCTGTTCCATGACAGGCTACATCATATTCAAACCATCTCTAGGGGTTTTTTCTTTCCTTAAAGACCGTCACGTCTCCAAGACCAGAAGCCATGTCCTATTAACCTTGGCTGCAACCATCTCCTTACATGTTTTCTAGAAAATAGTAGGTGCTCAGTAATTGCTTATGGTTGCACTGATTTCATCACAGCTTTGAGGTTAGAATGAAGTCTTGGGAATCATGCTACCTCTATTACTGTTTGACTTTTGATGAATTCCTTAACATCTTTAGTTTCTCCATATATAATATAGGAAAAATCATAATACGTTTTTCTTTTTTTTTTTTTTCAAAATTTTATTTATTTATTCATGAGAGACACAGAGAAAGAGAGAGAGGCAGAGACACAGGCAGAGGGAGAAGCAGGCTCCCTGCAGGGAGCCCAAAGTGGGACTCTATTCCGGGTCTCCAGGATTACACCCTGGGCCGAAGGTGGCGCTAAACCACTGAGCCACCTGGGCTGCCCCGTTTTTCAAAAATTAATGTAGAAACAAGTAAACTACTTAAAAAAAAAAAAAAGATTTGATTTATTTGACAGGGAGAGAGAAGTAGCTCCCCCTCCACAACAGTGGGAGCTCAATGCGGGGCTCCATCCCAGGACCCTGGAATCGTGACCTGAGCCAAAGGTAGACGCTTCACCAACAGAGCCACCCAGGTTCCCCAAGTAAACTACTACTTGCAAGCTCAGCTTAATCAGTGTTAAGTGCTATTGTCATCATCATCATCATTATCATCATCATTGGTAGCACTTATTCATTACTTTGCAATATTACATTACATTATTACTACATAACTAGCCCCTCAGCCCCTTCAGGGGCGTGGGCACCCTTTATCCTAGGGCCAGCTGAGTGCCGCTCCAGGAGTTGAGCGAAGTCAGCACTCTTGCCTGACTCTAGTTAGAGAGATGATACAGTCAGTAAAAAATCAATGCTTTCTCTTTTCTTCTGCTCTTTTCCTGCACTGTTTCCCAGCACTTACCCAGAGGGGCAGAAATGAGAACATTTGCACTCTGACTGCAAACATATTAACAGGAAGAGGTTCCCCCATGAGCTCTGAGAGAAGAGAAGACACCCTTACAGGTTTCCGGTGTGTGTGTGTGCAAAGGGATTTTAATTAAATTTAATGTCTAATCTGAAAGACTGAGAACGTACATTGAAGGAAAAGCAATGCAGGTCATCACAACAACTCAAAGATGTATGAAGAAAATTTGTCACCATGGTTACCTTTACTAAGAAATCTGCTGCCTGTTTCTAAACAGGCAGATGATACAGATATATGGGATCTTGAGCTGCATGATATTTTCACTCATGAAGCCCATGGTGAGACTGGCATGCGTTGTTCTTATTTTGTAAGATATTTTCTCTAAAATCTCTGCTGTGTTATGCAAACACATACATGTGTTGACTACAAAATTTTCCGTCGCTGCCCCACAAGTAATCAGAGCTGCCACTGTCCCTGTAGCTATGCATATATTCCAGTGAAGCTTTATAGCTCTTATCATTTCAAAACAGTCTCTCTGGAAAATATTTTCAGTACTTCTGGCCCATTCTTTTCATTTCTTTCCTTTCTCTTTCTCTTTCTCTTTCTCTCTCTCTCTCTCTCTTTCAACAATCAATAAAACTTTTATTAAACTTGTAATGAATAGGCATTTTATTATTAAAATTATGTGATAAAAAACAAAGATTGATTATAAGGTCTTGACAATTTTTTTTACCACTCTAACTCTGGAACTTTTTCACCACCCCATACCTGTTAGCATTCACTCCCCAGTTCTGACAACTACCAAACTTGCTCTCTATCTCTAAGGATTTGCCTATTCTGGACATTTCATATAAATGGAATGATGAAATATGTGGCCTTTCGTGTCTGGTTTCATTTACTTACTGTTTTTAAGGTCCATTCATGTGGTTGCATGTATCAATACTTTGTTCCTTTCCTCGGCTGAATATTATTATGCTGTGTGGCTTTACCACATTTTGTATATTCATTCACCAGTTGATGAACATTTGGGTTGTTTCCACTTTGAGCAATTATGAACAATGGTGCTATATAAACATTCACATACAAGTTTTTGCATGGATATAGGTTTTCATTTCTCTTGGATATACATCTAGGACTGGAATTACTTGGCCATATGGTAACTATAGGTCTACCTTTTTGAGGAACCACCAAACTGTTTCTCCAAAGCTACTATACCACTTTACATTCCCACCAGCAATGTATAAGGGTTCCAATTTCTCCATATCCCGACCAACATTTGTCATTGCCCATCTTTTTAATCATAGTCATCCTAGCAAGAGTGAAGTAGGATCTCCTTTTGGTTTTGATTTCATAATGCCTAATGAGGTTGAACATCTTTTCTTATTTATTCTGAGTTCTCAAGTCTATTCCATTGACCTATATATCTCTTCTTGTGCCAGTGCCATATTGTTTTGGTTAGTGTAGCTTTGTAGTAAGTTTTGAAATCAGGAAACATGAATCCATAAACTTTGTTCATCTCAAGATCATTTTGGCTACTTGGGTTCCTTGCATTTGGATATGAATTTTAAGATCAGCTTGTCAGGGGCACGCCTGGATGACTCAGTGGTTGAGCGTCTGCCTGCGACCCAGGGCATGATCCTGGAGTCCCGGGATCAAGTAAGTCCCACATCGTGCTCCCTGCACAGAGTCTGCTTCTCTCTCTGCCTATGTCTCTGCCAATTTCTGCAAAACAGTCACCTGGGATTTTGACAAGACCCACATTGACATTGTAGATCAATTTCAGAAGTATTGCCATCTTAACATTAAGTCTTCTGGGGATCCCTGGGTGGCGCAGCGGTTTGGCGCCTGCCTTTGGCCCAGGGCGCGGTCCTGGAGGCCCGGGATCGAATCCCACGTTGAGCTCCCGGTGCATGGAGCCTGCTTCTCCCTCTGCCTGTGTCTCTGCCTCTCTCTCTCTCTCTCTGTGACTATCATAAATAAATTTAAAAAAATTAAAAAAATCTTTAATATTAAGTCTTCTGATACATAAGTATGAGATGTCATCCATTTATCTGGGTCTTCCTTAATTTTTTTCAACAATGTTTTATAGTTTGTAGTGTTCCACTGTTGCACTTTTTGCAAAATTTATTTTCATATATTTAATTCTTTTTGATGATATTGTAAATGGAATTGTTTTCTTAATTTTATTTTTTATATTTGTTGCTGATATAGAGAAATACAATTGATTTCTTCTATTGATTTTATATTGTGCAACCTTATGTAACTGGAGCTTTATTTTTAGCATTTTTTTCCTTTGAGTTTTCTTTTTTTTTTTAAAGATTTATTTATTTACTTGAGAGAAAGAGAGGCAGAGGGAGAGAATCTCAAGCAGACTCCTGGCTGAGCACAGAGCCTGATGTGGGGCTTGGTCTCACGACCCTGAAATCATGACCTGAGCTGAGTCCAACACTTAAACAGCTAAGCCACCCAGGTACACCTCCTTTGAGTTTTCTATATATGAGATCACACTATCTGCAAATGGAAATAGTTTTGTTTCTTCCTTTCCAATCTAGATTTTTGTTTGTTAGCTTCATCATCTCAACTAATTGCCCTGGCTAAGACTTTCTGGGACAATATTGAATAAAAGTGGAAGAGTCCTTGTGCCTGACTTGCACAAAATGTATGCTTGATCTTAGAGGGAAAATTTTGCATATTTCAAGGTTACGTATGATGCTAGTTGTGGGTGTTTAATAAACATGTCCTTCGGGATCCCTGGGTGGCGCAGCGGTTTAGCACCTGCCTTTGGCCCAGGGCACAATCCTGGAGACCCAGGATTGAATCCCACATTGGGCTCCCGGTGCATGGAGCCTGCTTCTCCCTCTACCTGTGTCTCTGCCTCTCTCTCTCTCTCTGTGACTATCATACATAAATAAATAAAAAATTAAAAAAAAATAAAAATAAACATGTCCTTCATCCAGTTGAAGAAGCTGTCTTCTACTCTCAGTTTCTTCAGTGCTTCTGTCATAAAAGAATGTTGTATTTGGTCAAATTTTTTTTTCTGAGTTCATTGAGATGATATGTGGGTTTTGTCTTCTATCCTTTTACTATGGCATATTATTACATTGTTTAATTTTTTGCTTATCAAACTAACCTTGCATTCCTGGGACAAACCTCATTTGGTCATGCTATGTAATCTTTTTATAGGTTGTTGAGTTTGGTTTGTTAATATTGTGCTGAGAATTTTTGCACCTAGATTCATATTGATATTGATTCTTATTAATACTGAGCTGTAATTTTTTGTTATATTCTTTGGCTTTGGTTTGAGGCTAACACTGGCTTCATATAATGAGCTATGAATTGTTTCTTCCTCTTCTGTTTTTTGAAAGTGTTTTTGAATGATTGCTGTTAATACTTCCTTAAACACTTGGTAGACTCCATTAGAGTCACTTGGTTCTAGGTTTTACTTTATAGAAAGTTTTAAAAGTTATTAATTCAATCTTTTTACTTACTTTGGTTCTACTTAGATGAGTTACTAATTATCTATTTCATATTGAATCAGTTTTAGTAGTTTATGTCTTTTTAGGAATTTGTCAATCTGGGCTATCTGATTTCTTGGTATCCCACTGTTTATAGAATTCCCTTATAATCTTTTTTATCTGTAAAGTGAGGAGCGATGTCCCTTCTTTTATTTGAGATTTCAGTTGAGTCTTGTCTTTTATTTTTTCTTGCCCATTCTAGCTAAAGGTTTGTCAATTTTGTTGATCTTCTCAAAGAACCAACTTTTGGTTTCATTGACTTTCTCTACTGATTTTCTAGCCTCAGTTTCATTTATTTCTGCTCTAATCTTTACTGTTTCCTTCCTTCTGCTTATTTTGGGTTTAGTTTGCTTTTCTTTTTCTATTTTCTAAGGTTTGGTTCTATTCAAATTGATCAGCTATTCACCATATATCACTCCAAACAACTTTTGACTGTTCCCAACATACAAATCCATCCTAAAAGACAAATATTTTTACCACTAAAGATATTAAAAAAGAATAGGCAGGAGAGAATTTCTAGAATAGCAAAGTAAGAACATACAAAATCCAATCCTCCATAAATTCAATGAGAATACTAGCAAAAATGGTCAAAATTGACTTTTCAGAATTCTGAAAATTAACCAAAAGCTTACAACAATTCGAGAATTTATTCAAGAAAAACAGCTGAATCTCAGCAAGAATGGTGAACTTTGTGGTATTTTTACCTTATCCTGTTCCCATATCCCCTCCTCAAAATGTTACTACAGCCAAAGACATTTTATAATGATAAAAGGGTCAATCCATCAAGAAGACGTAAGAATTGCCATCATATATTCACCTAACAATGGAGCATGAAAACGGACAGAATTGAAGGCAGAAATAGTAATTCAACAATAATATTAGGGAAAAAAACCCAATAATATTAGGAGCGTATAATAACCCATTTTTATAAAGATTTTATTTATTTATTCATGAGAGACACAGAGAGAGAGGGAGGCAGAGACACAGACTGAGGAGAAGCAGGCTCCATGCAGGGAGCCCGATGTGGTACTCGATCCCGGGTCTCCAGGACCACACCCTGGACCAAAGGCAGGTGCTAAATTGCTGAGTCACCCAGGGATCCCCACAATAACACAGTTCTAATAATGAAAAGAAAACCAGACAGAAGGTCAACAAGGAAATAACAAAACTATAAAACATAGACCTAACAGGACTCTGTTCCCAGTAACAGCAGAATACAAATTCTTCTCAAATGTACATGTAATATTCTCCAGGATACGCCATAAAATAAATCTAAATAAACTTTACACCATAAAATAAATCTAAATAAACTTTAAAAGGTTGAAATCATACAAAATATATTCTCTGATCAAATGAAATGAAATTAAAAATTAACACAGAAGGAAATTTGGGAAATTCACAAATAAGTGGAAATTAACTGTGTAGGGCTAAATAACCAATGGTTCAAAGAAGATGACACAAAAGGAAATTAGAATATATTTTGAGATGAATGAAAATGAAAATACAACATTCCAAATTATCTGGATGCGGTGAAAGCAGTATTTATCCTTGTCAAAGTTTAGCTTTCAACTGGCTCCACTAAGATCCAAATCACTCTGACTGCTTTTTGTAGCGTGGTTGAGATTCTAATCACAGAATACCTTCAGTAATGTACAACTGCATAATATGGCAAATTGAAAGAACAAATCATCAAACAACACATTTCTAAAGCTCTTATTCTATTCCCATCATGACGACACAGTTCCATGCATACAAGGACTCCCAAAGTGGACCTAGGCAGACAATGCCTGATAATCTGTGCAGAGGCAAGAGGAAGAAGTTTACCAACCTACCTGATTTTTTAAGAGGAAAAATTGTATAGGCTGCTGCTGCTGAGCAGAGTCCTCCAAGTAGTCAAGTTTTCTCTTTTCAATGATTAATTCCTGAGATGTATTATCAGCATGCACTCTAACTACAGCCAGAGGTGAAATTACTGCCTTACTAATAGCTATATTTTGTATTGTGCTATTAAGGTATAAAATTGCCCCTTCACTGCTATTTAAAACTGAAAAAATATGGTACCTACACTTGTGAGCCTAACATAATATGTAGAGTTGTCAAATGACTATGTCGTATACCCGAAATTAACACAATATTGTCAACTATCCTTCAATTGTGTATATTATATATAACTTATATATATATATAAAATAACTTATATATTATATCTTTCAATTGTGTATATTATATATAACTTATATATTATATATTATATATATTATATAATATATATAATATAATATAATATAATTATATTATAATATAATATAATATATATTATATAAAATTACATGTGTATAAAATACATTTATTAGTGCTAAAAAAGAAAAATTAATGCTAAGTCAATTGCATATGTATTATAAAAAATTTTTTAACTGAAGAAATCTTAAATTAAAAAGCAGTTAGGTTTCTCTAAGAATTCAGTTTTTAAAAAAGGGGCTGCAACCAGATGAAAAACAAAAAACTGAGGAAGCTAAGAAGTTGTATATTTTTTGATGATTTTACATTTTAGCTAAACTCTGGGTCATTATAATTATGTGTGTCATTTCTGACCTTGAACATAGATAAATATAATTTATTTGTAATGTTCAGTACTAAAAGAGCTCTTTGATAACTGATTGCTTAAAGAGACAGAGAGCTATTAATTTTATTGTGTTACTTAGGAAATTGTGTGTGTGTGTGTGTGTGTATACATCGGCTAAAAGTCAAAGAAAGATTTCTCTTTCCAGAATGTTTTTTTTCATTGAGACTTATTAATGTCCATTCAGCATCATCTTTTTCTTAACTAATTATATAAACGTGGAAAAACTAAACTTGGGAACTAAAATTAGAGCTACCATCATTTTGTTCTTTTGTTAAAAAGGAAACAGCCTCCTCACCATGAGTGACAGTCAAAACAATACGAAGTGCCAAAAAAAGAGTAAAAATTAATCATACTTGGTTACAAGGCAAAACACTACTTTTTTTTTTCTTTTTTCTACTAACAAAATCATCATAGCTCTTTAGGATGTTAATGCTAGACTTCACTGATACTTAAATAAGACTCAAACTAAATATTAACTCTAATATTTACTATACCTGGATAAGTATAGCTTCTCCATTCCACATTTCCAACTTCTATGTAACATGATCCCCCACTTTTCCTATCTTCAGAAGGATTGGAAAAGCCATCAGAGTGCAGTAATTACACATAGTATTACCTTAACCAACTATTTGCAATCACTCATACATGCAGACAACAAAAATGTTACTCTCCATGTGTTCAGGACTGAATACAGAGGGAGGATTGCAATCTTTGCCCTCAAGGAGTTCACACTTTAAAATCAGTCATTTCTAGTGACTATATCGGAGACATCCTGGAAAAATTGCTAAGAAATTTGAGAGGAAAAAAAAACCCTAGAGTTTGATTATCATATTTTCAATGCTCAGACATCATTCTGGTGAATGTTCTCTGGTAAAGAACATACCAGCCAAGGAGATTTTAGACTTACAGAAGCTTTCTGGGGAGCTACTGCAAAGGTCTGAACAATAGATGAAGGGGGTCTGAGCTAATTCCATGTCAGCGAGCCGCAAGAGGTGATCTTCATGCCTCTTCCACGTTCCATGCATTCAGTGACTTCTCCAAACTCAGGGCTTTTGAGTTAGTGTTTAGAACTCCTCAGCCTAAAAATCATCATGGAAATGCACAAACATTTAGATACAAGACTATTTATTTGCAGTCTTGTCTATAATTGTGAAAAATTGAAGACAAGTTGATGTCTAAAAATAAGGTATTGGATAAACAAACTATGGCACATCCAGACAATGGAATACTACAGAGTGTCTGAAAATAGTTTTTAAATAAATTTGAAGACATGAAAAGACATTCATGATGTATTTAGTTTAAAAGCAGGTCATAAAGGAATATGTAGAGTAAAAATCTAGATGTTGTCATAGATACATCCAAGGACTTGAAGACCATACACATCAAATGTTATCAGCAGTCATTCTAAGTGTTGGTATTATGGGATATTTTTCTTTGTTTTTGTTATCTATAGCTTTAGGTTTTCTACAGTGTATATGCATTATTTTTTAATCTTAAAAAAGTTATTAATTTTAAGGACAGGAGGTAAGAATTTTAAGGGCTCCAGGTACGAAAAATGGTTTCAACTTAGAGAACTACTGATTTTGCATATGTTAGACTGCCATTGACTTTTCATCACTAGCCAACGTTCCCGACATTGCCTTCTTCAAAAATTTAGCAATGTTTATGCCATATAGCTCCCACACAGCCATTTATGCAGAGAGTGAAGTAAGAATTACCACGTGATCAGTATTAACTAGTACAACCATTCACATACGTGTACTATATGCCAGATGCCGGCTGGAAATGTTCACTTATCTTTGTTCTTTAACTTTTACAGGGTGAATCAACCCTGTGAGTTTTATTATCTTCCCCATTTACAGATCAAGTAGCCCGAGGCCACAAGAGCTTAAGTAAAGCACAGAGCACTGATCTAAACTCACACTCCAGGGTCATTCAAGAAAAATATAATAAGTTTAATTTATATTTATTTTTTAATTATTGTTTTGTTTTTTAAAAAAAAAAGAGATTTATGTATTTATTTTAGAGCAGGGGAGGGACAGAGGGAGAGAGTCTTAAGCAGACTCCGTGTTGCGTGCACAGAGCCCTACATGGGGCTTGATTTCAGAACCCTGAGTTCATGACCTGAGCCAAAACCAAGAGTCAGTTGCTTAACCAACTGTGCCATCCAGGTGCCCCCTTGACTTTTATTTTTTTAAACAATAAAAGAAGGATGTAATAAATTTTGCCTCGTCCTATACATGCATGAAAGACAGATATCCTTGCACAAATTCAAAAATTTTTATCTAATCACTCAACACGGAGAGCAGCAATCTACCTAGTGAAGTCAGTGCTTTCAAGTAGGGAAATCAATCATTTCCCACACCAAAAAATATTCTCCGCGTTGTGAGATTTTCTTTTTGCTTTAGGCTGAAATTCATTTGTCATCTTCCTGGGCCTGTGCTTGGTCTCTTTTATCCTTGTTACATTTCTTCCCTACAGGATTTCCTTTTGGGAAATTTTACGATGGATGGTCACAATATCTATTCATTTATTTCAGCTTTTAGAAATTAGTAACACTGCATTATGTCACATTTAACTTTCCAGGGGCTTTGAATTGAAGCCACAATTTAAAACTCCTAGCACTCCCTAACTTTTTTTTTTTTTTTAATTTTACCCTTTCATCTGTCAAGTGGTCCAGGAAGGGAGTTAGTACTATATATAGTTTATTTGAAGGTAAAGAGATGGAGAGAAACAGCAAACCATTCATTAAATACCATCACCTCTGGAACTTGAAAGTAGTAGAATCAGAGAGTTTCAAAGAACCCTGGGAGCCAGTCAATCCACACATAGTAAAGGGACTTCACCTCACTATCTCACCATTGTTAACTCCTTTGTTATTTCAAGTGAGTAAAAAACGTCTCTTTTTTCTTTTCTTTTTATTGAGTACCCTAGAAAACTACAAATGTGCACAAATCAAGCAAAATTAAATAAGAAAAATCAAGTCGGAGATGGAAGGGCCTGAGCTCACCTTTGGGATGAAGCCAAGACTGTCAGATGTGTGATCATTATAAAGAGGGGAGGGCACACACCAGGAGGGGAGGGCAGGACCGAAGGTCTTAGACTCACAATGGTTCAGATCTGAAGAGGGCGTCAGTATTAACCATCTCACTTCTCACCATGTGGGATCGGATGTGTATGGCGATAAAGACCGCTGTGAATGAACTACATATATTCTTTTCACAACAACCACAACAAAAGCATTAAGGCTGGGAAAGCTCTCAAAGATCCAATCTGTTTGGTCTCCTTCTGCACTCAGTTCTTACCATCTGTAGATGCCTATTTTTCTTTTTTTCTTCTTTCTAATATTTTTATTTTATGTTTAGAAACATAATCTGTCCACAGTTCATTTTTTTAATAATAAATTTATTTTTTATTGGTGTTCAATTTACCAACATACAGAATAACACCCAGTGCTCATCCCATCAAGTGCTCCCCTCAGTGCCCGTCACCCATTCACCCCCACCCCCGGCCCTCCTCCCCTTCCATCACCCCTAGTTCGTTTCCCAGAGTTAGGAGTCTTTACGTTCTGTCTCTCTTTCTGATATTTCCCACACATTTCTTCTCCCTCCCCTAATATTCCCTTTCACTATTATTTATATTCCCCAAATGAATGAAAACATACAATGTTTGTCCTCCGATTGACTTACTTCACTCAGCATAATACCCTCCAGTTCCATCCACGTTGAAGCAAATGGTGGGTATTTGTCGTTTCTAATGTATACATAAACCACATCTTCTTTATCCATCATCTTTCGATGGACACTGAGGCTCCTTCCACAGTTTGGCTATTGTGGACATTGCTGCTAGAAACATCGGGGTGCAGGTGTCCCGGCGTTTCATTGCATCTGAATCTTTGGGGTAAATCCCCAACAGTGCAATTGCTGGGTCGTAGGGCAGGTCTATTTTTAACTCTTTGAGGAACCTCCACACAGTTTTCCAGAGTGGCTGCACCAGTTCACATTCCCACCAAGAGTGTAAGAGGGTTCCCTTTTCTCCGCATCCTCTCCAACATTTGTGGTATCCTGCCTTGTTAATTTTCCCCATTCTCAATGGTGTGAGGTGGTATCTCATTGTGGTTTTGATTTGTATTTCCCTAATTAGATGCCTATTTTTCTGTTCTCATTTCCAATACTTCCAGATAAGCAACTACCACCACTCCCCTTTGAAAGTTAACTTCTTAATCCAGTCATTTCAGAAGTAAATCTTCCTGGACTCCAGGCAAAATGATCATTCGTTTCACTTTGTCCTCTGACTCCCATTTCCCTTCCTTTTCAGGCTTCAAGTCTCACTGTTCTTGGTGGGCGAGGCACTGCTAAGGGACCAGCATATCCCAGAGTTAGACATAGCCTGATGGCCCCAGTGCTGGAAACCATAGCTCTTCTGCCTCTAAACCCAGCTTCTAAAATTCCACAGACCTCCCAAAGACCAGGAAAACAAAATGCTTATTTTTGAGTTATTCTAACAGTCCATTGTAGTGTCCTTACCACTTCTTGGTCATTAAGAGCAATGGTGCAGAATGGAACAATTTCAACAGAGCACTGTTTTTAAGCTCTTGCTGAAATGGATGTGTGGCCCTGGGCCATCAGATTTATACATGTTTTCCTTTTTACTTAATTGTAATTAGCATGCTGTTTATTGCATTCCTTTTACCTTTCCTTAAGAATTTGCTTTTTCCTTCAATTGTTTGCATTGGTATCTTTTGAATTTCCTCTCGCTTATTTATTTTTTGGCATAAATAATAATTGGTGCTACGGCAGGAGCTTGATAAAGCTTTTTATTATGTTCCCTTTTGTCCAACAGCGATCATGAGGCATAAAAAAGTCTAAACAGTTTGTCCAGAGTTACATAACAAAGGAGAAGCAAGGTCTCAATAAGAGTGTGTGTGTGCTTCGTTTTCCACATTCGGTTTCTATTAAAGGTCCAGGGCTCCTGTTATTTCTGTCGATTTTTTTTTTTTTGTCTAAATCCTTTAGGGTTCCCCCTGCCCCGGATCTTAATTTGTATTTTCTCTTGACTTCTGATATTTATTTTCTGTTTGAAATGTCTTTCTGATTCTATCCTTACTTCTTACCACTTTGGTTTATGGATCCTGGGAGACAAACTCTTGATTCAGGAAAGTGGTATTTTCTCCTCCAGATCATTGATAGTAATAGCTGGTTAAAAACCTAATATTCTATGATTGCAAAACACCTGTTTTCCCCAGATGGTTCAGTAAATTGTTTTAGACACATTGATCATCTATTTGGGGGAAAGAAATCTAGTTGATTCTCACCTTTACCATACCCCAAGATAGAGATAGATTAAAAGATTAGCTTTTATTAAAAATGAAACTTCCAGAAGAATTTGTATGTATCAAAGCAATGCAAGAAGCCACACACACACACACACACACACACACACACAAAGATTGACATGTTGGAAAGTAAATATAACTTTTAAAAAATCTTTGGTGTTTTAAGGCAAGAATAAGCCATATAGATGCAACACGTATTTCTGAGAAATAACTAATGTCTTATATATCATAGTCAACAATAATACAGTAATGCTCCGGTATAAACATTAGGAAAGAGTATGATAGTTCTTAAAGGTAAGGACTGATAAATGAACTATAATGATATAAAAATGTATTATCCTCAATTCTGACCAAAGAAATAAAATTCAAAACGATCAGTCACTGTCATTATTGCCATTAGCACAGCAACACTTAAAAGCCAATTTAAAAGCTAGTGAAGTGGGACCCCTGGGTGGCGCAGCAGGTTTAGCACCTGCCTTTGGCCCGGGGCGCGATCCTGGAGACCCAGGATCGAATCCCATGTCGGACTCCCGGTGCATGGAGCCTGCTTCTCCCTCTGCCTCTCTCTCTTACTGTGTGCCTATCATAAATTAAAAAAAAAAAAAAAAGACTTCTACAAACCTTCTACAATGAGCACGTTACTTTTATGTCGAAAAAAACAACACTCTAAAGCATACATAGATGTGTCTTTAAAGTTAAAACAGGTATGGATGTGTGTTTAATGTCTCCTCTGGATGCACAAGACCTAAGAAGTGGGCAAATGCTTCAGGTTGATCCTACCCATCTGATTGTCTAATTCCGCTGTATTTCAATTAACTTTAATATTGCTTGTTCCTTGAAAACAAGAATTAACAAAAGCAGGGATTTTTTTTTTCCATGTTAACGACATCCTATGGTAATATTTCACGTCCAGGATAGAAGAGCACCACCACGATAAGGGCTGTTTTGTGCAAGAATGCTCTCCATAAGGTCAACAGCTTGGACATGATTAATTCCTTAATTGAACTTTGAGACATTGTCTGAGGTGTTGAGGTGAAGTGTTCTGGGATTGCCGAGGGTACGGGGGAAATGAATTTGCCATAATAAGGGGAAATTTTGAGATAAATAGGTCACTGAGAAGGATGTATTTTTCTGTAGTGCCAGACGTGTTGATCCTGTCCATTAATTTCAAGATGTTAAGGTTCGTTTTTGAGTTTTTGCAAAGATCTCTGAAGGTAGATCCCTTAGAGAGGCAGAAGGCGAGAGTTGTATCAGACTTGATGCCATTGTGACCTGGAATCGTAGCCAGGCACCACTCCTTTCAGGCAATTGACTTACCCTGTCGGGTTAATCCTCATGGTTACCCTCTGACGCAGGTGTCCTGGATTCCTCACTTCACCAAGAAGATATTGAGATGCACAAGGCTAGGTAGGCTGACCACAGGTGTGCTGCAGGGACTCGGGAGAGGAGGAAGTTGAGCCCAGACAACCCTGACTGTAGAGATGGAATTTGCACTCTGAGTACTACACTGCGCCTGCTTACCCTGCTTTGGCCTTCCTCCCACAGCTGGCCCCCAGCTCCACGCAGGGCACTGACTAGTCTAACGAACACTGCCCACCATACCCTTGCTGATGGGTAGCAAACCAGAGAGGACTTGGGTTTCATACTCTTACCTGGACTGTGTCTTTGTTCCACGTTTGTGTCCCTAAGTTCGTTCCTTCTTCACCTATAAAATGGGGGAAAGTAATAACCTCAGAGAGCTGCTGTGGAGATGGGAATACCATATGTGAAGGTGCTTAGAACCGTGCTTGGCAAATCAGAGATGTTTCATAAATATTAGTTTCCTTTCTTCCTTCCCTTGCCAGACAAAAGTTGTTCTCTCTTACGAAGTCAAGCTTGCATGAAAATGCCTCCACGGCTCTCAAGGTTTCACAGAATCCTCAGAAATTTTGCTCGCTAGATCAAATGGACCCTATTACACATGGAATCTCAGAGGCTTCTAATCCCCCAATAATGTATGCTGTGGAAAGCCCTAATAGGAGTTTATATAACCTGATATTTGAAATTCTCTTTTCTGGATTTGGGCAGGCTATTTATAGGCTTATTTCTATGATTCTTGCTTCTCTCTCATTTCTCCTACAGAACCCTTCCTCCAATTCCAAAATACACTTTTATACAACTGAACTCTGGCTCAAACTGCTTATATGCCATTTCTCAAAGATGCCTTATCATTTCCTGCTTCCATTATTTTTTTTTTTCTCCTGTCGGGCTCTCTCCCTGAAAGAACTCTTTCCCGAAAACTTATCTATTGAACTTTAACCTTCAAGGCTTAACTCAAATGCCTGCTCTTCACACACCTCTGACAACTCTGGATGGAAGAGACCCCCCTTTCTACTAAACCACCATAGCACTGAGTATCACTCACTGGACTGGCTGCAGATACTTTATTCTTTTGGGGCTGAACATTGATTACATGGACTAATGGTTTAAAATGACATCTGAAAAAAAATAAAAATAAAATAAAATAAAATGACATCTGATTAGCAATCCCTTATATGGCCTGTCCCAACTCCTTACAAAAAAAAAAAAAAATCTGTGAAGCCAGCAAAAGCCAAATTCTCACAAACACACTAAAAACTAATAAACAATGTATTATCAGAATTAAGAAGGAATTTCTGACAATTTAAAGGCCAAAGAAACTGGATTGAGAAACTTGTAGAAACTACTTTCCCACTAAAAATAGATTAAAATTCTTGGTTTGAGAATAGAACCACTCTTCACCCTCCTCAGCTGTTTACCTCCTACTCAAAAACACAGGAGCCCGGTCAACCACCACCAACAGCCACCAAAAAAAAAAAAAAGGAGGACAAACATACCCCTATCGGCTAGGTGATATTTTATGAGGTATCCAGTATGCTCTTCCCTAATCCCTAACAGTGATTCAAAACAGTTAAGCATAATAATAAAAACTAGAAAAGGTTTTTGAAGAACATGCAAAAAAAAAAATAGCAGGTTTGTCAATATTAATTTTTTTTTAAGTTGGAGGTTGGGAGGTGTCAAAAGGATGAATTAGAGGAAGATGATCAAAAGGTACAAACTTCCAGTTAAGATAAGTAATACTAAGTAACGTACGTGATGTCCTGTACAACACGATGACTATAGCTAACGCTGCTGTATGGAATACTTGAAAGTTGTTAAGAGAGTGGATCCTAAGTTTCCATAGCAAGGAAAAAACGTTTTCTTTTTTCTTTTTTGTATCTATAGAAGATCATGAATGTTAACTAAGTTTATTTATTAGGGTAATTATTTCACAATATGTGTAAGCCAGTTAATGATGCCAAAAATCTTAAGCTTATATGGTGCTGTATATAAATTGTCTCAACAAAATTGGGGGGGAAATGTCAAATGTGAGGCAAAACATAAAACTAATAGGAATGTAATTACTTAATATTGATAAAATTTACAGAAAAGATGTAATTATTCATCTTTTCAAATAAAACAATGGCTGAAATACATAAAGTAAATATTGTTAGGAATATAAGGAAAAAATAACAAAACAAGTGTTGTGGAAGATCATACATCTCAGGCTTCAAGAAATCCAGTAGGAAGAAATATATTGGAATAATACCTTTAATAATATATAATAATATATTAAATAAGGTGATATATATATATACACATATGTACATAGATAAGTTTATAAATACAGAGATAGATATAAATAGGTAATCAGTCTATTGCCCCCAAAAGTATCTATGAAATATTCAGAAAAATGTATCATAGTATTTGTTTCAAAAAAAGAATGGAGAAATTCCAAACATTAGAAGTCCAACCACTATTGGATTATTTGCGTGTACAATAACTAGAAATTAATGAGGAAGATAAATTCATAAACACACAAATGTCAAGTGAAACCAGGAATTAAAACTACAATTACAAACCATTTAGAAATTAACAAAAATGACATTACACATGAAACTATAGAATGGCCCCAAAGCTACAACCAGAGGCAAATTCATAAGAGGAAAGAACGTACAGGCTTTTGCTTGTTGGGTTTTTGTTGTATGTTCTAACAATTTCCCGTTGTTTAAAATTAAGTTCTAGGGATCCCTGGGTGGCGCAGCGGTCTAGCGCCTGCCTTTGGCCTAGGGCGCGAACCTGGAGACCCAGGATCGAATCCCACGTCGGGCTCCCGGTGCATGGAGCCTGCTTCTCCCTCTGCCTATGTCTCTGCCTCTCTCTCTCTCTCTCTCTCTCTCTCTCTCTGTGTGACTATCATAAATAAAAAATATAAATATAAATAAATAAATAAATAAATATAAAATTAAGCTCTAGCCACGTGAATATTTCCTGATTTCTATCGGAAGCATGTAAAACACCCTTCAAATGAAGTATGCTGGGACTAGAATTTGCTCTTACTGTCTTTGTTCACACCCTATTCTCCATTTCCTTGGCACCATATTTGATCACCTCAGAGATTCCGAAGCATAATAATAAAAACTAGAAAAAGTTTAATAAATTTAAACTTAATAGTTCTTTAAATTTAATAGTTCTTGTGAATACAATCTCTGACTTTGACCATTGGTCTTGCACAGGCTATTTTATAGTTATTTCTTGGTTCCACACAACTAAGGTTACGGATAAGAAGCCCTCACACCTTCTATCCAGGGCAGGAGGGGCCTTTATAAGTTGGAAGAGCCCCACGTCATCACCCAACAAGAAGAGGGAAATTACAGAGGAAAGCTAAATTAAAACTCAGAATAAGAGTCTGTGATCTCTGTGGTCCTTATGAGTTTATCATAGAATTAAATAAATACGTACACATACACGCACACAAACACACATGTATGCATACGTATATACATAAATGGAGGATACAGATGCTATTTCTTAGGGATTCATTCAGAAATTATAAACAGTAGAGACAGTTTAAAACTTAAATTCTATTTCAATGTCAATAATATGAACTAAAATATTTTTTTTCTCTGAGCTTCCTATGTCCAGTAAGATCATGTGTACAATATTTTGGTGTCAAGAGTATTAGGTGGCTATATGGTTTACATTCTGAGCTCTCAGACATACAAACAATAAAGTTGTGTTATACATGATTTGTTCATTCAAATGTGATAATTACTTTTCCTAAATTTTTCACTTAATATGACTACCATCCTATTATTTTTGTATCGAGTATACCCATTAATAAATTATAGTGCATTTTCTTGATTCAGACTTATTTCCAACAACAAAACTGTCAGTTTCCTATAAAGAAACTATGGATAGTTGCTATAGTCAACTATGGTACCATTAAAAAAAAACAAAAAACATTTGGTCCTTATATCTGTAGAAGTTCTCGCTGAATTGGGTGTATGTACGGAAGACCAATTTGTGTAATCAAAATAACTCATGTGGTTTCCAAACCTATTAACATTCTTCCTCAATGCAGGCGAGGGTCCAATGTATCTCTTACACTGGACATGAGTAGCTTGGGGAATGTCGAACCCTTTGTGGCTATCCCAACCCCACGGGAGAAGGTAGCAATGGAGTACCTGCAGTCAGCCAGCCGAATACTCACAAGATCACAGCTGAGGGACGTCGTGGCAAGTTCACATTTACTCCAAAGCGAATTCATGGTGAGCTCGCTCTTTATTGTTCACTCTTCAGTAGATATTTTGATAAACTAGACCCTAGAGGCACCTACTAAAATGGCACCGTTCTCCACTCAAGCAGCTTACAGTAAACAAATGCTTACAGTTTAAAAGCTTAAGGTTAAGTACAAGGCTTTAGATCCACCCTACATCTCATCAACTACTGGTAAGTGTTCAAACCCGAATGTGAATACAAAATTGAGGCAGAGTACATAGGAGCTGGTCAGGCAAAGAAGTGCCAAGAAGGAACTGGGCTGTGAAGAGGCATTCCAGAAAGCAGGAACAGCCTTGCTGTCACTGGGGAATTCAATTGTTTGTTTCAACTGGAGCATTGAAATTAAGGTGGGAAGGGGCAAAAGTTGAGCCTCCAGAGTTATAAAAGGAACCTGAGTCTTAATAAATATTCAAAAGTTTGGACTTTATCTTGAATTTTAAAAAGATGTCTCTATGTGCAGTGCAGTAAGCATTAGAAAAGAAAGGGGTATGTTGGGGTCTCTAGAGATAATCCTGTGGAACTGTCATCATGATGGTCTGAACTCAGTAGGAGTGAAAATGGGGAAAACCTATAGGAATCTGCAAAAAGGGGGCTGAATTGGTGAGGCAGTCATGGAAAAGGAAAGAATCAGGGATGATACCCCAGTTTGTGACATAAGCAACAGGGCACCTGCAGTGCTTTAATGAAATAAGGAGCACAGAAATACCAAATGTGGGCTAAAGATGATTAGAAAGTTTAACCAAAAGTGATGGCAACACATCAGTGTTGCTGGTGATATGTGGATTTGTAAAAACACACGTCTACTCAGAGAGCTTGGAGACAGATTAGATCTTCTTAGGTTTAATTATTGTCCAAAAGGAGGATCCATTTTATGCGTCACTTTAAATCTCAAATCAGTTGTACATCTTAAGCCAAGTCTGGTGATTTTAATAAATTGATCACTCCAGGGTCTGTTCAGATATTTGCAACTACTCTGATAATGAAATATCTAGCAATGGGCTAGATTTACTATTAGCTTCGTCAGCTATTATTAAGCATCCAAAGTAAAACATGAACATGTAGCTTTAAAAATTAGACTTTGTAGTATGTCATCTTTTCATATGTAAAGAAAACAACACCTAGTGAGATGAAAGAACCAGTCAATGATCACACAGCTAGCCAAAGGTACGCCTAATACTCCCTTATAGAACCACAGATAGCTTTTTGGAGACAAGCCCTTAAAGGAAAGACAAGGCCAACAAAGAGTACCAAAGAGAAGGGTGATGGTGGCTTTGCCAAAACAGGCTGACCTATTTGAAATTATCAAACATAAACATCTGCTTTCTATTGAATATTCAACAATTTTGCTTATTTTGGTAACCTGGAACTAAGAAGTTATAATATTAGTTGCAGCAGAGAGTAGGGAGGAGTATTATAAATATCTAAAATAATGCAGGTTTAGGAAATGATATTTAAAAAGTAAGCTACCCCTGTCTGTAGACCACATCTCAAATTCATGATATAGCCAGGTTTTTCCCAAATTATCAGACTGACTAAAAACTAGGACAATTTGAATTAATTTATTAATAATTTATTTCATTTCAATGACTAGGCTTTTGAGTTATATTTTCCATTGAAGAAAGTTCAAGTAACAAAAATAGTACTTCATGTGATCTAAAGATGAAAGCTCTTTTATTTCACGTTAACATTTATCTAAGCAATTTTTGCAGAATTTTAATGAGAGATCATACTGTTTTATATAATCAAATCCTTACACATTTGTTTCAACTCTTTTGAAAACTTTGGCTTACTGCTTTCTTTGTCTCAGTCATCTATAGATGCTCACCTTTTAGATCTAATTTGTTTCCTCAGAGCCATTTCTGCTCTAATTGTTCCCTCTCCAATTATTTGAGGCACATGACATATATTCCAAGTAACATTTATATTCTTGTTAAGTGGGAGAATACAGTGTCCGGATGCTCTTCACTAAAAATATTGCATTTACAACCCCAAGTGGAACAGTAGAATTATAAATAATTCCTTAATACAAAAAAAAAAACCATATTGCATCCCTTGAATCAACAAAAACTCCCTTTATATTATATTTACCACTTGGGGAGGGAGGTTTTAATAATCCTAAAAGAGTCATATAATGTTAAAAGAGAATCCATCAAAAAAAAAAAAAGAGAGAGAATCCATCATAGTGAAATTTTTGGTACTAAACTTATATAAAGATTTTTTAAAATTTGACTACATTGTCCATTTTCAACTGTCTGTATATATTTCTAGCAATTAAGTCAGAAGGAATCTTAAAAATCTAATCAAAGTTTTATGTTTCTTTAATAACTATATGTTAAGTAATACTTTCTAACACAGAGAGCTGTTTCTTAGAGTCAGCTTGCCAGGGTGCAGCTAATATGTTTATGAAAGGAAGGGTGTTGGTCAACCAGAGGTGGTAGTCTGTTGTTTTATAAATGACTTTGAAGTTCAGGAGGGCTCTGAATCAGATGGCCCCCTGTGAAGATTTTCTTTGTGGCAGCATTAGATACACTAATTTGATATCATTTATTTTTGCAGGAAATACCAATGAACTTCGTGGATCCCAAAGAAATTGACATTCCACGTCATGGAACTAAAAATCGCTATAAGACCATTTTGCCAAGTAAGTTTCTTGAATTAAATAGTTTACATTATAAAGCACCAGCCTTCCCCATTCACCCTTTCCTCATCATTTACCACCCTCACAACTTCTCCATACACACCACATTTGGAGTTATAAATGCACATCAAGACTACGAACTGTGACTTTATCCTATATTACTCTTATTATAATGGTCAGCTTACAATTCCAATAGACACATGGTTCTAAAATTTTATTGTGCCACACATTATGGTCAATTGATTTCATCGAGCAATTCAATGGGCAAAGGATAGTGTTTTCAACTAAAGATGCTGAGACAACTGAATATTCACATGCAAAAAAAAATGAAGTTAGATGCCTGGGGTGCCTGGGTGGCTCAGCTGGTTAATAATCTGCCTTTGGTTAAGGTCATGATCCCGAGGTCCTGGGGTTGAGTCCCACATCAGGCTCCCTTCTCATTAGAGGAGTCTGTTTCTCCCTCTCCTTCTTCTCCTCCCCCTGCTTATGCATGCACTCTCTTTCTCTCACTGACACACATTCTCTCTCTCAAATAAATAAAATCTTTAAAAAAAAATAAAGTTGGACCTTGCCTCACATCATATACAAAAATTAACTCAAAATGGATCAGACCTGAAGGTAAAAGCTAAAACTATAGAACTCTTAGTATAAAACAGATGTAAATCTTCATGACCTTGAATTAGTCAATAATTTCTTAGATACGACACCATAAGTACAAGCAACAACAACAAAAATAGATAAGTTGAATTTTATTAAATTAAAATGTTTGGTACTTCAAAGGATGCCATCAAGAAAATAGAAAGATGACTCACAAAATGGGGGAAAAAATTGTAAATTATACATCTACCAGGGAATTCTATCTAGAATGTATAAAGAACTCTTACCACTCAGTTATAAAAAAGATAGCCCAATTTAAAAATGGGCAAAGGACTTGAATAAACATTTCTCCATAGAAGATAGATGAACAGTCAATAAACATTTGAAAAGATGTTCAACATTATTAGCCATATAGGAAATCAAAACTGCAATGAGATACCACGTCACATCCACATGATTTTAATAAAAATGATAGACTATATAGAAAGTATTAGCAAGGATGGAAGAAACTGGAATCTTCACACATTGCTGGTAGGGATGTAAAATGGTGCAACTACTTAGGAAACAGTTTGGTAGTTCATCAAAAGGCCAATCCGAGAGTCACTATAGGACTCCGACATTCTAGTCGAAGTCCCATTCTTTCATTCGAAGAGAAATAAAAACATATCATTGGCAATCACTAGACAAATAGATAGTTGGAGTTTGGGCAAAAATCCATAAGAAGTCCAAAGCAATAGCTCTGGAAAGATGAAGCCACAAAGACTTTTTAAAAAGTATTGATATGGGATCCCTGGGTGGCTCAGCGGTTTGAAGTGTCCAGATTGGCAAATCCATAAAGACAGAAACTGTCTTAGTGGTTACCTAGTGCTGAGAGGCATGGGAAATAGCTGTTAAATAACTAAAGGCTGTGGAGTTAATTTTAAGAGAAGGAAAATGTTACAGAGTTGATCGTGGTGACAGTTGCACAATTCTATGTGAATGAAGAACTGTATGGTGGCGCACTTTAAACGACAAAATTCTATGGTATGTGAATTACATCCTAACAAAGCTGTTACCAAAAAAATTCATAATAATCACCTAGAGTCCTTATAAAAATCTAGAGTCCTCGGTTCCACCCGGGGATTCTGTTTAAGTAAGTCTGCTGTTTGGGCCCAAGAATCCATACTTCTAGGCAAACACCCGGGTGATTCTGATACAGATGATACCAGCACCACACTTTGAGAAACACTGTTTAGACTATGTTAAAACTAAATCTAACTCAGGTGCCTGTGTGGCTCAGTTGGTTAAGCAGCTGCCTTCACCTCAGATCATGATCCCAGAGTCCTGGATCCAGCCCCAAGTTGGGCTCCCTGCTCAAGGGAACAGGGAGCTTCTCCATCTCCCTCTGCTGCTCCCCCTGCTTGCGCTCTCTCTTAAATAAATAAATAAATAAATAAATAAATAAATAAATAAATAAAATCTTTAAAAAAAAAAACCCGACCTAAATATAATTTCATGAAATTTATCAATGTCAAGCAATGAGCTAGACACCAGGAACCAGTAAGAAATAAGGAATAGCCTATAAGATCAAGGAGGTCATGGGCTAGAGAGGAAAGGCAAGTCGTGTAGGAGTATAGAGAGGACTAAGTAATTCTGCTTAGAGTGGCAAAAATGCTTTGGAGAGGATGTAACATTGTCAATCACTAGACCACAGATGGTTGGGGTTTTGGCAAAACCCATAAATATCTCAAAACAATAGCTCTGCAAAGATGGAGCCACAAAATGTTTCAAAAGTATGGGTATTGAAATATTAGAGTCTGTATAATTAAGCCCATTAATTCACTCATAAAACATCAAATTCTCCCTATTTATGGTTATATCAAGAATTACTGTTAATGGTGTTTTGGGGCTGCTCCCTCTGGTAGAGTTGGAAACACTCCTCTATAACATATTTTTAATGGATCTATATTAATATAGTCCCTGTTGAAAGATATTTTATGACTGTAGCTGGCTAAAGGGGGTGAAAGTGCTATGTGCTACAAGTGGTGCTCCTCTCTGTCTCTCTCAAGATTTTTCAACTGAAACTTACCAAATATAAGAAACTAAGGCATATACACTCATTGCAGTTTTACTTAACCAGCTAATGTCAGAAGGATTTGGAAATTATTAGGATTATTTAAAGTTGAGCCTTCTCAGGGGCACCTGGGTGGCTCAGTCAGTTAAGCATCTGACTGCTGGTTTCAGCTCAGGTCATGGTGTCATGGATCCTTCCATCAAGCCCCACAGAGCCCCATGGGGGGCTCAGCAGGAAATGGGGTTGAAGATGCTTTCCCTCTGCCCCTCTTCCCTCTCACACACTCTCCCTTTCTCTCTTTATCTCTCTCGCTCTCTCTCAAATACATAAATAAATCTTAAAAAAAAAATAAGTGAAGTTCAGCCTTCTCTATTTCCTGCTCTGATGATATCAGACATAGTCCTTCATAGCCCTGTGTCAGCTTTTCCATTCCCAGAACTGGGTGGATCACTTGAACCAGGGCACCTGTGCTGACAACTGATGTCACAAATAATGGATTTTCTGTTGAAAATGTCTGTAGCCTGAATACACCACCCACCCGCTGTTGCACAAAATATAATTGGGTAAATATAGTTTGGGCACACCACACCATTGGTTGAGAATTACCGGAGAAGACTGGAGTTGATATGGGAAGCTATTCTTTATGGTTCATTTTAGACTGTAATATGGGATAAATTCTAAACATTGTATAAAATAATTAAAAATGATTAAGATTTTAAGTATTGTTTTTTCAATTGTTTTAACCTACAATAAACTCAAGTTTAAAAGCTTCCAGCATGGGGGTGTGCCTGGGTGGTTCAGTCAGTTAAGCTTCTGCCCTTGGCTTAGGTCGTGACCCTGTCAGGCTCTTTGCTCAGCGGGGAGTCTGCTTCTCCTACTTCCTCTCCCCCTCCCCCTGCTCATGCTCTCTCTCCCTTACTTTTTCTCTCCCAAATAAATAAGCAAAATCTTAAAAAATAAAAAATAAAAACCTTCCAGCTTGTACATATTAGTAAGGCCATATAATTTGGAAGATGTCTTGCAGCAGAATATGGATGACCGAGAACCAATTAAACCGTAGCTGTATCTCTAAGGATGATGTCAGCCTGGCTCAAAACACTCTACATGGTAGATTAAAGTGAGAAGATCAAGTTTATATCACATTATTTCACAACATTAAAAAATATTAGTGATAAAAATATGTCTATATCCTAAATCTCAAAAGCAGTGGAGAAAAAAAAAACCGATCCTACATCAATATGAAGTTATTTGCACAACAATGAAGGATAATAACAAGTTTTATGTGTATTTATTCCATGCACACAATTTATTTATACAAATAAAAAGCCATATAGATGAAATTTAAGAACAATATTAATTAAAACCTAATTACTTTGGCCATCATTTTATATTTAAAAATGTAAGGTCTGGTAATATTTCCTACTTATATTTCCCGTTCTATTAAGTGCCCTGAACACAGTAGATATGCAAGTAAGTGAGCCACTCATTAAGGCAACCAGTTATGTGGCTCAGACGAAATATAGGGGTTAGACTTGCGTCCTTACTCTGGCAGGAGGATTCAGTTTGTGGCAAACGACTTAATCTTTCTGTGCCATCCTTCCTACACAGGGCTGTGGAGAGAATTAAGAACAAATTCGTGAGAAGGGAAGTTCCCACTGATAGTGAGCCCTCACTATTCTTCTTTTCCTCCACCTAACTGAGGATGCATTGATCATTAACCTCAGAACCAATTCCGAAAAATAGTAACGCTAACTAGGGAAAGAAAACTTACAGTTTCAAAAGCAGACTATTTAAGAGCCCTATTTCCTCTTACAATTTTCATAAGGATCTTAGAAAAAGCACATTTCCATATAATCACCATCTTGCGCTGCCAGGATCAGCCCTGACTGTCCAAATCCTGTACAGTGATGGAAACGCTCTGTATCTCCAATGTGATGGCCATTAGCTACATATGGCAATGGAGCACTTGAAGTAGAGTGAGTGCACCTGAGGAACTGATTTTTAAGTTTTATTTTATTTTAATTAACTTAAAGTTAGCTACATGTGGCTAGTGGCACCATATTGGATAATGCAGTCCTGAAGTCCTCTCTCTATCCTACAACAAACTGAAGGCGACTCCCAGTCACCTTGAAGGTATAGCCACACCCCTGCCTTTCCTCCCATTTCCCACTTATCTTGACTTCGTCTAGAACTATGCTATTCCTCACAGCCCTGTCTTTGCCCAAGGATACACTAGCAGTATAAACTCTTCTTTCATCCAATAGCTTCTCCCCTGGAGTCCAAATCTCAAATGCATTTCCATCTGGAGAAGAAATCTTCAGCACAGAATAACCTTTGACCAAATCTGATAGGACACCAATTAGAATATCAGGATCCAAGAACACCTGGGTGATGCAGCCACTTAAGTGTCTGACCGTTGGTTTTGGCTTAGGTCATGATCTCATGGTTGTTAGACGGAGCCCACCACTGGGCTCCACACTCAGCGTGGAGTCTACTTGAGTTTCTACTTCTCTCTCTGCCCCTCCTCCCCACACTCTCTCTCTCTCTCTCTCTCTGTCTCTCTAAAATAAATGAACAAATGTAAAAAAAATAAATAAATAAAACAATATCAGGGTCCAGGTACCATTTTGTCTGTTAAGTAGAAGACTTAAATTGCCAAAGGTGTTTTAAAGAAGCCAGATGGGAAGATTTCATGTGTTCTGTACACTAAATCTATATGTGTTCAACAATTTGTTGAGAGGAAAAAAGAAACAGGAAGGAGACCAGAAAGAAGAGAAGGAATAAGAGAGGAAGAGAGGGGGAAGTGGAAGAAAGAGGAAGAAAGCAAAAGGAGAGAAGAAAGGAAATAAAAGGGGAAGAGCGAAGGAAGAAAAATATCTCGGTGCTGGAATTGTTACTGCTACTGCCTAGTTGTATCATAACTGGTGTGCTAAATATTTAACATAGAATCCAGAAATACCCATCCTGAAAAAGGTTATCATAGTGAATTCGACCAATATGTAAATTTAAAATATGCATGTAGACTTAAGATGCATAAAATGAATACAATCATAATAGTAATGATGAAAATAAGGATGATGATGACAATGATGATGATGAGGTTTTGAATTTTTCTAAACCTCAGCTTTTTTTTTTTTATGAGTCTAATCTAACATTAAAAAGGCTAAAAGACTTTAGTTAGAATGCCAATTTTCCCCTATTCAGTTGTATGGTACATTCTTGTTTCAAAAGTATTTGGAAACCTCTAAATACATGGAAATCTTATAAATTACCAATTTCCAAACTAAACTTAAGTCAGCTTGATAAGGAACCTGCTTCTAAGCAGTTTATAGGGCTGAGTTCCCAATAAATCCTATACATGGTAGGCATTATAAAAACTGAAGGGAACAGGTCTCTTTTCAAGTCTCACTGGTGTAGAGCGTTTATGGAAACTTCTAATTGTCAGTGAATACTGAAAAGGAACGAAAGGTTTCCTGTCCCCTTTGCTAAGAAAGAAAAAGAATCTAGGAAGTCAAAAACAGTGTTTCAGTTCTAACAGAAATGAGTTCTGATCTTAAGCACTCGATAAGCCACATACCAGAGAGAAATCACAAAGGATACAAAAGTTCATTTAAAAATAAATAAATAAATAAAAGTTAGTTAAAAACACTTCGTGCCCTCAAGGAGTAGGAGTCCAATACAATTCATTGAGGGCAGGCAAAAATTTAAGCACTTAAAATAGAAGATGGTAAATATTAGAATAGAACATGAGGGACGCCAGGCTCAGCAGTTTAGCGCCGCCTTCGGCCCAGGGTGTGATCCTGGACACCTGGGATCGAGTCTCTCGAGTCTCTCGTCAGGCTCCCTGCATGGAGCCTGCTTCTCCCTCTGCTTGTGTCTCTGCCTCTCTCTCTCTTTCTGTGTCTCTCATAAATAAAATCTTTAAAAAAATAAAATAAATAAAACATGAAAAAAATTACCGCAATAAGCTTATTTGTTTAACTCAACAAAAGAGTCATTGATGGTATCAGCAAGAGTGGTGCCTGTTTAAAACTAAGGTTAGGGATCCCTGGGTGGCGCAGCGGTTTGGCGCCTGCCTTTAGCCCAGGGCACGATCCTGGAGACCCGGGATTGAATCCCACGTCGGGCTCCCGGTGCATGGAGCCTGCTTCTCCCTCTGCCTGTGTCTCTGCCTCTCTCTCTCTCTGTGTGACTATCATAAAAAAAAAAAAAAAAGATTAAAACTAAGGTTAGGATGGATTGGTATGTATACAAAGAGGATTGAATTCTAGAGGAGGAGATAAGAACAGTGGGTATGATAAACTCTCACAAGTTTACCTATGTAGAGAAAAACAATAATAAAACAACTACTAGAGAGGGATACACAGAACCGATGACTTAAAAAATGGAAGGGACCATTTAAATCAATGCCATAGACATTTGTTGAGTGTCTACTCTACATGGAAGCACTGTCCTAGACACTAAGTCTTAGACATAATGAAAAATATCCATTTTTGCCTTTAAGGGGCTCAAAGTGTGTCAGATCAAAGAAACCATAAAGAGGTGATTTGATCTAATTCATTTACATAAACCTTGGTAAAAATAATTACCACATTTTCCATAGCACCATGGTTTGCAAAGAGCCTTTCAACTTCTTGTTGGTAAGTGACTTGAACAGTTAAGATGCTGTTGCTAGCGCTAGAACAATCTACCTAGTATCAGATTTCCCTGCTGTCAGTGAACAGACTACCACCACACATGTTAACTAAAGACAGCTTCCTTAGGGAGAGGGGATTCTGGCCAGACCAAGTGTTTGCTGTTGGGCAGGAGAGAAAAGACAAGTGAGTAAGAAAATCTGGTGCAAATTCCAAATCCAAAGTACAAGAAAAACAGCATAAATAAGAAATGGGGCCAAGAATCAGAAACCCACAAAAAACAGCATGATGAATAAACTCATCATCTCAAGCTTACAGGCAAGATTTGTGTTCAGGGACAGGGGCCAAGATGGGCCCAATTGTCCCGCAGTAAACACAGGTGGATCAAGAGACAGACACACAGATGCATCAACAGCAAACAATGACACAAGCCAGACAGTCAGTATATAAGGTAGCAGGTGTGCTGTGTACCATTATTGGTATTCTAAGGAACTTAAAAAAGAATACATTTGTCTGATGCATTCCTTCTTGTTTTCTTCATTAGATCCCCTCAGCAGAGTGTGTTTAAGACCAAAAAATGTAACTGATTCTTTGAGCACTTACATTAATGCTAATTATATTAGGGTAAGTAAGTAAATATAAATTTCTCTCTGATGAGCATGTGGACTTACTATTTGGAATTGTTGGGCTTTGGTGTTTTGTTTTGTGTTTTGTGGATTAATTATGATTTAACTTAGTTACTTGAAAGTTTGTTCATTGGTTTAGTCATAATCAACATTGGTAGTGGGTACTTTCCTCTCCGGTGCATCTCTGGCTGCAGTGCTCTGGGTGCTAGGGGGTGCGCTGGTGAGAACTGAGCTTCATGCCCCTCAGTACTGTATGCTATGCTTTACTTGCTGGGAGAACAGCCAGATGAATTGTGCTAGAATCAGTGAAGCCGTGAAAGTCTGTGTTGCTTTTGGACCAGTGGAACCATTTTGTTGGAAAATTGTTCTAAACTTTCTGTGCAAGGCATGAATTCTAAATCCAATATTTTTGTCTCTTTACTCGAACCAGGGCTACAGTGGCAAAGAGAAAGCATTCATCGCCACACAGGGCCCCATGATCAACACCGTGAATGATTTCTGGCAGATGGTTTGGCAGGAAGACAGTCCTGTGATTGTCATGATCACAAAACTCAAAGAAAAAAATGAGGTAGGACCTTTACCCAAGTAGTGAACGTTATAAATTCTCTATTGCTATAGAAGAGATATTGAATAAGGAGAAATGCCATGTACTTATCAGAATTAAGATGGAAACTTAAAGGCATTTAAAGACAAGTTCACTTCATGTTTCCAGGAATGGTAATTGGTGTCATTGTAGGAATGGCAGCTTTCTTTCAGAATAATCAATATACTTGACATTACGTGTATCTCACATATACCACGTATCTCTGTAAGGAAATGAGGAGCTATGAATTATCACTCTGATTTATAAGCGGGGAAAATTTTTTAAAATTACTCACTCATATCTCAAGTAATTTTGGAGTACTCACTATGTGACCGATGCTACTTTAGTTGTTGGCCATATATTAGTAAACAAAACACACAGATGCCTGCCATTGGTGGGTTTTAACTTTCTAATGGGGAAGACAGATTAAAAAACAATAAATATAACAAGTTCATAGAACTGTAGTGATTAAAAAGGACAAATGGTAGAAGGGGAGAAAGGTAGAGTTGGATAAGGAGATTGGGTGTGCCGCATTGGGAGGGATGAGATGGGAGGAGTAAACTGTGGTATTATAGAGGATGGAAAGGATGAGGCCCCACTAAGAAAGTGAGATATGAAAAAAAAAAAAAAAAGTGAAGGAAGTTACAAAAGCCCAGCAACCTTTTCAATATCTTCATAATAAGAAATCCAAAAGGGAGACATAGTTAGATTCCATTTCCACTAGCAGTTTTTCCTAAGGATCTAGCTTACAGGATACTTTACATCATAAAAACAGAATCGTGAAATCCCCAGAGGGTGCTATCCTAGGTGCTGCTTACATTTTAGGGCATCTTATTGGAATAATTTACAATCTGATCTTAGCATCTTAGTGTTTGTATTCTTGTCAAAACTACTGTATCAGGGCTTCACCATGACGATAAGAATTTAAGAAAACTGAGCTTTCCCTTATGCCTTTTTGGTGAGTTATAACCCTTGAGTGTAGTATAATCTTGTGCTAATCAAGAAAACCCAGGCTTACAAGAATCAATTTATGAGTTTTTAAAAGTTGGTTTCCTTCTTTCATTTTTGCTACAATAGATAAAGGAGTTTTATTTTTCCGAAATCTGTTCCTGGAAAAAAGTATATTTTGGTCCCAGTAGGTGAAAATATATACTTATATAACTATATAACTTACTAAATATATGTTTTTCTGTGAATCTTATATGAAAGCCTGAAGTGCAATAGTAGAAATAGCCCCTAATATTTTTAGCTGTCTCACCCATATCAATCTGTCAACACGTTAGGCCACTGATAATTCCTGCAGAGTTGTTTAATATCCGGGACATTTTGCCTTTATTTTACCTAGTTGGAAAAGACTCTTCAAGTATAAAAGGTGTATTTCTGTGTATATACATTCCCACATACAAACAGGCTAGATAACCTGGAAAACTTACCATTACAAAACTAGTCATACTCGATAAAATTTATAAAGTAGCATAAAATATAAAAGATAGTTAGCAACATTTCCTAGATCTGTGTGGACTGCATTACTCATTATTAAAATTAAAAATTCTGGGACACCTGGGTGGCTCAGTGGTTAAGTGTCTGCCTTTGGCTCAGGGCATGATCCTGGGATCCTGGGATCGAGTCCTGCATCGGGCTCCCCGCATGGTGCCTGCTTCTCCCTCTGCCTGTGTCTCTGCCTCTCTGTGTGTGTCTCTCATGAATAAAAAAATAAAATCTTTAAAAAATATAAATTAAATTAAAATTTCCTTTTTGTTCAGACCTTCCATGATGTAAATATAATGCAGTAGAGAAGACTTTGATGTTTTATAGATAAAATAGTAAAATAAAAATAGTATGCCTAACAGAGCTTGGGGGGATTCAGTCAAAAACTGAATAAAAGGCATAAAGCCAGAGAATTATGGGTTACTTGTGCTTTAATGACAATACAAGACCTGGAGACAAAGCCTTAGGCTTGCAGGAGCCAAGAGCTGGAATGGAGACCTTCCATAGAGTGAGCTCCCACAAGAGCTGTGCCTCCAGTAAAAAGGTGAACCACAAAAATAAATCTGCTGACCAAAATAGGACTATAATAGGAAATTAATCTGTCTCAATCTGGTCTTCTTGTGGGATAAATAGAAGGTTCTCTATAGTATTCAGCATTCAAAAACCAGGAAACACCAAGTAGAATAATTAATATAAAAAGTAATACTGGATTGATAACACTCTGTGGCACTTTCCAGAAACAAAGGCAAAAGCTTTCTGGATGAAGACACTCTCAGGATTTACATCACAGGACTTCAACAGAAAAAGCCTAACCACACATAAGCTCAGGAATAAAAATTATGAGACAATACAAGTAAATAAACAACATAAGGAAAAATCAGAAGCAACAAATAGGTAAAATGACCCATGAGAAATTAAAATAATAGAAACTATAAATACGGGCTATTCTTTTTATAATTGAGCACACAAAATATAAAATTAAAAACTTGACAGGGAAACAAGTTACTACCAAAAAAAGACTAGGAAGATTTGAAAACAAACCAAAGAGTCCTAGAAATAAATATTATATAGATATTAAATTTTTAAAAAGAATATCTCATTAGGCAAGGTTGACAGCAGGCTGGATGTAGCTGAATAAAAATAATGACTGGATTAAAAATAGAGTCAAGGAAATTACTCAGAAGATCGAAATGGCCAAAAATATGAAAGAAAGTTTAAGAGCTAGAGGGTAGCATGTAAATATCCAATGTATATATAATGGACATGTTAGAAGAAGAAGAAAAAAAAAGAAGTAATATTTGAGGACATAATGGTTAGGGATTTTCCAAAAGTGATGAAAGACATGAGCTGTCAGATTTGAGAAGCACCATAAATCCTAGGCTAGTAAGTAAAAATAAATCCATAAGTAGATGCACCTATGAAACTAAAAAACACTGCAGAGATTATTTTAATGACAGTATAACTAAACAAGTGGCTTCTTAGGAACAACCAAAGACGCCAAAACCCAGAATAGTCCCTAGCAAGGGACGAATGAAAGTAACTGACAGCCCAGAACTCGTGTCACATTCAACGACACTAGCAACATTGCCTAGAGTTGAGTAGACGGTATTAATTTAATTTTGATCATTAAATCAAAATTAAAGATTCCTTTCTGTCCAGACCCTCCAGGATGTAAACTTAATCCTATAGAGGAGACTTTGATATTTTACAGATCAAAATGGTACTGAGAGGTCTGGCTCAAAAGAAATACGCAGTAAGCTCCACACTACCAGGAAAATGCTGTTTACCAAAAATGTGCCAACTTTCAATTGTGTTACGCGTCATTGTTTGGAATAGACAAAAATCATTTCCTCCAAAAGAGAAAAAAAAATGAAGGTGGAGTTATCTTTAGAAATTCCCAGGCGTTATAGTTTCATGAATCTTTCTACTTTCTAATAAATAAATGAATAATTGCCAGACTTTCATTTAATAATCCCTATATTCTTAGATCACCAACTGGGCTGTTTGTTCTTTTCTTATCATTCATGTGTTCACTGGAGGGAGCACTTTTCATCTCCTTTGGGAACTTTTCCTTTGCATACACAACTCAGCAAACTGGCGCAGGAGGCCTTGCTTGGGCCCATCTCCACCTTCGACACACCTTCCTGGTGAAGCTTACTCACTACTAGCTTTTGATTGAAAGTGAGAGACCTATGACTCTTCCTTTCACGTGAACACCAAGAGGCCGTTGTAGGGTTATTAATTGGCCTAACTGCAATAGTGTGGTGTCTCAGGGACTAGGGAAGCTCCAGGACAGGGAGGGACAGACGCAGGAAATGGCCAGTCGGTGGGCAGTCGGACACCCACGTGTATGGATTCAGCTCGTAGTCTTAGAGAAGTGTGGTTCATGGGATCCCAGCATATCTACAGTAGTAACACCAAAGGTCGCTGATCACAGAGCTCTGTAGAAAGTGGAATAATGGTGAAAGAGTTTGAAATGTGTGAGACTTAACCGATATGTGACATGGAGACGTGAAGCAAGAAAAAGCTGTTGAAGAAATGGTGCCAGTAGACTTTCCCCAGGCAGGCCTGCCCCAGACCTTCAATTTGTAAGAAATATAGGGTCTACTAAGCACATCAAGTGAAACTCAGGAAAACGAGGCGTGCCTCTACCAAGAAAGGGGGGGAGGGGGAAGGAAAAAGAAAAAGAAAAAGAAAACCACGTCTCAGAACTAGGTGTCTGGATAACAAGATTAAGGCAGGTAAGGTTGAAGGTCAGCGCAGTGGAGCACCTGGTGGCTCAGTGGTTGAGCGTCTGCCTTTGGCTCCGGTTGAGGTCCTGGGGTCCTGGGATTGAGTCCCGCATCAGGTTCCTTGCGGGGAAGTCTGCTTCTCCCTCTGCCTGTGTCTCTGCCTCTCTCTCATTCTGTGTCTCATGAATAAATAAATTAAATTTAATTTAAAAAAAAAAAAAAAAAAAAGGTCAGCCTGGCATGTACTGACCAGTTTTCAGCTTTCCCGGACGATCAGAATTAGCTATTCTAATATTTAGAGAGGCAGCCTGGCCTAGACCTGCCCAGCAAGGCCAGGCAGCCTAGCTCTCATTCCCATACCCTATGTTTCTACTACCCAAGCAATTAAGGGTGGCCTGAAATTCAGAGGCTGACAGCTGTCCAGCAAAATGACTCACCTGTCCTTTCAAGCATGCTTACGTTCCAAATATAATGGCGCCTTAATTTTTAATTTTAATTTGCTAGATTTTATTCATTTGTTTTAGCCCACTCTACTCTTAACCATAGTTAGAAGCCCTCTTATTTGTGACACCTTGGTGGCTCAGCGGTTGAGCGTCTGCCTTTGGCTCAGGGTGTGACCCTGGGGTCCTGAGATTGAGTCCCCCATCAGGCTCATCACAGGGAGCCTGCTTCTCCCTCTGCCTGTGTCTCTGCCTATCTCTGTGTGTCTCTCATGAATAAATAAAATCTTAAAAATAAAAAGAAGCAGCCCTCTTATTCAACACAATTAGCCAAAAGAAATTTAGTGGAAAATCACAAAAACAACCACCAAAAAACTCTAATGCTTTACTTTATCTTAAGACATGTACATTTGTTCACACTAAAATGTGTTCATTTTTTTCATAGAACTCAGTTGTGTTAGTGTTGGCGAAGCTGGAGCTCTAGATCATATGGCTTATGTAAGTCATGCCCTTTAGACATCATCTGAATTTCCCACTTCAGTTTCTTCAAAATGAGAGAAAACACAGAAAAGTCTGTAAAGGAATTATGAATGCAGAACCCTGCGTAGATCTTCAAACTTTGCACTTTTATAATTATCACCTGTCTACTGAGTCCTTTTTTTTATTTTTGACTGCTGAGTCATTTTTTTCCCCAATGAAAACTTATTTAACTTGTGCAATCATTTCCCAGAACAAATTCCTTCCTTTTTTTTTTTTTTTTTTGCACCTTCATGTTTCATTAATTTATGTAAAATTAAATTACTGGGCTTCACTCATGGGTACAACTGCCATAAGGATGTTTGAATGGAAGTAGGTAGCCCTTGGAGAAAGGTACAGCTCCAGTGTCAGGAGTGCTGAGCTCAGTAGGCGAGTGGCCCGAGAACACTGTGGTGCATGAAGAAGGATTGGTGAAGGGGCAGTAGACATCTGAGATAAAAAACTGAATTTTTAAAATGATGCTTGCCCTGAGAGTTTTAGTTCCAAGGACATTATCCCAGAGCCCCCTATCAGGACACCTGAACTTTAGTTTCCTCTGCTGTAAAATGATTAATAATAATAATAATAATAATAATTATACCTAACCCGGTGTACCTAGTTCCACAGCACCTGGTGTGAGATTAATGATATGTTGGTGAAGGTACTTGTAATATTAAATTGCTGCACCTGTGCTGGTGATGCTTCGATGGAACTCCAGGAATGAAAGTAACTCATAACTGCGGGCGACCCGACCCATCCTAAAGATCTCATATGCGGATGTAACCCCAATGAAACTGCCCATCTTCTTTTTAATTTATGCAGAGCCGCTGTCTATGTGATGATACGTGTCTTTAGCTCAGAGAGCAAATCTTTTTGATTTCAAATGCATAGAATTCAAAAAGAAAGTAACTTAAAAATAGATCTTTTTTTTTCCAGACAACTAAACTACCAGCTAGATCTCCTTCCTCTCTATACCCAAATAGCCCCCATGTGATGGAAGTGAGAGGGAGGGTCAAAGAGAAAAGAAATCATAAAAGGAGCTTGCACTGCTTTGTGTTGAATTCCACTTTTGCTATAAACCACTAATTATGAAGCACTGGTTGATGTCCAGGATCTTTACGGTCAGAGTTCACTAATCACTTGTTTGTACAAGAGACACATGAGCCTCTGAAAACCTCTTTTCCCTCCAAATTATGAATTTGGGGAATTAATAGATAATTTCACTGAAAGGATCAGCCCAGTTAGCAAAGAATAGTGATAATTTGGGATTGTATTCCGCGAGAGAGAGCATGCTCTTTTGAATTACCTACAATTAGTGTGGCTTCACCATATTATCTGCAAGAAAGCATTTTCCTTCCTTGCATTTTCTACCCCTTTCAGATCATTGTTAGCACCGCGATAAAGGAGCCCTAAAAAGCTGTTCACAAAAATAATTTGAACGTGAACTTGTGCTCTTTCAACAACCACATATGCAGCTCTCCCCCACCTCACATTCAAAAGCACCCACACTTATCTGGTCTCTTTTTCTACGTTCTCCTAAAAGTGGGGGGAAATGTATTCAGTGTGTAAAAATAAGCTATTGTATCTCAGAAAGGAGATGGGATGCTAATTAAGGGTTGTTTGAATGAACAAGTCACATTGCATTGTCTACTGGGAGCTGACTGCCAATTGCATTTTTGGTAAAGAGTCAAGAAAAACATTCAAAGAGGGCCCCGGCAAGCTTGAGAGAGAAACGAGCAGCGCTTCCATTTATCAAGTAGGTGCACAAGCTCGTTCGGGTATTGTTGAGAGTCAGGGTGCAGGCTTGGAGCTCCTGCCTTGCAGCTTTTCTGACCAGTTTCAAGAGCCACCTTCTCCAAGAGGGGCCTGCTGCTCAGGGCGCGTCGTGGACAATGGGGCACATATGCCAGACTGCTGGACCGCTGAAGGCCTCTTTCTTTGTTCAGTACCTTTTTCAAGATTCTTTGTCACTCTTCTTGGATTCATCCAGGAGGCATGGGTTTTAAGATACACAATAGCTCGGGTCTCACAGCGAAATAATTGATGCTTCATTGAAAGAAACCAGGCAAATTGGTTAGTATGATTCTCTTTAACAAACCTGGGAAATCTGAGACATTTGGCACTAGTAAATGAGGAGAGAAATAAATAGCTTTATTTTTAAAAGGTTTCTTTTCTCAATGTTATGTCAGCCAGGAGGATGCCTTCAGCCTGATTGCCGGACGGTCTGGGGGGGCAGGGGGCATGTAAATAGGGGCGAGAATGATTTACTTTGTTTGGAAAAGGACCAGGACGCAGAGGATGCAAATGTGTTCTTATTGTAATGGATGAAAGAAACAGTGATTCCACCGGGCGAAGTGACTTCCATCCTGGCGCTGGCAGGTGGAGTGCTTAGTACTTAGCAGGATAGACTTCCCGAGGCGTGTTTCTGATACTTTGCATGGTTTTTTTTTTCCTTTAATTCTGTAAATCTGGGATTCGGCTGCTGCTCTTTTGAACCTAGAAGTTCTTAATTTTTTTTCAAGTGTGGTCCTATGCCTTTGACATAAACGTCCTGAGGACTAAAAGGTCAGGACTCAAGGCAACAAGTGAAGGAATTTCTCTATAAATGTGCATGTGTGTTTGCCAGAAAATGATAAGTTCTATTTGAACAATATTTCTAAAGTTAACATTGCTTCTCTGAGCACTTGAAAAGAAAAAAGAAACAAAAAACCAACTTCCACACTTTACATTCTTCATCATTGAACTATGTGGTCAGAATTCATAGTGAGCTTTTTTTTTCTTTTGCAGCTGTTTAAAAGGCAAAATAATACATAATATGAACCTATATGTATGCTTGAATCTCATTTTTTATTTTTCTTTTAATAATGTAGCTCAGATATAATAATAATACGGTATTTAATGTATGATCTAGTGAATAATGAAGCAATGATCCAATCATTTAGATCAATAACCTAAACATAGAACAACATTAAGAAAGACAACGTATTTTAAGTGTATACTGTATGTCTGGCTTTGTCCTAAGTACTTTTCGTGAATTAACTGATGGGTAAACTGAGGCCACAGAACCTAAGTATCTTTTTTTAACAGATTCTCAGCTAGTAATAAGTGGCAAAACCAAAATTTGGACCTAGGTTCTATGGCTCCAAAGCCTGCGCGCCTTAACTACCATGTTATAATGCCTCAGTTGCAATATAATCATTATTACTCTTATTAAACCCTTCAAAGAGGACCCATTATAAAAATGCTATTCTTTAAATAGTTTTGTGGTACATTTATTTCAGTTGACCCTATAAGTGAAAAGACCACTGGTTCTGGAAAATGTAATACAATAGATGTATTCATGATCATTCCATCCTCTTCACATACTAGGGAGCCTTCATTCTATGGCATCTAACACATCACAGATACTCTTATTGCTTCAACTTGATGGAGCAGGAAAATGTGACTTGGCTCAATGACTGAAAAAAATATTCCTAGTCATCACCTGATAAAGTCTAATATTTGAATCTTAATTCTTAATTTCTCAATTTAGTCCTTAACTTTGGGTTTGGGGAAATTTTGCCCTGTTTTTGTACGGGATTAGTAGCAATAGCATTGGAGAGGCATGTGTAAACACTGATACTTCATTTTTAAGATTTTATCGGGATATAATTTACATACCATGAAAGTCACTTGTTTAAAATGTACAATTCAGTAGTTTTAGCACATTTCCAATCCTGTAAAATCAGTACTGGACATTTTTAGAATTAGCCAAATAAAAACTATTGAGGTACTTGAATGAAAAGTACTCCAAGGCCAGTGAAATCATTAATATCTGCTATGTTGTGTTTTTTCTTTTTTTTCCTCTTCCAGAAATGTGTACTATACTGGCCAGAAAAGAGAGGAATATATGGGAAGGTTGAGGTTCTGGTTATCAATGTAAATGAATGTGACAACTATACGGTTCGAAACCTTGTCTTAAAGGTAAGTTATGTAGCTGTAACTCTCTACAAAGGACATGATATGACAGGGTTACATTTCTACTCTGAAATTATTTATCCTGATAAGCACTGCAGATTCAACTTGAAAAATAATGTCAAGATCGTAGAGAAAGGATTACCATTCCCTCATGTATATCTTTGTCATTCATAGTATGTGGAATGATTAAATTGATAGAAGCAGGCATTAAGGAAAATTCACTAAGTAGGATGTTGTGATCCCCTAATTCCTATAAACAAAACATCCTGTTTTCACCTTTCCAATGCCTTTAACTAAAGGTTTGTACTAGAGACTCTACCATGATTTGTGGGAGTTTTTTTGTTGTTTTTTTTTTTTATTTGTTTGTTTTTTGTTTTTTAAAGTGACTTTGGTCTAAGCAGCTTTTAGGAAGGCCTAGAAACTGAAAGAGAAAATCTGTGTTTGTGGGTGGCTGTGGGAGGCAAGACAAGCCTGAAGTGTTGATGAGAGCTTCACAAACTCGGAGTTACAGTAATTTATGGGGACTTTCCCCAGACCAGATTATGTCACACAAAAGTTATCTTATTTAAATTACGGGCAGCAGATGCTGAGGAACACTGCCACGGTATTGTTTTTGCTTCTAGAGAACAATCATCTCAAAGATGTCAATCCTATCTAGGGCCCCACTGCTGGAACAGAAGCATCACAGAGAGTAGAGGCAGAGCTGCCATGAAGACTTTTAGAGGGAAATTCAAAATGGGAAGGCACTGTTTTCAACATAAGCCTTTACATGCCTACTCCACGTCGAGCTGCCTGATGGGCACTGGGCTCTGAGATGACGTGCATGGACCCTCACTCAAAGTTTATCTGATTTAGTGACCCCTTGTAGCTCCTTTGTTCCGGGGACTCCTCACTGTTGCTAAAAACTGCAATTTGGGATGAATGTAGAAATTCAAATGTAGGGGCCAAATATAAAACTAAGCGTTCCTATGTGGGTTAATATGTTTATCATCACTTGTCAAGAATGTTCTAAGAGCAGGAAACACACCCCATTCCAATTCCCTCCTGGCTTCCTTTGCGTCTACCTTAGGTTTATTAAAACAAGTTACAAATATATATATCACATATGTTTCATATGCATCTTCGATTTTAAATATGTATTTCTCATTTACCAAAGGCAAGACTGTCAAACTTTAACATCAGCATATTTATAGTAAAGTTTTCCCAAGGTAGAAGAGTACTCTTCAGAAATCTCCGAGATTTTTTTTTCCACCCAGAAGTAAGTTGCCAGCAAGATGGGAGTGATAGAAGGATTATTGTGGTTTGGATGACTTTTAGTTCCACAAGTAAATGAGGCATTTGGTGGCTATTGCTATTTTCAGCAAGGAAGTCACACCCAACATGTGAAGCATTACTGGTACACCTCATGGCCCGATCACAAGACTCCAGACAGTGCCCAGCCCCTTCTACAGCTCATGCTGGACGTTGAAGAAGATAGACTTGCTTCCACGGGCCGAGGGCCTGTGGTTGTCCACTGCAGGTAAGGGATGAACCGTCCTTTCTGCTTAACCAACTGTCCATCCTCCCTAAAGTCATAGAGCCGGCGGGTTGTGCTTCCTGGTTGTGACTTGATTGGTAAATGAAATGTTTATTCAAGTTGGTTAACTCCTTAATATTTGAGTTTTGATCAAGGTGATACTTTACAGAAATGAGGTGGCGTTATCAGGGCATTTCAGCAAACAACAATGACACCAGAGAGAAAAATGCCACCTCTACATAATGGCTTAGGGAACTGGAAACTTTATTCAGCCCTCTGCCTTGAAACTTACGTCAATTTATTCAGTCTCATCAGTCTCATCTACGCTAGGAATGACACATTTTTAAAAGTTAGTGATGGCTTTTTTGTTTCTTCAAGATGGCAGCTGAACCGTACGTGAATTGTATCTTGATAACATTTATTATTATGTCAAACTTGGTGAAAACCAGTCAGATAGTTTAAAAATGATTTCATTTTTTAAAAAAAGATGGAAATAAATCTATGAAGTGAGAAGTGGGTAAGCGGTAGTTTGCCGAAAGGAGAACAAAATGTTGTTACCAGAACATGGGTATTTGGGCTATACAAACAAAAGCAACATGTCCCTGCTGGTTCTCCTCCCTAACACCTAGCTCACAACTCTCATAACAAATACCTCATTCCCCTTCCCCTTTAGGGTGCCCAAGTGAGAGCAAATCGTTTTAAAATTATTTATATGATTATAAATAATTAGCCATTTATTCTTCATACTTCATCGAAATAATTTATGTTGCTTTGTTTAATGTCATAAGCCTTACAAGGTAGCTTTTGATATTTCTAATAAATAAAATATAATTATTTTAAATTATAACTTTAGCCTCCTTCTTTTTTGAACTTCTGCAGTTTAATTAAGAGTGAAATTCATATATATATATATATCCAATGGAGTCATTATCCAGTTTCTAACACTAGGCCTTATCCTAAACTTCACTTAGGGGTGAGGAAAGATACCCTAATGGGTCATGTTTTGGGGCTGGAATGGTCCTCCACCCAAAATCATAAAACACTCAGGATATCTAAAATGAACTAGCTGTTTCCCCTATAAAACCAGTTCCCCTTCTAATGACTATTTCTAAGAATAAGTCCAGCTTTTTTCCAGGCACTCAACATCGAATGTCGACAGTTATCTTTGGCCCTTCTCTCAACTCCAGCCTCAGTATCTAATCAGTCACCAGATTGGCTTTCCCTTCAAAGCTTCTCCCATAATCATCACTTCCTGTCCAACCACCCAAGTTCAGGCCCTAATGACCTCATCCATGTATTTTAGAAGTCAGTGGCTAATTGCACAAACACACCCCACTGCCCCGAGCCCCACCTCCAACACAGCCTACCCCATCCACTTCTTGCGCGTGATGTCCCTAAAACCCTCCTTCATCACATGGAAATCCCTGCACAGCACTTCTCACTGGCACCCCGTTGTCTGAAGCAAAAAAGTCTTAATTAACCCTGGGTCTACGGAAAAACGACAGGGGTCAGTGAACAACTTGAAATTACTTTAACAAATTATAGAGTACATAGAATCATCTGAGCTTTTCTGGGGAGTGAGAGTTCATAGTTTTTATCAAATTCTTAAAAAACAAAACAAAACAAAGCACTGCTGTTTTAGAGGATGAAGTCCAAACCTCTTAGCTTTCCATGTAAGATCCTTTATCCGCCTCGGTGTGCCTGTCCAGTCTTGTTTCCCACTAGTTCTCTAAGATGGCCTTCTCTTCAGGCCACGCTAGTCTAGTCACTATTGCACACCATCTATCCTGTTCTGCAGCAAATCTTTCTTTATACCATTGTCGTACGGGAGATATTCCCTCTCATTCACGATAACCAAAATGCCCACCATTCATAGGGTGCAATTCAAATCCTGTCTCCTTAGTGAGACCAACTCTTTATAGACTCTTCACCTAAAAGGGACCCCCATCCACCTCTGAATTCCTCTAAATTCCCATCCAATAGGAAACAAGTGCCAACGATGAGAAATAAATACTATTTGAGGGCTACGCAGGGAATTGTTCATTCGAACCATGAGGACTGAAGAAAGCCTCTAAGAGTTGAAATAATGTTGAGCAGGATCTTAAGAAATGACCAACTTTTGTGGTTTTAGAGGATGGTGAGGAGGACATTTCTGAGGAATATCATTAACACAGAAAGGGAAGTCAGAAAATAAAAGCCATTTTTTGCAGTGATTCATGTAAATGACAAAAAATGGCACAAAGGATAAAAGGAGGACAGTGTAAAGACTCAAAGCTCGAAAGTTAGTCATGTTCATATTATACAAGGTCACGAACACCCTGGTGGGGAGCTTAGGCGCTGCCTGTAACCACTGGGACACCATCTACAGCTTTTGAGTAGCGAGTAATATGATCAGATCCCTATTTTAGAAAGATGAACCTAGCAGCTGTGTGTATCATGAATTAGTCCAGGAAGAGACTCGAGACTTGGCAACCATAACGAGATCATTGCAAACCATGAAGTAAGGAGATGTCGAAAACGTGAGCACAGTTTATAGAAAGGAAAGCATGGAGCCCAGAAGCTTCAGTAGAGGTGGAAAATAGAAGAATCGGTAACAGATTGGCTGTGGGAGGTGAGAGCAGGGAGATGATGTGGGAGATGGCTCCAAGACTTCTAGGCTGGGAAACTTGTGGCTAACTGGTAATGCCATTGAGGGAAAAGAGAATTAATTCTGTTTTAGGTACATTGAATTTAGATGCATTGAACGAAAGTCAGTGCAAAATAGTAACATCAAGAGTTCCAGCTAAGAGATGGGATGCTAATCTAGAGTTTGGGAGAAACTTAGGGAATTTAGATGTAAATTTGAGGGCAATTTGCATAAAGACTATTACTGGTTGAAACTGCTGAACCAGTTGGGTGTGAGGACAGAAGGCCAAAGAAGGATGGAGATGGAGAGTTAAAGGGCCTGTTAGGTTGATGACTTACCATCCAGGGCAGATGAATGGGTGAACCCTCCTGGACGGATAGTGTCTCTCTTCAACTATCACCTGGGTATAAATGACCTAGAAATGTGTTCCTCGGGCCACATCCTTCTCCCAAACTCTAGTGAATCCTCAGTTATTCACTGGAAACTTCAACATCGATATATCCAAGACCAACCTTCCCTCCACCACCACCCTACCACCACCAAATTGGCCTTTCTTCGAGAATTCTCCCCTTGTCTCATTGGCACCACCTCTCCTTCGGTCCTCCAGATTCACATTTGTGATTTGTCTAAGTCTTTCTCCTCCTTTCTAGTGCCTCCACCTTCCCTAACTTCAGGTCCCAATGATCCTTTGTAGAATATTGACAATGCCTTGGTCACTATTCTCCTCCCACCCAGCTCTCCCTACTGCACATAACTCAGCAATGGAACACAGTCTAAGCCCTGTGCTGGGCCAGGCTGGTCCTCTCAGCCTGAGAGCTTTGTTGCTAAGCCTGGCGCTGTCTGAGACTTAGCCTTACCCTTTTAAAAGAATATCTTTTGTCTTGAGGAGGTGGGTGAGGAGATGGGTGAAACAGGTGATGGGGATTGCGGGGTGTGCATGTCGTGCTAGGCACTGGGTGATGTGCGGAGGTGTTGAACCACTATATTGTACCCCCGAGACTGCTATCGTACCAGCATTAAAGTTTTAAAAGACAAAAAAATTAAAAAAAAAAAGACTACATTTTATCTTTTCTACTTTTCCTCCACCTTTTTTACTCTTTGTCTTTGCTTTTCAGCGCAGGGATAGGTAGAACAGGATGTTTTATTGCTACGTCCATCGGCTGTCGACAGTTGAAAGAAGAAGGAGTCGTCGATGCGCTGAGCATTGTCTGCCAGCTTCGTGTGGACAGGTGAGTGTCCGCCGGATGGTGTAAAAGAGATCTCACTTTTCAGAACAGCGTTACCATTCCCAACCTGATCCAGGCAGGCCTGACTCTGGAAACATCACAGGCTCCAAACTCTTAGAATCTCTAAAAGATTTGTGTAAAATGCTTAAGTGTATCTACTATCAAACAGCCATTGAAGAAAGCATTATTTGCAACATTGGCAAGAGGACAAACCAGGGGCGCCCGGGTGGTTCAGTCGGTTAAGCATCTGCCTCAGCAGGTCATGGTCTCAGGGTCCTGGGATCGAGCCCCACATTGGGCTCCCTGCTCTGTCTCTCTCTCTCCACTCTGTGTGTCCTCTCTCTCTCTCTCTCTCTCAAATAAACAAATAAAATCTTAAAAAAAAAAAAGAGTACGAAACCAAAAGCTTATGCTTAATCCCTCCCCATCTCTAGTACAGTTGTTTATGGTGGGGCTGTTCCCTCTTTGTCTTCCTCTGCTATTCCTTTATATTGACTGCATTTTCACTTAACTTAACTCAATCGTTCACCTTGGGATCTTGATTGTCTACAATGAGGCACAGGCCATACTACCAAGAGTCATCTTATTTTTCTATTTTCTTTCATAGTGAAATGATGCACATGACACAATCCACCATCTTGACCATCTTTAAGAGTGCAGTGTAGCGGCATTTAGTATATTCACATTGTTGGGCAGTCAGTCTCCAGACTTGTTTTCATCTGGCAACACTCTGTTCCCTTTAAACAGCTTCCCAATCCCTCCTGCTCCCAGGCCCTGGTATTTCACTTAGCATCGTATCCTCACAATTTATTCATATTGTGGCATGGGTCAGAAGTTCTTTCCTTTTTAAGGCTGAGTGATGTTCCATTTTGTGTGTATATCATATTTTGTTTATCCATTCATGCATTGCTGGATCCTTGGTTGCGTCCACCTTTTGGCTATTGTGAATAAGGCTGCCATGAACATGGGTGTACAAATAGTGGTTGAGATTCTTTTAGATGCATAGTCAGAAAGGAGATTGCTGGATCATATGGTCATTCTATTTTTAATTTTTTGAGGGGTCACTGCACCACATAAGAGTCCCACCAGCAGTGCACAATGGTCCCAGGTTCTATACACCTTTGCCAACACTTATTATTTTCTGGTTTTTTCTTAATGGTAGCCATTCTAAGGGCTGTGAGGTAGAAGAAGTGCTTTTATATGGAGATGGTTTGGTCACCTTTGTGATGCTCTGTGTTTATCTGTGTTAAAAACTAAACAAACTCTTAGAGACCTCTCTTCTCCCCCCCCCTCCCCCACAACTAAACCCATCTGGGTAAACGAACAGCCAGTGATGGAGAAAGTAAACAGATATTCTTTGAAAACAGGCACAGAAAAGGATGCTGTATCAGCACCCGGGCAGCCAGCCTCTGCTCTCCAGCTCAGTGTGCTATCGTGGAAAAGGGTTCTTCTAAAAGGCTGAAATATTGGGCTCTCTTCTTTCATTCATGCAGCAAATATTTATTAATCACCTCCGATGCCCAAGGCATCATCCTCGATACTATAAGTATAGCACTAAACAAGATGAGTGAGGCTTGGCTTCTCCTGGAGTTTACACGTTCATGCAGAGAGAGACAGGTGATAAAAAAGGAAAGAAAGAAACAGGATAATTTCGGACAGAGATAAATGCTGTGAAGTAAGAAAACAAGAGGGTCGTGGGACCTGGGCCTCTTGGACTTCAGCCCTGTGTCCTAGAGTTTCCTAAAAGTGTAGATAGTTACCTTTTAAGATTCATTCGACAAATATTTGTTGAGCACCTACTATGCGTTAGGTCCTGGGATTTCAATAAAAGTGACAAAGGACTGTTCTCAAAATTCAAGATATATATATATATATATGGATATATACACATATATACATGCATATCACTTAGAACAGGACCTGTCACGTAGTAAGCCTTCAACAAATGTGCAGTGTGTTACTATTATCTCCATTGTTATTAAAATTATCAGTAAAGTTTCTCCTATCTTGGGGTGCCTGGATGGCTCAGTGGTTGAGTATCTACCTTTGGCTCTGGGTGTGATTCCCAGGGTCCCGGGATCGAGTCCCACATCGGGCTCCCTGCAGGGAGCCTGCTTCTCCCTCTGCCTGTGTCTCTGCCTCTCTCTCTCTGTGTCTCTCATGAATGAATAAATAAAATCTTTATTTAGAAAAAAAAAGTTTCTCCTATCTCTGAAAATCAAACATTCAAATACCTCTGTCCAGATGTGGTTTTCCTTTCCCCAGCCCTCTTGGTTTTTTTGTTGTTGTTTTGTTTTGTTTTGTTTTTTTATCTCTTCTTAAATAATAGCTTCTAAGTCTTCACAAGTGTATCTGCCCTCCCCTTTTCCCTCAATTTTGGCTGGCTTCGTCGCAGCTGTTTATTGTAGCAGTTCCACCTCTGGCCTCTGGAAACAGGCTGCCTGGGTTAGCATCGTGGCTGCTCCCAGTTCCTGGTTATGGGGCCTCGAGTCATAAGACTTCCCCAGGGCTGGCTTTTCTCATCTGGAAGACAGAAGTCACGGTGGTACCTACCTGCTACTGTTGTAAGGAGTGAGAGGTGACCTGTCCAGTTCCTGGCACGTCATCAACACGCATCAGTTCAGCCACTGCTATTATCCACGTACATACAGCAGGAGACCTGAGCATGTGTCTGCCCACTAGGCCCAGTACTGTGTCCCTCTCAGGGCTGCGTGGTATCAAGATGAGACTCTGTGACGACCTTAGTAGAACACTCAGCCCGAGTTTCTCATGTTCTCGCTACCCCTCCCACTCCCCCCTTTCCTTACCCACATGTAACTGCTTCCAAAAATATTTCCTTTCTGTACATGAAATCAGCTCCAGGGATTTCTTCTCCTTGTCTTATGATGGCTGTCTCAGGGTCCTTCCATCCAGGGCTGCGGGGTCCTGCTGGAAGAGGGTCCCGTGTGTCCCAGGCCTTGGGGCCTACCTTCACCCAGCGTCGGAGGCTAAAGGGCGGCCGCCGAGTCCTCCTGGAGCTGTTCCCACGGTGACCTTGACCTCTCCTGCTTTGTGTTTCCGTAAACAAGCCTCCCACAAGGGACCCCCAGATCCCTCAGGGGCTCCAGTTCATACCCCTGCACCCGGCTCCCTTTCGGGCTATGGCCGCAACTCCGTGAACACCAGGCCCCTACAGAGCTCTAGGCTGAGTCCAAACCGAGTTGATCAGCACCTTCTCTGATCCTGTTTGGAACAACACATTGGGGGGAAGAAATGGGCTTGGTTGGCTCATTGGTATTCTTCAGTCTTGCCTGTTCCCCTTCCACCTACCTCCCCCACCTGCCATTGTGGCCTGACCTCCACCTTGGCTCCCACTTCCCAGTCACGTCCCCCTGTCAGTTCCACCAAATTGTCCTCTAGCTCTGCGTGGAATCACAAATACATTTTTGAACCATATCACAATGCCTCCTCTATCGGCTCCTTCCTTCCTAAAGCAAACGGTCAGAAATTTTAGCCTTGGCCTTCCATCACCACCAAGGTCTCCCCACAAAGCTTGTCTTTTTATTCCTGATAGGATCTCCAAAACATAGCCCAACTTCTCTGCTGATCTGAGGGCTCCCAACCCCCTGGCTTTGAATTCCTGCCAATATGTGTTTGGAAATCATTTCCACGGAGTCATTAATCAGCATCTCTTCTACATACATTCTTTCTGAGCAGCTGCTTCTGTTGTTTATGAAGTGGATGCTGTCTCCCAAACCTTCCTTGAAACGGTTTTCCCTTCCCTGCCTGCCTTCACAGGGGCAACACAGCTTTTCTCTTTCTTGCGTCTCCCTTCTGCTGTGCACTCCTCTGGTTATTATGAAAAGCGAGACTGAACAGCTTCCCCCTTTCCTTCACCTCATCCCAACTTCTTCTCCCCCAGACTTCTTGCTCTTGCTGCAGTCTCTGATCTTGTCCCCTGCCATGCTGGATCATGGCAATCCCGGTGTGTAGGTGATTGCTGCCTTTGACCGCATCCTCAACTCGTGCGGGTAAAAGAAAAACCAGCCCCAGAAAATCTGAACACCCACCTTTCTGCTCTTGCAGCTCCCCAGCCTTCATCAGTTCCTCACGCCTTGTCCCCGGCCCTCGGCCCTGCAGCCACCCTTGCCTTCAGTCCTCAATCTGTCTGTGGATATTCTAGAACACAGTGTTGACACTTGGAAATGTATTTAATCACCATCGCCTCTCTGCGATGGCCTTCAAAGTGCATGTCTCATAAGTCTCATTTAACTCCCAAAATGAACCCAAAAGTTGGAAAAGAGGTGTTCCTTGGCTCTGGCTTTTTGTTTGTTTGTTTTCTAATAAAGAAAGAATTCAGGATTGTCAAGGAACTTATCCAAGGTCATGTAGCTAAGAAACTAGCAAAATAGACCTCTTTGGGAATCCAGGACTTCCAACCTCTAACTCAAAAGGTGTGATCATGAGGACCCTGGGTGGCTCAGCGGGTTAAGCGTCTACCTTCGGCTCAGGTCCTAATCCCAGGGTCCTGGGATTGAGTCCTGCATCAGGACACAGCGCTGAGCAGGGAGCCTGCTTCTCCCTCTCCTCTGTCCCTCCCCCCTGCTCATGCTCTCTCTCTCTCTCTCTCAAATAAATAAATTCTTTCTTAAAAAGGTGTGATCCTGATAGTTGAAAGTAAACAGTCTTTTGGAATATGTTTATTGCAAAACTGCTTGACAAAACCATATCTTTTTGGGCATGCTTTGCCAATTATAAAAAAATGCAATGACACCATAAATTTTAAAACAATGGCTCCTAGGAATGAGAGCTGTTTCATGAAGAGATACAGTGATACCGTCAGCAGTTGCCTTAAGGATATAGTTTGAGGAACATGGAAAGGTTGGCTCATCCCAAAATATCTGTCCATGGAGGGAGCCTAAAATATCCCTGTGTGGTGGATGTCTGAAACGCCACTGCTGAAGAGCCAAGCTTTGGTTCAAAGAGTCATTCTTTTTTGAAGTCCTTTGAACGTGCAGATAGGAGGTGAGGGTGACACCTTCTGCTTCCTCAACTCTTAACCCTTTAGTTTAAACAAGGCGGTCTGTACTTTCCAGCTGGAGGAGGGGAGCAAGAGAGAATGTGGCTCCATGCGTGAGGAATACACCCCTAACGTAGGTTTTGATGGAAAGGACTTAAAGAGAGGGTGCCGGAAGTGGAGCCCACCTGAGGCCCTGTGGTGAAAACTGGTGGGGAGCCGTGGCCAGGGCGCAGGTGAGGGCAGGGAGACCAAGCACAAGAGCCAGCAAGGGAACCCTGGGCAAGATCAGCTACCACGGCCCAGTGCAATTCGAAACTGGGGGCCCTACGTGAAGAAAAATTATCAAATACTTCAAGAAGGTGACAGCAGAGCGTCAAGCCAGGTGCTGGGTCTTCCCAGCAGAGTGGGGGGCTGGTGTGACCCAGCAGGTCACAGGCCCATGAAGCTGACCCTGAGCTGGGATGTTTCTAGGATGAGTGTTTGGATATGGGCCTTACCCCTGTGTCCTGTGTCCTGTGGAGCAGTCACCAAGTCTCTGCCTAGCGCGGTGCTCCTAGATCACGTACACATTCCTTCATTCATTCACTCATTCATTCAACAAACATTTACCAAACACTTACTACTGGGCATCAGGCCCCGAGGCATAGAAGGCATAGAAGGATGGATTCCTCAACAGACTTTTCCAGACTGCGCTTCTCAAGGCACAACATAATTATGAAGTAAACTATGAGCGCCTGCCCAACACCGGACCCTCTTGGACTGTATTCAGGCAAAAATAAATACGTAACTTAAAGTAGGCTCCCAACTAAGTTTGAGCTTTATGCTATATCTCTTAGAAGCCCTCTCCACCTGGATACTCACAGCAAGGATGAGAATCTTAAGGAACCTGGGTAGTCCCCCCAACCCAGAAACCCATTGAACTTCCTGTAAGCTCTCCATCATATTTATTCGACCATACAAACTTCCCCCAAAGTCTATCTAAACGGGAGGAAAAGAGATTGTAAATAATACATATAAACTGTTGTATCAAGAGGTGTGGTGGTGAAGAGAAGACTGGGGATGGCGTCGGGATTTGAGCGTGTGGTTGGGGACCACTAAAACGTTGCCACCCGGCTGAGTGTAGTAATTATGGGGTGCGGAAGACAGAGCCCACAACCGAGGAGCTGGTATTTCATATGCTGCCGAGTACCAGCCCCACGGATTTCCCTCATCCTTTCACGCTCTCTTTAACAATGGCCTCTGCCCATGAGTGATCCAAGGCTGCACACTTTGCATCTTTTTTAAAATAGTTTGCCCTCCACCACTTCTCTCTGCCTCCTCTGAGGAGTCCGAGGCAGGGCTAACAGCAAAGAAGAAAGGCCAGTGGTTTAGATACTTGAAGTGGGCCTGTTCTGTGAGTGGTAAGTCAAGAGTTGGAGCGTTGAGCAGGATCAAAAACTTGACTCCAAGTAATAATATTAATAAATTACAGCACCTGATTATTGTTATTCAGCATGACAAAGGCAGGCAATTTGTACTCAGATCACCAATCTGCATTTTAGCAATAAATTCCAATGGTCTGGTTTAGAGATGAGTGTTATGCTGAATGGATGTTTCCATTGTAACAACAATGACAAAGCCATTTGGTGGATTCCTCGTTCTCTGGCAAGATGTTATTTTTATTGGCTTTAGGGCAACTTCTATTAATAGAGGCTACAGTTCTCACTGCAGATTCATGAGTCTGTGATTCTCTTTTTAATAATACTTTTGAGCATATTTTGAACTAAATTAGGATTTCTTTTTTTTTCCAAGGAGGAGTTCAAATTCAGTGCAAGGCACCCACAAGTGTTTTATTTAGAAGTGCATTAGTGATTCCTTCACTCCCATAGCTCTCATTTTTAATTAGAAGATGAAGTAGGTAGCAGGCAGTTGGGACCAAGCAACTGGCTGGTAGGACTAGGAAACAGGCAGCCACTAGAGTATAAGGTGCTGGAGGTCACTGGACCAGAGGTCAGAAGGCTTGGAGCCAATCCTGGCTGTGCCTTAATACCATGTGTGACCCCTTGTCCATTCTAGGCCTTTCCGCCTACATGTATAAAAGGAGACATGGGACATGTCGGTGGTCCCCCACCCTCTTCTGATTTGAAGATCCTCTTTTTTAAGAGTAAAATATTTCATGAACTTCAACTTGATAACTGGATTTTGAAACCCTTAATGCTTATAAATTAATTTTCGTTCTGTGACTCCAAACAGCACCTACATGCATTGGAAAATTAGTGATGCATATGCATGTGTGTTGATTTGGTCTACTGATAGTGTTGGGAGCACAAGTGGATTCAAGGACCCGTCCAATAAGATGCCTTCTCCATCTTGGGATTCAGTGATTGGGAAGTAACCACCCAGCCCACTAAACCTCCTCTTAGCTATTGTGTTCTTTGAGTCTTTGAACCTTTATTTCTGTAGAGAACAATAGAATGGCAATAACAGACAAAACACTTGCCAGACACCTACTAGGAAAGGGATGGTTTAAAAGATTTCTTTTAAATATTATACAAGTCTCTCATGCTTCAGGGGGAATCCAAAAACTAAAAGGAGCAAATGATGTATCCAAAGTCAGAAAACGAATTTTGACTGCCTGTTTGGTTTTTTTTTTTTTTTTTTTTTAACATTCTGATCTAAATTTCCAGTTTTTCTCTAATTAGATTGTCTAAATTCTGATTAGAAACACTGTTGTTTTCTGGAGTGGGAGACTGAATTGAGTTACACACAGATTGAAAGGAAGTTCACATTCTAGTCCTGCCTTTGACAATGACCCTGAACTAATTGCTGTATAAACCAGGGAAAATTGTTTATCTCTGATGGGTTTCAGTTTAGATTATTATTAATATCTGAACATGATAGATATGATGAGCTTTCTATTGGCCAGCATGATGAAAAGGGATATTTTGTTCAATCATGTTTTCCTGCTAATGGAAGGTTACTATACATACATAGGTCAACAATTTTCAAGAATTATGGGGGAAAAAAACCAGGGCCCATAACATTGGCACTAAACTGAACCCAGTATAATCATGTTTTATCACTTAGGCCTTCCATACCTGGCTTAAACTATGTAATTTATATATATATATATATATATAATTGATTTATTCCTTTGAATGAGAGACCATGCACAGTGGGGAGGGGCAAAGGGAGAGGGACAGAGAGTCTTTTGGGGGGGGGTGGACAGAGAGTCTTAAGAGACTCTGCACTGAGCAAGGAGCCTGACATGGGGCTCGATCTCATGACCCTGAAATCATGCCCTGAGCCAAAACCAAAAATCAGACTCTTAACCCACTGAGACCCCCATGGACCCCTTAAATCTTCTAATCTTCAATACCACCGCATTGTTCTGACTATACCATCTAATCGATAACTCTAGTTGCTGTTAAAGCTAAACCAACTAGCTTTTACCATACTTAGCTCCTACTACAAAAGATTCATTTAGGCTTCTGTGTGCCTGGGTTTTGCAGTATGAGATAGTGACAGAACGTCATTTATACACTGAATATGAGAGAGACACCTGTCCCTTTGAAAAATAATAGTAATCCGTCATAATAAAAATGGCCCAGAAGACTCAAAAATTGCCTCCCATGCACGAAGAGGATGACTAAAGAACAACATGTGGCCGTCAGAAGACATCTAGGCAGGGATGAAAGGAATGTGTTCCCTTGCAGGTTGACCTCAGACAACTTCTTCCCATGATATTTCTTTTAATCTCATTTGGCGTCTTTGGACACTAGAAGAACTCGAAAACAGAATTTGGGAAGTAAAGCACATAAAATACTATGCAGTCCCAAGGCCTTTTTCTTTCCTTTTTTCTTTTTTTTTTTCTTCCCCAGAAACAGGAAACAATCTGTCTAATCCTCCTTTTAGAGAGTCAGTGGTGAAATCTGCTGTTGTCTTTGTACATCCTTACCTTGGAGGCCTAAATTGGAATGACATCCAAAGACCTTGCTTGTGGCTTCCCAGACAGGATAGAAAAGTGCTTCCAGTGTGCGTCATATCATTGTTTAAATGTTTTGATTAATCACTCTAGTGTGGTGATTTCTCTCTCTCTCTCTCTCTCTCTCTTTTTAACTATAAGAATCCAAGAAGAGGTATATATAAGCCATCAGTTTTCCAGGCCAATAGGCATCCCCAAAGTATGCTTTGTTCCCAAAACTTGTTTAAAATAATTCCAAAGCTAAAATTTCCACCTGTTCGTATAATTTTTATTAACCGTACCCTTACATTTATCCATGTCTCTCTGCACTCCAACTCACTGCAAAACTCCCCTTAATTAGTGAATTTCAAAGATCTCATTTGAAGATCAGAAATAGAACATTTTGGTTTACTTCTTTTAAGGAAACTTAAAAATGAAGCCCCAGAAAAAGATAATGGACTTATTTACTTGACATCACAGTTCCTGAGACCATAATAAGAGGTCCTCTTATAAAAACAGATTATGCCAAATGAATCTCCCTAGCGGTTGCCAGGACAACCTTTTCCTTCTTCTCAGCTTGGAGTTAATTGAGTGTTAACCTGGGTATTTAGAAGAAAACTGATTAATTTTCGGGTGGGGTGGAAATGGAATTCAAGATATGCTAGAGTATTGAAGTATGATTGGATCATCATTGCATCCATGCTGGCTTTTATGCCCCACAAATACTTTGGAACACAGCTATTCCAGAGAAAGTGTCTTTGTTCAAAATACCTGGTCAGAATGAATCAGAACATGTATATTTAAATTTTCCCTCCTTGCTATGACATTTGTATAAAGACATGGGGAAAACCTTTGTTCAAGACACCTGAGTTACAGCAGCAAACATTAGCCTGGCTTGACTCACGCCCAAGCTGTCGAAGCTTTACCCCTGAGGCACATTAACGTCCACACCTTTTGTTCTAAATTTACTGTACCAAACTTTACCGAAAGAATTCCAGATTCAAAAATAATAAAAAGCCAAGGAGCGTAAGTTCCATTGTGAGCCCAGAAGTGAGTCACCACTGTAGAATTTCTTCTGTCTACTGATTAGACCGGATACGGGCTGGGCGGTGCAGCAGGAAAGGCTGTTGCTCTCTGTATGTGTGAGTTAATAGTCACAAAAGGTCACAATTTTAACATGTTAAAAACCAAATCTCTCTCCTGGGCATCTGGAGGGCTTTTTTCAACACACCCTCCCAGTAGCCAAGGGGAAAAAACGACATTTCTTTTCCTTCTAACCTGAGTCTAGCCCCAGCTGACACAAGCTACGTGCTTCCCGGCATGGAAACAGAAGACACTGATTTTTGTGTTTGGTCGGGCTAATGGGATATGAGATATCTGACATTTCTAGAAGGGTGGCATATCTGAATCCTCTCTGGCCTGGCCAAATACGGTGGTCATAGTCTGTGGCCACAAAGGGATCAGAGCCATGCAGCCAGCACCACTTCTGTAATGAAAGGAATGGCTTTCCTCCGTGGCCTGGAAACAGGCATAATTAGGGTAAACAGCTTATCACCCCAACCAAAGCACTTCTGTCAGTGAAGGGTGGCTTTATTAATAATTACGCAGGACAACCAGCGTGAACCAGGACTGACTGTCCCAAGCCAACCAGATGTATGATCATCCTGGTGTTGTGTTAACTAAACACTTACCAAAAGAGTATGTAGTATGTATTTAGTGCTCACTCATCAACAGTCACTGTGCTAAACATTTTATGAATTCTGTCATTTGAATCTTGCAACTTTGGGGAACCTGGGTGGCTCAGTTGGTTAACTGTCAAACGACTCTTGATTTGGGCTCAGGTCATGATCTCAGAGTCCTGAGTCCGGCTCCACCCTGAGCATGGAGCCTGCTTCTCCTTCTCCCTCTGCCCCTCCCCACTTATGTAAGCACACTCTCTTCTCTCTTTAAAATTAAAAAAAAAAAATTAAAATCTTGCAAAACTTGCAACTTTAGCAGGTAAATACTATTTGCCAGGCCAGTGGTTTTCAAAATTTTTGTGTGTGAGTAATGAGAAACAAAATAATGGGAAGACAGAGTCTTCCACAGAACACCAACTTGGAAAAACCAACCAAAAAATAAAATAGGGTCACCTGGGTGGCTCCGTCGGTTAAGCATCTGAGTCTTGATTTCAGCTCAGGTCATGAGCTCAGGGTTATGGGATTGAGCCCTGAGGTGGGCTCCAAGCTCTGTGGGGCATCTGCTTGAGATTCTCTCTCTCTCTCTCTCTCTCTCTGGCCCTCTTCCCTCCTCTCAGCCCCCTCCTCAGGCTGCCCACACATGCACATACACTCATGGCTCTCTCTCTCTCAAATAATAAATAAATAAATCTTTAAAAATAAATAAAATAAGATAGACACAACTGCCTTGGTCAAAACTGGGATCAGGAGCTAGTTCTAAAACCCAACCTCCTCCACCCTGCTGTGGCCCCTGTGGCACCACCCAAGGCAGAACTGTGGACTTTTAAGAATTCTGGGGCAGCCCAGGTGGTTCAGCAGTTTAGTGCTGCCTTCAGCCCAAGGTGTGATCCTGGAGACCCGGGATTGAGTCCCACATCAGGTTCCCTGCATGGAGCCTGCTTCTCCCTCTGCCTGTGTCTCTGCCTCTCTCATAAATAAATAAATAAATAAATAAATAAATAAATAAATAAATAAATAAAATCTTTAAAAAAAGAAAAAAAGAATTCTGTGAAGAGCCTTTTGTCTAGACATTGATAGGGTCTGACTCATTTAATCCTCACAATGGCGAGGTTTGTCATTAGTGTCATTTTATAAGTGAGGAAACCCCAGCTGGGAAGAATTAAATGATGTGTCCACACTCACGTAGGGAGTAGGTTCAAAAGCAAGGATTCAAACTTGAATCTGTCAGATACCAAGCCCACTTCTTTCCATGACATCACATGCCTCTCCTGTAACCGACTCGTAGGCCAGTTAATATTTAAAAACGTACTTGGATCTTTTGACCTAGGCTTGCCCCACCAGGGCAATATTGTGTCCTCTTCCGGGTGTGTACTTAGTTCTCCAAGGCCTTCAGGGCCCCCATCCTGGAGCCCCCCGCCCCCAGCAGTCCTGTTCAACCAGATAGTGCAGGCGTAACAAGAACGATAACAGTGGCCAGCTGTATGGTATCTGTATGTGTTCTGCTCTGTACTAAGCATTCTACATGGATGGTCCCATTTCTTTCTCACAGCAGTGCTCTGAGGTAGGCACCGTTATATTACTATCTCACCATTTTGCAGGTGAGAAAACTGTACTGCATAGATTGTGTAGTCAGATAAAGCAGCTAGTAAGCATTGGAGAAGGGATTCGTCTTGACAGCAGTGTATGGTGTCTTTTTCTCCCTTAACCCACTTTGGTCACTACTGGTGATGAACCTGACACCTTGGCATCCCCAACCTTTCAGAGCCACAATCACTCTTACAACTAACTGGGTCCCCTTGCCCTGTACTTTTGTCCCCCCACTCTTTTTTGATAAACTAATCCCTATTGGGCAGTAGGTATGGAATAAGTATATCTTGTTTCTTTTTGATCTGAGAAGTCTGGAACTCTGGGAAACAGCTTTGTACTTAAAGGGTATTCTCTGAGAGAGACGATGCATTGAGTAATGGTGGCCCATCTATGTTGGACCCCATAGGCCTTCTCCACTGAAGCGTCATCTTGATCAGCATGCAAATCTTTTAAAATCAGCCTTAGTTGAATTTAAACTATGATCTACTGGCAGTCAAAGATTATCTTAGTGCCTATTCTTTAAAAAGGATTTGGATGATGGTTTTTATTTTTTTATTTCTTTAAAATTCTATTTATTTAACAAAGAGAGAGAGAGAGAGAGAGAACACAAGCAGGAGGAATGGCAGGCAGAGGGAGAGAGAGAAGCAGACTCTCCATTGAGCAGAGAGCCCAACATGGGGCTCCATCCCGGGACCCTGGGACCATGACCTGAACTGAAAGCAGATACTTAACCGACTGAGTCCCCCAGGAGCCTCTGGTTGATGGTTTCTAAAGTAATAAAAAGAACATCCTGTCTCTTACCTTCAAAGACCAGCTTGTGTTACCAACTTTACATCAGTGATAGAGGTCTGGAATTCAGCAAGTCCGTGGAGTCTGGTCTGACCTGAAGGGTACCTAGGGACCAAGGCAGAGAAATCCTGAAGGATGAATTATTACAAGGGTCTCCTGAAGGTTCCATATAATCTAGTATTATTCATTTATTCTATAACTGAATTTTGCCTACAGGCATTTTATTAGCTTCTTGAGTATATTTTTACTATGTCCAGGCTATAAAAAGACTGTGTAAACTGCATGGAGATCCTAAATTTTAAGTTCTTACGAAGACCAACAGAGTATTCTATATACCAATATATGGAATTAGACATTTATTAAATATTTTCAGAGATGATTATGACGATGTCCTGAATTTGAACCAGACTCCACTGAATGAATGCATCCTGTAATGCCTTCTTGTAGCCCAGAGTTTATCTGCTTTCATATGACGTGAAAATAGCATGGCCCAGGTAATCTACATGACTTGTATTTACTTAGGACTAGTAGGTGCTTTTCACTATTGCATATATGAGAAGCTGTGACATCATGCCTACCCTTAAAGGATCTACATCCTAGTTGGAAACAGTTTTGGAAGGGAGTAGACAGTATATAACATGATATCAAATTACTTATAATAAAGACTTCACCTTGGCCCTGTCTTTTTCTGCTCCATTATAAATGACAGCCAAAAAGTAAAGCATGCTTGTTCAAATATCTGGAAGACACTGGGAGTGAGAAATAAAAAGCTAATATACTGAATGATAGAAGTCATGGTAACAGGGGGGCCTGGGTGGCTCAGTCAGTTGAGTGTCTGCCCTCGGCTCAAGTCATGATCCCGGGGTCTTAGGATGGAGCTCAGGCTTTCAGCTCAGCGGGGAGCCTGCTTCTCCCTCTCCCTCTACGTGTCACTCCCCCTGCTTGTGCTCTCTCTCTCTGTCAAATAAGTAAATCAAATCATAAGGAAGAAGAAGAAAAAAAAGAACTTTGTGCTGAAACCAAGTTGAAATTCATAAGAATGAATAGAGAGTCCTGCATTTAGTTTCCAAAATTCAATAGGTTAAGTACCGGATGAGAGTGAACTGTCATTGTCACACTCCAAAAATCAATCAATCAATCAATTAATCAATCCTGTAGACATTTTCATCAGTCCAAACCCTCACTCAATATCCTAAAATGCTTGCTGGGCACTGGGCTCCGGGCGGGCACCGTGATATCTTATCATCTGACATACCTACAGATGCAAACCCGTTGGCCTAAAACATGCAGCTCAAAGGAGAAAATATTCCCACTGACTAGACCTTGTCGGGAGTAGACACAACACTCCAAGAAGGTCATCTTTGATAAAATAGAAGAGGGAGACTAGATTGGTGAGTGACCGGGAAGCCAAGCTTTATAGAAATATGGAGGACCACAGGATGTTTAGTCTAGAGAAGAAAAGATTATAGGACTTTGATGGTTGTTTTCCAGCATTTAGAGAGCTATTGTGTGACTAGAAGAGAAGCCTTTAGACGTTTTTTTTTTTGGGGGGGGGGCGGTTATTTCAGTTCAACCAATGGGGTGAAATTTACAAGGAGTAGATTCATTTTGATCTCCTCAGAAGCTTTCCTGCAGCTTTGGGAAGGCTGCTTCTTACGATACCTCGCCTCCCCACGGAGCATCGCAACAGAAACTAGCTGGCCATCTGCTATGTAGACTGCTCCCTTCTGGAAAGGCTACATTGTGCCAGCGATTGGCATAAGTGATCTCTGAGGATCCCTCTGATGCCTCTTCTTTCCAAATTAGGTGGAAAATAATGTGATTTCTCATACACCTTCCCTAAGCTTTCAGACCTACAAGAATTTTGCTAGCCTCTACAGCTAATCAGTTTGTTTCCCCATCGTCCCCATCTTTGCTGGCTGAAACAGCCTTGAGGGAGTTAACAGAATGTCAGAGAAGATATACCAGGCAAGAGAGTATACCACTGACCCAGCTGGGGTAGCATGGGTATGAAAAGTTGGACTGTGGCTTTGTTCATTCACCACTTGGACACATAAATACCAAAGCTCACCAGAAAAGACCCCTAAATAAATAAATAAATAAATAAATAAATAAAATGGAAGAGTTTACCTCCAAGTGAAGTAAATGGTGAGGAAGTTCATAGACCAGCCCAGGAGATGGAGCACATATAAGGCTCCATGTATCCCTGGCAGTTCAAGGGGGAAACCTAATGGTTCTCTGAGCTATGCAAGGTCAGGTAAAGGGAAGTACCTCTCTCAGCAACGTTGAGCTGCCCTAATATTTACCGTGGGTGGATCTCTTAAGATTCCCAGTTGGCCTCTTTTGGACACCAGTTATGGTTTCAGGTGTGCCCAGATGCTACCATATAGCTAAGAAGGAGAATTGCCACATCCTCACTTTGCCATTTGTGTTGTCAACGTATGACCAAAGAACCCATTAGCCGGAAAGTTGCCTTCAATACGACAAAGAATGTATAGTTTTGGGAGGAAAGACTAATGAATTCTTTGGCCGTTAAGTTGCCGTCTCCAAAATTTACCTTTTATTTCTTGCCAAATACGGCATTTTGGCATCACGTCAATCTTAGTCTGATTTAGGAGGATGAAATTTTACTAATGTAACATCTCTGCTTAGTTTAGAAGGATGAAGGCTTAATAGCTTCATATCTTGTTAGCTTATGTTTATAGAGGTCGGCAAGTAAACAGAGCTGCAAGCTCAGTCCTAGTTATTACCATTAATATTACCATTAGTTACCTCTGAATCCTAGAACGTTCTCACTGTATCCCAATCCTAGATTGACATTTACCACTGAATAGCACTTTAAATAAATAGTCAGTAAAATAACTACTACAGTAAAGGAAATTATCAACTTTTCACGTGTGTGGGCCCTGCTCCCTGAAATCATGTCGCAGTGAAGCAATCTGTCCTATTTTTAAGTTGCAGCGCTTGCATGGTCTAGAAATAATCATTGGGAATGGTTAACAACAACCGCTAGGGAGACCTGGCTAAAACCTAATCTCAAAATGAGGTGTCTCATCACACAGTTGTAGAGGCTTCTGACAGCAAGGCAGTGATTCAGTGTGCAGGAATAAGTGACATTGAGACCGCTCTCCGGAGCTCTGCCAAGTAAAGGACCTATTATTATAAAGAGCAAACTGTGACACAGCTACCCTATCCATACACGTATAACAAGAAGTAGTCTTCCACTAATCCAGTAACAAAAGGTACCACTGAATCACTAGTGATGGTGATGATGACCACAAAGGGAGGAAGGAGCAAGAGCCAATTCCCTTTTCCCCCCATCATTTAAGGGCCCACCCACTACCATGTTTAGACACCCACCATACCACACCCACAGACTCTGGTGGTTTCCCCAGCACATGCTCAGTAGACCAGTCCAGGATAGTGCATTTGTGCAAAGAGCAACACTTCACGGTTGAGTTTTGTTCGGTGAACCTTCTTCAATTTTAATCCAAGTGCATAAACTTTTGACCATGAGATGAATGATAAGGCACCTGAGAGGTGGTACTAACACTGCAGCTCCCTGCACAATGGGTGCTGTCATGATCCCACTTTAACAGAGGAGGAAACTGAACCAGAAAAGTTTTTAAGGAACTTGCCCATGATCCCACAGCCAAGAGTTGGTATGAGAGGGATTTCCACTCAGACAGCATGGGTGGTTCCAAAGTCTAAGTATTTAACCAATAGGCAGTACTGCCTCCCCCGTAATCATATGTAGGTAAAATTCATCAAGTGCCCAGTGATTACTGGGCCCTGTGTTAATCTCCTTTATCTACAGCAGCCCACTAAGCCCACCCATTGGGTCATTTGGACGCAGGTAAGAGGCATAAAACAAAAGAATCACCGGGTTGACTGCTCTGGGTCCCCGGCATAATAACACTCTAGCCTGGATGTGGTCTTTGTTACTTAAGACTGCAGCACGTTCGCAGTAAGAAGTTACTGTATTATCTCTTCCTTGTAGAGGTGGAATGGTCCAAACTAGTGAGCAGTATGAATTTGTGCATCACGCTCTGTGCCTGTATGAGAGCAGACTTTCGGCAGAGACTGTCCAGTGATTCTCTGAAGATTTACCAGACCCTCGAGTTCTGGGGATGGTTAACCAATTACCCACGTGAGGCTCTTCTGGAAAGAGCTTCCTGCAATGGAAGGAAAGAGGAGTCCCGAAGCCAAGCCGTGGCATGGACCATGTGGAAGATGGCCACGTCTTACAGATTGCCAGCCCCCTGTGTATAGGAATGCATTTGTAAGCATCCCCTAAATTATTGTGAAGGTCCTATGCTGATGGAGGTATGATAGATTTCTCACACAGCTAAGGAGGATTTTTGTTTTGTTTTGTCTGTATTGACTATCTGCCACACAGAATGTATGTCATGAAATACCCGGTGACATATGTCATCAAATGACAACTGGAAGAGCTGCTGAAGAAATTATTACTGTGTGTTTAGATGCTTTAATGTTTGCAAAATCTGTCTTGTGAATGGACTGTCAGCTGTTAAACTGTTCCTGTTTTAAGTGCTATTACCTTTCTCAGTTAACCAGAATCTTGCGTTAAGTTCGCAAGGCATTGATGGATTTTTAACCAATAAGTCTTTGTTTTTGGGAAAAAAAATCAAAATCAGTACTATTTTATATGGAAATGTGTCTTGATAATATTACCTATTCAATGTGTATTTATCAGTACCTCCTGTCAATCAATTACAGAGCACAATGATTGTCACTGGGTATATATGTATTTACTCTCTATTATTGCGCATAGAGGTGGTTTCGGCTCCAGAACTCCAGCCACTGTATTTCTACATTGTGAGTCATTTTACTTCAAAAGGGAAAAAAAAAAAAACAAATTTGTAGCAACGATGATGTATCACAAATTTTAAATATCTGTCTCTCTTTTACTGAGAAGGAATTTTTGAATATTCTATCTACCTTGAATCTATCTCCCCCCACCCACCCCCCCAAAAAAAGGCAGATGCCTTTGAGAATGAAGTAACCGGTCCCATTTCCAAAAGTTCTTCAAAAGGACGCTGCCAGGGATATTCCTAAATTTCTGAAAGGTTAATCCTCAAGAGACAAAGTTCAAAAAAAAAAAATGCACTCAGCAAACACTAAATGTTCTGCTCAAATATGAATTTTTAATGCAGCTATGTTGACTTTGTTTCCTACTGCCAATAAACTACTCTTACTACTAAGTATTGAGTAAAGCATCTACTTTTTTTTTCCTATTGGAAAGGAGCTGTTATCTTTTGGGGGAAGCCTGGAGTAGGTAATGAGATGGGTTTAATTTTAGTCTCTGCCTCTCCCCAGTGGAGATAACTATCTAACATGTAATATTGTCATCACTTGAGGGATAATGATCTAGAAGTGCCATCATTATGTGGTTTCCCTCAATAGACTCCCAGCATATCATTATACAAACGGTACATGTTTATGTCTTTCTACCACTTGTCACAGGCCCTCATAAATCACATGGCTTGTGTTTATTCAGCAGAATCAACATCACCTGAAGAGATGTCATGTTTTAGGAACATTCAATTATCTGAGATTACAATTCCTTTCTTCCCTCTTGAGGTTAAGAAGTAGTCATGCGCCAAAGGGATGCAGGAGAAACCTTACAAGTTTTATTCTAACTCCTGGAGGCCAGAAGTCTTTTTCTACATAAAAAAGGAGAGGTAATCATAATCCCTTCTTTCTAAGGAAACAGACAAAAGGACACTGGTGTAAAACTTCCCCAAACAATTCAATAGGAGGAAGTGCTCGTCACTGACTTTTTCCCCCACCATGAAGGCACATTTCCTTCCTAGTCTTTGCTTCTCTTATCTGGGAGATTTTTTTTCCCCCCCAAGCAAAGCATGAACAGTTGTTAAGTGGAAAATGGAGGCTGAATTTTACATGGCGATTCTTACCTGCTTGATCTTCGGGAATTCAGGTGAGTGGGCTTGCCTCTCTCTGGTGGTGTCTCTCCAACAGCCGCCAGAGGAGTCTCTGTTCTTTGAAAAGTGTCTGAAATAGGGCGGAAAAGGAGCCAGGTCTCCATGGCAGTTTAACCAAAGACGATGAGGAAGGGAAATAAAGGGAGCTGGCTATATTCACACGGTTGAGATTTCTCTCTAAAAAAAAAAACCAAATGGCCTCCTCACGTCCCCCAAATGCCTTGGGCAGCTCCTGAAATGGGAGGGAAGCACCTTGAGGAGAAATTTTGATTATTATATAACACTCTGGGGCATCCTCCATGTTTTTTCCTTATCAGGTTATAGATTTGGGGCGGGGTGGGGGGGTGGTTCTGTGTGTATGTTAAAGAAGGAAAGTCTAAGGAGATATAACTAAAGGTGGTGAAGAACCGGGGTGCGTCTTATTTGGAAGTTATTTGGAAGGAAGGTCTGAATGTTTTCATGAGAGAGCTCAGCTAATTAAGTAAAAGTTCAGAAAATAGTTTCTGAGCCTGAATATTTCACTTGTTAATACTGCTGTTTACCAGTTGGATGTTTAATTTGTGTGTGTGTCAAGACATTCTGATATTTTATTATTTACTGTGGGGATGTTGTAGATATTGTCACAGTATAGAGAAATGCTCCCTCTCTCCAGGACTGTAAGAAATGGTGTTTGTGATCATCAATACTTTCATTGGTTGCTATTAGCAATTATTTTATTAATTAAGGGAAAGGTGGGAAAAATTGTTTTATTTTTGTTTTGTTTTTGGATAAACACATCCAATTTTTAAATATGTATTTAAACTATGCATATCAAAGTAAGTAGCACTTTAGTGGTAACTCAAGAATTGGGAAAAGGGGTATTTTTGTAGAGCAGGGGATGGTGATGAGATGGAAAGAGTTAAAATGGTTAGAAAGGGAACAGGGCTCTTCATAACTTCAGCATATTTAACTAATTGGGCTCAAATATCACACCATGTTCTTTGGATGGTTCTGTGTCTCTTCCAAGCTTCCTTTCATTATTTCAATGGGAGTGTGTTTTCTTCCCTGAGCCATGTGAAAGTAAAAGAAAGGAAGCAAAGTATGACATTTTGGCATTCTCAGCCTTGGGATTTTATATAACATGTGTTGAAAATGAAAATATAAAAAAAAAAAAAAAAGAAAGAAAATGAAAATATTCATTTGAAATTATAGCAATAGCAAAAGATAAGTAAGCCTTGGGTTGTGACTTGGCTGATTTGTGGGTGGGTTGGTTTGTCTTATTTTGTTTTATTTTCTGATGGCCCTTATAATTTGCTACATAGTGCCTTATGAGTATCTCCTCTTCCAGAGGGGTTTCAGATTGTCCATGTCCATAAACAAGAGTGCCTTTCCAAAAATAAGAGAGTGGTCGTGGGTTTGTGCGATGGGACCAACCAGAACCAGCAGTGGATGTGGACTGAGGATGGAAAACTGCTTCATGTTAAATCGGCTCTGTGCCTGGGCATCTCCAATTCTTCTCGAGGCCCTTCCCTATCAGCTCTCTCTACCCACTGCTCCCAGGCCCCCCGATGGACTTGCCATGAGCAAGAAGGGTTTCTTGAGGTGGAAAATACCTCTCTCTTTCTCAAAAAACAAGGCTCCAAGGTAGTGGTCAAGAAGGACAAGAAATACCTCCATAGCTGGATGAAAATAGAGATCAACCAGCAGGGAAAACCGGTCAATGGGAGCCTCTGCTTAAAAAAAGGTGAGCTGTCCTTTTTAGAAATCATTCTGAATGTTCTGCTCAGTGTTATGTTGGTTGGTTGGTTGGTTGGTTGGTTGGTTGGTTTCACATTAAAGAGATGTCTGCTTACCTCAACACAATGCCTCTGGAAGACTCATAAGCTATTGGAAATGGATCGTGTGGCTCCTACTGATGTCGAAACTTCATTATCCTCATTGAATAAGACCAACATTTTTCCTTTTTACCTCTTGCTTTTCCTTCTTTTCTTTCCTTCTTTTATTAATTAAACGAATATTTCTTGGGTTTCTCTTTTGTGCCACCCTGTAGGCACTCCCTGTAGGCACTTTGGTGAAGTACCATTGGATGTAGCAATACAAATAGGCCCAAGCACAGCATACATAGGAAAGGACTAAAGCCAATGATGAGGAAATTATTTATTTTGCTAATGTAGAAACTTCTATTTGCTGGTGTAGAAACTTCTATTCTCTGATTAGGAGGAACTAGTAGAGCATCAGAATGGTGTTTGAGAAGACTGGAAAGATGGGGAAATACATTGCGCCTTTGCACATCTATTGTACTAATATTTAGAGGTACAAGAGGTCACATACTTTTGAAATGGTAAGAACCAATGCGTAGCCACAAGGTTTTCTAATTTGTTGACCTTTGATGGATATACTCGAGATGACAGATAAAAACTTGTATATATATGCAGAAATTCCTGGTGCAGCACACAGTTGTGCTGGGGATTTTATTTATGGGTATAACTTCATTCTCTATTTTACTTAATCATTTTATTGTTTATTTATTCCTGTATTAGAGATTTGCATTAGGATATCATGAAAGATAAAACTTATAGAATCATTGTTAGAAATGGGCCTTACAAATCACTGGAGATGTTATCTAGAAATGAAGCCCATCATTAAGGACACTGAAATTTTATCCCAGATTTATTGGTGGCAGAGGTCTAATTAGAACCCAGATGTCTTAATTCCTTATCCAGTGTACATTCCATTATATAGTGTTTGCCAAATGCTTAGCCACAGACATTTGCCCAATTAACTACATAAGAATCACCTAGGGGGAGGAAAGGAAATCGTTGCCATCATTTCTTCTCTCCTACCACCTTCAAGATTCAGTTTCAAGAAATTTGGGCGAATAGCTGATTTTTTAAAAAACCTCCCCAGATAATTTTAATCTATAACCTTGTTTGGGGATCACCATTCACTGTACTTTTTTATTTTTATTTTTTTTATTTTAAGATTTTATTTATTTATTCATGAGAGACACAGAGAGAGAGGCAAAGACCAGGCAGAGGGAAAAGCAGACTCCATGCAGGGAGCCTGACGTAGGACTCGATCCTGGGACTCCAGGGTCACGCCCTGGACCAAAGGCAGGCGCTGAACCCCTGAGCCACCGGGGCTGCCCTTCACTGTACTTTTAAATCCTTTTATTAGGTGTTCAGTGTTGAGGCTTATATGAGTCTTTTCACCATGCTGATCCTTGGACAGTTTTCTGTCATTCACTTATTTCATAAATTCAATAAGTATTTAATTAGATGCTGGTTAAGTACAGTAGACTCTTCTACAAAAGAAATTGAATGTTACACTTCTGAGCTTATAAAACTTCTGACTATGAAAGTAAGATAAAAATTATAAAAGTTGATTAGAAAATTCAACTTTGGGGCACCTGGGTGGCTCCATGGTTGAGCATCTGCCTTTGGCTCAGGTCATGATCCCGGGGTCCTGGGATCAAATCCCCCATCAGGCTCCCTCTGGGGAGCTTCTCCCTCTGCCTGTGTCTGTGCCTCTTTTTCTCTCATCAATAAATAAATAAAATCTAAAAAAAGAAAGAAAATTCAACTTGATCAGAGAACATACAGCATATAATGCCAATTTGAACATTTATTTTCCTGTAGTTCATTGAGCAAGGCCTGTCCCAAAAAAAACACAGGACCATTATAAATAAATATTCCTATTGTACCATCCAACACAAGAAGTTAGATTCTTCCCCAGCCCCCAATAAAACCCTATTTAGCAGAATATTATTTCACTGGAACTTTAAAAAAATAGATATGGATCAACAGAGTTATTCAAGATAGAAGATAATAAAAGGAAAAATGATTTCCTTTGACCTTCATGCAGAACAGGTCCAATGATGGACTTTACTTCAAAAATGGGTGGATGAAATAGTACCTCTGAACGTGCTGTATCCAAAACATGCCCAACAATGTGGGCTGGAAGAAAAATGGATTTCTAGAAAAAAAGCAGAATGAAAATTTGCACAATTGTGGTACCAAAAGATCTAATATTTGAATACACATATATAATACATAGTTTGTCTTAACACAATTATAAGCTAACGGATATTTTTCTGATCTGTCTCAAACTTACCACTGATTAGAGATACAGAATGATATTAGTTGACCCGTAGCATGAAAGCTCACTGATGTGCTAGAGAATCCATTGTTAAAAATTAAATGGCATTCAGATGTTTCCCATGAATGACTCCAAATGTCCTTTTTTAGAGAGCGGATAACTAAATATGATAATCTGGTAACACAATTATGTATATTGTTCATTCATATGTTCAAATTCTTCAGTAAAACACATCTCTGAAGGTCAAAATCTGAACTATTGGCTTCGGAAAAGAAACATTCATGGCATCATTCAAGTACCTAAGTAATGTTTCTCTAACACCTAATATGTGCCAGAGCTTGTGCTCTATGGGACCAACACCAGTGATTCTCAACCCAAGCATCACACAAGAATCACAGCAGGAGCTTTGAAATAATACTGATGCCCAGGCTTCATCCTCCAAGCCAATTAAAGTAGACATTTTTTTAATGCTTCCAAGATGATTCTAATGTGCAGCCAAGGTTGAGAATCACTAATTATGTCTTGCTCTTTATGGTAACAGGGAAGCCAGATATGTATGTAATTACAATAGAGTGCAAATTTTAAAAAGTACCCCTTTCTCTAATATATGTTCTTGCCAGTATGTCACCATAAGCAATTGGGTTAAAAATTTTTTTCAAAGATCATTTCATATTTGCATATTTTTTACACAATCCTTTGAGTGTCCACTGGATTCCGTCATAATTTAGCTCTGCTCCATTCTCAGGAAGCCACATTTTTTTTCTTCTTTTTCCCCCTCCTTTATTCTAAGTCCCTCTATTACAGGGTGAATTGAGGAGGAACCTCAATTCCAAAGTGGATTAAAATCCAGTGCAAAAATTAGTGTGTTTTTTGAGAGGAGGATATACAAGAGTTATGGTTTCTCAAATAATCACTACAGTGATTTTCATTAGGAGAGGAATGTAAAATGGGCTTTTTTTTTTTTCATCTAGCTTATATTTATTTGAAACAACCATTTCATAGGATAAATAGAAACAGAGATTGTGTAGAACCAGGGTCACCTGTACATTACAGATGGCCAAAATTTTTAAAAGATAGGACTGAGATTTCTTTCTGAATTCAAAATTTACCATTAAAGAGTACACTGCATGCCTTCATTTCAGGCAAAACAAGGGCGGACCTCCTAGACAGACTCTTTAAAAGAGTAATCAACCTTTGCCCCAAATTGTTGGGCTCCCTGCTCAGCGGGGAGCCTGCTTCTCCCTCTCCCTCTCGCCGCCCCCACTGTTTTAAGTAGCCATCTCTCTCTCTTGCTCTTTATCTCAAATAAATAAATAAATAAAATCTTTAAAAGAAAAAAAATCAACCTTTTATAATCAATTTATAAAATTAGACCTTTATAGTTATCATTCTGAGTCAGAAGAGTAATAATAAAAACATTGTCTCCAAAATGCCAACATAACTGGCTAAAAAGTGAAAAAATTCATTCTCTCCTTATATTCTTTTGTCAATCAAGTGCCAGATATCCAGCTCCTTGGAAACAATTACACCTTTAGCGATGTATCAATAAAACAAAAAAGTGACTGACGGACTTTCTCAATGGACTTTCTCAATTTTTCTTCATTCGTATCAGTGTTACAATGTACAGCAACATCCTTGGAGTCACTGTATTAAGTGTATAATTTTTAGAAATCTGTTGTATATAATGTTGGGGTCTAGTTCTACAAAATAACACAAAGCAGATATCAATAATGCAAGAAGAATCAGGAAAAACCAAATTCTGGTCTGTTCAATAATATTGCAATTTTATTTTATTTTATTTTAAGATTTTATTTATTTATTCATGAGAGACACCGAAGAGAGGCAGAGACACAGGAGAAGCAGATTCCCTGCAGGGAACCCGATGCGGAACTTGATCCCAGGATCCCAGGATCACGCCCTGGGCTGAAGGCAGATGCTCAACCTGCTGAGCCCCCCAGGCGCCCCAATACTGCAATTTTATAGACTCACACATTTAACTTTTTAAAAAAGATTATTACTTTAGGAATAAAAATGCAGTCTGAGGCCCAAATCTCTCGTTGACAAACTCCCTAATCGTGGTAATTCTAGATCTTCCAGATGAAGGGTGCAAAATTCCAGCCATCACTTGGATACTTTTTCCGAAAGATGGGAGTCTCCCTACTTAAAACAGTTGGATGGCTATCTAAAATAGTTGCTTTCCGGGCACCTGGGTGGCTCCGTTGGTTAAGCATCAGACTCTTGCTTTCGGATCAGGTCGTGATCGCAGGGCCCTGGGAGCCAGGCCTGAGTTCTCAGGGCTCCCTGCTGGGCGGGGAGTCTGCTTGTCTTCCTCTCCTTCTGCCCTTCCCCCTGCTTCGTCATGTGCTCTCTCTCTCTCTCTCTCTCTCAAGTAAATAAATAAATCTTTTTTTAAAAAATGAATAGTTACTTTCACTCTGATGTTTCATAGTGTCTGGAGAACAACACAGTGCATAAGATGTCAGCTAACCCATCATAACTTATTTAGCATCTGCTATAGATTCACTCATTCAAATCTTATATTCACCTATAAGGGCAGGAAAATTTTTTCAGACATATTTTCAGATATCCCTACCATGACTGAGCAAGTGAAATCACTTAAAGAGATTTCACTGCTGAAGTAAGCCATATTGCTGCCAGACTTGCTATAACTGCGATTAAAATAATTGTCTAATTATAGAAATGTGGGTGAGGAAATAAAATGTATTAAGCACTGTAATAGGTAGGCAATCATATATACTCTTGGGAGACAGGGATTTAATAGAAGCTGTTTCGTGATGGCAGGAATGCTTGTAAATACAGAGAGCTTAAGGGGACAAACCAAACAAGTATCTTTTGTACATTCAGACCCTATTTTGACCAAACGGGCTGTCAGAGCCATTTTAGGGTTTGTTTTCTCCTTGTATGGTTTTAAAGGGGCCTCGCTATTGACCACTGATTTATGTATTCATTGGAAATCATATGATCATTGATTACTGATATATGACTCGTGATCATTGAAAAATATCTCACATAGCATCCAGAGCCCCCCAACCATTTTCAGCCTGTCACATGTCAATGAATTTATCAGGGTGTACCCATAGCTACCTGTGACCTTCATGGGCCCTGGGCACTTATGTGTCTGTGGGCCCCTTCTTCCATTAAAATTTTAATTAATTAATTAATTAATTAATTAGATTTTCAGAGCCCTCCAAATCCTCATTTTTTTTCCTATTGTGTGAAAAAATCATTAACGTTTTCTTGGACTCTGAAAGTTCTTTGATATTTTTTTTTTAATTTTCAAAGAAATTAAATGATCTTGTAGGCCCTATAATATCATGAGCCCTAAAAAAAAAAAAAAAAAAAAAAATATCATGAGCCCTAGGTGCTGTGCCTATTGTGCCTAATGGACAAGTCAGCTGTGGGCACCCAGAATTATTCACCCACTCTCCATCCCCCTTTTCCTGACCTGCCTCAGCATCCCTCTCCTACAGCCTGGTAGGGATGAATTTAAAAGCCATTCTTTTTCCTCCACCCAGCCTGGTTTCCTTCTACCCACTATCTAATACACATACGTGTCCCAAAAGAAAACATGGGACATTGGGATAAACCAGGCACATCTTCCTAATGCAACACATAGTATAGTAGTTGAGTAATCATTAGGCATTTAAAAAGTATTGCTTTCATGAGTTTTTCATTTATTTTTCTCACTTAAATTTGTTTTACTGTGCTCTGCTTTGATGTTTTCCTATCCCTTGTTAACTTCCATTTGTTAATTTTACTTTATTTCTAATCTTGGATCTTTTGTAAGTCTGTAAAAAAGCTTTTGACCTCTGAAATTCTAACGACTTCTGATTTCTTGGTTATGTGTCCCGTTGTTTGCAAATTCTCCATCTTTTCACAAACTTTTCACCTCCTTGTTCACTTTCTCAAATTTTAGGTATGCCTTTTTTATGTACATACCTTTATTTTATTGATTACATTTTCTGAAGTGTTATTCCTCTTACCATTTCTAGAAATTATTTAGACTATAATAATTCAGATCCCTTTCACTGTATGTTTATTCCAGCCCAATCTTGTTTAATATAGTTAATGTATCATATGTATACATAAATCATCCTTTTTCTAAAGTATCTTCTATTTCATTTGTTATATCTTTTCTACATTATTTCCTCGCTTTTAAAAGGCATATTATATTTGGCATCTTCCTACAGAAAAGCAAGTCCCAATATAGTTGAAATTTTCTGTCTCCAAAATGAGTTCTGTTCAAATTATTCTGTTTTCAACATGCTTGAAAGTTATTTGTATCATGTAGGGGAGGGGAACTAAGAAATTGTGTATTTTTATCATTACATAAAAATCACATTTCCATTATTGATCATATCTGAGCTAATTAATAGACTAGCTAATAAACTAAAATACATGTTGTTCTTTAAAAACACATATTCAAAATATGGTCCTGATATGGTACAGTCATTGCAAACCATCTTACAGATGAGCTGTTTACAACTTACGTGCTAAAATCGTTTAAATTGGACCCAGCATGGTGGGCCTTATCTTGAATTGTGTTCTAAGAGGAATTATGTATAATGTGGAAACAATGTGGTAGCAATGGTACAATAAAGCTTTTTAAAAATAGCTTCAACATATTGTTCCATTGTGTAAGAAGTTTTCCTTGCATTTTTCAAAACACATCTTGCTCCATCATGAACTGTAAAATGTATATACCTTTTTAAAGAACATCAGAAGAATTTATAGATGCCAACACATCCAAAGATCTACTATTTTTATTTTTTTTATTTATTTATTTTTTAGATCTACTATTTTTAATATAATTTCATAGAACCCATTTCAACAGAGTTTAGGAGATGGAAAGATTAACATATTTTGATCGCCTTACATATTTCTGCAATGGATTTTCTCTCCTCCCATTTACCTTAAATTCCTTCAATACCCACATAAAGGCTGATGTCAGTTTTGCTCACATTGTGTATATGGATAAAAACTTACGGTTAGATATATATTACAATCACTGAGAAACTTGTTAGACATGCAGGTGCTGGGTCCCACACCAAATCTCCTAGTAAAGGGCCTAGCCTTCAATATTCTAAAAAGCTCCAAAGGGAATTCTGATGCCTACCAGAGTTTGCCTTAAAACGCAGGAAATTTGGAAATTGAATGCTAAGACTAAAGTTTCTTTCCTGCTTCTTAAATAGCACAAGTTAAAAACAGTCATCAAATGAAAGGGTGCTGGCCTTGGATATTCTGTAGGTTTTCTTTGGAAAAAAGGTAGTGGCCTAAAATGGAAAATGGACTTGTTTCATTTGGAATGTTTTAAAAATACATTTAGAAGTTTAATTAAAGACAATTACAGAAGTTGGAAATTTTTTTCCATAAGATGTTCCAAAGCAACATGAAATGGTAATAAGCTATGTTATTCACAGAAGAAATCTCAAGAGTGTTTTCATCATTTATCTAATTTTGAGACAGTCCTGTATTTAATTAATACATTTAATTAATCATGCAAGTTGACTAATAGAAAAAGTTCCTAGGATAAGAAACTTACCAACAACTCCTCAGTGAAGAGAATCAGCATAGGTTGACATGCTATGACACATAATTGCATGCTACGTATTTGGAAGCTTGTTTTTGTCCTAACCCCACCATTAAATTTTTTTTTGAGGGTCTGAGAGCTACAATTGTCATAGGTGGTAGTCAACTCAGAGGATCAGCATTGGCCAAAGCCCAAAATAACCAAAATACTAATCACCACATACAGAAATTTTTACATCTCAATAACAGACAAATGTCCACTTGAAGGAACATTCTAGCATCTAACTGACTGCTTTTTAGAGTTTATTATAAAGGACTATTGCTACTAGAACAAGTGGGTTTGTCACGTAGAAATCCCAGGGATAAGTAAGTCTGGTCTATGTTCTGAGTGGTGACGTGGACACAGTGGCAGTGGTAGTGGCGCAGGATTCAGAAGGGAAAAAAAAAACAAACAGAAACTAACAGGAATGTCCAAAACTCTATCCAAGTCTGGGTCTAGTAGATGTACAGGTAGGGTTGTCAGATATAATACAGAACATTCAATTACACTGGAATTTCAGATGAATAACAATCTTTTAGTATAAGTGTATTCCCAATAGCATCTGTAATATAACCTTTGCAATATTGTATATTTGAGATATGCTAAATATTCTAAATTAAGAGTTCTTTATCTGAAACTCCAATTTAACTGGGCATCATGTACTTTTATTTGCTAAATCTGGCAACCCCACATACAGGGTACTTTGGACAACTTTCCACATTTCAAGGAAAGGATGCTTGATAGTCATTATTTCATTAACCTTTAAGAGAACTGCTGATATTTATTGACCTCTTACTAAATTTTAAAAGTACTTTTTCCATTTTCATCCTCTTTTTGTGCTTAATCCCTCCTCTCCTTTATATACATTATCATATAAAATATGTCAGTATCACATAAAATGTCAGTTGACATTGGAATGGGAATATATGAGATTCAAAAGAGGGCTCAGTGAGGTGGACTTGAACAGGGAAAATGTGAAGATTAATAGCCTCTTCCTGGGACCTTCACCAGCACATAGTAGTTGCTTAAGAAATAGTTGGTTGTGGGTCGGATGGGTGGCACAATCGGTTAAGCATCTGACTCTTGGTTTTGGCTCAGGTCATGTTCTCAGGGTCATGAGATGCAGCCCCAGGTCAGGTCCGTGCTCAGGGCAGAGTCCGCTTGAGATTCTCTCTCTCTCTCCCTCTCCCTCTTCCTCTGCCCCTCCTCCATGCTCTCTCTCAGCCTCTCTACAAGAAATAAATGAATGAAAAAAGAAGTCGGTTGAATGAACCACTAAAGGAGTAGGAAAAATAAAATACTTTTTCTTCCAGTTTTTAAACCAGAAACTTTTCAAAGTTATAGTCAACTAATTGGGCAGGATTTTATATCCCAGGAAACTCTGACGCATAACAGAGTTGTTAGAGGCATCTAAACATATCCCCTCGGCCCATAATTTACAGACCTTTCCAGTGCTTCATATTATGCAGTTGTTCTCTAGGTCTTGTTACACAATGCGTGGTCCAAAAACCATCAGTACCAGCATTGGCATCTCCCGAGGGCTTATAGGAGTGACCGCTGTGATAATCTTTGCTGAGTCAGAAGTGGCGTGGTTAGCGAGATCCCCAACAGATGGGGAGCACGTTTTAAAATGATGGCTAGGTGAACCTAATTCATAAACCAATCATTTTTAAGTATGGGCAATCCAGCCTTGCAAAGTAAAGCTATCAATTAATCCCACCAGCTCCTAAGTTTTAAATCAATTGACTAGCCTTCCAAAGACAGGGCACTTAGAAACTATAACCATCCCGAGATTTGGTACTCACACAAGTAGGGACAGAACCAGTTTACACGGAAGTAAAAGAAAGTCATTGCTTTCCTGGGAATCATCAATCTTCATGACGAAGTTCGGTAAGTTGTTAGCTGTGATTCTCAACCTGGTATTTTGTTTAATGAGCCCTTTGAGAAGTTGAATGAAAGTTCCCCACAGAAAACAAGGTTTACATGGAAATATATTCAGGACTTGCATCAAGTTTTTTGAGATTCATGGACCCCCAGAAGCCAGTTTGGTGACTCTCTAAATGCTCATAAATTCTGTCTTCCACATGGAGTTGAGGATTTCTGGTAGCAGTTTTCACATCTCCCCAGACCCTCTGATATCAATAGATGGGTAAATGATGGGTGGATTGAACAGGGCCAATTAGCATCCTCACACTCCAGCATCTTTGATGTTTCATACAACTGAAGCTCATCCACGTGCCTGTGATGAAAGATGTCTTCTTTTTCTAAAGTCAAATTGCTTTTATGTGAGGAATCCACAAAACATGAAGGTAATTTTAGCAACTGTCCTTTCTTTACCTCAGCTGGCCTGGGAGCAGAAGTTTCAGTAAGGAGCACTAGAAACACAGCTCCACCCCAAAACCCCACTACTCTTAATGCAGTTCCATATAGCCCGGAACACCTTCTTAGGAACACCACAGAGGCCTTCACCAGGAGCACAACAGAACGTTACAGCCACAGCAGCAGACAGAGCCAGCACCCCCATCTGCAGATGACTGGAACGACAGAGACATCTTGGGTCCCCTGGACGACTCAACCCTTCCCCAGCACCACTGAACAGGTAAGGGGAGAGCGGGTGTGGAGTGTGACTTGGAAGGGTCTCAGAAAGCCCATTGCTTGAGAACATTCGCTCTACTGGAAATGCCACTACCCACGTGTGTGGTTAGGGAGCCTGTGTCCCAGCTGCTAACTCTGCACAAACGCATTTTGTGTGATGAAAAACTCTTTGAGATGGACCTAAAAGCCCTAAATCTTTATAAGGTAAAGATAATTTGGCTATGATGTCAAAACGCCCTCCTGCAGGTTGGTCACGTTTCTGAACCAAAGTCAGGATCCATAGTCTCGTGCTTAACCTTGCACCAGGATATAGGAATGGAAACCCTGCAGATTCCCCTGCGTAGACGTCACAATCGTTGATACTCATAAGGGAGTGGAAAGAGTCACAAAGCAATGGAGGATTCTGGAATCTATGATCTGTGAATATGCTCAAATAAGTGAAGGCACCTAACAGTTCCACAGCAGCCCCCACAGAGTGACAGGAGTCAGATGGCCAGGGGGCGGCGACCGTGCGGTCCTACAGTCTGCTCACGTAGTGTTGTAGTTTGAAGTGTCCGTCCCTTCAGTTCTGCTTACCTCTCACGGTTTTAGGCCTCTGTTTGGGGCCATCGTAGTGCAATTACAGAAGTGTAACCCGCAAAGGTGGATCAAAACTGCTGCTTCATTTGGCAGTATTTAGCCGGCTTCTAATAAACAAACCAAGTAATGGAAAGAAGGTAAAAGCCCAACACTAGGCGTGTGACTTAACACCCATTTAGGGCTTTGCTTTCTTTCACGTTTTGCAGAATTTAATGTTGCATCTGGTCCCCAGCTAGTAGGGACACACTTCATAGTTAATCACAAAGCAAACATAACGCACATTGAATAACTTGTGGAACTTTGTTTTTATATTCATTTTTCCTTTACTATAAATCATCCTTGCAAACAGGTGCTTCCCTTGCCTCTGAGTAGAATTTAGGAAAGCCTCATAACCTCTCTGGATGCTCTTTATACCACTTTAAAACTCAACACTCATTCTCAACCCATGAATAAAGATATTCGTTTCAGGAAGTAACCCACACTCTAAATTCAATTTAAATGTGAGCTTGTCCTCTCTTATCATCCCTTCCCTTTAGGCTTGAAGTAGGGAAAGGGGGCTTGTCCAAAATCTCCCACTTCCCACCTAGCTTTTTACCCACATCTCCTAGTTGTATCATTATGGTTCCAACCCTGTCAGGGCTTGGAAAGTGGGGAGGGAAGACAGGAAATGAGAGCAGGAGAGCTGGTACTTGAGATTGCCATCAGGAGTTGGCACAGGACTCACTCTAAATCTCCAACTCCTGAGCCCTTCTAATCATGGACGTGAGTGAGATTTGACACTTATTTTGAAATTGAACACTTTTTCATGGAGCACCTTCTTGTTTAGGCTGAAAGCGTCTCAGCCAAAATGTCATTCTAACACTAGTTTGCTAAGAGCATTCACTTACATCTGAAAAAAAAGTTTATATATATATATATATATGATATTATGACATATATATATACATATATATATACACATATATATATACTAAGTATGTCAAATAAGAAAGTGGTATAAAGAGCATCCAGAGAGGTCATGAGACCTTCCTAAATTCTAATATATATATATATATATATATATATATATATATATATAAACTTTTTTCACAATACACAAAAACTTAAGTGTATATTTTAAGTATATAGCATATATTATTACATACATACCAGTACAGAAAAAGAAGTAAGCACAGATTGTACCGATATATCATATGTATCATATACTATAGTGATATTTATACTATACTATATATATATATATATATATATATATACACTAAGTATGTCGAATAAGAAATATGCTGAAAGTATAATGGAAACTTATCTGCCTGAATATTGAAGAATTAATTGCCTTTTAGCAAAAATATTTTCCCATTTTCTCTCACATTTGACCATTGTGAAACAAACATAGAGAGGTGGCCAGGCTCTACTGGGATGAGACAAGGACACCCAACTCCATGTGAAAGGCACACTAGCCTTTGGGCCAACCCAGGGCTGTGTTACAGAGCTCACACAGAGCTCACACAGAGCTCAACGCCAGAGTTGGATTTGCAGGCTCAGGTCATGGTAAAGACAGAGCAGGGTGTGTTTTGGTGTTTGTTTCTTAGTCTTTTCCCAAAGTGAAATCCACTGCAATGTTTATGAGCGCTCAGATGCAGCACCAGAATGAGTACGTATCGAGTAGTCCAAGTCATGACTTATGTCCCAGCTTTTCCTTGAAGCTCAGACAAAATCTTAACTATGTCTTGGGAAGCTGAGTGGTCCTTCCAAAGGCAGCTTCTAAAATTGCGATTTCCATGACTCTAATGCTTTAGTCAAGGCATCTCTGCTAGACCATCATTTGATTTAGCACTAGGTTTACTCTATAACAGTCAATTATAAATAGCTGTAGTTTGATATTTTGAAAGAAAAGGTTACTTGGGAGGGAAAAAATGCCTGTCCTTTGAAAGTAATTTTGAAAAGTAGTCTATCTTAATACCTAGAAGAGCATAAGAGAGAAATAAAATAAACTCGATTGCTTGGAATTCGGTAAAAAAGAAATTCTTTGTGTGTCAGTTGTCTTCTTCATCAGATAGCACCTGGTCTGTGATGAATTTGGATTGGCTTAGTATAACTGGGCTGTGAAGTGAGGTGGTCTGCTTTCAGATGATGACAGGAAAAGTCCAAATGTGAGAATGGGGACTGCATTTATTCAACTCTGCATCTCCCGAATCTCAATATAATGCTTAATACATTATAAAGTTGTGTAGAAAGGAAAAGAAAGGTGTGTGATGGAGTGAAGAAAAATGGAGGGGGGAGTGGAATGGCATGAAGTGCAGTGGAGTGTAATGAAAAGTGTAATTCCATGTAATGGAATGGTTTGGAAGCATATAAGAAAGTTTGAGACTGCAGCTAAGGCATGGGATTATATTCATTTGGTTTGATTGTTTATTATGAGTACACAATAACCACACATTTCAGATGGATTGGTATTATAAATTCAGTGGTTTTTGTTCTTTGATGGAATGGAGAAGAGTGGAATGAAACGGAAAGGAGAGGAGTGGAATGGAGTAGAGCAGAGTGCAGGGAAATAGAATGGGGGAAAATGTCATGGAGTGCTGGGGAAATGAGTCGATTGAGGTGGTATGGAAGTGGGTGGAATTGTTGACACTTGGCCAGAAAATGACCCATCTACTGTCAGTGTCAAGATATGATGGTCATGTTGAAGAGCCTCGTACTTTTTAATTGCCTTAGTGTCTTAAAGTTTGTGTGTATCTCGAGCTTAATATGTTTAATACTTTAGTGTTTCAGGGGCTAAGTCTCCAGTCCTTTTTCTCCCTTCTGAATCCCTCCATTTCATCTCTTAATCACCCTTCAACCTCTCCTCCCCCTAAAAAATATTATAAGAAAATAAAGGGAATGAGGCATTGATGATTGTTCAATTTAATAACTTCAGAAAAGTGTTCATCAAGTCAACAGACGTTTCTTGAGAACCTAACTAGTGTCAGAACAGAGTGGTTGAGAACTCAGTCTTTGAGGTCAATCCCCTAACTCTGCCTCTTACTAGCTACTGACCTAGCAATTACTTAAACTCTGAGCCTCAGTTTCCTCATCTATAAAATGGAACCTCTACCTCCAAGAGCTGTTGCAAGGATTGGGAGAGATAATACATGTAAAATACTTACTACAGCACTTGGTCCTTAGTAAACATTTCAGAAATAATAGCTGTTATTTCTATCTTTCACTGAGACACAAAGAGAAATGACAAAAATTGTTGCCCTGAAGAAACGCATTATCTGCTGTGGTGTTGAGGGAAATAGAAACCTACGTATCTTAGGATACATAGAATCTTATGGAATACAAAAGCAAGGTCCCCAACTGGTGTGAAGGTTTCAAGAAGTATCTTCTGGTAAGAGGGGTATCTGAAGTAAGCCTAAAGGAGAACAGAGTAACCCAGGAGAGTGGGAAGGAGAGAGGTGAAGGAACTGGGATGGGGTGGAATGGAGAGGTAGAAAGTGATTTCAATTCTTACCTAAAATTTGCATTTTAAAGAAACTTGGGGAGTCTATCACTTTAGTCCAATCTTCTATTCTGTACTCATTTATTCTGTGCCTTCCATTTGCCTGACATTTGGGGGGATGTGGGAATAAATGATAAATAAAATCCTAGCACAGTGTAGTCAGAATCATTGCATGTCTGCCCAGCACTCTGCTAAGAATGTAGAAAATAATTCAACAGTATAAGAGCCCTGTAGTCATTCTCCCAAGTACAGAAGTTGAGTGTATATTGATGAAGATCTCAAATACATATTTTCAAGTGGAGTCTCCATCCAGAACTAGTCATTGGTTCCTACTTGTTATTTTAATTAGTGACACTGTTAAATTACCTGCCATCCCTTTTGCTCCCATTTCGTGTAACCTAGGTGGAATTACATGTAACAGGAATTTAGAACACTTACTGTGAAATAGAAATCTAGAGAAGAATAAGAACTGAAATACTAAGATTTTATGCTTGGAAATGCCATGTGTGTCATTACTACTAATTACTGCTTATGCAGTGACCGTAGTGTTCTAGATCCACAATCAAATGACAGATTGGGGTTGGAAAATGGGACTGGGAAAGGGGAGTGGGGATGACACGAAACACTTCCAAAGGGAAAGTGGCATGTATTTGTGTCTTTCCCTTTCATCCACGGTCTGAGTTATGAGGAATGAACATGAAGAGACACTGTGCAATATCTACAAAGAAGAGAATCTAGGAGATAAAAATAATATCTAAGATCTGTATGCCACCAACTATGCTAAGCACTTTCATTTACTCTGGGAGAAGGGTACTTGTATCCACTTTCTGTCGCTGTATAACAAACCTCCCCAAAACTTAGTAGTCAAAAAAAAAAAAATGGCAGTTTGCTATTTCTCCTGATTCTGTTGGTCAGTTGGGTGGTTCCTCGGGTGCTTTCCCCGGAGCTCACCCTGGCAGGTGCAGGTAGCATGGAGGGTAAGCTGCCCTAGAAGATTCACGATAGCCTGCCTTGCCTGACCAGCAGTGAGTGCTGGCTGCGGGAAGGGGCATCTCGGTGCTTCTCCACCTGGCCCCTCTTCCTCTAGCAGGCCCCCCAGCTTCTTCACATGATGCTTCAGGGAGCTCTGCAAGGAGGCAAGGGTGGGAGCTACAAGCTCCTGGGGGCCCAGCTGCTGGACTCACACATCACTTCAGCCACATTCTGGTGATCCATGCGGCCAGGCCAGACTTGAAGGCAGGGAAAACAGATATGATGTTTCGATGGGGAGAGCCTCAAAGTCACGTAGCCAAGGGCCATGCCTATGGGGTGGAAGGAAACTATGGCCATGAAATTAATCTATCATGGTATTTATTATTCTTGTTGTTGTTGTTGTTGTTGTTGTTGTTGTTGTTTTGGAGATGCCTAGCTTAAGCTTAAAGAGGTTAAGGATTTGCCCAAGGTCAAGGGATTAGAAAACGGCAGAGCAAGAAGAGGGCGCGCGCACACACACGCACACACACTCCCCTGCACACTCGCTCACTTTATGCTCTTACGTAGAGTTCCTGTTAATGAAGCTAGACGCCAAATGACATAATTTGTAAGCAATTACAAATTGCTTACAAATTGCAGTAATGTTACTGCAAAGTTGTCCTAATTGAGTCTTTGGGAGCAGAATTTTTTTCCTTACTTTTCCCTTTTCCCCTCATTCTTCACATCCTCGCTTGTCAGTGTAAGGAGACTGCCTTTGGAAAGCTGTAGACCTGGGTCAGTACATGGCTTCAAAACTAACTCCCTCCTTCTCCCTCCCCTCTCCCCCTCACCCTAGACATGAATTAAATCAACTAACACCAGTCGCGGGCCTAGTAGTGCTGGAAACCCCTGTGTAGCTATTGATGTTGTCCCTACCGTTATAATAGCATTACATGGTGCATGTGTGAGTCTTTACAAGGACAAAGTTGGTGAAACCAGAAGCTTGTCTACCATGTGAGTTAGGAAATATCTAGATCAGATGTTCTCAAAGTACGGACTCCAGACCCACTGAATCAGAAACTCTGGGTGCAGGGCCCAGCAATCTGGGATTTAACAAGCCCTCCAAGTCACACAGATGCACCTGAAGTTTAAGAACCATTGACTGAGACAAATCCGGTCCCTGACCAACGATGTCTCCTTCATAGACTTCTTGATGCCTCAGTTTTCCACATTTGATTGCACTTCGGTGCATTGTGTTAAGAGGTGGTGGGCCAGGGTGCTATGAAAGCTAAATAATTGAGGAGCAGAAATTAATTTATCACATTACAGCCTCCTGCTGTTCCTTCACAGAGGGTACATTCTCTAAGGAGTGGGGCCTAGGGTACACCTGGTGGTTCAGTGGTTGAGCATCTGCCTTTGGCCAAGGGTGTGATCCTGGAGACCTGGGATCAAGTCCCACGTCAGTGTCCATGCATGGAGCCTGCTTCTCCCTCTGCCTGTGTCTCTACCCCCGCCCCCCACCGTCTCTCATGAAGAAATAAATAAAATCTTAAAAAAAAAAAAAAAAAAGGAGTGGGGCTTCGGGTGGTTGAGTGGAGCCTGGGCAGATAGGGAACTGCTACTAGACCCTAGGGTCCTTGTGGTGATTAGGAAAGGATGTTTCCAGACACAGAGGTCCACCATGAATGCATAAGACGTGGTAGCGGCACACGGGCCAGATTCCAGCCCCAGGCACACTCTCAGCCAGGCACCCCCACATGCCACACACACAAGGGTAAACTGTGTCTCTGTACACACTCCCTGTGCACTGGCCCAGTTGCAGATGAAGCCAGATGTAGGTGTCAGAAATGTGCCCTGCATAGTCCAGCCATTTGCTCTGGGTCAGTGCACTGGGGGACCGAATGATGAGGGGCAGGGGGAAGAGCCAAATATGAAGTGGACATTTGGCTCTTCCCCCACAGGGAGAGAGGGGGTGGGCCCTGGAATTCCCCTTGGCTTCAAAAGCTGACCAGCCTCTGTCTGTTGGTTGAGTAGTAGACTCTGAAGCCCAGTCTGGCCCCCTCGCAGCCGTGTGACCTTGGGGGGGGGGGGTGACACAAGGGTGAAGAGCTAAGGCTCCCGTGTTGCAGAAACCTGGTTTAAATCCCGGCGGTGGCGTCTACTAGTTACTTGGCTTTGGTCATAATTGCTTCCTCTGTCTAATGAGGGTAACTGAGGGTCCTCTGCCTCATGATGCAGTTGCGGGGAGTAGGACCTGATTGAGCCGAGAGCCTAGCCCCCCGGCTGCCCCCCAGCCGCACAATCAGGGTGGTCACTGCCAGCTCCTGGTCTCCGCTGCAGCCTTCCTGCCCTCGGCCTCGCACGGTTGTAAGAAGCAGAAAAGCTCATGTTCTTACCCAAAATCGCTTTCAGGGGGACAACACGTGCAACACAAACTTAAAAAATGTTCCCGGTTGTTTCGGATTCTGCTAAATACCCCCTGAGTCTTGCTTGGAGGCACCCCCCTCTGCCCCCCACCCCCCCACCCCTACCCTACCGGGCTGGGCCTGGGAGAGGAATCGCACTTCCTCAGCTCATGAATAGCCATTGTGGTGCTGCTCGGGCCTCAAGAGTGCTGTGCTTCCTTCCATTTGGCCTTCAAAGAGATCACAGCCCACTGTGAGCCTCCAAGGCAGTAACGAGGCAAATGCAGAAAATCCCCACCTCCTCCTACGTCCCTCAATTCCGGGGTAACCTCTGTGATGGTGTCACTTATTTTTTTTATTATATATGTATAAATATTTTTTTAATTGGAGTTCAATTTGCCAACATATAGCAGATCACCCAGTGCTCATCCTGTCAAGTGCCCCCCTCAGTGCCCGTCACCCAGTCGCCCCAACCCTCTGCCCACCTCCCCTTCCACTACCCTTTGGTGTCACTTAAAGTATAGAGGGGAAGTATCCGCTGCTACCAGCATTCTGTAGCTCGAGCTAAAGATAGGACAATATGCCCCCTTTACTGAGCCAAATACCTAAAGGGAGAAGTGCAAAGATGTAGCAAAAAGCCCCAAAACCAGAAGACAAAAGCCAGAAAACCATCCCCTGATCATTCTTCATGAACAAGGACTCTTAGGTGGTCTAGTGTGCTTGGGATACGGGACAAGCAGGTCCCGAGACTGCTGCGAGGGCGGGAAGGCCACTCTAGGAGGAGTATCTCATGGAAGGGACGGGTTCCCAGAGGCCCTAATTAATAACCAGCATCCCTCAAGCCCAATCCTGACAACAAGCTGCAGTTTTCTTAGTTTGCCCACTGATGTGGCCTGCCATGCGCCAATAGCGTAAGATGGTCTGTAATTTACTCCAATTTAAAGTCCTCTGGCTTTAAAATCTCAAGGATCTTTTCTCTTTCTTTTGCTTTTCGTTATGATTTGCATTACTTTGTGTTTTGTGTGCAGCAAAGACGATGTTCACATTTTGTCCCACTGTGAATCACGTGCACATAGAAATGCTGCCCTGAAACAACACGTGCGTGGGGATGGGCTCCCTAAGCGGCCGGGATTTCTCAGGCACGTTGCTTTCCCTGAGCAGATGAGGTTGAGGTGGTGGGGAGATTGGTAAAGAAAGGGGAAGATGGGGCACCTGGGGGGCTCAGAGGTTGAGCGTCTGCCTTCAGCTCAGATCATGACCCCGGGGTCCCGGGATCAAGTCCCGCGTCGGGCTCCCCGCAGGGAGCCTGCTTCTCCCTCTGCCTGTGTCTCTGCCTCTCTCTCTCTCTCTCTCTCTCTCTCTGTATCTCATGAATAAATAAATAAAATCTTCAAAAACAAATAGAAAGGGGGAGATGGTGTCACTCGAGAAGGGTGATGTGCTAACTGACATGGGAAGTCTGGGGCTCTCGGCCCGGCCTTCCAGGCCCCAGACGCACCTGGGCAAGAGTTTTAAAGATACAGATTCTAAAATTCTGCCTCCATCGCCACGGAATCAGCATTTACTGACACAGGCCCTCAGCACCCAGAGGGGGAAAAAGTCCCCACTGATCATAATATGAGATTAGGTTTGTGATCCCTGTGAGAATAACGGAGTAATCAGTTTGTTTGGAGACATATGATCCGAATCTAACAGCAAGGAAATATCCGACAAATGCAAACAGAGGACAATACTAGAGAAAGAACTGACCTGTATCATTCAAAAAGGTCAATGTCATAAGGATCATTTGGAAAGGCTGAGGAATTGTTCCAGATGAAAGAAGATGAAGAGGTTTGACAACGAAATTCAATACAGGATCCTAGGCTGGATCGTCATGTGGGAAAAAAGCAAAAACCGACAAAACAAAACAAAAAGCACTAAAAAGGCTTTTATTGAGACAATTAACAAATTTGAAATATCGATTGTGCATTAAAGCATTACATGGGAACAATTTCGAAGTCTCTGGATTTGACAACTTCACGGAGACCACACGCTTAACTCAGGACATGTGCGACTGACCCTGAAAGGCCAGTTCGGGTAAACACAGTATATATGGCGAGAAAGAGATAAAATGAATGTGGCAGGATGTCTTTAAAAAAGGAAAAAACTAACAGCAGAGGAATTAGTGAGTCTGGGTAAGGGCCTCTGGAAGCATCCTATACAATTCTTAAGATGATTAAGTTTGAAAGGAATTAAAAGACTGCAAAATTAAAACTGTAGTTCACCTAAGGGCTTTTCGAGGCTGGGGTCCAAGGGCTGCCACTCTTGTTAGGGGGAGAGCAGCGGCTTAGCCTGTCTATTCAGGACCAGGGAGAGAAGGTAGGGGCAGAGGAAGAGGAATGCAGACAGCCACTGGTAAAGAAATGATGATGAATTTGCAAAAAAGAACAGTAAAGCCAAGAGTCAGAGCTGGAGGATGAGCCTGCTGATGAGTGTGAAGATCAGTGAAAGAGCTCTGCAAACTGCACCTTCCAGCCCCGCTCACAGGGACTGCACACGCCTATCCCACGTGAACAAGCCGTGAACTCCAGGAGCCATCCTCATCCTTAAAGATCCTTTCCCTTCTTCCCACACTCTGGGGGAGCTGGCAAAGGAAATCCTCCTTACTAAATCCAGATGAGATCCCAACGAGGGAAGCTCTTGCTTGGGAGGCCCGTGAGAGGCACCTGCGTGATCTCAAGCTCTTCTGCTGAGGATTTCTAATAGATGCAGGCCAAGGAGTGCACCCGTTGCTAGCTTTACTGGGTGCTTACCCTTTGTCTGGGTGGCTGTGAACATTTGTGTTGGCTCCCTGTCTGGGAGCCTGTCCTTCCTTCCAGTCCAGACCAGCACCTCTGGGGAGAGGATACCAGAAAGGTGCACTTTGCTAAGACTTTTGGCCCTAGTGGCCTGAATCAAGCGACCTCCTGATGATCTGAGGAGCATGAGACCGTCCACAGAGTTGTCAGGGTCTGTCCACTTGGAACAGGGGCCGGTTGGCCCTTAGGTTTTAGGTGTTCTTGGGCTCTGGGATTCTAGGGGTTGCAGGTATGCCCTGGAGAGATGAAGAATGAGGTTGTGTTCCAGATTCACACATACTGAGTCATGCCCCTGCCCAGTGGGGGAGACCTGACCCATCCCTTAATCACTATGAAGTAGACGTTGAGTCTCTACAAACTGGGGATGTGGGTTAGATCATGAAAATACATGGCTCTTTCCTTCATGAGGGTTATAATCTGGTTGACGGTATTATCATTATGTTCTTGAAAAACATGATAAGAACCTTTTTGATCTTCCACTTTGATCACTGTTGGCCCCACCATCCAGGGGTCTCTAGGATGCCCTGCATCTGCCTCCTCCAGCAGAGAAGGGGGAAGCAGGGGTGAGGGGTCACAGGGACCAGGGAAGCAGAATGTGAGCCCAACAAGCCTCCATGTCTTGGTGTTTTTAATGATAAGTCAAAATCCAGATTTAAAAAAAAATGTAAAATCTATTTTTCTCAACATATCCACATAAAAAAATAGAATTATTTTAAAAACAATGTGAAGATCACACTATAGAGTCCAGAAAAGGCACATATCCTGGCCAAATACTGAGCCCTGTGTCTACAACCTTCAAAGAATCTGTGGGAAATAATGTTCTGGCAACGTGATACACAGGAAAAAAAAAAAAAAAAGAGGACCGACTCCACCCTCCAATCATCACTTTCTAAGAGAGATGAAATAGGTGATCATTTCTTTTTGTTCTTGTTCTCCTTTTCCTTAAAGGCCGTGTTAGCCACGCTTTGTCTGCCTCCCCGGCTAGGGTCTGGACGTTGGTGGAAATGAAGATCCAGCTCCTGAGGCCGGGGCAGGAGCAGCCAGGCCCACGCAGACCCAGGATGCCTTAGAACCTTGACTCGGAGCATTTGTGAGCTGAGGTTTCCGGGGGTGGGACAGTGGGGACAGAGAGGCAGGAATGAAGATGCAGCAGAAGCCCTGGAGGTCGAAAGGGCGGTTAGTCACACCTTGTTTGAAGTCATTCATCCTGGATGGTTACAAAGCTGACAAAAGCTATGCAAAGCCCTTTCTTCCAGATTAAAACCAAACAAAACCAAAACCAAAACAAAACAAAAAACAAAAAAAACAAAACAAAACACCCAGGGTGGGGAAGAGGGGTAGAAAGCGGTGTAGAAAAACCTACCAAGAAACCTTAGAGACGTGTCTAAGGGAGATGGAGCCTGGTGCTAGAGATGCATCCCACGCACTTCCAGGACTTAAAAAAAAAAAAAAAACGTCGGCAAAGCCACCAACCTGAGTGGCCCTTAAAAGTCTTTTGTGCTCGTCTACCAAAGAGTTTCTCTGGGGTACGAGATGGAAAGCAACAATAATTTGTTATCATTCGGATGTTCTCAGCACAATGTTCTCATCCATGGACTTGTCATGCTCTAGCATTACCCCCTAGCATTACCCACTAGTATTAGGGCTCAGTGTCCACGACATATTGGGATTCATATCCTCTTATCACCACTAATAATCATGGTATCTGACACGTGTTGAGCCCTTTAGCCAAAGACCCTGCATAACATATGACACAGTCCTTGTCATTTCATCCTTACAACACCTACCGCCACCCCCTCCACCACTAACTGCCTTTATTATTTCCATTTTCCTGGAGACCTAAGACCTAGGAAGCTTAAGACCTAGGAAGCTGGAAAGATTCCTTAAATACAAGTATCCCAAAAACAGTACCTCTAAACCCAGAAGAGGATAGTCAGGGTCCTTTAAAAACAAAAAACTAAGCAATTCCAAATTACCTTAAACTTGAATGCCCCGCTTTTTAAATGCATGAGAGCCGCTAGTGAAAGTGTATCCATGTCTGTCATAATTTACTATTGAGCCAGTTCAAATTAAAACTTAGAAAAGGATTCATTGTCTTATAATCATCTTTAATGGACACATTCCCTGATGGCGAGGCCTTCTTCTTCCTAACAATATCTGGGGAAAAACACACGAGGGCCGTGTGACAAAAAGTACTTCCTTGGAGGAAAAAGCATCAGAATTGACCCTCCGTCTAGTATTTATTAAGTCGGTTGCATGTTGCTCCTTCAGCATCCACATTTTATTTTCAACGAGAAGTTATAAACATCCTATTTGCTCCAAATAAACATAATAGAAACAATATATTTTGTATAATATAAAAATATGCGTATGTCATATGAAATATATTATTATATATTATATCACCAATTCACTGATTTGACACATTCTAAAATAGTTTAGGACCTTTTAACTCGCCTCTTCTTGCAACCAGAGAGCTCAGAATTCAAATTGAAAAGAACAAGAATAAGGTATTACTAAGTCTCTTGAATAGAAAACGGTATCTGGTGCAAGGTTTATTGAAAACCGGCTCCACTGCGGCATTTCTGATCCCTCCAGTTGTGAGCTAGAATTTACATTTCTAGCAACTTCTCAGAGGATGCCCTGCTGTACCTTGAGAGCCAGCATGCCAAAGAATAGGACTTCCTCCCCCCTCTCTCTTTTCCTCCTTTTATCTTCCCTCCCTCTCATATCTTTTCCCACCTCGTTTTCTCCAAAATCAGTCTTCTTTGATGCCTTGGCCCTATCTCCTTTGTTCCTGCTTCTCTTTTCCTCCTTCCCTTCCAAGATATGGGGGCATCCAGCAAGAACGTGTTTACAAGGACTCGATGGGAGTATTTATTCACATAACAGTATTTACTGAGCAGATGCAAAGATTCCTTCCCACCTCCCTCCCTTGCTTCATTCATCCATTCTCTCAACAAATATTTGTTGAAACTCTTTCAAGCCAAGCTCTATGCAAGAAGCCCAAGACTGCCCTAAGGGAATTCTCCATATGCTCGGGAAAGGCAGGCTTCACGAGCATACAGGTCATTATATTATTACCAGGTGTCATTAATGCTCGGAATTAAACAAATGGATTGCTGAGATGAATAATGATTAAAGGACGCTTTTTCCTTGAGGGGTCAGAAGGGCCCTGGCCACATAAGGGGTGTCTTTAAGCCGAGACCTAGAGATTGAGAGGAAGATAACAGAGCAGAGACCCTGGGGTGGAGTGCTCCAAGCAGATGGACCAGCAGGTAGAAATGTCAGGGGGGCAGGAAATGTCAGCCCCTGTGTTGGGGTGTCTCCAAATTCGAGGCCCACTCTAAGTGCTCAGTCAATATTTGCTGAATGAATGAGTAAAAATGATCATCAGACCCAGGCCACCAGAGCATAAGAGAGCAGCAGAAGAGAGGCCAGGTCACCAACAGCTTTTTAGGTCACGGGTGAGGAGTTTGAATTAACAATAACTTCAGCAATCTACTCTGCCCTCCCCACTCCCCCCCCCCCCCCCCCCCCCGCCACCTTTCCCACATCCAGCTCAAACCCTGATCTGCAGGAGCAGCTCTCAACGTGTGGCCCCCGGACCCCAGATGACCGGTTGTCTCAGTCAACATCTGTGTTCACGAGCTGATAAGAGCCGTGCTTTCATCCATGAATGCATAATTTATGAATATGTAAATTATCACAATTAATTGCTAGGACAGTTTGTTTAAAAGGCAGCTGTTTGTCCACTCTCCTCTAATCAGAAGCAGCTCCACCCCTTCCTGTGCAGTCTGGGACAGGTTTCCTAGTGGCAAAGAGAGGAGGTCCCAAATTCCTGGAATGCAGTAACCTCCAAAGCATATGCAGTGTCAGGATGCAGGATAAATCGGTTCAAAAGAAGTTGAGGAATTCCAAACAAAGATGAGAACAAAGGAGAAGAATGAATCAATTTATTTATACTTTGTACAGTAGTTTCAAATAAACTCCTCATAGAAGAAAACAATATCTGGCAACTTTCCCCAGGCCCAAACTGCTTTGAATCCATTACAGTTCTAATTCCTTGTATTGATAGAATTGGTTTTTAGAAAAGAAAAATGTAGTCAGTAAAAGCCTGAGTTTAAACTTTTCCTCCTTGTCGCATAATATGTGAATCCTAATTAATCCTAACTTCAGATCCACTGATTTGGGGGCAGGAGGGACTCTCCTGTAAGCCTTAAGATTCTCCAGGAAAAAGAATTAGGGGTTACATAACTTTGGAAAAGAAATGTCCCCAATGTCTCCTGGTCCTTTCCTTTATGCGTTGCTATCAGTCTTCATATATATTGATGGTAAAACAAATGACAGCACATGATTTTACTAAGTATGTGTCTCTCTTTGCTAGGTCAAAAATAAAATAATCCTATTTAAAGAAGTCATTCCTTCTTTTCCAAATTCCTCTTTCCAAGGGCATTAGTAGCAGATCACTACTGATCTATTGATCTGATTAGTAGCAGATCACTAGCAGATCACTAGTCCACAGATGAGAACGTTGTGCTAAGAACATCCGAATGAATGATAACAAATTATTGTTGCTTTCCATCTCGTACCCCAACCTCTATGTTATGCTAATAACATAGAGTCTGGAAGCCTCTAAACTGTGTAGTAAGGATATTTTGTTATCGTCTTGTTGGATTAGTCCTTCAAATTTTGCCTTTCTTGATGCATTTGCCTGCACCAAAGGAAGGACTGATTGTAGGAAGAATGTTAGACAGTATGGTGAAAATGAAACATAATTTTTAGATTAATTTACAGGGTACAGTAGCTTGTGGCAAAAAAAAAATGATGCTTGGCAAAATTTGGAGGAGATAGGACTTACTGAAGATTTTGGTAAAGGACAGAAGAGTATTTGGTATATTTGGGTGAGAAGATTTCATATCCGAGCAGCAACTTATGAGAAAATTTTATAAACCTCAATGGATAAGACAAAGCGAAAGATAGGCAGCAGGAGCTAGGAAAGCGCAACGTACTTGGTGGATGAATCTTTTTTTTTTTTTTTTTTTGTGGATGAATCTTTAAAATTCGTTTAAAAATGTGATCGGGATCCATGCTATTACCAGACACACCGACATCTGGACAGTATGCAAAAGTTTACATAGGTGCTTTCACACCTGTGAGCTTATTTATTGGTCATAAATAGCTCTGGGAAGTATTTGGAGTGGTATGATTCCAGTTTGACAGCAAGGAAACCACATTGCTTTCTGAATACAGCAAGAAAAGAGAAAGGTAATGTTGAAAAGGAATAAAGCTGCAAAAAGACCCCTGTAAGGGCGGAAAGCTGCCCCCCGTAGGTGACAGAGGGAGGTGGGGACTATCTTTGATGCTGCAGAAAGGCGTGCCAGGCTGTGAAAAGCCGTTGAACTTGGGGGCAAAATCCGGAGGGGCCACAAAAGCTCTCTTGGAAGCCAAGTCACTGGGCAAGGAAAGAGGAAAAATTGTTTTCCCAGAAATACACACAGTTCAGGTTTGACCTTTGAGTGTTTGCTGACTTGAAAAGGAGATTTGAGATCTCTGGTCTGGCTGCAGATTGAAAGCCCGTAGAATCTCTGGAGAGGTAGAAATTTCATTGTTTTCATTAAAATATTTCTTTAAAACATATTTTCTAAAAGAATCGTGAGAGGAAAATTGTTCCTGAACAATTTTCACCTTTTTTCAGTTTTTCCTCAAATTAGATACAGTTGGTACAGAAGTCAATAGTATAGCTTTATGTCTGATCTGCCTATCTGAAAAAAAAAAAAAAAAGAGGGGAGTATGACCTTCTTCCTATTGACTTGGCTCCGGAGTATTCAGTTTCGAAAAATTAAAATGTGAAAAACTTCATCTCCTCTGGCAGTTGTCGGGGATGGCACCCAGGAAAAGCGGTCAAGCATTATACAAGCCGTGGCAGCACTTGCTGTAATCACCTGTGTGCAATGACACCGCCTGGCTCTTTGGTTGTTGGGGACTCTTTCAAGGTCCATTTTCAGATACATGATCATTCAGGTACCAAGTTGGTCGCTAAAAAGCATCATTAGTGCTGAACACGGTAAATTCCAATTTCGGTACTAGGTGTGGGAGCTGGGCCATCAGTAGTATTTTCCTCAAAGGAGAGATTTCTCGCCTCCTTCCGTCGCTTGGGCTATTACGGACGCAATGGTTTTCTCTACTGGATGGACCCGCTTTGCCGTTTGGTCTGTGCGGCCAACGACGGGCGGTGAGGACTTGTTCTTGGTCAGCACCTCCTGCGTGAGATTCAGGGGGGGCAGCGACCTGGGTCCCATCCCGGAGGAATGAGAAAGTGAGCTCCCGGGAGACAGAAGGTCAGGCCGACAGGGGACAGGATCCGCTGGGGGGCTGCGTCTGCTGCAGGTGTCGGGGTGCAGGGGGTGCAGCGACCTCGGGACAGGATCCGCTGGGGGCCTGCATCTGCTGCAGGTGTCGGGGTGCAGGGGGTGCAGGGGGTGCAGCGACCTCGGGACAGGATCCTCTGGGGGGCTGCGTCTGCTGCAGGTGTCGGGGTGCAGGGGCGCCCGGGGGCGCGGTCAGGGGCGCGGGCGGGCGAGGGGGCGGCCGCACCCTACTGAAGGCCTCCGGGAAGGGAGCTGTGCTGCGGTCCAGTTGGGCCCTGGGAACGGAGGCCCCGGGAAAGCGGCGGAGGAAGATAGGAAGTTGGGGGGGCGCTGGGGGGGGGCGGGGGCGCAGTGGAGGGGGCGGGGAGCCACCGCGGCCACCGCCTGGGGGGAGGGCGGGACCACCGGGTGGGGAAAGTGAAAGTCGCGGGGCGGAGGGGCGCGCGGGGGGCGGGGGCTGCGGGGGGCTCCCCCCCTCGCCGGCGCATTGTTCCTCCGCGGGGAGACGAGGAAATTGCCTTTTGATTGCGGAAGTGGCGGCCGGGGCCGGGCGGGCGGCGCGGGTCAGCATGGCAGCGTGGGAAGGGCTGCGCCCCCCGCCCCGCCCCGCCCCGCCCCGCCCCGCCGCCCCGGCCCGGAGCAGCCGCCGCCGCAGGGGCCCCGCGCGAGGCCGGCCCGGGGGCAGCGCGCCCAGCGCAACAGGTGCGCCCGCGCCGCGATGCTGGGCCGGGGGGCCGGGCTGGCCCTGTGCGCCGCGCTGAGCCTGCTGCAGGTGAGGCCCCCGCGGGCGCCCCCGGGGCCCGCCCGGACCACGGCTCGTCCTGGGGCCCCGTCGCTCCCGGCCCGACCCCCGCCCCGACCCCGACCCCGACCCCGACCCCGACCCCGGGGCAGTGGCCGCCGGCTCCCCGCGGGGCTTCCCTCGGGCTGCGGGGTGAGGCCGACGGCGCGCGCGGGGTCCCCCCACCCATCCCGGAGCAGGTGGCCGCCGGCTCCCCGCGGGGACCCCCCACCCCCATCCCCCGCCCCCCCACCCCGACCCCGCGGCAGGTGGCTGCCGGCTCCCCGCGGGGCTCCCCCCGCCCCCCTCCCCGGAGCGGCTCCCCTGGGCTGCGGGGTGAGGCCGACGGCGCGCGCGGGGACCCCACAGCGGACACCGACCCCCACCCCCACCCCCACCCCCCACCCCGGAGCAGGTGGCCGCCGGCTCCCCGCGGGGACCCCCGCCCCCCCACCCCGACCCCGGGGCAGGTGGCTGCCGGCTCCCCGCGGGGCTCCCCCCGCCCCCCTCCCCGGAGCGGCTCCCCTCGGGCTGCGGGCGAGGCCGACGGCGCGCGCGGGGACGGGGAGACCCGGGGGCGGCCCGCGGGCCCTGGCTGCAGCCGCTCTGCTTGGTTTGCAGGCCGGCCCCGGGCAGCCCGTGAGGTGCAACGTCACCGTGACCGAGTCGGCGGCGGCCAGCCGCTCCGCGTCCCTGCGGTGGAGAACCTCGGGGTCCCCCTGCAACTTCAGCCTCGCCTACGGCAGCGACACGGCCGGGGTGGCCTGGTGCCACCCCACGCGGATGGACAACGCCACCTACGGCTGCCACCCCGAGGACCTGCAGGCGGGAACCCTCTACCACTTCAGGATTGTGTCTCTGGACGGAGAAGAGACCTCGGTGCTCTTGCAAACAGGTAAAGGGCGGCAGGTGCAGCCGGCGGCGCGGGCCACTTTGCACTTTGCAGGGGGGGGGGAAGGGAGGGTTCACCTGAGGTCCAGGCAAACATGACCTAAAGGTAAAGACGCCCGTGAGGATGAATATTGACCAAGATGCCTAGTTTCCTCACATCTGGCCAGAAGCAGCTTGGTTGACAGTTAGAGATCTCCTTAGTGCTGAAGACAGCGGACCGGCTCTTTGAAGCGGGGTTGGGGGGTGTGTGCAGCAGACAGGAGCTGTGGGTTGTGCAGGGAGTTTATTAAATTTGTCAAAGTGATGTGGTCTGAGCTTCCATCACATTAAATTGTCAAGCCCCGGGATAATTTTAAGTAAATGTTTTTAGAATAAATAATGGAAGTGCAATGATGAGAGATAGGCCTTTGGCAACTTAGCTTTATTTTTGGAACCAGGACATAAAACTTTCAGGAATAGAATAGAGCCATTCACGGGGGGGATTTTGAAAAGTCCCTTCAAATGAGGGCATGAAAATTCATCTGCATGGCTTGAATAACCAAAACAGCCTAATATCAGAGAAGGTCCTTTACCAAAGGAACCTCAAGTCACTTATTTTCCTTAGGGTTCTGGTAAACCCTTTCAGGTGTATATAGGAAGAGTTTCTCTTCCCTGCCTCAGTTTTCTTGTCTGTAAAGTAAAATAAGAGTGTCAGACTTGGCCACGTTCATACCAAGTGCCAACCACTTAGGTAGAGGACTGTCATGCTCTCACCTCGCTATTCCTATCAGCTCCCCACTAGATGTGCTCTAAATTCTCCAACGACTTTGATGTTTTATGACTTCATTACTCTTCCTTTTAACCTTATCTTTACTTGTCACAATGGTGAACTTTTTACTTCTATTCAGAAAGCCTAACAGAAAAATTCTGGAAGGCACATTTTGAGAAATGTGTTGTCCTTATTACAAGAAATGTGTTGTCCTTCTTACAATTTCACGTTCGACCTGAACAGAGATTAGTTCCTTAGCCATAGTATTTTAAAGAGATGTGAGACCTTTCAGTTTTCAGGACAGTTAGAGCAGAGTCAAGAAATGCAGCCGGGTTCATGTAATAAGTCAATCAAATATCAATTCCCTTATTTTTTCGGAGAAAAATTAAGAAAGCCTGATTACTGAAGGCTTCCTTCAGATGAAACTTCGAGATCATTTCAGAGATTTGCAGGAACTTAAATTGAAAAGAAATACTACTGGTGAAGAAGTTGGTTATGTTTTATACAGAACCAGAGAGAGACTGAAATCAACCATATAATTAGAACATTTTATATAAGTTCAAGTGGTTAGGTTTTTAGGCATAAACTCGTTGGTCCCTTGGTGTGTGAGGATAGTTTTGTGAACTCTCAGATTGCCACTACTGTGAAATTTATGACATAGAACTTCCAGATGTGTTCATTGCATTTGTTAAGATGTCTGTTGAATGGAGCAGAACCAGGTTTAAAAATAGGAAAAGGACTCACCGTGGGTGTCACTAGTCGGATCGCACTCCAAGTTTAATCATGCATGTAGGTGTGCCAAGTCCGGAGACATTTGTGAAATGTAAGAAATATTTGCATTTTATTGACTATGTTAAGTTAAAAAAAAAGGCTTCATCAGCATTCAAGTTTTCATCACTTTTCTGAAGGAGTTACTTTTTACAGTATCACAAATATACTTTTCACCACAATTTCTATGAGGTCTGTGATAAATGTGAAGAATGAAATTTGCAGGTGACGGTTATAGAATGTTATATGATAGTATAATGCTTAGGATTCTCTACATTTAAAAAATAATTTTATTTAAATAAAGATGTTTTTAATGAAGATATTTTTTAAATGTTTTGGGGAAGATTTTTTTTTTTTGGTTGGTTGGTTGGTTTGGTTGTTACTTGCTTTTTGTCATCAGTGCTTTCTACATTTTAAGGACATATGTGATTTTTTTTTTATTTAGTGGAGAGAAAGTACTAGGATTTCTCTAAATTGCTAAGCTGCAGAAATGAACTCTGCGAAGCATGTTTTATTCTTAGTGAAGTAGGAGCAGCTAGTAGTAGACTATTAAGTCTGGGATATATATAACTTCAAACAAAAAAGAGTTATTCAAAATGTGTTGAGCTCTCCTTACTCCATTTTGCCGGTCTGATCGGTCTAGAATAAAAGAGAATGAGAGCAAGACATGGTTTGGCTAAAGATACAACAGTTGCTTAGATTATCTCTGTATCATTCTGAGTGTGATTTGTCTGATTGTTTTTCCTGATAAGTTGTCCGAAACAATTAGTTTATTGTCATGTAGACTTGACCTTAAAGATAAAAAGAAAAAAAAACTATAACTAAATGGGAACTGTTTTACCGACAATCAGTGTTCCCCCCAGATTTTAAATCAGAATTAAAAAAACATATGTGGATTCAGCAAACATTCATCAAGCGTGGGTACTGCAGGGAAGTATGCCAAGTGGTGACTAGTGTGCTCATGAGGACGCTGAACAAAACCCGGTCCCTGCCCTGGCGGGCTGTGCAGAGGGGAGGGAAGGTCATGATGAAGGTGGGGACAGAGCTTTCCCATTTCTTTCCTGGATGAAGACCCTGCCCTGCCCCGCAGACGCCATGCTTCCATAGTCCCAGAGACATTGGGCAGTTCTCAGGTTTCTTTAGTCATGAAGCTGGTTGATGCGATAACCATAAATTGAAAGCCAGATTATTTAGTTGTGAATTTGTAACAAATCAAATAATGAAGACATTATGGAAGAACTCTAACACCTATAACACTGTGTCCTCGGAGTCTAAGCAGAGGGCCGCAACCCGGTGGCTCCTAAGGGTGTCTAGGTGTCTAAATAGTAATGTGTTTGGTTTGGCTCACATAACATTTGAGAAAAATCCAGATTATTTTACCAGCTTTAAAAATGGAAAATTCACATAAGTACCAGATTCATGGGTTCCCCTAAAATATCGCAAGATTTGGCAAAGCTGGACCACTCTGCCTAAAATTCTCTAGAACAAAGTTGTAGTTTCTCCTTTTAGATACCAATTCACTGGAATCCTCCTGGGCCATCCATTTATTTCTGTACTTGAATGCAGGCCAAGGGCACTTGAGTTGGTTTAAATGAAACTTTAGAGTTTTCATTTAGAATCTTTGGGGGGGCTTGTTTCTTCCCACAAATAAGTAGTTTTCCAGTATCTAAAATGGCTTCGAGCACATGATATTCAATAAATATTGATTAAATGGATGGACAGATGGATGAATGAATGGCTAGATGAATGGGGGATAGATAGATACGAATGAATAAAATGAATATTTTAGGTAAAATGAAGAATATATGTATTCTAAAAATATGATATCTTCTCCTTGGGTTATAAGTAGGTTATAAAACCCAGGGAAGTGGTGGTCTGGTAATAGAGAGCTTCACATATACGAAGACCATCTTTATAGTATATGCCTTCTTGTTAGGCAGTTTCAGCTACTTAATAATCTAGAACAAAGTGTGAAAACAATTAGCTCTTTTAATATGGCTAATTCCTTTGTCTTTAGTAAGAAACACTTTAGGAGCATTAATTACCAAGTCACCGTATCAGCTATTATATCCATTTCAAAATATTATTTATTGTATTAATTTGCTAGAGCTTCTATGACAAAATACCAGACCACGTGACTTAAATAATAGAAATTTATTTTCTGATGATTCTGGAGGCTAGAAGTCCCAGGTCAAGGTGTCAGCAGCTTTTTTTCTGAGGATTCTCTAATTGGCTTGCAGATGGCTGCCCTTTTTTGCTGTATCCTGCCATGCTCATCCCCCTGTCTGGTCATCTGTGTTCTGGAAGGACACCGGTCATATCGGATTAGGGCCCACCCTAACCGCCTCATTTTGACTTCATTACCTCTTACCTTATCTCCAAATACAGTCACATTCTGAAGTCCTAGGGGGTTAGGGTTCCAACACATGAATTTTAGAGGGACACAATCCAGAGCTTTAAACATAAGTCAACCACTTCTCAATACTGTCTGTGAGCTACCTGCATCAAAATCTTTAGCAGAACTCCTTATAAAAGCACATATGAAAAAAAAAAAAGCACATATGTTTTTGGTTTCTACTCCACATATAATGAATGTAGAAGAAGCAGAGCCTCGGGTGTCTGATTTTAAACAAATTATCACAGTGAATCAATGCACAGTGAAGTTCAAGAACCATTGACATAGTTTTTTTTCAAGATTTTATTTTTTTATTCATGAGAGACAGAGAGAGAGAGAGAGAGAGAGAGAGGCAGAGACACAGGCAGAGGGAGAAGCAGGCTCCACGCAGGGAGCCCGACGTGGGACTCGATCCTGGGTCTCCAGTATCAGGCCCTGGGCTGAAGGCGGCGGCTAAACTGCTGAGCCACCCAGGCTGCCCTCCCCCTTTTTTTTTTAAAGATTTTATTTATTTACATTGGCATTAAGATTCTGATACCATTCCTCTTGGCTAAATCTATAATACCTGAGAATATTTATTATCTTAACCAGGAAGGAAATAACACTCGAGTAAACTTACGGCACACTTGGTATGTGACAAACACTGTTCTAGAATTTATGTACGAACCACGTGAGATCTCAAAATCACCCTGTAATGTAGGCGTTATATGTATTATCATCCCCATTTTATAAATTAGGAAACAGGCCTGGAGAGATTAGTGACTTGCTCAGAGCAACTTGGTTAGCAAGTGTTGGAAAAGGCTGTTTGGTGGAACCCAGCTCTCAACCGTGATGCAACCTGCCCCTTCCCAGCACTCCCTAGAAAGAAAATTTAATGGTATGTGGTCAGTCTAATATATATTTTATACTCTTACCTACTGAATAAAGTAGGTGGAAGGATTTTAGATACTATAAAAGCACAAGACAAATAGAGCAAGTTTACTATGATTACTTTCAGTTGGAGGTAAGATTGACATTCATGAGAATTAACAAATCACAAACCACACAGCTAGTATGTAGTTGAACCAGGACTTGTACCCGGGTTTGCTGGCTCAACTCCAGTTCTTCCCACTACTCTGCAGAATGGATATAACGTTTAAGTTGGTATTATTCCTTCAAATTACCAGATGGCATTTTGTTACTACTTTTCAAGTCAACTTTTAAAGAAGAAAAAGTATATGACAAATTACCTTAAATCTATGTATATGTAGCCTGCACGAGGACGGAAAAGTGATTAAATGTGTTTTAGTGCGAAGAAATTATAAGCAGCTCTTAATTTTCAATTGTGTGGAACTTCTGGTGATGGATTTTAATACTTAGCCATCGAGCCGTTGACAGTCTACTTGTCTCAGGAATTCTAAGTTCAGGCTGAGCTATGAATATGCAATGAACCAACCTAGTGCTCTGAACTTGATCTCCTTTTGAGGAGATGCTGCTTCCATCAGCCTGGCTTCCGCTGGTGGCCATGACATTCTACAGCTCAGCAAGAAAGACGTAAAATCTTGTTTGCCCTGACAGTATAAGAGAAGAACAAAGAATCATTTTTTCACCTTCCATTTCCAGACATCAATTTGCTGGAATCCCCCTGGGGGATAAAGGATAATTTTGTAGAACTCAAGCCCGTGCTATCTGTATGGATGTGTACCAGGGAAGATGAACATATGCCCCTAACCATATAATATGCAAATAAAGTTTGCATATAGATTTCCAGGAATTTTTGGTGTTGGTTTTGCTTTCCTTTTATATGAAAAAAACTCACGTTAAAAAAGCAAACAGAGCAGTATAATTAACTACTATGTGCTCGGCAGCTACCTTCAACAGTTACCCACTGATCGCTGATCTTATTTCAGCTGTATCTCCACCCTCCCCGACCCCCACCATTCTGACATAATCCAAGCCATCGTCTGATTCCACGTATACATATTTCAGCACACATTTCAGAAAGATAAGAGTTATTTTCATGTAAGCACTGTATCACTGTATACCTAACATTAACAGTAAGGTTGAGAGGCACACAGTAGGTGCTTGATCATGAGTTTCTACTCATGAGTTTCTACTTTCAGGGGAAGCCTTCTGGGCAGCAGTGTGGTTGGCAGGAGAGACCAAGGGCCTTCTCGTGATGCAGCATTTATGTAGCACTCTAGATACTACTGGGAAAGTCTCAGTCGTGCATATGGAGAATTGGAGCGAGGCTGCCCAAGGACACCCTGGGGTTGGCGGTGTCAAGGTTTCCATCGGTGCTCACCTGACTCCGTGCTCACTAGAGGCGGTGGCTGCTCTCCCACTCCACCACCCTCCTCTCGCGTCTCTAAATCCTACTTTGAACTTCCAAGCTCGCTCCAACCCATGTCCTTCATGGAGCCAACCTGTTTGACCTCAGTCCTCAGCTGTCACTCGCATCTGCACATCCAGTGGTGTTGCTGGCCAGGGTGACTCTTCGCAGCAAGGACAGCCGCAGCGTGGACGCCAGCTGTTTACCACGAGCTCACCGGCTGCTGGGGCCAAGCCTCACCTTTGCCTCCATCTCCCCTCAACACTTACTACTCTGTGCAGTTGGTGCTGTTGGGTCTTACAGATGCGGAAACTGAGCTCCAGTGAGCTTCAGTCACGTGCCCGGTCACCACTGTAAGTGACAGTGATGGGATGTGGAGCCACGTCCAGTGTGACATTAGAGCCAGCCTCCCTGGGACTTCACCTTTTGTTTACCTGTTCCACGTAATACCTTAAGCGTCCGAGTAGGCTGGAGGCTCCCAGAAGAGCATCTATGACTTATGTACCCGGGGCCCCAAAATGATGAGCCTTGGGGGAACAAGGCATCCCACCTGCCACGAATGATGATGCAAATAACTGTGAAAACGGCTTTAATTACCCCTTCCAGGACCTTAAAACCTGGAAAGTCCACGGTTACCTGAACATCACCTCTAGTGTATGAAGTCAATAAATCAAATGCATGTTACTCTGGTGAATTCTCACACTATAGTATGTCATCTTAAAAGAAGTCAGGAAGCCAACCATAGCCAGCAACAATCACAAAGTAAAATTGTCTCTCTATAAATATATCTAATTAACCGCTGATTGTGAGCAATTGCTTTTTCACTTTGCTCTCCTTCCCATTTTCAAAAACGCACCAACCGCCCCCCTCCCCCCAGTTGTGGCTTTTGCTGTACCTTCACCTTGATTTCCATGAGAAAAATCCCATTTATTGTGTAGGAATAGTTGGTGTCCAGTGCATTTTATGTAAAGTGCTACATAAATGCAGCTTCCAGCCTCCTAGCCACCCTGCTTTTAACTAGAATAATATCCCAGTTTCGGTAGTTACAGAAATGGGCCCTATAATTACTAAAAAGATAGATCTCTTGGCCTAGAGTTAGCGGTGAAGGTTAAGGTGCAGGGATGGGGAATAATATCCTGTTTGAGGAGGACCTGAATGCCTCCGGAGAAACTTAGACTTCATCTCACAGGGAGATCTTGGGGCCATAAGAAGGATGAGGATGGTGATGGGGAAGATAGACAAACAGGTTATTGGGCAACAGTAGAGAAAAGATGGAAAATAAGGAAGACACCCAGAAAACTCTGGAGCAACTCAGACACCAGGCAGTGGCATCCCAGGTAAAGGCAGCAAGATTAGGGAAACAAAAGGAAGAGCCGAGAAAAATTGTTTTTTAAAGAATCCAGAGTAACTTTCACAGCCACAGAATTCGGTTTAGCTGTGGTTAGTGTTGTTAATCATTTTATCTCTGCTACAACGTTCAGACCATCGAATGGAAATTCTATGAATTTACCGATTATTTTCCATAGACCTCTGGTTTGAGGATTTTATTATTACACTGAAGATGCATTGAAGACATCACCTGTCCCGGGGTGGCTTGGGCAGGTGTACTACTTGTTATGTGTGTGTGATATAAATGAGACACTTGACACCTTCGACCTCTTGCTCCAGCTGAGAAAGCAAATTGTAAGCTATCAGCTCCAAACCAGGGACACCGTGATGCTATCAGGACTTCAAGAAAAGCTTTTGGCACTAACCCATGGATGGCCTGCCATCTTGTTAAAAGGTTGAATTTGTTTCCAAAATAAATGCTATCATTTCAAATTCTAAGCACCAGAAACCCCCATATCACTAAATAATAATGTATTCGTGGCCATACAAAGGCATTTTTAAAGCAGGTGTTACTTGCTATTTGTATGCAAGTATGTATGTATGTATGAGTTGCTCCTTCCTGAGTCCCATTTTTTAAAAAGGGAAACAAAGAAGACATCATCTTGGTTCAGAAATCCAGCCGAACTTCATCTTTCCCTCAAAGAACGGAAAAATTAGGTCGACATCAAGACCACTTACGAAATCCTCAGGCTTCCTGATACTAGTAGATTCATGGAAACATAGCAGCTATTTTAAATATCGCAGAACTTTACCTTTGACATTCCGTACTCCAGGTCTGTCTGAAACTGAGAAGCACAAAGATGTCTCAAATTTATGGCTAAGGATACATCTATGATACATCGGCTGTGATTAAATTACTGCTTTGTGGTTTTCAACGGTTCTCGTGGTTTATAAAACTTCACTAGTCACACATAAGAGGGATACATGGAAAAGCCAGGGAGGCGGCCAGTGCGCATCCGTGTGCTTTGGCACCTGTAGCCATCGGTGTGAATTGTGTAAGTCAAGCAGGGTTTCCGAAATACAGGCAATCTGTCATATGAGCAAAAGATTCCGTACATATAACTACATTTTCAAATAGTTTAGAAATCTCTCTCTTGCATTCATATATGTGTGTGTGTATATATATACATATGAAATTCATGTGTATATAAGTATATATGTAATATATTTGAAATTCACTTATATCTACATAATATAGATGTAATTCATATAAATATATGTATATATGAATACATTCATTTTATAATTTTATACATTTTATACATACATATAAATACATATAAATACATATAATACATTTTATATATACATATAAATATATGTATGTATATATAAATACCTACATATATATGAATTAGCACCCCTTTTGGAGGCACCTAATTTGTTTCTAATAAAATATTGAGAACTTTTATTATTATTATTATTACAGCAGTTTTCCTTGGGCTGAGGCTGAAAAGCAGTCTGAAAACTGTAACTTCTGCAGCATTGGTAGCAAGCGTGGCCAAGTGCCAGCCCAGGACTTTATCACAGTATAAATGGAGTTTTAAGTGTTTGTTTCCAGCGCAGGTTCTCGCAGCCCAGGCACTTCCCAGCCTCATTGTTCCTTTGTTCTAGCGGATGTACAAAGGATTGACTGTTTTGTTTTCTGGCTCAGAGAGATTAGATAAAGTCTGCATTTCTGAACTTCGCCCTGTACGCACGCAACCTTAAAATTCATTTTCTCTAGCTTCTATTTTGCAGATTATATATGGCTTAGGTTTTACTGATCATACTGTGATCTTCTTTAACCCTTATCTGGCTTGTAGCCATCAGCGACAGTATTGATCTGGTCCGAGCTATTGCTGCAAAGCAGCCGTCCCTCTCACCCTTGTCCTCAAAATGCCTCTTCCGCAAAAATGTGTCATCTCGATCGGCTGTGACAAGGTTGTTCTTGACTTTCATTGGCTTCCAGAATCTCCTGGTAGTGAAGTACCTTATTCTTGCCGGGCAACAATAACAACAAAAAACTTTCTGGGAGGGGAAATTCTGTTCTTTCTTCTTGTTATACCGTTCTTAATTACAGACTATGATATTGGATAGGATAGAAAAATGTAAATAATATTGCCAGAAAAAAAACAACTGCTGTTTTTCCACAAAAACCTATAAATGAGAATCATCTTGGGAATTTTTAAATTTTATCTTAGTAGTAAGTTAGGTCATGGGAATAAGCTGATAAGATTTTATCAAGTTTTTGTGTTTTTCTTCATGAAGAAGGCAATTGAGGCTATTAGTTTAGCTTTAAAAAATTGTATCCCACAATTTTTTAAATTCCACTGCCTCTAACTTATCAGTGATTCAGAGGAAGCCCTTTTTTATGATCAAGTAAGGAGCATAAGTTCATATTACTTATGCCAGGTATCATTGGCTCTATACTTCCTTAAAACACCCGAGAAGACGGATCTGATTATGACACTGCCCAGGCAGACAGGGGTGGGGGTGGGGGGTGGGTGGAGGCTTACATCGAGGGAGTAACTTGTCCAAAGTCTCATGACTAATACATGATGGACCCAAGGATCTGAACCGGGTTCTATCTGACCCCAAAGCCCACACCCTCTGCCACTATGTTTCTCTGCTTCCGTGGTGGGACCTCCTCCTGTTTACAGAAATAATAACAACAACAGTAGCTGACATTGAACACCTGCTATGTGCCAGACACCGTTCTAAGGGCTCTTGATAAGACACTCAATTTAACCTTCGTAGATATCTTGCCAAAAAGGTGGTATTATTATCAGCCTTGCATAGGTGAGCTGGTGGAGGCACAGAGAGCTTAAGGAATTGCCCGAAGTACCCAGCTACAGAACAGGAGAGTCAAATTCAGGCCCATGCTGTCAGACTACAGAGCCCACCCTCTTCAGGTGAACCTCTGCTGTGCTGGGGCATCAGCCACACAACCTGGTGCTTTGGACTCTGAACTACTGCTGTCTCAGCTTCCTTGTCAGCTGACATTTATATTGTTATTAGTTCTTGTATTATAAAATGTTATGTGGCTTGTGGGCTTTTTGCAGTATGATGTACTCATATAAAAACAAAAAAAAAGACATTAGATTGGCCATAATCTGTATTTAGCTTATGGGTCATGTCTCTATGTGACCCATAGAGAGTCATAGGAGCTATCTGACCATAAATACTTTTTTTTATAAGATTTTTTATTTATTTACTCATGAGAGACACACAGAGAGAGGCAGAGACACAGGCAGAGGGAGAAGCAGGCCCCATGCAGGGAGCCCAACATGGGACTCGATCCCAGGACTCTAGGATCACGCCCTGGGCTGAAGGCGGTGCTAAACCGCTGAGCCACCCTAAATACCCTTTTAATACAGAATAAGGTTATCTTGTTCCTATCTGTATTAATGTCAGTCACAGCAAACATCTTAAAACAGACTGTTCTAAGAAGATTCTAGAATCTGAGTTATTTCGTGAGCAAAATAGAATTTACCAAGATGTAGATAAGAACTGAAATCCCTGTAGCCTTGCCACTAAAACATCTCACCTGGCTTTGAACTTTAGCCTCCGATATCTTGATCCGACTTTCTAGATCAAGAACCAAGTTGGATTTCTGAAAATTACTCATATATAAATGTCTCTCAATGCTGCTATTCCCTGCATTCAGGGTAGGGAGGGCCTTCTTTCTCTGATGGCCCCACGGCATCATAGAATGGCTGATCATTCATACTACTGACATCGTTCCTAACCCAGGGACAAGTGCTCATCCTATTTCAAGTTCCACGGTGAAGATTCAGTACACTGGACAACACGGGAAATAGGAAATGGGACTCCTCAAACTCACCCGACTCTCACCCAACTCTCACCCAACTCTCGTTGAACCTAAGTGAACAAGCTAGGTGCAGGACCAACCCCCTCCACTCACTCTGGAGGCTTCAGCAGCTCCAAAACATCCCTGAACTTAAATTGAGAAAATCTAAGGACAGAGGGAATCCCAGGTGTTGGGAGAATTCATTTTTACAAGTGACCTAGGCTAAGCTCGTAATCAGGTCTATATTTTTTGTGGTTTTATGATATTTAAAAACAACCCAAAGTCATATATATATATATATTTAACTCCCCAAATCCACAACCTAAAAAAGAAAAAGTTTGATACACATTTCAAACTATTTCTTAGTATCTGTATTTCCTGTTGAGATGTTTAGTACTTATCCAGGCATAGCCTGGGTGTTTGTCAGTGTGTGAAAAGTGCTAACCTTCCAAGCCAAAGAAAATATAACCTTACTTGGAATTCTAAGCTCAGAGCTGTCTTAGCAAAAAAGTTTTATTAGAAAAAGAAGTTTGTATGATGAGAAGCTAAGTGGAGTAATACCGATTTGTTTCACGCGCAGCAGATTCTTCAAAGTTTTTAAAGAAAAAGATTCTGGGTTACAGCAAACTAGCATGTGTCTGCAAAAGCCTTGAAGCCATGTTCTCTCTTTTGGATTTTTGCCTTGCAGATCCTTTACCACCTGCTAAGTTTGAAGTCAATAAAGAGAAGACGACTTCAACGAGCTTGCATGTTTGGTGGACTCCTTCTTCTGGAAAAGTCACCTGGTATGAGATAGAGTTGTTTGACAATGACCAAAAGATACAGGAGACTCAAATTCAAGAAAGTACTTCATTGAACGAACATACATTTTTTAACCTCACTGCTGGTAGTAAATACAGTATGGCCATTACAGCTGTTTCTGGAGAGAAACGTTCCCTTACGATTTACACCAATGGATCCACAGGTAAGACTTGCTTACAGATAGTTGAGTATTTATTGTCTATAATAATCCCTTTTAGTATTATATTAAAATTGAAGAGATAAAAGTAAGATTGCCTCCAGACCAAAGATGGTACATAGGGAGGTAGGTGGGTAGGTAGATAGACAGACGAGTGCTGCGCAGTATGGTGGGAAGGCTAGACTAAAAATAAGGAGATGTGGCTGTGCTGCTAGCCTGCTAGGTGATTTTGAGCAAGTTCTGGGACTTCTCTGGACCTGGATTTTCTCCAAAATGAAGTCGATGTCTCCTAATGGCCTTTCTAACTCAAATCTTAGGCAACAGCAGTTTCTACCTCAGTTTCTGATTTTGTTCCATAATGTGGATGGCCATTAGTGTTTTCCTCCTGTGTGATGCTCTTCTCATAACATCAAGTCATGATGTTTCCTACATTCTCTGACATCTGGAACTAGTGTCTTCTTGCACCCACACATCCAGATGTCAACGACATGCTTCACCTCCTTCCATGAAACACTGTCCTTCTGATCATGGTCTCTCCTCTCGTTTTCTCTCTGGCTTTCTTGCTATTTTTCTGTTTTTCATCTTCCGTAGTTCTTCTCTCTCGTCTCTCTTTGCTGCTCAGCCATGTCATACTTTATTGGCAAAAATTACCCTAATACCTATTAAGTAGGGGAGAGGTAAACTATGATGTAGCTTTAGGTGTGGACTTTGAAAAAAGCACTAATTCAGATTCCAGTGAAATTTCAACAGCACTGTTTTCATTACTTTTTGCACAAATGAGATGTACAGAAGCATACCTAAAGGTGTGATTTTCAACTAAATGTGTCTCTGTCTTCTATAAGGAATTATGAGTGACCCTTTGGAAATGCATTTTGTTTTCCCAGTGCCATCCCCAGTGAAAGATATCAATATTTCAGCAAAAACCAATTCTCTCCTGATTTCCTGGTCCCATGGCTCTGGGAATGTGGAAAGCTACCGGCTGATGCTGATGGATAAAGAGAACCTCGTTTGTGGCAATGTCATGGACAAATATGCTACTTCCCACAGTTATAATGACCTGATACCTGGCCACCTCTATAACCTGACCATTGTGACCGAGGCTGCAGGGCTGCGAAACTACAGATGGAAACTGGCCAGGACAAGTGAGTTCCACTAACTAGCTAAACAAAAATAAAGCTCAAATCATTGAAATGTTTAATAACCATGGCTTGTTATATTACTGAGATAATGCTAATATGAGACAAATTGAAATTTATATGTTATAGAAGGCCTTTAAGATGTACCCAATCTTCTATTCAGAAAAAGAGGGATTCCCTTGTATTCTAAATTTTAGAGCAGCCTGAAGTAGCAAAGTTAACCAATGATACAGTCTCAGCTTGTCTTTTTAGTATTCTGACCTCTTTGGTAAGGATTCTTACCTCCTTTTCTTAAATAAGCATCTGTTGCCTTTGTGACATCACTTACAATGAGCCAAGATTACTTTTCTTGGTGCTATACGAAGACCTGCTCCTGTGAAACAGCCATTTCTTAAACGCTGTGTCCAACAAAACATGTCCTAAGACCCAAAGCTACAGGAGCTATTCTCACAGCCTAACATAGCCAGATACACTAATCTGTGCTAAATTTTAATGAATAATTCATGTACACATTCAATCATTTGGTATCTATTGAGTATAAACTACATGCTAGGCATTGTGGATATAACAGTGCCCAAGAAGGCCAAAGTCTTTGCCCTTATGCAACTCACATTCCAGTGGATTCTAATGCTTCTAGTGGGTCTAATGTGTTAATAAATTCCCTTTCTCAGTAAGCTATCTAATTTTAAGAGAAACTTTTAGGTATGTAGTGCCTTAGAAATTACTCTAATGGGAAGAGCTCTTGGCACTACCAGAGATTGATGGGAAAAATATTTGGGGGGGGCACATGTACATTTACATACCTTCCACATCACACCTCAAAGATGTATAGATGTTCCCAACAAAAACGTGCCATATATCTCAGGGCGCCTACTGGCTCAGTTGGAGGAGCATGCAACTCTTGATCTCAGGGTTGTGAGTTTAAGCCCCATATTGGGTATAGAGATTGCTTAAAAATAAACTCTTTTTTAAAAAAGTACCTTAAATAGTGCTTGCTTCGGCATCACATATACTAAAAAGTACCTTAAATATATTTTAAGAATTGTTTATGTATAGCAAGAGCAAATTACACTTCTCACTGTCCTATGCAAAATCAATGTGCTGTGCCTATTTTTAAAACGAAACGTTCATTTTTATTTTGCTATTAGTGAAGACCAAAATTACAACGTAGCCAAGAGGTAGAAAAAATATTCACCGAAGTGTCTTTCTTTTGTAACCATTTTCCTTTGATGAAATAATGACACAATTCTTGATTTATCATGATTTTATATGAAAGATAAAATATTTTTAACAAGCAAAATTTTCTGATGGCCAATTAGCTGACCGATCTATTGATTATGTACTTGCTATTATGAAATACATAAAGATGGGAAGAAATTAGGCAGATGACAGACTTCTTTGAGCATTCCAAGACATCATTTGCCAGTAAGGATCCCTAGGCTCAGTGAGATAGACAGATGTGGCCAGGGTTGCCCAGTTGGACAACAGCCAAGTCTGAGCCAGAATCCAGGCTCCTGACTCCATGTTTATGCTCTTTCCACCAGCCAGACAGCCTTTCTTTGATTTTGCCGTATTATTTTTACTCATAAAGTTGTTGCTTTCTTCTGAGCAAGGAATGTGGCTTTCGGGGATTAAGATACAGGTCATGATTTGGCCATAAAACTGGTACAATATACTGAGTTAAAGTGTCTTTTCCTGTCTTCCCATTTAGCCCCCATGGAAGTATCAAATCTGAAGGTGACAAACGATGGCACTTCGACCTCTCTAAAAGTCAAGTGGCAAAGACCTTCTGGAAATGTGGATTCCTACAACATTACTCTGTTTCACCAAAGGACTATAAAAGAATCCAGAGTATTAGCACCCCAGTTTACTGAAACTCAATTTAAAGACTTAACCCCTGGACGACTTTATCAAGTTACCATCAGCTGTGTCTCTGGTGAATTGTCTGCTCAGAAGATGGCAGTGGGCAGAACAGGTGAGTGTAGGGCTCCAGAATATTCCTTGATTGCCCAAATCATTCTCTGATCCATCTTAGAACAGGACAAAGTAAGTTAGAAGGAAAACTCTTTTCCCAGCTTGGGCAATATGGTCTACATAACTGAGGGTGCCTATGGGCCAGGGCTCCATACACAGAGTAAAACAGAGGGTTACTTGCATTCATCTGAGTTATTTAAGCAAATGTGTTTGGGGTGATTCCTGAATGATGTGTATTACTGGCTCTGCCCTGTGCTATTTCATGTCACACCACGTAAGTTGTGTGAATGCATTAGCACCGATACTAATGAATAAAACATTTCTGATCAACTCTTATAGTGAAAGCCTGTTAGCACTTACCCATGTTTTCCGTAAATTATTTTATTAACTTACATCACCAGATATTTATCCAGTGCCTTCTATGTGTAAATTACTGTGCTATGAGTTTGGAAAGTTGTTAAAATGTCAGGTTCAGCAAACTACACCCTTTGGCCAAATATGGCCTGTGCCCTGTATTTGTGTAGCCCCAAGCTAAGAGTGGTTTTTATATATTTAAAAGGTTTTTTTGAAAAGAAAAAAAAGACAAATATGAGACAGGGACCATATGTGGCCTGCAAAACCTGAAATATTTACTCTGCTGACCGTTGCTTTTAAGAGAATTACATTTTAACCAGACAAACATAGACTATACACACACAAAATAAAAGTAGTACATTATAATAATAGTAATTACACTGATATTTCCATGTATCAGGCACTAACCAAACACTTTACACCATCACCATGAGAGAGGTTCTGTTATTATCATCATTTTACAGAAATTCAGAAAGATCAAGTAGCCTGTGTATAGTCATCCACACAGTAAATGGTGGAATTGGAATTTAAACCAGAGCATTTAATTCTAGAGTCCGTTCTCTGTGGTGTTAGAGATTCTAAGTAAGAGCCATATGGTGAGAAAAACAAGAGAACAAAATTCTCGCTCAGAAGATCAATAAAGATGTGTCGGAAGAAATGGTCTTTAACTGGACCTTAAAAATGTGAGGCTCTTGGCAAGTGAAGAGGGAAAGGAGGGAAGGGCATTTGAGGCAGAAGAGCCCAGGATCCCTAGAGGTCTGCAGAACGTGCAATGGGAGGCCAGCGTTGGAGAGAGTGGGGGGAGGTAGGGAGGGGGGCTGCACAGAGGAAGACCAGAATTAAGACCAGAAGGATATGATTTTGGAAAGCTGCAAATGCCACTACCAGGACTTAATGTTTTATTCTGTAATTAATGGAGAGATTTGCATATTTTTAAGCAAAGGAATAATTAGACCAGAGTTATATTGCTTGTCAGTTGAGAAAGAGCGGGATGTCTCATGACCACAACATGCAGTGTCTCTCCCAAAAGATACCACATCCGCCAGTGTCAAAATCATGAGAAGCAACATCAATATTGTCCCTAGGGCTGGCGTGCGATCAATAAAACGCAGCACTCGTATCACCAGGTTATTAACAGGGTTTCGGGAGATCACATTCCTGATGTATCACCAAGATGATTTTAGCTTATGTTTCTTGAGCGTCAGATGTCTTTAAAACGAGGAGAGCACACTCATTCGCAATCCACAAACATCAGAAGAGGATAGAGATGTTTTGAATTGCAGGTATGAGGTCTCTTATCTACGGTTGCCCATGAAAAGTGAATGAGCATCCTTACTTTTGGTTTTTAGAATCCCCTTTTTGACATTATTTCACCATTTAGTTCCAGAGAAAGTTGGGAACCTGGAGGCAAACAGCAATGGTTCCACAAGGTCCCTGGTAGTGAGCTGGTCGCCCCCTGCTGGAGACTGGGAGCAGTATCGGATCCTGCTCTTCAATGATTCTGTGGTGCTGCTCAACATCACCCTGGGAAAGGATGAAACACACTACACCATAGATGACGTGGGGCTCATCCCGGGAAGACAGTATGAAGTCGAAGTCACCGTGGAGAGTGGGAATCTGAAGAATTCTAAGCGTTGCCAAGGCAGGACAGGTAAGCAAATACCAACGTGTGAATGACTGTTGGAATCTTAACTTGGACCCTCTCCCGAGTAACCCTGGGGAGCTGTCAAGGTAATACTCCCATGTTCCCTGAATTTGAGATGTTATGGACTTTTAGACTGAATTAGGTTTGGTGATGTTCAATTTTATCAAATTAGAATATTAAAAATTGCTTCCACTAGTAAGTCCACTCTTTTATAAAAAGGAAGACATTGTAAGCACCAAAGGAATAGGAAACAATCTGAGACTCCTTCCCACAAAAGAAGACAGTTGGCAATTTTTTTTGCTAGTGATCAGTGTTAGAGAGCCATTGCCTGGACCTAATGTTGACTGATGAGGGAATTTTGTGTACCAAGGACCGGTTATTAAAGGGAAGTGGGATATATTTGGATTTTAGGGTAGAGGAGAATGAGGATCTGGAGACATGGGTTTTGGCATTCTTGCTGTCAACACTATACTGTCATTCCTTGGGCAAGCTCACAACACCTCTGAGTCTGTTTCCTCATCTTTCAAATAAGAGAATTGCCCTTCCAAGCTCAATATTTCTATGACCTGGAATATTCCATACTTGGAGTGAAAATCAAATATCTTCTCTCATCTTGCCTGAGGATAAAGAAATAACTACATTGACTCAATGCTCTTCTTAGGAGAATGTCAAAGAAAAGAACCAAGGCGCCTCTTGAGCTTGCCAACCAGGTCTTCCAGTAATATCTTCATTTTCCAAATATTAATATCCCTTGGATAATGATCAAAGACCTATATAAGCTTAAACCAAGCTACTTTTAGCACTTCACGGAACAAGCGTCTATGTCCTCTCCAATATTATATCTTAGTCGCCTCAAATGACTTGGAATACTGTCAAGACACAGTAGGGGCTCTTAGCGTGTTGGCGTAATTATCAAGAAAGATTTTCTTACACTGTACCTCTAGGTGAATAAGGTTAGTTGAAGTAGGCTTTGATGTAATGATCCAATTCATTTCAATGTATTAAAAAGGAAGATACAAACCTAGGGACTCAATTAGAATGGAATTAGAGGACATTTCTTTGATACAAAAATCAATATAATTTTACACACTTGGTTCTTCCTTAATTTTGTTTCTCTGTTGTTTTGTGGGACCAGTACTTTACTGTTAGCAATGTCTCCTAGAACTTGTAATAATAAAACTTCTTAAAGAAATCGAAACAATTTCAGTTCTTTGGATAATGGGAGTCCTTAATCAAATACTGCTATGGCTTGCCAGGTGTACGACTATTACTCTCCCTTTCACGGATACATCAGTGTCCCTTCTCAGAAATGAAGGGAAGAAGCACTTTGTCTTTCTAATCTAACAGGGTAAAAAATACTCCTAACTTCACCTCAAATAATCAAATTTAGAGACCTTTCTCTCTGCTTTTGTGGATGACAAGACGGAATTCAGTATTTTCATTTCATAGAATTCATATGAAGAAATAAATACTCAAGGTAATGTGTGGTCAGAAATAAATGACCCAGAAAAGCACTTTCCAATAGTATTCTTTTGAATCCTCCCTTCCGGATAGGTTGTATAAACAAAATTTGAGGTGCCCGGCTGGCTCAGTCGGTGGAGCACACAACTCTTGATCTCGAGGTTGTGAGTTCAAGCCCCACAGTGGGTGTAGAGATTACCTAAAAATAAAATCTTTAAAAGACATACACACACATTTTTTGTGAATAGCTCCCCCTCTGCACCCCACCCCCCACCCCGCTCAAGAGCTCATACATGTTCAGAAAAGAAATGCTGAACTGGAACACTCCTGTGATTGGAAGAGAAGCTCACTAAGAAATACTTGAGCGGGGGGGAGGGGCAGGATGGCGGAAGAGTAGGGTCCCCAAGTCACCTGTCCTCAACAAATTACCTAGAAAACCATCCAATCATCCTGAAAATCTACGAATTCGGCCTGAGATTTAAAGAGAGACCAGCTGGAACGCTACAGTGAGAAGAGTTCGCGCTTCTATCAAGGTAGGAAGACGGGGAAAAGAAATAAAGACACAAAAGGCCTCCAAGGGGGAGGGGCCCCGCGAGGAGCCGGGCTGAGGCAGGGGCGAGTGTCCCCAGGACAGGAGAGCCCCGTCCCGGAGGAGCAGGAGCTGCACCGACCTTCCCCGCGGAAAGGGGCCCGCAGGGAGTTAGAGCAGGACCCAGGAGGGCGGGGATGCCCTCGGGCTCCCTGGGACAGTAACGGAGGAACTGCGCCCCGGGAGATGCGCCGAGCTCCCTAAGGGCTGCAGCGCTCGGCGGGACCCGGAGCAGCTCGGAGGGGCTCGGGCGGCGGCTCCGCGGAGGGGGCTGCGGGGCGGGAGCGCGGATCCAACAGCGCAGGCCCCGGAGCACAGGGCACCGGGACACAGCCCAGGATCCGGCCTCCCCCCGGGACAGGCAGAGCCGGGAGGGCCCAGGACAGCAGGGATGCTCCTCCCTGGAGCTGAGCAGATCAGCGGCCCCGCCCCGGAGCCCCCAGGCCCTGCAGACGGAGAGCCCCGGAGCTACTGCGGGAGCTGACTCCAGGGTCCCAGAGCTGCCGCCGCCACTGTGGCTTCCTCCCGGGGCCTCACGGGGTGAACAACCCCCACTGAGCCCTGCACCAGGCAGGGGCAGAGCAGCTCCCCCAAGTGCTAACACCTGAGAATCAGCACAGCAGGCCCCTCCCCCAGAAGACCAAGGAGACGGACCAGTTCCAAGGAAAGTCAAGGGACTTAAAGTGTACAGAATCGGAAGATACTCCCCCGTGTTTTTTTTGTTTTGTTTTGTTTTGTTTTGTTTTGTTTTGTTTTGTTTTGTTTTTGTTTTGTTTTGTGCTTTTTTTTCTTTCTTTCTTCTTGATTTCTGATTGCTTCCCCCACCCCACCCCACCCTTTTTTTTCTTTTTTCTCCTTTCTTTCTTTTTCTTTCTTTTTCTTCTCTTTTCCCCCCTTTTTTTTCTTCTTCCTCTTTTTCTCTTTTCTTTCCTTCTCTCTCTTTTTCTCCTTTTCCCAACACAACTTGTTTTGGCCACTCTGCACTGAGCAAAATGACTAGAAGGAAAACCTCACCTCAAAAAAAGAGAATCAGAAACAGCCCTCTCTCCCACAGAGTTACAAAATATGGATTACAATTCAATGTCAGAAAGCCAATTCAGAAGCACTATTTTACAGCTACTGGTGGCTCTAGAAAAAACCATAAAGGACTCAAGAGACTTCATGACTGCAGAATTTAGATCCAATCAGGCAGAAATTAAAAATCAATTAAATGAGATGCAATCCAAGCTAGAAGTCCTAACGACGAGGCTTAACGAGGTGGAAGAACGAGTGAGTGACATAGAAGACAAGTTGATGGCAAAGAGGGAAACTGAGGAAAAAAGAGACAAGCAATTAAAAGATCATGAGGATAGATTAAGGGAAATAAATGACAGCCTGAGGAAGAAAAACCTACGTTTAATTGGGGTTCCTGAGGGCGCGGAAAGGGACAGAGGGCCAGAATATGTATTTGAACAAATCCTAGCTGAAAACTTTCCTAATCTGGGAAGGGAAACAGGCATTCAGATCCAGGAAATAGAGAGATCCCCCCCTAAAATCAACAAAAACCGTTCAACACCTCGACATTTAATAGTGAAGCTTGCAAATTCCAAAGATAAGGAGAAGATCCTTAAAGCAGCAAGAGAAAAAAAGTCCCTGACTTTTATGGGGAGGAATATTAGGGTAACAGCAGACCTCTCCACAGAGACCTGGCAGGCCAGAAAGGGCTGGCAGGATATATTCAGGGTCCTAAATGAAAAGAACATGCAACCAAGAATACTTTATCCAGCAAGGCTTTCATTCAAAATGGAAGGAGAGATAAAGAGCTTCCAAGACAGGCAGGAACTGAAAGAATATGTAACCTCCAAACCAGCTCTGCAAGAAATTTTAAGGGGGGACTCTCAAAATTCCCCTTTAAGAAGAAGTTCAGTGGAACAATCCACAAAAACAAGGACTGAATAGATATGATGACACTAAACTCATATCTATCAATAGTAACTCTGAACGTGAACGGGCTTAATGACCCCATCAAAAGGCGCAGGGTTTCAGACTGGATAAAAAAGCAGGACCCATCTATTTGCTGTCTACAAGAGACTCATTTTAGACAGAAGGACACCTACAACCTGAAAATAAAAGGTTGGAGAACCATTTACCATTCAAATGGTCCTCAAAAGAAAGCAGGGGTTGCCATCCTTATATCAGATAAATTAAAATTTACCCCGAAGACTATAGTGAGAGATGAAGAGGGACACTATCTCATACTCAAAGGATCTATCCAACAAGAGGACTTAACAATCCTCAATATATATGCCCCGAATGTGGGAGCTGCCAAATATTTAAACCAATTAATAACCAAACTGAAGAAATACTTTGATAATAATACACTTATACTTGGTGACTTCAATCTAGCTCTCTCTATACTAGATAGGTCTTCTAAGCACAACATATCCAAAGAAGCGAGAGCTTTAAATGATACACTGGACCAGATGGATTTCACAGATATCTACAGAACTTTACATCCAAACTCAACTGAATACACATTCTTCTCAAGTGCACATGGAACTTTCTCCAGAATAGACCACATACTGGGTCACAAATCGGGTCTGAACCGATACCAAAAGATCGGGATAGTCCCCTGTATATTCTCAGACCATAATGCCTTGAAATTAGAACTTAATCACAACAAGAAGTTTGGAAGGACCACAAACACATGGAGGTTAAGGACCATCCTGCTAAAAGATGAAAAGGTCAACCAGGAAATTAAGGAAGAATTAAAAAGATTCATGGAAACTAATGAGAATGAAGATACAACCGTTCAAAATCTTTGGGATGCAGCAAAAGCAGTCCTGAGGGGGAAATACATCGCAATACAAGCATCCATTCAAAAACTGGAAAGAACTCAAATTCAAAAGCTCACCTTACACATAAAGGAACTAGAGAAAAAGCAGCAAATGGACCCCACCCCCAGCAGAAGAAGACAGTTAATTAAAATTCGAGCAGAACTAAATGAAATCGAGACCAACAGAACTGTGGAACAGATCAACAGAACCAGGAGTTGGTTCTTTGAAAGAATTAATAAGATAGATAAACCATTAGCCAACCTAATTAAAAAGAAGAGAGAGAAGACTCAAATTAATAAAATCATGAATGAGAAAGGGGACATCACTACCAACACCAAGGAAATACAAACGATTTTAAAAACATATTATGAACAGCTGTACGCCAATAAATTAGGAAATCTAGAAGAAATGGACGCATTCCTGGAAAGCCACAAACTACCAAAACTGGAGCAGGAAGCAATAGAAAACCTGAACAGGCCAATAACCAGGGAGGAAATTGAAGCAGTCATCAAAAGCCTCCCAAGACACAAGAGTCCAGGGCCAGATGGCTTCCCAGGGGAATTCTATCAAACGTTTAAAGAAGAAATCATACCTATTCTACTAAAGCTGTTTGGAAAGATAGAAAGAGATGGAGTACTTCCAAATTCGTTCTATGAGGCCAGCATCACCTTAATTCCGAAACCAGACAAAGACCCCACCAAAAAGGAGAATTACAGACCAATATCCCTGATGAACATGGATGCAAAAATTCTCAACAAGATACTAGCCAATAGGATCCAACAACACATTAAGAAAATTATTCACCATGACCAAGTAGGATTTATCCCCGGGACACAAGGCTGGTTCAACACTCGTAAAACCATCAATGTGATTCATCATATCAGCAAGAAAAAAACCAAGAACCATATGATACTCTCATTAGATGCAGAGAAAGCATTTGACAAAATACAGCATCCATTCCTGATCAAAACCCTTCAGAGTGTTGGGATAGAGGGAACTTTCCTCGACATCTTAAAAGCCATTTACGAAAAGCCCACAGCAAATATCATTCTCAATGGGGAAGCACTGGGAGCCTTTCCCCTAAGATCAGGAACAAGACAGGGATGTCCACTCTCACCACTGCTATTCAACATAGTTCTGGAAGTCCTCGCCTCACCAATCAGACAACAAAAAGACATTAAAGGCATTCAAATTGGCAAAGAAGAAGTCAAACTCTCCCTCTTCGCCGATGACATGATACTCTACATAGAAAACCCAAAAGCCTCCACCCCAAGATTGCTAGAACTCATACAGCAATTTGGTAGCATGGCAGGATACAAAATCAATGCCCAGAAATCAATGGCATTTCTATACACTAACAATGAGACTGAAGAAAGAGAAATTAAGGAGTCAATCCCATTTACAATTGCACCCAAAAGCATAAGATACCTAGGAATAAACCTAACCAAAGAGGTAAAAGATCTATACCCTAAAAACTATAGAACACTTCTGAAAGAACTTGAGGAAGACACAAAGAGATGGAAAAATATTCCATGCTCATGGATTGGAAGAATTAATATTGTGAACATGTCAATGTTACCCAGGGCAATTTACACGTTTAATGCAATCCCTATCAAAATACCATGGACTTTCTTCAGAGAGTTAGAACAAATTATTTTAAGATTTGTGTGGAATCAGAAAAGACCCCGAATAGCCAGGGGAATTTTAAAAAAAGAAAACCATAGCTGGGGGCATCACAATGCCAGATTTCAGGTTGTACTACAAAGCTGTGGTCATCAAGACAGTGTGGTACTGGCACAAAAACAGACACATAAATCAATGGAACAGAATAGAGAACCCAGAAGTGGACCCTGAACTTTATGGTCATCTAATATTCGATAAAGGAGGAAAGACTATCCATTGGAAGAAAGACAGTCTCTTCAATAAATGGTGCTGGGAAAATTGGACATCCACATGCAGAAGAATGAAACTGGACCACTCTCTTTCACCATACACAAAGATAAACTCAAAATGGATGAGAGATCTAAATGTGAGACAAGAGTCCATCAAAATCATAGAAGAGAACACAGGCAACATCCTCTTTGAACTCGGCCACAGTAACTTCTTGCAAGATACATCCACAAAGGCAGAAGAAACAAAAGCAAAAATGAACTATTGGGACTTCATCAAGATAAGAAGCTTTTGCACAGCAAAGGATACAGTCAACAAAACTAAAAGACAACCTACAGAATGGGAGAAGATATTTGCAAATGACATATCAGATAAAGGGCTAGTTTCCAAAATCTATAAAGAACTTATTAAACTCAACACCAAAGAAACAAACAATCCAATCATGAAATGGGCAAAAGACATGAAGAGAAATCTCACAGAGGAAGACATGGACATGGCCAACATGCACATGAGAAAATGCTCTGCATCACTTGCCATCAGGGAAATACAAATCAAAACCACAATGAGATACCACCTCACACCAGTGAGAATGGGGAAAATTAACAAGGCAGGAAACAACAAATGTTGGAGAGGATGCGGAGAAAAGGGAACCCTCTTACACTGTTGGTGGGAATGTGAACTGGTGCAGCCACTCTGGAAAACTGTGTGGAGGTTCCTCAAAGAGTTAAAAATAGACCTGCCCTACGACCCAGCAATTGCACTGTTGGGGATTTACCCCAAAGATTCAGATGCAATGAAACGTCAGGACACCTGCACCCCGATGTTTCTATCAGCAATGTCCACAATAGCCAAACTGTGGAAGGAGCCTCGGTGTCCATCGAAAGATGAATGGATAAAGAAGATGTGGTTTATGTATACAATGGAATATTCCTCAGCAATTAGAAACGACAAATACCCACCATTTGCTTCAACGTGGATGGAACTGGAGGGTATTATGCTGAGTGAAATAAGTCAATCGGAGAAGGACAAACTGTATGTTCTCATTCATTTGGGGAATATGAATAATAGTGAAAGGGAATATAAAGGAAGGGAAAAGAAATGTTGGGAAATATCAGGAAGGGAGACAGAACATAAAGACTCCTAACTCTGGGAAACGAACTAGGGGTGGTGGAAGGGGAGGAGGGCGGGTGTTGGAGGGGAATGGGTGACGGGCACTGAGGTGGACACTTGACGGGATGAGCACTGGGTGTTTTACTGTATGTTGGTAAATTGAACACCAATAAAAATTAATTAAAAAAAAAAAAAAGAAATACTTGAGCGTTTCTGCATCAAACCAATGACACAGTCTCCATCACTTTTTCCTTAGTCCCCCTGGCTGTCCTCCAGCTTCGTGTCAAACATGCCAACGAGACCTCACTGGGCGTCATGTGGCAAACCCCGGCAGCAGAATGGGAGAAATACACCATTTCACTAGCTGACAGGGACCTCTTACTCATCCACAAGTCGCTCCCCAAAGATGCCAAAGAATTCACTTTTACTGACCTGGTACCTGGACGAAAATACATAGCTACAGTCACCAGTATTAGTGGAGACTTAAAAAATTCCTCTTCAACTAAAGGAAGAACAGGTAACATTGTTTATAAAGTTTAGACATTAAAAAGTATCCTGTCTACTGAATTGCTTAACATTTAATTTACAAGTGTTCCTTAAATGCCTCTGATGTACTGGTCATTGTTTATGAATTTTTTACTATTGTTGGTTTTCTCTTATGCTAATTTCAACTCTTTGTTATTTTGTTTGTTGGGTTTTTTCTTTTACTTGGTTTTATTTTTAAATTGAAAAAGAGAACAGAGAACAACTTTTCTCAGGAGTTCTGCTGCAAAGGAAAGCAGATAAATAGGGCATCGTCCAAAAGAGGAAGTATGTTTGAAAGGAGGATTTTATTTAAGGTTAGAAGAAATAACAATATGTTTTATGCTGATGGGAATGTTCTAGAGGAGAGAGGAATGGTGATGATATCAACAGGGTGGAAGAGTTGCTGCAGTTATTCTATGAGTAAGCAAGCTTTGGGAGCTAGAGCACAAATAAAGGAATTGGCTTTAGAAAGGAGCATGAGTAGTTTGACTTTCAGGTCCGCTGGGATAAAAAAAGAGTGTTGGATGCATATGCCAGTAAGTAGACAGATGCGGTGGTGGACAAATAGCCTTTGGTAGCGCTCTTCTTTTTCTCAGTGAAACAGGAAGCAAAGTTACAATCAAAGACTTGCTGTTCCCATCTGTACACTCTTGTTGTCCTGTATTCTGTTTCTCTCCTTTTTTCAACCCCACAAAAAATTACCACTTATCATCTCATCTTTCCTTCCTGTATCTCGTAAGTTCCGTTTGGGATTAGTTTTCCTCATTTTGGAGAACAGTCTTCAGATTTCTCTATTAGAGTTTTTCAGAACAAACTCTTTACACTTTCATTTATCTGCACATCTTTCTATAGCTCTCAATGTTGAAAGATATTTTGCCAGGGTTACAATTCTATGCTGAAAGTTATTTTCTCTCAGCATATTGAAGATATTATTGTAGTCTTTCTGACATTTATTCTTGCTGTTTAAAAGTCAGTCTAATTTTTATTTCTCTCTGGATAATCTGTTTACTCTGACTGCTTTTGAGATTTACTCTTTGCCTTTGGTGTTCTGTTGTTTGCAGTAATAACTAGATATAGACTTCTTTATCATGCTTGAGATCATGATGATTTGTGTACTTGCAGATTAATATCTTTCATCAACCCTGGAAATTCTCAGCCGGCCATTAACTCTCTGATATTGCCTCTTGCCTTTTCTCCAGTCCCTCTCTATTCAACTTTTGGTAGTCTAGAATACATATTTTTTCATATTTTCCATGTATTTGCTCTCTGGGCTATATAGTCTGACTAATTTCCTCAGCCCTGTGTTTTAGTTCCTTAATTCTTTCTTTAGCTCTGTCTAATATTTTTTAAATTCCATCCATTGAGTTTTAAGTTTTAATTGTTAATTTCTTCACTTTCAAACATTCTCTCTGGCTCTCTTTCCAAATCTGTTTTGTGCTCTGTTGCTCTTTAATCATATTTCCATTATCCTCCTTTATTGCAGTCAGTAAATAAACCATTTTTATTTTACCTTCTGTGTCTGATAATTCTAATATCTGAAATCTTCAGGAGTTCAATCCTGTTGTCTATTGAGTTTGCTGCCTTTTGCTCATGGTGCTTTACTTCCTTAAGTGTTTGTGATTTTTCACTATAAACCCATACATCTTGGAAACTTACTCTATGGGGATTCTTTGAGGCTTTCTTTAAAGATGGATTTTAGAAAGAATTTTCTTTTCATTTAATTCTTTGAAGTGCACAGGACTGCTATCAACCCAGACTTATTTTAACCTAAACTGTCAACTTGAAGCTTTTTTGATCACTCAGGTTTTATGAATTTGGTTTGCAAACTCACTGAAACAGTCTTGAGGTTATGAATTCTCAACAGAAATTTTTTTCTCTAGCACCCAAGGGGGCTGGGGCGATATGAGGAGCAGAGAGGGAATATTGATTTCACTTACATTTAGAATGTAACATTTCAGGATTTAATATTATTCAGGTCACCCATCAGGTTCCTGAGTTTGGGAAAGTCCTACACTTTACCCCCTATTTCATAGACCCTGCAAAGCTGTAAAATCAAAGCTTAAATTTATGTTTTAAAGATGCCTTCAAGATGAAAGTATGCTTTAGTGAACCAATTACCTATCACTTTTTTAGATCTCTGAGAATTCCTTACGTTCTTGACAACTCACTCATACATTTACATTTTTATATTTTATCCAACACATGTAGTTGTGTTTATTGGGGGGCGTTTCATGGTATGTAGCCCACTCTACTGCGGGAGTTAGAAATCCAAGGGACTGTTTTAGTCTTAAGATCATTTTCATCATTCCCAGCATTCACATTGCTGGGTCATATGGTGAGTGTATTTTTAACTTTGTAAGAAACTACCAAACTGCTTTCTAGAATGGTTGTAAAATGTTACATTCCCACCACCAGTGTAGGAGTTCCTCCATAATCTCAACATTACTCAGTATTACAATGGGGTTTTTAAAACCTTTTTAATAAGCATGTGATGGTATCTCATGTGATTTTGATTTGCCTTTCTCTAAGGCCTAATGGTTTTGAACATCTTTTCATATGCTTATTTACCATTCATGTATCCTCTTTGGGGAAGAACATATTTTCAAATATTTGTCCTTTTTTTGATGGGGTTGTTTGCTTTTTATCACTGAATTTTGAGAATTCTTTATATTCCAGGTATTAGTCCTTTGTCAGAAATGTGAGGTGAAATGGTTTCTCTCAGGCTGTGGCTTGTCTTTTCATTAATTTATTAGTGTATTTTGCAGGATACATTTTTAATTTTGATGTTTAATTTATCAGTTTTCTTCTTTCACAGACCATGCTTTTGGTGCCCTATTGAAGAAATCTTTGCCTTACACAAAGTCACAAAGATTTTACCTAGAATATTTATAGTTATAGGCTTTTAATTGAGGTGAATGATCCACCTTGAGTTCATTTTTATATGTGTATGAGATTTGGGTTAAGGTTTATTTCTTTGCATATGGACATCTAATAATTCCAGCCCTATTTGTTGAAAAGACTATTCTTCCTCCACTGAATTGCCCTCTCATCTCTGTTAAAAAAAAATAAATGAACTATATATATGTTGATCTATTTCTGGACTCTCATTTCTGTTCCATTGATTGGTGTGTCTATCTTTTTGTCAGTATCACACTGCTTTCATTATTTTAACTTTCTAGTAAGTCTTGAGATCAGATGATGTTACTCTTCCAGCTTTGTTCTTCTTTTTCAAAATCATTTACCATATTAATTCCTTTGCTTTCCATATGAAATTTAGAATGAGAATTGAATCTTCTGATCCATGTAGAGTACTATTTTTTAATGAGTGTATTTGTATCTTAATCCAAAAGTCAACAAATTCTGAGAGGGATTGTGCCAAGCTCCCAATCCTTTTAATTACCATAATTCAGGAAAGAGGCACAAAGATGATATATGTTGATCAAGAGCCAGCTTCAGGATCTATGTAAGATATTTTTAATGGGTAGGTTAGAAATCGTAATAGTTGCTAATTAGGAAAAGGTCACAGACTCACAGGATAGACAGATCAGGCTGTGGACTCCAGGAGTTTGTTAGCACTGTGATAATAGTCTAAATTACTTACATTTTATGGTCTTTGGTTTCCTCCTCAGTAAAGAGAATAATGAAATCATATTTATAGAGTTTGGAATGAAGATCAGATATTATAATTTCTAAAAGCTATAGAATCTATAATTGGCACATAGCAGACACTCAGTAGTTATCACTACTAGTTGCTATGATTATTATTGTTATTATTATTATATGATAATATAATTTATACTGTTGTAGCATTTTAATGTATAGTAATAATGATCCTCTTCAGAATGTGCCAGTAAAGAATTAACCAGTTTCCTAAACTACAACCTAATCATCAGGTTGAAGGGATTTCCCAGTATCACCCCATAACAACCATCAGCTCAGGTAGGTAATGTGGCTCTCAGTTCTCGTGAAGTAAGGACAGAGAAAATCACATAAAGTAAGCAATATTCAAAAATAACCTTTTTTTCATTATTGAAAATGTGAATTCAAAACTACTTAATAGGTATGCATCATCTCACCCGTGGATCTGAAGTAATTTTGATTTCACATATAAGCAGCTTCTGTATGGGAGTAGTTTGCCATATGCCACAGGAAATAGAGCTGAGAGTCTTATAGCAAAAACATATAGATATATTTTTATCGTCTTCAAGACTGTCTCCATTTTTTACTCATTTTGTTACACTTCCCTAGGGTGACTAAATGTCATCTGATTTTTTTCTTCTCTTTTTCTGCTGTGCTCTAGTGCCTGCCCAAGTGACTGGCTTGTATGTGGCCAACCAAGGGACAACCAGCAGTCTGTTTACCAACTGGACCCAAGCACTAGGAGACATAGAGTTCTATCAAGTCTTACTGATCCATGAAAACGTGGTCATCAAAAATGAAAGTGTCTCCAGTGAGACCAGCAGATACAGCTTCCATGCCCTCAAATCAGGCAGCCTCTACTCTGTGGTGGTAACAACAGTAAGCGGAGGGATCTCATCCCGACAAGTGGTGGTAGAGGGAAGGACAGGTAAGAACACATGGGAAGTCCAGAGTATATTCTAGAACTTTTCAAAGCACCCTAAAAACAGATCCATATTTGACTTTCCTAAGAGCCAAGTTTCAATACCAACCATCCACACATGTTGCTCTCCTAGGAATGGAAATGGGCGGGGGAGGAGGGGGCAGGGGAAGGGAGGCAAGAATGAATTCTCAGTTTAAATCTCCCAGAACTTCTAGAATGTGTCAGAACTTCTAGAAAAACCTTTGTGGTAACATAATAGTCATTTGATGCCTAAGCTTATCCCTCATTCAGTTGATGAATTTCTTACTGTGTATGTCCCAGTTAAGATAAATAAGTAACGAGATTTTTTTAAAAGTATATTCTCTTCCTTTTCATATTCTTGTTTCAAGACATAGAAAGGAGATGATTTTTAACTTCTATGGTCCAAAAATGAGTTCATAAAATTCCCAAATCACATATATTTTCATAAGCAACATTAAACAAGTGCTTAGTACCATACACCACCTAAACAATGTTCCTTGACCTTGAGGAGATCACAGTCAAATAGGACAAAGAGCTAAGTAAACAAACAAGTGTCATATGGTCGCATGTGTCAAAGAAGGAAATATAATTTTCTACACAAGACCAAGAAAGAATATAAATAAACAGTATAAAATTTATATTGTTTATATTGTTCTAGTTTCTTAGAAAAAAATTAAGTACATTCAGTAAAGCTTTGACAATTATTGATAAGCTCAGAATCAGATCAGTGACTTTGCCTACTTAGTTCTATATGATCATAAATTGGATTTCAGGCTCCTCCTTCTGTACCTCTGATGCTCGGATTTTGAGTATCAACTGCAGTCATCATAGATATGTCCCTTTTTAAAAATCATGAATCTTATCTACTTAATGAACCCAAGGAACATTAACTTCCTTAGCTCTCCCAGAAAAGCAACTAAGCCATTGAAAAGATATTTCCTAGTTTTGGTAGAAATTCACTGATATGTGCCATTTTGCTCATTCTGTGGCAGCTAATATTATTACCTACATCCTTCTTCCCAATACTTTCTTTCTTCTCTGTTAGTGCTTCTTAGTACCGGCCATTGGTGTGGCATAACCAGGGATGGAGGATTGAAAAACCTCACTTGGGAATCAGGAGGCCTAGGTTCTGGTCCTAGCTCTGCCATTAACTTAACATCTGGAAGCCTCCAGTTTCTAATCCATCCCCGGTAACTTACCCCCATTTATCCCTGTGCCCAGTAATTTACCCCAATGTATTTCTGCTGGAGTGAGGAAGGAGAAATAACAAGAAAGCTGAGAAGGTTAAGAAGGGCGCTGCACCCATTTCCCAGCGAGACGCGGTTGTATTAGTCAGATCAGACTGACTTATTTCCTGCTTACACCGACTATTCACCTACTATACACCATGGGGGGGTCCTGATTAGACAGGTCTATTGGTTGATTCTTTCCTGAGCAGCAATTCAGGGATCCAGGCTCCTACCATCTGTGGCTCTTCCTTCCTCTAGGTTCTCAGAACTCTGTCAGTTTCTCCAGAGAGTAGAGGTCATGGGGTGGGGGAAGATGACCAGACCGGGAAACAGACACATCACTCCTCCCCCCACATTCCATCAGTGGGAACACACTCAAGTGGCTACATTTCACTGCAGGGGAGGCTGGGAAATACAGCCTTGCCGTGTGTCTAAGAGGAAGAGGAAATGGTTTGCTAACAACGAGTCAGATTCTGCGGCACAAGTTAATTTTCATTTTAAAATATGTCAAGGGCTTTTGAACTTACTGTGATAGGCTAACATAGTTTGGTACCTGATACCACTTGAAATAAGTGCTTGAAATAAGTGCTTTAATCATAGCAGAGGTATCAGTATTTGATGCACGGTATATAACAGAAGCACGCAAAAACAAGATAAGACAGTCCTTGAAGAGTGATCATAAGATTTTGAGGAGAGGGCAAAATATAAATAAATATAAGCATGAGTTATTTGACTCAAACACATTAGGAGTGCAGACATTATCACAAGAAGAGGGGAAAATGGGATTTTACTACAAAAACACAACAACTAGAGACTTTGAAATATGCCTAGATTAGTAAATTTTGTATACAGTAGATTGTAAAACATTCAGTGGCTAACGCCTTGATAATGATTACCATCTACTCAAATTGCTGAAATGTCGGTCAGTGCTGAAACAGTTGAAAGGTTTTGAAAGCCTTTCTTGTTCACACATATTTCCATGGAGTTGAAACATATAAGTAAACCCTCCCAGCCTAGAGAAGGTGGCAAGATATTTAAGGTTTATCAGATATGCTTAACAAATCTAATTCTAACCTGAGAACATGCTGGTTCTAGAGGAAAAACAAATTTTGTATCTGTTTTGTGGGAACATGAATTTGTATTGTTGACAAAACATTTGATAATTGTATCTTTTCTAATAAAATGTTAGTAGTTGCAAATATCTCTAGGGGTTTTGAAAAACAAGCACAGTTCTTTGGAGAGCAATCAGGGGATGTACGTATTATTAAATGGAGAGAAGAAGAAAGGGAGGAAAAGGGAGAGGGAGGAAAAACAACATCAGCATATAAATATTAAAGGGACACCTGAGTGACTCAGTGGTTGAGCGTCTGCCTTTGGCTCAGGGCGTGACCCTAGGGTCCTGGTATCGAGTCCCACGTCGGGCTGCCTGCATGGAGCCTGCTTCTCCCTCTGCCTGTGTCTCTGCCTCTCTGTGTTTCTCATGGATAAATAAAATCTTTATATATATATATATATATATATATATATATATATGCTAAAAAGTTCAAGTTTATGTTTAGGAAATGTTCCTATATTTGGAACAGCATTAGCAGAGCTGTTCAATATGGTGCTATTTATAATTTTTGATGATGGACAAGTGCCTGTAAGTGTAAATATTTTGAGGCTTAACTCACAGAGTCCAAGCTTTTTAGATTAGAAGGATTCTCCGAGGTCATCTAGCTGGATCCTGTCCATTGTACGTGATGCACTGATATTGACAATTATATGAAAATACTTCTATATGACAATATATGAAAAGCTGAAGTAGTGAACCAATGATGAAAATGGGAGTGTAGTTCACATACACTACAGGATTTTATTCTGATATTTGCTAGGGGCAATACTATTTACTGTACACCTATTTCTGATACATGTATAACTACTCCTCAATACCACAGTGATCAATTTGCATATTGCTTCAAGCCAGGAAGCTCCTTGAAGGCATCCGCATCTTTTCCATTTTTGTATATGTGGCAAATAGTAAGTCCTCCATAAATGTTTGTGGCAATAAACCTCAATTAAAACAAGCAAATGATAATGGCCACTATCACCACAGTAACTCTTTCTGCCCACAGTTGGGTCAATCTCCAGATTTGTTGTTTTCAAGATAGGCGTTTAGGTTTATTTCTTGCCACTAGAGGGCAGGAAATACTTTATAAAGGGCAGATGCAACCCCTCTCAACAGGTTCGTTATTAGACACCCTAGGAATAAATAACGTCATCACAAGATCAAAACTACCCCAAAGTCTAAAGCTCGCTAGCAAAGGTATGGCATTCTCATCTTTCCCTTCAAATCTCTTCACTTATTGATGAGTTTGGTTCAAGCTGATTCGTTTGGATTGTTATGTTTGTTCCTTTTCCTACAAAGGGAACCTCCTGCCACATGCACATAAAAATGCCTCCACTTAAAATACTTTGTAAACAGCAACACCATAAAAATGCAGTATTGGCATCCTTCTATTTATGAGACACCCAAAGACCTCCTTGCGTTTTTATTTGAGTTAGCCTTGCTGACCTAAGAACATTCAGCTTCCAGAAGCTAAAGTGAAATCCTTCCATGTCTTTGACCTCTGAGGTCATCAGAGAAGATCTTCTGAGTCCACACTGTTTTTTTGTTTTGTTTTGTTTTGTTTTGTTTTGTTTTGTTTGCTGACTGCGGTAGATGATTCCAGATTTTTGACTGTGCTTTCGTTTTAAACTTTCTCCCCCTTTTGAAATCACAGTCCCTTCCAGCGTGAGTGGAGTGACGGTAAACAATTCTGGTCGGAATGACTACCTGAGCATTTCCTGGCTGCCGGCTCCTGGAGATGTGGATAACTATGTGGTAACACTCACTCATGGAAACAGGGTGGTTCAGTCCCTCGTTATTGCCAAGTCTGTCAGCGAATGTGCCTTCAGCTCCCTTACTCCAGGCCGCCTCTACAATGTGACCATAACTACAAGGAGTGGCAAGTATGAAAACCATTCCTTCAGCCAGGAGCGAACAGGTAAGGTTCTGAGGACAGCCAGGCTCTGGAAGGCTGGCCACATGGCTCAAGGCATCAGATCTGAAAAAATTCTGTAATGATAGGGTTAAAGGCTATTGAGATCACAGAATTGGGACAGTCTTCAAATTTTGACCCTAGGAACACCTTATGTGAGCAGATGTTTCCTTTAAAGTAAGATGAGCACTCCTTTCGTGGCTAGAATTCATATTATGTTCAAATATAGTACCAAGTGTGTCCTGTTCAGGAAATACTTTTTGGTTGCTAGACACGGGCTTTAAGAATGTTAACTTACTTAATTCTTGCAAATTCCTCATTGAGATGGTTGTCATGATTCCCACTTTGCAGAGCAGTAAGTCAAGGTTCAGAGAGGTTAACTAACTTGCTCTGCTTGTAGCTCTAGGGCCTAGGAAGTTCTGTGTCCTAAAATCCTTCTTGAAATGTCTGGTCAAAGTCCACTGTTCATTCTTTCTTACACAAGGTGAAAATGTTAACCTTTATTGTTCTGAGACCAGGAGCAAAATCTTAGCAAAGGCAATGAATGATAGGACTTTGATGTGCTGGAAAGAGCTAAATTTAGACAGCTACCATTTTCCCAATGTACTTAACACTTCGGGGGTTTACAACTGAGATTTCTGCTTAAGGTCAACGTTAATATTTTGTCAAGTCTTTCCTGCTGAGCTATGGGTTGATATTTGCATTTTAAAATGTCATGGTTTTTTTGACAAGGGAGTCAAGAATGCTCAGTGTAGGAAAGACCGTCTCTTCAATAAATGGCCTGAGATCGTTGGATATGCACGTGTAAAAGAATGAAACTACACCACTCACAAAAATTAACTCAAAGTGAATTAAAGACCTAAATGTAACACCTAAAAATATGAAACTCCTAGAAGAAAACATAGGAAGAAATCTTTTTTACGTGGGTCTTGGTGGTGATTTTTTGGATATGACATATAAAGTATAAGCAAAAAGTCAAAGACAAACAAGTGGAACTACATCAAACTAAGAAGATTCTGCACAGCAAAAGAAACCATCAATAAAGTGAAGAAACAACCTATGGAATGGAAAAAAAATATTTGCAGACCATCTATCTGATAAGTTGCGGTTAATATCTAAAATGTAAAGAACTCATACAATTCAATAGCAAAAAAGTAAATAATCCTATTTAAAAATGGGTAAAGGACCTGAAGAGTCATTTCTCCAAAGAAGATATACAAAAGGCCAACATGTACATGAAGATGGTCAACATCACTAGTCATTAGGAAAATGCAAATTAAAGCCACAATGTGATATTTCCTCTTGCTTGTTAGAATGGGCATCATCAAAAGACAGAGATAACACATGCTGGCATGGATGTGGAGAAAAGGCAACCCGTGTGAACTGTTGGGGGTGTAAATTGGTACAGCTACTACTATGGAAAACAGAATGAATGATCCTCAAAAAATAAAAACTATCACATGATCCAACCATTCCTCTTCTGGGAATATATCCAAAGGAAACAAAATCAGTAGCTCAAAATGATGTCTGCATCTTTGTGTTCATAGAAGAATTATTTACAGTAGACAAGACATGGAAACAATCTAAGTGTCCATCAGTGGATGAATGGATAAAGAAGTTGTGGTATATCTATGCAATGAAATACTATTTAGCCATAAAAATGAGGACATCCTACCATTTGCAACAACATGGATGGATCATGAAGGCATTATGCTAAGTGAAATAAGTCAGAGAGAGAAAGGCAAATACTCTTTGACCTGACTTATATGTAGAATCTAAAACTAAAGCAGAAAGAAACTCATAGATGGAGCACTTTGGTGGCTCAGTAGTTGAGCGTCTGCCTTTGGCTCAGGTTGTGATCCTGGGGTCCTGGGATCAAGTCCCACATTGGGCTCCCTGCAGGGAGCCTGCTTCTCCCTCTGCCTGTGTCTCTGCCTCTCTCTGTGTCTCTCATGAATAAATAAATAAAATCTTAAAAAAGAAAGAAAAAGAAAGAAAGAAGGAAAGAAAGAAAGAAAGAAAAAGAAAGAAAGAAAGAAAGAAAGAAAGAAAGAAAGAAAGAAAGAAAGAAAGAAAAAGAAAAGGAAGAAAGAAAGAAACTCATAAAAAAAGGCAGAGGCAGAGGATGGAGGGAAAAGGAATTGGAGAAAGATGATCAACAGGTACAAACTTCCAGTTATAAGATAAATAAGTGCTAGGGATGTAAGGTGCCCCATGATGACTATGGCTAATACTGCTATGTGATATATAGGAATGTTGTTAAGAGATTAAATCATAAGAGTTATCATCATAATAAGAAAAATTTTCTCCTTTTTTCTTCTTTCTATTCTTTTTATTGTATCTCTATGAGCTGATGGGTCTCAGCTGAACCAACTGTGACAATCATTTCATAATATATGTAAATGAAACCATTATGCTGTATGCCTTAAATTTATACAGTGATATATGTCAATTACTTCTCGATAAAACTGGAAAAATAATGATGAAAAAGAAATACTATAAAAAATGAATTTGTCAAATTTCCAAGACCAAAGTGAATGTATGCTCACCTATGTTGAAAATTTCAAAATCACTTTTGACACATGTTATCCTTTGCTAGGATCTGCTAATTACCCCTACCACAAAATTTTCTACTGCCATGTCTTAATTTTGCTTTTCTTGCCGATAACCTGAACATGGTTCTTATTACTTAAATTTATAATGGGTCTCCTACACCTCTCCTCTGTCCACTTACCTCCATCATGCTTAGTATTAACAGCTATCCTATGTGTCCCTCTAAGTTCCCATTCACCCTTTCTAGGAGACATTTAGTATTCGTTGCAGTTGTTTATATCTCTCCGTGATTGCCTCCATGTCCGGAACCATATATTTTTTGTGTTTCTCTCAATACCTGGCCCATATAAACACCCATAGTTTTACTGTTGTTGCTGAGTGCAAGAATTAGCCAGTCATCTTCTGGACTCAAAAGGACTTACAAAAATCTAAAACTATGAAATACATTTTATTTTTTCCACCAGGATCACGGCAACTGACATCATCTTATTACTTAGCACCAGGTCTGAAATCTAAAAGGCATTCAACAAATGTTTAATGAATTAATAATCAGAAATCACCTGAATCAGCAGCTTTAAGCTAGTGCTCCATGGATAGATCTTAGGAATGTTAGGAATGTTATAACCCCTAAAACTGTTCGTGAAGTTGTTGCAGATAGGAAAAGTATGTGTGTTTCCGAGGGGAGTGAGTGTGTGGCTCTTATCAAATGCTCAAACTTTCCATGACCTCAAAAAGGTTAAGAACCACTGATTTACATTGCTACAGCATCCTAACATTGAAAGTGTCTGTAGATTGATCTAATCTCATCTCATTAGAAGATAAAATCCCAGAGAGAAACTTCGCTTTTCCAAGGTCACATGGCTGACCAGTAATTAACCTCAACCTAGTTCCAGTGCTACTTCCATTATATCATGCTATCCTTGAAAGCATTGGTCAGGGATATAGCTATTCCCTACTCTCATATAATTTAAAAATTAATTTTACTGATAATCACAATAATGCCTGAGATCTGAAAAGTAGATTTCCACTTATGAAGCAACTTTATGTCACTGTCTTATGTTGACCAACTTGGAGCCTAAAAATCACCAGAATCAAAGGATATGTCATCCAACTACTAACCCCTTGTTTCCTCTCCGTGTCAACTCATGAATGTTTCCTATCCATCTGACCTTCATATTGCAAGCCTTTTGCTAAGATTGTTTTTAGTTGCAAGAAAAACAACCCTTTATTCAAAGCACCCTCTTGACTCTTTACCAGCATGAACCTGGATGTGACGTGTGACTAATCAAGGCAATCCATTTGCCCCCAACAAATCAGTTTAACTCTAGAGTCGTGTCTGAGATGCTGTCTTGTTGATTTTGGCTGATGGTGTCGAAGCCCTTTCCCTTTTCTAATGCATTTTGGGTGAAAATATTGATCTTTCTAATTCTGTATCACATCAACTCATTGTGCATCAAGGCAGGTCTCATAAATTACCTCCAATTCTACCTGGAGAGCCCCTTATTGACTTAGCATGGTATGGAGCTTGGTTTTGCTTCCTGTAGTAGTGGCTTTGTCTTCAATAAATTGCCTGGGTCATCGACTTTTCTTACTTAGCCCATGCATAAAAACTTCAGAATTTCTTTTCCTGTACTCTGTGATGAATAAATTCTAGCCACACTGTAATTGGTTCAGGTAAATATCTTGAAGAAAGCACACCTGTCCTGGCTTCGTGTCCACAGTGAGGTCTATTCTAATACAAAAACTAACCAGTACCCACACCACCAACAAAAGATGATAAAATGCAACTCGTAGATGTGAGGAGCATCGTGGCAAATATAGCTTAGATGCCAAAATATTGAAATTTCTGCATCATTTCATGCTTTGAGGTAAAGTGGAAGAGAAGCCTTGGACACTGGCTTTGTCCAGTTGGTTGATCAATTGATAGATTGGTTGAGAGAAAAACCACAGGCACACAGTGTTTATTTGTTTGTATATTTATTTATCGGGGAAACCTCAGATGTACAAACTTGGATTAATCATAATTCTTGGTTCAAGAAAACATGTTTTGTCACTTCTATTTATTTTTTGGCTTCCAATTTAATTTAGGCATTTAATTAATCATTTTTAATAATTTCATCTGCACCTGAGAAACCACTACCCAAAATAAAAGCTAGAACCTTGACAATAATCTGTATGAAATCATGTGGTTCCCACTTCACTGATTAATCCCCAGGTAGCCATCATCCTGACTCCTATTTTCATCTCTTTTCTTGCCTTTCATCTTGCATAGTTTTCTTATTTATGTAGTCCTAAAATAACAGGTTTAAAAATTTTTTAGCTATTCTAACATTTTTAAAAGGTTATTTTATGTAGTATGTAATCTCTTGAGACTTCGTTTTTCAATTGATATTGATAAGATTTACTTATATTTTGTGTTTTAGCTTTAAAGGCAAAAGATCCACATTTTTGCATTTTAAGTTCAAAAGAAAGTAATTCTGACTGCTATATAATCTCACTGTGTACATATACCAGTCCATTCACCTACTCTTCTTGCATGATTGGACACCCTATCTTGTACTCAGTCTTTTTTTTTTTTTTTAAGATTTTATTTATTCATTCATGAGAGAAAGAGAGGCAGAGACATAGGCAGAGGGAGAAGCAGGCTCCATGCAGGGAGCCGGACGTGGGACTCGATCCCAGGACTCCAGGATCAGGTCCTGGGCTGAAGGCAGGCGCTAAACCACTAAGCCACTCAGGGATCCCCCTCTCGTACTCGGTCTTATCAGGTGTTTAAATTTTGGCCAACCGTATGGATATAAAATGGTATTTTGCCATGGTCTTGACTGGCATTTCCCTGATCACCAGTGATCTTAGGCATCTCTTTGTGTATTAATTATGTGTTTCCTCTTCTTCCATTTTTCTTTTGGATTGTTTATACTCTTCCTGGTAACTTTTTATCACATCTTGAGTCACTAAGGTGTGTTAGAATTATTAATATCATCGCCATCATTCATATTAATCATCAGTTATCATATTTAATGTTCCATCTTGTACATGACATTTTGTGTAGGCAAGAAACAAGATTAGAATTAGTTCATCAGATTCTGTTAAAAGAGCCATTTAATCGTTCCAAGTAGTGTAACAATCCTTCCCCTCCAGAAACGTGTGATCTATAGGTCTAAAACTTCTCTTTCCAGTGCCCACCGAAAGAAATCTACTCACTTAGCTTTCCTGTCCCAGGTGGTCATCTGTGAGCAATTACTCCCTTACATTCACTAAATCTTCAGCTGTTCTCTGTTCTCTTTTTCAGTGCCTGACAAGGTCCAGGGAGTCAGTATTAGCAACTCAGCCAGGAGTGACTATTTAAAGGTCTCCTGGGTGCACGCTAGTGGAGACTTTGATCACTATGAAGTCACCATTAAAAACAAAAACAACTTCATTCAAACCAAAAGCGTTCCCAAGGCTGAGAACGAGTGCGTATTTGTTAAGCTAGTCCCTGGACGGTTGTACAGTGTCACTGTTAGTACAAGAAGTGGACCATATGAAGCCAGCGAACAAGGGAATGGCAGAACAAGTAAGTGGAAAGGAAGACTGTTAAACCTGATGGGTGATTGGGACTCAAAGGCCATCGAGTAAATAAAGGATCTGAACCTTGAATTCTCTCTGCTTACTGATCAGTAAATTACATTCCCAGTCTCACTGGGAACGTCATTCAGTCAAGCCATGGCCTCTAATTCCAGAATATTTATTGGTAGATAAAAGCAAGCATAGTCAGGGAGCAAGAAGGCCAAATGTCCCATTTTTCTTCCCTGTCCCACCGCATCGTGGCATTTAAAGTTCTAAGCATCTTGTTTCATCTTATGATTGAGGTCATAATTCACTTGATAATTATATCCTACCAGCGCTTAGCATATAAGATTCATGTCAGGAAAAAAATTACAATTTTAAGAGTTGCTTCCAATTTTTCTTATTTAATTCTTATGCATGAAGTGGCTCAAGTGGTTTCTTTGGGGAAGAGAGATATTTGCCAGTTCCTTGAATGTGACACATCCATTATTGTGTAGGTAAACTTTGAACCGTCACTTTCCTGAAGGGCCTTCTCATATTCCTCCCTAGTCCCAGAGCCCGTTAGGGATCTCACACTGCGCAATAGGAGCACCGAAGACCTTCTGGTGACTTGGTCCCGAGCTGATGGGGATGTAGACCAATATGAGATCCAACTGCTCTTCAACGATATGAAAGTTTTCCCTCCTTTTCACCTCGTAAATACTGCAACCGAGTATCGCTTCACCTCCCTGACACCGGGGCGCCAGTATAAAATCCTTGTCTTGACCATCAGTGGAGAAGTACAACAGTCAGCCTTCATTGAAGGCTTCACAGGTAATTTGAAATGTGGCTCTTGAACTTGAGTAGGTGCAATGGTGTGTTCAGCATGCTGGGTAGCCAGGAGTTTTGTTGAGGATTTTAGGGCAAAGGGGAGATGGCAAGAAGCGAGGTTATCTTGATGATAACAATGATGTTGTCCACGCTGGACAACTAAAGTACAACGTAGGGTGAGTAAAAAAGGCTTTCAGAGAAATAGCATTGGACTGATGTGAATTGCTGGTGCTTGTAAGGCATATAGATCAGATAAAAATAACTCTGTTGGTTGGGTTTCCTTTGAAGTGTTGTTATGATCGTTAACATTTATCGACAGTTTACTGTGAACCAGACCCACAGCAGAGCACTTTATGTGTACGTTTTGTTCAATCCTCACAACTCTGTGGGCTGGTTACTATCACTATAATTGCCATTTTTCTGATGAAGAAATGGAAACTTACTGAGATGAGTAATTTGCCTATAGTCGCACAGCTAGTATAAATGAGAAAACCAAGACTTGGAGCAAGGCCATCTGCCCCTAGCTCTATACTGGCATTCTTCATTTCTCCTCACTGGCTTCAATGTCCCTCTAGATTTCCCCTATTAAATTCAGTTCAGGCAGCAAAGTCTGAAGGAAACGGTATCAGTATACCACGTGAATTCTTTTAGGACGTGCCAAAATACAAGAAGCATGACAATATTGGTTGAAAATTCCCCTAATTCATTCAAGTGATGACTTTTAAATTTATTTTCCTTTTTAGTTCCAAGCGCTGTCAAAAACATTCACATTTCTCCCAACGGGGCGACAGACAGCCTGACAGTCAACTGGACTCCTGGTGGTGGTGATGTTGATTCCTACACCGTGTCAGCCTTCAGGCAAAATCAAAAGGTTGAGTCTCAGACCATCTCCAAGCATGTCTCTGAGTACACATTCCAGCGGCTGGAGGCTGGGGAATTGTACCAGATTGTGATCGCCTCAGTCAGCGGGTCCCTCAAGAACCAGATAGACGCAGTGGGGCGGACAGGTGAGTGCCCACCTGGAGAAGAGCCAAATTGTTCTCCATAACGGGACGACACATGGGCTGGCTTAGGTACTCACAGTCAAAAATATCTAAATTCAAAGCCATAATTCAATGTGGTTTCAAGAGCCCTTCTATTTTCTTTTTGCATTTTTCTTTATTAAGAGAGATCTTCAAAACAAAAGAAAGGTAATGAGGAGCCAAATCATTTGAACAAATTTTCACGCTTGCTAAAGGATATAAAAACTTTCGTAGACATCTCCATTTACAGTAACTCTTTACATGTAAATATTTACTATCTTCTGTAAAATTTACCCCTTTCTCAAATTTTTTTAAATGAACACCTATGCCGTTTACTTAATTTGTTATAAGAACAAGTAACAAATGAAGAAATGATGTGTCCATTTATGTTAACATTACCAATAATACATTACTTTTAAAACACAAATGAGCTAAAAGCACCTGCTATCTGGAAGACATTTAAAATGATCTCTATTCAGGATGCCTGGGTGGCTCAGCGGTTGAGTGCCTGCCTTCAGCCCAGGGCGTGATCCTGGAATCCCGGATCGAGTCCCACATCGGGCTCCCTGCATGGAGCCTGTTTCTCTCTCTCTGCCTATGTCTCTGCCTCTCTCTCTCTCTCTCTCTCTCTCTCTCTCTCTCTGTGTCTCTCATGAATAAATAAATAAAATCTTTAAAAAATAAAATTATCTCTATTCATCTTTCGGTGGACACCGAGGCTCCTTCCACAGTGTGGCTACTGTGGACATTGCTGCTATAAACATTGGGGTGCAGGTGTCCCGGCGTTTCATTGCATCTGTATCTTTGGGGTAAATCCCCAGCAGTGCAATTGCTGGGTCATAGGGCAGGTCTATTTTTAACTCTTTGAGGAACCTCCACACAGTTTTCCAGAGTGGCTGCAACATTTCACATTCCCACCAACAGTGCAGGAAGGTTCCCCTTTCTCCACATCCTCTCCAACATTTGTGGTTTCCTGCCTTGTTAATTTTCCCCATTCTCAATGGTGTGAGGTGGGATCTCATTGTGGTTTTGATTTGTATTTCCCTGATGGCAAGTGATGCAGAGCATTTTCTCATGTGCAAGTTGGCCATGTCTATGTCTTCCTTTGTGAGCTTTCTGTTCATGTCTTTTGCCCATTTCATGATTGGATTGTTTGTTTCTTTGCTGTTGAGTTTAAGAAGTTTTTTATAGATCTTGGAAACTAGCCCTTTATCTGATACGTCATTTGCGAATATCTTCTCCCATTCTGTAGGTTGTCTTTTAGTTTTGTTGACTGTATCCTTTGCTGTGCAAAAGCTTCTTATCTTTATGAAGTCCCAATAGTTCATTTTTGCTTTTGTTTCTCTTGCCTTCGTGGATGTATCTTGCAAGAAGTTACTGTGGCCAAGTTCAAAAAGGGTGTTGCCTGTGTTCTCCTCTAGGATTTTGATGGAATCTTGTCTCACATTTAGATCTTTCATCCATTTTGAGTTTATCTTTGTGTACGGTGCAAGAGAGTGGTCTAGTTTCATTCTTCTGCATGTGGATGTCCAATTTTCCCAGCACCATTTATTGAAGAGACTGTCTTTCTTCCAGTGGATAGTCTTTCCTGCTTTGTCGAATATTAGTTGACCATAAAGTTGAGGGTCCACTTCTGGATTCTCTATTCTGTTCCATTGATCTATGTGTCTGTTTTTGTGCCAGTACCACACTGTCTTGATGACTACAGCTTTGTAGTACAACCTGAAATCTGGCATTGTGATGCCCCCAGCTATGGTTTTCTTTTTTACATCTAGTCCATCTTACAGAGGAGGAAAGTGAGGCTCCGAAGGCTTATAAAACTTCATCAAGGATACATGCAATAAGACCAAGAGTGATAACTCAAAACTAGGTCTGTCTGGCTCCAAACCTTATGCCTTTTCTACTGCGATACAAACTTGTAAGATGACTTCCATTCCCACAACCACTCATTTAGTTGTGCGGCCTGGGCTTCTGGACTGTGCCCTACTGTGTCTTGATTTCATATATGTGTCTCTTCAACCACATGTCAAGCACTGTGTTAGAAAATGGGAATTCAGTAGCAAGATAGAGCCCCCAACCTCAAGAAGCTTATCATCTAGTGAAAGTGAAAGAGAAATGAAAAGGCATTTACAACATGATGACTTCTAAAATAAAAGCAATAGTGGGGCATGTCAGGAGCAAACATGAAGGAAGAGTCGGGGAAGGCTTCCAGGAAAAAGTAACATTTAAATAGACATTAAAAAGTCATACTGGTGTAAAAAAAAAAAAAAAGTCATACTGGTGCCCCGTATGTTGACTTGGTTCCAGCAGAAAAAAACAAAGGCCTGGAAGTGAGAGAAAGCCTGGCACATTTGAGGACCTACATACTACAGCGTATGTTAGAATAAAGATGAGCCATATGGCTAAGTAAGTAGATGGACCGAGTCATGAAAGGCTTCCTATGCCTTGGAAGGTGTTTAGAATTATGGAGAGCCATTGAAGAGCCATCTGCATGGCGCTGCTATGAGAATATGCCAGATACAGTGTGGGAGGCGAGGAAGCAAGGGCACTGGTCAGTCATGTAGTGGGGGATGCTATTGTCCTAGGGCAGTGGTAGTGGACAGAGAAGGGAGAGAAGTGGATACACCAAAGGGATATAAATTTTAGGACATAGATATTACAAGACCCATGTTGGATTACATGTGGAAGAGTAAGAGTGACAACCCACATTTCTGACTTGTACCAAGCGAAGCAAAGGACAATGAGGAGGTTATGGGGAGGGAGCTAAGGAGTCCAATTTGGACCTCTTGAGAATTGGATGGAACATGCAGGGAGAGATGTCATTTGCAAAAATAGAAGAGAGATCTGAACTGCAAGTTTAAATTTGGGAATCGTCACCATATGGGTAACAATTCAAACCATGGGAATGGATGAGATGTAAGATTATGTAGAATGAGAAAAAAATATGAACCTAGGACAGAAAATATTATGAAAAATAATACTATTTTGCCTTTCACATCATGAAACATAGTAAAGAAAAATTATTATACACTACTACTTAGGTCAAGGCTGAAAGCTTTGACTCGAGGTAATCTTGGGAATGAAAGTCTAAACATAATTCCGCCATTTATACTATATTCACTGAATGTAAATTTGTTCAGCATCTTCCACTTTCTAGATACATAAATATGAATCACTTTGCATATTTATCAGTGTCACTTTCGCTAATTTTTCTACTTGTTTGACTTCAAGATCCTGTCTAAATTCAGAGGAAATAATGGAGACTCAAAGCAGGTGTACAGATAATTCGGGCCAAGAAATGCTTCCTCCTAAGGGCACATGGAAAGTGTCCATACAACACGCGTGAAGCGGTGCCATCATCGCCTTCCTGCAGTCAATTTAAAGTTTTTCTCAACTGGTTTCTCAGTTGGTTTACCCTAAGTGAGGGAACCTGACAGCCCTCGCCTCTCTTCTCCCTTTGCAGTCCCAGCATCTGTCCAAGGAATCATTGCAGACAATGCATACAGCAGTCATTCCTTAACAGTGAGTTGGCAAAAAGCCGTTGGTGTGGCGGAGAGGTATGAGATCCTGCTTCTAAATGACAATGGGATCCTTCTGAGTAATACATCAGAGCCAGCCACCACCAAGCAGCACAAATTTGAAGACCTAACGCCAGGAAAGAAATACAAGATACAGATCCTAACCGTCAGCGGAGGGCTCCTCAGCAAGGAAGCCCAAACTGAAGGCCGAACAGGTAATGTGTACAGCTTGTTGTCTCGCCCCAGATCCCTCCCTGGGTGCTGCTCCTTCAGAGTCGCAGGGTCAGAGGGCTGAGGCCACACGGGGAGATGATATCTATTTCTTGACACAATGGGGACGTTCACGGTGATTTATCACTTTCCCATCAATCAGCCTCTTCACGCGGGCTTCACCTACCCCACTCCAAGTTAGATAGATTCCTAAAACCTACTGCCGCTGTGATGAATTACCACCAATTCAGTGGCTTAAAACAACACCAGTATATTATCATAGTTCTGGAGGTCAGCATCTGGAAGTGGGTCCTTGGGGGCTAACGTCAAGGCCCCGGGTATCGGCAGGGCTGTATTTCTCCTAGAGACTTTAGGGGGAGATCCTCTCCTTGCCCTTTTCAGCTACCAGAAGCCACTCACATTCCTTGCCTCACGTCCCCCTTCCAGCAATGGCATTGCTGTCTAACCTCTATGTATGTCACCATATCTCTTTCTCGACTCTTCTGCCTCCCTCTTCCATCTTTTCAGGAGTCTCGTGATTACATTGGTCACCACCCGGACAATCCAGCATAAGCTCCCTGCCTCGAGATGCTTAACTTAATCACATCTATAAGGTCCCCTTTGCCACATAAGGTAACATATTCCCAGGTTCTGGGGACTAGGACGTGGACATCCGTGGGGGTCATTCTTCAGACCACAACGGTGGTCTAATGGATTACTTACTCACTAAGGAGCTAGGTCTGAAGAGGGGTGGGTGATGCTGACAGGGACATAAAGATGAACGAGGCATGCTCTGTCCTGAAGAGCTGGCTAACTGGTGGGGGAGACAGACACATAGACAAAGGATGATAGTACATGGTGACAAGGATCGTGTAGAAGAAAGAATGTCCAACATCCAGAGGAGCATGGGGGTTGGGTCGAATGGGGAGGTCTTCATAAAACTGGCATTTCAGTACTATCATGAAGGATGAGACAATCCTGTCTGTGGAGAGAAGATAGAAGGGCACACTGTGCAGACAGACCAGACAATCCTACGTCAAGATAGGGAGGTGTGAGAAGGACTAGCGAGGAGCCGTGGATGGAGGAAATATGGGTGGCACAATGGGGATTGGGGCCAGATTAGAGAGTGCCTGGCCTGTCTTCCTCAGGAGTTTATTTTTCAACTTGTAAGAAGTGAGGAGACCCTACAGGGTTTTATGCCAGAGAGTGAGTGTTGTGTAATAACAATTTGTGCCTTAAAGAAGGTAAATCAGATGGCAATGGCAGATACAGTGAATGGAGAAGAGACTCACTCATTCATTCATTCGTCACTGAGCACCTACCATGTGCCAGGCACCTTTCTAAATGCACAGAAGTGTATAAAGCAAACCCTGATGGTCATGAAACTCATACTCTAGGAGGGTAGAAAGGCAACAAACAAAATAAGCAAAGAATGTAGTTGGTTAGGTGGTGGTGAACACCAAAGAGAAAATTAAATCAGGAAAGGGGATGGCAAGTGTTAGAGGCTTACAATTGTAGATAGTACAGTCCTTGGAGGTTTTGTCGAGAAGGTGATATTTGAGTAAATGTCTGAAAGAAGGGAGACAAAGGATTATGCAGGTATTTGGCAGAAGAGTATCCCTACGCAGAGCCAACGGCAGGGTGGAGACTCTGAAGCAGAGTGTGTCTGGCCTGTTGGACCGGTCAAGAGGCCAGGATAGCTGGAGCACAGTGAGTGAGAACAAGGTGGGGGGATGTGGTCAGAAAGGTACTTGGGGTCATAGATGATTGCAGATATAGGAATGACAAGAAATATTTCCTCATTAGGTAAGCTGGCATTTGGGGGTCTGAGTAGAGTACAGAAGGAAGAACGGAAGATTCCAGAATTGCTACCTGGGGGTGTCTGGTAGAGGATGATGCCATTAATCAAGATAAAAGAAGCCAGAGGAGGGGAAATGGACAGGGTTCAGTTCTAGACTGAGTTTAAGATGTCTGAATGATTTGCCATGAGAGATGATCATAGGTAACTGAAAATGTGGCCAAAGCTCAGAAAAGTGAGCCGAAGATAAGTATTTGGACCAAAATTCTAGTTAAATTCATGTATTCGTCTAAGGCTGCTCTAACCAAAATACCATAAACTGGGTGGCTTGAATAAGCCTGTATTTCTCACAGTTCTATAGGATGGAAGTCCAAGATCAAGGCACCAGCAGATTCAGGGTCTGGTGAGAGCCCATTTTCTGGTTCATAGATGGTGTCCTCTTGCTGTGTCTCACATGATAGAAGGACAAAGAGAGAGCTCTCTGGGGTCTGTTTTATAAGGGAACTGCTCCCATTCGTGAGGGCTCCACCCTCATGACCCTGACCACCTCCCAATGGCCACATTCCCTAATACTGTCACCTCAGGGGTTGGGTTTCAACATATGAGTTTGGAGGTGGAGGGGACATAAGCATTCAGACCGTAGCAATCCATAAATTGGACGAGAGAGGTTGCTCAGCTAGCATTACAGAGTATGAGGAGAAAGGATGGTATGATGGGAAATACCAACTTTTAAGGACCTGGTGCAAGGAGAGGGAGAGGGCAAAAGAGGAAGTGTTTGGCATGGAGGGAGGAGAACCCAGGAGAGACCAAGGCAGGTGTCCTGTCCTGTTTCTACTGGTATCCCACGACTTCTGTGGAATCGGGCAGCACCAGTGCAGGCAGCTTGGCAGCAGGTCATCTCTGGTGCTTCTTGATCACTTTGCCAACAGATACCATTGAAGGCCAAGGGGGTCATCAAATCCCAATGTAAATCTTTAAAAAAAAAAATGGTTTTGGCTTTTCCTCTTGCTTCTCTTTCCTCTATCCCTGAATCGAATCGCCTGCTTTCTCTTTCTCTCCCACTGCTCTTCCCTCCCTGCTGCCCTTACCCCCAAGGGCCATTCCTCAGCTTTGAGATGGTGGTCAGAGATCGTTTTTTGATTTCTGATCTAGCTCTCAGTATTAGAAAAATGTTTAGTCACACAGGTCAGATTAACCTTTATTTTATACCCCCCCAAAAAAACGTCTTTGAAGATAATTTCCCATTACTGGTTTTTCTTTGTTCTCTTGTGGGGCTTTTTTAGGGTTTTTGTTTTGGTTTGGTTTGGGTTTTTTCATTAGCAGCTTCAACATCATTAATGCACAAAATTCAGTCTTCCTCACTTTGGGTCTCCATGAAGTCGATATTTTCTGAAGGCAGAGACCAAGTATTTTGAGTCGCTGTGCTGTGTGTCCATGTGGACCACAGACCTGGGCTGTGTCGGGGGGCTTGCTGTAACTCAGTCTCACTCTCTCGCTCAACTCTTCCAGTCCCAGCAGCCGTCACCAATCTGAGGATCACAGAGAACTCCACCAGACACCTGTCCTTTAGCTGGACCACCTCAGAGGGGGAGCTCAACTGGTACAACATCTTTCTCTACAACCCAGACCGAACGCTTCAGGAGAGAGCTCAAGTTGACCCACAAATCCAGAGCTTCTCTTTCCAGAACTTGCTACAAGGCCGAATGTACAAAATGGTGATTGTCACTCACAGTGGGGAGCTGTCTAATGAGTCTTTCATATTCGGTAGAACAGGTAAGGCCTGGCCCCAAGCGGGAATGTGTATGGCAGGGAAATGGTGTCTGTATTTGGTGACTGTTCCATCATTTGTCTTTAGAGTTTCCTATTCTGGACGTGGCCTAGCTCAATGTGACTTTTGTGACCTTCAGGCTTCTTGACTCTAAATCGGACCTCTGATCACATACCAGCATAGCTTCCGCACTGGCTTCTGCTCTCTTGCCACCACTGTGGGCATCTTAGGGTTTGGTGGAGAAATGAACCTGGCTCCTCTGTTTGCCAGCACGCTGCCGCGAGAGGGCTGTAAGCCATTGTGGCCCGACTCAAGCCATGCCCTTCAGGCCTGTGCAAGACATGCGGGCAGTGGAGGAGTGGGGGGCAGCTCCAGAGCCGGGCCTCTGCCAAAGGGACCGAGCAGTGAGTGCTGGGAGGCAGAGACAGGGCTACGAGAAAGAACACCACGTGTTGCAGGGAAAGGAGAGACAGAGACCTCTCTGTGGGCTGCCAGTGACACATGGAATGCACTCTTTTCTGTAATCTGAGTTCACTCTCTTATTCTTCTGGCATTTTTTTTTTCTCATTTGACGATGGTGTTTGTGTGCTTTACGTGCCAGGCATGGGGCTGAAGAGGCCCCTGACCTGGGGAGCTCACATTGGCGGGGGGGGGGGGGGGGGGGGGGGGGGGGGGCGCCCACAGCACGCTCTTGAGGGAGGTGACTGGGGACACCTGCAGGCCTGGGAAAGAGACAAGCAGCAAGTAGTGACGGTGACTTAGCAGGACGAGACAGCATTTTAGACAGAGGAAGCCCTGTGCGGAGCACCTCCCAGCACCAGCCGAGGCTCTGAGCATGTCCTGGGGGAGACGGTGCACACGAGCCACAGATCCGGGACTGCCTAGACCCGGGCACAGTCGTCTCGGCCTTGCCTTCGCCAGGGCTTCCGACCTCTGCACATCTTCCCTTATCTGCTCACTAATGTTTAAAGTTCCTCCATCAAGAGACAAGAGTCTTCACTCTCTGGAGAATAAGGAAGCTTAAATACCCACGGGACAGGTGCCAGCGTGACTAAGTCACACGGCGGTAGACGTGACTGCTAACACTCTTTTCCCAAGCGAGGCTCTCCCAATATAGATTTGGGTGGGAAAGGGAGGAGGAAACTGGGAACCTACGAGAGCAAGTGGAGAGGCCCAGAGGGGGAGGTGATGGGCCAAGGGGCCTGGGTGAGATGCCAGCCTGGAAGGGGCTGCGACCTCCTGTGAACACTTTTGGGGCCTTTTAGAAGCTGAGGTATAAACCGTTTGACCAGTTTTAACCAGTCATTTCTGAAGATCTCATTTGAGATGTTTATCAGACCTCGTGTGGCAAGCAGATAGAAGCCACCACCTGTGGGGCTTTGTGTTATTTCCGTTTGTACCACATCTTAGACCACGTGCCCCTAGAGTGACATGCCCGGCAATCCAGGCAAGATCTGGCTCCTACAACGGGCGCCTCTCACCCACATGCCCAACAGAGCTCATCATATTCTCAGCTGTAGGCCAGATGGCTTTGCAGCTGCCTCCTGTGTTCTCAGTCAAGGTTTCCACTGTGCTTAAGTCCCAGCTTCTGTGAGTAACCTCAGGGGATCCAATCGGAACATGACAGACAGTCTCTGGTTCAGCTGGAGTCCAGCCTCCGGGGACTTCGACTTTTATGAGCTGATTCTCTACAACCCCAATGGCACGAAGAAGGAGAACTGGAGAGACAAGGACCTAACAGAATGGCGTTTCCACGGCCTCGTTCCTGGACGGAAGTACACGCTGTGTGTGGTAACTCACAGTGGGGACCTCAGCAACAGGCTCACGGGGGAGAGCAGAACAGGTAAGAAGCCCGCTTGCCCAAGGCTAGTATTGGTAGGACAACGAGTTATGGTTTTAAGAAGAAAGAAGATCCATCATGGTGTGCCCCTGACCTTGGCAAGGCACCACGATACGGTGGATAAAGGAAACAGACCTTCTCCACTGCACCACGAGAGATCTGGGAACAAGGTCTAGGGCCTTAGCTCTGCCACTTGCCTTCATGACACTAGGAAGGTCATGGAGCATCTCGAAGTCTCAGTTTCCTTATCTGTAAAGTGGGGATTAACACATGCCTCATCATTGCGTTACTATGGGCGATGCTTCCTAAGTACTGTATTTCCTGGGCATACACAGATAGTGTTAGTCTGCATGCCACCCTGGGGCCAAGGAACAAGGCTATCTGGACAGGACTGTGTGGACTGTAGCCCTCACACCTCAAACTCTAACAGAACCCGTACCTTTCCACACTTGTAACCCATTTAGGGCCCACCCCTGCTCCACAGCACCCTGGTAAGAAAACTCAGGTTATGAAAAGTAAAGAAAATGCACAGAACACATTTGAGGACAGCACCTGACACATAGTAAGCACTAGAGATAGAAGCTTCTATTGTTAGGTTTTCCCATTATCTCTTCCTATGAGGCACATTGAGGTATGTCTGATGTCACTCAGCTCTCTTAGCTGTAGCTGTTACGGCAGAGACGTGTTTATGTGATTTTTTTTTCACCTTCTCTTACATGCAGCCCCAAGTCCTCCCAGTCTTATGTCATTTGCGGATGTTACAAACACCTCCTTGGCCATCACCTGGAAGGGGCCACCAGACTGGACAGACTATGATGACTTTGAGCTGCAGTGGTCCCCCCGAGATGCAATCACAGTCTTCAACCCCTACAGCAACAGAAAATCAGAAGGGCGAATCATACATGGTCTTCGTCCAGGCAGATCCTATCAATTTAGTGTCAAGACTGTCAGTGGTGACTCCAAGAAAACCTACAGCAAGCCAATATTTGGATCTGTGAGGACAAGTATGACATGTTTTGCTACTCTTGGTTCTCAGATGGAGTGAGGGGGAAGTATGTGTCGTGACATCTTATTCCAGTGAGGTTCATTTTTAATTTTTTTATTTTTTAAAGATTTTATTTATTTATTCATGAAAGGCACAGAGAGAGGCAGAGACACAGGCAGAGGGAGAAGCAAGCTTCCTGCAGGGACCTGATACAGAACTCGATCCCAGGCCCCCGACATCACGATCTGAGCCAAAGGCAGATGCTCAACCACTGAGCCACCTAGGTGCCCTTGAGACTTTGTTTAAATTTACATTTTTCCTTGTGATTGGTTAGATTTGAATTCAGAGAGAGGTCTGTATAGACTTGTTCATTCCTTCAACATGAACAAAGGTGGACAATAAAGACATTATCTCTGCCCTCAGGGAGCGTGGGGTTGAGTGGGAAGTGTGAGGAAGGAGTATTTGGCTCTATAGAAACTCATGGTAGGGGCGTCTCACTCAATACAAGGGAGCTTCCTAGAAGAAGCCTCCAAATCAAAACCTAAGAGAAGAATAAGATTCACTAGGTTGATATGGGGAAAGAAATGGAGAATATGCTAGGTAGAGAATAAAATATTCCAAGACCAGACAGGATAGAGGAATGGAAAGGATTTTCATTGACCAGAGCATAAAAGGTGAAGATTAGGAAAATCGGGTCATAAAATGTCTTGTGAACCAGGGGGAGTGACTTTAACTTTATCCCCAATCGATTGGAGTCACTGAGGGATGTGCATCTGAGATATCATAACCAGATTTGCAGTCTGGGTACAGTGTGGAGTATAGATTGAAAGGGGCAAACTAGAAACAGAGGGATCAGTTAGGACATATTGCTATAAATCCCGCAGATAAAAATACTTCAAGCATGAAATATATATCAGTTTCTTCCCAAAGGCACTTTGGGATAGTTGCAACAAAGCCCAAAGAAACAAAGGGTTTCGGTACAGGAACCTCAATCCAAATAGCTATTTTTCAATGATACCAGCATATGTAGTTTCAAAGATTGGATCAGATAGTGGCTATTGATAAAATACATGGTTGAAAATTAGAAATTTTAGCAAGTAGTTGTTTCACCTATTCAACAGACATTAATGGTAGAGTAATTATAACCTGTGCTCCACATTGTATCCAAAGAGCAGTTTGAGGTTGCCTAGTTGAGTGTCAAGAGAAATCGGTGAAAAAGGACTAAGGATTTTCATTTACAGCAAGCTCAGGACGGGCTCTTGGTGGTCCATTGTGGGCCATAACCCTCGTGTAGGATCATCCCATGACTCTGGGTCCCACGCATACGCTCCAGCCATGATGAACAACTTGTAACTCCTTATCTTCCACCTTCCCAGCCCCCAGCCCCACCTCGGGTGCCTGGGTTCATGCTCTCCTCTGCCTAAAAGGCCCCTTTCCCAGTATCTTGGGGAGGGGTCATCTCTGCCAGAAAGCCTTTGCTAACTCCTGCCCACCTCTAACTCCGGAAAGTTGTCTAGTGCTCCATCCGGCACCTTCTTTCTCCATTTCTTCTGGCACATTCTCCTTTCTCCCCCATATTATGGCTGGTTTGGACTCCTCTCCCTTCCTAGAGGTTCGGGCTAATGCCTCACTCACTTCTGCACTGTTCACAGTCCTTAGAAGAGCACCTTGCATATAGCAGACACATTTCTTGAGGACAAGGGATGTGCCCCAAGGTCTTAGAAGATTTATAAGCTTTTGAGGCAGACAGGAGAGGGGAGATGGAACTGAGGAAAGAGGTGGAAGCAAATGTCCATATTCTTTGAGCAAATTATCAGAATCACGAATCAGGCAGGGTGTTTTTAAAGACTTTCTCCAAGGCTAAACAGAGAAGGTGTCTTTGGGTTCCAGCTGTGGTCTGGCTGGAAGGAGCTCGAAAGATTAACGAGCAGTTAGTGTTTGAAAAGACGCCATTACTACTCGCCTCAAAGGCCAATTGCCTCATCCTGAAAAATCTTCAGGTTGATAACTTTTTTCCCCCCAAATCATTCTAATCTAAACTGTTATGACTTAGCAAAATATTTTAGACCTTGATGTGAAACACAAATTCATGCAGTGGCACAAAGATGCTGAGTGTTTCCAAGTCATGGTTGTTAGGGACAAAGAGTCCTATGACGAAGGAGAAGGCATGTTATATGCCGAATCGGAGCAACAGCTGCTGCTCCGTGAGGGATTACTAGGTCTACACAGCATTCCTGGAAGATCACTATGATCTATTCTGCAAGCAGCGCCAGGGCCACCAGCTGTGCGGGCACACAGGCCCCATGCTTAGAGGGACCCCTCACTTGGTGTAATTTTCTGTTGCCACCACCTGGAAATCTTAATAATATTTTGAACACAGGGCATTGCATTTTCACGTGGCATTGGACCCTGAACGTTATGTAGCCAGTCCTGTCTACAAGGTTTATGCACAAAACATATATTTTAATTTGGGGAGGAAGGGCAGGTGGGAAAAAAAGAGAAAAGGATGAGATTTATAACAGGGACTATAAAAACCCAACAGTGAATTGGAAGGTGTTTTTCCTATTTGGTGTCCTAAAGGTCAAACAGAACTGTCTTCAGCCTTATTTTTTTTAATCCCTCCCCACATTATGCAGTGCTCTTGTGAGCCTTTCTGATGGAGTGATGCCACTGATTAGTGCCATCTGAAAATTGTTACTGTATTTTCCACCGTGGTCAATGAAACAACGGGCAGGCTTTTATAATTCAAGACTTTTGACTCCTGGAATGAAATAGGGTGGTTTAGAACTAGATTTTCAAGTGCTATTCAAGAGCCTGAAGGCTCCTCAGAAATCCCTATGGACAGAGGGCTAGCCAAAGAAGGGAAGTCTTAGGGAGGTCACCCAGCCTAGCACCCCTGGCCCCCCAAGGCACACTTGAAGCACAGGACCAGAGCCCCTCTGATTTAACATATTGGGGAACTGAGACCCCTTCTTTTTTAAATGGCTCAGCTGCTAAAATTAAATTTAAATATCTATAATTTAGGGACACCTGGGTGGCTCAGCAGTTGAGTGTCTGCCTTCAGCTCAGGAATTTATTCCTGGAGACCCGGGATTGAGTCCCACGTCCGGCTCCCTGCATGGAGCCTGCTTCTCCCTCTGCCTGTGTCTCTCTGCCTCTCTCTCTCTCTGTGTCTCATGAATAAATGAATAAAATCTTTAAAAAAAAAATCTACAATTTAGCTTCATAGGATGTAATTAGAGATGTAGGTACGTAGCAAGTTGGGGAGGGCCTAGAGTTTGATTATTCACCTGCATGGTCAGGTCATCTAGGTGTTTTCTTGACAGACTGTATCACTCACTTCTTGTGGAGTCATTCACCACAACTAATGAGATCAGATACTTTCATTGAGTCCCTACTGGGTCAGGCACTGTGTCAGACAGAAACTGAATGACCACAAGCACAGGGGGTGGGAGAGCATGGTGGATACAGAGAACGGCAGGTAGTTTCGCTGCCTGGAGGATGGCATGTGAGCAGGAACAGCACTGTAATTTTTCACGTTTCTCAAAGTATGGTCTGGGAAGCAGAAATTCCTTGGGAGAGCCATAAGAACCACCTTTCTTGAAAAGCAACCCAAGTAAATGTTGAGAATTACTTATTTAGGTCACAGAGCAAATGGGGCCCAGAGGAGCTGGGGGGGAAAAAATGAAACAAAACCAAACAAAAAACCGTCTCTCCCTCTCTCTCCTGTAGAACCAGACAAGATACAGAACCTGCATTGCCGGCCTCAGAACTCCACGGCCATTGCCTGCTCTTGGATCCCTCCTGACTCTGACTTTGACGGTTATAGCATTGAGTGTCGGAAAATGGACACCCAAGAAGTTGAGTTTTCCAGAAAGCTGGAGAAAGAAAAGTCTCTGCTCAACATCATGATGCTCGTGCCCCATAAGAGGTACCTGGTGTCCATCAAGGTGCAGTCGGCTGGCATGAGCAGTGAGGTGGTGGAGGGCAGCACCATCACGATGATAGACCGTAAGTGTTTCCTGGGGGGCACCCCCACCCACTTTGCGGCCCCGGTAGCGCAACTTGGTGTCACTGGGATGAAAGAGACCTAGAAAGTGTCTGGAAGGTGCAGACCCTTCTGGGTGCCTGCAGAGCAGCCCAGCAGCAGGCACAGGAAGTGGCCTTAGCGTGCTTGAGGTGCCCGGCCTGTGGGGGCATGGGGGGGCATCGGGGCAGCGAGCTACATGCACAGGCATACACACGCACACACTGGTGTAGGTGAGCAGAGACTTTCATTTCACCGATTGTTGTTTCTGTGGAAAAGCGGAGCCGTGACCCCCCGATTCCTTCTCCATCCCTTCCAGGGCCCCCTCCTCCTCCACCACACATCCGCGTGAACAAAAAGGATGTGCTCATCAGCAAATCCTCCATCAACTTCACTTTCAACTGCAGCTGGTTCAGTGACACCAACGGAGCTGTGAAGTACTTCACAGTGGTAGTGAGAGAGGCCGACGGTAAGTGATGCCGGATTCTCTGCCCTGAGACCCAGGGTTGCCTCAGCCCAGGCCACCCCAGCGGCTCTTTCTGTGGCCAGGTGTTCTAGAGCAGAAACCTTAAGTTTTATATCCTCCTGCCCCATCTCCAGTGGATGCTGGGAGACGTGACAAATACGTGGGCACAGGCTCTTTCAGCAAGAAGCCCGGTGATAACTGTGCAACGGGTGAGCAACAACAGTAGCAACCACAATGGTATCAGTGACCCTCGCTTAAGGGCCTCGCGATGAGCCAGGCGCTGCTGGAAGATCATCGATGGCCTGGTTGATCCTCACCACCTGCTCACTGCTCATCCAGTGCCGTGGACGCTCTGCGGTGCGGCCACCAGCCAGCCGCGTACTCCGGCGTCTCCCCCACCCTGATCTCAAACACCCCAGGGAAGCACACGCTTCCAAACCACCCACCAATTCACAAAAAACCTTCAAGAGCCAGCAAGAGGGAAAAGATGATCACGAAAAGCCTTCTCTCTTTCTCTACTGAATTTTCAGCAGTAAATTTCAAGTTCTGGTCTACGACATTACTCGCTGCCTGCCTGATTCCTACAGGCCAGGCAGAAACAAGGAAAGGGTGATGGCAGCCTCCCAGACGATGCCAAGTAGGATTTTTAGAGCTTAGTAGGTTGGCATTTGTCCACCTACTGGAGTGTTGCATTAGCCACCGAGGTCGTGTGTGGCCTGTTTCTCCAAAGCACATGTCTGCATCTGCAGTGACGTGTCAATATATTTGACGTGTCTCATAGTTTTCAAAACTGCTTAAGGTGTTACCCATGAGTTTCTTTAGCATCCCTGACTATTTTAACCCATTTGTGGGCAGCGAGAGAGTCCAAACCTGACAGGGCCTGGGGCACTTCCTAGGCGGAATAGTATTTCAGTCTCGCAGGGTATGTAATGGTCTGTGTGCTTTGAGGTTTTATTTAGTTGTACTGAAGTTGGTCATGCAGAATTAACGAAATCATTTCAAGGGTCAGTGGTGCATCCCAGATTTCCTTACGTGTCTCGTAAATAGGTATGTTTACTTGTATCTGTGGATAAGGATTTAAGAGATAACTCGGTGAACTGTAGAGAGATTTTAGATGTAATGGAGGTGCAGTGAGCACAAAGCTTTACTACGTGAATGTAAGGGAGTGACCAAAAGGAAGCCAAACCCCAGCAGGCGGCCTCATGTTCTCCAGCCTTGTGGGCTTCAATTATTGATGTGCGTGGAGATGGGCTGTGCTCCCCTGGTGATCTAAGGGAGCAATCCATCTCCTATAAATGTCATTCATAGCTTATAGTTCATCCCAAAGGCAACATTCCTCTTCAATTACTGCCAAGGTAGTATTTCCAAGACCCACTCATTGTGAACGAATTTTATTAACCAAGGCTCCAGGATGTGATGAACCCCTGCAACGCCACTCCTTGAAGTGCGTTGTAAATGGTATCCTACCTCTATAATATTTATCTTCCTGATTATGCTTTCCTCCAGCCAACATCAAAACGAGCTTGCAGTGCCAAAACACACAGCAGGCTGGGTGGACAGGGAAGAGTTCTGGGAAGCGTGCTACAGGCGGGGCCAAATTTGAGCCAGGATTACACTGGACTCAAGATAACAGAGAGCTGCACACAGAGCAGTTATCAGACTGGGTGTGGCACATGGAGCGTGCCTGTGGGTGACTGTTCTGGCCTTGAACTTGATTTCTCTTATCTCTTCCCTATTTCCTAGGTCATAGGGGTTTCCTTATTAGCTCAGCTACAATGGTCGTTGGCAAGGCAGAGAACTTATTGAGTGGGTTGACTCGTACAGTGGGGAGTGTCCAACTTTCTGGAGTTCTGGAACACATTATCCTCTGATGCAACGAGTTAACCTCTCAAACACGCACGTTTTATTTCCGAGAAAAATGATGGGTGTGTGTGTGCGTACAAATACATGTACATGTGTGTATGATATCCTGTGTTTACAGATATTATTATGAATTTTTATTTTAGAAGAAGTGAATTAAAATTAACTTCATTAGGAGAATTTCACAGTATCCTTCAAGGTCAAAGAGTCTGCACTTTGGAGATAACCAGAGATGGCGGGAGAGGGGAGGCCGACTTAGAAACCTAGTGAGAAATCGCCGAAGTCACGAGAAAGTCGGTCATTCACTGTGGGTTTCCTCCCTCCAGGCAGTGATGAGCTGAAGCCAGAACAACAGCACCCTCTGCCCTCCTACCTGGAATACAGGCACAATGCCTCCATCCGGATGTATCAGACTGATTATTTTGCCAGCAAATGTGCCGAAAGTCCTGACAGCAGCTCCAAGAGCTTTAACATTAAGCTTGGGGCAGAGATGGAGAGCCTGGGTGGAAAATGCGATCCCAATCAGCAGAAATTTTGTGACGGACCACTGAAGCCGCGCACGGCCTACAGGTTAGACATATTACCATCATTTTGCAAGAAGGGACGTGCCGCGTTAGTGGGTGCGTAGCTGTCTGGGCATCTGATGCATATGAGCTCCTGTAGACTAATAACCTGTGTTACAACAGTGCTGTGCATGTTGCTGGGTAATCTATAAAAGTGGTGCTCCTGCCTCCATTCACTAAGGTGACGTGTCAAGAAGGCCTTCGGCCTTGCGCAAAAGCTCCAGTCCATTATACGAAGAACCAAAGGTTCCTAATAGGTTGTTCTTTCTCCTGAAACTTCTTTAGCACATGTCAAACAATTCATTTACTATGTTAATGACGGGGAACATGTCCAAACAGGAAGACTGAGTTGGGGAGGACCCAAGAAATATGAAGTTTCATCTTCTACTTTCAGTGAGGGTTGAAATTACACTTATTCATTTATCATCTGAGGCATAAAAAGATGAGAGTGCTCTGTGGTCCACACAGAACTGTGGAAGGCGAAGGCTCCTGTGTGAACAAGAGTACCCTTCCCTCCTGCGAGGCTGATGGAGGAAAAGGAGCAGCCATTTGGCTTGGCCCCAGGAAGCACTGCTGCAGCCAACAGGCCCTTCCAGCCATAGGGATTGGCAGTGCCCTTGGCCTGCACCGGACTCCCTGAAAGCAAGTATGAGAGGAGGTACACAGCATCCCAAGCAGAGGCCTCAAGAAAAAGCGAATGTTGGCTGCCATCTTGGCTGCAAGCTACGGGGCGTCCAAGATCAGCCCTGCTGCGGAGGATGTGCTGTCTCTCCCAGGTGCGGGCAGGTGCCCTGTGGGCCAGTGTCCCCTCTGGTTCGTCGGTGCCCAGGTCTTATTGACTCCTGTGTATTTTGAATGTCCCCCATGAGTCCCAGCAGAGACTTTGCTGTGGGCTCCAAAGGGAGACAGCGGCATGGCATCCCACCTGAGAGTGCTCATAGCCTCTCCCCGAATCAACATGGGCAGGCTGACGGTTTTCCTAAACCAGAGGACTCATGTTGAGACTTTGAGCAGGAGATACGTAGCTAGCCCTGCCCAGGACTCACCCCAAAATGCTATCGCCACCCCAGCCAGTCGGCATCCGCAGAGTAAACACGTGCACGGTTATCAGTGCCATTTACTTGGAGAAGCCACCATATGAGCCTGCCTGAAAGGGGTGGAGGGGCTTGGACAGAGCAAAGGGGCACAGTCAGAGGGAACAGCACTCGGGAACCCTTCAGTTCCTATAAGAAGCGAGAGATGCCACGCTCCTCTGTCACTGGGCTCAAGGATTTTTGAGCAAAAGTCTCCCAAAAGCTCTATTTGATTCGCAAGTTGGACGGTGGAGGCTGGTTCTTGTTTGTCGGTTCCTGAAAGCGATGGAGAGAAGGTGGCCCCTTACTACACTTAAGAGAGGGCGATGAGAAGCGGTAGATTTCCCCCATCTGGGCCCAGCACTGGAAGCTGCCCGGGCCTGGGACAGTCTGCACGGAGTTCAGGCGCTGCCACTTAGCTGTGTGACCTCGGAAAGGCATTTCAGTTCCCAAATCCTCTCTTCTCCCATCTGCACAACAACACAGGAGGGATGCAGAGGACCCATCAAAACTGGTCATGTCCCTTCTAGGTTAAGGTCTTCCGGGGGTCCCCTTTCCCTTCCAGGAGTAGGTGGGATTCCAGAGCAGGGCCCATAAGGCCCCCTCCCGACTGCCTCTCTCTTCTGCTTTGCTTCCCACTATCTGCCACCAAGTACACCCCGCCTTTTGCTGCCCTTCACTTGCAGTGACGTGCCTCTCTGATTCCTCTGAGCCTCCACATGCCCCTTTTGCTCTATCTGGGATGCCCTCCCCTCCCTTGATGGGCTGGTGCGTCCCTTCTTACGCCTCAAAAGCCAGCTCAGCCCTCAATGAGCCACACGTTACCCCACAACCCAGCCACTCACACTGGGCAGTGGCCCCAGCTGCATTTCCGCGGCAGCACTCAGAGCCTCCATCCCCCCAAGACTCTACTTACCGGCATCCTGTAGCTCTTTGGTTACCTACCCTCTTCACCAGGCTACGGGAGTTCCAGTCTAATGGAGGAGATAAACAATGGCAAGTACCTGGGCCCAAAGAGGCCCTCATTAAATGTTTGTTGAACCAAGAAGAGAATGAGCCAGATGCCCTGTGAAGAGTTATACATTCTTATTTGCACCTTAATCAACTCACACCTTATTTGTTTTCTAGAACACAAGTTTCCTCCATGTCCACTGTGAAAAGCATGCCGGGCAGATAAGTCTTGATAAGAGGAGGCAAAACCTTTCAAAGTAGGTAGGAGAACAGGATGCTCAGTGGTGTCCCATGTGACTGCCAACCCTGGCCTTGGTGCAGTCAGTTCTGCGTGTCTCGGGATGATGAGCCTCAGTGCTGTCAGGCATCCTGTTTCTAGAGAGAATAGGTAGACAGGAGACAACATGGGGGGAAATCAGATTGAAAAGAAATGGGAAATGTCGGGGTGCCTGGGTGGCTCAGTGATTGGATGTCTGCTTTCAGCTCAGGGCATGACCCCGGGTCCTGGGATCGAGTCCCACGTCGGGCCCCTGCATGGAGCCTGCTTCTCCCTATGCCCGTGTCTCTGCCTCTCTCTCTGTGTCTTTCATGAATAAATAAATAAAATGAAAATGAAAAAGGAAATGGGAAATGCCTGGTTTAGAATGTGTTCCCATTTGTTACCAGGTTCCTGTTACCTGGGGGTATAGCTAGCGTCGTTCATACAGGAAGAGAAAGAGCAGATCGTGGTGGGTGGGAGGCAGGTCGGAGGTTAGCAGGGTGCCGATCTGGTTTCGTTTCTATTCTAAACAGAGTAGCAGTGTGACCACAACCAGGTAGTCAGCGTGGAAGCTGAACCCCACGATCTCTAACTGTGTGCTGTCGATTTCTGATTCTGGACACATGTAAGGTTGAGATCATTACTCTCGTGTGTCTGTTTATTAAAATAACCTTGTTGATACACACACACACACACACACACACACACACAGGGGCATCTGTAAGATACGGGCAGAGATGTTGAAGGGCACGAGGGTAAACAAATGCTGTAAAGGCTCAAAAGGCTTCTTGAAGGAGGTGACATTTTTAGCTCTGAGCATTAAAAAGGAGGGAAGGATTCAAAAATGCCGAGAGAGGGACAGAAGGAGAGTCAGGGCAGAGGGAAGATCCGGAGTCAAAGTGCAAAGGGGGCAATACACCGACTGTTTGGAGAAGAGGAAACAGTCCAGTTTCAACCTGGGGGGAGAGCATGGAAGGGGGTAGCAAGGAAGACAAGGCCGGGAAGACAGGATGGGATGGGCCTGGCTGAGCCAGCCAAGCGGTGGCGGCCGTGTCCCTTTTTGGGAAGGGTCTAAGGTCCACTGAGGTTAGGGTGGTCCTATCCTAAGTAATCCCCTCCTTTCTGGCTGCCCAGAGGTCCTTACTCCTCTGCATTCATCTCATAGTCTGCGTTTTGCACCTAGAGCTTCAGAGCAGAACATGTGGAGGTTTATGTCCAGTGCCTTTTATTAATAAACGAGGATACCGAGGCCTAAAAACTGTAGGGACCCTTCCTCTAATCGGCAGCATAGCCTTAGCTCGACCTCAGACCCGCTGCTTCCCAGCCTGAGCCCTTTGTGGGATCCTTCCAACAGAAGTCAGTGCGGTCAAACCAAAACTAAGCTGGAAGGAAATCCGGGCCGGGACTCGGAACATACATTGGTTTTCTCGCACCAGCAACCTCTGTGATCTTTTTTTTTTTTAAGATTATTTATTTATTTATTTATTTATTTATTTATTTATTTATGAGAGAGAGAGAGAGAGAGGCAGAGACACAGGAGGAGGAAGAAGCAGGCTCCATGCCGGGATCCTGACGTGGGACTCGATCCCAGGACTCCAGGATCGTGCCCTGGGCCAAAGGCAGGCGCGAAACCGCTGAGCCACCCAGGGATCCCCCTCTTTTTTTTTTTTTAAGATTTTATTTTATTTATTCATGAGAGACCCAGAGAGAGAGAGGCAGAGACACAGGTAGAGGGAGAAGCAGGCTCCCTGTAGGGATCCGGGTCTCCAGGATCACGCCCTGGGCCCAAGGCAGGTGCTCAAGCGCTGAGCCACCTGGGCGTCCCTCCCTCTGTGATCTTGAACGAGACAGGACATCTCTCCAAACTTCAGGTTCCAAATCTCTGAAGTAGTAGAAGAAACTTCCCGGTTACACTGGAGAAGTTGGAGATGCTCCAACAGAACCATGTTTCTGGTCCTTCCACACTTAGAAGCCGCTATGCCAATACTGGAAATTCTTTTCACCAGAGAGACTCATTTCCCAAAGCACCGTGCGTTAGCAGCACGCACCTGCTCCCCAGCTTCGCACTTCACGCAAGCTGACTGCTTGTCACCCCTCAGGGACCCCTCACAATACTTCCAGCAACAGTCGCTGAGCCTGGGACGTACAACTTTTGACTGGAAAGTAGCTTTCTGAGATGCCAATGACAGGTGTGTTGGATCCACAGCAGCCTGTTCATGCTCCAAGATTGCACGTGGACGTGGGCACGAGTTAGAAGGAGGAACGGAGGGTCAGAATCATCTGCCCTGGATGACACTAGTTCAGCAGTATTACAGGGCATGCCCAGAAACTTTTGGGTTAAACAAATCTAGATTTAAAAAAAAAAAAAAAAAAAGGAAAAAGAGACTTCCGTGCACCTTCATAAGATTTAAATTAACACTGGGAGAATGTCCCTGTAGAAATCCAGCCTGATAGTCTCAGCAGACCTACAATTTGAAAGAGAAAGACCTCAAGAGCTGGCCTGAGCAGTCCTTAACTGAGTGCTGGGATGCTTTCCTACAGCTCCTCCGAGAGCTGGTTCTCAGCCTCTGCTTAAACACCCACGAAGACTGGGAGCTCACTACCTATGCAGCAGCTCATACTCCAGGTGTTACAAAGTGACTTTTTGTTCCCAGACTACACCTCCTTGTGACCTCAGCCTGTTTGGGCTTCACTCTACCTTCAAGAAGAAAAATTATGATGTCGGTTTCCTCTTCTGCATGGGAATTCTTTAAACCCGGAGTCAACCATCATGTTCCCCTAAGCCTTTTCTGTCCGTCATCCTGTTTAATCACCTCGAACGATCTCTAACCCTTCCTAAGATATGTCCCCAGAAACCGCGTGCAGCCGACCCACCTGCGCTGACTCACCCAGGGACCATGAGACCAAGGTTCCATGACAGGGACAGTAGACTTTTCATCCAGGCTGAGGTTACAACTTTATCTTTTACAAGTTGCATCTTGGTGGCTTATTGAATTTAGGGCCAGCTCAGCTCCGGGCACCATCCCACAGGGACGTGTGGACAACCACCGTGATCGCAATAACTCCAAACACCAGCTGGAGAGCTCTAAATCGATGTCTCCCTGTCACTCTAAGTCCAACACAGCCCAAGCAGCGCCCTTCCTCTTTCCCCAGCTTAGCTCCCCATTTCCATCAGTGATGCCATTATTGTCTCAAATGAGCTGAGCTCAAATTGTAGGCCCATCCTGAATTCCTCCCTCCTCCTCTTCGGGCAGGGCCCCATCTGGTCCTTCCTCTCAGGGCTTCCCCACCATGGTTCCCTCAGCCTCCCTCCTTTGCCCCTGGGCACATGTCCTCCTGTCCAGGAACCCTTCACTGACCACACTGAATAGGGCAGTTCCATGTGCCAGTCCCCATCCCCATCCCCATCCCCATCCCCATCCCCATCCCTCACCCTTACTCTGCTCTGCTCTTCGTGGTACAGATCACCATCCGGTGTATTAAATCTGTGTAGACGTTACCTGTCTACCAACACTAGAGAATGTAAGCTCTGGGATGGTAGGGACTTTGCTGTGTCCCTTGTGGTCTCCCCAGATCCTAGCACAGGGACTGGCACATGGTAGGGGCTCAGCAAACCTTTGATGAATGAATGAACACATGCATGAGTGAACCCAAGTTTATCTGATTCCATAATTCATGTCCTAGCTAGCATACATATGGACCAGGTGCCCACCCTGTTCCTCCTTGAACACCTCTTCTGTGGTCAGCCGCGAATTCGCACTTAAATAAATCCGGTTTTCCTTTCAGAATCAGCATTCGGGCTTTTACACAGCTGTTCGATGAGGACCTGAAGGAATTTACGAAGCCGCTCTATTCAGACACGTTTTTCTCTTTGCCCATCACCACGGAGTCAGGTAAGGCCACCGTCCCCATCCACTTGCACAGTCGACCACCTGCCTCGCCACTTACAAGGGCCTCTGTGGAGAGGTCTGGTGGCTGGGCTAAGGGTGAGGGGAATGTGCATTTTCACTAGGATTTCAATCTTTATGGGATCAGGGACGATCTGGATTGGAGAAATCGCTCGTATTTCTAAAGGAGAATGGACTGAAAGGGCATCAGTCTTGAAAAGAAGGATGGAAGTATCGGATTTCTTTAATTTAAAGTGAAGTTTAAATAAATAAATAAATAAATAAATAAATAAATAAATAAATAAATAAAATGAAGTTTTTATAAATGATGGGTGAAAAACATTCAAATTAGGAGCTTGCACAGGCCAAAATAAAAGTACAAAAGGCTTTCAGTCACAGGTGGGAATGTACGTGTGTGCAAACATAGAAATGCATAGGAAAAAAAAGACTAGAAGATAAAACACCAAAGTATCCACAACAAGGGGCGCCTGGCTGGCTCAGTCGGTGGAGCATGCAACTCGTGATCTCAGGGTCGTGAGTTCAAGCCCCACACTGGGTATGGAGCCTACTTAAAAAAAAGTATTAACAATTAATATCTCCAAGTAGTGGGATTATAAGCCGTATTTTTTCCTTTTGTTTATCATATGTGGCTTTTACACCATAAAAGATGTTAACTTGAAAGATTTTACGTAAATTTATAAAAGAAACTTCCCTAGAGTTGTAGAGGGAAAGCCTGAATAATAGCAGTAGCTAATATTTACTCTCTTTTATCCACGAAATAGTTTATCCAACCTTCATACAAGCTTTTGAGGTAGATACTATTATCATCCCCCATTTTAAAGGTCAAGCCCTAGGGCTCCAAGAGGACTTCTTGGACCTGGGTAACTTGCCCTGGAAGGTAGAGCTGGAATTCTGGCATTTTCCACTGGAGCCCTTAACCTCTGCACTGCATTGACTCTGAATATTCTCATCATACTGAAAATAGCATCATTTTTCAGCACATTGTTCCCGGAGACTGACCCCAGTATCTATCCCAGCCTCTCCCTGGAGCCAGGGTTCTACAATGCTTGCCCTCAGGAAGTTCTTCTTCATAGCTAAAACAGTCTCTCATGCTGCATGACAAAAGATGACTCAGCCTCACAAACACTCCCATCTATTTATGCCAAATTTAGGGATAATCTCCCACTTTTCAAACCAAAAAGGGATCAGAACATAGTTAAGAGGATTTAGATGTGTTTGCTTATAATTTAGTGTTAAGCAGGGGCACTGTAAACACAATTCTTCACTATTTAGAAAGCCATAGAAATTGTGTGTAGTCCCGGAAAGGAAGGTAGTAAGCACATATCCAGAAAAGAATATTAACCACATTAAAAGAAACACGAGCGTGTTGATTTAATGAGTCTTGAAAAGCTACCCTGAAGAAACAGATCCAAGGGCTTAAAGTGCACGTTCAAAAATGGACTGTTCTGGAGGCCTGAATGTAAGAGCTACAACAGCACAACTTTTAAAAGAAAACGTAGGAGTAAAATTCTGTGACCTTGGATTAGGAAATGCCTTCCTCGATGTGACAGCGATAGCACAGCAATGAAAGGAGAAAAAAGACAGACAAATGGGACTTGATCAAAATTTAAAACTTTTCGTGCCTCAAAGGAGACCATGAAGCAAGTGAAAAGAAAACCCACAGAATGGGGGGAACTATTTGCAAGTTAATATCTAATCAGGCTCGCGTGTCCGACATACCTAAGGACCTGACACCTTACAACTCAATAATAAAAGGTCTGATGACAAAGGATGTGAATAGACATTTCACCAGAGAAGATACTCAAATGGCCAATAGGCACATGACAAGATGGTCAACATCATTAATCATTAGAGGAAAGGCAAATTGAAGCATTTGCATGAATAAATAAATAAAATATTTAAAATAATAATAATAATAATAATAATAATAGCCCCCAAATAGAGATAACCCAAATGTCCGTCAATGGATGAATGCATAAACAGTATGTGATATATTCCATACAATGAGATATTAGTCACCTATAAAAAAGAATGAAATCCTGAGACATGCTACAACACTGATGAACTTTGAAAACATTTCGCCAAGTGTAAGCAGCCAATGACCGAAGACCACATATTTAGGATTCAGTTTACATCAAGTGTCCAGAATTGGTAAATCTATGAAGACAAAGTAGATTCATGGCTGCCAGGGGCTGGGGAAGGATGGAGAATGACTGCTAAGAGGCCTGGGGTTTCTTTTGAGAGGTGACAACGTCGGAAAATTGAATACGGTGATGTTTGTAAAACTCTGTGACTATCCCAAAAATCATTGAATTATACGATTTAAATCAGTGAACTGAATGGTATGTGAGTTATATTTTGATAAAGGTGTTATATATTTTTTAAGATTTTATTTATTCATGAGACACAGAGAGAGAGAGAGGCAGAGACACAGGCAGAGGGAGAAGCAGGCTCCCTGCCGGAAGCCCGATGCGGAACTCGATCTCAGAACCCCGGGGTCATGCTCTGAGCCCCCCAGGGGCCCCAAAGCTGTTTTAAAAATAGGCTACTCAAAAAAAAAAATAAAAAATAAAAATAGGCTACTCTAACTATTCACAGACTACCAGAGGTAGTATCACAGCAGATAATAAAAATGAAATTTCGGGATCCCTGGGTGGCGCAGCGGTTTAGCGCCTGCCTTTGGCCCAGGGCGCAATCCTGGAGACCCGAGATCGAATCCCACGTCGGGCTCCCGGTGCATGGAGCCTGCTTCTCCCTCTGCCTGTGTCTCTGCCTCTCTGCCTCTCTCTCTCTCTCTCTGTGTGTGACTATCATAAATAAATTTTAAAAAATTAAAAAATAATAATAAAAATGAAATTTCATTGAAGAGCTCTCAGTAACTCACTGGAACCTGCCAAAGTCCCCGATACTATCATACTTGTACCGTATGAATGAAATAGCGTTTTTACCACGGTGGCCAACTGCTGGCCTTTATCTCAAGCATCCTAACTCTACATACAAGCCCAAGTGAGTATAAAATTCCTTCGTAAGTGGAACCCCATTAACCTCAAAAGTTTAAGGACGGGGCAGCCCAGGTGGCTCAGCGGTTTGGCACCACCTTTGGTCCAGGGTGGGATCCTGGAGACCCAGGATCGAGTCCCGCGTCGGGCTCCCTGCATGGAGCCTGCTTCTCCCTCTGCCTGTCTCTGCCTCTGTGTGTGTGTGTGTCTCTAATAAATAAATAAAATCTTAAAAAAAAAAAGTCTAAGAACGGACCTGCCGTTGCCGAGTGGGAACCCGCATCCCCTCTTCTAGGCCGCAGGTGCACCTCCCATCGGACGGCAGATACCGCAGCGTGGGCATCGTTTGAGTTTTCCTGTAACAGCGTCCCTAGGGGGATAGAGGGTTTCCTCAGCTCTCCTCCCGGTTCTTTAGCACTAATTCTCCTGCCTGGGTTTGTTGTGTCCGTCGGATGCCTGTAGAGCCCTTGTTTGGAGTCATCGAAGGTGTGAGCGCCGGGCTGTTCCTGATCGGCATGCTGGTGGCCGTTGTTGCCTTGTTCATCTGCAGGCAGAAAGCCAGGTGAGTGCACGATTCCTTGGTGCCCGGCGCCCCACTGTACAGAGGTAACCGGAAACGCCCTTTAGCCTGAAAAGTGAGAAGGGCCGATCCTGTCATTTCTCCCCGGTTGAACCACCTTTGCTTCTCAAGAAAACCAAGTCAAATCTGCCAATGATGACTCGCTTTTTCTCAGCATCTCTACTTGCCATTGATGAGTTTTGCCCTAACCCAAAGGACCAAGGGGCCATCTGTAGCTTCATTTGAGTGGGGAATAACTGCTTTTGCTCCTGGATTCGGAGATGTCTGTGACTTGCACACGCAAGTGCCTTTCTGAAAAATGCTGAAAAGCGTGGTTGCCATCACCATTCCGTGGTCATATTTGTCATGCTAATTTAAGAAGGGACCAAAAAGAACCAAATAGCATGTGGCCCCAAAGCCACGCCTCCTCCTCTTAGGGAATGTGCTTGGCACGTTGTCCTCCCTCCCGCAGTCATGTCTTGCATCTAAGGTTTACCGGGGGTTTTTTTTTTAAGGAAAGTTTTATTGAGAGTGTGGGAAGTGATTATGACCTGTAGCCAAAAACCAGAAGACAAATCTCCAGCTATTGCAGAGATCCGTTTCTGAGTGGGAAAAATCTATTTCTTCTTTATGCGCTTCCTCCCCTCAAAGAGACGTTGGCTGAGTGTAAATCTACAGGAATACTGAAAAATCCATATTTGCACAGACATGCACAGCCTCACCATAAATGGAAAACTCTGTTTAAATCAAGTTTCGTAATCAGAATATAAATCCTCTCCCTTATGTTGCAGCCATGGTCGAGAGAGGCCCTCTGCCCGCCTGAGCATCCGCCGGGATCGACCACTATCTGTCCACTTGAACCTGGGCCAGAAAGGGTGAGCACCACATTTCCCTTCACATAATGTGTTGAAAGATGAGTTGAGTGTCTTATGTGAGATTTGCTAACGAGGTCTTTCTTCTTTTGGCGCCCTTCACAGTAACCGGAAGACGTCTTGGTAAGAGCAAGAACTCACTGGCACCTCTGTTACCTGCTTTCGAAGTACAACTCAGATTGGGCATGGCGGTGTCCCTTCCCATCAGTAATTTTCTCTCTTTCTCTCTCTCTTTCTTTCTTTTTCCTTTCTATTATATTTTCAACGATAGCCCAATAAAAATAAATCAGTTTGAAGGGCACTTCATGAAGCTGCAGGCTGATTCCAACTACCTCCTGTCCAAGGAATATGAGGTACGACTCAGACTCAGCAGAATTTCTGTCCCAGCCTCTCCTGCAGGTCCCAGGCCGAGGGGGGCTCGGGGGTCAGGGCACCCTGCAGGATCCCAGCGGAGTGCTCTCATGCCTGAGTCCGTTCCAGATCCATCCGCTCTCATCTCCTGAAGAGCACAGTAAAGTGCTACCTGGATAAGATGTTAAGGAAGGATGAGCCAGTCTCACCTGTAAACCCGGTTTCGTCAGTTATTTAACCTGGCGATTTGCTGGACTGGGGCACAAGGTGGGAGGGTGAAAAGGGCCCAGGCTTCGGGTCCACTGCCCAGCTTTGCCACCTCTGCACCTTGGGGCAAGTGACTTATCCCAGCCTGAGCCCCATCTGTAAAACGGAGGTGAGGATAGCTCCTCTGAGGCTGGGGTTGGGGGGGCAGGGGAGGCAGAGGTCACACTGGTCCCATACAAGGCGTTCCGGAAACAGTGGCTGTCATGACATGTTCCTAGATCGTTATGTATCTCAGGGACTGTGCAATCCACCTTCTTCGGTTTCATATCCTCCACTCGCAAACTTCTTTTTTTGACCTGATAGGACTTGAAAGACGTGGGTCGAAACCAATCATGTGACATTGCACTCTTGCCGGAGAATAGAGGGAAAAATCGATACAACAATATCTTGCCCTGTGAGTTTCGTGGGGAACTTTGTCATCCTGTCTTCCCTCTAGCCCTTTCTTCTCTCTTCCAGGAATAAAATGGGGCTAAAGAGATATGGGATAGCTGGATACGGAGGCTCCGAGGCCCTGCATGCCTTTTAAAAGGGATGTTAGTGCACTTCCCACCCGTGCAGTAACGACCAGCTTGAATTCTGGTTCGAGACGCTCTTCTCATGGGGTTGACATGTCATCATGTGGTCCCACTGCTTCTCCTGGGAAGCAGGGCTAACAGCAAAGGCCGGCGTGGGTTTCCTTAAAGTCCCCAGTTAGCAATTATTTCATGTTCTTTATTGTTTTTAAAAGATTTTATTTATTTATTCATGAGAGACACAGAGGGAGAGAGGCAGAGACGTAGGCAGAGGGAGAAGCAGGCTCCATGTGGGGAGCCCAATGCAGGACTCGATCCCAGGACCCCAGGGTCATGCCCTGGGCCGAAGGGAGATGCTCAACCGCTGAGCCACCCCGTCTGCCCCTTACATGTTCTTTATTATCCCGACCCGATCAGCGGATGGTGGTCCTGGATTGTATTCGTCCCAGCTGTGAAAGGGACCCGGCCTCCTCATAGGGCAAATGCCGTCGTGTTAAGAAGGAAGGCAGAGGGGGCCTCAGAGAGCCGGTGGCCGGTTGGCTCACGTGTTCACGGCCTCCCGTGAGACCTGGGCCAGTTGGTTGTCCTGTGTGAGGCTCACCTGCTAATCAAACAGAAGCCCCCCCCCCAGGGGTGTCTTGGGGGCCAGAGCTGCTGCACTCTAGCACCAAGCAGCTGGCCAACGGTGGAAAGCCCGCCCAGGACCCAGTGACCGATCTGTCCATCATTCCTTCCAGACGATGCGTCTCGAGTGAAGCTGTCCAACGTGGATGACGACCCGTGCTCAGACTACATCAACGCCAGCTACATCCCCGTAAGTGGCCCGGGGCCCGGGGATGAGGCTTGCATGGGCGGCTACGCTGCAGGCACCCGGCCCATTCTTGGTCCACGAGCCCTTGGCAGGCGCCACGCAGCACAGGGCGCACATCGTCACTGCCCAGCCTGGCCATGCGATACAAGGTGCCCGGGCGGCACCGGGAAAGGCTTCAGCCCCAGCCCCGATCAGAGCTCCTGGGGGGCTGGGGGGCCCCCTGCTCAGGCTGCCCAGCGAGGGCACCTTGTTCCACGTCATCCGGATTCTGAAAAGCCCAACTCGACGGTTCGGGCCGCCGAGGCCTGGCGGTCGCTCAGCAGGCTCTGCGCCCGGGTGCAGGGCTGCCCCTCGTAGGACCTCTGTGTTCTGGCCCCGAACAGGAGGGTAATGACCTCAAGTGGCCTCTGGGCTGTTGGTGAGCGCTCTGCGGTCGGGAGTAAGCGCCACCTGCCCCCTGAGCCTCAGGGGTCCGCAGAGTCGGGGCGCCAGGGTGCCGCCTGGCAGCAGGCCCAAGGGCACCCTCCGACCTGCACGTGCATCCACGGCCCACAGGGTCCTGTGGGTCTGCAGGCCCAGCGGGCCTGGACTCTGGTTCCTTGCAAGCCCGGGTCGGGCTGTGCCGCCGGCCTGAGAGCACTGCCCCAGGAGCACGGCGCTGGGCTGCCGGGGGAGCCCAGGGGCGCGGGGGCTCGGGGACTGGCTGGCGGGTGGTGGCCACAGTGTGGCAGTGGTGACACAGGTCAGGCCCGGGGCGCAGGCTGCATCCCCTGTGGCTCCCATCCGCCCAGTCCCAGACCTGCCTTTCCCCAGCCCTCTAATGTCCAACACGACTCAGGCTCTTCTAGAAGGAACGGGGGCAGAGCCTGAGGACATCGGTACCTCAGTCTGCACGCCTTAGAACAGACCCGCCTGTGCCCCCGAGGCTTGCTGCATGTCGTGCCTGACTGTCCGGCCTGTAAACCCATTACAGGGCAACAGCTTCCGAAGAGAGTACATAGCTACCCAGGGGCCTCTTCCCGGCACCAAGGATGACTTCTGGAAAATGGCGTGGGAACAGAACGTCCACAACATCGTCATGGTGACCCAGTGCGTGGAGAAGGGCCGGGTGAGTAACAGGCCTCCAGCCTCACGCGCTCGCGCCCACCCGTGGGGCCCACCCCCAGGGACGGATCACGTTAGTGGGTCGGGCCCCTCGGCTACAAAAGGCTCCGTGGCTTGTGCCCACCTCTTTTGTTTTTTTTTTTTAAGATTTTATTTATTTATTCCTGAGAGACCCAGAGAGAGAGGCCGAGATCCAGGCAGAGGGAGAAGCAGGTCCCTGCAGGGAGCCGACACAAGACTCGATCCTGGGACCCGGGGTCACGCCCTGGGCCCAAGGTGGCCGCCCACCCGCTGGGCCCCCGGCGCCCAGGTTATGCCCACTTCTGATGGTGGCTCCGCAGTTTCAGTCGGGGGCGTTTCCGTTCGGAGAGCGGGGTCCCAGAGGGCTGTGACACAGAGCGAACAGCGGCCGCCTGCGGGCCCTCGGCCAGGGGTGACTGGCAGGCTCGCTGGGGCTGCCTCTCGTTCGGGAATCAAGGGAAGTGCACTCGGGGCCGGTCTGCAGGCACAAAGCGAAATCGTTCCCTGGGCAAATTGAGCCCTTGCAACGCACTTACGGTCCCGTATGCACCGCGTATGGTCATTTTGGAGGTTACAGACGAGGTTACAAACCTGGTGCCCGGAACCTGTGCTCCGGGACGCGTGCCCATAATATTCCCTCTCCTGCCCCACTTCGTGTAAATCGGAGCTTAGCCACGTGTTCTGACTTCTCGAAGACCACCGGGCACATGGCACCTGGTCCAGGTTAGGACAGTGACCTCAAACATAAGCAAAGAGGGGCCAGGAAGACGTTGCCTTCTTCTGCCTGGCTGGAACTTTCTTCAGAGAGAACCCCCGCAATACCTGGGCTATGAGTGGTGGGACTGAAATGCTGAGGAGAGCAACAAGGAGCTCGAGCCTTGGATCCCGCACCTGAGAGAGACGTGAACCCGAAGGTCGGGGCTCCACGCCCTGCACAGAGGTGCTCCTCTCCCTGCACACAGGTGCTTCCTCTCCCTGCACAGACGTGCTCTGCATCCTGCACAAAGGTGCTCCTCTCCCTGCACAGATGTGCTCCATGCCCTGCACACAGGTGCTCCTCTCCCTGCACAGACGTGCTCCTCTCCCTGCACAGAGGTGCTCCGCCTCACAGCAGCGGGCTGGCATGGCCCTGAGCACGTGGATGCAGAGCAGATGGTCAGATGCTCAGTCCCAGCTCAGGAAGTCACTTCAAGGAGGAAACGTCCAGGTTCATAGGGGACTCACATGTCCAGACTCACGTCTTTTCCCCTCTGCCTTCCTCTAGGTAAAGTGTGACCACTACTGGCCAGCGGACCAGGATTCCCTCTACTATGGGGACCTCATCCTGCAGATGCTATCAGAGTCTGTGCTGCCCGAGTGGACCATCCGGGAATTTAGGATATGCAGCGTATGTTGGACCTCATGAAACCCCCAGCTTGGAAAGATGCGGGACACCTGTGACCCACCCACCCCACCCCACCCCTGCTTTTGGTGCCTCCTGCCCTGTGGTTTCGGCTCCTGGGAGCCGCTGCATGGCCACAGTGGTCAGACATGAAGGTCGGCCCTGGGTCCTTCCCCTTACACCCTCTGCTCTTGCAGGAGGAGCAACTAGATGCGCACAGGCTCATCCGCCACTTTCACTACACGGTGTGGCCAGACCATGGGGTCCCAGAGACCACCCAGTCCCTGATCCAGTTTGTGAGGACCGTCAGGGACTACATCAGCCGGAGCCCTGGCGCCGGGCCCACTGTGGTGCACTGCAGGTACCGGGAGGCAGGGGGCAGGGGGCCGGGAACACGGGCGGGGGCCGGTCCAGCTGCGCCAACCAGCCCACCTGGGCCCGCAGGGTATCGTTATGCTCTCTCCTCTCTTTTCCCTTCCTTTGCCTTCACCCCTCCGTCACCCTCACTGTCCACTCCCCTCTCTCTCCCTCCTGCTGTTTTTGCCACTGTACAAAATGCAAAGTCCCTCTGTGACTTCCAGGCCGTCTAGGAGTGGGTCCCGTCTCCCCCACCCCCATCCAAGTTGCCAGAAACCCCGCTCTCATGCAACAACCTGCTTCTTCTCACCTCCTGCCGTTCTTCTTCCTTGGGGGTGGGGCTAATCTCTCTCCTCCACCCACATAAACGCTCAGCATCCCTCCGCTCCAGGCTCCAGACCTCCCTCCAAGTCGAGTGGCACTTGGCATCTGTAGCACCCAAGTTTGCTCCTAAATTGCACTTCCCTCCTGACTTCTCTTTGCTCTAGATTGCATGGCCAGTCAGCCTACCAAGCAGTCCCTCTCTCCTCCTCTCTGGGAGCCTGGTGTTTAGCTAATTAATGTTTGCAGCCACACTTTGATAGCCGGAGCCGAATGGCACTAAGAAGAGCAGGGAATTGCTCCACCAAGAGAAATGTCAGATGCCTTCGTTTCCTGCCAATCAGCCCAGCACCCTAGGAGCCCAGCTTTTATATGTCAGTGGAACCCTGATGCTTTTAATGGGAATGCGAGGCACTCCCAGGCTTCCTGTTTCTGAAGAACGGCCGGCATTTCTGCCCATGCCACCAGAGAACTGTTCTCCTTTATCCCATAAGGCTAAGCATCCGAAATCCCCAGGTGGTGCGGCTGCTGGGAAGCAACCCGGCCATCCCTGGTGAAGCCCAATGTGTTCTCACCCTAGGATCCAGCAGTTCTGCTTCTAGACATCAGCCCTAGAGAAAGGCCTACACGTGTGCACAAGGAGGTTCACTGCAACACGGGTTTTCAAAGACAATAACTAAAAATGATCTCATTGTCGGGGCAACTGGGTGGCTCAGTCAGTTAAGTGTCCGACTCTTGGGTTTGGCTCAGGCCATGGTCTTAGGGTCGTGAGATGGAGCCCCACATGGGCTCTGTGCTTAGCCTGGAGCCTGCTTGAGATTCTCTCTCCCTTTCCCTCTGCCCCTCCCCCTGCTTGCTCTCTGTCTCTCTCAAATGAGTAAATCCTAAAAAAACAAAACAAAACAACACACACAAAACTCCTTGTCTATCAGTAGAGAATAGATTAGCAGGCGATGCTTGGCAGTGGCGTGGCGTATGACCTCTATAGAGAAGCTAAAAGAAGGTGGATCTGCAAGTAACGCCAGGGGTAAATCTCAAAACAAGGTATTGAGTAAAAAGAAAGTTGGCGAAAGGACACATGAAACATGTCATCATTTTAGCAAACCTCGGAGACCCACAAAATGAGCAGTACGTGCTGTCTATGGATCTGCACGTTCCCAGGACGAGTGTAAAACACGGTACATGGACATGACGCTCTAAGTGCAGAGCCACACCTGTCCCTGCTGGGTGGGGGACGTGGAAAGAGGAAGGAGAAAGAGATGGAAGGTGGGGTCCCTCACGGACAGGGCTCCTTGAGAGAAGCAGCGCTCCTTATTCTCCCACAGTGCGGAAGCGAAGAGGAAGACGGCGCTGGTGTCTCTGGGTGCAGGCCCGTCAGGCCACTGTGGCCCCGAAGGCTCAGGCTTCTGTCGCTCTGTCTCTCCTAGTGCTGGCGTGGGTAGGACTGGGACCTTTATCGCCTTGGACCGAATCCTCCAGCAATTAGACTCCAAAGACTCCGTGGACATTTACGGCGCAGTGAACGACCTGAGGCTTCACAGGGTTCACATGGTCCAGACTGAGGTAAGAGTTACAGGCTGAAGGACACAGACCGCCCCCTCTGCCGCTCTCCCCACGATGCCCACGGCTCTAATCGGACGAGGACAAATATCCTATGACTCATTAGGAAGAGAAAAGAACTGACTATAGATGTTCTGTAGGACTTGTTATCTTAAAACACATTTCACTGACCTTGAGGTACCTTGTGGAACTCTGCCAAGCTGTTTGCCCATCTTCTTCAGGTGGGGAGAAAGCAAGATGGATTATCCTTTAAATCAATGCATTGTACATGGGGGGGCACTCTGTCTTTTTTTTTTTTTTAATTAACTTTTTAAAAGAGTTTATTTAAACTCTATTTGTCAGCATAAAGTAGAACACCCAGTTCTCATCCCATCAAGTGCCCTCCTTAGTGCCCGTCACTCATCCTCCCCTGCCCACCTCCCCTTCTGCAACCCTTTATTTGTTTCCCAGAGTTAGGTATGTCTTATGGTTTATCTCCCTCTCTAATTTTTCCCACTCAGTTCCCCTCCTTTCCCTTATAATCCCTTTGACTGTGTCTTACATTCCCCATATGAGTGAAACCACATGATGATGGTCCTTCTCCGATGGACTTACTTCACTCAGCACAGTGCCCTCCAGTTCCATCCGTGTCCATGTAAATGGTGGGACCATGTAAATGGTCCTTTCTAATGGCTCAGGAACAGTCCATTGTGTACACAGACCACATCTTCTTTATCCATTCATCTGTCGAAGGACATCATCAGGCCAATCTGTCTCAAAGATCATTTTAAGATAGGCTGGCGAGTGAGCCCCAGAACTCCCATTAGTAAAGAGGAAACACACTTACGGTCTCTTCTCTCCTTCAGCCACCCACCCCCCAGCCACACACCCACCTCTGGAGACCCCAGACAAGTGCACACTGCTTACAAAGGATAAACGCTTCCATCTGTACTGTCCTTTGACATTTGCAGGGCGTTTTTAAATATGTTATTTCATTAAATTCATAAAAAACATAGAGGTGAGGTATCATTTTTCCATTTCCAGGCTACACAACTGCGGTGCAGAGGTTAAAGGCCTTTGCACAGCTATGATGTGGCCGAGCTGGGGCTTGAACCTGTTCTAAAGACAAACATTATATGGTCTCATTCATTTGGGGAGTATAAAAAATAGTGAAAGGGAAAAAAAGGGGAAAGAAGAAAAAATGAGTGGGAAATATCAGGGAGGGAGATAGAACATGAGAGACTCCTAACTCTGGGAAACAAACTAGGGGTGGTGGAAGGGGAGGTGGGCAGGGGGTGGGGGTGACTGAGTGATGGGCACTTAATGGGATGAGCACTGGGTGTTATTCTATATGTAGGCAAATTGAACACCAATAAAAAATAAATTTATAAAAAAAAAAAAAGCCCTTAGCCCCACAGCCTCAGGGTGGGATCTAGCATCATTGCTTCCTGTAGGCACACCTGTCACCACCATTGTCCTGGGCTGGGAGTACTTTCATTATAACTACTACACTATACTTTTAATATTTTATTACAGAATTTTTTTAAATACATAAAACTAGGGTAAATGGTATAGTGAATTTCCATGCACCTAAACTCCAGCTTCTACAATTATCAGTATTCCGTGTTCTTTTTCCGTGTTCTACAGCCCACATACACTATTTCCCTACCCCGTGGCATTATTGGAAAATATCAAAGCAAATCCTACTTATCAAACCATTTGATCCTTAAATGCTGTGTATGCAGAAATTTTGAGAAAGACTCTTAAAGATTGTGACCAGAAGATCATTATCACACCTAATATTTTTAACCATAATCCCTTAATATCATCTAACATCCAGTCAGGGCTTAAATATCCCTAATTATTTCAAATTTGCTTTCTACGCTGAGTTTCCATGGAATCCAAACAAAGTCCACATGCTGCATTTGGTCGAAGTCTCTTAAATTTCTTTTAAATCTATAATAACCCTCCTTTGTTTTCCAAACTGTTTATTCATTAAAGACACCAGTTCAATTGTTCTGTATATTTTCCCACATCCCGGATTTGACCACAAATTTTAATTTGGGGAAGGGGAGATTTTCACATCGTAAGTAGTCTTAAAGAATGTGTGGTGTGCGTGTGTGTGTGTTAGTCATTGTCGGAGGCCTCTGGGCTCATGTGTCACCTGCGTACATCTGCCCAGAACTCCAGGGTGCGTTGTGGCAGAGAGCAGACACGCTCACTGTAAACATCACTGGCAGGCTTCCAGGGCGGGGCGGGGGGAGGGGGACACAATGTGCCATAGCTCTTCCTCCGTCTTGGATATATCTCCTTCTTTCCACTATTCCCTTCTCCTAACCTCTCAGGATTCTGTGCTCTTTCCTCAGCTTGCCTTTTGAATGTTTGAGGTCCCCATAGTTCTGCCCTCAAGGTGCTACTCTCCCTTCTCTTGACCTTCATTCCTGGTGATGTCCCATGGCTTGCAGAACCGCGTACATGCTTGTGTTTCCCAAATCTCATTCTCCTTTTCCGACAATGAGCTAAGAACCTGCCTACCAAACAGTCCTACCTGGAAGCCTTGCATTTGTCTCAAACTCAACAAAACTCAGGACTGAACTCATTATCTGTCTCTAAACAAAGAGTAACAATGAAAGCACTCCTCCCCCTCTTGCTTCTTCCAGGTTCAGGTAATGGTGCCACCATGCCCGTGCCCTCCATGTGTTTGCCCAAACTAGGATTCTGATGTCTCTTCCCAGGGTTCCCACAGTCAGGCAGTCATGGAGTCCTGTCTGTTGTATCCGACATCTTTCTCTTGCTTCTGGTCTCCCACCCAACTGCCACTGTCCTCGCTCATCTGTTTATCAGCTCTCACTGGGCCCTTCTGTGCCAACCTCTCAGTGTGTCTCCTGCCACCAGCCTCTGCCCTACCAACTTTGTCACCACTGCCACCAACATGGCGCTTTTGCTCACTGTGGCAGCTCCCTGTGTAAAAACTTTGGCAAGCTCTCCATTGCAGTAGAATGAAGTTCAGACTCTCACTCTTGTTGTATATAGGCCTCTTCATAACTAGGCCCCCAACTTATTGCTCCAGTTTCATATCATAACACCCTCCCCATTGTTTTAGGGTCTGCCAAAATTAAGGATGGTTTCCCTCCCTGGGTCAGAATCAACTCTGATTCTTTTGATTATAATGAGATAAATATCATGGTAAGAAATATTTTGCCTCTCCTTTTTTTTCTTTTTCCTCTTTTTATCAAGTGAAATCCCAGACAATATTCACATATTACCTGTCCTGTTGTAACTCCTTGCCCACAGTGGGCTTCTTGTAGTCCCAGAGGCCCTGGCCCCAGCCCTAGTATGGCTCATTTGTCCTGGGAGTGGGTGCAGAGGGCTGTGATCCACAGCTGAGCCAGAGGAAGCAAAGAAGGAAAGACATTCAGACCCCCTTATATTACTTTTCTGGGTCGATGGGAATAGTCAACTTTAATTTTATTCCACCTTCTTTGGGATACAAAGGGTCTTCACAAGTTTTAATAAATATATCAAAGATCAAGGATTTCTAAACAAAGAGGCATTAGACAGAAGATTTTCAAATGTGTCCCTCCTTCCTTTACCCCGCCTTAGGGGAAATTTGTGGCCTGACTCCCAGAGAGACACTCAGATGAAGCAGTAAGTTGTTAGAGAATAAGAGTTGATAGTCACAGTCTGTTCATTTCTTCTGCTTTCTGGAAGGAGGAGACAGTGGGATATGGTAGGACCAAGATTTTTGGTGCCCATTTGGGGGATTGTCCTTGGGCTTTCCCATGGCTCATGCACCCTACATTTTGGCCATGCTAGACTACTCAGTTTCCAGAATATATATGCTCATTCATATTATTTACATCACTTGGAATGTCCCATTCTTTGGGACAAACTTTTACCTTTCTCCTTAGATTGATACCTCTCTCCCCAAAAAGTGAACTTGACAATTTCTTCTTATATATGAAGCTTTAGACACAATTTGATCTTATATTTATCACCTTATAGGTATTTTTTGTCCACATATCTGCCCCTCTGCTAAACTGTGAACTCAAGGACTGTGAAAAGCTCAAGGTCTAATTCTATAAATACTATTTAGTACTACAACTATTGGTGAAATTGAATGCAATTGAGGCTTCACAAGTCAGCTAGACAGAGCAAAAAATTTTCATGATCCAAGTTTCATAGAGTCTAATAGACTCTATTCTTCATTAAGAATGAAGTGGAGAAAAAAAAAAGAATGAAGTGGGAAGCACATTAAGAGTCTGAAGGTTTTAGTAGTAATTATTTTCAAAAGGACATTCTATTGGGAGAAGAAGAATTTATATTTAAGGCAAGGCAAATTAATTAATATTAACTGGTTTCAAAGGCCATAGTGGATCATTGTTAAATAATTTATTAATAAGACATAGCGTAGATGTAATAGAATTGTTCACAGCTGAACTTTAAGGTCCCAAAGTAATTTGATATCCCAGTACAATTGAAAATATGAATCATGCTTTGGATGGAAGGAAACAGGAAATATCTATCTATAATTTGGTAGATTGTTTTCAAGATGGCAAAGAAACTGCCCATACTAACAACCATTTTCAGGATAGTACTCTCCTCAAATTTTTAAGATCAAGGTGGCATGAAAAACTTGTAACACTCAGAAATGCAGAGAATAGTTAATCAATATTTATGCAGGCCTCACTCATGATGATTTATTTCTTTGATATATCCTAATCTAATGACTATCCCAGACCTATATCATGAAGTCCCTTTGGTAGATGACCAGGCTGACTTTCAATCAGAGGCAATGCCTAGTGTCAACCCGTGAAAATAAATACTGGTCCACTTGTAAAGTTCGTTGGTGAGGAAAGATCTTACAGTTTCACTTTGTATCTCAAACCTTTAGAATACTTTAAAATAACACATGAATCACCTTAAATGTGGGATCCAGGAACGTTTTTCAACATCCATCTAATTGATAGCAACACAGAGTCTCATACCCTTTAATGGTCAAAGGATATTAGCTCTAGAAGACACCTCAGATGTTTTCTAGATGTTTCCCAAGAAGCCTCGTGATTCAGTTTAGGCCAGCTGGAGGCAGATGAAGAGCCCAGTGTCTCTTGCATGCTAGTGGGCTTCCCTTCCCGCCTCCTCTTTCTCTGGGTGGGCTCTGAGCAGTTGCTATGTCATTAAAGGAACCCAAGGCCAAGCACTGAGGTCACACGGACATTCTTTTCTTTATTAGACAGCTCTGTTAGTAGGAAGGAAGGCTGCCTATGTTGTCAGGTGCGTCTTTATGGTCACCAAAACATTGACTCTTCTTTGTTTCTATTTCAAAAGTAGATCGTTCCCAGATAATTGACAGAGGTGAGTCTGTTCTCACTGTGTAACCCTCTGTAGTTCTTTGTCATCAGCCAACATTTTGGAGAGTCTTCCTTGTGAAGAAAACCAAGATAGATAAGATACTAACCTTACCCTCAAAGAACCGACAGTCTTTGGTTTGGTGGGGTCTACTGTATACACCTTCTTTTTCTTATTATCCTCACAAAAGAAAGGGAAAAAAACAGGGTATGCAGTAAAATTATTTCCTCATTCAATTATGCAGTGAAATTAGGATTCATCTAAGGAAACTGGTATAGTGAAAAGAACATGAATATGAACCCTAGGATCATTTGCTCGGGTCCCATTTCTTGGCTATGTGAGAAGTTACTTAACGCCTCTGAGTCTTCATTCCTATGGATAGTTATATCTACTCTATGAGATTGTCAAAATAATCAAATGAGATAACTTATGTAAAATGCATAGTACAGTGTTTGGTAGTCAGTTGTCTATTTACAAATATTTGTAGAGGACCGACTATGTGCCAGACATAATTCTAGGCACTCATAGAACATACTCCCTAAATATGCATGCACATAAAAAGGAATAAATAAACACCACCTCTTCCCTCATTACCATTATTCTCTTCTTAGTGCTAATAGAAAGGACTCTGCTATGTACTACAGACTATTAGTGAAATGATCAAGAAATTTGCTAACCGTATAGAATATCACTACTCTTGATATTTTTGTGAGTCTCTCATCTTTCTTATGCTTGAGAATTTGCCTTCCTCTGACACATTCTCTGCTTTCTCATAGTGTCAGTACGTATACCTACATCAGTGCGTAAGAGATGTCCTCAGAGCACGGAAGCTACGGAGTGAACAAGAAAACCCCTTGTTTCCAATCTACGAAAATGTGAATCCAGAGTATCACAGAGGTAGGAGCTTCATAACTTATAAGTTCATTCATCAAGATATGGTGTATCTAGAAACCATTAATAACCTAACCTCTTCCAAGCGCACCAGGCCTTTCTTCTTCCACCCAAAGGCCCTTAGAGAGTGGCAAAAGGGAAGAGAGGCAGAGTGGGGGCAGGGCCAGCTCCACAGCTGAGCACGGACTGCATGTGGTAGCTCTTCCTATCTGGCCTGGGATGCCCTCTCTTAAGAGTTCTGCTTAACAGTACTCTTTTCTAAGCAGTAAGGCTCTGTGCTAGGGAAGATGCTCTGAAATCACAACTGGGGATTCAGATTGTAAAATCCCTTTGGAGAAGAATTTGGCCATATGTATCAAAGTCCTCACTACGTTCTTGTCACCTAAGTACTGAATAGACTTTATTCATGACAATTTTTATAGCTAAAATTTTAAGTGAAAAAAAACCTCAAATGTTTAATGGAAGACTAAGCACACCATGGTGCATTCATTTAATAGAATACAATGCAGTCATTAAAAATGGTATTTTTAATGATATTACAACATGGATATTCTTATAAATATGCTGAGTTTAAAACACACACACACACATACACACACACACACACACGCAGGGGCGCCTGGGTGGCTCAGTCAGTTAAGTGTCTGACTCTTGGTTTTGGCTCAGGTGATGATCGTGGGGTAGGGGATCAAGCCCAGCATTGGGCTGTATGCTCAGTGCAGAGTCTGCTTGAGATTCTCTTTCCTTCTCCTACTCTTCCTGATTGTTCTTTCTCTCTCTCTTAAATAAATAAATAAATCTTTTTTTAAAAAAAGATTCATGGGATCCCTGGGTGGCTCAGCGGTTTGGTGCCTGCCTTAGGCCAAGGGTGTGATCCTGGAGTCCCAGGATCGAGTCCCGCATCGGGCTCCCCACAGGGAGCCTGCTTCTCCCTCTGCCTGTGTCTCTGCCTCTCTCTCTCTCTCTCTCTCTCTCTGTGTCTCCCATGAATAAATAAATAAAATCTTAAAAAAAAAAAGATTCCCTCTCTCCTTCTCCCTTTACCCCTCCCCTATCTCTCTCTCTCTTTCTCTCTCTCAAATAAATCTTTTTTTTAAAAAAGATCCTCTCTCTCTAACAAAAAAACAAAACAAATAAACAAAAAAAAGTAGAGCAAACAAATAACACATGGGAATAAAAGACTAGAAAGAAAGAAATCACAAAAGTAAAACAAAGTTCTCAAACCAGCACAATAATATATGATTTTTCTTCTGTTTTATGTACCTCATTTTCTAGAATAGTATGTCACATTTTTAAAACAAAAATTTTAGTAAAACTGTATAAACTAAGAGGCACTGCTTTGATCAGACGGTAATTACTTGACAAGTAAAGGTTCTCTATGCCTTTTCCCATTCTAAACAATCATTTAGACCTAACTTATCACAAAGGCTAACTGCAAATTCGAAGTTACATTGTATTAGTTATCTACTACTGCCTAACAAATTACCCTAAAACTTGGCAGTTTAACTCAGCATTTATTTTCTCACAGTTTCTATAGGTCAGGTATTTGGAGGAGCTTAGCCAGGTGGTGTTGGGTCACTCACGATGCCGTAGTCAAGATGTTGGCCAGGCTGCAGTCATCTGAAGGCTTGACTGGGGTTGGGGGGTCCAATTCAAGAAGGTGCACTCACATGGCTATTGGTTTAGGTCTCAATCCCTTGAATGTGGACCCGTGTCCATCTAAAATTTAGATCCTTCTCGAAACATTATTTTATCTCCATTTCTAATTGATCTTCAATTTTATTTAGTTCTCTGCACCTTCTGTATCCAGTGACTGAGCCAAGACAGTACATAGTTGATGATCTGTTAAGTAAATATATATGAGACAGCTGCCATTTAAAGGGGTCCTTTGTTAATCAATAATTCTCTTGGATTATAAATTATTGCCCCCTAATTTATCTGTGTTACAAATTAAGGTTTTTGCATGTCACATCCTTTAAGAAGCTCCAGGATGGAGGGAGCTCTGGGGGATCAGGGAGATTTCTTTGTCTTGTTATGACTTGTGTGAGAGTCGGGTTTTTTTTGTTTTTGTTTTTTTTTTTAAGTCATCTTGGGTGCTCCTGGGAGAGCCAGCTATGGTGTGATTAGCTTCAGGTGTCTGAAAGTTAGGATTCAGGTCCTAGCTCTGGCACTAACACAGATTACCAAGCTGTGTAACCCTAAGTGAGTCTCTCTGCCTCTCTGGGCCCGTGGGTGCATCTATATAATCAGAGAGGATGGACTAGAATTACTGGTCCCTTAATTCTCGTAATCTGTGGTTCTGAATGGAATGACCTGGACCCCACAATGATGCTCTTGCCCTAAACCATATTGGACTTAGTCATTTCCACTAGTCTTATCCATTTGTAATCTTCATAAATGGAACAAACGACTATGACACACCCTGCTCCATCTCTAACTACAATGTCCTTCCTTTCAGACACGGGCTATTCAAGGCATTGAGAATGTATCTGAAGATCTCTTGGATAAAATGTATTCACTGCGTGATTTAAAAACAAAAACAAAACAAAACAAAAAAACAGAACAAAACAAAAATCAAAAAAAAAAAAAACTTGCTTCATGCCCCACAGAGGTGTCAGCTATTTCTGTTGATACAATGTATAATTTATTAATCTGCAGAATTTTAAAGAATTTATGTAATTTAAAGGTAACAGATATTATTGTACATAGTTGTATTTTGTAGTTTCTTCTGTACATATGTATTTTTTCATAATGTTTAATATTAAGCTTTATATAATACTATTTTTCCACACTAAAGTGTACATGGATTGTTCTACGTAAACTAATTCAGCCTGTGTAACAGGACTACCGGTAACATATGTCTGGAAGGGGTTGCAGAGGTGATCCCATGGGCCACGGTTTTGACCTGTTTTGATATCTGCTGGTAAGGATAGAGGGCAGGGCTGGAGAAAGCATGTAATACAGCTGGCTTTCCTGCATTGCTCTTCTAGGAATCTAGGGATCCGAAGATGATCCAAATGTTATTTGGACGAATGTAACAGTCAAAACCGGATTAAGCAGCACCAAAGCTGAAGTAGGTGGTTATTGCTAAGCTAGTTCATCTCTCCCCCTTCGCCTGCCAGAGGTTCAAGCCAAAGTGGTCAGTTCAGGGGCCACATAATTTACAGAGTGGTCCAGGCTGCAGGGTTGAGGATTCTGAGAGAGAACGATCCAAATAGAAGAGATGAATTCCTTGTGTCGAGAAGATTGCCTCCTGTACCCTTAACTGGAAACCAAATCAACATGCAAAGTGCCGTCCGTAGTGACTGGAGATTATTTACTACATTCGTAGTGTGTGAACCACACACACCCGAACTATAAAGAGTATGTGGTTGATGATGACGCTCATCTTTGTCTCATTGCTAGTGGGCTGCATTCCTGGAAATGCCAGAATTATGTCACTCATACTTGGTTTTCCCGTTTAAAGAGGATTGTTGTAGCAGATTATATTTCTGATCAAAAACTTGATATTAACATCTTTATAGCAATGTCATATATAGTTCATTAAAAAAAATTAGTGGTGCTTAATATAGAAATTCCCAAAAGACTTTTCTAGTAAGTCACTGAGGTCAAAATAGCAGTAATCACCTGAAGATGCATTTAACATAAAAGCCAAGTTTCTCTTCACTAGTTGTGCCTATTTTGACTATAACAAATTTCAGTGGGTTAGAAAGTGGGCATTACCCTCCCCAAGGTCCAGTTCTGAGGGTGCTTCTGGGGACAATTTGAAAGGTATCACCTATAGAGAATCTTCATGGCTACTTGAGAAATGAGCTAGGAGGTTTGCCTTTTTCTCACCTACAAATTTCCCCGTAATAAACCCAAGAATTAGAGATGAAAGTTGTTGACCTCACAGCTTCAACTGCAGAAAGAATACATGTCAAAGTGTGCCTTTTGCTACATACTATAAAGTCCCAAAAGTAATATAATGGGTATAAATGACAATCATCAAATGTAGCCAAAATAGTTATTTATGGTTATGTAAATTTACACACACACACACACACACACACACACACAAACTCTCCAGGGCTACTTGCAGTTTATAAAAACAGGGGAAAACTTTACAAGAAAAAATGTGGAGAGTAATAAAAGGATTCCATGTTTTCACAGCCTCCTTATGCTCAATGCCCTTGTGGAATGGCAGTGTTAGGTCCTGCTCCTGTTTCAGGGAACTAGGTGCATCTTCTAGAAACGCAAAGGAACAATATGTATGTAAGGGTAGCGGATGTACCACCCGGAAGAAAACAGAGGTCAGAGATTTAGGAGATGTGGTGTCAATTAGGAATAACTTTCCCTGCACGAAAAAAAGAAAAAGAAAAAGCAGGAGAAAACAGATTTTTTAAACCAATGCTGCTTGGCACAAAGCACAGTAACACATGGAAAAAGAAATCCATTTGGGGCCTTTCATTCATTCAGAAAAGTTTAACCGAGTGCCTGTAACCTGCTAGGTACCGTCCTAGAAAGGACTCATTTCTATTCAACAAAGAAAATGCATCCCAACAGTCAAGTTAGGGTTGTTGTTACTATTTCCAATTACGCTTGAAAGAGGACCTTGGGGAGCCAGCGAAAGAGGCAAGCAGACCAGGGCACAAAAAAGGGCAGACGCTGAAGCTGCTTTAATAGCAAACCACTAGATTGAGAAGAGAAAGCAATCCATTGCACCAACCAAGAATTAAAACTGTTGGAAAAAAAAACCCTACACGTCTGTAACAGTAAATACCGTTCGCGTACCCCGGTGTATCTGGGGTGGCATCACTGTTATGGAAATGGACACGGCAAGGGAAAGCTGTATGTTCTTTCAGTCTAATCCAGGAAATATTTATTCCTACCCTCCACCTGTCTAATTTTAAATCTCCTTAGCAACAAATATTTCACTATCTTCCCTCCTGCCACCGCCAAGGACTAAATACATTATCTAGTTGATCTGTTTATTAAATTTAGGAGGGGGGGAAGGTTTCCTTGACATTCATCTCGATTGGACATATTTTAATATAATCCCATCATGTGTTAGGTCTTGGTAAACATTCCATTTCCTGTCGTGGTGGGCATCCTGTTTGCACCTGTCCACTACACTTGCATCACCCAGCTTTCAAAGTGCTTGTGAGCTATCACATCTTAGGAGAGTCCCGTCTTGCATTTTAATAATTATTTATCCAAGTTCTTTATAATTAACACCTTTAATCTCTACTCATTAAATCGATTTCCTATTATCATTCTGCTGCTCCCTGGATAGCAGCCAGTTTTTCAGCTCTTGAATCAGAGTTTTCAAAGGCTCATCTCCCTGTCTGGGCCTGCACGTATTTGTCCTGAGCAATTCACCATCTCTTAACACTGCGGAGTCCCTCTTTTTCACAACTTGTTGCCTTCTCCTCTTTTGAGCATGTTTGCTTTCCCAGTCAGATGTGATTTTATTTTCTGTTCATTTTATCTCCTTCAACTCACTGGCATTTCATAGTCTTCTCAGGCTCCACGTGATAGCAGAGGTGACCATGGTTTCACTGTGACATACTAAAATGGTCATGGCCCACAGACATGTTGGGGACAGTTTTATTTGGAAGGGTCTTTAATTAATTTTGTTATTACCTCTTGGAGGAAAGCCCAAAATGACATGTGAAAATAATATGAAACCACCAAGCAGATGTCCAGCAATACAAAAATAGACCTCACATGCTATACTTCACACTCGGAATCTCTTGCCTTAGTGTCTCAGGATCCAGTTTCTTATATTAAATATTCTCCTTACTTTTTTGCAAGAAAATTACTGGCCATATACTGAATTCCCAATTACTTGGCTTTCTGAGTCTCTGAGATTGGAACCTAGAAGTCTAAGCTGGCCGGATCTGTGTGACAGCAAATGATAGGACCTGGCCCAGCCCTGGGATGCTCTAGAGTTTCAGTCCACTCACCTGAGCCACCCCAAATGTGACCTGGTATTGAAAGTCAATAGGAAATAAGCTGCTTGTTTGAGGTAGTAGTTCAAGGACTGTCCAGGTTCCATTTCACAGAGGAAATGAAAGTAATTCACCAGCCAAGACAGAGTGGCAAGAAGGAATGGCTGGTCTTCCCCCAGATGGCCGTGAGCAGCCCTCGACCCCACCTCACACCTAGGAAGAGTCAGAGTGGAAAGGCCCTAATCAGCCCAAAAGCCCTGTTACATTTCTGAATATTTTTAACCCAAGATTTCAAATCACATCAAGTATTCAAGGAAAGTTTCATATCAGAGGAAAATCTGTAAACCATGACTGCAGAAAGCAAATGAAATGATACAAAGAAGGGGAAATATCTGAAAAAGGGAATCTAACCAGACGTCATCCGGAAGACAAAATGGCATCCTTTCTCTGTGTCCAGACTATTCTCAGAAGAATGTCGTGTTTCTATTAGGACATATTATCCTTGGGGGGGGGGGGGGGGGAGGCTCTCTTTTATTTCATCAGCCAGATGATTTAGCCAATTAAGCAACTGAATTGAGATTCATTTAGTTTTGTGAATTGACCATGTGTTTGACTACATGGACTAAGCTTGGAATCCAACCACACTACCTTAGATTCTTGTAGTGGATGATGCCTTTGAAAGTGGCCATTTTAGTTAAAATGCAGGGTAACATTTGATACAGCCATGGTAATAGCAGAAATCTGCTCTGTTCTAAAAATGTTTCTAGCAATGGAAATATTTCTGACTAAAAGAATACTCTTGACTTGTAGGGAGGCTCCCTAGGAATAAATGTATGCAACAAAAATAAGGCATTTTATTTTTTTTAAAGGTTGCCTATATAGATACATTCATGAGATAAGGAAATTGTTAGTGAATGCTCTTAAAAATAGAGGTTTATGTAATGGAGATCAAGAAATCTATTAACAGATTTACCAAAGATTATTTTTATAGCCTATATACCAATGTACATGATCTCACATAAGTTACGAAAATAAGTTGTTGAACACTGTGAATAATGTCAGACAAATGTAATGTGCCCCTTCTAGAGTCATGACAAAAAATGTTAGCTATGGCTGTTCTCTCTGCCTTAAGTAATGTCTTTTAGGAAAGACTGTCTTCGCCCTAAGAGCAAGCTTTGTGTTATGCGTGAGATGTTGTATTTTAATAGCTGAGCCAGTAAATAAGCATCCCAGCAGAAGGAGCATATGCAGTTGTAGTGTTAGGAGTGTGTAGCACAGTGGGACAGTGTTCCCTTTGCAAGTCTGGGGAGAGTCTGCAGCGGCCCTTGTGAAAGTTCTTGCTCTCAGCCACACTGACTACCGGGGGCACCCATGTTCTTGCCTGAAGGGCCCTTGAGCTCTGGTCCCCCATGTGGGGGGGACCATCAGGCTGATAAATTCTACAAAGACAAGGATCAAGTCTTCAATCTTGTCTCTGGTGCTACCTTGTAGAAATTATTTCACAGCACACACATTCAGCATATGCTTCATGATCAGAAACTGCTGCTGGCCCAGTACTTTGAATGTTAGGTAGCCAGAGTCCAAAACCACCATCCACTACGGTCCAAGGAGGTTCAGCTAGCTATTCCTTGAGTTACATGTGGCTTGAGTAAACACTGTAAATAAATCCAGCAAGTGAACATATTATGTTCTATAATAGAGCACTTTTATGTTTTTAATATCATGTATTCTTTCTCTGCAAATCTGGTTATTTAAAATGGCAGTAGATGATTTTATTTTTTCATACTATTGTACCTCCCCGCAATACTGTGTTTCTAACCGGCTCTAGTTGAACAAAGAACTTCTCTAGTCTTCCTATTTAAATTATGTATTTGCTTAATATATTTTCACATTTGTAACTGTGGTCAAAAAAGCTACCTAGTACCACCTTACGTACCTTCTCACTAGTACAGGAATAAAACTGCTGTTTGTTGAAGCAAAGTGTCCTGGCTTCTCTTCACCTGTTCCTCATTTGTCAATCTCTGTCGTCCTTCTCTGCTCAGAAGAAAGGTCAGATGTGACTGCTTTTAAGTGAGAAAAACCTTCCAGGCCATTATCATAAGAACATAGTTGTCTTAACCTTTATTCCTGCGAGTGCTGAGCTGGTTCCCTAGGTTATCGTGTACATTATAATAGACTCTCTAGTTGACGGTCTCCAACCCAGTTCTTGTTTTCAGTTCTTTGGTTCATTAGTAACCAAAATGCCATCTATTACCAACAGTGTCGGTGTGTTCTCAGAGGCGCTGCCCCAGCGGGATCACCGTGAGCCCTTCAGAAGCACTTCACACGTTAGCAGGCAGTGTGACATTTGGTAAAGGGCTGCTGCGCCTATTTCCAGAATTATTATTTTGCCCTTTGCCTTTTCACATTTCAGTTGAAAGATCAGTGTCCTTCACAACTTCAGTATTTCATTTTTCTACAACTTACTCACAGAAATCTCCATTTTTTTTAAATGTGCAAGAACAGATTTACATATAAAGCCATCACATCAGAGCAATCCTCCACTTTAAAACGGTTTCTCAATTCAAATAAGGTAACAAAACAACTTGACTTATGAGGCTGCACTTTTTCTTTTTTTTCCAAAGTAGCTGTTTGTTTGGCACAATTTTCCTTTTTTCTGAAATAGCTGCTTGTTTGATAGAATTGACTCTTTAAAATTTTGAACTGGGACACCTGGGTGGCTCAGTAACTTAAGTACCTGCCTTCAGCTCAAGTCATCACCCCAGGGTCCTGGGATCAAGCAGTGGGGAGTCTGCTTCTCCCCCTCCTTGCTCTTGCAGTCTTGCTCTCTCTCTCTCTCCATCTTAAATAAAATGAAATAGAATAACAAGAATTTGAAGTAGGGGCATCTGGGTGGGCTCAGTCAGTTAAGCTTCTGACTCATGATTTTGGCTCAGGTCATGATCTCAGGGTCATGAGATTGGGCCCTGCATGGGGCTCAGCACCAAGTCTGCTTGAGATTCTCTCTCTTCCTCTTCCCTTACCCCTCCCCCCACTGACATCCCTGTGAGCTCTAACGAATAAATAAAATCTTAAAAAAAAAAAAAAGAATCTGACTAATCACTTAGCATTTTTGTTACATCTTCCAAAATCACAAAATGTTAGAGCTAGGAGAGCCACCTTATGGATGGACGATGATGGAAACCAAGAGCCAAATTTAAAAGTGATTCAGCAAAATTGGATAGTGCTAGAATTGAAGCTTGTCTTCCTCCTACTCTCAGGGAAGGACTCCACCCGTCTACATGTAAATATACACAAATAGGAAATCTGCTCAGGGGCAGCCCCAGTGGTGCAGCGGTTTAGCACTGCCTGCAGTCCAGGGTGTGACCCCGGAGACCCAGGATCGAGTCCCATGTCAGGCTCCCTGCATGGAGCCTGCTCCTCCCTCTGCCTCTCTCTCTCTCTCTCTGTCTTTCATGAATAAATAAATAAAATATTTAAAAAAAATAAAATAAAATCTGCTCAGGAGCCAGTGGTTGTAGCAGCCATCTCCAATACTGAGACAAAATCTTCAATGGAACTTTCAGCATATTGTGTAATTATTCCTCTTATTTTAGAGTCACGCCTTAGCAAAGCCATCACAATCTTAAAGCTGAAAAAGCTTTTATTTTTGTTTTTTTAAAGTTATGTTCTTTTTTTATATATATATATTTTATTTACTTATTCAGGAGAGACACAGAAAGAGGCAGAGACACAAGCAGAGGGAGAAGCAGGCTCCATCCAGGAAGCCCGATGTGGGACTCGATCCCCGGTCCCCAGGATCACGCCCCGGGCTGAAGGCAGGCGCTAAACCGCTGAGCCACCCGGGCTGCCCTGAAAAAGCTTTTTGGATGGAAAAAGAGAAAACATGACTTTCCAACAGAAGACTATTATAAAACATCATTAAAGCTAATTAAATAAAACCACCTAAAACCAGAAGAGGTTCTACAGCTAGATTTTGAAAGGTTTACAAGGTTGTGATGTTGGCAATAAAAGGAGCATTCATAATAGAAGAGTAAAAATTAACCAGTAAAATTCAAGCTTGAGTAATAGAGAAAACCATGCAGAGGTGGTTCTACATAGGAGGTAACCTTCACCTTTTTACTAAAGGAGGTAACCAACCCCAAAGGCCATGCTCACTATCTTCCCAACCCAATATCTCCAAAGGAAAATTGTACTAATACACTAGAAAATTGTTGATTTGAGTAAAGCTTGCCTCCTTTTGAGGGGTGTTTACTACAGTGATGGAAGAACCTTTGTATAAATTATCTTAAATTATTTTTCTCTTTGCTCTGAGAGCTCTTGACCCCAGGAATAAATTTGGCATCCATTTTAGTCTTTAAGAAAGAGCTAGCAAAGAAATATGGTTACTGTCTCTGCTATCCTACTGCAAGCTTTCTTGGTGGCCAAGAAGGTTCTGTGTCTTAGGGCTTGCCAAAGAACTAAGGTAAAAAACAACAATAACAAAAATCAGAAACAAAAAATGATAATACAACTATAAAAACAAAGGACATTCACTCTGGAAAACAGTATGAAGGTTATTCAAAAAGTTGAAAATAGAGTGACCCTATGACCCAGCAATTGCACTACTGGGGATTTACCCCAAAGATACGAATGTAGTGATCCAAAGGCGCACCTGCACCCCAGTGTTTATAGCAGCGATGTCCACAATAGCCAAACTGTGGAAAGAGCCCAGATGTCCATGGACAGATGAATGGATAAAGAAGATGTGGTCTATAAAAACACAATGGAGTTTTACTCCGCCATCAGAAAAATGAAATCTTGCCATTTGCAATGACGTAGATGAACTAGAGGGTATTATGACAAGCAAAATAAGTCAATCAGAGAAAGCCAATTATCCTATGATCTCACTCATATGTGGAATTTAAGAAACAAAACAGAGCATGGGGAAAGAGAGGGAAAAATAGAACAAGACAAAATCAGAGAGGAAAACAAACCGTAAGAGACCCTTAATCAAAGGAAACAAACTGAGGGTTGCTGAAGGGAAGGAACCGGGGATGGGGTAACTGGGTGATGGGAGGGCACGTGACGTGACAAGCACAGGGTGTTACACACAACTGATGAATCACTGACCTCTACCTCTGAAACTACTAATATGCTATATGTTAATGAATTGCATTTAAATTAAAAGCAATGAAATAAAAACAAAGGGCAGTACAAGTAGAAAAGTTCAGAAGCCAGGGAACATTCTCAAATCTAACCTCACCAAAAACTATCATTTGTAACACATATAAATTAAATCTCTAAGCCATGGTTTATTCCTAAAGAACCTGCCAGTGATCCACGGTCCAGTTGTCACCCAAGCAGATGCGCCTTCCCCGACTCGTGTCAGATGTTCAGGGAAGGAAACAACGGTCTTCCAGCAAATAGCACATTAGCAATAAATAAAGGCAAACAAAACAAGACAGAAGAGAAATAAAAGGAACGATCTGCTTTGGTGGAAGACTGTGGGCAGAAGGCAACAAGGGAATAAAATGAAAGGTGAGAGAATCTGAAGGAGCTTTCGAGTGTTTCAGACTTCAGACTTTCTAATTTAACCTGAGAGAAAGGCATTCCAAGTGCCACTTACCGGCCTACAGAAGGCCGCGTGCTTAATCCCTAGGATAGTCTCAAAGGCGTGACATTAAGGCAACTGTCTACTGAATGCCTTCACCCGCCACGTCCTGTAGGTCACTCCATGTTCCCGCTTTATGGATAAGGAAGTCGAGGCATCAGGAAGACCGAGATGCTGCTCAAAATTAAGCAGAACAGGAACAGTAGCCAAGCATTTTGTGCAGCAACTCTATGCTAAGCGCTCTCTCCCCCTGGATCTAATTTAACTCTCTGCACGCCCTAGCTCCTAGACGTACATTGGAAACAAGAAATCTGAAGTTTAAAGAGACAAAGTAATGTGCCCAAGGCCACCCAGGGCCACAGCTCAGTTTCCAGTCTGAAAGCTTCTCACTTCAAAATGTGGACCTCTCCATCTCTATGCCAGGGTATGCAGGGTATGCAGACCCGCAGCGAAGGCACCACTTGAGACCTGGTGAGAAATGCAAATTATCAGACTCACACCCGCCCCCCCTTCCCCCCCAAGTCTCACTGACTCCGAGAGTCTGGCGTTGGGGCCTAGTAACGTGTGTTTGAATGGGCCCCGAGTGCTGCAGATGCGTGCTATGCCGCGTGGGGTTTGGGCAGCCTCTCTGTTTGCAGTTTCGCATCATCCAAGCTAGCTCTTGGAGAAGAAGCTCTATCACACCCTGCGTGACAAAGAGGAATAGTAACGTGTGACATTTTTGAGCGTTAACACAGGATAAGCATTTAATAGATGTTGGCCACTCTTGTTCCGTGCCAGCCAGCAATCGAGCTGCTTTACCCGCATTATCTGCATTAACCCCCCAACACCAAGTAAGGGAGGGACTACAATTCCTTCCCATTCTACCCATGAAGAAACTGAGGCACAGCGAATAAGGCACAGCTCTTGTTCGAGGTCACCGAGCTAGCCGATGCCTTGAACACGGGGGTGAACTCTGTAGCGTCCTCAACCACTTTCCCCTGCGCCTCCGGCTGGAGAGAGGTGCGCTCAGCTCCACCCAGGCCTCCAACTTCCCATTCCGTTTTCAGCCCCACTCGCGGGCTACAAACCACTTCCCTCCGCTCGCCCTACTGACTCTTGTTAGAAGGCACACCAGTCCCGATGCTGATGTCCCCGCCAGCAGTATACACTAAATGCGATAGATCGCTAGCGGCCAGGACGGCCACCCTTGCTACCGCCACCCCCGCCACCACCCCCGGGCCTTGGGCCAGGCCGCTAATCGCTCCTCCGGGTGACGGGGAGTCCTTCGTGCGGAGGGACCAAGACTGTCCCGTGCAGAGCCAGCTGTTAACTCAGAGCCAGATGGAAAGACAAGTGACCACAAAGAGGAAGCCACCAAGAAGGCAGAAGAGAGGCTCCAAAAAGCAGCTGCCAACTCACAGGACCCGAAGGACCAGAGGCCACAGCTCAGGCCCAAACGACGGGGGCCCCAAAAACTCCAGGGCTGGCACGTCTGCACCCCCAGCCTGGCCGGAAGAGGACAGAGGTCCAGGTCCCACCACAGGGCTCAAGGCAGCGGGAGGCCACAGGCAGGGAGCCCGGCAGCGCGGGCCACCTGGATGACAGCCGAGCTCCACCACGGGGACGTGCTGACCGGGAGGTGGGCCTCCCCAGGCCCTGGGGTGAGCCCGGCCCGGTCCCCCATGGCCACCACCTGCGCGCCCCCTTCGAGGGCAGGGGAGTCCACCCTGCGCTCACCCCGGCCTCAAACCCCCGGCCCCTCAGGCGTCCTGCACCCCCCAGGTGGCCCTGTCCCCAGCGCTGTCGCCCCGCGTCCCAGCCTCATCTGAGCCCGGCCCAGAGGTCCTCTGTGTGGGTCCGTCCTTCCATGGGGCCAGGCACCCTCTCCATGCAGTTGGCGAAGCCGCCGTCCATCCGCACCTGACCCGGGAGCCGCGGCCCACGACCCGGTGACTGCACAGACTCAGTGCCCGCAGTCTCCGTCCCCAGGCGACAGCCCCCATCCCCAGGCCCCCTGTCCCCAGGTCCCCCTTTCTCAGGTCCCCATCCCCAGGTCCCCATCCCCAGGTGGCCACTCCTCGCCCTGCAACCAGGGCCTGCCCCTTCATGCCCCACAAGCTGGTGCTCGACATCCTCCGACCCGCCGTCACAGGCGGCGGGCAGGTCACCAGCCCAGGCCACGGGTTCACAGAAGGTCACAGACGTGGCCTTTTGACTTGTCTCCAGGTTAAACACAGACTCGGAGCCGCGCTTCGCGACTTCCAATCTGGGCCCATTATTGGATGGGTCCACCTATAACACTTTGTAAAGAAATGTTTAAAAGAAATGTTTTCATTATTTTGGGAGTTAAACGATTTTCACAAACCTCTTTGGACTTTTTTTTTTTTTATTTCAAGCTCATTTTTGACTATACCAGAAGCCTTGGTAAATGGCCCTGACCCTCCCCTGACCTCTGAGACTACCGCGGACCCCCCAACCTGTCTTGCTGCATCACTTCAGGACCTGTGGAGAGGTCTTACCACCCGTTGCACCTTATGTGGAGATTAGTTGCTCTGTTTTCCCTATTAGACTGTGAGCTACCTGAGATCAGATTTTCCTAGGCACCCAGCAAACAAATTTGAGACAAATTCCAGATATTATGATAATAGTAACACAGAGATACCTATGGATATACACATTTCAACAAAGTGCCCCGCACCATTCATTGGATTCTAACCGGCTTTAATGAACTCAATCTTCCCAGAAATCCTATGAGATGAAAGACTGAGACCCAAGAGTCACAGTCAAGAAATAGCAGAGCCCGGGTTGAAGCCCAGACAATCCAGCTTCAGAGCCAGTGCACCCAACCCCTCCGCACCCAACCCCTCCGCCAGGGGTTCCCAAACCCCGGTGTGCATCAGAATGAGCTTATTACTGAAACACAGATTGCTGGGTTCCATCCACCGAGTTTTTATTTTTTATTATTATTTTTTCCCACCGAGCTTTTAAATCAGGAGGTTTATATACCACGCTGCGGAGCTATGAAAAATATTGAACCCAAATGTTTCAGTTATTTCATTAAATTCTTTAATGATGATTTACCCTGATGAAATAGATAAACCATATTTCAGAAAATGTTTGCACCTTTTTAAAAAGGAATTGGTTCTACAGAGGCTTTTGTAAAGACTAAGTTCTAGTAAGTAATTGGCCATCTCTCGGCAAGAGCACAGAATTTTGAGACGCTAGGCCTGAGTAAACCCTCCCTATGACAAGCTCTGTATTTGCACTGACTTCACAGCGAGGAAATGGGTGCAGGAAAATAACCTGCTCAAGTTGCTAAGCCAGCAAGGACCGCTCTGGAATGGTGCCCCCAAGAAGAGGCTGAGCTCAGGGCAAAATATTCCCTGATCGACTCTCTAATCAACAGTTCAACACCCTAGTTCTTTCTAGCTAGGGTTCTAGTTCTTTCTAGTTCTAGTTGTTTCTAGTTCTTTCTAGCCTTTTTGATTCCTCTCAGTAAAAGTAAAAAACCCTTCTCTGCCTGACCTCTGAGATGCTTGCAGACCTCGTGAGTGTAGCACTCTCCCTTCCAAAGCTCCCCTTATCCCATTACACTCATTCTTCCCTTACCCCCACCCCCACAGCCACTTGCAATCATTCTTTGCAATAAAGTCTCTCCTCACCTAAATCTGGATTTATTTTGTATCTGACACCATTTTGGATTTTCCTAGAAATACAAGTGACTTCTCACCTACCTGGGATCCAACATAGATGCTTGGGCAAGATCTCCAAACAGCATCTTCAAACAGGAAATGATCCCCCTGAATTATAATAATTAACAGGAGCTTTGAAATGCTTACTCCTACCACTTCTCACTTCCTGGGATGTGACTGCATCACGGTCTATAAAGAAAATCTGGGCTAAGTTTTCCCAAGAATGTTCCAGATCCCCACATAGCAAGCTCCTCTGAGGGTGGGGTAGTAGACACGCTGGTTTAAAGAAGTGAGCTCTTGTTAATCTCTGGAAAGTGATGCAGTTTTCTGGAGTTGATTATGCAAGAAGCCTATCCTCTCTGGGTTAAGAGGGTATTTTATTTTATTTTATTTTATTTTTTAAAAGACTTTATTTATTCATGAGAGACACACAGAGAGAGGCAGAGACACAGGCAGAGGGAGAAGCAGGCCCCCTCCGGGGAGCCCGACGCGGGATTTGATCCCAGGACCCCGGGATCACGTCCTGGGCTGGAGGCAGACACTCACCGCTGAGCCCCCCAGGTGTCCTAAGAGGGCATTTTAAAGCTTATGTTTTCTCAGCAGTTTGGGGATGCTCGAATCTGCCCAGCAACATCCTTGTCCTCACTAAGTAGTTGACAAATATTGGGAAACTCACCACCCCACTCCACATTCAGGCATCTCTGGTAGAAAGCATTTCCTCTTCCTGATATAAATATACTCTGTCTAGACCTTCTGTCCATTGGTTCATTCGTACTATGCCCCATGCTCTGGTCTGCGTCCTGCGTTGAATGGTGTGACCCTCAAAAATTCGTATGTTGGAATCCTAGCCTCCAGCAGCTCAGAACGTGACCTTACTTGAGAACTGGGTTGCTGCAGATGTGGTTGGTTAAGATGTGGTCATTCTGGTGCACCAGGACTACTGTCCTTATAAAAAGGGGTGTTTCAGGCAGGGGCACCCTGTAAGAGAACATCGCAGGAAAACAAAGGCAGAGACCAGGGTGACGCTTCGACAGGCCAAAGAACATCAAATACTGCTAGCAAACCACTAGAAACCAGGGAATAGACTCTTCCTCGCAGTTCTCAAAAGGGACCACCCTGCCAACACCCTGATCTCAGACTTCTAGCCTCCAAGACTGTGCAACAATAAATTTGTTGCGTGAGCCACCCAGTCTGTGGTACTTTGTTATGGCAGCCTAGCAAACTAATACAGATTGTTACTATGGTAATAATAATGATGATAGATGCTAATATTTATTAAGTCCTTACTCTCCCAAGGACTCTTCCTCGGTGCAATGCTATGAGGTAGGTACTTTTTAAAATCCTCATACGGTAGGTGGAATAACGGGTCCCGAAAATTGTCCACATCCTCACCCCTGGAGCCTATGGATATAAATATGATAGATTGCATGGCAAAGGAGAATCAAGTTTGCAGATGGAATTAAGGCTAATCCACTAACTTGAGAATGGAAAGATTATCTTGGATTATATGAGTGGGCCCAGTGTGATTCTAAGAGCTCTTATAAATTGAATAGGGAAGAGAAAAGAAAACCAAGGAGAGAGCAGTATGAGAAGGACTTGGCCAACATTTCTGCTTTTGAAGATGGAAGAAAAGGGCCATGAACCTGGAATGCGGGTGGCCTGGAGAGGGTAGAAAAAGAGGAAATGGTTTCTTCCCAAGAGGCTCCAGAAAGAAAACAGCCCTGTTGACATCTTGATTATGCCCCAGTGAGACCCATTTTGGAGTCTGACCTCTGATTGCAAGACAATAAGTTTAGATCGGGTCAAGCCACCATATTCCTACACTTTGTTACAAGAACAAGGAATAGCCCCCCATTCTACAGATAAGGGATCCAAGGTCTAGAGAGTTTGTGTAATTTTCCCAAGGCCATCCAAGTAGTACGTGATGAAGCCAAATTGGAACTCAAGTCCCTTACTAACCCAGAGCCTCTATTTCTACTTATCATGATAATCTATAAAACAAGTTCTAGTCCCTCTTCCGCAGGACAGCTTTTCACATAGTTGTAAGGAGGTATCATGTCCTCCTTTAGTTTTCCCTAGAAAAAGCATAGTTTCATTAGCCAATTCTCAGACGACAATTTCAAGTCCCCTAACCAGCCTGGAAAATATGGCAGCCAAGTCCAACACAGTGCTAGTAAGGCTCCAACACCACCTTTATGCATTTCAATCCACCTTTGCCAAAATGGTATTTATAAGGCATAAAATTTAGGCAATACTTTCTGAGGATTTTTTTTTTGAAAATGAAGTGATAGTTTTCTTATATTGACAAATTGGCTGTGAACTTAATGTTCTACAAAAATGAGTCATTTGAATTGGAACATTGATTTCTTTGAGCAGCCAGGTCCACGTTAGTCTGAGAAAAGTGCCATTGCTCCGTCCCCGCACAGATCATCTCCATAAAGTCCCTACACTTGGCCATAGTAGTAATACCTCAGGCTTCCTTCTTGCTTTCCCACCTCAGCTCTCAGATCCTGGAGGTGATCCTGCCCCTCTGGAAGAGTGTCCAGGGAGAGAGATACCTGGCCAGCCTTGCCTCACTTCCCCACTTGGAGAGGTCGACTGTTGTCTGAAACTGAGATTTAATGAGATCACATGCTTTGTATTGGAGACAAAGTCTTCATAAGAAAAAGTCCTGGGTGATTATATCTTCAGGTGTGAAATAACCACATGACCTATAAGAACCGCAAATACAGCATCATTAGGAAAGCTGAGATGAAGCACACACTCCGCTCTCGCAGTGTTTTGGTACCAGTCCATGAGGGCCCAATGTTGACTTTTCCGAGCCAGTTGTTAAAACCCAGCCATTATTATAAAATAAATTATATACACTTACAACTTCAGTATTTATATTTTTAAAAAGGTACTAAATACTCAAAACTCATCACTTCCTAATTATTTCAGCACACTGGACTATTATCTGTGCTCTTGGGGTTATTTTTGTCTACTATGTCTGTATGACCGTACCATCTAATGGTGTGCCACCGCATGTCTCTTCCCAACTCTAAGTTCAGTGATGCCACATTGATAGCATGCCACGAGCCAAGTGGGTACAATTACACCACAGAAATCAGCAAATGCTATGAATGAGGGCAGCCCTCTCGCCCCTGGCTGGGTGTCAAACATTTACCAGCACACTGCTTCCCATCAGCAAACCTTCCCACCTCGCGTCCCTAAGACCCACACAAACACTACGCCCTGCTCCCCGCATCCAGGAGTGAAGTCATCAGCCTCATCATTTCATCCAAGAACTATAAAGGGCAAAGTAAACATCTCTGGAGGGTTTTTTTTTCTTTTAAACATTTTTTTTCCTGCCTCGGAAGATTTTATTCACACATTTATACATCATCTGCTTCCTCTTTAAATTTCAGAGTAGATTTGAGTTTTATAATAACACAGAGTTGGCATTTAGGATATGCTGTCTCAGAAAGGAGAATTTTAAGAACTGATGCAGATACTGCAGTGTTTTTGGTGTCTTTTGGTCTCTGATGTATGAGACATTATGGGAAACTTCCCCAGGCATCCCCCCCTTCCTAAGTGACCTTTTATATTCATGATCCCAAAGCTCTGTCTTTAAAGATACACTGAGGTTTCCTCCAGATTCCTAATTTCATTAACCTTATAATTTAATCAAGATTCCCTTCTAGCCACAGCCCCATCCAACATGCTTTTGAGAAATTGTTAGGTTTGTTCATTTATTTGGCACAAGTGGCAAAGAAGGAAATGGGCTCAATTATTGGGGGGCAAGGTATTTTTCACTTTCCATTGCTAAAAATCAAGTGTCCCTGAAAGGAGGCCCTGCACTCAGTCCTGCCCAAGAAAGAGTCGCCTTAAGGGATAAGGAGGGCAAATGTAAAAAAATGGAATTCCTCCCTCACCTGAGCAGGTTGCAGTCTGCTCAGAGGTCCAAGGAAAGAAGGACTGGGGGAATTAGGGGATTTTAATGTAGCTAATATTCACGGAACATCCATGTCGTTCCAGGAACTCTATTAGGCATTAAGCATTTTGCATATATTATCTTTCCATACCTTACCTTACCAATTACCCAAACTAAAAGGCCCCAGAAGAGTAAATACTCCTCGGAGTGTCTTTACACACTTCCAGGAAACAGATTATTTAAACACTCTGGTTAATAGTGGCAAATAAGCTTTAGAGAAACCACATACTGCTTCATGGCTCCAGTAAAGTGAATTTTGTGGAGATCCCAGAAAACAGCTGTTGAGCAAAGTTGGGTTTATCAAACTTACACCAGCAAGGGAAGCTACCTTGACAAAGCCTAGGTGGTTACTCAGAAAGAGAAAGTAAGGAAAGAGCATTTATAGGATTTTGCAGTGTGAACCCAAGTGGTTTAAGGCAGTTCTTTAAAGGCACAGAAGTTACTGGACTGAGTGAGGCAAGTCCCTAAGATAATGGTTGAGGATTGGTGAGGCAATGAAGTGAATGTCATGAGACAAGTATTGATTATTGTCCTTATTAAGTGAGCTTTTTTCCCTAATTCTGGAGGGAATGCCTCATATTTTGTAGTAAATTCTTTGAACTTCTCCCAAGATTTGGCCCTCTAGGGCATCGTGGAACCAGATTCTTTGAAGGAGTTGCCTTTTTGTCCCAGTGACCAGGTAGGGCATTTCCTGTAACCGTCATGTAAGGCCTTTCTTTACGGCATCCCACCTCCTCAAGAAACACTGGAACCAGAGTTTCTTAATCATGAGACCATTTTCCTTTGCCTTTGTTCATGGAGAGATCTAGATCTTCGGTTACTTCCAAAACATTCCCCACATCTTGCCGTTGGTATTAACTCCCTTCTATCTAGTTAGTCCTGGTGAATACAACGCGTACTGCCTTCTGGGTCACTCTGGCTCCAGTAAAGGGTCATTAGGAGTGAATTTGTAACCGAAGTCACGAGTTCACTCCTGAGTGAGTCGCAGATACAAACCACATCAGGTGGAGTTGTCACACAAATATGCTTTATTCTTAGCAAATAAGGGGATCACGGGGAATAACTTCCAAAGCTGTGACTCCCCGAGCAAGGGTGAACGGGTTTCTTTGATTTAGAGTTAGGATGGGTGTTTGGGCAGGGAAGCCCTGTCGGGTGTGTAGAGGCAAGCAGGAGGTTGCACATGCACCCCCAGGAAACACGTCTGTGCTACGCCGTATGTTATGTAAATGAGGCCTGTGCTCCTCCTTGGCAGAGACTCTAGTATTCTAATGAGGTAAAGCTAGCTTGGTCCATCTGTGCTGGGGTGACTCAGGTGTGGGGTGGCCCGGGCTGCGGGAGTTCTTGCTCGAGGAGTAGTTTGCATTTCCACCACAGAATATTATGCTCCTTGAGTCATTTGTCAGAGTTAAGAGATCAACTGGAAAGAAGAGCTTCCCAAGACATGGGACGTTCCAAAACATGGGACGAAGGTCGGTGAGTACGAGCTGGTAGGCGGTAGAGGTCAGGCCTTGTGGTCTAGATGGTGACAAGTTAGGATCTTTCTCGACGTATCCAGCCTGTTAATTCCTGGGTTTTGTCGTATGGTATGACCAGTTAACAAACCAGGTTAAAATTGAACACCAATAAAAATTAATTAAAAAAAATAATAATAAAGTAGATATAAAGCTAGAAAAAAAAAAAAACAAACCAGGTTAACTCGATTTTCTAGAGGAGTTTCTAATCTGTTTGTTAGGCAGTCATGAGTTATCCCTTTGAATAAAAAAGAAATAACAAATATATAATTTTCAGAAAAAGAGGAAAGTAGCGGGACTTAGAGTATTATCACCAGGGAAGGAACCGTGTGAAGGAGAAGATAAGCAAATGTCAGGAGGTGAGGCTGCCTGCTGAGAAGTATAGTGGCTTCTTAGTGAGCAACAGTGTGTGTGGTGTCCCCACGTGGGGTCTCCACCTGGGGGGTCTCCGCAGCCCGATGAGGGCCCCCAGATGTGGGGCCATGAAGGGGTGGGAGTGGTTGTCGCGGGCACTGAAGGGACTGACCTGAGGCAAACCAGGGAGCTGGCGGTGTAGTGAATCCACGGGAGGCCATGGGCAGGACAGCAGAGTGGGGTTTGTGGGCCCTAGGAAAGCAGGCCGGTGACAACGAGCTGTGGGGACGCGGAGTCTCCCTCCTTGGCAGCTCACCCGGGGCTGCGGGCCCATTGGTCAGGGCCTCTGGGTGCTGGCAGGTGGGTCCCTGGGGGCCTGCATGGACCCAGCCCAGGGGGTGCGGTGGGCCCCATCTACATCCTGTCGCTCAGGCCTGGGTGCCTCGGTGGGTCCCTGGGGCCTGCATGGACCCAGTCCCGGGGGCACGGTGGGCCCCATCTGCATCCCGTCACTCAGGCCTGGGTGCCTAGGGGGCTCCCTGGGGGCCTGCATGGACCCAGCCCCGGGGGTGTGGTGGGCCCCATCTGCATCCCGTCACTCAGGCCTGGGTGCCTATGTGGGTCCCTGAGGGCCTGCGTGGACCCAACCCGGGGTCAAGATGAGCCCCGTCTACCTCCCGTCGCTCAGGCCTGGGTGCCTGTCTCCCATGTAGCAGTGGGCACCATTCCTGGCCACGAGGAAGGCGGGCTGTGGCCACTGGGTGAGGTTGGAAGCTGGCGAGCTTCCTCCCTAAACGCCGGAGGAGGACTTCGACTCCCTCCAACGTGGCCTCCGTCGGTTCTCTCTCATGGACGAGGTGCTCCCCTGCTCATCTCTTAACTCAGGCCAAAGGCCTGCCGGGCCAGACACCCCGGGACGGGAACTGAAACTGCCCCTGAGGCGGTAGGGAGACCCTGCGTGGCTGCCCCCAGACACCAAGCTGCCCCCCTGCCCCCTGCACGCACCCCCATCTCCAGCCTGCGTGTTCCTTACATGACCTGGAAGTATCTTCAGGGCTCTGGAGTCCGTCTTTGAGACACTAGTCAGCTGCCTCCCTGGTGCTGGTCTCACGGAAATAAACCCTTTCCTTGGTTCAGCTCAACCCGTCTCTCTGCCTCTGGATTTGGTCAGCGGCCAGTGGCAGAAGCTGGTCCGGGGGGACCCGGGAGGCTGCTGCTCTTGCACCCTTGGGCCCCAGGTACCAGGCCATGCAATTGAGTCAAACCAACAAAGGTTTGTCTAGATCGTTTATTCATGAATATGCAGAAAGGAGGATGTTAAAAAGCTAACTTTAAATGACCAAATGTCAGCCCAAGTTTAATTTCCAAGGAAGGGTCTTGATTACTGATAACTTGATTAACTCCCAAGAGGCGGGGCATTTTAAACCAGTTGGAAGCTAACAACCTGCTGTAGCTCGAAGGCCCAGAGCCCCTGACTCTGAAAGCTCTGAATGCCCTTCAGCCTGCCCAAAGTGAGAGACTTGCCTCCTTGGGATTCATCTTGTCCTGGGGGATATAATTTGTTTTGACAAAATTTTAACATTCCTTCTAACATAAAGTCTTTTCTGACTTAAAACTGTTAAGAACGTAAGACAAGACTTGCAGGGAACCTTAGGGCCCAGAATGTCCTAGTCAGTAAGACAGGGGTGCAGGCTGGCTCAGTTGGTAAAACCTGTGACTCCTGATCTCCGGGATGTGAGTTCGAGCCCCAAGTTGGGTGTAGCGAATACCTAAAAATAAAATCTTAAAAAGAAAGAAAGAAAAAAAAAAGTAGGAGGGTACGTCATTAAAATTACGTACTGTTGGGATCCCTGGGTGGCGCAGCGGTTTAGCGCCTGCCTTTGGCCCAGGGCGCGATCCTGGAGACCCGGGATCGAATCCCACATCGGCCTCCCGGTGCATGGAGCCTGCCTCCCTCTGCCTATGTCTCTGCCCCTCTCTCTTTCTCTCTCTGTGTGACTATCATAAATAAATTTTTAAAAAATTTTTTTAAAAAATTACATGCTGTTGACTCTCAGGAAGGCTCAAGCAGGTTTAACTCCCTCCATCTAACATAAGGAACTACTAAAGACAGCATAGCACAGATAGAGGAATCTAGAATATATAACCCCACAATGAAATAGTAGTGGGTTTAGTATTACGGGGAAGTAGGGAATGGCCATTTTGTCTAGGACCCTGAGGTCCTGGGCAAATCTAATCTTCACCCATTGAGTTTCTTGACCAGGACGACAGGTACAAGTCGTTCAAGGACCAGTAGAAGTTATAATGATTCGTTTCAGTAGGTTTCGACTCTTGGTTTTAGTCCCTTGCTTACTGTTTTTAGAAGTTATTGTGCAAGCTTGGATAAGGTTTGAATGTGTCAACGTGAATCTCAATAAATTCGAGCCTCAAATTCTATCAGCTTAGGCGGAGCTTTTAATCCATAAGGAGTCTGGAGCTTCATGAAGACCTTCAATTTGGTTTTGATTTAGACATGGGGATAAGGAAGGAGTTTCCAAAATACCTTTGGCTTGAGTCTGAACAGGGGAGCCCTTGGGGATATCAAGGAAGAGGTCTTCAGAGGAACACTTGATCCTGCAGACCCTTTTGCACGATAGATGCTTCCAATTAAGTTAGCAGGTTGGTGCTGCAAAGGATAAAGGAATGGTCCTTGGTTAAAGGCCAAACTGTGCAAGTTACAGGCTGGGACATAAAGAGGGCCCCAGGATTATCTGAACTACCCACCTCTGGAGCAGTTTACCGACCCTGAGGGAGAGGAGAAAGAACAATGCCAGGGCTCAGGGTTGGTCTAGCAGCGCCCACCACCGAAAAATCATTCGCAGAGCTGTCGTTTAACATTTAAAGAAATTTCATTTTAAAAGATAGACAGATAAATAAATACATAAATAAATAAATAAATTTCAACTTAGGATTTCAAGAGTGAACAGCTGACCACGTGGCTGCCCCTCAGAGCACCTTTACTGTTCGCTCACTGAATTTTTTTCCCTTCAGTTTTTGCACCAGCACAATTGTTTTCCAATGCGTTTTCTGCTAACAACATCTATAGGCATCTTTATCTTGAGTTTCTCTCCCATCTTTATCTCGAGTTTTAGTAGTTTTATCTACTAAGGACATTAGTTTGTTCTAATTCTTACATCTCTAGGGCTTTATCAAAAATGTCTCTGAGGTATTAAAGATCCAACAGTGGGATTATCCCCAATTTCGGTCTTTGTTTGCAGGCTAACGCCCCCTCTTTCTGACTTAGGCTTATTTGTAAAAAGTGAGGAAAGAGCAAGAATCACGTACGCTTCACTGTCTACTCGTGAAAGCTCCGTGAAGTTACTGGGAAGTCTATTCCTGAAGTCTCCAGTGACTTCTTTTGGAAGCCTCTTCATGTTAGCCAAAAAATGCAGGAAATTGGACTTTGCTCACTTTTTAAAGTGCTTATCAAATGAATAATTGTGTTCTTATCAAAAGTTCCCTACTGTAATTCTGCTGGATACCTGCTTCTTATATTTACTCCATGTAAGCCTCTAACCCACACATTTTCTAATTGGCAACATTTCACCAAGAATAATTTGGAATGACAGCAAGGCCACTTCCCAATTCCTGACTCTCTGAAACAGTATGAGAGAATAAATGTTTGCAGTTAACACATGTTAGTTGGAGGTGATTATTATTATCATCATTACAGACAAAAAAAAATCAACGAGCCATGTTTCTCATCTCAAAAGGTGGGAAGGTGAGGAAAAATCAGCAATTAATAGCCATGCAATACATGATAAAATCTTACAGCACGTGCTGAATTCTTAGGATATTAGAGTCACATACAACCCGCTAGGTGATCACGAAAGGGGAAGTGATTAATTTTATCGGGAGGAGGTTGGGCCTTGAAGATTCTGTGAAGTTTCCCAAGACAGGAAAGAACATGAGAAGCAACATGTACAGAAAACATAATGGATACTGGGAGCATTCATTCATTCATCCACCAATAAATATTTATTTAGCACCTTAGTGTGTCAGGCACCGTACCAGTGATGAAAGAAAAAAATCCCACCATCATTCTCTCTTCATGGAGCTTATTACCTAATGGGAGAGATGATGGACAAGAAACAAATAAATGCTTAAGTCTAAGCAGCAGTAAGTACTACAAAGGGAGAAAGCAGGGTAACGAGGAAGAGGAGGACAAGAGAGATCTACCTCCTCACGTAGGATGGTTAGGGAAGGCTCCTAGGAAGAGTCAATATTTGAGCTCAGATCTAATGGATAAGAAGAAACAGATACGCAAATATGGCAAGAAGAGGGGTCCAGGCCATGGCACAGGACCACACAGACACAGACCCTGAGAAAAGGACAGTGTGTCTGGGTTGGAGGGCATGCGATGAGAATGTGGAGCTATTATTGGGGAAAGGGTTTTATCTGGTTGGCAATATTTCAGTAGATTTTTCAAAAGGATAAGTTACCTGAGCCAGGTAAATGATTGCCCATCCATGTTGTCTAATATTTATCCCACTATTTGTTGTCGTTGCACTACTGCCTGTCTCCGATCTTGTGATAAAGACCCAGAGAAGCATCAGAGCTCTTGCAGGTACATTCAGAGCATGGAACAGGTAAGGACAGGAGGTAACAGATGAGGGAGTTACCACATGAGACCATGCAGACGCAGGCAATGTGAACGATCTACCCATCGTAACAAAAATGGAAAATACACGGCTTGGGCACTGGGGCCGGGCAGCTGGCAGGCAGAAAGCTGAGACTGCAGAAGGGAAAACTAGAGACTCTTGCTGTGCTCCCACCAAACAACAGGCAGACCCAGGGCAGTGGGGACAGTGATGAGGGAAAAGCAGGGATGACGTGCATCGGCCGCTCTTCGCTGCTTCGTAGTAGAGTAAGAACCATGGAAACAGTTGGGTGAGACAAGAAGAACCGGTTTATGAGCAGGGCAATGCAGCTTTGTTGCGGGAGTTGTGTCTGCATCCTGCAGCCCACGGCTTCTGCACCCCGAAGAGCAGGAAACTATCGTGCAGAACTTTCTCAAAAGTCTCCATTAAATAATACTGGCCAGGCGACGGGAGTAGCTCAACAGAAAAGGTCAGACCAAGGGCATTGTTTTCCCACTTAAACTCCTTCCAGGAAGCTTCAAGGTGCCCATTAAATTGAGGGCTGGAGGAACAAGCAGAGACTAAGCAAGATGCTGTTGACTTAAGAACTACAAGAGTAGACTTTGGGCTGCGGCTACTTTCATGTGAATGAATCAGAAGCAAGTAGGACAGAAGCCTACCTCGTTTCTGATGAGATTTTGTCACTTAGGTTGTGACACCCCTCAGATTGATCCCTAACCTGGATTTTGGTCTGAGACTAATAGGCACACACACATCAAGAGGGTATGAAAAGGTTTATTATTCACATCTTTCCGGGAAGATCAGGGCGGTCCCCACGCGGGTCCAAAAATGAATTGACTGGCTTGGCTTTTATTGGTCTTAGGGTGTGAGGCTGGGGAAAGGGTTTCTGCTCTCAGGCCAGGCTTGTGTGGTTTGAACCTCCCGCTGGGCCAAAGGAGGAGGCATCCGGCCTTTCTAATCAGCTTGGCCAGATGTGGAGCACAGTGGCAGAGTGGGGATGGCGAAGCATGGAAGCTGTCAGCGGTCAAACATGAAGCACAGAGTCAACCTCTCCATCACAGCCAAATAAGCCATAAATCCTGGTCGATAAAAGCCTGTGTTTGTTCAATCCCTGAGGAAATCTAAGTCTACAAATATGCACCAGCAGGCAGGAGCCTGCAAAAGCTGTGATAAACCCAAGTTTCAGATGTGGCTGAGTTTGATGACCTCCTATGGGTCAAACCAGGGACCACAGAGGACAATGGTCAGGTTTCTCCAAAATAACAGATTCAAAGTTTAACCAAGGACCTTCTTTCCTGCTGGGGCAAAGGATCTTTGTAAGTCCTGCTCCGATTTTCATCATGGCATGCGGCACTGACAGCTATCCATCATCCCTGTCCTTTCCTTTAGGAGTTCTGGGTGCCCGGGTGGCTCAGTGGGTTAAGCATCTGCCCTCGGCTCAGGTCGTGATCTCAGGGTCCTGGGATCGAGCCCTACATTGGGCTCCCTGGGCTCCTGGCTCAGCAAAGAGTCTGCTTCTCCCTCTGCCCCTCCCCCAGGGTGTGCTCTCTTTCTTTCTCTTTCTCTCAAATAAATAAAATCTTTACTAGTCTTTCTCCTCCTTTTCCTTTTAGAAATAAAACCCCTCCCCTGGAGTTTTAGTGGAACACACGTCCATCTAGCTCAAGAGAACATGTTCCCGCCCTCCTTGAAGCTAGGTATTAGCTATGTGGTAAGTGCTCACAAATAACTGGGAGCACAAGTGATGAGGGGAAGTTTCCTTAGAAGGAAATCGCTTGCTCCCAATTTCCTCTTTCCCAGGCTGCAAAGTGGATGTGATTCTTTGAGCCAATTTTGACCATGGAAGGAACATCATCCTTGATAATAAAAGAGCAACAAGGGTCCCTCCAGCACCGTATGAAACAGAGCTCCCCGACTGCCCTGGGCTTCTCTGCTCCCTACGGGGGCTCTGTGAGGAAGGACGCATTCTTACATATTTTGGGGCCTCTCTTAAAGCAGCTTCGACTGTTTCCTCACTTATACAAAAAAGTGGATTAAAGTATTAAGAAGTTAAGCTTCTTTACCTTTGTATGATCTTAAAAACAGCCTCTCCTTGCCCCTCTGGATTTTAACTTTAGCAACAAGTACAAAGAGCCTCACATTTAATGGGCTATAAGCAAGGAAGACCTTGAAGCTCCATGTGACCTCATGATTTCAGTGTGTTTCTCCTCTTTTCCAAAAATCAACCTACAGAATACAGTCCTCTGTACACTTTGGCTCTAAACAGAGGCCTTAAGTAACAGAAATGTAGGAGTGTCAAGCTGATAAATGAAAACTCAGATCAAAATATATTCGTTTACTGGGACACCTGGCGGGCTCAGCGGTTGAGCATCTGCCTTCCACTCAGGGTGTGATCCCAGGGTCCTGGGATCAAGTCTTGCACTGGGCTCCTGGCATGGAGCCTGCTTCTTCCTCTGCCTACATCTCTACCTCTCTCTGTGTGTCTCTCATGAATAAATAAAATCTTTAAAAAAGACCAAAAAAAAGTATATCTATGTATCTATCTATCTATCTATCTATCTATCTATCTATCTATATATATACACATATATACATTTCCCTTTTCCCCAACATATCATATGTATCTCTGTACTATTTTTATCTCTTCTCTGTAATTAATTAATCAGAGGTTATTGGATTAAGATAAAATGGCTAGAGTCGACTTCCTCTCCCACTATGTGACGCAAAGACGATGATGTTCTCGGGTTCCCATTCTCCAGTGACTGTGGCTTCCGAATGGCTCACGGTGTTGCTAAGACAACAGGGATGCTGAAACAGAAAGCTGGTGCTGAAGTCAAGGCACAGGAGCTGCCTGAAAGGATGTCATCGACAGTGTATTCAAGGCCTTGTTCACAGTGAGACTTGTAACACTGAATTAGGAAAAAAAAAAAAAAGGATTGTACTCATCCAACATCCTTCCATAGGTGACTATGGCTCTCTCAATGGCTTGTCCTCTGAAATTTAGAAAGCAGTGGTATGTGAACCAAAAGTCAGGGGGTGATCATCCCACTAATACATCTCCTTTTTAGGACCCTGAGCAAGTACTGTCCTTAAGTTCCAATTTGCCTTATTTGCCTTTATTCTAACAGAAGCGTGTTTGAAGGACCATAGAAGAAAACAAAAAGAAGTTATACTGTCAGCTGCTCCTTCACTAAAAATGTACGTCTCACCTAAACAAAGGTTTGATTCTATCTGCTGAATACCTGGGTAGGTGTGATTTTTGAGTTTATCAACAGATGCAAGGGAGCATGGTCTCCTCAAGAAACAGGAAGCTCGGTGGCGGCAGTGATGTGCACTGGGCTGTATCCCCAGGTTTGTCTGAGCAAACCCAGCCACTGCAGCCAAAACCCAGCCACTGCAGCCATGTTCTTGTTTCCACACTGACAGCATCAAGGCAAGAACAAAGAAAATAAAAACAAACTACTTGAACTGATTTTGAATATTTTCTTCTGAACTAGAATAAAAAAGGAACACAAATGGCATTTAACTAAGCTGCAAGGCGTCCTTCGCATCGTGTACCTCCTACTGCGCAGAGATCAAATCCCTCAAACAGCATGGATGCGGGAGCAAAGGAGCAGAGTGCTCCCAGAGCGAGGACACACCTTGTTCAGAATCAGCTCCCTCTCTTAAGAAATAATCTGGTGAAAAGTAATGGGGAGGAAAAGGCAAGTGTTGGAGGATGTGTTTTCCCCAATCTTCAAGGATCCCTTGACAAAGAGAGAAATGACTAAAGGTTGAGTTAACAGGGCAGTTTGCATTTTTCAAGCAGGAGGTAAAAAGTATTCTTTAATAATAGAGAGTAAGGATCCTATTGTGAGGTGAAGACCTGTGCAGGGGTCCTTAGCTCTAAGTGCAAGTTTAATCTAGCAGATTCAAATGAAACCCACCAGACCCCCTTTTCTAAATCTCTGGTGTTCTAAGTACAAAAAAAAAAAAAAAAGGAAATAAGAAAAAAAAAAAAAACCACGGACCACTCTATTTTAATATTTTTAAGTAGCATAAATCATAATAGTTCGTATACTACACTGTACAATTATATACTGTTACTTTCCAAAGAAAATTAACGTCTTATAGGATTTTCTGAAATGGTTACTCCATTGGGTTAAGAGCTTGACCCTTTAGCCATCGCTACGACACATGGCACACAATCTAGGAGGATCCAAGCCTTCCAGTTGTGCCTGTTTCTGCTGCCGTCGAGGCAGGAGCCTCTCCGAGACCTCTCACGGCCCCTTCCATCTCCTGCGCCAGGAAACAGGCTCTGCAGGTAGATGTGTGCCGATGAGCGCAGCTTCTGTGCTTTGCTTTCCACAAAACCACTCCCCTCTAAGAGAACTTGCGCTTCTTCATGGCTTCTGCTTTGACTGCCAGGCTCTTGGCGCAGATGGTCAGGACCACAATGAGAACGCCCACCACAAATGTCACCAGGGGCCAGAGGAAGCAATGCAGGAGGACAATCTCATCATGCGTGCGGTGCAGGAGCACATCGTCTGGTCTGCAAGACAGTAGAGAACAGGAGAGAAAGAGTGGTCAGCTGCCTTGGCATCGCATAACTCTGCAACCTGCAGCCCGACTTGCTTTCTAGCCCAAAGAGAACAATCATCATGGAGAGTGAAGACCTCGCTCTGGCTATACATACTGTATTTTGAGGTTCAAATCCATTACAGAAAGTTCTGAGGTCTTGAATCAAGTAATGGTACAAATTGCGTACTATTGATAACATAATTTACACGTTGTGAAATGTCAAAAGCGTAGCAATCATTTACGTTCTTATTTTCTTCCATTCCAAGCTGTTTAACATATTCCATTTTCTCACTCACCCTTTTATGTCTGCTGGTCAAAGTGGCATGTGGGTTGACATTCTCAAACCCAAACTAGACCTCGGCACTTAGGCGGGACGCAAATGATCTCAATTCACAAAAACAGTCAGCTAAAGTCACTGTGTGAATTTAATCAGAAAGGTCTATGGCGTAGCCTTCAAGTTGACTCAGCTTCATATGTGAAGGTTTTTATTAATGAACAGACAAGAGAATGGTTAGATTTCATTAACGAACAGACAAATGAATGGTTAGATTTCATGCATTTTTCCATGCTTCTTGTTGGGGGAAGAGGATAGAGATTAGCCCTCATGTTAAACCACTGACTGCTTTCTTGATAAATTTTGCAAAGTCTTAGCAATATATTTCTATCTTATCAATGCAGGGCTCTATTTTCAACTACAGCACTGGTCTCATTCTCAGGAAGTGAAGATGAGACGCGTTCCATAAGCCACGATCTCTCATCTCGGGCCATTAGGGAGAGAGCCTGGGAATCCAGCTTTCATACAAGAAGTTTACATTTTGCAAGATATTTCCACTTCACCCGCAGGAGGGTTTGTTCTGTTATACTAGAGCAGCAGCGCTTCCTCCAGGCAAGAAAGAAGATGATGTAGAATAATTAGTCTGATTGCCCTTGAGACCATCAGAGGCTGTAGAGTACAAGGGCCGGGCACTTAACAAAGAAATGCATTCTTGAGGAGCTCTCGCTAATCATCACTTTGATAATTCAAGACCCGTTCTTCAAGAAGACTGACAAAGAATGCTGGGTATTTCTCTTCTACCTGTAATGTAGTCATCATGCGGCACTAACAAAAACAGTTTTGAAGATTAGCTCTGAAATGACAAAATCCTTGCCTTTTTTTTGTGCAACATTTTAGATTTGGCACATAGAGATTTTTATTGATCTTTTATTTCATCTTATTTCAGTTAAAATTCGTACTAAATTTTTAAGCAAAAAGTATTCAAGCTTGTAGACGTTACTCTTTTTCCTGAATTCCTGTAGCAACACATGGTCTTCAAGACTCGTGCTATTGTTCATTTGTGATATATATTAACGCACACATTGTTTTCTCCTGTAAGGCCCTTGACTTTGTCATTATTCTACACATAGATGTTGCTACACATGGATGTTGCTAAATAACCACTTGCTCTTGATGGCTGGAAATTTCTGCAGCGTGTTACCCCTGCAAAATTTCAAGGAACTTCAAGCCTTGAGTGTAAGAAAGTAGAGGCCTAGGTCCAAATATAGTCAGGACACAATACAGATGAAGTCATTTTCTTCAGTCTTTGAAATCCCAACCCCCAGCACTGCCTCAATTCTTTTCCCAGCTGTCAGCTGTCTCTACCCAAATGTGCAAAGGAAAGTAAAAGCTGTCTTGGTTTCAGATCGCACATTTAGGTCTTTAATCCATTTGGAGTTTATTTTTGTGTATGGTGTAAGAAACTGGTCTGGTTTCATTCTTTTGCATATAGCTGTCCATGTTTCCCATTTATTGCAGAGACTGTCTTTTTCTCATTGTATGTTCCTGCCTCCTTTGTCAGACTAATTGACCATATGATTGCGGGCTTATCCCTAGGCTCTCTATTCTCTTCCATTGACCTACATGTCTATTTTTATGCCAGTACCATGCTATTTTGATTGAAATAGCTTTGGAATATAGTACATCTTGAAATCCGGAATTGTGATACTTCTAGCTTTATTCTGGATTTCTCAGGATTGCTACAACTACATCAAAATAAAAAGCTTTTGCAAAGTGAAGGAAGCCATCAACAAAACAACAACAAAAAAGTGCAAAATACTGAATGGGAGAATCTATTTGCAAATTATATTCAATAGAAGATTAACATCAAAAATATATAAAGAACTTATAGGGCCGCCTGGGTGACTCAGCAGTTGAGCATCTGCCTTCAGCCCAGGGCATGATCCTGGAGTTCTGGGATCGAGTCCTGCATTGGATTCCCTGCATGGAGCCTGCTTCTCCTCCCTCTGCCTGTGTCTCTGCCTCTCTCTGAGTCTCTCATGAATAAATAAATAAAATCTTATTATTTTTTTTAAATTTTTTTTATTTATGATAGTCACAGAGAGAGAGAGAGAGGCGGAGACACAGGCAGAGGGAGAAGCAGGCTCCATGCACCGGGAGCCTGACGTGGGATTCGATCCCGGGTCTCCAGGATCGCGCCCTGGGCCAAAGGCAGGCGCCAAACCGCTGCGCCACCCAGGGATCCCTAAATAAAATCTTAAAAAAAAAAAACCTTCTACAACTCAACACAAATAAATAAATAAGTAAATAACCTGATTAAACATCACCTGAACAGACATTTTTCCAAAATAAGAAATACGCATGGCCAACAGACACCTGAAAAGATGCTCAACATTGCTCATCATCAGGGAAATGCAAATCAAAACCATGATGACACACCACTTTACACCTGTCACAATGGCTAAAATCAAAAAGACAACAATAACAAGTGTTGGCAAGGGCGCAGAGGAGAAGGATCCCTCCCACACTGCCAGTGGGAATGTAGAAGACTGGTGCAGTCGCTGGAAAACGGTTATGGAGGTTCCTCAAAGAATTAAGAATAGGAATATCATATGATCCAATATGTGCATTTGCCCAACGAAAAAGAAAACACTGATTCAGAAAGATATGTAGACACTCTATTTACTGCAGCACTGTTTTCAGGAGCTAGGATATGGAAGCTGCCTACGTGCCCATCCACAGACAACTGGATACGGAAGATGCAGTACCCCATATATACAACGTTATATGGCCATAGAAAAGAATGAGATCTCACCACCTGCAACGACATGGATGGACCCAGAGGGTGTAATGCCAAGTGAAATAAATGAGACAAATACTACCTGATTTCACTTACGTGTGGCATTTATACAACGAAACAAAAGCATGAACAGAAAGCAGAATCAGGCCTATAAAAACAGAACATAAGACTTTGTTGCTTGCCAGAGAGGAGGCGGGGGGAGATGAGCGAAATGGGTGATGGGGGGGGTGAGTGACACAGGCTTCCAGTTAGGGGGTGCACAGGCATGGGGAATGCGGGCACGGCCTGGGGATCGCAGTCAGCGGCACTGCACGGGGGGCTGTGTGGGGCAGACGAGAGCTACACTCGGGGTGAGCACAGCATCACGCGGAGAGTTTGAATCACTATGCCGTGCACGTCAACTCATGTAACAGTGTGTGCCAAGTGTACTTAGAAAAAAAATAAAACAAACTGTAGCGTAATTGATTTTTTTTTTTTTAAGCAGTCTTGGGAAAGTCTTCCTCCGTCCCTTCCTTTCCCCTCTGCCCTCCTCCCCTTCTTTCTGAGACTGTTCTGCTTCCCCGGAATCTATCGGACGAAGATACACTGGGCTCTTCCTCGAAAGGGCGAGGGTGCACGATAATGTGAATGTACGTAAAGCCCAGAACCATACACTTCCAAATGGTTAAAATGGTAAAAAAAAAAAAAAAGAGTGGGGAGTGAAGAGGACCTGCATTTTGAACACTATTTTAATTAATTTGCATGTAATTTCCATAAGTGTCTTGCAGTTAATTTCCCAGTACAATGCTTCAGTGGGTGTCCTCTTTTGCGTTCCTTCCCCAGTCACTAGTGTTGGCACTGAATCCTTTCCCACGATGTCGTACAAGTGAGTCAGGAAAACAGCCACAGAGGATGGGGTTGGACCGCTCTTACGCATTCTCTGAAACACGTCATTAAAAAGGAATTCAAGTATAAAGGAGAGTGAAAATAACTGAAAAACCTGGACCCAGGTATGTGTTTTATTTAGAAACTTCTTGACATTCCACCTGCCGTAAGACCCCTTAAGGCAAAATTTTCATATTTCGAACAATGAAACCTCATTCACCTGAGATAGCTTTGTTGACTTTGCAATAGCTTCGGAAGCATTCTTTGAGGGGGAGATACTATACAAAAACCTTCACATCTCTTTCAAAATAATTAGTGCCTGTTTCCAATTCACGCAGCTTTCAGATGCCCCCTGTATCCTGCAATGGAAAGGAGGGGCGGCGGAGGAGGCTCCCTGGGCTCAAGGATGGTTTGGAGCTGAATGCAACTGAGAGGAAACAGGTAATAGGAAAAGCTCTTTGGGGCCGGCCCGGCTCCGACAGGTAAGCGTCCAGCTCTTGCTCTCTGCTCACTCATCATCGCAGGTCCTGGGACCGAGCCCCAATTGGGGCTCTGTATCAGTGGGGAGTCAGTCCGCTTGCCTCCCTCCTTCTCTGTGCCCTTGCCCCGCTCAATCTCTCTCTCTCTCTAGAATAAATCAAGAAAGAAAGAAAGAAAGAAAGAAAGAAAGAAAGAAAGAAAGAAAGAAAGAAAGAAAGAAAAAGCTCTCTGCCCTCCTCCTATTTCCCTAAAAGCAGGACTAAACTTTTGAAAGGGGTCCCTCTTTGTCTCTCTTCCAGGAAGAACAAGTTAATCACTGGAGACCATTCTAGACCTTTATGGGCCCAGAAACGGCACCATGGTATAAACTATCTAACAAACTGTCCTATCTAGCCCCCCCCTTCCGCTGGGCTCCCCTATACATTCACCTTCCTACAGCTTGCTGCCCTACAAACGCAAAGTCCTCTTCCTTTGCCTTGTCGCTCCTCTAGAAACAGATTGCTTTCTCTTAAAGATGCCAGCAAAGCCCGAGCTCTAACAGCCTCTTGGAGCGGCCTCCTGAGCGTTCCCACGGGCATGAAGTGCCAAGTGCCAAGTGCCAGGTGTGCCGGTTAAGGAACTTTTCCTGTTAATCTGGTTTCTGTCATCCTAATTTACAGAGCCCCGCCTGGGAATCTAAGAAGGGTAGAGGGAGTTTTTTCCTTCCCTGTAGGGAAAACGGATTGCTCTGCACTCCGCACAGTAATGCTGAAGTTCATTCAGTTAATAGGATTGACTGAGATTATCTCTAAATTGATCCTTGTGACACAGTTAAAGTCTGGTTCATTGGGGCCCCTGGGCGGCTCAGCTCGTTAAGCGTCTGCCTTGGGCCCAGGTCATGACCCCCGGGGTCCTGGGAAGGAGCCTGTGTCTGACGCCCTGCTCAGCGGGGAGCCTGCTTCTCCCTCTCCCTCTGTGCCTCCCCCTGCTTGTGCACGCGCTCTCTCTGTCAAATAAATAAAATCCTTAAAAATACACAAAGTCTGGTTCATTCAAATCGGAACTTCAGTGTCTTAATTTAAAGCACTCTCCTACCCCAGTTTCCTCCAATTTTATCAGGCAGCTCTGGGTTTAGAATTCAGTTTTCCATAATTCTATAATGGTAGGACTAAAGGAGATCTTTAAGAAAAATTACTATTTAAAAAAAAAATTACTATTTTCAGGGGGCTGGGTGTCTCAGTTGGTTAAGCATCCGACTCTTGATTTTCTGCTCAGGTCTTGATCTCAGGGTCCTGGGACTGAGCCCTGCATCGGGCTCCACGTTAAGCATGGAGCCTGCTTAAGATTCTCTCTCCCTCTGCCCCTCTCACACCCCCCCTACAAAATTACTATTTTCAGTACTTGGCAAACTAGATAAATGGCCTGATGAGATCTGAATATGATGTGGTGTAATCAGGATAGTGATGAGAATGTAGGCAAGATTCAAAAAAGAGGGTGATTACTCTGTATCTGAGGACTTCAAAAAAGTAAGCAAGGGATTTATTTGGGGATGTGTAGAAATACTAATGGAAAACACTTTTAAATCCTGAGGGGGGGTGGTACAAGTATAAAACAAGGGAAACAAGGGAAAAGCGCTTCAAGTACCCTTAGAAATACTTTCCTAAGGGCTGGCCCTACCCTGAGTAGAGCCTTGGAAGTATACTGCAGGTATATTATTAAATAGTTAGCATTGATTACGTCCTTACTACCCTCTAGGTGCTCTAGTAGGGTGTTTGCTCTCGTTTGATGCTTAAAATAACCCTGTGATGGAAAAATGTCATTTTGCAAGCAAAGAAACTGAGGCAAGAAAAGATTCGTTTGCTCAAGATCACACAACATAAAATAATAACACGGTGACTCAAAACCCTGTCTGTATGACTTTTAAACCTGTACTATTTACCCATCAGCTGGCTTTTCTCAAATGTGAACCGCTTCTGGTGGTTTGCTGAAATGCAACTTCCTGAATTTCAGGTCCTGGTTGGCTGCCTCAGAATATGAGCTGTGGGATCCAGACATCTGCATTTTTGAGAAGCTCCTGATTCTAATACATAATCAAGTCTAGGAAGCACTGTGCAAAGCTCTAATAGTTGAAAAAAATTTGGAGTGAAATAAAGTGACTTAGCTGGCTATTTCTGAAACTGCCTCATTAAGTCTCACGTCCAGGTTACTTTCTCGGCCTCCACGTACTTTGGGTCAGAATGTACAGTAATGAAGGGTGTCCTGGGGTAAGATAGGAGGAGAGAAGGGGTGGCTGTGGGGAGCGATGGAGGTAGGGTAGGGGGTAGAAATGTTGCCCTGAGGCTAGATTTGGTCAGAGGGGGCCTTTAGTCTAATTGGCTAAAAGGCACCCCACACACAGGTCAGCAGTAGACCTCATTGTACCAGATTAAAAAAGATGAAGATTTGGTGTATATTATCCTAAATATAAAGAATACATTCCCTTTAAAAAAAAGAATACATTCCCTTTGACCTTTTCTCACCAAATGAGAGTCCTTCCATCTCTCAATAACTTGTTCTGTTGATTGACGGGGAGGGAAAATGGTGGACTTCTCTTTTTAATGGGCTGGAAAATTTTCTTAACCAATTGAGCCACCCTGGCACCCCTTCGGCTGGAAAATTTTCTTAAACTGATCTCAACCACTTCATATAAAAATCTGAACTGAATAGTAAGTTACTGGTATCCCACAATGGTAATGGTACCAATGGAGAGATGATCTACTTCCAAATCCTTTCTCCAGGAGATCCTACAGAAAGTAGAACCTTCTTTCTTCTTCTTCTTTTTTTTTTTTTTTTAAAGATTTATTGATTTTAGAGAAAGAGAAAGAAAACAAGTCGGGGAGGAACAGAGGGAAAGGGACAAGCAGACTCCCCACTGCGTGGGGGGCAGGACCTGGGGCTGGATCCCAGGACGCTGAGATCATGACCTGAACCAAAATGAAGAGTTGGCTACTTAACCAAATGAGCCACCCAGACGCCCCCAGGCTGAGGTTTTAAACAGCTTTCCAGGCCATACCAATAATTACTCACATCTGGGAATTACTGACTTAAAGCTTTTAAATATCAAAGGTATCAGTTTGGTTTTTTATAATAACTGAAGAGCCAATCATTCGAGACTGAAGTCAGTGACAAGCATTCTATGCTACTCGCTGAGAGTCTATTGTCACATTAGAGTCCTGACACAGAAGCGACAAAATTATATTTTATAATGAAAACCGAAGACCCAACATGTATGCATTCCCAGGTAATTTTGTCTACTTGGGGCTAGGTTTCAGACAGCCTTGGAAAGTTTTCTCTGAGGTCTCAAATAAATGGATCAACAGGTACTGAGTAGAAATGCCATGAGTTAAGAGGCGACTGTCATAGAGGGTTTTCAGGCAGGAATCGCAGACCACTGACTTCTAAACTAGAAAACCTTGATGTGGGTATCATTAACTATTTTTTTTTTTTTTTTAGCAAGAACTCTGTGCTCTGGGCTTTCTAGAAGGGGACTAAATTATGACTTGAACTGTTGATTGCTGATTTTTAAGAGATTTCAAAATGATTCTTTCCTACCAAGAGACGTTGAAGTTTGGCTGATAAAAAACACTGGATTTGGTTTTGGCATAAAGCTGTCCTTATTGAGAGTAATTAGCCAATGTGTGTAGTTGCTGTTTGGAGCAATTTTTAAACCTTGGCAAGAGAAAAGTGTGCTTTGCTTGTCTTTTTATATGACCACAGGAAGGCACTTGAACAGCTAGTCTGAAAGCTCTACCAAGTTATGTTATAAATTACAGTGGGAATACAGAAACCAGAATGTAGAGACCCTTTGCAGTCTTCTTTGTAATGATTTGTTCTATCACGAGCCCATTTTTGCCCACTCGGTTTCAGCAATGACGTTGGGATAAGGGCTTTTAAAAGCTTGAGAAGTACTATGTCGACATCATAGCTTTGCTCCACACATGGTTCCTATCTATGGACGAAAGACTGCGTAGAGATCTATAAATGTTATAAACATCCTTATATTTCCTCAACTATTTTCTCCAATAGGTGAACTCAAGAGTTGTGATATTTAATAATATAAGAGTTAATCCTCAGGCTTGCCTGTTCTTCATGGAGGAAATTAAATCAGGCCGCAGACCTGCGGTTTCTAGGAAGAAAAATCTGCATTTGGCTTTGGCAAGAAATACAGCAAACTGGCAGGTGTGTTATTTTGGAGCAAAGGGTTGAATTAGTTATAAATTTATAGGAGGTCCACCCTGATGGTGAGTCCTAAGTAGCCTTGCAAGTGGAGGGTGGGGTATCAGAACATGAACTTGAGTTAGATAAACCTGGGTTTAAATGTGGGATTTGCAACTTGCTAACTGCATGATTTTAAGAAAAATACTTTATCCAGGCGCCCCTGGGTGTCTCAGTCATTTAAGTGTCTGCCTTAGGCCCAGGGTGTGATCCTGGAGACCCAGGATTGAGTCCCATGTCGGGCTCCCTGAGAGGAGCCTGCTTCTCCCTCTGCCTGCGTCTCTGCCTCTCATGAATAAATACATAAAACCTTAAAAAAAAAAAAGTAAATAAAACCTTCAGAAAAGAAAAGAATACTTAATCCAAAGGAAAAAAATAAGAAAAATATTTAATCCCTCCATGTCTTAATTTCTTCATCTGTAAAGCAGGAATAATAATATCTGCCTTACAGGGTAGTCTTGAGGAGTAAATGAGATAATGTATGTGAGCGGTATGGGCAGCTGACTGCCTAATGGCAAGCATTTAATATTCAGCAAGAGGTGGTAATGATTACTATAAAACTGATTTACAAATCAGAAGAGGATTTTTAAAATGTTGGCAATGACATATTATTTGCAAATATCCTCTACAATCAAAGACTGGCTGAAGTTACAGGAAATTCCTTTGATCAAGTTATAATTTCTTTTTTCTTTTTTTTAGATTCTATTTTTTTTTTTTTTTTTAGATTCTATTTATTTATTTGAGAGACAGGGAGCTCACATGAGGGAGAGAGAGCACAAGTGAGGAGGAGAGGCAGAGGGAGAGGGAGAAGCAGGCTCCCCGCTGAGCAAGGAGCCCAATGTGGGGCTCGATCCTAGGGCCCTAAGACCATGACCTGAGCAAAAGGCAGACGCTGAGCCCACTGAGCCACCCAGGTAGGTGTCCCAAGAATGATCATTTCTTTGGGTACAGATGTCTTCGTTCCCCCGGGGCCCTCTGTGCCCTCCATCGTCAGCCTCTCAGTCCTCTCTAAAGATCGGCCTAGCGTGGCAATGTTAAGAAACAACAGGTTTAACGAGCAAATGATTCCTTTCAATTCTAATAGTGTATGGAGGGGGAAAAATCAGTAATACCAATGTCTAGGAACACAAAGGGACGTTTACCCCTCAGTTTAGCCCCCAAGCCATCATTTAACAACAGGAAATCACCCTGGTGGCCCATGCGTGTTTTCTGAGAGGTTTACCCGGGGGTCTTGAAGGCAGAGACCAGGGGAGACCCCTGTGTCCCTGAGCTCCTGGGACAACAGCTTCCCTTAAGGTGCCAGTCACACTGGGTGGTGATCATTTTCTATATATGACATTTTCCCAACTTGACTCAGAGAAGCCTGCAGTCAGGATCGCATTAGGGACAATCCCGGCCTGTGAGGCTCTCTCTGGGGTTCTCCGAAAGAAAGAGGGGGCCGTCGTCAAGACCCACGATCCAAGAAAATGCTTATGACTTTTTATCTTTAAAAAAAGAACCAAAAGCAAACCAATGAATCTTAGTATATCTGCTGCCGAAGTGAGCACACAAAGCCACGGACCCATCTGAACCTGAGGCACCTGGTATCAAAAAGGTTTTATTAATTATAAATCCATGGCTGTTCTCCCACTGGGAAAAAATGGAAAGAGAATTTTTAAGCTGTCTAAGTATTCTTTGAGATTAGATCTAAGAAACAGCATTAGATTTTTAGATTTATATAAAACCCCTTTGCTCCTCCAGCAGCCTCCGCGAGCTGCTCTGGAGCTACCTGCATGGAGGCCCAGGAGGCTGGAGAGCCCCACTCGGGCTGGCTGAGGTCACCGCAGGAGTGACGGGTTCTGTAAACTAGATGACAGTTTGGGTCTGGCAATTCCTGTGAGCTTTTCTTAAGAACAGTATTGCTGGGACACCTAGGTGGCTCAGGGCATGACCCCGGGGTCCTGGGATCGAGTCCTGAATTGGACTCCCTACTTCTACCTGCTTCTCCCTCTGCCTGTGTCTCTGCCTCTCTCTCTCTGTGTCTCTCATGAATAAATAAATATAATCTTAAAAAAAAGTATTGCTGTTCTTCAGCGTAGTTTGGTCTGGGGTGTCTCTGAGCGACCAGAGAGGTCATTGATTCCACATGGGGCTACAAGTGGTTTCTGGCCAAGCTGCTGAAATCTGGGCTTTCAGGAAAAATACACTGCAGAAAAGAAGACATCTATATTCCTGTATTTGAGACAAAGATAATTCTCATACCAGCTCTCACCTTGTGGACCTACTTTGCAGTTTGTTTTATTTATTTATTTTTAAAGATTTTATTTACTTATTTGAGAGACAGAGAGAGCATGAGCAGGGAGGGGAGGGAAAAGCAGGTGCCCTGCCGAGCAGGGAGTCCGATGTGGGGCTCGACCCCAGGACCCTGAGACCCTGACCTGAGCGGGAGGCAGTCGCCTGGCCATCTGAGCCACCCGGGTGCCCCTGTAGTTTTGATTTTAAAGTGAAAATTCAATACCATTTAATTAATTTATTTATGTATTTATTTTACTAATACCTTTTTAAATCCGTGTGGGAAAGACAGGTTATTCAATAAATTGTGTTGGGACAATACTGATCATTTGGAGGAAAAAGAAACATTTGCTCCCCATCTTATTTGGCCCATAAAAAAAAAAAAAAAAAGAAATTTTAAAAAGAAACAGAAAATCCAGATACATCAAAAACTTAATTGTAAAAAAAAAAACCAAAGCATGACTGCGTAGAACACTAGAATTTTGAGAAATAACTTTGGAATAAGAAAATAAAAGTCTTTCTGATGGTTTTGTGAGGTTTGTTGTTTTGTTTGTTTTTTGGTATAAGTATGTCCCAAATATTCTACTGGACTTACTTATACTAAGAAATTATTCAGTTTATCAGAAATTAAACTTTAACTGGTGTCTTATAGTTTCATTTGTTAAATTTGGCAAATTTCTGATTACCCTGATTTGTTTTTTTTTTAAAGATTTATTTGTTTATTTTAGAGAGAAAGAGAGAGTGTCTGTGCATGTGTGCTCAAGTAGGGGGACTGGCAGAGGGAGAGGAAGAGGGGACCCCAAGCAGACTCCCCACGGAGGGGGAAGCCCACTGCCGGGCTCCGTCCCACGACCCTGAGATCATGACCTGAGCCGAAATCAAGATTCAATCACTTAACAGGCTGAGCCATCCAGGGACTCCTGATTACCCTAATTTCCGAGTAAGACATAAAATGCAGAAATTATAAGGAAAAATGGGTGATCCAACTAGAGAAATGTAAACATTTCTGTAAGCCAAAAAAACAAAAAACAAAAAACCTCCACAAAGACCCATAGCTAATATTCATATGTAAAGACGCCTGATTTCATTCAGTAATGAAAGAAAAGCAAATTAAAAAATATGATACCATGTTTTACCTATCAAATTAGCAAAAATTAAAAGCTGATAATATTCATTTCTGGGGTGTGTGTGGAAACAAGAACTTTTATGTAAGCTGGTGTAACTTCTTGAATGGTTATTTATTAGTGTCTATTAAAATTTTGGATGTGTGTAACTCTTGACTAGGCAATTAAACATCTGTGAATGTACTCTTCAGATATATTCCCATAAAAAAAAAAAAAAGCAAATGGAATAGGCAGTTCTTTTCCCTGCAGGGTTAAAAATTTTTTTAAATAGGGAGCATAATTTAGGATATTTTCTTTCAGAATTTAAGAGTTTCCATTCACTATAGCAGTAATTTGTTCTACTCAAATATTCCACCTCTACCTCTTGTTTTCATTTTTCAGTTATCCTGCCAATTTATGTGGATGGATTACCATGAGAGCTGCTGGGAATATGTTTATTTGAAAACATTCTTCATATGATAAATAACAGAAATCTGTTGCTCTCTAGTCTTTGAGTATAAGCCCCTATTGTGTTCTGACATTTTATTTACTTATTTATTTATTTATTTTAAAGATATTTATTATTCATGAGAGACACACAGAGAGAGGCAGAGACACAGGCAGAGGGAGAAGCAGGCTCCTTGTGGAGAACCTGATGCGGGACTTGATCGCAGGACTCTGGGATCACGTGCTGAGCCAAAGGCAGATGCTCAACTACTGAGCCGCCCAGGTGCCACCAGTTCTGACGTTGTATGCAAGTGCTGTCTTTATAATAGGAGTTTTCCAAGAAACCTTTTCACCAGCTAAACAACTGCAACGACCTCAAGGAGAGAGAAGAGCCACCTAAAGAACAGCACAAGGCTGGACTGAGAGTCCCTCAAGGAGGTGTGTAAAAGGGTGGAAGGGAGGGCCCAAAACCATGGACGAGTAAACAACAGTGACATGAAGCCACAAGCACAAGGCCAGCAAGGCAAAATCAGAACAAGAGAAGGCTGTGGAAAAATGCTGCAGACAACGAAAAGAGTGATAAAAGCTGCGTTTAAATGAAGAATCAGAACAAGAAAAAAAAAGACAGGCTCCATTCTTAGGATGAATGACATGGGTGTTAACAGAGAGAACCTAGAACTAATCAAATCTCACTTTTCTCATCTCCTCCATGAAGCAAAAATACTCATATATTTAAAATATTAATTAAAATAAGTTATTTTATAATATATAATAAATTTATTGCTATTAAAATAAATTATGAACCAAACCAGGACAGCTGAAAGCCAGAACAGCAAGGAGACCGTAAGAGATGACATTTCTGGGGTGCCTGGGTGACTCAGTTGGTGTAAGCCTCTGGCTGTTTTGGCTCTGATCATGACCTCAGGGTCGGGAGATGGAGCCCTGTCGGGCTCCCCACTCAGTGAGAAGTCTGCTTGAGAGTCTCTCTCCTTCTCCCTCTGCCCCTCCTCCTGCTCACTCATGCTCGCTTTCTCTATCTCTATCTAAAAATGAATAAATAGGGATCCCTGGGTGGCGCAGCGGTTTGGCGCCTGCCTTTGGCCCAGGGCGCGATCCTGGAGACCCAGGATCGAATCCCACATCAGGCTCCCAGTGCATGGAGCCTGCTTCTCCCTCTGCCTGTGTCTCTGCCTCTCTCTCTCTCTCTCTGTGACTATCATAAAATAAAAAATAAATAATAAAAAATAAAAATGAATAAATAAATCTTTTTTAAAAAGAGAGAGATGGTGCTTCTAAGAGACTTCCTCTGCTGGCTACAGGAAAACCCCAGGCAAGAGTGTTCCTCCTTCCAAAACAGGAATGACTTTCCACCTTTCCTTTTCTTATTAAAGTGGAAAGAATATGGCTCTGTGAAATTTTCATCGCAACATCACTGCTTTCTCAGGACAATGAAGTCCCCAGACAGAGACTCACAGGTCCAACACAGAGCTCTGGGTCCCCAGAGAGAACACTGGCTCTGGATTTCCATAAGACGGGGTGGGAGTTGTGACTCGCCAATGACTTTGGGCCTGTGACTTATCTCACCAAGCCTCAGCTTCCTCATTTGTAAAATGGGAAAGAAAACCCTTATTAGAAAGATCAAAGGGGAGTTTTTATGTAGAAAGGATTTTCCTATAAAACTATACACAACATGGATGGCCTCTGCGAGACGGTAAGGCACATCCATATTGGTCTCTGGCCCTGGTTTCTGACATAGGGCTCCTAAAACCCTTGAAAATCCCTAAGAGTTAAGAGCCCTAGGAGCATCCTTAGTTCTCATGAGGAAACTCTAGGAAGGCACCTGGAGGGCCCCTGGATGGGGGTGGTCACCAGAAAGACCAAGCCATGATTGGAAGCTTGGATCTTAGCCCCACCACCCTCCTTCCACCTCCCACTTCTCTAGAGAGAGGCTGGAAAGTGAATTAATAATCGGTCACGCCTATGTGAGAAAGCCTCCGTAAACATCCCAGGATCGCCGGGTTCAGTGAGCTAGTTTGGTGAACACATGCACACGAGGAGGGGGATGTACCCCAACTCCACAAGGACAGATGCTTCTGAGCTCAGGACCCTCCCACACCTCACCCTGTCTCTTTATCTGGCTGCTCCTTTATCATATCTTTAGGCAAACTAGTTGGTGTGTGTGTTTTTCTGGAGTTCTATGAGCCACTCTAGAAAATTAATCCAACCTGAGGAGAAAGTCATGGGGACCTCCAATCTGTAGCCTGGGGACCTGCTACTCGTACCTGGCCTCTGACGTGGGGGCAGTCTTACGGGACTGAGCCTTTAACCTGTGGGATCTGACACTATCTACCCGTAGATGGTGTCTGAATTGAATTCCATTGCAGGACAGCAGGCTGGTATTGTGGAGAATCGTTTGGTGTAGGGGGAAAACCCCACGCATGCGGGAACAGGAAGGGTCCAAAGTTAAAGTGTTCGATGTGAGGGGTAAAGATGACCCTACAGAGAGACCCAGTTGAGTTTTCTCACTACAGCCTCATTTCAGGTCCATATCCAAGCTTCCTAACCTTGGAAACCAGAATGTATTTGTCAACCCGCAAACATAACAACACAGGACCAGATTTTTTGAAAACTTGTAGCATTTTTCAAAGTTCAGAGTTGAAGGAAAGCTCACAGCCGTACACCATAATAGTTACACTTAGACCCATCTATAAATCACTACTGGTGCGTTTTCCCTGCTGTGGTAACACATTTAGTGGCTTAAATCAATGCAAATTTCTTCCCTTACAGTCCTGGAGGTTGGAAGTCTGATTCACTGGGCTACAGTGAAGGTGCTTGGCAGGGCTTTTCCTTCTGAATGCTCTAGGAGAGAATCTGTTTCCTTGCCTCTTCCAGCTTCTAGAAGTTTCCTACAGTCCTTGGTTCATGGCCCCTTCCTGACATCACTCCAACCTCTCACTTCCTTGGACACATCCATACTCCTCTGACCTCCTCCCTCTTCTAAAGAATCCTGTGGGGGCATCTGGTGACTCAGCGGTTGAGCATCTGCCTTTGTTTATTTACTCATGAGAGAGACACACACACAGAGGCAGAGACACAGGCAAAGGGAAAAGCAGGCATCATGCAGGGAGCCCGATGTGGGACTGGATCCCAGGTCTCCAGGATCAGGCCCCGGGCTAAGGCGGCACTAAACCACTGAGCATCTGCCTTTGGCTCTGGGCGTGACTCCAGGTCCCAGGATCAAGGCCCACATAGGGCTCCCCAAAGGGAAACTGCTTCTCCCTCTGCCTGTGTCTCTGCCCCTCTCTCTGTGTCTGTCACGAATAAATAAAATCATTTAAAAAAAAAAAAAAGAATCCTGCGATTACATTCAGGGTGTAATTTTCCATATCAAATTCCTTTACTTAATCACACCTGCAGAAGTCCCTTTTACCACATGTGGTACCATAAGGTGACACAAATCTGTGGGGATTAGGATGCACATATATCTGGAAGCTAGTATTTAGACAACCGCACTACTGTCAACTGCTAGCCTATATTACAAATAGTTCTTCACTAATGAATGTGTTCTACTCCTTGCCCTAATTAGTCCTTCAGAATTAAAGCATCAACCGAAGCATCCAAAACAAAGCATTAGATGATGATGTCTATTACCCTAACCTGAATTATAAGAAATCCGAAGAGGTACGAATTTGCGATTATTAAATAAATAAATAAATAAATAAATAAATAAATAAATAAGCAAGCAAGCCAACCGAGATCAAAAGCACAGCACAAGAAATATATAGTCAAGAATATTCTAATAGCTCTGCATGGCAACAAAAGGCAACCGTGCTGACTGTGGTGAGCATTTCATGATGCATATAGTTGTCGAATCACTACATGGGACGCCTGAAACTAATATAATGGTACATGCCAACTACACTTCAATTAAAAACAATAAATATATGCTAAAAGATATTTACTTTTTTCATTATTTTCTCAATCTTTGCCCTTTTATTATGACAAAGGCATTTACATACAAGACACACCTGCCTAAAGATATTAACAACACACTTCTCTTCATCTATACCATTTTCCTTCCATTGTGCCTTTGCCTACTTAGAGCCCGACCACTTCCCTCACCACGGGCTTGTCCTAACCACGTCATCGTGGAACTTCCCAATTTTAATACAATATTTCATGGAAATCCTCCCTAAGAAACTGACACCTTATTTTCTATCAGATTTCTTTTCTGTCTTAGTAGTACATCTTTGCTACATCCTTTTCAGTTTTATTCATTAGCAAGTGTCCAAAGATTCTCAGTTCTTCTTTACTTAGATCTTTCAGGAAACAAGGTCTCTAGCAATTCTCCATCTTGATTTTAAAGACAATCCTATGCTATGTCGTAAGTTTGACCTTCCTAAACTTTTTCTCCATCAACTATCTTCAGATCTTTTGTTTAATTCTGAATTTTAAAACCGAGGTAGAATTTCCACATGTAGAAATAGAGATAACAAGCATATAGGTTGAAGAGATCTGTGTGTCATTTTAATACCATTGATTTCTGATCCTTTTACTTCTATTTAATAAAAAGTTTCACAGTTTCTATTCAATCCATTTTACTATTTAAAAACTCATGCTGTTTCATACACTTGTTTTTCTCACATTTGAAGATCAATAATGTATTATTAAATCAGATTTTAGCAAGAAGTGGGAAAATTTAAGTACGGGTAGGTCACTGTGTTCCCAAAGGAAGTCTTTCAGAGCCCATTTTGCATCTCAGCAACACCTATTCCTGGAGGAACATCCTCAGAAAATGGAAATGTTGATTTATGATATTAATGCTCAAAATACTCTTCAGTTTTTCAACTCCTTATTTAGAGGAACTGATTCTTAAACATCACTATTACACATTGTAACCGAGCATGTCTGAGAATACTGTGACACAGAAGGGACTTCCTAAACAAGCCTCTTCCAGGGCTGGAAGAGACTAGAAACAACAGCACTGATTGAACCAGGACATCCCATATTCCCCCTCACTGCTCAAAACAAAGCAACAGGGCCTCTTCTTCACTTTGGGACGCCAATACCCAAAGTAGAGAAGCTCTTCTTACAGAAAGCACACACTGAAAGGATAATCAGTGAGCAAAGTAATTATGTGCTTTTTTCCCCTCAAAATCCTCAAAAACAGAGTAGAGGCTCCCCTTTGAAATTAAATAAGATGATACCCAAGGGCTTAAAAAAAATTGAGCCAGTGTCTTCTATGTCCATCTAATACCATGATCCTGAGATCCTACTGCTCAAACTTACTCCACTGTCTGGGAGGAAGGAAGCCATGGGTTGCACTCAGCATTGCCACTGCACATGGGGAAAGACTTCGGAAAGATCAATCCAACAACCACATTTTCTATCATTTCCCTAAGCTAACTCATGTTCTCAGCCCTTGCTCCATGCACAGAGGACACTGAAAACTAGCAGAGGATATAATCACAGATCACACACTTGCAACGTGGGTGTGAGAAACCGTTTCCAGGGAGAAATGACAAACACATTGATGCACCCAAAAATGCATATGAGCAGGGATTCCATTGGGTGTTTGTAAGGTTGGCAAGAGCTTCAGAATTTGGTTCTCAAGGAAATAAGGCGGGTAAGGAATCCCCCCTCCCCAAATGTCAATGTTGTCTTCTTACCATCTGAACAATACTGGACACAGTGTGTGCAGTTGAATGTGGCATTTAAAAGGAGGTTGGGAAACATCTCCCCCATGATTTTTGACATAAAATCAAGATGGCAGGGGTTCCTTAACTGGTAAAACATCAGTAGGGACAGAGCAATGAGGGCTCATTCACCCACCCTTGACTCAATGCAAATACCCTCACAAAGAATGGTGGTCTCAGTGGGTCCGCCCAACTCCAGGAAGCCTGGATTTTTCTGCCAATGGTTCTCACACCTAGAAGAGCTATGCTAAACTCAAAGAGCTCAGCAAATGTTAGTGTGATGAGAAGGGAATGAAAATCCAAAGCCACAGACTTTCAGTTAAGCGACTGGGGGAAGCAGGGCGGGGGCTGGGTGGGTAGGAAGCAAGATCTTAGACTTCATAGGAATTCTTTCAAAGGCCCACACGTATTTGTTTGAAATCATAAATGCCATAGATGTATTTGCATAAAGTCATGTGTATGTGCTTGTATTTTCACAGATTGTGCCAACTATTTCCAGAAAATTTCTAAGAGAAAGTGATCATGTTTACTATTCTTTTTGTCATCACAAAATGTCTTCTCTCCCTCTGCTTAGTTATTTTAAAATCTCTCTCCAGCCCGTCCAAACCAGCCCTGGGCACATAACTACTGTCACTGGTGGGTTTTGCTCCTTCAGCTCACCTGCCCCCGACTACCCTGGCGGTTTATCCTGCTTGAGGAGACTTCTCTCCCACACGAAGGCCTGTCCCAGACCCAGCACCCGAGCAGAGGCCCCCGGCATCTGGTGAAGCCAAAGCCAAGTAGCCTGAGCAGGGGCAGAGACATTGCATCTTCCCCAAACCTCGGAAAAGGATCCTGTATCCCTTTTCCTGCCTCGGAAAAGGATCCTGTATCCCATTCCACAACTTACTCCCAGGAAATCATCCGTAATGTCTGATTCTGTGAAGTCCAATTCCCTGTAACTAGATCCTCAATGAAGAAAAATTCGCCAGTCCCCGCAGCTGATTCCCTTTCTACCTCTGGCATTGCACGGCTCCGTAATTTTGGCAGCTCTGAAGGAGGATCCAGAAAATGTATCCTGGGTGATGGGGAAGGGGGGTCCCATGTCTCCTTAATTATTATACAAGTTCAAAGGAGACAGGGCTGCCTCCTGCTACAACATTTCATCCTAGAAGTTTCCAAATTGTTAGGAACTCATTTTATTAAAATGTGTTATGTACCAAATTGTTGTCTTTTTTTTATTTTTATTTTTTTTTATTAGACAATTGGCAGAGTATATATACCTTGTTGCTGCAAGCAGGGAGACGGTACTAGGTCAGCACTTCTCCCGAGGCTGGCAATGGATCCTTCGTCCGAACCCCTAATATGACTAGGAAGGAGTACGTGAATTAGAACTTTACATTCATTTTTGTTATAATCTGTTAGGCAGTTCTCTCTCTTGGAAAAAGTGCACCGCACGTACACTGAACTACTTCCACGGAGTATATTAGTTACATTAATTGCAAAGCCCTCTTCCTAACTGACAAACTGCTATTTGGAAAACAGAAGCTGTATAGAGAAATACGTGTGAAAAAGCGGTGGCTTACGGTACCACAGAATTTTTATGACTTGAGCAATTAGGAAGATCCTAGGAGCCGATCGTAAAGTATCTCCCGGATGCATAAGTGACTTGATTTTACCCTGGTAACAGGTGATACTCAAAACTCAAGAAAAAATATGTAAACAGCCATCGGACTGTTGGACCAAACGTGAGAAATGGTTTGAAAACCACTAAAAATTATAGGCATGGGTATTCCCGGGGCAACCTGTTTTCTCTTCCTCCACGAGACTGGTATTAAGGTCCCAGATGGGGGCCACTCCTTCAGCTGGGGTCTGGAAGTCATAATGGCTCAGGGCAAAGCTGCGTATGACCAAGACAGATAGGGACTATAAGCAGGAAACAAATTCTCATTGTTAGGGCTACGGACCTCCAGGTTGTTGGCACAGCTTAGCCCGAGCTGACCTGAACGCACAGATAAAGGCTGGCCACCGCCCTGCTTGGCTGGGTAGACGGTCACGATGTGCAAAATTAGTCCCCTCCTCATCGAAAGCACAAAGACACCCTATGAATGCACACTGAGCATCCTGAAAGACTTCCTCGGTGCCTAATGCTCTTCCCAGTGGTCATTCCACATTGCAGAACACCTACCCGGGCGGGCAGCAGGGCCGCGCCCGTGCGTGGGCTCTCAGGGGCCAGCGGCAGCTCGAGGCAGGGACGGCCCACGGGACGCAGTATGCACCCCACGTGCTTTCTCAACGCGTGGCCTTTGCTTATTGTCGAAATGCATTTCCAAATGCAGTGAACAAGGGCGCCGGAGGGGGGGGGGGGGGCTCCGTTGGTGGGGCATCTGCCTTTGGCTCGGTCATGGTCCCAGGGTCCTGGGATGGAGCCCAGCTTCAGGCTCCCTGCTCCACGGGGGGTCTGCTTCTCCCTCTCCCTGCCCTCCCCTCATTGTGTCCTCTCTCTGTCAAATAAATAAGGAAAATCTTGGGGTCCCTAGGGGGCTCAGCGGTTGAGCATCTGCCTTCAGCCCAGGGCGTGATCCCGGGGCCCCGGGATCGAGTCCCGCGTCGGGCTCCCCGTAGGGAGCCTGCTTCTCCCCCTGCCTGTGTCTCTGCCTCTCTCTGTGCCTCTTATGAATAAATAAAATCGTTAAAATCTTTAAAAAATGCAACGCACATCTGTACCAAGTAGAGGTAATGAAAGAGTAGTACTGAAGGGTGCCCGGGGAAGCAAGAAAGAGATGCCTTTTGAGCAGACATGAAAGTAGAACGCGAGTTTGGAATCCAAGCTTCTTGGGAAAGGACACAGCACATAGGACACACGTCCTCTGGCCCCACACCTCCTGTTACTGTGTCCCCGGCGGTACGTTTAGAGACTGCGGGAGCAGCGTCCTGGGTGGGGCTCAGTGCAGCCCCGGGGGCCGCCTGCCCCAACCTGGGCTGGGATCGCAGGGCGCTTGGGTCTGAGTCCTGTGCCTGCCACCTGGCAGCTGGGGGACCCCTGTGCCGCAGTCCCTCTGGGACAGAGGGAAAAGTAGACAAGCATCCCCGGAGGGCGCTGGGCGGGCTCAGGGGGGCCGGGGGCACAAGCGGCCGCGCAGCCAGGAGCAGCGAGCTGGGCCCGCAGGTGCAGCCCTCCGGGTTGGCTGGGCTGGGGCGCCTCCCGCTGGGCCGCCAGGCATCGGTCTGGGCCCAGGCCCCCAGGGCTGTTATCAGTGAGCCAAGTGGGGCCGGCCGGCCGGGGGGGGGGGGGGGGGCCACAACCCTGCTAGCACCTGCTGAGAAGTGGCAGATGTGATGGGGGGTGGGGGCAAGGTTCAGAATAGCCCGGGGAGAGTGGAAGCAGCAGGAAAAGCAGCCGTGGGCACCGAACAGGGAGGACCTGAGCCTCCTGCCCTTGACCAGGCCGCTGGCCTCCCCTCTGCTGAGCGTGAGTGGGACCCACCAGCCCGCTGGGCCCAATGAGAAGCCCCCAAGGAGCCCACGGAGCTGGGGCCGCCGCCACCAGGTGCCCAGCGTGGGGTCTCAGGGGAGCAGCGGTGGCAGGAGCCCCTGCCCGCCTGGTGCGACAGTCTGGGGCAGGGCTCCTGGGACACACGTGTGCCAGCACCGGGGCTTGTTCCCAGCCCTTTTCTGTCGCCCCCAAAGGAAGCCACTCCATGTCCCCCTGCCCGGCCCCACTTGCCGTCCCTGCAGAGGTGCCCCTCTCCCACGTAGGTCACTGGCAGCTGGCAGCATCGGGCCAGGGTGGGCTGCCGCAGGGACACCCAGGTGCCCTGGGTCACCGCGTCGTTTCGGAGAACGCGGGAGGCTTCGCTCTGGGCGGGAGGGAACGGCTCGCTGTCTCCAGTCTGGGACACCCGGGGCTGCGGCCCGAGGTCACACAGCCAGTCCCCCAGACGGCTCTGGTTAGCAGTGTTCCACCCTGTGCCTACAGTCACCGACGTGTCCTGTGTGGTCACCAACTTCTGCACTGTTACCTACATGTCCTGCGCTGTCACCTACATGTCCTACGTGGTCACCTAGTGTCCTGCATGGTCACCGACTTGTCCTGCACTGTCACCTACATGTCCTGTGAGGTCACCTATGTGTCCTGCACAGTCACCGACTTGTCCTGTGCTGTCACCTACATGTCCTGCACGGTCACTGACATGTCCTGAGCAGTCACTGACTTGTCCTGCACTGTCACCTATGTGTCCTGCACTGTCACCTACATGTCCTGCGAGGTCACCTACGTGTCCTGCGCAGTCACCGACTTGTCCTGCACGGCTACCAACTTGTCCTGCAGTCAGTGACTTGTCCTGTGTGGTCACCTACATGTCCTATGTGGTCACCTACTTGTCCTGCACAGTCACCTACTTGTCTCTCCCAATCCCCCCCAACCGAAGCTTTGTTTGGTGGCTGCAGCCACGATCTTAAAGGAAAAGCAACCTAATAGCACCCAAGTCAGCTTTTATTGCCACATGATAAAAGCTGTTGCAAGACTAATCTGAATAACCAGGAGGAAGCAAGCCCTCAGGTTTATATCAGAAGCTAATGTGCAGCTGTTCGGAGGTCAGACCTTGAAAAACCACCGCAGGGAACTCCACACATACTCCGTGGCACACGTGGAGAAGCCGCAACGGACACTACTCTTTTTTTTTTTTTTTTTTTTTAATAAAAGTACACATTTTGAGACTACAGAGAGCTAGCAGTTCTGATGTAATCTCCCCTAATATGTAACCAGACACAAATGTGTATGTCAATTTGGGTAAGATTTGGGTAAGATTCCAGATTCATGGTTTTATTCTTTAAGACTCAAGATATATCACTGGATTCAACGTCTTAACAGAAGGTCAGTATGTTCTTTTAAAATTTTACTACAGAACCAGTCTTTTGTTCAGTGACACCTTATAAGAAATATTTTTTAGTCAATAGAAACCAAAAGTAAAAAGCTCTATTAGAAACTGCATTTCCTAATATCAAGCCTAATATCAACACTCAATAAAATTTTCCTATGGGGTTTGTTCAATATACCCATTCCTATCTTTATATACACATTTTTCCCCAAGAGGAAAATGTATCCTAAGGGGTCTGCTGGCAAAGACGAGGCTTTTTCTTTAGTCATTTGTCCTATAAAAAAACAGAGGAAAACTTAGAAACCAACAAAACAACTAAATTCATCATATGAATATATCAAAAGAAATCTGGTTTTAGGCCTTCGTGAGTCAAAATCAAATGCAAAGACACAGTGAAAGTCATCTACACCGACCGGTCGTTCTCTGCTGTATCAGTCGTAAATGTGCCGCAAGGGTAAGCACATAAGCAGGTAAGTGGTGTCGATCTCACATAATGAGAAACCCAGGGCTCAGCAGGCCAGGGAGAGGGCAGCTGGTCAACGATGGTGCTGGGCGGCTGGCTCTTTCCATCTTTGTGCTCTACTCTTTCCAACGTAGGGATGGCCTTCCTCATGAGTGTCGCCCCAAAGCTGCCCAGTGGTTTCTGCGTTCCTGGCATTAAGCCACACCTCTCTGTGTTTCTCCCAGAACAGCGGGGTGGGAACAGGAGGCAGGGTGGTACTTGCACCAGGAAAGCAGCAGCTTTCCCAGAGGCCCCCTCACCCCTATTGATGTTGTCTCCAATACACTCACCCAGGACAGAAAGCTGCAATCATCCAGTTCTATCCTCTTCTTACCCTGCCCTGTCATGCATTATGCACGTCTATGAGTTGGTGGATTCCACTTCCTTACGTCTCAAGTCCACTCCCTCCCTTCCCTCCTCCACTAATTCTGCCTCTGTCCAAGTTCCTTTCATTCCTTATCTGGTCTGGTGCAAAAGTCTGTCCTCTGCACAGCCAACAGACTGGTCTTTCTAAAATACTGATGTGACTGTCATTCCTCCACCACACATAAAGTCTAAGACACTCAGCACGGCATAGGAGCACAAGTACTATATTATCTGGTTCAACCTCTTCAGGTTCATCGACACTTTCCCCTAAATGCACTTTCCAAGCCTATGAAGCGCCTTACATTCCTTCCTGTTGCCTGTGACACTACACATCTTAATGCTTTTGGACATGGTACCATTTCCCCTGAAATCCCTTTCTCTGGCCTTCATTTGTCTGGAAAAGTCCTACTCACTCTAAAATTCAACCCAAACGCTTCCTCTACATCTAAATCTGTATCACTATCGTTATAGAACCTACCACAATGCAGTCAAATTATTTATTTATATAAATGTCTTTCACGCTAGTCAAAGAGTTCCTTGCACACAGAGACAAAGTCTTATCATCTTATGATCTTTGACCACCGTTCTCTGGTACGTCACAGGGGATTACCAAATGACTGTGAAATAACTGAAAGACTAAGTTACTGAAATGGTGGTAATTTCAGGGATGAAGTCTAGGACATAGAAAAAGGTAAAACCAAGACAGAAGAGTGATGAGCTATTCTGTAGCAGGAAGGCCTTTGTAGCCGCTAAAATGACACCGTTTCTTTCTAGAAGAGAAAGTAAATATTCACATAAGTGAATTTTCCACAAACAACTGAAGTTTAGCCTTTTAAGTTGAATAAAAAAATAACAAAAGTGCTAAAATGTTATTGGTAAGAAAATCCTTCCAAAAACACATTACACATTCCCTTACCTTTTAAGGAGAGCACATTCAACCAAATTTAACCTTTTTGGATGACTCAGTGTCATCATTATGAAACTCAATTATTGTTGAGGTAAGAAGACTGTCTGCTCCCCCATTAAATGGCTCTAGACTGTTAACCACTTAGTTCTTTGTTAATTTTCTTTCTCTTTCACCATTTGGGTTTTATCTAGCATCCTACGCTGCTGTAATTGTACAAGTCTTCAGAATCAGAGGATCACAAAACCATAAAATTCAAGGGCTTAAGGGAATCTTAGAAATCATTTAATCTATCAGTCTATCAAATTTTAGAGATAAGAATATTAAGCCCCAAGTGAGTGAACGCTCCTTTTCTAATTGGTTGCTTTCAATCTTCTATTTTAATGGCTTTCAAACTGTGTTCTACAAAGCACTCTACTCAATTTCAGGTCAGGCCATAATGTTCATCTTCCTCTAAAATGCTAAGGGTAAATTAAATTTAAAAAGATTTACTATAGGACAAACATACTTTGAACGAACTTAAACATCAGGATGTGTCCGTGTGGTATCAGAAGTACCAGAGAATCATTCTATTTAACAGTAGAATTTCTCCCCCTTAGCTATTCTGTGTTTGTGTTCTATTTTGCTTTACTCATTAATAAAACGCTTATTGCTTATGTATATTCAACACCTCACTCAGCCTCATCAGTGAGAAACCAGACTATTCACTCAATAGTTGTTTCCATCCTCATAGTTAGAAATTCGCAGGACAAGGAAAGAAATACACACTTACTAAGTACTCACTGTTGTGCAGATAGGACCCATACGCCACCTCCCCCCACACACACAAAATAAAATGGATACTGCTATCCTCACTTCACAGAGGAGGAAACCAAGATCAAAAAGTTGCACAATTCGGGGTGCCTGGGTGTTTCAGTCCGCTAAGTGTCTGCCTTCAGGTCAGGTCATGATCTCAGGGTCCTGGGATCAAGCCCTGCATCCTGCATCACATGACATCGGGCTCCCTGCTGAGCAGGGAGCCTGCTTCTTCCTCTCCCTCTGCCCCTCCCCACTGTTCTCATGTACTCTCCCTCAAATAAATAGAATCTTAAAAACAAATTTTTTTTTTTTTTTAAAGTTGCCCATTTCACCCAGTTGCCATTGTCACGCAGTTAACAACTGGTAGAAGAGAAATAGAAACTCAGGTGCCTGATGTTAGATGCTTCATCGCTGCCCTAATGGAATTAATAATCTATAAAGGGAGAAGAGTATATTTTCAACTGACTCTATAATTGGGTGAGAAAAGCCACCATAGCAGCGTGGAAACACACAGAAGAGGAAGAATTATGTGCAAAAAGGTAAGAGAAGGTCACACGGTGACATTTGAGGAAAACCTTATTTAAAAATAATGAACCAGACATTTTTAACAGGAAATACGATGGGGTAGGCCCATGGCATCTGCTCGGTAACCTCACAAGAACCTTATTACCTCCCTCTTCTGCAAAGGAAACTGAGGCACAGGTGGGGTCAAAGTGACACACGATAGAAAGGTGCTATTTCCAGGGCTCGTCCCATAAGCAGGGCCCCATAGAAGTGGAGAGAGGTGAAGGTGTCCCCAGGTGAGGGAAGGTGAAGGTGTCCCCAGATGAGAGGACAGGGACCGAGGCACAGGCTGCAGGGTGCATGGGATACCAGGAGTTGTCGGGGGTCACCGCAACAGCCCAACAGCCCTGCAAAGAGACCTTCCCAGCAGGCCGTGTCACCACTGCAAAACCGACACTGCCATCCCCGGCGGAGGAGCCTAAGAGACACCTGCACAGGTGGCTGTCCACTTTCCCCCGTGTCACCCTGGCCTCGCAGGCCTCACGTACAGCCCCCCGCCCCCGCCTTGGCGCTCCGACCCCCCCTCGCTTCAGAACCTGTACACCTGCTGCTGTCTCGTTCTGAAGGCCCACAGCGCTAAGCCTTGGCCACCTCGTGGTCTCCGCCGGGGCGCCAGAGCTCCCAGGCCTGCGAGGCCACCTCCGGGCAGGGCCGCCGCGGGGCCTTCTCCGCGGGGAGCCAGCCACCTCCCGGGGCGGCCTTCTGGATCCTGAGCGCCGCCGATGCCTGCAGCGTGGCTCCCCCTCGCCGCCGCCGCCAGTGTGCTTCCCCGTGACCCGCGCAGTGTCCGGGCTGGAGCTGGAGCCGGAGCTGGAGCCAGGGCTGGAGCTGGAGCTGGAGTCGGGGCTGGGGCTGGGGCTGGAGACAGAGCTAGAGCCGCGGCTGGGGCTGGAACCAGAGCTGGAGCCGGGGCTGGACGGCCTGATCTTCACCCCCATGCACAACTAGAAGGCGGAAGAATGCACCCGCGGGCAGGACCAAGGGCCCGGGATGAAAGAGCAGCTAAGCTCCCTTCCACAATCTGATGGGACGTTGGCGGGGCGGGTGGGCACGCGCGCCTGCTTGGAGGCCCAGGTACCAGGAAGCGGTTAGACACTGCACTCGGCTCTCCGTAAAAGGAAAAGTTCGAGAAGTAGACGCAGTCGCCCGTCCCAGCCCTCGGGTGCAGATGCAAGGGAGCAGCGAGCGGGCGGCTTCCGAGGACGTCGGGCCCGGGCCTGCAGACACGTCTCCGGGCGCGCTCGGTGCGAGACCGTGAGCAGGGCTGCGCAGGGGCAGGCCCGGGAAAGGCCGAGAGAAAACGTGTGCCGGCGGGGTGAAGGCGGTAAAACCAGGGTGCGGCGCAGATGCACACGCTGCAGGGAGACTGGAAACCCCAACGCGCGGGAAGCGGGGCACTGAGAGGTTAGCGGGAAGGCGACGGAAGGAAGCGGCCCGCGCGGGTCCCTGGGCGCCTCGGCTGCTCCCTCCCTGCGTGCGGGAAGCGGGGCGCGCCTGCGCACATGCTGCTCCTCGCCGCAGCCCCGCGCGGGAAGTGGGGCGCGCCTGCGCACATGCTGCTCCTCGCCGCAGCCCCGCGCGGGAAGTGGGGTGCGCCTGCGCACATGCTGCTCCTCATTGCAACTCCCGCGAGGGAAGCGGGGCGCGCCTGCGCACACGGTGCTCCTCGCTGCAGCCCCTGGGGCGTGCCTGCGCACTTGGGCTCTTTGCTGCAGCCCAGCGCGGCGCCGGGAGCCTCGGCCTCCGGTCCCTAAAACACGCCCGCCTCCTTTCCTGCAAGTGCAGGCCTCCTGGTAAGCGTGGTCCCGATTTCCGGCGGCGGAGTGCGTCTCCCGGCGCCCCGACGTCTGACCCGCCGGCGTCGTGCACCTCCTGGCCCGGGTGCTCTGCGCGGTGACAGGCCTGCGGGCGGGGGCGGGAGACGCCTGGGGCAGGGGCGCCCTCCCCGCCGCCCGGGAGCACGGCCGCGCTTCCAGATGCTTCCAGACGCTTCTCGGCGCCCGGAGCGGGTCCTTCCGGAGGGGACTTGAGGTTCATGCCCGCGGGAGGCGACTGTGTTAGGGGAGCCAGGGGAAGTGGGGGCGATGGCCACCCGTGGGGGGGCGCCCCGGCCCACCCCCTGCCTGCCCCCAGTCTACCTTCGGGCTGCCCCCGGCCTGCCCCCAGTCTGCCTCCTGCCTGCCCCCTAGTCTACCTCCGGGCTGCCCCCGGCCTGCCCCTGGCCTGCCCCCGGTCTGTCCCCCCTGCCTGCCCCTAGCCTGTCCCCCCTGCCTGCCCCTAGTCTGTCCCCAGTCTGTCCCCCGGGCCTGCCCCCTGCCTGCCCCTGGTCTGCCTCCGGCCTTCCCCGGCCTGCCCCCCGGTCTGCCCCTGGCCTGCCCCCGGCTGCAGGGCCTGCTCGCCCTCGTCCCAAACAAGGCCCCAGGGGTGGCTCGTCCGGTTCAGTGGCGGGCTTGAGTCAAACCGCCCAGACCTCTGGGGCCTGTTCCCTGCCACCAGGCTCCGCCCCCCCAGAAACAAGACCACGACTCCTCTATTTCCTCGCGGCCCATTTTCTTCAGGGTGTGTCCACGTGGTCTCGTTTCTTACCTGTGTGCGGCCAGGGAGCTGCTCCCTCCCTCGCCAGAGCTCATGTCCCCTGCGTCCATCCATTTCCGCCTCCCTGGAGTCACCCCCACCCCGCCAGACTCCTTTTCCAGACACAGTAAACCCGCTGAAACAGTCGCCTGCCCTTATTGAAGCTTTTACATCCACCCGTCAGGCAACCAGAAAGTGCTTCCTAACCGGATTGCTCTAAGTGCAGCGCCTACACTGTCTGCACAAAGTCGGCTGCTGACTTCCGATTGCCAAAACCAGTGACTCCTCAGTGGTCCCTTTCTGATTAGCCCTTTCTCCCCAAAGCACCGCCCTGCCAAGACACTGCTCCTTTGACCCCTTCCAGCGTCCCCCTGCCTGCACCCTGGGTGTGGATGATCCCAAGACTCTGCCAACGTTGCCCCTCTGAGTCCCAGGTCTGTGCTCCCGCTCTGGCTCCCCTGGAGCCTGTGTCCCAGGGACTCCCATGCCGGCCTAGCACTGGCGCTGACCTCCCGCACTTGAACTGAAAGTCTGCATTTCTAGGGGCACCTGGGTGGCTCGGTTGGTTGGGCGCCTGACTCTTGATTTTGGCTCAGGTAGTGATTTCAGGGCCGTGACACTGAGAGCCCCGCATCGAGCTATATGCTCAGCAGGGAGTCTGCTTGGGATTCTCTCTCTCTCTCTCTCTCTCTCTGCCCCTCCTACTACTTCTCCCCCTCTAAATAAATAAGTAAAAAAAAAAAAAAAAAAAAAATCTGCGTTTCTAATTCTTTTTAAGCATTTTCAGGGTATCTTGTGAGTCCCTCAAATTCAGCACGGTAGCAACTGGGCTGTCCTTTCTCAACCCCGGGCGAATGTGACCCTTTTCTGCTCCTTGGCACTTATATTGTCATTAAGTTCTGTTGATCGTAACTCTCACACATCTTCCTGACCTACTCCTCAGTGACCACTTCTACTTCTACTGATCATCTGGGTCCCCCAAAAGCTTCATGAGGACCAGCAGACAATAGAAGGAGCTTTGGAAATCAGACTAACTGGATTTTTTTGTTTTTGTTTTTGTTGAATAGCTGTGTACATTATTTAACTTATTTGAGATTCAGTTTCTTCCTATGTTAAATGGAGCTGGTACTTAGAACTACTCTAAGAAACTTGGTGAGAAAAATATAAAAAGAAATTTGGTGAGCGAAACACAATGTTACTCACATAACACAATGTTACAACGGTTGGCAAATGGAAGCCACTCAAAATGGTTATTTTTTTTTCCCCACTCAGTACTCTCCTCACTTTCCCTCCCATCACTTAGCTAGAGCACTCTGCATTGTTCTCCAAAACACATTCAGCACTCAAACTGGTTACTTTCTTTCTTTTTTTTTTTTTTTAGATTTATTTACCTATTTGGGGGGGGGCGGGTGGTGGTGGTAGGGGCAGATGGAGAGGGAGAAAGAATCCCAAGCAGGCTCCAAGCTCAGTGCAGAGCCCAATGTGGGACTGATCCTACCACCTTGAGATCATGACCCCAGCTGAAATCTAGAGCTGGATGCTCAACCAACTGAGCCACCCAGGTGCCCTAAGCCGGTTACTTTCTAAATCAGAGATCCACTCAAATCAGTCTTTGGTTAAAAACAAAACTTGTCACATCACAAACTGTCATTGCCTGTATGGCAGGCAATCTCCTTAATATGGCATTTGTGATCTTTAGAAATCGAACCTCAAACAATCTCTCCACCTTACAAATTCACCACTCCTTATTTATATAACCCATACACCTGATGTACCTTACATTGTCAAGCCTCGGTTTCTTTATTGCAGCGATCTCGTCTTCAAGGTCTTCCCCCCTTTTACCTCTAGCTGATGAAGCCATATTTCTATTTGCACAAGCACCTGTTTCTCCCAATAAATTTTAATTCCTTGGAAGCAAAGAACTCTCCTTATTAATCCAGCACATCATCCATTCATTCATTCACCAAACTTTTACTGACTAAGAAGCAGGCATTGTGCTAAGTCCCAGGGATACAAAGCCAAAGAAGAGAGGTCCCACACCATTAACTCCTACACAGTCTTGTGAGGATGGTGGGTGTACAAATTATTCCAGCACAGAGTGATAAGTGAGAGCATAATGCGAAGCAGTGGTTCTCAATCTAGTAGTATATTAGAACTTCTAAAGTCATTTTTTAAAAATGTTAATGCCTAGGTTCAACCATCAGGTTCTAATTTAATTGGTCTGTGGTGCATTTATTTTTTAAAGCTCTTCTGGCACAGTTATGTGAAGTGAGGGTTGCAAACCTCTGGGATAGAGCTGTACAAAGAACATGGAAGATGTACTTTTGACTGTTCCGCAACACCTCGGCCCCTTCATTCCCATCTACTCAGGCATGCACCCTTTCTCCATCCAACTTAGAAGATATTGCCTTATCCCCAACTCAGAGGTAAATTCTGATTATTCTTTCTCATGACTGGTTTAGGTGTAGGCAAAAGAACTCATTCAAATCAGGGGAATCTAAGGGGAGGTCAGTTATGGGAAGCTGAGACAAGGTTTCCTAGTTCCAAGAAAACCATACCAAGAAAGATAGTTTTTTTCTTTTTAAAGAGATTTTATTTATCTATTTACTTATTTATCTATTTATTTACTTATTTGAGCGTGGGAAAGCACGAACGGGGGTAGGGGACAAGGGAGAGGCAGCTTCCCTGATGAGCAGGGAGCCTGACACAGAGCTCGATCCCAGGACCCTGAGATCATGGCCTAAGCTGAAGGTAGACGCTTAACCGACTTGAGCCACCCAGGCGCCCTCAGAGATCTTTACCTTTGGACGTTGCTGTGTGTGGCTGTGACATCTGGAACTGCAGCAACTGTACTGTAACCCTGAGCAGATTGGAAGCAGAACTGAGATCCAGAAAGGACCTGGCTTCTGGATGACACTGTTAGGTTACTGCATCAAACAACCCTAATGTTGGTCTATTTGTACATTTCTTAATGTATGCAATAATGAATTTCCTGACTCCTTATGATACTTTGAGTCAGTTTTCTGTTTACATGCAACAGGTGGCATCCTGATATACAACTAACCCAAACTTGGAGATCAAGGAAAACAGCCCAGAAAAGGGGATAAGGGATATCTGTGAAGAGCCTTCCTTAGGGCAGGCAGTCCAGAAGCAGGAGAAGCAAGTAAGCATGGATATAAACATAAAAGATCTTAATGGAACTACACATGGTTCAAAGTGGCTACTGCCATACTACTGCCCATACTCTGAAGAGTATGAGCATAAAGAGGAGGCTGGAAAGGTGTCAGTCTGGGGCAAGAACTCGAGCCTTGTATGCTGTGGTAGGTTAAATATGGCCACAGAACCTGTGCAGCTTCTTCTAAGAAGCAGAGTCGATTTTCACACCCCATAAATCTGGCTGGTTTTCTGACTTGCTTTGACCAACAGAATGTATCAAAAATGATGTTATGTAAGTTCCAAAGCCAAGGCCCGGCTCTCTTGAAGTGCCGCCCTGAGGCTACCATATTCTCAGGAAGGCGGTGCAGCCTACTGAAGGACGAGAGGCTGGTGGACAAGCATGGAGGCACTTTGGCCACACTAGTACTAGGTGCTGAGCATGAGAGGCCATCTTGGCCCACACAGCTATTCCAGCCATCATCTTACTGCACGTAGACTTCCCAGCCAACCCACAGAATTATAAATCATAAATCATTATTGTAGTAAGCCACCAGATTTAGGGTGGTTTGTTACACAATAATAGGCACCTGATGGATAGGCCATGCCAAGGTGTTCAGATTTTACTCTGAAAACCATGAGGAGTAACCTGACTGAAATCATGTTTTAGAAAGATCACCTTGGCAGCAGCGTGAACAATGGGCTTGGTGTGGGGGCAGGTTGGACGTAGGAGGACTGGTTGGAAGACTGTTGTGTTAATAGAGCTGAAAAATCACATCGATCTGAATTAAGACAAGGGAGAGAGGAGTGAGTAATCATGGAGGTAACATCAGCATAACGGCAAATATAAGTTACAGTGCATAAAGGAGAAATGTGAATTAGGAATTACAGTTCTTTGGGGGCGCCTGGGTGGCTCAGTGGTTAGGCATCTGCCTTTGGCCCAGGGCATAATCCCAGGGTCCTGGGATTGAGTCCTGCATTGGGCTCCCTGTGTGGAGCCTACCTCTCCCTCTGCCTGTGTCTCTGCCCCTCTCTCTCTGTGTCTTTCATGAATAAATAAATAAAATCTTAAAAAAATTTTTTTTTAAAAAGTAATTACAGTTCTTTGGACAAGGGAAGTGAGTAGATGGTCACTATGAGGGACTTTCTAATCTGTAACTGGAACATCTAAGTGGAGAGTAGGGCAAGGGGCTGTGAACAGTCAATAGATGTTTAATGGATAAATGAGGATGATTAGTCAGGGCAGGTACTGCAGTTCTAGTCTGATGAGCCGTGGATATGTGGCTTAACTGGAGTTCTTTCTACATCAAGGAAGTTTTAATGGTGGGAACTCGTGTTCTTGATACTTTGTTGGAACAGAGAGGAAAAGGAACGGAAAGAATCGATGCAGTCTGAGATGCTCACAAAGCCACATGTTGTTCAGTTTACGCGCATCGATCTGTAACTGCCAGGGAACACATTAGCATCTAATGTTCCTAATGAAACATCTAATGAAAGCACTTTCTCGTCACGTATCCAGAGGGAAGAGCCACCATACAGTTCTCTGTTTTGGTCCTGCATATTCTTCACTTGCCTCCCACCCTGTAGGGTAAGTGGCAGCCCTAACTCCACGCGAAGACAGAGTTGAGACTATGCTCATGTCAGATATTTTGTCAAGTGAGCACAATCTATGACTTAATTTGTAATAAACCTCCAAGGCTACAAACAACTTTCATATGCACATGTGAATACTGGCTTACCTTTGAAATTGATTAAAATAGCAAGTAAATGGCTGGGAACCAATCTCATCTTTCCAGTACTGTTGCCAATTCATGACATTTTCCAAGTTCTTCTGATTTTCTCTCTTACAGGGAGGAATATAGGAGCACTAGCAAAACAGAACACAAAAAATAAACCTATTATTCTACAGAATATTGAAATATAGTCTTTCCTTTTTTTTTTTTTTTTTTTTTAGAGAGATGGCAGTGTGCACATAGTAAATCTAATTCTGACCTACTTAATCTTTAAGTACATACAACCAAATTGAAATTTGGTTTATATTTCAATATATTTCAAATTTCCAATTTGGGAAAATTACAGAAAACAGTCTAATAAAAATGCAGCAAAAAATAACCGTTAGTTATTACAGTATGAGGATAGATTATAAGCAATTAGTTACAATCTAATAGCAAATTAAAAGCATAATATACTCTTTTTTTGTGGGCCTGCCAGTCAACAGAGGGAAGAGGAAGGAAGGAAGAAAGGAAGGAAGGAGAGAGAGAGGAAAAGGAAGAAAAGAAAAGAGAAAGAAGAGCAAGCTAATTTTTATTCCCAGTTGCTATCTCCAGATCTCGATATTTTCCTCTTCTACCTTTAAGTACCAAATTAAGCACTCAACTCTCCTCAGATCCTGCTCTCAACCGCTGAAACCCAAGTTTTCTTTTCTTACATCCTCTTGGATACTAAAATCAGCAGAAAAGTTCCTCACGAGTACATAATCAATGTATTTTGCTAACCGGTGCCTTTTCCTAGCTCTGCCTCTAACAAAGTAGTTCTCTCTGAAGGGACCCAATTACTCTGAGCAATACAGAATCAGCAGATTTGGGAAAATTATTCTTAACTCTGGATGTTAAAATTAAGTCTTAGCATTCTAATCCATTTTCTCTGATTCAGGTTTGGTTTTTTTATGTTTTTCTTTTTTTAAGATTTTATTTATTTATTTTTTTAAGTAATCTCCTTACCCAACATGAGGCTCGAACTCATGACCCTAAGGTCAAGAGTCAGATGCCCCTCCAACTCAGGTTTTTATTACTGATGATGATCACAATAAATATGGTGCCGGTTTACTGTTTCTGGATGTTTACAAGATGCCAGACATGGCAATAAAGGCTTAACGGGCTCTAACCATGTGCTTCTTACAACAACCCTAAAATGATCTCCCTTTTATAGATGGGGAAACTGAGATTTCCATCAGCCCTATGACTGGGTGCTGGAGATTTTATCACATTTGACTCCCAGCTGTTGTACTAAAGTTTCCAATGGTAAGGAGTGTGTATGTGGTGGGGGTGGGAGGGGGGGTGGTAACCATTAGCTTCATTGTATAATTGGGTCCGTATTATTTTAGAGCAGGTAAGTTGGCAACACTGTCTCACTGTTTTCCAGTCAAACACAAATGTTTTAGTGCGACGTACAATCCTCTTCAGGCTCTGCCCTCTGCCTGGGACACAGTCGGTTGGAAGCACACGGTCCCCAGATCTGTCTCATGCGATCACACCTCCTGGCTGGTCCCTGCTGCTCTCTGCTCTTTCACTGGCCGTTTTTCAAGACGTGGCTCTGTCTGGGGGTCTCCTCCTTCCTACTCCACAGTTGAGTCCGCCTTCATTGGTCCTGCTGCAGGCATCACACCACGAGCAGCCACAGCTGTAATCCCAGGGTCACCCCAGCTAGTCTGTTGTACAGCAGCCTCCTCAATTCACTGGCAAGCTGGAACAGGGCTCTTTTCTGTTTTATTTTTTTCTGCATCTTCACACTTAGGACACGATGCTTGGCAGTAGAGAAATTTCAAAAATGTTCGTAGAGTTAATATTAACAAACTTCTATACATTTTTTATTCAAGAGGGATGAAGCTATTGTCACAGTGGTTGGTATTTTTCTTAACACAAATATTTTAAATGTTAGTAAATTCGGTTATTCTCTATCATGTAACAAATTCACAACATCCAATGCAAATTTTATTTTAATGATGGGATCAGTGGATATTTACTCTTTGCACATATATTAATGTTCTATTAAGAACAGTATATATAAAGCCAAAAATTTCTGGGAAATCCTGAATTCTAAGATCTTCCAAAGCAACAGTTGGGTTTAGAAGCTATAGAGGCTGTGAGATACGGCTCCGGCCCTACTACTTGTTGGGTGTTTGGGGCTGGAGTAAATTACTTCCTTTTTCTGGATTTCATTTTTTCTAATCTGTAAACTCTCCAGAATAATTTCTAGCTCTACATTTCTATGATTCTCTTCTTGGAGGTACACCAAGAAGGGACCCAGCAGAAGGCAGGACTACAAACACTGCAGTATTTTTCCCAGAAGAGATGCTGCCCACTGGGGAAGTGGCTAGGCAGCCTGACTAACCCCCGTTCCAGCCCCCAAAAAGCACAAGGGCCGTAGGTCCGTTCTTGGGGATCTGTAATTTGCATTAGCTTAGTGTTCATAGAGGACCCCTGACTTCTTTATTATTTATGCCCTATAATGTGCTGGATGTTTCCTTCTATTAAAACATTTTTCTTTATTTACTGCTGTCAGTTTGTAAAATGAGAGGGTACCACCCGATTGTGTTCTTTGAATGCTTCAAAATCCATCAGAGCCTTTTTTGCAATGGCTACACTCCACACACTTGACACAAGACATACACTACACATTTTAGGGAATAAGAACAAGCAACCAAGTGGAATTGCAGCAGATTTTTAAATTTTGCAATTTAACTCAGTTTGAATTCTTTGCTATTTAGTGTTTTCCTCCCCACAGGGGGAAATGGGTTTAAAAGAACGATCTCCCAACAAATGACAACTCCGGGATTTCGATAGCAGAGGCACACCCACGTGTTTCTGAAAAAGGTCAGATAAAAACTTTCACTGAGCGAATGGAGTTTGTATTAATATCTGTTGTGGTTTCACGTGGGAAAAAAGTAAATGTTCCTCACCTTTAGGATACTTCTGATGGGGAACAGAGGGCCGGCTGAGGACAAAGCACAGGGGATATCCCACAAACGACCCCCCCCCCCCAAGGGTGGGATCTGTGTGGCATTCCTCAGCAAGTTCCCAAGGTCTTGCTAGAGGGAAAACAACCTTTAACTTGCCAATGGCCTTCAGCATTTCCTAGGTCCTCCATTGCAAGTGAAAACCTGCTGAAACCTCCTTCCCTTCCCTCCCCCAAGTCTGCAGGTGTGTACTCAGCCACCCTCCCAGACCCTCCGCTCTTCCTGCCCATGGGTGCTGCCCCTGTGCTTTCAGAAAAACCACCATCTTGCACCAAAGACATCTCAAGAATTCCTTCTTGGTTGTCAGCTCCGGACTCACTCCACCAAACCTCACCCATTGTCCAAAACTTCATCACTTTGAGGTAGTGTGGATGAATTTTTAGACGCAGTCTTTTTTTTTAATATTAGGGAAACTAATTAAGGGAATATTTTTTATATTATTTATATTAGGGAAAATAGCCTGTGATCAATATTCAGGTATTTTTTTCCCAGGCCACATTCTTTCCAAGAGTATCCTGGATTACATAATGAGCTTGTGCTACTCTAGGAACTTTCACTGCTCCCATGCCTAGGAAGGAAATTCTTTTAAAGGCTAAATCTTGCATTCTTAAAAAATCATTATTGTTCTTTTTCTTATATCTCGGTTCTCCAATTAGTTCATCTCCAAAAGTTCTGAGTAGCCTAACTCGGATTCTCTCTAGAGTCCTTCTCAGTTCTGGCAGACCAGGGTGGACTGATAAGCATTTTGAAATAAATACTAGTTCACAGCAGTGTTCTGAAAAAAAAATTTTGGAAATTCAGACACAACTTTCCTCTTGAGGCTGTTCAAACCTGATGGGTTTCCAGGCACTATGACAGCTCCACCAGGACGGGGGCTCCACCAAGACCAGGGCTCCACCAGGATTGAAGTTCCACCAGGATTGGGGCTCCACCAGGATCAAAGTTCCACCAGGACGGGGGCTCCACCAGGATCGGGGCTCCACCAGGAAGGAAGCTCCACCAGGACTGGGGCTCCACCAGAATAGGGGCTCCCCCAGGATGGAAGCTCCTCCAGGATGGGGGCTCCACCAGGATCGTGTGCCCCGGGGTGGCAAGCAAGATGACGTGGGCACCGTATGGGCAGCACTACTGTCGTCATGGCTGACAGTTGTTGATTTCACATGAAGCGTCTCATTAATCCAAATCCCACTTAATCCCAGTAAGTAACTGGTGGTCACCCATGTTTGACAGATGAGGAGACTGAGCGGCAGAGGTTTAAGAAGACTTTCCCTCTGTTAAACATAGCAAGTGGAGAAGTTGGGGCTCCGACTGCAACGTGTTCTTATCCGTGGCCCCATGTCTCTATCTTTAGGGCTTCCCACTCTACCCTCTTTGGAGCTCCCGCTGGGGGGTGAGGGCAGTGCCCTGACTTTTGCCTCCCTCACTTCCAGGACCCAGGACCCGTGTGAGGATTCCTTGGGAATGGGATTGGAGCAGGCCTCCGGCCTGAGGGCTGACACGGCTGCTGGCGCTTCGGTTCCCCGCACACTCTCCCAAAAATGCACTGTAAGTCTGTCCCCTCCTGTCTTACTTTGGCTCCGGGGTTGGGTTTTGGTGCCATGGATATAATTGCACTTAGGGGAATTATTAGACACGACGTCTTTGGTCAGAGGACAGTGAGTGCTCCCCTTGGAGAAACTTCATACAGTTCTGACCTTTTTTGGTCTTTCTTTGGCAAAAGCAGCATTTCCCAATTTCTAATATCATTATCACCCAAATAACCTTCGCTGTTGTCTGTAGCACTTGCCGCCTAAACATGCACGAAATCACTTTCTGTAAAAAACCAAGAGTAAGAGGACTGTGTTAAAAATATATTTAATGCTTAATGCTTTTTTTTCTACATTTAGTAAAAAAAGATTTTTTTTGACTTTTGCATTCACCGACCACGTTGACAGAATTGAGTGGGCTAAGACTTCAGTGAGTTTTTTAAGGGAAGACATTATCATTTGATGTGGGATATTTGGTTATGTACTTATTATGACCTATTTTTCCATTAACTTATTTTAGGGTTTATCAAGATTTATAATAGCTTCTTTTCAGCCTATCACAGTGGATTTATGTTTTAATAGTATCCTCTTGAGTGTGTTCTTTTGTGTCTTGAGGATTGCATTTCAATCATGTGGGCAGACTCCTTTACTGAGTCATTAAAAAAACAATTGCACAAAACACGTGGTCCATTGAAACATCAGAGAAATGAGTTCTATGTTAGGCATTATCTAAGAAACAAGTGGAAAAACTGGTCTCCCCCCCCCCCCCCCCCCCCCGCTAGTTTATCGACTTCACTTGGTTAAGGAGTATGGTATTGAAAGACATAATACTAGAATAGGTTTAGCTGATTAAATACTTTCCAAAGTAAACTTGGTTAGGAAATGAATTCTTGGGGTGCCTGGCCAGTTCAGTCCATAGAGCATGAGACTCTTGATCTTGGGGTGGTAAGTTTGAGCCCCACACTGGGTGGAGAGATTACTTTAAAATAAAAAAAAAAACAACAAAATGAATTATTAAAACATTATCAGTTGGAACATAGGTCTAACTGTTTTTTAATACTATGATCCCTCATTTTCTGAAATCCTGTTATTTGTGTCAGCTATGATTCATAACTTTCATGACATTTTTGACAATATAAACATATAATTATGAAATAAAAACCAACTGACCCATTTATAAACACCATAATGTTTTATATGCCTGAACTCCATTTTTTTTTTAAGGATTTTATATATGTATTCAAGAGACACACAGAGGCAGACACACAGGCAGAGGGAGAAGCAGGCTCCCCATAGGGAGCCCAATGTGGGACTCGATCCCAGGACCCCAGGATCACGACCTGAGCCGAGGGCAGAGGCTCAACCACTGAACCACCCAGGCATCCCATGCCTCAACTCCAATAATGGTGTACACACCTTGTGAATGTAGGTTAACAAACACATATGAAATTATATGTCAGCTAAAAAATAAAAATTAAATTCTAGGACAGGTGGTTCCAGAATGTGTACCTGCATCTGAAAGCCAAATGAAAATAATCTTGTGGAAGAACTTGAAGTTCAAACAAATGGCTTAGAAAACATAAAAAGCAAGGCTAACTAAGAACAGGAGAAGCTAAAATAAGCTCTTCGGAGAGAACAGGCTGGGCAGCTACCATGTGGTGCCCAGCCTAGACCTGTGTTCATCAAAGTCTGTTCCATGGACCACTTGGATGGATCGTGCATCAAAAAGATCCACCCTCCTGAGAGTCTGATTCGGTAAGACCCAGAATCTGTTTTTAACAGCTCTCCCTTCCCTTGGAACGACAACTTTTTTCCAACTTACCAGCTATGCAACAAACCATTCTTGACTGCTGAGTGCTGGACAGAGTCCAAAGACAAAATATTACCCACCCTTTACTCGTGTCTCCCCTCCCTTCCCAGGAGCATGCAGTGTGGAAGTAGTAGCTTACCGACAAAGTGCTTTGCAATTACAGAAGAGGAAGTGAGGATTTTGGCTTTGGGGGGGTAGGGGAGAGGCTTCACATCCGAGATGATTTTGATGTGCGCCTTTTAGTTTGAACGGGAGTTTGCTTCTCAGAGAATGGCTTGGGAAGGTGACATTCCAAGAAGAAGAAATGTGCAATGACTTTGTGTATAAATGTTCCATAAAGACTGAGTCATCTAATGTGCTTGGAGGATAGGGGGCAGGAGGGAGGGTGTGAAAAATGCCCAATTATCTGAACTACTACTCACTGAAGAACTGTTCCTCTCTCCTCAAATGCTTCAATGAGAAATTGCTCGCTACCTTCTGCAGAGTATTTCCACCCACCCACCAATGCTCTTTTAGTTAGAATTTATTGTCATGTGTTGACACTATCGGCATTCTCTAATTTAGTAATACTCATGTAGCTTCTGCATTCAAGCAGAATCAGGTTGGTGATTCTATTAAAACTAAGAAAAGTTTCAAACAAATGACGTTCCACTTTCAAGACAAAACAGTTGACTTGGCTTTAAAGCCAGAAGATAAAAATACAGCGTCTTTACTGAAAAGAGAGATCGAATCTAAATAGAAAAAGTCAAACCAAAGCAAGAAGTTTTAATCTGGAACAAAGCTCGATAGTTATTATTTATGACAGTACATGGAAAAGCTGGTCCCATGGCATATGATCATGGTTCAACGTCTTTGAGGAGTTAGCCAGTTCTCATGACCACACAGAACACTAAAATCACTAAAATGAACGTTTCTCAAGTGTTCGTGCATGCATTCAGAGGTGCCTCATCGATGGCACTATCTGTGTCCTGTATCATATACCGTAAAGTACACAAATCTCAATGTGTGTGTGTATTTAATATTACGACCATCATTTCTGCATGAAGAAGGCCAACAAGCTGTGCATGCTAAGTCCCCCAGGATCAGGATTGAGAAATGGTGGTGACAAATGCTGGATGTTCCCTACTTGAGGCAGGATTTTCCCAAAGATGGCTGCACCAATACATTTAGAGTAGTAATGGGCACTGGTCCTGTCCTCCCCGGGGACGCTGAGTACAACTGTGCTCACAACGGGGGGGGGGGCTTGTGGCAGCAGGAGAAAATGGAGTTTGGGCCCAAGTTGGGATCACGATGGGCCCAGAGTCCCTGTACCTGTTCCTACAGATCCTGAAAGTCACATGCGATCCCCATACCTAACATTAGTGCCCAGGTCCTGCTTGGAGCCCCCTACTCAGAGATAGGAGCTATTTGGGTGGGCGACTCGGAGACCACCCACTTTTTCCCCAAAGAGTAAGCCAAAGGGCGAGCACTGCCGCCCTAGGAAGCCCCAGGGATTACAGGAGTGGGGATTCCTGGCCTGCGCTCCTTTAGCTGCCTGTGTGGCTCCCGAAGGGGACAGGCAAGTCCTGGAGAAAGGCTGTACTGCTCAAGGAGTCCGGGCGGCCGATTCAGGGGGGGTCTATTGATGGGAGCCAAGAAGTTACCCCTGGGACCTATTCTAAGGTGACTCACCTGGCAAATGCTATTCTCTCCGTCCTTGTGGACAAGGAGCATGAGAGCCAGCTGCCTTCACCTGGCTGGGGCAGGGGGTGGGGGGGGTGTCCAGGGCTGTCTTACTCAGCACGACCTCCGCTCTGGCTGCTGTGCTCGACTCCGCAGGGACCTTGGCGACAGGCTGATTATTGCACCTGGATGCGCGGAGTACACAGTGCCCTAGATTCGCTGGCAGAGCTCAGGTGAGCCAGTGAGTGGGAAACTCGGGGACGGCCGCCTCGGGGGTGCTCCTGGGAGTCTAGTGGTCCACGGGATTTCTGAATAGCCCTTCCACAGTGAGATGCAGACAGTGGGGCACCTGGGTGGCTCAGCGGTTGAGCGTCTGCCTTTGGCTCAGGTCGTGACCCCGGGGTCCCGGGATCGAGTCCCACATCAGCTCCTCACAGGGAGGAGCTGCTTCTCCCTCTTCTCCCTCTGCCTGTGTCTCTGCCTCTGTGTGTCTCTCATGAATAAGTAAATAAAATCTTTTTTAAAAAGTGTAAACATGGAACATCAAGTTACCATGCTACCCACTGTACACTGGGCTTTTCAACCCCCTAACACAGAAGGGTGTCGTTTACAGGCCTGAAGCAGCTCATGCTGAGAAAGAAGTTTCTATTCTTTTTTTTTTTTTTTAAGTTATTTATTTGAGAGACAGAGAAAGAGAACATCAGTGGGGAAGGGGCAGACAGAGAGGGCAAAACAGACTCCCTGCTGAGGAGCATGCCCATCATGAGGCTCAGATCATGACCTGAGCTGAAGGCAGATGCCCAACCGATGGAGTCCCCAGGTGCCCCATGAAGTGAGTTTTATAAGCAAATGACTCACACTCCCAGCGCACCTTCCTATACTATCATCTTTTCCAGCCTGTCTTATAAATGGTTGTTAATCCAGGCCTGTTTTTCTACTACTAGGATATACACAACCCCAGGAGTACTCTGCAGTGCGCTAGTGGGTGCTCAAAGCCCCTGACCAGTTTGGGTGGACTTAAAAAAAAAAAAAAATCTGATCTCCGTGAGCATAACTTTGAACAGAACTTCCGATTGTTGTCTCTCTTACAAGGAGAGATGTTGAAGGTACAAACCTACAAGGACTTAAGGACACTGCCCAGCAAAATCACATTTTGATTGAAGGGATGAGACTGTGCTATAGCTTCTCAGAAACAGAACTCTGACTAAAAGATAAAATGTCAAAGTTGTATTTCCCATGTGTCCTTTCTCAGGAAGCTACTTGAGGATGCGCTCCACCGAAACAGAGGTATAAACCAAGAAATAGGAAGGCACTGGGTCCAGGAAACAGAGTGCTCAACATGGGAGGGACACAGCAGAGCTAGGTGTAACCGTTCAGTTCGGAACAGCAGCAGGCTGAAGGAATCCGGAAAGGCCATCCCAGGAGATTTCTTTAAATAGAGAAAAGTGGAGCTGTGACCTGTTATGATTACCTATTTGAAAAACAGTGTACAAAGTGGCTTTATGCTTTGGTGGGGAAATTTTGGAAGAGAGAAAGGTGCAGAGGAAAGAAACTAGAACAGGGGATGACTATCAGCTCAAGGAAAATAAACAGCTACAGAAATGAGCAATAATTTACATAATGTTCAATGTTAGTTTAGCCAAAAATTATCATAGGACCATATTTAAAGGATGAAGGGCAGGAAAATGGGGTAGAATGGGATGGTGTAACAAAGGTAAATCCTGGGGCACCTGGGTGGCTCGGTCAGGTAAGTGTTTGCCTTTGGCTCAGGTTGTGATCCCAGGGTCCTGGGATCGAGCCCTGCACTGGGCTCTCTGCTCAGGGGGGGAGTCTGCTTCTCCCTCTCCTCAGCACCTCCCCTCCGCTTGTATGCACCTCCTCTCTCTCTAATAAATAAAATCTTTTTAAAAATGTATTAAACCAAGCATAATAGATACACAAGGTAAAACCCCCAGGCAAACATGCTTAACAGTTGTACATTTTTCCAGATATTTTCTACATGTTATTTTGACATGAACGTGAGTACACGCTTCTCTGTCTTGCTCTTTTTCTTTCACTTTAACAATATATCTTGGTTCTCTCATACCTGCATAGAGGGATCTCATTCTTTTTTCTTTCTTTTTTTTTTTTTTAATTATGTATTCATGAGAGACACAGAGAGGCAGAGACACAGGCAGAGGGAGAAGCAGGCTCCATGCAGGGAGCCCGAAGTGGGACTTGATCCTGGGGACTCCAGGATCATGCCCTGGGTGAAGGCAGGTGCCAAACCGCTGAGCCACCCAGGGATCCCGCCGTTCTTTTTTCAATTCTGCTATATGGACGTGTAAGAATTATTGACTCGTCCTCTACTGAAAAGCATTAAAGGGATTTCCAGTGTTTTACAGTTCCAAAGGAGCAACAGACTTCCTTTTACAAGCATCTCTACATACATATTTGAGAACAGGAAAAATAAAAATATGTATACATTCAAAAGTTATGACTTTTGTGTTCCAAAGAGATTGTATTATCAACTGCACTTTTGCTAGTTTACAAGAGTCCCTACCCTCATATCATTAAAAGAAATTTAAAAAATAAATCTGGTATAATTAAATTTCATGACCGGTGAAATATGAGACTTCTTGTTTTAATTTTCATTTTTGAAGATTTTTATTTGAGAGAGACCACATGCGCAAGAGAGCACAAGGTCAGGGAGGGGCAGAGTGCAATGCCCTTCCAACTGGACCCCGGGACCCCGGGACCCCGGGACCAGGACCTGAGCCAAAGGCAGGTGCTTAGCTGACTGAGTCACCAGGTGCCCCCAATTTGCATTCTTAATTAGAGGTAATATTTTTTTTCTGTATTTAAAAAACTATGTGTATTTCTTTTCTGCACCTGACCATCCATGACATCTCCCCATTTTGGTCATTTTCTTGCTGATGTTTAAGTCTTTAACATAGCAAAAAAAAAAAAAAAAAAAAAAAATTGTTTTCATAGAATCAACCTGGAAACATTATCAGTTGGAGTTTCTTGGAATACTAGTGAGACCACACATATTTTCCGTGTCTGCCTAGCTGTGATTCTTCACTGACCTGCCTGCCTGTTCATGCCCTGGCCTTATGTATTTATCAAGAGTTCTCCAGAAAAACAGAACCAAGAGTATACAGGTGGACATGTAAGAGATTTATTATGAGGAACTGGCTCGCCCAAGGTTAACTGAGAAGTCCCACAACCTGCTGCTCACAAGACAGAGACCCAGGGAAGCAGGTGGTGTAATTCAGTTCAGGTTTGAGGGCCTTTGGTCACAGGAGCACCAATGTCACGTTCCAGCTCAAGCAGAGAGCAAGTCCGCCCTTTCTCTCCTTTTTTGTTCTACTTAAGACCTCAACAGATCGGATCGGATGACATCCACCTGCATTGGTGACTTTACTGAGACTAACGATTCAAATACCTCTTCCAAAAACACCCTGACTGGTGCACCTAGAAATGATATTTTACTGATCCTCTGGGCATTTGTTAGCCCAGTCAAGTTGGCACATAAAATTAATCATCAAGCCTAGTGTTCTACTGAAAAGACGGCTATTTATTGCTAAGAGCTCTTTACATACTGAGTTTTGAATCATTTCTCTACCATTGTGTAAATATTATTCCAAATTTATCATTTTTCTTTAAATTTTAATGCTTTATGTCATTAAACAAATCATATTATGGTTTCTACCCTTGGTGTCATGTTTAGAAAATTAAAACTAAAATTTTATTTTCCAAATAGAATTTGGGAATAAATTTAGTATTAAATTTAGTATTTTTAAATGTGTGTTTTTCCAAATAATAGGGAAGTTTTAACATCATTACTGAGTAAGATATCTCTTTATGAGATATTCAAAATGTCAAAATTTGCAAAGCAAATCTTTCAACTTTTCTGATAAAAGCTTTATTGAAACATAAATCACATACCATTTCATTCACCCACTTAAAATGTACACTTCAGGGGCGCCTGGTGGCTCAGTCGGTTAAGAGTCTGCCTTCAGCTCAGGTCATGACCCCAGGGTCCTGGGATGGGGCCCTGTGTCAGGCTCCCTGCTCAGTGAGGAGTCTGCTTCTCCCTCTTCCACTGCCCCTCTCCCCTACTCATACTCTTTCTTGCTCACTCTCAAATAAATAAAATTTTAAAAAATAATAAAATGTGCAATTGAAAAAAATGTAAAAAAATACAATGTACAATTCAATGTTTTCTTTGTAGATTCACAGAAGCATGCAATCACTGCCATAAAAGTTTGAGTACTTTTTATCACCCCAAGAAGACACCCTGTACATATATGAACACATTTTTATGTGCTTATTGTCTATGTGTATACCTTCTTTGGAAAAATATCTATTCACATCTTTTGCCTATCTTTAAGTTGGCTTATCTTAAGCCTTTTTAATTGTTGTGTTGAGCTGTAGAAGTTCTCCATTTATTCTGGATATTCAATCTTAATCAGATACATGATTTGCAAATATTTTTCCTCACTCCCTGGTTGTCTTTTCACTTTTTTGACGGTGTCCTCTGAAACACAAGTTTTTAATTGTGTTTAAGGATAATCATCAATTTTTCCTTTGGTTGCTTGTGCTTTTCAAGTCAATTTAAGAAACTGTGCCTAATTCAAAGGCATAAAGATTCACACTTATGTTTTTCTCTGAGAGCTTGATAGTTTAAGTTCTTACATTTAGGTTTCTGCTCCATTTTACATTAATTTTGGCATATGGTATGAGGTGGGAGTCCAACTTCGTCCCTTTGCAACAAATTGTTTCAGGACCATTGGTTAAAAAGACGGTTCTTTACCTGTTGAATGCTCTTGACAGAACTGCCAAAAACCATTCGCCCATAAATGAACTCATTTATTCTGGATTCTCAATTCTATTCTGTAGATTGGTATGTGTATCTTTATGCCAGTACCACAGAGCTATTATTGTAGCTTTCCAGTAAGTTTTAAAATTCTAAAGTGTGAGTCTTCCACCACTGTCCTCTTTTTTCAAGATCATTTGGCTATCCTTAATGTTTCTTAAATTTCCATATGAATTTTAGGATCATTTTCTGCAAACAAAAATCCAGCTGCATTTTTGATGCAGACTATAATGGATCTGTAGACCAATTTGGGAAGTGTGCCATCTTTACGATATTAAGTTTCCCAATTCACAAACAACAGGCCTTCTTTAATTTCTCTTGAGAGTGTTTTGTAGTTTTCAGGGTACAAGTCTTTTAACTCTTTTGTTAAAAATACTCCTATGAAATATATTCCTAAGTGTTTTTTTATTTTGATAATGTTGTAAATAGAATTGTGTTTTTAATTTCATTTTTAGACTGTTCATTGTTAGTATATAAAAATATAATTGATTTTTGTATATTGACCTTGGATTCTGTAATCTTGCTTAATTTATTATGTCTAATAGATGGGTTTTTTGTTTGTTTTGCTTTTGGTAGATCTTTTAGGAGTTTCTTTATGCAAGATCATGGGACTTACATAGTTTTATCTCTTCTTTTCCAATTCAGCTGTCTTTTTATTTCTTGCCTAATTGTCTTGGGTAGAACTTCCACCATCAAACAGGAGTGGCAAAAGCAGACATCCTCATCTTATTTCTGATCTTAAGGGGAAAGCTTTCAGCCTTTCACCATTAAATATGTTAGCTACTCATAGTTGCTCTCTACCAGGTTGAGGAAGTTCTCTGTTATTCCTAGTTTATTGATTTTTTTTTAAGACTAAGAGGATTTTGTGAAATGTTTTTTTCTGCATAGATTGAGATAATGTAATTATCCTATATTTTATTAATATGGTGTATTACACTAATTGATTTTAGAACATTGAACCAACCTTGCATTCCTGGAATGAATCCTGCTTGATAGTGGTGTATAATCACAAACTCTTCCAAACAATAGAAGAGGGGACCCTTCCCAAATAATTCTATCACCACAATACCAAAATCAGACAAGGACATAGGAAAACTACAGACCAATATATCTGAAAGTATAGATGCAAAAATCCTCAACAAAATGCTAGCAAACTAAATCTACATAAAAAAATGATTATATACCATGACCAAGTTAAGAGAATGGGGAATGAGTATTAATGTGCATCAGATTCCTTTGGGGACTGATGACAATATTCTGAAATTAGACAGCAGCAATGCACAATTTTGTGACTATACCAAAAACTATCTATTAAAAGGGCAAATATCATTTTATGTGAATTACATGCCACTTTTTTAAAAGAAAGCTACCTACCCACTATTTTCTCTTTTCTCCTTTCCTACTGCCTGAAAGGCAGAGAGCCTCAAGTCAGTAAAAAACATGCTAAGGGATGGTAGAGCATTAAGATGGTAGGAACCTGAGTCTTTGGATAACCTTCCACATCAGACTGGTACAGCCCCAGGGATTGGCTCCTACAGGCCTGACATTTACAGAGAAAAAAAAAACAAACTAGTACCTGCTTTGTTTAGGTCACTGTGATTAGGTTCCTGTTAAAGTATCCCATCCAGGATCTTAATTAATTCACCTAGGTTGTTTCTACTTTTCATTACTATACACAATTCTGCAATGAAATTCCTCATATATATATTTCCCTGGATGTGTATCAGAAGGGTTTTGTTTTTGTTTTTGTTTTTCTTTTTTACAGTAAATACCTTGAAGTTAAATTGTTGGGTTGTCAGGTATGCAAAGCTTCGGTTACACTTAATACGTTTTATTATTTTCCTAAGTAGTTGAACCAATTTTCTAGGAATGGGTAAGACTTACCATTTTCTTGAATTCACACAATACTTCATCATGTTAAGTCCTGCCAAACTGATGGGTGTGAAATGGTATTCCATTATTGGTGTCATTTGAATTTCCCTGAGATTAGTGGAATTGAGCATTTTTTCACATTTACTGATCATCTGAGTTTCCTTCATGAATTGCTTATACATATCCTTTGCTCGTTTTCCCATTATGCCATCTACCACTCTCTTAATGATATAGACATTTTCATTTTTACTTATTGCTTATTACTTGTTTTGCCATTATTTTCTACTAGTATTTGGCTTATACTTCTATTTTGTTTACCATAATTTTAGTCATACAGAAATTGTTATTTTAATGTGCTCAAAAGTATCAATCTTTTCCTCTTATGATGTCCTTTCAGCCTCATTTCAGAAAATATTTCTTAAGTGTGTATGTCATAAAGTTATTTTCCCATGCTACTTCCTGAAAGTTTTATAGTTTTCATATTTAGTTTTTCTTTCATTTAGAACTGTTTTTTTATGAGTGTGAACTATGTGTCAAATTTTCTTTTTTTTAATGTAGAGCTTAATTTTTCATTCATATCCTGGTGAACTTCTGACATCTTCTATGCCTTTCAGTAAAATTTCACAATTGCCGGTTTAATTTCACCAAGGATATAATCTTTATTATTTTACTTCTTTAAAATTTGTTGAGGCTTACTTTTTTGACCCAGAGTATGATGTTTTTGTAAATGTTACATGAGCACTTAAAATAATGTGCACCTTGCTATAACTGGACCCACTATTCTAAATGTCAGTTGTGTCTGTTGTAAAACATGTTATTTAAATCTATTATATATGTATTGATATTATTTTCATCAGATTGTTTATTAGTCATAAACAGAGGTGTGTTAAAATCTCTATCATGGGGCAGCCCAGATGGCTAAGCGGTTTAGCGCTGTCTTCAACCTAGGGCCTGATCCTGGAGATCCAGAATCAAGTCCCATGTCAGGCTCCCTGTAGGCTCCCTGCATGGAGCCTGCTTCTCCCTCTGCCTGTGTCTCTGCCTCTCTCTTTCTCTCAGGAATAAATAAATAAAATCTTAAAAAAAAATCTCTATCATGATAGGCTTGTTGGCTTGTTTTATTTTTTTTTTAAGGATTTGAGTCTATATTTTTAGGTATATCCTAATATTTAATAATTGAATTTTTTACAATTACAAAATGTCCCTTTTTATTTAGTAACAAATTTCTGCCTGAGAATCTATTGGATACAATGTAAATACTCCAGCTTTTCTTTTCTTTCTTTCTTTTTGGTTGATATTTATATGTATAGTCTCCCATCTTTTAACTGTTCTATGTCCTTATATTTTATGTGTGACTCTGAAAAGAATCATATTTGAGTTTGTTTTTTTTCCCCAGTCTATAATCTGTCTTTTAAATAGAAGTTAGTCCACTTATATTTAATATAATTATTTATAAATTGGGGTTTAGGGGCAGCCCCGGTGGCGCAGCAGTTTAGCACCGCCTGCAGCCCAGGGCATGATCCTGGAGTCCTGGGATCGAGTCGCACGTCAGGCTCTCTGCATGGAGCCTGCTTCTCCCTCTGCCTGTGTCTCTGCCTCTCTCTCTCTCTCTCTCTCTGCATCTCTATGAATAAATAAATAAAATCTTTAAATAAATAAATAAATAAATAAATAAATAAATAAATAAATAAATAGGGGTTTAAATGTACTATCTTATTTTTTCCTTACCTTCTTTTGGACTATTTGCTTTATATCATTTCATTTTCCCCACCTATTTATATAATTTTTTACGGTATGAATTCTTAAGCTTCAGCATAGAACTACTAAGCCAGAAACTGGAGTGGAATTTCTGATTCAGTGAGTAATAATGACTCGGTATTTAAAGCTGTGGTCAGAACATTAAAAATCTACCTATATTACAGCTCTTTAGAAACAATTTAATCTGCAAACTACTAAACTTCCTGTCTGAGATTACTTATCATGATCCATCTCTGAAATCAATTTGTTTATGAAGATTTCACTTATTTCTAGAATCCCCCAAAATTATGTATCTAAAACACTAGTCAGAAACTTTTCACTTTTACCAAAAAGATTATGTTACAGTATATTTTGATTACATTTTGGGAACCTAGGACCTAGGATGAGAGTTGAGAATCTGAATTTCTAGCAAATTCACAGATGATACTGCTGCTATTGGTCCAGTGACAACACTTTGAGAAACCCCTGGTTTGCAGGAAAAAATGTACTAGATATAAGGAGATCAGCAAAAAGATATTGAAATAATGAAAGCAAATGATAATACTCTTGACTAGGACACTGGCAGTGAAAATTTTTATATGTATTAATAGCAGAGAATAATGATACCATTGAAAACAAGCTTCCAGAATAGAAGCAGGTTTCAAAGAGATAAAGATGAATTTTGTTGGTATTTTTACCCTTGAAATAGAGAAAACAGAAAGCTATTATAATCAAAATTGAGAACTTAGCTTTTACTAAGCAGTAATATTTTCTGGTTTTCTGTTCTTTAGAACCATTTTAAAATAAAGTTCTGATAAAAACCATTAAGTACATGTATTTATTACAAGGAAAATTGGGTTAAACTTGTAAGATTTAAGTTTCTAGGATTTAATTTTCTCTAAATGAGATACAATATATGCTACTGTAATATAGTTAGGTTACAACTAGTAACTGGACACTGGATAAGGTTTCAGAGTCCATTTAGTCTGCTGTACCAATCAGATGAGTGATACAGGAGAATGACATGAATGGATATTCCTTCACATATGCTTCAGTATATAGACAGACACCTTCTAGTGACCCAATCTGCTAGATTCTGCTACAAAACAAAGCAAATGCATGAAATAACCGTGTTTAAATTAGTTTATAAAAGTCACTGATTAATTTATATGACACTGATTATTTTAAAATAAAAGGATATTACTACAACTCAAAAGTACAAATTTTTACACATTTTTGTGACCTAGAGTATATCTAAGTCACAGCATAAGGAAGAGTTAGAAACATATATAATATTAAAAACCATTCTTTTCAGCATTTTACTTGAATAATTATGGTAATTTTAATATAAATATATATACTACTTATCTAGGAACTCAACTGAATATGAAACTCTGCTGGAGACTAAAAAAAATAAATAATTGAACCCAGGGTAAATAAAATACATCTTCATTCATTGATGAGTGCCAAAAAAATGTTTAAATAAACAAAATGTGTCAACAACTTGTAGAAAGCTTTATAACTGAGGTAAGTTTGTGATAAATGCATTTTTCCCAAAATGTAACCAAAATATACTGTAACATAATAAATCTCTTCTGTAAAAGTGAAAAGTTTCTGACTAGTGTTTTAGATACATAATTTTGGGGGGTTCTAGAAATAACTGAAATCTTCATACACAATAAACCGATTTCAGAGATGGATCATGATAAGTAATCTCGGACAGGAGTCTAGTAGTCTGCAGATTAGACTGTTTGTAAAGAGCTGTAATATAGGTAGATTTTTAATGTTCTGGCCACAGCTTCAAATACCAAATCATTATTACTCACCTACTCAAAAACCTTCCTTGACTCCCGTATCAGATTCCCTTTGTTGCTCTAACGCAAACTTAATGGCTTCAACAACACAAATGTATTATCGTAAATTCTAACGGTCAGAATTCTCAAACGGGTTTCCCTGAACTAAAATCAAGACACCGGCGGGGACTGAACTCTCTTCTGGATTCTCTAAGGGAGAATCTATTTTCTTGTCATTTCCCGCTTCCATGGAAAAGGAGGCTGCCTGCATTCCCTGGCTCATGGCCCCCTTCTGTATATACCACTAGCAATGGCTGGTTGAGTCTGTCCCATAGTGCATCACTCTGATCACCTCCTTCCACACTAAAGGATCCTTGTGATTACCCTCGGCCCGCGCCAGGATAATCTCCCTGTTTTAATGTCAACTTATGAGCAACTTTAACTCCATCTGTAACTTTAATTCCCTGTTGCCATGGAACATAATGGAACATAAGATATTCATAGGTTCTAGGGATTAGGATGTGGATATCTTGGTGGAGGGGGTGCATTATTCTTCCTATCAGGGTTTCCCAATGTCACCAAACCCATGCAGGCTGTCAAGGACTTCAACATTATTGATCCCAATTTACTCTCCTGCCTTAGCCATAGGCTCCATTCTCCACATCGGATGTTCCAACCACATGGTCCATCTGATGATTCCACAAACAGCCTGTACCTCGCGCAGCTCTACAGCTTTGCTCCTGTCATCTTCTCTTCCTTGATGTTCTTTTCAGTCCTCTCTACTTTTCCTCCCAAGATGAAAATCCTATGCATTCTCAAAATTTCATGGCAAATGTTTCATTCTCCCATGAAGCTCTTCTCCTAATCTTCCCTCCCTAGATGTTCATATCATGGTCTTTGGACTTCCTTATAGGATTTATAGGATTTTTGATAGTTATTTGTGTTCTTTGCTAGAGAATGGTCTCATTGAGGGCAGAAACACATGGATTCATCCTCCCTTGTGTGTCTGCTAGACGTATCTAAGACTAAACCCTAGCTTTTCAATCACACCCCTCCAAAACTACTCTCCTCTAGTTTTCCCATCCAGGAAAAAAATTACCTTCCTTCACCCGGTTGTGCTCAACACAGACTGTGGGGTCATCTTTGACCAGTCCATCGGTGACCTTCACCAGTGCTCCCTCCCGATCTAAGCTACCATCATCATTCCCCTTCCCCATGGGACACCTTGTTTTTTTATCTTGCCCCCATATCTCTCCCCTTGCACGAGTGAGCATGGGCATACACCTGGACACACACAAACATACAAGTTCTATTCCCAACTCAGCCGCCAGAGGGATTCATTTGCATTTTTTAGAAGTTTAAGTCTGATTATAATCCAGTCCTACATAATGTCGGACAGCTTATCACCACTCGTAGAATGGAATCCAAAGCCCTCCGCCTGTTCTGTAAGGCCTAACCTCACCTCCCACTGTTTTCCACCTTGCTTGCTATCGTCCTGCCTTATTGTCATCCTCCCGTTAGCCTGGCAGCTGCTTGCCCCAGGACCTGTGCACTCGCTGCTCCCTCAGCCTCCGATAGCCACGTGATTGACTCTTATGTCCTTGATGCCTCTGCTTTAGGTCTCTGTACAGATGTCACTTGATCGACCAGCCTATGCAGAAGGGTAGCCCTTCATTTCTTTCCCCACGGTCTGCACTCTTAATGCCGCTTGACTTTTCTTTACACACCTATCACTACATGACATGACATTATAAATCTACATCTTGTCTGTTGCCATCTACCAAAACATAAGCCTCACGAGGGCAGAGACTTTATTTCGATCTCTATTCTAGCCTCGGAACCTGCAAGCACTCCTAGCACAAAGTAGGCATTTAACAAATATTCGTTAAATGAATACACTTATCTTGGCTGTCCTCCTGTTTCTCACCCTGTTCTCTGATCATAAGATTCGAAGATGTGCTCCCGTTTCTGGCTCCGTTCTTTGAACCCAGATGCTAAGCAAGTATTGGCAGACTTGAGTTTTACCTACATACCAAAACTTATTTCATAGAGTCACCAGAGGAAAAACCACAGCAAGCCAGGTTTCTCATTGAGAAACAAAGATAGTAGAGAAATCCTCACGAGCCAGCTTAGCCTTTTATTACTCAGTCTTCATTTGAAGGGCCTCCTGAGAGCACAAAGTATATCACACTGAACATTTATTTCAGGGATGGAGTTCAGAAATTGACCCCAGCAGACCTCACTGCCTCCGCAGGAAGTGTGGCCTGGGGTGGGGTGGGGGGCACGGGGGCTTAGGGCACCCTGGCTCCTAAGGATGGGGAGGTCCCAAGAAGGTGACGGGAAGGTACAAGGGCACAGTTAGGGACATCCAGTTTGGGAGAAAACACTCAAAGTCTAAAGTCTTCCTTCTCTTCAATGAATTTCTCTCCCTTTCACAATACTGGTTTCTTAGAAACAGATTTTTTTCCCTTTGTGTCTAGGTTTTTCAGACCAGAGAAAGAAATTTAAAAAAAAACCCTCGAAGCAAAAATAAAACATATAGCCTCTAATCACCCACTCTCTCTTGTTGCACATACAAGAGGTAGTTTTAAAAATTCATCTTTTCTTGGCCACCCAATGTATATATTGATGCAAAAAGCAAACGAACTGTGTAAGTTCATTCCTTTTATACTAATCCAATTTTAGATGATCGTTTCTACACGAACGTTAAATGATTCTCTTCCTTCAGAATTTCCTTGAGACCCTCCTTTTACACCAGGCTCCCTGTACTCAGTAGCATCAGTAACATCTTTGAACCTGAGAACACAGGTATTAATCACAATGAATCCTTTTGGTTCTTATTTCACTTTTCTTGCACAGTGTGTTTTCTAAGCCAGTGGTTTTGGACTCCATCTACACATTGGGGTCACTCGCAGAACTTTTTTAAAAAAAACACCAACCACCTTCAGGACTCTCCCAAGACCAAGTCCAAGTCCAAATCTCTGAGGGCGGGACCCAAGCACCAGAATTTCTTTTCAAAGTTCCCCCAGTGAGTCTAATGGGCAGCCACGGTTAAGAACCAAAGCTCTCAGCCCACACAACTAACTGCAGGCCCCTCAGGAATAATGCAGTGATGGGAAGAGCAGCCACAGGAGCTGGTCCCACATTGAGATTTCACTGTGGTTAAATCCCAGAGCAGGTCCCTGGTATAACCAACTGACTTGAATACTACGTCGTGGGACTGGATAGATACATCGATTACCCCTGACAATATGGACGGGATCCACTTAAAGGTATTTTAAAGAGAATATTAGTCAAAGGTCACATTGATTCACATCATTCTCTTTGGTAGTCTGTGGCTTAAGAAGTCAACATTTGCAATATTATTTTCCCTTCCCCTCCCTTTTACTAAATCGAGGCAGCAAACTCAAGGGAGGGGTAGTGGTGGGGGCGGGGGGAGTCCCTGTTTTTTTCCCTAAGAAGTGAAATCCTTTTTTTTTTTTTTAATTTTTATTTATTTATGATAGTCACACAGAGAGGCAGAGACACAGGCAGAGGGAGAAGCAGGCTCCATGCACCGGGAGCCCGACGTGGGATTCGATCCCGGGTCTCCAGGATCGCGCCCTGGGCCAAAGGCAGGCACCAAACCGCTGCGCCACCCAGGGATCCCTAAGAAGTGAAATCCTAAGTGGGCTCTTAACGGTAGTGGGCTGCGAAGAAGAAAAAGGCGGAAGGTGATTAGGATCCGCAGCATGGAAGGGAATCGGGACATTAGAATGGGCAGGGAACCTAGGCCTTCGATACGTGGGTAACGTGAGGCACAGAAAAGATGAAGGCAGCCAGGAGGCACAGGAAGGGGCGATGGGTATTGCCTAAGATGAGAGGACGGTGCACACGGTCTGCTTCTGTCCTGGACTCTGGCACCGAGCTTCAGCTGTTGAATTTTTCCATCACTGATGGCTTATAAGAATTTCCAAATGGAGCATTTAATTGTCCAAAAGCAGAAAGGTGACTGCAAAAGAACAAACCTCTGTTCTCTAAAGGCTTTAACGTAATCACAATTTGGATAAAGAGACAGTATAGACTGACTGGCCAGCCTAAGGAAACCTTGACTAAATGGACCGGCATGGGGTTCATCACGTTTTGTTTTGGTTTTTTTTTTTTTTGTTTTTTTTTTTGGTAGCATAGTTATCTTTCTCCAATTCTGTCATTTCTTGAATACCTCCTAAAATGTCATTCTGTCCGGATAGTTCTTCAAAACAATTGTTGCCAGGATCTGGACTGGCACTTGAAGAAAACAGACTATTTGCAACAAAAAGAGAAAGACAAAACCGTAGCATTACATAAAGCATCATGACTGCTTCCAAGGGAGGTAAAAATCTATATCCTAATGATCCCAATTTATGTTTTTTTGCCAGGTCCTTCAAAATTGCCTGGAAATTACAAAGCAGGCTTTTTGCAGTAAATCCTAACTTCTCTATGTCTTGATTAGATATTAGCCATTTACTGGTATTTGTGTACATAATTTATTATTAGGGCCTGAATCACTATCTTTTTTTTTTCTTTTAAAAGATTTTATTTCTTTACGAGAGACACAGAGAGAGGCAGAGATAGAGGCAGGGGGAGAAGCAGGCTCCTCATGGGGAGCCCGACGCGGGACTTGATCCCGGGACCAGGATCACACCCTGGGCCCAGGCAGGTGCCCAACTGCTGAGCCACCAGGCGGCCCCCGAATCACTATCCTATTAGCAGTGTTTCACCAGTTACAAGGATGCATCCTAAATGACGAAGTATCAGATGACTGCTGCATCTCTATTCCTGCTTGGCACTGTGCTTTATATTAATGGTTTAACCCTGAATCAAAGTGATGTCTCTAAGATTTCTTTAGAGATTCCTGGGTTTTATCACATTGACCTGTTTTTGAGACACGGCTTCTTCAAGACATTGAACATCATGCCTTATCTAAATCTGTATCTCTAGGTCTACTTCTTCGATATGATCTTCATTTCTAAGTGAAATGAATCTACATTCACTGGCAGGAGCATCTTTTTAAGATTTTATTTATTTATTCATGAGAGACACACAGAGAGGCAGAGACACAGGCAGAGGGAGAAGCAGGCTCCCTGCAGGGAGCCCGACATGGGACTTGATCCAGGGTCTCCAGGATCACGCCCCGGGCTGCAGGCCGCATTAAACCGCTGCGCCACCAGGGCTGCCCCAAGAGCATCTTTTAAAAAGAGGAGTCATTTTTTTTTTTAAGGAATTCCTTTTTTTAAAAATTTCCCAAATCCAAGAATTTACTGTTTGTTGAGGAAACGAGACCTGGAGTCTTCCTGCAGAGAAATGATGGGTCTGTTTTAAGTTCTCCTAAAATGCTAATAGAGAAATGTTTTCTTTTGTACATTTAACAAAGTGTTGCTGTGCACACTGAGACCCATTGCCTTTTGGATGGTATTTCTGCTTGGTCTGCAGCGGGGCGCAAAGGGCGGGAACTTTAAAGGGGAAACACACCTAGACTCAATGGTTCAGCAACTACAACACAGCAAGAGAAGGGAAGGGGAGAAAGGAAGAAGGAAGAAGGAAGGGAAGGGGAAGAGAAGGGAAAGGGAAGGGGAAGGGAAGGAAAGAAAAGAAAGAAAAAAGAGAGAGGGAGAGAGGAGCGAGGCCTTCCTGCAGAAGCAGCTCTACTAACGCAGCTCAAGTAGTTCACAGGCCGAGGACGCGGCTTTTTTAAGTGTTTTCCTCCCCCGGGACCAGTTTCCTGCGTCTCCGTCCTCGGCTCTGCATCCCTCGAGTCCTAACCAGGTTTTTCCTTTTTTCTTTCCCTTTTTTTTTTTTCTTTTGAGAGAACGATAAAAAGTTGCCAGGGAAGGAATGTTCGGTACATCGCACGGAGGCTTTTCTATTTTCAGTAAGTTTCGCCGCTCTGCGCGCAGATGGCTCCCCGGTCCCCGGCACGCGCCGCGCCGCCCGGCCCCCCGCGCCCGCTCGCAGCTCCCCGGCCGGCCCCGCCCCCCGGACCCCGGCGCCCCGCGGAGTGTTCACGTGGGTCCCCCGGGTGGGGGCGCCGGGGGTCCGCGCGGGGCCACAGCAGCCTGCAGCGCGGGCCGCCCGGCTCGGGGTGCCCCCGCCGCCCCCCGCCCAGCTCCGGGTGCCCCCCCCCCGGGCACGTCCTTGGCCAGCTCCGGGTGAGCATAGTCCCCCTGCCCCAGCCGGGCTCCGGGTGGGCACAGTCCCCCAACTCCCCCCTGCCCCGGGTCAGCACAGCCCCCCCACCTGCCCCCTGCCCCGGCTCCGAGTGGGCACAGCCCCCCCAACCCCCATGCCCTGCCCCGGCTCCGGGTGGGCACGGCCCCCTCCCATCTCCCCCCTGCCCCTGCACCGGGTGAGTACAGCCCCCCCACCTGCCCCCTGCCCCGGCTCCGAGTGGGCACAGCCCCCCCCCAACCCCCATGCCCTGCCGGCTCCGGGTGGGCACGGCCCCCTCCCACCTCCCCCCTGCCCCTGCACCGGGTGAGCACAGCCCCCCCAACCCCCAGGCCGGGCCCCGGCTCCGGATGAGCACGGCCCCCTCCCACCTCCCCGCTGCCCCAGCTCCAGGTGGGCACAGCCCCCTCCCCCCGCCCCCCCCCCGGCCCGCCCTCCCCGGCGGGGCGCCCTACCTTGGGGTTGGCGAGCAGCTGGTGCTCGTCGCTGTGCAGCAGCGCCCTGGAGTGGGACTCGGAGTTGTTCACGTAGACCTGCACGCAGGGGTAGAGCGCGGTGCCCCTGCAGTCGGCGCCACAGGTGAAGGTGCACTCGAAGAGCTCGCCGAGCTGCTGCACCGACAGCACCGTGCAGTTGGCCGCCGTGGCCTGCAGGTCCTGCAGCGCGGGGCTGAGCCAGCAGAAGCCGAAGATGAAGAGCGACACGACGCCCGAGATGATGAGAAACAGGCCGAGCCGGATGCTCTTGTCCTCGGCTTCCGTGTACTCGTACGCCACCCGCAGCTTCGCCATCGCCCCCCGCGCCCCCGCCCCCCGCACCCCGCGCCGAGCGCCGCCGCCCGCGCGGGAGGAGCCGCCGCCGCCGCCGCCGCCGCCGCCGCCGCCGCGACAGCAGGCCCGTGGGCGGCGAGGGCGAGCCGAGAACAAAGGGGCCGCGGCCCGCGACGCCCCCGGCGCCAGCGCCCCCCGCCCCGCCCCCGCCCCCCGCCCGCCGGGCCCGCGCCGAGCGGCCGCCGCGTCAGCGCCGCCTGCGCCCTCGGGGAGCGCCGCCCGGGCGCCTCCCGCCTCCAGCGCCCCCTGCCAGCCGCCCCCGCGCGCACCCCGCCCCCCCCGCCCCGCGCCGCCCGCTCCCCATCGCCCGCGCGCCGCGATCCGGGCAGCCGCCCCGAGGGCAGGCGCGCCGCTCGCCCGAGCCCGGGGCTCCCCGGCCCGCAGGCGGCTCCGCCCGGCCCCCGCCCCGGCGCCCCGTCCCGCCTCGCCACGCCCCGCCCCGCCCCGGTGCCCCGCCCGCCCCGTCCCGCCTCGCCACGCCCCGGGTGGCCCCGCCCCGCCCCGCCCCGCCCCGCCCGGGGGCGTCTCCCGCAGGAGCGCGGAGAGCGGAGCGCGGAGGGCGGCGGCCGCGCCGCAGGTGCCCCAGAAACCCGCGGGTCCGAGGAGGACGGAAAGTTGAAACCCGAAAACCCGGCGGACGGCGTCGCGCCCCGGAGCGGCGGGAAGCTGGCACTGCCGGCGGGGACTGGCCGGGCGGGGCGCACCTGGGGGCGGCGGGGGCCGGCGGGGGCGGCGGGGGGCACACCCCCACGCCCCTCTACGCCCTGCGAGCGCGGCAACGCTCGGGCACGGGGTCCCGGCCCCCCCGGCCGCCCCCCCTCGGCGACTCCCCCTCCCCTCCCCTCCCCTCCCCCTCTGCCCCCGCCGCGATGGGACGGACGCGGGCGGAGCGCAGCGGAGTGGGCGCTGCACACGGCGCGGGGCGGGGCCGAGCGAGGGCGGCGGGGGCGGGCGGGGGCGGGCGGGGGCGGGCGGGAACTCCGGCTCGGCTGGCCCAGGGCCCGGACCGAAGGGAACCTGCGGAGAGCTCGCAGCCCCGCAGGGCCCGGCCCCGGCCCCCGACGGCAGCTCCCGCCCCCGCGCCCCGCTCGCCCCCTGGCCCCGCTCCCCCCGACGGCGGACCCCGCTACCCCCACCCCGCGCCCCGTTCCCCTCCCCCACGGCCCATTCCCCCCGCGCCCCGTTCCCCCATCCCCCGACGGCAGCACCTCGAGCCCCCGCTCCCCCCGACGGCAGACCCCGCCCCCCCGCGCGCCCCGCTCCCCGCTCCCCTGACGGCAGCACCTCGCCCCCCTCGCGCCCTGTTTCCTTCCCCGCGCCCCACTCCCGCACCTGTGGCGGGGCGGCACCTGCGAGCAGCCCCGGGCCTCGACGGCAGCACCTGGCGCCCCGCGCGGCCTCCCCCTGCAGCCTGCTCTCCCGCTCCGCGCCTCCGGTCCCGCACCCGGGGCGGGGCGGCAGCGGCGAGCAGGCCCCGGGGGTGCGCCGGGCACGCAACCCCTTCCCGGCGCTCCCCCCGACCCCCTCTGCTCACCTCCGGCCTCCCTGCTTTCCGTGACCTTTTTTGTTTTGTTTTCTGAATTCTCTCTGCAAGCCGCGCTCCCGCCGTGACCTCCAGGTGGAGCGCTCTGCGCTGCGGAGGGAGGATGCTCGCCCCGCGGAGCGCAGACGGTGACCCGCTCTCGCTCCGCGCGTCCCAGCGGACGTGCCCTGAGGACCGTGCAGCCCGGAATTCGTCACTTCTTTCTGGATTTGCGAGGTTGCTTGACTGCTCGTGAGTACCTGCCGGCCGCAGCTCTGGTACCTTCCCGTGAGGCAGCCCCTTCCTTTATGGGGTAGTGACAGTGTTTCCAAGCAAGAAGCAAAGCAACTTTAATTACACGAAGACCCGGTTTTTTCTTGGGGGGAAAAAAAAACAAAATTAAGATACAGGGCTTAGAAAACTTCCAAATCACGAAGGCGCTTTATATCTTAATATGTAAATATTAAATGTTTAATATATTTTAATTTTCAAGCTTTGAGACAGTCGATTTCCTAAGCATTTTTTTTGCCCCCCTTTCTGTTGGCATAAGGACGATTGTTCGTGATTACATTCCCTGAAAGGAAAAGGTAGTTTAATAGTTGAGGCGGCCTGATGCGAAATCAGGGATCTTTGGCCAGATTCTGTGTCCTGCTGGTAGTTGTGACCACCGCTCCGGCCCGTCTGAGCCCTGGGGCGGTGTGGGCAGGTAAGGAGATGCAGTTTTGCTCCCCTGGCGGGGGGCGGGGGGGGCGAGCAACTTAACCTGGAGGCAGGCCTCTGGGAGTGCTCAGGAACCAGGGGTGCGGCGCCTAAAGATAATTTAATAAAGATGATTAATTTTTCCACGGTTCCAGAGCTCCCCCAGAGTTCGGTGAATGCACCCTCTGCCTCAAAACTGCAGCAAGACGGTCTTCAAGTATCAGAAAATCCTGTATTAATTTATCCTCAGTTCTTAAGGGCTTTTAAATCCCATTTCCCCCCTGGGGCCCTGCATTTAGTAACTCTCCTTTCTTATAATTAAAGTATTTGAAGACACTGTTGCCATCTAGCCTTGTTCTTTAAACATATGCTTTTCGCCCTTATTTCCTATTTTGAAATTAGCTCTGCTTCTTTTCTGAACCCTTTCATGATCTCCGTGTCTTTTTTTGATTGAGAGTCAAACCTATCCAAAGAATTCCCACATTAAATAAATTTCCGTTTTATCCGTAATGGAACACAGTGTTTGTTATTATAAGTTTCATTTGCTCGAGGTGGAACCGCCGTGTCCCATTCCTAACATTTAAATAAGCCCCTCAGTTTTCTGGAAAGAGTCACCGTGGACTCTTAGGATAGTGATAGGAACTCCTGGAATCTCAGAGATGCTAACTAAGCTCCGAAGTCACTTAGCATCCTGTTTCCTGTGGAGGGCAGAGGCAGCACAGAAATAAAAGCTAGTTCTTTCTATGCATGCTTGCCACCAATTAAAATTCAGATTAAAAAAAGGTTCTGATATGCAGAACCAGACCAACTTACTTGGTGTCCATCATCATCTGCAGCAACGTTTTCAGGAGAAACATCCTAGCCAAGCCTTGATGTTCTTTATCTGAGAAAAATAAGACCTATCTGAGCAAGAATATTTAAAACCATTGTTATTTAGAATTCGTTCTCATGATCAGTATTCTTCTGGAAGCCCTGTGACCAATGTTGAAGTTGCAATGTACAATTTCAAATGTATATATACTTTTATTAAAAGAATTATCCAAAAAGAGTTATCATAAGGAGAGCCTGGGTATCCTAGGAATAGAGAGGAATTTAGAACATTTGGGAAAATGTTTATACGCTTTTTTAAAAATTGGTGTATTGTCAAGTTTTTCAACAACAAACTGCTACTGTACATTTGAATTAAGTCCATAGGAGAGAAAATTAATATTATATATCATCACCTTTCCTTATTAAAATTCACCTTCTGGGCAGCCCTGGTGGCTCAGCGGTTTAGCGCCACCTTCATGATCCTGGAGACCCGGGATGGAGTCCCACATCTGGCTCCTGCTTCTCCCTCTGTCTGTGTCTCTGCCTCTCTCTCTCTCTCATGAATAAATAAATAAATCTTTTAAAAATAAAATTCACCTTCTGACTAGGTTTTAGACGTTTGTAAACCAGAATAATTAGATAAGAATAAACATGAATGAAAGCATGAGTGACACAACAAAGAAAATATAGGAAATATTATCTTTTCATTCAGTTTACACCATTGACAGTTTTGTTGTCATAGAAAACTGTTTCCACGTTTAGTCTTGACTTAAAATGTTTACAGTCGAACCAAATCATTTCCAGCTTGCTGATATCAGAAAACTTTCTTGCCATGCTTCATGGTGAATGTTACATAGTAGTCTCAGAATTTTAAATCCAAAAATATTTCCTGGGTAGCCACTTTGTTTTTCCATTTGTTTTCCCCGTCCATAAATTTTACCCAGTGTAGTGAGCATATAATTCTTACGGAGAACACTACTACTTTCTATACTTGGATTAAAACACGAAGGGATCTTAAATATCACCTAATTCAACATTAAGTAGGAAAGGAAGCCTTAAAGACTGCATTTTGTTTGGACTTGTAAAGAATGATTACTAAAGATATTTTTTTAGGTTCAGATTTGTTTGCATGTAGCCTTTATATGTGCAGCTGAGAAAGGGAAGCAAAAACCACAATCACTTCATATTAGTAAATTCATAATATGATAGTGGAAGTGTGGCTAGAGCTCCTAACTTCTTACCACCTGTTATCTTTCGTGTTAATAGAAGTGAACTTCTATGGGAGATCATATATACACATAGGCAGTTAAAAGGGAAATCAGCTTTGGTTTGGAAAGCAAGAAGGTGAAAGGTTTGGGTCCCCAAATTTAATACTAGATTATTTGACATAAATAATTGATGTTCTTTACATTGCTTCCTCCTCCTCACGTGAAAGGGTTGGATTGGTTGGATTAGATTTTTTTTTTTTTCTTAAGATTCATTTATTTTAGAGAGAACTGGTGGGCGGGGAGGCAATGATGGAAGGGTCAGAGGGAGACAGTCCCAAGCCAACTGCACACTGAACATGGAGCCTGATGCGGGGCTCGATTTCACAACGCTGGGATCATGACCTAAGCAAAACCAAGAGTTGGATGCTTAACTGATTGTGCCACCCAGGCACCCCTGGACTAGAAGATTCTTGATTCTATGATTTTTATTCCAAATTGACTTGCTCCAAAATATGGAGAGTACTTCCAACCCCAGTGGCTGAGACAGTAGTTGCCTTTAGAAAGATTGGCTGACATACTGAGCACCTGATGTGAACAAATGCCCTAATTTAATCTTCATCATGAGACGAAGAGGGAACAAGAGATTAAGCAAAGCTACACACATATTGACGGTGCCAGATTTCAAGGCCCATTTTCTGCTATACGGTGTCATCTCTAAGAAATGTCTGTATTTAGTAAAAAAAAGAAGTGTAGGTCATACAACTGGATTTAAGATGTGCACACTTACATTCAAGTAGAGTTGGGCTTGGTCAAAACTTCTACAGTTAAACCTGTGAAGGGGGACGTGGGAAGAGGATGAGGATATAGTGACTTAACCAGTTCCTCCAGTTTTATTCTGAATCAGTTGTGTGGAAAATAACTCTTTTTTAGATGCATAGCAAATGTAAGTAGTACGGTTTTAAATGGAAAAGATTAAGTGTAATATTTAAGTTTCAGATAAGCTCATTAGAAATTCAAGCTTGAACAAAGTAGTTGTAAACACAGTGAACTGTTTTTTTGTTTTTTGTTTTTTTTTTTTTTTAAAGATTTTACTTGTTTATTCAGGAGAGACACAGACACAGGCAGAGGGAGAAGCAGGCTCCCTGCCAGGAGCTGATGTGGGAGCCCATCCCAGGACCCCAGGGGTCACAACCTGAGCCAAAGGCAGGTGCTCAACTGCTGAGCCCCCCAGGCGCCCCTCAACTGGATGTTAAAACAAGTAATAGTTACCTTGTAGAAGAGCCTATCCTCCTCTTACTGCAGGAAATTGCCTAACATTTCTACTAGTTTTCTTGCCTTTGTTTGGACTTTTCCAGCGATGAAGAAGTCATTCACTCCTAAGGCTGGCCAATTGGAATTTGGAGCTTTAAAACAATGAGGATAATGCTTTCTTGTAAATTGAAATCTGCCTTGCCATCCTGTCCATGTAAAGGTTTTTAATTTGCCCTGTGGTGTTATGTAGGATAAAGATAATCTGCTTTACAAAAAATTCCACTTCAGGGGCACCTGGCTGGCTCCTTCCGAAGAGCAGACAACTCTCAGGCTCAGTCTTGAATTCAGGCCCCACGTGGGGTAGAGTTTACTTAAAAGAACAAGAACAAAACAAGTGATTCCTCTTCAGCTGTGGAAGAGGACTCTCCTGTTCCTTCATATGCTAATCTTCAATTTCTTCAGTATTCCCCTTTTGATAATGGCTTAGAAAGCTAAGGTCATATTCTTACCCCAAAAATGTTTAAAAAAAAAAAAAAAAGATAATTCAAAGTTGGAAAGGATACCCAGTTTCAATATTTTCTAAAACAAGAGGCTACACCTTTTCCACGCTCTCCAACCGACAAACACTTCTAGGACGATGGATCGTTATTCATTAATTAACAACGTCATTGCCAATGCCAGAGAGAAGCCAGAAAATGATTTTGGCTCAACTAGAATTTGGATTCCAAATAGTGATGTGCAAGTCAACTAATACTCAAATATTAAATCATTTGGAGTGAAATGAAAAAAAATTATATGGGACTTTAGATTAAAAAAGGAAATCTAGAAATAACTTTTTGAGCATAGTAACATATGGCTTGCATTTTAAAAACGTGTATCTTCATTCAACTTGTTTTATATTTGAAAGATATTAACCATTTGAATAAATTACTTTAAAACATTCAAAATAAAAAAATATGTCTGACTCTTAAGAGAGGAAATATTTAACAGCTCACATTTTAAGGCAGCCCAGTTTTGGGATGCCTGACTGGCTCCGTCAGTAGAGCATGTAGCCCTTGATCTTGGGGTTGTGAGTTTGAGTCCCACATTGGGTGTAGGGATTACTTAAAAATAAAATCTTTAAAAATGAGACAGCCCAGTTTTCATGCAACTGCTACATATGATAATTAAAACTACATCTCAAAATAAATGTTCAGTATGTAACAGATTTAAAGGTAGCTTCCAAACATTCTGGCTGCCCCAAATCTTTATTTTTATACAAAAGATGAAACTATTTATGGCATTCCTACATGTAATTTCTTCTCATTGAGCTGTATATTTTTGAAGAATAATCAGTGTTTACTCTTTAAAATATTTTTTTCCCATTATAAATGAGTATCAATAGGGCTGGCCCCCAGAAGAATCAAGCAGAATCAGCCATTTGCTGATATCATAGCACCCTTGAAATTTTGTACATTTCTTCCAAAATGTTTGGAGGAACCTCATGTATCATATCATAACTAAAATTACTTTCAGTATATACTGGAAAATAGATTTGGCTTGGAAGAAAAACATCACTTCTTCAAAGTTTCAAAAATTATGTGGCCAAAATATTACTTAGGCAAATACAAACACAAATAACTGGAATATTAACTTTTCAGGACAGGCTGATGAAAATTAGAGCTAATTCAGTGAAAAATTCTGGCTTCCTTACCAGATATTCTCTACTGTTGTTTGAAGGAACTACCACTTCTCGCATAAATAGCGCTGGTTTTATTTCACCTTCTCTAACAAAATGTCCGAACATATTTATAGTGTAGTAGATGCCTTAGAAATGAAAACTTCAATCACATGATGAATGAAAAATTAGTTTTGCTATATAGAAGTAGTCTTAGGGGCACCTCGCTGACTCGGTCCTTAAAGCATGTGATTCTTGGTCTTGGAGTTGTGAGTTCAAGCCCCATGTTGGGGGTAAAGATTATTTATAAACAAATTTTTTTTAAAAGGTGGTCTTACTAGCTAAACTCTTTTGGCACATGTCATTTGGCGAGCATAAGATATGAGACTATGCAATTTGGGTCTTCAACAGCAATAGGAAATTATTACAATGAAGAAGACTGAATTTTATGAGCTTTTCAAGAAGTCATTTAAGTGACTGGGGGAAAACTGTACGGCAAACACCTGGAAATGACAAGCTTTTAAACTGGATACTGAATTCTTACAATAAAGAAATAGATGATCAAATTTTTGTCAGGTCCTAGTATTTATACAACAGGATGACTGGACTAAAGAAAAAACTTTCAGTTGATGGACATAGAATTGATAATGCACAAAGCTGCCCTTGGCAGTTTTTATGCGCACAAACTGAAGTGGAAACCTAAGGTCTGGCAAAATGTCCCCAGGAAATAGCAGAGGCTTAAAACTTGCTTTTTTCATACTCAGGAAATGGATTTACTTTCCTTGTATTCTGCTTAAGTACTACTATAGTACTGTGGTCTCTGCACCGGGACATTGGATGATAAGGGAAAAGGTAAATGAGTGCCCCCTGACACACAGGAATGCATTATCCCAGTATTAACTTAGTTGGATTTCACCTGAACTTTAAGATTTTATTCTAGTTAGTACTTGCACAGTAGGCAAAGTATAGGTTAAGTGTAAATTGTAGTTCACTAACTTCAGAAATGACCTGTATTTACTAGAGTACAATGTATTCCTGGCCTCTCTCTAGACAGTTAGGTCAGAAAATATGAGGCCTAAAATTGTTATTTTTTAACATGGTCCTCAGGTGATTGATTCTTCTGCACATTAAGAATTACCTAACTAAAAAATAAATAAATAAATAAAAATTACCTAACTATAGGATTACCTTGGACTCTGGTGAGCTCCTGCAGCTGTCTTCATCCAAACTGAGATTTTTATACATCAAATTTAATGATGTTACACAAGGAATTCAATTACTCCTTAATCTAATTTTTGTGAGGACTACTGTAGCAGAAAACAGGAGATTGAACACTAATGCAATGTATAATTTCAGGCTAAACATTTACCTTGAAACTTAAAAAATGGTCTCATCCCTCCTTTTAATGTCGCACTAGAATACATAAATCTGAATATACACATGATTTACTATTTGTTGTGCTTTACTAAGTTTCATATTCTTACTCCTACTAAAGTAAAAAAACAAAGTTGAATAAAGTTGCCTTCTGTCATTCTTATTTAAACCTCTCCAAGGACACAGAGAGTAATTATAAGTAAGCCTTATCCATGACTCACAGAAGACCACATTCTAGGCTAGGTCAGCGCTTTTAAGTATTTAGGATTTAAGTACTCTAAGCATTTAATTTTTCAGCCCTGAGAACATCATCCTATTCCTCAACTTCAAACCAAAAAGGGTATCTACATCTTAAAGAGCTGAAGAGGCCTAGAAGGTATCAAATCCAACTTTCTACTCAAAAAGGCAGTCCTTTCAATAGCAATTGATAGTCATCCAGTTTCTGCTTGAATGTTTTTGTTGATGGAACCCTCACTTCATGTAACAGCACTGTGACACTGACTGCACCTTGATATACAGAACCAAAATGTGTCTCATCCAACTTCCACCTGCTGGCTTGATACTTGCGGGCCTTCCTATATTTGAAGACCGTGGTCACGTCTCCCTTTATTGGTCCATTAATCTTCTCTTCTCCGAGGTCTATATCTCATCAACTATAAGATGTACATTCTTTCCATGCATGACATCTTTCAAACTGGTATGCATTTTCGTAATTCATGGTTTATCAGTTTAATCGAGCTGTTTTCTTCCTCAGTGGTACGTGTAGGTTGTACCTAATGGCTGGCAGTTAGGTTTGCTAAAATACTCATTATCCCACTTGAACATTGTCAGTGAACAGGAACATTCGAGGTAATCCAGTTCAACTCCTTACCTTATGCACTGTCCGGGTCCGTCTCTCCTTAGTTATGTTCTGAGGTTGAATCTAATGCATTATAAAGCAACTCCTTTCAAATCTTAATTACCTCAGTTTTAAAACAGCACTGAAATCTTTTTGTTTGGTACTAGTTGTTCTTCAAACCCGCAAACGAATCTTTCACAACTCTCGAATTTGATACCCTAGACAGATACCGTATTTCTAGTTTATTCTCTTTTAATGCTAATCTTTCTGACTTCCGGGTTTGGGGCGGCAGGGGTGGGGTGGGGTGGGGTGTATATTTTAAATGTAACGTAAGATGAGGATACTAAAACCTACCTTATGATGCTATGCTAAAGACAGGACACAATGATGCATGTAAAACACTTGGTATAGCTTGGCAGCTAGCAGGCACGCTAAACCCTTTTCTTCTGCCTTCCCCAGTCAGGGCAGCTCTTGAAATACAGGAGACTTCCTACCGTGTTCTGAGCACTATACTTTTAATGTAGCAGAAAATTTTATCAGTATTTTGGGCAATAGTTACAATTTGCATTGATCGACATATGAGCCACTCTTAAGACATGTTACATTCCACCATCCTTTATTCTTTTAGCAACCAAAGTGGGAAAGCAATGATCTGGACTCGGTGTATCCTATTTGATGCAACTCAACACACAAAATTACTGGGTTAGATTTAGATCCCAATTTTGACGTGCACTGTTTATGCGCTTCATCTCCTAGATCTGTCATGTATTCACGATATGATCCAATTCACTGCCCATGCTAGTGGCAAGGAAAGAGCTTTCTGATGTCCGTTAGAACCTAGCTTTTAAAAACGCATTGAGATAAGAGTCTGGCTTATTATCCACAGACTGTCTTAATGGAACCAATTAGCAGGTATTCCTAGGTCTTCTTTTTAGCTACACAAACTATGGTTAAGGGAACATTAAATATGGAAATCTGTTTTCTGCACGTGCACATTTAGGTTTTTAATAATCTTCTGCAAAATTGATGCTCGTAAGCAAATTTGAAGTTAAATGTGCCCTTCTTTGCAGGTGCGCTCAGATGCTCTGTATTTTACAAGCACTGGGTGTAACAGAATGGAAGATCCGTTTTTTGAATGAAGGATTCAGAGGAAGGATCAACTAGGGAAAGGGTAGAGTGGGAAAAATTTGAAAGTTAATTGAAAATGCTTTAAAAAGAATTTTGAAAATGAAATTACAGCAAAAAAATTGTAAATTATTTCAAAGCCCAATGCTTTAATTTGTACATTTTATTTTCAAATTGAAATATCAATTTATACCATTCAGTCAACATGTATTTATTAAGCACCTACGGTGTACCAAGTTCAGTGGCAAAAAGGAAAAGACCAGTTAAGTGGTTGGCTTTATATTATACTGTAAGAATTCAAATAAACTTCTCAGTTCTTAAAAATTTTTTATATCTAAGGAAAACTTTGTGCAGTGAAAAAAAAAATCCCTGAAAATGGAGTTTTATTATATAAATTATAGTATCACCACAAGAAGCATAGAATATATATTTGAAACTGGGTGAAAGGATTTTCTTTTGCAACTAAATAACTTTTTACCCCCAGAGCCAATTATAGTATAATCACAAAAATTACTTAACAACGTACACATCGATGTCACTAGTTATATAGGGAAAATTTAACAGAATTAAACTTGAGAGAAAATGTGAAATATTAGTTCAGGTCAACTTCTATACATGTATAACCACAAGTTATAAAACCAAAGAATATAACAGTGTGTTATATTAAAGAGTTTAATATAGTACTTTAAAGATTTCAAATAGACTTTTAAAACTTGGATTTGAAGTCAAGAGCATGGTAATTTCGGATATTAACAAGTTATAAAAAACTGGTTTACATGCAAGAGTTTTCTCATTTTGATGATTCAGGGTAAAAAGAACTTAGAAACTGCAAGAGTGTGCACTTAAAACTTTCTAAGTGGCCGTTAAACAAACAACTAGAGTTAAGACAACAAACCACCTCATAGGAACGCTCTTGGATTTTTTTGAGTCATTCACAAAAGTACCAATCATGATCATGGTGACACTTTATACTGTATGTTTGTATTCATAAAAATAAAGATCTCTTCCCTTTCCTTTTAAACTGTTTGATGGTTTTGTAGGAAAAGTTACACTTTACAAAGTCAATTATTGTGAAAAAATGTAATGCTTTTTTTTTTTTTTAAAGAAATCAATGTCTAGGATTTGATTCTGGTTTGTGTCAAATATGTGAGAAGGTTTTGTGCACAAGGTATTAAAACTACAATTATATAAGTGCCATCTTTCTTATAGAGGAGATGCTTTGGTTTAAATCTGAAAGGTTAAAAAAATCCTGATATTTTTATGTCAGTTTCTCCATTATCTCAAAATACATAGAAAAAGGTAAATCTTAAAGTTATTTCATATTCCTGATACACAAACACAGCAATGTCATACATGTTTCATTTTCAAACATGATTTGGTAAATGTCAACAAACTTTCACTCTTCATAGAAAAATAGGTTAAAAATGAAAATTTAGAAAATCAAAACTCACTGCCTTTTTTACTATCTCTAGTGTTCGTAGCTTCAGTCTTTAGACATTTTTAAATACAGTATTTGCCATTAGATGAAAAAGTATCCATCAACTCGTAAATATGAAATATCCAGGCCAGCAAACCAGAGGTAAAGTCTACCCTCATCCCTGCTTTTGGCTTACCTTGAGTATTACTTCTTAAAGATAAATCCCAAAGGTTTATCAAGTTTTGTCTCATAAATTTCTCACAAACATATTTTGACTGGGTTCCATGAGTGTTCAGGAAGTTTTATTTCTAATGCAGCCATAATTATTAAAAATTAGTTTCTCTTTTGACTCAGTTAATAACTAAAAATGCATCTGCATTTTTAATCTACAAGTAAAATGATGTATGGTTCCATCAAACTACTTGTCAAAAGCTGAAAAAAAAGACTAAGTTTTAAATTGTATAATCACACCATTTCATTTAGATGCTTTGTAAAACTTGAGGGTCTTAGGGGGTCTATTTTTCATGTTGCAGAAATAATTTCACAATTTCAAATCAAAGTCAACACTGCAGTGAGGAGAGCTTTTCTACTTTATTACAAAGAGAAGAAGCCTTTATGTGGTCAGAAAATACAAGATTGATCTTTTTTTTTTTTCTCTTCCTATGAAACGCTGCTGTTCAAACAGCCAGAGTGAATTGTCTCAGTTCACTTCTTTAAGTCCCATCACATTCACTTGGGTATGGATGTCCTTGGCTGCTGAAAATCTGGCCCTTTAGTGCACAGGGCGACAAAGTCCCCTGACCAGCAGTTCCAGAATGTCCCATTTTCATATATTGCATCCATGCACACCTCCTAAAAATGAGGTACAGCAGGGCAAACATTTTCCAAAATAGATGTCATATATATAATATATACACATTCGTACATACATACCTTTATTCATGTGATGTCCAAAAATTTAAAAAAAATGTACACATTTATTACAAAATCGTAACAAAGACTGGACAGTGTTTTGCTCATTCTGGAAAGATGAAGCTCAGTAATAACACAACCCTGGAAACCATCCAGAGATTGTGGCAATATCTTTCTTCTAAACAGTCAGATATTCTTGCGTTAAGCTTGGCGAAACTGCCTTTCAAAAACAGAAGGGGAAGTAAAATGAAGGAAGCAGACCTTGCTCATCTTTCCAAATGAAATACGAGAAGGATCTTCACATAAAAATGCACAAACATTTGTTATTTTATTACCAATAGTGCTACAATGAACAATGCAAATTTTGTGGTCTAATTCTGTTGAGTCTTTTGTGGGTTTTCTTTTTTACATTTTAGAAACTAAATGGTAAACTTCTGTCAGTGTACTTGCTTGTCTTTACAGACCCAAGTCTGTCTGCTGGCAAAAAAGAAAATAAATGAAAAAAATTCAGACCCTGCTTGAACTAGAGAAAAACAAATTACAAATTTAGTTGTTGGGCAGCACATAATTAGTAAGGCAGGACCTCAAATGGTGACCCTTTGCATAAGCCAATTGCCAGATCCTCAAGGAATTAAAACCAGGGTGCCTGAGCCACATCAGTTCTGCAGTTATGTTGAGTATTGTGCTGAGACAGCCATACCCCAAGAAAAGGGAAGTCTTTTTTTTTTTTTTTTTTTTTTTTTTTAGAAGGCTTGCTGAGCAGGGTTGTAGTTGAAGGTGGATGGCAGGTGAGGCCGTTCTTCTAATTTGTCGTATTCCAGATGAAACTCCTATAAAACCAAATTTAAGAATTTAGATGATTTCCTCTCCCTCAGAGGGATCTCAGATTTTTGTCAAAACATATTTTACTAGATGAACAAAATACCTACATGTATGAGAATGAACATAAACACAGATGCACCAACTTCTTTCCTTCTAACTAAAATACAGCTTGAAGAAAAGTTATGTGCTGTAGCTTCTAGCTAATAAATGCAAAAATACAGATTTTCTGTGTAAAAGACTACTCATGAACATCTACTTTATAACCATTGAAACTAAGCACTTTTTTGCTCAAAAGTGAAAGTCTGAGCAGCAATTACTATATTGTTAATAAAAAGCACTGTAATAAAAATTACCGGATACTTAAAAGCCAACCTTCAATGATGTAAAAAAATAAATTCCTTTTCCCCAAAATATTTTTTCCAATTTGTAATTATTACACCTACCTTTTAAAAATAAAGCAAACATATAAGACTGTGCTAACCTTATTAAATCTGGAGAATACAATGAACTTATAACTCCCACATCTCCAGACTTCCCAATCTACAACACTGAAAAGATATAACTGCCACTCAAAATAGACAGATGTGCTGTAAGCACATCTGAACACTATACAGCTCATTTTAATTAAACTTTCAAAATACATGAACTTCATAAGAGTCTTAAAACTTAAGAACGGTGAAGTAATTTCTTCATGAGGAAACTTAAGATCAAGAGAGATGCAGAAGATAATTCTGCATTTTAAAGAAACAAAAAACTGGGACGCCTGGGGTGGGCTCAGCGGCTGAGCGTCTGCCTTTGGCTCAGGGCATGACTCCGGGGGTCCCGGGATCGAGTCCCACATCAGGCTCCCTGCATGGAGCCTGCTTCTCCCTCTGCCTGGGTCTCTGCCTCTCTGTGTCTCTCATGAATAAATAAATAAAATCTTAAAAAAAAAAAAAGGAAACATACCTTTGCAAATTCAAAAAGCAAGAGGTTCTAAAATCACTAATTCTATACTTTGAATTCAATTATAGTACAAACTAAATCAATCCCGTTTAAAAATTTATGAACCTCAATATATACTATGTATTTTAAAAAGCCAACCAGGAGTTAGCACTATGGGCTAACATATTTTCCATGTCTATCTTGTTTCAAATGGATTCTAAAATGGATAGTCCCCCCACCACACAAAAAATAAATAAAATGGATAGTCCCAGTATTAAAATGAAAACTTAAGAAAAAAAAACTTAGGTCATAATGATTAAATTTTAAGATCTAAAACCAAGTCTTTAAAATTTAAGAATATTACAATTGAAAACCTAGTTAAGAGGTGCCCAAACTAGAGACACAGCTAATTTTATTCTCATCTTTCCGATGACTCTGTAAAATAAGTATCAGTATCTTCATTTTGCACCTGAAGAAGTGAGGCTCCTAAGTAACCTGCTCAAATCATTCCGTAAATGGAAGATCAAGGATTAGGATGATCCTGACCTTTGTGGCACCAAAGCCCATGACTTTCTGGTGTTAACACATTATTTTTAATAGTTCTAGTGCAAGACCCAAATAAATTTACTTCATTACATCCCTTATGCAGAAATGTTCAAAAACTTTAGTTCTGACAAATGTTCTTAAATAAGGGACACTATAATGACCTTAATCTAAAAAGGTTTACTTTATAGGACAGAGTTAACTAAGGCACATGGGTTACGTGCTCATCATTAAAACTAACTCTAGAATCACCATCACCCAGCTAATGCACTGTGTAGGCACCACTCTCTCTCTTCCTACCCTTAAGTTTTAAAAACAATTTATTGTCTGGCTTAAGAATATCAAAATGAAAAAAAAAAAAAAGTATCAAAATGAGTGAAGAAAATATTGTTATATTACTCTTTAGAAATTAAAATTGGCAATTTAGAAATCAAAATATGTGTAGTTGCAGGGGGAAATGTCTATTTGTAACTGTAACAAATCATAGGCCCCACTAGGTTACATAAATCCTGTTCAGTTATCCTGTCTGTATTATACGTTGGTGAACTACACAGTATTATAAGAATTTAAACTAGAGTAATCTGACCAATGCACATATTTTTCACCCCTAGGAAGGTCAGTTTAAACCTAGGGAGCATAATAAATATCTTAGTATAATTTAAAAGCTCATATATCAGAGATTCAGAAATTAAGTTAAATTCTGTCTTCTTTTTTCATCTTTGTTTTGGTTTTCTACGTGTTTCTATTCTTTTTAAAATATATGAATCTTAACAGTATATACTAGTATCTCTTTGTTCTCTAGCTTTTTGATTATTGGTAACACCTCTTGTACACTTTCGTTATATGTACACACACAACCTCTGTATAATCAGTAGGGACAAAAAAAGGTGAAAAAGAGCTTTAGATACTTCTTAAAAACCACTCTTAAATCTGAGTTTTTCTATTAATCATATTAGGCTAAACATTTTCAAAAGGTCACTATAAGAACTGAAATACATGTACTAGATTCAGATGATCAAATGAAATTTTTACAAAAACATTAATGTCATCACTGACTGAATGACAGAGAAATATACACTGGAGGAATATTTTCTCAAATTCTAAAAAATGCTTTCTCTTTAAGATTAATCCTCCAAATTTTAGGAAGTTGCCAACTATCTTATACTTACTAGAAATAATTTTTACTGCCTTGAAGAAAAGTACATATTATTGATTAAAGTATAAACACTAATGTGTATCTAATGGGGAAAAAAATCACATTTCCATCCACCTGTGATATTATAAAAAATTCTAAGCATTAATAGAAATCCTATTCACTGCTGGATCCACAAGGTAAAGTCAGGCTGAAAGAATTCTTCAATTTTTAAGTCTTTAGTATGAGAAAGTTATTGGTCATAGAATAGCTTCCATCACCTGAAGATTCTGTGGATGAAATTATTTTAAAAATTCTACACTTAATTAAGAATACATGTACAACCTGAATGACCACTATTTTTAAATTAGTGAGATACTGAGTAATTCTAAATTACATAGAGTAGACCACATAGCCTTGCTGACAAGACTAAAAGGGGAGAATAAACAATGTCAAAACTTTTATGTATACATTACTGACATAAACACTTTAAATGAGGGCAGCCTGGGTGGCTCAGTGGTTTAGTGCGGCCTTTGGCCCAGAGCCTGATCCTGAGGACCCGGGATCGAGTCCCATGTCGGGCTCACCTGGAGCCTGCTTCTCCCTCTGCCTGTGTCTCTGCCTCTCTGTCTCTGTGTCTCTCATGAATAAATAAAATCTTAAAAAAAAAAAAACCCACTATAAATGAATAATGGGGTAGATCCTAATTTTTAGGGGTAAAAAATACTTCCAATGTAAATCATTGAATTTCTAATAATTCTTAAATTCTCTGAAAATATTAAGTATTTGCAAAACAGAGAAAAAACTCCTATAAGACACTGTGAAATGGAGACCTAATTACATTCTAGATCAGGTCAATACTTTTCAAAGACAAAATGATAACATCAAGCTATTACTTATAATACTAATTCAGACTGCACGCTTCTTACAATAAGTTGAAGTTATTTAATAATTCATGTTCTTTACCTGTGAGTAGTAAACCACACCCATTTTACAGGTAGAAACTCTGAGGTTAACTTGGGATATGGCCTTTTAAGGGATTATCTGTAGTTTGATAAACTCTGTTAATACATTATAAACTGAACTTAATTCCTAAACAATTTCTGAGAAAACACTGAAAACATCTTTAAAACAAACAAAAAACCAGAAGCCATTGGGAAAAGTTTATTCTGTGAATACAACTTAAAAGTTTTAAGTTCATGAATCTGTATTTTAATATAACAAAGAAGTGAGCTCCGTATAATGCTTAAACCGATAATCTTGTGTGCTTTCATTGTTAGGAAATTATTTTGATGAAAAGTGTCAGTACCAGTGGCCAGCAATTACTTCAAGAGAGATTTCTTAAAGAAACAGTTTTATGGTATTTCTCAAATTTTATTTTCCAACTTCAGAGCTAAAAATTATAAAGGTAAAGGTTAAGAAGACAAAAGTTCAACTATATAGATCATCAGATAAATCTGGGTAAAATTACTTTATATACGCACACTACATATTTACACACCTGTGCGTATACACACATGCTTTTCTTTAAAATGACATTTACTTGACTGGGGAATTCTTTTTGATGGAAAAGTAAAACAGGCCTATTAATGTTTAAGTTGCTTCTGAATATTTAATTTTGTGGGAAAACTTTTTTTCACATAGGAAGATCTGTCATATATATTGAACTAAAAGTTAACTGAAGTGATACATCAATCTACTCCAAACATCCATTCATTTTTGCATATAGAAGTCTGGAATAACTTAAAGTGATATTGAGCAAAAAGCTTCACAGAGAATGGAGAAAACTTCAGTTATTTACTAACGGACTCTTTTCCCCTCCAAAGATACATTTTTCTTTCCTGTATACTCAACTGACTGAGAAGTTCTCCAAGTACGGCTCCAAAGACGAGCTAAATCATTGGCATCACTTAGGAACTTGTTAGAAATGGAAATCCTCAGGTCCCATCATAGACTTATTAAATCATAAACAATAGAGGTATGACTCAACAACCTGTTTTTTTAATAAAGCTGACAGGTAATTCTGATGAAGCTAAAGTTTGAGAACCACTGACCTGACCTAACAACAGTTATAATTTTTCCATCTTTGAAGAGTAATTAGCTGTAATAACAACCATAAAAACAGCAACAAACTACCACAACTAGTCCCATGTATAAAATACCCGATATGTACAAATCACTGTGCTCAGTGTGTGTGCACACGTGCAAATGTGTGTGTGGGTGTATAAAATCTCATTTAATCTTCATGACAATCTAGAAGCAAATATGATTTCAACTGAAAAGAGAAGGAAACAGGCATGGAAAAGAAACTTGCACATGGTCAAAGCATAAACAGCCAAAACAGGAGTTAAATTCAAATCTATGATACAAAAGTTATTGCTTTCTACTACACTATACATCTTAACAGGTAACACACAATGTGTCTTGTGCTATTTGAAATGGAAGTAATTATTTCTACTTAAAACGTGAGATCGTGGATCTACCTTTTGAAATCAAGATGTGTATTAATTGTTAAAATAACTTGAATACAGTATTGTGGTATATGGACTTGGTTTCAGATGGACAGACATTTACCACTGACACCCAAAAATAGTAATAAAAAAAGATTTAACCTCTTGTATGTGCCTGGTCTGGTGTTTTTAGTTGGGCTCATGTTTTTCTATCTTTTTTCAAGTTTTCCATGAAATCTTGTGATATAAAACATCTTTGTGATAAATATCTGGTAAGCATTTCAGACTGTCTTGTTAAAAATTTTCCCACATTAGTGAAGTTAATTCAAAAGATAAAAAAAAAAAAAAAAAAAGGCCCAAGCCAACAGCTAAAGAATCATCCAATGAACTACGAAGAACTAGTTTTCTTCTATTTAAATTTATTGAGAACAAATAAAACTACCTCTTTAGTTTTTAATCCTAAGGATCCTCAATGGAAAAGGCATTCAGAGAAATCCTGGAGTAATGAAATGACAATACTTGTTACATTCTCTACTAGGTAGACTAAATGTATACATAAAATACTACATACAAATGTGAAATATGTTACGACACTGATGAAAATTTCGCAGATGGGTCTTTGTTAGGTGTTTTTGTAAGGAAAAGTTGCAAACCAAAACATAAACAGCAACTTTTCCACAGCCCGCCTCCCTCCAATATTCAGCTTAGTAGTCATAGGAACAATCATGGTTACTACTTAGAATTTTCTTTCGTTATATCACTTGCAAATAAAAAGCATTTTTCTTGCAATGAGGCAAGTATTATAAAAGGTCTATTTGTTATGTTTATATACCAGTTTTAGAAAAATCTCCTACTTGCTTAAAATAATATAAGAATACATGACTGGGATGGCAAGAGGGTGATCTTTATTTTACAACTGAATTGACATAAAAATATTTCAAATGTTACCAAGGCTTGTGAAAAATTACAAAATTTCTTACCAAGTTCAATCATTTTCCTAACTATGGGTGAAATGAGTTGTTTCCATATACTCTCCTAGAGTTTAAATCAAGCCAAGGAAGTGAAGACAAAAAACTCATTAGCAAGTATCTGGCACATTATTGGGATGGATGTATTAGTAAATATAAACAGATAAAAGAGGATACTTCTTTTTAAAATCTAGATTTACACATTTACACATTTGCACATGGAAAAAAATATACCTTAGCTACTTTCCTCCAGTTAAGACAGTCAAAGAAGTAATATGTTCCCCTCTCATACGTATTGGTTTTCATTGTCGGCTCCATGCCTGGTGCCCTGGTAATCCATACTCGTTCTTCTTTGTGGTATCTCCAATCACGGTTAAAACTTCAATTTTTAAGAGAAAAAGACAATTAATTTTTCCTGTGGCTCACATCAAACATATTCTACATTTTAAAAAAATTTTCTCAGAAAATAATTATACATAAAACATAAATATAGGTGCTTTTTACCCTGACTTTTATTGTTATTAAATACAACTCTAGTGAAATACAGGAAAATACTTTCTTATTTGTCCAGAAACCACACTTGTTACTTAATACATACATCTTTATTTAACTGAAGAGACTTTTTTATGCAAACATAACGAGATATTAAAAGCTCTATGAGCAATGTGATAAAAAACCTAGGCAGACCAAATAAAGATACATTGTGTTCCAGAAATTTCACTCCTTTCTCATTCTTAACATTCAATAGAAATTGATATAATCTATTAAAACAAAAACACCAACTATTTCTATTATTTTATAAGAACAAAATCAGTCTTTTTATCTATTTAAATTCATATAATTTCGTAACCATGTTGAAAATACAATATCCATTTTAAAAATTCTTAATGAATGTATTACTTTTAAGCTTTAATCAAATCTCATTGATCCTAAATTCTCAAAAGCCAAAGGATATCCATTAGAATTCATGCAAGAATCAACGAGGATTTATATCACTTGTAAATTGGGGAAGTAACATCCAAAGGAGGTAAATGCACCAGAAAAAACATCTCTGGGAGCCCAAACCTCCATGTAAACAAATACCTTCCTACTAACACAGTGAGGTAATTTTTAGGCATAAATAAGATATGAGACAGAACTGCCGGTATGGGATCAATGAATGACTAAATGAATTTATTTACTTATAAATAAATTAAAAAGAACAGGTAACAATTGCTATGTTACAAAAAAATGTAAGGGAAAACATGGGAGAAAACAAATTCTCAATAGAGAAATAAACAGTTTATCATCAACACAGTGAATTTTACATAAAAGCATTGGATCCAAGTCCATCTACAGAAATGTTATTAGGAATATCATAAAATACTTAAATCTATAAAAAGTAGGTCTCTCATTCATAACATCATAAATTTTCTTTTTGTAAGCTCTATGTCGACCCTGGGGCTTGCACTCATGACTCCAAGATCAAGAGTCACATGCTCTACCGACTAAGCTAGTCAGGTGCCCCATAACATCATAAATTTTTAAGAACAATTTACTTTACTATAAGCATGATTAATAAAATAGTCTATGGCAACAAAATATATTACCAATTGGACAAATGAGCAATGACAAAAATTTATTCTTAGAGCATCAGGTAAAAGCAGAAATGCTCAGGAATAAAACATATCCAATGGACCAACTTCTTAACGCTAATATTTAAGTTGGCCAAAAGGCTTCTGATAAGGGATGTGGACTTCATCAACACTTCAAAATACGTAAGATGTATGCAGTGCCTTGCCCATAGAATACTCAATAGATGTTCAATAAATGATGAAATTCACCATCATTAACATGTAATTCCACAAGAAGATGAGCCACAGTTATGAACCATATCTTATACTTAATATATTTATAAAAATTAGATTCACCAAATTCATGAGTCAATTCCGTCTTCTTACAAATTTAGGATTATTAAATCTGAAGTAATTCTTTTTATGTATACAGTGACCATTAACCATAATAGTATCAACTTTCAATCTAAATTAACTTTATTTTTCTGTTGTAAAAACAAACAACAAACTATTCCTTGATGGAAATATTTCTGCTTTAAGAACAAAAGATAAAAACTATCACCATCATTTAAAAGAAAAGCTTTCAGAATAAACAATATCCACTGTAATACAAAAGTGTTTAAAAATACTTTGAACATACAGCTCTACTGCAGCTAAAAGTTGTAATACGTCTCCTCCATTCATGTAATAGAGATAGAAGAGCAGGTCTTCTCCATATCGGCCAAGTTTTATTGCAGCCAGCTGGAAAAGAGAAATCAATTATTCTGAAGTGTAAAATAAGTTTGACAATCCCAACACATTGCTACCACTGAAGTACAAGTAAAAAGATAAACAGAAACTCTTTTCTTTGTAGCAGGTAACTGTTATTACATGATTCTGCAGGTAGTTATGCTTTTAAGGAAGGGTTTTACCATTTAAATAACTGAGGTCATTTAACAATTATTTCTGGTACATCTATTTTATGTACTAATAGAATAAAAAGCTATATAAAAACTTCTAACCAAGACCAAATGTTGGTTTACTCGAGGTCTTACTAATACCCAACATGGTAGTTAGTAATAGTGGAACCAGTGCTCAGAGATGCAGGACTTATATTCAAGTTCCGGTTCTACTGCTTACAAATATGTCCAAGTTATTTAATGTCTCTGAACTTCCATATAAAATGCAGAAATGAGACCTATAAGGTTGCTAAGAACGTAAATGAAATTGATAACGTCTGTAGAGGAATGTACCTTACCTGATACATAGAAAACTTGTAAGAAATGTTATTGAATTTATAGCTGACAGGGATTCACAAACCGTTTGTTTATGTATTTTAGCAAATCAGAGACGGTAAGTACAAAAATCATAAAGAGCTAGCTCTTTATTTTGTTTAAATTGATGACTACAAGATGACTGCCTTACGTCCTTCCAAAAAGCAGAATCATTAACTGCCAACCAAACTACAGCACATTGAGTTTAATAGTCTTGAAGTCTTATATTAGGATAAACCTTCATTTAAAAGCTCACCAAAATGAAAACACTTTTTTCTCTTTGCCTGATTCTATATCTAAATGTTTATTTAACCATTATACAATCTCAGAATATACTTTTTCTCTCCAGTCATATGATACCCTTTCAAGCAGCAGTTCTGAGGGTGACAAATTCTCCTAAATCGGTTTTTCTTAAATTGCCCTAAGTAAGAAAAGGTTCTGGGACCTTCAGGTAATTGGAGCAAAAAACCCTACGGGGGAGATGGCAGAAAAATCATACAGTCCACAAAAGAAAAAATTAGTTCTATCTCATACTTCTTGTCTTCCATCTACTTAAGTATTAAAAGACATTGAGAAATATCTCTTTACTTGCCTGTCCACAAAATCAACAACCATTTGACCACACAACTGGATGGTACAGACACAGAACACCATCACTTTAATATATATTTTATATGTAAAATACATTTCAGATTTATTCATAAACATATAATACATATTGTTACACATATTAATATACATATGTATAACATGTAATTTTAAATAAATTATATCCTTCCACAAGGCCAAAATCTAGGGATACAATTTCTAACAGAAATGAACACTGAGTTCTTCCCTATAAACAAAAGTATTTACCATTTTCTTTTTTAGAGTAAAAAAATTTTTAAATTGCAATCTGATAATAGTTCCTTTAGAACTAGAATTTTAGGTAAGAAGCCAAATGTCATAGTTTTTAAATATATAGTTCTATTGAAAACACTGTAATATTTGTAAAAAAAAATTATTTTATTGATAAGGGTATGAAAGAAAATATCGGAAGGAAATTTACCAAATTTTCCAAAACTGTTTATTCCCATCAACCATGGTTATACCATTATTAATAATAACTCTAAGAAATATTTTACCGTCCTACCATTGTTTTGTTTTTAAACCATATTTTTAAAATATAAGCCAGGATCTTATCAAAATATTTAAGATAAACAAAAATAGAAATAAAATTGTTTTATACAATTGAATGGAAACATGAAAGCCACCCCTGAGACCACTAATTATTCCAAAAAAATTTATGCCATCTGAACTGAAAAACAGTGCCTGAAAAATAGATACATTCATGCTGACTGAGGAGAATAATAAACTACACTCACCTTATCCCTAATGTGAATGTTCGTTAAGTACTCTGATGGAACATGGAAGTCTGGATAATAAAATGAAAAAAGCCTTATTAACTGATTCTCAGTTAAAAACATATTTTTAAAAGGTCTGAACACAAAGAAATTTTCCTACCTATGTCTTGAGGTCGACAAGGTGAAGATGCCCAGGGTGATGCAAATTTGGGGTAGAGATTTCTGAATAAGAGAGAGAGAGAAAAAAAAAAAAAAAAAAACTCTGAAGTCCGAGTATAGAGAAAAAAATTCCTATTTTTATTTCAGGAAATCAGGAAAAGCAATGACTTTAGAAGTAAAATGAGCATCTTTTTCTAATTTCTTTTCACGTGTTTACTATGACTTACACAGGAAAAATGAAGCAAGGTTAACTAGGTTATACACATATATTGTATACATCTCTCTGACAGTGAGCGGGACATGAAGAAGGAGCTGCAGCTGATCCCCGAGCAGCTGCGCCACCTGGGCAATGCCATCAAGCAGGTCACCATGAAGAAGGATTACCAGCAGCGCAAGATGCAGAAGGTTCTGAGCCCTTCTCATATACACATATATTGTATATATCCTGTTATAAACTATATATATAAGTGTATATATATTTACATATATATTTAACTTCAATGCAGAATGCTTTAAATTCATTAATAACATGGCCCTAAGTAAAATTACTTTCCCATTTATATGGCCAGGAAAAAAAGTCAGTAATTATTAAAAGCAAAAGTTCAAATTCACCAAATATTTACTAAGTGCCTATTATATGCCTGACACTGTTCTAGGTGCTTGGGATGCATCAGTGAACAAAACGAAGGTAATTGACAACATGTACCTTATTTTCTGATTGAACATGATAGGTAAGAGAGAGGTAGATGAAATAATTTGAATAAATAACATTCTATGTTGGTGGAGGGGCAGGGACAGGAGATTAGCTGCATTAAATAAAGTAGTCAGGTTAAGTCTCATTTAGAAGATGAGATCTGAACAAAGATTTGAAAGATATGAGGGAGTTAGCCATACTAATTATCTGGCAAAAGACTATTGTAGGCAGGGGCAACTGTTAAGTAAGGCAGAAACAGGACGGACATGTCTGAAGTATAGCAGGAAGGCCAGAAGCTGGAACACAGTGAACTGAACAAAGGGAGAAGCTGTTGAGGTGGGGGTAGGAGATCATGCCTGTAGAGATGAACAGGCCCATAAAGATTTTAGGTTTTTTATCATAATGAAACCACAAACCCTCACTGAGCATTGAGCAGAGGATCACCTATTCAAAAAGGACTGTCCTGACTCATAAATAAAGAAGAGACTGTGAGGGACACAGAGAGAACCAGGCACATCTGGTGATTGGCTAATGGAGTAACCCAGACAAGAGAGGACAGCGATTCAAACCAGCGTGGCAACCATTAAAAGCAGTGAGACGTATGGAGCAATGCACTCACTATGTCAACCTGCTCACAGGTCAAGGAGGATAAGTTTCTACAAGTGACTACTGAATTTAATAACATTAAAACAGAGAAATTTTAGTGAAGTGGTGAGGCAAAATCCAACTGAAATGGATTTAACAGAGAATGGGAGAAGACAAATGGGAGATTCAAAGATGGCTTTTTTGTAGAGTTTTGCTCTTCACGAAAGAATAAAGAAATAAGAGCAGTAAATCACAGAAGAAGATAAAGAGAGCGCATTCTTAACATAAAGGAAGTAATAGCACCATTTGTGTGTTGATGGAAATGATCCAACAAAAATATAAAAAACTGTTTGAGCCATGCCCTTGAGTTTTCAAGAGATGTTTTATGTAGAAAGCATGGATCAACTATAAAGATAAGCTAAGGTGGGTGCAGATAGTGGTAGACAGATGTGGTGGCAGGACTAAGTTGACATTCTCTTCTGATTATTTTCATCCTTCTTAGTCAAGTAGAAATAAAAATGCAAGGTCTTAATTCTACACCTGAAACTAATATTACACTGATATCTAACTGGAATTTAAATAAAAACTTTGGGGTAGGAGAAAAAAAAGCAAGGTCTTCATTTGAGAGTAAGGAGGGGTGGTGGTGGAATTAGATGTTTGAAGAGATTCAGTGTGAGAGTTGCATAGGAGAACAAAAGAATGCCAGTATGAGTGGCGGAATTAACGGCCACTTTTGAGGTTCCTGGCCATGAATGTAAAGTGAGACCAGGCAGTGAAGCTGGGTTTTTTTTCTCTAGCCATGCTCAGTAGCCGAGGTAAAAAATGGAAGTCAGAGTATAACCTCGGTTGTAGTTTCTGCCATGCAATCATGACAAAGAGCAAGAGAGGGGCAAAGTAGCCAAAGGTGTATATAACTAAGCAATTATGAGTGACCACAGAATTTAACTGGGTACAAAGGAAGTGAGTTCTGAGGGAAAGAGAAGGATGTTGAGGAATAGTGAAAAGGTAGAAGAATCAAGGGACTGAAGATCCCAAGGAGTCAAATGATTATAGGAGCCAGAACAAGAGAAGGATGGAAAACAGGAAGTGGCAAGGGAGCATAGACAAAATTACAGTGAAACTGAAGTTACTGATTATGGCAAAGTCAAATGATGACTAAATCGTTGAGTAGCTAAGATATGGTGGAGGGTAAGATTTTTGGAGGTAAGAAACTCAAGGAGTTATGATTTCAGGATTTTGGAAGGATCATACATATGTATTATGAAACTGCCAAAAAGAAATGATATTGTCAAGTGATAGTGATCCAGAAGCTAACGTGAGAGGGAATGACCCAAAGAGTCAAAATATAACAGCAACAATGAGTGACTGCAGGTGATACAATCTGACCACATGAAATTAAAAACTAGAAATCTGCAAGTAATTATTATATACACATGTGGAAGAAAAGGGAAAAAAAACTTACTCAGGAGAGTTCAGATTGAGGCCTAATGTTGTTAAGTCACTTCCTAACGCAAGATGTACCATTCCTGGGTCCGTCTCTGCTGCCCTGATAAACGTTAACAGGCCAATCATTCCAAATTGGTCCGTCACCATCCCTTGAGGAATGTTAGTAACCCGACCTGGATAAGAAGAGCATAGGAATTTTATCTTTAAGGAAAAAGCAAAGAAATGAATTCTATAATATCTTTGACATATTTTACAGAGTCCCACCATCAGGTAACACCTGGATCCCTTTTTTCTGCTGGTTATTATTTTGTGTTGTTGAACTTTTATCTCCAGGAAATTTGGGTCCATCTGTACTTGAAGTTGTCTTGCCAGATGTATTCAAATTCTAATATGAAAAAAATTAAATGTGACATTAAAATTTGTTAAGTGTAAAAAATTTCAAGTTCACATTAGTTACCTTTCTATTCATTCTTTATATTTAAATTGGTAGTAAATTATTACCTGTTTTTCAAGTTCTACATGAAATTTTATGTTTCCACAACTGTCCCATCGTTTATGAATAAATCCTGTATTTAAAATTTTTGAGTATTTAAAGGACAAGAAATATATGGAAAATATTCTTATTTATCTCTGATCTTCAGTCACAGAAAAAAAATCTCAGAACTTTCTGGCTCAAGTTTCACTCTTCAGTACTTTAATTTAGAAGAGAAAATAATATAGCATGTTGCCTATAATATCACCATAAAAACCTCCAGGATAAGTCAGAATATATAAACTTTTTAAAATTCATATTTAATTCTTACCCAATAATCTTCTTTATCAATTATTTTAATATATACAAACTCCCATCACACAAAAAAAGCTATTTTCAGTGAAATGTGGAAGAAATAAACACATGTGTTAAGTCAGAAAGAAGAAGCTGAGTTGGCTGAATCAACACAGGAATAAAAATGTGTATAAAGATTCTTCAAGGAGAAAACTTACTCAAGAAAAACACAGCTCCTTAGAAGGCTATAATATCAAACTTCATGGGATCCAGCTGACAGGGACTACAATAAAAGTCTAAATTAACTCTGAGAAGTTCAACAGAAATTTGCAAACCTATATGAAATAGGAAAAAAATAGGCTATCTTCTAAGTTATAAAGGTTTTCCACATTCTTCAGAAGTTAGATTATTACAGATATTCAAGATAAACAATTTTGTAATAGTATTTAGTAAGTCCTTAATACGGTCTATAAAACTGTTAATACAAGAGAAATCTGAAGGGAAAAAAAACTACATCACTCACATATGTAATTCTCAGTTACTTACAGATTTACTGTCATCATTACTTGATGTTGGATCTTTATAGCTGGAACCAGGTAATGCTGGAAAATCTTCATTGTGTATTGAGAAGTCCTGGGATTGCTCATTTGCTGGTTTTGTTACCATTCCAACTATGTAATGAAAATAATCCAGAGAATTGCAATTCATATTTATGATATTTTGCTACAAATTATAAAAGCTTAACTTTCCTTATGATAATGTACCAAAAGGATTTTTTTATATTATACTATAAAAGCACACTTCAAAAAATTAGTATTCAGGACAACAATGAAGAACTAAACTTTTATATACTGATTAATAACTCAATATACAAAATAATACAAGGGAAGTAAGTGGTAATCCTAGAATTCTAAATCTAATGTCATATAGAGATGCTTAAAAACATAATTTGATATTGGTAATAGTTATTAAAATTTTTGTTTTAAAGCTTGATTTAAATATTTGACTAGCTATTATAAACACCAGTTAATTGTCAAATACAAATGAACAAATAAATTTTAAAAGAACATGTCAGTATTCTACTTGAAAGTGACTTACAGAGTGAGCAAATTGCAATCAATTATAAAACAACTCCATATTATTTCAGATTTTCTTGGACTCCATGTAATAGATGTAAAACATGCAAGAACTGGGAAGTAATCCTCCCACTATACTTGGCATTAGTCAGGCCCTTATTGGAGAACAATATCCAGTTTGGGGCTCCACAATTCAAGAACGATATGGAGAAACTAGAGTTGGTCCAAGGAGAGCAACGGGAATGATTAAAGGGATGAAAAAATGGACCTATGAGGAAAGGTTAAAAACATTAGAGTCTGAACTGAGAATCAAGTAGCTAGGTACTCAACTTCCAGGGCAGATCATTTTTTTGTTATTTTTGGAAGACTAATTTGGAAACCTTAGAATACTAACAATATAAAATTTCCCTTTTTCACATATTGTTATTTGTATTCATATTCTGAAAGGCACAGAAATCCTTCTTGGATGAAAATAGGAAAAACAATAATCTTAGAAAAGTTATGAACTGATCCCTTTAAGTTCATTGTTTCTGCTACTGGTCTCTAGCAGATTCTTCCAAAAGGAAACAACTAAGGATATAAGAATATGGCTGCATTGTTGTTATGTTATTTTCATGTCTAAATTGTTACCACACATATTTCATGCCCCCTCTTTTCACTTAGCCAAATCTCTTATTAGAGAGAGTGAGGAAGGGTTTTAATTGTGACCAAGAGTCTACATAAATTATCCATGAACAACAGCAGTCTTCAACAGAAGGCACTTCCCCCCCATGGGACATTGGTCACTGTGTGGAGACACTTGTAGTTGTCACAATGATTGGGGGGGGGGGGGGGGGGAGGATACTATCGGTATCAAGTAGGCAGAAGCCAAGGATATTGCTAAACATTCTATAATGCACAGAACAGTCCTTTATTTACAAGGAATTATCTGACTCAAATGTCAGTAGTGTGGAAGTTGAGAAATTGGCTTAGAAAAAACTTCAATGTGTGGTCAGTCAGTATTAATCACTAAGAATGTAGAAGTGTATTATTTAAAACTCTGATGAATTAAGAAAAGGCAGACCACAAATGATCATGAAGGTGTACTAAGGCAGAAATGCCAGAAGAAAATAACCTCTGAATACCAATGAGGATTTCCTTTTGGGGTTTCTGTACAAACGGTTTTTCCCATTTAACTTTGCTATCATGGCATTCTGGGAGGAAAACACACATTGCATATATCAGCTTTGACAAAACTATACTACTCTGATTAGAAAACATGAGTGTGTGTGTGTGTGTGTGTGTGTGTGCGCACGCACGCGCACGGCACACGCGCAATGGAAAGTTTCCATTAGCCATCATTAAAAAGCTTAATTACCATAAGGAGCTCTTCCAGCCAAGGGGTTTATTAATGGAGTTGGGTTACCACTTCCTTCCCTTCGGTTTCGGTCTGCTAATGCTGGAAAATCTGAAAGGTCCAATCCTGTCACGTTTTCACTTCCATCTAAATAATGAGAAAGAACATTAGTTATTGATTCTACAAATATTTTATTTAAAATAATCTCTATGCCCAATATGGGGCTTGAACTCATGACCCAGAGATTAAGACTGTAAATTGATCTCTACTGACTTGAGCCAGCCAGGGACCCAGATTCTACAAACATTAAAGAGATAATTAAAGACCAACCATAATATAATTTGAAATGACAGTACCTTCTTCCTAAATAATGCACAGCGCTGTACTAGGTATGTGTAGGTGTACAACAAACACTTCTGGACTAATTTCATGCAAAAGAATTTCATGAATAATGCAGCAAAGTAATATGTAGCTAGCATAATAAAAATCTCAAATCATAGAGACTTAAGACAGACAAGGAGTAAGGTGGTACATTATTTCTCCTGTGAAGGATGGCACTCTGAAGTTACAGCTTGTTAGCTAACGAGAGAGTGTTGTGGCATAACTGCTCTTTTCATTATATCCAAAAGTAGAGGTAGAATCTGGATGCTTGAAGCTTTATTTATACACAGGATGGTAACATTTGCCTCCTGCATATGACCAGAAGCATATCTGAAACAGGGCAGTGGAAGCAGAAACTCTAAGAACTTCTAATCTTGTGGCCTACCTGTCTCATACACAAATTGTGTGTGTGTGTGTGTGTGTGTGTGTGTGTGTGTGTGTGTGTCGGTGGTGGTGGTGGTGGTGGTGGTGGTGGTGGTGGTGGTTGTGGTTAGGGAGTATAAGTAGGGTGGTGCAGACAGGGTTCCCATGTCTGGCAAGTTGGGAAGCATGGGGGTATGATGCAAAGCCCAGTTTATGTTACCTATTACATAGTAGGCGCTCAATAAATATACACTAAATGAATAAAGTTAATTACTGTTCATTTATAAATGAGAAAAATCAGCTCACTTCCATTTAAAAATTAAAATTTAATCCAACAGTTCTACTTTGCCTATTTTATTTTTTTAAAGATTTTATTTTTTATTAATAGCTACACCCAATGTAGGGCTCAAACTCATAACCCTAAGATCGAAGAGTCACATGCTCTACCAACTGAGCCAGCCAGGTGCCCCTCTACTTTGCCTATTTTAATCATCCCCTGGATTTCTTCTTAATTCTTATTATTCTATTTTATTCTTACAATCTTATATTCTTAATTTTTGAAGAATTTAATTTTCTATCTTAGTTTTGGCCTGCATTATAGCTTTTCTTTAATCTTTGTTTTATATAATGTGTTAATGTTTTACACCATTTCCAATTTATTTAGCCTTTTAGTTAATTTTTTATTTTTCTCCCAGTTCCATAATTCAAAGAATCTCAGAAACTATCTCAAGATTACTTTGGTGATAGTAAAATACACTCTTAACATTCAAAGTCAGATTACAATTTAAAATTATGAAGAGTGAAAGATAAAATTATGTCTACTATTTCTAAACCAACTATAATTTATGAATTTTTAATTTAAAGAAGATATTACTAATAAAAAGACAGCAGAAATTTATATGGCGTCTCAAGTTATGAAAGTAATCTTTCCTGAATTATTTATAGTTATAAATAAACTATAAACTCTGAATATATATCAACTTTTAATACACATCTTCAGGTCCTCTAAGATGGGATTTAAAACTGTCTTATTGGAGAATAGTTTTAACCTAAAAATTAGTTAATAACCTCCCAAATTATATTTTTAGGTAAAGACTTGGAAACAATTTTCCTAAAAATAGTTAAAATTTAGTTAAAACTCAATTTTAAAAATAATTTAAACATTTATGGAAGTGTATGAAAGCATAATTCAGAATATAAGATGGCACTGTCAGACACATTGTTACTTAATGGTCCATTTAACAAAAAAAAAAAATTAACTTGCCAATTAAACTATGATACATAATTTGATTTCAGAGATAATATGAAAAAAAGTGCATTTCAGACAATGGGAATATGGTACTTTATAGCATTTTAACATCTTGAACACAAAACTATAATTTTTAAATGCTAAAATTTGGAATTTTAAAGTCTAATTTGATTAATCTATGCTGCTAAACATGTAACACTTAAAAATTACAAGCTCATAGTCACAAATGACATTTCATTACTAAATCCTGTCTCCTGCTTCCACATATGCTCCATTTCACTGATCATTCTTTCCCTTCCATTTTCTTTAAAAAAAAAAAAAAGTTCTCTCTGAACGATCACATTCATTTTTGCTCCCATGACCATACAACATCTTTTATTTTTTCTCTGGAAAGGGTCTGGAGGCAAAAATGGAAGAGGGTGAAACCTGAAGCAGAATAGAAACAAAGCTTCTTGTTCTCTTCTCTCTGAAGCAGTTGACAAAAGAAATAAGCCAACAGACTATAGGATTCAAAATCAGAATTTTATGTAATTAAAATTTACACATAAAACTGGATTAAAAAAATCCAAGGGTTAAATGCCACAATTAGTATTATTAAAATTATTAAGAAAAACTGTTAAATGCTCCAATATAATCATAAAAGTTTCTTCGATCTTGGTCTCTATAGCCAGAATGCTGTCCCGCTCAGCCTATTTTAGACTGTAGTGACAGGACTGAGGATAGGAAAAGCTCCTGAAGCAAAAGAGATTCTGAGGCATAAACACAGACTAAGTTAATGTTTAGGCTTTCTCCGGGTGTTAAGGAAACAGTCCTAAAGCTGTAACACTATCCTATTACCATGTCTAGTGAAAAAGTGTATTTAAATCTGTCAACTGTTCACACACTGATTTAAACCCTCTCACTAAATTAAATTCTACCAGTTTAACAGAAAAATCTTATAATATTTTAAGACCAGTATGTTGAATTGCTTTATATTTCAAAGATCTATCATATTTTTTATAGGGTACTACCTCCGAATAAGCTTACCTGTTCCATTAAAAATGTTACTTGATAAGGAGTTATTCATTCCAAATGCCTGATTCCTGTTCATTCCAAATCCAGACATACTGGGTACATAGAAAATAATTTTAGATATACAGTAAGAACACTAACTTTCAGGTGAAGAAAAACAAAAGTGTATACTTTTGATCTCCTCATATAACAACAGTATGTTTAAAAACAAATACTAATTTTATCTTTCTGAGTTTAACCTTTATTTAAAAACTCTCCTGAAGTCCTTCCATGAACTGAGAACCAAAATGTCTTAAACAGATGATTTTAAAAAACAAAAAGCAAAGAATTTATCCACAAGCCTTAAGGAAAACAGAGATTAATGGTACTATTTTAGGTACTTGGAAAACCAACTTACTGGATACACTGGTGGAAGTAACTAATCTTAAAAACATGCAGTTTAGGGCATAAATATTATTCCTGAATACCTGTTTTCCTTCCATTACTGATAAAGTGTGCCATTAACACTTTCCATAAAAGATCTTATTTCATACAGTCTTCCTCATCTAGAATCTAAACTCCTCATGGATAGGGTCTGCGTCATGGTCATTTCTGTATCCTCTGCCTTTAGTGTTCAGGAGGATACAACAGGCGCTCAATAAATGTTTTGTTTACCTGAATTACATGGTGAATTTAGTGTTCTAAAAAACACGTCATTCTAATCTAAATATAGTTTATCTTTCAGCTACTTAAAAGAAAAAGCAAATCTCTCCATAAAACCCTCAATTCCAAATTAATGCACAACTGGTACTTGGTAAATAATTACAAATGCCTCCCTTTTCTGCACAAGACTAAACACGAGAGAACAGAAACAAGTTTGAACTTAAAGCAAGGCCAGAAGTAATTAAGAATGTCAAAAGAGCTGTTAATGCAAATTCTACAATGAAAGTATGCATCTTTAACATCAAATAATCTGATAAAAGACAGTGTATCAGTGTTATGAGTAGGGTTAAACTGTTTGAAGATGATGGGGGTTGTTTTTTTTTTTTTTCTTTTTCTTTTTTTTTTTTTTGGTCTAACTGTAAAACTAACCATGGCCAAACAATACTTTCACAAAATATGGAGCTGGTGAAACAACAATACTCTAGAGAAGAGTAGGAAAGCCATTAAAAATACTTGTTTAATAGCATGTTAGAATTGTTGGTATAAGTACCTTCATATATTGAAAAAACTGAGGGATGAAAACACTCTAACAAATACACTTTATCAATAGTAATAAACAGGAAAAAAATAGTAATAAACAGGGTTTCAGAGACCCATGTTTCATTGACAATTTACAGGCACTGTATTTAAATTGTTTAAAAAAAAACAATTAAAATGTGAAAAAATATGGAAAGGCAAAAATTTAAATATACATCAATGAACTATACTCTAAGATGTGATAAAGCCCAAGAAGTACATGATTAGGAAGAGCTATCAAGTACTATGAATTTTGATAGCCCTTTACAAATAATATTTATTTTTAAAATTAAGAGCAGTAAAATTATTAAGAGAAGTACACATAAATCTAAATAAAAGAACTAGAGCTTATAGGATGAAGATCAAACAGGAAATGTGCTAATAATCTATTTTTAATCCAGATTTTACAAGTAGTAGATAAAAGAAAGTGAATTAAATGGGTAAGATGAGAGCAAATAGATCAAGATCCTTTTTCCTCATACAGTTCCCCATTTAAAAAAAAAATTGGCGAACTTTAAACACTGTTTTTGTAAGCTACAAAGCCTTTTAGTCACCACTCTCATTAAATTATATGAGCAACTTAAAAATCCTAATAAAATGGACAACTGGTCTTCATATTGTCATTATCACTTGCATAGTGAACAAATGGACAGTGCAAAAAGGAATGAAAAAGCACAAGAGCTCATCTTCTGGTTTTAAATCCCGGATGTGACACTATTTTCAAGTATTGTAGATGTGGCGGTCTTAAAAATTCTTTGGTCAGTAAGTCTCCAAAGCACAAAACTGAATTTCAGTTGAAATGGTACTAAACCAAAGAGTGAAGCAAGGCAGTAACAGTCAAACATATTCCCAGTACTGTTCATTAGTCTGGCCAGCCTCTTTTAACAGAGGAAGGACCTTATCAACAAAAATTTGCCTGGTGGCAACTTAAGAACAATTTTCTGACAACAACAAAAACCGTTTATGTGCTTTCCAAAATCAAACTAGTTTTCAAAAGAACATGTCAAAATTTTAAGTTTGGGGAGGTTAAAGTTGTAGAATTTAACAGAAAGAGAATCTTTGGTCATAAAAATATGATGAAACAAACTTATGAGGCAGAAGACTCAAGAACAGAACGTTGAATATGAAAAGGCACATTTGAAATAATACCCAGAGAGACAATTATACACAGTATCAATAAACATCTTACCTGTTCACAGTAAAAGGCTGTCGAGAAGGCTGCTGCTTTGGCATACATATTATGCTTGGCGAGCTTCTGTTGGGGCTACCTAACCCTGAACTGCTCATGCTATTTGTCCTGCTAGGAATTCCAATGCCCTGACCAACCTGGGAGTGGTTCATCATATTCCTAGGATTCATAGGCAAAATACCCCTGAAAAAGAAGTCCATTATACTAAATAAGCTCTCTACAATCACTCATTAAAATTCTCTGTAAATAATCAATTGGCCTAACCCCAACACCTCAAATATACTTTCAAATTACACTGCTAATTTTCATTAATTTAATTCTTTTGTCTGGTCATTCTAGCTCTTTGAAAAGTCAAACAAACCAACAAGAAATTGAGTACATTACAGCAGAACTAAGATAAGGTGGTATTTAAGATGAGAAAACTAATGGTGTGACCAGGATATAAAATAATCAAATGTGTTTCACACATTTATTTAAAGTAACTTCATTCCAAATGTATGTCATTCTACCTTCTTCATACTAATATGCATCACCTATGTAATTTTGTTTTATTTTACTCACTAGAGCAATGGATGTGTGTTGAGGGAGCAATAATCATAATCACCTGAGGAATGATTTTAAATTGCACAACCTCTTTTGAGGAAGAGCTGGCTTCTGAAAAAGCTCCCCAGGTGGTGATTAATCCTTGATATCCACCCAGCTGACAACCAGTATGCTAGATGCATGATAAAAACATCTTACACTATTCTTATCAGTTTGCAATGAAATAAAATGAGCATAGGGTATTAACTTTCTTTTCCTCAGTGAAAGGCACTGAACCAGAGAAATGAAATAATTAGTTACCTTTTAAAAACTAATACGTTTGCTTACTCTACAAAGATACATTTTGAGAAATATTCTGGTCCATCAATAAATACCTGCTTGGAGATGGAGGCGTGTGAAGTGACATTGTTGGTACCCCTGTTGTTGGCGTGACGTGGCTCGGTAACTGAGTGCCTTGTGATAAGCTGCGATTTAACTGAGGGGTATTGTTGCTCATCCCCCTCATTGGAAGGCCTAGTGCACCTATTAAAAAAATTCAGAAGAAGGAAATTCATTGCCATCAGGAATGAAATTGCTATCCATCTTCTGGAGTGGCAATTTAAAACATTTTAAAATGACCTAACATAATATAATATGCAAATTTTTAATGGATATATTCAATTCACTTCAAATGGACTCCTGAATTTAACAAAAATGCTCTAATCTGAAATTTAGTATTATGAATGGATTTTTGCCTTCATATTTCTACCTTCTGTTCATATCTCTATTCTACGATAAACTATGTCTGCCAACGGTTTTAACAAATCAGATGATTTATGTTTCAATGAAAACACTTTATACAAATATGGCTTTAAGAAATTTGCAATCTTGTGTTTTAATGTTTTAAATCATAACTGAGGTACACATTTAACCTCACTTTGCTGAAGTAGCTTTAATTTTTATATGATCCTTTTAAATGCATTTAGAAATCTCTATTTATACATACATACTTCTAAACATTATAATTTTTACAAACCCAACATAAAGTGTAACTTAAAAAAAACTCAAGCTGATAAAACGGTAAGAGGCAAGAATTTAAAACATTTAAGTTTTCAAAGTACAATGACCTTCTATTTATCTAGTACTCCTAGGGCCAGATGCAAGAGGATGGATGTGTTCCAAAACAGGTATATTTTACAGACTACTGAAGTTTCACCATTCAGAAACAAAACATTTTAAAAAATTGGGATAAACTTATTTCAAAAATGTATGACATACTTCCTAACTTTTATTAATATGAAATATCCCCCTTCCATCCCTCAGAGTAAGGATGTCCAGCTGTCACCAGTTATTGTATCTGCCTATGGATGCCTCCATTTCCTGACCCACACTTTTTGGTGCTGATTCTAGTCAGCTGTGAAATGGCCTACCAGTCAACTAAACCTATTCTGAACTGGAAGTTAAATAAAAGTGGTAAGACGGAGAGCTAATGAATACATAGATTACTTTAGTGCTAGGGATTTAAAGTGACTCTTTTCTTCCCTTTTTGTTCTAATTTCAGGAGCAAGAATTTCAAGGACCTGAGTATTTTGAAACTATGACCTCCAAAAAAACTGGAGTGTATATATGTTCTGAAATGTTTTACTTCAAGTACCTTTGGCATAACAATGTAATAACTAACCTAATGACAGCAGTGGATCACAAAGATTCCACTGGAATCTGCCAGCCACAGAACTCAGCTATAGCCTAACTTTGCTCCTCAACTGAATGAAGCCAATAAACCCAACTCAATATAGTTACACTATTCTGTGTACTAGGTGTACTCTTTTCAGTCAGATTCCATGAGGACCAGAGGTTACTTCTACATTTCTTTACCTAACATGGAGGGAACTAAAGGGCCTACATTATATGTTGGTTTAGTTCACCATATTTATGTTTGATCCCTCCAAGTTTTATGACCGTATTATCACTGGCAGCAGATATTTTTTCTGAATCGGGACAAAATAAGGGAAAAGATGATTAAAAATTAGCCATATAAAATTTCTTCAGAAGAAATCAGTCTTTTACTTCTCCTAAGCCACTAGTTTTCTTGTAGGATGCTCCCATAGTGAACCATCAAAGTGATACTTTTCATATCTTGCATTCAACAAACATTTATTGAGTGCCTACTATGTGCCAAGTACTGAGCTAGCTGTTGGGAATACAGCAGTGAACAAGGTAGAAAAGGCTCCTACCCTCAGGGAGTTTACATCCTTCTCCCCAAATAATGCTGTCCTAAAGTCAGCGACAGCTGCAAATTAACCACAGGAATGTGTTTCACACAATTATTGACCACCAAGAAATACACAATTTTAGAGCCAAAAGGGACCCTAAAGATCACCTAGTCCAAAGTTCGCATTTTACAGATGAGGAATCTGAACCTCAGATGAGTTAACGGACTTCTCCAAGGTGATACAAAGAAAGACTAGAATTTAGATCTCTTAACTCCTAGTATTCTTCATGGCAGCTCTATGGGAGAAGCCCAATATAACACTAAATGAACACCCCATGTGAGTGTTGACCAATTTGTAACACCTCTTATCTATTTTATGTTTTCTCGTGGTTTCTTTTTAAAAATATTTACTTCTCAAATATTTTCTAAACCTCCCTCTCAGTCTTTTCCCTGCATTTTCTTTTTCCCTCTTTCCTCTATACCTATTCAAGTTTTTTTCTAATTTTACTTTCTCTTTCACTCTCTTATACCTTTATCACTATAAATAAACATACACTTAAAAAAAAATCTAGTACCTTTTGGCTGTTTTCTAATAATCAATATGCCTTACAAAAGACTGAGATTTGTTTACTTCAATCCTTCATATACATAATATTCTATGCTGTATTATGAAAATTTGTAACTTCAGAAATATCTTCAAGATTATCTGAACATAAGCAAAAAACTTGGAGATGGAAACAAGAATGTGTATGGTTTATTTAGTCAATTAGGAATTGGCACATGAGTTAATTTGTAGGGCTGAGAATGGAGGAAGACAGTGTGAAAAAACTGAAAGATTAGTGTTTACTTTTATTTTTCCTTCAACACTCTTGATTTCACAAAACAGCTAATTCAAACACAGTCTGAGTTGCATTTTGTTGAACTAGGTAGATATGAAAAAAAAGAAGAGAGGAATGTATTAATTGCAAATAGGATCATCAAGTTTTGAATACCTTAATAATCAACCTATTTCAAATTCAATTAAAAATTGAATTCTTTTAAAACATAAAGAATATAAAAAAATTTAAAAAATAAATAAAGAATATCACTGAATAGAAACATATGAAGATTTTATTTTTAGGAAATAAAATACACTAATCATTAAATTTGAGTTACTTGAGTTAAATAATTGTAACTGGATATAATCAAAAAGAGAACTTTATTCTTTTAGTAATATATTTAGAAACAATCACAGAAAATCTTCAAAATACGATACCAAGAAGATGTGCAGGCCAAAAGAAAAAAAAATCATTAAAAATTTTGGCATAAAATAACTACAACAGGTAAAAAGTATTATAAATGAGGAATAAATTTTAAAAAGTTAAGAAGCAGCTTAAAAAGTTATAGCTCTGAATCAAATTTTTCTTTCAATTTGACAAACTAGTTATATGAACATACTCCAAGTAGATTCCTACCTGGCAGGGCACCAAACAGAGAATGAACTGACCAATTTTCAGAAATTCAAAGGAATATCCTCTAACAAATGTTTCCATGAATTATTCCCACTGCACAAACTGATTAATAGCACCACACCTCCCTTACGTATCTTATGGCAAGATATGCCATCCTTTATTCAATCTTTTGCTAAAAACAAAATAACAATAATACAAGTTATAGAGGAAAAAACTCCAATCACAGCAACCAAATCCTTGAATACTCACACTTAAATGAGTCTTTTGAAATCTTTCTTAAGGAAAAGGTGGAAAATCCCTAATTGATGCAAAAGAGCTTCAAGCGTCCTCCCTTCCACTTCCAAAGCAACTAGCTTCTCCTAGGAACTAACTCACTGTTCTGCCCACACTGATGAAGAATAACCACCTTCTAACCTCCAACTTGTCCTCACATCTTCTTACCTCCAATCTGCCCTGCACTTAGCTGCTCAATCTTTTGTGTAATATTATTTTGTTAAGTATTTTCCTTCCTTAAAAATCAAAGGATCTGGGCAGCCCTGGTGGCTCAGCAGTTTAGTGCCGCTTTCGGCCCAGGGTCTGATCCTGGAGACCCGGGATGGAGTCCCACGTAGGGTTCCCTGCAGGGAGCCTGCTTCTCCCTCTGCCCGTGTCTCTGTCTCTGCCTCTCTCTCTCTGTGTCTCATGAATAAATAAATAAAATAAATCAAAGGATTTTAGAGAGAAGAGTCTCCAGAGATCATCCAACTAAGTTACAGATAAAGAACATCAGGAATTAAGAGTTACTTACCAAAAATCACAATGAAGAATAAAAATAATATAATTTCTTAACTCTTACACTCATCCTTTTGCAACCAATCACTTTCCACTTCTTACAGTAGTTGCAAACTTGTATCACCTATGGAACGTTAATGTCTACATTCCATGCCCAGAAATTGTCACTCAGTCTGAATCGAGGCAACTCATGGCCATTGGGATGTGAAAGCTCCCTGGCTGTTTTTAGGGGTACAGTCAAGAGTACAGAACCACTGTCCTATGAAATCCAATCACCATTTAGTCTTTTAAAAATCTGTCAGGATTGTGCTTCTAATCTTTGTTTTTTTTAGCCCCCAACTTTGAGATAAAACTGACATGTAACTCTTCTATTCTTTGTTTTTTTTTTTAATTTTTATTTATTTATGATAGTCACAGAGAGAGAGAGAGAGAGGCAGAGACATAGGCAGAGGGAGAGGCAGGCTCCATGCACCGGGAGCCCGACGTGGGATTCGATCCCGAGTCTCCAGGATCGCGCCCCGGGCCAAAGGCAGGCGCTAAACCGCTGCGCCACCCAGGGATCCCGTAACTCTTCTATTCTTAATTAATATTCTACTCACTCCATTATAAACTCTTTTTACATACCACATATTTTACTTACAATCTTCCTTCTTTCCCTGGTCCTCTAAATCTGTCCCTGTTCTTTTATTCATATACCCCTCTCCACCTAGAATACTTTTCCTTTCCTTCATCCTATAGAAATACAGAAGAGCATCTTTTTTTTTTCTTTTAAAGTCACGATCCAGGTGTTTACATGCAGTACATGTATAGTGTGTTTTGATGTATATGGGAGGGACTGCTAACTCAGACGTGAAAGCAAAATGGATTTGGAATCAGAAAATGTTTCCTGGAGAACAGTACATGAATTAAATAATGAAAGAGACCTAGTTCAGGTATTTGATGGTGGTGATGAGTCAGGAAGGTAAAAATATTCTAACAGTTTATGATGAGAAAACACCAAGATGTATGAAAATGACGACAAGTGATATGCCTAGAGGAGGAGTGGGTTTGCTTTGGGGTATTAAGGATGTAGACAAGAAAGAAACACGGATGGATGGAGTTATTGGGCTGGAGTTAACAGGCTTCAACATCCTCAACTATGAAAAGCTGCTACTATGTTAGCACCAGCGGAGAGACAATGTTTGGCTGGATCTTTACAGCAGCTGGCACTCTACCTATGGAACATCCATCCATGTGAAGCTCCGAAGTATACTTTGTACTCCTCTTCAACCTAAGTTTCCATTATAGATTCATGGCACCCATTCCCCAAGTAATGCACCTTAGAAATCCTGGGTCTGTCTCTTTCACATCCTATATCACCAAATCATATTAGTTCTGTCTCCAAAATATCCTAATCTGACCACTTCTAAACACCTCTACTCCTACTCCAAGTCATCCTATTTTTTTTTTTTTTGCCTGGGCTACTATAGCAATAGCCTTGTCTTTCATATCATTTGTTCCTCCCCACCCAATCCATTTACTACAGGGCAAAGTGATCTTTTAAAAATAAAACTGTATCTTAAAATCCTTCCAATTAAACTTAGAATAAATCGAAATTCTTTACCAAATCTTTACAAGACTCCATGATTTGACATCTGGCACTCCATCAACCTTCTACTTTGTTCATTACACTAGCCCTCTCAGTCATCCTTCAACACTAGGTTCTTTCTTACATTCTCATGAGTAAGCACTTGTGCATTTGCTGTTGTCTGTACCTAAAAAGCTCTCCCTCAGATCCTTCCAAAGATTTCTCTTTCTCAACCTTCAGGTTTCCATTCAAATAGAACTTCCTCAGAGAGCCTGTCTATTCCATGTAAAGTAGTAATCCCATCTACTCATTCTTTAATCTGACTTAATTTTTATAGTACTTACTAGAATTATATGATTTACTTAGCTAGCTGCATGATTATCTTTCTCCTTGAAAATGTAAACTCCATGAAAACAAGATCTCTGTTATCTGCCATTCTCTTAGCTCTTGGAATAATACTTCATTCATGGTAAAGGTAGCTAACTAAATACTACCAAAATGCTCTGGTCAGTAGACCCTTGAAATCTGTAGCTTTAACATTTGTTGTTTCTACTATGTGCTAATGGTCCTCTAGGGTCATGACATTCAGTAAGTAATAATGTAGCATTCAGGATTCAAAGAAACTTCTGTTCTCAACTCTTGTTATCATAACTACACTTACTAAGTAATGTAATCCTGGCTGTATTACTTAATCCCTTAAAACCTTGGCCATTAAGATAGGCACACTTCTCTCTCTTGGGGTAGATGTGACGATTCAATGAGTTGATTTATATAAAGTACTTAAAATAGCACCTGACACACAGTAAATACATAATAATTATCAGCTTCTCAGGGCTGGGTAGGGTGAATGTGAAACATGCTTATGCAAAAAGGATAAAAAAAAAAAAAAAAAGTCCAGATGGTCCTAAAGGTGATGGTGAAGATTATAGTCTAACACAGTAATAGTTTTCACCAGAGAAATCATTGTTTCCTGTGGGAAAACTGTATGCTATAGTTGTTCTTGGCCTTGGAAAGTGCTAAAGATCTTGAGATATATCCCACAGAATTATAAAGACTGTACTCCTTGCATGAAACCAATATAACAGCCTAATAGTAGGTTTCCCTTGCCCTCATAAACTAGACCACTTTCAAATCTACCCTATGCTGAGTGCATTGTTCCCACTACTAGAACAACTTTACACATAGTTTCTTCAAGGCCAATGACAAACATGACTTCATTTCTAAATCCCTTCTTGATCATTCTCCAAGATATGTGCTGACTCCCACCTCTGAAACATCCAGAAAACTCTGTACTTTTTCCTCTGCTCTGCAGTAAAATAACTTGTGTCCTTATCTACTACATTATACCTAAGGACCATATCTTGCACCTCATGCATTCAATAAACATTTACTGAGTACCTATCATGTACTGAGGATACAAAAGCAAATGAGGACATGCAAGAAATGAGCATGGCTAGGTCACAGAAGTATGTACACTGTAAGGTATGGCATAAAAGAGCCTCTTCTAACACACATCTGAGCTATGCAACATAATGAATGCCATTATGTGGTAGGTACTTAGTAGCTATTAAACTCAATGCCTAAAAAAAAAAAAAAAAAAAACCTCAATTCCTCTCCTTTTGGAAACTTTTCCTTATCACTGTAGCTTACTGTGCTTTTCTCTCTAAACCCTAAGCTTGTCCATACCACTCAATATGATACCTTTTAATCCATGTATCAGCATTATAGGCTGTTATTTAACATTTATATATAAATGTCTTGACATGTGTTTCTTGAGAGCAAGAACTCCCATAGCATTCAGTATTAATTCAACTATCTGTTAAATGTTCCTATAATTTCTTCAAACTATTAAAATATGTCATTCACCTAACCATAGTGATACATGTCAGTAGCATCATTTCTGAATCACTCCACCTGTGCTCTGGTTCTCCACAAAACAAGTAGCCTTCACCTCTGTGTTCTTAAAACAGGAGGCCAAAGGAATGTTGTTGAAAGCATGAGAAAATGCCACTGCTCTCAAGCCAGGAGTCCAGATCCCAGAAAGACAAGTTTCTTTCCCCAGCTAGATGCCCAGGTCCTCTGAGAATTCAGATACAAGAATGTACCATGGACTCATCCTGATAGCTTGTTAACCTATGTGCCTATAAGACAATAAATAGTAGAAGCACTCAGTAAATAGCAGTTTCCCTTTTCTCCAGTTCTCCAAGGTTCTAAACTGTGTTGGTAAGAAAGAAAAAGTCACTACAACTTTATTGCCACTGATTTCAATGTACTGAATATCCAGGAGAGAGTAATACCTGGTTCCCTGTTAATTCCAATCTAATAGATAGTTTCAGGGAGTTGAGGGGGTCTTTAAGCCTATAAAGTATACCTAAAATCTTATGCACACTTGCAAAGAAAACAAGTAGAGAACATCATGCAACTTGAGTACAAGATTCCATTCAATGGCTTCTATAGTTATCATTTGGTACACTGCATCCACATGAATTCTTAGATGAAAAGTTAGACGTATCCTATCATATACTTGGATACATTCAGACTATACAGGAACCTGTGATCATACAAGTCCCCAGTCTAGCATCTTCTAGGTGCCCTTATGTACTACACAATTACTTCCACCCAAATCTGGCAAAATGTAAGTTTCAGCAGCCCTATATCCATTCTAAGAGGAAGGTCCTCCCTTGTTTAATCTCAGTGAGATTACCCTCAGTTTTGGAAAGCACTCTTCCATCTCAACCTCTAACTTCTGTAATCATCAAGAACATAAAACAGATGGTAGACCTCCATTTTAATAGTGCAAATTCCTGCTGAACTTTGCCAATCTGAATACAGAGGTAATGGCACTATTCAATCCACTTGGGAAGCAAAAGAACAGTTGTAACAAGCCTACTGCACAATTACAATTTGTTGCCATAAGAATAACATCGACTAATCTATCCCACCTACCACTCCTATCTCTCCATTCTTTATTAAGATTAGCTCCTCAAATTTTATCATTCCGACTAATTTATACTACTAAAACCTGGACCTTCAAATCCCACAGGGCAGTTGGTGTTCTTTTGTCTGACAAGGTGTGTGTTCAGATTACTTATCAGCTAACTGAGCTATCTGACCCTAAGTTTTATCCAACAGGCTGGGTGGGAATCCAGCCTCTGTCTTTTTTACTAGCTTTAGCTTTTTAGACTGTACCCTAGAAAGGAATAACAGTTCCCTGACTTAAGACATTTCCCAGTTCACCTAAGGTTCAAATTTTTTGTAGACTAATACCTACAATGTCAATTAAAAGACTGAACCATGCATTGAAAATGCTGATTGACAATTGCTACAGGAATACAGCCATTTAATATACTAAATTCCAACAAGAAATATCTGTCACATATGATTTCTTCTTAAACGGAATACCTTAAAATACTTTTCCTAATGAAAATAACTTTGCTCATTTATTAATCTTTGTATATCCCTAATCATGAGCAAAATCATTTTACACAAATTAAGAAGCTAATAAATATCTGATACCAATAAAGTAAGTATATTTCAAACTTAACCCATTCCATATCTTAGCCCAATTACAATTTCATGTTTGCAGGTTAAAAAGTGACATCAGATTTTAGAAGTCCATAGAGCTGATTATATTGTAAAAACAACTGCCATTCTCCTTCGTAAAGTAACCTTACCTTCTCAAATATAATTTTTTCCTATTCTATATCTACTTTCTGCTGTGACAAGTTATGGGCTTTAAAAAGAAAACAAAGTTCTTTGCAGTTACTCTATAGAAATAAGGGGTGGCTTAAAATAACTAGATATTTTCATGATAAGGGTTGCCAGAAAGGTGAAAGTAGTAGGTTTTATACTAAAACACAGGATAAATGAAGCAAACTAATTAATAATATCCTCTCAACAATTAGAATGAACATTTGTAGATAAATAAGCAACACCTCTTTTATGCAATATAAAGCTTTTTAAAAATGTTTTCCACTTAACTAGAGGAAAACTGCTACTATGTACAAGCAATTAATAGTTTTATTTACTAATTCTATACTAACAAAACTGCATGCCACAGCAAAAATGGAAGGAAGAAAAAAGTATATTGAAACTATGTTTAACAAAATTTCCTTCCCCCAAAATAAATTTGAAGAATAAAGTGGTCTGACAAACTATTCTGATACCTACCAAAACTTTGCTTTTTTATTATACTAATAGGAAAGGATTCTAAATCAAATAACTGATTTTTATTTGAAGCTGGTTAAGATACTCTATTGTCAGATTGTTTCGTCCAGTGACTCTATTTCCTGTAATCTCTGATGGGAATTTATATCCCTTTTAACACCCTCCTCCCATTAACAGAGATGAGAGATCAGCAATCTCTGACATTAACAGAGATAATAAATAATAAAATCTTATTAATATTTAACAGTTTGGAAAATTAACTGAAAAAATCGGAAGATTTTATAACTTAGTTTTATAAAAATTTTATGTGATAATAGCTAATGTTTATTGAGCGCTTACTATGTGCCAGGCACTGTGCTAAGCGCTATAAAAGCATTACAGTACTTAAAAGAAATAAAATCTTGTATGTAGAAAAAGCATTGAACTGTGAGTCAGAAACATATATTCTATATCCAGACTGAGCTACAGTAAAAGAAATATTTGCTAAACAAAGAGAACATTTCAGATTTTTAACTAATGGTCTTTCATTATAAAAAAGCTGAAAACCAAACAAAACAAGCCACTCAACTGACCAAACAAAAAAAGTTTTAACTTCCTCTAATTGAAAACATAGAGGATGTCTGTTTTTTTTAATTTGTTTAGCAAATTCTTCTTCAAAAACACTGTACTGCAAAGGAACATACAAAGGATGTAAAAAAAATTTCAATCTACCCTATATCCAAATAATAGTAAGTTCTGAATTAGAAAAGTTCTGAAACAATGAGGTTTTCCTATGTATGTGAACTAAGGAAAACCAAAACTTAAAAATCTTTCCTTTAATCCTAGAATTGACCCAGAAAGGCAGCAATTGGTTGTTCGTTATTTCAAAGTTATTTTTTTTCTTAAATAAAGGATCCCAGAATAAATACAAAACTCTTACTTTGTTGCCCGTATAAACTTGCCCCAAACTGAGACAGCTGACCTGATGTAGATGGTGATGCCAGCATCTAGAAACAAATTAATTATATTAGAGCATAAAGAAAGTACACAAAGCAATGCATTTATACTTAATGAATCTGTACAATATACAATATGTGACAATCAATCCACATTTCTCATTCTTCAAAAAAACATAAAGCTAACATTATATAATAAATTCCATGTTTAAGAAAATATCATAATTGGATAAAATAAAAATGTACAAATAAAACTAATTTCTGATTACAAGTATTTTTTTAAGTTACTCTAAATGAAACATAGCAGCATCACTTCACTTTAAAAAAGCAAAAAATCTAGGTTAACAAAAACATGAAGACAGTATCTCAAAAAGTCAGCCTCTATAAATTTATAAGTGAAATTATTTGATTCTTAGATATTATATTAAGCTAAATTCTAAACTCAGTTTATTAAAAGTTGAAAATAAAATTACTGAAATAGAGAAAATTTATATTTTATAAGAATACTTCCTAACATTTATATATGCAAATAGTTTAATGCATAAAACGGGTAGAAAAATCTAACAAATATACACACAATCATATAATAAATGGAGAGATGACATAATACCAAAAGACAAGTCAAAATTACTTACAAAATTATACAGACATAGTATATAATGTATACTGTTAGTGATGGGACTTTCATGGCACTTTAACAGTGCCTTTCAATTTATTGCATCAGCATCTTTTTTTCCTATTAGAATATAAATTTTTGAAGGCATGTTATATTCATGGAACATGTTACTTATAATCATTTTTTATTTCCTCATAGAAACTGGCACTGAATACAGAAAGTAGATACTTAAACTGAGTAAATAAAAACGTGTACATATAAGTGTATGTTCAGGTACTATCTTATATTAAGCAACCACCAAAACAATTTAACTAAATAATATTTGGGCAATGTCAACAAAAGGATTGTAATCAAGTAGACGAAGAAAATGAATTATGCACCTAGTTATACCTTAGCACAAAACGTGATAAATGGTCTGAAGTATCACGAGAGGAAAAAAATTCTGAACCAAGGGTAAGGTAACAGGAATATTTTATAGAGCAATAACATATGATGAGAGATCTTCCAGGCTAAGAGTATGCAGCAAGTGTTAAGTGTGTCAAAAGTTAGTGACACAATTAGAATACAAACAAAATAAAAAACATTCGTGATTTCATTAAAGGTATTAGTGAAAGAAGTTTAAGGCATACACCCCTATGTACATGTGGACATACACAGAATGAGAAATTTAAGAGTGTGCTGGGGCCAGATGTAAATGGCAAATGACTATCAACTATGGCAATAATGAGAAAAAAAAATATTAAGCAAAAGAAGTGACCTGATCAAACTGTGCATTAGGGAGATAATTCCAACAGCAAAAATGGATGGAAATGCTAAGATACTAAACCAGAACAGCAGAGGTGGGACTACAAAAGAGAGACATTATGGAGGTAGAAGCAACTGTATTTCATGACCTGCAGAAATGGTTGAGGTTTAGAGAAAAGGAGGAAGAGTAAAGAATCACCAGACAGGGAACTATCAGAGGCCACTCTGATAGTGAAGAATGGTGCTGACATTGGCTACATTAGGACAACCAGAAGGAGAAATATTTAAACAAGAAAGGTTTTATGATATATATTTCATGCTATATTTTCATGTCAAAATTCTGACTTGTTCTAATTATTCAAACATTCACAAGAATTTTTTTTTTTCATTCACAAGAATTTTTATACAAGAGTAGTTTTAAACTAATGATATAGATCACTATTCTGAGGCAGGGCTGAGTAATACACTACTCTAAAACCATTAGTATTCAAATAGTTAAAAAAAAAAAACTTTTAAATATCCCTTCTCAAATCCAGAAGGTACACAATCTAAACAATTAAATTGATAGAATGCACATTTTATGCCTGATCAAGTTCTTCTTTTAGGTAAAACCATCATTACTGTTACCATGTACCCAGAAATATTTTAAGAACTCAAAGGCTCATTTCCAAATTGCAAAGACAAGGTCAAAGAAAATGTGTAATACATTTGGTGACAGAAGGTAAAAGGCTTATAAACTTAAAATCACGATTTTCTGTTATCACTGTAAGTTACAAATGAAAGTAAAAGAGTTCTTTCCAAAAGCTTCAAATGTATGAGATTGGCAAATATGAATGCATGTCTTAGAGTGATCCGCAATGTGAACATTTTAGAATGGACCACTTAAAATTTTACCTTTCCTAGAAATTTATGCTTACTGAATATGTAACTCCAAAGAACATTTTATTTTAGTCCACTTTCTCACAAAGGTTGTACATGCACAAGGAGTTACAGTGTACCAAGATATCAACCCTCTCAGCACTAGGAAGCTAAGAGGAGGCACAACATGCAGCCATCCAGGGCATGGCTCCCTGGGCCAATTACTGGTGATAAAGAGCAGTATGGTGACCCATTTACCAGTGTGATATATTAAATACTCCATTTTCTCTGTATGTGAGAGTATGTGAAGAAGGTTAGTAAACAATACAGGAATATGAAAGTGATTTATTAAACTTGAGTTTATAGCCTTCAAAGCATCCATGTAAAATAAGCATTAATCAGCTATGCAAACAGATGTTAAAACAACTGCCTCAAAACATGCCAAAAATGCAAATATATAATTTTTTTTCAAATACATAATTTCTTATAAAAGCAGTCCCTAATGGTATGTATTTTTAAACTTTGATAGTACGCTTTATGAAATATGTCAGTGCTAAAAATGTTATTTAACACACAATGAAGGACTGTGAATGGGATATAAATGCTATTTATGAAGGCAAAGAAAATGCACAAGAAATGCACCATGGCACAGCAATAACTCCAATTAACCAGACAACAGAAAACTTACATATTTTTTAAATGCTGAAAGTAATAATATAAAGATAAATTTCTTAAAGAAATATAAAGGTTTAGATCAAGAGCGACATTATGGTAGGGAGTACAACATAAGCCCCGCTATGGAGTCAGAGAAAAAAAAACAAAAACAAAAACTCTAGGTTTGAATCCTGGTTCTGCCACTTACCTACGGGGAGGGCCAGGCCTCTGTTTCTTTCCTGTAAGATGGAAATAACACTACCTACCTCACACAGTTGAAGTGAAGATTAAATGAGATTAAGATATGGCACACAGTATGTGCTCACTAAATGGTAGCAGGGGCTGCTTAATAATCTAATTTTCCTCCCAATGCAGGACTCCCTTTAATAGCAGTCTCAGAGGGTCCTTCAGTCTTTGGGGAACTTATTGAATAGTGCTCTACATTTATATTAATTTTTGTCTAAGAAGCTAAAGAAAGAGGTTCATCATCACAAACTCCAGGTAAACTAAGTAGAACTTGTGTTTGTAGACAGGGGAAATGGCAAAAAAGAATTAAATGTTACACCAGTGATAAAACACTGAAACCAACAAGGTTACCATGTTCCCAGTCCCAAACCATCATTTCAATTAAACTCTTCCTGATTTCTCAGTCTAACAAACTGCAGTCAAACAACAAAAATCAGGAAGCAACTAGAAGAAATAGTAATATGATTAAAGTTATTTCAGTGACCCAACAACAAGCCCATTTATCCTTGGTTTATTATATAGAATGTTAAAAAAAAATCAGTAAGTTAGAAACTGTATTTTTAAAAATTATTTCCACTGTTGCTAGATACAATTCTGAAATTCATGACCAAAAAAAAAAAAAAAGTTTAAAAATTTGTTTCAAAATATATATATTTGGGGCAGCCCCAGTAGCTTAGCAGTTTAGCGCTGCCGTCAGCCCGGGGTGTGATCCTGGAGTCCTGGGATCGAGTCCCACATCAGGCTCCCTGCATGGAGCCTGCTTCTCCCTCTGCCTGTGTCTCTGCCTCTCTGTGTGTACCTCTCATGAATAAATAAATGAAATCTTAAAATATATATATATATGTATATATATTTGAAAACTTAACCAAATTCAGTTCCTGTCCTCAATCCATAACAACACAAAGGTGTTATTCTATGCTTCCTAATAGTGATCACTTCTCAATTATTCCCTCCAATTAATGTACCTTCAATCACAAAACATATTTTGGAAACATTAAAATCAGTTTAGTCAAGAAAATATTTTCTTGGGCAGCCCGGTGGCTCAGCGGTTTAGCGCCGCCTTCAGCCCAGGGCGTGATCCTGGAGACCCGGGATCGATTCCCATGTCGGGCTCCCTGCATGGAGCCTGCTTCTCCCTCTGCCTGTGTGTGTCTCTGCCTCTCTCTCCTCTCTGTGTATTCTCATGAATAAATAAATAAAATATTTTAAAATATATATATTTTCTTAATAACAAAGGACTTCAAAATGCAAGAAAGTTTGGTTAAATAGAAATTCCCTGACCACAAAAGCAATTAAAAAATTAAATTAGTTTAAGTATCCTCTAAAAATCACAAGTTATAACTTTGACTATATCATATCTACCAACGGGAGGTGGGGGTAGAAAGCCACCCACAAAGGAAAACAAGTTCTAAACCTAGGACAGAATCTGAAAAACATTTTAAAATTAAACAGTATGGCTTTTTTTTTTTTTAAGATTTTATTTATTTATTCATTAAAGACACACACAGAGAGAGACAGAGACAGAGAGACAGAGACAGAGAAACAGAGAGAGGCAGAGACACAGGCAGGAGGAGAAGCAGGCTCCATACAGGGAGCCCAAGGTAGGACTTGATCCCAGGTCTCCAGGATCACACCCTGGGCTGAAGGTGGCGCTATACCACTGAGCCACCCGGGCTGCCCAACAGTATGGTTTAAAAAATTAAACCATGGAGTCACAATGAAACCTTAACAGACACAAAGAAAGACTACAAGACAATACTTTAAAAAAATCAGAAGAAAGGAGAAAGAAGGGAGGGAACAGTCAGAAAAACAAAACAGTAAGTCATAGAACCTTGTAACTTATGCTTTAAAATGAGCAGTTTTTAAAAAGTTTAATACATGTTGGAATAGCCAAGTAATTAATTCCTTTTGGGCATTTAACATTCGAACTCAAAATGTAGCAATGACCATCTTTATATTATACTGTCTAAATCTTAGGTTAGAGACAAATAGGAAGGCGTATTACTGATTGAAGACATGCTCACATTTTTTAATTTATTTAAATTTTTAAAAAAATTTTAAAAAAGATTTTATTTATTTATTCATGAGAGACCCAGAGAGAGAAGTAGAGACACAGGCAGAGGGAGAAGCAGGCTCCATGCAGGGAGCCTGACATGGGACTCGATCCTGGGACTCCAGGATCACGCCCTGGGCCGAAGGCAGACGCTCAACCGCTGAGCTACCCAGGTGTCCCTAAAAGCCTTTTAATATTCATTTCTAAACTGTTTTTGAAAGTCTACATTAATTATAGTTCTCCAGCAATTATTTCAATGCTCCCTCAGTTACTATTCTTCCATTAAAAAAGCACCGCCTTACTATTACTAGTATGAGAGAAATAAAGTATCATTTTCTAACTATGAATTTTTATTGTCATTATTGAGATTAAACATTTTGTGATTCTTTTTGTACATATCACAATTTATCTTCTAAGTGTATCATTTTAACTCCCCTTTAGAAGTAGGCTTTTATCTTTAAAATACGGAGTTTGAATATTATGTGAATGTCAATGAATTTCAGAGGTCTTAGAACATTTCCTTCAAATGATTTGACATTTAATTCCAGTTTCTTTAGATACAGTCTGATTTACATTTAACTCTATCAGGTTATCACTGCCATAAGAATTTCCACATTTATACACATCCATATTTTCTATTTTTAAAGCTGATTTTTTTAGTTTTTCAGGTAAATAATCATATCATTTGCAAATAATCTTTCTTTTTTTTCAGTATCAACTCCTTTCCCTCCCTTTAACAGACTCCCTGATAGCCTACTATATTCTGTGATTATATACAGGTTCAAGAACATAGCAGTAAACTAGATTGGCAAAGTCCTTGCCCTTGTTAAGCCTAAATTCTGGTGGAGTAGAGAGAATAATAAACAATTGATGAATATATAACTTTTAGGTAAAGAGGTGCTATGATTGTGAAAATGCAAGAAAGAATTTAAAAAGATACAGTAGTATAGTATATACAAGGCTACTTAGGAAAAGAGAAGCCTTCTGGGGGAAGGTATTTTAGCATATACCTGGAGAGAGAGAGAAGAGAGAGAGAGAGAGAGAGAGAGAGAGGTGTGAAGATCTGAAATACAAAACAAACAAACCGTGTCAAGGTCTTCAGGTAGAAAGGAATGTGAATGCAATGAGCTGGAGACTCCGCCAAGCATGACTCCAAAATGTAGGTAATACTAATCACAACAATGACAACAATAATGGTAATAGAAGGTATCCTTATTTATAACATATTTTCATGAAATACTGGTTATTAATTGGCCTGAAAGAAATCGTAGCAGCCACAATTGTTGTAGGATAACAAAAGTACAGAAACTAGGCAAGAGTTCAGAATGTTGTCTCTCAAAATAAGGAAGTGGTCTACTCTTAACCAGTTTTAAGAGTTTTTTAAAAGTAAGGAATAGGAAAAAACAAACAAAAAAAGTAAGGAATAGGTGTCATACTTTATGTTTTTACAGCATATATTAAAACAAGGGGAAAAGATTTCCCACGAGTTTGTGCTTTTAAAATAATTATGCTTAAGAATCATGGAGTAGTGCACAGATATGACTAGAAAAGGTTAGCAATTAAAATACAAATATATTTAAAGACAGCAAAAACTCTAAGCTGCGTAAATTATATAATCCTCAAAGAGCTATTAATACCTTATATGAATGCTTTTGTCTATAATGTCCCCCAAAAAGAATAATGATAAAAATGAAATCAAATCCACATCTGCCTGATTTAAGCTTATGAAAACACTGAAATAACATCTGTAGAATTTATTAAGCTAGTGTTATACTTCAAAATAGCAAGTTCAGCATTTTTTTTAGGAAAATACATACATATATAGGAATCTCTTGAAATAAAATGCCTTGGAAAATAAGTAGTCCTAAAGAACTACTTAACAATTTAATTAGTACAGTCACATGAAAAACAGCTTCCCAAATACTTCTACAACCATGCATGTGATAGAGTTACATTTTATACTTTATGGATAAGGTAAATCAGGATGTTTTTTAATAAATGGCTTATGATTGACTCAATCACTGGCCAGTTTTTATCATAAATTATAATTTGAAATTATTTTGTTTCCAGAGAAAAAAATTACAAAAATATACCAGCCATTTGTTATGTTTAAAAGCTTTCTTGTCAATAGTTTTTATAATAAAATTGTTATTTGCAGATGATATACATAACTATTAAAAAAACCCCAAGACAATCAAATGGAATAATATTACTATTGTTCATATTAGTAGTAAAATTTACTTAATATTTACTTTCTGGTCTTCTAAAAGTTTTGCATACAGTTATTTATTCAATCCTTATACCTACCCATGAGTCATGTACTCTTACTATTTTTATTTTATAGATGAAAAAGCTGAAACACACAGGGACTTAGTAACTTGCCCAAGGACAACTAGCTAGTAAGTCATGTGAGTGAGATATAAAATCAAATAGCAGAACCTACAGAACCTATGTTCCTGTTCCCAATTCAACAAAAACTAGTAAGTGTTTTCTTAGGTAGTTGGTTATAAAACAAACACACACGAACTATTCATTACATCAACAAAAAACAATCAGATAAATTTAACAAAAATGGCAGCCATAAAACTCTACTTATTAAAAAAGCATAAATAACAAAAGACAGACTTCTGATAATCAGCATAAATGTGCAATAGTCAAAAATATTTTTATAAAGAAGGATGTGAAAGACCTTACCTAAGATGTGAAAATTGTCTATAAAGCTACAGCAATTCAACTATGTTGTAGTTCTGCCATAGAATCAGTGTGAGAAACAGAACAAGAGTTTAGAAACAGGCCCAAGAATACATCAGACATTATATATATATTAAGAGAAGATTTCAAATAGCCTTAAATGGGGCAGTCTGGGTGGCTCAGCGGTTTAGCGCCACCTTCAGCCCAGGGCGTGATCCTGGAGACCCGGGATCCAGTCCCACGTCGGGTTCCTGGCATGGAGCCTGCTTCTCCCTCTGCCTGCCTGCTTGTCTGTCTGTCTCTCATGAACAAATAAATAAAATCTTAAAAAAAAAAAAAAAATAGCCTTAAATGAATGGTCTAACCTCAAGGGTGAACAAATTCCTCCCTATGTGAGAAATCTAGCACACTACTTGTATTTGTAGGGCACATGAACTAAGAATATTTACTTTAATAAAAAAAGTTTTACTTTTTAAATGGTTATATAAATACCTACATAATTATCCTTTATTTAGCCTCTTGGCCCATAAAGCCTAAAATATTTATTACCTGGTCCTTTTTGGAAAAGTTTTCTAACCTGTGATCTAAAATATAACTGGTGTTGGGACAACTGGATATTAGACAACCTCACTAAGAGGGTGGGAGGAGTACAGGGGTAGAGATCCAGGCACTAATATTCACACCTTAAACCAAAAAACATTTTTTTGGAGGGGACGGGGGGGGGGGGGGAGCTTGAGTGAGGCGTGAAGAGAGAGAATCTTAAGCATGCTCCACACTCAACGCACAGCCCCATGCAGGGCTCAATCTCACCACCCTGAGATCATGACCTAGGCCAAAATCAAGAGTCAGATGCTTAACTAACTGACTCAGCCACCCAAGTGCCTCAACCAAAATACATTTCTAAGGGACCTAAGTTATATCTGAAGAATGAAGCACAAAATGCTAGAAGAAAGTAGTTGGAAAAAGTCTAAAGTATGGTCTCAAAAACGGAAACCACAAAAATAAAAAGACTGATGAGTCAAACTCAATTAAGAATGATAAATATTTTTATATTAAAAAAATCACTCATTAAACTGCAAGCAAAAACACTCGAAAAATATTTGTAACAAAGCACAAGAGACTATTAATTTATGGAAAATGCTGACAAATAAACAAGATTTGCCATCTCAATAGAAAAATAGAAAATGGCACCATGTGATCCCGGGACTCTGCATCAGGCTTCCTGCATGGAGCCTGCTTCTTCCTCTGCCTGTGTCTCTACCTCTCTCTCTGTGTCTCTCATGAATAAATAAGTGCAATAGAAAAGAAAGAAAAGAAAAGAAAAGAAAAGAAGAAAAGAAAAAAGAAAAGAGAAAAGAAAAGAAAGAAAGGCAGAAGGAAGGAAGGAAGGAAGGAAGGAAGGAAGGAAGGAAGGAAGGAAGGAAAAAGAAAGAAAGAAAGAAAGAAAGAAAGAAAGACAGAAGGAAGGAAGGAAGGAAGGAAGGAAGGAAGGAAGAAAAAAGAAAGAAAGAAAGAAAGAAAGAAAGAAAGAAAGAAAGAAAGAAAGAGAAAGAAAGAAAGAAAGAAAGAAAGAAAAAGAAGAAAAGAAAGAAAGAGAGAAAGAAAGAATGAAAGAAAAGAAAGAAAATGGCACAAAAATAGGTAATCCACAAATGAAGAAAAACAAATGACCAGCAACTGTATGGAAAAGATATGTAACTACATGACTGCATATGTGTAAATTTAACAATGTCTTAAAGTATTTTTAAGGGGGGGTGGGGTACAAGGAAAAAGAATCTCAGCAGGTTCCAGGTCCAGCACAGAGCCCCAAGCAGGGCTAGACCTCATGACCCCCAGATCATGATCTGAGCCAGAATCAAGAGTCAGTCGGGCACTTAACTCACTGACCACCCAGGAACCCCTGTTTTAGTGTATTTTAAAACAGTAAGTTTCTTTTGTATACTGCAAAGACTTAAAGGTAACAACTGATGAGAGTAAAAACTGGTATATTTTTACTTTCCAGTAAAAAATATGTCGGGCAGCCCGGGTGGCTCAGCAGTTTAGGGCCTGCCTTTGGCCCTGGGCGTGATCTCGGAGACCCAAGATCGAGTCCCGCGTCGGGCTCCCTGCATGGAGCCTGCTTCTCCCTCTGCCTGTGTCTCTGCCTCTCTCTCTCTATCATAAATAAATAAAAATAAATCTTAAAAGGGGGGGGGGGTTGTAAAGCAAATCACTGTTATTTTTGTGACAAAGCTAAACAGGAATGGTAACCAACATATGTAAGTGTATTTAATCATTTTGACTAAGAACCTCTGATACACAGTATTTCTACTCTCTAGAAGACAGACATCTTTGTCATTCTCTATACATACTTTATTCCAGATTGCAGTGTGAAGGCTTATCTTCCTAATCAGAATGAGTGCTTTTCATCAATAAGTAATATTCCATTACTATTTTTTCCACAAAACTTAACTTGCACTATAGAATCACAGTAACATACACATAGATAAGTTTTATAGTTTTTGCAAAAACTATATCCCAAATTCTTTAACTACAAGATCAATACACAAACACAGAAACTTAAGAAAAAACAAATTCAATTATAATCTATATCCAAGAGTATATAAATGGACAATAAGGTAACAGAAAATTAATTAGAGGACATTAGTCACCACATATTTGGAAGACTCCTAAGAACACAACTGATACATTGTTGCCAAAATGACAATTTTTGAATTAAAGGGGAGTAATACCACAATGGGGGGGGGGGGGATCACCAGATTAAACAAATTTGTGAAATTCTAAGACATAGGAAGTGATTTACTAATGATCAACTTTAAAGAAAAATGAGAGCATTTGTTACATATCTTACAATTTTATAAATGCTTTAAATATCAGTAAGAATCTCATCAGGTTAATAACTAGAATAGATTGTTATAAAGAGGAGGGAAATTTGGAGCAGCATAAAGGGTTGAAAGGATAAAAAAAGTGGGTGGGTACAAAGTACAAAAATGCACCTGGTTTGACTACTACAATATATAGTGTATAATTTAAAGAGGCATACTAGAATTTGGAAATAACCATTAATTTATTTTAAAATATTTTATCAATTTACTAATTATGACTTAGCTATGTTAAATCCTTTCAATCCAAATGGGATTACTGAACTACTCGCCTTCCAAAGCACTTAATTAATCCACACCTCTATATCACCTTCCATGTTTTGACCATAGTTCTTCAAAAATTTTTCTGTAGTAGCAACCCTATAGTTGAACAGAGGAGATGCTCTTACTAACTAAAGTTTAGGATTACAGCCTAAAGATTACACAACAAAGGTAAAATTTCATTGAATCTTCCTATTTTATCTTTAAATCTTGCAAATCTGCTTTCTACTCTATAGGCATATTTTAATATAAAAATACCAAGTTACTTCACAAGTTAAAAAAAACAACAACTGATGATCGAAAAGTGATATGATGTTTACCTCTTGTCTTTGAGTAGTTCTTACAACAGTATTAACCATATCCCAACTTCAGAGGTATAGGACATTTTATCTCCCACTAATATGTAAGGGCATCATTTCTGTATCCCTAGGGCCTAGCACTGCGCCTAAAACACAGTCCCTCAAACAAAGATGGTACTCTGCATTTCACATACTGCTTTTCAGGAGCCAGAAAGAAACAGACATACACTGCTGAGTAAACACAATATAACTGATTAACTTACATCTTTTTCTGACCGATGTGGAAACATAGAAGACTGGCTGTAGTACATGTTTTCGTCATGGTAGTCACTGTCGACCCCCTCTACAAACTTCTTTCTTGAAGCACCAAACATGCTGTTTGTCACCTAAACAAAAAGATTGCTTTTATCAAAAGTAATATTTTGGAAGATCCCACGTTTTAACAAACTCCTATGTGGAAAACAGAAGATAAAAGAAGCAATGCTAAGATAAAGAAACAGATCAACTAAGGGAGGGCTAATGGGGCATGTGAAAAAGTCATAAATCTAACTATAAGAATACAGTATTATATTTTTGTTTCCAGGCTCTAAAAAGCAAGAGGAGAAACTTAATAAAGCCTATTTAATACAATAATTCCACTTACTTTAAAAGAAATATCATTTATTCTTGAAATCTGCAACCTCAAATATAACTTTCCCATACAAAGATCTTTAAAAAATTAACTTCAGGTTTAATTATTCAAAATCCTCACACATATCTTCAGTATTAGTATTTTGTCATCATTATGTCTAGTTTGTAAATGATCTGTTTTCCAGAGCATATCATCTTCACTCACAATCTAATAAGTTTATTGAGATGTATAGCACTTGAGTCAGCGAATAATGGCAAACCAGAAACTTTATCTCTAGCCACAAGGACCCACTTCACATAACAGTGACGTTTCATTTACCATCCTGGTTTAACTTTACAGTTTCTGTTACGTAACCTGCTTATTACTCTTGTTTTTTTAAGTCTTTACCACATTCAATATTAGTAATTTTGAACTAACACCAATACAAATAATTACTAAACCTATGCTAATTATCTTTTTTTTAAAGGCAGTGTTAGAAAATGGTCACATTTCTTTATTTTTTTAGGTAATTTCTCCACCCAATGTGAGGCTCGAACTCATGACCCCAAAATCAAGAGTCGCATGCTCTACTGAGCCAGGCAGGCACCCTGTGCTAATTTTTTCTCCTTAGGATGACCTCTTTATAAGGTTTCCAAAACTATCAACTGACTAGGTTATTTCTGGTCAATGTGTCTTCCAACAATGGTACTTTGTAGTCTGAAGTAAACTGAAATGTCACGATGGAAGACATTTGTAAAGACTTGACTACATAGTGACTACATCTTTTCACAAAAATTGTGGGGAAAAACTCACATCAAATTTGACATCTGTCTTGTACACTCATAGTGAATAAGGGTATTTTCTTCAATTATAAATAAGAAATGAACAACTTCTTTTACTTCACATTTCAAAATCAAACGTGTAGTTACTACTATTTATGGGTAGGCATGGTGAACCGATAAAGTTCCAGTCTTTAATGACCATATTTGACATACAAGTTTGTTGAAAGCACCAAACTATTTAATAATTGCTTTATATCTTATGGTCCCCTGTTAAGTTTTTAAGAAACTCAAATATTTAGCCATGCTTCCTTTTAAGGTCTGAGAAAAAGGTATTTAGTTAAATATGAGCAACAGTCTGATGACAATTTAGTGACTGTTTGGGGGTTATTAATTTCTTTAGTGTGAAATACAGAAAGTTATTTTTAAAGGGTTTATTATTTTGTTAGAATATACTTAAACTTCTTTAGTAGTAGACTCCCTGGTAAATCTCATAGAAGCTCTTCTGTAATTCTGAATGTAATTTCAGGGAGTAGAATCCCACATGCCTATCCATCAAGCCCCTAAGTAGTCTTTAACAGGAAAAAGAAGTGTTTTTTAAGGAGTTTTATTACAGAAAAGTAACAGTGGAAAAAGCACTTTAGTCTGCAATTAAGAGTCTTTACAGATGAGATTTTAAAAGTTTATTTTGTGAAAGTTAAGGATATATTTAATTCTCTTTAAAGGATCATTACTATTAAGTTCTAATTCTCAGAAAGGTAAACATGTGGAAATGGCATGATACCTAGAAAATTCAGTAAAATATCAGGAGACTACCAGGGTTACCTCTCATCAAATTATACACATATAAATCAACTCAAAGGATACAAAGTAAACTCTCCTTAACAATTTTTGTATGACATTTATCATCAAAACCATTATACACTCCTAGAATTCCAAAATTGAAATTAACTGTATAGAATAAAAAACTTCATGTCAATATTGTGTAAAAGGCTTTACTGTTTGAAAGTAAACCATATGAAATCCCTCAAAGGAGAGCAGAAATGTTCCTCGTTCATTAATATAATTTTCCCACACTCACTGTGTGTGTGTAAGAGAGAGAGAGAAGGGAGGCAAAAGAAAGAGAAAATACCAGAAAGCAGAATTTCATTTTTGTTTTGTGTATTTCAACACAGAAATTATATAATCAGTTCAAATATGAATTATTCTTACATGAGTTCAGCAAGAAAAGAAAGGTAAGAGTGTTAATACTTTGCTTGCTCTCCAAACGCAACACCAGTCCAGGAATAAGTACCAAAATGACATAAAGAATTATCTGATCCAGGGCAGAGAGAGAGAGAGAGAGAGAGAGAGAGAGAAAAGGAAAGAACAGAACTACACAGTAAGTTTTTCATAAAAGCTAGTTTACTTCATTTTTAAGAGTCTGTGCTTTATTCCACACAGAATGAGGCACTGGGGTAGTAAAAGTATTTTAGACAAGCCATGAAAGATGAAACTAGGAATTTAACAACCAAGCAAAGAAGTAAGGGAACCAACTACACAAAGACCTGTAGGAAGATTATTCAACAGACACAGAGAACAGCAAGATCCTCAGTGGTGTGACTCAAGCAGTAGGAACTTAGAAGTCAGTTACTGGTGGTCCCAAATCTTGCTGTGCCTTGCAGGCCCTGAGGGACTTTGAATTTTAATTTTATTCCATGTGAGACAGAAGTCTATAGGGCTTGGGGATAGTCTGAGTAACAATTTGACATATGTATTTTTTAACAACTACAGTTATTCTGTACGGAATGGACAGAAAAGAAGAAGGGAAGCAGGTGGTGAGAAATAATAGTAAATTAGACCACAGAGGTAGTGGTAGAAGTGGGGACAACATGGTTAGAAAAAGGATATATTCTGAGAGAGACCAGACACTAATGGATGGATGAATGGATGATACTAAAGGCTAAGGTATTTACATTATTTCCTGGAAGAGAGTAAGTAGTAACCAAAGGAATCTAGAAATCAATTTTTATCCATTTCAAAGAGGATATGACAAGAATATACTGAAATTACTGGTAATTTTAGCCATATATATTAAAGTCAATTTGGTAAATGGAAATTTAAAAAATAAAATCATACTACATTTTACATCATATAAACCATTCGTGAGAATCTTTAGTATATACCAATTTGTCAGCATTTTTTCAAGCAAACATATCAAGGGCTTACATCTACTTTGTTAACCGACTACCTTCTCTCTGGACTTTCATATCAGGAGAAGCAAAAAGTGAGATTTTACCAAGAAAGAATTTGATATGACATACATATGTACCAAAAGCAGTTTCTTAAGCCTTTTTTGAACATAGGTCTAAAAGATTTAATAAAGACATTTTATCTTTCCTTTGATTCCACAAACTCTAATCAGAAAGATAAATATATAGGTTAGCTCACACTAATCTTATCATCCTAAGCACCCCCACCCCAAACCTCCTCCCACCACTCACCCTCCTTGCAAAAGAGTAGGTATCAAAATGAAATAGTACAGAGAAGGGGATAAAGTGACAGGCAGAGTGGAAGCACCAAGCTGGCTGGATTTTCCCAGTATACTTCTTCTTAATTTAATTTAGCTATGAATTCCTAAGGTATGACACCCTCAACATTTAAATATAGTATTTCAAACATAAATAAATACAGTATTACAAACTCAAATACAATAAATCAGAATCACAAAAAAAAAAAATATTTGTAAAACCGTGTACTTAAGATAATCTAAACCAGTAACTTCAAAGACTAGTAAAGTGGCCACATGTGGAATGGATGACAATTAAAGAACAGAAGGAAAAAAAGCAAGGCCTGGAGCTTTTTAAAAAGTTCAGGGAAACAAAACTAGGACATCTTATAAATGAAAAACTTGAAAATATACATCTGAAAAAACCACATAGGAAAGGGTGAAAAACAGACTCAGATCATACCCAAGGCAGGATGAGATTTAATCTTACACATATTTCCTTCAGCAAGGCCTCTGGAGAGGAACTTACTCTGAAATCATTTATTGTCTATAATGCTGGCAAATGTTGGCCCGGGCATGGAATCCTATTCCCAGGGACAGAAACACATCCATGGCAGAGTGGTCCTTTTCCTGATAGCAAACAAATGTAGGTTGATTTCAAAATCTATCTCCAGGATTAACTCAAGGTTCTAGCAGCAAATTTTAAGGTACCCTAGACATTTCTACCTAAGAAGTACAATAAACTAAATCAGTATTTAAAATTGATTTTCCAAGTTATTTTCTCTTGTTTTGTTCTGTACATCCAAAGTTCTGTTCTTTCTTCAAAGTGGCTTTCACATCTTTTTTTGCCATCCTTCCTATCATCATCTTAGTTTAAGCTCTAGATTAGTTCGGTTTAGCCTTCTGACTAGTATGCTTTCACATTTCAACGAACATGCTGAAGGGATACTATAAGAACTATGCCAAAAACTGTCGTACAGTGAGGCACCTGGCTGGTTCAGTCAGTTAAGTGTCTGCCTTCAGCTCAGGTCGTGGTCCCAGGGTGGAATCCCTCTAACCCCTCGACCTGCACTAGCTTATGCTCTTTCTCTCAAATAAAATCTTAAAAAAAAAACAAAAAACAAAAAACAAAAAACAAACAAAAAAAACAGCTGTGGTAATGAATACAAAAGTAACAGCTCCGAGTCTTTTTTTAAAATTTTTTTAAAGATTTTACTTATTTATTCATGAGAGACTCACAGAAAGATGCAGAGACATAGACAAAGAGAGAAGCAGGCTGCCTCTGCGGAGCCCAATGTGGGATTTGATCCCAAGACCCCAGGATCACACCCTGAGTGGTAGGCAGTCACTCAACCACTGGAGTCCTCAGCTCCAAGTACTGAACAAGTTAATAGTCTAGCTGGGAAACATACCTGTGAATAAACAATTACAATATGAAAATCTACACAGGTACTGAGGGCACAAATAAGGGAATATTTGTGTCTGAGGGAAACCGACTATACGATTTTATTATCAAAGAACTTACGTTACAAAGACTTAAGAAATTTTAAAAGTTGAAGTGTGGGGGGTGGGAGGTTGAAGCAAACTTTTCCTGTAAGAGACAGCATGTACAAGTGCTCAGAAGTGAGAGAAAGCCCACAAAACAAGACTTTCAATATAGCTAACACAAAAGATGTCTGGAAGGATTGTGATAGGTGGTAAGGAAAAGTAGGCTTGGTCTTCAATGCCAGGTTAAGAGGGCAAGAGTATAGGCAGGAAAACCAGGTACAAAAATCGAGGTGATGAACTAAGCAAGATTTCCCTTGACTAACAGTTTATTACGGCGCCATACTAATAACCACTACATTGACTCACTTTCATGTTCTCATCTCTTGTTAATTTCTCCTACCCAGAGGATACAGACCAAGAATCCTGAGATCCTGACCTTAACATAATTTTGTAGCAGTAATTCTCTCAAGACCCCAAACAAAACTTATGCCTCCACTTAATTTGTTATTCACAGTTGTTCCTATTCATGTTAATCTCTGAAAAAATGCCATCTTTAACTTTTATGATCTTCAACAATTAAAACTCAAGCTGACTAGACTAACTTTAAATATTCACTGAAATTATCCTTATCTTTCTTAGCATAAGCATCTCCAATATTCTCCAAACAGATCTTTATTAGCCCATTCTTATTCCCCTCAAATCTACTCTCCCACATTAACCAAACTGAATTTTTAAAATGAAAATTTAGGGACACCTGTGTGGCTCAGTGGTTGAGCGTCTGCTTTTGACTCAAGGTGTGATCCCAGGGTCCAGGATCGAATCCCACATCGGGCTCCCTGCAGGGAGCCTGCTTCTCCCTCTGGCTAAGTCTCAGCCTCTCTCTATGTGTCTCTCATGAATGAATCAATGAATAAATGAATGAAATGAAAATTTAATTGTTGTAGCCCTATTGATCAAAATGCCTCAACAGATTCCTAAAACAATAATAAGGCTTACAAGGTCCTCTGTAAACTCTGACCCGTAACTCTCTCCACAGGTACCCTTCCACAACTAAACTTGCCACACCTACACAAGATTTTTTTCCACCTCAGGGCCTTTGTATACGCTTATACCTCTATTTAGAATGTTCTTTCTTCCATTTGAAACTTTCACACTAAGTTAGGGCTCCTGATTTACAGTCATTGAAAATACTTTACCATAACTACAATCATACAATAACAAAAAAGAACTTTTATTGATCACTTACTATGTGCCAGGCAATATACTCTAAATGCTTTAAAATGTATTGCTCTATGCAATCCTCAAGTATTTACTTGTGTAGTTCTCATTTTTAGATGAGAAATGGAGAAGCTGGATAACATGCCCAAGGTCATACATCTGATGTGCCCAAGGTTCCATATCTGATAAGTGACAGAAATGGGATATGAATCCAGGCAATCTGCTGGAGTTCTCCTTTTTAACCACTATAATACAATGACTCTCACACATATAACTAATACTTTAAAGTGTGTATTCCCTCTAAATTGTAAGCTTCATGATGGGAATAGGAGTTAGGGGCAAAAGGAGAAGGGTGCTCATTTTGCAGTGAACATAATAATGTTAGAATCAAATATCTGTGCATGTCAAAAAGATCTCTTTAGCTGAAAAATGAGAATGAACTGACTAGAAGAGGTATGTAAAATAAAAGCCACTCACTACCAAACTGACTGTATCCATTTTAGATAAAGTTCCATTAATTTTAGAAAAAAATTATGCTTACAAGAACATGATTACACCAATTAAAAAGTAATTAAAAAGTAAAAGTTTCCGTATTCCAAATGAACTAATATTTTAAGTACTTTCTAAATACAGTGAAAATAATACAATCCTTCAGGGAATCAGGATTATAAAATCTCTAAATTTCATTATAAACTACTGAAATAGACACTGCAGCACTGAATGTGTAGCATACATCTATTAAATTACTTCAAATAAGAACAAATCCCTAATGGCAACTTCCTGTGGGTTCTCTAGTGTAGTCAGAAATTTTACTGTTAACATGCTGATATATGTGTCTCATTATAAAATCAACTATTTCACATTAAAGTATGAAGACTTTTCAATAGCCATTAATTTTTTTTTCATTTCTAGCAACAGAATTTGCTTGAACTTTGTAATATAAAGGAAAAATTTGCCAAATATAAGTCATTCAATGCCTTGGAGGAGAGAGGAACAGACTGTTCCTTTCTTACAGTTTCCCTAAGGGAGTTTTTATTAATCCACTCTGATTGCTGAATACAGAATTTGACTTCTTCCTTTTGTTTCCCTCCCAATTTCCCATTCACTATCAGTAAACACTTCACAAACATATACACACAAAATTATCTGTTGTCTACAAGGTAAGCAGAAACTGGTAAAAAAAAAATCAGTCAATTACCATTAATATTTACCAGCTTTATCAAATGTAGTGAATCAATATTTGAAACCAATCATGAAAAGCCATAATATCTCAAGATAATCTGGTATTTCTTCACAAACATATACACACAAAATTATCTGTTGTCTACAACATAAGCAGAAACTGGTAAAAAAAAATCAGTCAATTACCATTAATATTTACCAACTTTATCAAGATGTAGTGAATCAACATTTGAAACCAATCATGAAAAGCCATAATATCTCAAGATAATCTGGTATTTTTACTATCTATTACAGAGAAGAGTGACAGACCAAACCTCACTGAGATACTGCCCAAATTTTGTGAAACTAGAACATTCCTAAATCAAATATTATACATGACAACCTAGAAAATAGTGAGAACCCAGGGAATTCTTGTTTTAGGAGTATTTTTCAGTAACAGGATTCTGAGCTACCAATTCTGTTTCACAACTATTATAAATAATCCTTATTTTATTTCATTCCTGAAAAACACTAAAAAAAGAAATGGGCTTAAGTCAAGGACAAAAGGATACATACACTGGAAAAAAATTAAAATCTAGCTTCTCAAAAAACAAAGAACTCAACATCTGAGTATCTTTAAAAAAAAAATCTTTCTCTACTCATGTAAGAAACATACCACTCATGAAGTCCTACTCGTTCTAGAATAATGAATAATTTATGAATCTGCTTAGGATAGATCTAAGAAAAAGTGAAAGTTTAAGTAAATTTTAAAGGCAGAATTTCTAAACTCAACAACTTGAGCCAACAGCATAGAAATACATAAAAACAATTCACTTGAGTTTCAGCAAATGTAGAATGCCCAATAAATGAACAGTAAAAGCCTTAATGAATACTGAAAAGACAGTTTACAGGTAGATGCACAGGAAACATATGACTCTGGTTATAGAAACATGATTCAGCAAAAAACTAGGGGGCTATGTGAACATATCCACAGTCATCATTTTGGACAGCAGGTAAATATTCTGGCACAGAGTCCTTTCCTGGGGTTACAGGGATATTTTGTAAAAGGTCTTATCCAAACAAAACAAAACAAAACAAAACCAAACCCGGGTGGCACGTATCCAAGAAAAAAACAGAGGGCAAGCAAAGAGTGAGAAAAGAACACATTACTCTTCCTAATCCAAAAACCATCTACTAAATTCTGGTGTCTGAAGCTGCTTTACTCAGATCATATTCCCCAAAACCATGTACACCATGTCTTAAAATACACCCCCAAAATTTACAAATTCTCTAAAGTGTGTTATTGAGAGTCTATAAATGCCCCTATCAGTTTGACAAGTGAAAGGACATACAACAGCAGAAAATCTTTACATTTAAGATACAAAACAAATCCTGTAAGAGTAAGGGAAACTTCTTAATGAGAATATCTTAAACCAATCTTAAAAACCTTAAGAGAGAGGGACAGGAAGGGAGGAAGGGAAATCCCAAAGAAACTGGATGTATGATCTGCTTTGCCAAGGTACTATGCATTTCTACAAGGCTCCTAGTAAATTTAAAACAAAAACAACAAAACAAAACACACAACTCTAGAATTTAAGGGGAGAAAAGGAGGATAAATTGCTGAGGATTCCAGACTTTGAGGACCTAAAGTGCCAGTCAGCGTCTCAGTCCCTTTAAGCATGACATACTTTCTCTGAAGAAAGTTTAGCAATCATAGGCCATATTAAGTCTACTTTTCCTGGATATAATTTTGAAAGTCTTGTTACGTGCAAAACAATGTAGAAATCACTTAATTAAGAATTATACAGGATCAATCTGGGAGAATGAAAGAAACAATATTTGAAGGCTTTCTGAAAAGCAAGAGCCTAAAAGAATAGTATTAGTAGTAAGCAAAGTAGTGCAGACCTAGGGTTACATTGCTACGAAATTATTTCCAATAAGTACACATTAAGGGAAAAAATATGTGATGTTAGATCATGATTTTCAGTACAATACAAAGAGAAAATGCCTGGAGTGTTAGAATTTCACACACACACACACACACACACACACACACAGAGGTGACCTTATTCATTCAAGAAATCTTTGCTGAACTTTTGTAGCAGACATTATGCCTTCATTGCTCCTACACTCATTTTTGTTAATCTCAAACCCTACGATGGTAGAAATGTTCCACTTTTCTGGTCTAGACTTCAGAAAAAAAGATATTTGAAGTTTCTATTCCTGCAGATATTAAAAATGCAGCTACTTGCCTAAAATCTCAAGAAAGAAACAGCATGTATAAAAAGCTAGTGGAAGGGAACTAAAACTTGCTTCATTCTGAGACCAACTTACACGTAGCAAAATTTTAAGTCTATGAATTTACACCTCCCCACTTTTTTCTTAACTTCCTTTCTGAAAACAAATTTTCTGGTCCTGCCATACACTGCAGAATATACGAAGTTTCTAAAAAAAAAAAAAAAAATCTAATAACCTTCCTTTGTATTATCACATTAATGGTTTATTCAGTTTAAGTTTTTCTCTGTTTCACATCTAACTAACAAAAAAGTAATTTCTTAAGACACAAGACTCTTTTATTTAACAATTTCTGGTAATTTTATGAGAAAAATAATTTACAAAAGCATTTTATTTTTAAACTAATAAAATGACTCACTGGTAAATGGCCCAACACCCACCCTCAAAATATTGATGACAGTACCATTTTTCCCCCAGACTTTCCCACCACATACTTACCTGTGCAACTTCTTTCAACATTTGCTACTCTGGGGATTGGAAAGCTCAGAGCTGGAGGCTGAAGTGAAGAAGGAAAGGTTGGAGGGTGAGCCATGACACCAGCCCCACACTAGGAGCTCCCCTGAGATACTACAGCAGGGTTGACACCATAGCTCTGAAGTTCAAACTCCAGCAAACGATAAGAAAGGAGTCCAACCAGAACATGATAAACGATGGGATTCTTCTGCTCTTTGAAAAATAAGGAAATCATGCTATAAAGATCTGAATGTCCAGTTTCAACATTATGACTCCCTGTTCACATCTTCATTATTCCCAACCCCAGAATCATCTCTCAGACTGACTGAAAGTATGAATCAAAAAAGGACAGCGGGCAAAAGCTTTCTATAAACTTGCACACTTTTTTCAGAAAATGAAAGGACAGGGCTTACCTGACAATCATGAAATCATCTAAGATAGTATGTTAAAATACTTTGCCTATCCACTCCTTGTATACCTTGTCTTGTTCTCCTAAGCATTCAACATTAAATCTTAGACTCTCACGTATATTAACACCATCAACCAGCAGAATAACAGAGACTACATGGATGTATTTAAATTCCTAAAAATGGACCAATGAACTTTTTGAAAACCAGGGATAACTTCTGGTGTAAGTATATTCCTTGGGAGGAAATGATTGAGAACATTCCATCCTAAAACAGAATACACATTCTTTTCAAGTGTACATGGAACATTCTCCAGAATAGATCACACATATTAGGCCACAAAACAAGTCTAATTAAAAAAAAAAAAAAAGGAATTTTAAAAAAAGTGTTCCACTCTGATAAAAACAAATAAGGACCCTTCAATTAAAATAACTTGAAACAAACTAAATGATAAAGAGAAAAATGAAAAGATTTTTAAAGAAATCAATCTAAATATAGAACTTAAATGTGATTTATTTACTTTTATAAAAATGTGAATTTTTGTTTTATAATACTAAGTGAATTATTGATTCAGAGAAAGCTAGATTCCATTATGAATACTAAGGCTAATAAAAATAGATGTTTAAATTATTCAAAGATAACATCTATTCAATAACAAATATTACTGAAAGTGGCAAATATTTTGATATTGTATTCTAAATATAGAAGAGTATCAGAAAAATTGTTACATGAAGTAGTTAAAAATGAAAAGTATTCCATCACCAAGAGAACACAGGATCTTTAAAATACTTCTAAACACCTCGCCATATAAATTAATGCAATAAACATTCAGTAGGCATCTACTATGTGCTAGATATCACATTTCAACTCTTACTTTATCCATTTGATGCTCAGAAATAAAGGAACATTACAAATCAAAGGGAATAGAGGTGAAAACACATTTACAACAGTTTCCAAAGTATTATTTAAGTTACCTTTACTTCTAAATCTCCTACCATTTCCACTTCTCTTATCGTGTTCCTGCCATAGTACCCCCCGCCCCCCACTCCAATCTCCAAGGCCTTTGCATTTCTATTCTCCAGGAAGGCTTTTCCCCTACATATAGATCTATATGGTTTCTTACCCCACTCAATTTCAGGTACTGAGTCGTCTTAGTGAGGACTTCCTTATCTATTGAAAATTACACTACTTTTCCCCCCAACCCCTTAGGCACTCTCTATCTCCTTTCTTATTTTAATATTTTTTCTCCACATTATCAACATGTAATTTATATTGTATTTTATTACTTTAATGCCTCCCTATGCTCTAAAATGTCAGAAATTTTTGTTCCATGAGAACAGAACTTTTTGTCTTTTTGTTCGCTTGTCTCCTTAGGATCTGGAACACTGCCCTACAGAGTAGGCTCATAGCATGAATGTGCCCTCATCTTACTCCATGCATGCCATTACATGAGTGTTATTTGACACCAACTGATCAATGCATTGCTTACAGCACAGGGCAAAAATTTTATGACACACAATTATTTTTAAAGCTAATGGAATTATGTTGAAAATTAATGTTCTTTACATTTCTGAAACATATATGAATAAAACTGTTTTATGCCTTTTCCCACTGAAATTGACAACCACTTCCAAAATACCTAATAGACTGCCAGAAACCTTCAGTGGTTCGAGTGCCATACTATGAGAAGCGCCAGAAAAGAACTGGGAGATTAAAAAATTTCCATTTCCTTAATTTGTTTCTCAAGTTAGATTTCCTTTTTTAAAAAGTTGTTTTGAGAGTATTTCAGATTTATGGTTCAATATTATGAGACATGACTCCTTTGTATCAGAAAATCCCACTAGAAGAATTATACTACTTAGAGCCACTGGGTTGCACTGTAATCCATGGGAATATGCACTCTTTGGAGTTAGCCAAAAACTAGTGCACTGTTTAGTGCACTGCCTGAACAGTCTCATAAAGTGGGCCTGCTACAAATTAAGCACTAATAATTAAATACTCTTCAAAGTACTGTGTATGTGTATATATGTATATATGTGTGTATACATGTTACACAGGCACATATGTATGTATCCATATAAAATGGATATGTATGTATCCATATAAAAACTCAATCATAGCAAAACCTGTATAAGATGATTACTTTTACCTCAAATTGAGCACAGAAGGGTGGAATCTACAGACTCTAGACAGATCAAGGATGTTTCCCTATCACAGCTATCATGGAGAACATCCACACCTTGTGACTCCAGTAAGATCAAAGGCTTGTTCTCCAGAAAAAACCGAAGTACATAGGCTCTAAATCTTGGTACTTAGCCAAAGTGCAGGTGAAGGGTGCAGCATGGACCTGAAACCTGAAGGATGAAGACTTAACATTTGTAACTGTAAAATCAATCCTCCTCTTTCTTCCCTTAACTTGCTTACAGAATACTATGAATGAAAATGTAAGAACCACCTCTGTCATGCCTTTGAAACTATGTATCTTCCATGGAAAATTGAAACTGCTCAAGAGAAATGAATGTCACCCACAATCAAATGAGGTACCTCCTCAACAAAAAGACTAATTTAACTACATAGTAATAAGCTCTGTCCACAAACACTGTCCCCATGTTTTTCAAATTTGTTATTTGTAAATAATTTTAGACTTACAGATTACTTGCAAAAATAGTATCAAGTTCCCATATGCCCCACTTCCCCCTAGTGGCAACATCTTAAAAGACCATAGCACAAGTACCAAAACTATAAACAACTTCATACAGATTTCACCAGTTTTTCCACTAATATCTTTTTTCTATTCCAGGATCCACATTACATTTAGTTTTATGTTTCTTCAATCTTCTCCAACCTTGGACTTTACCAGTTTTTCCTTGCCTTTCACAAACAACACTGATGTCATTAGGAATACTAGTAAAATTATTACCTCAGTTGAGAAAAATGGCTACTGTTTTTACGGGTCTATTAGATTCTAGGAGATCTTGAGGAAGAGAATTCAAGGAAAATCATGCAACTGTTTAGGTTAAAGAGAATCATGAGCTATGATGACTACATATATGAACTGTAAAATATTTACTGACCTATACTCTTTTATGTGTCTTTCCAAAATGACCTTAAGTGCTGAGAACAGGTCTAACGATATATTTGTGTATTACACACAACATAGTGTCTTACACAATAGAAAATATTCAAGCCTTAACTGAATATTGACACAGAAGCCTTTTCTCTTTATCAGAAATGGTTTCTCATCTATCTTCTCAACCAAACATAATTTTTAAAAAGTGAAATCTTATGATTTGTACTTCTAACCAAGATGTAGTAGTAAGAACAACCTGCCCTCCTGCCTAACCTGAAACTTTAAAAAAGGACAAAATACATTAAGAAATGTTTTTCAGACATAGGGCATAAGGCAGTTCAAGACAATAACCCCTAAAGAGAAGAAAAGAATTGATGTGAGCCCTACAACTGCCCCTGCTAATACACTAGAGGAGTTCCTGGGCTGCACTGCAGGGGGAGGGAGTCCTGGTGGAACTTAAAAATCTCCATGAATTGAGGAAGTATAGCTCAGAGTCTAGGTAGGCCAAGGGAGCTACAGTAAAAAGTCTAGAGCACCAGACAGAAGACAGCTGCAAAGAAAAAGAGTTATAGATATCTGAACAAGGTTCCTCTTGAGTCTTCAGCTAAGTACTGACCAACATATGCACAAAGCAAACTGCCAGAGGTTGGAAAAAGAGACAATGGAAACTCCAGGACTTACATGGGGCTGTTTCCACAAGTCAGAGTACTAAAATATAATTGACATGGCACTGTGTAGAGTACTCAGAAGAGTACAGTCTCAGTAGTTTGGAAAAATTAGCCCTAGGCTAAAGGCTACTAGTGTTCCATGGAAAACAAAAATAAAAACAAAAAAACCCTTAAGATTAAAAGCAAAAAAGGGCTCAAACAGCTTCTAAGTAACTAAATTTTGTCCCCAAGGAAGTTCAAGAATATTAACCAAAAAACCAAATATACAGGCCTAAAAAGGTAAAATTTCCCAGGACTGGCATCCAAACAAAAATTACTAGGCATGCAAAGAAGCAGTAAAATAAAATACCTAAATAATGGGGAAGAAATCAATAGAAAAAAATCAAAAAGGATACAGAGGATAGAATTAATAGGCAATAACACTGAAACAGTTATTATTATAACTACATTTTGTATGTAAAAGTTAGAATAACTGCCATGGTAAAGGAAAAAAAAATTACTGAACTTGAACACAGCAATAAAAATTATCCAAAATAAAACACAGAGGAAAGAAAAGAATTTAAAACATCAGTAAGCTGTGGGACAATTTCAAGTGAATCCCCAAAGTATAACAGAGATAGAATAAATATTTAAAGAAATAGTGAATAAAAAATTCCCCAAATTTGGTAAAAACTCTATAAACATAAACTCAAGAGGTTCAATAAATCTCAAACACAAGAGTCATGAAGAAAATTATACCAAGATACATCATAATCAAGATGTGTAACATCAGAGGTACTTGGGTGGCTCAGCCAATTAAGAGTCTGCCTTCAGCTCAGGTCATGATCTCAGGGTCCTAGAATGGAGCAGGGAGTCTGCTTCTCCTACTTCCTCTGCCCCTCCCCACCATTCCTGCTCGCACTCCCAAATAAAATCTTAAAAAAAGAAAAAAAGTGTAAAACAGGTGATTAAAAAAATCTTAATGGTAGCCAGAGAGAAGATACATTATGTAAAGAGGATTAAAGAATAACAGATTTTTTTTGGTCAGAAATAATCTAAGTTGGAAGACAGTAAAGCAAAATCTTTAAAATACTAAAAACAAAACAAAAAACCCTGTCAATCTTGAATTCCACACCCAGCAAAAACAACAAAACTTGCAAAAATGAAGATGAAATAAAGACTTTTTCAGACATATAAAATGTAAAAGAATTCATCACCATCAGAAATGCAATGGAAAAATGTTTTTTATTTAAGGTATATCCTGATGGGTCTTAATCTTGTAGACCCACATTCTTTGAAACACTTCATGGAATAAATATGTGTTTTAAGTCCACAACTATTTGTTAGACCTGTAGGAAAGAACTACTGGATAGATATACTATACAAGATCTGTATAGTCATTTTTTTTTAATCTTAGGAACTGGTATATCCTAAGATATGTATGTACTTTTCTAGGGTGTGTTAGGAGCGAATACAGTTTGAACTGACACACATATACAAGGTGTCTGAAATTGACAACCAGGCATATCCATCTACTCTGACCCTAAAAGTGGCCCTAAAATAAACTGCTTAATGAAACTGGGCCCAAAGATTACAGTTGGAAATTTGTAGGTCATCAGTACGTCCATCAGTACGTCTCTTTAAGTAGAGATCAAAGAAGTCCAACTAAAAGAACTGTGGACTAATGGGCATGACAACTGGGACTTAAGCAAAAGTTGTTAAAAGAGCTACACTGGAGCTTACGACTCAAGCTTTGGAGGAACCAAGATGGATAGGCTGTGGAAGGAACCACAACATGTGAAATTCCTTAAATGAAAATTTAATGACTTTAAATAATTTTGCCTAGATGACACATAATTAAAAAAACTTAAAAAGTCTTCAAGTAGAAGAAAAATGACACTATAAAAAAAGGGAAAGAAGGAAAAGGAAAAAGGGAAGTGAAGGAGGCAGGCAAAAAAGGGAAGGAAGAAAAACAGGTATGAGAAGAGAAATAAGGGACAGAAAGAAATAAAGAATGTGAAGGGGAAAAACTATCAAACTTTTTCAACTATGGATGATGATAAAAAGTAGAAATAATACTACCCCCCTCAAATTACAATGAACAATGAGACTATATAACAGAAGCAAGGAAATGCTTACCTAAGGAGTGAAATTTCAGCTGAAACCTACAAAATGATTAAGATGTGTTTCTGGTACTAAAGTATACTTACTATAAACAAAAAAACCAAAATGCTCCACTCAAAACCAACTAAAAAATGCCCCATGAAATACTGATTCAGCCAGTCAATAAATACTGAGCATATGCCACACATTATTCTCAAATGCAGGTACAGGTATCACTGAAAACTAACACAGAGATTACATTTTCATTTTTAAATGAATTGTTGAGCCTGGGAGGTTGGGAAGGAGGGAGAAAGGGAAATTCAGCACCCCAAAACAAAGTAAAAGCTGGAGTGCAGAGAAGCCACAAGTTTATATCCCCAAAGGGAAATTTGCTCCAGGTAGAAAAGCTGTTTAAAGACCTTCCCATAAATCAGCACCTTAAAAGGGTACATCCTAATTATAATAACCCCTTAGTAAAGAAGGCACTTGAATGTCATGATTCTGACGTTAGGCAGAAAGGGGTATAGGAAAGCTCTCCTTAGAATCTACAGCCATAAAACAGCCTGAACTCCCAATACTTAAACGTGGACTGCAACCTAAGCTAACATTTTATTTTTAATTGGTCCTGGATTGGTCCCTTAGACATCAGCAGAAGCAAATGCAAATCAAATTCCCTTGGGAAAAATATCCTTCCACCTAGTCTTCAACAAATTCCCAGAGTTCTAAGAAACATGAAACAATAACTTAACACACACACACCACAAGGAAACAAAGTACCATAAGGAGAACCAGCAAAAACAAAAGACATTAAAATGATCTGTACTAACTTTCAATTGCTCGATTTACCACACATTAAATACAGGAATGTATAATCAAATAGAAGAGGATATGATAGAACACAGATCTAAAGAAAGGAATGAATAATGATAATATGTGAATAATAATTGGTAAATATGTGGGTAAAGAAGATAACAGACACAAGATTAACAAAGAGGATCCAGTGAAGAGAAACACAGGCAATACACCCATCAATTGGTCAATATGCATTTTGTTCAAGTTCGTAAACAAGTAAGTGATATCGTTCTAACCACACTCTAGCTACAGTGGAATTATGTGAGAAATCAGTAACAGAAAGATAACTAGAAAAATCTCATAGGTTTGAAAAATTAAAACAAATTTAAGATTAACAGACATTAAAATAAATCCTAAGAAGTAAAAAATAATAAAGATTAATGAATAAATATAAAATGAGTATAAAACATAATAAAGTAAAAATAACAGCTAAAAATTCCTAGTAAAACTACAAATCTCCAGCAAGACTGACAAATAAGGAGAAAAGAGTTATGATCACAACCTTAAAAATGAAAAAAGGTGCTATGTTCCAGAGGGGGAAAAAATTTCTTTATCCTGATAAAGTATATCTATCAAAAATACTACATCAGGGCAGCCCCAGTGGTGGAGCGGTTTAGCGCCACCTGCAGCCCAGGGCATGATCTGGAGACCCTGGATGGAGTCCCACATCAAGCTCTCTGCATGGAGCCTGCTTCTCCCTCTGCCTGTGTCTCTGAATCTCTCTCTCTGCATCTCTATGAATAAATAAATAAAACCTTTAAAAAAAAATACTGCATCAAATATCATATTTATGGGTGACAACTTAAACTTTTAGGACAAGTGACAAGAGAAAGATTTCTATTATTAACACTTCTAGTCAACAATGTATGAGAAGTATTAATTCAGAAAAGAAACTCAAGTTGTAAAAATTATGAAAATATCAAAACTGTAATTTCCAGATGTTTATTTATATGAAAATCCTCAAAGAACCTACAGATAAATTATAGTAGTTTAGCAACATTGAGACAATAATCAATTAAAAAAGTTAACAGTATGTCAACACAATAACACCAATAAAGTATAATTTTAAAAATACCATTTATCAAAAAAGCAACAAAACTGTGTACATAAGTCTAATCAAAGATTTGTGGGTTCAGTATTAAAAATACAACAAAACAGAAACAAAAACAAAAAAATACAACAAAACTTTACTGAAATAAAATACAGAAGACCTGAATAAGAATTCAGGAGAGGAAAAATATCATAAACATATCAATTCTTCCCCAAGTAAAAATGAAGTCAATGAAATTCCGCTTATAAAATATAAAAATAAAAATAAAAAATAAAAATTTATTTATAAAAATATAAAAATTCAATGTTTTATATATATGTGTGTGTGTATATATATACATATATATCTATAATAAATTCGTCATTGAACAACAACCAAAAAAAAGCCAACAAAGTCAAGACACTCAGGAAGACCAAGGTAAAAAGAAAGACATCAAGATTTAGCACAAAGGTACAGTAATTAAAATTCAGTACTGGTGCAGGTGTAGGCAAACACATCAAAGTAACAGAATAGGGATTTAAAAACAGGCCCATGAATATAAAATAACTTGATTTAAAATAGAGTAGTCCTGTTAATTAGTTGAGGAAGGCAGAAAAATATCACTACTACATGATGCTAATTATATGCCAAGGAAAGGGAATTGGACTCCTTACAGTATAAACAAAAATCAATTTCAGATAGATTGAATGTAAATATGAAAGTCAAAAAAATCTTTAAAAAGATAATAGGAGAATATCTTCATTTACTTGATTTCAATAGGGAAATATTTCACAAACCTCCATAAATTCTTTAAAAAAAAATTAAAACTTTGGCACCAAACATCAGATCAATATGAACTGTGGAGAGGATTCAAAACAAGTAAAAACACTCCTAAAAATATTCCTGAAAGACCTTTTGTGCATTTAATTTTCCTAAAATTTAAAAAGATGGCTTGGTTCAAAAAACTGTTCTAACTTCATAAAGCTCCCTCTTCTGTTATCTTCATGTGATGTTTAAAAATACAATGACTTGTTTTCTAAGCTTTTCTCGTTTTTGTTTTCTGAGACCTTATTTTATTTATTCATGAGAGACACAGAGAGAAACAGAGACATAGGCAGAGGAAGAAGCAGGCTCCCTGTGGGGAGCCCGATGTGGGACTGGATCCCAGGACCCTGGGATCACGACCCAAGCTGAAGGCAGATGCTCAAACTACTGAGCAACCCAAGCATCCATCCTCTATCATTTTTACTGGAGGTTCTCTTTCCTCATCTATGTTGTTGTCTCTATCCTGTTCCATTGTGATTCCATTCCAGAAACTTCTCAGCAGGGTCCTAGAAGGGAGCACTGGTAGGCCAGTCTTGAGAGTTCACAGAGCAAGGCTGCTGAAGTTACTTTAGAACACAAGTCCTCTACATGGATCTAACAGAGTAGGCAAAATCTCTCCCACTTTCAAATTGGGGCAATCACACTTAATCATTTTCAAGCTGGTTGTTCACTACTTTTGAGATACCTCTATTCTCAGGCCAGACACCTCAATACTTCTTTCTACTTTCTTATGCACTAAAAGTGATATATGTAGGTTCTTTTGGTTAGTTCTCATCTGTTTATATTTGAGGGTTCGTGGTGATATCTCACAACCAAGTTCTGTTACAAATGTTTTCATGGGTTTGGTTTTACTATCTAGAATATATTAGACAATAAGTAAATACTAGTAAATTATATTTACTACCTATTTTGATGTGGAAATTCAGAAAGATTTAAAAAACTAAGCGCGGGCAGCCCAGGTAGCTCAGCGGTTTAGCGCTGCCTTCAGCCCAGGGTGTGATCCTGGAGACCCGGGATTGAGTGCCACATCCAGCTCCTTTCATGGAGCGTGCTTCTCCCTCTGCCTGTATCTCTGCCTCCCTCTCCGTCTCTCATGAATAAATAAATAAAATCTTAAAAAAAAAAATTAATAAAAATAAAATAAAATAAAATAAAATAAAATAAAATAAAATAAAATAAAAAACTAAGCTGCCACCATAGATGCAATCATTCCAGCATCTAAGAAAGGCCTAAGAGTTCATTTTTTAAAAAAATTCTGCCAACTTCTATATTTTTTCTGATTCACAGAAATACCTGCACTAATGTTTTAACTTTCTGTTTAATGATTCTGTATTAGGACTAAAGCAAACTACTTAAATGAAAATGAAAATACTTTTCTGAAAGGGAACATAGTACTTCATGTGTAAAACCTAAGGCCTACATTCTCAAAAGGAGTACCACAGTAAATACAGGAATGTTGTCAGGTATTTTAAATCTTGGGGAAACCTAGCAGTATCTATCAGATTCCATGCTAACTACTACTATAAACGGCTTAGAACTAGTAACTAAACAGAGCTGTTGGTTCCCTCTTTTGGACTAGGGACACTGTGAATAAGTTACCAAGACACCAGGGGTGCCATAAACCATGTATCTTGGTGAGACTTGCTTTGTAGAAAGAAATCACGTCATCTGATGATTTCAGAAGATGAAGAAAAGAAGTACCAGAAAATATAATGCAATTAAAGAAAGGCTAACATTATTACTGTCCTGTAATAATGAGCCAACCAATGAGTACCTTGGGAATTCATTTAACTTTATGTTCTTGGATGGCCAGAGAAGAACAAAAAAAAAAAAAAAAAAAAAAGGAGAGAGAGAGAGAGAGAAGCCAAACATAACAAATAAATGTCAAAATCTATTAAGAAAATATTTAGGTCATGGAGTCTAAAGGACTTCTAATGTTGATAATGTGATCATGACATAAGCAGAAGTATCACATTCAAAAATATAAGAGCAACCTCTTTGTGTAACTGTAAGTGAACTTAACAGTCATTCATTTTGAGGTTTTTTTCTATCCCCTTGCTTCATCTCTGGCTACAGACAATAGGTTACAGCCATTTGTTTACAAGCGTTTCAAGAGAGAAAAAAGAATAAGCTGTGAGCCAGTTTATTGGTTTCAGACATGTTTTTCAACTAATTCCTTCCTCAGCTACCTCTTTACCTTAACCCAACAACAAACAGCAACAATGATGACACCTGACAACTCTTCAATAGCTAAGTACCCATTTTTTAAAATTTCTTGTTTATTTTACTAAGTGTTCTTTATATTATGTATCTTTAACATACATTAACCTATTACAAATTCTACAATGCTTTGATGTTGGTGCTGTTTTCAAACATACTAGAAGGTAACCAATAATTAATAGTTATAAGCTACTATGTTACACTATGATTCTTAGATAACATGTTGTAAGATGTATTGACAACAGAAAGACATACATTTTCAATAAAATGTAACTTCGAATAAGAAATATAGGCATTTCATTCCTTATCTACATTTTTATTAAAGTACAAAAGATAAAAATGTAATTTGTAAATAGTACTGTATATATAACTGTCTTGCAAACCGAATAGAAACCTATCTACTGATGCATCTGTATGCGTTAAAATAACTAGGCAACTTGTTTTTTAAATGCTTTATATTATGCAGAAATACTTGGGTGAATAATCAGATAGGTATTGAGTTTTTAGCACTATCTGGGAATTTGTTCTGGGGGGCTAGAAGTTTCCCCCCCCCCTCTTTGAAATAATGAAATATACAGTACCACTTTCCCCAAAATTACCACCTAACACATCAAGAAAGATGTACCTGTATGTATTGAAACACACACACATATAACAAAAGTATAAAAATAAAAAGCAAATACAAAATTCAAACTAGTGATTACTTGTGGGAAGGAGGCAGGGGAAGGGTGGCACATGCAAACTTCCCAATTAAGTACAATATGCAAGCTGCAGAAAAATGCATATTTGTTAAAAACAAAGACAACAAATTACATTTTCACCTACATAGTCATTAGAAAAGATCTGAAAAGATACAAACACTAAACAATTAAGGTAAACTTTCACATTCTGTTTTACATTTCTTATTTTTCAGAGTTTTTGCAATGCACCTCTATAACTTCTGAGATTTAAAAAAATTAATAAAAAGGAAATAAAGTATTTAATGACAGGGGGAGGGAGGAAATGGCAATACAATCACTGCCTTCCTTATGTGACGTGTTGTATTTCACAAAGTTAATGTAGCATTTTATTTATTTATTTATTTATTTTTTTAATGTAGCATTTTAGATTGTAAGGTATTTATTTCTTCAGGAACATATGGACTGGGATGCAGTAGATCCAATTTATAGATAACACTGAACTTAACATGATAAATGACCTCATGTAATAAAAGTCCCATTTGGAGTAACACGTAAAAATCTTGGAAATATCAGTAGTATGTTACTTAGCACACACTACAATTTCTTCCTTTCACTTATTTCCTTGTTTTATTGAATTTTACTGAAAAAACATGCATTAAACACCTATTATTTAACCAAAACCAGGGTAGGTATTGGTAGTATCAAAACAAAAAAACATGGCTCCAATTTTCAAGGAGCTTATAACATACAGTAGCACTGTCCAACACAATTTTCTGGAATGACAGAAAAGTTCTACATCTGCACTGATATGGTAGCCATTAATAGAATGTAGCTGTTAGGCATGTGAAATGTGGTTAATGCAACTGAGAAACTAAATTTTTCTATTTTAATTCAAATGAATTTAAATTTAAGTAGCCACAATGACTAGTACATACAATATTAATACAGGTCTACAGGAGGACAAGGACAAATAAACAGATAACCACCATGTATTATGGTCAACACTAAACTAGAAGTATTAAGGCTATGAGAGCAAGGAAAAGGAGCACTGAGCTCATCAGAGAATGGCTTCTAGGAGTACTGATACCTAATACACATAAACAAAGTGAGGCATTACATGAAGAGGGACTACAACAAATAAAGGCTTTAAAGTGTAAAAGTATATAGTAAGAAATTAAATAAGTTTTATATACCTAATTGGAAAAAAAAAATTCATACTAGGGAGTCAGAGGAGAGACACTGGAAGGGTAAAAGCAAGTTGGGGTCAGAATGTGGAAATACAGCATAATGTCAGGAGCTTGGTTTTATTATAAAAGATGGGGAAAGCCACTGATGAGTTAAATTAGTAATTAACCCATGGTTAGATTTGCACATACTTACAGCTGAAGTAAATTAGTGTAAATTAAAGGAAGAAAATACTAGCAAAAAAATACTAGTTATATTTCCTGGGAAAAAGCCTGACAATCCTTCCAAAAGAGAATGAGCAATGAATCATTTAAATAATTAAATTCTTACCTGACCTAATACAGCGGTCTAAACAAATAAACTCCTCTATTCAAACTCCAAAAACTTAACTGGGCTTAAATTTATAGAAAGAAATGAAATAAAGTAAATACCAGCATAAAAATGAATACTTCAACTAACACGCATTTAAAAGTCACTAGTGGAGATCCCTGGGTGGCTCAGCGGTTTAGCGCCTGCCTTTGGCCCAGGGCGCGATCCTGGAGTCCTGGGATCGAGTCCTGTGTTGGGGTCCCAGCATGGAGCCTGCTTCTCCCTCTGCCTGTGTCTCTGCCTCTCTCTCTCTCTCTCTCTCTCTCTCTCTCTCTATGTCTATCATGAATAAATAAAAAATAAAAAATAAAACTAAGTAATATGATGATAAAATAATAAAAGTCACTAGTGTTTAGCACAAAGGTGAGGGAATGCATATTCTTAAACTAAGTTCCTATGGCTTTAATCAGGTCTTTTAGGAAATGAGAATTAAACTAGCCTATTATTATATCAGGATGCTTATATATCATATAAGACATCAAGTGCCCTTCAAAAACAAAAACCCTCAAAAAATAAATTGAATGCAGGACACCTGGGTATCTCAGTGTTTGAGCGTCTACCTTCAGCTTGGGTTGTGATCCCAGGGTCCTGGGATCCAGTCCCACCATCAACCTCCCCACTGGGAACCTGCTTCTCCCTCGGCCTGTGTCTCTGCCTCTCTCTCTATGCCTCTCATGAATAAATAAATAAAAATCTTTAAAAATAAATAAAATAAGATAAAGTAAAATAGAGTGCAAACATCGGTAGAAAGAATCCTACTTCACCCGTGAAAAACAACAAAATTCCTCAAAATGGAATTTTTAAAAATCCAAATCCTGTCATCTCAGCATACACAAACTTTTAGTGCTACCCACAAAAATAAACGTAATGTAATATTCCTTTGAATTTCCCATATGCTTTTAGTATATGTATCAACATCAGATGGGAAATTTTATTTTTATACATGTACTTTTTGGGAAAAGCTTCAAAAATAAATTAATTTTACAATGGAAATTTAAACAACTGTTTCCAAGAATAATTTCAACATGCACTAAGTGTCACTAAGTAAAAGCAAAAGAGAAAAAGGGAAAAATATTTTCAGCCAGAAAAATGCTAACCAAGAATTTTTTCAGGTAAGTAAAGAACCCAGATTGTTTGTAAATAATGTAACTGGAACAACAGAGTCTTTTTAGAATAGAATGAGTAGGAATTAGGGAATCTCTTCATGTGTATATATAATTTCATTTTATTACTTTCTCTTTTTTTTCATTTTATTCTTTTCTTAAATTTTGGAATTCTGTATTAAGAGGATTCTATGAAGTAAATTAACTATACCGTGTAATCATAAAAAAGTCCTATACTTAAACACTATAAACTTGACTATGAGCACCAAAAAAAAGCCACATAGCCTAGAATCTCAATATTCTTAAAATAATTTAGCAGAACCTATCAAAAGATACAACAGCCCACGTAGTGTGACCAATTAAAATCCTATGAGTCAAGGTAATTGGAAGTGGTTGTGAGGCAGGAGGAGCTACAGCAAGTAAGAAAATTAGCAAAGGCCATGCTGGTCTAGTCTCTGAGAACTCTGAATAGAAAAGGTAGAGAGAACTGATTTTGCAAAGCCACAGCTGTGGCTTATTAAAATCATAACACTGGCAAGAAACTTCAGACATGAAGTGAAAGGAAGGATAATTTGACACTATTTTTATTAGGCACAGTGCCCGAACCAGAACTAAATCTTCTAATCAAAGGCTCTTTGCTATTAACACCATCAAGATCCATTCACAACTTTTTCCACTACTTATTTTTCCAAAGGGAAGATAAGATTAACTGGGCTAAAATAAATAATTAGCAGATAAATGGTTAGTGTCAAAGACTGCCTTCAACAGTCTAGAGGGAAGGAAACTGGTAGGTGAAAGGGTCTGAGGGAAGTTGAATATGTATCAGTGCAGAAAACCTAAAGCTTATTCCTACTTGAGCTTTGAACCATTCTGTATTCTGAGCCACTGCATAATTTGGTAATAAGTTATTACACCAAATAAAAAAAGGGAGATTTTCTTAGAAAAAATTGAATTTAAAAAATGTTTTTTAAATCACTATTTCATATCACTATCTTTAAAATTCACCTTCTTAAAAAAAAAAAAATAAAAATAAAAATAAAATTCACCTTCTTTTAAAACCTAAGATAGAAAGGAATATTATACTTCAATCATCCTTTCAGCATCCTTACATACTACATAGGGAATGGATATTATTAACCAACTAATTGGCAAAACAAGAAATCTAGCATTATAAGGATAGCAAGCTAATGAAAAATTCAATAAAATTTGGGTCTCTGAGCGCCCTGAGATTTGCATTTCTATTTCCTTTATATTTTAATCAATTTTATCTACACTTCTGTGTTGCTCTATTACCCTGAATATAGTCTAAGAGTTCAGGTTTAGTCTTCTAAGAATAATACATGTAAAAGTAATCACTTTGTTTTATGGACTACTAGCTTGGAACCATTGTGTATCAGGTAATCTAAGTTTTGAAATAGACATAAAGCACTAAAAGTTATGTTTTGACATTAGAAGAATATACATTTATCACAAGCATGATTTATTTTGAAAAATGTTCCCAACTATTTCAACTGTCAAAGCCAACACACATATTTTAAACTATAAGCCAAATTTTTCAAACTTAAGTGTATCCAATCTGCTGGTGTCAGTTAAATATAACACGTTAAACAGTTCAATGCAGCTATATGAACAATAGAGAAAAAGGAAAAAAAAACTGATCTTACCTGGTAGTTTCTTTTCTCAGATAATGTATGTCCATCAGTCCTCACCATAGAGTCGTGTCCTTTCCTCACAGTACTGGAGGCAATCAAATAGAACTGTCACTCAAGGGTCGTGTCACAGGAAGGACCGCCCACCAGTTCTCCCTCTAGAGTGGAATTATCCAAAAGCCGTCAAAATTACTAACATGTAAATATATGAACAGTAACAAAAATATCCAATATGATACACAGAAAACAAACAAAAAGTACTTTTTTAATATCATAACTGATCCTTTTCTTAACCACCTAGGGAAAGTTCGAGTGGCAGATGCTTTATCTGAGAAATTGTTAAATATAAAAAAGTCTTCCCTCCCACTTCTCTCTCCAATTAAAACTGTCCGCCAGACCTCACACACAAGGAATATACAGTGAATAAAAAACCTGACAAAAAAGTTCAGCCCTCAACTCACATATTTTTTCTTTTCAATATTCTATTAATCCTAGAAATATCCAATTAATTTAGATCCAGTCATGTAATTTCAAATCATTTTCCTCCAAATGCTCGTTTATACAGCTGTTATTCATTCAGTTTATTCCTATGCCATAAGACTGGAATACATCATATATTGTCAGGATGATTAACAGATGTGAACTTAATTCAATTTTCTACTAAAATTTACTCCAAGGAAGAGTAGCAACACATACCAACTTTCTGGATGCCTCTGTCCTTCAATCTGACAATTTTACACATGCTCTAATAGATTTTTTTTTTTTTTTACATTAAAGCAGAAAAATAATGGAGCTCATTTCTTAACCTGAACACATAAGTAAATCCAAAATGATGAGGCACTGTGTATCTCAGGTACGAAAAGCAAAGCAAAACAAAACAAAACACTGAAGCAGAGGTAATAGTTCCTAGAGATGCTAATTCAAAAATATAAATTGAAAATGAAAGAAAAAATTCAAAAGTGCTATCTAAAGAATTTGTAAATATAATCTTTTCAAGACCAGTGTCTTCTATCCAAGTTTTACCCTAAGAAAGTAATAAGTATACCAATTAAATTAATATAATAATAGCTGCTAACCACTAAAAATCATAGAGCAATCATTTAACATCATAGAAAATTTACTTTGGGGGAGGATAATAAAAACCTCTAATTTAAATTCATAAGTATGAATCCGTTTTTTTATTAAAACAACCAACACAAACGCAGGTGCGTGCGCGCGCGCACACACACACACACACAGAGATTACCTCTAAAAAGCAATCTAATAAGGATAGAAAACATTTTCAATGAAAATAAATCATTGAAAATATTACATTTAAGTCTTAAAAAGAATCCACATAATGAAAATCTGTATTTCATCTCTGGTTTTATGTTTGATCACAAATACAAAGTTAGTGAGTGCTATACTTTTACTTAATTTTGACCACCTTATGTTGTATGTTTGGCTGAAATACTTTAAGATACCTTGGCTCTAGGCCAAAATGTTAATTGTTCATTACCAATTTCTATATACCACTGATATTATGTCTCTCTCAAAAATAATAGAGAAAGGATTTTTAAGCCATAAGTATATTTACTGCCATAAATGTAAGCTTTACCATCTGTCAAGGAAATAGGTTATCCATAAAACAAATTATCAAGTGAACTGATGTCCAAGAATAGGTAAGTGACACACATTCAACTCCAAATGAAATTTTCATGATTGTTACAAAATGATAGTGAAACTAAATTATGCATCCCCTAAAAAAACAATAATCTCACCTTAATGTTAGTGTTTTATAAAATTAGTGATTTAAAACAGCACTTGCCTTAACTACTAATCTACTCACGACAACTCTGAATTTAGTGGATAATAATGTAAAACTTCAGTTTTTTCTTACACGTATAAAAATGTTCCCTTATTAAATTAGTTATGTTTAAACTGAAGTGCATACATTACCTTCACATTATGCCAGTTTCATCAAAAGATGTTAGAAATCTAAAATCAGGCAAGGCAATTTTCAATGTAATTTAATGTATCTGAGCACAATCTAACGGTATAGATTATAAAAAACAATTAGGACTTTACATGCTAAAAAAATAGCTTAATAAAAATAGAGGTTATTATTTAATCTTTAAACTTACCAGCTAAAAGAAAAAGTTTAACTTTGGACTACTATGAATTTTAGTACAATGGGAAAACTTGTTCTTGTTTCTTTTGTTTCTCCTTCTCAGGATAACTTCTAGTATTTCATGGCTCAGGGTTTCAGTCAACAATCACTATATGCTCTAAGCAATATATGAATCAATATTCTATACTGATCAATAACTCAGACATCATCTCCTTTTGGTAAAGGGAAAAAGGAATGAAGGCATTCAATTTTCTTCTAGGTAATCACAAAGAGCTAACATCTGTCACCATTATCTTGTATTTAATAAAAATATTCAGTAATAGATTGCGTTGATACTCACTGGGAATTAATGCACAACAAATCAAAGAGGATATAGGTATATATGTAAGTCCTAAATATTCAAAAGTCAGAGAAGACAAATATATACAAAACTACAATGAAATTTTCTATAAGGCAGGATGCCTTCCAAGATGGAAAAACAGAGACTGTATTTATCCTCCTGCCTTAAACAGCTAGAAAATTAGATAAAATATATAAAGCAATGACTTTCAGACAATGGACACATTTCAGGACACATATCATCAAGAAAAACACCAAATGAAGTAATAAGCCCCACTGTCTGTGGAAGCACGACGCCAAAACACAGGGAGGGGAAAGGCAGTAACCAATCAAAGCCTAATGGTTTCAGGGAGTTAAAGGAAAAGAATCCAGAGTTAGGGGAGATAACAAGACAGCTAGAATTTGCAGGGTGAATGAAGAGAAGAAAGCTGTGAGAAAGAGCTTCAAAGATCTGAAGACAGATTGCCTTCAAGGTTTTAGCTGAGTAATTATCTGTATACGTATGTGAAAAAAACTACTGAATTAAAAAAAAAAAAACTACTAAACCTAAAAAGCCTCTACAAGAACTCACGTTGCAGTCAACAGGAGTAGGACAGTTTTAACACAAGGAGTATTGAATAGAATTTAGAAGCTAATAAATGCAATAAAACCAAATAAGCTTTAGACTAAGGATGTTCTGGACTAGCACTAACAAAGTTAAAACCAGCCTCAAAAGATGAAACTACTTCCAACTGCCGTAATTGTAACCCAGAACAAACCCCAACAATATTTAAAATAATACAACACACTCCCAGCATTAAATAATATAAAATTTAATGTCTGGCATCCAACCAAAAATTACCAGTCATGCATAGAAGCAGGAAATATATCCCCAAACTAAGTGAAATATAAGAGACCAGCAGTGATAACAAGTGATACAATTAGTAGACAAAGAGATTAAACCAGACACTGTAAATACATCCCATACTTCAAGAAGATAAAGAAAACTATGAATACAGTAAGAGAAATACAAGGGCATGGAAAACACAGAAGTTGGCAATGCAAAGGAATTTATGGTGACAGAAAACGTTTACATCTTGCTTGTGGTGGTTACAGGACTCTCTCTACACATTTTCTAAAATACGACCAGAATGAAAAAGACACAACCAAAAAAAGTGAGAGCTTGCAAAACTGGTGAAATCTAAGGTAGACTTGTAGCCTAATTATACTGTGTTAATTTCTGGTTTCAATAATGCACTAAAGTTATATAAGATGACACCACTGGAAGACAGGTGATGGTCGTATGGGATTTCTCTGTACTATTTTTGCACCTTCTTATATGTTAATAATTATTTGAAAGTTAAAAAGATTTTTTAAGAGGCTCAAACTGATCCTCTAGAAATAAAAATTCAGTATCTGTAATTAAACATGCACTGGGTAAGATTAACGGCAGTCTTTTCTAAACTTTAAAGTTTAATGAATTGGGACACCCGGGTGGCTCAGCTGTTGAGCATCTGCCTTCGGCTCAGGGTGTGATTCTGGGGTCCTGGGATTGAGTCCCACATTGCGCTGCCTGCGTGGAGCCTGCTTCTCCCTCTGCCTGTGTTGTGTGTCTGCCTCTCTCTCTCTCTCTCTCTCTCTCTCTCTCTCTCTCTCTCTGAGTCTCTCATGAATAAATAGAATCTTAAAAAAAATAAAGTTTAATGAATTGAAACCACAGCTAGCAATCAAAAAAAAAAAATCTAAAGTTAAACACAGTGAGAAAAAAAAGGAACTGTGGGACAATGAAATGTTAGACAATATCAAGTTAGTGAACTATTGGGCAATATCAAGCAGCCCAACATTAATGTTAAGTAGTGTCCCAGAAAGAGTGAAAGAGAGGAAAGGATAGAAAACAAAGGCCGCATTTTTCCTAAATCTGATGAAAGCTATACTCATAGATTCAAGAACTTCAACAACCTCCAAAAAGAACAACAAACCCCTCACGTTTTAAAAGTCAAGTTGCTGAGAAACAGTGGAAGAGAAATCGTAAAGCAGAGGGAAAGTACATACACACAGAGAGAGAAAAAAGAAACACAAGGGAATAACCGATGCAACACAATTAGCACCAATGCAAAGCAGGGAAGAGTGGGTCAACATTTTTAACTACAGAAAGAAAAAAACATCTATCAACTAAGAATTCCAAATCCAGCTAAAATACCCTTCAAAAATGAAGACAAATACAGCCACTTTGGAAGAGTTTGGCAGTTTCTTATAAGTTAAACATAGACTTACCATGCAACCCAGCAACTGTGACCCTGGGTATTTACCAAAGTGGACTAAAAACTTATTTTTATGTGAAAATCTGTTCATGAATGTTCTTACCAATGAAGACGTCCTTTCAATAGATGAATGGACAAAATGGTATATCTGTACAATAAAATTCCACTCAACAATAAAAAAGAACAAGCTATTAATTTAATTCATGTAACACAAATCTAAATGTATTTGCTAAAGGAAATAATACAAACCAAGAAGACTATATTACATGTTTCCATTCATATGACATTCTGGAAAGGCAAAACTACAAGGACAGAAAATAGATTGGTGTTTTGTAGCAGATAAGAAAGGGGAGGGAGAAGTGAATGACTACAAAGGGGGACACACAGGGAAACTTTTAAAGAGATGGAACTATTCCATATAGCACTGAAGTAGTAGATACATGATGCTATGCATGTGTTAGAATTCACAGAACTTCACAACATAAAGAGTGAACTTGAATGTATGCAAATCTTAAAAATAAACTGGGAGGTTAGAAATGCAGACCTGAAAAAAAGACTAATAGTATTATAAATGTATGCTATGGCCACACTAAAGAGAAATGTGCTGACCTAAGGAACTCTGGAAAATGATGCTTTGACTGCTAACTGTAAGGGAGAAAAAGAACATTCTACATAAATAATGTATTCTATTGGTAAAGTGATTCATCACAGAGCTATGGGTTAATAATTCTGAAACTGCTATGCATGAATACTGCAGATAAACATGAAGTAAAATAGACGGGTTGGTGGGAACCACGTTTCTCACTATTAGAATAAACTATGCAGTACTAGAGTCAGAAACATCTCTATCCTACGTTTGTTCTCAATTATAAAATATATTTTAAATACAGTAATTGTTCAGATTGTTACAGAATAGATCATTTCACCGGTATGTTATAGGTCATATGAAAAAAAATTAAAAGTTGATAAAAAGCCAGGTGATTAACAGGTATGTCAAATTTTTAAAACATAAACTTGATAAAAGGGTATTTAAAAGATTTTTTAACAATGTAAAACCTAATTTTTAAAAGGCTCCAAATTTTACTGAAAATTTGCAACTAAGTTGAATAAGTTTATCTCTAATCTTTTTAGCAGACTGGTAATAGAATTAAATGTCAGGAATGCACAGTAATCTCTGTAACACATCTGTATCACTAATGTCTACTCACATGCAAAAACTCTCAAACTCAAGACACTTTTAGAATAAATTATTAGATACATCAGTATAAATGCTAAAGGATAAACATTTTACATCTCCCTTTTCTGTGCTAGAAACCCTTAAAATAGTTAGTCATGCAATCTCTTAAAATCTGACAAGAAGCAACTAACGGGGAAAATAAAAATCAAATCTTAGTATGAGAAAAAAAACAAGTAGGCTATTCATTCTGGGTGTTTCCCTAAATCAGAGCCAAATAAAAATAAAGCATGTAATATCCAGAATAAATGATAGCTAAACCGCAATTTTTCTCTCAAAAAAATTTCTCAAAACAAGAAATCACTGATCATGAGTAAAATCCCTAGAATATATTTTATCAGAGAGTGAAAAGTTACCAGCTTTATTCTCTGTGTTCTATTAAACTTAGGATATGAAATCATCCTATCCTGTTCTTAAATGGAACAAGAGCCAGAAAATTTAAATTCTAGTATTAGCTTAATCAATTTCTCCTCTCTGGCCTCAAGTACCTAAGGAGTTCAGGAATTGCACCTAAAACAACTCAACTTTTCAACTATCATGTGAATTTGGTCAGGTTAAGATGGTTAAACCAGTTGGACAGGCTTAGTTTGTCTGTTTGTTTGTTTATTTAGGGAGACATTATATTCCAGGTTGGCTATTAATTAAAACAGACTGCCAGATGGGACCAATTTCACTGGAGTTCAATAAAAGCTGAAGTACGTACATTTAGCCATTACCCTGAAAACCTTAGGGTTTTTCAAATTAAAGAACTATGTCAAGAAACTTCTTGTAAATAGGTAATTGTACATATAAAATGTTATGAACTTATTTTCTGAACTAATTTTTGGTTCAATTACATGGATAAATGTTTTTAATGTTCTGAGTTGATGACCTGTGGTACATAAAAGAAACAGAGGTAGATAAAACAGAAATAAGTAAAAAAAGAATTTCAGTTTCAGATCAAACTGAGCCTAGGAAAATTGCCACATTACCTAAAAATAGTTTTTCTGAATGTTTTAGTAATACAGGTTTCATGGGTCTATAATTATCATGTAAAATGAAAAGCTGCCTATATTTAAAAAGAAAAGCAAATAAAAGTGAATTAACACTACTCCCTTGAAATCAATCTACTTCCTGGTTGTCGTAATTTCATATTTTGTAAATCAATTTGGTATGTCTTCTATTTTCTGTAGTGGTAACCTTCCTGATGCACTATACTTCTAAATATCTGTGTAGGTTTCTCACATATATGCCAAGGAGGATTCTGGCCACCTGATATGCAGAATTTATTACAAGTAGAAAATCAGTAAATCATCTAAAACACTCAGCATCTCAAGATAAGAATTTTCTACAAGATAAGAATTTTCTACTACCAAGTCCTAAAAGTCCCAAACAAAATAAAATACCATAAAGACAGTCCCATTAAATTTAAATGACTAAAGCTCCATAATTTTTTTTTGAATTTTTAAAATTTTAATACAGTTCAAATCAGTGGGCCAGGTTCATTTCAGCTCCTTCACTGCCAAACCTGGGGGCAGAGACTGCTTGAGTTTCTCTGTCTTCTCTTTGTTTGTGATGACCAAAGTATAAAGATATCGGCTACACTGAACTTTAAACTTCACATTATCCTTATTCTTCTTGATCTTGACGGATTGGGGTCCTTTCACCTGGCCATGAGCAAAATGTCCTTGATTTTCTCGATTTTGCGAGGCATGCCGGGCAGGCCGGCACAGCAAGCAGCAAGAAGGGAGAAGAGAAAAGCAGTTCCTTAATTTTTGAACCGCAAGCTTGGGAATCAAAACCTCCTAATTTATTTTAGGCTTCAATGAAATTTAAGTCCAAACTTAAGACAATCAAGGGCCTTCTAATCTTCCTGCGACCTGAAAACTTACACACATTTGCACAAAAGTTGTTTAACCTCTGAGTGATTCAATTTCTTCACAGGAAGGTAAGATCTATACAATCTAGCTCATGACTATGATCACGTAAGTTTGTAAACCAGCTTTATGATACATAAAACCTCATTGAAGTAACTGTTGTTTGAATTACCTGACCAATCGTATGTGTAAATGGTCAAACTATTAGTACTTACTAATTTTCTGCTGGTTTAGAGCTTAAAAAGTATTACAATTAATGTTTTATATTTCATTAGAATTAGCTAAAAATCCACAAAGGTCTTGAGGATTGAAGTAGCTTTTGCCAAAGCAGTCCCTCTAAAATAAGACCAAGTCATGGGACACCTGGGTGGCACAGTGCATGAGCATCTGCCTTTGGCTCAGGGCGTGACCCCAGAGTCCCAGGATCCCCTGGAGGAGCCTGCTTCTCCCTCTGCCTGTGTCTCTGCCTCTCTGTGTCTCTCATAAATAAATAAAATATTAAAAGAAAAAAAAAAGACCAAGTCATATTAGCCTCACAACCTACTGTGGAACAGACACACTAGTTCTATTAATTCAACAAAGAAACTTGCCGAAGTTATAATCTATAATTAAAACCCCTTAAAATACATAACAACTCTCTACTCTGCCTCGTAGAATGGCTGTAAGGTCATCAGCAATTAAAAATACCATATGTGAACCAGAAATCTAAAGACTGCAACTCTACTATACTAAAAATTTTTATAGGTAATATACATTTCTTCTTAATAATTTATACAAGTTGTTGACTCTAGGGATAATGCGATATCAAAAACTACCAGCTCATATCCACTGCTTAGACCTCCCTAATTCATAGGAACTGATGAGGCTTACTAAATTATCTCCGGAAAAAAAAAAAAAAGGATAACTAAGTGATAAAGGGAAATCATGTGGCTTCTTATAAAAAGTTGCTCCTAAGGGGCGTCTGGGTGGCGCAGTCGGCTGAGCAGGCAGCTCTTGATTTTAGCTTAGTTCATGATCTCAGAGTCCTGGGATACAGCCCCACGCTGGGCTTCCCACTCAGCATGAAGACTCCTTTGAGATTCTCTCTCCCTCTGCCCTCCGTCACTGAGCGCATGCACACGCTCTCGCTCTCTCTCTCTCAAATAAAACATTTTTTGAAAAAAGATAAGGGGCATCTGGGTGGCTCAGTGGTTAAGCATCTTCCTTCAGCTCAGGGTGTGACCCTGGGATCCTGGGATTGAATCCCACATCAGGCTCCCCACAGGGAGCCTGCTTCTCCCTCTGCCTGCAACTTTGCCTCTTTCTCTCTGGGTGTCTCATGAATAGTAAATAAAATCTTTAATAAATAAATAAGTTTTAAAAAGTTGCTCTTGACATAAATCTAACAAACCTATTATATATATTTTTAACACTCAAAACATTCTTTTTCCAGTTTTCATAAAAGAAATAAAGCTTTAAAAAGAGCAGAAAATAATTATAGCTGCCCATATAAAAAAAAATAACATAATAGTGAACGCTAACTACATAAACACTTACTTCCCAAACCTTTCAAAGTTTAGTTTTTATACAAAAGAGGCAAATAGTACACTATCTTTTTGTGTGATGGGCAAGGGAATGGCCGAAGGTGCTCTGCAGAGGCCTGAAACGTGACTGTCAAGGGCACTAACACAGAGGAAGAAAAGAAAAGTGAGTATATTATTGAGAACAGAAATAGGCTAAAAGATTTATACTGTCTTTTATCACAGGATGCAAATAAAATCACCTGGGGATTTTTTTTTTTTAATCCTAATGTCTCCTCCTCCCTTGCCCCTACTTTCATTAATTGAGCAGGAATGTAACCTGGTCATTAGCGCTTTTGAAAGTGCTCCCGATGATTCTAATGTACAGCCAAGGTTACGGTTATCAGGGCTAAGAAGGTACAGAAAAGTGAAATTCAAGTTTTCATCTCAGCATTAAGTACTGAGCAAAAACAAAACACCGTAAATTAAAGGTAGTGTAAGAGAATTATTCATTTCCTTTGCATGCCAACGTGCCCTTTCCTTGCCTCTGACAACTAATGGTAGTCTTAAACATAAATTATTTTTTTAAGATTTTATTTATTTATTCATTAGAGACGCAGAGAGAGGCAGAGACACAGGCAGAGGGAGAAGCAGGCTCCCTGTGGGGAGCCTGATGTGGGGCTTGATCCCAGGACCCCGGGATCACGTCCTGAGCTAAAGGGAGATGGGCAAGCATTGAGCCATCCAGGTGCCCAAACATTAATCTTTACAATATTTTATAAAGATGTCTTTGATTGAAATACACTCATTCTTAAGTTCCAGAGTGGCTAATACAAGAAAGTAGATGCAAACGTCACAATAAAACTTCTTTGTTAGAAGAAATTTCTAACAGTCAGTACAGGTTTCCCTCACTATCTGAAAGATTGTATTATGCTATTTTGATTTTACAAAAGACCTACATTAGTATCTGTTTTTGCTAACTGAAAGAAATCCAAAGAGGATTTTCATTTGTAGGAAAAAGTAATTGTTTCCTTGCTTTATGTTGTTTCACTTAGGTTTCTTAAGAATGCTCTACTTTCAGTAAGCAGGGGAAACCAGTACTTAGGTTTTATTTATTTTTTTAGATTTTATTTGAGAGAGTGAGAACACAACTCGGGGGGGGGGGGGGGAGGGACAAGCAGCACCATCACCAACCCCACCACCACCCCCTACCACTGAGCAGGGTGCTGGAAGAGGGGCTCCATCCCAGGGCCTTGAGATCATGACCTGAGCCAGTCAGACACTTAACTGAGGCACAAAGGCACCCCTTATCTTTAGGATTTAAAAATATGTCCACAATCTTAACATTCCTTCCCAGAAATGTAATATTACCTATCATTTGCCAAGTATTAGCACTGTGTACTAAATACCTTACCTATGTAATTTCCTTCAATCCTTAGAATCCTTACCATAAGGTAAATATTACTATTCCTTTTGTACAGATGAAAAAACAAACTAAGAATAAGGTCAAGCACTAGTAGTAAGTTAACTAGAAGTAACAAGCCCAGAATTTGAGTTCATGTCCAGATGACTTGAATCCATTTCTTAACACTATGCTTTACTAATTCACATTTTTTTTCATGAACAATTATTTTTTGCATGAAACCATTTCAAGAAATGCTAGCAGTCAAATAATACATCTACTCAAAAATCTCACTCTTCTGCTACAATGAAGAAATCAGCAATGGGGAGAAAAGAAACAAATATTACTCAGCTGGAAATTTAAAGTTCAGCAAGAGCCTGATCAGAAAGTACCCACAATACCATTTCAGACAACTTCAGAAGCTAAGCAGGGGGGGGGGGGGGGGGGGGGGAAACCGCGAACAGCTCAACTGTTTTTGTTTAATGTTAAGGCCAGCAGATTATTCTGGTCAATGGAGGTCTTGGTGTCTGTCTCAGCCACAGAAATCAATAAATTCAATATATCTTTATCTTTACACAATTCTTTAGGAAAGAATTCATAAATTCCTTCAGAAATCCACTTTCCATATCTCTATTCGCCACCACCATAGTTCAAGTCACAATTATTTCTTGTCTAACTGGTCTCAGTCTATTTCCTCTAATATAACCATCTACCAACCAATTTGGCCTAAGTATCTCCACATTTTGACATCTAGGAGTCAGATGAGATGGAACAAGCAAGGTAAATGGAAGAGCAGCAGTGAAGGAGATGAAAACCAAAGAGCGTATATAAACATGTTGAAAGTTGACCAAGGAAAGTGGTTCAAGGAAGAGTGTAATGAATTGTTTCAAACTCTGTTGATTAAAAAAATAATGAGTGCCTGTGTAGCTCAGTTGGTTAAGCATCTGCCTTCAGCTCAGGTCGTGCATGATCCCAGGCTTGAGAGCAAGCCTTGTGTTGGGCTCTCTGCTCAGCGGGGAGCCACCTTCTCTCCCTGCTTGTGCGTGCCCACACTCATTCTGTCAAATAAATAAACTTTTTAAATCTTGGGGGAAAAAAAAAGTAGTTAATCTTTGGATAACATGAAAGTCAATGGAAAAATTATTCTGACAAGAATAATTTTGGTGGAATGGTAGAAATAAAAGCACTGACTGAATCAGGTTCATAAAAAGATAGAAAAAAATTGGTAACAAAATATAGACATCCTTTTCAAGGCAGTTTTGCCATAAAAGTGAGGAGGGAAATGGGAAATACCTTAAGGAAAACGTGGAGGCCAGAGAATCCTTTCATAAGATAGGAAAACTTACAGTATCAAGGGTAAAGCTGATGACACAAAATAGAGGGAGAGGTATTACTAGAATGAGGAGTAAGTATGGAGGGTATGTGTAAGAGATACTGGTCTCAGACAGGCAAAAAGACTTATGAGTACCATCAGAGTGAAGATAGTAAATGGGTACAGATTCAGGTATGTGGATAGAGCTTTCCCTGAGTACGGAATTTCTCATCTGATTGCTTGTTTTCCATTTTTTAAAATAAAATAAGAAGTAAGGTCATCAATTCAGAGTGAGGATATAAAACGAAGTATTAGAAATTTGAGGAGGGAAAAAAAGGTATGAAACAGTGGTCTAAGAAAGTAAGAGAGTGAAGAAATCAGAGGAAACACTGCAGAGCAGAACTGCCAAGCAGCACCCATGAGCCCACCGAAGTTGGTATTCATCGCTCCGCACTTCTCCAGCCACATGCAACTGCAGGGAGTGCAGGCCAATGGTTGGCAGAGGTTGATTTAACCGAAGCTAGTGAGTACAATGAAACATGAGAAAGGAAAGGAGATTAAGGGTATAGGCAAAATAGGGATAATGACAGATAAGAAAAGAAGTGAGGACGTATCTTATCATTTGCCTAAATTCTAGCCATACTGACTTTCTTTTTTGACTCTCAAACACACCAAATCAGTTCTCATCTCAGGGCCTTTACTTCTGTTGCTCCTTTTCTTTCTTTTTTTAAAGATTTTATTTACTTATTCATGACAGGCAGAGAGTAAGAGGCAGACACACAGGCACAGAGAAGCAGGTTAGCCCGATATGGGACTCAATCCCGGGACTCCAGGATCACACCCTGGGCCAAAGTTAACTGCTCAACCGCTGAGCCACCCAGCTGTCCCCTGCTGCTCTTTTTCAATGATCTTCTCAACACTCATATTTCTGCTTAACTATATCTTTCCTCAGAAAGGTCTTCCCTCTCTGAACATTCACTATCTGAATTTTGTTCTTATGTGTTTACTGTCTATATTTACCCCTTAGAATGTAAGGTCTTTAAACAGAGAAATCTTGTTTATTTTGCTTACCATTTAAATACCTAAAATAGTGTCACATAACAGATACACTTTATTGAATAAATGAGACAAAAATATACTAAATTCTTCATTAAATTTAATTTATGAAAACACTATTTTCCTAAAAAGAACTGCAGTAAAATTAGCATCTTGCCTGATAAGAACATCAGTAATCACAGGTTAATTTTAAAGTTGGCTGTTGCAGATTCCACTCAAAAACTACATACTTTTCAAATATAATGCACATTTATTTCCCCTTGATATTTTCATACAAGACTACTAGGCCTTTTATTTGAGTTTAGGATTACTAATTAGGTTATCACATGATCTTTTCCCATAAACCACATCTATAATGCATGTCTTAAGATTTCCAGTTTTAATCTAAAGTTGAACATGATCTTAGAGATATTTAAATAATAATCTTTCTGAATTTTTATAAATATTTTCCAGTTTTGGGTTTTTTTTTTAAATAATTGTTTCACCATTTAATTTGTTAAGGACATCAGTCACAAACACATTTTGCATATGAAAGATTTGATATATAACAAACAGCCTTTGAGAGGAGGACAGCTTAAAAAAAAAAACCCTATAAAACTGAGAGGACTTATGTTTCCAGGAGAGAAATTAATATTATCACTTTGAAACATAATTCAGTATTACAACTGTTGAAGATCCTTGATACTACTAATAATCATACTCCTCTAACTTCCTTCCAAAAATAATTACTGAGTTCTACCACATTCCAGGTAGGAAACAAACGGTAATAGTAAAAAAAAGAATTCAATGAGAAACACCTATGAGGGACACAAAACTAGAGAATTTCTGTAATAAAAACTCTATTTGTAAACATCCTGGGGTCAGAAGCCATGTTTCCAAATTATTGTCCATGGAATTATAATGTAATGAATAACAGAAAGTTACAAATGGCAATTAATATTCATGTCTTAATAACATTCCTTCACTCTTCACTAAAAAGTGTCCTTAACATGTATTAAACATAATTTAATGTTTACCTAACATAGTAAACAGTAACTTAAATGTCTTGATGGCCTGATTGTGGCAGGAGTACTTAACCTGGGTCTAAAATCCCCACTCTGTTGAGGAAATGCAGAGGGTGCGTGAGCTTGAATAAGAAAAAAAATTACATCTTTATTTTATTAACCTCTGATTGAAATTTAGTATTTCCTTAATTAAAAATGTAAGCGATAAGCTGTAACAGTATTAGTTATACCTGTGACTTTGTTACCACTAGAGACCACAGATACTTTTCTATTACTTTAGTTGCTTCAAATTTCAAATTATCATTTATGCTCACTACTAGCTTAAAAATTGTACATCGCTGGACTTTGATATGTGCATTACAAAATGCACTTGATGTTAAAAAAAATATTCTAATACATAATTACATTCCTCATAAGCATAAATACCAGGAGCATATTTAGTTGAACTCTCTTGTTTCAGAGATAAAGAAATTGTGGCCTGGTGGGACTTAAATACCTACTTCAAGGTCACATACACAGCTATTTAGTGACAGAGCCAGAGAAAACATAATCTAGGTTTTCTGGTTCACAAACTAACGCTAAACCAACTTTGATGTGACTGGGTCATAAGAAAGCAAGGAGGGAAAAGACAACTCTGCAAATACATGTCAAAATTATTAGGAAAGATGAATTATACAGGAAGAAGAATGGTTTGAAAATGAAAATGATTCACTGAAGGATTAAAGTGCTTTAAGATATATTCTAGGAGCTCCTGTCTGGCTCAGTCAGAAGAGTATGCAACTCTTGATTTTGGGATTATAAATTCAAACTCCATATTGGGTGTAGAGATTACTTAAAAATAAAATCTTAAATAAAAAGAAAAACAAATTCCACAGCATGGCATGCCAATGCAAATGTTGAATAAACTGGTCAGGAAACAAATGGGTAAGGCTCTCCTTGCATATTGAAAGCATAGAAATATTCTGAATATCTGAATATCCTAAACATTATTAAAATAGATTGTATTTCCCATTTTTCCTGAAACAGAACCTTCTCAGTTTTCCCACTTTATACAGAGAAATGGGTAGAGTAAAAATTTTACTTCCTTCCAGATGTACAATAAGAATTACAACAGCATAAGCACAATATTGATATTTACTATCAAATTAAAGTCGGAATCACTGTCAAAGAAAGTAGGAACTATGGCAAATGAGGAAAATCTGTGAACTGCCTAAAGGTAGTTGCTACTGCTCAACTCTAGCTAAATACTAAAATACTGAACTGTCAGCCCAGAATTCCATCTAGAGCTGGAACAAAAGTATCCTTCAAAAATGAAAATGAAATAAATATATGTTCAGATTAAAGAAAACTAAGATAATTCATCATAAGCAGACCTGATTTGAAGAAAGGAATTTTATTTGGACAAAGAGAAACAATGCCAAAATTTCATGAACAAAAATGGCAAGTATGTGGATATGTAGATAGACCAGGAGCCGGCAAATTTTTTCTGTAAGGGGCCAGCCAGAGCAAATATTTTAGGTTTTGCAGGCCAAATGGTCTCTATTCTGCACTGTAGAACAAGAAAAACCATAGACAATACATAAACTAACAGGTGTGGCTGTATTCCAATAAAATTTACAGAAGCAGGTGGCAAGCTGGATTTGGCCTGCAGTAACAACTTGCCAATCTCTCCAACGGACTATGTTTTTCTTCTTATATTCTTTAAAATATGCGAGATAATTGAAGGCAAAATTTATAGCACCATCTGAAGGGATATTTGAACCATGTGGATATAATGCAACAACTACAACACAAAGGAGGGTGACAAAAGGAAAGAATCTTATCACATGGTGACAAGATTTCCAAGTAGTAAGATATAAACTTTTAAGTACAGCCTTTGTAGTTGCAATCAAGTTAAGAAGAGGCCATATTAGATTTGAGTGGGCCCAAATCTGATGACTGGTATTTTTACAAGGAGGGAGACACAGAGATGTACACAGAGCAAAAACGCCTAAGTGAAGATGAAGCAAAAATTGGAGTGATACACTTACAAGCCTAAGAATACCTACAGTTGGTGACAATCACCAGAAGCTAGCTACAAGAGCAAGCAAGCAAAGGATTCTTCCCTAAAGCCTACCAACACGTGACCCTGCTGATGCCTCAATTTCAAACTTCTAACCTCCAAAATCAACACACAAATATGAATTACATCTACTGGGGGGAAAAAACTAAATTCACAGTTAAAATACTCCAGAACCAGGTAGTTTGACCAATGACTTCTACCAAACATTTAAACAATACTAGTTCAAGACAAGATCTTTCAGAAAACAGAACATGAGGGATTACTTCCAAAGTCATTTTTATGAGGCTAACATCATATTGATACCAAAATCAAAGATAATTCAGGAAAAGCCTTAAGAAACCTGAACACAGACACAAAAATCCCCAACAAAGTATTAGCAAATTTAACAAAATACCCAATTATTAATAAGCAATGAACAAGGGAAGCTTATTCTGAGAATATACTTGCTCTCCTTTCTTCTCTCAGTTTCCTTGACATGAAATCACATGAAGGAATAACAATATACCGTTGGGTTTGAAAAAAACATGCCTACATGATGTGTAAAACACCAACAGCACAAAAAGGGTGAAGAGAAATTAAACCTACACAGAAATAAGATTTCTACATTTCACTGTAATTAAGTTAATGTAAGTGTGAAATAGACTCTGGCACAGTAAGATGCATATTGGTAAGCCCCAGTGAAACAACTAAGAAAATACAAAAGAACATAGTGAAAGCACCATTAAAGGCATTAAAAGCTTACACTGGGGACGACACCTGATGCAAAATAAAGTAAAGAAGAAATCAAAAAACCCACAGAAACATACAAGAAAAGAAAGCAAGATGGCAGCCTCGTCACACAACATCAAAAACAACATTAAATACAAATAATTACACAATCCAACAAAAAGCACTGCCAAATTTCATTGTCAGATTGCAACAAATCAGAACAAAAAAAATCTACATGCTATCTACAGAAGACACACTTTACATTTAAAAATGCAAATAGGGGATCCCTGGGTGGCTCAGCGGTTTGGCGCCTGCCTTTGGCCCGGGGCGCGATCCTGGAGTCCCAGGATCGAGTCCCACGTCAGGCTCCTGGCATGGAGCCTGCTTCTCCCTCCTCCTTTGTCTCTGCCTCTCTGTCTATCATACATACAATACAATACAATACAATGCAATACAATACAATACAATAAATCTTTAAAAAACGCAAATAAATTGAGGTGCACTTGGGTGACTCAATCTAAGCATCTGACTCTTGGTTTTGGCTCAAATCATGATCTCCCTATTGGAAGATCAAGCCCCATGTCAGACTCCCTGATCAGCAGGGAGTCTCCTTCCCCTCTGCACCCCCCCCCCCCCCCGGTGTGTGTGCTCTCAAATAAATAAATCTTAAAAAAGATTAAACTAAAATATAAAAATGCAAATAAATTGCAACTAAAAGGATGGGAATGATAAATCATGAAATTTTTCTACAGCTGATGTGAAAGAAATGGCTGCCTATGTTCTTCTAGGACTTTTGTGATTTCAGATCTCATATTAAGGGCTTTAATAAATTTTGAATTTATTTTGTATATGGTACAAGAAAGTGTTTCAGTTTCTTTCTTTTACACATATCTATCACATATCTATCCAATTGCCCTAACACCATTTGTTGAAGAAACTATCTTTTCCCCATTGCATATTCTTGCCTCTTTTGTTGTAGATCAATTGACTATGTAAGTGTGGGTTTAATTCTGGGCTTTTCTAGTCTGTTCCATTGATCTATGTGTCTATTTTGATTACTACACATCTATAGTATGTCTTGAAATCCGGGATTATCATACCTCCAGCTTTGTTCTTCTTTCTCAAGACTGCTTTAGTTATATGGCTCTTTTGTGGTTCCATACAAATTTTAGATTTATTCTAGTTCTGTGGAAAATGTTCACATTTTCATAGACTGTATTAAATCTACAGATTGTTTTGAGTAGTACAGACATTTTAACAATATCAATTCTTCCAATCCATGAGCATGAAATATCTTTCCATTTATTTGTGGCATCTTCAATTTTACTTTCATCAACATTTTTCTACTGTTCAGAATACAGGTCATTAAGACCTTTGGTTAAGTTTATTCAGAGACATTTCATTATTTCTGATGCAACTGTAAATGGGATTGTTTTATAATTTCTCTTTTTCCCAGATTTCCATATATTAATTTTGTGTCCCATAACTTTACTGAAATCATTTATCAGGTTCTAGCAGTCTTCTGGTAGAGTTTTGAAGGTTTTCCATTTACAATATCATGTCATCTGCAAATAGTTAACTTTTACGTCTTTCTTACTGATTTAGATGCCTTTTATCCCTTTTTCTTGTCTGACTGCTGTGGCTAGGACTTTTAGCACTATGTTGAAAAAAGTGGTGAGAGTGGACATCCTCATCTTTCACTTATTTCTCCTCCAATCTTTACAATTTCCTTCCTTCTACTTGCTGTGGGCTTTATTCTTTTTCTAGCTACCTTAGGTATGAGATTGGGTTGTTAGAGATTTTTCTTGTTTCTTCAGAAAGGCCTGTATTACTATATTCTTCCCTCTTAGTACAGCTTTTGCTGCATCCCAAAGATTTTGGGCCATTTTGTTTTCATTTTCATTTGTCTCCATTTATTTTTTTTATTTCCTTTTTGATTTTTTGGCTGACTTATTCATTCTTCAGGAACTCATTAATTAGTCTCTATGTATTTTCATTCTTTCCAGTTTTTTCTTTTTTTTTTTTTTCCAGCTCTTTCATGTGATTTATTTCTAGTTTCATACCATTCTGGATAGAAAAGATCCATATTATGATTTCAATCTTTTTTAACTCATGGACACTTGTTTTGTGGCCTAACATGATCTATTCTGGAGAATGTTCCCTGTGTACTTGAACGTATATTCCACTGTTTCAGATGAAATGTACTGAATATATCTGTTAGGTCCATCTGGTCTAAGATATCATTCAAAGCCAGTTTTCTTGTTGACTTTCTGTCTAGATGATCTATCCACTGATATAAGTAGGGTGCTGAAGTCCCCTACTTATTATTGCATTACTATTAATTTCTTCCTTTATGTCTCTTAATGCTTGCTTTATGTATTTAAGTACTCCCATGTTGAGTAAACAGATATTTATAATTGTTATATCCTCCTGTTGGACCATCCCTTTTATCATTATGTAGTGTCCTTCTTTGTTTCTTATCATAGCCTTTGCTTTAAAGTCTATTTTGTCTGACATTAGTAGTGCCACCCCAGCTTTCCTTCCACTTCCATTCACACAGTAAATGATTTTTCCTCCCTTTACATTCAAACTGCCTTTTCCTTCAGGTCTGAACTGGGAGTCCCCTATAAGCAGCATATGGATGGGTCCTGCTTTTTTAATCTACTCAGTCACCCAATGTCTTTTGACTGGAACATTTAGTCCTTTTACATTTAAAGGAATTATTGATAGACAGGTATTCATGGTCATTTCATTTGTTTTACAGTTACTTTGTAGCTCTTCTCTGTTCCTTTCTTTTTCTCTTGCTCTCTTTCTTGTGATTAAAAACATTTTTCTAGATACCTCTCCTCAGGTAAGGAAAATAAAGGCAGAATTATACTACTGGGCCTACACCACAGTAAAAAAAACTTTCACATACCAAAGGAAATCATCAACAAAACAAAAAGGCAACCCACCAAATGGGAGAAGATATTTGCAAATAATATATCTGATAAGGGAGTTAATACCCAAAATATGTAAGAAACTGTTCCAACTCAACACTATAAAACCACAAATAATCTAACTAAAAATTGGGCAGAGAACCTGAATAATCCTTTTTTCCAAAGACATACGATGGCCAACAGATACATGAAAAGATGCTCAACATCACTAGTCAGAGAAATGCAAATCAAAATAACAATTGAGATCACTGTATATCACCTCACACCTGTCATGATGGTTAAAATAAAAAACACAGTAACAAGTATTGGAGAGGATGTGAAAAAGGAACTCTAATGCACTGTTGGTAGAAATCCAAGTGCAGCCACAGTGGAAAACAGTACGGACATTTCTCTAAAAGTTAAAAAATTTATTACCATATGATTCAATAATTCCACTAGTATTTACCCAAAGAAAACAAAAACAGTAATTCAAAAGGATATATGCACCCCTATATTTACTACAGCATTATTTACAATAGCCAAGATCTGAAAGTAACCCAAGTGTCCACCAAGACATGAATGGCTAAAGATGTAAACTATATACATACAACAGAATATTACTCAGCTATAAAAAAGAACATCTTGCCATTTGCAACAACATGGATGGATCTAGAAAGTGTAATGCTAAATGAAATAAGTCCAAGAAAGACAAACACCATATGACTTCACTTGTGGAATTTAAGAAACAAATGAACAAAGAGAAAAAGAGACAACCCCAGACTCTTAAATACAAACAACAAACTGGTGGAAGAATGGATGAAATAGATAAAGGGGATTAAGAGAACACTTAATGAGCACCGAATAATCTGTAATATGTAATCTGTAATAATATGTAATCTGTAATATGAATATGTATTTGTGTCTTCAACAACTCCTTTTCTATCATTATAGACCAACAAGATTTGCAGGGCTTTAAGGGATTTTAAAAAGACTTCTAGTTCATTCTGTTACCACATCTGAGTCTGCACGAAAGGATTCTCTAAAAATGACTCTTCATTAAGCAATAACAGAAAAAACTTTTCTAGAATTCCCTAATTAAACAATCTAGACAACATGGTTACCATCAAAAAATTCTTACTTCTATGTATCTAAAAGACGTATCTTCTTTATTATTCCATGAAAGAAAATATTATTACATTTTACACCTCTAAAGTTACTTTAATGGTATTCATCAGGTGTTGCCCAAAATATGATGCAGAGTAAACAATTCCAAAACTCAGAGACATAGCAAAAGTATTAGTTTCTTGCTTTGGCATTTGTGGAATGTTAGACTAACCTCAGCTAGGCTGGCATCAAGCTGTTAAGATGGACATGGGCTACTTCACTTGTCTCTCATTCTCTTCAAATCAGTGGTTTCCTAATGGTCTTCTGTTGGGGAAAAGCAAGAGCACAAAGAACAAGCCCACCTCCATTGATGCACTTAAAGTCTATGCTCACTCTGTGGGTGAACTGTTTTTTGTTTTTAGTCTAAATAATAAGACTTTTTTTGGAGTGAGAGAGCACACAAATAGACATGCACACAAACACACATGCAGGAGCAGGGTGGTAGGAAGGACAGAGGGAGAAAAACAATCTTAAGCAGACTCATTGAGCATGGAGCCTGACATGGGGCTCACACAAACCCTGATTATTATCTGAGCTGAAATCAAGAGTCAGACACTTAAACAACTGAGCCACCCAGGTGCCCCAAGATTTATTTTAAATGAAAAAATAAAATAAATCCTATGTTCACCTGCAATCTAGTAACGTTCCCTTTGGCCAAAGCAAATTTCATGTCCAAACCTAACATCAATGGAGCCAAAAAAATAAACTCTACCTCTCATTGTAAGAACCATACTCAAAAGGCAAAAGGTATGGAATGGAAGATAAGTGGAAAAATAATGTGATCAACCTACTCTTTCTCTTTAAATGAAAGTAGCAATCCATAACCCTCTTGGGAAACTTAGAAGAACCCACAGAATCTGATACATCTTCTGAATTTGAATGTTAGCTCTTCCAATGACTAGCTGGGAAAATTCTGGGAGAGTATTCATCTTTTTCAGGCCCAGATCCCACAGAATCTGATACATCTTCTGAATTTGTATGTTAGCTCTTCCAATGACTAGCTGGGAAAATTCTGGGAGAGTATTGATCTTTTTCAGGCCCAGATCCTGAATCTGTACAAGAAGAGTAAGTAACTTCTTATGGCTGTTGGGATAACTAATTCATAGAGTACGTGTATAAAGCTGAGCATAATGTGCTATCCATAGTAAAATGTGCTCAGTAAACAGTAGCTTTCAATACTGGGTCATTCAACATGTGTTAAGAAAAAATCTATTATGAAATAGCAATCACATGAATTCTGGAGTAGCTCTACTAAGATCACACAAAGTAGACTTAAAACACTTTGAGAGATAAACAGAAACATTTTTCCTATCATAAATGGGTCAATCATCAAGAAAATATAATTATAAACATAGGAGTCTAACAGAAACCCAAATAAATGAAGCAAAAACTGAAAGAACAGAAAGGAAGTAGTCAATTCAACAACAGTGGTTGGGAGACTTTAATATCCCACTTTCAATAATAGATGAAGCAAGATAACAAGCCAATAAGAGACTTGAATACTAATATAAAAACTAGATCTAACAAATACATCTGTAACACATAACAACAACAAAATATATGTTCTTTTCAAGTACTAATGAAACATTCTCCAGGATAACCATATGCCAGATAGAAAACCTCAACAGATTTTAAAAGACTGAAATTATGTAAGGACATGTAAGACATGTAAGACATGTCCTCCAACCAAAACGTAGTAACACTAGAAATAATGACAAAATGAAATGGGAAATTTACAAACCTGTGGAAATTAAACAATACTTCTAAATAAACAGTGGATATAGAACCACAAGGAAAGTTAGACAATCTTTTAGGAAAAATGAAAACAAAAATAAGAGACACCAAATTCATGGAGTGCAGTGAAAGCAATTAAGGGGAAATTTATAGTTGTAAATATACAAAGAACTCTTACAACTCACTAATAAGAAGACAAACTAAAAACAGATATAGGTTCGGGATCTGGTAAGATATTTCTTCAAAGATATACATGTAACCATGTACACTCAAAAATGTAAATGTCATTAGTCATCAGGATAATGTAAATGAAAACCACAAAAGAGATCATACTCAGTAGGATGGCTATAATAAGAAAGATAAAACAGTAACAGTTGGCCAGGATCTAGAGAAATTGAAACTTTCATACTCTGCTGGTGGAGGTATAAAATGGTAGGGCTGCCCTGGACAAGATTGTGCAATTCAAGAGGTTAATACCACCATATGACCAAACAATTCCACTATGTATGTAACCCAAGGGAAAAGGATATATACAGCCACACAAAAACTTGTACAGTAAAGCTCTCAGCAACATATTCAAAATACCAGAGTAGAAACAACCCAAATGTCCATCAACTGATATATGCATAAATAAAATGTGGTATAATCACACATGGAATATTAATATTCTTCAGCAATAAAAGGAATAAAATACAGATAAATGCTTCCACCTGTACAATCTTTGCAAACGTTATGCCAAGTCAAAGATGCCAGTCAACAAAGAGCATGTATTCCATTTACACAAAATGTTCAAGACAGGCAAATGTATACAGACAGAAAGTAGATCTATGGTTGCTATAAGGCTGGATGAGGGTGGGGGTTGAAAGGAAATGAAGAGGGCCAACTAAAAAGTGTAAGATTTCTTTCTGGGTTGATAAAAATGTTCTAAAACTGATTGTGGTTAACAGTCTGAATATACTAAGAACCACTGAATTTCACATCTTAAATGGGTGAGTTAACGTATAGTATGTGAATTATAACTCAATAAAACTGTTCTACTAAGGAGTGTCAATCAATACTCTCTACCATATTAATAGGCAAAAGAACCAAATGATCATACCAACTGACAGAAAAATTATTTGGCAACATTCCTGCATCAAGAAAACTTTCTGTGAACCAAGAACAGAACAGAATTTCCTTAACTTGACAAGCTTACATCTATCATTATACTTAATGGTGAAAAACTGAACTCTCGTATTTTAAGACTGTAAATCAAGGATGACCCACGCAGTGTGACAATGCAAGAAAACAGAAACAAAAGGCATTGATTGTAAAGACAAATAAGAAATCTTCCTTATTTGAAGATGATATAGATTGCCTGAGTAACATGCAGAACAATGTACAAAAAAAGTTCCTACTATGTGAGAACTGCAAGGTCATAAACAAAATCAACATATGAAAAAAAAATTCTACTTCTATATTCTAGTAACAGCTAGTACAGCTCCAAATAATTCCTCTAAAATATGGTATTTAAGTATAAACATGAGATACCTATTTATAATTCTATAAAATTTGTGCTGGATCTGTATACTAAAAACAAGAACAATGACAAGTAAAATAAAAAACTAAATAAATGGGGAGATATATACACCATGTCCAAGAACTAGAAAACCCCCAACTAAGAGATCAACTCTCCCCAAATTTGTTGATTAATACAATGCCAATCAAAATCCCAATAGGATTTTTTTTTTTTTTTTTTAATGAGAAACATTCCCATTAGTCGTTAGGGAAATCCAAATTAAAACTACAGTGAGGGATCCCTGGGTGGCGCAGCGGTTTGGCGCCTGCCTTTGGCCCAGGGCGCGATCCTGGAGACCCGGGATTGAATCCCACGTCGGGCTCCCGGTGCATGGAGCCTGCTTCTCCCTCTGCCTATGTCTCTGCCTCTGCCTCTCTCTCTCTCTCTCTCTCTCTCTCTGTGTGACTATCATAAATAAATAAAAATTAAAAAAAAAAAACTACAGTGAGATCAAACTCACTAGAACATGGCTATATTCACAAAAACACAATAACAATTTTAAGAGAGAAGTGGAAAAATTAGATCCCTCATACCTTGTGGGGGGGGAATGTAACGGGGAATTTAATCACTGTTCTAGGTGGATAAATAGACAAGATACTAAGTAAAAACTAAGGCAGGCAAAGTACCAGCTCTCATGGAATTTTCATCTAGCTAGGAAATAATTAACACAAATGATTTCTGATAGTGGTAAATGCTAAGCCAGACAGAGGGTAATATGACACTACAGTGAAGAATGGAAAAAGGTATAGTACCAGATAAAAGTAATGAGGCATGACCTTTCTGAGATTTCAACTGATATGTCAGTGGAAAGATGAACTGATAATTTGTTTTATATTTATATATAAATGGCTCCCATGTTCAACAAGGACTCAAAAATATTTTCCCCTATTTATAATTTTATTAGATAAAACGACTTTTTTATCTTTATTAAACACATGTAACTACCAATAAGGCATTCTAATCTATAGAAGATGACTGCAGTTACCACTAATTGAAATATTTTTTATGAAAAACCAAGGACAGTAATTTTAATTAGCCTGTTCAGTCTCAAAGTAAATTAAAATTTTTACTTAGGTTTGCATTTCTGAAATAACAAAAAATAACAAATACGCCCCTATCTTCAATGACCCTGTGGGTTCTAAAGCACTCAAGATTAAGAATCACAAGCCTAAATGAAAGTGTTTCCTGTCTATTTGAATGCCTAAAAACTGAATACTAGTGTTTAAGGATCTTAACATTTTTAGACCTTCAAAAGCACAATTTATTATCTAACCCACATTATCACTTACAATCTCATTTTAATATCCCCTTTGAAATTTTTCTACTAAGTTCTATCTTCTTTTTCTTCTACGTTATACGTTCTCAGACTGTGTAATCCTGTCTTCTATTTTCATCTAATAATTTTTCCTACTGAACATGCTGTTGCTACAGCATGTTTGGTTTAGCCAGTTATCAGCAGGACAATAAATCAATTAGACTTAACCCATAAAATTAAAAAAAAAATATTAGCAAACAATAAATTTTTGTAGTGGAAAAAACTACCAAAAGATACCCTTCAAAATTTAGTGACCCTATTCTAATTTTTTTTAAAGTTTTTATTTAAGTAATCTAAAAAACATATTCTCTTCTGCTCCAAGGCTAAATAAAAATATTACTGCATTCAACAAATATACATTTATATAGTACTTAAATACCAACCAATAGGGGCACCTGGGTGGCTCAATGGTTGGTTGAGCGTCTGGCTTTGTCTCCGGTTCTGATCCTGGGGTCCTGGGATCAAGTCCCACATTGAGCTCCCCACAGGGAGCCTGCTTCTCCCTCTGCCCGTCTCTGCCTATCTCTGTGTGTCTCTCATGAATGAATAAATAAAATCTTAAAAAAAAAAAAAAAAGCAATAGCCTGTAGGACTAAAATAAAGCATTAATTTCAAAAGCTCACAAACACTGAGGCATGTCCTAGATACCTAGTAGGCATTAAATCAAAATCTACTAAATGAATGAATGATATGTAGAAAACAACTACTACTACAGAACCTGACTCAAATAAATGTTAGTTTCCTGGCTGTTTTCTCCCCATTAGCATTTTTATATTTGAAATAGTCATCTGCCAATAATGAAGAGTATTACTGCTGTTTATCTTTTATTTCACTAAACCTTTCAATCTATAAAAAACGTTTACAAATTATCTTTAATTATAATTTTAATTAGCAGAAACCTGCAACTTTATGACCTAAAAAGTAATCAAGACCTAAAAGTAATCCATTTCACTAGATGAAACTTCTAATAAGCATAAATGTGTTTCTTCAAACCACTAATGAATCCTAATAAAAAATATAAAACTGCAACTCTATGGGTAGGCACAATTTTCTTAGTAGATAAAGAGCAGACACTGAACACCACTGTGCAGTACATCTGCTTTACTTAGAATAATACTTCAACAATGATAATTATCTTCAACTTAGAAAAGAGGAAATTAAGCTTCAGAAAAGTTACATAACTTGCCTGTAACATATAGGGTGGCAATACAAGGATTCACACCAAGGTCATTTAGCTTTAAACCTTGAATATTTTTCACTATTAAATCATCCCTTTACATAACATATACACATATTTAAATATAGCAGCATGTGTACACAATCTAGAAGAGGTTTTAGCATCTTCATGATAGAAATGCAGCAAAAGTATGGAGGGAGGGATATAACTGTGTGAAATATGCATTCATCCAAAAAACATGTTTTAGGCACCTTTTAGAATAGCACAAAATACTAACCAAAAGAAATAAATGATTGATACATAAAACAACACTGATGAATTAAAAATGTCACAAATGAGCAAAAGATGTCAGACACAAAGAATGCATATAATTCCAATTGTTCAAACCTCTAAAAAAAAAAAAAAAAACCCTAATGTATCGTGACAGAAAACAAATTACAAATTGGCAACCATTGCCTGTGGCCACAAATGAGGACTGCCTAAACAGAACACTTTGGATTAGATGAGAACATTTTTACTTGGACTGTGGTAATGGTTACACGGGTGTATGAATTTGTCAAAACTCACTGTTATAAGGGATACTTAAATGGATGCCTTATGTTATATGTAAGTTTCCTTAACAAAGTCGACTTAAAAATAAGAATGGTAATAAAGCACTTAATGGTACTCATTCCTATAGATGTCAAACTGAACTTGGGTCCTGCCCTAAGAAAAACTGTAATAGGAGATATATGTATTTTTTAAAACTTCCTAAAATATTTAAGTAGCATATTAAATTGCTTAAAAAAACTCAGTATAATAAATGTTTGACAGACATCAGTGGTAATAATAGCAGCATTAGCATTTTTTTTTTTTTAAGATTTTACTTATTTATTCATGAGAGAGAGAGAAGCAAAGACACAGGCAAGGGGAGAAGCAGGCTCCCTGCAGGGAGCCCGACGCGGGACTTGATCCCGGGACCCCAGGGTCAACCGCTGAGCCACCCCAGTGCCCCAGCATTTTGTTCTTAATTGTCCTGTCTTCTTGCTACAAGACTTTAATTCAGCTATCTAAAGTTTCCTAAGTTGCAGTTTTTCTGTAAGAAAAATTTAAATCATACATGAATTTTCAAATATTATACATACATATAATCTACTGATTGCATTACATCTTGCTTCCCAAAGAGCTATAGCTCTATAGATATAAAGCTTTTTTGAAAGTAAACAAAGCATCCACTCATCATAATTCAGAGCCATAGATAAATCTGGAACTTCTGGAATTGTAAGAAAACTGTGCAGTGATTTTCAAACTATGGGCTCCAACAGCTGGACATGAAACCAATACAGTGTATTAAAACTAGCATATTTAAAAACAGGTTTTATACTATAATAGAAAGCATCTGAATATATTTTGCACTAAGGGAATTGTGAGCCTTTTTTCCCCCCAGTCACACAAACATCCACCCTGGGTCCACATTATAAATCCTGGCTTAAAGAGGGGAAAAAAGTGAAAGCCTCTACAAGTATGCCAGGGCAAGAATGACAATGTAATGAAACAGCCATAAACTCCGAAGCCAAAGACCTAAGTTCATATCTTAGTTCTGCCACTCATTAGCTATTATGACCTTGAAGAAGTTAACTACAAGCTCCCTACAGCACCTCTGTTTATTAACTGTAAATGGAAAGAATTCAACCAATGGTGTAACAATTGTGCAGAGTATATATGAGAACATTTTACTCAGAGTTAAGGCCAAAGTCCTTTTGATGGCTTACCAAAACCTTTCCTGACTTGCCTCTAGCCCCCTACCTTTTCTGCACCTGCCTACCATTCATTCTCCCCTTTTTCCATTGCACTCCAGCTACAAAGACTTCCTTGTAATTTTTCAATCATAAGACAACAAATCCTAAGACATCCGTTCTTAAGGCATTTGCTCTTGGTTGTTGTCCCTTCCTGGAACCTTTTTCTCCTGGATATGCGGAGGACTGCTTCTTCACCAAAGGCTCACTCAATCACCTTCTAGGGAGGACTTCAATGACCAGTCAGTTTAAATCTGCATCCCATACATATTGCATACTCCCCTGGTCTCTTTTTCTCCATACCCCTACTACCATCTGTCATGCCCATCTTATTTTTTATTTTGCATACTGTATACTCTCTCAGAACAGTGCCTGGCACACAATAGGAGTCAAATAAATATTTGCCAAGAGAATAAATGAGTAACATACAGAAACTATCAGAGTACTTAAATGTTACTTTGCCTAACCCCCACTACCAAACCACTTGTTCTTTTCAAATGCACATAGGATATCAATTGAAGTCCTCCAAACAACATAAGCTTAAGAAGACAGTGAAAATACAACTTTATTTTTGCATTTAGCATAACATCTTAGCTACATTTTTACTGTTATGGCAGATTAAATTGGCCAAAAATCCTCTTAAACTTTTGCATTATGAGTTTATCCAATTTAAACTACTTTTGGGGATCCCTGTGTGGTGCAGCGGTTCGGCCCGTGCCTTTGGCCCAGGGCGCGATCCTGGAGACCCGGGATCGAATCCCACATCAGGCTCCCGGTGCATGGAGCCTGCTTCTCCCTCCGCCTGTGTCTCTGGCTCTCTCTCTCTCTCTCTGTGGCTATCATAAATAAATAAAAAAATTTAACAAAAAAATTTAAAAAAAAAAAAAATAAACTACTTTTGTAGTCAATTTTGGTATAGAACCTCTATACATTCACCTCACTTCATATTTGTGTGATATATGATTTGCTTTTCACCTAGGATATATAAAATGATGCTTGAGAGAGGACCTGAGGCAAGATTATAACACATTTTTTTACTCTTATTTTTATTCTTAGCATTGAGAATGAAAGATACGAACAGAAAATATGTTAAACAAATTCTACAATAAAAAGATCCACTCTTTGAAAAAAAATACAAAGTTTTAGAATTCTAAATTTATACCTTCAAATTTTAGGACTATATATATATATACACACACACACACGTTTATATATATGTATAAATGTTCAATTTATATATAAATATAAACATAAATATACATATATATAAAAAACCATACTGTGTCATTAATAATAAAGTGGAAAAGACAATTCATACAAAGCTGGTGGGAATGTAATTTGGCACAGCCCTGCTGTAGGAAAAAACGGAGACATTAAAAGCTTTGGAAAATAACATTTCAGACATTCAACAATTATTTGTCAGGCCTTGTATAAGGTTTCAAATACACATTAGTGAACAAAGCTGAAAGAATCCTTTTTCTTGATCTAGCGGTAGAATGAGAGACAAAATTGTTAAAATGTCTATATGATAAATGCTACCGGAAAAGGAGCATACTTATGAAAGGGCAGTGGGGAATGCGGTAGGCTGTGCTGACTGCTATATACAGACTGACTCACTCCTAACAAACTTAGGAAGTATCAATATTACACCTACTTACAGAAGACACTTAAGGCTGAAAATTTGGCTAAAAACATAGCAATTACTTAATAAGCATTGGAGCTACCTCCAATATTTTCAATTACACTTAGAGAAACTTCTTTTCTTTTTTTAAAGTACATGCCACACTGGGCATTAAGCCCAAAGCAGGGCTTGAACTCATGACCTTCAGATCAAGACCTGAGGTGAGCTCAAAAGTCTGACACTTAACCAACTCAGTCACCCAGGTGCCCCTAGAAACATTTTCTAAAGAAATATTCAAATGTGCAAACAAGAATTCAGGTACAGAAATGTTCACAACAGTGCTATTTGTAAAAAATGAAAAATCAAAATAAAATTAGATGTTCAATAATAAGGAATTAAGTCAGTTATACTCTAGCCATTAGGAATGTTTTGGATAAATACTGAATGATACTGGAAAATGCTTATGATCTAAGTGTATTGGTTTTTAAAGATACAGGTTGCCAATCAGTAAGTATGGTCCAATTTCTCTATTACAAAAATGGGAACAGTTGCTGTCTCTGGATGTTCTCCCTTTCTTTTTACACTTTCCAGCATTTTCTAAGTATTCCACATCACCCTGTGTTGCTTTAGTAATCAAGGAGATATACAAGAGACCATAGTGTTTTACATACACACACATGCGCACGCGCACGTGCACACACACACATACTATAACATTTGCCCGGGTTAAGAGTTCCCTACTGTGCAAGACTGCCAAGTAATTTTTATTTTCTTCTTCTCATCTTTATTTTCCAGTTTTCTATAGTAAGTATTTGGTATTATTACTTTTTACCATGGGTTCCTAAGCATGACCTCATATTTGCTTCACCTAAAAATTTAAAGCTAGCAAATACTAGTATTATTTCCTCAGTATACTAACGTGTATCTATATTCAAGAATCCAAACTTATAAAATAGGTAAGTTATAAAGAAATCATGTTACAAAAGTTTTAGAAAGTTCAACTTCTCAATACACTGAGTAATTTTAGAAATCAAAAGAATTTAACTTTTTTGTTCTAAGCCATGTCTTAAAATTTCAGCATACTATTTGCCCAAGGCTGGCATATATAATTAAAAATAAAAGCCCTTGGGACGCCTGGGTGGCTCAGCAGTTGAGCATCTGCCTTCAGCTCAGGGCGAGATCCCAGAGTGCCAGATCCAGGCCCATATCCAGGTCCTTGCATGGAGCCTGCTTCTCCTGTCTCTGCCTCTCTCTCTGCCTCCCATGAATAAGTGAATAAAATCTTTAAAAAATAAAAAAATAGGGATGCCTGGGTGGTTCAGTGGTTGAGTGTCTGCCTTCAGCTCGGGTCGTGATCCCAGGGTCCTGGGATCGAGTCCCGTGTCAGATTCCCCGCAGGGAGCCTTGTGTCTCTGCCTCTCTCTGTGTGTCTCTCATGAGTAAATAAAGAAATCTTTTTTTTTTAAATGAAAAATAAAAATGAAAAATAAATAAAAGCCCTTTAACCATACAATTTAGAATATAGACTATTCTGAAAAAATAAATTCTCTAGCTACTCCTAGTCAATTCCAATCTTATAAGGGTGACAGTTTCCCTTCAATGAACAACAATCATTTTCCAAATTTCATTAGTCTGTGATTCACTTTCCTTACTCTGCTACTGCAACTACTTAGTACTGCTTTCCTTATATGGTATTTAATGCTTCAAAGGACTCAGTACCCAAGAGATCTTACAGATTTAAGGGAGGAAAAAACCAGTAAAAGTATTCCTACAGCTTACATAAACAAAGAACATACAATAGTTTCAAACTACCAGGCTGACACTCTCAATGCTCTAATTGTAAATTACAAATGAATTTCACTTGTAAGGAAAACAGGCATAATATTCACAAAAATGTTTGACTAACCATAATAAAGAGAAAGCACACAGAGTTACAAACAATAGGAATAACCCAAAGAACATTCGCCACCTTTCATCCTTAATGAAGAGAAAATGAAGATAAGGTGGACTTCCTACCATATACATTTGTAGAAAGAATCAGGACTTCAGCCTGCAAAAATAGCCAAGTGTTAACTGCCCTACTGTGATGAACACACTCCACTCTCTCCCTCCTCCCAAAAGTCAAATAAGCCAGATACTTTATTATATGAAAATAAAGGGAAAACTACATGGACACAGCAGTACCACAAGGTAAAAATAAAATGAATGAATGAGTCACACAACTTAAAGCTGCGAGTTGCATTACAGCCATTAATAATCAGGAATCATTACCGTAACACTTTCACATTTAACCAAATGTTTTTGCTTTCATTATCTCAATTCTCATCAGCAACATTAAAAGATATAAATCACTAAAAAGCTGAGGCTCTTCAATACCAATTGATTTGCCCAAGCACATAGCTTATAAATTCATGGAACCTAGACTACAAACCCACTTTCTGAATCCAAATGTGGTAGTCTTTCCAAAACAATTATTATCTCTAGGTCAAAGATGAACATATACTCAAAGGTAAATAAATGACCTGACTTTCTCGACTTTCAAAAAATAAATTGTAACTTCTATGTTAATTATTCCCTCTAAATTTCCTCCAGTATTCTGGAATATTTACTCTGCATAAATTTATTGTCTGATGTTTTACATGATTCTAAAAAGATATTTTATTCATTTTAAGGCTATGGAAACTGAAGAAAAAAAAAGGAAACTTCTATAGATAACTCGACATAACTCATGTTGTAAGTGGCAGACACAAGTACGAGTCCTAAACTAAGGTTCTCTCCATCAGATTTACCCATTTATCGGGATGCCAGGGTGGCTCAGCAGTTGGGCGTCTGCTTGATCCCAGAGTAACAGGATTGAGTCCCACACTGGGCTCCCTGCAAGGAGTCTGCTTCTCCCTCTGCCTATGTCCCTGCCTCCCTCTGCATCTCTCATGAATAAATATATAAAACCTTGAAAAAAAAAAAAAGAGATTTACCCATTTATCAAAGGAATTACTAAATGCCTATTTTATGCTATACACCATGGCAAGACCTTCAGATACAGTGATGTTAAGAAGTATTTATGTTACTCAAAATACTACACAAAACACTTAACACAATGTCATCTAAACAAAATTCCTGGTAGAAAAAAACATGTGTAGGCACTTAAGAACAAAATTGCATTCTCCTTGTTTACATTTACAAACTTGACACAAAAAAAGAGCATAAAGCACTCTGAAAAACTGTGGCTAATTCTCCTCCGCTTCAGAATCTGATCTTTAAGTAGCAATCCCACTACAAAAACAAAACAAAACAAAACCCCCAGAGGAGCTTTTATTCCTTACATCAAGTCTATTTATTCACATTTTTTCAAATGAGAAAACTAAAGTTCAGGGAGAATAAGTCAGAGTGCTAATTAAAAGTGGTACAATGGTCACCCCCTTTCAGACTGGCTAGTAGTACCAGAGACTTTAAGGACATCATGTAGAACTATGGCACAATTTAACTCTCTTCAATAGGAGTTATTATCACTTCCATCTCATTCAGCCAAAAATTAACTAGACAATTAGGTAACTTGGGCAGCTCCAGGATGTAATGGTAAATTCATTAACTTCTGCTATGAAAATCGGTATATAATGCATACTATCAAAGTACTAATTTGCTCAAATTGCTTTCCTAGAGAATCAATTCTATTTAAAAACATTCATTTGAGGGTGGGTTTTGTTGTTGTTGTTTTGCATTTTGGAATTAACAAATAATGCTAACAACCTTAAAATGAGTGGCTGTTACATGTAGTATTTTGAATAACATACACATACACATATATCTAAGCATTGTAAAATATGCCTTGTAGTAATAACATTAATACAGATTTCTCCACCATTCAAAAGTAAAGCACTCCTATGCGCCCCCCCCCCCCCCCCAATTTTTCTTAGGCTTTGCTTAGGACACTTCTTGCTAACAAATGCACAAAATAAATTAAGATAAAGCAGTTGCCCACAGACGCAGTTCAAAGCTACGGCAGCTTGATGCTGAGATGCTGAGTATAGCTCCCGGGGAAGGAGCGTGCCAAGGCCCCTCTTACTGCTCAGAACACATGCTGAGAGACTCACAATAAAACACTAAATGGTACTTTCATTTTCCACCTTTTCTCATAAAGCAAAAATCCTCTTCTTTCAGTTAGGGGAAACAGGTACTAATGTAGGTATTTCATAAAAGCGAAGTGACATAATATGAACTACTTTTTTTGAAAAGCAGGGGACACCTGTATAGGTATCATTTACGATAAATGATTCTACCACTAACTCAGATTTTGGGGGTTAATTTACCCAAGTAATGTTAAATCTCATCCCTGCAAATTATGTCAGTAACAACATTTACTGCCCTAAATGTATGTAACGAGTCTCATCCTCTTAATGTAAAACTTCTAACTACTGGTATTGACATATATGCCTAACAAGTTTTCTGGAAGACAGAAACTTAAGAGTTTCAGTCCTATCTTTTTTTTTTTAAAGATTTTATTTATTTATTCATGAGAGACACAGAGAGAAGGAGAGACACAGGCAGAAGGAGAAGCAGGCTCCCTGCAGGGAGCCACACGCGGGACTCGAGCCCGGAACTCCAGGATCATACCTTGGGCCGCAGGCGGATGTGCTCAACCACTGTGCCACCCAGGCATCCCATCAGTCATATAATTCTTAATAAATAAAAATCCTGCCAGTATGAATAAGAATACTCAATTTTTATAAAGAAGAAAATATATTCCTTCAAGAATTTCACATCAAGGTCATAATTTTAATTATAATTTGACTGTGGAATCTAACCCTCCCCCCAAGCACAAATCTGATTATCACTAGCATTGCTAAAAAAGTGGTTAATTACTCATCATGTAAAAAAGTGTCCCATACTAAGGCAAGTTCATTCTTTCAACCAATTTCTCATTAGGTCCTCGAACTCCATTCTATAGCAGATTACTTTGCCATTTTCCAAGTCCTACATATCCCCCACGCTCATTTGCAATGCTGACCGTGCACCCTCCCCACCGAGTGAACACCAAATCACCCTTCAGAACCCAATTCGAGGACCTTCTCCTCCAAAACTCATTAACTCCTTCAAACTAAGGCTGCTCTACTCTAACATGTATCCACAGCATGCAAGACAGTAAGTGAACTTCAAGCATGATGCAGTTGCACCCATGACAGTGCACGACAGCGTACGGAGCCGTACGAGGAAATGAGAGTAGACACGAAAATCATTACTAATTAATTTCTAAGAAAAATCTACTATGTACAGCTTTGCAAAGCCGAAAACTCTTAAAAGTATTTGGTTATTGTATGCTAATACAAAGAAAATCTAAAATTTGCTCTCCTTTAGAATTTTCCACTAATACAGAAAGACTCCCAATTCCATCTGATCCAGAAAATATTAGCATGGCCTCTTAGTAAAAAAATAATTCCTCCCCCCATAACTTTCTATAAGTTATTACAAATTATTGGGTCCACACAATATTTTCAACAGTTGAAAGACAAGAATTGTCTTAATCATCTTTTGCCCTCTAGAATTTACTCCTATTTATGCTGAAAGCTGTTTATAAAATTTGTTATCACCAAACGCGCAAAACTTGACCCCATCTCAGGGTCCTTTGTTCTTTCTAAAGTCTGGGGAATCATTTACCCAGATTTTTGCATGGCTTCCTTTTTTTTCAGCTTCTGCTCAGAAGCTACCTTTAGAGAAAGGCCTTCCTTCACCACCCTACTTAAAATGCTGTCCTTCTGAGGCATCTGGATGGCTCAGGTCATCTCGAAGTCCTGCGTCGGGATCCCTGCTCAGGGGGAGCCTGCTTCTCCCTCTGCTCGTGCTCTTTCTCTCTCAAATAAATATATTTTTAATTTTTTTTTTGGAGATTTTATTTATTCACGAGAGACACACACAGAGAGAGGCAGAGACACAGGCAGAGGGAGAAGCAGGCTCCATGCAGGGAGCCCAATGCAGGACTTGATCCCGGAACTCCAGGATCATGCCCTAAGCCACAGCCAGAAGACACTCAACGCCTGAGCCATCCAGGCGTCCCTAAATAAAATATTATTTTTTTAAATAAAATCTTTAAATAAATAAAATGCTTTCCTTCTTTCACCTCTAATCAGTTGTTATACCCTTATCTCTCTTTATTCTTCATCACAATTACTATCTGAAATGCTTTACTTGTTTATTTTCTGCCTACCTCTCTCAGAAGTTAACTCCATTAAGTTAGAGACTGGTTTTGTTCACTGTCATATATACCCAGCGCTACAGCAAAGTCTAGAAGAGAATAAACACTCAAATCATTAAAGAATTTATGTGAAAATATTTATAATGCTAACATTGAATCACTTGAGCCTGAAATTTAAACTTAAAACAATTTCTACCCAGATGTTATGCAAAAACAAATTCTGGGACGCCTGGGTGGCTCAGTGATTGAGCATCTATCTGCCTTTGGCTCAGGCCATAATCCCGGGGTGCCGGGTGTCATCGAGTTACCCGCAGGGAGCCTGCTTCTCCCTCTGCCTGTGTCTCTACCTCTCTCTCTGTGTGTCTCTGATGAATAAATAAATAAATAAATAAATTCCCTTGGGGGGGGGCTGATTCTATGAATTCTGTATCTGGAAAGAGATGAAAACGTCTGGACTTCCTAAAACCACAGAATTTTAGGGTGGAAGTGAGAGATCAAGTCCACTGGTTTTCAAACTATGCTCAAGAGCAGGGGGAGGTCAGATTCTCCGAAGCACCGGACTACGACTGTTTTACACATACACATCTTTTTTAGGATCTGATACATACATACAGAATACAAAAGTACGTTTTACATCAAATTTAACACTTTGGAACTGCTCTCTGCTGCCAGGTAAATAGTTTTGCCATGGACCTCAAAGTTTGGTTGGACAGGTCTACAAATACAGTCACAATTTCTCATAAGTGGGCATAGATTAGAAAGCTTATAGCTCTACTTTTTTTTTCTAAGGCCAGACATGCTTACTCAAATTATAAAAACTATGCTGCTAAAGCACTATTTTGTGCACTAGTAAATCAAGGCAAAGCTTAAGGCATATGTGCTCAGCACATGATGTCCTTGCAAAATAACAATGTGATATAACACTAGTACCTATTCTTATTATAACAATATTATTTAAAGTTCTGGCATTTCTTGATAAATATGTTTGCAATATTTGAAAATGTGAACTGTTGTATTTTGCCAAAGTCAAGCTTGAAACAAAAAATTTCCTGCTACTTCCCTTTCAACTGTCAATATTAATTATCCTGAATCTGCAAGATGACAAGTTAAAAACAAAAACTTTCCAGTTAAACCTACTTAATCTGGTAAATCAGGACAGAGTTAGCATTATCATAGCATTAAATTGAGAAATATATAGGACGCTGAGTCCAGTCTAAGAATAAAATGGTCTTTATGATTCCCAATTACTAACTTTAATAATAATCAGAACAGCTTGACTGTTCCATCTCTACATTAATGTTAAAACATAAGCTTATTTAAAAAGTAACCATCAAAATGACAACCATGAAAAATTGAGATAAAAGGAGCACCTGGCTGGCTCAATTGAAAGAGCACACAACTCTTGATCTTGAGAGTTCTGCAAGTTCAAACTCAATGTTGGATACAGAGATTTTAAATTAACTAAAAATTGAGGTAACATATATGAAAGTACTCTGCAAGCTGCAAACCATTTTCTAAAATATTAAGTAGTGAAATTAAGCCAAAAGGAATCAGGTCCTTTGAATAGCATTAATTATTGACTATTATTATGATATCTCTCTGAAAAACTCTTTTACAAACAGAAAATACAAAATCTGTATGAAGGATAAGCATAATTTACAATGTAAAAAGGAACACAAAAACACATTCCTGCCAAATATGACACAAAACCAAATGTTCCTCTCCCAAACACACTGTATTACATAATCAATCATTACATTTTGTCAAGATGCTGATACAAAATGGAGTTATGTTTCAACATCCAAATATATAAATGGGGGGAAAAATGGCATATCAATATGTTTAAAAAGCAGCAAGTCTACTCATTGTTACCTAGATTTCCAGGACACATAATTTTTTTCCCATGCTTATTTTATCATTCCTTAGCTGAGTAAAAAATTACTAAGTGTGACTCTCATCTACTTTCATATAAAAAAAGACATTTCAATTCAGTAAAAGCAGAGAAAGGATTGGTGTCCTGAGGACTGGATCATAATCTTTTAAAAAGCATGCTCTCTGTTTCTTTAGTTTTCAATCATTAAAAAGTCTCTGGTAAATTTAACATAAAAATAAGATTTCTAAAATCTTAAGTTAAATGTTAGCATCTCCACTAAATGCAATTAGGTAATGTCATTTACTCTGATTTCTACCTCTCGAAAATGGACACAAAATACTGGTGTACAATCTCTTATTCAAACCCTTAAAGGGCCCATGTTTCTCAGAATTGGAATTTTTCAGGTTTTAAAAAGATAAAAATGGTTATACATATAACCTTTATAACCTAAAAATTCCCAGAATGATATAGGCAGCACCAATAATCAAACATATTAATACTTCTGCTGCAGAAAGTTGGAAAATTAAATAGACCAATAAAGACTATGGTTAGGTCACCAATTTGTTAGAATTAGCCACCATGCTTAGAAAAAAAAAAAAAATCAGTTTCAAAGTTTTTTAGGTTTTAGGTTACCAATTAACATACACTACCTAATTAACATACACTACCTAATTTACCTAATTTTCATATGGAGAATGATATTTGAACTGGAGAACTCCTAGGCACTCAACCATTAGGAGTAAAAAGATGAAAAGAAAAAAAAAACCAATAACAATCTAACTTCAAAAGTGCAAATCTACTAGAAGCTCATGGTTAAGCAATGGCAAACATATATTACTGTATAAATAAAAATACAGATCTTCCTCAACTTATGATGAGGTTTACATCCTGATAAGCACACAGTAATTTGAAAACATCCTTATGCTGAAAATCATTTAATATACCCAACCTACTGAAGGTCACAGCTTAGCCTAGCCAAAGTTAAATGTGCTCAGAACACTTACATTAGTCTACAGATGGACAAAACGCTACAAAGCCTCTTTCACAATAAACTATAGAAAACCTCGTTTAATTTATTATTGTTTTACTGAAAGCGAAAAACAGGACAGTTATATGGGGGACAGAATGGTTTTAGGAGTACTGGTTGTTTACCCTTGTAATAGCACGGCTGACTGGGAGCTGTGAGTGGCTGCCTCTGCCCAGTATCACGACAGAGTACCGTAATAACATACTGCTAGCCAAGGAAAAAAATAAAAATTTGAAATACAGTGTCTACAGAAGGAGTATCGCTTTTGCACGGTCATAACGTCAAAAAATCGTAAAATTAACCACCGTAAGTCTGGGACTGTACAAAATATCTCCTTCAACCAGTAACCTTAGCCATACAAAATACAGCAAGAAATAAACACTCCGCCGGAGGCACTTTATTACTAACACCCTTCCCTTTCCTACACTTACTCTACATACACTTGTCTAAGAAGCTGGTTACCTACCTTCCCATAGGTAACTAAGATGCAAAGCTGTACGAAAAAAATCCAAGGAAGCAAAAGAACATGGGGTGCCCTTCATCCCATCCCCTTTTCCAGTCTGTTGTTCAGGTCTATGGACTGGGAAACAGCACTCTGAAAGCACTGAGTCAAATGATGATCCGGCACCAGGTCAGTTCACTGCATATTTATTGATAACCTACTAAGTACTACACACTATAAAAAGTACTAGAAATAAAGTAAACATAAAAAAACAAAGTCCTACCTCTTAGGTAGGAAGGTACTTACAGTCCCCAGAAGGTTATGGTAGGTAGGGACGGATGGTAAATTACAATGCAGCATGACACAAAGAAGTTTGAAAACTAAAAGCAGTACAACAGAAGGATCTGGGGACTCAGGAAAGGTTTCATTTAAAAAGTGACACCACAGAAGAGTTTTGAAGAATAAGAAGTTTGCCAAACAGCAGAGAAGTGGTAGTAAAAGTACACCCACCCACACAAAAACATATGCATGAGCCACGTACACACACACCACACACACAAAAAGGAAAATTTTCACAGCAGCAAATATGTCCAAAACATCTAGCTATATCTAAACAGACTTAGATCCCAAGTAAGCAAATACAAAACATTAACATGTATCCAGAAAAGGGAAATTTTTTTCTCCTACATAGCTTATATTTCCATGTTATATAAGCCATGAGATGTTACCAAAAAACAAACACTACAAACTGTTTCATTACTTCATAACGTGATATGCCAAGTGATATGCCAAGAGATGTGCATCTCCATTTCAGAGAACAAAATGTTAGAAAAACGTAATAGGAATTCTTCTTCCAGGTCATCCCTAAAGTATAGACAAAGTAAATAAACGAACAAGCCATATCAGCATGAGCTATCAGAGAGAGGAGTTTTAAGAACTTAAACGATGCCAAGCAGAAAAACTAAAGCAACAAGAAAAAATGTATTTAGTATTTAAATTGAAGATGGAAAGGTCCAATGAACAAAACCAAGGTAAAGATCATAATTTTAAAAACTGAAAACCCTAATATTCATTTTATTTTTTTCAAAGGCAGACTTTCTATAACAGAAATCAATTCTATAGCTCTTTCAAAATATCTAGTGAAAGTCACAATGAAATGCAACTCCTGTTTAAGTATCACAGTTAGAAATTATCCTTAGTGAGGCAGAATGAGCACCTGGATCATCACCCAGAATGATTCCTTTCACAGCACTAGATCCTTGATATCAGCATTGTATGCAATTATATTCAAAAATTACAGCGCAACTCCGATTAACTCTGTCCGTAAAACTACCCTACCTGATGACACCTTGGTTTCTTTTGCTTCTTTGCGTCACAAAATCCACCAGAGGTCTAGGTAACAAACAAAATCTTATTTAGTAGTATCTTTTCCTAAGACTGTATCACTATTTGCATAAGTTGTCCTTACTGCCTATTCCAGTAAGTACACAGAAAATTTGCTTTTAAATATGTAATAACAGAGCAAACTTGTAAGTTAAAATTTTCTTTTTTTTTTAATTTTTATTTACTTATGATAGAGAGAGAGAGAGAGAGAGGGGGGGGGGGGCAGAGACACAGGCAGAGGGAGAAGCAGGCTCCATGCACCAGGAGACCGACGTGGGATTCGATCCCGGGTCTCCAGGATCGCGCCCTGGGCCAAAGGCAGGCGCCAAACCGCTGCGCCACCCAGGGATCCCAAAATTTTCAACATAACTTGAAAATACTATTTATGAGTGACTTTAAAGCAATAAACAAACTTATTTTCCCTAGTCTATTAAGGACTACTCTACTTTCACATACATAGATTGAAGCATGCCATTACTTTTCTATAACATCAAGAACTCTTGTGATGCAAATGTCACTAAATAGGGCAAAATTATTGCTTCCCACAGATTGTGAAAAATTCTCTAAAAGCTTTTAAGAAGTACCCTTTAATGCCATTATCTACCAAAGAAAAACCAAAACAACTATGTTAGAAGTGCTCTAAGGAAATCTATTCATATAAATCTGAAGCACTTATTTACTTATGAACAAAAATATTTCAGGTTATAACTAAGTGTTAAGTATCTCCTGAAAAATCAAAAAGTAAATTAAACATCCAAAGTTATTAAGTAAAAATATAGGTAATTAGTTCTCTTGGGAAGGAATATCATTCTGAGTTTTATTTTATCTTCAAGATCAAGTACTTCTCAAACGAGGGGGGATATAAATACACTCTAGCATTTTGCCCTAATTTTTCCACCACATAAATTTACTTTAAAACGGAAGTATCATAGAAACTGAAATTTTTTTAAAAGCTGTATTTACTGCTTGGTTGAGCATACAGGCAATTCTCCTTCCCCAAGAGTATCAGATTAGGTTACAGATACCTCTATACAGTATACCGAGAATAAAAGGGTTCTGCTTAGGACAGTTCATTTTTATTGATGTAATGTTAGTTAGGATGCAAAAAAATGTGAAAACGTCTCAATTCCTGTCTAAATTACAAAGTATGCACAGAAGTCACTGCAATTCACTGCCCTGGGGGGGGGGGGGGGGGGAGAGACGGAAGAGAGAAAAGCACCTTTTTAAAATTAGTTGAGAATCTTACAAAGTCAAGAAAGTGGAGCATTTTTTCCTCTTTTACACATACATTGTTATTTTCCCTTTAGATTCAATATCACAGAAGAACTGCGATCTCAGAACAAACTACAGAGGAGTTCAACATACATACAGCTTACTAAAAGCTCTTGGCCCGTTAAGTAGTATTTCAGTGAAAATACCTGAACGCAGGCAGACCTCTAAGCATTTCAATGTAGACATTTTAACCACTGCGGTCCACTGTGATTCTCGACTAACCCTTTAGATCCGGGGTAGGGCAATCTTACAAAACTGCGGAAGGTCACGTGCGCGCTGACGTCTGAGGAAGAAGTGCTGTCCAACAGACGAAGGGCTCCCCCCAACAGTTCAGCTTAGACCCTGAACCTACCTAGATACTCTGACATCTCTATCCAAACCCCCCCATTTGCTCTGTTTCCACTTACGTTATTTCATGAGGGGGACCCCGAAAGTCACTCCGGGCGACTCTGGAGCTCTAAATATCCCGCCTGCCACGCGTGGCAGGGAAGGCGTTCACTTCTGAACCCGAGACGCAAGGGCAGCCTCCCTCCCTCGGGAGCAGCGGACCTTTCTCACTCCGTACTTTCTACCACTCGGCCGAGAACGTTTACGGGGCTCCGAGCCGTGTGTACCTTTCCCAACCATCAGGAACAGCCCCGAAGACCAAATTATAAGGAAGGAATAAGCCAGAGCCTTGGAGCAGAAGTTCCACGAAGATGAAACAGAACGTGTTGCACGCGCCCCCCCCCCTTCCCTCCCGGGGGATGCGGGCGGGCGGGCGGGCGAAGGCCTCTCCCAGGGATTCAAAGGAAGTTGGTGTTTAGGTTCCTCCCGACAGGGTGGTACCCGTATGTAAGACCTCGGGCGGGGGGGGGACGCCGGAGCCACGGGGGCCGCAGCGGATGCACATTCTGAAACCTTCCAAGTGCGCTTTTTTTTTTTTTAATTAAAAAAAAAAAAAAAAAAACAGGACGAGGGAATCCTCATTCCCTAAGAACCAACCGTGTAGACGACGGGCGGGACTGCAGCCTCCACGAACAACCAGTGTGTGTGTGGGGGGGGGGCCTCTCTGAACCCCACTCGGTTTCCTCCGTGAAACTTTTAAGGCAGCCCCGAGACAGCACAAGGTGGGGGGACACGGGGGGCGGCGGAAGTGGAAACGCGGGGACTAGCAACTTGGCCCAACACAGGCCGCCCCGGGACCATCCCATCGCTGCTCCTGCCGCGGCTCCCTGCAGCCGCCCCCTCGGTACCCCAGGGCCCGGGGGGAGGGGGCTCCTCGAGGCCCGTTAGCCAGCCCCGCGTCCGTCTCATTACACACACGCACACGCACACGCACAAGTTGCAGGTGATGGGAGTGCACGGAGGGAGAGACGGCGGCAGCCTGCTCGGAAGCGGCCCGGGCCCCGCCGCCGCCCGTCCTTCCCCAGGAAGCAGCGCGGCGGAGGACGCTGCTCGGCGCCGGCGGGAGCCCGGAGGAGCGCAGCCCGGGGAAGCCGCAGCTCCCGCCGGGAGGGCCCCGCGTCCAGGGCCGCCGCTGCAGCCGCCCGAGCACGGCGACGCTTTACGTCCCGTCCACCAGCCTCCCCACACACACCCCCTCCCTCCCCCCTCCCTCCTTCCCTCCCTCCGCCGCCGCCGCCGCCACCCCCCCTCCCCGCCCGCTCCGCTCTCCCTCTCTCGATTGGAGCCCAGACAAAAGCAACGGGAAGCGGCGGGCCGGGACGCTGCCCGCGGGCCCCGGGCGCGGCCGGTCCGGCCCCGAGGCATTCCCCAGCCTTGAGGGGGCCCCGAATCCGCCGCCCCCGCCGCGCGCCCCGCTGCCAGACTTCCGAAAATTTGCCAAAAACTCACCGCATGAATTTTCTTGTCCCGCGGATCCAAGATGGCGACGTATCCACCGCGGAGGCTGCTGGGAGCAAGACCTTTACCCTCTGACCCCCGCCGTGACCCCCGCCGTTCCGGCTTCACTCGCGGCGGCGGCGGAAGGTGGGAGCGGCGATGGCCGGCGGGACGTGGGGTGCGGGTGGGCGGCTTCCCGCGCGTTCCGGGAGGGGTGGGGGGAGGCGCCGCGCTGCCTCGGCGCCTCCTGCGCCGCTTCCGAGCCCGTCCCCCCGCGTCCGCCGGCAGGGAGGCGCGCAGCCTGTCGGCGGCCGTTACAGCCGGCGGGGCCTGGGCGGCCGGGGTCTGGCTGCGGTGCGCGGGGTCCGGGGCGGGGGGTGGCGTCGGCCCGCCCTCCCCGGGGCGCAGAGCGTGTCGGTGTCCGACACCACGCCCCTCCCACGTCGGCCCTGCTGCCGCTCCCGCACCCGTTCCCGCACCCGTTCACGCTTCCGCACCCGTTCCCACTCCCGCACCCGCTTCCGCTCCCGTTCCCACTTCTGCACCCGCTCCCGCACTCGCTCCCGTTCCCGCACCCGTTCCTACTCCCGCACCCGCTGCTGCACCCGCACCCGCTCCAGTACTCACTCCCGTTCCCGCACCCGCTCCAGTACTCACTCCCGTTCCCGCACCCGCTCCCGCCCCCGTTCCCACTCCCGCACCCGTTCCCGCACCCACTTATGCACCCGCTTCCGCTCCCGTTCTGGCACTCACTCCCGCTTCCGCACCCGCTCCCGCTTTCGCACAGGCTCCCGTTCCTGCACCCGCTCCCGCACCCGCACCCACTCCCGTTCTCGCCCCCTCGATCCCCGCAGCCTCCCGGGCCTGTGTGCGCACTCGCAGGGCCCGGCCACCCGTCCCCATCCCTGCCTGACAAGTGAGTCCCCCCTGGGCTGAAAGCGTTGCTATTTGCTGCTCACCATCCTTCCTTTTTTTCTTTTTTCTTTTTTTTAAACTTAGTGGACGGGAGTTTACTGGGGAGCAGGTTCTAAAAGCACTGAGCTTGCACTCGCCGCGCGTCAGGCAGAGAGAATCTCCGGCCACTGCTGCACTGTCCGCACGTGACGCCCGAGCAACCCGCTGCTCCATGCGCTAGTGAAGGCGAAGGCTCCGCTGGAAACTTCAGGAGGTGGGAGTCTCTGGTTTGTTTTGTTTTTTTTTGTTGTTTTTTTTGTTTTTTCAGAAAAGCGATTGTCGCTCGAAATCACATTTCTGTTCTTCCAAATAATTTCTTAACTCCTTTGTGTATCAATAAATGCTTTCCCTTTTTTTTGTCCCTGTCCAGCATTTTTCTTTTTTTTTCCTCTCTCTTTTTAAAGATTTTTATTTATTTATTCATGAGAGACACAGAGAGAGAAGCAGTGACACAGGCAGAGGGAGAAGCAGGCTCCATGCAGGGAGCCCGACGTGGGACTCGATCCCTGGTCTCCAGGGTTGTGCCCTGGGCTGAAGGCAGATGCTAAACCACTGAGGCACCCGGGCCGCCCTGTCCGGCATTTTTGTTTTGTTGTTTTTGTCTTTTTATTTATTCATGAGAGACACAGAGAGAGAGACAGAGACACAGGCAGAGGGAGAAGTAGGCTCCATGCCAGGAGCCCGACGGACGTGGGACTCCATCCCGGGACTCCAGAATTGCGCCCTGGACCAAAGGCAGGCGCTAAACCGCTAAACCGCTGAACCGCTGAGCCACCCAGGGATCCCCCTTGTCTGGTATTTTTGAACCTAAGTCGTTGCATGTGTGTTTTGGAATTGTGTAGTTTCATACAGTGAATTTTTTTGCTGTTTTTTGTTTTGTTTTGTTTTGTTTAGTTTTATTTAGTTTTATTTTGTTTTCCTATCACGACAATAAGCACTTCTTGTAAAGTCAAAGGCATCTGCAGCGAATAAAATTTCTCCTCCCCTTGTGTGTATCTTATATACAGTCCTTTTTCCTTCCCCCCAAAAGTACCAAGGTGTTCCAATTTAAGACCTATCATGGAAGGGCAGGCAGAGAGCATCCATCAGCTTCCCAACAGAGGGAAAAGCATGGAAAGGAAAGGGGACCGTTACGTTTGTGGAATGCAAGGTATTTGGACACATCAGTAAATATGTGAACTGACTTAAACTCCAAAGGGTGCTGAGCTAGCCAGGAGAAAATGTTTTGCCTGATTATCCATTTCATTACACGTCATGCCTCACGTTTTTTTTTAACTTCAGGAAAATTCAAGGAGGGATAACGCCTCTGCATGTCCTTTCCTCCCTGTCCCCAACAGCTCCTTCCTGACTCTTCGGGGTTCTCTTCCACTCTGCAAGATGGTGTGTTAGAAGCCTGAACATGCCTCTGAGCACATGTAGTCCAGCTTTATCCAGTTGCCACCCTTCCCCCTGCATGTACCAGGCTCTTTCGGTATGTAGCAGGGACTGTCCGTCATCCCCTAGAATTTCTCCATTTTTTTTATTTTTTAAAGATTTTATTTATTTATTCATGAGACACATAGAGGCAGAGACACAGGCAGGGGGAGAAGCAGGCTCCATGCGTGGAGCCCGTGGCAGGACACGATCCCAGGACCCCCGGGGTCACGCCCTGGGCTGAAGGCGGCACTAAACCGCTGAGCCACCTGGGCTGCCCTCTATTTTTTTTTTTTTTTTAATACTAATAGACATGGACACTTGGCCGTCGGAGATAAAGAGTATTTTCCAGGCTCGCTGTCGCCATGCGGTAGTTCTGGTCAATGAGATGAGCAGGTATGCCCTGTGGCACCCCTTCAAGACCATCTGTAGGGGACAGGCCTTCAGTCCTTTTTTTCTTTTCCTCTTAATCCCTGCACCCTAGAATACGGATGTAATAGCCTGGAACTCTTACTGTCAATTTGGGGGAAACGTGATCCCATTAAGCCCCTTATACGGCATTGTACCAGCCCCACACTCTATGTTCAGATTTTGATGTAAGGGGAGAAAAAGTAAACTTCTGTCTTACTAAAGCCACTGTTTAGGGTCTCTTGTTCTCAACTGAATTTAATCTTAACTGATACTCCATCTCCGGACCCTTGCCCTTGGTGTTTTGTTTCCGGCTGGGATAGACTTTATGTCCGTATGGCTAACTCATTCTCACTCTTCAGTTCTTAAGTCATCTTGACAAGGCCTTCCCTGGCCACCATATTTAAAGTAGCTCCTTTCCCCCATTTATTTAGTTTTTCAATAGCCTTTGCAACTTATCATTATCTTTATTATTATCTGGTTCACTTCATCCTAATAAAAATTTTAAGCTCCACGAGAGCAAGGACTACATTTGTTTTGCTCACTGGTTTATTCTCCACACATAGTAGACATTAGGTAAGTCATGTTGAATGAATGAGACAGTAAATAAATCATTGAATGAGTGAAGTAGATTCTTACCTTAGATTAAGTCAACTTTTTTTTTTTTTTCCTTTTTAAATGTCTTGAAAGATTCCCTTTACCCTTTACAGAATGTGTAAAATCCAAACTAGGAAGCAGCTAGGAAAACTAGTGCTGAACTACTGGAAAATGCTAGCTTCCAACCCTAGATAATGAAGATGTATACCTTTATCTGGGAAATTGATAAGGCTATTACACGAAAAACAGCTTAATTGGTGAGGCACACTGGCAAATCAGAAGAGTATTCCATGTCATATCTGGGGCAGAAATTCCCACTAAGTAGTTGTCCGATTTATTATGTAACTTTATCTCCAATGTAGGTAAGAGGAGCGCCTGGGTAGCCTGGTCGGGTGGGCATCACGTTCATTTCAGGATTGTGAGATCAGGCTCTATGTTGGGATCCACGCTCAGTGGGGAGTCTGCTTGAATTTCTCTCCCTCTGCCCCTACTCCCACTCCACACGCTCTCTTCTCTCTAAAGTAAATAAATCTTAATAAGATGCTAAGTAAGAATCTTAAGCTTTGACTGGTAATATAAAAGTTTAATAGTCTAACTTATGAGTGACATAACATGTTATACATTAATTTGGTTGCAGGTGTTACTTTAACAAGTGATTATTTCTTGATAATACCCGCAAGCATTCAGAGAAACGGGGCTTCTTAAATGTCTGAGGATATAAATCTCCACACTTCTGGAGTGCAGTTTGACAATATGTATCAGAATCCTTGAGCATGAGCATTTGATCCTGCAATTCCTCTTATAGAAATGTATCATACGGAAATAAGAATATGTGTAACAATTCGATTGCTAGAGTGAGGATATTGGTTAAATTAAGCTACGTGCATAGTATGGAACAGTATTCAGGCCTTAAATATGATGTGAAGGAGGAGCACCTGGCTGGGTCAGTCAGGAGGCCAAATGACTGGGTGGTAAGTTTGAGCCACACATTGGATGTAGAGATAACTTTAATAAATATAACTTTTTTAAAAATGATGTGGACGGAATTTTATTGACATGATCTATTCAGTGTGAAAAGAAAATTTAAAACGTACAGTTGACCCTTCAAATAACTCAGGGGATAGAACACCTAACCTCCTTTCTGTGCATGGTCAGAAGTTCCTATTAAGGAACTATTGACCAGAAGCCTTACTGATAATATAAAGTCAGCTAACATAAATTCTGTATGTTAGGGATCCCTGGGTGGCGCAGCGGTTTGGCGCCTGCCTTTGGCCCAGGGCGCAATCCTGGAGACCCAGGATCGAGTCCCACGTCGGGCTCCTGGTGCATGGAGCCTGCTTCTCCCTCTGCCTGTGTCTCTGCCTCTCTCTCTGTCTGTGACTATCATACATAAATAAATAAAATAAATTTAAAAAAATTCTGTATGTTATATGCATTATGTACTGTACTATAATAAAGCAAGCTAGAGAAAAAATACTAAGGAAATCATAAAGAAAATACATTTACAGTTTTATATTTGTTGAAAAAAATCTGTATAAGTGGACCCATGTAATTCAGACTGGTGTTATTCCCAGGGTCAACTGTAATTCCAGTTTTGTGAAAATTTGTAAGTCTCCCAAAGAGCTAACATGATATGCACAAAGCGTTAATTCAGCCTTGCCGAACTGTTTTTATTTACACCTATCTTTATCTCATCATTTCTATTTTAATGGTTTTTAAACTTTCAGAGGATAAAAATATTGTATAATACTATTTAAAAGCCTACTTCTCTCTTTGTAGAAACAAGTGGATAATTTGGGGCAATAGTACCACATACTCAGTTGCCAAGCCTGAAATCTTTTATCCTTTCTTCTTCCCTGTGCCCCACTAATAATTACCAATCTTGTGTATTTTACCTTCTAATTAAGACATAGTAATAGCAGCAACAGATGTACCAAACACTTAAGATCCACTACATGCCAGGCACTATTGTAAGCATTTTACCTAGATTGATTCCTGAAATCCTTGCATCTACTCTCTGTGATAGGAACTGCTAAAATCTGTAGTACAAACTAAATTCTCTGTTAGGTCAGAAATGAGGACTGGTATGTCAGGGATAATTTCACCCAGTGGCTGTTTAAATTCCATGTTGAATGACTGGATAGATGTGGCTGAAAGGAAGGGATGTTTTCAGTGAGGGGAGTAATGTGAGCAAAGGCAGTTTGTATTTGCAGCTGCAATACAAAGTACCACAGACTGGGTGGCATAAACAACAAATTCATTTCGTCACAGTCTGAGACATACTTGTTTTCTTCCCAGCGCCTCTGTCCTTGGCTTGGAGACGGCTCTCTTCATGTTTACATCGTATTCTCCCTGTATGTGAGTTTGTTTCCAAATTTCCCCTTTTCATAAGAATACCAGTCATATTGGATTGGGGTATACTCCTATGACTTCATTTAACATTGATTACTTTTAAAAATTCCTATCTCCAAATACAATCACGTTCTGAGGTACTGGGGATTAGTACCTCATAAGTATGGGGGGAACACAATACAATTCAGGCCAGCTGAGAAGCAGAAATGAGCATGGGCCAGCAACTAGGAGCAGACTAAGATAAGCAGAAGGAAGCTAGTAAAATTTGTGTAGAATCAGGTGGCAGGTTTGGGAGTGTTTTAGAATGCAGAATGCAGAAATATTGATAGATGGCCTTTAATAAGTCACTGCTAATCAATCCATTCCTAAGGTTTAGTCAGTACCAAAGAAGGAAAAAAAATTAAAAGAGGCGCCTAGATGTGATGCAGGTCATGATCTCAGGGTCCTAGGATCGTGGGATCAAGCCCCACGTTGGGCTCCGTGCTCAGCACAGAGTCTGCTTAGGTTTCTTTCTCTGCCTCTCCCCACTGTGTGCTCAAGCAGGTTCTCTCCCTCAAATAAATCTTGAAAAAAAAATAGAATCATTTGTAGCATATCTTTTATCATATCCACTCTTACCACCTAACATCAGCATTCTCATCTTGCAAAGATAATTAAGTTGTTATGAATCAAAAAAATATATATCTATGAATCATCTCTAAATTAATGTGATATAGGGACTCCTGGGTGGCTCAGTTGTTTAACTGCCTGTCTTTGGCTCAGGGTCCGGGGAGAGAGCCTGTTCACAGGAAACCTGCTTCTTTCTCCCCTTCTGCCTGCTGCTCTCCCTGCTTGTACATTTTCTTTCTCTCTGTCAAAATCTTTTTTAAAAAGTAATAATGTGATGTAGGTTTTTAACCATTCAAATCTCTTTATACAATAGAAGTTTTGTCCCCCACATCATGCAAAAGAATCAACAAAAAAAATTGTAGCATATCTTTTATCATATCCACTCTTACCACCTAACATCAGCATTCTCATCTTGCAAAGATAATTAAGTTGTTATGAATCAAAAAAATATATATCTATGAATCATCTCTAAATTAATGTGATATAGGGACTCCTGGGTGGCTCAGTTGTTTAACTGCCTGTCTTTGGCTCAGGGTCCGGGGAGAGAGCCTGTTCACAGGAAACCTGCTTCTTTCTCCCCTTCTGCCTGCTGCTCTCCCTGCTTGTACATTTTCTTTCTCTCTGTCAAAATCTTTTTTAAAAAGTAATAATGTGATGTAGGTTTTTAACCATTCAAATCTCTTTATACAATAGAAGTTTTGTCCCCCACATCATGCAAAAGAATCAACAAAATACTTTTTAATTTGCTTACTCAACTACATCAACTGTTAAATGTTTAAATACATGGTTAAGCTGTTGTGTTTTTTTTAATAAAAACGCCAATTAACTCTATGTATGAGTTACAAAGTATCTTCCACTTAAAAAAGTAAAATAACTCCCCAGAAAGTTTCAAGATTCAATGAATATACAATAGTAAATCAATTTAAAGCACATGTAATCAGCCAATACATTTTTTCTGGCAATGGAAAATTAACTGAAAGCTTAAGAAGTTTAAAAGAGAAAGGGACTAAATGCTGAAATCATAGTAGGAATGAAACATATATATATACACACACAATAGATTGATGAAAGAGTTCTATGTGCTTTTTAAATAGTAATGGATTTAGTGATAACCATTCAAATGCTGAATGTTAACCTGTTTTGTAACTGAGTAATTTAAAGTGAAAATACATTCAGTATAAAAGAAAATGAAGGCTATGAAGACAATGAGACAGTAAAGATTATAAAATATATAGATCTCAAGAAAACCTTGGTCCTGGAAGAAGCAATCTAAACCTGCTCCCCTACTTCAACTGATTCCATCCTATTCAGTAATCTTGCTCTCAGGAACTGTTTTATGTTTAACCTAAATTTTTTACACTGCTTTTTTGTTTTTGGATTTTACTCTTATTCCTGGAAACTGCCCATACTGCAAATTGTTCATGGATGAAATACAGAGTTTAACAGATTTTTTTTCTGCAAAATTATGGTATAAACCTGCTTAGTTTTCCATTTGATTGCTAATAAATGTATACCACAGAGTTTGTTAAAGAAACCCATTAATAACAATGTGTAGCATGCTGCAAAGTACAAGAAGTAAACAAAAAATGAGCATATAAACCTGCATCTGGACCACCATAGTACTGAGTGCTGACAAAATTATAACACGGGAAAAAATTTTTAGAAAGTTGTGATTTAGGGGCACCTGGCTGGCTCAGTCGGTGGAGCATGTGACATTTGACCTCCAGATTGTAAATTCAAGCCCCACACTATATGTAGAGATTACTTAAAAAGTTACATTAAAAAAAATACACAGTTCAGAAAGGGTTAAGTGGAAACCTTAACATGTTATTGTTTTGAACCATCCATCACACATTACAGTGCTTGAAAATAGTCAAAAGTCTGGCACAAAAAAATTAATCACATTCAGTGTACATCAGTTTTTGAAATCAAAAGTAACTTGGTTAATAAAAACACTTTTTTAAGATTTTATTTATTTATTCATGAGAGACACAGAGAGAGAGAGAAAGAGGCAGAGACACAGGCAGAGGGAGAAGCAGGCTCCATGCAGGGAGCCCGAAGTGGGACTCAATCCTAGGTCTCCAGGGTCAGGCCCTGGGCTGAAGGCAGCGCTAAACTGCTGCGCAACTGGGGCTGTCCAACATTTTGTTTCATAAAAGAACTGTCGGTTACCCGGTTAAACATGAATAATTAATTCTCAAAAACTGCATTGGAACTTTTCTATGAGTACACATGATGCCTGTTACATGTTAAGATTTATTTATTTGAGAATGAGCAGGAGGGGCAGAGGGAGAGGGAGAGAGAATCTCAAGCAGGCTGTGTGCTGAGCATGCCAGGCTTGAGATCACAACCTGAGCCAAAATCCAAGAGTCAGTTACTCAACCCACTGGGCTACCCAGGCACCCCCATAGCAGTTTCATTTAAAATGATTGTTCAGTAAGAGGAACAAATAGTTTACTAGTCAGGTTGCCTTAAGTTGCAAAGGCCTAGAGAAACTCAGCAACAGGCTACATATATTAGTGTTCAGCTCTGATGTCTTTCAAAAATATGAAGGGAATAAAGCCTTTAGCTAGCCTTCCAATCTGTGATAAATGCAATAGAACTAATAAAAACTTATTGGATCAACTATGCATATTTTTAAAAATTTAAAAATAAGAGCATAAGATCAAAAAGTCTAAAAAAAAGTAGAACATTCTGTACTTGAAGCATCCCCCATTCCAAAAAGTCATTGTGAGGGGTACCTGGGTGGCCCAGTGGGTCTGACTCTTGGTATCTGACTCTAGGTTTCTGCTCAGGTCATAGTCTCAGGGTCATGAGATAGAGACCCACATGGGGCTCTGAGCTCAGTACGGAGTCAGCTTGTCTCCCTTCCTCCCTCTCTGCCCCTCCCTCATGTGCTCATGCTGTCTCTCTCTCTCAAATAAATAAGTAAAATATTTAAAATGAGTCATTGTAATGATAAGTGACCAGCATCTCTAATAATGCCATAATTGGGAGGAGGATATGTTCCATTGTATGTATTCTTTTTAAGATATTCTGTATAGATTGAGGTTACTGTTTATAAAAACATTTCATACTAAAGAATCAAACTTAAGCATTTTATGAAATCTTATTATGTCTACAGTGACACTATCTGAAATACAAAGTTTTTTTTTTATCTTCAACCTGTCACCTATACATTTCATGCAATATTTGATGCTTAAAAATACCAAAACAACCATGAAAATAAAGGAATTTGGACAGTCCCTTAGGATTTGTAATATAAGGACTTCTATAATTGTGTTTCTAAAGTTTTGCATTATTTTCATGGCACTTTTTTTGAACTCTTCATAAGTTTTCTGTATCCTGTACAATTTTTACCAGATATAAACATAAAAGGATGCTTCTAATATAACCAGTTCTGAGAATAATAGAATAAATGCTTTCTCATATGAATATATTGTTCTGTTCTCACTTGGTATCCATTTATTATTCATTATTCAAATGTGATCAAATCTCAGTTATGTGCCACACATTGTGTTTTATCATGTAATTCTCGAAGAAACTATGTGATATAGGTATAATAGTATAACTTCCTCCATTTTCTTGTATGCCGCATGTGTGTAGCAGATCTTCTCCAATTTATATTTGTGACCATATTTTGCCCTTCAAATATCCTTATCCTTATCTTGAATTACTATTTATTACTCATCACCTTTGGAATGGATCACAGTAATGTTTTAAAACTGCTTAGTATTCTGACCCAAACATTAAAGATGTTATTACTCTCCAGTGCTTTTATGGATCACTATCATCTGTAAAAATAGGTAGGTAGGCTAAAAAGAAAAACCAAATAAGGTAACCAGTGGGAAGAATGTAAGATTCTTAGAAACCAGAAAGTAGCTGCAACAAACCAATCAGGACAAGAAAACCTCAAACAGTAATTAGAGATAAAATAGGAGGTCAATATTAGCCTGGTAATAATTATAGCTACTACTTAATTCGGCATCTACTAAATTGCAAGTACCATAATTACATGATTTCACTCAGATGCATAACATGATCTAGGTAGTATTCACATTGCACAGGTGAGGAAATGGAGGCTCAAAGAATGGTTGCCTTCAAATACACAGATTATTTTCACCTTCACAGCCTGTTCTCTCTTTTTTACAAATGCAAGTAGTTTATAATATTGTGTATTTTATGTATCTATGTATATGTACATATTTTGTGTGTACATATAAATATACACACATTTGGGTGGGGGCAGTGAGGAAAGAGCCCAAAGATTTCACAAGATTCTTTAAGTGCTCCTTAGTGAAAAAGTTTTACCAATCACTAAAATTCACTGTTGGGCAGGCACCTGGGTGTCTCAGTCAGTTGAGGCCTCCAGGTCTCCATTGCAGCTCAGGTATTGATCTCAGGGTTGTGAGTTCAAGTTCCACATTGGGCTCCATACTGAGTGTGGAGCTAAATAAATAAATAAATCCATTTCTAAATTAAAGTCAGACTTTAGGAAAAAAACCACCTCGCTGTGAGCTCAGTGCATTTATTATGAGGAAGGAAACTCTAAGACAGCTTGGCTGAATCAATCAAATGAATAAATAATGGAGAACCTAGATAGGTAATTAAAATTCTGGTTCAACTAATAATTGTTGATTCCTATTAATGCACCAGCTATACAGATTATATAGCACTGTTTCTCAATCTTAAATAATGTAGGAACACCTTATAAGAATTTTTGTGAAAAAAAGAATTTTTGTGTATTCAATATGATAAATTATTTTTATTATAAAGTTACTGTAATATGTGCTTTCTGAGCATAGAAAACTCAGTGTAAATCTGTGCTGATAATTCTTTTTTAACTATTAAACTAGAAATAGAAATTAAACTAAAATATTTGAATTTAATAACATTAGTTTTAATGTAACAAAAAATACTGTTTTACTGAGCACAAATCATCATTTGAAGTCACTGGAAATTAATACAGCATACATTTATTTTAGAATACCTATAGCACTATGTGATAATTCAGTTTTCCCACCAGTTTTCTCTGTTACAATTTTTTAAATTATATATATTTAAAGATTTTATTTATTTATTCATGAGAGACATAGAGAGAGAGGCAAAGACCAGGCAGAGGGAGAAGCAGGCTCCATGCAGAGAGCCTGATGTGGGACTCAATCCCGGGTCTCCAGGATCACACCCTGGGCCAAAGGCAGACACTCAACCGCTGAGCCAACCAGGTGGCCCTCTGTTACAATTTTTTTTTTTAAGATTTTATTTATTTATTTGACAGCACAAGTAAGCAGAGCGGCAGGCAGAGGGAGAGAGAGAAGCAGGCTCCCTGTAGATCAGGGAGCCTGTCACAAGGCTTGATCCCAGATCCTGGGACCATGACCCAAGTAGACACCAGATGCTTAACTGAGCCGCCCAGGTGCCCCATTACATTTTTTTTTTTTTTAAGATCTTTGTTCCAGAACCAAGCAGTCTCAATATTTGACCTTTACCTGGCATGTATGCATCATTCATTTGTTTGTTTTTATTCTTTACTATAGCCCAGGGCAATTTAAGTTTTATAGCTTGGCTCTAACTCAGTTCTAAACACAAAAACCTGGCATGCAAATCAGGTGAAACTATGTATTTATATAATGGTCTTTCCTGTGATCCAAAGTACAGTTATATTTTTAAGTTATTTTTGAAATGAGACCTCAAAACTAAAGGTTTTTGATAAGAAATCACAAATATTCAAGAACATATTACTGAATAACCAGGGATTCGACAAGCAAAGGTTAAGAGCTTGGGGTTTTAGAATAGTTCAGAGTTGGAATTTTATCCAAATAAAACACATGCAAGCTGAGGTCCCTTGGGTAAGATGCTTAACCTCTCCAAGCCTCAGTTTTGTTACCTGAAATTTTTACATAGAAATATTACCATGCCTTTCAGGGTTTTTAAAATTTTTATGAGATGACTTTTGTAAATCTTAGTATAATGTAGAAAGAAGAAAACAATCAGAAAATATAATGATATTTTTATATTAAATACCACATGTAAGCTAAGAATCTTAAATAGAGAAATTAATTATTAAGGCAGCATCTGAAGGGGAAAATGCAAGAAAATGATAATGTGAACAACCATTTTAAAAAAATGACAACAGACATAAATATGCTAGCTGGCCGTTACATGTTTTCTGTTGAGAAATAAAAATAGGTAAGAAAATGAAACATATTCTTAAATTATTACATTTCATAGCATCAAGTAGTGATTATATTATACTTTGCTACTCTAAGAATAATTTTTTTGAATAGTGAGGATTTTTATAAAACATAGTAGCAAATTTTTCAGTGTCTGTGATGGCATCCCTTCTACAATTACTACCAGGATTTTAAAAGGCCTATGACTTCTTTTTTCTTTAAAGATGTTATTTATTTATGAGAGACACAGAGGGAAAGGCAGAGACACAGCAGAGAGAGAAGCAGGCTCTCTGCGGGGAGCCTGATGTGGGACTCGATCCCAGGACCCCAGGATCATGACCTGAGCCAAAGGCAGACGCTCAACCACAGAGCCACTCAGGTGCCCCTACCACCCATGACTTTTTAAAGACATTGTTTTTACAAGATGATAGTTACTAAATATTTACAGTAATTTTCAAATAACTTTGTATTTTTTTAGTAACTTTGTATTTTTAATAAGGCCTGTCTGGTGGGGTGTCTGGCTGGCTCAGTTGGTAGAGCATGGGACTCTTGATTTCTGGGTTGTGAGTCTGCCCACTTTGGGTGGAGAGATTACTTAAAAATAAAATAAATAAATAAATAAATACTGCTAGAATAGAGGGATACACTATATGAAATACACTTGTATTTCACCAGTGTAAGTAAGATTAGTTCCTATTAGTGTCTAGATTTTAACGGTTGCTCCGTTTGCTATACCTTTGACTGGTGATGGTGCTGATCTGGGAAAAATATTACCTCCATACCTTCTCTTTTCCTTTTAATGAAACAGCCTACAATTAGGAAATCACTCTTCATAAGTGGACACAGAACAGTTAAATGGCAAAACCCAGAGAAACAGCCAGTCATTCACTTACCAGTTCAGCAGCTACTACTGAGGAGATATTTGACAATGTAGCATTAAAAAGAAATCATGAGACTTCTAAATAGGAGGGAAGACCTTTTCTGGTAGCCTCATCCCGAAAGCCAGTTTTTCCTGCTAAAAGTCAAGGAATCTTTTTTCTTTCTTTTCTTTCTTTCTTTCTTTTTCTTTCTTTCTTTCTTTCTTTCTTTCTCTTTCTTTCTTTCTTTCTCTCTCTCTTTCTTCTTTCTTTCTTTCTTTCTTTCTTTCTTTCTTTCTTTCTTTCTTTCTTTCTTTCCTCCTTCCTCCTCCTTTTCCTCCACTATAGTAAGCAGAGGTAGGAGAAAGCCTCTATTTCGAATGAACTAACAACAGACATACTTACTATACTTTTTTAAGTTTGAAGAGCTTACATGGATCTGTGTAGTTCCTTGTGGACACAAAAATTAAAGGAAAAAGAAGAAAGGATCCAAACTGGGTTCCTCAGACTAGTTTCATGAGATACTGGTAAGTATTCTGTTGAAAAAAAGATTCCATGTAATTTAAGCATAGAGAATGCTGAGTTAAACCAAGTAAACGAAGTTTCATCATTGCAGTGTTCGCTGGAATTTTTAATATGCTAATACATGTGTCTCAAAGTGCCTTAGTTGATTTTAAGATCTAATGCCCCACAAAACTATGAACTGTCTTACTACATTTAAGAAAATACTTGAACAGGGGTGCCTGGGTGGCTCAGTCCATGGAGCGTCTGCCTTCAGCTTGGGTCATGATCCCCTGGGGCTCCCTTGCACACTGAGGAGCCTGCTTCTCTGCCTCTGCCCACGGCTCTGCCTGCTTGTGCTCTCTCTCTCTCTCTCATTTTCTGTCAAATATATAAATAAAATCTTAAAAAAGAAAATACGTGAACAGCTTGAGTTTGGGATTCCTGAAGACGGAGACTGAGGATTCTCCACCATCGACTTTGTTATAAGGAACTGACATGGAATGTGAATTGGATATCACAGTTGTTTTGAAAAGGACCAAATAAGAACTTTCTCTTATCCACTGAAGTCTAAGGTTTACCAACATATTAAGCAAGGACTGGCTGACATTTAATATCACAATACAATAATTATAGCTGAATATTTTTATAGATACATTTACAGCAATGTTCCACATTATAGATTAAAATAACTTAAAAAAAACCCACAGTCTTAACTGAGTAGTGTCACCACCACCACTACCACTCCTATCCACTTTTAGTCAAAAAAAAAAAAAAAAAAAAGAGGGAGAGAGAGAGAGAGAGAGAAAGAGAGAGATAAAGGAGGGCTGTTGGAGAAAGCAGTGTTTATGGACAGGCTGTTCCCAATATGTAGTTGGAGTGAAGAGTGCCTAAAGAGAGGCACTCCTAAAGATTGGATTTCTAAAACAAGGGGAGACAGATCTTTTCTCTGTTGGGACATTTGCTTAGCCACAGGACCTGCTCATCTCCCAGAGGGCTGGAGGACAAAGAGGATTTGAATGATGATAGACTGAGAGAAGGGCACCAGGACAGCAGGGAGGTAGCCCTATGGCCATCATTTAGCGTGGCGAGAATAATGAAGTTTCCTATGGGTGGTGCGAATCCCAGGAAAGGTAAGTGGGCTTGAGCCACTCTCATTATGAGGACTGACCGCAGCACGGGGGAACCACTGCAGCAAGAACGAAAGCCATCCAGTAAGCTGGAACACAGCTTTCCAACACCGTCACACAGAGGTTATCAAATCCAGTCGATGAAGATTGCATTCTTAGGCAAGTAGGGAAACATTGCCCTTTCCTCTTTCAAGTAAGGAAGCCTTTGTCCTTTTCTCTGCCCCTTCTCTTTGCCTTAAACAAGGTCACTAAGTCTGGAACAGGGAGGAAAAACAGGTGTCTGAGAGCCAGATATTCCCCCCTCCCTCCAAGTCACTAGAGCTTTACCTGTATTGAGGTTGGAGGGTAGGCGGAAGAGGGGAAGAAGAGGTTTGAACTGAGCTAAAGATGGAAGCTTTCAAGTTAACAAGACTGATTCTGGGGATCCCTGGGTGGCTCAGCAATTTAGCACCTGCCTTCTACCCAGGGCGTGATCCTGGAGACCTGGGATCGAGTCCCATGTCTGGCTCCCTGCATGGAGCCTGCTTCTCCCTCTTCCTGTGTCTCTGCCTCTCTCTCTCTCTGTGTGTGTCTCTCATAAATAAATAAAATCTTTAAAAAAAAAAACCAACAAGACTGATTCTTTAATCTTTAATGTTTTAATAAAGTGGCAAAAAAATCAGAGTATATGTGTAAGGTATCATTAAAGGAGCCACCCCTCTGAAAAAAAGGGAAGTTTTACCTGGTATTGTTGGGGATAGTTACTGAAAATACTAAGGACATTTCTTGTTTATTCTCTCAAGAGTTTGCAACATTTTAGTAAGGAAGACAAATACTTAAAAACACTTATGCCTGGCTTACCTGGGTGGCTCTGTCGGTGACGCATCTGCTTTCGGCTCAGGTCGTGATCCTGGGATCAAGCCTGGGCTCCCTGCTCAGTGGTATGTCTGCTTCTCTGTCTCCCCCCACACTGCTCCTGTTCTCTCCCTCTCTCCCTCAAATAAAGAAATAAAATCTTTTTTAAAAAAAATTTATGCTTAAGTTGCATAAAAAGTGTGATTTCTGTAATTCTTCTGTGAACTTCATAAACTTCTGAAATTTAAAACATCCCTACAAATATTTTAGAAGTGTATCCACAACTGACAATTTTGGTGAGGATTCTGGGGTCCAGACAAAGTAAGCAACACCCTTTACAGAATGTATTTTTTAAAGTCCTCCTTTTTACATTTGCCATCCATTACAAAGACAGGCAGCTATGTCATCCAGTCCTACTATTGTCACCCAGCCTAGATTTTAAACTGAAAAGTAGGGTTAAAAAGCAAAGGGGTCTAAGCTACCTCTTTATTTTTTTAATTTTTATTTATGATAGTCACAGAGAGAGAGGCAGAGACACAGGCAGAGGGAGAAGCAGGCTCCATGCACCGGGAGCCCGACGTGGGATTTGATCCCGGGTCTCCAGGATCAAGCCCTGGGCCAAAGGCAGGCGCCAAACCACTGCACCACCTAGGGATCCCCTAAGCTACCTCTTTAATTTTTACACCTATCTTGCTTAAGTTTTTAAGTCAAATGGAATTTCACAGAATTTTAGATCAGTGTGTTTACTTCAAATTCAATAAAATTAATATAGTTTCACTCAGAAAAGAGCAAAAAGTAAATCTAAGACTTTTATTTAATATGATTCAAGATGTAATCTTCCAAGTCAGGAGTGAACTTCATTGATATTTGTTGGAATAATATCTAGCATATACCTGTTCAAACCTTTTAACCATCTCACTCAATATGATATGAAAGCATATTTATTTATTGAAGAATTATTCTTTGTTTATTTGTGAGGGAAGAATACAAATGACTGTTTAGCAACTTCAGATCTGGGGACAAACAATTGGATCATTCTCATATGAAGAACATGAGGGCATGCAAATTCCCAGTGCATTCATGCTGACAAATGTTTACTATGTACCAGGCACTGATCCAAACACAGGGAAATAGAGCAGTAAGGAAGGCAGATAAGTTCCCTGTTTTCCTGGAGGAGATAGACAATAAACAAATATTTATCATAAGATTATGCGATGATAAGAATTATGAAGGAAATGAAGCGAGATAGGGCTAGAGTGACAGCGGGGTAGGATGCTCTTTTAGATAAGGTGGTCAGTGAAGACTTCCCTAAGGAGGTAACATTTGAGCAAGCGATCCACAGAAAATGAGGTTGTACAAGTTCATTTCATAGACACATGATTTTGGTATCAGCTGTGTTAGCTATGAATTTAATATTCCCTAAAGACTCTCTCTATATATAGACACAGGTAGGTAGGTAGATAGATAGATAGATACCTGTATATATAAAATCAACAGCCCCATCCAAGAAACACAGTTATCTTGTCTTTACAAAAAGAAGCACTTTGTTATGTATAGTCATATCTTCACAGAAACTGATTTTTTTTTTTTATTGCTTCTGGTCTCATTCATGGCATTTTAATTCAACAGATCTTTATTGAGTGATTGCTATGTTCAGGCTTTACCATAGGCACTTGCCACATGCCAGTAAATAGATAAAGATCCCTGACTATGTGGAGATTACATTCTAGCAGGAAAAGATAGACAATAAATAATAAATTACATACCATGTTAGAAAATGATTCATGCTACGCAAGAAAAAGTAGACCAGAGAAAGGGAGATTATAAATACAAGGAGAAAGATAAGTTTCATTAGGAAATAGGCTAATCAGGGTGAGTCCCAATGAGATTAGAACAGAGCACACACCTGAAGAGGTGAGTTAGAGTTAGCCAAACACCTGTCTGAGGGAACAGCTCTCATTGACATATACCTACAAACACATACATATACATTTGTGCATTTGCTGTCAAGAAAGTTACTTTTTCTCAAGAATCCCTTTTTTTTTTTTTTTTTTTTTTTTTAGAGGGAGGAAGGGGGGTAAAGGGAGAGGGACAGAGAAAAAAAAATTTTAAAGGCTTTATTTTTTTCTTTCCCCCAGCTCTGAGATACTGACATATAACATCCTGTGAGTTTAAGGCATACAGCGTGCTGCTTTGAAACACTTGTATACTACAAGGTGATTACCATGCTAGTGTTAACTAACACCTTTATCACATCACAAAATTACCATCTCTCTTTTGTGGTGGGAACATTTGAGATCTATCAATTACCAACTGTCAAATATACAATACTGTATTACTAGCTCAGTATTATTATCACCCCAGTATACAATAGATCCCTAGAGCTTATTCATGTTATTTTTATTCAAATTTTTATTTAAATTCAATTAATATATAATGTACTATTAGAGGTAGAGGTCAGTGATTCATCAGTCTTATATAACACCCAGTGCTCATCACATCACATGCCCTTCTTAATGCCCATCACCCAGTTGCCCCCCTCCCCACCCCTCTCCCCTCCAGGAACTTTCGGTTTGTTTCCTATGATTAAGAAGAGTCTCTTATGGTTTGTCTCCCTCTCTGATTTAATCTTGTTTTATTTTTTCCTGGAGAGAGAAAATCTTAAGCAGGCTCCATGCCCACCATGGAACCTGATGTGGGGCTTGATCTTAAGACCGAAATCAAGAATCAGATGCTTAACCCACTGAGCCACCCAGGCGTCCCTCAAGATTTATTATAAAAAATAGAGTGAATATGATATATCATCACTATATACCTACTTGAAGGTATAAATCTGTTATCCTTTATGTATTTAAATGATAGCCAAGATAGATAGATACAGTTTTTATCATCTGAGATGAAGAACTACCATTTTATATTTTAGTTTTGTTGAAGCATTATCACTTTTTTAAGTTTTTTTTTTTTTTTTTTACTTTTTTAAGATTTTATTAGTTTATTTGAGAGGGAGAGAGGACAAACAGTGGGGAGGAGCAGAGGGAGAGAGAGAGAGAGGGAGAAGCAGATACCCACTGAACAGAAAGCTCGATGTGGGGCTCAATCCTAGGACCTGAAGATCATGACCTGAGCCCAAGGCAGACACTTAACCAACTGAGCCATCCAGGCACCCCAAAGCATTACCATTTTAAAAAGCACTAAAAAATAGCATGATTAGAAATGTATTTATTTTTATATACTGGCATGTGTAGGTCACATAGAAAATACACTATATCCTTTCTTTCTTGTTCATAGGTTTTGGTATTAGAAGTTATGTTAGAAATCCAAAATAATTTAAGATAAGTTGGAAAACATAATAGATTACTTACTTCGTGCTATAAATTGAATGTAGGCTTGACAAGCATCATGATTTGTTAGTATGAGTAGTTAGAAAAATAGACTCTTAGGAGTTCATTCAATAAAATTAAAATAATTTAGATTCTTTCATCTTATTTTTGCTTTATTCCATCTGTTTTCCAGATATCACTAACTTTATTATAAATTTGCCTAAAGTCAACCCTCATCAATTTACAGGGATGTCTGTTGTTCTGCAATGTAAAATCTTTTCATCTTTATGTTCCTAAGACATGACTTTTTATTTTTTTATTTCTTAACTTATGATAGTCACACACACACAGAGAGAGAGGCAGAGACATAGGCAGAGGGAGAAGCAGGCTCCATGCACTGGGAGCCCGACATTAGATTCGATCCCAGGTCTCCAGGATCGTGCCCTGGGCCAAAGGCAGGCGCCAAACCGCTGCGCCACCCGCTGCGCCACCCGCTGCACCACCCAGGGATCCCAAGACATGACTTTTTAAAGAAATAACTAGACAATTGCAACTAGCCATAGAGATATAGTATTTCTCTTCCATATTCAAATTGCTTTCTTTTTTCATTTTTTAAGGGCAAAATTACATCTCACCTCATTGGTTTGTATATGTGAATCAGTATTGAGTAAGAGGCAACTTTTTGTAACTTTAATTTTTTTTTAAGTAGGCTCCACATCCAATGTGAGGTTTGAACTCACAATCCTGAGGTTGTCACGTGCTCTACCAACTGAGCCAGCTAGGTGCCCAAATTTTTCTAACCTTAGACACCATATTTTTCGCTGAAAGGTCACAAATGTTACATAAACATTTTATGTACTTCTTTCACTAACATGAAAATAATATGTTTGATTTTTCTGAAAAAATTTTAATTTTGTTTTCATAAAACTCCTTTTGATCCCAGTCTACAGTGTTCCCTTTCCTATTCTGAACTTCTTTTCTTTCTTCTTTCTTTCTTTCTTTCTTTCTTTCTTTCTTTCTTTCTTTCTTTTTAAAGATTTTATTTATTTATTCATGAGAGACAGAGAGGCAGAGACATAGGCAGAGAGAGAAGGCTCTACACAGGGAGCCCGATGCGGGACTTGATCCCGGGTCTCCAGGATCACACCCTGGACTGAAGGCGACGCTAAACCGCTGAGCCACCCGGGCTGCCCCTTAACTTATTTTCTTAGTACTTATTTAACACTTACTTAGTAGATGCCGTCTTGTGTCTGTTGTACCTCCCAAAAACAGACTATACATCTTCCAAGGATAAAGATCCAGTGCTTATCTGTCAACATAATGATTTTTCACAAAGTAATTGTTTCACTAGCACTTTTTTGCTTGATTGATACAAGTATAACTTATATAACTCAATGTTATACTATTGAAATATTGTGATTTTTAATAATATATATTTAAAAATAATAATAATGATATATATTTGGTTTCCATCCCTATTCCTGGCAGAGTTCCTAATACCCTTAGTGCTTCCTAAGTGATAAGAAAGATAAAGATTTCTTGTTACTGATAACAATCCCCTGTAAACCACATCTGAGTTTATGTTTATGAAACACCCCTAAAGATGGGGGCTGGTTGCCAGTGGAACCATGAATAGAACTTTGAGCACCACCCCCACCCCCAACCTCCAGGGAGAGGGGAGAGGCTGGGGTTTGACTCAATCACCAATGACCAATGATTTTTTTTTTTTATGACCAACGATTTAATCAATTATGTCTACTGTAATGGATCCTCCACAAAAACTCAAAGGGATGGGGTTCAGAGGGCTTTCCAGTTGGTAGAGATATGGAAATACTGGGAGGGTGGTGCATGCCCCTTCTCCCATACCTTATTCTATGCATCTCTTCCATCTGGCTGTTTCTGAGTTGTATATCCTCTTATAATAAACCGGTAATCTATTAAGTAAACTGTTTTCCTAAGTTCTGTGAGCCACTCTAGCAAATTAATTGAACCCAAGTAAGGGATTGTGGGAACCTCCAATTTATAGTGAGCTGTTCAAAGCATAGATAACAACCTGGACTCGGGATTGGCATATAAAGTGGGGGCACTTTTGTGGGGCTGAGCCTTTAAACCGTGGAGTCTGATGCTGTCCCCAGGTTGATATTGTCAGAATTAAATTGAATTGTAGGACACCTGCTGCTGTCCACAGAAAATGGCTTAGTGTGGGGGGAAAAAACCCACACATTTGGTGAGTAGAAGTATCAGAAGCGAAGTGTGTGTTGTGTGTGTATAAGTATATGTGTATATATAATGTGTGTGTGTACACTATAGTGTACAAAGTTATACTGTACTCTGAGTTTGAAAAGTACTCATATAGTGTGCCTCCCTTAGCTATGGAAGAAGTCAAACTTTCCACCATTCCTCCTTCCTGCATGGCATTTGAGGTTCTATTACCTGGAAAATTGTGTAGCAAAACTGGTAATCACCAGCTTTTAGATATAAAAAGTTGGTCATGAAGAGTATTAAGTTTAGCTCCAAAATGTTTTTGTTTTATACTGACACCAAGATGTTTTTCTTTTTTCTTTTTTTAAGTAATTTCAAGCCCAACATGGGGCTCAGTCAGATTCATGATCCTGAGATCAAGAATCACATGCTCTATGGACTAAGCCAGCCAGGCATCCTGTTTTTACTTTTATATCAATAGTCTGAAGATTCAAAAGATAAGCAAATGAAAGGACAGGATTCTAATTTTTTTCTGCTCTAATCTGCATAAATGTTAAATATAGCAGTAGAAACACTCTGGCTATTAAAATATGAGCATTGTGTTTTAAAGGCAGATTGAGAACTCTGCTGTCTGGTAGACTTAATCTTTGAATAACTAAGATAACACATTCCCTGGTTCTACCCAACTACACATGCCCTCAGCTACTGATGCTAAACTAGATCATATGTCAGAATCAGTTATGTTCAAGATGTCCTTAGGAAAACAAATTAATCTTTGACTCCTACCTCTTCATCACTTTAGGTCCTCTTATCACTGATAAGTACTTTCTCTCCTGCAAGAGCACTCCAATTCCATGGGAGATCGGGGATGGGAGAAGATAAACCCCAATCTTGGAGAAATCAGGTGCAAAAGCAATTTATCAAGGCCTCAGGACCCAACTAGTTTAACTAGAAATAGTATAGGAAGTTGAAGAAGGATTAGCCAATTAACTCGATGCTGAATAATGGGATCCATAGGCCCTGTGCTCCTTCAGTTTTTCCTGACCAAGGATAACGCTGACCTACTAGCTTTGGGCAGAGCTGAAGGTTCACATGAAATTTTAAGTTTAGAACTGTAGGTAGTGGAGAGAGATTGAGCAGTCCGTACTGACTTCTAGTTTCCCAGAATTTTTTGCTGTCATATTTCTCCTCACTCTGCCTTTCTTCTACCTTTTCACATTCCCCATGGAAATTCACTTGTTCTATATATGATCTCCAAGTCAAACAATCCTTACTTTAAAAGGATATCAGGTAGTTAGTCAGTCTGATTAAACAACCAAACACAGAGGCCTGTACTACTGCACAGGTTTTGTGCCCATGAAACTGGTCCTCTGTATAAGCGCAAGATGCATAATGAAAATCCTAGATATCTACTGCAGCAAACACAACTTCTAATCTTGTCTTCGGCAAGAACTCTTAGAATATTTATGCTTATTAAGGTTTTATTTGGAAAGTTATTTGATGATACAACTAAGAGTTGTCACTAGCATATTTTCTCATAGCCTATTTTCTCATGGTCCAAATTAAAACATATAGCTACATTAAAAATTCAGAAATCAATATTAGTTAAATCATAATTTTTTTATTTTTCTAAATTACAGATATAAATTTAGGCTTTCTAAGAAGAAAAAACTAATTTTTCAGATTCAATAAGAGGATGAAATTTTAATAAGTGGTCCTGGGTCTTATTTTCTATAAGTTAATGGTATCAGTTATAAACTATCATAGTTTCAGTAGAGTATTCTTTTGGCCTCATTAATAAAAAGTTAGGCTGTAGCAAAGGAACCCTAGTGTTATGTCAAGTAACTGCTTCATTGGCCTGATTATTAATAATCACTAGACAAATAACTAGGGCGAAAAAACCACACTCATTTCACATTTGTCAGACAAGCTTATGACTGTAGAACCTAAAAAGTACAGTAGGTAAATCGCAATGTGCTTAATCAAGCTTTTTAAGTTTACATATTCCTATAATGTGGAAAGTGGAACTTGACCAAGAACCTTTCAACTTAATCTATTACAACACATTTAATAGCCCTTCTCTTCTTAAAAACTTTACAATAGTTAAGAAAACCAAACTAACTTGGTTTTTTTTTTAGGCTTCTGGTTTGGAGTTTTAGGTTGGCTAATCTGATTCGTAGATGACATAGATAAACATAAATTCTCATTGTGACAGTTCTTTGTAAAAAGTAATAATAAAATAAAATAAACAAACAAACAAACAAACAAATAAATAAATAATGGCTATGTAACAACAGAACTTAAGTTTCAACCTTCCTAAACTGCTCTCTTGAATTTTACAACTTACTCTTGGCCTTTAGAAACTGGATCACTGAATGAAATGTCTTCTCATATTACCCTCTCTCTAGCAATCTACTACATGCCAGATGGAGATGCCTTAGTTAGCAAAACTCAGGCAGCAAAGCTGCTTCGTGGAATCAATTCTAGAGAGAGTGAGGCAGGCAATGGACAATAATACGTAAGTAAAATTTTGTTATGTTACATGTGGTTAAGTACTAGGAAGAAAGAGAAAGCAGACAAGGAATATAGGGAGTTCAGGGTAGGGGTGTTTATTTGGGGGGAGAGGAGGGTAGCAATAATAAATAGTACTCAAGGAAGTCCTCTCTGAAAAGTTGACTAAATGGAAACCTGGAGAAAGAAAGAATATGAGTCATTGACTATCTGGGGGAAAAGCATTCCAGGCAATAGAAAACTGAAAATGCCAGGTCCTGTGTATTCAAGGTCCAACAAGAAGACCAGTAATACTGGAAAGGAGTGAGCAACTGGTGGTGCAGTAGGAGATAAACTAAGAGCAGTAATGAGGTGAGAGTAGAGAGTCTTGTGGAGAAAGGTACAGGTTTTAATGACATAGTCCTTGTAAGTTATTTTGGTAGTTTTGACTTACTCTAACTGAGATAACAAGCCCATTGGAGGATTTGGAGTGCGTGTGTGTGTGGGGAACGTGATTTATTTTGTTAAGATCTGACTGAGAGGGACCAGTTAGAATGCCATAGCAATGGTCCAGATTAACAGAGATAATGCCTTGAGCCAGAGCAATGGTAGAGATGGCGATGAGAAATAGATTCTGAATGTAGAATAAAGTGGAATAAAGAGCTCCCAAACCTATTTAGTTTATCACTGATTAAACATTATTTTGTATAATCATTTGTGTTATGCATTTTCATGGTAAAAGATGATGATCATTTCCCATTTAAACGTTTCGTATCACATAATAGTGTAGTTTGGATCTAGCATAGTTTAGCCATTGTATGGATAGAAAAATTTATCTAATCAGTCTTCTGTTGTTGATCATCTATGCATTTTCTCTATTGTAAATACCATGAAAATGAACATCCTCACTGTTCTATCTTTCAAATATTATTTGCAAATATAATAACCATGTAATTTAGGGATCCCTGACTCTTGATTTTAGGAATTACTCTGCTAAATGTGAACTAGAAAGGAGAAACTAGAAAAGCCAAACTATTTATAAACCAACAACTTAGGTTGATTTCTTTTCAAATAATCTGTACACCCAACATATTTTTATAAACAATCTCTATACCCACTCATGACCTCAAGATTGAGAGTCACATGCAAACCAGGCATGGAAAGAAGATTATCTACATCAGATGTGCATTTGGTAGAGCTTTAAATGTTAAAAAATATTTGAATATGAAATATTTATAAATTCCTGCTTAAGGTTGAATGAACATTCTGTATTTCAGAATTTGTTTTCTATTTCTGATAGACTTAGTTATTACTAGGAACAGATGACCAATTACAAGAATTGTCACCATTTTAACATTCTACATGAACTGTAGCCAGGCTGGATTTTTGGCACCTGAGCATTCACATCCATCTGTTTACAGGGCACTATGCCCATTCGCGAGATTTATGCCAGTTTCAAAAAGTCATATGTAAATCAAGATAGACAATGTATACTCTTTGAGATATAAATCATCTATTATTTAATATCTTTAAATTATGTTTTTAGAAAGACCTTTAGCCATTGCTAATTTAAGAGAACTTTCAATTAGGCATAAATAAGAAAAATATAAGCAAAATTTTAACTTTATTAAGTAATAAATAGAATACCAAGTTTTTTCAACCTGAGAAAGTTGAAATTAGAAAAAGGTCCATGACAAGTCCTTTAAAAAAAGTTTTGACTGTACTATTTGAGGAAAAGAAACTAACATTTACTTGGTACCTGCTGTGTGCAAGGTGCTTTTATATAATTTATTTCTGTAATTTTCATAAGAATCTTATGAAGTAGGTACCATTATCCCTATATTGCAGATAGGAAACCAAAAGAAATGACTTACCTATGATCACACATAGGAAATAATTAAAATAATTTCAAGCCCAGCTTAATCTGACTCCTAAACTCATGGTCTTTTAGCTACGCAACACTATGTAAGCGGTTGGGATTCAAACATCAAGGTGAATTTACAAATCTGTGATGTGGATTGAAAGGGGTTTTTACAAGGTAAAAAAATAAATAAATAAACCAACCAAATGATTGCTTTACTCTTAAAAGTCAACTAAACATATTCCAAAGTGTGAAGATATACATTAGCTCTCATTATCAAGAAGGCAATACCAAATAGGAGTTAATTATTTTTACTGTATGAGAATATCCACTTACATGAAATAAGAGGAAAAATCTGATAAGCTGTTTGCTTCCTTGTAGATCAGTGATTTTTACACACACACATAGCTATTTATTTTCCCCAAACAAAACTACATAAAATAAATGAGAATGCTTGAAGCAAGGGTGCAAGTGGGAGGTAGAAGCTGTTCCCTGTCCATTTTCCTCTCCCAGTATCGCCGTGACCTCTGAAGGAATGCTTATAAATCCCAGGACTCAGAATGTCATTTAAATCCCCCACGTTGTGGCTGGAACACTTGGTTGATCAGCTTACCTTTTCAGTATTCACCTGATTTATTTTGGCTATCTACCAATCACAGTAAAAATGTGACTTGAAATGGGTAAGAAAGTTCCTAGGGCAAAAACTAAGAACTTTTTATTTTATACTGAATTGTCTTTCCTTATTTCTCCCAGTCGAAATCAACTAATTTATCTCAAATGCTTGTGAATCTTAACTGAATGCCCAGGCACTATCTTGATTCCTACTTTCAGGAAGCTTAGATTCTAGTTGGTAGAGGCAGATAATAAAGAAGTGAAAAAATAAAAATGTGCTATAAAAAAATAAGTGTTTTTAGCAAAGAATGTTTATTATGTACTGGGCTATTTTATTTTTGTCTTATTAGTAAATGTTACTTGTATTAAGTTAAATGTGTTCCTCAAAAGTTCATGTCCACCCAGAATCTCAGAGTGTGATTTTATTGGAAATAGGGTCTTTGCAGATATGATTCATTAAGATGAAATGCTATTGGACTAGGGTGGGTCCTAATCCAATGATTTCTGTCTTTATGAAAAAGAAAATGGAGACACAGATAAATAGGGGAGAAAACCATAAAAAGGAGCTAGATTAGTGATGATCTGTAAGTCAAAGAACATCAAAAATTGCCAGCGACAACTAGAAGCTCCAAGAGGCAGTGAGTGATTCTTCCTTAGAGCCCTGGGAGAGAGCAAGGCCCTTGATTTCAGATTTCTAGACTCCAGAACTGCTAGAATAAATTTCTATTGTTTTAAGGCACCCAATTTGTGTTGTTATGGCAGCCCTAGGAAACTAAAATACTAACTTTATTATTATTTTTTGACTGTTAAGGATTTTATTTATTTTGGAGAGAGAGAGAAAGTTCGTGAGAGAGAGAGAGAGAACATGAGCAGCGGGGAAGGGCAGAGGGAGAAGCAGACTGTCCGCTGGGCAGGAAGCCGGATGCGGAGCTCCATCCCAGGACTCTGGGATCATGACCTGAGCCGAAGGCAAGACACCCAACTGACTGAGCCACACAGGCACCCCTAAAACACTACTTTAGATAGAATAATTAGGGAAGACTTCTCTTAGTATATGGTTTTTATTTTTTATTTTATTTATTTATTTTTGATATCTTATTCTTAAGTAATCTCTATACCCAACATGGGGCTCAGCTTACAGCCCCAAGATCCAGAGTCACATGTTCCACCAACTGAGCCAGACAGGCACCCCATTTTAACATGATTTTTAAACAGAGACACAAATGATGGAAATGGCCTGTAAATATTCTACGGGTATTTAAATTACTAGTTTAACACAACGTCATTTTCCCCCCCTCTCTTCAAATATCTTTCCTTCACAAAAACTGTATAAAGTAGATATTAATATCCCCACTTCCTATACAGAAGCTAAGGAACTTGGACAGGGTCATGCGCCTAGTAAGTGGTAGAGTCTAGATTCAAACTCATGTAATCTAGCTTCTGGGGCCTACATTTACCAGATTATTCTGGCACTATCTCTCAAGTTTCAGGCAACATGCCCTAATTCTGTCTACAGGCTCTCAGGGTTGCACTTTGGTGACATTCCCCTTCATTTAGTCTTAACATGTGGAGCGTAGCTTCTCTTTTTTATCTTCTTTGTATATTACTAGTAGTAACAATGATAATCATGACTGCTAAATTTATTAACACTCAGTGTGCCAGCTCACTTAATCCAAGCAACAACCCCATAAGGTAGCTATTATTGTTTTTCCAATTTTACAGATGAGGTTTCTATGGCCTGAAGAAGTTAAGTAACACATAGGATCTTAAAACCTAATAAATGGCAGACCCTTGATTGGTCAGATCTAACTCCAGAGCTCACGCTTTTTAAAAAATTTATTTTTTGAAACAAGACATAACTTTTATATAGAGAAATACACACACTTAAATATATTGTTCTATGACTCTGGTAAGCTGTACACATGTGTAAAAAATCTCTAGAACATTCTCAGCTCAGAAGGCTCCCTTATGCTTCCTCCTAGAGATCATCTTCCAAAGGTAACTATCACTCTGATATCTCTCACCATGGACTAACTTTACCTATTCTTGAACTTCACAAAAGTGGAATCATCCAGTATATATTCTTTGGTGTCTTCTTTCTTTCTACAGTCTTTTAATGACCACATTCTATTCTCTCCAACCAAATTTCCAGGTCTTCTGCGTTATTTTCCTAGGCTTTTTTTTTTCTTTAAAGATTTTATTTAATGATTCATGAGAGACAGAGAGAGAGGCAGAGACACAGGCAGAGGGAGAAGCCGGCTCCATGAGGAGAGCCTGATGCAGGACTCGATCCCAGGACCCCAAGATCATGACCTGAGCCAAAGGCAAACACTCGGTCACTAAGTTACCCAGGTGCCCCTGTTTTCCTAGGCTTTTGCTAAGTAATTAATGTTGATGTTGTAATAAACTAATTCTTTCTAAAATATTGGATGTTGGATGAAAATGGGTTTAAGTTACCTTTTTACCCAGATACCTTATTAGTATTACAACTGACCTGAAACCTCAAAGAGTGGCTATTATGGAAATTCTAAGCACAATCTGAGACAGTTTTTGGAGGGGGAATAGAGAGATTTTGTTTTTCCTTAAATCTGAATGCATCACCTTTGACTAGTGTCCTAGTTACATACCTGTGAAATTTCTTTCTAAGACATAGAAGCTGAATCTGTGACTGCAATTTAAATACTTTACAAGAAATCTTAGATGGATAAGAAGAAAGATTAATATGATATAGAAAAATGAGCTCTGAAGTGGTCAAAAGTTTTGTGTTCTATTTCTTGTTCTGCCACTTACTAGCTAATTACCTCACTTAAGTCACCTAATCTCCCTGAGTCAGCTTTAGTAGGAGCATTAAACAATCTGCCATGCTTGACAGGATTCAGGTGAAGATCAAATGTGAAATGAGGGACTGTGATTTAGAGTGCTTTGCAAAGCCTCACACATGGTGCTTCCCATAGCCATACGAATAAAACTTTTAACAATCACATTTCCATAAAACAGCTAATTTAATAGTGGATAGGGGTAAAATGGAATATTCTGACCATCTGATGTAATAGGAAGCTTCAGCGAAGTCGTTTCTGGAAAACTTTAATTTAATAACCGAGGCTGCCAACTACTTTATTCAAGCTTGTCAGGTCTCACCATGAGTTGAGTCAACAGCAATTTTCTTCCCCCTTTCCTTTGATCTCACTTTTACATTTTACCTCTCTCCTCAGTTCTAAATTTTGTAGGAACGCAACATGTAAGGTTTTACTTCTAACTCTTGCCTTAGAGTTTTTTTGCACGTCGCATCTGAGTTTGTCTAGGGATTCTTTGGCAACAAGAACCACCTAAATGCCACATAAGAGTGTGAAGAATTTACTAGAATGAAAAATACGAGAGACTTTTCTCACTGATAACCACTTACCAATTGGTTAATAAGCAGTTAAGAAATGTTTTGAGTGGAGGGTTTGAGGAATGGAGGGTGGGTAACAGTAGTTAAGTTCAGCTTTACTCTGGAGCACCACCTGCTGGTAAATTAAGTCTAACAGTGTTCCGCAAACAAAAATTAGAACTTATGCTGGGAGATGACAACAATCAACCTGTTTTATATAAAGCATATATGAGTTATTAGAATCATTGTGGAAAATGATTCAATTATTAAAGAGATTTTTTCAGAGCTTTTTTTGGGAGGAATTTATTTTAAATCCTTAACTCTGATCAGAAAACCAAAAATACGAATCGAGGACCCATTATGTTAGTCAAATATTTATGGGTTTATGTATCACACTGTGCTAGACACTGGGGGTGCAATGGTGCAAGGAACAGATGGAATCTTCTGGCCCTTGTGGAACGTAGAAAAAGTAGCAAATAGATGGCTGGAAGTTGATATGAATGAAACAAATAAAAGACAGAAGGAGAGAAGATAGGATAATTGATGGAAACTATGTAGGATGGGACTTTCAGGAAAGGCATTTATGACAAGACCTTTGTTAGAAAGACTTTTGTCAAAAGACTTGTTTTTTGCTGTACTCCCAGCCCCGGGTACTGTGCCTAATATACATGGTCAGTGCTCCATGAATATTTGTGGAATAAAAGAATGGATGATAGTGAATGATAACCTTAAACAGGGCAATTGAGCGGGCTAACGTACCATCAGCATTTTTTGGTCTGATCATCTGTACATGGATCATGCTGGCCTAATGAAACAATGATGTGGTAGGAAAGAGAGTACAGGAAAACCACTGGAAGTAATGTGTAGCAAGACCTTTTTTAATCTTGGAGCTGAGCCAGCTTATAAAATCCAGTCCAAGTTCAAAGAATGATGAGATGATGACTCTATTTAAACTACTCTCACTTTAAACTATGAAACAAACAGCACTAGGGATGCAAATGACTGGATGCAGCTAGCTCCCTATCGCCTTTCTTGTACTTCACAAACGCCCAAGTTCCATAATTGAGGCAGCCCATGAGGAATCAGTTCTGTACACCTTTGCAACATTAGGCTGGGTGAGGGGTCTTAACCTGATGCACCCCATTACCAAATAAAAAATGTATTGTTGCACGGTAGTGATATTTTGATGCGGTTTGTTTCTTGATGCACCATTGGCCCTACACTGGACGTGTAGGCCTACCAAACCTTCGGTGGACGCAAATCTAACTGCAGACCTAAGAGTAAGATACAAGCTTACATGGAGTCATTGTTGGCTTATAACACATTAGCTTATAATACAAATGGATGAGGAAAAAAAAAAGGGAAACAACTTTTTAAAAGACCTAACTCTTGTAAAACTCCCTGCCATTGATAGCCTCTTATTTTTTGCCTTTGATCGACCCACCTACCATGCACGTCTTTTGTCCACACATAAACACATGCAATAACATTCCTATCAATACAATCTATAAGCATTGATAAATCCCTTTCTCCAGTAAGAGAACTCTGAATTTTAGTTGGCCATATTGTTGGTCCAGCTAAAAGACTATACTTCCTAACCTATGGCTCTGCTAGGTAGGAGTGCCTATGTGATGAGTTCTTGGCCGTTGAGTTTTAAGAGGAAGTATTATGAGATATTTCTAGAAAATCTTGATAACTGCTGTTTGGAATACAGTTCTTGTGACTGGTGTTCCAAAATGCATGTTAGACCAAGAAGACCAGAGCTGTCCCTAAGGCAAAACAACAGAAAACTGAAGGGATGTTGGTGTGGTGTCGAGCTATTATACCAGTGCTAGACCATCTCGTGTTTTCTTCTAAGTGAGAGAGAATAAAACATCTGTCTTGTTTATGACGTTGCTCTTTGGAGTTTCTATTACTCTGCTGAACTGTATCGTAACCAATTTGGTGAGTGACATAGATTTTGCCAAGGGTTTCATGACAGATGGAGGAGGAGGCACCATGTCACACTACAAAGCAAACAGTCTTCTCATTTTATTCAAGTTCTCTCTCTAGTCTCTTTCCAGATCCAAATTCTCTTTTGCCCACCTCCCCCAGCCCCTGCCATCTGTTAACATTCTTTTCCCTTCCTTGGATCCCACTGTCATGTCTCTGATCCTATAATGACACCAGGGCAGGAATTCTCTTTCCTTTCCTTTCCTCTGTGAATATTTGGAGTACTGTGCAGTCTGCCACAAGATGCAAGTAACGGTAGCAACAACAACAACCCCCAGGATTAAATGCTGACTAGAGTCATTTAATTCTCAGGACAACCCTATAAAGTATGATCTTATTTTATAGAGAGGACAAGGAATCCACCTGTGGTAGAAAAGGCTGTCTCCTCTGAATTCATGCTCCTCCTTCCCTAGAATAGAGTTTTCACTGAGAATTCGCTGTCCATCATGCTACATGTATAATTGTCATATTTTCCTAATATATTCATCCTGGATCATTATGAAGTATTCCTTTTTTGTCCCTAGTAATACTCCTTTCCCTAAAGTATTTTGTCTAATGCTAATACAAAAACTCCTGCTAAACCTATTTGTCTGTATTTAAAGTGCATCTTGTGTAGACAGCATATAGTTGATACTTGCCTTTTTAATGTTCCTATCTTTCTTTCAGATTTCATTCTTAAGCAATTTCTACACCCAAAGTGGGGCTCAAACTCACAACCCTGATATCAAGAGAGTCACTTGCTTCACCAAATGAGCCAGCCAGGTGCCCCTATGATGTATTGAATATGTGTTTTAATAGAAATAAAATTTACATATTAAACATATTTAGTATTTAATATGTATTAATATACATTTTATACTTATTCACAGGTCTGCTTTTTTGCTATTTTCTAATTATCCCATTGATTTTTTTTTCTTTTTCTGTTCCTTGTTTCCTTCCTTGGTGTTAATTGAATATTTTCTAGTAGCCCATTTTAATTTATCTGTTGACTTCCTAATTACCTTTCTTTTCATTATTTTTTAGTTTCTGTAGGGTTTTTTAAAATGTACTTTTAACTAATCCCAGTACATAGAGCCATACCGAATTACTTCAGATAAAATATAGAATACTTGCAATAGTATAATTCCACTTACCCCTTGATTTTTTGTGCTATTCTTGTCATATATATTACGTCTATATTTGTTATAAACCTGTTTGCTTTAAGCGGTCATATGCCTTTAAGATGAGGAAAGAAAAGAAAAATATAAACTGGTTATTTTTTACACTCACCCGCATATTTACTATTTCTACTCTTTGGTATCATTTTACTATACTATGGGTGGCTCACTGTTGAGCGTCTGCCTTCAGCTCAGGGCATGATCCCGGGGTCCTGAGATCAAATCCCCCATTGGGCTCCCCATGGGAGACTGCTTCTCCCTGTGCCTGTGTCTCTGCTTCTCCCTCTGTGTCTCTCATGAATAAATAAATAAAATATTTTTTAAAAAATCTTGAAATATATATATACATATACACATATATATATTTCAACCAGTAATTGTGCTTAAAAGAATTTTTATGGCAATAATTAAAAATGAGAATTAGAATAACTTTTTTTTATAATCATGTTTTTCTACTGTTTCTTATAATAAAATTGGAAATAATTTGTGTCTAAAAATAAAATAATTACATAAACTATGTTACATACATAAGATGATGGATAAGCACATTTGTTTTTAGGACATTGGTTAACTTTGTTTAGTTTTAGGATATTGGTTAACTTTGTTTAGTTTTTAGGAAAAAAAGACTGAAAAGATATATATCTAGATATTAATAGTTGTTCTCTTTGGCTAGTGGATTCTTTATTTGCATTACTGCCTTTTGTTTATACTTTTCTGCTTTTTCTAAATTTTTAAAATATATGTTCTTTTATAGTCAGAGGAAAAGTGCAATTAGAAAAATTCAAGAATAGAGAGGTCATGTTATGTAAACACTGGACAGGATCTTTGAAACTAGTTAATCATAGTATTGAGAATAAATAATTTCCAAAAATATATTTATCAACTTGAGTTCAGGATAACATATGTCTTTAGTTTGACAAGTTTGAAGCATAGAAGGTAAGAAGGCAAATTTGCCAGGAATGAATTTATATATTATTCAATATATTAAAGCCTATTCTATTGGTAGGCTTAGCCTTTCTGGTGTGATTCAAAGATTGCCACAGATCCGTGTCTTAAAGTATCTCCCTCACTGACTTCATGAGTCCTTGAAATTCCTATGAAGCAACTCTTTTTGTTTAAAGTTTTTTTGTTTTCTTCCTCTGGAAAACAGTATGGAGGAGGTTCCCCATAAAGTTAAAAATAGAACTACGCTACGACCCAGCAGTTGCACTACAAGGTGTTTACCCAAAGGACACAAAAATACAGATTCAGAGGTGTAGGTGTACCCTGACATTTACAGCAGCATTATCAGCAATTGCCAAATATTCACTGACTAATGAATGAATAAAGATTTGATATATATATATTTTATTAGATACATATAATGAATATTACTCAGCCATCAAAAATAATGAAATCTTGCCATTTGCAACAACATGGATGGAGCTAGATTGTATTATGCTAAGTGAAATAAGTCAGTCAGAGAATGACAAATACCACATGATCTCATTCTTATGAGGAATGTAAGAAAGAAAACAAATGAACATACAGGAAAAAGGGAAAAACAAGGGACAGAGGAAAATAGATGATAAGAGACTCACAACTGAGAACAAACTGAGGTTGCTGGAGGGGAGGTAAGTGTGGGGATGGGCTAGGTGAGTGAAGGGCATTAATGAAGACACTTGTGATGAGCGATGGGTGTTGTATGTAAGTGATCAATCACTGAATTCTATTCCAGAAATCAATATCACACTGTATGTTAACTAAGTAAAATTTAAATTAAAAAAACAAAAGAAAACAAAACTTCGTTTTCTTCCAATGAAACCTACCTTATTTTACCTAGCAGGGTAGCATCCACTGACACTAACCATGGGTTATTGTATCAGACTCAGGACATTCTGATAAAGAGTATTTTGACAGTTTTGGTAAAGACCTACAGATACTTAGCTGTCAGAGCAGGGCAATTCTAGGCCAAATTCTGTGGTAGGGTGTTCTAGACAGTTCAGTGGTGGGGTGAAGATACTGGGCAATTTGTAGGGTTAGCAGGTAGGTAGAAGGGACAGTAAAGGAAGAAAAGGGGAGAGGATACCAAATGGGGATGCAAGAACCATCCAAAATTTATTGATTCAGTAGACTTATTTGCACTCAGTAGCTATTAAGTTTATATTATTCCTTCAAGTGGCATTTGTCAGTGACCATTTACTCCCTTGGTTCCTTGCTGCTTGCTCTTTCATTGAGAAAGACATCAAAGTCCTTTGTAAAGTCTATAATTCTTTACCTCGGCAAGACATGTTTATTATTTTGTCCTTCACACCTTCAAATTCCAAAGAATTGCCTCAGTAGTTGAATCAATTAATATCCAATAAATGGACACAGTGAGTGAACCATACCAGGGAAAATATATAAACCAGTTAATCAGGGCTTTCCAAGGATTATACTTCTTATTCTTAGGCTGTCCCACATGGTGACAACTATTTAAGATGTAATTTAAAACTAGATGAGAGAGAAGATAGGGATCTATAGATGCTTTTATTAGATGGGCCTTTCAAAGGCTGGTAAGGCAAGTTGCATTGTCAGCCTCCGTTCAGTCTTGTTGTAGGACCAGTCCAAAGGAAGGAATTCTTAAATACACACACATGGAGTTAGAGATTCAGAATATGTAGGGACATAATAAATTTAAATCTAACCCCTTCATTGTACCAATGGAAAAAATTCGAGTCTTGACATTTGATTGGCTTAACCAAGATTATAAATAGTAATAGCAGTAATAGCATAATTTATAAGAGTAATTATAAATAGAGTCAGGATTAGAACTCAGGTCTCTTAGCTGCTAATCTGATGTGTTTCCACAATATCACATTGCCCCAAGTCCAGGTATTAGATACACACCTTCAAAGCCCATAAAAACACCAAACAAAGCAAGGCAAAAAGCCAAAAGAAAGATCCAACAGGTCTGACATCAAACACTGGGGAAAAAATGTGTAAACCATAGGTGATTTAGAATCTCAAGCCATGTTTTCTTTAGTAAAAAGTGGGTTCTGTCAACTCTACTAAATAATTTTTTCCTCCTAAAATTGCTAAGCAAAAGAAGGGAATATAGGTTGCTACTTAGTTGGGCCCTGAGACATTTTTTTTATATAAAATGATGAATACCATTTGAAATATTGCTTCAACTGATTTGGGCAATATTTTTTTAGCCATAGACAAAGAGTAAGAATGAGCCTGTTGTGTCAAGATGCCTGGCTGAGTGTCGCAGGAGTCAGAATAAGGTCGTATTAATTCTACTGGACATTTTATTCTTTATCTAGACTCTAAGAAGGCAAAGAACATAACAATGAAGTCCATTTGGTGACCTAAATTGGGAGGTACTGTCAATGTGAATGAGGGCTGAGAAGTAAAATAAAGTAAATACAAGTTTAGACATATATGCCAGGGAAGATACAGCAGGACTTCACTTCAGAAGAAACCTAACAGTTTGGAATGGAAATGGGTTCCAGAAATCTTAGGGATAGGAAAATCACTGAAAATGATAGTGAATAAAAGAGAAAGGGGGAATTATAACAGTTTACAAAATGATGTAGGATTACAATTCGATGTCAAGAAAAAAAACATACCCTAAACAAACAGGTGCGACTATGCACTTCTGTACATTTTACATTATATCACATATATCTTCCATTTTGAAACCTATAAATAGAACGATTTCTGTTATTATATTGGGAATATAAATATTTCTGGTGTGGAATTGTAGATGGTACCAAAATAACCAAGTAAAGAGATGAATTGCATATTAAAGGGACTGTGAGTACATTGTGAAGGTGTTTGTAGTTATCTTCAGGTCCTATTTAAATTAAAGACAAAAGAGGAAGGATTGAAAAAAGAGTAAGAGAAGGAAACTGCCATTTCTGCCTATGTTGTCTGCTTTTCTCTCTCTGCTGCTTCATCTAGAAAAAAACAAATGGATTTTTTTTCTTAATAATCCTTGCTAATGTCTAGGTCTAGAAAAGAGCAGCTAGGCCCCAGCTACAACCCCTGGTCAGGTGGTCAAGGTGAGGCTCCCTTTATAATCTTAGGAGTATTCTTACATCTCAGGGGGCCAGAGCCAGTGCTGGTCAGGTTTTATCATCCTCTCGTATTTTTGGAATTTGAAGGATTAGAATGCTTTCCAAGTGTTTCTATCAGAGCATATAACAGTCTGTTCCCCACTATTTAAGTAACGTTCTGATGAAATTCAGCACGTGAGATTGCTATGTAGTGAGATTCTTTCAGGAGTCATATGTCACTGGACCAGAGATAGACTGTCCCTGCATGGCTGGATGGAGTAACTGAGGTGCCCTTTTCAGCAGATACTTTTATAGAAGGCTCCTCTTATCCATGGGGAAGGTGTTCCAAGACCTCCAGTGGATGCCTGAAACCACACCCATAGTACCAAACTCTCTCTGTATACTGTGATTTTTCCTATACATACATACTTACGATTATTTAACTCATAAATTAGGCACAGTAAGAAATTAGCAACAATGACTCATAACAACACAGAACAAACAGAATTATAAAAATATACTATAACAAATGTTATGTGAATTTGGTTTCTCTCCATCAAAATATCTGATTGCACTGTACTCACCCTTCTTCTCATGATGATGTGAAATGATAAAATATCCACGTGGTAAAATGAAGTGAGGCAAGTGACGTAGGCATTGTGATGTGGCATTAGGCTACTATTGACCTTCTGACATCGATGAGCATATATCAGGATATGTAAGGTTCACCTGCTTTTGGACTGTGGTTGATGGCAAGAAACTGAAACCTTGGAAAGCAAAACTGCAGATATATGTGGGAACTACCTTACTTCACAGTAGTAGGAATCCATTAAAGATTGCAAGAAATATTTAAATTAAAGGCTGGCTTATCCCAAAGTATTGAAAGGCCCAAATATACAAATTCTTATTGAGTCATAGGTAAGTAGCAGTTTAATTGTCCTGCAGAAGTATAATAGAAATGATAAGTGATGTATGATAAGTAAAAAGGAATAGAAGTATAAGGGGGAAAAAAAGCATGGTTTTTAGTTAACAACCTAGCCCCCAGTTTTAAGAGGTCGATTCACCTTGTAATGAAGTAGTAGTCATTATTAACCAGCCAGAATGCCTGGGATCTTCTTAAAAGCAACAACTTCAGATTATCTCCCAGGAGAAGATTTTCCATTTCTGTATTCTGAAAGGCTGGCTGCTTAAAAATTTCATAGCCATCTAGTGTTCTGCCCTTCTCCAACTGGCACATATGCTGTTGTGATCATTTTCTTAAACCAGCAGGCTATTTTGACAGAGGGCACTGTGTCAGCATTAATTTACCTCACTATATCCTTTCATGAACCAATCCAGGGAATCCTAAACCACATCTTTCCTTTGCCTACTCAGTTCTGTGTATCTGAAAAATTTATCTCATAAAGAAATCAATGAAAGGCCACAACTCTTTAGATTTATAGAACAACAATATTACGTGTGCTGTAAGACAGTAAAAGGAACATTGATGTCTTGAAGGTAACAGTGGTGATTATAAGGAATTTATTAGATGCATCAGATAAAAGTCATTATTGAAAGAATTGTTTTTATATTCAAATACCTTCAAATAAGTGCTTTAAGGTTGAGGGAAGTCTGTTTCTGATCCAACTAACATTTGTGGGATTTATTAATGGGTACCTGCTACGTGGGCCAGGCATGTTTTATTTCATTTTAGTCTTAATAAGTGCCAGTATTGTGCTTATGCTAAGGATACAAAGACAAAATGTCATCAGCACCTTAAAGAGCTTCATAGTCTAATAGGGGAGAGAGATTCATAAATAGAGAGTTAAATTCAGCAACAATGTGGTAAGTGTAAAGGAAGAGGCCAGCACAGAGGGCTATGGGAGCACACAGGAGGGCTTAGGCAAAGTCTTCTTTCTTTATTTTTTTTTAATGATTTTATTTATTTATTCATGAGAGACACACACACAGAGAGGCAGAGACACAGGCAGAGGGAGAAGCAGGCTCCCGAGGGGAGCCTGTTGCAGGACTTGATCCCAGGACCCCGGGGATCACCACCTGAGCCGAAGGCAGACATTCAACCCCTGAGCCACCCTGGTGCCCTTTAGGCAGAGTCTTCTTGAAACAAAGACTTGTTTTAAAGTCTTAAAGAAGGATAGAAGGAAGAAGAAATAGCTGGAGGCAGGGCCAAGGGCTAAGAAACAATGTTTCAGTGGTACTGGAGAACAGAGAAGGATGCGGGGAATGGCAGGAAATGATGGCAGGAGAGTCAGGAGACTCCAGATCATGCAAGGCTTCATGTGACATGTTAAGGAGCTTCCCTAGAAGTCACTTAGTGAAGTATTTTGTTCCTGGTAGGATAATTCTGTGGGGAAAACAGTTTGGAAAATAACAGATTAAAAAGGCTTCCGTAACACAGAGTCTGTGGGAAGCTTAAATATGCTAATATACCTGGTGACTCGGCAGGGACATACTATACAGTTTTCTGACTATGAAACACTTAGGAAAGATCATCTTTTGGGACTAGAGTTCTGAGAAGCATACTTTGGGAAATAATAGACACCCCTTTGGGGGAGCCACTAAGGGTTTTCAAATAGATGGGCGATATGGACAGTTTTGTGTTTTAGAACACACAGGTAGCATTCCAGAACTCTCTGGCAGGAGTCGAGGAGACAATTGTAGAGGGACAAAATTGATGGCAGAGAGGCCAATTAGGAGACCATTGTTCTAGGGGAGCAAAAATGAAGACCTGCACTTGGCCGTAGAAGGAAGGCAAGCTTTAAAAAATGTTTAGAAGATTGACAGAACTTGATCATTGATCGAATGTAGGGAAAGTGAGGGATAGGAAAGATTCAGTTTCTAACGTGGCTGATCAGGAGGATTGGGTACAAACAATTACGTAATTAGAAGAGGGGGCATAGGTTAAGGAAGATACCATGACTTCAGTTTAGGGCAGAGTTGAGATTGAGAAAATCTCTATCATATCTAGGGGAAATTTTAGGAGATGGTTGGAGGTGAATGTGTAATAATTGGATGTTTCTGTTAAATACCCAGATTTGGTAGTCAACAGCATTTAGGTGTAGTTAAAATTATGACAATATTAAAAATTACTCAGGAAGAGCAAGTAGAATTAGAAGAAATATAGAACAAGTAGAGAAACTTGGGGAATTCCAACAAAAGTGTTTACCTACAAAGCAATTTCAAAACCTGAGACAACTCAAACCATAAACACAGGCTGCTATTTAAAAACACCAACAACACGATATTAGATCTATTTTATTTATTTATTTATTTTTAAAGATTTATTTATTCATTTATGATAGACAGAGAGAGAGAGAGGCAGAGACACAGGGAGAGGGAGAAGCAGGCTCCATGCTGGGAGCCCGACGTGGGACTCGATCCCGGGACTCCAGGATCGCGCCCTGGGCCAAAGGCAGGCGCTAAACCACTGAGCCACCCAGGGATCCCCCATATTAGATCTATTTTAGTGATGCTTTTGGATCTGCAGTAAGTTCATGTCTTTCTTTACATAGACTTCACGTTTATGTTCTCTATCAAATATCTTAATAAGCGTCTCCACTCCCACTCCAATTAAATTAACAGATTTTTTTTTTTTTTTTAACTTTGAAGTGTTTTCCTTCTTTTCCTTGCTCTTTGAAAACAGATTTGGCAGCAAATAGAGATTTGAACCGAGGCCATCATATTTAAACCTATGATTTTGCAGATTGCTAGTGGTGGCTCCAACGTTTCTACACAGGAAGGGCTTAGGCTGGTTGAAAGAAGGTGCTAAAGCAAGGCTTATATAAGAAATGTTTTTTTACTAAGATTGAATGTTTCTCTGGGGAGAATTGGGGGTTGATGAAAATTATACATGGGGTGGAGGGAACTAAATTTTCCATAGAGCCCTCCACTTGGTTCCATGATGGTATTTCACATAATCAAATATGTAGCAATTAATGTTCCATGTATTTATTTATTTGAGAGAGAGAAAGAGAGATAAAGAATGAGAGCATGAAGCAGGGGTAGGGCAGGGGGAGATAGAGGGAAAGAGAATCTTAAGCAGGCTCCACGCCCAGCACAGCACAGAGCCCGAGAGGCAGGGCTCCATCTTATTACCCTCAGATTATGACCTGAGCAGAAATCAAGAGTCAGATGCTTACGGACTGAGCCACCCAGGTGCTTCTGTAGCAATTAATATTTCCAGCTGTGTGGATCCCTGGGTGGCTTGGGGGTTTAGCACCTGCCTTCAGCCCAGGTCATACCCCCGAAGTCCCAGGATAGAGTCCCGCATCAGGCTTCCTGCATGGAGCTTGCTTCTCCCTCTGCCTGTGTCTCTCCCTCTCTCTGTGTCTCTCATGAATAAGTAAATAAAATCTTAAAAAAAGTTTCCAGCTGATGTTAAAACTAACCCTCTAAGGTCTAACATATCTCCTACAATTAAATTATGCTAAGACTCATCTTCATTGTGTATCTATTACCTAATGTATAGTGTTGATTAAATTACATATTAACATTCTATTCTTTAGTATATTGACGTCGCTTTTTTTTTTTTAGCAGTGTGGCAGAATTTTAAAATACAATCACCCATGGCAAAACACAGCTTTGTTTAATATTTACCATTGTTATCTCTCAGTCCTTATATTGTACATACCAAGATTTTTACATAATCTTCTAAATCCTTTGTGGAAAGAGTCAAGAGTATAAATAAAAATGAGTAAATAAGTATCTGCAGCATTATGCCTATTATGATAAATTATATACAAGATAAATTATATATCTCATTCACTCTTATGTTGTAAATGACGTTTTGGCATTTGTGTTGCAAATTTAAGTTATATGAATGTGTAGGAGTATTAAGGAACACAGAACAAACTTTAAAAAAATTGTGGAATAGTCTGTGTGTATATTAATTAACAGTAATTTAATAGATTATACCTCATTGATTTGAAGAATTAAAGCAATTAGTTTCCTTGGCACAGAGTTTCTTCCCAGGAGTAATTTAGGCATTATAAAATCTGTCATGTAGTTGTAACGTTGGAAAAAACAGAGACAATGTCTGCCGTACATGCCCTCTCTAAATTCAGCTTTACAGTAGGCTGTTTTGCCCGGAATCCTTGCAATGGGTCCAATTAAGTTAAAGCTTAATCAAATCAAGGTGGTTTTCAATGCCCAGTTTCATGATCAAAACAATGTTTATTGTGATGTTCTGGGAATGGTGAATGCATGGCTACTTCTTTAGCACAAGAGATAATGTTTGGTTAAAAAATAAAACTATGGCAGGGCAGCCCCGGTGGCGCAGTGGTTTAGCGTTGCGTTATGGGGTGTGATCCTGGAGACCTGGGATCGAGTCCCACATCGGGCTCCCTGCATGGAGCCTGCTTCTCCCTCTGCCTGTGTCTCTGCCTCTCTCTCTCTCTGTGTCTCTCATGAATAAATAAATAAAATCTTTAAAAAAAAAAAATAAAACTATGGCAACAATTACTTCTTCCAAAGGCTCATTTCTTTCAAAGAATGACAAAGAAAGGACATTTTATAGCAAAAGAATCTGCAAATTTAGAGCAGAAACAATAAATTGCATCTTTTAGGACCTCAAAGCTGGTGCTTAAATTTTTTTTTTAATTTATGAAGAAGAAAACATATAATAAATAGGAACAGGAAATACAGGTTTGAAGAAAAGATATTCTATAGCCTATTCCTTGTCATAAGAAATTGGAAGTTAGGTACTGAAGGTGAGGTTTTAGTTAATGAAATAGGTGATTACATTAATTAGTATTTATTAGGAAATTTAGCTCTGAGATGTCTGTTTTCCCCCTTATATGTGATATGACTTAGGAATTTCCTAGGAAATTCTCATAAGGTCTGCTTTTACAGATGCGTAATGGTAATCTTTATGGGAACATATCTCCTCTGCAGAAAGATGTCAAGTAGCTCTTTGTTGTGAATTTTCTGACTTCAAATTGAAAAGGAATCTCAAAGGTAGGAATCTGTAGTTTAAGGATGACTAAAAAGGAGAAGGCCTCATAGAAAGGCTAAAGAAAATTTCAAAGTCACAAAGTGGTTAGAGGCACCATTTCCACATCCACATCTCCCCTGCCTCATTCCCAGAACATGGACAATCAAAAAACGCCCAAGGAAAATATGCTTGAGAGTCAAAGAATAGCAAAATAATGTTAGTAGTGAAAAGAATTAAAGAAAATTCATTCAGGAATGCCTGGGTGGCTCAGGGCGTGATCTCAGGGTCCTGGGATCAAGTCCCAAAACAGGTTCCCTGTGGGGAGCCTGCTTCTCCTTCTGCCTATGTCTCTGCCTCTCTTATGAATAAATAAATAAAATCTTAAAAAAAATTCATTCAGATATATGTGATGATTTTCTTATGGGTCTTCATTCACTAGAGACATAGATTTTATTTATGTCATCTTACAAAAACCAGATCACATGAATGACCAAGAAATCCAGGCACATGTTTGTGAAACAATTTTGATAGATTTTCTGTGTTTAAGTATGTGCTTTTTACTTAATCCACTTTTTAGTAATATATAATCAATCCACAAAAATCATAGATTCAGTAATTGGTTGATTTGGTGGTAACATTTATATACTCGTGTTATTTCTAATCATGCATTCAATTTTAAGAAATGGCTGGTTTGTGTCATAACATGGTTTGCTTTCTATTTTTTTAATATAATTATGTGTACATATGTAATATGTATTACTTATCTATATTTTATATAAATGCTTGCATTAATATTTACTGTTTGTTCTTATTATAAAAAGGACTCTAAACTGTTATCTTTTAAAATGTTAATTGGCCCGATTTTACATATAAACAAAGATTACTTAGTTAGTATCTGAATGCCGATGAACATCCTTCCATCCCTTTTATTTTCTCCAGTTCTCTCTGTAGCCATCACTTTCAGCCACTATTCTCACTTTATACTATATCTCCCTGTTCCTGCTAAATCAGGTTGAAATGGCCTTGTCAAGGAAATTGTGAATTCAGACATAGTCAATTTAGATTTGGCAAAAGCTATGAACAATATTTTCAATAAAAAAGTCAAACATTTTCTAAAGAATCTAATTTAGAACAACATTTTTGAGAATGGATATTCAGCACATAGGGCACCTACAAGATGATCCATGGATTATGTGATAAAACTACGGGTGCTTCTGCTTTTATTTATGCTTCCTTATTCTTTAAAAATTTCAATCTTTGTATGTTTTACAATGTACACAATTGGTTCATAATATGTTAGTCTAATAGAGCATATTTAATTTTTTTTCTTTTTTACTGCTAGGTGAAGATCAAAGAAATTAAGAAATCAGAAGAGGAAAGATTAAGAACATTTGCTTATTAATCTGATAGACATAGATTTGATTATTACTTCTAACACTTACTAGCTATGTGATCTTAGGCAGGTTGCATAACCTCTCTATACCTCAGTGTCCTTGTCTGTGGAACAGTAATAATCTTGTATTACTTACCTTATAAGTATTATAATCACATAATGCTTACCATCTAGGAGAATAAATTAAATGATGACTGTAAAGCACTTAATGCATAATATATATGCAAAGATTTTGGGTATTTGTATGATTGGAAAAGGTCACATGGAAACCTATAGAGTAATAGACCCAAACTCAAGGTTTTTCTTTTACCAAGACATGGATTAGAATTTTATTATGGTCTGAGAAGTTTCAATTATCACATATTATTCAGACAGATCTGTTCATAAATATATATGTATATTAAAAACTTTATTTATTTACTTGAGATAGCACAGACTGGGGAGAGCAGCAGAGGGAGAGGGAGAAGCAGGCTCTGGGCTGAGCAGGGAGCCTGATGCAGGACTCAGTCCCAAGACCCTGGGATCATGACCTGAGCCACAGGCAGAGGCTCTGCTGGATGAGCTATGCAGGTGCCCAGGTCTGTTCATATTTTAAGGAACAGACTACAAAATCACTTTTCTGAAACCAATGAACTAGCACATGATGGCCTGAGTTACATACAGCATTAATTTTAGTTCCATTAAAAAAATATTTATTCACTTAAAACAGATAGATAGCCTGTGCTGTTTTGGGCATAGAGCCTGCTTAAAATTCTGTCTATCCCTCTGCCCCTTTCCCCTTGCCTCCCTTTCCCCCCCCATCTAAAACAAAACAACAAAAAACTTTTAACTTTGAAAGTAAAGGTAGAAAATGTGGTCTGAATACTTATGGCAATTGACTTAACATAGGACTTTCATCCGAGTCAATATATGAATTTAGCAGAAATTTATCTTAAATAAATATGCAGTGAAAAACAAATTCAATGATATATCCATAAAGAGCTCAACATGCTCAACAAATGTATGAAGCACCTATTACAGACAAAATATTGTAAAATTCTGGGAGTGAGTTTGAGAGAGATGAAAATAAGATACACAGATGAATAAGACTTGGTCCTTCACCCCAAGATGCTTACAGTCTGGTGAAGGAGATATACTTGTACAAGGTAGACATAGGAAATATTAAAACAAAAACGAAAACAAAAACTTGTGGGATAGTAGAAAGAAGACTACTGGGGTTGGATCTTAGGCTTGGACTCAGAATAAGTTTCTCTTACTTGCTGGTCTAGACTAAGTTGCCACATAAAAGACAGAACACTGAGTTAAATTTGAATTTTAAGTAAACAGTGAATAAGTTTTTTTTGTTGTTTTGTTTTTGTGAATAAGTTTTTAATTGTAAGTATATTCTATTAACATGGGAAAAACACTAAAAAATTACTTTTAAAATAATCTGAAATTCAAATTTAACAAGGTATCCTGTATTTTTATTTGCTAAATCTGGCAACCTTGTCTTAGGCAACGTGCAGGCTATTTATGGTTTGCTTAGTCCATCCATCCTTTTCTCCTCTATGTCCCTCCTAGAGGCTGGCTCCTTGTGATCTCTATTTCCTGTACTGCCTTACCCAGTTGGCTTTTTATTGAATTAACTCAGACCTGGAAGGAAGGTAGACAGTAAGAGGAGAGAGAGGTTAGGTTTTCTTCTTTGCCTCTTCCATGACTCAGCAAAGCATTGTTGGTGGTGCCATGGTTCCTCTATAACTACAGGTCATGCCTGACAGTTCCTTCTACGTGACTTCAGCTTTCCTGAGACTCTGGTTACACTTTTTCCTCCCACTCCTCCTTCAGTGTTAGGAATAGCAACAGCTTTCCTCTGCTGCTAAGCTCTGGGTGCTTCAGCGTCCTTTTTGGTTTCCCTAACTTTGACCATTTCTTTGTGGGTAGTCTATTATTTAGAGGCACTGAGTTAAGTTCTGTTTTCTTCCTGGACCCTAGTTGATAAAGCAAGTCTCTTTAATTTCTTTGAACCTCATCTTTTTATTTTATAAAATGAGGAAAATAAACACCTCCCTCAAAAAATTTTTTGTACAGAGATTATATATATGGATATTTTGCTAGGGGGCCCCAAAATTTGGATTTATATTTAGTACACTATATTACTGACTCTTTCCAGTTGTGAATGGCAGAGTAGTGCCTATTGAATCAAATCTCCTATAGATAACAATTATAAACTCTTGACCGAATATTGAAATCAACTCTCTGAAGGAATTGGATAATGACCCAAAGCAGGCAGACAATGAAGTAGAGTTAGTAACCGGATGAAGAGAACAGCACTGGGTAAATTTCTCATTTTTTAATAACTTTTGGACTGCACCAAATGGGGAAGCTAAAAATCCAATAGTCTTACTGACTGAAGAACCACAGGACAGAGTTTAGGGCAACTAGAGCCATTGGAAATTGAGGGAAGAAATCCAAGAAAGGAGAGTTCTAGAAAGAGGCAGTTCCAAATTACATGTATAAACTCTTCCTAAATTTCTGGCTGAACCCTGAATCATACCTATGTGGGGCAGACTCAAACACACCAACTAAAACTAAAGAACAGTACAGAGATTTAAGCTGCTACCTATTGCAGAAGGGCTGGTAGCTTGAATCTCATTATTTTAAGTATCTATTAAAACAATGGACACCTCTCAGAGAAATATAGCAGAATCTAGAGTCTCTACAACATATCACTCACTAAAATACAATCCATAATTGCTTGATGAAGAAACAGAAAACATGAAAAATTTTAAAGAATAGAGAGGCTTTGCCTCTAAGAAAACACAGATGTTGGAAGTATCAGACACAGATGTTAAAACAGCTGTTATAACTATGCTTTAGGAAATAAAGAAAAATATGCTCACAACATGTGAAAAGATAAGAAATCTCAATAAGGAAATAGAAACTACAAAAAATAAAAATTCTAGAACTGAAAAACACAATGTATGACAAAAATATCCACTGAATGCATATGATAGAAGAAGGGATTAATGAACTCAATAATAAGTCAATAGAAGTTATACAAATTAAAGAACAGAAAGAAAAGATTAAAAAAATTAAAATCCTCAAAGGCCTGAGGAACAATATCAAAAGCTCTAACATTGTATAACTGGAATCCCAGAAGGAGAGAAGAGAGAAAATGGGAAGAACAAGATATTTGAAGAAATAATGGTTGAAATTTTCTCAATTTGGTAAAGGAAAGAAATTTATAGCTTCAAGAATCTCAGAAAGCCCCACTCAGCATAAGTCCGGAGAAATGCCACACCCAGTCATATCATAGTGAAACCCAAGGTGTTTAGAAAATCTTGAGAAAAAAGCCTGAGCAAAATGACACATTGTGTAAAGAGGAACAATTCAAATGTTCAAATGAATTCAAACAATTTAAACAGCCTCATCAGTAACAATGAGCTTAGAAAACAGAAGAACAATATCTTTAAGCCGCTTTAAAGAAAGAACAGAAAACCCAGAATTCTATATTCAGCAAAACATCTGTCAATAATGATGGCAAAATAAGCACATTTTCAGGTAAAGGAAAACCAAGAGAATTCATTGCCAACAAACTGCAAGAAATGCAAAAGCAAGCTCTTCAAGTAGATGGAAAATGATAACATAGAAATTCAGATCTTTACAAAAGAATGAAAAGCATTTCAAATGGTAGATATGTAGGTAAATAAGTATTTCCTAGCAATTTCCTAGCACTAGACATGAAAATAATTTTTTCTCAATGTAGTGGCACAGTACAGTAATGTATATAAATATATGTGAAAGAATAATAGATCAAAAAATTTCAGTGGAGACGCCAAGATACAATAGAGGCCATATTCCAAAGGGTATGGTAATCCAGACGCAAATTTTCAAAGGAAATAGCTTAGAGTTATGTTGGATGATTCACCCATGGTAAAAGTATAAAAGGTTTGGAGTTTTGGAAGGTTGAAAGATTTTTAAGGATAATTAATTTAGAGATAGCAATGCTGTGCTGTAATTATGTAATTATAATTTTTACCATCCAAAGAGAGTGGAGTAGGGGACCTGACATTTAAGTCCAATGAAAGGGACCTCATTGGGACCATTTGGCTGGCTTGATATGTGTTTCTCATGAAGAGAAAGCACAAGTAGGTTTATTGAATTTATTTTTTATCTGCTAATTCAGTTTTATTGAGATATACATACATATATACATAAAATACACCTTTCTTCTTTAGGTATACAGTCCTCTAAGCTCTGACAAATGTATACAGTCATATAAATAACATGACATCATTACCCCCAAGGGTTCTCTGGTGCTCTTTTGTAGCTAATTTCCGTATTCTCTCAGCTACTTACAAACACCGATTTGATTTTTTGTCCCTATAGTTTCATCTTTTTGCAAATGTCATATAAATAGAATCATATAGAATGTGGCTTGTTGTGTCTGCCATCTTTCAATGATCAAATTACTTTTGAGATTCACTTGTGTTGTTGCATATATCAGTAGTTTTATCGATGAGTTTGTCCTAATCACCCGTTGATGAATTTGGGGTTGTTCCCCAGTTTTTGGCCATTATAAACAAGGCTGTTTTAAGAATTTAGATCTTGGTGTGAACATGTCTTCATTTCCTTGGGCTAGAAGTGGGGTTTCTGGGGCAATATGTCAAGTATATTTTTGACTTTATTAGATTGCTGCCTGACTCTACTTGGGAAATCTGCAAGTTGGGTGCATCAGTAGCTTTAGCCGGTTCTAGAATGACCGAGTGTTATCTGCTCTTCCTGCAGAGGACTAGGTTAAGGAATACACAAGTACTTACCATAAATAGGTGACCTCTGTATCTGTTATTTATTACTGCTAAAACAGAACCCAGTGCAAACACCAGCCCAAAACATAGGAGTTTAAAAATAGAAAGCAGTAAAAAACAAAACAAAAAACAGAAAGCAGTAATTTATTTGCTACAATTCTGTAATTTGGGCAGGGCTCAGGGCTGGCTTGTCTCTGTGGTGTTGGCTGGAGAGTCTCTGGCTCTGTGCTGCTGGAGAATCTAAAATGTCTTCACGCTGGTATCTGGTGCCTCAGCTGGCATGACTGGATTACCTGGTCTCTGGCAGAGCCTCCGTCTCCAGCAGAGTAATTGGACTAATTTACATGATGACTCAGACTTCAGAAGTGTAAAAATGGAAGCTGTAAGATCTCTCAAAGTCTGGGCCTGGAAATCACATAGCATCACTTTTGCCTCATTTTATTAGGATCATCCCAGTTTCAAAAAGGAAGGAAAATAGACCATTCTCCTCCTCCTCCTCCTCCTCCTCCTCCTCCTCCTCCTCCTCCTCCTCCTCTTTCTTTCTTTTCTTCTTCTTCGAGCCCATTTCTTCATGGAAGACATGGAAAAGTCACATTGCAAAAGGGAAGTGGGATGAGAGGTGAATGTTAAAGCTAGCTTTAAAAGTGACTCCTCAGCCAGCACGGCATCTGTACTAGATTCTATCCAATATTGCTACTTGGAAGGGTAATAAGGACCTCGGAAGAAGGGAAGTGGAGATGTGCCATGGGATGCTAGGAGCTGGGAGAGAGTAAACTGCCAGAACAAAATCTATTCACCCAGACCAAAGGCACTGAAGTTGGAGGCCTTTTAACAAGGCTGGAGATTTCCAAAGAGCCAATAAAAATGGACCATGTGAAAAAGTCAGTTACACATCTCCAGTCCCAGAGAAGACAAAGCCACCTCACAACGGTAATAGTCATATATGACTTATCTCATTCTTTTCATATATTTTCCCTGTCCCATACCAACATCAACCCTGTTGGAAACAGAAATCAGAAACCATAGTTAAGACACTAGGGAGGGGATCCCTGGATGGCTCAGCGGTTTAGCGCCTGTCTTCAGCCCCGGTGAGTGATCCTGGAGATCCAGGATCGAGTCCCACATTGGGCTCCCTACAGGGAGCCTGCTTCTCCCTCTGCCTGTGTCTCTGCCTCGCTCTCTCTCTTTCTCTGTGTCTCTCATGAATAAATAAATAAAATCTTAAAACAAAACAAAACAAAAAAGACTAGGGAAAGAGGAGCAGAGAAGAAAAAGGAGACTCCTCTCACTCCCAACTTGTGTATGTCTAGCCTGCAGCAGGTCCTTGTTGGGAGAAGTGGAAAAATTTTAATGTTAAAACAATTTTGGGATTTTGATTTATTATCTATTGTTGATCATTTATGATAACGTACTCAGATTGTATTTGTGACCTAACATGATTATAGGACTTTACTTAAGGGTGGCCAGAAAATACATAGGGCCTGCCTAAGCTTTAATTGAAGGGTAGGAGAAAAACAACTCACATTGGAAAGCTTAAAAAGAGGAATGGAAAACAAAGTGTTTAAAATACCAGGTATCGGGCAGCCTGGGTGGCTGAGCAGTTTAGCACCGCCTTCGGCCCAGGGTGTGATCCTGAAGACCTAGGATCTAGCCCCGCGTCGGGCTCCCTGCATGGAGCCTGCTTCTCCCTCAGCCTGTGTCTCTGCCTCTCTCTCTCTCTCTCTCTCTCTGTGTGTGTCACTCATGAATAAATAAATAAAATCTTTTAAAATATGTATATATAAGTAAATAAATAAAATAAAATATCAGCTATCTTGTTAGGTCTACAATAGGTGAATTTTCACGATAGTTGAAGAATTATGTAAAGAGTAAAAAATTCAATTAACCAGATATCTGGTATCCCATGACATATACTAGAATGTTCTGTCATTTAACCAACTATGTAATCACAGGCAAGTCAATCTCTCTGTGTCTTATATTTTTCACGTGTAAATGAGATAAATAATATCTGTCTCGTTGGTTAGATTAAGTGCTTAGAACAGTGTCTGGCAAATACTAGTTGTTCAGCAAATGATAATTATCATCAACATCGTCATCTGCCCTAAATTGTTTTGCTGAATTAAGTTTTTTAGCAAGTCAGTTTTTCATTTTCCTCTTGTTAGTGGATACTCATCTTTGGGCTTTAAGAAACAATAATATTTTTATAATGCAATAATATCCTTAAAATGATTGACATAATGACTGGCACAGGGTAAGTGTTCAATAAATGGTAGTCACTTCAAATAAATAAATAGTCACTTCAAAGCAAACACTTTCACCTTTCTTTCTTCCCTCCATGTACTAGCTATATACCATGCTGGTGCTCTGTTTGATCTCTCTGAATCTCAGTTTCTCCATGTGTAAAATAGGGTTTTTACTTACGTTACCTACCTCACAGAGTTGTTATGAGGAATAAGATCATTTTTGTGAGAATGCTTATAAAACACTATACAAAGATGAATTAGCATTGTTGTTTATTGTACAGGTTACTTTTTTATATGGTTTGTAAATCTGTTTCAAATGATTTTGAATAATACTCAATATTTTTCTGTAAGGAAACAGAGCTGAAATCTCCATTTGCATATAAACTGCTTTCTAAAAGTGGATATGTGTTTCCTAGCCCTTACACATAGAAGCTGTGATTGCAGGGGAGGTATAAGATCTCACTAGCCCCCCAGTTTTTCTTCTTGGTGCTGAGCTACTCTCCTACCTCACCTGAAATTTCTTGATGAGTGATTCTAGAAGGATCAACAAGAAAGGACTAACATCTAATAACACGTTCATATTTTACCTCTCCTTACCTGGAGGTAAAATATGAGGTACGTCTCCTTACCTGGAGAGGTAAGGCGAACTTAGGCATTGAGAGAGGTGACTGTCTTCTAAAACTTTTCAGAATGAATTAATTGAATAACTGGCCCAGAGTTAGCTAAGAGCATCCATCCCACAAATGTGAGATTGTAAGATGGGTACATTTCAGCAGAAGAGCAAAACATGATCACAACCATCTAAGAATAAATAGCTCAACAAGCTTTTATTCTATTTATGTCCAACAGAAGGTGGCTGCTTCCCTAAGATGCCTCCCACCAGATGGTGACTTCTCAGTTCATTTTTAACTACCTGCAAAATCATGGCACATGGCTCTGACCTCATTTCATTTTAGAATTCACCTTTGTTTCAGCACTACATCACTATAGCTTCTGATTTCCATCTGGGCAAAAAAATTCCTCAAAAGGCGAGAGGTCAAAGTCATGGGCAAACACATATGCACATGAATATATTTACTTTTATAAACAACTTTCTCTTCATAATCCATCTGTAATAACGGGCAACTGATTTCTTGTTTCAGATCAGGTTTCCCCTCTCTACATACATAATTACAGTTATCTCTATTGACTCAAGAATTGAAGGCCGATTTTAAATTATTCTAAAGAAAACCTAATGATGAAGACCTTGCAAGTTCTTTCTATAGAATGCATTGTAAAATTGGTCCAATAGATTGGATTATCTATATCAATCCTCATTCCCCAAATTTCCCTTTGTTAGCATTCATGACTAAGAGTTGACAGCACAATTATTTATTAAGCCTCTAAGAAAATCAGGGTAAGGAGTCACTAGGGAGCTAAGCCACCACTCTAATCAATTTCTTTGTTTTGCCTGAATTTATGACCATACGTTGCCCCCTTAAAATGAGCCTGGAGCAGATATCTTTTTCTTTTCTTTCTTTCTTTTCCTTTTAAAGTAAGCTCTCCTCCCAACATGGGGTTTCAACTCATACCTCAGAGACCATGAGTCACGTGCTCTGCTGACTAAGTCAGCCAGGTGCCCCAGGAGCAGAGGTATCTTAGAAATGGGTGCTGCTTGTAGGAAAAGGTATACAGCCTGGATATGCTCATCACTACTTTTGGGAAAATAACTTACAATAAGCAAAAAATGGGCTATTTTGTTATTTTCTTGGATGCAATTTAGCAAGTGATGTTTTGGAGAAATGACAGTGATATACTGCTCTGCCATCAAATATAAATTCATCTCAATTGTTTTCATCTTTCTCACGGTGAATTGATTATTGTACTGAGTACAGTAAATAGGTAACTGGGGAAAGGTGATATGTATATATGAAAAATAATATTAGCTAAAAAGAAATAATGAAAATACGGCATATTTTCATAAATAATAATCATCTCAGCATTGTATGGAGAACTTTTTGTGCTATGCACTTTTTAAAATTTCAGATTTTATAGCGCTGAAAATTACAGCTATTACTTCAAAAAATGTGAAGTTGGAAAGAACATTTGAGAATAATTAGTCCAGCATCATAATTTTAAATATGGGCAAACTAACGCCCATAAGGATTGTGTGACTTTCCCAAGAACACACAGCTAACTTATGGCGGAAGAGCATACCCATGATCCCATATCTTCTGATCCTTAGTTTTGGATTCTTCCCATTCCCATGCACACCATACAGATAATTGCTTTAATAATAAAAATGAATTCATGCACATAGTTAACATTATACTAAAAATGTAGTCCTCCATCTTAGACACACATTACAGTTATTTGGAGAGGAGTGCCTAGGTGGCTCAGTGAGTTGAGTGTCGGACTCTTGATTTCAGCTCAGGTCGTGATCTCAGGGTTGTGAGATTGGGCTCCATGCTCAGCATGCAGTCTGCTTGAGATTCTCTTTCTCTCTCTCCCTCTGCCTCTCCCTCTGCCTCTCTCCCTGCTTATGTTCTCTCTCTCTCTCTCTCTCTCTCAAATGAGTAAATAAATAAAACCTTAAAAAAATGATCTGGAGAGCTGTTGAAACTACCAACACCAGACTGTATCTAGATCAATTATATCACAACGTCTGAGGATGGGATCCAGGCATCACTAATTTTCAAGGCTCCTCAGGTGACTGCAATGAGCAACCAAGTTTGAGGATCACTGTATAAAAATAATTATAATAATTATAGTGAAAAGCAGTTGTCTTTTACCTAGCTCCTTCTAATTCCCTACTTTACTTTCTATAGTATATAGAAGAGTTTGACTAATATATTGAAACTGTACCAGGGACTGACTGAAAATAAATGCAAAGGGTAGATAGGTTTTTATTGATGCTGTTGACCATTTAGTGGATTGGTTGCCCTTTTAAAAATTGATTTTATTAATCCCTTATATATTATGGGCAATAATAATAGCTCTCAGTTAACCCAAGAAAGTAGATTTTATTATCTCAATTTTATAGTTGAAGAATCTTGAGGTCCAATAGGGTTAAGTAACTTGCCTAAGGTCAGAATACTAGAATGTGATGTAGCTAGTATTTGAACCTATGCAATCTCATTCCTGAGCCTGTGTTCTTAAATACCACCTATCCTGGCTTTATTTGCCTTTTATATATGCTGCAAATACTTTCTCCATTTTTCATTTGTCATCTTAACTTTTTGGATGGCATCTTTCACTGTGTAGACATTTAAAATCTTTACGTAGTCACATTTTCAATATTTAAGAAAACATTAGTCTTGTTTCATACTAAGAAAGGCTTAGTATAGAGAGTAATAGAAATATTCTTCTACTGAGCACACTGTCCATGAGGAGCACTAGGTTATGTACAGATTGTTGAATCACTATATTGTACATCTGAAACTAATATAACACTCTATGTTAACTGCACTTAAATTAAAATAAAAAAATAAAAAAATTCTCTTGCTGTATTTTATTCTGAAGTTTTAGCTTTCATTTTTAACTTTATGATAATTAATCTTGAATCTTATACTGTGGGTGTCTATGGCCTGAGGTAGGGATCTAATTTTATTTTTCCTCCAAATAGCTAGCCAATTGTTCCAAAAATATGTCCTTTCCTTAGTGAGTTGACTTGCCACCTTGATATAGCTGATGTTCAGAAATTAACCATGATGCTACACAGTATACCAATTAGTGTTTTATTCTAATTAAGAATTCTTTTAAAAATGTAACCCTGGAAGGAATACCAATTAGAAACATTAGAGTGTAAATTAGTTATTTAATGTTGGGTTCTTAATACTCAGCTTCCATAAATGTATCCAAGAACAGAAATTTTGGCTCTGGAGGTCAAATCTTCTTAGGGAGGAAGATGATGAAAGAAGAAATGTTGATTTTTAATTTAGGTTGTGGATGGAAGAAACTATTGCCTTCTTCACAATTTGGTCTTTTATAGGAAAAATTCTCACATTTTTGATGACAGTAATTGAAGAACACTTGGCACTAATTGAAGTAATGAAGATTATCACCTGACTTTTTAGTAAGCAAATCCTTCCAAATTTTTGTAATATCCCCCAGCTTTGGACCAATGGAAAAACCATCAAACAAAACAACCATAAGGATAAATAGTTCAATGAAGACAATTTCCCTGGAAATGTGAAATTAAGATGGGTTCTGCAGGGAGAAATGCCAAATCTTGTCATTTCCTCCAGGACAACAGCATACATGTGTATCCGTGGTTTTTCTGTATAGAGTAGCAGGAAATCTATATGCACTTATTGAATAATTTCCCCCCATTTCACTATATGTGTGCTCTGAACGATTAATGTCCTTACTTGCCTTCACAATGGTTCAGTGTGATCTAACACAGAGTCAACCATCTGTCTGTGTTTTCTTCCATTTGCAACATTTGTTCTTCCTGCTGATTTGCCTGCTTCTTTTCTCTGCTGTCTGATTCAGACAGAGCAAGCTGTTCCAGAAATGTACTTGTTAGCCAAAAGTGAGTCCCTTGGACTACAGAAATATAAAATTCACCTCAGCTAACAACATTTAAGAAAACCACTGTTTTGTTTTTTAAGCATATTGTCTGGCAAGCATTCCAAGTTCTTAACGACGACATTTTTTTTAACCTGTTGACAAAAATCAAATACATATAAACCTAAAACCATGCTTGGAAGAAATAGTTTTCTTTGGACATGGCCCTGAGGGTCACTAGCGTCCCATTTCAGTAAAGGTTCAACAGTCCTTCTTGAGACATGTTATCTCAGGGCATCCTACTGAAATCACTTACTTTCCTCTTAAGTATATTCTTTAGTGCTCTCAATGTGAGTCTTTTTAGTGGTAAATCCTCTCATGTTGTTTTTTTGTGTTTTTTTTTTTTTTTGTAGTATATTTCATTTTTATTTTCAGAAGATCATTTCAATTATATATTATTTTGCTCTCTTCTGGATCCCATTATCATTAAGATATTAGCTGCCAGTTTAACTTCCTTGTGGGGAATCTATCTTTTCTATCTGGTTGTTTTTAAGATCTTCTTCCTGTCTTTGTTGTTCTGCAGCTTCACTCTATGTGTTTATGAGGGTTTTTTTTTTTTTTAATTTTATACAGCTTGGGATTTATTGGGCTTCCTGAAAGTGACATCTGATGTCATTCATCAATTTTAGAAAATTCTTAACCATTATTTCTTCATGTGTTGCTTTTCCTTATTTGAATTACCTCTTCCAGAAATTCTAATTAGCCCTTCTCACTCTATACTTAATGTTTACAAAACTCTTTAATGTTTCACACCTGTTTGTGTCTTTGAGCTGAAATCTGAATATTTTTTTCAGTTCTATAATCTCATTATTTATTCTAATCGGCTGTATCTAATCTGCTTTTTAATCCTTTGGTTGAGCTTTAAATTTTATTCATTACATTTTCACTTTTAGAATTTCAGTGTGGTTGATTTTCAGATCTTCCTGACTAGTTCCTGTTGTCTTTTCCTCATTGTTCATGTATTTCAATCCCTTTTATATTTGTACAAACACATTAAGTATAGTTATTTTGTATTTTTGTCTGATAATTACAATATAAGAAATTTGTCAGGGTCTGGTTATCTGGTATATTATTTGCTTTCACTGCTGGTGGATTGCCTCCTTTTGTGTTTGTGACTTTTAAATTACTACTAAATAATACTTAGAATTCTATCTGTAGAAATTTTAGCCAGCAAAAAAGCCTACTCCTCCAGGGAGTGTTTGTGTTTTCTTTTCCAGAGGCCTAGAAACACAGCACACCAATTCCACTTAAATTTCAACATTCCCTTGGAATACATTTAGGCTCCAAACTCCTGTGAAGGGCCACAATATTGTGGAAAGACTTTTTTTTTTTTTTTATTTAAACTACCCAGAGCGAATTCTGAAACCAATCATTGTACTATCAGCAGGGTTAGGTTTCTTTCTTAAACAATTTCATTCTTGGGCAGCCTGGGTGGCTCAGTGGTTTAGCTCAGCCTTCAGTCCAGGGCGTGATTCTGGAGACCCAGGATGGAGTCCTGCATCAGGCACCTTGCATGGAGCCTGCTTCTCCCTCTGCCTGTCTCTCTCTCTCTCTCTCTCTCTCTCTCTCTCTCACTGTCTGTGTCTCTCTTGAATAAATAAATAAAATCTTAAAAACATTTTTTTTCATTCTTGCCCTGGATTGTAGGCCTTGCAAGCTTCCAATTTTATACAGTGTGATCTCTGACCTACTCAAGACTGCTCCTACATACTCTCTGCATAGTAGTTCTAAGCCACCATGACTCATATAGTTGGCTAAGAATTTGATGACTTCAAGGTTCACATATCTTCCTAATCTTGTGTTCTTTGCTTAAGTCTGTCTTCAGTAGATTTCCATTACTTCGTTGCAGATTCACTCAATAATTTTAAATGAATTATCTTTAATTTTAGAGAACAGGTTTAGCTCTTCTGTGGCAGGAAGGTTTTAAGACCTCTAATCCACCGTATTGCCATACCTCTGACATTTTTATTTCTCTTTCACTTTTAAAGGATAATTTCAGTAGATACAGAATTACTTCTGGGTTGATTTTTTTCTTTCAACACATTAAATATTCCACTCCACCCTCTTCTTGCTTGCAGTTTCTAATAAGAAGCCTGCTAAAATTCCTCTGTAAGGTTCCTCACCCTCCCACCCCCATGCTTCTTTCAAGATTTTCTCTTTGCCTTTGATATTCTGAAATTGAAACTGAAATTTAAATATGAAATGCCTAGGTGTAGGATTTTGTTTGTTTGTTTTTATTTTTGTATCACTACTGCTTAAGTGTTCTCTGAGTTTACTGGGTCTGTTGTTTAGTATCTGCCGTTAATTTAGGAAAATTATTGGTTATTATTGCTTCAAATATTTCTCTTGCTCTATTTTCTCTTTTTTCTCTTTCTGGTGTTGAAATGATACATAAGTTAGACCTTTTGCTATTGTCCTCAGTTCTTAGATGTTCTGTTCTGTTTCGTTTATTCTTTTTACTCTTTGCTTTTTTCAGTTTGGAAAGTTTCTGTGGCCCTATCTTCAAGTTTATTGATTCTTTTCCCATCCATGTTGAGTCCACTGAAGGCATTCTTTATTTCTATTACTGTATTTTTAAAATTTTTATCATTTCTTGTGATTCTTTCTGAAAGTTCCCATTTTTCTGCTTATGTTATAAATCTATTCTTGCATGCTGTCCACCTTTTCCATTAGAGTCCCTAACATATACTTTAAGTTTCCTATCTTATAATTCAAACATCTGTGGTATATGTGAGTCTGGTTCTGACAGTTGCTTTGTCTTTTCAGACTGTGCTTTGTCTTGCCTTTTAGCATACCTTGTAATTTTATGTTAAAAGCTAGATATGTTGTATTGGGTAATTGCAACTTAGGCAGACAGGTTTTTAGAGAGAGATCGTATGTTACTCTGGCTAAGAGATGTGCTGTTTAATGTTCAAATTCTCTAGTACTGTTATATTTGGTCTCTCTCTGAGGAGGTATTAGTCTGTGTAGACTTTTTCAACCATGATCTATTATTATTATACTAGAGCATTACTGGTATGGTGGTAAAGTGTGTGGGAAGAGGAGCATTTTATAATCACCTAATTGAGTCTCAGTCTTTTACTGGGCCTATGTCTTGGGGATTGTGGCCCTCGCAAGTGTTTTCTATCCCTTCTTCAGTTGAATAGCTTTTACCCCATATTCCCTACTCTCTAACTGCAATGTTTTGTCTATTTCCTTAGTACCTTGTTCTCTGTTGAATAAGGTTTTTGTTTGTTTTTTCCCTTATGTAAGACAGGGAGGTAAAAGAGGTCTGGAGTAAGGAGGAATTCCCTTTCCTCTCCTGGGATAAATTTGCAAAATTGTGCTTTGGCAACAATTTTTTCCTGGAGAGTAGGTCTTCTTTATAGAGAAGATTCTGGGTATGGTTTGCAACTGTTACTTTTCCCACCCTCACTGACCCCTTGCCAAACCCAAGGAGGAATTTTTGTGGGATACTCACCATGAACACTTGATGGGGTTCCCAGACAGAGAACCCATGAAAGCATAGAAGCCCCTCAAGACTGCAGTTCCTAGGGGTTTTTCACTCTCGTACTTGACAAGTTCATATTTGACCTTTGGCAATTTGTCAGAATTGCTATTTAAGTGTTCCTACCAGTTTATGTCTCCAGTGGTTCCTGCCTCAGGTAGGCAGATTTTTTTTTTTTTTTTTTTTTTTAGGATTTATTTCTGTATTTATTTGAGAGGGAGTCAAGGAGAGAACACAGCAGGGAGGAGAGGGAGAAGTAGACCTCCCACAGAGTAGGGAGCCCCATGTGGGCCTTTATCTTGGTACCCTGGGATCATGATCTGAGCTGAAGGCAAAAGCTTAACCAACTGAGCCATTCAGGCACCCCTAAGATAGGCAGATCTTTATTGTGCCTTCTCTCTGGTACCTGCCTTTCCAGATTTCGATTATTGATTTGCAGTGAGGCACCAGTTCTCAGGTAGACCTAAAAAAAGTCATTGATTTTTCAGTTTGTCCAGATATTTCTTGTTGTAAGAATGGCAGTGACAACTTCCAAATTCTTTACATGTCAGAGCTAAAATTTCACTATTGGGGTGCCTGGGTGGCTCAGTTAGTAAGGTGACCAACTTTTGATTTTGGCCCAGGTCATGATCTCAGGGTGGTAAGATTAAGTCCCACATTGGGCTCTGAACTCAACAGGAGGTCTGCTTGTCCTTCTCCCTCTGCTCCTTCCCCCCTTCACTCACACATGTGCATGCTCTCCCTGTCTCATAAAGAAATACATACATGCATAAAATCCTAACAAGTAAAGTTTCACTAATGAGGCACCTGCCTGGCTCAGTGGGTAGAGCATGCGACTCTTGATCTCAGGGTAATAAATTCAAGCCCCATATTGGGTGTAGAGCTCGCTAAAAACAAAACAAGTTTCACTATTGAATGTAAATGTTAATTAAAAGTTCACATTTTTATTATAGTTTGGGTACTCTGCTTTCAAAGAAAAGAAACAAACATTGGCTAACTTACATAAAAAAAAATTTGTGGGGCACTTGGGTGGCTCAGTTAAGTGTCCAACTCTTGATTTCAGCTCAGGTCATGATCTCAGGGTCATGAGATTGAGCCCCAAGCTGGGCTCCATGCTAGGCTGCCTCTATGCTAGGCATCTGCTTAAGATTCTCTTTCCTTATCCCTCTGCCTCTACCTCCTCCCCTACTTGAGTGCTCTCCCACTCAAAACATTTTTTTAAAAGAAAGGTATTGGTCAGACGGATATTGAAAACCAAAACAGTTCTGGGGCATTAATTAGTAAGAACTATGGGGAAAGTCGATGGAGGGAAGATGGTGGGGGATGGGCTAAATGGGTGAAGGGTATTCAGGAAGGCATTTGTGAGGAGTACTTGGTATTATATGTAAATGGTGAATCACTAAATTCTACACCTGGAGCCAATTTTACCATATATGCTAACTAACTTGGATTTAGATAAAATCTTGACATTTTAAAAAAAAGGAACTATAGGGCAAGTTTTATCAGCAACTCTTTGGTTAGGATACCTCCACTGAGGGGAGTGAATTTCAACTACTATCAGGACCTTAATTAGTATATTCAAGATTCAAATTTCAGGAATTTAGAGAAGGTTGCAGAATTTTCTCAAATCCTTACACAAAAGTAGTGCAAGCAACTAGAGAGAAAAACTAGTTGGAGAGCGTTTTTTGTTGTTGTTGTTTGTTTGTTTTGTTGTTTTTGTTTTAAGATTTTATTTATTCATGAGAGACACACAGAGAGGCAGAGACACAGGCAGAGGGAGAAGCAGGCTCCCTGCGGGGACCCTGACGTGGGACTCTATCCCAGGACCCCAGGATCATGCCCTGGGCCGAAGGCAGGAGCCAAACCATTGAGCCACCCAGGGATCCCCCTGGAGAGCATTTTTAACAGAACTAGATGATCAGATGTCCTCCCAGACCTCCAAACACCAGTATCTCCAGGTATGTGTGTTATCACTGCCTTGGTAGAAGAAATCTAGGGGAAGCAATAGAGCTAAGAACAGTATAATACCTGAACAGCCAATAGGTATTCCAGGCAATTGCAGTGGATTGATTTGAGAGCAGCAGCTGCAACTGGGCAGAGTTTTGCCCAGCCCAGTAGATGATAAGGCATGAGGTAAGGACTGCTGGAACAGCCTATCTCCAATTCTCAAGATTAACGTATCAGAGTTCTCTTGCAATACTGAGCCACACACTGAAAGAGAAACTTTGGAGAGTAACCTAAGTTTTGAGAATAGTGGCAAGAGGGCAAGATTCAGAAAATAATGGGAGGGGGAGAGAGTCAGGTAATTTTAGAAGTAAACCTCCCAGTTTGTTAAACGCTATGTGATAAAACAACAGAAAGAGCTTTATGTAGAGGCACCCGGGTAGTGCAGTTGATTAAACGTCTGATGCTTGGTTTCGGCTGGGGTTGTGATCTGGGGGTCCTGGGATCAAGCCCCGCTTTGGGCTCCATGCTCTTGCAGTATCTGTTTGGGACTCTCCTTCTACCTTTACCTCTGCTAAATGCCACCGCCTCCCCCCATGCTCACTCTCTGTGTGTCAAATACATAAGTCTTAAAAAAAAAAAAAGAAAAAAAGAGCTTTATGTAGTTAGACAAGCTATCTGCAATAACCTTCCTTCTTACAGTTTGAGAAAATTAAATTTATGTAAAATTGAATAGAAAAGAACCATAGTCAAATCCCTTACAAAGTTACTGTAAAACAAAGAAGAATAAGGACAGATAACTTCCTTGTAGACAATAAAATCAAGGAAAACACGTACAAAAATCAGATCAGAACTGTAGAATATTAATATAATATTAATTCTATTTCAAAACAAGCTAAAAGACATTAAGAAAATAATAAAAGCATGAAAAAAACATAAATCAGAATCAGAAAAACTCAGAAATGAGGTGACAAAAACACAAATTAAAAACAAAAGAAAATATAATTTTAGAAATAAAGGTAACTTAAAAGAAACATAAACATTAATACATATATGAAATCTTTAACAGAAAAAGAAGTAAAAAGGATGCAAATTTTGAAAAGGAAGAAATGAAAAAAGAGAAAGAAAATTAGAAAAAAAAAAGACAAATGTTAAAGACAGGAAAAGAAAATCCAATATGTAAACCTTATGTGGCTCAACAATATATACTGTATAATATATTGTATCATAGAGCATAGACATATAAAATGTGGGGAAAATTGGCACAGCAGAAACATTTGAAAGTGTACTTATACTAATTGGTATTAGTATTGTTATTCTGAGACTAATGTGCATGTATGTGGGATAAAACAAATGAAGAAATATGGGATATTATGACCTGTGTTCTTGAGAAATGGGACTCAGTAAGGAAGAATCTCTGGTTTCCATAGTTTCTCTATTTTATTTTATTTATTTTATTTTATTTTATTTTATTTTATTTTATTTATTTTTTGTCATAAGTGTACTCTTTAATCCCCATCTATTCACCCACCCCCCATTTTCCTGCCTCCTGGTAACCATCAGTTTATTCTCTATAATTAAGTCTGTTTCTTGATTTGTCTCTCTCTCACTCTTTCCCCCCCTTTTCTTATTTCTTTTGTTTCTTAAATTCCGCATGAGTGAAATCATATAGTATTTGTCTTTCTCTGACTGATTTATTTCTCTTACCATTATACTCTCTAGCTCAAATTGTTGCAAATGACAAGATTTCATTCTTTTTTATAGCTGAATAATATTATATATAACATACATTATAGTAATGCACATATATGTAACATACATATATATCACATCACTATACTGAACATATAGTAATAATACTATATGTTATATATGTATCTATATCACATCTTTTTTTTTTTTTAAAGATTTTATTTATTTATTCATGAGAGACAGAGAGAGAGAGAAAGAGAGAGGGGGGGGGGGCAGAGATATAGGAAGAGGGAGAAGTAGGCTCCATGCAGAGAGCCTGATGTGGGACTCAATCCTGGGACTCCAGGATCACGCCCTGAGCTGAAGGCAGACGCTTAACCGCTGAGCCACCCAGGTGTCCCTTAGCACATCTTCTTTATCCATTCGTCTATTGATGGACACTTGGGCTGCTCCCACAGTTTGGGTATTGTAAATAATGCTGCAATAAACAGGGGGGGTGCATGAATCCCTTTGAATTAGTGTTTTTGTATTTGGGGGGTAAATACCCAGTAGTGCAATTACTGGATTGTAGAGTCCTTCTATTTTTAGTTTTTTGAGAAAACTCCATCCTGTCTTCCAGAGTGGCTGCACCACTTTGCATTCCCATCAACAGTGCAAGAGGGTTCCTTTTTCTCCAAATCCTCACCAACACCTGTTGTTCTTGCATTTTTTTATTTTAACCATTCTGACAGGTGTAAAGTGATGTAGCCTCGTAGTTTTGGTTTGCATTTCTCTGATGATGAGTGATGTTGAATATCTTTTCATGTGTTTGTTGGCCATCTGGATGTCTTCATTGGAGAAATGTCTTTTCATGTCTTCTGCCCATTTTTATTTAGATTATTTGTGTTTTGGTTGTTAAGTAGTATAAGTTCTTTAATATTTTGGATACTTTATATATTTTGGATACTAACCCTTTATATGTCATTTGCAAATATCCTTTCCCATTCCATAGGTTGTCCTTTATCTTTGTTGATTGTTTCCTTTGCATGCATAAATTTTTTATTTTGATGTAGTCCCAATAGTTTGTCTTTGCTTTTATTTCGCTTGCCTCAGGAGATGTATCTAGAAAAATGTTGCTATGGGCAATGTCAAAGAAATTACTGTCCCTAGTATCTTCTAGGATTTTTGTGGTCTAGGGTCTCACATTTAGGTTTTAATCCATCTTGAGTTTGGTTTTGGGAAAAATGAAAGAAAGTGGTCCAGTTTCATTCTTTTGCATGTAGTTGTCCATTATTCCCAATACCATTTGTTGAGAATACTGTCTTTTTCTCATTGTATATTCATTCCTCTTTTGTCAAAGATTAATTGACCATGTAATTATGGGTTTATTTCTGGATATTCTGTTCTATTCTATTCTATTCTATTGATTTATGTGTCTATTTTAATGCCAGTACTATACTATTTTAATTACTTCTAGTTTGTAATATAACTTGAAATCTGGAATTGTGATACTTCTAGTTTTGTTTTTCTTTTTCAAGATTCCTTTGTCTATTCAAGGCCTTATGTGGTTCCATACAAATTTTTGAATTGTTTGTTTTAGTTCTGTGAAAAATACTGTTGGTATTTTGATAGGAATTGCATTCAATCTATAGATTGCCTTTGTAGTATAGACATTTTAACAATACTTGTTCTTCCAACTCGTGAGCATGACTGTCTTTCCATTTATTTGTATTGTCTTGAATTTCTTTCATCAGTATTTTATAGTTCTCAGAGTGCATGTCTTTTCATCTCTTGGTTAAGTTTATTACTATATATTTTTTCTGGTGCAATTGTAAATGGAATTATTTTCTTAATTTCACTTTCTGCTGCTTCATTATTAATGTATAGATATGTAACAAATTTCTGTACATTCTTTTTTTTATCCTACCATAGTTTCTTATGAGAAATTATCTGTCAAAAAAAAAAAGAAAAGAAAAATTAACTTCATTTGTATCATTGTTCTATGTTACATGTCTTTTTGTTTCTGAGTGCTTTAAGATTTTCTCTTTAATTCTGTTTTTCAGTAATTTGGCTATGATGTACCTAGTTGGGGATTTCTTTGTATTTATGATACCTGATCCACCTGCTGGCATGATGTACTTCATACTTTCTTGGGAAGTTTTCCCCTGTTATGTCCTCTATTTACTCTCTTCCTCCTCTTTTCATGACTCCAATTATATGTATGTTAGATCACTTGGTATCTTCTCACAGTTCTACTAAGGGTCTACTTATTTTCTTCATTTTCCCTCCTTTCTACTGTTTAGATGGGGTCATTTCTATTGAAAGTTCACTTAACTGACTCCTTCACTTCACTCAAACTTTTTTCTGTCAGTTTTATCTGAAATTATCTTTTTTTTTTTTTTTTGTCTTCATTTTTGGAGCAGACTCTTAGCATCCCTCTACTTACTCTGCCTTTTACTTAATTCATCATGACTAAATTTTAATAGCTGTTTTAAAATCCTTGTCTATTAATTCCAACATTTAGTCCAGTCAGGCTTGGTTTCTAGTGATTATTTTTTCAGTATGTTTATAGGCCATATTTTTCTGTTTCTTTTTATGTTAATACTTTTTTTTATTATGTGCTAGACATTATAGGGACACTGAATATTATCTCTGAAAAATGTTAGATTTTTGGCAGAAGTTGAATTGCCTAGATACAAACTCAGAACTCTGTCTTCCTTGGATGGACAGTGGCTGATATGTTCTAAATACTCTCATCCTTTTAACTGTTGCTTTCTACTGGGTGCTTTAGTTCCCTATTTCATAGCGTAGTTCTGGGATCATCCAAAGACTTGGATGGAATTTTTATGCAGATTTTCAGACTCCCTTATTCTCAGAACATTCCCTTTACTTCCAGCCATTGTGTTAGCTCTACTCTTTGTCTTATGATTCCTGCCACTAAGACTACAGCTTGCTACTTGACTTCTAGCTACCCCATGCTCCACAGACTGGGAATTTCCCTCAGGCAAAAGCCACAAAGTATATTTCCCTAATTTCAAGAATTAACATCCCTTTAGTTTTTGTTTCCTCTTCATTGTTTCCCAAAGCCGTCAACTATTTTTAAATATATCTTATATTATTATTTTATATTATTACTATTTTTTAAGGATTTTATTTGTTTATTTATTTATTTTTAAATTAAGGGAAGAACTTTCTTTTTTAAGATTATTTATTTATTTATTTATTCATAGAGACACACACACAAAGAGAGAGAGAGAGAGAGAGAGAGAGAGGCAGAGACATAGGCAGAGGGAGAAGCAGGTACCATGCAGAGTCTGACGTGGGACTCGATCACAGGACTCCAGAATCATGCCCTGAGCCAAAGGCAGATGCTCAACCATTGAGTCACTCAGGCATCCCTATTTTATTTTTAATAGTATGTCCAGATTTTTAACTTATAATCTCAAGGAGGGTTAGTCTGATATATGCTACTCTGTTATTACTGGAAGCAAAACTCTTTCTAGGAATCTTTTCTACTGTGTGTGTTTGAAAGCAAAGAGTGCTAATAGCAGTGAGTACATCTACCCCAGGTTTTGATTTTAAATACCACTCTCCACATTTATACCAGTTCTGGGGTGTTTCTGCCAAAAACGTATGACGTGAATCTAATTATAAGAAAAGATTGGAGACACAACTTGATGAGAACCCTGGACGTGACCTGAATTTATCAATCTACATAATTCCAAAAGTGGGACTGAGTGGGATCGTATGAACTGTGTGAATGCTGCAGATTTTCCCAGCTGAGCCTTTTTACTATGCTTCCTGCAAGGAGTAACTCAATTGGGGTGACTGCCTGGCTTGGTCAGTGGAGCATGTGACTCTTGATCTTAGGGCTCTGTGAGTTTGAGCTCACATATCAGTTTCAGCTCATATAAAAAGGTATCAAGTTGGGTGTAGAGATTACAAAGAATAACTCAAAATGAAAACAAAACACTAAACCATAAAATATATATTTTGTACACTGAAAATTAAATAAGTATCTTCTTTCTGGGAAACAAAATAGTCATTTGGAACATATTCCTTTGTTTCTTTATTTTTCTTGCCTCTCTATGTTGGTTTCTATACAACAGATGAAATAACTACTTCTGGTCTTGAAGAAGTAGCCTTGTTCAGGAGATAAAACTTTTTGTTTCAGCCCTGCTCCAGCTCTTGTTCACCTCTCAAACTTCTGTGCTTGTCCAAGTATCCTATTATATTTTGATTAACTCCTAGTAGCTGAGGATGTTCTACTAACTGTCAGCATATTAAGGAAAAGGGCTCAGCACCTAGATTTAGGCTGACTTCAAGCCAGGCCCTCAGCAGCTTTTATTTTTTTATTTTATTTTTTTTAAAGATTTATTTTTATTTATTTATGATAGACATAGAGAGAGAGAGAGGCAGAGACACAGGCAGAGGGAGAAGCAGGCTCCATGCCGGGAGCCCGATGCGGGACTCGATCCCGGGTCTCCAGGATCGTGCCCTGGGCCAAAGGCAGGCGCGAAACCGCTGAGCCACCCAGGGATCCCCAGATAGCAGCTTTTAAAAGCATGTTATTATATATTGTTCCAAGAGGCCACAAGTACAAGCCCCATTGGCCACCAGAGCCAGATGATCTGTAAGTATCCTTTGGGTGGCAATCACAAAACTTAAGGTTTTGGATGAGTGTATGAATTTCTTTCTGGGAGATACTGGCAAGCTAGAGGAAGGCAGAGGAAAAGTGCCAAGATGGCATCTACAGCCTACATTCCTTGAGAGCAGCTGTGTAGGCCATTAAGTGTGTGCCAAAACTGAAGCTTGTTCCTCATTTCAAAGCCCCAGAACAAGCAAAGTGGCCTCTTCACAGAAAGACTGGGGAGTGTGCCTCCATCTGCTGCCTGTGCCATGCCTTGGAAGTGGTAGCCTGCCAAGAACTGTACATCTATTGCTACGATCCTGTGCAACTCAAGGGTGCAAACCCCTCTGATCACCAAGACCAGGAAATCAAAGGGGGCAGGCCTTGGGCATCAGCTGCAAAAAAGAGGCTCCAGAGGCTCTCCCCAAAGAGACTGGCATTATGGAGCATAAAGATTGTGCCTGACCACTAAGGTCTTTGGAAAGACTATAGTAGTTTACTTGATAAAGAGTTCAAATAATGGTCATAAAGGTGCTTGCTGAGTTGGGGAGAAGAATGAATGAACACAATGAGAACTTCAGAAAGATGAAAAATAAAAGAAGATACCAAATAGAAGTCATAGAGATGAAGAATACAGTAACTGAACTAAAAACATACACTGGAGGGGTTCAGCAGCAGACTAGATGAAACAGAAGAAAGGATCAGTCAACCTGAAGACAGGGCAATGGAACTGACCCAATCAGAGCAGCAAAAAATAAAAAGAATGAAAAAAAAAAATGAAGATAGTTTAAGGGACTTGTGCCACAACATTGAACAAACCAACAATTGCATTTTAGTACTCCCAGAAGGAGAAGAGAGTGAGAAGGGGCAGGAGTCTCATTCAAAGACATAATGGCTGAAAACTTTTCTAACTTGGGGAAGGAAACAGAAACCCAGATCCAGGAAGCCCAGAGAATTCTAAATAAGATGAACTCAAGGGCACCTGAGTGGCTCAGTCATTTAAACATTCAACTCTTGATTTTGGCTCAGGACATGATCTCAGGGTCATGAGATTGAGTCTCATGTTAGGCTCTATGCTGGGTGTGGAGCCTGCCTAAGATTCTCCCTTTCCTTCTTCCCTTCCCTCCTAACCCCCTCCCCCCACCACCTACTCACATGTGTGTACTCTCTCTCTTTCTTAAAAACAAAACAAATAAAAAATACCAAAACAGATGAACTCAAAGAGACCCACATTTAAGACACATTTCAGATCTTCTTCAATTCATGATAGGGTTACATCCCAATAAACCCATTGTGAATTGAAAATACTGTAAGTCAGGGGTACCTGGGTGGCTCAGTCAGTTAAGTGTCTGCCTTTGGCTCAGGTCAAGATCCCAGGTCCTGGGATCAAGCCCTACATTAGGCTCCCTGCTTTTCCCTCTCCTCCCCTCTCTTGCTGTCTCTTGCTATCTCTGTCACTATTTCTGTTTCTGTCTCTCTTAAATAAATAAATAAATAAATAAATAAATAAATAAATAAATAAAATCTTTTAATAAAAGGAAAATATTGTAAGTCAAAAATGCATATAATACACCCAACCTACCAAACATCATAGTTTAACCTAGCCTACCTTAAATGTGCTCAGAACACTTGCATTAGTCTACAGTTGGGGAAAATCATCTAAAACAAACCTATTTTATAATAAAATGTTGAATATCTCATGTAATTTATTTAATACTGTAATGAAAATAAAAAACTGAATGGTTGCTTGGGTATAGAATGGTTATAAATGTATCAGTTCTTTATCCTTGCAATCACATGGCTGACTGGGAGTTACAATTCACTGTCATTGCACAGCATCATGAGAGAGTATTGTATTGCATATTTCCCACTAGCCTGAGAAAAGATCAAAATTCAAAATTTAAAGTACAGATTCACAACATTGTAAATACATATTGTGTGTTCAGTAGAAATGTGTATTACTTTCATACCATTGTATGTTGAACCATTGTAAGTCAAGACCATCTATATAATTAAAGTGTCTAAATTTAAAGACAAGGAAAGAATACTAAAGGTAGTAAGAGAAAAACAACTTTCCATGTATAAGGGTACCTCCCTAAGAGTGCCAGCAGATTTTTCAGCATAAACTTTACAGGCCAGAGGTGAGTGACACGATATATTCAAAGTGCTAAAAGAAAAAAAGAAAACCTACAACCAGTAAAACTCTACTCAGAGAAGTTATCATTCAGAATTAAAGGAGAATAAAGACTTTTCCAAGTAAACAAAAGCTAAAGGAGTTCACCATTAAATTAGTCTTAGAAGAAATGTTAAAGTGACTTCTTTCAGCTGAAAAGAAAGGGTGCTAATTAGTAACAAGAGCTCATATGAAAGAAGAAATATCACTGGAAAAGTAAACATTTAGTAAAGGTAGTGGATTAGTTACATAAGTAACTAATATAGTATAAAGATAGTATAAAGATTACAAGGCAAAAGTAATCAAAATAACTATGATCAAATTAATTAAGAGATACACAACAAGATGTAAAATGTGAAATCATAAACATAAAACATGCATGTATGTATGGAGTGTAAAAATGTTGAGCTCTAGAATAGATTCAAATTAAGTTATCAACTCAGAATAAACTCTTATTAGTTGTTATAGTAACCTCATAGTAACCACAAGGCAAAAACCTATAGCAAATACACAAAAAGATAAAGAGAAAGGAACACAGGCCTATCACTAAAGAAGGTTATCAATTTACAAAGGAAGAGAGTGAGAGAAAAAAGGAACAGAAAAGAACTACAAAAGCAGCTACAAAAACAATTGACAGAATGGCAATAAGCACATATCTGTTGATCATAACTTTAAATGTAAATGGACTAAATTCTCCAATCAAAAGACATAGAGTGGCTGAGTGGATTAAAAAATAATACCCGTTTATATGCAGCCTACCAGGACACACTTCAGATATAAGGATGCAAACAGACTGAAAGTAAAGGGATGGAAAAAAATATTCCATGCAAATGGAAATCAAAAGAAAGCTGAGTAGCTCCATTTATATTAGACAAGATAGGCTTTAAAACAAAGACTGTAATAAGACACAAGGAAGGGCATTAGGTAATGATAGAAGATTGAATCTGGATGGCATCCTTGAAAGCCTGCCTCAAGGATGTCTATGATTATCTACATTCATGTATAAAATATTTAGTGACTATACAAATGGTCAATAAGCACTTGAGAAAAGCTCAGCATCGTTAACTGCTTGAGAAATGCAGATTAACCCTACTTCACGCCTACTAGCATGGCTAACATAAAATAAGTAATAATAAGCACTAGTGAGGATATGGAGGAATTAGAACTTTTATTCATTAGTGGGATTGTAAAATGGTTCAACCACTTTGCAAAAATAGTTTGACAGTTTTTCAATATGTTACAGAGAGTTACCATATGACCCAGAAATTCCACCCCTTGGCATATACCCATGAGAGTGGAGAACGTATGTCCACATAAAGCCTTACATATTATTTTTCACAGCAGCATTTTTATAATAGCCAAAAAGTGGAAGCAATCCAAATGTTCATCATCTGATGAATGGATAAACAAAATATAATATATTCATATAATGGAACATTATTCAGCCATAAAAAGGAATGAAGTGCTGATAATGGGCTACAACATGGATGAAACTTGAAAATACTATGCCAAGGGGAGATCCCTGGATGGCACAGCGGTTTGGCGCCTGCCTTTGGCCCAGGGCGCGGTCCTGGAGACCCGGGATCGAGTTCCAAGTCGGGCTCCCGGCATGGAGCCTGCTTCTCCCTCTGCCTATGTCTCTGCCTCTCTCTCTCTCTGTGTGACTATCATAAATAAAAAAAAAGAAAAAAGAAAAAAAAATACTATGCCAAGTAAAAAAAAAAAAAAAAAAGGCGAGCAATGACCACACATTATATATGATTCTATTTATATAAATGTCCAGAATAGGCAGATCTATAGAGATGTAAAATAGATTAGTAGCTTCTAGAGGTCCCGGGGAGGATTGCTAATAGGTGAAGAAGTTTTTGAGATGATAAAAATGTTATAAAATTATATAGTGGAGATGGTTACACAACTCTGTGAATATAGTAAAAACAAACCGTATACCTTAAAAGGGCGAATTTTATGTTATGTGAATTATTTCTCAATAGTGCTCTTATAAAAGGTATTTTTTTTTGTGCTGGAAACTCTTCTGAGTGCTAGGAATAATGTAGTGAAGACATCAAAAACCCTGCTCTCAAAATACATGTATCTGCTGAGTCTAAGTTTGTGCCCCTAACAGACTGCACATAGGTTGTGGTCCTACCACTTTTTGCAATGGAAAAATTTGGCAGAATAATATCCCCCTCCCCCATAGTAATTTTCACTTTACCCTTGTCTGTATCTTTTTCCACCAAGAATATATAAAAAAGAAACTGTCAAGGAAGTAAAAGAGGAGAATGAACTGTCACAGTCTACAAGAATTGCGAGAAGGTAAGAATGAACAAAATTACCAGATGTTTCAGAAAGGTCAAGAAACATATCCCTTGGATTTGGCATTTAGGAGGTCTATGGAAATCTCTAGTACAGTTTCAGTGGAATGGTGAGAAGAGAGGCATTTTGTAATTGTTGCACATAGCACAGTGCCTGATATGTAGTAGTTGCTAAAGGTAATATTTGTTCAATTGAGAATAAGTGTGTTGTGAGAAAATAAAGACTGTGCTTACCTAAAGAAGGGAAAACGGATAAAGGGGAGAATTTGAGGGAATATGAGTTAAAGGAGTTTATTTCTAGTACAAGAGAAATTGATTTAGTCTGAGAACACGTTGTTAGTAGAGAACAGAAGTTGGTATGTAGTAAAAGAGAAAAGGTAATAAGTCTGGAATAGGTGAGAGGCTTCCTCTCAGATTAAATTAGGGTTTTGTAGATACAGGTGTATGTGCAGAGAAGGGTAAGAGTTTAGGGAAATAATATCCGATGGCTTCAAGTTTATTAATCAGGAAGTGAAATCGTCTGCAAAAAGTAAGGGTGAATAGTAGGGAACCAAAAAGGGGGCTTGAAAAGAGCAGCGAAGATTTGGAAACAGACGAAAAGAATGGAAATATAAATATGCCAAGCACAAGTAGAAGGATTGCCAGGGCATATTAGAACTCAATTTAAGAATAATTCAGATTATAAGTAATACTTAATATTTTTTTCTTTTTCTTTTTCTTTTTTTTTTTAAAGATTTTATTTATTTATTCATGTGGGACACAGAGAGATAGGCAGAGACACAGGCAGAGGGAGAAGCAGGCTCCCCATGGGGAGCCAGCTGCAGGACTCGATCCCAGGACCCCGGGGAATCAAACCCCGAGCCAAAGGCAGATGCTCAACCAGTATTTTCTTTCTTTCTTTCTTTTTCTTTCTTTCTTTCTTTCTTTCTTTCTTTCTTTCTTTCTTTCTTTCTTTCTTTCTTCTTTCTTTCTTCTTTTTCTTTCTTTCTTTCTTTTTCTTCTTTCTTTCTTTCTTTCTTTCTTCTTTCTTTCTTTCTTTTTTAAAGATGTTATTTATTTATTCATGAGAGACTGAGAGAGAGAGAGAGAGAGAGAGGCAGAGATGTAGGCAGAGGGAGACATAGGCTCCATGCAGGGAGCCTGATGTGGGACTCGATCCCGGGACTGCAGGATCAGGCCCTGAGCCAAAGGCACACGCTCAACCACTGAGCCACCCAGGCATCCCGTATTTTTTTTCTTTAATGAAATTGTGAAACATAACTTGTGTTATCTCAGATATCATCTTTGTCCTCCTGAGCCACCTAAGACATGGATGAGCCTGACTTTCCATCATTATCCTCTGGATGGTAGCTGTTCAAAATTAAGATGTATATGTATTCCCTGAAGTCTTGTGATCTTGTAATCTTTTCTGGTTTGGAGCTCCTACTTCCGTTTACTTAGTCTATTTATAGTTCATGCACCTTTCTGCTCATGTTGCCTTTTTCTGTCATGTTAACCCAGTTGTGAATTTTGGTCTTCATCCCAATGGCCACTGAAAACTCACAGAGGCCGAGATACTCACATAGGCAGAGCTGCCTTTGCTGAAGGTGGTAATATGCAGAGATTCTTATATCACAGTAACAAAAAACAACTCAACCTGATGTCAGCCTCCTGTACTTTTCTTATTCTTCTTACTTTTCTGTCCTCTATTCTAGGGAAGAAAACCTCAGTTCCTCCCACTCCTAAATGAAGAGTCATTTAGCTCAGTATCTCCTACTGCCAAAGTCAGATTGAGATACATCTTGGCCTATGCAAAGCCAATAAAATGCTCAACTAAACAAATGGGCCTTTTTTAGAAATCTTTTTGCGTCGCTTACATAAGTCTCTGGCCAATGTCATTTTTTTATTCTTCTTTTTTCAGAATTTATCATTAAAAATGTTGTTTTCCTTGTAAAAGATAAGGCCACTAGGCAAAATAATTCTTATCTGAACTAAAGAGAAACTTAGATGCTGCCCCTCACTCTTGTACCAAAAAGAATTCCAGCGAGAGGCAGGTCACATAGTTTTTTTATACTCCTAAGTTTTAAAAACTCTTCAGTTTAACTCTTTTTTGGGGGGAGGGGGAGCATAGAGGAAGAGAGAGAATCTTAAGCAGGCTCTAGCCCCAGTGAGGGGCTCTCTGCAGGACTCCTTGGGGCTCTTTGCCTGCCATGATATGGGGCACCACCTGGGGCTGGATCTCACAACCCTGAGATGACCTAAGTCAAAATCAAGACACCTACTCAACTGAGCCACCCAGGCGCCCCATTTTTGTATAGCTCTTACTGTGTATAAAACATTCCAAGTGTTCAAAACAGACCATGTTTTTCATTAAGGCACCAAAGTCACATACTTTCTTCAGTATTTTAATAAACTGTGATATCATTGATGAGGTCTCTTATCAAGCATCATGGTACAATCATCATATATAAAAATTCCTATGTCAGGTTTTTTACCAAGAGGAAAAAAAAATAAAAATTTACTTTGTTAATAGCTAGACCTCATTTTTCTTAGTTTAGCAGAGCTTTCCTCTGAAATAGCCAACAAGGTCCCATCTCTCTTCCTGAGGGTGGTTTGTTGAGCTCTGTGTGGAGAATCACGAAGACAGGGTTTATGTCATTAGACCCACCACTAGCTGTTGATGTCAGCCAAGTGCAATGACTGAGCCTAATTGTTCATTAATTGCTCCCTTACAGAGAGAATAAAGAAGAAAAAGGGACTGTTTGAGAACAGTTGAGAAATGTAAAGAAAAATCTTCCTTATTAGACATGCAAGCAGTGAAATGGCCCAATGAGTTCAAGATAATGCTCTATCTTGAGGGGTGTTTTTTTTTTTCTTGAGGGGTTTTGAAGGGACCAATCAGTGCTAAGGAAGGTGACAAGAATATAATCACATGCTGTCCTCACCAGCGAGATGGTACCTAACATACCAAGAAGAATAAAGAGGAATTTAACAGGAGGATGAGAAGGAGCCTGTTATTTGAGCAAACCAATGTCCTTATTTCTAAGGAAAACACCCTCCCAGGATAAACACAGCAGGCTTTTCAGATTCAGAATGGTTCAGCTGTTACATTAATGCAATTGTAGCTTAATGAGAAGGATTTCATGCTGTGACTACAAAATGTGACTGGAAATCATTACAATAGCATTAATAACAGTAAGATAATAAAATGTCCAGGGCATGGATAGTCTTTTAAAAAGTCATTACTAACAGCAGTAACTCACTGCTGTAATATGGCATTATAAGGAAGAGAGAACATAGGGAGGTCACCAGCTAGCTGAGCAACAGAAACCTAGATGGAGGAGTCCCTGGGTTTCGTGGAGAAAGGGGAGGAAATTGGCGAGAATACCAGAAGATGAAGAAAACTGGAAAGACTGTTGGCTAGGCAGGCTAGACCCCAGTGGTCACATGTATAAGAACATCTTAGCTGATACTCTGTGTGTTATTCTGACTCTGGTGTTGTATTTCTTTTTGGACATTAAAAAATTGTAAAATCAATAATCAGATTTTTTTCTAGGGACTTCTGAAGAGTTAGAGAAACCTTCAGAAATAGAAGACTGGAATTGGGAACTTAAAACAAAACAACAAAATGGACAGAATATTGATTGGGCTGGAGACGTGTGCAAGCCATTATTCACTATTGAACCGTGGATAGTAATAATAGTAACCATCATTTATTGAGTACTTGTTCTATACCACGTACTGTATTATGTACTTTACAAATAGAACCTCATTTAATTTACATAATAAGCAACATGACTGTTCTCTCATGTTTACGAATGAAGGAAATGGAGGTCAGTTAGATGCAGTCTAAAGACTAGAATCTGTGACATAAAATGGGGAGCCCCAAGCAGGCATACGTGTAAGGAAAAACTTAGTAAACTCTGAGACCAGGGATGACGAGATGGTGATATCTACTTTGTGCTTTACAGCAGTGATTCATACTCGGGCCAGACTTGGGATATTGGTGGAGAAATAATTATCAGAATCTTGTCCTCACCTTGCTACCTTTTCAAGCACTACTCACCAGTTGCTGATATTACTATGCTAAACAAATGAAAAGAATCTCAAATCTCATGGAGCGTACATTGGAATATGGGAGACAGACCATAAATAAGTAAAGATTAAAGTAATTTCAGATAGTGATATTGCTATGGAGAAAATGTGAAGATGAAATTTAATTAGGGTGGTTTGCCTGTGGAGGCAAATTAGAGCTTATTCTCAAATAATGTGAATAGGTCAGCCATCCAAAACTCTGGTAGGAAAGCATTCCAGATAAACAAAGTAAATATTTGGGAAATGATCTGATTGTTAAATATGGATGTCTTAGACTATTTAAAATTGCCAGTATTTTGTTAAATAAAAAGAGCTTCAGTTTGTCTTAATGTTTCCCCAAGCTCTTTCACCATTTAGATACTCAGTGGTCCCCTCTGTTTCTAAGATCCCACTATAAATACGGTTGGTGGCCTCTTGTATGGAGGCCTCTTGTGGCCTTTTCAGCTTCTGTCCCAGCATCTAAAGGAGAAAGGCATTTTTCTAGCTGTAGTAATTGTTTATAAAGACATCTGCACTGAGGGATCCCTGGGTGGCGCAGCGGTTTGGCGCCTGCCTTTGGCCCAGGGCGCGATCCTAGAGACGCGGGATCGAATCCCACGTCAGGCATCCTGGTGCATGGAGCCTGCTTCTCCCTCTGCCTGTGTCTCTGCCTCTCTCTGTGTGTGACTATCATAAATAAATAAAAAAAAAATTTAAAAAAAATAAAAAAAAATTAAAAAAAAAAAAAAAGGGGGATCCCTGGGTGGCGCAGCGGTTTGGCGCCTGCCTTTGGCCCAGGGCGCGATCCTGGAGACCCGGGATCGAGTCCCACATCGGGCTTCCGGTGCAGGGAGCCTGCTTCTCCCTCTGCCTGTGTCTCTGCCTCTCTCTAGTCTTTGACTATCATAATAAATAAAAATAAAAAAAAATAAAATAAAAAAAAATTAAAAAAAAAATTTTAAGACATCTGCACTGATTCCTCCCATCTGTGTACGAATGTTTCTTTACAGCAGTGACTGACTTACTCCTCTCGAGAGAGAAAAGTCTTTCTCCGTAACCTTGAACCTGGCTGGCCTTGTGATATGCTTTGCCAATAGAATGCAGTTGAAGTGATATTGTTGGGCTTGTGAGTCGTAGCCTTCAAGATCTTCTGGTCTCATCCTCTTGGGACACGGCCATCCATCTAAAAAACATCCCAGCAAGCTTGCTCCTCAAGCGTAAGAGACCACACGGAGAAAGTGGCCCATCCAAAGCATCACCAACTACCAGACTTTTGAGCAAGGCCAGCTTTGATCACGCGTCTCCAATGGCCTCACCACACCAGCGACCGACCATCAGCAGAATGAGCGATCAGCAGAAGAACCACCCCACAGAACCCACCTCAAATTTCTGAGCCACAGAATTATGAGCAAATAAAATGGTCGTCATTTGAGCCATTCAGTTTGTTGTGCAGCAATAGATCATTAGGAAACTAGCGAGGCTCCAGATTTTTCTTCTAGGCTTCATGTCATCTTGCTCTGACCTGAGTTGCTGGCTGAATGTTCCTTCAAGAGATCTCTTGAAAGGTGCCAGAAAACATTGTACTAAGCTTTCAGGCCTTTTTTAAGTTACATCAATTCAAAATAATTCAAATTATTTTAAGTATGTTTACCAGCAGAAAGATGAATTCTACTTTTTTGGTACTCTTCACTTATTCTGAACTAACAGACATATGACACTGCTAAACCTGAACAGATGGATTCAGAGTCCTTTCTCACTGTTCCAAACTTTTGTTTTCTTTCAGCACATGCTCTCAATTCCCCGTCTAGGAAATTTTTATAAATTGTGCCACTCACCAAGTATAGGTATGTAGTGTCCTGAGCACTAGCATCTTGACTACTAATCGTCTGTTGATTCCTGGTGTGTCAAGTACCTACCATTACTAATCAAGGGAGCAATTTTGATTTGGGATGTTATAAAGATATAATTGAGAACAATGGAGCTCACATTAATGAAGGAATCGAGCATAGTCCTACATACTATGCAGTTCTGGCCTTAATTACTGCTTCCACCCCACTAAGATTTGGACGGATATGAAAACACTGGTTATGACACGTCTTTATGCTTTTCCAGGGTTATGGCTGCATTTATTCCTTTTTGCTCCTGAACAGATGCAGGCTGAATAATTCTTCAATTATAGAAGGATGCCTGCTGCCCACCCCCACCTGCATTTAGGCACCTTCTTTTCTGTCGTTGTTACCATGGTAGTTTTATAAGAATCTATGAAGTTTGATGAGTAGTCAGTTTCTGACATGAGTGTTTACTGAAAACCCTTCCTCTGCTACTCATAATTCCACCATTCTACAGTTACTTTGTGTATCATCTAATCAATATCCCTTTTCTACTTTCCCATCAGCATCAACTGTGGTGAACATTATCCATTTGCTGACCCACTGGGGTTTGTTTCTCTGGTTTATCTGGAGTATACTAGTCTCTCAAATAATAGACTTATCATGTAAATACCTCAGCCAGTTCCATTTTTAACTCTAGCTTTTCTGCAGGGTGTCACATCCCTTTTAGACCACCCTCTTTCTGTTCCTAAGCATATGTTCCCTTTTATTTTTTTATTTATTTTATTTTTTCTTTTTTTTCTTTTTTTTTTAATTTTAAGAGAGAGACAGACAGAGAGAGAGACAGAGACAGGCAGAGGGAGAAGCAGGCTCTATGCAGGGAGCCCTACATGGGACTTGAACCCGGGTATCCAGGATCATACCCTGGGCCGAAGGCAGCATTAAACCGCCAAGCCACCTGAGCTGCCCGCATATGTTCCCTTTTAGACGAGGCACTCAACTTCCTGCTTCTTGTTTGAAAAACAGTTCTCAGTGTCGAGTAGAAACAAACGATATTTCTTGAACTCAACCGGTTGTTGAAATTACGTCCTGGTCATTCACTGCATTACATATCCAGCTCTGCACACTTACCCAATATTCTTCTTAGTGATTAACACTCACATCTTCTCCAGAGTTAATGATTTTCTATGTTCTTTAATTATAGTAGTATAGTACATGGGACTTTAAACATTTTAAGGTGAAACACAAATAAATTCCATTCATGCTTTTTTTCCAAAGGGGTAGCAGATTTAAAATCAGCAAAATTTTATGTATGTATAAATCTACAAAACTGCATCTCAGAAATCTTTTCCTGTGATTCTATATTATCAGTATCTAAATGTGAAAAGTTAAGAGTAGAATAAGCTGGAAATATTTGTAGGATGCTAGCTCTAAATTTTGAGAGACTCAGATGGGCATGAAGACACTGGTTACCATTTACGAGGTCTTCCCTTAGTAAAACAAAATGTAAAATCCTAAGACCACATTCCAAATTTATAGGTGTGAATTGGCTAAGTTAATATTTTTTCTTATATTTTTTGAATGACATAAGTCCTGCATGAGTATATTGTCACTGTGAAAAATTAATATTATGCAAAAATATGTGGAATAAGAACTTAAGCATCTTGCATCTTTATTTGAGTTCCTCCAAAAACCAACTCCGAGAAAACGACTTGAGTTTGGTATAATGTGAAAACTCCTGTTTTCCTCCTCTACTCACTGCTCACTGAATAAGTTCCAAGTGTGCGTGTGGTTTTCCCATGCTAAGCAAGTCTCCAGTTCTTTGTGGACACAAGATGGGTATCCTACAATTCAATTCAATTCAATTCTGACACTACTTGGAGACGGCATCAGATCCCACAAGTTGAGGGCTCGATCTTAAAAGACTGCTGCGACATTTCAGATGTCAATCACAAGTTCAGGTTGTCACCTGGGCTTCTGACTGACTGGGTATAAATCAGAGGTTCCCACAATCCCCTCAATCAGATTTGATCATCTACTAGAATCGCTGACAGAACTCAAGAAAACAGTGTATTTACTACATTACCAGTTCATTACGAAGGATACAACTCAGGAGCAAGCAGATGGAAGAGCTGCATGGGGCAAGGTGCTGGGGAAAGGGTGTGGAGCTTCCATGCCCTTGCAAGACATACGACCGTCCCAGCATTTCCATGTGTTTACCAACCCAGAAGCTCTCTGAAGCTGGTCCCCTAGGGATTTCATGGAGGCTTCATTATATATGCACGATTGATTAAATCATATGCTATTGGTTATTAATTCAACTTCCAGTCCCTGGCTTCTCCCCAGAGGTTGAAAGGTGAGACCGAAAGTTCTAATCTTCTGGCCATATGGTTGGCTCCTCTGGAAACTAACTACCCCTATCCTGTGGTCATTTAGGAGCTTTCCAAAAATCACCTAATATAAACTCAAGTGTGGTTAAAAGGGGCCTGTTATGAATAATAAATGACACCTTTATCTCCCTTAGCTTCTCCTTAGGAAGGTCCAAGGATTTAGGACTTTGTGCTAGGAATAAGTATAAAATACCAAATATATATTTCTTTATAAAGCACCATATCACAATAGGTTTTTTAATGGGGGGGGGGCAAAGAGTGAAAAATTGACAAGGCTTGAGCCCTGTGTCCTTGCTATTGATATATTACTATCCTATACATACTTTAGTATGCTCTTGAAAAATCCAAATATAAATTTTTCCTAATAATGTGACTTTTTCTTTATTCCTTGCCCTAATCAAAACCAAATTTCAAATAAATCTTTATACGATAATCTGAGTTGTTTTTTTTTTTTTTTTTTTTTAAGATTTTACTTATTTATTCATGAGAGACACACAGAAAAAGAGAGGCAGAGACATAGGCAGAGAGAGAAGCAGGCTCCATGCGACATAGCATTCATTCAGAGAGAAGCAGGCTCCATGCGACATGGCATTCATTCCTGGGACCCCAGGATCAGGCCCTGGGGCAAAGGCAGGAAGGAGCGCAACTGCTAAACCACCCAGGCATCCTGGTAATCTGAGTTTCTGAATGTAAGTAGTAATGCAGCATTGTCATCAAGAGGTTTGAAACCAGACAGATCTGGATTTGAGTCCTGACTCTACCAATTATTAGATGTGTGACTGTATGAAAATTATTCAACCTCTTTGAGGTTTAGTTTTCTCCTTATAAAACACTACTAATAACATCTACCTAATGGAGTTGTCAAGATTAAGGAAGGAGCTCTTAATGGTTAGTGCAAATTATTATTTCTATTGCCACAGTTCTTATTTTCCTAGGCATTATTTGATACCCTATTGTTTATGTTCAATATTTTAATTTGAGTGGATTCATTAAAATATAAAATATAAAATTTTAAAATATAAAATCTTAGGAAAACAGTGAACTCTGATATTGATTCTATAACACTATCTACTTCCTATATGTTATCTATAACACTATGTTCCTTCTAAAATTCTAATCAGGACAGCCCCGGTGGCTCGGCAGTTTAGCGCTGCCTTCAGCCCAGGGTGTGATCCTGGGGACCTGGGATGGAGTCCCACGTCGGGCTCCCTGCATGGGGACTGCTTCTACCTCTGCCTCTGCCTGTGTCTCTGCTTCTCTCTCTCTCTGTTTCTTTCATGAATAGATAAAATAAAAATCTTAAATAAAATAAATAAATAAAATTCTAATCAGAATCTCAATGGTTCCAAGCCTTTTTATTAAGGCTTTTTACCCTTAACTATAGAAAAGATATGACTATTGATATCAGTTGGAGTTTACACATTAAGAAGTCAGGTTATTTTTATTTTTTTCAATGGCATGGGTCACAAGAGAATATTCCTTTCAAAATACAGAGTTGAAAAATAAAAGATAAATAATAAGTCAGGCTGTGTGAGCATAAGTTGGAAATATATTGATTTATGCTGTAAGACATACATGAATTATAGCATCAAAATAAATGACTCAAAGTATTATTTTGCTATAATTTCAGGCCATACTCCATTACTTGCAGTTTCTTGGCCATACCATGAAGTTTTATATCTCTGTATCTTAGCACATTGTGTTTTCATCTTACTAGAATTCCCTTTTCTCTACCACTTTTGTCTATCTAGTGGACTCTTCCCAGGATCTAATACAGTGCATGTGTGCTTTCCTCATGCAGATCATACTGGTAAAGATCACTTTCATCAGATCCAGATAAATTACTATGCTTTTTAGTAAAGCCCTGTCTCTTCTAGGAACTTATTACTTACCTCTGTTCTTATACTTATTGTGTTATATTATTATATTATTACTTTGGTCTGTCTCTGTCCCTTACATTACTGTGAGCCTGGACTACCCATCGCATATTTGGCATCTAAAGGTGAGTTATAAATGTGTGTTCAATTAATGGACACATACATTGCACTGTCATGGACTTTGACTTATCTAACCCCTAAACATCTGAACTATTCAGCTATCCATTTATTTCATACATTTATTTATCTATCCCAGCCACTCATTCCATCCATCTATCCCCTCCATCCCATCTATCCATCTGTTATCCACTCCATTAGCCTATCCATCCACTCCATCTGTCCCATTCATCCATCCATATATCCAGAAAACACTTAATATGTGATTTTTAACACTGTGATTGGCATTAGGGATAAAAAATGAGAAATATATACCTTCTGGTTTTAAGGTATTCATAAAGGGGGAAACGGAACAAGCTAAAAAATAAATCACTTTTCTATTTTTTGTAGTGGTTAAAGTAAGAAGTTAAAGTAATAATGGCACTATTCTTTGTTAACTGCAAATTTTTATTTTCCAAAAATACAATAAATACTTGTTTACAAGTGAAGTGGGATTTACTTTTTTCCTTGAATTGAACAATTTTATGGCATAAGAGATAATATTAATGTTCTGGAAAAAATATAGATCTGCTTTTTCCATAGTGCAGTAGACTTTTAAAGCAATAGTAGATAATGTGGTGTCTTCTGGTACAATGATTTTTTTAAAAAAGATTTTATTTATTTATTCATGAGAGACACAGAGAGAGAGAGGCAGAGACACAGGCAGAGGGAGAAGCAGGCTCCATGCAGGGAGCCCAATTTGGGACTCAATCCCGGGGCTCCAGGATCACGCCCCGGGCCAAAGGCAGGAGCTAAACTGCTGAGCTACCCAGGCGTCTCTGATACAATGGTTTTTATGATTTTTTAATCTCAATTATTACATAGAGATTCACTTTGTGTAAATGATAAAGCAAAATGCATGAGCATATATTTTTAATAATTTTTAAAATTTTAAATTCAATTAATTAACATATAATGTATCATTTGTTTCAGAGGATGAGTTCAGTGATTCATCAGTCATATAATCCCCAGTGCTTGTATCCACATATTTTAATGTTTATGGTTTTTAAAATATTTTTTTTCAGCCAGAAATAGATGACTGTGGAGGCTGAGAAAAATTAAGGCCATCCCACCTAAAGTTTAACATTAGCACAAGTACAGCCATCTTAGGCCCCTGTGAATAAGAACTGAACTTTCTGGGAAAAACTGTAGAATGTCCTCAATGTCCTCGGCAGGTAATCCCATATCAGAAAGACAACAGAGCCCACACCTGTGGTAGAAAGTTCCATATTAGAATGAGAACAGAGCTCAATGCCCTTGAAAGCCCCATATCAAAATGTAAACGAACTTGTGAAATTCCTCCACCCCTTCTGAAAATCCCCTAGACCAGCCTATAAAAAAACCAGCTGTAACCCACTTCGGGGTCCAAGTCCCTGCTCTGCTGTGTCGGGTATACTTGGACCCAAGCTCGAGCTTGCTAATAAACCCTCGTGCACTTGCATTGGTGTCGGCTCCTTGGTGGTTTCTCAGATTTGCAATCTTGGGCACAACAATGACTATTCCATTTTAGGAAATAAAATTAAGAAATAAAATTTTATTCTATTTTATTTTTTCAATTTTTTAAATAAGAAATAAAATTTTAATCTTAGATCAAAACAAGATTTTTAAATATATCGCACAGGTGTAATCGGTAGAACAGAGAAGAAAGGCCAGTCTCCTTTCATATGTCGGTAAAAGGATGAGGCCTTAGCTTTCTTACCACATTGGCCATATGAAGCCAGCAAGTGGATGGGAGCCCAGGAGAGCATACTGAGCATGAACATTGACCTTTCACATGGTGTCCCTACCTACAGTAAAATTCAGCTCTATCCTCAAAAAAGGTTCTGATTGATAAGATGAATAACTCCTCATCCCAGGGTCAGTGTAAGACTGGAAGTACTCAAGTGTGTTCTCAAGACTCACAGTGCTCCCATCTCAACCTTGAGCAGAATTCTGTCTTCCCTATGTCCTGAGGTGAGAACATAAGGAGAGGATAAATGTGTGCAATTTGCAAAATGTTATTTTATTTGTGGATAAAATTATTGCTATGATTTAGGGAACTTGGAGGCTAAACAAAGAAAGTGAAATAAGATTTTTCAAGCTTATTACACTATATTTTTATAGTTTAAATCAGATTATATTGTTCAACATTAAAAGTAAACATATTTGTATTCTGTTTAACCTCTGCTGGGTTTAGACAGATGTTCTCATTGAGTGTCTTTTGCTAATAAGTAAATTGCATCTAGTACTACAATTAGCTTTTTGTTTCCTCTAATATGATGTGCATGTACTTTAATGAAATTTATAAAAAATTACGTGTTTCAAGACTAAAAATGGCAAAAGATTTAATCATTGTTGTATCATTAAATAAATCTCAATGGAAGAGAGAACAATTTAAGTCTAAGCAAATATGCCTCTAGTTTTACTGAGTTAGGGACAAATGGGGGTAGGCAGGGCTAGGTAGGGAACCATGGAGGCAGGCTCACAAAAATCCCCAGAATGCTGAGGTGTAAGGAAACCAGAGATTAGGGAACAAGCCAGAGCACCCTGCCCTGAGGTGTGGGCGGGGAGGATGTCTTGTTATAACAGCTACCTGTAACCAAACAAAAAAAATCATCAGACTCTAAAAAGGAAGTAAGCCACTAAAGATGTTATCACTAGTCCTTATTCAATGGTGATGTCAATGGACTGTTAAAAGGATTTAGGTTCCCTGATTAGGGTCTCAGTAAAAGACCAACCCTACAAGCTCTCAGCGACTACCCTGTCGGGACCCCTCTGGCTCCTGAGAACCTTCTCTGTATCTTTACTTAATTAACTTCTATCCCTTTACCCCCTGTCCTGTGTCTGCAAGATTCATTCATCGACTCCGTGAGATAAGAACCAAGCCCTCTCCTATGATTACTACCAAAATTTATCTAAAACCAACATGCAATGTCTTATTTTAGTTTTTTAAAATTATATTTTGAAAGACTTTATATTTCCCCTGGTTTTTTTTGCCACCTATTTTCATCAACTGGAATAGATTTGATAAATGAGTTTATTTCTGCCATTTTGGGGTACATAAAAATTCAAGCCTGCTATAAATATGTATTTGTAAAAAACAAAAAACTTAAAAGCTGAAAAGATACTGTAACATGTTTTATCTGAAAGCTTATTTTAGGAAAAGAAGATAGATAAATGAGAAAGTTTGCTACTATGAAAATAAATATCATTGTTTTTGTAATTGCTCTACTCTGTTTACTCTACAATTAACAGATTAAATTAAAGTTTGGTAACTGTCCAACTATTTTTATGTTTTTAGCAAAGTAGAAAATAAGGGTGTACTGCTCTTTCTTTGGCTTTCCATTGCTAACTCTCATCTAGAAGGTTGCATAGCATGGTATGTTAATTAACTCCCAGAGCTATAATATAAACTATCCTCATAAAATATGATCTATATACTAATCTTTTGACAATAAGTCAATGTCCTAATATTCTTTAGGCAATGCAGAAATTAAATAATTAACAAAAGATATCCATATTTCACATATTTCACAGTTAAAACCACAGAATTTCTATCAAAGTACTTTGAAAGATAGTGCTATGCAAATGTAAAATAGTAATTAAAAGAAATTTAAGTCTTACTTTTCACGTGTCTCTCCAAGTTAGGAGGGCTTTTTATTTTTTTAATTTACATTTTTTTTTAAAATTGGAGTTCAATTTGCCAACATACAGCATAACACCCAGTGCTCATCCCATCAAGTGCCTCCCTCAGTGCCTGTCACCCAGTCACCCCCAGCCCCCGCCCACCTCCCCTTCCACCACCCCTTGTTTCCCAGAGTTAGGAGTCTCTCATGTTGTCTCCTTTCTGATATTTCCCACTCATTTTGTCTCCTTTCCCCTTTATTCCCTTTCACTATTTTTTATATTCCCCAAATGAATGAGACCATATAATGTTTGTCCTTCTCTGATTGACTTACTTCACTCAGCATAATACCCTCCAGTTCCATCCATGTCAGAAGCAAATGGTGGGTATTCGCCGTTTCTAACGGCTGAAGAATATTCCATTGTGTACATAGACCACAGCTTCTTTATCCATCATCTTTCGATGGACACTGAGGCTCCTTCCACAGTGTGGCTATTGTGGACATTGCTGCTGTAAACATCGGGGTGCAGGTGTCCCCACGTTTCACTGTATCTGTATCTTTGGGGTAAATCCCCAGCAGTGCAATTGCTGGGTCATAGGGCAGGTCTATTTTTAACTCTTTGAGGAACCTCCACACGGTTTTCCAGAGTGGCTGCACCAGTTCACATTCCCACCAGCAGTTTAATAAATAGTGCTGGGAAAATTGGACATCCACATGCAGAAGAATGAAACTGGACCACTCTCTTTCACCATACACAAAGATAAACTCAAAATGGATGAAAGATCTAAATGTGAGACAAGATTCCATCAAAATCCTAGAGGAGAACACAGGCAACACCCTTTTTGAACTCGGCCACAGTAACTTCTTGCAAGATACATCCATGAAGGCAAGAGAAACAAAAGCAAAAATGAACTATTGGGACTGCATCAAGATAAGAAGCTTTTGCACAGCAAAGGAAACAATCAACAAAACTCAAAGACAACCTACAGAATGGGAGAAGAGATTTGCAAATGACATATCAGATAAAGGGCTAGTTTCCAAGATCTATAAAGAACTTCTTAAACTCAACAGCAAAGAAACAATCCAATCAGGAAATGGGCAAATGACTTGAACAGAGATCTCACAGAGGAAGACATAGACTGGCCAGTAGGGCTTCTTTAAATCTTCCGTGTGATCCTAGTCCACCTATTGGCCAATCCTATCAGGCAGAGAATAAGAGATAAGGAACTGATAAGCGTGCTGTTAGGCACTTTAAAGAGTTCATTTAATCTTAAAGTGAGAAATCTTGTTGTTAGATAAGCCAGATGTCTGTTTCTTTTTTGGCCATAGAGGAGATGGGTCATGACTGTTGTTTGGTTTGTGTCTGCTTTTGTCCCGATGTTATTATTTCTGTTAGTTTTCTTGCTGCTACTTCAATGAGCTTGAAACCTTTAAACAAAACAATAAGCTATCATCTAATGATTGAACTGGACGGGATCTTTAAGGATCCTCAGGCCCAATCCGTTCTTCATTGTAGAGATCAAGAATCTAAGGATAAAAGGAGCATTGCAAGGACCAAATACCACAAGCAATAGTTAACTTTTTCCTGTTCGTTCTTAAACTTCTCTATTTAGCATCTGTAAGTGTTAGGACAGAAGTATGCGCGAGGTGCAATGATAAGTGTGAGGAGGGATACTTACCAGAGATGTTTGTGTGTGTGTGTGTGTGTGTGTGTGTGTGTGTGTGTGTGTGTGAAACAGAGACAGAGACAGATGGAGAGAGACCTCAACACCCCTGTGAACAACCAGGGAGGGACGTGGGTGGGGAAAGTCTTCTGCAGTGACTGACACCTTAGGATCAGTGAGGAGTAGTCTAGGCAAAGATCAAGAGAGGAAGACATTAAACTCAGAGGAAATAGCATATAGAACAATATGAAAGTTCAGAGAGTATAGGTGTGTGACACTGAACGAGGAATTGGACCGGCCCAAGAGCATCTCTGAAGTTCTTATTAGAAAATACCAATATTTTGAAGACTCAAGAGTACCAATATTTTGAAGACTCAAGAGGTAAATTCTCAAGAGTTCCAAAAGTGTTTATTTTAATGATCTTGTATTTTGTTTAATTATTCAACCTTCCCCTCACATTTTCTTTTTTGCCATGGCAACCAGGAAACTTAATACTTAATATTGTATTTAATTGTGGTAGCCTCTCGGAGACTTGTTTTCCTTATATAATTATGCTTATCTGTTTTTTTCTTTATTCCCTTTTTAGTTACTTGCTTTTAATTGTTTTTTTTTTTCTCTTGTTTTGATTTGTCTCTAAAAAATTATTTGTGCCTATTTATTTATGGCCTGGAAAAGTCCCTGATATGGAAGAGAAGGGAGCATCAGAACCTGCCTACTTCCCTAGTCTGGCCAGGGCTGTCCCTGTATTGACCAATGGTTTCTTTCATGAATGTAGAGATAACTTTTTGGTGGTAATACACAGGATTCAATGGCACAGCCATTTAATTAAAATGTCAAAGCTTAGAGGAAAATAGCAAAAATGAAGATTGGTGGCTCAAGTACAGAATAATCTTTTATAACAATCAAAGAATTTCCATTATTTCTTCCAGTGATTCACAGTTTAAATAGACTTTTTATATTCCACATAAAATACATGGTTAAAGTTGCCAGGAAGGTATTTTTTTGAATTTTAGGGTTTTTTGGATTGATTCTAAAACTGGGATAATGTGCCATTCTTATATTCTTAAAATAAATTATTTTTTTCAGCTCTGTAGTCAGCAAACATTTTTTTTTTCCCTTTACTTTTCTCTTTTGTCCCATGTAAGCCATATTCAATTCTCTTTGAAAGGAGGCAAGGCATAAACAGAAAAGCATTTATTAAGTACCCATCTTACACCATACATTTTACTAGGTATTCAGATTATAAAGATGAATAAATGTTCATGGCCAAGTAAGGGAGGAAAATATTTTTTAGAATTGTTATGATATATTATGGACTGAATGTTTGTATCTTACAACCAAATCATATGTTGAAGCCCTAATTGCCAATGCGATGGTGTTGGGAGGTGGGCCTTTGGGAGGTGATCAGGTCATGAAGGGGGAGCCCTGGTGAATGTGCTTAGTATTAGTACCCTTATAAAAGGGATCCCGGGAAACTCTCCACCTCTTCCACCAGGAGAAACACAGAAGACTGCTGTCTATGAACCAGGAAATGGGCTCTCCCAAGACACCAAATCTGTTAGTGCTTTGGTTTTTGTACTTTCCAGCCTCCAGGAGTGTGAGAAATAAATTGCTATTATCTATAAGCCATCAAGTTTATGGTATTGTGCTAAAGTAGCCCAAACTGACCGAGGCAGACACGGTGTGCCTACAAAGGCAGAAGTCTCCTCTGAAGTTGTCGCAGAGAAGGAGACATTTATGCTGGCTCTGGGTCAGCCACAGGGAGTTTGCTAGGTGGGGCTCTGGGCTGAGGAGTGAGGGTTGTGGCGAGGAAGCAATTTCATCTGCAAACAAATGCTTAGAGAAGAGCAACCTGGTCAAATAGGCTGGACTATTGGCTATGGCAGGGTCCTTTGTGGTTGCAGAATCCAGAGCAAATGATGGACAGAAATGTTGGGGGGTGGGGGTCAAGACCTCTTTAGGCAGGATAGTGCCTTTTCTTTTTCCTTGTATCTTCTATAGAGCTTTATATAATGGAGGATTAATAAGACCTACAAATGACAGTCTTCTTCACAAAATAAGTCTACACACACACACACACACAAACTCTTAGCTTCCTCCAGTTGGGTATCTATCTCCCAGGGAGATATTTATCCCTGAGGTTCCTTTCATAGGATATGCAAGAGAGATGGAAGGTTAGAGAAAATTGAGATGGGCTTGAAAGGGCAGGCTGACAGCTGTAGTTCCTATTCTTTGATCTCTGCCTCTGGTCTCTGATGTTACAACAATTATCACACAGCAGCTTGATAATGGGGACTAGTATAATTGGGGGACCTTGCAATTGTCCAATGGCGAACATTTAGGACAGCACGAAGGGGACTTTCAGGCATGGGCCCTCATTAGGTGAGGGTATTTTCATTTAGCATTGCATTATTTTCTGTTTATTATCCGATATAATGAAGACAGTGGGTGTATATAGGCTGGCATCACACCAGGGCCCACATGCGCTGGCTGTTAGTGAGCACACCGACGGCTGAGGCCTGCAGGCTCCTACTGTTTGTTTTCCTGACTGATTGTCAGGCACGCAGCTGGACTGACTATGTAGCCCGGCACTGCAATCTGTCTTACAGTAGGTACTCTATACATCTGGATTTAACCCATATGGGTCAAAAATATTGCCAAGGTAAAGCTTTGTCTAAAAACATAAGTTTTATAGGATATCCATTCAGCTATGACTTCTCGCTTCTGTCCTTATTACTCTGTGCCTAAGCTAGAAGTCAAAGTCCTCACAACCACCACCACGTCCAACCCAGATGACCCCCGCTGCGATGCCAACAGCGACCATTCTCTATGAGGGATAGATGTGTTTTTTAAGGGTTTCATGTGAAGATTTCAAATCCAGTTTTTCCATTTCTTCCATTAACAGACACGCAGCTGGACTGTCCAGCTGATGTAGCCACAGAAAATTTGCTACCCAAGGAATAACAAAGTCACTATTTTTTTAAATGTCTTTTTATTGTTGTTGTTGTTTGTTTATTCATGAGAGACACAGAGAGAGAGAGAGAGAGAGAGAGAGAGAGAGGCAGAGACACAGGCAGAGGGAGAAGCAGGCTCTATGCACAAAGCCTGATGCGGGACTCGATCCCAGGACTCTGGGATCACGCCCTGAGTGAAGGCCTCAACCACTGAGCCACCCAGGCGTCCCAACAAAGTCACTCTGTAGGAAGCTGCTGATCCCTTACCGTGACTGTCTTAAAGGAAAAAAAAAATTAAAGGAAAATATCACTATGAACATATCCTTGAAAAGATAAAACGACTCTTCCGTATTACCATTGAAGAATTCCTTTGTAGCCAGAAGTCTCCAAGGCTGCCCATAAACTGAATAGAATCTAAATTTTTGGTATGATATTCTATTTACTTACCAACTTCCTCTCTACTATTCTTCCCCAAGAGATCTCTGCTCATATGTTTTTCTTGCCATTTTTTTATAAATATGCTGTGATCTTCCTTCAGGACCTTTGCTTTCAAACTTCCCTCCCTCTATCCTTAGCAAGCTTCTATTCACTTTTTCCTCCTCTTACTGCTATTTTTGTGCTCACTCGACAACTTATGTATATTACGTTATTTAATTCTCACGAATACCCAGGTATGTGCCCATGAATTTCGTTCCCCAGGTTCACTATAATGGCAAGAAGAAGAAAGAAAAACTGGGAAAAAACCAGCATCTAACAATAAAATATCGATTAAATAAATAATATGGTACATCTATATAATGGGATACAATGCATCCATGAAAATAATCTTATAGAATCATTTAATGTCGAGGAGATATTGACGATATACTATAATTTCAGAAAGCAGATTACAAAGCAGTATATAGAAGTAACCCTGTTTTTAAAATATGTAAATGCATGAAGGAATGAAAAGATATATGCTTAAAAAGAATATTAAACTAATCTAATATTGCCTTTTAGATGGCACAATTAGTAATTATTTTAAAAATCATCTATTTGATGTCTATTTCATCTAGGTGGATTATAGACTCCTATATGTTAAAGAGGTAATGGATATATTAATTTATAAATATATTGGGGCACCTGGGGGGCTCAGTGGTTGGGCAGCTGTCTTCAGCACAGGTCGTGATCCCAGGATCGAGTCCCAGTTGGGCTCCTTGTGTGGAGTTTGCTTCTCCCTCTGCCTGTGTCTCTGCTCCTCTCTCTCTCATGAATAAATAAATCTTTTTAAAAATTCATAAATATATTTTATATTAATTATTATATTATATCTTTGTATGTAAGGAATCTACCACCATGGCCTAAATATTTGATGGATGACCAGTAGTGTGGGGTTTCTCGCTGCCAGTTGATTAAAACTCTTAACATGTGCGGATAACTCCTTTCCTCACTGTATCAGTGAACTATACGTTGTTTTACATGTAAGGCAAAGTTATTATTTATCTCTTTTCAGTGATACTAATGTAGTTGGCCTACGTTAGTAACTTCTGGGAACTGTTGTATTAGGGCTGCTTTAGGCTTTGGTGAAGCACAGAGGTGGTTCCGGTAGAGAAAAGCTAGTATTTTTCATGAATCAACTTGCTCCATAACAAGCCACCTAAAATTTAGAGGCTTAAAATAACTACTGTTTCTCATGGTTTTAAGGGTTAGCTAGGATTTCCGGCCTGGCAGACTCTAGCTAGGGTCAGTTGGTAGTTTGATGGGGCTGAAAAATAGAGAATGCTTTCACTACATGTCTGGTGGTGGGCTAGGTGTCAGCTGAGGTACCAGGACCGACTTGGCCACAAGCCTCTCATTATCCTGCACCAGTCTAAGCTTTTTCACACAACTGTGGTCACTGTGGGTTCCTACAAGCAGCAAAAGAGCAGCCCTAATGCATAAGCACGTTCAAGACCCTGCTTGCTTCTTGCTTCTTGACAAAGCAAGAGATGTGGCCAAGTCTCATTTCAAGGACTGGAGAAGTAGACTCCACCCCTTAGTGGAAGGAGCTATAAAGTTGCATTGGAAAATGCTGTGTAGGGCAGCCCGGGTGGCCCAGCAGTTTAGCACCACTTTCAGCCCAGGGTATGATCCTGGAGACCCGGGATCGAGTCCCATGACAGGCTCCTTGCATGGAGCCTCCTTCTCCCTCTGCCTGTGTCTCTACCTCTCTCTCTCTGTCTCTCCCTCTGTCATGAATAAATAAATAAAATCTTAAAAAAAAAAAAAAAAAGGAAAATGCTATGTATATAAGGGTGGGAAGACTTTGTTGCCAGTTTTGCAATCTACTGCAATTTATAGTAGTGACATTATTGGAATGATGGAGGATATCCTAGGTAAATTAAATACATATTTCAGATTTGAATAAACACTATAGGTTTTGATTTTTAAAAAATAAAACATAGAATATTTACCCCTAGTTTACCTTAGGTACTCAAGACATGTGGTTATTTTTATGTATGGAAGGAAATTTCATCCCCAGAGCATGAAACAGTACTGTGAGTAGTCAGTGACTGAAATGTAAACTCCAAAGTAGGAAATGGTAAGTGATAAAGTTGACAAAGTTGAAAATGTAAACTAAAGCAAGGTGACAAAGGACTTTGATGACAAAGTTAAGGAGCTTGGATTTTATCCTGTAAACAGTATATAACCTGGGAAGCTATTAAGCAGAGAAATGGCAGTGAGATCGACTTTTGAAAAGCTTAATCTGAGGTGGTAGGAAAGGTCGATTGTAAGGGGAGTAATCAAAAGGCTGCTGGAATTTCCAGGCAAAAGAAGAAAGGAGTCTCATCTTGGGGAATAGTATACAGTTGAAAAAATTGTTAGGAAATGTAAAAATACAAGATTTCTTTCTTTCTTTCTTTCTTTCTTTCCTTTTTCTTTTTTTTTCTTTTCTTTCTTTTTTTTTTTTTTTTTTGATTGATTGGCTGTGGGGATAAATGTAAGGGAGATGTAAAGGAATAACTCTTGGTTTTTTACTTTGCATTTCTGGGGGCATGTTATTCCACCAATGGAAATGAACAGAGGGGTAGAAGAGGAGATGAGTTTAATTGTGGAGAGTTGAGTTTTATTTTAAAGCATTTTTAGAGTTTTATTTACTTAAGAAATCTCTATGCCCAACATGGGGCTCAAACTCATGACCCTGAGATCGAGAGTCGTATGCTCTTTTGACTAAGCCAGCCAGGCACCCCTAGTTTTAAACTTTTGTGGGGCATTCAAGAGAACTTTAGTAGGCAATGTGAGTCTATAGCTCAAGAGAATGTCTAGACTAGAATTATAGATTAAGGCAGGGAAGTGCTGGTATATGTTTAACAAGGAGCTCTGGGGTGAGTAGGAGTCTTGATTTCTAGCATTTCTGAAGTTTCTGTGATGTAATACTCCCACTGTAGCCAATTTCAGGCAATCAATGTGCTATCACTGAGCATGGGGTTGGAAAGAAATTAATATAATCCCCTGTTGTGAGCTGTTGGGGGTGGGCCCCAGCACACCACTGGTCATCAACATATTTTGGGTTTAACTATTTTATCTAAAATAAATCTGATTCTGAAAAATCCCAGCAAAAAAGGCATTGTCATTCTTTTTTCAGTGAACACATGGCTGCTAATGTTAAAGCTGGATTCAAATGCTGCTCAGTCTAGCTCCAAACACCAGGCTTCATAGTTAGCGCATACATTTTTGTTAGTAATTCATCTACTTTTCTTAATTGTCTCTTTTTTTCTGCTTAGGAAGCCGCACAAACTCTGTAGTTACACTTTATGTTGAAAAGTTATTGCAGAGGAAGTACATGTATATTGAAAATAAGGATCAATGTTTCTGAACAGTATGTCAATTTCTGGCTCCAGTCCTGATCGCTTCTATCAAACATATGTATCAGTAATATTCACACATTACTCTGTGTCTACCTACATTCTTAGGTGGGGGTCTCCCTTAAAGCAAACCCCGAGAGTGATTCTTTTCCAACTGCTTTATTGAGAAAGTTCTTTCTAGGAGAGGAGCGACAGAAGGGTTTATGTGTGGTAGTCCAGGGAGCTGGCCCAAGGAACTGGCACGGTAGTGCTTTTCTTCTTCCAGAAACTATATGTTGAATATGGGTTTTGAAAGAGAGAAAAAGAAAAGAAAGAGCTTGTTTTCAATTACTTTAGGATTATATAACAATGAGAAACTCTGAGTCTGCACAGTTTCTACCCTGAACATTAGTATTGCTACAAACTTTTGGCACTGTGCAAAAATTTTAGAAAGTAAGCCTTATTCTTGGTAAATTGAAATATATTAATCAATTTTTCTTCCTCTTATTTCGAAGAGCTATTTGAGGGATAAGGACATCATTGGTAGGGGTTTTCTTTTCCTTGGACTGAATTTTTCTATACCCTTTTCACAGTCTTAAATTGAGAAAAATTGGCTGACCTGACTAAGGTCCCTGTAGAAAGGAACTAATCTTTAGCTGCTTAGTAAACCCTGCGGATTAAGAGGTTTAGCTAAAAGACTGTAGAATGGAAATGCAAAGCTGTATTTGCTTTATAGTTGGGTCAAGACTAGGCAAAAATGTGAAAAAAGACAACAGTATTCTTTGGTGTTCCTGACCTCTTCTTTCACACCCCTTTACGTATCCTCTTTCTTTCTTTTTTTTAAATTAAATTAAATTTATTTATTTGAGAGAGAGAGAGCGCACAAGCAGGGGGAGGAGGAAGAGGGAGAAGCAGACTCTTCGCTGAGCATGGGGCTCGATCCCAGGACCCTGAGATCATGACCTGAGCTGAAAGCAGATGCTTAACCGACTGAGCCACCCAGGTCCCCCTTGCGAAATAGTATTCCAGTTTCTTTTTGTGGAATTACCTTCCTGCTAGTAAGTGAAAACTTGATGAGACCACAAGTCAAGGTGCCTGCTGATTTGTAGGCAGACAACACAAGAGTCAATCTAACTCTTTCTGCCTGGTTCTTTGATTCTTTAGTGGAATAATTCAGGGATATGGGGAAAACAATAGTTGGTTCCTCTTGTTTTATGAAGGCTCTCTGTCAAAACAATTGAACAGTTCCTATTCCTGAGACCACTACAGCGTCTTTGTTTTTGTCCTTTCTGATCTTGGGACTTCAGGCTTTTGCTTCCCTTCCGTGAGAACATCACTGTCTTCCAACACATCCTTTCTTAGGCTAGCCAGGGAGGCTTCCATCGCTTACAACCAAAGACCCACTTCTGACTCAAGGTGTGAGGAGACATGATGGGTCACTGTGAAATACTTAGTCTCTCTGGTTTTATTTTTTCATGTATGAAAAACTGCATGGTTTCCAATTTCTCCTCTAAAAAGAAATAAATATGTAAGGCTAGCTCTCCTTTGAAGTCTTTAATAGTTCTGAGCATATGCCCATTCCTAGGTGAGTAGGTTGGGGGCTAATGCACTGTCCCGTTAACTATGACTTCCAGTTTGGTCTCTTAGTGTGCCTTCAGCCTCTAGGCCCTGGGGTCCATTTAAGGTCATTTAAGTTGAGGCTGCATCTGTGGTATCTGAATTATCTGGCCAAGCATCCTGAACTCACTGGATAGTTGCCAAGCATATGCTAAATCAGGGTCTGTCAGAATGGCCTCATTTTGAAAGACTATTTAAATGCAAAAGAAATTACATCTGAGAGAAAGGAAAACAGGGGTAAAGAGCCCAAGGAACTGGCACAGCTGGGTATCATTAGCAATAATCAAACCTTAGTATGAAAAGCAACAGGAAGTGAGGTGGGGCAGTATGTGTAAGTGTTGGCATGAGATGAGTATGTACGTGCTTATGTGTATGTTTGCAGGTCTGCATGTGTCTTTGTAAGAGAGTAAGTGTGTAATATTTTTTAAAAAAATTTCTTTCCTCTGCCTGCTTTTCTCCCTCACTCCTAACTTGAATCTCTACTGTGTCCCAGTGGGAATGCTTGATATATTGAAATCATCTTAGAATTTCACGGTCTTTGAGGCAGTGACTTTGATGCTACAGACCCAGAGGAGGGTTAAATAATTATTTTATTAACAGGAAAAAATTGCAAACACTAAACAGCTGCTGGAGAATCTAAGATGTTTGAAGAACAGATCCGTGAAAGATCCATATCCTATTTTCTCCAGTTGTTACATATTTTATCGTGATTAGTCTTCTGATTATTAAATAATACTTTTATTTAGAAAATAGTAACGAAAAATAAATGAAGTATATATAAAGGAGCAAATAAATATTACCTATATGCCACCCAAAGGTATCCATTATTAATATTTTGGTATGTATCTTTTCACTAGTAGAAGATAGTCTTTCATGAAAATAATGCAAATTGGGGATTTACTGAGCCTAGTTTGGAGATTTTTCTAATTCTGAACATGAGTTTGGTCACCAGTTTGCTAAATAGAAATAAGACAAGAGTTCCTTTGGCAGCTCTTAATTTTTTACAAATACACTTTAAAATAATTGTCCTGAAGATTCTCTTTTTGAAGCTTAACAGAATTTTACTTTCGCCAGACCCACTTCCTTTAACTCCCCTCTGCTCACCTTGAAGTGTAAGCCAAAAGCCCTCACAAGCGTGCAAATCCATAGCACATTAAAATTAGGAAAAGATAGTCCATAATTGAACACATGTGGTAGGTAACACACCTAAGGCTTTTTATGTGCCATCTCATTTAATCCTCACAAAGCCTTATGATAAAGATACTACTTAATATGCTTATTTTACTGATGATGAAACTAAATATCAGAGACATTAAGTGACTTCCTTAAGATGGCCATAAGTTAGTTACTGGTGAAGCCAACATTTTAGCTCAGGTCTATCCAATCTCAAAGCCACTATGATACTGCAGCAGATGAGACCAAAGAAAAGGCATGCCTAGACAAAATTGTGAAGACATAAGTCTGTGTTCAGTGCTCTCAATCCCACTTAAGCCTCCTCCCAGCCGTAGGAGGCCTTTTTTGCAAATAGTGTTTGATGAGAAGAAAAGTATCCATTAAAGGCTTAGGTAGGATAGTTTGAACATTGTGATGTTCATAGGGAATACTGACATCTCGAACATTAAAGCTGGCATGGAGAGCTATGCCAAGTATAGTATGATCTGATTAATTCCTTCAATTTACAGATAAACTGAGGCCTAGAGAGGTGCGGTTACAATTTCTTGCCATAGTAGACTATGGCTAAAAACTGGGTCTCTTGATTCTCTCAGCCTAGAGCTTTCTGACCACACCAAGGCCTGTTTGTTTCATAATATGTTTGAATCTGTTGAAACAAAATGATTTTATTTATTTATTTATTTATTTTTTAATTCAAGTTAGTTAACATGTAGTGCAATATTAGTTTCAGGAGTAGAATTTAGTGATCAATCACTTACATGTAACACCCAGTACTCATCACAACAAGTGCCCTCTTTAATACCTATCACCCATCTAGCCCATCTCCTCCTCACCTCTCCAGCAATCCTGTTTGTTCTCTTAACGGTAGACTCTCTTATGGTTTGCCTCTCTCTCTGTTTGTAGCTTATTTTATTTTTCCTTCCCTTTCCTTATGTTTATCTCTTTTGTATCTTAAATTCCACATATGAGTGAGATCATATGGTATTTGTCTTTCTCTGACTGACTTATTTCACTTAGCATAATACCCTCTAGCTCCATCCACGTAACTGCAAGTGGCAAGATTTCACTCTTTTTGATGGCTGAATAATATTCCACTATCTATATATATCTATATAGCACATCCTCTTTATCCATCCATCAGTCAATGGAATTTTGGGTTCTTTCCATAGTTTGGCTGTTATTGGTGGCGCTGCTATAAACATTGTGGTGCATGTGCCCCTTTGAATCAGTATTTTTGTATTCTTTGGATAAATATCTAGTAATGCAATTGCCTGGTCGTCAGGCAGTTCTATTTTTAACTTTTTGAGGAATTTTCATACTGCTTTCCAGAGTAACTGCACCAGAAAACAAAATAATTTTAAATGGACTTTAGAAGGTATTGCTTTTCCATCTGCCAGATGAAATTCTCTAGGTTCAATTTTTTTAGGCCAAGACCACATAGTGACTCATGTTTACTTTCAAGGTTTTATATCTTTCTGATATTTTATCAACAGAAGCACATGAGATTCAACTAATTCATATCACTAAGTTTTAAAATTCCCATGTGAAACTTCTTCTGCACCATCCATCCTATGTGTCATTTTAATTTATACGGAACCATTTCAGGCAGACATTATGCCTGAAATGGTTTCATATTACAATGTATATTATTATTATTTTTTTTTCCTATTTGGCTCTTCATTTTAATTGTTTAAGTGGAAAAATATGTTAAAAAACGAGAGTAGCCAAATGAAACTATAATATAAAACATAGTCCCTTCATGCAGTTTCATCAAACAGTGTAGAAAATAAGAGGATAAACTGATGCATATAGATTTATATCTGTTTGAATTCCTATGACTTGATGTCAAATATACTTATGTTAGAAGAGTGATTCTGAAGTTTTCCGTCATGAATTCAGAGCTTTTCTTCAACCCAGAACTCAAGGCCTTATTAGATCCACTTTACCTTCAGTTTTGAAGGTATTTGTCTTTCCCATTGGCTTCGACCTTAAGCTTCATCTTGGACCTGAGTTTGACTGTTTGAAACATTTAAGATGCAGAAATAACAAGAATCTTTCTCATTAGGATAGAAATGATGAGAATACAATGTCCATTTAGTTTTATTCTGATAGAGTGAGCTGGAATTCCCAGAAGATTGCATAAGAATAGATAATGAGGGCAGGCGTTATCAGATTAGTAGACTTATGGAGTAATTCTGTAGATGTCGTTCGACTGTGTTTTGGAAAACAAAGCTCTGTCAGCACCACACCCAGACATTTACTATAGTGCGCAGTTCATATAAGCATATATATTTTTTCTGTATTGATGTGGTTTTTTGTTTTGTTTTGTTTTGTTTTTAGTTTGCTAAAGGCTTGGGTATATTAAATGAAATGCAGAGAAGAAAGGTATCTAAATGTTGGGTGACAAATGAGAGTGATAGATATCTATAATTTATACACCTAGGAATCTAATCTATCATCCTTGAGAAGAAATGCATAATATATGATTAAGGAGTGAGCTACCTTGATAAATTTCTTGCATATGGGGATCCCTGGGTGGCTCAGCGGTTCAGCACCTGCCTTTAGCCCAGGGCGTGATCCTGGGGACCTGGGATCAAGTCTGACATCGGGCTCCCTGAATGGAGCCTGCTTCTCCCTCTGCCTGTGTCTCTGCCTCTCTCTCTCTCTCTCTCTGTCTCTCATGAATAAATAAAATCTTTAAAAAAAATTCTTGCATTTAAGAATGCTTGTAAGTTAAACAATTTCATTTATATTTAGATATATATGGACTTTTGTACATCTTTTAAAATTGAAGTATATTTGACATATAACATTATGTAAATGTAATGTGCTCTACACATTAATTTGATACATAATCATAATATGATTGCCATTGTAGCAATAATTAGTACCTCTATTACATTACACAATTATTATTTCTTTTTAATGGTTATAATAATTGCTCAATCTCTTAGCAAGTTTGATGATGATAAGACAATATTAGTGTCCATATTCACTTTACTGTGCATTAGCTCTCCGGGGCTTATTTATTACTCATTGCAGGTTTGTACCCTTAAATAACATGTGTCCTGTCCCCCAACCCTTCCTGGTAATCACCATTTTAATCACTGTTTTTATGAGTTTGCCTTTTTAGATTCCACACATAGTGTATATTGTACAGTATTTGTCTTTTTCTCTCTGATTTATCTCACTTAGTATAATGTCCTCAAGGTTCATCCATGTCGTTCATCCATCCAAATATCAGGATTATATATATTATATATAATAAGTATATATTATATTAAATATGTACAATATTAATATGATATATTTATATATTATATTATGTTCATATTATATAAATATATAAAATATAAATATTTTAATACAAATATTAAATATAAACTTATATATTATATAATTGATAAATATATGAAATATGTATATTCTGTTATATATAAAATATTTTTTGTATATATATGCGTGTATACATACATATATTTATATGTGTGTGTGTGTGTGTGTATATATATATATATATACACACACACACACAATTGATCCATAGATGGCCACTTAAGTTGCTTTTATATCTTGACTATTATAATAATGTTGCAGTAAACATGGGAGTGCATATATATCTTTGATATCCTTTGGATATATAACCAGAAATGGAATTGCTGGATCAAAAGGTAGGTCTATTTTTAATTTTTTGAGATATTCTATATTGTTTTCTATAGTGATTGAACCAATTTGTGTTCCCACCAGCAGTGTACAAGTATTCTCTTTTCACCACATCTTCACCAACACTTATTTCTTATCTTCTTGGTAGCCACTCTAACAGGTGTGAGATGATACCTTATTGTGCTTTGATTTGCATTTCCTTTATGTTTAGTGATGTTGAGCATCTTTTTATATACCTATTGGCCATTTGGATGTCTTTGAAAAAATATCTGTTGAGTTCCTCTGCCTATTTTAAGGTCAGATTGTTTTGTTATTGTTGTTACTGAGTTGAATAAGTTTGTACATCTTAATATTCACTAGTTATACAGTATTCAGAAATATTCTATGTTCTTATACATTTGGCACATGACATAAAGAAAATTGGCAGTATTTACGCATCCAGAAATCTTCTTCTCTATTCCCTGATAGTGGCAAAGGCTGAGGAGAAAAAGAGTTTCCACATTTTTTTATGACAAATCCTTTCTATGATAAGTGATGAAGTCCTATGTGGGGCTTAGATTCCTTTACTGTCAAATATTTACTAAATATCTGTTATATGCCAGGCACTGGGCATACACAGTGGTGAATGAGATATCTATTACCTCTGCTTGTTGAAGCTTCCAGTCCCATGGACAAGACAGAAAAGATAAACAACCGTGGATTGTAAAAGTGCTTTAAAAGAAATAAACCGAGAACTTTGATAGGGAATATGTGGGGTAAAGGTGATGGTCAAGGAAGGTCTCTATGAAGAGATGACATTGAAATAGAATACATGGGGGCACCTGGGTGCCTCAGTCAGTTAAGCGTCCAACTCTTGGTTTCAGCTCAGGTCATGATCTCAATGTCGTGGGATCAAGCCATGCATCACATGCATCAGGCTCTGCACTCAGCATGGAGTCTGCTTCACATTTTCTCTCCTGCTCTCTCTCTCTCAAATAAATAGATAAGTAAAGCCTTTAAAAATAAATAGAATAGAATAGAATAGATAATGTAGTAGGGGTAGTGGTCAGGTGGTGCTTTTGGTTACTACCATATATCGAGCTACAGGCCTGGGCTAAATTTTTTAATATATTATTTGGCAACTGCAAGATATGATGCCCACATTATAGGTGAACATACCAAGGCCTTAGTTACCAAGGTCACAAAGCCAGTCAGAGAAGGAGGGGAAATAGGGAGAGGGGGACATAATTCTGGGTCTGACTCTAAAGTTCATCACCTTTGAAGCTATAAATCCAATTCTAGAACAACTATCATAAAGGAATAACCAGAAATTAAATTAAAAGTTTAAGTAAAAGGATGATTCTCTCAATTCTGTTTTTCAAATTTCTACTAATCTTTTATTTGGAGAATGAGGAATGATTTCAGGTTGAGTTATAATTACATTCAATAACAGTCTTTATTTTCCATTTTTAAATGACATACATGTAAGAGGCTATAAAACAGGTAACCATAAAAATTGTAGAAAAGTGGTCAGATTTTATCAGGTTGTACTTGGAGAAAAGCAAAGAAATAGAGTGGTAAGGGAACATATAAAGTGAAAAAGCAAGAAATAACCACAGAGGATTTAGGTTTTGAGTAATGAGAGAAAGTCTTCCAAGTTAGAGGTTAGCCTGAAAGATAGGATTTTCTCCCCGCTACCTAAAGTTTGTGAGATCTCCAGAGTCACCCCCAAAACAATCACAGAAGGCGCTGCCGGACATTTTTCAGGAAGCTTGAGCAATGAATATTCACACATAACGGGCACATCTCTGACATTTCCTTAATTCCATGGATTTATGCAAAAAATTAAGTAGAATCAGAAAACCTAGAGCAATAGAAAATATATTTGATGAAATCTATGTAGATGGGTTTGAAAGTTATTGTACTTTTTACAAATTAAAAATTTGTTTAAGATCTTATTTATTTGAGTGTGAGTGAGACAGAGAGCATGATCATGGGCAGGAGGAGAGGCAGAGGGAGAGGGAGAAGCAGGCTCCCTGCTGGGCAGGGGTAATTATGACCTGAGCCAAAAGTAGATGCTTAACCCATGAAGCCACCTAGGTGCCCTGAAAGATATTGTACTTTTAATGACTGACTATTAAATAAAGCAGGCAGAGAAAATAAAACTCTTGGCTGATTAGAATATTTATCTGATGTTTGGGCCTACCTAGATTATGGTCCTGAAGAAGCTAAGTATGGAAAGAACATGTCAGAAACATTACCCTGAACTTCAAAACTTGGAAATAAGACACATGCGTACCCCCCGCCCCTACACACACACACACCATGGGCAGCATATTTTTCAATATAAACAGAGGCAAAGGCCACTCAAGGGTTGTGTGGGGAATGTACTTAGTTCATAGCAATGTTTACTATTGATTAAAGGCCCAGGCTTAGTAAATTCTTTATCAGGTTGAGATGGTGGTGGAGACTGGTTGGTAGAACAGCTAAGGCCAGAGATTTATGGCTTATTGGTCATTATTGGTTTATATCTACACCAACAATCTTACCATTTCTTTGATAAATTTCCTATAAATACCCATGCTTCTTAAATGCATTTTGAATTGTTCTAACATCTCACTGGTTTTCTCATTACTTAATGAGTTAAATAAAATCTTTTATATGTGCCAATTTTATATTTGCTTTATAGTCACAATTTTCCTTTTTTTTTTTTTTTAAGTTTTCTTTATTTATTCATGAAAGACACAGAGGGAGAGGCAGAGACATAAGCAGAGGGAGAAGCAGGCTCGTCAAGAGGAGCCTGATGTGGGGCTCGATCCTGGGACCCGGGAGCAAGCCCTGAGCCAAAGGCAGACCCTCAACCACTGAGCCACCCAAGTGTGCCTTTTTAAAATTATATTTAACATAGAGGATAAAGAATCTGCCCACATTAGTAGTTTTGTTGTGTTTTATTGATGCCCAGTGAAGTGGGGTTTGTAATGTGTTATGAATATTTATTCCTATTATGCAATTTATAATTCACTGTGTATATTTATGCCTGTTAGTTAAACCTCCACAGAGGAGGTTTCGTTCTTCTAACTTAGTGCTTTTGCAAGCAAACCCTCAAAAATTTTAATTAGGTACAATATTCAAATTTGGTGGACCCAGTTAACGTTTGTAGCCAGGACCCTGATGCCCAGGGTAGACAGAGGAAGGAAAGGCCACTTAGCTGAGTGGGCCAGCACTTCATACCTGTTTACATTCCTTTGTTATTTGCCACTCAATAAAGTGAGTGGTTACCCAGTTGCTTGACAACAATCACATATGCTGAGGTTCTATGCCTACAGTGTTTCACTGATTTAAAAGAATGTAGATTCCCATTTCACAAGTAGTGCTTATTAATGGATTTCTCCATTTCTTAGACTGGAAGTTAATGATAGATGGTTGAGATGGCCTTGAATTATGAGGAAATTCTTTGATATGAATAAAGTGTACTGATGATAAAGCACTCACTGATCACATCTCATTTATCTGCATTCCATTAAACCTATTTTATTTTATTTTATTTTATTTTATTTTATTTTATTTTATTTTATATTTTCTTACTCGAGAGAGAGAAAGAGACTGCACAAGCACAGGGAGCAGCAGAGGAAGAGGGAGAAACAAGCTTCCCACTGAGCAGGGAGCCTGATGTGGGGCTTGATCCTAGGACCTTGGGATTATGACCTGAGCTGAAGGTTAACTAATGTACTAAGGATAAAACATCTTTAAAAAATTTTCCGCTCAAAGTATCCTGGTGTAACAGTTGAAAGTGATAACCTGAGCTTTACTAGGGACTGTATCAACACTATCAGTATTTTTCACTTCTGTAAAACAACAACAAAAAGGAAGAAGCTGAAATGTAAATGCTCTAATTTGGCCCCATCATCATCACGTCAGATGCCTTCCAATACTGGCAGCTCTTCTGTATGAAACCCATTAGTCATCTTTCTTCAATTGCAAGAGGAAAGTAGGAGGGACCAGGGAATTGCCATATGATTGAAAAAGAAACCAGAGGCTTATTTTTTAAAAAGATTTTATTTGAGAGAGAGCGTGAGGAAGAGAGGGGAAAAACAGAGGCAGACTCAGCTGAGCAGAGAGCCCCATGTGGGGCTCATCCCGGGGCCCGGATCATGACCAGAGCTGAAGGCAGATGCTCCACCAACTGCCTGAGCCATCAAGGCGCCTCTGGAGGCTTCCTTGTATTTCTTTATATTTCTTTTATATTTACTTGCTGCAGACAAGTCAAGCCCTTTTTAGGTTCCTGGAAGCTAAATATCAAAACAAAACAAACTGAAAAAACCCTCAAGACTTCTCTTTGTATCCTGAAACGTTAACCTTTTCTAAAATGATTGTCTTGCTTTGACACCAAATTGATGAAGTGATGTGTAGTATGTTGGTTAATGTCTCCCTCCTAAATTTCCTTATCTTGAGGCAGTGATTCTTGAAACGGGCAATTGGGAAGATTTCTTTTAGGTGAGCATTTTTGAGTCTTTAGCTTGGGCCTTTGTCTAGTGATATCCAGGAATTTATAACCTGACTAATTTGTGAGCTTCCTCTTAAAATAATAACACACAACACCAGTGTTTACAGTTTACAAATTACTCCCAGTAACGGTTTGTCCCTTCATTACTAACAGCTTGTAGTCCATAAGTAAATGCTCAGAATCTCTTTGTTGTGAATTAATACATTTTAGTAGAAATGTTTAAACACTCCTATTCCTATAATTCCAAGTAATATAATAATAATAGATGAGGAAAGCATTTGGCCTTCACTCATTTTCTTTCTGGACATGAGTTAATTATTCCCATGAGAATGGAAAGTAAATCATTTCTTAAGTGATTTACAAAAGGTGGACTATGAAAAGAACATTGGGTTTGAATATAGAAGAACTTTTTTTTTTTTTTTTAAGATTTTATGTATTTATTCATGAGAAACACACAGAGAGAGGCAGCGACACAGGCAGAGGGAGAAGCAGGCTCCATGCAGGGGGTCTGACGTGGGACTCGATCCCGGGTCTCCAGGATCATGCCCTGGGCTGAAGGCAGTGCTAAACCACTGAGCTGCCCTAGAAAAACTTTCTAGTCTGCCTCTTCAACTCAACCGGATAGCTGATATCCTTAACCTGCAATGTGGGAATCGTAGCTATGATATTTATGAGCGCACTTCATCATCTGCAAAGTGCTTTGGCAAGGTGAGATTTTCTCATTCTTTAACTTATATAGCTCTACATACTATATTAAGCTCTGTTAATTCCTTTTTCCCAGGACTAAAATGGAAAACTGGAAAGGTTGATGGACTTATGTTCACATAACCAAGCCGAAAACCCAGGGCAGTTATGACAGGGTTAAGATACATTTATCAGAATTGAATGAAACAGAAAGGTTAACCTTCCTAATCATTTTGATCACCTGAGTAATGATGACTAGCCAATTAGATTGGGCACTGAATTCCATAACAGATGTGATCAGCCCTACTAGAGGTAATTTAATGGAAACAACAACCATATGACTGGAAGTAAAAAAAAACCTGGATTTAGACTCCTGCCAAGGACAAGAAATATGATCAAAAGTTAATCACTCAGCCTTTCTGAGCCTCAGTTTTGACTTTTGTGAAATTATGGTTGGCGGTCAATGACTTTCATGTTTCTTGTTTGGCATTAGTGCTGATTCCTGTTCCAGCCATGCCTTCCAATGATGGAGTTGAGGTAAGTTATTTTCTTTTTGTTACATTTTTATGTCTTCTCAAATTTATCTGGAACAGCAGTTTAAATTGTTCTTTATTTTGTGCCTATTGATCATTGCATTTTAAGTCAGTGAAATCACCAGGGTTGGCTTTTATGATTTGATGTTTGAAAGGATATTTCCAAAGGAAATTTAAAGAGACCGATAATTAAATTTACCTGTTCACAATTCAGAGGATAAATTTGCCAGGTTCTTTTAATAGCAAAGATGATTTTCTCAACATAGTCCAAATTAATAATAAGCCAGAATGATTATATTCTAAGATTATGTGTCTCTAAATCATAAAATGAGACTACTGATTTAATTAAATCAGATTGAATAAGGTTTTTCTTTAATAGCACATCATCACTCAAGCTTAGAAATATTTTGAAGGTAAGCAAAGCAATATTGCAAGCTCACTTTTAAAGAGAGAAATCTGACTTAGGAGAACTAAAACAGTATGGATGGTAAACTGTCTTCCAAGGACACTGGAGAAAGTGTCTCCCTTGAGATATGTAAATGTGAATCAACCTAATGAGGCAATTCATGAGTCAACCTTAATTAAAGTGAATCTGTATCCCCCTATGATGTCATATACCTTGTCACCATTTATTCATTTACCTATAAGCCAAAGAAGTGGTAAGTCAGATAAATGTCTCAGAGCTACAAGGTTTTCTTGAGATGAGATCAAGCAGGATAGGGGTTGAGCTCTGGGTCTCTGCAGCTGGCAACCCCTTGTAGCTATGCTAGTGTCTGCTACATTGGGCATGTAGGTACTGGTATAAGTCAGGGTTGTTTCCAGGGAAGAGGAGGAAAGGACCTATTGCTTAGGCAGCAAACACTATCTTCCACACGTATTGCTCGGCATACTCATAAATGATTAATTTCCTCAAGGAGAGTATCTGTTCAATCATGATTCCCAACTTTTACTCCCTTTCTTTGAAGCTACAGGGACACTGGAAAACAAAATAGAAATCTGTGCAAAATAGGGGAAAAAAAATCTAACAACTTCTTTCACTTGACTATTATTGAGGTAACTGCCATGGAATCATAAACTCTGAAAAAGTTTATAAAGCCCCATTTTAGTTTCTCAACTTTTCTGAAATTGTAGCATCCGAAAATAAAGATATAATTTTGGGCTGGTTGGCATGCATAAAACTCATCTACTGCTTCACTTGTTTTTGTCTGGTAGATGTGTTTCTTAGCCCAACTTCCATTCCAGATCAACCCAAGCTCTCCATTCCCTCAGTAAAACCTTCCCTTTAAAGACCACAGTGCTGAGACTCCTGGGTGACTCAGCAATTGAGCATCTGCCTTCGGCTCAGGGCACGATCCTGGGGTCCTGGGATTGAGTCCCATGTGGGGCTCCCCTCAGGGAGCCTGCTTCTCCCTCTGCCTGTGTCTCTGCCCCTCTTTGTGTGTCTCTCATGAATAAATAAAAAATTAACAACAACAACAAAAAGACCACAGTGCTGAAGATCCAAGTCTAGGGAGGCTATTTTTTAGTGTACTCTACATGTCTTCTCTCCCAGTTGAGTAGTACACTTGCTAAGACTCAGTTGTGCTTTCCCAAGCTGTTTATGATATTTGCACATGTTACTGTAATAATGTACTTTGAATATTATATAACAAAATAAATAGGAATGCAAAAATAAAGTTGTTTTGTGAAAATGAAGTTGACAAACATTAACTTGAAATGGATCATTGACCTAAATTATGTAAGAACTAAAACTATGAAACGTCTGCAAGGAAACATAGGAGACAATCTTTGAGATGTTGGGTTAGGCTCCAATGTCTTAGGACACAAAAAACACAAACTATGAAAGACAAAGATCAATAAATTGGATTCCATCAAAATGAAAAACTCTTGATCTTTGAAAGAAAATGAAAAGGCAAGTCATGAACTGGGAGAAAACACTTGTAACACATACACCGGATAAAACACAAACCCACAACATAAAAGAAGTCTCACAATTCAATAATAAGATAAACAACCCAATTAAAAAATGACCGAAAGGGTTGAACAAGTAAGGAAATGAATGGATGGTGGATGTTACGAGCCAGGTTTCTCCCTGTTGGCGAGGGAACTTCTAGGATGAGCAAGAAGGGACGGCTTGGATGAACCCTGTGGGACTGGATTACAGGTGGAGACACCTTATGATTAGCTTACTATGTACACAAATGGATGGATACAGCAGCAATTATAGATCTGTAGGCATACGTAACTTTGTACGCATCACCCAGTTCTGTCTGCTACGAGGGCATAAGGGATTCCAAGGAGGGCTGGGCCTCATCCAAACAGGAGAGTGGTCTATTCAGTGGGGCCTCCAGAACTCAACAGGCTGCTTCTTTCTGCCTCTCATGCTCTTTGTTGTCACATGGTGTCTTCAATATCTCACCTAATGCTGCTACATTTTCCAGTTTTTCTTGCAACTGGCTTTTCCAAAAATGGTGCTTTTATTTTTAAAAAATAACCGACATGTTTGGGTCCACTTATGATTGCTATTTTTGTCATTGACTTATTATATGTCTATCTCTATGTTAGATTGCAGTGTCCTGATTATGACTGCTTTATAAAATGGTAGTGTGAATCGTGAATCATTGGTATTTGCAAAATTGTTTTGACTCTTCCAAGCTCTTTGCATTTCTATAAATGCTTAAGAATCCACATATTAGCTTCTACCAAAGACCTATTGAAGATATTTTGAATAGAATTGTATTGAACCTACATATATATTTAGGAAGATGTAACATCTTAATAGTATTAATTTTTTCTGGTCCATTTTATTTCTCTATTTAGATTTTTCTCTCTCTTTTTTTAAAAGACACTTATTCAGTGTCATGATTAGACTATTACATTTAGCAATCAACAGCATGGGTGCAAAAAAAAAAAAAAATCTACATTAAAATCCTTTGTTGGAATGCTTTACACTTTCCACAGAACAGAAACTAAAATAACCTGTTATACAATTAGTCACAAATACAGTCCTCAAGTTTTTTGTCCCTACCCATGAGTATTGTCTAAAACATGTCTTCTTGGTAGCAGCCAGGCCCTGCCACCACAGCACTTGGCTGAGTTCACAAATCTGTTATAACCTGTAGCTTCCCTGTCACTTCTCTGGCTCTCCTCTCCTGCTAGGCTGTTTCCTGGCAGTAGTTAAAACCTTTTACCTCTGCCGTAGCTGCTGCTGCTGCTGGTGGAACCACCACAGGCACCTTGGTTTTGTGGTTTGGCCAAGTATTGGCCTCTGCCACCATAGGGATCAGAGCTTTTGCCTCCAGAATTGCCTCCTTTCATTGGTCCAAAATTTGAGGATTGACTGTTGTCATTGCCAAAATCTTATAGCTTTAGCCTATAGCTCCAAAGTTGCTCCCATCATTACCAAATCTGTTCTAGCCATCCCCACCGCTACCGTATCCACCACCACTTCAACTGCCACCAAAAGCCACCTCGCCCCCTGAACTTCCCTCCACCACCAAAGTTGTCATTCCCATCAAAACCACTTCCATGACCACCATCAAAGTTTCCAGAACCACTTAGACCTCTTTGGCTGGATGAAATATTACTCATCCCTTGCTTAGATGGGGCTTCCTTACTTCACAGCTGTGGCCATTCACACTATGGGATTTTGAATGACAAGCTTATCTACGGAGAGCTTGTCTATGGAGTTATGGTCATCAAATGTTACAAAAGCAAAACCTATCTTTTTGCCACTGCCTTGGTCGGTCATGATCTCAATGACCTCAATTTTCTCACACTCTTCAAAATAATCTCTTGGATGATGTTCTTCAGTGTCTTCTTTCATGCCACCCACGAAAATCTTTTTCACAGTTAAGTGGGCACCAGGTCTTTGAGAATCATGTCTTGAGGCAGCCCTCTTTGGTTCCACAGCTCTTCTATCCCCCTTGTGTGTGGCCTTGCATTCATGGCTGCATCCCCCCCCTCCCCCGCGGTGGCATATGTGACAAACCCAAAGCCTTTGGAGTGCTTGGTGTTTGGATGCCTCATTACCACACAATCCGTAAGCAATCCCCATTGTTCAAAATGGCTCTTCAGTCTTTCATTGGTTGTTTCAAAGCTCAAACCTCTGATGAAGAGCTTCCGCAGCTGCTCAGGCTCTTTGGGAGACTGTGACTTAGATATGACGGTGGTGGTAGGGGAGATGTTAAGGATGCTTGCTCAGTGGCTTCCACGGACAGAGAGGAGTAATCCAACAAATGTTATCTCTAGATTTCTCTTTAATTTTTCTTGCTAGTGTGTTGTACTTTTCAGTGTACAAAACTTATACATATTTTGTTAAATTTATTAAGTATTTCATGTTTTCATGCTATTTGAAATATTAGCTTTTAATTTTATTTTTTCTATATTGACCTAGTATCCAATGGCCATGCTAAACTCATACTTACTTTAATAGCTTTTTTGTAGATTATTTTTGATTTTCTATATAAACAACTATGCTTGAAGTCAAAAAGATTTTTAAATTTCCAATCTATATGCTGTTTATTTCTTTTTCTTGCTGTATTTTACACTGGCTCTATTGAATATAGGTGGTGAGAGTGAATATCTTCACTTTGTTCCTTTTTTTTGGTACCATTATGGTTTATTAAACTGTGCCTTAGTTCAAGTGCTGGGGCTTGCCCATGGTGCTCTTGATGTATAAAGCCCAGACATTATGCCAATTCTTCTTGAGTAATGACACCAGGAAACTGACAGCTAAGTGGATGTTGTACACAAACTCATCATTTGTCATCTTGTCATCTTCATGTGGCCATGGCCACGGGCAGACACAGCACCTTCTTCACCTGGAATTTGATGGTGGACTTCACTTCATCCACTTTGGCCACCATGTTCTCACTGTGGGTCAGCAAGGAAGGAAAATTTCCAGCCTCATTCAGGCCTATGCCTAGGATTTGCAGGATCTACTTGATCAGAGATTCTGAAGCCAAAGAGGCATCATCCATCTAGGCCAGCTCTTGACTAATGTTTTTTTATTCCTGTTGAGTTTCTTCAGTGTCTCAATATCCATGTGGGGAGTATCCACAATCTTGGCCTCATCACAGTGCTGCTGGTGCCCCAAAACACATACAGAGAACTTGGGGCAAGGAGTGGCCTTTAGCCTGATGGTGCCCGAGCAGTATTTGTCCTTCTGAGGGTCACAGTTCTTCAAGCTGATCTGCAGCAACCACATCTCCAAAAACTTCCAGGGCTGGCGCTGGGCCCCTACCAGAACTTCCTGCACCACCTCCTACAGGGTTTCATGGGTGACAACTTTGAGGCTCATGGTTCCTTGCACTGCAGTAACCAAAAAAGAGCCCTCTCTTTGTTCTAATGACACGGAAAAAACGTTCAGTCTTTCATTAGTAAGTATGATATTAGTTTAAGTTTTCCATAGATATCACCGATGATTTTTTTAATCACAACAGCTCTTGAATTTTGTCAGATGCTTATTCAGCATCTATTATGATGATCATATGCTTTTTATACTTTAGTTTGGCAAATTACAGACTTTTGAATATTAAACCAACCTTGCATTCCTAGAACAAATCTCATTGTCCTGATGTATTTACTTTTTTGTTTGTTGCTTGCCATATGATTTAATTTTATATTTAATTTCAAATTTTCATACTTCTTTATCCTTATAATGTTTGATTTTGGTATCAGGATAATGTGGCCTCAAAAAAAGAGTAGCAAAGTATTCCTTTTGCTGTTTAATTTCTATGTTTGTGTGACATTACCATTTTTCCCCCTGGATGCATGATAGAATTTACCAGTGAAGTTCTGCTTCTTCTGATCTCACTTTTCATCCTGTTATCCCAGCTAACCTCTTTTTTTTTTTTTTTTAAGATTTTATTTATTTTATTCATGAGAGACATAGAGAGAGAGAGAGAGAGAGAGAGAGGCAGAGACACAGACAGAGGGAGAAGCAAGCTCCATGCAGGGAGCCCAATGAGAGACTCACTCCATCCGGGGTCTCCAGGATCAGGCCCTGGGCTGAAGGCAGCACTAAACCGCTGAGCCACCCAGGCTGCCCAATCTCTTTAACTCTTTCTGACCTGAATGCTTCTGGACATTAGCTTAACGAAAAGGTATTTGTTGATAATAGATACGGCCTAAGACTGATAAGTTAAAAACTAGTCATAACTTGAAAAGAAAAATGAAATTTATTTCAGTTACATTATTCTCATCTTCCGTCCTCCTTCATATGTTTAATAATTATGTTATTTTTAGTTCTTCTACTGTACATCTTTATAGCTGTAATCGACATTCATAGATCTCTATTTTTTGTTCTATCGACTTTCAATAATCTCTTAACTCCCCATTATGTTAACATGATGGTATGAACACATCTATTTTTTTCATTTTTCATTCTTTCTGTAACCTACACTCTGTCAATGAAACTGCAAATTTTCACTGTCAGAGATGTTGAAATTTGCCTTTTGTCTTACAAACACAACCAAGTCTTCAGTATTTTATTGTAAGTTAACTCTAAAAGGTGAAGAGCTATACATAATCTTCATATTATTGTATTATTATGGTAGTAAATTTTATTTAGTGCCAGGCCAATTTATTGTGCCAAAATTCTATTTCCTTCATTGCAAATTCAGAGTAATAACCTCTGGCCTTTATTTTGTTCTGTTTATTCTAGGGTTTCTTATTTATTTATTTTTAAATTGTATTTCCCTAAGTAATCTCTATACCCAACATGGGGCTTGAATTCACTACCCTGAGATTAAGAGTTACAGCTCTTCTGACTGAGCCAGCCAAATGCCCCCATCCTAAGGTTTCTATTTACCTTTCTTTTTCCATTTGCATTATTTGCCTCTGTCATGTGTTAGCTTCCTATTCCTGCTATAAGAGATTACCACAAACTTGGTGTCTTATAATACCACACATTTATTATCTTATATTTCAGTAGGTCAGAAGTCTAAAGTGGGTTGGTGAAGCTATACTAGAAGCTGTCAGGGAGAAGTTGTTTTCTTGCCTTTCCAATCTTTAAAAACTATCCAGTGCATTGGCTCATGACCCTGCATTACTCCAGCCTCTGTTTCTGCTGTCATATCTCTTTGTCTTACTCAACCCTCTTATAAGTACCCTTGTGATGATATTGGGCCTACCTGTATAATCCAGGATAATCTCTTCATTTCAGGATCCTTAATTTAATCACCCCTGCAAAATATTGCCATGGACAGGTTCTGGAAACTCAGATGTGGACATCTGTGGGGAGCCATTGTTATATATAAAATATTTTTCCAACTCTTAATCATATTTTTTTCACTCTATCAATAAGTAAGTAAACATTAGATATTTAGGAGGATCCTGGGGAATCAGGTTTTATCCACAATTATTTCCTAGTTTGTTTATTCCTCCATGCTTTTCCTGGCACTAACATTAGTCTAGAACAGAGAATATATATTTTTCAATACTGTACCTCTGTAACTCTCCAGATTACTAGACTATCATTTATCTTAGATACTAGGCAGAAAAAACCCTTTGAGCAAAGATGTGTGTGCTTCTGTTTGTGGTTCTGCTGAAAGTTGAACTAGAACTTTCTTAGAGGAAGCTACGTAAGGCCTCAAAGTAAAGTCAGCACATTCTTATTCAAGTTTGTCCTTCCAAGATTCTGAGTGTTGTTGCCTTATTAAGTACAATGGCTGAACCCCAAGAATCAATGGACAATTAACTAGCTGTGTGCTACCACATAACAAGAACTCACACTCAACTTTTTAGTTAAATGAAATATCTACTCAAAGTGTACTATATACTATCATAACTCCATAATGGATATGGTGTTGAATTTAATAATCCCACAGTGATTTAATGAGACTCAATACTGGAGCTTTATAGGAACATTCTATTGAAAATTAGAATTAGGGACATTCTATTGAAAATTTTAGGATTGTTGTACTGATAGAGAAGTCAAATTTAGCCATCTTGGTATCACAAGGGGAGAATCTGCCTGAGAGCAAAACCAACAAAGAAAAAACAGAGCCATGAGTTGGAAAACCAGATGGATGAAGAGATTACATCCCAAGAAGAGTTTTTAAGCTCCTTGATCTGGTTATGTCTAAAGCCAAATGTAAATGTCAGTTATGTGAGGCAATAAATTCCTTTTTTTTTTTTTTTTTAAAGCTGGTTAGTCTTAGTTTTCTTCACAATGTAAGAATGCTATTAAGATAAAAAATTCAAGGGGCCATGCATATAGATCAATACTATACCTATTTGAAAATTTCCCTGAGATAAGTTAAACCTCTCATCCAAATATCTTACCCTCTTTTCTCAAAAGGAGCAATTGAAAACATAGACTATTGCTCCCTAATTATAATTTCTTCTAGATATTTATTTACTCATATCTCAGAATGTAAGTTTGCAGTGGGAATTGGGTGACCATGACTTTCTAATGGAGAAAATAAAGTCCCTTAAACTCTTTAAAATTCCCATTCATTTACAGCACATTGATTTTTATCACACACGCACACACACACACACACACACACACACTACAGAAAGAAACTATAATGTTCCACAAATAGTTTTAATACTAAGGTCAAAACCATGTCCTTTTACTGGTCAATCCTCTTTCCTGTACATAATTACTTCTCAGGACAAAAAAAAAGAAAAAGAAAAATATCCTCATTCTGAACGTCTGTATATTTACCAAATAATCCTCCTACAGGATTTACTTTGGATTTAATTCTCGAAGATAGACTCTACAGTCTTTAACTGAAACAAAAATTTTTTAAAAAATTTTTAATAAAGCAAAAAACCATACACACAACTAACACCACCATCAAAAATCTAACACACAAATAGACTTTACCCAGGTTCTATTCTGAATTCTAAGGAGATGACTCTTCCTTATGTTTTAAATTTTAAGAACCATCTCATCTTCCAATGTCCACTTTAAAAAATATTTACGGTACTCTTTCTGACTGTTATATGCTTACAAATTTTGGAATTGTCTAATGTTATTTGCAAAAGAGTGACTTCTTGCAGCTCTCAGTAACTGTGCTGTGTCTCCCTCCCTCAAATCCCAGGATAATCCCCTCTGAATGTCTGACAGACTTTATAGAATTATTATGACATTCAGAGTGCTCTCAGGGCTCTGAGCCACAGAAAGCATTTTTCAACATTATAATTTATCTATGATCTTTTTACTGCCATGTCCTCTAAAATACTCAGGAAGACAAAGTCAGCATGGCTTGTTCTTGGGTACTTTTTGTTTTGTTCTGGGAAGACAGCTTTTGGATCTGGAAAGTGAATAATGCTATCCTCACACTTCCCATCTTGTACCATCTAAGATGAGGAACACCAAAAGAAATTGGTGGCCTTAGACATACATGGCTTGGCTGGCCCTTTGTAACTCTCATAGCAATATGTACCCAATCCGCATTATTTGGGGCATATTAGTTAGAGTAACCATGACAAAAGCTTTGATAAAGCTGGCTCTCAGCATTGAGCCTGGCCCTGAATTTGCTTCATAATCCTGTAGCCTTGTGGGTCCCTGAAGTGACCTGATTACCGGGAGAGGTAGGAGAGCAGGCAAAGGATGTCTAGACAGCTATTAGAGAGTAGCCCTCTGAAGGCAGACCCATGTAGAGTCTCATCACTAGCAATTTAGTCAGGAATTGCTTTATCCTGGAGCTGTTGCCTCAGAGCATAGCGCTGCAGAAATAGGATTTTGATGTGGGAGAGGTGATAGGAAGATCATTTTGAGGCGCTGGACATTGCCTAGGTCCATAGGGCACACTCTGAAGGGCATGCTGGCTGCTTGGGAATCTGGACTACAAGGGAGGAGAAGAAAGAAGGACACCAAATTCAGATCAGCCGTCAGTCCCATGGTTGTGCCAAACAGTGGCTCTGTGTCAGGGCTAAACCCTTTAGTAAAGGGTTAGGGAGAAACACTCTGAGTTTATTTCCCTCCTCACTTTGATGCTTGTTTGGAATGTGTTTTTGTGTGTGGTCACATCTGAGTTTGTCTGACTTCTACATGCACAGAAACAGTTTCATGCTGAGAATTGTTACAAAGTAGATCAGTGAATTAAAAATAACCCAAAATGTCTGCATTTTAGTTAAAAATGTTTATACTGCTCTGTGAAGAAACCCAGTGTTTTTTTCATTTAAATGGAACGTATGTCTACAAGGCATTCCAAGGACCAGTCTTTTTTGTAGCTATAGATAAGAATTTCTTTAACTGCTCTCTACCAGACTTCTATTAGCAGAGCACAAAGTAATTATAGTTGTCTGATTGGTTGGTATTATTTGGAAAAAGTAATTGTCCAAAAGGAGAGAATATGCAGACGGAATGATTTAATAATTTGTATATCAAATTTGCCCTTTGGATGGTTGTCATTAACATATAAATTAACTTATAAATTATATTCTGAACAGTGTGTAAACTCTGGAACAATTAGATAAAATAAAACCTCTCCACACACTAGAATTTCCTGTAATTCAGAATGGAGAAAGAATGCAAAATTCTGAGAACACATGAGCCTGCTTCACTATGCCATAGAATTTTGTCTTTTCCAGTAAAAAGCTTTCTTTAATATTTGGATATAGATCTCTTTCCAAACAGGTCAGCAGAAGGCAGAAAATGCAAGCTTTGGAAGATCTTCTTACATGTCCAAGCGTGCCAAGTCCTGCTTAGCCACTGAATATTCATACTCTTCTTGTAGCTTCAAAACCAGGGTATAGATTCTGCAAAAAAAACCCACCTGAGAATAGACTTTTCAAATCTACTAGAATAAAGCCCAGGAACCACTGCAGTAGTTTATACTATCTGGCCTCAAATGCTTTCAAAGCCCAGGAAGCAGATCATGTCTAAAAGGCCCAGGATAGGATATTTTAAAGATATTATAATATTTCTTTTTTTTTAATATTATAATATTTCTAAAAATATTTATAAATGGTCATGCACACTAGGTGGTAATTGATCCAGAAGCCAATGAAAGCATCTTTGTTGATTTTAAAAAAAAATAAAATCCTTTTTCCAGATTACTGAGATCCCTCTCTGCATTTATTTATATTTGGGGGGCCCAAAACATAGAAAATGTAATAAACATATATGATAAATATTCACCACCAAAATGAACAAATATTAAATTTTATTCCCTTCAGTTTATTATTTTTTAAAACTTTTATTTACTTATTTGAGAGAGAAAGAGAGCACAAGCAGGGAGCAGAGGAGTAGCAGACTCCCCACTGGGCAGGGAGCCCGATGCAGGGCTCTATCCCAGGACCCCGGGATCATGACCTGAGCCAGAGGCAGACAGACGCTCAACCGCTGAGCCACCCAGGTGCCCCTATTTTTTCTTTTTTTAAGTAAAGCATTAAAATCTCTACATTTTCTCTGCCAGGTCCATTATCTTCCCTTTCCAAAGGTCAGCATCATCTGGTATACATATCCCAGTTATATTTTTGTTCTTGTATTATATTTTTTATGTTCTTTAACAGCATTATATAATATTTTCCATAAGTGTCTTGCCAAATTAAAAAGTTTTAACATATTTTCTAATATTTATTGTTAGTATTTATGTATGGTATTTTTTATTGTCTACCAATCTTAGATTGGATAGTCTTCTGAATTCTCTTAATTTTACAAGTTATCTGAGGGTTCTTTTGAATTTTGTAGGAAGATAATCATATATTCTACATATAAACATTTGGCTTTTTCTTTTCCAATTCGTATACCTCTTTTATCTTGTATTAATTCTTTGGTTAGGAACTTAAGTTCAATATTGAATAGTAGGATGATTATGGGCACCCTTGTCTTATTTCTTATTCTACTTGAAGTGCTTCTAAAATTTCACTGTTTAGACTGATGTTTGTTGTTAGTTTTTGATAGTCACTTGATTAGGTAGGAGAAGTTGCTTTCTATGTATATTTTTTAGGGTTTTTTTTTCCTGCTTTATTGAGAGGAGCATATGGCATTTAATTTGAAGATTTTTATAATGTTGAATTATTCTTGCCTCCCTTGTCTCAATCTATTTGGTCACTATCTATCTATGTATTGAATTCCATCTGGCAATTTGGGGACTTTTTAGTTAATTATATCATTTATATAACAAATATTCATGGATGCTTCCCATCTGCCAGGCACTTAGGCTATAGAAGGACAGTAGTGAACATAGGAAATTTTTAAAAATCCTTGCCCTCATAGATTACATTTAAGAAAGCAGTCAACAACCAAGATTGATAAGTAAAATATACAGTATATTAGGTAGTGCTTGCTATTAAACAAAAGAATAAAAAGAGAAGAGGGATGTGAAATCTCTGTGAAGGGTTGGACTTTAAACTGAACATCCAAGACAGTCTTCACAAAAATGTAAATCTGAGGAAAGGCCTGTAAGAAGGGAATGGACCTAACGATGCAGCTAACTGGGTAAGGAACATTCCAAGCAGAAGAAACCAAGGTTAATCCTAAAGTAGGGACATTTCTGACATATTTAAAGGATAATTTGGTATTATTTTTTCATAGAAAATTGCCTATTTCATTGAAATTTTCAAACTCATTGATGTACAATTACTTATGATGTTTAATAATTTTTTAAAATGATTGCATTTACAATTCCTAATATTGCTTTAGGTCACTTTTTGTTTTGATTAGTCTACCTAGAAGTTTGTCTATTTTGTTATTATTCTCAATATTATTATTATCAAATACACCCTGTATATTGGAACCAACAATGTATACATTGCATCTCAGATGAGCAAAAAAGCCACTTTATATTTCTTTACCTCAGATGACATCCTCTTTCTTATATTCAAAGAGGGCTCTAGTAAACTTCTGGGTATCTTCCATGTCAAAGAGGAGCTCATGAAGTTTCGGTAGTGCTAACCCAATCTCTCTCTCTCTGCCTAACCACACCATGCTGCCATTTTGACTCTACTGAGCAGCTGAGTGCTATTGGCATGAAGGCATACCGCAAGGTAGCCTCTTCAGTGATCTCACAAGGGCACAGGTTGCCCTCTTTTTGCCGTTGTTCTCAACCTGTTTGCTGACCACCTACATAAGCTTAGGGTTGCACAGGAGTTGCAATTAAAAGCTTATAAGAATCATCAGTACAAAGGAGAACAGAGAGGCCTAGTCAGGGAGAAAGCTGACTCACCCTGAAGTAACTTCCTTGCTTGGATCAGGCCAAGGCACCATGAGTTACAGACATTATAGGAGTAGAGTTAGTAAGACCAAGGACAATGTCTGAGACAAATGGGATGACACACTTTAGCTAGGGTATATTAATAATATTTTTTATTTTTTCCTATGCTATGATATCTTGGGGCCTTAATCACGAGAGATTATCCCTCTCAAGGTTAGATAGCTCCCAGCTATCCCAGCTAACCCAGGTATCAGACAAGTAGGGGCAGTTCCTATGTTTCAGAACCCACAAAAATTATTCAAATTAGCCACCCTAGGCTTGTCTAGTTTGTTTATTCTGCCTGGCCCATTGCTTCCCACAAAAACAATAAAAGCTCTCATCCATGTTTTCCTCTTACTCCCTCTGATTCTTGACTGATCCTAGTGCTACCCAGTTTGGCCCCGTACGGTATGTCATGCCATGCCTCTTATTTCTAGGGAATCTGTAAATATAAACTTCTTCCTTAATGACAATCATTTCCATGTTTGCATGTCTTACCATATCTGATTAAAACAAATCCTGGCACATTTTAAAACATAGAGGGCCACAGATAGAACATACGCCTGTGGACTCAATACCATTAAGGTGTTAAAAGTCCTTTGCAACCAGATGCCATCTTAAGAAGGAAGAAATTGGGGAGGAGGGAGAAGTGTTAGCGTCCTTGAATGAGGATTTAAGCAGTTCACAATTCTAATCTCCTACATAATGAACTCATTGCTGCTCTTGGTGGAAACTTTTTTTGTCAAGCTTTACCTTTCCGAGCACAGTGGCAAATAATTATGGATGACACTACTATAGCTGCTTAGCCCCAACATTTGGCACCATTAAAAGGCTTCTGAGTTTAGTTCTTTAAGTTAGGAATTTCTCCTTGAATGTCCAGTGCTTTAGGCTGCCTGAAAGAATCACAGAGGTAGCATCACATTTTGCTAATATTTAGCATTTATTTATCAGAACAATGTAGCATAGTGTCATCAAATTACCTGAGTCTGAATCTAGGCTCCATCACATGGGCTATGTGACCCTAGACAAGTAGTTTAACCTCTCGTCACCATAGTTTTCTCACCTATAAAATGAAAATAATTTTAATAGTACCTATTTCATGGGATGGTTATGAGTAGTAAATGAAATAATCCATAGAACTTACAAATTAATATCTGACACTGAGCACTCAGCAAATGTCGATTATGATGACAACTAAAATGATTCTTAGAATGTCTTTGTGCAGCTACTGTGGTAAGTGGTCCCTTGCTTCCTCTATCTTCCCAGCACCCCATGGTGGTATTATTACCTAGGAATAGTGGAGCTAGGCTTGACTTCTTTGACTCTACACCCTTATTCTCATGACTAGAGGTTTCAGAGAGGGTAAATCAAAGTAAGAGTTCAGGAATTTTGGCACCACCTACTACTATATCAGCTATCCAAGAGTGAAAAAGAAGAGAACTTAGGGCACCTTGTGACATTTCTCATGTTGTCACCAATGATGCTGGTATTTAGATCACTCAGTCCAAGCTGTAGTCTACAAGACATCTCCACATGTCCCTGAAAACATTCAAGAATATGATGTTTTTTTCCTTTCCCACAAAACGGCAAACATTACTGAAACATTTCATTTTCTGTCTGAAAAAAGATGTTCTTTGGCATCAAACATTTAACATGAGGATATTTTCTGGAGCACCAAACAATCATTGATAGCTAACAATGCTGATTTTGCTTAAACAAAAGCCATTATGAAGCCACCGAATTGTCATGTAGCCAAGAACCATGAGACCCGATCAGTGATGGGAACATCAGTATCAAAAGGAAAGATATTTTTCAGCTAGCACTGAGCCTGAATGTTAATTTCTTTTGGAAAAAAAGAAAAAAGACAAGGTTGGAGGACAGTGCGAAAGAGAAAGAGAAAAGGAAGTTCTGGTTGTTATTTAAAGAACATACACCAGTGAAACCAACTACTCCAAGTGTTACCATGTCATCAATTTCAAATGAGAAACAACACTGGTTAGGAGTATAAAATAGTATTGATAAAAATTTTGTGAATAGAGTTTGAATTCTAAGCAATCGCACTAACAAAATAGTAGTGTGTAGGGACACCTCCGTGGCTCAGCAGTTGAGCGTCTGCCTGTGGCTCGGGGTATGGTCCTGGGGTCCTGGGATCGAGTCCCGCATCAGGTTCCCTTCATGGAGCCTGCTTCTCCCTCTGCCTGTGTCTCTGACTCTCTCTCTGTGTCTCTCGTGAATAAATAAATAAAACCTTAAAAAAAAAAATTGTAGTGTGTAAATCCTGGTCCATCAGGGAGTGGGAAATTCCAAAGAGGATCCACCAAGCAAAGAAGAGAGAAAAATAAAGAAGATCTAGACAGGAGAGGGCAGGGATTCTCCCTCTGGTCCTCCCAGCTCAGGATATACCTGTCCCTTAACAAGGAAGGATTAGAGCAAGTACCAGAAACACCCAAAGTATTATCTGTAGTGTTGTGCTATGAATGATTACTTAGACTGAGAGTGGAGTAACAATTTGCAATTACAGCATTTGTCCTTTTATCATCAACATAAAATCCTGAGCAAAAGACCTCCTTCGGGCATTGTTAATGGAACAGGGGAGGATTCAGCTGATAATGACACTGCAGGCCTGTAACCCTTGCAACCTTCCTTTTTTAAAAAGTTTCTATTTTTTTAAGTAATCTCTACACCCAATGTGGGGCCTCAACCAGTGACCTCAAGATCAAGAGTTGCATGCCCCTCAGACTGAGTCAGCCAGGCAACCGTGTCCCTTGTAACCTTTCTTAAGAGAGGGAAAGACACACACACATGCATGCACACACACAGAGGAAGAGAGGGGTAGAGAGAGAGAGAGAGAGAGAGAGAGATGGGAAGGTGAGTTAGGGGTAAATGGGGCTACGCAGGGATAGGAAGGGGGCCATGGAAGCAGGCTTACAAAAATCCCCAAAATGTGGAGATGAAAGTAAATCAGAGATAAAAGAAACCAGACCATCCTGTCCCAGGTGCCAGAGGTGGGGTCTTGTTATAGCAGCTACTTATAACCAACAAAAAATCATCAGACTCTAAAAAGGAAGTAAGCCATTAAAGATGTTATCACTAGTCCTTACAATATAGGAGAGAAGGAGAGAAGGGAAGGAGAGAGAATTAAGACCTAACGCCCGCCCTAAGTCACCATTTTGTGTAATGAATGAACATCTCTTCTTTGCAACTAGAATGTTACTATTTGTTATAAGCCATCACCCTTGGAATAAATGAAAAGGTAATACTCAACTCATTTTTACTTTTTATTTTTTTAAAAGATATTATTTACTTATTCATGAGAGACACAGAGAAAGAGAGAGGTGGAGACCCAGGCAGAGGGAGAAGCAAGCTCCCTATGGGGAGCCCGATGTGGGACTCGATCCCAGGACCCCGGGGTCACCACCTGAGCTGAAGGCAGATCCTCAACCCCTGAGCCCTCCAGGTGCCCCCATTCAATGGCTTTAGAAGACCCTTTGAAGTATTGACTTGGAGCCTAAGAGGCATGAGTTCTGATTCTGGTTCTGCCATTTCCAGGCTGCCTGGTTTAGGGAAAGTTGCATATCTGCACCTGGGATAAGGACATCCCCATGACACAGTAATAACGGGTACCTGGCAGGGTTGCTGTGATGATGTGAGACGATGCCAGCAACCTGTGAACGCTCAACACATGTCATCCCTAGCCACTGGATGTGTCCCACCGAATAGATTTCCTCTTGAGGAGATGGAGAATAACACAGAACCATTAGCCCTGCCTCCTGCGGGACCATCTGGCATTGAGTTTTTAGCTGCACATCTGGGGGACAAGCTGCACATCACTCGTGCCATAAAATAAAGGAAGTAATAATTCTCCTCTGACCAGTCAAGGGGTCAACTGAAGGGACCTGGAATTTTACACCCTGAAGGATAACACAGAAAGCCGTGCCCGAGGTCCCCCAGTTGCTGGTTTGAGGATGTTGGCTGAGGGGAAGGGGCTGATTTGTATGCCAGAGGCTTTGCATTATCCATTAGCATCGTGGTCTCTGAGTTCTTGTCATAACCTGCGAAGTATTTTATGAAAGAATTAACCCCAATTAGCTTTTGCTGAAATAAAATAATACGCTACGGAAGACTTGCTCATTTTCTGCGTGCATTTTACTGCTACGTAAGAAAAGGAGAGTGAGAAAATGGGAGAGGAAAAAATGTCAGGAAAGGCAGAGGGATGTGCAGAGAGGAAGTATATAGTGATCTTATTCTTCTTCGCTTCAGCTAAATATGTATTTTCTACACCTCTTTTTTAGCTACCGAAAAAACTAGCAGGGCCGAGTGTTATTTATTTATTTATTTTTAAATGAAAGACCACATACTGCTTTTCTTTCTCATTTTAAAGTAAGACATGTTTATTATAGAAAGTAACAAAAGCATATTTTAGAAGAATGCATTTTAAATTTCCCATAATGTTGTTAACCAGATGTACCCGTTTGTAACATTTTGGTGCATTTAATTCTAATGTGTTGTCTATGTCTGTAGGTCGAAACCATATAGAACATACAGTTTTGTATCTTCCTTTGTTATTTTTTTATTATTACTAGATGTATTTCTGTGCATCTTTGAAAATTCTTTTAAAGATAAAATCCGATCAATTCATTATACCACAGAAAAATAAACTGTAAATGAATCAGAGATCTAAATGTTGAAACATTGATCTCTATGATGCTAGAAGGAATCATGATTTTTTTTAGTCTAGGTGGAAGGAAAAGTATCTTAAGTATGACTTAGAATTCGGATGCAATTTAAAAAAATGATAAATTTGATTATGTAAAAATGAGAACTATTTTCATGGCCTCCCCCCCCCAAAAATCATCATAAGCAAAGTCAAAGGACAAATAACAAATTGAGCAGAAATATTTACAACATATATCACAGGTAAAGTACTAATATCCCTAATATATCAAAAACATAAAGATTGAAGAGCAAAAGACCAAAATTCCTACAGAAAAAAAAATGAACATGAGATATTAACAAGTTATACGTATATGTGTGCATATGTGTATCATGTCAATTGATAAAGAGATGTTCAATTTTATTTATAATAAGAGAAATTCAGATTGAAAGGGAACTGAAATACTCTACTCAAATGTCAGATTGGCAAAAAGTTCAAAGTTTAGCTTGGTTGAGAAGAAAAGGGTACTTTGTGCGATATTGGTAGGAATGCAAAATGGTGCCATCTCTGTGGGGAGGTGTGGTAAAATAATGAATGTGTCTTGTGCTTGTCCCGATCCCTGAGCCCCTAAAGCCCGAGGAACTTCCTGAGTGGTAGGAATATCTTCTGTTATTCATAACAAACCTGTTTAGATTAGACCTGAGTTCAAGCTAATAAGGTGACTTCTAGGCCGGTGGTGGGGGTGCGGACCCTTAACAGCCTCAGATGAGGCCAGTGACCAGAAGACCAAGTGATGAGAAGGTTGAAATGTCAGCTTCAATCCTGACTTCAGGGCAGGGGAGGAAGGCACAGCTGGAGACCAAGCTCTATGACAACTCTTCCACAAGGAGGGTTTCTTTGGTTTTGTTTTTAAGGATTTTCTTTGTTTGACAGAGAATGAGAGAGAGAGGGAGAGCGAGAGAGAGAGAGAGAGAGAGAGAGAGAGAGAGAGCGCATGTGTCCAAGCTGAGCTGGGGGAGAACTGGGGTGGGGGGAGCAGGTTCTCCCCTCAGGACCCCAGGATCATGAGCTGAGTAGAAGGCAGATGTCTCACTGACTCAGCCCCAGGTGCCCCTTGGATAAGGAGGTTTGATGAGTTTGGGACTGGTTGACAGTTGAGGTGCTGGGAGGGTGGTGCCCTGGAGAGAGTTTGGAAGCTCTGCACCACTGCCCTCCACCCCCCCCATTAGCCTGTCCTCTGCATCTCTTCTATTTGGCTATTCCTGAATTGTATCCTTTGTCATAAATAAAATGTAAATAAAGTGTTTCCTGAGTTTATGAGCCATTCCTACTGATGAAGTTTTGGACAATGGGTGAGGTTTGGTGGGGTGAGTCCGGAGCTGATGACCGAGAAGGAATTATTGAGACATCTTTGGTGCAAGATGGTGGTTTTTCTAAAAGCACAGGGGCAGGACCCATGGGCAGGAAGAGCGGGGGGCCTGGGAGGGTGGCTGAGTACACACCTGCAGACTTGGGGGAGGGAAGAGAAGGGAGGTTTCAGCGGGTTTTCACATGCAGAGGAGGACTTAGGAGACACTGAGGCCATCATCAAGTTAAAGGTTGTTTTCCCTGCAGCAAGACCTTGGGAACCTGCTGGGGAATGCCACACAGATCCCACCCGGGGCGGGGGTTGGGGAGTAGGAGGGGGTTGTGTGTGGGGTGGCAGCCTGTGCTTTGTCCTCAGTGAGCCCTCTGCTCCCCATCACTATCACCTGTTTTATTGCACTGTTACATTCAAGAAGTTCCCTTTCTGAATGGATGTGGAAAGTTGGACACTACCTGGGACAGGAGAACGGTGAATAATAATCTGGGCACATTAAAAATCACCCGTATGGCTGTGCATTTTTCTCATGTGTGAAGACCCTGAGTAGCGTAACCTGGAGACGGGCGTTGGGGAGAGATGAAGGGTCTTCCCACTTTCCTTCAAGCCAATTTGAAAAGATCATTTGAAAATGGATTCTCAACTGAGTTCCATCTACTTGTGGTTCATATGTATACTAGATTTTGGCAAAAGGTTGATTGCCAGTCTTCCATTTTAGTATTATTGTGCCTGTCACATTTCTTCCCATATCATTTCTAATTATTTTAATGGGGAATTGGTAACAGTTGCATCAGAAGCCATTTAAAAATGTTAACTCTTAGATTTTTTTATAGTAATGTTTTATGGAATCTCATGAGGGATCTGTCTGTCATTCTTCGTTTTTAGTAACTTCTTCTCTGGATAAACTGTTGACTTCTCTTGATTTTGAGCTGAAGAACTTAATTTTTTTAGACAAGTAAAAGTTTAATAAGCACAAAATTTAGAATCTCTAAGCTAAACATTTCAGAGAAGGCTCTAGTCCTCATTGTTTTCTTGTTAGGTTGCTAGGGCTGCTGTAACCAAGCATGACAAAATGAGTGGCTTCAACAACAGAAATGTATGGTCTCAGTTCTGGAGGCTAAGAGTCCAAAATCAAGGTGTGGTCAGGATTGATTCCTCCCAAGAGCTGTAGGGAGACCCTCCTCTATGCTTCTCACCTGGCTTCTGGTGGGTTCCTGACAGTCTTTGGCACCCGTTGGCTTGTAGAAGTGTTACCCCAATCTCTGCATTAATCTTCACAGAGTGTTCTCCGTGTGTGCATGTCTGTGACCAGATTTTCCCTTCATAGAAGGGCACCCATCCTATTAAATTAGGGGCCACCCAACTCCTGTACGAATTCACCTTAACTAATTGCATTTGCAACAACTCTATTTCCAAATAAGATTACATTCTGGGGGGATCCCTGGGTGGCGCAGCGGTTTGGCGCCTGCCTTTGGCCCAGGGCGCGATCCTGGAGACCCGGGATCGAGTCCCGCGTCGGGCTCCCGGTGCATGGAGCCTGCTTCTCCCTCTGCCTGTGTCTCTGCCTCTCTCTCTCTCTGTATGACTATCATAAAAAAAAAAAAAAAAAGATTACATTCTGGGTTTCAGGACATCAACAAGTGAACTGACGGGGGGCGGTGGTGGCAGGGGGGGGCTGTAATTTAACTCCTATCATTTACTATATAATAAGATCTCCAAGAATTCTAATCCCCTCCATATACTTATGATCAGCTTTCTTTTTATTATTATTTATTTTTTAATTTAAATTCAATTGATATATAAAGTGTTATTGGTTTCAGAGGTAGAGCTCAGTGATTCCTCAGTCTTATATAACACCCGGTGTCATCACATCATGTGCCCTCCTTAATCCTCGTCACCCAGTTACCCCATGCCCTCCATCCGCCTCCCTTCCAACGACCCTCAGTTTGTTTCCTGTGATTAAGGGTCTCTTATGGTTTGTCTCCCTCTCTGATTTTGTCTTGTTTTATTTTGCCCTCCCTTGCCCTGTGCTCCTGTTTTGTTTCCTAAATTCCACAGCTGAGGGCGATCCTATGGTATTTTTCTTTTTCTTTTCTTTTTTTTTTTTTTTGTAAGATCTTATTTGTTTATTCATGAGAGACAGAGAGAGAGAGACAGAGACACAGGCAGAGGGAGAAGCAGGCTCCATGCAGGGAGCCGGATGTGGGACTCAATCCTGGATCTCCAGGATCAGGCCCCGGACCGAAGGTGGCACTAAACCGCTGAGCCACCCTGACTGCCCTATTTGTCTTTTTCTGATTGATTTATTTCACTTAGCATGATACCCTCTAGTTCCAAACATGACATGCAAATGGGAAGATTTCATTTTTTGATGACTGAGTAGTATTCCATCATATATATGCCACATCTTCTTTATCCATTCATCTGTATGACCAACTTTCTAAAGTAAAGGCAGTGGGAAAGGACAAACAAAAGGCAGAGGTGAGAAAGTGAAATAACTTTCAATGAACTCTTGTGATGTGCCAGTTAATATTAGACCTTTGAGCAAATTACATCTTTTTGTCAAATATCAATTGTATCAGGGAGGCAGGCACAAATGACCAAAGCTGAAACTCAAAATAATGAAGTCACTTTCCAAGGATCAGTTAGAAACTGGATTCAGACTTGGATATGTTTGACTGCAAAGCCCACACGCTTTGCTTTACTCCTTCCTTGCCTCTCTCTCTCTCTCTTTTTTAAGATTTTATTTATTTATTCATGAGAGACACAGAGAGAGGCAGAGACACAGGCAGAGGGATAAGCAGGCTCCCTGCGGGGAGCCCGATGTGGGACTCGATCCCAGGACCCCGGGGTCATGCCCTGAGCCAAAGGTAGATGCTCAACCCCTGAGCCACCCAGGTGTCCCCTTCCTTGCCTCTCCCCTTGCCTCTCCACAAAGGCAAAATATTCATAATAATGCTAATTATAAGAATAGTCACAACAATAATAACTCATGGAAATGTTTCATTAAAGCCATTGTCTCTTGCAGCATAGAACAACACAACAAACAAAGCAGTGGGTGATATTTCTGACAGGGTGATTCCATTCTCCCTAAACATTCACAGCAGGATTTTCCTTCCTACAGTTGAATAGAGGTTAATTTCTAAGAGATAAAGGGGGGAAGAAACAACAGAATCCAATTTAAATATTTATGAACGTCAAAAATTAAAAACTCATATTTTTTTTTTACATTTCGTTTTGAAATCTTTAGCCTGGTGATAAGGACAGCTATCCTGAGACTTTCAGGAAATTGTTAACAGCAATAGCTAACAGTTACTGAAGCCTCCTGTGTGCCCACCACTGTGCCAAGAGCTTGTCATATATTAATTTGTATAAACCTCACACAATCTTGTGGGTTAACAGTAGCATTACCACCACTTTATAGATGAAGAAGCAGAGAAACACAGCTCATCTTCAAAGCCGGTTTCCAAACATTATGCCTGGTTGTTACTCACTGAATAGAAAAGTTAAACCACCAAATGAGAGTTGCCTGTGATCAAAATTATGTATTGTAGTCAAACATGGCTTATTCTAATGGAGAAATATATTGGTTAGAGCAAGGGGTTTGGGGTCAGACCTGAACCTTATTAATTAGGTGACCTTAGGCAAGTTGTTTAGCTCTCCTGGGCCTCACTTATCATTTTCAAAATTGGGATAATAATACTTTCCCACAGGATTATTATGAAGTTTAAGTGAGATAATACATGCAAAGCACACTCACTGCTGCATAGGTAAGAAATATTCATTATTTTTATATAACAGGTATAATATTTGTTTGAATAATATTCAGATACATTTCCATGTCTTATAAATCTTGTTAACTGTTAACTTCTCACCCTATAAAGAAGAAGGTTCAAATGCTTCAGGAAAAAGATAGATACCTATTAGAACAATAAGATCATTGTTTATGTATTTGTGTGAGATTGAAATAAGATTCAAAAGCCGAGTTTTGTTAAGAAAGAAGTGGTTTTTAAATTTCTTTTAGCTTTAATAACATACAGAGAATTGAGCCCAAATGTCTAAAATACACATTTCTTTATTTGGGGAGGGAAGCTACTTCTTTGAAGTCTCTATCCGACTGGCTTCATGGCATAGAGGGCGTGGGGATGAGAGGAAGAAGCATAATGAAAGGAGATTAAGGAAGTCGTCAGGGTCCTTAGGACTGGAAGCACCAGAAAGCACCTCAAGAAAGTGGGTCGAAATAAAGCACTTTCAGAAACACCCAGTAAGGTAGGATGCCTCCAAAACCACCAAGGCTAATGGCCTGCTTCCCTGGTCTGAATATGGGGAGGCTGCCAACCTCTTGGAGCAGTCTGGTTTGGGGTTAACTGCTACATCCACATGGTGTGGTAGCAAGGGTGTGGAGGTGATGGTAAAAGAAGGCCAATGAGCCATAGCAGCACTTTGGGTTCCCTAGAGCTCAGAGGTGGTGAATATAGGCAAGAAAGTAGACAGAAGCATAAAGATGCCAGAGATGAGCAGACACCTAGGATTAGAGTGAAGAGCAGGGACTTCCATCCCAGAAACTGGGAATGGAAAACACAGTAGCAGATTTCAGTAGTGGGTGCTGGTATGTCTCTTTACACACTGCGATAGCGACCCCACAGTTTAAAGTAAGCCTGTAGACCATACTTCCCCTTTTGTCTTAGTGCCAGCTAGGACAGGAGCAAGGGAAACAACAGAACTCTCAAAGGCTAGATATTTTCTGAGGCATCCACACAGCCATTACAGACATTAAGCCATAGGTCAGATGACACTACTGGATTGTACCAAAATGTAGTGTATTTTCTTCTGCTACTCAGTGGCTTGGGTCTCACGAGTAGAACAGATAAGATACAGGAAATAACGCAATAATAATTACACATCTCGCCTCATACAAGGGCCCATGTGGGATGCTTAAAAACCAGAGTACAGGGCAGCCCTGGTGGTGCAGCAGTTTAGTGCCGCCTGCAGCCTGGGGTGTGATCCTGGAGATCTAGGATCGAGTCCCACGTCGGGCTCCCTGCATGGAGCCTGCTTCTGCCTCTGCCTGTGTCTCTGCCTCTCTCTCTGTGTCTCTCATGAATAAATAAATAAAATCTTAAAAAAAAAAAAAAAACAGAGTACAGCAAGTATTTACACCAAGATCTGGTTATAGTCCCTACTAAAGTTAGAATTTAAAGTTGTCTTGAAGGCAGAGCCATGAACCTATGAGGAAAAGAACAGAAGAGGAATTGAATTCGATTGTCATGTGGAAATACAGAGAGAAAGAAAGAGTATGTGGTTTCTGGCCTTCAAAACAAGCTATTTGAATATGCAATAAAAGAGTAGATTTGAAAGTCAGGCTTTTTTTTTTTTTAAGAAATTAAAAGATTTTCTAAATTTAACAGCTACCTTTATCATATTAAGAGACAGACTTTGGTGAACCAGATCATAGAATTTTACTCTAGATCCAGGATAGAGAAAGGAAGTAAAGAGAAGCCAAAAAGGCCACTCCTTCTGACTTGAGTAATTTCATGAGTAATGAGAGAGAGAGAGAGAGAGAACTCAAGAAGCTGAGAGGCCAAAGGCCTTGCTTGTCCTGTCCTCCATAAACACTAGGCTTTAAGCAGAGGTTAGAGACTGTCTTAGAAATATCTAGAAAGGAATGGGAGTCCAGGAGCACTGGGCTTAGTGCCGTGCCCCCTTTGCACACATGGAGGCTGAGAGTCTTTGGAAATAGCCCCCAGACACTTAATTTCCATGTTGTACAAGGATGGCATGAAGGTAGTGGCAGAGGGCAAGTGAATAGATCAGTGGTGTAAGTTGGCTTCTCTGGAAGTAGATGCTGAGACAGAATTTGGGCTGCAGGATGTTTATTAGGAGAAATTGGTGAGATTGTGGTGAGACCCAACAGAGTCTCAGCCAACGCAAAGGGAAACCCTGGAGCGGGAGTTGCCAGTGTTGTACTGCAATCTGCTGAATTGGCCAGGCCTTCATACTCCTACATCACTTGTCACTCGGTCATAAGATGAGGGTCACTCTGGGAAGAGCATGGCCTCAGGCAAGATGTCTTTCTGTAGCTGAAGCAGATCCTGAAGGAGGTCTAAGCCAGAAACCATCTGCTGATCACTCTCGCAGCTACCAGGGCAGCAAGTCTTTCATTGAAGGGGGATCTGGGCAGAGATCCTTATGTCTACTACAGTGAGTCTGAGGCAAAGTTCCTACTTCCCCTTACCTGAAGGACTGAAGTACCTATTAGTCCCAAAGAGGCAGATTCTGCGTGCTGAGAGGGAAGTGAATAGAAAGGCTGCTGAGTACATCTGCAGAGAAATAGGGCCAGTAGCCCCTTGGTGGGATGCTCCATTTGAAGACACATCCCTTCCAGTCACTGGACATCTGGGACTAGGAGGATTCTGAGACCAGCATAGATTTGAGGACCCCCATCTTGCCACCCTAACCACACCTGTACTACTTTCCACATCCAGATGCCATTTTGGAGTGGAGCAAAAGGAGTACTGAAGCATTGAGCATTCACTGGAGTTAAGGGACCAGAGATTGAAACACCTGAAGACATTTTGAATGATTGGATCAGACTAAGGTTCCATATTTAGACTAAAACTGGGTTTTTAATTTCCCATTATCTAGCAGGCCAAAGGATCGTCCGGGAGACAACATCAGTTAAGAGGTACTCAAGGAAGATACATCTGCTTTGTACATTCGTGTGTGGTGTGAGGGATGTTTTGTATCTGATGCATCACCAAAGAGAAACAAGCACTAAACCTTCATTTAACAAGAATTCTGGACTTGGAGGACAAAAATGAGGTAGGAGGAGGGGTCAGGATTATGTTTTCTGAGAAGATACATTATGCAATCGCTAGCTTTGGTTGGTGCACGGTGTAATTTTTCATTCTGGCTTAACTCCTATATGAAGTTCTGAAATATTAGGACCTTATTCACTCTTGCTGACCATAAAAATTATATGTTAAACAAAGCCTAAGATTTAGTAACCTGCAAATCACTTCTGACTTCCCGCTACTGTGAAAACCTACACCCAGCAAGAAAAAGAGAAAAAAATGGCTGCAGTTGATCTCATTCCCCATGAAAATTACAAACACCAAAATCTTTGGCAGCCAGACACGAAAGAAAATTAAATCCACATAAATCTCTTCATCAGCAAGCAGCAAGTAAAAGCCAAAAACAACACAATTGAAACTCGGGGATCAAAGAGTGGCAAGATGTGAGAGGCAGGCCATCTACTGTCAGGAGTCCCAGGCACAGCTCAGAATCGGTGGATGGAGCTTCAGATGAGAGAAGCCTGGGCCATCACCCTCTGGCTGTGCCAGCCCCTGGAGAGGGAGGCCACAGAGGAAAACGTCCAACAAAACCTTGGACCATAGTGGTTCTAATTCCGTTTAAACTTACTAAGCCCTTCAAATTGCTCAAAGGCTCAAAATGATCATTTTCACTATGGCTGCAAAAGCCTGACTCTTGAAGGAGTTACAGGCCATTGCTGAGTCAATTTGGGGGGACAATGGAATGGAACCTAGAGGACTTATTGTGTTATGACATGTGCTCGTAGGCGTGTGAACGTATCTTTCCAACCTCCCCAAAGTATCTGTAAGTGAACTCCTTTTCTTTTTTTTCCATCTTCATCATGTTGCAAATAAAACTGATTATTAGAATAATAATATTAACAACTGACAGTTACTGAACTTTCACTACCAGTCAAGCACTGTACACACTAAGTGATTATAATCATTTTTTCAATAATTCCTCTAACTCTTCCTGAGATAGGCATTATGTATCATTATGTCCACATTATCTTCAACAATAAGAAGCTCAGGGAGATGAGGTAACTTGCAAAGTCACCCATTGAGCATAGAACTGAGTAAGGAGCCAGAAAAGAGTCCCAAGGGGAGGAAAAGCGATCAATAATGGTGAAACTGGCATAATTTTGTCCATGAGTTCTGTGGTGTTGTCTCGGTCTGGGTTACCCAGAAAGCAGAGCCTGAGGCAAGGAGTTTGTGCTGTATATCTCTTCGATTAGGGAACGCATTTCCAGGTGTGAGGGATGAGGGGAGCAAAACAGAGAAGGAAGAGCCTCTAGGAGACGAGGTTGTCAAGTTGGCAGCTGCCGAGTGAGACTGGATTGTTGAAATCCACAGGATCATCCTCCAGGAAGGCATGTTCCTCCAGGAACTGCATCTCAGAAAGTCCTTCTGGAGGGAGAAGGGGAAGGGAATTTATCTACCAGTGTCTCCTTTTGTCAATGTTTGGTCCATGGGGTGTCTGCTCCCTGCACCTCAGTGATTCACATGTGAGGGTCCTAAACAGAGCCCTGTGGCATTCTGCATCTTGGCATTAAAAGGGCTAAAAGTGGAGGAGAGGCATATGAAAATGTCCACTTAGTCATTGGTTCTTCCCAGAAAATTAACCTGGGTGGTCGAGTCAGGTTCCGGAGCGGTATCTCCTCTTTCCTGGAATGGGAGGTACGACCAACCGTGGCCTGCTCCCATCTTGGTTGGACCTTCTGGGTTAGGACCATAGCACTGCAGAGGATGCCGTTGCGTAGCTCCTCGATCTAGAGTCTGATAAAATGTGCAATGACTTTAGAAAACAAAATCCCCTTTGTTTTGGACTCAGCAAGATACTAACAGCCCCGAGCCCACCTGGATTCTGTAATTTCAGCTAAAATTAAAATGCAGGGCTTTTAGTGATGAAAGTCGACAACTCCAGAAGCTGGAACTGATCCCCATAGTCCTCGGGAAAGTGGACTCTGGTGCAGAAGGCCTTCTGATTGCTGGGGCCCACGCCACCTGACTGTACGCTGATGGCAAGGGCAACTGGGAAGACATCTGCCCATTCTCAGCTAGTAGAGTGGGTGGGATCTCTGCCTCACAATGAGAAGAATTAACCAAACAGAGGGAGGATTCAGATTCTGGGTAGCCAAAAATAATGTCAGAGGTCCATTTTTGTCTCCTTTTCCCTTCCTGTCAGCAGATTCTTTGCCTGGCGCCAGTGTTCTCCTCGTACCTATGTCTCTGACTTTTACCACTAAGCCTCCTTGCTAGCTCTAGCACAGCCAAAACAACGGGGCAGAAATAAGCTTGCAGGGTTAGCCAGCACCCCTTGCCTGGACTTCCTTGGCTTGGTTGGGCCAAGAGCTGCCCAAGCTTGGAACATGAGGCTTTGCAATTTACATCTGCACATGGGAGCTGAGAATTGGAAGCAGCAGCAGAAACAACTGCATCACACATGGTTGTCCAACTCTCCAGTAGGGTTAATGCTGATTTACTACGACATAGGAGACTCCACTTACAGCCCTTGCTCTCGTTAACCAACGCCAACCAACTGTGCGATCTCGAGCAAGTGGCTTCATTACTTTGTATTTGGTGGCCTGATCTGGGAAGGAAGGATGGAGGGAAAGGAGGGAGGGAGGGAGGGAGGGAGGGAGGGAGGGAGGGAGGGAGGGAGAGTGGGAGGGAGGAGAGGAAAGGAAGGGAAGGGAAGGGAGGAGAAAGGAAGGGATAAGGCAAGGGAAGCTAACACATGGGAGTACTGGAATGTACTAGGAATCTTACTTTCAGGCTTTACCAAAAGCTGTAAGATTTTTTTTTTTTTTTTTTTTTGGTAAGATATTTTGTTGATGAAGAAACTGAGACAAAGGGGCCGAGACTTCCCCCATCACAGAATTAACACACTGCTGAGCCAGGATTTGAGCCCGTTTCCTCCAGCCTCAAAGCCCTTGCTCTTTCTTTGTGTCTGTTTTGAAAACGTTTTGAATTACAGAAATAATAAGAGCATTACTTTAAAGAGAAAAATATTAAATGTGTCTGAAAAGATTCATGTCTCCTTAGACTCTCCATATCTCTCTCCCCAGCCCCACCCTGCTCCCCCCGGACAAACCTTCTCATGTCACCATATGCAAGCAGTCTTATCATTTTAGTGTGTATCCTTCCAGAGGCTTTTTTTTTAAAATGCTTTTATACACTATGCATACAACCGAAGTACATAATATTGTTTATATGTGTGTGTATTTTTCTATAAAAAATGACGGTATCATTCTTGAAATCTCTCTTTGCAGCTTGCTTTTTCATTTAACAGTAGGTCTTGCAGCTTTAGCTACGCTAGTACCTAAAGAGCTCTCCTTCCTTTTTATTTATTTATTTTTTTAAAAGATTTTATTTATTTATAAATGAGAGACACACAGAGAGAGGCAAAGACACAGGCAGAGGGAGAAGCAGGCTCTCTGCGGGAAGCTTGATGTGGGACTCGATCCCAGGACCCTGGGATCACGACCTGAGCCAAAGGCATATGCTTTAACCACCGAGCCCTGCAGGCGCCCCCAGAGCTCTCCTTCCTTTTAGCTGCCGCACAGTATTTTACTGCATAGTTTTCCGGCCACTCCCCTGCTGATGGGTATTTAGTTTATTTGCTATTAGCCCATGTTTCTATTCCAACATGGTTCTCTCTGTTCCCCACTTTCACAGATGAGCTGTATGTTCTCTTTTGCCTCAAAAATTCTGTGGCATGAAGGAAACGAAATGAGTCTGAGGACATCATAATTCACTTCCAAACAACTAATTTGTTAGGTAGCAAAACCACACCAAGTTGTGAAATATGTATGTTACCATTCAAAGAGCCACAGAGACTAAACAGAAGTATCCAAACAAGTCCAGGCGGGATAAATGGCTCCCTGGCAACTAGAGACAAACCCAGAGTCTACTTCGTGTTCACTCAGCTATGACTCAAGGCTTTGCATGGATATTCTTGATTATGGCAGCTGACTCTGTGATGGCTGAGGTCTAACATGATAGCATGGAATATGCTGGATACTATGCAGGTTATATTATTCTAACATGATGTAATCCTTCAGAGCAGGTATTCTTATCTTCATTCTATCAATGAAACAAGTGGAGTCTTCAAGAGGCTAAGTGAGTCTGCCTAAGGTCCCAAACTTGTGACGGGACCAAGTCTCAAACCCAAGTCATCTATCTCCTTTCCACTGTCCTCAGTTTCCTTTAGCTGGAGTTAACTCAGAAGGCCTTGGTCCTAGAGAACTGGTTCTCACATGATGGAAAGGATGTCGGCACCTGGCCCTGTGCCTACCTCTTCACCTCATCTCCCACTCTCTTCTGTCTCTGGGCCCTGGACCTATATTGCTTATGACTCCCCCATAACACATTGCTATGGACTTCTGCACACACTGTTTCTCTTTTTCTAGAATATTTTTCTAGTCTTTGTTGGGGCAAGTCTTGCTCATGTTTCAGCTCAAGCATCACTTTCTCCAGGAGGCGTCCCTGCTTCGCACTTGTCCAAGATTGGGTTAAGGCTCCTTTCCCACGGTGTTTTGTGCTTACCTTTCTCAGAGCACCTGCCAATGAATTATGCATTTTTGTTACTTGTCTGTCTCCCTACTTGCTTGTCTTCCCGGTGAGCTCCTTGAGAATTCGTAATGGAATTTCTAACTATAAGCATAGTGTCTCATGAACAGTGGAAATTCAATAAATGTTTGATGACTAAATCTTGGAGTGACAGCGGAATAGAACCTGGGAGTGGACTCTTCCACCCCATACATGCTGCTGGCCCCAAGATGGTCACCTCAGTGCTCCACTCCCACCCCTCCTGCCTGTTGAGCTTCCTAGCACCTCACTTCCTGAGCTGGCAGGTGTTTTTTTTTTTTTTTTTTTTTTTCCTGCATTTGGTAGGTAACAAGGAGAGTGTGACAGAGGGGGTCAGAAAGCCTGGAGTTACGAAGCCTGGGATCCTTAGAGACAAAGTCTCTGAGGACAAAACAGCTCTTCCTTATGTAGCATCCAGATTTATTTTACCTACAAAGGATGGGACCCTCTACTTCACATGAAGCTGGCAGGATAAAATGCTAAGAGAGAAAAGGGAGCTGAGTTTTATTGAGGAAAAAAATGCATTGTAGAAAAAAAATAATGAAGATATTATTAGAGAAGCTAATTATAATGGAGAAGATCCATTATTATGGAGAAGCTAAGAAGTTATCAAGACAAATGTATCTTTCGATAGTTTTAAAGAACAAAAATCCTAAGATCCAAACCAGGAATGTGTGACACAGAAACAGATTTTGCAGATGATAAATTGCTCTCCTGTACATATTTTTCTCTTTTCAGTTACAGATCATTTGATGAAAAGAATTTGTTTATTCCAAGTTTGCCAACATAGTTTTTGTTTTGACAGTGCAAGGGATGTATCAATTTTCCCGAATGGCCTTTGAAGCCTCTCGATGTAGAAATTTGGTGTTCTAGGCAATGCTTAAAAAGTATTCATGGGGGGACACCTAGGTGGCTCAGCGGTTTAGCACCTGCCTTCAGCCCAGGGCATGATCCTGGAGACCTGGGATCGAGTCCCGTGTGGGGCTCCCTGCATGGAGCCTGCTTCTCCCTCTGCCTGTGTCTCGGCCTCTCTCTCTCTCTCTCTCTCTCTCATGAATAAATAAATAAAATCTTAAAAAAAAAAAGTATTCATGGAACTGGAACAGAAAACTTGTGTTAACTAAATATTAGGGAGGAGAAAAATAGTATCATCAGAAAGAAATTACCCTACACTCCAGAAAAGGCTAATACTGGAGTCCATCTGATCATTTGATTATTGTTAAAAATAAAAGGTAATAATAGTTTTTGTTTACTGAGTCTCGACTGTATGCTGGTCATTGTGCTAGATCCCAGCGATGCAGTGGGAAAGCAAAACAGATAGGTCTTGCCCCCAAGTAGGTAGATATTGAAGAGATAATTATACAGACGTGTATATAATTATAAGGGTTGGTAAGAAGAGAGGATTTTAAAAGAAAGAGTAATAGGGGAGACCTACTCTAGATTGATCATCAGGGAAAAGCTCCTCGAGAAAATAATGGTTAAGCTGGGACCTAAAGAATGAGAAAGAGACAAACCAGATGAACTGTGGTGGGGAAAGACGTGTGGGCAGAGGCCAATGACATCTTGACATTGGAAAGAGCTTGACCTCTCTAAGGAACTGAAAAAACAAACCATCAGTTGTTTTCCTGCCGGTTGGCAGATTAATTCCTGCCCCTAAGCCCTGGCATGTAGTACCCGGGCCTGAGCCCTGCAGGTCATGGCAGGCTATCTTGTCAGGTGGCTCTGCTGAAGGAGGAGATTGGAACGTAGGCAAAAGGGAGAAGCTAGGATATTTCTACTTTTTTTTTTTTTTTCTGGCTCAAGAGATCCTCTCCAGCAATGGTGATGTCTTTCCATGGCTTTAGGTTTTTTTGGTTTTTTTTTGGCTTTGTATAAAACATAGTGATAACCCTTGTCCTTTATTTTGTAACTAAGATAATTGGCTGGGGATACAGTCCTTCCAGTTTAGTGGCACCTCCTTATACACAGGGGTGTCGTTGTGGTTACAATCAACCTAGTTGCTTCCTTCTAGGAGGTCATAAGTTTATAAGAAATAGAAAGGCTAACAAATTGCAGCATTCACAGATTAAGGCCTTATTCATTTTCCCACTAAAAGGGGGGGGAGAATCCTGTGACCCATTTCTGGAACAGCTTGCAAAGCCATTAAAGTTTTGATCAGGGCAGCCAAGGTTTTTCACAGTGACTCACATGATCAGAAATCCACATGGAAGCAGCTGCCTGAATTTTTTTTCTTTCTTTCTCTCTCTCTCTCTCTTTTTTGGGGGTGGGGTGTGGTGGTAACAATAGTGAGTAGAGAAGACTACCCTTAGCGTAGGAAAGTTGCACATGACCTAGAGTGAGTTGAGTATTTATAATTTACATAGTAATGATAATAATTAATTAATTAATTGGACACTAACCTTGTTCTAGCATCTGTACTAGTTTCTTTACAAATTTTCGTAAGAGATCAAAATCGCCCTCAGGGGTGTTAGCATTATTTCCTCCTTTTGTAAGAAGGCTTGGGAATATCCTTGAAACCTTCTTAAGGTCAACGAAATGGTGATTTGATACAAATTCACATCTGTTCGAGTTTAAAATCCATAACGCTGTGCTACACTATAGTATTTCCTTTTTGTACGGGTAATCTCATAATGGCTGATTTTCAGAATGGAGGTAAGTTTTACAAAACTAGATAATGAACTATATTCAGCTTTAAATATCAACAGCAATTGACCCGGGCCTGCTGGTTTGCGACTGGTGGCACTGCCGTGGGACCAGAAAGGAGCTTAGGCCCTATGGGCCTGTGCACGTTCGGGGCAGCCTCGGCCTTGGCCTGGCGGCCTTCTCAGCCTTCCTGTGGCTGAGACCCTCGGCTGGTGAGCAGGAGCTCAGGCTCAGGTCTTGCACCATCCGGTTTCTGACGGCTTCCCACGCCACCCCGCCACCTCTGCACTCTCTCAGGATGCTGGCCAACCAGTCTCACCCTACAGGAGGCCAACCTCACATGGGAGGCCCTGGGGTGGGGGAGTCTCAGAGAAGCTCCCTTTCCTCCCGCACTGTAAATCCCAAGGCCTCTGAGGCCCAGCCGGCTGGAGAGCATCTTACCAGAATGTGTTGGGCGGGGTCTTTGCCAACAAGAGTACCTCGGCCTGTAGCACCCATGCTGGCGTCCTGTCAACCCAAAGAAATCAATCAAATCAAAAGTCTTTGTTTCAAGCTCGGAGGTGTGCTCTCCAGCCCTTCTGTCTAAATTCCTGGTAGTTTGATTACAAGCAAATATGATTCTTGCAGGAGCCTGATTGCTCAGTTCCTCTGAGTATCTTCTCTCCATCGACAGACCTGGGCCCGTCACTCCCACATCACATCGTAAGTCTTACTGTTACCAGTTAACTGTCACTTCTTTGTTATCTGAATCTACTACCCCCACTTCTCATTCCAAGTCACTTCCTCTCAAGTTCAACCTTCACGATTCTTTGACTTCATCAGGATTTCTAGTACATTCCCCGGCCTTGAACGCCCTGGCCTGTCCATCCCTGCCCATCTTAAAATCTGTGACGAGCCCCATCATCATTCCTGAGCATGTACCCTCAATTCTTTTGCTTCTGTCTCATGTAAACTTGGAAAAACACAACCCTGATTAAATCTCTCTATGGACCCTTCATAGTTTGTGGTTGAAAGAAAGCTCCCTACCCTGCTATTAGCTCCATTTTTAAATTCATAATTACTAACATCAAATGGACCTAATGCCACTTGGCAATCTCACTAGATTTCCCGGCTCCATTTACCATCTAACTCTCCTACACAATGCTTTCCACTTTCTCTTCTCTCTTTAAACCCTAACAAACCTCCTCCTCCATCCTTGCCCTAAGATGATCACCTTCTTTCCTACTTCCTTGAGAAAACTGAAATACCCACAAGAGAATTTCCTCAGCCCCTTGCCCCACACTTACCCTGCAGGGGGATCTGCACACGTGTACACTGCCTTCCTGCCTCTTGCTAGAGACCACCTATCCGTGCACCTGGCCACGACCAGCGCCTCCAGTCCCTTTCACATGCGGGCCAAGACGTCATTCCAGGGCATTTCTTTCCTTCTCCGATAGCATTATATCTCTCCCATTACAAAAGAAAAACTTAAAAAATGAATAAATAAAAAAGAAAAGCGTTCTTGGTCCCATGTCTTACAGCTACTGTCCCATTTCTTTTAGCAGCAAAATTTCTCAAAAGAATTGTCTGTACCTCCTCTCTCCAATTCTTTTCCACCTTTTTTGTCTCGAATAACCCAGAGCGGTCAGGCTTTTGGCCCTATGACTTCACTGGAACAGCTTTTACCAACGTCACCAATGACTTACACTTATTCTCATTCTTCCCCATGATACACTTGATTCACTTAACAGCCAGGATACAACATATTCTTGATTTTCTTCACACCTCACTAGTCACTTCTTATTTCCCTTCACGGATTCCATCTTTTTGCCTAGACCCTTTAACACTGGAAGATCCGTGGCTCAGTCTATGTGTCTCTTGTCTTTTTTGATCTACATTTATTACCTTGGTGATCTCCTACAGCTTTTCTAAGCTTTGTTAGAACAAATCTAGGTTGACCTATCCTGCCAGGTAGTTGTCATTAAGGAGTGAATATTCTGGGGTTTTGAATATCTGAATTCTCCAGATGTCCCCTCTGCCTCTCCACCTAGGTTAATGAAAACTTGAACATCTCCCAGCCGAGTGCAAGCTCTGGTAATTGCTCAGTTTATTCTCCAGTAGTTAGGGTTGCCAGATAAAATACACTTGGAACATCTAAAAATTTATTTGTTGATTATCTGAAATGCAAATTTAAGTGGGCATTTTCTGTCTTTATTTTCTAAATCTGGCAGCCCCATCCATATCTGTCCATCCCCATGGAAGTTCACTCTACTTATACGGCTAAGAGCTCACAGGTTACCCTATACGGGTTTATGGAGCTGGAGTCTCCAGTTGTTTTTTCTCCCAGTAACTCTGTTCTATAAATTCTTCTTTAGCCTCTGGCAATTCCAATTTTTGTCTTTTCAACTCATTAGGAAGACTGTGCTGTATCTGGGCACACTCACCCTTTGCCACAGCCCAGAAGAGGAGCCCAAGCAGAGAGCCAGGGCAATCATAGAGCTCATTTCATTTGTTTTGCTTCTTCCAGGGATTACAGTTCTGGGCCCGTGGTCCAGTGCCTGAAGATTATTGTTCATTTGGGGAGTGATAGTTCAATACCATTTACGCCATCACAGACAGAAACAGAAGTTCATCGTTTGTCTTTTGAATTTTCTGATGGTGTTGTTTTTTTGTTGTTGTTGTTGTTGTTTTTGTCTAGAAGTTTAAGGATTTTATAAAAAGTTGAATTTAGCAAACATTTTGGATTCCTTTAATGCTATGAAAGACCTTTCCCAATAAATTACTCTTAGGATTTCATCCAGTTTCTTTTAGTTATTGGTTTACTCTTTTCTATTTAAATCCTGTTTTTTCTGGATTTATTTCAATGTGAGGAGTGAAGGTAGTATATAGTTTTATTGTTGTTTTGGTTTTAGCTAGCTAATGTAGAAGGTTAGAGACATCCACAAATTTGTAGGCAATATTCCTGGTGAGAAGTGGATTCTCTTTCTCCTGTTGAATTTGATCTGGCTTAGTGATTGCTTTGGTCAGTTGAGTGTAGCCGAAGTGATGCTGGCCACTTCTGGGCTTAACATTTGGTGGCAGTGATAATATCTACCTTGGTTTCTTGAGGCCGTAAGTTGTCATGTGGGGGGATTGACCACCCTGCTAAAGAAATTGTTTGGAGAGGCTTTGAGGCTACCTGAGAGAGAAAGCAGCCAAAAGGAGCTCAGCCTTTTAGTTGTCTTTGCCAGAGTGCCAGACACTCTAGACTGGCTCAGCGGCTAGCTGAGTACCACTAAGTGACGTAGGCATTGCCATGTGCAAGAAAATAATTACCCAACCAAATCCTACTCAAATTCCTGCTGCCCAGAGTCACAAGAAATAATAAAATGGTGATATTTTAGCCGCTAGTTTTAGGGTAGTTTGTTATGTATCAGTACACCACTATAGCAGCTATCCAGTTACCCCAAGTTTTTTTTTTTTTTTTTAAGATTTTATTTATTTGAGAGTGGCAGAGAGAGAGAGAAAGAGAGTGAGAGCACAAGCGGGGGATAGGGGGCTCAGAGGGACAAGCAGACTCCATGCTGAGCCTAGGACCTGGGATCATGATCTGAGCTGATGTCAGATGCTTAACCCACTGAGCCACCGAGGTGCCCTACCCCAGGATTTTTGATTAATCCATCTTTTTTTCTACTCATTCGAATTCTTGCTTTTATCAAATATTCAACTTTCTCCCGTAGGCCTGTTTCTTAATTTTTAATTTTTGTTTTAGTAATTTTTTATTATTCATTTACCATTCCAAGGTGGTTTATTACAGTAGTTTTATAATATATCTACAATCCAGTAAAGCTAATATTATCATGTCTCTTGCCTTTTGCAGATTTTGTACATTTTCTGCCAATTTGTACATTTTCACATGAGGTTTTATGCAATTTAGACATGTAACAAAAAGTTTATTATTAGTATTTTGATTGGGACTAAGTTACTTTTCAGTCTAAATTTAGAAACAATTTCACAGAAAATTTACAGGAAAATTTCCCTTTATGTTCTTTGATGAATCTCATTCATTTAAAGATGTTTTATATAAGTCCTTAGAAAATCCTACATGAATAATTTACACGTATAGTTTATAATTTTTGCTATTATAGATAGAAATTAGTTTTCTATTTTTATGGTGTATTGCTGCTTGAATATAGGAAATAAATTGGCTTACAAAATATATATATTTATATTTTACAAATATATATATATAATTTTTTTTTTTTTTAGTAGGCTCCTGTGTGGAGGCAGGGGCAAGGCTTGAGCTCACAACCCAGAGATCAAGACCTCAGCTGAGATCAACAGTCAGGTGCTAAACCAACTGAGCCACCCAGGCACCCCTGGCTTGTATATTAATTTGAAGTTATTCAATGACTCAGAGTTCTTACTTCTTATAATTATGCATTTGAGATTTGCGGGTTTTCTTCCTTTTTTTTTTTTTTTTTTTTTTTTTCGGGTTTTCTTTACACCATTCACTTACAATAATAATTTTGCCTTTCTTTCCAAAATCAATCTTTTAAATTTTTATTTCTATATTGTAGGCTCCACGAGGGCAGGGATTTTTGTCTCTTTTATGTACTACTATACCTCTAGTACCCACAGGCCTGACATGTGACATGTGGTAGATGCTCATTATATATTTGTCAATTAAATTAATAGTGCAATAATTAGGAGGCAGGCTTTGGAGTTGAACTGCCCGAGTTTGAATTCTGACTGCTACTTGTTAGATAGATTACCTTTATCTCTGAGTTAAATTTGCTTAGTCTCAGTTTCCTTTTTCATCAGTAACTTGGTGTTCAATATTGATGTTTATCTATTTCCTAAAGGTATAAAGATTCAATAAGATGAGTAATTTTTAAAAAGAACTTTTTTTTTTAAGATTTTATTTATTTATTCATGAGAGACACACAGAGAGAGACAGAGACACAGGCAGAGGGAGAAGCAGGCTCCCTGCGGGGGACTTGATCTGGAAACCCAGAGATCACATCCTGAGCCGAAGGCAGAGACTCAACCACTGAGCCACCCAGGTGTCCCAATCCTTAAAAAGTTCTTAATGGAATAATTGATAGATACATAGTAGGTTCTTGATGTGTTTTTGTCTTTTCTATTATTTCTCTTTGTTATAAACTATAATAATAGTAAAAATAGTAAATTGCCCCTGCACATAATAGGAATGCTTATAGTTTCACCATTCAGCATGATAGCTGTTCATTTGAGACAGAGAGTTTTTAAATGTATTAAGAAATATTATACAGATAAAATCGTATTATTAAAGTTCTAATAGAATATGTATAAGATTTGGTCAAGTTATTTGAGATAGTGATATAATTTCTCCTTTAACCATTTAATAAATTATATCAATATAGTTTTGAATATTGAAAACCTAAACCTATGTTCCTTAGGCATTAGGAATCCAAATGGTGTTTTCAGGATTAAGGTTTAAAAAATATGCTTATCACAACACAATTTGTATATACTCTTTCTTAAAAAATCAGTAAGTTCTCACAACATGCAATCTCTGAACTGACCTAGTTTGTGATGCTTCTGGGAGATTTCAGAGTTCTGAAGTGGATTCGTGTTCATGTGAAGAATAGAAGTCATCACAAAATTTATCTGAAAGGGGAGCTTTTTAGAAGCGGGACCTTAGACTTTCTGCATTTGCACAACCACAGAACTGGCTATAGAGTTTATTCTTTGCCACGTGCATTCTGTAAATCCTCTTTTTTCTTTTTGTTCACACAACACTATTATTCTGAGCAAAATTCAAAATTATAAGTGTCTTGAAAAATCCTTTCAAAAGGGATATAGTAACAACATATATTTAATGTGTGATGATTGTGCATGTTATTGCACTTTGAATAAACCACCTTTGCTAAAAACGAGTAAATCACATGAAACTGGGACTATCTCAGGAAATTTCCAATCTTCTAACGTAAGGTGGATATAATGCTCTTTTAATTCAGTCCTGGTTTAACTCCCATGCATACATTGGCTTTTACTACTTTGGACTCCATGAAAATCTTTTATTTATACCACTGATATAATAACTATTTCCCTGTGCCCTCGGATGTAGGATTTCAAAGATCATTCTTTTCCTCCCCCCATAGCTTCCCTTACATTTATGAGTGTTTTTACCCAGGTGCAGTTGATGCTTAATCTCTTTTTGTGTGTAGATTTTGCATTTTTAAAACGTGCATTCCAGGACCTAAAGCTCTCACTCTCCCATGTTCTAAAGCCAGAATTCCAAACCTGCTAGGTGACAACTCTGAGGGCCAGTAGTAGATTGTCTCACCAGAGCCTCACATCCTGCACCTTTATTGCCTCTATCTGCCAGGAGCTTTGTCTGAAGCTGACAGTATTTTCCCCTCACTGGTCTCCCCAGCCAATCGAAGGCTACACTCCAGAAAGCAGCAATAAAAGCTGGGTGGTTTATTGGTTTGTATATTTGCTTTGGAAGCGTCCTCCAGTGCCACATTTCTGGGCCAAGAGTTTTCAGGCATTTATCTGTTAAGGTGGTCTAAGATTCTCCGCAAATACCATCTTACACAGTAGCCCAAAAGGTAAACTAGATGCAAAGGTTATTGCCCTGGTCGACTCAAGGGAAGAGTCTGGAGCCCTGTCTGCTCAGGGTTCCTCACCCCCTGCTCCTTCGCCTGGAACAGCATCTGAAGGTCCTGGTGGAAGCCCTGGTGTGACAGTCCCAAGAGGCTAGAGTCTCCCCTGGTAGACCTCAGGTTAAATGATTCCGTTAAGTAGTTTGGCTTGCACGGTGTTGTTCTTCACCGTATTTTTTTTTCCCAGCTGTCTTATTTTCACAATAATCCCAGTGAAATCTTCCAGCTGCTTAACTTGATATTTACCTTGACATTTCTAAATATTCTGTGTTTATTGCCATTTTGGATTTGTTGGTATTAGACATTACCTACTAACTTCCTACCACGGGGGGATGAAGATTAAGCTCTCTTCCCCTTTTCTCCCCTCGTCTCCTCCTCCTATCTTCACAATATGATTTTTAATTTAACCAACATTTAGCATTTCTCTTATTATGACAACGTAAGTATTATTTGCTTTTGAGTCCAGCAGTAGGTTAGTTTAGGTACAACTTTTAATTTTTCTGGAAGTTAATAAATGTTGTATAAACTCTTTTGGCTTACTTTTGTTGGACCTTCATTACATACTTGAATACATAATTTTTCAGATGCTCAAACATGCCAGAAAATATCTTCCATTCCCCTCTCACACCCAGGTTCTCCCTCTTTCTGCTCCAGTCTGCACTACTTGCTTTAGGCTGCCGCACAGCTAATGTCATGGCTTCTGCACTCTTCCATTTGGGATTCTTGTGGTCTAGATGCCGTGTTTTCTAATTTTTTAGTATATCACTTTTTTTGAGCCCATGCTCTGACTGGCCTCTCGAATATGATGCGTGGAAGGTACATACTGAATCTTTGCTGTCTGAAAATGTCTTGTACCTTGACTCCACATTACGTGTAGGATCCTAGCTTAGACAGAATTCTCCATCAGAAATTTTAAGCTATTCTTCTGCTGTCTTCTAACCTTCCCTCTTCAGAAGGATGCTCATTGCTGTGTGGCTTTTTTTCTTTTTTATTCCTTGCACTGTGCATTCTGTTGGCCTTTTCAATCTGGAAACTCCAGTTCCTTTAGTCCTGTATTGTATTGTATTATAGGCCCAAGTAAGACATTGTTCAAGCATTAATTGAATGCTTAGAGGGCAACATTAACTAAGGACGCGTCGGAGAATTTACCAAATTGTAGGTAATAACAATGGTGACAATGAATCAGTAGAATCAGCAAGTTATGATATTAATAAATTTCCTGAAGTGGTCTAAACATCAAATGTTTGGGTTATGTCATTTCTAAGAAGAATCCATCTGCCCAGTCATACACTGTGCTATGAAGGGGTTAAACAACTTACTCCTGGGAAAATTAGCCCAGGTGGAGAACATCCCCTAGAGGAATATTCCTGGCCTCTCCTCTCACTTCTTACTCACTCCTTCCCCCAGGAGGAAGATTACGTAACTGGTGAATTTTATCAATAGGAACTGAGTGTGCTCAGCCCCTCTCATTCCAGCATCTCTTTATTTGCATCCATCTTGGCCACAGGAGGCCTGCTGCTTTAATCCTTTGTAGGCCTCTTATTCAGAGGCTTATCTCTGTGGGGGATAAGTTGTCCATCCTGCTTCTGACTAGGTGTGTACATTGTCTAATTAAGGAGTTTATATTAAGAAGTCCATTGTAACCACACATCTATGTTTTCAAATATCAGTTCAATAATAAGGTAATGTTTGATCTTCATCTTATGTATGTATCTTAACTGGCCTTTGAAGTCAAGAAGGGAAAAGAAATGTTATTATCCACCCCCAAATCCCAGCATGTTTGTTAACTGTGCATACAAACACACACACACTCATTGTGTAATGAGTAGAGGATTATTTACCTCAAATAATGGGTGGTTTAAGGGATTCAAGAGCAATTTCAAGATGCTTTGGTTTTCCCTTTCTCACTGTATTTGAAACCCATACCCACATCCTTTATAAAATGTTGTTCCCAGCAACAGCCGAGGCTAGCAAACTTCATATTTGCTAGTATGTTCCCATAGCCTTATTGAGTGGGTCCTGTCAAAGCTAACAGTGACCTTTTCCATTAATAACATAGGGAACATCTGACTCTGTTTTCGCCATGATAAATTCCCTTAGGGTTTGGTTTAATGAAGACGTTTGCCTCAATGCACTTGTGTGGCAGTAACATAGTTCTAAAATAATAGCAGAGTCACTGCTATTAATACAAACAGGACTCAGATCTACCAGCATTTTTAAATCTCATGCCTGTGACTCCGTCACCTTTTCAGTTTGACAAACTTTTTCCTATAACAAACTATATAGGTAACCCCAGGCCTTGCAGCTAGGCTACACGACCAGATCATAAAATGGAAAAACACTGTCACCGTTCTTGTTTTCTCATGTCTAAAAGACTTTTCTCATTCATCCACTTAATTCCTTCCTTCCTTCCTTGAACGGACAGTATGTGTTTATTAGGTGTCAAGCACTAGGCCGGATATTAGGAGGTAAAAAGTCATTATGGGGAAGACTGACCTATAGAAAATAATTACAGTAGTATGATATAAGTTGTGTAAAGATGTGTGTAGATTGCTTTGGGAGCTCAGCAAAGGGGGTGATTTTCTTTGGAAACCTGGAGAGTTTTCCAAAAAAGACAAATTGCTACGTCCTCTTGAGTTTAGCAATCCCACAATTTTATATATCAGATTTTGACCAAAGGGCAAGTATAGGAACAGATAAATATATACTAGTGAAGATTTGTGTCAGACTTCAATCATGTTAAAGTTATTTATATTAAGTATCATGATAAATGTAATTTAAAACAAGAGTTAGTAAAGCCCAGAGGGAATAGGGCAAAGAGTACTTGTGCTGTCGTTCAGTTAGTTTGGTGTTCGGTCCCCACAAATGTAACTCGGAAAAGACCACATGAAAACAAAAATTACATAATATTTGGTAATGCAAAAAAAAAAGTCTGATTTGGAAACAATTCCTTCCAGATCTCCAAGTCTAATTTACATATTTGAATAGCAGAATTCATCTGTGAGCCATTCTATTTGAAAACAGTGATTAATTAATGCATAAAACATTTTTTGAACATATGTCCTGTATACGAAAGCATGCACTAGATTCCTGCAGGGGTTGAGAAATAAAATTGCTATATAGGTAAGGCTGGGGGTCTAAGAGGCTGACTCCGTCTGTAACCGGCTGTAACCGAGTGGTCAATCCTGATCCTGCCGTGAAATGCAGAATGCATGCCTTCCCCGACGTATTTAAAACTAAAACTTTTAAAAAGTGAAACACACTTGGGAAGCAAATTGGGCCCTTCAATCAGTTTGAAACTCTTGCATTCAGGCAATTCAAATCCTAATATGATTCCATCCCTATCCGCGGACTTCCCAGACCTTGAATCACTGCGGAGCCACAGGTTTCTGCCCTGGTGGAGGGAGCCGAGCTGTGCCATGGAACTCAGGTCACCACCTGCCAGGCGGAGCAGAAGTTCTGTTAAACAGTCACTCAGTCAAGAATTCGACCTGTGATCACGTAAATCACCTGCTGCTTCGACTTTTCTCCCCAGTATTGCCCGCAGCTTACTCTTCTTCATTACACAATCTATTAATGTACTGAAATTCTACCATTTTTTCCTGTAATAATTCCAATTGAATGAATTTGAGGTTTTTCAGTTACACAAATAAACATCCCGCACATGGGCAATTTTGCCAAACTCTTCTTCTTTTGCAGTATTTATCCTTCTTTTCTTTTCTTTCTTTCTTTCTTTCTTTCTTTCTTTCTTTCTTTCTTTCTTTTTTTTTTTTTTTTTGTCCATATGCCTTGGCTGGGGCTTCCAGAACAATATGAACAATATTGATGTATGAGTTTGATTGTGGCCACCTCGTGTTGCTCCAACTCTAACAGGAATTCTTCAGATATCTTGCATGAAGGTCATTTTAGAATATATTAAAAACGAATTTGGAAAGTATATATACTCAAGAGAATTGAAAGCAGAGACTCAGATGCATAGTTGCACATCAGTGTTCACAGCACTATTATTCACAGTGGTCAAAAGGTAGTAACAACGCAGATGTTCACTGATGGATGAATGGATAAACCAAATGTGGTGGTACGTATAGTGGAATATGATTCAGCCTTACGAAGGAATAAAGTTCTGGCATATGCTACAATGAGGTCCAAACTCAAAGACATTATGCCAAGTGAATGAGCTGCACATAAAAAGACAAATATTGTGTGATTCCACTTAGGTGAAGTGCCCAGAATAAGTCGGATTCATAGACAGAAAGTAGAATAGTGACGACCAGGGGCAAGTAGCGTGTGTGTGCTTGGGGAGTGGGGAGCAGGGTGCTGGTGGTATTAAGAAATTACTGTTTAATGGACACAGCTTGAGTTTGGGAAGATGAACAAGTTCTGGAGATGGATGGTGGTGATGATTGCACAACAACGTGTGTGTACTTAAGGCCATTGAATCGTACACTTAAAAACGATGAAGTTTATGTATTTTACAGAGCAGTAAAACATTTGAAAGTCTTTATTTTTATTTTTTTAAGTAAGCTCTATTCTCAACCTGGGGCTTGAACTCACAACCCCAAGATCAAGAATTGCATGCTCTACCAGCTGAGCTAGCCGGGAGCCCCAAAAGGTTAGAAGTACTTATAGCATTCCTTATATCATGGAATAATTAAAGTGACGTAGAACTTAAAGTGTCATCTGTTCCTTGAAGGTCAAAAACAATTCACCTGCAAAACACTCTGAAGCTAACTGTCCATTTTTTCTGGATAGCTGACATTTTTTTCTTGGATCTGAAACAATTGCCAATTTTTTTCTGAGGTTATTGGTCTAGTTTCTATATACTTTTTTTTTTGAGAGAGAGAGAGATTAGGCCCAGGGTGGGAAGAGGGGCAGAGGGAGAGGGAGTGAGGGAATCTTAAGCAGACTCCACACTTAGCATGGAGCCCCACATGGGGCTTAATCTCAAGACCCCAAGGTCACAGGTCACATTTCTCCTGAGCTGAAATCAAGAAGTGGCCCTGCTTAATCACCTGAGCCACCGAGGTACCCCAGTTTCTATCTCTTTTTAAGAGAAAACTTGAGTAACTTGTGTTTTCTTAGGAACTAATTTATTTTATGCAAGCTTTGTACTAGCTGAAGTACTTCCTTGTGATTCTTTGAATTGCTTTGGTCCATCTTGTTATTTCCCCATTATCTCCTAGTATTTTGTGTATTCTTGAACTCTCCACATCCCCAGTAAAGAAAATAGGCTTGCTATATTGGTTTTATTTACACACGTACACACATACACACACACACACACGCACCAGTGTTGTATTTCTTAGTTCTAAAGTTTCCATTTAATTCTTTGTTACATTTATTTTCTGAGATTTTCTGGTTATTTGTTTCAGGTGTGTTCACAATTGCTTGTTAAAATATTTTTATGATGGCTGTTTTAAAATCCTGTCCTATAGGGCAGACTGGGTGGCTCAGCGGTTTAGCACTGCCTTCAGCCCAGGGTGTGATCCTGAAGACCCGGGATTAAGACCAACGTCGGGCTCCCTGCATGGACCCTCCTTCTCCCTCTGCCTGTGTCTCTGCCTCTCTCTCTCTCATGAATAAATAAATAAAATCTTAAAAAAAATAAAAACAAAAATAAAAATAAAATCCTCTCCTATAGATAAGGTTTATCTTCTCTCTGTTTTGGCAGTTGTTGGCTTGTTTTTTCTAATCCAAGTTGAGATTTTTCTGGTTCTTTGTATGGCAAGTGATTTGAATTACATCCTGGACATTTTGGGTGTTATGTAGGGAGACTCTGTTTCATCTTTAATCTTCTTTCGTGCAGGCAGTCAGACCATTTAGGTTTGCATTTGTGAAATGTCGATAATTACAATTACACCTTTTGAAATCCTGTTTTGTCATTTCACTTTTGTATACAAAGAGCTTCTCTGAGCAGCCCCACGTACCTTGGCTAGTAGCGTCCTTGTCCACTCTATAATTAGGAGAGCAAGGAGAGCTATACCATTTGCTTGTGTACTCTTCTTATTTAACTTGTTTAACTTATCTTATTTAACTTTATCTCTTTTTTCAAGGCCCTCAAATGGGGTCTTATTTACCTTCTCCCACCAAGGGCTGCCCCAGGCCATTTTCATCTGTCCCTCCTGGTCTAGTTTGTCCTCAGCAGCGAATTAGAAGCATGAGTAGTTAGCTTTCCAGTAGTCCTGCAAATCATTGAGCTAGGACATCTGGCAAGAGCTACACTTTAGGCTCTCTCCTCCTCCACGGTCACTCTAGAGGCAGCCTAGTGGTTCCAACTCCCTCTCCCAGTCCTTCCTCCCCTGGGAGCCCTGAACGGCCCTTCCAGAGAGCGTATTTGTACCCACGCTCCGCTCAGCCACAGCTGTTGCTAATTAACTTAGGCAGCTTGCTCCTCCTAGAAGAGTGATGTAATAGCTTCAGAGTACTGGACAGAACTTCTGCTTTTGAGCCTTGTGAAATTATTCAACCGGCACAGCCAGCGGTAAAATCACACTTCACCAACGTTCTCCTCAATGCTTAGGCTCTAGGCTGTGAGGGAGGAAGACTAGTAGGGCTGCAAAAGGGAGGGAGGGGAGAGAGATGGAGAATGCCAGACTGCGTGTGCAGTGAGAGCCTAAAGGCCCCCGAATCACTCCACGCCTCAAAAAGACTTGGAGAAGTATTAAAAAGTCAGTTAAATCCATATAGTCTAGTTCACAACTAAGAAGACTCCTGGACTAGGTGGGATGTGAAAGTGGCCTGGGACAGCTGTAGGCCGGAAAAGAAAAATTAAATACGTGTAGAACTTGAAAAAAGAAGAGATGGGTTTTTTTTTGTTTTGTTTTGTTATTATTATTATTTTTTTAAATTTTTATTTATTTATGATAGTCACACAGAGAGAGAGAGAGGCAGAGACACAGGCAGAGGGAGAAGCAGGCTCCATGCACCGGGAGCCCGATGTGGGATTCGATCCCGGGTCTCCAGGATCACGCCCTGGGCCAAAGGCAGGCGCCAAACCGCTGCGCCACCCAGGGATCCCTGTTATTATTTTTTTTAATTGGAGTTCAACTTTCCAACATATAGCATATCACCCAGTTCTCATCCCGTCAAGTGCCCCCCTCAGTGCCTGTCACCCAGTCACCCCAACCCTCTGCCCACCTCCCAAAAGAAGAGATGGTAAAAATTAAATGATAACAATAAACAAATGGACAAGCAACTGGACGAGCTCTCCGCTTTCCTAATTTTACCGTGGGTAGCAAAGATAGCCAAAGTCCGGAGCTGGGCTTCTCAGAGGCTCTCTGTATAAATAATGAGAAATACCCAAACCAGATTTCTAATAGTATGGCACATCGTGGTTGTGTACATTTAACAAGTTAAAGTTTTTCATGTCATAAAAAGGAATCACGTGATTGTGGTCTTCATTAGGAAGTTCTAGATTTTGTTTTTTTAAAAACGGATGCCCATGATGTAGTCGTGTGAGTTTAAAGCGTGTCATGAGCATTCCCTTCCCTTTCAGAGCTGACAGCGGTGCCTTCACACTAAATGTGCAACCTTAACAGGAAATGGAGGCCTTTGGCCTGGGAAGCTGGGGTCAAAGACCACCTCCCCCACTCTGGTTGGCCTCTTGGGGAACGAGGCGAGCAAGGTGAGCCTGCTCTGCTCCTACTCATGTGACAACTTGTTTTAACTGCGCTTCCCTCATTGGGCACCTCAGTGGCCTAGGGCGTGAGTAAGTAAGACTCCTGCATGAGGCGTATCCCGGGGCCTCCCACCTGTTCCAGGCTGGCTGTGCACGGGCGCCGGCAATGTCTGTGAGCAGCCAATGTCCGCTAAGTGCCTAAGGAGTGGAGGGAAAGTGGCCTCTGATCTAAGGACTGATGGGTTACTCTGCAGGGCCTGTGCCTCAACCATGGAATTGTAGGCGTGCAGGGTGTCGCTAGGCTCCCGTGACTGTGCCGTGCAGGGTGTTTCTGGGCTCACGTGGCTGTACGTGTGCAGGATATTTCTGGGCTACCTGACTCTACGTGTGCCAAGTGTTTCTAGGCTCATGGGACTGTGCACGTGCACGGTGTTTCTAGGCTCAGGTGACTGCATGCAGGGAGTTTCTGGCCTCAGGTGACTGTAGGCATGCAGGGTGTTTCTAGGCTCAGGTGACTGCATACAGGGTGATTCTAGGCTCACGTGACTGTACATGTGCAGGGTGTTTCTAGGTTTGGGTGACTGTACATGTGCCAAGTGTTTCTAGGCTCATGGGACTGCCTGTGCAGGGTGTTTCTAGGCTACCCGACTATATGCGAGCGAGCAGGGTGTCTCTAGGCTCACGTGACTGTATGCGTGCAGGGTGTCTCTGGGCGCACATGACTGTACACGTGCAGGGTGTTTCTAGGCTCGGGTGACTGTAGGCGTGCAGGGTGTCTCTAGGCTACCTGACTCGACGCCTGCAGGGTGTCTCTAGGTTCCTGTGACCGTAGGCCCGTGGGGCATCTCCGGGCTCGCGTGACTGTACCCATGCAGGGCGTCTCCGGGTTGCACCACAGCTGTCTGTGTGTCTGTCCTAGTGTCTTTGTCTGGCCCGCTTTCCAGCCGCTTCTCCCTCGCTCCCGTTTTCTTCCTCCGGGTGGGCCTGATTTGTTGAGGGAGGAACTCGGGGAGAACAAATCCATTTCTTCATCCGTCCAAGCCCCCAGGCCCCTCGGGGCGGCGCCCCCACGCAGGGGCCCCTGGACGCCCACCCCGCCCCTGCACTCCCGCTCCCTGGTCTGACGCGCCAGCCGGCGGGTGGGGGGGGGCGGGGGGCGGGGGGCAGCGCCTTCCTCCTGAGGCCTCTGGGTCCCGGGGGCAGGGGGTGGGGGGGGAGCTCGGCAGGGGGCGGGGGATGCGCCGGGCTGAGGGAGCTGGGCGCGGGGGAGCTGGGCGGGGCCGAGGCGGTGCACAGCGCGCAGCTGCAGGCGTCGGGGCCCCGAGGCTCCCTGGAGCACCTCGTGGGAGAGGTTTCCCGTGGACCTAGAGGCGTAATTCTATAACTAGATCACTTTTAAGTTCGTAGGCCGCAGCCCACAGCGGCGACGCAGGCGCAGTCGGGGAGCTGCGCGTCGCCGGGGCCTCGAGGGGAAGCGCGCGTGGGACCAGCCCGCCCCGGGGGAGCGGGGCCTCGGCTGCGCGCGTGCGCGGGGCGGGGCCTGGGCGGGGCCTTTGCGCGTTGGGGGCGGAGCCTTTGCTTGGGGGCGGGGCCGGGGCGGGGCCAGCGGAGCCTCCTGCAGCCCCGGAACTCCGCCTGCAGACGGCTCAGGTCGTGGTCGCCCGAAGCCTTTCCTCCTGGGTCCCTCACTCACCTGCCTTGCTCGGTCCGTGGGACGCCTTTAGTGTCCGGGAGACTCACAGGTCCCCAAGGCGCGGCCCGAGGCGCACGCCCAGCTTGGAAGAGCAGAGCAGCGCCCCGAGGTGCGGATGTCACCCTTGCAGGTAATTGTCGCCGGATCCCTGAGCTCGGGGCTGCGGGCGAGGCAGGCCAGGGAACCCAGAGAGGGGCCCTGGGGGTCCCCGGAAGCCCGCCCCGTGTGGGCGGCCCCGGAACAGGGTGGTGATGGGGGCTATTACCGAGCTCCTGGAGAGCGCGTCCATTCCCGCTGCCCCGCGGGCAGAGCCACGTGTCAGTCTGTCCGTCCCACCCGGCCCTGTGAGTGCGCACGCGCGTGCGTGCAAGTGGGTGAAGGTCGGGAGAGGGATTGTCCGCGGGAGCAGTCAGTGAAATAAGCGCTCGTGTCCTCTGCATTTCGATTCGGGCGGCAGGCTTCAGTGCCTGTGACAGGTGCTAAGGTGGAATCGTGTCCCACCCCCCCTGGCGTGACAACAGAGGGGGACAGGCCGTGTGGCCGGTGACCTTGCCCCGTCTGCGTCCGTGAAGCCAGGATTCTGATTACATGACATGCTTTGTTCCTACACATTTCTGGGTTTGTTGCTGTTATGCAGGGGCCTGTTTCTCTGTTTATCGCTTGGGGACACCCCTACAGGTCCATGGCCAACTTTGCCAACCCAAGGTTTGATCTTCCCTTAAAGACCACTCTACTGCCTGGTCCCCTTGAGGATGGAAGCATGACCATGCTGGTGACAGACAAGGACGTTTCGGGGAGGGTGGGGGGACAATTTTCCAGCAAGGGGGTGGGGGTGGGTAGAGGCACCTGGGTCCTTCAGAAGTCCCGCCCTGCGTTGCCACAGGGACTGGAAAGCAGTGGCACCGGGGTCTTCCCGACAGCCTGCAGACCCTCACAGGGGCAGGAGCTCGGCCCTCCCTCCCACAAATCCTGCGACCCGGCCACTATCCTTCCATCCACTCCTTAGCTAAGCGCATCCTAGTGCCTTAGGTGGCTCGTCCCTCTGGGCTGCTCTGCAGCAGATAAAAAGAACTCAGGAGGTTATACACACTGACGCGGAGTCCCCAAAACCCTATTATGCGATCGAAGCCAGATGCGGCCCCACAAACAAAATGCACATTCTTCACGTGTGTCTTTGCAAACACATAGAGAAATGCGTGGGGACCTGCAGCCCCGGAGAGTAAGCGCTGCAGCCTTTGAGGGAGAGAGTGGGAGAAGCGAGTGGGGTCGGGGAGCGGCAGGTGGACCTGTGCCTCCTACCCCGCATACCTTTTCGGGAGTTTCTCCCAGGAAAGTGCTTCCAAGTGCTGCTTATGGACCTACCGTAGCACCACGAAACAGAAGAGAGAAAATCAGTGGGCCAGAGCGAAGTGGGAGAGCGAGGTTCTTGTCTCTAGGAGCTGGAAAATGAATCTCGCGGACCCAGGAGACTGAGTGAAGCCCGAGAAGTTCACTAAGTGAGGATCCAGAGGAAGCACTCCGGAGGGAGAGGGGCCGCTGAAGGCTTTTAGGCTGGCCTATGGGCTTGTGGCCTTGAGAGTCTTGTGCAGTCTTGATTTCAATTAATAACATCCTTAAGGACTTAATTTTTTGAGGCCTGGTCACCTTCTGTGATCACATTGTAGTCGCCAAAGAAAAATACTCCTAACGTCAGGGACCAGGTGGTCTGGCCTATTTGCTTATTTCTGGCTTCCTTACATCTCGGCATTTTGGGGAATTGCGTGAGCCCCAGGGCCCCCTGTCTGTGTCTCCCTCCCTAGCCCCGCCTGACCCTCACTCAGAAGCATAGCACATAGAAAGCGGGAGTCTCCAGCTCAGCATCAGCCCGACTGCGCTGACCTGGTGTACAGGCCTTGTGCCGTGTACTCCCCACAGCACGGAGGAGACTGGCTAAGGGAGGGCCCTCTGCTCTCGGGGCGCTGGACCAGCAGGTGCTTACGCAGATACATTCTGGGTAGTGTTGTAAGTGGGAGGACAGCAAATCCAAGAGGTGCTGGGGACCCTGGGTAGGGTCCTCCTAACCTACAGAAGGAAGAGTGAAGGGAGCGTGGCAAGGATTTCCTTAGAAGGTGGCACGGCTCTCCAAGAATAAGTTAAAAGAAGGGAAGGAAGGATTCAGACTGCGTGCGAGGTGTTCCACGAAGAGTGAGCAGGATCGTAAGCCCCCTCCAGTTCCTCCACAGCTGTGAGGACGAGACTGTAAAGCAAGACATATGGGAGGAGGCACAGTTAGATTGCTCCGTCCGAGCCTCAACAACCATGGGCCAGCATTGACCCTTCCCAAGGCCACTGGGGACAGCGGCCTTCCTCACTGGGAGTAGGGAAGAAGCCAAGAGGCTTCCTGGGGCAGTGTTTCACCCGCAGCTTTTCCAGGCAGTGTGTGGGTGTCTGCAGAGTTTACCCTATGAACTACGGAGGCCCTTGGCCAGGATCAATTGTGTGAGCTCTGATGGGCAAACCAGCCAACCCTTGTCTGCCCTGCACTGCGCCCTACACCTGTGGCCCGTCCCCCCTTCTTGTCATTGTCTACCTTGTTCCTTTCCCTCATTTTCTTTGGTATCCTCACAGTGCCCTTCAGCCCTCATGGTGACCTCCCGAAGCCTGGCCCCCCCAACCATTCTGCCCAGCTTCCGTTCGAAGACTCGGACTTCACCCTTGTCCCACAAGCCCATCTTTGCAGTACTTGTCTGGTCACCCAAGTGTTGGAGCCAGTCTGGGGAAGTCACCCTGCTGCTGTGATGACGGAGGGTGATGGCTTGATGAGTTACTCCCTCCAGGTAAGAGATTCATATTTCAACCAAGCATCCAGGGCCAAGCAATGTCTGACCCCGGAGAGAGCCACCAGCGTGTGGGAAATGTCATCACAGTACGCCGTCCTCCTGCCATCTTGGTCAAAATCAATAACCTGGGCTGCGCACCAGCTGTGCAAGGTGACCCTCTGGTCCTGCCCATTGGGGTCCCTGCATCTCTCTCCATTCTAGTCTGTGAACCCCACGAGGGCAGCTGGGTGTGGGCAGCGCCCAGTGAAAGTTGGCTTGCCCTGGCTCATCCCACCCATCTTTGTTGAACTCCAGCTGTGAGCAAGATGGTGCCAGTCCTGTAGGCCAAGGCGGGACCCGCTCTGAAGGAGCTGGTCCACTATGGGCAAAACGAGGCTGCCTCCTGCTTATGAAGGGTTCCAGCCAGGGAGTGAGGAGAGGTGGTCTAGGCATAAATAAACCTGCTGAAAAGCCAGACACGTATAAATAGCAGCGCTTCCCACATTGCGGCAGCAGCTCAGCCCAGTGAAGTATATGGACGGGTTCCAGGACCCTGGCACTGGGAGGAGGATGGTCTTACATTTGAATAGTAAGGCTTTTTTTTTTTTTTTTTTTTTTTGGTCCCCTTCAAGTTTTCTATTTTATGAAGCATTTCGAGCAATATAAAAATATCTTTATTCAGACCACCTAGGTTCAGCGACTGTTAAACATGTTGGCCTATTTACTTCATTTCTTAAAAAAAAAAAAAAAAAAAAAAAGGGAAATAAAGACTACATGTGGAGTTGCAAGCCTTTAAACTTCTTTTTAATTCTGTTCTCCTGACTTTTGTTCAGAGATCACTCTTCTTTTCAAGTTGCTGTGTTTCTCTCTGTTCATGTTTTTTAGTCTCTTGCTCCATTTGTGTGGTCCAATAAATAGGTATGGCATTGGTCACATTTTTCAAGTTTACATGAATGCATTCACACGGTGGATATTTTTTTGCAAAAAGCTTCTTTAGTCAACCTTTTAATGATGTCACGGTATTTATTTGCTGGATAAACTCCAGTAGGTTTGTCCATTCATACATCGATAAACATTTGGCTTAACTCTGATTTCTTATATGTCTCCTAGAAGTGGAATTTCTGGCACATAAAACATAGGCGTCTTCAATTAAAATGAATGGCGAATGATTGTTTTTTTCCACAAATAGTTTTTCTGTTTTTTTTTAAATAACTATTTATACACCTTTTCTTATAATGTCTATTTTTCTTATTATTATTTTAAAAGGTTCCATCAAGGCCTCATGTATTATCAGTAAAAAGCAAAGTTGTCCACATTCAAGTCCCGCACCGGAATAGTCCCAGTTACCTTCATTCCTTTTGAATGACAAGGTCACCTCATGTAGCCACTCTGCCTATCTGGAATCTATCAACATCTTCACTAGGGCCTTGTGTGTTATCAGCTTGAAATTGTGTGTTGGGAGGAGTGCCAGGGATCTGTCTGCTAAGATAAGTAAGAGATTCTCAGGAAGGGATTAGTCGATGGCCTCATGTCTGGTCCCCCATATTAGGTGAGTACATTACCTCAAAACACCAGCTTTGCCCAAAACAGTTCTTCAAAGCCACTCAATTTTTGTAATGGTCTATTACGTGGTCGTTTGAAATTTAAAATAAAGATGATTAAGCATTTCTGGGGTTAGGCATTGGTTCAAGTTCTTTAAGTGCAATGAATCCCTTCATCTTTACTGTAGTGCTCAGACATAGGAATCATTATATCTTTTGTGCTGATGAGAGCATAGATGCTGGGCTGAGGTAAGTGACCTGCCCAAGACGACACAGGCAAGAAATGGCAGAGGCAGGATTTCAAACCAAGTCTCATAGGGCTCCAGAGCCCACCGTGTTGGATGAAGATACATGGTACAGATTTTCACCTTCAATAATATACATAAAACCCATTCCTGTCAAAAGTGAGCGCTTGAATCTAATCAAAAGAAAACAAAACAAATTGAGGGACATCCTTCAAAACAATTGAAATATACTTTTTTTAAAAAAGATTTTATTGGGACGCCTGGGTGGCTCAGCCCAGGTTGAGCGTCTGTCTGCCTTCAGCTCAGGGTGTGATCCTGGGGTCCCGGGATTGAGTCCCACATGGGCTCCCCGCAGGGACTGAGACGACTGGCAAAATTGGACACAGAATGTATTTTAGATAATTGTATTGAACCAACATTGGATTTCCTAAATTTATCACAGCCTTTATGATGGAGGGAAACACCCTGTTCCTAGGAAAAACATTCCTTTTGTTATTAGTAATCCTGATTACTTCTCATATCCCTGTGGATTCCTTGTAATTCTCCTATGAATATCTGACTGTTACCTTTTGACCATGTAAAAATGAGGGCATAGGGTGGCTAGACTATGTTTCGTCTACACTTTGTTTTGTTTGTAATTGAACACGATTGTATGCATATTGAGTGCATGACTGCATCAGGGGAAGAATGGGAACAACCAGGCTGCAGGAAAAAGGGACTGACATTTGACAATGTCATTTTTAAGGATTTGGTGGGTTCCTTCGGGATAGGCACCCTGCCCCTTCATCATTAACCGTTCTCTACGAGGGCCAATTACACCCTTAGTTTTTAAACATGGCATTTGCACCTAAACTCAAACTGTCAAGTTCTATTAAAAATGCATTAGCTTGTTTTAATTTAAGACCTACAGCCTTCAACTAATGTAGGGCCAAAGGGAGAAAACCCCATTATAAAATTTTAAATTAAACTGCTCCAGGAGGGGAGGGGGAATAAGGAGGGCCTTTAGGCCCTGTAATCTTTTTTTTTTTTTTTTAATTTTTTTTTTTAATTTTTTTTTATTTATTTATGATAGTCACACAGAGAGAGAGAGAGAGAGAGGCAGAGATACAGGCAGAGGGAGAAGCAGGCTCCATGCACCGGGAGCCTGACGTGGGATTCGATCCCGGGTCTCCAGGATCGCGCCCTGGGCCAAAGGCAGGCGCCAAACCGCTGCGCCACCCAGGGATCCCGAGGCCCTGTAATCTTTTGAGACTCCATCTGAGGAACACTCCTCCCGGAGGCCCTGCCCAGATGCTCAGATCAGGCTGAGGTCCCTCCTTAACGGTCTACGAGCACCCCTTTGGCGCTCGCGTCTAACATTTGGTTATTTTGTCAGGGGCAGTCATGGGTGTCTGTCTCCCCTGTGAACTCAGTGGGTCTCAAGGAAAGATAGTCAAAGGTATTTCCTTTTGACCCCCAGCGTCTAACCTAGTGTCTGGCATGCCCAAGAAGGTCCACAGATATGTAATGGATAAATCTAAATTTCATTTTCAAAAGAAGCACATCCACGTGGGTTTATGTGTGCCTCTGTGCCTGTATCTAAGGGTCAGGGTCAGAGGATTCTGGTGGCCATCCTGCTTAACTCTCTATTTCATTTTATTTATTTATTTTCCAAATTTGTATTTAAATTCTAGTTAGCTAACATATAGCATAGTATCGGTTTCAGGAGTAAAATGCAGTGATTCGTGGTCACCTGTATAACACCCAGCGCTCATCACCACAAGTGCCCTCCTGGATTCCTGTCTCCCATCTAGCCCACCCTCCGTCCCTTCCTCCAGCAATCCTTAGTCTGTTTTCTACCTTTAAGAGTCTCCATGGCTTGCTTCACCCTTTATTTTAGATCGGATTCTAATAAGGTCATCTAGCTTTCCACCTTACAGAGGGAATAAAAATCTAAAAAAAAGAGGAAATACAGTCTGCTTCTAGAAGAGAACGTTAATGGCAGCAATGAGAGACCAACAGAGATGAGGGAAAGAAAATTAGGAAGAGTATGAGTCTGGAGATATTTCCTGTAAGTGATGTTGATAAGGACAAGGCCAATTCACTGAAAGATGATTCACGGACGCTGGAGGACTCCGAACACTCTGGTTCAGCAGGCTCAGAAATATCTGTTTGCAAAAGTGAAACGAAAAACGTTATAGAACATTTAAATTTTTCTTTTTTAATTTTGACATGTCGTCTCTGTCCAAAGTTTAACAGATGGAGAGCTACCGTATGTTTTTTTTTTTTTTATTATTTGTTTTTCCTGGACACTCATGTGGTCCCTGCTTTTAATTTTAAAGTAGATGAATTAGAACATTTTGTATTTCTGTCTTCCAAAAAGATCCCCAAAACCAATTACTTTTGTGGCCCTCGACCAAGTTTTGTCAGAAATGAAACACGACTTTCCTCGGGCACCTTTGCAGCCTCTTGAGAAGCGACGAGAGAGACAGGCCGCCCCCCTACCCTCCTCCCGCTCGCTGGCTTTGTGGACACGGCCCAGCTGTGGCCCAGTTGGGTCAGCAGACAGGGCCTGGTAGCCCTGCACCCCCTCAGCCATGGCCAGCGCATAACCCCCCCACCCCCGGCCCTCCCGACTTCCTAAGGGGAAACAGCCTGGGGACAAGCAGCCTCTGTCTCCACCTCCACAGGAAGTAAGCACCAGGGGCCGCTGTGGCAGTGGCCACAGAAGCATCAGCACAGGGTGGCAACAGCTCCACTGAGAACCTCCTGGGCCTCCTGGACCTCCTGGATCTCCTGGGCCTCCTGGACCTCCTGACCTCCTGGGCCTCCTGGGCCTCCTGGATCTCCTGACCTCCTGGGCCTCCTGGGCCTCCTGGCCTCCTGGACCTCCTGGATCTCCTGGATCTCCTGGATCTCCTGACCTCCTGGACCTCCTGGATCTCCTGACCTCCTGGGCCTCCTGGCCTCCTGGATCTCCTAGGCCTCCTGGGCCTCCTGGAACTCGCCTGCATCTCCAGAGCAGCACACCATGGAGCCCTTGGCAAAGGCGCTCTCCAGAGCTCTGCGCAGCTGGCCTGGCCTGTCAGTTCCTGTTCCCTCACCCGTGGGCCTCTGCAGAGCTCCTGGCCTCTGGGCCCCAGGCTTCCAGGCTTTCTGAGACCAGTTTCTGCTGTCCCTCAGCCGGCTCTGCTGCTAGCTAGTCGGCCCCGCACCCCCTCAGCCCTCAGTGCCCCGGAAATTGGAGGGTTGACAGGCTCCTTGGGTGCCATCCACCCGCTTTCTCAGGGTTCGGCCCCACTCCGAGGGATCCAGCCTCTTTGCTTAGCTAGGGCTCTGTGCACTGTAGGGAGGGGACTGCTAGACCAGAGGCCAGGCCTCGGGATGGGGCTGTCCCAGTGACGCCCCAGGACAACACAGAACAGTTGTCAGGCACCCCCAGGGTCTGAGCAGCCCCTTAGGTTTAGAAGCACAGTGTGGCCTGGTCATTAGCTTCCTCGGATTTTTTTGAGGACTAGATACTTATATCCTAAGCCTTGCCCTTGAATAACTACTTTTTAAAAATAGACGAGGGAAACCACGTAAGCAAGCACATTGCAAGTCTCCACACACTTTTAGAAAATTTGGGCATTTAATTATAATGTTTTATATTGCTGAATTCAGCGACTAAAGAGGTTCTGAGATTGGGATAGAGCTCTGGAAAATATGTTCACCAGCCATCCAGCATCAGCCTAACTAGAAAAGAGTTTATTTAGGAAGTCCCAATGGCCCAACGGTTTAGTGCCGCCTTCAGCCCAGGGCATGATCCTGGAGACCCGGGATCGAGTCCCACCTCGGGCTCCCTGCATGTGTCTCTGCCTCTCTTTCTCTGTGTCTCTCATGAATAAATAAACAAAAATCTTAAAAAAAAAAAAAAAGTCAAGAAAAGAGCTTATTTAAAAAAAAGAAAAGGCAAAATGACAGGAAATATGAGGAGAGGAAAGAAATGGGCAGAAATGGGATAATGAGGGGTGCCTGGGTGTCTCAGTTAAGCGTCCGAGGGTCCTGGGATCGAGCCCTACGGCAGGCTCTCTGCTTGGGAGCCTGCTTCTCCCCCTCCCTCTACCCAACACTTGGCCTGCTGTACTCGCGTTCTCTCCCTCATTCTCTGTCAAATACATAAATCTTAAAAAAAAAAAAAAAAAAAGAAATGGGATATGATGTTTGACGACACTCAAATTCAGATTGGCAACAGATGCCTCCTGCCTACAGGTCGATTCCCGCCCTGCCTTGGTCCTGTCCAGTGCTGCCACCCGGCGCCGTCCTGAAGGAGCAGCTCATTGTGCAGACACAGGATCGGCGTGGTACGGGCAGGTGGCGGCGAGGACCGAACGCACCCGCCAGTCTTCGGCATGCTGGGTCATCATGACCAGCCACCAGGAGTCCTCCATGTATGAGGACAGCGAAGCCCACCTGAAGAAAATGGTGAAGGGGACATTCGCGATTGGGGCCAGGACACCAGGATTAACGTCCCGGATAAACAGAAGAGACCACAGCTGCCCCACTCCCCAGGGCTGGAGGGTTACCCGGGAGGGCATGGATTCACCAGGGGAGGCCTCAGAGCTGCCCCCATGTTGTCATGGAGGAGCACTGACATCACAAGGCAACCGGAAAGATGAAAAGCATGGGTTGCCAGAGGACATCATTGTCACCACTTGGCAAAAGCTCGACTGCAGTAGGAGGGCACAAAGCCAATAGAAACCACAGCAAGAGACTAATGTAGGGCGAGCCTCCCCGTGGTCTTCCTGGAGGCCCTGAAATGACTCGTGGCCACCGGTTCTATTCCCAGACTTCCCGGCTGTGTGGCCCTTTTTGGTTAAGCCGAGTTGAGTTGGTTTTGTGTCACCTACAACCGGAATGAACTAACTTGGTAATTGTTTGACGTTATGCATTTGCTCATACTTATGGTTGCTGAACCACAGAAGGGAGAGCTTCTAACTCAAAAATGCTGGAGAACAGTGCTCTAGAATATAGAGAAACAGAATAAAAGGACTGTGGACTTAGGGGCCATTATTTCCATGGTACACTTTGTGTTGTACATAATAATACTAGCTAACCGCATCTATTACACCCTTCTTCCTCGTGCCTTTATGGACTAACTCACCTAATCGTCCCCCAAACCCAATGAAGTAGGCGCTAATATTATTGTCCCCATTTTGCAGAGGGGGGAAAATCAAGGCATAGACAGACTGAATAACTTGCCTGATGGTACACAGCCAGGAAATGGAAGACCCATGGGTCCAGATGCCCAGGAGTCTGGCTCCCCAGCCTTAACCACTATATACACGGTCACTCTTTAAACAGAAAGGAATTTGCTGGCATGACTGGTGGGTTGGAAGTCCTGCTTGTAAAAACTGTTATAAATGTCATGCTTCCTTTGATCTACTGCATTAGTCTCCTAATGACCGATTCCCTCGGAGGAGCAAGCCACATATGAACATGAAAGGCCGAAACGCAAAAGCCTGCCAAATTAGATTTATTTGTCCGTGTTTTAAGATAGAGAACTATACACTATTTCATTCATTCCCTTACAGAATTTTAGTAACAGAGCTTGTGAATATGGTCAAAAAGAGGAAACACACGCAGAGCCTACACTTGGGTCTACATTTTGGCCGTGAGTACAATGAGAAATAGGAGGAAGGAAAAAGCACGGTAACATTAGAAGGGAAAGGGACCAGGACAGATTAGAAAAATACATAAAGAGACAGAGACAGCAAGGAGAGAGGGCAGATATTAAATTATGAGAAAGGAATATACAAAAAAACTTTAAAAAAAATGTTTTATTTATTTATTCATGAGAGACACAGAGAGAGAAACAGAGACACAAGCAGAGGGAGAAGCAGGCTCCATATGGGACTCGATCCCAGCACCCCGGGTTCATGACCTGAGCCGAAGGCAGATGCTCAACTGCTGAGCCCCCCCCCAGCATCCCAGGAATATACATTTGTAGACCAGATGCACCGATCGTAAGAGAAAGAGAGAAAGAGCACGCCACAGGGAAATGAAATCCTACCCACAGAAATAGAGCTACATGGTCAGTGCCCTGAGGACAAGTACTGCGTCTGATGTGTTGGCTGCCGTTTCCCCCAGAGCCAAGCACAGCGCCTGGCAGAGAGTAGACACTCAAGAAATAACTGTTGTCCCCAAAATGGAAAAGCAAGACAAAGGAACACGCGGAAGACGACAGCTGGGAAAGAAGCCTGTGTAGTCGTTGAGCAGACAGCGCATGGAATCGGGTGGGCCTGGGCTCAGGTCTTGGCTTCCTGTCTTCAGATTTGAGTGACTTGGAGTAGTATAATCCCTACTTTTGATATTTTTGTGTCTCAGTTTCTTCATACGTAAAAGTAAGGCTAGGCTCTAGATGCTTTGCACTCTGTCCCGTGATGCTGGGGCTGCGACCACATTTCAGCCTTGTGGGCTGGCTGAGGAGCCAGGAAGGGCCGGTTCCTGCTTCCTGTTCCTGACAGCATCGTTCTCCTCAAAGCTTCTTCACCGAGCCAAAAGCGGTTCTTTTCTAGAGCAGCGACGAGACCCAACTTGTACTTTTTCCAGCACCTCAGCCCCCCTCAGATGCCTCAGTGGCAGCAGAGGCCTGAGACTCAGGTCTGGGGTTTGAGGATTCCAGCCTCTTCCGTTTGCTCTCCCAGTCCTGGGGTGATACCTGCTTCCTATAGCTGCTGCCTCCTTGATACCTTAGAGTCCTCTTTTTACCCTTTTTAAAAAATTTTATTTCTCTTTTCTTTTTAAAATTTTATTTTTACCCTTTTAGTTACTAATTATCAGCTTTATGCTTGGTTAACAAGTCTTTCTATTCCATTTTCTCTGTTTCATTCATTCATTCATTTTGGGGGGTGGGGGGAGAGGAGAAGGGGAGGGAGGGAGAGGGAGAGAGAATCCCAAGCAGGCTCCACCCCTAGTGCAGAGCCAGATCCTGAGCTTGATCCCACGACCCCGAGACCTGAGCCGAAATCGAGTCAGATGCTTACCCGCCTGAGCCGCCCAGGCGCCCCACCATTTTCAGTGTCTAAAGGACCAGTGTGGTTTCCATCTCTCTCCTGGATCCCAGTGGAAACTGGACAGTGACCCCTACTTCACAGAAATGTGAGGCTCGCCAGCTAACGTGCTTGGAACACAGGCTGGCTGCGATAGGAACCCGGTAAGTGGGAGCGGGGCAACCCAGAGAGGCACAGCAGGGTGTCACGGAGGTGGGGCCCATGGGCTTTGGCGGGGCGATACCTCGGCTGCATGGCCTTTGAAGGCCTTGACAGGTGCGCTCTGCCTTTACGGGTTGAGGCGGGGATGAGGTATCCAGGTCAGATCCCGCGTGTCCCAGAGTCTAAGGCACCACTGACTGTCACACACTCCATTAATTCTGTGCATTACTAGGAAAATTACTCATCACTACCGATTAAATGAGGATATATTGTAGACGGTGAGGCTCATTCTGATATTAGAAATATTAAAATGTGAAAAAAAATGTATGTCTTTGGATTGATGAAATACAGTATTTACATTGAACCACGGTGAATTGTAGGTAAAGCTTGGATGGATCCATAGTCAGTCTTTATCCCTTCCTCTACAGAACCAGCAGTAAATACACACACGTGCACACACGCACACGCACACCCACTTAGGAAAAGCAAAGATGAAGAACTCCTGGCACTGTACGGATCCTCTTCAGGGGTCCCTGGGGAAGCCAGCAGTTGGAAACGGGCTCCAGCCAAATAAATCTTTGATTCGGGTTGGCCTGCCTGTTTTAACCAAGGCCCACCCTCCCTCACCCAGCGAAGCCTTCTGGAGTATTCTGAGCAAAACACGCTGGCGCACAAACCACAGGCCAATCAGCTTTCCGTTCATTCAAACCGAGAGGGAAGCAACGGGAGCCTAAAGCAGAAAGTGCCCCTGCTGCCAGCGTGACCGGTGGGCCGAGCTGAAATTACCCTGAGCTCAGAGCACTGTGTGGGCTTTGCTGCATCAAGCTTTTTAAAGCTTCGATCCAAGAATGTTTTGGAATATGGTTATAGTCAGAAAAACAAGGGAGGCAAAAAATAGCTCTTCGTGAGTTCATGTACTTCCTGCCCCCAGAGCCGTTCTTACTAGAGCTGGGCCCATGCAGCCGGATCACGGGGAGAGTGGGCCGAGGCCGCACCGCGCTCGCACGAGGCCACCTGAGTCTGTACTGCGTCACTGGGCACGAGGTGGTGGTGGGCCCAGGGCCCGAGAGAGGGCCTGGGGGGGTGAGGGTGGGGGAGATGGATGTGGGATAGGTTGGCCCTTGAAGAAAGACGACTCCACGACAACCCTTCAGACAGGTTTCATTGGCCAGGGTTGCTTTTCTCGAATTTTCACCCACTGGTCAAATAGGGGGGAGGCACTTCTCCTGCTTTCTTTCCAGGTTCCGCCTCTGGCTTGATCCCAGAGTGGAGAGCTCGTGGAGAGCACCGGGCAGCGGACACTCAGGCGCTGACCCTTGCTGCCCTCTCTGTCGTAACTCCCACCCCCGAGCCGGGGCTGCGTGAAGAGGACAGCTGAGTGCCCACTCGGGAGAGCACTGGGAAGGAGACAGGGCGGGCTGTCCAAGGAAGGGAACGCGGGCTTCGTTGAATTGTGGGAGTGCTTGCTGCATGGAGGTGAGAGTTGGTCTCAGAAACCCTAAACAGATTGCTGGAAAGGACACAGAGACCCGGCGTAGAGAGGGAGTTGGGGAATCAGGGGTTGCATGATGTGCCCTGCTTGTAGCTCCCCCTACGTAGCCAGCACTTTGCAAGGCGCCGGGGATACAGAGACAAATAGGACAGTTCTAGCCTCCAGGATCTCCCATCTCATGCACGTGGGAACAATCAACCCCATATTTCCCAAAAGTAAAAGCTGAGTTGAAGTGTCAGCCCACAGAAGTAACAAAGGGGAGAGAAAATTCAGAGGCAACCACCCCAGGACCTTTGCACTTGCTGTTCTCCCTCAGCTGGAGGTCCCTTGAGATATTCTCAGGGCTCACTCCTTCAGCCACACTCAGAATAAGGCCCCCCTCAGGGAGAAGGAGGTAGGAGAGGTGAACCTGTAGGGTTTGCATCATGCCTGGGATATTCCAATTAGACCAAATGTACCAAATGTCTTACTATATTACTCACCAGCTTTGCTCCTAGCACTTTCTCTCTTCACATGTGTGTCAGGTTGCGTCTATTCTGAATCTCTCATGGATGATCAGTATTTTGGAATCCCTGGACTCAGGGATGAGCCCCTCACAGAGACCCAAATCAAGCCCCTCCTCGGTTACACAGTAACCAGTCGAGGTCCCCCCTGCCCGAGCCCTAGGCTGCAGCTGCAGGGAAGGTCAGGGCAATGCCAGAGTGATGCTGGCTGGCATCGCTCACAAGAACCAGTGGTTAGAGTCTTAAAGAGAAAATTCTTTTTTTTGAGTCTTAAACATTTTTTGAGCCAGGGCACCTGGGTGGCTCAGTCAAGCCGGGACTCTTGACTTCAGCTCAGGTCATGATCTCAGGGTCTTGAGCTCAAGCCCCATATTGGACTCTGTGCTCAACATGGAGTCTGCTTGAGATTCTCTCCCCTTCTCCCTCTGCTTGCTCCTCCCCACTGTAACTTCTTTCTCTAAAATAGATACACCTTTTTTTTTTTTTTTTTTTTTTTTGCTAGCCAGCTGAGGACACATTGCTAGCTTGAAGTCAGCCTTGGGGTGATCATGCAAACCAAGTCGGCCAGCAGTACATATGAGGGCTCCTTTTCCTTCCATGAAGCTAATTGTCAGGTATTGACTAGCGTGCCATCGCCAAGGATGGTCCTTCTGGGTTGCAGGGAACAGCTCTGACCACGCAGTCCCATTAGCAGGAATGAGACAAAACATGCAGAACAAGGGGAGGGGGGCAGAGAACAGTACCCCCTTGGCCCCAAGCGGAGGTGAAAGTCCTCACCTGCTCCCTAGAGGAGAGGTTGACAAACTTTCTGTAAAGAGCCAGAGAGTCAATATTTTCAGCTTACCAGGCCTTCTGGTCGCTTCTGCTGCTACACAAGCCTGCCTCTGGAGCACAGAAATACATATGCAACCCTTTGCCGTGGCTGTATTCTGACAGAATTTTATTTATGGACACTGAAATGTGAATTTCGTATCATTTTTCGCATGTTGCAAAAATGGAATTCTTCTTTTGATCCTTTTTCAACCATTTATAAATGTAAAAACCATTCTGAGCTCACAGGCTGTGCAAAAATCAGACAGTGGGCTGGACACTGGTGTGCCTGACGCTGCCTCGAAGTAGGATATATTGAGTTGTTCCAAAGACGGGGAAGGTGGCCCCATGTCTCAATGAAGCGCAATAACAATTCTCATTATTGAGAAGCTTTTGCAGAGTGCTATCCTAAGAGATTTCCATACATTTGCTCACTTAACCCTTAGAATGATCCAAAAGTGAATAATATTATTAAGGCTTAGAGAAGAAAAATAACATGGTCAAGTCACACAGTGGGAACATGGCACAGCTGGTTAGGATTTGGACTCGTTTTTGCCTAACTTGAAAGTATACTCCTGGCCTCTGACCCCCCCATTTGAAATCCTGGGTCTCATGTGCAGCAAATAATCCCGATCACTTGCCACCAACTCCTATTTATCCTTCTTCTGCCAAAACTTGCAGGCGACCCATCCTTCTCCTTTCTTCCTCCCATCCCCAGGTCCTACAAACCACGCCCCCCCCCCAGACTCACCATAGGATGGGCAAGGTCACATTTACGATTTTATCTTTTTTAAGGAACTCCATAAAATGTGCAAGTAGGTTGAGTAGCACTTACGACTTATTGCCAAAAACCAGCCTAAAAAGAGGCACCTGGGTCACACGAGGATCAATGTGAAGTCCTGGGCTGGACTCCACCCTTGGCTGACGCAAGGGCAAGTCTAAGCTGATGAATGTCTTCTTCATCTCAGGAGCTGGCAGGACAAACCCGGGAGCTCTGCTTTAACCATTTTTAAAATAAGGCACAGAAAATTAATTCTTGAGAGGACAGTGACTCCTGGAGGAAAACAATTATTTCAGTTTCGTGTGTGTATCTATGAAAGCAACATTCCGAATATTCAGCAATGGAAAAAAAAACCCACAAATGATAAGGTTAAATTGTCTCTAGGAAATTAGATGTCATAATTTCTATAAATTATCTTACTTCGACTTTATTAATAAAATCTGACCAAGCATATCAATATTGCTAGCTCTACGTGAGAAGATTCATTGTCAACAACAAAAAAACTTAAATGCCTAAAACACATAGTATGACTGAACAAAAGGTAGATTTTCAAGGACTTGGTATACCTTGAGTTGAAGATAAATCAGAGGGATGGCGACCTGGGTGCAACTGAGTGGGGGTTCCTGACAGTGTTTTTCCAGTTTAGATCAGCCCTGACCACAGACGATCCTTCACTTGGTCATTAATTTTACTCAGCTTTGAAATAAGCCCAGTCTCTCCTTGCCAGTAAAACTCAGAAATCCAGGCACACGTCTAAAGGAAAATGTAGTTCAACCTTGAAGACCAGGATAAATATTCCCTGGCTTGTGGTGAAGGCGGGTCTGTCCCCTCAGGAAGCTAGCTCTAAATAGTGAAGTGCCATTATTGACCTGCTTAACCTGGAAAAAAGGTCGAGCGACCCATGATGGAGCCCAGGCTTCCAAGGAAGAACCAGATGCTGGAGTGGGAACGACCAAGAAGACTGATAATGATGGTGTCCAGGGCTGCCAAGAGCCGGGGAATCAGGCAACTCCTGCACTTTGGATGGGAGTGTAAATCGGTGCAAACTTCCTGGAGAAAGGAACCCTCCCTGGAGGAAAATTTGGCAACATGTAGAAAAGTCTTTTTAAAAAGTCTTTGACTTAGAAGCCCCGCTCCCCAACCCTACCCTAGCAATTTGCCCAAAGGAAGTAGTTGGATAAATGTGTTAAAATAAGTAAATAGGATATTAATTACTGGAGAGTTTACAGTACGATACATTTGAAATGACCCCCCCCAAAAAAAGAAAAAGAAATTGAAATGACCCGAATATTTATCAATAGGGATTTTGTTGAACGATTATAGCACGTCTACACAGTAAATATGAAGCCATGAATTCGAATGATACAGCTCTGTATTTGCAGACATGGAAAAAGAGATGTTTATAGGCTCACGTGGAAAAAGACTATGTGACTTCTGATTCTACTGGGGATGGGGGCATGTGTGTGCGTGCATGAGTGTGTAACGTGCACACAGAACAAATCTGAACACAATTTTTACAGACATTACTCGAGTAGTGTCCGCTTAATTTTAATCTTTACGTTTCTCTGAACTTTCTGAATGTTCAGGAATGAGTATGCATTATTGTCTTAACTAGAAAAACATTGCCATGAACAAAAATTCGCCAAGAACTAGCTAGTGAGAGCTGGTTATCCTCTTCTTTAGGTTTAACCCTCTAGTTAATTCTGATAGAACTTTTTTCCTTTTCTTTCTTTTTTTTTTTTTTGACACGACTTTTTTCTTTATGACGTTTGTTGATGGATCCTCTGCCATAAGCCTCTCAGAGGTCGAGATATTCAGGTTTATTTCATTTTTTTTTTTAAGGCTCTTAGTGTACATGTATATATTCTCTTTAAAGGAGAAATGGGTGAAGAGGGTCACAAAATTTGTAGTCTATTTACATTTAGCAAATTACTGCTTTTATCATCAAGAAAAGCATTCTGTATAATTCTGTGTAACAATCCTGGGGAAAATCTTTGTGCTGTAGCACAGACCGTCCTACGGGAATAGGGTACAGTCCTGTAACTGGCCTCAGATTTCAAGGGGTATCTTGAAGTTCTTCCCACTGTATCTGGTTGTATATGCCTTTGGAGATAATATCAGAAACCAAAATATCCATAATCAAAAGTTCGAGGCCCTTTGGGAATGCACGCCTGGGGTCGTGCGGCCCTCCCGCTACCTTGTAAAGGGCCCCGTCTCTGTCCCAGGCGAGACTAGTTCGGGTCAGGGGCAAGAGTCCCTTCGATCCAACCCATGTGTCCCTCGTTCTGGCATTTCCGGGCTGTACTCGGGGTCTCTGGGCTTATGGCTCCCCAAAAAATATTCTAGGTGCACCCAGGCTGTTGCAACTCAACAGCTCTCACCTTGGAGAGTGTGGCCACCCTAGAAGCGTGGCTGATGTGGCAGGGCCGTGGGGGCCCAACAGTGCACCCCAGTGCCCAGCTTCTCTGCTGCCTGGAGAACCCAAGTTCTGGAACCAGCGATCTGGGGCTCGTGGCAAGACAACAACGTAAACCTTGGGGAACGACAGTGCTAGGGGTGGACGAAGGAACGTTCGACACCTGTCTGTGCCCAGGAAACTCCAGATGAGCCCAAGAACCACACCACGCTAACGGGACATGGAGATCCGGAATAAAAGCAGGAGTCATGTCAACCTTCCCGTGTGACGGGGAGACTAGGCCCTGCCTGGAGGCCGCGTTTGGGGGGATCGAACAGGCCAGGCCTTAGCATCTTCAGCCAGGCGGAGGTGGATCGTTCCCGCAGTGATGTCCTGGAGCAGAACCAGCGGAGCCGGCTGCAGCAATGCTCCTTGTTTTACCCAATTCCTCTGGGACAGAAGCACTCGCTGGGCACTCGGGGTCCTCAAGCAGCTTCCGTGGTGAAAACTGAGCAAGGGTGGCCTCGCGGAGTCTAAAACCCATCAAGTATCTGTGCAAGGCCTATGACCCGCAGGTGGCACCAGGAGTGGACACGACAGACAGCGGGGGCTGGCCAGCAGTGCCAGAAGTGGGGCAGGTGCTCCAGAAAACATTATTCTGTTTGCTTGCTTTTGAGTCTTCTATTCGAGGACGTCAACACTCCACACAAGCTGTCTCCCTCGCTTTACTTTTAATTTATGTAATAAGTTATGTTATCGCACAGCTGGAATTCCATTCATCCCCATCACCCCTCACACTCACACCCATGCTCCTTTCATCGTAGGCCATCATTTTAATGTATTTAGTGTGGCTATTTGAATTGCAAGCATTTTTGCGAAACGTGCAATGTTTTGTGCTCATGGATTTTTAATCCACATAAATGCTTACGTCCAGCATCTGCGTCCGTTTGCTGGCTTTCCCGGGAGCATTAGGCGGGATGCCGCTGGGACCCGTGCTGCTGAGTATGCATCGGGTTCCCTCTTCCCGGCTGCTGTGAATGTGCCGATCGTGGCTTCCACACCATTTTACCCATTTGTTCTCCAGGTGATGGACAGACGCCCACAAAGGATACCGCAGTCGAGGCCGCTGCGTGTGTCTTCTCAGCGACCTGTGCGCACCCCTGGGTGCCCCCGGGAGCCCTGCGGTTGGAGCGCTGGATGAGTGCGCCCTGGATTGGCTCAACTCTGCAAGATCGCTTCGCCAGAACGGCTGTACCAGTCTACACGTGCATAAACATCGTGTGAAAACCCGTCTCCACATCCCCTGGGGAGGGCTCATTTCCAAGAAGTAGGTCACACTGTGGGGCCCTCCCCTCGTCCACGATGCGCCTTTTGTGTCTTGCTCCCAGGCTGGGTGCTGAGCTCAAGCCCCCGAGGAGCTCCTGGGAATTGGTACTGAGAATGCCCATCGCTGGAGCTTCCCGGGAAATAAAAGATGAATTAACGTGCCCACTGCGAGGCGATCATTCAGCAAATTTTTTTTTTTTTTTGAGTGCCTACAACGTGCAAAGTTCCAAAACCAATGGAGACAACCTCATGTGGTCTATGCCTTTTCTGTACCGAGAAACTAATGGGGGTGGGAGGTGGGGAAGAATGGTATTGATTTAAATTCTTCCAAATAAATAACCTCAAGCATGCAACATCATAAACGAGCGTTTTGGGATGCTGTGGGGAAGCTTACCTAAACAAGAATGAAAGCATCACAGGGGCAGTGAGTCTCGGTACTGGACCCCAGCTTCTAGAAGCGTGCCTGACGTAGGGTCGGCCCTTGCAAATATTTGCTGGATGAATGAGCCTTGGAAGATGAGCAAGGGTGAGTCAGGGCAGCGGGATGGCGGAGGTGGTACTGCTGCTGATGGCGGCCTGGGTGGGGGTACCGGGTAAGGAGCCGGGCGTGGGTGCATGACATCAGCAATGCCCACACTTACCCGTGCAAATACTCGCACCTGCCGTCTCAGGCACGCGTGTCCTGGAATGCTGACCCTGCTTCTCAGCAAAGCTGTTGGGACCAAGTTCAGACCTGTGAGGCAGGGTCATAAACGATAGGAAATCCTGTAGCCACGAGCAGAAGACACTGTTTCTGTAGCATGAATTGGGGCGGGGCGGGGGGGGGGGGAAGGGCTTTTTTTTTTTTGCAGTATAGTAAAAAGAGAACCAGTTTGACATCAGACCCCTAAATTTGAACCTGCTGCTCTGTCTGTTAGCAGCTAAGTGAACCTGTCCAGGTACCCTAACCTCCTTTAGCATCCGCATGAGTAAAACCTAGGAAGGATGATACCAACTTTATAGGAGTTTTGGGAAAATCAACTGAGATATGTGATATCTGCAAGACACTATGTAATAATGAGACATGTTATTATGATGATAGTAGGTACTGTTGAGCACCGATTTGCTCAGCACTTTATTTACATTTTCTCTTCTATCCATAGTACCCACCTTGTGCGCACATGAGCACTTAGTACAGCGCCTGGTACAAACAGCACCCCAAAAATGTTAGATATTATCCAACATAAATAACATGAATATTTCTATTCTATGGATGAAGAACCTGGGTCCTTGGGGAGTTGTGTAGCTTACCCGAAGTCACATATCTAAATAAAAGGCTTAAAGGGGATCGAACAATCTCTGCCTCTGTAGTTTGTGCCCAAGGTGGTGCCCGGCACCCAGGGGGCCTCTAAAAACACATTAGCCTCTCTTCCCACCCATCTCCTGGCCTCGCGTTTCCCCATCCTGAGGAGTAGTTAGCAGTGGGGAGATCCATAAGGGCCTCCAAGTGTGGACAGAACCGTTAGCACAGGGCATCTAAGTGTGCTAGACACACACGCAGAACTTAGAGACATTTCTGTCAAATGGGGAAGGCAGGCCATAAACGACGTGACTGGTCCTGAACAGACCCAACAGAAAGTGCCAGCTTGCTTCTGGGTGCTCTGAACCTTTATGACAAATATCAGTGGTTTTCCTAAACCTTGTTCAACCCTGGAGGTAATTTAAATTAGGAGATACTGAGTCACTCCTTCATTTTCCCCCTTGAAGAAGGAAAAGTCTATTACGGCACCTGACAATTCCTACCTATTTAATTTCAGAAGGAATCTAAAATTGGGCTGAATCTAGGTAGCTGAATTCCAGATAGTCACTTGAATTCTCTTTTGAACAAAATAAACCCACGGCACGAAGAAGCTCACGTATTCCAGGGGGAGGATAAATCACTTGAAATAGACACATGGGAGCCTGCACCATTCTCTCTCTCTCTCTCTCTCTCTCTCTCTCTCTCTCTATGTGCGTGTGTAATTTATTTTCCAAGGAGGATTTCACTCAGATGGAGTAATCTGTTTCCTGAGAGAGTCCAGGAATTGTCTTGGGGTCTCTGGAGGCTCTGGTTGAAGGTACAGTGATTAAGTAACTCAGTCCAGATGAAGAACCAAATGTTTTCTATCCAGTCTTCCCAGGCTCCCTTCTCCTTCTCTCCCCATCCCCCGGCGCTTGGGAGTTTTTAACCCTGTGATCTCTTCTGGGCACATGGATTCTCAGAGAGTGCACCAACCAGACATGGAAAGGATTTATTTTACAAGATGGTCTACATATCTCCGGCTTTCTGCCAGGCACGGAAAGGACTTCTGACAGTGTGGAAACATGCAGGCCCGGGGAAGAAAATCCTCATACACAGTACGGAGTTCCTGGCCAGATTTGTGGAGCCTTCACCCACGCTCTCAGGGGCTCAGACTCCTGTCAGAGGAAAATTGCTGAAATCACACACACACACACACACACACACACACAGGGAGGAGGGGAAAGGGAGCTGGAGGGGAAAGATGGAGATGATTTGGATCAGGAGCAGTTCCTAATAACGGTATATGAGGCAGGACTTGAGGGATTAGCAGGACAGGTAATGAAAATAAATCTAAAATTAAACTTTTAGGGACGCCTGGGTGGCTCAGTGGTTGAGCATCTGCCTTTGGCTCAGAGCGTGACCCCAGGGTCCCGGGATCGAGTCCCATGTCGGGCTCCCTGCATGGAGCCTGCTTCTCCCTCTGCCTGTGTCTCTGCCTCTCTGTGTGTGTGTATCTCTCATGAATAAATAGATAAAAATCTTTAGAGATAAATAAAAATTTTAAAACCTGAAAAAATACAGAATCTATTTTTCAGGATGAGTATAAGAACTACAGAAACTGTGTTTTATCGTATTATATTTCCAACTGGAGATGATTGTATAGAACAACTTGTGAAATGAATCCTTTCCATCTCTGATTAGGAATTCGTTCCGCCTGAGTCGGAGCTCCACAATGAGAGGGGTGTGTGTGCATGCATGCGTGTGTGTGTGTGTGTGTGTGTTGAATTACTATCTACATAAATGGATACTACGTGTCATATTGATTTTCTGGTAATTCAACACTTATTCTGTGCAAAGCATCCTGGGAAATTCCAGACTTATGAATGCTTTTCTGGAAGGTCACAATCAAGATGCGTAGAAATCCAACTGTATTTCAAACAATTCCTGGATTCTTTTCACAAGCAGGAAGCAGAATTCCTGCAGTGGTTTTTCTCCTCTTTAAGCAAATGCCCTTCATTAAATTGCTAGTATTTTAAGAATTTGACCTAATCCTCAAAATACATCAGTAGGGAATGTGACAAGTGTTACCACTACAATTCTCCAGAGGTTAAAGAGAATGCACTTAGCAGGCCAGGGGGAGAAGAGAACATAAATGCCAAATTTCATGACTCAGAGTATAGTGAAAAGTCCATTACACATGATCATCTCCTTGCCTCTAGAAATCAGAAATAAACTGTGCCTCACTTAAATTTAAGACCCAAGTTTTCTTTAAGGAAAATAAAAGGAAGCTATCCTGTTAGATTCTTCTTCTCATGGCACCAAATCATTCAGTCAATTTAGTGAAGGAAAAAAAAAAAAGGAGACAATTTAATTCAGCTGGCATTAAATAAGGAAAATTACCCAAAGTTGAGTCAGTTAGTTGCAGTGAGATGAACGCTTCCTCTACCTCAATACTCTCCTTTTCCCTGCTGTCATTTCTCCAATTTCATGCACTTTGTTTCAGGTCGTTTAAGCTAAAGCTAATGGGTGGCACTACTCTCATTACCACTACTGCCAAACAGTGATAATGAACATGAGCCTGTGCCCCTCCAGGCTCCTTGTCTACAGAAATGGATACTATTATCATTCCCATTATCCAGATGAAGAAACTGGCTTAAGGGGTGTTGAGTAAATTGCCCAACGTCACACACTGGTGGCAGTGGAAGAGCAGGGTCCAAACCCGGGGCTCTGCAAAGGTGAAATCTTTATGGAAGGCTCACAAGTTGACCACTGGCTAACCTTCCCCGTAATTAAACTGTTCCTTGAAGGATGACCCCTCTCACGCTCATCTGCACTTCAGCAAGGACTGGATTAAAAATGTAAACTCTGTCAGGGAAGGGATTTGGTGTATTTTGATCAGAACTGCAGCCCTGGTGCTTGGCAGGTGGTAGATGATGCGAGATCGAAGTTGGCTTCGTGAGTGTTCCAGTGGGGCAGTGGCACAGGGCCCCGACTCAGAAGGGCTCCGCGCTTGGTGTTAATGCTCTGTGGTCATCATCGTGACCTTCTTAGTGATTATATCTTGGAATTTGTGTTTTGTAGATGAAATCTGATGGGACAGTGGAGCATGGGCAGGGCACTTTGAACCTCTGCTCACATGTGGTCCCACTTTCTACCTCTGCGTCTCCTGCCTCTATGGGTTCTTGGCTGCTCACTCCCCACCTGTGAACGGGGCCTAAGGTAGGTGGTCTGGGGAAGGGGAATTGTGACTCTGGCCCGGGGTCTGGGATGCCGAAAGGTTGAAGCTGGGTGCCTGTGCCCTGCCGCGTCTCCTGGAAGGACATCACAGCAGCTGTCCCACCCTGGAGGGGCAGCTCCACAAGTGCATTTAGTGGGTGACTCTACCATGGCAAGCCTCTCGCCCATACCCAGTCTAGGAGCCAAGTGCATCCTGGTGTGCAGGCTGCAGGGCCTTTGCAGGACTTGCCTGTCCCCAGCATATCTGGCACAGTACTGTGCAGCCCACCAGGAATGCAGCCCCAGGTGCCTGCCGAGATCATATTTCCCCAGGCACATCCCTGTACCCCAGGGAGCACGACATTAATTAGCACAATTAAATTAAATCAGATTAGTTTAAATAAATTAACAATTTTAAATACACATTAAACAAAACACCATGACAGTCAAGAGAGAAACCACAAAAGAAAATGGTTAATATTTAGTATCTTTTTTAAACAATTATTTTATTTTATTTTATTTTGTTTTTAAAGATTTATTTATTTTAGAGAAAGAGAGAGAGCGTGAGCATGAGTGGGAGGAGGAGCAGAGGAAGAGGGAGAGAGAAAGAGGGAAGGCAACTCCCCGCTGAGTGTGGACCCCGAAGCGCATGACCTTGAGACCATGACCTGAGCTGAAATCCAGAATTGGAGGCTTAACTCCTGGACTGAGGTGTTTTCATCTCTTTAATCATATTTCCCCTGTTTTTTGAATGGAGTCCATATATTTTCACTTTGCAAAGGGCCTCACAAATTATGCAGCTGATCCTGTCAATAATGATGCATTAAATTAATAGTTTGGACTCTTGGAAATCAAAACTTTTAGGACTCAAAGGAATAAAGCACGAAGATCCAGAAACAGTAGCATCTTGGACTGGAGAGTATTCCTTCAGATGATCTCCCCAAGGGACAACGATGAGAAAATCTTATACACCCAAGAACTTCTTGACATGGAGAGCTAGGGTGGGCCATCCACAGACATCTAGGTGCATCTCCCACGTGGTGACTGTGGCTTCCATGGGCAAATTGACCAGGAGATGTTTATTATGTAGCCAACGAAGTCTTTAGGAGTCAATCTGATGGCTTTTGGTGAGAGGCATGTCATTTTCTAGTTTGGACCCATTTCTCAGTGGGACTTAGTCGGGGATGATTTACTTCACACAGTCCTTCGGGGTCCCAGGGTCTTCCATCCTGTGATTTCCAGCCCATTTATCCTCTGGAATCTTCTAGTTCATTAGCATTTGGCTGACAGATGGAAAAAAAAAAAAAAAAAGCAGAGCCTATGAGGGGATTGTGAGAGAGATTGTTAGGCTTCAGGCCGGGAAGCGATATACATCACTTTCGCGCACATTCTACTGGCGTAGACAGTCGCCTGGCCCTCCTTAACTGCAGGGGGAGGTTGCCAGGTCTTAGGAATTTTCCTTCTAGTAAAGTCCTTTCTGAAATTCAGATGGGCATGGGATTTAAATACAGGGAATGGTCAGCTCATGGTCTGTTTTCGAACCTGTCATCTACCTTTCAACTGGGCCCTACCCTGAGTTTATTTATTTATTTTTTTAAAAGATTTTATTTATTAATGAGAGACACAGGCAGAGGGAGAAGCAGGCTCCATGCAGGGAGCCCGACTTGGGACTTGATCCCGGGACTCCAGGATCATGCCCTGGGCCGAAGGTAGGCGCCAAACCACTGAGCCACCCAGGGATTCCCCTCTACCCTGAGTTTAAATCCCACTCCGCAACTTTACTAGCTGTGCAACCTTAGGCAACTTATTTAATTTTCCCTTAGCCTATTTTCATCTAGCTGCGTGCCTAGAAAGAGAAGGAAGTGGATGCGGCTGGGATTGTTTTTGTTGTTAAGGTAAAGACCGTGTGGTGTTTTCTTTATATATGTAACGGCTGGCACTGGCGAGTGTTCAAAAAGTATTTTCCAAGTGAAGAAATAGGTGAAGTGGGTTCACTAGGATGGAGTGGATTCTGGATGCAAAAGGAAAATTCTGATCTGGGTAGATTGAAAATGAGAGGAGGAGTGTTATTTAGGAAAAAGAAGAATTCAAGGGGTTGACTGGAATTATCGGTCTGTGCTTGTCCCCTGATCCAGTGACTAAGTAGGCAGTGTTACGTTCAAACTCTATCTTCTCTACCCCGCTTACTCTCTTCTTCTTTTAGCGAATTGCTCCTTTCCCTATTAGATGCCTTTCTTCTCAGATTTGTCCATTCTCCAAGGAATGCGCCAAAGGTTTTCCAAATTCTGATCCTGCTCTTGCTGTGGGGTCATCAATTGCCTTAAAAACACCCTGCAAGACATTAGTGGCTCAGCGCAGAGCATGATAAACTTCAGCTTGGCTTTAGGACAAAAGAAATGCCACACAGACATACACTTCAATGACACATCTTCCTTAAAATAGGCTGTCCTCTAAGTAGCGAGAATATAAATACAGTGCACATTATTGTAGTAGCAGATATTCATCTCCACCCACAAACCCAAGTGTGCCAGAATTATTCCCTTGGCATTTTCTCATTTCCCTTAAATCAACCTCATTTTTTCCTCTAAGCTCCCATCCCACCTGTCTGGTGCAGAGTTTTGTTTTAGACATTATGGAAGCCTGCATCTACCCAGAATCTGGGTGGGAGCCCAGAACTGGAAGAAAGTCCTCTAATCTCTAGTTTGTCCCAGTTCCTCCTGAGTTCTGTGTTTGCCCAAACCAGAGTGTAGATGCTCTTCCCTGACATGCCTGTGCTCAGTGCCTCAGTGGTCCAGGATTCCAGAAATACCACATGACCATCCTGTGTGAGGCCTTGCCTCTGCGGAGGTATTTAGGGAGTCGAGATTGGATGTTAAGGGTGGAGAAGAATACAATCAACAATTGTTAGTAAGGTTTGGTGTCTCTCCCCTGATTACTGCTAAAGTCACCCAGTGTCACCCCTGGGCCAATGTCAACATAGTGACTGTTGATGGGAAGACTTCAGCTATCCTGCTGAGGGGTACTGTTTTAGGAAGACAAATTCCATGGCACCTAAGAATCTAGGTTCGCATCAATAAGGAGCCCGAAAATAAGTATATATGATAAAGCAGAGGAACCCAAAGCTGAGTAGGATAGGGTAAGCTCCCGCCCAACATACAACCACAAACCTAAAGAACCGTTGATCCACCATCAAACCGAGATTCAATACTCCCACTTGCTTTTCTGCTCTATTTCATGCATCTAAGGATTATAGTTACGTAGTTATATTACACTACTGTTACCTAATCTGATTATAGTTGTCAATCTAAACACGAAAGTAGCAAAAACAGACTTCATAAGTTCAGACATTATTACTCTCTTTGCTCACAAAACAAATATGGCCATTTCACAAAGAATTGAACTTGAGTTCCTCAAGGATGTTGGATTTCAATCATTACCAAATATTGTGTAAAAGTCCCACTAAGATATTAGATCCCCCCCCCCCGATCACTGGGAAATAGTAATAATAACAACATTACCTTACGTACGTAGCAAAGCAACCATACATCCGCCAGTTTGATCATCATCTCGGCTCAGTGTCATAGCAATAGAGTAGTTTATCATCAATCTCATTATGCAGAACGCTGCAAACTTGTATGATTTGCCCATGGTCATATATTTATTAAATGAAAGAAATGGGACCATAACTCAGGTTATTGTCTAAAAGCCTTTAATCCTTTCTGTTCTCTGTTTATGTACATTTTGACTCTGCTAAGTTATATTGTTTTTATTTTTCCATTAGCTCAAGAATAACATCTTTGTAAACAGCTGGATTTAATATTCTTTCCACAAAGTCTTCAGAGTCTATTCATTTGAATCAATGGCTTTGGCTTTCGTCAATGGTTAACCCTTCAGACTGCCTCTCAGAAAAGCAAAAGGAAGTACGGATTTGGAACTACATTCTATAGTAACCCGGGGAATAGAATTTACTTTCTAATTTGTTGGAACGAATTCTTTGCAGTCAAGATAGATTATTGGATCAAACTTTATCTGTTTTTAAGCTCCAGACATTTCCAGAATCCAGAAAAGAGAAGGGGTCAGTCACTGAGATTGTTTATTTATGTCATAATCCTGATCAGCATGAGGAATCCTCTTCTTCCTAATGATTAGCATGAGGAAGATTTAGGAAGTCTGGGATTCCGACATATTTGCAGGGCAGCCAAAGACCTGAAGTTGAGCATAGTAGGTAGGCCAAGGGAATACTGGTCTTGTGAAGAGAGGGAGGGCAGAAGGGCAACACGTGAATTCTAAGGTCGATCTACAAACAGGCCCTATTCACAGGGGGAACACAGGGGGATGGCACAGCAAGATGGGCAGCACAACAAGGGAAGAGCTCAAGCCACGATCTCTACCATGAACCCCTTATATTCTATTTGGGGAGATCTGACACAGCTGCTGGGTGTTTGAACCAGGATTACAATCCAAGCAACGCAGCGCCAGAGTCCCCAGGTGCTTCATGGCCCAATACATAATTAGTAAGAGAATTTAGAGAAGTGCCAGTTGAGTACTACATGGGAACAGAAGGGGAGAGGGACGGCCAGGTCCATTCTGCCTGGAGGGAATAAGAAGAGTTTCAGAGGATAAGGAAGGCTTTGAGGAGAGGTGCATTTGAATGGGCTTGGCTATGGGGGAAAATTTTGATAGATGGAGAGCAGAATGTGAATGATGGGGGGGAGAAACCAACCTAAGATGGTTCGGGCAAAACAGAAGCATTTTGGCTCACGTGCCTGAAAAATCTAGCAATAGTTGTAGCTTCGAGCTTAGCTTGACCAGGGCTCCTTATAGGATTGTAGGGAGGGAAAAGACAACCCTTCTCTGTCCCCTGCTGCCTCCTATGCGTTCAGGCTGCAGCCCTACAAAGCGACTGACAAAAAGCAGAGTAACAGGAAAGAACAGGTGCAGCGTGCACTTACAAAGGAGAAACTCAGCGACAAGTAACTCAAAGTGGTGGCTACAACTTGGAGCTTCTATGGCATCTTAACGAAGAGGAATACAATTGTACAGAAGTGACAAGAGAAAGGAGAAGGTTCTCAGCTTCAAAGGGCAACAAATTGTGGGCAGGCAAATCTATGGGGGCAAGCACCAGAGGAAAGTTTGTTTGTGTGGGCCCGTCTTGGTGCCAACTTACTATCTTCTTTGTTGCCATAAAAGTTCCCCAGGAGAGGACAGTCCTCAATTCTCAGAAGTTTCTACTTCCAGGCAGATGACGAAGCTCCAGGAAGGCTTCTCTCTACATCTGTTGATTCTCATTTTCCTCCAACTAAAAATAACTCTTCTGCCAAAGGAGGCATATTTGGGGGTGGGGTATTTTGATTTCCTGCAGCATCTCCAGGACCTGGTTTCTCAGTCCCCCTAAGCTCTGCTTTTGGCCATATTGGCCTCACCTTCAGGGAGGCCCTCTCTTCCTGGTAGCAGGATGGCTGCAGTTCTCCAACGGCAGGCAGATGGTCTCCAGGACTGTGTCCCTAACTACTACACCAGACTTTCTCCTGTGTGAAGGAGGTTACGCTTTATCCTGAGGAGGGAAGTTTTGGTGTGGAGGTAAACCCATTGCCTGTATGGATCTGTGCCCCAGTCTGAATTCACCTTATACTTGCTCCAGCCTTAAGCTACTCTAGCCTATGGGGCTGCACGGGTAAGTGGGGACTGAATCTGACCAGGAACCAATCGCAAATGGCTCACCAACTCAGACGGGTTCAGAATCCCCGCCCCTAAGAGGAAACACATTTAGAGCCATCCAGCAGGAATCTAAAGGACCTGTCAATGAATTCTGCAGGTCTTGCCATGGGAAGGCAAACCAAGTCATCCAGACTTGTGATAAATGTGCAGTCAAGACAAAAGAACCAACTGCTTGATGAGTTCAAGCTTCGTCAAACCAACTGAGTGGGATGAGTCGAAGGCAGGCTTTGTGGATTTAGATTTGTTGAGTTAAAAAAAAATCCAACAAATAATCATATATGGCCAGATTCTGCAAATAGTGTCTATTTGCTCATTTTGTACATACTGATGACCCAAAGAAACCCAGTTAGTCCACCCTAAAGGTTTTTGATGGCCCTAATTGTTTTTCTCCAGCTGCATAGCTGTTTCTGTCTCATCGACAGAGAGGAGCACCTCTCTACCAAAATTTTCTCATCCCCACAAGCAGGGGGTCACTTAAATGCACAAGGACACAGTCGCTGACCTCCAGCAGGGGCAGACCAAGGAGGAGGGAATGACCGGTCTCTATGGAACCACCGTTAAAAGTGACTCAGAGCCTTCATCCCAAATCTCAGCACATGCTTCCCTCCTTGCCATAGCAGGAGTCTGTCACTGGCACCAGGTGATGAAGTCTTTTACACAATAACCAGAGTCCAGGGCCCGGCTCCTAAGCAAACAGTGTTCTCCCTCCTCTAATTCTTAGAATTGGAATTTATTTGCAGTCCTGGCTGTCTCGGGATCTCTGCCACTGCTGTGTCCACAGAACTTCAGGGAGGTCGAGGGCTGAGGGTGCTGGTTCTAGACTCGAGGAACCTGGATTTGATTCCTGGTTCCACCACTTGCCATCTGGGTAAACATGGCAAGTGCTTTCCCTCTCTCAGCCTGTTTACCCAAATACAAACGGACATTACCCACTTTATAGGGTTTCGTGTGAGGGCATATTGAATAATATGACTCAGGTAAACACTGTGCCACCCCGAATATGCCATTGAGGCATAAGGATTATTCCGAACCAAAGACAGTTGAGAAACCACAGACGCAGACCGAGGCTCTCTACCTCCAGTCCGTCTGCCTCAAAGCAGAGTGCAGGCTTCCCTTTGTGCACCTGTGCCCCCTGCCCCTCGCTGTAGTACCGGGAGGGGCAGAGTGACTTCGTGACCTGGGACCTCCAGACTCTTAGCAGCCCGGGTGATGGCACCGAGACGACGCTGCATTATAAACCTTATGGAGGGATCCCTGGGTGGCGCAGCGGTTTGGCGCCTGCCTTTGGCCCAGGGCGCGATCCTGGAGACCCGGGATCGAATCCCACGTCGGGCTCCTGGTGCATGGAGCCTGCTTCTCCCTCTGCCTGTGTCTCTGCCTCTCTCTGTCTCTCTCTGTGACTATCAAAAGTAAATAAAAATTAAAAAAAAAAAATAAACCTTATGGAGATGAGCAACCCTTATCTTCCATTGGTTTCCCCGCACATATTTTGACTTCCCACAAGCTCCAATTCCTTTTCTTTTGTCACGTTGTATCTCAACATTTATCACTCTTTGTTAAAACCGTATATAGGCAAAAAAAAAAAAAAAAAAAAAGTATATAAGCCTTCGGGCCCGATGGCCTCTTTGGAGCTTTCACTTCATTTCTGTGAGCCTCCCCTCGTTAATGTGGAATAACCCTTTTTCTCCTGCCAATCTGCCTCTTACCAGTTTAGTTTTAGTTTTCAGGGCCTCAGTCACAGAACTTAAGAGGGTAAGTGAAAATTATTTGTTTGGTTTTTTTTCTCGGCCACAAATATCCCAGATCAAAAGGTTTGCTCATATCCTGGCCTGCTACTGGCCCAGTCAGTGCTGGTGGCTTCTTCGTGCTCAAGAAATAACAAAACACTGGGAGTCACAAAACATTATCCTCGTTTCGTCTCTGCCTAAGGCCACTTTTTCCTGAAGGTGGCTTTCAGTTGGCTTCAGCAGCCGTGAGGCAAATTATCATGATCTTTTAATTACATTATTCATATTTAACACTTACTGGGAGCTCAGTGTGTGCTGAGCCTCCAGTGTTGGCTGAGCACGGTTGCTACCCCTGTTTCACAGATGGGGAAGCCAAGGCTCCGGGATGTGCAATAACTTCCTCAAGGTGACATGGCCTGTGTGGCTCATTATCACGTGACCCTCCCTCCCTGGGGATGCGGTGAGGATGGAAAGGAGGAGAAACGATAAGAAGGTGAAGGAAAAGGATCTTTAGACATGGTCTGCTGTTAAACAGAGCCTTGTGCGTGGCCGGTACTTAAGACATTCGCTCAATGAATGATTGACCAGAAATTAAATTAAATGAACAGCCAAGGAGGCCAGTCCCCCTCCGCCACAGCGCTGCAGCCATTTCCATACTGTCAGAAAGGGCCAACAGGTCATCCAACCTCAACTTTGTTCAAATTGATTTCCTAGGGCAGCCCGGGTGGCTCAGCAGTTTAGTGTCTACTTGTGGCCCAGGGTGTGATCCTGGGGTCCTGGGATCGAGTCCCACATTGGGCTCCCTGCATGGAGCCTGCTTCTCCCTCTGCCTGTGTCTCTGCCTCTCTCTCTGGGTCTCTCATGAATAAATAAATAAAATAAAATAAAATGACCGACCAGCATTTTTCTTTGCATGTCCTTGGCCTAGGCTCTGCAGGAACTTGCACTGCTTATTATAAATATGTTTTTCTATACCCTGGGCTTGAAAACAAAAATGCGGCAGGGATGGTTTTTGAGCTTCCAGCCATCCCTTCCCTGCCGCTCCTCCACTCATTATTACTTTCCTATTTCTTTTTTCTTATTTCCATCATGATTACTCTTTAATCCCCATCACCTGTTCCCCTCATCCCTCTGCCCACCTCTCCTCTGGGGACCATCGGTTTGTTCTTTATAGTGAAGAGTCTGTTTCTTGGTTTCTCTCTCTCTCTCTCTCTCTCTCTCTCTCTCTCTCTCGGAAAAAGGCTTTAAAAGAATCAGAGGGGATTAATGTGCATGTGCTTCTGAGGAAGTGTGTAAGTGCGTGCATGGCTGTGTGTGTGGCTTGGGCGGGAATCCTTTGGTGCTCGGTACTCCAGGGCATCTGGACAGAGCCTGGAATGCAACCGCAGGCAGATGCTTGTCTTTTCTCAACAGTGATGAGGGAAGGAGGAGGAGGAGGCACATTCATGAGGAGTCGGATGGTAAAACATGGGGTGCACTCACCAGGTTTCGTAGGCCAAAGACTATATTTCGGGATGAAATAGATTGTTAGGCTGTCCAGATGTATGTGTTGTATGTATGAAGAGAAATGAAAACAGAAAACCCTCAAAGTGATTCGAAAGCCATCCCCTGTGACTTGGTATCCACAGCCACGTTGTGTAAGATTACGCAGCATCTCAAGATCTTAGGCAATCCTCTCTAGATGATGCCATATTCATGATCACCTCTTGCCTTTATTTATGTTGTTCTCTCTTCTTGCCATCTCTAAATCCTGCTTGGGACTCTCAGGCCGTTCCGGGGCCTCACGTTTTGCTGCTCATTGAGGATGGGCAACCGATTTAGAGGGAACCAATCTAAATAACTATGCTGCCCGAGGAGGTGCTGTCAGTGGAGACATCTATTGACCACAAGGCTGGCGAATTCTGGTCATTGGCTAATGGAGTAAGAGGAGAGGGTACCTGGTAGGAAATGTCCCAACCGCTGTGGGCCACAGAGCCCAGGAAAGAGCCACAATAAACGTCTACAGAAAACAGAATCACAGCTCTCAGCTCGGCAACAACTGACATTTGCATTCGGGATAATGAAAACAGAACATAAATTGTCACAAAATTTTGGTAGAAACATATTGCAGATTGAAGTGGAAGGTAGTTGAGATCAATCTCCATCTACCGTAATGTAGATGAATGGTAGCAGCATGAGCGTGTTCTTTAGAAACATGAGCCTCATTCAAGAACAAAGAGCTTCAAAGGGCAGGAATTCTTTGCTGCTGGAGAGTGAAGTGGGTGTGTATGAGAGAACCCTACCCTCAACCATGGGCTCACTATTCCCATTCAACTCCCGAAATCACACGCATGTATTACTCTGATAGAATAACATTGAAAAAACCTGAATTTTGTCCATTTCCATAACTCAGTGCATTGGGAATTCGGTAGCATGAATTCCTTTTTTTTTTTTTTTTTTTTTTTTTTTTTTGGTAGCATGAATTCCTATTCCATGTTTACAGACAAAAGATCACAGCTTCTCCCATCTTGCACGTTCCTCACTTTTAAAAAAATTATTTATTATTATTATTATTATTATTATTATTTTCCATTTCTCACCTTGGAGCCCTTTATCCCATGCCATCCAAACTCCCTGTCACTGGGGCAGTGTGAAGTCCCCGGGGCTAGACTGTCTATGAAGGTCCATTTTCCACCTTTCTGGGTTTTCTACACACACAGTCTTCACATACAGGAGCTCTGGCCGAAGGAAGAATTATTTGATGACATTGAAATAATTTGCAATGAGACAGACATTTGCAATCATTGTGAAGGGAGCATACCCCTTAAATTGCCACGGGTGAGCATCAATTTGCGTTCTGAACAAAGAGGAAAACCAGGTAGTGAAATGCGAGGCAAGTTTTGGTTTGTGAGGACAGGGGCTTAGCCCCCTGGGAGTTTACACGGTTCCCCTCTCGAAGTCATTTGTGCTTCTCTATTCTTTACGGGCACATACCTGGCTTCACACAGGTCATCAAAGATTTGTGTTTCTTCGGCTTATCCCTTAGTCATCCGCCAGATGCCTGACCTGAAACCTGAAGACTGGGGCGAGGCTGCTCCGAACAAAAGTACCAAAGCTCAGAGCCAGAGAGTTCTCTGGACACAAAGCCTTTGCAAAGAGAACCATACAATGTGGCAGGAGGCTCAGCTGCAAACCGACGCCCCTGACCCTGGCCAGAGCTGACCAGCTTCCTTACTGTCCCTGAGGACAGAGATGCTGGTAGCACTCACTTGGGCCACATAGATGACGCGATTCTAAACCCCAGGGTCTCAGGGCTCCAGGTGGGGTTGGACACACGTGCCTGGGGCAAGCCCTCCCGAGCCCAGGACAGTGAGAGCACGGCTGACCTGCATGCCAGGCACCCCCTCGCCGGGTCTGCCCCCACCCTGCCATCCAGCCCCCACCCCAGGGCCCCCCAGGCCAAGAGGACAAATAGAGAAGGAAGAAAGCTTGGTGATAACCGCCACCCAGGCCATCCCTGGAACTGTTCAGAATATCAAAAACCCGTTAAACACCCAGAACCGCAGGGAGTGTGGGGAACGTTTGCTCACACTCATCAGGATAGGATAGAAATCAGCAGGTCTGTGTTCAGTCATCAGCGCTGTGACTTCCCATTTTATAACGAGAGTGTAGCCGTCAGCTAGTAAATGTCTGCTGCATAACAAAAGCATCATCGTGGTTTGTTAATGAAGGTTGAAACCACTTGAGCTTTGTGGGCCTCTGTGGCTCTGGATTAAAAATGAGGTTAGTATGACGCGTAATAATGATGCTGACTAACCTTTATCGAGCACTTACTATGTGCCGGGCATAGTTGTGAATTAAATATTTGTCACAAAACCCAGATTCTCTCTCTCTCTCTCTCTCTCTCTCTTTTTAAGATTTTATTTATTTTTTCATGAGAGACGCAGAGAGAGGCAGAGACACAGGCAGAGGGAGAAGCAGGCTCCATGCAGGGAGCTCAATGTGGGACTCGATCCCAGGACTGTGGGATCACGCCCTGAGCCAAAGGCAGATGCTCGACCACTAAGCCCCCTGGGTGCCCCATATTCTGTCCTTTAAAGATACAGGGAAATCAAAGCACAGAGGTTACGTAACTTACTCATTTGGTAAGAGGCAGAACTTGGATTCAGAAGCCCGAGCCCCTGTGTTTGGCCATGATGTGTCTGCCATCTTCTCATATATACTGTTCTTCTCATTCTGCTGTTATTACCAATAGGAGGATGTTTCACCTTGTATTCCAGTGCATCTATCTTACTCCTCACAGATCGGTCCCTGTGTGTACCCATTAACACCTGAGCCTCCGAACATCACCCAAAAGCCCATATGTATAATTCCGATGTGAGAAAGCAGGAATCCTCTACCTATCGGTGGGTCACATATGTTGAGGGACAGCATGTCGGACGACAGAATCACCAACCAACACGTGCTAACAAGCAACGTGAGGAGCAGATTTGACACGATTCAAGGACCAGGAACACAGCCATGTCCTGTAGGACCGACTCTCTGGATGAGAGAAGCGCTGGTAGGTAATTTCAGGAGGAACAGCACGGGTGCGGGGCTGGTGTGTGCAGAGGAGCCTAAGCCACGGGGGAGGAAACACAGAGCACCGAGCGTCGGTCCTACCGGCTGCACACCCTCGGTGGGCCTGTTTTCCTCACTGAACCTGTCTCCACATCTGTAAAATGCAGATGCGCCAGTCAAGTACACCCCAGGCCCATCCAAAGAATTGAACGGGATGACGCAGGAAAGACCTGCCATCTGGAGAGGGTCCCCAGGCCACCAGCATCCACATCACACAGGGGTTCATGGACAGGCAAGTTCTCGGGCCCCTCCCCAGGCCTCCTGAATCAGAACCCGCATTGTGGTGGGATCCAGACCCCAAGGTCAGCGGTAGACACCCTAAGGTGCCAGGAGTCCTGCTCCAGGGCACTAAACAGGCACAGCCTGTTGGGCAAGCTCTGTTTACCTTTCATGTACCCCAGGGAAGCACAGCGTGGCATAATGTGGAGGACTGGGCCTTCTTAGGGTCCTGCCCGCCTGCCGCCCTGGTCCTGCGGAACTGAGCAGGTGTCACGGAGCACGTTAGTCCTGCCAGCAGTTCCTTGGCTCAGGAAAGGACCATTTGAGGGAGGCACCCACCTGACATAATCCTGGGCTATTTGTGAGGCAGGAGAACCTATAACATGCAAACCCACATGCACAAAAGTGTCTCAGCCCCGGGAAAGTTGATTACATATGAGACTGAATGTAAGCAGCGGCCAAAGTGGAGTTGAAGTGGATTTTGACCTTTCCTGTTCAGAGTCCTTGAGAGCAACAGCAGAAAGAAGCAGCTCAGAGGAGGAGGGAGTCTTCCACGGCGTTTGTCTTTTACAAGATCCCCGTTGTGTGTAAAAGACACTTAATAGGTACTTCACGAATACCTGGGAAACTGGGCTGGATGCTCTCTTGGCTTCCTGTAAAAGATTGTAAATACAATCGCGAGCCTGTTGGGACACCGGGGTTCGATAGAAGGACCATAAGGACCCCTCGATGTTTGGGCTAGTGATGGGCTTCAGGACACGCTACCCCCAAATATGGCATCTTGAATATTTTATTTTTTCCTTTTTTTCTTTTTTAACTGAAGTATCATATTTTTTTTAAATTTAAAACATTTTATTTATTAGAGAGCATGAGAGGGGGTGGGGGCAGAGGCAGAGGGAGAAGCAGACTCTCTGCTGAGCTGAGCAGGGAACCCGACACGGGCTCCATCCCAGGACCCTGAGATCATGACCTGAGCCGAAGGCAGATGCTTAACCGACTGAGCCACCCCAGTGCCCCTTTACTGAGGTATAATTGGCGTGCAACGTTGTATTAATATCGGGTGTACAACATGGTGACACAATACTCACATATATTGAGATACAATCATCACAAGAAATCTACAGAATTCTTTTCCCAGGATGAGAACTTGGCAACGTCCAAATATGTGATACACTATGGTTGACTACAGTTACGCGCTGTGCGTACATCTCTACGACTTATGTCGTTACTGGGAGTTTGTGCCTTTTGACTCTTCACCTGTTTCACCGGACCCCCTGACTCCTGCCATCTCCACTTCTATGCCTTAGAGGGAACAGGCACCGCTCATGGTCGCCGAAGTGTGGCCTCCCACAGGGCGTAAGCCTTATGGCCCAGCGCTGGCCTATCAGCTGTCTCTCAAGCCTTTGTGGTTGTCCAGGCAGCGACTTGCATTTTTAACGGCTCTCAGGCATGGAGGGCACGCCAGGACCAGGCAGGGGGGCAAAGCTCCACCGGCACCTAGCTTCAGGCTGATTGGAAGTCAGCCCCTTCGGGCTTCGAAAGACGCAGGTATCCACGTGCTGCAAGCATCAGCCGGGCCAGCCCCCGAGCCAGGTGTCCCCTTGGCAGCAGCCACCAAAACCGGAGCTCCAGGCAAGGCTACGAGCTCTTTCCTGAGCTGTCGGTGGGCCGGCGCCTGCACAGGGGGAGCACAACGACTGCATCCCTCTGCCTGCACCCCTGAGAACACCTGCGGGTGTCGGTGCGTGGGATCTGAAGCCGCCCCCAGAGCTGCAGCTCCAGGTCCCCCCACAGACCGGCTGGGTTTTTGTTTCCATCTGCTGCCCGTGTCGTGCCCAGGGGGTGGTAGCCTGTCAAGAGGGGTCTCTCCCGCCCTTACCTGTCCCCTGGGACCCAAGAACGCTAAGACCCCCCTCCCTGGCCAGCAGAGCCGGATGACCAAGGGGCATCTGCTGGCTGGCAGCCACAAAAACCAGGCCTCCAGACCTGAGCCCCAGGGCGCTGGACGCCCGCAAGAGCCCGTCCAGGAGATGCAGCTGCTCCGGGGCCCAGCATGCGGGGAGCCAGACGTAGCGCCCCCCTCCAGGGCCTCAGAACAGACGTCCTGGGCCTGCGACCAGTCAGGCAGCCCATAGGCCTCTGCCCCAAAGACTGGGCCCCTAAGTCTGTCGTCCCTTGCCGTGCCCTGTGCGCAGTGGCTGATTAACAACTCTTGGGGACGGTCCTGTGCCACCAGCAGGCATAAGCCCCCCTGGCCACCAGAGAGGCCACCAGAGAGGTGGGTGGCCCCTGGCCGCAGCCACAGAAATCGGGGCACGTGAGAAAGGCCTCCGCTCTCCTGCAAGATGCAGGGGGGCCGGGGCGAGACAGGGTGGGGCACAGCCGCTCCAGTCACCAGCCCGCGGTCCCCAAGAGCCCCGTCTGGGAGAGCCCTCGCTGGGGCAGCCTGCCAAGGGCCGTCCATCCTGCTAGGGCTGGGGAGCTCCCGGGAACCCAAGCCCCCGCCTCCGGGTCCTGGCAATCAAGGAGCATCTCCTAAGTAGCGGCCACCAAAGCCAGGTCACCAGAGGTGTGTAGATGCTCCCCTCTGTGACTCAGTGGCACCCGAGTGTGGCCGGAGGAGAACCTAAAGCCGGCGCCTATTGGCTGCAGTGGGGCACAGAGGAAGGACAAAGAGAGGACTCACGGAAAAGAAGTTTTTTTGTTTTTTTTTTTTTAAGGGGGCACGGGGGAGAAGAAAAAGTAGAAAGGGGAATTAAAAAAAAAAAGGATTGTGATTGCCAGTGTCAGTAAGGAAATGGGGGAGCAGGGAAGACACCCCACCCTGAGGAGGGGATAGTGACGGTACCCAGGGGAGAGGAGGAAAGAGGTGGCGCCTGTTGGCCTACGCAAGTTGGGGGGAAGCAGGAACACGGCATCGACCCGTTTCTGTCCCTGGGGGGTATCCCTGCAGGCCCCTGCCACCTTAGACCGACTTTTTAAAATAAGGGAACGAACTTCTTTCACATCCAGCATGGGGACCCTTCAGAGGGCTGCTTTGCCCGGCCCTGGACCGGGGAGCTCGACACGCAGCCCCTTGAAGGGGCTCAGTTTGCCGCAGTCGCACAGGTCTGTGGGGTGGGCCCCCTGCTGGTCCTCAAAGGTCAGTATTTGGGGGGCTCTTCTCTCCGGTGCTAATCTTAAAAGCTACATGATGTAGGGCATGAACCCTCCGCCCCTTGGGGAGAAGCAGCGGGCTCTGAGTTCCCACCCGGTCGTGGCTGGCGGAACCCCGCACTGAGTAGGTTTGGGCGAGGAGGGTGGCAGGGCAGCAAGGTGGGTCCTCTCCCCTAGGGCTCCTCTTCTGAAACAGGTCATAAGACCCCCGCTTGAGACGTCCCCCCTGCACTCGGAGGAGCGTTCTTATCAAGAAACATCTGAACAAACAGGCCTGGCTCAGTTTTCCCCCAGTTCACACACTTGCTCACACTCCCTGACCTACCCCATTTTTACAAGACGGTCCGCTTTCCAGCAAGCGTGAGTGGAAACACCCCGGTTCCTCTGCCCCATCAGGCCTTCGTCCTCACGCAGTCTGCAGGGTCGCGCCACAGTCATGCTAAATAAATGTGTGTGCTTCTCTCCTGTGAATCTGCTTTGTCACTTCAATGTTGAGACCCAGCCAGGAACCCCAAGCGGGTCCAGGAAAACCTTTTACTGCCTTACTCTAGCTTGACTCCCAGTTTCGGTGCATGGACACATGTCACCTTACCCCTCGTCCCACTGTCTCCATCTTCCACGCCCCGGTCACAAAGTAATCACGTCAATACCCAATTTTAATAACCTGTCCAAACAGAAATGGAACGATGCCATTTGTAAATCTATTTACCCCCCAAAAAAATTTGCATTTCATAAATGATTTAAATAGATGTCCTAAATCTGCTATATTTAAAAAACAGTCTGTTCCAGAAAGTGTGTGACTAAGACTTGAATAAGAAAAATCCCTAAAGCACATCAGAGGGGTAGTAGCCTGAGACGTAAATAGCTGTGCGTTGTCCCAAGACTTCGAGGGTCAGAGATCTTTGGATCGGGGCGGGATGTTTGTCAACTGGAGAGAGACCAGTTGGGTCTCTGTGCTGCGGGGGCACAGGGCTAGTCTCCCTTGGGGGCTCGGCTTCACTCTTGCGGCAAAGAGGGGAGCGGAAGGCAGCCTCCTGGCCGGGCGGGGTCGCAGGGGGTCAGCTGCAGGGGAACGGGGCCCACGGGGGGCAGCAGCCAGGCGGCGGGGGTGGTCAGCAGCAAGTTGTACTGGACTTGCAGGAGTTAGCTGCTGGGGTGCAGGGTGGGGTCAGCTGCCAGGGAGCGGGGATCTAAAGCACGGGGCCAGGGACGGTGGGGGGTCAGCAGCAGGAGGCCCGGGGGGTCAGCAGCATGGGGCCTGGGGGGTTAGGCAGCACAGGGCCTGGGAGGAGGTCAGCAGCATGGGGCACGAAGCCCGCGGAGGGTCAGCAGCACTGGCCTGGGGGATCAGCAGCACAGGGCCTAGGGGGGTCAGCAGAACGGGGCCTGGGGGCGGGGAGCAGCACGGGGCCTGGAGGTGGTCAGCAGCACTGGACCTGGGGGAGCGGTCAGCAGCAGGGGCATGGAGCCTGCAGGGGGTCAGCAACACAGGGCCTGGGGGATCAGCAGCACGGGGTCTGGGGGGGACAAAAGCACGGGACCCGGGGGGATCAGCAGCACGGGGCACGGAGCCCGCGGGGGGTCAGCAGCACAGGGCCTGGTTGGGGTCAGCAGCACGGGCCCTGGGGGGGGCACTAGCTCAGGGCCTGGGGTGTCAGCAGCACGGGCCCTGGGGGGGGGTCAGCAGCATGGGGTCTGGGGAGGGTCAGCAGCACGGGCCCGGGGGGGTCAGCAGCACGGGCCCGGGGGGGTCAGCAGCACAGGGCCTAGGGGGTTCAGCAGCACGGGGTCTGGGGGCGGGGTCAGCAGTACATGGATATGGGGTCAGCAGCAAGAGCTCGAGGGGGTCAGCAGCATGGGGCCTGTGGTGGGGGAGCAGCCTGGAACCTGGGGGCGGTCACCAGCACTGGGCCCGGGGTGGTCAGCAGCACGGGGCACGGATCCCGGGGGGGTCAGGTACTCGGGGCTGGTGGGGGTCAGCAGCACGGGGCGAGGTGGGGTCATCAGCACGGAGCCCGGGGGTGACAGCAGCACGAGGCACAGAGCCCAGGGCGGGGCAGCAGCATGGGGCCTGGGGGGGTGAGTTGTACAGGGATAGGGGTCAGCAGCACGGAGCCTGAGGGAGTCAGGAGCTCGGGGTCTGGGGGGGTCAGCAGCACAGGGCCTAGGGGGGTCAGCAGCACAGGGCCTAGGGGTTTCAGTAGCACGGGACCTGGGGGGGGGTCAGCAGCATGGGGCATGGAGCCCGCAGGGGGTCAACACAAAGGGCCTAAGGGTTCAGCAGAGGGGCCCAGGGGGGTGAGCAGCACAGGGCATTGGGGGGTCAGCAGGACGGGATCTGGGGGGTCTGCAGCACGGATCCTGTGGGGGATGAGCAGCACGGGGCCCGGGGGGGGACAACAGTACGGGACCCGGGGGGGTCAGCAGCATGGGGCACGGAGCCCGCGGGGGGTCAGTAGCATAGGGCCTGAGGGGGTCTGCAGCACGGGGCCTGGGGGGTCAGCAGCACAAGGCCTGGGGGGTCAGCAGCACGGGACCTGGGGGGGTCAGCAGCACGGGGCCCGGGGGGGCAATAGCCGGTATCCGGTGGGCTCAGCAGCACGGGGACCTGGGCGGTCAGCAGCACGGGACATGGGTGGGTTTAGCAGCACAGGTCCTGGAGGGGTCAGCAGCTCGGGGCCTGTGGGCGTCAGCAGTAAAGGGATAGGGTGTCAGCAGCACGGAGCCCGTGGCGGTCTTGAGCACGGGGCCTGGGGGGTCAGTAGCACAGGGTTTGCGGGGGTCAGCAGCACGGGGCCCGGGGTTCAGCAGCAAAGGGCCTGGGGGGATTCAACAGCACAGGGCCTGGGGGGATCAGCAGCACCGGGCCTGCGGGGGTGTGCAGCAGAGGGCCTAGGGGGGTCAGCAGCATGGGGCCCGGAGGTGTCAGCAGCATAGGGCCTTGGGGTCAGCAGCACGGGGCCTGGGGGATCAGCAGCACAGGGCCTAGGGGGGGTCAGCAGCACAGGCCTAGGGGTTTCAGCAGCACGGGACCTGGGGGGGTGAGCAGCATGGGGCATGGAGCCCGCAGGGGGTCAACACAAAGGGCCTAAGGTTCAGCAGCAGGGGCCCAGGGGGGTGAGCAGCACAGGGCATTGGGGGGTCAGCAGGACGGGATCTGGGGGGTCAGCAGCACGGGACCCGGGGGGGGTCAGCAGCATGGGGCACGGAGCCCATGGGGGGTCAGCAGCACAGGGCCTAAGGGGGTCAACAGCACGGGGCCCGGGGGGGTCAGCAGCATGGGACCCGGGGGGGTCAGCAGCATGGGGCATGGAGCCCGTGGGGGGTCAGCAGCACAGGGCCTGAGGGGGTCAACAGCACGGGGCCCGGGGGGGTCAGCAGCACGGGGCCCGGGGGGGTCAGCAGCACGGGGCCTACGGGGGGTCAGCAGCACGGATCCTGCGGGGGGTGAGCAGCACGGGGCCCGGGGGGGGGACAACAGTACGGGACCCAGCGGGGTCAGCAGCATGGGGCACGGAGCCCATGGGGGGTCAGTAGCATAGGGCCTGAGGGGGTCTGCAGCACGGGTCCTGGGGGGTTAGCAGCAAAGGGCCTCAGGGGGTCAGTAGCACGGGCCGTGGGGGTGGTAAGCAGCACAGGGCCTGGGGGGGGCGGTCAGCAGCACGGGCCCCGGGGGGGGTAAGTAGCACGGGGCCCCGGGGGGTCAGTAGCACGGGGCCTGGGGCGTCAGCAGCTCAGGACCTGGTGGGGGTCAGCAGCTCAGGGCCGGGGGGGCGGGGGGGACAACAGCACGGGGCCCGGGGCTGTCAGCAGCAGGGGGCGTGGGTGAGTTTAGCAGCACAGGGGGTCGGGGGTCAGCGGCACGGGGCCCGGGGGGTCAGCAGCAAAGGGCCTCAGGGGGTCAGTAGCACGGGCCGTGGGGGTGGTAAGCAGCACAGGGCCTGGGGGGGGCGGTCAGCAGCACGGGCCCCGGGGGGGGTAAGTAGCACGGGGCCCCGGGGGGTCAGTAGCACGGGGCCTGGGGCGTCAGCAGCATGGGGCACGGAGCCGCGGGGGTCAGCAGCACAAGGCCTGGGGGATCAGCAGCTCAGGACCTGGTGGGGGTCAGCAGCTCAGGGCCGGGGGGGCGGGGGGGGACAACAGCACGGGGCCCGGGGCTGTCAGCAGCAGGGGGCGTGGGTGAGTTTAGCAGCACAGGGGGTCGGGGGTCAGCGGCACGGGGCCTGGGGGGTCAGCAGCACGGGGCCCGGACCTTGCGGGGGGGTCAGCAGCAAAGGGCCTGGGGGGATCAGCAGCACCGGGCCTGCGGGGGGGTCAACAGCTCAGGGCCTGGGGGGGTGTGCAGCAGAGGGCCTAGGGGGGTCAGCAGCATAGGGCCTTGGGGTCAGCAGCACAGGGCCTAGGGGGGTCAGCAGCACAGGACCTGGGGGGAATCAGCAGCATGGGGCATGGAGCCCGCAGGGGGTCAACACAAAGGGCCTAAGGGTTCAGCAGCAGGGGCCCAGGGGGGTGAGCAGCACAGGGCATTGGGGGGTCAGCAGGACGGGATCTGGGGGGTCTGCAGCACGGATCCTGTGGGGGATGAGCAGCACGGGGCCCGGGGGGGGACAACAGTACGGGACCCGGGGGGGTCAGCAGCATGGGGCACGGAGCCCGCGGGGGGTCAGTAGCATAGGGCCTGAGGGGGTCTGCAGCACGGGGCCTGGGGGGTTAGCAGCAAAGGGCCTCAGGGGGTCAGCAGCACAGGGCCTGGGGTGGGGGTCAGCAGCACGGGCCCTGGGGGGTAAGTAGCACGGGGCCTGGGGCGTCAGCAGCATGGGGCACGGAGCCGTGGGGGTCAGCAGCACAAGGCCTGGGGGGTCAGCAGCACAGGACCTGGGGGGGTCAGCAGCACGGGGCCCGGGGGGGACAACAGCACGGGGCCCGGGGCTGTCAGCAGCAGGGGGCGTGGGTGAGTTTAGCAGCACAGGGGCAGGGGGGTCAGCGGCACGGGGCCTGGGGGGTCAGCAGCACGGGACCTAGGGGGGTCAGCAGCACGGGACCCGGGGGGGTCAGCAGCATGGGGCATGGAGCCCGCAGGGGGTCAACACACAGGGCCTGATGGGTTCAGCAGCAGCGGGCCCCGGGGGGTGAGCAGCACAGGTCATTGGGGGGTCAGCAGCACGGGATCTGGGGGGTCAGCAGCACGGGACCCGGGGTGGTCAGCAGCATGGGGCACGGAGCCCGCGGGGGGTCAGCAGCACAGGGCCTGAGGGGGTCAACAGGAGGGGGCCCGGGGGGAGGGCAGCAGCACCGGGCCTGGGGGTGTCAGCAGCACGGGTTCTGGGGGGGGTTCAGCAGCATGGGGCCTGGGGGTGGTCAGCAGCATGGGGCATGGAGCCCGCAGGGGGTCAACACACAGGGCCTAAGGGTTCAGCAGCAGCGGCCCCGGGGGGTGAGCAGCACAGGTCATTGGGGGGTCAGCAGCACGGGATCTGGGGGGTCAGTAGCACGGGACCCGGGGGGGGGCAGCAGCACCGGGCCTGGGCGTGTCAGCAGCACGGGTTCTGGGGGGGTTCAGGAGCATGGGGCCTGGGGGGGTTAGCATCATGGGACATGGGGCCTGCGGGGAGTCAGCAGCACAGGGCCTAGGGGGGTCAGAAGCACGGCTCCTGGGGGGGTCAGCAGATGGGGCCACGCAGGTGTCAGCACCACGGGACCCGGGGGTGTCAGCAGTACGGGGCCTGGGGAGGTCAGCAGCACGGGCCCGGGGGGGTCAGCAGCATGGGCCCGGGGGGGTCAGCAGCACAGGGCCTGGGGGGTTCAGCAGCACGGGGCCTGCGGGGGGTCAGCAGCACTGGGCCTGGGGGGGTCAACACCATGGGTCCTGGGAGGGTCAGCAGCACGGGCCCGGGGGTTCAGCAGCACGGGCCTGGGGGGTTCAGCATCACAGGGCTTATGGGGCGTCAGCAGCACGGGGCCCGGGGGGTCAGCAGCACGGGGCCCGGACCTTGCGGGGGGTCAGCAGCACAGGGCCCGGGGAGTCAGCAGCACGGAGCCCGTGGCGGTCTTGAGCACGGGGCCTGGGTGGTCAGTAGCACAGGGTTTGCGGGGGTCAGCAGCGCAGGGCCTGGGGTTCAGCAGCAAAGGCCCTGGGGGGATTCAACAGCACAGGGCCTGGGGGGATCAGCAGCACCAGGCCTGCGAGGGGGTCAACAGCTCAGGGCCTGGGGGGGTGTGCAGCAGAGGGCCTAGGGGGATCAGCAGCATGGGGCATGGAGCCCGCAGGGGGTCAACACAAAGGGCCTAAGGGTTCAGCAGCAGGGGCCCAGGGGGGTGAGCAGCACAGGGCATTGGGGGGTCAGCAGGACGGGATCTGGGGGTCAGCAGCACGGGACCCGGGGGGGTCAGCAGCATGGGGCACGGAGCCCGTGGGGGGTCAGCAGCACAGGGCCTGAGGGGGTCAACAGCACGGGGCCCGGGGGGGTCAGCAGCATGGGACCCGGGGGGGTCAGCAGCATGGGGCATGGAACCCGTGGGGGGTCAGCAGTACAGGGCCTGGGGGGGTCAGCAGCACGGGGCCCGGGGGGGTCAGCAGCACGGGGCCTACGGGGGGTCAGCAGCACGGATCCTGTGGGGGGTCAGCAGCACGGGGCCCAGGGGGGGACAACAGTACGGGACCCGGGGCGTCAGCAGCATGGGGCACGGAGCCCGCGGGGGGTCAGTAGCATAGGGCCTGAGGGGGTCTGCAGCACGGGGCCTGGGGGGTTAGCAGCAAAGGGCCTCAGGGGGTCAGTAGCACGGGCCGTGGGGGGGGTAAGCAGCACAGGGCCTGGGGGGGGTCAGCAGCACGGGGCCCGGGGGGGTAAGTAGCACGGGGCCCCGGGGGGTCAGTAGCACGGGGCCTAGGGCGTCAGCAGCATGGGGCACGGAGCCGCGGGGGTCAGCAGCACAAGGCCTGGGGGGTCAGCAGCACAGGACCTGGGGGGGTCAGCAGCACAGGGCCCGGGGGGGGACAACAGCACGGGGCTCGGGGCTGTCAGCAGCAGGGGGCGTGGGTGAGTTTAGCAGCACAGGGGCAGGGGGGTCAGCGGCACGGGGCCTGGGGGGTCAGCAGCACGGGACCTAGGGGGGTCAGCAGCACGGGAACTGGGGGTGGTCAGCAGCATGGGGCATGGAGCCCACAGGGGGTCAACACACAGGGCCTAAGGGTTCAGCAGCAGCGGGCCCCGGGGGGTGAGCAGCACAGGTCATTGGGGGGTCAGCAGCACGGGATCTGGGGCGGTTCAGCAGCACGGGACCCGGGGGGGGGCAGCAGCACCGGGCCTGGGGGTGTCAGCAGCACGGGTTCTGGGGGGGTTCAGCAGCATGGGGCCTGGCGGGGTTAGCATCATGGGACATGGGGCCTGCGGGGAGTCAGCAGCACAGGGCCTAGGGGGGTCAGAAGCACGGCTCCTGGGGGGGTCAGCAGCTGGGGCCACGCAGGTGTCAGCACCACGGGGCCTGGGAGTGTCAGCAGCACGGGCCCGGGGGGACCAGCAGCATGGGCCCGGGGGGGTCAGCAGCACAGGGCCTGGGGGGTTCAGCAGCACGGGGCCTGCGGGGGGTCAGCAGCACTGGGCCTGGGGGGGTCAACACCATGGGTCCTGGGAGGGTCAGCAGCACGGGACCCGGGGGTGTCAGCAGTACGGGGCCTGGGGGGGTCAGCAGCACGGGCCCGGGGGTTCAGCAGCACGGGCCTGGGGGGTTCAGCATCACAGGGCTTGTGGGGCGTCAGCAGCACGGGGCTCGGGGGGTCAGCAGCACGGGGCCCGGACCTTGCGGGGGGTCAGCAGCACAGGGCCCGGGGAGTCAGCAGCACGGAGCCCGTGGCGGTCTTGAGCACGGGGCCTGGGGGGTCAGTAGCACAGGGTTTGCGGGGGTCAGCAGCACGGGGCCTGGGGTTCAGCAGCAAAGGGCCTGGGGGGATTCAACAGCACAGGGCCTGGGGGGATCAGCAGCACAGGGCCTAGGGGGGTCAGCAGCACAGGGCCTAGGGGTTTCAGTAGCACGGGACCTGGGGGGGGGTCAGCAGCATGGGGCATGGAGCCCGCAGGGGGTCAACATAAAGGGCCTAAGGGTTCAGCAGAGGGGCCCAGGGGGGTGAGCAGCACAGGGCATTGGGGGGTCAGCAGGACGGGATCTGGGGGGTCAGCAGCACGGGACCCGGGGGGGTCAGCAGCATGGGGCATGGAGCCCATGGGGGGTCAGCAGCACAGGGCCTGAGGGGGTCAACAGCACGGGGCCCGGGGGGGTCAGCAGCATGGGACCCGGGGGGGTCAGCAGCATGGGGCATGGAGCCCGTGGGGGGTCAGCAGCACAGGGCCTGACGGGGTCAACAGCACGGGGCCCGGGGGGGAGTAAGCTGCACAGGGCCTGGGGGGGGGTCAGCAGCACGGGGCCCGGGGGGGTAAGTAGCACGGGCCTGGGGCGTCAGCAGCATGGGGCACGGAGCCGCGGGGGTCAGCAGCACAAGGCCTGGGGGGTCAGCAGCACAAGGCCTGGGGGGTCAGCAGCACAGGACCTGGGGGGGTCAGCAGCACGGGGCCCGGGGGGGACAACAGCACGGGGCCCGGGGCTGTCAGCAGCAGGGGGCGTGGGTGAGTTTAGCAGCACAGGGGCAGGGGGGTCAGCGGCATGGGGCCTGGGGGGTCAGCAGCACGGGACCTAGGGGGGTCAGCAGCACAGGACCCGGGGGGGTCAGCAGCATGGGGCATGGAGCCCGCAGGGGGTCAACACACAGGGCCTGTTGGGTTCAGCAGCAGTGGGCCCCGGGGGGTGAGCAGCACAGGTCATTGGGGGGTCAGCAGCACGGGATCTGGGGGGTCAGCAGCACGGGACCCGGGGTGGTCAGCAGCATGGGGCACGGAGCCCGCGGGGGGTCAGCAGCACAGGGCCTGAGGGGGTCAACAGCAGGGGGCCAAGGGCGGTGAGCAGCACACGACATTGGGGGGTCAGCAGTACAGGATCTGGGGGATCAGCAGCAGGGGACCCGGGGGGGTCTGCAGCATAGGGCACGGAGCCCGCGGGGGGTCAGCAACACAGGGCGGAGGGGGTCAGCAGCACGGATCCTGCGGGGGTGTCAGCAGCACGGGGCCCGGGGGGGACAACAGTACGGAACCGGGGGGTCAGCAGCATGGGGCACGGAGCCCGCATGGGGTCAGCAGCACAGGGCCTGAGAGGGGCAGCAGCACGGGACCTGGGGGGTTAGCAGCAAAGGGCCTCAGGGGGTCAGCAGCATGGGCCGTGGGGGGTGGTAAGCAGCTCAGGGCCTGGAGAGGTCAGCAGCACGGGGCCCGGGGTGGTCAGTAGCACGGGGCCCCGGGGGGTCAGTAGCACGGGGACTGGGGCGTCGGCAGCATGGGGCATGGAGCCTGTGGGGAGTCAGCAGCACAGGTCCTGAGAGGGTCAAAACCATAAGGCCTGCGGGGGGTCAGCAGCACAGGTCCTGGAGGGGTCAGCAGCACGGGGCCTGGGGGGGGCAGCAGCACAGGGCCTGGGGGTGTCAGCAGGACAGGGCCTGGGAGGGGTCAGCAGCATGGGGCCTGTGGTGGGGAGCAGCCTGGGACCTGAGGGCAGTCACCAGCACTGGGCCCGGGGTGGTCAGCAGTTGGGGCACGGATCCCGGGGGGGTCAGGTACTCGGGGCCGGCGGGGGTCAGCAGCACGTGGCCAGGTGGGGTCATCAGCATGGAACCCGGGGGTGACAGCAGCACGAGGCACAGAGCCCAAGGGGGGCAGCAGCATGGGGCCTGGGGGCGTGAGTAGTACAGGGATAGGGGTCAGCAGCACGGAGCCCGAGGGGGTCAGGAGCTAGGGGCCTGGGGGGGTCAGCAGGACAGGGCTCGGGGGGGTCAGCAGTACGGGGCCTATGGGGGAGGAGCAGCACGGGGCGTGGGAGGGTTTAGCAGCACAGGGGCTGGGGGGTCAGCGGCACGTAGCCTGGGTGGTGATCAGCACGGGGCCCGGAGGGTCAGCAGCCTGGGGCTTGGGGGTGGTCAGCAGCACGGGGCCTGGGTGGGGTCAGCAGCACGGGCCTGGGGGGTCAGCGGAACAGGGCCTGGGGAGTTCAGCAGCACGGGGTCTGGGGGGGTTCAGCAGTACATGGATATTGGGTTAGCAGCACGGAACTCGAGGGGGTCAGGAGCATGGAGCCTGGGAGGGGGGGACAAAAGCACCGGGACTGGGGGTCAGCAGCATGGGGCGTGGGTGGGTTTAGCAGCACAGGGCCTGGGGGTGGTCAGTAGCACGGGGCTGGGGGGTGTCAGCAGCATGGGGCACGGAGCCTGCGGGGAGTCAGCAACATAGGATCTGGGGGGGGTCAGCAGCACGGAGCCTGGGGGGTCAGCAGCTCGGGGCGTTGGTGGGTTTAGCAGCACAGTACCTCGGGGGGTTAGTAACACGGGGCTGGGGGGGTCAGCAGCATGGGGCATGGAGCCTGTGGGGAGTCAGCAGCACAGGGCCTGAGAGGGTCAAAACCATGAGGCCTGCGGGGGGTCAGCAGCACAGGTCCTGGAGGGGTCAGCAGCTCGGGGCCTGTGGGCGTCAGCAGTACAGGGATAGGGTGTCAGCAGCACGGAGCCCGTGGCGGTCTTGAGCACGGGGCCTGGGGGGTCAGTAGCACAGGGTTTGCGGGGGTCAGCAGCACGGGGCCCGGGGTTCAGCAACATAGGGCCTGGGGGGATTCAAAAGCACAGGGCCTGGGGGGATCAGCAGCACCGGGCCTGCGGGGGGTCAACAGCTCAGGGCCTGGGGGGGGTGTGCAGCAAAGGGCCTAGGGGGGTCAGCAGCATAGGGCCTTGGGGTCAGTAGCACGGGGCCTGGGGGGTCAGCAGCACGGACCCCGGGGGGGTCAGCAGCACGGGGCCCGTGGGGGTCAGTAGCACGGAGTCTACGGTGGGTCAGCAGCACGGATCCTGCGGGGGGTCAGCAGCACGGGGCCTGGGGGGACAACAGTACGGGACCCGGGGGTTCAGCAGCACAGCGGCTGAGGGGGTCAGCAGCACGGGGCCTGGGGGTTTAGCAGCAAAGGGCCTCAGGGGGTCAGCAGCATGGGCCGTTGGGGGGGGTGGTAAGCAGCACAGGGCCTGGGGGGGGTCAGCAGCACGGGGCCCAGGGGGGTCAGTAGCACGGGGCCCGGAACCGCGGGAGTCAGCAGCACAAGGCCTGGGGGGTCAACAGCACGGGACCTGGGAGGGTCAGCAGCACGGGGCCCGGGGGAGACAACAGCACGATATCCTGGGGGGTCAGCAGCACGGGGAGTGGGTGGGTTTAGCAGCACAGGGGCTGGGGGGGTCAGAGGCACGGGGCCTGGGTGGGGGTCAGCAGCTCGGGGCGTTGGTGGGTTTAGCAGCACAGGGCCTCGGGGGGTCAGTAACACGGGGCTGGGGGGGTCAGCAGCATGGGGCATGGAGCCTGTGTGGAGTCACCAGCACAGGTCCTGGGGGGGTCAGCAGCACGGGTGTGGGTGGGTTTAGCAGCATAGGGCCTCAGGGATCAGTAGCACGGGGCTGGGGGTGGTTAGCGGCATGGGGCACGGAGCCCGCGGGGGGTCAGCAGCACAGGTCCTGGAGGGGTCAGCAGCACGGGGTCTGTGGCAGTCTTGAGCACGGGGCCTGGGGGGTCAGTAGCACAGGGTTTGCGGGGGTCAGCAGCACGGGGCCCGGGGTTCAGCAGCATAGGGCCTGGGGGATTCAACAGCACAGGGCCTGGGGGGATCAACAGCACCGGGCCTGCGGGGGGTCAACAGCTCAGGGCCTAGGGGAGTCAGCAGCATGGGGCCGGAGGTGTCAGCAGCATAGGGCCTTGGGGTCAGCAGCACGGGGCCTGGGGTGGGTGAGCAGGACGGGGCCTGTGGGGGTCAGCAACACGGGGCCTGGGGCGGGGTCAGCAGCACGGAGCCTGGGGGTTCAGCAGTACAGGGCCTCGGGGGGGTCAACAGCACGGGGCCTGGGGGGTCAGCAGCACGGGACCTAGGGGGGTCAGCAGCACGGGACCTGGGGGTGGTCAGCAGTATGGGGTTGGAGCCCCCAGGGGGTCAACACACAGGGCCTGAGGGGTTCAGCAGCAGGGGGCCCAGGGGGGTGAGCAGCACAGGGCATAGGAGGGTCAGCGGCACGGGATCTGGGGGGTCAGCAGCATGGGACCCGTGGGGGTCAGCAGCATGGGGCACGGAGCCCACAGGGGGTCAGCAGCACAGGGCCTGAGGGGTCAACAGCATGGGGCCTGGGGGGGTCAGCAGCATGGGGCCCGGGGGATCAGCAGCACGCGGCCTACGGGGGGTCAGCAGCACGGATCCTGCAGGGGGTCAGCAGCACGGGGCCTGGGGGGTTAGCAGCAAAGGGCCTCAGGGGGTCAGCAGCACGGGCCATGGGGGGGAGTAAGCAGCACAGGGCCTGGGGGGGGTCAGCAGCACGGGGCCCCGGGGGTCAGTAGCACGAGGCCTGGGGCGTCAGCAGCATTGGGCACGAAGCCGCGGGGGGTCAGCAGCACAAGGCCTGGGGGTCAGCAGCATGGGACTTGGGGGGTCAGCAGTACGGGCCCAGGGGGGCAACAGCACGGTACCCGGGGGGGGTCAGCAGCACGGGGACCGCGGCAGTCAGCAGCACGGGGCGTGGGTGGGTTTAGCAGCACAGGGCCTCGGGGGGTCAGTAACACGGGGCTGGGGGGGTCAGCAGCATGGGGCATGGAGCCTGTGGGGAGTCAGCAGCACAGGGCCTGGGGGGGGTCAGCAACACAGGTCCTGGCGGGGTCGGCAGCACGGGGCGTGGGTGGGTTTAGCAGTACAAGGGTCGGGGATCAGTAGCACAGGGGTTGGGGGGGGTCAGCGGCATGGGGCACGGAGCCCGCGGGAGGTCAGCAGCACAGGTCCTGGAGGGGTCAGCAGCACGGGGTCTGTGGCAGTCTTGAGCACGGGGCCTGGGGGGTCAGTAGCACAGGGTTTGCGGGGGTCAGCAGCACGGGGCCCGGGGTTCAGCAGCATAGAGCCTGGGGGGATTCAACAGCACAGGGCCTAGGGGGGTCAGCAGCAGGTGGCCCCGAGGAGTTAGCAGCATAGGACCTTAGGGTCAGCAGCACGGGGCCTGGGGGGGGTCAGCAGCACAGGGCCTGGTGGGGGTCAGCAGCACGGGGCCTGGGGGGGGTCAGCAGCACGGGACCTGGGGATCAGCAGCACAGGGCCTAGGGGGGTCAACAGCACGGGGTCTGGGGAGGGGTAAGATGCACTGGACCTAGGGGGGTCAGCAGCATGGGACCTGGGGGGGGGTCAGCAGCATAGGGCATGGAGCCCGCAGGGGGTCAACACACAGGGCCTGAGGGGTTCAGCAGCAGGGGGCCCAGGTGTGTGAGCAGTACAGGGCATTGGGGGGTCAGAAGCACGTGATCTGAGGGGTCAGCAGCCCGGGACCCGGTGGGGGGTCAGCAGCATGGGGCACGGAGCCCGCGGGGGGTCAGCAGCACAGGGCCTGAGGGGGTCAAAGCACGGGGCCCGGGGGGGTCAGCAGCACAGATCCTGCAGGGGGTTAGCAGCACGGGGCCCGGGGGGGACAACAGTACGGGACCCGGGGGGGTCAGCAGCATGCAGCACGGAGCCCGCGGGGGGTCAGCAGCACAGGGCCTGAGGGGGTCAGCAGCATGGCGCCTGGGGGGTTAGCAGCAAAGGGCCTCAGGGGGTCAGCAGCAGGGGCCGTGAGCGGGAGTAAGCAGCACAGGGCCTAGGGGGTGGTCAGCAACAGGAGGCCCGGGGGGTCAGTAGCACGGGGCCTGGGCATCAGCAGCATGGGGCACCGAGCCGCGGGGGGTCAGCAGCACAAGGCCTGGGGGGTCAGCAGCACGGGACCTGGGGGGGTCAGCAGCACGGGGCCCGGGGGGGCAATAGCCGGTATCCGGTGGGGTCAGCAGCACGGGGACCTGGGCGGTCAGCAGCACGGGACATGGGTGGGTTTAGCAGCACAGGTCCTGGAGGGGTCAGCAGCTCGGGGCCTGTGGGCGTCAGCAGTAAAGGGATAGGGTGTCAGCAGCACGGAGCCCGTGGCGGTCTTGAGCACGGGGCCTGGGGGGTCAGTAGCACAGGGTTTGCGGGGGTCAGCAGCACGGGGCCCGGGGTTCAGCAGCAAAGGGCCTGGGGGGATTCAACAGCACAGGGCCTGGGGGGATCAACAGCACCGGGCCTGCGGGGGGTCAACAGCTCAGGGCCTGGGGGGGTGTGCAGCAGAGGGCCTAGGGGGGTCAGCAGCATGGGGCCCGGAGGTGTCAGCAGCATAGGGCCTTGGGGTCAGCAGCACGGGGCCTGGGGCATCAGCAGCACAGGGCCTAGGGGGGTCAGCAGCACAGGCCTAGGGGTTTCAGCAGCACGGGACCTGGGGGGGGCGGGTGAGCAGCATGGGGCATGGAGCCCGCAGGGGGTCAACACATAGGGCCTGAAGGGTTCAGCAGCAGGGGCCCAGGTGGGTGAGCAGTACAGGGCATTGGGGGGGGCAGCAGCACGTGATCTGAGGGGTCAGCAGCACGGGACCCGGGGGGGGTCAGCAGCATGGGGCACGGAGCCCGCGGGGGGTCAGCAGCACGGGGCCTGGGGGGTTCAGCGGCACGAGGCCTACGGGGGGTCAGCAGCACGGATCCTGCGGGGAGTCAGCAGCAGGGGGCCTGGGGGGGGGCAGCAGCACAGGGCCTGGGGGTGTCAGCAGCACAGGGCCTGGGGGGGTCAGCAGGACAGGGCCTGGGGGGGCCAGCGGCATGGGGCCCGGAGGTGTCAGAAGCATAAGGCCTTGGGGTCAGCAGCACGGGGCCTGGGCAGGGGTTAGCAGCACGGGGCCTGGGGGATCAGCAGCACACGGCCTAGGGGGGGTCAACAGCACGGGGCCTGGGGGGGTCAGCAGCACGGGACCTAGGGGGGTCAGCAGCACGGGACCTGGTGGGGTCAGCAGCATGGGGCACGGAGCCCGCGGGGGGTCAGCAGCACAGGGCCTGAGGGGGTCAACAGCACGGGGCCCGGGGGTGTCAGCAGCACATGGCCTACGGGGGGTGAGCAGCACGGATCCTGCGGGGGGTCAGCAGCACGGGGCCCGGGGGGGACAACACTACGGGACCCGGGGGGGTCAGCAGCATGCGGCACGGAGCCCGCGGGGGGGTCAGCAGCACAGGGCCTGAGGGGGGCAGGCAGCACGGGGCCTTGGGGGTTAGCAGCAAAGGTCCTCAGGGGGTCAGCAGCACGGGTCGTGGCGGGGAGTAAGCTGCACAGGGCCTGAGGGGGAGCAGCAGCACGGGGCCCCAGGGGTCAGTAACACGGGGCCTGGGGCATCAGCAGCATTGGGCACGGAGCCGTGGGGGGTCAGCAGCACAAGGCCTCGGAGGTCAGCAGCACGGGACATGGGGGGGTCAGCAGCATGGGGCACGGGGGGGCAACAGCACGGTACCCAGGGGGGGTCAGCAGCATGAGGACCGGGGCGGTCAGCAACACGGGGCATGGGTGGGTTTAGCAGCACAGGGGCTGGGGGGTCAGCGGCACGAGGCCTTGGGAGTCAGCAGCACGGAGCCCGTGGCGGTCTTGAGCACGGGGCCTGGGGGGTCAGTAGCACAGGGTTTGCAGGGGTCAGCAGCACGGGGCCCGGGGTTCAGCAGCAAAGGGCCTGGGGGGATTCAATAGCACAGGGCTTGGGGGGATCAGCAGCATCGGGCCTGAGGGGGGTTAACAGCTCAGGGCCTGGGGGGGTGTGCAGCAGAGGGCCTAGGGGGGTCAGCAGCATGGGGCCCGGAGGTGTCAGCAGCATAGGGCCTTGGGGTCAGCAGCACGGGGCCTGGGGGATCAGCAGCACAGGGCCTAGGGGGGGTCAGCAGCACAGGCCTAGGGGTTTCAGCAGCACGGGACCTGGGGGGGTGAGCAGCATGGGGCGTGGAGCCCGCAGGGGGTCAACACAAAGGGCCTAAGGTTCAGCAGCAGGGGCCCAGGGGGGTGAGCAGCACAGGGCATTGGGGGGTCAGCAGGACGGGATCTGGGGGGTCAGCAGCACGGGACCCGGGGGGGGTCAGCAGCATGGGGCACGGAGCCCATGGGGGGTCAGCAGCACAGGGCCTGAGGGGGTCAACAGCACGGGGCCCGGGGGGGTCAGCAGCATGGGACCCGGGGGGGTCAGCAGCATGGGGCATGGAGCCCGTGGGGGGTCAGCAGCACAGGGCCTGACGGGGTCAACAGCACGGGGCCCGGGGGGGTCAGCAGCACGGGGCCCGGGGGGGTCAGCAGCACGGGGCCTACGGGGGGTCAGCAGCACGGATCCTGCGGGGGGTGAGCAGCACGGGGCCCGGGGGGGGGACAACAGTACGGGACCCGGCGGGGTCAGCAGCATGGGGCACGGAGCCCGTGGGGGGTCAGTAGCATAGGGCCTGAGGGGGTCTGCAGCACGGGTCCTGGGGGGTTAGCAGCAAAGGGCCTCAGGGGGTCAGTAGCACGGGCCGTGGGGGTGGTAAGCAGCACAGGGCCTGGGGGGGGCGGTCAGCAGCACGGGCCCCGGGGGGGGTAAGTAGCACGGGGCCCCGGGGGGTCAGTAGCACGGGGCCTGGGGCGTCAGCAGCATGGGGCACGGAGCCGCGGGGGTCAGCAGCACAAGGCCTGGGGGATCAGCAGCTCAGGACCTGGGGGGGTCAGCAGCTCAGGGCCGGGGGGGGGGGGGACAATAGCACGGGGCCCGGGCTGTCAGCAGCAGGGGGCGTGGGTGAGTTTAGCAGCACAGGGGGTGGGGGGTCAGCGGCACGGGGCCTGGGGGGTCAGCAGCACGGGGCCCGGACCTTGCGGGGGGGTCAGCAGCAAAGGGCCTGGGGGGATCAGCAGCACCGGGCCTGCGGGGGGGTCAACAGCTCAGGGCCTGGGGGGGTGTGCAGCAGAGGGCCTAGGGGGGTCAGCAGCATAGGGCCTTGGGGTCAGCAGCACAGGGCCTAGGGGGGTCAGCAGCACAGGACCTGGGGGGAATCAGCAGCATGGGGCATGGAGCCCGCAGGGGGTCAACACAAAGGGCCTAAGGGTTCAGCAGCAGGGGCCCAGGGGGGTGAGCAGCACAGGGCATTGGGGGGTCAGCAGGACGGGATCTGGGGGGTCTGCAGCACGGATCCTGTGGGGGATGAGCAGCACGGGGCCCGGGGGGGGACAACAGTACGGGACCCGGGGGGGTCAGCAGCATGGGGCACGGAGCCCGCGGGGGGTCAGTAGCATAGGGCCTGAGGGGGTCTGCAGCACGGGGCCTGGGGGGTTAGCAGCAAAGGGCCTCAGGGGGTCAGCAGCACAGGGCCTGGGGTGGGGGTCAGCAGCACGGGCCCTGGGGGGTAAGTAGCACGGGGCCTGGGGCGTCAGCAGCATGGGGCACGGAGCCGTGGGGGTCAGCAGCACAAGGCCTGGGGGGTCAGCAGCACAGGACCTGGGGGGGTCAGCAGCACGGGGCCCGGGGGGGACAACAGCACGGGGCCCGGGGCTGTCAGCAGCAGGGGGCGTGGGTGAGTTTAGCAGCACAGGGGCAGGGGGGTCAGCGGCACGGGGCCTGGGGGGTCAGCAGCACGGGACCTAGGGGGGTCAGCAGCACGGGACCCGGGGGGGTCAGCAGCATGGGGCACGGAGCCCGCGGGGGGTCAGCAGCACAGGGCCTGAGGGGGTCAACAGCAGGGGGCCCGGGGGGAGGGCAGCAGCACCGGGCCTGGGGGTGTCAGCAGCACGGGTTCTGGGGGGGTTCAGCAGCTTGGGGCCTGGGGGTGGTCAGCAGCATGGGGCATGGAGCCCGCAGGGGGTCAACACACAGGGCCTAAGGGTTCAGCAGCAGCGGCCCCGGGGGGTGAGCAGCACAGGTCATTGGGGGGTCAGCAGCACGGGATCTGGGGGGTCAGTAGCACGGGACCCGGGGTGGTCAGCAGCATGGGGCACGGAGCCCGCGGGGGGTCAGCAGCACAGGGCCTGAGGGGGTCAACAGCAGGGGGCCCGGGGGGAGGGCAGCAGCACCGGGCCTGGGGGTGTCAGCAGCACGGGTTCTGGGGGGGTTCAGCAGCTTGGGGCCTGGGGGTGGTCAGCAGCATGGGGCATGGAGCCCGCAGGGGGTCAACACACAGGGCCTAAGGGTTCAGCAGCAGCGGCCCCGGGGGGTGAGCAGCACAGGTCATTGGGGGGTCAGCAGCACGGGATCTGGGGGGTCAGTAGCACGGGACCCGGGGGCGGGCAGCAGCACCGGGCCTGGGCGTGTCAGCAGCACGGGTTCTGGGGGGGTTCAGGAGCATGGGGCCTGGGGGGGTTAGCATCATGGGACATGGGGCCTGCGGGGAGTCAGCAGCACAGGGCCTAGGGGGGTCAGAAGCACGGCTCCTGGGGGGGTCAGCAGATGGGGCCACGCAGGTGTCAGCACCACGGGACCCGGGGGTGTCAGCAGTACGGGGCCTGGGGAGGTCAGCAGCACGGGCCTGGGGGGTTCAGCAGCACGGGGCCTGCGGGGGGTCAGCAGCACTGGGCCTGGGGGGGTCAACACCATGGGTCCTGGGAGGGTCAGCAGCACGGGACCCGGGGGTGTCAGCAGTACGGGGCCTGGAGGGGTCAGCAGCACGGGCCCGGGGGTTCAGCAGCACGGGCCTGGGGGGTTCAGCATCACAGGGCTTGTGGGGCGTCAGCAGCACGGGGCCCGGGGGGTCAGCAGCACGGGGCCCGGACCTTGCGGGGGGTCAGCAGCACAGGGCCCGGGGAGTCAGCAGCACGGAGCCCGTGGCGGTCTTGAGCACGGGGCCTGGGGGTCAGTAGCACAGGGTTTGCGGGGGTCAGCAGCACGGGGCCTGGGGTTCAGCAGCAAAGGCCCTGGGGGGATTCAACAGCACAGGGCCTGGGGGGATCAGCAGCACCAGGCCTGCGAGGGGGTCAACAGCTCAGGGCCTGGAGGGGTATGCAGCAGAGGGCCTTGGGGGATCAGCAGCATGGGGCATGGAGCCCGCAGGGGGTCAACACAAAGGGCCTAAGGGTTCAGCAGCAGGGGCCCAAGGGGGTGAGCAGCACAGGGCATTGGGGGGTCAGCAGGACGGGATCTGGGGGGTCAGCAGCACGGGACCCGGGGGGGTCAGCAGCATGGGGCACGGAGCCCGTGGGGGGTCAGCAGCACAGGGCCTGAGGGGGTCAACAGCACGGGGCCCGGGGGGGTCAGCAGCATGGGACCCGGGGGGGTCAGCAGCATGGGGCATGGAACCCGTGGGGGGTCAGCAGTACAGGGCCTGGGGTGGGTCAGCAGCACGGGGCCCGGGGGGGTCAGCAGCACGGGGCCTACGGGGGGTCAGCAGCACGGATCCTGCGGGGGGTCAGCAGCACAGGGCCCAGGGGGGGACAACAGTACGGGACCCGGGGCGTCAGCAGCATGGGGCACGGAGCCCGCGGGGGGTCAATAGCATAGGGCCTGAGGGGGTCTGCAGCACGGGGCCTGGGGGGTTAGCAGCAAAGGGCCTCAGGGGGTCAGTAGCACGGGCCGTGGGGGGGGTAAGCAGCACAGGGCCTGGGGGGGGTCAGCAGCACGGGGCCCGGGGGGGTAAGTAGCACGGGGCCCCGGGGGGTCAGTAGCACGGGGCCTAGGGCGTCAGCAGCATGGGGCACGGAGCCGCGGGGGTCAGCAGCACAAGGCCTGGGGGGTCAGCAGCACAGGACCTGGGGGGGTCAGCAGCACAGGGCCCGGGGGGGGACAACAGCACGGGGCTCGGGGCTGTCAGCAGCAGGGGGCGTGGGTGAGTTTAGCAGCACAGGGGCAGGGGGGTCAGCGGCACGGGGCCTGGGGGGTCAGCAGCACGGGACCTAGGGGGGTCAGCAGCACGGGAACTGGGGGTGGTCAGCAGCATGGGGCATGGAGCCCGCAGGGGGTCAACACACAGGGCCTAAGGGTTCAGCAGCAGCGGGCCCCGGGGGGTGAGCAGCACAGGTCATTGGGGGGTCAGCAGCACGGGATCTGGGGCGGTTCAGCAGCACGGGACCCGGGGGGGGGGCAGCAGCACCGGGCCTGGGGGTGTCAGCAGCACGGGTTCTGGGGGGGTTCAGCAGCATGGGGCCTGGCGGGGTTAGCATCATGGGACATGGGGCCTGCGGGGAGTCAGCAGCACAGGGCCTAGGGGGGTCAGAAGCACGGCTCCTGGGGGGGTCAGCAGCTGGGGCCACGCAGGTGTCAGCACCACGGGGCCTGGGAGTGTCAGCAGCACGGGCCCGGGGGGACCAGCAGCATGGGCCCGGGGGGGTCAGCAGCACAGGGCCTGGGGGGTTCAGCAGCACGGGGCCTGCGGGGGGTCAGCAGTACGGGGCCTGGGGGGGTCAGCAGCACGGGCCCGGGGGTTCAGCAGCACGGGCCTGGGGGGTTCAGCATCACAGGGCTTGTGGGGCGTCAGCAGCACGGGGCTCGGGGGGTCAGCAGCACGGGGCCCGGACCTTGCGGGGGGTCAGCAGCACAGGGCCCGGGGAGTCAGCAGCACGGAGCCCGTGGCGGTCTTGAGCACGGGGCCTGGGGGGTCAGTAGCACAGGGTTTGCGGGGGTCAGCAGCACGGGGCCTGGGGTTCAGCAGCAAAGGGCCTGGGGGGATTCAACAGCACAGGGCCTGGGGGGATCAGCAGCACAGGGCCTAGGGGGGTCAGCAGCACAGGGCCTAGGGGTTTCAGTAGCACGGGACCTGGGGGGGGGTCAGCAGCATGGGGCATGGAGCCCGCAGGGGGTCAACATAAAGGGCCTAAGGGTTCAGCAGAGGGGCCCAGGGGGGTGAGCAGCACAGGGCATTGGGGGGTCAGCAGGACGGGATCTGGGGGGTCAGCAGCACGGGACCCGGGGGGGTCAGCAGCATGGGGCATGGAGCCCATGGGGGGTCAGCAGCACAGGGCCTGACGGGGTCAACAGCACGGGGCCCAGGGTGGTCAGCAGCACGGGGCCCGGGGGGGTCAGCAGCACGGGGCCTACGGGGGGTCAGCAGCACGGATCCTGCCGGGGGTCAGCAGCACGGGGCCCGTGGGGGGACAACAGTACGGGACCCGGAGGGGTCAGCAGCATGGGGCACGGAGCCCGCGGGGGGTCAGTAGCATAGGGCCTGAGGGGGTCTGCAGCACGGGGCCTGGGGGGTTAGCAGCAAAGGGCCTCAGGGCGTCAGTAGCACGGGCCATGGGGGGGGTAAGTAGCACAGGGCCTGGGGGGGGGTCAGCAGCACGGGGCCCGGGGGGGTAAGTAGCACGGGGCCCCGGGGTGTCAGTAGCACGGGCCTGGGGCGTCAGCAGCATGGGGCACGGAGCCGCGGGGGTCAGCAGCACAAGGCCCGGGGGGTCAGCAGTACGGGGCCTGGGGAGGTCAGGAGCACGGGCCCGGGGGGGTCAGCATCATGGGCCCGGGGGGCTGAGCAGCACAGGGCCTGGGGGGTTCAGCAGCACGGGGCCTGCGGGGGGTCAGCAGCACTGGGCCTGGGGGGTCAACACCATGGGTCCTGGGAGGGTCAGCAGCACGGGACCCGGGGGTGTCAGCAGTACGGGGCCTGGGGGGGTCAGCAGCACGGGCCCGGGGGTTCAGCAGCACGGGCCTGGGGGTTTCAGCATCACAGGGCTTGTGGGGCGTCAGCAGCACCGGGCCTGGGGGCGTCAGCCGACGGGGCCCGGTGGGGTTCAACAGCACGCGGCCCGGGGGAGTCAGCAGTATTGGGCCTGGGGGGGTCAGCTGCAAGGGGCCCGGGTAGGGTCAGCAGCACAGGTCCTGGGGGGTCAGAAGCACGGGACCTGGGGGGCTCAGCAGCTCGGGCCACGAGGGGGTCAGCAGCACGGGGCCTGCGGGGAGTTAGCAGCACTGGGCCTCAGGGGGTCAGCTGCATGGGGCCCGGGGGGGGTGGTCACCAGCTCAGGCCACGAGGGGGTCAGCAGCACAGGGCCTGGGGGGGTCAGCTGCATGGGGCCCAGGGGGAGGTCAGCAGCATAGGGCCTGGGGGGGGTCAGAAGCCTGGGGCCTATGGGGCGTCAGTAGCACAAGGCCTCAGGGGCAGCTGCATTCGGTCCGGGGGGTCAGCAGTACAGGGACTGGGGAATTAGAAGCATGGCTCCTGGGGCCTCGCAGGTGTCAGCAGCACGGGGCCTGGGAGGGTCAGCAGCACGGGCCCGGGGGGGCCAGCAGTACGGGCCCGGGGGGGCCAGCAGCACAGGGCCTGGGGGGTCAACAGCTTGGGGCCTGGGGGGTCAGCAGCACAGGGCCTGGGGGGGGGGTCAGCAGCACAGGGCCTGGCAAGGTTAGCAGCTTGGGCCACTGGGGTGTCAGCAGCAGGGGGCCTGGGGGTTCAGCAGCACAGGCCTGGGGGGGGGTCAGTATCACAGGGCCTGGGGAGTCAGCAGCTCGGGGCCTGGGGGGTCAGTAGCACAGGGCCTGGGGGGGTCAGCTGCATGGGGCCCGGGGGGGGTCAGCAGCACAGGGCTTGGGAGGGGTCAGAGCTCGGGGCCTGTGGGGTCAGCTGCACAGGGCTCTGGCGGGGTCAGCTGCACAGTGCCTGCCGGGGGTCAGCAGCTCGGGGCCTGGGGGGGTCAGCTGCCTGGGGCCCGGGGGGTCAGCAGCCCGGGGTCCGGGGGGTTCAGCAGCACGGGGCCTGGGGAGTCAGCAGGTCTGGCCACGGGGGGTCAGTAGCAGTGGGCCCGGGAGGGTCAGCAGCACAGGACCCGGTGGGGTTCTGCAGCCTGGGGCCCTTGGGGGTTCAGCAGCACGGGGCCTGGGGGGGTCAGCTGCATGGGGCCTGGGGGGGTCAGCAGCTTGGGCCACGGGGGTGTCAGCAGCACAGGGCCTGGGGGGTTAGTAGCACAGGGCCTGGGTAGGATCAGCAGCACGGGGCCTGGGGGGGTCATCTGCATTGGGCCTGGGGGGTCTGCAGCACAGGGCCTGGGGGGTCAGCTGCATAGGGCCTGGGGTGGGTCAGCAGCTCGGGCCACGGGGGTGTCAGCTGCACAGGGCCCAGTAGGGTCAGCAGAACGGGGCCTGGGTCAGCAGCTCTGGCCACGGGGGTCAGTAGCAGGGGGCCCAGGAGGGTCAGCAGCCCAGGGCCTGGGGGGGTCAGCAGCATGGGGTCCAGGGGGGTCAGCGGCACAGGGCCTCGGGGGGTCAGCTGCATGGGGCCCGGGGGGTCAGCAGCACAGGGCCTGGGTGGGTCAGCAGCCTGGGGCCTGTGGCAGGTCAGTAGCACAGGGCCTGGGGGGGTCAGCTGCATGGGGCCCGGGGTGGTCAGCAGCACAGGGCCCAGGGGGGTCAGCAGCTGGGGCCACGGGGGTGTCAGCAGCACGGGGCCTGCGGGGATAAGCAACATAGGGCCTGGGGGGGTCAGAAGCACGGCTCCTGGAGGGGTCAGCAGCTGGGGCCACGGGGGTGTCAGCAGCACAGGGCCTGTGGGGGTTCAGCAACACAGGGCCTGGGGTGTTCAGCAGCACGGGGCCTGCGCGGGGTCAGTAGCATGGGGCCTCGGGGGGTCAACTGCACAGGGCACGGGGGGGTCAGCTGCATGGGGCCCGGGGGGGTCAGCAGCTGGGGCCACGGGGTTGTCAGCAGCATGGGGCCACGGGGTTGTCAGCAGCATGGGGCCTGGGGGAGGTCCGCTTCATGGGTCCCGGTGGGGTCAGCAGCACAGGGCCTGGGGGGGTCAGCAGCCTGGGGCCTGTGGGGGGTCAGCAGCACAGGGCCTGGGGGGTGTCAACTGCACGGGGCATGGGGGGGGTCAGCAGCACAGGGCCTGGGGGGTGTCAACTGCACGGGGCATGGGGGGTGGTCAGCAGCACAGGGCCTGGGGGGTCAGCAACCTGGGGCCTGTGGGGGGTCAGCAGCACAGGGCCTGGGGAGGTCAGCAACCTGGGGCCTGTGGGGGTTCAGCAGCGCAGGGCCTGGGGGGGTCAGCTGCACGGGGCCCTGGAGGGTCAGTAGTACAGGGCCCAGGAGGGTCAGCAGTACAGGGCCTTGGGGGGTCAGCAGCACCGGGCCTGGAGGGGGTAAGCACCTCGGGCCAGGGGGGTGGGGGGGCAGCAGCCTAGTGCCCGCAGGGGGTCAGCAGCCTGGGTGGGGCCCCTGTCCACACCTTCCCGCCGTGGGCTGTGGCTTCGGGTCTCCTCTCCGCCTTCCCGGGGGCGCAGCGATCTGTCGGGTAACAGCCGCCCACCGGCCCGCGTGCCGGGTTTTCGCGCATCGCTTAGTTTTCCTTCCAGAACCTCATTCACTGGGGCCGCGGGCGCACGTGGCCGCGGGCGCACCTGGCCGCGGGCGCATCTGGCGCCGCGGGGACAGGCCGTATCCCGGGGCGCAAGGAGAGGCCCGCCTGCGACCTTTAGGCTCCGCGACAGAACCCAGCCTCCTGGGACGTGCTCCCCACGAAGTGCAACTGTCAGCGCCCCCACCCCCATCCCAGCGGCATGACCCGGATCCAGGCGGACTGCTGGGAAGAGGAGGCAGAGCTGCCTTAGCGCAGGGTGGGAAGGGGCGCGGCTACTCCTGGGGGGGCGGGGGCGCCCGTCCTTCCGCGGCTGTCGGGGGGCGGCAAGCCAGCGGTGCCAGCGGCTCAGAGGCAGCCCCCCCGCCCCCCCGGGCCGCAGTGGGAGCACGATGGCACCTGTCACGCCGCAGGGACGACCCCGCTGTGCACGGCAGGACGCCCCGGGCCCGGCCCCGGGGACAGGCGACCTTTTATGCGGTTGTGCCGTGACTCCCGCAGCCCCAAGGCCGTGGCTCCGTGATGCGCGTGGTGGCCCCGGGGCCCGACGGTGATGCGCCCGGGAACGCGATGCCCGAGGCTGGGAGGCCGTGCCCTGGTGACACTGTGAGCTGCCCACCGAGCTGGATGCGCAGGGCTCGTGTGTCGCCTGGGGGGCGCTGCCTCAGGCTTTCCTGTGCCCCCTGTGACCTGGGAGCTATCACTCCTGTGGCCCAACCAGGGTCCCTAGAGGGGCTGTCCCTGAGATGCTCGGAGCTCCTGCGCTGCACCCCGACCCCAGGCCGCAGCCCCTCCCGCGGGTGCACCCCCACCTCCACCACCACAAGCTGTCCTCCTCCTGGGCCCAGCCCTGCCAGCGGGTCCCGGTGGCCCCCACTGAGCACCTGTTTGCTCAGACCCAGGCCAGCCACCCCAAGGGTCCCGGTGACCCTGATTCGGGGCAGAGAGCAACCCCGAAACCCCTTGCTCTTGCCAAATGCAAACTAATGAATAAAGCACATCTTGTCTCCTTCCGTGGGGCCTGCGTCACCACTGTTCTTCTCCGGGGGACCTGGGTCTGAGGCTCCCCGGGGGACCCGGGTCTGAGGCTCCCCGGATTCACAGAGGTTGCGCGGTCTCTCTCCGCAGCTGCCCAAGGTTCTTGGTCACACCGCGTGGGAAGAAGGAAGAGCTGGAGCCAAGTGGCGGGCAGCGAGCGAGGTGTACTGAGCTGTCGCCGGGTGATGGCACAGAACGCTGAGGACGGGGGACCCCGGGAGGCTGCCACCCGGATTCCTAAGTCAGGAGGTTTGTACAGGCTCCTTGGCGGGCTGTTAGTCTGCTTACCCCTCCCTGTGCCTGTCACCCAGTCGGGTCACCTATGCATCACGTGGGAAAGGGTGCAGGGCTCCCTGTGAGGCTGGTTTCCTCTTAGGGTGGGGGGCCCCTTGCCCCTTCTTGACCTGCCTTCCAGCTGTCCTCGCCGGTATTGACTGACCGCTGGGCCCAGGTAGTCGGCCAAGCGAAAACCGGGGGTGCTGTTGCCAAAGAAGGGGCAAGCCGTCCTGGGAAGACTCCCCACCGGCTCCCCACGCTCCCCGCCACGAGCACCTGTGGAAGTGTCCTGCAGAAGGACAAGCTCTGGGCGGCGGGCAGGGTGACCAGCAGCCCTGGGCAGACACTGCACGGGTGTCTCCAGCCACCAGGGCGGGCACCACCCCTGGCAATGACTCAGTCGCAGTCCTGAGGCCCGGCCTCCCCGCCCATTGAGTCCCCGCCAGTCCTGAGTCACTCCCTGCCCCACCCAGTGGGGTTAGCTGTTCCCACGGTTCCCCCGAGTCTCCGGGACGGAAAGGCTGGGTCCAGGGCTGAGCACAAGAAGGGGTGTCTCCTAGGGGCAGGGGCGCGCCTGCCGGGCAGAGTCCACAGGAGGCCTGGGTCAGGCGGGGCGCGGCATCCTGCCCTGGGCACCTCCCGGGCATGGCAGGCCACAGACTTTCTCATCAGGGCCCGATCCGCAGGCAGCCCCTACCTTTTTTTAATTTTATTTTTTGTTTTATTTCTCTGTTTACAACAGGAACAGCTCCCAACACCAAGCCACGCGCACCGTCCCTGCAGGAGCCCCATGGCTGGCGCGTGCCTTCCCGCTTGAAGCCTGTGCCTCTTCCCTTCCAGCCTCTTCCCCACGTGCCCGCGAAGCCCCCTCCCCACGCCTTCCCTGCACACCCCCCCCTTCCCGGCGAGGCCAGCTACTGCGCTCCTTGTCGTGGCAGTTGGTGGCTAGGTGGCCGTGTGGCGGGTGCACCGGTGCAGGAGGCCCCGGGAGGCGCGGATCAGTGGCCTGCTCCTCGTGTCCCCCGAGCCTGGCACGTGGAAGGTCCCCCCAAATGTCTCGGCGGAAGAGCGAACGGCGCTCGGGGCTGAGCATGGAAGGTCAGAGGCCGCAGAGAGGTGACGGCTCCCTCCCGAAGTGGTGGCCCTCTGGCATCTTGGCATAATCTGGAATCGCTTCCCCACTGCAGATAATTCCAAAAACTGCTCCTGAGAGCCCAGGAACGTCCACACCAACAAGGAAATGAGTCTTGGTCATTGCAGGGGAGGATAGGCCTCACTTCAGTGGAAAACCACAGCAGCCGAGTTCCTGTCCTAATGCTCCACGTTCGCACCTAATAGGAAACATTCACTAAGTGCTTTACAATTAATCTGCAATTAATGCAGATTCTCACGCGGTTGTGCTTTCTAGAAAAAAAAAAAAAAAAAACTCGAGCAGTGTAAATATAAACATGGGCAACAGGTGGCAGCTCTCGGGTCTGAAATCCTGGAGGACGCAACAGGCCGGGCGATTTTCTAGTTTCTGTCGGAAGTCCTTTCGAGGTGGTTGTGTTTGGAGGAGGGTAATAACATCCGATTATTCCAAATAATAGCGATTAAGACACACACGGTGCACAACAATCCAAATCTGCATTACGGTGCGACCTGGCCCGACCGCCGTTGGAGCTCCTTCAAGGAAGGAGGATTTCCAGCATCTTCTTTCCTCACTCCAGGCACGCCGATGGGGGCTGTGGCTCGCGGCCACCACCCGCGGCCCAGGGGGGTCACAGCCACCTGTCGCGGGCAACCCTCGGCTGTCACGCCAGCAGGACACCTGTGGGCCCGATGCTGCGCCCGGGTGACATGGGGCCGGTGCTGGAGCCAGGCCCCCGACTGTCCTGCTGGGGCTCCAGCTCTCTCTCCGGGTCCCCTGAGGCCGGACAGGCGGTGGGACAGCGGCAGCGGGTGGGCCCCGGACCCCAGGGCCAGGCACCTGGAGGCACCGGCTCGGGTCGGGGTGCCCTCCGGGGAGTGGGGCTGCCGTCGGGGCTCCCGGCGATGCCACAGGTGCCACCGACCACGCTTGTCCTCCTTGGTCAGACGCGAGACTCCGTGGCCGTGTCCTTGAAGGACAGGCCGAGTGGCCCCTGCCCTGAGCAGGGAGGCGGGTGGCACCGAGGGCCCGGGACCCAGGTCTCGGGCCCTCCGCGGGGAGCCAAGTAGCCCCCAATAATCCCACACGTTTCCAGGGCAGGTGAGTGTAGACCCCACTCCCAGGCCAGGCCCAGCCAACGCCTGTTGGGGCATCAGCACCTGAGCAGGGGTGTCCTGCCAAGGCCGAGGAGCGGGGAGGGAGAGGGAGAGGACAGTGGCCCCTCGGGGTAAGTGAGCCCGGGGCTCCCGCATGAAGCCCGAGGCCTGAGCCCACAGACACAGGGACGGGGCCTTGGGAGGTAATGAGGGGCCAGAACAGGGGAGCCTCACAGTGGCATTAGTGGCCTCTGAAAATGAGGCACTGGAGCGCTTGTCCCTGCCTCCCCCGCACCCTCTCTCCACCTGTGCGCACCCATCCAAGACCACGGTGGGGAGGGCACGGCAGCACAGAGGTGGGGCTCTGGGCTGGAGACCCCAGCACCGTGACACCGAGGCCATGGCCACCCATCTGAGGTCTGAGTGAGGTGTCCCTCGGGGGGAAGGGGTCACATGGAGGCCCAGAAGACTGCCCCCTCTCGTCCTTGCTTGGCCCCTCTGTGCCTCGTTTTCCTTATGTGAGGGGGGAGCAGAGCGGCCCCCGCCAGCCCCCAGGCCACGGTGAGAGGCCAGCCAGGGAGGCCGCCCAAGGCCTCGGTCAACCGCTGACAAAATGGCTTTTGGGCACTTCCGTGGGACATCCTCAAAGACGTGTAGCCGGGAACCTGCCTCGGAAGTGGGAATCCAGAAATCGTTTAGGCAAAGGAAGTAAAAATAAAAATGGGAAGAGAGGTAGGTTAGGGGCTCTACATTTTATTTTTCTTCCAAACACCGCAGGGTTGAGCTCATGCCTGCAGATTTTTAAGTGAATTTTTATGATTTGGTTGTCCCAAAATCTTGATGGGTTTCTTTATTAGATCTCATAAAATCATTGCAATTCTACTTGTTTAGGTTACATGATTGCCTTATGTTTTATATAGTGTTTTCTGTGACAGTTGGGGGCAGCTAATTAAATTGACATGCAAAATCCGGCGAATAATTGGCAAAGCAATTACTGTGTTTCATATACTGTGACTAAGAGCTAAATGACCCGACGTTAAACTGTATTTCTTTTTCAGGACCAAGCCGACCCTGTGGTATTCCAAGTGGCACCTGGTGCCAGCAGCTGATACTTAATAGCCCCGCTCTTACAGACTTCTTTTCTGACTTTTAAAAAATACCTAATTTTTTAAATTTTGGAGCAGGTTTAGATTTATAGAAAACCTGTGAAGCTAGTACACAGGGTTCTCATAAACTCCCCACCCTGCCCCCCCTATTGTTAACCTCCGTCACAATAAATGAACCGACGTTGATTCATTTTAATTAACTGAAAATCTGTCCTTTTTTTCAGTTTTTGTGTGTTCCCCGTGTTGGCTGCAGGCTCCCATTTGGGTACCACGGCGCCGTTAGCCGCCCCGCGTCCCTGAGCTCCTCCTGGCTTTGACGGGTTGCCAGACGTTACCTGCTGTTGATAACCCTGGGGATTTTAAGGAGTCTTGCTCAGGCATTTATTTTGTAGAATGTCACTCTGTTTGGGTTTGTCTGATGTCTTGCTCATGATTAGACTGAGCTTATAACCTTGGGGAGACAGATGTGTGGACATTCCTTAAATCTGGACATCCTCCTGCCGCGAGTCTAGACGATTCTCTGGCATAAAGTCTTCTGGCCTGAAGCTGCGGGGTCCCCAGTGGACACCTCACCGCTGGAGAAGGGCTTCAAATCCAAAGAGCATCTTCCAGCAGTTTCTTCTCCCAGTGGCCTTAGCTGATCCCAGGACACCACGGATCACTACCGGTCTGTTTGCTGTGTTGAACCCCATCTTTCTGAAGACTTCCGACATGGTCTCTGGGAACACCTCCTGGTGTTGTGTTGTGGTAGGAAAAAGACTTTCCGTTTCCTAATAGGATGTGATCTGAAAACAGCACTTAGTTGAGAGAAAGCCTCTTTGGTGATGTTACTGAACCCAATTTGGTCCCTGAACCCCCGTGTGATGCTGAGGACAAGCGCACGGATGCAAGCATGGGGTCTGTGCACCTGCGGCCCACAAGCACGCCGCTCCTGGTGGGAGAGTCACAGAGTGTGTCCCACACCAAGCACGTGGGACGCTATTACAGCATGAAATGGGAAATGAAGTCTCGAGACGCAGGTCATGCCTGGACAAGCTGATACTACCCCTGAGGCCAAGCAAGGCTGAATTTGAATCCAGGAAGTGGCAGGAATCCTGAAATACTCCCAAGAATTAACTACCTCACTTCATTTTCTTTTTATCTTTTTTTAAAAGATTTTGTTTTATTTATTTATGGGAGACATGGAGACAGAGAGAGAGAGAGAGAGAGAGAGAGAGAGGCAGAGACCCAGGCAGAGGGAGAAGCAGGCCCCATGCAGGGAGCCCAACGTGGGACTCGATCCCAGGACCGTGGGGTCACGCCCTGGGCTGAAGGCAGATGCTAAACTGGTGAGCCCCCCAGGGATCCCCCCTTATTTCATTTTCTACAAAGGCTTTGCTCTTCATAAAAGGGAGAACGATTTTCCAAATACAGAAAAAATATAAACATTGTGTAACACACACACAGATGCTCTATCCACAGCTTGGTTTTTATAGTTCACAAACATGCCTTGGTGTAAGTGTGAGTGTTCAGTGACTCAATCCCTTTATAATCCCATTGTAAGCTTTATATTGATTCTGTTACTTGCATATAACAATAATAGCTTATACTTATTTACAGCCTATCTGTGCTTTACATATTTTATCTCATTTAATTCTATCTGTCTAGACACTCACTATCCTCTCCCTTAAAAGAGGAAACTAAAGGGATCCCTGGATGGCTCAGCGGTTGAGCATCTGCCTTTGGCTCAGGTCGTGACTCCGGGGTCCCAGGATCGAGTCCCACGTCGGGCTCCCTGCGTGGAGCCTGCTTCTCCCTCTGCCTGTGTCTCTGCCTCTCTCTGTGTCTCTCATGAATAAATAAATAAAATCTTAAAAAAAAAAAAAAGAGGAAATTAAAACTTTGAGAAGTATCCTGCCTGGGGTTACACAGATAAAGTCAGGATTTGAACTCAAGACACAGGCTGTTTGGACCTAAAGTCCACTCCCACGTATTATTACTACTGATTATCACTGTCAGGGTAAAAAACCCAAATACTCTCATCTCCTCATTGACTCACAGGCCAACAGTAAGATGAGAGAAGGCCAGCCAGTCCTCAGCCTTGTCACCTGGAGCTAGAGCTGGAATGGCTCAAATCTCCAGGTCCTAAATACAGTGTATTAATAGAAAATTTGAGGTATATGAATGGCCAAGGATTGCCACTGTAAAGATAGTTTGTTACAGTTCCCAAGAGAAAGGGATATGCCACATGTTGGGGGGCACCAGGGTCAGTTGGGAAGCAGAGGAAGAGGAACGAGCTCGGGCAAGAGCCTTCACTTTTTTTTTCTTTTAAGAATTTTATTCACTTGACAGAGAGAAAGAGCCCAAGCAGGGGAAGTGGCAGTCAGAGGGAGAAGCTGACTCCCCACCAAGCAGGAAGCTGAATGCAGGGCTCCATCCCAGGACCCTGGGATCATGACCTGAGCCAAAGGCAGACGCTGAGCCAACTGAGCCACCCAGGCACCCTTTAATGTGGTTTCTATCAGAAGAAACAGGTGAGGCAGGGTGAACAGGCTTGGGATTGGCTCATTTGAATAATTCCAGCAGGCTCTGGGATATAGGAGCCATGCCCAGTTGTCTGGTACCTGGCCCTGATGTGGGTAGGGCGGGCGGGGTGTGAGAGCCTGATAAAGGAGGCGGGTTGCAGTGTGGACTCTGAATTGGTTAGTTTGTATGTGAAAAGCACTCATGGGCAAGTCGTTTGCTATCTCTAGGAATTGGCTGACCCTAGGAGGTAGAGTCCCACTAGGGTCCGCATGACCCCAAAATGTCAAAACATCAGAATACAGAAGAGAAAAGGCATGGTTGATAGCCTCCAGCTGGAGGATATCTGGCTGCTCTAAGTTGGGGAAGGCATACAAATGTACCCACAAGCCAGACAGAAGTATCCAAAAGCTAATTCAGCTGTAAGCCACGGAGATGGGTACTAATGCTCTATGAGAGAAGCCCTGCATATATAGAGGAAAAACAAAACAAAAAACAAAAACGATGGCAACGCAAGATTAAATGCAACTATCCGGGCCTAGAATATTTGGTTATCTTAAAAGACTTGTCACAAGTTAGTGCTTCACTAAGAAAACTTAGTGCCCATCAAGCCTTACAGGATATACTTGCAACTATTTCTCCTAAATCCAATTCATTAGCAAGCTATGCTCTGTACTCCAGTGTATATTGTTTTCCCTCCCTCCCTCCCTCCCTCCCTCTCTTCCACTCCTTGTCTCCCACAAACACATAGCAATAGTTTGTGTCAATGTGAGCTCAGCTATCAGACACCGCTCATCCGTCCCCCTTAACACAGCCCGTATCACACGCTCGAGAGTCTGTGTTGAGTGGATCCAAGCTGACGTGGCTGAGGTGGACCTTTTTATTTTTTCTCAAAAGCTACAGTGAGAAACACATAAGACAGATAAAGTATGACCTGCCTCTTTGACCTCATAGATTCCTTAATACCAGAAGCAGTATTTTTAAGCCCAACGGTGCTGTCGACTCCAAGAAATGTTTTTCTCCTAGTCACGGTAAAATCAAAGACCACATTATCTCAAGTTGCAGCAAACACTTTATTCTCCTCATTAATGGCTCAAAACTGCTGGGAGCCGAAGCCTGAAAAAGTCCTATGGCAAGAAACGTGAATATTTTACAAAGAGAAGAAAGAAATTGCAAGAGGTCATGCCTCTTTTGCCTGTATTTCCGAGTATTTTCCTTTGGTGAAGTCCTCAACCAAACTTGAATAAATTAGACACAGTGCCGGTAGAAGTAAAAGAAGTAATCTGTAAAGAATATCCCAGCAAAATAAGGATCCGTGGAACAGTCAGCTAAATCCTGTGAGAACAGAAGAAAAAAAGAATGATTAATATAAGAATTAGCCAAAGTAATTGATCGATTGATTGAACGTCTATTTCTTTCTCCCTGGAAAGAAAAAGGCAAAAAAAAAAAAAAAAGCAAGCTTACCGGTGCAGCTACACGGAAATGGTACATGCTATCAAAGAATGGGGCTACGGGGAGGCTCCAAATGTGCTGATAGCCCTAAATAATGAATGACAGAGAGATCCATTTCATAACCACATTTTATACTCCATTGGAAAGAACATAGCCTGAGAAAGCATCTCCTTGACTCCCCCAGGAAAGGTATCTGGGGCAACAGCTTCTGAGCAGAGTTGCTAAAACAGTCTGCGGCCTCAGAAGGACACGCAGGAGACAGCGAGCCAAGCCCCGTAATGAGGATCAGCCAGCAAGGGGAGAGCACGTGCCTCATGGCATCCCTCTGTAGGCAACAGAGGCTGAGCCACAACTCTAGACACACTTCTTCGGGACCAGGGGTTGGAAAACATTACCTGTGTCATCTCCTGGGAGACCTCTTGGAGGCTCTGTGTCCCTCTGGCTCCCCTCTGACCATGGAAACATAGATTTCCAAGGGTGAACTTGCACTGGAAGACTATCAGTGGCTCTGTTGTGCTTCAAGAGACAAAGGGCAGAAAGGGCAAAGGGAAAGCAGTTACCAGCACCACTGGGCTACACTTTGCTAAAAAGAGGTACGAATGGGACGGTAACTTGGAAACCCACTCAATTTCACGTAGGCGTCTTATGCCACAAGGCTCATGGATGCCAGCATCCCCGTTCCCACCTCCTTGTTCCAGCAAGGAACTCAGTCTCAGGAGGTTACTGTTACAGACTCAGTGTTCGTGATCCCCTCCTCTGAAGTCATATGCTAAAATCCCAACCTCCAACGTGATGTGTTGGGAGCTAGGGCCTATGGGCAGTGCTTGACGCGGAGCTCTCTTGAGTGGGATAACCACTCTTCTACCAAGGACCTCAGTGCTCTCTCGTTCCTGTGCCAGGTATCCACAGTGAGAAGATGGCCTTCTGTGACACGGGAAGCAGGCCCTCACCAGACACCAAATCTGCCAGTACCCCCGTGTGGGACTTCCCAACATCCAGAACGTTGGAAAGTAAACGTCTGTGGAGGCGCTCAGTCTATGGTGTTTCTGTTACAGAGCCTGAACCGATCAAAACAACCTCAGGTAGCATATGACGGTCTCTAAGACAATCTCATGACTGAAATCATCCCGGCAGTGGAAGTTCCTATCACCGTAGATCTTAAAATCTTTTTGGGGGCACCTGGGTGACTCAATCAGTTGAGTGTCCAACTCTTGGTTTGAGCTCAGGTTTGTGAGATCAAGCCCCGCATCATCGGGCTCCTTGCTTAGCAAGCAGTCCGCTTGAGATTCTCTCTCTCCCTCTCCCTCTGCCCCTCCTCCTGCTTATGCTCTCTCTCTAAATAAATAGATCATACCTATTTTATAAATAAATATATAAAATCATTTTTGGAGATATCCCTCTTCTTTTCATGGGCAACTGAACTTGCATCTACCTGAAGTTTCCAGGATTTCAGATCCTACAAACCCCTGATCTGAGTACATCCTGTTTGAAGCAGCAAGGTAAACAAACGGGAAGGGATTTGGGGGTGAGCCCCGTTAGAATTTACCTACCATCACGGCTCTCAGAGTGGAAGGCCTGCCCGAAAGAATGATTCTCCTCTGGAGGGCAGCCCATTAATTATCATCAAGAGGATGAGATCCATCTGTCTTTGGAAATGATCCTTTTGCACAAGTGGGACAACTTACAATCTCAGCTGAGTATGTGTGTTATTTTTAAATCACCCATATTAGAAAAATGGTTCTTAAGCTAAAAAGCCTGATGTAGTGGCTCCTAATGGTCTTTTGCCATTTCAGGGGATACCCCCATTTCAGCTTATTTCCCTCACCAAAGCTAGGAATGAATGAGGAAATGCTACTCCAGGCTACTCAGGGATGCTAGAAGATAGTCCATTTGGCTCTTGCTCTGCATGAAGCGTGATGAGTTCCGAGTCATGAAATACTCGCTGCTTGAAACAAACCTTTCCAAGGCAAGCAGTTGGGTTGAGTATCATTAACTCATCGTAGAAGCAAAGTCGATGAGAGGAGGAGTATGAAGCCTGAGTGAAACAAAGGAAGGGACAGAGCAGCAGAAATGGATGGGGGAGGAATGCCAGAGCAGGGAAGCAGAGGGGCGAGCGGAGGACAGAGGAAAAGGAGGGAGAGCGAGAAGCAAACCGGGAGAAGAGAGGAAAAGTGCAGGGGGAGAAAAAGAGAGACTATAATCAAGAGACACAAAATAAAACCCATCTATCACCCCAGTGAGTAGCTCACTGCATAATTTGAGTGAAGAGGGTCCAAGTCTTTTTTTAAAAAAATATTTTATTTATTTATTCATGATAGACAGAAAGAGAGAGAGAGAGAGAGAGAGAGAGGCAGAGACCCAGGCAGAGGGAGAAGCAGGCTCCATGCCGGGAACCCAATGTGGGACTCGATCCCTGGACTCCAGGATTGCGCCCTGGGCCAAAAGCAGGCGCCAAACCGCTGAGCCACCCAGGGATCCCCCCACCTTTTTAAAAAATATTTTATGGGTCCAAGTCTTAAAGTACTGTAATCATTTTAAATATTTGGTAAGAATAGATTAAATTAGAGCTTTGCGATCTTGAGGGAAAGGTAGTCATAATAAAAGCTGCCATTTATGAAGCGCCTACTATGTGTCAGGAAGGGGCAATGTCCTTACATCTCTCATTTCATCGGGAAGACCGGAGAGTGACAGTTTAAAGGATGGGCCGAGCTTGAAACCCAGCTCTACGGCTTGCTAGCTGTGAGTTTTGGGACAAGTGTATTGGACCTCTCCAAGTGTTCCCATCTGAAAAATATAAACTAGAAAAGAAAAACCAAACTCGGGGGGTTATTGTGAGGATTATACGATCCGCTATTAAAGTGGAGAGTGTCTGGCATATGCTCTGTGCGCAGCAAATGGTAGTTATGGGTTTCACTATTAGCAAGTGATTTCCCACAGCAGCTCTACTTCTTATGTTATTAGTTCAAACTCATTTTATAGATTAAAAAGAGCTCAGAGAGGAGAAGTGGTTTCTCCAAAAGGTTATAAGATTAGTAAGTGGCAGAGACAAAATTTGAACCTTGGTCTGCCCAACTCCAAACTCTGACTCCGTGAACTCCCCTGGGGAGGGGTTGGTGGTATCTGCATTAGCACTGCTTCCAGGAGCTCAGGAAAATGGGCAAGTTTCCCCCCTGCCCTAGGGGGTATGCTATTCCTCTTGCTCCCACCCCAATTCAAAGGGACACATTCAGGGGTATCCTGGAGCTGGTGAGTGTCAAACCCAAGGTCACCCCCATCTCACAGGTGAATGTGAAGCCTAGAAGAAGCCTTTCCATTCCACGGAGGGAGGCTGGAGGACTTGCACCATCCTTGAAGACTCTTCCCTCAAGCTGGCCCACCTCCCACCCCAGCCAGCATCAGCCGATGGGGACTGCTAACTTCCCACCCTCTTAGTGACCAAACTGTGAGGTAAGGTCAGAGCCTTGCTATTCAAATAATGACAGAAGCAGAATTGTTCTCTGCAGTTAGGCACTTACTTGATTTCCAGAGAGAATTTGACATTGGTAGGTGTGTGCTTATTAACAGGAATATTGTAACTGTAATTCCCAGGGCTAATTATGGAAAAAAAATAAAACCACAAATCAAAATACATAGGAAAGGCTTCAAAAGGCTTTTGTTACTCATTACACACAAGCTGTGAAATATTCTATAACAAACACAGGAAAACAAATTTAGCACGTAGAGTTCTGTGCTTTTCAGAGACATACCTGTCAAATTTCAAAGGGATCTCTTGTAGGTGTTAATATATAAACTGTACCACAAATATTTATGGTTTATCAGAACACACAGGTGAAATGAGGGAAAGCCAAATCCCAGGCCAAATGCATACCACTGAGTGCACAGAAAACGACTCTGGTCCCCGTTAAGGAGACATGGATTTCAGGAGAAAATGAGGCAAAGGCCTCAAACCAGCATTTTCCCTCTGGAAAGGAAAACTGAAGATAATAAATACCAGCTCCTGTACCCTGAATCGCTCCCTCATAGGCAACATTAGCAGGAAATATCATGCACTTTCAGAACTTGAATCAACTAACATTTTGATAGTCCTAATTACCATTTTGTATTGGAGAGAACTGTAGCAGGGAAGTGCTTCTGCAGGCACTCCGCCCCCCACATCCCCCCAAAAAGGGAGCTACTGGGGCAAAGGGGGACTTCCTGGGATTCATACTGTAATGAAAACTCCACCAGAAAAGCATATTGAATCTAACACAGATTCTTCGGACCTGGCCACACCTCGAATTCCATGGAGAAACAGCTTAAAACCAGATACACTGAGAGAAAAGTTAATCATTTTAGATTCTCTTGAAAAAATCCTAAAATGGGGACTCCTTGGTGGCTCAGTGGCTAAGCCTCTACCTTGGGCTCAGGTTGTGATCCTACGGAGAGCCTGCTTCTCCCTATGCCTATGTCTCTGCCTCTCTGTATCTCTCATGAATAAATATATAAAATTAAAAAAGAAAAAAGAAAAAATTCCTAAAATGAGTTGTTAAAAATGAGAAAGCAGAAGTAAAATAAATGGATCTGAATTGGGATCAGGAGAGCCTTGTTCTACTGGAAAAAGCTGAGATAAATGGAATTCACTTCCTACCAGTGCCCCCCCCCCCCCCCCCCCCCCCCCCCCCCCGCCAGCATCTGCATGCTTCACGGCAACGCAACTCAGTAGCCTCACCCCACAGGTGAGACATGGACACTCAGGGGGAATTAACACCTTGTCGAAGTTCTGGAATTGGAAACCAAATCATCCCACCCTTCTTCATCATGTCACCCTAGCACAGTAATTAACATCGGTCTCCCACTTGGTTAAACTCGCTGAAGGTCAGGTTCCTTCATGGCAGGATGGGATCAACAATCCCAACCTCACAGGGATTTGGGGAGAATCCAATGAGATAATGAATGTCAAAGCCCTAAACAAATCATAAAGTACCACACAGTTAAAGCTCAGGGCCATCAGGTTGAAAAAAGAAATAAGGCTGAGAATCCCAAGGATTTGGGATACCAGTCCACGGTACAGAACTTTCACCTTGCCTTTCACCTAGCAGTCACCCAGTAAATATTCATCGATGAAAGAAAAATAGGTCCCCACTCTTACTGCCTTCAACTTGCGTTTTGGGCCAGCTAGCTGAGGCTACTTGTAGGCTATGCTTCTAAATGCACCATGACCGGATGGCTCACCATGGACATGGCGGTTGCTGATAACTTTTGCAATATCTGGATGTTTTTTCTCCTGCCTGGAAAAGCCACGATAAGCTTTATTACTTAGCAATTAAGATAATAATATTCCCCGTTATTAAAATGTATAAACGTCAGTTCATTCATTACGTGGAGCCATCAGTAACAACGTGTTTCTTGTCTATAAAATTAACCGACAGCCCCTGTGCTCATGGAATGTGTCCTTGGAGAGTCCCCCTAAGCTTTTTGCTTTGGACGTCCCCATTAAAAACGAGAGACTGGCATCACTGGAGCCATGGTTTATTGACATTCGCTAATACCAACCATTTTATGATTCCCTCGTCTACCATGTAACAAATGTGTTTTCACTTACGGAGCAGTGTATGCACGCATTGACTTTTACCATGTAGTTTTGGCTTTCATTTCAGTCTCAGAAACCCAGAGCCCTGAGTAAATCCAGAAACAATCAGGGTAGAATGGGGAGGCTTACCCACCTGCACTGGAGGCCTCCACCACAATACCGATGATCTATTACTTGCTGGATCTCCACAATCTGAATAGAACTAATGGTTGTATCAATCTCTGAATTGAGAAGAAATAGAGAAAAGAAAGTAAACCCTTCTGCAGAGGAAAAGGGTATCGTGCTCCAGCAAAACTCCAAATTACTGAATGTGAAATGAGAGTTTCCTAGATTAATGGGCTCCATTTGCATTCAAATGGAAAAAAGAAGGGGAAGGGAGGGAAGAAGGCTTTTGTTGTTGTAGTAAATTTTAAGAAAACTAAAAATCCAGTTTCTGATAATAGATAACATCTGATAACAAACAAAAGAATTTCTTTTGGAAGTCCTACTAGATTGACATTTATTGAAAAGGGAGGGTGCAATGTGAAATGCTATCTGGCCAAGAAAGAAAGCTTTTAAAAAAACCTCAGAAAACAGAAAATAAACTAAAAGTACCACCAGAATAGGAGAAGAAGGCAGGAAATTCAAATAAATCCATGGGGATCAACCTCCACTTGTCTGGTGGTGAGCGGCCACCTCTCACGCCTGACATTGGCTAGAGAGCGTCCCTGGGGAAAGCTGACACAGCTGGTTGCTACTCTGCCTGGCTCTACGAAGCCAAAGGAGGGTCACTTAAATGTGAATTTACAGTCACTCCCCCAGTCAAGGCTGGTTAGCGCATCTCCTGCCAGGAAGGACAAGCTTCTGTCTTCTGAAGAGGGAAAACGTCTGTCAATCTTAAAGGCTTGGTGGGTCAGGATGAGAAGATACCCAGTAGACGCCCCTTTGTCTCTTCAGTTCGATGTTTCCCCACCCTTTCTCTCTCCCACCTTTCACCCATCCAATCCCTACCCCACTCCTTGCAGATCTAGTATGTTCTCACCCTCTTCCAAGAAGCCAGCTGTTTGGGGCTACCTTGTGTTCTTCAAACTCGTTGAAGCTCCAACCCCTCAGAATTTGGAAATAGGGCCTTTCAAGAGGCAATTAGGTTAAAGTGAAGCTGTTACACTGGGCCCTAATCCAATCTGACTGATGTCCCTGCCTGGAAGAAGAGGCTCCCGGGGGAAGATCTTGGAAGGACGCAGCACCGAGGCGGCCATCTGTGAGTCCAGGAGGGAGGCCTCAGAAGGAACCAGGCCTGCCAACACCCTGATTGTGGACTTCTGGCCTCCAAAACTGTGAGAAGATAAATGTTGTTGCTTGAGTTGCCCCGTCTGTGGTACCTTGTTACGGCGGCCAGGTCGGATCCGTGCGGCCCACAGCCCACTCCTTCCTGATGCCACAGCTTTACCCCTGGGCCATTTGCGGGGTGATCAGCTAGTGACCTATCTGTCGTCCCATCAAAAGCATGTCATCTCTGTTTTGTCACTTAACTTGTGTGCATTTTTGTCCTTTCTTGACAGCTCCAGAATAGGGAGCCTCTATTAAAATTCTCTGATTCCTGAGTAACTCCTGGTATAATGTGATCTGCACAGGAAAAAAGAGCTCAAAGCTCAAGGTAGGGACCCCGCTGCAGCTGAGAAGAGTCAGGTCACTGGTTAGGGGCCAGAGCTGGCTTGTGGGGAGGGAAGTCCGGGAGTGGTTTTGCCCCTGTCATAGCCAAAAAGGCATTTTAAAAAAGCAGTTTTGGAAAAAAAAAAAAAAAAGCAGTTTTGGAAGGGTAACTATTCAGATGATTGTTGATAAGGCTTTGGGGGTGGGGGGGACCATATTCTTAGAGTAAATGGCGAACGCAATTATTTAGTGGGCTACTAAACAAGTCTTTAAAAAGAATTTTAATGGTTTTGCAGTCACTTTTTTTAATTTGTCGATTTTTTCCCCAAGTACGCCTACTGTTTATCATATTCCTCCATTTGCATTACATAATATGTTTATATTTCTCAACATAGTTTGGAGCAAAACATAAAGCCAGGAACCTCAGTTAACAAGAGACATAAGTTAACACAGTGTGTGCTCCTTTCATAGGAAGAAAAGGAAGGCAAGATCAGAAACAAGTTCCTACTCAAGCTTCTATGTGCAATTTCCGGATAGAAAGCACACACAAGGGTGCACGCTACTTTGGCACCATCACTCCTAAGTAGATCTGCCCTGGTTAGTACTTCTCACACGAGGCATACAGGCTTGTTTACCTGTGCACAAAACTGACTGTGAGCTTCTAGAAGCCCGCGTGCACATTTGGGCACGGCCATGGCCCCAGACAAGGCAATGCTGGGCTCTCTGCAAGTGCTCAGCAAATATTTGGGGGAGGATGGAAGGAAGAGAGGCCAATCATATACCCTCTAGAAAACTGTTTCCTCTTGCACGCTCGAAGGGGAAATTGTCAGGGGATGGGTGCCGAGGGATGCTGGGGGGGTACACATGGAAACCGGAGCTCCTTCACCCTCGAGGCAAAGGGGAGTGAGGCAGGCTTTGAAGGAGAGGCAGGTTTCCTGAGCATCTTGATCCTTTTCATTAAAAAGAAATGGGTCTTGACCCATGAGGATTTTCTAGAAGATTGAATATATATTTCCCTTTAGATAGAAATATATGTGCTGTCTAAAAGGCCTCGAGATTTCCTGGATGCCAGCTATTCCAATAAGCACCTGTCAAGCACAGGTCCCCTGCTAGGAGTGTCGCTTATGACTGCTTCGACAGAAGGCTGTGAATTATGAGGCACAAAAAGAAGCGGAAACCAGAACTTCTCCATCCTATCTGTTTCCATCCCTTATCTTTTTTGCTACTTTCCCACTGAATTCGCAGGCACAGGGTTCATTATCAATTTTAGCAACAGAACTACAGAGTTGCCTCACTTCCACGGAAGCATGTTTTCGGGTTCCTGGAGACACAGAATCCTACGATAGGATTTAGTATCTGATGGGATAACGGTATTTTAAAAAACAGTAATAAGGTAAAGTTGAGGAGACATAATCCTGAGGATTAGAGTTATGAAAGTGGCTTTTCAAAAGCAGGATTGGAAATACATTTTAAGTCTCCTATAAAAACATCTCCAATTTGTCCCTTCTCTGAGGCAAGACTAGGCAACGCTGAAAGGCTGGTTATTGGAAAACCATAAATTCTCCTGTAGTCAAGCAGGGGTGGCTCTCATTTTACAAATGCCTTTCAGTAATATTCACTGTAAACTTAATATACACCCTCAGCGGTTTTTACTGTGATGCTGGAGATAAATTTTGCAATCAGTGGAAAAGATCTCCCAATAAACTAAATTAGAAACTTCTGGAGAGGAGAGATTTAAAATGGTGTCCAACCAAAGCATATCCTGTTGTGGTAGACTGTGTATATGGCCTTACTCATAAAATTGGGCGGTGTGGCTGAGTTCCAAGCATCTTGGATACCTTTTTCTTTCCCGATTGAACCAGACTCATGCCAAGAAAAAGTCAATGAGCCCAACCAATTGATGACTGTGTCCTTGTACATGGGGAGCCAGTTTCCTTCGGCCATTTGCTCTTCTCAGAGTTCTGATCTTCCAGACAAAATAAGCACAAATTTCCACGCCCTTTAGTTTCCTGAGATTTTAAAAAAATCTTTACCAAAATTCTTAACATCTGTAGAATTCCTTAGATTTTTCCCCCTCATAAGCTCTCCACTTCTTATATCTAACTCTGTCTGTTTACATCTTTATTGGTTCCATAGATTAAAATCTAATCCATCACACTCAGTTGGCTCCTCAGAACAGAAGCTCAATATTCCAAAACACCCACTCTCCACCTCTTACCCAAACCTTTGTGAGGAGAGGGGATAAACCTTCTGAAAGGCGTTTTACACAATCAGCTTGGGCCCAAAAGAAGAATGATGGCTTGCACTCAGCATAGCATAAAAATACTCATTTCCCTTCCCTATTTTACTCGTGGTCTTTCTCCTTAGGGAAGGAGCCAATAAGTGTGTTCTGGGGCTTGGTAAAGTGCTAGATAGCACTCTTCATCCTAGAGAGTTCTTTCAACTTGGTTTCTTTCTTAACTCTTGAATTTCTTTTTGTATTTATTATTCTTTAATTTTTAATTAGTCGTCGCTGCCTCAGAATGTCTGGTTGAAACAACTTGCCTGGCTTTCTCCACTTTCAGATTTAGGAATCCCAGTGTCCTATAGGACAAAAGGAAGGAGGGACTAGCAGCAGAAGAGAAGAGGCTTTCTTTACACCCCAGAAATACCCCACATCAGGGATAGCTCAATGGCTCTAAGGCAAACTTGGGGTAGGGAGAGGCGAAGGGGCTTTCTAGAACCATAGTGTGAATACCTTCTGCTTCCTCTAGAGCATGTACACACCATGTCCAAATAAATGGCGGCATGATGGTAGATGGGTAGGAACCCAGGACAGGAAGACAGGGGACTCAGCTTCCAGTTCCAACCTCTCTAGTAACTTACTGCAGAACCTTAAGCAGAGTCCCGGGCCTCCACTTTATCAGCTGGAAAATAGAGGTTTTCCTGACCTGGGGATACCTTGGAACCCCAAGTGATTGCACAAAGTGTTCAGTGGTATCCGTGGACTTGTAACAACTCTCCCACAGGTTTGTACTGTTCTTCAAATGTTGCTGTAGGATTAACAAAAATAACTTGACTAAAAGCTTACCTGAGTTTAGAGTAACATTCTCCCTCTAGGTATTTTCTCAGTCAAATAATTGTAAAAGAATAACAAATTAATAGTAGCTTCCAGGGGTCAATAAGTTAGGGTGCCACTGGTATGCTGCTCTCTGACATTCTATGAGACTCTAAATCCCCCAAAGTTTGCAAGTTTCCAGAAGATGAGAGTGAAGAGAACATTTAAATCCTTTCCATCTTTCTTCATCTAAAAGAGGGAAGAGGAACAACTTTCCCCGGATCTTGGGGAGCCTGGTAAGGCTGGATTTAAATTTCCCCATTAGCCAGAGAAGCTGATAATTGCATCTAGGAGGACACAGCCAGGTGCTATGGAGAAGCCCTTCCTTCTCTAGAAGTCTCTTCAGTGCCTCCCATACTGAGAGGCTGGCACCCCACGTCCCAGAGAAGACAACAATAAACCTTCCCTCGATGTAAAGAGCTGGGTGCTATAGGAATGAGTTCGCTCAAGGGTCAAGAACATTTTTGGAAATGAAGATTGGATCAGTCCATGACCTCTTCCTGTATAGGATCCATTGTTACACATCCTCATAGGTGAGACGGTCTCTTCTGAGGATTGCTCTCCGAAAAGGCCACCAAGTACACCCAAGGTGGACTCCCAAGGCAAGAAAAAGGTTTACTAGCCACAGGGATCCATGTGCTTTCATACGAGACGAAGGACTGGGGGGATTTCTGTAACAGTGCTGGACGTTTCCATATTTGAGACTACTGAGAATTTGATGGCTGAAACAGATTCCTTTCTTCACATTGAAGCTTTATCTCTGTCCTGTGCTGATGCACCTGTTCCCAAGTTCAATCAAAAGTTGCTTTCATGAGAAAAACAGTGCAAGCGTCGCCTCCTACAGGGGCAGGGAACAATTCTCTATGCCTCACCCCCTCGTTAGAAAGAATGGAGATGCCTTTTAGGTTTGTGAGGCTTAAATGGTTTATTCACGGAGTTCACGTAGGTCACTTACGGCAGTGCCTCTGTATGAGGTAATGGCTCCTTACGTGATGATGACAACGGTGATGATGACGATTTGTAAAAGTTATTTATTCACCTCTAGGGTATGGAACAATATCAAAAGGAAAAGGAAATCACATTGCTGCCCCCCAAACTTCAACCACTGACCGTATTTTCCATGTCTGTCACTTGGACTGCTCAAAATATTCTGGTTCTTCTTCTAGGCACATGTTAGGTCTGCACTTTATCAACTCGTTCTAAGTCAGATGTGACCAATGTCACCTGCTTTGGCCGATAAAGTGTAAGCAGAAGGACATGTGGTACGCCTCAGTGGCAGCTTTGAGAGCCGTGTTCTTATCACTGTTACAGAAATTGTAGAAATACATGTTGAGATGGAGTCTCCATTAGTTGGGTTCTAAATGACACCATGAGCGAGAGCCCTCTTTTGATCCACATTTGACATACAGAGTCAGAAATAAATTTTGGCCACAGTGAGCCACTGTAATTGGGGAGCTGTTGTTGCCATGGCATCTGAATACATAAGCCACCCTAACCTGTGTGTATTGCTATTATTGTCATCATTAGTCTATACGCTTGTGTGTGTGCAGAGGTTCCCCCCAAACAAAGAGTTAGGATACATTTGGATGTGTTATATATGTTTTTACAGAGATAACTATACTTTTAGCCCTTGATCAAGTCTCCATAATTTTTTTTAACATGAGAAATCTGTTACTTAAAAAATTCCGTGTGTGTGTGTGTGTGTGTGTGTGTGTGTTTCTCCCCAGGAGGAAGAAGCAGATATTCTGAAAGTGGTTGTGATTTTCACTGACTCGCAGCTTACCCTGAACTCATTAGAGTTCTAAAGCCTTTTGCATTTTGCCCTACTTGGTTTGGGCAGGAAGCCCAGATACGACATCATTTTATAAGTTCTAACTGAGCCAGAAAATCTACGCAACCCACCCAGGATTACTTGACATGTTCTACTATGACTGTCTTTGTTGGCCATGGACAAATGAGCCCTTTCCCCTTGCATCAACCACAATTTCATCCCCGGGCAGGGAACTCACGATTACAGAGACGGCAAGCTTGCACACTTGTGTTGGGGAGGATCTTGCCACCCCAAGTAGAACCACTGTCTGGAACCATGAACAGATTATGCAAGTAAATATTTGCAAAGAAAAACACCTCAGGGGCAGAGTCCCCACAGTCGCTTCTCTTTGAACATCCTTTACCTGCCCACGGCCCCGGATGGGCATCCTCCTCCCGGGACCGCCTCCGCACGCGACTTGAGGAGACTCTTCTCTTTCCCCAGATGGGGCAGCAGTAAGTCTCCCGACAGGGCAGGACCTCACAGAAAGTGATTTCTGGGACTTGAAGGGAGGCCTGTGTGGTCGCCAGGGCTGGAGGAGGTGCTGCAGAGAGTGGGGCGGAGGGGGAGGGAGACGACAAGGTTAACCTGAAAGGCTGGTTCTTCTGTTGACAATTCCCCTGAACCAGGCTGGGTTTGGGGGTGAGGAATGTGAAAGTCCTACCTGAGGGGGAGGCTGTGGGCGGCGGGGCCGGCTCCTGAGAGCTGGTGAGGTTGCTGAGGGAAGAGAGCAAACCGATTAACGAAGGAGGCCTTCAAGAGTCCTTCTCCCCCAAGGAAAAGCAGCCCAACACTCTCACCTCAGAGGGAGGTTTGGGGCACGTCGGTTTTGATCTTTTAAGCTAAGTATGTAAAGGGAGACTATCGTCAGGGCGCTGTTTAAAAAAGGAAACAGAAAACAACATGAGAAGGAAGGCTTAGGTGACAGATTTGAGCTCACATGCGTTCCCCCCCTACAGCTGGCGGCCACAGGTCCCCCCTGACGGGCCACAGGGCCACTGGGGCACCACGGAGCCGCCGGCCTGGGGCGAGCAAGCCCTCGGTGTCCCTGGGCCCAGAGGCCCTGGCTCCTCGGCGCTGGTGGACGTTTCCAGAGAGCAGCCCCCTGGGCCTGGGCTGCTGCCTCAGGAAGGCTAGGGGAGGAGGCCTGGGCCCCTGGGGGGGCCTCCCCTGAGCCCCTCTGACCTGGCCGGCCGCCTGCCTTTTCAGGCTGCAACAGCAGGCCGGGGAGAGGAGGCCACCGTGACTGCAAGGGGGGGCTGCGCCCTTTCCCTCGACCAGCAGGTCGCAGACACACAAGCAGCAGGTTTGCCCAAAGGCTCTGGGCTTTGGGAGGCCGCACTCCACAGCGCTGCGCCCCCAGACGTTCCCTGGAGCAAGGGCGCCCTGACAGTGGGCCACAGGACCGGCCAGCCTGGCCTCACACCTGCCTCCCCAGATGTGGCTCCCCACCCCATCGTGCCCTCCAAGGGCCTGGGGTGACTACTATCAAATAGACGCCAGCGAACGTGCGGCACTTCTGAATTCTACCCACAAAGAAGAAAGTCTGCAGAGTTCTCGGCTGGTTGCAGTGCTCCCCGTCCAGGCGCAGTGCTGCTGAGCCCCAGAGATGCCGTCACATGGACCCCACCTGCCACCTGCTGCCACCGGGGCTCCCGGGCCTCCCACCCTGCCCCCCGTTCCCTCAGGTGCTCGCTCTAAGTCATCTCCGGCATTCACGTCCACGCACGACCCCCAGAACTTCCAGAACCGTGCAGCAAGGGGACATCGGCTCCTCTCCTTGGGGGCAAATTCTGCTTCTGGCCCAGAGAGACCGTTTAGCAGGTGCTCGAATCCCAGTGCAGGGCAGCTCGCTGGGGAAACGGAGGAGAAGGCAGCGGGTCCCCAGGGCCTCGCACCCCAGGGGGCAGGGGGGGCAGAGACCCACGAGCCTCCAGAGCCAGGAAGGCGGTGGCCAGCAGCCACGAGCACCCTGGCCCCATCCCTCACTGGGCCTCGAGACCAGGCCCGGCAGCCCTTTCCTACACTTGCAAAGCATTTTTTGGGAGAGAGAGAGACAAACAGCCCTTCGGCCAGCCCAACAGGCTACGGACAGGGAGACCCAGAGGACCCAGGCCCCTGGAGCCCCAGGAAGGCCCTGCCCCCCAGGGAGGCCTGGCTCCCCTCGCCCTGCAGAGGCGGACGGGGGTAAGTGCCCGCTGCTTGCACAGCAAACTCTCCATCCTGACTGTGTCTGCGGGCCTCAGCTGCTTAGCACATCTGGCTGCAGTTTCAATATACTGTATACCCTGGGGTTCTCTCGTAGGCCCTTTGCTGGGAAGTCTTCACTGAGGAATCTAGAAGAATCCTAACAATCAGGCGTGTCCAGGGGAGCACAGATTGCACCAGACTGCCTTCCCTCTTACTCCTTTCCCCCAAATGGACGGGAAAGAGAACCAACAATTTGAGACAATTATTTATAACACTGAATAAAAAAAGATACACACACACACACACACACACACACACACACACACACACAAGGCCCAGTAAGCTACTAAAAAATATCAGTTGATTGAAAAAAAAAATCATCCTTCATGCCACATTTAGGTACAGAAAGCCCATGCTTTTTTTCGTTAGAATATGAGTTTATAAAGGGCCTCCTGGAGCACCCAGGTGGCTGAGTCGGTAAGCACCTGCCTCTGGCTCAGGTCAGGATCCTGAGGCCCCACATCAGGTCCCCTGCTCAGCGAGGAGACTGCTTCTCCGCCATCATCCCCCCCACCGATAATAAATAAAGTCTTAAAAAAGAAAGCAGGGGGTTCGCTTACCTCTAAGCTAAATCCAAGGTCAATGTCCAGTTAAAGGCCCCTCGTTGGGGTCAGTCCCTAGTCCATACGTGAGAAAAGGAAAATGGGAAGGAAAAAAGAGCTTGAGATAGCAGAACACTGAAGCTTTTCTTACCAAAATGCCATCACAGCGATGAGAGTTATAACCAAGGTCTGGAAAACCCAGTTAGGACACAGCCGTTTTTTTCCTGAAAAACAAACCTGTAAAAAAAAGATGGTGTTGGGAGGTGAGGTGAGCCAGCAGTGCTCACTGTGGGGAGAATCCCAGCAGGGCTGCTCAGGGTGCTGTCTTCAACCTCCGCCTCCCTCCCGCCCGGTCCCCGGAAAACCAAGTTCTCCCAAAGCCCGGCTCTCCCTTTCCTGACTCTCCAGGCTACAGTCACTGGTCCTTTCCCCCGGCTTCCTGCAGGACAAGCATCCGTGCCCTTCCTCCCGCGCTCATCTTAGTTTTATTTAGTTTCACGAGAGCAGAGGGCCTACAGACGGGATACCGCCGGAACCCACATGTCCATCGCCTTTACTGCGACACCTCTGAATATCACAAGGTCTTTGAGACGTGATGGAATAAATGATGGAATAAATCCCAGTGGGAGAATTTCAGGCATCATGACAAACCATGGGAAAGACTTTCATTGTGTGAAATCCTAAGTACTCTTTAAATCATTTTGAAGAACAGTTCTGGACCTGTGTCTTCTTGATCCTTATGCCCAGTCAACAAATATTCATTAAGCACTGCTATGTTTAACACTACGGGGAACCTAAAAATAAGTAAGGTACGGAATGAATGAGGCCAACCTCTAGGACCGGTGCATATGGGCGAAAAACCTGCATGTGAGGAACGGGCCCAGGACCAGGGAATAGACTGCCAGGTAACCGGTGATGAATCTCGCTGAAAGGATAGGAGTGGTTTGCTGCCCACCTTAACAAGGGTGTCCCTGAGGTGGGAGGTTTTCTACTAATACAACAGGGAGAGTCTTATGTTTGCTCCCCCCTGTGGGGTACAGGATAGGATCATGCTTTTGGTTGGAAGCTAATTGGAGGATGACGGTAGTTGAGAAATAGCTTAAAATCAGTCTTTATTTGGATTTCTTGGGCTGGTTCTCTGAATAAGTAAAATGTCCTTCAATGTTATATTGGGGCTCAGGGTGGGATTAGGCATGTAGCAAATATGCAAACCCTTAGGGCGCCGGAAGCCACTCTGGATACTAAGAAGTGAATGGCCCACACCATCCTGACATCGCACTGGAAGTGTTCAGAGGACGGCCTCATAATGTGCTGTACAGAGGAGGGACTCAATGAATTTGTTGAATCGACTGGAATTAAATAGCATTAGTCGCAGGATAAGAGCTTCCCCCTCCAATCTATTCCCCACAGCTGCTGGATTATTTTAAATCTCCATGCTTTTGTTTCAAATCCTTTGACCTAGTATGGGGAAATGATCTAAGACCTGGAGTTAGGCTTGAGTCAGGTCCTAAATAAGTCATCTAAATGCCATTAAACCTCATTTCCCTCATCAATAAAGTAGGAATGATAAAATAATACCCGTCAACAGAGTTATTGGATGGGTCCAACTAATAGTGCAATGGTTCTCAAATTCAGGCCCACATGAGAATTACTGTGGAATTTATTGGAATTTCTAGCAAATTCTGCTTGAAGGCCTGAAGACCTTCCCACCCCACCCCAATCACCAACATACAGCAGGGATCACCCACCTATCTCTTGAAGGGAGAGAAAGAGAAGGAAGGAAGAGGAACACTAGATTGGATGAGCACTACTCAGGAGATCTCAATCTTCTTCCAGGACAAGTGCCACCACAGGCGGCTGTGTGGAAGTTGAGCCGGCCAGGTTTCTTACCATCTGGTAAGGCCCACAGCCAGCACTTTGCTCACTGATGCACCCACCCAACCCAAGAGTAGCACACTCTGCTCACACACATATGTTTCAGTGACCCAAGGATGACGGAGGGGCTGGTGTCATGGAAGGGAAAGTAAACTTCAGAGAAATAGTCAAGACCTCCTGCAGAAACGGCACAGGGGAAGCAAAACATCCGCATTACTTGTACTCTAACAAGCCCCCCGAAGCCTCTGATAACAGGCCAGAGTATAAGAACCACTCAAGTCATGGGTTTGAAAATGCTAATAAGAGTGAACACCTGGGGCACCTGGTTGCTTAAGCATCCGAGTCTTGATCTCAGCTCAAGGGTCAATCTCAAGGTTGTGAGTTGAAGCCCCACATTGGTCTTCATGCTAAGCATGGAGCCTACTTAGTAATAATAATATTAAAAAAAGAGAGAACATGTACAAAACACTTACTATGTGCCTTCCTCTCTTCTGAGTGCTCGCTATATACTAATTTGTTTAGCCTCATGATAATCCTTGACAACCCTGTGAGGCAGGTACTGTCATCATCCCCGATTTATGGAGAAGGGAAATAATGAAGGCTAAGTTCCTTACCCAGGATCACACAGCTAGTAAGTCAGCCAGGAATGAAACCAAAAAAACCATTTGGCTCCAGAATCCCGGCTCCTAACCACCGCTATGTTGCCGCCCTCTCTCTGTGAGACAAGAGAACACTCTACAACTTAGATAGTATTGTTACTATTCCAAAGGGTTTTCATGCTCATAAGGGAACTGTTTCACAGGTGGTCCAGGATATCTGAGCCCTATCTATCCATTTGGTCCTCTCTTCTACTCTCCTCCCTAACCAACTCCCACCTCATCCTTCAATGAAGCCAGTGCCAGCCCCCGGCTCTCCCCTTGTGCCCTTCCCTCTGGAACCCCTCCTCTACCTACCCAGAGCTCACTCCTCCCAGAAGGCCCAGCCCCCTAACGTTCCTGCAGCACTCTGAGCCTTTGCAACATTCACCACATCTAGATACAACTGTTCTTTAGGTTGTCCTCTGATCTCCTGATCTTCCCGGGCTACCTAGAAATGCCTTAGAAGGCGGCATGTCTTATTCACCTTTGTCTGCCCCCTACAAGCTTATGGCAGTGACTCTAGGAGGTCTCTGAGGTTGAATGGGTGCTCTTTAGTACTTAATATAAATCCTCTAATGTCTACAGCCCAATCCCCTTCCCCACCCACATACCCAAGACACTGAACCACTCAGGGAAGGGTATCAGACGGGGCTTTCCATTCATGTGTTCGTTTCACAAGTATTTCTTGAGTACCTACTATATGCCAGTCCCTGGCGATGCAGAGTGAGGAAGGCAGACAATGGGGCCTGTTCTCATGAACCACACATTGTAGTTAATATTCTGAGATAACTGCAAAATAAAGGGATTCTCTGGGTGCCAGGTGAGAGCTACAGAGGTTGCACATGACCAAATTGCAGCAATCAGGGCCGCCGTGGACGTGGATACCATTCCCTCCTTCCCATTGCAAATTGGTGAGTACAAAGGGTACCCTTCCTACAAAATATTTTTAATAGTTTGTGCTTATTGAGCAGACTGCTGTGTGCTGGGCACTGTGGATAAGGGCTTCATCTTATTTAATCCTGTAAATAATCTGTGCAAGGCAGATACCATTTTTATCTTTATTTCTCAATGTAATTAAGCAACTTGCCCGAAGACACTTCTACATATATATTTACTCATGGGTTTATGTTTGTTGGCACACCAAGTAGCTTGTCAGCAACATAACATTTCAGCGGTTGTTAGTAGAATATTAAACTCTTTCTGAATCCTTTTAGAATAGGTCAAGGCAGTATAACATGAGTAGAGATAAATATGGCAATGGCTCAAACACCAGGTCAGCCCATAACAAGACATAGATTAAGGTCAAGAATGTCTTCTCCTGGAAAGGACCACCTGTGGAATACTGGTGGCTCACAGGGAACAAGTGGAGTCTCACAGCTGTCTTGTCTGAATTGCAGCTGGAAAGGGAATATTGCGGCTTCTCCCCCACTGACATTTCTCTGCAGTGGAGAGGGTGTTGTACTTCAATAAATGATTAACCCTCACTTTTTACTGTAAATGTTACCCAGTTTGAGGATGAAAGTTCTCTTTATTCATTAATAAAACCATCACACTTTAACCCCTGCAAGAAAGTGAATGCCTGTTTCCCCATTTGCACAAACAGTACTAAATATCAAAGGGAAAAGAGGGATTTGGGGATTAAAAGAAGTCTCTCTGGGATCTTCGGAAGCCACAGATAAGGAATTAGATTGGGTTAAGGCATCAGATCTTGCAGCCAAGGGCCATATGCATGCGGTGATTCATGAATTTCACTTGCGGGGTGGGGCGCACAGTATAAACTGGCAAGATAGTATTTCTGAAATGAATTCTGTTCTGTGCTCACTCCTCTAAACATCTTTTTGAAAAAACAGTGTCTATTAAAGGGGTGGTATAACTAAATAAAGTGTTGGGATGCCTGGCTGGCTCAGTCGGTTAAGCGTCTGCCTTCAGCTCAGGTCATGATCTCAGGGTCCAGGGATCAAGCCCTACATTGGACTCCTCAGGGAGTCTGCTTCTCCCTCTACCTGCTGCTCATGTTCTGTCTCTCTCTCTCTCTCTCTCTATCAAATAAATAAAAATAAAATAAAATACCTAAAGTGCATAAGGATAAACTAGGGAGTCTATCAACAAATAAATGAAAAGCATTCTTGATCAATTTCTCTAAAGACTTTTTCTTCTTCTTCTTCTTCTTCTTCTTCTTCTTCTTCTTCTTCTTCTTCTTTTTTTTATTTTGGTAGAGAAAACATCATCACTGTTCAATACAAATTTCAGTCTATTTACCTTGTTGGTTTTTTTGGGGACAGCCCTTCTCCTAGAGGAGGCACTAACCGCTCTGCTAAATTTGCTAAAAAAAAAAAAAAAAAAAAAAAAGAGTGAGAGAATGTTAATTACTATTCAAATGCCTCTCCAGGAGTCATAAGACAAAGGCCCAGGCTGCCACTAACACAGCAGTCTGACTTTTTTCTGTAATACAGTGGTAATTTTAAAAAGGAAAAGTCAAAGCAATTGAGCATTCCTTTTGTGGAAAAGATCCTTAGTAAGCATAAATGAATGCATTAAACCTTGCATTTATTTTTTTCTCATAATTAGACCCCAGGAAATATGCATTTACCTCCTTAAGTAATGAAAAAAACTACAAGTCTTTTCCCTGAGAACCAAACATGATTTTCTAAATTTAGAAAGGGCCACTTCTCCTCCTTAAAGGAGAAGTCATCCTTTGCTAAAACGTAACATTTCCTAAAACACCTTGCTCTTAAACAGATACTTCATGTTTTGTTTCCTTTTTTTAAAGCAGCAACAGAAAGAAAGAAAGAAAGAAAGAAAGAAAGAAAGAAAGAAAGAAAGAAAGAAAATTATCACAGAAGGCAGTGGCGTTCCAAAACATTCTATAAAGAGAATAGGAGAGTAATTACATCATCAGAGAGTAATGGTTGCTGCTGGATCAGAAAGACCACGTTCTAGGGTCCAGTTCTGGAAAGGCTCCACTCCCCCCTTCCTCCTGACCCAACACGACTCGCATGGCCCTTCGGGATGTACCTGATTGAGCTTGCTTCGCTGGCTGATGACTTGCAACTACTGAGTCGCTTTAGCCTGGCCAGCTTTCTGTTCCATATTTCTAACTCTTCTATCCTTTCTTCAAGGTTGTTGGTTAGTTTGCAGAGCTGCTTCACTGCACCCACATTTTCCATAAAGATCTGGTCCTAGAAATGAAAACAGTACATAACAGGGCATAAACCTACAGTGTGAGACCACCAGGGACCTGTCCACAGTCCATTCAAAGTCAGGTGAAACAACCACTGCAAAGGATTATACACACGTTACAGCCTCAAGTTCATTCAAGATAAAACTGGAGAGGTTTGCAACTTAAAATGATCTTGCTAAACTGCTGGCTGTGTAGTAAAACTGCTTATGTTCAATTTGCAATAAAATGGAAATATGTCCTTGTAATCCAAGAGAGAGAATGGAGCTGAAGGACATTGTCAGGTTTGGAATCTGAAGATTTATTTGGTATGGCCATTATACTATATTTAAAACTCATAAAAGGAAAATCATATCAGGCTTCTGAATGTTGATTTGTGTGTACATCACGAAATCCTTGTAAGAAATGGTTCTAGTTCTTCTTGGTAAGATGTGCTTGCTCGAGTGAAGGGGAAAGGAATGAAGACCTGGGCTTTTCTCTGAAGTCTGCCCCTTACTAGATGTGAGACTCTGTATAAAACAAAACAACCTCTCTGAGCTTCAGTATCTTCATCTATAAGCATGAAAATAATTCTTGAGATGTTAATTTCTTTTCTTTAAAAAAAAAGATTTTATTTCTTTATTTGATAGAGAGAGAGTGAGAGAGCATGAGCAGGGGGAAAGAGCAGAGGGAGGAGCAGACTCCCCGCTGAGCAGGGAGCCCAACGTGGGACTGGATCCCAGGACCCTGGGGTCATGACCTGAGCCCAAGGCAGACTTAACAAACTGAGCTTAACCAATTTAGCCACCCAGGCACCCCTGAGGTGTTAATTCCTGCTTTAACATCCCATGAACTATCAATTTCTATTTTAGCCTAACTCCCAAACAGAATTGAAAACAACACCACTTAACTCTATCTGTTCAGAGAAGGTCACTGACACACCAGAAAGAGCAAGAAAGGGAAACCACCACAGCCAGAGTGTGCCAGCCATCCCTTCTCCCACCCACGCACTTCAGTTGTCATAGAAACATGTGTGTCTCACTCAGCCATAACAAAAACACTGGAAAGCTCTCATCAACTCACATCCTGATCCCTGTGACCTCCTCTCCTCACCCCCTCTCTGTTTACAAGTTCTGAATGCCACAGAATTCTTTGGGGCTCATAGAGTCCAGTCCACTGTTGTAAAATGATGAGCTCAAGGCCAAAAGTGAAAGATTGTTTTATAGTTGGGAGATCAGACTTGGGGCTGTGTGTCCTTGAGATTCTCATGATGCAAACTGAAGCTTTACGGGTTTCAAACACTGTAAAGCAACCACACAGAAAGGAATCAAAAGCTGAACATTATAAACTTAAGGCTTAGTTTATGAAGTTTAAAGACATGCACACTGGTATGAAACACACCAGTAAAGGTAAATATATAGTCAATTTCAAAATACTCTACTACTGTAATATGATGGTATGTAAATCCTTTAACACTAGTATAAAAGTTCAAAGACAAAAGTACTAAAAATAACTATAGCTATAATAATTAGTTAATGGTACATACATAAGAAGAGGTATATTATGACATCAAAAACATAAAACATGGAGATGTAAGTAAAAGGGTAGAGTTTTTGTATATGATCAAAATTCAGTTGTTATCAGACTAAAATAAGCTATATCTGTACGATAGTTTATGTAAGCCTCAAAACTTTGTGTAACACAAAGTTAATAAACCTATGAAAGATAAAGAGAAGGGAGTCAAAGCATACCACTACAGAAAAATCAGTTCATAAAGGAACACAGCACAGGAGGAAGAAAAGAACAGGGAAACAGCCAAAAAACAATTAGTAAGATGGCATTAATAAGTCCTTACCTATCAATAATCACTATAAATATAAATGGATTAAATTCTCCAACCAAAAGACAGAGAGAGAGTGAATGAATTAAAAAAAAATTTTTTTTTGCTATATGTTGCTTCCTACAAGAGATGCACACCAGCTTTAAGGACACACACAGGCTTAAGGAATGGAAAAAGATACTGCATGCAAATAGAAATGAAAAGAGAGCATGGGTTGCTATACTTATATCAGATATACTTACGTCAGATAAAATAGAATTTAAGTCAAAAACTGTAACAAGAGGGGCACCTGGGTGGCTCGGCAGTTGAGTGTCTATTTCTGGCTCAAGTTGTGATCTGGGGTCCTGGGATTGAGTCTTGCATCAGACTCCCCACAGGGAACCTGCTTCTCCCTCTGTCTATGTCTCTGCTTCTCTGTGTGTGTCTCTCATGAAACAATAAATAAAATCTTAAAAGAAAAAAAAACTGCAACAAGAGACAAAAAAGGTCATATACTGATAAAGGGGTCAATTAATCACTGATAAAGGGGAACATTCATCAGAATATAACAATTGTAAATATATACCTCTATACTCTATATTTATATCTCTCTATCTCTCTCTTGAGAGAGACTTGAAGGAAGAAATAGAAGCTATATAATAACAGTAAAGGACTTCAGTATTCTACTTTCAATGATGGATAGCTTATCCAGACAGGAGATCAACATGGATTGATTGAACTTGAATTAGGCTTTAGACCAAATGGACCTAAAAGCTATATCAGAAATCCCACCCAACAGAGCTGAATACACAGTTTTCTCAAATGCATACAGGACATTCTCAAGGCTAGATTATATGTTAAGTCACAAAACAAGCCTTACAAATTTAAGAAGATTAAGATCATACCAAGTATCTCTCCTAACTACAATGGTATGCAACTAGAAATTCAAGAGGAAGACTTGAAAATTCACAAATATGTGAAAATTAAACAATACATGCCTGCAAAACTAATGGGTTAAAGAGGAAATCAAAAGGGAAATTAAAAACATCTTGAAACAAATAAAAATGGAAATGCAATATAAGAAAACTTATAGGATATAGCAAAAGTAGTTTCAAGAGGGAATTTTATAGCAATAAACACATTAAGAAGAATAAAGGAAGATCTCAAATAAAAAAAACTAACTTTACACCTCAAGGAACTATAAAAAGAAAAACAAACTCAGATGAAAGATAGTAGAAGGAAAGAAATAACAAAGATCAGAGTGAAATAAATTAAACAGAGATCAGAAACACTATGGAAAAGATCAACAAAACTAAGAGCTTGTTTTTTGAAAAGATAAACAAAATTGACAAACTTTAGCTAGATTAAGGGGGAAAAAAGAGAGAAGATTCAAATAAATCACATCAGAAAGGAGAAGTGACATTACAGCTGATACCAAAAACACTAAGGATCATAAGAAAATACTATGAACAATTATACTCCAACAAATTGGGTAAGTTAGAAAAAAATGGATATTCCTAGAAACATACAACCTACCAAGATTGAATCACAAAGAAATAGAAAATCTAACAGACCAAGTAAGAAAAGGAGATTGAATCAAGAATTTTGGTACTCACGTTTATTAGAGATAACTGTCTATAATTATCTCTTTTTTTTTTGTAGTATACCACATTAATAAAATCATATGATCATCTCAATAGATGTTAGAAAATAGAAAAAGTATTTGACAAAATTCAGCATCTTTTTGTGAAAAAGAAACCTCCTAATGAAATACAGATGGACTATACCTCAACATAATAAAAGCCCTATATGGTAAGTCCATATCTAACATTACACTCAATGATGGAAAGCTGAAAGTTTTTTTTCTAAGATCAAGAACAAGACAAGGAAGCTCACTGCCCTGTAATTCTATGCAACATAATACTGGAAGTCCTAGACAAAGCAATTAGACAAGAAAAAGAAATAAAAGTTATCCAAATTGGAAAGGAAGAAGTAAACTGTATCTGTTACAGATGATATGTTCTTATATAGAGAAAATCCTAAAGATTCCACCAAAAACTTAGAATTAATGAATTTACTAAAGTTGCGGGACACAAAATCAATATGCAAAAATTAGGTGCATTTCTTATACACTAACAACAAACTATTTAAAAAAGAAATAAAAATCCCATTTATAATAGCATCAAAAACAACAAATACTTAGGAATAAATTTATCCAGGAGGTGAAAGATCTGCACATTAAAAATTATAAGACATTGATGAAAAAAATTGAAGACACAAATACATGGAAAGATATCTTATATTCTTGGATCAGAACAATTAACATTGTTAGAATGTCCATACTATTCAAAGCCATCTATAGATGCAGTGTAATCCTTCTCAAAATTCCAATGGCATCTTTCACAGAAACAGAAAAAAAAAATCCTAAAATTTGTATGGAGCCACAAAACATCCCTAAATCGAAAGCAACCCTGAGAAAGAACAAAACTGGAGTCATCACACTTCCTGATTTCAACTATAATGAAGCTATAACAATCCAAATAAGACTAGCATAACAACAGACATATGGACCAATGGAATAGAACTGAGAGCCCAGAAATAAACCCACACATATATATATCTCCACTAAAATTTGACATGGGAGCCAAGAGTACTTAATGGGGAAAAGATAGTTTCTTTAACAGTGTTGAGAAAATTGGATATTCACATGCAAAAGTATGAAATTGGAGCCCTACCTTATACCACTCACAAAAATTAAATATATTAAAGACTTAAATGTAGACCTAAGACCATAAAACTCGTAGAAGAAAACAGGGAAAAAATTTCTTGACATCAGTCTTGGGAACCATTTTTTTGGATATGACACTGAAAGCACAAGCAATAAAAGCAAAAATAAACAAGTGGATGAGATGCCTGGGTGGCTCAGTGGTTGAGCATCTGCCTTCGGCTCAGGGCGCAATCCCAGTCTGGGGATCGAGTCCCACATCAGACTCCCTTTGAGGAGCGTGCTTCTCCCTCTGCATATGTCTCTGCCCCTCTCTGTGTCTCTCATGAATAAATAATAAAATCTTAAAATAAATAAACAAATAAGTGGGACTATATCAAACTAAAGAGCTTTTGTACAAAAAAAGAAAACATCAACAAAGTTAAAAGGCAATCTAAAGAGTGGAAGAAAATATTGGCAAACCATGTATCTGATAAGTGGTCAATATTCAAACTACATAAGGAACTCATACAACTCAGTAGCAAAACACAAATAATTTGATTAAAATGGGCATGAATGAATATTTTTCCAAAGAATACATACAAATGGCTAAAAGGTCCATGAAAGGATGCTCAGTATCACTAATCATTAGGGAAATGCAAATCAAAACTACAGCGAGGTATCATCACATACCTGTTAGGATGGCTATTTTTTAAAAGGCAGGAAAGAGATGACAAGTGTTGGTGAAGGTATGGGAAAGGGGAACCCTTGTACACTCTTGGTAGAAATGTTAATTGGTACAGGCACTATAGAATACAAAATGGATATACTCCCTCCCCAAAATTTCTGGGTGTATATCCGAAAGACATGAAATTACTGTCTTTAAGAGTTATGTGCACCCCTAAGCTCATTGCATAGCCAAGATATGGAAACAATCTAAGTATCCATTGATAGATGAATGGATAAAGAAAATAGGATACACACACACACAGAATATTATTCAGCTATAATAAGAAGGAAATCCTGCCATTTGTGACAGGAACTGAGAGCTATATGCTAAGTGAATTAAGTGAGACATAGAAAGACTATGATATCATTACATGTGGAAGCTAAAAAAGCCAAACTCAGAGAAACAGAGTAGGATGGTGGTTGTCAGAGGCTGAGAGATGGGGGAAATGAGGAGACGTTCATTAAAAGGTACAAACTCAATTTATTATTTTTTTTAAAGATTTTACTTATTTATTCATGAGAGACACAGAGGGAGACAGAGACCCAGGCAGAGGGAGAAGCAGGCTCCATGCAGGAGCCCGACATGGGACTCGATCCCAGGATCCCGGGGTCATGCCCTGAGCTGAAGGCAGACACTCAACCGCTGAGCCACCCAGGCGCCCCATACAAACTCAATTTAAAATGAATAAATTCTGAGGATCTAATATACTGCATCATGACTATAGTTAACAATATTGTATTATATACTTGGAAGTTGCTAAGAGAGTAGATCTTAAATGTTCTCACCACACACACACACAATAATTACGTGGGTGATGGATGTCTTAACTAACCTTATTGTACTAATCATTTTGTAATATGCATGTGTATCACATAATCATGTTGTATACCTTAAACTTATATCTCAATAAAGCCAAAAAAAAAAAAAACCCACACTTGGTAAAAGGAAGGATAGTTGGTGGGGGATTTGAAGAAAATAAGATAGGACACAAATTGAAAACTGGCAAATCTGGGTGAAGTATATACATGGGTATCACTATTATTCTAAGTTTGCGTATATTTGAGATTTTTTTATTAAAAATGTTAAAAAATGAGTAAATCAGAAAACAACCAAAAATCTTCTGACAAAAGCTCTTTAAGATTTTCTAATTCTGGTAAAATGTTCCCTTACATCTAAATTTTTTTAATAAAAATAAGGCAGAAATCATGAAGACAAGAATAACATCCTATGGTTCTAAATCCTAGTAAGTGCCATACAACCATTCACGATGTCTACACTCCGGAAAGCCTTATACTATAATTATAACTGGTCATTACATCAGTGGTCCCAAACAGATTCCCAGCCATCATCTCTGACTCCTCCCCACCCGCTCCCGACGGGGGATCCACTGTGCCACGCCCCTGCCACACGACCAGTTCAGTCTCCCAAACCTCCTGACTCTGCCCACTTTTCTCCATCCTCACTGGCACAACCATACCTAGCTTGTTTTATTTTTCTTGTCAACCAGCTTCCTCTTCTTTTTTTAATGCTCGCTTGATACATGGCTTTGTGATTTAGCCCCAACGAGAGCAGACCATGGAAGATGATACTAAAGTCCCCTTTCCAGTGCAGTAAGGTCATTCTGCAGTGTCTATCCAACAGGACTTTTAATGCTGCCTCATGAGATATGAGCAATTGGCTGCAATTGTCCAGTTACTTGTAAATAATGATGACAAGCCAGCTCTGATTTCTCCAACTCAAATTTGCTGGCACCATACATCTTCCGGGTAGATCCAAATAGGCAAGAAGATAATTCATGTGTTTTCCTATTTAAGAGGAAATAAAGGTAGAGAGGAAATTTACTACTACCTTCCTGGTTATAATTATGGCCCTGACTTTATGGATCCAATGGAAATTTACCAAAAAATAAATTTCTAGGACATTATGTTATGGGCACTGACTCTGACTTCTTCTCACACTAACCTAACCACTGAACACTGTCCTCTCACACCAGACTGAAGCCAGTATAAATATGTTCAAAAACATAACCCAAAATTTTCTGAAACTGTTCTTTTCTATGCAAGTGACAAGATCTCTGGGAGTTCACTTTAACCATGAACATGTAACTAGATGCCTGGGGAACTTTGTTTAAATACACACATCCAGGTCCCATGTAAAGGTCTGTATTCACTAGGACTCAGATGGGCATAAGTCTGGGGCATTTTGAAAAGCTTCCTCATCTAATACCCAGTGTTTTTTTTTTTTTTTACCCAGTGTTGATTAATAACTATTTTATAATTGAGCTTAATTGAGTTATTCAACCGTGCCCTGTCCAGTTAATAATAATTAACCATGTAAAATGGGACCCATTGTCTCAGCTGAAATGAGGCTTTACGATTGTGATGCAAAAATGATTAAACCAACTTGCCACCCAAAACTGCTGATGAGGTCTCTGGCGGGACAGATAGAACCTGCTTCAATCACACGAGAATCTTGTGCCCATTTATGACTTGCTTTGGGGTAAAGGTACAAATGGACAGCATGACCTATTTCCTGCAAGGACACGCACAGCAGTTTGGCGAGTGTAAGTGCACAGGAAAGCAGCAGGGAGAGTTATGAAATCAAGGCCTTCCCTGAGCTTGGACAGGCCTCTTCCTTCAGCTGCATCCTCCCATAGCTCCCTTCACTCTCCGTGCTCTAATCATATGGAACCATGTGCTGTTTGCTGAACGTATCAAGCTTTCTCTGGTTTCTGAAGCCAGCACAGCACAGGCTGCTCCCTCTACCCCAACCACCTGTCCGCCCCCACCTCCCACTTTCCTTCCACTTGGTGTCATGTTTACCCGTATGATAAACACCTAGAGACAGGGCCACGTCTTGTCCACAGTTCTCCATATAGAGCAGTAACTCGGGGCGTAAACACGAATGCATATTCTTACAAGGACGGCTATGGCATGCCCCACGGGGACCCATAGCATCCTTCTCTAGTGAAACGAAGAGAGCGGCCAACCTTCTTGTCCATTCTTTTATCTGAGGTTGCTCTCAGAAGAGCAAAAAGACTGAGGTCCAAATTCCATGTAAGGGAACATCCATGGAGTTTTGGGTGAATTAAACAAAGAAATCCTAGTGTTTAATATCCTCAGTGCAGTGGGGGGCGGGCTTGACTGTACACAGCAAACTGGTTTCCACTCTGAGTAGGTCCTTTCCCCTTTGGGAGGGTTTGGCTCAGGGAATGGATACCCCACCCCCTAGGCAAGCCTTGCAGAATGCAGTTTGCAAGCTCGGGGTCCCTCGCAGTTCTGATGATAAAGGAGCCTGCGATGAGCAGCCAGGCAGCAGAGCGGATTTCCTCTCTCTTTGGGAACTACAACTTGTCCTCTCTCTAACGACACTAATTAAGGGGAACTCAGTCTGATGGCAAAGGAATAGCTTTGAGAAGTTGAAATAGACTCTTATTTCTTTCCCAGTGAGAGTCACGGATGTGACTGTTTGTCCTCATGGATCTGATGTTGTATGGACTCATGTCTTATAATAAAATCATGGGAATAGAGTAGCCTGCAATTGAGCATCAGGAGAGTGCCTGCCAGCGGGAGGAAAACTGTCTTTAGCCAGGGGATGTGCCTGGCAATTATTTGGGCTTTGAGTAAATTCAGCTCTCAATGTTTGTCCAAGGCTTTATTTTGTTTATGGCTCAACAGGCCTTGATATGGATCTAAAAGCATAGCCTCCCTAAGCCAGAAAAGAAGACTACCGAGTTACACTTTGGTAAATAAAGCATAAAACTCCAGGTATTAAATCAGTGGCTTGGGGCAGCCCGGGGGGGGGGGGGGGGGGGGGGGGGGGGGGGCTCAGCGGTTTAGCGCCACCTTCAGCCCAGGGCGTGATCCTTGGAGACCCCGGGGTCGAGTCCCACATCAGGCTCCCTGCATGGAGCCTGCTTCTCCCTCTGCCTGTGTCTCTGCCTCTCTCTGTGTGTGTGTCTCTCATGAATAAATAAAATCTTTAAAACATAATAAATGAATCAGTTGCTTGAGTAAACAGGGCTATCTGATTTTCAAAGTATTGCCACTACCTGCTGCCACAATTTTTAAACTGCAGTTTTAGGTGTCTGGAACAAGGTCTTCTCAACATTTTATTACAAAAAATTCCAACCATGTGGAGAAACTTTAAAAACTGTACAGTAAGTGCCCGTATACCTACCACTTAAATTCCACAATTAGCTCCATCCATCCATCTTGTTTAAATGCATGCGTCAAAATAAAATACAAATTGCAACCAACCTTGAAAATTCTCTGAGCAGACAAAACTAGTTTAGTCATATAAACAAAGCTTACTTTAACTTATTTTGCGTAACTAACTTGACCTACATCATCTCTTGCTTGCGCCTCTGGAAATCATAAGCAAAACCTGAACTGTTTCCCAAGGTCAATATGAAGTAATCACTGACCACTTTCCGATCACTTAAGAAAATTCTAATGTTATAACCAATCACCATGAAGAATGAACAGTCACTGCTTTGTCTCTCTGTAAGCTGCTTCATAAACTGTCTTATTCTGTGTTTTGGTTTCAGTTTACAAACTGTCTTTTTTGTGTGTGCACAATAAACTTTTACTAATTACTACCCTGGTGATCCACAGGTTTTACTTCTGTTACTTCTGAACTATTAACACATGAAAAAAAAAAATGAGCAACAACTTTTTTTTTAGAGAAGACACAGCTACAAAAAGAAATTAACCTACAAAAAGAAAATTTCCAAGAAAACAATAAATATCATATTTCTCTCTAAAATGTCTACCAGCGGGGCACCTGGGTGGCTCAGCAGTTGAGCATCTGCCTTCGGCCCAGGGTGTGATCCCGGAGTCCAGAGATTGAGTCCTGCACTGGGCTCCCCGCAGGGAGCCTGCTTCTCCCTCTGCCTCTCTCTGTGTGCTCTCTTGAATAAATAAACAAAATCTTATAAATAAATAAATACATAAATAAATACATAAGTAAAATATCTACCAAAAGCAAGAGGATTTTCTCCCTGCTTCCAGTGTGAGGAGCTTCTAGGAAAGAAGATGGCCTACAAACAGGGGATCAGGTGTTAAAATACCCAGAGTTGATTTTAATAACAGATTAGTTCTAAAGTAATCACCTGGCTTGGAGTCAAATCAATTATGTGAGCACAACAGAGAAGGATTACCCCCTCCAGGAGACTTATTGCCACAACCAATAAATGAGTTCTGCTACGTCTCTTGATGAGAAAAGACCAGACTTTTAAACCAAACTGATGAGTAGGACATTGAAAGCCCCCATTTTGGGCAAATACAGGGAGAGACAGGCTCCCAGTCATGCGATAAAGAAATCACAGGGGGGGATGACGGCACAGCACAGAGAATATAGTCCATGGTGTTGTAACGGTGTTGTATGGGGCAGAGGGGAGCTACACTTGGGGTGAGCACAGCATGAAGTATAAACTTGCTGCATCACTATGCTGTACGCCTGAAACTACTGTAACATTGTGTGTTACTATACACGAATTTTAAATTTCTAATAATAAATTAATTAAAGAAATGCCTCCATTGAGATTCTGGTCTAGCCATAGGAACTCAAACTACTACAATATTTTTTTTACCACTCAGTTTTTCTGAATAAAAAATAGTATGCGTCCCAAACTGTGGAAGGCGCCACGATGTCCTTCGACAGATGAATGGATAAAGAAGATGTGGTCTATATACACAATGGAATATTCCTCAGCCATCAGAAGGGACAAATACCCACCATTTGTTTCAACATGGATGGAACTGAAGGGTATGATGCTGAGAGAAGTAAGTCAATCGGAGAAGGACAATCAACATATGGTTTAACTCATACGTGGAATATAAGACATAGTGAAAGGAATTATGAGGGAAAGGAGGGGAACTGAGTGGGAAAAATTAGGGAGACAAACCATGGGAGATTCCTAAGTCTGGGAAACAAAAAAAGGGTTGCAGAAGGGGAGGTGGGTGGGGGGATAGGGTCACTGGGTGTCAGGCACTGAGGGGGCTACTTGATGGGATGAGCCCTGGGTGTTATACGTTATGTTGGCAAATTGAATTTAAGTTTAAAAAATGTAAAAAAAAAAAGATACTAAGGGTATAAAATAGTAATGAGTCATTCTATTAAAAAATAAAACAAATTATCTCAAAGACATCAAGGTGGTAGCGTTTCTGAGAAAAAAATTTTACTAACAATCACTTATTAGGTTATACTCTACTGTAGACCTAAAAGTCATGTCTTAAGAAAGATTTTATTAACAAAAATCACTTATAAAAGCCAATTGCCTCGGTGGAGGAAAAGGGATAAAGGGAGAGTTTCAGCTTGCCATACTGAAGTTATTTTTCCTGAGAACTGTAAAGAATACAATAATTTGTCTGGTATAGATGTGAAAGTGACCTTATTATCTTCCAAACTTGCTGAGCCAAGTTTTGGACAAAGTCTTATCTGATGTTAAAATTTATACATTATCGGTAAGTTTTCAATCATCTAAATCAACAATATTTTGATAACTTTCATTTCCTTCTCATCTCGTCTCTTTCCTCCCCACGTCCTTATCCGTCCTCTCTGCTCACTTGACTTTTTGACACTGTGCTTGCTCCATATTCTGCTTTAGCCCAATCTTCTTGGCCGTCCCAGATCTCTTCTTCCCTCTCCTGGCCCTATATCGAGGAAATCTGCTGCTTCTGGTCTACCGCTCCTTCTCCCACGAGCACTGCAAGCCTGCAGGCTGGGCAGGTAAGGGATGCACCACGGGGATGGCACATGAAGCCCTTCCAGGGCAGCCACTCCTCAGCATCATGTCACGAGAGCTGAGGGCTCAAGGGAGCCAGGAATCCAGAATTCGTGTGGGGACCTCCTAAGTTTTAAAAATAGGCAACAATCGGAGAAGGACAAACATTATATGTGCTCATTCATTTGGGGAATATAAATAATAGTGAAAGGGAATAGAAGGGAAGGGAGAAGAAATGGGTAGGAAATATCAGGAAGGGAGACAGAACAGAAAGACTCCTAACTCTGGGAAACGAACTAGGGGTGGTGGAAGGGGAGGAGGGCGGGGGGTGGAGGTGAATGGGTGACAGGCACTGAGGGGGGCACTTGACGGGATGAGCACTGGGTGTTATTCTGTATATTGGCAAATTGAACACCAATAAAAAATAAATTTATTATTTAAAAAATAAAAAATAAATAAAAATAGGCAACAAATTTGAAAAATTTTTAAATGTCATGAGAAAAAAAAAAAGTCTTCAGGCCAGACTTGGCTGCAGGCTTCTGATCTGTGACCTGTATCCATAATCTGTTCCTTATTAATTAATATCTTCACCCACGGCTGCAGCTTCCCCTCGGGCCCCAACTGCACTCCCAACTTCCATACTCCAGTTGCTTATGGACATTTCCATCTGAATATTCCGCTGACATCTCAAACTCAAAATTGAACTCATTTTCCCACTAGAAAACCACTTTTCTGTCAAATTTTCTCATTTTTATAGAACCACTTCTCTTCCTTTCATTGAGACTCAGCAACTCAGCCATTAACTTAAACACATTCTTACCGAGAACCCACAGTGTACCAGATACTGAACTAAATAACACAGGATTGACAAGGCTCATCCTCTGACCTTGGGAGGCACACAGTCTAGTGGGAGAGACACGGAGTAGAAAGAGAACGACCACACGATGTGATAAATAGTCTAGAAGATGTGTTTTTGGAGGCCTGAGCCAATATAGACACAGGATCAATCAGAGCATCAAAGAATTCATTAATTCATTCAACTGATACTTGTTGAATTCCTAGAGCCCTCGAAGCCCTGGGGTTGAAGCCACAAAGTACTGCAGATAAAGCTTTGAGACTATAGAAGATTTTTGGGGTCATGCAATGAACCAGGGAGACTGGTAAAGAATAAGTAGGCAAATAAGATCATTCCAGCTGGGGATAGAACTCTCTAGGCTGTTGTGAAAAAGTCTGCAGGGTGTGCCCCGTGCAGAGGTCGGGGCTGAGGGGCCGGGGAGGTCTGTACAGGCCAGAGGAGGCACCTTTCTCTAATTCCAGCCAAGGTGCTACACACCCTCTCAGTGGCCCTGAATGTCACAAAACAGTGAAACCAGGTGACGCCGAGAGTCTTTTAGAGGGGGTGGCCGGGTCAAGTCTTGGCGCTGCGATCCAAATGACAAGATCATCTAGAGGGCGAGTGTTCGGGGGCAGAGGACACTCAGTGGAACAGTGCTGGGCAGAAGCAGGCTTGGTGAGCGTGAGGACAGACAGCAAAGCCGATGGCAGAGGGGTAGCGAAGCCGAGGTGCAGGTGTGCGCAGAGACGTTGTCCCCTGCAGGGGCCTCGGGGTTGGCGGGGTGGGTGTGAGTGTCTGGAAGTGAGCCAGAGAAGATCCCATCCAGATGGTGGAAGGGCGATAATAAGCCAATGAAGAGCCCAAGTGGAAAAGGGAGATTGTCCGATCAGAGGTGTTTCGTGTTGTCTGTGTTTTAGGGAGAAAACTGGGAAGCATGAGGAGAATAAAGAGGGAAGAGGATAGACAAGAGATGCCACCAAAACCAGAACAGCAGCACTCGGCGTCTCAGTGGATACCGTGTGTGAGAAAATGGAAGAATGGAAAGACCCCCCGGATGCTCCTCCTCCTCAGCCAGACCTTCAGGCCCCAGGTTAGCCACTGTCTTCTTTTGCTGGTCTCTCGGCCCTGCTTCCTTTCCACCTGCGAACCCCTGCCCAGTGGCCACACACAGGCCCCGCATCTGCCATAGCACTTGTCACGCTGCCACTCATAGCTCCATCCTTGCGTCTCGTCTCATCACCCCGCTTAGACGGTCAGCTGCTTGAAGACAGGAACCCTGCCTTACTTCTCTCTGCGTGACTTGAACAGACAATTCCTTCTAGTTGAAGGAAAAAGAGAATCAATGAGTAAGAAGTAATCACATACTGAGATATGGTAGGATGGCTTATAACATGCATTTGTAAAACACACACACACACACACACACAGAGATTATTCAAGGCCTAGTTATTCACAGAGCGAACCTCATCCTTATACAGACTCAATTATAAACATGTTTAGGGCCACTCTTACGCTTACTGGGTACATTTTTACACCCAAGTACACCTAATAATAACAATGCTCGAGAAATGTAACCACCTACCCCCAAATAATCACAGAAATAAATAAAGAGATAGATGAACAAGCCAAAGGGCGAAGCCCTAGGGTTCTTATGCAAGGTTAGACCGTGGTGTCTGCCTCCTATGGCCCCCTGGCTTTCAGGGCCAGCTCAGAGCCCTCTCATGCCACCTGCTCTTACTGAGCTTTCACTGGGGCACATAAATCATGAGAAATTTATGAGAGGAGGCAAATTTCCCCAGATAAGGGAGGTTTACCTTACAGTCATCTCTTCTGAAAGAAAAATGATTTCTTTCTTTTCTTCTCCAAATGATTGGGCCGACATCACTAGTCTCTAGCTATGGTTGGTTACAGGGACAGTCTGTAAAGATCCAGCTGGTTCTGTTTCTTATTTGGGCTTAACGTTGCAAAGCACATGTGGAAAAGACACAGCAATCATGGAGTGCAGCATCTCAACATTTTCACGCGCATTTCTAGTTTGCACTCAAGCTTCAATAAAAATTTCTTTATACCAAAGGGACATTGGGTGGAAAAGAACTGAAGAGCAGAGGGAGAAACTGTAACTGAACCTGACCTCTACCCATTGCTACAGCAAGTGAGGCCCAGGAAGTCCTAGGAAAGTCTCTAAACACAAGCAGTCCTGAATGTGGCGATCAAGGCCAACATGGTGGGCACACGAATGGGTAGGAGGCCAGGAAAGCAAGAGGCTCTCCGTACACCTTGCTTAGCGTACAATTAACATAGAGTAGAGGACAACAGGAGTCACATTAGTTGTGTCCTTAATAAGGAGGAACAAAGGAAATAGTCTGTGCAGTATTTATAAGGGGTGGAGGGATCTTCCGCAGCGTGGAGGGCTAAACCAGCAGTTGAAGTTTCTCCTCGGAAATGAGCCCAAGAGGAAAGCCAGGCCTCAGAGCACAGAGATATTCACCCCCTCATCGTGTTACAGGTTCTGTAAATGAGTGTGGCCTTGGTGATATCTCCACAGATGGAATCAGGGCAAGATCCTGTTACTGAGAGAATCACGACTTGTCCATTCTGGACTCTTGTCGGTTGTATTTAACTTACAAACTGCTGCCTTGGCGTGGGTTGCTCCTCAGATGACAAACGACTCCGGCTGCCCAGAATGGAAATACCACCCCTTATTGTCCCAGGGCTCTGGGCTTGCCTTCTTGGGAATGAATTTGGGTTGTAGCCTCTTTGGGGGTTAAGGGGATGGGCGGCGCTTAGAACTGCTGCTGCTAACAATCCTCACTATCCTCATGCAACTCAACTGGGAATGGGAAGACACTGGGCCAGCAGAGAACTAATTATTTTCCTGCAGAGTGACAATCATAAGGCCCTGGGCAGATGTGACCTACGCAGAAAACACAGAAATCTTTCCTGACTGTTCCAGGCGAGGGCCACAGTCAGAAGAGACATGGTTGCTACCACATGAGTAATCCCAAGAGCCCCACCTCGGCAGCCTAATGACACCCTGCAGGTTGCACCCTGAGCCTGACAGCTGTGCCTACATGTTTTTCTCTCACCCAGGAAGCTTCTTTCTGAAAATGCAAGAGAGTGAGTGTGACCTTGCTACGTGAATACCTCTGAGTATCATTTATCTTACATTTGAAGGAAATAATTGGAAAACTTCACGACTTGATTATTAAAAATAGATTTCTCACAATACACCTCTCAAGGGAAGTGAAAGCCCAGGTCCGAGACCAAAGATCTGCTTCTACTCGCGATGGGTCTGGGAAGCAAGAGGAAGTAACTTGACTTTTGCCCCTCCACCCCCGCGGCCCAGGGCAGAGCAGGCCATCCAGGCCTATGATCTAAATGTTTGTTGCCCAAGAGCTTATAGGAAGAAGAGCGAGCAAGGGCCCAACACGGAAAGAGACCCTCCTCCTTTCTGCTCCAAGTGTGGCTTGCTGACCAGCAAGATTGGCAAAATTGACACCACCTGAACACTGGTTGAAAATGCAGGATCTTGGGTCTCTCCTCATTCTTGCTGAATCAGAGTCTGTATTTTAGTGAGTTCCCCCAGGATTCATGTACACTTTGAAGTTTGAGAAGCACTGCCCCCGTGAACTGACAAATTACCAATCGGTCTCCATTCAGATACCGCACCCTACAACCATAATATCCCCACGTCAATCAGTTTTTTCCCTCCAGTATCAAATACATCAGTGCCATGTACAGCAAACCAGCAGCACAGTGAATCTGCCAACCTTGCAAAAGATGCAGGATTTCACAGAACTAAGGCCCATGATCTCGGAGAACTACTCAAGTCACACACAACAAAGCCCCGGTGAGCAGAGGAAGGGCAGGCTGAGACCCCTTTACCGAGTGAAGGGGAGCTCATCTACAAGGAGGGGACGGCCCCTCAAAAGAGAATGATTTGAATATCAAAGAATGAAGACAGGCCCTTGGGGAAAAGGCTGAGACTCATGAATATCTTTGTAGAAGTGACCCACTTTATGATTGTGCTGTAAAAGTGGAACACACAATTTTGTTGAAAAACTATGCTCAGAAAGAAAAATGAACACTGCATTCGATCTGTAATCATTCTAAGAATGTAATCATTCTATTACAATTACTTAAATTATGTTATGTGAGTTCCAGTTCCATTTTTTAAGACAAATCTAATCACAACTTCTTGTCCCTGTTTCACAAGACATCAGCTCCTCATTTTAGGGGCACTCCTGTTAAGCCGACGTTCCCCAGGCCAGTTTCCTTCCGACAATCAGCCTGGCTGAGCTCAACCATCACTGTTACAGATTCCTTTTTCTTTCTTTTTTCTTTTCTTTTCTTTTCTTTTCTTTCTTTTTTTTTTTTTTTTTTTTTTAGATTCCTTTTTCTTTTTCCCTTATGGGGCTTCTTTTTGGTATCCATGCCCATAATTGATACCAGTTACTCCACAGCCCGGGGAAGCTTTGCTGTTCCTGGTTGCATGTTTCAGTGCATTGCGATGCCACAGAAAAGGGATTCCCCGTGGGATCATAGCTCCGGGGGTAGATCTATTTTGTGGTTACCTTATCAACCATGAGGAAGTTCTGCAGCGTCTCTCCATTTTCACAGGTGACATCACCAACCTCTCTTACGGCTCTAGGCAGGATCTCTTGTACCTCCTGGGCGATCATTCCTAAACACAAACACTCCAACACGTTTAGTCAGGAAAAGAGCTTTCTGGAGAAAACCCTTCCAGGCCTACATCAAAATGGAATGTTGACAGCCCCCCAGGACATCTTTGCAGATAGATGCTTATTATCCCCTTTCAGCTTTTGCTTTGATCTATGATATATTTGAAGCAAAGGAGGAATTTTGAGCCCATAACTGCTATAGGATTAAAAAGAGGGGTGTCATTTTCTTCACTTTTCCTTGAGACTGGGGGCCAAGTGTTGGAAGGGGTTGAGTAAATACTTTAAAATCCCTGCATCTAGAAGTAAGTTTGGGGTGTTAGCTTGATTTCCTCTTTTCCTACAGGAGGATTTGCCATCTAAATGGTTCCTGTTTCTTTAGGATTCCTGGTTGGAGTATAAACACCACTTTGCCCCCTCTCTGACCTAGACCCACCCACTCTGCAATGTCCCTCTCTCCAGGGTCTGCCCAATGCTGCCCTCCTCACAGTTGGAGCTGCCATCTGGCCCTGAGGCCTCATCCCATGAGCACAGTGGCTCCGATGAAAAGAAGCAAGGTTTTCAAAATATTTCACCAGTACCTCAGGGTGCAGGAGTAGAGATGGGGGTGTTGAGTAAGGATGACACAGAAATTGCTCTACCCTTTCCCATGACTATGGATTTCACAGAGGAAATCAATGCCATAGCATGCAACCTCCAGCTAACGAGGGAATTAAGCTTTGAAGAGTTGACAACACAAAATTAATTTGTGTGCCTACCTGTTTGATGGGCGGTGTTTATTCCCATCGAAGATGCGAATTCTGGTCTGTAGTCATATTCGACGATCCTCATTTGGGCTATTCGTCTTAACTGTTCATTTGTGTCGACCTAATTTAATTAAAGAAGAACAGATTTCACCTGCTTAGATATTTCCTATTCAAATCAATGCCCAAAGGGACCCAGGGAAATTAGAATGTTGACAGTGGGACTGTTCTTTCTCTTGCCCAAACTATTCTAAGAGAAATTTATGTTTTTCTCCTTAGAGAAACCATAGCTTCAAGGTCCATATCAGTGACTTCAATCCACTGACAAATCAAGACAGAGTTTTTATGTCTAAATTACAGGGTGAACATTCCCTTGTTCACTACTCTTGCCTTTTTTCTCTCCTCTGAGAGGCCAATCCTCCTTCTGAGAATGGAGACTGATCACTTCGGAGAGAAACAATCAGGATCCAGGATTGCAAGGGATCATTTCCAAATGAACAGACAGTATAAACACCAAATAAACACAAATACGCCAAACGTATTTACAAACTGAAAAGGCTCAGTTCAGGTAACGGTCTTTGAGGAATGGCTATATCCTATATCATTGATTTTGGACACCTTGCTGTAGAAAATTTCCTCAAGTGGCAGGTTGCAAGCCTGTATTAGCCACCTGCTAGGCCTTCTAAGATCCATACTTTCCTCTCCTACAGATGGCCGCTCCCTCAAACCACGCTGGTCAGTGATGGTGTGCTCCTCTTTCATTGCTCTTATAGGTTATAAAAGGTATTCCCAACTTTCACTGCCAATTCCTCAAAATAATGTCACTGGGTCCCAGCAAAATGATAATAATAGGCAATAGAGTGAATTTTTCCTAAAGCCAGATGTGTTTGATTCAAGGGGTTCTCTTTTGAGTTCTTTTTAATGAATCCATGGTACTAGCAGAATCGGTTTTTAAAATGACCTTTTTCTATAAGTAAAATGATGACCCTTTTTCTTTTATGATATAGTGTTCTTTGGGAATATAACAATTACAAAACCCGTGGTCTGTTGGCAATTAAAATCATACTGCTCGGACATTCATCCATGTGTTAGAGTAACTAAAAGTGCTGTGTTTTTCTTGTTTTAGGAAAACCCCTGACATGGCCTTCAGCTCCTTCCTTGACCCACCCTGTTGGGTGAGTGGAAAGCTCCTCCAATATCATTAGAAGCTCCCCGTCCTTCACTAGTTTGGCTGACTGTGAAAGGTGGTAGCTTGACTCCTAACTGGCTAACCGGGCAAACTTTACTTCAGGTTCTTCTTGGGAATTATAATTTGGAGCTCACTGTTATTTTGATACCTGCTGTTAACAAAAGCTTGGCTTAATTCATTCATTCATTGTTTTATTCAATTAACATTTACTCATCACCTTCTATATACCATGCACTACACTGGTTTTGGCACTTTAAAAAAATGATTGCCTTTTAAAAATTTGTGCTCTACCAATTGTGAAGCCTGAAACCTAAAAGCTCCTAGGAGAGAACATAGGTAGTTTCTCTGACATCAGCCACAGCAACATTATTCTAGATGTCTCCTAAGGCAAGGGAAGCAAAAGCAAACACAAACTATTGAGACTACATCAAAATAAAAAGCTTTCGCACAGCAAAGAAAACCACGAACAAAATAAAAGGGCAACCTCCTAAATGGGAGAAGATATTTGGAAATGATATATCCGATAAGGGATTACTATCTAGAATACATAAAGAAGTTATATAACAGAATACTAGAAAACAAAGAATCTGATTAAAAATGGACAGAGGACCTGAATAGACATTTTTCCAAAGCAGACATCTGGTAGCCAACAGACACATGAAAAGATGCTCGATGTCACTAATCGACAGGGAAATGCAAACCAAACCATAATAAGTTATCACCTTACATCTGTCAGAATGGCTAGCCTCAAAAAGACAAGAGATAACAAGTACTGGCAAAAATGTGGAGAAAAAGAAATCCTTGTGTACCATTGGTGGGAATGTAAATTGGTACAGCCACGTGGAACACAATATGGAAGTTCCTCAAAAAGTTAAAAATAGAAATACCATATGATCCAATAATTCCACTATGGAGGACCCAAAGAAAATGAAGGCACTAATTCAAAAAGACATATGCACCTGTTTATCATAGCACTACGCACAAGAGCCAAGACATGGAAGCAACCCGAGCGCTCACCCGTAGAGGAAGGGACAAAGTAGACGTGCTATATTCATATAATGGAGTATTACTCGGCCATTAAAAAGTGGTGAAATCTTGCTATTTGTGACAACATGGATGGAATTAGAGGATATTATGCTAAGTGAAACAGAGGACGATAAATACCATATGGTTTTACTTATATGTGGCATCTAAAAACCAAAACAAATGAATAAACAAACAAAAAGCAAACCTATAAATAAATAGAACAAACTAATGGTTGCCAGAGGGGAGGAAGGTGGGGAATGGGCAAAATGGGTGAAAGGAAGTGGGAGATACAGGCTTCCAGTTAGGGAATGAGGAAGTCATGGGGAAAAAAGGTGCAGCATCAGGGATAGAGTTGATGGGGCTGTAATTACATTGTATGGCGACTATACTCGTGATGGACATAGCATAACATAGAACTGTTGAATCACTATGTTTCACACCCAAAACTAATGTAACTTTGCGTGTTAATGATACTCAAATGAGAAATAAATAAGCAAAACTAAAATTAAGAAAAATTTAAAAATAAAAATAAACAAATAGATAGGTTTTCCGACTGTCTTGACCTTGTATCATACTATTTCTATGGGGTTTCACATTCCAAATTTCCTAAAATTTAGACTTATTAAATGAACATTTTAAAAAAATGTTTGTTGTCTAGACAGGAAAGCAGATTCATCCCATATGATTATATTACAATGTGAGAAATGCAGAGTGATAACAGAATTATGAATAGAGAATTATGGCAGCTCCAAGGAGGTCCCTAAAATATTCTTAGGGGAGCATAAATGAGGGCTTCTAGAGATGGTGAAGCCCCACAGAAATCCTGGTTTATTTTGGTTCTCAAGCAAATTCTGCTCCTTGCACTTCTGGCCTTTGGCTCAGGGCATTTACCCTGCCTCAAAAGCTTCTCCTTCCCACTCTTACCTTCTCCTCCCCTAACTTAAACATCCCTTCCCCAGGGAAGCACTTCTTCATCTCCAGTACTAGGAAGGGTCCCTTTGCCTTATGTGCTAATGGGAGCTGTTGTTTTCCTGCGTAGCACTAATCAGAGTTATCCCCAGACTACTAGTTGTGTCACCTTTACTATGTGCCTTCCCTGTAGGACATGTAATACCCTCATGAGGGCCAAGACACATTAAGGCCATGCTTTCCTGCTTTCCATATTACCAGCTTCTAGTACATTTCCTTGCATGGCGTTGATGCTCAACTAACATTTGTTAAATAAATTAACAATCTAATAAATAAATCTAATAGGAATAAATTTAAGATAGGAGTTAGGGAAAGAGCTAAGGTAGGGAGAAGGGATGGAAAGGGGGTGACCAAGGCAGGTTTGCTAGGCAGAAAGAACATCATGAGCGAAGTCTCAAGGGACTAAGTCCCCTGAACGATGTCTGCATGACCAGGGCAGAGTTTGGCATTACTAGACTGTGAAGGTTAAGGTCAGAGCCGGGAGGATCTTGCAGGCCACACGAGGAAGGGGCAGACATGATTTCACACCGTCCTGTGCACGCAGCTAACATGGTGAGTGCCTTCATTCATGCAATAGATTTTTTTTAATTGATTGGAGAGAGAGAGAGAGAGAGTCAGAGGAGGGGCAGAGGGGGAGAGAGAGGGACAAGCCAACAACAAATTGTTCATGAACAGCTACTGTGCACCTGATGTCATCCCAGGCATTGGAGATCCAATGAGTATTTCTTACTTGGAGTTTGAATTTTTTAAAAAGTCCTGATTTTGAGGGTAAGGCCCTCAGCTAGTTCGTCTCAGGACCCCTGCAGTGCCCAGCAGAGTAACTTCATCCAAAACCTTCAACGAAAGAAGAAGGGATGAGAGAATGAAGGTAGTAAAATGGCAGGACAGTCCCTGACACTCACAGAATCGAAGACAGGGCATCGGTCAGGAGCCAGCCAGGCCCTACCCAGCTCCCCACTCCCTGCACCTTGGGAGTCCTGCAACTGCTTTGCCTACTTTTCACTCTCCCTGTGGTTCCTGCCTGAGCCCCCACGGGGGGCCTTTGCTGCCAACAGGAAGCAGAGGAGGCTGTGCCCTCACTCCGGCTGTCCAGGCTATGTGGGGGGAACGTGGCCCCTTTGACGCATCTTCCCTGAAGACGTACTGCTGCGCACGGTACTTGGGTTCTACGGTATTATTATCACTGTGCTTCAGATAGATTTTGGCTGAAGAAAATTTTGAGGGCTGGCTTGGGGATCTAAACACCTTCTATAGCAAATTTTCTGTAAGAAAAATGCTCTTCTGGGGACGCCTGGGTGGCCCAATGGTCAAGCGTCTGCCTTCGGCTTGAGTAGTGACCCCAGGGTCCTGGGATCAAGTCCCGCATCGGGCTCCTCGCAGGGAGCCTGCTTCTCCACCTCTCTCTCTGTGTCTCTCATGAATAAATAAAAATATTTAAAAAAAAAAAAAACAGAAATATAATGCTCTTCTGGTTTATAATGCCAGGTTGTAGACTTTCCAGAACTAAACATAAGCTGCATGCACTGCCCATTCCCTATGTGTACACGTGGCCTAGGGAAAGCCCTTGAGGCCAGAGCTGTGTCTTCTGGGCCTCCTCCTCCAGGAACCAAACACCGGCCAGGACTTCACACGGCACCTTGCTCATCAATGCACATTGAGCCAGAAGCTAGAAGCTGAGGTCGGGTGTCTGATTTGGTCTTGCACATCGCAGTCTTGGAAAGTTCTGCGCCTGAGTACATGTGGCCATCACTGTCTTGTTGCTTCACACCTTTGCTCCTCCAACATGAGCTCAGCAACTGCACCGCAGAGAAGGTGCTCCTGCCCCCGGGACCCCAGTTTGTTCAGGGGGGGAGATCTCGGTCTCCGTCATCCGGCCGCAGCCTAGGCAACCAGACTCCCATCAGGAGCAGCCTGGCTGACACTGGGTCACCTCAAGCTCAGGAACTTCTGCATCTGGCTCATGGCCTAGAGGGGAGACTTCGCCCCCGTGACCTTCTTGGACCCGACACTTCTGTCTTTACCACACTGCTGATGTGGTTGGGGAAATCGATCCTCGAGCAATTCATCTTGGCTGATTGCTATCCTGGCTTTTAGTTTTGAATCCTTTGCGGCCTTGTTTGCAGCCTTCATCACAGAATCTGACTGATGTGTTCAACTTTCAACCACCTCACTTTGTTTGCCTTGACCTTGCCGTTTTTCATGCTCCTTTGTTTCTCAGCACATCGTTTCCACCCTGATTTCACTGTTTCCACCGTAAGAGCTGCATTTCCTTCTACAGTCTGTAGTCACGTCGGTGAACACGGCGTCTGGGTAAGGGAGGCCGCTCCTCACCGAGGCCCACCTCATTTTCCCAGTGCTTCCATGATGCTGGCTTCAATCACACCTGCTTTGTGGTCTCTGGGTGGCAGATATGTGTCCAGATAGGCACAGAGACCTCCACCAGGCCTCTACACAGGGTGCTCATGGGCTTAATACCCACAAAACCACCTCCGTTGCCCTGAGTGAGGAGGCACAGAGCCAGGGCGAGGCGGCGACTTCTATTCATTTCCCCCCATCGCAGTACTGGGCAACATGCTTCGCCACTGTCCTGCAACAGCCCATCCGGAAGCCAGCTCTGGTGACCATGCATCCTTAAAGAACAAGAAACTGCCTCCAGTCCCATGCTTGTAATCAGGTCAACCAGGGTCCCCATCTCAGAGGGCAATGGCTATTTTTAAGAGTTGGAAAAACTGAGTCAAGGGAGGTGAAGATGAAGTTCACATGTCTCTCAACCCTGTCATCATCACCCTCATCTCCCTTGTCTGTAATAGTGAACAGAACTGATAAGTGTGATGACTCTCCTGATGGGGGCCCCCAAGTGTGGGGTTGATCCAATTGAGTAGGAAGCCGGCAGCATGAGCAGTGTGAACGGATTCACCCAAAGCAAAACAAACGATGTAGAAGTCTACTGAATCCTTCACTGGGAGCGGCCAACAGGGCGGGGAGGGAGAGGCTGTCTGCCAGGAGACAGTGGGAGGGGCCGTATTTAAAGGAGGAAGGTGAGGAGGTACGGGGACATATGGAATCTTCCCTTTTCTGGTGACTGTGCCTGGTTGTAAGAGGCCCATTGGTCAGTTATTTTGGAGTGTGTAGCCTGCCGGGCCTGTCCGTACTCAGCCTGGGGGAGAGGGGAGTGTTCTGGGCCCTTTCGGCATTCCATCACTCGAGTCTGTTTGCCTAAAAGCAGCCTCTGGGATAAGATTTCTAGAAACCCATATTTCATAAAGGTGGATAGACCTATTAAGAACAAACATATTAATATGAAATAATTTAATAAATGAATCACATAGAATTTGCATTTTTATACAGATAAATAATGATAAAGCTAAAGAATGTTTCACGTATGTGAGCCGAAAAGACACATTTAACACCAGTGAATTGAATATGAGCTTTCCCTGTTCACAGGAGAATATAGAGGCACAGAACATCCCTGTGCCAAGGTTCCTGGGCCAGTGGTTGCCAGAATCAAAACTAAAACTCTGGCCTTCCACCAGAAATTGGGCTTCTCCTTAGCCCATCGTGTGGCCACAGGCAGGAAGAGGATACAGGAATTCCACAGTGAGAGCCTGGATTGGGGTGACATTTTATTTATACGAGAAGGCTGCCTACAAGAGATTTGAGAAGTTCTAGGGAAGCTTGTTATTTTAAGACAATATGTTTTCTTCAAACCAAGACGTTTGGTAGGCGAATTCTGGGTGGTAGCCTGGTGGTAGCAGGAGGGGTTGTGGAGGACTCTCCCGACTTACCATCTTCCATTTGCATTTGGATAAGATCTAGTAGGGAATTGAACAGCCAATAGCAAAAATAAGTTTGAGTCGGTGTGATCCGAAACGCAGACACTTTATCTCTCTCTGAAAGTCAAAAGCACCATATCTAGGACTGGGATCGGGAAATGTACGTGAGAACTTTGTAGCCCCAAGAGTTCCCATCAGGCAGTAGGTCACAGCTCTCCTAACATGAACCATGGCTTTGCAATCAGTATAAAAGTCTACAATTACAGCCATTCTTTGGAATCCACTCAGCAAAAGAGGACATTCCTTGGCCCGTTTAGAAAAACCAGTGCAGATTTGCACTGGGAAAGGAATGCAGTCTGGAAAGATGGCCAATGATTTACAGATTATGTCTCCTTTGAGCTAAAAAAGACTAAGGAAAGGGGGTTCAAAAACACAATCCTGTCCCAGCCTCAAAGATGCGTGTAGGAGAAGTCAGTGAATGAGAAGACGGGGTCAGGGTAGAAGTGGTGAGTGGGAAACAAAATTAAGCGATGGGAGGGCAAGGACGGAGAACACTAGAGTGTTCTGGCTAAGGAGCCAGCATCTTTATCCCAATCTCTTAGGTCTCCAGGGCACTTGTGACTTCCCAAGATTATTCTTATCCCAATGGGTTAAAAGTAAGAAAGACTTGGTAGGACCAATCAGAGAGGCACCATTTGCACCCTCTCGAGAGGGCAGCAGGTTCGGGTGGAGCTGTGCTATCCAGGGCCGCGTTGCAGGGGCGAGCCCAAAGTGGAGAAGCACCTCCTGACATCCAGGCCTGAGTTCTGATTTCCACTCGGCAACCGTCTCTCCAGAGGTAGGAGAAGGTCTTGGCCTGAAGCCTTAGGCCATGAGATTGACCTGGTGGAGGGAAGAAGGGGAGGAGGGGCGCCTCCAACTGTGCCTCAGAGAAAGATGATGAGTGGGGAAGGCGGCGGCAGGCAGGGCTCCAGGACTCCAGGAGCGAGAGGCTGGGAGGCTCAGCAGAACTACCGGCAGGAACTGGCCTGGACCATGCTTGGAAGATGAACAGGGAGGGGGACACTAGGACGTGGGAAGGAAAGGGCAAGCCCAGCAGCTGACAATGCATGGAAGGAAGGGCAGGGGCCCGTGGACAGTGACTCGAAGGCTTCCTGCTCGTGAAGCAGACAGGCCTGTCGGCTCCGACACCCACAATTGTCACGCACTGTGTGCGTCTGGCCCCAACAGGAGACGTGGACAGGGGCCCTTTGCAAGGCGTGTCGGCGTCCAGGGGCACCCAGCACACCTGACTCAGGTGTCAGAGGGGGCGCCCAAGGCCTGCCCCGCGCTCACCTCCTGGATGTTCTGCTTTGCCCGGCTGTCTGAGGGATGCATAATGGTCCCCATCACTTTCACATTGCCGCAGACAACCAGGGCTTCATCCGGTGCATCTGTATTTATTCCCACTCGACTATGACAAACAGCAGATTCGGGAACTTGTCCTCGCTGCCATAGTGCATCACTGTCATTTTCAAACTGACCAGGGTTAGAGGCCTGGAAAAAATACGTAAGTACGTTACAACTAAAGTTAGAGCAGCTGGAGTCGATGGTTGCTTTATTCCTCAGGGCTAAGGAACACGGAATGGCATCTAAGTCTTTCAGGCGAGAGTCCTCTGTTGGATGGGACATTCCGACGTATCCAAATAACTGTGGCCCCAGCAGAGCTGGAGCTCAGCATGTCATGGTTTGGGACGTCCCAGCTCGACTGCAACTATCCGGGAATTAGAATGTGTCGCTTACGTTGAGCAGATGATAAGGCAGAAGGAATCTCAAATATGACCTTCTTTTCTGGGAAAATAAGAATAAGGATTTCACACCAGCACCTTACATTAGAAGTTATTATATGTTTATGAAAGCCCGGGTAAATAAAACTACTTTGCATTTAGCTAGCCCTTTCATAAAAGTTTCAAAACGCTTTAGTATTTATGATTTCATATGCAACGGCCAAGCAAACAACAGGACAAATGTATTTGGTTCACCCCAACCACTCCCTAAACACAGGTGACAGTGCAGGAGGAGTAACAGGAGCTACGCTCGATGTGCACTGGGCTGCACCACCGTTCTGCGCGACGGACGCGTACTGCTGTCCTCATTTTATAGATATCCAGAAGATTCTGAAAGGATAAATATATCACCCAAGGCCATGAAGCTAATAAATTCTGGAGCTGGACTTATACTTCTTTTAATGATTAAATAAAGATTCTAACTTTTCCTATTAGAAATAAGTCTGGCTGGAGGCGCCTGGGTGGCTCAGTCGGTTAAGCGTCTGCCTTTGGCTCAGGTCATGATCCCGGGGTCCTGGGATGGAGCCTCACATTGTGCTCCCTGCTCGTCGGGGAGTCTGCTTCTCCCTCTCCTGCTGCCCCTCTTCCTCCCCCCACCCCAGCCCTGCTCATGCTCACATTCTCTCTCTCAAATAAATAAATAAATGTAAAAAAAAAAAAAAAAGTAACCCTGGCTGAATGTAGTCTTCAAAGAGTATCCAAGGGAAATGATGAGACCAGACAACATTCTGGAGATTTTACTATTCAAGAAAATTCTTTGCTGAAGAATTTTTCATTCGACTGCCTTCCCTTCTCCCCACCTTCTACGACTGTTGAATATATTTCTTTAAGTAGGAATCTCTGAATCCCTCCATATACTCACAATAAAAATAATTTGTTTTTCAAATTGTGACCTATTCTTTTAAATGTGATTTTTGTGCATTTGAGGCAGGTTGTCACAAGTTCAGGCACTGATCATCTAAAAAGTCGACACTGATGGAATGTCTTCACTCTGCCTTTATGGGCCGTGTGGGAGACACTCAGGACTCAGGACCTGAATATGCATAGATTATCTCTGGAAAATAATCAAGACACCAATTACAACATTTTCTTTAAGGACAGGAACTGGGAGATGTAGAAATTGGGCTGGGAAGGAGATTCACTGCTCAACCTACATGCTCTTGGTATTGTTTGGATGTTTTTACCCTAAGGATGTGCTACCAATTTTAAAATAATAATAATTTTTAAAAAACCCACGGAGTTGGGCAGCCCCAATGGCCCAGCGGGTTAGCACCGCCTTCAGCCCGGGGTGTGATCCTGGAGACCCTGGATCGAGTACCACGTCGGGCTCCCTGCATGGAGCCTGCTTCTCCCCCTGCCTGCGTCTCTGCCTCTCTCTCTTTCTGTGTCTGTCATGAATAAACACATAACATCTTTAAAAAAAAAAACAAAACACAAAGTTTAGCTTGGGTTCAGTGAAAGAATTCTTAGGTGTCTTCAAATTTTTCATTCTCACCTGTTTGAACCCTGAGCTGCTCAGAAGACTCAACCAGTGCCATTTGATAGACAAAAGCAGTAAAAGAATAGAAAGTAACAACTTTGAACATTATTTTGAGTGAATTCACTTAAACAAAGTGCTTTGTCACAAGATCCCTAGAGCCCCCTTGGCTGTGAATAGCAAACTGGCTTTGACTCAAATCCTTTTATAGCGAGCAATCAACTAAATCCAAAGGTATACCAGATAAATGTTGATGCATTTTGCTCTATCTAAACATAATGAGCCACTTCAAGGAAATAAAAGACAGTGATGGATTTTTTTCTTAAAGAGCTTTGAGATACTTGTTATCATAAACTTGATATCATGTTGGAACAGCAGATATAAGTAGATTTTATTTTTTGGATTTTTGGATTTTTTTGAAATCTCACTTAGCTTTCATCAGATGAAAACTCAGATCCCTAAAATACATTCAGGTCATTTTGGAAAGGGCCACAGATCTGCAATTTTCTAAATATATAGACCTATGGACAGGCCGTCCTCATCAGTAATGGGAAATGCCCTTCTCTGTTATCCGCGATCTTAATGGTTCAAAGCAAACTGTAATGTACTATCTCGTTCTGGAATTATGACATTGTGTTCCCATGTGGTCCAATAGTGGTTCACTGATATCAAATCCCCAAATGAATTAGTGAATAAATAAATGAATGAATAAGTCAATAAATAAGTGAATGAATAGTGAATAAAATACTTTGACTATTTATTCCACAGCCCCACATATTTAGGGAACACCTGAACATCTCAGTCTGTGTTATGATACAAGCTGGCTGTGTGATCTCGGGGCAGTCATTTAACCTTTCTGTACCAGCTTTTTCTCTTTGAAGAATAAAGAGAATAATGACGTCTTTACCTCTCTCACAGTGTTGTGGGAATTTAATCAAATCACATATATATGAATACTTGGCAAAAATGAGGATGAATAGTCTCAAATTAGCCTTAACGCACTGCTGTGCATAGCAACTACTGTCCTACCTATAAAGGAATACTTCTTTTCACTGAGTTTTGCTTTATTGCACTTCACAGAGAGCACATTTTTTTCTATTTTTTAATTTTTTTTATAAACTGAAGGTTTGTAGCAACCCTGCATCAAGCAAGTCTGTCTGCACCATCAACTGCTGATGCCACTGCTCATTTCACGTCTCTGCCACAACTTGGTAATTCTAACAATATTTCAAATGTTTTCATTATTTTTACATTTGCTATGGTAGTCAGTGATCAATGATCTTTGATGATACTATCATACTTTGGAGAGCCACAGCATGCCCACATAAGACGGCAAAATTTCATTAATAAATGTTACGTGTATTATTCTCACTGCTCCACCAACCAGCCCTTTCCTCACCTCTCCTCCTGCCCTCATGCCTCACTATTCCTTGAGACCAATAACACTAAAATTAGTCCAATTCATAACCCTACAATGGCATCTATGTATTGAAGTGAAAAGAAGAGCTGCATGTTTCTCACTTTATTTTTTTTATTTTTATTTAAATTTTATTTATTTATGATAGGCACACAGTGAGAGAGAGAGAAGCAGAGACATAGGCAGAGGGAGAAGCAGGCTCCATGCACCGGGAGCCCGACGTGGGATTCGATCCCGGGTCTCCAGGATCGCGCCCCGGGCCAAAGGCAGGCGCCAAACCGCTGCGCCACCCAGGGATCCCTGTTTCTCACTTTAAATCAAATGCGAGAAATGAATAAGTTTAGGGAGGAAGGCATGTTGAAAGCCGAGAAAGGGCGGAAAGCTGGGCCTCTTGTGCCAGACAGCCAAGTTGTGAAAAAGACAAAAGACACTGAAAGTGCTGCTCCAGCGAACACACAGATGATAGGAAAGTGACACAGCCCTATGCGGAGAAAGTTCGAGTGGTCTAAACAGAAGACCAAACCAACTACAACGTTTCCTTAAGTCAGAGCCTTATCTGGAGCGAGAGCCTAGTTCTCCTCCATTCCATGAAGGCTGAGAGGGGTGAGGAAGCTGCAGAAGGACAGTCTGAAGCTAGCAGAGGGTGGTTCCTGAGCTTTAAGGAAAGAAGCTATATGTGTAACACAAAAGCACAAGGCGAAGAGCTAATAGAAGCTGCCCCAAGTTGTCCAGAAACTCTAGATCATTCTTGAAGGTGACTACACTAAACAACAGACGTTTTAAAGGATTTTATGTATTTGAGAGAATGAGAGCAAGAGAGAAAGAGAGAGACAGAGATCATGACCTGAGCCAAAATCCAGAGTCAGATGCTTACCAGACTGAGCCTCCCAGGTGCCCCAAAACAACAGATTTTTAATGTAGATGAAACAGCCTTCTGTTGGAAGAAGAGGACATCTAGAACTTTCATACCTAGAGAGAAGTCAGTGCCTGGCTTCAAAGCATCAAAGGACAGGCTGTGTCTAAGTTGAAGCCCATGCTCCTTGACCTTTCTGAAAAGCCTCCGGCCCTTATGAGTTTACGCTACATCTACTTTGCCCATGCTCTGTAAGTGGAACAAAACCTAGATGACAGCCTATCGGTTTACAACATGGTTTACTCAATATTTTAAGCCCACTCTTGAGACTCACCACTCAGAAAAGAAGATTCCTCTCAAAATAAAACTGCTCAGGGCACCTGGGTGGCTCGGTCAGTTAAGTATATGACTCTTGATTTTGGCTCAGGACAGGATCTCAGGGTTGTGAGACTGAGCTTCACACCCAGCGGAGAGTCTGCTTGACATTCTCTCTCTGCTTTTCCCTCTGAGTACCTGCCCCTCCCACCCCCTGGCCCACTCACTTGCTCTCTCTCTCAAATAAAACTTTAAAATAAAAAAAGTATCTTACATCTTAATATATATATATACATATATATATATACAAGCATACATATATCCTCATTGATAATGTACTGGTCACCCAAGAGCTCTGATGGAGATGTGCAATGTTGTTCTCATGCTGCTAACACAACATCCACTCTATGGCCATGGATCAAGGAGTTATTTCGACTTTCAGGTCTTCTTATTTAAGAAATGTGTTTCAGGGCAGCCCGGGTGGCTCAGCGGTTTAGCGCCGCCTTCAGCCCAGGGCCTGATCCTGGAGACCTGGGATCGAGTCTCACGTTGGGCTCCCTGCATGGGGCCTGCTTCTCCCTCTGCCTGTGTCTCTGCCTCTCTCTTTCTCTCTGTATCTCTCATGAATGAATGAATAAAATCTTAAAAAAAAAAAAAAAGAAAGAAATGTGTTTCATAAGGCTATAGCTGCCAAAGATAGTGATGTCTCTGATGGATCTGGGCAAAGTAAGTTGAAAAGCTGTAAAGGATTCACCATTCTAGATGTCATTAAGAATATTCCTGATTCACGGAAAAAGGTAGGAATATCCACATTAACAGGAATTTGGAAGAAGTTGATTCCAACCCTCCTGGATGACTGAGGAGTTCAAGGCTTTGGCAGAGGGAAGAAACTGCAGATGAGGTGGAAATAGGGGGAGAACTAGAACCAGAAGTAGAGCCTAAAGATGAGACCAAATTGTTGAAATCTTACAATAAAACTTCCATGGATGAGCAAAAAAAGTGGTTTTTTGAGATGGAATCTACTCCTCTTAAAGATTCTGTGAAGACTGTGGCAGGGACAGCAAAGGATTTGGAATATTACATAAAATTAGTTGATAAAACACTATCAGGGGTTCAGAGGATTGACTCCCAATTTTGGAAGAAGTTCTACTGTGGGTAAAATGCTAACAAACAGCATCTCACACTAAAAAAGAAACCATTTCTAAAAGGAAGAATCCACCAATGGGGCAAACTTCACTCTTGTCTTATTTTAAGATATTGCCACAGCCACCCCAACCCTCAGCAGCCACCCCCTTTTCTGCTAGCAGCCACTAACACTGACACAGGACCCTCTGCCCTCTCTGAAAGATTGTATTATTCTCTGAAAGTTCAGATTACTGCTAGCATTTTTTAGAAAAAATATATATATAATATATTAAAATATATAAATTTTTTTATTAAAAGATTTTATTTATTTATTCATGAGGGACACAGAGAGAGAGAGAGAGAGAGGCAGAGACACAGGCAGAGGGAGAAGCAGGCTCCATGCAGGGAGCCTGATGCGGGACTCGATCCCAGGACCCCAGGATCACGCCCTGAGCTGAAGGCAGGCGCTAAACCGCTGAGCCCCCTTGGGATCCCCTATATATATAGGTTTTGATGAAGGTATGTACATTGTTTCTGAAGACATAATGCTCTGATTCACTTAGTCGACTATGGTAGAGTGTAAACCTAACTTTCATGTGCACCGGGAAACCAAAATCTTCATTTGACTCACTTTACCGCGGTGGCCTGGAACTGAACCTGCACCGTCTCCAAAATACGCCTGTAATCATTTAATCTGCTCTCCTCAGCAACACACTGCACAGTTGCCCGATTCTGAGGGAGCTCCACTCACCGAATAAATGTAAATGGTGCCCTCTGCAGGTGCTCGGATTAGGACACAGCAATTAATAGTCCTTTGAGGCCACCCTGAGTTTGGAAGGGAAAGCTGGGATTTCTCTGCTTTACCATCGTTTGGGCTTCAAAAGCAGCAGCCAGAGAGCATGATAGGAAAGCCTGAGTTGAGAAAGGCAGTTCATAACAAATAAATTTTGTTCCTTTCAAAAGGGCTGTGGAAAATGGGCCTAGAGATGCTACTCAAGATGTGATCTGAAGGTCAGCAACATCGGCATCTCCTGGAAATGTCTTTCTTTTTTTTTTAAGATTTTATTTATTTATTCATGAGAGACACACAGAGAGAGGCAGATACACAGGCAGAGGGAGAAACAGGCTCCATGCAGGGAGCCCAATGTGGGATTTGATCCTGGGACCGCTGAGCCACCCAGGGATCCCCAAAGACTTGCTTTAATTCAATGCCCTATGTATTCCCACACGTGAATTCCACCCACAGGGTGGAATGGACATTTGCTCCACATACTGATTCCTTTGGGTAAGCAAAAATTCATGTGAACTCCAGAAGTCAGGTGTGTGCGTGCGTGCGTGTGTGTGTGTGTGTGTGTGTGTGTGTTGGGGAGGAAAGGGAGTGGACCCTCACATGGCTCTGCTCTTACACCCACCCCTCATCATCCTTTTTTTTTTTCTTTAAGATTTTATTTATTTATTTGAGAGAGAGAGAGAGAGAGAGAGAACAAGAGAAAGCGAGCAAGAGAGAGAGAGAACACAAGCAGTGGGAGGGGGAGGAGAAGCAGACTCCTTGCTGAGCAGGGAGCCTGACGCAGGACTCGATCCTGGGACCCCGGAATCATGACCTGAGCCCAAGGCAGACGTTCAACCAACGGAGCCACCAGGCGTCCTCACCATCCTTACAGCTGCATTATTTCGTTTGTTTTCCCTGCCCTTGTTTGTTGGTCTCTCATCTGAGGACGGGACAGTTTGCGGGGCAGTAAAGAGGCATTTCAGGGAGACATATGCTTTTTTATTCTTCTGGAAAAGAAACTGGAATAATGTATTCGTTTTCAGAACTAGGAAACCCCGGCGTGTCTTTGAAAGGCAGACAAAAGTAACCATCCCTCCTGCTTACCACGCAGCGCTCCAAACCAGGTTTAATTATGTGTTTTAGAAGGAAAGGGAAGCTGAATGAAAACCTAGTCATTAACCAGGAGAATCTGAAGGAACCCCATGGCAGAGTGCTCCCCAAAAATAGAAGACCTGGGAAATAAATGTCTTCGAAGTAAACCTTAATTTCCATGAAATTGGGCAATTTACACTACAGGAGGCTGTTTGGTTGACAAGCCAGATGAGCCGTTACTGGGTCTTGCCCACCGTTCTCTCTCTAAGGAGAAATCTGACGGGCTCGGTCTCCTGAAGCCCCCCGGAGGCCTAAACCTCGTCTAGTCCATGCCTCTCACACGCGTCCTTGTATTAATCTCTGCTGTTGGGAAGAACGATTCTTTGGCCTCAAAATGAACAGATTGAATTGAATTGAATGAATGAATGAATGAATGAAGCAAATGAACCTGCTCAATGTACTTTGCAGTTCTCCGTATAATGGAGTCTGCTCCTAAAACATGTTCAGTTGTTAGATTTTACTCTCATTATCCTGCAGCTCAAACCAACACACCCAGGACATGGCCTGAGAGGGCACACCTGGCTTTTTCGGAGGATGCGAGCTGGTCTACACTCGGTCTGACCATAGGTCTAACCATTCAAGGCTAACCATTCAATCCTATAGGTAGGGATCCCTGGGTGGCGCAGTGGTTTGGCGCCTGCCTTTGGCCCAGGGCGCGATCCTGGAGACCCGGGATCGAATCCCATATCAGGTTCCCGGTGCATGGAGCCTGCTTCTCCCTCCGCCTGTGTCTCTGCCTCTCTCTCTCTCTGTGACTATCATAAATAAATAAAAATTAAAAAAAAAATCCTATAGGTAATGTGTTCTGTGAACAAGTCAAAAACTCACGGATTCACCCAACATCACCACTTCTGAAGTTCGGTGTTTTTTTTTCCCCCCCGGTTGGTTTATTTTTTTATTTTTTATTTTTATTTTTTTAAGATTTCATTCATTCCTGAGAGACACAGAGAGAGGCAGAGACACAGGCAGAAGGAGAAGCAGGCTCCATGCAGGGAGCCCAATGAGGGACTCGACCCCAGGACCCCAGGATCATATCCTGGGCCAAAGGCAGATGCTCAACCGCTGAACCACCCAGGCGTCCCATCCTCGGTTGGCTTAAACATTAAACAATTAAATAGATTCAAAAGGACATTCATTTTCACTTCTGCATTTGGAGTTAGAACGAAATAGTATCAGTAAGATATTTCTAGTTTGGGGGCGGGGGAGGAGGATGGTTTGTACTACTACCATTCTCCTCCGTCTCATTATTACTAGAGTAAGCCTTGTACTACCCAGCACACTTCTAGAATAGGGTGTTCTCTTTCACTGAAACTTACGGCTAGAAGAAAGCAATCAAATCTGGAATACAATCACTTACTACAAATAAAAGTTTAGTGAAAAATATGACAACCAATCTATATTAAGCATAATTTAATGGTTTTTAGTATTTGTACCGAATGTGAATTGCAGAGACACTCAACTTTTCAAAGTGATCATGAGTTAAATTATCACTGAGTTTTGGGTAGGAGGAGGCACCAGTTCCCGGGTTTTGGTAACGGAGTATTAGACAGGAGAGCACTCTCTCCTGCAGCTGCTGTGTGGATTCCGCAGGAGCCAGAGGACACAGCTGCTAGCAGGAAATGGGGGAACCAGACACCAGGTAAAGTATTCAAGGTCTGCAGGTGACCAGCAGGCTACGGACTCAAGCATGAGCCTCCCAGCTCAGACCAGCCCTTGCATAACGTCTGACCTCTGCCAGCTCCAAAAAGAACAGCATTGTCTGTCTTTATTCCTCCTTAGGAAAAACCAGAAAGAATGAGTGCCCCAGGTTTGCAGACTTCACTTCAGATCTCATTCGTCAGTGCAGCAAAGCAATGCAGACGGCATCGTCAGGACCCCGTGAAACCCTGCCGGGAGATGGAGAACCCCTGCCCTTGGCCCCTGGCCGTGGAAGAGGCCCCCCCTTCCCCTGCCTTCCCTCCCTTGTTTGCCACAGGTTAGATCAAGCCCCACAGAAATGCGCAGGGACACAGGCTAGGCCTGACCTGGGACATCTAGACCCAAATGTTTTACCTTATTTCCATCGTTACTTCACTTCCATTGAAACTTTGAGATGCGGTTTAAGGATTTCCACGTAGAAGTGGCTTATTATTTTTAATTGATTAAAAGAATTTACACAGAGCACGCTTTGTTTCAGAATAGCTGAGCGCAAGAAAGGAAAGACTCGTGTCCCCAGATGGGCAGATCTTGCCCCCAGGCCCAGGAGCAACAGCCACATACGTGGGCAGGCCCTTACCGAGTGGTTTCTCCTGGCCCTTACATGTCCTCCCCGTGTCACAGCCCAGCTCCTCCCGCTGCTGGGCCCGTGGTGACCTGTTATCTGATGGCCCCGGTATTGTCCGTGGTGGCCAGCCTGGCCTCACACAGCTGCAGCTCCAGCTGCCAACAGCTCTGGGCCTTCGCGGCTGCCAAGCTTCACATCCACAGCTGTGACCGATCAGTCATTCAGCAGAATGTGCGGAACCATCGCTGTTGGTAGGCAGGGGCCCAGGGGTTCCTAGGGCACCAGTCACTCTTACTACTTTCCCCACCCCATGGGCTCTGGGAGGTTGTAACCCGAGCTCCGCTTTTGCAAACTGTGCAAGATGATGAATTTCTTGCCCTCCTGAGCCTCGGCTCCTCTGCATGTGAAGGTGATGTAAAGGTGCCACGAGGTGAAGTGACGTCGTACATGACTTATCAGGCCCAGTGCCTGGAATGGAGTTTCTCAAGTGCTTAACCAGAGCGTCTCAACGGGAGCACTGCTGACATGGTGGAAGGGGTCATTCTTTGCTGCGGGGGGCCTATCTTGTCCATTCAAGGGACCGAACCGCACCCCCAGCCTTTACCCCTAGAGGCCAGTAGCATCCCCCAGTTGTGACAACCCAAACTGCTTGCAGACATTGCCAGACGACCTTTGGGAGGGAGGGGAGCAGGGGACAAAAGTTCTCCTGGTTGGGAACCATTATGTGAAACCTAAAATGATAACACCTGCTATTACTATCCTCATCAGTTGCGAAACAGCACATGCCCAGCATGCCAGGGGAAATGCAAATTCTACCTGCGAGGAGAAAAGCAGGTGGGACCCAAGAGAGCACAGGAACCGAACCTTACCCTCACAATGATCCGTTCAGAGACGTGGGCAGACAATAGATAGAACTGGTCTCCGTTCGCAGCATACAGTCCGACCACCAACATGAAGTATCTGATTCAAAACCAGCGATCAACACACCAGGAAACAGAGACATGAGCTGGGCCATCAAACACCCCCCAACGCTTGTCAACCAATGGGGAATCCACCTAGATGGGTGTGTGCATTGAAAGATTTTCTATTCTGCTCCAAGTTGCCCCTGCTGTGGGAGGGAGAGCAGCTGATCCCCTTGGTATGGTTCTGGGCCCACCCTCCGCTTGTTCCGAGGTGAGCCGTTCTGCAGGCCTCACGACAAGTGGCCACGGGACAGGTCCCTTTGCCCAGAGCCAGCCAGGCTGCGTTCGCTGCCCCAGTAGGGCCACTGTGGATCCTTCCCACCCCACCTGCTCTTGGCCAGCTCCAACTGTCTACCCTGCAGTCATGACTTTGGTCAAAGACCTGGGCCCTCCTCCCCTCCAATCACCCCCAGTGCAGGTTTCATCGTTATTCCAATGACTGCTTCGTATGTAACACGGATGAGGCATTCCTAAGATGGAATCGTTTCCTGAAAGTCAAAATAAAACTATCCCTATGAGAGAAGCTTTGGCTTTAAGCCTCGCCACCTTCCTCTGCAAACTGGACAGATCCTCTCACCCTTACAGACAAGACTTCTCCCCTGAATCTAAAGTAAAACAATGGTTATTTTCATCATGATTATTAGCCATCATCTGAGTCCCCGAAATGGGTTCTATGCTGGGCTACGCAGTTCATCTACAGTATCTCATCTAGAAGCCCCGGACAACCCTTCTGGAGAAGGATATAAACGTTGTCCCCATTTCGCAGAATGGGAGAAGTCACACGTCAAGGCCACCCAGCCAGCTCAAGGCGGTGTGAAATTTCAGATTCAAGTCTTCCCATTATGCGTGGATGCCAGTACCTCTGGTCAGGATTTGGCTTTCCCTTCTTCCTCATGTTATTTGCCGTAGTCTCGCTGAAGTGCAACCGGCCCAGTGTAACTTTGGTGACCTGGTCGGCCGGCAGGTCGATTCTAAAACAAAAGAGCAGAAATACGGGGACACTGTGAGAGAACGTGGACTCTGGTCATGTCTAACTGGTCCTGAGATTCTCAGGGACGTTCAGTCCCCGGTCCCCATCACACCGCGGGGGACCCTCTCCCAGGCCCTGGCCTTTTAATAAACTCTCCACAACATGGTCAGGAATGGCAGCCGGGGAATCACTCTTAAAAGGTGACATATGGGGATCCCTGGGTGGCGCAGTGGTTTGGCGCCTGCCTTTGGCCCAGGGTGCGATCCTGGAGGCCAGGGATCGAATCCCACGTCGGACTCCCGGTGCATGGAGCCTGCTTCTTCCTCTGCCTATGTCTCTGCCTCTCTCTCTCTCTCTGTGTGACTATCATAAATAAATTAAAAAATTAAAAAAAAAAAAAAGAAATTAAAAAAAAAAAAAAAAAGGTGACATATGCCCACTCAGCAGAAGCTCGAGCCCAGAGTTTCTGACTCATGGGCCGTGTGCTCCCCATTCCACGTAACAGCTCTTTTAACTCCACCGTGGGGTGGGGGTGGGAGGGCGGGAAGACGTCTCATTTGTACCTCTGCTGCTGTTGCTAGAGCACTTGCCTCCCGAAAAGCAATTTCCCTAAGTTTCTCATGAATGTTTTTGCCTCCCCTTCACATATTGGCCTCCTCCTGGCCCGGCTCCTAAGGGAGACCACACCCAGGCTGCCCTGGTGAGGGAGAACCAGGTGTGCCAGGCAAGTTCAAGGCTGTGTTTGGACATGTGGCTTCAGCGTCAGGCTGAGCTCCCGCCTGGTCCCTCCAGGCAGGAGGATCATCTTCTTTCCAGCCCAGATGGGATTGACTCATGGTCAAAATACTGAGATGTCTCAACTACATCCCAGCCAGACGGTCAAAAAGCAAATCCCACTCCAAGTCAGCCCACAGCATGAACATTCCTTTTGGACAGTCATATTGCTTTGCGTCATGCCAGTCCTGTATGCTGTCTACCTTGGAACATACGAGGCAGTCTATCAACATAGCATTAAAAAATAAGAAAAAATGAGTTGTAAATAAGCACAGCATGACATTAAAAGAAAGGTCTAACCATAATCTATGTCAAGGAACCCACGTAGTTAGCAAGGATGCTATAAATGGTTATTAAAATAATGATGACTTGGGGCGCCTGAGAGACATAGGGGGTTAAGTGTCCAACTCTTGGTTTCAGCACAGGTTGTGATCTCTGGGTCCTGGGATCGAGCCCTGTGTTGGACTCCACTCTCGGCATGGAGTCTGCTTGGGATTCTCTCTCCCTTTCCCTCTGCCCCTCATGCCTGCTCTCTCTCTCTCTCTCTCATGTACAAATAAATCTTTTATTTTATTTTTTTTTTTTTTAAATTTTTTTTTTTAATTTTTTATTTATTTATGATAGTCACAGAGAGAGAGAGAGAGAGGCAGAGACACAGGCGGAGGGAGAAGCAGGCTCCATGCACCGGGAGCCCGATGTGGGATTCGATCCCGGGTCTCCAGGATCGCGCCCTGGGCCAAAGGCAGGCGCCAAACCGCTGCGCCACCCAGGGATCCCCAAATAAATCTTTTAAAAAACTAATAATGATGACTTCAAAATGGAACTTTTTACAAGAATTTGTTTGAAATTATTTCAATGCATTTTACCATCTTTGTTTTTGCTAATAAGCAGGTATTCATAATATTAATATATTACTAATGTGGTTTCTACAATGGGAGTCATTTTATTTATTTACTTTTTTTATTGAAGTATGGTCAACATACAATGTTACTGTAGTTTCAGGTGTAGACTTAATGATTCAATAACTCTCTACTTAGGCTGTGAGTGCAGGTCCCATCTGCCACCACACAGCACTGTTCCAATAACATTGACTCTATCCCCGATGCTGTACCTTTCATCCCTGTGACTTATTTATTCTATAACTGGAAGCCTGTATCTCCCACCCCCTTCACTGATTTTACTCCTGCCCCAACCCCTCCTCTCTGGCAACCATCCATTTATCCTCTGTATTTATAGGTCTGTTTCTGTTTTTCTGGTGTATTTGTTTATTTTTTTAGATTCCACATATAAGTGAGATCATATGATCAGCAGGATTTATTTTTAATAAACAAAATAAATTAGGCAATAGGTCTTTCCCCCCATACATTCACAAAGGAATTCAGAAGAGAAAATCTTACTTAACAGGATTGAAAGTCTTCTTGCTTCTATCTGCTTGCGATTGTTCAATAGCAATTATTTGATTGGTGGCTTCTACCTGTGTGGAACAATGGAAAGTAAATTAGTTACCAAATAAATAATTTTTTTAAACAGTCCATTAGTAAATAACATTTAAGTACTTTACAAGTTTTCCAAGGCATCAGGATAGGCACCGAGTAGAAGGAACAAGTCACTGAAAAGATGTATAAGACAATGGCCCCAACCTTAAGGAGTACGCTATTGGTGAGAAAAGAAACGAATACATGTAAAACTAAACAATGAAAACAGAAGGCAACAGAAGACAGTTGAGTTTTCTGGGCACTGAATATAGTGTGACTTGTAGATAATTAAAACATCAGGAGCAAAACACAGGAGCAAGGCAGCTCAAAGGATACATGCACCCATTCGTTCATTCCCTAGACCCTTGCCGAGCACCTGCTATGCACCAGACATTGCTCAAGGCATTAGAGGTGAGCGGTGGACAAAATTAACAGAAACCCCAGCCCTCGCAGAGCTAGCATTCTAGTAAGAAGAAATAACAATAAACAATGAAATTAAATAAAATACAGAAAATGGCTTTTCAGTACTTGCTACAAAACTCCTCTTGCTATGAATAAGTAGTGGCCAAGGTCTGGTGAGATCTGCCTTGTTCTATATGGCTTGTGGGTATTAGCATAATATTCTTCTGAAAAGCAGTTGGGCAACATACAACAGGAGTTTTAATGATGTTCGTGCCTTTGATGTATAAATTATTCTGGAATGTATCCTCATGCGAAGACAGGTATTAATGGATGTTTCTGAAGTTTTATTAATAATAAAGAATTGAAAATAAAAAAACTTAAAATAAGGTAGGAATATGGTACATTTATTCAATGGAAACTATGTCATCTTCAGAAACAATATTTTATAGGATCTTTAATAGTACCATACACTATTTTTGTAATACACTATTAACAATATGAGGTTAATTTTAATAATGGGAAAAATTAGACTACCAAATGGCGGATCCCAAATATGAAAGAATTTTCTCTCTTCTTTATTGTTTTCTATTCCAAAATTTTCACGATGGATTCATGTTACTTCCATAATCAGAAAAATATATTTTGTTGTTGTTGTTTGTTTGTAATCTGTGTTTGCTTTTGGTTTGGTTTGGTTTAAGAACTCAGTTTGGAGCAAGAGCAGCTGATGTGTGCAGCAGTTGAGCCCTATTTTGGGAGACTCAATGCCTGCAATTAGATTAATAATCAGAATAAAACATGCAAATAATGGATGCTCCTCCCCCTAAATGCTAGATCTGAGGTAAAAAGTTAACAAATCCTTGTTGGCCATTCAGAAGTCATCCTACCTGCATTCTAAACTCAGCTCTCTTATTTACTTATCTTGGATGAATTGTCTAAATTTACCATGACCCAGTCTCCCCTCTGGTAAACTGAAAAAGTGGGGACATTGACTAGATTAATGGTTCCGTGGCTTTTTAAAGTCAGAGACCTATTTGAGAATGAGGTGAAAACTATGAATCAAAAAGAATAAAGCATTACAGTTAGTAAAAGATGTGCAAGATTTATATAGTGAAAACTATCAAAATGTAGTTTGAAGTGATGCTCTTTCCAAGCCAGTTTCAAGCCTTAAGAAATTGGCAGCTCCCGCTTCCTATGTCTTAGAACATTTATTCTTAGAACCCATCCACCATGCTGTGAGGAAGCACAACCTATCCCACAACCTATCCACGTAAAGAAGAGCCAAGGCCTCCCAGCCACAGTCTCATTTGAGTTCCTGGCCAATGGCCAGACCCAAACTTGACAGATATATAAATAAGCTATATTTGAAATTGGATCCAGGCCCAGCTAAGCTGCCCCAGATGATGACTCCTGAAGAGATATGAACTGTCAGAGCCAATCCCTAACCAACCTGCACATCTGTGACCCAAAGAGATGATTATCATTATTTTAAGTTGCTAAGTTGGGGGGGTAGCTTGTTATGCAGCAACAGATAACTGGAACACTTAATAAATGTTGGTTTAATTAAATTGAGCTCAATAAAAGACTTACCTTAACCCCAAAAGCTTTCAAGTAAAACATTTCTATTGGCTTTAGGCCCATTTGAGTTTTGACAAATTTTGGACTTCCCCAAACTTGGATATGGATGGTTATCTGAAAATGGTTCTTCTTTTGGCAAACAAAAGCTTCATCTGCTGGCGAAAAATTAAATCCTTTGTCTGTGACAACTCGATAGCCTAAATCAGGTCTATGAAAAGAGGAATCAAAAATCTAATTTAACAAACATTTTCTACACATCTTCTTTCATTAAGTATATTAATAGTAAAAAAACATAAAATATTAATAGTATAAACATTTCAAGAAAATATATTATGGAAGGTGACCCTTGCTATATTTAATCAATTTTGTGGATTTTTTGCTGAGGAAGTGAAATGCTATTTCAAAACACAGATGGTTCTCTCACAGCATTTTATCTTCTCACAAGAAAGAAGCACAATTCTTGCCAAATGGAAACACTGTCTCCTCAGCCTGCCTTTTCCCTTTGTGCTTTCTAGAATTCTAATTGGACTCTACCATACAACAGAAAGCATAGTCTAGGAGTTGAGAAGTCACTGCATTACTCAGACCTGTGAAATATCTGGAATGAAATTCATCGTTTTCCTCCTTTAAAAAAAAAAGCCTCTAAATGTCATCAGCAACACCATACACAAATAGTCCCTCAGATGAGTGACTCTTCAGCCTACTGATGGTCAGAAGGAAAAAGGAGGCTGGTCAGAATTACCAGGAATAGCTTTAAACTAGATTCACCAGAGCCAGTGTAAGAATACTGATTGCAAACCTATTTTCACCAGAGTTTGGCCATTTCCTTTTTCCCTTCCTGATCTGGTAATGGCACTGAAAACCTACTATGCTGGTTACATCTACTGGGAACAGAAGCGGCGGGATGGCTAATCAGGCCCTTGCTTTATTTGTCCTATCAAATTATTTTCAATATCAGTGCTTTGAGTATCATGGGTTTAATTAGATCCCTTTAAATGTTAAGAAAAATAAAACACCCTACATGTGTAACATTATTGAGTAAAGAACAGAATATAGAAGGTGAAACCTTTTTGGTAAGTTTTTCCTATACATGTTGTAGATATGGAACAGGATTTTTAATTCGTCAAGATTCCTAAATGTGGGGTTTTCCCCAGGAAAGGAGCTCCTTCCCAGGACCAGAAGCAGAGAAGGGCAGATTTACTGCTCTGCTAGCTCTCTGCTGCTTCATGGGTCTGTGCTTTCTGGGATCTCAATTTGGATGGCTGCCATTATAATGAACAACATTGAGTTTCTACATTTTCCTCTAATTCCAGAGACAGAAAATATGAATGAGTCTCTTGGGAAAAAAGTGTTCATGTTCTTTGCAAGTTAAGCACCTTCCCAATGGATCAAGTCACTGGATCATTGATTACTCCCAAGTAGCTGATCCGTCAAAGGCTCCGCAATCAGAGTGCCCGCAGCAGCAAATCCAAGAACATTCACTGAGTGAAGGATTTGATAAAGACCACATGTCTTATGCCGTCTGGGAACTTCATATTGACTCATGTTTCTAGAACTAATCGAATTTACTCATCTCACGGCTAGATGAATGAAATTGTATAGATTTTACTGCAGAGGGTAATAAGAACTGTCTTGGTTGAGAAAAAAAGGAAATATCTTTTTGTGATCTTCCATGTTTCACTATCAAAGACTCCGAAGGAAGCAGGTAAGGTTTACAGCTCAGATAGGAACATTTAAGCCTGAAATTTAAAGACAGTCAGAAGCAGAAACTGAATCAACCAACAACACTTATGCAGTTGAAGATGATTCTGAATCTTAAACACCAAACTCTGGTTATAGAAATCTGTTTACCTAAAAATAGCAATTCTGTTCTTGATATCAAAAGTTATACATCAAGTCAACTAAACTGGCTTTTTAAAAGCTCTTTCAAAACAGGTTTTAAGTATCACTCAGAAGACAAAGTTTTTGATGAATGTTCAATCCCCTAACTGGATTGCTTTTAAGTAATTTAAGGAAACAATATTCTTGTGACAAATTAGACAAAATAATCTGGGACAAGCAATTTTCTGTCTCAATGATATGAGTAGTGAAATCAAGACAACATGAAGTCTAATGTAGATTAACATGGTCTTTTTCTTGCACTTAAGAGAAGTGAATTACGTCTAAGCATTCAAGATAAATCTGCCTCTATACCTTTGAGCTGATACCATCCATGTTCTCCTTTTTTTCCAGATCAGTGGAGCTTAGATTGGCTGTTCAAAACTTAAAAAAAAAAAAAAAATCTACTCAAGTAAGAAGAAGGGTAAGTTGCCTCAAAAACTTGATCACGGGTTTCACAACCTCAGTAGTCATATTTAAGATAGCACATGGAATACTCCCCCAAAATATAACCAAATGAAGGCCAAGACTCAAAACCAAGACCAGTGGACCCTTCCTTTCTTCATCTAATTGGACACAGTGGCAAAGACACAAAGTTGTGACATTTCAATGATGCAATTAGCAATTTGCTCCTTTCTGCCTCCCATTCAACACACCAACCCCCAAAGTCTGTTTAAGTCCTTAGAATTTGTTTTAAGGAAATGATTTCTTCCTTCTAAAAGTTTCTCCAACATGAAAGTCCTAGTGATAAGTTTTGCTCTTAAAGGAGCTATATTTGAATTTGGGAAATATCAGGGAAGGCCCTCAAGTTTATAGATCAAAGTTTCTCATTTCACATTATATTTATTACTTGAAAGTCCTATTCTTTAGCCATTAACATTTTTCAGATTTTTCAAGAAGGCATTTATAATCTTGAAAATTCTAGAAGATTTAGGTAGGTAAATTATACCCTAAGGAATAAAGAGAAGGTTCAGAGGATATTTAAGAGCAATAAAACATAGGTCCACATTTACTTCCTGAAACTATAATGTCATAAGATCACGATGAAACTTTTATAGTTTAAAGATATTTTGTACGGTTTCATTTCAGTCTCTAAATACAAAGCCACCACCAGCTAGGATTGTTGTCGTGTATGTTTTTGTTTTTGTTGTTGTTGTTGTTGTTGTTGTCGTCGTGTATGTTGACAATGAGCTTGACATACTGATTCACAACATAGATATTGGGGGAGGGGGAATGTCACCAGCTAGCAATTTAACGTGGCCCCCAAAACAGTATTCTGTGGAATTTTAAATCAGCTGCAGGCTTAAATGTTACTGATTCGGGAAATCCCTATTTTCCAGCTTTTAGTTTGAACTGGGTATATGATCTCAGAAAGATTCGCTCTCCCTCCATCATTTAGTGGGTAAATTATAATGAGTTGGGATTATAATGTGGATTCCAAAAAGCCAGAAGCCCATGTCCCAGCTACTCATTAGTTGGACTGCAAAACATAAGGAGTAAGACACACTTTCTCATTGACCCCCTTCTATTTGATCAGGGGTGGCATCAAAGCCCAAATACTTGGATTTAGTCTTGAGAGTTAGCACTGCCTTTCTTCCCTCACTCTCCAGTACACCACCAGGGGGTCCTGGGCCACTTACAGTTTTTCATAATGACCATTTAATAAACTGTGCCAAGGAACACTTTGGTATGGCTGCCACTTCAGAGTAGGAGAACACTGGTCCACTGGCATCACGTTCAGCCCCTCACTGTTGTAGTCTTGCACTTCACTGCTGTAACTCCTACTTGTCACTGCAAAGAAATCGGTGTTAAAAAAAAATTAAAAAAAAAAAAAAGAAATCAGTGTTAGATCCTTCTTCCAAGGCTGTTTTTCCTGGACTCACAGACAGCTGCATGGAGCGAATGAACTGGCCGCGTATGAGGAAGAGTGACCATGTGGAAAGTGATAAGTGTTGGGAGGCAGGAGACATGTGGCTAGCCTTGTTTCCTCATCTGTAACAAGAGCAGTTTGGGGTCAGTGATCTCTATGATGCCATCATGAGTACTTGGTGGAAACTCTGCCCTCAGTATCTATCTACTCTACTTCCTGCACAGCATCTCCCCTCTTCCAGTCAACATGGTTCCAGTGGAGTCCACTCCCAGCTGGAGGAGGGTACGGGGGCCCAGGCTGGACCAGTTAAAGCACAGCATTCACTACTTGCATGGATAACTGCATCAGGTAGACTCATGACCCAAGCCAATCCAAGCAGAGTGGACCTCAGCCCTTCAGGGGACACGGGTTCCAAGATGCTGACTCTTTGCTATGAGCTTTAAACCCATGAGATCACAGCCCCAAGAGCTGCTGGCACCATTTTGGTACATGAAGGAAAAGCCTGTCTGGGACCGTAGCCCACACAGCAGAAGGCAGGTTTGAGAATGAAGGGCACCCAGTTCTGATGTCGTGATTGGAGTTCTGGGATCCAATTCTAAACTCTTAGGTTACAGGAGCCAAGGAATCCTCCAGTTTTGTTTTTTGTTTGTTTTTTGCTTAAGGCACTTTGAGGTTTTGGGGATTTTGTCCTTTGTTTCTTTGTTTTTGTTCATTGCAACCACTACATCTAATCCGTTACAGGTCCCTTGTGGCACTAGCTTTCTGAACTTAGATGAGCTATTTATTCACTTAGGGTCTTACTTCCTTCAACAGCAAAAACAGAAATTAAAGCAGATGTCTTGCCCATCTTGCAACGTTATACAAGCAGAGAGACTATCATAGTACAAGTGAAAGCGCTTCCAGAAGCTAAAGCCAAGATAAAGTGACAGAAAGGGTCGAAAGTATGTAGTATTGACAATACGAAATTGCTATTTTCATATGTTAAAATAACAGCAATTTCACAGGCCCAAGCTACTATTTTTGCATAATCCTTGCAAATTGTCTTAATTTGAGTATGCCTCCAGACCGTGTGATTCACCCTTGGATAATCTTGGTGTAAATTCTATTGGTATGTTTCTGTTTCTCTTTTAATCCCCCTCCAATCACTCATGCCTGACTTCAGGAGTGAGAGGGAAATAGTGGGTGTTTGTAAGCTCAGGTGCAGGGCTGTAAGCACCAACACAGAAGTGTGACATGAGTTCCTGTGGAGCGTGCTCTGAGCCCACAGGTTGGTAAATGCTGGGTTGGCTTTCGCCCTCCCAACTTCCTTTCTTTACACTTGCACTGAGGACTTCCTCAAATGAATAAGTAACACAGCTGCTGCAGGTGGTCTTTGGTCTCAAATGTCATAGAAAATAGGTTTATGGGGGTATCTCTCTATTACATGTCACTTAAGGAAAACAACTTTTTTTTTTTTTTTTTTTTTCAGTTTTTGTAGACAACCATTTTGAAAAGATTTTGCAAAATCATGAAAACCGTTTTCCTGGCTTGGACTGTAGAAGGTCAGCAGCACAAGGACCTCTTCAGGCTGTCACTCCTCCAAAAGTTACCAGACCTAAAAACTTTTCAACACACACACACACACACAAACACCTTCCAGGGTTCTCCTGCTTAGACAAAATCCCGAGAAAGGAAGACACTATCCTCCCATCTTTTCTTCCTCTGTCCTCCAGCGGAAAAAGAGTCTAAAAGAAGTTCAAGAGCTTGGAGTCTGGAATCCGACGGGCCTGGGCCTGAGTCACAACTCCACACTCACTGGCTGTACAATCCAGGCAAATGGTTTCAGGTCTCTGGGCTTCAGGTTCTTCATCTACAAAACGGGAGTAACAGCCTCCTGGGGCTGCTGAAGGGATTCAACGGGTTACGTCCATCCATGCTCAGCGCCTGTCTATCCCCAGTAAGGGCCTAAACGGTGGCACTTTGACTTCTTACCAGTGGCACTGTCATCATCATCACGTAGCCTTGCTTCAGCTCAGGTGCCTCGGCTGTTTCTAAGAAGCCTTGGCCAATACTTCTGCTCTTGGCCTCCGTGAGAACTCAGTCGGAGGTGGAATAACTCACACCGAGTGCCTGAGTGACGATCACTAACTCGGGCCCTTCCCCACTCACTCGTGGTGGCAAGGTCAAGGATTGGGCCTTTCCTGCTTTTTCTCATTACAGCAGCAAAGGGATGGGGCACCGCTCCCACGGGACCGACGCAGCCAGGGCTTCCCCTCCAGGAGGAGCTGGATATCCGCTGGTGAGACCCTGGGCCCCAGGCCACACTGAACTTCAAGGCAAAAGCCTGAGCCTGGGGTGGCTTAGTGGTTAAGCATCTGCCTTCAGCTTGGGGCATGATCCCAGGATCCGGATGGAGTCCCACATCCGGCCCCTTACAGGGAGCTTGCTTCTGTCTCTGTCTCTCTGTGTGTGTGTCTCTCTCAATAAATAAATAAAATCTTTAAAAAAAAAAAAAAAAAGAGCCTGAGCCCAATGCTGGGACCTATCACTGTTCACACTAATAAGAACGTCTACTACTCCCGTGTGCTGTCTCCACCACCGCTGTCCCCAAGCGCACCCACACACTTGGCATAGCTTCTCATCAACTCTGCAAGGTAAGGATACTTTTGTTTTTTCAATAAACTTTCTTGACTAAGTACAATATACATAAAAAAGAATGCATTATTATGCGAGATCATTAGTATGCAATTTGATGCTTCCTAATAAAGTGAATTTTACTGGGTAACTAGCGTTGGGCCAAGAAATAGGACATGTCCAGCCCTCTAGAAGACACTCTTGTGTCCTCTTCCAGCTACTACTTTCTCCTGCCCAAGACAAATGACTATTTTGAAATCTAATGCCATAGAGGAGTTTATAGAAATGGAGTCCTATGATATATACTCTTACGTGTTGGCTTCTTTCGCCCAATATTGTGTTTATGGGATTCACTCATTATTGTTGCAAATGGCAATCATTTGTTCATCTCTATTACTGGAGGAATGTACCACAATTTATCCTGCCTTTTTTTTTTTTAAGATTGTATTTATTTATTCCTGAGAGACCCAGAGAGAGAGGCAGAGACACACGCAGAGGGAGAAGCAGGCTTCCTGCGGGGAGCCTCATGCAGGACTTGATCCCAGGACCCCAGGGTCACACCCTGAGCCAAAGGCAGATGCTCAACCACTGAGCCACCCAGGCGTTCCTTCTCCTGCCTTTGATGGCCATTTGGGTTATTTTTCAGTTCATGGATATTATAAGTAATGCTGCTATGGATATTTTTGTGTGTCTTTTAGTGGGTGTACCTGCATATTTCTGGAAGACATATTCCTAGCAGTGGAATGACGGGGACATAGGATATGCATTAGTCCATGCAGCCAAACTGATTTACCGAGTGGTTAGGAGGTCAGGATTCCTCGTGTCATTTAACAAATGTGGAAACTGGGGTTCAAACACCTGAAAAAACTTGCCCAGTGTCACAGCTGCTAAGTGGAAGAGACAGGATTCAAGCCATCCTCTTCCCTTCATGCTACATGGAGGATTTCTTGAGAACCCGTAGCAGAAGAGGAATAGAAGTGTGAAGGCAGCAAAGTGCTCAAGTCCTCACCTGTTGGAAAAACTCATAGCTTGCATTTTTAATGTCTTTCAAAAATGTTATTTTATACATTACTTTTAAGAGAATCTTAGAAATGGGTGAAATAGAAATTATGATCCTCATTTGACAATCAAGAAAAGTCAGTCTTGGGGCACCTAGGTGGCTCAGTTCGTTAAGTGGCTGACTCTTGGTTTCAGCTCAACTGGTGACCTCAGGGTCCTGAGATCCAGTCCCTCAATGAGGAGGCTTCTGCTTGTCCCTCTCCCTCTTCCTTCTGCCCAAGCCCTACCCTGCTTTCACTTGTGTGTGCTCACTCTCTCAATTTCTCCCCAAAAAATAAATCTTTAAAAAACAAAAAAAAAGAGTCAGTCTCAGAAAGTCCCCAGCTGCTGAGGAGATGAGCAGATACTTTTTCTGATTCCAAAGTGTGAACTCAGCCAGTGCACCTCTCCTGGGGGCCAAAGGCCACCACTCTGGGGCTGAAATGCCCTTCCATATTTGAGGTTCAAAACGTATGAGTCCATGAACTCTCTTATAATTGGGGTTCGGATCAGAGGGAAGCGGGAACCCTCTCATATATGGGGTCTAGACCACGTGGGGCTGGAAACAGCTAGAAGGAGCCTGCCCACCAGCTATTTTCTCTCTAAGCAAGATGTTACATCTGCCCATAGCAACCCAGTGAGTCCACATTGTGAGCCTATAAATGGGACTCTTGGAACCCTTGGACAAAGTGAACTGCTTGGGCGAAGGTCACCAGAAAAGCCTTATTGATTGATTTAGAACATCTCCCACCGAAATCCCTGCCCAATAATAACTAGCATGAGCTCCTCCTTCCTGCTCTCCTGTCTTTGTAAAAACCCTCGCCCTCCGCCACAACAAATAGGAGTTCTCTACTAGAAGACTTCGGCAGAAAATGTAAACTGTGATGAAAACACAGCATTCGGATTTTTGCCTCCCTCCACCCCCACCCCAGGAACCTGTTCATTTACATTCTGGAACCATTGTCTGGAGGCAATGCCCATCTTTCATGGGCTTTTCAGTGACCTCTGTTCGAATAAGGACTGAAACAAGGAATTCAAAATTTCCTATCTGTTGAGACATTTCGGATCCTCTTCCATGACTTTCTCTGGAGATGGTGAAAAAAAAAAAAAAAAATCAATGTCCTCTCCAAGAGGCAGGCAGCAGAAAATCATTGCAGGATGGAGCCAAACCCTGCAACGGCCAGGACGATTTGAGCAGCAATCTGGTTTGATGGGGAAAGGCTAGGAAGGTTTGGGTGGCTTGCTGGGTTCTCTCCGTGGGCCGCTGCCTCTGTGGGAGGTGAACAGATGGGTCCCTCGTCTGGCTGGGAACTTACTCAGCCTTTTGTGTTTGAGAATCACAAAGAAGCTGCAGGCTAGATGTAAGGATCCTGGAGGAGACTCAGGAAGTTCGCAGAGGAAGGTGGACTGTGAGCTCCAAATTATCCAGAAAGGAGACTTTCATTAGCATTTTGTGGCTCAAGGGTTGAATAAGGAAAACCAAGCAACTGCTGGCCAGGCTGGATCCATGCGAAAGAAAAGGAGGCAGGGAGAGGTCTGGTTCTTGCAAGGGCCGGATGCCCAGTGCGCGTGTGCCCCAGCACTCCCGGGGGTGGGGGGCGGCCTCTGTGGGCCTTGGCGGAGCTGGAGCTGGAGCTGGAGCCGAGGCCAGACATCCCTGAAAGGACAGTGGGCTGCACAAGCGCAGAGGACTGGTTCTAATCCTGTGGCCTTGAAAGACAAGGGCAGCAACTCAAGCAGGCGAGGAAGCCACCTGCATCACCTTTAAGGGTAGTAGAAACCCCTGGAGTTGGGAACAGGAGGAGGAAAGAGAGCTCCAGGATAGAAGTCTGTAAACCTCCTGCCAAGCTGATGCATGGGAATAAAAGGGATGTACCCTAAGTCTGGGCGCCCATTCACGGGGCCTGCATCTGATTATTCACACAGCAGCTGATAGAAGACGCACGGGGGCTTATCCTTTTGCCTGGTAAGTGCCGCTGCATGTATTCTCAAAGGTCAAGGTTTCGGACTCCGAAAAGTCCAATTTGTTCACAACTTGAAGAGGTCTCTAAGCTCAAAACATGATGGGTCATCGGTTATATAAGACCAAAGATAAGGTCATCTGACCCCTTGGGCATCCTATGATTCTGCTGAAGACTTGATCTTCCGGCCGAAGGAACTGGACCGATAGAATCTGAAAGATCGACTTGGAACCCGCTAACTTGGAAGTGAGTCCTAGGGGAACTCAAGTCTCTCAGTGGTTCCTGCTCCACTTTGGAGAAACTCTCCAAAGTCGGCTTCTCAGAGTACCTGCCGCGGGCCCGCAGGCCTGGGAGCCCCTGGGAGCTCGTCGGGGCCCCAGAATCTCGGACCCCGCCTCAGGCTGCAGGTTCAACATCATCTCAGGTTCAATCAAAACCGTGTTTTACCAAGATTCCTATTAAAGTTGAGAAGGGTTGCAACGCACCAAGCAACAGCACACCGGCAGGCTGCAGAACGTGCTGCCACCTTGTACGCTGCCACCCGCCTGGAGCCTGTGTCCTCCCAGACACACCGCCCTGAGATCCAGAGGATGGTCATTTGGCCTCCACCAGAGAGAGGGAGAGGGAGAGAATGTGGCATCTCTCCCCAGGAGGCCCTGCATGACCCCACCTAGCACCGCTGGTAACCGGTAACGGGGTTAGGAGGAGAGGAGGAAACCCCCGGGGACTAACCCCTGGCTGAAGGGTGAACGCGGGGACAGGCCCCAGGTCGGCTCACCTGCTCGGGCGTGCTGGGCCCACACCTGGCAGTCCCTGGGGTCCTCATGCTGGGCCCACACCTGGCAGTCCCCAGGGTCCTGGTGCTGGGCCCACACCTGGCAGTCCCCGGGGTCCTCCAGCACCTCTGTGCACTTTCTCTTCTTGGTTGGTGGAAACGAGGTTCTAAAATCAAGAACCCAAAATGAAGGTTAAGAGTTTCTGCTCTCCAGGTTGCAGCACATCAGATTCAATATTCCAGGTCTCTGCTCCTGGCCTTCTCAAGGCTGATTCTGGTTAGGGACGTGGGGGCTCAGCCGTTGGGCCTGTGGCCCAGGGCATGACCCCAGGGCACGGGATTGAGTCCTGTGTCGGGCTCCCCGCAGGGAGCCTGCTTCTCTCTCTGCCTGTGTCTCTGCCTCTCTGTGTGTCTCACGTGAACAAATAAAATATTTTTTTAAAAAGACTAATTCTGGTTGGTTACGACAGCTCAAGCCCTGCTGGTCTGCAATAGGACAAGATCCTGGCTCAGCATCCCTCCTAGTCTGAAACTTAGTTTTCCAATATCCTGTAGAGCTGAGGTTCGGCTGCTTGGAAAATAAGCTCTGACCACATTTGCGCAGGGCCCACTGAGGCAGAGAAGATATGGACCTAAGGTATAGCCCGAGAGGTGCACATTTTATGCCTGAAATTTTTTCTTCACGTGGAATTTCAGCACAATTTTTGAGGACCTTTACTCTTTTTTGCCATTCTTTAGGTTTAGAAGGAGGAAGGGAGGAGAAAAGAAGGGGAAGGAGGAGGGGGGGATGTTAATGTTCATCAGCAGGGAAGGCAGGGAAGCCGCGGAGTCTGCCCCGCTCTCAGGCCCCCTCTGTATCCGACGGTGAGGGTGAGGCTTTGGGGTCGGGCGTCTGAACCCAAGGACGGTCCTAGGTCGGCGCCGGGCCGCGTCCGATCTCTGCGCCACCAGCGCCACCTGCTGGAGAGGCCGCCGCGGCTCGCGCTTCCGAGCGGGCGGGGCCGGCGGGGCCGGCGGGGCCGGGGGGCGGGGGGGCGGGCGAGGGGACCGCGAGGGCTGCGGGCTGCGGGGGTCGGAGAGGGCTGCGGGGGGGGGGGGGAGCGGGGCCCGGGAGGGCTGCGGGCTGCGGGGGGCCGGGAGGGCTGCGGGGGTCGGAGAGGGCTGCGGGGGGGGGGGGGAGCGGGGCCCAGGAGGGCTGCGGGCTGCGGGGGGCCGGGAGGGCTGCGGGGGTCGGAGAGGGCTGCGGGGGGGGCGGGGGAGCGGGGCCCAGGAGGGCTGCGGGCTGCGGGGGGCCGGGAGGGCTGCGGGGGGCGGGGGGGAGCGGGGCCCGGGAGGGCTGCGGGGGTCGGAGAGGGCTGCGGGGGGGGGGAGCGGGGCCCGGGAGGGCTGCGGGGGGCGGGGGGCCGGAGGGCTGCGGGGGTCCGAGAGGGCTGGGGGGCTGGGGGCCGGAGGGCTGGGGCCGCTGGGAGCGTCGTGCTCACTAAGTACCGGGGCGGCTGGCGGGGGCGCTGCTGCTGGCGGGCCGGGCCGATCCCCAGGTGGGCGCACACGCCGCGGGCGGGCGGGGCCGGGCGCCGACAGGTGTCCGCGAGGCAGGTGAGGAGGCCGCGGCGCAGGGGGCCGGAGCTGCTCAGCGGCAGGTGCGCGGGGGGCGGCGCAGGCGGGGCCGCGGCGGGGCTCCTCGGGCCCGAGGGCGTCGCGGGGGCGCAGCACGCACCTGGGGGCACAGGCGGGTGACGGGCCGCTCTGACCCGTGCCCCGCGGGGCGGACGCCGCAGGGGCTGCAGGGGCCGCTCACCTTTGGCGTCGGGAGGAGAACTGGAGTCTGACGCCGAGTAGGGCGGGGTGTCCGGGAGCTGCGGCTGCCTGGGGAGGGGAGACAGACGGGGCTGGGGCCGGGGCCGGGGCCTGTCCTGCCGCCTCTGCCACCGAGGGAGGCAGCCCCGGGACAGCCCGCCCGCCCAGCCCCTGGGCCTGGTGTCAGGTGTGAAGGAGATGGGCCCCGAGCCGGACAGAACCGGGTTGGGGTCCCAGCTCCCCCACTTCCGAGCTGTGTATCCACGAACAAGGCCCCAGTCCCTCCAGGCCCCCGTTTCCTCCCCTACAATCTGGAATAGCCATCATGCCTTCCTCGTAGCGGCCTCGTGAGAGTTAAATGAGATACTGGGTATAAAACCCATCACATAGTGAGTGCCCCCAATCGGAGTGTGTGCTCAAGTACAGTTTATGTATAGTTTATTTACTGTAGTTTAATTCGCACTGTTGTTGCTTCTTAACATTCTCCAAGCACTCACACCAGAGAGACGGTTGTGCATACTCTTCCGGCTAAAGCCCTATAAAATGTCACCACTAAAGCAATGGTGTCCCATCTGCACCCTGGGAAATCCCAAAGTTCTTGGAAAAGAGCAACGTGGCTGTACAAAAGAAAAGAAAAACTAAATGTCTGGGGGGGGGGGGGGGGAATTCATAACTTTTTCTGTTTTATATATTGAGGTACAAGTAAAATTTCATTTAAGAAAAGAAATAAGTACCACCGCTAAAAAAAAGGTGTGAAATTTTCCGTTCCAATAAAACCTACAGGTTCCGTATGGCTCAGAAACTCCGTGATTCTAAGGCATTCATAAGCACCACCGCCCTCCACTTGATTCTCCTGCGAGAGCTATCCGGTCTTTCGTGGCTGATTAAGATTTTAACCTCATACAATGAAAAGTCTGTTTTTAGTGTTTAACTAGAAAAGTTAAGTTTTCTCATGTTGATACTTTATAATTTATTTGCTCTTTATGAATAAAGGAAGAGAACACCTTCCTCCAAAAATGCCACCGTCCTCCAAAAACACCACCAAAAATGAAAGTAAAGGAGTAAAGAAAGAAGCACAAACACAAAAGGACGCCAAGTACATAAACAGAGACTTTATTTTATTTTAGTGACACTGCGGGGACAAGTAGGGTGGATGGTAACTGAATTAGCAGAATGGAAAAAGCAACAACAAGACTGGAGAGGGCAAAAGGGACACAGCCAACAAGAAATTATCCAATTTTAATACAAGAAAAGCCCAAGGTATTGAAGCTACCAGAACCTCTGAATTCAGGACTAAGAGCTGAAAACAAAACCAACAGTTGAAAGTTTGATTAAGGAATGGCTGGACCCTTACATTAGCTTCCCCAATCTGTACAGCCAACTACCTCCATCACCCCAATAGAAGTTGGAAAGGCTTACTCTCTGGAGAAACAGATCCCAGGGAGATTGTAAAGCAACTGAGTTAAAAATGGAAGGATTCATTAAAAGTCTAAATGCTGAATCCTGAGACTCTTTTTCAACCTGACTTTGCAGGCATCCAAGCAGACTTCCTATGGTTAGAAACTGCAAGACTGTTCCCAAGAAAAATGGAATGTCCTCAAGGGAAAAAACAATATTTTGAAGTTACCCCCCACAAAATGGCCAGTGCCTGCTTAATCACTCTACAATGAAACTCATCCTTTGAGAATAATGGCTTGCACACAGGAACAAAAGATGAGGGACCAGACATTTCCAGAAACCCTTGATATCAAAGACAAAGAACAACTAAGATAAAGAAGGGATGCAAAAATCCCCACAAAGAGCCCTTCTGCTTCTCATATGAGTAGTAAGCTCCTACCAGATTTGACCTTTTCATAGATAAAAACTGCGAACTCTGGAAAATTAAAAAAAAAAAAAATCTGCCTAAAAATACTGGAAAGCAGACAAAACCAAGATGATTCTGGGGGGACATTGAAAACTTGGATGAAGATAATAGCATAAGGTTAGTTAGCCGTTTACAGCTTTTAGTTTTAGGGCCAGTTGAAGGCAGAACCACAGAACAGCTAAAACTCCATTAGAAACACACAAACTTTCTGACTTAAAGAGCCAGAGAATAGAATTTGGGACAAACAGCTGCTTAAAGTGAAAGAGGAATCTTGGGAAAAAGAGATTCAGAAAGGCGAACCCAAAATTCTGTGTATAATTTCTGGCCAAGAGTCTGTCTAACTCTGGAGTCATCAACAACAGTGGGCTGACTGCACACTGTCCAACCAAAAAAAACCAAAAAAAACAAAAAACAAAAAAGCAAAATGAACAAATGAAACAAAACTATAATTTGAGACAGAGTTTATAATTTGAGCTTAATGAAAGTTACTGCCTGGCAAAACAAAAGTATATATACTTTTCAGAGGAATGTAAAAAAACCCCAGACATTCACAATATCCAGAATACAATTGAGGATTACTCAACAAATGAAGAAGCAGAAAAATATGGCCTTGCCTTAAGGAAAAGAACAATTAGTGGACACCAATCCAGAGACGATCCAAATATTGGATTAATAAATAAACCTGATTTAGCAGCAGCTATTATATAAAAACAGCTGTTGTAAGTAAGCCTAATGGAGTAGACAATAATGTGTTTGTAAAAAATAAATAAATAAAAAATCTCAGCAAAGAAATAGAAACTTAAAAAGAACAAAATGGAAATTCTAGAATTGAAAAAATTAGAAATGACAATAAAAATAGAAAATGAAAAAATCATTGGGTGGTTTAGTGTAAGAACTTGAAGACAAATCAATAGACATAATCCAATCTAAAGAACAGAGAGGAAGAAATAAATATAAAAAAGAGGGAGAGAAAAAGAGATTCATGAACTGTGGTGGAGAGAATGTAACAGAAAAGTAATTAAAGATATAATGACCAAAACCTTTCCAAATTTAATAAAAAAACATAAGCTTATGGGTTCAAGAAGCTTAGCTAATCCTAAGCAAGATAGATATAGAAAACACACACACACACACACACACACACACCTAGGTCATCAAATCAGCAAAAATAAAGAGATATCTCAAAAGCAACCAGAGAAAAACAACATATTACATGTAGGGTAATAGTAATTAAAATGACCAATGACTTCTCATGAAAATCTCCATAGGTGAGAAGACAGTGCAACAATATGTTTAAAGTGCTAGCAAAAACCAAAACTGTCAATCTAGAATTTCATGTCTGATGAAGATATCTTCTAAGAATAAAAGCAAAATAAAGATACTGTCAGATTTTTTTAAAAATTTAGGAGACCATAAATATAAACATGCACAATAAGAAATATTAAAGACATTATTTAGGCTAATGGAAAATGATATCAGATGGAAACTTGAAACTTTAGGAAGGAAGGTAGAGAATAAAAAATTACATATCTGAAAGCAAATAAGTTTTTTTCTTAATTTCTTTAAATTTTTCTTAATTTCTTTAAAATACATAGGACTGTTTAAGGCAAAAATTGTGACATTATCTTGTAGCATTTATAATGTATGAAGGGGTAATACTTATGACATACTTATGACATAATACTTATGACAGCTTTTGGCTCAGGGTGTGATCCCAGGGTCTTAAAAAAGGTTAAATCTTAAAAAAAAACCTTTAAAAAAAAAAAGGTTAAATGATGCTAAGAAAAAAAAATGATGCTAAGAGGTATAGTGGAAGTCAACAGATAAAATGGAATTTTAAAATTATTCAAATAATACAAAATAGAGTAAAAAAGGAATTGCACAGAAATAAGAAATAGAAGGTATAAAAAGAAGACAAATAATATAATGGCTTAATTAAATACCTTATCAATAACTACATTAAATGTCAATGGACTAAAAACTCCAATATAAGGCAGCGATTATAAGAATGGATTTTTAAAAACCAAGACCAACGGTACATTGCCTGCAAGAAACAGTCTATAATATAATATAATAAACAAGTCTTTAAATATAAAGACTCAGATAAGGTGAAAACTAATGGAGAAAAAAAGGTGTGAGAAGTGAGAAGTGATTTCATGAATAACAGGTAAAATAGACTTCAAAATAATGAGTATTATTAAAAATAAAGAGGCTCATTCTATAATAATAACAGTCCCTTCACTAAGAAGACATAGCAGGGCAGCCCTGGTGGCCCAGCGGTTTAGCGCCGCCTTCAGCCCAGGGCGTGATCCTGGAAACCCGGGATGGAGTCCCACGTCGGGCTCCCTGCATGGAGCCTGCTTCTCCCTCTGCCTGTGTCTCTGCCTCTCTCTTAATCTGCGTCTCTCATGAATAAATAAATAAAATCTTAAAAAAAAAAAAAAGGAAGGCATAGCAATCATGATGGTTTATTGTTTACATATGTAATAACAGAACTTCAAAATACATGAAGCAGAATGACAGAAGTCAATAATTGTATGATCATAGTTGGAGATTTTAATTAACATCCCTCTCTCCTCAACTGATAGAACCAAAAAATCAGGAATGACAGAGATCATCTGAGAAATCTCTTTAACAAGAAAAGGAACCGATGTGTTTCAATACTGAGAGGAATTTCCCCTTCAGAGAATTTGTGGGAAGACTTAATGATAGATTCAAGGCAAAGAAAATCATGGAAAGAAGGCTCTGATTCAAGAAAAACAAAAAGTTCAAGAAAATGTAATCATAATAAATTATATGTGAGTACATAGTAATAATAATAATGTAAGCCCTGGATACTGACCTAACCAAAAATTTAATGTAACTGTATGATATTGAGAGGCTGGTGCTAGAAGTGGGTCTCAGATGTGGTAAAAGAAAGTTAAATCCTCCCTGAAGACGATATGAAGTTCTCAAACCATCTCAAGTAAGAACAGCAATATAAAACACCATTTAAATATAAAATGGGAGGTGGGCACTTGATGGGATGAGCACTGGGTGTTATTCTATATGTTGGCAAATTGAACACCAATAAAAAATAAATTTATAAAAAAAAGATATATATAAAGTGGGAGACATATCTAAAAGAGTTGGAGGGGATCCCTGGGTGGCGCAGCGGTTTAGTGCCTGCCTTTGGCCCAGGGCGTGATCCTGGAGACCCGGGATCGAATCCCACATCGGGCTCCCGGTGCATGGAGCCTGCTTCTTCCTCTGCCTGTGTCTCTGCCTCTCTCTCTCTCTCTGTGACTATAATACATAAATAATAAATAAAAATTAAAAAAAAATAAAAGAGTTGGAAAGTATCTGCCTCTGGGAGAGGCAAACTGAGGGAAATGGAGAAGACTGGGGCAGAGGATGGCTGGTCTTCATCATAAGCCAGATACACACAGTACCATCTGCACATGTATCACTCTCATAGGTTGACAAATTGTATTTTGTGATTGACTCTGCGATCGCACAATTGCACATTCAAGATTCTAGGCAGTTGTTTACCTTTACATTATTGGCACCACTGGAATTCAGTAATGTTAATAAAAACTAAAAATTGCAAATAAATGATCAATTTGCTTGAGAAATATGGCATGGCATATCGTATATAGGAATGCACGCACAGAGAATCCAATGTCCCTTTGTTGAGGGGCAGCAACATGTGGTGATGGTTTCAAAATGAAGATTTTGACATTTTCTTTAAAGATTTACTTATTTATTTTAGAGAGAGGGAGAGTGTACGAGGAGGGGGAGGGGCAGAGGGAGAGGGAGAGGAATCCTCAAGCAGACTCCCTGTTGAGCACAGAGCCCAACATCGGGCTTGATCCCAGGACACTGAGATCATGACCTGAGCTGAAACAGAGTCAGACACTTCACCAACTGAGCCATCCAGGCACCCCAAGATTTTGAAATCTTCAGTGCTTTCCTTGCAGTCTACTCTCCCTTCCAAAACTCACCATTGCATTCCATGTTCAATGCATTTTATAGTGTTGAGAGAAATGTTGTAGTTCTTTTCAGAGAATTTGAAGGAAGAATTAGTGATGGATACCCTTGAAACTGAGCAACTTGTTAAGACAAAGGCAATAATTAACTTTAAGAAAAACATTGTTGTTTGGGACTGTTGATGAGGCGCTAATCTCCTCATGACTCACAATTACATCAGGAGTCCCAGTCAGGCATATTAGACTGTTTTTGGTCTTCATGCTCTGAATCTGCCTATTATACCAAAGAGATTTGCACGAAGTGGACCTGGAAAGTAACAGAACCCTGGATCATTCCTTGAGTGGCCATTTCTGTTTCCATCTTCTGTAGGAAATAGCTGATAATCAAGAGATTCTTAGCTACTGATAAAAAACGAATAATTTGCCTTCTAAACCTCTTCTTCTCAGATATATAACTTGTGTCTGTGTTTGGGAGGATAAATGGATAAATATGGTCTCCTGAGGTTGAATGCCATGCCAACCAAAAGAGAGAATGCAAAACAGATTTTCTTTCCATCTGGTGCGACTTATATATATATAATATATCCATGATGGCTGCCTGCTGTGCCCAAAGCAGCTGGTATTTCATTCAGATTGTATTCAGGCTCGGCCAAGTTGTTGTTGAGTGCCTACTGTGTGTTCATGACTCTACTAGGCACTATGAAGGACATACAGTATTAAGACACGGGCTTCCTGGGCATACCCAGCTGGGACTACTCACAATTCAAACAGTCCAATCCAGGGACACCTGGGTGGCTCAGTGGTTGGGCAGCTGCCTTGGGCTCAGGTCGTGACCCCGGGATCTGGGATCGAGCCCCACATCAGGCTCCTGTGAAGAGCCTGCTTCTCCCTCTGCCTATGTCTCTCTCTCTCTTTCTCTCTCTCTCTCTGTGTCTCTCATGAATAAATAAATAAATCTTAAAAAAAAAAAAGGTCCAATCCCTAGTTTTCCTTGATGACTCCCCCAGTGCCTTCTTCACACACCAATTGTGCCGAGTAAGGCTCTATTGCACGGTGAGCTCAACTCTGCAGGTTGGTATACAGTTGGTACTTAATAAATATGAATTACTGCCTTTTTTATACTACATATGGCCATAAAAGTTATACATATGTAAATTCATATATTAAAAGATGACTTTCCTGACCATCCAATCTAAAACAATAGCCTTCCCCCACCCTTCTTCCTACTGCCTTATTTTTCTTCATCTTACTGCATGACTTTATACTATATGCCATTGCCTTTTTCTTCCCACCAGAGGGGCATGACAGCAGTAGCGTACCAAGAGTAAGGGCACGGGAGCGTCTCACCCCAGCAGCAGGCAATAAGGAAATGCACCATCTGTTGGGAATTTAAAAACAATACTTAACCCTACAAAAAAGTCAGTGTGCTTTCTTTATCACCATGCACCACCAACTCAGAGAAAAATGCCTGGGTGCCCTGCCAGGGTAGACTGCTTCCCACCGCACTGCCCTTGGTAAACTGTTAGCAGGGACTTCATCTGTTTTGTTCACTGTTGTACTCCGACACCCAACTATAAACATAGTTGTTATTGAAAATAATTTCTTCAATTTTTCATGTGTATGATTTATCCTCCCACGTGAACATTTGCATTAAGAACATATCTTAGGGGGTGCTTGGGGGGCTCAGTGGTTGGGCCCAGGGCGTGATCCTGGAGACCCGGGATCGAGTTCCACATCGGGCTCCCTGCGTGGAGCCTGCTTCTCCCTCTGCCTGTGTCTCTGCCTCTCTCTCTGTGTCTCTCATGAATAAATAAAATCTTAAAAAAAAAAAATCTTAATAGTGTGTGTGGGTGTGTCCTGCATGGTGCCCAGTGGGGAACATGTTGTAGGCAGACAATAAATACTTGATAAAGCTTAGTTAGGGTTTGTACATACCACCTGGAAGTTGGGAGGAGAAAGGGCCTTGGCAGCAATGTTGTCAATGTGTAAGATAGCCCACGAGAATAATTTCATGGTAGGACAGAGGAAGCAAGATGCCACCCCACCCCTCCAGCCCATTATTGGCAGACTGCAAGGACCCTGGGCCTCCCACCACCACTCCCCCTGCTGCTTTAGAAATAGATAAACTACTAGGAGAACCTACTCTGGTCCAAGCACTGACTTCATCCTTTGCATGTGTTATCTCATCTAATCTCAACTACCACCATGGGGAAAGAGGCTACTATTAACTCCATTCCACAGGCAATGGAACTAAGGCTTTTTTTTTTTTTTTTTATGATAGTCATACACAGAGAGAGAGGCAGAGACACAGGCAGAGGGAGAAGCAGGCTCCATGCACCGGGAGCCCAACGTGGGATTCGATCCCGGGTCTCCAGGATCGCGCCCTGGACCAAAGGCAGGCGCCAAACCGCTGCGCCACCCAGGGATCCCCTAAGGCTTGATAAGGCTACATAACTCACCCAAGATGATTCATCTGACAACTAATCAAGCCGGAATCAAGTGGTCGACCACCAGAGCTAATGCTAAAAAACAGAGGTAAAAAAACACTGTGATTTGAATACAGATTGTCTTTTTTTTTTTTTTTAAAGATTTTACACATTCATTCACAAGAGACACAGAGAGAGAGAGAGGCAGAGACATAGGCAGAGGGAGAAGCAGACTCCATGCAGGGAGCCTGATGCAGGACTCGAGCCCAGGACTGGGATCACACCCTGAGCTGAAGGCAGATGCCCAACCGCAGAGCCACCAGGTCCCCCAATACAGATTGTCCTAATCAAATTAATTACTAGGTAATTTTCCACAATTATCGTTAGAACCAAGATGCCACCAGGAATGTTTCAGCCCAGGATTCTGTTTAGCCTTTCTCCTACTGCATCCGTTTGAACCCAGAAGTCAACTGGTCAATGACTCACACAGCCTTTAACAGGCGCTTCTTACAGAACTACAGTGTGTCACCTCACCCCTTTCACAACACCACCATAAAGAGCTTGTCAGCCCCACTCCATTAGCGGCAGAACTGAAGCATGCAGTGGGTCATTGACTCCCAGTTCATTTTGCCATCTGACCCCAATAAACCAAGTCCTAAGTAAAACCCAGAATAAGCTCAACCATTTGAATGAAATAAAATACAACTTGCAGTTGATTCCACACAGACCTAATGCATCTTCAAGGTCTCCCCCGGTGAAGTCACCCATTCAAAACTGTAACACCCCAGTGCCCTCAGCTAGTTCCCTCTTACCCCACAGGAAGGACCCCAAGGCCAGCCTAACGTCCAGGATGCTATGATCCCCACTGAGCGCACTTACTCAAACCAGACCAAATTATTTGGTTTGGAACATAGGAGGTGATGGGGAAGAAAGCATATTTATGTGAACTAAAGCAAGGCTTCTCAACCATAATGTGATGTGAATGCCATGGGGATCCTATTAAAAATGTAGATTCCGATCTGGCTTTTCTGGGGTAAGATCTGAGATGCTACGTTTCTAGCTCTCAGGTCATGTGAGTGCTGCTCCCTGACCCACACTTAGAGTAAAGAAAAGAAGCAGGTGAACTTCTGGGCCTTTTTGAAGGAAACAAAATCTGTTTTAAGATTCACTAGTCTCTTCTCTGGAGTCTTCCTTCTACACACACACACACACACACACACACTTCTTGTCCTTTTTCCCTGAAACCTCCAGGACTTTTTTTTTTTTTTTAAAGATTTTATTCATCCATTCATGAGAGACACAGAGAGAGGCAGAGACATAGGCAGAGGGAGAAGCAGACTCCCTGCAGGGACCCGATGCGGGACTTGATCCCAGGACCCCAGGATCACGCCCTGAGCCAAAGGCAGACGCTCAACCACTGAGCCACCTGGGCATCCCCCCCCCCCAACTTTTTTTTAACCTCCAGGGTTTTATGCTATCCCCTAATTATCTAGCCCTCCTCCCTTCAAGCAGCTCTCCACCTAGACATTTCCCCGTGTGTCCACCACAGCTTACTTGTGTACCTAGTAAGTAATTAGCTGGCTAACCTAGGGAAATCCCAGGATTCAGCTTGCCCCTCTTGGGCAGACAGCTGCCCTGGATTCTGCCACACAAGGAAACAAAGGGTTAAGGGCAATATTCAGAAATTTTCACAGGCTGACAGGACTGCCCCTAGCTCAACATGCCAATTAGATTCAGACAGAAAGATGAGAAAGTCCTGAGCGGTATATCCCAATGCTCATGTATGGGCACCTGCGTCCCAAAGGGAGTCCATAGCCAAATAAATTTAAGAAACAGTGCATACCATTTCCCTTCTCCAGTTGCATATTAGTGTAACAAAGGCTCTGAAAAGTCCTGCAGTAAAGTTCATTTAATTTTGTTTAAGCCAGCGATTCATAAGCTTATTTACTCATCATGGAACTTTTATTTTTTCCCCACAGTATCTCCTGGGACCAATTTTGCAGAGAGCATTTAGGGGCATCTGTTTTATAGGGCCAATAATTCAATTTTTAAATATGTTTGAGATTTGAAAATCTCCCTATGTGATTCAAACTGGTTCTCATCAATTTTGCAGCCTAGCGGTCTCTTAGATCATTTAGGCAAAGAGTTGTCGCTGACATTTTTTAAAAGCATAATTCATAAGAAATATAGTAGCAGGGGAAGTCATTCAGGATTGGTAGTACACTCAGGTTTGAATCCCAGCTCTGCTCCTTATTAGCTGTGAGCCCAGGCAAAAAAAACCCTACATGTCAGTGCTGTTATGAGGAATGCAACTGACCTGCAAAAAAGAGCCTGGGATTTAGAAATATTCAACCCTTGGAGTATCTGAATAGGTTGTACAGATGTAATGATCATTGAACCAGCTGAACAGCCCCGTGGTCATGGATGGACTGGGACTGTTTCCACGTGTTCTCTTTCAGACTTTAATTGCAGCCTCACTTAACTGCATGCATCTGAATGGTTTTTATCAAGCAGTGATAAGTTATCTGATTATCAGACTTTTCTTTAATGGACAGGAACTCTGACAATCTTTGCAAAGTATGGCTCAGATCTATCCTATGTCACATCTTTTGTCAGATAATTTTAGATGCATTGAATGTATTGTCCTGAGGTTCACATTCCTCCAAAAGATGGCCTAATCTAAAGGCTGCATATAGAAAAAAGGGCCAGTATTGTAGAGCCAGGCACATTTTAATCCCAGATTTGCCACTTATTGACCTGTGGAGAATTACTTACTCTCTTTGCCCCTCTATATTTATAAAATATAGATAATATTGTGTTTATTTGGCAAATTTGTTCAGAGAATGAAATGTGTACAATTAAATATGTAATTAAATAAATGAACATGTAAAAGGTACAAAGAACATTGCCTAATACTTGGTAAATGCTCAGCAATAGTAATTCCCCCCTTTACCTCTCTTGTACCCTCAAGGTAGAGAATGAATCCAGTTGGGCAAACCAATAGTGGTAGCCCATAGGGAGATAATTCTGATCCCATAGGAAGGACCATTATTAACATGGAGACTAAGATCATATGACAAATTTCAGACTTTCCAGAGAAGAAGACAGTTCTTTGAATAAGACATTTGTTCACTTCTCTCCACCAAATAGCTAAAGTTCTTTCTGCATCTTATAAAAGTGACCCAGATAAGTACACAGAACCCTGGTACAATCAGCTGTACCTTCCCTTAAGGAGTAGTTACATAGAAGAGAAACTAGACAACTTCCACTCTTTCCACAGGAATTCACACTAGTGGTTTGGATGGAGTGAGAGGGAATATGAGGGAAGGCACAGGGGCAATTAGTGTCTGGGTTCAGCCCATACAGTGCTGGGAGCAGGAAAGCTAGCTCAGAGTGTAGGCTCACACATTTGGCAACCCACTAGCTTTGTGTGTGTTTGTGTTTAACCAGCTTGCAAAATGTTGAGCTTTCCTTCATCCAGTGGCCATTTGGCAAGCATGTTCTTGTTAGCAAAGAGCAGCAAAAGCCAGGTGCCAGAGGTATCCACAAATAGGTTTCCTCATTACTGAGATTCAGGTCTGGTTTCATTCTTTCATGGGGAAGAGGAGGGAGGGCATTTACAGGTATGCCAAAATAGGCTCAATAACAAAATGGAGATGATAGAGGAGGGTCAGTGAACTTGAAGATTATCAATAGAAATTATCTAATTTGAGCTACAGACAGAAAAGAGATTGAAAAAAAATCAACTGACACTCAGGAGCCTATATATAGTATCAAAGATCTAGCATTTGTTTTACTGGAGTATTAAAAAGAGGTAAGAAAGACTCAGTACAGGAAAATAAATGTGAAGAAAGAATAGCTGAAAACTTCCCAGATGTACTGAAGATCATGAATTTACAAATTCAAAAATAATATAATCCCAAATAAAACTAAGCCCAGGGGTTTCTGGGTGGCTCAGTCATTTGAACATCCTACTCTTGATTTCAGCTTAGGTCATGACCTCAGGGTTGTGAGATTGAGGCTCAGCTTGGGGCTTGGAGCCTGCTTAAGATTCTCACTACCCCTCCACCCTTACCCCCTCCCCTATTTGCTCTCTCTCTCTCTCAAAAATCGAAACAAAACTATGCCCATACCAAGTCACACTGTAATAAAACTGCTGCTGAAAACCAAAGATAAAAAAATCTTGCAGCTTGAGAAAAGTGACATATTATATATAAAGGAACAATGATTCAAATAACTGTCTATTTCTCATCAGAAACCATGGAGGTCAGATGACAATAGGTCAAAATTTTTTAAGTGTTAGGGAAAAAAACAACTTAACCAAGAATTCTAAATTCACAATCATTCTTGAAGACTTAACATTCCTTTCCCAGTAATAGATAAAAGTAGTCAAAAATCCTCAAGAATAGAGATGATCTAAAAAAAAAAAAAAAAAAAAGAATAGAGATGATCTGAACAACAATGCCTACAACTTGACCTGATTAGCATTTATAGAAGACCTTATTGAACAATAGCAGAATGTACATTCTTCTCAAGTGCACGTGGAAAATTTCTAAGATACATTGTATCTTGGTTCATAAAGCAAACCTTAACAAATTTAAAAGAATTAGATTCATACATAGTATGGTCTCTGTCCATAGTAGGAATAAATTAGAAATCAATAACAGAAAAAAATCTAGAGAATATCTCATATACTTGGAAATTAAGCAACACAATTCCAATAACCCATGTTAAAGTCAAAGAAGTGTGCTTAAGGAAAATTAGGAAATATTTTAAGCTAAATGAAAATTAAAATATATCAAAAACTGACAGAGGCAGCTAAAGCCATACAGAGAGGGAAATCTATAGCATCAAATGCTTAAACTAGAAAACAAAGAATGATTTCAAATCAAGAACTAAGTTTCTACCATAAGAAATTAGAAAAAGAAGAGCAAACTAAACCCAAGGCAAGCAAAAGAAGGAAATGAAGTAAAAAATTAGTGTAGCTGAAAATAAGTACAACAGAGAAAAACCAATGAAACCAAAAGCTGTTAATAAAATTTATAAGTGACTAACCAGGCTGAACAAGAAAAAAAGAGAAAAGCAGCATATTACCAATATGATGAACAGAAGAGGAAATATTATTACAGACTCCTCAGAGTCTATAAAGGGTTATTAATGAGAAATACTTTGAACTGTGTCCATAAATTTGAAATGGATTTATTCCTTGGGGCTAGGGAGGACAAGCTACCAAAACTCATGTAAGCAGAAAGAGATAAAATGAATAGTCCTGAATCTATTGGATAAACCTAATCTGTAGTTAAGATCTTCTAACATAGCAAATTACAAGCAAAGACGGTTTCATTGGTTAATTCTACCAAACATTTAAAGGAGAAATAAATCCAACTCCACACAATCTTATCCAGAGAATTTTAAAGGAAGGAACAGTTGACATATAATTTTAGGAAGCTATAATTACTCTGACATCAAAGCCAGAAAAATACAATATAAGAAAAGAAAACGTCAGGTCAATATTCTCATGATTATAGGTGCAAACCCCTCAATATAATGTTAGTAAATTGAATCTGACAATATGTATAAATATATCACAACAAATCGAAATTTATCCCAGGAATATAAGGTTAGTTCAGAATTCAAAAATTAAGCAGAGGAAGGGGCACCTGAGTGGCACAGTTGGCTAAAGCATCCAACGCTTGGCTTGATCTCAGGTCTGATCTCAGCTTTGTGAGATTAAGCCTCCTGTTGGGCTCCACACTCAACACAGAGTCTGCTTGAGTTTCTCTCTCCTTCTCCCTATGCATAGCCCCCCGCCCCACTTTCTCTCTCTCTCAAATAAATAAGTAAATCTTTTTTAAAAAAATTAAGCAGAGGAAACTAGAGCAGAAGAGAATCTCCCTAAGTTAATAAAAAGCATTGAATTATACTTAATGATTAACAAACTGAATAATGGCCTCTTAGATCAGGGACAGGGCAAAGATATCTGCTGCAACTACTTCTCTATTCAACATTATACCCAAAGTCTTACCCAGTTCAATATGGCAAGAAAAAGTATCTAAAGGCATAGAGTTGAGGCACTTGGGTTACTCAGTCAGTTGAGCAACCCATTCTTGGTTTCTGCTCAGGTCATGGTCTTGGGGTCATGGGGTCAAGCCCTGCATCAGACTCTGCACTCAGTATGGAATCTGCTTTTCCCTCTCCCTCCCCCTCTGCTCCTCCCTGTGCTCACACACATGAGCTCACTTGCTTTCTTGCTTTCTTCTTTCTCAAATAAATAAATAACATCCTAAAAATAAATAAATAAAGGCATAGATTTTGGGACATACAACTTCCCAATTCACAGGTGACATCACTGTAAACAGAAAATCCTCAAAAATCTATTTAAAAGCTGTTAGGACTAATAAATGACTTCATGAAGATTATAGGAACCAAGTTCAATATATAAATATCAATACTATTTTTATATGTTGGCAATGAATAACTGGAACCTAAAATTTGAGGGAAATAATTATTATTTACAATAGTTCAAAGAAAAACATGAAATATTTAGATATAAATCTAACAAAATATATGCAGGATTTACATGCTGAAATCTATAAAACACTGATGAAAGAATTAAAGAAGACCTAAATAAATGGAGAGATATACCATGTTGATGGATTGGAAGATTCAATTTTGTTAAGATGTCAATTCTCTGCATATGGATCTTTGGACTTAATACAATTGTAATAAAAATCCCAGCAGTACTGTACATGTGTCAACAAGCTAATTCTAATATTGATATGGGAAACCAAAGGAACTAGAATACCCAAAACAATTTTGAAAAAGACAAATCCAGGGCAGCCCTGGTGGCACAGTAGTTTAGAGCCGCCTGTAGCCCAGGGCGTGATCCTGGAGACCCTGGATCGAGTTCCACGTTGGGCTCCCTGCATGGAGCCTGCTTCTCCCTCTGCCTGTGTCTCTGCCTCTCTCTCTCTCTCTCTCTGTGTCTCTATGAATAAATAAATAAAATCTTAAAAAAAAAAACACTAGAAAAAGACAAATCTGGAGCACTTATACTATCTGATTTCAAGACATAATAAAAGCACAATAATCAATATAGTGTAGTATTGGCAAAATGATAGGCACATAACTCAATGGAACTGTATAGAGTCTAGATACAGATCTACACAAATATGGTCAATTGATTTTTTTTACTATGGTGTAAAAATAATTCACTGGAGAAAGGTTATTCAACAAATAAATCTGGAATAATTGGACATCCATACACAAATAAATTAACCTCAATCTATATCTATATCATGGATTGGAAAAACAAACATTGTTAAAATGTCTATACTACCTGATGCAATCTACACATTTAATTCAATATTTATCAAAACACCACCAGCATTTTTCACAGAGCTATAATAAACAATCCTAAAATTTATATGGAACTGCAAAAGACCCTGAACAGCAGGGTCTGAAAAAGCAATCCTGAAAAAGCAAAGCAAAAGCTGGAAGCAACACAGTTCCGGACTTCAAGCTGTATTACAAAACTGTGATCATCAAGACAAGCATGGTACTGGCACAAAAAACAGACACATAGATCCATGGAACAGAATACAGAACCCAGAAATGGACTCATAACTATATGGTCAACTCATCTTTGACAAAGCAGGAAAGAATACCCAATGGAAAAAGACAGTCTCTTCAATAAATAGTGTTGGGAAAACTGGACAGCCACATGCAGAGGAATGAAACCGGGCCACTTTCTTACACCACACACAAAAATAAATTCAAAATGGGTGAAAGACCTAAATGTGAGACAGGAAACCATCAAACTCCTAGAGGAGAACATAGGCAGCAACCTCTGTGACCTCGGCAGTAGCAACTTATTAACTAGACATGTCATGGGGGACAAGGGAAACAAAAGCAAAAATGAACCACTGGGACTTCACCAAGACAAAAAGTAGGTTCTGCACAATGAAGGACACAATCAACGAAACTAAAAGGCAGCCTATGGAATGGGAGAGGATACTTACAAATGACATATCTGATGAAAGGTTAGTATCCAAAATCTGTAATGAATTTCTCGGGCAGCCCGGGTGGATCAGCGGTTTAGTGCCACCTTCAGCCCAGGGCCTGATCCTGGAGACCCGGGATTGAGTCCCGCATCAGGCTCCCTGCATGGAGCCTGCTTCTCCCTCTGCCTGTGTCTCTGCCTCTCTCTCTCTCTCTCTGTTTCTCTCATGAATAAATGAATAAAATCTTTAAAAAAAAATATTTCTCAAACTCAGCATCCAAAAAAACAAATAATCCAGTTAAGAAATGGACAGAAGAGGGGCACATGGGTGGCTCAGTTGGTTGAGAATCTGGCTCTTGGTTTTGTTTAGGTCATGATCTCATGGGTCATAGGCTCGAGCTCAGAGTCAAGCTTAAAGATTCTCTCCCTCTGCCCCTCCCCCCACTCACGCATGTGCTCTCCCTCCCTCTAAAAGAAAATAAAAATAAATAAGTAAATCTTGAAAAAAAAAAGAAAGAAAAGAAGGAAGGAAGAAAGAGGCTGAAGACATGAATAAAAGACATTTTTCCAAAAAAGACATCCAGATGGCCAACAGACAAATAAAAAGATGCTCAACATTGCTCATCATCAGGGAAATATAAATCAAAACCACAATGAGATACCATCTCATACCTGTCAGAATGGTTGAAATTAACAAGTCAGGATACAAGATATTGGTGAGGATGTGGAGAAAGGGGAGCCCTCTTGCACTGTGGTAGGAATGCAACTGGTATAGCCATTCTTGAAAGAGGATGCAGTTTCCTCAAAAAGTCAAAAATAGAACTATAACCCAGGAATTGCACTACTAGGTATTTACCCAAAGGATACAAAGATGCACATTTGAAGGGTTACCTGCACCCCAATGTTTACAGCAGCACTATCAACAATAGCCAAACTATGGAAAGAGCCCAAATGTCCATCAACAGATGAGTGGATAAAGATGTTATATATATATATATATATATACATATATATATATATATAATGGAATATTACTCAACCATCAAAAAGAATGAAATCTTGCCATTTGCAACAACATAGATGGAGCTACAGTGTATCATGCTAAGTAAAATAAGTCAGAGAAAGACAAATACCATATGATTTCACTCATGTGGAATTTAATAAACAAAATAGATGAACATACGGGAAGGGGGAAAAAAAAGAGAGAGAGAAGCAAACCATGAGAGATTCTTTATGATAGAGAACACCTGAGGGTCGATGGAGGGAGGTACGTGGGAGATGGGCTACATGGCTGATGGGTATTAAAGAGGGCACTTGTTACGATGAGCACTGGGTGTTGTAGGTAAGTGATGAATCACTAAATTCTGCTCCTAAATCCAATATTACACTATATATTAACCAACTAGAGTTTAAATTAGAATTTGAATAAATAAATATTACCCTTAAAAAATAAGGCTCTTGATCACATCAAAACATGTGCATTAGTATTTATAGGAGCTCTTCATAATTGTCAAAAACTGGAAATAATCCAAATGTCCTTGAAGGACTTTCCTATAAAAAAAGAAACGCTAGCCCCAGCTGACTTCACTCATGAAAACTGCCAAATATTTATAGAAGAAGTAATACCAACTCTAACCATGGCCTTTTGGAAAACAGAAGAGGGAACAATTCCCAGCTCATTTAATTATTTCATTACTTTTTTTTTTAAGATTTTATTTATTTATTCATGAGAGACCCAGAGAGAGAGAGAGAGAGAGAGAGAGAGAGAGAGAGGCAGAGACACAGGCAGAGGGAGAAGCAGGCTCCAAGCAGGGAGCCCAATGTGGGCCTTGATCCCAGAACTCTGGGATCACACCCTGAGCCAAAGGCAGATGTTCAACCTCTGAGCCACCCAGGAGTCCCTAATTATTTCATTACTTTTATTTTGGTTTTTTAATATTATTTTTTAAGGATTTTATTTATTTATTTGAGAAGGAGAGAGCTAGGGAGTATAGGAGCAGGGGGAGGAGGGGGGAAGGAAAGGCAGAGAGAGAAGCAGATTCCCCACTGAGCAGGGAGTTTGATGTGGCGCTTGATCCCAGGACCTGGAGATCATGACCTGAGCAGAGGCAGCCACTTAACTGACTGAACCCCCCCAGGCACCCTATTTCATAACTTTCAAATCATCAAATGGAGAGCAGTGCTTTCTTTACTTACAAGGCCCCCAGATCGAAATCATTGCCCAGGAATTCCTCCAGCAGACTTGTATCCAGTGCCGGGTTCTCCAGAGTGTCATCGGCCCCCTGAGCTGCAAAGGCAAATTAAAAATCTTGAGATTCATGAAGATTTCAGAATGGCTAACAGCTAAAAACACTGACATACCTGCACTCAAGAGTTTTAAAGTAACTAAATTATGTAATACATTTATTGAGAGTGTGATCTTTCTTCCATTCAAATATTTCCTTATAAATCTCTTTAAATGTTACTCTCCTCCAGCAACTTTCCCAGACTGTCTAAAGCTGGTTTAGGTGCCCTTTTTATGTGCTTCTATTAATACACCGTGCTCTGCCTTATCACTATAATTGCTTGTCTTTGTATTGGTCTCCATCTGAAGTCTTTAAGAGCAGGGACCATGCCTTTCTTATAGTAACCACAAGAATCTACCGTACAAAAAAGGCAGCAATATACATTTGTGGGATGGATGGATAGATGGATGAATGGATGGATGGATGGATGGATGCATGCATGCATGCATGCATAGTTGAACAGAAGGAAGGATGGATAGTTGGCTGGTTGGTTTGTTGGCTGGATAGATTATTTCCAGTTAAGCTCATCAAGAAGTATCTTGTTTCACATTGTTGTTAGACTACCCAAAATGTAACAAAATATTTTTGTCCTTTTTTCTTGGTTTAAAAAAATGAAAAGAAACTTACTGGTTTCTTTCTGATCATAGTAAAAGTGTTAGAATTTTAAAAGAATAAAAAAGCATTTAAAAAGAATATAAAACATAGCAATATATAATAAAGAAGACAAAAGAATATTTGTTTCTAGATAACATGACTCTATACCTAGCAAACTCAGAAGAAAAAATTGGCAACAATTAGAAATGATCAGAACATTCAACAGAGTAGCTGATTAAAACTAAATATAAAAAATACTTTCTTATATATAAAAAATAACCAATCAACAGTTACAATAAATATAGTGAAGAAGATTCCAATCAAAATGATAAAAAGTGTAAAATACCTAAACAGATATTTAGGGACAATGTTTTTGAATAAGCTAAAAAAAATTCTACGAGGGGTTATAGGAAGAGATCTGAATAAATGGAAAGTCATTGATCTTAAAGACCCAGTATTATAAAACTTTTACTAGATATTATTGAGAACATCTGCCAAACCCATATATTCATTTTCTGAGAACTTTCCACTTGTGAAGATATTCTCCAGCAGCTGTATTTGTGACACAACTTCTACAGGCACCCAAATCAGAAAGCCCCAATCCATTGGTTGGCCAGGGACCAAGTCAATTATTTCTCCTAAGAATGTGAACTAGACTTTAGAGCTGGTGGTTGAGATCAAGCCATGTAATGATTAAGGCAAACTAGAGTTATAGTTTAAATATTTCCATCACATTAACCCACGTCCTTCTTGATTTTCTTATCCTTACTGAGGCCTGGTTGTTCAAGCTTCACAAGAGTGAAACTCTTGTGTATGCCCAATAAACCCTTTTGAATGCGTTTGTGTATTACCTGAAATTAAATAATCCCCAAATCAAAGTGTTCTGAGATGCTTTTTACATTTTATTTATTTATTTGAAAGCAAGAGAGTAAGAGAGAGAGCATGAGCAGGGAGAGAGGGAGAACCAGACTCCCTGCCGAGCAGGGAGCCCAGTGTGAGGTCCTGGGATCTTCACCTGAACCAAAGGCAGATGCTTAACTGGACTAAGCCTCCCAGGTGCCCCCGAAATTCTTCTGGAAATATAAATAGCCAAAGCCAAAAATCATCAGAAAATTATGATGGAGAAGGTAAATGAATACTGAGAAATACGCACAAGGACACATCAAAGGATGTGGGATTATCTGGGATATATCAAGAGATAGCACATATGCATGTAACGTATAAGGACTTTTAGTATGTGATAAACAAATTCTTTGACACCAGTGAGAAAAGATTGACTATGCAATAAAGATTTGGGGGAAAATTGATTAGATGTATGAGGAAAAAAATCTGGATTATTTTCCTTCCACCCCAAAATTCCAGATAGACCAAAGATTTTAACATAAATAAATAAAACCATAGAAAGAAAATGTGAGGGGCACCTGGGTGGCTCAGCGTTTGAGCATCTGCCTTTGGCTCAGGTCGTGATCCCAGGGTGCTCAGATCGAGTCCCACGTCGGGCTCCCCGCAGGAAGTCTGCTTCTCCCTTTGCCTGTGTCTCTGCCTCTCTCTCTCTCTCTCTGTGTCTCTCATGAATAAAGAAAAAATAGAAATAAAATGTTTTAAAAAAGAAAGAATATGTGAGCTAATATTCTTATGACCTTGGTTTTTCCAAGCCATGGCATAGAAGCCAAAAACTATAAAGCAAAAGATTGATAAATTTCACTTTCTACATTTTTTGAGAAGGAAAGAATTTTTGACATTTTATTTTCAAATAATTTCAAACGTAAAGAGAAGCTGCGGGAATTTAAAAGGACTCACTGATGCCCTTCACTCATATTCACCAATTATTAACTTTGTGGGGTTTTATTCCCCCCAGGTACAATCTAAATGTACAGCACCTCAACTCTCCACCCCCACACCAATATCCCTCATGTAATCCAGCGCCTTGTTATTTTCCCAGGGGCAAGATACCTTCACATTCGGATCACAGCACGAATTACAGGAGGGCCATTTTATGATTAGCTTTTGGCTTGCTATCTCCCTCGTTAAAATAAAATTTTAAAAATCTTGAGCACTTCCCAAATGGGGAAAATTGATGGATGCCAGAGACAGATGGAAGAGAGGGAGGAAGAAAGAGAAGAGGAGGGAAAGAGCAGAGAGATCACCAACTCTTTTCAGAGACATAAGTTAAGAGGGAGATGGATGGAAGATATTCTTAAATGTTGTGATGGTCAGAAATGACCTCATGGCCAAGCTTAGAGTTGAGTGAGACTTTGATGAAAGGATAGAATGGAGACGAGCAGGATAAGACACATTCATTTTTTTTCACTGATTCAACCAATATTTATTAAGTACAAACCAAGCACATGCCAAGCATTGTACATTGTCCTGGGGACACAAAAGGGGGGGAAAAAGATAAATTCCTTCAGGGGCCTGAATGCTAGGGGAGGGAAAGGAGGCACCAGTGGGGGTCGGGGAGGGGCAGATGTGACACAGGAGAAACAGTAAACAAACAGGATTTTTTCACATAAAAATGAAACAGACTGGTATGCTAGGCTGCAGGGGGAAAGAACACCTTTTGGTTGGGGGGCTTTCTCAGAAAGAAGCCAGCTGTGCAAAGACAAAGGGCAGGGAACAGTAAGAGCAAGAGAACGGAGGCTGTTTGAGGAACAATGTCAGGGCAGCTAAAGCACAGGTGCATGAGGGAGGGGGTAGGGAGGGGCGGTCAGAGTGATGGGAAGCCTTGGGAAAGTGATGTGATACACTGCACATTTTTAAAAGTTTGGGGGGGACAGACACTGAGGAGGGCACCTGATGGGATGAGCACTGGGTGTTATACTATAGGTTGGCAAATTGAATTTAAATTAAAAAGTTGGGGACACCTTGGTGGCTCAGGGGTGAATGTCTGCCTTCAGCTCAGGGCATAATCCTGGGGTCCTGTGATCAAGTCCCGCATTGGGCTCCCCGAAGGGAGCCTGCTTCTCCCTCTGCCTATGTCTCTGCCTCTCTCTCTCTGTCTGTCTCTCATGAATAAATAAAATCTTAAATAAATAAATAAATAAATAAATAAATAAGATAAATAAATAAATAAGATAAATAAATCTTTAAAATGTAATAAAATAAAATAAAAGCTTTGCTCCACACAGACACTTTGACAAACAGGATAGAGGTTTCTCAAAAAGTCAAAAACAGAAATACCATAGGATCCAGCAAGCCCACTTCAGGTTATTTACTCAAGGAATATAAAAACATTAATTTAAAAAGATAGATGCATCCCTGTGTTTACTGTAGCGTTCTTTACAATATCCGAGATACGGGAGCAACCTATGTGTCCACCAGTAGATGAAGCAATAAAGAAGACTCGGCCTCTATCTACGGTGGAAGATTACACGGCCGTGAAAAGGATGCGACTGTGCTGTTGGTGACAACACGGACGGACCTAGAGGGTACCATGCTAAGTGAAAGAAGTCAGACAGAGAGACAAATATCATATGACTTCACCATGTGTGGAACCAAAAAAGAAGAAGAAAGAAGAAGAAAAGAAAGAAAGAGAGAAAGAAAGAAAGAAAGAAAGAAAGAAAGAAAGAAAAAAAGAAGAAGAAGAAGAAGAGAAGAAAGAAAGAAAGAAAGAAAGAAAGAAAGAAAGAAAGAAAGAAAGAAAGAACAAAACAATAAACAAACAAAAAGAAAAAATGAAGTCTGTTCGGGTTGCTTGGTGGGAAAGGTCTATCAAGGGATAAGGACAAAAGGAAAATGAATCCGGATGCTATCACGGTTGTCCAGGGAGCCGTCAGAGGCACTCCGGATCCTTCCACGGAGCCGAGCACAAGGAGAGGCCCTTACCCTGACTCCTCAATCCTCATGGCAGCCCGCGGCGTAGACACTAAGATGTCCGGTTCACACAGAAGGCTAAGTGGTGACACAGGTTAACTAGGTGCCTGGGGTCTCACAGCTAGCAGGTGGGACGCAGGGACAGCAAGGGGGCCGCCTGACTGCTGGCCTTGCCCCTCTCCCCTTCCACGTCACCGCCCCTCGCAGGCTCGGCGCTGACGCTGACGGGACTGGCTGGCCTCTCCCACTTCTCTGGCCTTGGTCACGCTCATCGCTAAGAGAAGCAGATGGAGGGATGGAGGGAAGGATCTAATTTCCCACTGGAAGCCCCTGCTGGCATCCCATCTGCTTGATGCAGCGTGTGCGTGAGCACGTGAGCCCGCCTGCACACACTGCCCGAGGCAAAACCTGGAGGTGGCCCACAGATGCTAAGACCTGACCCATGTATGACTCGCTTTGCATCACCCACGCCGCCCCCACCAGCAGCCCCGGGCGGAAACCGGGGACGGTCCCCAGCTCCTAGGCCCTCCCCATGTGGCATATCTCCAAATACCTTCATGAACAAGGAGAGACCATCTCTGCAGTCGCCGGCTTTTCTAGAACTCCAGACTCACACCTGGGCCTTCCAGACTCGAAGGACATTGCTCAACAAGATAAATCCACAGTGTCGGGTAAGATTGTATTCAGGAGGCTTTACACGCACAGGGAGACTCTTAAATGACTGTTAAAATAAATCCCATGCTTTGGAAGAATAATCGCTCCGCTATAAATGTCCTAAACATTTATTGATTACATCCAAATCTGCAGAGATGGCGTTGTTGAGCATCCCACCCCCTGACAGCAAGGCTGGGTTTCAAGCTTTGAATCCACCCTTTTCAACATTTGTCTTTTGTGGCTGCTCAGGACAGGAGAAGCATTCCCCCCTAGGAGGGCCAGGGAACGTCCCCTTTATCACTTTTGGAAAGAAAGCCCTTCTTCACCCCAGTTCTCTGTGCCACCCCTCTAGGCACGGCGACAGCTGCCACATGGTAACCAGTCCTGCTGCCCTTGGCCTTGGGCAGACAAGAAAAAAGCTCATAGTTAGAGGATCAACCCACCGGGGAGAACCACAGACAAGTCTAAGTTGAATCCACAGGACCTGCTGATAGACATCCACACACCTGTGGGCACACTCTGTGTATGAGCAGCGTACATACAACGGACCTTCCTGACATGACTCTTGCTTCTTCCACCCACCTGCCCAGCCACCACCTCCCAGTCCTGTCTTGTTACCATCTGATGGGCTTTGTTCCCATATCACTTCCCTCAACCCAAATGCCCCCTGGCCCCTGCTTTATCAGCTCCCACATTTGTCACACAGCATCCCTGCCCGGAGTATTCACACAACAGCCAAGATGACAAAATGTGTCTGTTACAATAACTCTAGGTTTTTAAAAGATTCTAAAAAAACAACAGTGAGGATCCCCCAATGGTTGCCTTTTGGATTTAAACCTAAAGGTAGTTTCCCTCTGATACACCAGTGCTCATGAGATAATCTAGCAGGAATGTTTGTAAATGTTCCCAAGAAGGAGGAGGATGCGAAGAAGAAGGGGAGGGGAGGGGAAACCAAACACTCTCCTTCTCTTGTTTGCTAAGGATATTTTGTTGAAAATAAAGCTAGATTTCAAATCCGATGTTGGTATTTAGAGCCACAGCCAATTCAGAGTTAGATGAGTAAAGATGACATTTCCTTTTTTTTTTTTTTTTTTTTAAGATTTTATTTATTCACAAGAGACACAGAGAGAGGCAGAGACACAGGCAGAGGGAGAAGCAGACTCCGAGCAGGGAGCCTGATGCGGGACTGGATCCCAGGACCCCGGGATCACGCTCTGAGCCAAAAGCAGATGCTTAACCACTGAGCCCCCCAGGTGTCCCTAAGGATGACATTTCCAATCATTAATTCACTGTTTCATTCATTTATTCAACATTTACTTGTATTTACTTGAACACTATGTGTTCAGGAATACAATCAGAGATGAGTTCACCAGCCAGTGAGAGGGACAAGAAGATCAGCTGGAACAGTACATGGTGTTAAGCCTTAGGATGGTTGCAGGAATATACGGGACCTTTCAGTTAGGCTGGCCGGGCTGGGGTGGGGGGGGCGGTGGTGGCAGCAAGGACTTCTTGCAGATGACAGTTGAGAAGGAATATTCAAGGATAAGTAGATGGTTATTAGGAAAAAATTCTAAGAAGAGGAAAGAGCATGTGCAAATGAATTTTACAAGTCAGCAGCAGGACTCCTGTGGAAACCGGCCAGTCGAGGGGCAAGAGCCAAATGAAGAACATGTCAGAGACTGAGAACGATGCCTGCTGTGCATCCCGGTAAAAGCTGGATGCACTTCTGTCCCAACCACTGTCGCAGTCATGTGACATGTGTCTGTCTCTCTCCACTGAACTCAAAACGTCTCTAGGGGAGAGAGCGTGTCTTTTCGTACACATCCTAGAACAAGGCCTGGCACCTTGTTGGGCCTAAATTATTCAATAAAGCTTGCATCTATTGGATAAGTAGTAAAATTTGAATGAATAAGTGTGATTATGAATAGTGGAAGGTGTCTCTAGAGAAACAAGCAGACGTCAGATCATGAAGGTTTGTAGGTGTCAAGGTAAGGAATCCGTCTTGAAAGTCATGGAGACGTTGAAGCATTATTATCGGATGGATAACACGATCAGGGTTCTAGTCTTGAGAGGTCATACTGCTTACTCCTGGGAGAGCAGCTTGAAGTGGAGCAAGCCTAGAGCAAAGGAACTAGTCAAGGGTAAGGTCAGCCTCCCCTCACCACATTACTCAACGCCCCGGCTGCGCAGTCCAGGCCGAGGGCCAAGTGCTAGACACACAAAGATAAAGAAGCCTTAGTAGGTAAGGGTCTGAGTTCTCTAATCAGGTCTGGGATCAAATCTGACTCTAGATGTGTGCAACCAGCTGTGCAACCTTGGGTGAATTATCTAGCCTCTCTGTGCCTCAATTTCCTTATCTGTAACATGAGCGTAATAAGAGCATCGACCTCAGAGAGTCATTGTGAAGATTAAATGAGATAATGCACTTAAAGATACGGAGCACAGTTCCCAGCTCAGTAACGACTACCCTTTGTCAGTGTTATCAGTTTCTGTGCTCCGGAAGTTCATAGACCAGTGAGAAAGACTGACATAAACACATACCATAGCAACGTGACATGGTGGCGGCGGAAAGAGATGCACACGGGGCATTAGGTACACATTATATATGCACCTGAGTGACCCAACAGGAGCAAAAGGGTGTCAGGAAAAGCTTCCAGGAACGGGGGGGTCCAGGAGGAAAGATCCTTGCAAGGGTCCTGAAGGCCATGAAACTCTGATCTGGTGCAGGGGAGGTGGGAGCGGGAAGGTGGGAGAAAGCACGGGGCAGTGGAGCCAGCCTGTGCCAGCTTGTGCGCATCTCCTCCCGACTCCACATTTAGTGTCTTCATGTTGGCAGCTTGAAACGGGCCACGGAGGGAGGATTTACAGCATGGAAACTGGCAAACACTCCAAATTAGGAATTTGTTTTTCCCCCAAAGAGCTGGTTGGTGAACATTCACCCAGCACCCCCGCTGGACGTGAGTGGTGTTTGAGAGGAGAGGCCTACTAGACTCTGTGGCTGATTGGAAGGAACGTAGACAATCCTCTAGTCCCTGTTTTGGTGTGGTGACTGGGTGGGAGGTAGTGCTGGCGCCTGGAGATAAGAAAAATGAGAGAGGCGGGTAAGAGCCAGAGAAGGAGCTTGGAGATTTCATCTGCTTGGGCAGGTCTCATGGCATCCTGTTTTTGCACTCAGAGAGCAAAGGGAGCAGCAGCCACTGCTCCTGAGAGAAAACCCCATCTAATGACTGGGAATTCTGGGAGTCTCCCCAGGTCTCCCTGTCCAGATAGTCCTAGGCTGAAACACGAAGAATCTAATCAGTTCTTAAACCACAGTGAACATGACCCACTGTTGGAAAGATTGACCAAACTGAAAGACTGTTTCTGGACTTTAACATGATATGAATCACCTGAAATTTATGTGCTTGATAATCAAAAGATAAAATGAAAAATTAACCTTTATTCAACTTGAGTAAATAAATAGTCGGAGCACATTGTGTAACAGGCTGGCAACGCCCACACAGGTTTTCCAGAACTGTCACAGATGCAAAATTCTAGAAAGGATCGCTAAGAACTTGGCGGCTGGGCTCCGAGGAACAGCAGAAGACATCCAGGAGCCTGCCTGTGCCCACTGAGAACTAGCCGTGTGGACAAGCTGCATTTCTTTGCCTGTTCTGCTTTCTGACCAGGAGAAGGGGAGACTCTCCGTGGAAAATATGGATTTTAACTTCAACTGGACACTTAATAGAATTGTTAATTAATTCATTCAACTTTTAACAAATATTTAACGAAGTGCATATGTGCTAGCCAGTGAGGCTAGAATAGTGAGCAACGCTCAATCTTACCCTCTAGGTAGTGGAGGGACACACAATAAAAACCAGGGAGCGCCAACATAGTGTGGTAAGTCAGGCCCAAGGAGATACCTGGGGGCAGGGGGCAGGGGGCTTCCATCTAATTGGAGGGAGGCATTCAAGGATGGCAGTTGTAGCTAAGATGGAGAAAGGGAGAGGAGAGATTACATTAGGGTTCAGAGAACTTATACACAGGAGAACAACTATCCCCAAAAATGTTAACCCGGAGAAAATTCTAAAATTCAGTATAAAATGAGGCTGTTCCCATCCTTGTCAATAATCTTATGTATGGGGGATCCCTGGGTGGCACAGCAGTTTCGCGCCTGCCTTTGGCCCAGGGCGTGATCCTGGAGTCCCGGGATCGAGTCCCACGTCAGGCTCCTTGCATGGAGCCTGCTTCTCCCTCTGCCTGTGTCTCTGCCTCTCTGTCTCTCTCTCTATCATAAATAAACAAAAATAAATCTTAAAAAAAAATAATCTTATGTATGATGTGTATAAGTATGAAGAAAGCAAGCTGGCCAAGTATGCAGACGGCCTGATGGAGGTAGGCAGGGAGCAATATGTTTTGGGTCAGGCCTAAATCAGGCTGACCGGGTTGACAGCTAACTCTGACAAGATGACATTTAGCAGGTTAAGCATTCAGCTCTACGTGGACTTCTTAAATTACGAAACCTAGAGATGGGGAAACTTGGCTTAGGAGTGCCTAGGTGATGCAGACAAAGGTCTTTTAGTTAGGCCATCATGAGGAAGTATCGGGAAGACAAAGAAACTAATGTAGAATTATACTAATAACATCATTGAGTACAGAACTAGGATGGAGAGGTCCCTGTTCCTCTACACACAGATCGACCTGGTGACCACTCCTTCAGAGGAATGTTGACAAATACGATGTCCACCAGGAGATCCAACAGAGTGGGAAGGAGTCACAAGTCAAGCCACATGAGAGATGGTCAAGGAGAATAATAATAATGATAATTAATAATGATAATTCCTGGGCAGCCCAGGTGCCTCAGCAGTTTAGTGCCACCTTCAGCCCAGGGCGTGATCCTGGAGTCCCAGAATCGAGTCCCGCGTTGGGCTCCCTGCATGGAGCCTGCTTCTCCCTCTGCTTGTGTCTCTGCCTCTCTCTCTCTCTCTCTCTCTGTGTGTGTGTGTCTCTCATGAATCAATAAATAAAATCTAAATAATAATAATAATAATTCTTGGTAAATTTGTTGAGCATTTTTTATGTACTGATACTATGCTAAAAATTTTACATTTCATTTTCTCTTGGTCTTCACAATAATTTTATCCTATCAGGGAGGTGCTATTATTATCCCCATTTTTCAGAAGAGCAAATGTTCTTAGCCAGCTTCGGTAACTTATTCAGGTTGTAATAACACAATTGTTCTTGCAGGGGCTCAGGTGTTTTCTACTATACCATAATGGATGTGTCCTTGAACAACCTTGCTTTCTGCAAAATCATGTGGAAGAATGAGGGAGAGCAGGGTTGGGGTAAGCCGCCCCAAAACTAATAAAAATAATAACATTCTTAATAAAAATGTAAAGGACATGTCAAGTTATTATTGATATTGTTAGATGCTTCAGCAAATAGAGGAATTTACCCTTTGTACAAAGGATGATGGAAGGGGTGGCAAAGAAAGAGTTACAGCTGCTGAATTACGACGACAAGGGGAGAGAGAGGAGGAACTTGATACTTGATGGTGATACCTGATTTAAGTCAATCACATTAGAGCCTACCCTTCCCGAGCTCAAGGACTCTCCTCCTCTCTCTGAACAGGTAAAGCTTCTGCCAGCAGAAAAGAAGGTGGCTGGACCCGTCCGGGCAGGCAGCTGATGGTGTCTGCCGTCTACAGCTTAAAAACGTAGTAGATCTAGGAGCTTTCCGCATTAATGTTATGACAATTCCAGACGAATATGTTCAATTTGCTCTTTCACAGACTCAGGAGCCACTCAGTGTAAATAATGGATGATTGCTGGTTGCCTCAATACCTTTGGAGAGCTGCCCTTGTGCCAATTTGCACAGCTTCTCGGTGAATGATCTAAAAGTTTGCATGAGATTTAAAGTAGGAGGGGAAGATGGTCAGTCTATTGCATCACGTAACCTCAATTTTCATTGAAGTATTTCAACATCTCATGAGTTGATTACCAAGTTCACAATTCTTGTCCTTTTTTTTTTTTTTAATTCATTTCCTTTTAAGTTAATGATTTGAAATATGAATTAAACAACATCCTCGGGGCCCTGCTGGGAGTCTGGGAACCCAGTTTTCCAGGCATTTTAGAGCCTTACAGCTGAGCTTCCTCCCTTCAACACGAGGGTTAAATTTTTATGTTTTGTCCACTTTCTCTTCAATGACATATTAATGTCAATATATACAGGAATATATATATATATATATATATATATATATATATATATATATATATATATATATACAGGAATGTGGGAATCCCTGGGTGGCTCAGTGGTTTAGCACCTGCTTTCAGCCCAGGGCATGATCCTGGAGACCTGGGATCGAGTCCCACGTCAGGCTCCCTGCAAAGAGCCTGCTTCTCCCTCTGCCTGTGTCTCTGCCTCTCTCTGTGTCTCTCTGTGTCTCTCATGAATAAATAAATAAAAATCTTTAATATATATATATATGTATATATATATATATATATATATATATATATATATACAGGAATGAATAAAATACAATCAACTGCACGTTAACCAATATTAATTTTTGACTGTGGGAGATAAATTCAAGAAACAGAAAACAGAAGCTGACAACCTTTCTTTTAGGGGGTATAGGAACACATCAAGGAATCTCGTTTATTATACATTCAAGATTTTGAAGAATTATTGTTCTGCTTTGGTCTATTAAAAGCTCTAGATTTGACAAGGGCCAAAAAAAGAGGAAGGGGATGGAGGAAGAAGGAAAAGGATGAGGAGGGAGACATCCAAAGGAAGGACAGCTAAAGGGATATCCACCCACAGGCTTTATAGGTGGTTTGGCTCCTCTGGAACCTAGAGGGTGAAATATTAAATCAATGCCCCCAGCGGGTGGACCCTGCATGGCACACAATCAGGGAAATGCAACATGGAAGCTGCCCACCCTGTGGCTTTCAGGAGCGCCTGTCCTGCCTCAGCAATGCCTTCCTATCCTGCAAGCCAGGTGGATAGGCAGGGCACTGACTGAGGGCCGAGACAGCAGCCAAGGGTAGGACAAAGACTCATGTCCTCTTGGATGCGAGAAGTAAAGGAGGGAAATCCAGCAGACATGGAAGGAGACCAGGCTTAGAGTTTTTATTGATTGACTTGATAAATATGTTTGAGGGACCTCTCTGTGCCAGCCCCTAGTCCCCAGCTGCTGAGGCTCAAGGAATGAATGAGCCAGAGCTCCCTCCTTCCAGTTGTCCATAGGAGGCAGACACAGAAAAAGGCAATAACATGCTTTTCAAGGTGAAGCGCCAAGTACGTATGGAATACCCAGAGCTCCGAGGGAATGATGCCAAAGAGGAGACCTCAAGAGTGAGCCCCAATGAGCCAGGAGAACAGGGCAGAGAAGGGTGTTCCGGAAGGAGAGAGCCTCACGTAACGTGAAGACAAGGAAAAGCACATTAGGACTTGAGATAAATTCTAGTCGTACTGAACTTCTCTAGGCCCGATTCCTTACTGGGGGCGGGCGGGTGGGTTTTTATCACCTAGAGCATTGGTCACGGACTCAATGTGATGTATAATTCTGCTGCTGACAGATTCACTCCTAGACCAAACTACTCAGGCTCCTCTGAACTTTCTAGCAAGGCCTACTTGTATGCTTCTGTCCGCATCGTCCAGTTTTAGCTAGAATCCTGACAAATCAGTTTAACTGGAGTCCCCCATCCTCCCTATCTGATCACCCTTGATATCTAGTCAGGTTCCTCATCCCCCCACCTAGCCCCAGGGGATGTCTGCTTTCAGCAAGAATCCTGTTAGGCCAGTCTAGCCTCACCCTGCTCTGGGCTAAACATTCCTACCTGCCCATGCATATTCCAGAGTTGAGCCCGGTCCTCCTGCCCCTACTGCAAAATTCCATCACAGGGCTCATTATACCTGTTTGGACGGTCCCTCCCTTGAATAAAGTCATCCTTACCAGGCTGTAACAAGCATCACTGAATTCTTTTCTTCTTTAACACTACTAGTGCTCAGCACATAATAAATGTTCATTCCCTTCTTATTCTTTCTCTGCTCCTTGTCCCCACCCTCCCAACACAGGATGCAGAACAATAAGCCAACGGCTGAAGTCAGACAGATCAGTTTCATCAAAGCAGGGAGTTGAGTGAAGGCCCGAATGATAGGAACTTGCCAGCATGTTCTGGAAAGTAGGTGCAGTGAGGCAGCCAGTGGCCGGTGGGCAAGAGATTAACATGGTGACAGGACAGGTAAGAAAGAGGAGGATAAAAGGGAGCAGATTTTTCCAAAGACTGGCTAGGTTTACTGAAGTATTAGTCTGACATCTACCCTAGAATATGGAAGCCAATGAGCCAAGGCAAGTGTTACCTCTTTTTCCTTTGGGAAAGCAAAGCAGTATGCAGATGGGAAGAGCATTGGTCTTGGAACGAGAAGACAAAGGTTTTGCCATCACCACTGGCATTTACCAAGGTGAGGCACATCTTTCAACTTCTTTTAGGTTCCATTTCTCTCATCTGCAAAAGCCTTCCTCTCAGTACTGCAAGAGGGACCAATGAGTGACATTAGTGCAAGAATTTACAAAATGTCAAACTCCATCGACAAGCATAATACAACTGGAAGAGAGAGAAGAAAACTTTGAAGAAGGGTGAGGAATCGAACTGGCAAAATAGGAAAATGTAAAAATTAGTGGCTGAGTATGGATTTTGATTTTTTCCAACATTTCCATAAACAGCCAGCAAAAGCAGGACCAAGTCTTGAGCGTGGTTTCCAGCCCTGACGACCACGAAAGGTCGATTCAGATTTTCACACAGGAGCCTGCTTCTCCCAGGAACAGACTGTGGTCTTTATCCGCATGCAGACAAAAAGAAGAAACGAACGTTCTCCAAATACTTCTTCTTTTTTTTTTTCTCCAAATACTTCTTAAGGCACAATACCTCTTGAGATGCAGGGATAATAAATTTTAAGGTGCCCTTCTACTGATTGATTGGAATTAGCCTAGTCACGCTAGATCTTACTCTTTTATATTCACGCACACAAATCATCCCAAAATACATTTACTCTTAGCAAAAGAGTCTTGACTAGCTCCTACCTTGTGAAATTCAATAACAAACGATTTGTAGATGTCCTTTCTGGCTCCTCCTGCATATAAAACATCTTGTGTGACTTAGCAGATTTGTTTCAAAGCAACGAGCTTGCCTCACCAACAAGGGAAGGAAGAAAAGAGGATCATTGCTTCCATTCTTTGCATCCACAGAATCCCACTACATGTGTAGAACGCATATGGGACAAAGAGAGTAAAATTCCAGCTGAGACACTCTAACTTGTTTTTGTACTGTTTTAATATGCACCCATAGAGAAACAGCTATGGAAAATTTAAAAACTGTTTCTATAAGCTTTTGTGAGTTGTTAAAAAATATATAAGTTGTACTGGGGGACTTTATAGGATATTAAATAGTAATACCCTCTTTCAATTTTTTGGGATTTCCAAGCTTTACTTACTGATTATCCACTGGCAAAAAATAATTATTATTATTATTAAATAAAAATAATTAAAGGTATTAATATCTTTCAGAGAAGAAGAGAATTTAGTTCAGTTACCTGCCTCAAAGTCAGCTTCCCCAAACCCTGTCAATGCCTGGTTGAATGACCTGCTTGAGGTCAGCAGTTATGAAGTTCAGCAGATAATATTTTTCATATGGATTTTATACCACTCTAGCCTTTCTGGAAAGACATTGGTAGATCAAAGAACTAGTTCTCCGACAGTGACAGCGTCCTCAGAACGTAGATTATATGAAGCAAGTTCTCTCCTTAAACTAAATTTTCGGTCTCCCAACTTCGGACCTTCGTACAGTTTTACCATAAAATTAGCACAAAATGCTTTAGACTATTCAAGAACAAGACAATAATAACAATATATTCCTTTCAGCCTTGATTCTATCCCCAAACAAGGAATGCTCATGAAATGTTAGAAATACAGTACTTTCACGCTTCTATCTTTTCTGAAAAATGGTGATTTCAAGACCAATATGGAAAAGCTGAACCTTTTGCAATAAAAGGAAATACTCAGTACTTTGTCCTATGTTGCTTGGCAACAAAGGGCTATAAATGGATTTTATGATTATAAAGGCTGTGGAATTAATGTGAACATGTAAAAGTTGTAATAATAACTCCCTGGAGACAGGAGTGTTTCTTTGCAAAAGAAGTGTGTGTGTGTGTGTGTGTGTGTGTGTGTGTGTGAAGCTTATTCTGACATTCTTCTTTTGATAGCAAGCAAGCAATTTGGATCCTTCACACTTGCCAATATTATAATAAAATCAATCACTATCATTTATATCATCATTAATTCCCATAACCCGAAGAAGGAGACATTATTTTCCCCATTTTACAGATGAAAAAAACTGAAATTTTAAAATGTTAATTGACGCAAGGTCACCCAACTAAGAAGCAAAGGAACCAGGATTCAAACCCAGGTCTGCCTTGGTTCACCAAGGCCTATGCTACCAACCACAGCCATAAATTCCTAGGAAGCATCTCTCTCAGCTCCTAATATTTGGGAACACTGATCACTCTCACCCTATGCGAGTGACACTATTTCCAGCTATCTGGTCATGTGAGTTAGAACACAGTACCTCATGTTGCTACACGTGACAATCGTTTCTTATATTGCTATGTTATCAAATATCGGAGTATCGTCTCACTGGATTTTTTTTGTTCTGACTCTGGTTACCAAAAAAGCCAAGTTGGAGAGTTGGCATTTTCTACTACACTTTTGAGCAACCCTGCCGCCTGATAGGTTTTTGGTTTGTACCGAGCAGTACCGTAGGCCAGTGTTGGTGTTCTCCTATCTTTGCATTCTTTTTTTTTTAATCTTTGCATTCTTATTGGTAGCCTTATTTTTTGAGTATCTGCAGCTGTCTGCTCTATGAACATAAACTCTTGCCTTTTTACCACTAACACCTCATCTGACGGCATTGGAGCTGGGCTTTGTAGGAAAAAAAAAAAAAGCCAGGTGGCACTAATGTATCAACGACTCACACTCCAAAATAATTTCATCTATGGAATTTAATGATATGCCAATTGGCAAATTGGCACACAGACCCGCACAACTAAGCTCTAAGCTCTCCTACGTAATAGCTGGCTTACTTTGGCCAAGATATAACAAACCTCTGAATCTCTTTTTCCTCATCTGTAAAAGGGCTGATGACATTATCTCCTTGTTCATTTTGTTGTGCAAATTAAGAATTAATACAGCTGAAGGTTTAGGTCAGTGTCTAACATAAAGTCAACTGTTCATTAGACGGCGGTGGTTTTCTTACGCATCACAAGCTGCTTCAGGCAGCTCCTTTAAGAGTAAACATTTCCTTAATTATAGATCACTGATAATACGACTTCACTGGGCAGTAAATACGGGTCAGGCACCACGCAAAGCACTTCACATATATCATCTTACTTAATTCTCACTTCTCTCCTATGAAACAATATCTGCTTCACTTGCTAGATGAGCAAACAGCCTCAGAGAGGCCCAATCATTTGCCAAGGCTGCGTCTAAGTCCATGAGAGATCACCCGGGGCAACCTGGATATAAAGCCTGTGCTCTAACCACTATGTCGCTTGTCGTCGTCACACACGCAGGCCGGAGTCGGGAGCTCAGGGTTAATGTGTGTGATTTGTGCTGGTATCTGATTTCCAGGGGTGATGTGGGTGGCCTATAAAATGTGGCAAAGACATGCAACGAGACAATCTCCAAGATCAAACCCCCTCAAGGCCGATACTTTGACTCCCTTTTTTTTAATTTTTAAATTTTTTAATTTTTTTGACTGTGTTTCCTGGTGCCTGGATCTTTTTTGTTTTGTTTTGTTTAAAGTAGGCTCCACACCAAGCACAGAGCCAGCTCAACATGGGGCTGGAACCCATGAGCTTGAGATCAAGACCTGAGCTCAGATCAAGAGTCAGATGCTTAACTTGACTGAACCATCCAGGCACCCCTCGACCTTTATTTTTGCTCAGGACTGCAGTGTCCACTCCTCTGTTAGGCTCTAAAAGTCTCTTAAGGACTTCTAAGTATTGATTCTGATTCACAACTCATGACCCAGTTAGAATTAAAGCCTGAACCTCTCATAAAGGGACTTGGGTTTTGAGTCTCTTCCTCCCAGTTAGCTTCTCTGCCATGTTTTCTACTGAGCAGCACCACCCCCACCTCCCCACCTTCATTGCCTTCCTGCTGATAGCTCCTGTTAAGGAAAACAGAGTTACCACCCTAGAGGAAGATCCCTACTCTAGATCACAGATCCAAAAGTAAGTTACACAACAAACATCGATGGGGAGCTGCTTTGGATATGAAAATATCCATGAGAAAATGAGCACAAACTGAACAACTATGTACAATGCAAAAAAAAGGTCCCTGTTTCCCCACCAGAATTTCTGGTCAAGAATCTCACTCACTTAAAAAAAAAAAAAAAAAGAATCTCACTCACTTAAAACACATTCGACAAACACCTTCTAAGTAACTGAGACAGGCAGGAAGGACGGTGAGCCTGCAAAGATGAACAAGACAAAGGCAAATCCTCACACGGAGATGCTTACACCATCTTCTGTGGGGAGACAGACATGGACACACAGAAACAGAACTTGAGTGTCGAAGGATGCACATCCAAAGGGGTGGACAAAGTGCTGGAGACGCATGCAGAATTTTGCTGCTAGCTTAGCCCAGGGAAGTCTGCTGGATAAAGACGTAGGAAAGTGCATTCTGGGCAGAAGGCACAGTCAAAGATCCAGTGAGATGAAAGGTCAGGAGGCTTTCAAGAAACCATGAAAAACTTTGAAGCTGGGGTATAGATAATAGTGGGAACAATACTGAAGACAATAATAGTAAGAACACATAGTGATCCAGGGGCTGATCTGAGCCTCACATACACTGAATCACATAACCTTCCTAAACCCTATTAGGCACTTTAGCTAGTAGTATCCCAGTTTTATTGCTATATCCTTGAGACAGTGAGAGAAGAAGTGACCTGATGAAGATCACACAGCCAGCAAGGGGCAGAGTCAAGATTAGAACTCTGGCCCTGGAGCATGCCCTTGACCTCTTATATCAAACCACCTATAATAGATAGAGTACGCAGGAGTCTCCTGCGATAAGGACACCTGGAATGTTATCTTGAGACAATTATGCTAAGTGCAGGCAAAACCAAGATGTGTAAGCAATGGCCTCCAGAGGCCAAGAGCAGAGGGATGGTGGTCAGCGGGACGGAAGCTGGGGGGCTCCCACAAGAGGCGAATGTATGAACGAAGGGGAGGTCGCCATCCACTCAAGGACTTTCTGAGGTAGAAGCAAGAACCTGATAAACGACTAGCTGTAGAGTCTAGGAGGGGTCATCAGGAGTGACACCCCGGTTTCTAGTCTGGGAGGTTTGCTGGACAGCAAAGGGAACATGGGGTCGGGGAAGACGCAGTCAGCGGAGAAGGGTAGGAGCACCACGTGGCACCTGTGGACTTGGGGAAACGGAGGGACACCCAGGCACATACCTACGCCCTTTAAACAGCTTTAAATATAGATCTGGAACCTGGCACCTGAGTTTGGCATGTGCCGACCCACGGGAAGGCCCACGCGGGGTAAGCTTTGGGGTTCAAATAAGAGTTTCCAAAACAGGACTCGTGGGAGGAGGTGAAGCACTGAAATCCCTGGAAGGAAAGGGGCTGGAGGAAAGCCTGGAGAGGAGGTGCCATGGACCCCAACAGGAGAGAGCAGTGGGCGATGGGGACAAATCCCAGAGACACGGGGCAGATGAGGGCTGGAGGTTTTGTAGTGCCATCTAGCAATTGGGGCGACCTCAGAGGAGTGAGGCAGAGCCGAAGCAGATTAAATGGGGTCGAAAAGCAAATAGGGTGTGAAGAATACAGGGAGTCCTTCTCAGAGTCTGGTGACGAAAGAGAAGTGAATGTCTGGAAAGAGGGATGGTGTTGAGAGAAGAGGTTCAAACCTCCCCACTGATCCACTGATACCTGAATTTTGCTTTTATACCCCCCACCCCCGGCCAAGGATGTTTTATTACCCTCTCCATTCCCTTGTATTGACTTTATGACATCAGTGTTTAAGGTATCCTGTAACGTAAATATTCCCAGGAGGTTTCTAGAAGCAGCCTAGGCACAAATCGTCAACAACTGTTGATCCACTGCCAAGAGCTTCCTCCTAGCAGACTGAGCCTCTAGAAGCTTCTCCAGGGCTTTGGGCTTTGGGCACAGCCCCTGGGGCCAGAAGGAAGCCCAGTGCAAAGGACGTAATGACCTTTTTCTGATGATTTTTCTATACCCACCAGGAAAATCGAGAGCAGACTTCGAAGAATTCACTCCCTTTTTTGGTTACTGTATCACTTTGGTGTGTTTTCTGATATGTTTGCAATTCAGAATATAGAGAGGAAACCCTTACTTTTTTCAACACTGCTTTTAGTCATGTCCTCATGTCTCCCTTTCCCACCTTTCAACAACATTTTAAGCAGAATCTGTAAGTTTCTAGACGTGGCTGAAACATGCCCCAGTCTATAGGATCTTCTCTACCTGGTTCCAGTGCCTCCTCTCCATCAAGAGTGGCTCCATCAAGAGTGGCTCCTTCAGGAGGGGGCAGGTGAGAGAAGCAGCCCACACCTGAGACCAGAGCAGGGTTTCCTCACCCCCTCTGAGTCCTCACTGGGCCTCACGGGGCATCTGATGAAACATATGGAGACTCCCCCCTAACGTATTAGTCTACACAAACCCCTATTTCCACTCAATGTCAGCGCCTTCGAGTCACCCTGACTCTTATCCCAGGTTAAGAACTCTGGGCCTAGAGTATCTTTTTTAAGTCAAAAAATGAAAATTAATATCAGGCAAGCTGTGATAGTGACAGTCTACAGATTGATTAAAAAAAAAATTCCTAGCAGATAATTTGGCAATACTTACCAAAGAGCTCATTTCTAAAAAAAAAAAAAATTATATATGCCAGTAACTCTATGATTCTTTTATCTTTTTTTTTTTTTTTTTTTTAAGATTTTATTTATTCATGAGAGACACAGAGAGAGAGGCAGAGGGAGAAGCAGGCTCCCGGCAGGGAACCCGATGTGGGACTCAATCCCAGGACCCCAGGGTCATGCCCTGGGCCCAAGGCAGATGCTCAACCACGGAGCCACCCGGGCATCCCTAAGGAGATTCTTACAAAGAAAATAACTAATGGTTTGGGGGGAAATTTTATCACGGTATATGTAGAACAGGTAAAAATCTAGAACAAACCCCAGTGTCCAGCAATAAGAACTGGTTAAATTACAGAACATCTCAAAGTTTCCCCCTCCCTTCTTCAGGTGAAGCATATGCCGAGTGACGAGGCCCCATCCTGGTAGTGCCATCTAGCAAGCTCTTGCTCACTACTCCCATCTTCTTGAACGTTCGGCGTGTGGGTCCCTCTCTTCCTCTCTGAACACCACCCTTGCCATCACTGCTGGTTGCTTCACCATCACACCCAACACTATCCCAGCCTCTCAGCTTCTCAAACTCCTCACCTCCTCCTACCTTCTCTCCACCTCGCCTCAGACACCGCCTGTCATGATGCTTTGCTGAACCCTGGCATCAAACCAGTAACTGCACTGTCCCCTGAAATCACGGTTCCAAGCACTGAATCCTCTGACTCGCTCATCCTTTCCACTCACGGACACTCGTGCCTCTACTCTAACCCTGTCACCCCCTGGGATCCCCTATTCATGAACCTCATCCGAGAGGCAGCGAATGGCAGAGCCAGGATCCACATCGAAGATGACTGACTCCGAATCCTCATTCCTACTAAAACCCTACACCCAGCACATAGTAAATGCTCAACAAAAACCAGTCATTATTGCAGGATGTTGCTAGGACACAACAGACGGTCTAAAATTCCACCAAACCTTCGCTTACAGTCGGTAATCTTTTTTCTTTTTTTTTTTCCGACTCATTTGATCACAACATCTTTGGGTTCTGTGAAAGCGCATCGAGGGCGAGATGTATGATGGCAACAGGTCATGTGCTGTTTGACCTTCCGTGCAAGCTCAGGTCTTATCGGGACAGAAAGAAAAGGGCAGAGGGTGCCGGGAGGGGGAGAGAACGGTGATGCCAAAGTGAAAGAAAAACCGAAATGAGAGACTGGCCTGAGGCCAGAGAGACCCCTTACCCACAAGGCAGCCTTGCCTGGCACTGCCTCTGCTGCCTTCCGCCCTGCTTTTAGGGGTCAGAGCTTCTAATTCCTCTCACAGGAAGTCAGAGTCACCAACCAGTTAGAGTTGGTTTCACTTTCAGAGAAATAGGCAAGGACCACTTAATATATTTACCATTAATCCGAGGCTTGCCCCCAACGGGGAACACTGTTCCTGTTTATGCTATTCACTGAACCTTTCCACTTAACTGGGCAAGTTTCCCTTCTTCCTATATTTGAACTTGCTGGGTTCTCCGAACCTAGAGGTCAGTCACTCCGTTGACTCCTTTCTGCGCTGTTCTTTCATTTATCCTATTAATATTACTGAGTGTCTACTATGTGCATACAGGCACTTTTCCAGGCACTTTACCTCTCTCTCCTCCTCAGCAATGCTGCTTACCTTCCCTGGAAGCTTTTCTGGATCCATCCCACGTGGGCTGGACACTTGAGTCACTGCTCCAGAGCCTCCAGCGTTTTCCCCATTTTCCTGAACACCTGGCCCCTCCCTGGTCTTCCTGCACAGCTCATGGGCAGCAGATGTTTTTACCTACCCTGCATCCCTACAACTCTAAGAACAGCCACCTGGAAATTTAAATCAAAGGCAAAGCAATGGGGGCAGAAACTATTTGGAATTTGTTGACAGCTGCTTCCTGAATAGACTGCTCTTCCTCTTAGATCTTAGGAGCCCTCAGGTGGATCCTGTCTGTCCACAGCTTCTGGTTCTTAGAAGCTATCTGCTCCCCAAACCCCAATGAGTGTGCTGGAGTTTCAGTGGACCAGTGTCTTTCTTGTGCTTCTCCTTGTTATCTGCTCTCTCTAGGTGGCTTTTCCCACTCCACCGAGGGCAGGAATCTCTTTTGCTTTCATGATTAGCCAACAAGTGTTGGAGAACCTGCCTCAGGACATGACCAAGAGGAAGAGTGAAATAGGTTCTCAATTCAGGAAACTTCCTCTTAAAGATTAAGTACAATGAACAATTAAATATTCTTCTCAAATCAGCTTTTATAAAATGTTCTTAAAAGCCTGGGAATAAGATAACGATTTCTCCTGATACCAAGGTAGTCCCCCAAAATACCCATAAGGAAATAAATTAAGAGTGTGAAGTCTGAGCTTTTAAAAACAAATGAAGTGCTAAAGAATGAGATTTACTGCATTTCATTTTCTTATTCCTTTTCACCCAGACAGTTGTTGTAAGAATTAAATGAAATAATGAACCGTAAAGTGAATAGCACAGCGCTAGGCACATGGTAAATGTATCACGAATGTTGTTATTAATCTGGTTCAAACTTAAGGTGAAATTGATAAAGTGTCCAAGTTAACCAACTTAAAACTTTTCAAGTATTAAAGTATTTAATAGATATTAAAGGGTATCTATTTTTAAAGATAAAATCATGACTTTCATACAAACAGAAGATGAATGCACATCAAAGATTTCATTTAATACTGTTTAAAGATTTATGTATTTGAGAGAAAAAGTACAAACTGGGAGTGGGACCGAGGGAAAGAAGGAGAAGGGAAAAGAAAGGAGAGAAGCAGACTCTCTGCTGAGCAGAGCCTGATATGGGGCTTGATTCCACAACCAGGAGATGGGGCTCCATCCCACAACCCCGAAATCATGACCTAAGCCAAAATCAAGAGCCCGACACTCAACTGTCTGAGCCACTCAGATGCTCCTCAACTACCTAATTAATGAAGGAAGTAGGAAGATGTTATAAGTGTCTAGGTCAAGATCTGCACCACTTGTACCTATATATCAACACCACGGAACTAATTTACAAGTAAATGCAAACTGGCTTTTCCTGGATCTGTTGCTCCTCCTAAAACCAAATTCATTTGTATATCTATAGACAAAATTATTTGCATGGATATCAGTTATCTACAATGTATAGAGATTTAAAATAGCTTCTACGACAATGAAAGGTCTAAATCCCACAGAATCTGATAGCCCAGAAGGACGTGATCTAGGCTTGGTTCCCTAGGGAAGATGTCCACAATCTTTTTTTTTTTTTTTTTTTAAGATTTATTTCTTTATTCATGAGAGATACACAGAGAGGGAGGCAGAGACACAGGCAGAGGGAGAAGCAGGCTCCATGCAGGGAGCCCGACGCGGGACTTAATCCCAGGACTCTGGGATCACACCCTGGGTCAAAGGCAGGCGCTAAACTGCTAAGCCACCCAGCGATCCCCTGTCCAAAGTCTTTTTCATCTGTGTCAAAGACTTCTTGTCTTTATATGTGGATTTTATATGTGGATCTTAAACAGAAGAGTTTTGCCGAATTAAACTCATTCTCCTCTATTTAAGATAACCTGATTATAACATAATACGTTTTGATTACGAAGCACTTAGATAATAAAGTGTACAGAGGAAAATGAAAATCCCCATATTCTTATCACTAGGAGATAACAACTATTAATACTTGAAATGTATTCATCCTCTTGTTTCTATGTATGTGTGTGAGCGTGTAGGTATAGATAGATGTATATATATTAACTGGCTTTTTAAAAAAGATTTTATTTATTTATTCATGACAGACACAGAGAGAGAGAGAGAGAGAGAGAGAGAGAGAGAGAGAGGCAGAGACACAGGCAGAGGGAGAAGCAGGCTCCATGCAGGGAGCCCAATGTGGGACTTGGTCCCAGATCTTCAAGGTCACACCCTGGGCTGAAGGCAGTGCTCAACCCCTGAGCCACCCGGGCTGCCTTATTAACTGTTTTCAAATCAGTTTTAATAAACTGCTCTGGGAAGCTACATATACATATACCAATTTATATACCAATTTATAGCCCAATTGATTTTTTTTTTTAAGATTTTATTTGTTCATGATAGACAAAGAGAGAGAGAGAGGCAGAGACACAGGCAGAAAGAGAAGCAGGCTCCATGCCGGGAGCCCGACATGGGACTCCATCCTGGGACTCCAGGATCGGGCCTTGGGCCAAAGCGCTAAACTGCTGCGCCACCCAGGGATCCCCTGATTTTTTTTATATAAGATGTAATTTAATTAGAACTGATAGGGGTGCCTGCTGGCTGAGGCTGTTAAGTGGCCAACTCTTGATTTCAGTTCAGGTCATGATCTCAGGGTTGTGAGATCAAGCCCTGTGTCGGGCTCATGCTCAGCATGGAGCTTGCTTAAGATTCTCTCTCTCCCTCTCCTTCAGCCCCTTCCCTCCCTCTCCCTCTGTAAAAGAAAAAAGAAAGAAAAGATAAAAGAACTGGCTCTCCTCATTAGAATATGATCTCTAGTTTTGCCATCCTCATCCTACGGAACATTTAAGAAAGGTATCACTAAGCTCTAAAGGAAAGACTTCAAAGCCCTACAAGCTACCATTTTAAAGGAGGTGGTTGTTGGACTGGGCTCATGGTGGGTGCTCAATATTTGCTGAATAGTGGGGGTAATAAGAAATGGACAACTAGCCGCGTGGTTTTCGGGGGAAGCGAATCACTTAAGCTAGTGCCTCTATTTTTTTACTTCTAAAAATGAGGAGAAATTACTCCTCTCTCATGAAAAGAAGGGCTTCAAATGGAGCAACAGAGTCTGGTTTAAGCTAAGAAAAACACTATTAAAATAATAATCAGATATGTTAGCAAGCTACAGAGAAGACTCGTGGAAACCATATCCCTAGAGACATCTGAAAATAAGACAAAGATAGGCTAGAAATCATAGAACTTCCAAAAAACAGAAGTTACCAGATTAGCTTTTTAGATCTTTCCTAGCCCTAGAAGGAAATCAAGTAGACTTTATGCGTTTATAAAATGAATTGGTGGTTCCCCTAAAATAAAGCATGTGTAGCTGTAGCTTGGAGCTTGCTACCCATTACTGGAATACATGGATTATAAAATCAGACAGTAACGACTGAGCGACATCAGTGTGCCTACTACGTGCAGAGCCCCGGTCAACACGCAGATTTGGCCACTGTCAGAGACAGAACACCCACTGGGATGGATCACGATGGAGATAACGTGGTAATTCCCTTGGTCTTACACCACTTCTTCTTATCACTTCCCACAAAATCCAAGCCATAGAAACCACCAAACTGTATTGATTCCTTCTGATCTTGAGAATCTAGAATCTCACTACTTCCTTGGTATGATCACTCTTAGATTTGGTTTTATTTGGTGTTGGGTCCATTCCATGCAACCTTTTAACGTCGAGAATTTGTCAGGCACTTTACTAATCATAAAAAATGCCAAGAGCACTTCTCAGGATGCTGCTAACTGCCCTCTGGATTCTGAGAATAAATAGGTCTGCCTTCAATTTCTTATTTCCTCCTGGGAATATCTTCGAAATGTGTAAAAGCTATGGTCACAGTTCCCTTCAAGTGGAAGTGCTGAGCATGGCTGAAAAACCACAGCCGCCCTGGAGTCTCGGAAGGCGAGTCCTCGCTGACATTTCCAATAGACCCACAGTTAGAATATCAGCCCAACTAAATATGAAAAGCTTTACTACTCCTAACTCTGGGAAACGAACAAAGGGTGGTGGAAGAAGAGGTGGGCGGGGAACGGGGGTGACTGGGTGACAGACACTGAGGGGGGCACTTGATGGGATGAGCACTGGGTGTTATGCTATATGTTGGCAAATTGAACTCCAGTAAAAAAAAAATACATACAAAAAAAAAAAAAGAAAAAGAAAGGAAGGAAAGAAGAACAGAAGAGAGCAAGGAAGGGAAGGAAGGGAGAGGCTTTGCCTCTGTCCTGTACTGCCTCTCTAGCTACTATTTAATTGTTCTTCTCCTTTACAGGCAAATTTATCAAAATATAGTTTCTCTACTCTCTGTTGAAAAAAAAAAAGAAATAAAGATAAAGAAAGAAAAGAAAGAAAGAAAGAAAGAAGAAAGAAAGAAAGAAAGAAGAAAGCAAGAAGAAAGAAAGAAAGAAAAAGAAAGAAAGAGAAAGAAAGAAAGAAAGAAAGAAAGAAAGAGAAAGAAAGAAAGAAAGAAAGAAAGAAAGAAAGAAAGAAAGAAAGAAAGAAAAAAGAAAGAAGAAAGAAAAAAGAAAGAAGAAAGAAAGAAAGAAAGAAAGAAAGAAAGAAAGAAAGAAAGAAAGAAAGAAAGGAAGAAGAAAGAAATAGTTTTACTGCCAGACCGCCAGGTCAGAGTTTTAGGAGGAAGAAAATGTGCATGTCCTATTGTAGCCTCTCCCTTGGGGAAAAGGTACTTATTCCTGGTATGCCCGTCTCTGCAACCACAGATCAATCCTCAGTCGCACATTTTTAAAGTGTTGTAAAGGGCTCTTGGGTGGTTCAGTCAGTTAAGCATCTGCCTTCTGCTCAGGTCATGATCCCAGGGTCGTGGGATCGAGTGCCGACCCCTGCATCCCCAAGCCCCACATCGGGCTCCTTGCTCAGCCAGGAGTCTGCTTCTCCCTCTGCTCCCCCCTCATCATGCCACTTATGCTCACGCTCTCTCTCTCTCAAATGACTAAAGTCTTTAAAGAAAAAAAAATAATAAAGAACTGGGTGTTATACATACACAACTGACAAATTATTGAACGCTCCAACTGAAGCTAAGTATGTACTATATGTTGGCTAACTAAACTTAAATTTTATTTATTTATTTATTTTTGAACTTAAATTTTAAAAAGTCACAAGAGAAGATATTTAGTTGAAAAAAAAAAGTGTTGTCAAACAACAAAAATGAGAAGAGAGAGAAGGTGTTCCTTTGCTGTTTTATATTTAATGCTCAGAGAAAAATTGTCTTAATAAACTCTTTCTTGTGCTATATTCAACAACTTTAGAGACAAGACAAATCTGCAATTTTTGAAACATAGGGGATTGGAAGAAACACAATCTAGCACAGGACAGACACAAATACTAGGAACATAGGTAAGCTGACCCCTGATTCTTTTAACAACCAAGCTAGAAGGTGAAAATCTCTTTTTCTTTAAAATCATTACCATTGATGTTCACTGCAAACACATCTCCACTTCCAATTTTAGGACACTTAGCATGATAGCATTCCTTCCAAGGCCAAATTTAAGTGAATTCCAGAAAAGTGAAACAGTGATCGTGAGCAGAGCATTTCTCAGAAGCAGGAAGTGCGTGTTGGAAACTGGCCCCTTGGGACCCCTGGGTGGCTCAGTGGTTGAGCATCCACCTTCAGCCCAGGGTGTGATCCTGGAGACCCAGGATCGAGTCCTACATCAGGCTCCCTGCATGGAGCCTGCTTCTCCCTCTATGTCTTTGCCTCTCTCTCTGAATTTCATGATTAAATAAATAAAATCTTAAAAAAAAAAAAGAAAAAAAGAAAGAAGAAAGAAAGAAAGAAGAATAAAGAAAGAGAAAGAAAGAAAGAAGAAAGAAAGAAAGAGAAAAAGAAAGAAAGAAAGAAAGAAAGAAAGAAAGAAAGAAAGAGAAAGAAAGAAAGAAAGAAAAAGAAGAAAGAAGGAAAGAAAGAAAGAAAGAAAGAGAAAGAAAGAAGAAAGAAAGAAGAAAGAAAGAAAGAAAGAAAGAAAGAAAGAAAGAAAGAAAGAAAGAAAAGAAAGAAAGAAAGAAAGAAAGAAAGAAGAAAGAAAGAAAGAAAGAAAGAAGAAAGAAAGAAAGAAAGAAAGAAAGAAAGAAAGAAAGAAAGAAAGAAAGAAAGAAAGAAAAAGAAACTGGCCTCTTACCTTCGAAGAACTGCTGTAGAGCCTCATTTTCCCCTAACACATCCATGCTGCTGGGGTCCTAGGGTTACCTCCTCACAGAACAAGGCTTCTCTCGACTGGAAGTAAGTGCTGTCCTCTCAACTGGAAGCTTAAGAATGCTCTTGAAAAATCTTCATTTTCTTTTTATTGGAGCGAAGCATATCTTCTGCCAACAAACTGTATCCAGAAAGATCGTTAGGTTTTTGAAATGATCATAAAACCGGAATCGGTGACTATGCAGAAGAAAAATTCATGGAGAGGGAAGTGGTAACAGACCCATCTATCTTACTGTAGGGAACTGTTTCTACTCTGCCTTTTGTCTTTGTTTTAGGGACCTTTGTCCTTAGTGACACATGTAATTACATAAATGGGCAATAAATACAGAGTCTTATCTCTTATGTGTCCTTTTACACCAGTATATGTGTATCTCCCTCTCTATCAGATGGATCAATTTAGCCATAACTGGGCAAATATACAGAGTTTGTGTGTGTTTCTTAGAGAATGGGGGCAAATCAATATAATTGCTTTTATAGGTAGCTTGAATAGCAGATCATTTAAACAGACTTGCGATCGCTATTAGCTGGTTTCATTCCTAAATATCAGTTTTGCGTTTACTGCTCAACTACTAATTTACTTAATAATAGCCTAAAGATGCAATTAGGATGCTAAATCGGCTCTTTCAGTCCCTTCCTTTTCTTTTTTTCCCCCAACTTTTTATCTTGACAATGCTTTTGACCTATAGGCCATGAAATAAATACCCACTTACACTTCATCTAGATTTACTAATTACTAATATTTTCCCACCTTTGCTTTTTCTCTCTGGCTATATACATTTTTGGCTGAATCATTTGAAAAAAAGTTGCTGACATTTTGACATTTCACCCAGAAATAGTCTCCTAACAAAGAAGGACATTCTCCCACATAATCAGAGTATTATTATACCCAAGAAATGTGATATAAATTAAATACTAATATCTCATTAGTATTAATCTCACTGTCCTCAAAATATCTTTTATGACTTTTTGTTTTCTGATCAAGGATCTAACGAACACTCACACATTGCTTTTTGGTTGTGTCTTTTAGAGATCTAGAACACTCTTGTCATTTTGGTTAGTTGTGTGGCTTTTTAAGACACTGACACTTTTTAAACAATCCATTGTCTTAAAGAGTGTCCCACATTCTGAATTTGTCTGATTGTTTCATTACTGTTAGAATTACTAAGGGGGATACCGTATGCTTCCTATTAAGTATTTTAAAACTTTACACATATAAACTATTCCTTGAGAACAAGCAAGGCAATTCTATATGGGAAATAGAGCGAGCAAGAGAGAGGCTTAAAATCTGATTTTGAAGGTCACCTTAGGCCCCAGACTTTTAATGACAAGTCATCGAGTTGCTTAAAGAAATGAGTTTTCCTTTTTTTTTTCTTTTTCTTCTTCTTTTGAATTCAACTTGTGTTAACCTCTGTGCTGGGTGCAGGAGGTAAAAAAGATGAGTAAATAATGGTCCTGCCCTCCATAGTTTTAAATCTAGTGCAAGAGAAAAACACACATAACTATAACTCAAGGCAGACTCTGATAAGGCCTGGGTGGCTTTTCTCAAGAAAACGGAGGAAGTAAAGATTTATTTAATCTAGAGGCTGTCACCAAGAACTGAAATTTGAAGAGACTCAATGGGGAAGCACATGCAGGAGCTGCTGTGGCAGTGTGTGCTTTGTGGAGAGGAAAGGTGGCGATAGGCCGAAGCAGGATTCTGGTAGATTTTGAATGCTGGGCTACATCTGACTCTATGCATATTTTTGCTCTCTGTTGACGATTTCTATTTAGGTCGTGGCCATGCACGATCTAATTAAATCTAATTTGAAAGACAGCTGTTGGGATGTGTTGGTTAGGGCAGTAACTAAAGTCAGACCAGTAATAGAGCCTGAAGATGGTATAGAACCAAGAACTGGCTACTGATCGGATGCGCAGAGCAAGGAAGAGGTCAAATGATGTTTTTAAGTACATGCCTTTAGGTGCAATATGAATTAAGATGCTGAAAACGTGCAGCCCAGGGCTAAATCTAGACTCCAAGAGAAGTTCCCAGCCAAGTTTTCTGGAGGCCGTTGGAATAAGTGATCGCACTGTGTTCACTGCCAAGCGACGGTTCAGGATTCCATCCAACAGTTCACCCAGACACCTCACATTCTCAGCAGCAGAGTAATGAGTAAGCGGAAACATAATAGGGAACGAAATTAGATTCCAGGTAATGTGCTGAGAAGGAAAGGTTAGAAGAGGATCCCATGCTCGAATACTTACAGGGCCAGGGAGATAAGTGAGTACAATGGGTCAAAATAAGCAAAAACCAACCATGTGAGCATATCAATAACTGACAAGTGACCCTTTAGTCTTGGTGTCAGGAAGACAGGGGGGGGGGGGATAGAGCAAACAGAGGCTCCAGGCCTTGCTAAAGGGTGGAGCCCCCCCAAAAGGTGGAATCCCTCAACCTGCTCCATGAATGTGGGTTCAGTGTTACCCAAATGACCAATTTTAAAAGTGAAGCTAGAAACTGCAGATTTTAATTTTAAATCTCATTTTTAAATGATGCCACTAATTTGTCTGGAAACAAATCAAAGGTAAAAATAAACCAAAACACTGTTGAGGACAAACAGTACATATGTGAAAATATGATTCAGCTTGCAGGGCTTCAGTCTGCAATCCCCGGGTGAGAGGCTGACCTGTAACAACCAACACGGTTTGAGGAGAGTAAAGAGAATTTAGCAGAAAGTTGTTGGAAGGGCCGGAAAATATATCTGTGTTAATTAATGAGCCCAGCTGAAGGCACAGTCCAGTTGGTGGCAACTGGGATTTAAGGTTTCTCCCTCTCTGAGAATAACAAATACCGTCCATATTTCCTTGATTATGGTCTTTACGTCTCTAATATCCCTTAATTCTATCGGGTATCTGCCATTTTGCACAGATTTGGTGGAGATTCATTTCTTGAGACGTAATCTAACGTAGCTGTGGTTTACATGTTTGGGCACAGACGTTTTTCAGAGAATTCCAAAAATAAATAGGTAAAAGCTGAGCTGCAGTGGTTAAATCTGGTGATGTGACTCAAGCTGGGAAGGTGGTGATGGGAACTTTGTCTCTCTCACATCCGTCCCCGAGATCTATAGCTCCAGAATCCTAGTCCTAATACCACAGGCCCGACTCATGAAGTTAGACTAGATGTGGGTTTGTACTTCAGGAGAGCTGCTCTTAGGGTTTCTCTTCTTTAGATTTCAGCATCTTTGCTCATTTGTGTACTGTAATTAACTTTAGTTTTTAAAAAATGCTGGCTTGGACTGAGTGGCGGGAGTGGCCATGCAGGAAAGTGGGTGGATTCAAGGTGTCTCGCAGAGATGATGCGACTTGCATCCAGGTGGTGGAGACAGAAACCAAGAATAAGCCCTAGACTGTTGCTTAAGCAACTGGGCCAAGTGTCAATGTTGGGTTTGAGACGCCCATTAGAAATCCAAGTGGAGGGACACCTGGGTGGCTCAGGGGTTAAGCATCTGCCTTTGGCCCTGGTTGTGATCCTGGGGTCCTGGGATTGAGTTCCGCATTGGGCTCCTCAGCTCTGAACCTATTTATGGAAACTTAACTGAAAAGTCTTTTCTTCTTTTTTTAGAATTGGTCATCTAGGCAATTTAATTCTGTCTAGAAACACTCTCCTGAGCCGAGATGAGTCAGCACACTAAATACTCCCGTCTCCTTTACCTCACCACTTCTGGTAGCTCCTCTGTAGTCAGTCTTCTTTGCAGTTCTCTCTCCATCATGGTGACACAGGGCCCGGTGTTGTACTTCTTCATCTCTGAAGTACCCCCAGAGCTCCTGATCCCATGGCTAACCTACTCCCCACTCTATCACCTAGCCTGACCTTATTGCTGAATGTGAACTTGTAATATCTGTACCTACATAGTAGCTCCATTTTGAAGCTTACGGGACGTGTCCAACACTGAGTTCTTATTTCTACTCCACGCGTGCATAATTTGAACCTATCCCAGATTTCCCCATGTCCATAAGTGGCAGTAACAACTCAAGCCAAAACCCTAGGATTCAGACTCGACTTTTCTTCTTTCTTCTCTCCCAAATCCAATTCACCAACGTGGGTCTTGTTTTACCTTTCTGAATGCAGGAGCATCGGATTATTCATAACCCTCGGTTCATAACATACCACCAATGGTCTGTGCACAACCGTCCTCATTCATAGATGTACTCTTCACGACAAGGGAACCCTTCATCCCATCCAGGGACTAGAACATCGACGACGACTTAGTCTAACATTTGTTCCTCCCTGTTCTCTCCCTTTTCCTCCTCCACACCAGAGGTAACCCCATCCCAAACTTTGGGTTTATCACTATTTGGATTTTTTTTAAAAATAGTTTTGTGTGTGGATATATATGTGTGTGTGTATATATATACACACTCAGTTTTGGTTTCTGAGCTTTATGAGGAAAGTATTGTCATACCATCTTCTGAGCATTTTGCTTTTTCACTCAATCTGTGTCATGAAATTGTGCTGCATGGAGCTGATGTTCATTCCTTTCGCCTGCCATGGGATAGCCCGTTATGAGAGCACACAGTGCTTTACCCTTCTGTTAGCTGGGCCTTTGGATTTTTTCCAAAATATTCTTATAGATGTATTCTGGGGCACTTTGTGCAAGTATTTCTCTCTTGAGTATATGCCTACAAGCTAAGCTGGTGGGCCCTGGGGAATGTTCAATTTTTCAAATGAATGGCTTTTCAGTTAGATATGCCAATTGACACTTCACCAGCAACTTATGAATAATCCTATTGAAATTCTCTGCAACATCTGACTTTGTTGGGCTTAATATTTGCCAGTTGAATTTAAACCTACCATTGCGGTCTGGATTTGCTTTCCCTGTTAATAAAGAAAGACCATTTAATAGTTTATTAGCTTACATACACTTTGAAGAGTCTGGAGGACCTATTCAGGCCATTTCCCAATGTTCTGTGGGGTTTGGTTTTGTTTTTAGAATTTCTGTATGTATTCTTGATACTAATCTATTATTGGTTATGAATTTTGCAAATAACTTCTCATAGCTTGTAGCCTGGCTTTCACATGCCTTTTGGTGGACAGAAGTTCTAAATTAACAACTTACAACAGCACCACTTCCTTTCATGGTCTTTTATGGTTTCTTTTGTTTTCAGTTTAAGAAGTCCCTCGAAGCAGGGGCTACTCACATATATTTTCAAAATACATTTCACCTATAACTTCAGCTATATTTTCTACATCAGAAGTTCTAAAGTTTCAGGACATTGAGAGTTGTTTTTTGTGTATGGTGTAAGGAAAAGATCCAATTTCATATTTGTCTTTGTCAGCTCCATTTAATTATCAGTCACTGACCTACATGTTTTCTCTGTGAATACAAAATTTATCATACATGTGGGTCTAACTTTGTGGCTCTCTATTCTACTCATTGGCCATTATCTCTGTTTTTGCACCGTCACACTTTCTTAAATAATCGAGCTTCATAAAAAGCCATTCTTTTTTTTTAACTCTACTTTTTTTTAAAGATTTTTATTTATTCATGAGAGACACACAGAAAGGAGAGAGAGAGGCAGAGACACAGGCAGAGGGAGAAGCAGGCTCCATGCAGGGAGCCTGACATAGGACTCGATCCCGGGTCTCCAGGATCAGGCCCTGGACTGAATGCGGCGCTAAACCGCTGAGCCACCCGGGCTGCCCCATAAAAAGCCATTCTGGTACGATGAAGTCTCCGTTCTTTCTTGTTCTTCAAAAGTGCCCTGGTCATTCTTCACCCTTAACTCTGCCACACAAATCTTGACAAGTTTGTCAATTCCAACAGAAATTTTGGGATTTAGTTTGGAGGTGCACTAAATCTATACGTTCATTTTTTTTTTTTAAATATTCTTTCTACTCATGAACATAGGATCACTCTGGTCCCCTTCAATGTCTTTTAGTAAAGTTTTATAACTTTCTCCCCACACATCTGGCATATCTTTGGTTAGATTTATTCCTAAGTACCTCAAAATTCTTTTTGTAATTGCTTGGTGTCTTTTTAAAAATCTCATTTTCTAATTATGGCTGTACATAGGTACAATTCACAAATATATATTGATCCTATGTTTAACCACCTTAGAAACTATCCAATTACGTCTAATAATTTGATGGAAGACTTTTTCTATGCAATCATATCAAAATGAGTTTTATTTTTTCCTTCCCGATCACTGTATCTTTATTTTCCTCCCTCATCTTGCTGCAGTAACATTTACAGTACAATTTTTAATACGAGTAATCATCTCTGTTCCACTGCTGATTTTAAAGAAAATGCTTCTAACATTCCCACCTTAGGATGGTGTTCACTAAGATTTTTTTAAAGATATCTTTTATCAACCTGAAAAGATTACTAAGTATCTTCCTGTATCTATTGATCAGATGGTTTTCCCTTTTATTTTGTAAATGTGGTGAATTAGATTTATAAATTTCCAAATATACCATTCAAAAAAACTTTTTTAAGTCATCTCTACACCCCCTGACCCTGCCCTGAGATCAAGAATCACATGCTCTACTGACTGGGCCCCCAGATGCCCCTCTATCATTTTTGCATTCCTGGGATAAATGCCAGTTGGTCAGTATGTTACATTATTTGCTTCTGCATATCTACTCATGACAAAATGGACCTATAACCTTCCTTTCTTGTACTGACTGTCCCAATCTGGTTTTACTATCGAGGTTATATTGGTTTTTGATGTATGAAACATAGTGATCCTATTCTCCAGAAGAATATATTTAAGATTAGAATAATTCATTCTTTTAAATTCGTTAATTTATGCCTAGAGTTTTGTGACAAGATTTTTAATTACTCTTCTCCTTGAATAGTAATAGTACTGCTCAGGCTTCTGATTTTTTAATCAAAACATAACATTTTCTAGGAATTTTGTCATTTTGCCTAAATTTTCAAACATATTGGGATGTTCATCATAATCATGTTTAATATCTGCAGTATCTATAGTGACATATGCTTTTTCATTCCTGATATGGGTTATTTTTTATCCATAAACTTGACAGAAACTTTCATCTATTTTGTTTTTTTTCAGTCTACACACAACTTTGTCAACCTATGGCATCATCATTTTCTACTTCTGTTATCTCCTTCCTTTACCTTTATTTTGCCCTTCTGTATCTTTAATTGAACACTTAGCTCATTTTAAAAATAAAGATTTAAAGCCACATAATTTCCCTTGAAGCACTTTTTTTCCTTAAATTGAAGCATAGGTGACGTAGTTTCAGGTGTGCAACACACTAATTCCACAATTTCATATATCATGCAACGTTAACATTAAGTACCGTTACTGTCACCAAAGTTATAATACTGACTATATTCTCTGTACTGTACTTTTCATCCCTGTGTCTTTGTAACTGGAAGTTTGTTCCTCTTAATCCCCCTCGCCAATTTTATCTGATGCCCACTCCTCTCCTCTCTAGCAACCAAGTCTATTCTGTGTTTGAGTCTGTTTCTGTTCATGTTTAAGATTCCACATTTAAGTGAAATCATATGGTGTTGGTCTTTTTCACACTTATTTCACTTAGCATAATATCTGCTAGCTCCACTCATGTTGTTGCAAATGTAAGATTTCATTCTTTTTGATGGCTGAGTAATATTGCGGTGTGTGAGAACCAAATCCCTTTCATCCATCCATTTATTGGTGGACACTTGAGCTGCTTCCATAATTTGGCTATTGTAAATAATGTTGCAATAAACATAGAGGCATAGGGGTGCATATATCTTTTTGAAGTAGTGTTTTATTTTGGGTAAATACCCAGTAATGTAATTACTCTATATTGTTTTTCATAGTGCCTGCACCAATTTACATCCCAAAAGTACATGAGGGTTCCCTTTCTCTATATCCTCGTCAACACTTACTATTTCTTGTCCTTTTGATCCTATAAGCCATTCTGGCTAGTATAAAGTGCTATTTCATTGTGGTTTTGATTTGTATTTCCCTGATGATGATATTGAGCATCCTTTTTCATGTGTCTGTTGACCATCTGTATGTCTTCTTTGGAAAAATGTCTATCAGGATCTTTGCCCATTTTTAAGGAGATAATTAGTTTTCTACTGTTGAGTTGGGAGTTGTTTTTATATTTCATTTTCAGTATTAGTCCTAATCTTTTTAAATTTCTTCAATTATTACTATTTTTCTAAGTCTTCTTGGTGATATGATTTTTTGCATTAGATAGCACCCATCTCTATCCAAATATGCTTTTGTTTTAATATCTATTTTGTCAGATAAAGCGTAACCACATTTTCCTTTTTTTCCATGCTTTTATTTCAACCTTTCCATGTCCTTATGCTTTGTGTATAAATATATTATTTCCATATCACACTATTCATTTCTCTACTTGGTCTTTTTTTCCTTTGGCCCTTCAATTTAATTGGTATATCTCCCATCTGACAAGACTGGAACTGTAATTATCCGCATAATCTCAGGTCTCCTCTCACTGTTACTGTGTTGATATTGTAAAGAATTTTAATTCTAGACTGTTAGAGATATACTTTGTTATTTTCTTTAGCTTTACCTTTTAGTTATTCTTTCAAAGTCATTAACAAATTCCATAGTTTCTCTTTTTTCCCCCCAGATCTCTTGTGTTGAATCTCTTGGATTTGTTTCTCTTCATACTTAGGTACTTTCTCCAAAAGTGTTTTTAATTTACATCTTTGTGTGGAAAATCTTCTCAAGTTTTGAAAGTCTGAGAACATGTTTATTATGCTCTAACATTTGAAAAACTACTTATCAGGACATAAAATTCTAGCTTCAAAGTTCTTTTCATGTTCGATTTCAGATTCCTGAGCTGGGCATGATGGTGATGGTTTCTCCCACACGATACTTTTCTCAAACATATCCTTTTGTCTGTAGACTCCCACCCATCCTGATGACTGAATCTTCTACAGGTAGGGTTGACTGAACCTTTGAAGACAGGACTGAAAACAATGCCATCCTCAGAAAATTAGGTCTCTTACACAATGCTACTGTAAAAATACATTTGTTCGACTTCTGTAGAGGTCAATCTGGCAAAGCAGATCAAATATTTTAAAATACACATACACCTTGACCCAACAATTTTACTTCTAGGCACTTACATGAAGAAAATAACCCAATAATGTATAAAGATGCATGAGGATATTCATCACAGCACTATGATATGAAAAAAAACTTACAGCTAATTTCCAAACAATATTAACATACTATATAGTCAAAACCATGTAGTGATTAAAGACATGTAGAAAAAATACTTAAAGAACAAAGTCTACTTTTTGTTTCAGAAATATGCACATGTAGGTAGAAAATATCTGAAAGCTGAAAGGTTCTTCTTCAGAAATACTAACAGCATTCTCTAGATGGAGAGATTAAGTGCTTCCTGATTTCTTTTTGCCTTCTTTAAAGCCCAATCTACAAAACAGACAAAAATAGATCCATTCTTGTGGGGGGCCAGAGCTGATGCCCACTCAGCCTTCTTCCTTGCCTCTCACAGGCTGCTGTACACTTTGAAAACTTTAATTCAATACATTCAGCTTACGTTATCTACATGCCACAACAGAACTAGAGGAGAAAGCAAAAACATATTCAATCTAATGTTGACTTATTTCTTTATTTAGCTTTTTTTTTTTTTTTTTGCAACTATAAATTACAATCACTGGTACACCTGTAATTCTTTATAGTGTGTTCAACTAAGAGAAAGCAAACACAGCATAGGTCAATTTAAAAGAAATCACAGTACTTCTTAGTGTAATCTGCAAGAGGAAAACAGTCTTGGGCCCACTCCTTGGAAATAAATATCAAGTAACCATAAAAATATTCAGCCATTTTCCAGGTATTCAGGGAGGTTCATGCATGGTCCCAGGCAGAGCATCAGAGTTCCTCTTTGAAATATCCCAGCTTTGCCAATGACATCTCTTTTCTCAACTGCATAACTTCCCAAAACATCTGATCAACTATACAAATAGAAAAGGAAACACATAAATCACAAGATGCCATCTTAATTATTTTTTAGCCATTTCACTGAAAACTTAACATTAGCTGAAATGCCATCTGGGCATTTCCTAATGACCTATCTAATGCCTCACCATTTTACTGCTAAGTCACACAAATTTATTTACTTTGGGTAAATACCCAGTAGTGAAATCACTACATTTTTCATGTATCTGTGACAATCTCAGTGTTATCAATAAATGAGCAATATTCACCAGTTTTGCCACAACTATTTGCTATAACGTCAATGACCACTTTAGCCCAACAGAAGGTAGACACTTCAGTGCCCTGAGTAAATAATGGCAATCTTGTTGCCTTCATAAGCAATTACACTCAATCCTCAATTATTCTAACTTAGGGATCTTCTTGCTCTAGTTTGCTACATCTTGGCCATTCCACTGTTTGTTAACACCAAGGCAGAGTGAAACAGGAAAATAAGAGTCCAGAGAACTCAGTAAAATTCTTTGTGGGAATAACAGAGAAAGATTTTGCATATGGCTCAAATTAAAAATAGAAATAAATGTAGAGGTCGATCTGTAATTGTCAATTATCTCTACTTCAGACAAGCCCTCTCTGCTGAGTCAAAAAAAGCTGGCTTTATATTTCAGACAAAAAGTCTTCCTCTGACATGTCATCACATTAGAGACTGATTTAGATCAGTGGTTTTCAACCAGTGGAGATTTTGTCCTCAAGAGTACATCTGACAAAATGTCTGGATACATTTTTCATTACTGGCATCTGAGTAAAGCTCAGCAATGGTGTTAAACATCCTACAATGCACAAGATAGTCCCTACACACCACAACAAGACTTATCCAACTCAAAATGTTAATAGAACCAGGCCTGAGAAACCCTACTTTAGATTTAGCTGCCCTAAATTCCTCTGGCACAAGGCACAGATAACACAGATTTTTAAATTACAGTATTAATTTGCTACAAACCCACATGTTATATGATGTGTACCAAGTACTGTGAAGAGGTAGAGTGACAGAAATCAGAGAAGAGGCCACTTCTATCGCCATCACCCTACTACCACTCATGACAATTTCTCCTTTTCATAAAGGAAATTATGAAAGGAAGATGAAAGCATCTTCCCTACAAAAACTTCTTTAACAAGGAGGAAAAAAACACACTTGACAATTAAACTTAACATAAATCATCTGTTCTGTGGCTTAAATCCTATGACCACCAACAGGTATTCAAAAATATTTCAATTTTATTGAAGTTGTGAAAAGTCCTGTACCCTTTAAAGACTACTTTATGCTACTCAGCCTTCTGAAACTCAATATTTTTTTTTTTTAATTTTTTTTTTTTTATTATTTATTTATGAGAGCCATACAGAGAGAGAGAGAGAGAGAGAGGCAGAGACATAGGTAGAGGGAGAAGCAGGCTCCATGCACTGGGAGCCTGACGTGGGATTCGATCCCGGGTCTCCAGGATCGCGCCCTGGGCCAAAGGCAGGCGCCAAACCGCTGCGCCACCCAGGGATCCCATGAAACTCAATATTAACGAGAGGTTTCACCCTCATTCTTTTAGGCAGTAAAATCCAGTTATATGGGATTCTAAATAAATAGGACTCTTCCCAACATACCAAGGCTTTGAAATGCTAACCTAAATTTTTATCAGCATTACTAACTTTTCCACAGAATTGAGATTCACTGGTTTACATGACTAAAAGACAGTAGGCCTCTTCTAGGTTTTAAATACAAAAATACTTTCAGTCCCTAAAAAGATATGAATAGGAAATTTCCTACAACTTCAAATACAAAATGAGTGTAGACTTTATCCCTAGCTTGGGATCTGCTATTTGTTTTAAAACAATCACATATACTCAAGAAACACTGCTTTGGAGCTGGTGGGCCTTTTTCATTTTCATGCCTGGCATTTAAGACATTTGACTACAGAATCATCAGTAATCATGAAAGACTGTATTAAAAATATTAAAACACTTGCATGAGGTTGGCTCTCCTGGATATATCATCTATATGTTTCGGCTGATTCAGAATATAGTAATCTTTATTCCATTCAGAACTATCCTCATGACTGCTTTATTAATTCACACGTGAAAGTAGAAAATACAGAAAAAAATTATTGTTAGATCCTCATGGTTTCCACCAATTAAAATAAATCTGACCATGTCTAGAGCTTACTCATTTTTATTTCTTAAGAGTAAGTTCAATAAGCCTTTTACTCCCCTCATTTTTACTGTCTGGTTTATCAATACACCCCCCCTTAAGACTTATAACTGATCCTGCTTAAAACTCAAGAGTAAAATGAGGCAGTTTTAAGGGTTAAATACATTTTAAAAGACACTAGTTCCCAAACTCTCATACAACTATGAGAGATTCAATATGAATATACCAATAATAAAGTTTATTTAAGCATTACTATGTTCTACACTTTCTGAAGGTTTATGTAAATATTTTATAACCAATTAAGAAAACTCACCGTCCTGCTGTTTCACGAGCCCCTGCTGAATATATCGAATGTATGTAAAAAAGTTACATACAGAGGTGATCTAGGCCAAAAGGGGAAAAAAGTCATAAATAGTCAAATGTGTCATATCAAAGTGAGCTGTATTAAAATTCATGGTTAAGTTACTTACCCTGTATCTGCAAAAAGGAGAAATGTAATAATAGTTGCTTGAGTCCCCTAATTTAATTCTGTGTTTACAGGGCTTACTCTGGCCAGTTAGAGCACATTTTCTGCAAAACAATGACAAAATTTTATTTTTTTAAAATTGGAAGCGTTTTGCTCCCACCCTTCTGTAGAAGTTTCATCCTCACTAAGACAACAAGTATTTGAAACCTAGCAGGTACCTGGCACTATTCTACATGCACACAGGACTGACAAATACAAAGGAATAAAGCACCTTGCAAAAATACAGACTCTCAATAATTATAGAAGGGGTGCACTACATTCAGACATACCAACCTTTCTATTTGCATACTACAGACTCTCAGATTTGGTTATGAGGGCTTTCTGGTTAGAATGAGGCTGTAGGTCTCTTGAAGGCAGAGACTGAATCTTATTCATCTTTAAATGCGAGGCACCAAGCACGTGCCTGGCACACACCAGACATTCAATGACTGTTGGTCAAGTGATGAGCCACCTGTCACTCTACTGCTCAGTACAATGATGCTGGACTGTCTTTCAGGGCAGACTCTGAAGCAGCCTAGTGATTACCCTCCTAAGCTAAAACCATGGCTGAAAAAACTACTACTCCCTATCGAGGCAAAATGAGTACAGCTGTAACTAAAATAAAGTGATTAACAGCATTTTAAATAACATTATAAATTATATAATAAAGAAAAATGTTACATGAACATTAAATTTCAGCTATACTTACAACAAATATGATACAGATGTGCCTCAATAATAAACATATGGAGAATGTGTATTTAAAATAGGGTAATTCTGGGGTGCCTGGATGGCTCAGTTAATTGTCTAACTCTTGGTTTCAGCTCAGGTCATGATCTCAGGGTTGTGAGATTCTCTCCTCCTCCTCTTCCCTCCCCTCTGCTCCTCACCCTGCTCACACACTCTCTCATTCTCTAAATAAATAAGATCTTAAAAATATATATATATAAAATAGGGTATTTTGGAGGTGGCCATTCCAACCACAAAAGAATTCTCATCTTTCCAAAGACAGTTTGCCTCATTGTTCCTTTCTTAGAAAATTCCTTTAATGATCTGTAACTATATTTTTAAAACACTAATAACTAGCTTAGGAAGGATAAAAGATCGAGAAATTTAAGGCACAGTGATGAAGTCCTTGGAATTTCCAAAAGTATAATTTACACAAGAAGGAAAAGTAGCACTGAACTGATAAAAATCCATGTATACACTATTCTTCTGGAAACACAAATATACTTATTTGTCTAGTATTTTGTCTAATTTTTAAAGGACTTTGCTAAAGTGGTTTTAAAGTATCAACTTCTGAAATAATGAAAGTGTTTCTTCATTTCTAAAGCCATCTTTGAATTGTTCGTCAAGTCAACGTATTTTTATTTGAGCTAAGGTTCAACGTCAAAGCCTTCTGACTTCCAAGTCCAGCATTGTTAATGTGCTACACTTCCTCAGGACCCTTTAACAACTCTAGTCCCCAGATTTCATTTTTTTTTTCTAAAAGATTATTTATTTATTTGAGAGAGAGCAAGTGAGAGAGTACAAGCAGGGGGAGCTGCAGGCAGAGGGAGAGGGAGAAGCAGACTCCCTGCTGAGCAGGGAGCCCGATGTGGGACTGGATCCCAGGACTCTGGATCATGAGTTGAGCTGAAGGTAGTCACTTAACTGACTGAGCCACCCAGGTACCCCTAGTCCCAAGACATCAAACCCTTACCTGCCATCCTCACTTGGGGATGCCAACATGTCTGTATCTAGAGCTGTCGTCTTCTTCCCTGAAGCAGAGCCCTTCCCACTAATTTTGGAAATGTCACACCACTCTCCCAGTGGGCCTTTAACTCCTTTCCTTTTATCATCCCCACCTGAATCTCTTCCTCTCCAAAATTCTCTTCAGATTTGTCACATCCTTCTCTCCATACACTCACCATCTTCGGAACACACGGGTGCTTGTTTCTAGGCCTTCAGTCTTACGTAGTCTTCTTCTTCTTCTTCTTCTTTTTTTTTTTTTTTTTTTACGTAGTCTTCTTTATCCAAATTCTACTCTTGCTCAAAAACCCAGATCAAATCTCCCTCCTTCAGAGAATGGGCCCTAACCTCCACTCATGAGACTGGTCCTGGCTTCCACAAAGTTCCCACAGCATGTGTCATTTACTTTGTGATTATCTTCAACACCCAGCCCCTGGGAGTCTTGGCCAGGGCCATACTTCACACTTCACAGAAGAGAATATGTTCCTTAAGTTTCTCCACACAACATGCACTCCAACCACCTTGGCATCTCACCCCATTCCTACAAGCAAAGTATCCCTATACTATGAAAACTGTTCCCTAAACGTAATCTATGTAATTATTTTACTAAAATACTATATAAATCCACTTAAACTGGTACCCTCATTTGTCATTGGCACATGTATCTGTTATATAGAATGTAAGCAGAAATGTAAAATTCTATTAACAACTGCTATATGCTATATTTAAAATAAGGTATACACAGACCTTAAAAGCACAAAAACTGCTATTGTTGATGATCAGGATAAAAATACTTGGGAGCTTGTAGAAGGAGAAGAATTTAGAAATGTCAATCCCCTCACCAAGGTTCAGAGGCCGCTGTGCTACAGTCATGGCCCAGGGGGAGCGCAGGGGTGTTTGGCTCGCAGAACAAACCCGTGACCAGGTTCAGGACCACCTGAACGCAAACAGCATGTGATCCGGCCGAGGATGCGTGTGCACAACAGGAAACACGAAGAATCACACGACTCCTACATCAGGCTTTAACACAGACCTGTTATCTCCTCAACCAGCCCTCTTCCCTTCTGCCTTCATGGTGACCCAGACCCGAGTCAATTCCTGCTTTCTGGGTGCTTTCTCAGACTTTCCAGTCCCCTACACAGACCTAGTTCTTAACTGCCAACTAAGCAGCGTCCTCCAAATCTTTCCAAGTCACATCGCCAACAGCTCTGCCAAAGGTCCCAGGGACTGCTGGTTTTGGTCTTTCTTCCTTCTAGGACTGGAGAGCAAAGAACCTGCTCTGCCATGAAATGTGGGGGTCTCATCTTGGAAGGTTTATAATTGCCGAGTGTCTGTCATGTATGAAAGATCGAACTGGTTAGCTACCAAAGGGAGAGTCCTTTCTAGGACACTACGAAAGCGGAGGATCATATAGAAGTCTTTCTGGCACCGTTTTCATGCTGGTCTAATTCACTCTCTTCCCAAACTACCTTTAATGGCAACCCTCAGGAAGAAGTATTTTACACCAAAATCTCTATGTATAACAAACAAAAGTTCTGCTTATGACCCACTAAACTGATTTTATGATTAACTAATGAGTCACAACATGTGGTCTAAAAAAAAATGTGTCTAATACCTGATCTAATATATTTGAAATGTTTGAAATGCTACATCTCGCACTGTCTGAGGATATCTCTTTAGGGTGCATAAACTCAACAGAAAACAAGAAATTTAATCACATTTAAAACTAGAAAAACTAAATATTTACAACATATAAGATTTTTAAAACTCCACGTCTTCCACAAGACATGGTTCTGAAAACATACTTTGGTCCTCCACATTCGACTGCAGAAGCTTTCACAAATCGAATAGGTTGTAATCCCACTGGTTCAATGCTTAGAGTATTGTTTTCCACAGCCTCCAGAACAGCTGAAGCCAACTTTAAAAAAACAAAAAGTATCAGATGCTATTCTGGCATAAAAATGTTAAAATTGTATTCTACAGTAAACTGGGTTTTTTAAAAAAATTATTCTTTCCCCAGGCCCCACTAGTTTGGTCTTAGGTCAAGGAAAAACTGTAATCTTGGTTGGAATTCTTTTATAATCCAAATATTGTTATGAAGGGCAATTCAGTTGTAGCTAAGTAACTTTTCTCATTATCTACAAGAGGGCTGAGGGCATTAATTCCAATCGGTCCGCCTCTTAGCCACAATTAACATCCACTATTAATGCCACGTCAAAATAAATACACTAATGCTTTATTTTGCTAAATTCATATGTATTTTTGAACACTGGTCATTCATGACACAGCAATATATACAACTACAGCTGTGTATTTTCTGAACTTGTATTCAAGAGTACAAGAGTGATCTACAAAAGAACCGGCTGGATTATCAAATATTAAATGTACAGATGCGATGGTAGCAACTGACCAACAGGAGATGAAACCAGCACATTTCTTCAGAGTGGCAAGATTACTAATACGAATGGCCTCCCCCAAAACAGACACAGAGGCACAATGAATGACCTGTCTACATGTCAAGTGTTTTACTGTCTGTTTTAACTTCTCCTTACAAATAATGTTAAAGTTAAATCCTCTAAAGACTTCGTATAAGACTCTTAGGATTACATTTCTTAAACAGAGATTGACAAGATATTTATAGACAAACCTTCCACAGGTATGAACAAATTAAATTTATGACCTTACGTCTATATAGTACCTTGTATTTTTTAAAAGTTTATGTACTTAATTTACTTCATTTCATTCTCTTAACAGCCCTGTGACACAAGCAAGGCAGGTATTTTCCATTTTAAAGATGAAGAAACTAAATGATTTTTTATTTAGTTCTTCGTAGTGTATAGAACTTTCCTTATAGTGAACCTTGGACCGAGAATTAAGAAAGCAGCCCTACCCCTGATGCACATTTACTACACTCTGGTGCAACACATACTTCACTGTGAATGAGCCTCTGCTCAAGTAAACAAAGATGTTCAGTAACTGAATGCCAAGAAATAATGATGATCTTAGTATGGAATGGAGAAAATGATAAAACATGACATGTTATAATAACTTATTTATGTAAGAGAAAATATATAACATGATTTAGCAAAGGGTACAGCAACAACTCTAACGCATTCCTATTAAAATTTAAAAAAAAATTACCTCACTTTTTGAGAATGTTAAACATGGAAAGATATCTTCCTGATAAATTTTGTCTAAGAAAGGACACGATCTATCCATTGTGGGATCATCCTTCCAAGATCTGAATTCATTATACAGAGATAAGTCAGCCTGACAAACCAAAAGAAAACACAGAATAATCTTTTTAAAGGCACAAACACAAAATCATCTTATAAAACCAAAACCTAATTTAAACATTACTGATAAAGAAGTCGTCTTCATTTAAAATAATGAACTGAACTATTCTTGATACCAACTTCCTTTTTAAAAAAATCCAAAGTCCCAAATGACTGACTAGCTCTTTTCAACGGATCTACCCTGGTATATTCAACGATGCTACCTGGATTCCCCACCACCACCACCCCCCCCAAAATGGTGGCGCTCCTCTTAAGATACATTGTGCTCACTGCTCTGAATATAAAACAAGTGATGAGAAGTCTTTTCTGAAAATAATCAAAAGGTTAAGTTGGAGCCAAGTTCATTAAATAAAGTGAAGAAATGGAGACTAAATTGTGAAACCTAGCTGGGGTCGAAATGATACTAACTGTTCTATTACCTGAGGGCATTTTCAAAAGAACTTTGAAAATGTTTACTGTGTAAGCAGCACATATATAACCCCCTAAACTATCTTAAAAACATAACATTTACTAAGATCTATTTTTTGGCATAGCAACATCTGGTGACTACTGTCTGAATTATCGACAATTATCAGGCTGACACTCATCTTCCTAGTCACTCTTCCGGGCGGTCCCTCCTTTCCCCTCCTGCCCTTTAACAAATTTTCCCAAAGTAGTCTTCCCTCCAAATGCCCTCTACTCAGCTCAATACTACCTGTCACAAACAGAGCCACACCTGCCCCTGGCTGCCCTTTCAAGGTAATGCCCCTCATCCTCCTGCAGCTCTAAGCCACTATCATCCAAGAGAACTGGACACATAAACGACACACTAACTACACCCATGACCTTCAGGACGGCTTAAATGGATATGCAGATGGTTTACATGAAAATAATAAAAGACTAAGTGTATCCAAGCTTTCTCATAGACTTTCTTTTAAGGTATATCATGGAAATTTCAGTATGAGTTTTTTTTTTATCCTAATCCATAAATTCTTTGAATCAGAGCTAAAGGCAAAAGGATAAATAATACTTACATTTTCAAATTACTTTTCTTTGTAAAGTTTAACCTTTAATGGACATAAACCCCAAAGCAGGTAAGATTCTAGTTCAAAGGCAGTAATTTAAGCTATTAAGAGCTGACCCTGTGTCAGGAACCATGGGAAGTAAGAACTTCCCAAATGCTTAATCCTCACAGCTGTATAAGACAGACATTATGATCTTCATTTTTTAAGAGTGTGTGTGTGTGTGTGTGTGTATGTATGTGTGTGTGTGTGTGTGTGTGTGTGTGTGTGTATATAAAAGAAAGCTACGGCTTAGCAAGGTAAACTAACTTGCCCAAGGTTACAGACCAAGAAATCGGTAAAAGTTCAAATTCGTATCTAAATGACTTGATGGCAAAGACTTGCATAACGCAGGTGTGTGTATAGATGCACAGACGTGCACTTTAAGTGCTTTCAGAAGCTACAATGCAGATGTCGCTTCTGCCTGCCTATCACATTTTCTACAGAAATATGGACGTTTCACTTTCTTTCCAATGGTTTATTATTTTTTTTAAATTTTAAGTTCAATTTGCCAGTATATAGTATAACGTCCAGTGCTCATCTCATGTTTTATCTTTTCCTAAGGTTTACACAGGTCAACTTTACGTGTATCCTTTGTCTAATAAAGCTTTTTGATAAGTTTTCACAAAACATTAGAATACAGGATATACCTGGAAAGCAAAACGTTACTATTTTGAAGTTGTTTGCTGCCTATTCATATTTCATGAGACATCATTAAGTTAAAAACAAAACTTTAAAATGTTCCATGAGAAAACATTTAAATTTTGTTAGTGTAAACAGCAGAAAACAAGGTATATAATCACACACACCAAGAAGCTGCAGCAAAATACAAGTTGTACCAAGTGCAAGTTAATAAAAATGCTAATTAATTTCAAGGAAATTAAAGTTAGGACTAATTCAAAAGTTTCTGAAATAGTTAACCAACATGAATTTTAGATTCCATCAAATTCAGATTTGGCCACATACTGAACTTCTCCCTCACCAGCATCTTTTTTTTATTAATAAGCAACCAAAATGCATTCAATTAAAGTTAAGTAACGATTTTGGTTATTCAATCTAATAAAATCCTGGCTTCCGTGCCAAAATTTAACCAAATGAGCAGATACAGCTTCTTAAAGATTCATGATGAACCTGAATACAACAATGTAAAATATAGCTTATAAGAAAAAGAAAAAAGGAGGGAAGGGCTACTCCCTGCTTCCAATCTCCTTGGAAATGTTTTCTCATTGTATGCAATGAGAAAACCAAAAATATATAATTATACAATTTTTACTCAAAACAGCTCAAAATATTTCTACATCTGTTACCTTCACAACATGTCTTTTCTAATGATAAGGCTACCATTAGTTCTATTTTTTTGTTGCTTAATTATCTGAATTAACGCTCTTTTACACTGATATAAAACTCTACCTCTCCCAGGATTTAAGTAAAAGCAATGTGCTATTCAAGAGAATCGCCTTATTTTCACACTTTTTTAAATTTCATATTCTGTTAGAGCATCCTACCAAGTAATTTTGCCTAGCCAGATCATTAAAGCCACCCACTCTCCTTTATACAACACATGACAGTTTGCTCCCTAAATGAAATACCAAGAGTAAGAAACTCACCAAGTTTCCAGCAGGTAACTCCAAGGTCAGCCAAGTAGAGAACGGAACTGAAGACTCCCTGAAAGCAGCCAGCTCTAGATAAAGCCTCCCCCATCTTAATATTGCATACTTTGTACTAAAGATTTTGCTGGCAAAAATCGTAACTGACACCTCAGTGATGAGAATTAATAAGGATCAAGAGAGTCAGAGGGGACAGTCCTTGGCGAGTTACCTCTTTGCAATCTTTTACAATTGGCTGTATCACACTGAGGTCCTGATGACTGCCACTCATAGCACTGCTTGTACTTTTATTTCTTGTGTGCCCCCTTTTAAAAGGTGTCTTTCCGCCTGGCAGAGGCTCTTGCGTAGGTGATGTTGGAGAACTGGACAATACAAGTGTCTTCAATGCAGCGACTTCAGCTTGAAGGACATCAATCTTGGAAAGAAAGCAACAGAGTTCCATACACTCACTGTTTTAGGACAGATTCAGCTAAATGCTGGCAATGTGATCAAAACACTTTTCCTTTCAAAGATGAAATAAAGTTTAATTTGTATTTGCTGTGGAGTAATACAAAGAAAGTGAAACCAAGTTTTTTAATGTTTCTATATGGCTTGGATTTGGCTGCTATGCACAGAGCTAAGTGAAATTTTTTAAGTTATCAAAATGCCTAACATGTGATTCATGTGAATTTTCAAAATCCTCAAAATAGAAACAGCTTATGAATAGTTGTGGTTCATTCCTAAAATAACAGGAATAATCTAGTTTGGTGGCTTTTTTCACAAGCGAATTAATAAAAATATCATTAACTTTAAAATGTGATTATATAATCCTTTTGATAATACATATGATTCACAAGACTTAAAATCCTTTGGTTCTATTTATTCATTTATTTTTAAGATTTTTTAAAATTCCTTTATTCATGAGAAACAGAGAGGCAGAGACACAGGCAGAGGGAGGAGACTCCCCACAGGGAGCCCTTATTTAATAAATTTGTAATAAATAAATTATTTAATTTTATTTATTTTTAAGATTCCTTTGGTTCTAATATAAATGAGTGCCTACTGTTCACTATTAATTGTACCTGTGTAGTAGGTTTTCTATTTATAGTTTCCTGTAGTTCCCAAATCTTCTAAAATAAGCTCTAGTTTATAAATAGGAATATCCAATAAATGTTTTAAGTATCTTTAAGACAGTAATCATGAATTTCTTTATTTTTTTACTATTAAGGCAGCAAAAACTTACTTTTCCTTGTGCTTCCTTTAGCTGTTTTTCTGCTGTTGCCTGCTTGACATTTGCTTCTCTCACCATCTTATGAGCTTCCTGAAAAAGTTAAAATCTCAAATTTTGGAAACAAAGTATTTAGCCTTTGTTTTCAAAAAAATCTTTTAACACGTGTCTACGACTATAGCAAAATTTACCAAAACTACCAAAATTTAACCTGAAAATAAATATTCAATGTCAATTGTCAGTTCTTGAAATAGCAATTATCATCTGATAGGTAAACAAGTATAAATTAGGAATATGTATTTTTAGTACTAATATCACTGACGTAGCCATATTAAATTCAATCATTGTGGATCAATGTTTGTGTAAAGACTGAATGTTTGACATTCCGTGTGCCAACCCCACTTCTCCGTAGTTGGGTTTCTGTAACTTGGCTACTATATAAATGTTCATATTATCAATCACAGCAAAGACATACAGAAGGGACAAGTAAAAATATTAACACATCAATAATGTTGCATTTATAAGAATGACAGCTGAGAAGCCCTGGAGCTTCTAATAAAAACATTCACAAAATGATACGAAGTGACAAATTCCATGCAGAGCAATCTGCAAAGGCAAATCAGAAATTAGCCTTTAAGATGGTCTTAATTTTTTAGTACCTAAGTATGAAATTCTAGGTATTCAATTCCTTTTTCCCTTATATTTATTGATCCAAATTTACTCCTGACATCTTTTTGTGAGGTGCTATACCAGGTGCTGATAATATACTGGGAAAAGAAACAAGGTCCCTCCCTGTCTCTTACATTCTAATAATCAGTTTACATTCTAATAATCAAAATATCCAAGTAAGAATTCTAATAATCAAAATATCCAAGTAAGAATTCTGAGTTTTACTCTAAGTGCAATATGAAGCCTTATGAGCTTTTGAAAAGAAAGTCACTGATCTTACTCGTATTTTTGAAAAACTACTCTGCTGTACGGAACAGTCCCAAAGAAGATTAAGGATGGACTGGAACCATATATAGGCTGCTTGAGATAATACCCTGGGATTGAAAAACACGTATGTTAGAACTTCAAATTATAGTTTATGAGAGGGAAGAGAAGAAGGGAAGGAGGAGGGAGGGAGGAAGTCAGCTTCAAAGACATTTAATACGTGTTTGACAATGGCACCCTTACTAAGTCTGTCAACTGTTCAGTGTAAGAGTAAACATTCTCCACAGACTCCCATTTGCTCCCACAGTATTGTAATGAACTGCACTTTGTTTATATGCTCATGAATGTGCATTTACAGATCACATTAGCTTAAATAAGAGATGCTTTACTATCAATACTTTATAATGAGAAGAGATTAACTGTGAAAATCTTCCATGCACAGTTATGCTGGTTATCTTGTATCAAAGTCCTTAAGAGCTGCCAATAAGGTAAGTGGTTTTCTTTCTAAAATAACAAAAGTTTCAGATTTGCTGAATTTTTCTATAACGAGTGGCTGTCAACAGATCACTATTTGGCAGATATTTGTAAAATAATAAACATATCTAATCTGACCCTTTAGGATAAGTGACATTTTAACTATAAATGCAAAAGTAACTCAGGCTAAGGAGAGATTTGTTTAAATGTCTGGAAATGGACTCTGCTTTCCTTAATAGTGGACTATGCAACCTGGACAAAACCTCCCATGGAGGATAATTTAAAAAGCTGGACAAAATTTTTGTAAATGTATCAGAAGGTATTAGAGAGCTAACAAAACGGTGAAGAACGAGAGGACCAAGACACAGGAGAAGATGGAAACTAAGAAAAGCTAGCAGGGTGAGATCTGAGGTATACAGTGAAGAGGTGTAACCTACATGTAACTAGAGTCCCAAAAGGAGAGGAGAGCTAGAAATGAGGCTGAAGCAGTAGCTTGAAAAGATAACACATAGGATTTGCAAACTGACAAAAAACATCAAATAGCAGATTCCAAAAAAGTTTGAAAATTTACTATCACTTTGTCATTCTAAATGTGAAAATGATACAAGTATCTTCTATACCAGGAGTCAGCAAACCTCCTCTGTAAAGGGTCAGACTGTAAGCAGTTGGGGCTTTCTGAGCCATCCTGTCTCTGCTGCAGTGTGAAAGCAGCCACAAACACACAAATGGCGAACGTGGCCATTTCAATACACACTTATCAGCACTAAAATCTGAATTTTCTTGTCACAAAGTACTCTTGGGTTTTTTTTCCCCAAACCACTTAAAAAATGTAAAAACGAATCTTAGCTGATGAGGCTGCACAAATTAGGGACAGGCTAGTTCTGCCCTCTAGGCTGTAGTTTGCAGACCTCTGATACAAACAAACATTCATGTGTAGACACTCACAGACTTTGAAAATGGAATTTTCTTCCTATCTGGTTAACAGTGATTCAAATGAAGAAGGTGGTTTTTTTCTTTCTTTAAAATAATGTTTAAACCTGTTCTCTTCTGATTAATTTGCAAAGATAGTCTGTTGGTATTAGAGAAGACAAATGTACCAGAGAATATTCTGGAGAAACCTTCACATAACCAGCAATGGAACTGAAAATTCAATATAATGATTTAATACAGGGAAAGATGTACTTCTTCCATTTGGATCCATATATTCATGAGTTATCAGCCATATTGCATCTAATTTTAAAAAAGGAATAAAGACTAGACCTTCACCTGAATCATGAATTGTTAAAACAAGATTTTTGAAAACAAGGTAACATATTCAATCATACTCCTCTCACTAAATATATACACACACTATATATATATTTTAGTGAGGATAAAACATTTTTGTATTATTACAAATAAACTTATTAACTTGCTTTTTAAAACTTGTTTTATAGTTTATGTAACATGTATTATATGTTAGTGTATATATATAATTTATAAGTACATATGCTCTTAAAACAGTGCCTACCAATAGGTAACCCTCAATAAATATTACTTATTTTCATCATAATAAAGGTACACACTCAAATTTTTCTTTTACAGATTAAGTACATGATCTCAACAAAAGTTTGGCATCTATCGGTCTAGGTAAGAAAAATCATGATGGCTTGCAAAATGGTGTTAGCAATATCATGATGAAAGGTAGAAAGATCTGCCTTATAAATCTGTCACAAGATTTTCCTTGTGAATGTGGAATAAAGGAGAGGCCTCAATGAGGACTCCTCTTCTGTGGCCTGAGACCAATGAAGTACCATTTATGATTTTCATAGTACTTAAAGCAAGGATCAGGGTTATGAATTTGAATCCCAGCTCCTTAATCCTTTATGCCTCATTTTCTTCACCGTTAAAATGACAATAATTTGTACTATATAGCTCTTAGCATTATGAAGAAAAAACTCAGTGTGCATAGACATTACTAAAACTGGCTGACAAAATGTAAAAAAAAATCTGAAGGCTACTATCTTTTCTTTTTCCATGTCAAATGGATCTACTTTTTTAAGCATTCATTTTGTTATTTCAAAATCAGAGACCATATGTATGTATATGTGTGTGTATATATATAGAATTCTTGTATTTGATAGTTTTAAAACCCAACTTTCCTACAAAGTGTAATTATACTAAAGATTATTCATATACAACAAACTCCTAATTTTAATTTACATGTTAATTGTACCAAAGCTGAGCAAATTTCTATTTATTCAAAATAATACTTAATTCTTACAAAACTATATACATATTTATATATATTTATATATATGTAAAATATAAGCAAAAAATCTTTTCATAAGACAATGAGAAACTAGATCATGAATGCACAATAGACCACAGAAAAACTTTTAGCACCTTTTTACAAAATTCATAAGTAACTGGTTTGAATACAATGTCCTTCATTAGTGAAATCATCTTCTGTCGGGTGTAATTCCTTTCCCAGTGTCAAGGCTATTAGCCATTGTCAGACCAGGTATAGATCAGGGACCCAAATACCTTTTTTTTTAGATATACCTTTTATTGCAAAAATTCCATTTCTGCTTTTTCACATCCTGCTATGGAGAGGGAGAAGTTTCTTCCCATTTGTTCTCCTACCTTCATCTAACAGAATATACATGCAAGTGCAGACAAGAGGAAGTAAGCAAGGCTAAAATTATGGGCAGGCAGGTGAGAAGCTTAATATATTTGCTTTCTTATCTAGTATCCATATATCATTATAAAATTCTCTTCTGGCCAAGACAATACTGGAAGAAAAAGTTTAAGGTTTCTTGTCAACCCCCTCTACAAACAAAAATGGAACAAGTCATATAGCTCCTGTCCTCTAGTCTTTGATGACTAGCTAACCAAAAATAATAATAAATCAGTTTTTAATGTCCTGAAAAAGACAGAGAACAGGGTAAAGGGGTGTTGAGCAGAGGGGGCATGGAAAGCCCACAGCTTAAGAAATCCACACGTAACTTGTTACCATGTTCCTTGTTATGACAGAAATGGTGGAATACGTGCAGTTGGTGGATTATGACTCTCATGACAGTGACCATGTAGGTGAACATGAAAACATGTTATTTGAAGAAAAAATACAAAATATATTAGGATTACAATTATGTAAGAAAATATGCATACCTCTAAAACTGAAACAGATGCTGCATAAATAAAAATAACAAAAGGGGAAGAAAATTTTCTAAAATATTTTACCACACTCAGTTTTAAAAACAAATTTTTAGAGTAAAAAAATTAGTATTATTATAATTTTAAGATTTTATTTTTTTAAGTAATCTCTATACCCAACGTGCAGCTCAAACTTATGATCCTGAGATGAGTCACATGCTCTGCTGAATGAACTAGCCCAGAGTCTCAAAAAGAAATTATTAACAATTGATAATGGCATTAGTCATTCCAGTTAACACCTCAATCTTTTTGATTAAGGAATCTTTTTTTTTTTTTTAAATAAGCACTGTGCTGAGCATAGGGCTCAAACTCATGACCCCAAGATCAAGAGTTGCATGCTCTACCAACTGAGCCAACCAGGTACCCTTGAATAAGGAACTCTTAAAGGCTCAAGGTCTTAACCAGAAAGAACCACATTCTATGAAAGTGGTTCTTAAGTAAGTACTATCCTCTCCTCACCCCCCAGGTTTACAACTTATAAAAGTTGTCAAAATGATCAGGAGTATGACTAGCTTTTTGGGGCCAAAGCCAAGTATGATGGTTAATGCTGGATGCCAGATATTTGGTCAAACATTATTCTGGCTGTTTCTATGAAGGTATTTCTGGACGAAACTAACATATGTTAACTCAGGCAGATTCTTCTCCAATAATGTGGTTGGGCCTTATCCAATCAGTTGAAGGACTAAATAGAACGAAACAGCGGATCCCGTTGGAGTAGGAGAGAATTTTCCTGCCTTCAAACTCCAAGTGAAACACCAGTTCTTGTTGGGTCTCCAGCCTGTCAGCCTTAGGACTAGAGTTGCACCATCAGTTCTCTGGTTCTCAGGCCTGTAGACTTGAGACTATAAAAATATACCATCAGCTCTCCTTGGTCTCCAGCCTGCTAACTCACCCTGCAGAACTTGGTAAAGTAGCCTCCATAATCACATGTGCTGATTCCTTACTATCAGTCTCTATATAATTATGTATACATATATACACATCTTATTGGTTTTATTTCTCTGGAGAACCCTGGCTAATACATCAAAAATACAAAATGACAAAGTCAATGGCACCTCTAATGAGAAACACTGCTTGAGGTGGGTAGAAACTGTAGTCCTGTTGGCAGGCTGGAGATAAAGAGGTGGGCCTTCTAACAAGTAGATGTGCCTTCTAACAATCCTCAAACCTTCGCCTCTCAGACAGCTACGTCAAGAGTTTACCATCTTTATTGTGGAGTCATATTTATTATAGGATTACCCTAAAGTAGCCCCTAAATGCTTGATAAAAACAAAATTAAAATTTACCTCGTTTCTGTCCACACAGGCATTTTAAAACAACCTGATACTGGTAGCCCACAGGGTCTTTTTCTTTTCCCATCATTTTAAGTTGTAGACTCTACATTTCTTAAAGATTTCATTTTTCTTAGATGACTTATAAATTATGTGTGAAGCTAAGCATATCTTTTTCAAGATCCCCTCAGAAAACAATTCTATCAATATATAAAAATCAAGATGTTGCTCTTGGCCAACACGTAAATAGACCAACCTCAAACAGACTAGCTGTGAGTTCCTCCAATTCCTGTCCAAGTTGATCTCGTACTTTAGAAAGCCTCTCACACTCTTCATCTTTTAACTTCAGTTCCTATGAAAAATTGATCATTTTATTTTGAATTTCCATAGTTTGAAGTTAGATTCAGCAGACTACATAATCTTTACTAATAAAATGACAAAATATTAATACTGTCCCCTTCTACAATGCTCAAACTGAAAATGTTTATTTAGCACTTGCTATGTGGAAGACAATCAGGCAAATCTAAAATTATAAATAATTCTAACTCACATATTAAATTTTCATGTTTCTTTCATGAGACATCCAAAGATTAAGTAGGATTATATGTTACTTGTGAAAATAAACAATTAAATGACTTCATTCTTTTTTCCCTTTTCTCCGAACATATTTATTTCCATCAAGCAGGAATTTAATTGCATTTAACATTTCAATAAAAATTCAGTGGGTTGTTTTTCAGATTTACTTTAAAATTTATTCACTAATAGATAACTTTACGTACCATATGGCAATTATTTTAAAATTTCCATTAGGAGACTATACCCATTTAGCACTGCAACCAGAGGCAAATGATACATATTTGCATTTAAAACTAAGAAAAATGTTAATGACAAAATCACATCCTACATTTACACATGAATTCTCAAAAGGTCTCAAAGAGATGTTTTAAAAAAATCCTTTTTAAAAATGTAAATAATACGTACTTTTATATGTTGCCCTAATTTTTCAAATTTAGGATAAAAAAAATCAAAGCTTCCTATATATTGGTCACAATTACACTAATAAAATAATGAGTTAGTTGTATTGTAATTGTATAGCAGCACAGTTTTTGAATCCCCCAAAGACAACTCCAGAAAACTAAATATACTAACTAAAGTATCAGAAGAACCCAATGACCACATCTTCAACAAAACTAGGTAAGGAAATCCCCACAAATCTTACACTATGACAGAACTTGGCTACACTGCCAACACCAGAAAATGAGCAGCTCTGGGGAAGGATAGCAGGAAGGGGAAGGGAATACAGAGGTATCCTATGAAGCCTCAGAACCCAAAAAATCATTACAAATACCCAAAAGGAGAGGATTCGACCTTAGCGGAAACTGGGAGAACAAATATGAGAACAAATGGAGAAAAAGGAAAAGGTTTCCACAGGCTCCAAGTTGCAGGTGGAGTATGAAACCCTATACGCAGCCCCGAAGCAGCAAACTACCATAAAGCCCTCAACTCTCAGGAACTAGAGAGCGTCCAGCAAAAAGACTCTTCCAGGATACTGCCCTCTTGGAATCTGTAACCAAATTGCAGGACAAGAATAACAGAGGCTGAGAGACAGAAGGCTCAGATATTAAAGGAGAAAGAGGGTGGCAAGATTGCAAAGCAAACAGATCGCAAAAGTAGTATACGAAAAAGTTTTTTTCTTCTATTTCTAGAAATATCATTCCTAGACATAATATTAAGCCTGTAAAGTTTGCAGAGACACTAGGCTAGAGGAGAAAGCCTTCTTGAACAAGGCTTACCTCTGAGAGACAGAAGTGGCTACACAGATATACCAATAACAACAGAAGGGAAAGCTCTTGAACACAAAATTGAGAAAGCTACCTTGGTTTATCCTACTGCTTCACAGGAGCCTCCTCCTAATGGTCCAGGGAAATTCAATCCATTTAAACATGGAAGACAAACACAAGTATGTGAAGCTACCATAATAAGAAAGTTAAACTCAAAGCCAAGTCACCTTTATAAGGTAAAGAAAATCAGATAGGTATTAAATGTCAATAGCATTTTATGCTAGAAAACAACAGAATGACATTTTGAAGATACTCAAGGGGGAAAAAATGTGAAATGAGGATTTTATATCCAGCCGAAGTGTCCTTCAAGTGAAAGGGCAGAGACAAAGAATTATAAACCTGTAAAATTTTAGAGAATCTTTCTCGTAGGAGTGTGATTCAGTGATCAAGAATGAAGATCTACATAATCCAGAAGAGGCTGAGAGGAAGCTTTAACACTAAGGACTGAGAAGGGTGAGAAGCAAATATACTGAACTGTAGAACTACAACTAAAAGATGAACATATCAAGAGAATGAAAAGACAAGCCACAGACTGAAGAAAATATTTACCAAAGACACAGCTGATAAAAGACTGCTAAAAAAAAAAAAAAAAAAAAAAAAAAATTCTTAGAACTCAACCATAAGAAAACAAACAACCTGACTGAAAAATGGGCAAAAAGTGCCTCAACAGACACTTTTTTTTTTTAAGATTTTATTTATTTATTCATGAGAGACCCAGAGAGAGAGAGGGAGAGGGGCAGAGACACAGGCAGAGGGAGAAGCAAGCTCCTCGCAGGAAGCCTGATGTGGGACTGGATCCCAGGACCTGGGACTACACCCAACCCCTGAGCCATCCAGGCATCCTTCAACAGACACTTCAACAAAGAAGATAGAAGGCAAATACACATATGAAAAGATACTCCATACTGAGAGTGGGAATCTGCCAAATGTAGAGGAAGGAGTAAAACAGTATGTTTAATAGTAGCTAAAAATGAGGGATGAACACCACAGAAAGATTAATGCCAGAAAATTGGGTTTATGGCCCATCCCACAACGCACTTAGAAATCAGGACTTCCTTTAAAAATAAGGGGAGATTATCTCGAAGGCCAAGGGAAGTCACTGAAGGATTTTAAACAGGATAGCAACAATAAGATTTACAATTCAAAATGGTTACTTGGAAGTGTGGTGAGGTTGTTGAGGTTTTAAAAAAAAAAAAAAAAAGACTAGAAAACAGTTCACTGATTACTGCTGCATTTTAGGCAATAGATACAAATTTAGAGTACTTGTACTGGAGAAAAGAAATTTGAGAAATATTCAAAACACAGAACATCAAGACTCTGATCAAATGCATTCCATCAAACTCAAAACCATGGTTTTTAAGATAAACATTTTATATATCAAGAAAGAAAAAATGCTGTCAATGAAACTGTGATTTTTCTAAGAATTTTCATTTTAAACTTATAGAAAAAACTCTTTTAAGCTGACACAGATTTTTATTCTTTTTTTTACACCTTTCTATTTCAATGTTATCATAGTGAAATCATTTTGAAGATATTTAAGCCAGCAATTAAGACCAACAAATACAGAACCCAACTCACAGAATTCAATTGAATTAATCACAACATGAACAACTATGACCAAGTTCACATACAAGTAGACAATGATGAGTGTCATGATGGTTAATATGGAAAAAAGTGTATAATTCAGAATCTGTGAAGTATGACCATGTATACATCTTTTCTCCCCAACTAGTAAACACCGAAAGACAGGGTCAAATGTAATTTATTTTGCCCCCTACAGGGCCTTGTACAATATTGTCAGTACTACCTCTCTCCAAGAAATGTATCTGTTTATGAAGGAATGTAGTAAATGTTTATGAACATCCATGACCACAGTTAGTGGGACCCTGCTAAACAATGGATCTGACACAAGTATGCATTTCTGAATGACTTTATCTGGCTGCAAGCTATTCCACTTAATTTTATCTTCCAACTTAACTCATTTTCTTTAAAGGAAAAAAAAATTAAAAGTTGAAAATAACACATTGTACCAGTAAGTCTCACACTTAACAATGTAAGAATCAATGGGGGGAGGGTGGTTATTAAAAATATATATTCTCAAACCTCAACACAATAATTTTATTTCAGCAGAATCTGGGGTAGAGTCCAGGAAGCAACATTTTAATAAAGGTAAACTAAAGTCCAACTTCTACCCCAGAATTCTACCAAAACTGGTCTTCAGCAATGACCTGTGAAAGGCCAAATAAGTGGAGAATTACATCTCTGGCATCCCTGCACCTCAAAATCAATGATCACATGGGTGTTCCCCTTGTACACAGTATGGATTTGTTGTTGGGGAGTGGTTACCCAGGGGACTACATTTCCCAGCCCACCACGCATCTACATATCAGTATGAAATTGGTTTGCACCAATGGAATGTGAGTCAAGGTATGTGTCACTTCTAAACCAAGTCTTTTTAAGGAACAGGCATGCCTTCTCCAAGCTTTCTTTTCCTTTCACCTCACTGATTAGATACAGATAATAAAATTCTAAAAGATTATAAAGATCCAATAAGAAACCCAGATCCCTGAATTATTTCATAAAGAACCACATATCAACTATACACATCTGCTGCAAAATGCTCAATAAATAAAAATTAACTTTAACGTTAAATCACTAAAATTTAAGAGTTGCTTACAAGCAGCTAGCATGTCCCTAATTAATATGTGCATCTATTTTATAACAATGTAACTGTATACACATGTATATATTCATATACTCAGCAAAATGTATCGAGAACCCATTAGGTGTTCAAAATATAATCAGGAGCAAAAGACACTTGCAATCTTATCCTCATGAAGCTCAAAATTATTGGAGCATATGCATAAGTGTAGGTTTTTGTATTAGGATTTCTGGGTGGTATAGAACAAATAGAAACAGAACTTTGACTCTTAATCAAGATGGACCAACAGGGATATTTACAACCCCACCTGACACAACTAAAAACCTGGAAAAAATACATTAAAATATTTTTAAGACACTAGGCACTCGACGGCAGACAGTAATTCTCCAAATATGGGAAACAAATTAGGTGAGCCCTACAATTTGGTCCAGCTTATCACTCAAAAAGAGGAAAGCATTATTAGACAAGGATTAAAACAGTTGTTAAACTGAGCTTCATATATTTTAGAACCTAGAGAAAAGACTGAACTTATTAAACAGCAAAAAAATATCACGAAGACCCAAATCAAACTTTCAGAGATGATAACTATAATGTCTGAAAAAAAAATACACTGTATAGCATTTATAGATGAGATGCTGCAGAAGAAAGGAGGAGTGACACTGGAAACAGCAACAGAAACTACACACAATGAAACACAAAGAGAAAAAAAAAGATTAAAAAAAAAAAAAATGAACAGAGCACCAGTGAGCTGTGGGGCAATTTTAAGCAGTCTAATGAATGTGTAACAGGAGTCTGAAAGAAGAACAGAGATAGGGTAGGTTGTAAAAGTTTTTGAAGAAATAATGGCCCAAACTTCCCAAATTTGAAAATTAACAAACTACAGATTCAAGAAGCTCAACAAACCCCAAGCATAAGATACATGCAGAAAACTATACAAAGATACACCATAATCAAACTGCTTATAGCCAGCGCTAAAGAGGAAGCTTACACCACATGTGGAGGAACAAAGGATAACACCTCATTTCTTGTAAGAAACAATGCAAGCTAGAATACAATGGAGCAACATCTTTAAAGTACCAAAAGGAAAAACTATCAATTTAAAATTCTTTACCAAGTGAAAATATCTTTCAAAAACAAAGGTGGAGAAAAGATAACCTCTTCAGAAAAAACTACTAAAAATAATTTATCACCAGTAAACGTACATAACAAAAATGTTAAAAGATGTCCTCCCAGGAGAAGAAAAATGATTATCAGATGGAAATCAGGATTCACAGGAAGAAGTGAAGAGTGACTGAAACGGCAGATAACACAGGTGAATATAAAGATTCTTATCATCTAAATCTCTTCAAAAGATAATGAGTCGTTCAATGCAAAAATAGTAACAATACGCTGTGGAGTTTAAACATATAAACAAGTGAAATATACAAAAACTGTAGTACAAAGGTTACAGACAGAAGTATGCTTTTATAAGGTTCTTACATTGTATATGAGATAGTTTAACATCATTAGAAGGTAGACAGGAAGAAGTTAAATATGTATACTATAAATCCTAAAGCAATCACTGAATTAGCACAACAAAGATACATAATTGATAAGCCAAAGGAGATAAGATGAAATCATAAAATGTGGAATTAATCCAAAAGAAGGACAAAGAAAAAGAACAAATGGAACAAACAAAACAGTACAATTGCAGATTTAAACTAAACCATATCAATATCACATTAAGTGTAAATGCCAATTAAATGGTAGAGATTACTGGAATGGATAAAAAAGCAAAACCTAACTCTGTATCACCTGCAAGAAACTCACTTTAAGGAACACAAAAATAGGTTAAAGATACAAGCTATGTGTATAGCTATTTTAGTTATTGGCCATTCACTGAAGCATTAATAAGGAGACATATATGCCAGGCATTGTATTGTATTATGCTAAGCGCCAGGAATACAAAAATCAATGTTATACTCTTAAAAGTCTGGTAGCAAAGAGAGTGGGAATATATGTTTGTGAAATGACACTGACATGCTAAAAATTACACATTAAATGTCTTATCTTGTCAAGTTTCTAAACGTGAATGGGTCCATTTGATGTAAACTCTCAAGTTTATAGAGTTCATATTATTCCTTTATTGTATTTTTGACATCTGCAGTGTCTGAAGTTAGATACCTATTTCATTCCTGCTACTGATAATTTGTCTTTTTTGTCAGTCTTGTTAGATGTTTGTCAATACCGGTTTTGTTTTGTTTTGTTTTTTTTAAAGATTCAGCACTTTGTTTCATTCATTTTCTCTAGTTTTTCTATCGTCAATTTCATTGATTTCTGCTCTTTATTACTTCTTTCTTTCTGTTTGATCTGATTTTACTGTTTCTTTCCTAGGTTCTTAAAGTGAGAGCTTAGATTGCTGATTTGAGACTTTTCCCTTTTCCTAATTATAATATTTGGTGCTATAAACTTTCCTCTGAAATGTAATTTCAGAGAATTATTCTGTAAAAAGAATAAGACATAGCCATAAAACTGGAAATAGCAGAAATTTTAAACATGACCAAATGGGAAATACAGCAAATTACCAAGAAAAGAAAATTCTCTAAGGTAAGATACAGAAAATATTCAAGCCCAGCTGAATGGGAAAGGTAATTATTACTAAACAATTCCTCAAAACAAAATGATTTGGATGAAATGACTTCAAGTGAAGGACCATAAAGTCAACCACACATAAGGGGAAAACCCACACATAGAACATAACCCACCAAATTTGCATTAATGATACTGTAAGACAGGGAGCAAACAAAATAGGTGACACAAAAAAAAGTTTCAGATTCTCATTTTCCCAGTGAGTACTATCAGATGAGCTTCTTTACTACTCCACTAATTTCACAGATTCCTAGATGCTGCCCAACAGGAGCTGAGACTGTGCACATAGGAAAGTAAATGTAGCACTGCAATGATTTCATCTGAGTTGCCCCACTTCATGAATAAATGTTAATTTCAAATACAAAACATGAAAGAATAAAGTATCTTTTCCGCTTACCCTCTGAGCTTTTGCAAGTTCTTCTTTTAATCTTTCATAGCCCTTTTCTCTGACTTCCAAAACAGATGGGCTTCGTAAACGGGACAGACTATCAGTACTCAACCCAAAAATATCATCACTGCCATCACAAGCCTCTGTTATAGTTGCACCCTGTAAAAACTCCCTTTCTGCATTACAGTTGTCCTTTCTTGTAGTTAATTTAGTTAACCCAGTTGTGACTCCAGAGGTAGAAGAAGGTGTTGGATCTGTAACATGGATGCTGTAAAGGAGAGTTCAGAAAACATCAGCATATGCTCACACAGATCTGGCATAAACACAAAGGTCTACAACTACACTATCCAATGTGACAGCCACCATGTTTAATGGCAAGAATTTAACATGACTTAAAAATTAATTATTATAAAAAATTAAAATCAAACTAAGACATTTCAAACCTCATAGCCACATGCAGCCAATGGCTATCACATTTTCATTATCACAGAAAGTTCTATTTGATAGTGTTACTTAAAAATCTTTATAAAAAAACTGAATAAAAATCTTTATAAAAGAAAAAATCTTTATAAAGGAAAAAAATAAAAATCTTTATTAAAAAATGAATTAAAATCTTTATAAAAGAAAAAAATGAATAAAAATCTTTATAAAAGAAAAAAAAATGAATGACAGTGTTACTCTAGAACAAGGGTCAGAAAATTAAATGCAGGCTAAATCCAGCCTGTTACCTCTTTTGCAAGACTCACAAGCCAAGATTCATTTTTACATTCTCAAATGGTTGAAAAAAAAATCAAAATATTTTGTGGCATAGGAAAATAATATGAAACTCAAAATTCAGTGTCCATACATAAAGTTTTATTGGAGTTTATTCATTTACATACTGTCTGTAGCTATTTTCACACTTCAACAGCAGAGCTGCATAGCTACAACAGTGACTGTATGGCTGGCAAAGCCTAAAATATTTACTACCTGGCCCTTTACATAAATAAAGTTCACTGACCCTTGCTCTTTAACATTAACATGTATTGTTCCTTTTCATGGCCAAGCTTATTCAAATTTCCTGAAATAACAAAACTTAAGGTAACCAAGCAAATTGTCCATTTGTTTAACATAATACTCCAAAATAAGGATCTTGATGATCTCCTACCTGACACTAGATATTTCTGCACAATTTAAACGTCTCAGAGATGAATACACGGGTTGTGTGGGAAGATCAGAAACATCTAAGGCATTAGCCTGAAGAGGGGCAGAGCACAGAGCTGAAGGATGTGGCCGATAGATGACACTTGGTGAGGTAGTTTGCTCTTGAGTTCCTGATTCATACACACCAAGAAGGTCTGGAGAAGTAGGTGAAGCAAGGTTTACTTCATGGAAGCCTTCCAAGGGGTCATTAGCCATAGCAAAAGCCTCATCATAAGACAACCTATGTTAAAACAAAAAGTAGGCAGTTATTTTATAGTGACATTTAAAATTAAAACGTATAACTTAGAGAATGTGTTTAAGAGTCCATTATAAATTATAAACTTACAATAAAAGAGCAAAGAAAAAATACTGTAGTCATTTTAACATTTATTAACCTCAAAGTATAAACATTACAAAAGGCAAACAATCTGATTTGAACAAAACTTGAAAGTTATAGCTAATATGCTATTAAACTGAGTTAATTAATAAGTATGATGAAAAAGAAAAATTTGCTTGATTTTTAATTCTTCTATCATATGACACTGGTTAGAGTAAGAGAGGCAGTTATAAATATGTATATATAGACATGCATGCTTGGAATGAGATATATTCGTTATCCTATACTGTTGACACCGAACAACACAGCAACCGGGGCATCAAATCCCCACAGAGTCGAAAATCTACATATAATTTTTGACTCCCCCAAATCTTAACTACTGTTGGCCTCCTGTTGACCAGAAACCTTATCCAATAACAGTCACCTAACATATATTCTGTACTTATATGTATTATATACTATATTATTACAATAAAGCTAGAAGAAAATATTAAGGAAAATAAAATACACTTACAGTATTGTGTTTATCCAAACAAAATTAAAAATCCACATTTAAGTGGACCCATACAGTTCAAACCTATGTTGTCAAGGATCAATGGATAATTTCAAATTTAGGTATGAATTGCAGAGTTTTTATATACCTTTCACCCAAATTATGAAACTGTTAATATTTTGGGCCATTTGAGAATAGGTTTTAGATATGATGCCCATTACCACTTAATATCTCAATATATAAATCTTAAGTACAAGGACATTTTCCTGTCTAACCATAAAACCATCAAAATCAGGAAGTTAATGCTGATTAATACGACCATTCAATCAATAAGCCCCAGTCAAATTTCATAGAATGCCCCAATAATGGCTTTCTTTACAGGCCCCGGATCCAATTTAGGATAATGCGTTACGTTTCTCTAAGCCTTAAATTTCTCCTCTGAGGGATGAGAATGGGAATGACAACATTCTCTCCATTCTCCAGGGTGCTATAAGGATTAAGAGAATCCAAATAGAGTACTTAACACTGTGCTATGTACTTGGCACACAGTAGGACCTCAATAAACATTTGTTACCATAGTCAGCCATTAACAATAACATGTTTCTCCATAAGGAAAAAGTATTTCACATAACTACTCAATTATATCACCAAGTTTAAAAAGTGTACCACTCACATTTCTAACTTGAAGAATGTAAATCTTATAAATCCTGTATTGATTTTCCACTGTCTACAGGATAAAGTCCAAATTTAACAGCCTGAAAATCAGTCTTCTATGATCTGAACCCAACCCCACTTCTCAATTTTTTCCTTCCTACAATAAAACTGTGATAATCATGAGCAGTATCCTCCCAGAACTTACCCAAATTCCCAAACAAAAGCACCAATATAGCACCTACTTTCTTCATAAAATACAAAAAATTTTATTCATTAAACTGAAAAATTCTTTCATATCCTTAATAAAAAGAGTTTAAAATAAGACGGGTGGAGAATAAAAAGGCTGCAGTAAAGCAGAGAGGTGACCTAATATTATATTCTCTCAAAAGTACAATTACAACATGTCATAAACCTTCAAGGGTATATACAATGAAAACTGTAACTACTAAACCTGTAACTGCCAAATTTCATATCCAATCAACATTTTCTTTGTTGTAGCAAATAGTTTCAGTCCTCAAAACAAAACTAATTCTTTTTTTCACCCAAAATATTCACTTGCAAAATGAGAGATCATATTAACCAGGAATTTAAAGTGTTTAACACTCAACTTATTATTTTTCATCCAAAAGAATATTCTTCATTCTTTATCGATAATACGCACATACACCAAACATCTAACCCTGAAATTTTCACTTTCACTTGAATATAGCTTACTAATAAATTCACTTTCAAGTAGACAATAGGTTTTCATTAAACTTTGACATTTTATCAGCAACTACTTGAGACTTCCTTTCGTCTACCCCTTATGCTTTTATTTTTTTTTTAATTTTTATTTATTTATGATAGTCACAGAGAGAGAGAGGCAGAGACATAGGCAGAGGGAGAAGCAGGCTCCATGCACCGGGAGCCTGACGTGGGATTCGATCCCGAGTCTCCAGGATCGCGCCCTGGGCCAAAGGCAGGCGCTAAACCGCTGCGCCACCCAGGGTTCCCTCCCCCTTATGCTTTTAATGCACATCTTTACACCTTAAAAGTTCACTGAGGCATAGAATGTGAAAGCATTTGCGTTTCTGGAAATGCAAAATGGTACAAATCCTATGGAGGAAAATCTGACAATATCTGTCAAAATGACATATTCATTAAACCTATGACCCAACATCCCCACTTTCAGGGCTTTATTCCAAAGATACACTAGCAAAATAAAAAAGAACAGATACACGCATAACACTAGCAACATCAGCAAAAGACTGACTACAGTCTTGTTACAGCAAAAGACTGAATGAGCTAATGTACATCTTAATAATGAAGCACTAGACAGCTGTAAAAAGAAGTGAATAATATCTATATACTGCTATGAAGGGATCCTGAGGATATATCAACAAATTAAAAAACAAAATAAGCAACTATGCACAGAAGCTATCTTTTACCTAAGAGAAAATATAAATTTTTTAAAATACATATATATAACATACACATATAACTGTACATGTATGTACAATAGATGTATTACCAAGCATATGGACTTACATTTTAGAAGTGGAAGGATAAACCAAAAACTAATAGAAACAGGGAATCTATAGGAAGAGGAGATAACAGGCATGAAAGAGGACACAGGCATGAAAGCTAGACTTTTCTAAATGGACCTTGCCTTGTAGATTTGAATTTGAACTTGGAACCATGTAAATGATAAAACAATACTAAAGTTTTAAAAAGAATCCCTAGGGATGCCCAGGTGGCTCAGCTGTTTGGCGCCTGCCTTCGGCCCAGGTCATGATCCTGGAGACCCAGGATGGAATCCCACATCAGGCTCACTGCATGGAGCCTGCTTCTCTCTCTCTGCCTCTCTCTGTATCTCTCTGAATAAATAAAATCATAAATAGATAGATGATAGATAGATAGAGCTAATATAAGTCGTCTTAAAACACAGACGTGCACACACTTACTGAATACATTCACAAGATAAAAGAATATGAAGAAAATTAACTATTTTCAGTAATATTATTAATATTGCTGTTATGAAACTATTAATCTGGGATCCCTGGGTGGCGCAGCAGTTTGGCGCCTGCCTTTGGCCCAGGGCGCGATCCTGGAGACCCGGGATCGAATCCCACATCGGGCTCCCGGTGCATGGAGCCTGCTTCTCCCTCTGCCTATGTCTCTGCCTCTCTCTCTCTCTCTCTCTCTCTCTCTCTGTGACTATCATAAATAAATAAAAAATACCTTCAAAAAAAAAAAAAAGAAACTATTAATCTTAAGGAAATAAGTTATCATGTAAATATCCTTCAGAATTAAGATTTTCAGCATATGAGATACAAATATCAAATCAAAGAAGTAAAAACTCAAGTTCTAAATTTGAATCAATCAGAAAAAAAAAAAGTCCATTAAAACAAAAAATTCCTAAATTTATCCACTGAGGTGGATAAAAACAACAGTAACCAACTCAGGAGCAATGAGTACCCTTTGTGCCCACCCAGAGTAATATCATTTTCTACAAAAAAAGACCAAGGCCTCCTAAGAGAAATGGCTGATTTCCAGGCCAAGGGCAGTACCGTACAAAATGACCCTGGAACATCCTGTTACACCAGGAAGCAAGAGAGCTATCAAAGACTACTGGAGTGGTATCAAAAGGATTCCCACTAACCAAAGATAGGACAATCTGAACATCAAAAAGATACTATCTGTAAGGAACTGAAACAAAAATATTTTTAAATCACTGAATTCATGATGATACTAAAAATAAAAACAAAATCTCATTAATCTCCTTTCATTGGTGCTAGGGAGCCAATTCATTATTTTGAAAACTGGTAAAATAAAAGAATCAGGTACAAGTCAGAACTAATAAGAATGGGGCGCCTGGGTGGCTCAGCGGTGGAGCATCCGCCTTCCTCTCAGGGCATGACCCTGGAGTCCCAGGATGGAGTCCCACATCGGGCTCCCTGCACGGAGCCTGCTTCTCTCTCTGCCTGTGTCTCTGCCTCTCTCTCTGTGTCTCTCATGAATAAAGAAAGAAAAATCTTAAAAAAAAAAAAAGAACAAGAAAGACAAAGCCCTTGGAAGGGCTTTTAGGCATGTCAAAGGTGTGAAAGCAAAACAAATATCGAGATTATAAATATGCTAAAATCTGAAGCAAAAGTAATGAAAATACAAATCTCAAAGAGAGGCAGGTTTGAATCCTGCTTCTGTCTGATTATTGGGCCAACCTGTGCCTAAGCTCTCTCATCTGGAAATCTGTGCCTGGGTTGTGTTGTTTTGTTTAGAGAGAGCGCAGCTGAGCTGGGTGGAGAGGATGAAGGAGAATCCCACGCTGGGCTCGGAGCCTGATGCAAGGCTCAACCTCCCACACTGACATCATGACCTGAGCTGAAATCAAGAGTCAAGTGCTTAACCAACTGAGCTACCGAGATGCCCCTGTGCCTGGGTTTTCTACCTTACATAACAACAAAGAAAAGAAATGCACATAACACTTAGGACAGCACCTCTGAGCAGTGCCTCGACCTACTATGTATTCATTCTGGAGGATACATTTACACTGTTTAAATTCAAGTCACTTCTGAAAAAGATTATAAGATTAAATTCAGTCCCTTTTTTCAAGCATACGCAATTTCCATAAAATGTAAGTTAGCTGGTATTGAGCCACCCATCACACTTATCTGAAAATCTTTTGCTCTTTAAAATATAAGGAAGCTTTAAGATTTATTTCATATTTGAAGTTTTCATATGAGAAAAATAAACTGCTATTTTTAAGCAGTAGTATTCTTTGCATCAAGTAATGAAGAATTCAAAGAATTTAATTTCTTTTGGAGATTATCCCAATTCATAAACTAAACCTGTTAAGGATCACTACCAATGTGTGAAAAAGTTGACCACATTAAATTCTTATGGCTGAATTACCAACACAGTCTATCTGCCTTTATTATTACTGAATTCTAAGCAATAAAGCTGACATCAAGTCATAAGGAAAAGTTGACCAAAACAATTTACTTCTGATTACCCATATGTATTTCATGTTATTTCTTCTTCCAAAAAGTATCATCCTAGCAAAAATAGCAGCCAGTTATGTGCTAAAAGTTAACTATGTGTCAGATACTGTTGCTAAGAATTTCACATGTATTAGCTCATTTAATCAATGAATGCCTAGGAAAAAATCCTAATGTCATAAAAATTTTTTTCTAATTACAATGAATTTTCTAATTGAAAATAAGAGGCATCCAATAAGAGGCATCCTTAGGATAACTCAAGGAATTAAGATGAATTGCTGGTACAATATTTCAGTTAAAAACTGAAACACTTGGATAAAATGAATATGCGTACGTAATTTAAATGAAATCAAGAAACTCAATTTATATTAGTTCAAAAGAACAAATAAAATCTGTTTTCTCACAAAAAGCACATTCCCCTCATTTGACTTACTTAACAAACAAGAAACAATGTATCTACTTCTAGGGAGGGAAAAGCACTTTTAAGCTGTAGCCTTAATCTTTTTCCCTATCAATTTAATATCTGAAAATTAAATAATTTTAATTCTGTATTTACTAAAATTCCTCCAAGCACATGCTTTGAAAGCAAAACATTTCCAACACAGGAGATACATGTATCACAGCAAAACAGTAACACCAGTACCTGAAGAAAGCTAAGGTTTTAGTTTTGACCAGTCTCTACTTACACCTGCAAACTTGGACAGGCCATTAAACTTCTCTGAGCCCAAATATCTTCACCTATGTAGTGACTGAATTGGCCCCCAAGATCCTGATTGTAAGATGGCGAGTGTATCTGTGTGTCAGAAGGAAGACCAGGGTCTGACTTCCCAATGGGAAGAATTAACCAGTATTCCCTACCTCACCAAAAAACTTGTACTCTGGAACTAGACTCAGGTCCTAGCCTTACTGGTTACTGACAATGTGACCTCAGAGCTCTAAATTCCTCACCTGAAAAATGTGGATAATAACTGTACTTATCTCAAAAAGTTTCTGAGAATTAACCCAGACAATACTCATCAAGGGATTAGCACCATAGCTGCCACTGACCAATTAAAATTAGTTATTACTAATTATGATGATCTCTAAGGTATTTTCTAATGGCCAAATATTCTTTCACACTATCTCTGCACAAACATCATCAAAGAGAAGAAGAAAAAAAAAAAGGTGTTTTTTGTTTGTTTGTTTGTTTGTTTAAAAATATTGTTAAAATTAGAAGTGTGGGTTGCCTGTGTAGCTCAGTGGTTGAGTATCTGCACTGGGCTCAGGTTGTGATCCCAGGGTCCTGGGATCGAGTCCCACATCAGGCTTCCCGCAGGGAGCCTGCTTCTCCCTCTGCCTGTGTTTCTGCCTCTGTGTGTCTCTCATGAATAAATATTTAAAAGTAAATTAAATCATAAGCGTATTGTTCTAAATGCTCTTCCTCAACAAAGCAAGCACCTATATGTGATACTGTGTATATATACACACACACTGTATATAACATACATAGAAGTTTACATATGTGTTATTTTCCTCTTTCAATTTATTGACAGACTGCTGGAGGATGGAAGGCAGGGCGGAAGGTCCAGATGCTTTTATTAATTCCCAAATGACTTCTTAATTTAGCATGAATTACAGAAGAAACAGCTTCTGTAACTAAAAATTAGACTGCCATTAGTGTATAATGAATTGGAGTGTTACAAATTCCATCTATTCATTCACTTGCTTAAAAACCATTAACGTTTAAAACATATTTAACAAATATTTTTTATTTAACAAATATATGCACCATATATTAGTGCACCTGAAATAAAATTTTCTATCAATCGTGTTCATTCTACATAGAACGGAAGAATGATTGTCAGCTTCAATCCTCAGGGCAAATGCTGGCACCAAGTTCTAAGAATGGCACTACAAAAATGGACTAAAGAGATGGTGCACAGCCTGCTGCGAGCCACTAAATGATTACCCTGAGGGCTGTGGGGGAATGGAATGTTTCAAGCAGAAGTAAAATATAAGCTAGATTTTAAATGCTGAGTAGGAGTCCAATAGATGGACAAGGCAATAAAACAGGACAGTCAGGGAATAATGGTTTGGCACTAATGAAACTAACAAAGGAGAGAGTGACAAAATCAGGCTGGAGAAGCAAACATGTGACAGATCATTAAAAGCTTCATTTAACATGGAAAATGCGTAGTTTATCCTGAAGAGACGGTGAGATCTACATTTGAGCAAGTGCTGTGATGGAGTCATTAGGAAAAAATGACTCCCAAGGCAGTGAGGACTTTTAACTAGAGAGGAGAGACTAGAGGCAATTGGTTAAGACGTTATTGCAACAGGCTCGCCAAGAGGTTAAAGGTCTGATCAAGGTCATACTTTGAGATGCAAGGGATGGAGGTGCACATATACATATATAAACACACAAGAGTGTGACCTACATTTACACATACACACACATTCTGCATGTATGACATACACACATATACATTATTCCAGTTATTCCTCGCAGCATCCTTTGAACTGGCTCTTATCTCTTTTTTACAGAAAAAGAAACCGGTTCGGAAAAGGTAATTTTGTCAAACTCAAATGGTCAGTAAATAATGGCTAGGATTCTAACCCTGCTGTGTGTCATTCTGAAACATGACTCTACTGCACCCAAGAACCACTTAAAAGGCAAAACTGATTGTGGGGTGGAGAGGCAGGATTCAGATAAAGGGTAGATCAAGACAGAGGCTCTCTAGGGCAGGTCTCACTCCACGAACCATAAATGAGTGAACAGTAATCCGTTCTCTAGTAATCTAATGTACAGTACTCTAGTAATCTAAATAGAGTACTGTTTAATCTCTGAACCCTTGTCTTACTTCCAGAAAGGGAAAACTAAAGTTTCTCTAGCACATGGCTACTGAAATGAGCATTCACTATTGCTTCGTCTTCTTTTTTCCTATATTCTCTTTGCTATCATCGTTTCCTGCTCTATTTTGCCATTTTGTGGGATTTAAAATACTAATTCAGCCTCTTATAGAACTTGGAGGAGGGGAAGAAAGCATATAAATAAAAATAAACAGATGCTTGATTATTGCGGTCTTACCCCTAAATATTCAAAAAAGCTTGGATATTTGATACTAAAGAATTGTTAATTTTTAAAAGTGTGTAACAGTATTGTAACTACTCTTCATTGTTTAAAAAACATATTGAAGTATTTACAGATGAAAGTGTACAATACCTAGAATTTGCTCAAAGTAATACAAGAAGGGGAGAAGTAGATAGGACAGGACTTACCCTGTTCGTTGACTCCTGGGCTAAATGATAGGAACTTTGAGGTTCATTATATTTTTGCATCTACTTATTTTATTTGAAATTCTCCATAATTAAACAGCTTTAAAACTTATTCAAATACTGTATTAACAAAGGGGAAAAATATATGTGTGGTATTTACATATATAAATAATTTTCCCATTAATATTCACCATAATTTTATTTATTTTTTTTTAATTTATTTATTTATGATAGTTACAGAGAGAGAGAGGCAGAGACACAGGCAGAGGGAGAAGCAGGCTCCATGCACTGGGAGCCCGATGTGGGATTTGATCCCGGGTCTCCAGGATCGCGCCCTGGGCCAAAAGCAGGCGCCAAACCGCTGTGCCACCCAGGGATCCCTCACCATAATTTTAAAGTCAGCTTCTCAAATATTTTAGTAGTAACAGTAACAAAAAAGCACATTTCTATTTTAAGAAGCACTCTATGTTGATAAGTGTAAATTTAATTAATAACTGAAGGGAAAAATTGGATGGTCAATCAAGCTACACAATCTTCCCACTCTTATTAAAACAGATTACAAATTAAGTTCCATTTACGAATTTACAGGATGCAAATGCACAACCTGACATATTTAGAGATGCTAGTTATTGCAAATCCTTAAATTAAGGGTTTTCAGAAAATGCTCAGAACTTAGCAACTGGCTTATGAATATTGTATTTACAAATCCTTAGAACAGAAATATTAAAAAATAATGTTTTCCAAGTTTCTTTTTCCTAATAGTGGAAGCCTTCTTATTTTACATGTGCAAGAATATATGTCAACATTCAGCAGGCACTGAGATGTATGTTGACTGGATAAAAAAAAAAAAAAAAAAAAAGCAATAAAAGTCTTTAGAGAGGGAATGAATAGCAAAGCAGAAAGAGTAGAGTGATTCCAGCCTACCTTTGTTTCAAAAATAGAGGTAAAACAATGAAGTTCCTTGAAAGAGTATCAAGACTAGATAAACTGAGTTTGTAAAAAGTTTGGGGCACCCTGAGCATTTTATCAAAGTAGTTTCAGAAAACCTTTCTAGCTCAGGTTCTGTCATTAACTAGCTGTGTAAACTTGCACAAGTCACTTAATTTCTCTGGGCCTCAGTTTCAACATCTATAAATGGGTGGTATTACCTCCTGTACCTATATCTGAAAAAAAATCAAATGGCTTACCTGTCAGTGTAAAAATGTTGCAGAGATTGCAAAGCACAATACAAACACGTGCTATCTATAAAGATATAAGAAGGGGACGCCTGGGAGGCTCAGCAGTGGAGCGCCTGCCTTCGGCCCAGGGCGTGATCCTGGAGACCCAGGATCGAGTCCCGCATCGGGCTCCCTGGGTGGAGCCTGCTTCTCCCTCAGCCTGTGTCTCTGCCTCTGTCTCTCTCTGTGTGTCTCTCATGAATAAATTAAAAAAAAAAAAAAAAAAAGGATCTAAGAAGGAATACAGGAAAGAGAAAATCACAAGAGCATACTAAGAGTTTTGTCTTACAACCACAAGGGATCCTTATTTATCTAACATAAAAAGGAAAACAAGTTTTCTCCTGACATATAGAGTTCAAATGTAATTCTCTTCCTATAAAAAATTAATGCATTTTTACTTTTCTGAAAAAAAGTACTTTACTTTTTCTGAATTTATTTTGGTTGTTTTTTATATTTTACCCTGACCTCTCAACCAGATGCTCCCAAACACTCACTACTACTATCTGGGCACATCAAATTACCATTCACTTATTTAATTAATTCATAGCAAAAAAAAAAAATTAATTCTTAGCATCGTATGCTCTTTTAAGCTTCTAAGTTACTCTCACGTACTTGCATAGTTTCTTTATACCAGACGACAGTTCACATGTGTAGACTTTTTTTTTTTAATTTTTTTTTTATTATTATTTATTTATGATAGTCACAGAGAGAGAGAGAGAGAGAGAGAGGCAGAGACACAGGCAGAGGGAGAAGCAGGCTCCATGCCCCGGGAGCCCGATGTGGGATTCGATCCCAGGTCTCCAGGATCGCGCCCTGGGCCAAAGGCACGCGCCGAACCGCTGCGCCACCCAGGGATCCCACGTGTGTAGACTTCTATCCATCCACCCCATTACGTACGCTTATGTTTACAACCCTGCTAACTACAATAAATAAATCCTCTACAAACTTGAACTATTTCAATAATTTCCATTCATTTCCTCTGAGTAATCTCAGCGTATGGCTACAGCTTTCTAATTTTCTAATGCCCATACTCTAAGATAAATCAAGATGACTTTTTCACCTTTTTCTAACCATGACTAGATACCATTCAAGCTTATAAAAACTACCTCATTTAGTTGTTAAGTTGAAAAGGAAAACAGAGGGAAAAACAGCAAATTCATGCTACCTCCTGGAAGTATATCCCTCCCCTCCTTCCCTTAGTCCCTGCGATTCTTACTCTGCACATACTTCCGCTACTCCTGCTAGATCAACCTCAGTGCATCCTGACATTCTTCCACTGACACGCATCACCAAACACAGCCCAGTACCTCCGGGTTCCAGGCCCAGTGCTAAAGTGGTAACACGGAGTAGGATGACTTAGGCCCTGCCTTCTTCAAGGCACCAGTACACTAGAGACAGAGAACTCACTGTCAACAAACATTAGAAGACAATATGACTGCCAAAACTAAGCAAAGCATGTATTCCGTACTCTGGAAGCATAAAAGAGAGAGAGAGAAAAAAAAAAAGAAATACTACCTGGCAAAACTAAGGAGAACAGGAGAAATTAGCTAGTAAGGAGTTTTCAAAAGCTCAGATATTTTATTTTTAAAATACCCAGGAGAATTGAAGTATTTAATTTAGGAACCAACTTACTACCCTTTAGTGAACTACACCTGAACTGAAACTTTATGTGAGATAAAGCTTTACACTTGAAAAAGTGTACTCCCTCCGAATATCCTCAAAGTTTTCCCTCATTACCTTAACACGCACTATCTGCCCACAACTCATCCTTCCTCCCCACTCTCCACCTGTTTCTAATGCTTTGTCTTGTTTGGCACTCCTTAAAATGACAACAGGCACGTGTGAAACATGACTTCTAAATTCTGAGAAACTTACAAAACACACGAGAGTGATTATAAGGCCTGCCTTCTGGGCTCCATGAATCCTTTCCTTTCACTTCTCACTGTGACTTGCAGAGTAGATAGATGCTCAATGAAGATCTCATTTACAAATCTCTGGTGACACATCAAGAATTACTTATTATACTAATATTAAGTATCTCATAAAAGCTTAATTAAAAACAATTCAGTGTTACAATCTACGCATGAAGTAGTAGGGTGTAGCGTTAAGAGCATGGACATTAAACACAAACTGCCTGACTTTTCTAATCCAGTCCTGTCGCTTCATTAGCCGTGTGACCTTAAAGCAAGCTACATAACTTCCCAGTGTCTCAGTCTTCTCAACTATAAAATGGAACAAAGCATTAGCTAACTCCCAAGTCACTATGAGAGTCAATGACTTGGGACAGTGCTTAGACCAGAATCTGACACCCGGTAAGCTATAAGCTCAATAGCAGGAGAAGCAGTAGCGGTAGCACCATCACCAGAAAACCTGGATGCTTTTAAATTAGAAATACAAATGACAATAACACCTTTCATCAGCTGTCTCCTTAAAACTATAAAGCTCTTCTACAGAAGATGTAGAAAGGAATGGAAGGAGCAAGCGTGTTAAGAGTTCCGTTTAGGGCAGCCATACTCAGATTTCAATCCCGGCTTTGCCATTAATCATCTATAAGACCATTGACAACTAAGTAACCACAGGCAAGTTATTTTACCTGAGCCTCAATTTCCTGATCTGTAAAATGTGATAATACCACCTATATCCCAGGAATTCGAGACCAAAAGAGTCAAGGTACCTAGGACACAGTGTATGGCCCACTACCAAGCTAGTATTTGCTGCTTTCCCCCATCCCCCACATCTCACGTGGAGTACTCATTTAATTCGCATCCCCCCCCCCCATTAAAATGTTCCTTCCTATTAGTCTGAATCATGTTGAAAACAGTTGAAAACTGGCAGTCACATGGTTTGACCTAATACTCTATCCACTTACAAATGGAGAAAATAAGCTTAGGGAGGTTATATGATTTACTGAAGATCACATGCACAGTAAGTAATGGAAATAAAACTTCAAAACAGATTAATAGTTTTTCATTTCACTAGCTAACTGATGGTTTGGTCAGTCCCGCCGAGAAGAGGGGGGAAAAAATGTACTAACTACAATAATAGATGCAAAACTACTGTGAACTACAAGTTTTTGCTCTGCTGTATTAAACACTGCTGGGGATCCAGATTTCTAAAAAACTTTCCATTATAAAAATTATTTGTGGAATACCTGTGTGTGTGTGTCGTGGGGAGGGTTTAAAAAAAGTTACAGGAAAAAAAATACTAAAGGAAGCTTATGCATAACTATACTAATTCAAAAAGTACAGTATATCTAATTAGAAAACCCACAAATTGCCGAACAAGTATCTAACCTGGTAAAAGGTTAGAGGTATTCAATATCACAGTTTAATTGTTGGCCAAACACACAAGGAGGAGTTACAGTAAAGTGTTCCTCTTTGGTTAATGAACATATGAACTAATACATTAACCTTAGTTGAAAATGAAAAAAGAAAAATTCAAAGGCTATGCTTCCAGTAATAAGGAATACGCTACTGTAGTAAAATAGTAGGAACTGCTACAGTAACTTCTATAAATTCCACAAGGGCTTTAGGATTAGATCCCATAAACCACAGCTGAGATTCAATGTCTGTCCACACATGGAAAGCCTTATTAAAATGCACAGTACTAGTACTAGTAAATAAATAACAAACGTTAACAGAACAAGGCCCCATAAAACTGGTGGAATATTTAACAGTATCAAATATTTACTATGACTGGTCTACAAATCTATTCTGCCTCTTTTCCCCTTGATTTGTCACTCACCTTTAAAAAAAAAAAAAAAAAAAAACCAACCGTATGAACAACAAAATAAGAATGAGGATAAGGAACAGAACCCGGGTCTTCCGATCAATTTACAACAGGACAGTTTTAATCCGCTTATCGGTCTCCTCCAATTATGCAATCATTCCACGGCAAAAGATCACGTGGCTTTTTTTTTTTTTTTTCCTACCCTGAAAGGAAGGGGCTGGAGCGGGAAAGAGGAGCGTGAAACAGGTGGCCTCGGGATACGCGGTCCTTCCACGAACCTACACCGGCTGCGGCTTCAGGGTCGGCACGGGGCACCCCGCATTCCCCGGCCGCAAGCCCTTGCCCCCAGCCAGGCAGGTCTGCTTCCTTAATCCCACAACTGGCACCTCTTCGCGCGCCGCGGAGTCCACCTGGCATCGTCACTTGTGGAGTCCACCGGCGCTGGCCGGCCCCGCCGACACCTGCCCACACCTGCCCACACCTGCCCACCGTGACCCCTACGCCCCAGCCCCGCGCGTCGCTCGTCCCTCCGGGGGGGACTCCGCGGCCAGGCCCACGGCTTCAGCGCGCCCCAGGTCCCGCGCCGCGGGGTCCCCACCTGTTCGGGCGCTCTCGGGACCCGCTCCGCCGGCCCCCCCCCCCGCGACCGCGGGCCCCCATCCCCGCCCCAGGTCCCGCCCCCCCGCGGGGTCCCCACCTGTTCCGGCGCTCTCGGGACCCGCCCCCCGCGAGCCCCCTTCCCCGCCCCGCCCCAGGTCCCGCGCGGCGCGGAGTCCCCACCTGTTTGGGAGCTCTCTTGGAACCACCTCCCCGTGACCCGCCCCCCCCCGCGACCGCGGGTCCCCCCCGCGGGGTCCCCACCTGTTCGGGCGCTCTCGGAACCCGTCCCCCCGTGACCCCCCCGCGACCGCGAGGCCCCCCATCCCCGCCCCAGGCCCCGCCCCCGGTCCCCACCTGTTCGGGCGCTCTCTCGGGACCCGCCCCCGCCCCCCGCTCCGGGCCGCGCGCGCCCGGCCGACAGGTACCCCAGGCTCCGGGTCGCGGCCGCGGGCGCTCGGGGCCGCGCAGTTAATGAGTAACGCGCCCGGGGCCGGGGCCGGGGGAGGAGCTGCCGCCGCCCGCCGCCCCAGACACCCCGAGGCGCCGAGCCCGCCGCCGCCGCCCGCCGGGTCCCCGCCCCCACCTGCACCCGCACCTGCACCTGCGCGGCCGCCGCTCGGGGCTCGCGGGCGGGAGGCGGGCGCCGGGCGCCGCGGGGGGGGGCGGGGGGGCGGTGCTCCGCGCCCGGGCCTCTGCCTCCCGCGGCTGCACTCACCTGACGAAACCACCGGGGCCGCTGCCCGCGCCCAGCGGAGCGCTCGCGCGGTACCGAGCGCGCCCGGGAGCCGCGCCGAGGGCACAGGGCGGCCGGCAGACGCCGCTACACGCTCGGCCGCGGCGGGCGCACTGCGCCGGGGACCGCCGGGGGCCGCCGGGGGAGCGCGGGACTGCGCCTGCGCGGGGGGCGGGGCCGAGCGCCGGGAGCGGCCGGGGGCGGGGCGGGGGCGGGGCCTGCGGGGGCGGGAGAAGCCGGCGCGCTCCGGCGCCCCCTGGTGCCAGGCGGGGTCTTCGCAGGGGCCGGGGCGCGCGGCAGGTGCCTGGGCGGGCGGTTGCCGTGGGAACAGGGGCTCCCGGCGCGGGGCGGGGGCGCCCTGGGCTCGGCAGGCGGCGCGAGTGGGGGGCCGCGAGCACAACCTGCAACTCGTCGTCCACGCGTACCTTACCCTGTGCGGGGGGCGGGGGGGGGGTGCGACTGGGGTGGGACACACCGGATTCCATCCTTTGCACAGCGCCTAGAGCATTCGAGAATGTCCCTTCTGTGCCCGCCTTCTCTCATCTTTTGGGTCAACTTTTTTTTTTTTTTTTTTAGACCAAACTTCCACCCCACTTGAGTTCTCCAGATAGGAAAAGTGAAAATACAGCACGGAATTCCCAACTCGGATCCAAAAGGGGCGATCACCGTTTATGTCTCTAGGTTTAGCAAAAGACGTGCAATTTATGGGACAGACATTGAACTGGGCCATCATTATAAATATTGATCATATTGGTTAGAGGCAATGAAGAGGACTAGATTAGGACCACAGGAATCAATTCCTGGGCTTGAAATCGTTATTGCTGGCTGGGTGACTTTGGGCAAGTTGATCTCTAATAGTCCCAATTTTCTCCTCGGTAAGCAGGGATAATAAGTGTATCTACCTCACTGAGTTTTTTTTTTCTTCTCGTTCAGAGATTAAATGGTCTAATACATGTAAAAGAGCGTACTGCATGATGCACAGGGCCTCATATCAGCTATTATTATTAATAACGTTGTTGTTTTCATCCACCTATAATACACACAGAAATCTGGAAAGTCATTATTTACTCTTTTATATCCCATGGCCAATGTAGCAAGTCTTATCCATTCTAATTCCCAAGTAATTATTAAATCTATCCCATTTCCTATCACTGTCACAAGATAATCTTCCTCCATGAGTGGACTCCTAACTATCCTCCCTTCCACTGATGTCCTGTCCTGGGTGAATAGTATTACTCATCACTTACTGGGCTCCATCTCTGTGCCTACTGCTGAACACAGGGACAAAGAAACCATGACACACAATCTCCGCTGCAAGAACTGGAACATAGCAGGGGAGACAGGCATTAACCATAACTAGGTGGGATGGATAAACTCAGCATACAGCAAACTACTGGGTTCTGCAGTCTTGTACTCTCTCAGACATGTCATGTTTGCATATGCTACTCCTTTTTCTTGCTAAGTCCTGACCTTCCACCTTTTCCTTACCTAATTCCTGCTTATCCTTCATTATCCAGACTAAGCATCAATTCTGTTGTGAACCCTTCCCTGTGGCTTGCCACTCAGCCCTAACCCGCCCTCGTATGGGTTAGGTGCTCTTGAGTCTGCTCCCAGAGGACCTTGTCTCTTTCTTGCACTTATCACGTAGAATGATAATTGCAGTTTGTCTATTTTCCTAATTACTATGAATCTCTTGACAACTAGCACAAGACCTGACATGTAGTATGACTGGCTCAATAAAGGCAGATGAGTAAATGGCATACATGCAGATGTACTATCTTGGTATATAAATGTTAAGAGGACAGGCCCTATGATATGTTTGATACAGGAGTGAAGACATCAAGCATCTACTGGAAGTAGTAAGCAGTACCCTTATGCCTGAGTCCCAGGCTGGTCCATTTGCAAATCTAAGAGGTCTTCGGAATGGAATGTACGTAGAGGTGTTTCCTCTCACATACTTAACCTGTGAGCACAGTTTGAGGATGAGAAGAGTGATATGAGTAGTCACCTACAATAACATCTCATTGTCCTTGCAGCACAGAGACCAAGATACATTACAAAGCGTGAAATACTCAGAATCTCAGCCTGCAAAGTATATAAAGTGTTGTAAGCATCTTCCATTAGATTGCTCACCCATATATTAAAGGATAGACCCTTCACAAACTTTAAAAACATGATAGATTTTGTGGTGTGCTCAAATTTGCTTTCTTTCTCTTTCATTCATATAAAATAATACTGTATTTTAAACGAGATCTTAAGACTTTCCCATCCATTCCTGATTCCAGAAAATGAAAGAGGTGATTGCAAATATCTAGAAATTTTCAATTGAACAAGTCTTTCTAGAGTTGTTATCCTTAGTTATAATTTTTTATTGCTTGTTTGCCTCTTTTTTTTTTTTTTTTTTTTTTTTTTACAAAGTCCGGAAACTAGGTACTTCCCAGTTTCAAGCTGACTTCACACTAACTGTGTCATGAGTCTTTTATAAAAAACAATTGGACCTAGGTAGAAGGGTAGTTAGTCTTCCTCTTTTGAGATGGGGAGCTTGGGCCACCAAAGTTAGGACCTGGGTCTTTAGAATACAGGGTAATATCTTACAAACAAATGAGGCTAAAACTCTAAAAAGCATACCGGACTTCATGTCCTGCAGAATGGCACACTAGAGACTGGCTGATTGTCCCACGAAAAGCAACTCAAAATGCTCGGTAAAATATATATAATACCTTATCAAACATTTTAATAAGCTGACAAGAACATAAGAAATCCTCAAGGGCAAAAAACTAAGTAAAGCAGCGACCCAGACAGTAAATAATAATGTAAAAACAAAACAAAAACAAACAAACAAAAAACAAAACAAAAAAGAGGAAGAAAAAAGCTGGTTACAGGGAAAAATAAACCAAGAATAATCTATCATTTCCTTGTCTAGCAAAATAATTATTTCTGAGCCAGTGTTTGCATTCCCATAAAAATTTGCTTTTGCAACAAAAGGAGAGCTGTCTCTGAAGTGTCTTTTATTAGATCAGTTATGGACAACTCTGCATTTCAGGCCCTTTTTCTGAGGTTGGAATAACAACTAAAAAAATTGGACGGCTGAGAGAAAAAGGTTAAGAGAGCTTAGACTCTAAAAAAGTATGGTTTTCTCAGAGTCATTTTAACAAGCTGCATACATTGCCATCTATTAAACACATACTTATGCCAGGCACATAAATAATCTGCAGTGAGAAGAGAAGGAGACGTGAGGCACAATGAGAGACCTCGTGGCTTCCCCACAGTCCCAAATTCTCCTGAGGCGTCCTTCATTCCTACCCATAGGTTCTGTGACAAATCCTTGCATTCTTTTTTTTTTTTTTTAAGATTTTATTTATTTATTCATGAGAGAGAGAGAGAGGCAGAGACACAGGCAGAGGGAGAAGCAGGCTCCATGCAGGGAGCCCAATGCGGGACTGGATTCTAGGACTCCAGGATCATGCCCTGGGCCGAAGGCAGGTGCTAAACTGCTGAGCCACCCAGGGATCCCCAAATCCTTGTATTCTTAAAAGAATTCCCCCATTTTGCTTATTCGGAATCATTGGTGGCTCTCTGATCAATGCAGACACAGGCTGTCTTCATCATATGGCTTTACCATATTGAACAAGCAGCTTCTACCTTATGCTCCATAATGGCTGCTCCAGCTTCAGCCATCACATCCTTATTTCCAGCCAGCAGAAAAGAGATAGGGGCAGAAAAGGACACACCCCTCTTATTTAATAACACTTGGACCCAGGAGGCCCGGTTTGTTAACTGTCTGACTCTTGGTTTCGGCTCAGGTCATGATTTCATGGGTCTTGGGATCAAGCCCTGCATCAGACTCTGATCTCAGTGAGGAGTCTGCTTGAGGGTTCTCTCCTTCTGCCCCTCCTCCTACTCTCCCTCTTTCTCTCCCAAATAAATGAATAAATCTTAAAAAAAAAAAAAAAAAAAAGAACACTTGCAGAAGTTGTTGTAAACATCACTATGCTTACCCCCCATTGATCATAACTTAAGTATAAGTGATATTGAAACATGTCCTTTCTATCTGATAACCATGTACCCAGCTAAAAATCAGTAGTTCTAATACTAAAGAACAAGAGGAGAACAGATCTTAGAGGGAACTAGCCATCTCTGGCTCATCATCTGAGCTCAGACTTCAGAGGAGGAAAATGGTGCTGGGGGAGAAGGTACAAATGGAGCAAAGGCAGGGGGCATGGTAACGAAAGTGTGCAGAGGGTCTAGTGATGGGGAGCAGGGCACACTAGTGGCACCCGGACCACGTACAGGTGGATGGTGCCTGGAGAGATACATGGCAGCCAATCGGTGGGAGATTATAAATACCAAACTGAGGAATGCGGCCTTTGGGAGTCAGAAGGGAGTTCCTAAAAGATTTGGGGTTGAAATGGTCAAAAGGGTGCTTCAAGAAGAGTAATGTGGTGGCAATGCCCAAAATGTACTCGGGGCTGGGGGGGGTGAGGGGTTGGGGTAATGGGAGGCAAGAAGATTAAATAGGAAGCTACTGTGAGATAATGAGCGCCTACACTGTGATAAATACAGGAAAGGAGAAACATTTCAAAGGATGAATTTGTTTAATGCAGCAAGCGATTAAATATCCTCTCTCTCTCTCTCTCTCTCTCTCTCTCTCTCTCTTTCCCTCCCTCCCTCCCTCCCTCCCTCCCTCCTCCCTCCCTCTGTCTTTCATGTTCAGCATCCATTATACCTTTTTGAAATCAGCACAATGATTTTATTTGGAGAAGTACCCTTTCACCACGTTCAGTCCATATGATTTAAGTGGAACAGATTTCTGTCTCTCCAAGGGTGAGCATGTGAACCAGGCTTAAGCAATCAGATCAAAGATGTCGAGAGGGCTATAGCCATCAGGAAGCATCAACAAAGCACACTGTCACACAAATAAAAGACTTAACCCTGGAGGCAAAACCAACAGTCCTGCATTTGAAACAAGGGAATCAAGTATATGTGTTGGCAGCAGTGCCTCCAGTCAACCTGACTTATTAAAAAGAGAGGGAGGTAAGGCACAGTTGAAAGAGCAATGTTCAAACATCCCATATATGCAGGAAGCATTCTGTTGCTGAGGCAAGATGGAAAAAAGACTGTGACTTGAGCAGTCCTACCACTGCCAGTCTCTGAGAAGGAGAAATTGAAGGCAGTCATGCATAATCTTTGTATCATAAGGATTTCTGTTAGGCATGGTCCCTTTCTCAGCACAAACTTTCTGCACATAGCATTCCTTGGAAAACTCCTTCAAAGATGAGTAATCAATCAAAAAGGAACCAGCATGCAAAGATACCATAAGAAAAAAGAGAACAGGAAAAAAAATGCCAAATTCAAATTTTCATTAAAAAAAAAAAAACCTTGTCATTTAGCAAAAGAACATTTTATTTTTATTTTATTTTTTAATTTTTTTTCAAAAGAACATTTTAACCAAACATAGTCATAAATTTTCAAAGTTAAAGGTACAACTTAGAAGAAGGTCTCACCAGAACCCAACCATGCTGGCACCCTGATCTTGGACTTCCAACTTCCAGAACTGTGAGAAATAAATTTCTGTTGTTCATCAGCTTCCCAGTGTATGGTATTTTGTCATAGTAGGCCAAATGGACTAAGTAGGGTTATTTGGAAGAGTTGGAAGAGTTAGAACCACTCTAGTGTTTATCACCAGGAGAACAAGGTTAAAAATGGTAGATGCACATCATGGAGTATTAATACCACAGTTAGAAGCAACTGGTAAGAAGGCCACAAAGCAACATGGATGGCTCTTACATAGTGCTAAGTGGAAAAAAAATTAGATATATAATCAATATCATGCAGGTACATTAGAAAGTATATACATAAAAAATACACATTTTATAAAAAACACATACAAATATACACATTTAACACATTTGAATGGTTGCCTGCCTGGGGAATAGGAATAGGAATAAGAAGGAAACCAGTAACACTAACTCTGCATGATCAACTATAATAATGTGGCATGAACTGATAAATATGATTAACTCAACTTTCTTAATTATGTTTACTTGAAATCTTAAAAAATGAAGCAAGACCACAAAAAAACTTCAAAATTCAAGAAGAGGGGGGATCCCTGGGTGGCTCAGTGGTTTAGTGCCTGCCTTCGGCTCAGGGCGTAATCCTGGAGTCCCAGGATCAAGTCCCACATTGGGCTCCTTGCATGGAGCCTGCTTTTCCTTTTGCCTGTGTCTCTGCCCCCCCTCCCCTCTTGTCTTCATGAATAAATAAAATCTTAAAAAAAAAATTGAAGAGGGAGGAAAAGTACTAAATTATTTCAGAAATGAAGACAAACTTGGAAACAGCATAAAAGAGAATAAACATTTGTTAAGGAAAAAATTAAAAACAAAATGCAGTATTTGTAAAGTGCCATGGACTATCAAATTAAAAAAAACAAATAGAATGAAATGGAAATGAACAAATTGAAATAATTAGAAAATTATGTAAATGAAAGAAACAAAAGAAATCCAATAGATGCATAATGAAGAAATAAAACCAAGAAAAGACTTTAGATATTGGAAAAGGGCAGAAAAATAAAGCTTAAATATCTTTAGAGACTTTTCAGAAATAAAAGACCCAAATCTATAGATATAAATGTATGTCATATTCCAAAAAAAAAATGGCACAGAATAAATAGTGAAACTAAGACCTATTGTGGTAAATCTATTATATTTCAAAGCTAATGAAAATCTTTTGGATATCTAGGTAAAAATGATCAAGACATCTGTAAGGAGGAAGAAGATCAAAATGTGATCCAAATGATTTTATACCCAGGAATTTTATAACAGAGAAGCTTATTCTTTAAAAAAAAGATTTTATTTATTAATTTATTTTAGAGAAAGAGAGAGAAAAACAGAGAGCATGAGCCAAGAAGGTTGGGGGGGGGGGGTTCGGGGTGTGGGGGAAGCATAGGGAGAGGGAGAGAAAGAACCTCAAGCAGATTCCCCGCTGAGCTTAGAGCCTGTTGCGGGGCTCCATCCCATGACCCTAAGACCTCATGGTCTGAAATCAAGAGTTGGATGCTTAACCAACTAAGACACCCGGGTACCCCCAGAGAAGCTTATTTAAATTCAAATGAAATATACAACATTTTTTAACATGAAGCAATATGATTTTCCTGAGCTCTTTTGTAGGACATGAGCAGAGAATGAACTTTATCCAACCAAGAGATGAATTTAGGACCAACAAAAGAGAACCAAACAAAACAAAGAACCCACAAAAAAAGAAAACTGACAGTGATCATTGAATCCATTTAACTGGAGAATTAAATCTAAAACAAGTGTGACAATTATGGTCATTGAACAGAGAGTAAATTCTGAATCCTGACAATGTAGCAATGAAACAAGCAATAGAAGATGCGAGAGAAAAGAAATACGGTGAACACTACAAAAATATATGTATAATTAGGGAATGGCAAAGAAGGAAGAGGAAGTATACTGCTCATTGCTTTGAATAATATCTAAAAAATATAAAGTTATTAAGATAACCACTGGAACAGAAATACATGCTTTCCAAACTCAAAAACATGCATACCAAAGAGTATACAGGCCATAGAGTGACAAAAGGTTAAATGAGCAATGTAAACTAAAAGCATGACAAAAAAATGATATAGATTAAAATAGAACATAACTTTCATTTCAATAAAATATAAAAAGATTAAATTTACCAATTAATTGAACAATTTTCTCAGATGGAATATCAAAGCAAATCCCAACTATATGCTATGTATATATGCGTAAGATGATGAAAACAAAGTGCTTTAGAATGAGAATGAAAGCATATTAAGTAAATGAAGCCAATATCAAAATTTTATCTTAAACAAAACTTAATTCAGGGAAAAAGCATTAAATGAGACAAAGACAGGCACTTTATAACAATAAAGCATAAGAAACAAAAATTAAGATCTCACACTTATAAATACCTATATACCAAATTGCATAGCATTGAAATTTATAAAGAAAGAACTACAGCACTTTCAAAGAGAAATCAATAAGAAACATGATGAATTTACCTCTCATGCAGAACAGATCAAGTGGTAAAAAATAATAAAGTAAATAAGGATATAAAAGCCCTAATTAACATAATTAATAAGGTAGGTTATATATGTATATTTATAAATTTCTATAAATAGATGTGAGAGAGAATAAGAATATATCTCCTTTTCATATACCCATGCACTATTTACAAAAACTGACTATGCATCAAAAGGGGCTTCAAACAGGCCTTAAAGCAAGGGAATCCTTATTTATTCTCTGCCCCCTTCAGTAGAGCTGGTTACTCTGTTTATTTCCTTTGCATACCGAATTTCCAGATGTCAAAAAAAATTTAAAAGTTTGAAAACCACCGTGACACACATACACTTAATAATGTAAGCATGCTTACTTTATTTAATATTTAAGATGCACAGCCCGCATGCCAAATGTATAGAATGGGGTGCTATAGAGCCACAGTATCCGGCAGGTGACTGAGTTGACCCTGGTTAGCTAGAGCACAGAAGGCTTTCAAGGGCTATCTCTGGGAGCAGGGGATTTGGGAAGTTTGGCATACACATGGTGTTCAGTATAGGGGGGCACCTGCAACGAAGTGGGTGGGAGGGGATGCTCCATCCTAAGTCAAGACAAAAGGGAAGTCTGATGCTCCTTGCATCCTTCATCAGGCAAGTTTGTGATTCGAGCCGTGTTAAGATTCTCTTCCTGGTATAAGAATGGAAATTGTCACGGTTGTCAGCATGTTTTATGCCTGTGCCCTTAACCAGTGGCAGATTGGACAAAGACAAAGCAGTGTGTACAGTTGGCTTTGTTTTAATGCAGTCAGGCTAGATTACAGGCAGTAGTTAAAGAGACGTTTTGAGGTCAAGGACTTTGGGGAATTAAAAGGGCTCTCAGAGGCCCAACTTACTCAACATGCCGGGCCCCAGAGATTGTGCTCTCCTGTAGATCTGATGAAACACTTGAATACACTTTGAAACCATAGGGGGAAAGGAAGGGCTTTTGTTTCAGGAAATCAAGAGCTCAGGCTCACATCAGGTGTGTGACTTGAGCTTGTGGCAACTGGGCTTAATGCATTTAGAGATTTTGAGGAGTTGCTGTACTATTTTGGTAGACACAAAGTCCAAATTTCCAAAGACACGTGTTTTGATGAATACGAATCATACTTTACATTTCTGCAGCTGCTTTTGGCATGCAAACCTCAAGATGTGTTTGAATTACCAAGTAACTCTCAGTCTGTGCAGCTTGGTGACAAGAAGAATTTAATTTTACAGACCCAAGAAGAAACTATACTATCAAAAAAGACACAATTTAATTAGAATTTGAGAAGTGGCATATGAATCACAAAATCGTCCTAAATTTCTGTCTACATGGCTCTCTTTCCTGAAACTACTGCAATCCAGGCTGATGGCAACTACCAGTAACACAAAGTTGGAATAGAAATAACTGTACCCTGCTTGAATACAGTCCAGACATCTCAAGAATTGTTCAGCCACACACCTGACTATATCGTTATTGTTATAATAAAAACTCATCAGTGAGTTTCTGTTTTAGGCAAAAAATTTTCAGGACCAGAACTACTCTGACATCATTCCCGTGTGGAATAAACCTTGTCAGACAAGCAGACACTTTTGGCTGCAAGGAATGGACTTCTGTCCCCAATTCAGTGCCAGCAATGCCAGCACAGTACCGAAATAATTCAGATAATTATAGAATCTGACCTTGAGACAAACTGGAGGTAATATGGGAAATATCTGAATACTGCTTAGCATGGTATTTTATAGGTAGTAAATGAACAATACAAACCTTAATTAGTCTGTCTCTTGGAGTCTTAAAATTTCTAGCGTATCATAATTCTGAGGCTTTAGTAAGTCCCAGCCAAGAGGCATGAGTCATCCCTAGTACTGGTAAACTATTGCACATTTTATTAATAGTTAACTAAGTAATTTTGAAGGACTCTTTTAATGCTATCCTAAAAATCCCTAATTTTGAATATCATTGAGAAAGAATTTAGGCCACACACATGAGTTTCTGATTACCCGTCAAATGTGGATATCATGATTCTAAGGAATTTGAACTTTTGGTATGAACATGACTAGATATATTAGTATTTTCTCTTCCTATCTTTGGAAATCATTTAAGAGCTACAAGGATTATAAACACAGCCTACACCCTCCTCCCCCCAAATCCACAGTTTTTTCCTTCTTTTGCAAACTAGGACACTAGTATGTCACATAGATTCTAAAACATGTATAGGAGTTGCCAAAAGCAGCTGAAGTTGAGTAGAAATTATGTGGGAAAAAAGTAGAGAGAAATAAATAAGGATGGATCTCAACAGCAAGAAGACCCAGCTAGACACTGCTAACAAAAGCATGACATGTGAAGGTAAGGAACATGCCCTGAGTTGACAAAATTTTATCCTTTGTTTTGCAAAAGGGAGTGTGGAACCTGGGGCAAGCCATGCTGGGATGGAGCCCTGTGTCAGGTTCTGCACTCAGTGGGGAATCTGCTTGAGGATTTTCTCTCGGCCTCTACCCCTCTCCTCCTAAAATAAAAAAATATATATTAATAAGAATCACAAGGAAAAAAAAAAAGAATCACAAGGAGAGGCCATATTTGCAGGGAGCAATCTGTTCATGTGGCAGAGGAGAAGAGAGCCCATACCTGTGAAAGTGAGTGAAAACAAGCTCCCTCTCACCCTTTCTTCCACCTATACTGGAAACTCTTACAAACAGCGAGTCCAGGAAAACACATTTCATTCACTGATGAGAAATAAAAAAGGAAGTAACACAGCACCAACATAAAGAAACTATATACAAAAATCTGGGTGGAAAAGGAGTAAAATTTAACATGGGAAGCACACTTTGCCAGTAAAATGTCACTATGATAGATACATTTTTTTTGAAAACTATCTTTCTCTGGGGCACCTGGCTGACTGGGTTGATTAAGCAACTGACTCCTGATTTTGGCTCAGGTCATGGTCTTAGGGTCATGGAATGGAGCCTGTGCTGGGCTCTCCCACAGCAGGGAGTCTGCTTGAGATTCTCTCCCTCTCTGCCCCTCCTCCCACTCATGCACTCTTGTGTACATACACTCTCTTTCTCACTCTCTCAAATAAATAAATAAAATCTTTTATTTTTTATTTATTTTTTTTAAATAAAATCGTTTAAATAAAAGACAAATAAATGAGTCAATCACCTCTAAGAAAAGAAAGCAAACAAAAACATAGAACAGAAATGCAGGAATTCAAGGAAGATTATAGTGAACCATGAGCTAGAAGAATTCAGAAGAGAGGCAGCAGAAAAAAATAAAACCTTCAAAGACATAAAGACAAAATTAGAAGGAAAGTAAGAAAAAAAAGATAGCAATATAGAGAAAAGAAATGAGAACAAAAGCAAATTAAAATGACAGTCAAAAGGATTAGAAACAAAAAAAATAGATACAGAAAACAGGCAAAGGGGATTTTATGAAACTTATCATTTGTGCCCCCCCCCCCAAGAAAAAGATTCAACATAATGGAACAAAATAAATATTTAAATAATATTTAAATATTTAAATAAAATATTTAAATATTTAAATGAAAATTATATATAATTAAATAAATATATAAATATATTAAATATTTAAAGATACAATTGAAGAAAACTTTGTTCAAATAAAAGATTGAAAAACTGTCTTATAACCCAAGGACTTTTTGCCTAGAACAGCTGCTGACTACAATGAGAACAAAAAACAATCTTTTGTAGAAGGTTGTAAATAATAAAGGGAAACTATCAGGCTGGTCTTACATTTCTATACAGTAATGTTCATTACAATAAGATACTGGAACAAATATATAAGATACTCAAATATAGAAGGTAGACACGAAGACTTAAAATCTAGCCAAATTGTCTTTCAAGTAGAAAGACTAGAGACAAGTTTTTAATATACGAAAACCCAGGTAACATTGTTCCTATTAGTCTTTCTTAAGAAAGCCACTAAAAGATGAACTTCAGGCAAAAAGGAGATAACTGGCAAAACTACAGCCGAAGTTCTGTTTGTGAACATTATGTAGTTAAATGGAATCCTTCCATTATGCCCTCTGGAATTCAGCTGTCATCAACCCAATTCTCTGTATCCTCCACCTCTTCTCCGAACATTTCTTTCCCCTCATTGCTCTAGAAACCTGGCTCTTCCCTGAGGATACTGCTTCCCCTACAACCATCATACAGAGTGGCTGTTTTTCTCCCACAGTCATATACCTGGGCCTTGGGTGGAATAGGCCACCTCTTTTCTCTCGTTCTCACTTTCAGAATTTTCTCTCTGCTCACTAAAATTCCCCAGATGTAAAGCCCATGGTGTGACCAGATTAATTCACCTAATAATTTTCATTTTTGCTCATATGTTGACACTTAGGTCATTCGTTCTTGGTTCTCAATGATACTAGCTACCGTCTGGTAATCTCTCTCTTTAGTCTTAATTCTTGGTGATTTTAATAAATACGTAGGTGATCCTTCCAACACCATAGTCTTTCAATTTTTTGAACTCCTCCACTCAAATAACTGTGTTCTTACCACACCTCAGTCACTCATCCCATAGTCATGCTCCAGACCTTGTCATTATCAATAATTTCATGATCCTTCCCTTCGGGGAGCCTGCTTCTCCCCCTGTCTATGTCTGCCTCTCTCTGTCTCTCATGAATAAATAAATAAAATCTTTTTTTTAAAGGTCTATTTAAAAAATTTTTTCATGATTTTAATTCTATCATTCTATTTTCTGACCTCTCATTTCCTATCTTTCCAACTTACTTCTGTTAGTGCCCTGACTCCCAATAATCCTTTGATCCCTAATCAAGGAAAAAAAATGACATATACAAAGTTATTCACTACAGCATTATTCCTAATAGAATACTAGAAACAAACCAAATGTACATCTATTAAAAAAGATTTTGTTTATTTATTCAAGAGAGACAGAGAGAGAGGCAGGGGCAGAGGGAGAAGCAGACACCCTGCTGAACAGGGAGCCCAAGGTGGGACTTGATCCCAGGACCCAGGGATCATGTCCCAAGCGGAAGACAGACGTGTAACCCATTGAGCCACCCAGGCACCCCCAAATATACATTTTTTTAAAGGCCTCATTAAACAATTTGTTTAAGGAAGGAGGCCTTAGGTACTTGAATCAGGAACAGGAAGAGGGCTATGTGGGGAGGGCTGCCTGAGAGGGGCCGTCACCTTCTGACAGAGGACACAACCAGCCTGCGGTGATTCAGCATGGAAAGAACCATGGAAGTTCGTACCCACCCTCTCTCTCTTATCATTCTCTGTCATTTTCTGCCACCGACTCAGAGTCAAATAATAATGATTAAAGGCCACTATAATAAGAAGAGTATTAGGCAGGGTACAAGTTTCAAAGCATCAGTACCATCTAAGAAATGGTATCAAACCTTCCTAAGGAAGTGGCTACCAACCTGGGGTCTCTGGAAACTGGAAGATGCACAAAGGTCATCATGGGGCTCAATAATCTATTTTCAACATTTTGAAAAAGTCTCACATAGGAATTGTATCACGGGAGAAATTTCTCCTGTACAAGCAAATGGAAATGTCATGCTTTCTAGCTTGAGCTGGTATCGTGTGAACTCATGCTGATCAGAAATGTGATAGGTGATAGGCATTTCCTGATCTTAGAGATCACTGAATCTAGAAGGTATGGTCTATAATTTACGAAATTATTTTATCACTAAGAATCACAAACTCTATTCCATAATTAAATTATCATAACTAAAATATGGTGATTGTAATCTGTTCACCTGAGATTATCAACTAGTTCTCCAGGCTTAATATGATGAATAAGCAATACAGTGGCATAAGATGGTTGCATTAATATTAAGTGGTATCATATAAAATAAAAACATGCTGTTTTGGTTCTAAATTCAGGGGTCAGATTTGCTTTTTTTAAGATTGTAGAAGCATTCTTTGGTTCCCTCAACATTACCAGTCCGATGGTTTTAAGGGCTAAGTTACACTCATGATTTTGTCTTTTCTATTTGGTCTGATCAAGTTTTTAAATAGCTTCATGTAAAATTTGTTTCTATTTTGTAACATGTCCATGTTATTGAGATTCTCTGAGAAAGAAATCAAAAGGATGCTAGTATAAAGAATATTCTATATCCTATAATATAATTAAACCTACTATCTGAAGGGGTGAGTTGACTTTTAAAGTTAAGTGATAGGTTTACTACAGTCAGAAAAATTGCAGGTATGAAAAATGCTGTAGTTAACCACTTCAGGAAAAGTGAAGAGGGAAACCAGAGTGCTCTTCAGAGGCTGTCTCAGTGGGCCGGAGACTGATGAGGATGGGCTGCCTGGAAAAGAAGAAAAGCAGATGGAGTCCCTGTTGTTCCCCATAAGGGGTCATTACCTTCAAAACTGTCAAGATGTCAAAGCCTTAACAAGATAAAAACATAAGGCAAAAGAGTTTTCCTCCAAAGTATGCCAGAAACCTGAGATAGAAGATATGCAAAATTTTCCATGTGGTGTTTTTCTTATCAGTGAGCACTTCAAACCCCTTGTCAGGGAATGCACAGTCTGGTTCAAGTTCTCACCCATAGGCCATAGCTTGACTAATCACATCTCTCTAGACGATAGGGCTTAGGAAACCCAGGCTCCGCAAGTCAGAATGCATAGGATTTCATTTCTTTATTTATTCAAGACACTTATTTGCTGACAAAATAACTCAAATGGAAAGGCTTTGGATGTATGCAAAAAATGGAAAGTACCCTCCTCTCTGGGTTAGGAGCCTCCGAGGAGAGTAGCGTGCCCTATCAAGGGTGCAGACCTCCATTTGAGAAGCCAGCAGATTGCAGTCAGGAGCATAAACTCAGAACTGCCTGACCCTGGGCAAAATGCGATAGGGCCTAATTAATGCAGTCACAAGGATCAGATCAGTAAAGCTCCAGACGAGTGTGGTGACTGATTTTAAATAAGATCTTTCTTTTCAAACTATTTTTAGCACTTATATGTCCTCCAGAGGGACTCATACACAGTGCTTAAGGATAATTACTATAATGTGGAAAGTTGGGAACAACGTGAATGTCCATCAATAAGGAAATAGCAAGAGAAATCATGGCATCTGCATTCTCTGGAATCTTAGGCCTCTGTTAAAAAGGATGATCACAACTACTGATGGGAAGAAGTGGCTGTGACTATTTGTTGTATTTATTTTTATTTTTTGGCTATGACTTTTTAAAATAAAACAAGTATTACAACAATAGGTATGATTCCCTTCTTATAAAATTTCCATTTTGCAGAGCAAGCGTATTGGATGCAATCTTTGTGCACCTTCTCAGATTTCCTCTACTCTCTTCTTGCTGAAGGTAACCCTGACACCCGTATGGTATCCTTAACACAACCCGCCTGGGATTCAAGTTGGAACCCTGGCCCCACGGAGGCATTACTCCCCCACACTAAGCCTCATCCCAGCGAGTTGTCTCTCTAGATTTGGGTGAAATGCCACACCATGGAGCATGGGAATTGGCTTCCTGAGTGGCTGCCAAGGGCTGAAAATATAAGGAGCTACCTCCCAGTGGAGTGAACATTGGCCGATGGGAAGTGAGAGGCCGAAAAATCTCTCCCGCTGCCCTCTTGCAGAGGACTACTCTGAGTCTGGCTTTTTCTTGCAGCCTTCCCAGGGGAGCCCTGCACCCTGAGCAACACACCTGTGCCGCACCTGCCATGTCTTTGCCAGGCCTGTTAAGAGACCCTGGCCAGTGTGGTGACATATCACATCCCATCGCTTTGCATCTTTCTTTTTTTCTTTTTAACCTCTTTCTGTTGTTCCTTCACCCTCCCCATCTTCGGCTAGCATCTTCCAAATAAAGTGGCCACACTTTCATCCTTGCCTCTGATTCTCTTGTCTTAGAGGAACCAGCCTAAGATCACAGCAACCGAAGTACTGAAGCTATACAGTTAGTTCCCCTTTATCTGTGAGGGACACGTTCAGGATCCCCAGAGGATGCCTAAAACCACAGAGAGCACCAAACACTATATATACTATGTTTTTTTTTTCCTATAAATACCTGCCTGTGATAAAGTCAGCTTACAAGAGGCCACTCCCCTTAGCTGTGCTTTCAATTTCCAGGGTTTCAGTCGCCCACAGTCAATGATGCACTGGACAGACGAGCGACCTTCTGACAGATTGCAGGAGGTCAGTGTAGAGGAAAAACCACATCATGGTGCCTGCACCGTTCACCTCACTCCACGTCCTCACGTTGGCATTGTATCATCTCATATCCTCACAAGAAGGGTAAGCACAGCACAATCAGATATTCGGAGAAAGACAGAGCACATTCACAGAACGTTTATTACAGTATATTATAATTGTTCTATTTTATTACTAGATTATTGTTGTTCGTCTCTTCTGTACCTAATTTATAAATTAAATTTCATCACATGTATGTGTATGTAGGAGAAAAGTATGCATAGGGTCGAGTACTATCTGTGGTTCTGGGCATCCTTGGGGGTTTGGGCACGTATCCCCTGCCGATTGAGGGGGACCACTGTAGCCAGTTAAACTCAACTTTAAAGAGAATTCTGTCCTTGGTAGGGTGGTCCTAGTGCTAGAAGAAAAACATAAATAAGATGTCACGATGGCAGACCTTGACGAGTCACCAACCAAGAATTTAGGTTGGTGGTGGAAGTAGCAATTACCACAAGCAAGAGCTACCATTCGGTGATGTGGAGCAAGGCCCTCAACCCTAACCCGGTCTGACAGCAGGCCCTCCTTTCAGAAGCTTCAGAGCTGCAATAACACAATTAGCCAACTTGAAATTACAGCCATGGGCGGGGAAAACAGTTGACACAGGCAAATACTCACCTATGCAATTTTTATTATCCCGGTACCATGTGCCAGGAGATGTTCTAAGTGCTTGGGATTCAGCGGTGAAGCAAAGGGACAAAAATCCCCACCCACATGAAGTTTATGTTCTGAAACTTGGGGGGGGGGGACGTGGGTTGGGAGGGAATATAACAACAAAAAAAAAAAATCACAAAAATTCATTTTAGTCCTCAGTTTCCTAGCAAGAGTAGGCTCTGAAAAACACTTGTCAAAGCAACCGGGTTCTGGGATCCCTGGGTGGCTCAGCGGTTGAGCACCTGCCTTCGGGCCAGGGAGTGATCCTGGAGTACTGGGATCAAGTCCCACATCGGGCTCCCTGCATGGAGCCTGCTTCTCCCTCTGCCTGTGTCTCTGCCTCTCTCTCTCTCTCTCTCTCTCTCTATGTGTGTCTCTCATGAATAAATAAATAAAATCTTAAAAAAAAAAGCAACAGGGTTCTATTATTTTCTCCCCACCCCCACTCTCTTTATAGTCCTGTCTGTTCCCTTGTGCGACTTGCTTAGCAGCTCCCCCACCCCCATCCTGCTTACTCTGGGCTGTGTGTCTAGTCAACTGAATCTCAAGCTCTTGGGATGAGGCCCACTAATCTTTTTTTTCCCCCAATACCCTCTCCAGATGGTTCATCTGGAGCCAGCCTGCGTCAGTCCTCTCTCTCTTCCCTGCTGCCACCCATCAGCATTTGCCCACTTTGTGTGTTTTTCTTCCAGGACTTGCTCATTAAACATTCCAAAGGGTTGCTATTAGCTCAAGCTAACGTGTTACTTATTTTCAAAACTTCACGATACTAATACTGGTATTTGCAGAGTGCTTTCGTATTAGCAGAGCACTTTCATACTCAGTGATCATTTTGGTCACATTACCACCCAAGGAAGAGGCAGGGTGGGTTTTAGTCTCCTCTTTTTCCTTCCAGAGAGACTGAACCTCAGCAGTTGAGTCCTTTGTTCAGGGTTATTCCACTGAGAAGAGCACAGTTGGTGTGAAGATCCTTCCAGTTCCCTAACTGTACTGTTTCCCCTGTTGTTGTTGTTCTTCTTCTTCTTCTATTTTATTTATTTGAGAGAAAGAGAGAGAGAGAGAGAGAACCCAGCAGGAGGAGGGGCAGAGGGAGAGGAAGAGTGAGAAGCAGACTCCCCGCCCTGAGCAGGGAGCCCGACTCAGGACTCCATCCCAGGACCCGAGGATCATGACCTGAGCCAAAAGCAGATGCTCAACCACCTGACCCCCCCAGGGGCCCTTTGCCCTTGTTCCTTTGCACTGTTCTCTGCAGATGATAATTTGAATTATTTTGATTAACATTTCATTATAAGTCGAAATACCAGGCACCAGGGGGGCTGACAGAGAAGATCCCTGGGGCAGATGTGTCCCTGGTGTCTTAAATCCACAAGACATGTTTTCTGGTCCACCTCCAGGAACAGCCAATGCTGTCGAAATCAAAATCACTGTCAGGTGGTAGACATGCAGCTAATTAGACCAAGTCACACAGCCCACAGACCAGTGTTTGCTGGCAGCTGGGATACTTTCTGTCCCTTCGAGTGTCGCTGCTGGCTCCTTCTCCTGCATGCCGGCTGTCAGGAGCCAACTGTCCCTCCCTCACCCCCCCTACACTCAAGAGTCAGCGTCCAGATGGTAACCCTAGTCCCTCCCCTCTCCCCACATCCGAAATTGCTAGGGTGACCATATGACTTATTCTCTGAAGCAGAGCAATTCCTTGGTTTTTTGTTTGTTTGTTTGTTTGTTTTAAGATTTTATGTATTTATTTATGAGAGACACAGAGAGAGAGGCAGAGACGCAGGCGGGCTTCCATCCTGGAGCCCGATGCGGGACTCGATCCCAGGACCCCAGGGTCACACCCTGAGCTAAAGGCAGACACTCAACCACTGAGTCCCCTAGGGACCCCAAAGCAGAGCAATTCCCAAAAGAAAAGGAGAGCCTCGTGGTAATTATGCAAGGACCGCAGGTGTAGACCAGGATCGTCCTGGATAAACCAGGACCCTACTTCTCACCGCCAAATAGGGGGTGAAAACTTTTTAAAAAACAACTGACTGAATCCAAATGTGTTTTTTCTTTCTTGGTGTGCCTCTGGTACAGGTGCCAGCACCTTCGAGTGTAGCCTCCCAGGACACAGAGGAAGCTGTTCCCAGGAGGTGGCGAGCGATAGAAAGCCTGAGCAAGATCCCTAGTTATGGAAACTTGTGATTCGCTGGGGATGCAAAAAAAGAATCCCTCTGCCACGCCTTTCCCGTGTCCTATGTAAGGTGGTGACATTTCTCCAGCAGGGCTCACCAGGTGGCCCCCTGCACCTGGCCTGGCCCCAGTCACCCAGAGTAGAGGATCGGATTGTCACGCAAGGCCTGTGCAGCAGCAGAATTGAAAAACGTAGAGAAAAAAAAAAAAAGAAGAAAGAAAGAAAGAAAGAAAGAAAGGAAGGAAGGAAGGAAGGAAGGAAGGAAAGAAAGAAAGAAAGAAAGAAAGAAAGAAAGAAAGAAAGAAGAAAGAAAGGAAAGAAAGAAAGAAAGAAGAGAAGAAAGAAAGAAAGAAGAAAGAAAGAAAGAAAGAAGAAGAAGAAGAAGAAGAAGAGAAGAAAGAAAGAAAGAAGAAAGAAAGAAAGAAAGAAGAGAAGAAAGAAAGAAAGAAAGAAGAAAAAGAAGAAGAGAAGAAAGAAAGAAAGAAAGAAAGAAGAGAAGAAAGAAAGAAAGAAGAAAGAAAGAAAGAAAGAAAGAAAGAAGAAGAAGAAGAGAAGAAAGAAAGAAAGAAAGAAAGAAAGAAAGAAAGAAAGAAAGAAAGAAAGAAAGAAAAACGTAGAGAAGTTAGAAGCAGGAAAAGGAATCATTCATGATCATCACCTCACGAGTAACTGTTATTAGCATTCTGTATAGTTATTTCCAAATGTTTGTATTTTTTATGACCTCTTTTACTTAGTTGTGATCGTTCCCTATCATTCTTGCTTTTCACTTAGATTATATTACGTGTATTTCTCCAGGTCATCATACATTATTTATAAGCATGATTTTAAGTAACTGCACAGTAAAGAACATCTTGTTCACTTAACTATTCGCAGCCTGTGGGGCATTTAGGTTGTTTCCCGCTTCTTATAAATAGTGCTGCAATGAACACTTTACACTAAAAGCTTTTTCTGTGTTATTTCCCAGAGCTGGATTCCAGAAACAAATTATCTTAAAACACATGAACATACTTAAGATTCTTGTTGTATGTTATAAAAGGCCTTCAAGCAGGCTTTTAGCTGTTTATATGCCCATCAATAATAAATGTGACCCTGCTATTCATATGCGAAACATGATCTATGGCTTTTGTTTTGCGTTCCTTTGGTCTCTAGACAGGCTGAGCTATTCTTTTTTTTTTTTTTTTTTTTTTTTTTATTCCTGAGAGAGAGAGAGAGAGAGAGAGAGAGAAAGAGACACAGGCAGTGGGAGAAGCAGGCTCCATGCAGGGAGCCCGACGTGGGGTTCGATCCTGGGACTCCAGGATCATGTCCTGGGCTGAAGGCAGGTGCTAAACCATTGAGCCACCCGGGGATCCCCTGAGCTATTATTCCTTATACACCAGCTACCTGATTGTATTTTCTTTTTTCTTTTTTTTTCTATTCCTCAAAGTGCTTGTTTATACCATTTGTGCACTGGAATTCTTACTAATGTCACAAATCAGAAATATGTGTAGCGTATGTTAAAAAAAGCTCTGGATAAAAATACCAAGCAGATCCACTAAGAGTGGTTACGTGGATTACAGAATCAGAATAATATATGATTTTCTAGAGAGAGCATTCAAGACATAAGTATATAAGCGACAAAACGGTGATATTCGGTGAGATCTTGACACTAATGGCCATCGTCCCCAAGAACTGGCAAAGCTCTGAGCCAGGGAGGCGGCGAGGACCAGGCTGTGAGGCCCCAGGTCCAGGTGTTCTATTCTGTGTTCGTTGTCTTAGTTCCCTGATTGTCTTACCCTGAGTTGGAAGAGTTGAGCGCTTCGCACCTCTCGGTGTAGAAGCTGAAGCACATGCTATTGGCATCTCTAGGAAGGAGGAGGCCCAAGTTTAGACAGGACCACAGGGCTCAAAGATCTCGAACGCCTTCTGATTGTAAACCTCATGATCTTGCCACCAAAGTGCTCCTCCCAGAAGTCAGATGGGCCCAGGCATTCAGGAGAACACAAGAGCCAGGGGCCTGGGAATGGACCATGGCAGCCACTGTCAGGTGCTCCACGTGCCCAGACCACATGGAGCATGAGTAACGTGACAACATTCATATCACCCTCTAGATTGTACTGTTCAAGTTTTCTGGAAGTTTCTACCCATCCTCAGGCTGGTTCTGTTGGGTACTAGCTCGCCTGGGCAGCAGGATAGCCCCATGGCAAAGGGTGCGGGCCCTGAAGCCCGCCTGCCTCAAGGCCGATCCTGGCTTTGCTCTTGGCCACACTGCAGCCTGGGATCATTACTCAGATGCTCTGTGCCCTCGGGTTCCCTGTGTGTAAAAAACAGGGAGGAGGTAATAAGAGGACCCACCACACAGAGTTCTAGGGAAGAGTAAGCGTAGGAATACATGCAATGCACCTAAAGTGGTACCGAGTACATAGAAAATATTCAAGGAATGTCAGTTGCTGCTCTCATTATACATATTAAATCATTTAAACTCATTACAACCCTGTGACCCTCTGCCTATCCTATTGTGATCTCCCATTTACTGATGAGGAAACAGAAAAACTCTACCAGTTATTAAAGTATAACAGAAATCCCATTCAAACCTCAAAAAGGATCCCTGGCTATCAGTGTAAACCAGATTTGAAAAACACTGTATATGTTCACGTCAGGGCAGTATAAAATGTTAAGGGAAAAAAGTTGCATTTTACATAAAAAACAAAACCAAGTAACGTTAGATACTAACAAAGTTTTTTTTTGGTCACCATTGTGCAAAGAAAAAAAAGAAAGAAAGAAAGAAGATAGAAAGAAAGAAAGAAAGAAAGAGAAAAAGAAAGAAAAAAAGAAAAGAAAAGAAAAGAAAAGAAAAGAAAAGAAAAGAAAAGAAAAGAAAAGAAAAGAAAAAACCCAGGCAAAGAAAACCATTGAGAGTGCAGGAAATATTATAGAGATTTGTAAATGTTTTCTTAGAAGTCACTGGCCTGGAGCAGTGACAGGGATGCTGGATGATCTAGCAGTCATCCTCTTTTGTCCTGTTTAAATGCCACTTATCCCTATCCTCAGTAGGCTTGAATAGGCTTGGTTTCAGACGCCTGTGACTCATATCTGTAAATAATAAATGTATTAAAAACATATTCTGTGCATCAACATATACTTTCACTTTGAATGAAATGTGCACACACACTCAAACTTTTCGTTTAATCTGTCTTTGTCCTGAAAACAACCATACATCAACATCCTAGGGGAAGCCAACGTAATGAAAATATATTTAAATACTTTAAGTGCTGTCCTTAGGAAATACGGCACTGGGGGAAATGGTTGCACTCCTTTCCTTCCTCCTCTTTCAAATATAAAGGTAACCCCTGCTGGAGGATGTCCTTTTGCCATGTGCTGGGCAACTCCAGCCTAACTCAAGAGGGCAGGTAAGGGAGGGGAGTGGAAGATGGGTTGAAGACCTAGAAATAAAATGTATTGCCAATAAGTGGCAATCCAAATGCGAGAAGCCTAGAGAAAGAGATGACGGTCAGTGAGGAAAGAGGAAAGACACAGGCACCAGAAAAAAACAGAGTCAACGATAGAGACGAGGACCGAAATGGTGTGGAAGCCACACCAGACGGGTGAGAATCACCCTATTGCAAAAGGAAGTCAAGCTACTGAAGAGACTCTTGGGCTGTGGTGGAGACAAAGTGGCTTCTTTCTAAGGGCACTGAAACTATTAAGTCCAAGCCGAGAGATGAAAAGTATGGCTAGATAAATGAATAAATAAATAAGCAAGATCTTCAGCCTTTTGCTGTGTGTTTGCAAGATTCACACACTCCACGGGACAGCCAGCAACTGCGTATCCACTTGAGTTTACTCATATGCAAACCTGACCTGTGGTTTCTCCTGCTGTTCGTCTACTGGACCGACATAACAGCTAGGACGTCTATACTTGCAAATCTGCAGAAGTGAATGTTATCCTCAAACAACCTACCTGCGTCATGGGTTGTTCCCTAAGTGGCTTCGTGAGCCATTTGGCTTCCTAGGTTCACTCTAGCCATCCATCTCTACGGATGAATTTCAAGTCAGTATTGAGTCTCCCTGGGAAGTGAACAATGGGGAGAGAAAAGGGAAGAACATTCGGAGACATGGAGCTGGAGAATGGGCCACGTGAAGAGAGCAGACTTGCTAATACACCTCAGAGGGGATGGCTCTGTCATCCTGGCCACCGTTCTTTGGCCACACAGGCCCCCTGAAGGTCCCCATATTTCCCACCTCTATGTTCACGCTGCCCTGTTAGAGCCGACTGTAATCTCTCTCCACCTGACAGTGATGTGTTCATATGTCCGACTCTCCTTCTAGACGGTGAATCCCCTGAAGGAAGGGATGGAACCTTACTCTTCTTTTCTATCCCTGGCTCCCAGAACCAAGACAGGCACATCGCTCAATATCTATATTTGTTGAATGAAGGAACCAAATATTCAGATACATTTTTTTAACCCCTGAAATTTTTTGTTCATGAAATTTCCTTAAAGCCTATAAAGTAACATGGAATGCATTGTTTTGCATTTAAAATCACATTGGCCCCTATGGCAATCAATGGAAATTAATGTAATCTGCTTATTTACTGTGTCACCAAACCTGCAGAGTTAGACACAGACTGGAGGGTGTACCCAATTAAAAGAGACAGAGATATGAGTGCTTTGCACCACAAGTGCCATAAATTAATAGAAATAAATGTAAAGGCTATTAAAATTCATATCTTGGAATTAAAATGGGTATTCTTAATTTGGGGGCCATAGATCTTTAGCAAGCATCCTTAGCAAGGACGAGCTTCAAGGGGTGTATCTAGGAAGCACACAAAAAAGAACCATACCAAAAAGTCCAAGTCAAAATGAGGTATGTGAATACGTGTACTTTGCAAGGGAGGTGGTCCATAGCTCTCATTAGGGTCTCCACGGTGTCTACAATCTAAAAAATAATACAATCCATTAATGCAGAGACGCTTGCAGAAACATGAAAAGAAATATGCACAAGGATGTTTATCATAGCATTTTTTAAAAATGAAAAATCGCAAACAATCTAAGTGGACTTCAGTAAGGGAGCGCTGAACACAGACGTAAAACATACGTGATGTGCAGCATACATATCACAGCATGTTGTTCAGCGGAAGAGCAGATTACCACGCAGCAGGTATAATATGGTCTCATTTGTGGAAAATAATGTGCATGTGTATCTAGGCATGGAATGTGTCTGGAAAGACAGCCACCAAATGTTAACAGTTATTATTGATTGATGGAATCTGGGGTATTTTTGTCCTTTCTTTTTACTCTCCTGATTTGTTTGCATTTTTACTGTGAGCATGTTGTCATTTTAACAAAGCAGTAATACTATTTTCAGAAATTGGAAGGGATGTTTAGGGAAGTGTAAGGAAGGCGGAATTATAATTGACAACTACTGTAAACTTGAAAATTCTTCGCCTTAAAGTTGGCATCAAAGAGATCACTGTTGCCCTTCAAATAGATAACAGAGTAAGATAAATCATGAGGCCAGCCCAGCATGGCAATTCCTAGATTGAGTTTAAGAATGTTCAAAGGAAATGACAACTGGTCTTGGAAACTGCTGGCTTCATCTAGCTCACCATGAACTGTTTTTTCTGTGAGGATGCAAGAGCTCCGTACAATAAATAAAACCATGTGTGTAAGAGGAAGAAATAATAATTGCGTATTATCACTTGTGGTTGTGCCAGTCAGCCTGGTATGTGGCATGACTGGTTCCTGGAAGAGTTCAAGTTGCTCATCATCTGAATCAGAATCAGATTAGAATCTTCTTTTTTTTTTTTTTTTAAATGTTCTTAACAGCTTTACTAAGGTATATTTGACACAATCTGATTTTTTTCTTTAAAAAAACTAATGCCTCCGTCATTAACATACAGTGCTGTATTGGTTTTAGGCATACACTATAGCGTTTCAACTATATACATTACTCGGTGCTCATCAAGGTGGGTGGACTCGTAATCTCCATCACCTAATGCACCCATCCCCCCACCCCCTTCTGGTAACCACCAGTGTGTTCTCTATAGTTAAGACTCTGGGTTTTTTTGTTTGTTTGTTTATCCTCCTAAATGGACAAAGACCTGCTTTCAACTTTAGGTTTGACATGTGAAGTGTTTATTTGTAAGATTCAAACCCTTCCCAGAAGGACTAAGTATGAACCACACATTTGCCCTAAGTAACTGCTGCTCCTTTCAGTATTTCTTCATGAAAGCTCTCTGGTTTGTTGTTGCAGGTAGTGCCTCAAAAACTATGCATTTTCAAAATGTCCCCAAATTTCACATCTTGCAATAATGCATTATAGTAATGTTTGAGATGGCCGAGGGGAATGTTCTTCTTTTCTCAAGTAGAACAATCATGAAAAGGAAAGTACATGTTAATTTTAGACGAGAACACGCACACACACACACATAAGGAAATTGTGGGTCTAAAAAGTGATTCATTTAAAACTAGTCATGCCCTTTTACCTCCAAAACCCTCAGGTATATACCAAGGGTATATGTACCCCAGTTTGAAAACCATTGCTTTAGTCTACCTCATTCATTCACAGACATGGAAGCTGAAGCCCCAGTGTAGTGGCCAAACCAAGACTGAACCTCAATGCTTCAACTTGCAGACCAGTGGGCTTTCAGTCCTACCACACTGCCTTTTATTATGACATGGAATACAATTTTCCCCCTCTGAGGCTTCTTTTGCTCATCTGTAAAATGAGAGGGAAAGACTAGCTGATCTCGATACTTGATACCCTTCCTTTTTTCCTCCAGATCCGCTTCCAGACTTCTGTACGCTGCTCTGAGTCCCTAGAGGTGGATAGTTGAAAATGACCTCTAGCTTCTGGTTGGGGACAGCCAGTCAGAGGCCCTGGCAGGAGCTTGGGAGACAAAAGAGAAATAAGACGGGGGCATTTTATTCACCTGGCTCCCCTGCTTGGTTACTGTCAGCTGGTCGTGTCCTGCTCCCACCTCCGAAGGCAGGTGGGAGCAAATCCTATTCCTATTCCTATCACAAATCCTATTCTTTGTCCTTTTCATTCAGCTACCCTCTCTGGGTTCCACTGACTTCTCCCTCCCCTCTCTCATTCCGACAGAGGGACAGTAACATGTTCCCAGATCATTCCATCCCACTGGATCCCCTCACCCGCATCCTGCCATTTTCCTACTTCAATTAAATCTTTTCTCTAGGAAGGGAGAGGGACCAGAGGCAACTTAATTTAATAATCCCAGTGTCCTTCCTTAATCCCTTAATTTCTTTTTTGGAAGGGAAAGTAATGATGTCACTCTACCCATCTTTTCAAAGTCTTGGTTCAGCTAAATGTGAAAGCAAGCAAAATAAACAAGTTTTAAATGAGGACTTCTTTTTTAACTTATTATTTTGAAAAATTTTAGACTTAGAGACAAGTTGCACCAGTAGTACCAAGTTCACCAGGCTTCCCCTAACGTTAACATCTTACCTAACCACAGCACAATGGTCAAAACCAGGAAATTAGCATTGATGCAATACTACTAACTAGTCTGCAGACCTTACCCAAATTTGACCAGTTGTCCCACTCATATCCTTTTTCTGGGCCAAGATCCAGTTGTTTCCTTAGTCTCCTCCTCCAGTCTGTGACAATTTCTCAGTCTTTCTTTGCATCTCATGACCTGGACACTCTCAAAGAGTACTGGCCAATTATTTTGCAGAATATCTTTCAATTTATGCTGGTCTGATGTTTTCTCATTATTAAATTGAAGTTATGCATTTGAGGCGAGAGTGCATGGGAGTGAGGGTGTGGCTTTCTCAGTGCCTCATTTAATGGCTCCGATGTCAATGACTTATTAATGGCCAAGTTGATTTTGATTGTTCCGTTATACAGTATTGGCCAGGCTTCATCTCTATAAAGTGACTACTTATCCTTTTGTAAATAAAACTATCTTGTGAGGAAATACTTTGAGACTATGCAAATATCCAATATTCAACATTCTTTCCTTCACTACTTTGAGTGTTCATTAACTATTCTCGTCTTTGCCTTTTGGTGATTTTCTATTCCTATCCTTCCTTCTATATTTATTAAAGAAGAGCTGTCCCTTCTCTCCATTTATTTATTTATTCAATTATTTATTTGTATTCATATGGACTCAGGGATATTTATTTTACTTTCTGGGTTATAATCCAGTACTATCATCATTTATTTTTTAGCTCAACTTGTCCCAGCTTTCATTAGAAGCTCCTTCAAGTTGGTTCCTGTATCATTTTTAAACATGCCATCATTTCTTAGTACTTCCGTACTTTCTGGCACCATAAAATATTCCAGACTCATCTTCTATCTTCCCTGGAATCAATCATTTCTCAAAGAAGCTCATTACTCATTTGTTCAATCCTAGTATACAGATAAAGTAGTTTCAGAATTGCTAACCCATACCCCTGAGGATAAAAATTTACTAACTAGAGTATAATATTTGCTCTGTAGTAGTTCTGTCTTTAATCTTACATTATACAGTCTAAATACTATTTTCCAGAGTTAGTTGGTTCTTTCCCAACTTCTTTAGTATGGTCATGACATTCATCAGTAACACACTTACATCCGTTTGTTACTCTTTGTATTCCAAATTGGGGTCCCCCCACATCGTAGTTGATTTTATTTTATTAAAAGATTTTATTTATTTATTCATGAGAGACACAGAGAAAGAGAGACAGAGAGAGGCAGAGACACAGGCAGAGGGAGAAGCAGGCTCCATGCAGAGAGCCTGACGTGGGACTCGATCCTGGGACCAGGATCATGCCCTGAGCCAAAGGCAGATGCTCAACCGCTGAGCCACCCAGGCATCCCTATAGTTGATTTTAATTCTTTATTTTGGGAATATGTGAAACAGTACTATGGTTCTAAGAGTCAGAGCCCTCCCAAACTACAAAACAGAGTATTGGGTAAATGTCATTCTCCCAACTATGTTACACTTTCCTACTTCCTCATTCTTTCCACCCCAGTCCCACCCAATCTGGAGTAACTAATTTCATTAGATTCAATCCTTTTATATTTTTTGCACAAATGAACAGATACATGCACATTTTATCTCCTCTTTTTTCTTTCATGAAAGGAGGCACACTGTAGGAATTCTTTCTTTTATTATTGAGGTACAATTTACGTATTATAAAATTGTCCATTTTAAAGTGTACACTTCGCTGGTGTTTAGGACATCCACATGGCATACAACCACCACCCCTGCTTAGTGCCACAATATTTTGCCCCAAAAGGAATCCCTATAACCATTAAGAAGTTAGTCGCCATTCTCTTTCCCCATAGCTCCTGCTAATGACTTATTTATTTTCTGTCTCCATGGACTTACCTGGTCTGGATATTTAATATAAATGGAACTATACAATATGGGTGACCTTTGTAACTGGCTTCTTTGACTTAGCAAAACGTTTCTGTGGTTCATCCACATTGTAGCACATATCAATACTTCATTTCTTTTTGTTATTAAACGATATTGCACTATATGTGCTTACTACATTTTGTTTATCTGTCCATCAGTTGGTGAACAGTTGGGCTATTTCCATCTTTTGGCTATTGTGAATAGTGCTGCCATGAACTTTCATGTACAAATATTTGTTTGAATATTTATTTTCAATATTTGGGGATAAAAACCTAGGAATAGAATTGCTGGGTCATAGACTAATTTCATGGTTAACTCTGGGAAAACCCACCAAACCATTTTCCATAGCAGCTGAACCATATTACATTCCTACCAGCAACGTACAAAGGTCCCAATTTCTTCACATCCTTGCCTACACATGCTATTTTCCATGTTTGCCTTTTAATTATAGCCCTCCTAGTGGGCGTGGAGTATATCTTACTGTGGTTTTGATGTGAATTTTCCTAATGACTACTGGTGTTGAATATCTTTCCACATGCTTATTTGCTACAGGTACTCTTTTGCATTTTGTTTTTTGTTTTTTTTTTTTCACCCGATACACCCTGGAAGTCACTGTATATCAATTTGTAAAGATCATTCAATTCCCTTTTGCATCTGTGTAGTACTCCATTTTGTGGATTACCACAGTTTATTCAACCACTTGCCTACATGTGGGTATTTAGGTTCTTTCCAACATTTTGCAGCTGCAAACAATGCTGCAGTTGATTTCTTGGTACATATACATTTTTGCATTATTGGAGGCACACTTCAGGGTTGATTCTTGGTAATGGCATTGCTGAGTCAGTAGTATGTAATTTTGTTAGGTATTAATGAAGTTAGCAAAGAACAATTCCAGTTCTCTTAAATAGTCTAATGATAAATACAGCAAAATTAAATGTTTTAAAGACAGGTTTGCAGAAGGGGAGCAAAAGAGAGAGAAGCAACCCCCTAGTTGTACCATAAGAGAAAAAAACTCTCTACTACTTAACTTTTTCTTTGGTCTTCTTATAACAAGATAATGCTATGCTAGAGGAAAAGTAGCCTTGTCCACACACAAACAGACCTCACTTTCCTAAAGGTAATATTTATGTTTTTATAGGATGCCATGAGGTCTATGAGCTGAGTTCTGTGAGTTTGCTTTTATGCAACTCATTTCTGTGCTTTTCATTTAGTCTAATCATGAGTCTATATGAAAAACAGATAAGAGTGAATATGAGTCATCATCAAACTATCAGTGTAGGTAGAGGGTGGTAAGGAGTGAAGCAAACTTAATTCTCAATTTACCTCCATTTTTATGTCACAGAGATATTGAAACATATCAGAATGGGCTATGAAATACCTTTTAATGGAATGTCTATACCCCTCATATACGATTACTCTGCTATTGGGATTTAGTTATTAAAATTTCACTAAAGGACTTGGGTAATTTAATCTTCACCAAGAATCATATGCCCATCCCAGAAAGGCATTCAGGGTCAAGAACCTCAAGACACCTTATGCACCACAAGAATGATATCACCACCACCTAGACCATCATCAAAGAACATTCACTGTATTCATCCTTTCATTATCCTGTTATTTTAATGGGTGTACAATGCATTTGCCACCAGCAAAGTGAGTGCTCAGTCCCATGCCTGGAACAAAATGAGGCTCTGGAGTAGTCAATAGGAAGTAGAAGGGATCAATTTATTTCTGCCTCTTTCCTTATTGCTACTTAATGTACAGTGGTATCCTCATCTGACTCTCCCTGAGGTCAGAAAAAAAGAAAGAAAGAAAGAAAGAAAGAAAGAAAGAAAGAAAGAAAGAAAAAGAAAAAGAAAATGTAAGACGCACAGTTACAGATAGATGTCTGGAAAAGGCCATTCACACCCCTACTCTCTAAATTTCTGAGTTATCTAAGGATACGGAAATTCAAAAGAGAGGTGACCACACAAGGCAGGTGTAGCATTCCACAGTACGGAGAGAATGCAAAGTCAGTACTCAGAGGCCCCTAAATGATATCAGTCTTTTAGCTTTCTGGAGTGCTGTAAGTCTGCTGTGAGGAAAATACTGAGACTTTTCATTTTCATTTTATAAAAAGCATTTATATGAAAAGATGGGCTAAAAAAAAAAAAAGAAAAAAAGAAAAGATGGGCTAAACATCTGAATAAAAATATATGTTCCCTTATTCATTTCACAAATCTTTATTGGGCACCTATTATATGCCAGACACTTTTTGGGGCATTAGAGATAAAGCAAGTAACAAAATAATGGGATCTGTTCTCATGAAATTCACATGAGAAACAGTGGAACCCTCTCTAGTCTCTTCTTTGACTTATTCATTCAATACATATTTATTGAACGAGGCACTGGACGCACTTTGTTCTCATCAATGAATGAAACAGCTCCCTGCCCTCATGAAATTTCCAATTGAGCAGGAGTCAGTAGATGATAAACATAATAAATGTGTGAATTAGACGGTATATTTAAAGGAGATAAACGGTGTGGGTAAAAAGCAAAAGGATAAAGGGGGTCAGGAGTGCAATGGGGAGAGAGGTGTGCTGGGTCATTATGCAATTTTAAGTAAGATTATCCGATCACTAAGAAAATATTTGAGCAAAGGTTTGAAAAAGTGAGGGAGACAGCCCCTCAAATACCTGTGGGAAGCACATTCCAGGCACAAAGATGAGCCATTCCTGGGGCTTTGAGATTGGACTATGCCAGATATGTTCTAGAAAGTAAGGGAGATGAGTGTAACCCATAGGATAGAGGAAAGTAATAGGAAATGAGACCAAAGAGGAAGTAGGCCAAGTCATGAACCTTGCAGACTATTTAGGGACTTGGGCTTTTAACAGGGAGCCATAGAAGGGCTCTGGGCAGGAGTGACACCACTCACCTGACTTACCTTTCAGTGTGAGCACTCTGCCTTTTCGTCAGAAGACTGAAGGGAACAAGTGGAATGCAGGGAGGCCTGCCAGGAAGCTACTGGAATAACCTGGGAGAGCCACCGTGGTGGCTCTGGGAAGGCGAGAGGGAAAGAAACAGGGATGTGAGAAGAGAGTAAGGTGACAGATTCTGCGGATTTTTGGACAGTGAAGGGTTTGTGGAAGACTGGACTGTGGTATGAAAGAAAGAGAGGAGCTAGGAGTGACGCCAAGGTTTTCACCTGTTGGAAGGAAGGAATTTTCATCCACTGAGATGAGAGGTTGCAGGTGGAGCATTTTTTAGGAAAAAGATCGGGAGTCCAGTTTGGGGCGTACTGGATTTGAGATATTGATGAGAACATTAAGAATATTCTGGAGCTGGGCAAAAAATCAGAGTTGGAGGAATAGATTTGGAAGTGACATCAAATAAAATTTTGTATTACATATGATTAAATAGGAAAATATGGATATTTTAAAAATAAAAAATCATATGGAGCACAAACCGAAGTTTCTCCTTCATTCTTTTACTCCAAACCCAATACCCTCCCCAGCCATTAAACAGCAACCCACTATAGGAGATAAACAGAACCGACATCTGTTCATTTCCACCTGCATTTTACGTTAGAAAAAAGGTGTCAGTCAGAGGTGTCCAGATAGTTATGCATAGGATTTTTCTCTTTACCTATATCTTCCCTTTGCCCACGTAATTTCTACAATTTCCAGATGACCAATCTTCTACCATTATGGTGGTGAAGCAACAGAATTTCTCAGCTATTTGGAATATACAATATACTTGGCTTTGTACGCTTTTTCGTATAAAACTAAACTGTTTCTTAATGTTCTGTGTTGTGGGGTTTTTTTTTCTTTAGCGCTCGAGAATGTACCTGAGCTAAGTGGTACCACCCATTTAAGCAATACCATTGATTAGAAAGCACAGGATACACTTTAAACACCATTGTAATAATTCTCTAGACTCTAAGCTTCCATCCCTAAAATAGAACAAAGTTGCTGCACCTTCCATTAGAAAAAGATAACCTTCAGAATCTGAACTAAAGCATTTCTGTTTTGCTGAGTTGGCAATTGCTCAGTGTAAAGAAAGTAATGATGACTCCTCAAATATCCAGTCTCTTAGGAGCTTAGAGCTTCGTCTGTAATAAAATCCAATAGTCTTTCTAATCCTGGCAGTTCTCTATTTCTCCCCTGAAGTCAAAAAGAAACTAATTAATTAACCCGAATTTGGTTTGATGTTTAGCAGAGTCCTATGGCCAATTACGTGTATCGAAACCTCCATACATCTGGACTGACACGTGCCTTGTCCCAATCAGCTGCTTGCTAGGCTGCAGTTGCACGCTTCATGGCAACCAGTAAATAGGGGAAGAGAAACAAGAAAGAGTAAAGCAGTTCTCAAGAAGTTTACAGTCCCTCTGAGCCCATGAAAGATTATCTGTTGGGAAAAAAATAGCACTGTGCGTGGTTCTCAGACCAACTGAACCAAGGTACTCTGCTGTGGGGAAAAAAAATGCATCAATGAATGTTCTCAATTGAAAGTTCACTCTATGAATTTTTCTTGGGCTCTGGCACTGAGTACTGTCTTTTGAGAGAGATCCAGCACAGAGCAAAATGAGTACGTGTGGGAAACATCAGTAACAGACTTATTAACAGAAAAACTGAGGATTAGCTTATCATACATAATTCAACAACTTGACCTTTTATGGGCACATGGGCTCCTACTTGTGGTTTTACTTTGCACCCATTTTTTTTTTCCTGATAAACTGTTCTTATTTGCAAGATCAGATATCAGAGTTACTTGGTGCCCTACAGAGAACCGTGTCACTTGAACAAATTTGAAATCCTATTCTGTAGTTCTTCATAAGCAAATGGGCCCAAAGGCCGAAGCCTGCGTCCTATCAGACTTCTCTACCCTCCTCCTTGCGCTCCCCAAGCTCCCCACGGCCTCTGCTCCCTTTTCTCCCTCCAGGTGGCAGTTTTCCTCTGGGCTTTCTCTCACCATCCTTCCTCTGCATTGCACTCCCCCACCACCCCAGTTCATACCAGAACAGCCCTAAGAACTCCAGCCTGGTTCCCCTCCTACAGTCCTTGTCTGCTCAAATCCCTTGCACTCCGCTCACAGACTCACCTTTCTGCAACACAGGGTTTTTTCAAGCCCCTTTCCTGTTCAAAAACGTTACTGATCTCTTCTTCCTCATTTAAGAATGTCTAAAAGTGGGGCATCTGGGTGGCCTAGTTGGTTAAGTGTCTGCCTTCGGCTTGGGTCATGATTCCAGGGTCCCAGGATCAGAGCCTGAGGTTGGGCTCCCTGCTCAGCTGGGAGCTTGCCTCTCCCTCTCCCTCTCCCTCTACCCCTCCCCTCTGCTCTCTCTCTCAAGTGAATAAAGGCTTTTAAAAAAATCAAGAATAAATTTAAAAATAACGTCCAAAAGTCTTAGAGTCAGAATCCAATTCTCCAAAACACAACTTCTGGTGTTTGAATATTTGAATGCGAAGTTGCGCGTGCGCATGACCATGTTCAAACAAGCACTCAAAAGAAATTTGGCAAAGATTTCTCCTATCAATGAAATAAGTAGAAGAGTTTAAAATGAATGTGGGGGCAGCCCTGGTGGCTCAGCGGTTTAGCACCGCCTGCAACCCAGGGTGTGATCCTGGAGACCCTGGGTGGAGTCCCATGTCAGGCTCTGCATGGTGCCTGCTTCTCCCTCTGCCTGTGTCTCTGCCTCTCTCTCTGGGTGTCTCTATGAATAAATAAATAAAATCTTTAGAAAATAAAAAAATAAAATAAATAAAATGAATGTGGGACTTTTTAAATAGCTGGTTCTTCTCGAGGAAGGGGCGGTGGCTACCTCAATTTGTTCTTGTTTGCTCTTGAGGAACAACGGGTGATTTATCCTGATACCTATGGATAAATATTCGTATTCTTATCACTTTGAAATGACCAGTTGTTCTTTTCGATGAATTTTCCCATCACTGGATCTTTACTGGAGTCAAAGACAAGTGTGTTTATCAGGGTCATTGGAAGTCAGAGTGGTCAGGATCACATAACCTGATGTTTGCTGCGAAAAGAAAATATGTCTGGAGGCACCTGGGGTGTCTCAGTGGTTGAGCATCTGCCTTCGGCTCAGGTCTTGATCCCCGGGGTTCTGGGATCGAGTCCTGCACCATACTCACTGCAAGGAGCCTGCTTCTCCCTCTGCCTGTGTCTCTGCCTCTTCCTGTGTGTCTCTCATAAATAAATAAAATCTTGAAAAAAAAAAAGAAAATATGTCTGGTGTGTGTACATATATATATATATATATATATATAGCTTGTTCATATATATATACACACAGAGAGAGATGTCTGTCATATTGTTTGCTATTAATTATAGGAATTAAAATATTTTCTACAAAAGTCTAGAAAGATGAACTTTATGCCAAATGATTATCATTCCTCTAGGGTGGCATGATACAGTAGGACTCTGTTCTTCATATGCTGTTTTGCTTTTTCTTCTTTGTTCTTTTAATAAACATATGTTACTTTCAGAATCTGGAAAAATATCCATTGTAAACAAGAAACTTTAAAGCTTTTTTCAAAAAGTCATGTGAACAGTTAACTGCACAATTTGGTATTTGTTGGATGTTTTGAAATAAGCTACAGTGACTTGTCCCTTCTAATGAGTTGATTTCTTAAAGGCATCTTTGGGACATATTAAAAATAGCACCACACTCAGAGCTCAATAAGGAGAGTTTTTTCATTGAGTCCAATCATTAGTGACTAACTTGCATTTAGAATGCGATCTCGACCATGAATTAGTCATTCCTCAAAACAGCCTGATGGGAAACATGAACATCATCAAGTGTGCTTAAAAGTGAGACCAGCCAACAGGGCCCCACCGAGCTGGCCACACAGTCATGCTGCTGGGAATCAGGCCTCCACGCGTCCAGTAGGAGACACAAAATTTTCCAAAACACCTCCCATGTCTCTGTCTCACAAGCACTTGAACTTAGATTCGCTCAAACTCTATAACATTGGTCAGTCTTGCAAACCCTTATAAATGCAACATCGGGTCTCTCCAACCACTCGTCATGGCAACCAAATGTAAAAGGGGCAGCATTATATATGTGCTTTTAAAATTTTCACAAATTCTCCCCAAATGTACTGAGGGAAGCATCACAGTGACAGGTAAGATGATAACCAAGCAACAGATGCATATTGAATATCCATTATACACAGGGCTTCATTCTGGAACTATGAACAGGAATGGGGTCACGAAATCAGACACCCACCCTCTGTCTTTGCTTTGGGGTACTTACAGTTTGATAAAGAAACCAGGCAAATGCATAGAAAACCTAAAATTCTGTAAAAAACAGCAACAACAACAACAAAACCCTTTTGAATGTATATTTCTCAATTTTAGAATAAGCATTTAATTCTTTTCTCACAAAAATATGTTTTTTGTAGTCATTTCAGGTAAGCTGCAGTTGCAATGCTTGGTGCACACACTACTTGAGAGGGTTGCAAAGGCCCTAAATTGGCCCTGAAGTGATTTACTTCATTACTTAACGAATGCCAATGAACTCTCTCTTTGAAGACAGAAACTATGGAAGTCGTTTTGAATTATTAAAAAAATTTCTGAGCTCACCATGGAAGGATAACAAATGTGTGATGAATCCGTGTGTTATTTTCCACTGGCTAAGCCATCACACATAATTATTTTCTATGCTCTTCTAAAATATGCACACGCACGCACGCACGCACACGCACACACACACAGCATGCTGGTCACATTCTCAATTCCCTTTCAAACGAGTGACAATCTCGTTTATATTCTCCCCTACCCCAGTTTATGGCCTCACAACAACTCACTCTTCATCGTGAGCACACACAGACTGTCCTGATGCCCCTTTTTGGCCAGTGAAGCCTCTTCAGAAGGAACACTTTGGGGGAAAAATGGATCCTTGTCCCTGGATCCCAGGGTCAAATCAAAATGAAAATAACAGACTTCAAGGGCCCAACCTCCTTCACGTCACCTCCGACTTCTCATTCAAAGGGGTACTTGGGGCGGCAGGTGGAGTTATAATTATAGAGTAGAGAAAAGCTACATCAGCAGCTGTTGCTTCTGTTTGTTCCCAGCTATAACTGTCATCAGTGGGCAAATTGGCATAAACAGGCCTTCACAAGCGGAAAGACGTTGAACTCCTGTGCTTGTCACGCTCTGGGCCTTCTCGGTGGCCAGGGAAGGAAAGCAAATCTGACCGTGCGTGAGCCAAGCGTGAAGCCGAGCGCAACCCCGAGCTGAAGGCACCTCTTCAGGGGGAGCCTGAAATGTGAAGATTTTCTTTCCTGCCGGAGCCTCCCAACCCAAGAAATAGGTTAGTGCACAAGGAGTGTACCCTATGCATTCTCACTCTGACCTCTGCTCTATGTGACCTTAACTTTTCTTCAGGCTGAATAGCGGGGCGACCCGTTGCAGAGAGTTGAGGACTGTTACCTAAAACGGTGCTGCCCAGGAGAGCAAGTTATGAAGTGGGCTTCATTTCTAATGTCCCTCTTCCCCAAATCTGGCTGCACTCACATTAGACAGACAGACAAGGTAAAGATGGAAAAATGAAACTGGTTTCCCGTTCTCTCGTAATGCCACTTACTCATGCCAACAGGCCCCGGCTTCTTTACTAAAATCCGTGACGTTGAAGTCTTAAGTTTGTGAGTATATGGTGCCAGCGTCTTATTTCTCTAGGGAAACTAGGCGAATTAGAATTGGATTGTTTTCCCACCTCTGAATAAAGACAGGAAATTTTCTTGTTTAGATAAAATGTGCGTGGCAGGCTACTCCATGTAAGAAACATGCTAGAGGATCTGGTTCCTCTGTCTAGCCCAATTCCACTGAAAACCTCCATAATTTCCATCTAAGCAGCTCGGTAAGACTCCTTATAGATCCTTTGGAAACAAAAAAGATTGCAAAGAACTTTCATTGTCTGTCTATGCTCCACGTTAGAGAGCAGCGGTGCAGGACTTTCAAGCGAAGGTTAGTTCAGGGCCATCTCAGAACCTGAATGTTTGCTGTCTTGTTGAAAAGCAATGGAATTGCAGGGAACTCCCTGGAGCGAGGCATTGGGGTCCAGTTCTCATCCGACTCACATCTAGGGACCAGACCCAAGTAGAAAGAGCCCTAAATAATGGCCACATTTTGGTCAGCTCCAAACAGAAAGTGAACCTCCCCTCCCCTAAGTATTTTGTACACGACTGTTCAGGGGGCAAGTGCACCACTGTGGCCCTACTTTTCAAAAAGTGTACAAAGTGCTAACCGGGCAGGTGAAGCTCCACCACAGAGATACCTACATCCAACTAAAGCCGCCAGGGGACCCAGGAATTAAATTCCCACAAGAGGCTTGATTCTTTCCAACAATATCTCCTGATTTCTAAGAAGAGAGCCATTAAGTCCCCCCTGAGGAAATTTAAGGGTGAAACAAATACTTCTTTACATACTTGAGCAAATAAAGACCCAAGCAGTTACGTTTGGTTAGTGTTTGGAAAATGTCCACTAATAAAGCATATCGATACCCTCAATCTTCCCACGCGTTAAGAAAATACATGACAGGTGATGCCACACATACAGTTCCTGTATCATACTTATCCATTCAAATGTTACGGAGTGATGACTACAAAACCTGAAAATAATATGTAGACATTAAGGCAAGTTCTAATATCACTCTTCCCAGAGGCTACTTTCCTCCTCTTTTCTACTAAAAGATTTCGCGTGGAGATGGTGCTTATCTTCAAATCCTAAATTGCTTAAACAGAGAAAGGCAGAATGAGGAGGTGGCTAACTGGTTAGTGGCTTGGGTTTCTTTGACACATAGACTTACGCTCAGTCTTACACATTGCTTTTTACTTGTGTTTTGTCTTCTTGCTCTTCTAGAAAAAAAAGCTCCCCAAGATGACTGTCACGTACTCCAGTAAAGTAGCAAATGCGACTTTTTTTGGATTTCATAGGTTACTCCTCAAGTGGAGAGGGAGCATCTACAAACTACTGTACAGGGAATTTATTGTCTTTGCTGTTTTTTACACGGCCATAAGTTTGGTGTACAGGTACCTTCCTTTGCATGTCTCCTTATCTGGCCATCAAATATCATGTAAGAATACAGTCTCAAAAATCCAAGTCTTTGGTTGCTGCTCACTTTTGCATTATGTAACCTCCTCCTTTGCATGATCCTCTCTTACCTTCAACCCAGGACAAGGTATTCTAATCCACACCTAGCCGTGCTTGGGATGTGAAGTGGACTCTGACTATCATATCCCGGTGGCTCTCATTCTAGCCCCACGTTAATGGACCACGATGAGGCTTGGTCACGCTGCCAGAACTTTGCTAGAGGCGTAAAAAGGAAGATTGATACTTAAATCCTCGCTCAGGGATGATTTTGAATTACAAAGGCCACAGACAAATAACCTTCCATCCGTGCCTCTCCCAGCTATGTCACTGATCACTTCAATGTGCAATTTGACAGCTTATAGCAACTACCTGCATAATTCACATGCTCCTGAACGATGTATATCAGGCAATTTTCCTTCCTTTTGCCTGAAATGACAAGATCTTATCCTGGATGGCGCCTGCCAATCTTGCCAAAACCTCAACTGAATAAAGGCCTGAAACCTAATTTATTTTGTTTATATCTTCTGAGTTCGGGGCATGTTATATTCACAAGATGTTTATTCGTTATAACATCACAAACTATGCCTGTCAGATTAACAGAAAATTTGAACAAAATCATGTTCAAGAAATACTTTCATGCCTAAAATTATAGTCTTAATAAAATTTGATACATAGTACAAAAGAGCAGCTTTATGAGTTTTTTTTTTTTTTTATTAAAACTGATTGCATATATTTCTACTTTGGGGGAAGTTAAAACTTTAAAAAGCTAAAGGTTTTTGAGGCTGTATTTCCACCTTTTCTATGAACTTCAGTTTGTTCTTTCCTGCATACAGATGAACAAATTTGTGTTCTCATTGCTCTTACCTACCTTCTTCTTTGCAGCACCAGGACTCCTTCTGAGGAAGAGGGTAGTAATCTGGCCAGCTGATAATTATCAAAAGTAGAATAGGAACAGCTATTTTGCTGCATATCAAAATATCTGTAAAGGGAAAGTTTTATTTACGAACCCCTAGTAATTTTTCAGATGTGTCTTGTAAATGCAATATCATTTTGACAATTTATTTCTGTGCCACTTAATCCTTCAGAATATGAAATGGCAGAAGACACGTGACGTTTCAGAATAATTGTCTCATTAGTTTATTTTTACTAATGTGAGTTTATTGCTGCTACCGCTGCTTAGGATAGAATAGCACTTAGAGCAGCTGCACCGTAGCCAGAAATGCTCGTGGGGCCTCAACTTTTGCTCCACTATCTTATTTATACCCCACAAAATTGTGCGCATATATTTTTTCTAAAGACTGAAGAGTGCTTACATTTGTAACAATGATCGGTTGTGCAAGTCATTCTTCATTTTTTTTAAAGTCCAACTATAAAAATCTTGTTAAAATAGATACTTAATCCTGGTTGAAGGTATACCAAGAACTATAGGCTGAATGTCTCAAGAAAGCCAAATATAGCTGTAGAAAAATATGGACATAGTGTCATTCTCATGTGTACCAATGATCCTAACTTTTAAAATTCTCTTATAAGCAAATAATTATACTTAGCAAAAATCCTAAGACCAAGCCAGATTTCATTACTTTGATTATATCTCTTTTTATTTTCAGTTGAGTTTGAAAAAATCATCATTCTAGTACTTTCTAAGCTTGTAAACTTTCTATGTAACTATTAGCTCAGTATTTTTTCCTTTGGCCGATCATTAATAATGGCAACAACTTTATTATCGATTAATTGTGATGCCACATGTGAAGTGGTTTTATATATAATAAATTCTATAATCCTTGTAACATTCATAACACATAGGTATTATTAGCCCCATTTACAAAAGAGAAAACTGAGGCTCAGAGATATTTAAACGTACGTCCCAAGTCCACATCTGTTAAGTGGAAGATCTGGGATCCAGATCTGGCTTTGTCTGACCTTATGGTCTGTGCTTTCCACATTTAAATCCTCTTTGACCATTTCTAGTTGAGTATCCAAAACTGCTCTGGCTGTGACTTGTCATTGGCCTGACCTTGCAAGGCCTGTGCAACCAGCTCCTGACTTCAGAATTCCTGACGCCTCCTCCAAAGCTGAGGCAGGAACCGCAAGCCCACCCTGCACCCCAAAGTCTTTGTCAGCACCAGCTCTTCATCTGCAACCTGACTGGCGGTGCCCTGTTACCCCTTATCCCTCCGCTCCCTTTACCAAAGTTTTACTGACTCAGGCCTTTGACAGGTTATAACAGATTTCCAAGGGATTTCTTCCTCCCCTGGAACAGCTGTTCTCTTTCTTTAATGCAAACTCATCTGTGTTGCTCCTCTCTCTAGATCTTGACCATTACCATTAACCTGCCTTGAGATATTTCTTCTGACTCCGAATCCTCTCCCTGTAACATCAATATTGATAATAGTTTCATTAAATGAATTTATGTCTAACAATGCCAGACAATGGGTTTTGGTCAGATCTGTAATATAAATGTTTATATTTATATTATACAAATACAAACCCACCAAATATAGCAATAAAAATGCTTACCTCTAGTTGTTACATCTATTATTTTATATTTTAAGCAATGGTAGGCTTTAAAATAGTTATAACCATCCCTTGAAGTATAACACATATAATCAAGAATATGCTAATTCAGGGGAAAGCAAGATCAAAATGCCAAATTTGGGGTTATTATTTAGTAATTAACTTAATAACTGTAATTCACTTAAGACACTTTTTTTTTAAACCTACCTGATGAATACTGGAAAGTTGGACTCTTTAATGAGGTATTTTGCTCTAAATCCAATGCATTCATCATATAAAAGTTTAAAATATTAAGTATTTAAGAATAAAAGTTAATAAACCCCACTGTCTAATGGCCAATAACATTCATGTCCTAAAAACATTGGTACTTGAAACATTCAGCAATTAAAAAGCTTTTGAGATACATCAGCTTAGGTAGAAATATACATTATTGCTCCTTAAAAAAAATTTACAATTATTTGTGCTTAATTGTTTGCACTGAATATCACTTGCAAAGCAGGTGCAGAAGTATAATATCATAAAGGGCTGTGCATTTTATTTTTGCTCCAGATTGTTACTTACAGGAGCCCAAAAACGTTACTTTGAAAAATTATCAATTTACTGTGACAGATATGCTGAACAAATTCCAGTAACCTTTGTGCTTGGTAAGTATAGGTCACACGCAGAATGCAGCCACACAGTTGTCTCCATTAGGATGACACCGATGACTCTGCATGGGAGTGTTTCCAAGCTGAGAGGCATGCCTGAAAAGCCACTGCTTGCAATAGAACCAGAATCATCCACAAGGCTTGCCTTCAGGGCTGCTTTCGCTAAATTAACACCAAACCAGTTTGAGGTAATAATTTGCTATTGGACAATCAAGCTTTCTCTTCACTAACTGTCCATTTCTGCTGTCACTATTTGACCCCTAACACCCACTTACTGGGTGCTATGGCATTGCCAGGCACAAAATCCTTATTTATTTATTTATTTATTTGGAGGGCAAAAATCATAAGATACGGATAACAACATATTTTTACACCCCAGTCCCTAAAAAAAGGCTGAAATTCTGCTAAAAGCATCAGTGTCAACAACAACTGCTGTAAGAAATTGCTTTACAGCTTTGTGTTATTTTACAGGGTTTTATGTGACTCTGGTAGTGAACCGGTGGTGGAACCAGTTTGTGAATCTGCCCTGGCCCGACAGGCTGATGTTTCTCATCTCCAGCAGTGTTCATGGGAGGGACGAGCATGGGCGTCTGCTCAGAAGGACCCTGATGCGCTACGTCAACCTCACGTCTCTGCTCATCTTCCGCTCTGTGAGCACCGCTGTGTACAAAAGGTTCCCCACCATGGACCATGTGGTTGAAGCAGGTATTGTGAATGGCTTTTCCCTCCATAGACTCCTCTCAACCTACATGGGAACCTTCAAAATTCCTCTGAAATTGTCCTTTATTTATTCATTCAAAAAACGTTTATTGATTACCTACTATGTGCCAAAAACAATCTTTTTTAAAAAAGATTTTATTTATTCATTTATGAGAGACATAGAAAGAGAGGCAGAGACACAGGCAGAGGGAGAAGCAGGCTCCCTGTGGGGAGCCTGATGTGGGACTCGATCCCAGGACCCCGGGGTCACGCCCTGAGCCACCCAGGGGCCCCAGAAACAGTCTTAAGAGGCAAAAATGAATAACACGTAGTTACTGCTCTTGAGAAGTTTACCTGGGGGGTGGGGAGGAAGGAGGGGAAGTGGTAAGCAGTCAATTTCAAATTAAGTGGTGGAGAGTCACTTTAGGTAAATATACTGTAATAATAATTAGCATATTTATTAGAACCATCTTTAATACTATCCAACCTTTTCTAGCACTGTATAGTTTATCCATTTTCATAAATATTATATTTGGACCTCAAAAAAAAAGAAAAAAGAAAACAACCCATGAGAAAGGTGGGAAATAGATTCAGAGAGGTTGAGACCTGCCCTGGATCAACAGCTAATTAATGGAAGAGCCAGAATTATAACTCAGGTTTGGAACTCCTAAGTCAACACTTTTCCCAAAACATAAGCGGATTCTAGAAGGAACCAGCAATGTGGGTTTTCATCTAGGCAGTGTAGATCTTTTGCTTCTGTTACTCCTCAAAGTAGATGGAGTTGGGGGCACCTGGCTGGTGCAGCCTGTAGAGGATGCAACTCCTGATCACCGGGTTGTGAGTTCAAGCCCCAGGTTGGGTATGGAGATGACTTAAAAAAGGAAAATCTTAAAAAAAATAGATGCAATTGTTTTGCCTGGACTGCTGGACACAGTATGCTGAGAATATATCATGTTGGAAGGGTGGCTCTCTCTGGTGTGTTAACATTTAGGATAGAAGCTGTTAAACCAGCCTTCAATGGGGTAAGAATTAAATGAGATCATCGTTGGAAGGCACTGAATAAAAACTGGTTGTTGTGCTGGGTTGTTGTTAGTAGATCTGAGAGTTTGCTGGATGTGTTCGTGAGCAGACAGGCAATATAAAATCTGCTTTTGCATTGAGTACAGTCTCCTTTTCCCATATGTCCTTGAAAACAGATTTTGTTTTAAAGATTAGTATCAGGGGGCCTCTTTTGGAAGTTTTGGCTTGGCTTTGGCTTGATCTGGTTTTGCCTTCTTACGTAAACGATGTAGGTAGTGACTAAGAGCAGAGTAGGAGTTCAGATCCTTCCTCCACCACTTATAATCCACATGACCTATGTGAATTGGTTACCCTCTCCATGCTTCAGTTTCCTCATCCATAAAATGAACTGGTAATAATTTATAATACGGTAATAAAATATAATACACTCCTACACCTCACAGGCTTGTAGGGAGGACTAAATAAATTAACACCTGCATAGCGTTCAGAGCAGTACTTGGCACACGGCAGTAATGAAATCTTGCGGGTAATAATGAAATCATGCAGCACATGGGCATGATGTCACTTTTTGGTCACTTTAGAAGGCTCCTTTGATGTGACATCCCAGGTCTTCTTGATCTGCTGTGACCAGGAAGTTGTGAAAGTCAGGGTGGAAGTAAGGAAGGAGGAGAGTAGAAGATGGTGTTGGGGTACAGAAGAAGATGTGAGAAGCCAGCATGGTCCGAGGAGTAGGCCAAGGATTCAGATGAAGGGTACAAATAGCCCGGCAAACACACAGGTTTATTATGATGCAAAACCAGTAGAGACTTAAAAAAAAAATCATCCTGCCACTTCCAAATTTAAAAGCTGAATACTACTTCCGAATGACCTGGTTGGAAATGCCACTTGATAACTGAATTTTCTAATGTCCTGAACTTTCAAGTGCAGTAAAAATTTCCACCTCCGAAGGAAGTCCTAAAAACCAGCAGGAAGGGTTTGACCTGCTCCAAATTGATGAGTGAGAGTGCAAGTTAATTTGGGTGAATAAAGGTGGTGTTTCTCTAGTGCTGACGCATCCCTGGGGAGAGGAGAGGGCATGCCGACGGGAATCAGGCTGCCAGGCCCAACTGCCCTTCCAGCATCACCTTCACACTCAAAGCGCAGAGGGAGGAAGCCAGGAAGGTGGGGATGCGGAGGATGCAGAGGATGGGGAGGATGGAGAGGATGGGAGGGTGGAGAGGATGGGAGGGTGGAGAGGATGGGGAGGGTGGAGAGGATGGGGATGGGGAGGATGGGGAGGATGGAGAGGGTGGGGAGGGTGCAGAGGCCTCGGGGCTCTGCTCAGAGCGGAGTTCCAAGAGGGCTAAGCTGTCCTCAGTTCTGCGGGGCCGGTGGGATGTCATTTCCTTGAGGCATACTTTTCATAATACCGAGGCTTATCCTTGTCAAACTTGTGCAAATGTCTGTTTTCTACTTGTGTTTACCCTGAGCCCCTTTCCAAGGCACTTGGAATATTGGACTACTGCTCTCCCCACCACCACCATCCCCGACCGTTGCAAGTGAATCTGGAAATGTTCACTCCTTGGGCATTTAAACCAGTGCGTCTCAAGGTTTCTGCAGACCCCAGGCCCCTTACATCTTGAAAAGCTTGAGTTGCTTTTTTTTTTTTTCCTAAGATTTTAAAATTTTATTCATGAGAGACACAGAGAGAGACGGCGGAGACCCAGGCAGAGGGAGAAGCAGGTTTCCTGCGGGGAGCCTGATGTGGGACTCGATCCCAGGACCCCGGGGTCACAACCTGAGCCCAAGACAGATGCCCAACGGCTGAACCACCTGGGTGCCCCAAGTTGTTTATTTAAAATGCGTCTTCCCGGGCCCTGGCTCACACCTGCTGGACCAGACCATTGGCTGTAAGGCCTGGGCCTTCTGCCTTTCAACCCGCTCCTGTGCCTGGGTTTACGCCCTGAAGGTGGAGGGCGCCAGGCTCCCCTGCGGAGCTTGATCAAACCCTTTCCGTCACCCCAGGGGTAAAGGCTTTGGCGCCCACCGGGAAAGTCAGTAGTAGTAGGCAAGGAGCAACAGGAAGGGGTGTAGACGGCAAGGTTTGGGCCCTGCGAGAAGTGGGAGGACAGCAGAGCGGCCGCGGACCCCAGGCCTGGGTGCTCCCGTGCACCCAGGACTGGGTCCCCCACTGCTCCCGGGCCATCCATCCCCAGGCCCCCGTCCCCACCTGGGGCCGTGCCCTTACAGTGGGGATGGATCGAGGCCCGCTGACACCTAGGCACCTGCTCCAGGCTCCTGCTCTGCGGCAGGGAGGAGAGCGTGGGCCGGGTCCTGCTGGGGACCCGAGGACCTACCCCGGGTCAGGTGACTCTCCGACATGCAATCGCCCTTCGGAGAAAGGACGGCTTCAAGGGCAGCTCGGGTGGCTCAGGGGTGTAGCACCTGCCTTCAGTCCAGGGCCTAAACTTGGAGACCCGGGATCGAGTCCCGTGTCGGGCTCCCTGCATGGAGCCTGCTTCTCCCTCTGCCTGTGTCTCTGCCTCTCTCTCTCTCTCATGCATAAATAAAAAATTAAGAAAAAAAAAAAGCAAAAGGACGGCTTCTCAAACCCCAAGGCACGGTAGCTAGTGTGGAAAATCGATACTGCTAAGTAAGGATGCAGATCGCAAGAGGTCAGGGATTGTGACTCAGTAGATCCCGGGTGGACACCTTGAGGCAGGGGGTCCCTGGACCACATTGAGAAACCGTGGCCTTTAAGGCAATGAGAATGTCCCTGTCCCCTGTAGGCCTCGCTTGGGAAGGGTCTGTGCCCCAAAGGTTCAGGACAGTCTGGGGGCGCTGAGGGAGGGCAGACAGAGCGAGGAACAGCAGCTCCTTCTGACAGGGCTGGCAGTCCCCTGGTGGGAACCAGATGGCTGGGTCACTCCCCTGCTGGTCCTTGAACTTGCCTTGCTTCTAAGTCGGACAGATGAGTTACAGTCGTCTGGATCATTCAAGGGACCAAATGCATGCTCTCAGGGTAGTATATATGCTTTGATGTTACAGGCTAAATTTCTCAAATTAGAGATTAAATGGTTTTGTTTCTGCTCAAATGAAAATAGAAATAACGATCCGGTGCAAAACGCGGCCTAGTGTGCTGAAAATTCCCTAAACTGGTCTCTTATCAGTTATTCGCCAGAGGAGCTGTAGCAGAAGCGTCTCTAACACTTCGCCTACTGGCTACAAAGCTGCCCTGGGAAATTCCAGGCATTCCAACCGCAGGCCCTGGGCCGTGTCCCTCGTCCTAAATCCAGCTGGGTGCACAATTCCGGACCTTCACCAATTCAAGCCATGGCCATAATTGGGTGTTTGCTTTACAGAGTGAGACTGAATCAAAACATTTTATCAGGTGTTTCACAGTGATCAGGGGAAAAAAAAGGATTTCTCTTCAAAGTTACTCACGAGAAGCACAAAATCAGTAATGGGACATTATCTACATTCCTTTCAAAGAAACATTACTAAAGCTGTCGCTAAGTGTGTCACGCGTGTGCTTATTCAACAAAGATCTGTGAGGGGGGCTCACATGCCAGGCACCATGCGGAGCCCAGGAGCACAGCTATCAGCAGGAATGGATGGGGTCCCTAAGTACATAGGGTCCCCTAATGGATGGGGATTTTATGAGTCAGTAAAAAATGCTACAAATCTTTTCTCACATGAATCATTTTCGGAGTCAGGCACAAATATATTTACAGCTGAACTTTGTATCCTTACATCACATTTCTCTTTCTCTAAAATCATTTCCTTCCTTTTTTTGTTTAATATTTTATTTATTTATTTATTCGAGAGAGAGAGAGAGAGAGAGGCAGAGACACAGGCAGAGGGAGAAGCAGGCTCCATGCAGGGAGCCCGACGTAGGACTCAATCCCAGGACCCCAGGACCATGCCCTGGGCCGAAGGCAGACACTCAACCACTGAGCCACCCAGGGACCCCCTAAAAGCATTTCCTTCTGTGCCTGGTAGCCCATGAGAGTGATTAGGAAACAGTAAAATTTGGGGCACCTGAGTGGTTCAGTCAGTTAAATGTCTGACTCTTGATCTCAGCTTAGGTCTTGATGTCAGGGTCGTGAGTTCAAGCCCCACGTTGGACTCCAGAGTGGAGCCTACTCAAAAAGAGAGAGAGAGAGAACAGCACAATTTGAAGAAAGAGCAGTATTCAGTTTTCTTATAGCCCTGGAATCTGATCATGAAGTTCCTTGAGCTTCTTCTATAATGAGAGAGTCTGAAGAGATCCCATTGGGATTTTTAGCAACGCTTAGGGTTAACTGACGTTAAAACAGTGGTCAAGTGGCCGTTGGGACCCAAGCTCTCCCTTTAGGTGATGCCCGGGCTGTAGGCCCTGCCACCTCCTGAGGTCCTGTAACCCGCGATCCCCTTTCACTAAGTAGCCTCCCGTGGATGTGGCCCAGGAAGGCCTCCTGGCCTGTGCTCTGTGGCTCGAGGTCTTGGAGGCACGGTCCTCTCGGGCTCTGCAAAGGCTGCAGCCACTCTGCATGACGGAGGTGACGAGGGCACAGTAGTGTTCACGGCTGTGCCAGGGTTCCCCGTTGGCCAAGCTCTTATAAGGCAGAGTCAGCTCCCCCCCTAGCCTCCCATCGTGTGCCCAGAGCAAGTGGAATGTCGTCCTGGGTGTGACACCTGACTCGCCCGCGCACACCTGTACACAGGAGAGAATGTGCTCGGCCGAACCAGACCTGCTTGCGTTAATGCCGAGGGGGTGTGGGGTGGGGTGGTCTCAGCTGGTCAGGGTTTGAAATTTCCATGCAGTTCCAAAAGGTAAATCAAGGCATCCTCTCAACGTTTCTCAAAGTAGCACAGACTACATCCACGAGCCAAGGGTACTTTGAATTCCAACTGCACGTTCCTGGGCGATGGTGGAATCGGACTATCTGGGGCTTAGAACCTAAGATTCCTCATTTTAAACAAGCCCCGGGAAGCGCTACAGGGTGCCGGCCCAGGCCCAGAAGGCTAAAATGGCCAGCTCGCTGTGCAGTTCTGTGCACTGGGGCAGATGTTCCTAAATTTTGTTGCAAGTTGAAATCACTGGGGATCTTTGAGAACTACTGATGTCCGGCTCCCACCCCAGGCACTGGGAATCCACAGGGGTTGGACACAACCTGGGCACCAGGAGTTTTAAAAGCTCCCCCGACCACTCTGATGGACAGCAGAGTCTAGGAACCACTGGACCAGACCCATCTATTAACTCCTCCAACCTCATCTCGGGGCAAATGAAACTCTGGGGCCAGGTGGGGGTTAAGAGCAGGGGTTGGGGGGTGCTTCCTGTGTCACATGTAGAAGGCAGGGGCCAGGGCTATGGCACAGTTGAGGTGTCGTACCTGTCTCGGGGAACTGGAGGAGGCTCTCCGCCTCTGCTCAGCATGGCTATCCCAGAAACTGATTTTGCTCAGCCATATCCTATTTCGAGCTTTTCAGACTGTGGATTGTACCTCATTAGTGGGTTCTTAAGTCATATTAATGGCTTGCAACCAGCATAGACTAGAACAGAACCGATCAGAAAATATCAGAGAGAGCACCAGGTGGGAGAACCAATAATTGTTCTGGGAACCACGTGTATCTTATTGTGGTTCATGGTTAAAAAAAAAAAAAAAAAAAGCTTGACATACTGCTCTGCGCGGTGCTTCCATAATGTGATTCCTCTCTCTCCCTCAATCTCTCGTACCTCCTTTTGATTTTTCCTGGGGACAAGGATTTCTAAGCCTCTACCGCTGAGTTCAAAGGGGAGCAGTACTTGAATCTGGTGGCTTCATTCCATTCATTTTGAAAGTACAGGACAGAAAAAAAAAAAGAAAGTACAGGACAGAGATGGAAATGAGCCAAGAGCATTGCACTCTTCCTGGAAAAGTCACATCTCAGAGAAGGGCTCAGATGCTGAACGCACAACTTTCTCTTTCAGAAAGAACTGGCAATAAACCCATTCTGCCTGCAAGTTCTGAGATACAGAGCTTTTAGTTCCTCGGCCGATAGAGTCTCATTTGCACACTCAGCTTCCATGGAGGCAAAAGAGACCCACCTGTGCAGCAGACAAAATCTATAAAGACTGAAATATTGTTTATCAGTGCACTTCATTATGCCTTTGGCTTGAGGGCAATAACATTTTGCCTTAACGCAGCAGGACCTGCTCCAACCAATCACAGTGCAAGTCACAAGTAAAAACGTGTGTGTGTGTGTGTGTGTGTGTGCGCGCGTGCGTGTGCGTGTTTTACTCTGATTTGAAATATTAAGGGGGTTTCTTGGGATAAGCAGGATGTAAATTGCTGAGCGGGGCCAAACTCGGAGAGCAAGAGAAGCTCTGGGCAGATGTAACAGCAGGCTCAAATAGCAAGGTCTGGGGTGTGGGTAGGGCCCAAGGGAGCATGGCTTCAAGGCCGTCGTGTCAAGGTCCCAGGGTTGTGTGAGGACCTGCCACCTGACGGTGCCACCAAACTGTGGCGAATCCGTGCCGGGGGCTCACCTAGTCCTAGAGATGAGGATAATGACCCTGTTCTGAAGATCATCCCTCTGGTTACAGTGGCCTCAAGTACTGATAAGGAGAGCATTCCATTTCCATTTCCATTTCCTTTCCATTTCCATTCCATTCCATTCCATAACAAACAAGCACGGCGTTCCATGGCAACTGATTTAACCAAGCATCTATAGGTTTCCTTGTAGTTGACCAATGACTTGATCTCCAAAGACAGGGTTAGTTCAGATAATGTGTGTGACCCCCCCCACACACATTGGGGTGGGGGGTCACAGCAAAAATCACCATGCCCGTGCACTCTTGGAGGACACATCAAAGTCTGGTTTGTCACGCGTCCTTCGCAGAGCCTAGCAAAGTACTCACACCTCCAGGCTAAAAATCATCAGCTTTCCTTGCTCCACACGGCCCCTTCCAAGTGGTGGGTGTGCTACCTGGGAAAGCGCTGACCCTGGCTTTAGTGCACACCCTGGGTAACCCCTCAGTCTGCATATTTGCGTTCTACTAAGAAGCCAAGAAAGAGCTTGCCAGCACAATATGATCCCTCCTCCTGAATAAAAAATAACCAGAGGTAAAGTTATTCTTTGGTTAGAGGACAGAGACTGCAGCCAGTATAGAAATGGGGTAATTTTTGGAAACTGCGGTATAAATCCCAAAAATATAACCGCCAGCCAATTGATATGAAATGTCTGAAAATAGGCCTCCAGGTAAAGGTTGAACCACTGCCATGAATCTTTAAGTACAGAACCAAGACAGGTCATGTCTTTTTTTTTTTTTTTTTAATGAGAGGGTGTTTTTTTTTTAATTTTTTAAATCTTATTTATTTATTCATGAGAGACACAGAGAGAGGCAGAGACACAGGCAGAGGGAGAAGCAGGCTCCACGCAGGGAGCCTGATGTGGGACTCAATCCCGGGACTCCAGGATCACGCCCTGAGCCAAAGGCAGGTGCTTAACCACCGAGCCACCCAGGTGTCCCAGGTCAGGTCTGTTAACTTCTTGTAAGAGGCCTCATCGTGCTCTGTAAGTCTTGAAAAAGAAAGAGAGAAAAAGAAATAAAGCAGATAATCTGGATCATGCAACCACTTTGAGATGCACTGAGAAACGAGAAGAGAGGATCGGGGTTCGTTGTTGTTCTTGCCAACCAGAGAAGCCCAACTCCCCGGCCGTGCGCAGGACCCTTCGAGGCTAATATAAATAACCTGAGCATTATCTAAAACGGTAAATAGTGGTTTTGTAGTTGATACTCTGCTTCACATACTGAATAAAGAGAGCCTTCCTGGGGCGGGCAGTGATTCTCAAACCTTGCCGTGTGTCCGAATTGCCCACAGAGCGTGGCACACGTGTCACTGCCTGGCCCAACTCCACTGGATCACTCAGGACGAGTCCAACGACTGCTGACCCCCGGACTCACTCCAGACCCACTGAGTCAGAATCTCTGGGGAGGAGGCCAAGGTATTTTCGAAAAGCACCCACAGGAGACGCTGAGGTGCAGGCCTTCGCTGAGAACCCCAGCCCCACTGGGTCTGGTTCATAGGTGAGGGTGGCGCCTAGCCCTCTCTCCGTGTCATGGGGGTCACCCGAGACTCAGGGACCCGTACGGGGGACCTTGTTCTCAAAAACACTGGCCTAGATCTAGGATCCCCAAAGCTCCATGAATCGGTGACTCTCAAAATGAGCTCGTCTCACTCCTCCTGTAACTCCGTTTCCGTTATGGTAGCGCCTGTGAAATTAAGCTCAGTCTACGTGGCGAGAAGGGGGGATACTTAAAGCAGATTAATTAGATCCGGAAACTGATGGCAGGTAGTTAAGGATATAAACTGTGTGACATCGGGTCACAAGTTGATTTTCATCGGAATGTGTTAGAATTGGGGCCCCTGGGTGGCTCAGTCAGTTAAGCGTTTGCCTTTGGCTCAGGCCGTGATCCCAGGGTCGCAGGATCCAGCCCCCAGCCCAGCTCCCCACTCAGCGGGGAGTCTGTTTCTCCACCTCTGACCCTCCCCCTTCCCTCTTCTGGTGCTCTCTCTCTCTCTCTCTCTCTCTCTCTCTCTTTCTCTCACAATCTCTGTCTCTCTCAAACCAACAAAATCTTTAAAAAAACCAAATAAAAATGAATGTGTTAGAACATCATAATAATCAAATTCCCAATACTCAAAAGTTAATTCAAAATTAACGTCTAACCTCAGTTTTAGAAAAAAAAAAAAGCTTTAGTTCAGAAAACATGTATTAAATTACAGGTATTAAATCATAATTAATATTGCAAAGTCCACCGAAATGGTCAAGGGAATAGGTACAAGGGTCATCATGGCATCGTTATTTTTAACAGCAAAAAAATTAAAAACAAATGTCTATTCAAAAGAGGACTATGTACATAAAAAATTGTATATGATTAACTAAGAGGCAGGCATTGGGAACAATGGTGCTGCTCTGTGTGTATTAACAAAAAAGGGTCTCCAAGATACAACCAGAAAATAGGAACAATGTCAGATCCATATGTGGTATAAAGTCACTTGTGCTCCTAAAACTTAAGCCTGTGTGATGTTTCCCCTGAAAGATACGCAGGAAACTGGTCTCAGTGATTCCTTCAGGGAGGAAAACGTGTGGCTGGGAAAATGAGACTGACTTTTCTTATTAATATTCTTTTGGATTTCTATACCATTTGAATGATTCAATCAAACTTTAAAAAAAATAAAATAGGGGCAGCCCGGGTGGCTCAGCGGTTTGGTGCCACCTTCAGCCTGGGGCGTGATCTTGGAGACCTGGGATCAAGTCCCGCGTCGGGCTTCCTGCATGGAGCCTGCTTCTCTCTCTCTCTGCATGTCTCTCACGAATAAATTTTAAAAATCTTAAATAAATAAATAAAAATAGTCCAGTGTAAACCGCAAAGGTTTAAAGTACATACTCGAGGGGCTCCTGAGGGGCTCAATGGGTTAAGTATCAGCCCCTGATCTTGGCTCAGGTCGTGACCTCAGGGTAGGGGGACCCCACCTGGGGAGTCTGCTTGAGACCCTCTCTCTGTCCCTCTGCCCCTTCCCCCCCAAAAAACTTAATTTTCTAAAAGTACGTATTTGTGTGAACAAGCCTTGGCACATAGTAGATGCTCAGTAAATGTCAATTAAATGAACCTGCTGCTCTCTTTCTCCTGCCCCCCCGGTTCCCATCTCTTCTCTGCCGTGGCGTGCAGCTTGGGAGGTGGGGTGAGCAGTTAACGTGGTAGCGGGGGGCCCACCGAGGGCTGAGTCTGTGCTGAGTGAGGGTCCCCACTGGGCCTGGTCCATGGCATCTCGGGGAGGCAGAGGTCATCATCTCTCTTTCCCACCTGGGACACCCACGACCGGTCACCCCAGGCTCAGACAAGCCAGGTCATATGCACCCCCCACACACACACACACACAAGGATTGTAACGCTTCATCCTGCCATGACTTGCTGCGGGCACTGTGCACTTTGCATGCGCTTCGCCCTTCCAGATGCTCTTGGCAGGAGAAAACTTTATGTAGGACATCGCTATGATGTCAGGTGACAGGGGCCCTGTTGGCGGAGCTTTGAAAGGGAGAAACCCCCAGGGAAGGAGGAGAGAGCATACGGGAGGCTCCACGGGACCCGCCGAGCCAGGACCCAGAAGGGAGTGAGGGTTGGGAGAAGTACGTGATCCGTGCTTTCCGCGCTACACTCAGTGCTTTGCATTTAGTGCAAACTTATTAGAGTTTGCACTAAATGCAAAGGTGACACCTTTTATTCTTTGAATCCTAATATTTCTAAGTATTCTTTCTCTCAATTTTAGATGAATCAACCCGAACCTAAAAAGGAAACCTTCCCCAGATGTTTTTTTTTTTTTAAGATTATTTATTTATTTATTCATGAGAGACCCAGAGAGAGAGAGGCAGAGACACAGGCAGAGGGAGAAGCAGGCTCCATGCAGGGAGCACGATGCGGGACTCGATCCCGGGACCCCAGGATCGTGATCTGAGCCAAAGGCGGATGCCCACCCACTGGGGCCCCTGGGTGTCCCTCCCCAGATGTTCTAGTCCCCATTTAATGTCAGCTTACTTCCTCCTGGCCATCCTATGAGGGATTGCCAACAGGCCTTGCCTTATGTATTACTGTTACCTAACTTGCATGTGCACCCCCACACACGTTCCTTATCTCTAATACAAGTATAAGCTACTTAATAAAAAATAAATTTATTATTAAAAAAACAAGTATAAGCTACTTGAGGGCAACAACCTTCATTTTATCTATTTTTAATTGACCCCCACTGTATGCTCATGTAGCAACCCCGAAAATACGCATGGCATCAGTGCTAAACTCATTCTGCATAATTGCGCTACTCTTATTTTGTGCTCAAGGGTTTATGACAGCTGATGAAAGAAAATTATTTGACCATCTCAAATCTCCTCACCTGAAATATTGGGTCCCATTCATCTGGTTTGGAAATCTTGCAGCTAAAGCCCGGAAGGAGGGTAGAATCAGAGACAGCGTTGATCTGCAATCGTTGATGACTGTGAGTATGTCGCAAGACATCAGTATAAGATGCCAGTCAGACACCGACAGGGGTCTGGACATCACAGGTCAGACAGGACAAGTCTGCTTCGTCCATTTCTGGTTCCAAAGGAACCGGGAAGACGGGGCTAGTATCAGAACCCTCAACGTGCGGAACAGGGATGATGCACAGGTTTGAAGTCAGGTGGACCGGTAGTGGTTGCGTAGGACCTCTGGCCAAACGGAATCAGCCTCGTACGAGGCTCTGTAGGAAAGTGTCCCTTCACTGATTAGCAGGAGCTAATCAGGAGTTCAGAACGATCTGGTGCCCACACGGCCTAGTCACCATCCCTGGCTCTCAGGTCCTGGAATAAAATCTGGAGTAAAGATAAACCCGCCCGGTCAGCTCTCCCCATCTGGAATTTCCTGAGGTAAAGCCAACTTGTCAGGTACGCCAGGAAACAAGATTATGGTTTCATTAAACGAAATAACCCCTGAGTTCATCTGAGAAACACATTTATGGAAGAGCCGGAAAGATATGTCGTATCTTTCAAGGCATCGAGGAGGACTTGAAAAAATCCAATTTTCAAACGTTTGATACGTGACAACCTCCTGCCTGAACTAGGCCAAGGGAGCGAATCACAGAAAAACAACGCCCGATCTAGCGTGAACTCTCTTGCCCAGTCTTGCGTAGTAACTTAGGCGCGATGAAGGAAGAATCAATGGGTTCGAGTCCTTTCTGCTCCCAACAGAGAAATTTCCTATCAATATAAGGGTTGTCTCAAGAATAACAGTAAGTCCTCATTTTGGGGGGTGGGTGCAGGATGTAAAACTTTTTTTTCTAAAATCTATAGCAAGCGTGTTTTCCAAATAAGTAGAGAAACAAACAAAAGTGGGCTCTCCACAAAAATGTACCAAAATGGGTAGAAATGACTTATTTAACCTATTAACCCGAGCCTTCCCATCACAACCTGGGGCCAGTATACACGTTGGAAATTGTGGCTTTAGCAGAGTAGGGGATAGTTCCATAAAGTCCAGATTTACTTTAATATTTTAAAAAATGTCCAACCGTCGTCAACCTTTTTTGCGTTGCTGAAGATGCTGATTGTCATTTTCCGAATTTTGCCCCTGGACTCGCCTTCAGAACCGACTACCAGCCTTCCAGAGTCTGTCTCTGCCTCTCCACAGACAAATTCATAGAAGACACGGTGACAAACCCCAGGAAGAATTCATTGGCACCCCCATCATTTTAGTAAACCGTGTTTTATCTGTTTCTGGCATAGGAGATGAACAAATACCGCTCTTGGTGCAGCCTTTTATTTGGCTACGACTGGGTCGGGATTCCACTGGTTTACACCCAGGTATCACACACCTTGCACGCGGTTCTCCTTGCTACCTGTGCACCCGGGTGCCTGGGGGGCCAGGCCCTCACTCGGGCTTGTCTCCACTGCAGGTTGTCACGCTGGCCGTCTACACGTTCTTCTTCGCCTGCTTGATCGGACGCCAGTTTCTGGATCCCACCAAAGGCTACGCGGGGCACGACTTGGATCTTTACATTCCAATCTTCACCCTCCTACAGTTCTTCTTCTACGCAGGATGGCTCAAGGTAGGTAGGCCATGGTCTTGGTGCCCGAGGCCCGGTCCGCAACCTCCATCAGGCTCTACACTCGGCGACGGGCCTTGGCCGAGTCACTCTGCATGAGCTGGTCACAGGTAGAGGTAACAGTTAAGCGCCCAGGGAGGTCATTACTGTTAAACTAGGGATTCAAGAGCCGTGGTGAGCGCCGTGTTACAGCATGAAGCCAAGAGATTGCAAGAACACACTTTTATGGCCACTGATGTTTTAAGTCCTTGTGTGCTTGCGTGAGGATTAAAATAATGTAATTAAAGTAATAACTGTAACTGCCTTGATATTTTATGCCACAATAGGCAACGAGGCAGAGTAAAAGGGAGAGACTAAGATGCGTTGGGGGGCGCCTGAGGAGGCTCAGTCGGTGAAGCAGCCGCCTTCGGCTCAGGTCATGATCCCGGGGTCCTGGGATCGAGCCCTGCATCAGGTCCCTGCTCTGTCTCTCAAATAAATAAAATCTTAAAAAAAAAAATAAGCCTTGTATATTAGACTTAAGCATTAGTATTATATTATTGTTTTTTCAAGATTTTATTTATTTATTTGAGAGAGAGACAGGGAGAGAGAGACAGAGATCACAAGCTGGGGGGCTGGGGGCAGCCGAGGCAGACGTCCCGTTGAGCAGGGAGCCCGACATGGGGCTCGATCCTGGGACCCTGGGATCCTGACCTGAGCCTGAGGCCGCCGTTCACCCGACTGAGCCCCCTGCCCCAGGCGCCCCGTATTATATTATTATCTTGGTTCTGCTTAACTCTGAGGTTAGCTACGAGTCTCTGAAATCCCACCAGCTGTGTCACATTAAATGCAACCCACTTTCAAAACCAGAACTGAGACTCCGAAGATGATTCATCAGAATCAAAACCAGAAACACCAGGATTTCTGACGACATTTGGTTTGCCGGGAAATGAAAAACAGGTCAGAGCACAAGAAGGACAGGTCCCCAGCATCTCCAGGTGCCCCCCTGGGTGCCCCAAAACCTGAGTCCTCCATCGCTTCTGTGAACTTCCTAAAGAGAAGTGCACACACGCCAAGACAAGGGCTCCATGAAGGTAATCAAAATCTAATGACAGTTTGAGGATGACTTGAAAAAAATCCAATTTTCAAACGTTTGACCTTCCAGCCAGCCACATGGGGCTGTGCTCTGGGGCGGCCTTCCAGGCTGTGGCAAAATTCTCCCCAACATTGTCTTGACTTTCATCGGTTTGACTCTTAACCAAGAAAAGTAAACATGTTGGCCTTTCAAGAAGCTTTTAAGGGACGTCCTTTATAAATGGCAAAGACATTGGCAGCCGATGACGGTGATTCTCGATTATTTTTACCCACTTAAGACAGAGAAATAGCAAGAGAGACTAATAGCTCTCATCTCCCATTAGAGGAAAAAAACTAGACTCTAGCCTTATAAACAGAAAATCACCACGCTGGCCAAATGCTCAATATTTCTGGTCATTCATGGTCTTGTCCCCTGAGTTGAGCTCTAAAATATTAACATTATTTTTCTTTATAAAATATTTTGAAAGGCAAAATATGAAAATACAATCTTAGCTCCTTTAAGAGATAGACGACCCTAAAAGGAGAGTATTTTCCCACCCGGCGGATTATCTCTCACTTTCCAAGCAACTATTCTATCTTGCCCATTCTAATATTTACAAATTTTTTTTCAAAGTGTAAAAGAACCATCTTAATATTATAAACAGTATATTAGTTATTTGCTGGAAATGAGAGCGTCCAAGAAAGTGAAGGATATTTTTTCAGAGAGTCCATCCAGAAATGTATCACTTGGGGAGGTAAGTATAGACTCTAATCCTATATGCAGGACTGACCCCATCAAAGTGAAATCCTGGATATCACAAAAATATTTTTAGGGCCTATCCAGTGGCCCATTTAAGGAAAAACCCCAGGCAAGAAAGGGTGGCTAGGCCCTGGACGTTACAGTGAAGGGCTTGGATGTGGACAAGCTGTGAGGCTGCCTTGCCCGGGACTCAGGGTCTGCCCAGGTTTGTCCCTTAGACTAAGGGAGATGCACCTCTCCACGGGGGTGCTCCTCAACTCCAGCCTCGCACTCAAGCCTCCTGGAGCTTCACCCAGTAAATCAGAATCTCTGAGGGAGGGACCGCACGCTTTTAAAGCTCCCCAGGTGATTTGGGTCTTCATCCAAGGTTGAGAGCAACTGCTCTAAGTGGTTAGTGGTTAGACTTAAATCCTAAAAATTAAATATGTAGACTTTCTACCACAAAGCCTGAGAATATAGAAACTCAAGCAATCAATGGCGTCCTTATTTTGTACACTTGTTTTTCCCATCTAGACCCAATGTAAAATCTTGCTCTCTTTCTCTCTCTCTCTCTCTCACACACACAAAATAATTAAAATCAAAGGGATTATTTACTTTTTAAAAGATTTATTTATTTGAGAGAGAGAGAGAGAGAGAGAGAGAGGGAGGGAGGGAGACCGTGAGCAGTGGGGAGGGACAGAAGGACTTCGAGGGAGAGAGAGAATCCCAAGCAGACTCTGTGCTGAGCGCAGAGCCCCATGTGGGGCCCGATCTCATGACCACGAGATCATGACCTGAGCCGAAACCAAGAGTCAATGCTCAACCAACTGAGCCCAGGCACCCCTCAAAGGGATTATTTCAAAAGGAGAACAGGGGAGTCCTATTTGGCATATAAATCTCTCAACAAGGCTACCCAATTCCAGAACGTGGTAAGCTTGTGTCCTGTTGATCAACTATTAGAAAATATGTGGAAAAAATGCGCTAAGAAGCTACCTTAAAAAAATAATAAATTAATTAAATTAAATTAAAAAAAAAAAAAAGAAGCTACCTAAGCTTTTCCCAGTGGGAAAACTGACTCACCAGACAATAGCAAACCCTTTAGCGTAGAACAAAGTGAGGCAAACTCCAGCTTTGTGACTCTCTAGCTCTCCGACTCCTGCATTTCGTGGTTACGTCCAGGAATTGTGGAAAAGCCTTGTATTATTTTTTTTAATCGCGCTTTAACTCTTTCTTCGCTGTTGTACATTCCCCGTGGTTGCATTTCGGCTCGTCCCCTGGGTGCTTGTAGTTTCCCGAAGATCTCAGGCCCGGAGCCTGGACATGCCCAGCACCTTGCACCTTGTCATGCCCCTTAGCCCGCACCGGTTCGATTTGAACCTGAATGTCACTCGCTGGGCTCTAACGGCACAGGGCTTCCCCTGGAGGGGGTCTGTATGCCAGACCTAAGGGAGAGCAGGCCCCGGCAGGTGCCTCACTGGAGACTGAGCCTAGGGCCTCGCCTGCGGATAAGCATCCGTGTCCGTGGGGTAACCCACTCCCCTCTGGGCTCACATTATGAACGTGGCAAAGGGCACCACCTTCGCCCCCTCCGGCCCACACTCAGTCTTCATGAGCATCACGACCGACTCATTCTCTGTCCTCGACTACAGGTGGCCGAGCAGCTCATCAACCCTTTTGGAGAAGACGATGATGATTTTGAAACCAACTGGTGCATTGACAGAAACCTGCAGGTTAGAGCAGCTTCTCTCTCCTGTACAAGCATTAATAATTTAATAATGAACCGCTTGTGTTGCAAACGCACCTGAGAGCTTTAGCTGCAAACGGAAGAGGCTTGGCTTTGCACCGTGTTGTCTCACGTCCTTCTGGAACCTCCCAGGTCCTGAGTCTCAGTTGCAGGGAAATGTAGCCCCTTTTAAAGATAATTTCAAGCCCGTATTCTTTGTTTCTTTATTAGCTTGATACAGCCTCTTCCATCTTACTGCAGGGCGATATTCGCACTCAGTCTGTCATCTGTTCTCTGTGGCCGCCCATGGGAGGCTAGCAGGGGCGTGGAGGGCAGCCAGGCGTGATCTGGCCAGCGTCCCCAGTTGCCTGTCCTGCAGGGGCCTGCGGGCCACCGGGAGCATGGGCCACACAGGCCCCTATCTCACATCTCCCTGCGCTGAACTGAACAGACCCCAGGACCCTGACCCCAAAGCATTGCCCCAGAGAGGTTTTCCATGAGGAACCAGCATGAGAGAATTTTCCTTTCAGGCAGGACTCTCTCCTGAGACCATTCTCTTCCCCCACAGGCTGGGAAAGAATTTCATGTTTTACCCAGCTCCTAACCGGTCTCACACGTTTCACCAGTTGGTTCACAAACTGGCCCCATACATGGAGAGCCGGCAGAGAAGGAACTCAGGGACAGGCCACCCAGACTGGTGGGTGGCAGGTCAGGTAGGCAAGGGAACTTCCAGGCCTTTCTTGGGCAGCCGCCCGCCAGGATCTCCATGCCCGCTGCCAGGATCGCCAGTTTATACCGGGTTTGGCCACACACTCAGTCCAGAGGGTCTCAACACACAGCTCCCGAGGCCGTGGCCCCAAACCTCCCCCAACGATCACACTCAGTCTACCAGGGAGGGAGCATAATGGCTAGGCCACTCGCTCTTTGTAAAAATTGGATTTGCAGAAGATTAATCATTTATTCACCCATCAGCATGTCAAGGTCAAGAAGGGAGACCACTCTACAGCCCGAGAAGCAGAGACTTGCCGATGTGCTTCCCCCCAAACAAACAAAAAGTCAGGGCACGTAAGAAATGATATCAAGTGTGTTTATGGAATCAACAGAATGTGATATTGAGAATCCCTGACTCCTGTAAGATCTGGGACGATCAGGTTGCAGTCGGGACAGACATTAGACAACACGGGGACTTTGAGGAAGGAAGTAGAAGGTGTCACTCCTGCCTCTAGGCAAAATGTAGCCAGGTCCACTCTGGGCCAGTGGTTGCTAAACCAAGTCTGGGCAGTTTTATAGCCAAGTGCTGTCACCTCCATTGCCAAGCGCTCTCGTGCAGTACACAACATGTACAACTCTCCGTGGCAGCCCTGGTTAGAGCAAATATGAACAATAGACATTTGTATTTTTACTCTTGCAGACTGTTCTATCCTACTGCAAATCCCATCCACCCCCTGCCCAAGGGGCCCCTCTTTCTTTATACAATTCATATCCAAATTCGTCTAACAGTAAAATGATGATTTTAGGTCTCTCTTTTGGCTGTGGATGAAATGCACATGAGCTTACCCAAGATGAAGAAGGACATTTACTGGGATGATTCTGCTGCTCGACCGCCTTATACCCTGGCAGCTGCTGACTACTGCATACCCTCATTCCTGGGGTCAACAGTCGAAATGGGGTAAGTGCATTTTTAAAAAAATCATCAATGTTTGGAAAATAAGTAGGACTCTGTTCTGATCTTTTTATGCCCCAATCTTGAGTTTACTTTCACGATAACTCTCAATGATTAATATCTTAGAAGGCTAGCCTTTTCAAATGTTCAGATATAATTAACATGCCCAAGTTTGAGAGTGAAAAGACTATAGTTTCTGGTTTAAATGTGGCATGTGTGCTTGTGTGTGTGTGTGTATTTGGGGATACTTTGCACTTTGTTTTTATGCCACGGAAAACTTTCCTAATCATTATGAAAGTATCCCCTTTTTTCCTTCCAATTTGAAAAGTAGTTTAGCTATTCGATTATAGAGTCATTTAATCATGACTATCAAAACTAAGTATATTTTTAACAAGTATTTATTGAGCGTATAGCACGTGCAGGCACTGGGTTAGACCGCATGGAGGCAAGCAAATCTTAAGGAATGAGATAAGTTTTATCAAAAGTTTTCTCTAAGATTTAATTCAACTATGTTTGGTAGACAAGTCAGTCTCTGTTCTACAGTTTTACCATAACAATCTGTCCCTGTGTACTTAGCTTTAAATAAATGGGCTGCGGCCTGAAGGAAATCATGCACAGTTCTGGAATAATTTTATTAAATCTGATAATGTATTTGATTTTGGAGAAATGTGTGAATGTGGGGGAAGTTTAAGTATGTTTGCTGAAGGCAGATGTCACAGTTTCCAAGTAACTTAAAGAGACGACTGTGGACAAATTTAGAAAAATCAGAAGAAACCCCTCTAAAAATTGTAGAAAAAGCACAAAACACTTTTGCAGGATTTTCCTTATGACTTTTGGCAAAACTATGTTTGCTAGTCTTTGAGGCCAGCTCTTGGCAGATTCATGAGATGGGTTCCCTCCTGTAGTGCCACCTGGGATCCTTTCCTGTCCCCCCCAGCAGTCAACCCTCCTCTCTCCCCACCATCAGGACATGGAGCATCAATGCTGCTCCTACAAGGCTTTACCCTTGGCTGAATGTCTCTTAATCCTAACTCACAATGGTTTGTGGCACTTCTCCTCCAAAGAGGCCTCTGAGGCTGAAAGCCTTTCGAGATCCAAAGGGAAACGTGACAAGTAGAATTTCAGGTGTTGTGCCAAATGATGAGAGGATTTAGGAGCTGAGAGATTTGCAGTGTTGCCCTCAAAGCACACCCTGGAGGGGGTCGCACTCCCCACCCCCCTACCCCCCCAACCCCCCCTCCCCCCCCCACCTCCCCCCTCCCCCCCACCTCTTCCCACACCCCACACCCCCTGCCAGGCTTGCCTGCTTGAGAGGACCTGCTAAGCCTAGACTGCGGTCCAGCACTTCCTCCAGCCCGGGGTGCTCATCCCTTCCCCGGTTGGTTGCTCAGTCTCCATCAATAGCAATTCACTGTCGTTTGCACTTCTCAGCATTTTGTAATACATCCCGCAGGGGCACTGTCAGGGATTTTGAAGACTTTCTCGATTTTGAAAATTAACAGATGTTCTTCTGTGAGTTTCTTTTTGGATCACTCCATTCCCATCACTGATTAATACAAATTATTTTAAGACCTAATTTGTAAGAGAAAAGAAACCAGCACATTGGGTAGTGACTGGGAAATCGTTGTGATGACGCTATTTAGGCCGTAAGAGCCTGTGGGTTTCATTTCTATTGTCCATTTAATTGTTTTTGCAGAACGGTTAAAATGTTTTTTTTTTTTCTGGTCTCAAGATTTTTATCTTGATCTGCACATTCATCCCAATCGTTATAATTTTACAGTCTTGTGTGTCCAGGTTCTTTAGGAAGTATTAAAATCTGTATTTCTCCTATTTCTAAATATAGAAACTCAGATTAGGAATTCACAAGACCTCAAAGAAAAGAGCTACCCCAAGATAAGTATCGAGAAGATTAGAGATTGTAAACATAAAAACACTCCAGGTGGAACCATGGAGCATTGCCATTGTTGGCTTGTGTAAATCTCTTATGGATGTCAGAGTAAGGCGTAGAAAGATGAAACAAGTCTAAGTTATTTTTTGTATTAAGCTAGTTCTGGGAACTCCAGGACACAAAATAAAATGCGGGAGAGAAAATTAGGAGATAGGATCTTTAAGAATGCAGCAAAGTGTCAGAATTCTTCGAATTAAGACCGCCCATTTGCTGGCACGATGGGAACAGGTACAGGCAAAGGCCAGCGTCCATCGGGGCGGCATTAACTGGACTCCTCTAAACCAGCTGATCAGAAAAACAATTGGGCAAAAGCTCACTTGATCTTGATTTCCTGTATGAGTGAGGACCATTCAAGGGGAGCCTCACAACCCAGGAAGAGTCGCTCTAAGGACACAGGCTTTTGGAGAATTCACAGAAATGCCCTCTTTGATCCATCACTGTCGATTCTTTCCAGGACTGTGCTAGTAGACAAGTTGTTTCTGGTTGCCCGTGATGAAAACCAACTCCAGCTAACATAAGCAAAAAGGGTTTTCTTGGGCCACATCTGGAGACTAGCCTCGCTTTGGGTCTGGCTGGATCCAGAGGCTCAAAGAATGTCGCCAGGGACTCACTATTGCCCTGTGTCTCTGTTCGGCTTTTCTCTCCACTGGCTCAGTCTTCAGGCAGGCTCTTCCCTCCCAATGGCAAGATGGCGAGATGGCAAGATGGCAGCCAGAAGCTTTAGGCCTACAGCCTATCTTCTCAGCAAATCCTATGGAAAGAGTATATCTCTTTTCCAACTCTTTAAACTAATGAATTAATTGGCTAGACTTGGCTAACATACCCATTCTTGAACCAATCACTATCAACAGGGAGACATGATGTTTTGATGAGCCGAGGCTGGTTCACGTGTCCATCTTTGGACCAATGGTGTAGTCAGCCCCAACCAACCATATGGAGTAGATGATGTCTTAGGAAAATGAGAGTGCTATTACCAGGAAAGGACGAATGGGTTCGCTAGGCTGACAAAGCAGTAGATGTCCTCTAAAATCACAAAAGATAATTCCCCAGGCACTGTATTATTCACTCGCCGAATACAGGGTCAATATCAAAGAGCCAACTGACTGAGGCTCAGGGAAAGGGAAAGGGAAAAGTAAGGATTATTGTAGCACAGGTGATCTTATTGATGATGACTGAGCCAATGAGCTCTTTGCATGTGAATAAAGACCAGGTGTCAAAATGGTATGGCTGCAAACATTTCAGACAAGTGTTGGCTGCTCGAAGTGCACATAAAATCATTTCCTGGATGAGTCTTTTATTTTCTTACTCTATTTAGGATGTATGTTCCCAGCATATATAATTCAAAATCAAATTTCCCTTATCTTTTCAGATCAGTGTTTCAAGCTTATGATCACAACTCCCATGACCCAGAAATTCTAAAAATCAAGGCGATGCCCTTCAATAACTGAGCAAAAGTACTATCCAGGGGCAACCTGAGAAATCACTCTGCCTCCTAGTTTTCTTCACATTCAGCACACTGCTCATTTCCACATAAAAAAGGAAATTCCTTAGAGACAATTCCTCCCTTCTCTGTATTCAAGAACATGTTGAAAATATTGCTCTATTTTCTACACATTTACCAACTGTGCACTAGCGAAATAAAGTAAACTTTTCCCCATTTTTTTTAATCTCAAGTACAAATTTCCAATATCATGATTTTCATTGTATCTTGACATAGGGAATGAACTCATCCATTTATTCAGGCAAAATATGCTTTCGGGGCCTGGTATATGGTGGGTTCTATGCCAAATGCTACGTAGAGATGAAAAACCAAAATCAAAACCAGATACCTCATAAGCTCACAGACATAATGAAGAGAAATGTTATGATCCGGTGTGGTAAACTAAGCAATAGAGAAATACTCGGTCTTATGGGAACACAATGAAGGGACACACTTCAACCAGCCTAGGAGCTGAGAAGTCTAATGTGCATCTTTAAGAATAAATTAGGAGCTAGCACACAGAGAGGAATAAGGGGATTCAGCAGAGGGTAAATTCCAAGCCAATATGAGCCAAAACAGCAAGAAATGATAGTGTATTTGGAGTACCAGGTTTTTTTTTTTTTAATTTCAGCATTATTGAAGTAGAGTTGACATATAAAATTATAAGATATTTAAAGGATACATTGCGGTGATCTGCTGTCTTAATTTAGGCATCTTGTCATTATCTTGTCCATGGAGACACCATTAATCAAATTGAAGAGAACACCCTCAAACGACCGTAGGAAGAATTGTCTACGAGATACATATAAGGAAAACACGCCCAAGCCCTGAAATGCAAATGGGTCTTCCCTGGGCACTACTAAACACTTATGCCCAATAAACCGAGCTTTACCAGAACAAACCTAGAATGCTTACACTCAAGCCAGCGTTGCTGAAAATAAATTTCCTTTTACAACCTACGAAAAATAAGATCCAGGCCTAGCCTGCCACTAGCGGGAGGAACGATGCTTTTCACATTATACCACCATGAGTCACTCCAAAATCCTAATTCTTTTTTGAATACTTGGAATTATCCATTAGCACAAATTTATAAGTCCCTGCAGAATGGAACCCATGGAAATTAAAGACCTGATGTCTCATAACTCCCTTTAATCCTGTCTTGAAACTCAAAACCACCACGAGTAAAGAAGCAATAATCCCTTAAAGGCATTGGGAAAACCCTAATGCGATACCTATCCATAACAGCTGGAGGATCCCAAATCCTGGAGGAGAGAGGCTGGAGCTGCTTATGAAATGGATCATTTGACTGTGTAGCATGGACCTGTGCTTGCGCTCAGCCTGTGAGCCCTGAGGGACTGGCTGCAGCGCCCATGAAGAATGCTGCTGCCGTGGGCTTTCTGCCAGGATTCAGACAGGTCACCACTGCCTCACGTTCACAGTGACCTTAGGTCGTGGGTCTATGAAGTCAGCTCAGGATGCACTTAGAAGCGAGGAGAAATAGGGACGCCAGGGGGCTCAGCAGTTGAACATCTGCCTTTGGCTCAGGGTGTGACCCCGGGGTCCCGGGATCGAGTCCTACATGGGGCTCCCTGCAGGGAGCCTGCTTCTCCCTCTGCCTGTGTCTCTGCCTCTCTCTGTGTGTCCCTCATGGATAAATAAATAAAATCATGGAAAGAAAAGAGGAGAAATACACAAACTTCTCTAAGAGTTCCTTCTCGTGAGGAGCTGAGGGGTTTATTTAGGATTTAGTTGGTATGTAAAACTGCAACCATCTCCCCAGAAGTAATGACTTTTACTTCTCTGTCTTTATTCCCAAGGTTCTAAGAATGTGTAGAGATAACACAATTACTTTTTTGCAAGTGTACGTATGTCCGAGTGTGCGAAGCACTAGGATTATCCAGCACAGAGTATTCTTAGTGAAAAAAAAAAGTATTCTTAGTGATACAGGTCTGAATATACCAAAATATACATTTAAGAAGCTAAAACTTTATTAAATTGTGGTTAAATACACTTCTAGGTGGATGTTTTAGTCCGTAATCCTTTCTTAGCTGACTATATTCAAATATTTTAGCTTTACTAAAAAATACACAGTCACTATTGCATGCTTGGTTGTATACGACCAAAAATATCTCAATTTCTGAATCACTAACTTCAACGAAAATGTGTTCTGGGAACATTGATTTTCACTTAATGCACCAGAAAGGAAGGAGAGATGGAGTCTCCCAAGGAGAGGAAGGTGCATCACGTCGGTAATTTTAGAACCTTCCTGAGGATTATTTGACGTGTCGGCATAGGTTCACCACTGGCACTCAGTTTCCACCTTCTTAAAGACGTGAGAGGGGTAGAGGACTTAATTTTCCTTTTCTAGCAAAACTCATAGAATACAGCAGTAGGAAAACGTGGGGACTTCTCACCAAGTGAAACCCCACTTTGGTTTCTGTTGTTGTTTTCTATTTTTTGAAACCCTGCTTTGGACCACAACCTATTGTGGCGTGGGCAAGCCTTGCGCCGAGCCGGCAGAGAAGCAGGAGAGCGTGGCCAGCTGAGTGTCACCTCCCCGGGCTCCGCAGGTCTCCCACGACGCTCCACCTCTGGAAACTGCGCCCCCAGCAAGGGAGTTGGGAGCAGCGCTGGGTGGACACAACCTCCGTCCACCCGATTTCCTTCCCCGCGTGGCCCCGCACCTCCCAGCTCAGTGTGGGACTGGCCTTTCCCATAAGTCCTGGGCTCCCGCTTTGACAAGGTTCTGTGGCACAGAAGGTCATTAATGCCAGGCCTGGCCTCTCATGGGTCGGGAGAGGGCATTTTGCATTGCCACGAATACGCACCCCTCCCCGCGTGCTGCTCTGGCTCTGATAGACTTTTCTGGCGAATCATCATCAGCTCCCACCAAGGCAGCTGCCAGGCTCTGAGCCGTTTGGAGACAACAAATCTGCCGTGAGAAGTGGAACTCACCATAGCAGACATCAAGTCCCCAAATTCCTCATTGACATCCTGTTGACATGACCCAAAATCCGTTGAATTCAAGTTGTCAAATGACCACTTTAAACGTGATGCAGCCACAGCCACAAAAACGACGACTGTGCGAGGTGAGGACGTTGGCTAAGGCTGTGCGACGCGCAGGTGCATCAGGTCTTCAGCCTGAGCCCGTTGAGCTTCCAAATGTTCTATGTCCCTCAGAGGTCAGTAAACCTGGGGGGTAAGAAAACACACAAGCGACCTCAAGACAGAAAGGCAAGCATCCTCCACGCTCATCCTTCCGTCTTCTGAAGCACGTATTTACACGACCGCGCACGCGAGGTTTGTTAAAGCAAACACACACTTGTTGGACAAAACCTGCGTCAAGCGTCCTGAGTCCTCAGGGCTGCTTTGGTCTTTCTGAGTCATTCGGCCCAAGGCTTCCGAGGGTCGCTGTCGCCTCCAGCAGCCCCGTCCCCTGCCTCTCCTACGGCAGCAGGAGGGGACAAGCAGCCCGAGCGTTTTTCTCGAGTCCTTAATAGAACCACGGCCGCTGGTGGCCCCAGAGGTCTGTCCCTGGCAGGGGACCCGGTGGGACTGACCCTGTCCCGGGTGCTCCATGGGTATTTTGAAAATGTGAGTTGTTGGTCTTTTCAACAGCTGAAATTGAGGCAAGAGCACATCCCATGCTGGCAGCTGCGGGGTGACCTGCAGGAGAAGCACAGGCACCCCCCCCCCAGGCTCAGCCTGCACCCAGCGGCCTGCCGGGCTTCCCAGAACCTCTTCTTTGTGTCCCCCACCACCACCACCTCCACCCCTTTGGGACCAGCCCCCTTCCCCTCGTGGCTTCCATATGGATGCTTTACAGTTGTGCACTCAGGGCTGCTGCAGGATTTGGCAACGTCTGCAAGGGCAGGGGAACCCCCCGGGGGGTCCCACCTCCTTCTCCAGGAGGACCCAGTGTCTCCCGGCCTCCTGCTTCCTGTCCAAGGACTCTGAGCCCCCGGCTACCCGTGAAATGACTGCTGCATCCTCCCCTCTAGGGTCTCCTCTCTTGGAGGAAAAAAGGGAGTGACCTTCGGGCAGACACTCTCTTTCCCTCCAGCAGGTGTGACAAGGCCGCAGTGCCTCGGAGGTCCCCTCCGGGAACCTGCCAGTCGTGCACAGTCCTTTCCGTGCCGCGCACCCTTCGAAGCTCGTCCGCCCTGGGTCTCCTCGTGAACCTGCGGGGCTGGTGCAGGGAGCACCGTGGCCATAGCTTCTCGAGTCACAGGGAGGGTAAGGGGGTCCCCGCAGGCCACCCGGCTGGTCCGCGGCAGCCCAGGCAGCAGGAATCCTGGTTCTGCGAAGCTCCCAAAATAAATCATGCTCCTCACCACAGAGGCAATTCTCAAATTCCATCTTCTGGACACTAATGTCTCCATGGCCCTTTCCACAAGCGTCCTCGGGGCTCTGATTACCTGCCCAACGAGTCCCGGAACCTAAGCCCTCATCCGACCTTCTCTAACATGCAGCAATATACCAAGTGCAATTACCCTCAATGTATAATGTTTCTGCTGTGAGTGTTTCGAGACCTTCTAAGCCATGCTGTATTGGGGCCTCAGGACTGTCCTGACCCTATACACTTGGAAAAACCAGATGAGGAGGAGACGAAGGTCTAAAAGGACCTAAAAGGTACATCCAAGCCTCCCCACTGGGACCTGAAGAATCTCTGATTTTTTTTTTTTTTTTTTTTTTTTTTTTTTGAAATCTGTCTTTACTGGCTACAGAGCCTCACACACCCAGGGCCAGGGCTGGGGCTCAGATCTCGTTGAAAGCAGCCATGTCCACACTCTGCACGTGCTCCTCAATCCTGGTGATCTCCTCCTCCTCCAGCAGGTCTGTCCCCACCTTGTCGTCGCCCACCACACACTGGATCTGCAGCTTGCGGATGCCATAGCCCACCGCCACCAGCGTGGAGCCCCCCAGGCCAGCCCGTCTAACTGGGTGGAGCACACGCAGGCCTCCAGCTGGGCCATGTCTGTCTCATCGTCCCAAGGCTTGACGTCCAGGAGGATGGAGGACTTGGCCACCAGTGCTGGCTTCCGTGTACTCTCAGCTTCAAACCATTTTGTTCTTAGACCACGGTTTCCGCTGTCGCGTCGGGAAGCCTGACTATGGGAGAGAGGAGCTGGGGATCCTATACGGGGAACGGACGTCCCCTCTTGGAAATATTTGGATGAAAGGTCGCCAGGTTCCTCGCTACTGCTCTTTGATGGCACCAACAGGCGAAGGGAGGGCTTCCTTCCCTACCTCGGGCCCCCAGAGCGAGGCCGCCAAGCATTCCCCCAAGGACCTGCTCATGGGTCTTTCTCACCAACAGGCATGGGAAGTTCCCACGCCGTGATCCTAACCCCAAAGCCTTCCCAGGGATGACAGGGGTCCTCAAAGTTGCCCGACCTGTGGCTTGCCCACCTTGCACACTACCAAATAGCACGAGTCTAGTTCTGCCCTCCACTCACAAAGATAGTCCATAGCTGCCCCAAAGACTTACTTTGCCCCAAATGTAGCTGCTCAGGGACATGCCTTCTCCCTCCTTTTACACTGTGCTATGCAGAGCTGAGGCAGCGAATTTATTCGCAGCAGGTGCTCAATGGATTTAGCTGGGTAAGTGGGTAAATCTCCACGTCCGCAGCACAGGCTCACGAGGCAGGAAGGTGCGGTGGGCTCTCATTGGCAGCCCTGCCTCATGTGTCCAGTGGGGAATCAATAAGCCAGAAGCTTATTGATCACTAATCAATCAGCCAGAGCCTTGCCCTTTTTTCAGCTTGCTCTCTGCAACGGGGCTGGTTTTCTCTCCTCTGTGGCACAGGGACTGAACCCTCTCACCCCCATCGGGTCTACGCATCCATCACATCAATGCACAGGGAGAGCATTTTGTCCTTGGGGTTTACCAACCCTTAGGGCTGCCCAAAGGGCCACAAAGGATAGTACAAACACGTTTCCTGGAGGATTGTATCACTCTTAACACGGGTGTGTGGTTTAGAAGGAGTCAAGGAAGACAAATCCCAAAGAAAAAGTCAAGATCGCAGCAAATGCAGGCCAGAGGCTCGCCCTAGACAGTGAGCTTGCCTGGTGCACCCCGATTCCCAGGGCGGTGGAGCGGGGCGACGGCCGTGAACGAGGAGCTTGCGGCTGCCCCGGTGTCTGGAGGCAGGACCCACGAAGTCCCTGGGGTCCGGAGGGGGTGGTGCTGAGGTTGGGGCCTGCGCTGCCCAAGCCAGAGTATAACAGTCACAGCTGGTGGGGGGGTCATGGGTGCGGGGGACAGCCGAGGGCCCTGCCGGGGCTTCAGCTTAGCAGCCCCAGGTTGGGGTCGGAGGCCCGTTGGCCACCTCAAGCCGCCACCCTCCCGTGGCCACTCACTCTGCACCTTCGGGGTACCCCAGCACCCTCTGTTCCGGCCTCTTCCCCTCTGGCGGCGGTGGCCTACAAGTGTGTCATCCCCACGGGTGTCCTCCCCAACGGTGGACAGGTGACCTTGGCTCCCAGAGCCCCGGGAGCACTTGCAGTTTAAGGAAGTGGCTCCTCTCTAACCTCAGTAGGACCCTAACGGCCCAGAGCTAGCAGGCACCTGCGCGGCCTGCAGGCCTCCCTGCTGTCCCGCTGCCACCTGCCACCGACACCGCCACCCGTTTTATTTATCTCCGCCTTGCAGGAGAAGAGTCCAAAGGGCAAGGTGGGTTGTCGTCGCCTCAGATGTTGACAGGTCAACATTACCAAAGCCAGCATGCTTCAGCAGGGGGAGCCGGCCACGCTGGAGGCCACAGGCCCGCCTCCATGGAGAGGATTGTCCACAGGGTTCACCCTTCTCCTTCCTTAGCCCCAGGGGAGCGGCAGGGACTGTCCTACTCAGGAATCTCTACCTGGCGCCTGACACCAGGTAGCAGACTTCGTATAAAAGGCATTAAGAGCAAAGGCTTTAAAAAAACAATAATAATAATAATAATCAAAAGAACAAAGGCTTTGGAGTCAGATTTCTGAGTTCTGGCCCCACGGGCTACACTGCGGCCTTCAGGAATCTCCCTGGGCCTCAGTTTCTTCATCTGTAAAGTGAAAATCCTAATAGTACCTGGTCACCAGATGAATGTGATAATTCAGGGAGGTGATGCGTGGGAGGCACTTAAGTAAACTTAAGTGAATGGCAGCTGCTTTTTGCACGACCTTGAATTCAGCTTCGAATGACCTTGAATTCAGCTTCGATCCGTTGCTCTGGGGGGGTTTTACGGACCCTCAGTTCACGGCCTGAGTTCCTGGTCATCGGTCATGAGGGAGAAGGAACACACATCGTGCCTTTTGTTTTCTTTCTTTTTGTTTTCTTTTCTTTTCTTTTGTCTTAATGTCCGCATCTCTAGATGGGTGATTGTCAAAGTGCGGTCCGGGACCCGCTGGAAATCCCTGAAAACCAAGACGACCCCCCCCCGCCCCCACCTCCCCGCCCAGACCGAAGTCCTCCAGATCAAAGCTATCTTTGTAACAACACTAAAAGGATTTTTACCTTTTTCACCCTCATTCTTTCCCGAGTATGCAGTGGGCCTGTCACGTGCCACGTGAGAGGTCATCACTTAACCCACGGGCTATGTGCGTGCACATCCTGCATGTGTGGGCCGTGGTTGTCGTTGAACATCCCTGCACTATTTCTAATACAGTAAATAGCAATAGGTGTAACCCACAGAAAGAAACCTCTTCGGGGTCCCCAATAATCGTTAAGAGTTTATGAAAGGGCCTGGGCCCCAGGGGCTGGGACCCTCGATCCCCTCCCTCCTGGCCCTGTGACGCGAGCCTCCGGAACCGCCGGGGCTGCACCGTGTCTGTGTTTCAGGCTGTCAGCGACCGAGCTCCCCGGCGACGAGTGGCTCTGGAGCTTCGAGAAGCACGGCCAGCGCCGCTCGGTGATCAGGAGGGTCAAGAGGTTCCTGAGCGCCCACGAGCACCCGGCCGGTCCCAGGAGGAGGAGCTACGGCCGGCAGGCCAGCGACAGCTCCATGTTCTTGCCGTCCAGCGGCGACGCCAGCCCGGCCGGGGACCTGCTGGAGGTGCCCCCAACGGGCCCGCGCCGCGCCACGGGCGCCCGGCAGCCCTGCTCCCCAGGGGGCGCCCTGCTGCACTGCAGCCTGGGGGAGCTGTCCACCATCAGGGAAGCCAGCACCCCGCAGAGCCTGAGCCCGCAGGCCAGCGTGCGGGTGTCCCCCAGCAAGATGCCGCAGCTCCCCGAGGTGCTGGTCACGGGGCCCGAGGCACTGGGCTCCACGGCCTCCCTCCAGAGCGCGGACTTTATGGGGGTCGAGCCGAGCAGGACTGGCCGGCAGCAGGCGCCCGGGGCATGGGATCCGTTCCCCACAGGGACAGGGACCCCCCCTCCTGGGGACCCGGGGCCCCCAGCGACTCCAGCCAGAGACCAAAGGAGCATCCTCACGTCTGCCTCTGGCAAAGACCCGAGCAATGACAGGTTCCCCAAACGGTGGAGCCTCCCCGTGTCCAGCCAGGCCGCCCCCGCGGGCCACAGCCGCAAGCCCCCCAGCTCCGAGCCTGTCCTCTCACTTGCCACCGAGGCGTCATCGGAGACCCGCGGAGTCAAGGCCACGGGTGGCTCCCGCGCCTCCCCCGACGTGCCCCACTTCATCGAAAGCCTGGACGCCAAGGAAACGGACATCATCGACTTTGACAACGAGCAAGCTGGGGGGGCATCACCCGAGGGGCTCCCGGAAAGGCCCAGAACCCGGTTCCAGCCCTAGGCTCTCGCCTTCCCCGGAGTTCAGCCTCAGTTCCAGGACATACACGTGGGGACCGGTCAGTGCGTTACAGAGCTGACCCATGGGATGGGCTGCTAGAACCGGGAACCCCAAACACGTGCACGTGGCGCCTTGCCAGGCGACCCTCCCCCCGGAGGCATGGCTCAACCAAGGAGTCCCAATAGTGTCCACATGACTTGCAGCTCAGACAGCTGTAGATTTGGAAGGGGCCATGTAGACCACAGCCCGGCCCCCCAGTTTGGCCTAGAGGGAGACAGAGGACGCTCTCCTCCCCACTTTTTCTCTTTCCTCCCGCTCCTCAGTCATAGAGAGGGAGACGCGTTGCCCCTTCCTAACAGCCACTCTTTGAGGCTTTCTAACCAATAGCACCTTTTAGAACTATCACCACTTCCTGATTCTTAAGCTTCATCAGCGTCACAACTGTCGTCTCCCTTCAGTTTCTTTTTCTCTGTTTTTTTCTATCCATTCACCCCCTGGTCTCCCGCTTCGACTCCACCTGCCAGGTGGTACTCGTGTTCCCCGCTGCTTACTTCCCGCCACAGTTTACAAACTCCCACGGGGCAATCGCGGGTGTCTGCAGGTCCAGCCTGACACCCCCAGGCCTCCCGCGGGAAGGGGTCTGGGGGGGCTGATGCAGACATCGCCATCCTTTCTCCATCCACCCCCTGGTCTCGAACCCTGGAGACATCAGAAGCCAAGAGGACAAGGAACCTGCCTAACCGAATGCCAGGGAACCAAAGAATAACAAGGCCAGAGTGTGTTTCACTCGGACTCCTGAGCAGAAATCCCAGTCGTGTCACAACAAGGACCGGTTACCGCGGCTGCCAGGTTGTTGGTGTGGGGTCAGACATTGGAGCTGGGAGGTGAAGGGGGTCCGGGACTGCATGACAGGGACAGGACAGGGACCAGCTCCCTCCAAGGAGCTGTTGGGGCAGTGGTGGGTCAGGGCCCCGACTTTGTGCACAGAGGCCATGTCCCAGGAGGGCGGCTCTTGCCACCTCTATCATCACCACGCGGGACTTAAATAAAGTGACTCCAATCGCTACCGTTTATCGAGTGCTCATGGGCCCAAGCAGGCACGTGTGCGGTTCACGGAGAAGCTCACTCATCCCCCCAGGACCCCATGGGCCAGGGCACTGTTCTCGCCACTTTCAAGATGAGGAAAATAGGGCCTTTGGAAAAGTGAGGTGCTGTGACTTACAGTCACACAGCCAGAAGGTGGTGGAGCTCGGGTCCAGAGCTGGGTCCACCCGCCTCGAGAACCACCTTCTTACCCCGGGCCCTCCCTCCCTCCCCGAGTTGTGCCACAGGGAAGGCCCCGACCCTGCAGCCGTGTGCCCACAAACTGGAGGACGCCCCAAGGAAGCCAGGCCTGAGCGTCTCCAGCCTTGGCAGGCCCTGAGTCCTCCCTGCTGGTCTTAAGAAAAAAGAAAAAAAAAAAAGGATTTTATTTATTCATTCATTTATGAGAGAGGAGCGAGGGGCAGAGGGAGGGGGAGAGACTCTCAGGCCGACCTTGCACTCAGCACAGAGCCCAGGGCAGGGCCCTGAGTATACCCGGGAGGCCCACGCGGTCCCCTTCGTTCCCCTGACAGTAGAGAAGTCAGCAGGACCCGTCCCTCTTCCTCGTCCCCCACCTCTCCCAACACGCAGGGCCACAATCAGCACATCTTTACAAGACACGGCGCCCAGCTGGGCCACGCACGCTACGCGGCAGCCAGGACAGGGACGGTAGCTGGGAAATACTGGAAGAAATACTGCACGCGGATGGTTGTCTGTAGGGTCCAGAGTGGCAGCACCTGGGGAGGGACCGAAGCTCCCAAAGCATTAGGTAGAGACTGTGTGGTCGCTCCCTGATGCCGCACAGCTGAGTCAGCCCCCCCCCCCCCCCGCCCGGCACCCCCCCCCCCCCCCGGCCCGGAGGCTCCTGTACTTGGCTGTCTCCACTCAAGCCCCTCTAGTCTCCTCTCTCTGGCTTTACCTGTCGCTCAAATTCAAATACGTTTCTACGCAGCTGCTTTCAAAATATAATCAATTTTTGTTCGTAATTCCTTTGTCCAGAGAATTACTTAGTTGCCTCAATGTTTCATCAGACTCTGAGGGGCCTCCCATTCCCTCCTTGCACCAGACACTGAACAGTGACTCTCTCGGCCCCACGTGGTTGGGATCAGCCATAAATGCGAGCGAGCCACTGCCCACGCCAGAAACTTCCAGCCCCCGCATGAATGATCAGCTGGCCGCCGGGTCCACCCCACGGCAGCCCCAGCTGCACCTTAGATGCCACCCCCGCCCCCAGCCCCTGGCCCGGGAGGGCCATGAGGCCCAGGCCCCGGCTGCCCTCTCCTGCCCCTGGAGCTGGCTGTGCCTGATGCCCGCTCGCAGCTCAGCCAAGCGGAGGGCCCGTGAACGGCTCCGTCATCCAAGGATTTGGGGGTGACCAGCCCTCTCACACACCACACCGAAGAAGGCTGCTCTCTGCCCTCCCACTGTCCCTGTACTTCGGGGCCCACCGCCACTGAAAGCACATTTTTTTTATTCTATTAAAGATTTTATTTACTTATTCATAAAAGACACAGAGAGAGAGAGAGGCAGAGACCCAGACAGAGGGAGAAGCAGGCTCCATGCAGGGAGCCCGAATGGGACTCGATCCCCAGACTCGGGGGTCACACCCTGGGCTGAAGACCAAGCTAAACCGCTGAGCCACCGGGCTGCCCCGGAAACATATTTTAAATGGAGAAATGTAAAATTTACCTGGTATTTAAAGACTCCCACATCCTGTCTTTCAGCGTCTCCCCCTCCAGCCGCGTTCTCCTCTTCTTGCCTCCAGGTACCCCCGAGCCCCGAGCCCCGAGCCCTGAGCTCGGGCAGCCGCACCGAGCACCCCGGAGGCTCGTCCTCTGACTCCGCCTCCCCTGGGGAGCGGGCCCTTCCTGCACCTGGGCCCCTGTGAGCAGCGGAGGGGGCAGGCGGGGCCTGGGGACCCAGGACCCTGGAACGTCCGCGTGCTGGCAAGGGAGAAATTGTGGGATCTGTACAGTCTTAGAACCTCGGGAACAAAGAGAAGTAAAAGTCGTTACTGCTGGGGAGGTGGTTGCAGTTTTACATACCAACTAAATCCTAAATAAACCCCTCAGCTTCTCACTAGAAGGAACTCTTAGAGAAGTGTATTTCTCCTCTTTGCTTTTCAAGATTTTATTTATTCATGAGAGACACAGAGAGAGGGAGAGGGAGAAGCGGGCTCCTTGCGGTGAGCGTGATGCGGGACTCGATCCGAGAACTCCGGGGATCAAGACCTGAGCCAAAGGCAGATGTTCAATCACTGAGCCCCCCCCAGGCGTCCCTATTTTTTTTTCCTTTCATACGCTTCCCTGGGTCTCTCCCATCTTCCTGTCTCAGGCATTTTCTATCTTTCCTTCACCCTACAAAGCCCGGGCCTCACCCCCACAGTGACAGTGCCTCCCCGGCCCAGTAGACGCACCCATCCCCGCAATCACAGTGGGGAACTTGCAAACAATTAACTGCCCCTGTCCTTCCCACTGTAATCCTAGAGGATTTAGCACCCCTGGGTTGAAGTTAGAGGACCTTAGGGCGCCTACTCTCCCCACACCTGCTCCTCTACCAGGTAATTTTGGAATAAGCACCACAACCGTAAAAGCTCCTAACTAGGGGGAGCTGGGGGGCTCAGCGGTTGAGCCCCTGCCTTCGGCCCAGGGCATGACCCCGGGGTCCTGGAATCAAGTCCCGCATCGGGCTCTCTGCATGGAACCTGCTTCTCCCTCTGCCTGTGTCTCTGCCTCCCTCTGTGTGTCTCTCATGGATAAATAAATGAAATCTTAAAAAAAAAAAAAAAAACCCTCCCAAGAGTCAGATTCGGATCTGATTCCACGCGCCCTTCCCTCAACTCATCACGTGCATGACCCACAACAGTTTCTGAAGTGCCGGGGTTAACAGCGACAAGCAAGGCTTTCCCTCACGTCATCTCACGCCGCTATCTCATGGAGAGCCTCAGTCCCTTCAAACACGTTCTCCTTTCCTTAGCTCTGTGAGCCCTAACATTTAGGACAGTCGTTCCCACCGAAATGGCCACTGAGTCAAAAGAAGCATTTCGAGGATGCCAGGCTTGTCCTCTCAATGCGAGTCATACAAAACCCAGGAGAAGGGTCCCAGCCGCCTGGCACAGCTCGAGACAGGTGACCCCAGCAAACACCACCTGTTTCCAACCCCCCTTCACACCTCTGCCCAGCAGGTCTCAGCAAAGGCCAATGAAAGACGGAAGCAACTTCCCAGGAAAGTAGAGGCACGACAACCACGTTGGCCCTAATTACTCAGTTAACCCGGGCCGAGGGCTCTAGCTTTGTGTCCTGTTGTTTTGTTTCTGAATTAATTCAGGAAATAGGCCCCAGCCTCTTTGCCACGGGTAGGTTTGGCCAGATGGTGGCCTGGAACCACCTTCTCAGAGCCTCTAGTTTTATTTTTATTTTTAATTAATTACTTTATTTATTTATTGAGCCTCTAGTTTTAAATGTTCACCTAACAGAGTCAGCAAAGGGGATGCTGCACCTTGTATCCTGGAACAGGTAAGAACATTGCTGAAACAGATTCTGAACAGGGATGCCTGGGAGGCTCAGCGGTTGAGCACCTGCCTTTGGCTTAGGTCGTGACCCCCGGGTCCCGGGATCAAATCCCATATGGGGCTCCCTGCACGGAGCCTGCTTCTCCCTCTGCGTGGGTCTCTGCCTCTCTCTCTGGGTCTCTCATGAATAAATAAATAAAATCTTTTTTTAAAAAGGAAAGAAAAATAGATTCTGTACAGAAATGCTAGTGTGTCCCCTCAGCTTCTCCGTCCAGGCGACTGGTCCTCAGCTGGAGGCGACGCTGCACCCAGGAGATGCCAGGCCATGTCTGGGGGTGTCTGGATGGTCACACTGGCATGTGGTGAGTGGAGTCGGGGCGTTGCTAGCCATCCTACCGGGCGCCCCATGGATCTCCCGACCACCGAGCAGCCCCAAGCACCCAGTCAGGACTCTGACCTCGGGACCCTGACCTCGGGACCCTGACCTTGGCCAGCAGCTTCAAGTGAGAGCAGCGTCAGGGAGACTAGTGAGGAGAGACGAGAGGACTCGGGGCCGGAGAGCAGGTGCACCCAGTGCCCCAAACCCGTGGGCACTTGGGCCCCGGGCCATCAGCACCTGCCCACGGAAAGGGGCCACCGGTAGGTCAGCCCCGGAGAACTGGGCACCGCCCCTGAGCCCCCCTCGCCCCCGTGGACAACGCTGCACTTCCCCAACCATGTGGCCCCTGCACACAGGGTGACCCTCGAGGGCCTCGAGGGCCTTCCACGGATGTGCAGCACCTGGCGGGGCTTCCCGAAGGGTCCTGAGAAAGTGCCCAACGCGTCCCTCCGTCCCACACCCTCAGTGGCAATTACCACCCCGCCCACTCCCTCCCTGGAGCTGAACCCCAGCGGCTCCCCTGCCAGCCCAGCAGGGGGGATGGGGGACCGGAAGCACCGGCAGGGCAAGCGCCAGGGCAGGAGCGCCACCCCGCCGGCGAGGTCCCAGAGGCCTGAGTCCCTGGCTTGGGTCCGCGGACCCCAGGCCGCCACCTGACCTCCGCTGCTGCCGCCGTCCAGTGCCCCCCGCTTCACCGTCCCCGCCCCCAGGGCCCCGGCCGGTGGCTGCCCGGGGTGTCGTATAGTCACCCGGGGGCAGGGGCCAGTGGCTTTCCTAAAGCGTCGCAGCCGTGGGCAGCCCATGGGGGGCCGGAGGGGCCGTGGCCTCACCTGTGCAAGCACCGGAGTGCAGGGCGCAACGTCAGCTCCTGCTCTGGGTGCTGAAGCTGCACAGGGGTGCGGGGGGTTGGGTAAGGAATAAACAGCAGGAGCCAACTCATGGTCACAGGCCTACCCCTGCCCTGCACATGCACCACGAGCCACACTTGCCCAGGTCACCCCACTTGGTGCTCACTCCTACCACGGCCCCTGTGCTACTGTTTTCCCCTTTTAATAAATGAGGAAGTCGGTGAGGTCAGCGACATGATTTTCTCTGAGGAGGAGGAGGAGGAGGCCGGCCTGCTCCAGGTGGTCCCCTTCCAGGGCCTCAAGAGAGACATAAGCCACCCCACGGGGGATGGAGAATTTAAACACGTGTGGTTTTCATTGTAAAAGTAAACACATTATTTTGGAGAAATTGGAAAGAAAAACAAATCGCCCCTGTGAAAACTACTGTTCGCATCTTAACACGCTTCCTTTCCATCCTTTTTTTTTTTGTCTCCTTGCCATGTCTTTTTCCTAAGTGAAGTCTAGGCATAGCATAAATTTTTCACTGAAGGATATGCTCAAAGGTTTTTCTCTTCGGGAATTTTCTGTTCTTAGGGACGTCTGGGGGGCTCAGAGGTTGAGAGCCTGCCTTCAGCCCAGGGCGTGACCCCGGGGTCCTGGGATCAAGTCCCGCATGGGGCTCCCTGTGTGGGGCCTGCTTCTCCCTCTGCCTGAGTCTCTGCCTCTCTCTCTGGGTCTCATAAATAAGTAAATTAAAAAAAAATTTTTTTAAGGATTTTCCATTCTAAGGTGACACTTCCCATTCCCTCGGCACAGCACAGGCCGTTACTTGGACACCCAGGATCTATGGGCCCAGGCTCTTCGCCCCAGGCCCTGCAGCCCTCGGCCGCCCGTGTCCACCTCCCCCCCCCCCACCCCGCCCCGGGGACCCAGGGTGGCAGTGGGACCTCAGCGCGGGCCTCGGGCGGTGCAGCCAAGGGCACGGCCCTCAGCGTGGCAGTGGGGGTGAGCCCTGGGGACTCACAGCCACCTCACGCCGGCAGAGGTTAGCGGGGACCCTCTGGGGGGCCCCAGGCAGTGACCCAGGCCTGCCCCCAGCTCAGTGACCGAGAACTGGGAACTGTCCCGCTCCCGCCCAGAATCGGGTGATGGTTCAGGCCCCACAGGCTTGTCAGGAGAGGACAGTGCACATCCACCTGAGTGGGGACCGAGCTCCGCAAGCAGCGGCCCTTGTTCTAGGGGGCAGGGGAGCCCGGTGCCCCGAGACAGCCCACGCGGGCTTCTAGAACACCTGGGGCAGCTGTCCCCGCAGCAGGTGGCTGGCGACCGCTGGGCCTTGGGTGGGAGGCACAGACCCATCCCCCCACCCCCACCCCATGCCCCCCACTTCCACCCTCCCACCCCAACACCTGCACCTCCCCTCTGGGCCTCTTCCCCGCACCGCTTCCCTGGAGCGCAGGGGGGTGGGGGGAGGGGGGCTCGGGTTCCCAAAGAATCAGGCTGAAGAAGTAGGATGGCTGCGGGGAGCTGAAACAGGGTGTTGGGAGCCCCCCGCTGCACCAGGCGTGCCCCCCTCCCAGCTCCTGGACTGTGGGGACCCAACGGGGTCTCGGGAGCAGACCGGAGAAGCTGGTGCGTTGGGGGGGACCCTCGGACTCCAGGCGGTGGTTCTTTACCTACGGATCCAGCAATATGTTTCCCTTTCAGTTATTTATTGTTTAAAGATTTTGTGTATTTATTCGTGAGAGACCCAGAGAGAGAGACGCGGGCGGAGGGAGGAGCAGGTGCCTGCGGGGAGCCCGGGTCATGCCCAGATGCCCAAGGGCTGCCCCCTGTTAACACTTTAACAACAAACAGGCCCAAGCAGCAGGTACCAACTGATTTACCCCCCTTTGAGGCCCCAGGAAGGTGAGTCTGGGGCCCCCCTCCCGAGGCCAGGGGGGCCGCAGAGTGGGTAAGCCTCGTGGGGTGCAGCTGCCCCGGCGTCCATGCGTTGTCAGGGCGTCCTGGCCGTGACCCCCTGGTGGCCCCCTCTTGCTGGCGCCCGGCAGACACCCTGAAGCCCCAGGCTAGACCCCGTGGGGCAAGCCCGAGGGAGGGGGTCCCCCCGTCCGTCCGCTGCAGCCTGGGCCTGGACCAAGGACAGCCAAGGCCACCGGCCCGACCCCTGCAAACACCTGCTGCCCCCACCGTGCCCCGCTGCCCCCCCTGCGGGCCGTCCAGGGCCCCCCTCGTGGGCTGCGCCTCAGGGGGCACAGGCAGAAGGGCCCGACGGGGTGGCAGGAGCCACCGTGGGGACAGGACGGGCTGCCCAACGAGCCAGGGCCCCCAGCCTGAAGTCTCCCTGTCAGTGTGTCCCGGGCTGCGGGCGCGTGGGAGCGGACCCCGCGGGGAGCCGGGGCGCAGCCTTCCCCCCCACCCCCGCGCACCCCGAGACCCGCCGAGCCCCCGGGGGACAGAGCGTGGATGCGAGTAGCGCTCACAGGGGCGCCCTCCGCTGAACCTGACGGTGGTCCCCAGCCCCCCTGACCCGGTGACTCCACGGGGCCACGTCGCAAGGGGGTAGCTTGGCGGCGTCGGGTCACCTGCACCGCGTGCTCGGCTCACGGGTCGGGCGACTCCGCCGGGTCAGCTCCACCTGTCGCCTGTAACGTCCTCGCCCCAATGGGCGGCGGCGCGGGTGCGCTGGGTGGAGGGGTGCGCGCTGGGTGGGGGGGCGCGGGGTAGCGGGGTGCGCTGGATGGAGAGGGGCGCAGGGTGGAGGGTGCGCTGGGTGGAGGGGGCGCGGGGTGGAGGGGGGCGCGCTGGGTGGGGGGGCGCGGGGTAGCGGGGTGCGCTGGATGGAGAGGGGCGCAGGGTGGAGGGTGCGCTGGGTGGAGGGTGCGCTGGGTGGAGGGGTGCGCTGGGTGGAGGGGTGCGCGCTGGGTGGGGGGGCGCGGGGTAGCGGGGTGCGCTGGATGGAGAGGGGCGCAGGGTGGAGGGTGCGCTGGGTGGGGGGGTGCGCTGGGTGGAGGGGTGCGCGCTGGGTGGGGGGGCGCGGGGTAGCGTGGTGCGCTGGATGGAGAGGGGCGGAGGGTGCGCTGGGTGGAGGGGTGCGCTGGGTGGAGGGGTGCGCGCTGGGTGGGGGGCGCGGGGTAGCGGGGTGCGCTGGATGGAGAGGGGCGCAGGGTGGAGGGTGCGCTGGGTGGGGGGGCGCGGGGTAGCGGGGTGCGCTGGATGGAGAGGGGCGCAGGGTAGAGGGTGCGCTGGGTGGGGGGGCGCGGGGTAGCGGGGTGCGCTGGATGGAGAGGGGCGCAGGGTGGAGGGTGCGCTGGGTGGGGGGGCGCGGGGTAGCGGGGTGCGCTGGATGGAGAGGGGCGCAGGGTGGAGGGTGCGCTGGGTGGAGGGGGCGCGGGGTGGAGGGGTGCGCGCTGGGTGGGGGGGCGCGGGGTAGCGGGGTGCGCTGGATGGAGAGGGGCGCAGGGTGGAGGGTGCGCTGGGTGGAGGGTGCGCTGGGTGGAGGGGTGCGCTGGGTGGAGGGGTGCGCGCTGGGTGGGGGGGCGCGGGGTAGCGGGGTGCGCTGGATGGAGAGGGGCGCAGGGTGGAGGGTGCGCTGGGTGGGGGGGTGCGCTGGGTGGAGGGGTGCGCGCTGGGTGGGGGGGCGCGGGGTAGCGTGGTGCGCTGGATGGAGAGGGGCGGAGGGTGCGCTGGGTGGGGGGGTGCGCTGGGTGGAGGGGTGCGCGCTGGGTGGGGGGGCGCGGGGTAGCGGGGTGCGCTGGATGGAGAGGGGCGCAGGGTGGAGGGTGCGCTGGGTGGGGGGGTGCGCTGGGTGGAGGGGTGCGCGCTGGGTGGGGGGGCGCGGGGTAGCGTGGTGCGCTGGATGGAGAGGGGCGGAGGGTGCGCTGGGTGGAGGGGTGCGCTGGGTGGAGGGGTGCGCGCTGGGTGGGGGGCGCGGGGTAGCGGGGTGCGCTGGATGGAGAGGGGCGCAGGGTGGAGGGTGCGCTGGGTGGGGGGGCGCGGGGTAGCGGGGTGCGCTGGATGGAGAGGGGCGGAGGGTGCGCTGGGTGGAGGGGTGCGCTGGGTGGAGGGGTGCGCGCTGGGTGGGGGGCGCGGGGTAGCGGGGTGCGCTGGATGGAGAGGGGCGCAGGGTGGAGGGTGCGCTGGGTGGGGGGGCGCGGGGTAGCGGGGTGCGCTGGATGGAGAGGGGCGCAGGGTGGAGGGTGCGCTGGGTGGAGGGGGCGCGGGGTAGCGGGTGCGCGCTGGGTGGAGGGGGCGCGGGGTAGCGGGTGCGCGGGGTGGCGGGGGCGCTGGTTACCCAGAGCGGAGCTGGACGGAGGCGGGAGGCGAAGTCCTTCCCGGCCCGACTCCGCGCCGCGCGATCCAGCCCCGACGGGAAGGTCGTTTGCGCCTCGACTCTCCCGCGCCCTCGGGCCCGACGTGCGCCCTCCCGCCCCCGTCTCCCCCCTCCCGCGTCTCGGCTCCAGTGGCCGAGAGAGCCCAGCAGCCCAACTGGTCCCCGGCGTCGCGGGCCCGCGTCAGCCCCGAGCCCCCCACGGCTTCCGGGTCTCACCCCGGGGCCAAGTTAGCGGAGGGTCCGACCCCCCCCCCCCCCTCCCCCGAGCCCCGAAGGCCCGCAAGGCAAGGCCGAGCGCTGGCGGCGGGAGACCGGAGGTCTGGGCGGGCTGGGGGAAGCGCAGAGGGGCGGCCCCGGGCAGGGGAGGGGCAGGCTCCCCCCAGAGGACGCAGCGCCCTGCGCCCTGGCACTCCCACAGAGCAGCGGTAACCTCAGGGCGCCCAGGTGGCTCTGCGGTGGAGACAGGCGCACGAACACCGCACACACATGCCCGCCACACACACACGCACGCCACACACGTACACATACTCACATGCAGATGTGCACACACACCACACAGCACACACAGGTACACATGCACACATGCAGATGTGCACACATACACATGCACAGATGCATATATGCACACACAGCACACCCATGCACACCACACACAGGTACACGTGCACACATGTACACACACATGCACACCACGCACGTACACATGCAGATATGCACACACAGCACACACATGCATGTCGCACACACAAAGATGCAGATATGCACACCACACAGACACAGGTACACATGCACGCACGCAGATATATGCATGTATGCAGATATGCACACACACGCACAGAGCACACACATACATGCAAATACCCATATTGTGTACACACACGTGCATACACTACACATAAACACCACACACACGAATATGCATGTACACACACAGATGAGCACATGCATATACATGTACACACACACACACACACACACACACACACTTTGCTTCCAGGGAACATTTCAGGGCTGAGGGGAGAGATTCCAGTACAAAGACCCCGAGACTTAGCTCTTTGTAGGACTTAGTGAAAAGGGTAGGAGAGACTCAGTTTCCTGGAACAGTGACCGCAACACCAGGTGATACATGCATGACAAGACCTCGACGTCGTGGTGCTGCGGTGGAGCAGGAAGGAGAGGCCTCTGTTCCTGGCCTGGCCTTGCACTTGCTCCAAGACCTACAGACTGTATTATTTAAAGATCTTATGTATTTATTTATTGAACTGATTGATTGAGAGGAGAGCACACGTGTGTGCAGGGGGAGGGGGAGAGAGACTCTTAAGCAGGTACTAGCCCAGGGCACAGGGGCCGGTGGAGGGCAGGGTGGGGGCTGGAGGGCACGGGGGGGGGGCGGTGGAGGGCAGGGGGAGTGGAGGGCATGGTGGGAGGTAGAGGGCACAGGGTGGGCAGGGGGTGGAGGGCACGAGGTGGGGCTGCACGGCCACAGGTGATGGGGGGAACCGCAAGGGAACCCAGGTAGCAGGCACGACGAGGGTGCAGCGGTCCAGAGCGGTGGGAGCAGTGAGGAGGCGGTGGGTGTGGGCTGCCGAGGCCCCCAGCTCCCACCCCCGGGCCCCGAGGGGTGGGCAGGGGTGCCCCTGGAACCAGCAGCCGGCGGGGACAGGCTGTGTCCCCACCCCCGGCGGTCACTCTCTGTGGCTTTTCACAGCTGTCTCCCCAATTTTAGTCCTTAGCCCGACTGAGCCCCGAACCTGGGCGGGGGCTCATGGAGGTCACAGGGGTCCCGTGATGCCTGTTAGAGTCACGGACGTTTGCGGCTAGAGACCACGTGGTCTTCCCAGTGAATTGGGGGGTCACGTGGGCCTAGACATGGCACGGAGCCCCCAGGTCCCTGCCGCCCGCACCTGCGCCCAGCCCTAGGCCCTCGAGGTCCCTGGCAGCCGCCGCTGCCCTGTGGCATCGTGTGCTCCACGAGGTCACCTGTGTGTCCTGTTAGCCTCAGGCTGCCCCCGCCTACAGCGTGGTGGGTGCTCGGCACGTCCTGGAGCCTCGGGGTTCTCACCTGGGACCTGGGGAGGAAACCCATCTGAGGGGCGCCGAGGTGGCTCAATGGGCCTGCGGCTCCTGATCTTGGCTCAGGTCACGATCTCAGGGTCGTGGATCGAGCCCCGACGGGCTCCATGTCCCCTGCTCGCACACACTCTAAGTAAGTACATGCTAGAAAAAAGAGATTTACATGGCAGGTGTTCTGAGAAGAGCCGGTACACGCAGAGCACCTGGCGCAGTGCTTAGCACCTAGCAAATCAGTTACAAACACTAACCGGCAGCGGTCAGAGTTCTCGGTCTTTCCAGGCACAACCAGGCAGCTGCCTGAGGACCAGCTGTGGTCACCGGGGCCCCGGGTGAATACAGAGGCAAAGCCCAGGCCCCGGGGCGCTGGTTACTAGAGGCCGAATCCACAAGGCAAGGAGGCCCGAGAGAACAGCCTTTGACCTCCGAAGCGCAGGAAGCCCAAGGACGTCCCGCCGGTGGCGGGGACCGGGAGGGAAGCCGGGCAGCGGGCCTGCACCACCTGCCTCGCGGGCAGCCCGGCACAGCGGCCACTCATCGGGGTGCCCGGGTGCCCTTCTGGGCTCCGCTCAGTCTCCCACGAGCACCTGAGCAGTAGAGGCCCTGCAGGAGGCGACCATGGCCCAGGCTCCCCCAGCAACCCCCAACCAGCCGAATGACAGGCAGGCTGATGGACTGTTTTAAAACAGGTTTAAAATCAATGTAATATAAATAAATAAATAAATAAATAAATAAATAAATAAATAAATAAATAAATAAATAAAAATAAATAAATAAAATCAATGTAATTTAGGGCAGCCTGGGTGGCTCAGTGGCTTAGCACCTCCTTCAGCCCAGGGCGTGATCCTGGAGACCCAGGATCCAGTCCCACGTCGGGCTCCCTGAGTGGCACCTGCTTTTCCTCTGCCTGTGTCTCTCATGGATAAATATTTAAAAATCTTTAAAAAAATAAACATAACTTAGAAAAAAGCCATTCAAACAGTCCAAGAGGGCACCTGCAGAAGGACGGAAAGGTCAGGATTCCTATCTCCCCCAAACCTTCGGGCAAAGACTCCCCAGAGTTATGTCTCTGAGAGCTTTTACGCATATATACAGGGATCTGTACCTATTTCTTTCACAGATGGACTCGTGCCTCCCCGCCCCCCGATTTCATTCATTTACCCTGAATATCTTTGCATATCGGTCGGTGTAGATTTACCTACTTATTTTCAACAACTGCTCTATTTATTCATATTAAGATACTGCGACAGATACAGACGCTCTCAGAGCTGGGTGCCTTAACCGGAGTGAGGTTTATTTCTCATCTATCTAAATCCAGTTGGTGATAACAGGGGACGTGTTCCAATCCTGGCGCCTATTCGGGGTCCGGGGTGACCGAGGCCCTGCCGGCTTCAACGTGTGACTTCCACACGGGGGCTTCTAAGGTCACCCTGTGGTGTTGCCATCCGGCAGGCAGACGGGGTGGGAGTGGAGGAAGGCGAGCTTGGTTCTACATGAGCCAGGCCTAGAGGAGACGCGTGTCACTTGTGCCCACATCCCGCTGGCAAGGACCCTTGTGCCCGAGGCTGGCACCAGGAAATGTCGGGGCCGGACATTTCCTACAGCTGCTCCCTACAGCTCGACACTGTGGAAGAAGAGCACAAACCTTCGGTTGGCCACTACCCCAGTCTCCGCGCAGACGCACCGTAGAAATACATCCTTCAGGAGCCTGGCGTCCCTCTCCTCTCTCCTGCTTTTCTCCTTGTCCTTTGTCAAAAGGCAAACTGTGAAACTGTGGAAAACTATTCCCTGGCTGAGCACGTGCACTGCTTCAGATCCACGGGGGAGGAAGGGCGCTATCAAGGGAAAGCCCCTGAAAGATGCGTGTCCGTGACCCCGAGACACGCGTGAGGGCCCGCGCGTGCTCAGGCCCGCGGTGGCGGGGTGCTCGCTCCGCCTGTACGAGCAGAGCTGCAGGCTCCCAGGGCCCCAGCGGAGGCTGTTTACACTTACGGTGCCTCCGCATAACGGAACACGGGTGGTTAACATAATTGCGTAGATACCTGCAAACACACAAAAATACATCCATACGTTATAAAGGTTAGACTCCCCAGCGGGGTAAACGAATTTTTTAAGATAAACTGGTGACTTGGGGGCACAAAGGCTGGGGGATACGCGTGAGCGTGGGCACAGTACTCAGCCCTGGGGAACAGGCCGCTTTCCTCCGTCACACCTTCACGTATCGGCCAAATGGTTTATCGTTGGAAAAAAAGAGTGGTGCTATTTTCAGCTTGAAAGGAACAGTCCAAAAAAAAAAAAATGTAGATAAAGGCGGCTGGGGCTCAGGTCCCTGAGAGCGAGTACGTGAGGCTGGCCTGGGCGGCCCGGCCCGCGTGTCGCGCCTGTCACCCAGCACTCAGGCGGCTGTCACGAGCACCCCGCGGTGCTGACGGGAGCCGCCCGGTTATAACGGGAGAGGAGGGTGGGCCTCAGCGCGGGCGGCCATGGGCGACGCCCTCAGGGCCCTGGCGGCCTGCGTCCCCGCCGACTGCTGCCGGGGCTCCGGGGCCAGAGACCCGCGGGACATGCCGCCCGACAGGACGGTGGACCTGAGCGGCCGGCAGCTCCGCCGTCTCCCGGCGCACGTGTGCTCCTTCCGGGAGCTGGCCAAGCTCTACCTGAGCGACAACCGCCTCAGCAGCCTGCCCCCTGAGCTGGCGCAGCTGCAGAACCTGCAGATCCTGGCCCTGGATTTCAATGACTTCAAGGCTCTGCCGCAAGCAGTGTGTACGCTGCAGCAGCTCTGCATCCTCTACCTGGGCAACAACAAGCTCTGCGGCCTGCCCGCCGAGCTGAGCCGGCTGCAGAGCCTCCGCACCCTGTGGATCGAGGCCAACTGCCTGGGCCGGCTGCCCGACGTGGTGTGCGAGCTGGCGGTCCTCAGGACCCTGCACGCCGGCTCCAACGGCCTGCGCGGCCTGCCGGGCCGGCTGCAGCGCCTGCGGGAGCTGCGGACCATCTGGCTCTCCGGCAACCTGCTCACCGACTTCCCTGCCGTGCTGCTGCACATGCCCTTCCTGGAGGTCATCGACGTGGACAGGAACAGCATCCGTCACTTCCCCAGCCTAGCCCACCTGTCCGGCTTGAAGCTGGTCATCTACGACCACAACCCTTGCAGGAACGCGCCCAGGGTGGCCAAAGGTGTACGCCGCGTGGGGAGGTGGGCCGAGGAGACGCCGGAGCCCGACCCCAGGAAGGCCAGACGCTATGCCTTGACCCAGGAGGACAGCCAGGAGGGAGAGGCACCTGTCCTGCCGTCTCTGCTGCTTCCTCCCAGCTCCTGACAGGCTTCCGTGTGGGTCAAGGCCAAGGACGGAGGTCCAGGCACCTTCCCGAGTTCTCCATGTGGGGCGCAGGGGCTTGCTCTGGGCCGCGGGGGGACTCTGACAGCGGGGACGGAGGAAAGGCCTCAACTGCACCAAGGAGTGGACGTTTGTGAGCAACAGCTGTGTGCTATGGGGAGCAGAACTTCTCTACAAGAAAGTCGGCCTGGCCAAACAGGTATCATGGGACACTGAAGAGCAAGAAGGCCTGGGACGTCTTGTCCTCCGCTGTCCAGAAGCGGCAGGTCACGAAGCTCATGAACTCCTCAAAGAAGGTATTTATTAGAGATTCACTGGAGTTCTGGTGGCCCGGCTCCAGCCCCTCTGCGGGTTATACTGGGTTTCTATGAATGGCCAAATGTGATCTGAAAGTATTACCAATTCAGGCCACGTACGAAGGACGCCTGTACAGTCAGGCTGACGGAGCTTCTCCCCGGCCGTTCAGTGACCGTGGAGAAGACCCTGATGAAAAGGCCTCCTGGTGGTCGGGCTGCCACTTGCCACTTGCCAGCGGCGCGTGCGGATTTAGCTTGCTCTCCCTCCAGGGCCTGACCCGAGGTCTGCCCTCCACTGCTTACTGTTCCTACAATGCCAGGTGGCCTGCAGAAAGCAGAAGGCCTCAGTGGCAGCATGGTCCCGCTATGATCAAACCTGCTGTGACCTGCCTGCCTCCATAGAGCAGAGGCCCCTGCTTCACGTTAACGAAGCCGAGCTGAGCTGAATCCCTTCGTGTAGGGAAACCACACTTCCAGAACCGTATTAGGATAAAGGTAGTAGGTGAAAAAGGTCTACTTGAAACGAGTGTCTGGAAATCGGAGTTGCGGGTTGTGGTGTACACAGGGCGCTTCTGCCTCCAGCCTCAAGCCTCCCAACCTTTGTTGTGATTTGGTTTGATTTTCGTAGATTGGGTCTTTTGATGGTCAGTGTAGAGCTTAGATATTTTGGCCATGTTTTTAAATGTGTAAATTAACGACCTTTTCCTCTTTCCACAAATATATCAACCTTCAAGATACTGCTGTCGGCGGGTGATTTAGTAATACAGTCCTTTATGATCTTGGACCTTTCCGCCAGGGACACAAAACATGTCACCATAACTAAAACAATGTGTGTGTAGCTTTTATTTATTTTGTGTGTGTGCGTAGCTTTTAGTTACTTTTGCCATAAAAGCATCTTAATCCAGCAAAGTTTGGTTCTAAAATGATACTGTAAGCAGACTATTTTTGTATGCTTTCCTACTATAAATACTTCTTGCTAAACCAGAGGAAGAACAGTTCCTTATCAGAATCTCTACTGCTACCTCCCAGTCTGTGGAGTATCTGCAACCCAGCGATTAGACTGCCAACAGATCCCTTTAATCATGGATGTAATAGGCTGTCAAATAGTTAACTCCTTTAGTAATGACTCCAGATTCCCATTAGGCAGCCAGGATTTATAGGTTCTTTTCGCAAGCCTGGAAAGAAACTGCACTCGGTTGATGCTAGGAACCTTATGCCAACAGAACTGCCTTCTGAGCTGTATCTACACTCAGCTTTATAGATGGATCGGACTTTTTTTGACCCTGTCTTCCTCCTCCCAAGATTAATAACGGGTCCACCTTTTCCCACACACCGATAAGCTACAGCCATGAAACAGAGTGAAGCCAACTAAGCTAAGTGGTCTGAATCAAATGTCAAATTATAAACATTTGGCACATAGTCAAGGGATTTTCTAAAATAATATGGAACAAACATTTCTCAAACAATAAAGTGTTCACCACTGACTCTGCTATCCAAAAATATTTTCACTATAGGATTTCAATGTTTTATTAAGTAACCATGTAAAGCATATTAACATTTGAAAAACCCCGTTTTCCTGAAATTGACAGAAAGTTAAAAATGGGGGAAATGAAGCACTGAAACCCAAAATGTGATGCAGCAGAGAAAAATCTCTTTCCAATTTTTTAAGATTTGAAAGAGAGCATTCGCATACACACGCATGAGGCGGGAGGGGCAGAAAAGAGAATCCTAAGCAGATTCCCTGATGAGTGTGGAGCCCAACACAATCCTGAGATCACAAATTTAGTGGAAACCAACAGTTGGACACCCATCTCACTGAGCCACCCAGGCACTAAAATCTGTAACATGGATTTTATGGAAATGAACCAAGTTTTCTTTTGTCCCAAAATGCAACATCGTGGGGGTGCCTGGGTGGCTCAATTGGTTAAGTCCTACTCTTAATCTCAGCGTAGGTCTTGATCTCAGGGTAGTGAGTTCAAGCTTTGCATTGGAGCCTACTTAAAAAAAAAAAAAAAAAAAGGAACATCACTAACAGTTTGCAATTTCACATTTAAAATAGCGGGGGTGGCGCCTGGGTGGCTCAATCAGTTGAGCATCCAGCTCTTGGTTTCAGCTCAGGTCATGATCTCATGGGTTGAGATGGAGCCTCATGCCAGGGCTCTGCGCTCAGCAAGGCTCTGCTTAAAGATTCTTTCTCCCTCTGCCCCTATCTAAAATAAATAAATCTGAAAAAAAAAAAAAAAAGTGGGCTTATGCCCTAAAAGTCAACTACAAATTTTAGCTAAAAGCACGTTATCAACTATACAGTAACTTAGAAGCAGTGTAGTAGGATGGCTGAGCCTTCCTAACTATGGGAGTTCAAATCCCAGCTTTGCCATTAACTGGTCATTTATCATCTCTGCACCTCAGTTTCCTTGTTATTCCTCAGTAAAATGGTAAATTTCCACCTCCAAGGGCACTGTAAGGATTAACCAAATTACTGTGCAAAATTTGCAAAGAACAGTGCCTGGCAAGTGACAGCTAATATTTATGTAACATGTTCCTTTACTAAGTATTGTACCACGCAGCACAGTACTTCTATTCACAAGCAGAACTCCTTGCCTGAAGGCAAAAATATGAGGACAATGGGACAAAAAGGCCTTTTCTGTCTTGGTAAAATTTTCAGCATCTATGGTCTTGAAGAACTAGAACAACAATGCAGTGAGAAATGTTTCTGGCTTATCCTTAGGGAAAACATACCAACATGATTACCAAGGATTTATTTTTTAATTTCTAAATGAAAATACTTTGCCCTTTTCCTATATTACTTTAGAATCTGCAAAATCACCAAAGTACTTGAAAATGTGAGACTGTTCCTTGACAGTCAACCCCTGTACCATGAGAGGCAAGAGTCACAGGACTAAAGACATGGCTGTGTGTCTGCTAGACAGGACTTTCTACCCCTTTGTCACTGTATATATATATATACCTTGTAATCTCACCACCATAGAAAGGGTATTAATGCTATTGAAAAAATTAAGTTTACAGGCTTTTCTTCCTTTCTGGACTACTTCTGGAGAAGAGAACAGGAAGCAGAAATTTACCTTTGGATCATCAGTTGTCTACTACAATACTACCAGGTTATCGGATTTTTGGAGATGTGATCATGCACTGAGCCCACAGGGTTAGGGGACAGACTGACACTTATGAACACCACTATTGGTCAGGTACTGCCTTCAGGTCTTGTGTAAATCAATTCATATAATCGTTTTAATACCCCTTTGAAAGAGGTGTTAGGTGCTGCTCAATTTAAAAATAAATCTGCCCCCCCCCCCCCAAATAAATAATACATCTGATGGGCGCCTGGGTGGCTCAGTTGGTTAAGCATCTGACTCATGATCTCAGGGTTGAGTACTGGGCTCCACGCCAGGCAATGAGCCTACTGAGAAAGAAAAGGAAAGAAAGAAAAACCCGAACTTGTTTGTTCTTGTTCATTTTCACAATATGAAATGTTCCATAGTAATTCTGATTTTAAAAAGTCAAAAAAAAAAAAGTCCTCTTTACATTTCTGTTGATGTTCTAATACACTGGAGTAGGTACAAAACAAGGCAGACTTTAGAAAAGGACTCTGCACAAGAGTATTCTGTTGACTTTTATCAGTCAAGGTCCTGGCAGGAAAATGCATTCATCCCACAGTTCATAAGGAGAGACCTTAACAGAGGACCTATTACTAGATAAGACTGGGGAGGTGGGGGTAGGGAATCAAGATAGTACCCAGACAACCAGATAGCAGCAGTCATCACCATGAGGTTAGAGAAACAGGGAACAGAAATGTCACCCTAATCTAATAAGAGCTAAAAGGCATGAAAAAAGGGACTGTCAAAGTCTAGTGACAGGTCTCACAGGGGTGCAGCCGTTTCCAGAGACAACACAAGCAGGAAGGAGGGATACCAATTCCCTACCCCAGATCCTGCCACTGCCCCTGCAGTTCCACCACAGGCAGCTGAGAGGTAGTCCGCGAGAAAAATGGGCCGATGGCCTCCGAGCAGCCAAAGAATGGATCCTGGCTTGAGGACAGGAAAAGGAGAAGAAACAGGATACAGATTTTCCTTCAAAGAAAAACTGAAGGCCACCTAGAATAAAGATCCTAAGCACACAATCTTTCATGTAGCTACTGTTTTTTTTTTTTTAATTTTTTTTTAATTTTTATTTATTTATGATAGTCACAGAGAGAGAGAGAGAGAGAGAGAGAGAGAGAGAGGCAGAGACACAGGCAGAGGGAGAAGCAGGCTCCATGCACCGGGAGCCTGATGTGGGATTCGATTCCGGGTCTCCAGGATCGCGCCCTGGGCCAAAGGCAGGCGCCAAACCGCTGCGCCACCCAGGGATCCCTCATGTAGCTACTGTTAACACACATTCTAAACCTCTAATTCCATGGCACAAAAGTTTTGTGAAAAACTCGCTGCTTCCGTACCTACGATTTCTGAGTTATAAGGAACTCTATTCTAAAACTGTTATAGGAATGAGGCCTAGCTTGGTATTTACATTTGGACATTAAAAATTTGTGAACTTGAGATAGTCTAGGTTTACGGCAACAGCGTAATAAGGGCTTCAAAGGATATGAATTCAAAGAAGGGAGTATCTTGGATGTGACAATGAAGATGCCATGTCTCTACTTCTTTTTAGATGAACGCTTACTTAAGATCACTGGAGAGAACATGCTCAAGCATCCCTGTAAGTAAGATCTTACTCCTTGTAAGTAAGATCTTACTCCAGCTATTTAGTACTCAGGACAGATGTTCAAACCCACTTCTACTGAAACCCTTATAAGTTTTCTTGGTCATGACAAGTTCACCTGTTCCATCTCAGGTGTGGGGATGAAAACGGATGTTGTGATGTGATAAAGTACTTTACAAAAATTCAGTGCAATTCTTTTTGATCATCTCAGGAAGTTTCTCCTTTATGTGAATGTTGGAGGACATATACTAGTATCGCAAAGAAAACCAAGTTTCCCCAGTTTTAACAGCTTCTACCAAAGTTATATTACAATGTTGAGACAAACTTTTCAGACAAAAACAAAACAGGATAGGGGTGCCTGGCTGACTCGGCTGGTAGAGCATGCGGCTTCAAGCCCCATGTGGCGCCTACCTTAGAAAAACAAACACAACCAAACAGGTCGTTTTATCCATGTTTCTTAGAAACCCTTTTTGCTCTATGGGAATAAAATGTCTCCCCATTAAGGTAGCAGAGGTACCTTATAAAACCTCAACCAACCTATTACTGGGCTTTCTCTCGTTTCTTGGGCATTCTCCTATACACTGATGAATAATCTCCGAATCTAAATTCACCTTTAAGCCATTAACTTTACATGCCTATCTTTATCACTCTCGAATCCATTTGCCAAAAACAATAAACCCTAACACAACAATCAACAATGCTTAAATCTAACCACATCCATTTTCTTTAAGAGAATATTGCCTTTTTAAAGCATCAAAGATGCTTGAGAAGCAGCTTGTAACAAACGACTTTTAAAACAGGACCCCTGGGATCCCTGGGTGGCGTAGCAGTTTGGCACCTGCCTTTGGCCCAGGGTGTGATCCTGGAGACCCAGGATCGAATCCCATGTCGGGCTCCGGTACATGGAGCCTGCTTCTCCCTCTGCCTATGTCTCTGCCTCTCTCTCTGTGAGACTATCATTAATAAATAAAAATTAAAAAAAAAAAATTAAAACAGGACCCCTTCAAACTTGAACAGAATCCATAATTATTTTCTTCTATGTAAGAGAACAGTATTTAGACTACCCAAAATGGAGAACTAAAACTTTAAGATACTTTTACTAAACAAAATTAAACACTAACAAAGGTTATATACAATTACAAACCAAGAGAGTAACCTGTATTTATCACATCTAACTTGGACTGGACAAGATCGTTATTTCAAAAACATATAAAGGTCAATCATTAGTTAAACCAAACAACTCCATAGAGTATAATCCTTTGTTCCCATTAAATAATTAGAAATGATACAACCCCCCCCCAAAAAAAACCAAATGATACAAACCACTAAGATAAGAACAATTAATTGTTCAAATTTTTATTTTGATGCACAGTATGAGAAACAAACTTTTAAATCATCTGAATCTTATGGAAAATGAAACAGCAAATAAATTAGACCCATGTTAAAATAGAAGGTCAGTTATACGTCCAAACTTAAGGATATAAGAGCCACAGATAAACTTCGATTCCACAGTCTTCTTTGAGAGGGCGAAGTCTTTCAAACACAACTTTGCTATGAACTAACTGGTCCAGAGCTCAACAGCACATGGGAATGTTTAACAGGGGTGGTGATCAGGGACACGTTTCCTGCAAGTATTACAAAACAGACACTTAAGAAAAACGCAATGGTAAAACTGAAAAGCAGGATTGTAACCAAAGGTTTACATTAAATACAAACCCATCTGGAATCCTGAAACCATTAAAACCCTATAACAAGGATGTTTCTACCTCGTAACTAACATCCCTCAATTATTACTCTATTAGTAAGAAGCCATTACAAAATCTGTGGAATGTGAAGACCTATAGATATTTAACAATTCTCAACTTCTCTAAACATATTTAACAAATACACGTTCTTCCCAAAAAAGGCTAATTCATGTTTTCAATTAATGTGTTAGTCATTTTACTAAATCAAAGACAAAGACAGTTTACTCTTAACCAGAAGTTGTAAAATGACAAGGCTTTGGGCATCTAGATGAACATCTCTGGATCACTATCCTAAACGAATGAAAACAAATGCCAGCAAATAAGCTAGAAAAGGGTCAGACAACTCACTCAAGTATATCGACAATGCCTTTCACATACATCTTAGATTTTAAACTTTTATTCTCTGGTGAGAAAATAATGAATCTCTCAAGAAGGAGGCATGGCAGGTGTACTAGAGAATTTTTTTACTTAGTGCCTATGTAAGCACTGCTTCTAGAGGCAAGTACAACAATCATTTTAGAGAAGCAGAAAAAGCATACAAACAGATCCAAAGAGCAGCATACTGGGACCATATAGAAAAAGATCTTCAGGACACCCGAGTGGCTCAGTGGTTGAGCGTCTGTCTGCCTGCAGCTCAGGGCGTGATCCCAGGGTCTGGGATCGAGTTTCGCATCGGGTTCCTTGCAGGGAGCCTGCTTCTTCCTCTGCCCCTCTCTTTGTGTCTCTCATGAATAAACATTTTAAAAACCTTAAAAGATCTTTAACCCTGGAAGTTTTATGGGATGACTACAGGACGCTGAAAAACATCGGTAACAGAAAAAGTTCTCCAGCAGCTGTCACAGGTCAACTCCGGGAAAACGAGTCCCCTGGAGGTAAAATATGAAGAGTCCCCAGAGTCCAGTATATTTGAGAAGGTGGAGTTAAACACAATTACTCAATGTTTCTTTACTGCAAATTACTGACAGCATCTACCAAATTTAATAAAGACTTAAACCACTAAAACAGTGACAGCTGGGATGCCTGGGTGGCTCAGCGGTTTAGCGCCTGCCTTCTGCCCAGTGCGTGATCCTAGAGTCCCGGGATCGAGTCCTGCATCAGGCTCCACCCAAGGAGCCTGCTTCTCCCTCTGCCTGTGTCTCTGTCTCTCATGAATAAATAAACAAAATATAAATAAATACATACATACAGTGACATCAGCTCAAACGAGGTATTATCGTGTGTACTTCAAATGTGGCTGAGGGTACCAAGTCACTGCAATGATGAGTGGGTGGCAGACCTTGCTGCCAACCCAGAAAACCTGATAGACCAGTTTCCTTTTGCTATCATTTTGCTTAAAGACAGGATACGGGGCACCTGGGTGGCTTAGCAGTTGAGCATCTGCCTTTGGCTCCGGTTGTGATCCCAGGGTCCTGGGATCGAGACTGCTATCAGGTTCCCCACAAGGAGCCTGTTTCTCCCTCTGCCTGTTGTCTCTCATGAATAAATATTTTAAAATCTTAAAAAAAACCCCAAACAAACAAGAGGAAACAACCATACTTAACCAACTTGCTGGCATAATTCCAAGAAAACTCTCAACTTCTCCTTCCCTCACCAATGTTCCATTCCAAAACACGAGCACTCATTACCCTACCCTATCACAGTACCAGGACCAGAGAATCTTCAGATTTTTCAGCCCAGTTTTCCTTCCACTATACCACAGTAGATTTAAATACCATTTCCCCTTTTCTCTCCATGTCTAAATCGCTATTTTCTCCTCTTTCCTTCTTCTAATATTAACAGAACAGCTGCCATTCACAGGAAGAAAGCCACTGAAGTGGGCGTTACCGGGTTCCCCACAGAGAATCCTTGTGACAGAGTCCATTTAAGGTGCAATCTCATAGTGCTCCTCCTACTCTCCTGTTCCAGAAACGAACTCTCCGTGCTCCCATCTAAAACCAAGCCCTCCTCTTGTTCTTCCATTCCTCCTCACAGCCACTCAGCGGGCTGCTCCCGCCTCCTGCATCCATCACCCCCAGAGATCACTCCCACCGACAGCACTGAATGCTCACTGTAGAGACCCATATCTTCTAGCTCCCATTCATAAGAGACTCCCCAAGAAAGCAGTTTATACATACATTTCCTCCAATTCTTCCCCTGGCCTCTGTTGAACCTAATTTAGACTTGTCCCCTCCACTCCACAAAACTGCTTGGTAAAAATACCAACGGCCTCTTTTTGCTAAATCAATCTTTAAGGTCAATTTTCAGGCTTTATCTTACTTATTCTTATCACCGTGGTGATCACTCCCCACCCCTAAACACTTTTTCATTTGGCTTTTGAGACACACATTTCCTGGTCTTCCTCCTACCTCAATGGCACCCACACCCCCAACCTTTCAAATTCTGTATTATGGAAAATTTCAAACATAGAGATTGTATAAAGAATCCCCATGTATCCATTAACCAGTTTTAATAATTATCCTTTATCCATACTTTTAAGTTCCTTTTTAGTGTCCTCTGCCAGTTGCTCTGAATCTTCCTAAACTTACTACTGGAGCTCTCAAGTGTTCAGTGCTTAAAACCGCTTTCTTCCTTTAGCTACATTCCCTCCCTTGGGGACACAATCAGTCTCACGGCTTTGAATGCCACATGTAGGCTGACAACTCCTAAACTTAGCAATCACACCTCAAACTTCTCTCCTAAACTACAGACTCAACTACCCAACTGCTTTCACAATGGAAAGCTCAAATGTCCAAGTCTGACACCCCCACCCTCCTTCCCAAAGTCTTCTGCATCTGAGATAAAGAGAAATTCTCACTTCTCCAAGAAAAACCTTGGATGAGCCTTCATTCCCTTTCTCTCACACCTTATATCCAAACCATAATCAAACTTCGCTGGCTCTACTTCAAAATCTTTTACCAACTCTTCTCACCAACCTTACCTGTATCTACTGGTACAAGCCACCGTCCTCCCCACCCATATCCCTGAACCACGGCCACTGAACAGGCAAAATTAACATTTTTAATAACTACTAGTAAGAATAATTAAAATTATTAACTGCGGGGATCCTGGGTGGCTCAGCGGTTTAGCGCCTGCCTTTGGCCCAAGGCGTGATCCTGGAGTCCCGGGATCAAGTCCCGCATCCGGCTCCCAGCATGGAGCCTACAGACTCAGCCTGGTAAAAAGACATTTGTTCTTACTACTACAGCCCTTCACTCCCAATCTGGTTTTGACCTTTTCAAGCCTGGCTCTTGATGTGACCTTTCAATCCTGTGAGCTCCTCTATATCACCCATAGCTCTCTCCTCCTAAGCTTTTCTGCCTTAAATCTAAGAGTTGTGACTACGTATTTTAAATAACATGCATAACATGCTAGCTACGCAGAAATGCCTTTTTCTATCAACTACAATTACCAAATACAATCATCTATTTGTTGCTTCCTAAAAACTGTTCATTAAAATGCTACAATACCTTGGTGCTGCTTTGATAATGTTGTCCACACGCAGAATCACCTCTGCTGCTTCAGCTGCACTCAAAAGAACTTGTCGCTTCACTTGGAAACTTTCTGTTATACCCAGTACTGCCATATCTCCGATGGTACCTTCCTTCATATCTGAAGAGAGAAAGTAATTTACTGAACAACTACAATTTTAACTAAATTTAACCAAAATATCCCTAATGATATACAACAAATAAAATTAATCTTGTTATGAAAAATGAGATTACAAGACCACACTACTCAATTTGTTAGAGAAATTTCATCAACCTAACTCAAGCCTTTTAGAAAATGAAAATGTCAATTATTGGATCATCTGTATTAATGGAAGACAACTAGGTCAGGTAATGGAAATTTTACACAGAAAACCCAATCACCTGTTTTATTTTTTTTAATTTTTATTTATTTATTCATGAGAGACAAAGAGGGAGAGAGGCAGAGACATAAGCAGAGAAAGCAGGCCCTATGCAGGGAGCCTGATGCGGGACTCAATCCCGGGAATCCAGTATCACGCCCTGGGCAGAAGGCAGGTGCCCAACCCCCGAGCCACCCAGCTGTCCCCTGTTTTTATCTATATACATGCGTGTATGTGTGTATACATGTACACGCGTATATATAAAATTACTGCAAAAAATGCGCTCATCACTAATTACCACGGATTCTTAAGAACTGGAAGAGAATTCAAAAGCCATCTACTTTTCCTTTTCGGAGAATGCAATACTTGACTTTTTGACAGATATTATTTATTAGCTCTCTCTTCTCCGGTGCAGAATTATCTATCCTCTATGACTGCTCCTATGTCTTGGACAGTTGACTGGGAAACTTTTCTATTTGAATTATTAAATCTACCTCTTTGGCCACTTTTATCTATGTATCAAAGATCTGAAAAAAAAAAAAAAAAAAGATCTGCACTCAAGAATGTCTCATCTCTTAATAAGTTTCCCAGTGAGATTAGGATTTAATGTTGATTATACTCTAAAAAACTTAACAAAGTTTACATTTATTTCAGGATATTAGTACTATTTATGTATTTAAATCCTAGCCACCACATAGTAAACTAATTACAAGTCTTCTAACTAACTCTATAATCCCTTATGAAGAACACTTCTGAGAGTGCTGAAAATAGAAAGTTAAACATTCTCCTAAGATATGTAATGGTTACAGAGGCAAGCACCACAGGAATCTTCTCTATGGTTACCAGAATTCATCTTAAAAAAAAAAAAAAAATTGGTAAAGAGTTATTACCCTTACTTATTACAGGGTTCTAACCGACTTCTTACCCAGGCCAGCAGTTGTGTTGCCTTCACTGTGGGCAGCTCGCAGCTGGGCCACCAGGTCTGCACTGTCGTAGCCTGCGTTATCAGCTATGATAGTTGGCAGCTATAAAGTGAAAAAGACAAACGGTAACCATTATACTCTAAGAGTTCATTTACTTCCACCTAGGACTTTTAAAAATCATACATTTATACGCAACGTAAAATTGTTCCCTTTGTAATTACTACTCATCATAAAGATAAACTACAGAATCAAGCAGTGTGAACCAGTTTTTTCTTAAAGCCAAAAACACAAATGTGTCCAAGACATAAAAATGTATTCATTTAAAAAACCATCAACACTCACAAAATTTATAAATTCAGATCTCTTTATCGACTTACCATTCTCAGTGCTTTAGCATAAGACTCCATAGCAACAGCTTCTTTGCCTGGTGTTCTACTGGCAAGCTGTGTCACAGCATGAGCCATCAGCATCTCAGAACAGCCTTCAGATTAAAATGAAATTCCAGTAAAATATGATGTTTAGTTATCTCCAACAAACTCAATTACTGATTTTCCTTCAAACGTGTAAAATATTTTAAAATTAAGTATAAATGCACTATATATATATATATCATATCATTATAGCCAAAACATTCACTGTCTTTATAAAACATGGTTTAATACTTTTAAAACACTTACCTCCTCCATACACTGTTCTAGAATCCTTCACAGTTTGGGCAAGAACACAAAGAGCATCATGCAAAGATCTTTCTGCTTCATCTAAAATCTGTTGAGTGGCACCACGCAGAACAATGGTACAAGCTTCACCTGAAGTTAAAAAATAATATTCTTAGGTCACCGTGAATACTTAGTTACATAACAGTAAGAGTTTGTCTTCTATTTATGCAGATACTGGTTATGATTACTACTTGATTTAAAAATGAACATGTCCTCTGCTGTTATACATTCTTTTTTGCTAATAATCCATGTTCACAGTAATTCTAAATTATCTAGAAAACAATCACGTTGAATATACACTGTTCACAAAGGCAAGGTTAACATGAATCTGACCTCAAGAGACTGAAATTAACATGCATCCTATGCTTCTCAAGAATTAAGACACATCACATTCTACTAAACATAGTAACTATTTCTTTTAAATTCAATTGAGCCTATCAAAGATTTAGGAACCTAAATCAGGAACTACATAATCACTTACCAAGGGCTACCCCAGAAAAGTGGATAAGTTTATCTTCTCCAATCATGACTTCCTCAATAAGCTTGCAACTTCCAAGCTTCACTAGTTCTGGGTGGTCAAAGGTAGAGGCAATTTCACCACCTATGAACATGAACATATGTTAATTAAATGAATTAAACGCACATGTTTAAAAGTTGTTTTCTAACAAGAACTAATGAACACATTTAAGTTGACTGCTTACTATATACCAAGCACTCTTTTAAGCACTTCACATAAATTGACTAATCTTTATACAAAAACTCTCATGAGAGATGTTATTACCCGATACGAAATAATAAAATTGAGGCAAAGAGATACTTAGCTTCTCATTCAAGGCTACATAGCTCAAACAAAAATACGGTGAAGCTGGGATTCAAATCCAAGTACCCTGTTTTCAGACTTACCTGTGCATACTCTATTTCCATAAAGTTAAACTGGGATTTTAACATTTACTGTTAAGCCTGAATTTAAATTCAGATTCTCTGTTGAATCTGGTCTAGACAACCAGTACCCTTATGATCCAATTTCCCAAAATAGAAAGTATTCGACTAGTTCATTACGTCAACAGATGTAGACATTAGAAACTGCTTAGAGTATCAGAAACCTGCTAATCGTCAAGTGAAATCTCAGAAAGCCCCTGTAAGACTTAGAAAAAGGGGAGACCTATATTAAGAATTTCCCAGAGCAAACCTCATGAGGTGTCAAAAAAGTAAATGTATCTTGGGGCGCCTGTGTGGCTCAGTCGGTTAAGCCTCCAACTCTTGCTTTTGGCTCAGGTTATGATCTCAGGGTCATGAGATAGAGTGGTGTGTCAGGCTCGCACTCACACTCAAGTGTGGAGTCTGCTTGTCCCTCTCCCTCAGCAGCTCCTCTCCCATGTACTCTCTCTCAAATAAATAAAATCTTTCAAAACAAAAACTAAATATATTTTACTGCGTCTTATTTCTATTCCTATTTTCCTTCCATCTTCCATGGTGTAAACTGAAAGGTTCAGCCATTTCCTTTTCTGGTTTTAACTGCAAAAGTTGTTTCCATCTTAAAATATTTTTCTCTAAGTTTATTACTCTTTTAATAAAGCAGATTCCCTCTATCATCAACAACCAACCCTTTTCATACTCCTTACTGTTAAGTCTAAATTACTGATACTTGACATCTAATTTACAGAAAATTTATTAAAAGGACTCAGATCTTTCCAACTCAGCTGATTTATACTCATCTGTACAGCTGAAGCTTGACTGGTCTACACCTGAGCCTGCTATGTGTTCTAGATGTGAGACGCAAGATATTTGGGACACCACACCCCCAAAATGAGACTAATTTGGTTGATGAGAATTTTCACTTAGCCACATCTGAGAAAATATTTCTAGACATTACGAGAGCCAACTTCACACATCTTGACAACACACAAGTTAAGAATGGGAGGAACCACAGGGTTAACGTTGCATTTGGTTGTGCTTCGTGCAGTGAATTTTCTTCTGAGTGTATGTGGCAATGTATCAAGTCGATATCAAACTTATCCCATGAATTTGCTATCATTAACGTTTATTTACGTCGTATCTTTTAATTTTTTGCCTTAAAGGAGAAATTACCCCGTAAATTTTATCACCTTAAGCAAGTGATAGATATGTAATGGCTCTTAGAGATAATTCTGTACGGGAGAAGAGAGATATGGGGATGCCTGGGTGGCTCAGTGGTTGAGTGTCTGCCCTCAGCTCAGGTCATGGTCCTGGATTTCCGGGATCGAGTCCCACATTGGGCCCCCTCCCCTGCAGGGAGCCTGCTTCTCTCAATCATGAATAAATAAATAAAAATAAAATCTTAAAAAAAAAAAAAAAAACTCGAAGTACATTAATTTTTTGTTTTGTTTTAGATTTTATTTATTCATGAGAGTTACAGAGAAAGAGAGAGGCAGAGACACAGGCATAGTGAGAAATGTGGGACTCAATCCCAGTTCTCCAGGATCACGCCCTGGACTGAAGGCGGCGCTAAACCACTGAGCCACCCAGGATCCCCCCCCCCCCCCCCCCCCCCCCCCCGTAATGGCTCTTAAAGAACTTTAATTAAAGTAACCTCTCTTCAAAGTAATTAAAGGAAAAACATCTCTTTTTAGGTCAGAAGACCACACTTCTCAAAATATTAAGAGTGGATTAATAAGTTACTCTGAGATGAAACCAATTCTACCCTTAATAATAATTAGCATACTTCTAATACTCATGGCACTCGAAAACTGATTTTATATCTCAAAACCCTCTTCTTAATTCTCATTGCAGAATCCCAAACCAACTTTCCAACCCACTCATTCATTTTCAAAGCCTTGAAAATTAGAAAATAAAGGCTGCAAAACGTAGTCTTTCAAGGGCTACTTAGTGGTTATTTAAAAAACTATTACTACAATAAAAAGTTAACAAGTTGCTCATTGTCATTTTGATGTCAGACATTATCTTACTTTTAAACAAATTTCTATTCTACACAACTGGGATTTTCAAACTCATACCTCTATTAGAGTGTATCACACTATACTAACTTTTCATTATCCACTGCTGGATTGTTTCACACGTAGTTCAACATTACTTCCACAAATTTAAAAAAGTTAACAGAAATAATGTTTAAGCACTGGACCCACACTCTCTGACACAGTCAAGTGTTCAGTAAACGTTACTATTATAACTTACTACTGCAAAGGGCACAAAGCATTTGAGACTTAGCACTGGAAATAAACAAAGAATAAACTAGATAAAACTTAGTTTTTAAGGTTTAGTTTTAGACTAGGGGTAGAACACTGGTCTGTGCATTTGTGAGAAAAGACCTATTATCTTTAAAACAATGCAACAAAAAGGTACCTATAGCTATAGCAAACATGGCAGATAATTTGGTTATCTAAGGATGTCAAAAACTGTTTCTGAGAATAATGAAGATATTCTCAAGTTCCTTAAATAGTATGTCTTTGTACTCTGAACAGTGTAAATTACATATATTAACATTCAATAAATCCAAGAGTGATTAATGTTCGAAATTAATGTCTTTTTTCTCCTACCTGTAACAAGAGCTAGGCGTTCCACACCTGCAAAATCTGCATGTTCGATAGCCATAACACCAGCAGCACCAAAGAGCTGTTCAGGGTAATTGTAAATTAACTGCCTATAAATAAAAATGTTCAAAATTGTTACTTCACAAGGCTAAAAAACACGGAACCATTTTTTCCTTACCAATAAGGAAATACAAATTAGAAATCCCCTATCTTCCCTATGCAGTAATTCATAAATTATATAACTTAACTACAATAGCACTGCAAACAGATAGTTTTTTTATATTGCTATTGACAGGATAAACCGGACCATAATCCTGAAAAGCAATGTAACAGAAATCCATCAAAAACCTATCAATGCTCACATGCTTTAATTCCACTTCGGAGGCTCTACAGCAAGAAAATGAATTTAGATGTTAAAAATCTTTAATGAAGGGATGTATACAAATTTTTACAATCAACAGCAAAACCTACCAATGACTCAATGTCTATCAGGAATGTGTTTGTGCAAATCACAATTTACCAATGATGAAAGCTTGATATTTTAAGTAAAAATTTATACTGTTTAAGTCAAAAAAAAAAAAAAAAAAGGCAAGTTATAAAGTCCTATGTTCACAACTAAGTGAAAAACTGGAATTAGAAACCACACATACACACACAAGTCGGCTTAATAAAAATTTCAGGAAGGTTAGACCTCAGATTGTTCCTTTTTTATACTTTTTTATCTCCCAAAATGAGCATGTTATTTTTATAATAGGAGTAAAAAGGACACATTTAGAAGTTTAGAACTTAAAAAAAATTTTTAAACAAATAATCAGTGTAAGGGTCTCCTCTGGTTGGCTCAGTTAAGCCCCCAACTCTTGATTTCAGCTCAGGTCCTGATTTCATGGCCGTGGGATAGAGCCCCACATCAGGCTCCACACTGGGCATGCAGCCTGCTTAGGATTCTCTTTGCCCCTCCCTGCAAATATTTGATTTTCCATCAAATATTAACTGCCAAAGTTACCACTGCCATTTTATTGCTAGGAACATGCTGTTCCTCTTGGTCTTTTCACCATTTAAAACAATCCAAAGGATTTAAGTAGAGAAAATTAGACAGAGACCCTGAGGTAGGAATGAGCAAATAGTTCAAAGCAGTGGGTTCAGGCCGCCTGAACCTGGAAGCAATTAGAAGTCTTTCTACCCAAACTCCAGCCTGGGCTTCTGGAGCAAAAGGGCGACATGGTGAGTACCGGACTCCTCTACTGCCCACTCTAGACCCTACCGCGAGGTGGCACTCACTACCGTTGGATCCTGGGTATGTGGTCCCGTAATATCAAGGACTCAAAGATGGAAGGAAGCTGGCCAGAGAGGCATGGAAGAAAGCTGTGAGTGAGTGCCTACCTCCTGGACACGGATTCCGTGTTATGCTGCCTCAGACCACTGGAGTGGATAGAGTCATGACTTTTTTTTTTTTTTTTTTAAAGAGTCAGGACTTTTTATAGTCTTTTCTAGTTTTACTGAAAAAACTTTTCTATTGCCTCTGAGGAAAAACAAAAATCTACAGACACTTTAGATACTAACAATTAAAAATTCACAGTTTACACATACTTTCATACAAAAAAAAAAAAAGACCTAAAACTATTACTTTTCATCTCTTCATTCTTGTTTTATTCCTTTGCTATTGGTTTTTGGCTACTTCAAACTCCCACCACTTAATATGGAATTCAATCTCTTCACCAGGGACGTCTGGTTGGCTCAGGTCATGATCCCTGGGTCCAGGGAGCGAGTCTCACATTGGGCTCCCTGCGTGGAACCTGCTTCTCCCTCTCTGCCTGTGTCTCTGCCTCTGTCTCTAATAAGTAAATAAAATCTTTGGGAAAAAAAAAAAGTTTCAAAAAAAAAAAATTTACTACTATATGTATACTATAGCCCAAGACTAAAATATAACTGCCAGAGCAGAAAACTTATTAATGTAACAAACCTTATTAAGTATATTAACATAAAACAGTACCATCATTGTGACGCAAATGCCATTATAAAATTCTATCTGAAAAAAAAACACCAGTTCCTAATAACATGTCACTAATTCAATATGAAGTATTTCCTTAAGTCTGTGTAGACAAAAACCATTTATTAGATTATTACAAATATTGTTAGCAAAAGCGCATACAGACCTGTTAATAAAGCAATTTATCCCATGCTTAAGAATACGTTCAACTTTCTCCTTCATTTTTTCCTTTTCGGCATGTTCTATTTCAGCAACCTTTGCTGTAGAATCAACTCTTACTCTGGAACCAAATATCTAAGACAAAGAAAAGCAGGATCACTTTCTTTACTTTTAAGAGTCCCACAGCAAAAACATTTTTATGTAAATACACTAAAACGACATATTTGAATACATTCATATATGTCTAGGTATTTTTAGCCAACTCATTTTGAGCCTGAGTTTATAAAGCAGCTAATAATTAGAATTCCAAGAAACATAGTGAACGTACCTTTATTTTGTCTGTATCCATACCAGTATTTGCAATGAGAATTTTAGCATTTTCAATTCGTTTTGGTTGATTTACTCCAATTTTTTTATCCAACAGAAAGCCTACAATAGAGTGTTGTAATACTTCAAAAATATGTTGATAAATCTTTATGTCTGCTTTATTAAATTACTCTTTCAAAGAACACATTTAAGCCCAATTCCCAAACTCCTAGAACCTATAAAGCTTTTCACTAAAGCAAGTGATCATAAAAATCAATTTAGCAGGTAGAAATCTTAAGGGCACAGCACAAATATTAAGAATAAACATAGTATTTTGAAACTTGTTTCACATGTAACAAAATATGCAGTTGTGGATTGTAATATAAAGCTACTAAGTCCACTTTCATTAGCTTAAAACCAACCCAAAAGAAAAATGGTGAAGATTCAGGAAAACAAGGTATTGCTAGAGATTACTAAACTTTTTAAAGAACTGAGGCTGGTGATAAAATTTAAAAAAAGAAAAGAAAAAAATGCATGTACAATGGAGTCAGACAAACCTAGCCCCAATCATGTCCATGCTGCTTACAGGCTCTATGTGTGCAACCTTGGACAAATTAACCTTAGCTATTCATGTGTAAAACAAGAGTTATCACCACTGGCAAAGATTCTAGTTTCCAGTCTATGGGCCTGTGATTTGGAATTCTCTTTCCAGGCTTCCTTTAGATGCACACATAACTTTCACCTTTTTAAGCCATTACCATCTTGAGTTTTCTGCTCTATTCAGATGAACCTAATTCTCAATCACTGGAATCGATACCATGAGGAATAAACGACATTTTAAGCAAAATTTGTATTAGAATACTTGTACAGAACACTCAAAAATGGTACTATCCTGTTTTCATTACCTTTCCTCACCCTTAGCCCCTATTAAAAATGCTACACAGCCCTTGCATATAAATTCAACAAGAGTATTTTCAGAATTGTTACTCCCTTGAAATAGAGACAAATAACATACAGTAAGATTTGGAGACAAATCACTGGTAAAGCTGTTTCTCCTCTATAGAAGAGAATGCTTACACATTTGGTAAATTATATACAATATAAAGATGTTTCGGGGTAGGGGGATGGGGTAGCTGGGTGATGGGCATTGAGCAAGGCACGTGATACGATAGGCGCTACATGTCATATGCAACTGATAAATTATTGAACACTGCAAATGAAACTAATGGTGTACTACATTAGCTAACTGAATTTAAAGGAATTTTGAAAAATTCATACTCTAAGAACAAAATATGTTATTACTAAGGAAACTGTAGTTTCTAAAACATTTATTACTTTTTAAGAAAACCAAGAACTAAAACTTCAATACCTACCAGCTAAATGATACGACTTACACAAACTTCCTGGAAAAAGTGCCATTTCAGGATAGCTTTTATTAAAACTGTAATTTCTTTACTAGAGACTGCAAGAACTTCAAGGTATAAAGTGAAACCTTTGGATTATCAAAGAAATGCTGGCATGGTGTGAAATGAAGCACACAGTTAAGTATGAGAAGTGGATTAAAAAGACAAAAACGGTTGCAATATGATTTGTACCCTTCAAGACTTTTCTGGCTTTGTAAAGTGTCACTAGTCCGAACGAGCTAAAAAGATTCACTATTTATCCTTCAACACCTGACGAAAGCCTGTTTTCCCATATTCAACACACACATACCTTCATCTAAATAGGAATCTGCCAGACTTCCTCCTAGCTTCTTGATGACATGAATTGCCTCCAGATTACCAGAGCCTTTCAGTCTGAGAACAGCTTCTACGGCTAACTGAGTAAAGTGGTCTTTGTGATGAGTAAGAAGTTTTGAGGACAATGTTGTTCCCGCAATGTTCATTAAATCTTGACGGAACTTAACTTCGTCAGAACTAAAAGAAAAAAAAAAAAGAAAAAAGACTCATGCCTGTTTTAAAAATGCTTCTCCAAAGATATCAGTCCTATTTTTCTTTTCAAAATTCATCCAAATACTTGTCAAAAGATAATTTCACCTCAGTCAGGGCTCTAAGCTTTGGCAAAGAATTAAAGTTCACCAGCAATCAAGAAACGCACAATTAAAGGATACTACACCTTCCCCACCAATCTGGCAGCACACCAAAATAGAAACACAAGCAGACAAAATAATACCAAATGCTTCAAGAACATGGATAAATGAGTATTGCTATACAGATGCTATACAGATTATCGAGAGTGAAAAATAAAGGTTTTCTAGAGAATTATTTGTAAATAAAAATGTCTTAAAATACACATATACATTTGGACCCAACAATTACACTTCCTGAAACATTTTTCTGGTTAAGAGGTTTGTCACAACTGTTATCGTAAATCTTAAATTTATCAAAATACAGATCTCCAACTCTAGATAGATAAATTACACTATAATCAAATGTTTACCTGTTAAAATATTGAAGAAAATATTAACATTCAGAAATATGCTTATTATTCAATTAAGTTAGAAGCTAAAAAACCCTCTACACAATGACTCTGTTTTGTTTTTTGTGAATTTACATTCTGGAGTGTAATGTGGGGATGTTTTGTTATTGGGACAGGATGAGACAACAGGGTCATGTTTCTGTATGCTCTTCACTATTCTCCAAACTTCCTGCATCAAGCATCATTTTGAAAAAAATGTCAAAAATTTAAAACAGTATTATTTTGGTATACTGACCCATGATCAACTGCAGAATTCAACAGAGCCTGTCTTGCTGCCTTTGTGGCTTCTCTCCAACCCGCAATGATGGTCTGTGGGTGAATCTTTTTTGCAATCAAAGTTTCTGCTTCCTATTAATAAACAGTGGAAAACATTCAATAGAAAACACACAGAAAGAACTCAACTACTTCTGATACAAGAGCAAAAAACAGTAAAATGAGGTTAAAGTTGCTCAGATACCCTTACCCTTAGTAATTCTGCTGCTAGCACAGTAACAGAGGTAGTACCATCACCAACTTCATCATCTTGAACCCTTGACATATCTAAAAGTAAGAAACTAGTTCGTAACTCATTTATATTTGATATAAATGCATTCTGAATTACTTCTCCATAGCTTACCTAATTCTCCAAACATATTGACTACTAACCTCAATCTCACTTATCTAGGTTTCCTCACTGGACAAACCCTTTAGAGATTCTCAGCCTAGAAATGTTTTATTATTAATTGCATGGCACTTCAGAAGATTTTAGTTTACGAATGGTAGTAATTAAAAATTGGACATCAATTAACTGAAAGTAGTCAATAAAGCCTAGTTAAAAATCATTTCAGGGGTGCCCAGGTGGCTCAGAGGTTTAGCACCTGCCTTCGGCTCAGGGCGTGATCCTGGGGTCCTGGGATCGAGTCCCATATCCGGCTCCGTGCATGGAGCCTGCTTCTCCCTCTGCCTCTCTCCCTGTCTCTCATGAGTAAATAAATAAAATCTTTTAAAAAATAAATTTAAAAAAATGTGTTTTAAAAATGGTAAAAAAACTTTATCACTTTCAGACTTACCAACTAAAACTTTAGCTGCTGGATTGTCCACACCGATGTTTTTTAGAATAGTTGCACCATCATTAGTTACCATAAGGGAAGCATCTCGTCCACTGCTTAGCAGAATTTTATCCTAAAAGGAACAGATTTGATTCAAGTTAAGATACAAACACATCTGGAAGAATGTACGAGTCAATCAGTACTCTCATATTCTGCTAACGTGTAAATACTCTGGATGGCAATTTGGCAAAAATCCAAATTTTTCCAGTGCATACACTCTGTAAGCAAACCCTGGTGTTTGTCCCCAAAAACACTCAAACAAGGAGACATTAACCAGGTTGTTTCAGCACCACAATAGCAAAAACAATGAAAACAAAGTGTCCCTCAATGTGGTTTAATAAATAGAAAATACAGATTATCTATACTAAAAAGGATTTTCTTAAAACCTACAGAAAAGGGGCAGCCCCGGTAGCTCAGCAGCTGAGCGCCACCTTCAGCCTAGAACCTGATCCTGGAGACCTGGGATTGAGTCCCACGTTGGGCTCCCTGCGTGGGGGCTGCTTCTCCCTCTGCCTGTGTCTCTGCCTCTCTCTCTCTCTCTCATGAATAAATAAAATATTTTTTTAAAAAACCTACAGAAAAAGTACACAAAGTAGTATCTTTAAAGAATACATGTAACAAAACACATAATAGGTACCTAAATCTATTGGGAATATTTACATCCAGATAGAAGAATGGTTGTCACTGGAGAAGGGACTGAAGATGGTGGTCTAAGGGGCTTTAGTTGTATCAGTACTGTTCTAATTTTTAGGAAAGAGAACCTATCCATGTCTTAACATATATAAAAGTTAATTTTGAAGTTTAAAAAGCATCCCCAGAGGGATGCCTGGGTAGCTCAGAGGCTAAGCATCTGCCTTTAGCTCAAGGCATGATCCTGAAGTCCTGGGATCAAGTCCCACATGAGGCTCCCTGCATGGAGCCTGCTTCTCCCTCTGCCTGTGTCTCTGCCTCTCTAATGAATAAATAAAATCCTAAAAAAAAAAAAAAAAAATCCCCAGAGAGGGAGTTCTTAACTAGATTTCCAACAACGCGTCTCAAGCAGCATTGAACCATAAGGATTCCTTGTTGTCCTTACCATGCCCTTAGGTCCTAGGGTGCTCTTCACCAAGTCTCCAATAGCAATGGCACCAATAAAAGATGACTGGAGTAATTTAAAAAAAAGAAAAAAAAGAGAGAAATTAAAAGTAAAAATCAATCTTACAGTCTGAAAATTCCTAAAGTGCAACAGCAAGGCTTTTAGAGAATGAGAGAAGGCGGCTTACCAGCCGAGCCGTCTCCGCTCTCTCTTCATCAGCTCCAGCCTTGAAGATGTTCACAGGTGCGAGGGAAAGCGACGCCTGAAAGGAAAGAAGAAGAAAAAAAAAAATCAACAATCAGCTTGAATACCAATATTTAACGTGTATATACAGTGATGCATTCCTGCTAGAAATACGTGTAGGCATTTAAGAGGAGGTCAGTTCACGGCACTTCTCCCAGCAAATGATGTTGTGCATCACCCAGGGGCGGAGGTCTGCGGAAGCGGGGACGCGGGGCTGCAAAGCTGTGTGAACGAGGGAATCTGCGGGCGCTCCCTCTCCGGGTAAACATCACAGCGCGGAGGAGGGCTGTGCAGGCTGAACACCGGGCAGCCCTAGCACCACCTGCGGCCCGGGCCGTGACCCTGGGGTCGAGTCCCGCGTCGGGCTCTCCGCGTGGAGCCTGCTTCTCCGTCCGCCTGTGTCTCTGCTTTAATCAATAAATAAAATCTTTTTTTTAAAAAAAAGGCTTGGGGATCCCTGGGTGGCTCAGCGGTTTGGCGCCTGCCTTGGGCCCAGGGCGTGACCCCGGGGTCACGGGATCGAGGCCCAGGTCAGGCTCCTGCGTGGAGCCTGCTTCTCCGCCCCTCTCTGTGTGTATCATGAATAAATAAATAAATCTTTAAAAAAAAAAATGGATTAAGGTGGCTTTGAGGCCGAGGTAGGCAGGGGCCTCCATCTGCGCCCGCGGTTCCACGCCCCGCCCCGGAGGGCGGGGCCTGCCGCGCCAGCCCGCCCCGGGCACTAGAAGCTTCTCCGCGCGGGCTGAGCCCGGGGCGTTGGAACCTGGGAGCGGCCGAGCCCGCCCGAGACGCGGCACCGAGGCCCGCACCGCCCCCCCCCCCCCGCGCCGGGAGCGACGGAGGGCTCGGCCGGCGGCCCGCGCCATGCGCGGCGGGCGGCCTCGCGGGACGGACACGAGGAGCCTGCGGCGACGGGAGAACGGACGCGAGGGGCGGCGGGGCTTGGGCAGGGCCGCGGGGCCAGACTCACCATGGTTCCGCGGCTTCGGCACACGCGCTCGCCCCTCAAGGCTCACGCCTGGGACCGGAGGGAAGAGAAGCCGGAAATGACGGCACACGCTCAACCGCAGGGGGCGGGGCCCGGCCGGCGCGCGCCGCTGCCGCCTGGCGCCGCCCTCTGGGCCAGGGCGGGGGAGCCGTCGGGAGAGGAGGACCGCGTCGGAAACGTAGCACGTCACACCGGGAGGGGGCGGGGCTTCGGCTCACGCTCCGCCCCCTGCGGCACCGCCCACTAGGGGCGGGGCCGACGTCAGGGGTGGAGCCGTCGGCAAACAAAGGGGACGCCGAGCCTCACGTTGCCACAGCAACGGAGCTTTCCGCCCCTCCCCCCAATTTCATCTTTAAAAATTCGCCTTAAAAATATCACAGATGCACAGCTTTTCGAGCGTTAGAGACTAACAACGAAAAAATAATTCCCCAGAAGCAACCACATTCAGCTTGTGCAAGCTGTGCAGTTTGACAGGTGTTTTATTTTTTTGGGGGGGGTTACCTTATATTACTGAATATTTTTATTGCTGTTTTAATTTTAATTGTTATTTATTGAGTGACGAGGAAGACTTATACTCCTTTTTTTTCCAAGTACAATTTTTTAATAAAGATAATTACAAAAGATGGAAAAATCAGCTCAGAAAGGCCAATTACTTCTTTAATAGATCAGTTTTTGACATAATAACTCACATCAATTTTAAATACTATCACATAAAGCATATTGGAGAAAAGAGATTTTGCTTCATAATTAGAAAACTCACAATAAAACTTGCCAAGAAAAACAAAAACAAAGCCATTTTGAAAATAAATACAGTCCATGCCAAAGTAGTATAAAATGAAGCCGGAAGTCTTCCAAAAGAAAAAATTTTTCTTCCCAACATTTTCTCACTTGCTTATGGTTTCTGAACTTACGCTCCTTTTATTGCATTTTAAAAAGCGGTTTTTAATGGGACATTGTTTAGGACACAGTCTTGTGAAGGCTGGTGGAGATCTGTGCCCGGCTTGCTCATTTTCAGGGCTTACATTTTGCTCCTTTTCTCCCCTCCACTACTAGAGACGACTAATAAACTCTTACATGATGTGTTGGTACAGACTAAGGTCGATCCCATATATTTCAGTTTTATTATTAAAAACAAAACTTTCAAAAAATAAAAATAAAAACCAAAATTTTCAAAAAAATAAATAAAAATAAAAGACAAAATTTTCTATTTGAAGTTAGCCGGCCAGGATGGTTGCAGTAAAATGTTTGTGCTTTAAAAAAATCTGTTAGTTGTCTTTTACCAACTTATGAATGGATCACTTAGCAAGTGCTTGGACTTACCTGCGGTTGCTAACACTGGTGGGTGTTTCCCATTTTCAATTGTTTTTAACTCTGGAGATAAACTTTAAGAATAGTTTACGTCTGGGATTGACGGGCTCTGGGGAGGAAACCAAATCCGACCTGCCACCTGATTTTTTACAGCTGGAGAGTTAAGAATGGGTTTTTTCATTTTTAAATGATGGAGGAAAGAAGACTATTTCGTGGCATGCTGATATCATATGAAATTTGTATTGTGGTGTCCATAAAGCTTGGTTGGAACATAAGCATACCCATTTTGTTTAATATACATATTTTTAAAGTTTTGGGGTTTTTACCTTTTTGTTGTTGTTTTTTTAGTAATCTTGCACCCAGTGTGGGGCTAGAACTCATGACCCTGACATCAGTAGTCACATGCTTTTGCAACTGAGCCAGCCAGCCGCCCATACCCATTTATTTTTATGCTGTGCAGTGTGACCCAGAATTATACAGTGGCAGAGTGGCTGTGACACACTGTTTAGCCCAAAAGCCTAAAATAGTTATTATCTGATCCTTTACAGGAAAAATTTGCTGACCATGCTTTACATTATTCTCAAGGTCCACCATGAAAAGGGGTCTTCAGATTGGACATAAATTATTTTACTTCTACCAACAGTTTTTTTTAAAAAACGTGCTCTTCTTGCAGGAAATGCACTTGAATGGGCAGATCCCAAGTCTGGGATGAGAAGAATCTCAATGAGAAGCTGAGAGGCCTGCACAATATTAAAAAGGTCTTTTTTTTTTTAATTTTATTTATTTAATAAAATAAAGGGAGAGAGGGAGGGGGAGGCAGAGACACAGGCAGAGGGAGAAGCAGGCTCCATGCAGGGAGTCTGACATGGGACTCCATCCCGGGCCTCCAGGATCAGGCCCTGTACTGAAGGTGGCGCTAAACCACTGAGCCACCTGGGCCGCCCCAAAGGGTCTGTTTTTATGGTGAGCCAAATCACTTACCTGAACATTATTAGGTCCTCTGGCAGGCCTGAGACTTCCTTTGGCCTGAGACTGGGTGATGGAGACAGCAATCAATGCCCCCTCCCTTCTGGGCTTTAGAGAAGTTGGGTGGGTGGGGGGGGGGGGGGATTGTCAGGGGCCTTTGGATGGGGGACTGAGAGGCAGGCCTTGCCACCTGTGGAGCTAAGCCAGGGACAACCAGGAGGGGACCACCTATCTGGGGACTCTCAGCAATTTGTCCTTTCCTCTTTGCATGTGTTTTTGACTCTTCCTCCTTTCCTACCTCCTACAAGGGTAGGAAACCCTTGTACCCCAGGGGTTAAACGCTCAGCTTCTGGATCCAGGCTGCATGGGTTTGGATTTCAGCTCTTCTAGTTGACTAGTTTTCTAACTTTGGATGTGTTCCATAGGTCTGCCCACCCTGATCCATAGCAATGGGAGAAATAACAATTTGTTGCTTCAAGCCACTCTGTTTTAGGGTGGTTTGTTGCACTGGATAACTAACCTAAATACTCTCTCAACAATGCCTTTGAAGAGGCATTTATCCAGTTTGCTTCCATTTTTGTAAGAGCCTGAATCGGTCTCCCTGCTTCATTAAAACATCACATGCTCCAGTGTTCCTCATGTTGATGTCAGAGCAATCTATTGTTTCTCCATTGTTTAAAATCCTCCGAATTCTCAGAGAAAACAAAAATTCTTCAGTGTTCTACACATATGTACCCTCATTTCTTCCTCCTTTTATTTAAAATATTTTATTTATTTATTCATGAGAGACACAGAGAGAGGCAGAGACAGAGGCAGAGGGAGAAGCAGGCTCCCTGCGGGGAACCTGAGGCAGGACTCGAGCCCAGGACCCCGGATCATGCCCTGAGCTGAAGGCAGACACTCAATCACCAAGCCACCCAGGTACCCTCTTCCCCCTTTTCTGTCCCCTACCTTGCCTTTGCAGTCTCTGCTCCAGTCATATGGAACCCCTTGCCACCACTGGACAATCATGGTCTATGTATAGTTATTTACAACTGTGCCTTGAACTTTACTCCTTCTCCCTAAGACAACCTTTCCTCTGAACGTCCTCTAAATCTATGAAGACTCTCATGAAACACCTTAGGGATTACCTCCTCTAGGCTTTTCTCGAAAATCTTACTTAGACTGAGTTTGACGCCCTTCCTTTTTGTGTGCCTTTATATTATTATGTTATTACGAATTGGAGTAACAATTTTTTCAATTCTCCTACAGTATATAGCTAGTACCATTCTAGAGGTATCAGAAGAATTTATTACATACAGTTTGTCTCAGGGCTTAGTTCTTTGGAGGGAGGGGCAGGGAAGAAGGGCACTGCCCCCATTAGAAGAGCTAAACTACCAATCCTTTTGAGCACAAGGATTGCCATCTTTATTAGGAGCAGAGAGCCTCGTTGGTGCTCATTCGTTAAATAAGAAAAAAATGTGAAGAGCTGTCTTCAAAGGAACCAAAAGAAAAACACAGAAATAATCCAAAGAAGTTTTTACTTTCTGAAACCAAATGCTCAAATTTCCCAAGGTGATGTCCCTGCCACATCTTCACCGATTTATGGGTCCATGGTTGTCTAGTATATAGTAAAGCAGCCAGGTACAGGTGGATTTGTCTACCCCTTCGTTGTCTAAGTGATCTCCATCTTGAGCTGTATCTACTAAATAGGCTTTGTACTGTCACACTGTGATTTAAAAACAGGTCTGGAGTCCCAAAGCTGAGAACTGCTAGGATGACTGCATAGATGAAGCGCGAAGAGTCTGTCAACTACTTATAGTTTCCTTTCACTTTGATGACACATGATCCTTAGCCCACCATATGATCACTTGAAAATGGAGGCACTGGTATGGGACTAAGAAACAAAACCTCTTACCGTAAAGTCTTAAGAAATGTATGACATAGAAATACAGGAAAACTTTAAATAGGTATCCAACCAAACTTTTATTGGGGTTTTATTGCAATCTACTTTCGGCAATAAGGGGAAAGTAACCATAAGATTCTGATCAGATTTTATTCAACAAAGCAGTTTTTCATGAATGCTTAAGGTCAGTGTATAGTCAGCTCAGCTTCCAGTATCAACTTGAGTACCTCATTATGAAAATTTATGCCAGAATGACAACAGTAAGGCATTGCAAGATCCTAAATCATCTAAGATTAAACCATATTTTACATATAATCTTTAGGACAGTATACTAATACTCTACAATAAATAAGGATTTTAAAAATGTGTTGCTTAGCCCTTGTTGAACTAAATTCAATTATTAGCTTATTCTTTAAGTACTCCAGTTAATAAAGGTTTGATTGTACTTCAAGAACTCTGACTTTTCCAAAGATAAAAAATTAGTTCTTATTTGTTATGACAAAAATTAAGCTTAAAAGCACATTCACACTTGTCCTTAAAAGCATGTTTACATCATATATGAGAAAACTTCTCATGCCTGGAGATACGGTTTATATGGCAAAAAGTCATATGCAAAGAATGACTAGAGGGCAATCCTCCCAGCTCCACGTCCTCCAAAAAGCCACACTTGGCCTCAGTGTAAAAGTTATATTTTATTGCCATGCTACAAAATGTATGAAGTTGGCACTGATAGGGAGAAACAGAGAACAAAGGGTAGGAAGGGATAGAGGGCAAAAGATGTTGTTACATATACAACAAGGTTTTAATCAACAGTGGTAAATTTTGCCAGTATTAAAAATGCAAACCAAAATTTAAAATGCTGATATGAAACAGCATTAATATACAATTTATGCATAGTACAGTATCACTTATGTCTTTTATTAGAGAAATATGGAATGTTTATAAAAGAAATTAACCATAGGGGATAAAATTCCTATTTCATATACAATTTGGCAATGGTAGTCCCACTGTTAGACAATTTTTTATAAAAGAAAAAATTAAAAATCTAATAAGCTACCTTTATACAAAGTTGCTATATTTATGCCTTTACTGTAGGAAAAAAACATTTATAATGCAAATTAGGACATACAATAATCTTACAATATTATACAATGTAATGAAAATAAAAACATAACACAAAATTTTTCCTTTATAAAATGTATATTTTGCATTTACTAATGCAAATGTGGCACACCGGTGACTACTGTACTATTAATACCAGTCCGTTTCCATGCTATTATTGTCCAATTGTCATAGAATTGCAGTTGTATTGATGCTACAAAAGAATTGTGTTATACCCCCAAAAAATGAGGAAGTAGGAATGGGGAATAGGGATGTAAAGAACAGGATAGATAGGGTGCTGGTATGGGCAGAGTATATCGTGGTATGTCATAAAATATGTTAGTTTTTCAAGCCAAAAACATTTTCTATACATTCTATTAATTTCGTACCAATGCCTTTATTCAAATTTGGCAAACAAAAGGGAAAGGTAATTAGTACCATATACCTCACATATCAGAAATATGAATAAGATGTCAATACATCAGTTACTTCTGAATGTTGTCTCTGATGGTATGTCTATTTCAAGGAGATATATATATATATGCATATACACTTATACACATATATATATTTACACACACACACACTACACATTGCACAAAACACTTGGGCATTATGGGTTAGGAACAGCACAGGGGGAGGTGGGAAGTACTTTTTAGCTTGTTAAAACCTTTACCTTGAGGCAAAATATGGTGGCACATTATTGGGAAATTATGAAAACATAAGGCCCCTGTCCCATTTTTAATAGAACATTATTGAGGTACATTTTTATATGTTGTGCCACAGATTTTTTCTGAGGGGGGAGGGATAAACAAACACTAGCTTGACTTATAACATTGAACTGTGGGGTCAACATTAATATCTATAAAAACAAAGATTGCTTGGCAAATTTTCATAAGTCCCAAATGTGATCTATTCTGGATATACTGGGAAGTGAAAAGCTTTTTGCTGAGTCTTCAAGAGTAAAGTGCATATCTCATCACTCCACAGCAGCAGTAAATAAAAGGAACTATTTGCCAATCTTCCTGGAGGGAGGGAAGGCACCATATTTTCATTTTTTAAAGGAAGATGAAACTGGGAAACAAAATACATGAAGAAAAAACACAGGTAATACCCATATCAGTTTCCAACCTCTGATGTGGGATAAAAAGGACTGTTATCACCTGTATGGATAAAAGAGGACTCTATTGGGGGGAAAGCATATGGACAATGATTATATTTCCAAAACCAGAAAGTGGGGTCACATGGTCCATCAACAGAACAAAATATCTAAAATTAGGTCTGTCTCAGAAAAATCTGAAACATATGGCCACAATTATACCCAATAAAATATCTCATTCTACGATGCACCTCGTAACAGGTACATTCTTCCAGGACAGAGCTTAATGCCCGTGACTAGACTACTGCAAAGGACAAGTAGTGTTCTACATTACTTTTTATTAAATAGGAACACAGGTGATTTCCAGAGACATCTAGAAATAAACACCAGTTGTATACATCTTCCTAATACTCATAGTACCTAAAATCAAATTCTTAGCAGACAAATTGGTCCCATTTTCATTTTTAAAGCACACAGTATTTAAAGCATAAACTGCAATGATTATATTGGAGCTACCTAAAATATATAAGAACTAATTAGAATCCGGAGGAAAATGAAAATGGTGAGGAAAAGAAAGAAAATAAAGTATCCGACCTCCAAAATGAATCAGTAGGTCAGCCCTTTCATCTGGAGGTCCTGTCTTGACTGCTTGTTTTGGAGAAAACCACATGTACTGGTTCCATTATAATTCTTATTCCACGTTACAAAAACCATCACATAAATTTGGCACGATTAGCAATCTACTCAGAGGAAAGCATAAATGGAACAATACGTTAAAAATGGAAACTGCACACCAATACCAATGTTCTCTCCTTAGAGCACAGTGAACACTTTAGTAAGCACCAGGTTCACAGAAAAATAAAAAAGAAGAAGAAAGAAAGAAAATTCTGCTATGCACATAAACCAATGGCACTGAAAATAATAACGACAAGCTTTAATAATTTATTTTCTTTATAATGGTCCCACTCTCTTCTGCTAATCCACTCACTGTCCTATAATTAATCAGGTTATTCACTGGTCAGGTTGGGTGCTCTATGACTGAGACCTTAGTTACATCTGGACGATAGATCCAAATCATGATCTCAAACTTCCTCAACATTTAGAGAAAACAGTAACCTAACCATTCCGCTCTGCCGTCTCTTGTCTTCCCTAGTGTTTTGAGAAACTGGAACATTCTTGACTTTCCGAGAGTTACGACATACGGACTCTCTTCGGTTTATATAAACTTCAATTCATTTTAAATCCTAAATTATAACACAATCTCATTGCTGTAAGACTTCCACTGTACCTGCTATGCTGGCCACAATCCTAACATTCTACTGAAATCAAGGGATAACCAAAGATCCATCTATGAGTGAAAGGACAGCAGGGGGGCGGAACACCACTGCGGGCAAAGAACAACTGCAGCCGTGTGATGAGGGAATCGCTGCTAAAGTGCTGGGGAGAGTGCCCACAGAGAAAACACAGTACACCTTTAGGGAACTTTGCATGTGAAAAGTAGCTTCTTCTTTTTTTTTTTTTTTCCCTCAACTGTTAAAGAGATCACCTATGGACACGAGTGAAATTTCAAATTGCGCGAATGTTTTTATCAACTTGAAAAGTAAACAGCATATAAATAAATACTGGACAAGGGCAACCCTGTTACAGAATAACAGTAAGTTCCAAACGAACCTTCAAAACCACAATTCGACAGAAATGCAAACTAAACAACAACGAACATGTAGTCCAATTTCAAAACTATATACAAACTCAAACATTTTAAATTGAAAAAGACAGTAAGCAACAGAATAAGACATCCCAAACACCAAAGGAAAAAACTGAAGGTAAATGGCAATCTAATGGCCCAGATGCCTCCAGGAAACAATGTTATTCTTCATAATCTATGGGAGAGCAACTTTCAAGAGATCCTGGTTCAGATTTCCAAATGTTTTTGGGTAAAGTGACCTGAGACTGATTCTGGAGTCTAGTGTAATTCTGATTAAGATATTATGTGGGCCTGCCCTTCAAATGACATCATGAGATGAGTAAAGAGAAAATTTTGACTCCTTCCTGCCTTTCGACACACCGAGAACAAACCCTATTCATGGGCACAGGACTCTTTCTAGTAACGTAGAAGGCAAAGGAACTGACTGGTATATAAGGAGGTGTGGTACTTCTATTTCCTTTACATATGTTTTGGCTCAAGGCAAAAAGCCTACAATTAATGAAATAAAGGATTCCTCATGTTACATGCTGGAGGCCATATACCATGAATAGTGAGTCTACAAATATTACTTTCAAAGCCTAGAGTTATCTGTTAGCAATGCACATGATCAAGAGGCTTTATAAAATGTTTTAAACGCCAACCACGACTTAGACATGAATGATATGCGTAAGTCCAGAATATTGATAACAATCAACCAGCATGTCACTCACTTCAACTCTCATTTTAAATAGGCACTGTGAAAATGGGAATGCTGCTGTACAGTAATGAGTAGTATGTACTGAAATTAGTGTTCTTTAATGAGTACCTGCTCTAATGTTAATTCCCTTTAGTTAAAGAAGCACATGAAATAGTCAGAAAAAAAATCTTATCAGTCTATAAAAGGAGTTAGTGTTTAGAAATGAAAATGAAGCACTTGCATCTTCATTTTTTGAAACTTCACAAAGGTGCAAACAATGTACCGCTTTCCGGGCTCACATGGGCAGGTCAGTACTATTATGTCTGGTCTTCCTAGACGTACCGTCGTCTCGTGGCAGTGCTTTCTGCAGATTTGACATAGCAGCAGTTCTCTCGATGTCTATCACAGCGTACAGCTCTGTGCGCCTGGTAGGGGTCTGTGGAAGGGGAGTGGTAGGCGTTTTTGGAGTCTGAGGGTTGTCAGAGTCACTGCCACCTTCCAAGTCAACCTGTATGTAATTGAGCTGCCTGTGTTCTAAACTTGGGCGTCTGATATCAAAGTTAAAGACTGTCGGTGTACAGTCCCGACGCCTCGAATATTCTATTTTGTGAGCACTTGCCGGCACTGTTACATTCTCTGTATTTACATAGTTATGCATTGGATCTAGATTATTATGGTAGCCATTTAGAGATGGGGTCTTTGGTCCTAAATTGTCATCTTCATCCCTACTAAGCTTGCGGGCTTCCCAGACAGGAGGCAAAGATGGTAAATTTTCATAGTTTAATAATGCAGTTCTTCTCTGAGCTGAGTTGTTGATATTCTGGGTATCTGAGGTACTGCTGGATGTCAGACGACCTCTCCTGACCCCTGAGGCACTAGGGATAGATAACCCATTTATATTTTCATACACCAGTTTGTTAACAGAGGGTGCATCTCTTCGCTCATCACTGTCATATCCAGTGTCCCATTCTGTGCTATTGGCACCGCTTCCACTGACTTGGTCTCTTCCAAGTTGCTCCAGTTTCTCTTTTTCCATCAACTGCTTTTGAACAGGGGTTGGTCCTAAGACAAATTTGACTCCTTCGGGTTCAAGAAGAATCTGAGGGTCCCTGTCCTCAATACTACTTGGTTCTTCTTTTGGTGTGTTGCTTTCAGCATTAGAAATCCTCGCCTCCAATGGGACATGCACACTTGTGCGGTTTTTCCGCTCTTCTTGCACTCCTGTAGTGTTGACATAGGTATGTACCTAAAACAAAACAGGAAAGTGAATCAATAACTTGCCTAAAACAAAAACCAAAAAAGGCTGATCATATCAGTTAACTTAATCGATTAACTTTCTCTCTCACTATACTCTCCCTTCGAGGCTTGTGTACCCAGTTTTCACTAAGGAAAAGGTGGGGAGAGGGGAAGAATGTAGAAAGATCTTCACTTGATAAAAGAATAACTACTCTAATATAACACATGACATTGTATTTGATACACGAAAAGCACTCTGTTAAAAAAAAATCAGGAATGAATGGAGATTAGCATTTTCATGTTGTTTTGGAAATTTTCATCAATGCATTAAAACATGATTCAGAAATAAGGAATAGTAAGAGTATTTTAAAAAGGAGACAAATTGGGATCCCTGGGTGGCGCAGCGGTCTGGCGCCTGCCTTTGGCCCAGGGCGCAATCCTGGAGACCCGGGATCGAATCCCACATCAGGCTCCTGGTGCATGGAGCCTGCTTCTCCCTCTGCCTATGTCTCTGCCTCTCTCTCTCTCTCTCTCTCTCTCTCTGTGTGTGTGACTATCATAAATAAAAAATAAATAAAAAATAAAAAAATAAAAAGGAGACAAATTTATCATGATTTGCAGATAATGTGATCAAATAAAAAGATTAAACCCTACTAGATTTAATAAAAGTTCTATAAAATGCATTGATATAAAAATAAATACCACCTACTCAGAAATCATCACTGTTTAGAAAGGGTCAATGGTATTTTGGGGGAAAAACAACATAAAAATGTTTGGAAGATTAGGGGCCCCTTGGTGGCTCAGTCGGTTAAGCATCAACTCTTGATTTTTGGCTAAGGTCATGATCTTGTGGTCGTGGGATTGAGCACCACATCAGGCTCTGCATTCATGGGGGAGGAGGGGAGGGAATCTGCTTGGGATTCTCTCCTCCCTTCACACTGCCCCCTGCCATTCTCTTTCTCTAAAATAAAAAAAATTTAAATTTAAATTTAAAAAAAAAACTTAAAAAAAATTTAGAAGACTATACATAAAATTTGAAAAAATTAAAAAATAAAATGCAAAATCTGAGGGAGGTGTAATTATAGTAACTAACATAAAAATTCATTTATCATGTAAAGAACACAAAGAAACAGATTAAAATAGTAAAAAACTTCATGATATGTGACCTTTGGTTTACAAAAGAATAACTAATATATAGACAATGTTCAGCCAATAACTTCATTCCACCAATGAAAAATACAAGTCAGAATCATCAAATAGCTTCATAAAAACACTGACAACAAAAATCTACCTTCCTGCTAGTAATCCACTAATATAAAAAGCAGTATAACTTCCAAATCCATTGGAGATTATTATAACAGGAACTATTTTTTTTTAAAGATTTATTTATTTATCTATTCACGAGAGACACAGAGAGAGAGAGGGGCAGAGACACAGGCAGAGGGAGAAGCAGGCGCCCTGCAGGGAGCCCGATATGGGACTGGATCCCAGGACTCCAGGATCACACCCTGGACCGAAGGCAGGCGCCAAACCACTGAGCCACCCAGGCGTCCCATAACAGGAACTATTTAGTTATATCTGTATTTATTTATAGACAACCCTTTCCTGTGAGCCCAGACTATTGTGATGCTACACCTATTTTGCATATGTTAGAAAATATATGCTGTTTCCTCTGATTCTTCACTATAAGTCATAAACAAATAATGAAAGTTAAAATTCAGACAGACTACAATTTTCATGTATCAGCACAGTAACGCTTTAACTCCACACAATCCATTATCCCATTAGACAGTCGTATATGCTTACTTGCTCCTCCGCTACAAGCAAAGGATGTGTAGATTCTTCACCTACTGAAGGCAGGCGTGCACTTCCCACAGAAGGATGTCTGCTTGAGGGATGGGATGAAGCATCTCCAAATGAGGGATATCGGGGATATCCATTAGGTAAATTCTGAGCAGCAAACCCTGGAGCTGAGTTATGGTTTATTGGTTAAAGAAGAAAAGTAAAATATGGGGACAAGACAGAGAGATAAAAATGAAAGAGAATGGAATCTGCACTGAGAGGAGTAAGCAAAGTGCTTCTGGTAAGACAAGAGAAACCAGAGCACAAACGACACTCCCCTTCCACTCCAACTTTCCATTCACCCTTTAGCTAATAGGGAACTTGTAACGTTTTCCTACTTAAAATATTAAAAGTGCTTATAATTATAGCTCTCACAGTTTTTTTTTTTTAAAAAAAACAACCATTACATTTATGTTAGCCAATGGTGATTTCTAAAATGTTACAGATTAAATATCCATAATTCATAGTTTTTAAATGTCTATTATTCAAAATACAAGAGGGAAAACTGGCACTTACTTGTAGGTGTTCGAGGTGTTCTGGGGACTTCCAATTCTGTCTGATGATTATTCCTTTCTACAACTGGCTCTTCCACCACATTTATACTATTATTTTGCATAATCTCTTGCAACATGTTAAATAATTCTTCTGCACGGGCACACTTAAAGGCAAAGATTCCTGCAAATATAAAAGAGAAGGGGTAACTGGTAGCTACAGTTTTAAAAAAGCTACAAGAGATACCTGTCAAAGAACAAAACCGTAAAGCATTTTATGCACTGACAGGAAGGCCTTTTATAAATGTCTGATAAATTATTGGTATTCTCGGTTTCAAAACATAAACCCAAAAGGAAATTCACGGAATAATTTTCATACGTCTAAAGAAAGATGGCCCAAAACAAGGCAGACGAAAATGAGATCTCAACACTTACTTTGGTCTGCTGTTCAACAGCAGGGGGAGCCCAAATCACCATTAGCAAGGTGATCCTTTACCATTTGACAGTCCCCTGCTCCATGGTTTACAATCCTTACCTTTTTTAATTATTACAACAGTTCCGTAAAGTAGGGATTAGCATTCCTCTCTGATAGAGAAGATACCTGATGTTCTACAGAGAGCATGTAACTTGCCCCCGCCTTTCAAGCAGTAGGTAGCAAAAAGCCAAATCAAGTTCTGTTTGAGTCCAAAGGTTAAGTGTTTTCCCCCAAAAATTGTAACAATAAAGATACAAAAAGCTTTAACAATAAAGAGTCCAAAGGTTAGGTTCTTTCCCCAAAAAGTTATAACAATACAGATACATACCCAATGTACTGGAGCTAATCATATACTGAAAAGCTTAAAGTTAATACAAGGAGTCAAAATTCTAGGCATAGAAAATGTACTTGATAAATGCCTGGTAAATGAATATACAGTATACATATCTCTTTCTTAATGATCTACTAATTTGGGGATTCTTTTTTCTATCAGGAGAAAAGCAAAGTATTAATTTAAAGGTCTGTGAAAAAACTGAAAGATCAGTTTTCAAATGTGCTGTTTGAAGAAAAAAAAAATTAAAGGCTCGCTCTACCTACCTTGTCCAGTTTGACATCTCCGGCCACTTTCAAAAGAAAAGAGATTTGAATCATAGCCATAGCGTCGCAGGCAGAGGTAGTGCCATTTTACCGAGTCACGTTTGCGAGTGTATAAAATCAGTTCTGTGTCTGTAAGTTCCATTATGCCAGAACCTAACTCATTCCCATCATCATCCACATTAATGACCTAAAAAAGAACATTTAATTAGAGCTTACCTAATGTTCCCACTTGACAAACATACACATAATTCACCAATTAGTAACATGCACTGTTGCTGATTTGGTTCAGTTATTCGCTCCTTTGTTAGTTCTTTCATCAACCAAGGTGTGTGTAAGGCTTGGACTATGCAGCAGTGTGATACCTGGTTCTGTCCACAAGAAGCTCACACTCCCAGTGAGGATGTAAGATATACAAATATGAAGTCAACAACACGAAGCTATATGTGAGCAATTGACGAATGGGTGCAATAGAGGCTGCAAGATGCAGGTAGGGTGGCTGGAGAAGCCTGCACATGAGAAGAGGAGAGACTGTGGCTGAGCCCCCGGAGAGAACTGGTGGGGTCAGGGGTTATAGGGCCTATCTGGAGATGCAGTGCTGCAGCAACGATGAAGAAGGTATGTTTCAGAGACCAAGACAAGACTGGCACAGAGTTCACAGAAGGGGAGGCCTCGTACTACTGAGTTTCTGCAAATGGCCAGAGACTATGAGTATTAGGTAACACTTAGAACTGGGACTGGCAGAGGGCTTTCCACATATTTTTCCCATTTAATCCTTGTAACAATCCTAAACCACAGGTAACCACTGTAGTGCACAAAACTGGAACAAACACATAGTGACAACACAACCTGCCCAAGGTCACAAAGCTACAAAGCATACAAAGCAACAGGCTGTCGACTTACACCTAGATCTGTGTGACCCAGAGGCTATGATTTATAATAATCTGAGGTCAGACTATGAGAGACACTAAATGGCTGTGGATAGGTAAGAAACGGAGCATCTGTGCTCTAGGCAACAGAACACCGGAAGTTTTAGAATGATGAAAGAGTAAGATTAATACGATGTCAACTGCAGGATGGATCACAAAGGTGACTGACTCAAGGTACAGTTCAGCTAAGAAATTATCCAGGTATGAAGCAATGACTGGGAGGTGGTGACCAGATTGAAGAGGCACCTATAGAATAGCATTAAAAAAAAAATACTAGAACTATATGGCTAATTGGATATAGAGGACCAAAGGGAGAGCAAAAGAGGATTCCATTACGTAAGCAGGAACATATTGTCAACATTTGTTAAAACAAGAAAAGGCAGAGTGGACACAAAGAGAAATAGAAGCGTCTAGAGATAAAAGTGAGGAAGTATGATATATCATGTGAAGAAAAAGAACATCCAACTAGGCAGTGAGAGATATAAACTCAACCAGTTTTACTAACCTTAAACTTGTTCCGATGGTTATCTGGGACAGTGTCTTTATCTGGACAGCTACAACAGCTACCCATGGCTTCTTCAGAAGACCATGTGAGCGCTACATGAAAGATAATTTGGAAAAAATTATTAAATGTAGGATACAAAAACCATAAAACAGAAAAAGACTTTAGAAATCACCTAACACAAGTCCTGCATTATTTTCATGAGGAAAATTAGGCCCAAGAAGGTACAGGACTGAGCTAGATTTCACACATTCAGCTGGTAAATTTTGCTCAGTGACAAGGAAAATAATTTTGTGAGGTCAACGTCACAGAAATTTCAAATTTTCAGTTTAATTTGCAAAGGTCTGCCTATTTTTAGGTTATCTTTTAAAAGAACCAAACCAACTAAGGTCTCATCTGGTATGTAGCACTATTTAAATAAAGTCATTCATAGAATTAATCCTTAATGGTTTATCAGAAATTTCATCTCCCTCTCTTAATGCAGTTCCAAAGGGATGCTGGACTTCAAGGCCGGAAGGCATTTTGATTCTTATTACTCCCTGTAGTGTATCCTTTATGTACCTCATCAGGCAAAATAAGACACAAAAACAAATTTGGAATAGTTCATTAGGAGAAAAAAACAACCCAACAATCAAGGAGTAACTTAATGTAGAGAATACTGGCAAAATGGACAGAGCGTGCCTGTCTAATCCCTCGTTCCCACACAAGTTTAGAAATAGGTCATAGGTGACAGTAAGTATTCAGGAAAACTCCACATGAACAAACAAAGGAAAAATTCAAAACATCACTTACCAAAAAGGGAAAGAATCAGAATGAACGTGACAGTATTTGGAAAAGGGGAAGGGAAGGAGGGGCAAAAAGCTACTAAATATTAAAAACCATAAATCTGATAAAACTTGCCTAAAACTCTTCAGTGGTTCTTTGCTACCTTCAGGAAAAAATTCGAAGCTTGTCAGCATGGTGTGAGATTCTTCACAATCTCGAACCAGGCTGTAGATCTAGTCTGAATTCTCTGACTCTGCTTCAGGCCCTACCAAAACACTGGACGGTTCCCCCAGAGCAGCTTGTCCTCCCACACTGTCCCATGCTGCTCTTTGCCCCTCAAGATCCAAGGGTACAGATCCTTCAGGGAAACCTCTCTGATTCCAAGCAACTGGGAGAGTTACACTTCTTATGTATCCCACAAGGCACCCTGGGCTTCCCAGTACCACAGCATTCTTCACATTGTTTACTCAGTTGAAACTGTGATAGATCATCTGTTTATTCAACTATCATTCTCCCTCCACTGTAAGCTCCTTCTCAAGCAGGGACAGACCTCATTCAGCTCTGCATTCCCCAGGCCTAACATATTACCTTCCACACAGTAGGTGCTCTACGTCTCTTGGGAGCTGAATGAACTGAACTGTACTAAGCAAAGGGAAAGAATGCTGGCAGGTCTAAGTATTAAGCAGATGAAAAAGTATACTAGTGCACAAATCAAAAGAAGTGATAAATAAAATAGTAAAGTTAATTAAGATTCGTATTGCTAGTTCACTCTGGGTAATGTGCCAGTTAAATAACATGGCATAAAGATGACTGAGTCACAGTAGGTACCTCTGAAGAGTCAGGAATCTAAAAGGAGAGACAGAGATGTACACAAATAACGTATTACGATTAAACCTTATATGAAAATATGAGAAGAGTTCTGTGGGCACAGAAAAGGGAGCACATAACTTTCCGGGTTAGCAGGGCAGGAAGCTTTGCTGGAGCTGATATTCAAAAAGGTGAAAAGAAACAGTGCACTGGGCAAAAAATAGAAGTAGATACTTGAGACAGATAAGAGTACAAAGAAAACAAAGGTCAGGAAACATCAGGAAAGGTAGCACTGCATTCAGAAGGAAGTGGGGTGTCCGATATGACTGGAGTACAGGGTAGGCTGTGACACCAGCTGGGGCCAAACCACGTAAAGGGACCTGAACAATGAGGTAGCCATCTGGCACCCCAACTAACTTGGAAGCTAGATGGCATCCAGTGTCTTCACAGTCAGATGACATGACTCTACCATGGCAATACATATCCTATTGTAATACGTATTTGTCTCGACATTCACTTCACTGTGATTTCCCTGAAGATAGGAACCTTCTCAATTTCCTAGGGCACAAAGCATACCACCTGACATACCCCATGGCCCATAAATGTTGTATTTAAAAAAATTAATACATTGGAGATATTGCAGGTTTGCTTCCAGACCACTGCAAAAAAGCAAGTGTTGCAATAAAGTGAGTCAGATCAATTTTTTGGTTTCCCAGTGCATATAAAAGTGATGCTTACCAAGTCTAAGCAACAACAATGTGTCTAACAAAACAATGTATGTACCTCAATTAAAAAATACTTTATTGCTAAAAATGCTAACCATCATCTAAGCTCTCAGTAAGTCATTATCACTGATCCCAGATCATCTTAACAAAATAGTAATGAAAAAGTTGGGATCCCTGGGTGGCGCAGCGGTTTGGCGCCTGCCTTTGGCCCAGGGCACAATCCTGGAGATCCGGGATCGAATCCCACATCGGGCTTCCGGTGCATGGAGCCTGCTTCTCCCTCTGCCTGTGTCTCTGCCTCTCTCTCTCTCTCTCTCTCTCTCTGTGACTATCATAAAAAAAAAAAAAAAAAAAAAAGAATAGTGAAAAAGTTTAAAATATTGTGAGAATTACCAAAATGTGACACAGAGACACAAAGTGAGTAAATGCTGTTGGAGAAACGGTGTTGACAGACTCGCTCAAAGCACAGTTGCCACAAACTTTCAATTTGTAAAAATCACAGTATTTGCAAAGCACAATAAAGCAAAGTGCAAGAAAACAAGGAATGTCTGAAAATACTTAATAAAATATGGGATGAGAAAGAGGCAAAAGAATATTCAAAACATTTTTTTTAAGTAGAGGGACAAATGACAGAAACAAAGTCTTCTTGAAATTACACATCCATCTTCACCATTGACTTGCTCCTGAACATAAAGAGCTAAGTATAGCTTCTGCCTCAAAAGGTGGTGCCTCAAAGGACTGTTCTTAAACTATTTCTCAAAAGGAGTAAAGAATCAGTCTTCTTTTTCTGTTTTGTTTTAAAGATTTTTTTAAGTAATCTCTATACCCAACATGGGGCTTGAACTCACAACTCCGAGATCAAGAGCCACACACTCCACCAACTGAGCGGGCCGGGCACCCCTAGAAAATCATTCTTCTACTTGCCACCTTCACGGGCTACCTGTTAGGACAGCACCTCCTGTGTTGTCAGGGATATATGGATAGCGGTGCACCTACTTGAAAGCTGTCTGCACTGAATGTTTCAATTCAGGGCAACAGCAATTAGTGAAAAGCCTAATATGTGACCCCAAAGCCTTGTTTGCCATACTAAAGGAGAATAAATTTTATCTTACACATGATGGAAAGCCAGGGAAGAATTTGAAGCAGAAAAGTGAGGTGCTCGGGACTTCATTTTAAATACTTCCCCCGCAGAATAAATTTCAGTGGCAGTTCAGTGCAGAGAAGAAAAACCAGTTTGAGAAGATGGAAAAATGAAATATGCTACAGACCTAAAACCAGAATGGCAATAGTAGGAATAAAGTCAAAAAAGATGAATTTTTAAGACATTCAGGGAGACGAGTCAGCAGCATGGAGTAGTTGGCTAGGCAGACAGGAAGGAAGGGGCAATTTCCAGTGTGGCAGATGAAGGGTGCCGGTTCCACTGCCTGGGACAGAAAACACCATGGCAGTCTTCAAGAGTAAGTGATGGTGGCTAATTCAGTTTTAGACTTGGTAAGTTGAGATTCTAGAGAACAACCAAATGGAGATATGCAAAGAGAGTAAAATACAAGAGCATGGATTTGAGGAAGGAGGAAAAATATTGATATACACATGGTATTTGAGCCATAAAACAGAAAACACTGCCCAAGGACAGCACAAAGCAGGGTCTACAGTTGAAATTCTGGGGAGTTTCAATTCCAATTCAGGAAATGTGAAGTACTGGAGTATAGGGAAGACGTGGAGGAGGAAAAAAATAACCAAAATCGTACCAACTGAAAAAAGAAAGTGTCAAGAAGGAGGGTGCCATTCATGGTGGAAGCAGGCTGTTGGAGGCCGAAACCAAACTCAAGTGAACAAACAGAAGATAAGGAAGTAGGCCCCCAGAGAATGGAAACTGCTCTTTCAAGAACAGGTTCAGAAGGGAAAGGACAGAGTACTATGGTATAGACAGACATGGTTTCAAAAAGTTATTTGTTTTTAGATGACATAGATTTGTGTAGGTTTGTGATCAGTAGGTCAAGAAAGGTTAAAATTTTTAAGAAAAAACAAAAGGAAAAAAATGTGCTACATGATGGATTAAGACAGAAGGAGAGACTGGAGAAGAGGAATTGCAGGGCTCAGAATGAGAAGTTTGCCCCCAGAAGTAGGAATGCCCTGTCCTCTGACAAGAGATAGAAGAAAATAAAGATGGGTGGAGCATAGTAGAGAAGCTAAAGCAGGTAACATCTGTCATCCTAAATTTCCTCTGTGAAATAGAAGGCAAGTTTGCAGAATGAGAACTTGTAGAAATGGTAGGATTATTCCCTGAGGGTCTTCCCAAGAAAGGTAGCAGGCTGATTAAGGAGGCGGCCCTGAGAGCTCAGCAGAGGCTAGAGAGGAAGATGATGCTGTTTTTGCAGCAGCACTCAGCAGTTCAGAGGGTAGATCGTTCAAGTGACCCAGGGTCAGAGGATAAGGGGACAAAGTAATTAAAGGACATTGGCAATATGGGGGTTTGAAGGGATGGATCATCAGGTCTGGTCAGGACAGAAATAAAGAGGAGAGGCCTGATGAAATGGTGGGGAAATGAGGCAAAAAGGAACAGGAGGCCTCTGTAAGGTTGAAGAATCGGTTTAGTAGGAACGAGAGACTGAAACAGCTGGAACAATGGGAAGCTGTGGTCAATCTTCCAGCCCAGAAGGAGACTTTTTTTTTTTTTTAAGATTTTATTTATTTATTCATGAGACAGAGAGAGAGAGAGAGAGAGAGGCAGAGACACAGGCAGAGGGAGAAGCAGGATCCATGCAGGGAGTCCTATGTGGAACTCGATCCCGGAACTCCGGGATCATGCCCTGGACCAAAGGCAGGCGCTAAACTGCTGAGCCTTCCTGGGATCCCCAGAAGGAGACTTTTTAATGTGGTCTCATCCACATCACTGAATCCTCCTCCTGAACCACAAACTCCTAGGCAAGGGGAAAGGCAAGATACTAAATATTCTGCAGCTATGACCACCAGATTAGTATTTGAAGACCACCTCTGAGTTGTGTAAGACCTAATAACGTGCACTAATACTGTAAACACTTGAGAAACCATAGGCCTTCACCATCTTACCAACCAAATCCGTAACTCAGCAGAAACATCACCATGCTCCCTCAGAAAGTGACATAGGGAAGTAACCGAGGGTACATGTGAGAACAGAAGGGAGCTGCTGTTTGGGAAGAGTAATACCGCAGCAAGTTGGCTGAATATTTTTAAATTCGTAAACACTGCCTTAGTTTAATTAAAGCCATGTGTCCTTATTCTTTGAGGGTGACAGCAAGTCAGGAGGCAACATGACTGCATTCAAGAAAACCTAACTAAAAATCTCTTGTTTAAAAGAATATAATTTGTGAACTTAAAATTTTTTTCTTTATTTTTCCCCTAAAGTGTAAACCTCAACTTACCTAGATCTGGCCATTAATATTCTTAGCCTCTTCTGCAGCATCAGGAGTTTAATCATACTTCAAAATACCATGTTTTCTTTGTTTGCTGACTTAACCTAGAAACAAAAAAGACAAGAATTTCTTATTTCTCTTAAAACAAGGATTTTCCTTATGAGAATTTTGGTAGCACTGTTAGTTCAGTTAATCTATTTCAATAAACTCAAAAATATAAGAAAACTTGATTAATATATAAGATTTATTTTAAGATGAATATGGCATGTAAAGGTTATCATTCACAGGTAAAAATGCTATAGTCTATGATTCTTGGATATCAGAACGTTCAGAAGCCGTTGACTCTGGCTTCTCCACTAGAGCTACCACATGGGACAAATCACTTCTCTATCTCCTCAGCCAGAAAATGTAACGTCAGACTAAACCACCTCCGGAGTTCCTTTCCAGTTCTAATCTCACCCAGCAGCAGGCTAATTCTCCACCTCCAGTCACTTTTCTTAAACCTCACCATTGCTCCTCCCAAGAACAGACTCTCTAGAAGTCCACCTGTGGTCCCCTGCTAATCTACAAGACCCCTCCAGAACCAAATCAGGAGTCAGGCATCAGGAAACAGTTGATATAAACGAGCATGCCATACTGACACAGGATAATGATATACCTTATACCAATAAATTATAATCTAGGGTTTCAAGAGGTTTCCATATACTTTTGGAGAATTTCTGGCCAATCTATTCCCTTTTCACAACACAGAAAAAGTCAAAGTCAAAGACGGGCACTAACATTTACTGAGTAACTGCACTGTATCAGGTGTTGCGGTTTGCAAATAGTCCCGTTTTAATCTATGCATTAACTAGAGTTAACAAACGACTGATATCCAAAACGAACATTTCCAAATCATGAACCCACAGGCAAACAAAATTTTCAATTCTGGACTTCAAACCAATACTAAATAAGCAGTCTGGCCAGGTGGTCCCTTGCACCCCTCAAAAGCTACTGCTACACCCCATTCTAGAGTGAGCAGCAACCCAGTGCCTCTGCCTTAGCACACTTTTCCTTCCTCCAGAAGCTTAATATATATTATGCTTTGTCTTTGGCTCATAAAATAATCTAGCTGATTCCAACATAAAATTGTTTCTCTTCAATGAATACGTATTGTTTATTCATCTCTCTCTTCTGAGAGATGTTAGCTAGTCAGTTAACTCAGGAAAATCTCTCTTCTTTTTATTCACTCCATTTATAAGCATCTCACAACTCCCATCCTGGAATAGTCATAGTAAATATTATTAAAAGACGTGAGAGTGATCCTTCCATAACCCTAAAACAAGGAGAAGTCCTAAGTTTTGAAATGAAACATTAAAGAATCAGTGTACCAACCTACACAGCTCTTGAAAATATTAAAAAGCAATCAACAAAATCTCAGAAAACTTTTTATTGTCCCATCTTTAGACTTTTTCTCTTTTCCTAATTTTCTTTAAGTAAAAGACATAAAATTTACCATCCTACCTATTTTTAAGCACACAGTTCAGCTGTGTTAAATATATTCAAATACTGTTGTGCAATCACCATCCAGAACTTAATTTTACAAAATTGAAACTCTGTACCCATTAGCCGCCTCATTTCCCCTCCCAGCTAATCCTGGCAACCACCATTCTACTTTCTGTTTTTATGAGTTTGACTATTCTAGGTACCTCACTCATATAAATGGGATTATACAGTATTTACCTTTTTGTGCCTGCCTTATTTCACTAGGCATAATGTCTTTAAAAGCTCATCCATGTTGTAACAGGTATCAAAATTTCCTCTTAAAGGTTGAACAGTTTTCCATTTATGTATGTGTGTGTATATGCACATACACACACACACACACCAAATTTTGCTTATCCATTCATCTACTGATGGACATTTATCCATCTTTTGGCTACTGTAATGATGCAGCTGTGAACATGAATATACAAATATCTCTTTGAGATCCTGCTTTCAATTCTCTTGAATATAGATCCAGAAATGATATTGCTGAACACATGGTTAATTCAATTTTTTTTTGAGGAACTGCCATACTGTTTTACACAGCAGCTGCATCATTTATATTCCCATGAGCAGTGCACAAGAATTCAATTTTTCCACATTCTCACCAACATGCTTTCTGTTTTTGTTTGTTGGTATTCGCCATCATAATGGGTGTGAGGTGGTATCTTAATGTAGCTTTGATTTGCATTTCCCTAATAATTAATGATCTTGAGCATCTTTTCATGTGCCTATTAATCATTCATATATCTCCTTTGAGAAATGTCTATTCAAGTCCTTGGCCCATTTTTGAGTTGGGATATTCTTTTGTTTTGGACTTTGAGAAGTTCTCTATATATTCTGGATATTATCCCTTATCAAATGTATGGTTCGCAAATATTTTCTCCCAATCTGTGGGCTGCTATTTTCAGTCTGTTGAATAGTGTTTTTTAATGTACAGAAATTTTTATTTTTTGTAAAGTCCAATTTGTCTATTTTTTATTTGTTGCCTAGGCTTCTGGTGTCATACCCAGGAAAGCACTGCCAAATCCAAAGTTGTGAAGCTTCTGTTTAATGTTTTCTTGTAGGAACTATATTGTTTTACATGTTATATTTAGGTCTTTGATCCATTTTGAGTTAATTTTTATGTGTTAGGAGAGGGTCCAAGTTCATTCTTTCACATATGGATATCCAGTTTCCCCAGCACCATTTGTTACAAAAATTGCCCTTTCACCATTGAATGGAATTGGCACTTGTGTCAAAATTTAGTTGACCACATATGTGAGGGTTTGTTTCTGGATTCTCTATTCTTCTATTCCACTGGCCTGTAGCCTGTCTTTATGCCAGTACCATACTGTTTTGATTACTGTGGCTTTGTAGTAAATTTTGAAATCTGGAAGGGTGAGTCATCTAGTTTTGCTATTCTTTTTTTGTTTTGGAAAAAAAAATGTTTTGGCTTTTAGGGGTTCTCTTGAGAGTCTACATAAATTTTAGGATAGGTTTTTCTATTTTTGAAAAAAACATCATTGGGATTTTGATAGGGGTTGCATTGAATCTGCAGAGCTCTTTGAATAGCACCAACATTTTAACAATATTACATCTAATCCATGAACATGGCGTGCATTTAGTTATGTCTTCTTTAATTTCTTTCAGCAACGTTTTGCAGATTTTATTGTACAAGTCATTCACCCCGTGGTTAACTTAAGTCCTACAAAGTATTTTATTCTTTGTGATGCTACTGTAAATGGAACAGTTTTTTGTAATCTGCTTTCAGTTATTCATTGTTAGTGTAGAGAAGTGTAACTAATTTTTGCATACTGACTTTGTAAACTACTACTTTGATGAATTCGTTTACTAGTTTAAAAAATTTTTTTTGTAGAATCTTTCAGTACATATAAGATCATATCACCTGCAAACAGATAATTTTACTTCTTCCTTTACAGTGTGGATGCCTTTTATTTCTCTTTCTTGCCTAGCTGCTCTGGCTAGAACTTCCAGTACTATGTTGAGTAAAAGTAATGAAAGCAGCATCCTTGCCTTTTTCCGATCCTAGAGGAAAAGCTTTCAGTCTTTCACTACTGAGTGTGATCACTGTGGATTTTTCATAGATGGCTTTTATTATGTTGAGACAGTTTCCTTCTATTCCTCGTGTCTTTTTAACGTTCCTATGACAAAAAAATATTGAATTTTGTCAAATGCCTTTTCTGCATCAACTGAGATCATGTGGAGTTTTTCCTTCATTTCATGAATGTGGTGTATTACATTGCTTGACTTTTCTATGTTGTACCACCCTTGCATTCCAAAAATAAATCCCGCTTTGTCATGGTATATAATCTTTTTAATATGTGGCTGGATTTGCTTTGCTGGTATTTTACTGAGGATGTTTGCATCAAAACTCATAAGAGATATTAGGGAACATCTGGCTGGCTCAGTCAGTGGAGCATGTGGCTCGATCTCGGCTGTTAAGTTTGAGCCCCATGTGGGTGGAGAGATTACTTAAAAATAAAATCTTACAAAAAAAATAAGGAATATTGGTCTGTAGCTTTTTTTTTTAAGGTTTCATTTATTTATTAGAGAGAGAAAGAGAGAACAAGCAGGCAGTGTGGTAGAGGGAGAGGGAGAAACAGTCTTCCCACTGAGCAGGGCTCGATCCCAGACCCCTGGGACCATGACCTAAACTAAAGACAGAGTTCATCTTATTTAGAGTGCAAAGAGCTCCTTGGATGTTTATATTTGCGTCTTTCATCAAATTTGGGAAATTGGGATATTTCTTCAAAAACTCTCTGCTCCTTTCTCACTTCTCCTCCTAGCACTCCCATAGTATGTATGTTGTTCCACTTCACTGTGTCCCCCAGGTCTCTCAGACTGTTCATTTTTCTTCAGTCTGTTTTCTTTCTATTCCTCAAACTTGGTAATTTCCATTGTCCTGTCTTCATGTTTGCTGACTTTTTGTTGTGCCTACTCACATCTATCTTTGAATCTACTGAAGTTTTCATTTTAGTTATTGTACTTTTCAGCTCCAGAATTTCTATTTGATTTCTCTTTATTGTTTTCCATGTTTTCCTTTAGTTCTCTGAGCATCTTTAAGACCACTGTTCTCATCTTTCTGTAATATGTCATCATCAGGATTTTCTGAGGGGCAATTTCTGTTTATTTTAATGGACCATACTTTCTTATTTGTCTGTTTTATGATTTTTTTTGTTATAAATGGACATTTTAATCTAAGAATACGATAAATCTCGCAATCAGATTCTCTCCTTCTCCTTCTTCCCTTTGCTGTTTTTTGTCACTATTTTAATTTTTTTTTTTAATTGTTGTAGGCTGTCTCTGTGTTAACAGTCAGTCTGATATGTAAACAAACATAAGGTCTTGTCTTTTCAGATCTTCCCTAGGCCTTTTCCTGGGGATATGTGGTCACCTCTGAATTTTCCCTGTATATGCAGTTGTTTTTGAATGTTGTAGTCCTTAATGTCTGTTTCCCAAAAGGGGAAAAAGAGAAAAATGAATGGGGCAGAAGAAGGTGCTAGCCCTTTAGATGTCCTAGAAGTCACTTTAGATGGAGAGAAGGGATATGCAACAGTGGGGGAAGGTACAACAATGGGTGGCTACCACTTCTTGTGTGCACCTCTGTGATCAGAAGTAGCAATCAGTGACCCAAGCACAAACCCCTGACATTCGGAAAGATGATCTTTTTTGCCTATCTTGGCTCTCTAAGGCTAGCTGTGTGTAAGCTGCACAGGGCTGGGAGGAAAAGATGGGTAGCTGTGCCAAGAGCTGAGATTGATTGAAATTAATCACAATTTGTGTCCAGGCCTTCTGGTAGATGCAAGTCTTCAATGAGTCTAGAGTACCAAACAGTCATGCAAGATTCTGCCCAGGCAGTTGTTGCCTAGGTGGGGAGATGGATTACTGATGCTTCCTATTCCCCTATACTTTTTGAGTATCAATATATATTCAGTTTTATCATTTTAATTTCTTGATTATCAGCACTGCCAAAGTACTGTGAAGTTTCTTCTAGCTTCTACTGTTTTTCAATGCACATATTCAGCATGTCAGTTGTATCAGAGATTGAAAGACTTTATGCGCCTCACTCAAAAGGATGCTTTCTATACAAAAACTCATTCTGAATTCCAAATACCTGATATATCACAGCACTCCTAGAATGAACATAATCCAGTGGACCATTGGTGTCCTGCATTTGACTCTGAAACATGAATGCGTTAGAGACTATCCATGACTTCTTAACTGTCTTTGGTTTCTCCCCACTAGCAGAAGGCTGATTTGGAGGTAATGAGAGGAAAGAGGTAGTTATAGACATTGTATGGAGTTATAATTTTGTTGTAACATGGATCTTACTTTGTAAAATAGGCATCCTATATCAGATCAACCACGACTCCATAATCAAGAAGAATACAATGATTTACCAGGAAAATTATCAAGAAGCTAAAAATTATACTAAATATTATCTATTAACATCTTATTTTTCAATAGCAAGCTGATTTTAAAGCCTTCACTGTACACTAGACATAGATTCAGTTGGATTATGTCAATCTGTAAAACCACCCTATGTGGTAGGTACTATCATCATTTCTGTGTTCCAAATGAGGAAACCAAGGCTTGAAGAAATTAGGTTACTTTCCCAAGGTCAAGAGCTGATCAGAGGAAGAGCTGAATTAAATCCAAATCTGACTCCAAAGCCCAAGCTCTTATTAATTAATATATATAAAAAGCTTAAAACAGTGCCTTGTAAATAGTAAGCAATTAGTAAATGTTAGCCACTGAAATAGTAACAATAATTTATCTTAAAACAATGTTTTAGATGGCGGTCAGTCAACCTTTCTGTGCCTAAATGCCCTCATTTACAAGATTAGGATACCTAGAGTTCACAGAGTTATGGTAAAAACCAAATAAATTCTAGTTATCAAAACATTTAGAAAAATATATAGCATTTAAAAAGACAAGGAATTACTATATCACTGCTACAGGTAAAATCCTGTCTCTTGTATTACAAAGGAGCCTTTTGCACTATAAGCACAGAAGCCTAAAACTTAAGCACTATCCTCATAACAAGAGTTACATTAATAAATTTAGTAAAGCTGTCTTAAATTATTCCAATATGATTCTTGCAGAATGACAAGCAAGGAGAACACTGAACTCTATTCATGAGTGTGATTATAAATTTGGTGCTTAGGAAGGTATATTTGCTCTTTCAGTTCACTAGCACTGAGGGTGAACTTGGCTCCTACTACAGTAGTTCTGTTCAAATGTAGTCAGGACAGAATCTCTATAGTTAGAAGCACAGCAATGTAACTCTAAATTTGGGGCCCAGCTCACTGCCACAATCAATCACATTAAAACAATCAGGAGAATGACATTTAAAAACCTTGTTCTTTTAGGTCAACGGTCTTGACTGGCTATTGGTATGTGTTCGTTTTCTGCTTATTCTTAGCATTGCTAAGGATTTTGTATTATGTATATTATCCTAAGGAAGAATTTTTTTTTTAAAGATTTTATTTATTTATTAGAGACGCACACAGAGAGAGGCAGAGACACAGGCAGAGGAAGAAGCAGGCTCCATGCAGGGAGCCCGACATGGGACTTGATCCCCAGTTTCTAGGATCACACCCTGGGCTGAAGGCCTGTGGGAGGAAACCCCACATGGGTTTCCGCTGAGCCACCCGGGCTGCCCTATCCTGAGGAAGAATTAAGAAACAAACAAAAAACAAGCTAAGGGAAGAGATTTATCTGTATAGTCTGCTAGTCACCAAAACCAGAGCCTTTTTCTGTGTAGAGTAACCTGCAACATTGTTTCCGTGTTAGCTGAAAATCAGAACCAAACACAAACACACAAAACCAAAAAAGTACCCAACTATCTTTTAAGCATCTATCCATGAATATGGTAGTATCTGCATATTTCTAAGTAGATGTTTCTTCCTTAAGGTTTCTTCTTTTACTAGGGACTATGTTGGTGAGTCACTTTGCAATTCATAACCATCTAACCACCACCCTCCTTTTTAAACTCTTCAAAAAATCAATTACATTACTTACACACTTCAATATCTGGTACTTTATTTTCTGGAAACTCTTTATGTCTAATCTAAATTCCTGGTACTGCAATTTAAACCAGATTCCTCTCATTTCTGTTTTCTCTGTAAGAGATAAGTAAAACCAGCATGATCAAGAAAAATTAAGCACATACTTATGTATATTTAAACTGTTATCAATTCATTTTCCTGTGGATAAATCTAAAATATTAGCAAAGTAACATTTCCTTATTTCAGATATAGCTGTTTTACTTAAGCCAGCAAAAATTACTTAGTACATAACAATGATTTGTAAAGTTACCAATATTGAGAGAATAAAAGAATAAAAAATTGAGTTCATTCACTTCTCCATCTTCACACTGAAGTATTCAACAAGCATTTTCTGAGCACCAACTCTCTTTGCCAGGCACTGAGTTAAATGCTAGAAATAAGAAACACACATATTCCCTGATATCAAGGAATTTACTGTTTAGTGAGAGAGGCAGACAAGAAAATGAAAACATGGTTGGGTTACAAGCCCAAAGGCCAGTGTAATCAGAACATCTATTTCACAGCAGAAGGAAAGACAAATGACAGGAAGCCTCCTGAGAAAGGTAACCTCTAAGTCAAGTCCTAAAAGACTGAGGGGAGTTTGCGAGGGCAAAGGCAACCCAGATCAAGAAGAGTACATGCAAAAGCACAGAAGCATAAAAGGACACGGCCTGCTCCAGACACAGCAAGTAATTCCTTACAGCTGGAATGCAGGGTATGCATGGGAAAATATTAAGAGATAGGTAGGAAGACAGGCTCATGCCATTTCATGAAGGGCCAGTTTGCACTTCCACAATTCCCATTCTCCCCTATAATCTTAAAGATGCCACTAATGTCTTACCACAATACTGTCCTATAGAGGAAAAGAATCTAGGATCCATACAAGGAGAACTTTTAATTCCTAAGAATACAATTAATGGTATTTTACAGTCTATGATTCCCAAAGCCTAACCTATCAGTCACAGCACCTATCTATAAACATAAGCATTCTCCCAACAGCATTTGGACCTGCCTGCAATGAGTGTCACTAACAGATGCTGATCTAAATCTCAGCTACTCCTTCCAGACCTAAAAAAAAGTTATCCACTTTAACCTCATATTTCACATTGAATTTGAAGAAATTCCTTTCAATCATACATTTTGGCTTTAAGAAGGAAATGAAATAATCTATATAGTTATATCTTTACCATTTATCTACCTATCAACAATTATATGTGTGCACTTAGCAAATACTCAGAAAATGGTACTGAAATGCCTTGCTAAAAATAAAACAAGAGAAATTAAAATAGAAGATGATATAAAACACCACTCTACCTTAATTATACTGGTCATAATTCAATCCTGGAGTCATCTATAACCTTGAAGTATATTTGTACCTAGAAACACTGGTGATGAAATTTATACAATTAAGTCTGAGTGTCCATATCTCTGACCTAAGAAATAAAAAGACAACTACAGATGTGCAAACCCAGCAGATGAGTCACTCTGCCTTAGCTAACTCAATAATGTAATTAGCCCCAATGGGCAACAATCCCAGCACCTTCAATCATAGGAAAAAAATATCATCAACCTTGGGAACTCTCAAAGAAACTCTTAGTTCAGTACTTTATGTTGTGATATAAAAATATGTACAAGGAAATCAAATACTGCCCTCCAGCAACATCAAAGTGATGAACATTCTATGTGACAGATCACGTAACTCACTCCACTAAAAACCCATAGCCTGCACCACAGAAAGAAGACATGTAAGATAGCAGTAAGAAAGTACAGGCATTCTCCAGAAAACATTTATCATTAACTCTGAAAATTGAAATAAATATATTTAATCTTATGGAGATGGTGCATTCAATTTTCTGTATTAACTGCATATTAGAATTCCATGTTCATATTCTTCAGCTCAGGCATTTCTATATGTTAACTCCTACAACTGTGTCAAATTAACAAATGATTGCTTAATCCTCATAATAAACCTCTAGTTTATAAGTTTCCTAATAGACAATAGTCCACTAGCCCAGACTGAACTCTAACATAATAAATATTTAACCTATGAGGTTTTATCAAACTGAGCAACAGCAGTAAAACCTAAGTATGAATTTATATTTTACTTAGTAGGTACACCAAATAGTTCTTAATAAGCATCTGGCTTAATTCTGTAAAACAACAAAACAGTAAACACAAGCCACTCTAACTTCAAACTTCATGTTAAATATGAAACACATTCAGTATCAATCAAGCTGTAAATATCCACAAAAATAATACAAGACATGCAAGAAAATCTCTATAGGGGCAGCCCGGGTGGCTCAGCGGTTTAGCGACACCTTCAGCCCAGGGCCTGATCCTGGGGACCCAGGATAGAGTCCCACGTTGGGCTCCCTGCATGGAACCTGCTTCTCTCTCTGCCTGTGTCTCTGCCTCTCTCTCTCTGTGTCTCTCATGAATAAATAAAATCTTAAAAAAAAAAAATCTCTATAGGTATCTTTGCTTTTTCTATTATATACTTATCCTAGAACTAAATAAACATTAATGAAGGATATCAGAGAAGGAAATAAAGTGGTAATTTTCAAAACTGAATATTTAAGTATACAAGTAGAATATATCATAAATCTGTATTACCAAACACAGGTGGGTATCATGCTAGTACTAGATTCATATTCAAAAGGCTAAATATTGGCACACGTATATAAAATGTACACACAATCTGCCTAAAGTAAGGTTAGGCAAATGCCAAGCAACTCTAAATAACCCTCAAAACAAATTGCTTCATGAATAGCTCATCAGTTTCAGCATTTAACTCAATCTCAAATGCTCTTAAACATATTCTCAAAGGAAAATAAACATGATTATTTTCTACTTTTGAAGCAATGCATTAAAAAATTACTGTTATAACCTAGCATTAAAATTACCTGATTGAAGGACACCACTAATAAAAATGGTTGATATGTGTGTTTCTTAACACTCCTCAACCTCACAAATGCCACCCAACACACAAAGGTAACCAGAAATATTTACATCAGAGTACATCTATCCATTTGATGAACTTTTATGGGGCCATTAATAAGCACTGTTAACGAACACTTAATGACAAAAAAAAAATGTTTGTGGTATAAAGTTAAGCAGAAACAAAGAAGAAAACTATTCTTATAAAATGCAATATGGTATCCTGGATTGGATTCTGGAACAGAAAAGGGACATCAGTGGATAAACTAGGGTAATCCAAATAAAATCTGTAGTCCATAGTATTATGCCAGTGTTAATTTCTTAGTTTGGAAATATGTACCATAGTTACATAAGATTCGCATTAGGGAAGGCCAGGTAAAGGGCACAGGAAAATTTCTGTACTATCGTTCCAACTTTTCTATGACTCTAAAATTGTTCTGAAAACAAAAAGCTTACATTAAAAATTACTCTCTGTGCCCAGTAGCAAATATAAGAGGCTTCTCATTTTTAAAAATAACATTCACACTTATTTTTCTCTTTCCCACCCCTACACACAATACATATACCCAGAAAAAGAGACTAGACTAAAACACACTAAAATATTAACATTGGTTCACCACTGGCAGGATGAAGAGCAAATTTTTCTCTTTATATTTTCTACAGTATAAACTGCTTTTATAATCAACAATAAATTATTAGCTAAAGAATATACAAATCAATACTTTATTAAAAACTTCTTTTGAAAGAAAAGCTATAAATGTCTGAGCAGAGCCCAAAGGCAGACTGCATACAAAACAGGTTAGGGCAGAGTGTGAAGAATGCAGTGGCCAAGGGAAATTGCCAGGAGTATTTAAGTAGGCATAACCTAATTAGTAAATGCTGGAAACCTGCCAATACACAGAACTTAACATCCACTTTGAGACTAAAGGTGCTCACAGCCAGCAAAGTTATGCTCAGAATTCATGTCTTAGGGCAATGTCCTGAAAGGCTCCTGTAATACTAAGACTTTGTGGAGATACATAGCTTGGGTTTATTACAAAGATAATGCAGTTGGGTGTGCCTGATTAGCTCAGTTGGTGGAACAGAGATTAAATAAATAAATTCTTTAAAAAAATAATAGAAATGCAGTTGGACATCTGGTGCACAACTGCCCACTGAAAGCTTTTGGAACATTTTTAGTACCATGTTATTATGCTCTTTAGGTATTTCTCCTCTTTTTCCTTCTCTAGCACCTTCTTACAACCTGTGCTCAATTCTTAGCCCTAAGGCCTAAAAATGTCACTCCAGGATGATCAGGATCTAGAGAACACGGGGTCTCTATTCAGATATCTGAAATATCTGAAACCTTATTTCAGAATATCTGAAAGGTATCACAAAAGTTATTATTCAGATATTTTCAGGGCAAAATATGTTCTAAAACTCTAATAAGCAATAAGAGGGGGAAATTAATCAATAACAAATGTTTCTCACTCAAAAATGAAAAAATAAAATACATTTTGTCCCTTAGAGGAAGTGCCAGTGGAATCAGAGAGACCACATTTTGACAGAATTTCTTCCAAGCTGTAATCAGGGTGATTTATTTGTATCAGGCTGTCTGTCCCTACTGAAATAGCACTATATGGCCAGTTCTGGGTTTTGTGTCATTTTTTTTAAAGTTTTTAAATTATTTTTTTATGGTCACCCTTATTCTCAGTTGATAGTACAGCAGGTCCTAGAACTGTCATTTAAACATATATGTGCATTCTTTTTTACTCTTGAATTCTTGTGAACTCTATAATGAGACAACTAAACCTATTAAGAATAGGTGCAAAATACAGCCCTGTACTCAGACAATGTAATATTTTATGTTAAAATATGTGATATTTACTTCATGAGCTTCATTACAGCAATTTTAAGCATCAAAAGGCTTATGTGCTTACTTTCTAGTCATAGTTACATTTAAGAAAATAAAGGTGACCAAAAGTGATCCTCAGGTATTGAGGCCACAATAACAATGTATGACTGCTGTTGTTATTACTTTGAATACCAATGGAGATACACATTGTTTTTCATCAAAGCTAAGACACAACTGATTTTAAGGCTAATAATTTATACACCAGTAAGAAAAGAAGTTGCCAGTTGAACTAAGACATGATTGTACTTACACAATGATTGTAAGTACACCTAAATTTCTATAAATAAAATTGGAAAAAGTCTCTTAGAATCAATGAAGTATATTATACAGTCAATGAAAACTATCAACTCATTACAAATAATATGAAGGGAATTATGTTAAGAAAATTTGTTTTCGGGGATCCCTGGGTGGCTCAGCGGTTTAGTGCCTCCCTTCGGTCCAGGGCATGATCCTGGAGTCCCGGGATTGAGTCCCGCGTCGAGCTCCCTGCATGGAGCCTGCTTCTTCCTCTGCCTGTGTCTCTGCCTCTCTCTTTCTGTGTGTGTCTCTCATGAATAAATAAATAAAATCTTTAAAAAAAAAATTTTTTTTTCTCTGCTCCTTCTCAGATGCTAGAAGATAGTTACCATCAAGTGACAGGATTTCAGAGAGTACAAAACCCAGTGTTCTTTTGAGTCTTGATAAATATTTGTCTAGAGAAATCTTTCAGTGTAGACTGCTGGGAACTATTTTCTTCATTCTTCAAGTGGAGAAATGAAGTGAAAAAATTAATTGAAGTTTTACTAAAAGCCAAATTTAGAATACTTTCCCTGTCTACCACTTTTAACAAAAACAGTATGTACTGTTTTATAGTTTGTTTTCCTTTAGTTTTACCTTGATCTTAACCTCAGGATATCAATCATCCAAGGTCAAGGTAATTCTGAAGAACTATCTTCAAAAGTACAGCTACAATGACTGGGGATATTCCCTTTTAGCACAACTTAGATAAAATATAATTTTAAAGCAATGGTGAGAATATTTCTTTTTTTAAAGGCAAATGTGGAGAAAACAAATGTCTATAGAAAACAGTGAGAATTTCTAAGATGTTTTACCCTGTCTCACTTTCACAATATTTTTTCCACCAGTACTGGCTGAAAAGCTATCTACTTTACTTTTTCAAAAAGAAATCTGTGAACTTAATTCAACAGTTAGCTACAAAGAATATTAGTCTCATTTAATTAGGTATGTGTAACATTCTTGTCAAAGTCTTAAATATTTTCTACATGCAAATTACAAATGTGAAATCTCTGAAACTATGAATCCTGCGATATGTAAGGCATAATGCAGCTAAGGCAAGATTTTAATTCTCAAATAGTTGATAAATGGCCTACAACAGCTCTTCTGTCTTAATATATTTTAGTATGCCATATCAGAATCTAAAATGAAAGGTCTTGTTTTTAGCATTCTAAACACCTCCAGCAGAAGGCAGTATCAATCTCTGATAATGCCAGTAGGCAGCATGACAGAATGAAAATATCATGGGGTTTTAGGGCAACAGAAATCTGAATTCATATTTAACCTCTCTGAATCTATGTTTCCTCATAGGTAAGTTTAAAAACACCACCAACAACAACTTCTTATAGTTATTACAGGTTTGGAGGCTGTTGCAGTCATAAAAATTGTGGGGTGGGTCTGAATTAGGGTAGTAAACAATGAAAATGGAGGAAGATGGATTAGAGCAAAACATAAAAGTTAGCATTAATAATACTTGATGACTGATTAAACTGGAAAGAAAGCAAGACTCAAGGAATGTACATTTACTGAGCTGGGTTGGGCAACACAGAAAGGACACAAGGCTTAGAGAAGCAGGTAAGCCCAGTTTTGAATGCATTGTGATGCCTTTGAGATATCCATCTGGGAATAGGCAATAGGCAAACAGAAATACAGGTACGGAGGTGGGAAAAAGATCTGAGTTGGAGATATAAATCTAGGTCATCAACTTATGGATGCAAGGTATGAGACAAGATGAGAGTGCCCAATGAGAAGACCTACAGAAACTCAAATACCAGTATTTAAGAGAACTTCAGAGGAAGGGGAAGTCCACAAAAGAGACTGGACAGGCACCGTCCAAGAACCCAAAAGAAAATCTTCAAGACTGTGCCATCACAAAAGCCTAGGGAACAGAATGATTCAAGGTGAGATGGGATAAGAAACAGTGTCTAATTGGTAAGACTGCAGAAACCAGGGAAAGTTAGTTTGAAGAAAAGAGTTATTTAGCAGTAAGGAAAAGCAGAGCAAAAAGAGTCAGCTGTCATCAAATTTCTTTCTGCTTCATGGAATAATAGAATTAACTTGCTCCTTGCTCCTGAAAACAGAAACTGGACCAAACCCCAGAAGTCTGTGAGAATAAAACAGACTTCATCTTCTAAAAAGAACCGAGTTCCCAGTCACTAACAATGTTCCACTACTAGTCTGAAGTTGATGAGATGACTTTGACCTTTTTTAAGATTTTATTTATGAGGCAGCCCCAGTGACTCAGCGGTTTAGTGCCACCTTCAGTCCAGGGCGTGATCCTGGGGACCTGGGATCGAGTCCCACGTCGGGCTCCCTGCATGGAGCCTGCTTCTCCCTCTGCCTGTGTCTCTGCCTCTCTCTCTCACGTATGTCTGTGTGTCTCTCATGAAGAAATAAATAAAATCTTTAAAAATATATTTTTTATTTATGTATTCATTTATGTATTTATTTAGAGCAAACGAACAGGGGAGGAGGAACAAAAGGAAAGGGAGAAGGAGACTCCCCGCTGAGCAGGGAATCCCCTGCGGGACTCAATCCAAGCACCCTGGGATCATCACCTGAGCTGAAGGCAGAGGTTTAACCGATTAAACCACCTAGATGCCCCTACCTTTTTTCAGTTGAAGTAATTTTCTAGGACTAAACTAAATCTTAAACGCTTGCATTAAAAGGACAAAGGGAAAGATACAACAAAAAAAGCTCTTAAATATTTAGAAATATATCGGGATCCCTGGGTGGCGCAGCGGTTTGGCGCCTGCCTTTGGCCCAGGGCGCGATCCTGGAGACCCGGGATCGAATCCCACATCAGGCTCCCGGTGCATGGAGCCTGCTTCTCCCTCCGCCTGTGTCTCTGCCTCTCTCTCTCTCTCTGTGACTATCATAAATAAATAAAAAAATTAAAAAAAAAAAGAAATATAATGGTTCTTTGAATTTTTAAAAATCATATTCAATTAATTCTAAGTAAAACACATAAAAAATAAAGGCCTTTTTTATAAAGATGGATTTATTTTAGAGAGAGAGAGAGCACACACACACATGAGCAGAGGGGAGGGATAGAGGGAGAGGGAGAGAGAGAATCTCAAGCAGACTCCCTGCTGAATGTGGAGCCTGATGTGGGGCTCAATCTCACCACCCTGAAATCATGACTTGAACCAAAATCAAGAGTCAGAAGCTTAACCAACTGAGCTACCCACATGCCCCCAATAAAATGTGTTTTTAACCTTGTGAGTCTAAAGTAAAATATTTTTCTTTTAAGATTTTAATTTATTTGAGAGAGAGTGAGAGCACAAGTAGGGGAAGGGGCAGAGGGAAAGGGAGAAGTAGGCTCCCTGCTGAGCCAGGAGCCTGACATGGGGCTCTATGTGGGGCTTGATCCCAGGACCTCAGGATCATGACCTGAGCTAAAGCAGATGCTTAACCACCTGCCACCCAGGCACCCCAAAGGAAAACATTAAATATGATTTAAAAATTTCTAGGAAGTGGTCCAAGAGAATGCATAGGAAGACCCTGAACTTACTTCCTCCCATGGACATACCAAATCTACAGCTATATATGAAAAAATTCCCACTAAAAAACTAAAAACTAGCTATCTGGAACAGCTCCCTCCAAAAGGGATAAAAGAACCACATACAGTGGCCCTTACCTTCTCAACTCCCTCCAAAAGGGATAAAAGGGCCACATACAGTGGCCACATACCTTCTCAACCCCCACCACAACCACCCACAATAAGGAGCAATCTCATAGTTTGGAGCCTCTCCCCACGGAGTGAAAAGTCTGTGCCCAACTTCAGGCACTCTAATCTTGGGGCCTTCACCAGAGAGACAAGTCCCCACAAATATCTGGCTCTGGAAACCAATAGGGTTTATGTCTAGGGAACCTGGGGAGCTGTGGGGATCTTATCCCTTGTCTTACCACTTATCCCTAAATCCAGTACAAATGCAGCAGTTTGAGAGGTAACTGGATTGTATGTGGAGGAGATTTATTCACTAATCTTAAAGTATCTGCTAGAGAAGCAAGGACCAGTTGGGAGTTTCTCTGTGGAGAGAGATCCCAGCAAATGCCATTCTTGTGGCACATTCTCCCTCTACGTTACCATTGCAGGCAGGCACATGCAGACACAGGCCTGCCAAAGCCATGGGCATGCCCCACCCCCAAAGCTTCTTGCCTTGCTACAACTATAGGCTTGTTCTGCCCTTGGCACTCTCTAGCAGTCTCACTAAAGCCCATGGGTAAGCACAGTCCACACAGGGGATGTCCCTTGATCACCTGGCCCTGGGAGCCAAAGGGACTCCACAGGACTATAAAAATCAGAAAGACAGTTCTAGGCAGGTTGCTGCACCCAAGGCACTGCACAGACAGCAAACAGAAACATAACCTCAGTACCAGGAGGGACAGGATTCAGGTTTGCCACAGGGGTTACAGAGGTGCTTTCAGGGAACATAAGCAGGGAGAAACCATCTGTGTACCCTCCGTGGGTTGTACCACGCATTGCTGGTAATTCCTAGAAATGAGCTTTCAGACTCCTCTGAAGCCCTGATTTTTGCAAGTGTGGCCCATGGGACACCTCCAGATCTGCTAGTCTGGAAGTCAGCAGGGTTTATGACTACAAATCCCTCAAGACTATATATATTCTCATACTTCAAAAGCCTGAGAATCTGGCTTCCAATGGGCCTGAAACCAGGTACTGACTGAGATCACTCCCTCTGGAACACTGGCAGGTCTTGGCACATCTTCATCAACTAGGACCTATCGAGAGTAAATCAGACTACTCAGAAAATCACAAAAGTTTCAGAAACAACCAAGAGCTAGAGCACGGTTGAACAATAAGTTCATCATCTATACAAGGCCATTCCTTCAAGACTGAGAGAGATAGGTGATTTATCTACTACATAGAAACATGCAGAAAGATATGCAAAATGAGGAAACAGAGGAATATGTTCCAAATGAAAGAACAAGATAAAAACCCCAGGAAAGACCTTAATAAAACAGAGATAAGATAATTTACCTAATAAAGACATCAAAGTAATGGTCATAAAGAAGCTCACCAATCAAAAGAATGGATGAACCAGTGAAAACTTTACCAAAGAGATGGAAAATACAAGAAAGTACCAGACAGAAGTCACCAAGCTGAAGAATATAATGAAATGTAATACACACTGGAAGGGTTCAACAGCAGACTAGATGAAGCAGAAGAAAGGATCAGCAACCTGGAAGACAGAGCAGCGGAACAAACCCAAACAGAGCAGCGGAACAAACCCAAACAGAGCAACAATCAATCAATCAACCAATCAATCAATTCAAAGTGAGGACAGCTTACGGGACTGATAAGAAAAAAATCAAGCAAACCAACATTTGTATTACAAAGGTTCCAAAAGGAGAAGAGAGAAAGAGAAAGGGGCAGAAAACTTATTTGAAGAAATAATGGCTGAAAGTTTCCCTAGCTTGGATAAGGAAACAGACATCCAGGTGTAGAAGGCACAGAGAGTTCCAACTAAGATGAACCCAAAGGGTCCAGACCAAGACAGATTATAATTAAAATGTCAAAAGTTAAAGCCGGGAAAAGAGTACGAAAAGAGCAACTAATAAGAAAACACAAAGTAAAAATGTCACTGGTAAAGGTGAAAATATAACTACTTGTAAGCTAGAATGAAGAAGACAAAAGTAGAAATTAATTACAACTATGATAATTTGTTAAGGAATACACCAAATAAAAAGATGTAAAATATGACATCAAAAACATAAAATGTGGGAAGGGAGAAGCAAAAGTCTAGAGCTCTTAGAATGCATTTAAATTTAAGCTTGCCGTCAGCTTAAAATAGGCTGTTAAATATACAGGCTGTTCTATATGAACCACATGGTAACCACAAAGCAAAAAACTATAACAGAGCCACAAAAGATAATGAAAAAAACCCCTAAGCACAACACTAAAGAAAGGCATCAAAACACAAGGGAAGAGAGAATAAGAGAAGAAGAAAGAAGAACTACAAAAACAGCCAGGAAACAATGAATAAAATGGCAATAAAGACATATCTACCAATAATTACTTTAAATGTAAGTAAACTAAATTCTCCAATCATCAGACAAAGAATGACTGATAGATTTTTTTTTTTAAGGACTCATCTATATGTTGCCTACAAGAGACTCACTTCAGATCTAAAGGCATACAGAGACTGACAGTGAAGGGATGGAAAAAAGACATTCCATGTACATAGAAATAGAAAGAAGGCTGGTATAGCCATACTCCTATCAGACAAAAAGTGTAATAAAAGACAATGATATTACATAATAATAAAGAGATCAATTTGAGAATATAAGACATGTAAATATTTATTCATTACCATAGGAGCACCTAAATATATAGAGAAAATATTACCTAAAGACAAAAATTGATAGCAATACAGTAATAGCAGAGAATTTTATATCAGTGGATAGATAATCTAGACAGAAAATAAAGGAAATACTTATTTAAATGACACATTAGACTAGATGGACTTAATAGATACATACAGAACAATCTAATCAAAAGCAGCAGAATATAGCTTCTTCTCAAGTACACAGGGAACATTCTCCAGGATAAATCATATCTTGGGCCACCAAACAAATCTTAACAAATTTAAGAAGACTGAGGTGCTGAGGAGTACCTGGGTGGCTCAGTCATTTAAGTGTCTGCCTTCACTCAGGTCATGATCTCGGGGTCCTGGAGTCAAGGCCCACCTCGGGCCCCATGCTCAGTGGGGAGTCTGCTTCTCCCTTTGCTCACCCCCCTCTTGTGTGCACTCCCTCTCTTTCAAATAAATAAATAAAATCTTTTTAAAAACTTAAGAGGACTGAAATAAAAAGCATCTTTTTCAACCACAATGGTATGAAACTAGAAATTAGTTAAGAAGAAAACTAGAAAAATTGCAAATGTGTGACAATTAAACATGTTGTTGAACCAAGGGCCAATGAAGATATTAAAAAGACAATTAAAGAAAAATACCTTGAGACAAATGAAAATGGAAATTCAACCATCCAAAAATCTATGGGATGTAGCAAAAGCAGTTCTAGTAGGAAAGTTCATAATGACACAGGCCTACCTCAAGAAAGAGGAGAAAGATCAATCTAATTTTATACTTAAAGGGACTAGGAAAAAAAAAAAAAAAAGAACAAAGCTCAAAATTAGTAGAAGGAAGGAAATAATAACGATCAGAGTGCAAATAAATGAGAGACTAAAACAAACAAACAAACAAACAAACAAAAGATCAATGAAACTAAGAGCTAGTTCTTTGGAAATATAAACAAAATTTAACCTAGACTTGCCAAGAAAAAGGCTCAAATAAGAATCAGAAATAAGGGGATCCCTGGGTGGCACAGCGGTTTGGCGCCTGCCTTTGGCCCAGGGCGCGATCCTGGTGACCCGGGATCGAATCCCACATCGGGCTCCCGGGGCATGGAGCCTGCTTCTCCCTCTGCCTATGTCTCTGCCTCTCTCTCTCTCTCTCTCTGCGTGACTATCATAAATAAATAAATAAAAAATAAATACTCTCTTAAAAAAAAAAAAAAGAATCAGAAATAAAAGAGAAGTTACAACTGATACCACAGAAATACAAAAGATCATAAGAGACTACTATGAACAATTATAATCCAACAAATTGGACAAAGAAGAAATGGATAATTTAGAAACACACTTCCAAGACTAAATCAAAAAGAAATAAAATCTGAATAGACCAATTATTACTAGTAAGAAGACTGAATCATTAATAGAAACAACAAACAAAAGTACAGAACCAGACTTCAGTGGTAAATTTTACCAAGCATTCAAAGAATACTTAATAATGTATCATTTTACGTTTAATAACGTATTCTCTCCACAAAGCTGAAGAGGAGGGAATGCTTCCAATCTCATTTACAAGGCCAACATTATGACGTACTAAAACTGAAGACACCACACAAAAAGGAAGTTACAAAAAATAAAAATAAAAAATAAAAAAATAAAAAAAAAAGGAAGTTACAGGCCAAGATCTGTAATGAACACAGAAGCAAAAATCCTCCACAAAATACTAGCAAACCGAATTCAACAATACAGTAAATGGATCATGCATCAGGATCAATCTGCAAATCAATCAAAATGATACACCACAATAACACATAACAGATGGAAACTAGACTCATTATGGTGATAACTTTGTGGTATATACAAATATTAAATTATGTTGGATACCTGAAACTAATATATAGCAATTTTACATCAATTAAAAAAAAAGCTTTTCAGGTGCTCTTGACTGACTCAGTAGATGGAACATGTGATTCTTGATCTTGAGGTTGTAGTTCAAGCCCCATGCTGAGTGTAGATTATTTTAAAAAACAAAATCTTCAAAAAAAAAAAAAACTTTTAAGTCTTAACCAAATTTTATGTTTGATTTTTAGCTGTAATAATCTTGTTTAGTTTAATGTCATTAAAACCTACTCAACTGAGTTTTTATGACTACTACTAAAAAAGTAATTCTTCTTTTTAAAGCTCAAGCACATCAATTTGTTTCATTATTTTTATGGTAGAGTTTAAAAGTTATTTGCAATTTTGGCTATTTTCCATTTGACCCTCCAGAGCCACTCTGCTCTGTTCGCTAGAAGCCTGAGCTGCATGGAATGCCAAGAGACCAGGCTGGCTGTGGCTCCAGTCCCTACTAAAGCTTTTCTGACGGCTCCTATCAGGCAATCTTCTCCCGTAAGTATGGCCTTTGTTGCTTCAAGTAATCAATCATTCCCTCCACTGTCCCGTTCAGATCCAGAAGCGGTAACGCTTCTTGCTATCGCTAGCTAACCTGGTCATCGTTACTTGCTGGTTTTCTTTAACCTGCCTACACTTTGCAAATAATCCCTTCACTGACTTCTTTTCTATTACACTTGTCCTAGTCCTATTTCTTGCCAGAACCTTGACTGATACAAGTTGCTACTATATTTTCAATATAGTAATTATATGTTGCACTCTAACCACTGGAGAAAATACCTTATGAGAAAAGAGCCATGGTAACGAGCTTTTACATTTCTTACTCAAACCAACTAAATTCCTAAGAATAAAAAACAAAAACTACCAACCTAAAAATAATTAAAAGGGAAAATGATTTTTTTTTACTAATTTTTAGGAAAAAGATCTCTTTAACTTTGCTAAATTTTATTATGATTAGTACCTCCAAATCTTATAGTCATCCTTGACACCTCGCTCTCTCACTATGCAATCTATCAATCTTTTCAGATCTCTCTTCAAAATATACCTCCATCTATTCATCCTTTCAGATAGATCTACCTTCAAAATACATACCAATTTTGGGCAGCCCAGGTGGCTCGGCGGTTTAGTGCCGCCTTTGGCCCAGGGCCTGATCCTGGGGAGCCAGGATCAAGTCCCACGTCGGGCTCCCTGCATGGAGCCTGCTTCTCCCTCTGCCTGTGTCTCTGTCTCTCTCTCTCAATCTCTCTCTCTCTCTGTCTCTCATGACTAAATAAATAAAATCTTTTAAAAAATACATACCAATTTCAACCACTGCTTAGCATTCCTACCACTAATTCTCTGGTTCAAGTTACCATCATTTGTCTGAATTTTTGCAATAGGCTTCTCATTAATCTCTGCCTCTGCTCTTGCCCTGCTCCAGTCTTCTCTGAACGGAGCAACCAGATTACTTCTATCAAAAAGTGTTACTGATTTTTTTTAATGATAAAAAAAAATCATGACCCACACACAACGTAAAATAAACATATGTCCAAGATATTATTTAAGTCATTAACTAATAAGGGAGTCATTAAAATGTTACAACAGATTCAAAGAAAAATTCTAAGAACCACACACCCTCAAATAATAGGGAATTCTGGTGTGAATTTACAAATAGATGTAAAATGGGTATATTCACAGGGCAATAATAAATTGTATTCTACTGGTCACAATTAATTTGCATTCCTATGACTAAGATTTGTGCACATTTTTTAACAGTTTTCTACAAATTATAGAATTCCAAAGTAACTCAAAGAAAATGAGACGGCAGTAAATCCAATGGATGAGCAAGATAAAAACCTGCTTATCATTTTTTGCCCATTTCAAAGCTGTCCACAACTTTTCCAGACAAAATCTTGCATGTCTCCTTCTATTCTCCCTGAAAGCATAAAATTAGAGACTTTCTAATGGCCTGGACTACAAGATCCTAAATATTTTAATACTGTTTCCTGCCCTTCCAGCTCATCTGATCTCAGGTACCTGTGTTCCAGCCACACTGGCCTCCTGGCTGTTTCTGAAGACACTAAGCATGCTCCTACTTCAGGGCATTTGCAACCTTTGTCCAATCGGAAACATTCTTCTCCAGATACTCTTGCTTCCTCACTTACTATTGGGCACTTTCCTGAGCACCTTTTATAAAACAGGTAAACCTCTACCCCACAATGGCCCTCTTTTCCCCTTTCTCTTCTTATACTGCTATATTACTCTCAAATGACTTATTACCAACTAGCATGGTAACATATTGACTTATTTTTGGATTCCCTGTTTCTCTCCTCCATAGACATCACAAAATGTAAACTCCATAGAGGGCAAAGACTTTTTTTTGTTTTTTTTTTTGTTTGTTTGTTTTCTTCACTGCTATAGCCCCACTGTCTATACTAAGTGCTCAGTAAGTTTCAGTTGAATGAATGAATAAGTACTAGATAATGTTTCAAAATTACAACATACTTAGCCCCTGAATTTCTTTTTTTTTAAGATTTATTTATTTATGGGGGGGGGGGGGGGAGGGTGGCGGGCAGAGACACAGGCAGTGGGAGAAACAGGCTCTATTTAGGGAATCCCGATGCGGGACTGGATCCCGGGACACCAGGATCGCGCCCTGGGCCAAAGGCAGGCACCAAACCGCTGAGCCACCCAGGGATCCCCCCTGAATTGCTTCAACATAAAAACATATCAAATAAAACTACAACCAAATAATCCTACCTTTTTACTAATTAACATGTTACTTAATAGTTATTTATTAAGATTATCTTTTTAAATGGAGGTCAAAATTTATTACTTAGATTGGTCTGAACACTGAGTTATTTCATGAAAAATGCTTTAAAATTTAGCATATGGTGTCACAAAATTTATCTTAGAAGCCATGTTATCACATGGCTTCTAAGTGAGCAAGTATACTTACAAGACTTAACTGGCACCAGATGTCCTCCTTTTCATAATACATAGATTCAAAGACTGTCATTTGGATTGTAATTATACCAGATGTGATACCTCAAGAGTCTAACTGGGCCACTCAGTTGCCAAGCTGTATTATTTCTACCAAGCTATGTCATTCCTTGAAGTTCTACAGTCTTGGCATAGGCCTAGGTGAAGATGAACAGATTTCTTGGATTGAAACTTCTATTTATATTAGATTTCTTATTCTAAACCTTTCCCTAAGCTCTTGTAATTTTTAACTTTAAAAGATGCCTAATATTAAATTGGTATTTTCTTTGAATAACACCTGAATTACCTGCTATACACCATTCTATACCAGTATCTTTGGTCTAATTTTGGGGGGGGTTTTTGGTCTTATTATTTGGAAGATATTTCTGCTAAAAGAGGAGTATGGGGCAGCCCCGGTGGCTCAGCGGTTTAGCGCCGCTCTTCAGCCCAGGGCGTGATCCTGGAGACCAGGGATCGAGTCCCACATCAGGCTCCCTGCATAGAGCCTGCTTCTCCCTCTGCCTGTGTCTCTGCCTCTCTTCTCTATCTCTGTGTCCCTCATGAATAAATAAATAAAATCTTAAAAAAAAAAAAAAAGAGGAGTATGATTATGCAAATGGAAAGCATGAGTTTGGAATACCACAGGCCACTGGAATGATTTAGCTATTAATATTAGTTAGCTTCTTCAAATATTTTCTTTCTTTACACTAGTTGACTCAAAAAAATCTGGGCACCTGGGTGGCTCAGATAGCTGAGCATCTGCCTTCGGCTCAGGTTGTGATCTCCAGGTCCCAGAATCAAGCCCTACATCAGGCTCCCAGCTCAACAGGGAGTCTGGTTCTCCCTCTGCCTCTCCTCCTCTTTGTGCTCTGTCTCTCTCTCTCAAATAAATAAATTCTTTAATAAAAATTCAAAGGACAAAAGAGATCATCTTTTTTTTTTCCATTCCATCTACAAATAAACCAAAAGTAAAGTTAATAAAATAAGCCTTTGTTTGTCTTCATCACAGAGTTGCAACTGTTTAATAAGATTGGATTTGTTAGCATGCACATTTTCAGTTTTTAATTAAAATGCTACAAATTAATGTTTATTTTGTCAAAACTAAGTATGTCTGTTAGTTTTTACTTTTTTTTTTTTTGTCGTCTGTTAGTAGGGGAAAATATCCAGTATATGCTTCCCACCTTCTCCCCTCAACAATAAAATAGGTGGGTTAGAGGCAATAAATGCTGTTTTCCCGATATACAGTCCCAATGACACTAGCTTTAGTAATAAAAAGATAACCAAATCACCATTCAAGTACCCAAGGCAAATTTTTTTTTTTTAAGATTTTATTTATTTATTCATGAGAGACACACACACACGGAGAGAGAGAGAGAGAGAGGCAGGGTCCCTGCAAGGAGCCCGATGCGGGACCGATCCCGGGACTCCAGGATCATGCCCTGAGCCTGGCAGGCGCTAAACCGCTGAGCCACCCAGGGATCCCCCCCAAGGCAAATTTATTCTGAAAAATAGAGAAATCAGTTACTCACTGTTTGAAACCAATACCTTTCTTTAAATTATTAAAAATGTGTTAAGATTAAACTAAGGTAACATTGTGTGTTAGCTATACTCAAAAAAATTAAGAATGTGGTAAGACTGAGATCCCTTGGCAGCTCAGTTGGTTGGGTGACCTAACTCTTGATTTCAGCTCAAGTCATGATCTCAGAGTCGTAAGATCAAGCCCTGCAGAGGGGTCCACATTCAGCAGGGAGTCTGCTTGAGATTCTCTCCCTCTCCCTTCTCTTCTGTGCCACCTCCCAGCTCGTGCATGCCTGTGGACATACTTTCTCCCTCTCAAATGAATACATCTTTACCAAAAAAATGTGGTAAGATTATATCAAAAAATAAGAAAGGATTTTCAAGTAACAAATTATACATTCTAAGAAATGGTCAATGTTTTTTTTAAAAAAGATTTTATTTATTTATTCATGAGACACACAGAGAGGCAGACACAGGCAGAGGGAGGAGAAGCAGGCTCCATACAGGACCCCAACACGGGACTGGATCCTAGAACTCCACTGGGATCATGTCCCGAGGCGAAGGCAGCCACTCAACCGCTGAGCCACCCAGGTGTCCCGAAATGGTCAATATTTTAAATAAAAAATTTGATTTAAAGATAAAAAATTCAAAATGATCCTGAAAAGGATTTAAGATCAATAAATACAACTTTTTACCATTTGTGAGTAGGCCAAAAGTTGGCATTAAATACAAAATAATAAATGTTGGGCCTGTTTATAAGAATCCATTATGCAACACCCTCAAGCAAATTGCTCTTTTACTAGATTTTTAAAAACTTAGGTTGGTCCAGGAGTAAATGTATTTAAGAGTGGAATATGAGCAAATATCTGGTAAAAGTTGCTAAGTATGTGATTTCTGGGTTTAAAAACATACTTCAGGGACTCAGTGTTTTGTTTTTTAAATAGACTTTACTTTTAAAAACAGTTTCAGATTTAGAGAAAAACTGATAATAGTACAGAATTCCCATATACTGACTCCACAGCTGGTGTTACATTTTAATAACATCTTACATTAGTATGGCACATTAATAAACTAATACAGATATATAATTATTAACTAAAATCCATACTTTTGGGGCACGTGGGTAGCTCGGTGGTTGAGTGTCTGCCATTGGCTCAGGTCCTGATCCTGGGGTCCTGGAATCGAATCTCCTGGAATCTCCCTTGCAGGGAGCCTGCTTTTCCCTTTCCATAGGTCTTTGACTCTCTCTCTGTCTCTCTCATGAATGAATGAATAAAAACTTTTAAAAAATCAAATCAGGGATCCCTGGGGGGCTCAGTGGTTTAGCGCCTGCCTTCGGCCCAGGGCATAATCCTGGAGTCCCAGGATCGAATCCCACATTGGGCTCCCTGCATGGAGCCTGCTTCTCCTTATGCCCGTGTCTCTGCCTGTTCTCTCCCTCTATCTCATGAATAAATAAAATCTTTTAAAAAAAATCAAATCAAATCTATACTTTTTTCAAAGTTTTCACACAATATGTTTTGTTACAGAATCCTATTCAGGATACCATATTACATTTAGTTATAGCCCCTTAGGCTCCTTTTGGCTACAGTGTTTCAGATTTTCCTTCTTTTTTTAAAACCCTGACAGTCTGGGGGAATACTGGTCAAGTATTTTGTAGAATGTCCTTCTACTGCAATTTCTCTGGTGATTTTCTCATAATCAGACTGGGGTCATGGGTTTTAGGGAGGAAGACCACAGGGATAAAGTGCCATTTTCATTACAGCATATCTTTGGAACTATCCATATGACTTATCACTATTGACCTGGCTTAGGTAGTTTTTATCAGATTTCTCCACTGTAAAATTACTCTTCCCAATCTCCTTTCATTAGTGGACTCTTTAAAAGGAAGTCATTATGCAGAGACCATGCTCAAAGAGTGGGGTTGAAGATGGAGTACCAACATAAATTATTTGGAGTTCTTTTGCACAGGAGATTTGTCTCTTCACCATTTATTTATTCAACAATGTATTTATACCACACGGAGCCATGGGTATATACTCTGCATTAGAATTCAATACTACTTTTACACTTATTTTCTTGCTTACATTATTCCACCTTTGACCACTGGGAGTTCTTTCAGTTGCCTCCTATGTCCCTTTGACATAGTCTCATCATTTTCAGTTTGTTTAAAAGCACTTTTTGGCACTTTAAGATGCTCTAGGCCGATCTCCCATATTTCTTGCCTCAGTCCTTGAATCAGCCATTTTCCAAGGAGCCCTGGTTTCTTCTACTAGATAATTGTATTAGAAACCAAAATCTGAGAACCAGGTGTGTTCTTGCTACTGGGATGTCACTGCTTCCAGGAGGGCCTATTTTTAACTGATTTTATGTTATTTTGGGGTAATTTGTAGAATAAGATATAGAAATACAGTCATGCATGGACTGTACTAGGCCTATGGAGTGTTAAAATTAGTTAATGCAATTATTAATGTATTTATCATCATTTTATAGATTTGTTTTGAAAGTAAGCTGGAAACCATAAAGGAGACTGAATTTTTAAAAATATTTAAAATTTTTAAAAAAATAAAAACCAGGACATGTCCCCCCACTTTTTTTTAAAAGGAAAGGGGGACAGATGTATGTCAGAAATAAATATGAAATGTCATCATGACTTCTGTAGGTCAGCAAGCAGTTTAGCAACTTTTTGGTGTCAGGGACCCCTTTACACTTTAAAAAAATTTACTTACATATTTTTATAAGTTTTTAAAGATTTTATTTATTTGAGAGAGAGAGAGCACAAACAGGGGGAGGGGCAGAGGGAGAAGGAGAAGCAGGCTCCTCCCTGAGCAGGGAGCCCAATGCGGTGCTTGATCCCAGGACCCTTAGATCATGACCTGAGCTGAAGGCAGACTCTTAACGGACTGAGCCAGCCAGGAACCCTGAGAAATTTTTTGAATAATTTTAACTGGGTTATTATCTATTGATATTTCTCAAATTATAAGTTAAATGTGAGAAATGTTTAAAACATTTATTAATTTATTTAAAAGGATAAGCCCATTATGTGTTACTATAAATAATACCTATATGAAAAAACCTGTTTAAAAATTTATTTTCCAAAAAACTTGATAAGATAAACATTATATTTTTGCAAATATCTGTAATATCTGACTTTATAGAAGACTAGATTCTTTTTTTAAATTCAATTAATTAAAATATAACGTATTACTGGTTTCAGAGGTAGAGCTAAGTGATTCATCAGTCTTATATAATACCCAGTGCTCATTATATCACATGCCCCCCTTGATGTCCATCACTCAGTTCCCCCCACCCCCCTCCAGCAACCCTCAGTTTGTTTTCTATGATTAAAAGTCTCTTATGGTTTGTCTCCCTCTCTGATTTCATCTTGGTTTATTTTTTCCTCTCTTCCCCTATGATCTTTAAGACAACTGGATTTTTAAGACTGATTCTGCAATTTGTTGTTTTGGTTAAAGTATGTAAGTATACAAAGAAAATCTAGCCTCACACAGATATATAGTTGGGAAAGAGAATATTTTAATAATTATTTCAAATAACTGTTGATATTCCTGATACCACACCTGAACTCAACAAATGGCAGTTTCCTGGAGGCTAGATACACTGTGGATTCTAAAACCCTATCAAAGAACTTTTCATGTTCTATTACATTAAACTCCATTGGTTTATCTTGCATTCTGAATGCAAGTAGTATCATTACATGTTGGTCATCTGGAAAATATTGAATCATGCAAGTGTTCCAAATTGACAGAGTTCAGAATACAAGATGAAGAAAAAGAAAATCACATTCTTTAATATCATTACACACCTCACAAGAAAAGCCTTTAAGTATCTGAGAAGCTGTCAAGCTCACGGTATTAGGTACAAGTTTTCCAAAATTCTAAATTTTACTGGAAAGTTTTATTTATTTATTTTTAATGACTGGGTACAAATACAGATGTTTTTCTTGAAGTGTTGGGTTCACTTGGTTCCTTTTTGAGAAAAATGAATGTCAAATACATAAGTTCAAATAATGGAAGTTTGCCTCTCCTGTTTTTTCAAGGAAAAAAAAAAAGGAATGGGTACAGATAAAATCAGCTAGTCCAGCTCATATCTCAGCTGAGCAAGTACTTTTCTGAGGATGATTTGTCATGCTTCAGTATACAGGGCAAGTACTCAGAGTCAAGATCTAATGAAATTAGTACTTTTATTGCTTCATCAAGGACATTCTTTTTTTTAAGATTTTATTTATTTATTCGACAGAGAAAGAGCGCACACAAGAAGGGGGAAGGGACAGAGGGAGAGGGAGAGGGAAAGGCAGATTCCTCACCCAACCGGGAGCCCAATGCAGGGCTTGATCCTAGACCCTGTGATCCTCACCTGAGCAGAAGGTAGACAGTTAACCGACTGAGCCGCCCAAGCATCCCACATCAAGTACATTCTTAAATAAAACTAGATTAAAAAAAAAAAAAAAAACAACTCTATGAATGTATGGCAATGAAAAATGTAATACATCAGTTTGGTGCCACTGCCTTAATTTGTGTTAAGGTATTAGCAGTTTTATTCACCATTGCTTTTACAGCATCACTGCAAATGTCAACATAGTGGAAAAGAAAAAAAAAATCTGTATTGTGAAAATAGTTTTGACCTCCCAGATCATCTTGATCTCAGGGACCTGTGTAGTTCTACAGAACAGTTTGAAAACTGCTCAAAATTAGATATTCCAATGATAAGATCATATTACAAACAGTATCATACCAAAAAATTAGAGATTTTAGATGAAACAAATTCCTAGAAAAAATTAACTTGTTTAATTCAAGAGGAAACAAAAATATGAATAGTCTTAAAATCTTAAAATATTCAATCAAGAATTATAAAATCCACTCATAAGGAAATTCTAGGCCTAGATAGCTTCACAGATTCTCTCAAACATGCAATTAAGAAATAATTTTGTGAGCACCTGGGTGGCTCAGTGGTTGAGTGTTTGCCTTTGACTCAGGTCGTGATCCCAGGATCCTGGGATCAAGTCCTGCATTGGGCACCCTACGGGGATTCTGTTTCTGCCTATGTCTCTGCCTTCTCTGTGTGTCTCTCGTGAATAAATAAATAAAATTTAAAAAAAGAAAAAAAGAATTTTACACAACATATTCCTGAAAATAAAGATACTCTCCCTGACTCATTTTGAGACTTGTAATAACCTTTATATCAAGCGCAGCACAACAAAAGAAAATTACAGGCTGTCGTTCATAAATATTAGTGCAAAATTCTTAAATACTAGCAAACAACGTCCAAGGTAGGTTTAATATTAGAAAAACCAAAATAATTGTCCATGTTAATAAACAAAAGAAGAAAAAACTGCATTAATATTAATAAATTCAGAGAAGATAAATCTTTTCAGAGGTTTCTCTCAACAGAAAAGCAAAGCTTTAAGGCTGTTTTAGGAGATCCAAGTAACCTAAAAGGACAAGCTTCCTGGCCTCAAGGAAAAATGAAGCTGCAGTACTCCCAGAATGAGGAAGCCTCTGCAGGAATGAGGTGCTACCAATATCACTTTTTCCAAAAGAAAAAAATTAGAGTCAAAATCCTAATCAAGTTTTTATGTTTCATATTAAATGCGGTCATGCTTACCATGCCCCTACACAACGGGTTCAACAGTGTAGCAAACCTCTCATAACAATCAGTTTGTAAGACAAAGGTGGCCTATAATGTTGCCCCTGACTTACTATTAATCATCTGCCCTAAAGGGGTGGTGTATGCTATAACTATTCTTTGACTATTACTCAGAATACCGGTATAACCATCTTTTTCCCTATCTTATTGCTACTCACATAAGGGCCCTCTACCCAAAGGAAGCAGTACTGTTTCCACTGCCACAGATCTTAATTAAGTAAGTTCAATAAAACTCAGCTTGTCCAATTTTATTTATTTTTTTTTTTTTAGCTTGTCCAATTTTAAAACAGACCTAAGTGATTAAATCATAAAATTGTGTGTGTCTGTGTGTGTGTGTGTGTGTGTGTGTGTACTTTAAACATTTTATTTTAGCTTAAACATTAAAAAAGGAATGAATTATCCAAACTTAGAATTAAGAACTTTTTTTAATGGAAGCCTGCTGGTGGGAATTCTATGCCCTATTTCTTACATAAACCTTACCTAAAATGTGTATTTATTTGAAATGCATCAAGGATTTCCATTTCTGGCAACATAATAGGTTAGATGCCCAGACTGGATTTATTGCCTAAATCTAGAATGCTGTATAAATATTTCTTTAATATTTTTAAATTTCCTAATTTGGCACAAATGTACAGAAAAGCTATGGAAGGTAGCTCTTGACTTTCAGGTTACCTCATAACGCTACTTTGAAAACTACAGTACTGGAGATAGGCTGTATACCCTGAGACTCCCTAGTATGGGAAATGTAATAAAAGAACTTTGCATGTAGCTAAAAATCCAAAAGGCTACACCTGCAAAGTAGAGCTGAATGAACAGAAAACCTACTTAGCAGAAGGTGAGAACAAGCAAACTTGCCTGCTTGAGCTTGGTGCTGGTAGAAGGTAGAAAAAAAAAATCTCTTGTAAGAATTTATGACCAAAAGCCCACTCTTAAATGAATTTGTAAAGAAGGAAAAAGATAAAAAGGGGTGAGAAACATGGTAAATAGATTAAGAAGGCCTAACATAAGTCATCAGAGTTATAGAGCCCATGTTTCCAAGATGACCATGAAAAGGAGGTACAATGATTATGTCAAAAAAAGGCTGCAGCCCTATACAGCCTATTTGCTGCACTTAACTGCACCCAATGTATGCAAAGGACGTCATTAAGAAGTTCATCTTTGGGCGGCCCCGGTGGCTGAGCAGTTTAGTGCCACCTTCAGTCCAGGGCGTGATCCCAGGGATCCGGGATCGAGTCCCACATCGAGCTCCCTATGGAGCCTGCTTCTCCTTCTGCCTGTATCTCTGCCTCTCTCTCTCTCTCTCTTTCTCCCTCTCTCTCTCTCTCTCTGTGTGTGTGTGTGTGTGTATCTCTATGAATAAATAAAATCTTAAAAAAAAAAAAAGTCATCTTCGGAAACAAAGTAGAGGCATCAAAGACATTTCCAAAGTCCCCAAACTATATGTATAACCATACGTCACTGTGTGAGTTGTACCATCACAAGAAAGTCAAGAATTAGTCTCACGATGCATGGAAGGACCAAACATGGGATTTTAAATACCCTAATTCAGACCTGCAGATGCTGCCCCATGACCTCTGCCAAAGTCCACATAAGAAGTACTTAAGATCTGAAGAAAGACTGTCCACTGAAGTGAAAAATGTTACAGAAGAAAAAAATAAGGAAAATAATAGGCATTATTCAGAAAGGTAAAAAGATCAAGAATTTAACATAATTATTCAAAGGCATTTTCAGATCCAGGAAGTTCAAGGAATCCCAAGTAAAATTACAAATATTAAAATAAAATAATAAAGTAAAAAAATAACTTCAATACATTCTATAAAACTATGGAACATCAAGGGAGGGGAAAAATTTTTTAAAAAACAGTCAAATAAAAGATTACTTACAAAGGAAGGGCAATTTTATTTCTCAACAGCAACAGTGGCAGTCAAAACACCAAAATAATGTGATGAGAAAACAGAATTCAATACACAGTGAAATTATCTTTCAAGAATACCGATAAAATAGACATCGTTAGATAAACAAAAACACTCCCAACCAACTTCACCAAAAGCTTTTCATTAAAACAATTTCTAAAGGATGTACTTCAGGTAGAAAAAAATTATTTCACATGGAAGGTCTCAGATAATGAACCAAGAAAATAGTAAACACATGTAAACAAAGATCAACTACCTAAAACAATAATTTATCTAAAAAAATTTTATGTATGCAAGAGATAAATATGTTAAAACTAATATAATAGACAATGATGTTATACATTTTTGGAAGGAGGACAATCAGGGCATTTATTACATTATTCTGGAATAGGTTAAAGATACTGATTTAAACTCTTCCTTTTAAAAAGGACATCTTAAAAAAGCTAGAGTAACCACTGAAAGAATAAGTATTAACTTACAAACAAGACTGCATGTGTGCAAGGTATTAGGGGGATTGAAATGAGAAAACACACCTATATGAAGGCTTCAAACACATAACTCCAAACAAAAGACTGGAATAGGAAGGAAAGGTAGGACAAATAGATCACAAGGCAAAAATAAATCTAAATCTAAATCTACCGGTATTTAAAATTCCAGTAAAAAATATTGTCATTCAGAACAAAAACTAAATTTACCATACCCTGTTTATAAGATAAACTAAATTATAGGACCAATGAAAAGCCAAAGGATGAAAAATACTATTACCCAAAAGAAAGCTAGAACAGATATTAATCCAAGAAAATAGCCAGGCACAAAAAACTATAAGGCAAATAAGTTTTGGATACAGCCTTTCATAATGACAGAAAATTTGATTTAAGACAGACAATTCAAAATATAAGTACTTAATAGTATGGACACAAAAATACATAAAACAAAAATTAACATATCTAGTAGAGAAACTGCTAAACCTACCATCAGGTGAGAGGCATCAATATGCCTTTCTCAGCAGAGAAACGGACAGGGAGTCCCAAAATAAAACCAAACCCAAATCCAAACAAAACATAGGCAAACCATGAAAGATGTGACTAGAACAGTTAACAATTTCATGAACATATATGTAGCACTGTACTAAACATTCTTTCCAAATGCATATGGAACATTCATGAAAACTAGCCATGTGGGATCCCTGGGTGGCGCAGCGGTTTGGCGCCTGCCTTTGGCCCAGGGCGCGATCCTGGAGACCCGGGATCGAATCCCACATCCGGCTCCCGGTGCATGGAGCCTGCTCCTCCCTCTGCCTGTGTCTCTGCCTCTCTCTCTCTCTCTGCGACTATCATAAAAAAAAAAAAAAAAAAAAAAAAAAAAAACTAGCCATGTGTTAGGTCTTAAGGTTAGTATGTTAACCTTGGTTCCATAATGAAACCAACTTGGAACACTATCATAAAAATTATATTTAAAAGTTAAATATTTTGAAATTAAGAATATATTTTTAAATAATTCATGAGGCAAATAAAAGTTATTTTTTAATAAAAAAAAGCCAAAAATACTGTATATCAAATACAATCTATTAAAAATGATTCAAAAAGATTTAGAACTCACACTTTCCAATTCAAAACTTACCATAAAGCAACTGTCATCAAGCATCAAAACACCAAGTGTGGTACTGGCCAAAAGAGAAATATAGATCAAACGAAATAGAATTGAGAATCCAGAAATAAATCCATACATTTATGGTCAATTGATTTTCAAAAAGGGAGTCTAGATAATTCGATGTGGAAAGAAAGGGATCTTGCATGTCCCTCTGCCGACGTCTCTGCCTCTCTCTCTGTCTCTCAAGATTAAATAAACAAAATCTTAAAAAAAAAAAGTCTAATATCCAAAGATATACAGAATTCCTACAGCTATAAAAAGACAACTCAATTTTAAAATAGACAAAAGCTCTGAATATATATTTCTCCAAAGAAGTTATACAAGTGGCCAAAAAGCATATGAAAAGATACTCAACAAAACTAGTCATTGGGAAAATGCACCTCAAAACCACAGATCCCACTTCACACCCATTAGGATGACTATAATCAAAACGACAGACAATAGCAAGTGTTGGCAAGGATGTGGAGAAACTAGAACCCTCATACACTACTTGTGGGGCTGTAAAGTGGCACAACTGCTTTGGAAAACAGTTTGGCAGATGCTATAAAGGTTAAGTATAGCATACAATATGAGCCCAGTAATTCTATTCCTAAATACATAACGAAATAACTGAAAAATCTGTATAGGCAAAAATTTGTATACAGAGATTCATATTATTCATAATAGCCAAAAAATGAAAACAATCCAAATGTGTGACAACTGATTAATGCATAAACAAAATGTAGTTTATCCACACAATGTAATAATATTCTGCCAAAAAAGGAAAGATATACTGATACTAGCTACAATTAGAATAAACTTTGAAAATATTACACTAAGTAAAAGATCCTAGACAATAAAGGTCACATATTACATAGATTAAACAATATTGGGAATATTAAAAAAATGAATTTTATACTTCAAAGGGGTGAATTTTATATATGAACTATATATCAGTTTTTCTTTTTTATTTTTTTCAAGATTTTATTTACTTATTCATGAGAGACACAGAGAAAGAGAGGCAGAGACACAAGCAGAGAGAGAGAAGCAGGCTCCATGCAGGGAGCCTGATGTGGGACTTGCCAAAGGCAGACATTCAACCCCTGAGCTACCCTACCCAGGTGTCCCTATATATCAGCTTTTAAAGGGCAAATAAATCAATTAAGCATCTAAAAATAAGAAATAGAGATTCTAAACAGAAAAATAATTTTTAAAAATCAAAGTTACAGTTTAAAATCTTTCCACTAAAAAAATCATCAAACCCAGACAGATTTAAGATGTTTCACCAAAAAGTGAAGGAACTACAAATAATTACAATTAAACAAATTATTCTAGAGAATAGTAAAAAAGAAAAACATTTTCTAATTCATATCAAAATCCAACCAGGATAAGGAATGCCAATACCATTCAATGGAGGAAAAGACAGTTGTTTCAACAAAATAGTGCTGAGAAAACTAGATATACACATGCAAAAGAATGAACTTAACCCTTACATTTTATACAAAAATTAACTCAAAATAAAGTCCTAAATATAAGACCTAAAATTATAATACTCTAAGAAAAAAATTAGGGGTCAGGGATCCTAATCCTGGGTGGCGCAGCGGTTTGGCGCCTGCCTTTGGCCCAGGGCGCGATCCTGGAGACCCGGAATCGAATCCCACGTCGGGCTCCCGGCGCATGGAGCCTGCTTCTCCCTCTGTCTATATCTCTGCCCCCCCCCCCCTCTCTCTGTGACTATCATAAATAAATAAAAATTTAAAATATATATATTAAAAAAAAATTAGGGGTCAAGCTTCACGACATTGAATTTAACAATAATTTCTTGGCTATGACACCAAAACCACAGGCAACAAAAGTAAAAAACAGTTAAACTGAACTACATCAAAAGTAAAAACTTCATGCACCACAGGAAACAATTAATAGCCTGAAAAGGCAACCTATGGAATAGAAGAAAATCTTTGCAAATCATATATCTGATAAGGGTGTCAATATCCAGAACATATAAAGGACTCCTATATAACTCAGCAACAGTAACAACTACACAAGTAACCTGATCAATGGGCAAAGGACTTGAACAAACATTTCTCCAGAGAAAATACACCAATGGCTAACAAGCATATGAAAAGATCCTCATCATCACTAGTTTTTAAGGAAATGCAAATCAAAACTACAATGAGACATTACTTCACAACCACTAGGATGGCTAACAACAACAACAAAAAACAGAAAATAGGGGTGCCTCGGTGGTTCAGCTGATTCAGCATCTATCTGACTCTTGATTTCAGCTCAGGTTGTAATCTCCGGGTCCTGAGGTTGAGCCCCGAACCCCACACCAGGCTCTGCTCTCAGCAGGAAGCCTGTTTCTCTCCCTCCCTCCCTGCCCTTCCCCTGCACATGTGTGTGCTTTCTCTCTCTCTCAAATAAATACATCTTAAAAAAAAAAAAAGGGTTGGCAAGTATATGGAGAAATTGGAACTCTTCTGTACTGCTGGTAGGAACCTAAATGGTGTAGCTGCTATGAAAAACAGGACTATTTTTAATTCTCAAAAAATTAAAAATAGAATTACCACATTAACAGCAATACCACTTCTGGGTCTATATTCAACAGAATTAAAAGAAGGGTGTAGAAGAGCTATCTGTACATATATTTTCATAGCAGCATTATTCACAATAGCCAGAAGGTGGAAGCAACATACTTGTCCACTAACAGATGAGTGGATAACAAAATGTTTATAACACACAGTGGTATATTATTCAGCCTTAAAAAGGAAATTTTGATACATACTACAACATTATGCTAAATGAAAAGCCAGGCACAAAAAAGATAAATACAGTATGATTTCACTTCTATGAGGTATCCACAGTAGTCAAACTCATAAAAATAGAAAGTAGGATGGTGGTTGCCAGGGCAATGGGGAGGGAGAGATGAAGAGTGTTTAATGGGTATAGAGTTTCAGTTTTGCAAGATGAAAAAGTTCTGGAGATTAGTTGCGCAACCAAATGTGAATATACTTAACACTACTAAATCATACACTTATAAATGGGTAAGATTATTAAACTTTATAATAGGTATATTTTACCACAATTAACATTTAAAATGAGAGATATGATAAAAATCCAACCAGGATTACATGAGAATGGAAAATTAAAAGTCAATCTGACTCATGAACACTACTGTAAGAATCCTAAATAAAGTGTAAGCAAACTAGATCCAATAATTTATAAAAAAGATAATCCATACATGACTAAATTAGGTTTATCCCAGGAATGCTTAGTTAACCTAAAACTATCAATGTAGTTGATATTGAAAATCAACGTAATTGACTACATTAACAAATTAAGGAGAAAAAATTTTAATCATTGCTGAAGTTAAACAAAAGCCTTTCAATACAGTTCAACATCTATTGATTTAAAATGAAGAAATAAATAAAAGTCCTAGCCAGGTAAGAATAGAAAGAAACTTCCTTAGTTTGGTAAACACCATCTTTTTAAAAAATTACAAATATCACTTTAAATGGTAAAATTTGAAAGCATATTTTTGAGGTCTTGAACAAGACAAGAAACAAAACTTTGAGTATCTGAGTTATCTATGATAGTACAGTAATGATTCAGAGATAGACAAAAGACCAATGGTACAGAAAAGAGTACAGAAATAAAACTATCTATATATGAAAAGTTGATGATGTAGGAAATTTTGCAAAGCAGGGAAGAAATGAAGAACAATTTTAATAAACAGTGCTGGGATAACCAATTACCCATATGGGAAGAGTGAATTCCTATCCCACACCTCTCATAAAAATCAATTACTAGGAGACCTCAGGATTAAATGTGAGAGGCAAAACCATAAAGCTTTCAGCTGATAGAGAATGCCATCAAAACTTATCAAGGTATACCATGAGAATAACCAACTGAATCAATAATCAAATTACTTTAATTTTTAAATTTCCCTCTATATTTTATAAACTAATCAAACAGCAAATGTGTCAAAGCAAGTATACTATGATTAAGAATATGATGCTAATGTAATAAAGAGCTGTAATGTCCAGTGACTTCACATCTTAAAAGATACATATTTATGCTCTCATTTAAGATCAACAAGTTATTGCCAACATTTGTAAGCAAGGATAAAAACAAAAAACAAAAAACCTCATGGTTCATTCTGTAGGTGTCTATATCAATGCATGTGGCTATATCTCATTTCAAATACTAGCAATCGTGTCCATGGTAAAGTCTAAATAGTTTTTCAGGTAAGTGAGCTTGTTAATTTGACACTTCCCACCATTCCCTGAATCATATTTTTTTAGCAAATGCCCAACCTATCTTCGGATGCTTCAGGGAAGAAACACAATGTATTAAGGTAAGATCTCCTTGGGAAGAGTAAGAGCTATAAAGAAATTTAAGAGGAGAATGGACCAAATAGATAACATATTCTTAGGACTTTCAAATAAATCTGAAACTAAACGTGCCCTAGATATAATTACAAGGAACACATCATTCACTTGGGCAACTAATAACACTGTATATATGACTGAAAGGGGTGAGCTGGAAAGAACATTCATCCCAAGATAATTTTTGTTTTACAATACAGTATGTGTCCACTATGTAAAATAAATTCATTCCCAATATATCTACCATCAAAACACCCCCCTTTTCACCCAAAACACACACATACATAGAAGGTAGATGTTTTCAACCTAAACTGTAAGCCTCTGGCTCACATGAAAACAGAATGATTTTTAACCACACACAAGCTCTAGCACTCAGATTTGTAGTTTCTACATGCTGCCCACACAGCACTTTGTGAGCATGTGATTAGGAGGAATGATGCACAATCACACCACATTCCTTCCCTCAGCTCACACATCAAGAACTTGCCCTCTCAGCTGCATTCTTCTCCAAACAGCCATGGTCACCTTAGCAACCCAATGCTCCTAATATGGACAGCTGGTCCATTTAAAGTCAGCCCTTCTTGGCAGGAAAAATGCTTGTTCTTCAAACTGGGGGAGAGAGGAGAGGTTTTCCTTTCAATACACATTACAGGGGTTGATTTAACTTGATCAGCACTTTTGTTCTGTGGCAGCAATTTGTGTCAAGTTTCAACCTATTCTGAGTTTTTGGTTTTTTGGTTTTGTTTTTCTTTTTTTAAATCTGAAAGCAAGTGGTTAAAAAAAAAGGCAGCTCATATGGAATTCTAAAGAAGACTGAACATGAAACAAAAAGGTATCTGAAATAACTGTATTCTTTTATAAAAAGATAAAGCTATCCACATTTTTTAAAGTTCCAATTTACTTAAATTACATTTGAAGTCTTAATACACAATAAGAAATCAGAGTCAGAAGACCTGTCTTTTTAACACCATAGCCTATTTTTGAATAACAAAAACATAGCTAAACTTCAAAGTCCTATAACTCCAATCTACTCAATAGACTATGAGTCAATCTGTGTTCCTTTATCCCACCACCTACATGTGAAATCTCTCACAATCTTTCTAAAGGATCAAATGTCAACGAGGTATTGAAAACAAATGGTTAGTATATCCAAAGACACTCCAGACCTAGAACGCCCCAGGATAAAACTGGATTATTCAAAACCAAACTTGATCTGTATTTACACCACTAAAGCTGGGCCTGAACCAAATTAAGTCACTCTGGAGAAAAGATGCAGGTTTATAATAGTTTTCCTGATTTTCATACTACAAGCAAATGATCTGAGGGGAGAGGATTACTATATTCTGAAATATGTGAGATCAAACTGCTCGTTCCATTCCCACAAATTGGGGATTCTATTTCTCCTATCCATCAAAACTAGACACCTAATCCTTAAGAGGCATGTTCTAAACTTAAAAATATCTAAATTTATGGTATTTGTTCTAAATTGGTAATATTTTTTAAAGATTTTATTTATTTATTTATTTATTTATTTATTTATTTCATGAGTTGGGGGAGGGGCAAAAGGAGTGGGACAAGCAGACTCCCCGCTGAGCAGAAGTCTCACATGGGGCTGAATCCCAGGATCCTGAGATCACAACCAGAGCTGAAGTTAGGCACTTAACCTACCGAGCCACGCAGTTGCCCCAAATTGGAAATATTTTTGAAATAATGTTCTATATGACAGTGCACAAAATTCAAATTTATTAAATGCTATTTTAGTAAACCTTAAGGTTAAGTGACTATCAATAATTATTCACTGGTTATATTTTTGTATACGTGTGTTTTTAAAACTTTTTTTTTATAGATCAAAGATTCCAGCATTAGCTGCTATTTCTTTTTTTTATATAAATTTATTTTTTATTGGTGTTCAATTTGCCAACATATAGAATAACACCCAGTGCTCATCCCATCAAGTGCCCCCTTCGTGCCCATCACCCAGTCACCCCCACCCCCTGCCCACCTCCCCTTCCACCACCCCTAGTTCGTTTCCCAGAGTTAGGAGCTTTAGGGTATGAGGTTCTTCAGGTTAGAAACACTTCTTTTAAGCTAAAACCAGAAATTAAATCTACTATATAGAGCAAGATATCAGTTGATAGGGTAGCAGTAGGATTAGTAAAAAGAACCTAAAGTTCACTCTACTTCAGTTTCATCATTTGTAAAAAGAGAGTATCTGTTTTACTTATGCCATCTCTCAATATAACAAAGTGAGAATAATGAAATTACTATGCCATATAAAATACTCAGAAACTAATGAAACTAGAAAAAGTGACTATGTTACCTGATACTAATTCTCTGAACTGTTATTTTTAAGAGAGTGTGGGGAGTATTCAACAATGCATGGGATACTAACTCAATATCAACTTGAAGAGTTGCTCGTCTTCCCACCAAAGATCTTATAAATACTTAAGTGGTGACATATAAATAATTACTTCTTTCAAAATGCCTCAGGATTGGCTTCACTTTTAGCAAATACAAATTCCCTTACCCCTTTCCATTCCATTACTGAATCAGTAACACATTTTCTTCTAGCCCCCAGAACTAAGCGGCCCTAAGATCTTCCTCTCACACAAACTGCTCCTCACAAGGTACCTTTAGCTTTTTCTGTCTGATGGAAGCCCTTCCCTGATCTGTTCAAGGCTGTCATTATCCTTCTTCTAAAGTTGAGGATCACTCTGTTCTCTCCTAGGAACATTCTACTCTCTTTTCTCTTCATTACTGCAAGGCATAGCATCACCATGGACTTGGAGCTTCTACAGTTCCCTCTCTCTATAGTTTTTCTAGTCAGGGGATCCAAAAAAAGTTGCTTTCACTGATAATGTTACTATGGATGAAATTGTATTTCTGCATCCCAAACTTAAAAACTTGGATTTGTCCTGTTCCTACCCTGTATTAGATTCAGTAATGGGAATTCACAGAAAATACAATGTAGAGATTAATAGGTAATAGGTAACAGAGAAGTTCCAAAATATTACTGGTATCTTTGAACTATTAAGCTTTTGTGGGCTAACACTGAGACCTGAGCATTTAACACACTGTTTATAGAAGAAAAACACATGTTTTTGTTAGGGCCCACAATTCTTTCCTTTGTTTTAACAGACTCTTAGCCTTTGAAACAGATGTTTATATTTCCTCTAATCTTCCATAGCATCTATTTCCATTCTTTAGGTTCAATTCTAATATTAAGAAAATGAACACAAATTGGCCTTTTCTTAAATGCTTATTTAATGATCCTTATACATTTAAGGAATTTTACAGTTAACAGTTTCATTCTAATAAATAATCGAAAATACAATGTACCAGTTGGACAAACCAAATTAGAGGAACACTCAGCAATGTGGCCAGATCTTAGAAATCTTCCTTATGGAAGAGGGAGGCAGGTGAAGGGGACTACAAGAACTGGACTAAGACCTAACATATAACTAAAATATATGAAATAATAAAACCTTTTATAAGACATAAAAGGATAAATAACAAACATATTAAAAGGTCACTTATATGGGAACTCGTTATAAAGGAAAACAGAAAAACAGTCCTTTAATGAACCAATGATAATGGGTATGACACACACTGAAGAATATTGTTAACTCAATATTTCTGTACTTGAGGTTAAAAACTGATACTTCAAGCACAGCCATCTTCCTTCATAAAAACAGAGTTGCTCAAAAATTTAAACAATTTTTTAAATTGTGGTAAAGTATCTATCTAACATAAAATTTATCATTTCAATCATTTGCTAGTAGAGTTAACAATAATTTTTATTAAAGTTGTCATTGTCCTTTTAATATCTTTGACTGTATAGGAGGATGATAGTATATAAATATGAATAATATTGTTTTGGTTATTTCCTACTCTAAAAAACGTATGAAAATATCTGGGCTTTTATAAAAATATTTGCTGAACACTTACAGGATGGCCTTAGGGGTACCAGACACTATGATCCATCACCATTGTATCAAATATTGTATTAATGTTTAAGAATTCAAACTTCATTTGCCAAAAGAACAGGGACAAAGGTGTATGTAACAAGATCAAGTTCACTAAGATTAAATCATTTGAAATTTCTGTTTTCCATTTAAGCATGATAGTCTAGGAAAGAACGATCTGGATTTCTCCTGAAGTACTATTGCCTTTGAGTAGCACCCTGGAGGTTTCAGATAGTGCTACAACACATGTTCTAGGACTCCCTCCCTTAACCCTCTACCAACAGAAGAAAAATATAGGGGAAAAGCTTCACAAGAAACTTGAAAGTGAAAACTACTGAGGCATTGCTTTCTCGACCCCACCCCCTGCCCCCACAAACCAATGGGTCTCCTTATTTTAACACTTTGTTTTTAGTTATCAAGATAAAACTGACCTGAGTAATAAATCTGTGGCAATTTCAAAACTAGGTGGGAATGTTGTGTTTGAGAGTACATGTTCCCCTCAACAAAAAGGATAAGAAATGAGAGTTACTAATCTAAATAATTCACTTTATAAACATTTTCCAGTTGGCAAATTATACTCAACTGCAGTGATCACTACTACCTATATCAAAGAGTTCCTGAGAAAATTTAAACAATGTAACCTCTTAAGACCGAGCAATTGATTTTAAGTTCCTGGTGTAGAGTAATAAGGACACCAACAGGTGATTTTACTATCTACTCCACTTAACATTTCACCTTTCAGAAGTCCAAAAAGTATAACAATCTAAATCAATGATGATTTAAAATTCATTGTAAAGATGATCATTTAGGATTTTTTAAATACCAAATGTTACTAAATATTTCATTATCTACTTAATAGAAAGTATTCCACTTTTTAACCTATATGTAGGAGTTATATACTTTTCCATAGGTGGAAACGTAGGTAAGTCATCTCCCTTAACTTAAAGCCCCTAATAGAACTTCTAGGACTCCTCTACTGCCCCAAGTCATTTAGGTAATGTCCACTGAAGTAAAAGTTGGATGGGCCCCAAGGGAAGAAGAGAACTGTTCTCCTAAAATGGACAAACCTGATCCTAAGAATGCTAGGAATAAGTTCCTTAATAATGCTAGGAATAAGGATGCCATGAAAAGCAGTATTTGAGTTCCAAAGGTGACTACTTTTATCGCACTCTTTTAATCTTAACTTCAAATATAATGTACTTTGCAAATTCTGAGGTAGTATAGGAGGAGCTAACAAATTTGTGATAATCCTATAATAATCAAGAAAAGATATGAAATAAATACAGGGAAAAGAATTTAAAACACCCAAGTCCAACTAAACCTATATTCAACTACATTTGATTTATTACTATATTAACAATTTCTTACCTTGTGGAATTCTCTTCTGAGAAAAATAGATACAATTCTGTTCCTAAAAAAACGTCAGGTAGAAAAGTTGAAATATTAGTTTCAAAACAGGAAGTCTCTGAAAAATAAAAAGTTAACAAAACGTTGATATAGTACATAGTATCATGACATTTGGTATTATCAAAACATAAGAGTCAAATGGCTCTAATAATCAAAGTATTTTAATATTTTTATTAAAGTATTTATAAAATGTATTATTTTTATTATTACAAAAACACTATTCTACTGGCTATCAAATCATTTCTTCTAGGTACATAATGATGTCTTGGCACATTTTCATATTCTATCAGTACTCAATTTGGTTTTACTCTTACCAAGATTTGATATCCTGGAGGTTTTTAGGTATAATCCATAGGTCATAAAATTCATCCTTTTAAAGTGTAAAATTCAGTGGTTTTTACTATATTCACAAAATTGCGTAGCCATTACCAACCACCACATTATTCTAGAACATTTTCATTACCCCAATAAGAAACCCTGTACTGAAGAGTACATTTCTATTCACAGGGAGAAACATCTGAAACAAATTTAATTTTAAAAGATATAAAAGAAGCATATTCTTCACAACACTATAATCAAAATGATTTTTAAAAAATGTATAGAACAGAGACTGGGAAGGAAAGCAAATGTCCCAAAATTTAAAAAGTAGCTATATTTGGATAGTGGTATTACGGTGACTCTTTTTCATATATTTCCTCTCAAGTTATGATTTTATAATATTATCTTTATAGTTCTTAAAAAGTACAGTACAGACATACATTTTCTAGAGCTACATGCTCTAATTTGTACTACAATCCAAAGTAAAAACAGAAATACAAGTTGACACTTAAGAAAATGTCCACTATACTTTTTGTTAAACGTTTTTCAAAATAGATAAAATAAGTATAAAGTTTAAAAAAATTTTGGCCACACTTACTAATCTGGTTGAAAAGCCACAGCTGCATCTTACTTTATGACAAATTGACTGTTTCATCACTTTTGCATCAGGGCATCTACTTCTTAATGGTCATTTCTGAAATAAAGATGTAGTCATTAAGAATGTAAGAAAAACAAAATCTTTAAGGACAATTTTCTAAATTTTAGTGTCTATAAAAGGAACTATCAAAAAATTTCCTGAGTAACCTTTTAATAAAAAAACATTAACAGGGCTGAGGATGAGGTGAGAGAGATGGAAAATAGGCTATCATCCCACAGGACCAGAATAATACAGTTATGTTACACATACTGAGTATAAAGATCTATAAATCCTTTAGTCCTCAATGCCTTCCACCCACCAGGGTCTTGCAATTCCTAAGATTGCCTTTTACAGACCGGAAAAAGAAAAGAGGGAGATGTAGAAGAGGAGCCCCAAAACTCCATATTTGAAAACAATAAATTGATTATTCCTGATTGTCTCTTCTCCCGCCCTCATTGCCTAGAGAAAGTAAGCTCCAGAGGAGATTTTTATTGGTTTTATTCACCGGTATCTTTTGAGCACTTAAGACAATGACTGCCACACAAGAAGCACCCAGTTAATATTTATTGAAAGAACAAATAAATTGATGAGTGATATAATCTTAATTGATGAAATATTTAACCTGGTACTATTTCAAAATGGCAAAGTCTCATAATGCCATCTCTTCCACACATACACCATTGATATGAATGCCAACTACATCACCATTATTGTTTTTTTCCCCAGTAAACTCGGCCCATAATTTAAAGACAAATTGTGGTATCAGTCTTCAAGGAACAGAACAAAGGCATATATCACTGAAATTTTATTGTTGCAATCTTTGGGGAAAACTCCCAAAAGGGTAATTGCTAGATATGCAATCTGGCTAAATACTGCTAAATGTTGCAAGTAGGTTATTTTTATTTAACATGTATGTTCTTTTAGCTGCTTGTTGTGGAGAAAGCTAGGAACACAAGAAACTCTTTTACATGGAATAAAAAGTTGACAGTTCTCAAGAACAACGTTCAAGGAGACCAGTAGTAGCTCTCTATTTCCCTTGCTATACCTGAATTAGTATTCCATATGATGCTACTCTTTTGTTTAAAAAAGAAAAATGGGAAGACTACAAATATAAATACAGTCTTGGGGTTTTTTTCTTTCATAAGAGAAAAAACAACATTAAGGATAAATTGAAAGCATTTAAAAAAAATTAAAAAAAAAAAGAAAGCATTTTTAAATGGTTATCTACAGAGAAAAGAGAAAACAGAATGTAAGGGACAGGGATGGAAGTTAGAATTCTCAGACCTTGTTTTGCAGTTTTTATGTTAGAGACATGTTTTAAGATCAACGAACATCAAATGACATATTGAACATTAAAATGGTAATGACTCCCACTGATTCAAACATTAAATATATTTTTTTCTCTTAAAGATTCATTTATTTGGGATGCCTAGGTGGCTCAGTGGTTGAGCGTCTGCCTTTGGCTCAGGGTGTGATCCCAGTTCAGGGATCGAGTCCCACATCAGGATCCCTGCAGGGAGCCTGCTTCTCCTCTGCCTATGTCTCTGCCTCTCTCTGTGTCTCTCATAAATAAATAAAATCTTAAAAAAAAAAAGGACTTATTTATTAGAGAGAGACAGCATGCAAGTGGAGGAAGGGGCAGAGGGAAAGAATAGCCAAGCAAACTCCCACTGAGCGTTGAGCCCAACGTTCAATCCCATGACCCATGAGATTAAGACCTGAATGAAACCAAGAGTCAGATACTAAACTGGCTGAGCCACCCAGGCGCCAGTGAAACTTAAATATACTTTTAAAAATCATGGCCATCCCTTGTGGTTGCTATAGCACTAACTTATTATTCTGAAAGTTGATAAAGAGAAAGAATCAAGCACTTATTCTGGCTTTTTTTTTTAAAGATTTTATTTATTTATTCATGAGAGACACAGAAAGAGAGAGAGGCAGAGACACAGACAGAGAGAGAAGCAGGCTCCATGCAGGGAGCCCAACACGGGACTTGATCCCAGGACTCCAGGATCACGCCATGGGCCCAAGGCAGGCACTAAACCACCAAGCCACCCAGGGATCCCTTATTCTGGCTTTCTTATATGGAAAATACCCTTGAGTAGCCAAGCAGTCAGTAGGTGAAAACTCTTTTTTATAGGACTCCAAATTATAAATGTAGAAGGAATGATAAAAATCAGAAAATCATCACTTTGTAACATCTAATGAAATACTGGATCTAAAAAATGATCAGTGGTTGCTAAAACCATTACGTAAAAGACTAATGGGAAACTTTATAATGGATAAATCAAGTAAACAAAATTTGAACCCAGTGATTAACCTTAATATCATTAAAAAATGGGTCAATCCAACACTATATGCAGAAATATTCATCACTACCCATTCAGGGCCCATCCTAGGAGCTCCAGTTTCAAAAGACAACCATAATGTTACCACTTTTAACACTTTGACCACGACCATCCACAGCACCTGAGTGCAAGGTCCCTATCTGATCTCTCAGCCTCTCCCTTTGCTCACCTCATTAAGTCAGTCAAATTTGTCACATCATTCCATTCTTCCACTCAAAGCCTCTATACTTGAGCCCATCTCACTAGTCTCAAAGACAAAATCCCTCACAAAGGCCATAAGGACCATGATCTATTACTTCCCTCCCACATCTCTGGAATGTCATCTCCTACCACTCTCTCCCTTGTTCACTCCATCCCAGCCACACTGGCCTCTTTCCTTTCCTTAAACACTTCAAGCACATTCTCACTTCAGGGCCTCAGGACTTGTCTTTCCCTCTGCCTGGAACACCAGCTATCTCTTATTCCTCCTCCATTTCCTCTAGGACTTGGTTTTTACAAGTTATCTCATCATGAGATTCCTTGTACCACTGGCAAGCCCAAAATATCTGCCTCAGATTTTCTTATCTGGCAGAGAATATGTAAGAAGAAATATTTTGGAGATGATAATCATCTGAAATATGTAAGTCACCAATCACCGTATCTTTGTGTCTAAACATCTATAGAACTAACTCTACAGTCCCTTTTAAAAGATTCTTTTTTTTTTTTTAAGATTTTATTTATTTATTTATTCATGAGAGACAGAGAGAGAGGCAGAGACACAGGCTGAGGGAGAAGCAGGCTTCCCTCAGGGAGCCTGATGCAGGGCTCAAACTCAGGACCCCAGGATCACAACTGAGCCAAAGGCAGATGCTCAACCACTGAGACACCCAGATGTCTCCCCTTATAAAACATTCTTTAAAAGATTCTTATGGTCCCAACTTCAAAGAATTAATAAAGATATAGCCACCACAGTGCTTCTTTTTTTTTTTTCTTTATTTTTGGTTGTGGTTTTGTTTTTAAATCATCTGTACTATAACTCTAGGAAGGGGTGGTAAAGGATTTGAATTAAATGAGTCCCATTAAAAAACAACAACCTGCAAAATAAATGGCCCTTTCCTCCCATTCCTTTAGGGACTTCTCTTTGGGTTTACATTATAAAGTTCCAAGTATTCTCGGGAAAAGTTTAAATTTGCTTTCAAATTTGTTACCTTTAGGCACCATGACCACCAGAAAGAATCAAAAGAACTCACTAACTCTAACATGACTAGACTAGCTATGACATGGTAGGGATGTTTGAACTTAATTATTTTTCTTTAAATAAACAAATTCCCCTGGGCTAAAGCCTACTCTGCCTTTTAAACATCCTGTGGCTGGCAAGCTTCAGAGTCTTAAGAGAGATAGCCAGGGGACAGAGAAAACAGCAAGTATGACTCAGTGATCACATTTAATAGTCTCTGAAGACCAAAACAAAGATACCAGTTCTGGCAAGAGATCTCTAGAATTGCCCCAAAACTGACTTATCCACATACCTTTCATCTGAACAATCTATTTTCACTTAGTTTAAGGTTCACAAAGCACTTGTTATGTGCCTATCAGACCTTAGGGACAAAAATAAACCAACAGTATAAGAAAACAATCAGCAGGGGAACTAAGGGTTGGATGATGAAATTTAATGTTAAAATCTGCTTTGTTGGGGGAGGTAATACAAGTCTTGAGTATTTTTGTGCAGAAATACCCCCCACTCATTTAGAAATCAGACTTTAGCAAGCTCAACCACTTCAAAGAAGGCTTGTGATATTAAAGTAACCTTTCTTGAGCAACTTTTTTTTGAGAGAGAGAAAGAGAAAATCTGTGCACACAAAGTGAGGGGATGGGGGGAACAGGGACAGAGAGAGAGGGAGAGAGAATCACAAGCAGGCTCCATGCTGGGCTCGATCCCATGGACCCTGAAATCACAACCTGAGCTGAAATCAAGAGTTGGACGCTCAACGGACTGAATGACTCAGGTACCCACTTCTTGAGCAACTTCTGTGTGCCAGTTTATTTACATTAGTTCACCTAATTCTCAGAACTTCTCTATGGGAAAGGTATTAATAAAGCACACAGAGTGGTCAAGTAACTTGTCCAAACCAGAAACAGCTCCACAATACAAAATCCGTCTTCCTTTTCACTATTATAATCTGCAGTAAACTGGAAAGAAATGATCAGTCACAAACACATCTGCCCTAGGAGTAACATGTAAGTCCAGGCAGCTCATTTAAGAAATGTGTTCCATTCTTCCAAAGCTGCTTTAGATAAGAGGACAAAAGGGGAAGGTTCACTGTTATATATTAATAAGAAACCTATGACATTTAAAAGATGAATCAGAAAAATATGGTGTGTTGAGGTCTAAGGGAACTGGTAAGCTAGGCATACCAGAGCTCGCTAACTAGTATGCTTTCACGATGATTTCCTATATCACTTCTAAGTCACTGATGGCTATTCCATCTACTCTGAGAAGTCAGGGAAAAAGCGTTAAGATTTAATAGACGGAGTACACAGGTGTTTATCAAAATGGTTTCTATACTTTTCTGGATGTCTGAAATAGTTATCTCACTCTTGACATAGATATAGATATACAGATGTATACAAATACATATATTAAAGTATCCTATTAACTTCTTAAAATTTACAACAAAATTGAGTTACGATTCCTAATTTTCTTTTTCTAGAAAATTCTCTCACATGAAACACCTTAGTTCCTGATTCCATGGGATAATACTTACTGGACTCAGTTCTTTATACTGAACAGAATCTAATTTTTAATGAGTCCATTAGTCAGAAAATATTTAGTAGAAATATTTTTTCAGAAAGGTAAACTTGATTTTTATTAGATGCACACAATAAAAGTAACATACCTATTGTAAAGTAAGAAGACAATTACAATTAAGATACATCACCCAGGAAAGACAGCCTTGCTTCACAAGTGTCCTAGTTATTTGGAGAAAGGGAAAATTCCTTGGAATAAATTATCCCCACTGACTAAAAATCATGCCATTTAAATAATGGATTCTTTTACAGAGAAGAGACTCAGCAGATTGATGATTTAAAGTTTCCAAAGGCCTAAATACATATGGTGGTCTTCTAAATTCTTGATTGTGTCCTGGGAATTATAAGCATAAATTGATGCTTAAAAAAAATCTCCCTCAATTTTAATTCATTGCACTGATAGTTAGGAATGACAAAGGGTAGGGCACACTTCCATCCCCCCAGAATACCAATTATAAATAACACTATCGTTTTTTAAACTTTAGGATTTTAGTGTTTGTTTCTCCATGACAAAATACTTTATGTGCAGACTTACCATTAAGACTAAATAAGGATAAAGGCATAGCCTTATGGTTTTGAAGTCAATGTTGGGGGCATCACCTACAGCATTTGCTATTTTGTTTTTTTAACAAAATGGAAGTGTATAGCATAGAGTATTGTTTCTTAAAAATTTATCATACATACGATCCTTCCCTATAATTAATGTTTGTCTCTTTCTCTCTCTCCTTCCTTTCCTTCCCCTGGCACACACACATACAGTATGAAAAACTGTTTATTTTTTACAATTTTTGTTTTGTATACAAACATGCTACACACAAGCTGGCCATGATACAAAATATATTTCTTAGTAAGAAACAATATGACACTTTAACATGCTGATTGTAGAATATCAAGGTAAGTATTTCCAGAGTTAATTTTCTTCTTCTGGGTCTTCAAGATGATACTTAACAAGGAAATTTATACCAATCTAAATGTCACAGAGTCTGTGGCTTTACTGTTTTTCATAAATTTTAATACTATACACAATAAAATAGTCACTATGGAGATTAAAGCAGGTTTACCTTTGATACTATTTATTTCAGGGAGCTGAGTTATTTGAATACCAAAGACCTCAGTATTTGATAGCCTCTTCTTGAAGATGCGGTCATCCTACATATATGTCCCAGGAACTGTCACCCAACTCTATTAATGTCCTCAAAAGTGGAAACAATTTTTAGAATGCTCACTTCAGCCCTTTTCTATGCGGTAACCCAGAACTTCAAAAATAGAAGTCAACCAAGAAGAGTTATAATTTTTTTCTAAATTCTTCCTTTATCTGTTAGGAAGAAAATACCATCTTCATTCTTTAGTAGTTCTGGTGGGTTCTAAATATTTTTCAGCAATATATTAGAGACATATTTTTCCGAAACTAAACTCTTTTAAGAGAATTTCTCATGATGAGTATTGTGCAAGGGACAAAAGAAAGATCAATGTCTTCAACTAGCTTCTAGTGAATTAAAAAGCAGAATTCAGGCCGCATGAAAGGACCTTCAATAAATCTGTATCTTGAAGCACTCAATACAAGCTGTACCTGTTTTCTTTGAACCACAGCTATTAAATAGCGTTTCTCCTAAAAATCCACAGAACTTTTAGTTACAGCCATCAGATAATTCAAAGGAATTCAGTGACCCTCCATAACTTGTACCTCCCTCATGATACATGAAGAACTTGCTTAATATTCTATATTTAAACGGCATGTAGGGAGAAAAATGCTAGGAAGAAGGGTGAGAAAGACAAGTCTCATAAATGGGCCATATTAGAAATAGTGGAACAGATTTTGAGAGTAGCAGGGGAAAAAAAAACTGTGAAATCATTTTATATTTTATAGGTGAAGAAATGGAAACAGCTTCTGAGCAAAAAAGAACTATGTTATAAATGGTATTTTCCCCCAGAGCTACCCATTCCAACAAATCTATAAGTAATAATTAATAATTTTAGCTTAATGCATACATAACATGATCAGAACGGACTGCCATGCTGAAGAGCTCAAAAGAATGCATGAATTCTGAGTATAATATGTATATGTTAAAGGGAAATTAGAAATGGTCTACATGTCCTTTAAGAATGACAGGATTCCAGTAAGTAACCTGTCTCCTTGCTGCACTCTTTAGGAGAGTCTGGCTGGAGGGATCACTGTGCTGGCCCAGCAGGACATTCCTTAAAGGATGACTAATTAAACTCACCATTAGCTAATGTCCATAAAGATAAGAAACTCGTCTCTATTCCAACATTATATTTTCAACCTGGTAGCTTAATAAAAGGACTACTGCCCACTTGAGGATTGCTGGCCCACTATTAACTGTTAATAAAAGAGGCATAAATTTCAAAGTAGTAGAATGGCTGAGTAAGTAACATCAATTTCATTTATCAAAAATCCTTTGTATACAGCCAGCATTGAACAAAACAAGAAATTCATAGGAAAGTAAGAGTTCACAAATTAAAATTTATATCCTAAGAAAGATCAGATGGAGGTAAGGACAAAAAACATAGTATATTCAGTATTAAAAATGTAATATGTAAAGACGACAAAAATCACTTTTAATTTCACGGACATTTACCTTACATCATGTATTTCTCTAGCACCCAACCCACATTTAGACTGCCTACAAGAACATGTATGCAGAAGGGCACTTGATATACTCACTTTCATAAAAATTATAGCTGCCCATTTAGTCCCAAAGGCACAAGTGAATAAAATAACATTATAAAGCTCTATTTTGGTGGCACAGAAAAATCTGCAGGACAGACAGACTTGTGCTAAAGCAATAATTAACAAGAGCTGTGGTTTATGAAGAAATACTCTAGCTTGGCTGACATCATAGTAACTATGGGAGTTTCTCTCTATGATTCTTCCCCCCAAACCAAGCTGGATCGATCCCAAGTTAAATAACAGCTCCTGTTTATTACTCCTAGATATCATATTTTTTTGGCTTTAAAAAAGAGGCACATAAGTCAATTTAAAATGCAAAGTGGTAAAAAATATAAAATAAAATTAAATTAAAATAAAATAAAATAAAATGCAAAGTGGTACAGAGGCTTAAAACTTACTGTTTACTCTAGAGAAGCACTGAATCCAACCTAAAAACGGGGAGGGGGCCTTGAGGACTTTCCTAAAGCAGAGGAAGGGGAGAGTTTCACTGTTTTTCAAGCTGCCATTACAAGTAACAACACAAAGAATGCTGCTTATAAGATAATATGTGTGTCATGTCATCCCCATCCCTCTCATTCCTTCCATATGTACTTGTCTGTGTCTCCCTGGTGTGTGTATGTGTGTGTATGTGTGTGTATGTGTGTGTGTGTGTGTGTGTGTGATGTTTCTCCCTTCCGGCCTCAGTCCTGGTCACCCTATGTCCCCTCTCCTTCTTGTCCATCTGTCTCCCTTACACTCAGTAACCAGCTTCCAAGACTGATATTAAGAAAGAAAGCACTATATCAGGCTGTAGCCTGTGGCAAAGTCACAAAATGAGAAATTACAATTCAGAAAAAGAATCAAATTATTCAGTCAGTTGAAAATAGAGAAAATTAAGGCCACAGATTTTCAACTTCCTTTAAAATGCCTAAGTACATATATGCCATGCATAAGATTTTAATAAACTGAATAATCAACCTAACGGATTTATTTACAAGATTTTTGAGCTACATGTATCAGGAGGGAGGGCAGGGAATTTTTTAGAGTCAGTTTAATACAGAGGTTATAAGCACAGGCTTTGGAATCACAGCTCTGAACTAACTGTGCGATCTCTCTTGGCCTATTCATGTCTGATGCTGCGAGGATGATCTGCGATAGTACTTGCAGGACACCTTTAGCATGGTGATTGTCACACAGTGAGGGCTCAACACATTACATATAAAACTCTGGATGTGGTGAATGTTCATCTTTTTTTTTTTTTTTGGTCTGCCGAGCATTTGCACCTCCCCTTAAGTCTGGCAACTTCCCTAACTTATGATTTCAGAAGGTCAAATAGTTTTCCGCATCTTAAATGTGAGAATGTAAGCCCCCTCCCTAGTCTATGATTTCAAAAGCTCAAGCCTTCCGCACATGGCCCATCTGTACGTGAAGGGCACCGCTCTGCCAAACACACAGGCCCAGCCCAGACAGGGGCAACCAGTGGGCAGGCGAGAGAGAGAAACCAAAAGCGACTGCTCTCTCCCACATTAACGATGGGTAAGTGCAGCAGGGTCAAGTCCAGGGCAGAGGTGGCAGCACTTAGAGTCACCCAGAGCGGGCTGTGTCCCTGGGGCAGGCTGTGGCGTCTGTCAGTCTGTCTCTGGAGCTACCAGCATCCTCCTGGGAATCATTGTGCAATGTGATTTGGGGCATTGTTTCTGACCGCTTAGCCCTGAACACTGTGCTCTAACCCTGGAGCAACGATCTGATGAGCCCCCGAGCTCCAGGCAGTATCCTTTTAAAATACGCGATGTGTCTGAATTGGTTTTTCCGGCCACCAAGAATTCTTACTGACAAATCAGGTGAGGGTAATATCCATCTTCACTTGTCCCACCCCCACAAGGAAAAAAAAAAAGACTATTTTAAATCTCTCCAGAGACACAAAAGTACTGTTCACTTTCAACTGACTGATTTATCCTCTAAGGTCCTGGAAATCTTAGTTTTATAAATTTTAGATAATCGATTTTCCTAATTTAGAAGATGAGAAATAACTAATCAATTTTAGACTGATTTCAAAGGAATATAGTCAATAATAAGCACTGACACATGAAAATGCCTATATGCAAGGAAGGAGCAACTATCACTGAGGTGACAAGAGATTTTTCTAAAATGCCTAAACCACCTTGTATCTATTCTCAACAGCTTTCTTCCTGGCAGGAGCTATTGACTGGAGGTTCTACAACCAAGGGACTCCCTCTTCCTTTTAGGGGTCATTTTAAGGTCAGAAGTATAAAACCGATCATCAAAAGGCCTTAAATATTCCTTCTTTTGTTTTAACAAACAACTAGGTAAAATATCTGTATTTAACAAAACTATTCAATTCTCTGTTAAAACAGTGCAGAGCAAGTAAGTGCCTGATTGCCACAGGCTGATTTTTCAATATATAAAACACACTCCTTTTCCTCTGCCAGATTTCTCTGCAGAGCTATGTTAAAGTTCAATAATGCTTTTTCCACTGTTCAGAATGTCAAAACTCAAACATGTTAATTTTATTACTTGTCAATATAAATGTGATACAAGGTTTGTAGGGAGAGTGAAACTGGGGGACTAAATGTGTTTTGTTTTGCTTCGTTTTCAATCTCGGAGCCAGTTACCATATAGAGTTAAAACTAGGCTTTAATGACTAGAAGAACAATCTAAACAAAATCAAATATAGCTTGTTAAAAAAGTGATAGTCGGGGATCCCTGGGTGGCTCAGCAGTTTAGCCCCTGCCTTTGGCCCAGGGCGCAATCCTGGAAACTCGGGATCGAGTCCCGAGTCGGGATCCCTGCATGGAGCCTGCTTCTCCCTCTGCCTGTGTCTCTGCCTCTCTTTCTCTCTCTATCATGTATAAATAAATAAATAAATCTTTAAAAAAAAAAGTGACAGTCTTTTATTAAAATTTAGAAAAAATAAGCATTTAAAAATGCATACTGACATCTAATATATGCCTAATGTATCCAAAAAATTCAGTGGAAAAAAACCTAAATTTTGACAGAGGTTTGTGGGGTAAGAAAAAAGGCCATCAACTTCTAGGCAATCATGCATTAGCGGACAAAAGTTATAGGATAGATGTAGCTGAGGCCATACACGTTAAACGGGGAACTTGTCTTCTGATTTCCAGCTGAGTAATATCATTAAAACATCTTCAGCTTGTCCTTCAAACTGAGTCAAAAATAAAGTTAATTGAACAACATATGGTATTAATTCTTGGATTTAAAAATTACGAAAAAACACTAAAAGCAAGTGATTTCAAAATCCAACTGTTAATACTTTTTTAATATAAATAAAAGTCTGATTTATAATACTTTATAAATAGCCTAGACTTATCAATGTAGAAAAAGTCATCAAGAAAAGTAAAGACTGGGCAGCCCGGGTGGCTCAGCGGTTTAGCACCGCCTTCAACCCAGGGCATGGTCCTGGAGACCCGGGATCGAGTCCCACGTCGGGCTCCCTGCAGGGAGCCTGCTTCTCCCTCTGCCTCTGTGTGTGTGTGTGTGTGTGTGTGTGTGTGTGTGTGTGTGTGATGAATAAATAAATAAAATTTTAAAAAATAAAAACTTTTAATAGTATCCATAATTTCACTTCTATATAACTTCCAAGATGTGTTATAAAACGAAATCATTTTTGCCTATGTGCTAAGGGATATTTCATTAATCAAGTTATAATTTATTAGTTATAATTTATTGCATGACTTATACCTATACAACATAAATTCAAACTTAAACCATTTAACAACATCAAAATTTTCCTGGCTATCATCCACGTGCCCTAAAAGAGGGCCATAATCCCTTACAGTCAAGTTCCTTTGCACTTGGTTAAAGCTAAACATAGTAGGGGCTTTCTACTTAGGGAGTAAGAAGAAAAAGTTCACATAGAACCTAACTCTTTTTTAAATGAGACATGTTGAAAAAAAATAAATGAAGCGTGTTCAAGTCAGCCTTACAAGCTAGCTGTATTTGTATTTCAAGAGGCCTAGAAAAAACAGGACTAAAGGGGACCTAAGGCTATCTCTGGATTACTACTCTATTATGAGGAGTAATTTATGCAATCAAACAATAACAGTAACAATCAAAATGCTTTCAAAAGGAGGCAAATGAGAGCTAACAAACTCCTATCAAAATAGGATACAAAAACAAAAAATACCTAAAACCCAAAAGAGAAAAGAGAGTGACTATGTGTATAAAGAGACAAAGAAGGTTTAAAGCAAGGCTAGCAAACCCAAGGCACATATGCAGTACTGCTACTTCCTCTCCTTTGAAAGTGACTGACAGAGGTAACAGGTGACAGCTTTACAGAGCTTGACAGAGGCCTCAGAAACCTCTAGATGGCTATTACAAAGCAATGGAAGTTGTCAGACCAAACAAAACATTGCCATTCCTGACTTAGAATGATTTGGAGGAAGATCATGGAGAAAAACCATTAAGGAAGGTAAAGAAAAACAGTAAGAGCCTTAAAATCTGAGTTTCTGTTTGTTTTTTTAGGATACATAGAGTGTTTCATTTAATCCTCACAACAAACTTCATAACTACTACTATTATTATTATTATTTTTTTTTTACTGAAGGAATTTATTGTTCGAGAACTAAGGTTGCTCACAGTTATTTGACAAGGGATACACTGGGTGGGGCTTGTTTGTTTCCGTGACGTCTGCGTGTGTCCCAAGTACAAAAGAGGAAGGCTGACAAGAGGTATTGCTCTTGGTGTCTTCTGCCTCTGGAGAACCCTCCCGCTTGTACCGCGTGGCTTATGCTGTTATAGGTGTTTAACTGTTTATGTGTTGAAATCCCAGCCTGTGGGGTGGGGGGGGGGGGGTCAATGTAACAGAAGCAGTAAAAGCTGTCCACGACGGGAGGGAGGCAGGGGGACGGGGGAAGAGACACCTAAAGCAAAGTGGACTCGTTACAGCGAAGGCTGTAATAGATAGGGGGAAAACCGCCGAAGTTTATAGAACTTTAAAGAACGAACCTGCCAGAGTCTTACGTGGAGCAAGTGGTGGGACTGGGGCTCCACACACAGACCTGAGCACCTTACTACTCCTCTTAATGGATCATGGAATTCAACAACTGACCTAACCCTCTACCCATCCACCCACATAATGTGACCAGAACAGATTTTTTTAAATACAATTTTAATGATTTAAGTAATATCGTGTTTTTAATTGAAAGCCTGGAAAATATAATAGATGTACCAAAATTCATATCTTTTTTACTGCTTTTATAATTTTTTAATGAACATCTTGTACATAAATTTCTGTGCACATTTTTATTCCACTTATAAAGTATTGTAAATGGAATTCTGGGTCAAAGAGTGTGAGTACATTCTGCCAAAACATCTGATTTTAATATTACTGAAATGACGAAGACATGATGGTTCCTTTAGAAAAACAATTATGCCTTATTCTCACTTGCATCCACAACACGTAGATGCATAAGCAAGTTTTCTATAACCACTAACTGAATGAAGGAAGGCGCTCTTGACTTTGGCACAGTCTTGGAAGGGGGATATTGGAAGACAACAAGCATGCCAGATATCAAAGTCACCAATGAGCTGCCTAAAACTCTCCTTAGGAAGGAAAGAACATGAATATTGAAACTGCTGTCTATTGTATTTCTTTTTAAAAGAATCTGGGGATCTTAGATTATATTTAAGGAATACAGAATTTTAACAGGTATATAACACATGGAGGGCACTATTTCTCCCAGCTTAATTATCTAAATGCCGTAATCTGTTATTGTCCATGGAGATCATTTCAGAACATGTTTGTATACAAAGTTCAAAGAACTAAATATTTTAATAGTAACTAGATTTGTCATTTTACTTTGATTTTCTATCAAAAATCAACATGTATTATCATCAGAGTCTAATGATATTATAGTAGGTAATTTCCCCATAACGATGAAAAGGAGCTTCACTATAAAACAAGTGCCAGGCATGGATCTAGCACTAGAAAAGTATTAATGTAATCCTCACAACTTACCTGGTAGATATTATCTCTATTTTACAGGTTAAAAAAAAAAAACTAAAGCTAGTTTAAGGTTAAGAAACTTGCTTATTTATCTGAACCCAGGCATTCTTACCACATCTCTTAAGCACCACACAGAATTAACCTTCAGCAATAAACAAAAAGCACTTAACAGGTCCTGGCATAGCTTTCAGTGGACACTGGTGATAAAAGGTGTGACGACAATATACTTGCCAGAAAGTAGAATATTCAATCAGTTGGATTATTTTTCATTTAGTAAATAATTTATTACTTATTATGGACCCCAAACTGTATTAGAACATGGGAGCACTCTCCAAACCTTGTGGAACCATAGGTTTAAGAAAGAAAGGAGACAGATCACATAATGAAGTTATCTAGTGTAGATCTAATGTAGTTAGAATAAAATAAAATTATTGACAGGTGTTATGGCCCAGAAGGAGTAATTAATTCTGCCAAGAGCACTCAGAGAAACTGCACAGACAAGAAAATACCTCAACTACACTTTGAATAACAGACTTTTACAGAAATTTCTAGGTAACAGTCTACCTCCTAAAATCACTCCCCAAGGAAGGACCAGGTTCTCACTGTCATGAAACTGCCGCAGCAGCACAGAGTATGTCTTAGCATGGTGGCACCATCCTGGGTTTGCTAGGGAGAGGGAAGAGGAAATTGTAGTAAGTGTGAAGAATCAAAACCAGTCAACACAACAGGAACCAGGGAGAACAAAGGAGAACATCTATAAATCCTAATTTGATAGCCAATATAGTTACCTGCCTTTAGTTGTCTGGCACACCTGCATCTAAATTCCTAATTAAAAAAAAGAAAAAAAAGACAATACAAACACTGGGGCACCTGGTAGTTCAGTCGGTTAAACATCTGACTCTTGATCTCAGCTCAGATCTTGATCTCAGAGTCATGAGTTTAAGCCCTATGTTGGTCTTTTAAAAGAAAACAACAACAAAAACAAAAAACAAAAAAGAAAACAACTGAATTTTAAACATGATAATAAGGAATGTAAGGGGATGAGCAGACTTTCAGTTAAACAAGAGTGACCTTGACGCCTTCCTGAATCCTCACTTTAAAGGTCAGAATTTTTACAAGCATAAAACCCATAAGAATAAAGAGAATGAGGAAAGATACAACAGCAAATGAGAGAAGTTAATAATGTTCTAGAAGCTAGAAAGGGAGAAAAGTGGTAACTAAATTAACAAGACCAAGAAAACTGAAACCTAGACCCAAGAAGAAGCCATGGAGAAGCTGATAGAAAGTAGAATGGTTCTAGGGGCTGTGGTGGAAAAAGACACAGAGTCAGAGTTTGGTAGGTACAGTTTCAGTCTGAGCCGATGCAAAAGTTCTGAGGATTGACGGACAGTGGTGATTGTTAAACAGCGATGTGAATGTACTTAACACCACTGAACTGAAAATGGTTAAAATGGAAAATTTTATGTTAAGTATATTTTATCATATTATCACAATAAAAAAGAGAAGTAAATGGATCCATGCTGGAGAAATTCAGATATTGGAAGCTTGATGAGAACAAAAATGCAGCACAGGGCTAGAAATGAGATGATATACTGAAACTTCACTTAAGTGGCCTCCTCCCCAAAACCAATCTTCTCCTCATCCCTGATGAAAGAAAGTTTAGAGATGCATCTTTGGAGAAAATGCAGCGGAGACCCTGATCTCAGAACACAAGCCACGACTGAAAACAAAATTCCTTACTGAAAAACAGGAAGAATTATGTGAAAATTTGCACTCTATATAGGATATCAAGGGTAGTCTCCAAGAAGAAAATGGAACTGAGAGATTGCCTGATGTATCCAACCATATTGAAAGCATCTCAGACGTGTCAGATAATTGCAAATGGATTAATAATAGGCACAACGTACATAAAAGTTCAAACTCAGGATAACTATTTGAGAAAACAATAAATTGGACAATAAAAGAAATGCAATCCTAGTGAATTTCTGACTCAGCTGTGAAAAATATTCACAGTCATATAAATTTAAATACTAAATAAAGAATTTACCCAAAATATCCGATATCCTATAAAAGGAATTATGACAGAAAAGGAAGTTTATGTAAATGTTTGCAGGCAGTAGATTTAATTACGATGACTAATCCTCATTTTTCTTAGAAGGAAGTCAAAATGAACTACTACTAAAATGAACTACTGTCTAAAATGAAAAGCCAACACAAAACAGAAGTGACTTAGAAAAATAAAGGCAAGTATCAAAACGAATAGCTAAAACAACTGAAACTAACTGCCTCTAAAGATTGGGAATGAGAGGTAAAAAGAGAGAGGCAACTGCTATTTTTATAAGCTTTGAAATATTACTCGACTTTTAAAACTACATGTATACAAATATCACTTTAATTTTTAAGTAAAACTTTAAAAAGGTAAAACAGGTTTTGTCCTTTTTTTTTTTTAGGTTTTGTCCTCTTAAAAAGATCTAAAATGGTCTCAATTGAGTAAACATCATTTCTTCAAACTATTATTTTGATTTCTGTTAATTCTACTGAATTTTCCGTAGTAGTGAGGTCCAGTTAGGTATTAAATACCTTCCTTATAACACAATTCGTGAACTGATACAGTATGTAATTCACTGGAGAAATACTTTGGGTATGTAGCAATTCTAAAGCCTAACTGTTTAAAACTACTCCATAAACACAGTGTTTTATTTATTCCTTTCCCCCTAAGAATATATATTTGGATATATTTATACAAAAGCTTGTATTATTTGTAACTCTTGGGTCAAATCCAAATTTTGACATTTTCAATGGCTAGTATTTGTAAGCACCAGTGATGGTAGTGTTTAATTTATATTTAAGTCTGAATGTCAAACAATACAAACAAACTGAAAGGCTACCTCATGGAAAAATATACAAAGTACTAAATATGCAAAAGAAAACAGGAAACAATCTTATCTGCAAGAACTGTAGCAACTTGCAACTTTTTAAAAGTCACATTCTTGTGGGTACAAACTCACCAACTAAATATAATCTAATTAACATATTTCTTCTACACAGTCAAAACCAAGAACCTCATTCCAGAAAAAGAAAACGCTGCAAAGCACAAGATAAAAACCATGAGCAACTACATCAGAATCTATTAATCTTTTAAATTAATGCTCTTTTCATATAAAAAACTGAGACTTGGTGTCCCTTTCCAGTAGTACTAATGGACTATGCTGATTTAAAACATATAATTGCTCAATGTCATGTAGTGACCACATAACAAATTTACAAATATAAACCACTACTACAAAGGCGTAAGAGCCTTAAAATCATATACAGTAATCCCAGTCCCCTTTTCCATGGTTTCAATTACCCACAGCCAATGGCAGTCCAGACACAATGATCCACCTTCTGACAGTGTCAGAGGGTCGAGTTAGCCTAATGCTACATCACAATGCCTATGTCACTCACTTTACTTCATCTCACCAGGTAGTCGTTTTATCATCTTACATCATCACAAGAAGGGTGAGTATAGAATAGGTATGATATTTTGAGAGAAACCACATTCACATAACTTTTATTACACTATACTGATGTAGTTCTACTTGTTATTGTTGTTACCCTCTTACTGTGTTTATGTTATGAATTAAACTTTTTCATAGGTTTGTATGTATAGGAAAAAACAGTGAATAGGGTTTGGTACTATCTGTGGTACCAAGCATCCTTGAACGTGTCCCCCACAGATGAAGGAGGGCTATTGCAGGTTATATTATTTACATTAAAAACCCGTAAAATGAAAAAAGAAACAGAGTCAGAGATACAGCAACCAAAGAAAACCTAATTATTTATCAATGAGTGCCCACATGTTAGGAAACACGAAAGGGAGAAATGTATATGAGACAAGACTCCTGCACTCAAGGAGTTTGAAATTTAGCAATACAGAAGAGGTCTGAAGTGTGTGGTGGGGCTGGCCAAGACTACCATATGCAAACAGTTCATGAACGATATAAAAGAGTGAAACTACTGAGTTTTAAACTATGAAATAAATAAACCATGAAATATAGGGCCACCTGGGTGGCTCAGCAGTTGAGCATCTGCCGTCAGCTCAGGGCGTGATCCTGGGGACCAGGGATTGAGTCTCACATCGGGCTCCCTGCAGGGAGCCTGCTTCTCCCTCTGCCTGTGTCTCTGCCTCTTTCTGTGTCTTTAATGAATAAATAAAAATCTTTTTAAAAAATAAACTATAAAATATAAATGATAATTATAAATTTAGAGAAGATTAAAATAGTTGCCTTGAAAAAGGAAAGAGGCATTTCTACTTGGGTCCCAAGTAGAAAAGTATTTGAAGAAACTTGAAAAGATCAATGCCTATCTAGATTTTGCTGTATACTAAAATTTTTTCATAATGACATACTGAAGGCAAATGTTTGCAAAATTTCTAAAAAGTAATCTGACCTAGAAAAAGAAAATAAATGAAGTAATAAACAGAAGGAAAATTAGCCACAGAGAAAAAATAAACTTAACCAACAACCACATATCTTGTGTATCAGTAAATGTTCACATTATTTTGATTAGCCTTATTCCATTATTTGAGGAAAAATAAGAGTGTTATAATCACATTTCCATAAAGAGACCTTTGTTTGGGCACAAAACTATATAAGGACAGATGAGATTTCCTGATTCCCAGGCATAAAATATATCCATTATACTGCATACAACTTTACATGTTAAGTACTGGATTGACTTCATTATCAACCTCAATCTCCTATAACAATCAAAAGCATTAGAATGCTATAGCCACTGTAAAAAAAGAAACAACACCCATTTTTTAGTAAATCTGATGTAATATGCACTAGTCAAACAGATCTCACTTAAGACCATGAAACTTTTATGACCAGAACCATGGTCTTTCCAATGAACTAAGATATGCTACTATCATTCCAGTGTGTCCTCTAGACAACAGGCCATTCTAATGGTCAGAGAAAGGGAGGATGATGCTCAGGCAGCAAATTTCAGAGCTAAAGTCATGGTTTCAAGAATTCATATACAGATTTTTTTCGATGTTTTAATCTAAATTATTTTGGTTGTAAGCTGACAGCAATATAAGTAGGGATTAAAAATCAAAGAAGGGGGATCCCTGGGTAGCTCAGTGGTTGGGCGTCTGCCTTTGGCTCAGGGCATGATCCTGGAGTCCTGGATTGAGTCCCACATGGGGCTCCCTGCATGGAGCCTGCTTCTCCTCCGCCTGTGTCTCTGCCTCTCTCTCTCTGTCTCTCTCATGAATAAATAAAATCTTTAAACAAAAAACTGTTTTAAAAAATAAATAAAATAAAATAAAAATCAAAGAAGGGGCACCTGGTTGGCTCAGTCATAGAGCATGCAACTTTTGATCTTGGGGTCATGAGTTCCAGCCCCACAGTGGGTATAGCGATTACTAAAAAAAATAAATAAACTTTAAAAAAAGAAAAAGAAAAATGCTTAATATACCTAAATGAAACACTGTAAAATAATCACATTCACGAAAGTGCACAAGTTTTTTTTTTTTTACAAGTTTTAATGCCATATGGTTAGTCACAAACTTATAAACTTGCTCAGAAATTATAATATTACTTTTACACCTAAATTTTTTCCTTCTCTAAGTTAAGAAGATCTTATCAGCTTTTCCAAATCTATGAATAGTATCCATTCTTACTAGTGTATTCCAAACTAGATTAATATTCATCACAGGGGCGCCTGGGTGGCTCAGTTGATCATCCGGACTCTTGGTTTGGACTCAGGTCATGATCTCAGGGTTGTGAGATCAAGCCTCACTTAGGGCTCCAAACTGAGCTGGGAGTCTGCTTGTCCCTCTTCTTCCCCCCTGCTCCTCCCCTTGCTTGTGCTGGTGTGCGCTCTCACTCTCGCTCTCTCTCAAATAAATAAACAAATAAACAAATAAATAAATAAAATCTTAAAAAAATAGTCATCACAAACTGAAAAACACTCATTGATCCAGCAGGTAGGAGTCATAGACCCTTACATCCTCTCCCTTCCTTCTGTTTCCTCATAGGCAGAAGCAAAAGATCCTCATGCTTCCCCATTCCATTCCCTCCTGCAACGCCCCGAGCGATAGCCAGGTGCTCCTTCCTGCTTCCACAGAAAGCCAGCACTGAAGTAAGTGATCCCATTTACTTCGTATACGAAGGGTGTGATTAAGTTTTCTTCTAATATTTTCATGTGTGTTCACGTGCGCCCAGGAGAAGCAGGGAAAAGAAGTCGTGACTAGAGCCACAAAACCACTAAGGACAGCCTTCAGCACTCTAAGAGCAGTGATGGCACAGTACAAACGGCAAGGGACCTGCAGTGGGGGACCAAAGTCTTAAGCCCAGATCTGCCACTTTACTACTTCTTAGTTGAGTGACCTCCTTCTAGCATTTCAACTTGCCATGTTGCCTCCAATGGCACCTCTGGAAACTACCCTAACTTAGCAGAGATGATGATGATGATGACGATGACGACTACGATGACAACGATGACGATACAGCAGCAGAAAAAAGGAGACAAAGAGAAGCGCAGCAGAAGTAAAAGAAATAGAAATACAGAAATAGAGAAGCAGAATTGATGGTGGTAGCAATAAGTCTTAGGAACTGGCAAACATCTGAAGCTGCAATATGAAGAGACTGGAGGATCCTAGATTTCTGGTAAATGACAGATGAATTGTCCCATAAACTATAACTTAAAATCTTACTTATTTAACCAACATTTATATAGTGTTTATTATTTGTATCACTAACTACTCTGAGCACTTTACAATTTGTCTTCCTAATAACCTTATGACATAGGTATGATATCCCCACCTTACAGATGGAGACACTGAAGCACGAAGATCCTATATTAAATCACTTACCCAAGTCACTCAGCTAAGTGGTAGAGCCAGGATTCAAATTCAAATTAAAATCTATGTTCTTACTTGCTCCACTAAGCAGTCATGTAGTGGTGGATTATTTCTACTTACTCTGTATATATTGTGTGATTTTTAGTACTCATCTTCCTAAGTAACATCTGTCTTAGGTTAACCTTTAACATTACTGAGGCATCTAGGTGGTGCAGTCGGTTAAGCATCTGGGTTTGGGCTTCAGTTGTAATATCAGGGTCGTGAGATTGGAGGCTCTGTGCTCAAGGAAGAGTCCTCTTAAGACTTTCTCTCCCTGGGCGCTACCCCACCCTCTGCACATCGGGCTCTGCCCTGAGCTGGGAGTCTGCTTGTCCCTCTTACTCCCCTCGCTCACACTTTGTGCTGGTGCTGGGTCTCTCAAATAAATAAATAAATCTTTAAAGAAAATCTAACATTTTATTATCTGTATTCTATCAATAAGGAAATAACTGTAGTGGGTGTCAAGAACAAAGCAGAAACTGAGATCAGTGTTTTACCAATCATATTTGCAAACTCAATAATGAATAGTAACAATCACTAAATTACTATATATAAGTCTCTCAGGAATTTATTATTTTTAATTTTTTGAAAATATATCAGTTCTTGTGCCATGCACATGCACATACATAGAACATAGACTATTATGTATCAAATTATTAGTCTGTTTCAATGATCATGTATTAGACTAGTTTAATATCTGACCAACAAAATAGTCCATAATGGACACAGTTAGACACCATTTTACCTTAGTTATATTTCACTGTAAGTATAAAAAACTTTATATAAACTTCCATATCTTATTAAAAATTACATTTTTAATTGTAAAAATAAAATTTTTAATTGCTGCCACCACAAAGTTTTAGCTAATAGCTGAGTATAGTATTAACATTATTAAATATATTTAATAATGTATAATATTAGCATTTATTAAATATGTTTGTTATTAATAGTACTCTCTTATTAAAATAATTTCCCAGAAAGAATACATATGTGCACTTCCCAAATTTATTAGCATAATTATATTTGTAGTACCATTCTAAAATACTGGATAAACTAGAAAGAGAACTAAAAGTTCATTTTAATTTTATGAAGGATCTAAGAGCAAACCAAATGTTATACAACCCAATTAAAACAACAAAATCAAATATATTCTTTGGAATATAGGACCAAAAACCAGACTTCTGCAAGTCTTATTAACATTAAGACAATAAACTAAATTTTGAAACAATTCCCAGAAGTGTTAATGCTAGATGTGACTCTTCTCCATGAGGAGAAATTTATGCAAAATAAGCATGTCTTAAAAGCCAACTCAAACAGTGTTAGGGTGAAAATAAAAGACATCTGAAGACAACTTCACTGAACACGGGAGAAAATTTTAGGTTAAAGTAGTACAAAAGCATTAATTGAAGAATGTATGATGAGAAGAGAAAAATTAAACAGAAGGGGAAGAGGTTCTAATTAACCAAAGATGAAAATAACAGAAAAGCAAACAAACAAGGAATTCATATACAGAAACATTTTTTGAAATTTGCTTTGAAAATTAATGGTAGGGGATCCCTGGGTGGCGCAGCGGTTTGGTGCCTGTCTTTGGCCCAGGGCGCGATCCTGGAGACCCGGGATCGAATCCCACATCGGGCTCCCGGTGCATGGAGCCTGCTTCTCCCTCTGCCTGTGTCTCTGCCTCTCTCTCTCTCTCTGTGTGACTATCATAAATAAATAAAAATTAAAAAAAAAAAAAATCTTAAAAAAAAAAAAGAAAATTAATGGTACATTAATTTCTAATCATTAGAAAATATGAGGTCCCTTGGGGCGCCTTTGTGGCTCAGTCTGTTAAGCACCTGCCTTGGGCTTAGGTCAGGATCCTGGGATCAAGCCCTGCATTGGGCTCCCTGCTCAGCGAGGAGCCTGCTTCTCCCCTTCCCTCTGCCACTCCCCCTACTTGTGCTCTCTCTCTCTCATATAAATAAATAAATAAAATCTTTTAAAAAGAAAAGAAAATATGAGGTCCCATCTAAAGCATAAAGAGCATATATCACATTTTTCCATGCATACGCAATGAAGACTTTCCCTCCACTACAAATATACAAAAGGTTTTTGTTGGTACAATTTACTATGCCTATTCTCAGCCCAAGGATATTTTTGTACCCAATCTCAAATTGGAAATGGGATGCTATCTGTCCTCAAAACGTCGAGTTACTAGCAGGAACACTGCTCCATGTCTAATAAGACTTTTATGCTCCACTACAAGTCTTTTAAGTGGTATTCTTGTTTATATGTAACTAAGACCACCTGTGTATTTTAAAATATAAATTAAAACTTATGGGACATACTGTTCATTGATTCAATAGATGTGAATTTTTCCCTATTATGAGAATACAATCTTAGCAATTATTAAACCCTGTTAAACAGATTAATTTATATTATATGTATCCTTCATTTCATGGAATTAGTTTTCCAAGGTTAGCTACACAGTGAATCCTACTTTCCCACCACTGAAAGCAGAGGAATGTTCCCACAGAAATATACTCCCAACACAAAAGCCAGAAACCATTTACTGCAAAGGAAGGTTGACACTTCCTTTGCTTCCATTTTCTCATTGGTAATATCAGGTACCATATGACATGCAGTACTTCTTAGGAATGGAAAGTGGAAACATGTTAAGAATTAGAAGATTTCTACAACCAGATGCACAATTGTGACCAACTTAGGAAGCGTGGAATTGGAACTGGTTGTTCATTTACTCATGTCAGACTCTATGACTCTACTCTGATGGTGAAGGAAAAGTTATGTGTGTGTTTTTAAAGTTTTATTAATATGTATTAAACAGAAAAGACATTATTACATTATAGGTATTTTTCTACCCAAAAAATTTTTTTGAAATGGGATGCAATTGCTAATATAGTAGACAAGTTCTTTTCCTCTGTAAATTATACTTTGTTTCATTAGTCTTCCTAAATATATTCTCACTGCAGTCTTCCAAATAAAGTCTCATTTCAGTCTCCCAGATCTATGCTTCAAATTCCTTTAAAAGCTCTTTTTTAAAAACCTGTAAAGGGGTGCCTCGTGGCTCAGCTGGTTAAGTGTCTGACTTTTGATTTCAGCTCAGGATCTCAGGGTCATGAAATCAAGCCCTGCACTGAGCTCCACAGAGTCTGCTTGAGATTCTCTCCCACTCCCTCTGTGCTGATCCCCCTGCCCTCCACTCACATTCTCTCTCTCCCTAAAATTAATTAAAATCTTTAAAAATTTGTAAAAACATTTAACTAATACCATTTTTCATTTTGGGGGTACAAAAAAGCCCTTGGCGATCTCATTTCTATGAAACAGTTAAGCTCACTCCCTTAAAAAGCTGACTTTAAGTAAGTGATCATCCAGGTGGGCTGGAGCTAACCACATAAACCCTTTTAAGTCTAGGTCTAGAAATAAGACAAGAGAAGCCTGGGAGATCGGAGGGCAAGACAGACTAGCCAGGAGGGATATCCTCCGTAGCTGGCTTTGAAGATGGAAAGAGCCCTATGGCAAACTGTATGAGCTAAGCGTGGCTCCTACTTAACAACCAGCAAGCAGATGGGATCTCAGTCCCACAACTGCAAAGAAACGAGTCCTGCCAACAACTTGAGCTTTGCAAATGAGCTTTGGAAGATCTTCTACATAAGAACCCAGCCCATAGGACAACTTGATTTTGGCTTTGTGATACCCTGATACCCTGAACAGACAATCCAGCCACACTGCACCCAGACTTCTGACATACATGACCTGAGAGCCAATAAATGAGTTTGCAGCAATTTGTTACACAGCAACAGAAACTGAATACAGGGACTCCTTGGAGGGCATGGGTGTAGTACGCGGCAGGTTTCCTTTTACCAACAGCACCACCACAACAGGGAGGTCTGACACAGAACATCAATTTGCCTGAAAACTAAAGAAGGCTAATCATAATGAGGAACACACTTGGCAACTGGAAACTGCCCTGCTTTCACTTCCTTCATATTTATCATATTACCAGATCACATATATTCATTTGTTTGCTGAATGTTTCATTCACTAGCATAAAAGCCCCATCAGAACAGGGATATATCTCTTATTCTCTGGTGCATACCCAGCACCTTAAAAAATGCCTAGCACATAGGCAAGCAATAAGTGTATCCTGAATGGGTTGTCCACAATAAAATTCACAATGCGCTGTGTTCTTTATGAGGTTTTTTATTCTAAGAAACTGAAATAATTACATTATCAACTGGACATGCTGCACCCAGCAAAGTCCATCTTAATAAATAATTTCCCTTTAATACAAAACAGATATGTGTTTCTCCATACATAATTGTTTCACATACGCTTTTACAGATGCCTAAACTGATGCAATCCATTAAAGAATGTTTGTAGCCTGGTAAATATATCAATATAATAGAATGCCATTTTAGTAAACAATATGATAATGAAATCTCAACATAATATTACTGAGGAATTTACTTTCAGTTGACTGGGGCCAGTTCAAGCCCTTGCCTCTTTCCACACAACCACCTCACACTGTGCAGAGCCAGCTGAAGAATCCTAACATGCTTGAAGAAACTCAGAACCAGAAAAATCTCCAGATGAGCAGTAGAGCGTATTTCTACACAGTGGATCACATTTCCATCTGGCTTCTTTGTTGTTGTAACAAATCGAATGTTGCTCAAAATAAGTTTAAACTAAGTTTAAAGGCTCTACTACAACACAAAAGAAGTATCTTAGTAATCATACTTCCACTAGATACAGACTTCAGACTCGGGCACTTTCCAGAGCAGATAATGGCAAAAGAGATACCCAATTCTCCTTTAACATATGTTTCTGCCAGAATCAATTACTTCTATAGCACTTCCCAACTCAAACAAAGTACATTCCAAAAAAATGACTTCTTAAAAAAAAAAAAATGACTTCTTGCTTGGTTGCTTAAGAGTCATCAACAGAACCACTGTTATAAATGGTGGTTAGGTGAGGCAAAGCTACACTTCAGGTATGTTATAGGGCTTGGGGGGTCTGGCAACTACCACTATGTATTTTGTCTATATTTCATCTCATTCTTTAAAAAGGGGGTGAGGGACTAAGGCTCACCATATGTATCAATTTAATGAATTTTCTTAAATTCCTAAATAAGTCTTTCTTAAATTTAAAAAGGTAATCTTAAATCAGGACCACCTAAATTCAGTTTGAAATAAAGTGTGGAAAGCACCTATTCTACTTAGATATTCTTTAAAATAAATGTTATAATGCAGAAAACAACAAAGCATCATTATGGATAAGCCACAGAATGATTTTAGCACTATAAATTCAAAAAAATTTCCAAAATTTATTCAGAGTTCAAGGACAAATTTTCATTTTCAGGACAACACAAATCAAAGTAAACTGTTAAGATACTAATTTCACCAAACCACCAAAAGTAAAAGAACTTCACATCTGGGACCAGTGTTGGTTCATACCTTGGAGTATGACTCAGAGATAAAACCTCTACATAATAACTACTCCTGGGGCACCTGGGTGGCTCAGTTGGTTAAGCATCTGCCTTTGGCTCAGGTTATGATCCCAGGGTCCTAGGATAGAGTCCTGGGTCAGGTTCTCTGCTCAGGGTCACCAGGGAGCCTGTTTCTCCCTCTTCTACTTCCCCTGCTTGTACATTCGCACTCTCTTCCCCCACCAAATAAATAAATAAAATCTTAAAAAATGGTAATAATAACTATTCCTCAAAATTATTCCCTATCCCTATGAAGATACACAATCAAATTTCCTCAAAATGGGATCCAAAAAGAGGAGAGGGGAATGCTTGTTTAGGGAAACCATAATCGTGTGCATGCACAAGTGTGTGCACAGGTATGTGTGTTATGTATTCATCTATATATATGGCAGCCTAATTCATGTTTATTCCTGGATCTACAAATTCCATTTACTGAATCATTACTATTGAAGTACCTAGTCCTGCTAAAATCCCTGTCATAAGCATAACAACATGACCAAAATTACATTCTAACAGTTACTTATTTGAAAGCCATGGATGTATTTCCCTCATGACTGTCTTGTTCCTTCTCTACATTTTTGTTCACTATTTATATATACCCCAGATAAAACTTGCTAACACAACAAGAAAATATTTTATTAATCTCTACATATCTGTCAATGGGAATTGGCTGAATCCAAATATATCAGAATCACCAGAACGCAGAAACTTCTTGGGGTGCATTAAATAGACAACACCACATCTTGATGAACAAGTTACCAAAAACCTTTCCTTGATGTTTCAACAGCATCACATATACCTTTCTGAAACTCCCTAAGACTTCCAGGACATCATTGCTCTTTCCTGGTTCTCATCTGTCTGACCACTAGCTGCTCTGTTTCCACAGCAGACAGATTCCACTTTCTCTACCACAGCTCAGTGTTTCTGAAAGCATGAGATATACACTACGGTAGGTGGCATACACATAACAATGAATAATTTCATGGGAAAGTTATTAGCTTGTCAAGCAAGCCCTCAGGCCTTTAATTACAAAATCTTACTGTTTTATTTTTTTCATTTGTTTTTTTGAGTTAAACTCAGAGGATTTAACACCCAATGGTACCTAGCTAAAATTTAATACCATTATCTTTGGTGTCATCACTCTCATTTTTCCACTGCCAACTGTTTAAAGCAAGCTACATTCGTTTGCCATTTTTATTTATTTTTTTTGTTTTTTGTTTTGTTTGCCATTTTTAGTACCGATATAATGTTTCCCTTTAAAATAAATTTAAGTAAAAGAGTCACTTAAAGAACAACAGTAAGGAAATAATTGCATTTTGGAGTGCTCCTCAAAAAACGGACATCAGAAACACTGTTCTGACCAGAACTGTGGCTATTTTCTAAACTCAGTTCTTTCTCCACATTTTGTCACTGCGATCACCTCAAACATTCAACTAAGCTCCAGATTTCAGTTTAAGATATGCCAGCACATTGATTCAATATCTGCAAATAAAACCCATTCTCTTCTGGATCACTCTATCACTACCAACACCACTTCCAACTTCACCATCAAAAGCTAACCAAATTCCCCTTTACCTCTATTCACACGATCTCAAAATCTAGGCATTCTCTTTGTCTATTCACTGAATTCCAGCAGTTATGAATTCATTCATTCTAACACCTATTGGGCTCCTTTGCCCATTCATATTTATATGAATAAAATTATGTCATCTTAGAAAGCCATTTTCTTTAAAAACTTCATAATCTATGAGAAGAGAATCTGACCTTGTGGACTCTTTCTCCAAAAATTGGGGTGAGGGGCATGCAGGAGGACATAAGAAGAAACAGAACTAAAAAGGAATGCCTGAGAATATTTAAAGTGGTTCTATTTCTAAATAATAGAAATAAAAATAGGTACCATCTTCTTCACATTTTTCTGCATTTTATACATTTACTGTATTTTTATAATCTTCTTGATTTTAAATATTCTACAAAATATTCCCATCGAGCTTCATTTCTCCATTCCTATTCAAGCATCCTAGTTCAGACTCTCAATATGTCCTCTTGCCAGCCTCTAAACTGACCTTTGTGAAGGTTGCTGCCCAATATATTATATATAGTTGTGAGAATAATATTCCTTAAAAGTTACCTTTACTAAATCACTCTTCTATTTAACAGCCTTTAATAGTGGCTCTCTATTGTCTATAATAATAAGAATTTCTACTCCCCTAGCTTTTCAGGAACTACTATAAACTAGCCCCAACTCTACCAACATAAAAGAGAAAAACAGTACTATTACAAGTCAAATATGAATGCTTTATCAGAAAGTTAAATATAAGTTAAAACTATTAGAGACTCCAAATCTGATGCTATTAATAATTTTGTGGGTGCTATTTCTCAATATTCCTAAAATTCAGGTCTTTAATATATACTCAATTTTTGAAAGATTCCATTCTAGAGAACTACACCAACAACCTAGATTGAGTTTACCATGCAAACTACAGTCCAGTTAATCAAAAGGTATCCATACAACAAAAATATATTTTAGCAGAGATATGAGAAAATAATTAATGGAATTTCTAATGGTATAAAATCAACACTAGCAGGAAAGTGCTAGACCACAAAGCACAAAGTAAATTAAGCTGAATATATACAATGTTTAGTTTTTGCTCTAGGTAGGTCTTCATTAATTTGAAGCAACTGGTATCTTTGTTTTACAGCATATCACCTCAAAGTTCTAAACTCTGTAATATTTAGAAGGTATATACTTAGTGGTTTTTTTAATTTTTTATTTATTTATGATAGTCAGAGAGAGAGAGAGAGAGAGAGAGAGAGAGAGGCAGAGACACAGGCAGAGGGAAAAGCAGGCTCCATGCACCGGGAGCCCGACGTGGGACTCGATCCCGGGTCTCCAGGACCGCGCCCTCGGCCAAAGGCAGGCACCAAACCGCTGCGCCAGCCAGGGATCCCCTTAGTGCTTTTTTTTTTTTTCCTTAGTGCTTTTTTAATGCCATTTCTTAATAGTCACTTTTGCCCAAAAGTATGTGTTCTGGGTGGGAAGCAAGGATGCAAAAAGCTCCTCTCCTACTGTTCTTCGGCTCCCAAGGAACATCTTAATGCCTAGGGGCCTTAGTTCTAGTATCATTACCAGAGAATACTGAATCAAAAACTAGAAGCCACAGGCAGGTGTGGGAGAACTTTCTCAGAAGTGAGAGTTAAATGCAGGTAAGCATTTTGAAAATCCTGAGATTGAATGAATCCTTAAATTTTCTGCGTTAGGTGCCTCCTCGCTTTACCCTAGTACTGGCCCAGGCTGCTAAACATCCCTCAATGCACAAGACAATCCTTCACAACAAAGAACCACTACCCTAAATGTCAACAGTGCTAGAGTTAAGAAATCCTGGTATAAAAAAGGGGAAAAAAAGAGGAAAGAAAGAAATTCTGCTAAAAATGAAAGAATGCTGTTAGAATCCCAACTCTACAACTTACTAGCTAAGTGACCTTCAGCAAATTATACAACTTCTATAAGACAGTTTCCTCATGTTTAAAATGGGTATCATGCTTGTGCCAAAGGATTTAGGGCGATAAACTGACACAGAGCCCTTCAGACACCTAAAAATGTTAGCTTCTATTCTTTAGAAAGAGTAGAAAAACTTGTATCAGAGGTAGAGCTGTGGCCCTCTCAAATATAATTTCAAAATATGAATGCAAGGTACTATAATTATTTTTTGAATCTCCTATCAAAGTCTAAGCAACTTGAAGGCAGAGTCCTTACCTTTGTATCCTCAGCCTCTAGAACAAAGTAAGCTTTGGGTAAGTATCTATTAAGTGGCCAAGCAGGCAACTAAGTTCTAAGTGTCTACCCCACAAGAAGGCATTCATTGCATTGCATTGTGGGAACGGCCAAAGAATATACAAAAACATAATTCTTGTACTGGAGAAATTTAAAAATAGTATGAGATGCCTAACAAAACAAAATACAGAGATAGATTTAACACAGGATAAGCACTCAAAAAAAGCTCAGGGATTGATAGGCAAAATTTGCATAAATACTGAGCCACAAATGAATACTAATGGCATGCACACAAAAGTTAGAATTAAATAGATTTAATCAGGGAAAGGCCCAGCTTTAATTAGTATAATCCTTCAGAGTACCTGTAGCTAATATCTTCCAAAGGCAATGAAACAGTACATAAAGAACAAACATCAAAATGACAAGTGCTATCATTTGTCATTTTAGCAATACTCAGCTAAATTTCATAATTCATATGATGGTAGCATATTTTAACATATTCAAAGGCCACTTTAAGCAATTTTTAAAACCACATTAGATTTTAATGGAAGCTTATCAAATTCCTAACATCCACAATCCATCTTAATTATCTTAAATGGTCTGAGACAGAGTGAGACCAAAAGGGCTGATGCCCAAATGTCTGACTACTTTGCTGAAAAGGCTGAACTCCAGCATACCCAAAGTGTGTTAGAAGCAACTTTTAAAATGCACAAATGTAACAATTATTTTTAAACCAACAATTTTAGAAAAATAGCAGTTCCTATCTAAAGCTTATATAAATATAAGACACTGGGTTTGCAAATGTCAGCAGAGTTTTAAGATCCCTTTCTAAAGTAATAGTCTCCTGTTTTGCTTGGTATCTTAATTTGCCTTTAGTTTCAAAACTAAGCTTGCCAACACTATTCCTCTCAAACCTCAGGAATTCCATTACTAGTTTTAAGCTAAATTAAAGGAAAATAGACGCATTCAACCCATGGCAGAAGTATGCACAAAGTGTTTGTTGATGCTCATAAATAGACTGAGAAATTTAGACATGTCTGAAGGACAACGGTTGTATAGTCAACTCTGTTTTGCTCCACCATGGAACCAAATAGAGAATTATTGCTACCACTTCAAGTGAGACCAGCTCAGATACCTTTAAACTAACTGGGATACAATACAACATTCTCTTAAGTCAGAGCCTTTGTGTGTCTTCTCTTCAGGGAGGAATGGTTAGAGTACCCTTTAAAAAAATCCACAAGAAGCCAAGATGTCAATGTCCTCTCCCTGAAAACGCTTAAAATGCCCTCAACACTGCTTACGACTTTCCTCAAAAAAAAAAAAAAAAAAAAGAAAAGAAAAGAAAAAGAAAAAAAAGCTTTAACAATAACAACAACAAAAGAGCTATAAATGCTTTATAGATGAGCATTTGTCTTGGTCTTATCACTAGAAATTCGTCCTATCCACTTCCCTATCCTCAAACTCTATAAACCTTCTGACACCTACAGACATTTTTACTCTTCATCCCTCTCCATCACCTCTAACAAGCCTTAATTCATCTCAACTCATCTGACTCCCAGGTATCAGGATCTCCTGAATGGGACTAATAAAAGAGGCAAGTTACTAAGAAGGTAAAGGAAAGAAAATCCTATCGGTCTCACTTCCCTGCTCCCTCCCTTACCCTGTCCCAGCACTGCCAGGTAGCAACAAAAGGAAGAAATAAACGACCTTTTATTCATTCCATTGCTGTTTCTCATTCTTTTACAGCCAACTCATTCATTGCCCTCTCCAGGCATTCAGTTCCTCAGGCATCACCCGCTCTAACCCCCTACTCTCCAGCCCCAGGTAATAGAAATCACAGCCCAGCTCCCTAAGGTAGGGATGCAGTAGGATGGATGAATTTCCACCAGTGATATAAAGGGTGTTTTGAGCATTGTGATATAAGGGGTTACATCATTTTTTCATGGCTTGACCTAGTAACCTAAACACCATTTTTATATGACTAACTAGAAAAATAGGCTCCTAATTCCAAATTCCTTTTTTTCAACTCATTTTTCCTACAGCCAGCCCCTTGTCAGAACCCTTTTTAAACAATACATTTACAAGATAGAGGCTACCTACATACATAACAGAGAAAAATTAAAATGACTACTAGTAATTAAAACAATACATTTGGATAAAGTAAACAAGCGAATGTCTTGTGCAGTATCTTCAAGCAATCCATCTGCATCCCTCTTATTATAAAAATAAGGAAAATAAATCTAGTTACAAACAACATACAACAAATTGGTGATCATACTTTTCAAGACACTGCCTTATAAAACTAATATTCTAACTTTAGAGTTGAATACAAGAACAATTTGTCACTACATATCAAAAAATTTAATGCATATATATATACACACACACACACACACATATATATATAGTACTGGCAAAGAAATTTCACGGCTAAAATTTAAAGTACTAATATATTTGCACAGGAGTGAAATATACATACAATACTCACTACCACATTATTTATAAAAGAAAAGATAGGAAACAAGCTTCACATAAACCAAAGGGAATTTATAGTATATCTAATACAGTGGATACGACATAGCTCATAAAAATAGTGGATATGGTTGTCAATGTAGAAAACCTGCTACAAAAACAACTGTCTCAAGGAGGGGACCTATTAGAAAGGTAAGAGACTTGCTTTTCACAAGAAATCCTTTTGTACCTTTACATTTTGGACCATGTATTCATATTGCCCGTGTTGTTAAACATGAATAAAGGACACCTGGGTGGCTCCGCTGACTGTGTCTCAGCTCAGGTCAGACCGCAGAGTCCTGAGATGGAGACGTGTGACAAGGACGACGGGTTCCAAGGTCAGCACGAAGTCCATCTGAGAGTCTCTCCCTCCCCCTCTGCCCCTCCCCTGCACCCTCATGCGCACGCGTGCTTGCTTGCACTCACTCTCAAACAAATAAGTAAATCTTTTTTAAAAAAATAAGTTAAAAGTTTGCTAAGGAATCTAGACCATTCTCCCCGACCTCTGATGCATCAGTAGCTTTACTTCCTCATCTGCAGGCAACGTCCACTAGGACCGAGAATCTAGGCCCACGCAGCTTGCCCAATAACCAAGGCACCAGAGCAGAGGGTTTCCCATTTCCTCCCTAGTGAGCATATGTACAGCTTCAGCAACTCTGCATCAGTCAAAACAAAGTATAACAGATGAAGAAATAGGTGAAGAATTTATCTTACGCAAAGCAACCTTGATTACAGAAATAAAACTGGTTGCCATATAATTTTGTCAGCACTCTTTGAAACTGTGCTTTACCAAAAGAACAAAAAAACTATCTGGCTGGAATTCCTAGGGTCTAGATCTCAAATGGCTACATGCACCAAAAGTATCAGTAAAGAATCTAAGTGCCAAAAGCATTGAATCCAAAAAGGCAGTTAAAAAAAAAAAAAAAAAACAGGGGGAAGGGTAAGGACAAAGTCATGGGCAATAAGTTTCAAATGGCAAAATAACAAACTTTTAAGATACAATTTTCTTTTTATCTCTCTTTTTATTTTATTTTATTTATTTATTCATGAGAGATACAGAGAGAGAGGCAGAGACACAGGCAGAGGGAGAAGCAGGCTTCCTGCAGGGAGCTCGACATGGGACTCGATCCTGGGAATCCAGGATCAGGCCCTGAGCCAAAGGCACAGGCTCAACCGCTGAGCCACCCAGTGATTTTCTCTCTTAAATGCCAAGTAACATTGAACACAGTATAGTCCCTTGGTAATTAAAAGAAACAGTTCAAACTCTAAAGCTAATTTTTAAATATTGCTACTTAATAGGATTTTTGGTTTTGCTACTAGATGAAAAGAACAAATAATACAACAGCTGCTAATACTAATCTGATGCCCTCTTCCTCCTCTGCGTCAAAAGTTTATTACAATCTGACCGTTCAATTATAAGACCAGAAAACTAGAAAAAATAATCTTGAAGGGAGGTAAAGTAAATAACACGGTAATATTTAGGCAGAGGATCAAATTTATTTTTTATAAAATAAAAAAATCCTTGTATTGGGTCTCTTGTTAACACTGACTTGCATCTACGCACACAGCTATACTGCTATGTACCATTCTAAATTTACAGACTTGATGATCTGTTTAAAACAAAACAAAAAATCTAACTAAATAGCACAAAGGTTTGTCATAACCAATTAGTCTAACAAGGTCTAGAATACATCTAGTAAATGAAAGATGCTAGCTGGCATATCAAAGAATCCATACATTCCTTTGCCAGATTCAAATATTCTGACTAACGCAAACAACAAACTCATGAAATAAGGATATACTTAAGAAAACAGGAGGTAAAATGTGCCAGCACTATTATGTGGAGTTTACATATCTTGACATTTACAAAGAGAAAGGACAAGAATGTTATCAACTGACAGTTTTCATTTTTATTCTATGTTTATTACTAAACTGTTCATTATGGTTCTAGAGTGTCTGAGGTGCTTGACATACTCAATTAAAGAGTACTGCTGCAAAAAAGTGCCGCTAATCAAACTATTGATTATAATCATATCAAAGTCAGGGATTAACAACTACATAAATGAATATTTAAATCCATATCAATGGTTCCAATTCTGAGTCAAGTACCACCTAAAGTAAAACAGTTCTTTAAGCTATTTTCAACATTTAAAAATAGCCTAATAGTCTCATACACTATCTGAAATACAGCTTTCTATGCTAACTAAAATAATCAAATTTCTTTTCTAAGGGCTGGAATTAAAACTCAATGTGGTAACACCAATTATCTCATAGTGATCAGAAGCCCTGGTCGTAGTGATAAAAATAGAAAACCCAATGATTTACTATGTAATACATGTACTTTATTTTGTGGCAGAACTTTTTTGGATTCTAGCATCTGAAAATTCATGGAAATGAGAGTATTTTAGGGTGGGTTTAAAAAAAAAACTGTTCTAGAAAAGCAAAATGCAAACTAAAAATACCAGACTCTAAATATTGACAATACATTTATCAGGAAAAGGTTTACGTGTTCTGGCTGAGCACAGAAAGACATCTATGCATTACAAGAAAATATCTTTTTCTTTAAATCCTAATGCCCCAATCGATGCTTCATGAAATAACAAGTAGTGACATGGATAAAGATGACTGGTCAGATCCCAAACTATGAAGGAAATTTAATAGGAGGAAGAGCAAAGTTTATGTCTAAGTTCTTCACTCCATTTTCCCCCATTAAGTCTTTTATTTCACAATTTCCTCAGGAGTTACAAGACTACAAGATTTTAGCCATATTTCTCACGTATGCACATCCAACATAAAATAAAACAAAGGACTATAAGCCTAGTTTTCACCTGGGAATGCACTCTTCCTTCCTTTCTTTTTTTTTTTTTTTTTTTAAGATTTTTATTTATTCAACCATGAGAGAGAGAGAAAGAGAGAGAGGCAGAGACACAGGCAGAGGGAGAAGCAGGCTCCATGCAGGGAGCCCGACGTGGGACTCGATCCCTGGTCTCCAGGATCACGCCCTGAGCCAAAAGTAGGCACTAAACCGCTGAGCCACCCAGACTGCACCCCCCCTTCCGCCTTTTTTATTTTTTACAGAGTTAGGACAAAAGAAATACTAAAATGCAAAATGCTCCTAGGACCTGAGATGCGAAAGAACAACAAAAACACTACCTCCAAGCCTGAAGACCATTCATTCAAGAGTCCTCACTGAGCTGGCTAAATGAGATGACCTGAAAGGCAGTAGGTATGAGGACATGCAATATTTGAATCTATATAGATGCCACATAGAAATCCCAGACGCTATCATTTATTACCTGCCTGACCTCAGAAATGTTACTCAATTCTCTGAAGCCTCAGCTTTCTCATCTCAAAGATGGAAATAAGAGTAATAATTCAGTAGAAACTCTTTTAATAGACCTCTACTTTACCATAACTTACAGAAATAAAGCTCTCCAATCCCTCCATAAATCACTCCCTGATGCCCACCACAGGCTGACCGCTTGCACCTGGTAGTCTTCTAAGTAGACCACTTTCTTAATACATCCCCACCCTTCTGCTCTCACCAAATGAGCTGGATGCTTAACAAGAGCCAGCTGTTTCTGACAGATGATGAGTGTGAAAGGGGTTGTTTTCTCTGAAAATTATGTTGAAAGGTTCAGAAAGATTCAAAGGCTAATTCTTTAAAAAGTTATTATGGAATTAGGCATATGTAAAACAGCCTTAAAAGAATAAGGGAAAAAAGCATAAAACCGTAGAAAGATTTTCTAAAACACACTGAAAATGTCTTAAATTCTCCCTTCTAGGGATCCCTGGGTGGCGCAGCGGTTTGGCGCCTGCCTTTGGCCCAGGGAGCGATCCTGGAGACCCAGGATCGAATCCCACGTCGGGCTCCCAGCGCATGGAGCCTGCCTCTCTCTCTCTCTCTCTCTCTCTCTCTCTCTCTCTCTCTCTCTCTCTGTGTGACTATCATAAATAAATAAAAATTTTTTAAAAAATTCTCCCTTCTATAGGAAAGGGATGCTGTTATGATATCCAACAGATTAGGGGTATGGGTTATGCTAAAAAGACAATCCAGATTTTTTTTTTTGAGATTTATTTATTTTAGAGAAAAAGAACGAGTGGGGAGAAGGAGAGAGAAAGGGAAGAACCCAAGCAGACTCCACACGGAGCGCAAAGCACAACATGAGGCTCAATGTCAGGACCCCGAGATCACGACCTGAACCAAAACCAATAGTCAGACGTTTAACAAACTATGCCACTCTGGCACCACCAGACAATCCAGATTTCTTTTTTTTTTTTTTTTTAAGATTTTATTTATTTATTCATGAGAGAGACAGAGAGAGAGAGGCAGAGACACAGGCAGAGGGAGAAGCAAGCTCCTTGCAAGGGAGCCCGACACGGAACTCGATCCCAGGACCCCAGGATCACACCCTGGGCCGAAGGCATTCGCCAAACCGCTGAGCCATCCAGGCGTCCCCACAATCCAGATTTCTAATCAAAGGACCCATCCACAAAGAAAAATACTGACGCTGTAGAGGGAAAGAAATGGTGAAGGAATGTAGTGTATATTCAAATTACTACTACAAATAATGTATCATTTTTTGGTGATTCTCAATTATCTACTCCCCATCATATATAAGATCTTCATATCTAGATACCCCAAAAATTTATGGGAAAATTGTGAAGACTAAATAAAGTACTTGCACAGTGCCTGGCACTTAGTAACATTCAACTAAAAATTTGTTTTACATTAAGGGTTTTTTACTACCTTGATGGTCTACTGCTCTAAGAATATAATGCTGCTGTCTTCTAAAACATACAGAAAAGTAAAAAGTATACAATTTCCTTATATTCTGTTATTTTTTTTGTATCCCCATACATTATCAGCCATATAACCTCTGTGATGGCAATGAAAGCCCCAAGAGACTGTACAGAGTCTCCAGGATTAGGCTTAACCATAAGGAGAACATCACAGGAAAGTCAGCACAAACCCTGCACTTAAAGCTGACAAGAACACGGGAAAAATTAATGATGTGCTGGTACAGCACCAATGGGGGGAGCAGCCACTCTCTGATGAGGGAACAGACGGGAAAGATCCAGGATCCAGGCTGACCACAGTAACTAAGAGATGATGGTGGAGACCAGAGAGAAGTAATGCAGAAACTGGCAATCATTTGGCAGGTAACAAACCTGCCAACTAAGGAGGTTACAGTTAAGGTAAAGAGAAGGATCTGGTGATTCAACCTCTTGCTCAAAACTGTTGAACACTAACAGATAATAAAATGCTTTTCTAAATTACTTAAATGCAAAAATCACATTTTTAAAAGCTCGTGTCATTCTGACATTACAATCAATTTTCCTCTTCAAGGAAAAAAAAAATGTTACATAAAGAAATGCACTCTAAAATTAGAACAATGAAGTACCTTTTTCACCTTATTACGTGGGGGGGGGGGGGGGGGGGGGGCGGGAAGTAACACTAATACCCAATCTAAGAAGGATACAGTGAAACAGTACGAGCAATACTATCCTCTTGAGAAGCAATTTGACCAAATGTTTCAAGACTAATAAACCTTCATATCCTTTGGCTCAATATCACACATCTGGGAATCTGCCCTAAGGAAATAACTAAAAGTATGAAGAAATCTATATGCTCAAAGGTGTTTTCTGCAATATTTCTTATAAGAGTGAAAATTAAGTATGATGGCAACAGAAAATATTTAATACAACACTAAGTTTAAGAAAAGCAAACACAATTGAGCATATACTAAAAATATGATATAAAACATCATATGAAAAAGGCTGTAAAAAACTCCAAAATGATGACTATTAGAGTGGTGGCTTCAAAATATGCTTTTTCCATTGTCTAACATTACTGAAATCTTATTTTACTTTTGAATTAAAACAAATTAGGAGCGCCTGGGTGGCTCAGTTGATTAAGTGTCTGCCTTAGGCTCGGGTCTGATCTCAGGGGCCCGGGATGGAGCACTGCGTCAGGCTCCCTGCTTGGCGGGGGTCTACTTCTCCTGTCCCCTCTGTGCTTGCTCTCTCTCTCTCTCAAGTAAATTAGATAAAATCTTTTTTTTAATAGATAAAATCTTTAAAACAAATTTTTTAAACAAATTATATTTTTAAAGTATGTATCTCAAAAGATTACATTCTGTATTATTTCACTCACACAATATTCTCATAATGGCTAAACTAGTTGGGTGGGGTTGTGAATATATAGAGATAACACTAGGGAGTTCTGTGGTGATGCAACGATTCTTGATTATGGTAGTCATACAAAACTATGCAGAACTATACACATACACAGAGAAATGCAGGTTTTAAAAAATAGATCTGTCTATGGTGTGTAGTCTAGTTAACAGTAACATACCAATATCAACTTCCTGGTTTTCATTTTGTGTGACAACTATATAACACTTGGGGAAACTGAGCAAAGAATATATAGGACACTTGTTATTTTTGCAACTTCCTATGAGTCTGTCCCTCAAAATAAAATTTTTTTTAAAATGCATGTGCTTGCATATGTATTATGCTTTTTTTTTTTTGAGGTCGTGGGAGATAAAGCAATGTAAAATGAGCCATGAAATATAGAACTTCCAAGACACTACTACATACTGTTCACAAAACCACATATGGGGCAAATAGCAGTCTTTAGATTGAACTATAACTTATTTAGGTCAGCCTTTAATAAAAGGCTTTAATAAAAGACTTCAATTTAAATGAAAATATCAGTCAATTTTCAGAATATGCTTAACTGAGTATTTCTGAATCTCAAACCCTATACTTACATATTCCATTAAGCAACAACTCTCAGAATTCTCTCTTGCCAGAAAAGTTTCAATACATAATAAAGATTTTCTTACATATATTCAACTTAAATATATAAATGGCGAATACAGACAAAGGATATAATAGTTCATGACCTCTAGTTTGTGCTACATGATGGCAACCACATCAATCCTAATTCTCCATTTTAACCTCAATGCCTAGCATGGTTCTTGATACCTACCAGGCTCCCAAGAACTATTTACTGACTCAGTGATTCAGTGAGTGAATTCATGTTCTAGTCAAGATTCAATACCCAAGTCCCTCTAGCTTTAACCAAGAATGGGAGATAGAAGGTTAGGGGTAAGAGATAAAAGGCATGAATCTGGATAGGGCCCAGCTTCCATCAATTCACCAGGTCAAAAGATTCCATTAACCAACACTACTACATCCCAGTTTATCAATACAAAAAATGACCTTAGGAAAACCTCGAATCATTTCCTCTGATCACCTAAGTCTTAAAGACTTGTGTAATAATGAGAAAAAGAATTGAACTAGTATCAGAAAATCCACCTCAAAATCTTCATCATCTAATGTTCTCAAGGAAACCAAATTGTCTTTGCTATATGTGAATACATCCAATTTTTGATCTGAAAAATCTTAACTAGGGTTATGCAAGCATCAAAAACTCCTCCACACAAGCCCTAAGCTCTCGGTGATTACAAATACATAATTATACATTTTATATAGTATATGTATAGTATATGTAAACATAAAATACATAAATGACACAATTACAGTAGAACTACTACCTTATAAGACAGTTGTCAGACAGCAACTCACGTCTATGTGTCTATGTTATTCATTCAAAAGTCCAAGATACTGATAGTGTAACAATGAACAAGACACAGACCATGCTTAAAAGGCAAATATAGCTAGTAAAAAGAACCTTAAGAAAACCAGAGTTTGAATTCCAATGCTTATTAGCTTCTTATTAGCTATGTCTCTGAGTCTTTGCAGAACTACAAAATAAAATCATAATATATAAAAATGCTTGACAAACTAGAAAACCCTATACAAATGTAAGGTACATTACTGTACTTAGTTTTTCATCAAGAAAAAAAGAGGGCAGCCCAGGTGGCTCAGTGGTTTAGCACCGCCTTCAGCCCAGGGCCTGATCCTGGAGACTAGAGATCAAGTCCCACATAGGGCTCCCTGCAGGGAGCCTGCTTCTCCCTCTGCCTGTGTCTCTGCCTCTCTCTCTCTCTCTCTCTCTCTCTCTCTCTCTCGGTCTCTCATGAATAAATAAAAATCTTTAAAAAAAAAAAAAAGAAATCTTGTCATTTGCAACAACATGGATGCAACTAGAAGATATGCTAAACGAAGTTAAGTCCATCAGAGAAAGACAATTACCATATGATCTCCCTCATATGTAGAATTTAAGAAACAAAACAGGATCATAGGGGAAAAGAGGAAAAAATAAAACAAGACAATATCAAAGAGGGAGACAAACCATAAGAGACTCAGTCACAGGAAAATAACTGAGGGGAGGGGGGTGAAGGGATGGGGTACCTGGTAATGGACATTAAGGAGAGCACATTGATGTAATGTGCACCGGGTATTACACAAGACTGATGAATCACTAACCTTACCTCTGAAACCAATAATACATTATGTTAATTAATTGAATTTAAATTTTTTTAAATGAAGGGAAAAAACACTGAAAAATTAACATAGCAAAACAAACAGCAGAATCATATCTGCAAAGACTTCAGATATTAGGATTATCAGAGACAAAGTACAAAATAAATATATTTAATACGTTTTTAAGAAATAAAAGATAGCTTAAGAACATGACAAGAAAAAGTTAAGACCACCAAAAAATAATAAGGATAAAGCAGACTTAAAAAGGAACTACATAAAACTCCTAACAATGAAAAACAGTAAATAAAATTTTTTAAAGTTCAATCATCATGCTACAACATGGATGAACCCTGTGTCTGGCAAATGGAATTAGCCAGACACAGAAAGACAAATATTATATGATCCACTTATATGAGGTACATAGAATAGTCAAATTCATTAAAAAAGAAAGCAAAATAGTTCTTGCCAGGGGCTAGGTGAAACACGGGGCAATGGGAAATTATTGTTTAATGGGCACAGATCTCAGTTTGCAATGATAAAAAAGTTCTGGGGATGGACAGTGGTGACAGTGAATGTACTTAACATCCCTGAACTGAACACTTTAAAATAGTTTCAAGCGGTAAATTCTACTTATGTATATTTTACTATAAAAATGAATGTAACAGGGATCCCTGGGTGGTTCAGCGGTATGGCACCTGCCTTTGGCCCAGGGCACAATCCTGGAGTCCCAGGATCGGGTCCCACATTGGGCTCCTGGCATGGAGCCTGCTTCTCCTCTGCCTGTGTCTCTACCTGCCTCTCTCTCTCTCTCTCTCTCTCTCTCTCTCTCTCTGTCTCTCATGAATAAATAAAATCATTTAAAAAATGAATATAACAGTTAAAACAAAGCGAAAAAAATTTTTTAATTCAATAACCTAGTTGAACATAGCTGAAGCAAGAATTAGCTAACTGGAAGAAAAGATCTATCTAACTATCCAGAACACAACACACAAAAGATAAAGAAATGGCAACAATGAAAGGCAGGTTAAGAGGCATGGTGGGTAGAGTAAGAAGACCTACCTCAAATACAAGTTCCAGATAAAATACATGGAAGATAAAATTTGAGGAGAAAATGGCCAAAAGTTCCCCAAAACTGTTAAAAGACACCAACTGTCAGATTCCATGGCCTAGTGAATTCCAAGCATGATAATTAATAAGAAATCAATTTCTAGACATATCAAAATCAAAGTATGGAAATCAGATTCTAAATATTCTAAATATAGTCATCATAAAAGAATGACAATTAGATGGATCACAGATTTTTCAGCAGCAATAAAAGGCAGAAGAGAATGGGATAAAATCTACAATGAGCAAAGAAAAAAATAACAAAGAATGTATACTCAGAAAAGCCCATCTTGGGAATGGGATTTAGATAAAAATATTTTCAAACAGATGAAAAGTTTTCCAACAACAGACCCTCACTGAAGAAACTTGTATAGGATATATTTCAGGCAGAGAAAAAATGATATTAGATCCCAAACAAGAGGTCCAAGATGCAAATGAAAATGTTGCGCAAAGACACTTGTAAATGTAGAAGCAAATTAAAGCAACAATGTTTAAAACATAATAATATCTAATTTGTTGGGAGTCAGGAAAAACTAAAATAAAGGAAAACTACATAAAACTACATTAACTTCCAAACTGGAAGAGAGAAGGAAATGAAATTTTCTTTAATTCATGAAAATTAAAAGGAAAAGGGAATGATTAACACAAAATTTAGATGGTGGTTTCTTAGGAAGCATGTCCAGTGTCCAAGAACACAAGTGGTAAGGAGTATAAAGGGACTTCAAAGATACTGAAAATGTTCAATTTTTCAAGCCAGTTAGTGGTAGTTCATTTTATAATTATTTAAATTGTACATTCAGGATACTGTACACTTTTGTAATAAAAGTAAAATTTAAAAATCAATGCAGAAGAAAAAAAAATCAAGACTAGTGATCACTCTCTAAAAAACCTAGAACACTTCACAAAGTTTGGTCTTAAAAATCGGAACAATGGGGGCACCTCGGTGGAGTGCTCAGTTAAACCTCTGACTCTTGGTTTTGGCTCAGGCTGCGATCTCTGGGTGGTGAGAGGGGTTCAACAGAGTGTGCAGTCTGCTTAGTTTCTCTCTCCTTCTCCTTCTGCTCCTCCCCCCAATTCGTGCACACTCGCTCTGCTCTCTCTCAAGTAAGTAAATAAATCTTTTTTAAAAATTGAACACGGGGCACCTGGGTGGCTCAGTCAGTGAAGTGTCTGCCTTCAGCTCAGGTCATGATCCCAGGGCGGTGGGCTCAGCGCCATCAGGCTACCTGCTGAGCAGGGAACCTGCTTCTCCCTCTGTCACTCCCCCTGCTTGCGCTCTCTGATGTGCTCTCTCACACACTCTCTCTCTCAAATAAATCAACAAATTCTTTAAAAAAAATGGAAACAGTAAAAATACTATTTCATTAAGAAATATGTATCAAGGGCCTAATTTTGCCTATAACTGAGCTGAGCAGTGGTATGAAGATTTCTAACCTCCCTTCTCCATGTCTTACCAGCCCTTGAGGGTAGCACTTCTTACACAGTAGTCACTAGCCTCAACTGGGGCTATTCACATTTAAATTAATTAAAATCAAATAAAATTTAAAATTTAGTGCCCCTGTATCACTAGACACATTTTATTTAAGTGCTTGGTAGCCATATAAGGGCAACTATATTGAATAGCACAGATACAGAACATTTCCATAATTAAGAAAGTTCAATTAGACACTGCTGCTGTATTTTTATATTTAAATATATTTTATATCAATATAGAAATATAATAATTCAATAATCTTAAATATAAATGAACATCTTAAAATTGATTAAATCTCTTTTTAAAGTCGTTTTATTTCTATGAAACTACAGCTCCGGGACGCCTGGGTGGCTCATCAGTTGAGCATCTGCCTTTGGCTCAGGGCATGATCCCTGGATTCCAGGATCAAGTCCCACATCGGGCTTCCTGCATGGAGCCTGCTTCTCCCTCTGCCTATGTCTCTGCCTCTCTCTCTGTGTCTCTCATGAATAAATAAATAAAATCTTTAAAAAAAAAAAAAAAAAAAAGAAACTACAGCTCCATGGTAGTATTCAAAACAGTCTGTTTGTTAAACGCATGTAAAAGTGTTAATAATTGTCCACCATCCTGTGTTCCACCAAAAACCATCAGAACACAGCTTTTTTTTTTTAAATGAGCCAAAATTAAACAGTTAAGCACAGTGCCACTAGCCATGTCATAGGGATATGAAAATCCATAGGATGAACATACTGCCCCTTCTTCAGGGCACCAATTTTGGTTGACAGTACTTTATAATACTGTTTACATCTACATAAAATAGCAAAACATGAAATTTGTGTGAATTTTTAAAAATAAAACCCTAGAGGAGTCGTGAAATTTTCTAGTTGTAGCAGGACACTTTGGACTACCTCTCCAGACTCCTGAGCATACCATTCATTTCTGCCAATAGGAGTAATTTGAAGGAAAAATGTAAGCATTGTTAAAATAAATGAATTCTGTATGAGTCTTTTATTTACCAGAAATAATGGTATACAACGAAACTATAAAACAACAACATCCTTACTATCTAATGCAGCAAACTTTCAGGTTCCTTTAAAATTAAAAGACAGAGGGCCTAACCTATTTCAGCTTAATCTGAAATTTTGCTTTAGGCATTCTAACACATATTCAGTATTTCTATAACACTCCCAATTTTGAAAATTACCTAACCAAAAACACTAAAAGTAAACAAACGTTAAGCCTTAATTTAACAGTCATTTAGGCTAGGTATGCGCCTTAAATTTTCCACACCCACCCCTCCAAAGCTAAGTGCACGGAGGGGAGTCAAAATGCTTCTCATCTAGACAACTGAATGCAATTTCAATAGCGCTTATGCTAATAATTGGTTTGTGTCCCCAGGAGGACTTCTGTGGCTCCACTTACATAACCCATTATGCAAAGTGCTGAACTATTCTTTCTCTAGAAAGCATTTTTGAATACTGATATTTGTACAAGGTTTACTTGCTATATTAAATTAAAAAAAAAAAAAAAAAAAAAAAAGCTTTTCTTGCTCTAGCTTCCCTGCAGAAGAGGTGAAAAGGAAAGCCAATTTCTACTACTCCACTATGTCAAAGGCTAGTTATTTATCTTGTTGGCTAATCAACAGAGTAATGACTTACAGCAGCACCCCCAGGCAGCCCCCACAGTTCACCAGTTTCCTCCTGGGACTCTGGTTGAGAAATACAGACTTAAATAATTTGAAGCAACTTTGTCTGAACTGAAAATAATCTGAACTGCTCCTTAAAAGTCTTAAAGTAAAACCCGACAAGATTAAATTCAGTGGTCGTGAGAATCACAATACAGCCTCTACAGGGCAAAAGAAAGGTTAGAATGTACCCCAAACCAGACTATATATGATATATTGAATGAGTAATCTCTCCCAATTCCCTGGTTCTGTTTAAGTCAAGATTTTCAGATCTCACAGAAAGGTAATCTTAAAAACAAAACTGGGGGACCAGCAGAGTTGCCAACTTTTATTTTGCCAAGAACATTTAAAAAGAAAATAACAACCAATTGCTACCATCATTATTTCATAAAAGAATATGCTTCCGTCAAAAATGGTAAAAGATAATTTTAGGAAAAAATATTATCTTTTAAATTCAATAGATTTAGCTTTATGAAAAGCTAACCCATTCTCATTTTCACAGAGTTTTCACAGAGTGAAAACTCTGTCATGGGCTGACACCTCTCCATAGTCCAGCACTGGGGAACCACAGGTCTAAGCAGCTAACTCCCACTTGGAAAAAGAAAACAACGGGAGGACATGCCCAAACCAAATATTAACCTATTCAATAATGAGGAAATAGAGGCTTGGAGAGGTTTAGGGACTCTCCCAACATTGCAGACCAAGAATTTTGACACAGGTCTCTCTAATTCCAGAGTCACAATTACTAACCATTATGCTAGGTTTCCTCTAATATTCTTTCAGTGGTATAAAGATCCATCCTAATCCAGTCACCTTCGTGACCAATGACAACCGAGGAATTTCCAAGACAGCTGGCTAGAGGTGTACTTCCCTGGCCATCACTCAGACCGAAGCTAAATGGAACTCCTGACCTTTGCCTCATTAATACCAGGCTCACTGCAACTAAGCCAACCAGCCCAGACAAAGCACACACAAAACCCCCTGCCTCCACCGAGACTGACGCAGGACTCTTAGGACATTCCCAAGTGCCTGTAATATAGTAAAAAACATATTCCTCAAAAACAAAAGGAATGTATTAACTCTCAAGAAGTAAATAAACACTTGCCTGGTAACTCAGTCTAAAAATAATAAACTTGCCCTCAAAAAGTTACAGCTCTAAGCTTCATTCTGCAAACTAAAAAATCTTTTACACATTAATACACAGGTTCCCCACACTTAAATATCAAACGGAAAACTACATGAAATTCCTTAAGTCCACAGTACTTAGTTTCCAAATAAAAATATATAGTTTTTATATATGTATCATTACACAACGGATGAAAGTATCTTATCATTCCCGCCCTCTAGGATAATCAGAATATTAAAGACAAAACTATCTGTGTTAATCAGAAATACTTATAAAAGAGAGTTGGAAGAAAAATATGCAACTGATTACGGTTTTCCATGAAATGCACTATTAGCAGCCAGTAGGAATAGGAGGGACAAAAATTATATTTGAATATTCAAAGGCTTTTGTTATTGAAACCAAAATTGAAAGTCATAAATTTAAATAAATAGAATACCTACCAGGGATCTGCTTCCAAATCCTCACATATCACTTGCCAACAAACGCTCAAAAGAAACGACCAAACAGCTCTTAAGTAACTAGAGCCCAATACCCTGGAACAAGTAAGTCTGAAATAGTTCATCCTCCATGAAACCGTAGCATAATATTCTTGCTAGCAATGGCAAGAAAGTTTTATTTCCCCATTATATTTTCAATGATCAGAGTCTTTGTACTCCATCTGAATCTGCAATGAGAGGGAGCAGAATACAGTACAGACTATCTTCTCCTTCTGTTTTAAGCAGATGCCATCGAAAATAAAGGTTCATTTTTTCCCCTTTCCTTGTAAACTCCCTCTCGGCTCTTTCATCTCCTTACCCCGATTCAACTAGTACATCTATTTGTGTTATTCTCTACACCCATGTTTAATACATGCCTCGCACTGACCTCTCTCATGAACTACAAACCCACATTTCCAAAAGCCTCTGGGCATTTCCAGGGTTTTGCAACTATATTAAAAAAAAAAAAAAAAACTCAATGTATTCAAAACTGATCTCATTATGCACCTCCTTGCCTATATTTCTAGTAATAGTACCACCATCACCATCATCCACACTTAAAATATAATTTTCATCTTCCAGTTTCTCTAAACCTTCCCCAACAATCCCTCCTCCACCCACCCCATCTCAATGCCACTGCCCTTGCCCAGTATGTATACTATCTTGAAAGCTGGCTTTCTACAACAAATCATTTTGCACACTACACTATGAGACCTAGTAGCTTCTCAGTACCTCCTAAATGTTGAACTCCTAAATACAGCATTTAATATATTCCTTGGGCAGCCCCGGTGGCTCAGTGGTTAAGCGCCGCCTTCAGCCCAAGGCCTGATCCTGGGGACCTGGGATGGAGTCCCACATCAGGCTCCCCGCATGGAGCCTGCTTCTCCCTCTGCCTGTGTCTCTGCCTCTCTCTCTCTCTCTCTCTCTGTCTCTCTCATGAATAAATAAATAAAATCTTTTTTAAAAAAATAAATAGAATCTTAAAAAATATATATATATATTCCTCAATCCAGCCCCAAAATAAAATTTCAAAACCTCAACTCTTATTTCCAAAAATGAACCCTATATTCTAAGCAATCTGTCCATTAACTGTTCTGTGTATACAGTGAACTTTCCCACCTCCATGCCTGCACTTGCATCACTCCCTTTATTTGAAAAGTCTTCATCCACCTACTCCCGACCCCTAAATTCTTGTGTCAGAAAAGTCTCACCCTCTGCAATGTTAAACTCAGGCTACCAGTTTACTGAGAAGTAGCATGATGGAGTGGAAATGCACAGGCTTTGGCACCAGGCAGACCTGGATTCAAACTGAGGCTCAGCTACCTAACATACTTGAGCATTGCCCTCATTATTTATTAAGATGCTTTTATGTCGTTGTGAAGCTTAGAAAATGTACGTAGTGTGACCAGCATGAAGCGTGATGCCAAGTGCTCAACAGCTTCAGAGTGCTCTTTTATCTCCACCACTTTCTACTTTTTAGCTGCTTACTCCAGTTAAAAATGAACCCATTTTCCTTTCATAGAACTCCAAACTTTAGGTCATCCCACTCACACAGTATTTACATACTTTTATGTAAATATCTTACATCTCAGGACTTCTAGATTTCAAATTCCTAAAGACCAAATGCTTCATCTTTGTATCCTATAATGCCTAACAGTACTTTCCATAAAACACACAACACCCACCTCTAATTAGAAAAAAAATTTTAATATGCCCAAGCAATACAATTCACCTCTTCATGATTTCTGACACACCTTAGAAAATTATTGCCAAAACATGAATTTTAATGGTTACGGCTGTATATTCATGCCGAACAGAGCTTGATGCCTAACATAGCAAAAATTCAGTACTCATTGACTTCAATAATACAGTAAAATTTACAATGCAAATATTCAACATCTATCGAATGGACCTGAACCTAATGAAATTTACAGAGCCTAAGGGCACCTGAAATTCCCCAACTGCCTTTTTCTGCTCTTACAATTCTTTAAATATTTCTCCTTCAAAACACCTATCATACTATCAAAACACCTATCATACTATCCTACTTGCACTATGGATCCATGATCATATCTAACTTGACTCCTTTTGCAGGTTTTCTCAATTCCAATATTCCAACCGTAAGCTCTAAACAATCAAGCATTGCAAATGGCTAAGAATCTACAATGTCTAAATCTAATTTAACTTTTTCCCCCACCAGGGACTTTAAAAATCAACCACCCTTTGACCACAATCAATAAAGGAATAAAAGAAACAAGAATTTCTAAAAAGCCAGCCACCCTTTGCCTGCTGAAAAATCAACAACACTGAAATAACTTTTCTTTTGCACAGGAAGAGAGCTCACTGAACTCACCACTTCAGTCTATTTTTCCCTAATGCAGGATATTACCTCCCCTTTCAGCAGTGGGAGGAGAGAGAATGAGATAAGTACCTAAAAAAACTACAGTATACATCTCAATATAAGCACAAGGTGAGAAGCGCAGGAAAAGGGTCAGTGGCTTCACAATAAACGGTTTGTGTGCACTTTACATTGCAAAAAATAAAAATAAAAAAAATGCAATGGTCATCTGCAGCCGGTCACAACCCTCAGTGAATGCATTTGCATTCTCTTGCCATCATCACCGAAAAATCACTATTAAATGCAGAAAAGCCTTGTTGCATACAAACCTCCCCCCTGCCCCCCCCCCCACACAGTCTAGTACCTAAGAACTAAGTCCACTAAAAAATACTACCTACCTACTGCATCGTTTTCTCCTCTAGGAAATTCTCAATTTATCCGAGGTAAAGCTCAAAATGCAGGTTAACACACACACACACACACACACACACACACACACACACCACCTCTGTCCACCTGTGTCAACCTCTGCATTGCAGCACAAATGGAACCTCTAAGGAGCCACTGAGAAAAACAAAAAACAAAAAAAACAAAGAAAGAAAGAAAAAACTGTCTTTGAAAGTTAAGAAAAATGACAGGTCCAAAAATACGAAGGTATAGGGCAGCCCGGGTGGCTCAACGGGTGAGCACCTGCCTGCGGCCCAGGGCGTGACCCCGGGGACCAGGAATCGAGCCCCACGTCGGGCTTCCTGCGTGGAGCCTGCTGCCCCCACTGCCTGGGTCTCTGCCTCTATGTGTGTGTGTCTCTCATGAATAAATAAATAAAATCTTTTAAAAAAATAAAAAGACATATATGAAGATATACAAACTTCAGGGAAGAGGGGGCACCGTGATTCTCCAACCTCCGGCCGTCAATTCGTGCAATAACCCAGGCTGAAGCCGTCATCCCACTGGGACTCCGGGGTGGCCACAACAACCAGGAGCGCCTATTAGAGAACAGCTTCCCTTTTTTTTCCTTTTTTCTTTCTTTCTTTTTTTTTTTTTTTTTTAAGTCTGGGAGAAAATAAGGGAAGTTAAGTACTGATTTCCCTCCGGCAAGCTGTCTTCCTCAACGCCTTGCAGCGGCCGCCCGAGCAGGCTCTCCGGGGAGCGGGGAGCGGGGAGCGGGGCAGGCGCGCTGCGGGGCCCGCACACCCGGTGCCCCCGGGGCGCCGTCCCGAGTCGCTCCCCCGGCGGGTGTGGACGAGCAGCGCCGCGGAGGACCCCCGGCTGCCGCCCCCGAGGGCGCCAACGTCGGGACCTGCAGCCCGAGGCCGAGCCCGGGGCCGGCGGCGGAAAGCGCGCTCGGGAGGCGGCGCCGAGACCCGGGGCGCCGAGGCCCGGCCCGGCCCCGCTCTCAGGTCCCGGGACCCCGCGCCCCGGCCCCGCCCCGCCCGCCCCCCGCACTCGCCCGGGGCGCCGGCGGCCGACGAGCCCCTTCCCCGGAGCCCGACAGCCCAGCCCCGCCGCGCCCCGCCGCCGTCCCGGGGCGCCCCCCCGGCCACTCACCGCCGGCCCGGGCGCTGGCAGGAGGCGGGAGCGGGTGGGCGGCCGCGGACCCCGGGCTCCAGCCCCTGCTCGGAGCCGACCGAGGCTCGGCAGCTGTGCCTGCAAGGCCTCTCTCCGGCCCGAGCCTGGGAGAAGCACTTCCGGGGAAGTGGGGGAGGGACGAGTCTTGGCACCGGAACTGCTCCCGCGCGGAGCTGCCAGCGCCTCCCGGGCGGGGCGGGGGCGGGGCCTGCGGTCGGCGCGGGGCGGGGCCTGCGGGCGGGGGCGGGGCCGAGCGCGCTAAGCCCGCCCCCAGGCTGGTCGCTAACCCTTTCCAACGCCGAGGCCCCTCGGAAGCCCCGGGAGGCGCCTGCGTCCCTTACTGCGCTTCGCACTTGGTCCGCTGCAACCGCCTATTTTCACGCGCCACGAGGCCGAGGATGGGAGCATTTGGGTGCAGGGGTCGGGCGTGCACGCTTACACAGCCGGCCTCCAGACTCCTTTCCTTTCTTTTTTTCTTTTTTAGATTTTATTTATTCATGAGAAACACGCAGAGGGAGAGACGCAGAGACACAGGCCCAGGGAGAAGCAGGCTCCATGCAGGAAGCCCGACGTGGGACTCGAACCTGGGACCCCGGGGTCACGCCCTGAGCCAAGGGCAGAGGCTCAACCGCTGGGCCACCAGGTGTCCCTCTCCAGTCCTTTCCAAATGATGATAGTTAACTCCCTGCTGGATGCTTACTACGTGTCACGCGCTGCAGGTGCCTAACCCGGTGCATCGTCCCCGAACCCTGGGAGGTGCTGGTTATCATCTGGACCTTGCATTATCTGTACCTTCCTCCTCCGATCAAAGATACCAAACCCAATACCACAAACAGTGGCTCTCGATTTTACCTTGTGTTGTGCGTATTGAATCTTTACATCTCCTTTTTTTTTTTTTTTAAGATTTTATTGATTTATTCATGAGAGACACAGACAGAGAGGCAGAGACAGAGGCAGAGGGAGAAGCAGGCTCCATGCAGGGAGCCCCACGTGGGACTCGATCCCAGGTCTCCAGGATCACGCCCTGAGCCAAAGGCAGACGCTCAACCACTGAGCCACCCAGGTGTCCCTTTACATCTACTCCTAACAAGAGTTTGAAGACTTTGCTTAAGAGCAGAGGGCAGGTTATGTTCCCATATTTCAGCATCACTTGGAATTTGAACAGAAGCCAAGAGCCGGGAGACTCTGGAATCTTCTTGCCTGCATCCTGCTATGGACTTTTCACTTTTTCACCTGGAGCAAGTTGCTTGACTTCTTGAAGCCGGGGTTTCCTCATTTGCATGTAGGTGTGCATATATATGCATAGATGTGTAATCACCTCTAGATTGTCGTAAGAATTCAAGATGACAATGATAAACGCTTGAGCGTACCCTGTACCAAGTAGGACTGGTCAACCTAGGTCACCATCAGTGGGAACAATTTCTCCTCCCGTGGATCACTCTGGGGGGGGGGGCAGTTTTGAAAACTGTGGGTTAGCAATAGGCTCTAGAAAAGGTTAAGGAAATAAAGAGTAGAGGGTTTTGCAATAGGAAAAATGAAGGTAGGTAAGCCAGAGAATGTCCTGGGGCCAGCCTGGACACTTGTGACACTTGTGAGCTGGGACAGTAGGAGGACCCACAGGGTCAGATGCCAAGCCAGGAAAGAAGGGAAGCGGGGAGAGAAACTCCTCAGCCACAAAATCCGGAAGGCACATCTGAGGCAGATTCTGTATGAGAGGCCAGATATGGGAAGGAGGGTGGGGGATCCTCTTAGCATGCATACTATCTGCAAAACAAATTTACAAGCATCTCTTAAAACTGTGGGGGAGGAAAAGTTTTTTTTAAAATTTTCTACTAAGAAAGGCAGGAAAATGGAAATGGTTCAGAACCCGTTATTATGAATTTAAAATGTAAACAATGCCTTTGCCTTTGGCTTTATTTACAACACTGCCTTGTTTATTTTATTTTTGTGATTGCAGAAGTGTTTGTAAATACTTTTCCCTAATACCCAAATTTAAGCGACTTTCGTGCCTCACAGTGTGAAGGCAGGACTCACTAACTTCACTTTCCACTGAGAAGCTTAGAGAGATAGTGAGAGGAATCCCGACCTTGTCAGGCTCCCGCAGGACTCACATATGCTGGAGGTCTGTCAACCAACCCAGTTGTCTGACTAGTAAACGGTGTAGTCAGGATTTGAATCCTCAGATGCTTTGCATCACTATGCCAGTGGTTTTCAAACTGGTAAGTGCATCAGAATTACCCAGAGTCTTGTTAAAGCACAGATCCCTGGCTGGGCCCTACCCCCCGAATTTCACTTCACCATGCTAGTGCTTCTCCGGGGTGTACTCCCTACCCTGGCAACACCAACATCATGCTGGAAACTTGTTACCAATGCAAATTATTAGGCCCCACTCCAGACCTTGTGAATCAGAAACTCTAGGGTGCGGCCCAGCAATCTGTGTTTTAACAGGCCTTGCAGGTGACTCTGATACCTCCTCCAGTTTTAGAAGCACTGCACTCTACTATCTTGTCTTCCACGGAACTCTTTCTTCTAATTATCCCAACAGGAATAAACTCTCCTGAAGCAGAAGTTCTCCCATTGAATTCAGCGGCCTGTTGAAGCATTTTTATTCGTGTTTTGCTCTCCGTGGAAGATGAGGCTAGAGAAAGAAATGAGTATTCATGGAGGATTCTTTTTTGATTACTTAAAATCTGTACTGAAATCTAACCAGATAATACTGGGTTAGGGGTGGAACTAATCTTACTCGGGAACTACTCTGTGGCAGGGCTTTACATGCATTTTCTAAATTAATCTTCACTACACTAGTATGAGGTTTTATGGTCTTAATTTTACAGAAGAGAAAAACTGAGACCTAGGTGAAATAATTGACTTAAGGCCACATTCTTATTAAGGGGCAGAAATCTGGATTGTTCAAACAAAGATTTCTCTAATTCCAAAACTCATGCTCTCTCCACTTTGTGGCAGGAGCTTGGAGAACCAAATTCCAGTGTGGGCTCCACCACCCAAACTATGCAACATTGAGTAAGCGACTTAATCTCTATTTCAATTTCTCCCTCTATAAATAATGTTATCATAAATCTTCCCCTCCCACACTGGAATGTTAGAACAAATGAGGAAATAAAAGTATAAGCACTTTGAGCTTTTTGAAGAAAAACAGTAAAAAGGCAAGTTATTACAGTATCGTATATTTAACCAGTGTTGCTCTGTGAGCCCAAGCATCGAATCTTTCCTGGTTATCTGCTGATTCATACATAAGAGGTTCAAAGGCCTATACTTGATGCCAGAGAAAAAGTTGTTAGACTTCATTCGTCAGTGTCTCCTGAAGTTAAAGATGACAGAGGATTTTATGTGTCTCTTTTAAAAATCACAGGGCATCTCTTACCAGGTTCATAGGCTCTAGGTTGTTGCCAAATTGCTGCCCACCCCCCCCATCCTAGAGATCTTTCCTCCAAACCCTTTTCTTCTCCCTACTACAGACACCCCTCCACCCTTCTGCCTCCACCCACTAGGCAAAGATTTTAAATTCCTCTTTATTATGTAGAAGGATTTAGCTCTCAATCCTCCTCTCAGGCCAGACTCCAGGCCCATCTTTGTTGACAGAATCACCAGGTTGCACAAATCCAGGGGGTACCATTCATAAAGAATACAATCTGAATGGTGCTCAAGGGGGTGCCAATTGCACAAGCCACAATAGGACTGGTCCCCCTGGAACTGTGCAAGGCTGGGCCCTGTCCATGCATAGCTCCCACCCCAAAAATCCATTAAGGTGTTTTGTGAAACAAAAGAGCCATCTACTTGGGTGTCCACTGTTTGCCAAGCTTTCAAATAATAGACTTCTTTGTTTTTTGTCTGCTTCAAACTAGGCCCGATCAAATACTTAAGTCCTCAGGCTAAGTCCTGGGTTCCACACTCTGCTACAGCGTTTTTCACTCTCTTCTATGACGTTGTTGCCTATCTCCCCACTAGACTTGTGACTTTTGTAAAGACTTTGTCATATTTTGCCTTCCCCACCTTTTATTCATGCCTCAGCACAAATGGACCTGTCGGTATGTGCTAGTATGATATATAATATAACAGCACAGTGTACTTTTATGTATGTGCTAGTATAATAGGCAGATATTTGATAAATGGTCCTCAAATGTGTTACTTGACCCACGGACCTTTGTACTAGAAATAAATTGAGAAGTAAAAATTAAAAAGAAAGAAATTGAGTCAAAAATTTTAAATTGAGGGGCACCTGGGTGGCTCAGTCGGTTAAGCATCTGCTTTCAGCTCAAGTCACGATCTCCAGATCCTGGAATTGAGTCCCACATCAGAGCCTGCTTCTCCTTCTCCCTCTGCTGCTCCCCCTGCTTCTGCGCTCTCTATCAAATAAAAATAAAATCTTTAAGAAAATTATTTTAATTGAGAAATATCACGTAAAGTAAAAAATCCCAATTTCTAGTGTCTCTTGAAAATTTAGACACTCTGGCAGACTGGATGTGCATCCCACAAGGAGTCAGTGTCTTTAGCTCAGACGCAGCTCCTTATTCAGGTGGTGCAATAAGTCAGCCTCACTCACGTGTGAAATCTTCATGGTGGGCACTGAATTTGGAGCCACTGACTGGTGTGTGGGATGGTATGGAGGTTTTGAAGGAACAGGTATAGAAGATTGTAGATTTTACATGTGCTCATTAACTATTAATTGTGATGTATTTGGGGGCAATTTTAAATTGTTTTTCAGGGTACACAGTTGTGGGATACCATGTTGTACCATTTTTAAACAAACTAGACAAAGACACATCAAATTATAAATATTGCCACCAACATTTTAAAGGTATGGTAGCCGATGTTAATTGTCAACAGCCTTGGAAGTTGAAAAGACAAATAATAGCAAGTACTTGCATAAAGTGAATGATAACTAATTTAATGGAGTATGAACATTTCTTTTTTCCACCAGCCACCCGCCTGGCTAGAGAGACACAAACACAGCTAGTTCTAGTAAATAATGGAGCCAGGATCAGAACACAGGCAATCTGTCTCCACAGACATGGTCTTAACCACTAAATTAATATTCATTGAGCCTTTCCCATGTGCTAGAGCCATGACTGCCCCCCCCCAACTGAGATTACCAGATTTATGGAAGAGTGCATGGTATCTCTTCCAGGTTTTTAATAGGTGCTGTGATAAACCTACACAGAACCTTCTCATCTCTTTCTTGCTTCCACCCCAAGTCATGTTGATATGTTTATAATCTTCTATTTTAAAGTGTGTAAATCGAAGACTTCCTTTAATTTCCATGTAATTCTTACACAGTTTGTTTTTATTGCAAGTTATCATGAACAGCCTTATGCATGTAGCAAACAAAAGGTATCTTTTTAAAAACAATGGCAGCAATTTGAAGGAATACAATATTGACACCAGAAACCAATATTTGCAGTTAAATTGTGCTCGCATGGAGAAATGGGAGAGAGCAAGGTTGAATTCAAGCAAAAATGTCACATTGACAGAAATGCACTAAAAGTTCAAAAATGAAAGAAAAAAGTACAAAAATGGAGGCTCTAAAAGGGAATGGCCATCAATGTTTAGCATATTTTATGTTTAATTTTTAATTAAACATTGAGGAAAAAATACTGGAGCCGACACCTCCCTTTAAAAGGTTTTGAGAATTAAGCTGCTGTTGTTGTCCAGGTTGGGCTGTTCAGTATGTCCAGACATTAAGAGGTTGCATTCCACCTTCATTGTTTCTTATGCAGCGGTGGCCCAGCTTACTCTGCCTCAGTTTCTCTTTCTGCAAAATATGCACAAGAAGTGCATCTGGTACCATAGAGATGTTGTGAGACACAGCTAATAAATGATTATAAAGCACTGTTCTTTGAAGTATAAAGCACTGCATAATTACTAAATACTATAATAATCATCCTCATAATAATAGTAATTTTCAACCAACACATCAACCAGACCCAGATGCTTATTCACCTCCCAATTAGGCAAAAGTGTATATGCCACCTATGAAATGAAGTAAAAACCTTGAACTGCAGACGAGCACCACCCCCATCCTCTTCCCTTTGCAGAATGTGAAGCCGGTGGGCCAGAGTCTGCCTGTCTCGGTTGCATCACCTGCTAGCTGTCCCGTCCAGCTTGCACGAGAGAGTGGGATCTCTCCAGCCTCTAGTCATTCCACCGCAAAGCGACAGCGACAGTAACGCCCACCTCATGGGACCGTTGGGAGAGATCCACCGGTGGGTGAGTACACGGAGAGCTGTGCACCGATGCCTGGCAGGGTGTGAGAGCTCACCGACTGGCCGGGGTGCCAGTGACAACAGCAATATCTGCAAAGGACTGACACGGGGTAGCTGTCTAACCATGCCGTCGAATGAGAAAGAAAAACCAACACACTTAGTTTGGAGGATGATCTGAGCTGCCCTCCAGATTATGTGAACATTTATCAAACATAAGCATTTGATATTAAAATTTGAGAGCAAAATAAAGATAGGAAGATGTGGTATATGTGTATATATATATATATATGTACGTATATATGCCTATATGGGGTGGAATATTACACAGCTATAAAAAAGAATGAGAATGGGTCATTTATAGCAACATGGATGGAACTTGAAGGTATTATGCTGAGATAAGTCAGACTAAATAGCATCGTATGGTTACAGATGGTCGCTACATTTGTGGTGAGCATAGCCTAATGTATAGACTTATCAAATCATTATTTTGTACGCCTCAGACTTAATGTAACATTGTATGTCAACTACACTCAAATTTAAAAATTAAAAAAAAAAGAAAGAGAGAGAGGCACCTGGGTGGTTCAATCAATTAAACGTCTGCCTTTGGCTTAGATCATGATCCCAGAGTCCAGATAAGTGGGATAATGGGCTCCCAGATCAGCGGGGAGTCTGCTTCTCCCTCTCTCTCTGTTGCTCCCCCCTCTCATGCTCTCTCTCTCTCTCTCAAATAAATAAAAATAAAATCATTAAAAAAAGAAGAAAAGGTGAGGCATCTTACTTTCCCAGTATGTTTGTTTACTTTAATAATTGTACATGAAATCAATGACTACATTTTGGATAGAGAAGATGAGGGGAAAAAATAGAGTAAGATGGAAAAACACAATGCTCCCCATTCTGCAGCCTCTCTGCAGGTGGAACCACTGTGAATGATTTGGTGTTCCCCTTTCCGGACCTTTTTCTGTGCATTTACATTCATGTAAACAAAACAGAATTACCCAACAGGCAGATCAAGTATGCTCTTAAAAGGCACCAACAAACCAGGACTCCCAAACTTTCTGATAAAGAACTTGACATTTTTACAAATGCATAGATTTTTTAAAAATCAGAATTTGTTGGGACTTCCTTATACTTATTTAATTTTAGCATGGCTTTAATCTTAAAGTAAATAACAGGGATATTATTTCATATGCACCATAAGCTCTTTAGTGCCTAGGACCTTTCTTAAGATCTTAATCCCAGCTTTCTTTATAAAGGATATAAATACCTATACTTTACAGCACATAAATATAATCATGTGCTCGCTTCGGCAGCACATATACAGCACATAAATATAATCATATTGTTTTGCGACTTACTTTATCTGTGTGAGTGATTTTAAACATTGTGCTATTTACTTACTGGCAACCCAAATAAGAAGGAACTTTTCCCATATCTGTCATCTTACTCCACCACGAACGATCCCCGTATAAGGGCCTTATTAGAACAATTTGAGTTGCAAAAGCTTTCTTTCTTGGTAAAGCAAATTTCATTTTCCATCACATTTTCAGGCCAAGGTAATACAATCCTTTTTTAATCTCCTCGGAGTGTATGATGGAGAGAAATCCTGCCGACCAGGAGCTTTCTAAATGGTGACTGTGGAGAGACGCCAAGGAAATCAAATCAAACGGTGCCAAACACAGAATCCTCAAGTTCTCTCCAAACCAACAGAAACTCATTTAGAAGCTGGATTTTACCGAGGCAGGAAGCATTTCACCCACTAAGGTAGAGCACATGTGGAGACGGTATCTGGGACTTGGGGAGGGTGGTGGTAAAGAAAGAAGAAAAGTAAAAACAACACTTGTACTTCAGAAGACAGTCAGAAGAGAACACTCCCCGAAGAGAAGATTAATGACCTTTTGTGAAGGAAGAAAGAATACCTAAGCCGCAATTTCTAACTATGAGTATTTAGAGTGTTTCCCTTCCAGTAAATTAACTGCTGAAATTTCATGACTCCTTCAATAAGCTCAATGCACTTAGAAGATACAAACCCATATGTAAAGAAAGAGATCAGACAAGGAGGGATAGAGACCTAGGATATCCTTGAGATAACCTCTGCTCGGAACTACTGCAAGTGTCGATGACACACGTACTGCGAACAAGAGGCAGGGGGCCTGCGGATACTAAGAACTCTAGTCACAGCATCTGCCCTCTAAGAATCAAAATGCCAGTTGGAGAGAGAAGCTGCACAGAAGAGGAACCACAATCGTGCAAAACATGCGGTGGTAAACGCTAAATGAGGGATCGAGCCTCTTCTCTTTGGAGACCCCTTCCTTCATTCGTGGTCTTAGGACCAAGTAGGAGGTGGAGCCTGAGTAGTGTCTTCAAGGAATTGTAGAAATTACAGGGAAAAGAGAGAAATAAAAAGGATCCCAGCTTTCAAAAAGGCATAAGAGTAGAAAAGCACAGAGCACATTCAGAAGACCTTGAGTAGATCCTTTTAACTGGAACAAAGAGTTTGGGTAAGCAGGTTGGGCCTGCAGTCTGAAGAGTGCTGACAACTAAATTAAGATATGTGGGCATTATCTTTTCAGGCAGTAAAGAATCAAAGCTGGTTTCCCTCCCATGAAGCAACATAATTAAAGCACACTTAAAAAAAGAAAACAACAACTTTTTTTTTTTTTTCACGAGAGACATTTGCAAAACACAGAAAAGCATAAGAAATAAAATCAAAGCCACCTGGAAACCTGCCAGAAATATGTTACACTTTTGATGGGATCATATGCGGCATTTTTTTCTCCTGGCCACATATTTGTTTGTATGTTTGTGTGTGTGCGCATGTGTGCGTGTTTGTGTATAAATTGGGATTATTCTTTCTTAACATGATTTTGTAAGTATTTTCTTCTTAAAAATTGCAGCTGCACTGTGTTTCATCATATAAATGTATATTATTTTCTTACTCCATTTGCCATTTTTATCTGGGCACAAAAAACTAAAATTCATCCCAGGTTCACCTAAGCAGTATGAAGATTGGAGTAAAGGATAAGCTGAGAGTGGGAGGAACAGTTAAGGAGCGTTGGTAGAGGACAGCTTATATAAATTAAGGCATAGCCACACTCTGGAATAGTCTATTATGTCACAGTACAACTTATTGCTTCAAAGAAGGATGCTGCTGCCTGTGTACTACTGTGGAGGGGTCTCCCAGATATATTTTCTCTTCTGCCCGGTCCCCTGCATTTGGAGGGTCCAAGAACTCCATACTCTCTTCTCCCTATCCACATTATTTCCTCCCTTGGCCATCTCATCTGGTCCCAGGGATTTACAGACCGTCTCCGTGCTAACCGCCTGATGGCCTGTGGACAGAAAGGGTAGTCTATATTCAGGGGTGGATATAAGCTTTCCCAAAAGGAATTCGAAATTGTAAATAAAAAATGCCTGCTCCACTCCAAGGCTATCCAGTAGGACACATGACAAATACAAAGTGCAAGCATCTTGCTCTGGGAGGGGGCCTTGGAAGGAAGTGGGGGGCTGTGAAGCCAGGTGTACGGTACAGCAAGCAAGGCCTGGAGACAGGAGCCGAGTGGCATGATGAAGGAATCAGTGAGGGGACAGCCCTGTTTCAGAGTCAGGGGATGGGGTGGCTGGAAAAAAAAATTGATGGTCACCCATCAATTTGTTCTCTGACCTCTATTCATCCGGATGTCTGTAGAACACTGACCTCAAACTACCATTTGCCTCGGCTTCCTGAATCATGGTCCATGACTCACTGTGAAAGGGGGGAAAAGAGAGAGTTTCTGCAGGCTAATTATTAACAAAATAATGCTCCCGAGACAGCAAGCGAACGCACAGGATTCTTGATTTCCAATATCACCTCCACATCAAAGTCTCTCTCACTGTTGCTGTTGTGAGCCCTGCTTTCCAGCAAGCAACACGCCCCTCCGCTAAAATTGGCAAGGAACTCTTTCTTTCCACGTTGAAAAGGCCTGGCTACTTTGATATGACTGTAGTTTGCCCCTCATTATACGTGAGTACAAACATGTAAAAATATTTATCCATCTTCCCAATCTATAGAAAACCATTTTGGGGCCCTGAAAACAGTCTCTTTACAGATGGAGAGAATGTGAGGGCAATGCCCTCAGTGTGCTGGCTGAAAACTGCAATGTCTGCCCAGCACTGTGCTTCCTCTCATAACAGGGGATGCTCTGCTCAATGAGCCCTTGTATGTCAAAATTCAAAAAGTTCTTGTTTGCTCCAGTTGAACAAAGCTCTCACAGACAGTGGGATCTGCAGGGTAGCCACCAAGTGTGTGGAACCAATGTTCCCTCCACCACACTGCCGAATAGTTTATCGTAATGGCAGTTCTCACCTTCATGTATAGGGCCCGGTGTTCACGGTGCCCTCCTGCACAGAGCTCCCACTGACTTCAAAGGAAATGACATAGAACAGAACCCCATGGTGTAAGGAGAAACAAGCAGCATCTGATCAGAATCAGGCCATATTTTTTTTTTCATTCTCTCTGTATAAATGGCTAAATTTATATACAGAATATTTAAAGGCCACCTTTCACTTCAGCAGTTTATGAATTGTCAGATATACACACACTTATTAGGGAGCTCAACACTGAACTGCTTATATGGGAGGGAAAGGGGAGGGTTGTGTTGTGGAGAAATCCGTCCCAATTCCACTTTTCTCTTGGGTCCACAAGACGCTGCCAACCCCCCCACCCCCAAGAGACCAAAGTGATTGGGGCTAGCTTAGTGGCTCCTTTAACTTAAAGCTGGCCTTAAGGCAAACCCTAACATAAAAGAAAGCAGAGGGGATCCCTGGGTGGCTCAGCGGTTTAGTGCCGCCTTTGGCCCAGGGCGTGATCCTGGAGTCCGGGGATCGAGTCCCACGTTGGGCTCCCGGCATGGAGCCTGCTTCTCCCTCTGCCTGTGTCTCTGCCTCTCTCTCTCTCTATGTCTACCATAAATAAATAAATCTTAAAAAAAAAAGAAATCAGAGACAGAGGAGAAAAGGGGGAGAGGGAGAAGGAGGAGGAAGGAGAGAAAGAGGAGGGAAAAGTATGTTTATTAAATCCCTGGATAGGGGAGGTCTCTTTCTAAACTTAAAACTAAGGCAAGGAGGAGTCACTATAGAACAGTAAATTGAACTACAAAAAAAAAAAAAAAAAAAGAAAAAGAAAAAATTTCCACATGTCAAAAATCAAAACAAGACAGATTCAAATGACAAATAAAAAACTGAGGAAAATAAATAATGGTGACAACTTAGATAGGTAAAGGAGTACCATTCTCCTGAATTTATAAAGAACTCAGGAAACCTGATTTTAAAAAAAGAAAACACTCCCACAGCTAATATCACACTCAGTGGGGAAAACCTCTAAGATCAGGACCAAGACAAGGATGTCCACTCTTACCACTTTTATTCAACATAGTTCTGGAAGTCCTAGCCAGAGCAATCAGACAAGAAAAAGAAATAAAAGGCTTCCAAATTGGAAGGGAAGAAGTAAAAACCGTCACTATTTGCAGATGACGTGATACCATATAGAAAACCCAAAAGAATGCACCAAAAAACTATCAGAACAAATAAACGAATTCAGTAAAGTTGCAGTTTTATACAATTAATAAACAGAAATCCGTTGTTTCCATACACTAATAATGAAGTAACAGAGAGATTAAGAAAACAATCCCATTTGAAACTGCATCAAAAAGAATAAAATATCTGGGACAAATATAACAAAAAAAAAAAGGCACTAGAATTCCCAAAGGATAAGCAAAGGATTCATACAATTCACAGAAACATAAATTGAAATGGCCAATAAACACTTCAAAAATGTTCAGTGTTACTAATAACCAATAAAAGCAATGAAATAAAAAACAGTGTTTTCACTTCAAACTGGCAAATATGAAAAATGAAACTCGTATATTGTAGCCTTTTCAAATATAAGCAATAATTAGAAATGTCACTCTTGGGGCAGCCCTGGTGGCTCAGCAGTTTAGCGCCACCTTCAGCCCAGGGTGCAATCCTGGAGGCCTGGGATGGAGTCCCATGTCAGGCTCCCTGCATGGAGCCTGCTTCTCCCTCTACCTGTGTCTCTGCCTCTCTCTGTGTGTCTCTCATGAATAAATAAATAAAATCTTAAAAAAAAAAAAAAGAAATGTCACTCTTTAAAAATGCCTTTTCAAAACACCAACAAAACAAATAAAATACCAAAAGCTATATATAATAAGACATGGAGAAGGTCTCCTGGGTAGCTCAGTGGCTGAGCATCTGCCTTTGCCTCAGGTCATGATCCCGGGGTCCTGGGATCGAGTTCTGCATCAGGCTCACCCACGGGGAGCCTGCTTCTCTCTCCGCCTGTGTCTCTGTCTCTCTCTTTGTGTCTCTCATGAATAAATAAATAAAATCATGAATAAATAAATAAAATCTTTAAAAAAAAATAAGACCTGCAGAACCTACATTTTTTAAAAAATGAACTTTCTTCCGGGGCAGAAGAGCCTCATGAGGGACAGGACCTGCTCAAAGAGGGTACTGTGGCCTGATGGCCGCCTACAGGTGTCAGGAGATTAGCTACACATGGGGACATCAGGCAAATCAGCAGAACACTGAGATTAATGACAGGCAGGTTCCTCATCGTGGGAGGAGAGTAGTAGAAATGTGGGTGGGGGAAGCTAGAATGAGTCCTGCGATACTGGACTGGAATGGAACATGTCAGTGTGAACTCACCGTTTTCAATATAGGTAGATAAATAAAAAAATAAATGGAAAGAAAGAAAGAAAAGAAAGAACGAAAGATGTAAAGGTGTATTTATACATATATACACATACATGTACACACAAGTGTATGTACGCAAATACATATTTCTGTGCATTTGTACACACATACATTTACTCCCTAGCTCAGTGCAATGACGAGGCTGGGGAGAGGGGACACCCGGTAACTGACCTAGAGTCGAAACAGCCTTCTCTTCTCCACATAGACTGGTCTGTGGGGAGCTCAACCGCGCCCTAAGGCCTCAGCGCTGAGGCCCGTGCCACGATTAGACCTCGCACCTCAGCTCCAGATGGTCAACGTGCCCAACATACTCTCACTGCTAATGTGACTTCTCTGCTGTGTTGTCTCATGGACATTTCAAACTCAGCATAGTCAAAAGTGTTTCATTTCCCTGCGCTCTCGGCCAAGCCCTTCCTCCCCGTTGTCCCTATCTCTGCAAATAACCTAGGTTGCTCAGTCACCCAGGTTGGAAGCCTGGCTGACATCCTAGCCTCCTCCCTTTCCCTACCCTTCGCAGTCTACCCATCAGCAGATTCAAATCGTTCTACTTCCAAAATATACCTTGAACCAATCCACTTGTGTCCATGTCTACTTGTGCCCAGGCCAGGTCAGGCTACCCTTCTCCCTCTCTTAGACCCCGCAATGGCTTTCCAACTAGCCCCTCTGCATCCGTGGGGACCTCCTGACGTTGCATTATCAACATAGCCAGAGTGAACCCTTAAAAGGTAACTGAAGCATGACTTTCTCTTCCTCAAAACCCTTAAAACCTTTCCATGATTTTATGGCCTATTAGAACAAATCCAAATGCCTGGCTATGGTTAAAAGACCCTTGCATGATCTGGCTACCTGCCCGAGGCCTCGGACTTCACGTCATAAACTTTATCCCATCTGTTATGACTCCACAGCCCAAGTTCCTAGACCACACCAAGCTCTTATCTGTTTCAGGACCTTTGCACTTGCCCTTCCTTCTGCTTGCCATGCTCTCCTTTCAGCTTTCCACGTGATTGGCTCCTTCTCATTCCTCGGTTCTTAGCTTCAATGTCAGTTCCTCAAAGCAGATTTCTTGGCCATCCCGTCTAAGTAGGACCCTCTATTATTCCCTATCCAGCTGACTGTTCATATTGCTCCTAACACAAGCTGCAATGGTTTTACTTATTTATTTTGTTTTGTTTTATTGCCTGTCCCTCTCGCTAGAGAATGAGCCTTATGAGGGGAATGATCTTGTCGTTCTGGTTTTCTCTTTCATCCTCATGGCTCAGCATGGGGTCTGTTATAAACCATATTATCAATATATTTTCATCAATTTCTTTTTTTTTTTTTAATTTTTATTTATTTATGATAGTCACAGAGAGAGAGAGAGAGGCAGAGACACAGGCAGAGGGAGAAGCAGGCTCCATGCACCGGGAGCCCGACGTGGGATTCGATCCTGGGTCTCCAGGATCGCGCCCTGGGCCAAAGGCAGGCGCCAAACCGCTGCGCCACCCAGGGATCCCTATTTTCATCAATTTCAAGAACAATTTGTAGACATTTACTACATATTGGCCGCAAGTGGTTCAGAAGTGGAACTCCAGATTCCTTCAAGTGGCTTACAGTCTAGAAGGGAAGCAAATAAGCCATTGTAAGTCTGCTTGGGTAGCGCTGAAACGGAAAGTTTCCTTTGGGAGAAGCCCCTAATCTGGGCTCTAGGCCAATCACAAAAGGCTTACCTGGAGGTCGTGACATTGCAGAAACCCCTGCTGGGTAGATGTGTCAGTCATCAGGGATCCACAGGGCAGGGCACAGGCAAAGACTATCAAGTGCCTGGAGGTGAGGCAGACCTTTGGGCACTGGGGAGGCTACTACCTTAGGGGTGGGAGGAGGGACTGGGGGTGGACAGAATGAGCAGCAGGAGATGAAGCTGCAGAAGGAAGGTGTTATAAGGGCAAAAGCTTCATTAAACCGTTTTCACTGCATCTTGAGGGAGTAGGGCGGTCGGTGGAAGGATTCACGCAGGGAGTAACGTGGGGATCAGCTCTGTGTCGCACAAAGGTCACTTTGACCACACCAGGTAGGAGGAACTGAAGACCAGCAGGGGCAGGGGGCCTGTGGCAGTAACCTCAGGGACAGTCGGCAGGTGACAGTGACAGTAACAGTGGGAACATGAGGACTAAAACAACAACAACAAAACAAAAAAACAAAAAAAAAAAAGAATACAACAGACCTGGAGACCATTTTTAAAATAGCAAGGGCAGGGCAGCCCGGTGGCTCAGCAGTTTAACGCTGCCTTCAGCCCAGGGTGTGATCCTGGAGACCTGGGATCGAGTCCCGCGTCGGGCTCCCTGCATGGAGCCTGCTTCTCCCTCTGGCTGTGTCTCTGCCTCTCTCTCTCATGAATAAATACATAAAATCTTAAAAAATATATATTAATAAAATAAAATAGCAAGGCCAGAAACTGGCAATTCAATAAGTAATTTGCTGAATGATGGGAGGACAAATGGTTAGCTATTTAGAGGAAGAGTTAGAGCCCAACTTCAAAACTGAATCAAAATAGGGGCACCTGCATGGCTCAGTTGGTGAGGCCGTGATCCCACTGGTGTCCTGGGATCGAGTCCTGTGTTGGGCTCCCTGCTCAGTGGGGAGTCTGCTCCCCCCCTCCCCACTGCTCTAGCTCTCTTTCCCATATAAATAAGCAAAATCTTAAAAACAAACAAACAAACAAACAACAAACTACATCAAAATAAATTCCAGGCCAATTAAATGTGTGCATAGTTGGGTTTTTTAAAATAATGAGATTATAAAACTGTCAGATTTCTGGTGAGAATGACACTTGGATACACCCCATCTTTTCCAGATCTACAGTTCACCCACTTATGATAAGAGTTAAAAAGCTAAAGCTGATGCCAAGCCTCTTCCTGCAGCTGGGGCATCATGGAGAGCTGTGGACCTGGGAAGGGAGAAGGACAAAGACCCAGCAGTTAGGAACCAAGCCATGTGGGCTGCTCTCCATGACTGGAGCTGCAGCATCCCAGAGAGCCCAAAGGCACTACAAAGGGACCTTGAAATGGCACTGTAGGGCATGATGTAGGATCGGGGGAACAGAGTTGGAGTGGAAGCAGCCACAGAACTGCTGGGTAAGGAGAAATGAGCACAGGAAGTATGGGAAAAAAATACACGAACCACAGACAAGAGAAAACCTCTTGCTCAGAATGAGTCTGAAAATTGAAATCCTAAAACAAATGAAATAACACTAATGCTAAGGGGAAAAGTACACATAGTCATAGTAAACCATAGGCATGTGGATTGACTCCAGTTGTATAGAACAATCTGACAATTATTTTTAAATAAATGTGTTTAGGATGTTTAAAAATATAAATCGAGGAATGACTTCTATTAATTTTAATAACAAGTTATAAAAATGAGCATATAGAAAATTTTTAAAAATCCAGATATAAAAATGGAGCAACTTAAGAGGATTTGAATTTACACACTTTTATAGCCATTAAAACCTTAATAGATGGGATAAACTCTAGACTAGATATGTTTGAGGAGTGACTTTACTGAATTGGAAGATAGTGCTGAGAGATTTATCTGGAATGCAGCACAGACAGCCAAAGGGCTAGCTAGGTAGATAGAGAAAAAGCAGTTATTTAGGAGACATGAAAAACAGATTGAGAGGCTCCAGCCTACATTCAATATAAGTTCCAGAAGAATGGAGGGATGGCGGAAAAATAATATTTGAAGAAATAATAACCAAGTAATTATAGAATTAAAACACACACAAAGTGCTAAGCAGCATAAATCTACGACTATACACATTATAATAAAATACACATCACCTGTGATAAAGAGCCAATTTCAAAAGCTGTTACAGAATTGATATGATGGTGGTAACACTGTAAGACAGAGTGAGCTTCATTGAGTTACTTCAGAAAATAGATTACGTGGAAAAATTAGTTTTCTCTCTCATATCATAGATAAAAATAAGCTTAACAGGAATTAAAAACTTAAATGTGAAAAGCAAGCCTATAACACTTTTAAAAGAAAATTTAAGAGAATATATTTATGACCTTGGGGTAGGGGAGGATTTCTTAATTAAGATTTAAAAATGAGAGTCATCAAAAAAGTGAATACATTTTTAAAAAGTGAATACATCCTCCAAATTTAAGAAGGAAAACTTTTATTCAACCAAACACACCATAAATAAGTGATAAGACCATCGAAAAGCTTCTCTTTACAACGAAAGAACGTATTTTCAAAGCCTGAATTATACCACCAGATGTAGACAAAGGGGTAGGTGTCCTTTTACTGCATTGCTCATAATATGTTTCTCCTTCCCTCCTTCCTTCCTAAAACCCTCTGTTTGGATGGACATGGTATCTGACTGTACCCCTCACTTTGCACCTTCTTACACCCATCCATCCTCCCAGCCTGAGACGCCTGTCTTTCCTTGAAGATTTTAGCTGCCAGTTCGCTGTCATCCCAACGCTCTTCTTGTCACAATTCTCGATGATTTCAATAGCCATTTCCTGATATGGTCCTTTCAACCATCTAGCCTCTGAGCGTCTGGCCTCCTCTTCTCCAAGGATGTTGTCTTTCAGCTCAGCCATGCACTAGCATGGTCACAACTCCAGAACTGCACTGCTCAATCCGGTAACTACTCGCTTCACAAATTGCTTTTAATTTTCAACTTAAACAAAATTTAAATTTCATTTCCCTAGTTGGCCCATTTTCGGTGATCAGTAGCCACAAGGGGCAACCATATTAGATGGTGGACACGAAGAGGCCCAAACCCCACAGCAGTTCTATTGAACAATACTGCTCTAGATCTTCTTATTGCCCATCACTACGTCTCCTCCATAATGTCAATACCAAGCATCACCCTCTCTGACAGAGGCCTTCTACTTCTTAAGCTTATTTCTGACTCCAACGATTTCTCAAATATATTAAGACCTATAATCTATTGAAACTTCCGCCATTTTATTCTTTCCTGTGCCATGTTCTACTTCCATTATTATCCTATTCAAATTCCATGATCAACCATTATGCACATCCCCTTGTGTGCATCTCAAACTACCTTGTCCCTCTTACTTTTTTTTTTAACATGATAAATTCTAGTTAAATCTAACTTTCTGTCGGTTTGTTATCTGGATAAGTCCAATTCTCCACTTAACTCTGCACCCACACCTCTGCTGCTGACTGTGGGTGGGAAAGGAAAAAAAACAACAACCCCACACAGCTATCACTTACCTCAAGTAGGCCCTTAATGCTACCCACCGATCATTATTCTTCCCCTGGTGCAGTCTCCCAGTCTTTTAGACTACTCATACTTTCTTCTAATCTTCAAGTCTTTCAAATAGGGATAATTTCTCCCTATTCTCAGTCTCAGCTGATGATTTGTACATTATTTAGCTGAAAAACAGAAGCAATCAGAAGAGAATTACCATCTGCTCCCACCATCACATCTACTCACCTACCTGCACTTCTGTCCATTTGCTCAGTCTTGTCACCTGATGCTATGAACAGACTCTGTCTATGGTTCTATGAACACCAGTCCTCTGCTGTACACCAGACCTCACCCCCTCCAGCCTATTTAGGAATCTCAGTACAGCACTTGTCTACTTTCTCTCTGGCATTATCACTTTTTCTCTCTCTACTGGAGCTTTCTTATCATCATGGAACTATGGTTTTATTTATTCCATCTTTAAGAAAAACCCATTACCACTGACCTCACTTTTCCCACCAATTACTCCTTCATTTCCTTCCTTCTCCTTTCAGCAGAAGTCCTTGAAAGAGCAGTCTGCTATACCCTATCTCTAACTTCTCTCCTCCCACTCTTTCATGAATCCACACTCATCAAGTTTTTGCCCCCACACAATTGTGTCATCAATTCTCTTGTCAAGATCTCCAAACATTTCCATGTGGCTAAATTTATTGGTCAACATCAGTGCTCATCTTGTTTGACCTATTAGCAATGTGTGCCCCAGATGATCCCTCCTTCCTTCGTGAGACCCTTTCTTTACTTGACTTCCAGCCTGGTTTTCTCCCTACTTTACTCTTTGCTCCTTCTCAGGCTCCTTTGTTGGTTTTTCCTTATCTCCCTGACCTCTGAACATTGAAATATCTCAGTCTTTGGATTTCTTCTCTTCACTGTCTGTACTCACTTTGTGGTAGATTGAATTATGGCTTACAACAATTTGCTCTTTCCTTTCTATGAAGATTGTACATCCACACTTTTGGATTTGTCTTGAAATGCCTCTTCAGTGCACAATATACATCTTTGTCTCATTGCAGGGCTGGGCTATGTGACTTTCTTTGGCCAAGGAATGGAATAGAAGGTAGGCATGTGTACACCACATACAAAGAGGAACTTTAAATTGGATTGCATTGTTTAGTTTGGCCTCTCTTGCTTCTGCCCTTTGCCACGAGTGTGGCATGTGCCAGATAGTGGCTGTTTCTTCAGCTTAGGGCTCAAATTAGAATATGCTTGAATCAGACATAGCTGGCTCGCAGCCTAGAGTGGAGCTGTAATCAATCTGCCACCCATATGTATATAACAAGAGCAAGAAATAAATGTTACTCTAATCCACTGAGATTTGGGGGTTGTTTGTTACTTAAACAACATTGACTAATAAAACTCCCTTTAAATTCTCCTGAATGCGTGGTTCATATGTCCCGTTGCCAACGGGGCACCTCCACTTGAATGTTGATAAGGCAATTGAAACTCAAGAAATCCAAAAGTGAGCTCCTAATCTTCTCTACCAAAACTTCTTGAAGTGTTTTCATTATTTTTTTTTAATTTTTTCTTTATTTATTTATGATAGTCACACACAGAGAGAGAGAGAGAGAGAGAGGCAGAGACACAGGCAGAGGGAGAAGCAGGCTCCATACACCGAGAGCCCGATGTGGGATTCGATCCCGGGTATCCAGGATCGCGCCCTGGGCCAAAGGCAGGCGCCAAACCGCTGCACCACCCAGGGATCCCCAAGTGTTTTCATTATTAACTAATAAAAACTCTAACCTTCTAGGATTAAAAAAAAAACAAAAAACTAAAGTCATCCCTGATTTCTCACTTTTGCTTATATTCCATGACCAATTTATCAACAAATCCTATTAGTTCTACTTTTAAAATAGATTTAGATTCTGAAAACTTCTCACCACCTTTACTGGTACCACCTTAGCCCATGCTATTACCATTCTTGTCTGTTTACTGTTATCGTCATACCAATCCCCGCCAAAGGATTGGTTACCCTTTCTCCATCCACAGTCTCAGGTCCTAAGCATCACTTGAGAAAGTTCTTCTAGAGTAGAAAAACAAAAATTAATCAATAACTACCCAACAAACACTACCCAACCTCATCTGGGTCACAGTTACTCATAAGATATCTTTCAATTTTTTTCTCATCACTTTTTACCACCTCGGTATCACCTCAGCACAAGCACCATGATCTTCCACTTAGATTATTTTTTTAAGATTTATTTATTTATTTATGATAGACATAGATAGAGAGAGATTGGCAGAGATACAGGCAGAGGGAGAAGCAGGCTCCATGCCAGGAGCCTGATGTGGGACTCGATCCTGGGACTCCAGGATTGCGCCCTGGGCCAAAGGCAGGCGCTAAACCACTGAGCCACCCAGGGATCCCCCACCTAGATTATTTTGAAAGCCACTCACTTTTCTTCTGCTGGCGCACCCTACAGTGGGCCTTTTAAAAAACAGTCAGTCGGGGTACTTGGCTGGCTGAGCGTACAACTCTTGACCTCGGGTTTGTGAGTTTGAGCCCCACATTGGGTGTAGAGTACTCGAAAGAAATAAAATCTTTAAATAAACAGTCAGATTGTGTCACTTCTTTGCTCAAATCTTTCCTTTTCTCAAATGGCTTATCACCTCACTAAGAGGAAAAAGTCAAGTCCTTGCAATGGTCTATGACATCTTTTACATTCTGCACACGCACCTTTCCCACCTTACAGCTCAAACCTCATCTCTTGTGACTCATATTCTTCATTCGCCTTTGGCCACACTGGCCGCCTTGCTGTTCCCTGCCCAGACCACTGATGCTCCAACTTCAAGGCCCTTGCACTTGCTCTTCTCTCTAAGATGCTCTTCCACCAAATACCTCAGAGGCCACTTTCCCTACACTCCTCAGGTTTTACTCAAATGTCAGTCTCTCAGTGAAGCCTTCCTTGACCACCCTATTTTAAGCTGTAGCCTTTCCCCACAACCCCCATCCCTCTTCCCTGCTTCATTTCTGCCTATAGCATTTATAACAGGGTATGTAAAATCTAACATACATATAAACTTGGCTTTTTTATTGTGTTTATTGTTTCTCTCCCTACACTACAATGTGTGCCTTGTGAACTATGAGGTTTTTTTGGATCTGTCTTTTTTTTTTTTTTGGATCTGTCTTGTTCACTGCTATATCCTCTAAGTGCACGATGTGCTCAATAAATATTCGTTGATAGAATCAGTGTAACTAACAATGGGTAATATCCAGAATGTATAAAGTGCTCTCACATGTCAGAGGAAATATAAAAATGACCAACTGAGGGGCATCTGGGTGGCTCAGTCAGTTGGGCATCTGACTCTGGATTTCAGCTCAGGTTGTGATCTTAGGGACATGAGATTGAGCCCCGCATGGGGCTCTGTGCTGGGTGTGGAGCCTACTTAGAGTTCTCTCTCTCTCTCTCTCCCTCTCCCTCTGTCCCTCCTCTCCTTTCCTCTCTCTCTCTCTCTCTCTCTCTCGGGCACACTCTCTCTCTCAAAAAAAAGAAATCCCACAAAAAACAACCAACTGAAATGTTGACCAATGATATGAACAATGACTTCACAGAAGAAACACATAATCAATAAACATAAGAAAAGTGACCCAACCTCAAGGGATCAGTGAGTTAAACAGGGTCAGATATCTTTTCCTAACCATCAGACTGCCAAAAATTTTATAAGCCTTACAATACCAAGCATTGGTAAGGATGAGGAGCATCAGAAACTCTCACGCACCTGCTAGTACAACTTCAGAGATTTGAAAATACCTAGTAAATACTGGAAACACACATACCCATTAGCCAGCAGTTGCAGTCCTAGATATAAAGCCAAGAAGTCTGTGCTAACAAGTCTTTTTATGAGTGACATGTAAGAGATTTTTCAAGTCAGCATTGTTAACAATGGCCCTAAACTAGAGACTCAAATGTCCATTAATAGAAGGATAAATACATAAATTTGGTACACGCAAGCCATGGAGCAGTTTATAGCAATGAAAATGAGTGAACTAGAGCCAAACAAGAACATGAAGACCAGATTCCTGACCCACAGAAACTGTGAGATAATATTTGTTGTTTGTGAGATGTTCATTGTTACCCGCCATTAAGTTTAGAGTGACGTGGTATACAGAAATGAGGAGGTAATACAAAAACGGTGGTATCGGCAGGGCTTACATTAAATTAAAGTGATTAATACTTGCATTCTGGTAGGCTGGTACATCTCACAAATCCTCCACATGAGGACACAGCCTAGACTATCACTCAGACGTGTCTATGGAACAGTTTGAGAATCATCTAGTAGATCTGAAAAGGTTGCTATCTCTTTTTCTCCCAAAATTCTAATAAAAATGAGAATTTGAAAATTACAACCATTAAGTACAACAGAATGTAAAATGAGGCAAGAGAAGATGAGAGGTATTAACAGAATCTTCACAGATGAAAGGCATATGGAGAAGCAGTAACTGTTGGCCTTTACCTTCTCTGCAACATGCCCAGGGAGGGGAGCCGAGAATGATTCTCGTTGCTGCCGCAGAACCTGAGAAGTCCCAGGTATACCCCCTTTCCTGCCGTTGCCCTATGGTGATAGGTGTCATGATAATCCATGATATCTACTGGTGTGCAGAGGCTGGTGGGAAAGTTAAAAAAAAAAAAAAAAGCAGACTCCTTTATATCTAGTCTTCAGGATATGAATTAGGTTCCAAAAATGAAATGCACTTCCATTAGACCTGGAAAGTAGAAATTAGGTGCAAGCCATCTTCTTGCTCCTTTGACCATTGCTTCTGGCCAGCATGGATGTGGAGACAATGAGGTTTTCTGCTAAATTCTAGGTCCTAGATTCAAGAGATATAGCTGCAGCATGGCAATGGTGGCTTCATGAGCCTTGGGACACAGGCACTAAATTTACTCTGTTTCAGCCCCTGGAGGCCTAGCCTCGCCTCCTTTCCAAGCTCTTCCAATGAATTTGGGAGCTCATTAGTTGAATTAAATCTTTCTGATGAAAAAAAAAAATCTAGATTGGTTTCGGTTTCCTCTAATGAACCATGACTGATACACTACTCATTCTTACAAAATAAAGGATGTTTACAATCGGCAGATTTGCCAAAAATGGTACTAAAATATCACTCTATGTATTATTTGCTGATTGCAAGTGTAATTTAACAGTGGGGAGATCTGGCTGTGGCCTCCTTAACCCAGTAATAAATGTTAGCATCACTAAAAGTGAGACAGTCAGAAGTAATGTGTCTAAAATGTGACGCAATATAAAGTACATAACATAAGCCACGAATATTCCTGACAAAAATGTTTAACTTAAATTGAAATCAGCCTTTATATTCCATCTCCAGTTTACAGGAAATAAAGGGGTAGATGAACATGTTGAATGACACCAAAAAGGAAACAGACAAATCCAGAAGGTGGGACAAAGCTAGGGACAAGGGGCCCAACCCAACAATTCAATGGCATAAAAAAGAGGGTGGGGAGTACTACTGAAATCAAAAGATAATTAAGCCATACAACAACCTGAGAAATGTGTGGTTTGTTTTTTTTGAATTAATTTTTATTGGTGTTCAATTTACCAACATACAGAAAAACACCCAGTGCTCATCTCGTCAAGTGTCCACCTCAGTGCCCGTCACCCATTTCCCTCCAACACCCGCCCTCCTCCCCTTCCACCACCCCTAGTTCGTTTCCCCGAGTTAGGAGTCTTTATGTTCTGTCTCCCTTCCTGATATTTCCCAACATTTCTTTTCCCTTCCTTTATATTCCCTTTCACTATTATTTATATTCCCCAAATGAATGAGAACATACACTGTTTGTCCTTCTCCGATTGACTTACTTCACTCAGCGTAATACCCTCCAGTTCCATCCAGGTTGAAGCAAATGGTGGGTATTTGTCGTTTCTAATTGCTGAGTAATATTCCATTGTATACATAAACCACATCTTCTTTATCCATTCATCTTTCGATGGAAATGTGTGGTTTTTATTTGAATCCTGGCTTGAAAAAAAAGGCTGTAAAACACATTTTTTGAAAACATTGAGAAAATATGAATATGGTCTGTCATATAATATGAAGGCATTATTATTAGTTTTGCTAATTATAATAATGATATTGGGTTTTTAAAAATATTTTATTTATTTATTCATGAGAGACACAGAGAGAGGCAGAGACACAGGCAGAGGGAGAAGCAGGCTCCATGCAGGGACCCCGACGCAGGACTCGATCCCAGGACCCCGGGGTCACACCCTGAGCTGAAGGCAGGCGCTCAACCACTGAGCCTCCAGGCATCCCTGATATTGTTTTTAAGGGATGCATTTTAAAGTATGTAGGAATGAAATGTCATGAAGTCTATAATTTAATTTAAAATATTTCATGAAAAGAAAGATGAAGACATGGTCAATTGTTCAATCAAGGTGCAAGTATATTGGTAGCTATTATGATACTCTACTTTTCTTTTTTCTTTTTTAAGATTTTATTTTTAGGTAATATCTACACCCAACATGGGGCTTGAACTTACAACCCTGAGATCAAGAGTCACATGTTCTTCTGACTGAGTCAGCCGAGCACCCCTCTACTTTTCTTTATATTTGAAAATCATAATAAAACTAAAAATAAATTAGAGGTAGAAATAAAGAAAGTGATGAAGTGGTAGCTTGGGGGAGTAACTGAGTCAAGGTCGCTTTTACTGTGGACATGTTTGTAAGCTGAAGGGGAGGAGGCAATCCAGACAGGGAAGAACTGATGGAGTGAAGTCAAGAAGGGGGATAGAATGGATTGTAGGGGTATGTGAAGAGTTTAGACCCACAAGGGAAGACCAGCACCTATTCCTCTGAGACGAGGACAAAAAATAATGAGTAAAGAGATGAGAGCATTCTAAAGTGGAGACAACCAATGGGAATAGGCTTCCACTGGAGGAAGGCTCAGGATAGACCAAGGCTGGTGAATGAGGGTGTGGGGACTTGAGGAGAATGAGAAAGTTCTGGAGGTGATGCTGGGTAAATTCTGTAGAGATGCAGCCCTGCAGAGAGTTGTTACCCAGATGAAGTTAGACAGTATCCATTCATAAATGAGACAAATTGGCGTGGTTTTTATGATTTCCCTCAGGCATGCTCATCAACTTGGGAATGGAAGAAAAAGCAGAGAATCCTAGATTTGCCCTAAAGTGGAAGAAGGGAAAGTGTGACAATCCCACAAGTCAAATAGGTGAGTGTGGGTGCTTTTAGGTTTTTAGTAAGGCCAAACATAACTGGCTGCATTGGAAGCCCCCCCCCCGCCGACCTCGTATGGAGCTTTGAGTGAGACTGGAAGAGTGTTAGTACATGAGGACGAGAAAGGTGGAAAGGGATAGGAAATCATGTTTGCCGTCAAGGATGGTGTAAGAGGAGTAAAGATGTAGGGCAAGTAGAGGGAATTAAAAGTTGTAGTCAAGACAGAGAGCACAGGGATCCCTGGGTGGTGCAGTGGTTTGGCGCCTGCCTTTGGCCCAGGGCGCGATCCTGGAGACCTGGGATCGAATCCCACATCAGGCTCCTGGTGCATGGAGCCTGCTTCTCCCTCTGCCTATGTCTCTGCCTCTCTCTCTCTCTCTCTGTGACTATCATAAAAAAAAAAAAAAAAAAAAAAAGACAGAGAGCACAGTGGGGGGAAGTTTGGGAAGTTTGGAGATTCTCAAACTACCAGTGGTGTTGAGGTTCCATGTATGGCCACCCAGACGTGTAACTGCGTAGAAAACAAGTCAGCCAAGGTAGTAGATGACAATGAACGTGGGTGTAGTAGGCAGCCCCTGAGACAGCCCCTGAAGACCCCCCTCCTGTTGCTCATGCCTTTGTCTAACTCTCTCCCTTTGACTGTAGCCTGGACCTACGGACTTACTTTTAACAAATAATGTAAGGCGAAAAATAATGGGCTATCTCTTCTGAGATTTGGTCACAAAGACTCTGGCTTCCGTCCTACTTGCCCTTCCTTGCTTTTCCATTTGTTTGTTGTATGTGAAGCCAGCTGCCGTGCTGTGAGCGGCCCGGTGGAGAGGTCAACCAGGCAAGGCACTCAGGAAGGCCTCTATCCAACGGCCTGTGGAGACATGAGTCCCCCGACGGCTACATGAGTGAGCTTGGAGTGACTCCTCCCCAGCCAAGCCTGGGAGGACTGAAGTCCAGCTGACACATCATTGCACTCCGTGTGAGTTCCTGAGCAGAGCGTCCAGATGAGTCTTGCCCAGGGGTGCTCGGGTGGCTCAGCCAGTTAAGCATCCCACTCTAGGTTTCTCCCCCGGGTCATGATGTCAGGGTCATAAGATCCAGGCCCATGTCTGGCTCTGCGCCGGGCAAGAAGCTTGCTTGGGATTCTCTCCCCCTGCCTCTGCTCCTCCTCCTCCACCTCAGAGATTCTCTCTTTACCCAGCTCTCTCTCTTAAAAGAAAGAAAAGAAAATTAAAAATTCTTGCCCAGATTCCCGATGCCCAGTAACTGTGAGAGACTAAGTATTGCTTCAAGCCGATAAATTGAGGTGATTTTATATGCAACCATAGAAAACTAGTACGGTGGATGCTGATGTCTTAAGAGTGACAGGAGACAAGAGAGCAAGGAACGTACAGATTTAAAGCAGAGCTTCTCTCTCTGTGGGTCTCTCATGAACAAATAAAAAAAATAAAATCTTTAAAAAAATAAAAATAAAAAATACAGCAGAGCTTCTCCAGGGCTGGCATGCATACAAGTCACTTGCGGTCCATGTTAGAATTCAGACTGATTCAGCATTTCTGGGCCTTGAGGTGGGTAAAGGGTGGGGGGTGGGGGGTGGGGTGGGGGGGTTCGGAGAATCCAAATCAATGTGCTTGTGGAAGGGGTCACATTGGTCAGCAAAGTAAGGAGGCAGAGTAAGGCGGGTGTAAGCCGGGGCACAGGGTGAGGCTAGGGAATCAGGATGGAAGGATCAGATGAGCAGGTGCGTGGGGGTGAGAGCACCAAGGCCCGAGTGTTCCTAAGGCTGGCTTTTGGGGGTATAACGTTTGGACAGGTCATAGTCCTGGAATAGGATTCTCTCTCTCTCTCTCTCTCTGGATTGATGGATATCTCCCTGCCTCTATTTAACAAAAACTGACCCTGGCAGGCCAGGCCGTTAGAGCAGGTGGAGAAAGAGCCGGTTGGGTCAGCGGCCCTGTTGGGGCACCGCCAGGTGCTGGGCGGTGAGCAGCCCCGCGGAGGAGCGAGTCCCTGGGCCTGATGGGGACAGCGGGCGACACAGGCGCGCCCAGAGCCACCAGGGCCGAGGGGGCTGTGACAGCTGGAGAGTAAAGGTGGCCCGGCCGGAGGCCGTGTTTTGTCGCAAGGGCGGGGGGGGGGGGGGGGGGGGGGGGGTAAGAAAGGGGTCGTGCGCTGGGGCCCGCACGGGGGCACACGCCCAAAGGCCTTGGGGGCTCTGGGCGGATGGGGGTGGGGAGGCTCCCAGGGCCCCGGCGCTCGGCCTCCGACCTGGGCTTGGTCTCACCTGCGGGAGCAGAACTTGCGGACTGTCCAACAGGAATATTGCCCCCCGCCCCCCCATATTCCTCCCTGTAAGTGATGACCTTGATCTTCGGACACAAACCAGGGTCACATGAGTGTTTCCAGGGCGGGGTCAGGCCAGGAGAAGGTGGGATTGAGCGAGGCCCACGTGCCAGGCCCGGGGCGGCCACCGGGGCAGGAGCGCTCACCCCCCGGCCCCCCCCCCGCCCTCGGGGTCATCGAGTCCGAGCGGGTCCCCCCCCCCCCCGACCTGCCCCCCCACGGCCTCGGCGTCACCGGGTCTCCCCTGGGTGGCGGGACGAGAACCGCGCTTGCCCCGCCCTGTGCCCCCCGCCCCCCTCCTCGTCCCCCCCCCCACGACTGGCCAGACGCGGGGTGAGCTCGGCCGAGTGCTCGGGTGTGCGTGGGGCACACGCAGCCCGCCCGGGGGGTCCCCGAAGTCGGCGCCGCCGACCCCCACCCTGAGCCGCCCCTGCCCCGCGCGCCCCCTGCGCAGGGAGGCCTTGAGGTTTTACCCGCCGCGTCTCGTTTTCTCTTCTCAGGATGAAATGCTGTGACGGTCCTCGGGGGACAAATGGGTTTCCCCACCGGAATAATGTGTATGTCGGGGCGCCTGGGGGGCTCAGCGGGTGAGCACCTGCCTTCGCTCAGGGCGTGACCCCGGGTCGCGGGATCGAGTCCCACATCGGGCTCCCTGCATGGAGCCTGCTTCTCCCTCTGCCTGGGTCTCTGCCTCTCTCTCTCTCTCTCTCTCTGTGTGTCTCATGAATAATTAAATACGATCTTTAAAAAAAAAACCAAAAAAACAAAAGGAAGAAAAAAGAACTGTGCGGGTCAGGCCTAAGCAGCAGCTGGGAGGCACATGGGGCGCCCCACCTTTCATGACCCCCCCCCCCCTTGGCGCCTGCTCTTGGCCCTGAGCGTGTGCACAGACCTGAAATCAGGCTGTTCCTCATGCTGTTCATTAAACCTGTTGCACATTGGGCACCTGTAGACACAGACCCTGAGCCCCACCTGTGCCTCCAGCCGGGTAGGCCGCAGCCCTAGCGCCTGGAGCAGGTACAGAGTGGTCCAGCGGGTTGGGAGACAGGATTGGCTTAGCCTTGCCCTTCATGACTGGGTTTTGGTTTGTTCTCAGTTTTTAATGTCGTGGATAAAGCTGTTACAGACACCCTTGTACGAATTGCCCCCCCCCCCCTTTTTTAGGTTACTTCCTTGGAACATACTTCCCCCAGGCTGGAGCCAATGGGTGAACAATGAGGATTCACTTAGGATTATAAGCAGAAAAAGGGCATGTCATATTTTCATCTTTATTCTTTGTAAAAATTTTATTTATTTATTCATGACAGACCCAGAAAGAGAGGCAGAGACACAGGTGGAGGGAGAAGCAGGCTCCATGCAGGGAACCGGATGCTGGACTCGATCCCGGGACCCTGGGGTCACTGCCTGGGCCAGAGGCAGATGCTCAACGACAGAGCCACCCAAGTGCCCCATATTTTCATCTTTAAAATATCTGTCCAGTGAGGGTAATATGTATTCTGGGGTTCTTGTGAACACTCAGTGAGGTCAAGAAGGTGAAAGAAGAGTAAAGAAATGATGCAGACACGGATCTTTCTACTCAGGGTTCTCAGGAAGCGCACTTAGCAGAGTCTAACCCTACTTCACTGCAGATCCCGGTGGCTTCCCCGCACAATCACACACTCCGGGGTTTTCCTCGGGCTCTTATTCTGTGTCCGGACGCGGAGGACAAGGCAGTGCCGCGAGAAGCAGAGGACCGCAACAACCACCTACCGAAAACAGACATGCCCTTGGTCTCGTGGCAAAGTACCTGTTTGGGGAACCCAGAGCAACCCCAGAAGCAGGAAGGTGGCCTGCTCTGAAGCGTGACAGCTTCGGTGACTTGGTGAAGAGAAAGGAGACACTGGGCAGCTGGGGTGGCCCAGCAGTTTAGGGCCGCCTTCAGCCCAGGGCCTGATCCTGGAGCCCCGGGATTGAGGCCCACGTCAGGCTCCCTCTGCCTGTGTCTCTGCTTCTCTCTCTCTCTCTCTCTCTCTCTCTCTGTGTCTCTCATGAATAAATAAATAAAAATCTTTAAAAAGATAAGAGAAAGGAGACATTGACTGGTCTAGACCCTGGCTTAGGGGCAGCTGCTCACATTTCTCTGCTCTCTTCATTTTATTCATTGCAATTCTCTTATACCAAAGTCCTGCTTTTGCTTCTCCCTCTGCCCATAGCCCTCCAGGTGCCCTGGCTTCCCTCCCTCGGGGCAGGTGTGCCGCCTGAAGAGGTGGCCTTGATGGTCTCCTCTGGCCCTCACAGCCCTGGGAGCAGGCATTCCCCAGTGCTGCCCACTGTCTGGATGGCAAGGCCTGGTCTGGCTCCAACCTAAGGGTCTTGGTGCCCCAGTATTGTCACACCATGACCCCCTGGTGTGTCGGGGTGGGGGGCACCGGGATCACCCTCCAGCGTGCTACAATGCCTGTTCCTGGCTCGGGGCCCACAGAATCAGAATCTCAGGAGGGATGCCCGAGGACGCTGGGTGCTTCTGGTTGTTTGGGTAAAAGGCAAACGTGTACTCGATGCACGTGGCCACTGCCTCAGAGGAACACCCACTCCTACAAATCCCCGCGCTCTTCACCTTCTCAGTTGTTACCTCTTACTCTTCAAGGTCCTGCTTTCTAAAACAGGCCAAGACAGTCACGTTAGAGTCGCATCACAGACAACAGACTCAAACGACAGGACTGGCATCGGAGAGCCACGCAAGGAAGAAGCCCTCGATCCCCCTGTTCCCAGACCCTCCTCATCTGCGAACACTTGATCTCTACCACTGAGGCTGGCACTAAATGTGACGTTGGAAGACTGTCATAGGTAGAATTGAGTGTCCCCCTCCCTCCCCCCCAAACTCGCATGGCCAAGTCCTCACTGCCAATACCTCAGCATGTGACCTTATTTGGAAATAGGGTCCTTACAGATACAATTTGTTAAGATGAGCTCATACAGGTGTAGGGTGAGCCTCTAATCCAATACGACTGGTGTCTATGAAAAGGGGAAGCCTAGACACAGAGAGATGAGCTCACAGGGAGACACCGTGTGGACATAAAGCTTAAGGTGACGCATCTGTGAGGGAGGAATGCCGGAGACCACCAACCAGTCACCAGATGCCCGAGGAGAAGCCGGAACGATTCTCTCTCCCGGCCTCGGGAGGAGCCCACACTGCCGACATCCTGACTTCTCTCTTCTAGCTTCCAGCACGGGAGGCCACACGTTTCTGTTCTTAGGGTGCTCGGTCTGTGGAATCTCAGCACGGCCACCAGGCCCCAGAGACCTTGGTTGCGTTCCCGTCTCGGCCGTGGGGCCCTTGGGCTCCCACTCTAGCTCCTCCGACCTGGGCCATCTCAGCAGAAGGACAGAAAATGCGTCCTGTTCAACAATGAGATCTGAGTGACGCGCCCGGGGAGCACTGACCGCTCATGGAACTGCCCTTCACCAAGTGGCCAACAGGCAACTGCTTTGGGGAGGGCATCAGCAAGAACTACCTGCACTGTGTGAAGACAGCGCCGGATACAGATGGGCCTTCGGTGGGCCAGAGAGTGGGGTCAGGACAGAAGGGCTCCCCAAGCTCCTGGCCAGGGCCAGCCGCCCCCCATACCAGCCCTCACCCCTTCTTGCCTGGTCAAGAACGTCGCTCCAGCCTTCTCCCCTTCCTCAGGAAGACTACTCTATCTTGATGCCCTTCCTGTGCTGAGTCCTCGTCCCCCCCACCCCCAACTTGCTCCTTTGGCACGCTCAGAGGCTCAGCCCGGACCTCTTCTCTATCCACATGCCCTTCCTTAGTGATCTCATTCAGCCTTTGGCTTTGCACCCCATCTGTAGGCCAACAACTCCCACATCCATAACTCCAGCCCAGACGTTCTTCCCCCTGCCCTTCAGATCTGTACCGCCAACAACTTGCAGCCTTTCTCCATCTTGATGGTCATAGGTATCTAACTCATCTAACTCATATGGGTTTTTTTTTTCCTTTCTTACACACCATATCCAATCTGTAGCAACTCCAATTGGCTCTACCCACAAATGCGACCCCAAATCTGACTCCTTCTTCATCACTTCTGCTATTACGACCTACTTTATGCCGACATTGTCTCTTGTCTTGATAACCGAAGTTGCATTCTATCTGGTTTCCGTCTTTCTACTCTTGCTCTCAGACGCCCAGCTTGCGGTACAGCAAGGAGACCTGGTTACAACAGAAGAAAGAACAATTCACTCCTTGCTCAAAACCCTCTAAATAGGGTCCCATATCATTCAGAATAGGAATCCTACAGTGTAAAAGTAGAGGTCGCTCCAGTGGTCTGCAGGTTCCTGTTACCTTTCCCGATTTCCACAATCCCCACCCCCACCCCACCCCAGTGCTCCAGCCACCCTGTCTTCCCGAGATTCTTCAAACATACCAAGCACTCCAGTGTTGCTGTTTCCCTTGTCTGGTGTGCTGTGACCCCAGATATCTACTTGGCCAGTCCTTTCACCTGCTTCAAGTCCTTCCTCAAGTGTTGCCTTCTCAACACGGCCTACCCTGACTATTCTATTTAAAATTGCAACCAGCCCCCAACAGTTTCAATTCCTCTTATTTTTGCTCTTCATTATTTTCCCATCCCACTGATAACCTAGCATACCCTATATAACTTACTTATTCATGATGTCTATTGCTAATTATCTATCTCTCCCCATTAGAATACCCATTTCATGAGGGCACAAATCTTTGTTTTGCTCGATCTACTTCAATCTCCAAGAACAGTGCCTATCACGTAGTAGGCATTCAATAAACATTTGTTGAATGAATGAAAGATTAAGAAAATAGGAATTTGTATTTCTCCTTAAAAAGGATTAGTCTTATTTTCTGGTGCAGATTCTCATCGTGAATTGAAAGCTAAAGGATTCATCTGTCAAGTTCCCAGTGAGTGGTTTGGCAATTATATCAACTCCAGGCAGGTCCTCTTAGGTCGATAGACACCTGAGGCTATTTATTTTATTGGTGCAAGCTTGGTGTGAGAGCATTTTGGTCCAGTTCACGAAAACAGCAGTGTTCTAACCAGCAGCTCCAATAAATCTTACACATTCTTGAGCCCATAAGTCCTGGCCTCTTGCCTCTCTACACATCCATTCATCCAACTAAGAAGAACGTCTTGTTGGAGCACACAGGAGCACTTGATTAGTAAGAGCAAGGGGAAGGAACACAATCTTCTTCCTTTTCTGCCCAGGGGACAAAACTTGAGAGCGACCAGCTCTTTGCTCAGTACATACAGAATGTGATGAGAAAGATCTTGCATCCCTTTCCACATACACTGGATGGCTTGCCCAATGTGCAGAGATAGATAAAGTAAACACGTGGAGCCATGCACGTCTTATTCCAACGCAAGTTGTGTTTACCTCTGGTATGGCCAGTTACCCCACGGCCATCAAAGTCCATAGGGACTAGTAGGCTGAGAGACGATTCACCCAAAGGAGTACGCTGCCCATAATTTTCTGATTTCAATCTTCCCTTACTCCAGCCACTATACTAGCAGTCTCTCATAGCTGGGACTATGGCTTATTAATTCATGAAGTCTGAGGCCAGATTGTGTGGGTTGAGTCCCAGGATTAGCACATACCAGTTGTATGAGCTTGGACAAGTTATTTAACCTTCCTGTGCCTTGATCTTCTATACTGTTAAATGAACATAATAACACGACCTGCCTCATGAGACTGTTGTGAGGATGAAATGAAATATATATATATTTTACATACACCACTTAGCACAACATCTGGCATGTGGGACGTTATGAATATATATACTATAAATGTATACTCATATGTGTGTATATATGTATGTGTGTGTGTTCTCATTTATGTAATTAGAAGCACGTTGTATCTTGGTGAGGCAACAGAAATCATCTGAGATTATCTTTCAGTGTAACCCCTGCATGAGAATCACGAATGAGCCAGTTGTTTGCTGAAAAGATCCTAACAGGGTATTAGGGAGAAGGGTTGAAGGCTAACCCCCAATGTGATTATATTTGGAGATAGGGCTTTTAGGAGTTAATAAGATTAAACGAGGTCGTAAGGTTGGGGTCCTAATCTGATTGGATCGGTGGCTTTATAAGAAGAGGAAGAGACAGATCTCCCTCTCCCTCTCCCTCTCCCTCTCCCTCTCTCTCTCTCTCTCTCTCTCCCTCTCCCACTCCCCTCTGTGCACCCACCGAGGAGAGACTATTTGATGACACAGCAAGAGGCAGCCATCTGCAAGCCAGGAAGAGAACTCTCATCAAGAACTGAACTGGCCAGCACCTTGACCTTAGGTTTCCCAGCCTCCAGAAGCGTTAGAAATAAAGTTTTGTTGTTTAAGCCACCCAGCCTATAGTATTTTATTATGGAAGCCCGAGCAGAGTAGAACAAGTTGAAACAGGATGCGCGCCCAGATGCTAATAATGGGAGTTTGTTGCTAGGAGTCCTGGGGCACCGCGGGGTGTCCTCTGCTCCGTGGCAGCCTTCTTGGTCACAGAGCTTCCCAGACAGGGGTATCGCTAGGCTCGGGGAGATATCAAAGACTCAGCATAGATTGGGATATTGCCTACTCTTTGTTTAGTTAGGGTTTGTATTTCCTGGTTGAGTTGACTTGTCACCGTCTGACGCAGAGTGAGCCCTATCCGGTAGTTTGACACCAAATTCTTCTTGGCCTCCTTCTGACTAGCTCATTCCTGGGAAAGTTTGATTCCAGTCAGGTGTGGCTGGAGGAGTAGCAGTGGTTTCACATGATAAAAAAATATAACAACTTTGTGCAGAACAAACCACGAAGGGCCTATTTCTCAGAAAGGGGCTGCGGGCCCAGAAGACCTTGAGAGCTTCAAGGGTCCCTCCCTGGTACAGAGTCTCACCCTTTCCACGACAGCACAGCCTGAAAACAGCAGTTTTGGGGTGGATTGTCCTATAATGCTCCTTGTGTTGGTTTTCTAGGGCTGCTGTAATGAAGCACCACGAGCTAGGCGGCTTAAAACAACACAAATGGATTCTCTCACTGCTTGGGAAGCCAGAAGCCCAAGATCAAGGTGTCACGAGAGCCACGCTCCCTCTAAAGGATCTAAGGAAGACTTCTTGGCTCTTCAAACTTCTGGTGGCTTCAAGCATCCCTTTGCCTCTGTCAGCACAGCACCAATGTCTGCCTACCTTCGTCTTCTTAGGGCCTCCTCTCTGTGCATTTCTTAAAAGAACACCACCAGCCACTGGATTAAAAGCCATTGGAATCCAGGATAACCTCACCTTAGCTACATACGCAAAGATCCTATTTCCAAATAAGGTCACGTTCGGAGGTTCTGGGTAGACATGAATTTTGGGTAGGATCGAGGGACAGACACTACTGAACCTACCATATTGCCTTAGTTAAGATTCTTTAGTTGAAAAGTACAGAAAAACACACAAGCCATATTTACAAAAAAAAAAAAAAAAAAAAAAAAGATTTTATTTCTAGGACACAGGAGTGTTTTACATATAGAATCCCAGGCCAGTGAAGCAGACAGGTGGAGAGAAGAACCCAGAACTGTGCAGCTATCCGAAGTGTTAGGCCTCTCTCTCTCTCTCTCGCTCTCTCGCTCTCTCACTCTCTCACTCTCTCACTCTTATCTCTGCTCCCCGCTGCCCATCAGTTTCATCCTCTCTCTAGACAGGCTTTCTTCCCATCTCCCTGCTCTCAGCAGGCAGCAGATGACCCACCCATTGCTCCACCGTTTACACTTCTGTTCAAATAATCAGTTCAGATTGGATAGATTTGGTCCCAATTCTGAGTTCCCAGGATAATCCGATTGGCCTACCTCGCATGGCTTGCTCGATCCTGGTCCAACCGTCGAGGGTCATGCAGGAATGATGCAGGAAATCCACCTGCGGGACGGGGAGGCACCTCAGAGAAAGATGCATCACTGTGAGCTGCGCAGGTGACCCCAAAAAGGCCTACACGTGTCTTGGGTTTCACAGCACTGAACAAGGAACACAGTGTTTCTGCGGATTATCTCGTCTGATTTGTGCAGATTCACCCATAGTAGGTGTCTCTGGCCTTGTGCCCATTTGACATACGTGGAACTAGACCCGGCGAGAGGAGGTAAGTAGCCCAGGAAGATGGTCACTGCGAGACCAGACCCAACATCACGTCCTCTGACTCCCAGCCTGACGCTTCCACCTCGACACGCAGCTCAGAAACGTAGCAGCTCTGGGGCTTGTCTTGCTGCCCAGCGTCACTTAGGTTTGCTTTTATTATCCCAGTTTACGAACCTACTTTCCACGGTAACGTTTCGTGGCCTGAAGATTACAGCCATTCTACTCTTGTCTCATTTTTATTTTACTTATTTTTTCTTGTCTCATTTAAAAAAAATAAAGATTTTATTTACTTATTCACGAGAGACACACACACAGAGAGAGAGAGAGAGACAGAGGGAGAAGCAGGTTCCCTGCGGGAGCCTGATGCGGGACTATATCCCGGGACCCTGGGGTCCTGCCCTGGGCCCAAGGTGGACCCTCAACTGCTGAGCCCCCGGGCGCCCCTACCCATACCCTTCTTCGCACCTCACATCACCCTTCTCGCCCAGTGCAGTGTCTGCACCATCCTGACCCCTTAACGTTATCCTCCCAGAAAGTTTTCACTGGGGTCAGGATATACTACAATAAAACAGGACATCATTTTCCTTTTACATATTTGAACTCAAACCCTCCTCCTTCGCATTTTATTATTTCCTTCTTACCAACTCTGGTGGCCACTCAGTTCACAGCGTTTGGGGAGATGGGGCTGTTTGGGGCTCCCCCTTTGTAGTCCTTTTATTCCTTTCTTACGTTTTCTCTGATTCAAGCTCCTCCTTCTCATTTTTTCTTTTTCTTTTTTTACTCATTGGATTCCTCAATCCCATGGCCTCTCATAAATGACTTTGCCTCCTCTTTACCGAAACTCCATTAATTACCCAGGCTTTGCTTAATTCCCTTGAACTTTCTGTCTCTATCTTATATTCAGCTTCTTTCCATTATCTCAGGGAAAAATCATTCCTCTTCTCCTTAGAGATTAAAGTTTTCTCCCCAAAGCTGTCTGGAACCATTAGCCTCACACAATTCCTTCTTTCTGACAATTCTCTTTAGCTTTCATTTGTAGCTTCTCTTTTTCTTTTCCCCAGGGAAAGACAAGAATCCAAACCTTTGATAGGCCTTGCTGCCATCTTCTGTCTTTGCAGCTCCCCTTCTGGAATAAACACGTTTGTGTCATGCTCCCCATCCGTCCCCTGTCCCTGGCACCCCTCTCCACTCCTCTGTTGAAACTGCACTTTCTGAAAACACCTGCCATTCCTCGCCTCACTTTGTTCATGTTTTCATTTAAGTAGCCAAGCCCGGTTAGGAGAGCCGCTTCAAGCTCTCGCCTGCTCATCCTCGCCACCTTCATCATTTCCAGGTCCTCTCTGGGTGATTCTTCTTCTGGTTACAGGTTACATGTTCCTGCTTCCTGACACAGTTAGTAAAATTTTCTTGGATGCTGGGACATTGTGGGTTTTACATTGTTGAGTGTCTGTGGGTTTTGCTGTCTTCCTTTAAGAACTATGTTTTGGGATGCCGGGCAGTAAGGGCTCTTGATCCTTTGGGGGCTTTGCTTTGCAGCCTTTTTAGGATGGACATAAAGTGAGCTTCATATTCCAGGAATAGTTCAGTACCATTACCGAAGCATGGCTTTTCCAGGGTTCTGTAGAACACTGCTGGTGGTCAAGGAGGACACCCCCACTCCCACCTCACCCCGTCACAACCTGAGCAGGCCCCATGCAAGCCCATGAGCTGTATAGTTCGCAGCTCCCCAGCCTCTCTCTACCCAAACCGTGGAACTTCACTGCACCCAGCCAGGACTCCAAAGAAGCCCATGCGGACTTCTGGAACTCCTTTCCTAGGTGGCGTCCTTCTCTCTGCAGCTCTGGCCTGCAAACTTCCAGCAGCTTCAGCCCTCCTGGATTCAGATCTTTGTCACCTCCACTTAGTAAGACTATTGTGTTTTACGTGGGACCCCCCTTGCTTGTCCACACAAGGCAGAGGCCTCCAGGCAGAAAGCCATGGCCTCTTAGAGGGAGGCCCTCTTCAAGGGATCACAGTCCCAGTCCCACGCTACCTGTCGGCCAAAGTCCAAAAAACAGTTGTCTCCCATATGTTGTCCAGTTTCCCAGTTGTTCAAGGTTAATCCCAGGTGCAGTTATTCAATCGTGGCCAGGAGATGGAGGGTCGGAAACTGCTTTTTTGAAGGAGAGCAGTGATTGCTTCCAAGTCATTGCGAGGGCCTTTCCTTAGTGTCCTGATATGGTGGCAACATTCGGGGGGCACCTTAGGCCATGCCCTGCCTGTCTGCCCTCACCTGCTCCCCTCCAGCGGGCCCGGTGATTAGCTGAGCTCAGTGATAAAGCAGGTGGGAGTCGAGGCCGGCAATTTCCAGTTTGACCAGGGAACGCAGCTGGGAGTGTGCAGGTGGCCGTCTCTGGACAGGTCAGCGCAGTTAGCATTTGACAAACATTTGCTGCTTGATTTTGGGCCCTCTGTGTCCTCATCCATTAGTCGGGTGGCTGAGAGTTGAGTGTGTTTAATATGTACATATTTTAGTATTAATGCTATTATTTTCCAATCTCAGCTAGGGGAGTTCTGAAGGCTTTTCTATTCTTAAGAATGTATGCTTGGGGGAAAAAAAAAAGAATGTATGCTTGAGTGATTTGAAATTCAAATTAGCAAGAATGTAATCTTTGCCAGATTTATTGTATTCCTTTTTTTTTTTTTCTCGATAGGTCTCTTTCAACTTATGTATAATTCCTTTGTTGGGTTCTTCCCGGAGCTGACCCAGTGTTTATTCTTTTTTCCTTTGTATCTGTGTTTCTGTTCTGGGTGGCTTAGCAATATGCTAAAATTTTCAGACTTTGTTATCTCAGATAAAATTACGTAGGGTTAATATCTTTTATTGTAAATTATGTTTTCCATTTACTTTGGCTAATGATTCCAGACCCCTACAGTTACATCCATAAATTCAGGATGATTATGCTGCCACTGAGATTGAAGCCTCATTTTTCCCCTGAGGATATTGCCATTAATTATACATAACTCCTCCGTGTATTCAGTATAAAACACATTTAACTGTGTCAAAAAAGATGTCTGTGATAAACAGAATAATGATTAAAAAATAATCTAGTCTTCCACATTTGTCAAAAGAAAATAGCTCAGATACTCTGATCACTTGCTGTAGTTTATGTTGATAGTGGACGGCATTAAGGTAAACATTAAGCAAAAGTTAATTATTTATCTTTCAATTATTCTTCCAACTTTCAAGAAACTTGTCAACACAAGCTTGATGCCTTGAGACATAAATGCCACTTTAAAGGAGTGATTATCAAGCTCAAACTGACAACTCTGTGTTTAAAATCAAGGACAATTAAATATTTGTTTATCACAGGCATTAATGTGATGCCCTGTAGGCTTTGTTTCCCGTCCTTTTAAGAATGTCTACAAAAAAAAAAAAAAAAGAATGTCTACAAAATGGACAGACTAATTTTTAAGAAATGCCTCTCATGGATAATGGTTTCCTTAAAAAGGGGTTTTAAGACTCCTGTGCTGTTTGGCGCCCCTGGCTGCCTGGGTGTGCAGGAGGATCCACCGATGTGGCATTCACACATACACAGTATGGTTTAGAGACGCGATATGAAAATTATACTGAATAATAGAATCTTTGTCTTAGGCTAAAAAACAACAGTCAAGGCAAGGGTATATGCTAATATAACCAGAAAGAAGGAGATGAAATCCCGGAGCAGGAGGAGTGAGCAGAGAGTCAGGGACGGAAGAACAAGACCTACAAAGTGGGTACATTGGGGGATTAGCTACGGCTCCATGAGAATCGTGGTGAGTTGCTGGTTGTGCCATGTGCGATCCTGGCGCCCAGGGTGCTCCATCAGGGAGGAAGGGAGAAGGGTTAATGTCCCGGCTCCTCTTCACCTCCTGGCTTTCTTTGGTCAGAGTGGACCCGACGGGGTGAGGAGCCCCTTGCAGTCCTGGGCCACGTAACCCAAGGCCCTGCTGGGCAGCCCCTGGGGAGCCAGAGCTTGCGTGAGGCCCAGCGTTACCCTGCGCCTGGAGGTGGTGGGAGCAGTCGGGGCTCCAGGGTCAGGGTGGGCTGGCTGGACGCTCTTGCTGGGTTGATGGAGGCCGTGCCTAGGACGCTCCCACGCGGGGACATAAGCACTGTCAGGGCTCCATGCCAGTGAGCGGCGTGAGGTCAGTGAGGCAAATCCGGGGAAACATAGGAAAGAGGGCCAGGACTCTCTACTGGTATTTAAAGCCTGTACCTCAAAGTTCCGCTTCCAACACATTTCTTGAGCATCTTCTATTTGCCAGCCTTTGTGCCAGGGGCACACAGATGAAGAAAACAAGACCCTTGGCGTCATGATTAACTATAGCTTCATATAATGCCAAGACACCGGGACTTGATTTTTCTTTTAATTAATTTATTTACGTAAGTCATCTCTACATGGTCCACAGGTGGTCTCAACACCACATTACTTTCTCGAGTCGTGCCCTTGGAATGGTATGCTCCAAGGACGGGGAAGACGGCGAGAAGCCCTGACCGCGTGGCCCTGGTGCGTGGGCTAGCAGGGGGTCACATCCTCTTGACGAGCTCTTCCAACACCAAGAGCCCAGGGTCTGCCTTGGGTTCTTCCATCTTCAACCTGTTGCCTTCATCCTTAGACTCCTTGCCTCATAACCTCCAAACGATTCCTGCAGCTTCCCAGGACGTTCAGAAGGACAGGAAGAAAGGGGACAAGGGAGGCCCTCCTCTCAGGTACTGCCGACTGACCAAAGCCTACTTTCCCAGAGGCTACGGGCGCAGCCTCTTCTACCCCAGGATCCTGAAGTGGGCCGCACGTCCCAGCCGTGGATCAATCAGTGGATAAACAGATTAAGATTGTTGCCATTAGGGATCCCTGGGTGGCGCAGCGGTTTGGCGCCTGCCTTTGGCTCAGGGCGCGATCCTGGACACCCGGGATCAAATCCCACATCGGGCTCCCGGTGCATGGAGCCTGCTTCTCCCTCTGCCTGTGTCTCTGCCTCTCTGCCTCTCTCTCTCTCTCTCTCTCTCTCTCTCTGTGACTATCATAAATAAATAAAAATTTAAAAAAAAAAAAAAAGATTGTTGCCATTAACTCCACTCAGCGGAGACGAGTCGTCTGTGGCTGGGTACGTAACCGCCCAGCAAATCGGGCCTCCTCCTCCACCCTCTTGGTTCTAGTCGGTGTGTTCTTTCTAACAAACTGATGAGGTCACTGCCAGGCTTGAACTCTTTCTATGGGTTTTCCTTGTCCGTAGGGCAAGTCCCAGTCCCATGAGCATTCGTGTTTTTTCATGTTAACTCTTCCATTTCACCCTCTCTGCCAAGGGCACTCCGTTTCAGACGCAGGGAATTAGCTGGAATCCCAGACTGCACCACGCCTGCCGTTGCCTCTAATGTCTTGGATGTAGTGTCTCTTCTGACTTTCACCATTGCCTTCGTAGCGACTGCAATTTCTTTTTCTTCATTAAGTTTTTATTTGAATTCCAGTGTTGTTAGCACAGAGTGCTATAGCAGTTCCGGGTGCTGCCGTAGTGATCTAACAACCCATACCTCACCCAGGACTTAGCACAGGGCACCTTAGGGACGCCGGGGTGGCTCAGCGTTTGAGTGTCTGCCTTCGGCCCAGGGCCTGATCCTGGAGACCCGGGATCGAGTCCCACGTTGGGCTCCCTGCATGGAGCCTACTTCTCCCTCTGCCTGTGTCTCTGCCTCTCTCTCGTGAATAAATAACATCTTTAAAGAACAAAAAACAAGTGCTCCCCTAAGTCCCCATCACCTGTTTCACCCATGCCTCCCACCCACCTACCCTCTGGTAACCACCAGTTCATTCTCTATTACAACTTATTTTTCAAACATAAACGTAAACCCTCTCTCCTCAGAAAGCCTTCTGGGATTTTTCTCTTTTCCCCAAAGCACCCTGTTTGCATCCCCCTGTGACATTTACAGTCTGTGATGATTACTTATTTCTTCATCTAGCTCCTTAACTTGACTACAAGTCCCTGGCTGCCCAGAACGCAGGAGCCACTTAAAAAGTGCTGATTAAAGGTAAAATCCAAAAATAAATAAATAAATAAATAATTTAATTAAAGGTAAAATCCCTATAGATGTATGCTATCAACCTCAATCACATCTTTGTTTGATTTATCACTTGTTGAACCCTAACCCTGGGGACGACTGCAAACACTCCCACCCTCCCACGGCCCAGTGGCTGTCCTGCCTCCCTCTTTCTCAGCAGGAAATCTCAGTGCCTACCTCTTGGAGTTCACAGATGACATTCAGTTCAAAGTCCTTAATCTTCCCTTATTTACCCCAAATCTCATTCCTGGTATTTAACACTTCTCTCTTACCCTCTTCATCCTCATCTGTGAAAGGAAAAGGTATCTCTTCTTCCTATGGATCTCATGACCTCCCCCTCCTCCCTTGGACCTTTCCTTCCGGAATTATCCATCCGCTCTCTGATACCTGCTACCACTCCAGGCTCTAAAACACCCAGCAGACCAGGGCACCTGGGTGGCTCAGTTGGCTGAGCATCTGCCTTGGCCCAGGTCGAGATCCCAGGGTTGTGGGATCAAGTCCCGCATCGGGCTCTCCCTGCAGGGAGCCCGCTTCTCTCTCTGCCTGTGTCTCTGCCTCTCTCCCTGGGTCTCTCATGAATGAATAAATAAAATCTTAAAAAAAGAAAAAGAAAAACACCGAGCAGACTGGTTATATCTCAGAAGATTGCTCTCCTCTCATCAAACTTCGTGGAGGGCGCTAGTACTGGTGACTCAAATACCAGGTACACCATACAGACGTGCTTCATTTGACTCTCACAATATTATTAAGATCAGAAAATTTCACTTAAATATAAGAATTTCAGTCTTCTCTCTGAAGGTCAGATAGCTGGCTGTCCCGGGCCACCCTTTCCCCACGGCAACAATGGTCTGGGCATGGCCACTACCTCGGGTGGGACATGTGGTCACCAGGTCATCGCATCTCTTTGCTTACTTCTGTTCCCTCTCTGGTCCTTATAAACACTTTGGGTTACAATACCCTGCTAGATTTTTGGTTTTCTTCCTATCTTTCACCTGGAGGTGCCCTCTTGAGAGTTGCCAATTATTTTCCAGCTATCAGGTCCACGGGTGCTTCCTCCCTCCTCTTTGTGAGTGAACTCTCTGCATCTATCGCCGCTCTAGAAACCACACCCAGCTTGGCTCCCTTAGCCCCTTACCTTCCTGTTCTCTTAGATCCCTAATACTGGAGGGTTTTGTGGGCTGTTTTCCTCCTGCCCCTAAATGAGACCTTTCCCTGGAATTTTCTATCTAAGACCCCACTCACTTCCATGGACTCACTGAGTCATGTGGCTTTCGCCACTCATCCCTTCACGTGAAGAGCTTCCAGATTTCTCTGGCTCTAAATGTATCTTCCTGTCTTCCTCCTGTCCTTTTCACACATCTCCCATGATCTGCTGGAAATACCCTCCAGGATGTGCTTCCAGCACCTTGAGGCTGAATACATCTGAAATGCAATTCGTTGTGTTGCCTCTGGCCTCCTCCCCCTGACCAAAACAGGTTGATGACCGGCTGTTGATGGCGTTCTCACAGTGGCCCAGGCTGCAAATCAATTTACTCCTTTCTTTGACCTCTAAGGCATTTCTTTAGGCCCTCAAAACCCCTGGCCTCCCAACTGGCCTCACTGACCTCCTTCCCCTCATCCAGATCTCATTGTTTGCACCTTGACATAATCCTCCTCCTAAACCAATGCTCTGATAATGTCTTTCTACTAGCTACATTCAGTAGCTAAAAGAATGAGACCTAAAATTGGTCAAGATTCCTGTCCACATTCTTCTCAGCAACCCTCAAAACAATGACATACTGAAGCCTCAAAACAATGACAGTCCACCCTCCCACACCATTCTCGCTGCTTCAGGGACTTTTGGTAGTCCTCTATCATTGGAAGAAGAAAATCCCAAACTTAGGACCTTCGGCCATCTGAAGGCTTCCAACCCGACCTCCCATCATTTCCTGACACCTTCCGAATGTCACCTGGACAACCTGAAATGCACCAGGCAACTTAGACACCTCGTGCTCTCTCCCCTTGCAGACGCAGGTCTATTGTCTGGAAGGTCCTCCCAACATCCTTTGAGTCCCATCTCAGATATCTCGCTGCTAATGCCACCTGTGACATGTAATCTTGTATTTATGGCCAGGTCTTCTCTGGCCCACTACGTTGTACACTCCCTGAGAAAAGGGACTGACTCCTCCTCCATCCTCACCTGGAATAACAGCTGGAGTCCTTGTACAAGCTGGAGTCCCTCACCTCCGGCTGCTCCTCCCTTGATCACTCGGTTCCAGCCACAGTGGCCTCTCGGTGCTCCTGGAACATGCCAGGAATCGCTTTTGCTTGGAGAGTGTATCCTGGCTGTTCCTGCTGCCCACACCGAGTTTTCCAGAGCTAATTGCTAACCAACTCCATCCCCTCCTTTCTGTCTTGCTCTAATACCACCTTCTCAATAAGGTCTGCGTAGATGACCCTATTTAAAATTGCAATCTCATGACAAAAGCAAAGACTAATAAAGAGGGCAGGAGGCCACTTTGGGAGGTGATGGATCTGTTTAAGGCACACAGAGTGGTGACGTACATGCATCTCCAGACTCATCAGGTTGGTATCTAATATGTCCAGCTTTTTGTATATCAATCACACATGGGTCAAGGGGCTTGAAAAATAATTTAAAAACAAAGTTGCGACCCTGTCCATGCTCACCCCTCCTGCTCCCAATCCTTTTCCCTCGCTTTAATCTCTTTTTACCTTGACACCTTTCGACTTCACACTTTTGTTAACTTCTTATTACTACGTTCAGTGTTTATTTTCCAACTTTGTCCTCTAGAATGCCAGCGCCACCTGCACAGGGCCCTTTGTTTGCTCATGGACATATTCCCTTAGAAAGGTACCTGGCACACAGAAGGCACTTAATAAATAGTCTTGGATAAACGGTTTCATAGGCACCCAGATGTGCACCTACCATGTAGTTTCAGTTGTTACTGTGGGTTGGTAGGGTGAGCAGAAGGGCCAACTCCTCTAGGTGAGAAAAGCAAAGACTTCTCCATGTATGTGTTTCCACTTAATGGCCTAGATGGATTTCATCCCAGCTGATCTTTCCAGCATGGGGGTGCTGCACAAAGGCCTGTGTCTGGGCCGCAGCGGGCTGCACATGTAGGCCTGGCCCCGCGCGTGTAGGCCTGGGTGATGGCCCCCTCGGCTCCCAGATGGGCCTGAGTGGCTCTGCGTAGTAGCGTGTCCATCCAGGTCTTGGCAGCAGCCCATCGTGGGCTCTCTCTCTGCTCCCCAACCTCAAGAGAGTATTTTTCCCTCAGCGTCTGTTTTTTTTCCTCATCGACTGCTAAAAACAAGCCCTATTTTCGTGATGTATGATCATGATGGTCATTTTGACTGAATACTTCAATTCCATTCCAACTCTTCTGCAGAACATGTGATATTTTTTGTCTTGCTTACGTTACAGATGAACTATAACAGGAACGTTACCGTGTGCAAGTTATAGAGCCATTCGTGCCAACTCAATGTAAGATGTTTCAACAGATAGAAAACCTGGATAAGGGAAGTGTGGACTCATGGCATGGGAGATGTCCTAATTGTTGGAGATGACGTATATGACCAGAAGGGACAAGTCAGACAGACAGACAATCAGTGGTCTTCTGGGGCTGGGGTGGGAAGGGGGAGTGAATGCACATGGCAGCAAGGTTTCCAGGAGCGAAGAAAATGTTCTAGAATTAGATTGCAGAACTCTGTTAATTTACTAAAAATCATTGAACTCTACAGGCAAATGGGTGAGTTTTACTGCACGTGTTTTCGTTTGTTAGGGGCCCTGTAACAAAACACCACAGACCGGGCAGCTGCAACGACACACAAGATACCCATGTACCATCTCGCAGTTTTGGAGCCTGGAAGTCTGAGAGCAAGATGTGGGCAGGGTCGGTCCCTTTTGAGGGCTGTGAGGGAGGGATCTGCTCTCGGCCTCTCTCCTTGGGCTCTAAGTGGTCATCTTCTCCCTTCATCTTCACATCATCTTCACTCCATCCATGCGTGTGTCCAAACGTCCTCTAGTTAATTAAGAACAACAGTCATTAGTGGATTAGGGTCTACTCGAATGGCCTTTTTTTAATTTAATTACAACTTGAAAGATCTAATCTCTAAATGCAGGTTCTATTCTGAGATACCAGGGGCTACAACTGTGACACAGGAATTTGGGAGGGGACACAATTCAGGCCACAACACTACAGGCAAAGCTTGGGGATACTGTGGGTTTGGTTCCGGACCACCGCAATGAAGTGACTATCGCGATAAAGCATGTCAAATGAATTTTTTAGTTTTCCAGTGCATGTAAAAGTCATGTTTACACTATAGACTATCAAGTGTGCAAGAGCATTATGTCTAAAGAAAATCAATGTATCTACCTTAATTTTATTTTATTTTTCCCCTTAATTTTAAAATATTGCTAAAAAATACTAAGCATCATCTGAGCTCCTAGTGAGTTGCAGTCTTTTTTCTTGCACAGGGTCTTGCCTCCACGGTGGTGGCTGCTGACTGAAGGGGGTGGCGGTTGCTGAAGGTTGAGGTGTATGTGGCAATTTCTTAAAATGAGATCAAAACAAAGTTTGCTGCGTCAATCAACTTTTCCTTCCATGAATGATTTCTCTGTAGCACGTGAGGCCATTTGACGGCATTTTGCTGAAAGAACTTCTTTGGAATTGGAGTCATCCTCTCAAAACTTGCCTCTGCTTTATCAGCAGGTTTATTTAATAATCTATATCCTTTGTTGTCATTTCAACCACCTTCAGGGCACCTTTACCAGGAGTAGATTCATTCCCCTTCAAGAGACTGCTTTCTTTGCTCATCCATAAAAAGTGATTCTTCGTTTGTTCAATTTTACCATGAGGTTGCAGCAGCTCAATCCCATCTTCAGGCTCCACTTCTTTTTTTTTTTTTAAGGATTTATTTATTTATTTGAGTGGGGGGAGGGGCAGAGGGAGAGGAAGAGAGAGCATTCCAAGCAGACTCCCTACTGAGCATGGAGCCCAGATCGAGCTGGGCTCGATCTCATGACCCTGAGATCCTGATGGGAGCGGAAATCAAGATATGGACACTCAGCCAATGAGCCACCCAGGCGCCCCCAAGCTCCAGTTCTAATCTTAAGTCCCTTGCTATTTCCACCACATCTACAGCTTCTTCCTTCCACTAACGTCTTAAACTTTCAATTTATAGGAATGTAGTATCTGTGAAATGCAATAAACTGAAGCACAATAAAATGAAGTATGCCTGTGGGTAAATGGGCACTTCAATAAAACTTATTTTATTTTATTTATTTATTTATTTTTAATAAAACTGTTTTAAAATAACTTGTATTACTTGAGTATTTGCTAGGTCCTAGGTACTAGGCTAAGTACTTTACCTGTATCATCTCATTCGATCTTTTCGATAACAGTATGAGGTATGTTTATGCCCATATTAAATTGGGGAAAGAAGCACAGAGAAGTGATATAACTTGCCTGTGGTCACAAAGCCAGTCAGCAATGGAGCCACGACTGAATCCATGTAGCCCGACTCCAGAGCCCACATTTTTATTTTATTTAGATTTTATTTATTTATTCATGAGAGACACAGAGAGACAGAGAGGCAGAGACACAGGCAGAGGGAGAAGCAGGCTCCATGCAGGGAGCCCGATGCGGGACTCGATCCTGGGACTCCAGGATCACGCCCTGGGCCGAAGGCAAGCGCTAAACGGCTGAGCCACCCAGGGATCCCAAGAGCCCACACTTTCTTTTTTTTTTTTTTTTTTTATGGTGAAAAAATTTATATTTAGATTTATAGCCGGCTGGACTCAGTTTAGATGATCCCAATTTTGTTGGCAACATCCAAAGCATCATAGTCAGGAGCCAGTCGAACATAAGCTTTCTTCTCTCCATCAGGCCTGATCAAGGTGTTGACCTTGGCCACATCAATGTCATAGAGCTTCTTCACAGCCTGTTTGATCTGGTGCTTATTGGCCTTGACATCCACAATGAACACAAGTGTGTTGTTGTCTTCTATTTTCTTCATGGCTGACTCAGTAGTTAAGGGGAACTTGATGATGGCATAGTGATCAAGCTTGTTTCTCCTGGGGGCGCTCTTTCGAGGATATTTGGGCTGCCTTCGGAGACGCAGGGTCTTGGGTCTTCGGAATGTAGGTGAGGTGCGGATCTTCTTTTTTTTGTGACTGTGCACGCCTTTCAGCACCGCTTTCTTAGCTTTCAAAGCCTTTGCTTTGGCTTCGGCTTTGGGAGGGGCAAGGGCTTCCTTCTTCGCCTTCGGCGCCATCTTCGTGAAAGGGGAGCCCACACTTTCAATTCCTATGCTAACATCTTCATGTGCCAGGGACTCAGGACCTTTTAAAGCAATCCTCTGAAACTGGTTTCATAATCTCAGTTATATGTAAGAAAAAACTGAAGCTCAGAGAAATTAAGCATCCTGCCCAAATCCACACAAGTCGATGACTGGGCTTTCTCTAAAACCCAAGCATTTTCTAAACACATGGTATTTCTAATTATGCATAATGGTGGCTCTCACCCTTTTTGATGGGAGACCTCCAGGACAAGAAAAAGCCTCGCAGCACAATACATGCTCAGTAAATAGTTGTGGGACGAATGAGAACATATTGAAAACACCTGGTCTGTAGTTTCAAGTCCAGGGTGATGGATAAAGGAAACTGCTCATGGTGGAGACCTGAGAAGCCTCAAACCTGCAATTCTGGAGACTGACTAGTCGGGCCGCAGGACAGGGGATCGAGTATCTTGCATGCACGGTTCATGATACAAACTCCAGAAGTTACCTCTTGGCTGAACACTTCCGTATGGGGACGCGGACACCTTCATAGTCTGCTGGTGGGAACACAAACTAGGATGAGCTTTTCATTGGGCAACTTGGGGATGTGTATCAAAAGCCTTAAACACACACACACACACACACGCGTGTGCGCGCACACACGTCCTGATAATTCCTTATCTAAAAATTTATAAGTGTTATGAAAAAAAATTGAAACGATCTAAATAGCCAATAATAAAAGAATAATTATGGCATAGTCAGAATGGAACAACATGCATTCTGTATTGATGATGTTGTTTGATTATTATTCTAGATAAAGTTCGTGTTATACAATATTTAGTGAAAGGAAAGCAAAAAATAAAACCAGTTATATGACAGTTCACAGAAAAAGAAATACAAAGGGCCAGTAAATGTATGAAAAGATACTTATTCTCATTCAGGACGCAAAGAAGTGCCAATGGAAATAATGGACTACTTTTCACCTATGAGATCAGCCAAGAGTTGGCCAGGGGGGCAAACAGGCATTCCAACGCACAACGGTTGATAGTATAAATTGGTGCAAACTTTTGGGAGAAATTTGGGGAGTATCATTAAAATACAAAGAGCCATACTTCCCCCTTTAGGACCTAGCAATATTACTTCCAGCAATTTTGCTTTGTCCTATAGGAACACATAGAACGTGTTCATGGACACGTTCATCACAGCACTAACTGTAGTAGCAAAGAACTTGGAAACAAGTTTTCATCAATAGCCAAATGATGAAATAAATGGTGGAAATTTGTACAGTGAAACATAAGCAGCTCTTAAAATAAATGATGTCAACTTCTATGCTCATTTGCAAAGATAATTTACATTAGTCAGGGTCCAGCCAGGAACACAAATTTCATGTTAGATAACTCAATAGAGAAAAAATTTAATATAGTAATTGATTATGAATGTATAGAGGCAAGATATTTTAGGTCTGAGGGTGGTGATTCGAGGACACAGGCGGCCCTGCAGGCGAGGCTCGGGCAGCTGGGGGTTGGGGAGGCAGAGTCCAGATGACTTCCTCCAGGGCCACATCTTCTACTCTCCCCTCTCCTTGAGTATCGACTTCCATCTCTGTGTGTAGACCAATTTTCTATGCTCCATGCACACAGCCGCACCAGCTCTAGCTCAAGCACCCACAACGGCTGAGGATAATCCCAGGACATCATCTGATTGATCCACATTGGGTTAAGTATCCACCCAAATCCAATCATCTTTGGCCAGGGGGAGGTGCCACATGATTTACCTCTGTGAACAGAGACTGGAGTTGTCACCAGAGGAGCCTCGGCCGGGGAGGTCCTGGGTAGTGTTGACAACGTGGCAAACTGGGTTGGTACTGATGCCATCAACCAAGGTAGGGGATTCATGATGGGGAAAGACTGGAATAGAAGACAAGAACTTAGGTTTTGGAGACATTCAATTGAGATGCCCACAGAAAGTCTAAACATTTACCTCTACCTTGTGTTGGAGGTAAATGAATGTGCAGTCCGGAGTTCAGCATGGGAATTTGGGCTGGAAATCTAGGCTTAGGACAATTAACATAGACAGTTTTTGGAGCCATGGGTAAGTAAGAAAAAAAAAATGCTGGTTCAAGATAGAACCCTGGAGAATTAAAAAATATATATATTTATAGGATAACCAGAGGGGAAGAGGGAATGCTAAGGGAGATGAGGAGAAATTGGCCAAAAGGACCGGTGAAAAAACAAACAGAAAAAATCAGTGGAGAGAGGAGTGCAGAGAAGAGAGAAGAGGTTTCAAGGAGAAGAAAGCGATCGGTTCAGTTAGAGAAGATAAACCCTGAAAATGCCCAGTTGGATATGACCCCAAGGTTAGATGATGTGGGTGTCCGAGCCAAGGAAGAAACCAAATGCAATAGTCGAGGAGGTGAGGAAAGGAAGCCCTCGTTATTTCAGGTTCGGCGGTCACTCACGGAGCAGAGGTGACAAGCCTCCGTGGGGTGGAAGAGAAGGGAGGAGCCCGTGTCCCTGTGCTTCATCCTTCGGTGCGGGGACCGGGCTCAGCTAGTCCGCTGGGGACGTCAAAGGCCCGAGCTGAGGTCTGGGCTCTGAATTCACAGGGCAGGTCCCAGAGCCCCCTCCTGGGGTGGGCCGTTCTCGGCCATTCCTGGAAACAACCCGCAGACTGTGGCTCTGCGGCTGCATCGGGCTTCGGCCGGTTTTCGGGGTGGCCTGTGACCTAAGGATGTTTCTTTACATTCTTAATGGTTAAAAAAAAAAAAAAAAGGAAAATATTTTGTGATGTGGAAATAACATGATGTTCAAACCCGTGTCATTCCACACATGTTCATTTGGGCCCAGCGCTCATCCGTGTTGGCGTGGCTGCTCCCACGCTGCAGCAGCAGAAGTGAGGAACGGGGACAGGACGTAGAGCCTCACGAGGCCAAAAATACTGTCCGGCCCTTTTGCAAAACAAATGCAGGCTCCTACCCTACAAGATGAGACAGGGCAATCGCAGGGCTTTAGGTTGCTCTTAGAGATATAAAAATAGCTTAGTTCTCATCACCAAATTCAATAAAAGCATACTGTGAACTTGTCAAATTTCCTGGTGTCTTTTTACCTCTCATTTATTATTTTTAAAGGTTGATTTATTTATTTGAAAGAGAGAGGGAGCCCACATGAGCTGGGTGGGTAGAGGCAAAGAATCTCAAGACCTGCCACTGAGTGGAGACCGATACGGGGCTCGATCCCACAATCGATCCTGAGATCATGACCTGAGCTGAAATCAAGTCAGATGCTGAACTGACTGAGCCACCCAGGTGCCCCTTATTTATTTATTTATTTATTTATTTATTTATTTATTTATTTATTTTCCTTTATTTTTTTTAAGTTTGTTTATATTTTTGCAGTAATCTCTACAGCCCACGTAGGGCTCCAACTCATGACCGTGAAGTTGGCAGTCACGTGCTCCACCACTAACCCAGCCAGGCACCCCTAAGTTTCCTAAAGCCTTAAGTCTGAACAAAGTGGTCATAATTAGACCCACAGGAATTGCACATTTTAGGCCAAACTCCCTTTGGCACTTCTGACTTGTTTGTGCTTGTGATATCCGGGGACACAGCCGGGCAGGACCGTGTGCCCGATGCTGGGACAGGCTGCAGAAGGCGAAGGAAGAGCCCAGATCTGCGACCAGCATCGTGCCTTGGCGTAGCACAGAGTCAGGCAGGTACTGAAAGCAAAGCGACACCGGACACTGAAGTGCCAGTGACTGTTTGCTGACCACCCCAGGCTTTACATACAATTACCAAGGTAAACCAGACTGACAACACCTCTTCTGCCCGGAGTGAGGAAAAGCCGAAGGATGGTAAGGGCGTCACGGCTTCGCAGCAGGATGAGACACCAGCAGAGAGGACGCGAGACACTAGGGCCGCTGGGAGGAGGCGAGCTGGCCTGGGCGGGGAAGCGTGGGCCTGAAGGAAAGGAAGGTCTCCCCGGGGACACAGGTGCGGGGAGCAGAGGGTACAGGCCGGAGGACGGAGCAGCATGAAGCTACTGGCGGAACTGGAGAGTGCGTGTTAGCTAATTTTTTTTGACTTTATACATTTATTTTCAACCTGTCATAGGGCCCTCCTGACTGTGCCCATCAGGGAAGACCTTGGGCTCGGCGACCGCTTGGTGCACAAACTCTGCTCTGCACCCCACTCGACACCCGACACCCGGAAGGCCACAGCCCAGGAACCCCAGGGGGCCTTGCAGCAGGCCACTGAGCACGCAGCTTAGATGGGCGGGCTTAGGGGCCTCACTCCCCGCAGGAGCCCAGCTCCCTCGCAACAACGTCACAGGGAGCTTCCAGGGGTTTCTGCAAGTCACAGCCCTCACCAAGTCCAAGAGGTGACTTCCTACCAGGGCTGATAGTTCTGTCTCCAGGTGGAGTGACCATCAGGGACCACCTTTCCCGCGACACACACGGAGAAACCAAGGGTCACACTCTCATGCATTAGGGGAAAAGTCTGGTTAACCCTTTACTCCTCCTCCCCAACACCTGCTCCAATTTCTGCGCTTTCTTCCAAAGGTAACTCCTGTTAATTACTTTTAGGAATTCACAGAAAATTGTGTCCCCATTGGTAGGTATGTAATTTATATCCAAATTTTCACTATTACAAGCAAGCAGTGAACAACCTTATGTACATATGACAGTGTTGCCTAGCAGTGAAATTATTTGATTAAATGATGAATATAGGGGCAGCCCGGGTGGCTCAGCGGTTTAGCACTGCCTTCAGCCCAGGCGCTGATCCTGGAGACCCGGGATCGAGTCCCACATCAGGCTCCCTCTCTCTCTCTGTGTCTCTCATTAATAAATTAATAAAATCTTTAAAAAAAATAAATAAATGAATATAAAATTCTGATGGACATGAAATTGCTATTAACCTTCATGCACACCAGCAGCATAGGGGTACCAATTGCCCTTCATTTTGTGACGCTGCTTATTAGAAATCTTTATCTTATTTTTAAAATATTTTATTTATTTATTCATGAGAGACACACAGAGAGAGAGAGAGAGAGGCAGAGAGACACAGGCAGAAGGCAGGCCCCATACAAGGAGCCTTAAGCAGGACTCGATCCCAGGACTCCAGGATCACACCCTGGGCTGAAGGCAGGTGCCAAACCGCTGAGCTACCCCAGAATCCCCTGATTAGAAATCTTTAAATTTTGTTGTTACAATGAATGAGAAATGCTCTTGTATTAATTTGCATTTCCCTAATTGCTAGTGAGTTTCCAGATCTTCTCAAATGGTTGTTAAAAACTGTATTTTTTCTTCTGTGAATTACTTGGTCATATTCTTTGCCCACTTTTTCCATTGAGTTGGTTTTGTTTATTTGTGGGATATATATATATATATATATATATATATATATATATATATCCATAGATACACCTTATCTTTTTTTTTTTTTTCCATTGAGTTGGTTTTGTTTATTTGTGGGATATATATATATATATCCATAGATACACCTTATCTTTTTTTTTTTTTTTTTTTAGAGAGGGTGAAGCGGGGCAAAGGGAGAGGACGGAGAAAATCTTAAGCAGGCTCCATGCCCAGCACGGAGCCCAGCGTGGAGCCCAAGGCAGGGCTCAGCCTCACAACCCTGAGATCACGATCTGAGCTGAAATCAAGAGTCAGCTGCTCACCCGACCGAGCCGCCAGGCGCCCCTACCTATGTGGCTATATGTGTATTATATGCTACACATAGAATGGCATAGATATTGAAGTGTTGTTTATACACACACACATAAATATTCGGGGATTGTCAGATATGTGACGAAAACTGTTGATTTGGATCAGGATGGCTTGGTGCCGGGGTGATTAAGCCCTGGGGCTTTGGACTTAGACTTGAGCCTGCTCAGCTCCAGTGCTTCCTGGGATGTGTCCTCGGGCGAAGCTCTTCATCTCCTTGAACTTCAGTTTTCTTACTCATTAAAGGGAGAATAATAATATATATTCACTGGGTTGTCTTTAGCTGAGTTTGGGGACATAAAATGTTCAGTAAATGGTGACACTTAACCATTTAAAAAATTATTTTTTCAAATTGAAGCGTAAGGCACATACCATGAAGTGTACAAGTCAGTGACTTTTTAGTGTATTCACAGGTCATCAACCATTACTGTTATCAGCGCCAGGACATTTTTATCACCCCAGAAAGAAATTCTGTACCTAGTTACTCCCCACCTCCATCCCTGGCAACCCTAAATCACTTTTTTTTTTAATTTAAATTATTTTAAAAAGTTCTATGCTGAAATGTGGGGCTTGGACTCGTGACCCCAAGATGAAGTCAAATGCTCTACTGAGCCAGCCAGGTACCCCTAATCTCTTATCACTTTCTATCTCCATGGATTTGCCTATCCTGACATATATGTGGAATGCTACAACGTATGGCCTTTGGTGTCTGGTATTTTTTTTTTTTAAGAGTTTACTTATTTAGAGATGGAGAGAGGGACAGGGAGGGCAGGGAGCAGGAGCAGGGGGAGAGGGACAAGCAGACTGTGTGTGCTGAGCGCAGAGTTCAACATGGGGCTTGATCCCACAACACTGAGACCATGACCCGAGTCGAAATCAAATCGGACGCTCAACTGACTGAGCACCCAGCCGCCCCAGCATCGTTCGCGTAGCATGTCTAGGAGGTCTATTCATGCTGTAATATATTATAGCATTTCATTCACTTTTATTGCCGAATAATCCACTGTGCTGACATACCACCTCTGATTTACCCATTCAATAGCTGGCGGACACTTGGCATGATCCTACTTTTGGCTGCGGTGAATAATGCTGCTACAAATATTCATGTACAAGTTTTTGCTTGGACATATGTTTTCAATTCTCTTAGATATATACCTAGAAGTAGAATTGATGGGTCACATAGTAACTCTATGTTTAACTTTCTTTTAAGTTTATTTATTTAAGCAATCTCTACACCCGCCCCGGGGGCTTGAACTCACGACCCTGAAATCTAAAGCTACAGGCCCACCAACTGAGCTAGGCAGGCAACCCCTAGGTGTAATTTTTTATGGAACTCCCAAACTGTTTTCAGTGGCAGCCTTGCTGATTTACATTCTCACCAGCAATGAGTTTCCCCACATCCTTGTAAACACTTGCTATTGTCTGCCTCTTTCATACCAGTCATTCCAGTGAAGTGGTGGCTCCCGATGGTTCTGATTTGCATTTCCCTAACAACAAATGATGTTGAATATTTCTTTATGTGCTTATTGTCTACTTATAATTCTTCTTTGGGAGAAATGTCTATTCAAATCTTTTGCCCAATTTTTAATTGGTTCTTTTTATTATTGAGTTGTAAGTGTTCTTCTATGTTCTGGATACTAGCAAATGTATGAATTGCAAATATTTTCCCCCATTCTGTGAACTGTCTTTTCATTTTCTTGATAATGTTCTTTGAAGTATAAAAGTTTCTAATGATGAAGCCCAATTTAACTATTTTTCTTTGGTTGAACTTTAGGTGTCATATTCCTAAGTATTTTATCTTTTTGATGCTGTTATAAAAAAATTGTTTTCTTAACTTTATCTTCAAATGAACTGAAGTTCATTGCTCATGTGGAGAAATATAACTGACTTTTGTATACTGACCCTGCATCCTGCAACCCTGCTAGACCCATTTATTAGCTCTAGTAGTTTATGTATGTATAGGTTTCTTAGGATTTTTCTAAGTACAAGATCATATTATCTGCAAATAGATATAATTTAATTAGATCATCCTTTGTGATCTGGATGCCTTTTTTTTCTTGCCTAGTTGCCCTGGCGAGAATCTCCAGCACAATGTTGAATAGATGTGGTCAAAGCAAACATACCTGTCTTGTTCCTGATGTCAGGGGAAAAGCATCCATTATGCATAATGTTCACTATGAGTTTCACAGAAGTACCCTTTATCAGGTTAAGGAAGTTCCCTTGTATTCCTAGTATGCTGAGGATTTCTATCATGAGGGTGTTGGATTTTGTCAAAATTTTTTTCTGCATCTATAAATTTGATCATGTAGCTTTTGTCCTTTATCCTTTTAATATAGTGTATTTATTAAAAGTTTGCTAGGGCTGCCATAACAAATACCATAGGCTGGGTGACTTGAACAACAGAAATCTTTCTCACAATTCCAGAACCTGGAAGTCTGATCGCAAAGTGTCAGCAGGGTTGGTTTCTTCTGGGGCCTCTCTCTGTGACTTGTAGACAGGTGGCCATCTTCTCCCTGTGTCTTCATATGGTCTTCCCAGTATTTTTATAAGGAACCAGTCATATTGAATTAAGACCCACCCTATGACCTCTTTTTAACTTAATTATCCCATTTAGGCCCTATCTCCAATACTCATATTCTGAAGTACTGGGAGTTAGGACTTCAACATAAGAATTTTGAGGAGACACCATTCAACCTATAACAGCCTGTAACACAGATTGGTTTTCACATGTTGAGCCAACCTTGTATTCCTGGTATAAAGCCCACTTGATCATGAGATCACTTAATCCTTTCTTTATGTTGCTGGATTCGGTTTGTGAGTATTTTGCTGAAAATTTTTACAAACAGCTTGACAGAATCATTATTCTTTATTCCTATCATTCAAAGTGCCTTGACATATGCTATTTCGTTTTCTCTTAACCAGAATTCTATGAGGTGGGCAGTATATTCATATTCACTAAAACAAACTTGAGGCTCAGGATAGTGAAATGATTTTCCCCCAAATTATACATTTGCAATAGTAGATAGTATAGATTGGAATCAAAACTACAGATGGGAAGAACATGAGGGCGATGAAAGAAAGCACGATTTGGTAGGAACAAAGAAAAACTTTGCCTGGCTGGAGATGAACAGGGTCAATTTGAATGGCATCAGTGATCTCAGTGATGTAAGAACTGAGGTCATCTGCTGATGTGCACAATAAGAGTAAACAGACTTGTGGTTTCAATTCATGCATGTAATTAAACCAAGTAGGGATGACAATTCTCATTAATTTTGAGATCATGATTTGACCAGATTAGCTGGAAGGAGAATAAACCAAAGTTTTGATGATAGGGATTTTGAGTATCAGTGATAGTACATCCTTCCTTCATTCTTATAAAGTTAGTTTCCAAGGTGACTGCCAATTCATACAATTTTGTCTAAGCCTTGATGGAGCTGTACTCTGATGCTCTAGTACGATGACTGCTGAGTTAGAAAATGCTGAATTCAAATTCTACCTTTGGCCCCAACAGGTTGTGTGACATTGAAAGTCATTTAATTTCTGCAAGACCATATTCTCTCATCAAATGGGGGAACTGAATTAGATGTTCTCTAAACTCCCAGTTTTATGACTCTTATTTAGTGAATAAGGGGAGCAGTGATTCAGTTCACTGGAAATTTTCAAACAGCAATGATGAATTCACTAAGGGTAGACTAAGGAATTACTGAAGAGCAGTGAAGCCTAGTAGAGGACAGAGAACAGTTAAGCCAGGCTGGGTAGCCAGCAAAAGTAGGAAAGTAAACAGGCTGGGGTGGGGAGGAGAGGCTACCCGGAATTAAGAATATCACGGGGCATATTACACAAAGTAATTTAAAAATAGCTACAAATAATTAAGAATAACTACAAATAATTAAAAAGTCAGACCAGAGAGTCCAGGTTGGGACAGAAGACAGATAAAACCCCTACTTTTAACCACCTATTTTTATATCATGATCATGATGTTATTTATCCCAGTTCACTAGTTGATGCACAGAGGACAAGGATCTTACCTGAGTCTCTCCAGTAGTTTCTGAAGTCTTGGTCCTTCAGCTTCTCGAATCATTCACAAGTCATGTTTCATTTCTCTGAACTGCCACATGACACTTCTTAATGATCTGGCTCACAGGAGGCAATGTTCCGTTAATCAAGACATCTGTTTTTTCCTTTTCATTTAAACTATTTTGTTATTCCCTTTCACTTAAATGAAATATATACTTCTTAATGCAAAAATTCGAACATACACATATACAATGTAGATAGCGACAGTCCCTATAATTCCTCTTCCTATTGTTACGATTGGTAAAAACTCCTCCAAGCGATTTTTCTCTCCATACTCTAACATATTATTTACAAAAAATAAAATTATAAAGTTTTGCAAACTGCCTTTTATCTCCCTAACACATATAATCCAGGTATTTTTTCATGTCAGATAATAGAGAACTGCTTTCTTTTTTGCTTTATTCATTTTTAAAATTTGATTTTTAAGTAATCTCTACAACCCAACATGGGGCTCAAAATCATAATCCCAAGATCAAGAGTCGCATGCTGACTGAGCCAGCCAGGCATCCCTAGATCTGCTTTATTCATTTTGACAACCACAGAGGAATCCATTGTATCACTATAGCATATATTGATGCCATTTATCTTCTTTACAATTTTTTTTTGATATTGCAAACATGCTACAGTGACGATCCTTGTATGTATCTTGCATATTTGGATAAATGTTCCTAAGCAATATATTTATTCTTAAAAGTCTAATCACTTACTTCAATAAAATTAAACAAATGTAAATTTTAGGAATAAAATTTCTGACTCAGAGTATTTTAGTAGTTAATGCCAAATTGTCCTCGCAAAATGTTGAACCAATTCATGATCTCATCAGTGTCTGAGTAAGCTGTTTCCCCACTCTCTTGCTAGCACTGGGCAGTCTTATTTTTTTGTTTTTTGAAAACCTTTCCTATCTGAGATAGATGTAGAATTGTCAGATAATAGTAAGTAAAAATATAGGACATCTAGTAAAATTTGAATTTCAGATACACGAAAAATAAGTATTACCCATCTCCATCTACCAGATGGCCTATGTTTCTGGTCTATCCTTTTGTATCATTAGCGGTATCTTTATCAATACTTACCTGAAACATTTATGTTATCCTAAATGGATGAGAAATAGCTGCTATTTAAATTTGCATATTCTTAAGGTTTGGGAGAGAATCTTAAGCAGGCTATACCTTCAGTGCGGAGCCCCTCATAGGGCTCAATCTCATGACCCGGAAATCATAACCCTGAGATCACAAGATGAACCAAAATCAGGAGGCAGACACTAAACTGACCGAGCCAGCGAGGCACCTTCATCCTTCCAGACTTTCATCATATTCAATCAACAGTGAAGAATTTGTTAGAATTATTAAAATAAAAAATACAGAAGTAAACATGTAAACTATGCAATTGGAAGCTATTGTCATCTGGGAGTGTATTCTGATTAAAATAACTTACTCTTTATCAGTTATGGACTTCTGGGAGAAGAAAAGTGGAATTTTAGTGGTTTCTTCCATCTGATGTTAAAAAATTTTTATTGTGGAAATCTCAAACATATATAAAAGTAGAAAGAATAATTCCTGTTGCTCAACTTAAAAAATTATCAACATAAGGCCAATCTTGTTTCATCTATATGCCCTATTCCCTCTACCATCTCACATTCCCCAGATTCTAAAGCAGATCAAGAGATTCTTTAATATTCCATCCAACAGAGCTTAACACCAGAATTTTCTTGAATATTACTAATAGCTAGCAAGATTTTTATCTCAATGCTTTGCATTCTTGCCATCTGATGTTCCTATCTGATTGTCTTCAATTACTCCAATTGGTTAAAGAAAGGAAATTTAAGATTTAGGCATGAACAATAACTAAAAGTGCCAATGCTTTGAACATAAAAATTAAGTATTATAGAGGCAGAAAGCCTATTACTAACCTGAGTCACATTTTTGGTTGACACCTAGTTATAGTCCCTTATTCTCCTATGTATAAAATTTGGATAGCAACACTATCTACCACACTATTTAGAAAAATGAAACTTGTGCTTTGATATTCTTTTAAAAAGTGAACTGCCTAACCAGTTGTGCTTTTATTTTTTATTTTTTTAAAAGATTGTACTTATTTATTCATAAGACACAGAGAGGCAGAGACACAGGCAGAGGGAGAAGCAGGCTCCCTGCGGGGATTCTAGGATCACACCCTGGGCCGAAGGCAGGTGCTAAACCGCTGAGCCACCTTGGGATTCCCAGTTGTGCTTCTTTTAATTGTTCTTAGCCTTTAGCTCAATGAATGAATCCTTGGCAAAGAAATATTCTCTTTCACTTGTAGAAGAATGGGGAAATAAAAAGATCTTATAGAATATTTTTAAAATTTGTATAATTCTCAACAAAATTTGCCACTTAAAGGCTTAAACATTTTTGAGATCAAATTTATAGTGTTCATTTAAACTATTTTTAAAATGTACAACTGTTTCTGTATATTCACAAGATTGTGCAATCATCACTAATTCCAGAACATTTTATCACCCCAAACAGAAATCCCCTTCTCCCCATTCCCTGGCAACAACTAATCAACTTTCTGTTTTTACAGATTTGCCTATTCTGGCAATTTCATACGAATGGAATCATACAATACGAGGCTTTTGTGTCTGACTTCTATCACTTAGCATGTTCTTAAGGTTCGTTCATGATGCAGCTGAATCCGTATTTATTTCCTTCTGGCCGAATAATATTCCGTTGTGTGGATACACCACATGTATTCATTCATCAGTTGATGGGTATTTGGGTGTTGTTTCCTATTTGGCTTCTGTGCACAATTCCGTCATCAACATTCATGTACAAGTTTCTACACGAACGTGTTTTCATTTCTCTCAGGTACACACCTAGCAGAATTACTGGATCATTAGCATAACCAAACTTAACGTTTTGAGGAACTGCCTATTTTCCTAACTGGGCTGCACTTTTTTACACTCCCACCAGCAGTGCATGAGGGTTCCAATTTCTCCATATCCTCATCAATTTTTTTTGTTTTGTTTATAATTATAGATGCCTGGTTGGGATAAAAGTGGGATCTCATTGTGGTTCTGATTTGCATTTTCCTAATGACTAATGATACTGAGCATCTCATGTGCTTAGTGGCTATTTGTATTTCCTTGGAGAAATGTCTATTTAATCCTTTGTCCATTTTAAAATTGGGTGGTCTTGAGTTAGAAAGTTTGCATAAAGACAACACACAGAAATAAGAGCTGATAGAGCAGCAAGACTAAGCCATGATGATCTATTTTGGACTCCATGCATAAAGTCAGACCTATCTCTATGAACCAAAACATTCTTGGTGCTTAATTGGACTAGAATAATGAAGGGATAATCTCCCATGTCAGGGTCCCTCAAGTAGAATGGGACTTCTCCCTCATTAGATTTTCTGGTCAATCCCCAGACCCCACCCTATACTGTGGGCACTGGATAGGAGGTAGGGGAAAGATGAATGATGCCTGGCACGACCAGAAGTGCCACTTCCAATCCCACAGTGCCTGGAAGAAATTTTAAGACTACGGAGACCTTTGTACAACCTCATAATGCCTATAAGCACCAACTTAAAAATAAAGCAACAAAGTACACAAAGTAACTAACCTATAGGGCAGATAGATAAAAACTAACTTTAAGTGCTAGAGTAGATCTTAAATACTATATACAAAGAATACAGACTCTTACATTAAATATAGGCATGGCTGCCATTAACTAATATTAATGTTACATGTTTTCCAAAATACTTTCCTACCTATTGTTGTTCCTAGGTTTCCCAGACAGATCAGCCCGTGTGGATGTAAGTACTACTAAATGTTCCAATTAGATGAGTCCAAAAGTACAGGGCTCACTACGTGGACCTGAACAGGAGGCTGAGGAGAAAGTGGAGAAATCAGGGGTCATATGTGAAGTTGATACATAGTTGCTTCCTATGTATCTTTGGAAAATGTATGAAAGATTATATATTTTCTAAGTGAAAACTAATGACACTGCGGTACTTAGGCAGAACAACACTTAGAATATGATCTTTGCCATACAATGGAGATACATTAATTGTAATGAGAGAGTTACAGGTGCTTATTTAAAGAGGAAGAAACACATCAAGAGGCAGACACAAGATCTATAAACTACATTTATTGAGTGCTTACTGGGCAGTGGGCACAACAGATACAAAAGAGGTAGGATGGGGACAGGTTAAGAACTTTAAAAATTAAATATACATGTTAATTTACCCACTAATTCTACCAGGAAAATACAAAATTTGTACAACTTACACGTTAATATGAAATTGTGATGCCTGTCAAAAGGATAAGTTATACATACAATGCAAAAAAATTTTTTACATTGTGCTTAACATGAGAATTACCCTAAAATGGGTTGATAAAATGCCTATACAGCATTCTTTCTTATTACATACATATATTTTACCTTAAAGATTGCTTGAAAAGTACAAATCCTTTGATCCCCTTGCTGGGAAATCTGAGGCCAACAACTACATGTGCGGTTTCTCTAAGAAACACCATGGCATCTGCAGTCCATTTCTCCCTTAAAGTCCATCTTATTTTCAGTTTAGCTTACTAGCAAGTTCTCTTAGAACTGTTTATATCTCTTTTGTCTGATCATCTTCTTCAAGTTTCCTGATTTCATTTTTTAAACAATTTATAGTTTCACGACTTGCCTTTAATCTCTCCTTAAGCTCTGCAATTTCAAAGCTTGTTTTTTTCTTTGCAGCTTCTAATTTTTCTCTGGTTTTCACTTCAAGTTCTGCAACTAAGGAAAACATATTTTTATTGAACTATTTCATTTTTCTCACATGTCTAAAGTATGTCAGAGAGTAATAAATATGGCATTCCCTTAGGTCAGTTTCCATGATGAAATGTAAACTTAAGACACATTAAACACAGGGAAGTGGGTAGAAAGTTTAAACTCTTACAAGAGAATCCAAGATGTTTTCTACAACTAAGGTTGAAATTATGGCCATTCACATTTTCTTTCCCAATTAAGATGTTAAGATATAACGTCCTAGTTTTTCTCCCCATACCCATGTTAATTTGGAAATAAGGTGGCATACAATCCAAGAGACACCCAGCCAGTAAGAGCTAACTAAATAGCGCTCTTCAATATATGTACAGGTAAAACTTACATCGAATCACACTGGTAGGGCAGCCCTGGTGGCACAGCGGTTTAGCACCGCCTTCAGCCCAGGGCATGATCCTGAAGTCCTGGGATGGAGTCCCACATCGGGCTCCCTGAATGGAGCCTGCTTTTCTCTGTGTCTCTCTCATGAATGAATTAAAACAAACAAACAAAAAAACTCTTAAAAAAAAAAAAAAGAATCACACCGGTAGAGGATCCCTGGGTGGCTCAGCGGTTGAGCACCTGCCTTTGGCCCAAGGTGTGATCTTAGAGGCCTGGGATGGAGTCCCACATGGGGCTCGCTGCATGGAACGTGCTTCTCCCTCTTCCTGTGTCTGTTTGCCAATCTCTCTCTCTCTCTCTCTCTCTCTCTCTCTCTCTGTGTCTCTCATAAATAAATAAAAATCTTAAAAAAAAAAAAAAAACTTAGTTAAAAAAAGAAAAAAAATCACACCAGTAAAACAAACCCTTATCTTTTTAAGAAAAAGATTAGCAATAACCACCTAGGTTTAAATTCCAGCTGTAGGGATCCCTGGGTGGCGCAGCGGTTTGGCACCTGCCTTTGGCCCAGGGCACGATCCTGGAGACCCGGGATCGAATCCCACGTCAGGCTCCCGGTGCATGGAGCCTGCTTCTCCCTCTGCCTGTGTCTCTGCCTCTCTCTCTCTCTCTGTGTGTGACTATCATAAATAAATAAAAATTAAAAAAAAAAAAAAATTCCAGCTGTACCATTTACTAGCTGTGCCACTGTTGTTATTTCTATGCCCACTTCCCATTATAATGATGCATATTATAATGAGACCATAATGAACACCTCATATTATGTGAAAAATATTTTTTAAAAATTTTAACTTCTGGTTTTATTTAAAACCTCCCAACATAGGCCTACAGTACACCTCTCTGAAGTTTTATCTGATTTTTTTTTTTAAGATTTTATTTATTTGCCAGAGAGAGTAAGCCAAAGAGCACAAGACAAGGAGCGGGGGTGTGGGAGGGGGGGTGACGGGGGAGAAGTAGACTCCCCACTGAGCAAGGGAGCTGGATGTGGGCTCCTGCAGAGCTCAATCCCAGTATCCTGGGATCATGACCCGAGCCAAAGGTAAATGTTTAGCCAAATGACCACCAAGGTGCACCTAACTTCTAGTTTTAATTGTCTCATTTAGTTTATTTTGCAACCTATTTCTTTCCCCAAAACTAGTCTTAATGGTTTTGCAGAAATTCTGGGAGATAATGTGCCCTTAGTTTAGTTTTTCTACTTTCTTGGTGTTTGTGGAATGATTCTACTGGTATTAATGACCAGCTAGCATCTTAGGAAAGCAGACCTGTAAACTTTTATGTAAGAAGTTCATATGTAAAACTTTATTCAAAAATTTTAAACGAATTAATGTATATAAAGTATCTAGAATACGGTCAGGCACATAAAAAGCCATCCTAACTACCATTATGGTAGAGGAACACTAAATGATATTTAACTTTCTAAGCCTGTTATATAACAAATTACTAAAGACAATATCATTCCTGCAAAATAGAATACACCTATTTAAATACCCCACTTGGACAGTGCAGCATTTTGTTTTACAAAGAAAAATGCCTACTTTTGTCTAGCATTTCCATCTTGTGGACGTTTCAGGTAACTGCTGCTGCTATTAAAGCACAGTTGTATTTTTTTTTTTTTTTTTAAAGATTTTATATTTTCAAGAAAGACAGAGAGAGAGGCAGACACACAGGCAGGGGAAGAAGCAGGCTCCTCACAGGGATCAAGTCCGATGTGAGACTCAATCCTGGGGCTCCAACCACACCCTGAGCCAAAGGCAGCCGCTCAACCAGAGCCACCCACGCGTCCCACGGTTGTACTTTTGATAAAATGAACACTAACTCGAAGCAGCATGGTTTGGTGGGGGAGAAAAACCCTTTGAAATCAAAAACACTTTAGTTCAAATACAACCTTGGCCCCTTATTAGCTAACGCTGATATCTCCTAAGTCTCCCTCAATCTGGTTTCTATTTAGTACAGTTAAAACTGTATTTCTCAGAGGCTGAGGATTAAGTAATAAATGTAAAGCATCTAGCACATTAAAAACATGCAATATTTATACAGCTGGTGACTTTCTTTTTACGATACATTTTAAAATACAATAATGCAATTTTATATTGTCAAAATGATCCTTATTTTTCTTTGTGATTTCTTTCACTGCTTTTAACTTTGAAATTGCTTTTGAAACAGAAATTAAAGGCTCAAAAATTAAAAGACTGAAAAGTGTAGATAATGAAAAAAATGTCTCCTTTCACTCCTGCCCCACCCACCCACCAGTGTTTCTTCCTGGAGACAATCAGTTTTAGATATATTTGGTATCTTTCCAGAAATAATTTGTCCACAGACCAGCACACATCTAAGTGTGATTTCTTCTCGCCCCCAAAACAAGTGGTATCACACTATCGACAAACTGCACTGCATCTTGCTTATGTCTAAAAGCCTATTCTGTATCTACCATACAGCTGTCTCATTCTTTTAATGGCTACAGATGATCTCACTTAATGGATATTAATCTGTCCCCTTTGATGTACATTGAGTATTTCCATTTTTTTCTTTTACAAACAATGCTATATGTGTGTGCTGTGCAAAATTATTTCAGTATACTTGCGGGAAAATCAGCACATTAGTAGGATAAACTCCTGCAAGTACAACTGTTGGGTCGAAGGATATATGTATTTGTAACTTTGAAGGAATGGCAGATGACTCTTAAAGGTTCTATTAATTTACAATCCCACTGGCATTGTATGTCTGTTTCCCTACTGCATCAACTCCTTGGTCTCAGTTACCCAAAAAGGTTAAAAATGGTATTTCAGAGTAATTTGCATTCTATTTTTACTACTGAGGCTGACCAATCTTTTTATGTTTAGAAGAGACATTTCTCCCTTTTTATGGATTGTCTGTCTTTCCTTTGCTATTTTTTCTATCACATTGACTTTTTAAAAAATTGAGGTAGAACCGACATATTAGGTTCAGGTGTACAACATAATGATTCCACATTTGTATATACTGCAAAATGATCATCACAGTAAGTCTAGTTAACACTATCACCACAGTTACAAATTTTTTTTTCTGGTGATGAGAACTTTTAAGATCTCTTAGCAACTTTCCAATATGCGATACAGTATTGCTAACTAGTTACATCCCCATGACTTATTTATTTTATAACTGGAAGTTTGTGCCTTTTGACCCCTTTCAGCCATTTCATCAACCTCCCACCCTCACCTCTGACAATCACCAATCTGGTCTCTATGAGCTTGTTTTAAGATTTATTTATTTTTAGATAAAGAGTGTGAATGCCTGTGTGAATAGGGGGAGAGGATGAGAGAGGAGCAGACTCCCTGCTGAGTGTGAAGCCCAATGTGGTACTTGATCTCAACTCTGAGATCATGACCTGAGCCAAAAACTAAGAGTCAGATGCGCTTAACTGACCGAGCTGCCTAGGCACTGTGGGTTTTTTTTTTTTTTTTTTAATATTTCATATGGAAGTAAGATCATTTGGCATTTGTCTTTCTCTGACTTACTTCACTTAGCATAATGCCCTCAAGGTCCATCCATGTTGTCACAAATGTTAAGATTTCCTTCTTTTTTACGGCTGAATAATATTCCGTTGCGTATACACCCCATTTTCTTTATTCGTTCATCAATAACACTTAGGTTGTTTTCATATTGGGCTATTGTAAATAATGCTGCAATTAAAATGGGGGACTCTATTAGCACCTCAATTTTCAATTAATATTTGTTTTCTTCAGAGAAATATCCAGAAGTGGCATTACTGAATCATATGGTAGTTCTGTTTTTAATTTTTTGAAATTTTCGAATTTCCATGCTGTTTTCCATAGTGGCTGCACCAATTTATATTCCTACCAACAGTGCATCAGGGTTTCCTTTTCTCTACATCCTTGCCAACACTTATTTCTTGTCCCTTAGATAATAGCCATTTTCTAGGTGTGAGGTCATATCTCATTCTAATTTTAAGTTGCATTTCTCTGAAGATTAGTGATACTGAGCACCTTTTCATGTACCTGTTGGCCATCTGTAGGTCTTCTTTGGAAAATGATCTCATTTTTAAACTTGCTCATTTTTAAACTGGATTATTTGCTTCTTTTTTGCTATTGAGTTGTGGAGTTCTTTGTTTTGGATATTAACCCCTTATCAGATATATAATCTATAACTATGTTTTTTTCCCATTATGTTGCCTTTTCATTTTGGTGGTGCTTTCCTTTGCTGTGCAGAAACTTTTTAGTTATCGGCATTTCTTACTGATGTGTAGGAGCTCTTTATACCTTAAAGAAACTAGTCATTTGTGATAGGAGTACGATATTTTTTCGTGGCTTGTCTGCCTTTAGACTTTGTTTAGAGCGTTTTACTATGCAAAAATTTTTATTCCTTTGCTCCCTCTCTCTCCATATCAATTAACAAACACATACTGAGTGAAAGGCACTTTGCCAGATGCTAGGGTGAGGTAGGAGAGAGACAAGAAAAAAAATATGTATTACTATAGAAACCCCTAAGAAGGATGTTTTAAATTATTCACAAAGTATATGTACTTTCAGAAAGGTAAAAGACAGGGGATCCCTGGGTGGCTCAGCGGCTTAGCGCCTGCCTTTGGCCCAGGGCGCGATCCTAGAGTCCCGGGATCGAGTCCTGCGTTGGGCTCCCGGCATGGAGCCTGCTTCTCCCTCTGCCTGTGTCTCTGCCTCATTCTCTCTCTCTCTCTCTTTCTCTCTCTCTCTATCATAAATAAATAAATAAATCTTAAAAAAAAAGAAAGAAAGGCAAAAGATAGCCTCTCACATTCTCTGAAATACTGTCTTTTATTCCCTAATTACATTTAAAGATAGTTTTTTGTTAATCTTGCTTAACCTGTCACTCAACCATTTTCTGTTTACTAGTCTTTGGTCATAAAGTCTGTGTGAAGAACCTTGCAGAACACAATTACAGTTGACCCTTGAACAACACAGACTTTAGGGGTGCTGACCATTCTCCCTTACCCAACCCGGTGACAGTCAAAACTGTGTATATAACTTAACTTCCCAAACACTTCACTACTAAGAGACTACTGTTGACGGGAAGCCTTACTGACAAAGAATCAACTAACACATATTTTGAATATTATATATATTTAGTCTGTATAATAAAGTAAGCTAGAAAAAAATGTTAAAGGAAGAGAAAATACATTTACAGTACTATACTGTATATTTTTTAACTCTTAAAAAATTTACTTTTATATATCCTTAGAAAAACAATAATAGTCACTAATCATAATCTTTTCACCATTATAGAATACATCATTTTTTAGGATTAATTATGAATTCATGGCACTTACATTCTGTTTCATGCTTATAGGCTCCTAATGTTAGCTGGCGAGATGTTGTTAACAATTGTTGCATCATTGCTGTTGGGTCTTGAAATATCTAATAGGATAGAATGAAAAAATAGCCCAATAACTTCAAAGTTCTATAACTTAAAATGCTTTTAAAATTCTCATTATAAAATCTTCTTACCATTTCATCATAGAACTCTGAAACCACTGTCTTTTTTCCCAGCATTGCATTGGTGTCTGACTGAAACAACTTTAATAAATGATAGAGGGTTACCTGTGAAATAAAAACAGATGTCACATCTGTGCAATGGTTTTCATCACCGTGAGACATCATGATTTCTGTAACTGAATTAGAAAGTAGAATTAGTTAACATGTCAAATGCAGAATTATCTTAACTACGACTTACTGTGTGGCAAATCAAATTCTGTACTTCTGTTTTTCTATTAGGTATTATTATCCATCCACATCTACTAAAGCTGAGTGTTTTAAAGAGGGTAGGTACGGATGTTATAAAACATCTCTACAGAAAGACTATGTAGAAAAATAACATGAAATACAGCTATAGAAACTAAGCTAGAAAATCATGAAGATGGGAATTTTTTCACTTCCATAAGTGAAATCAGATTAATTTTGACAGTTATTCTGTGAAGATTAGTTTACAAATTTACAGAGGGAGAAAAGATTTGACACTTTCAAAATAAATAACCAATACTAAAATGCTCAGTGATGCCAAGATATTTTCTCTGGTGGTCTATAACATAATAAACAAAAGTCAGTCAATGTTAATTCACTTTGGTAGAAGCAACAGGTCTTGAAAATACATAAAAACATGTATAACACGAAATCAAAGGAAAAGCTTTGCAGCACAATGCGTGATTACTTGAGCAAAATAAAACTTGGCTAGTAAAACAGTAGAGTTGATGTTGAAGGTGTAGAAACCAATTCAGAGGCCTCAAAGAATTTTCCAAACGGTTAGCTAAAATAATTATAAGGAGCATGTATCCTACGCCATATTTAAAGATAATCTGACAAATTTCTCAAGTAGACAAAAAGGAGGTAAGACCACACAGGTGGATAAAGAGAAATTCACAACATGAAAAGTTAAGGGAGAAAACAGCAGCAGAGGTTGGAGCCAGCAGAGACAGGGAGGCTTCAAGCCCAACGCTGCCAAGTACAGAAGTCAAGAATGCTTTGCGGTGGCTGGGACTGTTAACCTTCCTTTCTCCAATCACTCAAAGACAAGAGAGCATATCCCCCTGTGAAATTTAGACTTTTTTACCCAAACAATCAAGTATGAGGTAAAAATAACGATATTTTCAGGTAGCAATGGCTCTGAAGGTTTATTTCTCAGGCATCCTTTCTAAAGAAATTCCTCCAGTGAAATGAAAAAAGCCTGGAACAATGAAGAAAAAGGATCATCTGTCATCACATGAGGAGATGATGACAGGTACTATTGAAAACTGAAAAATCTGAACACAGAGATTTAAATATATGAGATGCATGGGAGTAACTTCTAGAGAAACTGAAAACAATCACTGTAGTTTTCCTACGGAAGGGGCCAGAGATGGGATAAAGATGTGATGGGTTGAACTGTGTCCCCCTAAAAGATATGCCGAAGCCCTAACCCTCAGTACTAGTAAATGTGACCTTCTTTTGAAACAGATGTAATCAACTTAAGATGGGAGTTCTCAGGTTAGGCCCTAATCCAACATGACGGATGTCCTCATAAGAGACACAGAGACAAGGAGGAAGAGGAGCCAGGTGACAATGAAGGCAAAGATTTTAGTTATGCCACCAATGCCAAGAAACACCTGTGGCTACCAGGAACTAGAAGAGGCAAGAAAGGATCCTTCCCTAGAGGTTCCGGAGAGAGCATGATCAATACCTTGATTTTGGACTTCTAGTGTCCAGAACTGTGAGATACCTGTTGTTTTTAGCCACTCAGCTTATGATGCTTTGTTATGGCAGCCCTAAGAAATTGACACAGGTGACTTCTATTTTTTGTTTTTAAAATCTTTTTTAAAACCATGTGCATATCTTAGTTTTACAATTTAAGAACTTAAAACTATGATAAAACTGTCCTTCCTTGATTTTATTATTCAGACACCTAAAGCCATTCATATAGATAAAGACAATGAAAAATGTAAAGACAGATGTCTCTAATTTTGACAGGTGTTTGAAGATTCTCAGAGCAATGAAAATGCCTATGCTAGCCATGAAAATATTTCTAGGGATAAAAACCCAATTTTAGCTTTTCTTTTTTTTTAAGGAATAACCATTCCTTTTAGAATGGTTTGATATATATAATAGGTTGCTGGGTAACAGAAATAAATCACACATTACTTTTGTCTTTCTTTTATATTTTAAATAAGCCTTCATGACTTAAAGAGCCAACAATTACTAAAGTATAATGGTATCATCATACTAAAAGAATATGACACCAGTTCTTGGGTAATAAAATTTAGGCCTGTGTAGATCTGTATGGAAACGTATTCAATAAATTAATTACTGCAGAAGTACAATAACCATTCTTTCCAAGAGTGGACTTTGAAAATGGTTTCATAATGAAGTTATATGACACAATGACTTCTTTCAGAGGTATATTTTCCAACTGGGAGTAGTGGGTAAGACAGATGAAGGACAGCCAGGTAAGGCTACGCAATCTCACAAAGTTAAAAAGAATTTCTGCCCCAGTAGCGCATTTTTCTTCTCTCTCAACATCTGCTGTATTTCTGTGTTTTCTCCCTAACAGACTATTTTAAGGACAAGAGCAGTATCTCATCCCTGTATCCTTGAATAGTATATTGGTAAATAATGGACATTAATAATTTCTTGCCAGGTAGAATATAATGTCTTTTGAAAGTTTTTTTTTTTTTTTTTTTTTTTTTAAGATTTTGTTTATTTGACAGAATGTGAGAGAGCATAAGCAGGGGCAGCAGCACAGGGAGAGCAAGAAGCAGGCTCCCCACTGAGCAGGGAGCCCAACGTGGGGCTCACTCCCAGGACCCTGAGGATCATGACCTGGGTCGAAGGCAGATACTTAACTGAGTCACCCAGGTGCCCTGTTGAGAGTATTCTAGAAGGACAAAAGGAAGATAGGAGATCTGGAAACCTCATTACATGGAAAATAGTTAAATGATTATAAATGTTATTTAGGAGAAAAAAAAAACAAATGTATGAATAGTTATCAGTAAAAAACTGAATGAAGCTTAACATAAACTAGAGCTTTCTTACCACTTGAACTACCCTAAATATGAATAGGATATTTCACTTAACAAAACTCAATAGTCTCTCTACTGGAGACAGCAAGACCAAATAAGACTCTCACTTTGAATTCCTATGTAGGAAGAGTGTGGCCTCTATCTATTGGTCCTAAATATTACTGTGCACCAGAATCACCCGGGGTGTTGGCCCCAATCCAAACCTACTAAATCAGACTCTCCAGGGGATGGGATCCATAGTTTCAATTTTTAAAAAATTCCGATATCTTTGGTGCAGTCCACTAAGAACTAATTTTCTGAACTACAGGCCCAAGTCACAGCTCCTTTAGAAGCACATACAATTTTCAAAATGCAACCTGATTACTAAAGTGTAAATGTTTGGTGCTAAAGGAATGAACTCAATCTACCAAGATGAAAATTAATGGTGATGACCTGAAACTAGAGTTAAATAACAATAACAATGTGGAAGGAGAGAGCCATAACTGAGTTGTGACCCTATGGGTTTACAAACAGAACAAGTTGAGTGGTTTTAGCCAAAAGAAAGGGTAATGGAAAGAATGTGAGGTCTGAATGCAAATAACTTGGGTTCAAAAACTAGTTCTGCCACAGTTTGTGTTTTTGAGCATATGACTTGATCCCCAAACCTTAGAATCCTCATCTCTAAGATGATAGCATCAATCTCACAAAACTCCTAAGGGATCAAAGTGAAAGTTTTAAGGGACTTTTTACATTACCAAGCAATAATCTAATAAGAGATCAAAAGATGAAAAAAAAATCAGTGGTTATAAATAAAAATTCATGAATAAAATAGAAAGTAAAGCTGCTAGTACTGATAGCAACTTGAAAAAGCAGAAAGACTGTTGCTAGGGTTTTTTTTTTACTATAAAAAGTTGGATACTCTCATTCCAGACAACAAATGGATTAGTCTTATTACTGATAACCAAATAATTATTAATGAATTTTAAGCTTTTTTGCTATAGTAATCACATGATTCCATGGTTTCTTTCTGAGAAATGTCCACATTATGTCCCTTCTTTCCATGCTTGAAAACTGAGTTTCAAGAGGCACTCCCCATAAAAATGAAAAACCTTACTTAACTCATGGCAAGATACATACATCATGCTAAAAGCTTACATAAAGTTTATCTGAATAAAAATGTTAACACAGGGCCAGCCCTGGTGGCGCGGTGGTTTGGCGCCGCCTGAAGCCTGGGGTGTGACCCTGGGGACCCGGGATCAAGTCCCACATCGGGCTCCCTGCATGGAGCCTGCTTCTCCCTCTCCCTGTGTCTCCGCCTCTCTCTCTATGAATAAATAAATAAAATCTTTTTTTTTTTTTAATTTTTTTTAAATTTTTATTTATTTATGATAGTCACACACACAGAGAGAGAGAGAGGCAGAGATACAGGCAGAGGGAGAAGCAGGCTCCATGCACCGGGAGCCCGACGTGGGATTCGATCCCGGGTCTCCAGGATCGCGCCCTGGGCCAAAGGCAGGCGCCAAACCGCTGCGCCACCCAGGGATCCCCCAATAAAATCTTAAAAAAAAAAATGTTAACACATAACAAACTATTCATTAAGTATATAACATTTTCACAATTATAAAAATCTATTTTATGCAAAGATTATCATTACTCACAGGTCTTTCATTAGGATCAATGAAAAATATTTTGATGATTATTTCGAATTCACCCCATCCTGTTTCAGTAATTTCATATGGAGGTTTAGTAACAACTGAAGAGAAAAAAAAACAAAAAAAACAAATTATAAATAAAAAAAAACAAATTATAAATAATTGATACAGTCTTCTACATCTTTTTAAATTTGTTAAATTTTCTATTATGAATCAAAAAACTGTACTGTACCTCTTAAAGGATTGCCATAGCTCTCATGTAATTTAAATTGGATTTTCTTCACATATGCTGACATATCCTACAATACAGAGGAATTAATTAGTTCTGCCATCTACAATAAAAATAGGAGTAAAATACACTGAGTATTGTACCTAATTTTATAAAATATACTTTCCCTCAAATTTTATGGAATCTAATTTTATTTTCTTTTATTTAAACTTTTATGTACAGTTAACATTTCATAGTTTCCGGTGTACAATATAGTAATTCAACAATTCCACACATTACACAGTGCTTGCTATGACAAGTGCACTCCTTAATCCCCACTGGACTCCTAATTTTCTAAAAAACATGAGTTATACCCAGATTTGGTATTTATTTTTTATTTTTTTTAAAGATTTTATTTTATTCATTCATGAGAGACACAGAGTGAGAAAGAGAGAAAGAGAGAAAGAGAGGGGTCGGGGCAGAGGGAGAAGCAGGCTCTGTGCAGGGAGCCTGACGTGGGACTCGATCCCGGGTCGCTAGGATCATAACCTGGCCCAAAGGCGGCGCTAAACCACTAAACCACCAGGGCTGCCCTTGGTCTTTACTTTAAACAAAGGACACCTGAGTTGAATTCTTTCAGAACTCATTTGGGAATATACCCACTCATTCACTTGTTTTGCAAATCCTATTTTTATATATCTCTACAGACAATGCTCTAAATTAATTTTGATTTTCTTTTTAAAATTTATTTGGCAGAGATAAAGGGAGAAAGAGAGAGAGAGAGAACAAGCAGAGGGAGTGGCAGGCAGAGGAAGAAGGAGAAGCAGACTCCCTGCCAAGCAAGGAGCCTGATGGATCCCACCAGGACCCTGGGATCATGATCTGAGCTGAAGGCAGATGCTTAACCAACGAAGCTACCGAGGTGCCCCAAAGATTTTATTTATTTATTTATTTATGTTTGTTTGTTTGTTTATTATTGGGGGGAGGAGCAGAGAGATGGGAAGATTAATTTTTATTTTCTATAAAAACATTTCCAACATACTTTACAGAAATAAGCATATAAATTAAAGCACATCTAAGAACTAAGCAAGTTTATTTTTTTTAATTTTTTAAAATTTATTTATGATAGTCACACAGAGAGAGAGGGGGGGGGCAGAGACATAGGCAGAGGGAGAAGCAGCAGGCTCCATGCACCGGGAGCCCGACGTGGGATTCGATCCTGGATCTCCAGGATCGCGCCCCCGGCCAAAGGCAGGCGCCAAACCACTGCGCCACCCAGGGATCCCGAACTAAGCAAGTTTAAAGAACAAAATTCTATTATACAAAGCTAAGGTCAACTAAACTAAGCAACCTAGAACCATCAGACAGAAAACTCCTCAATTTTATTTTGAAGCACAGGAGCATATTCACTAGTGCTGGCACGCAAAAGGGATTCTCCTAGGAAAAGTGGCTTTTTCAAAAAAATTCATTGTAGAAAAATAAGAACATGCAAAACAGAATCAGTCACACTTGACAGTAGTGTTCATTAATCTTTTTATTTGCTTTCACGACATTTTTTATGTGCTTATTATCCACATTTTTAAAAAACTGAGGTCATATGATGGTATCCTGATACTTGCTTTCATCACTTTATATTATGAACATGTTTTGCAGCAGATTTTCATAAGCACGTTTGAAGACTCTTTGGGAAAACATTCATTATTTTCTACAAATATGAGTGACTACCAATATTGGGTACCTGATGCTACAATGGTAAATAACAGATTTTTATCCTTAGGGTAGGGAGCTGACAAGAAAACCAGCATTTCGATGTTACCTGTGTAGGGAGGGCAATATGTATAAATTTGCAGGAATGGCATCTAATCTAGATCTTTGGAGATCAAGAGAGTAGCTCAAAGGGAAATACACTTAAGCTAAGACCTAAAGAAACACTAAGAATGGAGTAGGTAGGAAGGAATGAATAAAGATATTTAAGAGTGTCCCTTTGGGAAACAGAGAGTAATCTAGTATTGATGGAATGAATGTAGAGTATACGGAAATGATGAGGCAAACACAGCAAAGGATAAGAATACAGACAGAATTAGGAAAGACCACGGCAGACTTTCTAAAATCTTCTTTTAATTAAAGATTATATTTTTAAGTCATCTCTATACCCAACATGGGGCTTGAACTCACAAACCCAGATCAAGAGTCACAAGCTCTACTGACTGCCTGACTGAGACAGGCACCCCTAAAATATGATAGTTTTAACTTTATCCTGAGGGCAACAGGTAGTCACTGAAGGGTTGTTGTTTTAAATAAGACCTTTATCAAGATATTCACATACCACACAATTCCCCCATTTATAATGACTATTCAATGGTTTTTTAGTACATTCAGAATTGTACAGCCATCCCCACAATTTTAGAATATTTTTATCACACAAAAAGAAACCCCACATCCAACAACACTCAATTCTAAGTCTCTCCCTGCCTCATCCACTGGCAACCACTAATCTATTTTCTGTGTCTATGGATTTGCCTATTCTGGACATTTTATAAAAATGGAATCATCCAATATGATTTTGGTCTGGCTTCTTTCACTTACAATAATGTTTCTAAATTTATTCTATGTGGTAGTAGCATATATCAGTACTTTATTTCTTTTACTAATAATATTCCATTGTATGGATGTGCTGTATTTTATTTATCCATTCATCAGCTGAAAGATATTTGGGGTGTTTCCATTTTTTTGGCTATCATGAATAACGCGGCTACAAATATTCATACACAAGTTTTTGTGTGAATTTTCAAGGGTTTTATATTGAGAAATATTCATTCAATGAGTATCTGCTGAATACCTACTATGGACTATGTTCCAGGCATTAGAGATTCAGTAGCAAAACAAAATTACCAGCAGCCAGATTATACAGTGTTTTGTCTTTCACCTCCTCTGATGGTCTTATTAACAAATTGTTCCAGGACACCTGAGTGGCTCAGTGGTTTAGCACCTGCCTTCAGCCCAGGGTGTGATCCTGGAGTCCCAGGATCGAGTCCCGCATCGGGATCCCTGCATGGAGCCTGCTTCTCCCTCTGCCTGTGTCTCTGCCTCTCTCTCCCTCTCTCTCTCTCTCTCTCTGTGTGTGTGTGTGTCTCATGAATAAATAAATAAAATCTTTAAAAAAAAAATTGTTCCTAAAAAGTGTTAACTACTCTTCCTGAAACACCTGATTAAATACTGGGCTAACTTAATACATGATTGGAACATATACTCTGCTTATAGCATGGTTCTTGTTACCATAACTTAAAAGTGACTATAAAATATTACAATTTATCTTCAATCAAAACCAAACTGTGGTTTCAAAAGTTATAGAAGAAAGAAGTGCCTACCTCATTCCTATATGGTTTTACATACACGGTCCACTGATGGGTGTGCCCATCCTCTTCTCTTTTCTTTCCAAAATATCGAGCAACATTACCATAAACTATTGGCTTAACGATAGTAACCCCCTAAAAGAAAAGTAATTTCAACACCAATTAATTTTGTATCATTACCCAAATATACAGAATAAGAGCTCTGAAAACTTGTTTTAAGGAATGGCAGGCAATCTAAATACCTAGCGTTTGCCTATAACATGGATTTCTCTCAAAAAATCAACTGTAGACAATAATCATTTAATATTAACACAAGTAACTAAATACCAGATTAATTACAATGTTCCCACTTTGAAAATGTAAATTTAAATCATGTAAAAAAAATTTTTTTTTTGAAGAAAGGTGAAGTGCTCTTTATTCACAAACTTTAAAGTGAGCCTCCGGAATTAAGACCGCCAATTTTGACTGCCATCACCTGATGGGAACAATGTCCTGATTTACCAGCTTATGGCAGTGTTTTCCAAAGCACAGTACAAATACTAAAGGCTGTCTGGGAAAGGACTTTAGGTAGAATTAGGACAAACATTTTTTTTTATTTATTACATATGTGTTAAGTTCTAAGATGTAGGTACATGTTTCTCATCGCATCTGGTTAAGGGTAGAGGTATTGACTGTTGCCATATTATTATGGAAAGGAGAGACAGGTTTCAAGTGAGGAGAAATGGTTGAATTGTTGCACATGAAACTATGTTCAACAGTAAGAATGTATCTGAAAGTCAAAGAGCAAGATAGACCACATGTGAAAAGAGCTGTGCCAATGCAGTCAACAGTTAATAAGAAGCGAGGAAAAGCAGTGAACAAATGGAAAAGCTGGTTAATTAAAAATCCAATCTCTATTAGCCTCAAGATAGTCCAGAAGAAGGCAAGCAGTTTGTATGAGAATTTAAATAATCTCAGTAAATGTACTCTGACGCCTGCGACAGGTGGGGCATCAGGTTCAACGCCTGAATAAAATGAGCACAAGAAGCACTGGCGTGGGGCGCAGATTACAGATGCTGCAGCTGTTACTGTATTGCTAAAACTTGCAGATTTCCTCAGTGATGCAAAGGGGTTCATCTGTCAATAGACTTTCTAGCTGAAGGAAATTTCTCTAAATTGAACAGCCAAATCCCAGCAAAGGAAATTTGTTGAAATTGGAAAAAGATGCCTACAAAACAATCATCAAGAACAATTAGTAAATCCTTAATTTTAAAGCTTTACATGACATGCACTCTTTTGTGGAAACGTGAGGAATCCAAGCCTAATTTTCTCAAATCACTTTGGACTTAACTTTTTGAACCTTACAGGATTACAAGTAGAGAAAGTTTGTTGTTTTTTTTAAAAAATATTTTATTTATTTATGAGAGAGAGAGACAGAGACAGGCAGACAGAGAAGCAGGCTCCATACAGAGAGCCCAATGACATGGGACTGGATCCTGGGTCTCCAGGATCATGCCCTGGGCTGCAGGTGGCACTAAACTGCTGAGCCCCCGGGGGCTGGCCCAAGTAAAGAAAGTTCTAAGTTCTCCAAAGCTAACTTTTTTAAAAGCTTTCAATAGCACTTTCCTATTCATCCAAAGACTTGCCCAAAGCTTGGACAAAAGATATACTTACAAAGTTCCTGGTACTAAATGTTAAATGTTGGTAGTTTCTTAAGTTTTCCAACAATTCCTACTTTGCAGGTGATATTAAAGCACCATGCATGATACAGTTGTATACAGCTGAGAGTACAGAGGTTGGTGCAAACGGGGCTCCCTTCTTTTTTTTTTTTTTTTAAGATTTTATTTATTCATGAGAGAACAGAGAGAGAGAGGCAGAGGAAGAAGCAGGCTCCAGGCAGGGAGCCCGACGTGGGACTCATCCCGGGTATCCAGGATCACACTCCGGGCTGCTAAACCGCTGAGCCACCAGGGGATTCCCCCTCCCTTCTTCTTTTTTTTTTTTTTTCCCGATTGATTGATTGATTCATTCATTCATTCTGATAGACATAGAGAGAGGCAGAGACACGGGCAGAGGGAGAAGAAGGCTCCATGCAGGGAGCCCTACATCGGATGTGGGACTCGATCCCAGGTCTCTAGGATCATGCCCTGGGCTGCAGGCGGTTTGGTGCTAAACTGCTGAGCCACCAGGGGATTCCCCTCCCTTCATTTTAAAGAGAAATTTCCTTTTCTGCAGTAAGTCGAAAATCAGAGAAGGATTGTAAACACAGCTGTTCCATCATGAACCAGATAGTCAGTCTTGCCTTAAAAGCCAGCGTGCCAGGGGATCCCTGGAGGGCTCAGCGGTTTAGCGCCTTCCTTCTCGATCCTGGAGTCCCGAGATCGAGTCCCGCGTGGACTCCCTGCATGGAGCCTGCTTCTCCCTCTGCCAGTGTCTCTGTCCCGCTCCCCTCTCTGTGTGTGTCTCTCATGAATAAATAAATAATTTAAAAAAAAAAGTCTTTAAAAAAAAAAAAAAAGACAACATGCCAGGCAATGTAGGAAAGCGGGAGGGTGGGCAGCCCGGGGGGCTCAGCGGTTTGGCGCCGCCTTCGGCCCAGGTCGTGACCCGGGGTCCTGGGATCGAGTCCCACGTCGGGCTCCCCGCACGGAGCCTGCTTCTCCCTCCGTGTCTCGGCCTCTCCCTCTCTGTCATGCATAAATAAACAAAATCTTAAAGAAAGTGGGAGAGTTAATGTGTCCGTGTGGACCAACTTGCGAAAGAAAAGGAACCGTAGTGACCGTCGTCTCCGAGCCTTGATGCTAGGGCGGCGGCGGCCGTGGGGCCGTGGGGCCGCAGGGCCGCGGGGCCGGGGTTCTGACCCCGCTCCCCGCCCCCCGCCCGCCCTTCAGGCCCCACCTGCACACGCACGGGGTCACCTGGCGAGGCCGCCGCGGGGCCGGGATCAGCAACGTCCACGCCCCCCGTCACGCCATCCGCGGGACGAGGCGAGCGCAGAGCCGGTCAAGTCGTAGCCGAAACGTAACCCAAACCCCACTGACTGCCCATCCCCCCCGCGCAGCCGCTGCCTCGCGCTCCGCCCGGGGGCCGCAGCTCACGCCCCGGCCGAGGAGGCGCGACCGGGACCCCCGCCCCGAGAGCCACGCGGACGGCGGCGCGAGCCGGGCACTGACCTTCACTCTCCCGCCGGAGTCAGGCCCAAATTCGGCCATTCTCTTGAACATATTGTCCTACGGAAGAAGCCGCCGCCGCCGCCAGGGAAACAGACCGGGGCCGGCGGGGTCGCCGCTCCCGTCAGAGGCCACGCTCCTCCCGCGCGGGGCCCAGGCGGCTGGTTCCTGGCGGAGCGAGGGCGCGGCGCCGACGAGCGGCCAAGTCCTGGCGGGAGGCGGGCGGCGGGCGGCGGGAGGCGGGAGGCGGGAGGCGGGAAGCGGGCGGCGGGCGGCGGGAGGCGGCGTCCCGGAAGCGCGTGGAGCTCCGCGCGCTGAGAGCCCCACGGAAGCAGGAGCGCAGGCGGAGCGAGTGCGCAGGCGCAGGGAGCTGGCGGCGCGAGTGCGCAGGCGCAGACCGTGGCCCAGCCGGCGGGGCGTGGCCGGGGTGGGGCGTGGCTGGAGGCGGGAGGGGGCGTGGCGGTGGTCCTGACGCGCCCCCAGGCCCGGGGCCTACAGAGCCACCCAGAGGTTGGCTTTCGGAGCTCGTCGGTGGTCGATTCCGAGGTCAAGTTCGCCCACCCCGCTGGCCCGCCTGCAGCTTTTCGTCGTTTTCAGCCAGCCCTCCGAGCATGAAGCGCCGATTTGTTATTTACCGGCTTCTCTCTTTCCCTGCTCTTTCCCGGAGGCGGTGCCGCAGGCCGCAGAACAGGGCGCCGGGCTCCCTCGCTGCGCCCGCAGGGGTCGGGGCCGCGCTAGGCGCCTGCGCGTCGGCTGCAGCCTGAGATGCCCCGGCGCTCGTCGCTGCGGCCAGGCCCCTGTGGGCTAGGCTCCCCGGCTCTCAAAGCCCGGCTATGACGTCAGCCCTCGCGCCTTTTTTTTTTTTTTTTTTTTTGAAGATTTTATTTATTTATCCATGAGAGACACAGAGAGAGAGAGAGGCAGAGACACAGGCAGAGGGAGAAGCAGGCTCCATGCAGGGAGCCCCATGCGGGACTCGGTCCTGGATCCCGGGTCACGACCTGGGCGAAGGCGGCGCTAAACCGCTGAGCCACCCGAGCTGCCCCCTCCCACTCTTCTAGAGGACGACGTCGCGGGGAACCTCACTCAGAAGACAGACCACCGGGCCTGCTTCGGTTTCCCCAGTGTTTTCCCATCCACTTTCCTGCAGCATTCCCTGTACGTTGCGCTTTTTTCCCATAAGAAGAATGACGTTTAAATCTTTCTCATTAAGAACAGCATGAAGGTTCCTTAAAAAAAAAAAAAAAAAACACCTACTATGCTAGATCTAGCAATTGCACTACTTGGTATTACCCAAAGGATACAAAAATACCGCTGTTTAGAGCAGCGTTAGCAATAGTAACCACGTGAGGGCAGCCCGGGTGGCTCGGAGGTTTAACACCTGCCTTGGGCCCAGGTCGTGACCCAGGTTCCAGGGATCGAGTCCCACATCAGGCTCCCTGCATGGAACCTGCTTCTCTCTCTGCCTGTGTCTCTGCCTCTCTCTCTCTCTCTCTCTCTCTCTCTCTCTCTCTCTGTGTGTGTGTGTGTGTCGCTCATGAATAAAATATTTAAAAACAAAAAAGTAACCAAATGATGGAAAAGAGACCGAATGTCTGTGAACTGATAAGTGGATAAGGAAGATGTGGTACAGTGCACCGCAGTGGCTCAGTCCTTTAAGCCTCTGACTCCTGATTTCGGCTCAGGTCATCATCTCAGCTCAGGACCCACATTGGGCCCCACGCTCAGCAGGGAGTCTGCTTTCAGAGTCTCCCTCTCCCTTCCTCTGCCCCTCCTGCTTGTGCACCTGTTCTCTTTCTCAAATAAATCTTTAAAAAAAAAAAAAGATGTGGTATATATATACACACACAGTGGACTATTACTCAGCCTTAAAAAAAAGAATGAAATCTTGCCATTTGCCACGACTGCGATGGAGCTAGAGTATTATGCCAAGTGAGATAAGTCAGAGAAAGACCAATGCCATATAATTTACTCGTGTGGAATTTAAGAAACAAACCAGATAAGCATGGGGGGTGGGGAGACACAAATCAGGAAACAGACTCTCAACTGCAGAATGAACTAAAGATTATAGGAGGGGAGGTGAGAGCATGGGTTAAACAGGTAATAGGTGTCAAGGAGGGCGCTTGTGATGAGTGCTGGGTACTATATGTATCAGGTATGTGTGTGTATGACGCTTGCATGAGGAATCTCTGAATTCTATCCTTGAAGCTAATATTACACCGTATTAAATAATTTAAAAATCTTTCTTGTTAAAAACCAACAAACCATTTTTGATTGTGCATATCTCTTATTTTTGGGCTATCATTAAAAGTCGTCCTTGAAAAGGTTGTCAACATTTCCTGTCTATTTCCAGATGCTCCTCGGTCTATGACTTTTTTTTTTTTAAAGATTTTATTTATTCATGAGAGACACACACACACAGAGAGAGAGAGAGAGGCAGAGACACAGGCAGAGGGAGAAGCAGGCTCCATGCAGGGAGCCATCCGATGCAGGACTCATCCCAGAACCCCGGGGTCACGCCCTGAGCCAAAGGCAGACCCTCAACTGCTGAGCCCCCCCAGGTGTCCCTATCACCTTCTGAATTTCATGCTCACTGAAGACTCTCTGACCAGAGTTGCTGACTTCTCTATTAGTAAATACATTAATGACTGTCCCTTGACTCATTTAACTCCTTGGCAGGATTTGAATGCTGCTGTCCACTGCCTCCCTTTGAGGTGTCCATTCTCTTGGTTTTTCTTTTGTTTCTTTAGCAGTTGATTTCCAGGTGGTTAGTTCCCATAGTGCCGAACTATGGATTGGAACATGTATCATATTGTATATTAATTATTTGTGAACTCCATGAGGGCAATAACTATTGTACTCACCTTAGTATTCTGAGGCCCTAGTGAACATTTCTTGTGCCTAATAATCAATGTTTGTTGAATAGTAAATAAGTGAAAAATAGACTAGACACGACTTGAGGCTATTTTCCCCAAGGTAGTTGCAACCAATGAGATCTGTTAAAGTACACTTTCCTACAAATTCCTTCACATCACAATATAGGATTTTTTTTTGTCCCCTGTATCTTCTCCTAAATTTCGCCTTTTTCAAATTGTGGCTTTCAGAATGTGATCTCTGGAAGCCAAATTTGCCCTCTATAATTATTTCTCAGCTTTTCCTCTTTCCACTTTTCTCCTGTTTCTTACAGGATTTTTTATTTCTTAGCTTAAAATCTTACCCTAAGTATTTTTGAAGTAAAATAACATTTACTAAAATAAAATTAAGCAAATACATAAAACATATTGGGAACTTTCGTGTAAAGATAATGGATTGAATACATATCTTTGCCTCCTCCCCCAAGGAGGCCTCCTTTAAAACAAGAAAGGCACCTGGGTGGCTCAGCAGTGGAGCATCTGCCTTCAGCTCAGGTCGTGACCCCTGGGGTCCTGGGATCGAATCCCACATCCGGCTCCCTGCATGGAGCCTGCTTCTCCCTCTGCCTGTGTCTCTGCCTCTCTCTGTGTGTTTCTCAGGAATAAATAAATAAATAATATCTTTTTAAAAAATTACCTGTTATTTACCACCGAGGAATAAAACAGAGAAAAACATGGTCTCTGGTTTGTAGAACACCAGGAAGAGTTGAGGAGGGACTACCATACAGAAAATAGGTAGATTAATGAAACATAGGCTTGTTGGGTCCCTGGTCCTCTCTGTCCCTCACTTAACTCTTAAAATGCTGGCAAACAGGCAACAGGGAGAGCTCCTCTGGGGAGTCTGACCAGCCTAAGAGAGGAGATCTAAGGACCCCCAACGAAACTGACTCAAGCCAGCTTGATCATCCTTCAGCAAAGTACACATGGTCAAATCCACATAGGCCCTTAGGACTCCAAATTAAACTTTTAGTTTTCTACTCCTAAATTTAAGTAGATAAGGATTCCCAAATAACTGAGAAATGCCTCTAATATGAAAGATACGATTCAAAAGAAACAAAATGGCAGATTATAGGGAGAATAGGGAAGTAAAGTAGAAGCAAACAAAACTGTTATTATACTCAGATAAAATAAAAAATAGCAAGCGACACAAAACAAAGAAAAAAGGAACATTTAGTGAAGAAAAAAGAGCTGTTGGAAATTTAAAATATGGTGGTAGAAATGAAAAAAAAATCAATTAGGCCAGATAATAAAATCAAAGCAATCTCCCAGAAAATAGAACAAAACACAAATAAATGGAAAAGAGGAAAGAAAGCATAAGAACATCTCTATTAGTTTGCTAGGGCTGCCATAACAAAATGCCACAGGCTTGGTGGCTTGAACAATAGAAATTTATGTTGTTGTGGTTGTGGATGCTAGAAATCCAAGATCAAGCGGTTGTCAGATCTGGCTTTTCCTGAGGCCTTTCTCCTTGGCTTGCTCACTGTGTCCTCACATGGCCTTTTATCTGTGCATAACATCACTGGCCAGGGAGAGAGGCAGAGACCCAGGCAGAGGGAGAAGCGGTCTCCTTGCAGGGAGCCCCATGTGGGACTCAATCCCAGGACCCCGGGGTCATGCCCTGGGCTGAATGCAAGTATTCAATCACTGAACCACCCAGGTCCCCCTCCTTTTCTTATAAAGCACTATTAAGTAGGGGCCCCACCCTTATGACCTCATGTAATTACCTTAATTACCTTTTTAAAGGCCATTTATTTTATTTTTATTTTTTATTTTTTTTAAAGATTTTATTTATTCATTCATGACAGAGAGAGAGAGGCTGAGACACAGGCAGAAGGAGAAGCAGGCTTCACGCGAGCCGATGTGGGACTTGATCCTGGGGCTCCAGGATCATGCCCTGAGCCAAAGGCAGATGCTCAACTGCTGAGCCACCAGGTGTCCCATTAAAGGCCATTTAAAAACAAAACACATTTTATTTATTTATTCATGAGAGACATACACACACACACACAGAGAGAGAGAGAGAGAGAGAGAGGCAGAGACACAGGCAGAGAAGAAGCAGGCTCCATGCAGGGAGCTTGATGTCGGATTCAATCTCAGGACCTAGCATCACACCCCAGTGGGCTAAAGGCAGGCGCTGAACTGCTGAACCACCCAGGCATCCCCTTCACCACCACCCCTTTTTAAAAATATTTTAAAGGCCTTATCATCACATACAGTCATATTGGAGGTTAACGCTTCAACATATGAACTTTAGAGAGACACAATTCATTTCATAACTACATCAGAGGGCCAGTCTAGGAATTCCAAAGAGAATGAAGAAAATGGAAGGAAATAATAAATGATTCAAGGAAGTTTTCTTGTACTTAAGAGTATGAGTTTCTAAGCCGAAAGATCCTACCGAGCACCCAGAACAAAACAGATCCACATCAAGGCACATCATTGCAGACTTCCACAGCACTGGAGATAAAGAGAAGATTATACATACTTCCAGGTTATAAATTCAGAATGGCTTCAGATTGCTCAGTATAGCAACATTGTAATCTCGGGAGCAATGGATTTCCCTAAATTTGGTTCCCAGGTTGTCTGGGTTCAACAGATGACCTTCAAAGTTCTGAAGAGAATTAATTCCAACTTAATATTCCATATCCAGCCAACTATCAAACACGTGTGTAAATAGAACAAAGGCAATTTCAGACATGCTGTCTCAAGAAAAGTACCTCCCATGTACCCTTTCTCAGGAAGATTCTGGAGATGTGATTACCAGAATGAGAGAATAAACCAAGAGGAAATTATGAAATACAGGAAATAAAATAAATATCAAATATGGAGATAAGAAATCCTAAAATGATACTGAAAGAGCAAGCCCAGGATGGTAGCCATGTTTTAGGCACAGACAGACACCAGTCCCAATTAGATTTGGTGGGAAATATTTGCAATGAACTGTTTTAAAAAGATGGAATTGGGGCTCCTGGCTGGCTCAGTCAGAGGAGCATGTGATTCTTGATCTCACGATCATGAGTTTGAGCTCCACATTGGGTGTAGAGATTACTTAAAAATAAACTGACAAAATTTTAGCTGTGTCTGGAGCCTTGAGAGACTATTTAAATACTTAATATTTAATGTTTAAATATTAGACCTAGGGACACCTGGGTGACTCAGTGGTTGAGCATCTGCCTTTGGCTCAGAGCGTGATCCTGGGGTCCTGGGATCGAGTCCCTAATCAGGTTCCCTGCATGGATCCTGCTTCTCCTGTCTCTGCCTCTCTCTCTGCCTCTCTGTGTCTCTCATGAATAAGTAAATAAAATCTTAAAAATATATATATTAGACCTAGAGTTTGGGAGGTAAACTAATGAGATACATAGAAAACTAAGCAAATTTAAGAATCATGCAGTTATTAGCTCTAGGAAAAATACAATTTTCCATTAGAGAAGAAAATAATTATATTTATGGCCATGTAAATACTGAGTATTGGTCTAACAAAAAATATATACTTACATTGGAAGGATGGGCATCAGGGAAGGGTCCCACTTGTGCTAGAGATTGGGGAGGAAGAAATAGAGCCTAATCCTTAATTTCTATAGTGGAAAGTTGATATTCTGACTTGGAAAAATCAAGAAAAGCAATATAAGGCTAATAATTAAAAGCATGGAGGTAAATATAAAAATATAAAAATTAACTTTAATCCGCCTAAAAGTGGTTGCATGTAAAGGGGAAGAAATGACAAGGTACATCTTTTTGTCTTTTTTAAAAAATATATTTTATTTATTTATTTGAGAGAGAGACTGAGCAGAGAGAAAATGCAGAGGCAGAGGAAGAAGAAGGCTTCCTGCTGAGCAGGGAGCTCAATGCGGGGCTCGATCCCAGGACCCGAGGATCATGACCTGAGCTGAAGGTAGGTGGGATAACCAACTGAGCCACCAGGGCGCCCTGAAAAGGTACATCTCTCATAATTAATTTTGTGGGACCAACTCTGTAAACATTGAGAATTTACAACCTTGTTAAAATTAAAAATGATTTTAAAATATAATTGCATAATAGACATGCATTTAATTGAAAAACATTGTATCTATGAATGACATTAGTCACTCCTGATTATAATTTTTATTAATTCCCTTGCACAACTCCTAAGGAAATATTTTTTAAATGAGTCCACTAGGGCACCTGGGTGGCATAGTCGGTGGGTCCCTGACTGTTCGTTTCTGCTCGGGTCATAATGTCAGGGTTGTGAGATTGAGCCCCACGTCGAGCCCCAAGTCAGGGCCTGCATTCAGCAGGGAATCCGCTTGAGAATCTCTCTTCCTCTCCTTCTGCTCCTCTCATTCATGGTCTCTTTCTAAAATAAATAAATCTTAAAAAAAAATAATAATAGGATGCCTGGGTGGCTCAGCAGTTGAGAGCATCTGCCTTTGGCTCAGGGTATGATCCCGGGGTCCCAGGATCGAGTCCCACATGGGGTTCCCCGCAGGGAGCCTGCTTCTCCCTCTGCCTGTGTCTCTGCCTCTCTCTCTCTCTCTCTCTGTGTCTCTCATGAATAAATAAAGCCTTTAAAAAAATAAATGAGTCCACTAAAAGAAGTGCAACAAATGTGCTCAGGGCCTAGTTATAATTAGTGCCACATAAAGAGCTAAATTATCATCTGGAATATCACTCTGCATTTCAAATAATATCCTAGGGTAAAACTAAGCAACATACAAGTTAAGTTTCTCTTAAAAATGATCAAACATTGATATTGATTTTTATTCCATTCCCGAACAAGAGTAGAAATTTATTTTATTTTTTTTTTTTAAGATTTTATTTACCTATTCATGAGAGACACAGAGAGAGAGGCAGAGACACAGGCAGAGGGAGAAGCAGGCTCCCTGCAGGGAGCCCAATGTGGGACTCAATCCAAGGACTCCAGGATCACACCCTGGGCTGAAGGCAGGCACTAAACCACTGAGCCACCCAGGGGTCCCCAAGAATAGAAATTTAGAGAATTTGATTGTATGAAAATAATAGGTATAGATAAGAAATAATAGTTATCAAAAACATTAAGCAGACTCTCCAACAAGCATTGCTTCCCTTCTTCAGCCAACTTTTGCTAATCCCTGGTTGTTCAGTCAGCCTGTGTTGAGCCGTCCTGGTGCTTCCTGGACACATCCCATCTCTGCATCCAAGCCATCACTCTTCAAGTCTCTCTCCCCCCTACCTTGACCCATTCTTTATACACCTTTGGGCAACCTGATATGAATAAACTCATCTTTTTCTCTGGGTTTAATCATATCAAAATGGTTCAAGAATCTCGCAGCCCAGGGCTTCACCTGGGAGGGGGTCAGGGGGAGGGGGTGTCTCTGGTCTTGAGACCTGGCTCTTGGAATTCCCGGAGCTGAAGTCCTGGAATCCTGTAGGCCTGAAGAGTTAAGAAAAATCCTAGAATGGCCAACATGAAGGAATATACTAAATAACAGAAAGATATTCATGCGATCAACTGTTTATTGAGCACGTATCATGTTCCAGGCATCGTTCCAGGTGTTTGGCATGTGGGTATAATTAAGAGTAAAAGACTGCCCTCCTGCCTATTGGGACAGTGAACTGGGATGGTGTGTCAGAGATGGAACACAGTAAGAGGGTGTGCGCACGAGGAGGAAAGGGCAGCCAGTGAAGGATCTCAGAACCTGAACGGAGAGGCTCTAGTCCACGGTGTGGCCGTGTTAGGAGGTTGGTTACATGCAGACAAATTGATCAGATGCATACATGTACTAAAGATACATGCTAAAGCTTTTAAGGACAATGGAAGCTAGGTTTCTCATGTGAGAGAAGGGAGTTAACATGGAAAAAGGGTAAACCAGAATGAACCCTGTGGTGTGGTGTGGAATTGGAATTGGAGACACTGACATGAATTCAATATAAATATAGTGATAAATACTGTGTAAATACATATATGCTCTAGTTCTGTCCACTGGTGGGGCCTGGAAACAGCGACACTCTAGCGCCTAGATCTTGTTCTTTAAACACCATCATCCAGAGGCGCCTGGGTGGCTCAGTCTGTTAAGCATCAGATTCTTGATTTCTGCTCAGGTCATGATCTCCGAGTCACGAGATCAAGCCCTGCATCTGGCTCAGTGCTCAGCAGGGAATCAGCTGGAGATTTCTCTCCCTCTCCCTCTGCCCCTCCATGTACACTGGCTCTCTCTAGAATAAGTCTTTAAAGATAAATAAACAAACAAATAAAAACCATTGTCCACTATGAGGAATCGGTGCTCTTTGGAGAAATGGCTGATTCCAGGGCTGGAGCAGGGAAAGAACAAGGTGAGTCTTAGAGCATCCTATGCCAGAAAATAAGAAAGTGCTCAAGCATGATGGGGACACATTGAAATGATGCAGAAGCTAGCTTGCAGAGAGGCTCTACTGGCCAACTCATGGACAAAGTGAACATCAAAATAAATGATAGTAATGGATTATAATTCACTATAATTGGAACAAAATAGGAAGCCATGGGTCCATACTGATACAATAAATAAATGCATGAATTGCAAGTTTGCTAAGGAACAGTCTCAAAGTACCTTACTTTTTCCCAAATACTGCACAGTGAAGGTCACTTGCAGACATCACCTTGATCAAATGACCAAAGTAAACAGCATCAGTAGTAGAACATGTCAAAACTGCACGCCACCTGAGAGGACACAATGGGAACATTACAGTATCACTGCTTGGTATTTCTGCCAAAGATGCACAACCTAATCTAATCAAGGAAACATCAAGGGGTGCCTTGGTGGCTCAGTCAGTTAAATGTCTGCCTTCGGTTCAAGTCATGGTCCTGGGGTCCTGGGATGGAGCCCCTCATTGGGCTCCCTGCTCAGCGAGCTGCCTGCTTCTCCCTATCCCTCTGCCTGCCGCTCCCCTTGCTTGTGCTCTCTCTCTGTCAAATAAATAAATAAATAAATAAATAAATAAATAAATAAATAAATCTTTAAAGAAGAGAGAGAACATCAAAACAATTTTAAGATGTTTTGCCATATAACTGGTCTGTGGCCTTTAAAATTGTTAAAGTTGTTAAAGTCAAGGAAAAAACACTGAAGACATGATCCGGATAGAAGAAAACTTAAAAAAAAAAAAAAAAGGCAACCAAATACAACACATAATTCTGAATTAGATCTTTTTGTTGTGAAGAATTTATGGGGAAAATTGATGACATTGAATGGGATCTAATGATGAGGTGGAAATAATGTATCCATGTTAACTTCTGGATTTGGGTGATGTTTTGAGGTTATGTAGGAATCACACACTGAAGGATTCAGGGCTGCTCTGGCACCAGTTTACTCTCAAACTGTTAAGAAAAATTAAGGCCTTTGTACTGTGATTGTAAATCCTGGAGAAAATTGAGTTATCTCAATGTCTTTAAAAGGTGGGGAAAATCTATTATTTTATGAGTTATATTTCAGCAAGAAGAGATGAAGAAATACATAGGTAAAATACGTAGTCTGTCAAATGGATACAGGCTTGTGTACTGGGGCATGCCCTCAGTTAGAAACTCGATAGCAGGGCAGCCTCAATGGCTCAGCGGCTGCCTTCAGCCCACGGTGTGATCCTGGAGACCCAGGATCAAGTCCCGCATCAGGCTCCCTGCATGGAGCCTACTTCTCCCTCTGCCTGTGTCTCTGCCTCTCTTTGTGTGTGTCTTATGAATAAATAAACAAAATCTTAAAAAAAAAAAAAAAAAAGAAAGAAACTCAATAGCAGAGGGAAGGCCAGCCAAGGACTGAGAAGGAGCAATCTGTGAGGTGGGATGTGAATGAGGAGAAGCTGAGGGAGAAAAAGTTTTCTAGAAGTATGACATGGTTCACTTTGTCAAGTGCTGCTCAAAGTTCAAGTAAGATGAACAGAGAGCAGGGGGTCACTAGAATTGGCCCAAGGAGTCACAGGAGGAGACCTGAAGGAGTTTTCAGCTGATTGAGGACAGCAGCCAGGTTAAGAGGATTTGAAAAGAGAATGGGTTGTTTGTTTCTTTGCTGTTGACTTTAATAAGTTCTTCCAATCCAATCATGAAATGAGCAGAAGACATGAACAGGAATTTCACCAAAGGAGACTTCATGGCCAACAAGCACATGAGAAAATGCTCTGCATCACTTGTCATCAGGGAAATACAGGTCAAAACCACAATGAGATACCACCTCCCCCCAGTGAGAATGGTGAAAATTATCAAGAGAGGAAACCACAAATGTTGAAGATGTGGAGAAAGGGGAACGCTCTTGCACTGTTGGTGGGAATGTGACCTGGTGCAGCCACTCTGGAAAGCTGTGTGGAGGTTCCTCAAAGAGTTAAAAATAGACCTGCCCTACGACCCAGCAATTGCCCTGTTGGGGATTTACCCCGAAGATACAGATGCAGTGAAACGCCAGGACACCTGCACCCCGATGTTTATAGCAGCAATGTCCACAATAGCCAAACTGTGGAAGGAGCCTCAGTGTCCATTGACAGATGGATAAAGAAGATGTGGTCTATGTATACAATGGAATATTACTCAGCCATTAGGAACGACAAATACCCACCATTTGCTTCAACGTGGATGGAACTGGAGGGTGTTATGCTGAGTGAAGTAAGTCAATCGGAGTAGGACAATCGTTATATGGTTTCACTCATACGGGGAATATAAAAAATAGTGAATGGGATTATAGGGGAAAGGAGAGAAAATGAGTGGGAAGCATCAGAGAGGGTGGCAAAGCATGAGAGACTCCTAACTCTGGGAAATGAGCAAGGGGTAGTGGAGGGGGAGGTGGGTGGGAGGATGGGGTGACTGGGTGACAGGCACTGAGTGGGGGCACTTGACGGGATGAGCATTGGGTGTTATACTATATGTTGGCAAATCAAACTCCAATAAAAAAAAATATACAAAAAGTCACACACACACACACACACAAAAAGAGAGAGAGAGAGAGAGAGAGAGAGAGAGAATGGGAGGGAGGGGCCCCTGGATGACTCAGTGGTTGAGCGTCTGCCTTTGGCTCAGGGCGTGATCCCAGGATCCTGGGCTCCCTGCGGGCAGCCTGCTTCTCCCTCTGCCTATGTCTCTGCCTCTCTCTCTCTCTCCGTGTCTCTCATGAATAAATAAATAAATAAAATCTTAAAAAAAAAAAAGAAGAAGAGAATGGGAGGTGAAGACATGGGGTCAGTGTATAGGGATCTCTCCTCCCAGAAGTCAGAATGATATAGGTTAGAGGCTTGTGTGGTGTACGGAGGTTCTTTGTCAGATGCAAAGTTACCAGGACAATTTGTACAATGGCAGGAGATATCCAGTAAAGAGAGAGAGAGAGAGAGAGAGAGAGAGAGAGACTCAGGATGCAGGAAACACCCAGCTAATTTGGAGTAGCTAGAGGGATGCAATCCGAGATTGCCTGTGGAGACCCTGCCATTAGCAGGAGCGGAGGAAGAGACGATGGGCCCAGGGGAGGGTGTGACCGCTGTTGTAGTGGCAAGGAGGGGAGAATTTTGTAGGAGGTTGCTTCCATTTTCTCAGCGTAATGTGAAGCCAGGTCATCTACTGAGAACAGAGAGGGTGGAAGGTGAGTGGTTGGACTGTGTGCCGGGGCTTTGAAGAGAGAGAAAGAGAATAAAAATAGTCATTTTGGAGAGTGGGGACACGAACCAGAAGGTGTGCAGAGAAGCGACTATGATGGCCATGAAGACAGGGCCCATTTAAGATTTGTGGTCATGAAAGTGAGATCTGTCAGAGTGCTTATGGATTTTTCTCCAGCAATATCCAGCTGTTTGGGTAATACAGGTAAAGATACAGGATATATTAAGAGTACCGAATATTTTTTTCGAATACACATATTTTTTTCTTCATAGACACTAGGTGGTTTAAAGAAAGACAAGTTATGAGTTGCAAAGCCTTTAATGATAATGTTTGTATTATTTCTCCAACATGCATAATTTCACACCGGTGGTTAATCAGCAATTATTTCAATACTTGTAAAGTCATTTGCCTCAGGATTTAGTCATAATGCATGCATCAAGGTTAATAAAATCAAAGAACAGCAACAACTCATTTAATCCTTCTTTATATTCCTTCATGATCAGAAAGACGCATAGAAGAGTTCTTTAAAGGGCTAAAATAAATCGATATATAAATTGTCTATTTTTAAACAGTATGAAAGTAACATTTGTGAGAAATCATATAAACCACGGTCACACCTTAGAAAAGCAAAATTCTTAATTCAGGCTGTCTTCAGCTTTAGCCATTTGGCATTCTGCTCCTTTTAAAGCTTTATATTGCCCAACAGATAGTGTTTTTTTTGTTTTGTGTTTTGTGGGATTTTTTTGTTTTGTGTGTGTTTTTTTGTTGTTTTTTTTACTGTTTTTGGAGATGACAACATATAGACGCCTATTCTGCTAGGATTTTACTTAAGATCAGTTTGTTTTAAGACAATCTTTTGTTACATTTTTATAAACTATAGGGGAGTTCTAAAGATTACATCAAGGTTATTTCTTTAAAAACTGAATAAACTGATGATGTATTTGATAGGCAGGACTTTAGATAAGTATTCACCAGCATTTTTTTCTATTAGCAACCTGAAAAATGTTACAGGCTGACTATCAAATAATAAACACATTCGTAAACATGAAGCCTTTTAGAAGAAAGATCATATTTCACTCCTGCTTCTGTTAAAGTGTTATTGTTTGAAAGAATGGTAGTGCGACCTTTCACTCAACTACTACTCCCTTAATATGAGAAAGAGATAGAAGAACTGAAGAAGGAAAACTCCACAGTTACACTCCACAATTCCGAACATACTGAGAGACATCTTGGTTTTCACAGTGTGCTCTCCATGCCACCCTGCAGAGAAAAAATGAAATAAACGGTGATAAGGTTAGAACATAGCTTCATGGTAATATACACACTTCAAATCCACTGGGGTAACAGAATGTTTTACCAGTAAATGGATGACAGGCTACAGATAGATTCAGGTATTGCCATTTATTTTTATTTTATTTTATTTTATTTATTTTTGGGGGTATTGCTATTTATTAAATGGAGATGGGCACACCAAGTATTTCACTTCCCCCCCAAAGCCCTCACTGGAGGACAGGATGCTAAACATAAACATTGATGCATTCTACAACAGCAACTGCCAAGTGCTTTCCACATTTACTGAACTCCAAAAGTAATTTCAAGATAAGACAAGGAATTGGTAGAATGTTGAGAATCTTAAAAGCTCTAGAAATCATCTAAAATAAACTGAAGGGTAAAAGACTAAGATTCTAAATCAGATGAAACAGGTTATTTCTAGGTGACTCATTGTTTAGGGTAAGTGTAAAGCTGCAACATTCAGTTCTCAGTAGCATACTTGGGTCTTTGAAAATCTCTCCCTTCTCTGTTATCACTAGGGCAAAATGGCTGTCCCCCTTTATTTTTTAACTTTTTTTTTTTTCTGAGAAGAGGGCATGGGGGGAGGGGAGGGACAGAGAGAGGAGAGAGAGAATCTTAACCAAGCTCCATGCCCAGCACAGAGCCCAACTTGGGGCTCCATCCCAGGACCCCAAAATCATGACCTGAGTAAAATCAAGAGTCTGACGCTCAACTGACTGAGACACCTAGTCCCCCCCACCTTCTTTAATGCTTAAACATACCATGCTCGAATGCCATTTGGATCTCTGACAACCCTCTTTGCACATGCTACGGCTTGAGTGATGTCATCTTGCAGCAAAGCTGAAAAAGAGGTGGCTCGGAATGAAAATGACTTCCATAGAAATTTCATTTTATTATTTTTTTTAGAATTTTATGTATTTACGAGAGATTGAGCGCATGAGAAGGAGAGCACAAAAGAGAGAGAGAGAGAGAGCATTCGTGTGCATGAGCGGGAGTGGGTGTGTGTGTGTGTGTGTGTGTGTGTGTGTGAACAGAGTGAAAGGAAGAAGCAAATTCTCCTGGCTGAGCAGGAAGCCTGACATGGGGCTGGAATCCAGGACCCTGAGATCATGACCTGAGCTGAAGGCAGACGCTTAACTGGATAAGCCACTCAGGTGCCCCAGAAATTTCATTTTTAGTTTAGATTTAGCCAGCTTTATTTTCTTAGAAGGATGAAAGAACATTACAATTATATTCCAAGAACCCATTTATCTGTGAATATTGGGGGTGGGGATTTTTCTTCATTCCATCCCATTTGGCATGAAATAAAGCATTCTGTTTCTCATTCACCAAAGTCATTGGAAGCTCTGGAATTGTTAATTAATGTGGCAGAGGGTTCTCTTTTTACTAGGTACTGTGAAAATAACCAACCAACCAAAAAAAAAAAAAAAAAAAAACCAAACACAAACTAGCAATTTTTAAATCAGCAGTTCTACTACTGGAAATCTATCCTAAAGAAATAGTAAAAAATGCACCCAAAGATCTTGTGCAAAGATGCACAAGATATTTCACAGCATTTTAACAAAGGGGGATCTGGTGCAAAGATGCACAAGATATTTCACAGCATTTTAACAAAGGGGGAAAAGCAGAACAATCTAAGTGCTTACCAATAAAAGTTGAACCAATAAGTTACAAAACATTAATATGTGGAATTCTTTCCATCCTTTAAAAATAATACAGATTTGTATTTGTTGACACAGGAACAATTTTGTGTGATAAAGAGCAAGCTGTAAAGTGGTATATATAGTACAACTTCATTTTTCTTAATGCGCACATTGCTTGCATGTTTGTATGTAGATACATTTGTGCATAATATAGCTTTCCCTTCATATACATGACTGATACATGTTGGGGAAGAATTTATATCAAGTTACCAGTGGTCATAAATCTCTGAGTAGTAAGGATTTTTATTCCATGATCACATATTATTATATAATACAAGATTTTTAAAAAATAAATTAAAAATAAATTATCTGGATACAAAATATATTCTAAGGCTAATCTTGTCTATTAGGAATTTTAACATTAAAAAATTAGCAATATCAAAAAAAACCCAAAAAGTTTAGCAATACCAATTTTACGATACTTCTCCAGCATTTTATGCACAAAAGATTCCACACGTCATTTCTATTTTTCATACGAGTTCAATAGAATATTTGTTTCACTCCAATTAAACCAACCCATAAATTAACTTGTTAGGTGTAATAATAATTATATAGGAACTGTATTTTCTGAAGATGCAAACTAAAGAGTTGAGAAATGAAAAGTCATCATGTTTCTAATTCATTTTAAAATCATTCACAAAACGCCCCCCATACATATAAAAAAAGTAAATTTGACCAAGTGTTAACAACTGTTCAAGTATGTGATGAGCATATGGCATTGTTTTTGACAAAACATCCAAAAGTCCATTTACGGTAAAGTAATAGATCATTTCAGAAATTCGTGTACATTAGAAAACATGAACTTTTTATGCCATCAACTCTTTCATTTCTAAGGGAATGATGAGGATAATAAAGACTTTCTAGACACTGAAACAGAGTTTTCCTAAGTCCCTGATGAATCTTTCAAGACTTTTTCATTTGTATCGGATCTCTGTTCTCCTAAGTATGACTAGAAGAGCACTGTGCCACCACTCAAGCATCGCGTGTCTTACCGCTGCAGGATATGTGACAGGCATTCACTGCTCTGGGCGTTTTGCCATCATTACACCAGTAGCGGCTATTGATCTGAAATATCCCATAATCAGTGCTTTTGCTTCCGGGATTGTAGTTCGTAGCCCTTGTATTATAATTACTTTCCCATTTGGCCAAACACACCCCTGAAAAAAAACATTTTTTTAGTAAGAAACATCAGCACCACATGATGTATTTCACATAACCATAATCAGTTCTATTTGCTATTCAATTTTATTAATCATTTACCTTATAAATATAAAGGTGTATTTTCCTTGCAAAACCATGTATATGTGTACATATATATATGTTAAGATTTTATTTTTTTTAAGTAATCTCTACACCCAACATGCACTTGAACATACAACCCTGAGATCAAGAGTTGCATAATTCCACTGCCTGAGTCAGCCAGGCGCCCCCAAGTATACTTTAACACTTTTGTTAGTAAATCATTTTACAATACTAACGAACAAGATAACATACGTTTAAAATATTAAAATTCCTGTTTCTTCCATTGCAACTACCCTTCCCCTTAGGCAAGATTTATTCTACAAAGGAAAAATCAACAGAGCTGTTGAGTGGATTTTATTTATTTAAAAAAAAATTTTTTTTTTATTATTTATTTATGGTAGTCATATATATAGAGAGAGGCAGAGACAAGGCAGAGATAAAGGCAGAGGGAGAAGCAGGCTCCATGCACCGGGAGCCCGACGTGGGATTCGATCCGGGGTCTCCAGGATCGCGCCCTGGGCCAAAGGCAGGCGCCAAACCGCTGCGCCACCCAGGGATCCCTTGAGTGGATTTTATAAGTAACTTTTACTCAGACATTATCTTGAATTGTGGAAGACCGTGAAAAATAGTTAATCAACTATGGTGAGCAGGAGTAATAAAACAGTATTACAAGCTGCATTTCAGGGATCCTTATATAAACAATAATTGAGGGGAAATAAGTTCCTACTGCCCCTGCACTGAGAGTTCAACATAGGGTTTTAAAACTTTGCTGTTAAAAATCCCATGTCATGGCAGGGAAATTTAAAAAGAGAAAAATATTCATTGCTCTATGCTGATTACTCTCAGAACCAAGTTCCAAACAGGAAGTGCCTGGAGTCAAGTACCAAGGACTTGACACTCCAGGTTCTCAGATAGATGGTTCAGTCAGCCTAGGTGTGCCATTGAGTCTGAGGAGGCAACTGGCAAATTCAGCAGCACCAGAAGAGTGCAATGGGTGCTGGTTTACTTAGGATGGCATAGAATTTTGCTTTCCATGATATCTGATTCTAAGGAAACAAGTTGATATTTTTAACCATTATAAGTATACAGACCCTCAAAGAAATATAAGAAATCCATTCATTCAAAGCCTCTTTAATATTGTTCATCCTCTATCTGTACCTGTCGAACCATCTGGAAGTAAGAAGAAGACTTAACTTACAGTTTGCCAGGCTGACGCCCTTATAGCCAGCCAGCCCAAGATTTTTCAGAGTTCTGGCCAGCTCACACCTTTCAAAGATCTTGCCCTGGACGGTGATGGAAAGGAGGAGGAGCCCAAGGAAAAGGAGAGTCTTCATGTTGACTAGGAAGCCAGACCGCTAGGCTGACCTGGGAGAGCTGTCCTCAGTATTTAACATCTTTCAACTTCCTTCTTCTCCTACTGGTTTGGGGGCTCCACCCTTTGAGAGATGTGAAAAACAGGAACTGTTTATGGGTTCACTGACTTTAAAAGCTCTTTTTAAAAATATATATTTGAAAAGAGATATTCTGCTTTCCTAAGAATTAACCTACAGGAAAATGATGCAATGGCATTGTTTAAAGACCTGGCTCAGGAAGAATTGGGAAGTAGGATTGTTTCCAAACCAGGAACTGCCTCCTATTTTATATTGAATTTGAGCAACTATAAAGAAAAAAAAAAAAAAACCCTGAATGAACATTTTACACAATGAAAAAGAGCTCTAATTTTTTATTTCGCATTCACTATGTGGTCTTCATCTTTTTTCACTTAAAATTATTTTCTTTCTTTTTCTTTTTAAGGTTTTATTTATTTATTCATGAGAGACACACAGAGAGAGAGAGAGAGAGAGGGGCAGAGATGCGGGCAGACAGAGAAGCAGGGTCCATGCAGGGAGCCCGACGCAGGACTCGATCCTGGAACCCCGAGATCACAACCTGAGCCAAAGGCAGATGCTCAACCATTGAGTCCCTAAAACTATTTTCTATACACTTTCCCCAAAAGCATATGACATGTTACCCGTCATTTTAATGGGCCTATAGCATGATTCCATATTGCTCAGCCATATTCCCACTCTAAATTTTTTGTTGCTATTACACATTTTCTTGCTTTATAAATCAATATTTTACCATTATAAATAAGCCTCATGTGAACAATGTTTGTAACTTTTTGAGAATGCCTTATTTCACATTTTGATCTTAGAACATAAGGGGTCATTATAAAGGAGAGAATTTTATAATCAAACCTAAAGAAGAGGAACAGAATATACGTCACCTGAAAATCTTCTTGGCATAAGGATTATTTTGAACTGAAAGTAACTAAGAAGCAGGTCTAAGAAAGCTCTCTGCCCTTCCCCTATATGCCTGAAAACAGAACTTAAATTTGTACAGGAATTAATCACTGACTACCCTACATGCTTATCAGCCTTAAGACAGCACCAGAGGACCCCATGTAACAAATTTCACTGATTAGCTATTATCTTCTGGTAACTACTAAGTATTTATCTTCCCACAGTTTGCTGCCCTTGGAAGCCTAAAGCTCTTTCCTGCAGTCTTGTCACTCTTCTAAAAATGTATTGTTCTTTGGTTAAGATGCTATGTAAGCCCAAATTCTTGCCACGTCTTTGAATTACTCATCCTTGCGTTTCTCTCAAATACATATGAGATATCCATGTTAACTAAACTTACTTGTCATCTGTCTCTAGTTACAGAGCCCCCTCTGAAACCCTAAAATAGTAGAAGGAAAATAATTTTTTCTCCTCCTGTACAGTTTCTGGTGATGAGGGTGGGAGAGGAGAAGGCTAGAACACTTTCCCTGGAGACTGCATTTGACATATGGGGTAACCAATAACAGACCCGCAGCAGGTAAAAGTTCTGACCCCATCCGTGTCCCAGTCAAGAGAGGAGTATAAAACTTTCCACTTGTCCCTCCGTTTCCAAATCCATAATGTCAGAAGAATAACATTTGTGAAAAATAGATCTTGAATCATGACTCTTGTGACTTTAGTTCGGGCTACCCACACACAAGTTATTGATTCTTCGCCTCCCAGAAGTAGTCATGTTTTCCTTTGTCTGACTTCTGTATTGTTTATCATTAAATATGAAAATCATAAGATGAAACTCTTCTTTGGTCTTGTTTCAGGAACTGAGAACTTGACTTTGTAAGTAGTGAGAATATTCTCTGGTCTTTGCCACTTGAGGCGGGGGTTGGGGGGACAGGGATGCAGGTTGTCAGGCTTGCAGCAGGCAGTGGGCCAGTGGGCTAGGGGCGCTGTCTCTATTTTCCTTTCCTTGTTTGTGCTGGAAAAATTCCCATTCCGGTATCACCCTTCTGGTAACAACACAGCTTAGTGGATCTGTGAATTAAAGTGTCTCACTTTGTGGGAGATTAGAACCTCCTTTACCACCTGTGACAATGAAGGTCTTTGCTTTCTTACGCTATCTTTGGAGGGCTGCATCTTGGGAGGGCTGTATCGTTTGCACTCTCTCCATGTCCATGGTTAAGCCACAAAAAGTCTTATTGGTTTGGGGTCACGAGTGAAGTAGGTATACCTTGGAAGATTTGAACTTTTACATCTAAAAGGATTTTCAAGATATGCTCACCCTAAATAAATATCCTATCAGTACCTACAGGAAGATCAGATAAGGAAGGAAGGAAGGAAAGAAGGAAGGAAGGAAGGCAGGAAGAAAGAAAGAAAGAAAGAAAGAAAGAAAGAAAGAAAGAAAGAAAGGAAGGAAGGAAGGAAGGAAGGAAGGAAGGAATGGATCCCTGGGTGGCTCAGCGGTTTAGCCCATGCCTTCCGCCCAGAGCATGATCCTGGAGTCCTGGGATGGAGTCCCACAATGGGCTCCCTGCATGGAGCCTGCTTCTCCCTCTGCCTGTGTCTCTGCCTCTTTCTCTCAGTCTGTGCCTCTCATGAATAAATAAATAAAATCTAAAAAAAAAGAAAGAAAGAAAGAGCAAGGAAAGGAAAAGAAAGGATCAGATACAGATGAAAGCCTTCATTAGAATGAGGAGGAAAAACCCACACACTTCTTTAACTTGTTTAGGAGGCAGAGGTCAGACTCAGAAAACTGCAAATGGCCCTCAAGCAGGTGTGAAACATAAAAATACTGATATCCAGGAAATCGCTTTGACAAAAGCACAGATAATGCACAAGAAGCCTTGATTTATTCTCCCTCACTCTGTAAGCAGATCCACGAGGTCTAGGCTTTCCCGTATTTCTGGCCTCCACTGCAGGAAAAAAAAAATTCATCAGACTGTCCTATCCTTAATAAAAAAAGAAAAACTTCATAGTAATTATCCTTGGTTTTTGATAACAAATATACCCCTGAGTTTCTTCTTAGATAAACCCTATATTCTTTCTCAGTCCCTTGGAAATATTAATCTTACTATGTCTTTAAAATATAAGTATCCAAGGGGAAAATTGGCTGAAGCAACTCCCGAGCCTGGGAAAAAAATAGATTTCTAAAAAACAAACTGCTACTTGATATTTCTATAGACTCCTTGCCCAAAATTTAGTCCATTGCCTCCATAAGATTATATACTAAAGATAAAAATCTTAAAAATTTTATCCACAAATATTGCTAAAAGGTTTAGCTATCTAAGTGGGTAAACTTGCTCCATTCATCAGAAATACCATTTAGAGCTATTTTTTTTAATAAGACAGTGAGTTTTGTATTATTGTAATTGATATGTGGCTAAAATTTAAACAAAAGCAACAGATCACTGTTTGCATCTGCCTGGATGTTTATGTGTGGCAATGTATTTATGTTAATGTGCGATATTTTTCTCCCTCTGGATGGTAGTCCTCAAAACTAACTTGTGGAAGAGCTCTATTAATTGGCTTAAAGAAAAATATAAGCACTTATCTAGATTAATACTAGTCAAATTAGTGTAAGTCATCTCTACTAGATATTTGAGAGTATAAAATTCTAAATTCAACCTAAGAACAAAACATACAATAAAAATGATTTGCTTAATATATGTCAACATGGTAGAAAAAGCCATATATGTGTAACTTTTTAGGTTCTTTGAGAAACTGAAGATATTTGGGTCTGTTAATAACATGTTCTTTTGGGGCACCTGGGTTGGGGACTCAGGGGTTGAGCATCTGCCTTTGGCTTAGGTTGTGACCTTGGGGTCCTGGGTTCCCTGCAGGGAGCTTGCTTCTCCCTCTGCCTGTGTCTCTGCCTCTCTCTGTGTGTCTCTCATGAATAAATAAAATCTAAAAAAATAATAATAATGTGTTCTTTTTGCAACATCAAAAAAATGAGCTATGAAAATGCACGTGCAGCGGTGTTTAGGTTGGAGCCCGAGGAGGAGGCATTTCAGGCCATTCATATCCCTGGTCTTTGGGGCCTGGGAAGTCTGGTTTGTAAATTAACAGACTGAAAGAGTGATGGCGCCACTAGGATGAAGCTCGTAAGACTTTTGATGAAATTGAGTCACGAAACTGTAACCACTGAATTAAAGAATGGAACACAGGTTCATGGAACGATAGCAGGTGTAGATGTCAGCATGAATACAGTCTTAAAGCTGTGAAAAAGACTTTGAAGAACAGAGACTTGATACAGCTGGAAACACTGAGTATTTCAGAAAATAACATTCAATATTTCATTTTACCAGACAGCTTACCTCTGGATACATGACTTGGGGATGTTGAACCAAAGGTGAAATCTAAGAAAAAAGGGAAGCTGTTGCAGGAAGGGGCCGAGGTTGGGGAAGAGGAAGACGGAGGTCCCAGGCAATAATGTCTCTCAAGGTTACTATTTCAAAGTGATACATGATTGGGGATATTTTTTGTACAGGTTTTGTTTATGTCAGTTTTTATTCTTTATTTTTATTTTTTTAATTTGGAATTTTAATTATGTACATAAATAGCAACATGAGAAAGAGGAGTTCTACTGTCGGACATTATCTCTAGGTGAAAGGATTTCTGATTAGTCCACTGGTAGTATGGCATCACCCAAGATAACAAAGGAGCCTGGTATAGTTTTTCCTGAAGAAGAAAGCCAATTTACTACATTCAGCACTGACTTCTCTGCCATTCTTCTGTAGAAAATGCATGGAGTTTCCAACGTTTACCTATAACTGATTAAAATGGGCAGAGCATGGAGCATTCTGCTTATTTCCAGGTGAATTCTTCACATTTCCTGGCTTTTGAAAGTTCTCCTTCCACAAATCTTCCACGACTATGTATCCTCGTAAACCCCAGTCATATCATTTCTCCCCACTGACCTGGACAAATACAATGGCTTGTTGTGGATAATAAAGAGAGGCAGCTAGTCCCATGAACCCAGGTGGATACACCAGCTTCTTTATTGTTGACCCTCTAGCCAAAAGAAGTCCAACAATGCCAGCATAACCAGTAACACCAAGTCTTGGAAAAAATCCAGGAGGTGCATTTTGGAGATATTCATAGCTGTCTAACCCCACTGAACCAAGCTCTGCATCTTGGGCTTCGTTTGTGAGCACATTTCCTGACACCAACTTGTATATGGCTCGCAATAATGTCAGAGATGTGAAATACTTTCTTCAAGCTGGGTCCTTGGCTCCTCCACATATTTAGATTGACCCTCAGGAACCGAGTAGAGTGAAAGCTCATTAACCTTCACAGAAGTTTTGTGAGGTGAGTCCCTTTTAGGTGATGCATAGACTTTAAGGGGGAGCTGGCCCCACAGACCTCCGAATTACCTTGAACATGTTGCTGGTAGAGGTGGCTCCAGTGGGGTCCCTATGTCAGTTTTTAATAAACATAATTGTAGGACAGAAAAAAAAGAAAATGCATGTGTAGAAAATACAAAGTGGTGTATTCATAAATAGGTAACTTACTCACAATGTTAGGATGTTGCAGATAGTTCACAACTGCTTACTTCTTAACTTCTATTGGAAATTGACTTTACTAAACATTAAGAATTCCAATGAATATATGTAAATGAGGCCTACATATGGAAATAATAAGGGTAAAGAAAAAAACTGTAGGCAAAGTATACAGGGGTAATAAAGTGTGTTTTTGATAGTGAAAGGAATGAGGTATGAGAATGTATTTTTGTTTTGTTTGTTTTTTGTTTGTTTGTTTGTTTTTGAAGATTTTATTATTTATTCATGAGAATACACAGAAAGGAGACAAAGAGAGAGAGGCAGAGGCACAGGTGGAGGGAGAAGCAGGCTCCATGCAGGGAGCCCGAGGTGGAACACGATCCGGGGTCTCCAGGGTCACGCCCTGGGATGAAGGCAGACGCTCAACTGCTGAGCCACCTGGGCTGCCTGAGAATGTATTTTTGTTATGGGGAAAGTAGAGCAAATTGGCCTAATTTAGAGGTTATTTAAAGGTTATTTTAGACTAGAAAAAAAATAAAGGACAAAACTAAAATAGACATACAAATTTAGGAAAAGAGAGTGAGAGGCACTAGGAATGGAGGGAGGGAGAAGGGAGAGATTATTATCTTGTGTGGTCAAGCTAGTGAAAAATAAGTGAATTTATTATAAGGTTTTTAAAAGTGAGCTTTAATAGCATCAGGGTGTCTATGCAAAACTGGAATTTAATTTTCTCTCTGTTAAAACAAAGTTTTCTTGGATTATTGTAAAAGATTTTTTTTTACCAGATAAATAACTTGCCTGGAAAATAAAGATTCTGTGTCTTATTAGGATAACTGCCTGTACTTCATGTTCTTTATCAGGTCTTTGATTACTTAAAAAGACTGAGGCTTCTCAATATTAAAGAGAAAAGTGCTTTTTTCCTCAGATGCATTACTTTCTGTCTTTGCCTCTGAAATCTTTTATTGAAAGTTTGGTTAAATAAGTAAGTAAATATGTTTCATAGTAATCTGTCATCTTAATCACTGTTCAAACCTTTTGAAAATTTTTTACAACTTCCTTAAATCAAATTTTAAATAAAGTCTTTTTGACCTTAAACTGACTGAGATTTCCCCAAGGGTCCCTGAAAAATCTCAAAGATTTGTTCTTTGTCCCTATTAATAGAGAAATATTAAACCATTTAGGTTTATTTGCTATGTAAAATTACATGAGAAACATTGTCAAATGAAAAGGATGTACGCCTAATTTTGATTCTTTAATAATACATACTTTTCAGGACCCAAAGAGAGAGAAACCAGTTAAAAGAGGTAATCTTTGGTTCTCTTTATATTCTTCTCATGTCAGTGCTAAAGAACGTCTAGCTATTCGCCATGCTAGTTTCGACTTTCCACTATGAGATTAATTTATCTTTTCAGGTGTATCTGAACAGTTATAATTTGGTTGGTTATAATATGGAAATATTTGCTTATACCACATCCTGAACAAAACAGATTGCATGATATTGTGTGACCACTTCACAGGAAAGAGGTGTTTTGATCCTCTCTCTTAATTATTTCCCCTGGAGCAGATATTATGGGCAGTTATAACATTTAATCATAATCCTATCATATCATTTGAAGTAGGTCTAATGAGCAAGTTATTTAAAAATAAAACAGCAGAAAAAAATAAATAAAATAAAATAAAACAGCAGAGATTTTTTTTTCTCCTCAAAATTTTGTATGTACCACATACAAAATGCAACATGTGCATTTTATCATTTCGGGAAAATATTATGAATCCCAGATTATTTTGTTGGATTATAATGGACAATAGTCATAATTTATTCTTCCTAGTTGTTTCCCATGATAAAGAAAAAATAATTAATCATGTGTCCAACAGTCTGGTTTCTCAAACTTTTGACTATTTCCCCAAATTAAAATTATCCTTAAAAGGAAAAGATTTGCCAGAGTTTAAGATATTCTAAAGAATATGCTATAGGTGGGATGGACACACAGATATACCTTTGCTCCCTTCCCAAATCCCATTAAAATACCAACAAAACGAGTTTTAAAAGGTATAAACCAATAAGGGCAAAGTAAAAGAAAACTAGATTACAATATTACAATTTTGTAATACAGAGAGGAGGTGAGTGATAAGTAAGTTAGTGTGATGAAAAAAGCTAATTAGCGTGATGAAAAAAGCTAACACCTACATGCCTGCATAAAGGGAAATCAATGACAAGCAAGCTGACTCTTGCCCTAGAACCTGGAAAAGACTAGGTAACTGTGAAGGCAGGACCGCATGGCAATGCTATGAACAGGAAGATTGGTTGGGAGTCTATACAGAGAGCTGTAAACTTCCAGATCTTCTCTCCTAGGCCAGGAAATCAGATCACTGCCCTTTTACAATTCCAGAAAGAGAATGGGAGGACTCTCTTTGGGAGGATGAGCCAGAGAGACTGTACACTTAAGACTCAAGGCACAGCTAAAGGTAAGGGTACAATGTCATAATGAAAACAGGGAAATTGAGGGGCACCTGAGTGGCTCAGTCAGTTAAGCGTCTGTCTTCGGGTCAGGTCATGATCGGGGGCCCTGGGATCAAGTCCCACGTTGGGCTCCCTGCTCAGTGGGGAGCCTGCTTCTCCCTCTCTCTCTGCTCCTTCCCCCTGCTCGTGCTCTTTATCCCTCTCAAGTAAATAAATAAAATCTTTTTTAAAAAAAGATTTTTTTTCTCACTCTCCCTCCTCTCTCTTCTTCCCAGGGACTGATAATGATGTAATCCATTCCTGGACCCAGAGAATTGCCTCCCACTTCCCTTACGACACCTGGGGCCTTTCATTGGATTTTGGTTTGTTAAAAACAGTTCCCTTCTTATACTGCATTTTGTTTAATGTTCTCTTTTAATGTTCTTTTTTAAAAAGAGATTTTATTTATTTATTCATGAGAGACACAGATTGAGAAAGAGAGGCAGAGACACAGGCAGAGGGAGAAACAGGCCCCACGCAGGGAGCCTGATGTGGGGCTTGATCCCGGATGCAGGATCATGCCCTGGGCCAAAGGCAGACGCTTAACTGCTGAACCATCCAGGCATTCCAATAAATAAAATCTTAAAAATAAAGAAAGAAAGAAAACAGGGAAATTGAGTAAAAGTCTGGAGCAGTAAGCCGCCCCCTAGATCTCAACCTGTGCCAACTCAACTCTTCTCCTTTCCTCTCCTCTCCTCTCCTCTCCTCTCCTCTCCTCTCCTCTCCTCTCCTCTCTTCCTTTCCCTTCCCTCCCTTTCTCTTCTCTCCTCTCCTCTTTTCTTTCTTTCTTTCTTTCTTTCTTTCTTTCTTTCTTTCTTTCTTTCTTTCTTGTTTCCAGTGACTCAGGCTATTGAGATCTTTCTGTCTGTCTTTATAGTCTTGTCTCACTATAATTTATGCCACCACTATTTTTCTGTTGTTCCTGCAATCTTGTTTTCTCTATTAGTATTGAATAACTAAAAACTAATTGTCCCTCACTAGTACATGAGGGACATAAAAAACTGTATCAAAAGATTTAGCTTCAGAGATGCCTGGTTGGCTTAGTCGGTAGAGTGTGTAACTCTTAATCTCGGGGTTGTGGGTTTGAGTCTCACATTGGGTGCAGAGATTAGTTCCAAATAAAAGGTTAAAAAAAAAAAAAAAGATTTAACCTCAGGAAGTAACTGACATTGGTGAATCAAAACTGTACTGGAGTGCCTGGCTGGCTTACTCGGAAGAATATGCAGGTCTTGATCTCAAGGTCATGAGTTTGAGTCCCATGTTGGGGGTCGGAATTACTTAAATAAATAGATTAATTAAAATAAAAAAAATTCTGTTTGTATTAATGTAGGGAGGCACTGGTATGGGTTTGGTCAGAGTGTGTTGAGTAATTACTTGCCAATGAAGCACTGCCATTTCCTTGAAGCTGGTAAGGACCTTGGGAGACCATGATCAGAGTAGCTGTACTCACTTCCTTACTTGGCTGATGTGTCTGTGGAGTCTGGCCCAGGGGTGCAGAGGACCTAGTCTCATCTCTGCTGTGGCAGGCTGGCTCCTAGGAGAATACACAGGGGTGGGAGAGATTGGAGGAAAGCGGTTGGAGGTAGAGGGGGAACAACACCATGAGGTTCTCCAGGGGCAGGTGCTGAAAGGTTAGGATAAAGTAATTCCTCACTCAACTAATGGGGCTTCATCTATTGTGTAACAGCCTGAGAAACAGAGCCAGCATCCCTACCAGCTATTCCTTGCAAGTCCAGCAGCTGGGCCACAGGTCAGCATGGTTTCCTATGGGTACGCTTCCTGCCCCAGGAGCAGGACTTTACCCAATCCAAAGGTGGCATTTTGCTGGCCTCCGAATGTGTAGGTCCCTGGTAAATAATCTGGGTTTGCCTAATCCAGACGAGTGTATTTATTCCCCCATGGCTTGGTGATCACTTTCTGTTCTTTCAGTTCTCAGTATCCCCATACTTTAAGCTCCTGCTCTTCGCAAGGAGATCAAATAAGCAAGATAATTTCTTTCTTGGGTCTCCTGACACCATCCAAGCTCTAGAAATCATTTAACTTTGCATTTAATTAACTCTATGGCCTTGCTATTGCTATGTTTTGAGTGAGGTAACTGATACATACTGAAAGGAAATTTTTTTTTAAGATTTTTAAATTATTTATTCATGAGAGATACAGAGAGAGAGAGGAGGCAGAGACAGAGGCAGAGGGAGAAACAGGCTCCATGCAGGGAGCCCGACGTGGGACTCCATCCTGGGTCTCCAGGATCACGCCCTGGGAGCCACCTGGGCTGCCCAGGAAATATTATTTAACATACACTTTCTATTTCTACTGTAGTGCCAGTATTGTGCTATATGAGTCTCTAGTTCCTGGGCTCTATCACAGAGGCATGAGTTACTGATACTGAACCATCACTAAGTCTAATAAATAGGACTAGCCTCATAAGGTCTGCCATAGAGTCTACCTCCAGTTACAGAGGCAATTGTGCACTCACCCTCTTCTCTGCCTCCATGCCTGCTGTTTCGGAAATCTGCTATGCAGACGCTGAAAGAAGTGCCAGGATGTTTGGTGAAATACAGCAAAGAGCAATGAGGCTGGAGGGGTGAGCAGGGCCAGACTGGTACTTAATCCCAAAGACAGTTGAGACTTAGGACATAATCGCAAAAGACAAAGGGAGACTATTTGTTAGTATTAAACTGGGGAGTAACAGGATCAAAATCTTTTGTAAAAATCATGCTAGATTGGACTGTTGCTAGAGAACTGACAGGTGATCCTGACAATGGTGGGGAACGAAGACAATCGGGCTCAAGAGATATTTAGGAGGTTTGAAAAATCGCTTTATTTTTTTAAAGGTTTTATTTATTTATTCATGAGAGACACAGAGAGAGAGAGAGAGAGGCTGAGACACAGGCAGAGGGAGAAGCAGGCTCCATGCAGGGAGCCCGACGTGGGACTCAATCCCGGGACTCCGGGATCACGCCCTCGGCCAAAGGCAGGCTCTAAACTGCTCAGCCACCCAGGGATCCTGAATGATCACTCTAAATAAACATTACCCATAATTTTTTCTTACAGGGATCTTAGAAGTAGGTATTATTTCCACTTTACAGAAGAGAAAATATGTGTCCCACTTGCCCAAAGAAATAGAGCTGGTAAGTGACCAAGCTGGGAGTTAGACTCAGCTCATTTCCATGGCCTTTTTGGTGTACCACACTACCTTATAAAAATTCAAGTGGAAAGAGAAGAAACTAAATATTGAGACCCGATTCTCACCCCTTGACAAAGCTATAAATTCTTTGTCTCTCCCTTGTATAATTTTAGTTCCTGATATAGTTTTGCAAACCCATTTTATACATTTATTTTTAAAGTATGAGTTACCTCTAAGAGGTTGGTCTAACACCTCTTAAATGCCATTGAATAATTAGAGGATATTTTAAAAATCAGTATGCTTGGTATGTGAACAACTAATAGAATAATTCTGGATGGCTTTTGATTCTTTGTGAATACCTTCCGAGTACACTATCATTCCTGCCATCTTTAAGTTGCCGGTGCAAATACAGTTAGAACTTTGGCTGGATCTCACTTCCCTATTTCACATTATAAACAAGTATTTTCCTTCCCACTTTGGTCAAGTTACAAAAATCTTTTCTCAATTTACACAACAATTGGGGGTTCAACATTGAGAAATTATGGTGAAATACTGAACTGACTCTTCCAATGTATGATAAAATGTAGTCTTATTTGCAAAGAGATGAACATGTTCCCATTTTGATTTCCTCTTTCTAGAAGAGTATTCTGATTTCATTTCTTTATTGAGTATGATCTTTGGGTTTAAGATTCTGTACAAACTTTTCATTTATGCCAATGCCATTAAATTTTCTTTCATTAAATTCCTAGAAAACAGGGATTTCAATCTGTATATTAGTTCTGTAAAATCACAAGGAGAGAAAAAATTGTTGCAAATAGGAAAATGAGATCATATACTTGGGTTTTACTCTCCCCATCTCTTGGCAAACAGAGAGATGTTCAACTGACTGAGCCACCCAGGGGACTCCCTCAATGCTTTTTTTTTTTAAATTTTTTTTTAATTTTTATTTATTTATGATAGTCACACACAGAGAGAGAGAGGCAGAGACACAGGCAGAGGGAGAAGCAGGCTCCATGCACCGGGAGCCCGACGTGGGATTCGATCCCGGGTCTCCAGGATCGCACCCTGGGCCAAAGGCAGGCGCCAAACCGCTGCGCCACCCAGGAATCCCAATGCTTTTTTTTTTTTAACAGCTTTTTTGAGGTACAGCATACCTAAAGTAAACTTCACATATTTAATTTCCAAATTGGATTTTGACATACATATATACACCCACGAAACAATCACCATGAAGACAGTGTACCTACCCATCATCTCTAAAAGTTTTCTGTGCTCCTTTGTAATATCTTTTTCCTCATCCCCACCTTCCTATTTCTAAGCAACCGCTGATTTGTTTTCACTATAAATTTGCATTTTCTGGAGTTTTTTGATAAATAGAATCACACAGTATGTATATACTCTTTGTTGTCTAGCTTCTTTAAGTCAACATGCCTACTTTGACATTCATCCTTATCATTGCATGTATCAATAGTCAATTATTTTGATTGAAGAGCACTATTCCATTGTACGGCTCTATTATAATTTGCTATTCTGTTCAATTGTTGATGGACATTTGGGTTTTTCCCAATATTTTGTTATTTAAAAAAAGCTGTTATGAACACTCATGTCCAAGTCTTTGTGTGGACATATATTTTCTTTCTCTTGGGTAAATACCCAGGATTAGAAAGCCTGGATTACATAGTAGGTGTTTGTTTAACTTTTTTAAAAAATTTATTTATTTTTACTTGAGAGCAAGAGCAGGGGGAGGGTCAGAGGCAGAGAGAGAGAATCTTCTAGCAGACTAATGCCTAGTGATATAGAACATTTTTTCATGTGATTGTTTGCCATCTTTGGTACATGTACTTTGGTAGTGTTTGCTGAAATTTTTTGCTTATTTTAAAAAATGGGTTGTTTTCTTATTGCAGACTTTTGAGAGTTCTTTATATACTCTAGATACAAGTCTTTTTCAGGTATTTGCTTGGTAAATATTATCTCCTAGTCTGAGATCTAGGCTTGTCTTTTAGTCTCCTAACATGGTCTTTGAAGAAGAGCAGTTTTAAATTTTGATGATTTACCAATTTGTTCTTTTATGGATTGTGCTTTCGGTCTTATATCTGAGGTCCAAAGCTTTTCTTCTGTTTTCTTCTAGACAATTTTAGGTTTCACATTTAGGTCTATAATTCATTTTTGGATGATTTTTATATATGATGATACTGCACAGTGTGAACCCAAACTGATTTTTTTTTTTTGCATATGCACCCCCTCACACACACACACCCCTTACTAAAAAAACGAGAGATAAAAATGTAATCTCAAGGAAAATAGATTTCTTTCTGGGTAGTCATTGCCACTGAGAACTATTTCCGGATGCATCTCCTCTTTTCTGTCAGGCTATTGGAAATTAATTGATCTGTAGTTGAACTGTGTCTGGCTGTGTTATGATTTTTGTGTGATTCAGTTCACCACTGGCTTCAAATGTTGTTAAGGGTGGGATCAGGACTTTCTTTTCAGCAGAGCCGGGGATCTGAAAGCTAACAAGATCCTAGAGAACCACCTGGGCTTCATAACCATGTCGTCAGTTTTTAGAACTATGGAGTTATCTCCTTGACAGTCATTGGGTTGTTCTTTGTTTTTCAGGCTAGCTTCCTTCTTCTGTGCTCACAGATCTCTTTCAGTCCTGCTGCCTATCCCCTAGCATTTGGAGGGCAGCTGCCCTTCTCTCCATAAAGGCCTGGAACACCTCAGAGCGGTTTCTCCCAGCCCACCTGCTGAGTTTTCAGGTTTGGTAGTTGGAGATTTGGATTGCTTGTGAAGACTCCTGACTCATCTCCAGATTTTCATAGTTGGACACTGGAGTAGCTCCTGGGAATTTCTCTCCACTCTCCTGGCCTGTTCCTCTTGACTCCAGAAAGTGGCTACTTTGAACTTGCAGGAGACTTCATACACCTTAGGAGGGGACCTCTTTTAGCTTTCTTTCTCTCCTCCTAACTTTCTGCTTGCTGCCCCTGAGGAAAGACCCATAAGGGAGAGTGAACTGGGTGGATGCAGTCTTGCTCTTGTCTGGGTGTCCCTGGAATTTTGATCAGTCATGGCAGCCCATATGTGGCCATGGAATGTTGACTAAAACTTAGTCTGTTTCTCCTGACATCCATCTATGGCAGATTCTTTTTCCTGCTATTGCTCCAGTGATGGGAGTAGCTATTGGTTATCTTCCCTCCTAGGAAGGACTCATCACTTTCAGAGTTTCTTTGTGTTTCTTTTCTTTCTACATTCCTGTGTCTTCAGCTTTCTAAAACATTTTTAAAAACTATGTCTGGCTTGTTAACATGAGATTGACAGTCTTTCGTGACTGTCTACAACTAAGTAAGAAGCAGAACTGAGATACGTTCTTAATAATTTGAGAATTGTGCTTTTACAAATATTTAAGATTGGTGAAATAACCTTAAAAAAGAGATGGAGAATGGAGTAGTGATTGACAAGAGTTTGAGATGATAGGGAAGAGATGGGTGTAGCTATAAGTGGGTGACAGGAAGGAGTCTTGTGATGGGTACAATTGAAAATCTTGGTTGTGGTGGTGTCTGTGAGAAAAATAGCATCGAGCCACACACACAAACACAAGTACATGTATAATTGGTGAAATTTAAATAAGCTCTGTAGATTGTATGAGTATCCATATCTTGACTTTAGTGTTGTACTATAGTTGTGCAAAGTGTGAACACTGGAGGAGGCTATAGGAAGAGTGCACCAGTTTCCTCTGTACAATCCTTTGCAAGCCTCTATGCATTTATAATGATCTCAAAATAAAAAGTTTTTTTTAAAAAAGCTGCTATGAATCTTTAAAATAGATGTAATTTATCTATGATAAATAGGTTTAAATAAACCGAAAGAGCAGCAGAGGGAAAGGGAGAAGCTGGCTCCCCGCTGAGCAGGGAGCCAAACGTGGGGCTCGATCCCAGGACCCCAGGATTATGACCTAAGCTGAAGTCAGATGTTTAACCGACTGAGCCACCTAGGCGTCCTTATTTTATTTTATGACTGTAAAAAGAACACAGAAGTTGCAAAATGGTGATATAATTGTTTTTTTAAAAAGAAAATAAGTTCTGCTGCCTGCAAATCAAAATAGATTCTAAAGATTTATTTATTTATTTATTTATTTATTTATTTATTATAGACATAGAGAGAGAGGCAGAGACACAGGCAGAGGGAGAAGCAGGCCCCATGCCAGGAGCCCAATGAGGGACTCAATCCCAGGACTCCAGGATCGCGTCCTGGGCCAAAGGCAGACGCCAAACTGCTGAGCCACCCACCCAGGGATCCCTTAGATTCTAATAAAAATATTAATATTAACCATATTATTACTATATTATATCCATTAATATTAATTTTTGGAAAAAAGAAAAACTAATTCTAAGATTTTTTTTTTAAGATTTTATTTATTTATTCATGAGAGACACAGAGAGAGAGGCAGAGGCAGAGACACAGGCAGAGGGAGAAGCAGGCTCCATGCAGGGAGCCCGATGCAGGACTTGATCCTGGGTCTCCAGGATCACGCCCTGGGCCAAAGGCAGGAGCTAAACTGCTGAGCCACCCAGGGATCCCCCTAATTCTAAGATTTGTACAGAAAAATGAGTGGTTATTTTATTTTAATTTAATTTAATTTTATTTTATTTTATTTGGTTATTTTAAAATATGTCTACAAATTCTTTAAGAAGTGCAGCTTAACTCTCCTATCCTTACTTCTAAGTAACTATGATAAAGTGACAGTGTGCCTCTTTCTGAGACTGTCATTAAAGTTATGTGGCCTCCTTCTTGCTTTCTCTTTTTACATTGCTCAGGAGGAAATCAACCGCAGCACTGTGAGGATGTACTAAAAGGCCTATAGAGAGGTCCAGGTAATGAAAAACTGAGGCCTTTTGCCAAAACCCACTTGATAGTAAATCCTTCCGCCCCCATCAAGCCTTCAGATGATTCCAGCCTCAGCTAACATCTTGACTACAACCTCAGGAGACACCTTGCACCAGAAGAACTCAGCCAAGCTTCTGTGAAGGTCCTGACCCACAAAACTGGTGAGATTACTAACTGTTTATCATTTAAATCACTAGGTTCTGGGGGCAATCTATTATATGGCAATAGGTAACTCACCAATGAAAAAGTAATAGCCATGAAATTAAAAAAAAATAGAAGAAAGGGGAATTAACCTGATAATATAGTAGAATACATTCTAATATTTCAATAATTAAAACAATATTACTGGCCATATAGATCAAAGAAATATAATAGAAAGTTTATAAATATATATATATATCCATGTGAAAATCTAGTATATGGTAAAGGCGACATTTCAAATCAATGGGAGAAGAGATGGCATTTTAACAACTGAAGCACCATCTGGAAAAAATAAGTTGGATCCATACTCACACCTTATAATAAAATTAAGTTACAGATAGACTAAATACATAAATGTTAAATATGAAAAAAGGATTAAAATAAATTATGGGAAAATAAAAAACATTTCTAAGTGGAAACTAAAAAACCTTAAAAGAAAAGATTGATCAATTTGACCATGCACACACACTTTCTGCATGGCAAAAAACATTATGGACAAAGAAAAATGACAAACCAGAAAAATATTTGCTACTTACACCCTAGATAAAGCACTTATCTTCCCAATTTATAAAGAACTCTTATGAATCAGTAAAAAAAAGACCAACAATCCAATAAAAAATGAGCAAAAATTGTCAGAAAATGGAATATACATGGTTTTTAAACTATGGAAAGATGCTTAATGACACTATAAGAAATGTGAATTAAAACTAGAAGACGATACCACTTTTGATCACATTGCCAAAGGCAAAAAAAAAAATCTTGAAAAAACACGTATTTTGGCAATGGTGTGGACACTCCTGTGCATTACGGGTGGAAGAGTGAATTGATAAAATCTCTGTAAGATCATTTTGGCAATTTTGTTATTTGTTCAAACTATAAATATATTCTAGAGAGACTGGAACCTTCATATACTGCTGGTAGGAGTGTAGAATGGTGCATTCATTTTGGAAAATAGTCTAGCAGTTCCTTAAGGTTAAACACATAAGGTTACCTTATGACCCAGAAATTCAACTCTTGGGTTTTATTTCAGGAGAAATGAAAACACATGTTCACACAAAAACTTGTTCACAAATGCTCATTGCAGTATTATTCATAATAGGCAAAGCACGGAAACAACTCAAATGCCCATCATTTGATGCATTTTAAATCAGTGTATCACATGGAAATATTAATTGTGTCTCAGTGAAGCTGTTTTTTTTGTTTTGTTTTGTTTTGTTTTTAAGTAGCCAAATAAAAAGACTTGCTACAAACAGGGACAAGAGATGACATCAGAATTCTTGTCAGAAACAATACAAACAATGAAGACATTGGAGCAACATATTTAAACTACTAAAAGGCCAATCAGAGAAAGACAATTGTCATATGATCTCACTCATATGTGGAATTTAAGAAACAAAACAGAGGATCAGAAGGGAACAGAGAAAAAAATAAAACAAGATGAAATCAGAGAGGGAGACAAACCATGAGAGACTCTTTTTTTTTTTTTAAATATTTTATTTATTTATTCATGAGAGACACAGGGAGAGGCAGAGACATAAGCAGAGAGAGAAGCAGGCTCCCTGCAGGGAGGCTGATGTGGGACTTGATCCCAGGACCCCGGGATCATGACCTGAACCAAAGGCAGACACTCAAGTGCTGAGCCACCCAGGTGTCCCTCAAGACTCTTAATCATAGGAAACAAACTGAGCATTGCTGGAGGGGAAAGTGGTAGGGGAGGGGTAACTGGGTGATGGACTAAGGAGTGCATGTGGTATAATGAGCACTGGGTATTACATAAGACTGATGAATCACTGGCCTCTACCTCTGAAACTAATAATACATTATATGTTAATTGAATTTAAATTTTAAAAAAATTTAAAGTGTGAAAAAATAAAAAACAAACTACTAAAAGGCAAAAATTGTCAATCTAGTACATTCTACCCAGAAATATATCTTTCAAAAATGAATGTGAAGCATCACACTTCTAAATAACCCTCGAGTCAAAAAAGAAGTCTCACGAGAAATTTAAAAACAGTTTCAACTAAATGAAAATAAAAAATAACAGCTTACCAAATTTATGGGATGTAGTGAAAACAGTGTTTAGAGAAAAATTTATGGTATAATGTGCATATATATTAGTAGGGAAGATCTAAAATAAAATATCTAAGCTCCAACCTTAGGAAACGAGAGAAGGAGCAATTTAAGCCTAAAGCAAACAGAGGGAAAAATACATAAATTAGAGCAGAAATCAATGAAATTGAAAACAAGAACACCATAGAGAAAATCAACAAAATCAAAATCTGGTTCTTTGAAAAGATCGATAAAATTGATAAATCTCTACTAGACTAAGCAAGTAAAAGAGCCAGAAGATACAAATTACTAAATTCTTACACATGTGCTGATCAGTGTAAGTACTGATACAAGAGTGAACCTTGAAAACTTTATGCTAAGTGAAGGAAGCAAGTCACAGAACTGCATATTATATGATTTCATTCATATAAAATGCCCAGATCAGGGAAATACATTAAGAGATAAAAAGTAGAATAGTGGTTGTGAAGGAACGGGCAGGAAGAGATGTTAACAGATAGGTGCATGATAGCTACAGGGTATCTGATTTCTTTTTTTGAGGTGATGAAAATGTCCTGAAATCAACTTTGGTGATGGATATACCTATCTGAATATACTAAAAACCACTGAACCATACACTTTAAATGAATAAATTGTATGGTATGTGAATATATCTAATAAAACTTCTTTAAAAAAAGTAAGGTGCAAAACATTGTATGTAGTAGGTTAATATTTGTGTAAGAAAACATGGGGGCGGGGAGGTGATCAAATATTCAGCACTAAACACTTATCCATGCATAGTATTTCAAGGAGGACTCGGGAAACTGGATATATTTATTGCCACCAAGGAAGAGAATTAGCAGCTGAGAAATAGTTTGGAAAAAACTTTACATTGTATTATTCTTTTGCACCTTTCGACTTTTGTAGCATGTACAGCATTAATAGGCAGATTTACTATAAAGTTGATGAAGTTTAAGCTTTGGAAACCCTTCTTTTACCTGGGCCCTTCATAGGGACCCCAATAATGTGTTTACATTGTCATATGTTTTTATAAAATTTGCAAAAGTGAGATATGTTAAACTTCAAACAGTTCATCTTGCTGGTTCTTTCCACTTCAAATTCCCCTCCATTCACTTTCCCTTTTATGTGATGTGTGGGGGAGGGAAAGGGGGAATCTGGCTGTAAACATTTTTGGGATGTTGTTAAGAGAAAGTAGGCTGAAGAGATACTTGTAGTTGGGTTATGTTGATAGCCGTCACATCCTACAGTTAAATTGTTGCTAGTTAGGCAGCCCCGGTGGCGCAGCGGTTTAGCGCCGCCTGCAGCCCGGGGTGTGATCCTGGAGACCCGGGATCGAGTCCCACATCGGGCTTCCTGCATGGAGCCTGCTTCTCCCTCTGCCTGTGTCTCTGCCTCTCTCTCGCTCTCTCTGAATGAATAAATAAATAAATCTTAAAAAAAAAAAAAAAGGTTGTTACGGAACAAATATATACTATTAAAAAAAAAATTGTTGCTAGTTGACCTGGTGTTTGAAATGACTTCCAGAGAAATTGTTGCTAGTTGACCTGGTGTTTGAAATGACTTCCAGAGACACTCTTATTACTCACAGTGCCAATTCTTGCAATAAGAAGGTGCGGGGATGGAGGTTATATCGCACAATGAACTAGTCCTACTACATTTGGCACCATAAGTATATAGGTATAAGAAGAGAAACAAGGTTTGAAATGTGTAGTCACAAGACTATCTGGGAAAATTTTTTCTAGTTGTCAGAATACAGCTGAAACCAGAGGATTAGTCAAATGCATGTCAAAATAGCTCTTTCCCATCAGAAATGTACCTAATGCTGCCAATATCATTTGTAATTTAAAAATTTTTTAAAAAGTGATTTCTAGCCCTGGTGTTGAACTCAATAGCTGTCTTCACATGTAAAAGTTTAGATAAATTTGCCTAAACATTTTCATATCGCTTTCATAAGTAATTTCATTACATCTTTTTAATTTAGAAGTAAAATACCAAAAATGCCATTCTAATCGCATTTTTTAGCCTCACATTGGTATTGATCCACACTCCATCTTTCACTGCTCCCATCCCCAAAATAGCTCATATCACAGATATCTGTTATATTAAATGTTTGGTAGTAAAAACTAAGGTTTTAATATTGTGGCATAGAAGTGTCAAAATATTTATAATAACATCTTGCATTATTCCAGGCAAAGGAAACAGCACAAGGTGAATACATGAAGATTTTAAACAGCTCAGTTCATTTAATGAAATGCCAGTAGTTTATGTGGCTAGATAGAATACAGAACAAAAAGGGGTCACAGCCAGAGAAGATTCTGAAATATAGGAGGGTCAGATGATGAAGGGTCAGGTTAAAGAGTTTGTTTTGTCCTATAATGCTCTTAATTTTATATGAGCATCAGGAGTTCCAGGAACCTCTTTGAAACTCTGAAAAATATTATATGTGCATAACGTACATTTTTCTAGGGACAGAGTCCATAATTTTCATTCATTGTTTAGGATCTCCTAAAGGCTATTATTATTCTTACTGCCATGAGTAACCATGGAAGAGGAAGTTACATGATCTATTCACTTAAGAACTTTTGTGTGGGTTTACTACATGTCAGGTATGGTGCGCCCTTGGCTAAGTGTGGAGAATGATTTGGAAAAGACAAAGGGCTGGCATATAGTCATGGAAAGGCAATTCATAGACTTTGGTAAGTAAGACAAGCAATAAAAAGATGAAATAAGATCAAAAGAGATACCAGAAACTTTAAGAAGGTCAATGAAACAAGATGTGCTCTCCAGTTGGCCTTGGGAAACGAAAGAAAGGCAGATGTCACTCTTGGTTTTCTAACTTAGAGAAATGATTGCTTGTTGTCCAATGTCTCAAATAGTCATTTAAAGTATTTGTCCAATTTTCCAGTTTGTTATGGTACGAGGGTCAACCCATATCCTGTTATGTCATGGGCAAAACTGTATTGACTATTCTTACCTTAAAATCAAAGGACATAACCTCTCAGGCAAGGAAAACCAAAGCAAAAATAAACTATTGGGACTGTGTTAAAAAAACAAACTTTTCCACCGTTAAGGAAACCATCAACAAAATAAAAAGGCAACCTACTGAATGAAGGAATATATTTGCAAATGATATTTCTGATAAGGGGTTAATATCCAAAATACATAAAGAACTTCTACAACTCAACACAAAAAATTCCAAATAATCTGACTAAAATATGGGCAGAGGACTTAAAGGAGACATACAGATGGCCAAAAGACATATGAAAAGAGGCTCAACAGCACTAATCATCAGGGAAATGCAAATCAAAATCATGATGAGACATCCCCTTACACCCGTGAGAATGGGTAGTACCAAAACACAAGACAAGACACTGTTGGTAGTGCGCAAATAAACGAAAATCAGACTCTTAAATATAAAGAACAACCTGGGGGTTGACAGAAGAAAAGTGGGGCAGGGTGGAATTAGCTAAATAGATAAGGAAGATTAAGAGGTATAAATTTCCGGTTTCAAAATAAGTCACAGAGATGAAAAGTACAGCATAGAAACATAGTCAATAAAATTGTAATATCGTTGTTTGGTGACAGATGGTGGCTGCACTTATGATGAACACGGAGTAATGTGTAGAATTGTTGAATTATTATGTTGTGCACCTAAAACTAACATAACACCGTATGTTAAGTATACTTCAATAAAAAACTGAAGGATATAAGATCTTAACTATAAGGGGAACCATTTGAGAGTTATCAATGTAGAGGTAATAACTGAAAATGCTGAAGTAGATGAGATCATCCAGAGTGTATGTAGAATGTTAGAAGGAAAGACAGCCACAGTTGTGAAATGTGTCAGACAGTTAAAACAGGGGGCACCTGGGTGGCTCAGTTGGTTAAACATCTGACTCTTGGTTTTGGCTTGGGACGTGATATCAGGGTCATGAGATCGAGCCCCGCATTGGGCTCCATGCTCAGCGCAGACTCTGTTTCAGATTCTTTCCTTCTCCCCTCCCCGCTGCCCCTCCTCCTGCTCACACACACTCTCTCTCAGATAGATAGATAGATAGATAGATAGATAGATAGATAGATAGATAGATGATAGATAGATCGATCTATAGATCTTAAAAAAAAGAAAAGACAGTTAAAACAATAGCTAAAAGGTGCTTTAAGATTTGGGGTTTTATTTGCTTCTTTTAACATAAGAAGAAAAATTAGGCAGGTGCATTCGAAGACTGTTCTCAAAGCTTCAGAAGCTGGAATTAGTTTAAGAATGCATTATACATGAAAGGCACCAAGGCTCCATAAACAGGGCATCTTCTTCACACGAAAGCACAAGAAGACAAAGGAAGAACTAAACTAACACAGACCACAGAAAATATCACATGAAAGGAAATGATGTCTGGCCTAGCATACAACAGAAAAATCTCAAATAAACAGGCTTGGGTTTTGTGAACTTCCAAAAAGCAACACGTAGAAAAAGGAGAATCACAACCAATTTGAACATCTTGAAAGTGAGAGACAGTAGAATTTCAGCAATATTCCAAGTTATTAGGATTACTATGTTAACAAACAGAAGCAGAGGATCCAGGGCCACCCACCCTGCTGGTTGTGCATAGCTCAGCCCATTACCCACTCACTGCACTGCATAATTTACCTTCTGGGTCTCTCTCTATCTCTTCCTTCAGGGGCCAGAGATGGGAAGACGGCAGCTGACCCTTGAAAAACAAGGGTTGGAACTTTGCAGAGTCCACTTATACCCAAACTGTTTTCAATAAATGCAGTATTGTAAACATACTTTTTTCTTCCTTATATTAATAATATTTTCTTTTCTCTAGCTTACTTTATTCTAAGACTATCGTATACAATACATATAACACACATAATATGTTAACCAACTTTATGTTATTGGTAAGGTTTCCATTAAAGAACAGGTTACTAGTGACTAAGTTGTGGGGGAGTCAACGGTGCCCCTAACCTCCATGTTACCCAAGGGTCTACTGTATTTACATGGATATTCATTCATTCATTCATTCATTCATGTAGGCTCCACACCCAGCATGAATCCCAACGTGGGCCTTGAACTCCTGATTCTGAGATCAAGACCTGAGCTGAAATCACGTGTTGGATGTTTAACCAGCTTAGTCACCTAGACTGATTGCCCACATGGGTAATCATTTATTTTAACCAACATTTGTATTGTACTTACTATGTGCCAGACACTGTTCTAAATGCTTCACAAAACTCTGCCTTAATAAACGGTTATTGACTAAGTCACTTTAAATTTACTATGTAAATTTAAGGTCTTTGTGGAAATCATTAAGGATGTCTACAAATATTTCACTTTTTCTCTTCCCTCCGGGAAAGTGGCAGACTTGCACTTCCATCCACCTTGAATCTTGACTCATCACGTGGCCAGCAGAATAATGGGTCCCCAGAGATGTCTACGTCTTTATTCCTAGAACCCGTGAATATGCTATAACACATGGAAAGGGAGAATTAAGGTTGCACATAGAGTTAATGTCACTAATCAGATGACTTAGCATAAGGACATTATCCTGGATGATCTAGATGGGCCCAGTGCAGTAAAAGGATTCTTAAATATGGAAGAAGGGGTCAGAAGGGCCCATGTGAGCATGATGTGATGAGAGAATGATTCAACTGGCCATTGCTGGCTTTGAAGATGGAATAGGACCATAAGCCAAGGAATGTGGGCAACCTTTGGAAGCTGGAGGAGGGAAAACACAACAGACAAAAACCTAGAACTTCCAGGAAAGACACCTTGATTTTAACTAAGTGAGACTTATTTTGGTCTTTTGATCCCCAGAGCTATAAGATAATAAATTTGTTTTGTCCGAAGAGCTAAATTTGTAGTAACTTGTTACAGCAGCAACAGGAAACTAATACACCATGAAACTTCATGAAATACAAGAGCGACATGTAATTGCCAGTGTGAGACAACGCTGAGCCCCATTTGACTTGCCATTGTAAATTGTTTAGAGACGGGTGTTCATCCAATTTGAGTCCCTGAACAAGGAGCAGGGATATGGGCATAGAATATGAATAAGAAAAAAACCTTTTTTTTTCTTAAAGATTTTATTTATTTATTCATGAGAGACAGAGAGAGAGAGAGAGGCAGAGACACAGGCAGAGGGAGAAGCAGGCTCTATGAAGGGAGCCCGATGTGGGACTCGATCCCAGGTCTCCGGGATTACACCCTGGGATGAAGGCGGCGCTAAACTGCTGAGCCACTGGGGCTGCCTAAAACCTTTGTTTTTAAGCCAATGAGAACAGAGGATTTGTAACGACAGCATAACCTAACCTGTCCTAACTGACACAGACCTCTAAGGAAGGAGTCATATACCAAGTTGTTCCTCTTACTACATAAATGGTGGGCAGGTGTAGTTGTTTCATCTTCTGGTACTCACTGCATCCTCATGAAAAGGAGCAGTTGCATAATAAATGAAGTAATGAAAAATGTCCTTTCTTCACAATTAAAAGGGGGAGAGAAAACCCCTCAAAATCCTGAAGGCTTATGCAAACACACCTGATGCATTTTACTTTGTTTTGAATAGGTAATACTTGAGGATGTGTCCATGTTGGCTGAAAACTCTCACAAGACTCCCCCTCCTCCCTTACAGTTTCATAGTGTGTATTATGTGATTACCTCTTCGGATGATAGAGACTTTGTAATATATCCTGTGGGAAATGAAAGGAAGTCCAATCTTTGTTCTAAAGTGGTTGATCAAAATTTATTTTTGCTATAAAAGATATCAAAAAAGTTTCATCTTCACAATAATTTCAAGTAGATGGTTAGAAGGGTGTCCAGATTTGACATAACGTCTATCAAGGTTTTTTTTTTTTAATATATAAATGAGCTGTCAGATTTCAAGGCATATCAAGATTTTCTTGTGCAATGACTAATTTTAATAGTTTTTTCACTACTGTCCTTGTTGCATAAGTTTTGTGTTATCTTTGTAGATATCACTACTTTGTGTCAAATTAGGAAGAAATTTGTATTTTTTCCGTTGTGTTCTCATTCAAGTGCACTAGGCCAAAGCCTTATAACACAGATAAGAGGGAACCCTGGGTGGCGCAGCGGTTTAGCGCCTACCTTTGGCCCAGGGCGCGATCCTGGAGACCCGGGATCGAGTCCCACGTCGGGCTCCCGGTGCATGGAGCCTGCTTCTCCCTCTGCCTATGTCTCTGCCTCTCTCTCTCTCTGTGTGACTATCATAAATAAATAAAAAACTAAAAAAAAAAAAAAAACACAGATAAGAAAGAACATTAAGCATTGTTTTAAAGTGCTAATAGTTGTGGCTCTTAAAATTTAAAAGCAAATTAGAGAATTTCCCTTCAAAGCTCATAATGAACAGCGGCATTCTTAAATAACAAACATGTCATAAAAGTCACCAAAAATAATTGCTATTTTGGGGATCCCTGGGTGGTGCAGTGGTTTGGCGCCTGCCTTTGGCCCAGGGCGGGATCCTGGAGACCCAGGATCGAATCCCACGTCGGGCTCCTGGTGCATGGAGCCTGCTTCTCCCTCTGCCTGTGTCTCTGCCTCTCTCTCTCTTTCTGTGTGACTATCATAAATAAATAAAGAAAAAAATATTTAAAAAAAAATAATAATTGCTGTTTTTAATCCATAAGCATTTGAGAAAATATTAAAATGAGAAAAGCAACTTTAGTATTTATCCAAAAAGCCTTATTAAGAGTTAATTTAAAAATGGGAAAATATGTATAAAATTAGGTGGTTAAAAATGAATAAATTAGCAGGAGTTAATAGGCGATTATTGGAAATTTTCAGATATGATGACCCTGGTCAATTGCTGACTTTGTGTAATAGTTATGATAGAAAACCCTAGGTTTAATTTTTAACTACCTAGCTGTGGCTTCACTCAACAAAGTGAAGCAAGTTCTGGATGATTTGAACTTACTTTCGAATGACATTTGTGATCAGTTGTATAACAACACAGCTGTAATAACAGGTGTGAACAAAGTGTTCTTTAAAAACATGAATAAGCACACAATATGTGCTCTGTTTAGCTATTTTTAAAAATCTCATTGGAGAAAATATGGCTTCTAGGATTTGCTGACTTGGGTTCACTATTTTGCAACTATTATTTGTATTCTTTTCAGATTCTTCTCACAGATGAAGTATTTTAAAGATACCTGCCAACTAGATGATCTACCCATGATGAAGGTGTTCAAACTTTGCCACAGGGGTTCAAGGACATTTTTAAGGGCTCTAGAATATATTTTCAAAGATTTGAAGAGGAAACCGAATCATAAAGAGGATGAACATGTTTTTCTTCTAAAAGTTGATAAAGCTCAAATACACCATTAAATTCCTTTTAAATAATAATAAGGTTACAGGAAAATTGAAAAAATATTATAAAAACTGTTTCCCTGAATCATTTGAGAATAAATTGCTGAACTTATGTCCATCACTTTAGGTGTATTCTTACAAATAAGGACATTCTCCTTATATTACAACCAAAATCAGAAAGTTGAAGGTTACTACTATCTGATCCTCAGCTCCCATTCAAGTTTCACTAATTATCCCAAATATGTCTTTTAGAGCAAAAGAAACCAGTTTACAGTCACACTGACTTCAATTGTCACATCTTTTTAGTCCTTTTAGGCTAGAACAGTTCCTTAGTCCTTTTTTGACTTCACAATCTTAACAATTTTGAAATCTTGGTAACTTATTTTGTAGAAATGTCTCTCAATTTTGGTTTTCTGATTTTTCCTCATGACTAGATTCAGGTTATGTATCTTTGGCAGGAATATAACAGATATGAGGCTGTGTTCTTCTCAATGCATCCTCTCAGGTAGCACATGGTATCCATTTGTCCCATTACTAATAATATTCCCTTGATCATTTGATTATGGTGGTGTCCACAAGTGGTGTTCACTATAAAAAAATGTTTTCCCCTTTACAATTAGTAAGTAGTTTGTGAGAAGATATTGAAACCATGAAAATATCCCTTTCTTTATCAATTCACTCTCCAATTTATTTGTTTATATCTGTGTAGGCTTATTTTTTGCATTTTTATAATGTCTCAAAATCTTTTATCACTTTTTTTGCAGTTTAAAAAATGTGGTAAAATATATAATATAAAATTTAACTAAGTGTATGATTCAGTAAACTATACTCATGTTGTTGTGTAACAGATCTCTAAGATTCTTTTCTTTTTTTTTAAAGTAGGCTCCACACCCAACATGGGGCTTGAACTCACAACCCTGAGATCAAGGCTCACATGCTCCACCGACTGAGCCAGCCATGTGCTCCTCTAGAATTTTCTCATCTTGCAAAACTGAAAAACTAAAACTCCATACCCACAGAAAAACAACTCTCCATTTCTCTCTCTTCCAAGCCCGTGGCAACCACCATTCTACTGTTCCCACAACTGTAACGGGAAATTTGGAATCATGATTGTGACTGAGGGTTACTCTAGTATCTCCTATAAGTGGAATCATACCATATTTGTCCTTTGGTGACTTATTTCACTTGGTATAATGTCCTTCAGGTTCATCCATGTTGTAGCATGTGACATGATTTCCTTCTTTTTAAAATAAATAAAAAGAAGGTGTATTGACACCACACTTTATTCATCTGTTGATGGATGCTTGTGATGCTTCCACGTCTTTGATATTGTGAATACTGCTGCAATAAACATGGGTGTGCAAATATTTCTTCAAAATCCTTCTTTCATTTCTTTCAGATATATACTTAGAAGTGGGATCCTGGATCATACATTTCTATCTTCACTTTTTGAGGACTTCCACGCTGATTTTCAGAGTGGCTGCACCATTTTACATTCCTACCTGCAGTGTAGAAGGGCTCCAATTTCTCTACATCTTCACCAATACTTGTATTTTGGATTTTTTGATAGTGGCCATTCTAATGTGTATGAAGTGATAGTCCATTATTACTTTGATTTGCATTTCTCTAATGTTTGGTGATGCTGAGTATCTCTTCATATACTTGTTGGCCATTATTATATCTGCTTTGGAGAAATGTCTATTCAGGTCCCTTGCCCATGCTTTAATTGGGTTAATTGCTCTTTTGTGGTTGTTAGAATTATCTATTGTGGGTATTAACCTTTTATCACATATGTGATTTACCATTGTCTCCCATTTTATAGGTTGCCCTTTTACTCTATTTTTTCTTTCTTTTCTTTTCTTTTCTTTTTTTTTTTTTCTTTTCTTTTTTTCTTTTCTTTTCTTTTCTTTCTTTCTTTCTTTCTTCTTTCTTTCTTTCTTTCTTTCTTTCTTTCTTTCTTCTTTTCTTTCTTTCTTTCAAGATTTTATTTATTCATGAGAGACACACACAGAGAGAGGTAGAGACACAGGCAAAGGGAGAAGCAGGCTCCCTGGACCCTGGGATCAGGCCCTGAGCCAAAGGCAGAAGCTCAACCGCTGAGCTCAACTGCTGAGTCACCCAGGTGGCCCTCTATTGTTTTCTTTTATGTGCAGAAACTTTTGGGTTCAATGTGGTCCCATTAATACACTCTCGCTTTTGTTGCCTGTGCTTTTGGTGTCATGTCCAAGAAATCATTGCCAAATCCAATGCCATCAAATTTTTCTCATGTTTTCATCTAGGAGTTTTACAGTTTTAGGTCTTACAGTTAGGCCTTTAATCCATTTTAGGTTAAATTTTGTATATGGTGTAAGGTAAGGGTCCAACTCCATTCTTTTGCATGTGGATATCCAGTTTTCCCAATACCATTTGTTGAAGAGACTGTCCTTTGCCCACAGTCTCTAGGCACCCTTATAAAAAATCATTTGACCATATATGTGAGGGCTTATTTCTGAACATTTTCTGTTCTGTGTCATTGGTCTATGTGTCTGTACTATCATTTTTTTTGTTGTTGTTGCCAAATTGTTCCTGATTTGGCCAGGGGAGCACCCATTCTAGCTGGCTTCTGGGTGATTTTGATATGTTTCCATTTTCTGAGAACTTCATGCTTTCTGGCACAAGATGTTCTTTTATTTATTTATTCATTCATTCATTCGAGAGAGAGAGAGAGAGAGGGAGAGCACGTGTATGTGGGGAGGGGCAGGGGAGGGGAGAGAAAGAATCTTAAGGTTCCACACTCAGCTCGGAGCCCGACACATGGTTCAATCTCATGACCCTGAGACCATGACATGGGCTGAAAACAAGTCAGCCACTCAACTAACTGAGCCACCCACTCTTATTTATTCACTTTGCCTGTGACAGCCTCAAAAACAACCATTCTATAAGGAGCCCTAATTCCTTTTAGAGATATGACATTTAGAAGTCAAGATCTAGACACTAGATCCCTCATTGATATTAAAGTATCACTGTTCCCAGGCCCTCGGAGTGGAGAGATATAGGAAATATGTAAATATTTACATAATACATGATTATGTAAATATCTACATATGTAAAAATATATTTACATAAAACTCTAGTTTAAAAAAAAGAGTTCATTCTATTTTTTCATCTGTTCTATATTTTTAACTCCCTTCTCAGACAGTGAGAAGCTTATCTTCTATCTTCCTTTTTCTGCCTAATCAGTTCCCTCACATGTAATCAATCTGCCATCTCTATTACTACTCTCTCTCACACACACACGGGTATCTCCTCTCGCGGCTGAGGTTCTCCACTCTACACCAGGCCACACTCCTGCATGGATGCCCTCCTCATACCTGCTTAGCCTCTGACTCCCCATGTTGGGTTACTTCCCCACGTGGATGCCCTCCACCCTCCACCCTCCACCCTCCAGGCTATGGCAACACACAAGAGGCATTCCTCGCTTAACTCAGGATCTGACTCTCCATGCAGCCCATCATGAACCATTTCCTCATTTACTTTGGACTGTTAACATTCTAAAAGGCTATTCCACAATGTGGGCACTTTGGACTCTAAGCTTGCCTCCCCACACCCCCTGCCCTGTACGCCCCCCCCCCCCCCCCCCCCCCCCCGCCCCAGGCTACTCCATAGACCTCCAGCTCATTCCATCTGGGCTCCAAGAGACTATGAAAGGCTGCCCCCACGTGGGCGGCCTCATCACCCTGCTTGGTTTTGCACCACACACCAACCTGCCAACCTGCACGAACTCCCTCTTCTCTCTGCTTAGGTGAGGCCTGGATACCCTTTTCTATTCTCTGAAGTTTTTAGGTAATTGGTACGATTTCTTCCTTAAATGTTTGAAAGAATTCACCTGGTGGCTTCATTGTGGGAATTATGGAATTCAATTTATTTTTTTCTTAAAAGATATTTATTTATTTATTTATTTGAGAAAGCGTGTGAGTGGGGAGGGAGGAGCAGAGGGAGAAGTACCGACTCTGTGCTGAGTTCAGAGCGTTTATGGGGCTTGATCTCACAAGATCATGACCTGAGCCAAAATCAAGAGGGGGGAGCTTAACAGACTGAGCCACCCAGGGCCCCTCAATTTCTTTAATAGACAAGGGACTACTCACTTTTCTCATTACAGTTTTGATTAAGTTGGTTTTTGCCCGGCAGAAATTGTACTAATTTTCCCCTTTTCATTTCCTGACGCTGGTTAGTTTTTCCTTCTCTTTCTCAATCTCTCTCAATCTCATTAGGGGCTTAGCTTTTTAATTACCTTTTCAAAGTACCAATTGTTGACTATGTTGATTCTCTGTTTAGTATTTTACTAATTTCTGCATTTAACTTTATAATTTGTCTTTTTTTTAAAAATTTCCTGTTGTTTTGGTATCTTATCAAGGTAGCTTAGATTGGGAGCTAGCAAACTTCTGTAAATATTTTTGCTAACTACTTTAGGCTTTGTGAGTCAGAGAGTAGTTCTATGTTTAAAAGCAGCCACAAACATATGTGTATGAATGAGTGTAGATCTATTCCAACAAATCTTTATCTACAAAACAGGCAGGGGGCAGGATTTGACCTATGCGCCATATGCTGCTGACCCCTGCTTAGATCATTTGATCCCTGATAGGCCTGTTTCCACTGTGTCATTTCTCTTTTTTAAAAAGTTTATTTTATTATTTTTTGTGTGTCATTTCTCATTTTTGTTTAAATTCTATTTCTAATAGGTAAATCAGATTATTTTTGATTGAGTGACACAACTGCACTAAAAGATCCGTAGTTTGAAACTCTAGATGACATTACTCTTTCTCCAGATAACTCACTTTTGTTTCTGCCAAGAAGGTAGACTCACTTGGCAGTACCTTTAATCCAAATAAGGATTAAGAATAAGTTTGAAGCTGGAAAAACCTGAAGTGTTATACTTTTTCCTTGCAGCCCTCAACTCTATTTTGTGTCCCTTCAGCCCCATGCATGTTAAAAATTGTAGTTAGCCTCTAGACCTCTTGCCCTCTACTTTCAGAATCAAAATTTTAGAATATTTTTCAGAATCTCAAACGCCAGACTCTTATCTTCTTTCCTAGATTTTAACCCCGCAATTCTTCAGGCATGCCTGCTTTCGATGCTTTCAAACGGATATATAATTTCCCCAGCTTTCCCAGTTAGGTGAGAAAGTAGGCCTAAGTCATTCATTCTGCCATCAATGGAAACAGAACTGTCTTTGTACTAACCTAGTACACAGTGTGCCTTTTCAATGTAGAGATTTGAGTCTTCAGAAAATTATGTTGATTTTCTATTTAGAACTTCAATTATGAATGTTAGGGTTTTTGTTTTTTGTTTTTGGCCTGCCTTCCTCCTATTTCTGTAATTTTAAAATAGCAAGAATTCTTAAATCCTAAAAACAACTCCCCCCCCCCCACACACACTTATTGTGTTCTTTCTTAATTTTATTTTCATTTCCATGATGGGTTTTCTTTCCTCAGTCTGTCTTTTCATATATCATCTTCTTCTATCTGGGCATCTATATTTTTGTATTTGACAGTTTTCTCCTACCCTACAGTGATTTCTTCACAGTCCGCAGCTTTTATTTTTTTTTTATTTTTATTTATTTATTTTAGTCCGCAGCTTTTAATTCATGCCAAATGTTTGACCGGCTGACTCCTTTCATTTGCAGTCTGGGGCAAGAATAAACAGGAGCCCCTAATCATGTTTCAATTTAAAAGCTATTAGGTGAAACTTTAAAACCATGAAATGAAAAATATTCAGACCTTTACAGTAGTGACAGTGCTGCCTCCGTGTTCTTAACAAATACACCTTCAAAACAACAAAAGGTGTGTAAAGCTACGGTTTTTATGTGACTGAAACTCAGTAAATACCAGGTAACTAAATTTAATTATTACTGTACATGTCTAGATGTTCTCCTGAGGGACCAGCAATGCTTAAAATAAGCACGTATTTCATAAGCTGTATTACTTATCCCATGAATTTTATTTTTTGCCTTTATTTCAGCACAATCATTAATAATGTTATACTATTTTCACACGATTTGCATTCCATTGACAGTAACAGTCTTCAAGACTACAAATTTAAACATAATCTTATTCAAAGTATACCAAATTTGTACAAAGGTGTCTACATTTCGGTACACTTTGAACACGAAGAGAAGAAAATCAATGCTTGGCACTTAATGGGAAACAATGCTTAGTTATGCAGTAGTCTTCTGCTTTTGTGCTAAGGAAAGAACCTGACAATGTCTTTTCTACGTCCCCACACTTCGGACGCTCAAATCCTCCCTGTTCTATGAAGCAAGGTCAGTAGCAACACAACCCACAAACCTGCATGGTATTTGGACGCAGTTGTCTTTTGAAGACACGAGGCAGAGGATATGGAGAAGCATTTCCCTGGGGCCTGAATGCACTTATTCACAAGAGGAGTTTAGAGTTACTAATTGCACTGTGCGGGCACTGAGCATCAAGTCAAAGTGACAGTGCTGCCTCTGTGTTCTTTAATAAATTCGTGTGCTTGTGGTATAGAAGTCGCTCTAAAGTATGGGACCCAGAACAGGGGCTCTTTTTGTCTAGATCTAGGGTTGGAGTGGAATTTGGTTATAATTTTCATCTTCTGTACAAAATTTTTTTCTGGTTACTTTTTTTTTTTTGGTCTGATGCCAAGTTTTATTGGTCATTTTCTTTAGTATGTTTGTATCAGTGCAATACCAAATACTTCCCACCATATATTCTTGTGGGCTCTTTCTAAAAGCTGCTGTCTATCCCTCTTCTCCCACTACTCCAATAGTCTTCTGTCCATTCACATTTGTTTTCAATACCACTTACATAGTTTGTCATTTGTGGATTTTGATCTATAATCCAGTTTACAGGTCAAATTGTGTCCAACACCCACCCCCCCCGGGCCAAAAGGTAGGTCGAAGTCCTAACTTCTAGTAGCTCAGAATGTGTCCCTAGAAATAGGGTCATTACAAATGGAATCAGTTAAGACTGAATCATACTAGAGTAGGATGGGCCCCCTCCCCAATCCAACATAAGTGGTGTCCTTATAAATAGTCACGAAAAGTCAAACACACAGGAAGAATGCTGTAACGAAGGAAGAGACTGGAGTTATGCAAATGGAAGGCACAGAATGCCAGATTGTCAGCAAACCATCAGCAGCTAGGCAGAGACAAGGACTGCCCTACCGTTTTCAGAGGGAGCGTGACCGAACCAACACTTTGATTCTGAACTTCTAGTCCCCAGTACTGTGGGCCAATAAATTTGTTTTAAGTGCTGGTACTCTGTTTGAGCAGCACTGAGAAAATAATATGCAAGGTGCCCCTCCCGACTGCCTGTTGCTTTGGTTGGTGTCTAGGAAGTGGGAGGAACTTTGGATCTAAGTGATCACAAGTGTTACTACCCACCATTCTCCACATTTACTAAAGAATTGTCACTAGAATTCCCCACATGATTTCCCCATAAGGAATGGAGTCCTATTCCACATACTGACCTACAAAGGATCCTGAAAAAAAAAAATGAACATTTTCATACATGGAGGCAAACGAACTTCTCCATAGTATGAATATGACTACAACATGTAAGACTTAGGAGTTACTGTGAGCTTGTGTCCTTGCTAAGTGCTTGCATTACTAGGAACAAAGGCTCTCTGTAAGTAGCTGCACAGTAAGTTCTGGTAAAAGTCCATTATGCCCTCCAAGTCCCATATGAGACACAGACTTACTATGTGAGAGAAATGGGAAGCTCCATTGTTAGGACTATGGAAGCCTCAATGAAGTCACATCTCTAAAACTTTAGATACTTCTGCTACTCCCTGACCAGTAGTAGCTCACTGGAAAATAGCTATTTTGCAAAAGTTTGTACTTCTTGGGGGCTTTAAGCTTATACAAGACAACAAGTGCTGAGCACTTGGCCACTCTAAATAAATCAAGACACCTGGTTTGTGCAACACTCCAAACATTGATTAATAACATCCCTACCCAACTTCTTTTCCATTTATTTTCTCTTCACAGTATTCTTTCAAAGACTTGAAAAAAAAAAAAAAGACTATCTCCTTTTTCTCCTTCCATTCCCTTCTGGATTCACACCAACCTTTTTGTGCTCATCAATCCACTAAATCACACAAAGTCACCAAAGAATTCTGGGTTATCAAATCAAATGGTTGGCTTAGTCTTCATCTCACTGAACCCCTCAGTAGCATGTGACACACTCCACACCCTCTTTTGTGAAGCTTCCCTTGAGACACCCTCCTGTTTGTTCCTTCCTTCCTCTGTTCCTCCCTTCTTTATCTCCCCCTTCCCACCCTTTCTTTTTTTGGGCTCTCTCACCTCATGGGCTGCCCCGTCAGTACTCTTTGTTGTATCATTTCATTTTCCCCATTTCTAGCCATAGAAGCACCCTATAGTTGAGTGTGCTTTTTCTCTTTATCATCACCCTCCTGGTGATCTCACCTGGCTCCACTGCTGTAAAATTCTATTTAGACACTGTATCTCCCACAATTTTATCTCCAGCCCTGAAATTGTCCCTGAATTCCAGACAAGTAGATCCAAATGACTACCAGTTGATATCTCCACTTGGTGTTCTAGGTTTTCTCAAACTCCGCATAACAGGAACCTTTTGATTCCTGATGCCACCCCATTCTCCAGTCTTCATCTCAGTAGAAGACAACTCCATCTTGTTTCTTAGGTCAACAACTGGAAGATATCTTGATTTCTTTCTCTCACGTTCATTTCTTTTCCACCAATAAATGAAATTGGCTCTACCTTAAAAATATGCTCAAAATCTACTGCTTCCCCACTGCTATTACCCCAATCTAAACCATTGTAATTACCTACATTAAGGCAAAATCCTTCCAATTCGTTGGCCTGCTTCCACAATTGCTCCCCCCGCCTATTCTTCAGATAGCAACCAGTGATAAAATGTAAGATCGTTACATCTTTGCTCATACCCTGTCACACATGAGTAAAAACTAAAATCTTTACCATTCCCCATAAAGCCCTGCACAATCATGTCCCCAAATACCTTCCAAATCCATTTCCTACCATTCTTCCTCATTTCCTCATTTTACCAGCCTTTGCTGCTTCACTTACCTTTAAGGGCATTTGCACTGATTTCCTCTGCTAGCATGGTCTTCTCCTTGATATCTACATGACTGATTCCCTCACTATCTTCAGATCTGTCCAAACTGCACTTTGCAAGGGCCTTCCCTGATGAATCCATATAAAAATACCTTGCCTTATTTTACTTAATAACGTTAACACCAACTGGTATATTTGACCCCTATCTTTCCTTACTAAAAATAAACTTCAGAAGAGGAATGTTGTCTGTCACATTCAGTGCTATATTTCTAGCACCTACATCAGTGGCCAGAGTATTTAAGTGAACAAATGAATCCTACTAGAGAGAGATGCTAGCCATATAATGTGCTATTCAGACGCCGTATTTGACCTCACATAAATTCCTGTTCTAAGACTTCCTGAATATTGCAGCACATCTATTCTGGAGCTCATCTTGAAAAGTACACATATAAGCACCTAAAAAGTGAAACAGTCCTGAGCTGTACCTTCTTCAACCAGGTTATCTCCATCATATCCAACAAAAATTCAATCATGATATATCGGAAGCTCTCCAAATCGATGAAAATATGAAAATATACTACTACTTCATAGGAAAAAATACATTCTCAGCTCTTCACTAATTTTGAGATGAAGGCACTTTTTAATTTGGCCCTAGAACAGTGTCTGGCATCTAGTGGGCAACTCAGTAATTGCCGTAAAAATGAACAGAATAGAATCCATTGATAATTAAAACCTTTCAAGTACTGGAAGACCCTATTAACTACCACCCAATACCAGTTTCCCTAATCCAGCCTGGTCTGCCACCTAATGGTAGTTGCTCTTATTACTGTGCTAGGGCCCATTCTGTCCCATGAAGATTCTGGTTCTGATGACTTCCATCTCAGCCAATTTCTTCAGGAAACAGATTCCAATTGAGGTTACCATTCCAAGATTTGGGAGCAGTTAGCACAAGTGTCAGGCTGAGGTACAGGCTCACCAGAGTGGCTCTAGAAAGCATAAAATTCTAAACATTCTGCTGAATGAGAAAGGCTGGCTGTTTAGACTACATCTAAGTATACTGCGTTTTATCATTGCATCACATCTAAGTCATTGAATACATGCACTTTTGTGTAGCCTCACATGCACCTCAAAGTTTCAAAATGTTTATCTTGTTGCTGACCATCACTTTTGGGAGAATTGCACTTCTCCCAAAACCCACTCCAGTACCCAGGACACTGGTGACCAGACACTTGGCTTCCTCTACCCAGTATTGTGTGAAGTACCGAATTTTAGGCTGTTCCCAGAGAAATTTGTGTCATGGCTCACTTCTGATAATACAAACCTTATGCTCGCCTTTGATGGTATCTGAAATCTTAAAACATATCAAAGCAACCATTCTAATAGATGTACCTTAGGAGCCCCAGTGGAACACTTCCCTTGACTGTGATTCGTTTACCTGCCTGCCTCCAGAACTGCTATGCTGAGTATTAACGATTTCCTTGTATTACTTTTCTATTATTTCCCTAATACTCACACTCATAATTCTGTTTGGGAACTTTATATAAATGGAAGAACACTGTGTGAATTCCTCCATGACTTGCTTCTTCCAGTAAACATGATTTTAAGATTCATTTAATTTTGCTGCATATGGCTAGAGTTCTTGTATTTTTAGGCCAGAGTACTTCATTGTACAAATGTCCTATCTATTGTCAATGGGCATCTGAGCTGTTCCGTTTTTTGCTATTTAAAATGTTGCTATAAACATTCTTGTAAATGCTTCCTAATGCAGAGACACAAGCTTTCCTAGTTTATATGTGCATTTACTTTACAAATTAATGCTAAACTGATTTCCACAGTGGTTGTACCAATCTACACTCCTTCCAGTAGTATTTTTCACTGCATCACATCCTAGCCAATACTTATAACCAATTAAACATTTTCGCCAATCTTGTAGATATGAAATGGCACCTGTGATTTTATTATGCATTTCTTACTCATTTGCCTTTAACTTCCATATAAAGTTTAGAAACAGATTATCAAGTGTAATAACAAAAAGAAACAAACCTCTTGTAATTTTAATTGAATTTGCACTAATGCTAGATCAGTTTGAGGGAATGGTCATAATACTCTTTATTCATTAACATGGTATGTCCATTAACTTGGATCTGTATTGTCTTCCAATGAAGTTGTTTAAAACTTCCTCCAAAAGAGGGCTTGCACATCTTTTAGTAAATTTAATACTAGCTACTTTATACATGATTTCTATATTTTGTGTACACAGAGCTTGCTAACCTATTAATTCTAATAATTTAACTTCAGTCCTCCATATCATCTCCTATCATCTGTAAATAAAGACCACCAAGACCCACTATTACATTCTCTTGGGTGGCTCTTCTGACTCTATGGTAAAGTGGATTACTGCTTTGCTACTGAATCTTTCTTTCTTTTTTTTTTTAATTAATTTTTATTGGTGTTCAAACTACTGAATCTTTCTTAAGACTATTTGAGAGAGAGAGAGAGAGAGAGAGAGAGAGAGAATGCACAGACACCCAAGCAGGCTCCCCGCTGAGGGGGCTCAATCTCAGCACCCCGGGATCACAACCTGAGCCAAAGGCAGATGCTTAACCGACTGAGCCACCCAGACGCCCTGCTACTGAATCTAAATTTGTTTTCTCATCTGTAAAATGAGGAATCCCAATAATACTGTTTTGACACTTTTATGAAATAACACATCAGAAGTGACCAGCATATATTAGTCTCATCAACTCTGATTCCAGACAGCACATTGCTTTCTTCCTTTGTATGTTCAAGGTATTTTGCACATTACAATAATTCTGAGTATTCTCTAAGGGCCCCTGGGTAGCTCAGTCATTTAAGTCTCTGCCTTCGGCTCAGGTCATGATCCCAGGGTCCTGGGATCGAACCTCTGTGTCTGGGCTCCCTGCTCAGTGGGGAGTCTGCTTCTCCTTCTGCCCCTTCCCCGCTCCTGCTCTAAGTCTTCCCCTCTACCCACCAAAAAAAGAAAGAAAAGAAATACACAATTTTAAGTATTCATTGAATAGAAATTTTTCTTATTCCTGGCTCCCCCCAAACAAGGAATATTCCTTGGTCCATTCCTGTCCCATACTTAGCACAGACTAGGCACTCAAATGCTAAAAAAGATACGCTTTCACTTAGGGCTAAAAACAAATACAGATAACTAAATAAAATTAAGACCACTCATACCCACCTAAGAATTCTGTTCAGAATGACATTAGAGTATTATATACACCTCTTCAAAGAAACATTAAATATATTCTGTAATTAAAATAATGGTCTACCGGGATCGAATCCCACATCGGGCTCCCGGTGCATGGAGCCTGCTTCTCCCTCTGCCTATGTCTCTGCCTCTCTCTCTCTCTCTCTGTATGACTATCATAAATAAATAAAATTTTTTTTTTAAAAAAAGTAACAGTCTATGTATAGAAGTACAAAATCTGTAGGTACAAAGTAACTTCCCTTCAATGACTTATTGTGTGCATTGATCAAATTCAGAAATATTTTCAGTAGAAGGATGCAAATAAAGATATTAACCAACTAACTGGTTTTATTAACTGATTCCATGAGAAAAATCATTATTTTTACCTCATTCTGGTTGGACTATCCTGCTGGGACTTACCAGAGATATTAGATTAGAAAAGAATTTTTCAGATCTTTCTTGGATATTCGAACTTGGCTTGGACCCTTCAGTTTTCTGGTCTGCCCTTTATTGGTTTTATTAGTTTGGGCCAGAATGCTTACAAAATCAATTACTAAATCATGACTCACCATTTTCTTACATAAAGCTATCACTAGATGGCAGCATGCTAACCTTTTAAAATAAACTAAGTCATTGTAAAAGTCACAAAATATTTAAAAACACATTTTCACCTCCAAACTGGATGGAGATATATATCTATATATAAAGAAACCATTATTGAAAAGTATATGGAGAAATGTGACTTTTCACATACAGCTAAGGTGAAGGTAAAACAGAGGGTAATTTCAAGTATCAAAAAACCTCAAATATTCATATTTATTGAATCCAGCACTCTAAGAAATTACTTTTTGGAAAACAGAGATGAACATTTATTTATACATTCACTTTGTTATCCAAAATCGAGTGAAATAACCTGAATACTCCATAAGAACTGATTGGAAACTGTAAGTTCAAATATTAAGTAGCCATTAGAAGTTTAAAAAGTCAATTTGTTGATCTTTATGTTGCATAAGTCACTTGCATCTTGTCCAAAGGCATATTCTGATTCCTTAACTCTGGAATGGAGCCCTGGATTCAGCATTTGTAACAAGTTTCCCGCTCAGGTGATGCTCACATTGGTAGGCTAGAGGCCACGTTTTTAGTAGCGAGTTTTTCGAACATTTAATAAGGAAAATGTTGATACTGTATAAGCACTCGAGTGATCCCCATATAAGCTACCTATACATTTTCTCTATAAAACAGACTTATACATGTCCAAAACCAGCGGGCTTTTTTTTGTTTTTAAAGTTTATAGTTTTAATAATCTCTCCATCCAATGTAGGGCTCGAACCCACCATGATCCTGAGATCAAGAGTCACATATTCATCCAACTAAGCCAGTCAGGCACCCAAGAACTTCTGCTCTTACTAATTATGTTTACTATTCAGTTGCATTTGGTCTTAACTAGGTCAATAGTACCTTTTCCTTTGATTTCATGACTTTCTATTGCACAAACCAGTGAAGAAATGAATACAAACAGAATTGGTTCAATGAAAACTAAGCTTAGTATGTTGGAAAGACTCAATTATGATGAGTCACCAAAAATCACAGTGGACAATGACACACTTCAAACCCATGAAGATGGCTACTATCAGAAAAACGAAGTGTTTGTTGAGAATGTGGAGAAAGGGAAATTCTTACCCATTGCTGGTGGGAAGATTAAATGGTACACCTGCTGTGGAAGTTTTGGGGTTCCTCAAACATCGAATTACTGCGTATGATTCAGCAATTCCACTCCTAGGTATATATGTCCAAAAGAATTGCAAGAAGGGACTTGTACACAAATGTTCATAGCATTATTCACCATAGCCAAAAGGTGGAAAAACCCTAATACCCATCAACAGATGAATAGATAAATAAAAGGAAATTCTGATGAACATGGATGAACCTTGAAAACATTATGCTAAGTGAAATATGCCAGCCACACAGGACTCCACTTCTATGAGGTACCCAGGAGAGGCAAATTTGTAGACAGAAAGTATAGCAGTTTGTCAGGGGTTGGGGGCGAACTGGGAATGGGGAGTTATTGTTTAATGTGTACAGTGTTTGCCTGGGATGATGCAACAGTTCTGGAAAGGGATAGTGGCGAAGAGTTGCACATTGTGAACGTATTTACTGCCACTGAAATATATTTAAAAAGGGTTAAAAAGACATTTTAAAAACGTTTTACAATTTGAAAGATGCTAAATTAGCTCTTCCAACTAGTATTACAGATTTCCCTGTTAACCAAAAGTAGAGCTAACGTGGCATAAAGGATTTACCATTAATTTATGTAGAAAACTTTTTGAGTATTCCCAGGCCCAAAAAAATAACCTCTCAGACTTTTCTAATACCTTAGGACACCTTAGGGATATACAAAATAAATCAAGACAAAGCACAGATGCTCACAGTTCAAAGCTATGGTGGTTTGATGCGGAGTGGTTTCCAGGGAAGGAACTTGGTCCGTGGTGCCACTCAACTGCTCAGAGTACACACAACCTCTATAACAGCTGGCTGTAAAACAAGTGCTTAACACTGTTTTTACTTTTTGCCTTATTCCATAAAAGCAAAAACTCTCTTCAGATTTCCTTTGGTTAGTGAAAACAAGGCACTAAAGCTTTTCATGAAAGTGGCATAAATGTGAGCTACTTGTATAAGCTTAAGCTAACAATATAATGTAGTAGAGCTACATTTAAGACATTCATTCATTTATTAACATCTATGTAGCACACACATTCATGTAGGAACTTAGGATTTACAAAAACAGGATCCTTGTTTTCATGGGTCTGTGTATTCTATCAGACAACAAACAGACCGTATACTGTGGTAGTAACATATTATGTTAATAAGCTTTTGGGGAAAATAAAGCAGAGTAAGGGAGTTAGGTTCCATTCTTCCAACAGAAAGGTGAAAATAAACCACATGAAGATGACACTGTCATGCAGATATCCAAAGCATTCCAGGCAGGGGAAATGGTCCCTGCATAGGCTGAGAGGCAGGCACATGCCTGGCCTATTTGAAAACAAAACAAACAAACAAAAAAACAAAAAACAAAAAAACTAGGCCAGAGTGGCTGGAATGTAATGAGTTGGGAGGAAGTGGTATTGGGAGGTGTGGTCAGAGATGTAAAGGGCCAAATAATGGAAAAACCTTTTAAAGACTGGAGCTTTCATGATAGAAATGGGGAACCACTACAGGAGTTTGGAGAGACATGATAAAAAACTGACAGACATGCCGAGAAGATTGTAGACAGGCCAAGAGAAAATGGGGAGACTGTTAGGAGTTACTGCAGCAATTTAACAGGCAAATGATGAAAGCAGTGGAAGGAGTAAGTGGTCAGATTCTAGGTTATTTTCAGATAGACAAAAAGATTTTTGATGCATTTGATGTGAGGAATTGATAAGTGATTTCAAAGTTTGTATCTAAGCAATTAAAATGATGGTATTGGCTATTGAGAAAGATTGCAGGCTTAGCAGATGGTGGGGGAACGGGAAAGGGTAAAGAGTTCAGCCATGGCAGGTTGTTTGGTGTGCCTACTAGGTATTTAAGGAGACTAGGCAGTTTGGGGAAAAGGTCTGAATTGGAAATATAAATTTAGAAATTGACAGCATATTAACATCTAAAGCCAGGAGACAGGAAAAGAACAGCAAGGCTTGCAGGGAAGCTAAGCCTCCTCAGAGTACCCCAAAATTAGAAGTCTAGGGAAGAAAAACAGCAAAACTGATTAAGGATTTAGGGAATATTAAATTTAAATGAAAATCTTCATTTTAACTTCTTACTTTATCTGCCTGCTTATGGCTGATACGAGGGCATGTTCATGTTCCACTCTGTATTTGTGTAAGCAGGGTACACAATTGGTAGAAGGTAACTTTAGGTATATTACTGCCCAGGTATCCTCAATAAAGATGAGAGAAGTTGTGCCATTCATCTCCAAACTCCGTTTCGTGTCCATTCCTATACTCAGATCATTTATTAAGTCAGGGACCACAGACTGCTATAGAAGCTATTAGATAGGCAGTCTCTGTGTGCAGATACTCATAGCATGTTCACAAGTAATGGGAAATAGTTAAGAGCTTAAGTTCATTTTTCTTTTTTTTTACTTTTAAGTTTTATTATAGTTTTAATTACCCAGCTTTATGATTGTGGCTTTTCATTTTTTTTAAGGATTTAATTCAGTAACAATTAGCTCTAGTCTTCACGTTCAGCAAATCATCTTCTAATAAACCGAACGTGGGTCTTAGGATCAAGTAATATATTCCTAAACGCTTACAGTTCAGGTATCAATAAACCTTAAGTTAGCAGTTACAGCAGGGTGTCAGACGGTAGGGGCACTTAAGTTTGAGGACATTCAGCAAGTAACTGTGAACAGAGGATTTGGAATCATGAACACATTCTAACTTCGACTCACCATTCTGCTAGTAGTCATGTAACTCTTTGGAGCCTGTTGGCTCGCTTGGAAAAAAAAAAAAAAAGACTACTACCTTAATAAGGTGCTTTAAGAAGCTCTGAGACAACAGGTAGGACAGCAATTTTTTAAGATGCTGATGGCAACCCTCCCACCCCATCAAAACAACCAACTATCGAGAGGGCATAGGTGATGATTCTATAGGTGGGTTGACAACCATTAAACAGAAGGTTAATGGCAATTATTAAAACCTTCCCCATCCCAGAGCTTGATCTAACTACCCACCTGTTGGGTGACTGAATGTGTTAGTAAGTGGACTGCCACCACAAAACTGGAGCCTATTCTTAGCTAGGCTAACCAAGTCCCAACAAACCTATCAACAGTTTTTCTCCCAAACTTAAACCCCAAACCCTTGCACAATGCCCTTAACTGTCCTAAAGTCACTAGATATGAAGGTCTTAAAACTTCTACCCACCTTCAGCCCACAAACCTCCATATACTTTTATCTAACTACATCTTCCCTCGTGAGGAAGGAGTGTTTCTCTTCTAATCCAAAGCCACTTCCTCTCTGGGCACCTGGCTGGCTCATTCCAGAGCATACAACTCTTGATCACCAGGTCATGAGTGCAAGCCCCATGTTAGGCATAGAGCTTACTTTACTGATCTCAATGAGCACTGTTTCCCAAACCAGAAACCTGGAAGTTGTACCAGACTTCTCACCTGCCCCACCTTCCCATGTTTTGATGGTTTCTTCTCTATTTTAACTGTTACTATGAAGTTATAGCTTTCACACATATATTCAAAACTCCAAAGCCATATAACTAATTAGAACTATTTCTTGGATTCCAAAGGCACAAGATTCATATTACCTCCACAGCTTTTTCCAAACTTCCTGACTTGGGCAATGGTATATACCATTACATAAGCTCTAAAAGCCATCCTACTCTATCATATCCAAACATCCAGTTACGTATTATCAGTTTAGTTTCTTAAGTCTTTCATTAAATCAACTTTTCTATGTCTATGATCCTATCTCCGGGTAGTTGAAAACTTCTACTATAGTTTCACTGGTTTACCCTATTCTTTTCCTGATTTGATCTTATACCCAAAAAGTTTTGACACTTCACACCCTTTGAGGATTCCACATTATTCTTGGGGCAACCTTTAATGTGATTTATAAACCCCACAGTCTTGTTTTTTGCCTTTTTCTTGAAACCCAAACAAAGGCCACTGTTTTTCACTTCCCACTTTAGCTGAATTAGCATTCTTCCAATTCCTACTAATACACTCCCTCCTGACACAAAAGCCCTTTAGTGCAAAGGTCTTTCACTAGAAGGTACCTCCTTTCCCTCTTTACCATGGCTTATTTGTTCTTCAGGTCTCAGTGCTATCATTAAAAATTAATTCCTAAAGTTTTCCCATAAAGCTGAATATGCATTTTTGAAAGTTAAGATAATGTATATTTATCCCTCATTGGGCACAGACAACAGCATCTGATGGGAACGGACATAACAAAAATTCAACAGTTTTGTTAGTGAAAGATAAAAGGGAGACAAGATGGAAACAAGAAGCATTGGAAACCATTTCTAATAACATTTCTTGTTTCATGGTAATGGTTATAGGTAATAAAATCAGGTAAATTGTCTACCAATCCTTTTTTTAAGATTTTATTTATTTATTTATTCATGAGAGACACACACAGAGAGAGAGGCAGAGACACAGGCAAAGGGAGAAGCAGGCTCTGTGCAGGGAGCCCGACGTGGGACTCGATCCCGGGTCTCCAGGATCATGCCCTGGGCTGAAGACGGCACAAAAACCCTGAGCCACCGGGCTGCCCTATCAATTCCTTATTAAAAAAAAAAAAAAAAAAAAAAAGTCCATCTTCCACCGAATCAGGCCTTGATTGCTACGGAGTCTTGTGTTGCATCTGGTTAAAAAAAAAAATGTTCCTGATAATCTTTATTTCAAATACTCTCCAGTAAAAGTCTCAAGGAACTCAGGGAAAGGAGGATCAATGAATGTAACCTTCAAAATGTAAACATGTAACAGAGTAATAGGGAAACTAACAAAAACTGAACCACAATTTTAATGGGGCCTGGAAAGGATCCTAGAAATGGTAACTTACTATTTCTTATATGATTTTTACTGCATATAGACTTGTCACTTTCACCACACTCTGAAGCCTATTGGTGAGAATCTTGGACCTGATTATATCTGGCATACAAATCTGTACTGAAATCATAACTTGTCACTGTTTTAAAAGTACTCTATGTGGTTTCTAAGCTAGCTGGTGAAATATTTTTGCTGTAATCTAGAAACATTTTTTACTTGATTCAAGTCTAACAAGGTAAATAATCCCCTAAAACTAATGTTTTCTGAATCTTAGGTTTGAGAATAAAACAGCCTAGAACTGTTTTATGTTTCTAAAGCCTAATTTTAGCTAGGTATAATCTTCCTTCAAGACCACGAAAATGTCAATACAGAAGAAAATTACCACTTTAGGCTGCCTTCAAGACAAAATACAAAATACTGTAGTGTAACAACCCAATTTCTGTTATACTGTATATTGCCAATGGATACGAATTATTCAAACCATACACAATGGTTAAAATATGAACCAAATAAAAAGGACAAACTGTAAAGTATTATCAAAACTGTGTTTTATTTTTCAATACAAGATAAATACCATGCTTGTTACTAGTGCAGTTTAGGGCCAACAATGGCCATATAGCAAACTGCTGAACAGTCACCTAAATGCTAAAGAAAGAAAAGACAGAAAGTAAACATTAAACACAAAATTGCAATTACAAACATTTTAATAAAATGGAATGAGCTTTTTAAAGAAGCTAATATGGAAGCTAGTTCTCACGGACACCAAAAAGATGTCTATTTGATCAAATATAACCTTACCTTTTGCACAGAAATCTTATTGTGAAGTCACCAGAGTCAATAGCTAAAATTTTAAGACTTTCTTTGGCCTTCTGGTATTAGACAAATTATTTACAAACCGTGATTCAGTCAATTCATGGATACTGGTAATATGATACAATTTTTTGTTGTTGTTAAGGGCTTTCCATTAAAAATTGTAAAACAACTTTGTAAGGCTGTACAAGGCTGTAAACTACTTTGCTAATATACCATGGGATGAAGAGGAAGAAGAGTAAGAATAGACCTTTTTTTTAAGGCTAAAGTCGTCAATGTTATAGATGCATTCCTTAGAATACATTATGATTTACCCCAAGGATCCTTTCCCATTAAATACCACCTGAGTACTACAATTTTCAAAGTAAAAAAATAAACATGAATTTACCATTGTATTTTAAAATAATTTAACTTACAAAATGCTGCGAAGTGTTATGCAGTAACAGTGTGACAAGAAGAACACATCTTCAAAATGAAATGTTTTTACTAAATGCAGGGTCTATCTGTTCAATTATGAAATTAATGCAAAACATTTACACCCATGGCAGAATTTTAGGATGCTCGCGCATGAAAGACTTTCTGTAGTATTTACTATTTGCTGATACCATTTCAAGATTTGTGTGACTTCAATTAAATTCTACCTAATATTTTAAGACTCCTATTACAACATGTTAATAGAGCAGGAAGTCCCTGAAACATTAAAATCTGTCTACACCTAACAAAGTGTTTACATGTCCCATACAAAAACCACAGTAGCTGCATACTCAGAGTGAATGCCAACAACCTGAAATTTTAAAGAAACATTGGTTAAGACAAACCTAAATCAATCTAAACTGGATACAATTGCCTGAATATTTGTAAAAATTCATATTGCTTCTTTCTAATGCAAAGAAAGAAGAGTGTAAGAACTTCCTCCCAGAAGCCTAGACATTTTAACATATTTTCTATTTCAACTTACAGTGAAACTTTAATCCAGAATCTTTTGATTTCTCTAATCAAAAAATCTCACATTACAAACACAAGGAATGCTATATGTAAGGCCACATCTTAAGAAATTTATAATTTTTGGTTGAATATTTATTAAAAAATTAGTCTAAGGCTTCTAAGAGTCAAGTTGCTAAAAAAAAATGAAATAAATACTCCAGTGTTTAAACTGAAGGTTAATGTAAAAAAACAACAACACACACAGAGTAAGAACAGAAAAATAGAATGCTTTGCTACAAAAATCCCACTTAATATATTTTAGCACAAAAAATGTCTAGTTATGTACAATGGATAAGCGTGCATTTAAGTACATACAACTGCAGGAAACATTTACAGACGGCTATGGGATGCAAATGAACTTAATGAATAAAATTTAAAAGGCAGTTATCTGTAAAACAGTAAGACTCTCAATACTGTATTCTAGTAAGGAATCAGAACATAAACTTCCTCTTAAAATAACAGGCTGAAGCTTAAAACAAAATTGGAGCCATCTTATAAAATACAGAAAATGCAATGATCATTCAGGTATGAAAACCAAAATGTTGAGAGAACTCCAACAGAAAGTCTCATAATAGCATTTCATTGTATAAAACAGTATGTATTTAGGTTATTGGCACATTTAAATACATAAGGGAAAGAAAAAGTCTTTACCCTTCCAACAATTTCCCCCTTTCACTATAAAATGTTATACAACATTCATTAAAATCCTGTTGTTTATTTAAAGAACTGACCTTAAACTAGTAAAAAACAAAGCAGTATTCTCCACAGGAGAATTAAATGAAAATAACACCTTAAGCTACAATCCATAAGTTATCTGTGAACTCCAAATTGTAGTTAACTGCTTAAGAATATTCTGAGTAAAAGGGCCATTAAATGGGCTAAACTATGATAAACAGCCACTGCAACTTACTACAAATCTTGCTTATGAAAACTGACAAAATAAACACTTCCAAACTTACACTGGAATATCTCTTCCAAAACATGTGTCTTTTAGCTAAAAGTAGCACATCTGATTCAAAATGTTGCTTCAGAAGCAATACCACTGAGGTGCTGCATCACTCATTCATAACTACCGGCTGAGAGGAATGTGATTGCAGAGCACTAATAAATGCCTATGGCTTAAAGTTAAACTCAAAGTTGTTTTCATGTCACTACAATTATTAATAAGAAGAAATGAAAAGGTCTCTGAAACTCTCTTTCTCTCTCTTTTTTTTTTTTTTTGGTGTCTATTGTAATGATTTCTCTCTTTGGATTGTTTTTACACGTTAAAAAAAAAGAAAGTTTTCAAATAACATTAGCTCATAAACAACACAGGGATATGAAGAATTAAACAAGGCTTGCAATTTTCACCTTTACTGCTATACATTCATGTGTTATCAGATAGAAACTAAAAATGGGTCAAACCAAAAAGTTAATTTCTTTCTGACAACAGTTAAAAATAACGGACTAGCAGCAAACAATTCTAGTACACTCACATTGTCTGCAACAAAAGTCACGTAATGAGATCAGCCACGTAGTGATATAGAATAAGCAATAAAGGGTTCCACTGATAAAAAACAAAAAAGTAAATGAAGGATTTAATTAGCACAAAATTTCCAGTTTCATCTCAAGTTCAAGCAGTTAGATTTTTAGAATTCCATTTTAAAACTCTCAGAGTATCTTATTCTCATGGACATTTACTTACCTTTTTAAGCTCACTATTAACTAATTTCCCTTGTAATATATTTATGTCCATACTTCTTCACATTAGGGCATTAGAATTAAAATATAAAAAAAGCTAAGGAATGACAAAACAATACCTATACACAAAACAAGAAAACCGATTTTGATACAACTCTCAAATAACGTTAAAAAAAAAAAGCAACTGCATTTTCAACAAGATAGAACACTTGAAAAATTTCTGAGAGCAAACAGTTCTGATAAACACCAGTGATCCCATGCACAAGTCCTCTAATCATAAAATGTTTTAAAATAAAACTAGCAAGAATATGAATAATTTGAAACAGCTAATTTTGTAAGAACTAGCGTGATAGCGGACAAAAGGAAAGTGAAGAACTGCAGTGGCAAATCTTTGGAGGGCTTCTACAAGTTGCACATGACATAATATTTAGGGTACCTAAATACTTAAAGCATTGCCCTAAAATTTGGCTGTATTAAAAAAAAAACAAAACCAACGTGTATTACCAGATCTCTTAAAGATAATCAGATCTTAAAAACAAATTAACTTGCTTGGGATTTCAACTCAAATTTCTGAAGTAGTGATTCGGAAGGACCTTCCTATAAAAGTATCTAATCAAGTTGACATTCTGCCTATGCTAATTTTGCAATTAAGAACACATGCTAGCCAAGTTTTTTAAATGTCGGCCTATATGCAAGGCAGATATGAAAAAAATCTTTGATTAGTAAGTAACTCTAGCATGAATCAAAAGGTTGCATGAATACACACAAGATTCCTTAAACTGTGGTGACAGGGTACACCTATAATCACCCATTACACATACAGGAGAAAACAACTCGGTATTAGTAAGCATCACGCCCTTCTGAAATCTATAGTAACCAGAAAATAAAACTAATGCTCTCCTTACTCACATTTGTCTGCTGCACGGCTGTATTTACATTGCCTATGGCTTCAAAAATAAACCATAAGCACTATTAATATAAAACAGCAAATAACTGCCGCATCAAATCAGAATTGTCAAAATATTTCTTCAATGCTAGCAGTTTACAATTAAGCGTTTCAGTACATCTGTTGTAATTAAGCTGCATTACTGTAGCAAATAACGTATGGGTTTTTACTCAAATGTTAAAACCACAAAATTTTTTTTGACCCCTAACACATTGACTGGATTGCTATGTCTGTGAAATTTTACAAGTTTACATACCATTCAGCAAAATCACAAGCTAACTAGGTAAAAACAGCTAGAAAAGCAGAATATAGAAATATTAAATATCCATGTAATCACCTATTCTAATATCAAAATCAAGGGCAAGAGACACTTAATTAGTATGTTTAATTCACTGAACGCAAGATTAGATTGGTGCATATCCAAAAACGCTATTGCAATGCTTTTTTAAAGGACAGTATAAATGTCATAGTAACATTATCTTTAGATATTGCTGAACACAAGACTTTCCCTGAGGTGTAAACATCAAATAACTTGAACAGCTTTACACATCAGCCCCATTAAACAGTTTATTACAACACTACATCTATTGTAATCAAAGTGGTGCTGTTTACAGACATTATCATATGAACATTTTTAACAAGAACAAACTACTATAAAAACAAGCATTTACTTGACGGTTTTTTTCCAATTGCTTGCACATTATAATGGCCAAATGTATATAACCAGTAATAAAGTTGCAAAAGCTATAACTTTTTAAATCACACAGGTTTCCTTCAAATAAAACAGTTAAGCAACATAAAAAATAAAAGTAGAGCTACTGGTTACCATTTATGCAGATTTGCTTTATTCAGATCTATTCCTGTTCATTTTATCCATGAATCCTTACAGGTTCAGTTCAATCACAAGAAGCAAACTGCTGGACAAGCGTCATTTTTCCCCCATGAAGACTGTTTTGTCTTGGAAGGTGTTCCTCTTCCTTCAGCTGTAATGTGTCAAAATTTGTGATGTAGATTTTGCTATTCCCCATAATACACAGAAAAACGCTGGCTTAACTATACATACACAAGTCGTGCATCTACTTCACTGTTACGTATTCTAACACAATAAGCATTAACTGAAACAGTAGCTGCCTTTATGGTGGAGAAATGCTCCCAAATTTATGTACTGATTAAAAGTGAGACATTCTGATTTCATTCTTCTGTTTTTATGGCTTTATGTAACTGAAACAAATGAAAATATGGCAGCTGCTGTTTCTGTGATGATGGAAACATTTATAAGTCATTTTCTAAAGTATGCATACTACAAAAATAAATGGAAAAATGCTTGAATGATTTTAATGTAAATATTTTTCATTCACCCACATATCAATTCTAAAGAACTCATTAACAATTAAATGTGAACTGAATATAAAATGCAATAAACTATTTTACAAATTAGTTGTATTTATTTGACAGCATACAGGAACTTCTGCAAATGTTATAAATCAAATTGTTTCATGTTACAAAATGCATAAATAAAATTTATAAATATATAGCTCAGTATGCACATTTAAATAAATATGACATCCACATACAAATCTTTAGACATAATACAAGTTTAAAACATTTACTTTACTTTCACTCTATTCCACCTATATTGAAAATAACTAACGTAATATAGAAGCTAACCAAAAACAAGCTAAAATAAGAATCTACAATGATAAATTTCATTGAAAACTCACATAAAGAAAAAAAAAACATTAAATTTGATAAACTAAATTTTCAAGAATACAAAAATATGCAAACTTCAAGCAGAGGTTCACAAAAGAAACATTCAATTAACTTGCATGTAAGTGATCACTGAAACACCGTATTTAAAATATAAATTCCAAGAGAGCATTTCAATATGATGATGTAGTAAGAGGTAAAGGGCACAATATTTAGTGATATTCTTGCCATATAAGTAATCGGAAAATACTTTCTGCTTCATACTTAAGAGTCATTAATAGTGTCACAACTTTGAACGTTCCATTTTATGTTCCTTCCTCCCCTACTAGGCTGTAAGCAACTTAAGTGTATCAATACACATACGCATTCACGTTACCTAGCAATAAAGACCCAAATTTTACAACTGCAAAATAAACAAAACCCCTCCAAAGCCCACCCCAAATGTTATAATCCCGAACTGTCTCTTTTAAATAGTTCTATTTGCCTGTATTTTTCAATGAGATACTTAAGCCATTTCTAATGTTACCTTTTATTGTACCTTTATCTTATGTTGATGAAGCTTTAGGCAGAATTATTTCATGAAAAAAAAAATCTAGAAAGACAGCTTTCATAGGTTTTATTTTTATTCCTTGAAACATATCTAAAACCTGGTATTAAAGTATTAAATAAAGATAAGGAATATGTTCTAACCTGGAAAGATGCACTACTGGAAATTCCTAAGCTTTACTGCAAAAGTATGTTATCTCCCTAAAATTTTTGTTGTGATGTGAGAGATAAAGAGAGATCTGGTCATTAAAGAGGGAAAAATTGTTTAAAGTCACAGTGAACAAAACAAAAATACCCAATCCTTCCAAAAAACATATGGCATACACTGCAACTTATTCATTACTCCAAGGGAGAATTTTACTACTTTTTCTGTAGAGAATACTGTTTGTAAAATTATAATACACATCTTTATGCAGGAAAACGCACTCATCTTTTGCTTGATTATACTTCATAGGTCTTTACTATTAATAACTCTCTCATTTTCACCATATAGACATAAAATCTGGGGGTAGTCTGACAGGTTTTATTTCTATTTCTAAACACTTTACATTTATCCATTGGGAAATACAAATTTTACAATCTCAAACGGAAGCAAATTTGAAGGCAATACAACCCATTTTCAATAATCCAATCCCATATTATACTCTCAAATTTCTAGGTAGACATCTACATAAACAAAGATATCAAAAAAGCTTAAAAGTGACAAATACATTCAATGCTCATGTTTTCAGAATACCATTTAGTCAAATATGTTAATGTCAAAGTCACACAATTACTTGTTTTAGCTATCAGTTATATAAGGAAGATCTATGTAAAAGCTTGTTTAAAAAAAGTAAGACAAATGAAATCTACAGCTCTTTAATGAAGCCTATAAAGTACTAAGCAAAATTTCAATACAGAGAAAGAAGCACCTCTATCTTGAGATAATGTAAGATCAAGCCAATAGTAACATCTCAAATTACGAGCGTTTCTGTTAGAAACTTCAAAGTAAATTTGTTAGCATCAGTATTTCTAAGCTCATGGCCAATTCACCTTTCCAGTAAGATTCAAATATATATATTTGATATGGCTCTTTCATAGGTTTTTCACATTAATATTGAATTCAAAGAATTAACTGAATTAATACTGAATTGAAAGAATTCTAATATGCTTTTAGAGATGTGCATCTATTAATTCAGTGAAATAAAACTCACTTTTCTCTTTTCTGAAAATTTCTCCTTAATGAGAGGAATGGGGGGATGGAGTAGACAAGAAATAAAAGATTCTGAATATAAGCCAACTCTTATAAAATCAAAATTCCTTCTTGTGCTGACTAAAACATAGTACAGAAAATTTTGTTTACTGTAGATATTTACAAAAATTCCTTTACTACCACAACATTTGTTATTTCCTTCTTTCTACCTGTGGACATAGTACTTACCTTACCTCATTTTAACTAAAGTCTTTCATTACGCTAATAAAACACATATACAAGATGGTTGCTCTAGGCAGGTCACTATCAAAATAAACTTCACCATAGTCAAGGAAAACTCTTATTTGCCCCCCAAATTTCACAAAATGGACATTTCAAAATAAGCTGTTTAATGTGACTTAGAATTTCCTGTGAGGATTAAAACATGCTACCACAGAAGGCAAATTAGTAAATTTGGATAGCACATATGGCACACTTACCCCCTTTTGGTTATTAGGTTTTCTTTAAAACAATGCTAACTACTCATTCAAAACATTACTTATTCAAAATGATCTAATTTACAAACTAAAACAATGATAGTAAATTTCACACTGAGATGAAGGTGAGAGCAAGGTGACTCACATAGGCACTGAATTTTCTTTTAACAGGGAACATTAATCATTTGTAAACAAAACCCATTCTTAAACCACAGTGAGCAAAAAACACACTACACATCCATACAAGGGATTACTTCCTACCCTCCTGTCACTTAAGAGAGCTGTGTAGTCAGGTTTTACAAATATTAAAAGGAAACCTAGAGCAAAAGAAGTGAGAGCTAGCATATTCAGATGAAGCACAGCAGTTAAGATATATGGGAAAACACAAACACAAGGCCGGATAACATGAGGCAGATCTCAGATGACCTAGGAGTTGTAGAAATAATTTTTAAATATCACCACCATGAGTATCATAGTATCTATTCAGTGGAAAATTAAGAGAACTTAATTTTCACATTGGCCTCAAAGTGACACTATATCTTAAGGAGATGAAATATCTTAGCATGTAAAAAAAGAATTTTTTATTCTTTTGCCTTTTTTTGTTTTTCCCAAATTAATGAAAAACTAGAGAGTGCAAACCACCCTAAATCTTATGCAGTAACAACACAATCTAAGATTTTGATCTATGGTAAAAGAAGTCTTACAACGAAGCATACTTATTTAATACATATTCCATACAATATGCTTAAAAATTTTATCAGAGAAATGGACAATGATTTGAAAATATGCAAAACCTTGTATTTCAGGGAGAGGAAAAGCATGAATGAAGAATATTTAAAAACTAATTTGGACTCATTACTCTTTGTATACAAAGAAAAACTGAGTAACAGAAATTTGCTGTGGAGCATTGGTTTGAACAAGTAGTAAGAGGAATGCAATCTAAAAGAAAATAACTGTGAAAGTAAAATTATTTCTATAAGAAGTGTACAATCTTAAAACACTGAACTACTTTTGTTTTGCTCAGAGTGGTCTGAGAATAGAGGCAGAAATTACAGAATATGAAATACAATGTATGTACATACTGAAAATTTACAATACTGATATTCCCATTAAAATATTACCTACTTGAACTTAAATACTAAATGCTTTTAGAAAAATTAATACATATTTTAAATGAGAGAATGCAATTAACATTACCAACAGTTCAAACACAAAAAAAATTAAGATGGGACAGACATTAACAGCTTGCCAACATCATTAAGTTTCCAGTTAAATTAAGAACTTGCCCTTTTAGCCATTTATCACTTTAATAATAAATTACAGTATTTTTTTATATACACGCTTACTGACATTCACGTTAGCTTCCAAGTTATTTGTATTCCATTAGTCCACTTAAAATGTACATGAAAGCTCAAAAGGACTCATATTTTAAAACTTCTAAAAAGGTCAACAGACCCTATTATGATAATAATTAAATGTGCAGATAGTTTGTTTAAATGTTTTTCACTCGAATATATTTGATCCTAGCCCCCACCCCTATAAAGTCACATCTACAACCGCAATAAATACTGTTTGGTATAGCAAAGGTACAATATTCCAGGATAACAGAATTTTTTGCCCTCGGAATGCTTATGTAAAATTTTGCTTGGATGAAGGCACATAACAATATTACAACTCAATTCTGATTAATGTACAAACAAAACATGGGAATTTTGGTATGGTACACATCAGTGATTAAGAAAAAAAAAGCCAACAATAGTTTGCAAGTTAGGAATTCATAGTTAATGTCTGAATGTAATGAAACTCAAGCCATGATATAGTTAGGTGTACCCATTACTGGAATGTAATGTTAGTTAATTCAAAGTCTTTAAAATTCACAATGGACTTTTCAAGGAGTTTGAAAAGGAGCTGGCTAACTACGCTAGTTTAACTAAAACCAAGAAGAAACTCATGATATAGTTAGGTGTACCCATTACTGGAATGTAATGTTAGTTAATTCAAAGTCTTTAAAATTCACAATGGACTTTTCAAGGAGTTTGAAAAAGAGCTGGCTAACTACGCTAGTTTAACTAAAACCAAGAAGAAACTCATAGCTTCAGAAGCCCCTTGATGGGGCACATCCAATTTTGGAAATGATTAAAAATGTAGAGAAGCTTAATTATCATGCCTTCAGTAATTAGCAGCTTGTTGATAACTGACGAAGTCTAAATAAAAACATAACTTAAAGGACCTGTACCTTACTATAAATGAAATGGCTGATATAGTTAAACATTTCAAGTAATATGTTGGTCATAATTCACCTTAAGCAACTGACGGAGACGGAGAATTTTTTTTTCATAAAATGGGATTATGATCTAGTCAACCCAAGGGGAAAAAAACTACATCTTTAAAATTTAGCATTTAGATTTACATGACACATTTAATCCTTACTCATATCCAAGAGCAGAATTAATTTCAATAAGCTCAGCTTTAAAGTGAAAGATGTTTTGCTTCATACTAAAGAAATGTTTGAGATTTATATTAAGTTCTACAATACAAAAATAGCTTTTAAAGCTAAAGTTTTCATAAATATTTAAGATGCATATTCGAAATGCTAGGGAAGTATTAAAACTGGCCTTTTCACTTCAAAAAGCCCATAAAACTGTCAATAATGTAATAGCTAATCTACCATAAAAATCAGATTTACATGCTTGTTTTATAGATAGTATTATTCAAAAAGGATCTCATTTGCTAAAATATATCTATTATAGTTAAAGAAACTGCTATTCTGTCAAAGAATTGCATACACTTGATAGTCTCTGATTTTGCCCATAAAAATTTAAATACTAACAATTACCATGACTAAATTTTTAGTGTTTCCCACAATTATGGAAAATAACTGTGTAAAGAATGGTTACCTATAAGGGGTTTATTTTAGCCTAATTTACTTTGGATATGCCACCAACACATAAAGAAAAATTACTTGTTCACAGAAAAACCGTTGTGTCACATGCACAAGCCTCACAGTGCCCTCCCCCTACTTTTCACATGAATAAATGCTGTTCACAAATATAAAAATAAAATTACACGTGAAAATGAAGTATAAACAGACAACTTCCCGCTTTATGAAAAATGTACACAAGAAATAGTTTTAAAATACAGAAAAAAAGACACAATGATTATGGTTTATGAATGAAACATCAAAGAAAATTATTTCAAGGTTATTCTAACCTGGGGTGCATGATCTGATACAATTTAAAATTCTTAGATATGGAAAACCCTAAACCCATTTTAATTAAGTTTTGCATCTTCTTTGCAAATTAAAGGATATGGTTTCTTTTATTTTAAAACAAAAGCAGATGCCAGGAAAAGTATCTTCTAAAGAACATTTTAAGTACAAAAGCTCTTTCAATGCTGAGACCATCCTCCTATATTATAAACTATTACATTTTCTTTAAGTTTTAGGGACAGAATGAGTTCAAGGAAAGAAACTTTCAATCTAGCTTTTAAATATATACGAATTAACTTCCTGTATTTTGTATTTCAAATTACATGCAAACTATCTATACAATTAAGACAATTCCAATTTTTAGATTTTAGAAGTAGACATGAGTCCTCTTGATTATCTTCTTGCTTTCTTAAGACCATTAACAATCTAAAAGTTTTAATTCCACAATACAATATTCAAGGATAAAACGTCAAATTTTTTTTACCTGTCAATACTTACCTGTTATTTGTCTCAGATGTTTCCAGAAGATTTAATTCAGAACAAGTAGTTGGACCACTTAAAATGTAGGTATATACTGTATAAACAATAGCCTTGGAGTTATAATTACTGTTAATAACACATATGCTAAATATAACAGGAACAAGGAATACCCACCTTCTTCTAACGATGACGATACTCGCGCTCTCGGTCCCGTTCTCGGTCCCGGTCTCGGTCCCGATCCCGGTGTCTCTCTCGTTCTCTGCTTCTCTCTCTATAATAATCATCATGACGATCTCTACTACGGGATTTATGACGCCGACTCTTTTCTCGTGATCTACTATGGTCCCTCTCTCTTGATCGTTCACGTCTTCTAAAAGAAATTACTGGATTAATGCTCTCTGTAAGTGGAGAGCAGTGTTTAAAAGTATCTAAGGCAAAAAGTTCTTTACAAATCTAGTTTAGACTTAGGATATCCTGAACTTCCAATAATGATTTACCAACTCATCTAACAAGCATGAACTAGAAGTTCCTTTTTTAAAAATATTCACCCCCAAACTGGGAACCAGACACACAGGGGCAATACATCTTATCATCTATTACATCTAATAGCCTAAAACAAACACATAGTGTTTACTGAACAAAAAACAGAAAGGTCAAAGAGAAAAAATTTCAAAGGACATGTTGTTTCAAACTAAAGAATGTACAGAAGGTAGTTTTTTAGACATAAAATTCATGAGATTATGAGACTTAAAATACATAAATATTACCACCCATTAACAGGTTTCGTAAACCTATGTGTAAGTATCAATTTTACTTTTATAACTAACCCAAATATGATTAATCATGAGTGCTACTCCCTTAAGAAATTTTCTAATAATATGTATGTTTGCTACAGGGGTGTGCGATGGAGAGCTGAGGTACATGATGGGAAGCAAAGTTCAAAACTTAGCACTTATGACCACTAGAAAATACTACAATACTATTCACATTGTTATTCAATAAAAAGCAATGTCTCATTTAGCTGCTTTCAAACACAAAACAAAAAAACAGGTAACTTGACCAAACTAAACTGCTTAAAATACTTTTCTGAAATTCACAGTAAGTAACTGTAAGTTGAAATATCCATTTTGTATTTTTGCACCAGATAGCTAGACTTAGCAAACATCATTAGATGCTAAGCTCCTTGATCAAGGAAGTTCTTATTAAGTAGGGCTTAAAAAACTAAAAAGGAGACTACGTAAAGGTATGGTCTTCAGCTATGACAATTTTGTTCAGCTATGGAGATTCTTATTTACACTGGGTCAGAAAGGTACTCATTAGGAAATTAGGGATCATGACAAAGAAAAGCTCCTTTCCCTTATCTTAATGAATACTCTACACCAGATAAAAAACACTAAGGACAGATCTATGAATATCTCGTAGAGATTAAGGATCTACTACCTTTCAAATATATGTAAAATTTCAAAGGTAGCTACAATGCTTTAAAAAAAAAAAAAAAAAGGAATTACCTAATTAGAAAAGAACAGATCATTAATTCCTTTGTTCAAAGAAATATTTATTTGGCACCTATTCTGTACCAAACATTGTCTAGAGGATTCCTGGGTGGCTCAGCAGTTTAGTGCCTGCCTTCGTCCCAGGGTGTGATCCTGGAGGCCCGGGATCAAGTCCCACATCAGGGTCCCTGCATAGACCCTGCTTCTCTCTCTGCCTGTGTCTCTGCTTTTGTGTGTGTGTGTCTCTCATGAATAAATAAATAAAATCTTAAAAAACAACAACAATAAAATACTGTTTAGTCATTAGAAATATTGTAGTGAACAAGACGGGTAAGGCCCCTTCCATCTTTCAACATATGTTCTAGTGAAAAAAAAAAAAAAAAGAAATGTGCAATAATAATAAAGAACAGGGTTGCCTGCTGAGTGGCTCAATCAGTGGAGGGTCCAACTCTTGGTTTTGGCTTAGATCATGATCTAAGGATTATGAGATTATGCCCTGCGTCAGGATCTGTGCTCAACGCAGAGTCTAGAGTCTGCCTTGGATTCTTTCCCTCTTTCTCTCCCTCCCCCTCAAATAAATAAATAAAATCTTAAAAAAAAAAAAAAAAAGATTATGGTGTACTATGAAAGAAATAAAAAGAATAACCTGGGAGAAGACCTCTCCTAGAAGTCAGGTTGAGTTGAGGCATGAAGAGTAAGAAGACAGCTATATGAAGAGCCAGGGAAAAGGACTCCCAGCAGAAGGAATATCAAGTATAAAGGCAGTGAGGTGATTAAGTGTTGATGTATCAAGAGGAAGAGAAGGGAGACCACTGTGACAAGAGAATAGTGAGCAAGGGGTAAGGTACACAACAAGGCTGGAAAGACAGGAAGGTATCATACAGTGTCTCAATGTTTACAGTCTTATTCTAAGAGTAACCAGAAACCTTTGAAGGGTTTTAGAAGCAAGCAAACACCTGGCATTTGATTCAATGTTTAAAACAAAAACAAAAACAAAAAACACTCTATCTGTTGCATAAACAGTAATAAGTAAAATCAAAGTCCTACTTTAAAGTCCCAGACACATTATTTTTTGTTATTTTAAAAGTAACAGTTTTAAATAAGACATGAGACAGGAAAGTTTTACCTTGATCCAGAACCATAAGACTTGGATTCAATTCCATGAAGGCAATCTTGCAAAGAGCTAATAAGAACTTTGCAACGATCATCAGCAGATACTTTGGATTGTTTAATTAAAGAAATTGCAGTTACCAATGTCTCAATAGCACTCCCATAATCACCTATGAGGGAAAGGAGAGGGGTTAAAATCAAATAAATTATTTCCAAAATACCACCAAACCACTTGGGATAAGAGTGATAAAGTGTTTTTATAAAAGAGCACTAAAATAACTACAGAAGCTGTCTTAATTTTTTTAGTGTTTCACCATGTGGAAACAGCTTTATGCATTAAATTAGCATGATTTGTTATTATTATAGCTGTATAAGACAAGTTATTTGTAAATACAAGAATCAAACTTAAGCCATTAAATGTCAGGACTAAAATTTAAATCTACATTTAAAAAATTTAAATTATGGATCTTTTCATTACACTGTGACATACAGCTTCCTTCAATGTCTTTTAAATAAGTATAGGTATATGTTCATTTGGGAATATGAACATAGTAATTACTAAATGTAAATGACCAATCTTTAAGAATGCACATAGTTTTAGGTCTTTTCTAATAACACAAATAAGAAATATTAATATAGGAAGAAATATACAAACCAGCACTGGCATCAGATACAGCTCTTGAAATAGCACTGCTTGAGATTGCCCTATTTCTATTCATGATTTCTTCAAACTCAGCTTCACTCAATGGCGTTCTTGCAGTATCCATTTCCCTGTAAAATAAAAATAAACCTTAAATTGTACTCAACAAATTTTCTAAGTTAGTCATAACAGTATAAAACAATTCATAGTAGTTGCTTTTGACAAGTGCCTCAGAGCTAGTAGTTACTTTCCCAGAGCGAAGCATACTATTTATCCTATAAAGAGAAAAAGTCTAAGCAAAATTCTCTTACACTACCATCTTTCAGCTGAAATAAAGTAGCAACTTAGAAATCTTGTCTTTCTGGAAGCCTGAAATAATGTATTTACATATGCACAATATTCTTCAGGTACCCAAAAACAGAAATAATAAATTATTTTGATGTATATAAGATAGTTACATGTTATTATATCTTTCATTTACATATATGCTTTTAAACGTTGACAATAAAAAATACAGCCCTATACAATTAAGGAATCTGGTTACAATCATGTTTGGATCCTTTAGGCACAGGGCCCAACTCACAATAGAAGGATAACAAACGTCTGATTAATTAATAGAACTTCAGGCAGGGACAAGATCTTAGACCATTTTGTTTGTCACTGAATTTCCAGAAAAGCATCTGGCAAATAAAAGATTAATATCAGTATAAACAACTGTTGAAAAAAATGAATTAAATGCTAAAATTTTCTATAGCTGCTTGACAACTTTAAAAATTGTACATGTACACTGTGTCAACTATACTTAAATTAAAAAAGAAAAAGTGTACATGTACAGTATAGGAAAAGGAAAGCTTTTTGCCATCTGAGCTACTAGTTAGGACACTGAGTTAAGGGAGGCAGTAGTTCATTCCATTGAAATGAGGAAATAGCTAATCTAATCTTTTACATGCTTTTAAGGTATTACTATTACTCCCCAAATTATAAACATCCTAAGCAAATTACAAGTTGTTCAAAATACATGTTTTTCAACCAAATGCTGTGACTTGTGCCCATCCTATCACCCTTAAAAGTTCTCATGTAAGATGAGTTTTCTCTAATTTTTTAAAAAAAGATTAGTCATTAATAACCACCTTCCCATTCTTGAAAATTTAATACTGCACAAATTCTATTAGGTGAGGAAAAGGGTATGAAACTCAAATTTTAAAGAGTCAAACTAAGTCATCTAACCCATTCTTACATACTAAAGGTGAACACTTAATAATATGAAATCACTCACTGGAATTGAACACAGAAAGTTTTACTATTATAGTTCAGCAGTTTTAACCGTTTTCTAGAGGAAACAGTATTTTCTTTTTTAAAAAGATTTATTTGAAGAAGAGAGTGAGAAAACACGCACACAAGCAAGGGGGTAGGGAGGCAGATGGTAAAGGGAGAAGCAGACTCCCAGATGAGCAGGGAGCCCAACATGGGGCTCAAACCAAGGACCCTGACGATATGACCTGAGCCAAAGGCAGATGCTTAACCAACTGAGCCACCCAGGCGCCCCTAAACAGTATTTTTAATAGTTATAATGATGCAACCTCTACAAACAGATAATGGTTAATGGGCGTTGTTTACAACATCAAATTTACTGCCATGTGCCTGTGCAATTGCATGGAATTAGGCAGACTCTCAAATCCATTCCTTCAGGACATTATCAGACAAAATGAAATACAAGGTAGTTTAACAGTGATAGTTTAAAAATATAAACTCAGAGGAAATTAAAGGGGCCAAATTCAAATAGTTCTTAGAGATTACAAACCTAGCTCTCTAAATTATGTTTCGAGTATGGATAGTTTTTAAATTACCTTTGAAAGGGGGCTAAGAGATCACTTACTTGAACAGCGAGTTCCACCTAGCTCTTCTCCAAGGATCACCATTATTTTAATTTCCATAAAAACTGTGTTTTATAGGCCTTTATCTACCCAAATATACTTGTAAATTATCGAATGTTCCCATTTTAATTAAACGTTAGTAATTTGCCACTCAGGACTCCTAATCACCATGAGATAATCATTAGTACTCACATAATAAACTGATCTAATTCTTAAAATGAAGAAACTTTAGTGCTCTGTGTAGTATCACCAATGGTAAATGAGATTCACTTTAAAACCTTAAAAGTAGCTTAAGAATCCCACTTGCTCATTTAAATTATCTTTATTAACCTCTTTTAACTTAAAAAATAATGGAAATGAATCCCTAGGATTTAGTGACTTGCTCTAAATCATGCGTCTTTATTAAGTGGCAGAGGTGGTTTATTCCCAACGCTGTTTAGTATGTCTTTCACCAGATGACACTGTCTCTTCAAACAAGAGAAAACAATATAGAAAATTTAATATCTGGGGAAAAGGTCATAATTTAAAAAAACAGCCAAACAAAAACCTTAGTGATGAGAGCATGGAATATCTTTTGCCAATCAAATCCACTGTCCTAAATACACACTAACTTACCTCCCAGGAGGCCCATAGTCACCCCTGTCATAGGGTGGGGGTCGGCCATACGGATCTGTTGGTGGTGGGCCCCGGCTATCTGATGTAGGCATGCCGCTGTTAGTCGGTGGAGGAAAGAAAGCCGGGTTCACATGTGGAGCTGGTGGTGGGGCACCTGGAGGTGGTCCAGGAAGATGCGGAGGAGGAGCAAGTGTAAGGGGCGGCCCAAGAGGGCCGGGTGGGCGAGGTGGAAAGGGGCCTGGAGGTGGAGGTGGTCCCTGTTGTGGAGGTGGTGGGCCAGGAGGGGGGCCGTAGCCTGGAACTGGAGGTGGAGGGCCGGGAGGAAGCGGGCCCAGCGGAGGCTGCCCAAAAGGCTGTCCAGGAAAAAGAACTGGTGGTGGAGGGCGATCTCCTCGATTAGGAGGCCCAGCTAAAGGGGGAGGCAGAACCTGACCCGGAGGTGGAGGACCCGGTGGACCAGGTGGGCCTGGGGGGCCCAAGGGTGGACGTGGCGGAGTCTGTCCAGCTACAGAACAGAGGAGAGAGGAGAGAAAGAGAGAAAACACTTCAGTAAGGGATTACAACCGGTATGCCAAGATCATACTTTTAAAGCACAACTCAGACCAAGATTCTTTCTCTTTAAATGAAACCCGTATGGTAAATGCTACACTAACAACTACAAAAGTGAAGTATATCTTTACAAATGTAACTAGCTCAATTTATGCTTAAGAAAAACTATTGAAACAAAAAACGTTAATAAAGAAGATTACAATGCTTAGAGAGTTTCCATCTTTCAGCGTACACACATTTCTTACAGTGAAATCACCCACCTTATATTCTACTCTGATGCCAAGCTAGAAAGTGAAACAAGGAAAAATGGTCTTGAAAGGATTTTTTAAGAGGTAAGAAAATAAGACGGATGTAAATATTCTATATATAAGTCAAGCAAGTTTGGAGAAAAATAAAGACCTTTTAGGCCAAAAATGGGTATTTCCTCTATGCTGTGCCCCATATGCCATGGAATCCTAGTTTCCAGGAACAAAGGCCGAGTTCCTTTAACAAGATGCTTGATCAAATTTCCTGGATTCCAAAAATAGCATAACAAGGAGAGTAAGTCACATTAATAATGCATTACTTGAAAAAGAGAGAAAAGGAAAAGAGGTAAGGTAGACACATTTTATCCATGATAATTTAAGAAAAATTTTACCTGGAAAAGGTGGGGGTGGCCCTCCTGGTCCTGCTGGTCCAGGAAATCTGTCCCCACCGGGAACAGCCCCTGGAAAACGGCCCCGTCCTCTACCACCTTGTGGAAATGCTGCACGTGAACTGCCTCCTGGAGGACCAGCTTTACCTTCCCCAGACATTTGTCCTGATTGTGTAGCTGCAAACATCCAAATACTCATAAATAGCATTTATTAAAATAGTCCTCTGAAATGTAACCACTGCTATTAGAAACATCTATTTCAAAGTTCAAGTATGCTATATACTAAATTGCAGATGCCTCAGGTCTGTCCACACTACATGAGAAGTACTGGTTAGAAAATGTTCACATCTAGTTAAGTTCTTTTGAAGTCTCAAAATATCCAGACTTAAGTGTATTTCCACGGAGTAAATATGAGTTACTTTTGAAATACCAGTACTCTGCAGCAACCAAGACTGAAATTCTCCCAACAGAAATACGAATTTCGGTAAGCAAAAATTATTTAAATTTTATAACATATTCTTCACTTAAGTCTTATGTGCTAATAAGAAAAACAACCACTTGAATTTCTGTTAATTACATGATCATCTACCTTATCCTCTTTAAGTGATAGCATTCCTAACTGTGTAATGGCAAATCTTTTCTATATTCACTTTACCAAGTGGTGAAAGATCTTGGTGCCACGCAGAAAATCAACAAGTATATTCTGGTTACCAGTGGTTTCTCCCCACCACAACACACATCCACATAACTGTCCTTCAATCTAAGGATTAGAATGTAGTTTCTTCCTTGCTCTAGGATGGGAATGACAGGACAAGAATGGCAGGGCTATAGAACTTGCAAATTGTTGTATAATATGGGTCTGAGACATGTAGAGAAAAATGGAAATGGGTTTTCAGTACACAGGACCACAGTCATAAACCAGATTTAATTCAAAGGATGGACTTTCTAAAATGGATTCTCCAATGAACTAAGTATCATGATGACTTCTCTAGTGTAATATCTAACAAATACTAACAACATTGCTTAAAATGCACATCTTTTAATAAAGGCCTCTGAGGGATTGCTTACTTTTCCTGGACTGCATTTCAAATTGACTCAGGAACTGTTTATTGCATGGAGTTACAACAGGATTCTGACCATGAAGTTCTCTTTTAGGCAACAGATCCATTAACTTTTTTGAGGATGCTTCAGATCCAACACCAACAAGGGCAAACCTAAAAGACGTTTAAAGGGGTAAGGGTAGAAGGTGAGGAGGGATTAACAAAACAACTGTTATTGAAGAGGAAATGGTGTGAATTTACCTTTATGTAAGAAAAATGAAAATATTTCTTAAATTTATTCAAGTTCACATTTTCATCTTTAACTTTTTCAAAATAAAAACATACCATACACTTGACTTATTTAAAGTGTACAATCCAGTGTCTTTTAGTATATTCAGAGTTTTACAACCATCACCACAATCAATTTTGGAGCATTTTCATCATCTCAAAATGAAACACCATATTCATGAGCTGTCACTCCATTTCCTCCCATCTTTCCCCAACCCTAGGAAACTACTAATTCACTTTCTGTATTTATGAATTTGCCTATTCTGGACATTTCATATATATGAAATTATATAATATTGGTCCTTTGTGACTAGCTTCTTACACTTAGCAGTTGTTTTCAGGGTTTATGTATGTTGTAGCATGTATCATTCTTAATGTCTTTTTATGGCTGTATAATATTTCATGATATGAATACAGCACAATTAAAAAAATCCATTCATAAAAAAATTCATTCATCAGTTGACGGACTTTTGGGTTGTTTCCATTTCTTGGTTATTATGAATAATGCCACTGTAAAAAGATGCTCAACATCACTAACAGGGCAACGTAAATCAAAACTATAATGAGATTCTGTTTCACACCCACTAGGATGACTATAATCAAAAAGATGGAAAGTTTTGGTGAGGATGTGGAGAAATTGAAAATTTCATACACTGCTGATGGGAATGTAAAATGGTGCAGTTACTTTGACGAATCATCTAGTAATTCCTTCAAAGATTAAATATAGAATTAACATATAATCCAATAATTCCACTATTTTGTGTGTGTGTGTGTATACCTACCTACATTATGGAACTGAATATATGGGCATACAAAACTGGTACAAGAATAGTCATGGGGCATTATTCATAATAGCAAAAGTGGAAAACAACCCTAATGTCCAACAAATGATGGAATAAAAATGTGGTACTTCCATATAATGGAACAGTATTCAGCTATTAAAAGAATTAAGTATGACACATGCTACAAAATGGCTGAATCTTGAAAACACTATGCTATGTGAAAGAAGTCAGTCACAAAGGACCACATACTGTACGATTTTATTTTCGTGAAATGTTCAGAATAAGCAAATCCACAGAGATAAAGTGTTTAACAGGTATGGGATTTCTTCTGGGGGTGATGAAATGTTCTGGAATTAGTGATAATATATCAAAAACCATCAGACTGAACATTTTTAATAAAAGGTCAATTTAAAAAATAAAAATAAAAGGTCAATTTTATGGATGTGATTATATGTATCTCAATTAAGAAAAATAAATTTTAAAAAGTGGAAAAAGAAAAAGTATAAAAACAAGAAAAGAAAGGAATGACAACCAATTTCATACAGTTATAGGATATTCTAGATTATTCTCAGAGAGGCTCTTAGGAGCTTAAAAATTCTCTCCAATGTTCAAAATGGTCCCTTAACCAGATCCCTTATTCTAGTCAATGAAAAATTCTGGTGTGTGACAGAAGATTATCTTGGGTCACAACACTTAGAAACAACCCACCACCACCTACATGCCAGACATAATCCAGGGTTAGGGACGCAAGAGTGAACAAAACAAAATCCTTCCTCTCATGGAGCTTACAACCTAATGGAGAGAAGACAGTAAGTAAAATATACTATAATAAAGAAAAAAGAAAGGAAACAGTGAAAGGAGTAGAAGGTAATATTTTGCATAGGATGATGGATGAGGAAAGAGAACTCTTTCAAGAGTCCTGAATGAATTGAAAGAGATCCATGTGGATATTTGGGAGGAAAAACAAACTAAGAATAAGAAACTACTAGCATAAAAATCCCAGGTAGGGAATGTGTTTGAGGAACAGCAGAGATAAATGTGGCTGAAACAGCATAAGGAAGGTGAAGAGTGGTAGTATATAAGGTCAGACAGGTGGTAGGGAACAGATCACAAAGTGCCTTGTAGGCCACAGTAAGATTCTGGCTTTTACTCTAAGTGACAGGAGCCCAACAGAAGAAGATCTGAGCAGACAAATATTGATGTCACTTTTTTCCAATGTTTACACTGTGTAGTAACATAAGCTGTAGGGGATTTAGGGTGAAAGCAAGAACACCAGGTAGGCTATTACAAAAGTTCAAGTAAGAGATAACAGTGGCTTGGACCAGGTAAAAGAGAAGTGAAGTTCTTGAGAAGTGGTTGGATTCCAAATATATTTCAAAAATATTCTTTACACTAATAATTACTAATAATTACTGCAGCATATAAGCTAAGATGGAAAGAATTAAGACATTAGAGAGGATGTGGTATTTATGGGTAAATATGTTTTTACTCATGTCCTAAAACATGTGAATTGTAATCCTGTTCTTAATTTTTTTGCACTTAAAATACAATAGAAGCACAAGGAAAAAACCTAAAAGTATAGTCACTAAATATTAAGAGTGACTATGTATAGACAGTGAGCTTGTGGCTTTTTATATTCCTGTTTCTGGGTGTCTGTATTTAAAATGTTGCTATTAATGATCCTATCTCATTTATATAATTTAACAGTTAAAATAAATTAAACCAAACATTCATGCTACATTATTCTTCAGTTGCCCATCTTTGCCCATCCCTAATCACAGGAGAATAATGCTTCTTCAAACTGTCATTTCAATAATCATTTCAACCACAGCGGGAGGGACAGAAAAATTAAATAGGCCTAATCAGTCTACACTTCTGGCTTCACTAGTTTTAGTAAGTTAGGGCAAGTGCCCATATCTCTGCCCAAGAACCTTCTGCCAATGTGAATAAAGCATATGTATAGTTAGCATTAAGAACAGTTGCTCTCAAAATTATAATCACTAGCTACTAACATGTTAGGGAAAAAATGAAATTAAAATTCTTACCCCTTTGACTGGCCATTTGCCCGATTTTCAAAAAATTTTATCTCCAAAATATCATTCACTCCCAAAGAATGAACTGCTTCAGTTAAGTCTTCATCTGTTGTCCACTGCAAAACATTTCCTCCTCATTAACTATCAAAACATCCTAGATTTTTACTGTTCCAATTTAGTTCTTTTTTAGATTTTTTAGATTTTTTACTGTTCCAATTTAGTTCTTAAGGGAGAAACAAACAGGAGACAGTCAATGCTCAGTGCAAATCTAAGTAGAGATACTGCCAATTAGTCTTTTTTTTTCTTTAAAGATTTTATTTATTTATTCATGAGAGACAGAGAGAGAGGCAGGCTCCATGCAGGGACCCCAGGACTTGATCCCGGAACTCCAGGATCACGCCCTGAGAGGAAGGCAGCCACTTAACTGCTGAATCACCCAAGCATCCCTAGTCTTTAATTTTTAAATGGCATAAAAGCACCTGAAGACCTAACTTCATCCCTTGATAAGAGTTTCAGAAATTAGAAGGTATATATCCTTAGAGATAAAGAGATTTTTTTTTTAACTCAAAAAATTTCTGGTCTCTCCCAACTAAACTGCTACAATGTTAAATTTTTAATAAAACCAATCTCACTTATCATTTCTCTCCTTAAAGCAAATTATTTAGGGAAATAAATTCCACCTTATGTTTGAGTATAAGATATAATTTTTTTTAAAGACTTTATTTATTTATTTATTTATTTATTTATTTATTTATTTATTTATTTTTAATTTTTATTTATTTATGATAGTCACAGAGAGAGAGAGAGAGGCAGAGACACAGGCAGAGGGAGAAGCAGGCTCCATGCACTGGGAGCCCGACGTGGGATTCGATCCCGGGTCTCCAGGATCGCGCCCTGGGCCAAAGGCCGGCGCCAAACCGCTGCACCACCCAGGGATCCCTGTTTGAGTATAAGATAAAAAAGAAACCGAAAACCACTAACATGCACTGAGTACCTATCATGTACTTTATATCAAATATTTAACGCTTAAAACAATATTATACGTCCTATTATTATTCCCATTTCATATATGGTGCAATGGAGAAGTTAAAAAGCTTGTCCAAGATCACAAAAGCAATACAAAGAAGAACTAAGATCGAGTCTTATTTAGCAATTGCACTCCTCACAACTACCCTTACACTGTCTCCAGTATTATAAAACTGCTCAGACTGAGTGGTTGGGGATGTAGTTAGTTTTTTAAAATTGTAAACATTTTAAAATAAAATGCTGCTAAGGAAGACGAGTGATAAATTTTGATTTCTAGACAATTTTTAAACTTTCAAATGTATGTACTAAACGTTTCTGAGGGCAGCCTGTGTGGCTCAGCAGTTTAGCGCCGCCTTCAGCCCAGGGCGTGATGAGGACCCGGGATCGAGTCCCGCATTGAGCTCCCTGAATGGAGCCTGCTTCTCCCTCTGCCTGTGTTTCTGCTCTGCCTCTCTCTGTCTCTCATGAATAAATAAATAAAAATCTTAAAAATAAATAAATATATGTTTTTGAGTAGACATGTAGACTCCATAGGAACATTTCTTTTTTTTTTTAATTTTTATTTATTTATGATAGTCACAGAGAGAGAGAGAGAGGCAGAGACACAGGCAGAGAGAGAAGCAGGCTCCATGCACCGGGAGCCCGATATGGGATTCGATCCCGGGTCTCCAGGATCGCGCCCTGGGCCAAAGGCAGGCGCCAAACCGCTGCGCCACCCAGGGATCCCCATAGGAACATTTCAATGAATATTTAGGAGTTATACTAATAAAATAATATACACTGAACACCCAGGTAATAAAATTCCCAATCATAAAAAAACCAAATTAAAAACAATGTATACAGCAGTAGTTCCATAAATTAGATTTCAAATTTAAAAGCAAAAATGAAGTTCAAGTTTGTAATATCAATTAGTTAATGAAAACTTACTTTTTTAAAGATTTTATTTTTTAAGTAATCTACACACCCAACATGGGGCTAAAACTCACAACCCCAAGATCAAGAGTCACAGTTCTGGGGATCCCTGGGGGGCTCAGCGGTTCAGCGCCTGCCTTTGGCCCAGGACATGATCCTGGAGTCCTGGGATCGAGTCCCACGTCAGGCTCCCGGCATGGAGCCTGCTTCTCCCTCTGCCTGTGTCTCTGCACCTTTCTCTCTCTCTCTCTAGGTCTATCATGAATAAATAAATAAGTAAATCTTAAAAAAAAAAAAAAAAAAGAGTCACAATTCTTCCAGACGGAGCCAGCCAGGAGCCCTAATCATCAAAACTTTAAAAAATCCCAGGTCAGTAGTGACAGCTGGGTGGCTCTGTCGGCTAAGCATCTGCCTTCAGTTCAGGTCATGATCCTCAAATCCCAGATCAAGCTGAGTGTCAGGCTCTCTGCTCAGCAGAGAGTTTGCTTCTCCCTCTCCTTTTGCCCCTCCTCACTCGTGTCAAATTTATTTATTTGTTTATTTATAAACAAAATCTTAAAAAAAAAAAATTCCCAGGCCATATTATTATTTCTGAATTCTGGTTTCAAACCTCATGTATTTTTCTGCGTCAAACTAGGATAGCGGACATGTAGAAGTACTAAAGTAAAAAGGATATCTAATTTAAACTCAAAATATTATTTAACTGGAATCTCTACCTAAACAAGCTGAATGACCACAAAATCCAAAACTAGATTTGGAATTTATAACGTTTAAACATACTTGAATTTTTCTCCTCATTGCATAAACAAGCATACAGAACAATTCTTCAAATTTTTATTTTATAAAACAAAAAAATTAACTACTTGATCAGTTCAAAACCAACTACTAATAATTTAATTCATATGTTGAAAGTTTACTTACCCATGTTAGATTTCCAATATACAATGCAATTCTCTTTCCAGTATACGTATAGACAACATTTGGTGCTGCTCCTTTACCCACATCATCACCAACAGTTGGTGGGAGAGTGTCCATGTAATCACGGTCTTCTGGGGCATCTCCATTATTTGCAGATGGAGAGATGACATCATCATACAAATCTATCTGATCATGCCCACCATATTCAGCTTCCTGAGGCACAGAAATAATACTCTAAATTATACAACAGTCAGACAACCACTAAATAGATTTGAATACAAATTCATTCAACTATTTTGTTTTAAAAATCTGGTAGAAGATAAAGCCCCAAAGATCTCAGTATAAATCTTCTCTTACTTAACACCATATATGTATTCTTGAGTGGTACCTATAAAGTGAATTTCTAAACAGTAAATTCTATTTTCCCATTTATATATATTATAGGAAATAATGTTTCTTGGTAAAAAGAATGGTGTGGAGACGAAATAATAATATAAAATTTTTCTTGGAAGTACAATACTCTTAAAGTAGAAGTAATAATACATGAATATAAATAGATGGGCTTCAAAAAAAAAGGACAGAAAATAGCAAACAAAACTCAAGAGTCATTATAAATCTTTAATATTTAACTGCAGAAAAATACAACTATTATTTTCTATGGTATTCAGGATCTTGTTGTCCAACTCTGTGAAAGGTATTAGTTTTAGAAAAAAGCACCATGAGCTAAGCCAAAGGAAAGGGGTGAAGAAATCTGAGTACATAAATAATTCCAAATGTCATAATAAATGAACAAGGAAAAGAAAAATAAATGAGTTAAACTATCCAAATTAGTATCTAGCAATAGTTTCATTATTCTCAGTCAACAAAGAATTAATGCTTACCTGACTTATTAGTTTTCTAGTCAATTTAGCAAGAGATACCTAGTCAATTTGCAAGAGAAAAGTGGTATGAACAAGAATTTAGTAAAGCTCTTCCACTGAGTGTCACCAGCAGAATTAAAAAATGCTAGTGGATGCCACTTACATGCCTGAATGGTGAGCAGGGAAAGAAGGAAAGCAAAAAACAGAAATGTACACAGGAGAAAAATTTAAAAAGGAGGGTCCTAGCATCAATAATGAAAGAAAAACAAAATGCAGACATTGGCAAGACAGAAATAATACTGCCCTTCATTTAAACTGCCCTTAGTAAGGGCCACAGGCTTCACTAGCCAGAAGAGGAAGTACTTTTATCTTCCTTTCTTTCCATCACTAAGTATCTAAACAAATGTGAATTATTTCATTTTCCTTATGAGGTAGAGTATTTGAGATAATAAAAGAGAAGCAATTACAATTACAAAACAACAAACTTGAGAATTTGGATATAACTTATAACCCCTCAATAACAGAATTTATTAAAGACAAATTACTATATAAATGGCACATAAGGAGAGCTATAAGTTCCAATAGTTTTAAGGACTCTTACAAAGATAAAGAAATGAGGCAGAGAAAGCATTTGTAACATGACTATAAAGAGATCAACAAAAATATTGTTATTACAGGCCCCAGGAGAACACAGCTATTGTTTTGTTATCCAGAAGAACGGCAGAGTTAAGAATTTTTTTTCAAAAGATAAAAACCTAAAAAGGGAAATACCAATTATACACACAGCCAAAGGAATCTGAAATTTACAAAGTCATTTTCAGGTAATCTTCTGCATAACTGAGTTAACCAATTTACTAATTATATAACACCATCTTTACATAACATTTTGTTATGAGGCAGAAGGTCTGTAAGGCTTATTATCTAATAAGGAATCCGAGATGTCTAGGTAAGTCATAGAACAAAGCCATCTTTAGCAATGGGCAGAAATAAGACAAGTGACTAAATTATGCCTGGATTTTGTTTGTACAGCATCAAAATAATCTTCTAGAACTGAGTTTTTGTTAAAGTAGCATGCTCAAATTGCAGTGACAATAAAAATTAAAAGGAAAAGGAGTTTTGTTACGAAGTTTCAGTGTAGCTAAAGCTTCAGGTGGCATGACTGCACAGTGGTGCCATACATTTAAGATACTAAAAAGATTCCCACAAGGGGTAGTGGGCACTTTAAGCTCTTGCAAGCTAGTTCTGAACATCAACTGCAATTACTTCTACTACTACTACTACTACTACTACTACTACTACTACTACTACTATTATTCAAAGGGAGTTGTGTTTCCCTCCTCCTCAGCAGACTATAGTCACAATACATGGTCTGAGGGAGAGTAAAAAAGAAGCAAGGGTTATTTAAATTTACACTTTCAAGTAACAGGTTAACACATTATTTGATGTTTCATTACTTGTAAATCTAGGAAAATGTTTACATAAGTAGACAATAATTTATAAGCATAAATGCAGCTACACTAACCTGGTGAATCATAATCACTTACTATTTTTGTCCATCCACGAATTCCTATGTTGACACCAACCAATTTTCTGTATTGATATGATTCTACCAATATTTAGGATCAGCCATTTTGTCTGGTAGTTGGACTGCTTCCAACTGGTTGAAGTATGATGCTAATTGAGACCATGGTCCTGGGGTTTGATATCCATGTGGACTAGTTAGCTTCACTCTGTTCCAAGGCCACAGCCTGTACTTCTAGCCCCAACGGTATGCATTTGGATGTGGTGAAAAAATATTAACGAATCTGAATACATTTGCTGCCATTACTAAAAATGCAACTCAAAGTACATACTCTTGAAGTATCAGTAATCTTTCTTTTCAGCTTCAGCATATCACATCTATCCTCCACATTAAAAAAAAGAGAGAGAGAGATACAGGACTCCTCTACTTTCTGTTCCCACTTTAAAAAGGAGGGAAACACACATACTCTGAAATTATGCAAAATATGTATCATAGGTCATATACAAGGAATGTGACCTCTGAATGTCCAGTTACTGAACATTAGCTTCTACTTTGTCAAAGAGAAATGGTCAACAGTGTCAAGTTCTATTATGGAAAAATCTTTTCAATTATTATCTTTAGAAAATTCTAATGGCATTCGAAAACAAAACAAAAATCAATTATTGTCCCTCTAAATATTTTAGATGACAAATGCTGCCCAGTCCAACTATCTATTTTTCATAGTAACTAACCTGATAGAGCTGCACATTATATATAACTTCCAATAAAAAGCAGTTCTCAGGGTTTGTTAAAAAAAAAAAGAAATCCAGTGTTACTTTTCATTCCTTACACTCTAAATCACTACAATCGCTCTAACAACAAGGCATCCTTTCAAGATTTTACCCTTCAAGATTATGTTCTACATGATATACAAGTAGCTGCTGCCACATCAGAGAAAAGACTTTCCTCCAAGGACTTATTTTTAGGCATATTTTCCTTAATCATGTCCCATAAAATCTTAGTATCAGACATCCTGTGTATACATTCTGTATACCCTTACTGGGTGGGCTGACCATGGAATAACTGTACTACACTCTGTGTTCTCCCTGACACGCCCAACATGGCTTTGGGTGATCCTAAATAACAGTATTCTTGCATTATATGAATACTAGTAACGGTATAGCAAGAGCCACTGGTTTCAAAGCCCCTCTACTGAAGGAGGAGAAAGAAGAAGAAAAAGAAAAGAATGAAACGAAGGAAGAATGAGGTGAAAAAAAAAAAAGAGGAATTTAACAGCCATTTCCATTTGGAGAAATATAAAGGGGGGAGGTTTTACATTTTGCATTTACAAAATGTATTCTATACCGAGGAAGAGAAATACTAGCGTGCAAAATCCAGTAGATCATCTAATTCATATCTATCTTTATAGAAAAATACCATTTTTTGCATCTACTTATGTTCTAGTAGATTTGAAAATTAGTTTGTAATCCCTGTGAAAAGGTCAACTAATGTAAAGAAGCCAATGTGATACTAAAAATATGCCACACAAACCACAAAGTGGACAATTCATAGGCAGTTGAATAAACTACGCTCATAAATCATAAAACTGAGTGGGAAGAGTTCCAGATCCGCTTAATATTTTTACCAGTTTCTGACTCAATCTCTACCTACCTTATTCTCAACTTTACAGCCTTATCTCAAGATTTTCTATTAAACATAAATTTATCAGAAATAAGGTTTCAGTAACACTTGTACAATATTTTCCAGAATTGGCTAGACGACTGGCTAGAGTAGATACATAATGATTAAATATAAAGTATAGTGATTCATGAAATAAAGGCAAGTTGACTTATGAGGATGTCTGGGTCTCTAACTTCTAAGTGAACTTTTTCCCAGCCACAAACTATACACATTTTCATTTTAAAAGTCATCAAATTACTAAATCAGCACAGCTACCAGTGACCTACCACCAGACGAATCGATAACTAAATTCTATATTAAGAGCTTTTGATCTCCAAACAAGCAAAATATACAGTTCAATGTATACAGTGTAAACTTTCCTAAGGTTCCTAGAATTGACTTTCCCCATCAATAAAAAACATACAGGAGTGTTATAAACACATGACCTATCAGTGTTACAATTAAGTAGAGGCTTCTCATCCGCACTACAGTGCATTGTCAGAGTAGACTATCCGAACGTTGAACGTTGTATCTCTCCTTGTTGGCATATAACGCATACTCAAGAAATGTATTTTGAACAACTGAGCTTTAAAATTTTTTATTTAGTCTTAGTCAAAATAAAAGTCTGTAGTTATTAAATATTAGGCTAGTAACTACCACATTAGAGTACAAATCCCAGTTCAAACTGGACTGACACATACTATAGAGGCTGAAACAGAACTGCTTTCTTCTCAACTCCAAGTTCAAGTAATGTAGAGGTTTGGAAGTAGTTCAAATTCTCCTTCCACTGGAGCAACTAACTGTTCTCTTTGGTTACATCCAAAGACCTTCAATTTGAAAACTAAAGAGCACCCATGAAGAACAGCCAAATCTCTTATGCCTTCTCCCTTTCTTCAACCTTATTCTCCATTCTTCAATTCCATCTGGTGAAGAAAGGAACTCTATAGTTTCACTAAACTTAATCTCACCCCACCCCCAAATGAAAATTTCTTCTAAGACAGTTGACGGTCTCATACATTTTGAAACAGGTTTATACTGTGCTTAACCAAAATACACACCTGAAGAAAAAACTTCATAAAATACCATTTGAAATAAAACAAAATGGAAAATACAGTCTACAGAGAATGTCAAAGTATACAAATGCAATTAAAACTGCAGCTCACAGTGAAAAAGGACTTTTTTTTTTTGAAGGTTTACAGCAGTTCAGAAGCCAAAATAAGTCAAGGTTGGTTATACTTAGTAAAACAGTTTACTTAACGACAGTTAAGAGTCATAGTTTCCTACAGCAACCAGTAGGAGTAAGAGCACCAGCTCACAATAAAGGGAAAATTAAATCAATCAGTAAGTAGTAATTCTGTAGTTGCCTTTAACTCTGATCAAATTTTGGAAAAATATTTCTGTGACAGTAACTTTTTAAAAAAGAGGATGAACCTTGAAAACGGCCAACTATCCTTTTGGGGCCATATTTTGTATAAGAATTACGACAGCAAGCAGATTACGAAGACTGAAAATATGCAAAATAATAACAAAAACAAAGCCTCTATTTAATCCCATTTATCTGTTCAAAAGTATGAAGACGTTACTGGTAAAATTCTACAACTGTGTGTGAGATAAGATGCTGTAAGTTCAAGTCAACAAATAGCTACGTTTTTAAGAGAACCCTACAAAATAGCTCATCATCAGGGCCACAAAATTTTAATCTCTTGTCCTGCTCCATTAGCACTAGTTACAGCACAGGGAGAAAGTAAGCATCACTGCTTCTAGCTATATGTATTAGAGAAATGGCCATCCCAAATTAAGGATGGGAACATCTTTCATGAAAAGGTCCTGAAAAACGCTCAATTTCTAAAACTGTACCCAAATTCTTCTTTCATCAAACTAAAAAAGGCAAAGCAAATGTATTACCTCCTAAGGAAAGCTAATGAAGGCCGCCTTGAACGTTTAATTGCTCCTCTACTTTCCGGTATTGGCCCTCTTTTGGATGGAATGTTATACCCATTTGATTAAAAAAAAAAAAAATTCCTAGAGGTCTTTGTCTACTGAACCTTCAAAAGCAGTAGAATCTGATTGTAGAGCCCAAGACCATTTTCTAACTTGTCATCGACACAACTCAGGCATCACGTACCCAAAATATAAACGCGGTAACAAGACGTTAAGGCTTTTTTAAAGCTTAACGTTTGATTACAATACCCAGCCTGCGACGAGTAACAACCGTTTCAAGTTAATTGGGAAATATCTTTCTTTTCACCCCCGGGGGAGGAGGGGGAGGGGCACAGTCATTCCTGAAAACGAGAACAGTTAAGGATTTCTAGCTTTCCCTATTTTTTCTTTTCTTTTTAAAATCTTGAGGCCCTAGAGACAAATAAAAGTCCTGAATGGGACGGAGGGCAGGGGGTGGAACCCCCCCCCCCAAAAAAACAACAAAAAACACCTTAACCAGCAGAACTGTAGTCATAAGCTTCTCTTACAGATCTGGAATATAAAAATAAATAAATAAATAAACTTTTCGGTGCACTGTCGTCAGGCACCATTTAATTCTGAAAAAAATGTGTTTCTAGGATGGGGACAGCGGGCTTGGCTTCCACGCCACTCCCGTCGCAGCAGCGAGACCTTCGGCGGGGCCGCCCAGCTCCGCGGCGGGTGTTCGAGCCCCCGGGGCGGACCTTCCCTCCTCACCTTCTCCGACCTGAGGCAGAGCCCCTCGGAGGGCGTCTCGCATTGGCTTCTAGAAATCAGGTCTAGTTTGCAAACCCTTTAGGGTCAGCTACAAAGGATTTTGGGGCAACGTCCTTTATTGCCATCCTGATCTCCCGCGGAGAGAGCCACCAGCCTTTTTTTTTTTTTTTTTTTTGAATTTTCCTTTTTTTTTTTCTTTGAATCTTTTTTTTCAATGTTTCCCGATTCCTCCCCGCCCCCCGCCGGCCCCCCGGAGCAGCGCGCCTCCAGGTCCTCCAGGCCGCGGCCACCCCTCTCCACAGGTGTCTTCGCCGCGAGGGCCGCGACCCCCGGGGTTGGAGGCGGCCGCGAGGCCCCGGCGGCCGCGCCGACTTGCACACGCCCGAGTCTGAGGAGGACTTGTTGCGAGCGTGCCGGCGCCCGGGCCGCCCTCGGAGAGCGCGAGGCGGCGGGCGGCGGGCGGCGGGGGGCGGGGAGGGCGCCGAAAGCCGGTGGCGGCGGCGGCGGGGCCCAGGAAGCGGGGCGCGCGGGATACAAAGGGCCGTGAGCGCGGCCTTCCTCGAGGCGGCCGGGCGCAGGGGGGCGCGGCGGGAGGAACGGGAGCCCGGGCCGAGGCGAGGGCCGGGGAGGACGCGGTGGCCGGCGCGCGCCCCGCCGGGCTGCGCCCCCGGCCCCGCGGCGGCCCGTTCTCCCCGCGGCGCACACGCGGCCTAGCGCGGCGGGAAGCGCCCGCCGGCCGCCGCCAACAATGGGGAGGGCGGGGGAGCGGCGGCTGCACGCGGGCCGCCTCCGCGCTCCGGGCCCCCGGCCCCGCGGCCCCGCGGCCCCGCAACGACGCGGCGGGGCGAGGGGCGGGGGGCGCCGCGGCGGGGGCTGCGGGGGCGGCCGGCGCGGCCTCGGCGGCCGGGGGGCGCACGGGCTGCAGCCGCGGCGGGGCCCCGCGGCGGGGGCGGCGGCGTCCGGCCCGCAGCGCCGCGGGCCCGGGCCTCACCCACCTGGTTGAACTCCTCGCCCACATCCGCGTAGATGTCTATGTGGTCCACGCCGTCCGCCATCTTCTCTCGGCCGAGGCCGCCGCCGCCTCCTGCAGGTCCGCCCGCCGCGGCAGCAGCAGCCGATCTGGCGGCGGGGGCGGGGCGCGCTGCGTCACTTCCGAGGCCCGAGGGACGAGGCGGGGGCGGCCGGGGGCGGCGCGGGGGGCGCGCTCCGCTCCGCTCGGCTCGGCGGGGCCGCTGGCTGCGGGCTGCGGGCTGCGGGCTGCGGGCTGGGGGCGCCCGGCTCTCGGCGGCCCCCGCAGCCGGCGCTCAGGTTCCCGCCTCCCGGCTCTTCCCCAACGACTCTCGGAGCCGGGGCTTCCGGGCGGAGGGCGGTGGAAGGCCCCTGGCCGCGACCCGCCGGCGGCGGGAACCCCGCATTCGGAGAGCGAGCGCCCCGAAAGCCCAAGTCAACGTTGTTGCCCGCGGCGCCGGGCGGTCGTTCGGGCTCCCGTTTGCAAAGCTACTTCGGCTTGCAAGCGACGTCGGCTCCTTGCCTGCGATTCAGCTTTGCACCTCGAGCTGCAGACGCCGACCGCTCTCACCGCCTCCTCTCCTCCCCCCCTGCCCGCTCGCTGCCCTTCGCCTTTCCCCTGCTTAGGCCTCAGGTGGTTGTCTCTGGAGCAGTGCAAAGCGCTCTAACTTTGCAGGCATCCTAGAGCCCACCCGACAGGGTGCAGGCACCTTGAGCAAGGTGGGTGGGCAGGTGGGGGGGGCGGGGGGCTTCTCTCTTGGAACCATAGAATGTCCGAGCCAGGAGGGAACTGCACAAGGTGTCACTGGGCCCAATCACACGGCTGTTGTCCAAACCAAGGAACCCAGGCCGCACGGAAGGTGATGAGTTAAACTGGGACCACGTGGTCAATAGAGAAGGCTTTGGGCCAGTACCTGGGGCCCAGATGTCCCCCCCCCCCCCCCGGTTAGAAACCGTACCCCCGTCCTTTAGGTCTGTCTCCTCCGCCCCCCCCCCCTTAAAACCCCACCAAGTCAGAGTGTTTGCTCAGGTATACAGGGAGCTTTCACACCATGAGAAGCCAAGGAGTGTCCACCTGTACGGGGCAGGTTGGGGAAAGCGTCCTTGGAGACTTAGAGACCAATGTGGTGATGTGGACCCCAATTACTAGTTTACCAGCTCCACGGCCTCAGTCCGGGTACCCACCCTCTCTGTCTCATGTTCAATGTCAGAGACCTTTAGGTCCGAGGTCATAGTATCTGCTTCACCAAGATTGAAGGTGGGTGGTGGATGTTTAAATAAGATAATACACGGGCAACCCGGGTGGCTCAGTGGTTTAGCGCCATGCTCCACCCAGGGTGTGATCCTGGGGTCCCGGGATCGAGTCCCACATCGGGCTCCCTGCATGGAGCCTGCTTCTCCCTCTGCCTGTGTCTCTGCCTCTCTCTGTCTCTCATGAATAAAATAAAATCTTTAAAAAAATAAATAAATAAGGTAATACACAAACCCCCATCCTCTTCTATTTCTTTCCATGGGATTTATAGAAGAAAAGAGCCACTTGTGATAAAGGGTGAGACCTTTTTGAGATTGGTAAGGGGGTAGGCACCACAGGCCAGTCGTAAATGTCCATATCCCAACCCCTGGAACCTGTGACTCTCTTACTTTATGTTGGAAGAAGGACTTCCCAGGTACGATTAGATTAAGGGTCTTGGCTTGTCCTGGATTTCCTGGTAGGTCCTAGGTAATCACAAAAGTCCTTCTGAATGAAAGAGGAAGACAGGAGAGGGGAGATTTGGTGATAGAAGCAGTTGATGTTCTTTTACTTAAAATTCACTCCAGGCTTCTGACTTCTACCTTTGCCTTCAAAAAGTCAGCAGTGCGACTGTTTTTTTGAAGGTCATTACCCCCTCCCCCAGCTGCTTTTTAAATTTCTTTTTTTCTCTTAGACTTTGGTATTCTGCTCTTTTACTATGTATGTCTGAAAGTGCATTTCTTTTTATTTATGATGCTTGGGATTCACTGGGCCTCTTGAAGACGTTCATTGATGCCATTCATGAATTCTGGAAGATTCTCAGCCTTTACTTTTTCAAATATTGCTTCTGCCCCATTCTTCTCCTCTTCTGTAACTCCAATAAATATATATTAAATCTTTTCTATCCACTATTTCTCTTGCCTTCTCTCTTTTTTTTTTAATCTTTCCATGCTTCATTTTGAATAGCTTTTTTTTCTTATATATTTGCTAGATGACAAATTCTCAAATAGAAATAAAAATAAATAAATAAAAAATAATGGGGGTATCTGGCTAGCTCAGTTCATACAGCGTGCAATTCTTGATCTTGAGGTCATGAGTTCCAGCCCCACATGGGTATAGAGATTATGTTAAATAAATAGAAACAAAAAAATAGATTACTAATTTTCTGTCCTATGTTGTCAAACTTACCTATTTAGCTATTAATTCTGGTTTGGGGTTTTTCTGGTAATTTTGAGGTTTAGAATTTCTTTCTTTTTTTTTTTTCTTTTTTAAGATTGTATTTATTTAGTTGAGAGAGAGAGCACAGGCAGGGGGAGTGGCAAGCAGAGAGAGGGAGAAGCAGGTTCCCCACTGAGCAGGGAGCCCAATGCGGGGCTTCATCCTAGGTCCCCAAGATCATGACCCGAGCCAAAGGCAGACACTTACCTGAGCCACACAAGTGCCCCAAGTTTTGGAATTTCTATTTGATTATTTTAACATCTGTTATGTTCATTTTTATAGCATCCTATTCTTTGCCAAAATTATGAATCTTGGCTTTCATCTCTTTGAGTGTAGTAGGCATCATTGGTATACAATCTGGGTCTCTGCTAATTCCAATATCTGGAGTGCCATTGAGTGTATTGTTGGTTTTTTGTTTTAGTTATTAGTTGTGTTCTTTCTTTCTTTCTTTCTTTCTTTCTTTCTTTCTTTCTTTCTTTTTTAAAGGGAGAGAGGGGTGGGGGTGGACAGAGCAGGGCAGAGGGGAGGGAGAGAAAATCTTAAGCAGGTTCCACGTCCAGCCCAACACAGGGTTCTGTCTTACAACCCAGAGATTATGACCTCAGCTGAAATCAAGAGTTGGATGCTTAACCACCTGAGCCACCAAGGTGCCCCTGTTTCTTGTGTTCCTTGTGCTATTTCTCACTCATGTTGTCTTATTACCTGTCTTTGTGCGCTGGACATCATAATTGAAATACTTGAAGAAATAATGTGAGTCCTAGGATATTTTTTTTCCATAGAGGATTTTCATTATTTTCTGCAAAGCATCTCAGGACACTAATAAACAAGATTACCCTAATCTAGGTGACCTCTCAGCCATCTCTTTTGAATCTGAAGTGCAAAAGCACTCTGAAGATATAGGCCTTATCCCTTCTACATCTTGACCAGGTAATTCCTCACTCCCTGGCTAGCTTTCTCAAGGTTTTAAAATGTTACAGGGGCACCCGGGTGGCTCAGTCAGCTAAGCGTCTGACTCTTGATTTCAGCTCAGGTCATGATCTCAGGGTTATGAGGTTGAGCCATGTGTTGGGCTGGGCGTGGAGCCTGCTTAAGATTCTCTTTCATCCTCTGCCCCTCCCACCCCTGCCCTTGTCTGCTCGCACTCTCTCTCTCTCTCTCCCCACCTTTCTCACTCTTTCTAAAAAAATAATAATAATTAAAATGTTTTTACAGGACACCTGCTTACTTAGTAATGTTCAAGAAATGAAATATTATTATAGATTACAAAAGAAAATGGATAATAATACTAATAAAAACAACAAGCAAAATATCTACTACTTTTTGAGTACTTCTATAAGCCACCCTTTTTCTTTCTTTTTTTTTTTTTTAAATTTTTTTTTTTTTATTTATTTATGATAGGCACACAGTGAGAGAGAGAGAGAGAGGCAGAGACACAGGCAGAGGGAGAAGCAGGCTCCATGCACGGGGAGCCTGATGTGGGATTCGATCCCGGGTCTCCAGGATCGCGCCCTGGGCCAAAGGCAGGCGCTAAACCGCTGCGCCACCCAGGGATCCCCTAGCCACCCTTTTTCTTAGGCACCTTATAGTTATTAATGTACGTAGATGAAAGTTTGGAGACTTGATTTCTCCTAACTTTACAATAGACCATCCAGGTGACCTTAGACAAGTCCTTGACTTCAATTCCCCCATGAAGGTCCCTCTCAGTTTTGAAATTCTGTTATTCAAATCTACACAGAATTCAACGTCCAGAGTGCCTCAAGAGGAATTTGACAATGGTAGTACCAGAAAGTAGTGGCTTAAAACAACACAAATTCATTATCCTATAGTTCTAGAGATCAGAATCCAGAATGGATCTCATTGGGCCAAAATCAAGGTGTTACCCGGTCTGTCTTCCTTCTGGAAGCTCTAGAGGTGGGTACATTTGTTGCCTTTTCCATCTTCTAGAAGCTGCCCACATTCTTATGGGCAGTGACCCCCTCGATCACATCACTCCAACCATATAAATGATATAAAAATCAAAATATTTAAGAAGAATAACAAAGAGGTTTGAAGGAGGTAAATATTCTAAGGTTCTTTGTACATGTCTTTTTTCTCTATGTAGAAAAACTTTCTCTCCTTTTCCACACACAAGTCTATGCAACAATGGCAGTATCAGTTCCAGAGTTCAAATAAGCACCATTTAGGAAGATGGCTTTCTTAGTTTCAGTCACAAATCTAAAGAGAAAGCAACTGATTCGCTCAATTTTTGTAGAAGTCTACTTTTGGTCCAATCAAGTTTGTCTAAGGACATGGAGTCATGGAGTAAAAACACAGCTTACAAAATCTACTCTGTGAGTTAGGAAAGGGTGAATTGTCCGTGAAAGGCAGTTGCTTTGAGCTAAGCAGATACCCCAAAGCTTGTCTAACACATTCCACCTATTGGATGACAACACGTAGACAGAGCTGATGGTTGGAGAAGGGAAACCCAAATCCATAAATATTTAGCACATATTATCATTCTGACTTACTTCAAGTCAATGCCGTAATATCCATAGGAATATGATTTTGATCCTAGTATACTGTGGGTCATATTTTAGCTCTATGCTTGCCAAACTTTAATTTTTTAAAAAAGGTTTATTTATTTGAGAGAGAAGCGCAAGCTGAGGGAGGGGCAGAGGGAGAGGCAGAGTGAATCTCAAGCAGACTCTGTGCTGAGCGGGGAGCCCAACTCAGGACTCAATCCCATTATCCTGAGATCACGACCTGAACTGAAACCAATAGTTGGACGCCCAACCAATCGCACCACCAAATTTTTAAAAATACCCCTATCATGTTAAACATGCACCCATAATATATGTAAATGTAAATATTACTTCTTAAATATTTTATTTATTTATTCATGAGAGACAGAGAGAGAGGCCGAGACATAGGCAGAGGGAGAAGCAGGCTCCCTGTGGGGGCCCCATGTGGGAGTTGATCCCAGGACCCTGGGGTCACGCCCCGAGCCGAAGGCAGACACTTAACCACTGAGTCACCCAGGCGTCCCCTTAAGGCATTTTATATTAACATTTTTATACCATGAACACCCATACAAATGTATAATTTTGAGGAATGAAATGAACATGATTTTTAAAAAGATCTCAAGCAAACTCCATGCTGAGCATGGAGTCTGATGCGGAGCTCGATCCCATGACCCTGGGATCATGACCTGAGACAAAATCAAGAGTCAGATGCTTAAGTAACTGAGCCACCTAGGCACTCCAATACATGAGATTTTTTAAACGTCTGGCTATTATAATGGCCCCATATCATTAGTGGATAGAAATCCATGTTTCAAATAGTCTTAAAATTCTTGGTCCTGCTCTTGTCAAATCTGATTATATCATCCTTGTTTTCATCTCCTTATGGAGCTGACAAAAATTCATTCATACTAGAAGTAGGTGTTGGCTCTGACACTTTCTTATCTTTCACTTATACTTTCATTATTAGTATTAGCTGTGAACCATGGTTTCTTAGGATTCTTTTTTAAGACACTTGGGCGTTTTGTGATGGTTAACTTAGTTACAGCGAGAAAAGAAAATCTGTCAGTCTCTGTAACTGGGCTCTCATAAACTGCAATATATCATACTACACAGCAAGTAAAGTGTATTAAGTGTCTGTATGAAGGAATCCCTTAGAATCCTCTGCGTTGAGGAGGAAGTCCCCCTCTTTCCTCAAGATTGCCCCCAACAGAAGCAATTATGTGGGAAGTGAAAAAAGTTAATGATTTAAAGTCCCTTATTGTTGGGCACCTTGTGGCTTAGTGGCTGAGCATCTGCCTTTGGCTCAGGTCATGATCCTGGGGTCCTGGGATCGAGTCCTGCATCAGGTTCCCTATGGGGAGCCTGCTTCTCCCTCTGCCTTCGTCTCTGCCTCTCTGTGCGTCTCTCGTGAATAAATAAATAAAATCTTCTTAAAAATTTTTTTTTAAAATTCCCTTACTTTCATGGACTCCTTCCATAATTTGTCTAACACTACTATTCTTCTCTGTCATACATGCTCCCCTTTGTGTTGGGTAGGGGTTGGAGTGGCAGCAGCCATATTTTTGCATCTAAGTGGAAGTTGAATGAGGGTTTATTTACATTTAGTTGGGATTTAATGGAAAATATTTATGAATATTTTTAACCATCCTGACATAAGAATGCTTTCCAGAAATATTTTTACTATCACTGTGCCACCTCATCCAGCTTCTGTGATATGAAAATGCAAAGCGAGAGGTCACGTGGTGATCTGAGCACGTCCAACCATGCTAGGGGCTGGAAGTATGTGGGTGCTGGAGGAGAAACAAAGTTCGAAATGTATGGAATCAGATACTGTTCTTTGGAAAATTAGTCTAACGAGACATGCAAAATTACAAGTGAAAGATTTGGTTCTCATTAATACTTAGTCAAAATGGAACTCTCCACTGGCAAGAATATACTACATAATGAGGCATATAAAATTATCAACTTGCCATATATTCTTTTTATGAGAAAATCATATGAAATTGAAATTCCTATGTTTCTTTTCTTCTTCTAAATAGCAATTTGCTTTCATACCTTATTTTGTATTCATAATTTTTTGTTATTTTTCTTTACAAAAGCTCCCAAAACATGGATATATCAACCCCCAGGAAACCTGAATTTGTACCTTAGTAACATGAAATCATTTGACAGATGAATTGAGGACACTATTCCTATATTAAATATTAGTTAATCTTAATTTTTCAGCTTTTTAAATAAAAAATAAATGTATGCTCTATTATCTTTCCATATCCCAATGAATATATATGCATACTCTGGAAATAATTAGTTAAACCGATTGCTATGGCTAAATAAGAAAGACTTACTGCAATGCCAGAGAAGTGGTGCATCACACCCTCGACTGCCCCTCCTTGGGCTTGAACTCATGACTCTGAGATCCAGAGTCACATGTCCTGTGGCTGAGCCAGCCAGATGCCCCAGTTCAAACACTGCACTTTCTGTTAACCAAATTCTGTCAGACTGAACCACATAAAAGAGCAGATTTTATAGGTCATAAGTGATCTAACATTGGAAAATTCATAGATTCACCCAAATATATCATTTAGAATGCATTTGGCTGCAAGTAAAAGAAACAAAACTCAAATTGACCTAAACAATAAGGAAATGTATTGTGAGGGTATCAGTGAACTCATAAAATTGACTACGGGAGTGAGAACCACTTCTGAAAACTTATAGCACGTGGTCATGCACACACTGCCAGGGTGACTAGCTATTGGCCAAAAAAGAAAAGTTCATCTCAATTATGTACAGAGAAAATACTGCACAGAAACATGTTCAAATGTTAATATTATTTTTGAGCAGTGGGATTATGAGTATTTTTAGTTTCTTATTTATGCATTTCTATGTTTTTAATATCACTGCAACATGTATTCATTAACTTTATAATCAAAACAGAATTTCAACTTTATTTTTTAAAATAGAAAAGCATAGAGGCACCTGGCTTGCTCAGTAGGTAGAGCGTGACTCTTGATCTTAAGGTTGTGAGTTCAAGTTCCATATTGGGTATAGCAGTTACTTTAAAATGAAATCAAAATGGGGTGCTTAGGTGGGTTAGTTAGTTGAGTGGTGGACTCTTGATCTCAGCTTGGGTCTCAATCTCAGGTGGTGAGTTCAGGCCCCACCTTGGACTCCATGCTGGGCGTGAACCCTACTTAAAAAGAATAATTAATAAATAAAATGTTTTTAAAAATAGAAAAGCATAAAATTAAGATTTTTAAATGCAAGGGCACCTAGATGGCTCAGTGGTTGAGCGTCTGCCTTTGGCTCAGGTCATGATCCTGGGGTCCTGGGATTGAGTCCCGCATTGGGCTCCCCACAGAGAGCCTGCTTCTTCCTCTGCCTGTGTCTCTGCCTCCATCTGTGTCTCTCATGAATAAATAAATAAAATCTTTAAAAAAAAGATTTTTTTAATGCAGTATAGCCATACCTTGGACTCAAGATGGAGCTTGGCATTTAGAAACCTATAATAATAATGAATCACACACCCGATTGAAAAATTAAAATATGTGAAGTCTACACTGTAGTTTACCAGAAACTATTTTTCAGCACTTGTGTGAGAATGTGTTTAAAAACAGATATTTCGGGATCCCTGGGTGGCGCAGCGGTTTGGCGCCTGCCTTTGGCCCAGGGCACGATCCTGGAGACCTGGGATCGAATCCCACATCGGGCTCCCGGTGCATGGAGCCTGCTTCTCCCTCTGCCTGTGTCTCTGCCTCTCTCTCTCTCTCTCTGTGACTATAATACATAAATAAAAATAAAAAAAATTAAAAAAAAATAAAAACAGATATTTCTCACCATAGTTTTATTTTTTAATTTTTTAAAACATTTTTTAAAATTTTTATTTATTTATGATTGTCACAGAGAGAGAAAGAGAGAGAGGCAGAGACATAGGCAGAGGGAGGAGCAGGCTCCATGCACCGGGGAGCCCGATGTGGGATTCAATCCCGGGTCTCCAGGATCGTGCCCTGGGCCAAAGGCAGGTGCCAAACCATTGTGCCACCCAGGGATCCCTCTCACCATAGTTTTAAAGTGCATTGTTTGCTACAAGTGGTCTTCTTTTGTGCTATTTGTAAAATGCATTCATCTTTCTGTTTTGCATGATTTATTTCTGGAAATTACTGAAGATGTGAAGAGCTGGACTTCAGCAACATACAATAACATTAATATGAGTGAAAGTATTTTTCAATATTAAAAACTGTTTGTTTTTTAAAGTAGGCTCCATGCCTGGCGTGAAGCCCAGTCTGCAGCTTGAACTCAGGACTCTGAAATCAAGACCTGAGCTGAGACCAAAAGCCAGATGCTTAGCTGACTGAGTCAAGCATCCCCAAAACTGATTTTATGGAGCTAATAGAACTCCAAATTAGTAATCTTACCATTTTTAATACAATTTATACAGCAACTAAATAGATTCTGTATGAGAGAATTTATTCGTCCTACAATCTAACAAATATATATTTTTAAAAGATTTTATTTATTTATTAGAGAGAGAGAGAACACAAACAGGGGAGCAGCAGAGGGAGAGGGAGAAGCAGGTTCTCTGCTGAGCCGGGAGTCCAATGTGGAGCTCGATCCTAGAACTCTGGGATCATGACCTGAGCCAGAGGCAGATGCTTAACTGACTGAGCCACCCAGATGCCCCCCAACAAATATTTTTAATGAAACTACTGCATGGGGGCCACTGTAGTAGATAGGAATGAGTAATGCAAATGTAGCGAGAAGACTTCAATATCATGCAGCGAGAAGTGGCATGGTAAGGTGTAATGTGACAAATCTTGGTATGAGACCCAACTCGGTCATTTGATATTCAGCTGTGCCATTTTGGACAAGAGTTACTGAACTTCAATGGGACCTGTTAAAAAAAAATAGAAATCATATATCTACTTCAAATAGAGGAATGGAAAGCAGCTAACAATTTTTGAGCAGTTAGTATTATGTACCAGCCTCTGAGATATATGCTTTATAAGCATCAACTCAAATTACAAAACATATGTACAGTGTGAGAGATGAGAGAGCTGGTAAATCCTTAGAAGTACAAATATCACATTGGAATCTCTGGCAATATGTGTCAGTCAGAAACTGGCAGGAAAAAGATGGTATACTCGATGGGGAAATGGAGTAGAATGTGATGGAATAACTATCTATGGGGGTTTGGACAGGGTTAAGAGAAACTAATAGAGGATGATGAAGCACTGAAGGGCAATCCTGAAGGGATAAAGGGAGCAATCAATTACTAAAACTCAGAGGGGAGAGAGAGAGAGAGAGAGAGATCTGTAGCTGTTGGCTACAGCTACAGAAGGCTGCCTAAATCAGCTGTAGCCTTCAGGCCTACAGTGGAGAGAGCCTAGAAAATAAATCTTGATATTACTTTTCCTTTGACCTTAGGTCTTCTGGTAGGGTCTTCCATTGGTTGAACCTAACTGAAGTCAGAGGGGAAGAGGTACCATTGGTATGGTCAATAAAGGTCACCCACTAGAACAGAGAGCAGCATGGAAAGGATGGGATGTAGATCTGGAGAAGCAAAGGAGAATAGTATCTAGCACAGAAAGTATAGAAATGAGCAAATGTTGCCTCATATGTATGTTCTCCTGTGGTGTCAAAAAGCCGCAATCCACATTTTTGGAGATTCTGCTCAAAAGTGATGAGATTTAAAATGTATTAGTCATCTCTGGTTAAGCTTTTCTCATGACCAGTTCAGTGATGAAACTGTCCAGTAGTGAGCATAACCATTCTTTAAAAATGCCTCCTTTTCACTCAAAGTCAGGAAGCAGTGTTTCATCTCACCAGCTAGGTAAGCTATTATGGAGCATGGGTTCTGAGTAGGAAGCTACTGAATCCCCAGCTCCATCTCATTTTCATAGACCCTCCTAAAATGAAGCTAATTCTGCCTTTTTCTGTATGCTGTCTCCCTTTATCGAGAAACAACCCCAATTACATGGAATCCAGGAACAGAAATACCTGGGGTGAAGTTCTAAACTACCTCCGCACTAGGCTCCGATAATGGTAAGATTGGTCTTGGAAGAAGCAGGCCTGAAGAAAATGAACATAGGTGATGGGGAAGGGAGTAGTGATGATAATGATGATAAATGATATATAAAGACATCACACTTCTTATACTGTGAATTCCTTGAGGTCAAGGAATACATTTTTCTCATCTTTATATTCCCATAGCCTCTGGAAGAATGCTTTACTTGAATAAGATATTTAATGAATGTTGGTTGAATTGAATTGTTAAAATGAGTCCACAAATTTCAGAGATAAGAAGGACCTATGAACCCAAGTCCCCCAATCCCTGTTATTTTGTTTTTGTTTTTTAACAAAAGAGGAAACCTAATACTAAACAGATTGATGGTAAAACAGTGCTGGTCCCACCATAAAAATCTCTGAATAAACAAGTGAAAGAAATTAGAACTGAGATACAGGTGTTTATTAGATAGCATTGAAAACAAATGAGACGGGAAAAATTGTAAATTGTTGAAAAACGTAGGTTCGTTCAATCTCAGATCTGTAGAATTTTCGTTTAAATATTTCTCTTTTATTAAGAGAATAGATTTATTTATTTATTTATTTATTTATTTATTTATTTATAGGAAAGTGTGAGCAGGGGAGTCCTCTCCAAAGGGAGAGGGAGAAAGAGAACCTCAAGCCGACTCTGCACTGAGCATGCTTGATTTCATGACCCTGAGATCACAACCTGAGCTGAAATCAAGAACCAGATGCCCAACTGACTGAATCACCCAGGTGCTCCCTCCTTTAAATATTTCTCAAATACTTTCTATTCTGCTGTTATTATCCTGACCCAGACCTTCATCACTACAAATATCCAGTACAGATCATCTAAGTCCAATGTGCTAATTTTACAATGGAGAAAAGTGACTTGCTCCAGAATGTGGTAGAAGGAATGCATTTTCTTTCCTCTTGAAGAGCCATTTTCAAGGTTTGTCTAAAGTGAGAATAGAACCCTCATCTGTTGGCAAACACTTTGTTGCCTTAGTTTCCCTAACTTCCTTTGCAGCTAGGGTATCATCGACTTGGTTCTGGCCAACGTACATTACATCTTCAGTACTTACTATCTTATAACTGGAAATTTGTACCTAGTGATAGGTCTTCTTTAAAGTAGAGTTGGAATGTGTAAAAAAAGTAAAAGGTAAAAGAAAAATCACTGTGTAGAGGCAACCACTATTAATATATTGGGTAATTTTCTTTGCGTATTTTCCTTTGCTTCTTTCCCTGACTGGAAGTAACTGTGTATTTTGTTACATGCCATAGAAAACTGACATAATGATAGAAAAATGTAGACAATGCTGAAAAATAAGAAGGGAAAAGTAAAAATTAGCGTTATAACTTAGAGACCATCCTATTACTATTTCGTGTATATCTTTCCAGATACTTTGATGCGTAACTGACTTAGCTATTGTTCTCTTGTTGAAGTTTAAGTTGTTCACAGTAGTAAGTTGTTTCACTTATAGATGCTGCAACAATAATCACATTTCAGAATAATTTTCTAAAGTTTGTGGCTTTGAGGCATTTTATTATAAAAGCTGGCACTCATATATACAACTAACAGGAACTTAAAATTCATCATGTAATTACTTCATTTTTTAGCTTGACCATCTAGTAAATCTTTAGCTTCATTGATTTTGGCTGAAATAAGGAGATCCTCTCCTGTCTGGGTGATTTAAAAGCATAATTCCTTGATGAGCACCTCTTATTTTCCCTTATTGGCATAGTCTATTAATGCTACTTCTGTTTCATCCTTTTGGGTTCAAACTCACCTTTGTAATAATGACCACGGAAGATGAATTTTGACAGGTTTTGAAAAACCTGTTTTACCTGAGGCTTCATATGTTTCATGGCTTGCAAAATATAAAGGCCTGCAAACCCTGCAGCAGCAATGGTCAGTCCAACTGCTATCATTGTATTGGCCGTGGCTCTGGTTCAGCTCCCAGGTCTCCGCTGAGAGCACAGTTCATCCCAGCCCAAAGGTCACAGCCGCCAATCCCATGCCTCTCCAGAATAATTTTTTTTTCCAGAATAATTTTTAATGACACATGGAGCCCCTAGATTTTCTGTCAAAGTTATTATAAATACAAGGAAGTCATCACCAAGGCATTAATTGAATGTCTAATTAGTTATTAACATGTTATTAAATTAGCATATTTTCTTGGGGTAAGTCAAATGTATGATTTAATAATGTTGAATTTATTTATTTATTTTTAAGATTTTATTTCTTTATTTGAGAGAGAGAGAGAGAGAGAGCCAGAGAGCTTAAACAGGGGGAGCAGCAGAGACAGAGGGAGTTCACTTAACCAAATGAACCACCCAGGTGCCCCAATAATGTTGAATTTAATGTGCTGATTATATTCTTCATAGTATAGAAGTCTTCTTAGGAAATCTATGCAGATAGGACATTTATTACTCTTTTGTAAGAAGTGAGCAGCTTATCACAATTTTTAGCTATTACAGACTTTTCTAGTTGTTTATATGTGGGGTTTTTTTTGATATTTAATCAGTCAAATTTGTGATTTATTTGATGCAAAGTCTTTCATAACATGATCCCCCAATCACAACATTGTTCTTCCCTGAATCCCTGCTTCCCTAAATCATAAGGACCAGCTGGGCTGGTGCGGGAGGTCTGTTGTCTGAAACTCTAAATGTCACAGGAATCAAGGGAGCATGCCAAGTGCAGAGTTATATGGATTGCTGAGCTGAGTGAGCTGCAAAAGAGAATTCTTGATCTTCAGACTGAGGGTGCAGGTCAGAGACAGATATTAGACGTCAGAGAATTGTGCCAGGAATTAAAAAGCCAGGGACCGAAGAGTGGAGAAAAAAAGATCTGACAAAGAGTCTGCAGTCTGAGCCTGTCTAATATACCCAGTTGGAAGCTGTTACTTCTGGATTTATTGCACTTACCTCCATGTGGCCCAAGAGGGTGTGTTCAAAGAGTCAGGAGCAGAGGTGTCACCAACATGTCCCTCCTTGCCCCTCTAGCTCACATCCCTCCTTAGGTTCAGTAGTATCACAGCTTCCCTATGTTAACAGGTCGAAGGCTCATGTATTAGTTTCTATGGCTGCTGTAACAAATTAACACAAACCTAGTGGCTTAAAACAACACAGATGTATTATCTTATAGTTTTGGAAATCAGAAGTCTGCACTGGCTCTGCCTGGCCTAAAATCAGGGTGTTGGTGAGGCAGGGTTTCTTTCTGGAAGCTTTAGGAAAGAGTCTATTTCCAAGCCTGTTCCATAAAAGACCAGTCTTCAGACTTAAACAAATGTCTAGAGGACATTGGCTGTTTGATTACTGCACAAAGGCCCCCTCGCCTGCACACAGAAATCCCTTTTGAAAACCAAGCAGCCCTAAGTAGGGCACATTCTGCAAAACCTGCTTCAGATGTGGCCATGGAGACAAATGGACAAGAACTTCCCATAGGACAAAAACTGGGGTCATGGAGAGGAAGGGACAAGAATTCAGGAGAGAGGTCTCTATTGTCCCAACCCCCTACTCATCCCCAGGCCACAAGAATACCAACTGCCAGATGGGATAACCTAGGAACTTACCCCATCACCAGGTCAGGGAGTCTTTGCAATTATTGCTCTGCGAGATTTGATGATTGCTACGAACTAGAGCCTGTTGTTTTCTTCCTATTCTTCCTTTTTTCAAATAGATTTAAAGTATATGGGTATATTGGCTACCCTATTCCTGCTCCACAATTTATAACAGGAAGATTGGAGGACAGATCACTTGTCTTTTAGTTTATAGGCTACCAGACCATGAGGAATTATATATGGACATTATAAATAGGACTGAGAATTACCCAGATATTGTGAACTCTGAGCTGGATGCAGAAAGAGGGAGAGCATGGGGAGGGGCAGAGGGAAATGGAGAGAAGCAGGCTCTGCCCTGAGCGTGGAGCCTGACGTGGGCCCAATGTGGGGCTCCATCTCGTGACTCTGAGATTATGACCTGAGCCAAAATCAAGAATTGGAGACTTACCCAACCACCGAGCCCCGCACGTGCCCCATCTGGGTCTCACTCTTAAAGGAGTGGCGTGCTCTCTCTTTTCTCTTTTCCTTTTCGCTGTTCAAAATGTGATGACATTGAGCCTCCTGGGACCCTGGAAACCAAAAGAACACCATAAAGATGGATAGCGGAGCAATAAGATGGAAGGAACTTGGGCCCCAGACACTATGGGGTGATATGTCAGATTTTTACATGAAAGAGAGATACCCTTTCACCTGTAGAGCCAGTATTATTTTCCATCTCTGTTTGTGTGGCTGAATCTATAGCTTAACTTTCACAAACAGGTTGAGTCTGAGGTACCCCTAGAAAGTTTCTAATGAAACATATCAAACATATGCAAAAGCAGAAAGAACAGTATAATAATGTCATGCATACTCACCTTTGGCTTCAGCAACTACCATTTCATGTTATTTCATCTCCACCTGCACGTCCTCCTCTCTCCACTGGAGGACTTGGACGCAAATCCCAAATGTCATATAATTTCTTCTGTAACTATTTTAGTATGTATCTCTAAAAGATAAGGATTATTTTTTTTTAAAAAAATAAGAGTTTGAAATGTTTTTAAGCAAAACAAATATTGATATCCAGTTGAGTTGAACATATCTCTTTAACATTCAGGAGAAAGTTCCTGGCCTGAAGGTACTGCTTTGAGAGGCAACTCTTATGTGGAAGCTATTTAAGGCCTTGGCAGCAGATGAGATAACCCAGGGAGAGTGGTCAGCTGAGTCGAAAAGAAAATTTATATCAGTTTAGGATGACCAAAATTTTCTTTCTCGGTATCAAGTAGTATGAGGAATAATGGAAGACAGGGTAAATACACATTGTAGGAAGTTTTTATGGACATTGTTTCCATTATCCCCAAAGCCAGTTCTCATCTTGTTCTTTTTTCTCAGCTCTAATCTCATTTTCTAGAAACGTTGTTTGTTCAGGGTTGGTCATGTATTTTAGTCATAGCTGACGAGACCCAAGGAATGTTTGCTGAGACTTCTAGGAAAGCCTCTTATTCTTCAGGAACTACTTGCATCTGCCAGGATGCTGTAGTGTGATGGAATGTGCTGGAACTGCTGCAGTCATTTTGTTATCATGAGAGGATTCTAGAACTACCCCAGGGCCCTGGCATAGAGACAGAATGAAGTGAACACCGAGTGGAGATGTGGAGAGAAACCCAGTCCTTAGTGACATGGTTTGAACTGCAGCTTCAAACTTCTTCAAGCCAGCCTCGCTCTGGACCTCTGAGTTACCTGAGTTATGAGCTAATTTGCCTTTGCTGTTTAAATCATTTACGTCAGTTTAAATGTTTAAATAAAAAAAATAAATGTTTAAATCATCTTAAATCATTTAAATCATTTTCTGGCACTCGCAATACAAAGCAGTCTGTTAAGAGTAGGTCATGTGGTTGATGTTTTTCAAGACGTTGAGGAACCCCAGTGCTGGTCACGTCAGTTTTACCTGAGCAGGTGATATATTTGCATAAGAAAAGTAAATAGATGCTGTCCTCCCCTTAATATATTTCCTTGGTATTCACTAGCAGTAAACAAATATTGCTTTTGGACAGATTGGTAGATTTTCTGCAAGCTTCTCTTGCAGCTTCTACAGGTACTGGCCAGTTGCCCATGGTGGGGGGGTAGTGGATGGTGCTGAGGTGGGGTGGTGGTGATGGTGGTGCTTAAAGCTATGGGTAAATAGTAAATGTGGAACCCTTTGCTGTGAAGGAATGTGTTCTAGGCTGAGAAATGCAGTGAGCTGCCTATAAAATATGCTTCGGTTATGAGGTAGACCTGGTTATTCTCTGCAGAAGCACGGCATGGAGGTCTTCCTCTAAGACTTAATGTACACAATCAGGTGGACAGGAGAATGTAAAACATTGTCTTTTCAAACCATATCCTTCACAACAGCAGCCATGCTGGTATGAATGATTCTCACAGGTAGATATTTCTTTGACAAAACTCTAGATGGAGGGAGGGTAGATGATGTTAAAGGAGGCCTAGAGCAGGATAAAATGTACCATATTGACGAGGGATGTCTTCAACCTTCAGGTTTTGTGTTGAAGTCATGGGATCATCATCACCTAAATGTGGTTTCATTCTGCAGCTGTCTTTTCAAGCAATCATTAAGCCAAGAGTGCTCAGTGGCCAATGATACGGACAATTACTAATGTCACCCCTTAATGATTTCTTCATATGTGGAAGGGGAAATCTTTTTTCCATTTTCCATTCTGCTGAAAAAAAAAAAATGGCAGCCACGAAGACTCTTTGCCAGGAAGAGCACTCATGCTTTTTGACAAGCAATTTGGCTGGGAAATTAGCTGAAGTTACATAGCTCTTATTAAGTAAATGGAAGACAGCATATGAATATTTCAAAAAAGCAAATTTGAACCTGTTTAAATTTAGTTCAGAGTACTACAGTTTGTTCAAACTCCGTCGATGAGGGCTTATAGAAAAACAGGCTTATTTTCATTTTTTAAGTACCGGAACTGGAAGTTTCATGAAGCCAGAAGGAATTTATTATTTAATTATAAACTATTTATAAATATTTGCATTAGCAAACCAAGCATCTTCTTTGGAATCTAGATTTTAGAGTAATGGGATTAGTAGCCACACTTGCCAATGTTGGGATAGGGAAAGGCAGCTCTCTTAGAGGGCAAAATATCCCAAGGTGTGGGAAGGCTCCTGGACACGAGAGTACAGAGCCCCCTGCTGGCTAGGAAGGATAGAGACCAAAATAAATAATTCAGGTAAAGCTGTCAGAAAGAATGAGGGGTCAACAAGTGAAGGTTTAAGGCTGACAAGGTGGATCAGATTTATTGCCATCCTTGGCCCGAGAAGCTGAGAATTTGCCAAGGTGGAGGATCTTGGTGTGTCTTGAGAGACAGGTGTAAACGTTTACCCAACTGGTGCAAAGATAGATGACCGGAGTAGGCGTCAGAGAATCTGCCAGAAGTGCAACTAGCAGCCGAGTCACAAACCAGAGTTACAAGTGTTGATCTCAGAGAGGATAAATGAATTGGTTAGTGTAAAAGTGGCCACCAGGGTCTGAGGGGCCAACCATTTCTCCAGAGCTGGAAGGAGTTTTTGAGATGGTGGTGTCCTCAAGTTTCTGGCCAGGTTCTTAAAGGTGAATATTCATTTATTTACCTTCCTAAATCCTTTCCTTCCTCCCCTCAGCTTCCTCCCCTGGACTTATTTACCAAAAGAGCTTAGGGGCTCTGGCTTTATGATGATGACTAATGGAACCTCTAAGAGGTCACTATTTCAAATTGTTGCCTTCTACTACTGGGCCCCAAATTTCTGAATCCCTTAGGCACTCTAGTTCCCTGAAGTCAAGCACTGTAGTTTTTGTTTGTTTGTTTGTTTGTTTGTTTGTTTGTTTTAATCATTTCAGGGGCACGTGGGTGGCACAGTTGGTTAAGTGACCAACTCTCCGTTTCAGCTCAGGTCATGATCTCAAGGTCTTGGGGTTGAGTCCCATGTAGGGCTCTGTGCTCAGTGCTCAGCACAAAGTCGGCTTGGAACTCTCTCTCCCTCTGCCCCTTCCTGCTGCTCTCTCTCTCTCAAATAAATAAATCTTTAAAAAAATTTTTTTAATTAAAAATCTTTTCAGTTCTGACCCTCCCTAATACAATGCCTGGCTCATAGTCGATGCTTGATCCATATTTGTGAAGTAAATGGATGAATCATTAAGCCAGACCTGTGGGAGGTTTATAACTTGGTGATGTCTCAGAAGAGTAATTTACTTATATATTCATTTACTTCTCGCTTTATTTCTATTATGTCTTGTTCCACAGGGATTTGAAAAAGCTTGTAAGAATACATACGATCAAATAGAAAAATATAAATAATAGATAAAGCCAGGATCATTAGAAACAGCATTAGGCAAAGACAAGTCAGTGGAGTAGAATGAGTTATGCAAGCAATAGGGCTCCGCGTAATTATCTGAGCCACAGATTCACAGATCTGAGTTTTCTGCTGAAGAAAAATGAAGGCCAAAAAGGATTCTCTTGACAGAACATTCTAGTTTCTCAAGCTTTTCTGGGAACTTAGCTCTAAAATAAATTTCTGGAATGGAGGATTATGTCTGAGACATTGAGTGAGGTAGTAAATGGTGTCCTCAATGATATTCTTACAGCAAACCTATAAGACCTTTTTAAAGTTGTGTCTTATAGCGCGAAACCTCCGTCTTGTCCTGTAGCACAACTCCCAGAAGTAATTTTATAGGAGACCAGGGAAACATGGTTTAAGATGAAACTTTCTAAAATTTTAGCTAAATAATAATAATAAACATCTGGGAAACCCAGAGGATTGCAAGCCCTTCAAACACTTCAAGCCCATTGAGATCGCCTCTCTGAACCAAACCTTTCATAAGGGTTGGGAGCCAATTACTGGAGTTTGTATCTTCTCTCAAGGTCTGAAAGGTCCCTGTTCATTTAGAGGAGCAACATATACCATTGTTACTGGATGAGATTTTTTCCAAGCTTTTATGACAATGGAGGCATCTAATCAAAACCTTCGGGACAGATAGCTAGCTACCCTCTGTTCTGGTTGTCTATTGCTGCCTAGCAAACTATCTTCAAACTTAGTGGTTTAGAACAACAATGGCCATTATTATCATCTTTCATGGTTATAGGGATGGACTGGGCTCAACTAGGCAGTTCTTGCACAGCTTTCCTCATGCAGTTATAGACAGTGACTGGTGCTGGAATGATTTGAAGACCTGCTCACTCACATGTCTGGTACCAGGTTAAGAAGGCTTGATCAGCTGAGGGCTGGAACAGCTAGCTCCTTGGGCAACTCTATGTAGTCTCAGTACATGTTTTCCCCTGCAGCATGGGTTCAGGATAGCTGGACTTCTTACACAAGGAAGAGGGAGAGAGAGAGAGAGACAAAGAGAGAGAGAGAGAGAGAGAGAGAGAGAGAACGAGAACCAGATGGAAGTCATATTATCTTTTTTGGACCTAGCCTTGGAGGTCGGTCATGCACTGTCTGTTCTACAACATTCTATTCATTGAGGCATGCACAAAAATCTGGCCAGTTTCAAAAAGAGGGGAAATAGACTCCAGGAGACATTGATGGGGAAGTGACAGGGTTCGGAAGAGCATGTAAGACCAGAAATATTGTTGCAACCATTTTTATAAAATGCAATCTGCCAACCCTTCTCATTTCAAAGGTCCACCTAGGGAGTACCTATAACCAAGACAGGATTTTTCTTAAGGACCACATTCTGAGCCTTCAATAAATGAATCAATTTGAATCTTTCAAGTTTTTTTTTTTTTTTTTTAAATCATAGAATGTAGACAAAGTGACCTAGCATGGAAGATTTTCAAAGAAGCTTTTGCCAATCACTCATCACAGACATAGAAAAACTGCATAATGCTCCCATGGCAAGCCCAGTTTTGAACATGAAAGTCATTCCTAGTTCAAGTCTCCAGATGACCCAATGGTTTCCTGTCAATCAAAGAGCAGTTAAAAGGAAAGTGTGGGGGAGGGGAGTCCTGCTTTAGGCTCTTCAATATAGTTATCTGGTTTTCCAGGAGCTAGATCTATCTGAAGTCAGATAATGACTCTTGCTAAGATGTTAAAATGCATCTTTTGTCTAAGAACCAATAACTAGGAATTTTTTTTTAAGATTTTATTTATTTATTCACGATAGACACACACACACAGAGGCAGAAACATAGGCAGAGGGAGGAGAAGCAGGCTGCATGCAGGGAGCCTGGAGTGGGACTCGATCCCAGAATTCTGGGATCATGCCCTGAGCTGAAAGCAGACGTTCAACCCCTGAGTCCCCCAGGTACCCCAATAACTAGGAATTAATACTGTGTTTAGGAAGCTTTACCTAGAGTAAAAGAGTAAAGGCAGAGGAGAGGTAAGTTAAAAACAAACAGGAAAAATCAACTCTATAATTCATTTATTTAAGTTTTAAAGCCATACCCATTTAATTTCAAGAACCTGAGGTCACTAATAGTCTGTTTTATATATATATATAATATATATATAATATATATATAAATAATTCAAGTATAATTAACATATGGTATTATATTTCATTCAGATGTGCAATATGATTCAATAATTCTATACATTACTCAGTGCCCATCATAGTGAGTGTACTCTTAATCCCCTTTACCTATTATTTTTGATAATTCTTTCCAATAAGTAATAGTAGAGTATTTTTGCTTGCAACTCCATTGAATCTTGTGTAAAGTATCAATCCAGAAATCCTTAGTCTGACATATTTTAAGGAAGAAATAGGCATAAAGTTTAAATGGAATGTTTAACAAACAGATGGCTCTATATTTTGGAGGAAGTAATTTAGAACAGGCTTTGCATAATTTTGATAGCAGAAAGTCTTTACCTGCTGCTTTATTTAAATTAAGCCTTCCAGCCAAACGGAATACATGAGGAGATGTTCCTGGGTACCAACCTTAGAAACTGTACATTTCAATGTAGTCTTAGGATGATACTAGCAGGAAGAAAGGGAGGCCTCCCAGTTATCAACTGAGATTTGTGCATATTTGTGCTGACCATAAATAATTATGTCTCTAGATCTTTCCTCTTTATTGTTTCTGACAGTAAAAACCCAGGCCTCCCACAATGTTCATGAGATTGAGTTTTAGGAACTGGTTTAAATGTGAAGAAAATCCATCTGATCCTTTTGCATTCCTTTTATACACCACTGCACCAACCCAAGTAACAATCAGAGGAATAGTAACTAGAATTCTGACCTCCCAGAACTCTAACTCCACCAGCCTCCCGGAAGGATGTCCTAAGAGGGTGCTCCTGAAACCCTCCTTTGGAAGCTCAGCAGGATTGCACTTGAGGTATTATTGTAGGAAGAGCAGGAACCTCTGTTCTCAGACCACTAAGAGCACCAATCCTAAGTGCATATCTTGGTGAATTATTGCACACACATACACCTGTGTCACCAGCACACAGATCAAGATGTAGAAAATGCCCAGCACCTCAAAAGATTCCCTCTTACTTCTTCCCAGTTTGTACCCCAAACCATGGGGAGATAATCACTATTCTCATTTCTATCATTATCAACTAGTTTTGACTGTTCTTAACCTTTGTATGAGTTTCTTTACTTTCTCCTTTACTTAAAGGAGAATACAGTCTGTATTCTCTTAAATTTGACTTCTTTCACTCCGTTTAATATTTATGAGATTCTTCGTGTTGTTTCATATACTAGTAGTCTGTTCTCTTTTTTTTTGTTCTCTCTTTTTTTAATCGCTGTGTAGTATTTTATTTATTTTTATTTTATTTCACGCACACGCCACAACGTATTCATCTCTTCTTCTGTTGATTGGCAGTGAGTTGCTTCCACTTTGGCTAACACAAATAAAGCTGTGATGGACATTCTTATGCCCCTTCTTTGTGGGCATAGGTACTCATTTCTCTTGAGTAAATTTCTAGAACTGAATTGCTGTCATAGGGTTGGCAGTGTTTAGCTTTAGCAGAAACTGTCAAGTTGGCTTAGGAAGTAGTTATAACATTTTACACTTCCATCAGCAATGTAAAGAATCTCAGTTCTTCCTCATATTTGCCATCACTTGGCACTGTAAATCCTCTTAACCTAGTCCTTGTGGTTGGTGTCTGGTGATATTTCATTATGGTTTTAGATTTACACTTTTAAAAAATATTTTATTTATTTTTAGAGAGAGAGAAAGTGTGAGCGGGAGGAGGGAGTCGGGGGAGGGGCAGAGGAGAGGGAGAGAGAGAATCTTTTTTTTTTTTAAGATATTAATTATTTGAGAGATAGAGAGCATGAGCAGGGGGGAGAGGCAGAGGGAGAGGGAGAAGCAGACTCTCCATTGAGCAGGGAGCCCAAAACGGGGCTGCTTCCCAGGACCCTGGGATCATGACCTGAGCTGAAGGCAGACACTTAACCGACTGAGCCACCTGGGTGCCCCTTAAATTTACATTTTCCTAATGATTAATATTGCTGAGCACTTTTGCATATGCATATTGGATGTTTGGTTATCTTATTTTGTGAAATGCCTATTGGAGTTGTATGTCGACTTTTAGTTAGGTTGTTCATTTTTTTCTTTTCTCTTTCTTTGTTTTATTTTGGGAGGGTGGTGGGCAGAGGGAGAGAGTCTTAAGCAAGCTCCACACACCCGTGCAGATCCCAACACAGGGCTCCATCTCACAATCCTGAGATTGTGACCTGAACCAAAATCAAGAGTCAGGCGCTTAACTGACTGAGCCACCCAGGCACCCCTCTTTTTTTTCTTTTTTCTTATTGCTTTGTAGGAGGTATTTACATATTCTGAACATAAGTCTCTTGTTAGAAATATGTGTTGTAAATATCTTCTCTCAGTGTAGGGCTTGTCTTTTTATTCTAAAAGAATAAATGGCATCCTTTTAAAATTTTTTTTAAATTATTTTTTTAATGGCATCTTTTAATGAAATGCAATTTATCAAGTTTTTCCTTTATAATCATGCCTTTTGAGTCCTGGCTAAGAAATCTGTGCTTATCCCTATGTCATGGTATCAGTTGGGTTTCAAGCAGAGCAGTAGAACCACTAGGGATATATATTGAGCACTTTATTGTAAGGAATTGTCTCAAGTGCTATAGGGACTTTCCAGGTAAGTTCAAAATCCATAGAGCGTGAAGCTGTATGTATTTTTCTCCTTCATCAGAGCAAGTCTGAGCTCTGCTTTGAAGGCCTTCCACCGACTGAATCAGGTCCGTCCACATGATCTAGGATATCTCCTTTACTTAAAGCCAACTGATTTTGAACTTTAATCACATCTATAAAATGCCACTATCTAGATTAGTGTCTGATTCAATGACTGGGGACCACAGGTTAGTCAAGTTGACACACCAGAAGATCATTGTAGTCATTAACATATTTTTCTGTGTTTTCTTCTAGAAGTTTTATTGCTTTATCTTTTTATTTAGTTCAACAATCCACCTTAGAGTGATTTTTGTGCATGGTGTGAAACAGGGGTCAAAGCCAAGTGGGGGGACAGCCCCAGTGGCCCAGTGGTTTAGCGCCGCCTTCGGCCCAGGGCGTGATCCTGGAGAACCGGGATCGAGTCCCACGTCGGGCTCCCTGCATGGAGCCTGCTTCTCTCTCTGCCTGTGTCTCTGCCCCTCTCTCTCTCTGTGTCTCTCATGAATAAATAAATAAATAAATTTATATTAAAAAAAATCCAAGTGGGGGTATAGTTATGGGGCAGAGCGCGCTAAGGGAAGATGTGCCCCAGCCCCACGAGATGAATTACAGATTGATTCAATCCAGTCATGGTAATCTATTCATTCAGCAAATATTTTTTGAGCCCTTAAATTTACCAAACATATCCTCAGTTCTGAGATGCAACAATGAACAAAACGAGTAAAGTCCCTGCTGTTGTGAAATTTTCCTTTGCAAGTAATTGACTAGAAATTCAGTTCGTGACCCCATTCTAGGCAGTGGTGCCTGAAGAGACATATGCTATAGACATCTGGGAAAAGTGCTGCTTCTTGATAAAAGGGAGGCTTTCAAAGAAAAACTCTGCCGTGCACATGGGAGGATGTGATAGTTGGTATTTCGGCAGTCTTACCCAGAGAATGACAGAGAAGCCAACCCAGAGCCCTGACATCATCAAGCTCCTTTATGATCCAGTTCTGGAACAGCCCATCTCCAGGACTCTGATGTGACATAATCACATTTTCTTATTGTTTAAGCCGCACTTGGGCATTTTACCACTCGTAGCTGTAGATACATGTACTTCTCGGAGTGGCCCTGCAGCTCTCCAACACTTGCGCTATACCTCACCTTGGTTCCTTTCATTGTCCAGCTCTAGCCTTCATTTCGCCTTCCACCTTAGATATTTACACTCAGATCTTCTCTAGCTCCCTAACTTGCTTTGGCCTTTAATGAAGAAAATTGATCCCTTCCACTGAGGTCACTCTGCCCCAGTTTCACCCCAAAACTATATCTGTCTTAATTTCCCTGCCACAACCCTCTTATTTTTCTAGTTTGACTTCCATCTCTCCAACCCTACATACACCAAGCCCCAGCTGCAGAGATAGACACTTGATTATGGTTATGCTCTGTTTGAGCTATGATTGGTGCCTTTTTTAATGCAAAGCCACACGAAATAAGATGCCATGGGGGTGCCTGGGTGGCTCAGTCAGTTGAGCATCTGGCTCTTAGTTTCTGCTCAGGTCATGGTCTCAGGGTTGTAGGACTGAGCCCTGCCTCAGGCTCTGTGCTCAGCGAGGAGTCTGCTTCCCTCTCTCCCTCTGCCCTGCCCCTCCTCACCCACCTCCATGTATGTGTGTGTGTGTATGTGTCTATGTGTGTGTGAGCACACGTGCATGCATGCTCTCTCTCTCTCTAATAAATAATTAAATCTTTAAAAAGTATGATGCTATGGAGGAGCAGAAACTAAAAGCCTTGCCCAGAAGCCAGACTTCAGAGACTGAAGTGAACATCCAGCAGAGTTGAGAGAACATGCTGTCCCAGAAAGACCGAGAACAGCTCCTCCACGATTTCCGGTCACCATAAGGCCCCACTGTGCTTCCTGCATGGAGTTCCCTGGAAGTCCCTTGATTCTTATAATGAAACTCTTTCCTTAAGCCACCTTGAAAGGGTTTCTGTGTCTTGCGAACAAATCGCCTTGACGGTGGCTCTCGCAGTCCCCAAAGGGGCCTTATTCTGTCAAGAGGACAAGGCCCGCTGTGAGAGCAGGTCACCAAGTGTCTGGGGGAAGCCTGGAGCTGGTGCGGAGGCTTCCAGGCTGCACCAGCAATACCCTCTACAGATTCTCTAAAATAGAGAACACATCCTCCCCTGTCCTTCCTCAGGATGGGTTCTTCAATTCCCAGTTTCTTTTCTTTTTCTTCTTTTTTTAAAGATTTTTTTCCCTTTTATTAGAGAGAGAGGGCCCGAGAGCATGAACAGGGGGAGAGGCAGACAGAGGCACAGAGGGAGAAGCAGACTCCTCGCTGAGCATGGAGTCGGATGTGGGGCTCGATCCCAGGACCCTGGGGTCATGACCTGAGCCCCAGGCACACGCTTAACTGACTGAGCCACACAGGCACCCCTGGAGTTCCCTTTCTTGAGAGGCCAGGAGAAGCATCTGTTTTATTTTATTTTATTTTTTTTGAAGCATCTATTTTAATCATCTGTCTTAATCTGGGTCGTTCTTGCCCAAAGCAGAGCCTTGGATCTGGACTTGAGTTCAGTTAGTCTATTTGGACGGTGACTCGAGGAAGCAGGAATGAGGAGCAAGCAGAGAGTGTCACAGGCCAGGAGGACAGGTCCGTACGTGGCTCAGTACTGGGCTGGTTACCACCAAGTGACGGGGCTCAACTGCAGTGGAGACTTTTTGAAAATCCGTGTGATATGTGCCTTGGAACCCACCCACTTGGCCCCCATTGACTGAGGATTGTGCCCACGGTGGTCATTCCTCGTACTTTTGGGCTACTCTGCATAGGGCTGAAGGAACTCTGGTGGCTTCTGAAAAACCCCAGAGGCAGAAGAGCTGAGAGTTATAGGGGACTCGATGTGGGTCACTGCGGTGAGCATGGAACAGTAGTTGGAACTGTTCAACGTCAGCTGAAATCAGAAGTGGGCTGAGGAGCCGGGCCCGAGCATCTTCTACATCCTCTCTTTGGGGGGAAGGCTTTTATCCGAGAATCAGTAGACCTGACTGTGGGTGCCCAGAAGCAGGAAGCCTAGAAGTAAGTATAGTTATCTTCTGTGACAGAGCTGATACCTGCTAACCAGAAATCCATATTCTCTTCTTCCTGGATGCTCTGCTGGCCCATATTTCCCAGCCTCCCTTGCAGTTAGGTGTGGCCAACTGGCTGAGTTCCAACCAACAGAGTGTGAGCAGAAGTAAGGTGTACACTACCAGGCCTGGCCCATAAATATCCTCCCAGGCATATGTCTCCACATTCTTTTCCCTTCTGTTGGCTTGATGTTGATCCTCAGGTCACCTTAGAAACCATATGTTACAGACAGCAGAGGCGGGCCAGGTCCCTGGATGACTGTGTGCAACACGCCGCCTCTCCCTCCCTCTCCTCCCATTCATTCCTCCAGCCCCACCTCACTCCCCTGGAACTGTGTTGCTCTGAGATAAGCTTCTATGATGTTGGGCCGTTATACATGCGGGGGTTAATTTATGGTAGCAGCTAGTTTACCTTAACTTATAGACCTACCACAACACCTTACCATTCTCTGGGCTCAGAAATTATTCTCCAGGTGTCTCTGAACTACAGTATTAATGAAAAACTTAAAAATTTAGAAAGATAATTATAAAACTGATACATACACAGGTACAAATATTAAGCAGTACAAGAGAGTCTAAAATCATAGTAAGGGGCACTTGGGTGTCTTGGTTAAGCGTCTGCCTTTGGCTCAGGTCATGATCTCGGGGTCCTGGGATCGAGCCTCACATTGGGCTCTCCACTCAGCGGTGAGTCTGCTTCTCTCCCCCCCCCCCATTTTTTTTTAAAGATTTTATTTATTTATTCATGACAGACACACACACACACACACACACACACACACACACACAGAGGCAGAGACACAGGCAGAGGGAGAAGCAGGCTCCATGCAGGGAGCCTGACGTGGGACTTGATCCCGGGTCTCCAGGATCAGGCCCTGGGCCGAAGGCAGTGCTAAACCACTGAGCCACCCGGGCTGCCTACTTCTCCCTTTCCTTCTCCCTCTTGCTCAATTTAATGAATAAATTCTTAAAAAAAAAAAATCAAAGTAAAAGCTCTTATCTCCCCTCTTGCCCCATTTCCAGCCCTACTCCATTAGATGACCACTTTTAACTATTCTTCCCTTTATCTTCCTGATTGTTACTTCTATATAGTCTCCTATTTGTAGTTTTACCAGTGTTAAAAAAATTATTTAGTGGCGTTCCACTGTGAAAGATGAATAGTTATCAAAGTTGTTTCTTTAACCCAGGAATATGAAAGAGCTCCAGGCGGAAGAAATAATGTGGTGCCAGAAAGACCCCACACTGGCTTTGATTATATGAAGGAGAAGCAGCATGGTGACGCAGGACAAAAACAAACTTTGAATTCAGATTTGCATGAAGTTGAGCTTCTACTCTTTATATTTGCAAGATCGGGAGTTTGTGGAATGAAATGATGCATCTGCAGGTGTTGCTCTGGGTTCATCCTTAAGAAATATTTTCGGAGTTTTCACACACTACCACGTTCTGTGGTAGGTGCCAGTTCATCTTAGTGTCCACTCTTAAGACCAAGCTGTTCTGGAGGGTAACCCGCCTGAAGTGCTTGACACTTAGATTACTAGAAATAGATGCCTGGTCCCTGAATCAACAATTCCACTCAAGTCAGCACATCTTGCTCCAGCCGACAGAGGGCAGTAAGAGACACAGAGTGCATTTGCCTTTCTAGCAAGGGACGTTGCTTAGCAACCACATCAAAGTAGGATTTCAATGGTTGTCAGCCTATCAATGTTGGCCAGAGCCCAGAAGTGTATAAAATCATCCTTCTCAAATGATATATCCACCAAAAATGACTTCAAGAAAACACCCACCAGCTTTCTTGAAACATCAAATAAAAAGTTCACAGTTACATCAAAAATAAAATAACATAATAAACATAATAATAATAACATTACATATTCATTTAGAAATAATCAATCTACATATTTAGATACATTGGTCAACTGTTAGGTATCAGCCATGAGAAGATTATGGTCCTGTTTCTACAGGGTCCCTTTATGGAGAAAATAGCTCCTTTTCTGTTCTCTATACTATACCCAAAGTGATTCTTGTGCTTATTCATGTTACTAAACAAATGACATCATCTAAAATCTGCCACAGAGGTCAGTGAATCTCTTCTCCTTCAGTGTGTTTAAATATTCTACTATGGAATTTTATTTTTAGATTGTAAAAGTAACAAACTCCTAACTGACTACTCGGTAATGGGAATTTGTAGGAATCCTTAAATTACGTAAATAAATCATGGAGGGAGTCTGTCTTGGACCAGATGTGCTTCTGTGGATGGACAGATAAACGTCAGGCTTTCCGATGTGGAAAAATAAGTCATTTTTTCCGTTGCTATTTGATCTTAGAATTTAGATACATTTTGATTAATTCCAACTTCAAGTGGGAGGATAATACAGGGGAGTGGGTGTACGAGAAGAAGAAAGATGAGGATATGCTTCAATATCATACTTGAATTTCTTTGTCAGTAGTTGGGAGCCTCATCTTACGTGGGCATCAGTTGCCAGAACAATAAAACATCTCACACACAAATGAATTTCAATTTTATTTTATTTAGTTTTTTTGAATTTCAATTTTAAAATAAAAATAATTAATATATATTTTAAACATTCTATATAATAATAAAAAACTAATGTTTATTGGAAATTTTCTTAGGTAAATGCACAATTCATTTTCAATTTTTCTGCATGTATCACTAGACTCTTTCTTGAGAATTCTCACTGACCGTATGGGTTTGCATACTTCAGTAAAAAAGGAAAACATCATCCTTCGAATATTCAGTTTAAGTATTCAGTTTGATATAAGTGTTAGAAAAGTTGCCTTTTTAAAGGAAAACTCGTCAGGGGGCACCTGGATGGCTCAGTCAGTTAAGAAACAGACTCTTGGGATGCCCAGGAGGCTCAGTGGTTGAGCACCTGCCCCTGGCTCAGGGCGTGATCCTGGGGTCCCGGGATCGAGTCCCACATTAGGCTCCCTGTCTGGAGCCTGCTTCTCCTTCTGCCTACGTCTCTGCCTCTCTCTCTCTGTGTGTCTTTCACGAATAAATAAAATCTTAAAAAAAAAAAAAAAAAGAATCAGACTCTTGGTCTGCTTAAGACTTTCTCTCTGCCCCTGCCTCTCCCTCTCTCTCTCTCAAATAAATAAATAAATTTTAAAAGATTTTATCTATTCACGAGACACACAGAGAGAGGCAGAGACACAGGCAGAGGGAAAAGCAGGCTCCCTGCGGGACTTGATCCCAGGACCCCAGGGTCATGCCCTGAGCGGGAGGCAGATAGATGCTCAATCACTGAGTCACCCAGGTACCCTAAATAAATAAATCTCTAAAGTAAAACTCATTAGGAGGTAACAGACAGGACTCTGTGTTAGACAGACTGCTCTCCTATTTCAGCTCTACTACGGACTGTCCGTTTAACCACAGGCAAATTATTTAGCCTCTCTTTGACTTAGTTTCCTCATCTGAAGCATACAAATAATGATAAAATGCCCAACTCATGGGGTTGTAGTTGGAACATGGTAAGTGCTGAGTAAATACTAAAGTTTTTTTTTTTTTTAGTGTCAGAAATTATTTTTGAGTAAATAATAAACGTTGCCTGTTGTCATCGCTACCTTGGGCCATAACTTCAGCAAATATCAGTTACTTCAGAAAAAAAAAAAGAAAACAGTTCTTTTTTCCCCGTTACTACTTGCTTTGGGAAACCTAGGACTGTCTGTATTCTGATGCTTGTTCTTACTCTAAAAAGAATTTTACAGCATCTGTCATAATTATGGCCTTTGATAAGGACAATCAGTGTAGACTGGAGGCCAGGACCAGAATGTAAGCAGATTCACAGTTAAGCCTGCAAGTCTGAACAGAGGACCCAGGGCAGGACACATGTGTTCAAGACTGAATTTGGAACATTGGCTTACACGGGAGAAGAGGGTAAAAAGGATGGGAGGGGAGAGAGCAGTATCGAAATACCATTAGCCAATTGTTTATACTGAATCTAGAATCCCAGGTATCTAGGACTCAAGACAGGTAATCAGTGGGACTTAAATAACCAATACCTGGAAGGTTTTTATTTACAGCTGACATTCAAGATAATTGTCAGGTGATATTAGTGGGGATTTAGAGGCAAGAAATTGAGACTCTGCAGAGAATGAGGTGCCAGAAGGAATTTAGTTTGGGGGAAACTGGGGAAAGAAGGAACTGTGTAAGGAACTTGGGAAGATACAAAGATGTACTTCGAGGGAATGAGTTAAGATTCTCTTGGGCGGGACCACTCCTGGGTGTATGGCCCAACTTGAGTTACTTGGTGTCAGTGTGTCAGCACCATTCTGGTGGCCAATTTCACATGATTGCGAGGGGGAAAGATGCCTGCTGGCCAGGGCCATATGTTTACTATCTGTAAACATGGACTGTGAAACTGGAGCCATTCACAGGCTTCCAAGGTGACTCCAAAGGTACAGATACCAGAGCTCTTCCAGGCACCTGGCCAACTCCTCTGGTTGAGGGCTTTGGAGGGGGGGGTATAGTGTTGGAAAATGCCCCAAATTATAGAAATGGGGACTGAGATCCACATAAATCCTGGTCTAGCCTTGGGTCCCATGCACTGGATGGGGACTAGAAAATTTGAGGAAGGTGGTGCTGCGAAGAAAGAGGAAGTATGGGGCCCAGCTTTAGGGCTCTGCTTGCGCAGATGATACTTAGGTCAGAGTGGAGTCAACAGGGCCTGTATATTAACTTATTTTGTTCGAGTACCTGTCTGGGGGAAGGGATTGGTCTAGAGAAGGGATGACCCCAGTTATAGCAGTTAAACACTCGTAGCTATGACGGTTAAGCATGTTAGTTCTTAGGAGTGGCAACTGACCTTGACCAGTGGTTCTCGATGCTGGCACCCGGTAAAATTAACTGAGAAACTTTAAAACAGAACAACCTGTGCATACGTGTGCACGCACATGCACAAGTGCTTCGGCTCTCAGACCAATTAAATCAGACTCTAAGGGGGTGAGGGACTGATATCATGGTTTAAAAAAAATCTTCCCAGGTAGTTCATTGTCCAGTCAGCATTGGGAGCCCCAGCTGTGGATGTGCCTCACCCATCACCCATTTCTCCGGTGACGGCATTCTTTATTGCCACTTGATCCCTGAGAATTCACTCGGTAGTTTCTGAGCACAGCTAAGTGCTCTCTCTAGCCAAGTCCGGATTTTCTCCTATGAGGGAACCCTCATTATCCTTGACTTCTATCAGCCACAGATACTGTAGATCTTAGCTCACTCCTTCCCAAAACTCCAGGTGCTTCCCCAAACTGCTTTCTGTTACCTGGTGTTTCTGTTTTGCATCCACTCTGTTGCACACCTTTATTCAGTCCATATTGAGCTGTAATCCTCAGTATTCTTGGAATCAGACAAGTGCATTGTTTGACTCTGAGGCCCTTCAATCTCACCCATTTGCTAAAAATACTCTGTGAGCTCTACTTATTTTTTAACTGTAAAGTAAATAAAAAGTAATTGGTTTAGAGATTTTGGAGATGCCTTAGAATATCATAAACTAGAATGAAAACCATCGCTATAAAAAATATCTTATCCCTTTAAAATAACAATGAAAACCCTAGCAGAAGACCTATTATCAACTGTTTCTAAAAGCTTATGTATGAACTTAGGCAAATGTTCCAGGTGTTCATGGGTATTCCTCCTCAGGACAAGGGAAGTCTACTATAAGCAAAAAGATCTGGCTTATGTCCTTCCTTCCTCCCTTCGGTCGTTTAAGACCTCAGATGGCTTCCAGGTGCTCCTGCTGAAGGAAAGTAGATTAGCCCCACATGTCTGATTTTTATTAGCTGCTTCATTAGGAGCAACTATTTTACAAAATCCTTTCTCTACAAAATATCCATATCCCAGCTTTCAAAGTTTTCTTCTAAAGATGCTAGCCTGGGAAGCCAACAGCACTCATGTGCGGCCTTCCTGTGATATTTGTAAAAGTCACTCAGAGAAGCTGACAAGATCTTTTTTTTTTTTTTTTTAATTTTTATTTATTTATGATAGTCACAGAGAGAGAGAGAGAGGCAGAGACACAGGCAGAGGGAGAAGCAGGCTCCATGCACCGGGAGCCTGACGTGGGATTCGATCCCGGGTCTCCAGGATCGCGCCCTGGGCGAAAGGCAGGCGCCAAACCGCTGCGCCACCCAGGGATCCCCTGACAAGATCTTAATAGTATTTTTTATGTGTAAAATACCTTTATATCCCTTATGTCTTGGAGTCTGATGTCAACTTGGTAAGGTTGTAAAGCATGTATGTCTAGTCCCATTTCCTTTTTCTTTCTTTTTTTAAAATTTCAAACTCTCATTTATTATTGTACCACTCAATCTTTTTTTAAGATTTTATTTGAGAGAGAGAGAGAGAGAGAGAGAGAGAGAGAGAGCAGGGGGAGGGGAGGCAGATTCCCCACTGAACACAGACCCAGACTCGAGGCTGGATCCCACGACCCTGAGATCATAACCTGATGGGAAGGCAGATGTTTAACCAACTGAGCCACCCGGGCGCCCCAACCACTCAATCTTAAAGAAAAAAAAAAGGCAGCTCCAAGGATAAGTCTTCTACCATTTTTTTTTAAAAAAGGAAACTGTTTCTTTTAACTTTACATCTACCCCACACTTCATTTTCAAAACCTGTCACTTAACTGTCTTGGTCATGGACATTTCCTAGATGAGATTTTATATTTTGCTCCCATAGGTTGAGGCTATCAGGAAAACCATGTTTTCCTTTTTTTTTTTTTTTAAATTTTACTTACCCATTCCTGAGAGACACAGAGACCCAGGTAGAGGGAGAAGCAGGCTCCATGCAGGGAGCCCGACATGGGACTCGATCCCAGGTCCCCAGGATCATGCCCTGGGCTGAAGTTGGCGCTAAACCACTGAGCCACCGGGGCTGCCCCATGCTTTCCTTTATTGAAGGGGTCTGGCCTTGCTGATGTTCGTGTATCCCTTCCAATAGTCTTCATATCTTTCCTTCTGGAGGCATTTCTTCTGGTTCACTCTCTTCATCTTCATTAGAAGCTGCTGCTACTGACAGGGTTTTTGGAGCAAGAGTTGGAACAGTTTCCTTAGGCTGACTTGATGCAAGTTTGATGGCCATGGCTGAGGCTTTGTCGTGTGACTACCTATGACAGATCCAAACTTGGAGATCTTTGTAGGCTTTGTTGGGAGGTCTGCAGCTTCCTCTTCAGCAGATCACCTCTCAGCGCTGCAACTGGAACTTTCCCCTCTATTACTCTGGGGGCTCCGGCTCACTGCAGCTTCTCAGGCTTCTCCTCTCCCACGATTTTATGCACCGTGACCTCCCCCGCAGCCACACCAAGCTCCATTTCCTTTTTCTGTTTTACAACTGAAGGACTGCGATTCAGATGGCTTGCATGGCTCTGTGGAAAACATATGAGTCAGAATCAGGACTCAATTCCAGGATGCTGGGATTCACGCATCTGGTGCCTCCCGGCTACTGAACTGTGGAGATGTCATTCCTCCACATTACCAAGTACTGTATTAGTCTGGATTCTCCAGAGAGAAACAGAACCAACAGGAGATTATATATATGATTTGTTTTAAGGAATTGGGTCATGTGGTTATGAAGGCTGAGAGTTCCCCAGACGGCAGCTGGCAAGCTCAAGATCCAGGAGAGCCAATGGTGCAGCTCTAGCCTGAATCCAAAGGCCTGAGAAGACAGGAGGTTGATGGTACCAGTTCACCTCTGAAGTCAGGAGAAGACCAACAGCCCAGCCTGAAGACAGGCAGGAAGAGGATAAATTCTTCCTTGTTTTACCTTCTGTTCTATTCAGGCCCTCAACAGAGTGGATAAGACCCACTCCCACTGGGGAGGGCAAGTTGCTTCGCTCATTCTACCAATTCAGATGTGAATCTCATCCAGAAACACCCTTGCAGACATACCCAGAATAATATTTAACCAGACTATCTGGGCAGCCCAGTCAAGCTGACACATTCAATTAACCATCACAAGTACACACTTAATTGTGTGTATGTCTCCGTGCTAGACATTCCTGGAACTGTCCCCTTGTGTCACTGCCTAGAAGTCAGAAACCCAACTTGCCCTTCTGGATCTCACCTAAACTGGTGCTGGTGGACAAGTCATTTCATCTCTCTCTATGATTCTCAGTTTTCTCAACTGTAAAATAACAGGGCTTAAGATTTAGAGCACTTTTTAGGGCACTTACTGCTTGAAAATGGTATTTCTGTGATTCTATAATTTAATTCTAGGAAAGATTTTGAAACTGATTTGACTTTTGTTTCATTCAAAGCTGTGTTCTGGGTCCCACGAAAGCATGTGTGTTGAAGGTACTTACTCATCAAGTAAAATCAACATGAAGGTGATAATACTGTATCTGTCACAGGATTTTTTTTTTCCATTGGTGCCTGTGATTCTTGGTCACACCACTCTGAAGAATGAAGAGGTAGACAGACGAGTGGTGGGCAGTGAAGCAAGGTTTATTGAATGACAGCAAGGTGATAGCACAAAGCTCCCAGGGAGGGAGGGGACCCGAGAGGGTTGCCACTGGGGTTTCTAAATGATTAGCACACAAAAAATTCTGGTATGACTTAGGGTGAAGTATAGCCTACACGTGCCCTTACCAAAGAGAATGGGAGGTCAATGAGTCAGGCTTCCCCTAAAGAAGCAATTAGGACTTAGGGGGATCCCTGGGTGGCGCAGCGGTTTGGCGCCTGCCTTTGGCCCAGGGCGCGATCCTGGAGACCCGGGATCGAATCCCATATCAGGCTCCCAGTGCATGGAGCTTGCTTCTCCCTCCGCCTGTGTCTCTGCTTCTCTCTCTCTCTGTGACTATCATAAATAAATAAAAATTAAAAAAAAAATAAAGTGGATTTTCCTTTAAAAAAAAAATTAGGACTTAGGCTGGGTTTAAAGAACAAAACAAAAGAAAACAAATAAAAACATGGGAACAATTTGGATAAACAGAGGCAAGGGAGGAGGACTTTCCAGGTGGGGAAAACCCAGGCAAGGCTAAGCCAGGATCATTTGTATGAGAGTGAATGGACCAGGCAGCCATGTTTGGAATGGAGACTGCCAACAGAAAAAGGCAAAATAAAAATAGTATTTGGGGAAGGTATCATCCGACAGCAATGGGAGGATGGATTGAAGGGTTCTCAGAAACTAGCTACCTCTTACTGAGTGCCTACTATGTGCCAGGCTCCGTGATCGAATTTTATATATGTTATCTGGAACCTTTGCAGCAGTCTACAAAGTAGGCTTCCTTATCTCTTCATTTTACGGATAAGGACACTCAAGATCAAAGAGATTAAGAAAGAGTCCAAGGCAATCCAGCTGAGAGGAGGCTCAGTAAAAATCCCAACCCAGCCTGAGTTGACTCCATAACCCCTTTCTCCACATCCCACACTGCCTCTCCCCAAACCAGCAATGTTGCCAGTTTCAACAAATCAACCAAAGTGTGGCCATTTGCTGGGCCTGCCACCGTGGCAGCTGGCTGCCGAACAATTGATGACCTTGCCTGGCAGTGATCTCGTTCAGGTGCTATGAATGTTTAACTCAGCCAGAAACTCGTTGGTCCGTCTTGGGGACAGACTCTGATCCAGCGTGTGGCCGGCGATGTGACTGAGGGCAGAGGAGGCCACCAGACTGGTAAGTGCCCTCCTTGCTGACTCCCGAAGGCAAACTACAGAGGCAGGCCCCTTGAAGAGCTGCCGTAACCACAAGCCAGAGGGCAGCCCTTTTTTTGTGCTCAGCGTGGAAAAATTGTTAGTCACGCACCAGTCATTTCAGTAACACCTGCACGTTCCCGGCCTTTGAGCACAAATTAAAGACCGACTTTGAATTCAGACATTGAAGTTATTCACATGGACTGCTCTACAATCTACAGAAGTGAGAGGGAGAGCCAGAAGTAGAAGCTATAGGTTATGATCCCTGCATGTCTTTTGTTAGTTCCCTGAAGAAATCAGAAGGGAGATAGTAGTACGTCTGGTGGGGGAGGCAGGGATCCCAGGGGTGCACAACAATATCCAATTATTTTATAAAGATAAATCATGACATCAATCTTAGCTCAAAAATACCTGCCTGGCTTTCCTCTCTTTTAAAAAGAGAGATTCCGGGCAGCCTGGGGAAGCTCAGCGGTTTAGAGCCGCCTTCGGCCTAGGGTGTGATCCTAGACACCCGGGATGGAGTCCCACGTCGGGCTCCCTGCATGGAGCCCGCTTCTCCCTCTGCCTGTGTCTCTGCCTCTTTCTTTGTGTGTCTCTCATGAATGAATAAATAAAATCTTAAAAAAATAATAAAAAATAAAAAGAGATTCCATACCTTTTGACCCACATCATTGATGCACTTCAACCCAGACATAACCAGTCTGATGACATCACTGCTGCACACCCCGCTAGCTTCTCTACTGAGACCTTCCAAGGTGTTAATCGCCGTTGCGAATTAATCATTATTCTGAGTCAGACTCTTCCTCTCCTCCTGAAGCTTGTGGTTATTAACTTTGCTTGAATTGGTTAATGCGCCATCAGTGCAAATTATCATTCTACAATACACTACTAACCACGTGCAATTGTTGTTATTATGCAGGGAGTTTTATATGTAGAAAAGTCATAATTCACTGCTTATTCTAAAATTCTGTTTTTGTGCCTTTGTGGCAGTTCATCTTCATGCGGTCAGGATTTTTATTAGGATCTCATTTTCTTTCACACTTTGAAATCTAAAATGAAAGCCACAGTGGTTTTTCAGTCTTTTCAGAAAATGACCTACATCAGAAAAGAGTCTCAGTAAATACTATGTAGGAGTGCTTTTCAAATGTAATATCTCTTTTCTGCTTTTATGTACATTAACAACATTTCTATAACATTCTCGTGATAAAAAATAGTTCAGCAAAATTATTCATTAATCTGTCAGGATGACCATGTAAAATGTCCCTGTTTTCCAAAAGCTTCCATTGCTGGAAGTAAGGTTTTGTTTTGTTTTGTTTTAATGGAACTAAGGGCTTTTGATGAAAGTCCCTCATCAAGAATAGCTAGAGGAGAGCTGCTCCTTTTTTGGGAACCAGTGGGACTCTAAGGGTCTAAGCAGGAGAAGATCTGGCATTTTACACAGACTCCCTCCCTGGGATGGTTCAGACACTGGGGATACTGATCTGGTCACACTTGCTGATACTGGAGATCCTCACTGGCAAGCTTGGGTGTTCTGAAGGTCCTAGTCTGGATCTGGGGTTGGAAAGGGGCGGGGGGGACCAAGTTACAGAGATTGGAACCAATTTGATGCTTAGCAGGTGTCTGCTTTTTCAAAGAGGTAAATTCCAAAAAGTCAGAAATCCAGGCATGAGACAGCAACTAGCTGATTTATCAATGAGCCACCAACTTGGGATCCAAGGATGATTATGCTCTGTCCTTGGAAGAGCTGTCTTAAAGCCAGGCTCCAGGCCAGGAGGGGATAGAGTACCAGCAGAGTATTCTAGAACCTCTGCTCAGCGCCCCTGTAGAACTCTGTCACCCTATTGTACTCACTCCCACTATGAATACTAGTTTAATGCCTTCCCCATAGGCTCCATGAAGGGAGAGGCTCAGCCTGTAGCGTTCACCCCAGCATCTAGCCCCGGGTTGGGGTCGTTACCCCTACGGGCCAGGCCATTACCAGTTCTGACTCAGACCATGGCAACAGCGTCCAGCCTAGCTTGTCCACTTCTTTCACCCGCCCCACAGATGCTTCACACAGCACCCAGTGGGGTTTTCAAAATGCGGATCTGGTTTTGCTATCAGCCTTCCTAGAAGCCTTGGGTGATTCCCCGAAGTCCTCAGGTTAGACCCAAATCCCAAACAGGGGCCATGCCAACCAGCCACCCTGGCTTCTCCCAGTTCTTCCCGCACACTCTGCCCCCTTCTCCACGGGTGCCCCCTTGTCTACCCGATTCCCTCTGGTCCTCCATGCTCTGCCTAGCGGTCACTTCCCGGAGAAATCCCCCCTGAGACCCTAGTCTCCCCTGTGTTCTCTGCAGTGGCATGTCTTTCTTGTAGGCACATTCCCAAGCTTCTGACTTATTCATTGGGATCATTTTGGGATTCAGGTCTTTTCTTCTGATTTGACTTATAAAGTCCACAGGTGCAGGGCGTGTACCCACTCGGCTCAGCCCCAACATAGCAGGACACTGGGCTTGTGCGGAGCTAACCCATGGGGGCTTGAGGTGCTCGGGCCCGGAATGGGCCCTGGGAGAACGGGGGGCTGAGGACGGGAGGGCCCTGGGGTGGAATGGAGACAGCCTCACACTGGGCCCCCGAGGGGGACTAGCTGGCACAGCCCCCGCCTCAGCTCCAGGGACTCCCTGGGGCTCCCTGAACCTCCCCACACAGCTTGGGTGTAGATGATGAATCCTGCCTGCCAGGTCACAGAGCGGGTCTGCGGGAGCCCCAAGACCCCCGCCGGGTGTCCCCCTGTCACGCCAAGGAGCTACTTTTCTCTTAACGTAAGAACGATCGGAAGGCAGATACACCCTTACCAGGGTGTCCGCCAGGGCTCCTGTCTCGCCTGTCGCCTGTCTCGATGTCCCAGCATCGCCTTGCCCACCTGCTCTTTGGTCGCCGCCTGCTTCGGGCCAGTGCTGGAGGTCTGCGGCCAGCGCCCGAATCCTGGGCTTTGCTGGTGGCCAGTGTGTCTGCGGCTCCCTGGGGGCTCCGTGGTGGCCCATCACTGGCAGGAGCTCCGTGGTTCTGCGGCGACAGGTGGCAGTGGCGGCCACGGGCCACGGGGGCTCTGGACGGGCCTTGGGACGGGCCTGGGGCGCCGGCAGCACAAGGCGCACCCCCCCTCTTCACACTTGCTTCAGCCTGAGAGCCTGGTGTTAGAGGCGGCCTGTGCCGCTCTGGCCTGCGAGAGGCATGATGCGCGTGCAAAGCCCTGCCTGTGTGCCACCCGGCCTGCGAGAGGCATCCCTCAAGTGCAAACATGCCCCCTGCGTGCAACCTGGCCTGCGAGAGGTATCCTGCAAGTGCAAAAATGCCACCTGTGTGCAACCCGAGCTGTGAGAGGCACTCTGTCAGTGCAAAGCCCCGCCTGCGTGCAACCCGGCCTGCGAGAGGTGTTCCCCAAGTGCAAAGCCCCACGCCTGCGTGCAACCTGGCCTACGAGAGGCATCCTGCGAGCGCAAACACACCGCCTCCCTGCTCTTGGTATAGTCGTGTTTCAGTTGATGAGAAGACATGACCCTGGTGTCCCTCCTGGTTTGCTTCACGGATTCACAACCTTGTTTTCAGATCCTTGAATTTGTGCCTACCGAGAAAACGCTTTCTTTTTGGAAGCAATTTTTCTTGAGCCAATTGGAAATAGTAAAATCCCATCTCTGCTTCAGTTCCATGACATCAAAAGTACAGTTTGTGGGATGAAGGTCTCGGAAAAGGATGCTGCTTTCTACCTTTACCAGATTCACCTGGGATTCTCGCTTCTGTTTGCACAAAAATGACTTTCTGTACCTTCATCCCTTTTCAAACAATTGCAAAAGCTTTATTTCAAATCGCTTTGCTGATTCCTTCCCTTATGTACAAGATTTTATACCAAAGGACCGCACTCAAACGGACGTCTTAAACGAGAAAGCAAATGGCTCTAGGAAGATTAAGACAAACTGTCCCTTACTTTACAGACGGGGGATGTACTTCGTGCGTCCTTGGCAATCTCTAGTGAGTTCGGTTTTTATATCCTGATGGGCAGGAGCTGCAGCCATATGTGAATGTGGTTAGAATCAACCTTTCAAATGTTGAACTGTTTAAATACTAAGTCAGTCAGAGGTCTGAGTCACTTTAAAAATGAAAGTTACATAACACACTTATATTTCCATACAATATTTTTGGAAGCGATTATGAACTTAAGATCTGCTTTAAATAAAGCATGATATTTGTTCTTAATCTCAAGTCCTCTTTCCCCTTAGTTATGCACATGCTTGAAGCGAGGAACCTACAAACATAAATCACTTCACCGATTTGGGGTTTTTATTCATGAAAGAAAAGGTTGCACTTTCATAGTCGTTCCAATTTTTTGACCTGACCGGTACCTTTTATTGTTATTATTTTTAAAGATTTTATTTATTTATTTGAGAGAGAGAGACAGTGTGTGCCTAAGTGTCGGGAAGGGCATGAGGGAGAGGGAGAAGCAGACTTCCTGCTGAGCAGGGCCTGACCCTGCGACCCTGGGATCATGACCTGATCCTAAGGTAGCTGCTTAAGCAACTGAGCCACCCAGGCACCCCTGACAGATACTGTTTAAATAAATGCCATTGGGTCTCAGGGCTCACAGGTCCCTTTGATATTTGGCCGGACAGCATAGGTGCCCTTAATTCTCGGGAATTTGGCCTTGGGCACCAACAAAAGGCTCTCAGGCCTGGAGATGGGAGCTCTTCACATCTCCCTCTGAACTCGCTTCCTGTGTCATTTTGCAAACCTCAGACGTCTATTGTTCTCATTATTGTCTCTAGGATTTGAAGCTTTAGGCCAGTCCTGGCCTCCTAGCACCCCTCTTGGGAATGTGTATTCTGTTCCTCTTTGCTTCGCCCAGCTTCAGCCTGATGCCAGATTGGGGCTCCCTTCGGCTCCAGTGTCTCCCTTCAGGCCAGTCCCACCTACCTGGGGAAGGAAGAGACGGAATGTATTCCCAGTGTGAAACCTGCCCATCCTCTGACCTCTAAGTGTCTCGGTCCTGTTTTGTTCATTCAGCAGATATTAATTGAGCAGCTACGCTGTGCCAGGCCAGTGCTGGGAGCTCAACAAAGCGCAGAAAGCTGGCAGGGTCCCTGTCCTCATCCGGCGCACTGACCGGTGGGGGAGACAGGTATTAATGGAAGAGTCACACAAATACATACAGAAATAATCAGAGACCCGCAGAAAGGATGGTATAGGCCTTGAAGCCGTGTCAGGGTGACTTGACCTGCGAAGGAGCAGAGAGAGGAAAAGGCAATGGAATGATTTATTTTTTTAGACACGAGATTTATTTTTTTAGACACGATCGGGCTATGCAGCTTAACCCAGATGTTTGTAGAATCTTCTGTGTAACTTTAATAAATACCCAAGCTTGGGCTTCACTCCTAAGAGATTCTCTCTCTCTCTCTCAATTTAAGATTTTATTTATTTATTTATTCATGAGAGACACACAGAGAGAGGCAGAGACACAGGCAGAGGGAGAAGCAGGCTCCATGCAGGGAACCCGACGTGGGACTCGATCCCAGGTCTCCAGGATCATGCCCTGGACCGAAAGTAGGCACTAAACCACTGAGCCACCGGGGCTGCTCAGCATCAGTATTTCCTGCAGAGCTTTCAGTGTGATTCCAAGATGCAGCAGGGTTAAGAGCTTACTCTTTAAACCTGCATGCTGGTGGTTTCAGTGGTCCTGCACTTGTTCTCTGATGTTCCAATGCAAATCATAATCATATATATTAAATTAGTCCTAACTTGGGGCACCTTGGGGTTCAGTTGGTTAGGTGTCCAGCTCTTGGTATCGGCTCAGGTCATGATATCGGGGTCCTGAGACTGAGCCCCAAGTCAGGCTCTGCAACCAGTGGGGAGTAATGCTTGAGATTCTCTCTCCCTCTGCCCCTCCCCTGCTCACTCTCTCTCTAAAATGAATAAATAAATCTTAAAAAAGTAAACTCACAATCCTACTGCAAGCACTGTGAGAATTGGGGTGTGTTTCCTTCTCCCCTACCCCATGTATCTGTGTAGACATTATTTTTTAAAGTAGGCTCCATGCCCAATGTGGCCTTGAACTCACAACCCTGAGGTCAAGAGTCGCATGCTCTATGAAATAAGCCAGCCAGGCACCCCTATATTAGACAATAAAGTAAATGATGACTTAAAACCTACAAATAGTTTCAATATAAATTATATTTTATATAATACAGATAACATAAATAATGTTTTTTTGGACTGAGGAAAATTACTCAATCTTGTGACTCCCTCCTCTAGCCACCTCAACTTAGATTCCTATCCTCACCTCTTGGTCCAGCATTGCTCTCTGGCTTGAAGGAATAAGACTTGGTTTAGCCAATGTCACAGCAAGCTCCTAACTGCCAAACCCATAGGACTAATCCTCAGCCCTATTTAACAGCTCCCTCCATCGTTTGGCTTGCTGGGACGCTTCCCTACTTGAAACCTTTGTCCCCTTGACTTGTAGAACACCATTTCCACCACCTCCCCTGCCCTCCCCATTTTTCTTCCTGTTTCTCTCAATAAATGATGATTATCTTAGTTTCCTTTATGGTTCTTCTTTCTGATCCTAGATGTCAGGGTTCCCCAGGGTTCCATCTCTGGTCCCTTCTTTTCTCATTCTGTCCTTCCTGGGATTTCCTCCAAGCCCAAAGCCTTGGCTACCATTTATGTGCTGACAACTCCCTGGAGGAAGCCTGATGTACTGAGACCTCCAATAGGCCCATGGTGTGGCGAGAAATCAGATGCTGAAGTCTGCTGTGAGGGTGCAGCGAGAGATTCCTTACGTGGAGACAAGCTGGACATATGAAAGAGGACCTGCTTCCCCCTCTCTTTGCCATCCCCTACTCCAAGCCCTACCTAAAATAGAATAAAAGACAGCAGACAGAGCCCCAAGATTCTGCTTCTCTTGACCCACAGAGTCCTCACACCTAGGGACGATGGGACCAGAACTCTGCCTAGGGGGCCGTGTCCACTCGCTGGTCCGTGTAACCTCAATGGGTATACATCCTTCACAGGGTTTGTTTGGACATAAATGAGAGTAAGAAGCAGCCTTTGTTGAGTCCCCAGTGATCATTCTCATAAATTCTGGAGATTGGACTGACTCCTGTGGCTTGGCTAGCTCGCTCTCAATCTACGGTTCCCATCCAAGCCTCTCATGGGGTGGGCTCACACCACGGCCTACTGACCACATTGAGCCAGTGGGCCACGTGCCCCAAATGGGATCCCCATCTTTTTGCAAAAGCCTCCCCATGTTAGATGCCTTAACTCAGTGGTTGGCAGGGCCAACCACTCTTCTACCCACTTGTTCCCTCCTCTCCACACCTGTATCCACTCACAGGTGATTCCATGTCATAAATACCTTCATGTCTACACTCCTTTTTTGTGCCTGCTGTCACGGCTTGATCCAGGCTTCCACGATCTGTTAAGGCCCAGGATTACAGTTTAAGTGTGGAGCCAGTAACCCTCTTTGCTTTGAAAAATTACAAATAAAACTAGAAAATGAGATAATTTCATTCCATTATTAAGGAAATTAACTTAGTTTTAAATATTACAGTTATGTTTCTGAAATTGGAAGATGTTATATAAAAAAGTTGCCATTGATTTTTACTGACTTACTATAGATTTATTATTTTTTAAGTGATGATTATCTAACTTTTCCCAAATAATCAAGAAATTGAAGAATTGTTTTGTTGGCCCATTTTCCTTTTCATAACTAGGTCTTTACTACCTACAACTTAAACTATGTCAATCATTTATTCTCCAACAACTGTTTTCCTTCTTTGAGTCTCCCAGAGGACTAGAGACCAAGGAAGCAAGTTCAGTTGTCTTACATAGGAACACAATGAACCGAAAGGTAGAGGTATATTATGGGGGCGGGATGGTACACGTTGGGGGCTAGGAATGTAAAGCAACTGTCCCTACAACATGCAAAGCTAGTACCAATGTTTAAACAGCATTAGGTGGATTGAAAAGCTCTCCTAAATATCATTTGCCTTTATTTTCTCATATTTCTAAATATAAATTATCATTAGCAAGTAATTATGGAGAATAATAACACTGTCACTTAATTTCCTGCCAGCTAAGGCCTGGCACAATCGAAGCATGCTGAACTCGAGAGGGTGCAATTTTAGCAATGAACAATTAAACTCGGAGAAGATGGGAGCAGAGGTTACCGTGGCAACCTGATTCCACAACCCTGTGTGTGGCCATATTGTTCCAGTGTTTTGAGCCACAAAGGCTGGTTATTATGATTTATAATAGAGGCAATGTTTAGGAGTTTCCTTTGTGCGAGTGTAGAAAGGACAGGTACTTTGGAATCTGCAGAAGAGGATTATATGATTTTCTACGAAGTGACACTGAATTAATGAAAATAATTAGTGGTTGTTAATGACAGTGTGTAGTTTTAAACTATGCCATAAAAATAATGGAATTACTGGCTCTGCAAAAATAATTGCATTGAAATTTAATAATTAAGTATAATTGTGTAACTAGTATAACTAATCCATTCAATAATACTGATTAAACCCTAGTATTTGCCAACCCTGCTGTAGGTGCTGGCATTCAGTGAACAAAATAGGGGAAACAATATACAGTAAACATTTTATGGTATCAAGTGTGTTAGAATGTGCTAAGGCGTATAAGGACAAAATAAAGCGGGGCAGGAGGATTGGGAATGCTGGGGAGAGTGGGGGTGTGGTATGACAGTTTTAATTTAGGTTCTCAGGACCCCTGGATGGCTCAGTGGTTGAGCATCTACCTTCGGCTCAGGGCGTGATCCCGGGGTCCTGGGATCGAGTCCTGCATCAGACTCCCCGCAGGGAGCCTGCTTCTCCCTCTGCCTGTGTCTCTGCCTCTCTCTGTGTGTCTCTTGTGAATAAATAAATAAAATATTTTAAAAACCAATCAATAAATTGGGTTCTCAGGGAAGGCCTCAGGGAGAAGATGCCATTTGAAGAGACTCAAAAAGGTTGAGGGGGTGAGCCATGCAGAATATAACATGCATAACATGCTTGCTATGTTCAAGGAGCAATAAAAATATTGGAATAGAGTTAATGAAATGGAGAAAAATAAAAGGTGAGATCAGTAGTAACTCGGCAAGATCCTATAGAGCTTGGTAGGTCACTGAAAATATTTTGGCCTTTATTGATGGAGAAATAGGCAACCACTAAAATATTTTGAGCAGAGGAGTGACACGACTAGTTAGGAGCCAATAGCAACAAACTAAAGGAGGAAATTATGATGACCAAGGAGTTAGTAATGAAAGTGGGAAGAAGCAGTCAGATTCTGGGTATATTTTTAAAGTAGATACAATAGGATTTCCTGATGGATTAGGTAAGCATGAAAGAAAGGAGAGTCAAAGATGACTACCAGTTTTGGGGCCTACGCGACTAGGAATAATAGAATTGCCATCATTTGAAATGGGGAAGACTGAGGATGGAATGGGTTTGGTGGTGGAGATGGGCTGGAGTGGGAGAGTAGGACAAAGATATCTATTAGACATAGGAGTAGGGAAAGAGGAGTTGGGTATACAAGTCCAGAGTCGAGGGGAGAGACCTGGCTGGAGGTACACAATTGGGAGTCACAGGGCAAGATCAAATGAGACAACCAAGGGGCGGAGAAGAGACAGATGGAAGCCCAGGGCACCGTAACAGTGAGATATTGAGAAGAAAAGATGGGACCAGCAAGAGACTAGGGGGAAACCAGAGAGATAAAAGCAAACCAAGAGAGTTCAGGGTCCTAGAAACCAGATGAAGAAAGCATTTCCAGAAAGAGGTCGTTGGTACCCTTGATTCATCAGAGTGATGAAAGTGCAGCCTGACTGGAAAGGATACAAGAGAATAGCAGGCAAGGAACCAGAGGTGATGGGTAGACAGCTCTTCTGAGGAGTGTTTTTTGGAATGTCAGATAGAGGGAAAGTGGGCTCATGAGAAGATTTTTAATTTAATTTAATTTTTTTAAATTTTAGATAGGAGATTTAAGATGGATCAAAGCAGGGGCGCCTGGGTGGCTCAGTCTGTTGAGTGTCCGACTCTTGATTCCGGTTCGGGTCCTGATCTCAGGGTGGTGAACTCAAGCCCCACATCGGGGCTTTGTGCTCAGCAGGGAGTCTGTTCGTCCCTCTCTCTCTCTGCTCCTCCGTCCCCACTGTCCTTCTCTCTCTAAAATAAAATAATTTTTAAAAAGATGGATAGAGGGACACCTGGGTGGCTCAGTGGTTGAGCGTGTGGCTTTGGCTCTGGTCATGATCCCAGGGTCCTGGGATCGAGTCCCACATTGAGCTCCCCGCATGGAGCCTGCTTCTCCAACTGCCTGTATCTCTGCCTCTCTCTCTGTGTCTCTCATGAATAAGTAAATAAAATCTTTTTAAAAAACGGATAAAAACACAGTGTGCTTTTATACTTTGTGTATATGAAGTTGCTTTCTATTGAGATTTAGCTTCCAGGCACTGTAGACCCTACCCCAGGACCTCCACGTAGTCAAGCCTTTGCCCTTCACTCGGGATATTGATGCTCTCCTGAATACATGAGTGTTTTAAGCAGCTTGGATAACACGGGCAGTCTTTCAATCCGGAATTTCTCACCAGCATGGAGTCCGAACGTCCCCAGGCTTTCTCATATGCCCAGTGAGTCACTCCAACACGAGTCCATCCGTAATACTCTCAGTCTCTGTTGCTCATCTCAAGTCTGATGCTGATGGAAGACACAAAAATGCGGGTGTGAGCAGCCGTTCGCCCATCCCCTCCAGCCCACCCAGGCCTTGCACGGGCCCCCATCTCCTGTATCTCTTGTTAGGTACCCATTGAATCGATCCCAGGAACTACCAGGCCAAATGGGAGCGGTGGCAGGCCATGTGCCATGGGAAGCTCTTCCCTCCTGGCCATGGGGCACAGGATGGTTGTAGAACCCTGCAGCATGCCTGCAGCCCAAGCAGAAGCAGAGCTCACGGGCAAGCAAAGAGGGGTGTGCCCTTGACACAACAGCAGCAGCAGCTGGCGTTTGCAGGAAGACACGGAGGAGTGATGCAGATCTCTTTAGAAATCTGGTCAGTGTGATGATGCTCTTGAAGGGTGAGCTCTGAGAAATAAGAGGCAGCAACTGAGAATCCCGTTGTGTGTGCACAAAGCTCCTGTTGCTCAAGCTGGCCGTTCAGAAGCTGAGCGGGAGAGAAGGAGGTGCAGGAGGCTGCTCAGCCTAGTTAAAGAGAGAAGAGGAGCCACACCGCCTAGGGACCAGAGGCTTTCCTTTCCCTGGCATGGACCTTAGGTGCAGAGTTGAGTTCTCGCTCCCGGCTTGTGGGAGAGCTCCACGCCCAGCCCCACCTAAGCATCCCCCCAGTGCCCCCCCCAGTGGGGCTATTCATAGTTCTGACAACACACACACACTCATATTTTAAAGTCAGCTCATATTCATAAAACTGTGCCAGAATATTGCTCTTATTCCATTGTGAGGGTTCGGTTGTTAATAATTTTGCTACGTTCATAAAGTTCATAAAGTCATGAGTTAAAGAATCCTCCTCGGGTGTAGGCAGATTGAAACCGGGTGGCACCAACTAACAACTATGGTCAAGATTCTGGTGCCGAGGGTGAGCACTTCTCTCATTCAAGAAGTATTTATTGAATGTCCACTATGTGTTAGGACTGCTTTTATTTTTCTTTGTCTTACAGAACTGCTGCATTTATCACGTATTCACCCAGTGTGCTTTCTGACAACCAATCCATTCCCCAAGTCCAACGGGGTGTCCTATAGTTTGAGTCAGTTCTGACAGTGACCACTCAGAGTCAGTGCAGACCACCCTGGGTAGGACTCGGTCCTGCCACATTGTCTCCACGTCCGTTACCAGTTGCAAATTGAAGGCCACCTGCACATCTGACGAACTGGCTATAAACCAGGGGTTCTCATGATCCCCTCCTCAGGTTCCACGAACTGCTAGGATGGCTCACAGAACTCACTTTACTTTTATAAAGGTTACCACTTAGGGACAACCAATGGCAGAGATGCGTAGGCAAAAGATGCATGTGGGGTGAGGGATGGGGGAACACAGGGCTTCTAGGACCTCTGCAGGCACCCCACTCTCCCAGCACTTCAAGATATTCACCAACTTCATTCAAACATGTGTAGAGAGCTCAATCTCTACCCCCATCTTCTTTGGGGGTGTGGGGGGTTGGTGGGTGGGGCTCAACCTTGCAATTTTCCAATCACTTGGTCTTTCTGGTGACCATCGAGTTGACTTAGGGGGGTCCCACCCTCAGTTGCCTTGTTAGCATAAACTCAGGTGCGATCAAAAGGTTTGTTGTGAATAATGAAAGACCTCTTATCACTCAGGAAATTCCAAGAACTTGAAGAGCTCTGTGCCAGGAAGCAGAGGCAAAGACCACACGCATTGTTGACTCTACCACAACACTACCTGTCGGTCCCTCTGTTCCACTGCCCCGATCCCCGACTCAGAGCTGAGCCTCACAACCTCAACTGTGTTGTTGGCAGTTGACAGCTTTCAGCCTCTGGGAATTGCCCTCAGCTGAGGACAGTCACCTCATCCAAGGTCACGTAATGTCCCTGGGGGTTGTCAACTGGCCCGTAAGGTGCGAGGCAGAGCCACTCTGAAGGACTTTCCCAGCTCCAGGCCTTACTGTGACCATGTTATCGTACAAGGTTCTTCTCTGCCCACTCCTAGTGCTTACCTCCCCGACATTGATCCCAAGGGCATTCCTCAACAAATCTCCGGCACGCACACCTCCCTCTTGGAACCAGTTTCTCCGTTCCCATTATGCCTGGTACTTTCCAGGGAACATATATTTTAATTTTCCTAACAACCCAATAAGGTAGATCTGATGGCCACTTTAGAGACTGGAAACTAGTCAAGTAGGATACATTTCCCAAAGTCACAGAGCTAAGAAAGTGGTGGAGGTAGGATTTGGCATGAGTCCACTTAACTCCAAAGCTTTGCTCTTGTCACTGTGACACCTCAACCTACTTCTTCAGGTGCCATCCAGAGCCTGGGCCAATCCCATGGGAGGCAGGGGAAAGGGAGGCACCAAGGTCAGGGCAGGAGGGTGTTAAGAATGGTTGAGCTGGGGGCACCTGGGTGGCTCACTTGGTTAAGTGTCTGCCTTTGGCTCAGGTTGTGATCCCAGGGTCCTGGGGTGGAGCCTTGAGATGTGGGGTGCTCTCGGCTCAGTGGGGAGCCTGCCTCGCCCTCTGCCCCCCCCCCCCATTGCTCTCGATCTCAAATAAATAAATAAAATCTTAAAAAGAAAAAAATATGGCAGAGCTGTTGAGGAAGCAATGGAAACAAGGAGGGAGTCAAATTGGGAGGCTGGAGAAATCAACTCTTCCGCCAGGCTGGGGAGGCTGACACTGAGACCCCGTAGGTAGGAAGAGTCAGAAAGAATGAGTTGAGGGAGTGACACGTGGAGTGGTTTGGTCCCAATTTGCAACCCCAGGATTACTTCTGTGTGGGCCCTGGAGCGTCACCGGTGGACACGTCTTTCAAGGAGCTAAATTAAGTGTGGCTTTGGCAGTTTCCCATAATTATTGTGTATTTTTGTCATTTAAGAAAAATCTACTCTTATGTTCTAGAGTCACCACCAACTAGAGTGATTTGTTACCCAGATGTTAGGAAATAACCATGTATATTTAAAAAGAGGGCTCACCTACCTTCTCTGCCCCCTAGCTGCTAATTCTACATTATTAAATGTATGATCGTGGTCAGCAGTCTAAAAATATTTCTGTGTCACATGAAGAAGCATTATGCATCTAGAAGGTGTGGGTTTCAAGTACATTTATATTTTTATTTCTTCTTGCCTTCCTGCCGGTTCACCTTTCCATTAAGCCTCCAAGGAACACTTAATATGTTAAACTGCAGGCAAACAAAAATCAATAAAACACAATTCTTGTCGAGGCATTAATGGTCTAGTGGGAGAAACAGATATTTAAACAATAACACCAATGACAAAAAGGTATATATAGCAAGCTCCGAGCGCCCACTGAAGGGAGTCAGTCACTCTGATGGGGGTAATAGTCCCAGAGGGCTTAAGAGAAACGTCCTCAAGATTGGAAATCAAGTAATACTGAGAGAACAACCAGTGTTAAAAAAAAAAAAAAAAAAAAAAAAAAAAACTCAACCAAGTAAATGTGAAGATCTAACTGGCTTCATTAAGGGATTCATGACGTGGGCAGCGTCCCATCTGGCAAGTAGAGGGGAGCTCCCAAGGGCTACAGAAAGGGAAAGGTTTTTAAAGGCAGGATAAGGAAGTCATACACAGGTTATTTTGGGGAGGTCACCTTCCTTTGGGGACAGAAGGGTCTTATTAGGTGAATGACCTCATCTACCTTTGGGGGACAGAGAGAGCCCATGTGACCTCACTGGTGCTGACCAGGAAGTTCCTGTCCAGCCAGTTAAAAGACCACATTTCTGGGGGAGATTGAAAGTGCCATTAAGTTAGGTATTAAGCTCTGGTTTGGTGATGTGGCCTAACATAAGGAACTCCATATGGGAGTTGTTTTTTTTTGTTTTTTTGTTTTTTTTGGATGCCAGTAAGAATCAATTTACAGTGGGGGTGCCTTGGTGGCTCAGTTGGTGGGGCATTCAATTCTTGGTTTTGGCTCAGGTCATGATCTCATGGGTCGTGGGATAGAGCCCTGCTTAGGGCTCAGCAGAGAGTCCTTTTGGGAGTCTCTCTTCCTCTCTCTCTGCTCTCCCTTTCTCTCTCTCAAATAAATAGATAAATATTAAAAAAAAGAGAGAGAGAGAGAATCAATTCACAATGGATAAGATTAGCCATCAGGAAAAATTATCCAGCATGTTGTCTCCTGTGTTTACACTCCCCAGTGGTCCTTTGTTGTCCTTGGAGTAAGTTCCAACATTTTACCGTGACCTTCCCTTATCTCTGCTTGCTTTTCCAACTCCATCTCAGATTCCCAGCGATTTGTAAGCACTTCAAAGTTTGAGAATCACCTGGGATCACACATGAGAGCTTGGCATTTGTGCCAGTTAGAGCCTTTCAGCCCCAAATGACCTAGATCAGCCTTGTGAAGCGGAGACCTGGGTTGGCAAACCAATCTGGGCTTTGCCAGCTGGCTTGCTGCTGGGCTCTGCCTTCAGGGGAATGACAGGGGGATGGCTGGGCTGGGAGAAAAAAAATGTGGCTTGCCCTCCTGTCATCCCTCCTGCTCCAGGGAGCCTCACACCCCGGAGCTGCTGTACGGCTGTGGTCCTTCCTCCGGCAGCAGTCGGATCCAATTGGCAGGTTTTCCAACATCTGCAGAACGGGCCCCATCAGGCTTCCTCAGAGACACCAGCACCAGCACCAGCAGAGGTCTGGGGGGTTAAATGTCACCTTTTCTATATTCTTAAGTTTTTTTTTCTTTTTAAGATTATTTATTTGTTTGTTTATTTGAGAGAAAGAGAGGGCACAAGCAGGGGGACAGGGAGAAGCAGACTCCCCACTGAGCAGGGAGCCTGACCCAGGACCCTGGGATCATGACCTGAGCTGAAGGAAGACACTTAACCGACTGAGCCACTCAGGTACCCCCACATTTTTAAGTTGTAATGATTCCACCTTATTCTTTTCGTTCCTCCAGCCTCAGTGGTGGTAGATGCCCGAGGGCAGTGGTTCTCAAGCAGGAGAAAGTTTGCCCCCCAGGAGACGTTTGGCAATGTCTGGAGAGACTTCTGGTTGTCACAATCCAGCAGAAATGGGGGCAGTGCAACCAGCATCTCGTGAAGAGTGGCCAGAGAGCCAGAGGGACTGCTCAGCGCCCTGTGTGCACAGGACAGCCCATGCAACCCAGGATCATTTGGCCTAAAATGTCAACAGTGTCAAAGCTCAGAAACTCTGTTAACTCTTCAATTCATTTTGTATGTGAAGAGTCTTTATATTAGATTCCTTCTGGCCAAATAATTGCATGATTTCTAACCGAATCCTGACCGACTCAGCTATCAAGAGTGTTAAAGAAAGAAATCGGAAGACTAAGGGAGAGTTGGAGGTATCCATAGTTGAATCTAAAAAACATGGTTAAGTGTACATGACCTTAATCTTCACGTATCATGATATGAATTAAATACATGACATCTAACATGTCTAAAGTGGATAAATCAAGAGATTGTGGCGCCTAAGAGAGTTGGAGCAGAGGATTGCAGCTTTTTGTTGTCAGCAATGTTATGCTATTTTGATAAACCCATGCTCCTGTATTATTTTGAATAGAATATTTTAAGGAAGAACATTCCAGGGGGCCTGGGTGGCTCAATGGTTGAGTGTCTGCCTTTGGCTCAGGTCATGATCCCAAGATGGATCCCCCCGGGATCCCACGGGGAGCCTGCTTATCCCTCTGCCTATGTCTCTGCCTCTCTCTGTGCATCTCTCATGAATAAATAAATAAAATCTTTTTTTATTTTAAGAATGTTCTGTGACTTATGTACTGCTATAAAAATACAACTGAAGCCTCAAGCTGGTGGTTATCACCATCGACAGATGTGTTCTGTTTGGCCTTCACTGTATTTTTTTTTTTAATGGCCAATATTGCAATCATGTAATATTTTGCATGAAAACTCACTTAAAAATTTTTCCTGAAAGATCAGAAAATTTGGCAGTTACAAGCCCTCATTTGCATATGGTAACAATGAGCTGTGCTTGAGCACTTCAGACAAAGTCTGTGTTTTCAATTTTACCACAATCCCCACCACTCCCTGCTTCCCTCCTAAGCATTCTTGCCTGGGGCTGGCTTTTCTTCTTTCTTCTTTCTACTGGCCTCTGGAGTTTGCAACCCTAGATGTACAGTAATAAATAATCTCCATTGTCTTGTATCATGGTACCATTGGCAGGCGAAGCAACACAGCGAATCTACATGAGTCACCGGTTCAGGATCGGCGTGGCCCGGTACCATTGATTTTAAGCGAAGGAAGACAAAGCCTCCTCTTTGCACCAATTTATAATAATTTGATGTGCCAGCATGGTTCGAAGTGATTCACATGTACTAACTCAGTTAATCCTCACAACAGTTCAATGAAATAGGTAATAGTATCCATTTTACAGGTGAAGAAACCAAGGCCCAGAGAGGTTGAGCCCCTTCTACAACACCATATAAGTACCCGCCACAAGTCATCTATTTTGAACCAATATTTTTTAAAAAACAGCCCATGCAGTTAGTTCAGTTGGTCTTTGTATTAGTGGGGACTCTTTCTGCCCCAAATATCGGAAGCCAGCTCAGACCAGCTTGAAAGCAAAAATGTCAAATGCAGATTAATTGATGCACACAGTCAAAGTGCTCTGGCCCCTGAGTGACAGCAGCCGGCCAGTCCTCTTATTCTCTCCCCAGTTTAGATTCTCTTTATCTGTCATCTTCATTCTTTCAAGTTCCTCGATGTCCTAAGTGTTGCAGGCTGGACAGAAGACCCTGACGTGGAGTGTAATCCTCAGGATTAATGCAGAGGGAAGGGAAAGCAGGGTGCAGGACTGGGCGGAGGGAGAACTCATGCTGTGGTGCGGACTCAGTGCCAGCCGAGCTGACCCCAGGGACAGTGGAGCTCAAATGACCTGTCAGAATCGTCCCACGATTGAGATGGCCTGACTCCTGGGTCACTCGGGCTTTGGAGGCCGGCGGCCCAGGGATGCCCCCGAGCAAGGCAGTTCTCTGTAGCTGAGAACATTCCCGAAGGCTGGCAGCCAAAGCTGTGTGCCAACACCGCCTCCTGCAGCTGGGGCAAGTCCATCACTGGAGCAGAGCCCTGGCCAACCGTGGGACCGCCAGCCACTCCGGGGTCACATTCTTACAACTTTCCATGCAAGGCAACAGAGCTTCTGTGAAGCCCAACAAATTCGAGAAGGACTCTGGTCTGCCTTGAGCCATAGGCCTACTCCTTGGGCCGGTCACTGGGCCAGGGGATGGGTGCGGTGAGGGGCACGTTCTTGGTCGTGCCCACTTCTGTGGGCAGCGGGGTGTGCAGCAGCAGGTTGAGGTTGGCTGTCCCACAAAGCCCCCTAGAGTTGGGGAACCACGTTTCCCCAGCAGGAGAGGCCACCATACTGTAGCCAGGAAGGGGGAGGGACCCTGTGGACTGAAGCAACAGCTATTCAGCCTCTGGCCGTGACCTGCTCCTCGGTGCTAGTGCGGGCCTACCTCCCCTCCGCTGGCGACCCACTAGGGCCCACCGCTCTCCCCCTGGGGGCCTAAAGGGCACTGCCCCCTCCAGGCCCGCGGGAGGGGAAGGTGGGTCACCTGCCAGTTTCTGGCCTCAACCTCCCCCAGAACAGAGCCTCTTACTCGGTTGCCAGCTTTGGCAGAGCATTGGCTCCCGGGCCCCCATCGGCCAATGAGGAAGACCGTGAGCGGTCAGGACCCCCAGAGTCCGGCCTGACCTCAGAGCAGCAAGCTGGCTCCCTACGTCCTCCAACGCCTGCCCGCTTCCAAGGTAAGGAGCAAAAATCCTCTGTATCAACGGATCATCATCCCAGCTCCTCTTCATCAGCCCCTGGCCTGCCTCCCCTTCATACTCCTCTTAGTCCCATTCTCGAATTCTGTCTCTGTCTTGTGATCCTCTTCCTTTCCTTGGCGGTGCTGTTTGCTTTGGGTCTCTCTGAGGCTGACTTTCGGCTCCGGCCACCTTGGGGTCCTTGCCCACAGCCGCCCAGTCAATGCTGGGTGGCCACTGACGCGATAGCCACTCTCCTGTCTGCCCCTTCCCTTCCAGGAGGCCACAGAGGGTCTCAGGATGCTGCGCTCTGAACATCTATGTGGCTCAAATTGGCCTTCAAAAGCCTTGAATGGAAAAGCCCGGGTGGCTCAGCGGTTGAGCATCTGCCTTGGGCCCAGGGCCTGATCCTAGAGACCTGGAATCGAGTCCCACATTGGGCTCCCTGTATGGAGTCTGCTTCTCCCTCTGCCTGGGTCTCTGCCTCTCTCTCTCTCTCTCTCTCTCTCTGTGTGTGACTCTCATGAATAAATTAAATAAATAAACTAAAAAAAATAAAAATAAAAAGCCTTGAATGGAAAAGCCCACAGTGATTAAAACAACAGAGCCTTGCAAATAGGAAAAGCCAGAAATCTGCCAAGGGACAGAGTAACGGTTACCTGCTGGGCTTCCCCTGGTCCAGGGTCACCTCGGAGGTGACTGTGTATGGTCTTGTCAGTTGGTTATAGTTAGACCGGGTCACTTCTACTGCGGAAACTTTATAAGAGGTGGGAATTTATAAATAAGAACAATAATCTATTATTTTATAGAGGAAAGGTAGCTACTAAAGGGACTCGATACTTGGGCCTTCGTGCCAGCATATCCTCTCCCTTCTGGCAAGTTCCAATTTTGACTCATTTTATGAGGTAATTGGGACAAAAGGCAAGAAGGTATGTACAGGATTTCAGGAATGTGCAGAGGAACCAGGTTGCCACCAGTGGACCTAATGCCGGGTGGCAGGCAGTGCCACCTTGTGGCAGCTCCAGGTGCCCACGGGCCACGGGCGCTCAGGGTCTTGGGGACAGTCTGGCGGGGTGGCCCGTGCAGGGAGGCCAGGCCCGCCTCTGCTTTTTGCGCTGTGTTGGTAAGTGCTGTGGCCTCGTAACGCCCTCACCCAGGTCAAGCTTCTGGGCTGCGTGACCCTGAGCAGTTAGTGCACCGTGTTCACCTGTCAGGGGACGTTTATTCTCAAGCACTTGGGGGGACAGTTTAGTCCCCCTGTGTCTAGGCCACGTGGCTTCTGCTGTTACTGAAGCCCTGGCGGTGGCCAGGCCAGCACTGCAGTGATACTGTTGGGGTCCCTACACCCTGTGCACCCCTCTCCTCCTGGGTCTCTTGAATCACCGTGCGCTCCTGCTCTGCCGCCTTCTGTCCCCCGACGGCCCCCGGGGACAGCCAGAGCCCTGCTTCTCTCCAGGAGGTATTTCCAGCCCTCGTTGCCCTTGTGGCCTTTTGGATCCTCGAAGGGCCGGGCTCGTCCCCATCTGAGTCTTCAGCAGGTGCCTGGTTTCCTGCTGCGTGTCCTCTGGCCTGGCATCTGTCCAGAGTTTGTCCCTGGCAGGTCTGTGACAGGACCAGTTCTTTTGCCCGGGTCTGGCCTTTGATCTGGCCTTTGTCCCAACCTCCTCTGTGTCCCTGCCCACACCTTTCCATCTCCCTCTGGGCCCCTGTCCAGGCAGGCTGCTACACGTGGAAGACTCCAAGCCCTTGCCTCAAAAAAAAAAAATTGCTCTTCTAGCCAATCCGACCTAGAATCCCTGCTTATTGATTTTTTAAAAATTTTTAAAAAAAGATTTTCTTTATTTATTTGAGAGAGGCAGAGGGGGGGAGGGGGAGGGAACAGGGGGACTCGAGCTCGGGGCCCCAGCATCACGACCCGAGCTGAAGGCAGACCCTTAACAGACTGAGGCGTCCAGGGGCCCCTGGAATCCCTGGTTGCATGCAGCCTCCTCCCACAGCGTAATGCTCCAGTGTCATAGTCACTGTCACCGTCGGGGTCACATGCATCGCCCTGTCACAATTAAACGGGATGCGGAAGTGCCATTCTTCCCAGAATCATTAGGAGATGTAATGCACTTAATTTATTCTTTAGCTTAATAGTTTTTGCTCCATTATTGAATAAATGAGCAAGATAAATACAGGAGAAGACAAAGAGTACGGTGCATTTAGGGCATTATGCAGGAGTATCAGGGAAAATTATGCTGAGTTGTAATATATTCAAATTCCACATGAATTTGCCAATTCTATCCTTTGGGTGCTTTTGCATGCTCTATTTATTTTCCCTAGATGTATTCGGTAGTGCAGGAGATTTGGATAGAGGTTCTCCTGCATTATGTGACTCCTCTAGCACATGCCTCACCAATGCCCCCAAATCCCCTGCCTGAGCAGTACCAGACGCCCTGGCAAACGCGCCCTGCTCTTTTCCACATCGGATTCTTCTGTCCTGCTGGAAATAGTGCCTGTACTTCCAACCTCTAACTGTTGGTCTGGTCATTTCTATCAAGCCTTTACATTTCCATCCAGCAATGTGGAAAAATGTCCCTAAACCTATGTCCGGGTAGGGGTGCTCCTCTTGTGTGCTCTTGTAACCAGAGCTTCCCAGGATGCCCACCTAAGAGTGTGCTAAAACATCACTGGAAACTCAGCTGTTACATGTGTGGGGAGATGTAAATTTGGTCTCACATCTACTATAGTAAACATTTTTGAGTGGAACATTAAAAATAAAATAACTGTCCTCTTCGGCACAGACCTATTTCTGTTAAACTTTTTTTTTTCCCCCTGTTAAACATTTTTATAGTAAGTATTACCCGGTAGCTGTCAAGACAGCAGGAATTCTGAAACTGAATAACATATAGTGATATTTACAATGAATGAGTGATTTATCCTATTTGCTAAATTTTTAAAAAAATATCATCCGCCTCCAACCACCACATGTGTAGGATTTAGAAACCCAAAGGCAAACTTGGGAAATAACTATAGAAACGTGAAAAATAAAAATCTTTGCAAAATCTCTCAGAAGTTTGATCTGCTTTGACTTTCAGCTGGAGAAAGTAAGTCAAGTAAATGTCCCTAAACATAGATTTTATTAATATTTGTTTCACAAAAAAATTACATATATCAGATATACAGCATATATACCTATACCTATGTAGTAAAAGTATAAAAATGTGAATGGGACAGGAAGGGATACATATTTCAATTGTATTTCTGAGTTGTTTTTCTTTCTTTCTTTCTTTCTTTCTTTCTTTCTTTCTTTCTTTTTTTTGATGGACAGCAAAACAAAGTTTACTGAGTGAGAGTACAAAGCTCCCAAAGAGGAAGGGGACCCAAGAGGGTTGCCTTCTAGTGGGTTGTTTTCTGATTTTTTTTCCAGTTTTATTGAAATATAATTGACATATAATATTGTATTAGTTTAAGGTAAACAGCATAATGATTTGATAGAATTAATATATTATAAAATGATCACAATAAGTTTAGTTAACATGCATCACCTCCTGTAGTTATAATTTTTTTCTTGTGATGAGAACTTTAAAGATATATCCTCTTAGAAATTTTCAAATATGTAGTATGATAATGTTAACTACTGTCACCATGCTGTACATTATATCTGATTTATCTTCTTTATTTGTCTTATAACTGGAAGTTTGTATCTTTTGACCACCTTTACCCATTTCCCCCATTCCACTGTATTTTATTTAAGTGGTGTAACAGATGCACCACTGTTTATTATATTACTCTTTTAAAAATATTTATTTATTTAAAGATTTTGTTTATTTATTCATGAGAGACCCAGAGAGAGAGGCAGAGGGAGAAGCAGGCTCCCTGCAGGGACCCCTATGCAGGACTCAATCCTTGGACCCCAGGATCACCACCTGAGCCAAAGACAGATGCTCAACCATTGAGCCACCCAGGTGCCCCTATTTTCTTATTTTTTAGAAAGATTTTACTTATTTGAGAGAGGCCTGAGCAGGCCTGGGGTGGGATGAAGGGAGAGGGAGAGAGAATCTTAAGCAGGCTCTCTGCTGAGCATGAGCCCAAGGACCCTGAGATCTTGACCTGAGCTGAAATCAAGAGTCAGCTGCTCAACTGACTGAGCCACCCAGGTGCCCCATTATTATATTATTCTTTTAAAAAACAGTTTAAAAATGGACTTTCCCTACCCTTCACTGAATAAATTTAAAGTAGTGTCAAGTTAACAGCCTCCGGGAAGCACATGTCTCATTCTTGCCATGCCCACGGCATTTTGTATTTCCCCTCTCTTGGCTCTGATGACACCAGACTGCGTGGGAATTGCCTGTGTTCCCCTTCTCCATCTCTCCCAGGGGACAGTGGACTCTGGAGGGCAGGGCTCGCTGATTCTCTACTGCCCGCTGCCAGGCGCAGATGTAATGCTAACACGGAGCTGCTCAATAAATTTTGTAGAATGAGTAGGTGGCTAGATGGATATAGGGTCGGGTGATTTCCTGAAAGCAGCCACTAAGCACTGCCAAAATTCCAGCCCATAGGTTTCTGTTATTGGCTTCTCTCCTCCTTCTTCTTCCTCCCAAAACCTCAAGGGGCTGCTTAAGTAATAGCTTGCATGGAGAATATGCTCAAATGGCAAAGCCTCATCCATTGCTATCGTTCCTAAGGAAGAACTCTCTGGGAGATTCATGGAGACTTGGGTCACCCTGCTGGGTGACTTTGGACAGGAAGGGTAGCAGAACTCTCATTTATTCATTATTTACCATGTGCTTAGAACCATGGTAGGCATTTGCACATATAATATTCTCACTCTGTTCCTACAACCAACCATACTGTAAGGCAGGTATTACTACACCCATGGGTACAGGTGAAAAGCACGGAGCTTCCAAGAGATGACCAAGTTACAGGCAGCAAGAGGTGGCGCCCAGGCTCACCCTTAGGTCTGTCTGGCACCAATGCCCAAGCACATTCCTTCTACCATATAGCCCATGCTTAGAATACGGTGACCTGAAGGGAACTCTAGAGGTTGTCCACGTGATCCACTTTTTGTAATTAAAATAATTTTCTTAAAAAAAAGAACTTTGGAACACTTCTCTTGCCAAATAGGATTTTGCAAATCATGATTTTGCCAAGAGAAACAAAGAATGCTCAATTATCCTTTAAGTCTATAACTGATTGAGCAACTCTTAAACTTAGCCAGGAACCTTCTTGGCCCTAATGGATGAGTGTGTCAGCCCCTGCCACTTTCCATATCTAGGGCATGCACTCGGGCTCCGCTCTCCATAGCATAGGGATTACTTTTCTTTGTCTCCAAGGACAACTCACTGACCTGCTCCACCAGTACTTCAGTGCTGAGTCATCTCAGTTAATCCTAACTGTGACCCTATGAAGAATGTAATATGATTAACCGCATCTGATCTTCAGGAAAACAATAATTTCTTCACAGAGGCCATGACTGGTGAAACTGGATTGGGATCCAGATCGTGTGAATCCAGTGTTTTGAGCTGACCCCACAGGCAACCCTGCAGTCACGTTGTGATGACACAGGAGGCATTGCGCTCTGAACAGCCTACATTATTGCCTCCCGCTGGTCACCATTTCCTCTTGGCCTGAGATACATGTGGCAGAGCTGTGACTAGCAGGCACATCTCCAGAGTCATAAATCCCTTTCGTAAGTAGAAAAGATTTCCTTTGTCTGGTTTTTTTTAAAGACACTTTCCTTGGAAAGATCCCTTTGTTGAGCGAATGCAGGAAATTCTTTGTTTTCAGTATGGGCACTTGAAAACAAAAACAAAAAACAACAAAAAAAAAACAAGTCCTGTAATGTTAGTGGCTGTTACCAAATGATTCTATAGTATAAACAGAATGGTTGAGGTTGAAGCCATTTTTGTGAGTTCTCAGTGAACAAGGTCAATTTGGTGAGATTTGTGTCATGCCTAGAACTTCGCCACCACACACTGTTTGCTTTCAAATTAAGAGGATTTCTTTCTTAGGTAACACAAATAGGAACAGACAGCAGAAAACACCCCCAGGACTGAACTAGAGTAGTAGTGACCTAATGCCAACAACTGCGAGAGAAATTTCTTGAAATTCTGTTTGTGACCACCTCCTTTAGGGAGATGAAGAAAGGAAAGCAGATGTTAGCTTGTGGAATATTTTACAGAGAATTGTTTATGATTATGTCACCCTGAGTAGAAGAAGAGTCAAAGAGATACTTAATGTTTTGTTTGGAATGTAGGATGAAGGGAGGATAATTTTGGCATTGGTGAGCAAGACCAGACCACACAGATTGCTGGACCAATACCAATTAGAGGAGGGGGATTAGTAACAGACTGGCCTTGCTCATATTGATAGGAGTGTGTGTGTGTGTGTGTGTGTGTGTGTGTGTTGGTGCACTGAGCCCTAAATAAAGACTGTCCCCTTTGGAGGCAGGTGTTCTGCAGTGACATCTACCAAGTTCTGACTTGACCCTTAACAACTTTCCACATAGAAAAAGCAACCAAGAATTGGGACTCAGCATCAGTCCAGGCTGCCTGGAAAGGGTCACTAATAGCACATCCCTCCCAAGGAAGAAGAGCCAGGCCGGAAGGGCATCCTTGCAGCCAAAGGTCATGGAATGTGTGTGAGGGGAGTGGATGGGAGTGAGCAGGGCATGGTGCCAAGTACCTCCTATTACACCTCTTAGCCTGTCACTTTTCTCTTTTTAAACAGTCTGTTGTACTTGATTAGATCTTACTCTATGAGTGGACTTGAGAAGGATTTTTTGTTTTCTATTTCCTTCTACAAAAACATCTCCAGCTACTTCAGAGATGCCATCTGCAATGTAGCCCTAGAGGAATCGGGAGACTGAAGGCCTTCTGCCTCTGCCACTAACTAGCTCTGCGACCTTGAGCAAGTCACTTCAGCTCTGGGCTTCAGATGTATTATCAGTAAAAGGAATGGGCTGGTAAAAAGGTGATTTCTAAGGTCCTTGTCAATGCTAAAATTTACAGAGCCAAATTCTCTATACAATTCAAGGTTTTTTGGTGTCTGTTCATATGTTGTATTTTAAAAATTTAATATCTCTTTAATATAGAAGAAACACATGGGACGCAAAGAAAACCCAAGAAAGCACTCAGTCCCCGAATTGGTAGTTTAGGGGGAGTCGAAGACAACGAGACTTTCTAGTGTTCCAGGGAAAGAAGGGGTTGAGAGGACACAATATCACGAGGCCCCTGGTGAGCCCAGTGTTGGGCCTATGAACGGCCTCCTAGTTCTCCACCAAGTTTGGAAAGTGCTAGGGGCACTTGGGTGGGTCAGTCGGGTAAGCATCTGCCTTTGGCTCAGGTCATGATCCCAGGGTGCTGGGATTGAGCGTTCAGCGGAGTCGGGCTCCCTGCTCAGAGGGGAGCCCGCTTCTCCCTCTCCCGCTCCTGCTCTCTCTCTCTTTCTGCCTCTCTGTCAATAAATAAATAAAATCTTTAAAAAAGAAGAAGAAAAGGAAAGTGCTGATTTTCTTAGTCCTGGTCCTGGTCCTGCTCCCATATGTGGCCTCCAGTTTTCAAGTCATCCAGGTCCCAGAATGGCCACTTCCTTTCATTCCCCAGCATTCTCCCTTGGCGGGGAGGGGCGGGGAAGGCTGCTTACCCAGCTGTGGTGTCAGATTTATGAGAGACACAGGGAGAGACAGAGACACAGGCAGAGGGAGAAGCAGGCTCCATGCAGGGAGCCCGAGGTGGGACTTGATCCTGGGACCCCGGGGTCACGGCCTGAGCCGAAGGCAGATGTTCAACCACTGAGCCCCCCAAGTGCCCCCATATTGAAGTTTTTATACCATTAAACACGCCACATAATTTGTTCTCCTGGCTGTTTTATGCAACGCTGCAGAAGATGGATTCCGAGATGTTTGTTCTTGTTCAAACTGGGCCACTTAGTAGGTTGAGTAGATCACGAGGCCTACTTCATCTGTTAAAAATTAAAGAAGCAATAATACCCAGCCTGTGCCCCTGCCCCTGCCCCACCGCGGGTGGCGGGTTGACTCCAGGGATATCACGTATTGAAAGCACTTAGTGATCATGTCAACTGTGGAGGATCGTAAGGATATTACCGACTTCTTCCTTTTACATTGATGATGAAAGAACGTAAGCATATTATTAAGGCTGGTGTCCATCGTGTCAGCTGAGATGAAAGGATGGACACTAGAGGTCACATCACCCCGGCACAGCTGGACCGGCCAAGGAATCTGTAGGAATGCAACCCCACTAGCTTAACATAAAAAAAAAAAATCAATATATTTTTCAGATCCCACGTCTCTTGAGATGCAAAAGGCCTCTGGGGGACCAGATGACGCAGTCCCAGGGCACCTGCTAGCCTGACCTCATGGGCCTCTAACCAATGGCATCCACCTTCTCAAGAAACCTTTGCCCCCAGTTTTGTGCTTAAAAAACATGACTCGTCTGGGGTTTCTGAGCACTAGCTCTCCATTCTCCTGGGTGGAGGCACACCAATAAATCACCTACCTCTTTTCACTGCAAAAGTTCAGTGTCTGTTCTGGGCTTGCCGCACATCAGGTGAGTGGACTCTCACCCAGTTCCATGACATTATGACTTTTGACATTATGACATTATGACTGATGGAGAATATAATGCTATTTCAATGATTATAGTGAAACACTCAAGTGCCTGAACTGGCAATACTGTTTGCCTTCAAGATCAAATGAAGTGGTAAATGAGAGAAATAATAATAGACTGCTAAGGGAGAGAGACATTTCTGTGCTAACTGGGCCAGATCTCAGCAGTGTATTTATCAGAAATTTAGCAACTGGAATAGATATCTAGAAATCTAATTATATGGTCTCTTATCTGCAGTAAGACCCACTAAATTGGAAAATTATCTCCCGATCCCTCCCACTTATTTCCATTAACATTCAAATAGGTAAATCTTTTCCTACTCCACCTTCTCTCACACAGCCCATCAAGATTACTTCTTACATAAAAAAAAAAAAAAATCCTGCTTTCCTTATGAAAACTTCCTTTTCTGAGCCATGAACCTTTACAGTTTAGAAGGTAATAGGCTAAGATGTTAACAGTGGTTACCTTGGTATAACAGAATCATAAGTAACATTTTATTATATTTTTCTGTACTTACCACATTTTCCTAATGAGAATTTATTCTTTTCATACTAAGAAGAGAACCAAGGAAACATTTATTTAGGCAGCACTACACATGAGTATAATACTAATGGTTGGCAATACCCTGCAGGGAATAAGACACAATGTAAATTTGGAAAATACTACTAGACACTGTCTCCTTTTGGGAGAGTCCCAAAACATGATGGTGTCTAAAACATTTGGGAGATCCTCTAAAAAAGAAACTCGTTTCACTTAGTTTAATTCTTCATTTTCCAACTCTTTTTTTTTTTTCATAAAGGATGTTTTTCATGCAAAAACTGTAAATATTTTGTGAAACAACCTATAAGGGTATCTTTTTGGGTAACACAGGAGACTGAGTACAACTTTATTTTGCTGAGCAAGGGGATCACATGGGTTTTCTCTTCCTGGTCTGCTAGAGGGCCCACAGGTGGCTTCGGGCGGCACCACAAACCCCAGAAGCTCTATGCACAATCTTCCCGGGGAGAGGGTCCATAACATTCATTATATTCTCAGGCATCCACATCCTGAAAAGATAAAGGACCATGGGCATAGAGTAAAATCAGCTTCTTGACATTCATCACTCCTAAGTAACCCTTTGCCATTCAAACAGAAAAATCAAGAAATTTGCTGCCATATTTAGCAAAAACAAGACAAATAGGATGCCCAGTTAAATGTGAATTTCAGATACACAATGGACAATTTCTTAGTATAAGAACACCCCAATGTAATACGTGGGATTTTTTACACTATAAAGTTATTTATTTGAAATAATTACAATTATAATAAAAATTATTTATTTGAAAAATTTACACTAAAAATAATTTTTTATGCTAAAAAATTATTTGAAATTAAAATTAAACTGGGTATCCTGTATTTTACCTTACAACCTTAGTTAACTCAAATTTATTAATACTGGGGCTATGGAGCAACTATGAGAAATGTCATTTTTAAAATATTTTATTTATTCATGAGAGAGACAGGCAGAGACAGAGGGAAAAGCAGGCTCCCTATGGGAAGCTCGGTGTGGGACTCGATCCCAGGATTCTGGGATCATGACCTGAGCCAAAGGCAGTCGCCCAACCACTGAGCCACCCAGGGGCCGAGAAATATCTTTCTACTCAATGTTTGACCCATGGGATAGGATCATCATCATCACCTGGAAGCTCAGGCTCCGGAATGACCCTGCTGAACCAGAATCTGTGTTGTGTTAAAGCCTGAGGGGCCATAATATAAAGAATTCCTGACTTCATGGTTTTCAACCTCGGCTGCACATTGGAATCACTTGGAAGCTTTCAGAATGCACATGTCTGGGCTCCCTCCCAGGGCATCAGATTTAGTTGATTTGAGGTACAATGTTGACATTAGTATGTTTTAAGATTCTCTATCTCCACCCAAGTGACTCTGATGTGCAGCTGCGATGTTGTGATCCATAACAAATACATATTTGGTTATTCAGACTATCAAAATATATTTCTCATACATATATTTGGTCTCATCTATGGCTCCTGGCTCACAGCTCCTAAAATCCTTGCTGTTGCTTGAGCAGTAAGAGCAATGGGAGCATCTTGTGTTGTATTTGGTCTCCTGACCCAAGATTGATTCGGAGCCATAAGGGTAAAGTATGTGTCTTGTTATTCCTAACAAACCCCTCTCCACCTGAACTGGGTTTTTGTCACTGAGGTGCCTTGGCCCACACCTGAGGATGGGTGCTGGTTGCCAGGGGAACCAACCATGTGATTAGAGGGTTGGGACTTGCAGTCTCATCCCCAATCACCAATGGCCAATGATTTAATCACGCCTGTGTAGCAAAGCCTCCTTAAAAATCCAGAAGGTGAGGGCGTGAAGGACTTCTGGGCTGCTAAACGTGCGTGGAGGTCCTGGGAGAGTGGAACACTCGGGGGTCATGCAAGCTCTGTGCCCTTTCCCTGTTCTTTGCCCTACGCATCTCTTCCACCCGGCTGTTTGAGTTATGGTCTAAGCCAGTAACGTGGTAAGTAAAATGTTTCTCTGAGTTCTGTGAGCTGCTCTAGCAGATTAATTAAACATGAAGAAGGGGTTGTGGGAATCTGATTGTAGCCGGTCGGTCAGAAGGACAGGCACTGACCTAGGGTTTCGACTCGCACCTCAAGTGGGGCTAGGGGTGCCACCTTGTAGGACTGAACTTTCAACTTGTGGGATGTGACATGATCTCTAGGTAGTGTCAGAATCGAGTTGTAGGACACCCAGTTGGTGTCGGAGAATGACCTGATGCGGAGAAACACCCTCACCCAACCCCTACCTCGGAATTAAACGTGGAACACTTAATCGCCAAGGTGGCATCTTTATGTGAAGTCAAGGACCCAACCAAGGTGAGTACTTTATTAGGATTACTGGTGGTGAGCTTCCCACCATGTATTTCTGTGCCTGACTAGGACTACTGAACTAGAATTTCCAGGTATAGTTGTAATTTCATGAAGTACCTGGTGCATTTCTGCTATTTATTCTCCAGCTAAGAACCACTAATGTTAAGAACCATGTAAAATGGGATTATCCAGCTCTTCTCTCGCCACCAAGTTTTTGGGGGAAGAAGGTTTACCCATAGGAACTCGGCATTCGATGTAGGCTAGGTGTGGCCTTCCTCCTGGTCTCCTGGCACCCCCAGAACCACAGGCGGCAGGTCACAGGGGAGAAGGCAGGATGGCCTATGCCCATCAGGGGGAGTCTTATGAATGCTCTCCTCTCTATGAAGAGCTGTGGGGTTGCCTGAGAAGGAAGGTGTTCACTGTCTCCTACCAGATGAAGTCATTTGTTTGGGCTCTTAAAATATGAAATAGCACCCACAAGTCTACTTAAAATACTAAATGACTTAGGAAAATAGTTCTAGCAGAAGCAGGGAATGACTTAAATAATCCTGAGTCCTATACAGTGCAGGTGGGGACTTGTTCACCTGCTGATAATGTAAAACCCAGCTGTGGAGAATGACAAAGTACTTGTCAGGTGTGTTGAATCCCTGGGCTGACAAATGGGCTAAGCAGCAACAGTTAAATTATCTCCTCCTTTTCTCCAGCACATGGTAATTGAGTGCAAAGCTTGATAAGAAGCAGGAAGGATTTTAATAATAACAAAAAAGAAAGTTAAATCTTATGAGTTTCATCTGAGCTCGAGCCTGCAAAATGTCTTTTAGTTTCGCAGCTTCTCTTAGACAAAAAGGAGTATCGACTGTTTTCTCAGCCTTGGATTTATTTTCCCAGTAATTAAAAAGAATAAAGAGATGCTGGGTTTCCTTGAGAAAGGATGAGAAATGGGATGTGACTAAATTAAGAGCCGGGACAGGATCTTTGACTAAAGCCAATGGGACTGTTTCCGGGCCTATGACCACCTGGTAGCCTGAAGGCCTACTGGCAAATTGATCTGGTCGCTGACCTGGACACAGGGCAGCTAGTGGGGCGGTGCTCCCAAAAGTGACGAGCTGGTGATCCTATTTATCAGAGGTTCAGAATGGATCTCCCTCAAGGCTGAAATGTTTGAAGCTTTTATTCAGGAAAATGCATTGTAGTTTATGGTCCTTATTTTGTAGAAAACCCTATCGTGTGGCATGCACTCGGATCACCTGGGCGTCTTGTTAAGGGGCAATTTCTGATGGGAATGAACCTGGTGTGGGCTGAGACTGCCTCGCTAGCCAGCTCCCAGTGGAGGTTGATGCCCCTGGCTCGCAGAGTATGCTTGGAGTAGCAAGGCCCTAAGGACTTTCATTGAAACCGTGTGTGCCAGCCAGGGTCTTCTGGAGACGGAACCAAGTGGACCCAGCCGTATATGCAAGAACGTGTGTGTGTTGGGGTGGGTATTGAGAAGGTGGTATTTAGGGAACTGGCTCATGTGATTGTGAGGGTTGGGGGGCAAGTCCCAAGTCCGCAGGACACACAGGCTGGAAACTCAGGTGGGAGTTCCTTCTGTGGTCTTGAAGCAGAATTTCTTCTCCGAGGAACCTTAGTTTTTGCTTGTCAGGCCTTTCAACTGATTATATGGGGCCCACCCACATTACTGAAGGTAATCTCCTTAGGTCAACTGATTAGAGATGTTAACCATAGACACCCACACACCCCTTCACAACCACACCTGTGTGTGATTAGGGTTTGATTAAGTAGCTATAGCCCTGCCAAGCTGACTTGTAAAACCCAACCGTCACCTCGTGGAACCCTCTCTTAACAAGGGCAGTTTCAACTTTATGTTTTAAAAAGCAGGAGTGCTCTGGTGAAGTAGGAGCGAGGAGTCCTGGAGCCTGGCCTCGTTCCTTGCTTCTCTGGCCTCGCCACCTGCCAGTGAGGGAGCCCTAAGGAACGAAGTTTCAAAATCCTTGTGTAGTTCTTCCCTTGTAAACCATATACAGCAGCCCTTGGGATTAAATTAGATCATTGGAACAAAACCATTTAGCGCAACGCCTGGCACATTCGTAGGTGTCCTGCACACGTTAGCTGCTTCTAGTGTTACCATCAGAACTATTGAAAAATAACCTTTCTTTCCAAGAAAACCTTAATCTTTCAATAGAAGGCTCAGGGTTTCCCTGAGCCTCTAGGATGTATTTCTGCTTCTCCACTTCTGCTCACCTGGCTCCTTTCACCTTGGTCCCGGGTAAGCTGCCCATTGGAAGATGGGTTTTATGGACTCGGCACTGGGACAGACTATCAGAGGTTGAGGGAGACCAGGTCAGAGGTCACTGCTTTGTTCTCTCGATTGCCTCAAGTGTTCACACTGAACCTTCCAGGTCTCTTGACCAAGAGCATAGCGGTGGTTTTTCTCACTTGGTGGCTGGAGAAAGCAAACCCCAGCTTTTAACTGCAGAGAACTAGCCCTGCTGCCGTGGAACCATTTTCTGCTCTGGGGCCCGGGGGCATGTGGGGGGGGGCGGGGATGGGGATTGGTGGAGAATAACAGGTCTCTGAAGTTTCCATAGAACTTAGAATCTGAATTTGAATAGCAAAAGAAGTGACCCTCTAGAATGCTCATTCTGTATCCAGCTAATAGAAGGAACACAAATGTGTTTTAAGAAAAGTCTGAAGTTTAGAAGTGCTGGGAGTTTGGAAAGCCTTACAAAGAATTTCAGAACTACAAAAGGATCTTTCCCCTCTCAACAGTGGGCTGCCCAGGTCAAGAAACTTGTTTTAACTGCTTTGTTCTTATAAAATCATCCTGGAACTTGAAGGTATAGTTGGTTTCAGTGACAAATACAAACCACACATAGTCTTTGATTTCTTTGACGGTTGGTGTTGGTGACACAGGGGACAGCCTGGCCTCCAGCTTAAGGCACCAGAGCTGTGCTGACCCTTGCAGGAAAAACCCGTGGCAATCTGGGCTATTAGTGAGGTGAGCACACGGAGCTTGAAGAGCTGCTAGGAATCTTGCTTTGAGCATGAAGTTCCTAGTTTTCTGGCCAGGTTGTGGGGCGGCTGCCTAGGTATTCCCTTCCTTGTCTATAAAATGTACTAATACTGCTAAAGTTCTGAGGATTAAAGAGTGCAAAGCTCTAAGATGAAGTGAATTGCACGGAATCCTCTTTAAATTATCTTAGGGACCTATTGGGATGACGATTCCTATAGGGGCTCCACTATGCGCAAGGTAACATCTCTAAATGACAGTTCTCAGTAAAACTAGTCACAGGACCTACCCGATAGTGTTTTGTTTCCTAATAAACTAAGTAATTTTAGATTTATGAAAAAGTTGCAGGGATGGTGCGGAGTTTTCCTGAATACCCCTTTCCCAGTTCTCTCTGCTTCCATTTTACATTATCATGGTACATTCATCAAGTAACAAATGGACATTGGTACCTTTCCACGAAACTCCAGACTCCCTTCGGATTGCCTCAGTTTTTCCATCTGCTTCTCTATGTTCCAGGATCTCTCCAGGAAACCACAAGTTTCTTTGGTCTCCCCAGTCTCCTCTGCAGAAACAGTGGGACTGTTTCTTGATCTTCTTTCCATGACCTTGACCATTTTTGAGATGTGTGGCCTGGTATCCTATAGAATGATTCCTGGTCCGGGTTTTTTTTTTCCTCAGGGATTTTGAGGATTTGAGAGAACCTGTAAAGCACTCTGGAGCCTACTAGGTAGGTTTTCTTTATCTGTGTGTATTTTCCCCCTTAATCCAGGTGCATTCTTTTAAACAGGCTCTAAACCCATCGCAGGGGGGCTTGAACTCCCAAGATCAAGAGTGATGCTTAACTGACTGAGCCACCCAGGCGTCCGAATCCAGGTGCATTTTTTTATTGCAGAAAAGTCAAGCTGAGTTGTGGCTGGGAACAGATGCTCTGCAGCCTGAGTCCAAGTCCTCCCACTGCTGCTCTCTAGCTATGTGACCCTGGATGTGTTTTTAAACCTCGATTTTCCTCTTCTACAGAGTAGGATAATAGCATTTGCCTCATAGAGTGGTTGCAAGAATCAAACTGATGCATAGGTGAGCTGATGTAAAGGGCCTTTTGCATTCTGGGTACCCAGTCCAGTGAGATCCCTTTACTTTTTGCTATTAAGAGTGGAGCCATCTCTTTCCTCCTCGGAGTGCTTCTCCATCTCCATGTAGCTCTTCATCTACGGTGGTGGTGCCTGCAAGAGTGGAGGGTGCTCATCTGAAGGGTCCTTGAGCCTACAGGTCCTTGGACAAATCTCAGGATCCCGAGAGCTCTCCTTCAGTAGCCGCTCCCACGGCCGGGAGAACTCTGCTTCCAGGGCAGCCCCTGAATGTGGGACCCGGTGAGAGGTGGAGACTGCAGCTGGCCTTGCGCAGAGGGTCTTGGATCAGGCAAATGGAGGAGGGAGGCTGTGAGGGGCCCGGCCTCCCGCAGCAGGACCCAGAGCCTGGGCCTCGTGGGCCGACTTCACCTCTTCCTGTCATTCAGGGTGGATTGCAACTAGGGCTCCCTTGCTCAGCATGCAGGGGGTGACTCACGGTTACGCAACAGTGTAGTTGTCACTAATCCTGGCACAACCTTCTAAAATTATGTAATTAAAATCTTGAGTAGGATGAAGTCTGAGTGTGTGATTTAACAAAGTAGATCAAAAGGGCCATTTAAAAAAAGAGGGAAGGAATGAAACCATAAGCCTGAAAAGAAAAAATTGAAACCAATAACCTCCCCCTCCTTGTTTCCTGCTGTCTCGTTTCTGTGGTGCCTTTTTGTCTGATCTTATTTGTCTCACTTATGTGCTAATCCCTCCCCGGGCAAGAAGGGTGTCACCTTGATTTCAGTGCAGCTCTAGCAGGGAGGAATTCCTTAGATTTTTTTTTTTTTTTTTAAAGGCAAGATTACCTCCTACTTCCTGACATCCTAAGGGTTCTTGCCTCTTCATATTTTACTCATAAGACAGTTTTGAGCTATGTTGTAAATTAAGATTTTAATCTTCCCAAATACCTTATTAGGTAGGTAGGCAGCAGGTATTTCACAAACACTGAGCGCCTACTATGGGCAAGTTGCTGTCCTAGGCCTTCAGGATACTCAGGAACCAGGTGGATCAGGATCTGTGCTTGTATGGGCCTCCCTTGTTGGTGGGGAGACCTCCCTGTTGGTGGGGAGACCGAGGCAGAACAAGTCTATTGTATGGCCTGTGAGCGGTGGTAAGTGCTGGGGGAAAGCCTAGGAGCAGGCCTGGGAGCAGTAGGTTGGAGGCTGGCTTCTCCATCCTTCCCATTTGCCAACAGCGGGCTCCAGTAGGGGCGAAGCACTCCCTTCTTTCCCTTACTTTGCTCTGAGCTTTGTCCAGCTGTCTCTGACCCTTTTCTACATCCACTGTAGCACAGGAAGGGTGGTAAATGCAGTTAAGCACTTCCCTCTGGAGCCGAAGTGTCTGGAATTGATCCCTAGCTCTGTGGCATGTTTCTCTGTGACCTTGGGCAAATTCCCTTCCCTCTGCTTTGATTTCCGCATCTATAGAACTTCCGTACCTCACAGGGTTGTAGAGAGGATTAGATGGGTTACTAGAAGGTACTTAGGGCAGTGTAAGACTCAGAGGTTAGCTTAAAAAGAAAAGTATCAGGTATGTTGTGGGGAAGCTTGTGAGGAGTCTCTGCTCCTTCAGAAATGGACAGCATGAAGCAGAAGACCCATTTCTATCCCTAAATACTCCTAAACACCCCTAAACCCAGCTATATGGGGCTCTTTCCCACAGGAATCCAAAATATGAAGCTTAGTCTCTCCCACTTAATTCACTGAACAACTTTACTGAGACCTAGTAATACCATGCTGAAGGCCAGAGAGGGTTTCAAAAATGAGTAAGAATGCCCCTCTACCACCACCACCCCTTGACTCATTCCCAGGAAGCACTTCTCATTGTATTTTTTTGTAAATTCTCACATACTTTCATTTTAACTTAAGCTCAATCGCACCAAAAAATAGACCTTAGCTTTGTTACACAGCTGTCTGAAAGTCCTCACTTTGACCTTTTTTAGTCCATGATTTTCTGATGTTTGGCTTATACTTGGTTACTATTAACCTCATTTCCTATCCCACTTCCATAAAATAACAAAACATCTGAAGAGGAATAAAATGGGCCAGGCCATCTTAGGTTAAAGTAAATTCTTCTGATCTTGTGTATTCCCGGGCATTCCTATAAATTTAGTCCTCTTTAAAGCAGAGAATGTGATGGGTTGAAGGCATAAGTCAAGGAATGGCTAGAGAATTAGCACAAATCCTGCCAAATAAACTCCCTGTATCCAGGCAACTTTCCTGGGGTAGCTTACTCTGAGTGCTTCCCAAGGACTCTCCCAGAGTAAATTATTGAACTTAGTGCAAGGTCTGAGTTTGAGATGAAAGAAAATGTTATGTGAAGTGGAAGGTCAAACATACTTCTTGCATCTCTGTGAGCTGGAAACCCATTCTATCCTTCATCCCAATGATAAGAACGAGTTGTTGGACAAACAGTCTAGTCACAAGGACTCCTTTTGTAGTGCTCTGGTTCTCACAAGTGTTACCTTAACCTTGTCTCAAGTGCAGAAGGTCCCCTTTGTGAAGGGAGAGTTAAGGAGCTCTGATTTTTTTTTTTTTTTTTTTTTTCAGGCCAGGTTGTATAGCATCTGGTCAGGCTTAGGGCCTGTGTGACCTTACACCCCATTTGCCAATAACTGGACTCCTACCTTGGTTTCTAACAGGAGACCCTGTTCCTCTAAGACTGGGCTGTGGCTTCTTGCTCCCATCCCATCCAGGGGCTGAGGTCCTGGCAGTCTTCCAGGAAACTTCTGGACTCTGTTTGCCTAGATCTGTACATGATGCGGCTTTCCCAGACTTTCCATCACTTTTCTGCCCACCTGTCAGGACTCCCTCCTATCCTGGACCCCTCCGCCAACACTCTGCCATCTTGGGGCACCCTTTGCCCCTGAAATCTGCAGATAATACACCTTCTACAGAGTGGACTTCTTGCACCTGCCGCCTCTTTTCTGTTCTGGTCGATTCTGCTGTTCACCAAGTTCCTACCTAGACTTGAGAACTGAAAGTGGTTGTAGAAGGCAGAAAGTTGGTTATAGGTTAGACATTACCCTCTGACCCAGGATGCCAGTGGTGCTTCCTGAGGCCGTCATGATGATTGACTGCATGCATCTAGGGGACACCTTAGATGAAGCCTGAAGCAGGAGAGCTGGAGGAAGGATGGAGGCATTGCAGATAGAGGGAACATCCACATAAAGGGTAGACCCCAGTGTCTGCTGCCCTGAGGCCTCTGGGTGTCCCTACTAGACGAAGGAAGCAGTCTTTCACTGAAGTTACCAGATCCTGGAATTCAAAGTTTTAGGAGGGTCTCAGCACAAGGCTGCTCAGCCACACTTTTGCCTCCCTTCCTTCCCAGCTGAACCTAGACACTTCTTATTAGACTGTAAGGTGCTAATGAAAATCACTAAACGAACCGCTTCCCATTTACTCTTAATTTTCAAACACTACCATACTGATGCATATTAAATGTGTCAAATTAGCTCGCCTCTAAAATTTTAATTTACTGCAGTGCTGAACTCCATTTATGTAAGTTTTTCTCTCCCAGTGGGCTGTTCACATAGCAAGATGTTTTGCAAAATCGTGAGCATTAAAGGAGTCCTGTATTTAGCTACTTGTCATCCTATAAGTTTAACTCTTCATAATAAAAAGGCCCATAAAATGCCAAGTGATCCTACTTTCATCCACATTTCTAATTCATATGCTCATCTGCCTTTTTCCAGGAGCATCTTAACTGACATACTGTATCTTGTTTTCTTCTTATGTCTATATTCTAGAATCTTATAAAGGAAGGGGGAATATTCAGGGTAAAGTTGAAGGTATTTGATCATCTTCTAATTTAGCTCACACATCTGGTAGACTGTTCATCATTATCTCTAAGGATTAATAAGCAAGAGATGGCTTTGCACTTCCCAACTTATCTTTCATCTCTGCGTTTTAATCCCTAGTGAATATTTGTGTTGCTGCAGGACAAAAACTCACTTCTGATTAGTCCATGCAGGGGTCTAAGGGCTCTTGGTTGTCAACAATCTACAGCATGGAGCCCCTTGATAAAGCTTTGTCCGTCTTTCAAGTCAAATGGATTATATCAACCTTGAGGTATGTCCAGTTGGCATGCTTTTGAGACTGTGATTGGATTCATATAATAAACCATGCGCTAGTGGGATAGAAGAGATCAACAATAAATTGGGGAAAGTAACTGTTGTAGTGGCAGGCAAAGCTTACTATCCTTATATAAAGAATTGTTTTGAGGGTTCATTTATTCGGTTGGTCAGTCTTCATGTATTAATAAAAGTCCATTAAGCACATGTGTGTCGAACTATATCCTCCCGCAACCCTCCACCTGACAAAATTCATATGTTGAAATCCAAGCTCTGTGTCTTGTAATGTGTGACTTTATTTTTGAAATAAGCCCTTTACAGAGGTAATCAAGTTAGAATGACATCATTAGGGTAGGTCCTAATCCAATACAACTGGTCTCCTTATAAAAGAGAGGCAGTTTGGACACCAGATACACATAGAAGAAAGATAATGTGAAGAGACCTAAAAAAGATGGTGTCTACAAGCCAAGAAGATCGACCTGGAACAGATCGATCTCTCATGCCCTCAAAAGGAACCAACCCTGTAGACAACTTGACCATGGATTTCTAGACTTCAGAACTGCGAGACAACATTTTCTGTTGTTTAAACACCCAGTCTGTGTTCCTTGGTTAAGGCTGCCCTTGCAAACGAGTACAAGCCTCCCTGTGTGCCAGACACTGTTCTAGATGCTTAAAATATGGCAATGAACAAAACCAACAGCATCTGTCTTTCTGGAACTCACATTCTAGCATGAGAAACAATCAAGAATATAAATAAAAAGTAAGGTGTTAAATCAAGATCTGTGCTTTGAGGAAACGTAAGGCGAGTTAAGGAGACAGTGATAATGTGTTATTTAGATTAGAGCAAAGCGGTTTAAGGAAAATTTCCCTGAGAAGATGGTACTTAAGCAGAGACCTGAATGAAGTGAGAAAAACTGGGTGGCTATCTGTGGAAAGACCACCCCTGGTGGAAGGAACAGCAAGTACAAAGACCCTGAGGCAGAGACCTAGGTTTGACCTTGCTTTTCCATGACTATGTTCTATGTTTGAAGCACAGCAAGAGGAGAAAGAATGGCAGACAATGGGGTCAAAGATGGTCAGTGTCAGGAGCTATGGGGCCAGGCCCTGTAAGGGCTTTGGAAGTTACTAGCCTTCAGATGGTGTTAAGCAAGGTAATAAGATCTGATTACTATATATAATTTATATATACTATATATATATATTTTTTAAGATTTAAAAGAATGTGAGCACATGTGTACAAGCAGGGAGAGGGAGAGAATCCCAAGCCAGCTCCATGCTCCGCAGGGCTTGATCCCAGGACCCTGAAATCATGACCTGAGCCAAAATAAAGAGTCTGATGCTTAACCAACTGAGCTGCCCGGGACCCCAGGATCTGATTACTTTGTAAAGGCTTATTCTGGCTACTGTGTGTAGAATAGATGTAGTGACACAAGAAAAGGAGCAGGAAGAGGAGTTATATAGTAAAAGGCTGTTGGAAGAATTTGGGAGAAATCCTAGTGGCAAGGACCAGACTTGGCAGCAGGAGAGGGGAAAATCTTGGGTCTGTTTCATAGAACCTTCATGATTTACTGGTAGAGTTGATTTAGGATGTTGGAGAAAGAGTCAAAGCGGACTTCCAAGGTTCTTGGCTTGGAAAAATCATCCATGTGAATCACGATGCTATTAAGACAAGGAACACTTAAAGGGAGGACAACTTTAGGGAAGAAAATGGGGAGTTCTGTTTTGAACAGGTTGATTTGGAAGTTCCATTGGACATACAGCAGGAGTTGAGAGCGGTCTTGGGTGAGAGATGTATATTGAGGATTCTTTAGGATAAAAATGCTAGTTAAAGCCAAGATCCTGGCACCTAACGAGTGATTGTAGGGAAGAAAGAGATCCTAGGTCCGAACCCAGAGGATCCACATGATAATGAAAGAAGGGAGAATCCACCAAAGAAGCTGGAGAACAAATGGCCCTGAGGGAGAGGAGCAAGTTGTCCAGGAAATCAAGGGGAACAGATTTTCAAGACAGGAAGTGATAAATTGAGCAGTCAGTGGCTGCTCATGGGTTGAGTGAGAGGGGGAACAAACTGCTCCTTGGTGTGGCAACTGGGAGACCGTTGGTCACCTCAAGCAAGACGGCTTTGGTAAAGTGGGGAGATGACCACCTCATTAGCACGGATGCCAGACACAATGAATGGTGACGGGGAGATAGCAAAGTTGTTTGGCCATTCTTCAAGTAATTTTTCTACAAGGCAAAATGAAGCAACAGAGAGGTGGCCTTGAGGGAGGTTTGCTCCGGTTGTTGGTTTAAAGCTGAGAGATACTAAAGTCTATGTCCTTCCGGTTTTATGTTGAAGGAAATTATCCAATAGAAAGGGGGAAATTAACGTAGGAAACAGGATTCTTGCAGAGCTGGTAAGGGAGATGGAATCCATGCACAATTGAAAGGCTGGCCTCCTGGCCTTGTATACATTCAAAATGATTTGCCCAGTGTTACAGGAAAGGAGGCAAGCTTATGAGACTAGAGAAAGGTAGGGAGAGGAATATGTGGCTTTTTCTCAGTGAAACGGGAAGTAAGGTGATAAGGGGAGAGGAGGGCGTGTTGGGAGGTTTGAAGACAGAGGTGTTGGAATAGTCCTCTTAGAGAGCAGGTGAGTGAGTAGACTTTGCTTGATGGGCTCATCTGAGGTTGAGATCCCAAATCTAAAGTGAGACTAGCTACCGTGGTTGTATGTCTTGTCTTTGGCTGTATCTAGCTACTTAGGTAGAAGAGTAGGGAGTGACTTAGAGTTCACCAGCGTTATGGACTGAATTGGATCTCCCTCCCCACCCCCAAAGTTCTATGCTGAAGCCTTAGCTCCTAATGGTCCTGTCTTTGGAGATAGAGCCTAGGAAGTAATAAATGTTGAAGGTGGGGCCTTCATCCCGTATAACCAGCATCCTCAGAGACATCCAGAAGTCTGTACACACAGAAGAAAAGCCGTGTGAGGACATAGGGAGAAGGTGGCTGTTTGCAAGCCAGGAAGAGAACCCTTCCCAGAAACTAACCCTGACCACACTTTGATCGTGGACTCCTGGCCTCTAGAATTGAGGAAAATTAATCTCTATACAGCTTGGAATTTTGGTGGGGCAGCCTGAGCACAGTAATCCAACTAGACAGAGTTCTACTAGGCGAATGTGATGGAAGATGGAATAAGGAATGATCCTAGAAGTGGGCTGAATGAGAAAATGTAGGATGCTAAGCCTTCTGTGTGGAATGTGGTGATTGCTCAGCCAGTGGTAGCTACTGCTAGCTGCCTTCTAAGCGTGGCCCGCCCTCTGGTCCTGCTAGGACAGGTGCCCCGTTAGGAGAACAGTCATGGAAGCAGTAAGCTGTTTGCCCTCCGGGAGCTCACACTCAGGTGGATGAGACAGACACAAATAGTGTCAATACAACAGGCTCAGCACTTTCATAAAAAATTGATCACGTTCTGAGCCAGAGGGCATGTCCCAGAGGAGGAGACATTTGAGCTGAGCACTGAAGCTGAGTAGGAGTTTGCCAGAAGACAAGAGGCATTCGAGGCTGAGGGACCAGAAGGCTCAGGAGAAAAGGACACGTGAGAGAACGCGATGCATTTGCTCAAGCCTTGGTGCAGGGGGTAGGACCTGCCTGTGGTGGTGGGGAGGGAGGACGCTGGTTGTAACCAGAATGGGAAAGGCCTAGAGTTGATCTTGCAGTAAGTAGAGGAGTGATGAGGGAGCAATATGTGAAAGGGAACTCCAGGTAGTGGCCGATTAAAGGCGGAGGTGTGTGGGAGAGGCAGGTGTAACGATTATTCCTAATTTTCTGGCTTGGATGACTGGGTGTATCATGATGCAATCATGAGATAAGAGGTGAAAAGGTTTAATGGGGATGAGGCCCAGTGGTTGGAATGGTGTTAATGAGCTCCATTTTAGATCTGCTCAGTTTGAGGGGGCCTGTAGGCCTCTGCTGGCAGTTAAAATCCTGATTTGGCCCTTAGGGGAGAGCTCTGGGCTGGGAAAATTCATTTGATTATCTCCTACAGTAACTGAAGCCATGGGGTGTGGTTGGGGAAAAAGACCGCCGCCACTCACTGAGCGTTCATCCTATGCCAAGCTCTGTACTTTATGTGGGTGACCTCCTTGAATTCTGGCAGGAATTTTACTTCAAAGATAGGATTGTGGTTTCAGATGAAAAACCTGAAGGGTAGAGAGAGGAAGTAATTTGCCCAAATTCACATAGTTGATATGTGGACTTTGAACCCAGGGGGTCTGACCCTAGTACCCTGCTCTCTGCCCTTTGCCATGGAGAGGTCTATGTTTAAGGGGCAAGCACAAGTGGAGTCTGGGTGGGAGATACTCCTTTAAAAACGTGATCGAGCCAAGAAACCAGATGGAGAGCATCAAATGCTCAAAAGTATCCGAAAGGGGTCAGTGGAGATGAGCTCTAAATTTCAGCCCCCAGTGGATAAGAAGACCATGGATCTGCTTCCTGAGGGCAGTCTTTAGTGCATAACAAGGGCAGAGGCTCCCTGTAGATGCTGAGGGGCAAGGTACCTGGGGGGCTCAGGTCATGACCCCGGGGTCCTGGGATTGAATCCCGCATTGGGCTCCCTGCATGGAGCCTGCTTCTCCCTCTGCCTGTGTCTATACTTCTGTCTCTCACGAATAAACAAAATCTTAAAAAAAAAAAAAAATTGCTGAGGGGCAGATGGAGGAGTGGTTTGATATACAAGCCACACAGTGGATCAGATGGAATCAGCAGGTCTGTGGGAGGAGAAGGCTAGCCACCTAGACAGCTATGTGGGTGACATCACCTTGGCAAACTTCCCTCTAGACCTCAGTCTGGCAGGTCGAGGAAGGGAGTTTCCCCAGCACAAGGGTCGAAGCCTATGAGGATTTATGTTCAAAAACTAGAACGCTGATTGATTAATTGGTGCTGAGTAATAAACTACCAAGCAAGCCAGATGTTGTTCATGGTTTGCTAATGAGAGAATTATAGCTTATAGGCAAAGCCTAATTATAATCAAAATGTTGCCAGGAAGCCTAACTCAGAGCAACAGGGTTCACCTATGATAATGTGAGTGGTACCTCAATCTGCGATACGCTGTGTCCATCTCCACCATGGTGCGCACTCGCCATATGGCTCCAGCACTCGTGCTTGTGGGCTGTGGCTCCTTCTCTTTTGGGCAGCCATGGAGTCCCACTGATGAATTTTATTTCTCTGGATTTTTCTTTATAAGCCATCCCGTTCCTTTTGGAATGATCCACATAGGATCCTTCTCCTCCTATCTTCACAATACCTGCCATAGCCATATCCCACTAGTCTGTACTATTAGCTTAATTTCTAATTAAGAGGCAATGGTAAAACTATGGATTTTTAAAAGAATCTTCGGTTGTGAGCATAAATGGAAATCTGGTATCGCTTGCCACAAAGAGCAGTCAATTGTAAAGCTAAAGACAAAGCTTTAAAAAATATTTTTGGTTATCAGTAGTTCCCCCCAAATGTCCTTAAACATGAGCAATGATATGCCTACTAGCTTCTAGGAAGCGCTTTTCTCAAAGAGCACAATACAGTAGCTAGAGGTACGCTTTCTCAGCAATGTTCTCCGTTACCGGAAGGTCCCCACATCATTGGGCAGGGGCGGACTCACTGAGGCTCCTAAGGGTTAGCCCTCAGGACCCATTAATTTTACCTCTCTTCCAAAGTCTTGCATATGGGTACCTAATCTTGTGTTTTTACAAAGAGAGCCCTACTACTACCATCTTGAATGAGGTTTAGGCCCTGACCCTATATTCTTCTTCTGGATCATTCTAGGGGTGGTTCAGTTTACCATGGAAAGTTCCCCCACCCTCCTTTCCTACTGCAGGAGTACGCTTCTTAGATTTGGTGATGTCCCACGGTTTGTCCCCGTACCATCTTCGTAGGAAAAGAGATTTGATGACTAGCTTGAGGGTAGGTGAGTGTGAAGGGATTGCAGTTAGACTAGAAAGACTTGAACGTATTCACAAAGAATGGACAGAAGGAGACAAATGGTGCCTTAGAGGGGGATATTGTTGGAGAGGGGGCTTGGCCTTTGAGAGGAAGATGGACATCTCTCCCCCTAACAGAAAGGAGGTAAGAGCTGTAGTTTCTGTAGAGCAACAAATGGAGAAGTCTCTGGCTCGTGGGGCCTCTAGTTTCTCTTTGGATCCTAAGAAAACCTCCTATGCTGAGAGTGAGGGATGCACAGGTTGTGGGGGAGTTGTGAGAAGTCTGTTTGAAATTTTCCTCATGCAGCCTGCAAGAGGGGGCTGACCAGAGGGGAGAGAAAGCACCGCGGAGCCACGTGGGTGAAGCAAGTGTGTGGAGGTAGTGGTCAGTGCAGGGCTGGGATTCTTTCCCCCATGACTCTAAAGCCCTCCTAGTCAGGTTCTTTCTGGGCCCGAGTCAGCTAAGGAAGGAAAGGAGGCCAAAGAGGCAAAAGAAAGGGAGTTGCTGATAAACATGTCACTTAAGGGATTTACCAGAAAGCAGGCTGTTTATAGGTTGGAATTTGGGAACTGCAGGTCTTAGATCAAAGAGCATGTTTCGTGGGAAGAGGGAGACCATGGTCTAAGCAAGATTCTGAAGGAGATCTTGGAAAGGCACCCATATGGGCGCCAAGGGTTGCCAAGAAGAGACCAGAGAGGGGTAAGGTACATGGTGCAAAGGAGTCCAGGAATCAAGAGATCGAGGCTAGACCTCCCTGAGAGTAAGGGAAAAGTTGAAGACTGATCTCTGCACCACAGAACCTTAAATGTTGGGGAGAGATGGGGCTTTCTGGAGATGATCTCTATAAGGATAGAGAGAGATGGAGAAATCTGCCCGTGACCCATCCGGAAACCAATGGGTATGTTACCTTTCATAACCAAATGGATTTTGTAGATGGGATGAAGGATTTTTTTATTTTTTATTTTTTTTATTTTTTATTTTTATTTTTTTTTTTAGAGAGAGAGAGAGAGAGGCAGAGACACAGGCAGAGGGAGAAGCAGGCTCCATGCACCGGGAGCCCGATGTGGGATTCGATCCCAGGTCTCCAGGATGGCGCCCTGGGTCAAAGGCAGGCGCTAAACCGCTGCGCCACCCAGGGATCCCTGAAGGATTTTTTTAAATGGGGAGATTTTCCTAGATCATCCAGGTAGGATCAATGTAAGCACCAAGGCCCTTAGAAAAAGGAGGCAAGAATGAGCAAAAGAGAGGCATGACCCTGGGAGCAGAGGTCCCAGTGACAACGCTGTTGCCAACTCTGAAGATGAAGGGGTCACAAGCCAAGGCCTGCGGGTGGCTCTCAGAAGCTGGACAAGGCAAGGGGACGGATTCTTCCCCTAGAACCTCTGGAAGGAATGCAGACCTGCCGCCCCCTTGATTCCAGCCTGGGGGAACCCATTTTGGACTTATGTCCAGAGCTGTGAGATAACTGATGTTTTGTGCCACTTAGTTTGTGGTAATTTGTCACAATGGGAATGGGAATAGGATGGAGCTGGGCAACTGGTTGATAAGCCTCCCTCCACGCCCTCAAGGATGGGATTTTGAAAGAACGTGAAAGAGCAGTAGTCTTGGGGCGAAAGGCCAGAGCCAAAGGGAGCTACCTTTGGCCATCAGTGTGCGGAGGGTGAGCTGTCCCTACTTGGGACGGCTGCGGAGGACACCGAGCTCTCTGGGGAAATCCGAGTTTCAGTCGAAGCCAGGAAGGAGAGGAGGTGGTGACTAGGAAGGTTAAGAGTCTAGGGGACCGTTGTCATTGTTGGAAATAGAACAAGACTTTCAAAGGGTCTGATGTTCGTATTCGAGGTCAGGACTCAGGAGAAGCCCAGACGGAATAGGAAGGATGCTGAATGGGACCCGTGACCTCCGGGGAAAGCAGGCCATGTTACCATGGGCTGTCCCCGAGATCCCCAGGAAAAGGGGGGCAGGGCCGGGGGGGGGGGGGCGGCTGCGAAGGCCAGAAATGGGACTTGGTCCAGCAATTTACTCAGATGCCTGGTGTCTCCCCTTCATCTCACTGGCTAGCCTTGGTGCCTACCGTTTGCCTTTGCTGTCTCGGCCAAATTCCAAAGGAAAAGTATCGTGTGTGTGTGTGTGTTTGCTGTTTTTTTTTTTTTTTCCAAAGGCCTGAGGCCAACTTCATACAAAACAGCACATCCTATGCAATGCTAACTAATTAATAATTGTCATAAACCAGTCAAAATAAACTCGTTTCTTTACAAGCTGTAATAAAAACTTGTTCATGCTTAGAGTGTTCTTGCCCACTTTGGGCTCATAAGCGCTCATGGGATTTCATCGAATTAAGATCAGTCAGAAAGTGCTGGAAATCTTGGATTTAGCTCCACATGAGAGGGAAATCCATGAATCCTGAGCTAGACAGACGGGGTCTTCCGTGCAAATGTCTGGTTGGGGACTAGAAGGCCTCACGCCCTTCGACCCTGTTAGCTGGGCTCAACCACACTCGGGTCCAGGCCCTCCTCTTGTACTCCTGACAAAGACCTGGAACAAAGAGCGGGCCTAGTTCCTCTCCTCCCCTCCATGCAGACCTTTAGGTATTAGGTCCATGAGAAAGGCAGGTAGGAGGGGCAAACCAAAGGAAAGAGCATTGTTCTGGAAGCACTAGGGCAGAGCCAGCCTTCACCACCCACCCTTTGGTCTTCACCAGGGTAGGTGACCCTTTCAAGCAATGATTGTCCCAGGTCTCTTATACCAGCTCCAAAGACAAAAAGGGGGGGGGGGGGTGCGGGGGGAGAGGGTGGGATCCAAGAGTAGCAACAAGAAAAAGAAACCCAAGAGCATGGCCATGGACAGGCAGAGCTTTTAACCTCTTAGTTAATCCTATCAAAAGTCCGGTTATGCCCTTGATTTTCATTTACATCAAGCACCCCCCATCCCTGGGGTGGAGTAAGAGGGTGGGGAGCACTGAGTTTCTCCCTACAGACCAGCGGGTAAGTATTTTCTTTCAAACTCCAAGCTCTTCCACTGAAAGTCGTGGATACGCTACCTGTGCTCACCGTCTGTTCCCTCCTGCATACAAAGCTAATTACTTCTTTAAGTACTTATTGGAGCCACTGGCGTATTGAAGAACGTTTGCTGTTCTTGGTCTCCGGGGGACTGAAGTGTGCATTTGCAAAAATCGGCTGGTGGTGTGAGTTCACACAGTATGGACCAGGAGAGAGGAGGCTGCCTTCCCCACACCTCATCTTCCCGCGAGCAGGACCCCTGTTGGCACCCAGGCCTCCTGGCTGCACCCACCGGGCCCTGGCTGCTGTCTATGGGCAGGAGCCCTTGCTGTCAGGTGGGCTTCCTCCCGAGCCCACAGCCCTTCCGAGTGCCTTTATTCCTACCCAGTCCTCAGACTCCAGGTGGCCAGATGGGGCTCGAGAGAGGCCTCCACAGTGTTCCCACAGCCAAGGCCACAAGGTGGGCTACTGGGGCAGTGGCACCTTTGGTATCAAGTTCACCCTAAAAGGGGTCATTGATTCTTGATGCTCTCATGCTGTTCCCTCCTCAGCCCCTTCTCTCTGAGCCGTGAGCTGCTTTGACACTTGACTGCCCACATGGATTCCGTAAGCTGGGCAGGGAAGCTTGGCCTGACCCAGACGGCGTAAGGGACCAAGCTGAGGAGGCCCGGGGTCGGAGGCACGTTTGGACCCAGGGTTTGGGGTGTCCCTTCAGCCCGGCCGGCTGAGCGCAGGGGTCTCAGAAGCAAATGTGAGCATGAACAGCTAGGGGTGCTGGGGGTGTAAAGAGGGGCCCCCCTGCCCGTTCCTGGCAGTTGGCTCATGGATCTGGGATCTGGGAGTGCTGCGAGGGCTGCACCTGTGCCGTGGGTTGTAGCGAAGGCACCTGCCTTGGAAGAGTTCAGGGCCGGGTCCAACTGTTCTTCCCACATTTTATTTTATTTTATTTTATTTTATTTTTTTTTATTTATGATAGTCACACACAGAGAGAGAGAGAGAGGCAGAGACACAGGCAGAGGGAGAAGCAGGCTCCATGCACAGGGAGCCCGACGTGGGATTCGATCCCGGGTCTCCAGGATCGCGCCCTGGGCCAAAGGCAGGCGCCAAACCGCTGCGCCACCCAGGGATCCCTCTTCCCACATTTTAAACAAGAGAATGATTTAATATTTTAAATCCCCATGTCTGGGGATCGCAAGCAGGATTCCTTCCCCACGATGGCCTGGACCAGTGTGTCAAACGGTGCTCTAAGCCAGGGTGGGCTGAGGTGAGGGGCTCGACCGACCGCCCACCTGGCATATGGGATGCGTGGTCTGGGCCTCGTGTGCCTGTGTTGACAGCACAGAGATCCGTGGGGATCTGCCCCCTGAAGGGGGTGGTTCCCGATGTGCGGCCCCCAAACCTGCCCCTTCGGGTGTTGATGACTTTTGCACCTGAAGGCAACCAGAGAAACAGATGCAGGGTGGGCTCTCTGACCCCCCCCCCCCCGCCCCCACCTAAAAGGTCCTAAAATTTCCCATGAGAGAGGTGCCTTGGCTGTACCAGGAAGAGAAGAAGGTTCTTATCCCTGGAGATGGGCAGGGTGGAGGTTCCGGAGTGAGGGGAATGGTGCCCAAAAGGACCCATATAAACCAACCTACTACAACAAGTGAGATGTTCAATTAGTTTTCCCACCTATGTTTTCTAGTCACTGTCTCTCACTTTACTGCCTCCCAGACCAAACTCCTTGGCCCTGTCACATTCTCTGAATTTAGAGCTCTTTGTGCAAGAAGATTAGGTTTTTGGCCTAACGCCTTCTTTAGGTCTTTGTCCTCCTTCTGAAGACTCCCATCTATGAATATATATATATGTATTTCTTATATATAATTGGGATCCCTGGGTGGTGCAGCGGTTTAGTGCCTGCCTTTGGCCCAGGGCGTCATCCTGGAGACCCAGGATCGAGTCCCATGTCGGGCTCCCGGTGCATGGAGCCTGCTTCTGCCTCTGCCTATGTCTCTGCCTCTCTCTCTCTCTCTCTCTGTGTGTGTGTGTGTGTGTGTGTGTGTGTGTGTGTGTGTGACTATCATAAATAAATAAAAATTAAAAATATATATAAAATATTTCTTCCATTAATCTGTCTGATGTTGGTTTAACCCTTAGGCCCTGCTATAAAACCCAAGGGAGTAGAGGGAAGTTCTTGGTCCCCACACCATCTGTCTCTCTGGGTCCCTGGAGCTAACGAGGTAATCTTGAACAAGTTCCTCAGCATGAGCTTGGGTTTCCTTAGCTGGAGAAAGACTTGAGATACCTTCTAGCCCTAATATTCTGTGGCCGTCTCGATCTCTTGTAAAATGAAGACTGTTCATGTTAAATAGTGTCTCCCCGCCCCCCCCCACTCTGCTTTGGGTGTATATGCCCCAGGGCTCCATTTCTGTAAAGCCGTGTCATGGGGACCTGCCTTAATTTGTAACCCAGTAAAACGTGTAGTAGGTTTTTCATACAGTGGCCAGAACTCATTTCTTTCAAATTGAGGTTGTGACAAATCTAGACAGTGAGAAATGGGGATTTTTAAGACTTATATCCTGAAGTGACCACCGTGACTTAGGACCCAAACTCCCAAACTTGTTTCTTTTTGTATTTTGTAAATCTAAGAGCCCTCCTCTAGAGATTCAGGGTTCATGGTAAAAATGGAAAACCTTTGCCTTGACTCTGGCTTCCATGGGAGGGGCTAACCCAGAACGTAATGAATTACTACATCTTTCTCTTTCCTCTTCCAGCAGCTATCCCCCAACCCACACCTCTCAGCTCCTTCCCAAACAGGATGCTTTGTCCCAACTTCAAGAGAGGCCGCCCAGGAAGCCTCCCCGCCCCAGAATCCAATAACCAGAGAGCCTAATTCAGTAGTCGTGGGTGCATGCTTTGCCATTTTACTTTGTTGTTTTTTAATAATTTATTTTTATTGGTGTTCAATTTACCAACATACAGAATAACACCCAGTGCTCATCCCGTCAAGTGCCCCCCTCAGTGCCCGTCACCCAGTCACCCCCACCCCCCGCTCTCCTCCCCATCCACCACCCCTAATTCGTTTCCCAGAGTTAGGAATCTTTGTTCTGTCTCCCTTTCTGATATTTCCCACACATTTCTTCTCCCTTCCCTTCTATTCCCTTTCACTATTGTTTATATTCCCCAAATGAATGAGACCATATAATGTTTGTCCTTCTCCGATTGACTTACTTCACTCAGCATAATACTAGAGGAGTCTGGTATTTGTGGAACTAGCCTGGTGCTCCTGCTTAAGAGGAATTGTCCAGTTTATGAAAAAGCAGATCTGAGGAAAGATGATTGACCCCATAAACATTGCAGAATTGACTATTGGGATGATTTCAAGAGCCCTGGGAACCCTCTAGATCCACATGATTTCCCCTTTAAGCTGCCTTGATCTGTGAGCAGCTTCATTACAGATGCATTTTTTTTTTTTTTTTTTTTTTGGTAGAGGTCAAAACCTTAAAAATGCTTATGGGGAGAGAGAATTTTGGTTTAATTTTATTGCAAAAGTAAAATGCTTTCATTGTGTATAGATGTATGTATATATATAAAAGACCCTAAATGTTACAGATGATGTTAAGCATCCCTTGACCAGGACCACAGCGTTGAATGAATTCACAATGACTTTGCGCACAACGTGTTGGGCAGCGTTGGCCTGGAGACCCTGCCTTGTGACCCCCTGTTCCTCTCTATATAATCCGGTCCTTCCCCAGGAAGGAAACCTTGCTATCAATTCGTAAATCCTCCTCAACTTTCATTGGCATACTTGCACGCTTACATACATACGTACCCACGGAACATAAGGAACTATTTTGCTATGCTCCTTCTTATGTAAATGGTATCATATTGAATATATCACTCTGAGATGTACTTTTTTAAACTTAACAGTATTACTTGGAGTTCTTCCCATATCAGTATATCTATTTTTATATATGAAAACAACCAATTTTATATATACATGGTTTAAAAAAAATCACAGACCTAGAAGCAGCGCCCTTCCTTAATACTTCTTTTTTTTTTTTTTCCTGGTCCCATGACTCAGAGGAAAGCACTTTTAAGAACTTCTGTTTCGGGGCAGCCCTGGTGGCGCAGCGGTTTAATGCAGCCTGGGGTGTGGTCCTGGAGACACGGGATCAAGTCCCACGTCAGGCTTCCTGCATGGAGCCTGCTTCTCCCTCTGCCTGTGTCTCTGCCTCTCTCTCTAGCTGTGTCTCTATGAATAAATAAAATCTTTAAAAAAAAAAAAAAAAAGAACTTCTGTTTCAAATTCTTCCAACAGGGGCACTTGGGTGGCTCAGTCAGTTGAGTGACCAACTCTGGGATTTTGCTCAGGACCTGATCACAGGGTCCCGGGATCAAGCCCTGGGAAGAGCTCCCCCCTCAGCAGGGAGTCTACTAGACATCCTCTTCCTCGCCCTGCTCAGGTTTGCTTGCTCTTTTCCAAATATTTAAAAAAAAAAAAATCCTGACCATCACTTTTTTTTGACAGTTTGGTGTTTTTTTTTGTTGTTGTTGTTTTTTTTTTTAAATCTCTCAACTTCAAGTATCATCTGTTAAACCTCATCCATCACAACAGGAAGTTAACCTCCCTCGCTGCACTTGTGCACACCCCCTCCGTCCCAGCACAGCTCAAGCACCCTGATAGTTACATCTGCATCTTCAACCTGCCGGTCCACCTGTGCCCCTGTCCCTCCACATAGATGGTGCCCCCCAATCCCTGTTTGGAAGACACTGGTAGGTGCTTTAGTGTGTTCCCTCTTCCACCGTGGGCCTTCATCAATTTTTTTTTCTTTTTTTTTAATTTTTTTTTTCTTGCCAAGACTGATAGCATTACATTTTCTGCCACCATACTCAATATCCCAAGATCTGTAGGTTGGTTTCAGAAGGTGAAAAACTGCAAACAGCATTTGTAATTAGATTACCCCGGGCAGGGAGTGCTCCCCATGGAGCTTAGGGGTGCTGCCTTTGTAACTTGGGGGATCTGGGCTGGGAGCCCCTGTGCCACCCCAGCAGACCATCCAGAACTTCAAGTGGAAAGGAGTTCTCACCGTCTCTCCGCACCTTGAACCCAGATACTCTTCCAGTAACTAGTTGATCCCCTTTTCTAAAGGAGAACAATCTGAGAGCGGATTTCTGAGTGAAAGACAAAATGATCACCAAGTACAAATAACATGTTTTGAATTCTTTCTTTTTCTAACATGTGAAGCTCTGGGCCCCCCTCTTTTGAAACTTTTTGAGAGCTTGCCTTCCTCTTTTCAACCTAATTAATTCACCAGCTCTTTTTTCTCCTCAGATGTCTTTTTTTTTTTTTTTTTTTAAGATTTTGAGAGCGAGCTCGTGTGCAGGCAAGCAGGGGGAGAGGAAGAGCAGAAGTAAGGGGGACAGAGACTCCTCACTGAGCAGGGAGCTGGACGTGGGGCCAATTCCAGGGCCCTAGGATCATGACGTGAGCCGAAGGCAGCCACTGACTGTTCACCCTTTCCAGGGGTCTTTTAAAGATTCATCCCCATTCTTCTCTTTTCCCTCTATTGTTCCTAATACCCAGTGGCCAAAGACTCTTTAAACCTATCTTCAATGCCAACATCTCTCCCAAACTCCAGACCCTAGCTCCGGCTGCCTATGGGATGTCTTTGCTCAGGTGATCACAGGTCTTCCAGCCTCTACGTGCTGAAAACAGGGTGCAGTACCTGCCTCTGAGTGTACCTTGTCTTGGTTGACAGAACCACTATCCAATTAGTCTCTAAAGCTAGAAAACTTGACTGTCTCTCTCTGTGGCAACATGGACCATAAACTTATTTCCCAGTTTCCTGGAGAACTGCTTAAACCACTTCCTAGACACTTGCAGTTAGGTATGGCCAATGGGATGTGGGAGGAAGTGATGTATGCCGCCTTCAGGCCTGGCCCACAGAAATAACCTTCCTTGAGATTCCCTACTCCCTCCTGAGCCCTTTAGCTGGCTAGACATGGTCTAGGCCTGTCTTTCGTCATCGTCGTCATTTTTTCTCTGCATACTGGCAAGGGCAGTATGTCATTCTTAAGAAGGGGAGTCACAGCTTCTGAAGAGATTGTTACTGAGCCTGCTCTTACCCAGCAGAGTAGATAATCAGATATCAACTTGGTGCAACTATGGTGCATAGCTGTTTAGTCAAACACTAGTCTAGATGTTACCGGAAGTTGGTTCTTGTTTTGTGTCGGTTTTTTTTAAGATGTGACATTTAAAATCAGACAGTAGGCAAAGCAGATTATCCCCCATGATGTGGGTGGGCCTCATTTAAGGAGTCGGAAGCCTTAAAAGCAAAGACCGAGGTCTACTGAGTAAATTTCTGCCTCAGGACAACACAGAAAGCTTGTCTGAGTGCTTTGCCTTGGACTCGCCGGACCCCACCATTGCACGAGTCAGTTGCTTAAAATAAATCTATCTTATCTCTCTATGTAGCCATCCATCTCCTTGGTTCTATTTCTTTGGAGACCACTGAGTAGCATCAAAGAAAAAGCCAATTTCTTTCTGTATCTTTTTAATATTCCTATCACGTTGGTCTGAAACTGGGTTGAAGTGGCATCACCCCAAACACTACCCAAAGAGAGAAGCCACAAGGCTTTTTTTTTAATTTTTTTTTTAATTTTTTTTTTAAGAGTTGAAACCTCATGGCCTCTTCTGTATCACATATCGTAAGGACAGGACTTGGAAAATATCCAAAAGGTTGGAATATCCTCTTAGGAAACCTCTCCTCTCTCAACCCCTCTCCCATCTAATCTTGTGCAGGAACACAGAGTATGGATTGGGGCTGAGGCATAGCAGCCTACAGGAAGTCACTCTTACCTTGGCTAAGGTCTGGGGTTGCGGGTCAGCGACAGTGGCCATTCCTGAGGCATCAGACACTGAGCAACAAAATAAATGCTGGAAAGGTAGCTCCTTTGCCTGGTGCAGGAATTCACCTGAATTAATAGCTCTGGTAATATCTCCTGTAATCCTGGAGCCCACATACCATGTAGGACCTGGAAAGAGAAAGATTCCTGTTTGCCAGGGACTTTGCTCCCTCTGTCTGGCTCTTGCCATTGCACTTGTGGAATCAGTGGTGGAGAGAGCAACCCTCTTGGGGTTCCAGGACTAGCCCTTGGTCCCCTCCTCTCCCTTTTCTCCCAGTCAACTCACTTGTTCTTAGGAACTCAGTGGTAGTGATCACCTTTCTGCTGCCAGCTCCCAGCCCCACTTCTCTCTAGCTCCAGTCCTCCCCATCCCACACCCTGGAGGGCCCCCCTGCCCCCCGCCCTTGGACCACTCCAAACTGGCTTCCTTTTATAATCTGAGCTTGCTTCACTCGCAATATGCAATCAGCCAGCTGTTGGACCAACTCAAACATTGGCACAAACCATTGCCTGCTCCTTGCCTCCAAACCACTCCTGCCTCCGCTCCTCTTCACCCTCACTAATCCCTACTTGGCTCCAATCTGCTCCTCCCTCTTCCTACTTTTTACTTGCACCCTACATTTTAGATCCTACCCCACGGCTTGGATTATGGTAACTTCTCTCCTAGCGCTGTCACCACAGCTTCCAGGAGATGACTACTTGCTCCCTGGACCACCTCTCTAGTTGAGGTTATTTCTTCTTTTTTTATACATTTATTTTTTATTGGTGTTCAATTTGCCAACATATAGAATAACACCCAGTGCTCATCCCGTCAAGTGCCCCCCTCAGTGCCCATCACCCAGTCACCCCCACCCCCAGCCCTCCTCCCCTTCCACCACCCCTAGTTCGTTTCCCAGAGTTAGCAGTCTTTCATGTTCTGTCTAGTTGAGGCTATTTCTTACCAGCCTCCTCATGTGGGGAAGAAGTTCAGATATACTGCGGTCTCATGCCCTCACTTCCCAATGTCCAAAATCAAAGTCCTCCACTCTTTCCAAACCTCTCATTCCTGGTTCTCTGCTTCTAACTGCCAAGGCTTAAAACTTAAAGCCACTTTGAAAACAGTCCTCTCCTTTCATCTCTAATTTTATGTAGCATCAAACCCCAACACCTCTGTATTTCTACTTCATCTCTAAACCAGGCCCTCATCCCCACCGACACCGTGGTTTCCACTATGCGCCGCTCCCCCCCCCCCCCGCCCCGCCTCAGTTCTTTCCTTCCACCCATTCTGCACACCACTGCCACATTAATCTTTCTTAAAGATCTCTTCATCTTGCTACCCACCCTCTCTAAAGACTTAGGGCTCATTGTTTCCTAGAGCATTAAGTCTCAACAGATGTACTGTTGCAAAGGAGAGGTAATCCTGAGATGGGCTATAGTGAAAGCTCCACCACCACCAGAGATTCATATTAGCCCTAGAACCTGGGAAAGTTCGCTTTCCAATTTTCTAGTTTTCTAGGTTTTAAACTAGTCCTCAGGCAGTTGGAAGATCTCCCGCCAAATTTTGGTCTTGAAAGTTCTAAGGCCAAGGTTCCTAGACAGAGCTGGAGTGTGTGGGTTATTTCCAGCTCCTGAGTTTCCCCAGATTGTTACATTTCCCTGTCATCTTATTTTGGGCTAATAAAGTGGCTATAATCTGGAGAAAGGCATTTTAGGGATCAGAGATAGGATTTTTGTAATCCTTATCTATAAAGAATGGTGATTAAAGCCACAGAAAAGAATGAACTTTCCCAGAGAGCCCAGTCTAAGAATTTCTAAAATCTGAGTCTAAAGATTTTCTCCAACCATTTTTTCCTAATATTTTTTTTTTTTTAGTTTTAAGTTTTACATTTGAATCTGTGAATTATTGAGTTAATTCTTAGATAAGGTGTGAGGGTTCATATTTTCACCTATGGATATCCAATTGCTCCATCACCATTTTTGGAAAGGCGATCTTCCCTCCATTGAATTGCTTTTGGATTTTCTGTCAAAAATCAGTGGTGCATATTTGTGTGGGTCTATATCCAAGGTCTCCATTATGTTCCATTAATCTGGGTGTCTATCCCTCCATCAATACCGCACAGTCTTGATTACAGTAGCAATGTAGTAAGTCCTAAAATCAGGTAGACTGATTTGTCCCATTTTATTCTTTTTCAAACTAGTTTTAGCTACTAGTTTTTATGCTTTTCCATATAAATTTTAGTATCATCTGTGTTTCTACTAAGAGGATGAGAAGAGAGCTTGAAGACAAAGCCTAGGGCAACACCAGCCCAGGGCTGGATCATTTGTTAGATTTCCCAGAGCCCAGCTCGATGCCTACCATATAGTAGGTATCCAGTAAACATTTCTTGAGTTGCATTTTATTAATAGTAAGTACATGTTTCACTCATTCATTGATCCGTTCACTTAATAGATATTTACTAAATACCTAAAAGGATTAAATTGAGAATACAGAGATCAAAATAAACACTGCCCTGGGAGTTTACAGTTAGGGAGTAGGAGGTTGGAGACAGATGATCAGATGATTTCAACAACACAGTCACCCACATGATCATAAATACACCAGTCTGGAGTGTCAGGGAACATGTTTTCTAAGAAAGTGACATTTAAGCTAAGATCTAAAGACTGGCTGAGTCATGGGATGTTCAATCAATTCTTGTCAGCAGTAACCGATGGCCTCTTTGAGTTTAGCTGGTGAAGACTCTCACATGGCACCTCTGGGTGAGAGGAAGCGAGGGTTGTGGCAGATGCAGGGCAACCATATTCTTGTTTGCCAGTGAAGCCTAATAAGGTTTCTCAAATCACCGTGTGCAGGCTCTTCCCCGGGGGTACACAGCTGCATTATTTAAGAGGGGTAATATTAAAAACTTGAGTTTGGAACAATCTCTCAAGAGCTCATGCAAAGCTTAAGCCTCATCAATGTCATTTCAAGTTTGTTCTCCTAAATCACATATTCGGGCGCATCTTTGGAGCAACCTCAGTGGAAGCCCCTGTGCTTAGAGCCTCTAACCCTGCATCTGGCTCTGTCCTGTCTGGGGATGATGACGCACGCGTTTGGCACTGGCAAGAGACCAGCCAGTAGCTAAAACCTCCCCTTAATATATTTTTTAAAGATTTATTTATGATAGAGAGGGGCAGTGACACAGGCAGAAGAAGAAGCAGGCTCCTGCCGGGAGCCGGACGCGGGACTTGACCCTGGGACTCCAGGATCTCACCCTGGGCCAAAGGCAGGCGCTAAACCGCTGAGCCACCCAGGGACCCCCCCCAATTGATTTTTTTTTCTTTTTTTGTAATATATTTTTCTCACTTATTTTTTTCTAAGTAGGCTCCACACTCAGCTTGGAGCCCAACATGGTGCTTGAACTCACAACCCTGAGATCAAGAGTCAGACATTTAACCAGCTGAGCCACAGGCACCCCTTCCCCTTAATATTTTTTAACCACTGGGTTTTCACACTCTGCTGTGTTGTTCTCTTTGCCACTTTAAGGGCACAAGGCTAAGTAAGTTAAGGATTAAAGGGAATGTGTGAGAAAAGCATTTTTTCTCTTATTTCATTTTGTAATTGTTAAAATAATGCTTCAGCAGAGACCATGAGATCAAGTTGCAATAACTGTGTGCTGGTCATGGACAACAAAGGTGATGTACTTTATTATTTGTATATTTTAGTGTTCTAATTCTCTTTAAAATTTAATTCCAACACAGTCGTCATAGAAAGTTGTATTAGTTTCAGGTGTACAATAGGATTCATCAACTTCTTTACATAACTCTGCTTATCACAATAGGTATACTCTTAACCTTCTTCACCTGTCTCTCTACCCGCCTGCCCTCTGAGGACCACCAGTTCTCTGGAGTTAATCTGCTTTTTGTTTTGTCTCTTCATTTGTTTTCTTAAATTCTACACGAGTGAAATCCTATGGTATTTGTCTCTGATTGGCCTATTTCACGTAGCATTATACTCTCTAGATCCATCTGTGCTGTTATACATGGCAAGATTTTTTTATAGCTGAGTAATATTCCATTATGCATGTACGTGTGTATACACCACGTCATCTTTATCCAGTCATCTGTTGATGGACACTTGGGCTGCTTCCACAATTTGGCTATTGTAAATAATGCAGCAAAAAACATAGGCGTGGGGATCCCTGGGTGGAGCAGCGGTTTGGCGCCTGCCTTTGGCTCAGGGCGCGATCCTGGAGACCCGGGATCGAATCCCGTGACGGGCTCCAGGTGCATGGAGCCTGCTTCTCCCTCTGCCTGTGTCTCTGCGCCTCTCTCTCCCTCTGTGACTATCATAAATAAATAAAAATTAAAAAAAAAAACATAGGCGTGTATGTATCCCTTTAAATTAGTGTCTTTGTAATCTTTGGGTAAATATCCAGTAGTGCAGGATAGCTCTATTTTTAATTTTTTGAGGAAATGCCATACTGTTTTCCAGAGTGGCCGCACCAGCCTGCATTCCCACCAGCAGTATGTGAGGGTTCCTGTTTCTTTTTTCTTTTAATCTATTTTTTATTGATGTCCAATTTGCCAACATATAGAATAACACCCAGTGCTCATCCCATCAGGTGCCCCCATCAGTGCCCGTCACCCAGTCACCCCCACCCCCTGCCCACCTCCCCTTCCACCACCCCTAGTTCGTTTCCCAGAGTTAGGAGTCTCTCATGTTCTGTCTCCCTTTCTGATATTTCCCACTCATTTTTTCTCCTCTCCCCTTTATTCCCTTTCACTATTTCTTATATTCCCCAAGTAAATGAGACCATATAATGTTTGTCCTTCTCCGATTGACTTACTTCACTCAGCATAATACCCTCCAGGTCCCTCCACGTCGAAGCAAATGGTGGGTATTTGTCGTGTCTAATGGCTGAGGAATATTCCATTGTACACAGAGACCACAGCTTCTTTATCATCTTTCGATGGACACTGAGGCTCCTTCCACAGTTCGGCTATTGTGGCCATTGCTGCTAGAAACATCGGGGTGCAGGTGTCCCGGCGTTTCAATGCATCTGAATCTTGGTGTAAATCCCCAACAGTGCAATTGCTGGGTCGTAGGGCAGGTCTATTTTTAAGTCTTTGAGGAACCTCCACACAGTTTTCCAGAGTGGCTGCACCAGTTCACATTCCCACCAACAGTGCAGGAGGATTCCCCTTTCTCCACATCCTCTCCAACATTTGTGGTTTTCCTGCCTGGTTAATTTTCCCCATTCTCACTGGGGGGAGGTGGGATCTCATTGTTCCTGTTTCTCCACATCCTCACAACCCTTACTGTTTCTTGAGTTGACTTGAGCCATTCTGACAGGTGTGAGGTGATACTTCATTGCAGTTTTGACTTGTAATTCCCTGGTAAGGAGTACTATTGAGCACCTTTGTGTGTGTCTGTTGGCCATGTGTATGTCTTCTTTGGAGAAATGTATGTTCATTTTTTCTGCCCATTTTTAAATCAGATTGTTTTGGGGGTATTGACTTGTATACATTCTTTATATATTCTGGATACTAACCCTTTATTGAACAGGTCATTTGCAAATATCTTCTCCCATTCAGTAGGTTATCTTTTAGTTTTGTTGGTGGTTACTTTTACTGTGCAGAAGCTTTTATTTTGATGTCCCTATACTTTATTTTTGCCTTGGTTTCCCTTGCTTTAGGAAACGTATTTAGAAAGATGATGTTATGGCCAATGTCTGAGAAATTACTACCCGTGCTCTCTCCTAAAAATTTTTGTGATTTCAAGTCTCACATTTAGGTCCTTAACCCATTTTGAGTTTATTTTCATGTATGGTATAAGAAAGTGGTCCAGTTTCATTCTTTTGCATGTAGCTGCCCAGTTTTACCAACACCATTTGTTGAAAAAGGTGATGATGTACTTTAGTAGGTGCTCACTTGTCCAACCTTTGAAAGGCTTCTTTTCATGGGTGCTAGAACTTTTCAAGGCTTTCTTCAGAATAACTGTGAGGCTCTTCCCTCCAGGAATTTTTTTTCCTCTCCTCCTTTAACACTTCTTGTAAATGGATGTTCTAATCATAAAGCAGAATGTACATGCAGGGATTTAAAAATGAATTATGGAGGTGTCTGGGTGGCTCAGTTAAGTGTCCAACTCATGATTTTGGCTCAGGTCATGATCTCAGTATTGTGAGATCTCTCTTCCTTTCCCTTTCCCCCTCGCCTTACAAATGAATTATGGAAGTAAATATACATATGAGAAAAAGACCACACTGCTTGTGTTTATCACCCTGTATTTTCATCTTGCTGTTTTTTTTTTAAAGTTCTCTATCTTTGAGCACATCACAAATCTTTTGGAAATCATCTCTTCATTCATCTTTCATATTGTTAGAGCAATTTCATATCTGGTATTTTTACATTTTATGATATTAAGAGGAACAGTTTCATAAAAATTCATACAGAGCTGTGATGTCTTCTAAATACTGAGTCACAGTTGGATTATGAAACTAGTTAAATAGTTTGAAAGGGCACTTTTCTTAACATGTGAAGTTATTCTAATTTCCTTCTCTCTTAATGACTAGATTCTTCCTTTTATTTAGCAAAGATATTTATTTCTCCTGTCTTTTTGGTTGGCAAGTCTGAGATCTGTACCAAATTGGAATGCACATCGCTCTAAAAATGGGGCTGGACTCATGCAGGCCTGGTTTTTCCTTGATCACCACAATTTGAGTCCTCATCCCAGACACTGTTTTCTTCAATCTGAAGAAAAATAACCATTCAGTCAATGGTTTTTTGTGTATGTACCCCAAAGTCCCATACCTAAAGAAACAAAAATACAGCACCCCAAGGTGTGGAGAACATCATCCCCAAACCAAAATATTTTTGTTTCATGACTGTCCTTGCTATGAAAACAGCATGTTTCCAAAAAGCAAGAGGCTGAAGCAAAGGCATAAAAGAAGACAGGTGGTAAAGGAGAAAATAAAGCTGGTTGAGATCAGAAAATATAGTAAGAAAAGGAAAAAGGTAACGAGGTAACTGAGGTCAAAATTTAGCAGATCTTTTGGTCTTTTATTTTTAAAGATTTCCAGTTTTGATCTTTTCCCATTACTTGCTGGATTTAGTAATAAACATTCTAACATTTGCAAGATCCGTGTGGTTGGAGGGTGCTTGAACAAAGGTACAGGTCACATGGGCTTCGCCTCCTTTCCATGGAACCGGATGCGAACTCTGACTCTTGTGGGGAACTAACAAAAATGTGTTCCAACTAGCTTCACTAAAAATGGGAAACTCACTTGAATAGATGTTAAGATGTTTCACAGAACCCAAGGCAGGAAGTCCTCTGTGCCCACAGGGATGTAAACAGAAATCAGGGACCGTGGTAGTTACTCTCTTGGCAGCATTTCTATTTTGGGTTCATGTGGTCCTTTCCCCCCCCTTTTAGATCTCTGTTCTCCCCACCCCCACCCCTATAGACTAGCTTTCTCTGCTTCTCAGTGCATTGGGCCCCTGACAAATTGGCCAGCATCTCAACACCCAAAACTGCAAATACTCAGGATAGAAATTTTAGGTTCATGCCAATCAATGAATGACCTCTTTCTGGATCAGCTGTCCTTATCCAGTCAGTTGAAGCCAGTGGAAAGCACAGGGTAATAGGATATAAAATTGACTTTAGAGACCCACAACTGCATTAGCAGGGATTTGGTGAAGAAGAATCCCCACAATTTATCCACTACATTAATGTCTTAACTTTTACATATTGTTTCAGCTCTGAGAATTATGGAGGGGAGTGGGGAGGTGAGAAAGCCCTGGTTTGTTCACTGAAATTTCTGGCACAATATCCAGACACTGAAAAATATTTAAAGAACAAAATAGAAAGATGGCAGTGTAGGAGAGGCAAAGCAGAAGATGGGAAACATGGATGATAGTATTTGCTTTCATGGCCATTTTTGTACAATGGTCTCTTAAAATTCTCATTTGGAAATGATTCCAAATTAACTGCCATACCCATTTACAAATATTTCCATACTCCACATGATCAGGCTTCAGGGCAATGCACATTAAAACCACACTGAATGGGTACCTGGGGGGCTCAGTCGGTTGAGTCTCCAGCTCTTTGATTTCCGCTGGGGTCATGATCTCAGCTTCCTGAGGTCCAGCCTGGTGTCAACCTCTGCTCTGGGCAGGGAGCCTGCTTGGGATTCTCTCTCTTTAAAAAATGAATTCATTTCACATCCAATAGAATGGCTAAATTTAAAAGCACTGACAATTTGAAGTAAGGATGAGAATGTGGAGAAATTGGGCTTTCGTGCATTGTGGGTGGGAGTGTAGAACGGCACAACTTTGAGAAACTGTCTGGTTACATAGAAACCTACCCTACAATCCAGGAATTTCACTCCTCAGTGTATATATAGCCAGGAGAACTGAGTGTCTATATCCACCAAAAGACACATACCAGAATGTTTACAGAAGCTTTCTTTTTTTTTTTTTTTTAGAAGCTTTATTCTTAATCCCAAACTGTAAACAACCCATCTGTTCAACCATAGTAGAATGGAAAGAAAAAAAAAAGCAGTATATTCATATAATAGAATATTACACAGCAGTAAAAAAGGAATGAACTGCTCCCTGCAACATTGATGCTCAGATATAGTATTGGAAAGAAGCGAAAAACGAGTAAACACCATATTCATATCCTGCATACTCATTCCATTTCTATAAAGTTCAAGAATTGATTATAGGCCTCAGACTAATCGTTACTTTTGAGGGGTTGTTGACTGATAGGGCACACGAGGGAGCCTCACTGCATGACAAAAGTATTCTGTCTCCATCTGAGTGGTTTTTACACAGGTGTACACTTCTATTAAAAAGTAATCAAACTGCACACTTTAAAAATTTGTGCTTTCTACTGTATTTGTTATATTAAATTGTATCAAAAAATTTCCTTCTCTTTATACGGAAAGACTGGTAGGATTTCTCCAGGACCACAGAAAATCCTATGGGAACCCTTTCTTTTCCTTGCTAGTTCTCAAACCTACTAATCTGACACCACGACTCTCTTCTGAATACTGCTTCTACATGCCTTGGTTTGATGAAACCATAGGAACAAGTCATTGTAGGACTTTCCCCTAAGTGTGGGCTAGAAGGGTGGGCTAGGCACAGACTAGGATGTGTGTGGCAACTGGTGATGGCGGACGTGAGTGTACAGCACACTTGGCACATAATCCCTACTATGCTGTGGGGGCAACTCCTGGCGTGTTAGCTCAGAGCCTGGCTAGAAGTATGGCATCCTCCACATTTCTCTTCCTGTTTTTTGAATGAAAGAATGCATCATGCAGGGAGGCATCCAGGGGTCCTGGAGGCCAGCAGGGCTCTTCATTGTCCGTGGTTTTCCTTTATGGTACAATAGCTACGTGAACCAGAGGTACATCATCTCCCCTCATGGTCCCTTTTTTCTCAGCCTTCCTCAGCACCAGGCCCGCTTCCTCAGCGTCCATTAGGTCCTGGACGGGCACCTAATAGGAGTTTCCAGGCCCTGACAAGATTGAGCCTTTCTTTGTGAACCCCAGGGTGGGCCCTTTTAATCTCCAAATCATCTGGATCCTGTTTCTCAACACAGGTTAAGTAACTAAGCTTCTTGAGCCCCTCTATCTAAGCTCCATGAGAATGAAAAAGGGCACTACTTTCTAAAGGATTTGCCTCGATTCCATAATATCTTCCTAATGTGAGTTGACAAGCAGTTCCCAGGCATGGATGTCACCACAGAATGGTGGATCGTTTTAATTTCTGAAATGAGAGCAGTACATTGTGAGCTCAAGCGGGAGCTTGTGTGGAATCTATTGGAGCAGAACTTGAAGGTTTTTTTCTCTTTTAGATGGTTTGTCTTTGCCGTATCCTGCATCTTTCCCCTACCTTCTCTCTCATTTCCTTCGTGTCCTTTCTTTGAGATGCTCTTCCCGCTTTCTCACTTTCTCACCCATCAGTTGTATCTCCTAACGTTCTTTCCCATAACATCACTTTTGTCATGGGAGTTAGACTGGACCACCTCATGCTACAGACTTGGCTTTTCTTTCTCTCTTCCTCTAACCTACCTCCATCTTACCACTTGATTTGACAAATAAGTGGAATTTTGAGAGCCATTTATATTGACATTCTCATTTATTAAAACATTTTTTTAAGAAATACCAATCTGAAAAAAAGAAATACCAATCTGTTTTTCATTTTAACCAAATACTCTGGCAAGATTGGTTAGATGACCTTCTTTCTATGCCTTCCAGTTTAAGAAGAATTTTAATGCCAGTTCTTATCACTGGAAATTTTCCGTGCCTGACTGTATTTTTCTATATTTGGAAATTTGTTTAAGAGAGGGAGGGCAAAGGGGGGAGAGGGAGAGAGAGAGAGTGAACGAGAGAGTCTGAAGCAGGTACCACACCCAGCACAGAGCCCAACGTGGAGCTGGATCTCACAACCCTGAGATCATGACCTGAGCCAGAATCAAAAGTTGGATGCTTAACTGACTGAGTCACCGAGGCACTTCTTAATTTGGAAGTTTCAAAGAAATAGAGGTATGATGAAGTCCCATGTACCTGTCACCCAAATTTAACAATATGTTGATTTTGTTTCATTTATCCACTGCACAGTTTCCCTTTTCAGAGTATTAAAGCAAATCCCAAATGCTTTTATTTTCCATACTTCAACATATTCACTGATCTTTAGGGTTCACAAAGAAACACAAAGACAGGAGGTATAAGATAATCATTAAAAGTGTTTATAAACCCATCCATTTTCACTGGTAAATTTACTTGGAAATGTAAAGAACCAATTTATTTATAGAATAATAAAGTTCGGTTGTGTTTCCTATTATTCCAGAACCTCAGAGATAGGAATTCATAAGACTCCTATTTTTCGGGGATCCCTGGGTGGCTCAGTGGTTTGGCGCCTGCCTTTGGCCCAGGGCACAATCCTGGAGACCTAGGATCGAATCCCACGTCGGGCTCCCGGCAGGGAGCCTGCTTCTCCCTCTGCCTGTCTCTCTCTCTCTCTGCCTATCATGAATAAATAATAAATAAAATCTTTAAAAAAAAAAGACTCCTATTTTTCAAATAGCATTTATTCTTCGTGTTTCCCAGATATATCCACTTACCACACAGTTCCTATCCTTCTTGAGACCCATGGACTGGAACCAAAACATGACACCTCAAATAATAAGTGAGAGGGAAGATGGCCATCATGCATTGTACTCTGTGGTTTACAACCAGTAGGGCAACTTATTTAGAAGTCTAAAATATCTTCATTTCTAAAATGTCAAGCTCACTTGGTGCCAAATGGTTATTTGATGTTAAAACATTCAAACAAACCAGAGACCGTGGGAGGCACCATGCATCAGTAGGTTAGAACCAAAGAATAATGATGGTAGCTTTATCTGTCAGGTGTGTTCTTGTTCCTAAGCTCTTCTGTGCTCTTCCTCCCCCCCCCCCCCCCCCCCCCCGCATTGAGGTGAGCTGTTTGTTAAAGAAGTCTGGGATCCTAGAATTGATAAACTTGTTAAACTTTTCAAAGTTTAACTGCTATGAGTTTTGTAAAGACAGCCAGAGAGGTCTTGATGGTTTCTACTATAGAAATATTTGACTCTGTGTAAATTCTCTCCCCTTGGAATGAGTCTGAAAGCTGGGATGTTGGCCTTTGACTTGCCTCCTATTAATAGCTTTTCCTTGGAGAGTAGTAGGAGTAGCTGAAAATGGCTCATCTTCATTATAAGTCTCAGGCCAGTGGTGGAGGGTTGAGGGTTCAGCCTGAAATTTGTGACAGCAGCAGCTCCCATTATTTCTACATGGGAGGGGCTTAAAAGACAGTAATCGGAGGCTTTGTCTCAAAATTGTATTTGGCACTTATGTAACATGTAGGATATGTCCCTAGCAAAGACTGGGTGCCCTGAGAGATTACTGGGGGGATGAAAAGAGAGAAGGCATGAAGGCTCTGGTGTTGCTTCATGTCTATACATGGGGGAGAATTCCATAGTCTCTTCCATCCACCTAAATTGCCCCCCCTCAAATTTTTAAATTCAAGTTATTTAACCTATAGTGTAATATTGGTTTCAGGAGTAGGATTTACTGATTCATCACTTACATAAAACACTCAGTGCTCATCACAACAAATGCCCTCCTGGATACCCATCATCGATTTAGCCCATCTGCCACCCCTCCCTCCATCAACCCTTAGTTTGTTCTCTAAGAGTCTATTATGGTTTGCTTATCATTTTTCTCCCCGTTCCCCTATGCATATCTGTTTTGTTTCAAAAATTCACAGACAAGTGAAATCATATGGTACTTGTTTTTCTTGACTGACTTGTTTTGCCTAGCATAATATACTCTAGCTCCATCCACGTTGTTGCAAATAGCAAGATTTCATTCTTTCTGATGACTGAGTACTGTTCCAGTGTTTATATACACCACATCTTCTTTATCCATTCATCAGTCAATGGACACTTGGGCTCTTTCCACATTTTGGCTGTTGTTAACCCTCCTATAAACATCAGGGTGTCTATACTCCTTTGCATCTGTGTTTTTGTGCCCTTTGGATAAATATCTAGTAGTGTAATTGCTGGATCATAGGTAGCTCTATTTAAAAAATTTTTTTTTTTACTATTTTAAAATTTTTGAGGAACCTCCATACAGTTTTCCAGAGTGGCTGCACCAGTTTGCATTCCCACCAACAGTGGAAGAGTCCCCCTTTCTCTGCATCTTCACTGACCTCTGTTTCTTGTGCTGTTAATTTTAGCCATTCTGACCAGTGTGAGTTCTCATCGTGGTTTTGATTTGTAGTTCCCTGATGAGGAGTGATGAGCTGCTTTTCGGGTGTCTGTTAGCACCTGGATGTCTTCTTTGGAAAAATGTCTATTAATGTCTTCTGCCCATTTCTTAACTGGATTATTTGGTTTTGGGATGTTAAGTTTGAGAAGTTCCTTATAGTTTGGATACTTAACCCTTTATCAGTTCTGTCATTTGCAAATATCTTCCCCCATTCCACAGACTGCCTTCCAGTTTGGTTGATTGTTTGCTGTGCAGAAGCTTCTTATCTTGATGAAGTCCCAGTAATTCACTTTTGCTTTTGTTTCTCTTGCCTCTGGCAATGTGTCTAGTAAAAAGTTGCTACAGCCGAGGTCAGAGAGGTTTCTGTGTTCTCCTCTAGGATACTGAAGTTTTCCTATCTCACATTTAGGTCTTTCATCCATTTTGGATGTATTTTTATAAACTTTCTATAGCAAACTTTCTCTTGGCAAATTCTCACAGAAGTGTTCAGTGAACTTTGCGGATGAACCCAGACACAGTATAGACCATTGTTACCATTACTATTAACTTACATCCTGCTTACTTCTGATAATCTGAGGCAGCACGGAATATCCAGTTGTCCTTAGCTGATCTTGACTATGAATTGTAATCTCTATGCTTGGCGATCATTGATAGATAAAATCTATCAATCAGATCAGCAACACTCAAAAGATAAATTTTCTTTGACCAAGGGTCTTTAAAGTTATCAGAAGGGTCTATCTTATTTGCCATTCTTCCTTCTAGATTATCTACTCTGAAGTTTATCATCTAAGCAACAGGTTCGGGATCCCTGGGTGGCGCAGCGGTTTGGCGCCTGCCTTTGGCCCGGGGCATGATCCTGGAGACCCGGGATCGAGTCCCACATCGGGCTCCCGGTGCATGGAGCCTGCTTCTCCCTCAGCCTGTGTCTCTGCCTCTCTCTCTCTCTCTGTGACTATCATAAATAAATAAATAAATAAATAAATAAATAAATAAATAAATAAATAAATAATTTTAAAGCAACAGGTTCTTTGGGGTGCCTGAATGGCTCAGTCAAGTGTCTGCTTTGGCTCAAGTCATGATCCTGGGGTCTTAAGATCAAGCCCTGCATCAGGCTCCCTGCTCAGCAGGGAATGTGCTTCTCCCTCTTCCTCTGTCCCTCCCCCTGCTTGCTCACATACTCTCGAGTAAAAAAAATAAAATCTTTAAATAAAAGCAAGGGGTTCTTAACTCAGGATGGGCATCAGGAGGATCTGTAGATGCTCTGAATTTGTAGGCACAATTCACTGGGCAAGGACTTTTTTTCTGGAGAGGCTACTTTTCCCATTAGATTTTGAAATGTTTCCATTACCCCCCGAAAGGTTAAGATTCACTATTTCCTATCAAGGTTTCTAGGCAGAATTTAGGAAAAACTTAGATGAACTACTGCCTTCTTTGCCTTCAGTATGAGTCTTCACTCAATCATCATTGTCCCACGACCTTAGACCACATGAGAAGTGAGTCCTCAGAGTTTGAACCCACCTTCTCCATTTGTTGAGGCTCTCTATTGGTTGTCATAGCAATAAGAATCCTAAAAGGGCCTTCTTGTTAACATTGTCAAAAGCCTCATAGCCACTGTGAGATGCTGAGTTGGATTCTCTCCCAAGGGCTTGTCAAAAACTCCGAAAGTGGTGAGGACCCTTTCAGAGACACTACAGGCATTAATAACAGAATGTCTACTTGATGTAGGTGAACTACAAAAAAGTTGATTCACTTCATCCCTTTTGTGATCCATGGATGTCTAAAATGTTTAGATATTTATAGCAATATGGTCAAGTGGACTCATACCAACTGTCATTTTCTATAAACTCTGAATTCTCTTTTACCAAATACAGACATAGTGAGTATCCCAGCAATGTCCCTGACCTACTTGGGCAGATGAACAGCGTTTAAAAAATTATCCACTGTGTTCACCTCCATGGATAAAAATAATTGCAAAGTATAAGTACCGTAAGGAATAATCTCTTAATTGTAGAAAAAGCCTTTTATCTGAAAAGCTGAAATACAGGCATATGCTCTTAGTGCCATAACAAAGTGGCAGAGCTTGTCTTCAGAGCAAGTATTGTAAAGCCTAGGCCTTCAGATTTCTAATTCTACCTTGATTGTGTATGTATTTAATTTTGTTTCCTATTTCTTGAGTTTTTGTTGTTGTTTAGCTCTGAATATCAAAAAGACATCTGAGGGGCGCCTGGCTGGCTGAGTTGGAAGAGCATGCGACTCTTAATCTCAGGGTTGTGAGTTTGAGTCACATGTTGGATGCAGAGATTACAACAAAACAAAACAAACCAGACACTTGATCACCATCCTTGAGAGCACCTCTTCAAAAAGCAAATGCAGGGGGCGCCTGGCTGGCTCAGTCAGAAGAGCGCGTGCTTTTTGATCTGAGTTCTGAGTTTGAGTCCAAAATTGGTTGTAGAGATTACTTAGAACTTTAAAATAACTTCAGCACCTGTACTTGGAGCCCTCTAAAGGGTTTTCCAAATTGCAGTTCCTGAACCTTTGGCAAATGATGGTGAAATCAATTTGGATTATGGCAACATGAATTTTTAAAAATGAAATAGAATATAAAATATCAGAGAGCCTTAGATATAGTAAATATATTTTATGAAAGTCTTGTTATGTGTCTATGTGGTTTGACAGTGGTGTACTGGCAAATATTTAACAACTGGCTCTCTGGAAAAGGTGTGTATACTGTATATAGATGTTCACAAGTCTATTAGAAATTATGATATGAAGTAGCTCAATTTACAAATGATATACATACAATATTTATTGTAATATTCATATAGCCAATTAATTTTCACAGAATACTGCCACTGATTTGGCCAACCTTTTGTATCCTTAGTCAACCTATGCTTGTAATTCAACTCCAGCTTGATAAAATCAGACTACCAGTAAAGGCTTGATTTCTAACTGATTCAGCAAAGAAGTCACCCACCTATTGATGAATACATGTATTTCAGCATGAATATTAATATTTTAATTTATGTTAATAAGATGAAAGTGAAGCAATGACGATGTCTGAACTTATCAATAACATGAGTGAATCTTTGTTGAATCAGATCATAATTTTCAAATGCTAAAATATTTCCTTGATTTTTGTGCTACTCACAATGTGACAACCACAGACACTTTTCAATCCAATCTGCATTAGTATTTTCTCTATAACTTCCATGATTAGAGTATCAACAAAACAATAAATCAACTCCTGATTATAGCGTTTGCCAATTTCTGGTATAAATATTCCCATGTTAACTATTTCAAGGGACCACAGTGATATCCCAGAATATGGAGTTGGAAAGAAGTCCATGGTAGCACATCCTTATATGGTAGTCCTACCACACGGATGCAAAAGACATAACTTGATGAGCAGAGATAATAGTAAAATGTATTAAATTATAAAGTGATTAATTTTAAGTGTTACCTTTGTTTTTTTAATTGAGGTCTAATTGACTTATTTCAGGTGTACAACATAACAATTCAATATTTGTATGTGTTATGAAATCACAATATGTCTAGTTAACATCCATTCACTATATTTTAAAAAAATTTATGAGAATTTTTAAGATTTGCTCTTAGCAACTTTCAAATACACAATATAGCATTAGTAGCTATAGTCACCATGGCGTAGCTTATATCTTTATTACTTATAACTGGAGATTTGTATCTTTGGACTCCCTCAGCCACTTCCCACCCCACCCCCATCTCTGGCAATCACTGTATCTATGACCTTGGGTTTTTTGGTTTGGTGTTTTGGGGTTTTTTGTTTCTAGCTTTTTCATATGTGTGAGATCATATAGTATTTTTCTTTGACTTATTTCACTTGAGTATAATGCTCTCAAGGTCCATCCATGTTGTAGCAAGGGGCAAGATTTCATTCTTCTGGCTGAATAATATTCCATTGTGTCTGTGCCTGTGTATTTATGTAGATTTATTTATGTATATACACATATAGAACATAAGAAAACATACTGTAATAATATTTATATATATATAATTTTGTATATTAGGCTGCTTCCATGTCTTGGCTACTGTAAATAATGCTGTAATGAACATAAGGGTGTATATCTTTTCAAATTAGTGTTTTCATTTTCTTTGGATAAATGCCCGGAAGTAGAATTGCTGGATCCCCATCTAGGGAATAAGTGCCCAGAAGTACAACTGCCGGAATTGGCTCCATCCCAGCCCTATGGTAGTTCTATTTTAGTTTTTTTGAGGAACTTCAAGCCTAAAGCACTGAGCTTCTGGCTCTCAAGATCCCAACCCTGGTGATTTTTCTGGTGTTCCCTGGCCACACTGCCTCGGTTTCATCAACAAGTGCTATGGCATCCCAGGGCTTGGTCTTAGGCCATCTTCCCTAACTATGGTCTCTCCCTAGAGGACTTTATGCACCTTCTATTTTCTGGTGCCTCCCAAATTTCTATCTCCAGATGGGAGCACTCTTTCTGACCTTCAGGTTGTCTGCAAGAGGCCGTATCAGCACCTCGTGGGTATCTCCAAGTGTTCAGACCCTCACTTACCCTCACTGTCCAGCTCTTCCTCCCCAGTCTTCCTAGTGTCAGTAAGTGGAAATCCCAATGAACCCTCAAAGTCCCACTGGAAGACAAAAACCTCATCAGGTATCTGAATAGAGAATTGTTAACTAGATATAAAGTTTTTGCTTGAAACTAGGTATTAAGGTGTTAACTGAAAGGGTGGAAAGAGGCCTCCAAAGTATGGAGCCTGCAAGAAGCAGCTATTTTCCCTTAGGACCCAGGGAACAGAGGTCGGGGATCGGAATGATTCATATTTAGAAAAGTAAAGGAGGGGTGCCCTGCTGAACTGAGCCTCGGACCTCAGAGGAGGGTGCTCTTGGCTGGTGCTACTGCCTTTCTGCAGCAGGTATGATGACGACAAAAAAAAAAAAAAAAAGTATCTACGTGCTGCAGATGATGGGGAAAACCACAACCTGCATTCAACTGCTTCCACCAGAGAGAACAGGTGCCACCAAGGGAAGAAGCTTCACCAGGGTGAGGTGCTCAGAAAGCAGGAGCACTTGGGAGGAGCAAATCCCTTCTTCTCCTCTACCCTGAGTTTCCTTCTAGCTCCAGGAGGGAGAGGCCTAACAGGGAGCCAGCTGGCAAAGCCAAGTCAGCTAGTTTACAGAGGTCCGGTCTTGGCATCACAAAGCACAGTGCAAGAGGGACTGTTTGGAGTGGAAGACAATAAATAGTCCAATAATGACCGCAGCCAACTGCCTGGCTGATCAAACCAGAAGCCTGCAAGTGATCAGTTTCCTTTCTAAACATTTTCTCATGTTTAATCTATCCCTGCATCCTGAAAGTCCTGCCTCCAAAATACATTCGAAGTCTGCCCACTGTCTCCGCCCCAGACCAAACCCCCTTTGTCCATGGTGGATGACTGCAGTGGTCTCCTACTGGTATTTCTCTTTGCTTCCAGAAATGTATCTTCTCACAGTAACCTGAATGGTCTTCTAAAAACAAACCTTCTAGTAGCTTCCCATTGCACAGAGACTAAACCCCAGCCCCACCATGGTCTGGATGGCCTCTCTCTATTCCATTGCTCTACCCATGCTGGCGTTGCTTTCTGTTGTTTGAGCATGCTTTGCTGGATCCAGCCTCAGGGCTTTATCTTCCTCTTCCCTCTGCCTCAACATTTCTCCCTCCACAGAACTTGCTCCTTATCATTCACACCTCAGCTCAGTTGTCACCTGCTCAGACATTTGTCACCGGCTTCCCAGACTACCCATTCTAAAATAGCACTCTTTAGAGGCAATTACAATCATCTTGTTCATGTAGTTGTTACTGTGGGCCATTCCCCCCGCTAGAATGTAAGCCTTGAGAGAACAGGAACACTGCTTTATCACTCCATCCTCCGCACCCACGATAAATGCCTGGCGTGTTGAAGGAATTAAATAAATGATAAATTATGAACCGTGTTAGTTCTCAGAACAGTTTTTCCCCTATTAGACGATGAAATGATATGGAACAGATAAACAAAATTGTCCAGTGGTGGAAAAAAAATTGAATCATATAGCTTAACTTCTAGCCTCCGCTCTTAACTTTAATATTACATTTTTAGCCTTTACTTTGTACATGAAACACCTAGATGGCATGCATCTTCAAAGGAACTATATAATTTTTCCATCTGAGGAAAAAATGTCCATTAGCTTGTCCTAGTCATCTGCTCTACTGTGGGAGCTGCCTTTTCATTGCAACTTCTGAAAATGAGGGAGGAAACGGACAGCCAGCTTTTTCTAATGAGCAGAGTGGATTATTTTTAAGAAGATATAATTTTTCTAAGTGCTACCATCCACAAATAGGTTTTGGGAAAGAACGCCATAGGTGACCTAAATCTTTCTGAAAAGGAAAACCAAGTGTTGGGTTCCAATTAGTAAATAGAACACAATTGGTTCGTCTGAGCTTTCATCTCAAATATTTCCACTGATCTGAATTGCTGCTCAGTCTAACTGATCCCCTTTCTCTGTCACAACTCTCTAGTTCACATGAAGCAAGAAAAATATTCTCAGATCTTGTATCACTTAAAAAAAATTGAAGTTATAACTCTGGGAGTAGGATCTGCATTATCTCAAATTTCCCATGAGTATGCCAGCCATAATGAAAGGTTAAGAAATATTTTATTTCCATCAAAGAACCACTTTGGGGAAAAGGAGCCATGGGTGTTTCCCACTGCCCCAGGCTGTAAAGCCCTTCTAGACAGGTTCATTTTAGTTTCTCGGGCATTAGCTTGAATCATAGTGGAAAATCTCTACAAGATGCAATAGTAATATGTTCCTAAATTATGGGATTATTTCTGTGCTTCAAGCATTTAAAGTATCTACGTGAATTAGCCGTGAGCAAAGATTTCAAGATAGTCTGAAATCATTACCTTAGCTCTTGTTAAGCTGACAATCCTTCAGATTGCTAAGATTTCCCACCAATAGATATCTAATTGACACAACTCCTCGCTTGGCAGTAATTGGTTCCATCAGAAATTGGCTTGAGACACAGAAGTGGAAAGCTAGGGACCCTGGAATGCCTTTAATAGGACACATGAGAAAATAAATTGTTTGTATTAGGAAGAATATAGAACACCCTGCAAACATGCTGAACATGTTCTGATTTCCAAATCCTATTGAAAAGTTTCCTGGCCTGCTGCCTAGCAGTAGCTAGGAGGTACAGGATGGTAAAACCGTCTTAGACTCTTCTTGCATAGCTTTGCTTATCATAAAAATCAGCCACTGCTTTGGTCCTAGTGCCAATTTTTCTCATCACACAAAAGGCAATAATTGGTGTTCTCCTCATACCCCAGTGCCAGGATTGTAGCAGGGTAGGCATTTCTCACCTCATTCTTATGTTTTTAACTTCCTAGGAAACCCTACGTTGCATCACTTCACCTTATCAGATTGGCAAAGAATAAAAGCCTCTGGTACCGAGTGTTGACAAGGATGGAGAACGATGAGGACCCTCCGACAAAGCTTGTGGGAATATAAATTGGTCAATGCCCCCCCCCCCTTGGAAATCAACTTGTCAATATTAAGAATACTTTGAGATATGAATAACCCCTAGCCATACTACTTCAACACGACTTCCAGGGATAAACTCTGAAGATTTACAGAAGAAAAACACAGGGGTGTTCATTACGGCCTTTAGTGTCAATTGTATAAATTTGAAACAGGATGAATTTCTGAATTTCCATCAAAAGTAGAACAGATGATTCGAGATACTTTTAACACAATAGAATACTTCTTAGTACTTAAAATGAACTAATTAGAGCTGCGTGCTTCCTAAAACAAATACAAGACCTGAATTAGATACGGAAAATATTAAACTTTTACAGCATTGAGCTGTGGATATATTCTTTTTATGATTTATTTATTCATGAGAAACACATAGAGGCAGAGACACAGGCAGAGGGAGAAGCAGGCTCCCTGCAGGGAGCTCGATATGGGACTCCATCCCAGGACCCCCGGGGTCACGACCTGAGCTGAAGGCAGACACTCAATTGCTGAGCCACCCAGGCATCCCTGAGCTGTGGGTATATTGATATTCTCTGCACTCCATTTTTCTAATGTTAAAGGAAAAAAAAACACTACCTCTGCGGGTAATCTATTTTCGTTCAATAAATTGGGTTAAGCATTTTCTGTGGGCCAGGTATTCAGCCAAGGCTAGGAGTCATAGAGTATCTATTGTCAAAGGGCTGAGCATCTAGAGGGGGCTGATCCTGAAACTATTTTCGTGGCCCCACGGCAACTTGTACCTCTGTTATCTTCTGCTTCGTGTTGTGGTTTCAGGTTTCATTACCACCTTCTATGGTAGTGCCATGCAATAGAACTTTCTGCGATGATCAAAATATTCCGGATGTGATTTGATGAGCACTAGGTGTTGTACGATATGTTGGCAAATTGAATTTAAATACATTTAAATTATGTAACTGTGTAGCCCACTACTGTAGCCACTAGTCCCTATTGATTATATAATAGCCACTAGCTATTAAATTCTCGAAATAGGGGAATCCCTGGGTGGCTCAGTGGTTTAGCACCTGCCTTCGGCCCAAAGCATGATCCTGGAGACCCGGGATCGAGTCCCACATCAGGCTCCCTGCATGGAGCCTGCTTCTCCCACTCCTGTGTCTCTGCCTCTCTCTCTCTCTCTCTCTCTCTCTCTCTGCCTCTCTCTCTCTCTCTCTCTGTTTCTCATGAATGAATAAATATAATGTTTAAAAATAAATACTTGAAACGTAGCTAGTATGATTGGGTACCTGAATTTTTTATTTAACTTTTAAAATTGAAGTATGATTAACATGCAGTGTTGTATTAGTTTCAGGTGTACAACATAATGCCTCAACTCTATGCAATTCTCTGCGCTCAAGATAACTGCATTCTTTTTTTTTTTTTTTTTTTTGATAACTGCATTCTTAATTCCCTTCATCTATTTCACCAATTCCCCTACCTGCCTCCCCTCTGGCAACCACCAGGTCTTTATATTTGACAGTCTAGTTTCTTTGATCTCTTTGTTCCTTAAATTCCACAAATTAGTGAAGTCATATGGTATTTGTCAAATCATTTGGTATTTCATTTACTCTTCTAGGCCCATCCATGTTGCCACAAGTGGCAATATTTCATTCTTTTTTTATGGCTGCGTAATATTTTATTGTAGATACATAACACATCTTCTTTATCCATTTACCTATTAATGGACGCTTGGGTTGTTTCCATATCTTGGCTATTGTAAATAATGCTGCAATAAACATAGGGCTGCATGTGTCTTTTTGAATTAATGTTTTCATTTTCTTTGGGTAAAGACCCAGTAGTGGAATATAGTACTCCTATTTTTACGTTTTCTGAGAAACCTTCTCAGGTTTCCCCCAATGGCTGTGCCAACAGTGTACCAGGGTCCTTTCTTCATATCCTCACCAACACTTGTTATTCTGACAGGTATAAGGTGATGTCTCATTGTGGCTCTGATTTGTATTTCTGTGATGATTAGTGATGTTGGGCGCCTTTTTATGTGTCTGTTGGCCATCTGTCATCTTTGGGGAAAATGCCTATTCAGGTCCTCTGCTCATTTTTAATCAGATTAATTTGTATGCATGTGTTGAGTCCTAGAAGTTCTTTACATGTTTTGTGTATGTATTAACCTCTTGTCAGGTATATCATTTGCAAATATCTTCTCCCATTCAGAAGGTTGCCTTTTTGTTTTGTCAATAGTTTCCTTCATTGTGCAAAAGCTTTTTATTTGGATGTAGTCCTAGTGGTTTTGAATTTTAATTTTTTTTTTTGAGAGAGAAAGTGAATCTCTGTGCCCAGCATGGAGCCCAGCATAGGGCTAGCTCTCATGACCCTGAAATCATGACCTGAGCCAAAATCAAGAGTCAGACACTTAAGTGACTGAGCCATCCAGGTGCCCCTGAATTTTAATTTTTAATTTAAATACATATGGCTAGGAGTTACCAGATTAGACAGCATGGTTACAGAGTGTATGCTCTTTGAGGGCAAGGACTATGCCTTTCTCATCTTGATGCCCTGCCTCAAGTCCCACATTTATACCCAGGGCACCTTGCCAGAATGTTATATCTCATGGGAGAAGATAAATATCTGTTGAATTGACTCCCGGAATGGAATCCTTGAAGTGCCTAGCAGGTGCTCCAGGGAAATTCGCTTAATCTCTGAAAATTCATTCATCTATTTATCAAACCTATATTATACAGCAGTTCTGTTCTGAGTTGAGAGAATATAAAAACAAATAAAACCTAGTCTTTTTCCTTGAGGAATTCATGGGCTTGTCTGGGCAATAGGTCTTTTAGAAATAAAATGACAGAGTTAATCCTGAACATTTCTAAAATCTCTTCCAGCCCTAACATTCTACAACTATGTTACCCTGTTCACTCATTTGGGCCTATGATCACTTTGAGAGTTTATGTAAATGGACAATAAATAAAATGAAGGTAGCCAGTCTTGTTGAGTGTCCTTTGGTCTTAATCACTCATTCATTTAACAAATATTTACTAAACACCCTCTATGGATGTTTTGATTGTGTCTTTTTACCCTAATGGTAAGGGAGGGATTATCACCCTAGGATTATGGGGAGAAGGAAGGGCAAACACAAACCCTTACACTCGACAGATGAGATTGAGAGCAAGTTATTAGTCACACAGAGTCACAGCCTTGGGAGGATGACACTACACACCACAGAGGGGTTGCACCCAGGAAGAGAAGAGGGTGAGGGCCTCTTGGTTCCTGTGGGAGGATGATATTGACTCACTAATTTTAAGATTTTCTTTGAGAGAATGTGCACGCACAGGCTGGAGGGGCAGAGGGAGAAGAAGCAGCAGACTCCCCATTGAGCAAGGAGCCCGATGTGAGGCTCCATCCGAGGACCCTGGGATCATGACCTGAGCCAAAAGCAGACGCTTAACTGACTAAGCCACCCAGGTGCCCCAGGGATTGGTTCATTTGAATAATTCTAGGCTGTCAAAGAACCTGCTGCTTAAGGATAAGCAGGAACTGTGTCTAGTCCATTTGGTAAAGGCTGTTGCTTGGCTAAGAGACCTTGGCTGATCCTTGAGAGCAGAATTGGGTAAGGAACTTGCAATTAGACCATTTGCAGTCTTCCCAATTTTACCAGATGTTGAGCTTTAGTTTTAGGCCTTATACCACAGTGGCCCAGATACTATATCCTAGGTATGCTCATGGATTGGACAAGAACAAGTGGTTTCTGCCCTTACGGGTCTTCTGCTTTTAAGTTTCAGGGGCATGTTGGTACAATTAGTGGACTCCTATGTGGTCTATAACAGACATTCATCTTCCCATGGTTCCCAGAGCCAACAGAATAGAGGATGGCTTCTTTCGGCCACTAGAGGGCATTTCCTGCTTTCTGCATAGGCCCCTGTCTCCTTGGGGTTTAACTACAATTGTTGGGGGTGAAGGAAATTGATGTTTTTAAGTAGGAGCTACATCCAATGTGGGCTTGAACTCATAACCCTGATATCAGGAGTGGCTCGCTTTAGGAACTGAGCCAGCCAGGTGCCCCCAACTGTGGGTTTAGTACACTGATTGATTCTTTGGTACACATCAGAATCACTTGAGAAAAATTTTAAACAGCTCTACCCAAAAATTATGATTGAGTAGGAATAGGATTGAGCTTGAGTCTTTGCAGTTTGAACATATTTCCCAAGTGGTTGTGATAGGTAAGCAGAGATGAACAGCCAAACAACTTAATGAGGTGTAACTTCTATTTCTGATTTTCAGGGGTCCCCATTTTATCTTTTTCCAGCCTTCTTGAATGATAAGTAGCATATGACAAACATTGTGTAATTTTTTTGTGGTGACCACATTTAAGATCTACTCTCTTGGGACACCTGGGGGGCTCAGTGGTTGAGCGTCTGCCTTAGGCTCAGGGCGTGACTCCAGGGTCCTGGGATGGAGTCCCACTTTGGGCTCCCTGCATGGAGCCTGATTCTCCCTCTGCCTGTGTCTCTGCCTCTCTGTGTGTCTCTGCCTCTCTGTGTGTCTCATGAATAAACAAAATCTCTTTTAAAAATCTAAGCAACTTTCAAAAATCTAAGCAATTATTAACTGCTATCACCCTGTGGCACATTAGAACACCAGAACCCACTATCTTCTAACTGGACATTTGCACAATCTCCCTACTTCCCCCTGCCCTCCAGCCTCTGGTAACCAACACTCCCTATTTCTGGGAGTTTGGCTTTTTTAGATTCCACACATAAGTGAGCTCGTATAGTATTTCTTTCTGACTTATTTCACTTAGCATAATGCGTTTTTAACGCATATACTTCTTAAGCACAATGCACTTAGCATAAGTCTGCCCTGTATCTGAATGAAAAAGCTGTGTGGACTTTTTTGCAGCAAAGGTGGGGGTGGAAAGTCAGCACCAAGCCTGTGCTGTGCTTGTCATCTGGGCTCCTAAAGCTCCCCAATGCTTGGAAATCACATCCTTGGGTTTCTGGTTCCAGACCAGTCTTTGTGACCAATGGAACCTGTGTGAGCAGTGTTTTTTGTTTGTTTTGTTTTGGCTTTCTTTGGGAGGGGGCCACCAAAAGAGACAGAAGGGTATTAGGACTCCCTCTTTATTTTCTTCCTCTCCCTCTTCTGGGTCTCTCCCAAGCAAAGAAAAAAAATTTTTTTCTCAAAAAATAAGTGTTTCAAGCATTCACCTCTGCAAAATGGAATTGGCAGCCTGCAAACAACTCAGTCTGAATAGTCTTGGCTCAGGTAGGGTGTCCTGCCACAAACACATACATACAGGCTATCATCCTCCCGCCCCCACCCCGACTTGTTCCCAGCTAATTCAGTTCTGAGCAACAGGAAGTAAGGGGCCACAATAACTGGAAACAACCTGATTTTCTAACACTTTATCACTGAGTCATCAAGTCTTTAATCACCTTCTTTCTGTTAAAGTTTTATTGTGATTTTTGTTGTTCTTTTTGTTTTGTGTGTGAAATGGGCTTCTCCCAAAATCTTAAATGAGTTCTTGGGTGATATTTTACAGTTGCTGGTCTGAAAATGCAGTGTAATTATTTGATTATAAATATTCCTTGAAAAAAGCTGAAAGGAAGACTCCAGGCAAAGAGAACTACAGAGTTATTTATGACTTATAGACTTCCTTTCAAAGCAGTTACACTAAAATGATGAAATATCTACTCCCTGGAAGATAGTGTGAGTTCATCTAGAAAAGGCAACTCTTCCACGTTTAGGTGAGCTGAGAATTCATTCCTGCCCTCCAGTGATTGTAAACACACAAACACCACTATTTGTTAATTGTCAGGAAATCTTTTTAAGCTCCCACCAAGACTGTCCCTCTTCCCACCAAAATGGTTATACAAAGGAAGGCAGTCTATCTGGTCCTAGGGAGTGGATATCAGCGCTGCTGACTGAGCATTCTGGGACTTTTACTGGCCTAAGAACTAGCCAATGGCTCCTTTTTTCTTTTTAAGCCCAGTTTAGAAAGCTCATTTCTGTGCCTATGCAAATTAGACATTCCTCAGTGCTTACTCCCGAATTACTCACTTGTATCACTCACTCTACCCTACGAGAAAAGAACAAGAATTCACTGACTAATAACTTGAATGAGGTTGGCTGTCCCAATGCCCAAGACGTCCAACAAAATTGGAAGTATTCTCCAGAGGCATAGGTGTGTCAGGGTGTGGACAACAAAGTATCCTCTCTTGAACTCAACATATAATTAGAAATTCCATATCAGATATGCCTGCTTCAGATGGTGTAACCAGAAAGAATGAGAACAATAACATTTATATTAAAATAACATCATCTATAATGAATCTCCCCTCCCCTTTTCATAATTGCCCTCCATTTACAAAATACATTGCTAGGCAAATCAGGCTTCTCAAGAGAGCGTGGTGAAAGGTAGGCTTTCATGTCTTATAAAGCCATGTCACAACTCCAACCCTTAATAAGAAGAGCTACCATTTTATTGAATGCCTGTGCACTAGGAGATGGGTCCCATGTGAGGTGGTTTACAAGCTGTATCTCATTTAAGCTAGGGAACTTTGAGGAAGGTGATATTTTGCCTGCTTTATAGATGGGGAAACCAAGACTCAGAAAGGCTAAGCAACTTGCTCAAATCATCCAACAGTAAAGGCTGCATGTGCCACCCACATGTAGTTGTGTCAGTCACTGCACACCAAGGTACCCAGCCAAGGGGATAAATAGAAGCTGAAATCCAGCCTGTGATCTGCTTGCCAAGCCATGAACCGGCAGGGCAACACCCACCAAGAGGAGGCACACTTTCCTCATCTGACCCAAGGCACCACTTAGCCTAGCTCCAGCCCTGGGAGTAAAGCCCACTGGGCCAATTCCGGATCCTGTGTGTCTCACACTATAGTACCCTACCTTGCCAAGCACACTTCCTTTTGTAAGAGGTCCCATAAAGGTCCCAAACTATTCCATTCTTCTCAATGGCCAGGCTTGGGGGTGTGAGTATAAGGGGGGAAGGATAGGTCTGCCCCTGAAAGGAAGGGGACGGATGCCTTCACTTTTGGAGTAGCCTGGTTTTCTGGTTTACCAGGGGAGGTAGGTGTGATTGAGAGCAGCAGCAAAGTACTGTTCTAGAAACTACTGGTGGCCTGACCCCTTGGAAGTTTCCTTGGCGTGCTTTATGGAGGTCACCCCACTGTGGGAGTTGAGGCGCCATTGGATGAATGGCTGTAAATGCCCTCATGAGAGACATCATTTCAGTGCAATGAGCCAACAGATGGGAATTTTCAGGCAGACTCCTCCACAGGCTGGCATTTTGGCCTTTGGCCAGTCACTTACCGTCAGTGATGTCCACTTCTCCAGCTGAAAATGTAGACGATGATACTGGGTGCTCCTAAAGTCCTAAGGGAATGGTGTTTAGAAGGAACAGTAGGGAACACCTGAAAGCAGGCCAAGTGTCCTTGGTACTTCTCTTTTCTGCAGCATTCTCCTCTTTCCTAACCTTTTTGTCCGGAGGGGCAACATAAACTGATAAAAACCAATTAGAACTATAGATGTTAGGGATTACAGCTAGGACTTTCTCCAAACTATCATCGTCCTACAGAAAAGGCAAGGAAGGCTTTGCACAAAGGATCAAATCACTGTGGAGTAAATTTTAGCAGCCGATGAAGGTTTCAGGTTTTCCCAGAGCCTATAAATCTCAAAGGTAGCTACCAAGGATTAGACTCTCCTGGGAAAACAAAGCATCTTAAAAAAAAAAAAAAAGTATTTACGTGGTGCAACAGTAGAATCATTACAAATGGTCACTTATATGCAAACTATGAGGTAACACCAGGGGGGAAGTCCCAGATTTAATGTGATGTATAAAAAAGCAGGACCTTCAAATCTATGTCAGTTATGGAATACAACTACCTACATAAAAATTACCTATACATGCAGAAGGGGCCTGGAAAGTAATGCAGAAAAATAAATGAGGCAGTGGGATAGGGAGTGACTTTTAATTTTTTAGTGAATATTATAATAGTGTGAAGTATATTTAGAAATACTAAAAAAAAAATGTCATTTAAAAAATACCTATAAAAAATTGACAAGAGGTCCTCAGATTCCCCATTGCCATTTCAGGCTGGTAATTTTTTACCTGGTACAAGATGTTTTTCTGATTAAATGTTTCTGTAAAGCCCTTAAAAATTGTTTTTTGCTAATATAAACACATTGTATTGGCAGCCAAATACTTGAGAGAGCTCTATGTGGAGATGTCCTGTTTATAGCTGACTCAGTCCCTTTGCACCTCAGGACGTGTACTTAAAAGTATGTGCTTCATGATGCTCACCCCATAGACAAGTGAATCCTATTGCAGCAAATCTCAGGGGAATTTAAAACCTCCTTCAGCTTCATGACCACCTGTTGGGGGGCTTCTGAGTGAATAGTCACAGGTGCCTGCTTGATTGAAAAGTAGTACTTAGAAGTCACTCCCATCTCACAGATGAGAGACCAGATTTTCCCTAGAGATGCAATGTGTCCTCTAAAGAAAAAAATAACAGGAATTTCAGATGCTGCAACCAGCTTTTAGTTTGATTTGATTTTCTGCCTATGCACCTGGGTGCTTCTGACCTTCTCAAGGTCTTCTGTGACCACCCCAGTGTCCTTCACTCTTAAAAAAAAATAAAAAAGGTGTTGAATCAAGACCCCCATCGATAGAACCCTATGAATTATTTATTTCAACTAGTTCGTTTTACAAAAACAAGGCAATTGTGGCTTGGAAGGTGAAGTGAGTGACTTGGCCAAGGCCACGCTGCAGGTTGGCAGCAAAATCGGGACCCTGTCTTCTCTTAGGGGGAAATGATCTTGCTTGAAGATCTGGTGATCGCATAGATGTAAACTTAATGGGTTATACCTCTGTCCCCATCACAAAAGTAACGTATGCTTGTGTGAAATAGGATATAGAACAAATGCTTAAAGAAGAATATAAAAATTGCTTGCAATCCCACCACCTGGAGATAAACACCATTGGTATGTTGTACATACGTGTGTGTATGTGTGTCTCATCCCGTAGGCTTTACTTACGTGGGCAGGAGTAAGGGCAAAGGTGTGCAGGGCAGGGGGCATGGTTGAGCTTTGGCCTGCCGTGCTGGAAAATTCTTCCCGCCTGGACATGTGGATCTATGCGGGGTGGGGGAGGTTTACATCCTGTCCATCCTGGGAGAGAATACCTGAAATTTGAGAGCACCCAGTCCAGGAGCAGAGCTGTCCCTTTTCTGTCCACGCCACTACCCCTAAAGCTTTTGAGCATCTCGAGGGCTCCCCTCCAGAGGCTAAAAGGTGTGGGTCCAGGAGGGGCTCGGTAGCCTTGCTGCCTCCAGCTCTCGCTGAGGCCTTCTGAGGGATGTGCTTGTGGGACGTGCTTGCGGGGACGTTTTGGACATTTTCCTGTATCAGTAAACATTCTTCTGCATCTTGATTTTTTTTTTCCTCACTTTAAGAACACATAGAACACGTGCATCCTTATTCATTTATTTGTTACTTTATTGGAGTTCAATTTGCCAACATATAGCATTACACCCAGTGCTCATCCCGTCAAGTGCCCTCCTCAGTGCCCGTCACCCAGTTACCCCAACCCCCCCCCACCTCCCTTTCCACTACCCCTTGTTCATCCGAATTTATTTAAAACTGGTTTTTGGGTGTATATGTCACTTCCAAGTTTTTCTGATTAAAACAATACCACAGTGAACATCCTTGAGAATGTGCACATCTACTCTTCATGATCCACTCTTACAATTGCTAAAAAAAAAAAAAAAAAAACTGGATGAAAGAGTGTAAATATTTTATTTCATTTTTTTAAGAGTGTAAATATTTTAAAGGAATCTGATACTCCCCACCTAATTAATTCCAGAGAGTTAACATTCGGTTCTAACCTATCAGAGTTGGCCTGTGTGTTAGGTTTGCCAAAATTTAGAATTTGCCCCCCGCTTCGACCTAGGCCTCACCTCAATTGCTTTACTCACAATGAGAGCAAGAAGGCTCATGGGGCGGCAGGTGGGAGTTTCGGGGCCCAGGCAGAGGGGCTTTTGTCCATCATTTCCTACCCAAGACTGAGCTAAGCAACATTCAGACGTTCCCCATGCTCTGTGCCAAGGGGACACCACTCTGAAGTGTGTGCACTCCAGGACTTCCGAATGGATTCAGTTCACTTGGACAAAGAGAAGGACAAAAAGAATTTTGCCCACAGGTCAGAGCTGCACCCAGAGGGGTGATTTTTCTGAGCCCTTTCATGGCCTGGCCTGGGTCAGAAGCCATAGAGCGAGCCTGGGGCCAGCCCAGCACCCCCTTTCCCCTTCTAGGGCAGGGGCGATACCCATGTCCTTCCCCCATTTGAGACCCTATTCTCTAATAAAACGCTATATAACAAAAAAACCAAACTTTCTGAACAAGAAGGGTCGTCTTATAGGCATTTTGCAAACATTGTGTGTTTTCTTTTTCCTCTCTCCTCTTGTTCCAAAAATTTAAGTATTATATCTACCTTCAGGGAAATGGATTCAGAGATCCTAGTGTGTGTGCTTCTCTCCTAAAAGAGGGAGTAATAATGGCTAATATTGGGCTGTTTGGGTGGCTCAGTGGTTGAGCGTCTGCCTTCGGCTCAGGGAGTGACCCAGGGTCCTGGGATCGAGTCCTGCATTGGGCTCCGCGTAGGGAGCCTGCTTCTCCCTCTGCCTGTGTCTCTGCTCCCTCTCTCTGTGTCCCTTGTGAATAAATTTAAAAAATCTTAAATAACAGTAGGGCCTGCCTTCAGCCCAGGGTATGATCTTGGAGACCCAGGATCATGTCCCACGTCGGGCTCCCTGCATGGAGCCTGCTTCTCCCTCTGTGTCTCTGCCTGCCTCTCCCTCTCTCATGAATGAATAAATAAAATCTAAAAAAATAATAATAATAATAATAGCCAACATTTATATAGCACCTACTATGTGCCAGCAGTGTAGATGCTTTATGTTTATTTGTTCACTTTATCTCATCATAGCTTGCTGTTAGGGATACCACCACCATCATTATACAAATGAAGACACTGGGGTGCAGGGAAGTAACCTCTTCCCAGAACAGGCCTGAAAGCATGTCCAGCGTGCCCCAGGGGCCCTGTTCCAACACCACACGAGGGCCTCCTGCCGCCAGGCTGAAAGCTCCACTAATAGGCTGTTCATTTTTCATTAACAGCAGAGCAGCCTTCGTGGGAAGGGTCATCCTCAGTTCTTGCAGTGGCTTCTGGGTTGTCTTTATACCCTTGTCCAAGTCTTTCCTTCTGACCTCATCCTCTTCTCCGGCTTCGCCTCCCCGAGACGAAGGCTGTCTCTTAGGCTGTCATCTGGACGTGGCTGGGAGGGCCCCTCAGCCCACCTTCCAGGCTGACAGTGCTTAGTCCACACTTAAATTGTGTTCAATTAGCACTGTGATGGTGGTAGGTGTGACATTCAGGGAAAAAATAGAATTAACAGGTATTTCTACACCCATGAAAGGTATTCCCGTGACTCAAGACAAACCAAGCGAAAAGACTTAGGAAGCTTATGGGAAGCAGGGGGACAGAACAGGGTGTTGTGTCACTGGCTCTTGATGAGGAATTCTGGGACTGCGTGGGTGCCCTTCCTCCAGGCCACAAAGTACGTGCTCACCTTTGCAGTGGGATGGAGATCCAAGAGGTCCAGCGACTTGGTGCAGGCTTGCAGAGGGTCGGGGCCTGGGCTCCCCGGGTCCCCAGGCCTGGGCAGCCTGGTTCCTTTGCTTGTGACATCACCGGATATGATGAACCAGACAGTCTACACCTGGAGATGAATATCTCCCTGTGGAAAGGAAGCCCTTCTTCCTCTAGTAAACCATGCCGGGAGACGGGCCCTAAATTTCTTAAGAGACCTCCAGCAGCTTGAAAGGAAAAATCACCCACCCCACCGACATTTAATGTGATATGTGATAGAAGAAGCATTAGGTGCCAAAGGAATAAAAGAGGAGTCTCAACTGCAGCCTATGTTGCAACTTTTTGTAATCCCCCCAATATGCTGATGGCTTCACATAAGGTCCCCGATGTGCCTGGGGTACCCCTCAGTGTGTACTACTTCTTTCTTAAATATTCTGTGTCTCTCTGTAGATGTCATAAGACCGTGACCTAGGACTTGTCATAATTTATACAAAATATATAAATACGCTGGGTAGACCTACGTCTATTGTACATCTACATACGTGTATGTATGTTTACTGTATTTCCCCCTCCCTTTTTTTCTTGGCATAGCTTTCCTCTCCCTTCTTCCCTCTTCTCACCTGAGCCACCTGCTAAAAGAAACCATGCTGCTTCATCTCTGTATCCTTTCATAGTTTTATCAATGCTCATATGACCCTTTTTAAATAAATATGTCTACATATACACATTTATACACACGCATTTTATACAGGTTCACGTCATTTTCTTTCAAAGATGGGATCATATCACATGTATTTTTCTGCATCATGCTTACCTCACCCAGAATTTTCTGGTGGAAAGGCCTTTCAGCCAAGCTGTACGGCTGCAATTCAATCTTCTTAATAGCTTTCTAATATTCCACGGTATAAGCAGTGCCATGATTTACTTGACTGTTCCCCTGTGGGTGGATGTTCACATCAAAACATACAGATATTTCTAATGGGTGTTACCTGGTTGTTCTCTAAAGATTCTTTTCCTAGTCAATTAAAAAAAAAAAAAAGTCTTTGTAGGGACGCCTGGGTGGCTCAGTCGTGAAGTGTCTGTCTGCCTTGGGCTCAGGGCATGATCCTGGAGTCCTGGGATCGAGTCCCGCAGGGAGCCTGCTTCTCCCTCTGCCTGTGTGTGTGTCTCTCTCTCATGAATAAATAAAATCTTAAAAACAAGTCGTTGTTTAAAATACTACTGAAGCTATTTTTACATCATTTGTATTAAAATATCATAGTTACAGAAGTTACCCATTCTGTTTATTACTACTTTTATGACACAAGTTTTATATAAGCACACATTTTATTTTCCATTATAGCTTCTTAATTTTCCTTTTACCTCCCTTTCTCACCTGCTATTTCTTAACTGATTGAGCCACCCAGGTGCCCCTCACCTACTCTAACATTTACTCCACTTCCCAGAATCTGCTCAAATTCACAAGTCGCCTCCCGTGTAAGGAATGAACTCAGGGAGGTGAGGGAAGAGCTCAAGGAAAAAATGGACGAGATCAAACAGATAAAGGGCATAATGGACAAGGATTTTGATAAACTCCAGGAATTTGTGGAGATTATGAAGGAAATGCAGAAGGATATGGACGAGAAGATGGATGTTTTAATAAATATACAGAAGAACAGCAAGCTTCCCCTTAGAAGAGGGCCAAAGGAACAGCAGGAACTCAGACTCATAGGAAAAACAGACACAGACCCCCAGCTCCGGCTCAAGAAAATGGATGGAGCAGATGGAACACCACTCTCTCTTCACAAGAAGATCATGGCCCTACAAAAGACAAAGAAGGACCCTCTGGATTCCCTTCATCAATGCGGGACCTGCTGCGAAAAATGTTTGTTGAGTGCCCTAAAGAACAACTATAATCAGGGCAGCAGAAAACTTCCATGCCACGCCTGGCCACCCTTTTCATCCTTGGCCTCTGGAGCTGCTTTCTGATTGATCTGTGCTTCAGGCCCTACACGGGGGAGGACCACATGCTCCCAAGCTAGCACACCGGCAGCTCTGGCTCTTCCTCCCTCTGCTCCTTGAGCTGCACAGTAAAGGCTTGTGGCCCTCTGACCTACCACCCTGCCCCAGGCCTGCCCCCACCCGGAGATTAAAATCATCACTTAAAGCCAAAAAAAAAAAAAAAAAAAAGTGTGCCTCCTCCACACTCAACTAATCTTCCTTCCACTTACCCCAGGCAGAGAGAATGCTCTCTCCCCTGTACCGACTTACTCCGTGCCTTGTATCATACTTGTCTTTGTCAACCCCACTGTACTGCAAGCTTCTAGAAGGCAGACTTGGTGTCCTAGTCATTTATATTAAATCCAGCACCAAACACAATACTTTAATACAGGGCTACTCAATATTTATTGGACAAACAACATACTTTGGAGTTTTTATGAAGTTTTTACTTCACTCCTGGTTTCAATGACTTGTGCTTCTAAAAAATTACCTGAAAAACGAAAGATTGGGTTAACTCAGGATCCCAAGTGAGATGACATCCATGCGTATTTGTGATATTTAATATTTTTTAAAAAGGATACTTATTTCACCACAGACTTTGAACCACAACTTAGGGGGAATGAGAATCAATATGCATTTTTATAAGGACATTAACATCTTTATCCAACAATGCAATGCCTGTTGGTGTGATGGGCATACCTTTGAGAATATAAAATGAGATACTGATAGAGTTCTTAGATGGCCTCCACCCAGGAGCCTATCCCACTGATTTACAGAATTTTTATTCTTATCCCTTCAGCATCCTAGTGGGTTAAACTTCCTGCAGAATGTGTGTATGCTGCAGAGATTGGTATGTTATCAGGTCATCTTGCATTCTTAATCTTTTGTCTACTTCAGTGACTACTGAGGAAGAAACTTAAGAATATAGATATTAGAGGCTTGGCTTTACATAAGTCTTTATCAACTTTTTTTGTCTTAAGACAAATCTTAATGATTATCTTAAGTGATTTTACTTAAATGATTATCTTGAACACTAACACTCACACTCACACTCTCTCCTGCCAAAAAGCAGCTTATGGCAGTGTCTTTAGAGCATTGGCTCATGTAAATTTTTTTGTGGTTTTGGTGCCAAATCTAAAAAACCTCCAAAATTTGACTTAGGAATATGGGTTACTGGGCAAATGATGAACATGTTAAGGAAGTTAGGAAGTTTAATGTGGGCAGCAGTTCTAAAAAGCACAAAATTATTTAAGTACCGTGGAGCCATTTAAGGCATTTGGAAGAGCTATCAGAACAGAATTTGCTTCTAGAACCTGCTAAATAATGTATCAGTTCTTTAGCAAGAAATTAAAGTATAAAATATTGCTCAATCTCCCCCTCAGCCAACATTCCACTCTTCCAATATCTTAGAAACTGAGCAGGAGAGGAAGCAGACTGCTTCTAATTACCCTGTGGCAGCCAAGGATTGCTTAAACTTTCAAGGTCTGAGATGGAGCAAGGGGGGAGAATATTGAAAATAATAGTTTTCACTAACTTTTCACAGATATTTAGCTTGACAAATAAATGAAAACAGCTCTAGTTTTCTTCTCTTGCTCTTGGCATCGTCTTCCAAATGCTTAACCCTGAAGGAAATTGTTATTTTTGACAACCCCCATCAACGTTCTGTGAATCCTCCTTGGGTCCCAGAGAAAGAAACAGGTCCTGCTGGTCTATCCCACCATAAAGTGGCTGAATCACAGACATGGACATGGGGATGGCAAGAAGACAGTCTAGCTCTCATGGGATCTAACTCAAATGACATTTGACACAATTTATTTACAGGCACTTGGAGTACAAAGATGAATCAAAGGCAAAAACAACCTTCTAGAACTCTCTCCTCTCCTCCTGGACCAGTGACTAATCTCTATTAAAATAAGACTGCTAGACTAGCTTACCATTCAAATTTCTTTCTTTAAGCTCGGAAACTCTAAGGCTAACTCAATGAGCCTCCCCCAGGACTCCATAGGTCTGAACAAAATGTGCCTCCCTCTCCCTCTCCATGTGGATTCTTACCAACACTTAGCTGGAAGAACGGGTAAAAACAATGTAACAGTGAACCGGAACAGCCAGTTTCTCTGGTTGTTCACTATGCTGAAAGCAGGGACAGCCTAAACTCCAAAATCTTTTAACCTGAACGTAGCATGACCTGCCTCTAGAGACCTAGTTTCATCCTCACAGAGCTCCCACGGGTAGTGGTACATGCTTACTGAGCACCTACTTAGTGCCAGACATTGTGCGGCTCTAGAATACAACCATGGACAAAACACGCACATTTCCCCCTCAGAGTTGTCACAATATAGGAGAAGGAAGCAAGTACAACAGCAATTGTGTAATTGTCTTCCACATCCGTTTTGTTCCTCAAACACTGCCTTTGTGGCTACATTGGGAAAGTAGAATCAAGTGTTAAACCAGTGATAGGCACTCCATGGTGACAGGCATTTTCAAATGATTCTGGGGATTTGGGTAGTCAGTAAGCCAGGAGCTGAGACAAATGTGATGCTGGATTGTCAGATTTACAAAGGCCTTAGTCCTCATATGTACTCACATGTATGTGTAAACTATGCATTTTGAACTCTGGATACTTCTGATTACAAGTCAAAAAGAGCCAGGACCCCTGGGTGGCTGGCTGAGTGTCTGCCTTTGGCCCAGGGCATGATTCTGGGGTCCCAGGATCCAGTCCTACACTGGGCTCCCTACATGGGGCCTACTTCTCCCTCTGCCTGTGTGTCTGCCTCTCCGTGTGTGTGTGTCATGAATAAATAAATCTTAAAAAAAAAAAATCAAAAAGAGCCTCCCAGGAAAGCAAACTGTCCATATATAAGACTTTTCACTTGCTTTTGGCCTTTGTGAGCAATGATTAAATTATGTTTCCTATTTACTTTCACACAGCAGAGTGTCTCAGTTCAGGTTCCCCAGAAGCAGATGAGGATTCATGTGCAAGTCATGTACAAAGCAAATGCTCCCATGAGAAGGCTAGGTATGGTGGTAAGAGAAACACGACAGGAAGGGGGAAGAGTCTAAGTAAAAACTGAAAATTTCAAGGAAAGCCCCAGCTACTACCTGGCCCTTCAGGAGGGCAGCTCAGGGATGTAAATTATGCCTCAGAGTTAGTCCCAATTGGTGGATAAAGGGCTGGTCTTTCATAAACCCATACCAGTCACTCTTTGGCCACCCAAGGAGACATCAACTCCTAGGCACTTGGTTTGTGTGTGGGTAAACAGCTCTAGTATCCAAGGGCTCAAAGTGAGTTGCATGCCATTTGGAAGTAAGGACACACAGAAGCCCAACAAGAGGTACACAGGACCCATAAAAGGATGCAAAAGGATCTGGGCAGGATCCATAAAAGGATGCAAAAGGATCTAGGCAGAGCTTTGATAGAGTTGCTACAAGTGCCTGTTGCTACAGTAGATACACAAAAGATAAATAGAAGGGAATCAAAGCACACTACAGAAAACCATCAATTCATGAAGAAAGGCAGAAAGAGAAAAGGAACAAAGGAACTACAGCCAAAAAACAATAAGATGTCATTACTAAGTTCTGACCTATCAATAATTGGTCTAAATGTAAGTAAACCAAAATCTCCCATCAAAAGGCACAGAAGGGATAAATGGATAGAAAATAAGACCCAACTATATGCTGCCTACGAGAGACTCACTTCAACTTTACAGACACAAATAGGCTCAAAGGTGAAGGGTTGGAAAAAGATATTCCTTGCAAGTAGAAACCAAAAGAGCAGGAGTAGCTGTACTTATACTAGGCAAATTGCAGATTAATTTAAAACCTAACAAAAGGTAAGGTTCTTACATAATGATAGAGGTCAATTCATTAAGAGGATATAACAATGATAAATACATATGAACCCTAAATTAGGACACCTAAATATATTCAGCAAAAGTGGATATATCAGACAGAAAATCACTAAAAAGTTGAACTTGACTATAGACCAAATGGACTGAACAGACCTATATGGAACATTCCATCCAACTGGAGCAGAATACACATTCTTCTCAAGCACACACAAAACATTCTTCAGGATGAATCCTATAAGTCTTAACAAATTTAAGATTGAAATCATACCCAGCATCTGTTTTGGCTACAGTGGTTTGAAAAGAAAAGTCAATAACAGGAATAAAACTGGAAAATTTACAGTTAACGTGGAATTTAAACAACACACTCCTGAATGGGTCAAAGAAGAAATCAAAAGAGAAAAATACCTTGAAACAAATGAAAATGGAAACAAGCATACCCAAACTTAGGGGATGTGGCAAAAGCAGTTCTAAGAGGGAAGTTTATAGCAATAAATAGTTACATTAAAAAGGAGAGAGGGGCATTGGGATGGTTCAGTCGGTTAAGTGCCTACCTTTAGCTCAGGTCATAATGAAAACTCAAAATTGGTAGTGAGAGAAGAGCCATTACAATGATAGCACATAAATACAAAGATTCATAGACTATTATGAATAACTATATTCCAATAAATTGGATAACCTAGAAGAAATAAAGAACATACCAAGGCTGAACCATGAAAAAATAGAAAATCTGAACAGACCAATTACTAGTAAGGACATTGAAGCAGTAATCCAAAACCTCCCAACAAAGAGAACAGCAGGACCAGATGATTTCCCTGGTAAATTCTATAAGACACTTAAAGAACTAGTGCCAGTCATTCTCAAACTCTTCCAAAAAATTGAAGAGGAGGAAATCTCTCAAACCCATAAGGCCAGCATCCAGCATTACACTGATACCAAAGCCAGATAAGAACGCCACAAGAAGAGTACAGGCCAATATCTCTGATAAGCATACATGCAGAAATTCTCAAATATATTAGCAAACTAAATTCAGCATATTAAAAGCATACACCATGATCAGGTGGGTTTTACCCCTGTGATGTAAGAATGGTAAAACATTGCAAGTCAATAAACGTAATATGCCACATTAACAGAATGAAAGATAAAAGTCCTATGTCAATAGGTGCAGAAAAATTGATAAAATGCAATTTTTCTTGATAAAAGCTCTCAACCAATTGGATAGAGAGAGGAACGACCTTAATAAAGGACTCTGTGACAAGCCCAGAGCTAATTTCATACTCAACAGTGAAAGGTTGAAAGCTTTTTCTTAAAGATCAGGAATAAGAAAAGGGTGACCACTCTTACCATTCCTATTCAACAGAGTACAGGAAGTCCTGTCTGAAGCAATTAGGCAAGAAAAAGATACAAAAAGCATCCAAATTGGAAACACGTAAAATTGTCTGTTTGCAGAAGATACCATTTTATATATAGGCAATCCTAAACACTCCACCAAAAAAACTGGTAGAACTAATCCTAATAAATTCAGTGAAGATGCAGGGGACAAAATCAATATACAGGAATCAGTTGTATTTCTATATACTAGCATGAAATATCTGAAAAAGAAATACCTTGAAAACTCTAAGGCATTGACAGCCATTAACAAGTGAAATAGAGAAGACCCAGAGGGAAAGATTTCCATGTTCATGGATTGGAGAAATTGTTAAAATGTCTGTACTACCCAAATCCATTTATGGATTCAATGCAATCCCTATCAAAATTCTAATGGTATTTTTCACAGAAATAGAGAAAAAGTTCCTAAAACTTGTTTTGAACTACACAGAATACCTTAAATAGCCAAAGCAATCTTAAGAAGAACAAAGCTGGAGTCATCACACCTCCCGATTTCAAACTATATTACAAAGTTGTAAATCATCAAAACAGCAAGTTACGGGCATAAAAGTAGTCATAAGGAAACAGAATGGGGAGCCCAGAAATAAACCCTCCCCTACAGAGTCATTAATATTTTACAAAGAAACCAAGAATCCTCACAAGGAGAGGATCGTCTTTCTAACAAGTGGTGTTGGGAAATCTGGATAACCCATACAGAAGAATGAAATTGGACCCCTATCTTATACCACTCAGAAAAACCAAAGTAGATTTAAGGATTCAGGCCTGATGTTTAAATCTTTAAACTCATAAGAGAAAACAAGAAGGAAAAGCTTTTTGGCATTGTTCTTGGCAACAGGATTTTTGACATGACACCAAAATCACAAGCAACAAAAGCAAATACAAGTGAGACTACAACAAACTAAAGGGCTTCTGAACAACTAAAGAAACAATCAACAAAATGAAAGGGAAATGGGGAGAATGGGAGACAATATTTGCAAACCATATCTGATGAGTTAATATTCAAAATCCATAAAGAATTCATGTAACTCGATAGTAAAAACAAAACCAAGCAATTTGACTGAAAAATGGGCAGAGGAACTGAATGGACATTTTTCTGAAGAAGACATACAAGTGGCTAACAGGTACCTGCAAAATGCTCAACATCCCTAATGATCAGGAAAATGCAAACCAAAATCATCATATCATCTCATGCCTGTTAGAATGGCTTTTATCAAAAAGATGAGATAACAAGGGTTGGCAAGGATGTGGAGAAAAGGGAACTCTCATGTACTATTCGTGGGAATACAAGTTGGTACAACTACCATGGAAAACAGCATGGAGGTTCCTCAAAAAATTGGAAATAGAAGTACCATATGATCAAACAATCCCACTTCTGGATATATATCCTAAGGAAATGAAAGGAAGATCTCAAAGAGATATCTGGACTCCCATGGTCATTGCAACATTATTCATAATGGCAAAGATGTGGAAACAACCTAAGTGTTCATCAACAGATGATTGGATAAGGAAACAGATTGTGTGTGTGTGTGTGTGTGTGTGTAAAGAAATATTCAGCCGTGAGAAAGTAGGAAATCCTGCCGTTTGCAACAACATGGTTGGCCCTTGAGGGCATGGTGCTAATAAAGTAAGTTAGAGATTAATACGACAAATACCGTATAATATCGCTTATATGTGAAATCTAAAAGAAACAAGCTCCCACAAACTGGAGAATGGGGATTGCCAAGGGCTGGGTGGTGGGGGGAATGGGAAAATGTCAAAGGTTGCAAATTTCCACTTGCAAGTTCTGGGGATTTAACACACAGCATGGTACCTATGGTTAACAAAACTGTATTATATAATTGAAAATTGCTAAGTTGGTAGATCTTAAATGTTCTCACCACAAAAAAAGAAATGGTAATTATGGGAGGTGGTGGAGGTATTAACTAACCCTACTGTGGTAATCATGTCACAATACGTAAGTGTATCAAATTATCATGTTGTGCATCTTAAACTTACATAATATTATATGATAATCGTATTTCAAAGCTGAAAAACAATCTAGAAAAGATTTTTATAGCCAGATTTCTTGGTCTTGAATGTACAGTGGGGTGGATAATTTTTAAGATAATGGCTCATCACTGAAACCCTTTGAGAAAGGGAATAATAGAGGCATATCACTGAATCCTGGGATATAAGAGTGCCTGACGCATGCAAGGCCCTCTATAAATGTTGAAAAGAATGGATATCTTTTCCAATTCCTTACATGTAATTTACTTACATGTAAAAAAAAAAGGAAGATAGTTCACTAGGAATAGTCTCAAATATTTGAAGGATCTTTTCAATTTGACATCTTTTTTTTTTTTTTAAGAACTTATCCATTCATGAAAGACAGACACACACAGGCAGATACACAGGCAGAGGGAGAAGCAGGCTCCATGCAGGGAGCCCGATGTGGGACTCGATCCGGGGTCTCCAGGATCACACCCTGGGCCAAAGGCAGGCGCTAAACCACTGAACCACCCGGGCTGCCCTCAATTTGACATCTTAAGGCTCCTAACTGTTCTGAATCTAAAGATGTCAAGTTCAGAATCTCTGGATATCAGAGTAAATGGGAGGAGCTAAAACTAAAGGATATATCTTAGTAATTCAAAAAGATTTGACTATCAAACAATAAAATACAAGATTGAAGTCTAAGGATGACTAATGAGAATTGGAACAAAATTCTAGCCCTTCTATTAAAAAAAAAAAAAAAAAAAAAAAAAAAAAAAAAAAACCTTTACATGGCAAGTCAAAGATGAAGGCTTATAAAGAATTCCAAAGCAAAAAAGATCCAAGAAATGTTGCAGGGAAGAGAGAGCATCACATTTGAGGCCTGAATGCACAAAGCAAAACCTTTTTGGAGTTATATGACCAGGAAAATTGAAGGCATCTTTTACAATTTCAATTGCAGGACCTTATAAAAAAAAAGGGGGAGGGAGGATAAAAGTCTCAAAAAAATTCTAGGATAATAACTTGTACACAGTCGATGCTCAATAAGTATTTGACAAAGTTTGTGCTCAAAAATGCTGACAAAAGAGCATTAAAAAAAAAAAGTAGCAGTGTGTCCAAAAAAATAAATCGCCATCCAGCTATTGTTTGTGGAAATTTGGGGAAGGAGAGAAGGTGTTTGGTGGAGAACTCCTGCAGCCCCTGAAACCCAATGCGCCTGCAGACCTCCTCTCATGAGGTGAGTACAGGCAGTTCTATCTTCATTTATCTGCCATTTCAGTTCCACAGAATTCTCTAGTCCCAATTCTCTAGTCCTGGTCTCTAGACCAGGCATTAGTTCTTGAGGAAGGAGAAGTTGAGTTAAGTGGCTGGTGTGAAACTCTGCCCAACGGAGTGCTCCACGTTGAGTGGTGACAAGCTGAGCCTATCAGATGTAAGATGCCCACTTAGAAGAGAAGAGTGACAGGATGGTCCATGTAAGACTGACCCCAGAGGCCTGGGGCAACTGGAGCTACCTTTGTGCCTCAAGCAATTGGAAGTCACAGTTTCGTTTCTTTTCTTTTTTTTTTTTTTTTAAGACTTTATTCATGAGACACACAGAGGCAGAGACACAGACAAGGGATAAGCAGGCTCCTTGCAGGGAACCCAATGTGGAACTCGATCCCGGGACCTCGGATCACGCCCTGAGCCAAAGGCAGACGCTCAACCACTGACCCACCTAGGAAGTCACAGGTTCGATTCCTTGAGTCTGTTCTGGACTCTAGTGTTGGAGATCTAAAGGACTGTATGCCTGTTCAGATGGTTCCATGGGCTTCCTAAATTCTATGTGTATGGTTATAGCAAGTCCCTGTCACCTAAGGAGGCCTCAGCACGTCTCCTGTTTGCAACCTGAAAGAAACCATTAGAGGCTTTAGCTGCAAAAAGGGGACTTACTCTAATGAACCAACTTTTAGAATTATTAATCCTGCCCCTGCAAACCTGCTCTGTGAGTTCTCTCTTTCCCAGCCCCTGGATAAAATCTAGGACAGGATACATAATTTATCTGATCATGCTTAGGTAACCGAAATCTTCCAACATTTCTATCAAGAACAGTGTCTGTAATTTCCTACCACTGGTTCACTGTACTTAAGGCAACAGACAAAACCCTTCACATGTTAAGGTTGAAGGCCCCCCTGCCCCCAGCTGGAGCTTACAGCAGGCAGCAAGCATGCTGTGGAACGGGGGTACGTCCGTGTCCTCTCTACTTTCAAACTCCTCCTGCCCGTAAGTCAACTGCAGCTTCTGACCCATCCAGGGGGGTGGAAAATGGGAGGGGGTCAGGAAAAATTTGACTTGATTGGCACCCCTGCTGGTTTTCTCCAGTTTTGAATGGTATGTGAAGCTGGCTCTGTTGTGGGTATTTTTATGGGTTCTTCAGAGAGCCACCTCCACACCCCTCCCCCATCACCTGGGATCTCTGCCCTGGCCTTTGTAGATATGAGCACTGTACTTGCTAGCTGGCCATGTAGGATTCCTCAGCCTGTGACCCTGGGGGTGTGTGTGGGGGGTGGTAGGCCTTCAGCATCTCTTTGCTAAGGTCTCTGCAATTCATGCAGGCTTCTTAGGCAGAATCTAAGATAACAGCTCCTGGGCTTTCCCTCCCTAGGACCTTCTATCCTGGGAATATAGTCCCAGTTCTTACACCACAGCCCTTATCCTACCATCAGGGTGCTACTTGGGCGAGCCCATTACCCTTAGTGTTCATCAGATGTGAATCAGACCATGGTCCATTATGCACCCCAAACATCAGTCTCCCCTGGATGTCCCTCTGTAGTCCTAAAATAACAATCATTCTCAGTACCTCCTTGTGAGGGGCATGAGGGAGCCGTGGATACTTACATTCTCTCAAAGAATCCTCCGTTTAATCTCCAGGTTTCTGGCCACTTCAACACTTTTATAGCCAGTTGTAGGGCCACTCCTTTGCAAGTCCCACATGAGCAGTCTGGAGTCTCCCTTCAAAATGGAGGAGTGTTTGGAACCTATTATCTTGGGCCCTTAGCCAAAAAATGAGTCTGAAATAGCAACCTATTGCATATGTAAAGGCCTTCCTATCATTCTAGAGACAAATTTTATGTTCACTTTTTAAAAATATTGGCAACAATCCATTAGGAGCCTTATTTTTGAAACCTACGAAATAGAGTCTAAAATATACTCAGTGAGATAGTCAATGAAAAGCCCATAACACTGTGCTTGGCACATAGTGTTAAATAACCACCAGTTCTTACTCTTATTAGATATCCTTTCAGAAAGAGAAGTGGGTTGAGCATCTCAGTTGGGATTAAGGCTTGAATGAATCTTTGAGATCTGTTTAGCTACTTCAATCTCCATGAATGCGATGAGTGTATCGGAGGTAACCAACCAGTACTCATTCTTTTGACTAATTACCATGGAAAACTGTTTTACTCCTTTTGGCCCACCAAGGGGGGTGGGGTGGGGAAGTCCACTGATTAGTCTGAGGTGAAGGATAATGAATAAAAATATACATCCCTTAGAGAACAGAACTGTCCACACAACTGCCTGAATTCAAAGGATTCAACATCTTAGGAAGGAAAGATCCATTCTTACCCCTCACTCAAGTCCCCACCCTCAAGGACAATGAAGTTCGATAATCTTTGCTCCAATTATTTCTTTTCATTTGAACCCTGGGATACTTGTCATGGTCTGTTTTCACGTCTGCTTACATTATGACGGATGCACCTTGCTGTGGTCAGCCAAGTCCAAAATAAGAGTATTCTCTTTCTATTCAAATAACTGAAAGCCTCACCTATTTCAAGAATGATTTCTATCACTGCGGAGTTGTTTCTTTATAAGCCAAAAGCTCCAGGAGGTTATTTAATCTGCTACGTGTCCTGTTCCCTCCCAGAAACTCTGGTGCGCTGGAGTGCCACATTCTCTGTGGCTAGAGCTAAGGTTCCTGAAAAAAAGCGGGGGCACTCCAGTGTGATGGACATTCTGTACTGCACATAGAGAAGGGTTTAGGAATACAAGTAAAGATGATTGTAAGAGTGCTGGTAAGTAACCCCCCCCACCCCAAATAGAGAGGGGGTCCAGCCCTCCACTCAGAGCCTCTGCTTTGATGATGGAGACACACCAGGTAGTGGTTTCTTTGAAGGGCGCAGGGAGATGAATGTATGACGTGGGACAGACTTCCATATTGTGGCTCCTCAGTACACAGCTCTTCCAGTTTACATGAACTTGGTCGCTTCCTCAAGGCTACCAATGGTGACAGAGTGGCTAGGAGAGATGGGTCCCCGGCCTTGGCCACAGTTTGAACCACCTCACACGAGAATTCAGGTCCTGGAGGGAAACAACCCTGCGACCAAACTGCTCTTTCCAGTGAGAAGCTTCTCCTCAGACTTGAGGGCTCTCCTGCTTGGTAGCCTCGAGCTGGGGCAAGTTGAATCCATTAGAGATGCTTTATTAACATTAAGGAAGGGGGTTGGAGGCGCTGATCTTCTCCTTCAGATCTTCAGTTTGCCCATTTCTTCCCAGGAGCATCTGGGCTCCTTCACTCACAGGGGCCAAGCCGGTAGAACTTCCCAGAACAAAGATCTATGCAAGGCAACTGGATTAGCCCCAGCTAGAAGGAGAATATTTGTTAAAATAGCCTCCATTGTTTAGATTTGCTTGGCAGTGTCACTTAGAGGGGGTGAGGGAAGGGAAAGTCATGTTCTCCTACATCGGCCATCTTGCCACACGTGTGGTTGAACTACTTAAGAATTTCAAAATGTGCAGCGATTCATGACCATATCGGGAAGATCTCAACTCCAAGACTTATCATGACGAACCAGAAGTTAGACCTCTGAGAAGCTGGCAGGGCAAATCCTCAAGGCCCTCCATGCTGAATGAGTTGAAAAAAAAAAAAAAAAGCTGCATCAGTTTTAAGGGTTGACTAACCTCAAAACAGATCTAGGATTGCCTCTTCCGGCACAGGCCACATCCAACGATTTGTTGGCGATTCATGGGCAGAACTGTTACAGCAACAGCATCTCAGCCATCAGTGAAGAGAAATTCCTAACCCAGATGTTGGATGTACTGAGTCACCTGGAATCTCCTGCCACCTACACCTCCCACTGCTGGCTGCACAAACGTGTGTCGTTTCAGAGGATGATTCAAATGACCAGCCTCTGCCAGATGGCTTGGGCCATATGTAGAAAAAAAAAATCCATCAACACCTATAAAGCTGATCATTTAATTCCTTTGCCCAGAACAAAAAGAATTATCTGTTTTATCTATTCTTGGTGATAAAGGGTATGACAGGGAAACTGGCTAGCGTATATACTATTTGCCTTTCAGATTGTTTTTGGTAGGTAGTCTTGTCTTGATGGAACATGGCAGCGATGTGAAATTTTTAACTTTTCCAAAATGCAAGGTCAGAAATTCAAAAGAGAGTCTAAAATTTCCAGTTGAAGTCTGGCTCCAATAGAGGTTTGCAAAATATCACAGATGACAAAGTTCCAAATTGAGGGACAGATTTTGGCTTCCCTGATGAAAAACAGCTAATACAGCCTTCATGTCTTGCCACATTTTCTATCCTTTTGTAACCTTCACTTTTTCCTATGGGAAAATTCAGAACTCCTTAGCCAGAAATACAAAGACCTTGATAGTCTAGCCCAAATCCTCTTTTTAGCTTTGTCTCACCCCACCCTTGCTAAAAATCTACAGTCTCCTAGGACTACCCACTTATTCCATGTATATAATATAGAACGTAGTCTATACTGTTCATAGATGTCTCTTCTATCCAGAAAATTCTACTTTCTCAACCTGAAAAAACTTAGCTCAAAGGTCACCTCTTAAGAAAGGCTTTAAAACTGGTCACTCCCTCCTCTGTGTCCCTATAACATTAATTATACTATTTTATTTGTCTACTTACCTCCTCTTTGCTCCTTGAGGCAAAGACAAGATCTCATTCTCTACATCTGCCCTGGGCAACAATGCCTGCACCAAGTATCCACTCAACAAATATATGTTCACTGATGTTGGCTATTAATGATCAACAACTTGCTGAACATCCCCCTTTTCTGACCCAAAAGCAAAGCCCCCAGCCCCTGGCTTAGCCTGGTTGGGCTCTAAACCCAACCCCATAGTTACCTAGGAGAATAGGAAGTTGATCTTAGGTGAAAGAACCAGATGGAGGTCCAGGCTGCATCTGCTGTGAACCTGGGCCCTAGTTATGGAACCTGGTTTTTGGTCCTGATCCTGGGAATATACTTTCAACTCATCACTGGACCCACATTTCATCTTTGTCCAAGTTTCTGTGTTAACAACATGCTACCCCATGGACTACCAAAAATGAGGCCTCTCCCCCTCTCAGTGCAATGGAAATTGCAAGACATCAAGAAGCTAACCACAAAATGTACCCTTCACTCCCTCCCTGTGAAGCACAAGGCCACGACCACCCATGCCTGCACTGCTTTAAGTCCTTGACGCAAAGGTGAGATTCTTCAGGTGTTTAAACCATTCTAGTCCTGACTCACTTAGGAACAAGGGTTTTTCCTAGAGACACAGGGAAAGAAAGGGGAGTGAGGGGCATGTGTGATGGCTCTAAATCATTGCTGCAATTTTTATGTTTCTGCCATCTACAAGTGGCATTTGGCCCCACCCCCTTGAATCTAGGTGCCATGTGACTACTCTGACCCATAGAATGTGGCATAAGCATGGTTTCTGAGGCTGGATCACAACAGGCCATACAACGTCCTCCTTATTCACTGGAAGGCCACTCTTGGAGCCTTCTAGCCATCCCAGACAGGCACCATTTTGAACCTTCTAGAATCATTCTACCAGCTGAATAATACCAAAGGACCTCCATCAATGTCATCTGGAGGAGAAAAGTCAGCTAAAGCCGGTTGAAATTATGGCCAATATAATATGTAAAAAATGGGTTTTTTCTTTAATGACTATTTTAAGTCTTTAGGTTTGGGAATAATTTGTCCATGTGGCCATAGATAACAGAAACGAAGGTAAAAAATAAAATGCCCTCTTCTATTTTTCTCAAGGAAGACTTTGAATCTCTATAGTAGTATTGAGGATGCCGATCAACACAATTTTCCATAATTTTTTAATAGAAACTTGAAAAACAGACGCGTATGATTTCCAAAATTAAAAGAGACCATTGCCAGGGAATTTGCAAATGTATTTTTCTTTCCTCCTTGCTGACTTGCAGCCCATCTCTGGGAATGGATACACAGGGGTGTGTGCTTACTTAAATATAACAGACAATAGTCATAGTGTCTGTTAGTCCCATCTGCCTCCCTGGAAAAGGAAAACTCATTACACGAGGCTGTCGAGAAGTCTCAGAATCCAAGAAGGGGATTTTTCCCAAAGCTTCTGTCACATAAGCCCAGGATCTAGTTCCTCTAACATTTGCAGGGTACCTAAAATCTATACCTCTAGTAGTGCTTGCTCCTTTCTACTTTGCATTTTTTAGATGGTTAGGGCTTATTTCTATAGTAATCAAAGCTTAATTGCAAAGACAGAACATAGTTTAAGCAGGAAGAAAGTTTTGGCAGGATATTAGATGACCTGCCAAATGGCTGGGAAGATTAAAGAAACAGAATCTAGATCGAACCCTTTAGCATAGCCAAGCCACTAAGTGTGCTGCTGCTGCCACCGCCGCCACCTCCTCCGTAATCAAAAAGCCGCTGGCCCTTGAATCACATCACCACTGCCACCACTGGGAAACCACCACCATCAGGGAGGCCCTGTGATCTGGTGACTGCCTCAACCCCAGAACCAAATCATCTTGGCCGCAGCCTGCACCCACAGAACAGGGATCCTGGACCTCATAGCTCTGAACACCCACAACCAGCACCTCAGAGACCACATCGGGAGCAGGAGGAGATGATGTTGGGACTTCTGGTTTGCTGCTGCTTTCTTAATGCCCCTCAAGTACATCTAAGTAGTTGAACCTAAATCACATCCAGAACTTTAGGGCAATAGAATCTGGGAAATGTGGGTTTTGCCTTTTTTTTTCAGCTTTCTAGACTTAGTGTAAAAAACAAACAAAAACCCACTGGAAGGCAAGTGGGGTGGCTTTGAAGGCCAATCTACAATATTGTCATGATTATTTCTTCTCCTGGACTATAAACAATTTGGATCTATATGTTCCATCCCCAAAAGCATCTGTTTGAGATAAGGAAGAGGGGGTTAGTGAGAAAAAAGGGGGGTGGTGGTGGAAAGAATCCTGAAGTCCTGCACACCTCTTTCAAGTCTGCACCAGGAAACGCAGTCCTCGAGGGCAGGATAACTTTTTTTTTTTTTTTTAAGGATAACATGATCTTAACACTGCCTCTCTCTCACATATTCTCCATTTTCCCTGCCTGTTCCCAGGTCGGTGCTTCACTCACCCCCCACCCTGCTTTGCGTCCTGGGAGGCTGAGCCCTGGAGATGGCTTTGCCGGGTCTCCTGTGTCCCCTGGCCTCACTTAGCCAGTGAGAGGCTCGAGCAGGAGATCGGATGGCAGGGAGAGACCAGGCAGGTTACTTATTCCCTCTCCTCTGTGCCAGGCTGTGGCCCAGCCGCAGCCACTTTGCTCTCTGACGCAGGGACCCGAGTCAGAGCACCTGTCGGCTCGCCGCTGCAACACTCAACGTGGTCGTGTAGGTGGAACAGCTGAACAGACGGGCACTGGGTCTTTACAAACAGGAGCTAGTCCCTAAGTTCCCGGAGCCTGGCATGCTTTCCATCTTTCTTTCTTATTACATGTTCCCTTCTGTTAATTAGGTTCCTTCTCAGTAGCAAATTGCTATCTTAACTAGGCCCGCAGTCCTGGTGGTCTAAGTGTTTGTTCTGGGGAGAGGAATCGGGGGCCCTGGGGAGGGAGGCCGGCCAAGCAGAGGTAGAATGTAAAAAGTCATTTTCACTATTAAATAGAGCACATACCCCAGGGGTCCTAAAGTTTCTCACTTATTAACTTAGGGTGCAGAATTGGCAGAAAAAGCCATTACTGTGGTTTGCGTCTATGGACAGTCAATAGAAACATCGGCCTTGGGCTGAAAGAGCCGGTGTAGAGTAATCGTGACCCAATGAAACCAGAGTAAAGTGTGGCCAATCTGCCAATTACCACGGCGCTTTGCATCCCGGTTGTCCAGACCTCCTCCAGGTCTCAGACAGCTTCTAGGGTTTTAGCTAGAAGAGTGGCCGAGACAGCTGGGCAGCCTGGCAGAGGTTTAATGAGCTTGAATCCTGACTTTTCCATTTTACCAGACAAAGAAGCTTTTAAAATATTTAGGGGGATCTAATTACAAGCAATAATGAAAGGACTCTTTAAAAAAAAAAAGGCAAGCTTCATATAATTATGAAAGATTAAAGTCATTTAAAGAATTTACAGGTTTAAACAGAATGGTTTGGGTTGGAAAGATTCAAATTTGGTGACAAGAGCCAGAAGGAAATTCACCAAAATTTCCGGGAGCCTATTTGCAGAAAGAAGATCTACACAACGAAATGTTCTAATATAATCCAATATCCCACATAGAAATTGGGTCATATTTAAGTCCCAAAGCAAGTCCTATCTGGGCTAAAAATTATGACATTCTATTATAAGAATTTATACCTCAGTACCTAACCATTAATAGTTTTAAGAGAATAATGAAAAAGATCTTGGTCCTCTGACACAGCTATTTAGGATACACCTATATCTTCCCTGCCGGGATGATGGTCAAAATACTTAATACCTGGTATAACACAGGCACCAACCCAATAGAACCACCACCGGCTGCCTTATGGCTCAACCAGTAGGTCCACCCGAACACCAGCTCTTGCTCATCCCCTGTGGCAAAACAGGTCACCAGCCAGAGCATCTCCAATTCTTTAGAATTGTTTTATTCTTTGCGATCTGCCTTCTGCATTTCCACTACCGAAGACCACTTGCAACTTCTTGACAACACACAAGGAGGCAGTCCCCCTGAGCTAGCAGAGTGCAGCTCCACGTAAGAGGCGTTGTCTTGAAGGAGGCAGCCGGCCTCAGTGAGTCATTGCTTATGGCCCATCCCATGTGATATGTACGGTTCTCCCCATCTTTGGGAGGGTGATAGGAGCTCTGGGCAGCTGAGCAGGATCAAGCCTGTTGAGATGTCACTCACCACCACAAGCCTGCTCACACTGGCCTCCATCCCGATCAGCCCAATAAAAATTAAAAAACAAAGAGTTCCAGTTACCAAAGAGTTGGCCAGCTCAGCAACAAGTAGGTTTTTGTTCTGTTTTTTTTTTTTTTTTAAGTCTTTTTTTAAAAAAACATTTATTCATGAGAAACACAGAGAGAGGCAGAGGCACAGGCAGAGGGAGAAGCAGGTTTCATGCAGGGAGCCCGATGTGGGATTCGATCCCGAGTCTCCAGGATCATGGCCTGGGCCAAAGGCAGGTGCTAAATCGCTGAGCCACCCAGGGATCCCTTTAAGTCTTTTTTTTTTTTTTTAAGTTTTTATTTTATTTTATTTATTTTAAGATTTTATTTTTTTAAAGTAATCTCTATACCCAATGTGGAGCTTGAACTCACAATCCCAAGATCAAGAGTTGCATGCTCCACCAACTGAGCCAGCCAGGAGTCTCTGTTTTGGGGGTTTTCTCTTAAAGTTTTTATTTTTTTTTTTAGTAATCTCAATACCCAAGGTGGGGCCCAAACTCATGACCCCCAAGAACAAGAGTCCCACACTCAACACTGATGATATACAGTGTTATGTTTCAGGTATATGACATTTGAGGGGGGCCTTCTGTTTCCTGCCAAGACTACTCATAGAAATGTTTAAACCATATGTCCCTCTTCCAAGGCTAGAGTATTTCATTCAGTCTTCAGGCACCCATGGTTTTTGTTTTTTGTGTTAAACTGAGGAGCTCTTCCTTCACGCTTCTTGCCTGGACTTTCTTAGCCCTCTGTGTTTTTTTTAAGAAATTTCAGTTTTACTTATTTTTATTGAAGTATTGTTGACATACAGTGTTATGTTTCAGGTATATGACATAGTGATTTGATAATCCATACATTATGCTATGCTCACCATGATGAGTGTAGTCACCACCTATCATACAACGTTATTACAATACTATTCACTATCTTCCCCTTTGTAGTTAGCTTTATTTGTAGTTACCACGCTAGACTGAAATCATCTTAGTGTCTGTCTGCACTGCTGTGTCTCCTTACGGGCAGGGGGCTTGTATCATTCTCTTGTGTATATCCAACACCTAATCCAGCGCCAGGCCTACCTGCCATGTCTCAAAAAAAGGGTTTGCTGGGCTGAACAGAATTGGTCTTAAGGTGAGGAAAAGTGAAACAGCAATCTCTCTGGATCCACTTTGTGGTTGATGTGGTATAAGAAAATGATTATTAATTCACTAGATTAGGTGCAATGTTTTATAATTCTATATTTCCAGTTTAAGAATTTTAGCTGGTGAGAATGAATTTGGCATCCATGGATTGAAGCTCCCAAAACATACCATTAGTATTATATATAAGCACAAGTCAAGATTAAACTAGTATAGGGGCACCTGGCTGGCTCAGTGGGAAGAGATGTAACCCTAGATCTTGGGGTCATGAGCTTGAATCCCACACTGGGTGTAAAGATTACTAAAAAAAAATAATAAAGATTAAGCCAATATAGAGGAAATGCCATTTAATTTGCTCAGTATGCTCTTTTTAGAAATTATCCATAAAATCATTTTCTTAAAAGCAGCAAAATAATCAGTTTAGTGTCTTTTTTAAATGATGCTAGATTAAAGTTTTCCATAAATGAAAGCTATGATTATCTTTAGAGTTTTAAACAGATATGTGAGTTATAGGAAATAAGTGACCTTCCCTTTATGGAAAAAAAATAACTTCTATGGTTTCACTTTTATTTTAAAAGGAATTATTTATTCATTGATGAAACATGGAAAAATACAGAAAAATTAAATCATAATCTACAGTCCATAGATAATCATGGTAAATAGTTTCTTTTTAGTCTGATTTCCATGCACATATTTTTTTACACGGTTGGGATTGTATTGTTCATATGGCTTCATATCTGCCTGTTTTCTACTTGTCACAACTTCATAAAAAAATAAAATGGTGACATTGCTCTGCTCTTGGTCAGGAACTCCTCCCTCTTTTCCTTTGTTTTCCTACTAGTGAGTGACAAATGAAGCATTTTTGTCCTTGTCGGCAGTCACTACCCTGGATAGACATTGGCTGGGTTAGTGACCTTTATACACAATTGGGCCTTATCTTTTATTAATCTGATTTTCTTTCAAAGCTCCTAACCAAATCTTCAACTTTATAAGAGTCAAGAGGGGAACCCAGAGGAAAGCCTCAAATGTGATTAAAGGGGACATCTGATGAAAGAAAGAATGAGGGTTGCTTTCCCTCAATATGGAGAATGATGACTATGGGACTGTCCAGGGTACCAGGGTATTATGTTTAGTTTGCCCTTCAGTATTATTCTGTGGCTCCTCACTCCCTTTCACCCTTCTCTGTTCCCCCAGAAGGCTGGCCCAATGTACTGCTCCCCTAGCTGTCTTGCCCTCTAACTGCCAGTTGGGTTTGGCCAACGGGAGGCCTTGATGGGAAATGAGAGGCAGAGAGGAGAGTGACCTTGACATCTTCACTCCCTAGCTCCCTTCTTGTGAGGTCGCTGCAGGCTGGCTGCGCCCCTCCATGGAAAGCCACAGCTCTGGCCAAACACAGTTCTCCATGTGACTCTCCTTCTCTCTGGCTTCGGGTAATCAGACACTCCCATCATCCCTTCAAGCCTGTGGTCCATTGTTACTAGGTCTGGGATGCTGCAGTACCCCTGTGGTTTCCCCACACACTCCCCATCTCTTAAATAATCCTCTCAGTAAACTCTCCTCCAATTACCCAATTTGAAGGGGGCCTTCTGTTTCCTGCCAAGACTACTCATAGAAATGTTTAAACCATATGTCCCTCTTCCAAGGCTAGAGGATTTCATTCAGTCTCCAGAACTAAACCATTACCTGTGTTTTCTTGGCAGGGTCATTTAGGGATAGTAAATGTATAAATAATAGATCTCCGGGTCCAGCAAGTGGCTATTTATACTGGCCCGGGTGGGTGCCGATGGTGATGATGCATAGGGCAATAATAGTTGCTGTCATTCATGCTCCTGTGTGACGCCTGTGACAGATACTCTCTCCAGCTGGGCCCAGGCCTTCAGAACAAGTCAGCAAGGTGGCTTTTGTTCCCATTTCAGGGTTGAATAAATCGAGTCTATAGAAATATAGGTAACTTTTACCTACTATCACACAACTAGCACACACACGTCCATTCCCTCATTTCCTTCCAGTCGTGACTCAAACGACGCTTTCTCAGCCTGGAGAGCCACATGTAACCCTTCCATCCCTTTCCCTGCCCTGTTTGTCCTTAGCACTTCTCACCACCTAACACACTATCTTTTCCCCTTCATCTCACTTATTTAACGTTGATCAGATTCCACTTGAATATAAGCTCCACGAGGGCAGGGATCTTTGTTTTCTTCACTGCTTTCTCCCAGCACTTAAAACAATTCCCCGCACACAGTAGAGGCTGAATGCATCCTGTTGAATGAGTAAATGATGAAGCTGGAACTCACAGCCAGGTCTGCCGGACTTAAAGGCCATTGTTTTTCTACACCTCCCTACAAGCCACAATCAAGGTAAACAGATGATGGCCTCAAAGACCAAACACAATGGCCTTATTTTTTAACCAGACAGCCATTATAGAACTTACTGTGACTGCACCATAATACAGCTAATGAAAGAAAACAATGTTCACATATTTGTTTTCAAAACTGTTTATTACTGAGACACCCAGACATATGGTAAGACCATGTAGGCTTTGACAGAGCAGGGTGCCACTGAGAATGCCAAGGAGAAGAATATTGAGCAATGGACTTTGGTGTAGACAGCAGCCACCCACTGTCGGCTCAGTGCAGGTGTGCACTGAGTGAATGGAGGCCTTCTCCAGGGTCAGGGAAGCTAGATGGCGTAGGCACGCAAGCTGAGCAGGTGTGGCCAACTACGGGAAGCATGGGTCTAGAAGCGGTAGACGTTCTGGAATTGAATCCTGAATACTGCCTTGTTCTTAGTCTTCACATGCTTTATGCCCCATTTCCCATGAGTCTTGAAGCTGGAGTCCATCTTGTCAATTCAGATGAAAGAATAAACATTAGAGGTCATATCACCCCAGGCAGGGTTGGACCAAGGAATATCAAGAAATGGGAATGCTTGCTTATCATTCAAAGGAATGTGTAGCAGTGTAACCTCACTAGCTTCCAAGTCGTTAGCACTATCCTAAAGACTTAATGAAATCTCTAACGTAAAAAAATATAAAGATATTTTTTCAGATTCCAAGTGTTTTGAGATAGAATAGACTTTTGGGGTACTAGGCTAAGTGCCACTAGAAGTTTTTAAGTAGTATGTGCTAACATAGCCTCACACCTCCAATCAGTGGTGTCCATCTTCTTAGGAGACCCCTGCTACCATGACCTCATAGGCCTCTAGTCAACATCGTCCACCTTTTCAGAAAACCCCAGCCCCCAATTCGGCCCTTAAAAACCAGCACTTGCAAGCCATGGGAGAGTTCAGGACTTTTGAGCATTAGGTCCCTCATCTCCTGGGCAGCACCACACCAATAAATTGCCTATCTTTCTTCATTGCAAAAGCTTGAGGTCAGTTCTTACTGGCTTGTTGCATATCAGGTGGGCAACCTCTCATTTCATTCTATTATACTCTTAGGAAGAAGGAAAGGAAATAATAGTTCATAAACAGAGGGATGGTAAGAAATAAGTATGGCATGGGGCACCTGGGTGGTTCCATTCATTGGGCAACCAACTCTTGATTTTGGCTCAGATTCAAGGTCACAGGATGGAGCCCTGTGTTGGTCTCTGTGCTGAGTGTAGAGCCGGCTTGGGTTTCTCTCCCTGCCTCTACCTACCCACTTCCTGCTCTCACATGTGTGCACTCTCCTTCTCTCCTAAAAATATTTTTTAAAAAGAAAGAACCGTAGCAGAAAGCCATGCTTTCCAACTATATACACGCCGTGAAGAGATTATTACCAGGACATTTGAGCATGGGCTGCAGCCTCAGGCTTATGTGGGTTTCCTGGCCTGCTCTGCCACTTGCTTGGTCCTTGGATAAGGTAGTTAACCTTTCCAGGCCTCGGTTTCCTTAGCTATATAACTTTTTAATAATGGTACTTGTTTCTTTGTGATAAGAATCTAAGAGATAATCCTTATACCCACTACAGAAGAGATACGCAATAAATTAGTGCTCAAAATCGCAGTCCTACTGTACTGATAACTGGATTTTAATGGAGTGGTCTACTGGCCAGAGGAGGTTATTTTCTCCAGCACCAGGTACCTTATCATTACAGGGAAGGGAGATTTTGATAGAGGACCTCCAGAAACTCCCCCACATTGGTTCTGGGACATCTGATATCACCAAGTGATAATTTTTCCTTCTCACAGGAAGCAGGTAGAAATAAGAGACTGGACTATTTATCCTGGTCCTTAAGAAAAGCACTATGTTTCCTGGATGTCCCTTCCCAGAGATAGGCTCCATATTGTTCAAAGTCGTCTTAGAGTCTATCCCCGCTTACTGTTTTACAGTTCTATTAGAAATATGTTGAAACTTGTCCTTCAGTGACTCAAATGAGATAGGAAAATTATCAGTGACTGTCACCAAGGGTATATAATTTACTCCCTGCAAGAAAGTAATGAATTGGGTCAAACTTCTTCCCCCTTGGGAGCTCTAGCCCAGCAGGCCCACTGGGCTCATCTACAATGCATGAGTATTCCCTGTTTTGTCTCCTGCCAATATTCTAGACATGAGCTACTAGCTGCATGAGGCCACTCACATTTACATTGATTAAACAAAATAAAAAATTCAGTTTCTCAGTTACATTAGCCACTGGTGGCTACCATATTAGATGATGCAAGTATAGAAAATTTCCATCGTATGGAAAGCTCTTTTAGAGTATGCTGCTCTAGAAGTTGGTGCCAGCTTGAGGCCCAGATCCATTCAGACAAGTGAAAAGTCCTGTTTTCAGGCTACAAGCAGTGGGGCTAAGATCTGAATTTTCCTTAGCCCTGAATCTCAAGGGAAAAGTAAAAGACTGTAAAACCCTTTCTGCTGGACTCTTACTTTCTCCAAATTGTCATATCATCGTGACATTTAGAAAAGGAAGTATGATCTAAGCTCAGAGAGGGAAATTGTGCCTACATTTTTCCAGATCTTAAGATCATGGTTCAAATCTCCCACCAAATACCATTTTACTGTTAAGCCGTAAATCCTAAGTCATCCTATGTTGACTTAGTTCCTTGCTGAAGGGTCAAAGCTTATGTTCCATTTAAGGACAAGAAGATTCTGGGCATTCTTAGCCCCAGGATCAGAGCTAGGGTCCTAGAGGCCTGACTACATGACATGATTCAGATCACCACATAGGACCCTGTGACCCTCTCTCTCTTACATCTTGTAAACCTCTAAGCTCATTCCCTTCGTCAGGCTTTCTATTCTGCTCCTCGTCTTGCCTCCTTTTGTATCCAACTTCTGGCTTCAGCCATTGGTCATTCTCAGCCATTTCAGGCTTCACCTACAATCGTCATGAACACAGGCCACAGAATGAAGCATCTAGAGACTGATTGGAACTTCTGCACTATAGAAAAACACAAGTAAACACAAAACCTCCTGCTAGCACTCTGCCAGTGTGTTATGCTATCCTTCCCCCTTCTTAAGTTAAATTTTAAAAAGCTCCCTTTTGTTCCCTTAACCCCAGGGGTAGTTGAGCTTTAGGAAAGAAGGCATGAAAAGACCTGCTCTGTTGCATTCGTAACCTTGACTAACCCACAGATTCACGGTGGGAGACTGCACCCTCAGTGCCAAATAAAATGACAGCGGTTTCTGAATCTTAAATCATCCAAGCAAACAAGAATAATCCCATTTCCAAATAAAGGAAGTTAAAAACGAGGTGGTTGCCCTGCATTTTAGTTCAAGGGCTAGCAAACTCCCAGTGTTGGTGTTTGTGAAGTTCTTTGCATCTTAGAAAAACAGGCCAATGGCCCCTCAACCATCTCGTTGTGCAATTTAGAGTTTGCCTCGTGGGCCTGGCCATCTTGAGGACGGTGTGCCCTGCTCACGGAGAGCTGCCCCTGCTTCAGGGAAGACCACGCTGCGGCCCAGGGGGCTGGGACCCTGCAAGGCTCAGTAGGCTGTTGTCCAAATCTGACCTGAAGCCCAGCACATGAAACAGGTCCCAGGGAAGCTGCTCGGGCTGAAGACAGGTCCCTAACCCGTCCCCACACTGTCTCTAAGGAAACACAAGAGCCAGGAGGGCACCGTCAGGGCTTCGCTGTCCAGATGGACTCACTAGAAACCTTATATCTTATATTATTTCAACGTCAAGGATGCTCGGATTAGGAAGATTATCATCTGTCACTTGCCAAGAAGTTTCTAAAGGGTATCAGAAACCATTATCTCAAGGACAAAGCAAGCTCACAGATCCCAAGATTGAAAAGAATCGTTTATCCACGCATTTATTGTTCTTCTACCCCACTCATACAGGAGAGTGAATTCTCCGCAGCTTTAGTAGGAGTCGTCGCTACTGCCTTTACCTTCATGGAATGAGAGGGTGGCTTCTGGATGTGCATAGACCCCTGTCCGTAAGGCCAGGAAATAACCACATGACAGATTTAGAAAAAAGCTAGTAGCTTATTATTTTCAATGTACAAAACAGCTTACAACTTACTGCTGAAGGATGATCACCGTTGCATTTTATTTAAAAATGCGTAGTATTTTAGTACTAGAAGAAAAAGATATTGGTACCAAGGGCAGCTTCAAGACAATAGAAAAAAAGAGAAGGAAAATGATCATGGGATTTTTATGGTGTTCTCCAAGGTGACTTTCATGCTTTAAAAAGATTGTTCAATGTCTTTTCTGGTTTTATTTATATTTTAAATTATAATTTTAAAGATTTGTTCATAAGATTTCAACTGATAGGGGTACCCAGGTGGCTCAGCGGTTGAGCATCTGCCTTCAGCCCAGGGCGTGATCCTGGAGACCCTGGATTGAGTCTCGCGTTGGGCTCCCTGCATGGAGCCTGTTTCTCCCTCTGCCTGTGTCTCTGCCCCCCCCCCCCCCGCCTCTCTCTCTCTCTCTGTCTCATGAATAAATAAATAAAATATTAAAAAAATTTTCAACTGATAGGGCTTTCTCGGCGGCTCAATCAGTTAAACATCTAACTCTTGATTTTGGCTTAGGCCATGATCTCAGGGTAGTGAGATGGAGCCTCGAGTCAGGCTCTGTGCTCTGTGCTGAGTGTAGAGCCTGATTAAAATTCTCTCTCTCCCTCTCCCTCTGCCAACCCCCTTAAAAAAAGAAAAGAAAAAAAGATCTCAACTTATGAATCTTATTATTGCACTTACAAATCTATAAGAGTTCAATGATCACTTTTAATATAGTTTTACAACTTAATCCATTAAGCATTTAAAATTAATTTGTAATATTAATATATTTAATTTTTGTGCTTTGGTTACCAAACATTATTAGACACGTAATTCTTAAATTTACTAAATTAAATTTTTTAAACGGTTAAAATTAAGTTCTTTTAATTATCCAATTACTGCTTATAATCCAAGAAAAATTATCTTATTTCTCTGAGGTCTAAATCAACTAACCCAATTAACTTTTTCTAAATTGGAATCACAACTTGCCAGATACCCTAATATACCAAATTCTTAACTACTCCAAGTACTCAAAATACCAAATATATATAGATTATCCTAAATTTAACATAAAAGTATAAATAATCTAGAGTTTACTTACTTTATCATTTCTATATTTAATTATAAGTCTTTCCAATGAGGAAATATGTATGTCAGCCCTAGCACACTAGTTTCTTTTTGCACCAAGAAAGCTTCTGTCCAGGTCACAGGACTTGATTATTTTATTTAATCCCCGTGGGTCACACGGTGCCTGAGCCCTATTAATAGTGGTCCTAACAGGGTTCCATAACTTTCAAGAAGACTGTCATATCATTACCTAATTCTTCCCTCTATTATTAGAAATCTGTAACTCAACTAAAATTATAATTCTTGCATTTCTTTGGCTCTCCTAAGATATAAATGTGATTTAATTCTGCTTGTCTTGAGGGGTGGTCTAATTGCTCACAAGTAAAACCATGCTGATAACAAAAAGCAAAGAAAAGTTTTAAAGGACCAAAAATAATGAAATGTAGCATCGTATTAGTAAAACTGTAAAATTAAATAGAATTTTATGGAGATGTCCTGAGCCTAAATAACAGTCACAGATAAATAACTAAAACACTGGTTGAATGGGAACAACTTAAGACCACTTAAACTAGGGTATATCATCTAGTGGAATTTAATCATGAAAGTAAAGAGAAAGGAAAAAACATCGTTTATTTCCAGAAGCACCATCAATTACCAGAAACTCAGTTTTGTCAACACTGCTAAATATTTAGCCACATAAATTTATAGCCCTGTTACCTGAGACTGATTCAATCCAAACAGGAAAGTCCCCTGGGTTGTTATTTAAAAATCCAGGACTCAGGCGCTTGGGTGGCTCAGTCAGTCAAGTGTCTGCCTTCTGCTCACGTCATGGTCCCGGAGTCCTGGGATCAAGTCCTGCATCAGCTCCCTGCTCAGCGGGGCGTCTGCTTCTCCTTCTCCCTCTGCCTCTGTGTGTTCGTTTACTCTCTATTTCAAATAAATCTTAAAACAACAAAACAAAACAAGAAAAAACAAAAAACCAGGACTTTTTAGAGTATAAAACCTTTCTGGAAAAAAAAAAACCTTTCTGGTTTTTGGCACAGATTGATAAGTGCACATCTTATATATATAATGTGCCCATTCATTGTATTCAGTTTAGCGTCTGCCTTTGGCCTAGAGCATGATCCTGGAAACCTGGAATTGAGTCCCACATCGGGCTTACAGCATGAAGCCTGCTACTCTTTTTACCTGTGTCTCTGCCTGCCTCTCTCTCTCTCTCTTTCATGAATAAATAAATAAATAAATAAATAAATAAATAAATAAATAAATAAATATTTTTTAAAAAAATGATTAGGAAACAACTTCTTTTTCAAGAAAAGACACATTTCAAAATATGGTGGTGGAGTAAAGCAAATGATAACAGTGGAATTGAGTCTAAAGAAATGAAGCACAAAATAGTTTATAGTCATTTTACTCAGAAGTATGATCCCTCATGTACTGAGTTCAATTTGTAGCCATAATGGACGATGAAGGGCTAAAACTACAGCATCTCATCTGTCGAAACGTATCAACTGTTGAAGCAAGGATACCCTCAAAACCTAAGTGGCTTAAAGAAAACACTTATGTAACTTTTGCATACCAAATATAAGAAATAAGTAAAAAAAAATCAAAAGAATTCTTTGAAAGAAAGTAATGAATTAAAAACTTGACAGAAGCAGATGGTAACCCCTTCTCATAGAAGCAGCTTTTCAGGCTTCTTAGAAAACAGTGTCTGAGGTTACTAAGCCCAAGCATCTCTACAGCTGCTGAGATGTGATTGCAAGTCTGCATCAAAGTGTTGACTTAGAAATGTTGGTCGATACCGTGGCAAAGGACGTGGCTCCAATGCCCTTGTCCGCTGAAACTATATAGCTCGATGTATTTGGAAACTAAGGAGATGGAAGGCTGACTCATAGAAAAAAAATGAAACCAGCAATGTATTTTACATTAAAACTAGAGGAATACACATCATCTGTGCCTTATGTGGCCTTCTGTTTAGTATGGGTTTGGCTTAAACATGACTGTGATGGGAAGTCACAGTTCTTTTAGTTTCTCAGCTTCATGGCCAATAAACACATCTGTGAACTGTATAAAACTCTAAAGGATTATGCTGTCCATAAATGTGTCTGGAGCTAGGATTTTGTGTAGGATTATATTCTGATGGCACAGCTGCAATGCCTGGAAAACATTCTGGATTAGTTACCCAGTTTCAGGAACTTGTGCCAGAATGTAAATCAACACACCTCCTCCTTCATCGAGAAAGTTTTGCTGTAAAAGTCAGCTGAACTAAACGGGAAATTCATAGATTGAAACCCCTTTTCTCCCATAGGAAGATAATTTAAATTTTATTATGATTCCAGGAGATAAGTTGTTGGAACTGGCTACTGATAAAGGAGTGAAGACAAACTTTGCTCTGTTTCGTATAAAAATTCTAAATGAGCAACCCAGGCTTGCTCAAATTACTCTGAAATGTCTTCTTCCACTGTCAAAATGCCCCAGTAAGACTGGTTTCTTTACTATAAATGGTATCAAAATGAGGCATGGAAAGCTTAGATGTATGTTGCTACCTACAAGTAGTGGGTTATCATCAACTCAACCAAGCTTGGAAAGTTAGTAAACAAGCTCATTTGTCATATTAAAACCCTTAAATACTGATATGAATGGTGCTGTTCAAATCATGCAGACAGGCATCTACTACATGGAATCTTATTTCATTCATAAACTTTTGTTTAGTTATGACCTTGTAACAGCCAAAAGTTACGAAGGTTAGTAGTGACTGCCTGGGTTAATTGCACGTATACTTTCAACAACAGTATGTTCAATTTTTATAATTTTTCCCCTCTTTTTCTCTTTAGTGTTAAAGTTTTAAATAATTTTCCCCTTTTTTTGTTCTCTCTAGTATTATTTAAATGTATGTCTAACGATCTAGTAATGAACCTAACAATAAAAAAAATTGGACTTGCCTTTTGTATGTTTATTTTTAAAATAATTCCTTTTTTTATTGTATTAAAAGAAGTATTTGTAACAGATTGAAAATGAAAAAAAAAATGGGGGAAGATCCTTTACAATAGAGTAAGAAACGCTGTTTTAGGGCCAGTATGGTACCGAGGAGTCCATGGTGCTCTTGTGGCCACAAGAGCATGCTTACTCAGCACCTACCATCCTAGTCCTCAAAGAATTCCAGCCCCAAAGGCCCTGTCCAGAGCCCATGCAAGCTTCTCTGGGAGAATACTGCTGAGGGTGACGAGGGCTTCCAGTGTGCAAATTCCTGAACCCCGAGTATTTATGGGGGTATAGGCAGAGCTAGGATGTACAGGCCATGCCTGCCGAGGGCCCCTAACAGTGTGAAATGGAAAAGGAGGAGACAGGCCAGGGGCTAAGAGCCAGCTCATCCAGTGGTATCATGTTCCAGCACGAACTCCATAGAATCCAAATCTGACCCAGATTAAAATATATTTGTTGCACAGCAAAGGAAACCATCAACAGAACAAAAAGATAACCTACTAAAAGAAATAAAAATTAAAAAAAATTTAAAAAAGGTAACGTACTGAATGAGAGAAGACATTTGCCAATGATATATCTGATCAGGGATTAATATTCAAAATATATAAAGAACTAATACAACTCAACACCAAAAAAACCCCAAACAATTCAATTAAGAAATGGGTAGAGGAGCTGAATAGACATTTTTCCAAATGCAGATGGCCAACAAACACATGCTCAACATCACTAATCATTGGGGAAACGCAAATCAAAGCCACAATAAAGATATCACATTACACCTGTCAAAATGGCTAGAATTAAAAAGACAAGAAATAACAAGTGTTTGGTGAGGATGTGGAGAAAAAGGAACCCTCAAGCACTGTCGGTAGGCATGTAAATTGGTGCAGCCGCTGTGGAAAACAGTTCCTCAAAAAATTAAAAATGGAAATACCATAAGATCTAATAATTCAAGTACTTAATATTTACCCCAGGAGAATGAAAACCTTAATGCGAAATGATGTTTGCCCTCCTATGCTTATTGCAGCATTATTTACAACTGCCAAGGTATGGAAGCAGCCCAAGTGCCCATCATTGGATGAATGGATAAAGATGTGGTGTATACGTACAATGGACTATGATTCAGCCATAAAAATGGTGAGATCTTGCCATTCGCAACAACATGGATGGATCTAGAAGGTATTGTGCTTAGTGAAATAAGTCACAGAAAGACAAATACTACATCCTTTAACTTATATGTGGAATCGAAACAAAACAAAACAAATGAATAAACAAAAAGAATCAGACCTATAAATACAGAGAACATACTAGTGGTTGCCAGGGGGAAGGGGAGGTATGGGCAAAATGGGCAAAGGGAAGCAGGAGTCACAGGACAGGCTTCCAGTTATGGAACGACTATGTCATGGGAATGCAGTCGGTGGTGCACAGTGACACGGGAGCCACCTTGGAGTGACCATAGCATAACGCATAGAACTGGGGAATCGCTTGCGTTGTACGCCTGCAACTAATGTAACATCGTATGGCAACGACACTCGGATTTTTTTGAAAAGGCCTAGTTGTCAAGGCAAAATGGTCTAATGCATTTACTTACCAGATGCCAGCTTCATTTATGACTTTAAGAGTCTTAGACATCAGGGATCCCTGGGTGGCTCAGTGGTTGAGCATCTGCCTTTGGCCCAAGGTGTGATCCTGGGGACCTGAGATCGAGTCCCACGTCGGGCTCCCTGCAGGGAGCTTGCTTCTCCCTCTGCCTGTGTCTCTGCCTCTTTCTCTGTGTCTCTCATGAATAAATAATAAAATCTTAAAAAATAAATAAATTTTAAAACGATGAAATAAAAAAAAAAATCTCAGACATCTGGAAAGTGGGCCTCCATTCCATTCTCTTATCTGGGCCCTGGAAACAGCAAGGGAGACCCTGTCCAGATACCCACAGAAACTGGAGGCCACATGTGGCCCCACAGAGGGGACCTAGTGGGAGCTGAGGGAGAGGCAGGCGGGGTACTATCTGTAACCAAGCCCTCCATCGGGGTGCCTGTCCCGGCTAGCTCTAGAGCTCTGGGCTACCCTTCTGCACCTCAGTCTTTTCATCTGTAAAATGGGAGGTCGCAGTACCGACTTCACGGGACGGTCTGGAGGATCACCCATGTAAAGCACTTTAGCTGGAACAGGGTTGGCCGAGAGTGAGTTCTGGAAACCAAGGGAGCTGCTCGATTACATGGGGAAGGAGGACGGAGTAGAGGAGCAGACTCTCAGGGTAACCCTGGGAGGAAAGTCCAGAGAAGCAGGAAGGGAGGAGAGAGTGTCCAGCACCCAGCCAGGGCCTGGCAGGTGCCAAGTGCGTGCTCGGGTAAAGGTGGATGGATTTGAAAAGCCTCCTGGAAGGGAGCCTGAGAAGGGGGGCCCTTCACACACCGGATGTCACAGAGGTCAAACGGGGGAGGGAGGGAGGCCGGCGGGGAGGCCCACTGGCCCACGCTCATGCCATTCAAGGCTTGTTCCGGTCCACAGACGTGAGGGCGATGGATTAAGGACCAGGGGGCAGAGTTCTCTTCTCGGTTTACCTCTAGTGGAAACTCCTCTCCTTAGAAATCAGCATAGACAACGGAAGAGGTGGAACAGTAGCTTGAGGGGCCTGTGGGGCTGAGAGGAGAGCCGTGGAGGGACAGGGTGAGAATGGAGCCCGAATCCAGACCAAGGGCGGGCGGGCGGAGAAGAAACCAAGAGGCAAGGCCGCGGGATGGGTCTCGCAGGAAGGCTCTGCCTGAGGTGCAGGATGTGGGCGTAGGCGCTCAGAACGAGGAGCAGGACGGCAACTGGAGGTCCTGAAGGTTGTGCAGGGAAGGTTCCCAGAGAGCAGACACGCACAGCTGGGCGGCCCGACGCCCAGGCCCGGGCATGTGCTGTGGCCCGGGCCCCAAGGTGGCGGACACCCCCAGGCCCACGGCCGCCTTCCCTCCCACAGCCAGGGCTGGAGGCAACACCCAGGCCGCAGGCCCACTCGCCTACTGTGGCCTGTGAGCTACGAATGGTTTCCAAGGGGTGTGCGTGTGCGAGCGTGCGCGTGGTAGACTGTACACGACCTTTACCATATTTAAGGGCACGATGCAGTGGCCTGAGGTACATTCTGGAAGTGCTGCTGCATGACTGTTCATCGTGGAGCTTGGAGGTGAGGCAAATGGGCAGGTGGCAAGGGAGGGGGGCGCTCGACCTGGGGGGTCATTCAGACTTCTAATCCCAGTTAAGTCCATGGGAATGCCGAGTAAGTCACTTTGCGGAGAGCGGCTCCCCTTTCTTCCAGCCAATGGTGGCAAAACAGGGTGCTCAAGTTAGGGTGCTTGCCTTGTTATTTGTGCCCGCTCTCCATTCCCCCACATGGCGTGAGAGTGGGTGACAGTGACATCACACACACACACTCCTCATGGGAGCTCTGCTCCAGGAATGCACATGATGCTCAGACCTCTGCTTTTTTTTTTTTTTTTCTTTTCCCTACATGATTAATCTATTATTAGAGATTTTCTTCCTGGTGTGAACATACTGGGCCCATCGAGAGAGTAACATTTCTCTCCCATGGGCCTCTCTCCCCACAAAAAGGAAATCGTTCCTGTCCTACTGCATGTGAGAGAAGTTGGGGCAGGGAAATGATAGAGAGGTGAAGAAATTACTGTAAAATAGAATGAAGGGGAAAAAGAAAAACAAGCCACACACGCTTCCCAACAGCTGGCACGATGGCTCCTGAAATCGAGAACCGATGACACAAGACACAGGGCGGCGGCTACGAGTACTGAGTGAAAGGTTGGGAGGGAACAGCAGAGGTGTCTCGAAGGAAAGGGCGGTCTTGCAGAGGTGAAGAGGTGGTTTAGTCCCTACCCAGCAGCCACTTGGGTCATTTGGGTGACCCAGCCACTTGGGTCCTCACGTTTTGTAGGCAAAGACCAGCCTCTGCTATCACTTGTGCCCCCGCCAGCTCGTGACAGGCAACGTCAGGCATCTGAGACATAATTAGCTGCTGGCCCTTCATTTTCAGCCTCCCATTAGACAACCGTGGGTGCAATTTTTTCGTGTGTAACAGCAGGGCATTGCTGGTGAAGAACTACCTGCCTTGTGAAAGGGAGACACGCTGGGGGGGGGGGGGCTTTTAGTAAGTTAGTGTTCAAAGTCAAAGCACGTAGGTAGTTTGATTAGGGGGAAGACACCCCTGGCTTCTTTCAAATTACATTTTTTATACTTTAACAAGTGCTTTCCCTCGCCCATTTGTGGGCCCCGCACCCCCACCGCATCACTGGCACAGTACCATCCTAGGTAAGCTCGACGCGGGAGCCGCCACATCACACACGCCAACCGCAGGGCCTGCCATCCCGCACAGGCACTCTGCAGCCGACACACCAACGGTGCAAATAAAAGACCCAGACGTCGAAGGATGCAGGTTATTGCATCTTGCTGGAAACGTAAGGAATTCAACCAAAGGGCATCCAGCAGGGGACCTGGCCGTGGAAGGTGTTCAGCGTTTCCTGAACCGAGACTCCCTTTGGGCCCCCACAGCATTCAAGGCACGCCCTTGCGCCAGCCTTCAGAGCTTTTAAAAGCCCTTGCAAGCGACTGTGGGGAAGGGCCTGTGCTATTTTCATCTTTTAGTTTCCTCAGCTGGGGCACCTGGGTGGCTCAGTCGATTAGGCATCTGCCTTCGGCTCAGGTCCTGATCCCAGCGTCCTGGGATAGAGCCCCAGGTCGGGCTCCCTGCTCAGCCAGGAGTCTGCTTCTCGCTCTTCCCCTCCCTCTTCCCCCTCCTCCAACTCATGTTTTCTCTCTCTCTCTTTCTCTATCTCTCTGTGTCCCAAATAAATACAATTTAAAAATCTTAAACACGCGCACATACACACACGCAACATAGGTTCTCAACTTATTTCTGTCCCTGGCAGCAGAGAACAAACCCACACTAGCTTCAATCCAACAAAACAAAACAAAATGAGGGCTCTTGGTGGGGCTCTGTTGCTTTTTTCCAGCCTCTTCCAGTAAACTGGCCTCCTCCCCTCTGCTCAGGTGGTCTAAGCTACTGGCTGGCTCTTCTGTCGGCCCACAGAGACCTGAATCCGGGCCTACCACTTACCTACAGAGGTTCCTTAACTGCTTTTAGTCTCAGTTTCTGTATCTGTAAGTGGGGAAAATAGTAACAATACCTTCCTTATTAGGTTATTGTAAAGATTAAGTGAGCCAACAGATGTAAGGAACCCACAACAGAGCCTGAGGTGCAGGATGTGCTCACCCCAAGTATCCTGTGTTAGTGTTTGCTGTTCTCCTTAACAGAGGAGGCAGGGAGATAGGTAGGCCTATGCACAATTCTAGGCTTATTAAACATCCTAACTTAGTGACCCCCAAAGAAGGAGGGATTAACCAAGTCTTCTTGTGGGTTAACTGGATCACAGGCGCTGTAGTAGGTGACTCCCTGCATTATCTCCATGAATTCTCACCATGATATATACATGCCATTTTTATCCTCATTTTACAGACGAGCGAACCAAGTCTTACTCAGTAGAGAGGGTCCAGAGACTGGCCACCTTTTTCTGTAAAGAACTGGATAGAAAATATTTTAGGCTCAGCAGGCCATAGGTCTCCATCACAGCTACGCGGCTGTGTTGCAGCGTGAAAGTAGCCGCAGACAACGTATAAACAAGCGAACGTGGTTGTGTTCAAATAAAACTTATCATCAAAATTCGAATTTTGTCATTTTCCTGTGTCAGGAAATACTATCCTTCTTCTGATTTTTTTTCCCATTTAAAAATATGAAGACCTAAATAAAATAAATAAATGAATGAATAAATAAATAAATAAATAAATAAATAAATAAATAAATAAATAAAATAAAAATATGAAGACCATTCTGAGCTCAAGGGCTGTACAAAAATAGGCAGCAGGTGGGATTTGGCCCTTGGGCAACTGTTTGCTGACACTTTAGTCACTGTCCCAAAGCCACACGGCTAAATATGGGGGACGCCAGCAGTAGGTCCAGGCAGCGTGACTCTGGAGGCTGAACACTTAACCACATTGGCCCTGCATTGTGTAAAAATGTATTATTGTTGAAGAATGGAGTCAACAAGACTGGGAGGAAACATGTAAGACTTTGAAACTAGGAAAGGAGACCACTGGATATGCTCCCAGTAGAATGCCACAGGCTCCCAGGCGCGGCTCAGCAGAGCCATGCTTTCTGCGTCGGAGCCAGCTGTGAATAATTGTGAATAATTCTTGACCATGGACGTGCAGGTAAACTCCATCTGGTGGAGGAACAACCCTCCTCCCACTATGAAAAAGACAGTCTTGTGTCCACTTGTCAATTCTTCCCACTATCTCTCATCTCTAAATACATCTGTTCTTTGGATTCTCCTTCGAGCCGGTTGGGACATCTGCTGGGTCCCCTCAGTAAGTCATGAGTTAAAACAAGATCTTTAACTCACATTTATTTGCTGAGAGTCAGGAGTTTACCCTTTATGGAAAATTATCCTCTGGCAGTTTGGAGGCCTTCCACAGGGTGCCTGATAGACTCACCTGAGAGCCAGGTAAGCTCCACCAACAGACACGTTGAGTCTCATGTGTAGTGGAAATCCAGGCACATCTTTTCTTTGAGTTCTAGAGGTAACCGTCAGGTGCCAGCGAAACTCTGCGTGCTTCCTGTTTTTCTGTTTAGTTTGATCTCTACTAATTTTGTGCTTTGATTTGTTTACAGCCAGTAAGGTTTTCCCCCAGTGGTGACCACATAACTGGGACTTTTGTTTATGGTCTGACTATGCAGTGACTTTGTAAAGGGATTATTGGATTATAGAGATCTATTCTCTGTTAGGTGATTTGTTAATCTTTTTTATGTTTGTCTGTCTGACTACTTTCTGCTAAATCAGAAACGGAAAGAGATTTGAAGACACTAGGCTGCTGGTTAGCTGCTCGGCAAGGGGCCGCTAGCCACAGAACGCAGGTGGCCTCTAGAAACTGGAAAAAGGCAATGGGATACAGCCTCTCCCAGAGCTTCCAGAAGGAATGAGCCTCTGGGTTTTGCTCATAAGATCCTTTTCAGACTTCTGAACTTCAGAACCGTAAGATCATAAATTTATGTTATTTAGAGCCACAAAATTTGTGATAATTTGTTACAGTAACAATAGGAAATGATACTGATTTTTTAAGTTATCCCCAGATAACTGGGAAAATCTATTACAACTGAGGCCTGCAAAGTCATTTTTGAGAACGATGCTCATTAATCAGATATTTCAAGCATCTTTAAGAAATTGAGATTGACTCGAGGGAGCCAGTTATTACAAAATTGTAGGAAAACTGTCTAAGTCCTTGGCTTACAGGCCCCAGGCTGATGGATAAAGAATTTCTCCAAATTTATAGGTACTGGGAATAAAATCTGGTGGAGAGAATTTTTTGTCCTGAGACAATAACAAGCACAAGCTTTTTGTTTTTACAAATTACAAACTTTTAAAAGTTCAAAGATTCCTTATGAAAATTTCCAGGAAAGCAGACCTAACATGGAATATATGTAAATAATCAGACCAAACCTAGAGAGACTACTCTTATTTTGTGGCTGAGAATAACCTATCTTTGAGATTATTATTTATCAAAAAGGGAAGACAATAAGGAAAAATTTAAGACTTTGAAATAAGCAAAAGAGACCCTGGATATCCTTTCTTTTTTTTTTTTTATAAATTTATTTTTTATTGGTGTTCAATTTGCCAACATATAGAATAACACCCAGTGCTCATCCCGTCAAGTGCCCCCCTCAGTGCCCGTCACCCCGTCACCCCCTCCCCCCGAGGATATTCTTTCAACAAAACGCTGGAGCCATGAGAAACCCTGGCTCTAAAGGGATATGCACTTCGCTTTGACTAAGCTATTTTGCAACTTTTCTAAGTTCTAGAAAATTTAGAGTAAGACAAATAACTTTTGGCCATAAACATACAAAGAACTCTATCCAGTGATGGAACAAGAAAAGCCAGGCCTGCATTTATTTGCAAATTCATTCCAATATTCCTGACCTAGAAGTATGCCTGTTTGGGGGATTGTTCTTTGAATCACTTGTAACATCTGCTAGATGCCGTCAGTAAATGATGAGTTAAATAGAGTCTTCAATATATATTCATTCCATATCTGCAACTCATAGTTTTATCTTTTTTGAAAATTATCCTTTTCTAAGGTTTTGCAAACTATTATTAATATTGTTATATGTGTTCCTTTAAGGAAGCTTATTCTGTGCAGTCCATCTTATGGCCAGATAGCTCTAATTATTAAAAACATACTTCAGGGATCCCTGGGTGGCGCAGCGGTTTGGCGCCTGCCTTTGGCCCAGGGCGCGATCCTGGAGACCCGGGATCGAATCCCACGTCGGGCTCCCGGTGCATGGAGCCTGTTTCTCCCTCTGCCTATGTCTCTGCCTCTCTCTCTCTCTGTGTGTGACTATCATAAATAAATGAAAAATTAAAAAAATATATATATATAAAAACATACTTCAAATAATAACTCAAAATTAGCATCCCTATAATTTCACTTAATTGTCCCATTTCTACTCCAAGAGCTAAATAAGATAATCCTAAAGAGCTGTCTTTTTAGAATATTTAAAAACAGGCATCCATCTGGGATCTGAGGCCCATTTCTCCGCCCCAGACTTTCTCATTCCCAGTCCTCTCTTCCCTGACCAATTTACTTAATCCATTTGCTTCGTTCTTGTCATTCAAAAAGTAATTTTTCTGCCAAAAAGACTGCAGAATTAGGAAAAGGCTTTCTATACTACCCTCCTCCAACCACATATATATATGCACACACTCAAACATTCTTAAAAGACTTCTAGCCCCTACAGGCAAAATGATAAAACAGCAAAATTCAGGACATATTAGAAATACAGGTCATGGGGCACCTGCATGGCTCAGGTGGTTAAGTGTTCGACTCTTGATTTCAGCTCAGGTCATGATCTCAGGATCGTGAGAGGGAGTCCTGCACTGGGCTCTGTGCTTATCAGGGAGTCTGCTTGAGGTTCTCTCTCTCTCTCTCTGCCCCTACCCCTGCTTCTCCCTCTCTCTCCCTAAAATAAATAAATAGGGGCACCTGGGTGGCTCAGTCAGTTCAGTGTCTGCCTTTGGCTCAGGTCGTGATCTCAGGGTCTTATGACTGAGCCTTATGTATGGCTCCCTGCTCAGCGAGGAGCCTGCTTCTCCCCCTCCCTCTCCCTCTCCCTCTCCCCCTTCTTGTACACTCGCTCTCTCTTTCAAATAAATAAACAAAATCTTCTTAGGATGCCTGGGTTGAGCATGCCTGGGTTGAGCCTCAGCGGTTGAGCTCCTGCCTTTGGCTCAGGTCATGATCCTGAGGTCCCAGGATCGAGTCCCACATCGGGCTCCCCACAGGGAGCCTGCTTCTCCCTCTGCCTGTGTCTCTGCCTCTCTCTGTATCTCTCATGCATAAATAAATAAAATCTTTAAAAAAATCTTTTCAAAAATAATTTTTTTAAACAAAGGAAAGAAATACAAGTTGTGCAACCTGCTCAATCCTACCCTTTCTGGCCCATTGCACACCCTCCTAGTTTTCCTAGTTCTTGTCCTGTCAGTCAGTTAGTTCCTACTCAGTGTGTTTGGAGGAGAGGCCAAGCTAACTACTGAGATTGTCGCTCAACAGAGTCTGTGGCAGCACTGACCTTGGTCTGTTGAAATGCTTGATTTTAGCAGCCTCTGTCTCCAGATATGAAGCACCCCAAGAGAAGAGGTTATTTCTTATTATTTCTTAGCCCCTACCCTCAAATCCCAAGTGTGGATGTCAAGCTATCCTAGACAGTCGCTTCCTTGGGCTTACCTAGAATTCTCTGGTTCTTTCTCTGGTTCGTAGCAGGGGTTTACAAAGTGTGGTCTCTGGACCAGCAGCATTGGCATCACGTGGAAGCTTCTCGGAAATAGAAATTCTCAAGCCCACCCCCAGCTTACTGGATCAGAAACTTTGGAGGTGAAGCCCACCAATCTGTGCTTTAACAATCCCCCAGGTAGGGATCCCTGGGTGGCGCAGCGGTTTGGCACCTGCCTTTGGCCCAGGGCGCGATCCTGGAGACCCGGGATCGAATCCCACATCGGGCTCCTGGTGCATGGAGCCTGCTTCTCCCTCTGCCTGTGTCTCTGCCTCTCTCTCTCTCTCTCTCTCTCTCTCTCTCTCTCTGTGACTATCATAAATAAAACAAACAAACAAACAAAAAAAACAATCCCCCAGGTAATTCTAATGCAAGCTCAAGTATGAGAACCACCAGGCGACAGCATCTTTCCCAGGAGGCCGAGGTCTGATTCTGCTGCATGGTACCCTCCTGGGCTGGTGTCTCCGCACTCTGGCCACAAGGATGACCATGTGGCCCCTTGTCAGAAGCCTCACTATGAAGCCTGTCGATCCCTCCTATGCTTCTCCAGCCCAGCCTTTCCACTTTTTCTGTTTATAAGCCTTGTCCTGACTGGGCCACCCACCAGGTTCCTCTTTCTGGTGTGAGGAGGATCTCAACTTTGGCACAGAGAGCAGAGCTGATGCACGCACCCTGAGCAGAGGGAAGGCGTTTCTGAACCAGTGCTATGGCTCTGCACATCCCAAAGACATCCTCTTCCAACTGTGGCCCTTGTGATGTTGTGATATATATAATCAGAAATATATATTTGGTCTTCCTCCCTAGTTCCTGGCACAGAACTCCCCAAACCCTTGTAATTTCCTAGGTCATGAGAGGAGAAAGGAACACCTTTTGTTATAATAGTTAGTCTTCGTCCCCAGTTCCTAAAATAGCTCTGCAGTGTGAAATGTGAAAGGAGCATCTTTTGTTATTCCTAACAAGCCCCTGTGAGCCACAAATGAATTTATCTTAATAAGGTGACTTTTGGAAAGGATGGGGGCCAGTTGCCAGAGGAACAGGCTAGGTGATTAGAGTCCTACCTTCCCACCCCCCACCCAAGGGAAGAAGAGATTATGGCCAATGATTTAAGCAATCGTGCCTACCTAATGAAACCTCCAAAAAAGTCCTAACTGAAGGCATTCGGGCAGGTTGGGGAACACAGCCACGTGCTGGGCAGCGGCACACCTGGAGAGGGTTTGGGAGCACCCGTGCCCCTCCCTGCACACCTCACCCTATGTGTCTCTTCCATCTGGCTGTTCCTAAGTGGCATCCTTTTTTTTTTTTTTTAAGATTTTATTTATTTATTCATGAGAGACCAGGCAGAGGGAGAAGCAGGCTCCCCACAGGGAGGTCTAAATCACTGAGCCACCCGGGCTGCCCCTAAGTTGCATCCTTTATAACGAACTGGTAAATGCAAATGTTTCCCTGAGATCTGTGAGCCCTTCTAGCAAATCCCCAAACTTGAGAAAAGTCATAGGAACCCTGATGTGCAGCCAAGTAGGACAGAGTTGTGAGTGGCCAGGGGACCCACTACTTAGGATTGGTGTCTGAAAGGAGGCAGTCTTGTGGGACTGAGCCCTTCCTCTGTGAGGTCCGACACTATCTCCGGGCAGATAGTGCAGAATTGAGTTGAATTATAGGATCAGTTGGTGTTGACAGAGAACTGAAGAATAGATGGGTGTGAAAAACCCACAATTTGGTATCTTAAGTACTGTGAGTAGAGAAATAGAAGTTTCATCCTTCCTCCCCCCTCAACCCTACAAAACAGGGACCGTCCTCCAGAACCATCCCTTTAGACTCCCTGACAAAATAGTAATACTTTCTTATTATGCACTTCTGTGTTTTCTGGTTTCCATACAATGTGCATAGATTTTGTTTATTTCAGGGAGGGGTGGAGCTGTTTTTATTTTTAAAACAAAGTTATGAGACAATGATCCCAGTTTTGAATGAAAGAAAAGGGTGCATATGTGTGTGCGTGTGTGTGTGTGTGTGTGTCTAAGACACTGCTGGTGGTCGTTGCTAGTGATAGGATTATAGGTGATTTTAGTGGTTTACTTGCCTTCTCATCGTTTTCCAATTTTTTACAAAAATGATAAAAGCCAGATGCATCATGCATCACCTCCTCATATTCCTTATGATTTCATGTTACCTCAATGATCCATCGAATTGTAAAGAAATCACGACTTTCTCACTGTGTTTTTTTTTTTAATTTTTATTTATTTATGATAGTCACAGAGAGAGAGAGGCAGAGACATAGGCAGAGAGAGAAGCAGGCTCCATGCACCGGGAGCCTGATGTGGGATTCGATCCTGGGTCTCCAGGATCGTGCCCTGGGCCAAAGGCAGGCGCCAAACCGCTGCGCCACCCAGGGATCCCCCTTTCTCACTGTGTTAAGGTCAAATGGACTTTTCTGGGGTCCAGAAGCACATCAGATAATCTTATAAATACTTATCAGAACCGCAGAAATGAAAGTGCAAAGAGCTGAGGCTCCAGACCCACGTGCAGCCACACGGCTGCACTCCCAGGCTGGCGCCCAGCGCTCAGGAGATGCACATGGCACTGGCAGCCTTTTCCTCAGGGCATGTCCTCTACTACACTGTGCACAGCTTTTATTCTCTTTTTGGTCCAATTCAGGGGGCTTCTGAAGAAGGACATCTCTTCCCCTCTTGACCAGGCAGGACTACGCAGATGAATGCCTCCTTCTCGAAAACACTGGGGGAAGCTGCGTGTTCCTTGTGGTCAGATAGACCTGGCACCGCATCTCAGCCTCCCGGGTGCACCTGAAGTCTATTCGTTGGGGAGCTCTGCATACATCTAGGTGCAGGGGTGCCGGGGGGGTGGGGAGCTTGCCACCCAGCTGTGTGCCTCTGGGGGTTCTGGGGTTCCATTTCCTCCTCCATCGGATGGAGCTGGTAATTTCCAGGCCGGGTTGCTCAGAGCAGTACATCAAACAGTGCACAGGAAATGCCCAGATGGTTGGCAAATAGCTATTTGTATTCCTATTGCTGTTGAATTTAAAGACAAGTGACTACCCTCTCGGTGCCTTCCGATCTCATTGAAACCAGCAAACATCCTCTAGTCTATACCAAGCTCTGCACTAGGGAGGGACAGTCGGAGAAGGAGGGGAGGCCCAAATCCAAGACTGGGCCCTTCGAGGCATCACCTGTCACTCTACCAAAGGAATCATGTTTTCCTTGGCACCATCAGCCCGGGGGTAAAGGATCACAGGCACAGCCTCAAGCTGTATTTCTCAGATGCTGCCCCACCCAGGCAATGATAGGGACCCCAGCTCTTCTCAGACTCCCCCTGAACCAGGGGGTCACCCCTGCTGTCCAATGCGTCCCCCCAGTCTCCCATGAGCCTCCACTCTTCTGTAGGCTGCAGAGCACCTGACACCAGGTGAGGTCTCCTTGTCTTCCTCCTTGGTCTAGTTGCTTTCGGGAACTGTCCTTCTGCCGGGCTGTGTTCAGACACACATGTGAGACGCCCCGGGGCCCCCACGAGTGCCTCACCTGAGTAAAGAACATTAGACTTCATCCATGAGGGGAAAGCCAGATAGAATGTCCGTTCTCTTCCAACCACTTAGAGAGATGCTAATGAGAGGATTGTGTTTCCACCTTCTCCCCTCAGGACTGTCTCCAAAGTTGATGAAGAGAACACGGGAGCAGCCTCATAACAGGGCTCCCTCTACCTGACTTCATTCCCCAAAGAGGCCTCCTTGGTCCTACCCATGATCCTCTTCAGAGAGAATTCCCTACCAAACCTCTAGATGGGCCTCAATGTGTCTGATCCCTGAGTCCTTAGGCCCTTGGGATGGAACCCCCACTGCACAGAAACTAAACTATAGGACACCATAATCCATGCTAGACTCTAGACCCTTTAGCTATACCCCAAGTAATGTGATTTCATTCAGGACCCTTCAGGTCCCAGTCACCCTTTCAGGACACTTAATCGTGTGTCAGCTGTTAAAGAAAACATTTTTCTGACACTTGTTACAGTGGGAAGACTTTAGTCAAGACCATTGCAATGGAGGTATTTTAATAAGCAAGAGATTCATCTCAACTCCAAATACAGCAGAGACATCTGGGGACTTAGAGCCAAGGAACCGAGTGAGGGGTCAGTAGATGGAAAATTGTGAAGAGAAGACATCAAGGGTGGGAGGGTTCCCACTAAAATGACTTAGCAGGATTCTTGCTCCAACTGGCTGGGTAGGCCAAAGACAGGACTGGGGCCAAGGCTGAGACCTCATTACAAAGGCTCAAAAAAGGGGTTTTTGGGTGGCTCAGCATCTGACTCTGGGTCTCAGCTCAGGTCTTGATCTCAGGGTTGTGAGTTCAAGCCCTGTGTTGGGTTCAAATGCTGGGCCTAGAGCCTACTTAAAAAAAAAAAAAGGCTCAGAGAAGCCTCACTGGTTTTTGGTCAAGGAGAGACTCCTCATCATAATGTTACCTGTTTTAAAATGTGGCTTTTGGAACTGAACAATGTAACACAGAGAACCTGACCAATGCAAGGCCTACAAGGACTATGTCCTTTATCGAGTGGATGTTAAATCTCTCTCTTATCTACGGCTGACATTAGATTGCTGTATAGACACGGAAGCCCATTCTGCAGCTGGCATAGAATTAAGATCTCAGGCACGAAAAATGTCAGGTATTTACTCATCAGAACTCTTCTCTTTCCAATCTGTCCACCGTCTTACTACGCAGATTATCTTCCTCAAATATATAGACCTCAGCAACCTCCATTTACCTACTGAGTAAACCCATCCACCTTAGCACAGCAGATAAGCCATCACAATGATCAGTTTGAGTGAATTCCCCCAAATCTGAGAATCTCAGGTCTAATCCAACCCATCTGCCGTGAAGCAGAGTACCGGGGAGGTGTATGAGGGTTCTCCGAAGAAACAGGACCAGTACTATATACACAGAGAGCGGAGACATATTAGAAGAACTCATGCGCGAGGCGATGGAGGCAGCAGGCCCATCACCTGCCATCTGCAAGCTGGAAAACTAGAAAAGCTGGTGACATAATTCAGTCTAAGTCCAGAGCCCTGTGAATTGGAGAGTTAATGGCGTATATCCCCATCTGAGTCCGAAAGCTAAGAACCAGGAGCACCTCTGTCCAAGGGTGGAAGACGGGCATCTCAGTTCAAGCAGAAAAAACTAACTCATCCTTCCTCTACCTTTTTGTTCTATTTGGGGCCCTCCATGGTTTGGATGATGCCCAAACTGGGGAGAACCATCTGCTTTACCAAGTTCACCTCTTCAAATGCTAGTCTCTTCTGAAAACACCCTCACAGAGCCCCCCCAGAAACAGTGTTGTACCAGCTATCTGGACATCCCTTTAGCCTCATCAAATTGACACATAAAATTAACCATCACAGGAGGGGTGGGCCTTGAGGTGGTTTCCATGAGCGGTAGGGGGGTGGGAGGAAGGCTTTGATCCAAGACCCCAGAGAAATCAGGCCACAGACGCCAAGAGCCACGTCATGGAGGGTTGCTGAGATGAAAACCAGCCATGTGAGTCCTGCGGTGATCAGTCTGGCTGGGCGCAGAGAAGTTAAACACTAACTCCGGTGAAGGACTTTTCAAGGATTGGGGGTGGGAGAGGGCAAAGAGTACCCACAGGAAGGTAGGGGAAGGTGAGGGGGTTTGGAGATGGAGTGGAGCTCCTGCAGGGGCTCCGCCTCAACATGGACGCATGAGGCTGTGTACACAGGATAGCTTTCATCACAAGTGCTATAATCATTGTGACAGAATGAGAAATTTTGAGTGTGAGACCATAAAGCTGTTTGCCCTAGAACTGGGCAAACAAGGTCTTATCTCTGACAGGTCACTGGCCATGAGAGTTGTAGAAAATAAATAAGGAACAAAAATACCAGTATAAAGCCTGGTGTTGACTTACCCCTTGGGGACTGGCCTAAGTCTCTCCCTTATTTGTGGAGGATACTTTCCAAGACCCCCAGTGGATGCCTGAGACTGTGGAGGGTGCCAAACCTTAACACATACCTTTTTTTTTCCTTCCCATCCATACCTATGATAAAGTTTAATTTATAAATGAGGCACAGCAAGAGAATAACAACAATAAGTAATAATAAAACAGAACCATGATCATCAAGTAGTGTAATAAAGGTTGTGTGAGTGTGGTCTCCCTCTTTCTCAAAATACCTGACTGCACTGACCTCACTCTTCTTCTTGTGATGATGTGAGATGAGAAGATACCCACATGATGAGAGGGAGTGGGGTGAATGACGGGAGCACTGGTGATGGAGGGTCAGGCTACCTCACATCAGAGGTAGGATCTACTACTTCAGGCCCGAGGCTGGGCGCAGGTAACTGAAACCGTGAATAAGGGGGTGGTGGACTGCTGTGCTGCGTTTCTGGTCAAGCACACATTTACAGGGACACAAAAGTTGCCTAAGTCTCAGTTTCCTGATGTGACACCTGGGCGCCAGCGGCTGCATCTTGGGCCTAGTCACCTATTTGAACGGACTGGACAGCAGCACTGGCATTTCCTGGTCACACCGCAGGGCTTGGCAGCCTGCGGAACCCAGCCTCACGGGGATGCGCTGCTGTGGGGAGGAAGGCTACGCCATCTAATGCTGCTACCGGGAGCTACCTGGAGCCTACGGTGGGCTCAGCCTCTGGTGGATGGGCCTTTTGTGATTTTCCCGTGAAAGGCCCGTGAGTTTGCGGGTGGCAGCCCGGGGTGCCTTGGCACCTCGCTTGAGAACCCCAGCCCTGGTGGCCACGTCAGCCGTTACACTCACAGCTCTGCTTTCTCATTTAAAAAAAAAAATCATTTTTCCTGTGTTCTTGCTTGAACTTACTGGCTGGCCACTCAACTGGTGGCGTACGCTCAGTGAAAAGCAAAACAAAACAACCCAAAAACCCACAACGGTGATATTTTGGTTCTATTAGAAGAAAATGATGAATAAAGAAGAAAATAAACTCAGGAAGTCTTAGAAAATGAGACCGGGAACTGTGATCTTACTAAATCATCCAGCACATGTCAGAGTATGTCCTAAAAGGCCTTTTCCCCCCTTTTTGGATTATGGCCAACTCCTATGGTTTGGTTTTGATTGGCAGCTGGGATGGAGTGTGGAACAGCAGGGACAACCGGAGGGGTTTGGGGTTGCTTTTTTTTTTTTTTAAGTCTTTAAAAACCAACGAAGGGAGAATGGGCAATGAGAAGAAAGGAAGACGAAATTGTCGCTCCCCTCACATACATCGCTTTGTTATTATTTTTTTTAATTACACATTTGGCAAACACAGTCCCTTGCCTAGAGGCAGCGATGTTCACACCAAAAATGCTTCTACTGCAGGATGTGGAAGACACACTGGAGGGTGAGAGGCCCGGCTGCAGACGGGGAGGGAATCCCGGCTGGCGGGGGCGGCCTCCAGCGGGCAGGAGGCCCTGTCCGGGCCTGCTCGGCTGTTTGTCCCACTTTTTTTTTTTTTAATTTTATTTATTTATTCATGACAGAGAGAGAGAGAGAGAGGCAGAGACACAGGCAGAGGGAGAAGCAGGCTCCATGCAGGAAGCCCGACGCGGGACTGGATCCGGGGTCTCCAGGATCACACCCCAGGCTGAAGGCAGGCGCTAAACCACTGGGCCACCGGGGCTGCCCTGTTGTCCCACTTTAAGCATCTTTACAACCCAGTCTCCGCATCCTTCGGCGGCAGGAGGTGAAAGCAAAGCCTCACGGACCGAATGGCTCAGATGGGCCGGGCCATTGGATCCTCAACCATTCGGAAGTAGGGGCTGTTGCCTTGAACCTGGGAGGAACCTGATCATCCAAGTGAATGGGGCCCTCGTGGGTGGTTCCTTCAAACTCCATGAGTCATGCCGCCAAAAATGGAAAAAGCAGACCCTGAGATCCATGAGTAATAGAGCGCTTTTTCAGAAGCGGGGGTACGTCTTACTTTATTATTATTTATTATTATTTTTTTTTTTTTTTTTTGCTTGTTTTGTTTCCAGAGTCCTGAATATAGGTTTCATGGCAGAGAAATCTGAGCTGGTGGCAAACTGAGCAGGAAGGAATGTGCTGAGCCCCTTGGTCCGTGGAGTTTCCTGGAGAGGTCCTGTGCTCAGGCTGCGGCAGCTGCGCTCACACGCAGCCAGCTGCCCCCCACCCCCAACGGCGCGGACTTGACCCTGGTCCTCCCCCAGGGAAGGCCTGCCCTTGAGCTGCTCCCCAAGACAGCCGGTGAGAAGAGCCAGGCCCTCGCGGGCGGGACAGTTTCTTTTTTTTGTAAACTAAAACAGAAGAGGGCAAGGCATCATGGCCTATATCCCTAACTGGCTCTTCTCCTGCCACAGCCAAAGCTCTTCTCTGTTGACCGAACGCATCACTGTAATGGTTTGGTTCAATGATGTTTGCAAAGTTAAAAGTCTACAATGTGAACCGTCCAGCTCCTTGGCACCATCCTTAAGAAATGAGCTAGAGCCCTGGCATTTCAGAGGCCAAGGTGGTGCTGCTCCACCTGAAAGAGGAACAGCCTTGGAACAGTTCCCCCAGGGCCCAGGCAGGCCCCGGATTTGGGGCCCCAGGATAGGGAAAGGGGGATTCCACAAGGCACGGAAACCCACCCATCTGCCCCACACGGCCTCCTTCTACCGTAAGAGGTGTCCACTTCCAAAGCTAAACTGGGGAATAAACATTTTTAAAATGGGATGGAAGAGGAACGGCTCACCCTGAAGCACAACATTAAACAAACCCATCAGCAACGAGGCACTTACAGGGGCCGGGATACCCCAAGAGAAAGTGGGGAGGTAGGCCCGAGGCTGCAAAGGGAGTCTGGTGTAGACTTGAAGAAAGTTAATGTAGGGGCGCCTGGGTGGGTGGGTCAGCTAAGTGTCTGCCTTCAGCTCAGGTCCTGCTCCCAGGACCCTGGAGCCCAGGATCAAGCCGTGCATCTTGCATCGGGCTCCCTGCTCAGCTGGGAGCCTGCCTCTCCCTCTCCCTCTGCTCTTCCACTCTGCTGTGTTTTCTCTCTCTCTCTCACAAATAAATTAATTTTTTGAAAAAAGAAGAAAGTTAATTTCAGCACAGGGAAAATGGAAAAATGTAGGTTCCGTGGCTTTGGATTCCACCAAAGAAAAGCCACAAGAAAAGAATGGATGGTACAATTATTACCTACACCCTACAGAATTCTGAGAGTTTATGGAGAGAGCCAGGAATCACAGGTGTTTCCAGGGGGCCACATGGACAGTGACACTGACTGGTTCCCAGATACAGTTTGGGGAAGAAAGGAATGAGTGGAGACCTCAGATTTGGGATCGCAAGTGCAGATTCTGTTATCAGCAGTAATAACTCACAGATTCTTTCCTCCCATGTGGCCTTGGAACTTGCTCTTGTTTCTACACTAAATATGCCCATTTTCACAGGGCAGGCTGCTTCTAGTCATTCACCCTCCATGAGCTTTCCCCACCCACTGGTCACTTTTCACCATAGACCACTCTGCTCTAATGCATTCATGGCTTTCACTATCACCTGAATTTATCTTATGATTTGAGTATTTGTGAACGGTTTCTCCCCAGTGGTGGCAAATATTTAACAACTGGCGGTGGGGAAGGGAGGTGATAGTAAATACACGTTAACACACAACTTCCAAGTAATAATAAGATATGCAATACTTTTTATTGTAAAATCCATATAGTCGATCGATTCTCACAGAATGCCTTTGAGCCGTTTTGCCAAACTCTTGTATCCATAACCCAACTATGGTTGCAGTTGAACCGTGATTTGACCAAAAGAGTTGCATCCTAATCTGCTCTTTTCCCAATAAAAGTATTGTCATTAAATCTGGTATATCATCATCCATTAAGTGATGTCTCGCCCTCATACAAATTAGATTTACTATATCAGTGCCCCTTTTACCTTCAGCACCAATGGTTGCAACGGCACTAGCCATCGTTTCAGATTTTTGTGTAGTTGCAAGAATTGGAACATTATTTATTAATAGCTTGCAAAATTCCTAAAAATGCAACCATCCACTCTGGTGGGTCAGCACAAGCTCTGTACCTCTCTAGCTTGGATGATAGTAAGTTCTATGAGCGAATGAAGGACCCCGGCACATAGCAAATACACACAGATCCTTTCTTAAGAAAAAACCATACTAATATCTTGGTTTTGATTCTCTTAAATCTCACCATGGAGACTCTTAGTCTTCCCAGGATGGGAAGACTGGGGAGGGTGCGATCACCCCAACAATGGGTGCCCAGCTACTAAGAATGGCAATTTCCACCTTCATTATTAGAGGATTCCAGTGACTGGAGATTGTAGTCAGACGTGAGACTTGGAGCTGCAGACACCCAAACGGATTCTTCTCACTGTCAGACTGCCTTTTTATAGACATTGTGTCATAGATTTCAAAATGTTTGAAAGGCCTCTTGTCTCCTGACTCACACTGTTTAATTCTGCCTCCTTGCAAAGTCTGCAATTCCGCCCAGGCTGGTCATGTGACTGGATGTCCTTTGCTCTTAGGATATGTAAACTATGAGTTTGCTAGAGCTGCCATGACCAAGTACTACCAACTGGGTCACTGAAACAACAGAAACTTACCATCTCACAGGTCTGGAGGCCAGAAGCGTAAGATCAAGATGTCGGCAGGGTTGGTTCCTTCCAAGGGAGAACCTGTGCTACGCCTCTCTCTTAGCTGCTCATGGTTTGGTTTGCTGACAGTCTTTGATGTCCACGGCTTGTAGGCCCATCTTCCTGACCTCTTACCATATCCTCCTCGAGCATTTGTCTATGTCCAGATTTCTCCTTTGAATAAGGACAGCAGGCTTATTGAAGTATTCCATCCAGTATGATGTCATCTTAACTAATTACATCTGCAATGACTCTATTCCAAGTCCAACTTCTGAGGTACTAGGGGTTAGACTTCAACATAAGAATTGAAGGAAGGACGCAGTCCAATCTAAGAGTAGGTGCACGCGTGTGTGTGTGTGTGTGTGTGTGTGTGTTAATGTGGGTGTGTGTGGTGTCTAAAGACCTTTGAACTAGATGGGATCCTAATGTAGGTAAATGTATTTTCTGTATAATACTTAAAAGTTTTTAAATGTTATGGGCTCTTGCATTCTTTCACAGCTTTAGGATCATACAACTCTTTTACTGCTATTTGAAGGTATTTTACACAGTTTTGTCTGTATTGTGGCCAAGAACTCAAGAGGTTATTCTTCCGGCAACCTGGTTTGAGTCAACAGTGCACAATGCTGGATAACATGCCATAAATTTACATTATATCTTTGAAAAATCCACTCTGAGACCTGTCTTCTGTTGTTCCTATAATCCCACTAGAAATTCAACAAAAACACTTCAGCGATTACTTGCTATTAATCCTAAGATAAGCATTTTAACTCACATCAAAAAAAAACAAAAATTGAGTATAGTTGACACACAATCTTACACTCGTCTCAGGTGTACAACTTAGTTTTTTGACAAGTTTCTATGTTAAGGCTATGCTCACCCCAAGTGCAGCGACCATCTGTCTCACCACATCACTATTATATTACTGACTGTATTCCTTATGCTGTGCCTGTTATTTCTATGACTTATTCATCTCATAACTGGAAGCCTGTACCTCCCCCTCCCCTTCACCCTTGCCCATTCCCCTTCCTCCCTCCCCCGCCCCTCTCTTTCCTCACATTTTATCATCTCTGAAATCAGAATCTGTTTATGATCTTCAGCATGTTGAAGTTTAATTAGCAGTTTTTTTCTTTCCGGTGGGATATAAAATAATGACATGATCTTAATTAATGGTGTCTCAGTAAAGTACAATATTAAGTATCTACTATGTGCAGACACAACTAAGTGTCTGGAATATATAAAATAGTAATAGCAAAAAGAGGTAGCTGCCTTCACAGTCTCTCAGGAGAGATAAACAATAAACTTCAGTGGTAGTGATTTGGGGCATAGTTTTTCTTGTAGTCTCCTGATACTCACTTAGCCACTGCCCTTTTCATTCATGTTGCATTGTAATTATTGGTTCTCCCGTCCATCTCCTCTAGCAACTTGAAGGCAAGTGCCTTATCTTAACCTTGTATTCTCACTGCCTAGGACTGCACATAGCCCATAATCAATGCTAAATGATTTAATAGATTAAGGTCCTCAGAGCCTGCGCTGTGTCAGAAAGTCTCAGTAAAGAGAACTTAGTCTAAATTGCCCACCCCAACAGGACTTTAAAGCAGGACTGCCCAGAATGCATATCATTAAGTGGCTCTTTGCTGTGGTGGTTCTTGATAAAAGCTGGAAAATCATGGCAAAGCGTAAGGATCGTTCCATGGTCTGTTCTGTGGTCTGTGATGGCTGTTCAACCATCAATGGGAGTGCAGTATCAGTCAGAAATGTGCAGATGTGGGGGGATGTGTAAAAGGAGATCTTCTGGGTACCTGGGTGGCTCTGTCAGTTAAGTGACTGCCTTCAGCTCAAGTCATGATCCTGGAGTCCCGAGATTGAGCCCCACATTGGACTCCCTGCTTAGTGGGAAGTCTGCTTCTCCTCCCTCTGACCCACTCCCCTCTTGTGCACACATTCTCTCTCTCTCTTGCTCAAATAAATAAGGTCTTTAAGAAAATAAATAAATTTTTTAAAAAGAAATGAGATCTTCCCTCTATTTTAGGGAGTTGAGACAAAATTAAATCTGGGTGAGCGAGCCTTAACTGGCATTTTTGATTGGTAAATAGATGCATGGACCAGGGATTAAGATTTAATAAGGAATAAGGAATCCATGTCAGTTTCCTATTGCTACATAACAAATTAACATGAGTTGAGCAGCTTAAAACAACACACTTTTATTATGCTAAGTTTCTATAGGTCAAGAGTCTGGGCATGGCTTGGCTGGGGTCTCTGCTTAGGGTCTCACAAGGCTATAAACAAGGTGTTGGCCTGGCTATGTTTTCACCTGGAGGTTCAGCTAGAGCAAGATCTGCTTCTAAGCCCCCTTAGATCGTTGGCAGCGTTCATCTCCTTGTGATTAGATGCCTGAGGTCCCTGTTTTCTTGCTGGCTACAGCCAGGTGTTGCTCTCAGCTCTACAGGCCACCTGCAGCTCCTTGCCATGTGGCCTTCTCCATAGGCTTTCTCACAACACGGTTCTGTATTTCACAGCCAGCAACAGACAGAGAATCTCTGACCTAAGGGAAAGCCCAGCTCTCTTCTAAGGTCTTTTATCTGATGGAATCAGGTCCATCCAGGATTATCTCCCCTTCAATCAACTCAAAATCAACTGATTTGGGACTGTAATTACATCTGCAATATCCCTTCACCTTTGCCGTATTCTGTTGGCTAGAAGCAGGTCACAAGTGCCACCCAAACTAAAGAAGAGGGGGTTATGTAAGGGGTGAACATCAGGGAGTGGGGATCAAGGGGCCCACCTTAGAATTCTAACATAGCATTCACATCTTCTCACTGCGATCTCAGGGCAGAACCACGGAAAAATAATAACTACAAAGTTAACTTCATGGAATTCCAGGGTTGGAAGGGGTCATTCCCCGCCTCTAAGTGAGTAATCCTTAACCAGACCTGAAAAATAATGTTTATACTTGTACAGATCTCCAGGGAAACAGGTTCTATTTGTAATCGGTTCTTGCGGATGATAAAGCTAGCACTTGCTAACCCAAACACGGAAACAAAGAACTTTAAAAGAAATATTAAGAAATATGAAGTGATATTAAAAGAATATCACTGCTGGAGCACCAGGATCCCTGGAAGTGTGTACTATGCAGGCATATGGAGCAATCCCAAGATCAGAAAAGCAAAGTGTTGGGAGGAAAACATAGCACCATTTCCTTTAGCTCCCTCCAAATACGGAAAATGTTAATTCAGGAGCTCAAGCTTACAGGCTCTGCTGCTTCTTCAGTGACTGGATTTTTTGGTATCAAGCAGAAAATGCAAGAGAGGAGACAGTTACCACACACCAAACCCTTGCTACTCCACGTTGTGCCCTGTGGATCAGCAGCCCCAGCACCACCTGAGAGCTTGTTAAAAATGCAGACTCTTGGGCTACACCTCAGACCTGTTGAATCCGAATCCTCAGCTTAACAAGCTCTCCAGGTATTCACGTTCACATTAAAGGCTACAAGGTCTGTATTAAACTCTCCAGAAAAATGTGCCTCAGCCCTGACCAAACAGCTTGGGACATCCAGTCTTTGTGGCGTGATCTCTATTTTGCAGAAATGACTATCATTTTATTATTTTTTGTTGCTGTGATTCTGTTATTTAGTTATTTATTTCCCGGCTTTATTGAGATATCATTTACATATGACATTGTTTAAGTGTAGGGCACACAATGTAATGATCGGATATCAGTATGCATTGCAAAATTATTACCACAATAAAGTTAGCTTACGCATCTCTCATCTCACGTGCTTACATTTTTTGCGTGTATGATAAGAACTCTTAAAATCTGCTCTCTTAGCAACTTTTGAATCTACAATAAATAGAGTACTGTTAACTATAGTCAGTGTGCTGTACATTACACCCCCAGAATTTATTCATCTTAAAATTGGAAGCTTGGGCTCTTTGACCACCTTCACCCATTTCCCCCCTTCCCCCACACCTAGCATTTTTTTTTAAGATTTTATTTATTTATTCATGAGAGACACAGAGAGAGAGAGGCAGAGGGAGAAGCAGGCTCCATGCAGGGAGCCTGACATGGGACTTGATCCTGGGTCTCCAGGATCAGGCCCTGGGCTGAAGGCGGCGCTAAACCTCTGAGCCACCTGGGCTGCCCCACACCTAGCATTTTAAACATAATCCAAAAACATTGCTCTGACTGCTATTTTACTTTGCTGACAGCGATATGGAATCTGATCTATTAAAAGTTTCTGTATAAGATGAGAGACCACATTATTAGGATTTTTGCCAACTTATATTTTAAAGGTTGCATGTGTGACCTGTTTGTCAGAAAACTGTTCACTTGGGAACTGATTTGGACACACGTGGTTGGAGCCTAAAACCTATTTGGTGGTGTGGCCATGACCAAAATATCGATATCCTTAATTTATATTATAGAGTAGAGCACACATACATCTGACTCTTTGCTCCATCAAAGGATACGCAAGACTCCAGCGAATTTCCAGGGGACCTTGTCATATTCACATGTAGATCCTTTCTAGGGTCTACTACCGTATTTTGTAGCAGAAGCTGAATTAAAAGGAGCACAAGCCTAGAAGACAAGGTTGAGGCTATATATGTGCATGAGAAAGAAACAGGGTCTGGCTTTTGTTTCTCTGTCACCCAGGTGACCTGGGTCCTTGTGACCAGTCTCTTCTCCAGCTTTAGAAACAGGGCTCAGGCTACATCACAACTGCACCAAGCACAGGCTCTTCTCAAATCTTCAGAAGACAATGTCAATCTTACTTGAGATTTTGTGGAAGACCAAGAGAAGGCTTACAGTGCATCTTAAGCTGCAAACAATCTAGTAAAATCTCCCATTATAGACCTTTCTGTTATCTCCCAGCTCCGGGCTGCTCTACAAAGTCTCTCTCAATATATTTCCTCCCATACCCCTAGCTTTTCCAACTCCTACACCCCTTAATATTCATCCTTTCCTATGAGAACAATGTGTCCCTGTCTCAAATCTTTCCATTTGGTATAACTGCACATTACTTCATACTCCCTTCAAGAAAGATCATTTCACTTTGCACTCAGGAAACAAATGATCCTCCAGTTATGGGGCTTGATCCTTCTTATGGGGCTGCGAGGATTATGAATAATAAATGGTCTACAGTTTAACCTAGTGGTTCAGGGTTTGTGTCTGGGGGTCAAGGTTCTACTCACGTAAATCACTCAATCCCACTAAGCTTCACTTTCTTGATATGTAAAATGAAGTGTGGACTCTGAGCAATACAGGCTGTGTCTTGAATAATAAAAGTAATGCCTACCTTACGTATTTGGGGAAAATCATATCAGACATCATATGAAAAGGATTTCCCCAACCCCAGTGCCCAGAACAAAATAATAAGTAGGTTACAATAGTGATTGTTAAATAAATCTCAAACTCAATCATTGCAAGGAAATGAGGGTCTACCAAATTAAACTCCTAAGTACTCCTTCAATTATTGAGCTGTTTAATGACTAGTGCATGCATAGCACTGTAAAAATAAGGATAAAAGGAAGTGGGAGATAAATAAGCATCTAATTAGAGCCAGCTATGTGCTGGGCACTTTACATATATCATCTTATTTATTCCTTCAAATAAATAATGAGAGAGATTAGTATCCCCACTTCTATGAAGAATCAGAAGAGGTTCCATAACTCGCCCAAGAGGCACAGATCTGAGTTTGCACCCAAGTCTGTGTGGCTCTGGAGCCCTTTCCCGTCTATAAATTGCATAAGTTGAATATATGAGGGGTGCCTGAGTGGTGCCTTCCATTAAGCATCTGACTCTTGGTTTTGGCTCAGGTCATGATCTCAGGGTTTTAGGACTGAGCCCAACCCCAGGTCCACATTCAGCATGGAGTTGGCTTAAGACTCTTTCTCCCTTTCCCTCTGCCCCTCTCCCTCTGCCTCTCCTCCTCCTCTCTCTCTCTCTCTCTCTCTCAAATAAATAAATATTCCTTTAAAAGTAGAATATATGACCAAATCTTAAATTCTAAAGAGGAAAAGAGAAGGGTGAGATGAATAGAAAAGAGAGAAGAAAAAGAGACATACAGGAAGTGAGAAGACAGGAAGGAGAATCAGATGTTGAGAGAAGGATAAGAAGATGACAGGAGGAAGTTGGGAGGGTGACTCCTCCAGTCCCATCAACAACAGCAGCTCCTGGAGACCAGCACCCTGAACTCACCCTTAGCACCTTAGGCGATGTGTGAACTAGATCCAAGAGGAAATGCATCACTTCTGTGGTTTACCAACAACTGCAGTTAGTGACAAATGATCTCACCCTCTCCTTGAGAGGTTCAGACAGAAGTACTTCAGCCTTCTATGTACCATTTAATTCTCTGTCTTATTTACAATTTAATTTTGTACTCTCCAATAATTGTCTCGTATGGGTTCATCGCATTCCCATCACCAGACTATAAAACATTCAGACTATAAAAGACAAACCAAGTGCATGTACTTGGTTTACTACTCTGAAGAAGATGGTCATGGATGAAAATGCATTACTAAATTTTATGGAACTTTTCTAAGAAGAAACTGGAAAACACAGAGCTTGAAATAGAGTTATTTCAAGTGTGAATAATAGAACAGAGACCCCAGACATAAATCCATGCATACGTGGTCAACTAATTTTTTGTGGTGTGCCAAGTACACACAGTTTAAAAAGTCGATCTCTTCAATGAATTGTTTTGGGAATACTGGATCTCCACATGCAAAAGAATGAAACTAGACCCCAATCATATACCACTCACAACCATTAGCTCAAAATGGATCAAAGATTTCAATGTAAGACCTGCCACAGTAAAACTCCTAGAAGACATAGTGGAAAAGATCTTGACATTGGTCTTGGTAATGGTTTCTTGGATAAGACACCAAAAGCCCAGGCAACAAACACTAAAATAAACAAGAAGGGTCTACAGTAAACTAAAGAGTTTCTGCAAAGCAGACAGTCAATTAATTGAATAGTCAATTTACAGAATGGGAGAAAATATTTGCAAACCTGATAAGGGGTTAATATCCAAAATATATAAAGAACTAATACAACTCAATAGCAAAAAAGCAAACGATCCAATTGAAAACTGGAGAAGGAACTGCAGAGGCATTTTCCCAAATAAGACAAATGGCCAATATGAAAAGATCCTCAACATCACTAATCCTCAGAGAAATGCAAATCAAAATCACAATGAGATATCACCTCATACCTGTTAGGTTGGCTATTATTAAAAAAAAGTCAAGAGATAATAAATGTTGGTGAGAATGTGTAAAAAAGAGAATCCTTAAACAATAGAGGCAGGAATATAAAATATTATAGCCATTATGGAACACAGTTCTCAAAATATTAAAAATAGAACTACCGTATGATCAAGCAATCCCACTTCTGAGTATATATAATGAAGAAATTGAAATCAGTATCTCAAAGAGATATCTGCACATCCATATTCACTGCAGCATCATTCACAATAGACAAGAGAAGGAAACAACCTGTGCCAGTCAATGGATGAATGGATAAAGATGATGTGATACACACACACACTGGAATATTACTCAGCCATGAGAAAAAGGAAATCCCATCACTTGCCACAATATGGGTGGACCTGGAGGGCATTACACTAAGTGAAATAAATTAGATAAATAACTTATATAAATAAATATATGCTGTATGACCTCACTTTCATGTGGAATCTTAAAAAAGCCAAACTTGCAAAAACAGAGAGCAGAATGGTGGTTACCAGGGGTTGGGGGGTAGGGGGATGGGAGGATGGGAGATTGGGGAGATGTTGTCTAAGGGCACGAACTTACAACTAGTAGATAGTAAGTTCTGGAGATCTAACGCACAGCACCGTGATTATAGCCAATAATACAGTATTTTAAGCTTCAAAGTTGCTAAGAGACTGGGTCTTAATTATTCTCACCACCAAAAAGAATTGGTGATTATATGATGGGACAGAGGAGTTAGCCAATGACAGGGTAGTAATCACATTGCGATATTCAAGTGTCTCACATCACCATGTGGTGGGTACACCTTAAACCTACATGATGGGGGATCCCTGGGTGGCGCAGCGGTTTGGCGCCTGCCTTTAGCCCAGGGCGCGATCCTGGAGACCTGGGATCGAATCCCACATCGGGCTCCCGGTGCATGGAGCCTGCTTCTCCCTCTGCCTATGTCTCTGCCTCTCTCTCTCTCTCTCTCTCTGTGACTATCGTAAAATAAAAAATAATAAAAAAATAAATAAAAAAAATAAACCTACATGATGTTACATGTCAATTATATCACAGTAAAAAAATGCAAGGATATTAAAGGGTAAGTAACATAGACGTTGGAAATATATTGCCAGAGATTATGAAATCCCATGGAGGGGAGGGTGTCTGTCCCCGGAAGGGATTGCTTCCTGGTCAGCTAGTCAGCTGCCCTGGGAGGAGGCCAGTTTGGGGAATGGAGGGGTGTGCGTGGTTGTGTGTGTGGGGGGGTGTGGACAAAGGATATTTCTTGGCTCCTCCTCTGGTCCATACTCGGCCCAGTCTTCATGTTACGGAATTTCCCGGAGCACTTCTCTTGGGGTGGGAGCTGTTCCTTGTCACAGGGCAATAACCATGGGGGCAGGCAGGGAGTGTGCAGAGGAGAGGACCTCTGCTTGGGTCCTGGCTGCAGTTTCCCTGAATCATTGTGCCACATGGCTTTTCGTCATCTGCGCAGCCTGTCCTGCACCACATCAGGGAGGGTCCACACCCACGCTTGGGCCAGAGGGATACAGGGAAACCTTGGATCCCTCCCTTGAGGTCAGAAGATGGGCTCAGCGGCCTGGAGGCACTCCCTTGGTCGGGGGGTGTTTTGAGGAAGCCACTTGACCGAAGTCTGTCTCAATGCTCCATCTGTAATATCAAAAGAAACAGCACCTACCTTTAGGGTTGCCATGAGGATTGGAGACATAGGTATGGAGTGACTAGAATTTCTGGATTCATCCATTGTTTATGCATCTCCTCCCCTATGGTCGTAATTACTACCTGCCAAGCACCAGGCAGTGGAAAGGCAGCAGTGAGCAAGGCGGCCGAGAGCCTGCTCTCGCACCTTATATTCCAGGGAGGAGGGAGCCAAACCCTTAGCAGGTGGATGCAGGCGGCACCTGATCTGCATGCACAGGCACCTGATCTGCAGGCACACATTGATTCAGGCAACACCTGTAAAGGGAGGGCCACCAAGAGGGGGTAAGGCAAGAGGCTGAGCCACAGTGTGAGGTAGGGTCTGGCCTTGGCCTGACCAGTGGGGGCTGGTCCACACCTGTCCTGCAACATCAGAAGATGGAGCACCTGCACTCCTGTCTCTGCCCGTCGTTGGCCCCCCCAGGTAAGGAGGCTCCTCGGGCAGACCTGGTCCCAGGTACAAGTCGTCAGGGGCACCGTTCTTCGGGCTGAGCACCTGCCACACCTGCAGATCTCCCAGGGGCAGAGCCCTGGGGTGGGGAGGTGAGAGAGGGCATCAGGGGCAGGAGGGACGCGGGGTGCGGGGCCATGAAACAGGCCCAGATTCAGGCCCCGTGGATCTGCAGCTTACAGTCTGGGCGCTCTTTCAGGGAGAAGCAGGCGAAGTCATGAAAACAAAACTGGCATGAACAGGGGCGCCTGGATGGCTCAGATGGTTAAGCACCTGCAGGTCATGACGCCGGGGTGCTGGGATGGAGACCCACATGGGGCGCCCTGCTCCCCGGGGAGTCTGCTTCTCTCCCTCTGCCCTTCCCCTGTGCACGCATCCTCTCTCTCTCTCTCTCTCTCATGAATAAAACATTAAAAAAAAATTTAAACCTGGTAGAAACACGAAGATTTATTCAAAATGAGAAGTTTGGGCAAATTACAAGTAATAAAAGCTAATAAATGCCTCAAACATCACAAAATCCAGAAGAGAAAAAAAAAACCCGTGATATGAACTCCCCGACACACCTCTACTATACCTTTTCCTATATACTTAGCTATATATTTTTTTGATGATGCCCTTATGTGCTAATAACCACTAGTAACAAGCCATCTTTTAAGGGAAGAAAGAGATTTTGATCTTTCCCCTAAAATGGTAGGTCCTCCAAAAAACAAGCATTTTTTTGTTATTGTTACTGTTTTGTTGCTACTGTTTTAAGTTTCTTTGAGCTTCAAAACTTATTTGTTGAAATCGTGTGTCTTTTTAGGATTATTGTCAAGTTTGGAGAAGCCTCTGTTAAGTTTCTTTCCTAAATGAGC